>NW_028167448.1:0-4800000 GCF_963513975.1 Fringilla coelebs
AAAAAATGGAAAAAATTGGGGGGAAAATGGGGAAAAAATGGGGGAAATGGGGGAAAAATGGGGGAAAAATGGGGTGGAGTGGGACCAGCTCGGGGGGAGCTTCCGGGCACAGAGCGTCCTCAACGGTGAGAAAAACGGGGGGAAAAACGGGGGGAAATGGGAAAAAATTGAAAAATGGAAAATTTGGAAAAAATTTGGGGAAAAATGGGGAAAAAATGGGTGAGAAATGGGGAAAAATGGGGGAAAAATGAAGGGAAAATTGGGGGGAGCTTCCGGGCCCAGAGCGACATCAACGGTGAGGGAAATGGGGGGAAAACGGGGGAAATGGGAAAAATTGAAAAAAATGGAAAATTTGGGGAAAAATGGGGAAAAAATGGGGGAAAATGGGGGAAAAATGAGGGAAAATGGGGTCAGGGTGGGAGCAGCTCGGGGGGAGCTTCCGGGCCCAGAGCGACATCAACGGTGAGAGAAATGGGGGGAAAAATGGGGAGGAAAAATGGGAGAAATGGGAAAAATTGGGAAAATTTGAAAAAATGGAAATTTTGGAAAAAATTTGGGGGGAAAATGGGGAAAAATGGGGGGAAAATGGGGGGAAAAATGGGGTGGGAGTGGGAGCAGCTCAGGGGGAGGTTCCGGGCCCAGAGCGACATCAACGGTGAGAGAAATGGGGGGGGAAAACGGGGGAAACGGGAAAAATGGGGAAAAATGAAAATTTGGAAAAAATTTGGGGGAAAAATGGGGAAAAATGGGGAAAAAAATGGGTGAGAAATGGTGGAAATGGGGTGGGAGTGGGAGCAGCTCGGGGGGAGCTTCCGGGCACAGAGCGACATCAATGGTGAGGGAAATGGGGGTAAAAATGGGGGAAACGGGAAAAATGGGGAAAATGGAATAATGGGGGAAAATGGGGAAAAAATGGGGAAAAATGGGGGAAAATGGGGTGGGAGTGGGAGCAGCTCGGGGGGAGCTTCCGGGCACAGAGCGTCCTCAATGGTGAGAGAAATGGGGGGAAAAATGGGGGAAATGGGGAAAATGGGAAAAATGGGGAAAAAAATGGAAAAAATTGGGGGAAAAATGGGGAAAAAATGGGGGGAAAATGGGGGAAAAACAAAGGAAAATTAGGGAGGAGGTTCCAGGCCCAGAGCGACATCAGCAGTGAGGGAAACGGGGGGAAAAATGGGGGAAATGGGGAAAAATGGGGAAAAATGGAAAAAAATGGGAAAAATTGAGAAAAAGGAAAAAATTGGGGGAAAAATGGGTGAGAAATGGGGGAAAATGGGGTGGGAGTGGGAGCAGCTCGGGGGGAGCTTCCGGGCACAGAGCGTCCTCAATGGTGAGAGAAACGGGAAAAAATGGGGAGAAAAATGGGGAGAAATGGGAAAAAATTGGGAAAATTTGAAAAAATGGAAATTTTGGAAAAAATTTGGGGGAAAATGGGGAAAAATGGGGAAAAAAATGGGTGAGAAATGGTGGGAAATGAGGTGGGAGTGGGAGCAGCTCGGGGGGAGCTTCTGGGCCCAGAGCGTCCTCAATGGTGAGAAAAACGGGGGGAAAAATGGGGGAAATGGGAAAAATTGGAAAAATGGAAAATTTGGGGGAAAAATGGGAAAAAACTGGAAAAAATTGGAGGAAAAAATGGGTGAGAAATGGTGGAAAAATGGGGTGGGAGTGGGAGCAGCTTGGGGGGAGCTTCCGGGCACAGAGCGACATCAATGGTGAGGGAAAAATGGGGGGAAAAACGGGGGGAATGGGAAAAATTGGGGAAAAATGGAATAATGGGGGGAAATGGGGGGAAAATGGGAAAAATGGGAAAAAAACTGAGGGGAAAATGGGGAAAAACAAAGGAAAAATGGGGGGGAGGTTCCAGGCCCAGAGCGACATCAACGGTGAGAGAAATGGGGAGAAAAATGGGGGAAACGGGAAAAATGGAGAAAAAATGGAAAAAATGGAAAAAATTGGAAAATAAAAAGGAATAATGGGGGGAAAAATGGGAAAAAAAATGGGGAAAAACAAAGGAAAAATGAGGGGGAGGTTCCGGGCCCAGAGCGACATCAACGGTGAGGGAAAAATGGGAAAAATGGGGGAAAAATTGAAAAAATGGAAAAAAATTGGGGGAAAAATGGGGGGAAATAATGGGGGAAAATGGGGGAAAAATGGGGTGGGAGTGGGAGAAGCTCAGGGGGAGCTTCCGGGCCCAGAGCGACATCAACGGTGAGGGAAATGGGGGGAAAAACGGGGAGAAAAATGGGAGAAATGGGAAAAATGGGAAAAATGGAAAATTTGGGGGGAAAATGGGGAAAAATGGGTGAGAAATGGGGAAAAATGGGGGGAAAATGAAGGGAAAATTGGGGGGAGGTTCTGGGCCCAGAGCGTCCTCAACGGTGAGAGAAACGGGGGGAAAAATGGGAAAAATGGGAAAAAATTGAAAAATGGAAAATTTGGAAAAAATTTGGGTGAAAAATGGGAAAAAATGGGGAAAAAAATGGGTGAGAAATGGGGGAAAAAGGGGGTGGGAGTGGGAGCAGCTCGGGGGGAGCTTCCGGGCACAGAGCGTCCTCAACGGTGAGGGAAACGGGAAAAATGGGGAGAAAAATGGGAGAAATGGGAAAAATTGGGAAAATTTGAAAAAATGGAAAATTTGGGTGAAAAATGGGGAAAAAATGGGGGAAATGGAGGAAAAATGGGGTGGGAGTGGGAGCAGCTCGGGGGGAGCTTCAGGGCCCAGAGCGACATCAACGGTGAGGGAAATGGGGGGAAAAACGGGGGAAATGGGAAAAATGGCAGAAATGGAAAATTTGGGTGAAAAAATGCATGAAAAAATGGGGGAAAATGGAGGGAAAATGGGGGAAAAATGGGGTGGGAGTGGGAGCAGCTCAGGGGGAGCTCCCGTGCCCAGAGCGACATCAACGGTGAGGGAAATGGGGGGAAAAACGGGGGAAATGGGAAAAATGGCAGAAATGGGAAAAATGGAAAATTTGGAAAAAATTTGGGGGAAAATGGGTGAGAAATGGGGAAAAAATGGGGGAAAAATGAAGGGAAAATTGGGGGGAGGTTCCGGGCCCAGAGCGACATCAATGGTGAGAGAAATGGGGGGAAAAATGGGGGAAACGGGAAAAATGGGGAGAAAATTGAATAATGGGGGGAAATGGGGGCAATGGGGAAAAATGAGGAAAAATGGGGGAAAATGAGAGGAAAACGGGGGGAAAACAAAGGAAAAATGAGGGGGAGGTTCCGGGTCCAGAGCGACATCAACGGTGAGAGAAATGGGGAGAAAAACAGGAAAAATGGGGAAAAAATGGAAAAATTGGGAAAAAACGTGGGGAAATGGTGAAAAAATTGGAAAAAAATGGGGGGGAAATGGGGAAAAATATTAAAAATGGGGAAAAAAGGGGGAAATGGGGAAAAATGGGGAACAGCGGGGTGGGAATGGGGCTAAGAGGGGTGAGGGACAGCGCGGCCACCACGGTCCCCAAGGTCCCCAAAGGTCCCCAATGCCCCCAATGTCCCCATTGTCCCCACTGTCCCCACTGTCCCCAGTGTCCCCAGTGCCCCCAATGTCCCCATGTCCCCAGTGCCCCCAGTGCCCCCAATGTCCCCATTGTCCCCAACATCCCCAATGCCCCCATTGTCCCCAGTGCTCCTGATGTCACCATTGTCCCCAGTGCCACTATCTCCCATGTCCCCAGTGCTCCCAATGTCCCCATTGACCCCAGTGCCCCCAATGTCCCCAATGTCCCCAGTGCCCCCAATGTCCCCAGTGCCCCCAACATCCCCATTGTCCCCAGTGTCCCCAATGCCCCCAGAGCCCCCAATGTCCCCAACGTCCCCATTGTCCCCAATGTCCCCAACGTCCCCACTGTCCCCAGTGCCCCCGATGTCCCCACTGTCCCCAATGCTCCAAATGTCCCCATTGTCCCCAACATCCCCATTGTCCCCAGTGCCCCCAATGTCCCCACTGTCCCCAGTGCCCCCAGTGCCCCCCATGTCCCCAGTGCCCCCAATGTTCCCAATGTCCCCAGTGCCCCCGATGTCCCCAGCGTCCCCAGTGCTCCCAACCCCTCCATTGTCCCCAACACCCCCAATGTCCCCAAGCCCCCAATATCCCCAATGTCCCCAGTGCCCCCAATGTTCCCAATGTCCCCAGTGCCCCCGACATCCCCATTGTCCCCATTGTCCCCATTGTCCCCAAACCCCCAATGTCCCCACTGTCCCCAATGCTCCCAATGTCCCTAACGTCCCCAATGTCCCCATTGTCCCCAACGTCCCCAGTGGCCCCATTGTCCCCAATGTCCCCAGTGTCCCCATTGTCCCCAAACCCCCAATGTCCCCACTGTCCCCAATGCTCCCAATGTCCCGAACGTCCCCAATGTCCCCAGTGCCCCCATTGTCCCCATTGTCCCCAGTGTCCCCAATGTCCCCAATGTCCCCAGTGTCCCCAGTGTCCTCAATGTCCCCAATGTCCCCAGTGCCCCCAATGTCCCCAATGTCCCCAGTGCTCCCAATGTCCCCATTGTCCCCAGTGCCCCCCATTGTCCCCAATGTCCCCAATGTCCCCACTGTCCCCAGTGCTCCTGATGTCCCCATTGTCCCCAGAGCCCCCATGGCTCCCAATGTCCCCAATGCCCCCAATGTCCCCAGAGCCCCCCATGTCCCCATTGCCCCCACTGTCCCCAGTGCCCCCAATGTCCCCATTGTCCCCATTGTCCCCAGTGCCCCCAATGTCCCCAGTGCCCCCCATGTCCCCAAGCCCCCATTGTCCCCAAGCCCCCATTGTCCCCATTGTCCCCAATATCCCCACTGTCCCCAGTGCCCCCCAGTGCCCCCATTGCCCCCGATGTCCCCAACACCCCCACCACCCCACTGACCTCCCCTCCCCCCCTCCAGCCTCCTCCCCGGTGGCCTGCCACCCCGTCACCGTGGGCGACACCCTGCTGCTGGTGGTGGCCCAGCTGGGCGGCGGCTCCTGGGTGTGGCGCCGCTCGGGCGGGCCGGGCTCGCCCTTCGTGCGCCACCAAGCGCTGGGCCCGGCCCACCTGCGCCGCCCGCACGCCGTCGCCTCGGCTCACCTGGGCGGCCACCTCTACCTGGGCGTGGCCGACAGCTCCAAGGGCGGCACCAGCACCGTTTTCCGCTGGGCTTCCGGAGCCTTCTACCCGCACCAGGCGCTGCGGGCGTGGCGGCGCGACACGCACCTGGAGTTCCTGGAGCTGGGCGGGCGGGCGGCGCTGGTGGTGTGCAGCGCGGCGCGGCGGCCCCAGGTGTACCGCTGGAGCGGCGGCGCCTTCGCCCCGCACACCGACATCCCCCACGTGCCCGACGTCTACGCCGCCAGGCACTTCCGAGCGCGCGGCGACGGCGGCGGCGTCTACCTGTGCCTGACGCGCTTCCTGGGGGATGCTAAGGTGAGGGGTGGGTGGGGGTTATGGAGTTTGTCAGGGTCATGGGGTTATGGGGTTGAGTAGGGTCATGGGGTCATGGGGGTCAGCGGGGGAATGGGGTTATGGGGTTCAGTAGGGTCATGGGGTTATGGGGTTATGGGGTTCCATCAGGGCCATGGGGGTCAGCAGGGTCATGGGGTCATGGGGTCTGTCGTGGTCATGGGGGTCAGCAGGGTCATGGGGTTATGGGGGTCTGTCGTGGTTGTGGGGGTCAGCGGGGTCATGGGAGTCACCAGGGTCATGGGGTTATGGGGTCTGTCAGGGGTGTGGGGGTCAGCAGGGGAATGGGGTTATGGGGTCTGTCAGGGTCATGGGGTTATGGGGTCTGTCAGGGGTATGGGGGTCAGTGGGGGAATGGGGTTATGGGGTCTGTCAGGGGTGTGGGGGTCAGCAGGGGAATGGGGTTATGGGGTCTGTCAGGGGTGTGGGGGTCAGCGGGGGAATGGGGTTATGGGGTCTGTTGTGGTTGTGGGGGTCAGCGGGGTCATGGGGGTCACCAGGGTCATGGGGTTATGGGGTCTGTCAGGGGAATGGGGTCAGCAGGGTCATGGGGTTATGGGGTCTGTCAGGGTCATGGGGTTATGGGGTTCCATCAGGGTTATGGAGTCTGTCAGGGGAATGGGGGTAAGCAGGGGAATGGGGTCATGGGGGTCTGTCAGGGGTGTGGGGGTCAGCAGGGGAATGGGGTTATGGGGTCTGTCAGGGTCATGGGGTTATGGGGTCTGTCAGGGGTATGGGGGTCAGCGGGGTCATGGGGTTATGGGGTCTGTCAGGGGTGTGGGGGTCAGCAGAGGAATGGGGTTATGGGGTCTGTCAGGGGTATGGGGGTCAGCAGGGTCATGGGGTTATGGGGTCTGTCAGGGGTGTGGGGGTCAGCAGGGTCATGGGGTTATGGGGGTCTGTCAGGGGTATGGGGGTCAGCAGGGGAATGGGGTTATGGGGTTCAGTAGGGTCATGGGGTAACGGGGGTCAGCAGGGTCATGGGGTTATGGGGTCTGTCAGGGGTGTGGGGGTCAGCAGGGTCATGGGGTTATGGGGGTCTGTCGTGGTTGTGGGGGTCAGCGGGGTCATGGGAGTCACCAGGGTCATGGGGTTATGGGGTCTGTCAGGGGTGTGGGGGTCAGCAGGGGAATGGGGTTATGGGGTCTGTTGTGGTCATGGGGGTCAGCAGGGGAATGGGGTTATGGGGTCTGTCGTGGTCATGGGGTTATGGGGTCTGTCGTGGTCATGGGGTTATGGGGGTCCATCAGGGGAATGGGGGTCAGCAGGGTCATGGGGTCATGGGGGTCAGCAGGGTCATGGGGTCATGGGGCTCTGTCGTGGTCATGGGGGTCACCAGGGTCATGGGGTTATGGGGGTCTGTCAGGGGAATGGGGGTTAGCAGGGTCATGGGGTTATGGGGGTCCATAAGGGGAATGGGGTTATGGGGGTCCGTCGTGGTTGTGGGGGTCAGCGGGGTCATGGGGTTATGGGGTCTGTCAGGGGAATGGGGGTCAGCGGGGTCATGGGGTCATGGGGGTCTGTCAGGGGAATGGGGTCAGCGGGGTCATGGGGTTATGGGGTCTGTCATGGTCATAGGATTATGGGGGTCTGTCATGGTCATGGGGTTATGGGGTCTGTCGTGGTCATGGGGGTCAGCGGGCTCATGGGGGTCAGCAGGGTCATGGGGTCATGGGGCTCTGTCGTGGTCATGGGGGTCAGCGGGGTCATGGGGTCATGGGGGTCTGTCAGGGGAATGGGGTCAGCGGGGTCATGGGGTTATGGGGGTCTGTCGTGGTCATGGGGGTCAGTGGGGTCATGGGGTTATGGGGTCTGTCAGGGGTGTGGGGGTCAGCAGGGGAATGGGGTTATGGGGGTCTGTCAGGGGAATGGGGTTATGGGGTTTGTCAGGGGAATGGGGTTATGGGGTCTGTCAGGGTCATGGGGGTCAGCAGGCTCATGGGGTCATGGGGGTCAGCAGGGTCATGGGGTTATGGGGGTGTGTCAGGGTCATGGGGTCATGGGGCTCTGTCATGGTCATGGGGGTCACCAGGGTCATGGGGTTATGGGGTCTGTCAGGGGAATGGGGTTATGGGGGTTTGTCAGGGTCATGGGGTCAGCAGGGGAATGGGGTTATGGGGTCTGTCAGGGTCATGGGGGTCAGCAGGGTCATGGGGTTATGGGGTCTGTCAGGGGTGTGGGGGTAAGCAGGGGAATGGGGTTATGGGGTCAGCAGGGTCATGGGGGTCAGCAGGGTCATGGGGTTATGGGGGTCTGTCGTGGTCATGGGGTTATGGGGTCTGTCGTGGTCATGGGGGTCAGCGGGCTCATGGGGGTCACCAGGGTCATGGGGTTATGGGGGTCTGTCAGGGGAATAGGGTTATGGGGGTCACCAGGGTCATGGGGTTATGGGGGTCTGTCAGGGGAATAGGGTTATGGGGGTCAGCAGGGTCATGGGGTTATGGGGGTCTGTCAGGGGAATAGGGTTATGGGGGTCAGCAGGGTCATGGGGTTATGGGGGTCTGTCAGGGTCATGGGGGTCAGCGGGGTCATGGGGTTATGGGGGTCTGTCAGGGGAATGGGGTCAGCGGGGTCATGGGGTTATGGGGTCTGTTGTGGTTGTGGGGGTCAGCGGGGTCATGGGGTTATGGAGTCTGTCAGGGGTATGGGGGTCAGCAGGGTCATGGGGTTATGGGGTTCAGTAGGGTCATGGGATCATGGGGGTCAGTAGGGTCATGGGGGTCAGCAGGGTCATGGGGTTATGGGGTCTGTCAGGGGAATGGGGTTATGGGGGTCCGTCGTGGTTGTGGGGGTCAGCGGGGTCATGGGGTTATGGAGTCTGTCAGGGGTATGGGGGTCAGCAGGGTCATGGGGTTATGGGGTTCAGTAGGGTCATGGGATCATGGGGGTCAGTAGGGTCATGGGGGTCAGCAGGGTCATGGGGTTATGGGGTCTGTCAGGGGAATGGGGTTATGGGGGTCCGTCGTGGTTGTGGGGGTCAGCGGGGTCATGGGGTTATGGGGGTCTGTCAGGGGAATGGGGTCAGCAGGGTCATGGGGTTATGGGGTTCAGTAGGGTCATGGGGTAATGGGGGTCAGCAGAGTCATGGGGTTATGGGGTTCAGTAGGGTCATGGGGTTATGGGGGTCAGCAGGGTCATGGGGTTATGGGGGTCTGTCGTGGTCATGGGGTTATGGGGGTCCATCAGGGGAATGGGGGTCAGCGGGGTCATGGGGTTATGGGGTTTCATCAAGGTCATGGAGGTCCATGAAGGTCATGGGGGTCAGCAGGGTCATGGGATTATGGGGTTATGGGGTTCCATGAGGGGAATGGGGGTCCATCAGGGGAATGGGGGTCAGCAGGGTCATGGGGTTATGGGGGTCCATCAGGGTCATGAGGTCATGTGGTTATGGGGTTCTATCGGGGTCATGGGGTTATGGGGTCATGAGGGTCCATCAGAGGCATGGGGGTCAGCAGGGTCATGGGGTTATGGGGTTCTATCAGGTAAATGGGGGTCAGCGGGGTCGTGGGGTTATGGGGTCTGTCAGGGGCATGGGGGTCAGCGGGATCATGGGGGTCCATCAAGGTCATGGGGGTCAGCAGGGTCATGGGGTTCCATCAGGGTCATGGGGGTTCAGCAGGGTCATGGGGTGATGGGGTTATGGGGTTCCATCAGGGTCATGGGGGTCAGCAGGGTCATGGGGTGATGGGGTTATGAGGGGTTCCATCAAGGTCATGGGGGTCCATCAAGGTTATGGGGGTCAGCAGGGTCATGGGGGTCACCAGGGTCATGGGGTTATGGGGGTCCATCAGGGGAATGGGGTTATGGGGGTGCATCAGGGGAATGGGGTTATGGGGGTCTGTCGTGGTCATGGGGGTCAGTAGGGTCATGGGGTTATGGGGGTCAGCAGGGTCATGGGGGTCAGCAGGGTCATGGGGTTATGGGGTCTGTCGTGGTCATGTGGTTATGGGGGTCTGTTGTGGTCATAGGAGTCACCAGGGTCATGGGGTTATGGGGTCCCATCAGGGTTATGGGGGGGTCAGCAGGGTCATGGGGGTCCATGAAGGTCATGGAGGGTCAGCAGGGTCATGGGGTTATGGGTTCCATTGTGGTCATGGGGTTATGGGGGTCCTTCAGGGTTATGGGGTCAGCAGGGTCATGGGGTTATGGGGGTCCGTCAGGGTCATGGAGGGTCAGCAGGGTCACAGGGGTCAGCAGGGTCACGGGGTCCATGGGGGTCCATCAAGGTCACGTGGCCAAGCAGGGGGTCAGCAGGGTCACGGGGGGTCAGCAGGGTCACGGGGTCACAGGTGGTCACAGGTGGTCACAGGGGGTCATGGAGGGGTCAGCAGGGTCAGGGGGTCACAGGTGGTCACAGGTGGTCACAGGGGGTCATGGAGGGGTCAGCAGGGTCACGGGGTCACAGGTGGTCACAGCCAGGGTCACCTGGGGCCACCAGGGCCATGATGGTCACCGCACGGCCACGGGGGTCCCTCAGGGCCAGATGACCCCTGACCCCGCGGGCAGGTGATGGCGCTGGGAGGGCTCCAACCCCTCCCCCACCCCATGGTCCCCTCCCCCACCCCATGGTCCCCTCCCCCAGGCCATACTCCCATCCCCCACCTAATGGTCCCCTCCCCCACCCCATGCTCCCATCCCCCACCCACCCCATGGACCCCTCCCCCACCCCATGCTCCCATCCCCCACCCCATGGTCCCCTCCCCCACCCCATGGTCCCATCCCCTACCCACCCCATGGACCCCTCCCCCACCCCATGCTCCCCTCCCCCACCCCATGTTCCCATCTCCCACCCCATGCTCCCATCCCCCACCCCATGTTCCCATCTCCCACCCCATGGTCCCATCCCCCACCCCATTATCCCCTCCCCCACCCCATGGACCCCTCCCCCACCCCATGGTCCCACCGCTGACCCCATGACCCCATGACCCCACTGCTGACCCCACTGCTGACCCCACTGCTGACCCCACCATGTCCAGGTGATGCCCTGGGAGGGCTCCAACACAACCCAACCCAACCCAACCAACCCAACCCAACCCAATCAATCAAATCCAACCCAACCCAATCAACCCAACCAACCCAACCTAATCCAACCCAACCCAACCCAACCATACCCAACCCATCCCAACGCAACTCAATCCAACCCATCCCAACCCAACCCAGCCTGTCCCAACCCAACCCAACCCAACCCAACTGAACCCAACCCAACCCAGCCTAACCCAACCCAACCCATGGCCCCAACCCAATCAACCCAACCCAGCCCATCCCAACCCATCCCAACCCAATCAACCCAACACAACCCAAGCAACCCAACCCAACCCAACCCAGCCCATCCCAACCCATCCCAACCCATCCCAACCCATCCCAACCCAACCCAACCCAACCCAACCCACCCAACCCAACCCTCCCCGTGCTGCGCAGGTGATGCGCTGGGAGGGCTCCAACCCAACCCAATCCAACTCAACCCAACCCAACTCAACCGATCCCATGGCCCCATCCCAACTGAACCCAACCCAACCCAACCCAATGCAACGCAAACCAACCCAACTATAACCAACTCAACCCAACCCAACCCAACCCAACTCAACTCAACCCAAATCAACCGATCCCATGGCCCCATCCCAACTGAACCCAACCCAACCAACCCAACCCCACTCAACCCAACCCAACCCAACCCAACCCAGCCCATCCCAACCCAACCCAACCCAATCAACCCAACCCAACACAACCCATCCCAACCCAACCCAATCCAACCCAGCCTAAACCAACCCAGCCCATCCCAACCCAACCCAACCCAATCAACCCAACCCAACACAACCCAACCCAACCCAACCCAGCCCATCCCAACCCAACCCAACCCAACCCAGCCTAACCCAACCCAGCCCAACCCAACCCAACACAACCCATCCCAACCCAACACAACCCAACGCAGTCTGTCCCAACTCAACCCATCCCAACCCAACCAACCCAACTGAACCCAACCCAACCCAACCAACCCAACCCAACCCAACCCATGACCCCATGACCGCGTGCCCCACCAGGTGATGCGATGGGAGGGCTCCAACCCAACCCAAACCAACTCAACCCAACCCAACCCAATCAACCCAACCCAACCAACGCAACCCACCCAATGGACCCGACCCAACCCACCCCATCCCAACACAACCCAACCCAATCAACCCAACCCAACCCAATCAACCCAACCCAACCCAATCAACCCAACCCAACCAACCCAACCCATTCAACCCAATCCTACCCAATCAACCCTACCCAACCCAACCCAATCAACCCAATCCTACCCAATCAACCCAACCCACTCCATCCCAACCCAACCCAACCCAATCAATCCCACCCTACCCAACCCAACCCTACCCAACCCAATCAACCCAACCCAACCAACCCAACCCAATCCAATCAACCCAATCCTATCCAATCAACCCAACCCAGTCCATCCCAACCCAAACCAATCAACCCAACCCAACCCAAACCATGACCCCATGACCGCGTGCCCCGCGCAGGTGATGCGATGGGAGGGCTCCAACCCAACCCAACCCAACCCAACTCAACACAACCCAACTCAACCCAACCCAACCCAACCCAATCAACGCAACCCAACCTAATGGATCCGACCCAACCCACCCCATGCCTACCCAACCCAACCCAATCAGCCCAACCCAATCCACCCAATCCCAACCCAACCCAACCCAATCCAACCCAACCCAACCCAACCCAACCCAACCCATGACCCCATGACCGTGTGCCCCGCGCAGGTGATGCGCTGGGAGGGCTCCAACCCAACCCAAACCAACTCAACCCAACCCAACCCAATCAACCCAACCCAACCCAATCAACTCAACTCTAGCCAATCAACCCAACCCAACCCAACCCAACCCAACCCTACCCATCAACCCAACCCAACCCAACCCAATCAACCCAACCCAACCCAACCTGTCGCAACCCAACCCAACCCAATCAACCCAACCCAACCAACCCAACCCAACCCAACCCAACCCAACCCATGACCCCATGACCGCGTGCCCCGCACAGGTGATGCGCTTGGAGGGCTCCAACCCAACCCAACCCAAACCAACCCAATCCAACCCAATGGACCCGACCCAACCCACCCCACCCCATCCCAACCCAACCCAATCAACCCAACCCAATCAACCCAACCCAACCCAATCAACCCAACCCAACCCAATCAACCCAATCCTACCCAATCAACCCAACCCAACCCAATCAACCCAACCCAACCCAATCAACCCAACCCAACCCAACCCACTCAACCCAACCCAACCCAACCCTACCCAATCAACCCAACCCAACCCAATCAACCCAACCCAACCCAATCAACCCAACCCACCCCATCCCAACCCAACCCAACCCAACCCATCCCATCCCATCCCAACCCATCCCAACCCATCCCAACCCAATCCCACCCAATCAACCCAACCCAATCAACGCAACCCAACCCAATCCAACCCAACCCAACCCAACCCAACCCAACCAACCCAATCCTACCCAATCAACCCAACCCAACCCAATCAACCCAACCCAACCCAATCAACCCAATCCTACCCAATCAACCCAACCCAACCCAATCAACCCAACCCAACCCAATCAACCCAACCCAACCCAACCCACTCAACCCAACCCAACCCAACCCTACCCAATCAACCCAACCCACCCCATCCCAACCCAACCCAACCCAACCCATCCCATCCCATCCCAACCCATCCCAACCCATCCCAACCCAATCCCACCCAATCAACCCAACCCAATCAACGCAACCCAACCCAATCCAACCCAACCCAACCCAACCCAACCCAACCAACCCAACCCAATCAACCCAAACCAACCCAACCCAACCCTACCCAACCCAACCCAACCCTACCCAACCCAACCCATGACCCCATGACCCCATGACTGCGTGCTCCGAGGGCTCCAACCCAACCCAACTCAACCCAACACAACCCAACTCAACCCAACCCAGCCTGTCCCAATCCAACCCAACCCAACCCAACGCAACCCAACCCAATCCAACACATCCCAACCCAATCATCCCAACCCAACCCAACCCATGACCCCATGACCGCGTGCCCCGCGCAGGTGATGCGCTGGGAGGGCTCCAACCCAACCCCACCCAACCCAATCAACCCAACCAACCCAACCCAACCCAACCCAGCCCCACTCCACCCCACCCCGCCCCCCCAGGTGATGCGCTGGGAGGGCTCCATGTTCCGCGAGGTGCAGGCGGTGCCGGCGCGCGGCTCGCTGGTGTTCCAGCCGCTGCTGCTGGCCGGCCTGCGCTACGTCCTGCTGGGCAACGACTTCGCCCCCAGCCGCGTCTTCCGGCCCGGCGCCGGCGGCCGCCTGGAGCCGGCGCAGGAGCTGCCCGCGCCCTCGCCCCGCGCCTTCGTGGCCCTGCGCGCCGGCCAGCGCCACTTCCTGCTGGCCACCAGCTTCAAGGGCGCCACCCAGGTGTACCTGCACGTCACCGAGGACATCGGCACCTGAGGGACACCTGGGGACAGCTGGGGACACCTGGGGACAGCTGGGGACAGCTGGCTGGCCACCAGCTTCAAGGGCGCCACCCAGGTGTACCTGCACGTCACCGAGGACATCGGCACCTGAGGGACACCTGGGGACAGCTGGGGACACCTGGGGACAGCTGGCTGGCCACCAGCTTCAAGGGCACCACCCAGGTGTACCTGCACGTCACCGAGGACATCGGCACCTGAGGGACACCTGGGGACACCTGGGGACACCTGGGGACACCTGGGGACAGCTGGGGACACACCCAGGTGTACCTGCACGTCACCGAGGACATCGGCACCTGAGGGACACCTGGGGACAGCTGGGGACAGCTGGGGACACCGGGCTGGCCACCAGCTTCAAGGGCACCACCCAGGTGTACCTGCACGTCACCGAGGACATCGGCACCTGAGGGACACCTGGGGACACCTGGGGACAGCTGGGGACACACCCAGGTGTACCTGCACGTCACCGAGGACATCGGCACCTGAGGGACACCTGGGGACACCTGGGGACAGCTGGGGACAGCTGGGGACACACCCAGGTGTACCTGCACGTCACCGAAGACATCGGCACCTGAGGGACACCTGGGGACACCTGGGGACACACCCAGGTCTACCTGCACGTCACCGAGGACATCGGCACCTGAGGGACATCTGGGGACACCTGGGACAGCCGGGGACAGCTGGGGGGACATCAGGGGACACTCTGGGGACACTGTGGGGACACTTTGGGGACACTTTGGGGACACGGCGGTGCCACCGCGGGCTGGTGCAGCTGCAGGGACCTGGGGACGTCCCCTGGGCTCGGTCACCTGAGGGACACGGGGACAGTGACAGCAGGGCCAGCCTCAGCCCGTGTCCCCAAGGCCACCCTCAGCCCGTGTCCCCAAGGCCACCATGGCCCCGATGTCCCCAAGGGGCCCCAGTGTCCCCAAGGCCACCATGGCCCCGGTGTCCCCAAGGCCACCCTCAGCCCGTGTCCCCAAGGCCACCCTCAGCCCGTGTCCCCAAGGCCTTGTGTCCCCTCATGGTGCCACCATTGTCCTGATGTCCCCAAGGCCACCATGGCCCCGGTGTCCCCAAGGCCACCATGGTCCAGATGTCCCCAAGGCTGCCATGGCCCCAATGTCCCCAAGGCCACCATCACCTCAGTGTCCCCTCCTGGTGCCACCACTGACTGCTGTCCCCAAGGCCACTGTCACCCTGATGTCCCCTCCTGGTGCCACCAACACCCCCCTGTCCCCAAGGCCACCAGTGACTCAATGTCCCCTCTGATGCCACCATGGCCCTGATGTCCCCAAGGCCACCATCACCTCAGTGTCCCCTCCTGGTGCCACCACTGTCCCGATGTCCCCAGAGCCACTGTCACCCTGATGTCCCCAAGGCCACCCTCAGCCCGTGTCCCCTCATGGTGCCACCATGGCCCCCCTGTCCCCAAGGCCACTGTCACCCTGATGTCCCCTCCTGGTGCCACCAGTGACCCAGTGTCCCCAAGGCCACCATCACTCAATGTCACCCTCGGCCTTGTGTCCCCTCCTGATGCCGCCATCGCCTCAGTGTCCCCAAGGCCACTGTCACCCTCAGTGTCCCCAAGGCCACCACTGTCCCGCTGTCCCCAGAGCCACTGTCACCCCGATGTCCTCCCCTGGTGCCACCATCGCCTCAGTGTCCCCAAGGCCACTGTCACCCCCACTGTCACCCCCAATGTCCCCAAGGCCACTGTCACCTCTAATGTCACCCCCAATGTCCCCAAGGCCACTGTCACCCCCCAATGTCACCCCAATGTCCCCAAGGCCACTGTCACCACCACTGTCACCCCCAATGTCCCCAAGGCCACTGTCCCCCCCAGTGCCACCCCCACTGTCCCCCCACTGCCACCCCCGCTGTCCCCCCCAGTGCCACCCCGCTGTCCCCTCCTGGTGCCACTGCTGTCCCCGTGTCCCCTCCCCCAGTGACCAAAATCCGATTTTTTCATCCGTTTTTATTCATTGCCTTTGGTGGGGACAGCTGGGGACATTATGGGGACAGGTGGGGACAGCTGGGGACAGTTGGGGACATTTGGGCACATTTGGGGACATTTTGGGCACATTTAGGGACATTTTAGGGACATTTGGGGACATTTGGGGACAATTTGGTGACATTTGGGCACATTTGGGGACATTTGGGGACACTTGGGGACATTTTGGGCACATTTAGGGACATTTAGGGACATTTGGGGACATTATGGGGACATTTGGGCACATTTGGGGACAATTGGGGACATTTAGGGACATTTTGGGGACATTTATGGGGAAAATTTGGGGACACTTTGGGACACCGTGGAGACACCGTGGGGACACTTTGGGGACACTTTGGGGACACCCTGGGGACATGGTGGGGACACTCTGGGGACACTCTGGGGACACTTTGGGGACACTGGGGACACGGCGGTGCCACCGCGGGCTGGTGCAGCTGCAGGGACCTGGGGACGTCCCCTGGGCTCGGTCACCTGAGGGACACGGGGACAGTGACAGCAGGGCCACCCTCAGCCCGTGTCCCCAAGGCCATCCTCAGCCCGTGTCCCCAAGGCCACCATGGCCCCGGTGTCCCCAAGGCCACCCTCAGCCCGTGTCCCCAAGGCCTTGTGTCCCCTCATGGTGCCACCATTATCCTGATGTCCCCAAGGCCACCATGGCCCCGGTGTCCCCAAGGCCACCATCACCTCAGTGTCCCCTCCTGGTGCCACCATTGCCCTGCTGTCCCCAGAGCCACTGTCACCCTGATGTCCCCTCCTGGTGCCACCAACACCCCACTGTCCCCAAGGCCACCAGTGACTCAATGTCCCCCCCGATGCCACCATTGCCCCGATGTCCCCAAGGCCACCATCACCTCATTGTCCCCTCCTGGTGCCACCACTGTCCTGTTGTCCACAGAGCCACTGTAACCCTGATGTCCCCTCCTGGTGCCACCACTGACCCAGTGTCCCCAAGGCCACTGTCACCTCAGTGTCCTCCCTGGTGCCACCACTGACACAGTGTCCCCAAGGCCACCAGTGACCCGATGTCCCCAAGGCCACTGTCACCCCCCCAATGTCCCCAGAGCCACTGTCACCCTGATGTCCCCAAGGCCGCCATGGCCCCGATGTCCCCAAGGCCACTGTCACCTCAGTGTCACCCTTGGCTTTGTGTCCCCTCCTGGTGCCACCATCGCCTCACTGTCCCCAAGGCCACTGTCACCCCCGCAATGTCCCCAGAGCTGCTGTCACCCTGATGTCCTCCCCTGGTGTCACCAACACCCCACTGTCCCCAAGGCCACCACTGACTGATGTCCCCAAGGCCACCATCACCCTGATGTCCCCAAGGCCACCACTGTCCTGATGTCCCCAAGGCCACCATCACCTCAGTGTCCCCAAGGCCACCACTGACTGATGTCCCCAAGGCCACCATCACCCTGATGTCCCCAAGGCCACCACTGTCCTGATGTCCCCAAGGCCACCATCACCTCAGTGTCCCCTCCTGGTGCCACCACTGACTGATGTCCCCAAGGCCACTGTCACCCTGATGTCCCCAAGGCCACTGTCCCCCCCACTGTCACCCCAGTGTCCCCAAGGCCACTGTCACCCCCACTGCCACCCCCCAAATGTCCCCAAGGCCACTGTCACCCCCACTGCCACCCCCACTGCCACCCCGATGTCCCCAAGGCCACTGCCACCCCCACTGTCCCCCCCAGTGCCACCCCCCCACTGCCACCCCCACTGTCCCCCCCACTGTCCCCCCGCTGTCCCCCCCACTGTCCCCCACTGTCCCCTCCTGGTGCCACCCCCGCTGTCCCCGTGTCCCCTCCCCCAGTGACCAAAATCCGGTTTTTCATCCGTTTTTATTCATTGCCTTTGGTGGGGACATTTGGGGACATTTGGGCACATTTGGGGACATTATGGGGACAGGTGGGGACAGGTGGGGACATTTTGGGGACATTTTGGGCACATTTAGGGACATTATGGGCACATTATGGGGACATTTAGGGACATTTGGGGACATTATGGGGATATTTGGGCACATTTGGGGACATTTTGGGCACATTTAGGGACATTTTAGGGACATTTGGGGACATTTGGGGACATTATGGGCACATTTGGGGACATTTGAGCACATTATGGGGACATTTGGGCACATTTGGGGACATTTGGGGTCATTTGGGGACATTTGGGCACATTTAGGGACATTTGGGGACATATGGGGACATTTTGGGCACATTTGGGGACATTTGGGGACATTATGGGGACATTTAGGGACATTTTGGGGACATTTTGGGCACATTTGGGGACATTTGGTGACATTTGGGGACATTTTGGGGACATTTGGGGCCATTATGGGGACATTTGGGCACATTTGGGGACATTTGGGGACATTATGGGGACATTTTGATGACATTTGGGGACATGTGGGCACATTTGGGGACATTTGGGGACATTTGGGCACATTTGGGGACATTTGGACATTTTGGGCACATTATGGGCACATTTGGGCACATTTAGGGACATTTTAGGGACATTTGGTGATATTTGGGGACAATGACCGCGGCCCCTCCCCCCTCAGTCGGTGTCACCTGCCGGGGACACTTTGGGGACACCTTGGGGACACCTTGGGGACACCTTGGGGACAGCTCAGGCTCCTGCGGAGAGAGGGGCGGGGTCAGGGCTGGCGCTGTCCCCTCGCTGTCCCCAACGTCCCCAATGTCCCCTGGGTGTCCCCAATGTCCCCAATGTCCCCCGGGTGTCCCCAGGGGGGGAGGGGACGCTCACCTGTCCCAGCCGGGGGTGGCAGCTCCGGGGGGGGGCGGCGGCTGCGGGGGGGGAAGGGAGGGGACAGCGCGGTGTCACCAAGTGCCACCAGAGCGTCCCCAATGTCCCCAAAGTGAACCCTGTGTCCCCAGTGTCCCCAACCCCCCCAATGTCCCCAAAGTGTCCCCAATGTCCCCAATGTTCCCCAATGTCCCCAATGTCCCCAACCCCCCAATGTCCCAATGTCCCCAGATGTCCCCAATGTCCCCAAATGTCCATAAACATCCCAGAATGTCCCAACCCCCCCAATGTCCCCAACCCCCCCAATGTCCCCAAAATGTCCCCAAATGTCCCCAAATGTCCCAACCCCCCAATGTCCCCAAACCCCCCCAAACCCCCCCAGTGTCCCCAAATGTCCCAAATGTCCCCAATGTCCCCAAAACGTCCCAAAACCCCCCCAAACCCCCCCAATGTCCCCAAATGTCCCCAAATGTCCCAACCCCCCCAATGTCCCCAAAATGTCCCCAAACCCCCCCAAACCCCCTCAATGTCCCAATGTCCCCAATGTCCCCAAATGTCCCAACCCCCCAATGTCCCCAACCCTTCATTGTCCCCAAATGTCCCCAAACCCCCCCAATGTCCCCAATGTCCCCAATGTCCCCAGGTCCCACCTGGCCTTGCTGCGGCACTTGCACTTCCCACCTGAGGGGACACAGAGGGGACACAGGGGACACTCAGGTGACACACAGGTGACAGTGACACAGGTGACACAGTGACACACAGGTGACACTCAGGTGACAGTGACAATGACACAATGACACAGGTGACACACAGGTGACAATGACAGTGACAATGACACAATGACACAGGTGACACTCAGGTGACAATAACAGTGACAATGACACAATGACACAGGTGACACTCAGGTGACACACAGGTGACACAGGTGACAATGACAATGACACAATGACACAGGTGACACTCAGGTGACACACAGGTGACACAGGTGACAATGACAATGACACAATGACACAGGTGACACACAGGTGACACTCAGGTGACAGTGACACTCAGGTGACACACAGGTGACACACAGGTGACAATGACAATGACACAATGACAATGACACACAGGTGACACAGGTGACAGTGACACACAGGTGACACACAGGTGAGATAGAGGTGACAGTGACACACAGGTGACACACAGGTGACACAGGTGACACTCAGGTGACACACAGGTGACAATGACACAGTGACAATGACACTCAGGTGACACTCAGGTGACAATGACACAGGTGACACAGGTGTCACTCACTGAAGAGCACGGCGATCCCCAGCACGCTCAGCACCGCGGGGACAGTGACAGTGACAGTGACACAATGACAATGACAGTGACAATGACAGTGACAGTGACACAATGACAATGACACACAGGTGACACACAGGTGACACACAGGTGACAATGACACAGGTGACACAGGTGTCACTCACTGAAGAGCACGGCGATCCCCAGCACGCTCAGCACCGCGGGGACAGTGACAGTGACAGTGACACAATGACACAATGACAATGACACACAGGTGACACACAGGTGACAATGACACACAGGTGACAATGACACACAGGTGACACACAGGTGACAATGACAATGTCACTCACTGAAGAGCACGGCGATCCCCAGCACGCTCAGCACCGCGGGGACAGTGACAGTGACAATGACAGTGACACAGTGACAATGACAGTGACACAGTGACACAGTGACAATGACACAGTGACACAGGTGACACACAGGTGACACACAGGTGACACAGGTGACACTCACTGAAGAGCACGGCGATCCCCAGCACGCTCAGCACCGCGGCCACCACGAGGCCGCCGACGCGCAGGTGACACCAGTCTGGGGACACACGGGGACACCTTGGGGACACCTGGGGACACCTGGGGACACACCTGGGACACACCTGGGGACAGCTGGGGACACCTGGGACACCTGGGGACAGCTTGGGGACACCTGGGGGACACCTGGGGACAGCTGGGGACACCTTGGGGACACACCTGGGACACCTGGGGACACCTTGGGGACAGCTGGGGACACCTGGGGACACACCTGGGACACCTTGGGGACACCTGGGGACACCTGGGACACCTTGGGGACACCTTGGGGACACCTTGGGGACACACCTTGGGGAAAGCTGGGGACACCTGAGGACAGCTGGGGACACCTGGGGACACACCTGGGACACACCTGGGACACCTGGGGACAGCTGGGGACAGCTGGGACACCTTGGGGACACCTGGGGACACACCTGGGACACGTGGGGACACCTTGGTGACACCTTGGGGACATTTTGGGGACAGCTTGGGGACATTTGGGGACCCTCCCAGTTTGTCCCAGTCCCGCACTCACCGTACTGGAACGGACTGGAGGCACCTGGGGGGGAGGGGAGGGGTCAGAGAGACCAGTATGGACCAGTATGGACCAGTACGGACCAGTACGGACCAGTACGGACCAGTACAAACCAGTATGGACCAGTATGGACCAGTACAGACCAGTATGGACCAGTATGGACCAGTACGGACCAGTATGGATGTCCCCCACCCAGTATAAACCAGTTTGGGCTTTCCCTCCCAGTCCCTCCCAGTTTATCCCAGTTTGTCCCAGTCCCTCCCAGTCCATCCCAGTTCAATCCCAGTCCCTCCCAGTCCCTCCCAGTTTGTCCCAGTCCATCCCAGTCCCTCCCAGTCCCTCCCAGTTCCTCCCAGTTCAATCCCAGTCACTCACCGGGGGGGTCCCCTCTGGCCAGGGACAGCACTGGGGGGGGGAGGGGACACCAGTTACACCAGTTACACCAGTTACACCAGTTACACCAGTTACACCAGTTACACCAGTATGGGGGGGGCGCTGGGCCCAGTTCAAACCAGTAACGCCAAAACCATCCCAGTCCATCCCAGTTTATCCCAGTCCCTCCCAGTCTTCCCCATTCCCCTCCCAGTATCCCTCAATCCATCCCAGTCCCTCCCAGTCCATCCCAGTCCCTCCCAGTCCATCCCAGTCCCTCCCAGTCTGTCCCAGTTCCCTCCCAGTATCCCTCAATCCCTCCCAGTTTGTCCCAGTTCCCTCTCAGTCCCTCCCAGTCCCTCCCAGTTTCCCCCCAGTCCCTCCCAGTCCATCCCAGTTCCCTCCCAGTCCCTCCCAGTTTGTCCCAGTTCAATCCCAGTCCCTCCCAGTTCCCTCCCAACGCCTCCCAGTCTGTCCCAGTTCCCTCCCAGTCCCTCTCAGTCCCCTCCCAGTCCAATCCCAGTCCATCCCAGTCCCTCCCGGTCCCTCCCAGTTCCCTCCTGGTCCCTCCCAGTCCCTCCCAGTCCCCTCCCAGTACCTCCCAGTATCACCAGTGCCCGCAGCCGTTCTCGCTCCATTCCGGGACCTTTGAGCTCTGGGGGGGGAGGGGAAACTCCGGAGGGGCCCGGGGGGAACTGGGAGGGACTGGGAGAGACTGGGAGGGGACTGGGAGGGACTGGGAGGGACTGGGATGGACTGGGAGGGAACTGGGAGGGGACTGGGAGGTACTGGGACAGACTGGGAGGGAACTGGGAGGGACTGGGAGGGACTGGGAGGGACTGGAGGATGCTGGGGGGAACTGGGAGGGGGGGATGAGTCACTGGGATTCCTGAGCAGGGCGGGGCTGGAACAAACTGGGACAGACTGGGGGGGACTGGGACAGACTGGGGGGGACTGGGAGAAACTGGGGGGGTTACTGGGATGGACTGGGATGGAGTCGGGGGGTTACTGGGATGGACTGGGAGTTACTGGGCAGTTAATGGGATGGACTGAGGGGGTTATTGGGGGTTACTGGGAGTTACTGGGATGGACTGGGAGGTTAGTGGGGGGTTAGTGGGGGGTTACTGGGAGTTACTGGGAGTCACTGGGAGTTACTGGGGGGGTTACTGGGGGTTACTGGGATGAACTGGGAGTTACTGGGAGTTACTGGGGGGGTTACTGGTCTGAACTGGGAGTCCCGGGGCCGCACTCACCTTCCCAGAGCAGCCGCGGGAACTGAAATGGGGAGGGGGGAACTGGGAGGGGCGGGGCCAAGGAAATGGGCGGGGCTAGACTAGAATGAATGGGCGGGTCTCTAAAGGAGGTGTGGCCAAAGAAGGGGCGGGGCCAGAGCTGAGGATTGGCGGGGGAGGGACTGGGAGGGACTGGGACAGACTGGGAGGGAACTGGGACAGACTGGGAGGGAACTGGGACGGCTGGGAACAGCACTGGGAGGGAACTGGGATGGACTGGGAGGGGACTGGGAGGGACTGGGATGGACTGGGACAAACTGGGAGGGACTGGAGGATACTGGGAGGGGACTGGGAGGGACTGGGAGGGACTGGGAGGGAACTGGGAGGGACTGGGAGGGAACTGGGAGGGGACTGGGAGGGACTGGAGGATGCTGGGGGGAACTGGGAGGGGGGGATGAGTCACTGGGATTCCTGAGCAGGGCGGAACTGGAACAGACTGGGACAGACTGGGGGGGACTGGGACAGACTGGGGGGGACTGGGAGAAACTGAGGGGGTTACTGGGATGGACTGGGAGTTACTGGGCAGGTAATGGGATGGACTGAGGGGGTTATTGGGGGTTACTGGGAGTTACTGGGATGGACTGGGATGAACTGGGAGTTACTGGGAGTTACTGGGGGAGTCACTGGAAGTTACTGGGGGTTACTGGGGTGAACTGGGAGTTACTGGGAGTCACTGGGAGGTTAGTGGGGGGTTACTGGGAGTTACTGGTCTGAACTGGGAGTCCCGGGGCCGCACTCACCTTCCCAGAGCAGCCGCGGGAACTGAAATGGGGAGAGGGGAAACTGGGAGGGGGCGGGGCCAAGGAAATGGGCGGGACCAGAAAGAAGGGGTGTGGCCAATGAAGGGGCGGGGCCAGAGTGGAGGATTGTAGGGGGAGGGGAGACTGGGAGGGACTGGGATGGACTGGGAGGGCGTGGAGGGGCACTGGGGCTGACCTGGGCTGTACTGGGATGAACTGGGACAAACTGGGAGTGATACTGGGATGAACTGGGAAGGCCTGGAGGGGCACTGGGAGTGATACTGGGATGAACTGGGCTGAACTGGGAGGGCCTGGAGGGGTTGGACGGGCTGTTCCCGCCCCTGCCACACCCCATTGGCTGAAACTCCCGCCCATCTCTGCCTGCAACCAATCAGAAATCAGGAACCAGACCTGGGGGCGGCGCCAATTTAGAGACTTTTAGCCTACAATTCCCGTCATGCACCGCGGCCTGATAGACCATAAAGGAGCCGGGCCTACAACTCCCGTCATGCACCGCGGCCTCATAGACGATAATGGAGCCGGGCCTACAACTCCCGTCATGCCCGGCGGTCCCGTAGACTATAAAGGAACGCGGCCTACAAGTCCGGTCAGGCCCCGCGCTCCTCACGGCGCCCGTTATCGCCTCCGTCTGCCTCATGGACGCCCCCCGAGCCGGCGGGACCCCCGGATGCCCCCCCAGAGCCCACCCGGGGCCCCCAAACGCCTCCCGGGACCCCCGAGTGCCCCAGGCCACACAGAAGCCGCCTAAGGACTGCAGCTCCCGTCATGCCCCGCGGCACGCAGGCAGCGCCATTAAAGCTGGGACTGCTGCTCCCGTCATGCCCCGCGGCCCAGAGCCTCCTCACAGCCGCGTTCCGGCCGTACCGGTCCCGTCAGGTCCCGGGCCCCACGGAGACCCCACGGAGCCCCCCAGGAGCTCCCCGAGCCCACAGGGTCCCCCCTGGGGCTCCGCTGGCGCCACGAGTGCCCTCCCGGACCCCCGAGCGCTCCGTCACAGCGACTTCCGGGACTACCACTCCCATCCTGCCCCGCGGCCGCACTGAGCACCAATCAAGCGGCGTCTTCATCTCCCATGATGTCTCGCGCAGCCTCATTAAATCAAAGCCTCTGTGTCCCATCATGCCCCGCGGCCTCATTGAGCCTCATAAAGCAGCGCCTCCAACTCCCATCAACCTCCACGTCTCATTTCCCATAATGCCCCGCGCCTTCAACTCCCATCGCGCCCCGCGCCCCATAGAGCCTCTTTATATCCGCGCCTTCCACTCCCATCGTGCCCCGCGCCCAACAGAGCCCCATAATATCCGCGCGTTCAACTCCCGTCATGCCCCGCGCCCCATAGAGCCCCGTTATATCCGCGCCTACAACTCCCGTCATGCCTAGCGCTCCATAGAGCTCCGTTATATCCGTGCCTTCAACTCCCGTCATGCCCTGCGCCCCATAGAGCCGCGTAATAGCCGCGCCTACAACTCCCGTCATGCCCTGCGCCCCATAGAGCCCCGTTATATCCGCGTCTTCAACTCCCATCGTGCCCCGCGCCCAATAGAGCCCCATTATATCCGCGCCTACAACTCCCGTCATGCCTAGCGCTCCACAGAGCCCCGTAATAGCTGTGCCTACAACTCCCGTCATGCCCCGCGCCCCATAATAGCCGCGCCTTCAACTCCCATCATGCCCCGCGCCCTATAGAGAACAATTATACCAGCGCCTACAACTGCCATGATCCCCCGCGCCCCATTGAGCCCCGTTATATCCGCGCCTACAACTCCCATGATCCCCCGCGCCCCATAGAGAGCCCTTACACCAGCGCTTACAACTCCCATGATCCCCGCGCCCCATAGAGAGCCCTCATATCCGTGCCTACAACTCCCATGATCCCCCGCGCCCAATAGAGAGCCCTTATACCAGCACCTACAACTCCCATGATCCCCCGCGCCCCATAGAGTCCCGTCATATCCGCGCCCCATAGAGAACCCTTATACCAGCGCCTACATCTCCCATGATCCCCCACGCCCATAGAGCCCCGTTATATCCGCGCCTACAACTCCCATGATCCCCCACGCCCATAGAGCCCCATTAGAACCCCCTAAATTCCCTCCCAGCCCCCCCAAATCCCCCAAAACCCAAAAAAACCCCAAATTCCTTCGGGAACAGCAACACTCCGAGACCCTCCACCACCAAAGGCTTTAATCTCGACACTTCCATCCTCTTTAACCCCTTCCTCCCCTCCCCCGGAGCGGCTCCGATCCCAGTCCGTTTCCCGCCGTGCTCCGGGGGGATTTTGGGGGGATCCGGGGTTTTTGGGGTGGCTCAGAGCAGGGGCCGGCCCCGCTGCGTGGGCAGGACCCCGAAGCGGCGCTTGAGGGCCAGGCGGTGGCGGGAGAATTTGTCATCGGGGGAGAAACGGGCGGGGTGAGCCGAGCGCGTGGGGACCCCGCCCGGGGACACCTTCTGCGGACAGAGCGCGACATCAGACAGAATCCACGGAAAGCACCCCAAAATCAGCCCAAAATCAGCCCAAAATCACACACATTAATCACCCCAAAATCACAGGAATAATCACCCCAAAATCACACAAATTAATCACCCCAAAATCCACACAAAGCACCCCAAAATCACAGGAATAATCACCCCAAAATCAGCCCAAAATCACACAAATGAATCACCCCAAAATCAGCCCAAAATCACAGGAATAATCACCCCAAAACCCACACAAAGCACCCCAAAATCACCCCAAAATCACACACATTAATCACCCCGAAGTCACAGAAATCACCCCAAAATCACCCCAAAATCACAGGAATAATCACCCCAAAATCACCCCCAAATCACACAAATTAATCACCCCAAAATCACAGGAATAATCACCACAAAATCACAGAAATCACCCCAAAATCACCCCAAAATCACCGGAATAATCACCCCAAAATCACAGAAATTAATCACCCCAAAGTCACAGAAATCAGCCCAAAATCACCCCAAAATCACAGAAATAATCACCCAAAAATCACCCCAAAATCACACAAATTAATCACCCCAAATCACAGGAATAATTACCCCAAAATCACCCCAAAATCACAGAAATAATCAGCCCAAAATCACAGAAAACACCCCAAAATCACAGAAAACACCCCAAAATCATACAAATTAATTACCCCAAAATCACAGAAATTAATCACCCCAAAATCACAGGAATTACCCCAAAATCACAGAAATTAATTACCCCAAAATCACAGAAATTAATCACCCCAAAATCACAGAAATCACCCCCAAAATCATACAAATTAATTACCCCAAAATCACAGAAATCAGTTACCCCAAAATCACAGAAATTAATCACCCCAAAATCACAGAAATTAATCACCCCAAAATCACAGAAATTACCCCAAATCCACACTCAGGACAACCAAATTCCCCCCTCAGAACATCCAAAATCCTCCAAAATCCCCTAAATTCCCCTCTCAGGACACTCAAAATCCTCCAAATTCCCCCAAAATCCCCTAAATTCCCCCCTCAGGTCACCCAAATCCTGCAAATTCCCCCAAAATCCTCCAAAATTCCCCAAATTCCCCCTCAGGACACTCAAAATCCTCCAAATTTCCCCAAAATCCCCCAAATTCCCCCCTCAGGACACCCAAACTCCCCTAAAATTGCCCAAAATCCTCCAAATTTCTCCGAAATCCCCCAAATTCCCCCCTCAGGACACCCAAACTCCCCTAAAATTGCCCCAAATCCTTCAAATTCCCCCCTCAGGATACTCAAAATCCTCCAAATTACCCCAAAATCCTTCAAATTTCCCAAAATCTCACAAATTTTCCCCTCAGGACAACCAAAATCCCCTAAAATTGCCCCAAATCCTCCAAAATCTCCCCCAAATTCCCCCCTCAGGACACCCAAATTCCCCTAAATTCCCTCAAAATCCCCCAAAAGCCCCAAATTTCCTCCTCAGGACACCCCAAATCCCCCAAATCTCCCAAATTCCCCTGAAATTCCTCCAAAAATCCCCCCCAGGGCACCCAAAATCCTCCAAATTCCCCCAAATTCCCCCCTCAGGACACCCAAAATGCCCTAAATTGCCCTGAAATCCCCCAAATTTCCCCAAAATCCCCCAAATTATCCTCTCAGGACACCCAAACTCCCCCAAAAATCCTCCCTAATCCCACAAATTCCCCCTCAGGACACCCCAAATACCCCAAAATTCCCTAAATTCCCCTCAGGACACCTAAAATCCCCCCAATTTCCCCCCTCAGAACACCCAAATTCCCCCTAAATTGCCCTGGAATCCCCCATATTTTCCCAAATTCCCCCTTCAGGACACCCCAAACCCCCCAAAATTCCTTAAATCCCCCCCAAATCCCCTAATTTCCCCCAAAATCCCCTGAGGACACCTAAAATTCCCCAAAATCCCCTAAATTCTCCCATCAGGACACCCAAATTCCCCCCAAATTGCCCTGAAATCCCCCAAATTCCCCGAAATTTCCCCTCAGGACACCCCAAATCCCCCAAAATTCCCTAAATTCCCCCCAAATCCCCCAAATTCCCCTCAGGACACCTAAAATTCCCCGAATTTCCCCCCTCAGGACATCCAAATTTCCCCAAATTCCCCCCTCAGGACACCTAAAATCCCCCAAACTCCCCGAAATTCCCCCTCAGGACACCCCAAATCCCCCCAAATCCCCCAAAATTCCTTAAATTCCCCCAAAATCCCCCAATTTTCCCCAAATTCCCCTCAGGACACCTAAAATCCCCCAAAATTCCTTAAATTCCCCCAATTTCCCCAAATCCCCCTCAAGACACCCAAATTCCCCCCAAATTCCCCCTCAGGACACCCCAAATTCCCCAAATTGCCCTGAAATCCCCCAAATTTCCCCAAATTCCCCCCTCAGGACACCCCAAATCCCCCAAAATTCCTTAAATTCCCCCAATTTCCCCCAAATTCCCCTCAGGACACCTAAAATTCCCCAAATTCCCCCCTCAGGACACCCAAATTCCCCAAATCCCCCCTCAGGACACCCAAATTCCCCCCAAATTGCCCTGAAATCCCCCAAATTTCCCCCTCAGGACACCCCAAATCCCCCAAAATCCCCCAAAATTCCCTAAATTCCCCCCATTTGTCCCAATTTCCCCCCAAATCCCCTCAGGACACCTAAAATCCCCCGAATTTCCCCCCTCAGGACACCCAAATTCCCCCTCAGAACACCCCAAATCCCCCCAAAATTCCTTAAATCCCCCCAAAATCCCCCGAATTTCCCCCCTCAGGACACCCAAATTCCCCCCAGATTCCCCTCATGACACCCAAATTCCCCCCAAATTGCCCTGAAATCCCCCAAATTTCCCCAAATTCCCCCTCAGGACACCTAAAATCCCCCAAAATCCCCGAAATTCCCCCCTCAGGACACCCAAATTTCCCCAAATTCCCCCCTCAGGACACCCAAACTCCCCTAAAATTGCCCAAAATCCTCCAAATTTCCCCAAATTCCCCCTCAGAACACCCCAAATTCCCCCAAAATTCCTTAAATCCCTCCAAAATCCCCCAAATTTCCCTCAGGACACCTAAAATCCCCCAAAATCCCCGAAATTCCCCCCTCAGGACACCCAAATTTCCCCAAATTCCTCCCTCAGGACACCCAAAATCCCCCAAATTGCCCTGAAATCCCCCAAATTTCCCCCTCAGGACACCCCAAATCCCCCAAAATTGCCCTGAAATCCCCCAAATTCCCCTCTCAGGACACCCCAAATCCCCCAAAATTCCTTAAATCCCCCCAATTTCCCCCAAATTCCCCTCAGGACACCTAAAATTCCCCCAAACTCCCCCCTCAGGACACCCAAACTCCCCTAAAATTGCCCAAAATCCTCCAAATTTCCCCAAATTCCCCTCAGGACACCCCAAATCCCCCAAAATCCCCCAATTTCCCCTCAGGACACCTAAAATTCCCCAAATTTCCCCCTCAGAATACCCAAATTTCCCCAAATTCCCCCCTCAGGACACCCAAAATCCCCCAAATTGCCCTGAAATCCCCCAAATTTCCCCAAATTCCCCCCTCAGGACACCCCAAATCCCCTAAAATTCCCTAAATTCCCCCAAATTCCCCCAATTTCCCCTCAGGACACCTAAAATCCCCCAAATTCCCCTCTCAGGACACCCAAACTCCCCAAATTGCCCAAAATCCCCCAAATTTCCCCAAATTCCCCCTTCAGGACACCCCAAATCCTCCTAAATTCCCCCCAAATCCCCCAATTTCCCCTAAATTCCCCTCAGGACACCTAAAATCCTCCAAATTCCCCCCTCAGGACCCCCAAATTGCCCTGAAATCCCCCATATTTTCCCAAAATCCACGCTCAGGACACCCCAAATCCCCTAAAATTCCCTAAATCCCCCCAAAATCCCCCAAATTCCCCTCAGGACACCTAAAATCCCCCCAAATTCCCCCCTCAGGACACCCAAATTTCCCCAAATTGCCCTGAAATCCCCCAAATTTCCCCAAATTCCCCCTTAGAACACCCCAAATCCTCCAAAATTCCTTAAATCCCCCCAAAATCCCCCAAATTCCCCTCAGGACACCTAAAATTCCCTGAAATTCCCCCTCAGGACACCCAAATTTCCCCAAATTTCCCCTCAGGACACCCAAATTCCCCCCAAATTGCCCCAAAATTCCCCCAAATTCCCCCCTCAGGACACCCAAACTCCCCAAATTGCCCTGAAATCCCCCAAATTTCCCCAAATTCCCCCTCAGGACACCCCAAATCCCCCAAAATTCCTTAAATTCCCCCAAAATCCCCCAATTTCCCCCAAATTCCCCTCAGAACACCTAAAATCCCCCAAATTCCCCCAATTTCCCCCAAATTCCCCTCAGAACACCTAAAATTCCCTGAAATTCCCCCCTCAGGATACCCAAATTCCCCCCAAATCCTCCAAATTTTTCCAAATTCCCCCCTCAGGACACCCCAAATCCTCCCAAATCCCCCAAAATTCCTTAAATTCCCCTCAAATCTCCCAATTTCCCCCAAATTCCCCTCAGGACACCTAAAATCTCCCAAAATCCCCGAAATTCCCCCCTCAGGACACCCAAATTCCCCCCAAATTGCCCTGAAATCCCCCAAATTTCCCCAAATTCCCCTCAGGACAACCCAAATCCCCCCAAATTCCTTAAATCCCCCCAAAATCCCCCAAATTCCCCTCAGGACACCTAAAATTCCCCAAATTCCCCCCTCAGGACACCTAAAATCCCCCAAACTCCCCGAAATTCCCCCTCAGGACACCCCAAATCCCCCAAAATTCCTTAAATTCCCCAAAAATCCCCCAATTTCCCCTCAGGACACCTAAAATCCCCCAAAATCCCCGAAATTCCCCCCTCAGGACACCCAAATTCCCCCCAAATTGCCCTGAAATCCCCCAAATTTTACCAAATTCCCCCTTCAGGACACCCCAAATCCCCCAAAATTCCTTAAATCCCCCCAATTTCCCCCAAATTCCCCTCAGGACACCTAAAATTCCCCCAAACTCCCCCCTCAGGACACCCAAATTTCCCCAAATTCCCCCCTCAGGACACCTAAAATCCCCCAAACTCCCCGAAATTCCCCCTCAGGACACCCCAAATCCCCCAAAATTCCTTAAATTCCCCAAAAATCCCCCAATTTCCCCCAAATCCCCCTCAGGACACCTAAAATCCCCCAAAATCCCCGAAATTCCCCCCTCAGGACACCCAAATTCCCCCCTCAGGACACCCAAATTTCCCGAAATTCCCCCCTCAGGACACCCAAAATCCCCCAAATTGCCCTGAAATCCCCCAAATTTCCCCCTCAGGACACCCCAAATCCCCCAAAATTCCTTAAATCCCCCCAAAATCCCCCAAATTCCCCTCAGGACACCTAAAATCCCCCGAAATTCCCCCCTCAGGACACCCAAATTCCCCCCTCAGGACACCTAAAATCCCCCAAACTCCCCGAAATTCCCCCTCAGGACAACCCAAATCCCCCCAAATCCCCCAAAATTCCTTAAATTCCCCAAATTCCCCCAATTTTCCTCAAATTCCCCTCAGGACACCCCAAATCCCCCAAAATCCCCGAAATTCTCCCCTCAGGACACCCAGATTCCCCTCAGGACACCCAAATTCCCCCCAAATTTCCCCCTCAGGACACCCCAAATCCCCCCAAATCCCCCCAAATTCCCTAAATTCCCCCCATTTGTCCCAATTTCCCCCAATTTCCCCTCAGGACACCTAAAATCCCCCCAATTTCCCCCCTCAGGACACCCAAATTCGCCCCTCAGGCCACCCAAACTCCCCCGCATCGCTCCCAAACCGCACCCGGGCACCCAAACCCCGCGGATCCCCTCCGAATCCTCCTCAAATCCCCCAAAATTGCCCAAAAATCCCCGAAATGGCCCCAAAAATGCCCCCGGTACCTTCAGGGTGTAAACGCGCTCGCCGCGCTCGTTCTCGTAGCACTGCAGGAACATGGCGGCAATGGCGGGAAAGCGGACCGGAAGTCGCCTCAGGATTAAAGGGGAAGTGGGCGGGGTTAACACCGGAAGTTGGCGAAGGGGGTGATGGGAAATGTAGTTCCGGAAGGGAGGGGGGAGTCCGGAAGGGAACCGAGGGAAAATTTGGGGGGAAAAAGGAAAAATTTGGGGTGAAAAAGAGAAATTTTTTTGGGAAAAGGGAAAATTTGGTGATTAAAAGGAGAATTTGGGTCTGAAAAGGGAAAATTTAGCAGGGAAAGGAAAAATTTGGGGGGGAAAAGGGAAAATTTTGGGGAAAAAGGAGAATTTTGGGTCAAAAAATGAGATTTGAGCAGCAAAAAGGGGAAGTTTGGAGCGAAAAGGGAAAATTTGGGTGAAAAAAGGGAGAATTTGGGGCCAAACTGGAGAATTTGGGCACTCAGGGGAGGTTTGGGTGGTAAAAAGGAAATTTGGGGGAAAAAATGGAAATATGGGTGGGAAAAAATGGAAATTTGGGTGGAAAAGGGAAAATTTGATCGAAAAAATGGAAATTTGTGGCCGAAAAAATGGAAATTTGGGTGGAAAACATGAAAATTTGGGGGGGAAAATGGAATTTTGGGTTCAAAAATGGAAATTTGGGTGGAAAAAAATGGAAATTTTTGCCCAAAAAATGGAAATTTGGGTGGAAAAAAGAGAAATTTGGGTGGAAAAATGAAAATTTGGGGGCAAAAAATGGAAATTTAGAGGGGAAAAAAGGAAATTTCAGGGAAAAATGGAAATTTTGGGGAAAAAAAAATGGAAATTGGGGTGGGGAAAAATGGAAATTTGGGGGGGAAAAGGGAAAAATTGTGGCCAAAATGGAGAATTTTGGGGAAAAAGGGAAAATTTTGGGGTGAAAAAGTAAAAATTTTTTTTTGAAAAGGGAAAATTTGGTGGTTAAAAGGAGAATTTGGGTCTGAAAAGGGAAAATTTGGGGGGGGGAAGGGAAAATTTTGGGGAAAAAGGGAAAAATTGTGCCCAAAAAGGAGAAATTTGGGGGGAAAATGGAAATTTGGGGGGAAAAAGGAGAATTTGGGTCAAAAAAGGGAAAATTTGGTCTAAAAAAGGGAGAATTTTGGAAGAGAAAGGGAAAATTTGGGGGGGAAAAGGGAAAAATTGTGCCCAAAAAGGGAGAATTTTGGGGAAAAAGGGAAAATTTGGGGGGAAAAGGGAAAATTTGGGGGTTAAAAAGGAGAATTTGGGTCGAAAATGGGAAAATTTGGGTGTAAAAAAGTGAAAATTTGGGCGAAAAAAAGGAAAATTTTGGGGAAAAATGGAAAAATTGTGGCCAAAAATGGAAAATTTTTTGGGGAAAAGGGAAAATTTGGGGGAAAACGGAGAATTTTGGGCCAAAAAATGAGATTTGAGCAGCAAAAAGGGAAAATTTGGGTGAAAAAAGGGAGAATTTGGGGCCAAAAATGGAGAATTTGGGCACTCAGGGGAGATTTGGGTGGGAAAAAATGGAAATTTTTGCCCAAAAAATGGAAATTTGGGTGGAAAAAGGGGAGAATTTAGTTGGAAAAAGGGAAATTTGGGTGGAAAAAGGGAAAATTTGGGGCAAAAAGGGGAATTTTGGGGGAAAAAATGAAAATTTGGGGCAAGAAAATGGAAATTTGAGTGGAAAAAAATGGAAATTTTTGCCCAAAAAATGGAAATTTGGGGGGAAAAAAGAAAATTTGGGGGCAAAAATGGAAATTTGGGTGGAAAAAATGAAAATTTGGGTGGAAAAAATGAAAATTTGGGACAAAAAATGGAAATTTGAGTGGGAAAAATGAAAATTTTGGGGAAAAAATGGAAATTTCAGGGAAAAAATGGAAATTTGGGGGGGGGGAAAGGGAAAAATTGTGGCCAAAAGGGAGAATTTTGGGGAAAAAGGGGAAAATTTTGGGGTGAAAAAGTAAAATTTTTTTTTGGAAAAGGGAAAATTTGGTGGTTAAAAGGAGAATTTGGGTCTGGAAAGGGAAAATTTGGGGGGGGGAAGGGAAAATTTTGGGGAAAAAGGGAAAAATTGTGCCCAAAAAGGAGAAATTTGGGGGGAAAATGGAAATTTGGGGGTTAAAAAGGAGAATTTGGGTCTAAAAAGGGAAAATTTGGGTCTAAAAATTGGAGAATTTTGGTAGAAAAAGGGAAATTTGGGTGGGAAAAAGGGAAAAATTGTGCCCAAAAAGGGAAAATTTTGGGGGAAAAGGGAAAATTTTGGGGAAAAAAAGTAAATTTGTGCCCCAAAAAAGAGAATTTTGGGGGAAAAGGAAATTTGGGGTGAAAAAGGACAATTTGGGTCTAAAAAGGGAGAATTTTGGAAGAAAAAGGGAAATTTGGGGGGGAAAATGAAAATTTGGGGTGAAAAAGGGAAAATTTGGGTGTAAACGGGGTAAAATTGTGCCCCAAAAGGAGAATTTTGAGGGAAAATTGAAAATTTTGGAGGCAGGAAAGGGAAAATTTTGGGGGAGAAATGGAAAAATTGTGCCCAAAAAGGAGAATTTTGGAGAAATGGGAAAATTTGGGGTGAAAAAGGGAAAATTTGGGTGGGAAAAGGGAAAATTTGGGGGTTTAAAAGGAGAGTTTGGGTCTAAAAAAGGGAAAATTTGGGGGGGGGGGAAAGGAAAATTTGGGTCTAAAAAGGGAAAATTTGGGTCTAAAAAGGGAAAATTTGGGGGTTTAAAAGGAGAGTTTGGGTCTAAAAAAGGGAAAATTTGGGGGGGGGAAAGGAAAATTTGGGTCTAAAACGGGAAAATTTGGGGGGGAAAAGGGAGAATTTGGGGGGAAAAGGGAAAATTTGGGGGGGAAAAGGGAAAATCTGGGGGGAAAAGGGAAAATTTGGAGGAAAAAGGGAAAATTGAGCCAATTGGCGATGATTCTTTCTAAATCACTCTCCTTTCCCTCTCACAGTACTGATTTAGGTGCACTACCTTGCTTGTTTTTGCTTGTCACTAAAACCAAGTGCACGTTTTTTATTGAATGTATCATCTTACACTGTGGTTCCTTCTTATTGACAGTAAAATAAGAACATTATTTGTCACCCTGGGTTTTTGAGATTTCTAGAAAGGCCTTCTGCTATTGACATTTTTTTGTAAAGAACTTTCCCACACGCTTTTCTGTAAACAACTCATAGTTTACATTCTTGTGGAAACGGACACTGTTGACGGACTGTTGGTTAAGCCAGTGTCTGTGGAGAGGTGGCACTGTCACCCTCCAATCCACTGTCACCTTTGTAAAACTATAAATGATGGAGTCAGAGAATAAATGCCCTCTTTTCCTTCTCACCTGGAGAGGGGTGCGTGCGTTCTTTCGTGTCCTACAGCGACAATATCCTTGTTGGCAGTGCTTTATTGGCCAATAAATCCTTAAAGGGTCTTGTAACTAGGAGTCTTGTGACCTTCTGAGCCTCGCGGTGGAGATGTGAGCCAAACTCACCCTTCCTGTCTATGTAGAAGATAAGAAAAAGAAATGGCATCATCTAAAAAACTCAGAGGTCCAGTCTCTAACTCATTCCAAACTCCTTCAAGTCCCCTGAAGTGTGATTTAGCTACAAATAGATGACAAGGACTCTTAATGCTGGCTCTTTGACTCCAAGGCAGCTGCTTCAGAAACTTTCACATAACCCTGTGTAGTTAGGTGCCAGAAATGTATCATTTTAAAAAACTTTCCCAACTGACTTGACGAGAGGTTTGTTTGTAGGGTATTTGAGGTGAAACTCTCCCAGCAGAGGTCTGGGCTTTGGCCTAGCGGTGTCCCTGCTGGTTGTGAAGTGTGCCATCAGCTGCAGGGGTTTCTGGGCTAAAAATACAATTGAGTCACATTGACTTGCTCTTTTTGGCCTATAAAAGCTGGATCCACTTTTGAGGCAAATTTGGAGACCTCATCTCTGGGTGAATGGATGGCCTAGGATTTTCCCAATTGCTGGGAATGGTTCTCCAGGTCCTTGATGTAAAATGCGGCTCCCCAGCAAGTGCAGATCTGCAAGATGATAAACAATTTAGGCAATTGGTGATGATTCTTTCTAAATCGCTCTCCTTTCTCTCTCATAGTACTGATTTAGGTGCACTACCTTGCTTGTTTTTCCTTGTCACTAAAACCAAGTGCACATTTTTTATTGAATGTATCATCTTACACTGTGGTTCCTTCTTATTGATAGTAAAATAAGAACATTATTTCCAGTGGTGTGTCCTTTAAATTGCCTCTGTCATTTGGCAGAACCACAGGAGGCTCCTGAGGAGCCGGGGCGGTGGGAAGCCCCGAGGAATTGGGTGCCAGAGGCCACAAGCAGCCCCCAGGCAGCCGCCTTGTCCCTGGCCCCCGGCTGCTCGGGCGCTTCCCCAGAGCGTCTCCCAGGCCTGCGGCAGAAGCCCTCGAGGCCGGGCCTCAGCAGGAGGGTGGGGGCAGCCCTGAGGTGCCCGGGCTGGGCTGGCTGGGGACAGGGAGGGCAAAGCTCCCCTGCTGGGGCCTGGGATGAGGTAGTGGGAAGGCAGAGAACCTGAGATTTTACCCCACAAATGTTCTTTCTTTGCCCTGACATTTATCTCAGGTTTTGTCACAAAATTATCTCAATGTGTCCTCTAGAAATGACTCAAACTTTTCCTCAAAGTAATTTTGTCCCCTAGAGATCACCTCACATCTTCCTGCGCAAATATCCACTACATATACTCAACAAATGACCTCCGATGTCATTATTCTCACATTCCAGTGATTACCTGCACTTTAAAGCCCAAATGTTCATTCCGTGCCCTACAGGTGACACCAGGTAATTCCAGCATTCCTCCACTGTGTTCTCTCGCTCTAAGCTACTGTGAAGAGTTTTGTGGATGCCTGTTTAGAATAGAGGGGTCATGATAAGTTGCAGCTGGTAAAGCAATAGGGTCGTGGGCAAGGACACTGTCTCCTTGGGCAAGAACTTATATAATTACAAGATGGAGTAAACAGGGTCTAGCCAGAGTAGAAAACCACAAGCATCCTGAGAATGTGATAGTAGAGGTGGAGCTGACCTCCACCTGTGGACCAATTATGAGCTCTACTTTTGCAATATGTATGAACCTTATTACTATGCTTATAAAAGTATGCTTATTGCCTAAATAAATTTGAGACTTGTTGATCATCATCGGATGTGCTTGTCTCCCGTCGATTCCGACAAGCTACTGCAGCTTTACCTCTCGCAAAGTGAAACACTCCCTAGTCCTGAGACAACACTGCCCCATCCTCCTCGGTGTGTATGAGCGCAGGGCAGCCCCAGGGCAGCTCCCCACGGCTTCTGGAAGCCGCCCGGCGCCCGGCCCCGAGGGGCGGCCACAGCGGGTCGGAGTTCCCGCCCGCGGCTGAGGGGACCGGCGGGGCGGGGCCGCCCGCGCTGGGCGGGAAACGCTCCCTGCGGCGGGGAGCGGGCGGCGGCGGCGCAGCGGGGCCCGGCCCGGCCCTGCCGTGTCCCTCAGGGCGAGCCCGCGTCCCCTCAGCGGCCCTGGCGTCCCTTCAGCGAGCGGCATGTGCGCTCAGCGACACGCGGCGTGCCCGTGTCCCCCTCAAGTGACGCTCACGTTCCCTCAGTGACACCGACGACATACCCTGAGGTGTTGTAGTGTGTTTTTATACTTTGTAATACTTTGAAGTAGTTTGGTTTTTGTATCCCCATAGTTTTCCCAAATAGTTTTTCCCAGACTGTACCCCTTTTCCCTTTACCTATGTAATCCCTCTCCCTTGATGAGATCATCCCCAAATATCCCCACCCTGGCTCTCTGTCAATCACTCAGCATCCCATCCCCTTCATCTAGAAGCTTCGGTTCAAGATGTCGAGTGATTAGCCAGAGGCTAGGGGTCAGCCCCCTGAGACTTGTCCTATACGCTGTCCTAAATGTCCATCCCTTAGTACCCATCCCTTAGGGCCATTTATTGGTTGGTAAAATGTTATCTACTTTTGGTTTCCACCTCCCTTTAAATACAACTTCGGCACATCTCCCGGGGCTCTCAGCAGGAGGCCCCCCAAGGTGTTGGAGCTCCCCTGGCTCCTGAATAAAACCTTGGATGAACCCCTGCTAAGAGTCGGCCCTTTATCTTCCACCAATGTCTCTGGTGTCTCTCCTGCTGCAAAGGCGACCAGCCTAGCTGCCCTCAGCACCCTCGGGACACGAGAAAGTGTCTCCCTGCAGTCGGCCGTGTTGGGGTTGCTTTTCATGGTATCTGCCAACTTGGGCTTGGCCAGGGGTTCCTGAGAGGCTCCCAGAGATACAGAGACACTGAGGAACACGACAGACACCCACCTCCCCTCAGGGACACTCACATGCCCTCAGTGGCATGCAGGGCATCTGCAGGCCATTCAGAGACCATCATGACACCTCAGCCACACACGGGGCATCTGCCTTCCCTTCAGTGACACATAAGGCACCTGCAGCCTGCTGGGGAAGCCTCAAGTCTGCTCAGTGACCCACGTGTGCCCTCAGCATTGGGACACCCACCTTTCCCTCAGTAACCCTCACGTCCCGTCAGCAAATCAAGAGGCACCAGCCATCCTGTAGGTGACTCAGAGCGAGTGCAGTGGGTCATGGTGGCCAGGGGCCAGCAGCAGGCAGAAAGCCATCAGAGCTGGGGGACAGGCTCTGCTCTGCTTACAGCATGGGCTGAGGGCTGGGAGAGTTCCATTTCCCCCTTGAGATGTTGGAGACAGGCCTTTCACCCTCCTTATAGGGCTGCCCCTCTCTGCAGGCAGCCAATGGAGCACGACAGCAAAAGGCCGAGGACAGCAAAGCAAAGAGCCAGCCCTGCACACACAGGGAGGTGGCCCAGTGCAAAGCCAGCGTAGCACCCTGAAGGTGCCTGCCACACTCCCATGTGTCCCTGCCCTGGCAATGTCAGGAATGCCCTTTGTCCAGAGGGCCTTTCTGTGGCCCCTCTGGGCTCAAAGCTGCTGCTCTTCTGGCTCAATGGTGCCTAAAGCCACAGAGCTCAGCCTCCCCCACAGCAACAGGAACAAGACTCTGCAAGCAGGCAGTGCAGCTCAATGCCTAAGGCTGAGGGGCCAGGGATTCCATTCTTGAGCACAGGGAGGGCACACGCCCAGTCCCACAACTCCTGGCCTCACAGCCCTGAAAGGCCGGGACCAGGGTTCCATGCCTGATTCCTGGGGGTCCCTCCAACTGCCCACCGAGGAAGCACCAGAGCAGCTGGCTGTCAGGATCAAGGTGGCTGCCAGGGGGCTGCTTATGGCCTCTGACACCCAATTGCTCACGGCTTCCCAGTGCCCCAGCCCCTCAGGGGCTCCCCCAGCCCGGCCAACCTGCCCGGCAGCAGCGCCGCAGCCCCACAGGAGCTCCGGAAAAGCCCCAGCCCGAGGCACCTCAGAGCCCTCAGCAATCCAGCCAGCACCACACGGGCAGGAGGACACAGACAGCACTTCCTGCCTGGCACAGGGCTTGTGGCCATCTCCAGGAACTGCTCTCACAGGGATCCCCACAGCTCCGGCCCCTGCCCACCCGCTCTGTTGGCAGCACAAAGGCTTCAGTAGAACCATCAGAGGCCAAGGGGCTTCTGGCCATTTTCCCTGCTACACTGCATGTCTGGACAGCATGCTAAGTACAAGCACACTTTCCTTTTTCAGGAAAAATGCTCAGGGCAGCCATGGACTGGGCAGCCAGAGAGACACTGGATAGAGTGAGGCTCTGTGGGGAGAAATCAGAGCTGCCTCCCTTCTGAACCACCCTGAGGATCTGGACAGGGCTGTGCTGTGTTCGTGGCACTGACCTGGGACTGAGAGATGTGGAAAAGGCCTTTGGTGTCAGGGATGTTGAGAAGCCTGGGCACTGTCACTGTGGGACCTCTCTCAAACCCCTTGGAAAGGCCAGAGCCATCCCAGAGGGTCCTGGGCACTTGGGAAGGGCAGACATGGAACCAGTCTGCAAACAGGGCAGGGAGGGGGACTGGCAGAGTCACAGGCTGGTCAGGCTCAGCAGGGAAGGGGATGTGGCAAATCCTCCTGCAGCCATTCCAGGCACTGGAAGCACAGGGCAGGGACTGCAGAACCCACATGGGAGGGAAAAGAAGGGCATGTTGTGTGCCCAGACTTCAGCCAGGCCTGTGACAGGGTCTGCTGTGGTGTCCTCAGAGCCAGACTGGAGAGAGCTGGGCTGAAGGAGTGGAACATGGGCTGTGTGGGAATTTGGCTGAACAATGAGGGCCAAATGTCATCCATGGTACAGAGTCCTCCTGGCAGCCACGCCCTGGTGACATCCCTCAGTGACCAGCCCTTGACCACCACTGTGGAATATTTCTATTATCTCTACAAGGGCATGAAATGCACTTTCAATTCCTTTGTGGATGCTGCCAAATTGCAGGAAGTCTGTGACTGAACTCATCTGGTTGAAGGTTACTGCAAAACATAATTGGGCAAAATGACTGAGTTTGGTAAATTTGTCTTGCCATCAGGTGCCAAGCAAGGCACAAGAAAGGGCAGAAAAAACTTATGCATCAGAAGAAAGGCAGTTCAACAGGGAAAAACTCAAACCAAATCAAAAAACCACCAAAGCCAACCAGAATACCCAAAGCAGGACCCACCCACAAATACACAAAACCCCCAGAAACAAACCAACCACAAAAAGAAAAGACCACAAACAGAAAAAATAAAAATAGGCAGGAAATCTCCTGTCAGCAGAAAATATTTGATTACCTTGTGGCAGGAGAGGGTTCTGTATTTGTTAGTTTGTTACTGTTTTGAAAGAAAAATATCTTTAAAAAGATCCCCTACCCCCCTTGCCCCTCCCCCCCCACCCGCCCCAGTTCTCTCAGTTAAGTGCTGATCCTGGTGTGACATGGAATGGAACATCCCTTGGGTCAGTCCAGCCCAGCTGTCCCATCCCTGTTCCCCCAGGAACACTTGCCCACCCCAGGCCCAAAGGTTGGGGGGTTGCAGACGCCTCATGCGGGGCGAGCACTGAGACAAGGACAGAAGAACAGAACAACATTTACTCTTTTCAAGGACAGGAGAACAGAACAGCCCAGCCTTGGGGAAACTGATGAAGGATGTACCTCTGGCAAACAGAAGTCACACAAAATGCAAGCAGGATGCCATCTCACTCTGCAAGGCTGACAAAATAGAAGTTATGCAGAACAATAATATTGCCCTTACTCAAAAGGGGGGTCAAAGAACAGCCACCTAAAAAGGACACTGGATGTTGAAGACAAACCCCAAAGAACCATGTAAGGACTTGTGATACTGGGTGCAACTATGTCAAATAAACTCAGAGGAAGGGGGGATAGCTAATGGATACATAATCATTGTGTGTGATAAAAAACTCTTTTCATTTGATGCTCAGTGCACTCAAACGGAGGAAGGATTTGCCCAAGTGACCAGCATGCTGTAATAAAGAAGACCTGCTTTCAATACTCAAAACTGTGTGAGAAGGTTTCTATCCAGTGGATTTCAGTATCAGTGGTGTCCTTCGCTCCATTACGCCCCACAGTGTCACAATGGGCCCTTGGTTCCATGAGGCCCTGCTGTATAACAATGGACCCTTGGTTCCCTTGGGTTCTGTACTGTCAAAATGGCCTCCTTGGTTCTGCACTGCCACAATGCTCTCCTTGGTTCCACGAGGCCTTGATGTGTCACAACAGCCCCTTGGTTCCAGGAACTGCCAGAGTGCCACCCTGGTCTCTTGGATCTGCAGTGTCAAAATGGACAAGTGGTCACAAGTAGCTCTGCTGTGACACCATGAATATTTCGTTCCATGGGGCGCCACAGTGTCACAACAGCCCCTTGGTTCCACAAGGTGCCACAGCATCACCATGGTCTCCTTGGATCTGCAGTATCTCTATGGACCATTGGTTCCATCAGGCCCTGCTGTGTCACAGTGGTTCCTTGGATCCATGAAGCCCCACTGCATAACAATGGAATCTTGGTCTTTTGAGATTCTGTTCTGTCACAATGGTCTCCTTGGTTCTGGACCGTAACAATGGACCCTTGGTTCCATGAGGTTCCATGATGTCACAATGGTCTCCTTGGTTCTGGACCATAACAATGGACCCTTGGTTCCATGAGGTTCCATGATGTCACAATGGTCTCCTTGGTTCTGGACTGTAACAATGGACCCTTGTTTCCATGAGGTTCCATGATGTCACAATGGTCTCCTTGGTTCTGTTGTGTGAAAATGGCTACTTGGTTCCATACGGTTCCTCGGTTTCCCAGCTGTTTCCTTGGTTCCATGAGGCTCTCCAGTCTCACAATGCCCCATAGTTTCCAGGAGCTTCTGTCCTGTCAACCATGTCCTTTATTCCAATAAGGCCCTGCAGTGTCACAATGGCCCCTTGGTTCCACGAGGTTCCACAACATCACCAGGGTCTCCTTAGATCTGCAGTATCTCTATGGACCATTGGTTCCATCTGGCCCTGCTGTGTCACAGTGGTTCCTTGGATCCATGAAGCTCCACTGTATAACAATGGAATCTTGGTCCCGTGAGGTTCTGTGTTGTCTTAACACGAATTCTAGTGTCATTATAGTGCAAGGGATTTCATATCTCCAGGGTCTCATACCTCCTTAAAGTTCCTTCACAATGCAGCTCCACTATGCACTGCCTGTCCCTGATCCTTGCAGCAGTCATCTGACTCCTCTTCTTCTTCACAGCCAACAAATCGATCTCTATTCACAGCACAGCCAACAAATTGCAGCTCTCTTCACAGTACAGCCAACAAATGCCATCTCTCTACTCAGCTAGCTAGCCCACTCTTTTGTGGCACTTACTGGATACAGGTATGGCTTGTTCAGATCTGGGCCTGCTTCTAATCTTTAGTAATTGGTTCAGCTGCAACGCATTGGGGGATAAGATTACCTTCTACACTATTTTCCTACATTCCATCTCTCCACAGTTCTGTACTGTCACAATGGTCTCCTTGGTTCTGGACTGTAACAATGGACCCTTGGTTCCATGAGGTTCCATGATGTCACAATGGTCTCCTTGGTTCCACCAGGCCTTGCTGTGTCACAATGGACCCATGGTTCCATGAGCTTCCATGGTGTCACCATGGTCTCCTTGGATCCACATTGTCACAATGGACAATTGGCTCCATGGGCCCCTGCTGTGTCACAATAAACCCTTAGTGCCATGAGGTTCCGTGGTGTCACAATGGTCTGCCTGGTTCAACGAGGCCCTGGAGTGTCACAATGGCTGCTTGGTTCTGTGAGCTTCCATAGCATCAACAATGGTCTCCTTCTTTCTGCAGTGTCATAATGGACCCTGGTTCCATGAGGTCCCTAAATGTCACTGCTCTCCTGGCTTCCATGTGGCCCTGCTGTGTCACCACGGCCCCTTGGTTCCATGAGTTTCTGTACTGTCAGCAATGGTTCCTCTGTTCCAATGAGGTCCTGCTGTGTCAATATGGACCCTGAGTTCCATGAAGTTCTTCAGTGTCACAATGGCCCCTTGGATCCAGGAGGTCCCATAGTGTCACCATGGTGTCCTTGGGTCCACACTGCTGTAATGGACCATTGCTGCAGCTGAAATAGCTGCTAATAAAGCCCAGGGTAGAAAAGCAGAAAGGGCCTTTGCATGGTATCCACAGATGTTTAATTCAGCCGTGCAGTGAGATGTTCAGGGTCACAAGGCAGGACTCCTGGGGGGAGTCCAGGTTTCTGTATCTCCAGAGGTAGGGACTGAGCAGTGGCATTGGGGCAGTACAAAGATGGGGGCCAATGGGGGAATGGGGAGGGAGTGGCTGAAGGACATAGAACAAGGGGAGGGAGCCAATGGGGTCAAACAGCTTTTCAGGGAAGCTTCTTGTGTCTCCCTAACCCAGGGAATGCCTCTCAGGGTCTCCACTGCTGCAGAGTATCAAATTGGCCCCTTGGTTCTTTTGAGCTCCTCAGGATCACACTTGCCCCTTGGCTGCATGAGGCCCAGCTGTGTCACACAGGCCCCTTGCTTCCATTGGGCCCCACAGAATCACAATTGTCTCCCCTTAGTTCCATGAGGCCCCGCAGTGTCACAATGGAACTTTTGTTCCATGAGTCCCACATTGTCACATGAATCCTTAGTTCCATGGGGCCCTGTAGTCTCACTATGGTCTCCTTGGTTCTGCACTGTAAGAATCCCCCCACCTTGGTCCCTTGGAGCCCCACAGTGTCACTATTGTGCCCTTGGTTCCAAGACGCCCATGTGTCATAATTGTCTCCATGGTTCCAAGAGGCCCTGCAATCTCCCAATGCACCCTTGGTTCCAAGGGCCCCACAGTGTCACAAGGCTGCCTTAGTTCCACCAGGCCCTGCAGTGTCTCAGTGGCCCCTTGGCTCCATGAGGCAAAGCAGAATCAGAATGGCCCCTTGGTTCCATGGAGCACCACGGTGTCACCATGGTCCCATTGGTTCCACAGGGCCCCACAGTGGAACAATGGACCTTTGGTTCCATGAGGTTCCTCAGTGTCTCAGTGGACCCTTGGGTCCATGTGGCCCTGCTGTGTCACAGTGGCAGGTGGTTCCATGAGGCCCCACAGTGTCCAAATGGTCTCCTTGGTTCTGGGAAGCCCTACAGAGCCACAAGGGACCCTTGGTTCCAGGAGGCCTTGCTGTGTCACAATGGACTTTTGCTTCCAGGAGCTTTCACACTGTCAACAATGGTCTGAGCACCGCAGTGTCACCATGGATCCTTTGTTCCATGGGGTTCCAGAGCACAACATGATCCCCTTGATTCCAGAAGGTTCTGCAGTGTCCCAATGGACCATTTGTTCCATGTAGACCCACAATGCCACAATGACCCCATGGCTCCATGAGCTTCCACACTGTCAGCAATGCTCTCCTTGGTTCTACGAGGCCTTGCTCTGATACAATGGACTTTTGGTTCCATGGGGTTCCACAGCATCCCAATGGACCCTTTGTTCCATGGGGTTCCACAGTGTCACAGCTGACTCCTTGGGTCTGTCAGCCTCTGCTGTCAGCAAATGTCCAAAATATCAGAATAAGGCCCCTTAACAGTAATTTGGTGTTGGTTACATACAGTCACTAAATGTGAATTACAATTTACCCATTTCCATAAAACCCACCCCAACATCTCAGATTCACTCCTTGTTTTCTCTATCCCTGCACCCTTGAGCCAGATGTCTTCTTCTTCCCTTCCAACCATCGTTGCTGGGAAAGCAGCCCCTGCATGCCTTGTTCCGGTGCTGAAATTTCACAGGCAGGGTAAAAATGGAATGAACCCTTTTGGTATCAGCCCAAGGCTTTGTGTGGGCAGGCAGAGGCAGGCACGAGGCAGAGCTGTCAGCAAAGGAAGGGGCCAGCCAGGTGGGGCAGCCAGGGGATGCCGACAGCCTGCAGGGACAGAGGCGCAGGGCAGGGACACCGTAGGACAGCCTGGGCTGCACAGGGCACAGGCATGTGCAGCAGCTGCAAGGCCCTGACAGAGCCAACTCCTGCAGCACTTTGGCCATGGCTGCTGGGCCTGGGCCTGAGGCAGGAGCAGGAGACAAGTGACCCTTGCAGGCCTGGGGCCTCATTGCCTCCTTGTCCCTGCTCAGCAGCCTGGCAGGGGCCGCCCCATGCTCCTGCCCTTGCCATTGCACATCCCCACATGCCAGTGCCCATCCTGGGAATAGCCCTGAGCAAGGAGGGAGGGACAGGATCTGCCTGGCCAGGGGCTGGGGCTCAGGCCTTGGCCCTTTGCATTCCTGAAACACATGCAGCTTTGCTCAGCACCAGAGACACCTTTGCCTTGTTTGTCCCCAGCTGTCATCACTGCCTCCAGTGTTCTGCCCTAACTGGAATCTGGGGACACTTTCTCAGTTGTGTCCCTCATTGGGACCCATTAAAACTTCAAGAAAGTTCAGTGTTTCAAATTTAAGTTTGAGTTCTCGAGAAGTTTTCTGAACACTCTCTCAGGGACTGAGTGATGTAAGCAACACCAAAGCCCCAAGAGGGCCATTAAAGCTCTTGTGGTGTGTCTGTCCTGCTGAGCTGGGCCGGGTTCCTGGCACAGAGGCAGCTCATGGCAAACCAAGAAAAGCCTCAAAAAGACATTTCTCCTGAGGAACAGCTCCTTTCCCAGCCAAGCAGGGCTGGGGCATTGCCTGCAGCCACCCAGAGCACAGCACAGAGGCGCAGAGAGCTTCAATCAGTCAGGGCTGGGAAGATGCTGAGATGTGACTGGAGGAGAATCACTGCAGCCCTTGGCACAGGAACCTCTGGCTGCAGGACAAGGCAGCTGCAGCTCCTGCAGTGATCTCCTAAAGCTGGAACATCCCCCTTAAAACAGGTTCTGTAAGTACAACTCAGAGTATCTCTGGTGTAAAGGAGGACAAGCTGAGAGCTTCAGATCATTTCCAGAATATTTTAAAGGTAATGATTTTTAGAAAGACAAGCAAATTTCCTGAGATTGTTTCCAACTTCCTTCTCCTTTGCAATGGAAAGGATAAAATATTATATATTTACTAATTTTGACAAGTATCTGAGAGACCTGGATTGTAGCTTTGGGCACTCTGTAAGTCTACAGGAGTTTCCTGAAATAATTTTTAGCCACTCCTCTTCCCCTGGAAAGCACCAGCATCCCCTTTGCTGGACCCATCAGGCTCAGTCTGAGCTGTCCTTTCTCCCATCTGAAAACAGAACCTGCCCTCAGCCAGTCCCCTGCAAACAGGCTGGGCTCTGTAGGGCCAAGGAGAGTGCAGAGATTTGGGGTCTGTGAGTGCTGGCAGGGAGAGCTCAGGCAGAGGGAAACACCTGCAGGAGGAAAATTCCCAGGAAGCAGAGAGAAAATCAGGGAATGAGAGGAAACAAAACCCAGAAATGCTGTGGCAGGGAGAGTTTAAAGAGGTCCACAGGATCCCCTCCAGTGCAGCCCCTCCCTCTGCACAAGACCCCTCCCTCCTGTCCCCCCAGCCAAGCCTCTGCCCTCAGGGCTGGGGCTCCAAGGTGTGCAGCCCCTCCTGTGCAGGCAGAGCTGCAGCAGAGCCATGGGGCAGCTCTGCAGCCCTGAGCCCAGTTCCCTCTGCAGAGCACAGGTCTGGGAGCAGCTGCCCGGCCCTGGGGGCTCTGGCAGGGGCCACAGCTGGCTCAGGGTGACACTGTCCCCAGTGCCCAGCTCTGGGCAATGCTGTCAGTACATCCAGGGAAGGAGTTGCATCTCCCTTAATCCAGTGCCATCATTAGGATACCTGGAAGTCTCCCTGAGATTTCCTTCCAAGCTTTGAGCTTCCCTCCAGGATACAAACCTGTCCTGTAGCATCTCTGTGTTATCTGAAAGCCCCAGGGTGAGACACAGAAGGTGTATGATGAGAAAATGCTGTTGGGTTGGTGAAATGAGCCCCATGTCTCCCTGGGTACAAATGTGGGGCAGAGACCTTGAGAAGGGGATGGACATTTGGTGGACTGTGGGGGATCCATCTGCTCTCAGCAGTGTGGGGATGGTTTTTCAAGCAAACATGGGAGGGTGATCACCTTCGGTCTGGGAAAGGTGAAAGCCCAGAGAATCCTGGAGCAGGACAGGGTGACAGACCTCTTCCCCTCACTCTCCACTCACTCTGCCTCAGAGAACTCACTGTTCTCCCTGTGGGCAGCAGAAATGCTGAGAGTTTCTGACATCCAAAAATAGCCAGTGGGGGAGATGAAAAAAAAGCTGTAATTACACTAGTGCATTTAAACAGACCTCACCATTCCTGTTCTCTGCCAGTGGGAGTGCAGATGCTGACAGTGTTAAGAGAGTTTCAAAGTGGAACAAGTGGACAGGTCACTGTCCCCCTCGTACATCTGCACAGCAAGGCTGAATTATAAAAACCCTATGTGTAGCTGCCCTGAAGCTGAAGTTACACTGAGACAGCACCAATCAGGGCTCCCCACCTGGAGCTGAAGGAAAATCTCCTAGAAATCAAAATGGTGTCAGAGTGTTACAGGAGAAGGGACTATGGAAAAAAAGCTTTGATTTTACTGGAAGAAGTTTCTCCTAACCTGTCACTGACTTTCCTCTATGAACAGCTCCCATGGCCAGACACAGCAAATGTCCAACAGCAGCTCCATCAGCCACTTCCTCCTGCTGGCATTGGCAGACACACGGCAGCTGCAGCTCCTACACTTCTGCCTCTTGCTGGCCATCTCCCTGGCTGCCCTCCTGGGCAACAGCCTCATCATCAGCGCCATAGCCTGTGGCCACCATCTGCACACCCCCATGTTTTTCTTCATGCTCAACCTGGCCCTCAGTGACCTGGGCTCCATCTGCACCACTGTCCCCAAAGCCATGCACAATTCCCTCTGGGACACCAGGGACATCTCCTACTCAGGATGTGCTGCTCAGGTATTTTTCTTTGCCTTTTTCATTGCATCAGAATTTGCATTTCTCACTGTCATGTGCCATGACCGCTATGTTTCCATCTGCAAACCCCTGCACTATGGGACCCTCCTGGGCAGCAGAGCTTGTGCCCACATGGCAGCAGCTGCCTGGGCCAGTGCCTTTCTCCATGCTTTGCTGCACACAGCCAATACATTTTCCCTGCCCTTGTGCCATGGCAATGCCCTGGGCCAGTTCTTCTGTGAAATCCCACACATTCTCAAGCTCTCCTGCTCACACTCAAGACACAGGGAGCTTGGGCTTCTTGCTCTTAGTGCCTGTTTAGCTTTTGGTTGTTTTGTGTTCATTGTTTTCTCCTATGTGCAGATATTCAGGGTTGTGCTGAGGATCCCCTCTGAGCAGGGACAGCACAAAGCCTTTTCCACCTGCCTCCCTCACCTGGCCGTGGTCTCCCTGTTCCTCAGCACTATCATGTTTGCTCACCTGAAGCCCCCCTCCATGTCCTCCCCTTCCCTGGATCTGGCCCTGTCAGTTCTGTACTTGGTGGTGCCTCCAGCCCTGAACCCCCTCATCTACAGCCTGAGGAACCAGGAGCTCAAGGCTGCAGTGAGGAGACTGATGACTAGACAATTTCAGAAACACTAAACAGCTGGAAAACTTCTGCAAATACATTGTAATAAAAGTCATGCTTGATACATCTTGTTGGTTTTATTTTGGAGGTTGTTTTACTTTATTTTTTTTAATATTGTCCACAACGAAATAGGATGGTTTGTACCATTTCTCATTTTGTTTCTCTCAAAATTTGCAGTGGCCGCAGACTCTGTTGATGAGGAGCTGAGCTCTCAATGGCTGGGGACAAACAGCATGGCTGGTGCTCTGCAAGGGCCCTAGGGAGACAGGAAGGAGCAGCAGAGCAGGGGCTGATCCATCCCCAGTGCGCTGGACAGCCCAGGGCAGCGTCCCAGAGCATCCTCATGGAGCTGCCAACAACATCCCCCCTCTGCAGCCCTGGCCTCTCCCCCAGCTCACACAGGTGCTCCATCCTTGCAGGCACAGACACGGCAGCACTGGCTCAGCAGCCCCTGTTTGCATTGCACAGAGCAGGCAGGAGCACCCCCATGCTGTTGGTGTGGGGATGTTGCCCGACAGAGAGACACGAAACAACTAGGTTGTTTAGTGCGGTGCTTTATTGAGGGCCCTGGGGCCTCTGAGGACTAGCGTCCAAAGTCAGAGCCCGCCGTTCCCCTTTCTCGTCAGATTTTTATATCCTTTTACAAAGTGGTGTAGATACAGAAGTACACAATGCAGTTACATAAACCGTACACAATGCAGTTACATAAACCTTGTAGATATTATTTCTAAAAGTCATAAATTCTATACGCTTGTCTACTCAAAACTATAGGTTACCCCCCTTTAATCCCCCTTGCTTGTCTTCCCACCACCAGGACCCTTTATCATTGGTTATACTTTAACCTTTATCATTTATTATTTCACTGTGTTCTGCATGCTCTACTAGATCCTTTAATTATTAGTTTGTGGTTCTTAGTATATTCCCAGGCCTGTTTCCCAGGGCCTGCTTGTGAACTGCTGCTTTCTAAGCCTTAGCATAACTACTGCTATTGCTATATCTACATTAGTTCTTTTCTTGTTATTTCGGTATCAGGGACATGAACCTGAGGGAGCACAAATGCCATCTGCCCCTGGGGCCAGGAGGAGCTTGGGGATGCCAGGGAAACCACTCAGCTTTGTCCTGGCCTCTGCAGTCAGCCAGAAAGTTTGTTCCCATCAGCTGGGAGTTTCCTGTCCCACTGCAGATGCTGCTGCTCAGAGCCAGGGCTGCCTGGCAGCCACTTCCAAACAGCCCAGAGCATTTCCTTGGCTTCACTTTTGCATTCTTTCTTCTTTCCTGATCCAGATGTCTTCCTATTGCCCATCCCTGTACCCTCCCCTGCAAACAGCCCATCCCTGTGTGCCCTTCTCTCTGGCCCCACTCCCCATTGCAGTTCCTGACTTGGCACCATGGGAACCTCCCTTGGGCAGCAGGATCATCCTACAAGTGCTGCAGGAATTGTCTGCAGGCCCCTGCAGGGCCTCGTGCTGCTCCCTTGCCAGAGGTACCACAGGCCAGGGGGGCACATCTGGGCTGCTGTGTCTGCCTCTGGGGCTCCCTGTTCTGGGAAATGAGGAGGGGCTGCAGAGGCTCTGCAGGACTGACAGGATGGGCTTTGGGCCTGGCAGGAGAAGCTGAGGGACCTGAGCTGCTGGACCTTCTCAAGAGGAGGCCCAGGGCTCAACCTGCAACTGCTCCAAGGGTGGTTTCAGAGAATCACAGAATCAGCAAGGCTGGAAAAGTCCTTGGAGATCAAGTCCAGCCTGTGCCCTTACGCCACCTTGTCTCCCTGAGCCTCTTCTTCTCCAGGATAAACAACCCCAGCTCCCTCAGCCACTCTTCACAGGACTTGTGTTCCAGACCCCTCACCAGCCTTGCTGCCCTTCTCTGGGCATGCTCCAGCCCCTCCATGTCCTTCCTAAATTGGGGGCCCAGAACTGGACAAAGCCCTCGAGGTGTGGCCTCACCAGTGCTGAGCACAGAGGAAGAATCACTGCCCTGCTCCTGCTGGCCACACCATTCCTGATCCAGGCCAGGAGTCACTGGCCCTCTTGCCTACCTGGGCACACTGCTGGCTCATGTCCATCCTGCTGTCCATCAGTGTCCCCAGGTCCCTTTCAGCCAGGCCGCTGTCCAGCCACTCTGTCCCAGCCTTTAGCGCTGCAGGGGTTGTTGTGGCCAAAGTGCAGGACCCAGCACTTGGTCTTGTTCAACCTCACCTTGCTGGATTTGAGCCCTGGATCCAGCCTGTCCAGGTCCCTGGCCGGAGCCATCCTACCCTCCAGCAGATCCACAGTCACACCCAGCTTGGTGTCATCTGCACATTTGCCGATGCTGGACTCAGTCCCCTCATGCAGATGATCAGTGCAGATATTGAAATCCACACTGGCTGGCTCTGATCCCTCAGCCATCCTGTGGGTGCCCTGTGATGGCACTCAAGGTGATCTGTTCCATAACCTTGCCGGGCACCCAGGTCAGGATGACAGGCCTGGAGTTCCCCAGATCCTCCTTCCAGCCCTTCTTGGGCATGGGCTCACATTGGCACCCCCAGTCCTCTGGACCTCCCCAGTGAGCCAGGACTGATGGTAAATGATGGAGAGCAGCTTGGGGAGCTCATCCACCAGCTCCCTCATCCCCCTGCGATGGATCCCATCTGCTCCCAGAGACACCTGTGAGCATCTGAGTGGCTCAGCAGGTCCCCAGCTGCTTCCTCCTGGATTACAGGGGGGCTGTTCTGCTCCCTGTCCCCATCTACAGCTCAGGAGAACACTTGTCCTGAGGACAACCTGCCCTAATGTTGAAAACTGGGGCAAAGAAGGGGTTAAGCAGCTGAGCTTTTCCTTATCTTACTCTATTCTCCACTACCTCCAATAAAGAGTAGATGTTCTACATATCCCTCCTTTTGCTATTAGGTTTTTTAAAAACTTTTTTTTTTATTTTTCACAGAAGGGGCCAGGTTAAGCTCTAATTGACCTTTTACCACTCTACTTTTCTTTCTGCACAACCTAACAACATCCTTAAATGCTTCCTGAGATGCCTGATCGTCTGTCCAATGGTGAATTTTTTCCCTTAGTTCTCACAAAAGCTCCATGCCCAGCCAGGACAATAATTTTCCTAGCTGGCTCAACTTTAGCACAGAGGGACAGGCTGCTCCTTCCCCCTTAAGATTACTTTCTTGAAGTGTGTTCATCCTTCCTGGATCCCTTTGTTTTTAAGGGCTGTTTCCCTTAAAAAATCAGTACCTGATTTGGTACTCTCCAAATCTCCATCCTGAATAGGCCAAGGTCTGCCCTCCATAATTCCACGGTAGACAGTTTGTTGGTAGCCCTCCTTTTTCCACATAATATTGGAAACTCTATTATTTTATGGTCACTGTGCCCCAGGCAGCCTCTGACCACCACATCCCCCACCAGCCCTTCTCTGTTTGTGAACAGCTGGAGACAGAGCTTTCCCTGGCAGTGGGAGTGATACCAAAAATTGGGCAAAATTATACATCTCCATATTCCCATTGTAGCATGTAGATGCAGCATTCTTTATTTGGCCAGGGGGATAGCACAGGGGGATAGCTTCTCCCACAGCCATGCATGCTGAGTACAGGAAAGTTTCTGTTTATAGACTGTATTTTGCATACATATTCATTGATTGTTCTGGACTAAACACACATATGATAATCATTTCCCCAAAATCATTACATATTTCTCCTCCCCTTTACCCATGTATTCTTCTGTCCTGGGGGTCTCTTTGGTGGTCCCTGGTGCTCGTGACCCCAAGGTTCCAGTTGGACTGGCTGAGCTGGCAGGACACTGAGGCTGGTGAATTTCAGTTCCCCTTCTCACACAATGGGCATTGTTTGGTTTCCATAGGCCTGGGGTTTTTCTCAATGCAGAACTAGCATTGAGTTAGCTCATCTCGTGCTGACAATTTATCACCTGGTAACATGAGGTCACAGAGTGGGCTATGGCATCACAAAGTGGGCTATGGCATCACAAAGTGGGTTATGTGAGGTCATTGAGCAATTATAGCACCATCAACTATCTCTGTGACATCACAGAGAGGCTTGTGATGTCACATGGCAGAGGCCAGCCATTATAGAGCACACTATGACATCACAGAGTGGGCTGTGACATCAGAGACCAGCTGTGTGACATTGGAGAATGGGCTGTAACATCATAGAGCAGCTAAAACATCACCGGGGGGCACAGGGCTTGCTCCACCATGCCTGCAGGGAGTGGCAGGCAGCAGCACAAGTTAAGAGTGTGGCTATTGTGTGGCTATCGTTGATTCTATCGTATCAAACAAGCAAAGTGTGTAGCATCTGCTCCTCATATCCAGCACCCTTGCTCTTGGGTTGGTGTCTCGTACATTGTCCAGGCTTCTAGGCTCTTTGGTCTGCCTACATTTCTTTCTGGCTCCCAGGTCTGCCTGGCTATAAAACTCATCCCAATTTTTAGGCTCTCAGGCTCTTGGTCCACCTGGCTCAGTTGCCAGGCTCCTAGTCTGCCTGGCTCCGCCATCTTACTGCTCTTAGGTCTGCAGTCATCTCCAAATCACCTTGGGATCACCAGGTGTCCCAGCTGGGGGGACAACTGACACCAAAGAAGGCATCAAGCACTAGTCCTTTATTGTTCCTCAGTACAACCTTTTTTTACCCTTCACCTCACATGCATTGCATCTGTGTGCCCTCTGTACCCTTTTGTGGTTGGTCAGTACACCTCAGCACTCCATGTCTCATTACCTTTAATACTGTTCACCTGTCCTGCACAGTTGTAGCCCCTTAGGGATGAGGCTTGGCCATCGCTCCACTCCCAATTACCACAAACTGTGTGCCTACAGTCACTAGGTTGGTCACTCTCCCCCCTCCCCTCCTCACAGTTTCCCCCCAGAAGTCCAAAGCTGTTCATGCCCAGCAGGGTCCCCTGTCTCCGGTATCCCCCTGGTCCACCTGGAGCTGCAGCCTCCCCCAAGGATGTTCCACAAATCAACCCCCAGGGCCTAACACGGGGACAAGGGGCTGGGCTGTGTGACCAGGACATCAAGGACATGGATTATCCAGGCCACTGGGGCCTGGTTTGGGGTCCCCAGGGCAGGAAAGATGTCTGGCAGCTGGAGCAGGGTTAGGGAAGGGCCTCCAAGGTGGAGCTGTGTGGGAAATGGATTTGTAGGAAGTTCTCAGGGCCTGACAGAAGGTCCGCACTGTATGCATCCATATGCAAATTTTGAGATAAGGACAAATTTTGGAATAGGACAGATATTGTTTAGAGAGATATTGAGCTAGAAAGAAGTTTCAGAGGATGACCTTGCAAAAACACTAGATACATTGGAGAAACAGAACTATGAAAGATGCATTGTAGTGGGACCCACAAGGGGTAGGTTTAGATAATTGGCTTTAAGGCATCTACAGCATGGCCTGGCCAAAGCTGAGAGGCCAAGAAACCCTTACAATGTATTGTAATTAGGAAATAGCTGGCTTCTGATTGTGATGGCGTGAATTATAACATCTGTATATTGTCTCACACTTCTCATGAGATTGAAAATGGAATAAAAGTTTTTGAAACACCTCTCAGTTGCCCCATCCTGGATCAGGAAAACGGTACTGTCCAGCAGCACTGGAGCCCTTTGGCTGTGAGAAGAGGCTGAGGGAGCTGGGCTTGTCCAGCCTGGAGCAGGGAAGGCTGAGGGGCTCCTCATCCCAGCCTGGCAGTGCCACCCAGGAGGGGATGGAGAACACAGAGCCAGGCTCTTCATCGGGGGGCCTGGTGGGAGACAAAAGACAGTGGGTGAAAGGGGAAAGAGGGGAGATCAGCCAGGACAGGAGGAGATGAAATGAGTCAAGCTGGTTTCAGCATTTCCTCAACACCAAAAGCAGCCTGACCTCCCTTCTCCATTCACCATTGACAGCTTTGCAGATCAGGAATTGTTCAGACTGTTTTATCCCCACTTCAGGATGAGCATCCTGATACAACTTCACTTGGTTTGTAACTATCACAGAATCATCTTTGTCTAAAGTTGGTTTTGTACAAAAATCCATTGTGGATGGTGGACATGTCAGATGTTGCCGGGATGTCTCACACTACTGAGGGAAGAGTTTCAACATTTCTTAATTTGAATCATGTTTACAATTTTTATGTTGGCCATGAAGAGAAACTCTCTGTGCCTCTGAGTCCCACCAGTCTCTGACCCCCTAAGGACACAAACCTGATGAGTTCTGGTTTCCACTCAAGTGCTGGCACTTGCACCTCCCTCCATCCCCAGAGCAGAGCTCCCTTGTCCCAGAAAGTCCCTGGCAGTGCAGGGATGAAGGAAACAGCACAGGCTCTGGGGATCAGGGCAGGGCATGGCCAGGGATTTGGGGTGGTTGTGAGCCCAGGGAAGGACCTGGCCCTTGGCCTTGGTGAACCTCATCCAATTGTCCTGGGCCCATGGCTCCAGCCTGGCCAGATCCCTCTGCAGAGCTTCCTGCCCTCCAGCACAGCCACACTCCCACCCAGCTTGGGTTCACCTGGGAACTGACTGAGGGTACCCTCGATGGCCTCGTCCAGATGAACAATAAAGAGATTTCACTGACCTGGCCCCAGTCCTGAGCCCTGGAGACAGCCCTGGATGTGACTCCATTCCTCAGCTGCTCTGAGTGCCAGGGGTTGGATGAGGGAAATTGTGGGGTGGGGGTAGGGACAAAGTGTGATTGATTGTCAGCCATGAAGGGGCTTGATTTTCATATCTGTTCAGAGTGCATTAGGAGGGGCTGGGGATCAATATCAACTGGGGATTGCTAACATCAATCTTTAAACAGGAAAAGAAAATGAAAGAGGACAAAACAATTCTCTCTTCATTGTTTTCAATATAATAGATTCAGTTTGAATACATTTCTGAAATCTGCCCGATTAACCAGAGAAGAATCAAAGACTTGAATTATTCCCAGGGGATTGTCTTCTTTGGTGTTTTGAACAAATGTTAATGAGCTTTTCTCACTGAATTTCTCAACTGAAGAGTTCAAGAAAGAAGAGGCCTCTGGAGTAGTAAAATTCATCAACAGTCTCCAAGGTGCTGAGGATCCATCCTCGTCAGAACAGGAATGAACAGAAATGGGCACAGCTTTGTAACTGCCCCAGCTTTGGGATGGCCCTGGGCCTAAAGCAGGAGCAGCTCTGGAGGGCCCAAAGGCCAGGGCTCTTGTGCTGGCCTGGGCAGATGGGACGGCAGCAGGGGCTGCAGAGCTGAGAGATTCACTGATTTTCAGAGTATTAAAACCTGTTCAAATACATTCCTCAGGACTCCCTTGAAATGAGAGGTGACCACCAGAGGCCAAGGCTAGCCAGAGCTCTCTGTCCTGGCAGCTTTTGTCTGGAAGAATCCTTGCAGATAGGGAATTTCTCAGGGGGAGTATCAGTTGAGGCCGTGGGCACCTGGGAAGAGGGATGGTTCTTTTCCATAGGAAGGAAAGCACAGAGCCCCAGTTCTCCAGGGGCTGATGAGAGGCAGCCATCAGTATTACAAGATCATCTGGGCCTGTCAGGTGGCCCCTGGGAGGCCAAACCAGCCAGACCTGTTCCATGTTCCCTTGGTTCCATGGCACTCTGCAGTGTCACAATGTTCTCCTTGCTTCTGCAGTGTCACAATGGCCCCGTGCTTCCAGGAGGCCCTGCAGGGTCACACTGGCCCTTTAGTTCCCTGGGGCCCCACAGTGTGACTATGGTGTCCATGATTCCATGGGCCCTTGCAATCCCACAATGCTCTCCATGGATCCATGGTGCCCCCAGGATCACAACAGCCCTTTGGTTCCACGAGGCCCTGGAATGCAGCAATGGCCTCTTGGTGCCACAAAGCCCGGCTGCTGCACACTGGCCCCTTGGGACCATGCAGCCCAGCAGAGCCACAGTGATGGCCTTGGTGCCACGAGGCCACACAGTGTCACCTTGGTCTCCACAGGAAGGAAAGCACAGAGCCCCAGTGTTCCAGGGGCAGACGAAGGGCAGTCACCAGAGGCCATGGGCAGCCAGATCAGACGGTGCTGGCAGATTTCATCTGGGAGCAATTGCTATGTCATGTGCAGGGGGTGAGCGGCAAGGACAAAAAGGCAACCGACCCCTGATGACCACGTGGCATAGAGGAACTTTATTTTCCAGGCTACCCTTTATATAGAACATTTGAAAGACCCGGTGTGGATATTCTCGTTGGTCTGAACCCGCACCACCTCGGGATATGCCCAGTGAAATGCTTGCAGCTTCATAAGAGACCTGACTGGAAGAAGCCCCTGCCAGTCAATCCCAGGGCTTGGGAGCAAGCTACCCTATATGCTATTTGGTGAAAAGCAATCTCCAGATATTTGGAGCTTCAGAGGCAGAATACCACTTTTGGACATCAATGCCTTGTGGAGAAGGATGGTTTTTTTCCATAGGAAGGAAAGCATGGAACACTGGTGTTGCAGGGCCAGATGAGATGGTGCAGCCATGAGAAGCCAAGGGTAGCCAGACCTCTCTGTCTTGGCAGCTTTTGTCTGAAAGCAGCCCTTGGATATAGGGGATTTTGCAAGTGGAATCCTACATTTGGCCATTTCTTCTTAGGTAAGAAGGATGTTTTTTTCCCACTGGAAGGAGAGCACAGAGCACAAGTGTTTTATGGCAGAAGAGTAGAAAGGTGGCTCCTGGGAGGCCAAGACCACCAGACCTGTTTTTCCTGGCAGCTTTCATCACCAGGAAATCTTTGGATATACAGAATTTGGGGGCTGAGTCTCAATTTCAGCCCTAGACATCCTGATGAAAAGGACGGTTCTTCTCCATTGGAAGGAAAACACCAAGCCCCAGTGTTTCAAAAACAGGCGAGAGGTGGTCCCCAAGAGGCCAAGGGCAGCCAGACCTGTCTGTCCTGGCAGCTTTCACCTGGGAGCAATCCTTGGATGGACAGAGTTTTGGAGGTGGAGTCCCAGTTTTGGCCATGGGCTCCTGGTCAAGGTGGAAGGTTTTATTCACAGGAAATAAGAGTGCAAAGTCCAAGTGTTTTGGAAGAAGATGAGAGGTGGCCACCCATGGGCCAAGCCAGCCAGACCTGTGTCTCCTGGCACCTTTCATCTGTGGGAAAAAAATAAAGATTTTTGGAGGCGGAATCTCAGTTTTGGTTGTGGGTGCCTGGAATGGAAGAAGAGTTCTCTTCATTAGAAAAGCACAGAGCCCCAGTGTTTCAAAGGCAGATGAGAAACAGCCCTCAGGAAGCCAAGGCCAGCCAGATTTTTATCTCCTGGCAGCTTTTGTCTGGGAGCTACCCTCGGATATGGGAATTTTGGAGGTGGAGTCTCAACATTGGCCATGGGGACCTGGATGTGAAAGGTGCTTCTTTCCCATAGGAAAGAAAAGCACATGGTCCCAGTGTTTCAAAGGCAGATGAGAGGTGGACTTGGGGTGGCCAAGCCAGCCAGATCTCTCTGCCCTGGTAGATTTCATCTGGGAACAATCTGGGCATATCAGGAAATATTGAGTAGGAATCCAAATTTTGGCAATGGAAAACTGGAAAGAGGGACAGTTCTTTCCATAGGAAGGAGAGCACACAACCCCAGTGCTTCAGGAGCTGATGAGCAGCAGCCCTCAACATACCAGGGTCAGCTGGACCTCTCAGGGGCCCCCAGAAGGCCAAGCCAGCCAAAGAGTCAAGACCTGTTCCATGTCCCTTTGGTTCCATGGGGCCCCACAGTGTCCCACCGGACTCCTTGTTTCCCTGAGTCCCTGTAGTGTGACAATATTCTCCTTGTCACAATGTTCTCCTTGCTTCTGTAGAGTCACAATGGCCCCTTGCTTCTATAAGCTCTTGCAATGTCACAATATGCCCTTGGCTCCATGCGGCCCTGCTCTGTCACATGGGCTCCTTGGTTCTATGGCCCCACAGTTTCATCCTTGACCCTTGGTCCTATGGGGTCCCTGAGTTTCACAACGGTCTCCATGATTCCATGAGGCACCAGGGTGTCACAAGGGTCTCTGATTCCATGAGGTTCCATAGTGTCACCATGGTGTCCATGGATCTGCATTGCCTCAATGGCCCCTTGGTTCCATGAGCTCTGTACTGTCAGCAATGGTTTCTTTGTTCCAGCGGGGCCTTGATGTGTCCCAACGGCTCCTTGGTTCCGTGACATTCCATGGTGTCATGTACAGAAAATCCCACTATGGAAAGCCAGTGTCCATAGAGGAGACAGAGGGGTCCTGAAACTTTATTCCAACAAAGGGAAAGAGTCCACCAGGGCACACACCCATGGGGGTTTCTCTCTTGAGGTTCCTGAGGCACAGCCTCCTTTTATCCAAACTCCTGGCCGCACCTTGCTCTCTTCCTGTCCCCATGGGCCAAGATTCTGGGAAGGTTCAGCCTTCCCAAACCACCTGTCCCATATTCCCCTCTCAAACCTGTCCTTTTACCCCAAAGTTCATAAACTCAGGCTCGTGTTGACCCACGTGTCTGTTTTAGGAGCCAAGTTGTCTGGGCTCTGCAATAAAGTTAATGAAGACATTAAGACCATTTCAAAGACGTTAACACCAAAACTTTCACCCATCCAATTGTCTGTAATGAATCTTCCCTGTCAGTCACAATGGACTCCTCATTTCCATGAGGCCCCACTGTGTCACAAGGGCCCCTTGGCTCCATGAGGTTCCCCAGTGTCACCATGGTGCCCTTGGACGCACATTGTCACAACTGACCCACAGTTCCATGAGGTTCAGAAGTGTCGCTGTGGTCACTGCCAGAGGCTGGATGAAATCAATGTCCTGAGACACCTTGGGATGAGCAGTCAGTCAGTCACACAGTGGGGACAGCACTGACCCAGCCCTGATTGCCCGAGCAATCACAAATCCCACCTGGGGAGAGCCCCACAAAGGCCCAGGGGCTTAAAAACACAGAGCAGGGTCTGGACCCTGTCAGTTCTTTTGAGAATTTCTAACACACCCCCACGCCGGAACCCTTGCAGTTGTAGCAAAAAGTGTGTCTGTCTACCTTTCTCTTCTGCCTTCTTTCTCTCTCTTCTCCTTTTAATCCTCTTTACCTGGAACATTTTTGGATAACTTAAGGATTTAAAGGTTTCCAGGTTAAATGAGCTAACTAATGAAGTTACTGCTGTGGGAATCCCCAAAATCAGATGGTTTTGGGAAAGCTGCAAAAGGCAGACCTCAGAGACAACAGAACTGTGATTAGAGCTAAGCAGTAGTCATGAGATAGGTCAGCAGAAAAATTATTTAAGAAGTAGAAAAGCAAGGACAAACAGAACAATGGTCTGTGTATTAATGCTTGTCTAGAATAACTCCCTAAGCTGTAGAAAAGTTTATCTAGCAAGATATTAGGAAGTTTCAAGCTTAATAATGGAGCTCTGTGCATTGTGTTTCAAGGCTTACAAGCAGGTATTGTATTTGAAATAAGCAGGCATTGTTTTAGCCAAAGGTACGTGTGCTATAGCAGCTGGATAGAACCACTGTCAATATGCTTCTGCTTTGTGTGATTGCTCAAAAAGCTTACTTTAAGTTCTAACATTAAGTTCTTGGTCTGCTGCCTGGGATGCGAGCAGATGGCATCTGCACAGCAGTCCCGTCCTGTTTGTGATTTGTCTAGAAAACCCCGGCCAGCGATAACTGCTAAGTGTTTTATGTTGAATTGGATGTAACGTTGAATCCTTTTCCAAAGTTTCTTGGATTTTTGTATTTTGCCAGTAAAATTTGGTGCCAATTTGACCTCTTGTCAAAATGAGGTTGGTGTTTCTTCTGTGCACCAAACTTGAGTAAAGGAGCCTTTGGTCACTCCCAGCATTTGAGGGTTCTGGGGTGTCACAGCCCCGCAGGCTCACAATGGCCTCTTGTTTCTATGAAGCCCCGCTGTGTCACACAGGCCCTCGGTTCCCTGAGGACCTGGAGTGTCACAGGGGTTGAAGACTGATGGCATTTTTCCTTGCTGCCCCTCACATCCCCCTGGCCCACAAAGAGCCCCGAGCCAGCCGGGAGGGACAGGCCCTGCTGGCCCAGGCTGGGCTCAGGGCTTGGCCTTTCTGCTCCCTGCAGCCAAGCCAGGCCTTGCTCAGCATTGCAGTGCCCTGCCCAGAGCCTTGGGCTCCCTGCACTCCTGGCCTCAAGGATCTGCTCTCAGCACTGCCTGGGCAGCCTTTGGCACTCCCTGCCCTCCCTGGGGCCCAGCCGTGCTCCAAGGCACTTGGAGTTTGGCTGCTGACTCCTTGAGCAGCTTCTTCATCCTTCTCTCGCTGCCTGAGGCTCCTGGAGCCAGCCCCAAAGCCACCGTGGGGCTGATTAAAATACAGAAAGCCCTCAGGAGCTCTTTGTCTCCCTTCCATTGTCTGTGAGTCTCCAGGGCTTGTGCAGGGATTGGAGTCAGCTTGGAGTTCCCTTCAGGAGGGAGATTCCAAAGTGCACCTCATGATATTTAGTTTTCGTCAAGGAAATATTTTTTTATTTTTCATTTCAGAGAAGAGGTGACAGAAGCATTCCCCAGGTGATTTTGATGCTGAATGTCTCTTTGGGAGGTCTGGGCAGGGAGCAGAATGAGCCCCTTACAGGCTGAGCCTTTTTGGACAAGCTGCTCCTCACCCCCAGCCTCACCGTGTCTGACATCGTCCACCTGGGACTGACATGCCAAAAACTAAAAAAAATTTCAGCAATTTTCTTTATTCATATGTAATAAATGGGCAGGAGACCGTTCTCCTTTTGATGCCTTTATTAAAAGTGATCAGCTCAGGATAGGGGAATTCGGCCGGTCCACGGTTCTGCCATTGCTGCTCCCAGGGTGACTCAGCGGAGGAGGAAAGTGCAGCAGCTTTGTCCCCTGAGGGGCAGAGCTGGGGGTCCCGTCCTCATGAGAGTGCTAGGGTATACCCGTGCCTTTCTGCCGGCCAGTCCCAGGGTCCTCACTCACGCTGTGGTCTTCTTAAGCTAGGGTGGGGGGCAACCGAGGCTTCCAGCATTCCTGCAGGCTTGGGACTCTGTCCTTGATATCCAGACCCCGCTCTACTCATCCAATTTTGTGTTGGCTCGTTGCTTTTGTGGGTTTATTAGACGAGTTTGGGGGTTCTCACCCCCGTTGCACTTTGGGTCTGGGATTCATTTACATATCTCTTGGTATTGCCCTCCCATCCCACCCAGAAACAGTCCTTTACCTGTCCCAGGCAAGGTGATACTGATAAAATAAAGTGTTAACGACCACATTAGCATACCAATCTGTCAGGGTGCCAGCACTTGGGAGACAGTGGGCTACGCCTAGCAGCTGTCCCTTCAGGGAAAGAACTCGGGGCTGGTCTCTTCCCCACCCCCCCCCGCTGCCCCCCTCAGTACCGCCGGAGTGCCCCCTCCCCGGGTCAGGTGGGACCCGTGCCCCTTGGGGGGGGGCAGCCCGCCGTTCCCGCATCATCCACGGCCTGGGCGGGACCGCGCCAAAGGTGGTGGTCGGGCCCCACCACTCCTGAGCAGCCCCGCAGTCACTGAGAACACGCAGATAAAAGTACATTGTTAACAGAACATTACAACAACTTGAAATTATAAACCCTCAATAGGACTCCAATGGCAGCTCTGAGTCCCAGTTGTAAACCTTGCAATCCAAAAAAAATGGATAACCCCCCTTTTTTTTTTTGTTCATAACAAATAAACTTCTGTAATTAATAAAATTTTGATTTTATTATTCTAATTCAGGATAATATTTCTCTATATTTTATTACATTATTTTATATTTATATTTGAAAATTGATAAATTCTTAGCAACCAAAAAAATCATTGGTCATTGATTCTAAGTAACATAATACCCTTAATGAATTAATTGAACACCACTGACGATTTTTTTTTCTATCTTTATATCCTACTTTTAGTCCTTTTGTAATCATTTTTATATAGGATAAAAGAGGCCACTCTGGGGTCCCTGGAGACATTTCTGGGGCACATTTGGGGCAGTTTTGGGTCAGAGGAGGGAATTCAGAGAGAACTTGAGGCTCTGGAGGACACTTGGGGAAGCCGGGTGGGCACTTGGAGGGGCACTCAGGGACTCTGAGGGACAGTTCGGGGTCTGGCACAGCACTTGGAGGTGCAGGGGGATCCGTGGAGCTCAGGGAGGGGAATTTGGGGCCCTTTGGGGTCCGGGCGGGCCCTTGGGGGGCTCTGATGGGGCTCTCTGGGGCGCAGGGGGTGATGGGAGTTGTAGGCGCGGGTATCATACGGTTGAACGGGGCTGCGGAGCATCACGGGAGTTCCAGGTGCAGCTGCACTGGCTCTCAAAGGGATGCGGGGCATGACGGGAGCTGTAGTCCCGGCTGAAATAGTGCGGGACGTGAGCCGCAGAGCATGACGGGAGGTGTAGTCCCAGAAGCGGTGAGAACGCGGCATTTGGGGGTCCGGGAAGGCTCTTGGGGGACACTTTTGCGTCGGAGATGCGACTTGAGGTCTTCGAGGGAACGTAAATGGTTCGGGAGCCCTTGTGGGGAGCTCGTGGAGCTCTAACCGGGCTCTTTAGGGCGCGGGGCACGGCAGGAGTTTTAGGCGTGGGACTGTGTTCTGAGAGGCTCTGGGGCCACGGGGAATGAGAGGAGATGAATTCCCAGAAGTGGTTCTGCCGGGCATCTGTGGGGTTGGGAGCACTCAGGGGGTCCAGGGACGCTTTTGGGGGGTCACGAATGGGCACTGGGGCGGCACTGAGGGATCCTGGAGGATCTAGGGGACACTTATGGGACAGATGGGGGGCGGATCCTAAGGGCGGGTGGTTCTGTGGAGAGCGGGGCATGATGGGCGTTGTAGTCCTGGCTCCAATGGAGCTGCATCTGGCCGCAGGGCATGACGGGAGTTGTAGGCAAAAAGAAAAGATGGTGCTGACCCTGGGCACTGCCTCCGAGGCTCCGATCTCCGGCGCTGATTGAATGCGGGTGGTGATGGGCAGGGCCTCAGCTAATGGGAGGTGTTGGAAGCGGGAACAGCCCATTCAACCTCTCCAGTCCCTCCCAGTCCAACCCAGTTCATCCCCAGTAGAGACCAGTACAACCCCAGTACAGTCCAGTTCATCCCAAGTAGAAGCCAATACAACCCCAGTGCCCCTCCAATCCCTTCCAATACAGCCCAGTCCCTCCCAATACACCTGAGTTCATTCCCAGTTCCCCCCCAATGTCATCCACAGGATGCCCCAGTGTCCCCAGATTGTCACAGTATCCCCCAGTATCACTCCCAATATGTCCTGTTACGTCCCAGAATGTCCCAGTGTACCCCCACAATCCATCCCAGTCCACCCAGATTGCCCTTCAGCAATTCCTCATTTTGCCAGGTTATCCCAGTCCTCCCCACTGTCACTCCCAGTATGTCCCAGTGTCTCCCACTGCGTTCCCAGTGTTCCCCAGCAGGTTCCAGTCCTCCCAGTGTTTCCAAGGACAGTTCAATTTCTCAGGGTTGCCGTTGCAGCCAAACCCAGCAGTGGGGTCAGTGCAGTACCCATGGCCACAGCCCCTTGCAGTGGCCCAGTGCAGCTTGGGCTGATGATCCACCCTCACAGCTGGCCCAAGGCAGGTCTGCAGTGGCTTTGGTGGCACCTTGGGCTGGCACATATCTGAGCAGTGTGTCTGTTTTCAGTGGGGAAACTCAGGAGTTTGAGATAGCTTCCAAAAACCCCAAAAAGGGAAAACCCCTCTTAGACTGGGTGCAGCCAGCTCTCCAAGCACAGCAGGTCCCAGGAGAGTGAGGACAGACAGGATGGGGCTGGGGAATGTGGAGCAAGGTTGTCCACAGTGGGTCAGAGCTGAAGGCACAGCTTCTGTGAGCAGGCCAGAGCTGCTGAGGAGAGACCCTGGGTCAGTATCAATCACAGAATGCTGCAATCACCTCTAATCTAAAGAGAAATTAAAAAAAAAATATACTCTTTAAAATCGGAATGTGTATTTCTGACAAGGTCTTTGAAACTTTTCTCCGTAACTGGACTAGGAAAACCTTAATGATCCTCTCAGGGCTTTGGTGTTGTTTACATCAGACTCAGTCCCTGAGAGTGTCTTCAAAAACCTCTCAAGAGCTCAAAGTTTAAATGCAACTACAAAGTTTCTTGAAGTTTTAATGGGTCCCAATGAGGGACACGACTGAGAAAGTGTCCCCAGGTTCCAGGTAGAGCAGAACACTGGAGGCAGTGATGACAGCTGGGGAAAAACAAGGCAAAGGTGTCTCTGGTGCTGAGCAAAGCTGGATGTGTTTCAGGAATGCAAAGGGCCAAGGCCTGAGCCCCAGCCCCTGGCCAGGCAGATCCTGTCCCTCCCTCCTTGCTCAGGGCTCTTCCCGGGATGGGCACTGGCATGTGGGGATGTGCAATGGCAAGGGCAGGAACATGGGGCGGCCCCTGCCAGGCTGCTGAGCAGGGACAAGGAGGCAATGAGGCCCCAGGCCTGCAAGGGTCACTTGTCTCCTGCTCCTGCCTCAGGCCCAGGCCCAGCAGCCATGGCCAAAGTGCTGCAGGAGTTGGCTCTGTCAGGGCCTTGCAGCTGCTGCACATGCCTGTGCCCTGTGCAGCCCAGGCTGTCCTACGGTGTTCCTGCCCTGCGCCTCTGTCCCTGCAGGCTGTTGTCATGCCCCGGCTGCCCCACCTGGCTGGCCCCTTCCTTTGCTGACAGCTCTGCCTCCTGCCTGCCTCTGCCTGCCCACACAAAGCCTTGGGCTGATACCAAAAGGGTTCATTCCATTTTTACCCTGCCTGTGAACTTTCAGCACAGGAACAAGGCATGCAGGGGCTGCTTTCCCAGCAAGGATGGTTGGAATGGAAGAAGAAGACATCTGGCTCAAGGATGCAGGGACAGAGAAAACAAGGAGTGAATATGGGATGTTGGGGTGGGTTTTATGGAAATGGGTAAATTGTAATTCACATTTAGTGACTGTATAATAGGAACATGCTGCGAGAACTGTATGTGTATGTAAGTTTAGGAATTATTGAATGCTGTACCTTAGACCAGAATAAATTATGCAATCTTAAACACCAAATAAGTGTTAAGGAGCCTTTTTCTGATATTTTGGGCATCTGGTGACAGCGGGACCTCACAGAACCAAGGAGTCAGCTGTGACACTGTGGAACCCCATGGAACAAAGGGTCCATTAGGATACAGTGGAACCCCATGGAACCAAAAGTCCATTGTATCAGAGCAAGGCCTCGTGGAACCAAGGAGAGCATTGCTGACAGTGTGGAAGCTCATGGAGCCATGGGGTCATTGTGTCAGTGGGGTGCTGCAGGGAACCAATGGTCCATTGGGACACTGCAGAACCTTCTGGAATCAAGGGGATCATGGTATGCTCTGGAACCTCATGGAACAAAGGATCCATGGTGACATTGCAGTGCTCAGAACATTGTTGACAGTGTGAAACTTCCTCGACCCAAAAGCCCATTGGGACCCAGAAAGGCCTCCTGGAACCAAGGGTCCCTTGTGGCTCTGTAGGACTTCCCAGAACCAAGTAGACCATTTGGACACAGTGGGGCCTCATGGAACCACCTGCCACTGTGACACAGCGGGGCCACATGGAGTCAAGGGGCCACTGAGACACTGAGGAACCCCATGGAACCAAAGGTCCATTGTTCCACTGTGGGGCCCTGTGGAACTAACGGGACCATGGTGACACCGTGGTGCTCCATGGAACCAAGGGGCCATTCTGATTCTGCTTTGTCTCATGGAGCCAAGGGGCCACTGAGACACTGCAGGGCCTGGTGGAACTAAGGCAGCCTTCTGACACTGCAGGGCCCTTGGAACCAAGGGTGCATTGGGAGATTGCAGGACATCATGGAACCATGGAGACCATTAGGGCGTTTCAGAACCCATTGGAACCGAGGGGCCATTGTGACACTGCTGGGCCTTGTGGAATCAAGGGACCACAGTGACACTGTGGGGCTCCATGGGACAAAAGGGCCATTCTAACATTGTGCAACCAAGGAGACCATTGCTTTGCTATGGGACATCATGGAACCAAGGATCCATTGTGCCAAAGCAAGGCCTCATGGAACCATGGAGACCATTATGACATGTGGCCTCATGGAACCAAGGGCACGGTCGTGACACAGTGGGGCTCTGAGGGACCAAGGGGCCATTCTTATAGTGCAAAACCAAGGAGACCATTGTGACACAATGGGGCATCACAGTACCACAGGTCCATTGGGACATGTGGCTGCGTGAAACCATGGAGGCCATTTTTACTCTTTGAGGCCTTGTGAAACAGAAAGGCCATTGTGGCACTTTGTGTCCCCATGGAACCAAGGAGTCCATTGTGACACTATGAGGCTTTGTTGGGCTAAAGGGCAGTTGTGACACTGTGTGGTGCCATGGAACCAAGGGACCACTGTGACACTACAGGGCCCCATGGAACTAAGGATTCATGGGACATTGTGGGACTCATGGAACCAAAGGTCCATTGTGACATTGTGGGGCCTCATGGAACTAAGGGGGGACAATTGTGATTCTGTGGGGCCCAATGGAAGCAAGGGGCCTGTGTGACACAGCTGGGCCTCATGCAGCCAGGGGGCCACTGTGATCCTGAGGAGCCCAAAAGAACCCCGGGGCCATTTTGACACTCTGCAGCTGTGGAGACCCTGAGAGGCATTCCCTGGGCTAGGGACACACAAAAAGCTTCTCTCAGAAGCTGTTTGACCCCATTGGCTCCCTCCCCTTGTTCTATGTCCCTCAGCCTCTCCCTCCCCATTCCCCCATTGGCCCCCCATCTTTGTACTGCCCCAACGCCACTGATCCCCCCTACCACTGGAGATACAGAAACCTGGACTGCCCCCAGGAGTCCTGCCTTGTGACCATGAACATCTCACTGCACGGCTGAATTAAACATCTGTGGATACCATGCAAAGGCCCTTTTTGCTTCCCTACCTGGGGCTGACACTACAGAAACTCATGGAACCAAGGGGCCGTGGTGACACAGCAGGGCCACATGGAAGCCAGGAGAGCAGTGACATTTAGGGACCTCATGGAACCAGGGTCCATTATGACACTGCAGAAACAAGGAGACCATTGTTGGTGCTATGGAAGCTTACAGAACCAAGCAGCCATTGTGACACTCCAGGGCCTCGTTGAACCAGGCAGACCATTGTGACACCACAGATCCTCATGGCACTAAGGGTTTATTGTGACACAGCAGGTTTATTGTGGAGCCAATTGTCCATTGTGACAATGTGGATCTGAGGAGACCATGGTGACACCATGGAAGCTCATGGAACCATGGGTCCATTGTGGCACAGCAAGGCCTCATGGAACCAAAGCGACGATTGTGACATCATGGAACCTTGTGGAACCAAGGGTCCATTGTTATGGTCCAGAACCAAGGAGACCATTGTGACATCATGGAACCTCATGAAATCAAGTGTCAATTGTCACAGTCCAGAACCTGACTGGGCTGGCTGTTTTTTGTCTCTGCCCAGACAAGGGCAAGATGGGTTCGCTCCCCAGGCTTCGCAGGACGAAGCTGGACTCTCAGGTTTGGTCTTCAAGGTTGTTTATTATTTCTTATCTACAAGTTTTTCTTTCTGCCGGGGTCTGACCAGCAAGGCAGCCAAAGGCACTCTGACCGCCTACAGGGCGGTCGCGTCTCTTTATAACAAAGACTACGTAAACTATATTTATCTTTTGTCCCCAATACTTATAATTTTAATTTCTAAGTGTACCTTTACTAAGAACCTATCAAAAATATCTAGGTCACACAGAAAATGGAAGACATGAAGAAGGAAGAAGAGCCATGTGGCCCCAACTCCCTCCATCTTGTTTTTTCAACCACCCTGTACCAAAATCTTAAAATCTGTGCTTTTACCTGTAATTGTGCTATTTCTATATCCTTTAAACACCAGTGATTCTCATATCCCCATATACAGGTGGTACATCTCTCGAAGGGTCAAAGTTGAGCCACCAGGTACTTTTGGCAACATTCCAAGGCTCCCGAGCCCCCCAAGGGTTCTCTCGGTAGCTCTGGACGTCAGGAGAGGTGCGCTGAGTTCCCACAAGAAGGTTCCATGAAGCCCCACTGTATAACAATGGAATCTTCCTCCCGTGAGGTTCTGTACTGTCACAGTGGTCTCCTTGGTTCTGGAGCATAACAATAGACCCTTGGTTCCATGCGGTTCCATGATGTCACAGTGGTCTCCTTGGTTCCACGAGGCCTTGCTGTGTCACAATGGACCCATGGTTCCATGAGCTTCCATGGTGTCACCATGGTCTCTTCAGATCCACATTGCCACAATGGACAATTGGCTCCATGGGCCTCTGCTCTGTCACAATAAACCCTTAGTGCCATGAGGATCTGTGGTGTCACAATGGTCTGCCTGGTTCAGTGAGGCCCTGGAGTGTCACAGTGGCTGCTTGGTTCTGTGAGCTTCCATAGCACCAACAATGGTCTCCTTGCTTCTGCAGTGTCATAATGGACCCTGGTTCCATGAGGTCCCTAAATGTCACTGCTCTCCTGGCTTCCATGTGGCCCTGCTGTGTCACCACGGCCCCTTGGTTCCATGAGTTTCTGTACTGTCAGCAATGCTTCCTCTGTTCCAATGAGGTCCTGCTGTGTCACAATGGACCCTGGGTTCCATGAAGTTCTTCAGAGTCACAATGGCCCCTTGGATCCATGAGGTCCTATAGTGTCGCCATGGTGTCCTTGGGTCCCCACTGCCGTAATGGACCATTGCTGGAGCCAGGATAGCTGCTAATAAAGCCCAGAGTGTCACCATGGTGTCCTTGGGTCCACACTGCCATAATGAACCATTGCTGCAGCCTGGATAACTCCTAATAAAGCCCAGGGTAGGGAAGCAAAAAGGGCCTTTGCATGGTATCCACAGATGTTTAATTCAGCCGTGCAGTGAGATGTTCATGGTCACAAGGCAGGACTCCTGGGGGCAGTCCAGGTTTCTGTATCTCCAGTGGTAGGGGGGATCAGTGGCGTTGGGGCAGTACAAAGATGGGGGGCCAATGGGGGAATGGGGAGGGAGAGGCTGAGGGACATAGAACAAGGGGAGGGAGCCAATGGGGTCAAACAGCTTCTGAGAGAAGCTTTGTGTGTCTCCCTAGCCCAGGGAATGCCTCTCAGGGTCTCCACAGCTGCAGAGTGTCAAAATGGCCCCGGGGTTCTTTTGGGCTCCTCAGGATCACAGTGGCCCCCTGGCTGCATGAGGCCCAGCTGTGTCACACAGGCCCTTTGCTTCCATTGGGCCCCACAGAATCACAATTGTCCCCCCTTAGTTCCATGAGGCCCCACAATGTCACAATGGACCTTTGGTTCCATGAGTCCCACAATGTCCCATGAATCCTTAGTTCCATGGGGCCCTGTAGTGTCACAGTGGTCCCTTGGTTCCATGGCACCACACAGTGTCACAACTGCCCTTTAGCCCAACAAAGCCTCATAGTGTCACAATGGACTCCTTGGTTCCATGGGGACACAAAGTGCCACAATGGCCTTTCTGTTTCACAAGGCCTCAAAGAGTAAAAATGGCCTCCATGGTTTCACGCAGCCACATGTCCCAATGGACCTGTGGTACTGTGATGCCCCATTGTGTCACAATGGTCTCCTTGGTTTTGCACTATAAGAATGGCCCCTTGGTCCCTCAGAGCCCCACTGTGTCACGACCGTGCCCTTGGTTCCATGAGGCCACGTGTCATAATGGTCTCCATGGTTCCATGAGGCCTTGCTTTGGCACAATGGATCCTTGGTTCCATGATGTCCCATAGCAAAGCAATGGTCTCCTTGGTTGCACAATGTTAGAATGGCCCTTTTGTCCCATGGAGCCCCACAGTGTCACTGTGGTCCCTTGATTCCACAAGGCCCAGCAGTGTCACAATGGCCCCTCGGTTCCAATGGGTTCTGAAACGCCCTAATGGTCTCCATGGTTCCATGATGTCCTGCAATCTCCCAATGCACCCTTGGTTCCAAGGGCCCTGCAGTGTCAGAAGGCTGCCTTAGTTCCACCAGGCCCTGCAGTGTCTCAGTGGCCCCTTGGCTCCATGAGACAAAGCAGAATCAGAATGGCCCCTTGGTTCCATGGAGCATCATGGTGTCACCATGGTCCCGTTAGTTCCACAGGGCCCCACAGTGGAACAATGGACCTTTGGTTCCATGGGGTTCCTCAGTGTCTCGGTGGCCCCTTGACTCCATGTGGCCCTGCTGTGTCACAGTGGCAGTTGGTTCAATGATGCCTTACAGTGTCCAAATGGTCTACTTGGTTCTGGGAAGCCCTACAGAGCCACAAGGTTCCAGGAGGCCTTTCTGGGTCACCATGGACTTCTGCTTCCAGGAGCTTTCACACTGTCAACAATGGTCTGAGCACTGCAATGTCACCATGGATCCTTTGTTCCATGAGGTTCCAGAGCATACCATGATCCCCTTGGTTCCAGAAGTGTCTGCAGGGTCCCAATGGACCATTGGTTCCCAGCAACACTCCACTGTCACAATGACCCCATGGCTCCATGAGCTTCCACACTGTCAGCAATGGTCTCCTGGGTTCCACGAGGCCTTGCTCTGATACAATGGACTTTTGGTTCCATGGGGTTCCACTGCATTGCAATGGACCCTTTGTTCCATGGGGTTCCAAAGTGTCAAAGGTGACTCCTTGGTTCTGTGAGGTCCCGCTGTCACCAGATGCCCAAAATATCAGAAAAAGGCTCCTTAAAACTAATTTAGTGTTTAAGAGTGCATAATTTATTCTGGTCTGAGGTCCAACATGAAATAATTCCTAAACTTTCATAGACATTTAGTTCTTCCAGCATGTTCCTTCTATACGGTCACTAAATGTGAATTTAGCCTGGCTCCTGTGCTCAAAGATCACAGGCAGGGTAAAAATGGAATGAACCCTTTTGGTATCAGCCCAAGGCTTTGTGTGGGCAGGCAGAGGCAGGCAGGAGGCAGAGCTGCAAGCAAAGGAAGGGGCCAGCCAGTTGGGCAGCTGGGGGATGAAGACAGCCTGCAGGGACAGAGGTGCAGGGCAGGAACACCGTAGGACAGCCTGGGCTGCACAGGGCACAGGCATGTGCAGCAGCTGCAAGGCCCTGACAGAGCCAACTCCTGCAGCACTTTGGCCATGGCTGCTGGGCCTGGGCCTGAGGCAGGAGCAGGAGACAAGTGACCCTTGCAGGCCTGGGGCCTCATTGCCTCCTTGTCCCTGCTCAGCAGCCTGGCAGGGGCCGCCCCATGCTCCTGCCCTTGCCATTGCACATCCCCACATGCCAGTGCCCATCCTGGGAAGAGCCCAGAGCAAGGAGGGAGGGACAGGATCTGCCTGGCCAGGGGCTGGGGCTCAGGCCTTGGCCCTTTGCATTCCTGAAACACATCCAGCTTTGCTCAGCACCAGAGACACCTTTGCCTTGTTTGTCCCCAGCTGTCATCACTGCCTCCAGTGTTCTGCTCTAACTGGAACCTGGGGATACTTTCTCAGTTGTGTCCCTCAGTGGGACCCATTCAAACTTCAAGAAACTTCAGTGTTTTAATTTAAGTTTGAGTTCTTGAGAAGTTTTCTGAACACTCTCTCAGGGACTGAGTCTGATGTAAACAACACAAAATCCCTGAGAGGGTCATTAAGGCCCTTGTGCTGTTTCTGGCCTGCTGAGCTGGGCTGGGCTCCTGGCACAGAGGCAGCTCATGGCAAACCAAGAAAAGCTTCAAAGAGACATTTCTCCTGAGGAGCAGCTCCTCTCCCAGCCCAGCAGGGCTGGGGCACTGCCTGCAGCCACCCTGGGCACAGCACAGACGCACAGAGAACTTCAATCAGTCAGGGCTGGGAGGATGCTGAGAAGTGACTGGGGGAGAATCACTGCCAGACCTTGGCACTGCAACCTCTGGCTGCAAGACAAGGCAGCTGCAGCTCCTGGAGCCATCTCCTAAAGCTGGAACATCCCAATGCCTACAGAATCTGTGAGTACATTTTCTGATTATCTCTTGTGCAGAGCAGGCAGGGGCCCTGGGCTGTCCTGCAGAGCAGGGTCCTGCAGCCCAGGGTGCTGTGCTGGGGCAGGGACTCCGCTGCCTGCCAGGGACAGCTCTCCATCAATCCTGGGAGCTCCTCCCAGCACTTGGGGACAAGATCTGGGTGGAAGGAAACAGCTGGTAAGCCTTGGACATATTCTCCTTGTGTGGTGAGGATGCTGCATTATTAAGGACTGCTCTCAGCATTTTTCCCTAGGATATTTCCTAGCAAACTAAGTGATAAGCTCAGAAAAGCAGAACCTGCATAAAAGAGAAAAATCCTGCTTTTTAAAACTACATCTCTGGGATGCCTGGCTGGGAAATTGCACACAGATATTGTCACACAGATAGTGTCACAGATGTCTCACTTTGGGTTGAGAAAAATCAAAATCTCCCCTCAGACCTGAATACACCAGGCAGTGAAAGAAATCAGCACAGGGGCCTGTTAAGGCAGCAACAGCATCGCTTTTCCAGCCTCCTCAGGATTGCTCTAACATTGCCATCAGAGCCTGCAGGGCCAGAGCTGTCCCTGGGTAGTGCCTGAGTTGGGAGGGGTCTGTAGGGCAGAGCTGAGCCCCCAGGGCTGAGCTGGACTCTTGCAGCACAGGCAGAGCCCAGCCCTGGGCACAGGGAAGGAGCTGCTGGCAGGGCCAGATCCATGCAGCAAAGCCCTGGGCAGGCAGTGGGGGGAAAGTGACCCTGTGCTGGGATAGTTGAAATTCTCCAGAAACTGAAGTAAACCATAACTACTTATTCTACAGATATCCATGCCAAGACACAGCAAATGTCCAACAGCAGCTCCATCAGCCACTTCCTCCTACTGGCATTGGCAGACACACGGCAGCTGCAGCTCCTGCACTTCTGCCTCTTGCTGGCCATCTCCCTGGCTGCCCTCCTGGGCAATGGCCTCATCATCAGCACCGTAGCCTGCAGCAAGCACCTACACAACCCTATGTTTTTCTTCCTGCTCAACCTGGCCCTCAGCGACCTGGGCTCCATCTGCACCACTGTCCCCAAAGCCATGCACAATTCCCTCTGGGACACCAGGGACATCTCCTACTCAGGATGTGCTGCTCAGGTGTTTTTCTTTGCCTTTTTCATTGCATCAGAATTTGCATTTCTCACTGTCATGTGCTACGACCGCTACGTGTCCATCTGCAAACCCCTGCACTATGGGACCCTCCTGGGCAGCAGAACTTGTGCCCACATGGCAGCAGCTGCCTGGGCCAGTGGCTTTCTCAATGCTCTCATGCACACGGCCAATACATTTTCCCTGCCCCTGTGCCATGGCAATGCTCTGGGCCAGTTCTTCTGTGAAATCCCACACATCCTCAAGCTCTCCTGCTCACACTCCAGCTTAAGGGAACTTGGGCTTCTTGTGGTCACTTTCTGTTTAGCTTTTGGTTGTTTTATATTCATTGTTTTCTCCTATGTGCAGATCTTCAGGGCTGTGCTGAGGATCCCCCGTGAGCAGGGACGGCACAAAGCGTTTTCCACTTGCCTCCCTCACCTGGCCGTGATCTCCCTGTTCCTCAGCACTGACACATTTGCCTACCTGAAGCCCTCCTCCATTTCTTCCCCATCCCTGGATCTGGCCGTGTCAGTTCTGTACTCAGTGGTTCCTCCAGCCCTGAACCCCCTCATCTACAGCCTGAGGAACCAGGAGCTTAAGGAATCTCTCAGGAAAGCTGTGACTGGATGCTTTTCAGGCTTTTCATTGTCCCATAACAGCCCTCACAGTGCTTTGCATTGGGAGCCACAGAGGAGCTGGAAACACACCCCGGATTTGACTCCTGCTGAGTCTCAGCATTCTCCCTCCATCAAGGGGCTGTGAGTGGGTCAGATCCTGGGAAGGGACACCAGGCCAGTGGCCCAAATTAACCAAAGGGATATACTAGACTGTATGGCACTAGTTCTGGTATAAAAGCTAAGGAAGGAGGAGGAATAGCGGCCATTTCCTATTTACAGTGTTTGCCTTCCTGATCAACCACTCCACCTTCTGAAGTCTTGCTTCCTGGGAAGTGGCTGAACATCACTTGCTGACGGGAAGTAGAGAATAAAATATTGGGGTTTTTTTCCTCATTACTGGTGCTTGTAAATACTTCTTCATTTGTTACAGAAAACTGCCTTATCTCAATCTACGATTTGTCTCTCCCATATAATTTTCTCTCCCCTGTCCAGCCAAGGAGGGGAGTGCTAAAGCAGCTTGGTAGGCATATGGGCTCCAGCAGAGGTAACCCACCAGAAGAAGCCAAAGAAGGCCTGCTTTCCTCTGTCAGCAGCTCTCAGTGCATATCATGAGAGGCCAAGTCTGCCCTTAAGCATATTTTTATTTTTTCTGCTTCTGATACTGCTATATTAAAAGAAATGCTATTATCTACCCCTTTCAACTTAATTAACCCCTCTTGTGTGACCCAGAGTCATTGTGTAAGCAGGGAGTCTCACATTGTATTTAGGTGAAATAAATGAATATGCAACCACTTTGTAAAAAATTTTGTACTGTCCTTATTACAGCAGGAATGAACAGAAATGGGCACAGCTTTGTGGCTACCCCAGCTTTGGGATGGGCCCTGGGCCTGGAACAGGAGCAGCTCTGGAGGGCCCCAAGGCCGGGGCTCTTGTGCTGCCCTGGATAGACAGGATGGCAGCAGGGGCTGCAGAGCTCTCAGGATCTCCTGCAGAGGAGAGCAGGGCACCCAGGGAGCCTCCTTGTGCCTTGGCCAGGCACGTTCCCCCATGGTGGGGCTGAGTCCTGTGGCAGCTGCAGCTGCTGCTGAGCCCTTGCCAGGGGCTGAGGCCGTGGGGCCAGTGCCCAGAGCAGTCTGGCCTGAGCAGAGCAGTGGGGCCGGAGCTGGCTGGGCTGGGCTGGGGAGAGGCCCTTGGTGCTGCCCAGAGCTCAGGGCAGCTGGGAGAGCTTGCAGGGAGCTGGGCTGGGCTCATAGAGCCTGGCCCAGAAACCATCAGTGTCCATCTCAGCCTGGCTGAGCGTGCAGGGGCAGGACTCAGGACAGGCCTTATGGGGCAGGGCCAGCACCTGTGCAAGGCATTGAAAACAGGCAAATGCCCCAGAGAGGAGGCTGCTCTGTGCCCTTGGTAGAATGGACAGAGCAGGGAGGGGGCCCAGGACATTTGTCACCAACTGCCTCAGTCCCCAGCTCTTGGCAGACCTGGTGCTGAGTCCAGCTTTGCCCTGGGCTGAGTTTGGCTGTGGCCCAGCTCCATCCTCCTGTGGGGCTCAAGGCCTGTTTCCGGCCATGGCCAGCCCTGGCCAGCCTCTCTGCTGGCCCAGAGGCCGGCAGAGCCCAGGGCAGGGCTGTCTGTGCAGGCCCACAGGTGCCACGGGCTCTGCAGGAGCTGGCAGAGGCTGCCCAGCAGGGAGGCCATAGGGCACAGAGCCCCAAGGCTGCTCTGGGCACCACGGCACAGGGGCCGTTCCCAGATGCAATGCTCCTGGCCTGGGCTGGGCCTACACAGGGGCTGTGCCACCATGGCTGGGCCAGCACAGGGCCACAAAGGGGCCACGCAGCCACTGCCTCATGGAAACAAGGGGCCATTGTGACATAGCAGAGTCCCATGGAACCAAGGAAAGCATTGCGGCATGGGGAAAACAAGGAGAGCATTGTGACACGTGGCGTCCCACAGAACCAAACGTCCATGGTGATACTGTGGGGCCCAATGGAACAAAGGAGAGCATTGTGACACTTTGGGGCCTCAAGGAACCAAGTAGCCATTTTAACACTGCAGAACCAAGGAGACCATTGCTACACTGAGGGGCCCCATGGAGCCCTGGAATGCCTTGTGCCACCAATGGGCCTCACGGAACCAAATGTCCTTTGTGATGCTGTGGAACCTGTTGCCTTATGTTGCACAAGGCAACGGCGACCTGGTTCTATGGAGCAGCACGGTGATTCATTCTGCTCAGAATCACTCGGGCCAGAGACATACGCTACATCAATATGATGGACGGTCAAAGGCGTTTATTGTCCCTTAACATGGGGTTATATAGGTTTGGGGACATGTATTACATCACCTAGGGGTCCCGTTTTACCTTTTATGGTTAGTAAGGAGTGGAATTTTACTGGGGTTAGTGGAAAACTACTGGAACAGGGAGGGTTACATTCTTTGGCTTATCTCTTATCTTAGGGGGTTGGGGGGAATGAGATTCCTGAGCTTTCCGTGACATCCCGCGATCTTCCGTCCGCCTTGCCCTGACTTGCTACAGGAACCAAGGGGCCATTGTGACACTTCAGGGCCTCATGGAACCAAGGAGAGCATTGTAGCACTGCAAGGGCTCATGGATTTAAGGAACTGTTGTGACACAGGGGTGGCCAATGGAACCAAGTGGCCCATTGTGACATTGTGGGGCCTCAAGGAACCAAGGGGCCATTGTGGCACTTCAGGGACTTCAGAAAGCAAGGGGGGATCATTGTGGCACTCTGGGGTCTTGTATAACCAAGACCCAGTGCAGCACTGCAGGGCCTGATGGAACCAAGGGCCATTTTAAAACTGCAGAGCCAAGAAGAGCATTGGGACACTGTGGGGCCTGACTGAACTGATGAGAATACTGTGACACAGTGAGACCTTATGGAAACAAGGATCCATCATGACACTTTAGTGTCTCAGGGAACCAGGAGTCCAATTGCAACACTGCAGAGTCAAGGAGATCTTTATGACACTACAGGGTCTCCTGGAACCAAGGGGCCATTGTGTCATTTTGCGGCCTTATGGAACCAAGGGGCCATTGTGACACTATGGGGCATCATGGAAGTGAGGGGCCATTGTGACACTGCTTCCCAAAATTGGAAAAAAATAAAAGAAACTGCTTGACACCAAGGGAGAAGTAAGAAGCAGCATTCTTTATTCAGCCAGATGCACAAAGGGGAAATAGCTCTTCCCAAAGCTGTGCATGACGAGTACAAGAAAGTTCCTGCTTACAGACTGTATTTTACATACACATTCAGTGACTGTCACAGAATAAACATACACATGATCATCATTTCCCTGAAATCATTAACATATTTTTCCTCCCCTTCACAGAGGTGTTCTTCTGTCCTGGATGTCACTTTGGTGGTCCCTGGTGCTTGGTGAGGCCAGAGTCACCCCTGACTGCCTGGGGAACTGTTAAAAGTTGGCATAACTGGAAGTGGTCGCTTTGTAATCCTCCTTACACAGTGGGCATTGTGCAGTTCCATGGGCCAAAGAGTTTTGAAGAACAAGCATTGTGTGTACTCACCAGGGGGACATGGTTTTTCACGTGGTAACATCCTGTCCTTTGAGGCTTGGGAAGCTTCTCTTCTCTGAAAGACTTCCTAAGCCTCACATCAATGTCTGCGGGAACTAAATCTCCCTCCCCATCCCACAGCAGCCCTGCCTTTCCCTCCTCCAGCCTTGATCTCCAACACATGAAGTCCTGCAGTGTCCCAATGGACATTTGCAGGGCTGGAACTCAACTGCTCTGGAGCCAGGCTGAGAGAGCTGGAGCTGTTCAGCCCGGGCATGAGAAGGCTCCAGGGAGACATTAGAGCACATATCAGTACCTGAAGGGGCTTTGGACAAAGGCCTGGAGGGACAGGACAAGGGGGAATGGCCATGAAGTGAAGGAGGGCAGGTTTAGATGGAATATTGGGAAGAAATTCTTCCCAGTGAGGGTGGTGAGGCCCTGGCATAGGTTACCCAGAGAGGCTACAGACTCCTCACCTCTGGAGGTTTTCAAGACCAGGTTGGATAGAGCATGTCCCATGAATCCTTAGTTCCATGGGCCCCTGTAGTGTCACAATGGTCCCTTGGTTACATGGTGCCACACATTTGTTCCTGCGCTGAAAGTTCACAGGCAGGGTAAAAATAGAATGAACCCTTTTGGTATCAGCACAAGGCTTTGTGTGGGCAGGCAGAGGCAGGCAGGAGGCAGAGCTGTCAGCAAAGGAAGGGGCCAGCCAGGTGGGGCAGCTGGGGCATGACAACAGCCTGCAGGGACAGAGGCGCAGGGCAGGGACACCGTAGGACAGCCTGGGCTGCACAGGGCACAGGCATGTGCAGCAGCTGCAAGGCCCTGACAGAGCCAACTCCTGCAGCACTTTGGCCATGGCTGCTGGGCCTGGGCCTGAGGCAGGAGCAGGAGACAAGTGACCCTTGCAGGCCTGGGGCCTCATTGCCTCCTTGTCCCTGCTCAGCAGCCTGGCAGGGGCCACCCCATGCTCCTGCCCTTGCCATTGCACATCCCCACATGCCAGTGCCCATCCCGGGAAGAGCCCTGAGCAAGGAGGGAGGGACAGGATCTGCCTGGCCAGGGGCTGGGGCTCAGGCCTTGGCCCTTTGCATTCCTGAAACACATCCAGCTTTGCTCAGCACCAGAGACACCTTTGCCTTGTTTGTCCCCAGCTGTTATCACTGCCTCCATTGTTCTGCTCTAACTGGAACCTGGGGACACTTTCTCAGTTGTTTCCCACATTGGGACCCATTAAAACTTCAAGAAACTTTGGAGTCCAAGTTTAAATTTGAGTTCCTGAAAAGTTTTTTGAACACCCTCTCAGGGACTGAGTCTGATGTAAACAACACCAAAGCCCTGAGAGGGTCATTCAAGTTTTCCTAGTCCACTTATGGAGAAAAATTTCAAAGATCTTGTCAGAAATACACATTCCTATTTTTAAGGATGTATTTTATTTTATTTCTCATTAGATCAGAGGTGATTGCAGCATTCTGTGATTGATATTGACCCAGGGTCTCTCCTCAGCAGCTCTAGCCTGCTCACAGAAGCTGTGCCTTGAGTTCTGACCCACAGTGGAAAACCTCGCTCCACATTCCCCAGCCCCATCCTGTCTGTCCTCACTCCCCTGGGATCTGCTGTGCTTGGAGAGCTGGCTGCACCCACCCTAAGAGGGGTTTTCACTTTTTGGGGTTTCTGAAGCTATCTCAAACTCCTGAGTTTCTCCACTGGAAACAGACACACTGCTCAGGTGTGTTCCAGCCCAAGGTGCCACCAAAGCCACTGCAAACCTGCCCTGGGCCAGCTGTCAGGGTGGATCATCAGCCCAAGCTGCCCTGGGCCACTGCAAGGGGCTGTGGCCATGGACACTGCACTGACCCCGCTGCTGGGTTTGGCTGCCACGGCAACCCTGAGAAATTAAACTGTCCTTGGAAACACTGGGGAGGACTGGGACATACTGGGGAACACTGGGGAGGACTGGGATAACCTGGGAACACGAGGAATGCTGAGGGGCAATCTGGGTGGACTGGGATGGACTGTGGGGGTACACTGGGAGCTAAGAGGACATACTGGGAGTGATACTGGGGGGAAACTGTGATAAACTGGGGACAATGGGGACATTGGGGCCTTTGCAGAGAAGGCTGGGGACACTGGGGCATCCTGTGGATGACATTGGGGTGGAACTGGGAATGAAGTCAGGTGTATTGGGAGGGACTGGGCTGTACTGGGAGGGATTGGAGGGGCACTGGGGTTGTATCGGGTTCTACCTGGGATGAACTGGGCTGCACGGGGGTTGTACTGGTCTCTACTGGGGATGAACTGGGCTGGACTGGGAGGGACTGGAGAGGTTGAGTGGGCTGTGCCTCCAGCACCTCCCGTTACCGAGGCTCCGCCCATCATTGCCTGCAGCCAATCAGCGCCGGAGATCGGAACCTCGGAGGCGGTGCCTAGAGGCAGCGCCATCTTTTCTCTTTGCCTACAACTCCTGTCATGCCCCATGACCCGATTGAGCTCAATTGGAGCCGGGACTACAAGGCCCGTCACGCCCCGCACTCCACAGAGCCTTGGGATCCGCCCCCCATCTGTCCCATAAGTGTCCCCCAGACCCTCCAGGATCCCTCAGTGCCCCCTCAGCGCCCATTCAAAACCCCCCAAAAGCGTCCCTGGACCCCCTGAGTGCTCCCAACCCCACAGATACCCAGCACAGCCACTTCTGGGAATTCATCACCCCTCATCCACCGCGGCCCCAGAGCTCCTCAGAACACAGTCCCGCGCCTAAATCTCCTGCCATGCCCCGTGCCCTAAAGAGCTTGGTTAGAGCTTCCGAGCTCCCCGCAAGGGCTCCCAAACCGTTTACGTTCCCCCGAGGACCTCAAGTCAGGCTCCGACGCAAAAGTGTCCCCCAAGAGCCTTCCTGGACCCCTAATGCCACGTTCCAACCACTTCTGGGACTACACCTCCCGTCATGCTCCGCGGCGCATGTCCAGCGCCATTCCAGCCGGGACTTCATCTCCCGTCATGCCCCGCGCCCTGCCGAGAGCCAGTGCAGCTGCACCTGGAACTCCCGTGATGCTCCGCGGCCTCGATCAACCGTATGATACCCGCGCCTACAACTCCAATCAGCCCCCGCGCCCCAGAGAGCCCCGTCAGAGCCCCCCGAGGGCCCGCCCGGACCCCGAAGGGCCCCAAATTCCCCTCCCTGAGCTCCAAGGGCCCCCCTGCACCCCCAAGTGCTGCCCCGGACCCCGAACTGTCCCTCAGAATCCCTGAGTGCCCCTCCAAGTGCCCACCCGGCTCCCCCAAGTGTCCTCCAGAGCCTCAAGTTCTCTCTGAATTCCCTCCCCAGACCCAAAACTGCCCCAAATGTGCCCCAGAAATGTCTCCATTTACCTCAGAGTGCCCCCCCTTGACCCTCTATGAGAAAAAGATGATAAAAATTGCTGAAAAAGCCAATCACTTCTTTTTAAAAATCTTTAAAGTTTAATAGTAATAAAATGTTTATAAAAACAGTAATACAATTAGAGTAATAATAATTTGGACAAGTTGGATTAGGACAATATGAGACAATAAAAACAAAGAGTTACAGACGTCCAGGTACCTTTCTCTGGGCAGCACAAGCTCAAAAAAAAACACCTGTTAACAAAGGATTAACCCTTAAAAACAATGGCCTGTTGCATATTCATACACTTCATACACTTAAATTCCATTCAAACACAGGATTCTGTCTGGTCATCATCAATTTCTTCCTCTAAATCCTAACAGCACCTTCAAGGCGGGAAGAAGTTCCTTTCCTCTGATAAGAGGGAAATAAATTCTTTTTCTCTGAAAGATTTAGGTGTCCTGTGGTTGCTATCTCCCTGCAAGTCCTTTCTTAAAAAAAGTATCCTACATAGCATAGTTTTTATTTTAACATTTTTTATGACCTAAAACTATATTTAACAAACTACCTAAGAGAATTAGTACAGCATTACTTTCTAACACAACACATACAATATTCATTTTATTATTTGCAAAAAGCCAATCATAAAACAAGCATTTTTCACAACAATAATGCCAAAAGGACTGCAAATATTACTAGTTACCATAAAGAGGAAGAAATAAATAGCCAATACATATTAATTAAATAACGAAGGGAATTGTGTTACTTAGAACCAATGACCAATGATTTTCTTGGTTGCTAAAAATATATTGATTTTTTAATATAAATATTTAAAAAATGTAATGAAATATTGAAAATAGTATCATAATTAGGATAATAAAATTATATTTTTTTTAATTAATAACTTTATTTATAAGGGAAAATGCATAAATTTTTTTATGTTTTGCAATGTCAGTCCCAGGTGGGCGATGTCAGACACGGTGAGGCTGGGAGTGAGGAGCAGCTTGTCCAAACAGGCTCAGCCTGCAAGGGGCTCATTCTTCTCCCTGCCCAGACCTCCTCAGGAGACATTCAGCATCAAGATCACCTGGGGAATGCTTCTGTCACTTCTTCTCTGAAATGAAAAATAAAAAAATATTTCCTTGACTAAAACCAGATAACATGAAGTGCACTTTGGAATCTCCCTCCTGAAGGGAACTCCAAGCTGACTCCAATCCCTGCACAAGCCCTGGAGACTCACAGACAATGGAAGGGAGACAAAGAGATCCTGAGGGCTTTCTGTATTTTAATCAGCCCCACGGTGGCTTTGGGGCTGGCTCCAGGAGCCTCAGGCAGCGAGAGAAGGATGAAGAAGCTGCTCAAGGAGTCAGCAGCCAAACTCCAAGTGCCTTGGAGCACGGCTGGGCCCCAGGGAGGGCAGGGAGTGCCCAAGGCTGCCCAGGCAGTGCTGAGAGCAGATCCTTGAGGCCAGGAGTGCAGGGAGCCCAAGGCTCTGGGCAGGGCACTGCAATGCTGAGCAAGGCCTGGCTTGGCTGCAGGGAGCAGAAAGGCCAAGCCCTGAGCCCAGCCTGGGCCAGCAGGGCCTGTCCCTCCCGGCTGGCTCGGGGCTCTTTGTGGGCCAGGGGGATGTGAGGGGCAGCAAGGACAAACGCCATCAGCCTGCAGCCCCTGCCAGCCTCCCCAGGGAGGCTGAGGCAGAACCAAAGTGCAGCCCCTGCCAGGAAAGTTCCTCCTGTGGGGCTCCAGAGGCGCTGCCCCAGCCCAGGGCACAAAGGCCTGGGTGCCTGTGGCCCTGCCAGCCCTGCCCAGCCCTCGGCCATCTGTCCTGCAGGCTGTGCCCCCTGGGCGTGCTGCTCCTCTGCCCTGGCCGGCTGCACTCGCCCATCTCGCTGTGCCCCAGCATTTCTCACCCAGCGTTTCTGGGCCCTCCCTGGGCTCCCTGCACCCAGCGCTGCCGGCTCCTGGCACACAGAGCCCGGCCATGGCCCAGCCTCACGCTGGGACACCTCCAGCACCAACATTCTGCCCTGCCAGGGACTTTGCTTTCTCCTCAGCTCCAGGCTGAACCTTCCAAGCTGCACTTGGGGGAGGTTTCCTGCAATTCCCACTGCCAAGGAAAGCTCTGTCTCCTGCTGCTCACAAACAGAGAAGGGCTGGAGGGAGATGTGCTGGTCAGAGGCTGTTTGGGGCACAGTGACCATGAAATTTTTGAGTTTTTAAATATTCTGTGAAAGGAGGGGCATCAACAAATTTTCTGCACTGGACCTATAAGAGCAGACTTCGGCCTATTGAGGATGCACATTTGGCAAGTACCAAATTAGGTATTGATTTTTTAAAGGGAAAACAGCCTTTGAAAAACAAGGATTCCAGGAAGGATGGATGCACTTCAAAAAGAAATCTTGAAAGAGCAGGAACAGCCTGTCCCTCTGAGCCAAAATGTGAGCTAGCAAGGAAAGGGATTGGCCTGGCTGGACATGGAGCTTTTTCCAGGAACTCAAGGAAAAAAGAGGGAACATCATCTTTGGACGGAGGGGCAGGCAACTCAGGAAGTGTTTTAGGATGTTTTTAGGTCATGTAAGTCCCGGATTGCAAGGTAAGATCTATTCTATTTGCCGTCTGTATGGCAGTTGTTTTCTGTTAAGTGGGCAGTTTTCCTTATCCCTTCCACAGCCAACCCTCCCTCCGGGGAGACACCTGCTGATAAGAGGCTATTGAATGTCACTGCATGGCTGATAAGAACTACAGCATCCCATTGGGAGATGCTTTGCCCAGAGGGAGGAGCCAAGCATTCCTACCTGGATATAATCTTGAGTTTCTGGAACACCTGAACAGCTTCTCCACTGGATTTCCCAGAGGAACAGCTGCCTCTTCCACTGGATTTTCAGAGGAAGACTGCACCTTTCTGCAGGATCTCTGTTCCAGCAGAACCACACCTGACACTGCAGGAGGACTGCAGCCACAATTCCAATGGCACTGCTGCCAACACCCTGACCCACAGGGCGTCAGGTTGTGTTCTGACTCTGTCAGTGTTGTTTTGATTGACTGCCTTGTTTATTTAATCTTTTTATTTTCTTTCCTACTAAAGAACTGTCATTCCTGCTCCCATATTTTTGCCTGAGAGCCCCTTAATTTCAAATTTATAATAATTTGGAGGGAAGGGCTTTACATTCTACATTTCAGGAGAGGCTCCTGCCTTCGTTAGCAGACACCTGTCTTTCCAAACCCAGACAACAGTTTGGAAAGGGAAATGGGAGAACCAAAATGGGAGAAAGAAAATTAGAGAGGTGAAAGAATAACTGCTGGCCACGTTTTTGAAGGATATTAAAAATATTTTTATTAATGCATTGATGGCAAAAAGAGGGGAAAGGAAAACTTCCATTCCATATTGAGAGGGATATGGTTACTAGAGATGAGGAATAAGCTGAGGTACTTAACGCCTTCTTTGCCTCAGTTTTCAAAAAGAAGACAGGTTGCCCTAAGGACAAGTGTTCTTCAAAGCTGTTCATGGGCCCAGGGAGCAGAAGAGCCCCCCTGTAATCCAGGAGGAAACAGCTGGGGACCTGCTGAGCCACTCAGATGCTCACATCTGGGAGCAGATGGGATCCATCCCAGGGGCATGAGGGAGCTGGTGGATGAGCTCCCCAAGCTGCTCTCCATCATTTACCATCAGTCCTGGCTCAGCAGGGAGGTCCCAGAGGACTGGAGGTGCCAGTGTGAGCCAATCCCCAAGAAGGGCTGGAAGGAGGATCTGGGGAACTCCAGGCCTGTCAGCCTGACCTGGGTGCCTGGCAAGGTTATGGAACAGATCACCTTGAGTGCCATCACAGGGCACCCACAGGATGGCCGAGTGATCAGAGCCAGCCAGCGTGGATTTCAATATCTGCACTGATGATCTGCATGAGGGGACTGAGTCCAGCATCAGCAAATGTGCAGATGACACCAAGCTGGGTGTGAGTGTGGATCTGCTGGAGGGTAGGAGGGCTCTGCAGAGGGACCTGGACAGGCTGGATCCAGGGCCTAAATCCAGCAAGGTGAGATTGAACAAGACCAAGTGCTGGCTCCTGCACTTTGGCCACAACAACCCCTGCAGTGCTACAGGCTGGGGACAGAGTGGCTGGACAGCGGCCAGGCAGAAAGGGACCTGGGGACACTGATGGACAGCAGGCTGGACATGAGGCAGCAGTGTGCCCAGGTGGGCAAGAAGGCCAATGGCTCCTGGCCTGGATCAGGAATGGTGTGGCCAGCAGGAGCAGGGCAGTGATTCTTCCCCTGCACTTGGCACTGGTGAGGCCACACCTTCAGTGCTGTGTCCAGTTCTGGGCCTCCAATATAGGAAGGCCATGGAGGGGCTGGAGCGTGTCCAGAGAAGGGCAGCAAGGCTGGTGAGGGGTCTGTAACACAAGTCCTGTGAGGAGTGGCTGAGGGAGCTGGGGTTGTTTATCCTGGAGAAGAGGAGGCTCAGGGAGACAAGGTGGTGTCAGGGCACAGGTTGGACTTGATGATCTCCAAGGACTTTTCCAACCTTGCTGATCCTGTGATTCTCTGGAACCACCCTTGGAGCAGTTGCAGGAGGAGCCCTGGGCCTCCTCTTCAGAAGCTCCAGCAGCCCAGGTCCCTCAGCTTCTCCTGCCAGGCCCAAAGCCCATCCTGTCAGTCCTGCACAGCCTCTGCAGCCCCTCCTCATTGCCCAGAACAGGGAGCCCCAGAGGCAGACACAGCAGCCCAGATGTGCCCCCCTGGCCTGTGGTGCCTCTGGCAAGGGAGCAGCACGAGGCACTGCAGGAGCCTGCAGACAATTCCTGCAGCATTTGTCACGCCAGGACAGAAGACAAAGGTGACACCAAGGAAATGCTCAGGGCAGTTTGGGGTGGCTGCCAGACAGCCCTGGCTCTGAGCAACAGCATCTGCAGTGGGACAGGAAACTCCCAGCTGATGGGAACAAACTTTCTGGCTGACTGCAGAGGCCAGGACAAAGCTGAGTGGTTTCCCTGCCATCCCCCAGCCCTTGCTGGCCCCAGGGGCTGATGGCATTTGTGCTCCCTCAGGTTCATGTCCCCACACCAACAGCATGGGGGTGCTCCTGCCTGCTCTGTGCAATGCAAACAGGGGCTGCTGAGCCAGTGCTGCTGTGTCTGTGCCTGCAAGGATGGGGCAGCTGTGTGAGCTGGGGGAGAGGCCAGGGCTGCAGAGGGGGGATGTTGTTGGCAGTTCCATGAGGACGCTCTGGGACGCTGCCCTGAGCTGTCCAGTGCACTGTGGATGAATCAGCCCCTGCTCTGCTGCTCCTTCCCGTCTGCCCCAAGGCCCTTGCAGAGCCCCATCCATGGCCAGCATGGATGCTCTTGAGAGAGCCTGGACAAGGAGCCCGGAGCCCCCAGGGCCTGGCCTGAGGTGTCAGCGCTGCCCCAGCAGTGCCCATGGCCTGTCCCTGCTGCAGCCCCGGCACTGCCCCCCCAGGGCTGTGCCCAGCCCCGAGAACAGTCAGGCCCTACAGCCACACCAGGGCCACCAGGGCAGCGGGGCAGGGCCACAGGAGCAGCACTGGCAACACCAAGTGCTGCTGCTGCTGGGCACAGCTGCTGTGCCAGCACTGATCTGCCCCCAGCTCTGCACACAGACATTGCTGCTGCAGCTCTAGGAAGGGAACAAAAGGGGATCTCTGGTGAAAACTTTGCTGGGAGATCCTTCAGTTCATTTGAAGCCATCGAGAGCACAGCTCCTCATTGACACAGTCTGGGGCCAAAGCAAAGTTGGAGAAAAACAAAATGAGAAATGGCTGAAACAATGGCTTTGTTTTGGCAGAATATTAGAAAAAGGAAAACAGAAGGGAAAAAATAGCCAATCCAACAAGAACTATTAAATATGAATTTGATTACAAGAGACATGCAGAAATTGTCAACCAGTTTACTGTTTCTGAAATAATCCAGTCACCAGTCTGCACACTGCAGCCTTGAGCTCCTGGTTCCTCAGGCTGTAGATGAGGGGGTTCAGGGCTGGAGGCACCACCAAGTACAGAAATGACACTGCGAGATCCAGGGATGGGGAGGAGATGGAGGGGGGCTTCAGGTGAGCAAACAGGATAGTGCTGAGGAACAGGGAGACCACGGCCAGGTGAGGGAGGCAGGTGGAAAAGGCTTTGTGCTGTCCCTGCTCAGAGGGGATCCTCAGCACGGCCCTTAAGATCTGCGCATAGGAGAAAACAATGAACACAAAACAGCCAAATGCTAAAGAGGCACCAAGCACAATGATCCCAAGTTCCCTGAGTTTGGAGTTGGAGCAGGAGAGCTTGAGGATCTGTGGGATTTCACAGAAGAACTGGCCCAGGGCATTTCCATGGCACAGGGGCAGGGAAAATGTAGTGGCTGTGTGCAGCAGAGCATTGAGAAAGGCACTGGCCCAGGCAGCTGCTGCCATGTGGGCACAAGCTCTGCTGCCGAGCAGGGTCCCGTAGTGCAGGGGTTTGCAGATGGACACGTAGCGGTCATAGCACATGATGGTCAAGAGAAAATACTCTGCTGAAATGAAGAAGAGGAACAGAAAGAGCTGTGCAGCACATCCTATGTAGGAGATGGTCCTGGTGTCCCAGAGGGAATTGTGCATGGCTTTGGGGACAGTGGTGCAGATGGAGCCCAGGTCGCTGAGGGCCAGGTTGAGCAGGAAGAAGTACATGGGGGTGTGCAGGTGCTGGCCACAGGCTACGGCGCTCATGATGAGGCTGTTGCCCAGGAGGGCAGCCAGGGAGATGGCCAGCAAGAGGCAGAAGTGCAGGAGCTGCAGCTGCCGTGTGTCTTCCAGTGCCAGCAGGAGGAAGTGGCTGATGGAGCTGCTGTTGGACATTTCTTCACTGTGGCCATTGTGGACTATTGAAAGAAGACAATGACAAGCTGGGAACAACTTCCTTGTGTCATTCCTATGCTCTTTAATTAGGAATCCCCTCAAAATCACTTCTCTTTTTTTGGGGAAACTTTGCTCAGCCATTTTTCTCTGAGCTCAGGTTTGTGCTGCTGCCTCATCTTCGACACTGCTCTCAGCCCAGACACTGGGGAGCCCGAAGGGAACACAGGGCTCCCTGTGCCCCAGTGCAGTCAGACCTGCTGGAACCACAGAGGTGCCCTTAGCTCATTTCACCTTCCTCTCTTTCATGGTGACTGCTCTTCAAATGTGCTTGAAAAATAAAGTGGACTTTTTAAGGCTCCAGTTTCATTGTCAGCATCTCTAAATTTTTCTACCTTTCCCTGTGCAGCTGGAAATAGAGGGACACCAAGGGTTGGTCTGTCTCTCTGCTGCCTGGAATTGTGCCTACCAGGAGCTGTTTCTCTCTATCCAAGCCTTGTCCCTGCCAGTGCTGCGAGAGCCCTACCCAATCTGGTGGCTCTGCTCTGCAGACCCCTCCCAGCAGAGGCCACTGCCCAGGGACATCTCCCTGGCAGCAGGGCCTTAAGGGCAGGCCAGACAAACACAGATGCTGCAAGCCAAGGTGCTGCTGCTGCTGCTGTCTGTAGGGGGAGGAGAGTGAGGAGGCACTTTCTGAGGGAGATCAGAGGCACATCTGCTGGTGCCCAGGGTGACAGTGCAGGAGTCTCAGTGACAAAGGCAAAGCTGACAGCCCCTTTCCCTTCCCTTTAGAAGAAAGCTGAGAGCAGCCCTGGCCATGCAGCAGCATCTCCACAGCAGGAGGAATCTGCCCTGATGGGGGTTGCTCCTTCCACCTCCAACTTCTCCCTTGTGCAGTCCATGGGGAGCTGCCAGGCAGGCTGAGAGCTACCCCTGGCAGGTGGAACATGCCCTGAGCTGGCCAAGAGCCCTGAGGGCTGCAGGACCTGCTCTGCAGGAGAGCCCTGGGCAGTCCTGGCTGCTGACCCAGCATCACCCCCTGCAGCCGTCCCTGGCAGCAGGAGCCATCCTGCCCTGTCCCTCTAATGGTGCTCAGGGCAGCCCTGCTCTGCAGCACATCCTCCTCCTTGTTGTCCTCATCCTCTGCCACAGAAAAACTGGGAGAGTTCTCCTGACATGTCCCCCACACTGTAGGATGTGCTGGCTTCAGGAGATCCCTCCAAGGGCACAGGGGACATTGCCCTGCACACACAGACTCACCATGCAGAGGGCTGTGAAGATGTTTCCCCAAGTGAAGTCTCAGTTCAATGTCTTCCCAGTCCTGATTCCCTTCAGCCTGTCTCTGCCTGCCTCTGTCCCCTCAGTGCCTGCAGGCAGTGCCCCAGCCCTGCTGGGCTGGGAGAGGAGCTGGTCCTGGGAAGAGCTGTTCCTTTAAAGCTCAGCAGCACAGACACAGCACAAGGACTTTAATGAGCCTCTTGGGGATTTGGTGTTGTTTACATCCGACTCAGTCCCTGAGAGAGTGTTCAAAAAACTTCTCAAGAACTCAAAACTAAAATGAAACAATGAACTTGCTTAAAGTTTTAATGGGTCCCACTGAAAGACACAACTGAGAAAGTGTCCCCAGATTCCAGGTAGAGCAGAACACTGGAGGCAGTGATGGCAGCTGGGGAAAAACAAGGAAAGGTGTCTCTGGTGCTGAGCAAAGCTGGATGTGTTTCAGGAGTGCAAAGGGCTAAGGCCTGAGCCCCAGCCCCTGGCCAGGCAGATCCTGTCCCTCCCTCCTTGCTCAGGGCTCTTCCCGGGATGGGCACTGGCATGTGGGGATGTGCAATGCCAAGGGCAGGAGCATGGGGCGGCCCCTGCCAGGCTGCTGAGCAGGGACAAGGAGGCAATGAGGCCCCAGGCCTGCAAGGGTCACTTGTCTCCTGCTCCTGCCTCAGGCCCAGGCCCAGCAGCCATGGCCAAAGTGCTGCAGGAGTTGGCTCTGTCAGGGCCTTGCAGCTGCTGCACAGCCCTGGTGCTTCTGACACAGATGAGATGTGACCACCAGAGGCCAAGGCCTGCCAGAGCTGGCAGGTTTTTTCCTGCAAGATATCCTTGCATACAGGAAATTTTTAGGGGGTAGTACCAATTCTGTCCATGGGTGTCTGAAAAGAGAGACAGTTCTTTTCCATAGGAAGGAAAGCATGGAGCCACAGTCGTTCATGGGCAGATGAGAGGCAGCCCTTGACATTCCAAGATCAGCCAGACCTGTCAGGTGGCCCCTGGGAGGCTCAATCAGCCTGATCTCTTCCATGTTCCCATCATTCCATGGGGCCCCACAATGTCCCAGTGGTTCCCTTGATTCCATGGGGCCCTGAGGTGTCACAATGGCCTCTTGGTTGCACAAGGCGCCCTGAAGGGTCCTCATGGTCTCCATGGTTCCACGAGGCCCCACAGTGTCATGGTGGTCTCTTGGTTCCATGGAACCCCACGGTGTCACCATGGTATCCCAAAGTGTCACAGTTGTGTCCATGGTTTCACCAGTCCTCACAGTGTCACAGGGGTCTCCACAGGAAGGAAACAACTGAGCCCCAGTGTTCCAGGGGCAGATGAGGGGCAGTCACCAGAGGCCAAGGGCAGCCAGATTAGCGGTGCTGGCAGATTTTGTCTGGGAGCAATCTCTGGATATAGGGAATTTTAGAGGTGAATACCAGTTTAAGACATGGATGCCTGGAGGAGAAGGACAGTTCTTTTCCATAGGAAGGAAAGCACAGAACGCTGGTGTTTCAGGGCCAGATGAAAGGCAGCAATCAGAGGCCAAGACCAGCCAGACCTCTCTGTCCTAGCAGCTTTTATCTGAAAGCAGCCCTTGGATATAGGCAATTTTGCAGGTAGAATCCAAATTTTGGCCATTTCTGCATAGATAAGGACAGTTGTTTTCCATAGGAAGGAAAGCACAGAGCCCAGGTGTTTCAGGGGCTGAAGCAGAGAGAGAAGGCTCCTGAGAAGCCAAGCCTGACAGACCTGTTTGTCCTGGCAGCTTTTGTCATGGAGGAATCCTTGGATATAGGGAATTCTGGAGGCGGATTCCCAACTTTGGCCATGGACACCTGATTGAAATGAATAGTTTTTCCCATAGGAAAGGAAAGTGTGAAGCTCAAGTGTTTTGGAAGAAGATGAGAGGTGGCCACCCATGGGCCAAGGCAGCCAGAGCTGTCTCTCCTGACACCTTTCATCTAGGGGAAATTCTTGGATATAGGGAATTTTGGAGGTGGAATCTCAGTTTTGGCTGTAGGCACCAGGACAGGAAGGAGAGTTCTTTTCATTAGGATGGAAAGCACAAAGCCCCAGTGTTTCAAAGGCAGATGAGAACCAGCTCTTCAGAAACCAAGGCCAGACAGACTTGTCCCTCCTGGCAGCTTTTGTCTGGGAGAAATCCCTGGATATAGGGAATTCTGGAGGTGGATTCCCAGCTTTGGCCATGGGTGTCTGGATGTGAAAGGTGCTTTTTTTCCCATAAGAAAGATAAGCACATGATCCCATTGTATCAAAGGCAGATGAGAGGTGGCCCCCAGGTGGCCAAGCCAGCCAGATCTACCTGTCCTGGAAGATTTCATCTGGGAATAAACTTTGCATATATGGAAATTTGGAGGAGGAATCCTGATTTTGGCCATGGACACCTGGAGGAGATGGACAGTTCTTTCCACAGGAAGGACAGCTCAGAGCCCCAGTGTTCCAAGGCTGATGAGTAGCAGCCCTGGACATGCCAGAGTCAGCTGGACCTGTCAGGTGGCCCCATGTGGCCCAGCCAGGCAGGCCTTGATGCCTTGAGAGGCTGCCTAGAGCAGAGGCTGGACAGTGTTACAGGAATAAAGTAGGGATTTATTAAAAAGGCCTTCAAAGAATACACCTTGGGCAGTACAAGAGCCCAGCTGAGGGTACACCCAAGATGGATGATGGGTCACACATTTTCACACTTTTATAAGTTTTGGTCCATTTACATATTTGGGTTAATTGTCCAATACAGCTTCAGGTTATGAAGTCCCATCCTCCCACTCTGCTCTCCTCAATTCACTGTGTTTTGCACTTTTTGGGCCTGAAGCTGCAACAGTGTCCTCAACTCTCCTAGGTTTCTAGGTTTCCTAGTCCAGTTATGGAGAAAGATTTCAAAGAGCTTCAAAAAATATGCACTCCTATTTTAAAGGATGCATTTTATTACTGCTCTCTTTGGAGCAGCAACAATTGCAGCATTCTGCGCTTGATGTTGACCCAGGGTCTCTCCTCAGCAGCTCTGGCTTGCTCACAGAAGCTGTGCTTTGAGCTCTGACCCAGTGTGGACAACCTTGCTCCACATTCCCCACCCAATTCTGTCTGTCCTCACTCCCCTGGGACCTGCTGTGCTTGGAGAGCTGGCTGCACTCAGCCTAAGAGGGGTTTTCCCTTTGTGTATTTTTTGAAGCAATCTCAAACTCCTGAGTTTCCCCACTGAAAACAGAGACACTCCTCAAGTGTGTTCCAAGATCAAGCTGCCACCAATAATGTTCCCCTTAGCCAATGTGAGAAATGAAACCCTGGAGACAGGAGCTCTTTTTCAGAGTGGTAATTGCTAGTTGATGTTGATGAAGTTGATAGGATCTTAAACTGAAATGTCAGTCTGTTGATGAATATTGAATATTAAGAGTTCTGGGACTTGCCTTTGGTTGCCACTGTTAAGTGTTACTATCTTACCCTGTATTTGTATCCCTTTCCCTCCGAAACCACTTCACATGCCCCTAGAAGGACTTGTACCTCGGCAGAGTTTTATGAGAGGCTGATGATACAATATGGACCCTCTCAAAAACAACAAACCAGCACATAAACTGACTTTAACCCAGCAGAACCACAGGAAATCACACACCACTGACCAGAGCCGGATTCCATCCTGTCACCATAACTTTAATAATACTCAGTTTGGATGACACCCCTAAACTACGAGCCAACTTTGTCTTCCTAAAGACTCTCGTGAGGATGGAAGCCCCAGCTCTGCCAAGAGACAAAGCTGCACTCCTCCTTCTCAGCATCGTCCTGTGGGAGCAGCAGTGGTGTGCGCAAGCCCTTGGGTTCCCCACCCAGAGCCGTTTTTAATAAAGGCCTTTTTAAAGGAGCTGGTCTCCTGGCCCTGTCTATTATGGCTTGGGGGCTCGTCCAGAAGAGCCACACCCGAAGAGGACTGGGGACAGGATGGCTGCCCGCTCTATTGGGCCTCCAGGGAACAGCTGTCTATGCCAGACCTGGGAGGACAGCCTGGGACTAGCAACACAGAGGAGAGCCAGGACCTGGTAAGAACCAGAGGCAAGAGTTGGAGGGGAGTGAGTGAGACAGGGGCTGGCAGCTCAGACCCCCGAAATGGGTGAGGACCTCCTAGTACCGTGGTTCTGGATTCCTGTGAGGGGCCAGCTGGGAACAGAGGGTAGCAAGAAAGGCCTAACAAGGCCCAGAGGAATGAGTGAGGCGTCTCCTGGGGACAGAAAGGGCCCCTCCCAGGTGTGCAGGGGATGGCCCTGTGAGTGGCACGCAACAGGGGTAGGCTCCCCCCTTTTTGTTAGGCCTAGTACATGTTGTAGGGGTGCAAGGGAGGGGCAAGAGGGAGCCCCGTTGGGTCCTAACCCCAGGGAAGTGAGAAAGTTGGGCCCGGGAGTGTGGGTGAGTTTCCCCTCCTTGTCCCGAGTGTGTGAGTGAATTCCCCATCCTTACCAGTGTGAAAGAATGTTTGGGCAGTAAAAGAATAGTAAGTGTTGTGTTGCCTGTCTGTAGTTTTCCATTTGGGTAGGAGCACATTAAAATTTTAGTTAAGAATCCAATCATTAAGTTATCAGTAGATGTTGTGTTGCCCATCTGTAGTTTTTTGTTCAGGTAGGGGCACCTGAAGATTCCAGTTAGAACCCAATTGGAGTCAGTATGGGAAAGTGTTTGAGTAAAAGAAGAAGATTCAGAAGGCAAGATGAGAAAAAAGAGAAGAATATTCCCCCGATTGCCCTCTTGGACAGATGCTAGATCAACGGGACACTCGGGAAGCCAGAAAAGGCTTAGACAAAATAAAAATTATTCACTATTGTATGGAAGTCTGGCCTAAGTTAAACCTGCAGGGGGAGTGGCCATGGTATGGGCCAAGAGATCCAGGGATGTGATCCCAATTAAATCAACACCTGAAAACCCAAGAAAGTCCCAATCTTGAGCAGTTAACATATGCTGCATTTTGGCAGAGGGATACCACTGGCAATGACGTTATAAAAATCTGTAAGCTACAAAAACAGGAAGAAAAGAATGAGAGGAGAGAAGAGGCTAGTAATAAGTGGGACCCCCTTGATTACTTCCCTCTTCCTCCTTTCTCTCCTATTTACCCAGCAATGCCTCTCCCAGATCCCCCGATTTTACCTTTGGTCCCTCCATCCCTGGAACCAGCAGCTGCTCGATCCCATCACCTCCTCTTACTAACACTCTGATGATTAATACTCCTGCCCTAACCTCAACTCCCTTACCTGCTCCAAATACTTCTGTCCCACCTCCCTCTAATCCGGCTATTTCCCCAGTCTCCCTCTCAACCTCTTCAACTTTCTCTCCATCTCCACTCCCAGAGTCCCTTCCTACAGGTTTGCTTTCTTCCCCCTTACCTACTGCTACACCCTTACCTCCTCCTAACTGGGAGGTGAGTACCTCCATCTCTAACCCAGTTAGTGTAAGACAACTAGCCCCCACCCCTCCTGTTTCTTCCCAGAAGAGTAACCTCACAGAAGGACCTTACTGTAACAGAAGATCTAAAACATCTAAAGCGGAGAAGCTTTTTCCTCTTCGAGAAGCCCCCTTGGGTGGGATACGTGGGGACTTGGGTTTGTGAATGCTCCATTAACAGGCACTGAAGTTCGAGGTTTTAAGAAGGAGTTAGAGAGCTTACTGGAGGACCTGGTAGGTATACCAAACCAAGCAGACCAATTTCTGGGTCCCAACATTTACACCTAGGGAGAGCTGAACTCTATTTTTAAAATTCTCTTTAGCCCTGAAGAAGTGAGGATGATTAGGGCTGCGGGAATGCGGATCTGGGAGCGAGAAAATTGCTCAGGAGATCCCAGTGACCAAAAATTACCCTTAAAGAACCCTGAGTGGGACCCCAATGAAGAGGAAGATAGAAGGAACATGGAGGAGTATAGGTCCCTGATGGTTTGAGGAAGAAAGGAATCAGTTCCCCAAAGTAATAACACAAAACTAGCTTTTGATAGCATGCAAGAAAAGGATGAAACCTCAGCTACTTGGCTTAATAGATTAAAGATGAACTTCCAATTATACTCCGATATAGATCCTAATAGCTCTGGAGTCCAAGTACTTCTAAAAGTGCAATTTGTTACAAAATCGTGGCCAGACATCTGGAGAAAGTTAGAGAAAATGGAGGACTGGCAGGAGAAGGGAATAAATGAACTATGAAAGGAAGTTTAAAGATATATTTAAGGAGAGAGGAAAACTAAAGCTAAAGCTAGAATCATGGTAGCTATAGCCAGGGAAAGTCTAGGGGCAAACAGATCAGCGGGGACAACCATCCAGAATCAGTGAGGGTGGACAAAAGTCCTCCTTTGAAGCACCCAAAGATAAACCTATACTACCTGCACAGGTGGATACAAACAAGAGACCAGGGGCACCACTGAGCGGCAGGAAATGTTATCATTGTGGAGAGATAGAATGCATAAGAAGGGATTGCAACAAACTCTCTTTTGATGAGGCAATTGCAAAAGAACAAGAGGCTCTTGAGAGACTTCTGAGGGGTGATGACTAGGGGTGTCAGGGGCTTTACATGTTAGGGGACCCAATGTACCATCAAAAAGAGCCCCTAGTAAAATTTGAGGTGGGTCCCCAAAGTGAAGAATTTGAATTTTTAGTCGATACTGGAACAGATCAAGTAGGAAGGAATTACTTGCAGGAGTGACGACTGAGAGAAAGGTCTGCGAGGTGATGGGAGCAGAGGGAAAACCATTTAGAGCCTCCATAGTTGAAAATGTAGAAATCAAAGGAAACGGAAGGCAGTGTGTGGCTGATTTTACTTATTTACCTAATCTAGAAAGTAATTTACTAGGAAGGGACTTACAGGTTCAATACGGAGTGGGGATTATCCCAAAGGACGAGAGAATGATAGTCCAGATCATGAAATTGACATTGGTAGATACAAAGCAGATAAACCCAGAGGTTTGGGTGGGAAAAGGAAAGAGAGGCTATCTAGACATCCCACCAATAAGAACTGAAATGCAAAAAAGGAATTCCTCCTGTTCGGGTAAAGCAATACCCAATGTCTATTGAGGTTAAAAAGGGACTGACCCCTGTGACTGAGCAGTTATTAGCGGAAGGTATCCTAGAGCCGTGTATGTCTCCCCACAACACCCCTATTTTAGCAGTCAAGAAGGCAGATGGGAAATACCAATTAGTCCAAGACTTAAAGGAAATAAATAAGAGAACTATAACCAGGCATCAAGTGGTCCCAAATGCCTACATGCTCCTAAGTCAGATCCCAAGGGAACATGCCTGGTTTACCATTATAGATGTAAAAGATGCATTTGGGGCATGTTCTCTTGCTGAGGAATGTAGGGATTGGTTTGCGTTTGAGTGGAACATCCAGAGAAAAGGAGGAAACAAAAATTAAGGTGGACACGCCTACCCCAAGGATTTACAGAGCCCCCAAATCTCTTCAGGCAAGCCTTAGAAGAGCTTTTAGAATGATTCGCCCCTGAGAGTGAAGTAAAAATTCTACAATATGTACATGACTTATTAATATCTGGAGAGGAATGGAATAATGTCAGGGCAACAAGTACACATCTTTTAAATTTCTCAGGAGCAAAGGGTTTAAAGGTATCTCAGAATAAATTGCAATTTGTGGAAGCGGAAGTCACTTATCGGGACACATAATTGGGAAAGGATAGAAGAAATTGAGTCCTGAAAGAATTTCAGGCATACTATCCATAACAGCACCAAAAACTAAAAGAGATGTCAGAAAACTATTAGACTTATTTGGGTATTGTAAGTTATGGTTAGACCAACATAACCAAAGTGTGAAATTTTTATATGACAGATTAGTAAACCCCGACCCAATAGAATGGACAGTTGAGGATGACGAAAAACTAAATAATTTGAAAGACAAACTATCCTCAGCAACTGTCCTAAGTTTGCCAAATCTTTAAAAAGAATTTGAGACCAATTTGTTAACACTGGAAAAGGAATCACATATGGAGTGGCAGCCCAAGAGAGGGGAGGGTGTAAGAAACCAATAGCTTACATCTCAAAACTGCTAGACCAAATAGCTAGGGGATGGCCCACCTGCATTCCAGCAGCTGCTGCAGCAGCCACCTTAATTGAAGAGACTCAAAACCTGACCTTGTGAGGTAAAATAAGAATCCATACACCACATGATCTAAAAACAATTTTAACCCAAAAAGCCCAGAAGTGACTTACTGACTCCAGAGTATTAAAGTATGAAAAAATCTTAATAAATGATGATAACCTAGAGCTGGTGACCTCTAAAACGCTAAATTCAGCACAGTTTCTCTCTGGATAGCCATTATTAGAACTGGAGCATAACTGCTTGGAACCAGTGGACTTTCAGACAAAGGTTAGGGAAGATCTAGAGGAGATACCTTTACCTTATGGAAGGAAATTATTTACAGATGGGTCTTCAAGAGTAGTGGAGGAAAACGATGTCTGGATATGCAATAACTGAAATTACAGAAAAGGAAGACATGGGAATTACTGAAAAGGGCAAACTGCCTTCTAATTGGTCAGCTCAATGTTGTGAAATCTATGCTTTAAAGAGGGGACTTGACTTCTTAGAAGGGAACCAAGGGACAATTTACACCGACTCATGGTACGTCTTTGGAATCATTCATACATTTGGAGAGATTTGGGATGAACGTGAGTATCTGAACTCCAAAGAAAAAAACTTAGTGCCCACAGAACTGATAAGATCAATACTAGAATCTCTACCTAAACCTGCAGAGATCACAGTGGTACATGTTAAGGGACATAAGAAAGGGGAGACCATCGAGGCAAAACAGAATCAGTTAACTGACCAAGTGGCTAAGGAGGCAGCATTAGACCCAGGGGAGCCAGTGAAATTACTCAGGTTAAACAAAGTGTCAGGCAAAGAAAGGAAAGGAGAAGCAGTATTCACTCAGAAAGAAATAAAAGCAATAAAAGAATTAAAAATGCATCACAGGGAACAAAGGGAGTGGTTGACACCAGATGGGTGTAAATTTTTAAATAAAGCCCTAGCCTGGAAAATGTTAACAGAGATACATGAATTACCCATTGAGGGGGGGTCCAAGGGTTATGTGATCACTTTTTAAGGGAAAGCATATGCATTGCAATATATGAGTTATCAAAAGCAGTAACTCAAGGGTGCGTAATTTGGCAAAAAGTAAATCAAAAGGTGATGAGGAAACCCATACCAGGGGGAACAGAATTAGCCCAAAGACCATTCCCAAATGTTCAGAGAGACTTTGCTGAAATGCCCCCTGTACAGAGTTACAAACACTTACTGGTAGTAGTTGACCACCTTACTCATTGGGTAGAAGCCTTTCCAACTAGAAAAGGGACCGCGGAAAAAGTTGCCAGAATTATCTTAGAAAACATCATTCCCTGATATGGGTTGGTGAACAATATTGATCCACACTTTATCACCCAAGTATTCCATAAAATAATTGAGGCTTTAGGAATAAAATGGAGATTACATACTTCATGGCATCCCCAGAGCTCTGGGAGGGTAGAAAGAATGAATAAAACCCTCAAAAATGTATTAACAAAATTAATAGCAGAAACGCAGATGAACTGGCTCAAATATCTGCCTCTTGCCCTTTTAAGGATCAAGACAAGACCCCAGTCGGACATAGGGGTTTCTCCCTATGACATGATGTTTGGACTCCCATTTTTAATGACTACCTATAGTACTGGGGACTATTTAGAAGGGGAAACGACTACCCAAAAGTACCTAGAAACCATTGGAAAGACCCCAGAGAGTCTGAGAAAATGAGGATATCTTCCCCAAACTTCTCTCCTTGATACAGATGTGCACCAAATAAGTCCGGGAGATTAGGTACTAATTAAGTCATGGAGCAATACCCCATTAACTCCAAAATTTGAAGGTCCCTTCCAGGTTTTACTCATGACACACACTGCAGTAAGGACACGTCAAAGAGGCTGGACTCACATCACCTGAGTCAAAGGACCAGTACAACCCCCCCAAACAGCAGACCAGATCCAACAGCACCAGCTACAGACTCTTCCACGTGGGTTGCAATCCCGAACTCAAACAATCTCAAAGTAACCTTTAGAAGGAAACCAAAGGTCACTTAGAAAGACTGGTAAAAAGACAGAGACTAATATACTAGGATTATTATACTTTTTGTTCAAGTCATGATTATTTATTGTTATTGTTGTTAGCTTATGAATGTGGAATTTTTAGTTCATGTTGGAGCCTTCATTTGTTTTGGAGTATATTACGATGTTATTGGATTAGAGATTGGGGTGAACATTTTGTTAACTCTTTCATATATTATTTTGAACATAGGGAATGGATTCCTCCATCTATTTTTAACTGTTTAGGGTTACAAGCTGAAGAGTTATAAGAGTTAACTGTTAGTATTATAGTAAAGTTTAAAGTTACTAAAAGGGTATACCACCAATACAGTTCTAATAATCTATTTTTCTCCAAAGAAAACCTCTGGGGTTTCAAACCTACTTTCCTACAGAACATTCCTCAGGGGCTAATAAACTGATAGGAAGTGGGAGGAAAGAGAAGAACCTGCTGCCCATCATAAGGGAGAAAGTTCCCCAATCCTAAGAGGCAAGGCCAGGTGAGATCATGGTGATGGTTCATACCAGACTCTTGGAAGGACTGGTGTTAGTCCTGTTTATGAAAAGCATAGGGAGTAAGGAAAATGCATGTACTAAGTGCTATCACCTCCTATACCTTTGGGTCACTGATAAGGGTTCACACCAATGTAAACCCTAATTGTTTTAACTACTCTCAATTATCTAACTGTCAAGAGGATGGGAAAGTCTATTGGATTGCTAGAAGCACTGCCTCATTTAGGCAACGCCTACTTGGAGAATGCCCTGTAGGAGAAACTTGGTTTTGTTTTGAGCATGAAACTAATCAGGAAGGATTGAAAGATCTAATCAAGGAAAGACAACTAACAGTAACCACCAAAAAGGATGAATTAGAAATGCCCTTAGGGAAGAAGCTATTCCTAGACCTACTTGAAAGGATTAGTAAGGAACTAAATTTAACCAACTGTTGGGTCTGTGGGAGTACTAAAATGACAGAAATTTGGCCATGGGAGAGAATAAGTTTAGGACCATTAAAAATTCTAAGGTGGGGACAATCAGGACAGAAACGTCAAATTGTAGGACAAAGAAGGAAAGAACAATGGGACTTAAAATCTAAAGTAATTGGGGAAGAATGCATAATAAGGGCAGGGAAGAGATATAATACCCCAGTAGGAAAGATTGCATGCAAGAGGTATCTAAAGATTGAAGACTTAAATGCTAGATGGATTCCCCAAGAGCTAAATCAATACTGATCCACTGGGAAAAAGGAAAAGGGGTGTATTTATCATGTAGGGTATAGGCTGCACAAATGTGCAGAAAAACGGGTAAGCCCCTTTTGGGGAATAAGACAAATGTCTAAATACTGGGAAGTCTGAGATATCTTTTGGAAAGCCCCCAGTCATCTATTTTGGATTTGTGGCAACACTACTCTTCCAGGAGACTGGACGCAAAGCTGCACCCTAGGTGTCATCAAACCTGCGTCCTTCCTCTTGCCAAAGGAATCAGTGTCAGGCTTAGGAGCTCCACTGAATGACAATTTGAGAAAGACTAATTGGAAAAGGACAAATATAGTTGACCTGGGGGGGAAGGGGGGACAAAACTGGAAGGGAAAAATCTGGACTCCAGAAGAAATAATTAACACATATGGACCTGCAACTTGGGCCCAGGATGGATGCTGGGGATACCGTACCCCATTTTACATGCTCAGTAGGATTATTCGACTCCAGGTAGTACTAGAAATAGTCTCCAACAGAACATCACTTGCCCTTGACCATATTAGTTACCAACTGACCCAAACTAGAACTGTCATCTACCAAATTTGACTTGCAGTTGATTATTTATTAGCCAATGAGGGAGGGATATGTGGAAAATTTGATTCATCAGAGCGCTGCCTAGAAATTGATGATAGAAGTGAAGTAATAAAAAACATCCCAACAGAAATAGGAAAAATAGCATATGTGGGAAATCAAGAGTGGACCCCCTTAATGGACACCGGTTGGTGGGATGATTTTTGGTCCTTTAAAGGGAAATGGTGGAAGACAGTAATTTTTATGGTGGTGACAGCATTAATGAATTTAATATTCTTACCTTGCCTACTCCCATGTCTAGTTAAGATTATATCATCCACAATTCAGGCTGGTACACACCTTTCAGAAACAACTACTCAAGCCCAAACCAAAATAATGATGGTTGAAAGTCAAGAAAGAAAACACAAAACAGCTAAAAGAGTTTACGACCAGTATCAGAAGTTATGAAAGTTTTATGTCCAAGAAACAGAAATTGCAAATTGACGCAGGCATCAGCCCGATCAAAAGAATAGAGGGGGCAGTTGTTGTGAACAAGTTCACAAGTTAATACTGTCACAACTTTTGTTATTTAAATTGTTGTTAAACCTTTAAGTTACCCCTTTCAGTCTTACCCTGTATTTGTATCCCTTTCCGTTGTACTCTGTATTTGTACCCCTGTCCGTCTTACCCCAGAGTTGTATCCCTTTCCCTGGGGAACCACTTCCCCTGCCCCCAGAAGGACTTGAACCCAAACTGAATTTTAATGAGAGGCTGATGATACAATATGGACCCTCTCAAAAACAACAAACCAGTGCATAAACTGACTTTAACCCAGCAGAATCACAGGAAATCACTCACCACTGACCAGAGCCAGATTCCTTCCTGTCACCATAACTTTACTAATACTCAGTTTGGATGACACCCCTAAACTACGAGCCAACTTTTTCTTCCTAAGGACTCTTGTGAGGATGGAAGCCCCAACTCTGCCGAGAGACAAAGCTGCAGTCCTCCTCCTCAGGGTTGTCCTGTGGGAGCAGTTCCCCACCCAGAGCTGTTTTTAATAAAGGCCTTTTAAAGGAGCTGGTCTCCTGGGCCTGCTTATAATAGTAACTAGTAATATTTGTAGTCCTTTTGTAATCTTTTTTCATAATCTTTTTCTACCATAGGGTCAAGGAGGGCCACTCTGGGGTCCCTGGACACATTTCTGGGGCACATTTGGGGCAGTTTTGGGTCTGGGGAGGGAATTTAGAGAGAACTTGAGGCTCTGGAGGACACTTGGGGAAGCCGGGTGGGCACTTGGATGGGCACTCAGGGATTCTGAGGGACAGTTTGGGGTCTGGGGCAGCACTTGGGGGTGCAGGGGGGCCCTTGGAGCTCAGGGAGGGGAATTTGGGGCCCTTCGGGGTCCGGGCGGGCCCTTGGGGAGCTCTGACGGGGCTCTCTGGGGTGCGGGGGGTGATGGGAGTTGTAGGCGCGGGTATCATACGGTTGAACGGGGCCGCGGAGCATCATGGGAGTTCGAGGCGCAGCTGCTCTTGGCAGGGCGTGGGGCTTGACGGGAGATGAAGTCCTGGCTGCAATAGCGTGGGAAGCGGGCCAAGCGGCATGATGGGAGCTGTAGTCCCGGAAGTGGTTTGAACAGGGCGTTTGGAGTCCGGGAAGGTTCTTGGGGGACACTTTTGCATCCGACTTGAAGTCCTCCGGGGGAACTTAAACGATTGGGGAGCTCAGGGAGTTCTTCCTGAGAGAGTTCTTCCTGAGAGAGCCGGGCACGGCAAGACTTTTAGGCGCGGGACTGTGTTCTGAGGGGCTTTGGGGCCACGTGGGATGAGGGGTGATGAATTCCCAAAAGTGGCTGTGCCGAGCATCTGTGGGGTTGGGAGCATTCAGGGGATCCAGGGACGCTTTTGGGGGGTCCCGAATGGGCGCTGAGGGGGCGCTGAGGAATCCTGGAGGGTCTGGGGAACACTTATGGGACAGATGGGGAGCAGACCCCGGGGGTTCTGTGGAGCGCAGGGCATGACGGGAGTTGTAGTCCCAGCTGCAATGGGGCTCAATCAAGTCGCGGGGCATGACGGGAGTTGTAGTCCCAGCTGCAATGGGGCTCAATCAAGTCGCGGGGCATGACGGGTGTTGAAGGCCAAAGAAAAGATGACGCCCATGCCAGGCACTGCCCCTGAGGCCCCCGTCCCTGGCGCTGATTGGCGGCGGGTGGTAATGGACGGGGCCTCGGCAAATGGCTTGCGGTGGAGACAGGAACAGCCCATTCAACCTCTCCAGTCCCTCCCAGTAAAGCCCAGTTCATCCCCAGTACAGACCAGTACAACCCCAGTACAGCCCAGTTCATCACAGGTAGAACCCGATACAACCCCAGTGGCCCTCCAATCCCTCCCAGTACAGCCCAGTCCTTCCCAATACACCTGAGTTCATTCTCAGTCCCTTCCAGTTCCCCCCCAATGTCATCCACAGGGTGTCCCCAGTGTCCCCAGTTTGTCCCAGTATCCCCCAGTATCACTCCCAGTATGTCCCAGTGTACCCCCACTGTGCATCCCAGTCCACCCAGATTGCCCCTCAGCATTCCTCGTGTTCCCAGGTTGCCCCAGTCCTCCCCAGTGTCACTCACAGTGTGTCCCAGTGTCTCCCACAGCGTTCCCAATGTTCCCCAATATGTCCCAGTCCTCCCCAGGGTTTCCAAGGACAGTTTAATTTCTCAGGGTTGCCATGGCAGACAAACCCAGCAGTGGGGTCAGTTCAGTGGCCCAGGTCAGCTTGGGCTGATGATCCACCCTCACAGCTGGCCCAGGGCAGGGCTGCAGTGGCTTTGGTGGCACCTTGGGCTGGCACACACCTGAGCAGTGTGTCTGTTTCCAGTGGGGAAACTCAGGAGTTTGAGATTGCTTCAAAAAATACACAAAGGGAAAACCCCTCTTAGGCTGGGCACAGCCAGCTCTCCAAGCACAGCAGGTCCCAGGGGAGTGAGGACAGACAGGATGGAGCTGGGGAATGTGGAGCAAGGTTGTCCACACTGGGTCAGAGCTGAAGGCACAGCTTCTGTGAGCAGGCCAGAGCTGCTGAGGAGAGACCCTGGGTCAATATCAATCACAGAATGCTGCAATCACCTCAGATCTAAAGAGCAATAAAATAGAATACATCCTTTAAAATAGGAATGTGTATTTCTGACAAGGTCTTTGAAACTTTTCTTCAGAACTGGACTACGAAAACTTTAATGACCCTCTCAGGGCTTTGGTGTTGCTTACATCAGACTCAGTCCCTGAGAGTGTCTTCAAGAAACTTCTCAAGAACTCAATGTTAAATTTAGACTCCAAAGTTTCTTGAAGTTTTAATGGGTCCCACTGAGGGACACAACTGAGAAAGTGTCCCCAGGTTCAGAACACTGGAGGCAGTGATGACAACTGAGGACAAGCAAAGGTGTCTCTGGTGCTGAGCAAAGCTGGATGTGTTTCAGGAATGCAAAGGGCCAAGGCCTGAGCCCCAGCCCCTGGCCAGGCAGATCCTGTCCCTCCCTCCTTGCTCAGGGCTCTTCCCGGGATGGGCACTGGCATGTGGGGATGTGCAATGCCAAGGGCAGGAGCATGGGGCGGCCCCTGCCAGGCTGCTGAGCAGGGACAAGGAGGCAATGAGGCCCCAGGCCTGCAAGGGTCACTTGTCTCCTGCTCCTGCCTCAGGCCCAGGCCCAGCAGCCATGGCCAAAGTGCTGCAGGAGTTGGCTCTGTCAGGGCCTTGGAGCTGCTGCACATGCCTGTGCCCTGTGCAGCCCAGGCTGTCCTACGGTGTCCCTGCCCTGCGCCTCTGTCCCTGCAGGCTGTTGGCATCCCCCGGCTGCCCCACCTGGCTGGCCCCTTCCTTTGCTGACAGCTCTGCCTCCTGCCTGCCTCTGCCTGCCCACACAAATCTTGGGCTGATACCAAAAGGGTTCATTCCATTTTTACCCTGCCTGTGAACTTTGAGCACAGGAACAAGGCATGCAGGGGCTGCTTTCCCAGCAAGGATGGTTGGAAGAGAAGAAGAAGACATCTGGCTCAAGGGTGCAGGGATAGAGAAAACAAGGAGTGAATCTGGGAACTTGGGGTGGGTTTTATGGAAATGGGTAAATTGCAATTCACATTTAGTGACTGTATATCAGCAACACACTGGTAGAATTACATTTCCACGTAAGGTTAGGAGTTAGGAATTATCCCCTCCTAAACACCAAATTAGTGTTAAGGGGTCTTATTCTGATATTTCAGAGATTTGGTGACAGCAGAGGTTCACAGAAGCAAGGAGTCAGCTGTGACACTGTGGAACCCCATGTAACAAAGGGTCAATTGGGATGCTGTGGAGCCCCATGGAACCAAAAGTCCATTGTATCAGAGCATGGCCTCGTGGAATCAAGGAGAGCATTGCTGACAGTGTGGAAGCTCATGGAGCCATGGGGTCATTGTGACAATGGGGTCTGCATGGAACCAATGGTCCATTGGGACACTGCAGAACCTCCTGGAATCAAGGGGATCATGGTATGCTCTGGAACCTCATGGAACAAAGGATCCATGGTGACATTGCAGTGCTCAGACCATTGTTGACAGTTTCAAAGCTCCTGGAACCAAAAGTCCATTGTGACACAGCAAGGCCTCCTGGAACCAAAAGTCCATTGTGACCCAGCAAGGCCTCCTGGAACCAAGGGTCCCTTGTGGCTCTGTAGGGCTTCCCAGAACCAAGGAGACCATTTGGACACTGTGGGGCCTCATGGAACCACCTGCCACTGTGACACAGCGGGGCCACATGGACCCAAGGGGCCACTGAGACACTGAGGAACCTCATGGAACCAAAGGTCCATTGTTCCACTTTGGGGCCCTGTGGAACCAATGGGACCATGGTGACACCGTGGTGCTCCATGGACCCAAGGGGCCATTCTGGTTCTGCTTTGCCTCATGGAGCCAAGGGGCCACTGAGACACTGCAGGGCCTGATGGAACTAAGGCAGCCTTGTGACACTGTGGCAGCCTTGGAACCAAGGGTTCATTGGGAGATTGCAGGGCCTCTTGGAACCATGGAGACCAGTAGGGCGCTTCAGAACCCATTGGAACCGAGGGGCCATTGTGACACTGCTGGGCCTTGTTGAATCAAGGGGACTACACTGACACTGTGGGGCTCCACGGGACAAAGGGGCCATTCTGACACCATGGAACCAAGAGACCATTGCTGTGCTATAAGACATCATGGAACCAAGGAGGCCATTGTTTCACAGCAAATCCTCATGAAACCAAGGGCACAATAGTGACACTGTGGGCCTCTAAGGCACCAAAAGCCTTATAGTGCAGAACCAAGGAGACATGATGGGGTATCTTAGAACCACAAGTTCATTGTGACACAGCATGGCTGCGTGAAACCATGGGGACCATTTTTACACTTTGAGGCCTTGTGAAACAAAAGGGCCATTGTGGAAATTTGTGTCTCCATGGAAGTCAGGAGTCCATTGTGACACTATGAAGCTTTGTTGGGTCAATGGGCAGTTGTGGCACTCGGTGGCACCATGGAGCCAAGGGACCATTGTGACACTTCAGGGAACTAAGGATCCATGGGACAGTGTGGGACTCATGGAACAAAAGGTCCATTGTGACATTGCAAAGCCTCATGGAACTAAAGGGGGACAATTGTGATTCTGTGGGGCCCAATGGAAGCAAGGGGCCAGTGTGACACAGCTGGGCCTCATGCAGCCAAGGGGCCACTGTGATCCTGAGGACCTCAAAAGAACCCAGGGGCCAATTTGATACTCTGCAGCAGTGGAGACCCTGAGAGGCATTCCCTGGGTTAGGGAGACACAAGAAGCTTCCCTCAAAAGCTGTTTCACCCCATTGGCTCCCTCCCCTTGTTCTATGTCCTTCAGCCACTCCCTCCCCATTCCCCCATTGGTCCCCATCTTTGTACTGCCCCAATGGCAGTGATCAATCCCTACCTCTGGAGATACAGAAACCTGGACTGCCCCCAGGAGTCCTGCCTTGTGACCCCAAACATCTCACTGCACGGCTGAATTAAACATCTGTGGATACCATGCAAAGGCCCTTTCTGCTTCCCTTCCCTGGGCTTTATTAGCAGCTATTTCGGCTGCAGCAATGGTCCATTATGACAGTGTGGACCCAAGGACACCATGGTGACACTATGGGACCTCATGGATCCAAGAGGCCATTGTGACACTGAAGAACTTCATGGAACCCAGGGTCCATTGTGACACAGCAGGACCTCATTGGAACAGAGGAACCATTGCTGACAGCACAGAAACTCATGGAACCAAGGGGCTGTGGCGACACAGCAGTGCCACATGGAAGCAAGTAGAGCAGTGACAGTTAGGGAGCTCATGGAACCAGGGTCCATTATGACACTGCAGAAACAAGGAGGCCATTGTTGCTGCTCTGGAAGCTCACAGAACCAAGCAGCCATTGTGACACTCCAGGGCCTCGCTGAACCAGGCAGACCATTGTGACACCACAGATCCTCATGGCACTAAGGGTTTATTGTGACACAGCAGGGCCCATGGAGCCAGTTGTCCATTGTGACAAGGTAGCTCCAAGGAGACCATGGTGACACTACAGAAGCTCATGGAACCATGGGTCCATTGTGACACAGCAAGGCCTCATGGAACCAAAGAGACCATTGTGACCTCATGGAACCTCGTGGAACCAAGGGTCCATTGTTACAGTCCAGAACCAATGACACCATTGTGACAGTATGGAACTGTGGAGAGATGGAATGTAGGAAAATAGTGTAGAAGGTAATTTTATCCCCCAATGAGTTTCAGCTGAACCCTATACTAAAGATTAGAAGTAGGCCCAGATCTTAACAAGCCATACCTGTATCCAATAAGAGTAAATGCCACAAAAGAATGGGCTAGCTAGCTGAGTAGAGAGATGGCATTTGTTGGCTGTACTGTGAAGAGAGCTGCAGTTTGTTGGCTGTGCTGTGAAGAGAGATGGATTTGTTGGCTGTGAAGAAGAAGAGGAGTCAGATGACTGCTGCAAGGACCAGGGACAGGCAGTGCATAGAGGAGCTGCATTGTGAAGGAACTTTAAGGAGGTATGAGGCCCTGGAGATATGAAATCCCTTGCACTATAATGACACTAGAATTCATGTTAAGACAACACAGAATCTCATGGGACCAAGATTCCATTGTTATACAGTGGAGCTTCATGGATCCAAGGAACCACTGTGACACAGCAGGGCCAGATGGAACCAATGGTCCATAGAGATACTGCAGATCTAAGGAGACCCTGGTGATGTTGTGGAACCTCGTGGGACCAAGGGGCCATTGTGACACTGCGGGGCCTTATTGGAACAAAGGCCTTGGTTGACAGGACAGAAGCTCCTGGAAACTATGGGGCATTGTAGACTGGAGAGCCTCATGGAACCAAGGAAACAGCTGGGACACTGAGGAACCTTATGGAACCAAGCAGCCATTTTCACACAACAGAACCAAGGAGACCATTGTGACATCATGGAACCTCATGGAACCAAGGGTCCATTGTTACTGTCCAGAACCAAGGAGACCATTGTGACAGTACAGAACCTCACAGGACCAAGATTCCATTGTTATGCAGTGAGGCTTCATGGATCCAAGGAACCACTGTGACACAGCAGGACCACATGGAACCAATGGTCCATAGAGATACTGCGGATCCAAGGAGACCATGGTGATGCTGTGGAACCTCGTGGAACCAAGGGGCCCTTGTGACACTGTGGGGCCTCATGGAACCAAATATTCATGGTGACACAGAGGGGCTGCTTGTGACCAATTGTCCATTGTGCCACTGCAGATCCAAGAGCCAGGGTGACACTCTGGCAGTTCATGGAAGCAAGGGGCTGTTGTGACACACCAAGGCCTCATGGAACCAAGGAGGCCATTTTGACAGTATGGAACCCAAGGGAACCAATGGTCCATTGGTATACAGCAGGGCCTCATGGAACAAAGGGGCTGTTGTGACACTGCGGGAGGTCATGGAGTCAAGGACACCACTGATACTGAAATCCACTGGGTAGAAACCTTTTCACACACAGTTTTGAGTATTTGAAAGCAGGTCTTCTTTTTTACAGCATGCTGGTCACTTGGGCCAATCCTTCCTCCATTCGAGTGCACTGAGCATCAAATGAACTGTTTTTATCACACACACTGATTACGTATCTATTAGCTATCCCCCCTTCCTCTGAGTTTATTTGACATAGTTGCACCCAGTATCACAAATCCTTACATGGTTCTTTGGGGTTTGTCTTCAACATCCAGTGTCCTTTTTAGATGGCTGTTTTTTGACCCCCCTTTTGAGTAAGGGCAATATTATTGTTCTGCATAACTTCTATTTTGTCAGCATTGCAGAGCTGAGATGGCATCCTGCTTGCATTTTGTGTGACTTCTGTTTGCCAGAGGTACAACCTTCATCAGTTTCTCCAAGGCTGGGCTGTTCTGTTCTCCTGTCCTTGACAAGAGTAAATGTTGTTCTGTTCTCCTGTCCTTGTCTCAGTGCTTTCCCTGCATGAGGCGTCTGCAACCCCCCAACCTTTGGGCCTGGGGTGGGCAAGTGTTCCTGGGGGAACAGGGATGGGACAGCTGGGCTGGACTGACCCAAGGGATGTTCCATTCCATGTCACACCATGATCAGCATTTAACTGAGAGAAGTGGGGGGCAAGGGGGGTAGGGGATTAATTTCTTTTTAAAGATATTTTTCTTTCAAAACAGCAACAAACTAACAAATACAGAACCCTCTCCTGCCACAAGGTGATTAAATATTTTCTGCTGATAGGAGATTTCCTGATGGTTTTTTTTTCTGTTTCTGGTCTTTTCTTTTTGTGGTTGGTTTGTTTGTGGGGTTTTTGTGGGTGGGTCCTGCTTTGGGTTGTTTTGGTTGGCTTTGGTGTTTTTTTGATTTGGTTTGAGTTTTTCCCTATTGAACTGCCCTTCTTCTGATGCATAAGTTTTTTCTGCCCTTTCTGGTGGCTTGCTTGGCACCTGATGGCAAGACAAATTTACCAAACTCTGTTATTTTGCCCAATTATATTTTGCAGTCACCATTAACGAGATGAGTTCAGTCACAGATTTCCTGCAACTTGGCAGCATCCACAAAGGAATTGAAAGTGCATTTCATGCCCTTGTAGAGATAATAGAAATCTTCCACAGTGGTGGTCAAGGGCTGGTCACTGAGGGGTGTCACCAGGGTGTGGCTGCCAGGAGGACTCTGTGCCATGGATGACATTTGGCCCTCATTGTTCAGCCAAATTCCCACCCAGCCCATGTTCCACTCCTTCAGCCCAGCTCTCTCCAGTCTGGCTCTGAGGACACCACAGCAGACCCTGTTACAGGCCTGGCTGGAGTCTGGGCACACAACATCCCCTTCTTTTCCCTCCCATGTGGGTTCTGCAGTCCCTGCCCTGTGCTTCCAGAGCCTGGAATGGCTGCAGGAGGATTTGCCACATCCCCTTCCCTGTTGAGCCCGACCAGCCTGTGACTCTGGCAGTCCCCCTCCCTGCCCTGTTTGCAGACTGGTTCCATGTCTGCCCTTCCCAAGTGCCCAGGACCCTCTGGGATGGCTCTGGCCTTTCCAAGGCGTTTCAGAGAGGTCCCACAGTGACAGTGCCCAGCCTTCTCAACAGCCCTGACACCAAAGGCCTTTTCCACATCCCTCAGTTTCCAGGTCAGTGCCCAGAACACAGCACAGCCCTGTCCAGTCCTCAGGGTGGTTCAGAAGGGAGGCAGCTCTGATTTCTCCCCACAGACTCTCATTCTATCCAGTGTCTCTCTGTGCAGTCCATGGCTGCCCTGAGCATTTTTCCTGAAAAAGGAAAGTGTGCTTGTGCTTAGCATCCTGCCCAGGCGTGCAGTGTTGCAGGGAAAATGGCCAGAAGCCCCTTGGCCTTTGATGGTTCTACTGAAGCCTTTGTGCTGCCAACAGAGCGGGTGGGCAGGAGCTAGAGCTGTGAGGATCCCTGTGAGAGCGGTGCCTGGAGATGCCCACAAGCTCTGTGCCAGGCAGGAAGCACCATCCGTGTCCTCCTGTCCGTGTGGTGCTGGCTGGATTGCTGAGGGCTCCAAGGTGCCTCTTGATGGGGCTGCTCTGGAGCTGCTGTGGGGCTGTGGCGCTGCTGCTGGGCAGGTTGGCCAGGCTGGGGGAGCCCCTAAGGGGCTGGAGGAGCCCCTAAGGGGCTGGGGCACTGGGAAGCCATGAACAATTGGGTGTCAGAGGCCATAAGCAGCCCCCTGGCAGCCGCCTTGATCCTGACAGCCTGCTGCTCTGGTGCTTCCTTAGTGGGCGGTTGGAGGGACCCCCGGGAATCAGGCATGGAACCCTGGTCCCGGCCTTTCAGGACTGTGAGGCCAGGAGTTTTGGGGCTGGGCGTGTGCCCTCCCTGTGCTCAAGAATGGAGTCCCAGGCCCCTCAGCCTTAGGCATGGAGCTCCACTGCCTGCTTGCTGAGTCTTGTTCCTGTTGCTGTGGGGGAGGCTGAGCTCTGTGGCTTTAGGCACCATTGAGCCAGAAGAGCAGCAGCTTTGAGCCCAGAGGGACCACAGAAAGGCCCTCTGGACAAAGGGCATTCCTGACATTGCCAGGGCAGGGACACATGGGAGTGTGGCAGGCACCTTCAGGGTGCTACGCTGGCTTTGCACTGGGCCACCTCCCTGTGTGTGCAGGGCTGGCTCTTTGCTTTGCTGTCCTCGGCCTTTAGCTGTCGTGCTCCTTTGGCTGCCTGCAGAGAGGGGCAGCCCTATAAGGAGGGTGAAAGGCCCTGTCTCCAACACCTCAAAGGGGAAATGGAACTCTCCCAGCCCTCAGCCAATGCTGTAAGCAGAGCCTATCCCCAGCTCTGATGGCTTTCTGCCTGCTGCTGGCCTCTGGCCACCATGACCCACTGCACTCACTCTGAGTCACCTACAGGATGGCTGGTGCCTCTTGATTTGCTGACGGGATGTGAGGGTTACTGAGGGAAAGGTGGGTGTCCCAATGCTGAGGGCACACGTGGGTCACTGAGCAGACTTGAGGCTTCCCCAGCAGGCTGCAGGTGCCTTATGTGTCACTGAAGGGAAGGCAGATGCCCCGTGTGTGGCTGAGGTGTCATGATGGTCTCTGAATGGCCTGCAGATGCCCTGCATGCCACTGAGGGCACATGAGTGTCCCTGAGGGGAGACGGGTGTCTGTCGTGTTCCTCAGTGTCTGTGTATCTCTGGGAGCCTCTCAGGAACCCCTGGCCAAGCCCAAGTTGGCAGACACCAGGGAAAGCAACCCCAACACGGCCGACTGCAGGGAGACACTTTCTCGTGCCCCGAGGGTGCTGAGGGCAGCTAGGCTGGTCACCTCTGCAGCAGGAGACACCAGAGACATTGGCGGAAGATAAAGGGCTGACTCTTAGCAGGGGTTCATCCAAGGTTTTATTCAGGAGCCAGGGGAGCTCCAACACCTTAGGGGGCCTCCTGCTGAGAGCCCCGGGAGATGTGCCAAGGTTACATTTAAAGGGAGGTGGAAACCAAAAGTAGATAACATTTTACCAACCAATAAATGACCCTAAGGGATGGGTACTAAGGGATGGACATTTAGGACAGCGTATAGGGCAAGTCTCGGGGAGCTGCCCCTAGCCTCTGGCTAATCACTCGACATCTTGAACCGAAGCTTCTAGATGAAGGGGATGGGATGCTGAGTGATTGACAGAGAGCCAGGGTGCGGATTTGGGGATGATCTCATCAAGGGAGAGGGATTACATAGGTAAAGGGAAAGGGGGTACAGTCTGGGATAAACTATTTGGGAAAACTACGGAGATACAAAACCAAACTACTTCAAAGTATTACAAAGTATAAAAACTCACTACAACACCTCAGGGTATGTCGTCGGTGTCACTGAGGGAACGTGAGCGTCACTTGAGGGGGACACGGGCACGCCGCGTGTCGCTGAGCGCACATGCCGCTCGCTGAAGGGACGCCAGGGCCGCTGAGGGGACGCGGGCTCGCCCTGAGGGACACGGCAGGGCCGGGCCGGGCCCCGCCGCGCCGCCGCCGCCCGCTCCCCGCCGCAGGGAGCGTTTCCCGCCCAGCGCGGGCGGCCCCGCCCCGCCGGTCCCCTCAGCCGCGGGCGGGAACTCCGACCCGCTGTGGCCGCCCCTCGGGGCCGGGCGCCGGGCGGCTTCCAGAAGCCGTGGGGAGCTGCCCTGGGGCTGCCCTGCGCTCATACACACCGAGGAGGATGGGGCAGTGTTGTCTCAGGACTAGGGAGTGTTTCACTTTGCTGCAGTAGATTAGAACGAGAGAACTTCATAGCAGAGGAATGCTGGAATTACCTGGTGTCACCTGTAGGGCACAGAATGAACATTTGGGCTTTAAAGTGCAGGTAATCACTGGACTGTGGGAATAACGAAATCGGAGGTCATCTGTCAAGTATATGTAGTAGATATTTGCTGCAACCAGAGGCCGCGCGGGCTCTTCTCCAGGCTCCTGTGGGCCCGAGTTGGGGGCCGATGCAGCCCCGGCCCGGTGGGGCTGTGGGGCAGGCCGGCATCTCGGGTTCCCGGGAAGCAGCCGGCCCTCTGCCCCCTCCAGAGCCCGGCGCCAGCGGCTGCTGGCCGCGCCTCAGGGCTGTGCGGGCAGGGGAGGCCGGGGCTGGGCGCAGGCAGCGCCCGAACGAGGGGCTGAGCCCGCGCCAACCCTTCCCTCCTGCCGCTCTCTCCAGCTGGCAGACGACAGCAGCAGAGCGGCCGAGCACCTGCGCCGGGCCCTGCCATACCTGCAGAACCCACAGGAGCCCCTGCAAGTGGTGGCCATCAGGTTCATGGGTGAGCCACGAGCCCGGGCTCCCTCCCCGGCCCGCCGCAGCTCGGCCCCAGCCCCGCCTGCTGCCCCGGCAGCGCCAGCCGGGCCCGGCGCCGTGGAGCCCCGCCCGGCCTCGGCGCTGCTGCCGCCCTCTGGCAGCCGTGCCCTGGGCCGGCAGCGTGCGGCAAGGGCCGGGCTGAGCCCTGCCGGGCCAGCAGGGCGTGTGGCCACAGCGCCGGCAGCGCCGCTGGCAGGGAGCTGTGCCGCTGGGGCCGTGACAGGCTCTGTGTTCCCAGGGATGGCCGGGCAGCACCTGAGGAGGAAGAAGGAAGAGCTCCGGCTCATCTGCTACAGTGAGTGAGGGCAGCGGGCTGGCAGCGGGGGCTGGCGGGGGGAGCTGCGAGCCCTTTCCCGGCTGCGGAGGGCTCTGCTCCCTGTGCGGCCGAGGGGCGGCGTGGGCAGAGCACACAGAGATTTCAGGGCCACGTGGGGGATTCATGGCCAGCAGCTTCGGGCTGGTCCCGTTGGTCCCTGCTCCTTCCTGGTCATGGCTAGAGCCGGCTGGGATGGCCCTGGCAGGGGGCTCTACTCGGGTCCCCTCAGATCCAGGATCTGACTATGGCTCTGTTCGTCTCTTTCAGCCCTTGAACAGCTGACAGAGGACATCAGCATCAGTGCCGTGACAGATGTGGCACTTCAAACAATGTGTCCTCTAGTCCCTACAGAGTGAGCGATCTTCCGTCTTCCAGAGGCTGCAGGATCAGCTCCGCAGGGCATGGAGGACATGGCCTCATCTGTCTGGGCTCTGCTGGCTCCACTGCTGGAGCTCTGCAGAGAGCTGAGCCCAGAGGCTCTGTCTGCTGGGGCCACCTGAGCTAGCGGGAATTTTCCCTTTCCTTGAGATTGTTCTTTTCCTCTTTTTGTTTTTTTCTTTAGTATATGAATATAGAGTGTGTTGTAATACACAGACTCTCAGGAGCTTTCTTTTACTACCCAGGGTCTGCAGGGCATAGGGGAAGAAGGGGAAAAGGGTGCTTGGGCTCAGCAAGCTGTCCAGGCATGCAGTGTAGCAGAGAAAATGGCCAGAAGCCCCTTGGCCTTTGGTGGTTCTGCTGAAGCCTTTGTGCTGCCAACAGAGTGCGTGGTCAGGGGCTGGAGCTGTGAGGATCCCTGTGAGAGCGGTGCCTGGAGATGGCCACAAGCCCTGTCCCAGGCAGGAAGCGCCATCCGTGTCCTCCTGCCCATGTGGTGCTGGCTGGATTGCTGAGGGCTCCGAGGTGCCTCTGGATGGGGCTGCTCTGGAGCTGCTGTGGGGCTGCGGCGCTGCTGCTGGGCAGGTTGGCCGGGCTGGGGCAGACCCTGAGGGGACGGGGCCATGAAGGGACGAGGGGCTGAGGGAGCCCTAACAGGACACGGCAGTGGGGAGGCACGAGGGGGATGTGTGAGGGAGTGGGTGGCTGTAATGTGAGCTGGAGGGGGAGTGGGTTGGAGACAAAGAGACCACTCACCCCGATGTTCATGTGGCAAACAGAGAGCGTTTATCCTCAAGCCCTTCCTTCTAAACGGCCTTTGAAAAACCCACTCTGGATAATTTCATCTCTGATCTCTATGCCTTGTCAGATTCTGGCCTGTGAAATGTGGTAGCCTTGGGGGAGATGTGACAGGGCGAGGCCCCTGTCAGTCAAACCAGGGGCTGGTGCAGTCACACAGCACTAGCCAGCCTGCACTGTGACACACGGCAACAGAGTGCAAGGCACAGCTCCGCGTGCTCCCCAGGAACCTCAGCTCTGGGAGCACTGTCTGCCCCAAGCTCCAGGGGCTAGAGTGGGAGCCCCGCTGGGCTCTGCCCTGGGGCCATCCTGCAGGGACAGCTGGAAACAGGGAGCATTCCCTTGCCACAAAGAGCCAAGCCAGGGCTGCAGGGCAGCTGCTCCAGCCCGGACTGCACTGTTGTGTGCTGTGCTCTGGGGCTGGGGCTCCCTGCACAGGGCACTGGACTGCTGTGCCAGAGGAGACAGAGAAGCTTCAGATTCAGCATCACTGAGGTGGGTGGGTGGGCTGGGAAGAGTGGGGAGGCTCAAGGGGATTCAGAGAGCTCATCCTGTTCGAAGGATGAGGAAAAAGGAGTGGGAACTCAGCAGTGAGGAGAGCTCAGGGCTGCAGAGTGGCTCTGAATGACACTAAAATCCCACTGGACCTCTGAGACATTTCTGCTGCTCAGCCAGTGACAGGAAGAGTCCCTAATTGTGGGGCTCAGCCTCCCTCCTGGTGAGGGGCAGCAAGGAAGGCAACAGTGTGATGGAGACTGCAATGGGCTGGGAACTCACTGGGGAAAAGAGGGAGCAGCTGGGAAGTAAAAGGAAGGTGGGGGAGTGAACTGTTGAGAGAAGGGCTGAGCTACAGCTTGAGCAAGCTGAGAAATGTCATTTGGGGGCATCCCAGATTGATTTCATTTCAGAAGTTATTGAACAAGTTTAGTTTTTGAGGGGTGTCATGTTTTCACTTGGAGGTGAACACACTGCCAACTTGAGCTGTGTTGCCAAAATGCTCAAGTGAGTCTGTGCTGCAGGTCACACCATTTCTTCTTTGGCAGATTCTGGGCCGGTGCTGAGCCCCAGCAGAGCCCTGGCAGAGCCCAGAGCAGCCTCAGCATCCGCAGAGCCCGGCTGCAAGGAGAGAAAGCAGAAAGCGCCCGTCAGCTTAAGGCTCCTGTGCCCTTGTCCCAGCCGCCCGCGGTGCCCAGGCCATGCTGGCCGTGCTCAGAGCGGTGCCCAGAGCTCCCCATCACTGCTGCCTTTGGCAGCAGAGCAGGAGGACAGGACATGTGCCCAGCCTGCAGCCAGCCAGGGCACATCCACCTCCTCAGCAGCTGCCCAGAGCAGGATGCTCCTGTGCTCGCTGCCATCTCCCAGAAGCTCTGATGCCACCATGCCAAGCAGACGGGGACCCACCTCACGCCATCCCCCGCTGGAAGAAAAGCTGGTCCCAAACGATGTCCTCAGCCTTCTCCAAGAGCACAGCCCATCCACGCCACAGCTGGTCCCAAGCACTTCCTGATCCAGACTGGACCCCACCTGGAACGCTTCCTCTAGAAAAACAAACAACAAATTATTGAAAATAGATTACAGACAAAAAGGGAAAACAAGGTAAAAAATATTATCTCTGCCAGGGGCTTGAGAAAAGCCCAAACCCTGCATGCCAGGGAAAAACCCACCCACAGGTAAGGGAAGCCCAGGCTTTCTCCCTTCCCCCCTGCACTGACCCCACAATAACGGTGATCCCAAAGCAAACAAGGGCAGTGGAGCAGCCCAAGCCCTTCCTTGCCTGCACAGCAAAGCAGCCCCTGCACAGGTTCTGGAGTCCCACCTCTGCTCCTGCCATGGGGTTTGTTTGTGTTGGGCTGGCTGCCCCAGCCCCAGCCCCAGCCCGGGGCACGGTGGGTGCTGGGGCTGTTGGCAGGGCCAGGAGCCCACTCCCATTTCATACCCAGCCCAGCCCATCCCCCCAGCCCTGCCAAAAGCAGCTGGGCAGCCGAATGAAGGATCAGCTGCATCTGCCTCAGCAAAGGGGGAACCTTTGGTTCCTGGCCAGGCTGTGCAATGCCCAAATCTGGGAGCATCCCCCTGCGTGTGGACTCATCTGCAATTTCGCTGTGGAGCCTGGCTTTGGAGAAGGTGCCAGAATTGAAGTCCATCATCTTCAGCTGGCCAGTGGCCAGGTCCAGGAAGAGGTTGCCATCCCTGATGTCGTCCTCGCTGTCTCCAGAAGCAGCTGGCCCACCTAGTACAGCTTCCCCAGGGGCTCCTTCTCCTTCCCTGGGGTGAGACCAGGCTCTCAGGCTGTCAGGGAACCAGGACAACCAAATCAAGTTGTTGTGCTACCGGTGCTGGGCAGAACAGCTCAGCTCCAGCACAAGGGCTGTGTGTTCCCATCTGATGAGCCCTGGGCAGTGACACAGGCAGGACAAAAAAGGACAAAAAAGTCTGGGTTCCTTTGCTTCTCATGGCCAAGGCATGTGTGGAGCTGGAACTTACCAGGGCCCTGCATCACAGTGTGCCTGTGGCTCTCTCCCTTCTTCTAGGGCAGATGAATATCCTGCATCCAAGGGTCACAGAGCAGCTCTTCTAAGGAGGGCCTTTCCACGTCCAGCATGGATAAACACCGCCTGATTAGATCTTGGCACTCTGAGCAGAGAAACCAGAAACCGCCGGTCACTTGGAGAAGGCTCCTGTTGGCTTTGCCCCACTGTTCCTGTGCCCAGGCCATGCTGGATGTGCTCAGAGCTGGGCCTAAACTTTCCCATCCATTTCCTGTTTTGGAGGAGAGCAGGAGAGCAGGACATGTGCCACCTCCTCAGCAGCTGCCAGAGCGGGATGCTCACGAGCCTGCTGCTGTCTCCCAGCACTGGTATTCCCCCCATGCCCAGAGATGAGGATCTACCTTGAGAGAGCCTTTGTGGCAGTGAGAGCTGATGGTCCCAGCTGATCTTCTTTCCAGTCCTGAAGGGGTGCTCCCCGCAGACCATGTGGTGCAGCAGGATGCCCAGAGACCAGATGGTAGCTGGCTTGCCATAGTACCAGCCAAAGTGGGTCCATTCTGGGGGGCTGTATGACCGTGTTCCTATGGAATACAGATGGAGTTCAGCAGGGGGATGCTGCTGCTCCCAGAGCCTGGCCCCACCCTCCCTGGGCCTGTGGGGGCTGCCCCAGTGACACACGGGGTGACCGCTGCCCTCTCGCCAGCCCCTGGGACTTGTGTACAGACTTCGGGTTGGAAAGGAATCCACTGGTGTTGTTAGAGGGCAGCAGAAGCCTTGGCAAGGTCAAAGCATGACAAGGAAAAACCCACTTAGTGCTGGGGAAAAACCATGCCTTCATCCTCCCTGCCTGCATTGCCCCAAGAAACATTATGAACCCAAGACAAACCAGGTGAGTTGAGCAGTCAAAAGCCCTTTCTCACCTGCACACAAAACTGGCTGGGGCACAGGTTCTGGCAAACCCTCTCTGCTACCCCCACCCACGGGTGTTTTTGTTGCCGGCTGCCCCAGCCCCAGCCCCAGTCCTGGGCAGAGTGGTGGGCAAAGGCTGCCAGCAGGGCTGGAAGCTGGCTCCCCACTCAGCCATGCTCAAAAGCAACTTAGCCGAAGACTCAGAGCTATGAAGGGCAGCAAAAGGGAGAATCCCCGGTGCCACTCCCAGCTTGGGCTGTGAGATGTTGGGCCATGAGATGCTGGGACCAGGAGCACACCCCTGCATGGGCTCACCTGCAAAGTGAATGTAGGCTGTGTCTTGAAGGTAGGTGCCACAGCCAAAGTCAATCAATTTGGCCTGCCCCGTGGCCAGGTCAACCAGGATGTTCTCTGGTTTTATGTCTCTGTGCAGGACCCCGCAGCTGGTGCAGTGCCGCACGGCCTCCAGCACCTGGCGGAACAGCTCCCGCGCCACCTCCTCGGGCAGGAACCCCCGTGCCCGAATGAAATGCTGCAGGTCCTGAGAGCGCTCCGGCCGCTCCATCACCATCAGGATGTCGTTGGGGAGCTCACGCCATTCCAGCAGCTGGACCACACCAAGGAAGCCAGTAGACACCTTGGATAGAAGCACGATCTCCAGGGTTGCGCTGGTGCCGTCGGGCTGCGGGAGGAGCACAATGCCGTCAGTGGGGCTGATGCCGTGCCGGGGCTCGGCAAGCCTCAGCCAGCCCGGAATGCTCTGCGCCCTGCGCTGGTCCCACGCCCGCTCTCCCTCCAGGCGTCCTGGTGGCTCCAACCCTGCCGGGCCTCGCCTCATCCCCGCCCGGCACGGCCCGGCTTCTCCCGCTGGCCCCGCTCACTCACCAGCTTGTCCCAATGCCGGACGCAGTAACGTGGCACCCTTTTGATGGCCACCTGCAAGCCAAGAGAAGCAGCAGGGTCAGCTCGCCGTCCGCGCTGCCCAGCCCCATCCTCTGCCCTCTTCCTCCTCCTCGTCCCCCCCTTCTCCTGCGCCTGCCGCCGGCCCCGCCGCTCACCGGGGCGCCGTCCGAGAGACGCGTGGCCGCGAAGACGCTGCCGAAGCCGCCGCGCCCCAGCAGCGAGCCCACCCGGTACTGCTCCTTCAGGCCCTGCTGCGCCTTCCCTGCCGGCGGGACGCGGCTGGCAGCACTCGGCCCGTGGCCGGCAGCACTCGGCCCGTGGCCGGCAACGGCCCCCGAGCGGCCCTCAAGGGCCCCGGGCCAGCCATCCCCGGGCGTTCGCTCCCTGCAACGGGACAGCGGCGGCTCGGGGCCGGCGGCCGCGCTGCCGAGCGGCGGAGCTCGGGCCGGGCAAGCTGCAGCGGAGGCGGCGGGAGCGGCCGCGACGACTGTGTCCTCCGCGGGCCCCGGCAGGAACCGGGGCCGGGGCCGGGGCCGGGGCCGGGGCTGGGCTCGGGCTCGGGCCAGGCGGAGCCAAAGGGAGGCGATGCCGCCCCATCCCCAGGAACTGATGCCCGCCCAGCAGCGCCACCGCCAGTACGGCCAGAGCCGGCCGGAGGCGAGACCGCGGCGGGACGCCCGGGGCTGGGGCCGGGGCAGCCCCGCCCGGGGCCGGGGGCCGGCCGGGAGCATGGCCCGGCCGGGCACGGAGAGAGAGAAACTGGGAGAGGAGGGGCCGCCGGGGAAGGGAGACCGGGAGAGGGTGCGGGACTGCGGGAGAGGAGAGGAGAGGACAAGCAAGAATCTAAAATGTCGCTGCTATCGCTGCTGCTGCCGCTGCTGCCGCCGCCGCCGCTGCTGCTGCTGCAACTGAAGCACCGGGGCCGTTTGTCCCCCTGTCTGTTTGTCCGTTGCCTGCTCACCCCCGCGCCCAGCCCAACGCTCCCCGGGGGAAGCCCCTGAGCCTGTCCAAACACGGGAACTTTGCGGTGTTCAGCCCAGACCCAGAGTCTGCACTCCTGCACAGCGGCACAGGAATCCCCTCGGTCGCTGCTGTGCATTGTCCCTGCTGAGGGTCAAACACTATCAGAACTCATTCCCTGAATGCAGAATTTGTACCTGACCCAAGACTGCACTTACCTCTCCAGCATTGCTCTCCAAGAAAACCAGGGGAAGGCAAAGTGTCTGTAGCTCATGGTATTTGACAGTGTCTAAAACATGCTAAGTCATGGATCTTTGAGGTGACATCCATTTGGAATTAATGGGATGGAGAATTAGTGCAAGATGGAAAAGGGGAGCATAAAAATAAATACAGTAAAATGTCTTGGATTTGTTCTCCCCATTTTAATTTCATTTCTTACAAGCTGTTTCAGTTTTCCCATCATCTTCTCCTGAGTCCTGTTTGCTCTTTCCAAGAACCTTTCCTGGAGAACGAGGTGCAGCTTCTGTCACAAGATGTGCCACCAACTGCAGCTTCTTTTGGCTTTCCACACCGTGCGTGCAGCACGACTCTTTCAGCAAAGAAAGACTAAGGTTTGAGAACTTGACAACTTGTTCTTTCTTTTCCTTGTGGGCTGGGCTGTTGTGCCATTGGTCAGGTTTTCATTGTTATTGTTCTACCCTAAGAAACCATGACGGGCTCCCAGGAATTGTTAGGGAATGCAAGCCTGACTGAATGCCGAGAGAGAATCTCCAGAGCTTGCAGCCAGAAATGGAGAGCTGTGTGATAATCATTCCATCATCCCCATGGAAACCTTGAAAGTGATCTAGAAGATGAAAATGGTCTGACAGAGGGAGTTTGTTTCTTTGTTCAGTTCCACTGCTTCTACATGTCATGCAGTGATAAAAATCAGTTCATGGAAAGCAGCAGAACAAACTGGACCTCTCAGGAGGTGAGTGAAAGAATGTGTAAAGGATAAATGCAGGGAATGACCTGGTGAACTTTGTCTGTAAGAAGGGTCATTTTTCCTAATAATTTCCAATCCATTCCCTCTGCTATTTTCCTTCTTAACAAGGCCATTTTCACCCCAGATTCCCCATGAAATGGAACCCTGAGCTTGTGGAAGTGCCTGAAAGATGCCCTGTTCCTCTGCAGGGAGCCTGAGGCTGAAGCAGGAGCCTGAGCCCTCCCTGGGGCAGCCTCCTCTGAGCTGGAATTTGTGCCGTGCTGGGAGAGGAGGAGCGGGAGGGGGAGAAGGCTGGCGCTGTGTGGCAGGAGCAGGAGGTTTGGGCCGCAGGACATTCCGTCTGCGCCGCTGCCCCGCAATGGGCGGCCGTGCCCGGGGCTCTGGGCCTGGCCCCGCGTGCGCTGAGCTCCCGACACTGCGGGAGCTGCCCGGGCTGGGCTCAGCTTCCCGCTGGGACTGGGCAGCAGGCTGGGCTCCAGCTGGGATCAGCAGCAGCTGGGAATACCTCTGGGCATCTCCATTTGCTGCTGCTGCTGCTCGGAAGAAACAAGGAAGAGAGTCAAGAAGTTCTGGTTTTTCTTCCTCCTGGTGGATTTTTTCATTTGATTTGACACTTGAGAGGCAATTTCTGTGATGGCCTCTGTCAGTTGATTCTATTTCAGCAGCAGCAACAGGGCTGTGTTTGTGCACTGCAAATGTGGCCTGTGAGGCTTTAATTCTCCTTCACCTTGTGCTCAGGGCTTTGTGAGTATTCAAGATCTGCTAATCATGGTGCCTGCAACAAAAGTTCCCTGTCATGAAAGCACTCTGGGAAGCACTGATCGAAAAAGGCAGTTGCCCTTTTACAGATAAAATTCAAGTGGCAAGCAGAAGAGGGACAAGAGCAGCCATGATCTCCAATTCCCAAGGCAAAGGCGCCAGCAGCCTCCTGCTGTCCCCTCAGGGTGAATAAAACAGTGCTGAAAACAGCTCTGGAACCCGATCCTGATCCTTTCTTGCTCTGCAGGCTGGGTCAGGGCAGCTCTGGAAGTGTGGTGCAAAGTCTGATCCTCAATCTCCTGGCAAATGACAGAGCTGAGCTGATCTCAGCCTGGAATCCCTGTGGATTGGCAGCAAGGACTCCTACCAGATGCAACTCCTGTGTTTGCAACAAGCACAGCATCCACTGGCAGGGAATGATTTTCTCTTCATCCTTCCCACTCTCCAAGTATTTCTCTAGGAAAATCCACTCTCTGCAGGGGACAGGGCAGTAGAGATGGAAGGTTCTGTGTGCCTCAAAAAGCCATCAGCCTGTTCACCCCACAGCTCTGCCACTCACAGCCACCAGTTCTGCACAGAGCAGCAGCAAACTGGTGACTCCTGGCTCTGCCTGTGCTCTGAACTGAGAAGTGTGGATCAAGCTTCAAGTGTTTTCTAGTGGGAAGTATTGGACACAGTTCCCTCCAGATTCTGGTTCTGGGTCAGTCCCACAGCAGCTCTGGGGAGTGTTTCTGTCTACAGGGTCTCCCCAGGCTGCAGCTGGAGCTCGGGGCCTCCTTCCAAACTGCAGCACAATAAAAGATATGTACTAAGGTCCCAATGAAAAATCCTCTGCTGAGCCTTCTTGAGTGTCTCTCAACTCCTAATTCTGATTGCAAAATGCTATTTAGGAAGATCAGACTGATCAAAATCAGGACATTTTTGTGGATTTTTGTAAAATTGCTTTTTGAATTTCTGAGTGTGAGGGATTTTCACTGAGGTCATTATTCCTCTTACAAGTTTTTCAGCATCCTGTTGTTTTGACTTTCCACTCTTACCTCCTGCCAACTCTTACCTGCCCAGAGCCAATTGTTTAGCTGACAGCTGCCATGCCCAGGTGCCTCTTGCTGAGCATCACCTGCATGAGGCCTCAGGTGCTCACTAAGGAAAACTCCTTCTTTGTATTCTTTGAAGAACCAGGGAAGATCTTGCTTGCTCAGCTGGGCAGTGGAAAAGTTTTCTATTCAAACCTACTCTGTGTGGCATCACTGATGTATTTTTGCCTCAGAGAAATCTGTTTATTTCCTGCTTTTAAATGAGGAGTGAGCAGCTCCATGAGCAGCAGCACAGCAGAGGAAACACAAACAGGCTGTTACTAAAACACCATCTCTGAAGGGATTGTGCTCTGCTTTTCAGATGAGATTAAGAGTTCAATTACAGTAGAGAAAGAGGCTTTCATTAAATCACAAATAGGGCATAATAAGGACAAATTACAAAGCTCTTCAGAAGCAAATCTGTGTCAGACTGCTGGGTAAGGAGGCCCTTTAGGGGAGGCCTTCAGAGGTTTCTCCTGCCCTTCTGAAGAAATGAGTCCTACACACCTCATCTCACCATGTTTTTGAGGAAAGCACACAACCAGAATCCTATGGGGCATCTCATTCTTTGAATGCCTCTCTTCCAGGGGCAGAGATGAGCAGTATAAGCAGCTCCCCCCTCATGTGTGTAATGAGTAGGGTGAAGCCTCAGGGTATGTGAAATACAAAGCTGTGTTTGGTGTCAGGTACAGACAGGCAATGTGTGTATTTGGGATTGCGATGTGTGTGCACACCGACCATGGGACAGCTGCGAATTCTAACAATAACTGAGGAAAGTCAAGCATGGAAGAAGGCCTTTGAACCTGTCTTTTGTTTGCAACTAACCTGGATTGATTTAGGAGCATTTGAATTAAAGCATTCGGGATGTTTGTTTTTGCTTGTAGTCAGGCCTTAAAGAGTGCTGCAATAATAACCTTTTGAAGTATAATTTTAGAAGATTGCTTGTATCCTTGAAACTATAGCTTTGGAATATATATAAAGGAAATATGCTTATTTCACACCCTAACAAAACCGAGAAAATCAGCTTGAGAAAGGAAGATGAACATCATCTCAAGGATTTATAATTGTGATCAACGGAAGCTGGACATCACTGTTATGAGATTTATAGTCATTGTAATTAAAAAGGTGGGCCCACATCTGGGGAGCTGGACTTCACCAGATGGGATTCATCTTTATTCTTGCAGAAACTGGACCAACATCTGGGAAACTACCAACACCATCTGGGGATCCTCCTTTTTGGGGCACATCCTGAAGAAAAACTAAATCACAATAGTGTATAGAATTGTGATGTAAAAATTGGGAATAGGAACTGCTGATGAGTAAAAAAATTGGAATAGAAACTGCTTAGAAAGCTTCTGAGTACCCCTAAAAATACCTGTAAGCCCCAAATATCGGTGTGCAGTTGGAGGGAAAACTTCCTCCACCATACCCATCTCTGTTTTGCTTATATTTTACCATATTAATTAATAAATTGGTTGGTACTTGAATATTGGCCTAGTCAAGCTTCTCATTTATTACAGTTAGTGCTGATGTGCACAGTTTAGAAGTGCAATAGTTTGTTCTGTTAACACAGAAAAAGCCCAGGAGCTCAGTGTTTTCTCAGTCCCACACTGGTATGAGGAGATGACATGTGGAGTTTAAAGAATTTTAAGGCCCAGCAGCTAAGGGATGAATCAACCACCTAAAGCCAGACTCCGGACATAACTGTTTCATTCCAGCCCTCCTGCCATGCTCTCCTGTCTGCAAAAGCCTCCAATAAGAAACCTGCAGATCAGGAGGTGAGGAAAGAACAGATTCAAGCCCCTCACGCAGAGGAGAGAGCTCAGAGACCCTCAAGGCAGAGAGATCCCTCCCTGAGCAGCCAGGCTGCCCAAACTTTCAAAATCAAAGCTCCAGTGTGCAAATCCCACCGACAGAAATAGCCACTGGCCTCTGGGTTTGCAGGTGACTGTACAAGTGTGAACCTGGAGCTGAGGGATTGGATGCTTTCCCCTCCCCAAAAATGCAAAGAGAACTGCGGTGTGAAAAAGAAAATTTGTTTATTTTCAGAAGAACAGCAACAAGAATACAGAATACTTTTACATTGTAAGAATATTTGTAACAACAACAATCCATAGAACATATATACATTTCGTAACAACAACAATCCAGAGAACCTATATACGTAAGAACATATCTAGCAAAAATATATGCAATGTATTTGCAGAAGTTGAAAAAAAGCCCTAAATCCTATATCTTGAAGATGACAAAAAACTGTAAAACATATGTACAAAAGGGTGGCATCTCTATCCGGGATGTCCATCGGTCCTGGAAGAAAAGCAAGTGCCATGGTCACTGCAGTCAGGCACAGAGGGCTCTTCCATGTGTCCCCAGGCTGGCACACGCTGGCCCAGCAGGACTCTGCTACCAGAACTGAGCCTGGCTGGGTCTGGGATGGAGCTTGTGCAGCCCAAAGCGAGCACAGGACCAGCTGGGGATGGCCTCCAGAATCCAGTGCACAGGGTGCCACATCCCTGAGCAGGGACCAGCCCAGCCCCAGCCTGGCAGCAGGGGACCCACTCTGCCTGTGGGGACCACATGCCTGTCCTGCTGCTGGCATTGGTCTTTATCCCAAGATCATGGCTTCTTCCTCATCTTTTTCATCAATGTCCATGTCCTCTATGTAGTCTTCCATTTCCACTTCCATCTCTTCTTCCACATCCACATCCACATCCACATCCACATCCACATCCACATCCACATCCACATCCACATCCACATCCACATCCACATCCACATCCACATCCACATCTACCTCCATCTTCTCCTCTCCAGTCTCTTCTTCCTCCATTTCCACATCCTCCACTGTATAAGTCTGCATATCCACTTCCATCTCCTCCTCTCCAGTCTCTTCTTCCTCCATTTCCACGTCCTCCACTGTATAACTCTGCATTTCCACCTTCATCTCCTCCTCTCCGTCGGTGACAGCCTGCAGAGGTGGCAGAACCTCAGAGTGGAGTCCCTGTCCCACACCAGGCCCACAGAGCTCCAGCCCACCCGGGCAGTTGGAGGTGTCCACCTCCATGCAATGCCACCATACCTTCCTCAGGACAAATGGGAGCATCCTGTAGGGATGGGTGTCAAAATCCAGGCACTAGTGAGCTTTCAGGACTGATGGGGGTGGCAGGGGCAGGTGACAAGGAGGGTGACAGCAGTGGGCAGGAGCAGAGCGAAGGGTGCGCTGACACAACGGCCAAGGGCTGTCTTGTGCTCTTTGCCGGGTGCTGGCAGTTCCATTTGGAACGGGGGAGGTGACATCACAGTTCCCAGGAGTCCAGGGCCAACCTGAAGTGGACAATGGAGATCATAGAATGATGGGATCCCTGAATGGTTGGGCTTGGAAGGGACTCTGAAGACCATCTTGTTCCAAGCTGAGCAATCTTTCCCCAGACCTTGGGGGAGCCCTGTTCCCAAGGATGGGGCACCCACAGCCTCTGTGCACAGCCTGGGGCAGTGCCTCCCCACCCTCAGTGTCAAACAGCAGCTTCCTTAGATCCAGCTTCAGTCAACCTCCTGCAGCTGAAAGCCATCCCCCTTGTCCTGTCCCCACAGGCCCTGTTGAACACTCTGTCCCCTTCTTCCCTGTGGGACCCTTCCAGTCCTGCAGAGCCACAGTGAGGCCCCCCCAGTGTCTCCTCTTTCCAGGCTGAGCATCCCCAGCCCCACTTGGACAGCAGTCAGTTATATCAGGGGCAGTCAAGGCTGAAGGGTAGAAAACAGCATCAGGAATTGAGAGATGGAAGCTTTAGGCCCAGGTTTGCCTCTAAATGTACACGTTTAATAACACTGGAGGGGAAGATGCTGAGACACTGGCTCTGTTCTAAGTGGGCATTTTTTATTTCTTCTTTTCTGTGATGCTGACCCAGGTTTTTCTGTTTGAAAGAAAGCTTGGCACAATGTCCACTGTCTTCTTCATTTGTGAAACACTGAGCAGAGTCTGGGAAGGCTGATGATGCAGAGCAAAATCTGCAAATTTACTGGTGATCCTGAGCCTGGGGATGCAGCTAAACCCAGCCAAAAGGAATTTCTGGAAAGTCAAGCCTGGTTTACATTTTCTTCAGTTTGGCTATGCCAACTTACCCAGTCATTTATAAAAAAGCAAATAAAAAGCTCAAACCAAGACAGACAAAAACCCAAATAAACAAACCCATGCCAACCAATCAAAGAGATAAAAACCCCCACATCCCAAATAAACCTTACAAATCCTGATTATCCAGGACTTGAATGAGAAGAGAGATAGAGATGAGATAAGAGGAAATGAGCCATGAGAGAAGTTGAGAAGAATCTTAGGTGAGAGGAGGTGATGGAGTGGCCTTTGGCTGGAATTTTCTTGTATAGCCATGGACAGAACCATTTTTCCTGTGACACAGAGACTGAGTTTTGGGTGGGAGGCAATGGCTCGTGAACAGAGACAACGGGTGAGGAGGGTGGTGGTGGTGCGGTCCGTCTTCAGGGAAGAAGAAGAAGATCTCTGTTCTCAAGACCCCTCGGCCCCAGGGGATGAATTTGGGGGGGAACAGGTGTCCTGAAAGTGAGAGACTGTGCTTTTTTGGAACTGGGCAAACAATCCTTAAAAGGGGAACCCCAGAAGTAGCTCTGGTCCATGTGCAGTGGTGAGAGCACTGGGCATGGAAGGAAGATGTCACCATGGCAGATGTTCTCTGGGCAGTGCCATGTGGGACATGGAAACACAAGAAGTTTTAACTGTGTTTCCTGGGGAAGCCTATGGTACAAGAGGGACTCCTCTCTACTTGATAAACTGAGAATTGATTATCTAAAGGGTGGTGATGGACTGAGAGCTGATGATCTGAGGGGTGGATGTATTGGAAATTTGGTGGGGGGAGGAGGAATGTTTTTGGAAAGTTTTCATTCAGAGTTCTCTGTGTTTCTTTAGACATAGTCGTAGGTTATTAAAGATATTTTTCCTTTTTGTTCCTAAGCTGGAGCCTGTTTTGCTCTATTTCTGATCACATCTCACAGCAGACACCAGGGAGAAAGTATTTTCATGAGGGCACTGGCATTGTGCCAGGGTCAAACCATGACACAAAGCTCCCACAGCCCCTCATCCCTTCATGGCCCCGTCCCCTCAGGGTCTCCCCCAGCCCTGCCAACCTGCCCGGCAGCAGCGCCGCAGCCGCACAGCAGCTCCAGAGCAGCCCCATCCAGAGGCACCTCGGAGCCCTCAGCAATCCAGCCAGCACCACACGGGTAGGAGGACACGGATGGCGCTTCCTGCCTGGGACAGGGCTTGTGGCCATGTCCAGGCACCGCTCTCACAGAGATCCCCACAGCTCTGGCCCCTGACCACCTGCTTGTTGGCAGCACAAAGGCTTCAGCAGAACCACCAAAGGCCAAGGGGCTTCTGGCCATTTTCCCTGCAACACTGCATGCCTGGACAGCTTGCTGTGCCCAAGCACCCTTTCCCCCCTCTTCCCCTATGCCCTACAGACCCTGGGAAGCAAAAGAAGGCTCCTGGGAGTCTGTGTATTACAACACATTCTGTATTCATATACTAAAGAAAAAACTATTTTCATACTAAAACTATATCCATATACTAAAGAAAAAGAAGAAAAGAACAGTCTCAAAGAAACAGAAAATTCCTGCTGGCTCAGGTGGCCCCAGCAGACAGAACGTCTGTGCTCAGCTCTCTGCAGAGCTCCAGCAGCGCAGCCACCTGAGACCTGACAGACGAGGCCGTGTCCTCCATGCCCTACAGAGCTGTTATAAATAAAAAGCTTGACTAGAGTAGGCCAATATTCAAGAAACAACCAATTTATTAATTAATATGGTAAAGTATGAGCAAAACAGAACTGGATACAATGGGGCACACCGATATTTGGGGCTTACAGGTATTTATAGGGGTACTCAGAAGCTTTCTCAGCAGTTTCTATTCCAATTTTTTTACTCATCAACAGTTTCTATTTCTACTTGTTTACATCACAATTCTATACACTATTGTAATTTAGTTTTTCTTCAGGATGCCTCCCAAAAAGGAGGATCCCCAGATGGTGTTGGTAGTTTCACAGATGTTGGTCCAGTTTCTGCAAGAATAAAGACGAATCCCATCTGGTGAAGTCCAGCTCCCCAGATGTGGGCCCACCTTTTTAATTATAATTACTATAAATCTCGTAACAGTGATGTCCAGCTTCCCTTGGTCGAAATTATAAATCCTTGAGATGATGTTCATCTTCCTTTTTCAAGCTGTTTTTCTTGGTTTTGTTAAGGTGTGAGATAAGCATATTTCTTTTATATATATTCCAAAGCTATAATTTCAAGGATACAAGCAATATTCTAAAATTATACTTCAAAGGTTATTATTGCAGCACTCTTTAAGGCCTGACTACAAGCAAAAAGCAACATCCTTAATGCTTTAATTCAAATGCTCCTAAATCAATCCAGGTTAATTACAAACAAAAGACAGGTTCAAAGGCCTTCTTCCATGCTTTACTTTCCTCAGTTAACTTTGGAGGCTTTTCCCTTCTTGTCTTCTTTCTCTAATTTCATTATTTTGGATATCTTAGCTGGTTTCTTAAATTGGCCGACTCCTCCTGTAGCCAATTCCAGGTTGATCACAGCAACCTGCTTGCTTTGAATAACTGAGTGGAATGGTCTGATAAAACATGGAGTAAGGCAAGGTAGAAACAATAACCCAGCTAATGAACACAGTATCATGAACCCTACTTCCTTCAGAAAACCCCAATCACTATACTGCTGTTCTAACTGTTTGTATTGTTTGATTAATTCATTTTGCTTTATTTGTTCTACCCTTTTCTTTCTTGCTTCGGATTTTTGCTTTTGTAGTTGTTGAGTCATTTGTTTCATTCTGCTCTCTGGGTCCTTTCCTTCCCTATCCTTTGCCAAACAAAAGAACTTTGAGTATTGCCGACAAATTTGTTCATCGTCATCCTTGAGAAGGTTGGTTAACACGGGCCCATCCTTGGGAGAAACCTTTTGTCCATATTTTAAATTTTCTCCAACCCAGTATAATTTGCCACCCATAGTGCACACTTTTAATTGGCTGTGGTCATAGCACACTTCACTAACTTGGGAATGTGACATAAATACTGATTCCCTGTTTATCCCAGTCCAGACAGTATGATTGCATTTGTCACAGACAGCGGGAACAATAGGCTCTGATCCTGCAGCTCGCTCGTGGAATATGTGGAGCTCAGGAGTGAGGCTATTAAGGCCCATTGCTTGGGATGCAATGATCAATACAGTGAAAATAATCCTCAGGGAGTTTAACTCTCTACCTCTCTCAAGGCCCCTTGGGTTGCATCCAAGGGCCAAGATGTAGATCTTATCAGTAGCAGAGTTTATCCCTTGGGATTTAGTCACTGATATCTTTTGTTTCATTTTTGCCTTTTGCCTCATGAGCCTTCAGTTCACTATTTGTCGTGGGAGTGGCCCAATTCTTTTTAATTTAGGCTAGTTGGCCCCTAAGTTAGGGGGATGTGCGACTACAATAGGGTTGGTATATGTGCTTCCCCTTTTCCAGTGATACTTGGCTTCCTGCCAATCTCTTGCTTTTATTTGGTATTCGTCAGGTATCCAATTGCCTTTGTCACACTCTAATTTTTCTAACTTGGCCTTTGGTACTTCCTGCAAATCAATTCATGCTTGTGTCCCGTGTACCCAAGTTTTCCACCAATCTTTATCACCTGTTTTAATATATCCTTTCCTTACTGCAGCCCACAAAGTTTTATCAGTTTCTTTTTCTATTTCTTTTATACAATTACAGCAGAGAGCATTAAGGATCTGTCCCCTTGGTAGGTTTGTATACCACAATTCTCCACACTCTATACCCTTAAAGCAACCCCATGGATGACACTTACAGTTTGGAGTACTACATTCTACCTCTCGTGAGTACAATTGGTTTTGCAGCTTTAGATAGGAGTGTTTTTGTGGCATACATCAGTCTCTCTTTAACTTTACTTTCAGTTCTCTGGGAGTAGATGCAATTCTGCACTGGGATTCAGCAGGGTCTCTGTCGTGGTTCCTCTGTCAGTGGTTCCGCTGGTCCTTTGACCCGTGACACGCGGGTCCAGCCCTTTGCCGCGGTTCGGACGGCGGTATCGGTGGTCAGCAGAGTTCAATATGGACCTTCCCACCTAGGAGACAAACTTTCATCCTTCTAGCTTTTAATTAGCACCCAGTCACCCGGTTTTATTCGGTGTATGCTAAATCCTAGAGGGGCTGATTGAGCAATTACCCCTTTTTTCCCTTAGCTCTAGGACATGTTGTCCCATCTTCTGGATGTATTTTTGAATAGTCATATCTGCTACAACTACTGATGTTTGGGGTACCTCCTGGGGATAGGGCATTCCAAAAACCATCTCATATGCAGAAAGTCCCGCGTCTGCATTTGGAAGTGTTTATCATTTATGTTAAGTAATGTTAAATAATTTAGCATAACGTTAAGTAATGCTAAAAGGTAAACATTTTACCCATGAGATTTGGGTCTCAATCATCAATTTTGTTAATTGTTGTTTTACAGTTTGGTTCATTCTTTCCACCCTCCCAGAGCTCTGGGGGTGCCAAGGGGTGTGATATTCCCAGGAAATACCCATGGCTTGTATTACTCCTTTTATAATACTGGAAGTGAAATGGGAGCCCTGATCAGAATCTACGGCCCTAATAACCCCAAATCGGGGAATAATTTGTTCCAGCAATATTTTAACTACAAACTTGTGGCTCGGGCAGCCGGGTAGGCCTCCACCCAATGAGTTAGTTGATCTACTAATACCAACAAGTATTTCCATCTGCCCACCCTTGGTAGTTCAGTATAATCTACCTGAACCCTTTTAAATGGTCTGTTATGAACAAAAAAAAAGGTTATCCCCTTTTTTTTTTTTTACTGCAAAGTTCACAGCTGAAACCAATAAATGCCAAGTGGGAGTCCTACTGACTATTGATAGTTTATAATTTCATGTTGTAATGTTCTGTTGACAATATACTTTTAATTACCAGTTCTCAGTAGCTGCTGCTAGGCTGCCCAAGAGTGGTGAGGCCCGACCCCCACCTTCGGCGCGGTCCCGCCCGGGCCGGGGATGATGCGGGAGCGGGGGAGCGGCCCCTCCCCAGCGCGGGTCCCGGGGGGCCGGGGGAGCCCCCACGGGTGGTGCCGGCGGGGACCGGCCCGTCCCGGGAGCGGCGGGCAGACCCCCACCCTGGGGCACGGGTCCCAACTGAGCTGGGAGGGGGCACCCCGGGGATAGCACGGGGGCACAGACCAGCCCCGAGCCCCTCTCCTGCAGGGACAGCTGCTGGGTGCAGCCTGCTGTTCCCCGAGTGATGGCACCCCGACAGATTGGGATGCTAATGCCGTTGTTAACACTGTAGCAGTATCACCCTGCCTGTTTCTCACTTTCACTAACAGCTGGAAGACCACTTTTCTTTCAACTACTTACACTCAAAACAAGCCCCTTTTTTTTTTTTTTTTTTAACTACTTTTCAACACAATACACCTCCCTCCAAGGAGATGTGGTAAAGCTTAAATGCACAAACTACATTTCCCATACTTTCATTCGTCTATATTAACTCACTTTTATTTCTCATTTACCTTCACACATTCCTTATGCACAATCCTCATTACCCATACTTTCATTTGTCTACATTCACTCACTTTTATTTCTCATTTACCTTCACACATTCCTTCACACCCTCAAGACACAAAGTGGATCTTTACTGCTAGAAAATCACGGGTCCCTGTGGCCCCCCCTCGCCTTGGGGTTGGCCTCCAGGTCTCAGTATCTCCGAGCCTCTGGAAGGGCCCTGGCTCTGATCGCCTCCGGTGCCCCCACACACCTGGCAAGCACTGGCCTGGTTCACAGGTCACACAAAACCTTCAGCTAAAGCCCCCACCTGTCCGGGAACAACAGCCTGACGTAATATGCTTCTAACCTTGTGGGGGGTATGGGGGGTATATACTACTAACGGAGCTCCGAATGTAACTTTTTTTTTTTTTTTTCTTCTACCAGAAGGGCTGTTGCTACTATAGCTTATAAATATACTGGTCATCCCCTGCTGACAGGGTCCAGTAATTTTGAATAATACCCCACCGGCTTTCTGTCTCCTCCCCAGTCCTGGGTGAGCACTCCATAAGCAGTTAATTTACCAATCTCCCCTGGAGTGCACCAGACGTCCGGAGATATTTTATTTTCATCCTGGTCCATCAATTTGTACAATTGTACTGTTAATTGATCATTTTGAGGCTTAATCCCAATATTCAGAGATAAAATAAGGTCTCTGCCCAGTAAATTGCATTCTGCTTCCAAAACTAATAATAGATCACTAATATCCAATTTTCCTTTTGCTTCAATTACTACTTGTTCAATAATGGGAACCTTAAAGGCTTCCCCTTTTGCTCCAGTTACTTGAGCTGTTTTCTCACTGATTTTGCATCCTTTTTGTGATCTTCGCATTGTTGATTTTTCAGCCCCTGTATCTACTAAAAATGTAAATTCTTCACCCTGGGGACCTATCTTTAATTTTATCAAGGGCTCTTGTGATGTTTTGGTCCCCAATAAATAGAGCCCCTGACACCTCTAATCTTCTGAAAACAGTTTTTGGTCTGCTTCTCATTTCTTGCAAAACCTTGTAACATGACCTTCAACCCCACAGTAAAAGTAGGTAGGTCTTTTCGAACCATCACCTGTTATTTTTCAGGTGGTTTTAGCATTCCTGAAGATGCACTGCCCTTCTGAACCTCTTTTACTGCAGCCACAAAAACCTTAGCTTGAACTTTTGCCTTCTCTTCATCACATAAACTGTCTGTGCTTCCCTTAACAATTCCTGTAAACCTCTCTCCTGCTAGCCATCCAATTTTTCAAGTTTCCTCCTAATATCCTCCCACGATTTTGCCACAAACTGAGTTTTGATTAATGCTTCCCCCACAGCTGTATCAGGATCCTGTCCTGAGTACATTTGTATACTTTTCCTTATCCTTTCTAGCCAGTCTATTGGGGACTCATCTTTTCCCTGGCGTTCATTTAAGGCCTTGCTGATATTTTGCACTCTGGGAACTTCTCGAATTCCCTGAATAATTATATTCCTGAGATCCACCATATTCTGCCTATCTTGGTCATTATTATGGTCCCAGTTAGGGGTTGCCAGGGGCCATTTCATTTCTCCTAAAGGTTCCTGCTGGTGGTCTCTATCCCAAATTCTCATGCCAGCCTGTCGTATCAATTGCCTCTCCTCTGCTGTAAATAAAATACTTAAAATTGACTGCATCTCTGTCCAGATGTAAATGCTGGGTCCTAGAAACTGATCTAACCTTTCAGACACCCCCAGAGGATCTTCAAGTAACCTCCCCATTTCTTTTTTTAAAATCTCTTACATCCCCAGTATTCAGGGGTGCTGACACACACCCAATGACTGGTCTCCCCTGATTCCCTGCTAATGGTACTTCTCTTAATGGGTACAGCTGCCCCCCCTTCCCTTCTCTGTAGCTCTCCCCACTGCTTTCTGCTCGTGCCTTTTCCTGGCTTCTAGTTCTGTGTGCTGGTGGTGAATCTGGCACCGGGAGTGGAGCTATCAGGGCTTGTGGAGCAAGGGGTGCAGGATTGGGTACAAGGGGTGCAGGATTAGGTACAAAGGGTGCAGGATTAGGTGCAAGGGGTGCAGGATTGGGCGCAAGGGGTGCAGGATTAGGTGCAAGGGGTGCAGGATTAGGTGCAAGGGGTGCTGGATTAGGTACAAGGGGTGCTGAATTAGGTGCAAAGGGTGCAGGATTGGGTGCAAGGGGTGCTGGATTTGGTGCAAGGGGTGCTGGATTTGGTGCAAGGGGTGCTGGATTAGGTACAAGGGGTGCAGGATTAAGTACAAGGGGTGCTGGATTTGGTGCAAGGGGTGCTGGATTTGGTGCAAGGGGTGCTGGATTTGGTACAAAGGGTGCAGGATTAGGTGCAAAGGGTGCTGGATTTGGCGCAAGGGGTGCAGGATTAGGTACTGGATGAGGCGCCTCTGGCAGAGCAGGCCGCTGTGGTAGATAAGGGGGGGGGGAGGTTATCTAAGGGGTCCCACTGATGCTTTTCCTTTAATGGATACAGGGGAGTAGGCCAGGACCCATGCCATAAAGTGGCATAATTGCTTTCTTCTTGGTTAACAGGGTCCTTTTTATTTACATAGGCATTCGGGGCCTGACAGATCCACCCTTCAGACGACCCATACGTTGGCCAATATGAATTATCAGGTGGTTTAATTTCCTTAGTGCATTCTACCATACAATATTGTATCATTTTCTTCTTACTTTTTTCCTCTAGTGTTTTCACATTTATTCCATGATTTTAACATTACCCCAAGGGGCTGTCCTGGGGTAAAAATGCTCCCTCTTTTTCCGGTACCTCAGTACCTCTATTTCCTGCTGGTTTATACCAGCCCCTGGGTTCTTGCTTTCGCATTTACCCATTTTATCCTAACAGGTGTTCCCTCAATTTGCCTCGACCACACTTGTTCAGACCTTGGTCCCTTTTTGTCAAGGAATTTTCTAATAAAAAGTCCCTTCTACCAGTACCGCCTCCCACCTCTGATGTTCTAAAGAACAACAATCCCCCTTCACTATTATCTCGTCTCCCCCCCGACCATTTATATACCGAAAATCCTACTTCATTCGCTTCGTTCCTTCAGCTGTCGTTCCCCTCGCGGGGAGAAGAAACCGAGGTTAGAAGAACTCCACGATTGCTTCGTGACTAGGTCCTGTCTCACACACACACCATTCACACTCTTACACTCGCACACCCGTTATTATCCCACCTAACCAAGCGATACTTACAGCCTCCTTTTCTCGCCTGGGTCTCCGTGCACGAGTTATTACAGGTGAATTTACTGCAGTCTACTCCGGAAGCTCAAAATTCTTTGCTCATAAATTACCTTAAAAAAATTTCCTCTTCCCTGAAAGGTTCCCCAGTCACTCAGGGCCACCAGAGGCAAAAAGCCTCCTGGTGGGGCGCCTCCCTGAGATCAGGAGCACCCCTCAGTGGATTTGGAAATTTCCCGGCCAATGCACCAAATTTGTTATAAATAAGAAGCTTGACCAGGCCAATATTCAAGCAACAATCAATTCATTAATTAATTATGGTAAAGTATGAGCAAAACAGCGCTGGGTACAGTGGAGGCAGTTTTCCCTCCAACTGCACACTGATATTTGGGCTAACAGGTATTGTTAGGGGTACTCAGAACCTTTTCAGCAGTTTCTATTTCTACTTGTTTTTATCACAATTCTTTACACTATTATGATCTAGTTTTTCTCAGGATGTGTCCCAAAAAAAAATGAGACCCCCAGATGGTGGTGGCTGCCTCCGAGATGTTGCTCCAGTTTCCGCAAGAACAATGACAAATCCCATCTGGTGAAGTCCAGCTCCCCAGATGTGGATCCCCCGTGTTATCACAGGGGCTATCAGTGATGTCCAGCTTCCCTTGGAGTTATAAATCCTAGAGAGGATGTCCCTCTTCCTTTCTCAAGCTGTTTTTCTCAGTTTTGTTAAGGAGTGAGGTAAGCACATTTCCTTTCTATACATTCCAAAGCTATAGTTTCAAGGATACAATCAATATTCCAAAATTATACCTAAAAAGGTTACCGTTACGGCACTCTTTAAGGCCTGACCACAAGCAAAGAGCAACATCCCTAATGCTGTAATTCAAATGCTCCTACATTAATCCAGGTTAATTGCAAACACAGGCTACGTTCAGAGGCCTTCTTCCATGCTTTACTTTCCTCAGTTATTATTAGAATTTGCAGTCGTCCCATGGCTGGTATCCACACATATCGCAATCACAACTACACACATTTCCTTTCTGTGCCAGACACGAAACACAGCTCTGTATTTCACACCACCCAGTCCCTCCCAGTACACCTGAGTTCATTCCCGTTCCCCCCCAATGTCATCCACAGGGTGCCCCAGTGTTCCCAGCCTTCTCCACAATGTCCCCAGTGTCCCCATTGTCCCCAGTTTGTCTCAGTATCCCCCAGTATCACCCATGACTGAGGCTCTGCACGACCAGGCAGGCTCACCCCTGCTCCAACATGGGATCCCATGGGACAGGGCACGCTGGGATTTGCCCCAACAGCTACCAAGTGTGTCCAGAGAAACTGCAAGGAGAGGGTGACCTCTGTCAGTGGGACCCCTCTGTGCACAGGTACCCCCACTCCTGGGGTGGCTGTGCCAGCTCCCCCAGGCACCCCCAGCCCTGGGAACCTGGAGCCCTGGGAACCTGGAGCAAGCATTGTGCAAATGCTGCCTGTGCCCATAATGCAAAGAGAACTGCAGTGTGAAAAAAGGAAATTTGTTTATTTTCAGAAGAACAGCAACAGGAATACAGAACACTTTTACATTGTAAGAATATTTGTAACAACAACAATCCATAGAACATATATACATTTTGTAACAACAACAATCCAGAGAACCTATATACGTAAGAACATATCTAGCAAAAATATATGAACTGTATTTGCAGAAGTCGAAAAAAAGCCCTAAATCCTATATCCTGAAGATGACAAAAAACTGTAAAACGTATGTACAAAAGGGTGGCATCTCTATCCAGGATGTCCATCGGTCCTGGAAGAAAAGCAAGTGCCATGGTCACTGCAGTCAGGCACAGAGGGCTCTTCCATGTGTCCCCAGGCTGGCACACGCTGGCCCAGCAGGACTCTGCTACCAGAACTGAGCCTGGCTGGGTCTCAGATGGAGCTTGTGCGGCCCAAAGCGAGCACAGGACCAGCTGGGGATGGCCTCCAGAATCCAGTGCACAGGGTGCCACGTCCCTGAGCAGGGACCAGCCCAGCCCCAGCCTGGCAGCAGGGGACCCACTCTGCCTGTGGGGACCACATGCCTGTCCTGCTGCTGGCATTGCTCTTTATCCCAAGATCATGGCTTCTTCCTCATCTTTTTCATCAATGTCCATGTCCTCTATGTAGTCTTCCATTTCCACTTCCATCTCTTCTTCCACATCCACATCCACATCCACCTCCATTTCCTCCTCTCCAGTCTCTTCTTCCTCCATTTCCACATCCTCCACTGTAAAAGTCTGCATATCCACTTCCATCTCCTCCTCTCCAGTCTCTTCTTCTTCCATTTCCACATCCTCCACTGTATAAGTCTGTATTTCCACCTCCATCTCCTCCTCTCCGTCGGTGACAGCCTGCAGAGGTGGCAGAACCTCAGAGTGGAGTCCCTGTCCCACACCGGGCCCACAGAGCTCCAGCCCACCCGGGCAGTTGGGGGTCTCCACCTCCATGGATGGCACCTTACCTTCCTCAGGACAAATGGGAGCATCCTGTAGGGATGGATGTCAAAATCCAGGCACTAGTGAGCTTTCAGGACTGATGGGGGTGGCAGGGGGCAGGTGACAAGGAGGGTGACAGCAGTGGGCAGGAGCAGAGCGAAGGGTGCGCTGACACAACGACCAACGGCTGTCTTGTGCTCTTTGCCAGGTGCTGGCAGTTCCACTTGGAACGGGGGAGGTGACATCACAGTTCCCAGGAGTCCAGGGCCAACCTGAAGTGGACAATGGAGATCATAGAATGATGGGATCCCTGAATGGTTGGGCTTGGAAGGGACTCTGAAGACCATCTTGTTCCAAGCTGAGCAATCTTTCCCCAGACCTTGGGGGAGCCCTGTTCCCAAGGATGGGGCATCCACAGCCTCTGTGCACAGCCTGGGCCAGTGCCTCCCCACCCTCAGTGTCAAACAGCAGCTTCCTTAGATCCAGCTTCAATCAACCTCCTGCAGTTGAAAGCCATCCCCCTTGTCCTGTCCCCACAGGCCCTGTTGAACACTCTGTCCCCTTCTTCCCTGTGGGACCCTTCCAGTCCTGCACAGCCACAGTGAGGCCCCCCCAGTGTCTCCTCTTTCCAGGCTGAGCATCCCCAGCCCCACTTGGACAGCAGTCAGTTATATCAGGGGCAGTCAAGGCTGAAGGGTAGCAAACAGCATCAGGAACTGAGAGATGGAAGCTTTAGGCCCAGGTTTGCCTCTAAAAGTACAAAATTAATAGCAGTGGAGGGAAAGATGCTGAGACACTGGCTCTGTTCTAACTGGGGATTTTTTTCTTTTTCTTCTTGTCTGTCATGCTGACCCAGGTTTTTCTGTTTGAAAGGAAGCTTGGCACAATGTCCACTGTCTTCTCCATTTGTGAAACACTGAGCAGAGTCTGGGCAGGCTGATGATGCAGAACAAAACCTGCAAATATACTGGTGATCCTGGGCCTAAGGATGCAGCTAAACCCAGCCAAAAGTAATTTCTGGAAAGTCGAGCCTGGTTTACATTTTCTTCAGTTTGGCTATGCTATCTTAACCAGTCATTTATATAAAAGCAAATAAAAAACTCAAACAAAACAGACAAAATCCCAAACAAACAAACCCACGCAAACCAATCAAACTGATCAAAAACCAGAAATCCCAAATAAAAACCAAAGGGAATGAGGAATTAATATAGTTGTGAGGATATCACAGCCGGCAAATGGCTGCTTCCCACAGGATCACCATAAAAAGCCACATATAACAGCTGCTCCAAAATATACCCAACAGGAGAGCTATAAAAAGTGATACATGGCACCTTTGGGGGCAGCTCCACATGAAGGTGAAGGATGAGCAGTGGTACAGATCCAGCATTCCCCACCCTCCAGGCTGCTCTTTGCTCCTGATGAAAGACCCTTGCAGGACTGTGGCCCCTCTCAGTGCTGTGTAATTTGCACAAGGATATATCTTGTCTGCTATGCAAGAGTGTTCCCAATAAACCATGCTTCTCCTGACCTTAACTTTTCTGGATTTCTACCATATGATACAAGAAACTTTGAAAAAACCAAAACACCTTGTGGGGAGGCATTTTTTCCTTTCTTCAGAGTGCCTCTTCCTTTTGTTCCCTCCAGAGCTCTCACTTCATTTCTGCTGTTTTTTGGAGCATGTGCTTACCTCTTTCCTGACCCCCTGGGCTTGTTTTGGCTCTGGCTGTCATGGACACTAATAATTGTGGGGTTTTCCCCTCCATCTATTTCTGTCTTTTCAAGTGGTTTACCTTCATTTACCTGTTGGAGTGATGCATTTTTCTCACCCTTTATTACTTAGTGCTTTTTCTTCATTCTCTAAAACCAACTTCTCACTTGCCTTGTGGCTGTTAGATGCCATTATTAGGAGCAATAATTCTTTCTCTCCTGCTTGTCTGAGCTCTCACAGGGAGCTGAGAGCTCTTTGGGGTTAAACCTGACTCACTTCAGCGCCTTCCTTGGTGCTGCCTGTGTACTTGGACACTTGAAGAGAATAAAGTCTTGGTGTGGAGATTACAGCTGGGAAATGATGGCTCTTTTGAAGAAGACAAGAATGCTGTTGCCAATCTTTTCCAGGATAATGTGAGCACCTTGTTTTGGGGAGAAACAGGCTCTGATCAGCAAAGAGGTGGCTGTTGCAGGTACCCAGGTTTGGAGGGAAGGGTGCAGCTCCTGGGAGTGTGTTTGTGGGGGGCTATAAGGTTTGTGTGGGCTCCCTGGAGCAGTGGGAACACCCCACTGGGAAATGCACATCAGGAAATGGGGGCACAAAGGGCCTGAAGTGTGACCAGCTTTGGTGAAGGTTTCCATAGGAAAAAATATTTTTAGTGGGATTTTGGACAATTTGAGGCTCCTTCTCATGTCCTTTGCCTGATGAACATTCCCCCTTTGCAAGAGCATGGGGAATCCTGAGCTCACACAATAAAAATCCCTGATAATGATATTTTTTTTTCTATTTTTCAGTGTTGTCATCCCAGCAGGAGTCAGAGAAGATGTGTGACCTGGCTGTTTTTAACTTTGTGACAGGTACAATGCCATGGGGAAGCTGCTGAGAGGAGCATCACTGCTCTGTCCTTATTTTCCAGCACAGCTGAGGATGATTTAAGAACCCAGGCACAGCCAAGACCTTTCCTCCTCCTGTGCTCATCAAGCAATCACTGCCTCATCACACCTCAGCTTCAAACACCTGGTTTGCATCTGGCTGACCTTGACTGCCCTCCCTGGATGGGAAGATGAAGAGGTGGAAGTGTAAAAGATTGGGATTTGATGGGTGAGCTGTGAAATAGTGGCTGGTGCAGGCTGGTTTTGGGTAAACATCGTGTGCTGTGGCATGGAGGATGAGAGTAAATGGATTAAAGAGGAGATAGAAAGGGCAGGGCACCTGGTTAGCTCCTGTTAAAGAAAATGTTGGAAAAATAGACATGTAAGAAGTATGTCAGAGATGGTCATTAACTGCACTGCAGGGTCAGAGCTCCTTTCATAATTGGCCATGTAGTGAATACCAGAAATGATTAAAAAGTTCTTAAGGGCAGAGGGCTTTTACTGAAGGATTGGGAGAAACAAAGGAATACTGTTTCTGGTAGAACTTTTATTATCATTTAAGCATGATCCTCTTTCTGACATAACAGCTGCTTGGAATAAACTGAAGTATCTTCTCCATTAGCTCTGGCAGGACCTGCTTAGAGCTTTCATTCAGGTAAACTTTCATCCAACATATATCTCTAGAATATTAAATGTAATGGGAGCCATCAAACCTATTGTCTGAGTAAGGATTCTGCTTAGGGCAAGAAAGAAGACTAATTAGGAGTGGACAAACCATGAATTAGAGGGGGGAAATTATCATTTATGCTGGTTTAGGGGAATATTTAACTAAGCTAAGATAAAAGTCTACCTTCATTGCAGGCTAAGCTTTATAACAGAATTCTGCTGGAGGAAATTTAGTAGTCCTGGGCTCCAAACAGACCTTTAGATACAAGTTTACCTCTGGTTGGAGAAAACTCAGGGCTTGAGCAGGATTTTATGGCTTTGCTCTTGACCCTTGGGCTATAAATGCTCCAGTAAAATTCATACCAAAGTTAGAGCTTCTACAAATTTCCAAGAGTTTCAAAGGAGAAAGGTCCACCTGGACTTTGGGGACAGTTTCTCAGAGCAGAACATTTCAAGTGCTATTGAACTGCATTCAAACTCCCTTTTATTGGGGCATAAATTTCACACCCTGCTCTATCAGTCTGACACGTTCTTTGAGAAGAGACAAACTTTACAAACCACTTGAAATATAATTTCACTGACAGGTTTGCAGCTCTGAGAATGTTAATAAACTGAAATGGCTTTTCACCCTGCAGTAGCTCCCAAGTAATTATGATTGTCTGTAGGCAGACTAATGAAAGCAGCTGTTAACAACCTAATGACAATTTGAACCAGCCCTCTGCTCCACAGACACATCCCTTTTCTGTCCCTGCTTTTCCTGCATCCAGTGCTTCCCAGAGAAGTTTAGTGTTGCTTGATGGTCAGGTAAAAACAGCTTTCTTTTGTAGGAGTGGTGCTGCTCTTCTCTGAGGTGGAGCTTCACCTGGGCTGCTGCCATGCTGGGCTCACCCCACAAAGTCCAGTTCTGCAGGAGCTGGGCAGCATGGAGAGCTTTGATAGCAGAGCATGGCAAAACTGGAGTGGAGGGATTCTGGCTCAGTGTGCCCCTCAGTACCAGACAGCATTAGTTATTGAAAAATCTTGAGTTCAAAGAGAAGATGTTGCTGTTTTGGCTCTAATCTTAGCTTGCTTTCAATACAGTTTTCCCTGGCACTTAAGATACTGTTTTTCTCTTGCTTTCAATAGTCTGTCATTCCAGATGACCTTTAAAGGTCCCTTCCAACCCAAACCATTCTATAATTCTTTGGACACATGATGAATAGCAACATGTGTTTTACCCTTATTGTGGATGATATGACATCATGTCTGGCCTTTTGGGGCTCTTCTCGAGGACATTGGGACTACACTCACTCCTATTTGGTCTTCATTGGTTTTTTTTGCTTACCAGTCAGCATTTTCAGTTCTGCCACCCATGTTTAGAGCAAGTTTTCTGTGACTTGCTGCACCAAACACCAGGTCAGTCCAAAAGAGCATTAGGAAGTATCCAGATGTATTTCCCCTTCTTCCTTCTGGGTACATGCTGCTGTTTTGAGCACTCTGGCTTTCTGAGCTCCCTCACATGTCTTGATCCTTTTCTGGGTAACCAGAGGGGTATGAGGATTAAATCCTGTCTCAGCTCTGAGGTCTGCCTTTTGAAAAGTCCCAGTCATCCTCTCCTACTCATCTCATCCTGGCCTTGCTGGAAATATTATCCCTTCATGGGATTGTTGTTCAGCTTTGGGGCATTCTGGCACTGCTTTTCAGTGAAGGTTTTGGAGACTTTGAAAGGTTTCCTGGTGTGGGAATGACAATCCTCAATCCTAATGCTTGATGGGGGTTGCAGTTGCCTGAGTTGTGAAACCTCCTGGAAAACATTGTTTGTTCTTTTTTGCTTGACTTTTCCTTGACTGTTTTCATCAACAGATTAGGAGGTTTGGGGATGTCTTTTCAAAGTGAATTTCAATGATTCTCCTGCCTGGCATTTCAAAGGGCAACAGTCTTTTGGTTTTTTTTTTTAACCATCAGCTGCTTACAATCCAATGAGCTAACTGCCTTTAATTAACCATAATATATTCCACGAGGGCAGAATAACAAGGGAACAAAATCAAGTGGTGACAACTCTGTGACTGAACCTGGACTTCCCCCTTCCCAGGTGCAGGATTCTGGGCAGCCCTGTAACCCTTTGCTGGCCACTTTGAGCTCTGCCATGCAGTGCCTTGGGTTTCTGGGGAGGGCAAAGCATCCAATCCCTCAGCTCCAGGTTCACACTTGTACAGTCACCTGCAAACCCAGAGGCCAGTGGCTATTTCTGTCTGTGGGATTTGCACACTGGAGCTTTGATTTTGAAAGTTTGGGCAGCCTGGCTGCTCAGGGAGGGATCTCTCTGCCTTGAGGGTCTCTCAGCTCTCTCCTCTGCGTGAGGGGCTCGAATCTGTTCTTTCCTCACCTCCTTATCTGCAGGTTTCTTGGTGGAGGCTTTTGCAGACAGGAGAGCATGGCAGGAGGGCTGAAATGAAACAGTTCTGTCTGGAGTCTGGCTTTAGGTAGTTGATTCTTCCTTTAGCTGCTGGGCCTTAAAATTCTTTAAACGCCACATGTCATCTCCTCATACCAGTGTGGGACTGAGACAACACTGAGCTTCTGGGCTTTTTCTGTGTTAGCAGAACAAACTATTGCACTTCTAAACTGTGCACATCAGCACTAACTGTTATAAATGAGAAGCTTGACTAGGCCAATATTCAAGCAGCAACCAATTTATTAATTAATATGGTAAAGTATAAGCAAAATAGAGATGGGTATGGTGGAGGAAGTTTTCCCTCCAACTGCACGCTGATATTTGGGGCTTACAGGTATTTATAGGGGTGCTCAGAAGCATTCTCAGCAGTTTCTATTCCAATTTTTTTACTCATCAGCAGTTTGTATTCCCAATTTTTACATCACAACTCCATACACTATTGTAATTTAGTTTTTCTTCAGGATGCATCCCAGAAAGGAGGATCCCCAGATGGTGTTGGTAGTTTCCCAGATGTTGGTCCAGTTTCTGCAAGAATAAACATGAATCCCATCTGGTGAAGTCCAGCTCCCGGAATGTGGGTCCACCTTTTCAATTACAATGACTATAAATCTCATAACAGTGATGTCCAGCTTCCGTTGGTCACAATTATAAATCCTTGAGATGATGTTCATCGTCCTTTCTCAAGGTGATTTTCTCGGTTTTGTTAAGGTGTGAGATAAGCATATTTCCTTTATATATATTCCAAAGCTATAGTTTCAAGGATACAAGCAATATTCTAAAATTATACTTTAAAAGGTTATTATTGGAGCACTCTTTAAGGCCTGACTACAAGCAAAAAGCAACATCTTTAATGCTTTAATTCAAATGCTCCTAAATCAATCCAGGTTAATTGCAAACAAAGGACAGGTTCAAAGGCCTTCTTCCATGCTTTACTTTCCTCAGTTATTATTAGAATTCGCAGCTGTCCCATGGTCGGTGTGCACACACATCGCAATCCCAAATACACACATTGCCTGTCTGTACCTGACACCAAACACAGCTTTGTATTTCACATAACCTGAGGCTTCACCCCACTCAGTACAGACATGAGGGGGGAGCTGCTTATACTGCTCATCTCTGCCCCTGGAAGAGAGGCATTCCAAGAATGAGATGCCCCATAGGATTCTGGTTGTGTGCTTTCCTCAAAAACATGGTGAGATGAGGTGTGTAGGACTCATTTCTTCAGAAGGGCAGGAGAAACCTCTGAAGGCCTCCCCTAAAGGGCCTCCTTACCCAGCAGTCTGACACAGATTTGCTTCTGAAGAGCTTTGTAATTTGTCCTTATTATGTTCTATCTGTGATTTAATGAAAGCCTCTTTCTCTACTGTAATTGAGCTCTTCATCTCATCAGAAAAGCAGAGCACAATCCCTTCAGAGATGGTGTTTGAGTAACAGCCTGTTTGTGTTTCCTCTGCTGTGCTGCTGCTCATGGAGCTGCTCACTCCTCATTTAAAAGCAGAAAATAAACAGATTTCTCTGAGTCAAAAATACATCAGTGATGCCACACAGAGTAGGTCTGAATAGAAAACTCTTCCACTGCCCAGCTGAGCAAGCAAGATCTTCCCTGGTTCTGCAAAGAATATGAAGAAGGGAGTTTTCCTTAGGGAGCACCTGAGGCCCCATACAGGTGATGCTCAGCAAGAGGCACCTGGGCATGGCAGCTGTCAGCTAAACAATTGGCTCTGGGCAGGTAAGAGTGGGCAGGAGGTAAGAGTGGAAAGTCAAAACAACAGGATGCTGAGAAACTTGTAAGAGGAATAATGACCTCAGTGAAAACCCCTCCATCTTAAAGATTCAAAAAGCATTTTTACAAAAATCCACAAAAATGTCCTGATTTTTATCAGTCTGTTCATCCTAAATAGCATTTTGCAATCAGAATTAGGAGTTGAGAGACACTCAAGAAGGCTCAGCAGAGGATTTTTCATTGGGACCTTAGTGCATATCTTTTACTGTGCTGTAGTTTGGAAGGAGGCCCCGAGCTCCAGCTGCAGCCTGGGGAGACCCTGTAGACAGAAACACTCCCCAGAGCTGCTGTGGGACTGACCCAGAACCAGAATCTGGAGGGAACTGTGTCAAATACTTCCCACTAGAAAACACTTGAAGCTTGATCCACACTTCTCAGTTCAGAGCACAGGCAGTGCCAGGAGTCACCAGTTTGCTGCTGCTCTGTGCAGAACTGGTGGCTGTGAGTGGCAGAGCTGTGGGGTGAACAGGCTGATGGCTTTTTGAGGCACACAGAACCTTCCATCTCTACTGCCCTGTCCCCTGCAGAGAGTGGATTTTCCTAGAGAAATACCTGGAGAGTGGGAAGCATGAAGAGAAAATCATTCCCTGTCAGTGGTTGCTGTGCTTGTTGCAAACACAGGAGTTGCATCTGGTAGGAGTCCTTGCTGCCAATCCACAGGGATTCCAGGCTGAGATCAGCTCAGCTCTGTCATTTGCCAAGAGATTGAGGATCAGACTTTGCACCACACTTCCAGAGCTGCCCTGACCCAGCCTGCAGAGCAAGAAGGGATCAGGATCGGGTTCCAGCGCTGTTTTCAGCACTGTTTTATTCACCCTGAGGGGACAGCAGGAGGCTGCTGGCGCCTTTGCCTTGGGAATTGGAGATCATGGCTGCACTTGTCCCTCTTCTGCTTGCCACTTGAATTTTATCTGTAAAAGGGCAACTGCCTTTTTCAATCAGTGCTTCCCAGAGACAGGGAACTTTTGTCGCAGGCACCATGATGAGCACATCTTGAATACTCACAAATCCCTGAGCACAAAGTCAAGGAGAATAAAGCAGCCTCACAGGCCACATTTGCAGTGCACAAACACAGCCCTATTGTTGCTGCTGCTGAAATAGAATCAACTGACAGAGGTCATCACAGAAATTGCCTTTCAAGTGTCAAATCAAATGAAAAAATCCACCAGGAGGAAGAAAAACCAGAATTTCTTGACTCCCTTCCTTGTTTCTTCCGAGCAGCAGCAGCAGCCAATGGAGATGGCCAGAGGCATTCCCAGCTGCTGCTGATCCCAGCTGGAGCCCAGCCTGCTGCCCAGTCCCAGCGGGAAGCTGAGCCCAGCCCGGGCAGCTCCCGCAGTGTCGGGAGCTCAGCGCACGCGGGGCCAGGCCCAGAGCCCCGGGCACGGCCGCCCATTGCGGGGCAGCGGCGCAGACGGAATGTCCTGCGGCCCAAACCTCCTGCTCCTGCCACACAGCGCCAGCCTTCTCCCCCTCCTCCTCCTCCTCTCCCAGCACGGCACAAATTCCAGCTCGGAGGAAGCTGCCCCAGGGAGGGCTCAGGCTCCTGCTTCAGCCTCAGGCTCCCTGCAGAGGAACAGGGCATCTTTCAATCACTTCCACAAGCTCAGGGTTCCCATTTCATGGGGAATCTGGGGTGAAAATGGCCTTGTTAAGAAGGAAAATAGCAGAGGGAATGGATTGGAAATTATTAGGAATAATGACCCTTCTTACAGACAAAGTTCACCAGGTCATTCCCTGCATTTGTCCTCTACAGATTCTTTCACTCATCTCCTGAGAGGTCCAGTTGTTCTGCTGCTTTCCATGAACTGATTTTTATCAGTGCATGAGATGTAGAAGCAGCGGAACTGAACGAAGAAACAAACTCCATCTGTCAGCCCATTTTCATCTTCTAGATCGCTTTCAAGGTGTCCATGGGGATGATGGAATGATTATCACACAGCTCTCCATTTCTGGCTGCAAGCTCTGGAGATTCTCTCTGGGCATTCAGTCAGGCTTGCATTCCCTAACAATTCCTAGGAGCCCGTCATGGTTTCTTAGGGTAGAACAAAAACAATGAAAATTTCACCAATGGCACAACAGCCCAGCCCACAAGGAAAAGAAAGAACAAGTTGTCAACTTCTCAAACCTTAGTCTTTCTTTGCTGAAAGAGTCGTGCTGCACGCACGGTGTGGAAAGCCAAGAGAAGCTGCAGTTGGTGGCACATCTTGTGACAGAAGCTGCACCTCGTTCTCCAGGAAAGGTTCTTGGAAAGAGCAAACAGGACTGAGGAGAAGATGATGGGAAAACTGAAACAGCTTGTAAGAAATGAAATTAAAATGGGGAGAACAAATCCAAGACATTTTACTGTATTTATTTTTATGCTCCCCTTTTCCATCTTGCACTAATTCTCCATCCCATTAATTCCAAATGGATCTCACCTCAAAGATCCATGACTTGGCAGGTTTTAGACACTGTCAAATACCATGAGCTACACACACTTTGCCTTCCCCTGGTTTTCTTGGAGAGCAATGCTGGAGAGGTAAGTGCAGTGCTTGGGTCAGGTACAAATTCTGCATTCAGGGAATGCGTTCCGATAGTGTTTGACCCTCAGCAGGGACAATGCACAGCAGCGACCGAGGGGATTCCTGTGCCGCTGTGCAGGAGTGCAGACTCTGGGTCTGGGCTGAACACGGCAAAGTTCCCGTGTTTGGACAGGCTCAGGGGCTGCCCCCGGGGAGCGTTGGGCTGGGCGCGGGGGTGAGCAGGCAACGGACAAACGGACACGGGGAAAAACGGCCCCGGCGCTTCAGTTGCAGCAGCAGCAGCGGCGGCGGCGGCAGCAGCGGCAGCAGCAGCGATAGCAGCGACATTTTAGATTCTTGCTTGTCCTCTCCTCTCCTCTCCCGCAGTCCCGCACCCTCTCCCGGTCTCCCTTCCCCGGCGGCCCCTCCTCTCCCAGTTTCTCTCTCTCCGTGCCCGGCCGGGCCATGCCCCGGGCCGGCCCCCGGCCCCGGGCGGGGCTGCCCCGGCCCCAGCCCCGGGCGTCCCGCCGCGGTCTCGCCTCCGGCCGGCTCTGGCCGTACTGGCGGTGGCGCTGCTGGGCGGGCATCAGTGCCTGGGGATGGGGCGGCATCGCCTCCCTTTGGCTCCGCCTGGCCCGAACCCGGCCCCGGCCCCGGCCCCGGCCCCGGCCCCATCACCGGCCCCGACCCCGGCCCCGGCCCCGGCCCCGGTTCCTGCCGGGGCCCGCGGAAGACACAGGCATCGCGGCCGCTCCCGCCGCCTCCGCTGCGGCTTGCCCGGCCCGAGCTCCGCCGCTCGGCAGCGCGGCCGCCGGCCCCGAGCCGCCGCTGTCCCGTTGCAGGGAGCGAACGCCCGGGGATGGCCGGCCCGGGGCCCTTGAGGGGCGCTCGGGGGCCGTTGCCGGCCCCGGGCCGAGCGCTGCCAGCCGCGTCCCGCCGGCAGGGAAGGCGCAGCAGGGCCTGAAGCAGCAGTACCGGGTGGGCTCGCTGCTGGGGCGCGGCGGCTTCGGCAGCGTCTTCGCGGCCACGCGTCTCTCGGACGGCGCCCCGGTGAGCGGCGGGGCCGGCGGCGGGCGCAGGAGAAGGGGGGGACGAGGAGGAGGAAGAGGGCAGAGGATGGGGCTGGGCAGCGCGGACGGCGAGCTGACCCTGCTGCTTCCCTTGGCTTGCAGGTGGCCATCAAAAGGGTGCCACGTTACTGCGTCCGGCATTGGGACAAGCTGGTGAGTGAGCGGGGCCAGCAGGAGAAGCCGGGCCGTGCCGGGCGGGGATGAGTTGAGGCCCGGCAGGGTGGGAGCCACCAGGACGCCTCGAGGGAGAGCGGGCGTGGGGCCAGCACAGGGCGCAGAGCATCCCGGGCTGGCTGAGGCTTGCTGAGCCCCGGCACGGCATCAGCCCCACTGACGGCATCGTGCTCCTCCCGCAGCCCGACGGCACCAGCGCACCCCTGGAGATCGTGCTGCTGGCCAAGGTGTCCACTGGCTTCCCTGGTGTGGTCCAGCTGCTGGAATGGCGTGAGCTCCCCAACGACATCCTGATAGTGATGGAGCGGCCGGAGCGCTCTCAGGACCTGAAGCATTTCATTCGGGCACCGGGGTTCCTGCCCGAGGAGGTGGCGCGGGAGCTGTTCCGCCAGGTGCTGGAGGCCGTGCGGCACTGCACCAGCTGTGGGGTCCTGCACAGAGACATAAAACCAGAGAACATCCTGGTTGACCTGGCCACAGGCCAGGCCAAATTGATTGACTTTGGCTGCGGCACCTACCTGCAAGACACAGCCTACATTCACTTTGCAGGTGAGCCCATGCAGGGGTGTGCTCCTGGTCCCAGCATCTCATGGCCCAACATCTCACAGCCCAAGCTGGGTGTAGCACCGGGGATTCTCCCTTTTGCTGCCCTTCATAGCTCTGAGTCTTCGGCTAAGTTGCTTTTGAGCATGGCTGAGTGGGGAGCCAGCTTCCAGCCCTGCTGGCAGCCTTTGCCCACCACTCTGCCCAGGACTGGGCCTGGGGCTGGGGCAGCCGGCAACAAAAACACCCGTGGGTGGGGGTAGCAGAGAGGGTTTGCCAGAACCTGTGCCCCAGCCAGTTTTGTGGGCAGGTGAGAAAGGGCTTTTGACTGCTCAACTCACCTGGTTTGTCTTGGGTTCATGTTTCTTGGGGCAATACAGGCAGGGAGGATGAAGGCATGGTTTTTCCCCAGCACTAAGTGGGTTTTTCCTTGTCATGGTTGGACCTTGCCAGGGCTTCTGCTGCCCTCTTCCAACACCAGTGGGTTCCTTTCCAATCCCAAGTCTGTACACAAGTCCCAGGTGCTGGCGAGAGGGCAGCGGTCACCCCGTGTGCCACTGGGGCAGCCCCCACAGGCCCAGGGAGGGTGGGGCCAGGCTCTGGGACCAGCAGCATCCCCCTGCTGAACTCCATCTGTATTCCATAGGAACACGGTCATACAGCCCCCCAGAATGGACCCACTTTGGCTGGTACTATGGCAAGCCAGCTACCATCTGGTCTCTGGGCATCCTGCTGCACCAGATGGTCTGCGGGGAGCACCCCTTCAGGACTGGAAAGAAGATCAGCTGGGACCATCAGCTCTCACTGCCACAAAGGCTCTCTCAAGGTAGATCCTCATCTCTGGGCACAAGGGGGAATACCAGTGCTGGGAGACAGCAGCGGGCTTGTGAGCATCCCGCTCTGGCAGCTGCTGAGGAGGTGGCACATGTCCTGCTGTCCTGCTCTCCTCCAAAACAGGGAATGGATGGGAAAGTTTAGGCCCAGCTCTGAGCACATCCAGCATGGCCTGGGCACGGGAACAGTGGGGCAAAGCCAACAGGAGCCTTCTCCAAGTGACCAGCGGTTTCTGGTTTCTCTGCCCAGAGTGCCAAGATCTGATCAGGCGGTGTTTATCCATGCTGGACGTGGAAAGGCCCTCCTTAGAAGAGCTGCTCTGTCATCCTTGGATGCAGGATATTCATCTGCCCTAGAAGAAGGGAGAGAGCCACAGGCACACTGTGATGCAGGGCCCTGGTAAGTTCCAGCTCCACACATGCCTTGGCCATGAGTAGCAAAGGAACCCAGACTTTTTTGTCCTTTTTTGTCCTGCCTGTGTCACTGCCCAGGGCTCATCAGATGGGAACACACAGCCCTTGTGCTGGAGCTGAGCTGTTCTGCCCAGCACCGGTAGCACAACTGGATTTGGTTGTCCTGGTTCCCTGACAGCTGGGGCCCTGGGCAGAACCCTAAGAGCCTGGTCTCACCCCAGGGAAGGAGAAGGAGCCCCTGGAGAAGCTGTACTAGGTGGGCCAGCTGCTTCTGGAGACAGCGAGGACGACATCAGGGATGGCAACCTCTTCCTGGACCTGGCCACTGGCCAGCTGAAGATGATGGACTTCAATTCTGGCACCTTCTCCAAAGCCAGGCTCCACAGCGAAATTGCAGATGAGTCCACACGCAGGGGGATGCTCCCAGATTTGGGCATTGCACAGCCTGGCCAGGAACCAAAGTTTCCCCCTTTGCTGGGGCAGATGCAGCTAATCCTTCATTCGGCTGCCCAGCTGCTTTTGGCAGGGCTGGGGGAATGGGCTGGGCTGAGTATGAAATGGGAGTGGGCTCCTGGCCCTGCCAACAGCCCCCAGCACCCACCGTGCCCCGGGCTGGGGCTGGGGCTGGGGCAGCCAGCCCGACACAAACAAACCCCATGGCAGGAGCAGAGGTGGGACTCCAGAACCTGTGCAGGGGCTGCTTTGCTGTGCAGGCAAGGAAGGGCTTGGGCTGCTCCACTGCCCTTGTTTGCTTTGGGATCACCGTTATTGTGGGGGTCAGTGCAGAGGGGAAGGGAGAAAGCCTGGGCTTCCCTCACCTGTGGGTGGGTTTTTCCCTGGCATGCAGGGGTTGGACTTTTCTCAAGCCCCTGGCAGAGATAATATTTTTTACCTTGTTTTCCCTTTTTGTCTGTAATCTATTTTCAATAATTGGTTGTTTGTTTTTCTAGAGGAAGCGTTCCAGGTGGGCTCCAGTCTGGATCGGGAAGTGCTTGGGATCATCTGTGGCATGGATGGGCCGTGTCCTTGGAGAAGGCTGAGGACATCGTTTGGGACCAGCTTTTCTTCCAGCAGGGGATGGCGTGAGGTGGGTCCCCGTCTGCTTGGCATGGTTGCATCAGAGCTTCTGGGAGATGGCAGCGAGCACAGGAGCATCCTGCTCTGGGCGGCTGCTGAGGAGGTGGATGTGCCCTGGCTGGCTGCAGGCTGGGCACATGTCCTGCCCTCCTGCTCTGCTGCCAAAGGCAGCAGTGATGGGCAGCTCTGGGCACCGCTCTGAGCACGGCCAGCATGGCCTGGGCACCGCGGGCGGCTGGGACAAGGGCACAGGAGCCTTCAGCTGACGGGCGGTTTCTGCTTTCTCTCCTTGCAGCCGGGCTCTGCGGATGCTGAGGCAGCTCTGGGCTCTGCCAGGGCTCTGCTGGAGCTCAGCACCGGGCCAGAATCTGCCAAAGAAGAAATGGTGTGACCTGCAGCACAGACTCACTTGAGCATTATGGCAACACAGCTCAAGTTGGCAGTGTGTTCACCTCCAAGTGAAAACATGACACCCCCTGAAAACTAAACTTGTTCAATAACTTTTGAAATGGGATGACCCCAAATGACATTTCTCAGCTTGCTCAAACTGTAGCTCAGCCCTTCTATGAACAGTTCGCTCCCCCAGTAAAAGTTCTCTTTTACTTTCCAACTGCTCCCTCTTTTTCCGCAGTGAGTTCCCAGCCCATTGCAGTCTCCATCACACTGTTGCCTTCCAGGATGAGCTCTCTGAATCCCCTTGAGCCTCCCCACTCTTCCCAGCCCACGCACACCCCTCAGTGATGCCAAAGCTGAAGCTTCTCTGTCTCCTCTGGCACACCAGTCCAGTGCCCTGTGCAGGGAGCCCCAACCCCAGAGCACAGCACACAACAGTGCAGTCTGGGCTGGAGGAGCTGCCCTGCAGCCCTGGCTTGGCTCTTTGTGGCAAGGGAATGCTCCCTGTTTCCAGCTGTCCCTGCAGGATGGCCCCAGGGCAGAGCCCAGCGGGGCTCCCACTGCAGCCCCTGGAGCTTGGGGCAGACAGTGCTCCCAGAGCTGAGGTTCCTGGGGAGCACCCGGAGCTGTGCCTTGCACTCTGTTGCCGTGTGTCACAGTGCAGGCTGGCTAGTGCTGTGTGACTGCACCAGCCCCTGGTTTGACTGACAGGGGCCTCGCCCTGTCACATCTCCCCCAAGGCTGCAGAATTTCACTGGCCAGAGTCTGACAAAGCATAGAGATCAGAGCAATGAAATTATCCAGACTGGGCTTTTCAAAGGCCCTTTAGAAGGAAGGGCTTGAGAATAAATGCTCTTTGTTTGCCACATGAACATCGGGGTGAGTGGTCTCTTTGTCTCCAACCCACTCCCCCCCAGCCAACATTACAGCCACCCACTCCCTCACACATCCCCCTCGTGCCTTCCCACTGCCGTGTCCTGTCAGGGCTCCCTCAGCCCCTTGTCCCTTCATGGCCCCGTCACCTCAGGGTCTCCCCCAGCCCAGCCGACCTGCCTGGCAGCAGCGCCACAGCCCCACAGCAGCTCCAGAGCAGCCCCATCCAGAGGCACCTTGGAGCCCTCAGCAATCCAGCCAGCACCACACGGGTAGGAGGACACGGATGGCGCTTCCTGCCTGGCACAGGGCTTGTGGCCATCTCCAGGCACCGCTCTCACAGGGATCCTCACAGCTCCAGCCCCTGCCCACCTGCTTGTTGGCAGCACAAAGGCTTCAGCAGAACCACCAAAGTCATAGAGGCTTCTGGCCATTTTCTCTGCTACACTGCATGCCTGGGCAGCTTGCCGAGCCCAAGCACCCTTTTTCCCCTCTTCCCCTATGCCCTGCAGACCCTGGGAAGCCAAAGAAGCTCCTGGGAGTCTGTGTATTATAACACATTCTATATACAAAAGAAAAAACAAAAAGAAGAAAAGAACAGTCTCAAAGAAATAGAAAATTCCCACTGGTTCAAGTGGCCCCAGCAGACACAACCTCTGGGCTCAGCTCTCTGTAGAGCTCCAGCAGCGCAGCCAGCCGAGCCCTGACAGATGAGGTTGTGTCCTCCATGCCCTGCGGAGCTGATCCTGCTGCCTCTGCAAGACAGAAGATCGCTCACTCTGTAGTGACTGGAGAACATACAATGTTTAAAGTGCCACATCTGACACAGCACTGCTGATGTCCTCTGTCAGGTGTTCAAGGGCTGAAAGAGAGGAACAGAGCCATAGTCAGATCCCGGACCTGAGGGGACCCGAGTAGAGCCCCCTGCCAGGGCCATCCCAGCCGGCTCTAGCCATGGCCAGGAGGGAGTAGAGGCCACAAGACCAGCCCGAAGCTGCTGGCCACGAATCCCCCACATGGCCCTGAAATCTCTGTGTGCTCTGCCCACGCCGCCCCTCGGCCGCACAGGGAGCAGAGCCCTCCGCCGCCGGGGAAGGGCTTGCAGCTTCCCCCGCCAGCCCCCGCTGCCAGCCCGCTGCCCTCACTCACTGTAGCAGATGAACCGGAGCTCTTCCTTCTTCCACCTCACGTGCTGCCCGGCCATCCCTGGGAACACAGAGCCTGTCACGGCCCCAGCGGCACAGCTCCCTGCCAGCGGCGCTGCCGGCGCTGTGGCCACACGCCCTGCTGGCCCGGCAGGGCTCAGCCCGGCCCTTGCCGCACGCTGCCGGCCCAGGGCACGGCTGCCAGAGGGCGGCAGCAGCGCCGGGGCCGGGCGGGGCTCCACGGCGCCGGGCCCGGCTGGCGCTGCCGGGGCAGCAGGCGGGGCTGGGGCCGAGCTGCGGCGAGCCGGGGAGGGAGTCCGGGCTCGTGGCTCACCCATGAACCTGATGGCCGCCGCTCGCAGGGACTCCTGTGGGCTCTGCAGGTAGGGCAGGGCCCAGCGCAGGTGCTCGGCCGCTCTGCTGCTGTCCTCTGCCAGCTGCAGAGAGCGGCAGGAGGGAAGGGTTGGCGCGGGCTCAGCCCCTCGGGCGGGCGCTGCCTGCGCCCAGCCCCGGCCTCCCCTGCCCGCACAGCCCTGAGGCGCGGCCAGCAGCCGCTGGCGCCGGGCTCTGGAGGGGGCAGAGGGCCGGCTGCTGCCCGGGGAGCCGCGGTGCCGACCTGCCCTACAGCCCCGCCGGGCCGGGACTGCATCGGCCCCCGGCTCGGGCCCACAGGAGCCTGGAGAAGAGCCCGCGCGGCCTCTGGGTGCAGCAGCGGGCAGGGGCACAGCTGCCAGCCCCGCACTCTGAGCCCCGCGCTCTGGGGCCTTCTCCAGGCTGAGGCTGGAGCTTCCAGGCTGTCCTTACCAGGCACTCAGTGAAATTCCACAGCTCCTGGTTCTTCACCAGTCTTTCAAGATCCCTCCTCTTCAGGAACTTGGCCACACAAAACAGCAGTTCCCGAGAAGCCTGGAGAGCAGCAGAGATGCGGAGATGGTCCCACAGCCCAGGGTGCAGGACCCGCGTCCCTGTGCCAAGGCCTGGAGGAGGCTGCAGCCCGGCAGGCACCAGGGCAGGAAGCAGCCGTGCCCCCTGCCAGGACCTGAGCCCATGAGTCCTCACCTGTGCCACAAGCCGATTCTCATCATGGCAGTGGAAGAAGAGTGGCAGCAGGCTCTGGCACAAGGGTGTCTTCAGGGCCTTTTTTCCCTTTTCCAGTGGAAGAGTCACCAATGTTCGGAAGAGCAGTATGGAGAGCAGCTGCACCTAGCTATTGTTCTGTATGAAAGGAAGAAAAAAAAAACCTCAGCATTGGGTGCATGGGGCTCAGCTTGGCACAGGCCTGCAAATCCACAGTGCACAAAGTGTCCGGACAGCAGCCAGTGGCCGTGGCTGGGGACAGCGAGACTTACGTGGTCAAAGAGTGGCAGGAGCGCCTCAAGCAGCTGCAGTGTGATGGGCATCAGCATGTCATTGTCCAAGATGATAAAGCTGAGTAGCATGACTGTAATGCTAACTATCTCTCCATCTGTGTCCCACAGGAGCTTCACAAGACTTTCAGTCAGGCTCCACATTTTTTTGGTCTGTGCGGAACACAAGTTGGTGAAACGCCATCCTGCTGCTGCAGGCCTGGAGGCCAGAGGTGTGTCCAGAAGCACTTGGGCAGCTGAACCGGGAGGCAGGAGAGCTGGGAGCAGCTGCCCTGGCACCCAAAGCCCAGCCAAGCCCAAGTGACTGCATTCCCCAGCTCAGCCTCAGCCGCTGCCTCCTTCTCACCATGGAGGGCTCCTCAATGAGATCGAGAAGGGCCCTGAGCGCCAGACGACGCCTCTCCCTGCACTCGCTCTGCAGCTGCCTTGACAAGACTTGCAGGACTCTATTAGCACCACGTTCACTCAAATCCAGGCACTCGAGGACCTGAAAGGCACAGGGCAGTGACAGGAGACCCGGCTGGCAGGATCCCAGAACCGCACAGGACTGGGCCCAGGCAGCAGCACAGGGCACGGGCACCGTCCCAGGGAGCTGCGGCTCCGAGAGGGCAGAGAGCTGGGAGGCAGCTGAGCGAGGCAGCGCTGGCCATCAGGCTCACCTCCACAAGGAAGGCCAGGGCGGGCAGCTCCCAGCGTGGCTCCTGTGTGCTGAGCAGCCAGAGCAGGTAGCGAGCGATGCAGGAACACAAGGGGATGGAGACACAGCACATCTCCCTGGCAGGAGAAGAAGGAACCAAGACTGTGGGCGAGGAGGACGAACGTTGGCCAAGAATGATTCACAGAGGTCTGGTCTTTCCCCAGCATCCTGCAAGGGACCCTGGCCTATTTGGGAGGCAGCTCCTTGTGGGCACCCTCCTCTCCCAGCCTTTTACAGTCTGCTTGGCCATCCCATGGTGACAGGGCCCTCTGGCCCACGACCAGAGGGACTGTGTGGAGCTCCCTGGGCACAGAGCACAAATGTCAGAGGCAGTGGGGAGAAGGGGGTCTCACCTGGCCAGCAGACCCACGGCACAGTGGTGGGTGTCAGCACACAGCAGCATGTCCCAGCCACAATTGCGTTCCATTGCCACCACCATGTCCTCCTGCTGCATTCGGCAGAGCAGGGACTTGAGGGTCTGCACTGCAAACCTGCGTGCAGAGCAAAGCCCAGGTCACGCTGGGAGCAGTAGCTCCTGTCCAGGGACATGACAGGGATAGGAGGAGTGGGATGGAGCACCTGTTGGGGCTGGTGGCAAGGCCATGCTCTTCCTGGCATCCCTTCCAGAAGGTATCGACCTCTTCTGGCACATCCAGAGTGCTGAAGAACACTTGGAAGAGCAGATGCACAGATACGTGGGAGGAAATACACCGTCACCATATGTGGGACACCGGGCACCTGGAGGATCTTCCACATCACCACAGTTGCCTGCAAAGGACAAAGTCCCCCGAGACAGCGCTCACTGCCAAGGTGTCCATGTGGCAGGGCCCGAGCACAGGACGGAGAGGCCCAGGGAGACACAAGGGGAGCACCGGGCCTGGTGTCCCTGAAGCTGCCCCGAGGCCAGGTTTCAGCCCAGCACCTGAGGGAGGGAGATGCAGTGGGGGAAGGAGGATGGAGAGCTGCTGGAGAGGCGGCCTTGGAGCCAGCACAGGCCAGTTTCAGAAACTCACAGCCAGGACAAAGACATCCATTTTGTCCCATCCGAGGTGCACATGCTGTGCTCTGGCCAGTTGCCCAGCACATCCAGGAGTATCAGCAGCGCTGGCTCTGCAGTTCTGGGTGAGGACGTGATGCTCATCCACATGGTCAAAGCAGCTCTGTGGGGTTAGAGCTCTGTCTCAGGGGGGTCTCAGACACAGCACCGTGGCCTGGGCAGCAGTGGGGATCTGAGCTGGCTGCCAGCTCTGCCTCTGCCCACTGGCCCTCACCAGCAGCACCCAGGCAGCCCAGCCCTGTGGGGACAGGCCCCTGAGGGGCAGTGAGGGAGCATGGCAGCAGGCTTGAGGGCTGAATGCAAGGGCTGTCAAAGAGAGCAGCAAGAGGGCCCTGTAACACTCTGTTGGTCAGACACCTGGACCAGGCTGTCCAGGCTGATGGGCTGGGGAGCCCTGAGACCTCTGGGCAGGTGGGCCCACCCACCCAAGCAGACCTGCCACCCCCCTGAGCCCTGGCAGCCCTGGTGCCCATCTCCTGCCCCAGAGACCTGTGCCCCCAGGGGCTTCTGTGCCGGAGGGAGCCAAAGCCCACGTGCATTGGGGGCTGTGCTCCTTCCTGCAGGGGCTGTTGGCAGGAGCACCTGGAGCAACTGCTGGCAGCACTTGGTCTCTGTCAGAAGCTCTCACTCCATGCTGAAATTATTTTCTCATTGAAATAATTTCCTTTAGCACAAAAACACTTTAGCAGTGAAGGCACAGAAGAATCTGGCGTTTAAGAATCCTCACTTCAGGAAAGCTTTACTTCCCATTGCTCAACTCAAGTAGTTTCAAAAAGTTGCAAACTTCCCAAATTCATTGGGATGGCCTGAGAAAGTGAAGAGTTGGAATTTTGCTTCCCATCTCAAAGCAGCAACACATTTGCCCTAACATCATCCACTAAGATTCACTCTACAGAATGTAACACTACACAGAGGCAAGAAAAAGGCAATTCTTTGGTTTGCAAACGGTTTTCTATGAAGGGATGATAATATCCTAATTCTCTTAAAGATTAAAAGCCCTCAAGAAATGAAAGTCCACTCAGACTTACAAAAGTAGCCCAAACAAACAAGTAGATGGCAAAATGGCTAATGTCCCCCTGGTACAGATATCCAAGTGGCCAGTAAAGTACAGTTCTCCCCTCTTGTTCCCTGCAGGAGAATCAGGATCTTGAACAGGAAGAGTCACAGATATTCTTTCTGCCCTCTGTAACCAAAACTGTGCCAAACCACAGATGCTGCCTTCAAAGTGACTCAAATTCCAGCCTAGACCTCTCACCTTCCAGACAACTCCTTCCCCAACACCCCATCAACACCAACCCCCCCTCCCAAACTCCTGCCCAGAAGCCCTCAACAACCCACCAGGACCCCCAGCTGTCCCTGTTCCTCTGCAGAGCTTTCCCACCCTCCAGCAGATGCCCTGGTTCCCTGCACGTGCTGTGGGATGGCACTCAGGAGGATCTGCTCCATGGCCTTCCCTGGTGACAAGCTCAGGCTGCCAGGCCTAGGTCTCCTGGATCACTCTTCCCACCTCACTGGGAGCTCCCTGGGAAGCACTTTCCTTGAGAAGCAAGCCCCTTTCCTCCAGGGGCATTTCCCCAAATGTGTAGCTTTCCTGGGGAACACCAACACACTCTTGAGAAAAGCTGGCAAGGCTGAATGGCTCCAGGTCATTTCAGGACAGGCAGTCTAGCTCTAGCTTGTATTCCCCCAAGTGTGTTTCCAGGTGGAGGTTCAGAGGTGCAGCCCCAGGCCCTCTACAAACACAAGCTGCCCGCTGCCTCTTCACCTGCCTCAGCTTCTGCCTGCGGTCAACGCAGCAAAACCAGGCTGTTCCCAGCCCAGAGCCCAGCCCAGAGCCAGAACCTTCCAGCACTCTCTGCTGTGCACACAGTGCTTTTCATGCCCGCTCCCAACAGGCTCTGGAACGCAGAGCACAACCTGGCTTGCTCTGCCACCAGCACACGCCAAACACAGGTGGAGGAAGAAGCAGAAGGGGTTGTTTTGTGGCCATGCCCAAGAGAAACTGGAAGGCTGCCCTCCCTGTCTGTGTACTGCCACTGGGTCTCTTCTAGCCAGATAGCGAGACGGGTCCAGGGTTCCTTCAGGCGAGCAGTCTCAGGCCGGGCAGCTCAGCCTTCAGCAGGCCGAGTGTCCGAGGCCTAAGTGCCCCAAGCCTGACACCTTAGCGAGCTCAGTGATTATCAGCTCTTAGTGATTTTCAACTCTTTTATAATTTCAGCTCTTTGCTTGCTAAGATGCTGGCCTCAGTGGCTTCCACAGAGCAGATGGAGAGAGAGGAGAAGGCAGCCTCAGAGATTCCACGATGGTTAATTTGCAGGGAGTTCGCGAAGGGTTCCGACGAGCAGCTCTTCTACCAGAATGGGCCAGGATGGCTACTTATATAGGGTTAGGAGGGATTGAAAACTGACCAATTGTAAGGGTTAGGGAAACTAGCCTATAGGGTCACAGAGCGATAAGCTAGACCAGAGGACCTAAGTGAGGACTCCAGGCTTAGCTATTCTGACTCAGCAATTGATTATCTCAGGCTTACATCCTTCACAGGGCCCTAGCCATCTCAGTGTCTGCTACACCTGTGGTCTCACTTGGTTGGCTTTCTGACTGGGTCTGAGCCTGGGGCTGCCATTCCTCACTTGTGGGGACCAGAACCACACCCGGGATCCCAGCACTGCCTGACAGCGCTCCAGGCACTGGCACGGTGGTGTGTCTGAGTCTCAGGCACTGTGCAGCTGCTTCATTTGCTCTTAGGCACACCCAAAGCTCTCTGTTAAGCCCAGATGGTCTCTGGTTCTGCCCTCTTCCTGATCCTGTGCAGAGATGGAGCACTGCTGTGCTTTCAGGAAGCTGTTCTTGAAACCCTCCAGCATTCCAAGCTCTTTGCCCTCTGTGGATGCTTGCCATGGAATCCCTCACCGCTGGGATCAGAGCATCCTCAGGTTGGCTCTTCCAAAGTCCAGGGGCTCCAGGGTGCACAGCAAGATCTGTAGCTCCACAGTGTTGTGGAACTGGACCTCCAGCACAGGGACCTTTCCAGCCTGATCTACCCTCGTTCCTCTGTGTCTGTGCAAAAAACACAGCATGGAAGAGAATGGCAGGAAGGGCCTGTGTGTCCCAGGGCTCCAGATTTGCATCACTCCAGCTCCAGGGAGATGCAGGTAAAGCGAAGAAGCCAAACTGTTTATTAATGGAAGGTGAAGCAAAGGGATGAGCTGGGAGGGAAGAAAGGGGATGGGCAGGGTCTGAGAGCTGGAGGCAGGAAGCTGTCAACAGGGAGGGAGAAGGCAGGAGCTATGGGAGATTCCCACGAGCTCAGCGTTGCCAATCATCAGCTGTGCCAATCATCAGCTATGCCCTGGAGCTCCAGCTGGTCTCCTCTGGTCTCCATGCGGTCTCACCTTCCAAGGGATCTGGAGGTCTTCAAGAGATACTGGTTCTTTTGAGCCAGCAGATGAAAGTAGTTCTGCAGCTCTTCCCTCAAAAATCATCTGTATAAATGTGCTTATGTGAGAGGGGCTGTTGTCTTCACTCAGGGCTTGAAGGGCTGAAAGAGAGAGGAGCAGAGCCACAGTCAGAACCTGGATGTGCAGGAATCCAAGGACACCTTCCTGCCAGGGCCATGCCACCCAGCTCTTGCCATGGCCACAGGAGAGGAGGGGCCAAGGGGATCAGCTGCAAGGTGCTGGCCATGAATCCCCTCACATATGTCCCTGAAATATCTGTGTGCTCTGCCCATGCCACCCCTCGTCCCCACAAGGAGTGAAGCCCACTGCAGCTTGGGCAGGGATTGCAGTTCCCTGCCCAGGCATTGCAGCTCCCTGGCCAGCCCCCACTGACAGCCCGCTGCCCTCACTCACCCTCACGGAGGGCCTGGAGCTCTTCCTTCTGCCCCATCAGGAGCACCCCAGCAATCTCTGGGAACACAGGCTAACCATAAATAGGGCTGCTTTGGCTATTATCCAGTTTGCTTTATGGCTTAATGAGGTGAGGAATTCATGGATATTTAACTTCCTTTGGAAGGCAGGCACATGGATTCAGAGCTATCACACACTGTGTGGGTTTGGGGTTTCTTTAATAATGGTACTTGCTGAGGAAATGACACTGGGGGAAATTTACTCCCAACCCTTCACACAGCTCTTTGAGTTTGCCCCACCAGTTTTCAAACGGTCCAGATCAACTCAAAATGCTAATGATATACAGTTGCTGGTGTTGATGGTAAGCCTGTTCTATTTAGCATTCAGAGATAAGGGAAGATTAACCTGGATAACCACACTGACGCCTACCCCAGAGACAAGGGATGCTGCTGCCCCCGAGATTGACCCTGCCCCACAGCCCACCTCAGAAACGAACCACCCAGATTGGGTGGGGGTTCTGGTGAAGGAGATGGGCCAGATGCTGAAGGAGTACATTCCCCATGTGTTGAGAAACCCTCCCCCTGCCTCAAAGAAAGAGAGTCGGATGGTACAGCAGTGGAGCCCAGAGATGTTACAACCGTCCAGGTTCCAGCTGAACTGCAAAGGCAGTCACAGCCAGCAGCAGTCACCTCTGTGGAAACAAGGAGATCTAAGATGAAATCAGAGCATCCAGGTAAGGATAAGAATGGAGGGCCCTCACATCCCAAAGGAGAGCCAGTGGTTGAGATCATCACTGAGTCCCTGATGTACGAAAGTCCCTGTGGGTGAACAGCACAAAGACATTGTATGATGGGGACGTGAGGCTTACACAACCTGGTTAATACGGGTCTGGGACCTTATGGGTACAGGAGTGCAACTGGATGGTGGTGAGGCAAGGAATTTGGAACTATTGACCCAGGTCTCAGGTGTGAATCAGGTATTTGTAAGAGAGTCATGGTCCCTTTCCCTCTGAGAGCAGCTTTTAATGAGTGTCAGAGAGAGGTTTGTCCACAGGGAGAGAATGCAGGAGCACCACCATAGAATGTGCTGGAAGACCCTTAAGGAAAGGATCCAACAGCTGATAAAAGTGGCAGTATTGGAGGTACTCTTTGGGAGGGATGGACAGCATGATAATGACCCCAACAAGGTCAGGTGCACTGGGCAAATGTTGTGGAGTCTGGCAAATCTGGGGCCATCCCAATACACCACCTCCTTGCAATGATTAATGCAGATAACTGAGAGACAGTGGGTTCTGTCACCAACAAGCTTAGAAATTGTGAGAGTATGATCAAAGGCCCAGTGCTGGCTCATGTCTCTGCTGTGATCGAGGACCTGATCAAAGAGGAGATGAGGGAGATGGAGGAGGAGGAGAGGAAGATCAGTGCAGCACCTGTGCCAGTCACAGGCCCCAAAGTCAGAGCCCAGCGTCCCCCAGCTAGAGAGAAAGGTTACACCCCAAGGGCTGACCTGTGGTTCTTCTTTCATGACCATGGGGCAGACATGGGAAGTTGGGATGGAAACCCACTTCTGTCCTGGCAGCATGGGTGCATCAACTCAAGGAGGGAAACACTAAACGAGGGAGTTCCACTAAAGGGAAGGCAGCCTCAACCTCCCATTACCGAGCTGCTGGCTATGATCTGTCAGATCATCTTGAAGGAACCTCTACTGTGTATGCCCAGGAAAGAAATAATAACCAGGGCTAGGAGGGCACTGCCTCTAGCCAGGAAGAAGCACGGGAAAACCGGATTTTCTGGACGGTGTGGATACGATGGCCTGGCACATCAGAGCTACAAAAATACAATGCCTTAGTTGATGCTGGTGTGCAGTGTACCCTAATGCCATTGGGACATGTGGGGGCAGAACCTGTTTCCATTGCTGGGGTGACGGGGGGATGGCAGCAATTGACCCTGTTGGGAGCCCAGGTGAGCCTGACTGGGAAGGAAGAGCAGAAACATCCTATTGTGACTGGCCCAGAGGCCCCGTGTATTCTGGGCATAGACTTCCTCCAGAATGGCTATTACAAAAACCCAAAGGGACTCAGGTGGGCTTTTGGCATAGCTGCTGCAGAGGATGAGAACATGAAGCCATTGAACACCTTGCCTGGACTATCAGAAAACCCATCTGCAGTAGGACTCCTGAAGGTGAAAGAGCAACAAGTGCCGATTACCAGCATCTGCTGTGCCAGACATGCTGGAACTCCAGTACGAGCTGGAGTCGAAGGCAGCAAAGTGCTCTGCCACTATTGACATTGCCAATGCATTTTTCTTCATTCCTCTGGCAGCAGAATGCAGGCCTCAGTTTGCTTTCACCTGGAGGGCCATGCAGTACAACTGGAACCGACTGCCCCAGGGGTGGAAGCACAGCCCCACCATCTGCCATGGACTGATCCAGGCTGCACTGGAAAAGGGTGAAGCTCCAGAACATCTGCAGCATATTGATGATATCATTGTGTGGGGGAACACAACAATGGAAGTATTTGAGAAAGGAGAGAAATTCATCCAGAGTCTGCTGGAAGCTGGCTTCAGCATCCAGAAGAGCAAAGTCAAAGGACTTGCCCGAGAGATCCAGTTCCTGGGAGAAAAGTTGCAAGATGGATGGCGTCAGATTCCCACTGAGGTCATCAGTAAGATCACAGGTGTCTCTACTGTTTTGTGGAAGAGATCAAAAAAGCTCCACAACTTGTGAAAGTTGTAAAGTCGGGATGTTTATTGTAGCGCTGGACGCATGCAGGGATTACTCCCCTCAAAAGGCAAGTGTACCTCTGTGAACTTCAGGTCTCTTTTTATGGCTCTCTCAAATACATATGCATATAATTTCACAACAGGTTCATACATATTCATTCTACTGATTTCATGTGACACTTGCTACTAATTCTTCAGAAGGAACTCTTGGGTCAGGTTGCCCTGCTCTGTCTGCTCTCCTCCTCCCCCCTTTATCTCTTATCCTTCAGCTGAAGCAGCCTCTCGAAGCACAGGCCCTTCAAGAGAACAGGCAGTGAGACTAAACAGCAAGCAACAGACTTAATTCAAAGATGAACATTTCACCTAAATCAAAATGTATTTCTACCCTGGAAAATTTCTACTCTGTCTCATTTCCCCCCTTTCCTGGAAAATAAGTAAATTCTTTTACTTAATGCAAACTCTTAGGACAATAAGTGTCTCTCAATGCTTTACCTCATACATTTGATAGGGAGATTAACAGAGCTATACGCTGTAGTATTCTCTAATTTCAAATTAATAATAAAGGATAACTTTAAACTTACTTTAACTAATACAACATCATTTTTATCAATTTTTACAGAGGTGCAAGCAGTTTTTAGACACTCACACCTTTTACCAGTATATACGAGCACAGTTTTTTGATCAGTGACTGGATGAATTTTGAAGTGGCAAATACTCTGTTCAGTGTCCAGACACACATCATGGGCATTAATAGTACTGCTTTCACAAATGAATCTCAGCTGTTTTCTAGTAATGCAGGATTCTAAGTTTACTGTTTGCTACTTTTAATTAATTTTTCATGTTTGCAATCTATGTTCTGAAGGGTAGAGCACTGTTTTTTCATTATTTAATCTTAGTGCAATGATGGGATGGATAACATAAACAGTGCTATTACGTATGGTAAGTACAAAGGCAGTGGCTACATTAGAAACAGGATTATAGGTGAAATTTACTATAGTTTACCAGGACTAAAACTTTTTTCAAAATCAATTGTGTTATACATATATAGAGTTAATTCATGCTATTTGTATATATATATGTGTGTGTGTAAGATATTGTAAGAATCCAACTCATGTACTTGACCACTCTGGCTGAGAGCAGAGTCCTATTTCTAACGCTAAAGATAATATCAAGTCCGTTAGCTTAAGAATGAAGCCTTCCCAGACCATGAATGTCGACTTCCCAGAAATGCTTTGAATACTGGCACCACTCGATTACATGTGAAAGATGGCCATATGGACACAGGGACTGGCTTTTGCATCGCATCCCTATGGACCCAGCAATACATGCGAAAGAAGGCTATTCTGGAAGGGCTCAGACAGTCATTGGAACACCTGGACTGGCTTTGTATCTCTATGATCCAGCTCTACATATGAAGGGACACAAGGGACATTCTGTCATTCCGGCCCCAGGCGGAACATAGGGGATATAAGCTGGCTGTATGAGACAGTCAGGGTGAACCACTGGGGAGATGCTGGCACTCTGTCAGTTGGATCCAGGTTCACCCAGCACCAAATTCCGGAGTTGATGCTGTCTTGGCTGTGGTGAATTTTTTAATTATATTTTGTTATTGATCTAATAAATCTTTGGTTTTTTTTTTTTAATTTGGCTGCAGATTTGATCATTTATAACAAATTGCATTATCTTAGACAACTTTCTGAATTTCAGCTGGAAAATTACTTTCCCTCCCTTCTTGTATGATCAGAGCTGCTGTTGCCTGCATCTGCAACTGTGCTTGTATACAACTGAAAGCTAAAGATATATTATCACATTATCTTGAACTGTACTAAGTACTTCTACTAATAACTTGTGATCTTGGTCCCTGGCCTTTTCTTACTTTGGCAGTGCCTTTGAAATCTGCCACTGGCTAGTTCTTAATGCTAGTAGAGATGACTGTAAAGACTGCTTCAATTTTGTAAGGCTGCTTGCTGCAGTGGCTAGCTTATTCATCAGTATTTCTGAATCAATTCCATTTAGAACTCCTAATCCTGTTCCTAATATCCCAGTTAGATCCTTTCTTATTCTGCTCTTAAGGTCTACCTGTCTTTGTAACTACGCTGTGCAGCTCTCAAAGGATGTTCTTAGGAAAGAGGAGCAGGCTGGTTGGATTTTTGAGAGGTTAATTTGCATTAGCAACTCTTTTGAAGTGTCTGCACTTCTTGTTCTTGCTACTCTTGCTCTTCATATACTTGATCTCTATGAATTACTACAGTGGACAGGTTTAAATCTTTTATCTCAGAAAGTTCTCTCATGGATCTAGTATCCTGATTAAAAGCCTGGGACCAAGGCCATTCAGCATCACTTTGAATAGAGGTACTCTCTAATTTTAAGACTTCAATTATTATTATATACAAAATAATTCTGTAAGTGAAAGTATGAACAACCCTTGACTGCAATATACTCATTTTGCTTGAGTGAGTTTTAGTCTCAGTTCATTGTCTCCTGGTGTCACTCTCCAAGGGGGCTTCTGGGGCGTTCTTCACTCGAGAGTGATGGATCCAGGCATTCTGCTCCTTGATCTTGATTGCGGTGAAGATGGCAAGAAGCACCTGGAATGGTCTTCTTTACTGTGGTTCCAAAGTCTTTTCTGCAAGAGGCTTAACATATCCATAATCTCTAGGCTATATGTTATGCACTGGCCCATCTAACTCCGTGCTCTGAGTTCCAGCCACACGTTTCTCAATTTTTCTGAGCTGTTTGCTTAAAGCCACCATGTAGGTGACCAGTGTTACCTCTCCAATGTACTGGGCATTCTTTTTGTGTTCTATAAAGCATTTCAAAGGGACTTAGACTTTCTTTAGCTCTAGGTTTAGTTTAAATTTGCAACAGTGCTAGTGGAAGTGCTTGGGGCTAGGGTAGATTAATTTCCTGCCCGAGTCTTACAGTCTGCTGCTTAATCAAATGATCCATTTTCTCCACCTGGCTGCTTGATTAGGGGGGGTACAGAATGTGAAGTAGCCAGGTGGCTACTAATCTGTTGCACTATTTTGGAAATGAAATGTGATCTTCTATCTGAGGATATTGTTGCTGGAACTCCGAAGCATGGTATTACTTCTTGTAATAACACTCTAGTAACTTCTCGAGCTTTGACAGTTCTGGTGGGGAATGCTTCTGGCCACCCTGAAAATGTGTCTGTCAATACCAATAAATACTGATACCCCCCTTTCCTTGGGAGTTCTGAAAAGTCAATTTGCCACTGCTGTCCAGGCCTATGGCCTCTCCTAATCTGACCGAGTTTTGGCTTGGGGGTATTTTTGGGGTTAGTCTGGAGGCAAAGATCACACTGTCAGGTCACTTGAGTAATAGTGGCATATAAATTCCTAGCAACGATTCTTTCAATCAAGTAGGTGTATAGGGCATCTATTCCTCAGTGTGCTTTCTGGTGCTCTTCCCTTACTAGTGACCACAAGAAATGGGAAGGGATTACCAGCTTCTTTTCAATGGTAGCCCACCCTTCTTGGTTATACGTCCTTTTTTGATCTTCAATCAATTTTCTATCTCTCTTATTATATTCTGGCTTACTTTCAAGGGAAATTTGTCTATCTGGAATTAGGGCTCACCTCACCTTTTGCTGCTTCCTTTGCCTCTCTATCCGCCAGCTCATTTCCTTCTTCTAATTCTGAGCTCACTTTTTGATGTGCTCTAATATGCACAATTGCTACCTTTTCAGGCAGCTGAACTGCTTCCAGCAGCTGGATGATCTCTTGTGCATGTTTGATGTTCTTTCTCTGTGAGGTCAGCAGTGCTCTCTCTTTCTAGATGGCTCTATGTGCATGCACGACTCTGAATTCATACCTCGAGTCTGTGTAGATGTTTATCTTCTTTCCTTTTGCTATTTCTAAGGCACAGGTCAGAGCAATTATCTCAGCCTTCTGCGCAGAGGTGCCTGTTGGTAAGGGTGCAGATTCTGTTACCTCTCTGCAGGTGGCTACTGTGTACCCAGCATGTTGCTTTCCATTGGCAATGCAGCTGCTCTCGTCAGTGAACCAGGTCTCTGCATTGTCCAGAGGAGTGTCTTTCAAATCTGGGCGTCTGGAGTAGGTAGCTTCAATGGTCTCTAGGCAATTGTGGTGTACTGCTTCACCTTGATTTCTACTGAGAAAGGAAGCTGGGTTGACAATATTAGCACCACTATCTTTACATCATCTTGCTCTACCATGATGGCCTGGTATTTCTCTCTGTGGTGAAAGCCAGTGGCTACTCTTTACTTCCAGTACTGTGGACACTGTATGGGACACTAGCACAGTCCTTTTCTGTCCCAGGGAAAACTTGCGTGCCTTCTGAATATTCAGCATGACTGCTGCTACAGCTCTGAGGCAACCTGGCCATCTTTTGGCTGTTGCATCCAGCTACTTGGAGAAGTAAGCAACTGCCCTTCGGTATGGACCTAAGTCTTGAGCCAGTATTCCTAAGGCAATTCTCTGTTTTTCATGGGAAAATAGAAAGAATGGTTTACTTACACCTGGAAGTCCCAGGGCTGGAGCTGACATGAGGGCACTCTTTAGCTGATAAAAGGCCCATGTGGCTTCCTTTGTCCGGGGGAGATCTCTGTTTCCATTAGCAATAAGAGCATAGAGAGGTTTGACAAGCAGTCCATAATTATTAATCCACAGCTGGCACTACCCTGCCATGCCTAAGAAGGTTCGGAGTTCCTTTATTGTCTGGGGTTTTGGGGTTTGGCAGATGGCTTCTTTGCGAGCCTGCCTTAAAGTCCGTTGCCCAGCACTCACCTTGTAGCCCAGGTATATTACTTTCTGTTTCACTACCTGTGCCTTCTTCTTTGATACTCTGTATCTTTGGAGTCTTAGGAAGTTCAAGAGGCTTACTGTCCAGGCCACACATGCTTCTCTCGTCTGAGTGGCTATTAGAAGATCATCTACGTACTGCAACAGTTTCCCTTCCTGTAGAGCTTCCCAGGACTCCAGATCTTTTGCAAGAGTCTCCCCAAACAGAGTGGGGGGGAATTTGAAGCCTTGAGGCACATAGACTATGTGAGCTGGGTTTTGCACTGCTTTTAGGGCTTTCTCATTTGAATGCAAAAATTTTCTGGCTGGCTTTGTGGATAGGGAGGCAAAAGAAGGCATCTCTCAGGTCTAAAACAGTAAACCAGATTAGCTCAGGTGTTAAACAAGTTAGTAAAATATATGGATTTGCTACCACAGGGTATAAATTCTTCATTATCTTATTGACAGCCCTCAATCTAGTACTATCAGTTATTGGGCTGATTTCTTCCCTATCTTCTTTTCAGGGGGTACTGCTTAATTCTCACTGGTTGTTTTCTTTCTTTAAGCTTGATTACTATGGGGACGCATTCTTCACTTTCTTTGGTACAGCAGAGGCCCATACCCCTGAAAAAACTTGCTCTAATATCTCTTTACTAATTTTTTTCTTAATTTCAATGCCTGTTAATGATAAGCTTAATATCTTTATATCATTTGCCCCCAGAGTAACCTCTTCATTTGAGAATGTTCAGCGAATTGGGCAAATACACAAAAGCTCCTAAGTACACATGTTACTTTAAAGGTTTACAAATGTATGCCTTCTCAGACTGGCCAGTTGTTCTTCACGTTACAACATAATCATTCTCTACAGGTACTAAAGCTTTATTTAAAACTGAATTTATGGCTCCTGTATCAACTAAAATTCCACCCTTTTCTTTTCTTCTGGTCTCACTGCCTCTCGCAGAGGGGTCTGTTCCCTCCTAGTCCTGGGTGAAATTGGACTGCTAGGAGGGGGATGGGTGCGAATGGGTATATCTTTGGAGCTTGAGTCTTCTTCTTTTTTGGGGAGGTCTTCTTTATCTTCCTTTACTTTAGGAGGAGCCTTTAACAAATTATATGTACTCATTTTGCGAGTTGTAATCGCTTTGCATTTCAGTATGATAAACTTTGCCTGACCAGTGGGTCCGAGGGCGGTCTGATCTCACAGTCTCTTTGCTATTTTTGGTGATTTCTTAAAACAAAAACACACCAACATACGGGACTATCTCATTTACCTTCCCATTTTAAAACAGCATTAACTGCAATAAAGTCTTACAAATCTTTTTCTTTTCTGAGCTGCCTCTACTGGCAGCTTTCTTCCAAAGAGCCCCTCCCAAAGGGGCTAGTTCAGGAGCTTCTTTGTTCTGGTTAGTTTTCATTATCTCCTTCTCCTTATACTATCTTGTTTCTACTCAAACTTCTCCTCACAGAGCTTCACAGTAGATTCTTAGTCTTCTTCCCACACACAACTCCAGGTGGCAGGAATCAGGTGGGACTTCTCACACACCAGCTTTAAAATCTTAGGTTCTGAATCAGCTTGATGAGGAAACTTTGATTTACACTCGGGGCATATGCCCCGACGCAGCAATACCAGCGTCTCTCACAAACTCTGCACTGCAATGGTACCCTCGCAGGGAGCCAGCCTCTCGATGCACTAAAGGCTCTCAGGAATTACCCACAGAGGCAAGCTATTCTATTTATCACAGGGAATTCTGAATCTTGCACAGCAGGCTGTTCCCAATCTAGACTGACTATCGCACCAGATGAAGTCCAATAGAGCTCTTCTAAATGAACTCGTTCGTCTCACCACGGTAAAAGCGTGCACAATCTACAATGTACACCACAACTGACCACCTGTATTCAATGAACATTCTCACCTGCACTAAACCACTCTATCTCTGCCGGGCGCTCCCTGCCTCCACAGCCTGCCCCGGCCAGTGCCTCAGGCCTCACTCGGCCCCTTCAGTCACGGGTAGAAACCCCCCACCCGCACTGTAGATATACTCTCTTTGTACACCATGCACTTGCACGATTACAAACACACACACACTAACATTAACAATTAACCACGCAGTGAACTAACTAAGTCCGGACACAGCACACTCATGAGCCCACTCGAACCCACCCCCAGGGTCGCTGGCGGCCGCTCTATGGGACAGTGAACTCCTGTCTCCCAGTAGCTCTATCGACCGGTCTGCTTGCAGGCACAGGAACAAGGCAGAGCACTGAGATGTCTCTGAGTGCCTTATTCAGCCTACCTATCCCCCGGGGGCCCTCTTAATACATACCGAATCTTCCGCCTGCCAGCAGGTCCTTGTCCAGCAGGAGGCCAGCTGACACCAGCAGAATCCTGGGGAGCTCCTAGGAGGGTCCCTTTATCCCTTCTGCCCCTGCAGGGACAGAGATGGTCCCTTCGTGGTCTCCAAAATGTTTTGCGGCAAAGATCAAAAACTCCACAACTTGTGAAAGTTGTAAAGTCAGTATGTTTATTGCAGCGCTGGATGCATGCGGCGATTACTCTCCTCAAAAGGCATGCGTGCCTCTGGGGGAGTCCAAGTCCCATTTCTATTCCTGTCTACAAATGCATATGCATACAATTTCACAATAGGTTCATACATATTCATTCTACTGATTTCATGTGACACTTGCTACTAATTCTTCAGAAGGAACTCTTGGACTTGCCTTGCTCCGTCTGCTCTCTTCTTCCCCCCTTTATCTCTTGTCCTTCAGCTGAAGCAGCCTCTCTAAGCACAGGCCCTTCAAGAGAACAGGCAGTGAGACTAAACAGCAAGCTACAGACTTAATTCAAGGATGAACATTTCACCTAAATCAAAATGTTATTCTACCCTGGAAAATTTCTACTCTGTCTCACAGGGACCCCAGAGTGCCCCACCTTGACCCTATGGGAGAAAAAGATTATAAGAATGATGCCAAAAGTACTACAAATATTATTAGCTACCATAAAGAGGAAGAAATCAATATCAAGTAGACATTAATTAATTAATAGAGTTGTGTTACTTAGAAACACGACCAATAATATTCTTGGTAGCTAAAAATATATTGATTTTTTATTATAAATACAAAAATTGGGTAATAAAGATATTGAATAATACTATCATAATTCAAATAATATAATTATAATTTTATAAATTAATAAATGTTTTTCTAAAGAAAAATGTCTAAATTATTTTAATGTTTTGGGATATCAGTCCTAGGTGGGTGATGTCAGACATGATGAGGCTGGGGGTGAGGAGCAGCTTGTCCAAACAGGCTCAGCCTGCAAGGGGCTCATTCTTCTCCCTGCCCAGACACCCTAAAGAGACATTCAGCATCAAGATCACCTGGGGAATGCTTCTGTCACCTCTTCCCTGAACTGAAATGTAAAGAAATATTTCCTTGATATCATGATGTGCACTTTGGAATCTCCCTCCTGAAGGGAGCTCCAAGCTGACTCCAATCGCTGCACAAGCCCTGGAGACTCACAGACAATGGAAGGGAGACAAAGAGATCCTGAGGGCTTTCTGTATTTTAATCAGCCCCACGGTGGCTTTGGGGCTGGCTCCAGGAGCCTCAGGCAGCGAGAGAAGGATGAAGAAGCTGCTCAAGGAGTCAGCAGCCAAACTCCAAGTGCCTTGGAGCACGGCTGGGCCCCAGGGAGGGCAGGGAGTGCCCAAGGCTGCCCAGGCAGTGCTGAGAGCAGATCCTTGAGGCCAGGAGTGCAGGGAGCCCAAGGCTCTGGGCAGGGCACTGCAATGCTGAGCAAGGCCTGGCTTGGCTGCAGGGAGCAGAAAGGCCAAGCTCTGAGCCCAGCCTGGGCCAGCAGGGCCTGTCCCTCCCGGCTGGCTCGGGGCTCTTTGTGGGCCAGGGGAATGTGAGGGGCAGCAAGGACAAATGCCACAAATCCCTGTGACACTCCAGATCTGCAGGGAACCGAGGGCCTGTGTGACATAGCGGGGCCTCATGGAAACAAGAGGCCATTGTGAGCCTGCGGGGCTGTGACACCCCAGAACACTCAAATGCTGGGGGTGACCAAAGGCTCCTTTATTCGAGTTTGGTGCACAGGAGAAACACCAACCTCATTTTGACAAGAGGTCAAAATGACACCATATTTTACTGGCAAAATAGAAATATCCAAGAAACTTTGGAAAAGGATTCAATGTAACATCCAATTCAACATAAAACACTTAGCAGTTATCGCTGGCTGGGGTTTTCTATACAAATCACAATCGGGACGGGACTGCTGTGGAACGCGCCCTGAGCTGTTTTATTTTTCAGCATCAGTCTCATTACATGTTTATGACAATGGGAAGATGCCATCTGCTCGCATCCCAGGCAGCAGACCAAGAATTTAATGTTACAACTTTATAAGCTTTTTGAGCAATCACACAATGCAGAAGCACATTGACAGTGGTTCTGTCCAACCGCTATAATCACACGTACCTTTGGTTAAAACAATGCCTGCTTATTTCAAATACAATACCTGCTTGTAAGCCTTAAAACACAATGCACAGAGCTCCAATACTAAGCTTGAAACTCCCTAATATCTTGCTAGATAAACTTTTCTACAGCTTAGGGAGTTATTCTAGACGAGTGTTAATACACAGACCATTGTTCTGTTAGTCCTTGCTTTTCTACTTTTCAAATAATTTTTCTGCTGACCTATCTCATGGCTACTGCTTAGCTCTAATCACAGTTCTGTTGTCTCTGAGGTCTGCCTTTTGCAGCTTTCCCAAAACCATCTGATTTTGTGGATTCCCACAGCAGTAACTTCGTTAGTTAGCTCATTTAACCTGGAAACCTTTAAATCCTTAAGTTATCCAAAAATGTTCTAGGTAAAGAGGATTAAAAGGAGAAGAGAGAGAAAGAAGTCAGAAGAGAAAGGCAGACAGACACTTTTTGCTACAACTGCAAGGGTTCCAGCGTGGGGGTGTGTTAGAAATTCTCAAAAGAACTGTCAGGGTCCAGACCCTGCTCTGTGTTTTTAAGCCCCTGGGCCTTTGTGGGGCTCTCCCCAGGTGGGATTTGTGATTGCTCAGGCAATCAGGGCTGGGTCAGCGCTGTCCCCACTGTGTGACTGACTGACAGCTCATCCCAAGGTGTCTCAGGACATTGATCTCATCCAGACTCTGGCAGTGACCACGGTGACACTGGGGAACCTCATGTAACCGTGGGTCAGTTGTGACAATGTGGGTCCAAGGGCACCATGGTGACACTGGGGAACCTCATGGAGCCCAGGGGCCCTTGTGACACAGTGGGGCCTCATGGAAATGAGGAGTCCATTGTGACTGACAGGGAAGATTCATTACAGACAATTTGATGGGTGAAGGTTTTGGTGTTAACATCTTTGAAATGGTCTTAATGTCTTCATTAACTTTATTGCAGAACCCAGATAACTTGGCCCCTAAAACAGACACGTGGGTCTGCACGAGCCTGAGTTTATGAACTTTGGGGTAAAATGACAGGTTTGAGAGGCGAATATGGGACAGGTGGTTTGGGAAGGCTGAACCTTCCCAGTACCTTGGCCCATGGGGACAGGAAGAGGGCAACGTGCAGCCAGGAGTTTGGATAAAAGGAGGCTGTGCCTCTGGAACCTCAAGAGAGAAACCCCCATGGGTGTGTGCCCTGGTGGACTCTTTCCCTTTGTTGGAATAAAGTTTCAGGACCCCTCTGTCTCCTCTATTGGCATTGGTTTTCCATAGTGTGATTTTCTGTACATGACACCATGGAATGTCACAGAACCAAGGAGCCGTTGGGACACATCAAGGCCCCGTTGGAACAAAGAAACCATTGCTGGCAATACAGAACTCATGGAACCAAGGGGCCATTGAGGCAATGCAGATCCAAGGATGTGACACTATGGAACCTCATGGAATCAGAGACCCTTGTGACACCCTGGTGCCTCATGGAATCATGGAGACCATTGTGAAATTCAGGGACCCCATAGGACCAAGGGTCAAGGATGAAACTGTGGGGCCATAGACCCAAGGAGCCCATGTGACAGAGCTGGGCCGCATGGAGCCAAGGGCATATTGTGACATTGCAAGAGCTTATAGAAGCAAGGGGCTATTGTGCTTCTACAGAAGCAAGGAGAACATTGTGACAAGGAGAATATTGTCACACTACAGGCACTCAGGGAACCAAGGAGTCCATTGGGACACTGTGGGGCCCCATGGAACCAAGGGGACATGGATCAGGTCTTGACTGTTTGGCTGGCTTGGCCTTCTGGGGGCCCCTGAGAGGTCCAGCTGACCCTGGTATGTTGAGGGCTGCTGCTCATCAGCTCCTGAAGATCTGGGCCTGTGTGCTCTCCTTCCTATGGAAAGAACTGTCCCTCTTTCCAGTTTTCCATTGCCAAAATTTGGATTCCTTCTCAATATTTCCTTATATGCACAGATTGTTCCCAGATGAAATCTGCCAGGGCAGAGAGATCTGGCTGGCTTGGTCACCCCAAGTCCATCTCTCATCTGCCTTTGAAACACTGGCACCATGTGCTTTTCTTTCCTATGGGAAAGAAGCACCTTTCACGTCCAGGTCCCCATGGCCAATGTTGGGACTCCACCTCCAGAATTCCCATATGCAAGGATTGCTCCCAGACAAAAGCTGCCAGGAGATAAAAGTCTGTCTGGCCTTGGCTTCCTGAGGGCTGTTTCTCATCTGCCTTTGAAACACTGGGGCTCTGTGCTTTTCTAATGAAAAGAACTCTTCTTCCATTCCATGCACCCACAACCAAAATTGAGATTCCACCTCCAAAAATCCTGATGTTCAAAGATTTCCCACAGATGAAAGGTGCCAGGAGACACAGGTCTGGCTGGCTTGGCCCACGGGTGGCCACCTCTCATCTTCTTCCAAAACACTTGGACTTTGCACTCTTATTTCCTGTGGAGAAAACCTTCCACCTTGACCAGGAGCCCATGGCCAAAACTGGGACTCCACCTCCAAAACTCTGTCCATCCAAGGATTGTTCCCAGGTGAAAGCTGCCAGGACAGACAGGTCTGGCTGCCCTTGGCCTCTTGGGGACCACCTCTCACCTGTTTTTGAAACACTGGGACTCTACCCTTTCCTTCCAATGGAAAAGAACCGTCCTTTTCGTCAGGATGTCCAGGGCTGAAATTGAGACTCAGCCCCCAATTCTGTATATCCAAAGATTTCTTGGTCATGAAACCTTCCAGGAAAAACAGGTCTGGTGGTCTAGGCCTCCCAGGAGCCCCCTGTCAACTCTTTTGCCATTGAAACATTTGGGCTCTGTGCTTTCCTTCCAGTGGGAAAAAAACATCCTTCTTACCTAAGAAGAAATGGCTGAATGTAGGATTCCACCTGCAAAATCCCCTATATCCAAGGGCTGCTTTCAGACAAAAGCTTCCAGGACAGAGAGGTCTGGCTGCCCTTGGCCTCTGATGGCTGCACCATTTCATCTGGCCCTGAAACACCAATGCTCCGCGATTTCCTTCCTATGGAAAAGAACCATCCTTCTCTTCAAGGCATTGATGTCCAAAAGTGGTATTCTGCCTCTAAAGCTCCAAATATCTGGAGATTGCTTTCTACCGAATAGCATATATGATAGCTTGCTCCCAAGCCCTGGGATTGACTGGCAGGGGCTTCTCCCAGTCAGGTCTCTTATGAAGCTGCAAGCATTTCACTGGGCAGATCCCGAGGTGGCGTGGGGTTCAGACCAACGAGAATATCCACACAGCTCCTTCAAATGTTCTATATAAAGGGTAGCCTGGAAAATAAAGTTCCTCTATGCCACGTGGTCATCAGGGGTCAGTTGTCTCTTTCTCCTTGCCACTCACCCCCTGCACATGACATAGCAATTGCTCCCAGATGAAATCTGCCAGCACCATCTAATCTGGCTGCCCATGGCCTCTGGTGAGTGCCCCTCGTCTGCCCCTGGAACACTGGGGCTCAGTTTTCTCCTTCCTGTGGAGACCAAGGTGACACTGTGTGGCCTCGTGGCACCAAGGCCATCACTGTGGCTCTGCTGGGCCGCATGGTCCCAAGGGGCCAGTGTGCAGCAGCAGGGCTTTGTGGAACCAAGAGGCCATTGCTGCATTCCAGGGCCTCGTGGAACCAAAGGGCCGTTGTGATCCTGGGGGCACTGTGGATCCATGGAGAGCATTGTGGGATCGCAAGGGCCTATGGAATCATGGACACCATAGTCACACTGTGGGGCCCCAGGGAACTAAAGGGCCACTGTGACCCTGCAGGGCCTCATAGAAGCACGGGGCCATTGTGACACTGCAGAAGCAAGGAGAACATTGTGACACTGCAGAGTGCCATGGAACCAAGGGAACATGGAACAGGTCTGGCTGGTTTGGCCTCCCAGGGGTCACCTGACAGGTCCAGCTGATCTTGGCATGCTGAGGGCTGCCTCTCATCAGCCCCTGGAGAACTGGGGCTCTGTGCTTTCCTTCCTATGGAAAAGAACCATCCATCTTTCCAGGTGCCCATGGCCAAAACTGATACTCCCCCTGAAAAATTCCCTATCTGCAAGGATTCTTCCAGACAAAAGCTACCAGGACAGAGAGCTCTGGCTGGCTTTGGCCTCTGGTGGTCACCTCTCATTTCAAGGGAGTCCTGAGGAATGTATTTGAACAGGTTTTAATACTCTGAAAATCAGTGAATCTCTCAGCTCTACAGCCCCTGCTGCCATCCCATCTGCCAGGGCAGCACAAGAACCCTGGCCTTTGGGCCTTCCAGAGCTGCTCCTGCTCCAGGCCCAGGGCCCATCCCAAAGCTGGGGCAGCCACAAAGCTGTGCCCATTTCTGTTCATTCCTGTGCTGATGAGGATGAATCCACAGCACCTTGGGGCTTGGTGATGAATTTTACTACTCCAGAGGCCTCTTCTTTCTTGAACTATTCAGTTGAGAAATTCAGTGAGAAAAGCTCATTAACATTTGTTCAAAACACCAAAGAAGACAATCCCCTGGGAATAATTCAAGTCTTTGATTCTTGTCTGGTTAATCGGGCAGATTTCAGAAATGTATTCAAACTGAATCTATTATATTGAAAACAATAAAGAGAGAATTGTTTTTTCCTCTTTCATTTTCTTTTCCTGTTTAAAGATTGATGTTAGCAATCCCCAGTTGATATTGATCCCCAGCCCCTCCTAATGCACTCTGAACAGATATGAAAATCAAGCCCCTTCATGGCTGACAATTAATCACACTTTGTCCCTACCCCCACCCCAGCATTTCCCTCATCCAACCCCTGGCACTCAGAGCAGCTGAGGAATGGAGTCACATCCAGGGCTGTCCCCAGGGCTCAGGACTGGGGCCAGGTCAGTGAAATCTCTTTATTGCTCGTCTGGACGAGCCATCGAGGACACCCTCAGTCAGTTCCCGGGTGATCCCAAGCTGGGTGGGAGTGTGGCTGTGCTGGAGGGCAGGAAGCTCTGCAGAGGGATCTGGACAGCCTGGAGCCATGGGCCCAGGACAATTGGGTGAGGTTCACCAAGGCCAAGGGCCAGCTCCTGCCCTGGGCTCACAACCACCCTGAATCCCTGGCCGTGCCCTGCCCTGATCCCCAGAGCCTGTGCTGTTTCCTTCATCCCTGCACTGCCAGGGACTTTCTGGGACAAGGGAGCTCTGCTCTGGCTACAGAGGGAGGTGCAAGTGCCACCACTTGAGTGGGAACCAGAACTCATCAGGTTTGTGTCCTTTGGGGGTCAGAAACTGGTGGGACGCAGAGGCACAGAGAGTTTCTCTTCATGGCCAACATAAAAATTGTAAACATGATTCAAATTAAGAAACATTGAAACTCTTCCCTCAGTAGTGTGACACATACCAGTAACATCTGACATGTCCACCATCCACAATGGATTTTTGTACAAAACCAATTTTAGAGAAAGATGATTCAGTGATAGATACAAACACAGTGAACTTGTTGTATCAGGATGCTCATCCTGAAGTGGGGATAAAACAGCCTGAACAATTCTCCATCCTGGTGGATGGAGAAGGGAGGTCAGGCTGCTTTTGGTGTTGAGGAAACCAGCTGAAACCAGCCTGACTCATTTAATCTCCTCCTGTCCTGGCTGATCTTCCCTCTTTGCCCTTCCCCCCATTGTCTTTTGTCTCCCACCAGGCCCCCCGGTGAAGAGCCTGGCTCTGTGTTCTCCATCCCCTCCTGGGTGGCACTGCCAGGCTGGGATCAGGAGCCCCTCAGCCTTCCCTGCTCCAGGCTGGACAAGCCCAGCTCCCTCAGCCTCTCCTCACAGCCAAAGGGCTCCAGTGCTGCTGGACAGTACCGTTTTCCTGATCCAGGATGGGGCAACTGAGAGGCATTTTAAAAACTTTTATTCCATTTTCAATCTCATGAGAAGTGTGAGACAATATACAGACGTTATAATTCACGCCATCACAATCAGAAGCCAGCTATTTCCTAATTACAATACATTATAAGGGTTTCTTGGCCTCTCAGCTTTGGCCAGGCCATGCTGTAGATGCCTTAAAGCCAATTATCTAAACCTACCCCTTGTGGGTCCCACTACAATGCATCTTTCATAGTTCTATTTCTCCAAAGTATCTAGTCGTTTTTGCAAGGTCATCCTCTGAAACTTGTTTCTAGCTCAATATCTCTCTAAACAATATCTGTGCTATTCCAAAATTTGTCCTTATCTCAAAATTTGCATATGGATGCATACGGTGTGGACCTTCTGTCAGGCCCTGAGAACTTCCTACAAATTCATTTCCCACACAGCTCCACCTTGGAGGCCCTTCCCTAACCCTGCTCCAGCTGCCAGACATCTTTGCTGCCCTGGGGACCCCAAACCAGGCCCCAGTGGCCTGGATAATCCACGTCCTTGATGTCCTGGTCACACAGCCCAGCCCCTTGTCCCCGTGTCAGGCTCTGGGGGTTGATTTGTGGAACATCCTTGGGGGAGGCTGCAGCTCCAGGTGGACCAGGGGGATACCGGGGACAGGGGACCCTGCTGGGCATGAACAGCTTTGGACTTGTGAGGGTGGAAACTGTGAGGGGGGGCTGGGGCAGAGTGACCAACCCAGTGACTGTAGGCACACAGTTTGTGGTAACTGGGAGTGGGGCTGTGGCCAAGCCTCATCCCTAAGGGGCTACAACCGTGCAGGACAGGTGAACAGTATTAAAGATAATGAGAAATGGAGTGCCGAGGTATACTGACCAACCACAAAAGGGTACAGAGGGCACACAGGTGCAATGCGTGTGAGGTGAAGGGTATAAAAGGTTGTGCTGAGGAACAATAAAGGGCTGGTGCTTGATGCCTTCTTTGGTGTCAGTTGTACCCCCAGCTGGGACACCTGGTGATCCTGAGGTGATTTGGTCAGATGACTGCAGACTGAAGAGCAGTGAGATGGTGGAGTCAGGCAGACTAGGAGCCTGGCAACTGAGCCAGGTGGACCAAGAGCCTGAGAGCCTAAAAATTGGGATGAGTTTTATAGCCAGGCAGACCTGGGAGCCAGAAAGAAATGTAGGCAGACCTGAGAGCCTAGAAGCCTGGACAATGTACGAGACACCACGCCAAGAGGAAGGGTGCTGGATATGAGGAGCAGATGCTACACACTTTGCTTGTTTGATATGATAGAATCAATGATAGCCACACAATAGCCACACTCTTAACTCGTGCTGCTGCCTGCCACTCCCTGCAGGAATGGTGGAGTGAGCCCTGTGCCCCCCGGTGATGTTTTAGCTGCTCTATGATGTTACAGCCCATTCTCCAGTGTCACACAGCTGGTCTCTGATGTCACAGCCAACTCTGTGATGTCATAGTCTGCTCGATGATGGCTGGCCTCTGCCATGTGACATCACAAGCCTCTCTGTGATGTCACAGAGATAGTCTAAGGTGCTATAATTGCTCAATGACCTCACATAACCCACTTTGTGATGCCATAGCCCACTCTGTGACCTCATGTTACCGGATGATAAATTGTCAACACCAGATGAGGAAACTCAATGCTAGTTCTGCATTGAGAAAAACCCCAGGCCTATGGAAACCACACAATGCCCATTGTGTGAGAAGGGGAACTGAAATTCACCAGCCTCAGTGTCCTGCCAGCTCAGCCAGCCCAACTGGAACATTGGGGTCATGAGCACCAGGGACCACCAAAGAGACCCCCAGGACAGAAGAATACATGGGTAAAGGGGAGGGGAAATATGTTAATGATTTTGGGGAAATGATTATCATATGTGTGTTTAGTCCAGGACAATCAATGAATATGTATGCAAAATACAGACTATAAACAGAAACTTTCCTGTACTCAGCATGCATGGCTGTGGGAGAAGCTTTCCCCCTGTGCATCCAGCCAAATAAAGAATGCTGCATCTTCATGCTACAATGGGAATATGGAGTTGTATAATTTTGCCCAAATTTTGGTATCACTCCCACTGCCAGGGAAAGCTCTGTCTCCAGCTGTTCACAAACAGAAGGGCTGGTGGGAGATGTGGTGGTTGGAGGCTGCCTGGGGCACAGTCACCATAAAATAATAGAGTTTCCAATATTCTGTGGAAGAAGGAGGGCCACCAACAAACTGTCTACCCTGGGATTATGGAGGGCAGACCTTGGCCTATTCAGGATGCAGATTTGGAGAGTACCAAATCAGGTACTGTTTTTTTAAGGGAAACAGCCCTTAAAAACAAAGGGATCCAGGAAGGATGAACACACTTCAAGGAAGTAATCTTAAGGGGGAAGGAGCAGCCTGTCCCTCTGTGCTAAAATTGAGCCACCTAGGAAAATGATTGTCCTGGCTGGGCATGGAGCTTTTGTGGGAACTAAGGGGAAAAAGTCACCATTGGACAGAAGATCAGGCATCTCAGGAAGTATTTAAGGATGTTGTTAGGTTGTGCAGAAAGAAAAGTAGAGTGGTAAAAGGTCAATTAGAGCCTAACCTGGCCACTTCCGTGAAAAATGAAAAAAATGTTTTTAAAAAACCTAATAGCAAAGGGAGGGATAAGTAGAACATCTACTCTTTATTGGAGGCAGTGGGGAATAGAGTAAGTAACATAAGGAAAAGCTAAGGTGCTTAACCCATTTTTGCCCCAGTTTTCAACATGAGGGCAGGTTGTCCTCAGGACAAGTGTTCTCCTGAGCTGGTAGAAGTGCACAGGGAGCAGAACAACCCCCCTGTAATCCAGGAGGAAACAGCTGGGGACCTGCTGAGCCACTCAGATGCTCACAGGTGTCTCTGGGAGCAGATGGGATCCATCCCAGGGGGATGAGGGAGTTGGTGGATGAGCTCCCCAAGCTGCTCTCCATCATTTACCATCAGTCTGGATCACTGAGGAGGTCCCAGATGACTGGAAGTGCCAGTGTGAGCGCATCCCCAAGAGGGCAGGAAGGAGGATCTGGGGAACTCCAGGCCCGTCAGACTGACCTGGGTGCCTGGCAATGGTATGGAACAGATCACCTTGAGTGCCATCACAGGGCACCCACAGGATGGCCGAGGGATCAGAGCCAGGCTGCATGGGTTTAGGTCCTGCCTGACCAACCTGATCTCCTTGTATGACCAGGTGACCCAACTGGTGGATGCAGGAAGGGCTCTAGATGTTGTGTACCTGGAATTCAGAAAAGTCTTTGGCACCATAAGTCACAGAATTCCCTGGAAAATGTGCATCCCACAGCTTGGACAGAGTCACCCTTCTCAGGGCTAAGAGCTGGCTGGAGGCCAGGTCCAGAGAGTGGTGGGGATGGTGCTGCATACAGTGTGTCCAGTCACCAGTGGCGTCCCCCAGGAATCTGAGTTTTGCCCAGTCCTGTTTAACATGATTAATAATGATCTACATGAGGGGACTGAGTCCAGCATCAGCAAGTTTACAGATGACACCAAGCTGGGTGTGAGTGTGGATCTGCTGGAAGGTAGGAGGGCTCTGCAGAGGGACCTGGACAGGCTGGATACAGGGCCCAAATCCAGCAAGGTGAGGTTGAACAAGTCCAAGTGCTGGGTCCTGCACATAGGCCACAACAACCCCTGCAGTGCTACAGGCTGGGGACAGAGTGGCTGGACAGTGGCCAGGCAGAAAGGGACCTGGGGGCAGTGATGGACAGCAGGCTGGACATGAGCCAGCAGTGTGTCCAGGTGGTCAAGAAGGCCAATGGCTCCTGGCCTGGATCAGGAATGGTGTGGCCAGCAGGAGCAGGGCAGTGATTCTTCCCCTGTGCTCAGCAATGGTGAGGCCACACCTCGAGTGCTGTGTCCAGTTCTGAGCCCCAGTTTGGGAAGGCCGTGGAGGGGCTGGAGCATGTCCAGAGAAGGGCAACAAGGCTGGTGAGGGGCCTGGAACACAGGTCCTCTGAGGAGCAGCTGAGGGAGCTGGGATTGTTTATCCTGGAGAAGAGGAGGCTCAGGGAGACAAGTCAGTGTCAGGGCACAGGTTGGACTTGATGATCAACAATGTCTTTTCCAACCTTGCTGATCCTGTGATTCTCTGGAACCACCCTTGGAGCAGTTGCAGGAGGAGCCCTGGATCTCCTCTTGAGAAGCTCCAGCAGCCCAGGTCCCTCAGCTTCTCCTGCCAGGCCCAAAGTCCATCCTGTCAGTCCTGCACAGCCTCTGCAGCCCCTCCTCATTGCCCAGAACAGGCAGCCCCAGAGGCAGACACAGCAGCCCAGATGTGCCCCCCAGCCTGTGTTTCCTCTGGCATGGGAGCAGCACAAGGCACTGCAGGAGCCTGCAGACAATTCCTGCAGCACTCGTCACGTCAGGACAGAAGACAAAGGTGACACCAAGGAAATGCTTGGGGCTGTTTGGGGGTGGCTGCCAGACAGCCCTGGCTCTGAGCAACAGCGTCTGCAGTGGGACAGGAAACTCCCAGCTGATGGGAACAAACTTTCTGGCTGACTGCAGAGGCCAGGACAAAGCTGAGTGGTTTCCCTGGCATCCCCCAGCCCTTGCTGTCCCCAGGGGCTGATGGCATTTGTGCTCCCTCAGGTTCATGTCCCCACACCAACAGCATGGGGGTGCTCCTGCCTGCTCTGTGCAATGCAAACAGGGGCTGCTGAGCCAGTGCTGCCGTGTCTGTGCCTGCAAGGATGGGGCACCTGTGTGAGCTGGGGGAGAGGCCAGGGCTGCAGAGGGGGGATGTTGTTGGCAGGTCCATGAGGACGCTCTGGGACGCTGCCCTGGGCTGTTGAATGCACTGGGGATGGATCAGCCCCTGCTCTGCTGCTCCTTTCTGCCTCCCCCAGGGCCCTTTCAGAGCACCAGTCATGCTGTTTGCCCCCAGCATGCCCATGGCCACCCTGGCGCTGCTCACGGGGCTTTTCTGTGCTCAGCATTGGCCTGGGTGTGTTCTTGAGAGAGCCTGGGCAAGGAGCCTGGAGCCCCCAGGGCCTGGCCTGAGGCATTAGCGCTGTCCCAGCAGTGCCCATGGCCTGTCCCTGCTGCAGCCCCGGCACTGCCACCCCCAGGGCTGTGCCCAGCCCCGAGAGCACTCAGGCCCTACAGCAACACCAGGGCCACCAGGGCAGCAGGGCAGGGCCACGGGAGCAGCACTGGCAGCACCAAGTGCTGCTGCTGCTGGGCACAGCTGCTGTGTCAGCACTGATCTGCCCCCAGCTCTGCACACAGACATTGCTGCTGCAGCTCCAGAGAGGGAACAAAAGGGCATCTCTGCAGAAAACTTTGCTGGGAGATCTTTTATTTCATTTAAAGCTACCAAGAGCACAACTCCTCATTGTCACAGTCTGGGGCCACAGCAAAGTTGAGAAAAACAAAAGAGAAGTAGCACAAACAATAGCCTTGGCTTAAGGAGAATATTAAAAAAAGAAAGAACAGGGAAAAAAAAGCCAAAACAACAGAACTTTCAAAGATTACTTTCATTACAAGTGATTTGCAGAAATTGGCAACCAGTTTAATGTTTCTGAAATTTTCCAGTCGTGAGTCTCCACACTGCAGCCTTAAGCTCCTGGTTCCTCAAGCTGTAGATGAGGGGGTTCAGGGCTGGAGGCACCACTGAGTACAGAACTGATACCACCAGATCCAGGGATGGGGAGGACATGGAGGGGGGCTTCAGGTAGGCAAAAAATGAGGTGCTGATAAACAGAGAGACTACAGCCAGGTGAGGGAGACAGGTGAAAAAGGCTTTGTGCCGTCCTTGCTCAGAAGGGATCCTCAGTACGGCCCTTAAGATCTGCACATAGGAGAAAACCATGAACACAAAACAACCAAAAACGAAAAAGATGGAAAACACAAGAAGCCCAACTTCCCTGAGGTAGGATTTGGTGCAGGAGACCTTGAGGATCTGAGGGATTTCACAGAAGAACTGGCCCAGAGCATTGCCATGGCACAGGGGCAGGGAAAATGTATTGGCCGTGTGCAGCAGAGCATTGAGAAAGGCACTGACCCAGGCAGCTGCTGCCATGTGGGCACAAGCTCTGCTGCCCAGGAGGGTCCCGTAGTGCAGGGGTTTGCAGATGGACACATAGCGGTCGTAGCACATGATGGTCAGGAGCGAAACCTCTGCTGAAATGAAAAAGGCAAACAGAAATACCTGTGCAGCACATCCTGTGTAGGAGATGGTCCTGGTGTCCCAGAGGGAATTGTGCATGGCTTTGGGGACAGCGGTGCAGATGGAGCCCAGGTCAGTGAGGGCCAGGTTGAGCAGGAAGAAAAACATGGGGGTGTGCAGGTGGTGGCCGCAGGCTACAGCGCTGATGACGAGGCCGTTGCCCAGGAGGGCAGCCAGGGAGATGCCCAGCAAGAGGCAGAAGTGCAGGAGCTGCAGCTGCCGCGTGTCTGCCAATGCCAGCAGGAGGAAGTGGCTGATGGAGCTGCTGTTGGACATTTACTGTCTCTGGCCATGGGAGCTGTTCATAGAGGAATGTCAGTGACAGGTTAGGAGAAACTTCCTCCAGTAAAATCAAAGCCTTTTCCCACAGTCCCTTCTCCTGTAAGACTCTGACACCCTTTTGATTTTCTAGGAGACTTTCCTTCAGCTCCAAGTGGGGATCCCTGGTTGGTGCTGTCTGAGTGGGACTTCAGCTTCAGGGCAGCTACACACAGGGTTTTTATAATTCAGCCTTGCTGTGCAGACTTTAGAGGCGGACAGGGACCTGTCCTAATGTTCCTCTTTGAAACCATCTTAACACAGAAGGCCCTGTCAACATCTGCACTCCCACTGGCAGTGAACAGGAATGGTAAAGTCTGTTTAAATGTATTTGGGTTATTTACAACTTTTCTTCATCTCCCTGCTGATTATTTTTGCATGTCAGAAACTCTCAGCATTTCTGCTGCCCTCGGGGAGAACAGTGAGTTCTCTGAGGCGAGGTGGTGAGTGAAGAGTGATGAGGGGAAGAGGTCTGTCACCCTGTCCTGCTCCAGGATTCTCTGGGCTTTCACCTTTCCCAGAGAGAGGATGATCACCCTCCCATGTTTCCTTTACAAACCATTCCCACACTGCTGAGAGCAGATGGATCCCCCACAGTCCACCAAATGTCCATCCCTTTCTCAAGGTTTCATCCCCACATTTGTACCCAGGGATACATGGGGCTCATTTCACCAACCCAACAGCATTTTCTCATCATAGACCTTCTGTGTCTCACCCTGGGGCTTTCAGATAACACAGAGATGCTACAGGACAGGTTTATATCCTGGAGGGAAGCTCAAAGCTTGGAAGGAAATCTCAGGGAGACTTCCAGCTATTCAAATGACTGCATTGGATTAAGGGAGATGCAGCTCCTTTCGCTGGCTGCACTGACAGTATTGACCAGAGCTGGGCACTGGGGACAGCGTCACCCTGAGCCAGCTGTGCCCCCTGCCAGAGCCCCCAGGGCTGGGCAGCTGCTCCCAGCCCTGTGCTCTGTAGAGGGAACTGGGCTCGGGGCTGCAGAGCTGCCCCACGGCTCTGCTGCAGCTCTGCCTGCACAGGAGGGGCTGCACGCCTTGGAGCCCCAGCCCTGAGGGCAGAGGCTTGGCTGGGGGGACAGGAGGGAGGGGTCTTGTGCAGAGGGAGGGGCTGCACTGGAGGGGATTCTGTGGACCTCTTTAAACTCTCCCTGCCACAGCATTTCTGGGTTTTGTTTCCTCTCATTCCCTGATTTTCTCTCTGCTTCCTGGGAATTTTCCTCCTGCAGGTGTTTCCCTCTGCCTGAGCTCTCCCTGCCAGCACTCACAGACCCCAAATCTCTGCACTCTCCTTGGCCCTACAGAACCCTGCCTGTTTGCAGGGCACTGGCTGAGGGCAGGTTCTGTTTTCAGGTGGGAGAAAGGACAGCTCAGACTGAGCCTGATGGGTCCAGCAAAGGGGATGCTGGTGCTGTCCATGGGAAGAGGAGTGGCTAAAAACCACTTCAGGAAACTCCTGTAGACTTACAGAGTGCCCAAAGCTACAATCCAGGTCTCTCAGATACTTGTCAAAATTAGTAAATATATAATATTTTATTCTTTCCATTGCACAGGAGAAGGAAGTTGGAAACAATCTCAGGAAATTTGCTTGTCTTTCTAAAAATCATTACCTTTAAAATATTCTGGAAACGATCTGAAGCTCTCAGCTTCTCCTCCTCTACACCAGAGATACTCTGAGTTGTACTTACAGAACCTGTTTTAAGGGGGATGTTCCAGCTTTAGGAGATCATGGCAGGAGATGCACCTGCCTTGTCCTGCAGCCAGAGGTTCCTGTGCCAAGGGCTGGCAGTGATTGTCCTCAAGTCACTTCTACGCATCTTCCCAGCCCTGACTGATTGAAGCTCTCTGTGCCACAGTGCTGTGCCCAGGGTGGCTGCAGGCAGTGCCCCAGCCCTGCTGGGCTGGGAGAGGAGCAGCTCCTCAGGAGAAATGTCTTTTTGAAGCTTTTCTTGGTTTGCCATGAGCTGCCTCTGTGCCAGAAGCCCGGCCCAACTCAGCAGCACTGACACAGCACAAGGACTTTAATGACCCTCTTGGGGATTTGGTGTTGTTTACATCAGACTCAGTCCCTGAGAGAGTGTTCAAAAAACTTCTCAAGACCTCAAACTTGAATTGAAACACTGAAGTTTCTTGAAGTTTGAATGGGTCCCACTGAGGGTAATGACTGAGAAAGTGTCCCCAGGTTCCAGGTAGAGCAGAACAATGGAGGCAGTGATGACAGCTGGGGACAAACAAGGCAAAGGTGTCTCTGGTGCTGAGCAAAGCTGGATGTGTTTCAGGAATGCAAAGGGCCAAGGCCTGAGCCCCAGCCCCTGGCCAGGCAGATCCTGTCCCTCCCTCCATGCTCAGGGCTCTTCCCAGGATGGGCACTGGCATGTGGGGATGCGCAATGCCAAGGGCAGGAGCATGGGGTGGCCCCTGCCAGGCTGCTGAGCAGGGACAAGGAGGCAATGAGGCCCCAGGCCTGCAAGGGTCACTTGTCTCCTGCTCCTGCCTCAGGCCCAGCCCCAGCAGCCATGGCCAAAGTGCTGCAGGAGTTGGCTCTGTCAGGGCCTTGCAGCTGCTGCACATGCCTGTGCCCTGTGCAGCCCAGGCTGTCCTACGGTGTCCCTGCCCTGCGCCTCTGTCCCTGCAGGCTGTCGGCATCCCCCGGCTGCCCCACCTGGCTGGCCCCTTCCTTTGCTGACAGCTCTGCCTCCTGCCTGCCTCTGCCTGCCCACACAAAGCCTTGGGCTGATACCAAAATTGTTCATTCCATTTTACCCTGCCTGTGAACTTTGAGCACTGGAACAAGGCATGCAGGGGCTGCTTCCCCTGCAAGGATGGTTGGAATGGAAGAAGAAGACATCTGGCTCAAGGGTGCCGGGACAGAGAAAAAAAGGAATGAATCTGGGAAGATGGGGTGGGTTTTATGGAAATGGGTAAATTGTAATTCACATTTAGTGACTGTATAATAGGAACATGCTGCGAGAACTGTATGTGTATGTAAGTTTAGGAATTATTGAATGCTGTACCTTAGACCAGAATAAATTATGCACTCTTAAACACCAAGTAAGTGTTAAGGAGCCTTTTTCTGATATTTTGGGCATCTGGTGACAGCGGGACCTCACAGAACCAAGGAGTCAGCTGTGACACTGTGCAACCCCATGGAACAAAGGGTCCATTGGGATGCAGTGGAACCCCATGGAACCAAAAGACCATTGTATCAGAGCAAGGCCTCGTGGAACCAAGGAGAGAATTGTTGACAGTGTGGTAGCTCATGGAGCCATGGGGTCATTGTGTCAGTGGGGTGCTGCAGGGAACCGATGGTCCATTGGGACACTGCAGAACCTTCTGGAATTAAGGGGATCATCTTATGCTCTGGAACCTCATGGAACAAATGATCCATGGTGACATTGCAGTGCTCAGACCATTGTTGACAGTGTGAAAGTTCCTCGACCCAAAAGTCCATTGTGACCCAGAAAGGCCTCCTGGAACCAAGGGTCCCTTGTGGCTCTGTAGGGCTTCCCAGAACCAAGGAGACCATTTGGACACTGTGGGGCCTCATGGAACCACCTGCCACTGTGACACAGCGGGGCCACATGGAGTCAAGGGGCCACTGAGACACTGAGGAACCTCATGGAACCAAAGGTCCATTGTTCCACTGCGAGGCCCTGTGGAACTAACGGGACCATGGTGACACCGTGGTACTCCATGGAACCAAGGGGCCTTTCTGATTCTGCTTTGCCTCATGGAGCCAAGGGGCCACTGAGACACTGCAGGGCCTGGTGGAACTAAGGCAGCCTTGTGACACTGCAGGGCCCTTGGAACCAAGGGTGCATTGGGAGATTGTAGGGCCTCTTGGAACCATGGAGACCATTATGGACCTTCAGAACCCATTGGAACCAAAGAGGCCATTGTAACACTGCTGGGCCTTGTGGAATCAAGGGACCACAGTGACACCGTGGGGCTCCATGGGACAAAAGGGCCATTCTAACATTGTGCAACCAAGGAGACCATTGCTTTGCTATGGGACATCATGGAACCAAGGATCCATTGTGCCAAAGCAAGGCCTCATGGAACCATGGAGACCATTATGACATGTGGCCTCATGGAACCAAGGGCACGGTCGTGACACAGTGGGGCTCTGAGGGACCAAGGGGCCATTCTTATAGTGCAAACCCAAGGAGACCATTGTGACACAATGGGGCATCACAGAACCACAGGTCCATGGGGACACAGCGTGGCTGCGTGAAACCATGGAGGCCATTTTTACTCTTTGATGCCTTGTGAAACCAAAGGGCCACTGTGGCACTTTGTGTCCCCATGGAACCAAGGAGTCCATTGTGACACTATGAGGCTTTGTTGGGCCAAAGGGCAGTTGTGACACTGTGTGGTACCATGGAACCAAGGGACCACTGTGACACTACAGGGCCCCATGGAACTAAGGATTCATGGGACATTGTGGGACTCATGGAACCAAAGGTCCATTGTGACATTGTGGGTCCTCATGGAACTAAGGGGGGACAATTGTGATTCTGTGGGGCCCAATGGAAGCAAGGGGCCTGTGTGACACTGCTGGGCCTCATGCAGCCAGGGGGCCACTGTGATCCTGAGGAGCCCAAAAGAACCCCAGGGCCATTTTGACACTCTGCAGCTGTGGAGACCGTGAGAGGCATTCCCTGGGCTAGGGACACACAAAAAGCTTCTCTCAGAAGCTGTTTGACCCCATTGGCTCCTTCCCCTTGTTCTATGTCCCTCAGCCTCTCCCTCCCAATTCCCCCATTGGCCCCCCATCTTTTTACTGCCCCAACGCCACTGTTCCCCACTACCACTGGAGATACAGAAACCTGGACTGCCCCCAGGAGTCCTGCCTTGTGACCATGAACATCTCACTGCATGGCTGAATTAAACATCTGTGGATACCATGCAAAGGCCCTTTTTGCTTTCCTACCTGGGGCTGACACTACAGAAACTCATGGAACCAAGGGGCCATGGTGACACAGCAGGGCCACATGGAACCCAGGAGAGCAGTGACATTTAGGGACCTCATGGAACCAGGGTCCATTATAACACTGCACAAAGAAGGAGACCATTGTTGGTGCTGTGGAAGCTCATGGAACCAAGCAGCCACTGTGACACTCCAGGGCCTCACTGAACCAGGCAGACCATTGTGACACCACAGATCCTCATGGCACTAAGGGTTTATTGTGACACAGCAGGGGCCCATGGAGCCAATTGTCCATTGTGACAATGTGGATCTGAGGAGACCATGGTGACACCATGGAAGCTCATGGAACCATGGGTCCATTGTGGCACAGCAAGGCCTCATGGAACCAAAGAGACGATTGTGACATCATGGAACCAAGGGTCCATTGTTATGGTTCAGAACCAAGGAGACCATTGTGACATCATGGAACCTCATGAAATCAAGTGTCAATTGTCACAGTCCAGAACCTGACTGGGCCGGCTGTTTTTTGTCTCTGCCCAGACAAGGGTTAGATGGGTTCGCTCCCCGGGCTTCGCAGGACGAGGCTGGACTCTCAGGTTTGGTCTTCAAGGTTGTTTATTATTTCTTATCTACAAAGTTTTTCTTTCTGCCGGGGTCTGACCAGCAAGGCAGCCAAAGGCACTCTGACCGCCTACAGGGTGGTCGCGTCTTTTTTTTTAACAAAGACTACGTAAACTATATTTATCTTTTGTCCCCAATACTTATCATTTTAATTTCTAAGTGTACCTTAACTAAGAACCTATCAAAAATATCTACGTCACACAGAAAATGGAAGACATGAAGAAGGAAGAAGAGCCATGTGGCCCCAACTCCCTCCATCTTGTTTTTTTAACCACCCTGTACCAAAATCTGAAAATCTGTGCTTTGACCTGTAATTGTGCTATTTCTATATCCTTTAAACACCAGTGATTCTCATATCCCCATATACAGGTGGTACATCTCTCGAAGGGTCAAAGTTGAGCCACCAGGTACTTTTGGCAACATTCCAAGGCTCCCGAGCCCCCCAAGGGTTCTCTCGGTAGCTCTGGACGTCAGGAGAGGTGCGCTGAGTTCCCACAAGAAGGTTCCATGAAGCCCCACTGTATAACAATGGAAGCTTGGTCCCATGAGGTTCTGTACTGTCACAGTGGTCTCCTTGGTTCTGGAGCATAACAATGGACCCTTGGTTCCATGAGGTTCCATGATGTCACCATGGTCTCCTTGGTTCCACCACGCCTTGCTGTGTCACAATGGACCCATGGTTCCATGAGCTTCCATGGTGTCACCATGGTCTCTTCAGATCCACATTGCCACAATGGACAATTGGCTCCATGGGCCCCTGCTGTGTCACAATAAACCCTTAGTGCCATGAGGTTCTATGGTGTCACAATGGTCGGCCTGGTTCAACGAGGCCCTGGAGTGTCACAGTGGCTGCTTGGTTCTGTGAGCATCCAGAGCATCAACAATGGTCTCCTTGTTTCTGCAGTGTCATAATGGACCCTGGTTCCATGAGGTCCGTAAATGTCACTGCTCTCCTGGGTTCCATGTGGCCCTGCTGTGTCACCATGGCCCCTTGGTTCCATGAATTTCTGTACTGTCAGCAATGGTTCCTCTGTTCCAATGAGGTCCTGCTGTGTCACAATGGACCCTGGGTTCCATGAAGTTCTTCAGAGTCACAATGGCCCCTTGGATCCATGAGGTCCTATAGTGTCACCATGGTGTCCTTGGGTCCCCACTGCCATAATGGACCATTGCTGCAGCCTGGATAACTGCTAATAAAGCCCAGGGTAGGAAAGCAAAAAGGGCCTTTGCATGGTATCCACAGATGTTTAATTCAGCCGTGCAGTGAGATATTCAGGGTCACAAGGCAGGACTCCTGGGGGCAGTCCAGGTTTCTTTATCTCCAGTGGTAGTGGGGAACAGTGGCGTTGGGGCAGTACAAAGATGGGGGGCCAATGGGGGAATGGGGAGGGAGAGGCTGAGGGACATAGAACAAGGGGAAGGAGCCAATGGGGTCAAACAGCTTCTGAGAGAAGCTTTTTGTGTGTCCCTAGCCCAGGGAATGCCTCTCACGGTCTCCACAGCTGCAGAGTGTCAAAATGGCCCTGGGGTTCTTTTGGGCTCCTCAGGATCACAGTGGCCCACTGGCTGCATGAGGCCCAGCTGTGTCACACAGGCCCCTTGCTTCCATTGGGCCCCACAGAATCACAATTGTCCCCCCTTAGTTCCATGAGGCCCCACAATGTCACAATGGACCTTTGGTTCCATGAATCCCACAATGTCCCATGAATCCTTAGTTCCATGGGGCCCTGTAGTGTCACAGTGGTCCCTTGGTTCCATGGCACCACACAGTGTCACAACTGCCCTTTAGCCCAACAAAGCCTCATATTGTCACAATGGACTCCTTGGTTCTATGGGGACACAAAGTGCCACAATGGCCCTTTTGTTTCACAAGGCCTCAAAGAGTAAAAATGGCCTCCATGGTTTCACGCAGCCACATGTCCCAGTGGACCTGTGGTTCTGTGATGCCCCATTGTGTCACAATGGTCTCCTTGGGTTTGCACTATAAGAATGGCCCCTTGGTCCCTCAGAGCCCCACTGTGTCACGACCGTGCCCTTGGTTCCATGAGGCCACATGTCATAATGGTCTCCATGGTTCCATGAGGCCTTGCTTTGGCACAATGGATCCTTGGTTCCATGATGTCCCATAGCAAAGCAATGGTCTCCTTGGTTGCACAATGTTAGAATGGCCCCACTGTGGCACTGTGGTCCCTTGATTCCACGAGGCCCAGCAGTGTCACAATGGCCCCTCGGTTCCAATGGGTTCTGAAGCGCCCTAATGGTCTCCATGGTTCCATGATGTCCTGTAATCTCCCAATGCACCCTTGGTTCCAAGGGCCCTGCAGTGTCACAAGGCTGCCTTAGTTCCACCAGGCCCTGCAGTGTCTCAGTGGCCCCTTGGCTCCATGAGGCAAAACAGAATCAGAAAGGCCCCTTGGTTCCATGGAGGATCATGGTGTCACCATGGTCCCATTAGTTCCACAGGGCCCAAAGGGGAACAATGGACCTTTGGTTCCATGAGATTCCTCAGTGTCTCAGTGGCCCCTTGACTCCATGTGGCTCTGCTGTGTCACAGTGGCAGTTGGTTCAATGATTCCTTACAGTGTCCAAATGGTCTCCTTGGTTCTGGGAAGCCCTACAGAGCCACAAGGTTCCAGGAGGCCTTTCTGGGTCACAATGGACTTTTGGGTAGAGGAACTTTCACACTGTCAACAATGGTCTGAGCACTGCAGTGTCACCATGGATCCTTTGTTCCATGGGGTTCCAGAGCATAACATGATCCCCTTGGTTCCAGAAGGTTCTGCAGTGTCCCAATGGACCATTGGTTCCCAGCAACACTCCACTGTCACAATGACCCCATGGCTCCATGAGCTTCCACTCTGTCAGCAATGGTCTCCTTGGTTCCACGAGGCCTTGCTCTGATACAATGGACTTTTGATTCTGTGGGGTTCCACATTGTCACAGCTGACTCCTTGCGTCTGTTGGCCTCTGCTGTCACCAAATGTCCAAAATATTAGAATAAGACCCCTTAACACTAATTTGGTGTTTACGAGGGCATAACTTATTCAGGTCTGATGTCCCACATGGGATAACTTCTAAACTTACATGGACACGAGATTCTACCAGTGTGTTGCTTATACACAGTCACTAAATGTGAATTACAATTTACCCATTCCCATAAAACCCACCCCAACATCCCAGATTCACTCCTTGTTTTCTCTATCCCTGCACCCTTGAGCCAGATGTCTTCTTCTTCTCTTCCAACCATCCTTGCTGGGAAAGCAGCCCCTGCATGCCTTGTTCCTGTGCTCAAATTTACAGGCAGGGTAAAAATGGAATCAACACTTTTGGTATCAGCCCAAAGCTTTGTGTGGGCAGGCAGAGGCAGGCAGGAGGCAGAGCTGTCAGCAAAGGAAGGGGCCAGCCAGGTGGGGCAGCCGGGGGATGCCGACAGCCTGCAGGGACAGAGGCGCAGGGCAGGGACACCGTAGGACAGCCTGGGCTGCACAGGGCACAGGCATGTGCAGCAGCTGCAAGGCCCTGACAGAGCCAACTCCTGCAGCACTTTGGCCATGGCTGCTGGGGCTGGGCCTGAGGCAGGAGCAGGAGACAAGTGACCCTTGCAGGCCTGGGGCCTCATTGCCTCCTTGTCCCTGCTCAGCAGCCTGGCAGGGGCCACCCCATGCTCCTGCCCTTGGCATTGCACATCCCCACATGCCAGTGCCCATCCTGGGAAGAGCCCTGAGCAAGGAGGGAGGGACAGGATCTGCCTGGCCAGGGGCTGGGGCTCAGGCCTTGGCCCTTTGCATTCCTGAAACACATCCAGCTTTGCTCAGCACCAGAGACACCTTTGCCTTGTTTGTGCCCAGCTGTCATCACTGCCTCCAGTGTTCTGCTGTAACTGGAACCTGGGGACACTTTCTCAGTCATGACCCTCAGTGGGACCCATTAAAACTACAAGAAACTTTGGAGTCTAAGTTTAAGTTTGAGTTCCTGAAAAGTTTTTTGAACACTCTCTCAGGGACTGAGTCTGATGTAAACAACACCAAAGCCCTGAGAGGGTCATTAAAGTTTTCCTAGTGCAGTTATGAAGAAAAATTTCAAAGATCTTGTCAGAAATACACATTCCAATTTTAAAGGATGTATTTTATTTTATTTATCTTTAGATCAGAGCTGATTGCAGCATTCTGTGATTGATACTGACCCAGGGTCTCTCCTCAGCAGCTCTGGCCTGCTCACAGAAGCTGTGCCTTCAGCTCTGACCCAGTGTGGACAACCTTGCTCCACATTCTCCAGCCCCATCCTGTCTGTCCTCACTCCCCTGGGACCTGCTGTGCTTGCAGAGCTGACTGCACTCAGCCTAAGATGGGTTTTCCCTTTTTCGGGTTTCTGAAGTTATCTCAAACTCCTGAGTTTCCTCACTGGAAACAGACACACTGCTCAGGTGTGTGCCAGCCCAAGGTGCCACCAAAGCCACTGCAGGCCTGCCCTGGGCCAGCTGTGAGGGTGGATCATCAGCCCAATCTGCCCTGGGCCACTGCAAGGGGCTGTGGCCATGGGCACTGCACTGACCCCACTGCTGGGTTTGGCTGCCACGGCAACCCTGAGAAATTAAACTGTCCTTGGAAACACTGGGGAGGACTGGGACATACTGGGGGACACTGGGAACGCTGTGGGAGACACTGGGACATATTGGGAGTGACACTGTGGATGGGCTGGGGCAACCTGGGAACACGAGGAATGCTGAGGGGTAATCTGGGTGGACTGGGATGGATTGTGGGGGTACACTGGGACATACTGGGACGTAACAGGACATACTGGGTGTGACACTGGCGGATACTGTGACAATCTGGGGACACTGGGTCATCCTGTGGATGACATTGGGGGGGAACTGGGAATGAACTCAGGTGTATTGGGAAGGACTGGGCTGTACTGGAAGGGGTTTGGAGGGGCATTAGAGTTGTACTGGTCTGTACTGGGGATGAACTGGGCTGCACTGGGAGGGACTGGAGAGCTTGAATGGGCTGTTCCCACCTCCAGCACCTCCCATTTTCTGAGGCCCCGCCCACAACTGCCCGCAGCCAATCAGTGCCGGAGATCGGGGCCTAAGCAGGCGGTGCCTAGGGTCAGCGCCATCTTTTCTTTTTGCCTACAACTCCCATGATGCCCCGCGACCCAATTGAGCCCCATTGAAGCCGGGACTCTAACACCCGTCACGCCCCGCGCTCCACAGAGCCCGGGATCCGCCCCCATCTGTCCCATGAGTTTCCTCCAGACCCTCCAGGATCCGTCAGCGCCCCCTCAGCACCTATTCAGGACCCCCCAAAAGCGTTCCCCGACCCCCTGAGTGCTCCCAACCCCACAGATGCCCGGCAGAGCCACTTCTGGGAATTCATCTCCTCTCATCCCCCGCGGCCCCAGAGCCCCTCAGAACACAGTCCCGCGCCAAAAAATCCTGCTGTGCCCCACGCCCTAAAGAGCCCGGTTAGAGCTTCCGAGCTCCCCACAAGAGCTCCCGAACCGTTTACGTTTCCCCGAGGACCTCAAGTCGCGGCTAAGACGCAAAAGTGTCCCCCAAGAACCTTCCCGGACCCCCGAACATCGTGTTCCAACCACTTCCGGGACTACAGCTCCCATCATGCTCCGCGGCGCACGTCCAGCGCTATTGCAGCCGGGACTTCATTTCCCGTATTGCCCCGCGCCCCGCCAAGAGCCAGTGCAGCTGCGCCTGGAACTCCCGTGATGCTCCGCGGCCCCGATCAACCGTATGATACCCGCGCCTACAACTCCCATCACTCCCCGCGCCCAAGAGAGCCCCGTCTGAGCCCCCCAAGGGCCCGCCCGGACCCCGAAGGGCCCCAAATTCCCCTCCCTGAGCTCCAAGGGCCCCCCTGCACCCCCAAGTGCTGCCCCGGACCCCGAACTGTCCCTCAGAATCCCTGAGTGCCCCTCCAAGTGCCCACCCGGCTCCCCAGGTGTCCTCCAGAGCCTCAAGTTCTCTCTGAATTCCCTCCCCAGACCCAAAACTGCCCCAAATGTGCCCCAGAAATGTCTGCAGGGACCCCAGAGTTGCTCCTTTTGCACTGTCTGAAAATACTTTGAAAAAGATTACAAATGGACTAAAAGTAGGACTAATTACCATAAAGAGGGCAAAAAAAAAAAAAAAGCCAATAGTGGTCAATTAATTCATTAAGGGAATTATGTTACTTATAATCAATAGCAAATGATTTTTTTAGTTGCTAAAAATTTGTCAATTTTAAAATATAAATATAAATAATGTAATGAAATAGAGAGAAACATTATCATAAATTAGAGAAATAGAATTAAATTTTTATTACTTAAACAAGTTTATTAAAAAGGAAAAAAGATGATTTTGGTTTATTTTTTGGCATGTCAGTCCCAGGTGGGCGGTGTCAGACACTGTGAGGCTGGGGGTGAGGAGCAGCTTGTGCAAACAGGCTCAGCCTGCAAGGGGCTCATTCTTCTCCCTGCCCAGACCTCCTCAGGAGACATTCAGCATAAAGATCACCTGGGGAATGATTCTGTCACCTCTTCTCTAAAATAAAAAATAAAACAATATTTCCTTGACTAAAACCAGATATCATGATGTGCACTTTGGAATCTCCCTCCTGAAGGGAACTCCAAGCTGACTCCAATCCCTGCACAAGCCCTGGAGACTCACAGACAATGGAAGGGAGACAAAGAGCTCCTGAGGGCTTTCTGTATTTTAATCAGCCCCACGGTTGCTTTGGGGCTGGCTCCAGGAGCCTCAGGCAGCGAGAGAAGGATGAAGAAGCAGCTCAAGGAGTCAGCAGCCAAACTCCAAGTGCCTTGGAGCACGGCTGGGCCCCAGGGAGGGCAGGGAGTGCCAAAGGCTGCCCAGGCAGTGCTGAGAGCAGATCCTTGAGGCCAGGAGTGCAGGGAGCCCAAGGCTCTGGGCAGGGCACTGCAATGCTGAGCAAGGCCTGGCTTGGCTGCAGGGAGCAGAAAGGCCAAGCCCTGAGCCCAGCCTGGGCCAGCAGGGCCTGTCCCTCCCGGCTGGCTCGGGGCTCTTTGTGGGCCAGGGGGATGTGAGGGGCAGCAAGGACAAACGCCATCAGCCTGCAGCCCCTGCCAGCCTCCCCAGGGAGGCCGAGGCAGAACCAAAGTGCAGCCCCTGCCAGGAAAGTTCCTCCTGTGGGGCTCCAGAGGCGCTGCCCGAGCCCAGGGCACAAAGGCCTGGGTGCCTGTGGCCCTGCCAGCCCTGCCCAGCCCTCGGCCATCTGTCCTGCAGGCTGTGCCCCCTGGGCGTGCTGCTCCTCTGCCCTGGCCGGCTGCACTCGCCCATCTCGCTGTGCCCCAGCATTTCTCACCCAGCGTTTCTGGGCCCTCCCTGGGCTCCCTGCACCCAGCGCTGCCGGCTCCTGGCACACAGAGCCCGGCCATGGCCCAGCCTCACGCTGGGACACCTCCAGCACCAACATTCTGCCCTGGGAGGGACTTTGCTTTCTCCTCAGCTCCAGGCTGAACCTTCCAAGCTGCACTTGGGGAAGGTTTCCTGCAATTCCCACTGCCAAGGAAATCTCTGTCTCCTGCTGCTCACAAACAGAGAAGGGCTGGAGGGAGATGTGCTGGTCAGAGGCTGTTTGGGGCACAGTGACCATGAAATTATTGAGTTTTTAAATATTCTCTGAAACGAGGGAGCATCAACAAATTTTCTGCACTGGACCTATAAGAGCAGACTCTGGCCTATTGAGGATGCACATTTGGCAAGTACCAAATTAGGTACTGATTTTTTAAAGGCAAAACAGCCTTTTAAAATGAAAGATTCCAGGAAGGATGGATGCACTTCAAAAAGAAATCTTGAAAGAGCAGGAACAGCCTGTCTCTCTGAGCCAAAATGTGAGCTAGCAAGGAAAGGGATTGGCCTGGCTGGACATGGAGCTTTTTCCAGGAACTCAAGGGAAAAAAGAGGGAGCATCATCTTTGGACGGAGGGGCAGGCAACTCAGGAAGTGTTTTAGGATGTTGTTAGGTCATGTATGTCCCAGATTGCAAGGCAAGATTTATTCTATTTGCCACCTGTATGGCAGTTGTCTTCTATTAACTGGGCAGTTTTCCTTATCCCTTCCACAGCCAACCCTCCCTCCGGGGAGACACCTGCTGATAAGAGGCTATTGAATGTCACTGCATGGCTGATAAGAACTACAGCATCCCATTGGGAGATGCTTTGCCCAGAGGGAGGAGCCAAGCATTCCTACCTGGATATACTCTTGAGTTTCTGGAACACCAGAACAGCTTCTCCACTGGATTTCCCAGAGGAACAGCTGCCTCTTCCACTGGATCTTCAGAGGCAGACTGCACCTATCTGCAGGATCTCTGTTCCAGCAGAACCACACCTGACACTGCAGGAGGACTGCAGCCACAATTCCAATGGCACTGCTGCCAACACCCTGACCCACAGGGCGTCAGGTTGTGTTCTGACTCTGTCAGTGTTGTTTTGATTGACTGCCTTGTTTATTTAATCTTTTTATTTTCTTTCCTAATAAAGAACTGTCATTCCTGCTCCCAAAGTTTTGCCTGAGAGCCCCTAATTTCAAATTTATAATAATTTGGAGGGAAGAGGTTTACATTCTACATTTTGGGAGAGGCTCCTGCCTTCATTAGCAGACACCTGTCTTTCCAAACCAAGACAATGGTTTGGAAAGGGAAATGGGAGAACCAAAATGGGAGAAAGAAAATTAGAGAGGTGAAAGCATAATAACTGCTGGCCACTTCTTTGAAGGATATTAAAAATATTTTTTATTAATACATTAATGGCAAAAAGAGGGGAAAGGACAACTTCCATTCCATATTGAGGGGGATATGGTTACTAAAGAGGAGGAAAAGGCTGAGGTACTTAACGCCTTCTTTGCCTCAGTTTTCAACAATAAGACAGGTTGCCCTAAGGACAAGTGTTCTCCTGAGCTGATACATGGGGACAGGGAGCAGAAGAGCCTGCCTGTAATCCAGGAGGAAGCAGCTGGGGACCTGCTGAGCCACTCAGATGCTCACAGGTGTCTCTGGGAGCAGATGGGATCCATCCCAGGGGGATGAAGGAGCTGGTGGATGAGCTCCCCAAGCTTCTTTCCGTCATTTACCATCAGTCCTGGCTCAGCAGGGAGGTCGCAGAGGACTGGGGGTGCCAGTGTGAGCCCATCCCCAGGAAGGGCTGGAAGGAGGATCTGGGGAACTCCAGGCCTGTCAGCCTGACCTGGGTGCCCGGCAAGGTTATGGAACAGATCACCTTGAGTGCCATCACAGGGCACCCACAGGATGGCCGAGGGATCAGAGGCAGCCAGCGTGGATTTCAATATCTGCACTGATGATCTGCATGGGGGGACTGAGTCCAGCATCAGCAAATGTGCAGATGACACCAAGCTGGGTGTGAGTGTGGATCTGCTGGAGGGTAGGAGGGCTCCGCAGAGGGACCTGGACAGGCTGGATCCAGGGCCTAAATCCAGCAAGGTGAGTTTGAACAAGACCAAGTTCTGGCTCCTGCACTGGGGCCACAACAACCCTGCAGTGCTACAGGCTGGGGACAGAGTGGCTGGACAGTGGCCAGGCGGAAAGGGACCAGGGGACACTGATGGACAGCAGGCTGGACATGAGGCAGCAGTGTGCCCAGGTGGGCAAGAAGGCCAATGGCACCTGGCCTGGATCAGGAATGGTGTGGCCAGCAGGAGCAGGGCAGTGATTCTTCCCGTGCACTCGGCACTGGTGAGGCCACACCTTGAGTGCTGTGTCCAGTTCTGGGCCCCCAGCTTAGGAAGGAGATGGAGGGGCTGGAGCGTGTCCAGAGAAGGGCAACAAGGCTGGTGAGGGGTCTGGGACACAAGTCCTGTGAGGAGCGGCTGAGGGAGCTGGTGTTGTTTATCCTGGAGAAGAGGAGGCTCAGGGAGACAAGGCTGTGTCAGGGCACAGGTTGGACTTGATGATCTCCAAGGACTTTTCCAACCTTGCTGATTCTGTGATTCTCTGGAACCACCCTTGGAGCAGTTGCAGGATGAGCCCTGGGCCTCCTCTTGAGAAGCTCCAGCAGCCCAGGGCCCTCAGCTTCTCCTGCCAGGCCCAAAGCCCATCCTGTCAGTCCTGCAGAGCCTCTGCAGCCCCTCCTCATTGCCCAGAACAGGGAGCCCCCAAGCCAGACACAGCAGCCCAGATGTGCCCCCCATCCTGTGTTTCCTCTCGGAAGGGAGCAGCACGAGGCACTGCTGGAGCCTGCAGACAATTCCTGCAGCACTTGTAGGATGATCCTGCTGCCCAAGGGATATTCCCATGGTGCCAAGTCAGGGACTGCAATGGGGAGTGGGGCCAGAGAGGAAAGGTCACACAGGCATGGGCTGTTTGCCAGGGACTAGAAAATGATGGGCAATAGGAAGACATCTGGATCAGTTAAGAGTAAAGGAAGTAAATGTGAAGCCAAGGAAATGCTCAGGACAGTTTGGGGTGGCTGCCAGGCAGCCCTGGCTCTGAGCAACAGCATCTGCAGTGGGACAGGAAACTCCCAGCTGATGGGAACAAACTTTCTGGCTGACTGCAGAGGCCAGGACAAAGCTGAGTGGTTTCCCTGCCATCCCCCAGCTCTTCCTGACCCCAGGGGCTGATGGCATTTGTGCTCCCTCAGGTTCATGTCCCCACACCAACAGCATGGGGGTGCTCCCACCTGCTCTGTGCAATGCAAACAGGGGCTGCTGAGCCAGTGCTGCCGTGTCTGTGCCTGCAAGGATGGGGCACCTGTGTGAGCTGGGGGAGAGGCCAGGGCTGCAGAGGGGGATGTTGTTGGCAGCTTTATGAGGATGCTCTGGGACGCTGCCCTGGGCTGTCCAGCACACTGGGGATGGATCAGCCCCTGCTCTGCTGCTCCTTCTCGTCTCCCCCAGGGCCCTTGCACAGCCCCAGCCATGCTGTTTGCCCCCAGCCTGCCCACGGCCACCCTGCAGCTGCTCACGGGGCTTTTCTGTGCTGAGCATTGGCCTGGGTGTGTTCTTGAGAGAGCCTGGGCAAGGAGCCTGGAGCCCCCAGTGCCCATGGCCTGAGGCGTCAGCGCTGCCCCAGCAGTGCCCATGGCCTGTCCCTGCTGCAGCCCCGGCACTGCCACCCCAGGGCTGTGCCCAGCCTCGAGAGCACTCAGGCCCTACAGCAACACCAGGGCCACAACTACAGTGGGGCTGGGCCACGGGAGCAGCACTGGCAACACCAAGTGCTGCTGCTGCTGGGCACAGCTGCTGTGCCAGCCCTGATCTGCCCCCAGCTCTGCACACAGACATTGCTGCTGCAGCTCCAGTAAAGGAAAAAAATCGGGGATGTTTGGAGAAAACATTGATGCATGTCCCTTCATTTTGTTTAATGCTGCTGAGACCCCAGCTCTTCATTGACACAGTCTGTGGCCACAGCGGAAATAGAGAGAAAGAAAATGAAAATGGGCACAAACAATGACATTTCTTTGTTGACAATATTAAAAACTAAATTAAAAAGAAAAGAACCCATAACCAAACCAACAAGAACTATCAAAAATAACTTTTATTGCATGTGACTAGCAGAAAGTGGCAAGCAGTTTAATGTTTCTGAAACCATCCATTCACTAGTGTCTGCACTGCAACCTTGAGCTCTTGGTTCCTCAGGCTGTAGATGAGGGGGTTCAGGGCTGGAGGCACCACTGAGTACAGAACTGACACTCCCAGATCCAGGGATGGAGAGGAGATGGAGGGGGGTTTCAGGTAGGCAAAAAAGCCAGTGCTGAGAAACAGGGAGACCACAGCCAGGTGAGGGAGGCAGGTGGAAAAGGCTTTGTGCCATCCCTGCTCAGAGGGGATCCTCAGCAGAACCCTGAAAATCTGCACATAGGAGAAAACAATGAACACAAAACAACCAAATGCTAAAGAGGCACCAACCACAATGATCCCAAGTTCCCTGAGTTTGGAGTGTGAGCAAGAGAGCTTGAGAATGTGTGGGATTTCACAGAAGAACTGGCCCAGGGCATTTCCATGGCACAGGGGCAGGGAAAATGTATTGGCCGTGTGCAGCAGAGCATTGAGAAAGGCACTGGCCCAGGCAGCTGCTGCCATGTGGGCACAAGCTGTGCTGCCCAGGAGGGTCCCGTAGTGCAGGGGTTTGCAGATGGACACATAGCGGTCGTAGCACATGATGGTCAGGAGGGAAAATTCTGCTGACATAAAGCATACATACAGAAATAGCTGTGCAGCACATCCTGAGTAGGAGATGTCCCTGGTGTCCCAGAGGGAATTGTGCATGGCTTTGGGGACAGTGGTGCAGATGGAGCCCAGGTCACTGAGGGCCAGGTTGAGCAGGAAGAAGAACATGGGGGTGTGGAGGTGCTGGCCGCAGGCTATGGCACTGATGATGAGGCCGTTGCCCAGGAGGGCAGCCAGGGAGATGCCCAGCAAGAGGCAGAAGTGCAGGAGCTGCAGCTGCCGTGTGTCTGCCAATGCCAGCAGGAGGAAGTGGCTGAAGGAGCTGCTGTTGGACATTCCTTCACTCTGGGCATCGTGGACTGTTGAAAGAAGACATTGACAAGCTGGCACCAACTTCTTTGAGTCAGTCCTATGCTATTTTCTTTCACAATCACTGAAAACTACTTCTCTTTCTTTGGGGAAATTTCATTTGCCTTTTATTTTACTTTTTGTTTTGAGTTTGGGTTTCTGCTGCTGCTGAGTTACTGCCTCATCTTCAGCTCTGCTCTCAGCCTGAATACTGGGGAGCTCTGTGGGAAAACAGGGCTCCCTGTGCTTCAGGGCAGTCAGAATGTCTGGTCCCCACACAGGTGCCCTTTGATCATGATACCTTGCTCTATTTCAGGGCCATCATGTTTAAAACATGCTTGAAAATAAAGTCAGCTTTTGGAATGCTCCAGTTTCAAACTAAATTTTTTTAAACACTTCTCTCTTTCCCTGTACAACAAACAGAAAGGGATAAAGGATGCCAAGGGTTAGTCTGGCTCTCTGCTGCCTGGAGCTGTGCCTACTGAGAGCTGTTTCTCTCTATCCAAGCCTTCTCCCTTCCAGGGCTTCCAGAGCCCAGCCCAGCCCTGGGGGATCAGCTCTGCCCTGCAGACCCCTCCCAGCACAGGGCACTGACCAGGGGCATCTCCCTGGCAGCAGGGCCTTATGGGCAGGCCAGACAAACAGAGATGCTGCAAGCCAAGGTGCTGCTGCTGGTGTCTGTAGTGAGAGGAGGGTGAGGAGGCACTTTCTGAGGCAGATGTGAGGCACATCTGCTGATGCCCAGGGTGACAGTACAGGAGTCTCAGTGAAACAGACAAAGCTGACAGCCCCTTTCCCTTCCCTTTAGGAAAAAGCTGAGAGCAGCCCTGGCCATGCAGCACCATCTCCACAGCAGGAGGAATCTGCCCTGATGGGGGTCGCTCCTTCCACCTCCACCTTCTCCCCTGCACCGTCCATGGGGAGCTGCCAGGCAGGCTGAGAGCTGCCCCTGGCAGGTGGCACATGACCTGAGCTGGCCAAGAGCCCTGAGGGCTGCAAGACCTGCTCTGCAGGACAGCCCTGGGCAGCCCTGGCTGCAGCCCCAGCTTTCCTGGTAGAAGGAGCTGTCCTGCCCTGTCCCTCTGATGGTGCCCATGGCCACCCCGCTCTGCAGCATGTGTTTTATGAAAAATCCTTTCCTTAGGATTTTTCCTCCTGATAAGCTGAGAGGCCTCAGGAACAAAATATAAATGACTGTCTCCTGCTGTGGAATGACAAAGTGGATCTGTGATTGGTGTCACGTGGTTGTTTCTAATTAATGGCCAAACACAGTCCAGCTGTCCATACTGTCTAGGTCAGAGACAAACCTTTGTTATTAATTCCTTTTCTATTCTTAGCCAGCTTTCTGATGAAATCCTTTCTGCTAGTCTTTTAGTATAGTTTTTAATATATCAAAAAATAATAAATCAAGCTTTCTGAACATGGAGTCAACTTTCTCGTCTCTTCCCTCATCCTGGAACCCCTGCAATCACTTTCGCAGCAGCACATCCTCCTCCTCCCCCTCCTCCTCCTCATCCTCATCCTCCTCTGCCACAGAGAATCTGTGAGAGTCCTCCTGACATGTCCCCGAGGCGTTGGGGTGTGCTGGCTTCAGGAGATCCATCCAGGAGCACAGGGGACATTGCCCCTGCACCCACAGACTCACCATGCAGAGGGCTGTGAAGATGTTGCCCCAAGTGAAGACTCAACTCAATGTCTTCCCAATCCTGATTCCCTTCAGCCTGTCTCTGCCTGGCTCCTGTCCCCTCAGTGCCTGCAGGCAGTGCCCCAGCCCTGCTCGCTGGGAGAGGAGCAGTTCCTGGGAAGCGCTGTTCCTTTAAAGCTCAGCAGCACAGACACAGCACAAGGACTTTAATGGCCCTCTCGGGGCTTTGGTTGCGTTTACATCAGACTCAGTCCCTGAGAGAGTGTTCAAAAAGATTCTCAAGAACTCAAACTTTAATTATAACAATGAAGTTTCTTGAAATTTTAATGGGTCCCACTGAGGGAAACAACTGAGAAAGTGTCTCCAGGTTCCAGTTAGAGCAGAACAATGGAGGCAGTGATGATAGCTGGGGACAAACAAGGCAAAGGTCTCTCTGGTGCTGAGCAAAGCTGGATATGTTTGAGGAATGCAAAGGGCCAAGGCCTGAGCCCCAGCCCCTGGCCAGGCAGATCCAGTCCCTCCCTCCTTGCTCAGGGCTCTTCCCAGGATGGGCACTGGCATGTGGGGATGTGCAATGCCAAGGGCAGGAGCATGGGGCGGCCCCTGCCAGGCTGCTGAGCAGGGACAAGGAGGCAATGAGGCCCCAGGCCTGCAAGGGTCACTTGTCTCCTGCTCCTGCCTCAGGCCCAGGCCCAGCAGCCATGGCCAAAGTGCTGCAGGAGTTGGCTCTGTCAGGGCCTTGCAGCTGCTGCACATGCCTGTGCCCTGTGCAGCCCAGGCTGTCCTACGGTGTCCCTGCCCTGCGCCTCTGTCCCTGCAGGCTGTCAGCATCCCCCGGCTGCCCCACCTGGCTGGCCCCTTCCTTTGCTGACAGCTCTGCCTCCTGCCTGCCTCTGCCTGCCCACACAAAGCCTTGGGCTGATACCAAAAGGGTTCATTCCATTTTTACCCTGCCTGTGAACTTTGAGCACAGGAACAAGGCATGCAGGGGCTGCTTTCCCAGGAAGCATGGTTGGAAGAGAAGAAGAAGATATCTGGCTCAAGGGTGCAGGGATAGAGAAAACAAGGAGTGAATCTGGGAAATTGGGGTGGGTTTTATGGAAATGGGTAAATTGCAATTCACATTTAGTGACTGTATATCAGCAACACGCTGGTAGAATTACATTTCCACGTAAGGTTAGGAGTTATTCCATGTTGGACCTTGGCCCTGAATAAATTATCCTGTCCTAAACACCAAATTAGTGTTAAGGGGTCTTATTCTGATATTTTGGACATTTGGTGAAAGCAGAGGCTCACAGAATCAAGGAGTCAGCTGTGACTCTGTGGCACCCCATGGAACAAAGGGTCCATTGGGATGCAGTGGAACCCCATGGAACCAAAAGTCCATTGTATCAGAGCAATGCCTCGTGGAACCAAGGACAGCATTGCTGATAGTGTGGAAGGTCATGGAGCCATGGGGTCATTGTGACAGTGTGGGGCTGCATGGAACCAATGGTCCATTGGGACACTGCAGAACATTCTGGAACCAAGGGGATCATGTTATGCTCTGGAACCTCATGGAACAAAGGATCCATGGTGACACTGCATTGCTCAGACCATTGTTGACAGTGTGAAAGCTCCTGGAACCAAAAGTCATAGTGACACAGCAAGGCCTCCTGGAACCAAGGGTCCCTTGTGGCTCTGTAGGGCTTCCCAGAACCAAGGAGACCATTTGGACACTGTGGGGCCTCATGGAACCACCTGCCACTGTGACACAGCAGGGCCACATGGAGCCAAGGGGCCACTGAGGAACCTCATGGAACCAAAGGTCCATTGTTCCAATTTGGGGCCCTGTGGAACCAATGGGACCATGGTGACACCGTGGTGCTCCATGGAACCAAGGGGCCATTCTGGTTCTGCTTTGCCTCATGGAGCCAAGGGGCCACTGAGACACTGCAGGGCCTGGTGGAACTAAGGCAGCCTTGTGACACTGCAGGGCCCGTGGAACCAAGGGTGCATTGGGAGATTGCAGGGCCTCTTGGAACCATGGAGACCATTATGGACCTTCAGAACCCATTGGAAGCAAGGGGCCATTGTGACACTGCTGGGCCTCATGGAACCATGGGGACCACAGTGACACTGTGGGGCTCCACGGGACAAAGGGGCCATTCTGACACCATGGAACCAAGGAGATCATTGCTCTGCTATAAGTCATCATGGAACCAAGGAGGCCATTGTTACACAGCAAATCCTCATGAAACCAAGGGCACAATAGTGACACTGTGGGGCTCTGAGGCACCAAAAGCCTTATAGTGCAGAACCAAGGAGACATGATGGGGTATCTTAGAACCACAAGTTCATTGTGACAAAGCACGGCTGCGTGAAACCATGGGGACCATTTTAACACTTTGAGGCCTTTTGAAACAAAAGGGCCATTGTGGAAATTTGTGTCTCCATGGAAGTCAGGAGTCCATTGTGACACTATGAGGCTTTGTTGGGTCAATGGGCAGTTGTGGCACTCTGTGGCACCATGGAGCCAAGGGACCATTGTGAAACTACAGGGCCCTATGTAAGTAAGGATCCATGGGACACCGTGGGATTCATGGAACCAAAGGTCCATTGTGACATTGTGGGTCCTCATGGAACTAAGGGGGGAAATTGGGACGCTGTGGGACCCAATGGAATCAAGGGCCCTGTGTGACACAGCTGGGCCTCATGCGGCCAAGGGGCCACTGTGATCCTGAGGAGCCCAAAAGAACCCAGGGGCCATTTTGACACTCTGCAGCTGTGGAGACCCTGAGAGGCATTCCCTGGGTTAGGGAGACACAAGAAGCTTCCCTCAAAAGCTGTTTGACCCCATTGGCTCCCTCCCCTTGTTCTATGTCCCTCAGCCTCTCTCTCCCCATTCCTCCATTGGCCCCCCATCTTTGTAGTTCTCCAATGGCACTGATCAGTCCCTACCTCTGGAGGTACAGAAACCTGGACTGCCCCCAGGAGTCCTGCCTTGTGACCCTGAACATCTCACTGCACGGCTGAATCAAACATCTGTGGATAACATGCAAAGGCCCTTTTTGCTTCCCTACCCTGGGCTTTATTAGCAGCTATCCCGGCTGCAGCAATCGTCCATTATGGCAGCGTGGACCCAAGGACACCATGGTGACACTATGGGACCTCATGGATCCAAGGGGCCATTGTGACACTGAAGAACTTCATGGTCCATTGTGACACAGCAGGGCCTCATTGGAACAGAGGAACCATTGCTGACAGTACAGAAACTCATGGCACCAAGGGGCCATGGTGACACAGCAGGGCCACATGGAACCCAGGAGAGCAGTGACATTTAGGGACCTCATGGACCCAGGGTCCATTATGACACTGCAGAAACAAGGAGACCATTGTTGGTGCTATGGAAGCTCACGGAACCAAGCAGCCATTGTGACACTCCAGGGCCTCGTTGAACCAGGCAGACCATTGTGACACCACAGATCCTCATGGCACTAAGGGTTTATTGTGACACAGCAGGGGCCCATGGATCCAATTGTCCATTGTGACAATGTGGCTCCAAGGAGACCATGGTGACACTACAGAAGCTCATGGAACCATTGGTCCATTGTGACACAGCAAGGCCTCATGGAACCAAAGACACCATTGTGACATCATGGAACCTCGTGGAACCAAGGGTCCATTGTTACAGTCGAGAACCAAGGAGATCATTGTGACAGTACAGAACCTCACGGGACTAAGATTCCATTGTTGTACAGTGGGGCTTCATGGATCCAAGGAACCACTGTGACACAGCAGGGCCAGATGGAACCAATGGTCCATAGAGATACTGCGGATCCAAGGAGACCATGGTGATGCTCTGGAACCTCGTGGAACCAAGGGTCCATTGTTTCGGTCCAGAACCAAGGACACCATTGCTGACAGTACAAAACCTCGTGGAACTGAGGGGCCATTGTTATGCAGTGAGGCCTTCTGGAACCAAAGGGCCATTGTGACACTGTGGGGCCCCATGGAACCAAATATTCATGGTGACACAGCGGGGCTGCTTGTGATCACTTGTCGATTGAGAGACGCAGATCCAAGAGGCCAGGTTGACACTCTGGCAGTTCATGGAAGCAAGGGGCTGTTGTGACACACCAAGGCCTCATGGAACCAAGGAGAGCCTTGTGGCATTTCTGAACCAAGGAGGCCATTTTGACAGTACGGAACCCAGTGGAACCAAGGGTCCATTGCTATACAGCAGGGCCTCATGGAACCAAGGGGCTGTTGTGAAACTGTGGGGAATAATGGAGTCAAGGACACCACTGATATTGAAATCCACTGGACAGAAACCTTCTCACACAGTTTTGAGTATTTGAAAGCAGGTATTCTTTATTACAGCATGCTGGTCACTTGGGCCAATCCTTTCTCCATTAGAGTTCACTGAGCATTAAATGAACAGTTTTATCACACACACTGATTATGTATTCATTAACTATCCCCACTTCCATTGAGTTTATTTGACATAGTTGCACCTAGTATCACAAGTCCTTACATTGTTCTTTGGGGTTTGTCTTCAACATCCAGTGTCCTTTTTAGATGGCTGTTCTTTGACCCCCCTTTAGAGTAAGTGTGATATTATTGTTCTGCATAACCTCTATTTTGTCAGCCTTGCCGAGCTGAGATGGCTTCCAGCTTGCATTTTGTGTGACTTCTGGTTGCCAGAGGTACATCCTTCATCAGTTTCTCCAAGGCTGGGCTGTTCTGTTCTCCTGTCCTTGACAAGAGTAAATGTTGTTCTCCTGTCCTTGTCTCAGTGCTCGGCCGGCAGGAGGTGTCTGCAACCCCTCAACCTATGGGCCTGGGGTGGGCAAGTGTTCCTGGGGAGCAGGGATGGGACAGCTGGGCTGGACTGACCCAAGGGATGTTCCATTCCATGTCACACCATGATCAGCATTTAACTAAAAGAACTGGAGGGGGGCAAGGGGGGTAAGGGATTAATTTTTTTTTAAAGACATTTTTCTTTCAAAACAGCAACAAACTAACAAATACAGAACCCTCTCCTGCCACAAGGTAATCAAATATTTTCTGCTGACAGGAGATTTCCTGCTGATTTTTATTTTTTCTAGTTTTGGTCTTTTCTTTTTGTGGTTGGTTTGTTTGTGGGGTTTTTGTGTTGTTGTGGGCGGGTCTTTCTTTGGGTTGTTTTGGTTGGCTTTGGTGGTTTTTTGATTTGGTTTGAGTTTTTCCCTATTGAATTCCCCTTCTTCTGATGCATAAGTTTTTTCTGCCCTTTCTTGTGCCTTGCTTGTCACCTGATGGCAAGACAAATTTACCCAAGTCAGTCATCTCGCCCAATTATATTTTGCAGTCACCAGTGACTAGATGAGTTCAGTCAGAGTCCCTGCAATTTGGCAGCATCCACAAAGGAATTGAAAGTGCATTTCATGCCCTTGTAGAGATAATAGAAATCTTCCACAGTGGTGGTCAAGGGCTGGTCACTGAGGGATGTCACCAGGGCGTGGCTGCCAGGAGGACTCTGTACCATGGATGACATTTGGCCCTCATTGTTCAGCCAAATTCCCACCCAGCCCATGTTCCACTCCTTCAGCCCAGCTCTCTCCAGTCTGGCTCTGAGGACACCACAGCAGACCCTGTCACAGGCCTGGCTGTAGTCTGGGCACACAACATCCCCTTCCTTTCCCTCCCACTGTGAGTTCTGCAGTCCCTGCCCTGTCCTGCCAGTTCCTGGAATGGCTGCAGGAGGATTTGCCACATCCCCTTCCCTGCTGAGCCCGACCAGGCTGTGACTCTGCCAGTCCCCCTCCCTGCCCTGTTTGCAGACTGGTTCCATGTCTGCCCTTCCCAAGTGCTCAGGACCCTCTGGGATGGCTCTGGCCTTTCCAAGGCGTTTGAGAGAGGTCCCACAGCGACAGTGCCCAGGCTTCTCAACAGCCCTGACAGCAAAGGCCTTTTCCACATCCCTTAGTTCCAGGTCAGTGCCCAGAACACAGCACAGCCCTGTCCAGATCCTCAGGGTGGTTCAGAAGGGAGGCAGCTCTGATTTCTCCCCACAGACCCTGACTCTATCCAGTGTCTCTCTGTGCAGTCCATGGCTGCCCTGAGCATTTTTCCTGAAAAAGGAAAGTGTGCTTGTACTTAGCATCCTGCCCAGACATGCAGTGTTGCAGGGAAAATGGCCAGAAGCCCCTTGGCCTTTGGTGGTTCTACTGAAGCCTTTGTGCTGCCAAGTTAGTGGCTGGGTAGGGGCCAGAGCTCTGGGGATCCCTGTGAGAGCGGTGCCTGGAGATGGCCACAAGCCCTGTGCCAGGCAGGAAGCGCCGTCTGTGTCCTCCTGCCCGTGTGGTGCTGGCTGGATTGCTGAGGGCTCTGAGATGCCTCTTGATGGGGCTCCTCTGGAGCTCCTGTGGGGCTGCGGTGCTGCTGCCGGGCAGGTTGGCTGGGCTGGGGAAGGCCCTGAGGGGCTGGGGCACTGGGAAGCCCTGAGCAATTGGGTGTCAGAGGCCATAAGCAGCCCCCTGGCAGCCGCCTTGATGCTGAGAGCCTGCTGCTCTGGTGCTTCTTTAGTGGGTGGTTGGAGGGACCCCCGGGAATCAGGCATGGAACCCTGGCCCCGGCCTTTCAGGGCTGTGAGGCCAGGAGTTGTGGGGCTGGGCATGTGCCCTCCCTGTGGTCTAGAATGGAGTCCCAGGCCCCTCAGCCTTAGGCATGGAGCTCCACTGCCTGCTTGCAGAGTCTTGTTCCTGTTGCTGTGGGGGAGGCTGAGCTCTGTGGCTTTAGGCACCATTGAGCCAGAAGAGCAGCAGCTTTGAGTCCAGAGGGGCCACAGAAAGGCCCTCTGGACAAAGGGCATTCCTGACATTGCCAGGGCAGGGACACATGGGAGTGTGGCGGGCACCTTCAGGGTGCTACGCTGGCTTTGCCCTGGGCCACCTCCCTGTGTATGCAGGGCTGGCTCTTTGCTTTGCTGTCCTCGGAGCCGTCTTGCTCCTTTGGCTGCCTGCAGAGAGGGGCAGCCCTATAAGGAGGGTGAAAGGCCCTGTCTCCAACATCTCAAGGGGGAAATGGAACTCTCTCAGCCCTCAGCCCACCCTGTAAGCAGAGCAGAGCCTGCCCCCCAGCTCTGATGGCTTTCTGCCTGCTGCTGGCCCCTGGCCACCATGACCCACTGCACTCGCTCTGAATCACCTACAGGATGGCTGGTGCCTCTTGATTTGCTGACAGGATGTGAGGGTCACTGAGGGAAAGGTGGGTGTCCCAATGCTGAGGGCACATGTGGGTCACTGAGCAGACTTGAGGCTTCCCCAGCAGGCTGCAGGTGCCTTATGTGTCACTGAAGGGAAGGCAGATGCCCCGTGTGTGGCTGAGGTGTCATGATGGTCTCTGAATGGCCTGCAGATGCCCTGCATGCCACTGAGGGCACGTGTGCGTCCCTGAGGGGAGGCGGGTGTCTGTCATGTTCTTCTGTGCCTAAGTCCCTCTGGGAGCCTCTCAGGAACCCCTGGCCAAGCCCAAGTTTGCAGACACCAGGAAAAGCACCCCCAACATGGCCGACTGCAGGGAGACACTTTCTCGTGTCCCGAGGGTGCTGAGGGCAGCTAGGCTGGTCGCCTTTGCAGCAGGAGAGACACTAGAGACATTGGTGGAAGATAAAAGGCCGACTCTTAGCAGGGGTTTATCCAAGGTTTTATTCAGGAGCCAGGGGAGCTCCAAAACCTTAGGAGGTCTCCTGCTGAGAGCCCCGGGAGATGTGCCAAGGTTACATTTAAAGGGTGGTGGAAACCAAAAGTAGATAACATTTTACTAACCAATAAATGGCCCTAAGGGATGGGTACTAAGGGATGGACATTTAGGACAGCATATAGGGCAAGACTCAGGGAGCTGCCCCTAGCCTCTAGCTAATCACTCGACGTCTTGAACCGAAGCTTCTAGATGAAGGGGATGGGATGCTGAGTGATTGACAGAGAGCCAGGGTGGGGATCTGGGGACGATCTCATCAAGGGAGAGGGATTACATAGGTAAAGGGAAAGGGGGTACAGTCTGGGATAAACTATTTGGGAAAACTACGGGAATACAAAAACCAAACTACTTCAAAGTATTACAAAGTATAAAAACACACTACAACACCTCAGGGTATGTCGTCGGTGCCACTGAGGGAACGTGAGCGTCACTTGAGGGGGACACGGGCACGCCGCGTGTCGCTGAGCGCACATGCCGCTCGCTGAAGGGACGCCAGGGCCGCTGAGGGGACGCGGGCTCGCCCTGAGGGACACGGCAGGGCCGGGCCGGGCCCCGCTGCGCCGCCGCCGCCCGCTCCCCGCCGCAGGGAGCGTTTCCCGCCCAGCGCGGGCGGCCCCGCCCCGCCGGTCCCCTCAGCCGCGGGCGGGAACTCCGACCCGCTGTGGCCGCCCCTCGGGGCCGGGCGCCGGGCGGCTTCCAGAAGCCGTGGGGGAGCTGCCCTGGGGCTGCCCTGCGCTCATACACACCGAGGAGGATGGGGCAGTGTTGTCTCAGGACTAGGGGGTGTTTCACTTTGCGAGGGGTAAAGCTGCAGTAGATTAGAGCGAGAGAACACAGCGGAGGAACGCTGGAATTACCTGGTGTCACCTGTAGGGCACGGAATGAACATTTGGGCTTTAAAGTGCAGGTAATCACTGGACTGTGAGAATAATGACATCGGATGTCATCTGTCGAGTATATGTAGTGGATATTTGCGCAGCAAGATGTGAGGTGATCTCTAGGGGGCAAAATTATTTTTGAGGAAAAGTCTGAGTCATTTCTAGAGGACACATAGAGATCATTTTGTGACAAAACCTGAGGTAAATGTTAGGGGAAAGAAAGAACATCTGGGGGGTAAAATCTCAGGTTCTCTGCCTTCCCACTACCTTATCCCAGGCCCCAGCAGGGGAGCTTTGCCCTCCCTGTCCCCAGCCAGCCCAGCCCAGGCACCTCAGGGCTGCCCCCACCCTCCTGCTGAGGCCCGGCCTCGAGGGCTTCTGCCGCAGGCCTGGGAGACGCTCTGGGGAAGCGCCCGAGCAGCCGGGTGCCAGGGACAAGGCGGCTGCCTGGGGGCTGCTTGTGGCCTCTGGCACCCAATTGCTCAGGGCTTCCCACTGCCCCGGCTCCTCAGGAGCCTCCTGTGGTTCTGCCAAATGAGAGAGGCAATTTAAAGGACACACCACTGGAAATAATGTTCTTATTTTACTGTCAATAAGAAGGAACCACAGTGTAAGATGATACATTCAATAAAAAACATGCACTTGGTTCTAGTGACAAGCAAAAACAAGCAAGGTAGTGCACCTAAATCAGTACTATGAGAGAGAAAGGAGAGAGATTTAGAAAGAATCATCACTAATTGCCTAAATTGTTTATCATCTTGCAGATCTGCACTTGCTGGGAAGCCCCATTTTGCACCAAGGACTGGAGAACCATTCCCAGTAACTGGGAAAATCCTAGGTCATCCATTCACCCAGAGATGAGATCTCCAAAATTGCCCCGAAAGTGGATCCAGCTTTTATAGGCCAAAAAGAGCAAGTCAATGTGACTCAATTGTATTTTTAGCCCAGAAACCCCTGCAGCTGATGGCACACTTCACAACCAGCAGGGACACAGCTAGGCCAAAGCCCAGACCTCTGCTGGGAGGGTTTCCCCTCAAATACCCTTAAAACAAACTTCTATTCAAGTCAGTTGGGAAAGTTTTTTAAAATGATACATTTCTGGCACCTAACTACACAGGGTTATGTGAAAGTTTCTGAAGCAGCTGCCTTGGAGTCAAAGAGCCAGCATTAAGAGTTCTTGTCATCTATTTGTAGCTAAATCACACTTCAGGGGACTTGAAGGAGTTTGGAACGAGTTAGAGACCGGACCTCTGAGTTTTTTTAAATGATGCCATTTCTTTTTCTTATCTTCTACATAGACAGGAAGGGTGAGTTTGGCTCACATCTCCACTGCAAGGCTCAGAAGGTCACAAGACTCCTAGTTACAAGACCCTTTAAGGATTTATTGGCCAATAAAACACTACCAACAAGGATATTTATGTTTGTCTGGGCTTGAAAAGACAGGTGTCTGCTAAGGAAGGCAGGAGCCTCCCCTGAAACGGAAAATGTGAACCCCCTCCCTCCAAATTGTTATAAGTTTGAAATTAAGGGGCTTTCAGGCAAAGATATGGGAGCAGGAATAACAGTTCTTTGGTAGGGAAGGAAAAAAAAAAAACCAGAAAAACAATGCAGTAATACAAAACAGACTGATAGAGTCAGAATATGGCCTGACTCCCTGTGTGTCAGGGTGTTGGTAGCAGTTCTGTTAAATGGTGTTTGCAGTCCTTCTAGAGAGACAGGTATGGTTCTGTTGAAGCACTGATCCTGTAGAAGGATGGAGTTTTCCTCTTAAGATCCAGTGGTGGTGTGGATTGGTCTGGTCTTCCTCTGGGAATCCAGTGGGAAAGGGCAGCTCCTCTGGGAATCCAGTGGGAAAGGTGCTGTGGTGTTCCAACTGTCAGATTATATCCAGGAAGGAATGCTTGGCTCCTCCCCCTGGGCGGAGCTTCTCCCAATGGGATGATGTAATTTTATCAGTCATGCAGTGACCCTCAATGGCCCATGAACAGAAGATATTCCCTGAGGCAGGACTGGTTTGTGGGACAGATAAAGAAAACTGCCCTGCTTCTGACAGATGGCAAATAGAATACAGACATTATCTTTCAGTGCAGGACATTATGCACCCCTTATTCTATTTCCATCTGCATCACAATGGAACCTTACACACACTTCTCACTTAAGGCTGGCTTTCCCTGTGTTACACAACCGCTTTCTCCATCTTTCTGCATTACCCACCAAGTGTAACTGGGTCCTTGAGCAAAACCAATCTCACATATAGGTTTGTCTTTCCCTGAGGTGGGATTTATCCAGTCTTTCCAAAAATCCCTTTCATATGTACCACAGGGACTTTATCTCCATCCACTGTGTGTAGGGGTTCAGACTGGGCAGGACCAGCTCAATTGATGGACCCTTGGGTGTTGACCATCCAGGTGGCTTTTGCTAAGTTAATTTCCCAATTTGTAAAAGTTCCCCTGCCAACTGTCTTCAGGGTAGTCATAAGTAGTCTGTTAAACATAAGTAGTCTGTTAAACTTTCCCGGCAGCCAGTGCATGATAGGAGATATGGTATATCCATTCAATACCATGTTCCCTGGCCCAGGTCTTGGTAAGGCTATTCTTGAAATGGGTCCCATTGTCTGATTAGTTCTCTCAGGGGTTCCATGTCTCCCCAGGATTGGCTTTTCCAGGCCCAGGATGGTGTTCCGGGCAGTAGTGGGAAGCACAGGGTAGGTCTCCAACTGTCGGAGAAGGGAGACGCGGACACCAGGTGGTCATCAGCAAGTCTCATTTATTAGCAGTTACCTTCTTGGTTAAATACAGTGGCTAATTAGCTCATGCATATGCAAAATTATAACTCCTCATTGGTTAACTTGTTATCTACATCGTTATAGTGCACAGCTGTGACTTCTGTGACTTCTACATTTTTGTGGTTAGAAACTGTCCTTCAGTCCTTTTCTTGCGTCCTGTTTACTACTTTTTGCGGACCCTCATTAGCTTCAAGGGCACTCTGCCCTTGAAGCTGCCTTTGTCCTAGATCTCTCTTAACTTTATCAAGCTAGTCTGGCTATGGCCTTTCTCTTCAAGCCAGTTCTGTATCAGCCTCTCTACACTTCCCCCGTTTTCTTTTTGAGCTACAAGAGTAGCTTGTCTTTCGAAAAAGCTGTTTACAAGTGCTTTGAGCCGTGACGTTATGCATTGGATTATGCAGGGTCCAAAAAGCAGTATACAAAGGAAAACAAGCAAAGGTCCTGCAAGCATCATAATAAAACTCTTGATCCAGCCTACAATGCCGAGAGAACCCAGCCACTCATCAAAAGGGTTTGAATTAACAGTTAGCTTTCTCATGTTATCATGCAGCTGCTGCAATTTCTTATGCATTGACTCCGAATGACCCGACAAATTTAAACAACACATCCCATCAAAATCCTCACACCCATGTCCATGGGCCAAAAGTAGGAAATCTATTGCTGCACGATTCTGCAGTAATTCATGCCGCACATTGTCTACATCAGTTATCAGATCATCTAAAATTTCTGAGGTGATATTAATTTGCTTCCCTGTCCAGCAGGCTAATTTCTTTAACTGTGTAATTGCATGTGCAGCCGCCACTCCGGGTGTTAATAGAGAGGCAATGATAGTTGTTGGCCTTTCCCACAATTCTACCCCATCATCGCAGTCTGGCCCTAGTTGGTGTACCTGACGCTTAAATCGTGTTTTGTTGTGATAAACTCTTTTCACTACTTGAATGCTAGGGGCAAATAGTGTTAGTTTCCCTAAATAACAAGGACCTCCTATTGCATGACCAGGTTTTCCAGCCCATGCTCTGTCACCGCAAATCAAAAATATACCGGGGGGAAGTTGCTTTGGCTTGTCATCTTCATCTGAACCCAGAAGTGTTGCTACTACAGTATTATTGCAATACTCAGTGATGTTCCTATAAACCGAATTTGTTGGGTAAAGTGACACACTCTCGTTTAGTGGGCGTTTTCCTCTGATGGCACCAAGAAATGGAAAACCAAACATTAGGCAACCACTGCTAGGCTTAGAACCTAACAGTTCTAGCTCCTGGGGATCCCAACCTGGGACATTCAGCCGCCGACTGACCTGCAGAAAAGCGGCTGTGACATTACCATGTTCATCCAGTTGTTCTACACCACTGTTACCATCAAAATTCCTAAGGTAATTTCGAAAGACCTCGAGCTCTTCCATCGCTTCCAAGGGAATACCTATCAGGCATGTTCGAAAGGGGTCAGAGGGTGTGGCCATTGACAGACAGAATGATTCTTGTCCTGTCTGATTGGCCCAAGTAACCCACATATTTTGACGGGGGTTGATCCTTGTCAGGGCCATGCTTGTCATACAACATATTGCCAGGATTAACATCTTAAGCGTGCCCATACTGTCTCTATTTTCTAAGAATCTGATTAAGGCTGATTACGGCTTATTTCTTCTTATGTTTAAAAGCTCGTCTAACACGCAAGCGTTGGAGCCTAGCTATGCAATCATTTAAAGCGGTATCAGGGTCAGCACCACTGCGTAATGGCCCAATCACAGTGGTCTCTAAATATGGTACCTTATGTTTACACCTTGCAGCCACTATACGAGAATTAGCAAGAAGCTGTAATTTATGTAACCAAAGCTCAATATGCCAGCGTGCCCAAGCCAATATAAATTGTTCGGGTGCCTCGTAAGCCTCTCGAAACTGGGAATAGGGCAATCCCGTCTCTCTCTCCAGTGCCAGCGCCCAATCGCTTCTTCTAATATCGTCAGACTGGCACCACTGACACCACAATTCGCTTATTCCCCTCTGTCTTGCCCAAAAAACTCTGTTACAACCTCCACATTGAAATGCCACCCACGCTTCACAACGAGGCCGCCCACAACTACAACACGGACAATGTCTTAACGGCCGAAATAAAGGTGGCTCTCGGTGAGCGTGAGCCTCGATCCACCAGACCCAATTATCGGGATAATGTTCAAGAGCTTTGCAGGCAACGGTGTTATACTGCGCTAAAATCCGCAAATAGGGAGGTAGGATCAAGGTCAGCTTCTGTTGCACCCTCCTCTGGTCTGCTGGAGACAGTCTCCTCCACTGGCCGGACATGGAGAGCAGGCTTTATCCATTTAGCAGGGATCCACAGCGTTCCTGTAGGGGTGGAAACACAGACATAACCTCTTCCCCAATATATAACTTCTGCAGGTCCATTCCATATTCCTGTTTTTGGATCTCGATATCGTACCCATGCTGTTTGCTTTTTTGTCTCTTTTTGCTCATGCATGTTCGTGTGCCTAACAGCAGGCGGTTCACTTTCCTCTCCAAACACACACAAGTAATTCATTACATAAAGAGCTTTAAACAGTCTTTCCTGAGGATCAGATATCTGATCATGTTTAAGTATGTACTGCTTAATAGTTCTATTTGCCCTTTCCACTATCGCTTGGCCAGTGGGTGAATGTGGTATTCCTGTAACATGCTTAATTCCCCAAACCCTCATGAATTCACTTATCCTTCTACTGATGTAGGCAGGTCCATTGTCTGTCTTCACCTCTTTAGGTACCCCCATAACCGCAAAACAACTTGTCAAATGCCGAATTACATGAATTGCTTTCTCTCCAGCCTGAGCAGTAGCCCATACATACTTGCTGTATGTGTCTATTGTCACATGTAAATACTTGAGTCTGCCAAACTCAGGGACATGGGTGACGTCCATTTGCCAGATCTCATTACTTTTCAACCCTCTAGGGTTTACTCCACACCCAAGTCCCACCCCAGTGTTGTGATGGCTACAGACAGGACAAGCTCTCACAATCGCCTTTGCCTCTTGAATTCCCAATTTGAATTCCCTCATTAAACCTTTCGCATTCTGATGAAACTTATCATGCGCCTCTCGAGCTTCTCTTACTCTATCCTCTACGACATGCATAACCAGTTTGTCCGCCCTTGCATTTCCTTCCCCTAGTCCAACATCCCATTTGTGGCTCCGAATATGTATAATACAATAAGGCGCCGTCCTGGCCTTCAATGCTCGCTTGAGCTGTAACAAAAGTTCATAGAGTCTCTTGTTTTGAACCTCTTTCACCGAAGCATCTTCTATTCGCTGCGCAACACCTGCCACATAATAAGAATCTGTTACCACATTTAAAGGTCCCTGCAGTTCACTAAGTGCCCAAACAACGGCAAGTAATTCCAATGTTTGCAAATTATCCTCATCAGTGGCTTCCAACACATGGTGCTTCCATCGGGGGCCCTCCTTCCAAGTGATAGCTGCCTTCCGAGATTTCTTCCCAGCATCAGTGAAGGCTGTAGTACCCCCTGGTATCGGTTGTTCTGAGCGTAGAGGCTTGACCACCCAATCCCATTCTTTTAACCATTGTAAGTAACGCGGTACCAATGGACCTGTATGAATTTGTGCTCCCGCTCCCAGGAGCGCCACTTGCAATTCCTCTGAGTTGAGTAAGTACCAATCCAAATCTTCCTTTCTGATTGGCAAATAAATTGTAGCAGGTTCCATTCCCGTAATTTCCAAAATTCTGCTACGACCTTTCCTCAACAGAGTTGCCACTTGCTCAATTTTTGTACTAATTGTCCTTTTTTCCTGAAGGGGCGGGGATAGCCATTCTAAGATCCTCATCTCCCCCGTTTTCTTTTGCTGTTGCGTAAGAGCTCCTAAAAGGTGACAAGGCGTACTCCAAATCGTAAGGTCAATATCCAATGTAGCATCTCGGCGAGAAACAAAGCCCGTCTCAATACACTGCATAATGCCTTGCAGGGCAGATTTTTGTTGCGGGGTAACAGTCACTGGTGCAGTTGGATCGGTACCTTTGAGCAAGGGCCTAAGGGGGTCCAACAATGAGTTAGGAATTCCAATTATAGGCTTTAACCACTGAAGATCTCCGAGGAGCCGTTGGGCCTCGTTAAGGTTGGTAATCTTAGTCGCCAGTTGCAGCTTCTGCGGGCGTACTGCCTGATTTGTGATAGACCAGCCTAAATATTTCCACGGCGAGGATTGCTGCATCTTCTCCTGGGCAATTACAAGGGATGACTCCGCCAAGGTAGTTTGAATTTGCTGCAACTGCTGAGGCGTAAAGGGTGACTTTTGGGCGAATAAAATGTCATCCATATAGTGGTAGATGATGGTGTCAGGCCACATTGTGCGGAGTGGTTGGATTGCTGCATCGACGTACAGCTGGCAAATCGTAGGAGAGTTACGCATTCCCTGAGGGAGTACTTTCCATTCAAAGCGTTTGTCTGGCTCTCCTCTATTTATCGCTGGCAGGGTAAATGCAAAACGTTTAGTATCCTGTGGGTGCAGGGCTATAGTAAAGAAACAGTCCTTTAAATCAACAATTAGGAGTGGCCAGTCTCGGGGGAGCATTGCTGGATTGGGGAGGCCAGGTTGTAATGCCCCCATAGCTTCCATTTGTTCATTTACAGCGCGCAGATCATGTAACAAGCGATATTTTCCTGACTTTTTCTTGATAACGAAGATAGGAGTATTCCATGGGCTATTGGAAAGCTGTAGATGACCTTGATGAAACTGTTCTTCAACCAGCTTGTGTGCTTGAAGTAGACTTTCCCTTTTCAGAGGCCATTGCTTAACCATTACAGGGGTGTTGGTAGTCCATGTAAGTGGGATTGGGAAAGTCCAAGCAATGGCAACTACCCCAAAGGGTGCTCATTTGACAGAACAATTCCAAGCTGTGCGAGGATATCGCGTCCGATTAAACAATGTACCGTGGGAGGCAAGGTTACTACTGATAAAACAGTGACCAATTTTTGCCCATCCAGCATCACTGTCACCGGAGGAGTCTTTTGAGCCAACGTGAATCCTCCCACTCCTGTGACAGTATCAGTGGAGTCTATTGCAGGCCAGTTCTTTGGCCATTTTTCTGGAGAAATGATACTGGTGTCTGCTCCAGTGTCCAATAACCCCCAAAGTTCAATCGAGTTTCCTGCATAAGTAATTTTTACTCTTTTTCTGGGTCGACTGTGCAAGTCCATGGTGAGCATTGCTAATCCAGATGATCCGAAACCTTGGTCCCCACGTGGTTTTTGCTCCAATGGTTGTATTCCTTTGCTGAGTTGTGGAAGGGGTATAAACTGAGCGATGCGCTGGCCTGCTTCAATTGTCAAAGGCGGGAAAGGAGTATATGCCATGATTTGAATTTCTCCAGTATAATCTGCATCAATCACACCAGGTAGCACAAAAAGTCCCATAATGGAGACTGAGGAGCGTCCTACTAATAGTCCTCCATAATTTAGTCCTTTAATTTGTATGGGGCCATACACTCCAGTAGGGATTTTGGTGGGCCGCGCCGTCATCAGGGTGACCTTTATTGCTGCTGCCAAGTCGAGTCCCAAGCTCCCTGCTGTGGCTGGTTGTAGACAGGAGGTGGCGCTGTTGTCACGGCAGCGACTTGTGTCTGGGCGCGGCTGCCATTCGCGCTCCGCCGAAAGTTTCCCGATCGTCGGCGACAAGCGGAGGAGTTGTGAGTATTACTTTGGCAGCTTTGGCACCACACTCCTGCTGCACGGCACTCTCTTCTCATATGACCGCCTCCTCCACACCTATAGCATCGCATAGAGGGCGGTCGACGGTTGCTAGATGTCGCTGGAGCCACAGTGGAAGCACGGAGCGGAGCAAGAGCTGCAAGCACCTGAGACTGCGAGGACTCTGCCTGCTTTTGCAACCCTAACCCTAGTTCTTTAATAGCATCAACTAAAAAGGCTTGTGCCCCTGTTGGTTGCAGGGCCATTCTTTCTAACGCTTCCTCTATAGTCCAATTAGCTCCCAAAGTAGCCAGTACTCTCTTAGTAGCCTCATTGCTATTTTGCAGCGCACACTGCTTAAGAAGTGCCCCACGCATATATAATGGCACTCCTGCCCTTTCGATAGCGCCAGCAGCTTTGTCCACAAAACTTCCAAATGATTCTTCTCTCCCCTGCTTAATTGCCATGTACATAGGTATCCCTGTACTATCTTTCACTTGATCAATAGCGGCTCTCACTAAGCGCATAGCCTCCCGAATCTTATCCGGCCCCGATATCATCTGGGCTTCTGTTCTCTGATAGGCTCCTAACCCCATTAACTCGTCTATCGTGATTCCATGCAGCGGATCTCCTTGTCCCCTCTGGACAGCTACGGCCTCATTCACAAAGCCTTGCCAGTGTGCGTTAAACAACAACTGCTGATGTTGTGTAAAAATCAACTTTGCCACACTCCGCAATTCATTGGGGACTAGCAAATACGTGTCAAACAAATAGTCCAGCATCTGTCGTGCAGGCTCACTCTTAAATCCAAACTGGCTCACCGTCTGCCGCAACTGTGCCAATAATTTCCAATCTAATGGCGTATACGTTCCTATTTGTACTGCCTGTCCTTGCTGATTTACCCCAGGAGTAAAGGTTACGGGAAACGCCCAGCCTTTCGCCGCCTCCACCTCGTTTTCATCTCCGTTCTCCAGCCCGTGCCTGGCTAAGGCATTCCAGGCTTCCCTTCTTTGCCGTGCCATCTCCTCCCACAGGTCGCTACGCGCCCCAGGGACAGGTTCTGACTCCGGCGGATTCTCGGGAGCCTGAAGCCCAGAGTTGCTACGGGCTCCGCTTTCACCAGCGGGTTCTGTCGCCGCACTGGCACCTTCTAGGAATCCATCGAGGGGTGGCGGGGAGGGACAGGGACTGCCAACCGCTTCCTCATTTCCCGCAGCCCCTCCCGGAATGGGTATCAATACTTTAGAGACGCCAGGCGCCCGGGGCTCATCAGACACCCCATATGTAGCATTCTTTTTATACGCCTCCACTGCCTCCTGTGCCGCTCTCGTCTCTGCCTGTTGCTTTAACAGCGCATTGTGCACCGTCCGCCAAACCTTCCCCAATTTCTTTGCAGTTTTATCATCCTCTAAAACATGCTCCCACAATACATCCCCTAGCTTCCGCCACTCACTGAGATCATGCACTGTATGTGGGTTCACAAAACATCCCTTAGCATAGCCCCAAGCTAACAACCCTGGGAGATCCTTTCTCAAATCTATCTCTTTTACCCCTCGCTTCTCTAAGTATGCTGTAAATAAATCATATGCTGCTTGCCTGTCCATACTGTCGTCAGCGCTGTTTGCAACTCTCCGGCTCCGGCAGCACGTATGGCTCAGGACCACCGCTGTAACCCCTGAGGGTGTCTTCCCTTCGTCGTTCGACACCAACCCGGTTGCGTCGGGCCCCAACTCTACTTCACCGACCGTGGCGCGTCCTCCCCCGTTTTCTGTTTAGCGCAGGGGCGACGTCGGGGTCACCATTTGTCGGAGAAGGGAGACGCGGACACCAGGTGGTCATCAGCAAGTCTCATTTATTAGCAGTTACCTTCTTGGTTAAATACAGTGGCTAATTAGCTCATGCATATGCAAAATTATAACTCCTCATTGGTTAACTTGTTATCTACATCGTTATAGTGCACAGCTGTGACTTCTGTGACTTCTACATTTTTGTGGTTAGAAACTGTCCTTCAGTCCTTTTCTTGCGTCCTGTTTACTACTTTTTGCGGACCCTCATTAGCTTCAAGGGCACTCTGCCCTTGAAGCTGCCTTTGTCCTAGATCTCTCTTAACTTTATCAAGCTAGTCTGGCTATGGCCTTTCTCTTCAAGCCAGTTCTGTATCAGCCTCTCTACATCCAACCATGCCATGGTGGCCTCCACCATGGTCAGCACATAGCGCTTGCCTTGGCGTGTCTGGGGCAGTGTGATGTAGTCAATCTGCCAGGCGTCCCCATACTTGTACTTGGACCACTGCACACGGAACCACAGGGGCTTCACTCGCTTGGACTGCTTGATCTCAGCACACGTCTCACAGTCATGGATAACCTGTAAAACCCTGTCCATTCTTAAATCCACCCCTTGGTCTCGTGCCCACTCATAGGTGGCATCTCTGCCCTGATGACCTGAGGCATCATGGACCCATCGAGCTGGGAACAGCTCCCTGTTATGTGTGCCAATCTAAGTCTATCTTTGACATCTCTAATTTTGCTGCCTGATCTACCTGCTCAATGTTTAGGTGTTCCTCATTGGCTCTGCTCCTGGGGACATGGTCATCTACATGATGGATTTTCACAGACAGATTTTCTACCCAAGAGGAAATGTTTTTCCATTCATCAGCAGCCCAGACTCTTTCCTCTACGCTGCTGGTTGGCCTTTTTCTACCTTTCCAGCCAATGCCACAGTGCATTGGGAACCATCCATGAATCAGTATAAAGGTAGAGCTTTGGCCACTTCTCTCTTTCAGCAATGTCCAGGGCCAGCTGAACAGCCTTGAGTTCAGCAAGTTGACTTGATCCACCTTTTCCTTCGGTAGCTTGAGCAGCCTGTCGTGTGGGGCTCCATACGGCTGCTTTCCACTTCTAGTTCATCCCTACAATGCAACAGGAACCATCAGTGAAAAGAGCATAGCGTGCATCCTCTGCTGGTAATTGGTTTTATGGTGGAGCTTCTTCAGCCCTTGTCACTTCTTGCTGATCCTCTTTGTCAGTGAGACTACAGTTCTCACCTTCCAGCCAGTTTGTAATTATTTCCAGAATCCCAGGGCCATTCAGGTTTCCAGTACAGGCACACTGTGTGATAAGAGCAATGCATTTCCTCTATGTGCTGTTGGTGGCGTGGTGGGTAGAGGGAACCTTTCCTTTAAACATCCACCCTAGCACCAGTAGTCAGGCTGCCAGGAGGAGTTGTGCTTCTGTGCCAATCACCTCCGAGGCTCCTTTAACTCCTTCACAGGCAGCCAAGATTTCCTTCTCTGTGGGAGTGGAGTTGGCTTCGGACCCTCTGTAACTTTGGCTCCAGAATCCCAGTGCTCGGCCTCGAGTCTCCCCAGGCACCTTCTGCTAAAGGCTCCAGGACAGACCATGGTTCCTGGCTGCAGAGTAGAGCACATTCTTCCCCTCTGGTCCCCTTCTCACTGGGCCAAGGGCTACTGCATGAGTGATCTCCTGCTTGATCTGAGCAAAGGCTTGTTGCTGCTCAGGGCCCCAGTGGAAATCATTCTTCTTGCGGGTGACCAGGTAAAGAGGGCTCACAATCTGACTGTACTCAGGAATGTGCATTCTCCAAAAACCTGTGGTGCCTAAGGAAAGTTGTGTTTCCTTCTTGCTGGTCAGTAGAGACACCTGTGATCTTACTGATGAGCTCAGTGGGAATCTGAGACCATCCATCTTGCCACTTTACCCCAGGAAGTGGATCTCTCGGGCAGGTCCGGTGACTTTGCTCTTCTGGATGCCAAAGCCAGCTTCCAGCAGACTCTGGATGATTTTCTCTCCTTTCTCAAATACTTCCATTGTAGCGTTCCCCCACACAATGATATCATCGATGTACTGCAGATGTTCTGGAGCTTCACCCTTTTCCAGTGCAGCCTGGATCAGTCCATGGCAGATGGTGGGGCAATGTTTCCACCCCTGGGGCAGTCGGTTCCAGGTGCACTGCATGGCCCTCCAGGTGAAAGGAAACTGAGGCCTGCATTCTGCTGCCAGAGGAATGGAGAAAAATGCATTGGCAATGTCAATAGTGGCAAAGCACTTTGCTGCCTTGGACTCTAGCTCGTACTGGAGTTCCAGCATGTCTGGCACAGCAGATGCTGGTAATCGGCACTTGTTGCTCTTCCACCTTCAGGAGTCCTACTGCAGATGGGTTTTCTGATAGTCCAGGCAAGGTGTTCAATGGCTTCATGTTCTCAGCCTCTGCAGCAGCTATGCCAAAAGCCCACCTGAGTCCCTTTGGGTCTTTGTAAGGCTGTTCCACAGGAAGTCTATGCCCAGAATACACGGGGCCTCTGGGCCAGTCACAATAGGATGTTTCTGCTGCTCCTTCCCAGTCAGGCTCACCTGGGCTCCCAACATGGTAAATTGCTGCCATCCCCCCATCACCCCAGCAATGGAAACAGGTTGTGCCCCCACATGTCCCAATGGCATTAGGGTACACTGCACACCAGCATCAACTAAGGCATCGTATTTTTGTAGCTCTGATGTGCCAGGCCATCAGATCCACACTGCCCAGAAGATCCAGTTTTCCCGGGCCTCTTCCTGGCTAGAGTCAGTGCCCTCCTAGCCCTGGTTATTATTTCTTTCCTGGGCATACACAGTAGAGGTTCCTTCAAGGGGATCTGACAGATCATACCCAGCAGCTCGGTCATGGGAGGTTGAGGTTGCCTTCCCTTTAGGGGAACTCCCTTGGTTAGTGTTTCCCTCCTTGAGTTGATGCACCCATGCTGCCAGGACAGAAGTGGATTTCCCATCCCAGATTCCCATGTCTGCTCCATGGTCACGCAGAAAGAACCACAGGTCAGCCCTTGGGGTGTAACCTCTCTCTCTAGCTGGGGGACGTTGGGCTCTGACTTTGGGGCCTGTGACTGGCACAGGTGCTGCATTGATCTTTCTCCCCTCCTCCTTCATCTCCCTCATCTCCTCTTATCAGGTCCTTGTTCACAGCAGAGACATGAGCCTGCATCAGGCTATTGATCATACTCTCACAATTTCTAAGCTTGGTGACAGAACCCACTGTCCCTCTGTTGGTATCAGCATTAATCATTGCAATGAAGGTGGTGTATTGGGATGGCCCCAGATTTGCCAGACTCCACAGCATTTGCCCTGTGCACCTGACCTTTTTGGGGTCATTATCATGCTGTCCATCCCTCCCAAAGTGTACCTCCAATACTGCCACTTCTCTCAGCTGTTGGATTCTTTCCTTAAGGGTCTTCCAGCACATTCTATGGTGGTGCTCCTGCATTCTCTCCCTGTGGACAAACCTCTCTCTGACACTCATTAAAAGCCATTCCCAGAGGGAAAGGGACTCTGATTCCCTTACAAAAATCTCATTCATACTTGAGTCCTGGGTCAATGCTCCTAAATTCCTTGCCTCATCACCATCCAGTTGCACTCCTGTACCCGTAAGGTCCCAGACCCAGAGTAACCAGGTTGTATAAGCCTCATGTCCCCATGGTATAATGTCTTTGTGCAGTTCACCCACAGGGACTTTTGTACATCAGGGACTCAGTGATGAAGTCAACCATTGGCTCTCCTGTGGGATGTGAGGGCCCTCCATTCTTATCCTTACCTGGATGCTCCAATTTCATCTTAGGTCTCCTTGTTTCCATAGGGGCGACTGCGGCTGGCTGTGACTGCCTTTGCAGTTCAGCTGGAACCTGGATGGTTGTAACCTCTCTGGGTTTCACTGCTGCACCATCAGACTCTCTCTCTTTGAGGCTGGGGGAGGGTTTCTCAACACCTGGGGAAATGTACTCCTGCAGCATCTGGCCCATCTCTTTCACCAGAACCCCTACCCAGTCTGGGTGGTTCATTTCTGAGGTGGGCTGTGGGGCAGGCTCAGGCTATGGGGCAGCAGCATCCCTTGTCTCTAGGGTAGGTGTCAGTGTGGTTATCCAGGTTAATCTTCCTTTATCTCTGAATGCTAAATACAACAACCACTGTATGATATCATTAGCATTTTGAGTGGATCTGAACCCTTTGAAAACTGGTGGTGTAGACCCAAAAGCTGCGTCAGGGGCTGGGAGAAAATTTCCCCCACTGTCATTTCCTCACAGTAAGTACCATTATTAAAAAAACCCCAAAACATACAGTTAGTGTTTGATAGCTCTGAATCCATGTGCCTGCCTTCCAGCGGACGTTAAAGATCCATTAATTCCTCACCTCTTTAAGCCATAAAGCAAACTTGATAATAGCCACAGTAGCTTTCGTTAACGGTTAGCCATGTTCCCAGGGATGGCCAGGGTGCTCCTGACGGGGCAGAAGGAAGAGCTCCAGGCCCTCTGTGAGGGTGAGTGAGAGCAGTGGGCTGTCAGCGGGGGCTGGCCGGGGAGCTGCAATGCCCATGCAGGGAGCTGCAATCCCTGCCCCAGCTGCAGTGGGCTTCACTCCTTGTGGGGATGAGGGGCGGCATGGGCAGAGCACACAGAGATTTAAGGGACATAGGTGAGGGGATTCATGGCCAGCACCTTGCAGCTGATCCCCTTGGCCACTCCTCTCTTGTGGCCATGGCAAGAGCTGGGTGGGATGGCCCTGGCAGGAAGGTCTCCTTGGATTCCTGCACATCCAGGTTCTGACTGTGGCTCTGTTCCTCTCTCTTCCAGCCCTTCAAGGCCTGAGTGAAGACAACAGTCCCCTCCCATAGAAGCACATTTATATAGATGATGTTTGAGGGAAGAGCTGCAGAACTACTTTCATCTGCTGGCTCAGAAGAACCAGTATGTCTTGAAGACCTCCAGATCCCTTGGAAGGTGAGACCACATGGAGACCAGAGGAGACCAGCTGGAGCTCCAGGCATAGCTGATGATTGGCACAGCTGAGCTTGTGGGAAGCTCCCATAGCTCCTGCCTTCTCCCTCCCTGTTGACTGCTCCCTCCCTCCAGCCATCAGACCCTGCCCATCCCCTTTCTTCCCTCCCAGCTCATCCCTTTGCTTCACCTTCAATTAATAAACAGTTTGGCTTCTTCGCTTTACCTGCATCTCTGTGGAGCTGGAGTGATGCAAATCCGGAGCCCCGGGACACACAGCCCCCTCCTGGTGTTCTCTTCCATGCCATGTTTTGTGCACAGACACAGAGGAACGAGGGCAGATCAGGCTGGAAAGGTCCCTGTGCTGGAGGTCCAGTTCCAAACACTGTGGAGTTACAGATCTTGCTGTGCACCCTGGAGCCCCTGGGCTTTGGAAGAGCCAAGCTGAGGATGCTCTGAACTATGCTCTGAAGGATGCTGTGAGGGATTCCATGGCAAGCATCCACAGAGGGCAAAGGAGCTTGGAATGCTGGGAGGTTTTAAGAACAGCTTCCTGAAGGCACAGCAGTGTTCCATCCCTACACAGGATCAGGAAGAGGGCAGAACCAGCGACCATCTGCAGCGGGGAAATAGCGGGATGCGGAGGTTCAGGGACATCACACCATAACCAATATGACCCAGTGAAGCCAAATTTATTACCCCTAAAATGACTATAATAATTCTCTACTGTCCACGTGTCTCTAGCTAATACATGATTGGTTATCCTAACTGTTCATGTGTCTAAGATAGGATGCTGATTGGATCATCTAATTTTCCATGTGTCTGGCTGTGGATTTCTGTCCCACCCAAGAATTGTCCTTTTCCTTACTTTCCCCAGCTCACTGACAAACATGCCGAGTCTGGATGACTCTTCTTCCTGTATCTTTTTCAAAGATATACTGACACCATTTTCTGAACATGTCCATTATTGTTTGTGAACATGTCCATTGTCCATTATCCCAAGCAGGCTGGATTGTGCATTGGCTGAATATGGCCATTGTCCTGCAAAAACTCCTTTATCTGCAAAAAATCCTCAACCACCATCTGGGCTTAACAGAGAGCTTTGGGTGTGCCTAAGAGCAAATGAAGCAGCAGCACAGTGCCCGAGACTCAGACGCGCCACCGTGCCAGTGCCCGGAGCGCTGTCAGGCAGTGCTGGGATCCTGGGTGTGGTTCTGGTCCCCACAGGTGAGGAATGGCAGCCCCAGGCTCAGACCCACTCAGAAAGCCAACCAAGTGAGACCAGAGGGAGGGCAGCCTTCCAGTTTCTCTTGGGCATGGCTGCAAAACAACCCCTGATGCTGCTTCCTCCGCCTGTGTTTGGGGTGTGCTGGGGGCAGAGCCAGCCAGGTTGTGCTCTGCGTTCCAAAGCCTGTTGGGAGCGGGCATGAAAAGCGCTGTGTGCACAGCAGAGAGTCCTGGAAGGTGCTGGCAGGAGCGTCCTGTGGGGACAGGGCTCTGGGCTCTGGCTGGGAACAGCCTGGTTTTGCTGCTGTGACCACAGGCAGGAGTTGAGGCAGGTGAAGAGGCAGCAGGCAGCTTGTGTTTGTAGAGAGCCTGGGGCTGCACCTCTGAACCTCCACCTGGAAACACACTTGGGGGAATACCAGCTAGAGCTGGAGTGCCTGTCCTGAAAGGACATGAAGTCATTCAGCCTTGCCAGCTTTTCTTGACAGTGTGTTGGTGTTCCCCAGGAAAGCTCCACATTTGGGGAAATGCCCTTGGAGGAAACGGGCTGGCTTCTCAAGGAAAGTGCTTCCCAGGGAGCTCCTAGGGAGGTGGGAAGGGTGATCCAGGAGCCTTAGACCTGGCAGCCTGAGCTTGCCACCAGGGAAGGCCTTGGAGCAGATCCCCCTGAGTGCCATCCCACGGCACGTGCAGGGAACCAGGGCATCTGCTGGAGGGTGGGAAAGCTCTGAGGAGGGACAGGGACAGCTGGGGGTCCTGGTGGGGTGTTGAGGGCTTCTGGGCAGGAGTTTGGGGGGTGGTTGGTGTTGGTGGGGTGTTGGGAAAGGAGTTGTCTGGAAGGTGAGAGGTCTAGGCTGGAATTTGAGTCAGTTTGAAGGCAGCATCTGTGGTTTGGCACAGCTTTGGTTACAGAGGGCAGAAAGAATATCTGTGACTCTTCCTGTTCAAGGTCCTGATTCTCCTGCAGGGAACAAGAGAGGAGAGCTGTACTTTACTGGCCACTTAGATACCTGTACCAGGGGGAGCATTAGCCCTTTTGCCTTTTACTTATTTGTTTGGGCTATTTTTGTAACTCTGAGTGGACTTTCATTTCTTGAGAGATTTTATTCCTTAAGAGAATTAGGATATTATCACCCCTTCATAGAAAAATGTTTGTAAACCAAAGAATGGGCCTTTTTTTTGCCTCTGTGTAGTGTTACATTCCATAAAGTGACTCTCAGTGGATGATGTTAGGGAAAATGAGTTGCTGCTTTGAGATAGGAAGCAAAATTCCAAGTCTTAACCTTCTCAGGTCATCCCAATGAATTTGGGAAGTTTGCAACTTTTTGGAACTACTTGAGTTGAGCAATGGGAAGTAAAGCTTTCCTGAGGAGTCTTAAAATGCCAGCTTCTTCTGTGCCTTCACCACTAAGGTGTTTCTGTGCTAAAGAAAATTACTTCAATGAGAAAATAATTTCAGCATGGAGTGAGAGCTTCTGAAAGAGACCAAGTGCTGCCAGCAGTTGCTCCAGGTGCTCCTGCCAACAGCCCCTGCAGGAAGGAGCACAGCCCCCAATGTACGTGGGCTTTGGCTCCCTCTGGCACAGAAGCCCCCTGGGGGCACAGGTCTCTGGAGCAGGAGATGGGCACCAGCACTGCCAGGGCTCGGGGGGTGGCAGGTCTGCTTGAGCGGGGACTCTGCCACACCTGCTGATGTCAGTGTTCCCCAGGTCCCAGGGCTCAGAGCAGCATTCGTGCCCTGGCCTGCACATTCCCTGTCCGTGTCACACCCACAAGTTAAGGATGGCAACCAGCTAGGATGTGTCCCAAGGAGCCTTTGCCAGCTTCTGTGGAAGGCCCCGTGCTGTTCCCAGCGTGGCTGCTTTAGCAGCCTTGGGGGCTCCTTCTGCTGACCTGAGCCCACAGAGCAGGGCAGCGTTTGCTGATGGTTTGAGCCGTTCCTAAAGACCCTGTCGGGCTGGCTTAGACGCTTGGGGTGAGATATTCCTTCCAGCCTGGGCCACTTTGGGTGTGCTGGGGGCAGCCTCAGGGCAGAGGGCAGTGTGTGCAGGGGCCCTTTGTGACACGGTGCAGCATGGTCACTGTGGCATAGAACGGGTGTCCAAGGGTCCTTTGTGACACGTGGTGACATAGGAGCTGGCGGTGACAAGACCACGCCACAGTGCTTGGAGCACGCAACGGGACAGGACAGGACAGAGCGGTGCCGTGAGGAGCCCCTGCACAGCGCGCTCGTTCGTGTCTGACCCGGAGCCTTTCCGAGGCGTTATTCCTGCAGCTGACCTCGAGGCCAGACCACAGGACTTGCTGACCCGTGGCCTTCCCGAGGCTTCTCTTCTGCAGGTGCCCTCGAGGGCAGAGCGTGGGACTTGGTGCCCCAGAGGCATCTCCCATTCCTACCGCCAGTGCCCTCGAAGCCAGACCACAATCCTGGACAGGAATCTCCTGTCCTTGTGACAGGAGCCCTCGAGACCAGAGTGCAGGACTTGCTGTCCTGTAGCTTTCCTGAGGCATCTCTCTTGAAGTTGCCTTCCAGGAAGAACTTGCTGATTTCGAGCTTTTCTGAGGGATCTCTCCTGCAAGTAGCCACAAATCCAGTCACTGACATGGAGCAGAGACCCCCAAAAGTGCCCAAGCTGGCCTGGGTGGAGGAGGACGAAGGCACCTCTGGAGCTGCCTCAGCACCAGAGACCGAAGAGGCGGTGCTGTTTGAGCTGCCACAGGAGGGTGAGTGGCAGAGCTAGGCCACAGGATGGGTGCCTGCAGCCACCTTGGCACCATTGCATCCCATCCCATCCCCTGGGCCATGCCCGTGGACAGGATGGAAGAGGGGCTGGGCTGACACCCCACAGTGGCCATGCTCCATCCCCTGGGGCATCCTGGAGCTGTCCCTGCCTGGGGAGCGCAGGGCTGGGCTGTGTTCTCCGGCCTCTCCCGCAGCCCCTCAGCTCTGCCTGCGCTCGCTCTTTGCCAGATGTAGTCATGGAGCCCACACAAGAGCAGGAATCCAGGCATGGCCTCTTCCGCAGAACAGCACAGGTACCTGAAGCCATCCCCACCTGGGCTGGGCCTGCTTGTCACCATGCTTGGAGCATTGCGTGCAACATCCCTATCTTCCTGCCCTTCTCCTACAGCTGGTTTGCAATTTCATGAGGAGAATTCGGGAAGAAGAGACCAGCCCCGTGGGCACTGGGCTCAGAGCATATTCGCACATATTCCAAACCAAGACCAGTGCTGCCCTGCTGGGTATGCTCGTAGAGGAGGGCTTTACCAACCCAAAGCAAGTAAGCAGCCTGTGGCCAGGGTTTGACCCTCCCAGGAATTGCTTAGCCTCCCAAGCCATGCCTGCTGGTCCCTGTGAGCCTTGGAGGCCACATGGCAGTGTGGTGGGAAGGGCAGCACTTCTCTGGGGAAGCTGGGGACATTCCTCCCTCTGGCAGCTTTCCAAGTCTCCCCGTGCCTTCTCCAGGTGCCCGCCCTGGTCAGATACATTCACCAGTGGATCCTGGCCAATAAGTTTGCTGAGCACAGGCTGAACAGGACCCTGCTGGATCTCACTGAAGCACAGCCTGCTGACGTAGTCATGGCACTCCTTCGTGTGGCCCCATCCTGTGACAGGTATGGGGCCCACCTCCCCAGAGGGCTCAGGGCTCCCCAGCCCATCAGCCTGGACAGCCTGGCCCAGCTGTCTGACCAACTGAGAGTTCCAGGGCCCTCTGGCTGCTCTCTTTGCCAGCCCTTGCATTCAGCCCGCGAGCCTGCTGCCATGCTCTCTCGCTGCCCCTCAGGGGCCTGTCCCCACAGGGCTGGGCTGCCTGGGTGCTGCTGGCCAGGGCCAGTGGGCAGAGGCAGAGCTGGCAGCCAGCTCAGATCCCCACTGCTGCCCAGGCCATGGTGCTGTGTCTGAGACCCCCCTTGAGACAGAGCTCTAACCCCACAGAGCTGCTTTGACCATGTGGATGAGCATCACATCCTCACCCAGAACTGCAGAGCCAGTGCTGCTGATACTCCTGGATGTGTTGGGCAACTGGCCAGAGCACAGCACCTGCACGTCTGATGGGGACAAAACAAGTGTCTTTGTCCTGGCTGTGAGTTTCTGAAACTGGCCTTTGCTGGCCCCAAGGCCACCTCTCCAGCAGCTCTCCATCTTCCTTCCCCCACTGCATCTCCCTGCCTCAGGTGTTGGGCTGAAACCGTGCCCAGGGGCAGCTTCAGGGACACCAGGCCCCGTGCTCCCCCTGCGTCTCTCTGGGCCTCTCCCTCCTCTGCTCGAGCCCTTACAGGCGGACACCTCGGCACTGAGCACTGTCTCGGGGGGCTTTGTCCTTTGCAGGCAACTGTGGTCATGTGGAAGATCCTCCAGGCGCCTTGTGTCCCACACATAGTGACGGTGTGTTTCCCCCTCCTCTTTGTCCATCTGCTCATCCAAGTCTTCTTCAGCACTCTGGATGTGCCAGAAGAGGTCGATACCTTCTGGAAGGGATGCCAGGAGCAACATGGCCTTGCCACCAGCCCCAACAGGTGCTCCATCCCACTCCTCCTATCCCTGCCACGTCCTTGGGCAGGAGCCACTGCTCCCAGTGTGACCTGGGCTTTGCTCTGCATGCAGGTTTGCAGTGCAGACCCTGAAGTCCCTGCTCTGCCGAACACAGCATGAGGATGTGGTGGTGGCAATGGAACGCAATTGTGGCTGGGACATGCTGCTGTGTGCTGACACCCACCACTGTGCCGTGGGTATGCTGGCCAGGTGAGACCCCCTTCTCCCCACTGCCTCTGACATTTGTGCTCTGTGCCCAGGGAGCTCCACACAGTCCCCATGGTTGTGAGACAGAGGGCCTTGTGACCAAGGGATGGCCAAGCAGACTGGAAAAGGCTGGGAGAAGACATCCCCACAAGAAGCCGCCTCCCAAATAGGCCAGGGCCCCTTGCAGGATGCTGGGGAAAGACCAGACCTCTGTGAGTCAGTCCTGACAGAGGTTTGTCCCCCTGGCCCACAGTAAGCAAAGTCTTGGTTCCTTTTTCTCTTGCCAGGGAGATGTGCTGTGTCTTCAGGCCCTTGCGTTCCCGCATTGCTCGCTACCTGCTCCGGCTGCTCAGCACACAGGAGCCACGCTGGGAGCTGCCCGCCCTGGCCTTCCTTGTGGAGGTGAGCCTGATGGCCAGCGCTGCCTTGCTCAGCTCCCTCCCAGCTCTCTGCCCTCTCGGAGCCGCAGCTCCCTGGGACGGTGCCCGTGCCCTGTGCTGCTGCCTGGGCCCAGTCCTGTGCGGTTCTGAGATCCTGCCAGCCGGGTCTCCTGTCACTGCCCTGTGCCTTTCAGGTCCTCGAGTGCCTGGATTTGAGTGAACGTGGTGCTAATAGAGTCCTGCAAATCTTGTCAAGGCAGCTGCAGAGCGAGTGCAGGGAGAGGCATCGCCTGGCGCTCAGGGCCCTTCTCGAGCTCATTGAGGAGCCCTCCATGGTGAGAAGGGGGCAGCAGCTGAGGCTGAGCTGGGGAATGCTGTCACTTGGGCTTGGCTGGGCTTTGGGTGCCAGGGCAGCTGCTCCCAGCTCTCCTGCCTCCCAGTTCAGCTCCCTAAGTGCTTCAGGCCTCCAAGCCCTGTGGCAGCAAGATGGCATTTTACCAACTTGTGTTCTGCACAGACCAAAAAAATGTGGAGCCTGACTGAAAGTCTTGTGAAGCTCCTGTGGGACACAGATGGAGAGATACTTAGCATGACTGTCAAGCTACTCAGCTTTATCATCTTGGACACTGACATGCTGATACCCAGCCCCATCACACTGCAGCTGCTTGAGGTGCTCCTGCCACTCTTTGACCACGTAAGGCTCGCTGACCCCAGCCACGGCCACTGGCTGCTGCCCAGACACTTTGTGCCCTGTGGATTGGCAGGCCTGTGCCAAGATGAGCCCCATGCACCCAGTGCTGAGGTCTTTTTATCTTGCTTTCTTACAGGATAATAGCCAGGTGCAGCTGCTCTCCATACTGCTCTTCCGAACATTGGTGACTCTTCCACAGGTAAAGGGAGAAAAGGCTCTGAAGACACCCCTGCGCCAGAGCCTGCTGCCACTCTTCTTCCACTGCCATGATGGCAATCAGCGTGTGGCACAGGTGAGGACTCGTGGGCTGCTGCTGTCCCCCTGGCAGGGGGCTCGGCTGCCTCCTGCACTGGCGCCTGCCGGGCTGCAGCCTCCTCCAGGCCTTGGCACAGGGACGTGGGTCCTGCACCCTGGGCTGTGGGGCCATCTCCGCATCTCTGCTGCTCTCCAGGCTTCTCAGGAAACGCTGCTTTGTGTGGCTGAGTTCCTGAATAGGAGGGATCTTGAAACACTGGTGAAGAGCCAGAAGCTGTGGAAGTTCACTGACCGCCTGGTAAGGACTAAAGATTGCCTGTAAGCTCAAGCCTCAGCCTGGAGAAGCCCCCAGAGCGCGGTGCTCAGAGTGCGGGGCTGGCAGCTGTGCCCCTGCCCGCTGCTGCACCCAGAGGCCGCGCGGGCTCTTCTCCAGGCTCCGGTGGGCCCGAGCCGGGGGCCGATGCAGTCCCGGCCCGGTGGGGCTGTGGGGCGGGCCGGCACTGCGGCTCCCCGGGCAGCAGCCGGCCCTCTGCCCCCTCCAGAGCCCGGCGCCAGCGGCTGCTGGCCGCGCCTCAGGGCTGTGCGGGCAGGGGAGGCCGGGGCTGGGCGCAGGCAGCGCCCGCCCGAGGGGCTGAGCCCGCGCCGACCCTTCCCTCCTGCCGCTCTCTCCAGCTGGCAGAGGACAGGACAAGAGCGGCCGAGCACCTGCGCCGGGCCGTGCGCTATCTGGAGAACCCACAGGAGCCCCTGCAAGTGGTGGCCATCAGGTTCATGGGTGAGCCACGAGCCCGGGCTCCCTCCCCGGCCCGCCGCAGCTCGGCCCCAGCCCCGCCTGCTGCCCCGGCAGCGCCAGCCGGGCCCGGCGCCGTGGAGCCCCGCCCGGCCTCGGCGCTGCTGCCGCCCTCTGGCAGCCGTGCCCTGGGCCGGCAGCGTGCGGCAAGGGCCGGGCTGAGCCCTGCCGGGCCAGCAGGGCGTGTGGCCACAGCGCCGGCAGCGCCGCTGGCAGGGAGCTGTGCCGCTGGCGCCGTGACAGGCTCTGTGTTCCCAGGGATGGCCGGGCAGCACGTGAGGTGGAAGAAGGAAGAGCTCCGGTTCATCTGCTACAGTGAGTGAGGGCAGCGGGCTGGCAGCGGGGGCTGGCGGGGGGAGCTGCGAGCCCTTCCCCGGCTGCGGAGGGCTCTGCTCCCTGTGCGGCCGAGGGGCGGCGTGGGCAGAGCACACAGAGATTTCAGGTCCATGTTGGGGATTCATGGCCAGCAGCTTCGGGCTGGTGCCGTTCGTCCCTACTCCCTCCGGCTAGAGCCGGCTGGGATGGCCCTGGCAGGGGGCTCTCCACGGATCTCCTCAGAGCCAGGATCTGACTATGGCTCTGTTCCTCTCTTTCAGCCCTTGAACAGTTTACAGAGGACACCAGCAGTGCTGTGTCAGACGTGGCACTTCAAACATTGTATGTCCTCCAGTCCCTACAGAGTGAGCGATCTTCTGTCTTCCAGAGGCTGCAGGATCAGCTCCTCAGGGCATGGAGGACACGGCCTCATCTGTCGGGGCTTGGCTGGCTCCACTGCTGGAGCTCTGCAGAGAGCTGAGCCCAGAGGCTCTGTCTGCTTGGGGCCACTTGAATCAGTGGCAATTTTCTCTTTCTTTAAGATTGTTCTTGTCTTCTTTTTGTTTTTTCTTTAGTATATTAATATAGAGTGTGTTATAGTACACAGACTCCCAGGAGCCTTCTTTTGCTTCCCAGGGTCTGCAAGGCATAGGGGAAGAGGGGGGAAAGGGTGCTTGGGCTCGGCAAGCTGTCCAGGCGTGCAGTGTTGCAGGGAAAATGGCCAGAAGCCCCTTGGCCTTTGGTGGTTCTGCTGAAGCCTTTGTGCTGCCAACAGAGCAGGTGGGCAGGGGCTGGAGGTGTGGGGATCCCTGTGAGAGCGGTGCCTGGAGATGGCCACAAGCCCTGTGCCAGGCAGGAAGCGCCATCCCTGTCCTCCTGCCCGTGTGGTGCTGCCTGGATTGCTGAGGGCTCCAAGGTGCCTCTGGATGGGGCTGCTCTGGAGCTGCTGTGGGGCTGCGGCGCTGCTGCCGGGCAGCTTGGCCGGGCTGGGGGAGACCTTGAGGGGACGAGGCCATGAAGGGACGAGGGGCTGAGGGAGCCCTGACAGGACACGGCAGTGGGAAGGCACGAGGGGGATGTGTGAGGGATTGGGTGGCTGTAACATTGGCTGGAGGGGGAGTGAGTTGGAGACGAAGAGACCACTCACCCCGATGTTCATGTGGCAAACATAGAGCGTTTATCCTCAAGCCCTTCCTTCTAAAGGGCCTTTGAAAAGCCCAGTCTGGATAATTTCATTGCTCTGATCTCTATGCCTTGTCACATTCTGGCCAGTGAAATGGCTCAGCCTTGGGGGAGATGTGACAGGGCGAGGCCCCTGTCAGTCAAACCAGGGGCCGGTGCAGTCACACAGCACTAGCCAGCCTGCACTGTGACACACGGCAACAGAGTGCAAGGCACAGCTCCGGGTGCTCCCCAGGAACCTCAGCTCTGGGAGCACTGTCTGCCCCAAGCTCCAGGGGCTGCAGTGGGAGCCCCGCTGGGCTCTGCCCTGGGGCCATCTTGCAGGGACAGCTGGAAACAGGGAGCATTCCCTTGCCACAAAGAGCCAAGCCAGGGCTGCAGGGCAGCTGCTCCAGCCCGGACTGCACTGTTGTGTTCTGTGCTCTAGGGCTGGGGCTCCCTGCACAGGGCACTAAACTGGTGTGCCAGAGGAGACAGAGAAGCTTCAGATTCAGCATCACTGAGGTGGGTGGGTGGGCTGGGAAGAGTGGGGAGGCTCAAGGGGATTCAGAGAGCTCATCCTGTTGGAAGGATGAGGAAAAAGGAGTGGGAACTCAGTGAGGAGAGCTCAGGGCTGCAGAGTGGCTCTGAATGACACTAAAATCCCACTGGACCTCTGAGACATTGCTGCTGCTCAGCCAGTGACAGGAAGAGTCCCTAATTGTGGGGCTCAGCCTCCCTCCTGGTGAGGGGCATCAAGGAAGGCAACAGTGTGATGGAAACTGCGATGGGCTGGGAACTCACTGGGGAAAAGAGGGAGCAGCTGGGAAGTAAAAGGAAGGTGGGGGAGAGAACTGTTCAGAGAAGGGCTGAGCTACAGCTTGAGCAAGCTGAGAAATGTCATTTGGGGGCATCCCAGATTGATTTCATTTCAGAAGTTATTGAACAAGTTTAGTTTTTGAGGGGTGTCATGTTTTCACTTGGAGGTGAACACATTGCCAACTTGAGCTGTGTTGCCAAAATGCTCAAGTGAGTCTGTGCTGCAGGTCACACCATTTCTTCTTTGGCAGATTCTGGGCCGGTGCTGAGCTCCAGCAGAGCCCTGGCAGAGCCCAGAGCAGCCTCAGCATCCGCAGAGCCCGGCTGCAAGGAGAGAAAGCAGAAACCGCCCGTCAGCTGAAGGCTCCTGTGCCCTTGTCCCAGCCGCCTGCGGTGCCAAGGCCATGCTGGCCGTGCTCAGAGCGGTGCCCAGAGCTGCCCATCACTGCTGCCTTTGGCAGCAGAGCAGGAGGGCAGGACATGTGCCCAGCCTGCAGCCAGCCAGGGCACATCCACCTCCTCAGCAGCTGCCCAGAGCAGGGTGCTCCTGTGCTCGCTGCCATCTCCCAGAAGCTCTGATGCCACCATGCCAAGCAGACGGGGACCCACCTCACGCCATCTCCTGCTGGAAGAAAAGCTGGTCCCAAACGATGTCCTCAGCCTTCTCCAAGGGCACGGCCCATCTACGCCACAGCTGGTCCCAAGCACTTCCTGATCCAGACTGGAGCCCACCTGGAACGCTTCCTCTAGAAAAACAAACAATAAATTATTGAAAATAGATTACAGACAAAAAGGGAAAACAAGGTAAAAAATATTATCTCTGCCAGGGGCTTGAGAAAAGTCCAACCCCTGCATGCCAGGGAAAAACCCACCCACAGGTGAGGGAAGCCCAGGCTTTCTCCCTTTCCCCCTGCACTGCCCCCCACAATAACGGTGATCCCAAAGTAAACAAGGGCAGTGGAGCAGCCCAAGCCCTTCCTTGCCTGCACAGCAAAGCAGCCCCTGCACAGGTTCTGGAGTCCCACCTCTGCTCCTGCCATGGGGTTTGTTTGTGTCGGGCTGGCTGCCCCAGCCCAGCCCCAGCCCGGGACACGGTGGGTGCTGGGGGCTGTTGGCAGGGCCAGGAGCCCACTCCCATTTCATACCCAGCCCAGCCCATTCCCCCAGCCCTGCCAAAAGCAGCTGGGCAGCCGACTGAAGGATTAGCTGCATCTGCCCCAGCAAAGGGGGAAACTTTGGTTCCTGGCCAGGCTGTGCAATGCCCAAATCTGGGAGCATCCCCCTCCGTGTGGACTCATCTGCAATTTCGCTGTGGAGCCTGGCTTTGGAGAATGTGCCAGAATTGAAGTCCATCATCTTCAGCTGGCCAGTGGCCAGGTCCAGGAAGAGGTTGCCATCCCTGATGTCGTCCTCGCTGTCTCCAGAAGCAGCTGGCCCACCTAGTACAGCTTCTCCAGGGGCTCCTTCTCCTTCCCTGGGGTGAGACCAGGCTCTCAGGCTGTCAGGGAACCAGGACAACCAAATCAAGTTGTTGTGCTACCGGTGCTGGGCAGAACAGCTCAGCTCCAGCACAAGGGCTGTGTGCTCCCATCTGATGAGCCCTGGGCAGTGACACAGGCAGGACAAAAAAGGACAAAAAAGTCTGGGTTCCTTTGCTTCTCATGGCCAAGGCATGTGTGGAGCTGGAACTTACCAGGGCCCTGCATCACAGTGTGCCTGTGGCTCTCTCCCTTCTTCTAGAGCAGATGAATATCCTGCATCCAAGGGTCACAGAGCAGCTCTTCTAAGGAGGGCCTTTCCACGTCCAGCATGGATAAACACCGCCTGATCAGATCTTGGCACTCTGAGCAGAGAAACCAGAAACCGCTGGTCACTTGGAGAAGGCTCCTGTTGGCTTTGCCCCACTGTTCCTGTGCCCAGCCCATGCTGGACGTGCTCAGAGCTGGGCCTAAACTTTCCCATCCATTTCCTGTTTTGGAGGAGAGCAGGAGAGCAGGACATGTGCCACCTCCTCAGCAGCTGCCAGAGCGGGATGCTCACGAGCCTGCTGCTGTCTCCCAGCACTGGTATTCCCCCCATGCCCAGAGATGAGGATCTACCTTGAGAGAGCCTTTGTGGCAGTGAGAACTGATGGTCCCAGCTGATCTTCTTTCCTGTCCTGAAGGGGTGCTCCCCGCAGACCATCTGGTGCAGCAGGATGCCCAGAGACCAGATGGTAGCTGGCTTGCCATAGTACCAGCCAAAGTGGGTCCATTCTGGGGGGCTGTATGACCGTGTTCCTATGGAATACAGATGGAGTTCAGCAGGGGGATGCTGCTGCTCCCAGAGCCTGGCCCCACCCTCCCTGGGCCTGTGGGGGCTGCCCCAGTGACACACGGGGTGACCGCTGCCCTCTCGCCAGCACCTGGGACTTGTGTACAGACTTGGGGTTGGAAAGGAATCCACTGGTGTTGTTAGAGGGCAGCAGAAGCCTTGGCAAGGTCCAAGCATGACAAGGAAAAACCCACTTAGTGCTGGGGAAAAACCATGCCTTCATCCTCCCTGCCTGCATTGCCCCAAGAAACATTATGAACCCAAGACAAACCAGGTGAGTTGAGCAGTCAAAAGCCCTTTCTCACCTGCACACAAAACTGGCTGGGGCACAGGTTCTGGCAAACCCTCTCTGCTACCCCCACCCACGGGTGTTTTTGTTGCCGGCTGCCCCAGCCCCAGCCCCAGTCCTGGGCAGAGTGGTGGGCAAAGGCTGCCAGCAGGGCTGGAAGCTGGCTCCCCACTCAGCCATGCTCAAAAGCAACTTAGCCGAAGACTCAGAGCTATGAAGGGCAGCAAAAGGGAGAATCCCCGGTGCCACACCCAGCTTGGGCTGTGAGATGTTGGGCCATGAGATGCTGGGACCAGGAGCACACCCCTGCATGGGCTCACCTGCAAAGTGAATGTAGGCTGTGTCTTGCAGGTAGGTGCCACAGCCAAAGTCAATCAATTTGGCCTGCCCTGTGGCCAGGTCAATCAGGATGTTCTCTGGTTTTATGTCTCTGTGCAGGACCCCGCAGCTGGTGCAGTGCCGCACGGCCTCCAGCACCTGGCGGAACAGCTCCCGCGCCACCTCCTCGGGCAGGAACCCCCGTGCCCGAATGAAATGCTTCAGGTCCTGAGAGCGCTCCGGCCGCTCCATCACCATCAGGATGTCGTTGGGGAGCTCACGCCATTCCAGCAGCTGGACCACACCAGGGAAGCCAGTGGACACCTTGGCCAGCAGCACGATCTCCAGGGGTGCGCTGGTGCCGTCGGGCTGCGGGAGGAGCACGATGCCCTCAGTGGGGCTGATGCCGTGCCGGGGCTCGGCAAGCCTCAGCCAGGCCGGGATGCTCTGCGCCCTGCGCTGGCCCCACGCCTGCTCTCCCTCGAGGCGTCCTGGTGGCTCCCACCCTGCCGGGCCTCAACTCATCCCCGCCCGGCACGGCCCGGCTTCTCCCGCTGGCCCCGCTCACTCACCAGCTTGTCCCAATGCCGGATGCAGTTCCGTGGCACCCTTTTGATGGCCACCTGCAAGCCAAGGGAAGCAGCAGGTTCAGCTCGCCGTCCGCGCTGCCCAGCCCCATCCTCTGCCCTCTTCCTCCTCCTCGTCCCCCCCTTCTCCTGCGCCCGCCGCCGGCCCCGCCGCTCACCGGGGCGCCGTCCGAGAGACGCGTGGCCGCGAAGACGCTGCCGAAGCCGCCGCGCCCCAGCAGCGAGCCCACCCGGTACTGCTGCTTCAGGCCCTGCTGCGCCTTCCCTGCCGGCGGGACGCGGCCGGCAGCGCTCGGCCCGGGGCCGGCAACGGCCCCCGAGCGGCCCTCAAGGGCCCCGGGCCGGCCATCCCCGGGCGTTCGCTCCCTGCAACGGGACAGCGGCGGCTCGGGGCCGGCGGCCGCGCTGCCGAGCGGCGGAGCTCGGGCCGGGCAAGCCGCAGCGGAGGCGGCGGGAGCGGCCGCGCCGCCTGTGTCCTCCGCGGGCCCCGGCAGGAACCGGGGCCGGGGCCGGGGCCGGGGTCGGGGCCGGTGATGGGGCCGGGGCCGGGGCCGGGGCCGGGGCCGGGCTCGGGCCAGGCGGAGCCAAAGGGAGGCGATGCCGCCCCATCCCCAGGATCTGATGCCCGCCCGGCAGCGCCACCGCCAGTACGGCCAGAGCCGGCCGGAGGCGAGACCGCGGCGGGACGCCCGGGGCTGGGGCCGGGGAAGCCCCGCCCGGGGCCGGGGGCGGGCCGGGGGCATGGCCCGGCCGGGCACGGAGAGAGAGAAACTGGGAGAGGAGGGGCCGCCGGGGAAGGGAGACCGGGAGAGGGTGCGGGACTGCAGGAGAGGAGAGGAGAGGACAAGAAAGAATCTAAAATGTCGCTGCTATCGCTGCTGCTGCCGCTGCTGCCGCCGCCGCCGCCGCTGCTGCTGCAACTGAAGCACCGGGGCCGTTTTTCCCCGTGTCCGTTTGTCCGTTGCCCGCTCACCCCCGCGCCCAGCCCAACGCTCCCTGGGGGCAGCCCCTGAGCCTGTCCAAACACGGGAACTTTGCCGTGTTCAGCCCAGACCCAGAGTCTGCACTCCTGCACAGCGGCACAGGAATCCCCTCGGTCGCTGCTGTGCATTGTCCCTGCTGAGGGTCAAACACTATCGGAACGCATTCCCTGAATGCAGAATTTGTACCTGACCCACAACTGCACTTACCTCTCCAGCATTGCTCTCCAAGAAAACCAGGGGAAGGCAAAGTGTGTGTAGCTCATGGTATTTGACAGTGTCTAAAACCTGCCAAGTCATGGATCTTTGAGGTGAGATCCATTTGGAATTAATGGGATGGAGAATTAGTGCAAGATGGAAAAGGGGAGCATAAAAATAAATACAGTAAAATGTCTTGGATTTGTTCTCCCCATTTTAATTTCATTTCTTACAAGCTGTTTCAGTTTTCCCATCATCTTCTCCTCAGTCCTGTTTGCTCTTTCCAAGAACCTTTCCTGGAGAACGAGGTGCAGCTTCTGTCACAAGATGTGCCACCAACTGCAGCTTCTCTTGGCTTTCCACACCGTGCGTGCAGCACGACTCTTTCAGCAAAGAAAGACTAAGTTTTGAGAAGTTGACAACTTGTTCTTTCTTTTCCTTGTGGGCTGGGCTGTTGTGCCATTGGTCAGGTTTTCATTGTTATTGTTCTACCCTAAGAAACCATGATGGGCTCCTAGGAATTGTTAGGGAATGCAAGCCTGACTGAATGCCGAGAGAGAATCTCCAGAGCTTGCAGCCAGAAATGGAGAGCTGTGTGATAATCATTCCATCATCCCCATGGACACCTTGAAAGCGATCTAGGAGATGAAAATGGGCTGGCAGATGGAGTTTGTTTCTTCGTTCAGTTCCACTGCTTCTACATGTCATGCAGTGATAAAAATCAATTCATGGAAAGCAGCAGAACAACTGGACCTCTCAGGAGATGAGTGAAAGAATTTGTAGAGGAGAAATGCAGGGAATGACCTGGTGAACTTTGTCTGTAAGAAGGGTCATTTTTCCTAATAATTTCCAATCCATTCCCTCTGCTATTTTCCTTCTTACAAGGCCATTTTCACCCCAGATTCCCCATGAAATGGGAACCCTGAGCTTGTGGAAGTGCCTGAAAGATGCCCTGTTCCTCTGCAGGGAGCCTGAGGCTGAAGCAGGAGCCTGAGGCCTCCCTGGGGCAGCCTCCTCCGAGCTGGAATTTGTGCCATGCTGGGAGAGGAGGAGGAGGAGGGGGAGAAGGCTGGCGCTGCGTGGCAGGAGCAGGAGGTTTGGGCCGCAGGACATTCCGTCTGCGCCGCTGCCCCGCAATGGGCGGCCGTGCCCGGGGCTCTGGGCCTGGCCCCGCGTGCGCTGAGCTCCCGACACTGCGGGAGCTGCCCGGGCTGGGCTCAGCTTCCCGCTGGGACTGGGCAGCAGGCTGGGCTCCAGCTGGGATCAGCAGCAGCTGGGAATACTTCTGGGCATCTCCATTTGCTGCTGCTGCTGCTGCTTGGAAGAAACAAGGAAGGGAGTCAAGAAGTTCTGGTTTTTCTTCATCCTGGTGGATTTTTTCATTTGACTTGACACTTGAGAGGCAAATTCTGTGATGGCCTCTGTCAGTTGATTCTATTTTAGCAGCAGCAGAAACAGGGCTGTGTTTTTGCACTGCAAATGTTGCCTTTGAGGCTGCTTTATTCTCCTTGACTTTGTGAGTATTCAAGATCTGCTCATCATGGTGCCTGCAACAAAAAGCCCAAGTTCCCTGTCATGAAAGCACTCTGGGAAGAACTGATCGAAAAAGGCAGTTGCCGTTTTACAGATAAAATTCAAGTGGTAAGCAGGAGAGGGACAAGAGCATCCAAGATCTCCAATTCCCAAGGCAAAGGCGCCAGCATCCTCCTGCTGTCCCCTCAGGGTGAATAAAACAGTGCTGAAAACAGCGCTGGAACCTGATCCTGATCCTTTCTTGCTCTGCAGGCTGGGTCAGGGCAGCTCTGGAAGTGTGGTGCAAAGTCTGATCCTCAATCTCCTGGCAAATGACAGAGCTGAGCTGATCTCAGCCTGGAATCCCTGTGGATTGGCAGCAAGGACTCCTACCAGATGTAACTCCTGTGTTTGCAAAAGGCACAGCATCCACTGGCAGGGAATGATTTTCTCTTCATCCTTCCCACTCTCCAGGTATTTCTCTAGGAAAATCCACTCTCTGCAGGGGACAGGGCAGTAGAGATGGAAGGTTCTGTGTGCCTCAAAAAGCCATCAGCCTGTTGACCCCACAGCTCTGCCACTGACAGCCACCAGTTCTGCACAGAGCAGCAGCAAACTGGTGACTCCTGGCACTGCCTGTGCTCTGAACTGAGAAGTGTGGATCAAGCTTCAAGTGTTTTCTAGTGGGAAGTATTGGACACAGTTCCCTCCAGATTCTGGTTCTGGGTCAGTCCCACAGCAGCTGTGGGGAGTGTTTCTGTCTACAGGGTCTCCCCAGGCTGCAGCTGGAGCTCGGGGCCTCCTTCCAATCTACAGCACAGTAAAAGATATGTACTAAGGTCCCAATGAAAAATCCTCTGCTGAGCCTTCTTGAGTGTCTCTCAACTCCTAATTCTGATTGCAAAATGCTATTTAGGAAGATCAGACTGATCAAAATCAGGAGATTTTTGTGGATTTTTGTAAAAATGCTTTTTGAATCTTTAGGATGGAGGGGTTTTCACTGAGGTCATTATTCCTCTTACAAGTTTTTCAGCATGCTGTTGTTTTGACTATCCACTCTTACCTCCTGCCAACTCTTACCTGCCCAGAGCCAATTGTTTAGCTGACAGCTGCCATGCCCAGGTGCCTCTTCCTGAGCATCACCTGTATGGGGCCTCAGGTGCTCACTAAGGAAAACTCCCTTCTTCATATTCTTTGCAGAACCAGGCAAGATCTTGCTTGCTCAGTGTGGCAGTGGAAGAGTTTTCTATTCAAACCTACTCTGTGTGGCATCACTGATGTATTTTTGACTCAGAGAAATCTGTTTCTTTTCTGCTTTTAAATGAGGAGTGAGCAGCTCCATGAGCAGCAGCACAGCAGAGGAAACACAAACAGGCTGTTACTCAAACACCATCTCTGAAGGGATTGTGCTCTGCTTTTCTGATGAGATGAAGAGCTCAATTACAGTAGAGAAAGAGGCTTTCATTAAATCACAGATAGAGCATAATAAGGACAAATTACAAAGCTCTTCAGAAGCAAATCTGTGTCAGACTGCTGGGTAAGGAGGCCCTTTAGGGGAGGCCTTCAGAGGTTTCTCCTGCCCTTCTGAAGAAATGAGTCCTACACACCTCATCTCACCATGTTTTTGAGGAAAGCACACAACCAGAATCCTATGGGGCATCTCATTCTTGGAATGCCTCTCTTCCAGGGGCAGAGATGAGCAGTATAAGCAGCTCCCCCCTCATGTCTGTGATGAGTGGGGTGAAGCCTCAGGTTATGTGAAATACAAAGCTGTGTTTGGTGTCAGGTACAGACAGGCAATGTGTGTATTTGGGATTGCGATGTGTGTGCACACCGACCATGGGACAGCTGCGAATTCTAACAATAACTGAGGAAAGTCAAGCATGGAAGAAGGCCTTTGAACCTGTCTTTTGTTTGCAATTAACCTGGATTGATTTAGGAGCATTTGAATTAAAGCATTAAGGATGTTGCTTTTTGCTTGTAGTCAGGCCTTAAAGAGTGCTGCAATAATAACCTTTTGAAGTATAATTTTAGAATATTGCTTGTATTCTTGAAACCATAGCTTTGGAATATATATAAAGGAAATATGCTTATCTCACACCTTAACAAAACCGAGAAAATCAGCTTGAGAAACGGAGATGAACATCATCTCAAGGATTTATAATTGTGACCAAGGGAAGCTGGACCTCACTGATACGAGATTTATAGTCATTGTAATTGAAAAGGTGGGCCCACATCTGGGGAGCTGGACTTCACCAGATGAAATTCATCTTTTTTCTTGCAGAAACTGGACCAACATCTGGGAAACTACCAACACCACCTGGGGATCCGCTTTTTTGGGACACATCCTGAAGAAAAACTAAATCACAATAGTGTATAGAATTGTGATGTAAAAATTGGTAATAGGAACTGCTGATGAGTAAAAAAATTGGGAATAGAAACTGCTGAGAAAGCTTCTGAGTACCCCTATAAATACCTGTAAGCCCCAAATATTGGTGTGCAGTTGGAGGGAAAACCTCCCCCACTGTACCCAGCTCTGTTTTGCTCATACTTTGCCATATTAATTAATAAATTGATTGTTGCTTGAATATTGGCCTAGTCAAGCTTCTCATTTATAACAGTTAGTGCTGATGTGCACAGTTTAGAAGTGCAATAGTTTGTTCTGCTAACACAGGAAAAGCCCAGAAGCTCAGTGTTGTCTCAGCCCCACACTGGTATGAGGAGATGACATGTGGAGTTTAAAGAATTTTAAGGCCCAGCAGCTAAGGGATGAATCAACTACCTAAAGCCAGACTCCAGACATAACTGTTTCATTCCAGCCCTCCTGCCATGCTCTCCTGTCTGCAAAAGCCTCCACCAAGAAACCTGCAGATAAGGAGGTGAGGAAAGAACAGATTCGAGCCCCTCACGCAGAGGAGAGAGTTCAGAGACCCTCAAGGCAGAGAGATCCTTCCCTGAGCAGCCAGGCTGCCCAAACTTTCAAAATCAAAGCTCCAGTGTGCAAATCCCACAAACAGAAATAGCCACTGGCCTCTGGGTTTGCAGGTGACTGTACAAGTGTGAACCTGGAGCTGAGGGATTGGATGCTTTGCCCTCCCCAGAAACCCAAGGCACTGCATGGCAGAGCTCAAAGTGGCCAGCAAAGGGTTACAGGTGTCCATGTGGCAGGGCCTAAGCAAAGGAGGGAGAGGCCCAGGGAGACACAGGGGGAGAACCGGGCCTGGTGCCCCTGAAGCTGCCACGAGGCCAGGATTCAGCCCATCACCTGAGGGAGGGAGATGCAGTGGGGGAAGGAGGATGGAAAGCTGCTGGAGAGGCGGCCTTGGAGCCAGCAAAGGCTAGTTTCAGAAACTCACAGCCAGGACAAAGACACTTGTTTTGTCCCCATCAGACGTGCAGGTGCTGTGCTCTGGCCAGTTGCCCAGCACATCCAGGAGTATCAGCAGCGCTGGCTCCGCAGTCCTGGGCGAGGACATGATGCTCTTCCACATGGTGAAAGCTGCTCTGTGGGGTTAGAGCTCTGTCTCAAGGGGGGGTCTCAGACACAGCACCGTGGCCTGGGCAGCAGTGGGGATCTGAGCTGGCTGCCAGCTCTGCCTCTGCCCACTGGCCCTGGCCAGCAGCACCCAGGCAGCCCAGCCCTGTGGGGACAGGCCCCTGAGGGGCAGTGAGGGAGCATGGCAGCAGGCTTGAGGGCTAAATGCAAGGGCTGTCAAAGAGAGCAGCAAGAGGGCCCTGTAACTCTCTGTTGGTCAGACACCTGGGCCAGGCTGTAGAGGGGAATGGGCTGGGGAGCCCTGAGCCCTCTGGGCAGGTGGGCCCACCCACACAAGCAGACCTGCCACCCCCCTGAGCCCTGGCAGTGCTGGTGCCCATCTCCTGCCCCAGAGACCTGTGCTCCCAGGGGCTTCTGTGCCAGAGGGAGCCAAACCCCACGTGCATTGGGGGCTGTGCTCCTTCCTGCAGGGGCTGTTGGCAGGAGCACCTGGAGCAACTGCTGGCAGCACTTGGTCTCTGTCAGAAGCTCTCACTCCATGCTGAAATTATTTTCTCATTGAAATAATCTCCTTTAGCACAAAAACACCTTAGCAGTGAAGGCACAGAAGAATCTGGCGTTTAAGAATCCTCACTTCAGGAAAGCTTTACTTCCCATTGCTCAACTCAAGTAGTTTCAAAAAGTTGCAAACTTCCCAAATTCATTGGGATGGCCTGAGAAAGTGAAGAGTTGGAATTACACTTCCCATCTCAAAGCAGCAACACATTTGCCCTAACATCATCCACTGAGATTCACTTTACAGAATGTAACACTACACAGAGGCAAGAAAAAGGCAATTCTTTGGTTTGCAAACGGTTTTCTATGAAAGGATGATAATATCCTAATTCTCTTAAAGATTAAAAGCTCTCAAGGAATGAAAGTCCACTCAGAGTTACAAAAGTAGCCCAAACAAACAAGTAGATGGCAAATGGCTAATCCTCCCCCTGCTACAGATATCCAAGTGGCCAGTAAAGTACAGCTCTCCCCTCTTGTTCACTGCAGGAGAATCAGGATCTTGAACAGGAAGAGTCACAGATATTCTTTCTGCCCTCTGTAACCAAAACTGTGCCAAACCACAGATGCTGCCTTCAAAGTGACTCAAATTCCAGCCTAGACCTCTCACCTTCCAGACAACTCCTTCCCCAACACCCCATCAACACCAACCCCACCCACAAACTCCTGCCCAGAAGCCCTCAACACCTCACCAGGACCCCCAGCTGTCCCTGTCCCTCCGCAGAGCTTTCCCACCCTCCAGCAGATGCCCTGGTTCCCGGCACGTGCCGTGGGATTGCATTTAGGAGGATCTGCTCCAAGGCCTTCCCTGGTGGCAAGCTCAGGCTGCCAGGCCTAGGGCTCCTGGATCACCCTTCCCACCTCACTGGGAGCTCCCTGGGAAGCACTTTCCTTGAGAAGCAAGCCCCTTTCCTCCAAAGGCATTTTCCCAAATGTGTAGCTTTCCTGGGGAACACCAACACACTCTCAAGAAAAGCTGGCAAGGCTGAATGACTCCAGGTCCTTTCAGGACAGGCACTCCAGCTCTAGCTCGTATTCCCCCAAGTGTGTTTCCAGGTGGAGGTTCAGAGGTGCAGCCCCAGGCCCTCTACAAACACAAGCTGCCCGCTGCCTCTTCACCTGCCTCAGCTTCTGCCTGTGGTCACAGCAGCAAAACCAGGCTGTTCCCAGCCAGAGCCCAGAGCCCTGTCCCCACAGGACGCTCCTGCCAGAACCTTCCAGCACTCTCTGCTGTGCACACAGTGCTTTTCATGCCCGCTCCCAACAGGCTTTGGAATGCAGAGCACAACCTGGCTGGCTCTGCCACCAGCACACCCCAAACACAGGTGGAGGAAGAAGCAGCAGGGGTCGTTTTGCGGCCATGCCCAAGAGAAACTGGAAGGCTGCCCTCCCTGTCTGTGCTGCCACTGGGTCTCTTCTAGCCAGATAGCGAGACGGGTCCAGGGTTCCTTCAGGCGAGCAGTCTCAGGCCGGGCAGCTCAGCCTTCAGCAGGCCGAGTGTCCGAGGCCTAAGTGCCCCAAGCCTGACATCTTAGCAAGCTCAGTGATTATCAGCTCTTAGTGATTTTCAGCTCTTTTATAATTTCAGCTCTTTGCTTGCTAAGATGCTGGCCTCAGTGGCATCCACAGAGCAGATGGAGAGAGAGGAGAAGGCAGCCTCGGAGATTCCATGATGGTTTATTTGCAGGGAGTTCGCGAAGGGTTCCGACGAGCAGCTCTTCTACCAGAATGGGCCAGGATGGCTACTTATATAGGGTTAGGAGGGATTGAAAACTGACCAATTGTAAGAGTTAGGGAAACTAGCCTATAGGGTCACAGAGCGATAAGCTAGGCCAGAGGACCTAAGTGAGGACTCCAGGCTTAGCTATTCTGACTCAGCAATTGCTTATCTCAGGCTTACATCCTCCACAGGGCCCTAGCCATCTCAGTGTCCGCTACACCTGTGGTCTCACTTGGTTGGCTTTCTGACTGGGTCTGGGCCTGGGGCGGCCATTCCTCACTTGTAGGGACCAGAACCACACCCGGGATCCCAGCACTGCCTGACAGCGCTCCAGGCACTGGCACAGTGGTGTGTCTGAGTCTCAGGCACTGTGCAGCTGCTTCATTTGCTCTTAGGCACACCCAAAGCTCTCTGTTAAGTCCAGATGGTCTTTGGTTCTGCCCTCTTCCTGATCCTGTGCAGAGATGGAGCACTGCTGTGCTTTCAGGAAGCTGTTCTTGAAACCCTCCAGCATTCCAAGCTCTTTGCCCTCTGTGGATGCTTGCCATGGAGTCCCTCACCGCTGGGTTCAGAGCATCCTCAGGTTGGCTCTTCCAAAGTCCAGGGGCTCCAGGGTGCACAGCAAGATCTGTATCTCCACAGTGTTGTGGAACTGGACCTCCAGCACAGGGACCTTTCCAGCCTGATCTGCCCTTGTTCCTCTGTGTCTGTGCACAAAACACAGCATGGAAGAGAATGGCAGGAAGGGCCTGTGTGTCCCAGGGCTCCAGATTTGCATCGCTCCAGCTCCAGAGAGATGCAGGTAAAGCGAAGAAGCCAAACTGTTTATTAATGGAAGGTGAAGCAAAGGGATGAGCTGGGAGAGAAGAAAAAGGATGGGCAGGGTCTGAGGGCTGGAGGCAGGAAGCTGTCAACAGGGAGGGAGAAGGCAGGAGCTATGGGAGATTCCCACAAGTTCAACTGTGCTAATCATCAGCTATGCCCTGGAGCTCCAGCTGGTCTCCTCTGGTCTCCAGGTGGTCTCACCTTCCAAGGGATCTGGAGGTCTTCAAGAGATGCTGGTTCTTCTGAGCCAGCAGATGAAAGTAGTTCTGCAGCTCTTCCCTCAAACATCATCTGTATCAATGTGCTTATGTGAGAGGGACTGTTGTCTTCACTCAGGCCTTGAAGGGCTGGAAGAGAGAGGAACAGAGCCACACTCAGAACCTGGATGTGCAGGAATCCAAGGAGACCTTCCTGCCAGGGCCATCCCACCCAGCTCTTGCCATGGCCACAAGAGAGGAGTGGCCAAGGGGATCAGCTGCAAGGTGCTGACCATGAATCCCCTCACCTATGTCCCTGAAAGCTCTGCCCACGCCACCCCTCGTCCCCACAAGGAGTGAAGCCCACCGCAGCTTGGGCAGGGATTGCAGCTCCCTGGCCAACCCCCACTGACAGCCCACTGCCCTCACTCACCCTCAGGGAGGGCCTGGAGCTCTTCCTTCTGCCCCATCAGGAGCACCCTGGCAATCTCTGAGAACACAGGCTAACCATAAATAGGGCTGCTGTGGCTATTATCCTGTTTGCTTTATGGCTTAATGAGGTGAGGAATTCATGGATCTTTAACTTCCTTTGGAAGGCAGGCACATGGATTCAGAGCTATCACACAATGTGTGGGTTTGGGGTTTCTTTAATAATGGTACTTGCTGAGGAAATGACACTGGGCGAAATTTACTCCCAACCCTTCACCCAGCTCTTTGAGTTTGCCCCACCAGTTTTCAAAGGGTCCAGATCAACTCAAAATGCTAATGATATACAGTTGCTGGTGTTGCTGGTAAGCCTGTTCTATTTAGCATTCAGAGATAAGGGAAGTTTAACATGGATAACCACACTGACACCTACCCCAGAGACAAGGGATGCTGCTGCCCCCGAGATTGACCCTGCCCCACAGCCCACCTCAGAAACGAACCACCCAGACTGGGTGGGGGTTCTGGTGAAAGAGATGGGCCAGATGCTGAAGGAGTACATTTCCCCATGTTTTGAGAAACCCTCCCCCTGCCTCAAAGAGAGAGAGTCTGATGGTGCAGCAGTGGAGCCCACAGATGTTACAACCATCCAGGTTCCAGCTGAACTGCAAAGGCAGTCACAGCCAGGAGCATTCGCCCCTGTGGAAACAAGGAGACCTAAGAAGAAATCAGAGCACCCAGACAAGGACATGAAAGGAGGGCCCTCACAACCCAAAGGAGAACCAATGGTTGACTTCATCACTGAGTCCCTGATGTACGAAAGTCCCTGTGGGTGAACTGCACAAAGACATTGTATGATGGGGACGTGAGGCTTATACAACCTGGTTAATCCGGGTCTGGGACCTTATGGGTACAGGAGTGCAACTGGATGGTGGTGAGGCAAGGAATTTGGAACTATTGACCCAGGTCTCAGGTGTGAATCAGGTATTTGTAAGGGAGTCATGGTCCCTTTCCCTCTGAGAGCAGCTTTTCATGACTCAGAGAGAGGTTTGTCCACAGGGAGAGAATGCAGGAGCACCACCATAGAATGTGCTGGAAGACCCTGGAGGAATAGATCCAACAACTGATAAAAGTGGCAGTATTGGAGGTACTCTTTGGGAGGGATGGACAACATGATAATGACCCCAACAAGGTCAGGTGCACTGGGCAAATGCTGTGGAGTCTGGCAAATCTGGGGCCATCCCAATACACCACCTTCACTGCAATGATTAATGCTGATAACAACTGAGAGACAGTGGGTTCTGTCACCAACAAGCTTAGAAATTGTGAGAGTATGATCAAAGGCCCAATGCAGCCTCAAGTCTCTGCTGTGATCAAGGACCTGATCAAAGAAGAGATGAGGGAGATGAAGGAGGAGGAGAGGAAGATCAGTGCAGCACCTATGCCAGTCACAGGCCCCAAAGTCAGAGCCCAGCGTCCCCCAGCTAGAGAGAGAGGGTACACCCCAAGGGCTGACCTGTGGTTCTTCTTTCATGACCATGGGGAAGACATGGGAAGGTGGCATGGGAAATCCACTTCTGTCCTGGCAGCACAGGTGCATCAGCTCAAGGAGGGAAACACTAACCAAGGGAGTTCCACTAAATTGAAGGCAGCCTCAACCTCCCATGACCAAGCTGCTGGGTATGATCTGTCAGATCCCCTTGAAGGAACCTCTACTGTGTATGCCCAGAAAAGAAATAATAACCAGGGCTAGGAGGGCACTGCCTCTAGCCAGGAAGAGGCATGGGAAAACCGGATTTTCTGGACGGTGTGGATCTGATGGCCTGGCACATCAGAGCCACAAAAATCCGATGTTTTAGTTGATACTGGTGTGCAGTGTACCCTAATGCCATTGGGACATGTGGGGGCGGAACCTGTTTCCATTGCTGGGGTGATGGGGGGATCAGAGCAATTGACCCTGTTGGGAGCCCAGGTGAGCCTGACTGGGAAGGACTGGCAGAAACATCCTCCTGTGACTGGCCCAGAGGCCCCATGTATTCTGGGCATAGACTTCCTCTGGAACAGCCTTACAAAGACCCAAAAGGACTCAGGTGGGCTTTTGGCATAGCTGCTGCAGAGGATGAGAACATGAAGCCATTGAACACCTTGCCTGGACTATCAGAAAACCATCTGCAGAAGGACTCCTGAAGGTGAAAGAGCAACAAGTGCCGATTACCAGCATCTGCTGTGCCAGACATGCTGGAACTCCAGTACGAGCTGGAGTCCAAGGCAGCAAAGTGCTTTGCCACTATTGACATTGCCAATGCATTTTTCTTCATTCCTCTGGCAGCACAATGCAGACCTCAGTTTGCTTTCACCTGGAGGGCCGTGCCATACACCTGGAACCGACTGCCCCAGGGGTGGAAGCACAGCCCCACCATCTGCCATGGACTGATCCAGGCTGCACTGGAAAAGGGTGAAGCTCCAGAACATCTGCAGCACATCGATAATATCATTGTGTGGGGGAACACGACAATGGAAGTATTTGAGAAAGGAGAGAAATTCATCCAGAGTCTGCTGGAAGCTGGCTTCAGCATCCAGAAGATCAAAGTCACAGGACTTGCCTGAGAGATCCACTTCCTGGGAGAAAAGTTGCAAGATGGATGGCGTCAGATTCCCACTGAGGTCATCAGTAAGATCACAGGTGTCTCTAATGTTTTGTGGAAGAGATCAAAAAAACTCCACAACTTGTGAAAGTTGTAAAGTCAGTATGTTTATTGCAGCGCTGGACGCATGCGGGGATTACTCCCCTCAAAAGGCAAGTGTACCTCTGTGAACTTCAGGTTCTTTTTATGGCTCACTCAAATACATATGCATATAATTTCACAACAGGTTCATACATCTTCATTCTACTGATTTCATGTGACACTTGCTACTAATTCTTCAGAAGGAACTCTTGGGTCAGGTTGCCCTGCTCTGTCTGCTCTCCTCCTCCCCCCTTTATCTCTTATCCTTCAGCTGAAGCAGCCTCTCTAAGCACAGGCCCTTCAAGAGAACAGGCAGTGAGACTAAACAGCAAGCTACAGACTTAATTCAAAGATGAACATTTCACCTAAATCAAAATGTATTTCTACCCTGGAAAATTTCTACTCTGTCTCATTTCCCCCCTTTCCTGGAAAATAAGTAAATTCTTTTACTTAATGCAAACTCTTAGGACAATAAGTGACTCTCAATGCTTTACCTCATACATTTGATAGGGAGATTAACAGAGCTATATGCTGTAGTATTCTCTAATTTCAAATTAATAATAAAGGATAACTTTAAACTTACTTTAACTAATACAACATCATTTTTATCAATTTTTACAGCAGTGCAAGCAGTTTTTAGACACTCACACCTTTTACCAGTATATACGAGCACAGTTTTTTGATCAGTGAGTGGATGAATTTTGAAGTGGCAAATACTCTGTTCAGTGTCCAGACACACATCTTGGGCATGAATAGTACTGCTTTCACAAATGAATCTCAGCTGTTCTCTAGTAATGCAGGATTCTAAGTTTACTGTTTGCTACTTTTCATTCATTTTTCGTGTTTACAGTCTATGTTCTGAAGGGTAGAGCACTGTTTTTTCATTATTTAATCTTGGTGCAATGATGGGATGGATAACATAAACAGTGCTATTACGTATGGTAAGTACAAAGGCAGTGGCTACATTAGAAACAGGATTATAGGTGAAATTTACTATAGTTTACCAGGACTGAAGCTTTTTTCAAAATCAATTGTGTTATACATATATAGAGTTAATTCATGCTATTTGTATATATATATGTGTATATAAGATATTGTAAGAATCCAACTCATGTACTTGACCACCCTGGCTGAGAGCAGAGTCCTATTTCTAACGCTAAAGATAATATCAAGTCCGTTAGCTTAAGAATGAAGCCTTCCCAGACCATGAATGTCGACTTCCCAGAATTGCTTTGAATACTGGCACCACTCGATTACATGTGAAAGACGGCCATAGGGACACCGGGACTGGCTTTTGCATCGCATCCCTATGGACCCAGCAATACATTCCAAAGAAGGCTATTCTGGAAGGGCTCAGACAGTCATTGGAACACCTGGACTGGCTTTGTATCTCTATGATCCAGCTCTACATATGAAGGGACACAAAGGACATTCTGTCATTCCGGCCCCAGGCGGAATATAGGGGATATAAGCTGGCTGTATGAGACAGTCGGGGTGAACCACTGGGGAGATGCTGGCACTCTGTCAGTTGGATCCAGGTTCACCCAGCACCAAATTCCGGAGTTGATGCTGTCTTGGCTGTGGTGAATTTTTTAATTATATTTTGTTATTGATCTAATAAATCTTTGTTAATTTTTTTCTAATTTGGCTGCAGATTCGATCATTTATAACAAATTGCATTATCTTAGACAACTTTCTGAATTTCAGCTGGAAAATTACTTTCCCTCCCTTCTTGTATGATCAGAGCTGCTGTTGCCTGCATCTGCAACTGTGCTTGTATACAACTGAAAGCTAAAGATATATTATCACATTATCTTGAGCTGTGCTAAGTACTTCTATTAATAACTTGTGATCTTGGTCCCTGGCCTTTTCTTACTTTGGCAGTGCTTTTGAAATATGCCACTGGCTAGTTCTTAATGCTAGTAGAGATGACTGTAAATGCTGCTTCAATTTTGTTAGGCTGCTAGCTTATTCATCAGTATTTCTGAATCAATTCCATTTAGAACTCCTAATCCTGTTCCTAATATCCCAGTTAGATCCTTTCTTATTCTGCTCTTAAGGTCTACCTGTCTTTGTAACTACGCTGTGCAGCTCTCAAAGGATGTTCTTAGGAAAGAGGAGCAGGCTGGTTGGATTTTTGAGATGTTGATTTGCATTAGCAACTCTTTTGAAGTGTCTGCAGTTCTTGTTCTTGCTACTCTTGCTCTTCATATACTTGATCTCTATGAATTACTACAGTGGACAGGTTTAAATCTTTTATCTCAGAAAGTTCTCTCATGGAGCTAGTATCCTGATTAAAAGCCTGGGACCAAGGCCATTCAGCATCGCTTTGAATAGAGGTACTCTCTAATTTTAAGATTTCAATTATTATTATATACAAAACAATTCTGTAAGTGAAAGTATGAACAACCCTTGACTGCAATATACTCATTTTGCTTGAGTGAGTTTTAGTCTCAGTTCAATGTCTCTTGGTGTCACTTTCCAAGGGGGCTTCTGGGCCTTTCTTCACTCGAGAGTGATGGATCCAGGCATTCTGCTCCTTGATCTTGATTGCGGTGAAGATGGCAAGAAGCACTTGGAATGGTCTTCTTTACTGTGGTTCCAAAGTCTTTTCTGCAAGAGGCTTAACATATCCATAATCTCTAGGCTATATGTTATGCACTGGCCCATCTAACTCCCTGCTCTGAGTTCCAGCCACAAGTTTCTCAATTTTTCTGAGCTGTTTGCTTAAAGCCACCATGTAGGTGGCCAGTGTTACCTCTCCAATGTACTGGGCATTCTTTTTGTGTTCCATAAAGCATTTCAAAGGGACTTAGACTTTCTTTAGCTCTAGGTTTAGTTTAAATTTGCAACAGTGCTAGTGGAAGTGCTTGGGGCTAGGGTAGATTAACTTCCTGCCCAAGTCTTACAATCTGCTGCTTAATTAAATGATCCATTTTCTCCACCTGGCTGCTTGATTAGGGGGGGTACAGAATGTGAAGTAGCCAGGTGGCTACTAATCTGTTGCACTGTTTTGGAAATGAAATGTGATCCTCTATCTGAGGATATTGTGGCTGGAACTCCGAAGCATGGTATTATTTCTTGTAATAATACTCTAGTAACTTCTCGAGCTTTGACAGTTCTGGTGGGGAATGCTTCTGGCCACCCTGAAATTGTGTCTGTCAATACCAATAAATACTGATACCCCCCTTTCCTCGGGAGTTCTGAAAAGTCAATTTGCCACTGCTGTCCAGGCCTATGGCCTCTCCTAATCTGACCGAGTTTCGTCTTGGGGGTATTTTTGGGGTTAGTCTGGAGGCAAAGATCACACTGTCAGGTCACTTGAGTAATAGTGGCATATAAATTCCTAGCAACGATTCTTTCAATCAAGTAGGTGTGTAGGGCATCTATTCCTCAGTGTGCTTTCTGGTGCTCTTCCCTTACTAGTGACCACAAGAAATGGGAAGGGATTACCATCTTCTTTTCAATGGTAGCCCACCCTTCTTGGTTATACGTCCTTTTTTGATCTTCAATCAATTTTCCATCTCTCTTATTATATTCTGGCTTACTTTCAAAGGAAATTTGTCTATCTGGAATTAGGGCTCACCTCACCTTTTGCTGCTTCCTTTGCCTCTCTATCCGCCAGCTCATTTCCTTCTTCTAATTCTGAGGTCACTTTTTGATGTGCTCTAATATGCACAATTGCTACCTTTTCAGGCAGCTGAACTGCTTCCAGCAGCTGGATGATCTCTTGTGCATGTTTGATGTTCTTTCTCTGTGAGGTCAGCAGTGCTCTCTCTTTCTAGATGGCTCTATGTGCATGCACGACTCTGAATGCATACCTCGAGTCTGTGTCGATGTTTGTCTTCTTTCCTTTTGCTATTTCTAAGGCACGGGTCAGAGCAATTATCTCAGCCTTCTGCGCAGAGGTGCCTGTTGGTAAGGGTGCAGATTCTATTACCTCTCTGCAGGTGGCTACTGTGTACCCAGCATGTTGCTTTCCATTGGCAATGCAGCTGCTCTCGTCAGTGAACCAGGTCTCTGCATTGTCCAGAGGAGTGTCTTTCAAATCTGGGCGTCTGGAGTAGGTAGCTTCAATGGTCTCTAGGCAATTGTGGTGTACTGCTTCACCTTGATTTCTACTGAGAAAGGAAGCTGGGTTGACAATATTAGCACCACTATCTTTACATCATCTTGCTCTACCATGATGGCCTGGTATTTCTCTCTGTGGTGAAAGCCAGTGGCTACTCTTTACTTCCAGTACTGTGGACACTGTATGGGACACTAGCACAGTCATTTTCTGTCGCAGGGAAAACTTGTGTGCCTTCTGAATATTCAGCATGACTGCTGCTACAGCTCTGAGGCAACCTGGCCATCTTTTGGCTGTTGCATCTAGCTACTTGGAGAAGTAAGCAACTGCCCTTCAGTATGGACCTAAGTCTTGAGCCAGTATTCCTAAGGCAATTCTCTGTTTTTCATGGGAAAATAGAAAGAATGGTTTACTTACACCTGGAAGTCCCAGGGCTGGAGCTGACATGAGGGCACTCTTTAGCTGATAAAAGGCCCATGTGGCTTCCTTTGTCCGCTGGAGATCTCTGTTTCCATTAGCAATAAGAGCATAGAGAGGTTTGACAAGCAGTCCATAATTATTAATCCACAGCTGGCCCTACCCTGCCATGCCTAAGAAGGTTCGGAGTTCCTTTATCGTCTGGGGTTTTGGGGTTTGGCAGATGGCTTCTTTGTGAGCCTGCCTTAAAGTCCGTTGCCCAGCACTCACCTCATAGCCCAGGTATATTACTTTCTGTTTCACTACCTGTGCCTTCTTCTTTGATAGTCTGTATCTTTGGAGTCTTAGGAAGTTCAAGAGGCTTACTGTCCAGGCCACACATGCTTCTCTCGTCTGAGTGGCTATTAGAAGATCATCTACGTACTGCAACAGCTTCCCTTCCTGTAGAGCTTCCCAGGACTCCAGATCTTTTGCAAGAGTCTCCCCAAACAGAGTGGGGGGGAATTTGAAGCCTTGAGGCACATAGACTATGTGAGCTGGGTTTTGCACTGCTTTTAGGGCTTTCTCATTTGAATGCCAAAATTTTCTGGCTGGCTTCGTGGATAGGGAGGCAAAAGAAGGCATCTCTCAGGTCTAAAACAGTAAACCAGATTAGCTCAGGTGTTAAACAAGTTAGTAAAATATATGGATTTGCTAGCACAGGGTATAAATTCTTCATTATCTTATTGACAGCCCTCAATCTAGTACTATCAGTTATTGGGCTGATTTCTTCCCTATCTTCTTTTCAGGGGGTACTGCTTAATTCTCACTGGTTGTTTTCTTTCTTTAAGCTTGATTACTATGGGGACGCATTCTTCACTTTCTTTGGTACAGCAGAGGCCCATACCCCTGAAAAAACTTGCTCTAATATCTCTTTACTAATTTTTTTCTTAATTTCAATGCCTGTTAATGATAAGCTTAATATCTTTATATCATTTGCCCCCAGAGTAACCTCTTCATTTGAGAATGTTCAGCGAATTGGGCAAATACACAAAAGCTCCTAAGTACACATGTTACTTTAAAGGTTTACAAATGTATGCCTTCTCAGACTGTCCAGTTGTTCTTCACATTACAACATAATCATTCTCTACAGGTACTAAAGCTTTATTTAAAACTGAATTTATGGCTCTTGTATCAACTAAAATTCCACCCTTTTCTTTTCTTCTGGTCTCACTGCCTCTCGCAGAGGGGTCTGTTCCCTCCTAGTCCTGGGTGAAATTGGACTGCTAGGAGGGGGATGGGTGCGAATGGGTATATCTTTGGAGCTTGAGTCTTCTTCTTTTTTGGGGAGGTCTTCTTTATCTTCCTTTACTTTAGGAGGAACCTTTAACAAATTATATGTACTCATTTTGCGAGTTGTAATCGCTTTGCATTTCAGTATGATAAACTTTGCCTGACCAGTGGGTCCGAGGGCGGTCTGATCTCACAGTCTCTTTGCTATTTTTGGTGATTTCTTAAAACAAAAACACACCAACATACGGGACTATCTCATTTATCTTCCCATTTTAAAACAGCAGTAACTGCAATAAAGTCTTACAAATCTTTTTCTTTTCTGAGCTGCCTCTACTGGCAGCTTTCTCCCAAAGAGCCCCTCCCAAAGGGGCTAGTTCAGGAGCTTCTTTGTTCTGGTTAGTTTTCATTATCTCCTTCTCCTTATACTATCTTGTTTCTACTCAAACTTCTCCTCACAGAGCTTCACAGTAGATTCTTAGTCTTCTTCCCACACACAACTCCAGGTGGCAGGAATCAGGTGGGACTTCTCACACACCAGCTTTAAAATCTTAGGTTCTGAATCAGCTTGATGAGGAAACTTTGATTTACACTCGGGGCATATGCCCCGACGCAGCAATACCAGCGTCTCTGTCAAACTCTGCACTGCAATGGTACCCTCGCAGGGAGCCAGCCTCTCGATGCACTAAAGGCTCTCAGGAATTACCCACAGAGGCAAGCTATTCTATTTATCACAGGGAATTCTGAATCTTGCACAGCAGGCTGTTCCCAATCTAGACTGACTATCGCACCAGATGAAGTCCAATAGAGCTCTTCTAAATGAACTCGTTCGTCTCACCACGGTAAAAGCGTGCACAATCTACAATCTACACCACAACTGACCACCTTTATTCAATGAACATTCTCACCTGCGCTAAACCACTCTATCTCTTCCGGGCGCTCCCTGCCTCCACAGCCTGCCCCGGCCAGTGCCTCAGGCCTCACTTGGCCCCTTCAGTCACGGGTAGAAACCCCCCCCGCACTGTAGATATACTCTCTTTGTACACCATGCACTTGCACGATTACAAACACACACCCACTAACATTAACAATTAACCACGCAGTGAACTAACTAAGTCTGGACACAACTCACTCATGAGTCCACTCGAACCCACCCGCAGGGTCGCTGGCGGCCGCTCTATGGGACAGTGAACTCCTGTCTCCCAGTAGCTCTATCGACCGGTCTGCTTGCAGGCACAGGAACAAGGCAGAGCACTGAGATGTCTCTGAGTGCCTTATTCAGCCTACCTATCCCCCGGGGGCCCTCTTAATACATACCGAATCTTCCGCCTGCCAGCAGGTCCTTGTCCAGCAGGAGGCCAGCTGACACCAGCGGAATCCCGGGGAGCTCCTAGGAGGGTCCCTTTATCCCTTCTGCCCCTGCAGGGACAGAGATGGTCCCTTCGTGGTCTCCAAAATGTTTTGCGGCAAAGATAAAAAACTCCACAACTTGTGAAAGTTGTCAAGTCGGTATGTTTATTGCAGCGCTGGATGCATGCGGTGATTACTCTCCTCAAAAGGCATGCGTGCCTCTGGGGGAGTCCAAGTCCCATTTCTATCCCTGTCTACAAATGCATATGCATACAATTTCACAATAGGTTCATACATATTCATTCTACTGATTTCATGTGACACTTGCTACTAATTCTTCAGAAGGAACTCTTGGGTCACGTTGCCTTGCTCCGTCTGCTCTCTTCTTCCCCCCTTTATCTCTTGTCCTTCAGCTGAAGCAGCCTCTCTAAGCACAGGCCCTTCAAGAGAACAGGCAGTGAGACTAAACAGCAAGCTACAGACTTAATTCAAGGATGGACATTTCACCTAAATCAAAATGTATTTCTACCCTGGAAAATTTCTACTCTGTCTCACAGGGACCCCAGAGTGCCCCACCTTGACCCTATGGGAGAAAAAGATTATAAGAATGATGCCAAAAGTACTACAAATATTATTAGCTACCATAAAGAGGAAGAAATCAATATCAAGTAGACATTAATTAATTAATGGAGTTGTGTTACTTAGAAACACGACCAATAATATTCTTGGTAGCTAAAAATATATTGATTTTTTATTATAAATACAAAAATTGGGTAATAAAGATATTGAATAATACTATCATAATTCAAATAATATAATTATAATTTTATAAATTAATAAATGTTTTTCTAAAGAAAAATGTCTAAATTATTTTAATGTTTTGGGATATCAGTCCTAGGTGGGTGATGTCAGACATGATGAGGCTGGGGGTGAGGAGCAGCTTGTCCAAACAGGCTCAGCCTGCAAGGGGCTCATTCTTCTCCCTGCCCAGACACCCTAAAGAGACATTCAGCATCAAGATCACCTGGGGAATGCTTCTGTCACCTCTTCCCTGAACTGAAATGTAAAGAAATATTTCCTTGATATCATGATGTGCACTTTGGAATCTCCCTCCTGAAGGGAACTCTGAGCTGACTCCAATCCCTGCACAAGCCCTGGAGACTCACAGACAATGGAAGGGAGACAAAGAGCTCCTGAGGGCTTTCTGTATTTTAATCAGCCCCACGGTGGCTTTGGGGCTGGCTCCAGGAGCCTCAGGCAGCGAGAGAAGGATGAAGAAGCTGCTCAAGGAGTCAGCAGCCAAACTCCAAGTGCCTTGGAGCACGGCTGGGCCCCAGGGAGGGCAGGGAGTGCCCAAGGCTGCCCAGGCAGTGCTGAGAGCAGATCCTTGAGGCCAGGAGTGCAGGGAGCCCAAGGCTCTGGGCAGGGCACTGCAATGCTGAGCAAGGCCTGGCTTGGCTGCAGGGAGCAGAAAGGCCAAGCCCTGAGCCCAGCCTGGGCCAGCAGGGCCTGTCCCTCCCGGCTGGCTCGGGGCTCTTTGTGGGCCAGGGGGATGTGAGGGGCAGCAAGGACAAACGCCATCAGCCTGCAGCCCCTGCCAGCCTCCCCAGGGAGGCCAAGGCAAAACCAAAGTGCAGCCCCTGCCAGGAAAGTTCCTCCTGTGGGGCTCCAGAGGCGCTGCCCGAGCCCAGGGCACAAAGGCCTGGGTGCCTGTGGCCCTGCCAGCCCTGCCCAGCCCTCGGCCATCTGTCCTGCAGGCTGTGCCCCCTGGGCGTGCTGCTCCTCTGCCCTGGCCGGCTGCACTCGCCCATCTCGCTGTGCCCCAGCATTTCTCACCCAGCGTTTCTGGGCCCTCCCTGGGCTCCCTGCACCCAGCGCTGCCGGCTCCTGGCACACAGAGCCCGGCCATGGCCCAGCCTCACGCTGGGACACCTCCAGCACCAACATTCTGCCCTGCGAGGGACTTTGCTTTCTCCTCAGCTCCAGGCTGAACCTTCCAAGCTGCACTTGGGGGAGGCTTCCTGCAATTCCCACTGCTGAGGAAAGCTCTGTCTCCTGCTGGTCACAAACAGAGAAGGGCTGGAAGGAGATGTGCTGGTCAGAGGCTGTTTGGGGCGCAGTGACCATGAAAATAATGGGTTTCTAAATATTCTATGAAAGGATGGGCATCAACAAATCTTCTACACTGGAGGTACAGAGAGCAGACTTTGGCCTATTGAGGATTCAGATTTGGAGAATACCAAATCAGGTACTGATTTTTTAAAGGCATTTAGCACATTAAAACAAAGGGATCGAAGAAGGATGGACACATCTGAAGAAAGAAATTTTGGAGGAGTAGCAAAAGCCTGTCCTGCTGGTCCAAAAAGTGAGCTAGCAAGGAAAATGACTGGCCTGGATGGGCATGGAGTTTCTTCCAGGAACTCACAGAAAAAAAAGTGGATGCATCATCTTTGGTCAGGGCGGGGGGGGAACTCAGGAAATGTTTAAGGATGTTGCTAGAACCTGCAAAAGGAAAATTTTAGAGATGAAAGGTTCATTAGAGCTTAACCTGGCCACTTCTGTGAAGGATAATAATGTTTTTATAAATACATTAATGGCAAAAGGAGGGACAAGTACAACCTCCATTCTTTTTTGGATATGGGGAGGAACAAAGTAACTAAAGCTGAGGAATATGCTGAGGTACTTAACCCCTTCTTTGCCTCAGTTTACAACAATACGTCAAGTTGTCCTCAGGACAAGTGTTCTCCTGAGCTATAGATGGGGACAGGGAGCAGAAGAGCCCCCCTGTAATCCAGGAGGAAGCAGCTGGGGACCTGCTGAGCCACTCAGATGCTCACAGGTGTCTCTGGGAGCAGATGGGATCCATCCCAGGGGGTTGAGGGAGCTGGTGGATGAGCTGCCCAAGCTGCTCTACATCATTTACTGTGGGGGAAACTAGCAGGATGCAGAGGTTCAGGGACATCACACCATTACCAATATGATCCAATCAAGCCAAATTTATTACCCTTAAAAAGACTATATTTATAATAATTCTCTACTGTCCCTGCATCTCTAGCTAATACATGACTGGTTATCCTAGCTGTTCATGTGTCTCAGGTAGGATGCTGACTGGATCATCTAATTTTCCATGTGTCTGGCTGTGGATTTCTGTCCCACCCAAGAACTGTCTTTTTCCTTACTTTCTCAAGCTCACTGACAAACTTGCTGAGTCCAGATGACTCTTCTTCTATCTTTTTCAAGGATATACAGATCCCATTTTCTGAATATGTCAATTATTGTTTGTGAACGTGTACATTGTCCATTATCCCAAGCAGGCTGGATTGTGCACCGGCTGAATATGGCCATTGTCCAGCAAAAACTCCTCAATCTTCAAAAAATCCACAACATTTTCCCTGCTTTGTTTTTGCACAAGCCAGACTGATTTAAAAGCACGGTCAATTAGTTTCCGCACACAGCGTAGTAAGCAAGGCACTATAAGCAGAATTGAAAAAAGAATACAAAGTATCATAATGCCGAAGCATACTAAATCCTTGAGCCAGCCTGGTATTCACCAGGATTTTCTTGTGAATAGATTTAGAGTGTTCAGAGAGATTCATGCAACACATCCCTTCAAAATCCTCACGTCCATGTCCTTGTGCTAGCAACAAAAAATCTCTAGCAGCCCTGTCTTGTAACACAGCGTGGCGTAAGCTACCTACATCAGTGGTAAGCTCATTCAGTATTGCAGATGTAATGTTAATTTGTTTCCCTGTCCAACAAGCCAATCATTTTAATTGCATAAGGGCCTGTGATGAGGCTACTCCTGCTGTAAAAAGTGATGCCAGTTTAACCAAAGGCCTATTCCACAATTCTACATTATCCTTACAGCCTGAGCCTAATGAATGCACACTACATTTTGGATGTTGGAACTTGTGCCTGCTGTTAAGCATCTGTTGAATGCTAGGGGCAAACAGCGTCAATTTCCCTAAATAACATGGTCCTCCTAATGCTTTCGTAGGAATTGCAGGCCAAGCTCTATCTCATCAAATGAGAAAAACTCCAGGAGGCAACATGCTTGCTGATTTTTGTTTTAGGGGCACAGACCGTGTCCAGCTGGCACAGTATGCCGTGGTATTGTAATACCACGAAGAAACAGGAGACATCCAAGTGCTATCATCTCCGGGTCTTCCTGACTTCTCCCTAATCAGCTCTTTACCCTTGAAGTTTTCAAAGAGCTAACAATAATTTCTGGGCAATGATCCCAGAATATCCAGCTCCTGTGGTTCCTGACTTGTAGTATTTAAATTCTCAGTTATTTTAACTGCCTGAGCTCCTAAAGGATTTTTAGGGATTTTTTTTTTTTTTTGGTCATTTTTCACAGCAATTATCTGTGATTATTCCATTTTGATTAGTACACCAATTTGACCAGGCGTTACTTAAGTTGCCATAAATTTGAGCTCTGGTCCAATTTCCAAATTCTTCCATTGAGTCTAAGGGAACTTTAATCAAACAGGTACGAAATGGATCCGAAGGTGTGGCTAGTGATAAGCAAAAGGATTCTTGCCCTGTTTTGTTAGCCCATGTATCCCACATGTTAGCTTGCTGCTCTATATTGTATATTCCCTGCGTCTCCCTAATCACTGCACTAAGCAACATTGTTAATATCTGCCAGACTATTGCCATTGTTGCTGTTGTCTACAATCACGCCTGCACTTTGCCCAAAATGCTTTGGCCTGTTCCCACTCCCATTCACTAACGTGATGTATTTGTGGTATTGCATTCCTACTCCACATTCAGTAGCTATTTTCTTGCTCCCTAGTACAATTTGGTTTACTAGAGCAATGAAAGCAAGTCCAAACTGCACCCACAGTAACAATCTCTGCTCATATGTTTCTATCAAAGATACATCCTGGAGAAAACTCTAAAATCCCCCCCAGTTACACCCTAAAAATTTAGCTAATGCTACTCTAGGGGTAAGAGTGTAAAGGTGGTTAGAGCATCTTATGCATATTAGGTTAGTAGGCCTAAGCTTTTGCTTTTTCTCCTGAATCAAGGCTAAATTATGTTCTTGATGAACTTGTCGCCAAGTTTTTAAGTTACACTTTATACAATGAACCTTGAGCCACGGTCTGCATGCATAACCATGCAGATAACAAGCCCTGTCTATCTGATTTTCAACTTGTGATGGAAGTGAAGGTAAATGGAGGCTGTTTACATCTAACCCGTGTCTATTAAGCCTATGTGGAGTTACTAGTAATCCCCCAGCATACTCCAGCAAACTTGGTAGATATTCTGATCATTGTTCAGCTGTCAGGTGTTAAAGAAGTGGATTCAGGGCTGTCTGGAATTGGTGTTTTCGCGGACTCTCCTCATCTGGACACAGCATGGGTTGATGATGGTGGTTTTAGATAGGGCTTCACCCACTTGGTTGGGTTCCAACAAATGCCTTTATCTGTAAGTAAGCACATATAACCTCTGCCTATTAGTTTTACTGTAGCTGGTCCTTCCCACACCCCTGTTTCTGGGCTTTTGAACATGACCTGAATACCGTCAGGCAATTCCTCCCTTGGATTACGTGTGAGGGCATGATGCACAAGAATAGGTGGATCTTCCCTATCTCCTCTCCTGTTGTTCTAAGGTAATTAAGCACAAAGATGCCTTCAGCTGTTTTTTCCTCAGGGGATAACCCTGTAGTTCCCCCTTTTTGTTTTTGCAGCATGCCCTTTAGTGTTTGCTGAGGACACTCAATAATTGCCTGACCAGTAGGATTGTGAGGAATACCAGTGTCATGTTGTGTACCCCATAAATTACAGAAACACTTGAAGCTTAAGGAATCTTAAGGGCCATTGTCAGTCTTAGTTGCTAAGGGGACACCTAATATGGCAAAGCAATTGTACAAATGCTTCTCAACATGACGTGCTGCCTCACCTGTTAAGGGAGTAGCCCATATAACACAAGAATAGGTATCAACGCAAACATGTACAAACTTCTTCTGACCAAATTCTGCTACATGAGTTACATCCATTTGCCAAAATTGCAAGGGTTGAGTGCCCCTAGGGTTAACACCAGTGCCTAAACGAATGCCATCTTGTTGACAATCAGAACAGGATCGCACAATACCAGAAGCATTGGTAAAGGGAACACCAAATTGTTTAACTAACATTTTAGCAGATTGATGAAGAAAAGCAGGGGGAGTTTTAGCCTGCTGAAATTTATCAGGGTTTGGCATTGGCCAGACAGTGGCTACTAACTGATCAGCTCGAGCGTTACCTTCAGACAGACCATGGAGAGCCTGATGACTTCGAACACGAGTAATAAAGTATTCCTGCCATCGTTGATTTAGGTTTTTAAGCAATTGGCTTAAAAGGAAATACAAATGCTTATTACTCACCTCCTTGAGTACTGCTCATTCACAGCGTTGGACACAGCCAACTACATAAAGCAAATCAGAAACAAGGCCTCATTATACCAATTTTCAAAAGCCCAAATCACAGTTTTCAATTCCAATGTTTGCAATGTATCTTTTGCCTCTCCAAAAATGACATGCTTTTTCCACACTTTGTCTCGCTGCCATGTGCAGGCAGCCTTTTTTGACCTTTTACCTGCATCTGTAAGTACTGTCTGCCCAGACACTGGACAGTCAGATCTCCAGGGTCTGTCCTCCAGACACTGATGTTCCAATAAAGATAACACCCCGTGTCATGGGTGTTGTGAACTTTACCGTCATATCCAGCCAAAGCTATCTGAAAAGAAACAGAATGTCTACTTCCCCATTCAAGATACCAGTTAGACAGTGGTACTACAATAGCATACAGTTCATGTCCCTGGATTTCCAATATTCTCCCTCTACCCTTCATAATCAAATGAGCAAAAATTTCCAATTGAGTGGTAATAGTTCTAGACTGTTTTACAGGTAAAAACACCCATTCCAAAATAGGATTAGCCCGAGATTTAACCCATTGACAAATTAAGGAGAAAGGATGCTTGGCAAAGTTGTCATCCTCCTTGCTCTGACTGATGATCATCAATTGAACTGGAACACCCTCAATCAGATGATGTGCATGTGATGTATCAACCTTTGTGGCAATGTGATCCAAGGCCCGCTGTTGTCTCTTATCCAGGGTCCGGCGTTCATCTGCCCGAGATGAAGTACCTAGTAACTGTGTTAATGGTTCAAGTTCTGCGTTAGTTATCCCACAAATAGTTCTAATCCATAGACTATCTCCAGCTAACTTCTGAACATCATGTACAGTTTTAATTTCAGTGGTAATGGCGAGTTTTGGTGGTTTCACTACTGACTGATCAATCTGCCACCCAAGATATTTCCGAGGAACAGAATGCTGCACCTTATCAGGAGATTTTTAACCCTCTCTCCTCTAGCAAAACTGTCATGGTTTTTAGAACAGAGTCTAATTGATTTCCAGCCACCAATATATCATCCATGTAGTGATAGATGATATACTCAGGAAATTGCTGCCAAACAGGTTCTAACGCCCAAGTGACATAAATTTGGCACATCACAGGGGAGTTATGCATGCCTTGGGGAAGACACGTCCATTCATACCTTTTGTAAGGTTCTGCGTTGTTGATAAAGGGAACAGAAAAAGCAAAATGTTTTGTGTCGCCTGGATGTAATGTAAGAGAATGGTGAAAAAACAATCTTTGAGATCAATGATCAATAGATTCCATGAGTCAGGTATCATAGTAGGAGATGGACGACCAGGTTGCAAGGTGCCCATACTTAGCGTCACTGCATTAACAGCACGTAAATCAGGTAGCAACCTCAATTTCCCATTCTTTTTCAGGATGACAAAAATTGGTGTGTTCCACGGGCTGGTGGATGGTTTTATGTGCCCTTCCTCAAGCTGTTCTTGCACTAATTGTTCAACTATGGGCAGCTTTTCCTTTGACAGCCCCCCCAGTGGCTGCTGCTAAAAAGGCTGTGCAACCATGGTAGCTTTTAACTGGCTTAACAGATCCCTGCCAAGCAAACCTAGCAAAGTACCAAGGATTGGCATGACATAAGGCCTTGTAGATGCATTTACTCCATCTGGGAAAGTAAAGGTAATTACATCTTTGCTCATTTGAGTTGCCTGAGTCCCCCCAATACCTGCAATGCCTTAAATAGGGTTGATCAATGCCCAATCTTTAGGCCATATTGTGTTTGAAATGATGGTTACATCTGCTCCAGTGTCAATTATGAGTTTTTCAGTAATAGAATTACAATTAGGATGTGTCAGGGTTACCTGTTTGTCTGGTTTACCTCTTGTGATGTCCATGGCCCAATATACTTCTGGGTTGCCTGTGGAACCAAAGCTTCCTGTTCCCCACTCCTTGTCACCTGTACAGGGGGCACAAGACTTAAAAGGAACAAACTGAGCAATTTGTGAACCTTTTGGAATAGAAACAGGAGGGAAAAATGTTCTAACCATAATTTTAACAGCCCCTTGACAGTCCGCATCAATAACCCCAAGGATTATATCCAATCCCTTTTTACTGGCAGATGATCTCCCTAACAGAAAAGCACTAAGCCCACCCGCCAAGGGTCCTTTTACATTGGTGTCTATCAGGTGTACAGCAGATTCTGTGATGGTGACGTCTCCTGCTGTTTCCACGTCCACTCCAGCACTGCCACCTGTTGACAATCTGAGTGAGTAAAGTCCTCCTCCTCCTCCATGGTGGGAGGCTGAGCTATCCAGGCAGCTCTCCTTACTTGTTTTGCATGCGAGGAGAGAACGCGTTGGCAAGGCCATTTTCCTGGAACAGACATTCTTTAGTACTGTGGTTATCTTTTCTGCAGATAGAACAAAATTTTTTCATAGCTGCAAAGTGGCACTGACTCCTAACATGTCCGATTTTACCCCATCCAAAGCACTTAATGTTCTTTCCTTCTGCTTTCTTTTCCAGTTTAGAAAGCAGTGGGTTTACTGCATCCTGTACTGCAGCAGCTACAGAGGCTGCTCTTTGCCTTTCTGTAATTCTAGCCATCAGTTCCAGCATTTCTGTAACATCAGCTCCCTTCTTTAGTGCACCCAAAATCTGCCAAATTTTATCATTAACATTGTCAAAAGCCAGCATATTTACAATTTCACCTTTGTCTCTGAATCCAAATCAGGATGATCATAAATAGCTTCATGCAATCTGTCTACAAATTTATCAAGGACCTCATTCTCTCTTCAGCAAGTTTATGTAAAAGACTTGGTGTGTAACCCATCTGGAAGTGCAAGAATAGCATTATAGGCTAGTTGTTGGCTCATCTGTAAAACTTCATCAATGCTCCTAGCCTGGGCAGAGGCAGTAGCCCAGGGCCCTTTACCGAGTAAATGTTGTGCTGTTAGACCACAGAGAAGATCAACCTGCGCCCAAGGTTTTGCTGCTTCCTGGGCACACTTTTCCTCCCAGCTTTAATGGAACATCACCTGCTGGTGGGGTGGCATTATAAGTCTTATTAGGGTATGCACATCAGCCGGAATTATTGTGTTAGATGTAAAAACATAGTGCAGCAGTGACTGTGCAAGTTGGGACTTTAAACCAAATAGTAAAATTGCACCTCTTAACCTCTCTAAAATCTTCCAATCAAAAGGCTTCTAAACTCTACCTGCAGCATTAGTTACTACAGGAAAAGCCTGTATATCATTTGTAAGAAAAGTCTCTTCTACAATCGCTTCAGTAATAACTCCCTTCCACTTTTGTTTCTGAGCTGCTTCTATTTCAGGGTCACATTCCAATTCTAATTCCACATTCTTTACAGCATGAGAGGGAGGATTTCATCTGACCGGCTCAGATGCTTGCTCAGAGACAAAATGAGAGGGAGGTAACTGCTTTCCTGATTGCCTGTCCGAACCCAAAATCATCGATAGATCAATTTTTTCCAAAGAATAGTCTCTTTTGGAGACAACTGAATCCTTTTGTTGAATTACCAATTTTTGCTAATTGTCCACTAAAGATTTTAAATTGTCTTCAATAGAAGCATTATTCATACTAACATCTCCTTCCTTATCCTTTACAGCACATTTAGTCTCTAAGTTACTGTTATCAGCAATTTTTTCACTATGAGTACAACTGTCCTTTGTTCTGCAGACTAACAAGCCCAAAGAGGTTTTTTCACTGTGAGTGCTAGTGTCCTTTGGCCTGCAGACTAACACCTCTGAAGGGGCAGCAGCTTCCTCTTTCTCACTAGGAGCTGGAGGAGCAGTTGGTGTAATGCTCGATTCTGAGCTGAGGGGTTGCGGGCTGTGTGAGGGAATATCTGAGGTTGTAGAAAACAATTGCTAAACTGAAGTTACTGGAAATGCCTGAGGCTTATCTGACTCAGAGGCAAGGGCAGCACAAGCTCCAGCAGCAGCTTTCCTCTCTGCCTTTAAGGCCTGTAAAACTTCCATGATGGTTTTCCACTAAGTAGCATACTTAGATGCCTCTTTTGCCTCATTCCCCCCGGATGCAATGCAGTCCCACAACCTTTGCCCCACAGCTTCCCATGCCAAAATCTCAAAAGCAGCCTGTGCTCCTGCTATGAGATTATGTTCCCAAGCCCAGTGTAACAGTCCCTTCAAATTGCAAGCATCATACTTATGTTCTCTCTTAGAGAGGATATGTTGGAGGAGTTTCTGAACACCTTCGCTTTCATGTTCAGACCCCATCTCCTCCCTGGCTGCTCACCTTGATCAGGGCGAGATTCAAGTCGTCTACGACTGGAGCTCCAGTAACCTTTTCCTCTCACCGGGGCAGTGAGGATACTTTCGACCGGCTTCTCCGCTCCTCGAAGGCTGGCTCCGATCCTCTGCACAGCAGCTAAATTGCCGTCCTCAAGTCCCTCTCAGGGTTGCCTGCGTTCTCCACCAGAAATGCGTGGTGCAGAGGCTCAGGGACATCACACCATAACCAATATGATCCAGTGAAGCCAAATTTGTTATCCCTAAAAAGACTATATTTATAATAATTCCGTACTGTCCACGTGTCTCTAGCTAATACATGATTGGTTACCCTAACTGTTCATGCGTCTAAGATAGGATGCGGACTGGATCATCTAATTTTCCATGTGTCTGGCTGTGGTTTTCCGTCCCACCCATGAACTTTCTTCTTTCTTACTTTCCCAAGCTCACTGACAAACTTGCTGAGTCCTGATTACTCTTCTTCTTGTATTTTTTCAAGGATATACTGACCCCATTTTCTGAATATGCCCATTATTGTTTGTGAACGTGTCCATTGTCCATTATCCCAAGCAGGCTGGATTGTGCATGTCTTGGTTTAGAAAGACAGGTGCCTGTTAAAGGAGACAGGGGCCTCCCCTGAAATGGAGAATGCAAACCCTCCCCACCCCTCTGAACTGGTATGAATAAGGGGCTCTCAGGCAAAAAATATGGGAGCAGGAAATAACAGTTCTTTAATAGGGAAAGGGAAAAAAACAATATAAAAGAAAAAAAATAAAAATACAACAATGCAATACACCAGAACAACACTGTCAGAGTCAGAACACAACCTGACACCCTGTGGGTCAGGGTGTTGGTAGCAGTCCGGTCGGAAAAGGGGCTGCAGTCCTCCTGGAGTGTCAGGCGTGGTTCTGTTGGAGCAGGGGAGTCCTGTAGGAAAGGGGTGTCTTCTTCCTCCGCAGATCCGTGGAAGTAGAAGCAGCTGCTGTTCCTCTGGGTAGTCCAGTGGAGCAAAGGCTGTCTTGGTGTCAGAACCTTGCAGGTTATACCTGCATGGCACTGCTTGGCTCCTCCCTCTGGGCGGAGCATCTCACAATGGGTTGCTATAGTTCTTATCACTCATGTGGTGACATTCAATAGCCCCTTATCAGCAGATGCCCCTTGTTGATTATGATCACTCAGGAAGAGAGATAAGGAGCAATGCCTGCTTGACACCAGACAACTGCCATACAGATGGCAATAGAATACATCTTGCCTTGCAATCTGGAACAGTGCATCGGCTGAATATGGCCATTGTCCTGCAAAAATTCCTTTATCTGCAAAAAATCCTCGACACCTCTGCACACAGCCCAGGGAAGGTGCCCTGGCCACCTGCATAGAGCCACAGACAAGTGTCAGACACAGTTACAGAGCTTTGCCCAGAGCTGACAGGGGGAATTAATTTAAGGGAAAAAAAAGAAACCCAACAGAAAACCCCCAAAAACCCAACAAAACCCAAAGAAAACCAAATTAAAAACAAACAAAAAAAACCCCAAAAACCACCACCCAACAAAAACAAATAAAAACAACAACAAAAACAAACAAAACCAAAAAATGAACAAAAAACCAAACATACCAAACCAAGCAATAAAAACACAAAACAAGAAAAAGAGAACTCCCCCACAGCAGAGATGATCCATCCTTCAGTTGTAACACCTGCACTCACACAAGACCTGGGGCTGCAAAAAAATTAGAATTCATTGGGCACATATTCAGGGAAAGCAGGTTTAGGTCAGGCTTTCAGCAGAACTGTTCTCAGCTGAGCCAAAAAGGCCCCTTTGGCAGCTGCAGGGCCATTGGAAATGCAGAGCCTCAGCCCACAGGGCAGAAAAGGGCTCTGAGTTCCTCTCCCCTGACACTAAACCCTGTTCCCAGGCTGTTTCACACTCAGGATTCTGCTGGAGGACGGCACAAAGCTGAGAGTGGGCTCTGGCTTCTCCATGTTTTGGGTCCTAAAGCTGCCTGGGACAAGAAATTTCGGGTCAGCTCCTCTGGCACAATCCCTGCTGGCCTGGGGAAGGGCTTTGCGTGCCGAGGCTTTGCTGCAGGCAAGGAAAGCTCCTGGCTCAGGGTCACCTTTGCTGCTCAGCCAGAGCCCCGAGTGCCACAGCACCAGCCGAGAATGGCAGCGGCACCACGGGCTGGCACACGAGGGGGAGATTTCCCCCTCGAGAGAGGCTCATATCCCTTTCTGCATTCAGGCAGCTGCGGATCCCTCAGCTTTGGCTGCACAGCAGCTGGAAATGCAAGTCCAGGAGCTCTGTCCATGGCCAGCCCCAGCAGGTGACAGCAAGGACAGGGCCCTGGCAGCATCGGGACATTTGCAGGGAGCGCCTTCAGCAAGCGCTGGGGGCTGGGACTGTGTGCAGAAAATGCCCTGGGGGTCTCTGCAGCGAGGGAAAGGGAACAAAGTTTCAGTTGTGGCCTCGCCGGGGAGCACCAAAATCGATTGTTTTCCATTGCCGGCTGTTCCAGGAGCCCCAGAGGAGAGCCCGGGGGTTGCCCAGGAATGGAGAGCGGGACTGTGCAGGAGCCGGGAGCAGCGAGAGAGGCCGGGCTGAAGGTGCGGGGCGGGCACGGGCTGGGAGGGGGCCCAGCCCGGGGGTCCCGCAGAGCCTCCCTGCTCCAGAGCCGCAGCTGCGAGAGCGGGGCAGCTGCCGGGATCGGAGTGCCAGGGACGGGCCGCAGGTGGGGGCTCCAAGGGGCTCGGCCGGAGCAGCTTTTTGTCCCGGGGCACCGGGGGCATTGCCGCGGGGTTGGGGTGCCTGGGAAGGCGCAGCAGGACAGGGTGGCAGTGGTTGGTTTGTGGATTTGTTGTTGGATGTTTTATTGGCGGCCCCGGGCGGGCTGTGGGAGCCGGGAGCGGCCGGGCGGGCCCGGAGCCGCCCCTCGGGCCGGGAGCCCCCGGGCAGAGCTCTGTGCTCGGGGCCGAGGCCCGGGCGGCCCGGGCAGCGCTCGGCGGCCCGTGGGCCCCCGGCGCAGGCGGGTCCGTGTGGCCGAGCCGGCCCAGCCGTGTCCGCAGCGGGCTCCGAGGAGAGCGGCCCGGCCCGGCCGTGGCCGTGCGGGGCCTGCCGGGGCTCGGGGGGCCGGGCCGGGCAAAGGCTGAGCGAGAGCGGGGGAAGCGCTGGCACAGAGGCCCCGGGCTCGCCGTGCCCCCCTGGCCACGCAGCCGGGCTCGGGGGCCGCCTCGCTCGGAGCCAGCCCCGGCTGCGGGGGTCCCCGGGGCTCCCTGGGCAGGGGGCGGCGGGGGCTGCCGGAGCTCTGTGCCCGGGGCTGGGCGCGGCTGCCGAGGCAGCGGAGGATGCAGGGTCCCCCCGCGCTGGGGCTGCCTCTGCCCAGCCCAGGGGCTGCACTGTCAGCCCAGAGCCACGTGGGGATCGCCCGGCACCGGCAGGGTTGGCAGGGAAACCGGCAATGGGGGAGCAGAAACGGGAAATACGAGAGCTCCAGAAGCCTGGACATGTTGGGAGCATGGGCAAGGTTGACCCATGGATACCCCAGGACCCTGAAACGGGGACTGCAGACAGTGCTGACCCCTGGGACGCCTGGAATGCCAAAGTGGTGAGCCCAGAGAAGGGGAACCTGCGGGATTGCCAGTAGCCCCAGCAGCTCAGAGAGGTGAACGCCAATACAAACTTGGCTCGGAGGAACCCAGACAGGGGCATCTCCAGGAGCCCAAAGTGGAGAGACCAGAGAGGGGAAACTCAGGGTTGGGTGGTTTTGCTGCATCTTGGTCATTTGTGTATTTTGGGGGCTGAAACTTGGTGTTTTGGAGGTTTATATGGGTAGGAGATTCCCGGTGACTCCTAGAGATGGACTTGGGCAGTAGGAACCCGCTAAGCCAATGTGCTCATACAGTGTATTTTTCCCCAGAGCAGGATTTCTCTTTCCCAAACCTTGGCTGGATGGAGAAGGAGGCTGCAAGGAAGAGGAAGATGTCCTGGGACACCGAGGCAGGTGAGGAGGAAGTCACTGCCCCTTTGCCCCTCTCTCCTGCTCCATCTCCCAGCCCAGCATGGCCCCTGGCTGCAGGACAATCCTGCTGCCAATGCCGTCCTGCCGGGGACACACTGGGAGGATCTCCTTCTCTGTGGCATGGAGTCAAAGCCATCCTCTCCTTGTCCTTCCTCCCCAGACTAGGAGCTGAGGATGGAGACCAGGCAGGACAAATCCCCATGGTATAATCTCATGGAAGAGGCTGTTTTGAGCAACTCAACAGCACAGGAATTGAACAGGGAGGAAAATCCCCAGAGATCCCACAGGAGGAGGGGCTGCAAACCCAGCCCAGGGTGCCCTGAGGAGCAGGGCAGGAAAGATCCACCCTGTGCCAGGAAGGTGGACAGAGCTTCAGGCAGAGCTCAGAGCTGGTGATCTGTGGAGTAGCTTCAAGCTGGGGAGAAGCCCTGCAAGTACTTGGAGAGTGGGAAGAGCTTCAGGCAGAGCAACAGCCTGATCTGCCACCAGATGATCCACTTTGGAATGGCCCTAAGAGTGTGGGGAGTGTGGTAAGGGCTTCAGCTGCAGCTGCACCCTTGTCATCCACCAAATGATCCATGCTGGGGAGAGGCCCTACGAGTGTCCTGAGTGTCAGAAGAGGTTTCAGACCAGCTCCACTCTCCTCCTGCACCAGCGGATTCACAGGGAGGAGAGACCCTCCTGCTGCCCCAGCTGCAGGAATGGCTTCAAGCACAACTCCACCCTTGTCATCCACCAGGGCATCCACACTGGAGAAAGGCCCTGGGAGTGTCCCCAGTGTGGGAAGAGCTTCTCAGACAGCTCTAACTTCAGTAATCACCAACGGAGGCAGCGGTAAGGGAAGCCCTGCAAGTGCCCCAGCTGCAGGAAGAGCTTCATGTACTGCTCCAACTCCATCCCCCACTGGAGGACCCATGTTGGTCAGAGCCCTTCAGACCCACGTTCCCAGTGATCTGAGTTGGGAAGACACTTGGCTAGTTATCCTTTTGTTTTGGCCCTAATTTTCTTTTGAGTTATCGTCATCCCTTAAAACAGACAAAACTGGGGGAAAACTCAACAAATTCATTGAGGGCATCTAAAGCCTCACTTTTTCCTAGTGTTTCAGGGGAATCTGGGATTCAGGGAGAAACCTGGGGAGTTTGGGGATATATGATGTAGTTGTCTCCCTTTGTTGGCACTGAAAGAGATGAGAGGGTTCAATGCCACTGAAAACTACTCAATCCCAGCCCAAAATTCCTCAATTCCACAGCTCCTCAGGATGGAATGGGGTTGGAAGGGGATTGGGTGAATTGTGCTGCAAATCAGGAGGGCTGAGATGGGCATGGGGTGGGGCAGGATGGGTGGGATGGGGTTGGGGTGGTGTGAAATGGAGGAAATAGGTCTTGGGAAGGGGGTCTTGATGTCCAGCAGGGGTGGGATGGGTTGGGGTTGGGACTGGGGAGGTGGGGTGGGGTCTGGAACGAGACAGCCGAAGTTTGGGGATGATGAAGGGAGGGGGAGCCCGTTACTGAATGAGTTTTTGAATATGAAAATGATGACATGTCCCACAGCCCCGGAGCTCAGAGCAGCTGAGATGGTGCTGGATCCAAGGCCAACTGTGGATCTCTCCCTCTCACTCTTCTGATTGCCTCTTCTCAAAATCCACACCTTCTCTGGGCAAACTGTTCCATGACAGTCTTTTTTCTGAATCCCTACCTAAACCTACTCTCTTTCCATTTGGATCCATTCTCCCTTGTCCTGTCCCTGCCTGCCCTCGTACAAAGTCCCTGTCCTGCTTTCTTGTAGGTTGCCCTCAGGTACTGGAAGGCTACAGTTGAATCAAGTCTCTTTCCCATGCTGAAGAAGCCGAGCTGTGTCAGCCATTCCTTGCAGGAGAGGAGCTGCAGCCCTCACATCATCTCAGTGTCCCTCCTGGGCCCTGGTGCTGCGTGTCCACGTCCTTGCCGTCCGTGCCGAGGAGCCCGGCAGAGCCGGAGGCAGCACTGCAGGTGCAGGCTCAGCAGTGGGGAGGAGACACGGCCCTGGCAGCAGCTCCAGGAGCAGCGATTGGCGATGGGCTGCCCGCGCTGCAGAGAGCCGGGGCCCTTGTGCCTGCCCTTGTGCCCGGGGCGCCTTTCCCCGCCGCTCGCCCGCCCGCCTGGGGAAAATGCCCCCTGTGCCGCCCCTCAGTGCCGCCCCTCGCCGCTGCCCCAGGGGCTCCCCAGCCCCAGCTGGAGAGCCCCAGACCTCAGCCTCACCCTGCTCAGCCCAAGGCCCTGGAAAAGCAGATTAAAGCACCCACCCAGAAAGTGCCCTAGGATTCCAAGGTCAGTCTTTTCTCTACAGTATGGGTTTGGTATCAGAGCCTGCATGGGATTATAAAATCTTTAGGAGAAAAGAGCATGAACAAGTTCTGCTTTGGCAGTACATCAAGGCTTTGAGGGAGAGGGTTTGTTTACTCACTCACAGGGATGCACAGAAAGTTTTGAAATGGTAACAGTAATCCAAACCCATTAGAAATTGGAAAGAAAACCTGAGGGACTGGCAGCTAGCGCCTCAGAAACAGGTGGCTTTTGCTTCAGTCTTCTACCTGAGAGCTTCCTGGGCAGGGGCAATTCTTCCAATTGCATCAGCATGGCCATGGCTAGAAAGGGCAGTGAGCAGATGGATTTAGCTTCTCCTGCCAGCCCCTGAAATGCCAGGTTTCATTTGCGTGTACTGAGGATTCCGTTTCAGACTCTGAACTGGCGCAGCTCTCCTTGGTGCTGCTCGTACGCACGTACAGTGGTGCTGCAGCAGCTGTCCCGCACACAGGGAGGGCTCTGGAGCCTCCCCGGGGCCACCAAGGAGCAGAGGAGGGAACGTGCCTGGGATCTGCCTCTCTGTGCCGAGCGCTGGCGACTGGAGTCACCCGACCTTGTTCTAAGGCTGGGACCAAGCTCCCGTCACTGTCTGCTCTGAGAGCGTTCCCAAATTCAAACCCAGACACTTCTGCCAGGCAGAAGCACGGGTTCAAACATGGATTTTACCAGAAAAGGAAAGACCCCTGAAGGAAAAGGTGAAGATAGAAAGATGCTGAAAGGCTGAAGCCAAATGGAAAATAACCCCCCCCAGATTTCAGAGAAAACTGGTCCATGGTGGTCAGTGCTGGCTCTGTGTCAGAGTAGGTGGCTGACAGCTACAGGTGATCCCACAAGGACACCCATGGCATCACAACATTCTATCATTAGTTTACTCTGCTTTCTCCCTTTTGACAGTAGCCAGATCACTCATACTGTCAGCCAGGACAGGGACTGTGGCCACAGCTGACTGCAGATTAGACATGGTCATGAGATGCAAGTCCTGTTGCTTTCTTTGCCATCAATGTTGGGTCTCACTACAGATAAATTTCCCATTCTTCCTTTGCTTTCTGATCGGGTCTGACCCTGAGGATGGTATTATAATGCTACAGACACACCAATAAGGCCTGCCTGCTTCCTGAGACGTCTTTGTGGTTTCCAGAAATAACAAACAGCTGTGTGGCTTTTTCCAGTGGATTCACAGGCCAGCCTCAAGAGGGAATCTTTTTGTCCCCTCTGGTCATTAGAGCCTTCCACCTTTAAGCCTTGCTAACTCAATCCTACTCAGAGGAATTAAATGCAGGCTAGTTCCATGACAAACAAAAACAAATAATTTTTTTTAATAATTAAAAATTATTCCCCTTGAGTGCCACACCCAATATATGTGTTAATGATAAAGCGGGAGTTCACCTAATCCCTTCTTTCCTTGTGAGCACGGCTCAGCCTCACACAGATATGAGGGGGGAGCTGGGCCAATCTCTGGTGGGAGGAAGGGTCTTGTGGCAGCCCACAGAGCCTGTGCACATTGCCAGGGAACAGCTGTGCCCTGCATGTGCCCCCTGCAATGAGCTGTGCTGCTGCCAGTGCCCCGTGGAGCTGTGGGGCTGCTGAGCTGTGGGGCAGGGAGAGGAGCAGGAGGGTGCATGTGCAGCTGAGCCATTCCTGGAGAGCACAGGGCTCTGGGCTCCCTGCTGTCCCAGGGCAGCCCAGAGGCCAGGCTGTTCCTGTGGTAGCTCTGTGGAAGTGGCTCAGGGTTTTGCCCTGGCCTGCCTCCAGGTGTCTGCCAGCCAGGAGCATGTTTCCCTGTGCAGCTCTTTAGAAGTTTGCAGGAAATGTATCCCATGAAAAATGGAGTTTCAGATGCTTTAGGTTTGCATGGTGGCCTCTGTTAAACTTTGTGTCTCCACTTTGCAGGCCTGCCTGGCTACCCTCTTGCCAAGAGGTTTTCCCTGGCAAGTCCCTCCACGCTCCTTCCCTCCAAGCCGTTGCCTCCCATCCCGAAGAGCTCTCCTTCTACCAAGCCAAGCCCAACATGCAGCGGAGAGCAGGAGAATGGGAAAAATGGCAGCGGCTACTGTGAGGAGAGTAGAAAAAGCCAGGAGCTGGGTTCAGAGGGAAAAGGATGTAAGGTAAGGAGACCAAGCTAAGTCCAGCATTGTAAATGTTCAGTTTATGTGCTCTTGGTCTTGGCAGAGCTCTGAGACCTTTTCCGTGATAGGAAGTGACTTTGTCACTGAAGTTTGAACAGGTCCTGATCTGGATCTTTAGCTGGGCCAGAAATGATGGGATATGAAGGAAGGGTGTGCATCAGCCCCTGCTGCCTCCAGCCCCATTCCTGGCCATGGCATGAGGGCCTTGGAGGAACTTGGGCAGGCAGAGACCTTGCAGAGAGCAGCAGGGCAGGGAGCTCTGCTGAGCTTCCTAAATGCCAGTGAGCCTGAGACGATGGATGTGTGGGAGCTGGAGAGCAGCCAGCATCCTGAGAGCTCAGCAGCCTCTGGGCTCAAAGGCTACTGGGGAGCTGTAGGAGGCTACTGGGGAACTGTAGCAGCAGAAGAAATGAAGGGCTTGAGAAAAGCAGGTTTGACATTCTGCAGAATAGTTTTGTGGGAACTTGGCTGGAGATCTGCACTGGCAGTTAGGCACCTTAGGGGCAGGGAGAGAATAGTGATCTAAAGCCCCTCCCATGCCATCCAAATGTCCAGGGGAGGCAGTGGCACCTCAGAACATCTTGATGTGAAACATGTGACTGCCAGCTGGGAATGTAGCTAGTCTTGGAAAAAACAGAGCACAACGGCAGAAGTGGCAAATGTGTGACATGGGCTGTCCCTCTCCACTTCCCTTTCCATTCCCCATCCTGGCCCAAGCTGCTCCATAAGTTTGCCTTGTCTTTTCCTGCCAGGTCCCTGTTAAATGCATGGCTAAATATCTTGAAGGATGAATGTGGGTAAGGCTGGATTCTTGATCTGAGCTCTGTGTTCTACTCTTTCCAGACTTCCTTGCTCAATTCCAGTGGTGGGGATATGAAGAAGGTGTCACTGGGATTACCTTTGATCCCCCCCATACACAAGGCAGTGAGTCCCCCTCTGGGCAGTGCTGCGGGGTCTCTGCAAAGCTCTCCGCAGCTGGAATTCCAGGAGTCCCAGGAGATGAGGTAAGCCAAGGTTTCTGCTGCTGCAGTGTGCTGTTCACCTCTCTCTTCCCATCTCATGTGGTTATTTTGCCCAGTCAGGTGTCCCATGTATTTAGGCAAACCTTTGTGCCTTCACCATTTTGGCCATCTATGATGATCCAGCACAAAGTCAAAACCAAAACCAATGTCACCAGAGCAGAAGTGATGGCGGGGAGGGGGAGGAAGTGCTTCAAAGCACCTCAAGATGGGTCCTCTGCTGGACTTGGCTATTGATTCCCTGTGTAATGGTTGTGGTGTCATTTGGGAACCGAATTTTATTGGTATGGATCCTGCAGATCTTTGCTTGCTGTGATACTTGACTGTCACCTTCTGCAGCCACAAGAATATGTGCAGGCAAATATTGGCTACTGGAGAGGTGCCTGCATATTCAGGTGCTGCTTCTGTAAACATCAGGTGTAAGTTGACTGTGCCTGGGCCTCCATTGGGAAATGAGATCCCAGATATGTTTTGGGGTATTGATGTATAATCCAATCAATGTTTAATAATTTGATCTGTGCTTCAAGATCAAAGAGGGCAAGGTGGTAGAGAAGAGTTGTAGGACTGTACCTGATGGAAAGATATTGGCATGGATATGTGTGGGAAAATGTAGCTGTCAAGCTTATCTGAGTGGTAACAATAAAGAAAGAGACAGAGAAGTATCATTCCAATTGAAAAACTTTGGTAGGGCTTTATATCCTCCTTTATATCCTCCCCTAGCGGCTGTGTTGGAAAAAGCCTTTTTGTTCTTGAAAGAGCCAGGAGGTGTAATACCATTCTCAGGAGACAGTAGTGCTCGGAGCACATGTAGCACAGGACTGTCACCAGGGTAAGGCACAAGCAGGCATAGTTAAGCTTTGGCAGCTTCACAAAAATAGCTGACCTCCATGCAGACTTGTGATTCAGCTCAGGAGCTCTTGCTGCTTCAGAGAGGCTGAAGGAGGCACTTGGCTCTAAAAGATGAGACCGCAGAATTGGGGAGTTCTGAAGCATGTCTAAGGATGACTGCTGGTGGTGGGGAAGAAGAGGCAGGGCTTCAAAGCAGCTCAAGATGGGTCCTCTGCTGGACATGGCTATTGTTTCACACAGAGCTTGGCCAGCTCTCTGTGACTCCAGCAACTTGAAAGCTGAAGGACAATGAATCAGCTCTGCATCCTGTTGCATTTATGTGTTGCATTTCCTCCTTCATCAGAGTGACCATGCTAAGAAGGTTTTCGTCCTTTCATGGTACACCCATTCCCTCCCTTCTCTTTCTATGTCCTCATATGTTCTTTTGTCCTCCATTTTCTCCAGGCTAACATCCAGCAACAGAGGCAAGGAGAAGAACTCTGAACATGCAGGTAGGTACAGGGCATGTCTGTCCTAAAATGACCATTGTAGTCTTGACTCAGAGGTGACATTTGAAAACCTTTGTTACAACCCGTTCTTTAAAAAATTTCTTTAAATTCCCTTCAGTTCTTTGATGGGCTCAGTGGACTCTCCCAGAACCCAGTCACTGGGAGTGTTCTCTGGAGGTGTAGTGAGAATTCCTCCCCTTTGCAGGCATGACTAGGTTCATTTTCTCCAAGTTTTTCCGTCCATGTCCCTCTTGGCTCCTTCCCACAAAGCCATTGCCGTCCATCCGGATCAGCTCTCCTTCTTCTAACAATAACAACATGGACAGCATGGAAGAAGAGAACAAGGAATCTGGCATTGGCTATGATAATGACAGCAGAAAAAAACAGGAGCAGAGTTCAGAAGGAAAAAATTCTAAGGTAAGGAGACCAAACTAAGTCCTGTGTGGTAGATTTTCAGTTTATATGCTGGAGGCAGAGCTTGGAGACCTTTTCCTTTGGTGTGAGCCCAGGGAAGCAGCTGAGCCAAAGAGCTCAGCTGGACTCTGCTGCTTCAGGCTGTTTTTGCAATGGGTGTGTAGTGCAGACTTCACATACCCAGCATGTATCAATAACAGGAGAGGTCTTTGAATGAATTCTGGTCACTGTCGTGGTTCCTCCTCTGCCTTATGGCTGAGAAAACACCAACAAGCAGTCAGAGCAGCTAACATTGTCCAATCTGGACCAGCTGTCCATCTAGATTTAGTAACCTACGGGTGGGTATCTGTGAACCATGTCTATGACTTGGTGGTATTTTCTGTCAGCTCTGTCTGGTTTGGATGGAAAAACGGTGTTTGCTGGTACAGACAGTCCTGCAAAGTCAGTTCCAGGTTGGCTCTGCTTTTGACTTGTACAGCCATGCCCTCTGCACAGTTGTCCCTGATGCTATTTCTAGAAGTCATCAGGTTCTGGGCAGCTGTGTAGTCTGCCATGGCTTTGTCCAGAGGGAAGGGATGGGAGGTGGTGATGGGGAGAGCAGCCCAGAGCCCAGCCCCTCGACTTCTTTAGCAGCAGGGCCAAAAAACCTGCAGGTTTTTTGGGTTTCTGTAGGGTGCAAGAGGAGGCAGATGAACAACAGTTTTGGCAGACAGAATGTCCAATCAAAGGCTCTAGTACTTGATTTCAGGCTTGCTGAGAAAGGGCCCATTGTATTCCTGACAGGAACTGACTTGGTCACTGAAGTTTGAACAGGTCCGGATCTGGATCTTTAGCTGGGCCAGAAATGATGGGATATGAAAGAAGGGTGTGCATCAGCCCCTGCTGCCTCCAGCCCCATTCCTGGCCATGGCATGAGGGCCTTGGAGGAACTTGGGCAGGCAGAGACCTTGCAGAGAGCAGCAGGGCAGGGAGCTCTGCTGAACTTCCTAAATGCCAGGGAGCCTGAGACGATGGATGTGTGGGAGCTGGAGAGCAGCCAGCATCCTGAGAGCTCAGCAGCCTCTGGGCTCAAAGGCTACTGGGGAACTGTAGGAGGCTACTGGGGAACTGTAGCAGCAGAAGAAATGAAGGGCTTGAGAAAAGCAGGTTTGACATTCTGCAGAATAGTTTTGTGGGAACTTGGCTGGAGATCTGCACTGGCAGTTAGGCACCTTAGGGGCAGGGAGAGAATAGTGATCTAAAGCCCCTCCCATGCCATCCAAATGTCCAGGGGAGGCAGTGGCACCTCAGAACATCTTGATGTGAAACATGTGACTGCCAGCTGGGAATGTAGCTAGTCTTGGAAAAAAGAGAGCACAACGGCAGAAGTGGCAAATGTGTGACATGGGCTGTCCCTCTCCCCTTTCCTAGGTCTTCCTTGTCCTAGGCCAAGCTGCTCCATAAGTTTGACTATTCCTGCCATGTCCCATCTAAATGTCTTGAGATATGAATCGGGGCAAGGCTGGATTCTTGATCTGAGCTCTGTTCTACTCTTTCCAGACTTCCTTGCTCAATTCCAGTGGTGGGGATATGAAGAAGGGGTCACTGGGACTACCTTTGATCCCCCCCATACAGAAGGCAGTGAGTCCCCCTCTTGGCAGTGCTGCAGGGTCTCTGCAAAGCTCTCCACAGCTGGAATTCCAGGAGTCCCAGGAGATGAGGTAAGCCAAGGTTTCTGCTGCTGCAGTGTGCTGTTCACCTGTCTCTTCCCATCTCGTGTGGTTATTTTGCCCAGTCAGGTGTCCCATGTATTTAGGCAAACCTTTGTGCCTTCACCATTTTGGCCATCTATGATGATCCAGCATAAAGTCAAAGCCAAAACCAATGTCCCAAGAGTAGAGGTGATAGTGGGGAAGAAAGGGAAGGGCTTAAAGCACCTCAAGATGGGTCCTCTGCTGGACATGGCTATTGTTTCACACAGAGCTTGGCCAGCTCTCTGTGACTCCAGCAACTTGAAAGCTGAAGGACAATGAATCAGCTCTGCATCCTGTTGCATTTATGTGTTGCATTTCCTCCTTCATCAGAGTGACCATGCTAAGAAGGTTTGCCTCCTTTCGTGGTACACCCATTCCCTCCCTTCTCTTTCTATGTCCTCATATGTTCTTTTGTCCTCCATTTTCTCCAGGCTAACATCCAGCAACAGAGGCAAGGAGAAGAACTCTGAACATGCAGGTAGGTACAGGGCATGTCTGTCCTAAAATGACCATTGTAGTCTTGACTCAGAGGTGACATTTGAAAACCTTTGTTACAACCCATTCTTTTAAAGATTTCTTTAAATTCCCTTCAGTTCTTTGATGGGCTCAGTGGACTCTCTGAGAGCCCAGTCAGTGGGACTGTGCTCCAGTGGTGCAGTGAAAATTCCTCCAGTGTGAAGTGTTGAGTGGTAGGAACTGGGGGCCCTGGAAATGCAGTGCAGGCCAAGGAAACATTCCTCTCCATCCTGCACATGCCTTTTATCTCCCTGCAGCCTTTCTAGTGTCACATTTAGTAGGGAAAAAGAAGGCATTTAGCATGAAATGAGAAATATTCCCATTCCTCCCTCCTGCTTTTGACACAGAAAACCTTTCCTTGGGGCAGTTTCTGAGCCGAACCCTTTGAGATCTGAAGGAGATTGATGGACATTGCCTGGTTTTGTATTGGCAGAAATAGGGAAACCTCCTCTGACAGAATGTCCTTATCAATTTCCCAGTTAGGGAGAAAGAGCCTTCCCGATGGATGCATTCTGTGCAGGGTCTGAGTTTGTCATCCTGTGACAGCACAAGCCCAAAGCCACCTGTGGCAGGTTCACGGTGACAAATCTCTTGCCCGGCTCTCTCTGGCTGTGTCAGTGCTGCAGGCTGAGGCTGGGGGAGGAGATGCCTTCTGCCTTGTCCTCCCTCCCTGCCTTGCCTGATCCCTGACAAGTGGAATTGTGCCAGACAAAATGCAGTCTCTGGGGCATCTGGGTCAGCCAGTGCTTTCAAGTTGAAAGCCTCAATGACACTTCTGTTGTTCCTTTGCCATCTCTGGGTGTGTAATGATAGGAGAGATGAGATTTGAAGAAATATTTCTGCTGATGCAGAGAAAGGGATCAGATCCTCTGGTTCCTTTGCTCAGGGTTAGTTCTGCCAAATCCTGGGTACAGCCCCTTTGGGATGACTCCTTCATTGCTGATGTGCAGGTGGAATGCCTAATGCAGCTAGGGAGAAGTATTGCTCATTAAGTGAGGTGACTTTTTTTCTGGAATAATTCTGGACTAGAAATTACCTAGCTCATTATTCCTTAGCTGTCTCTCTTTTATTACTGTCCCAAGCATTCTACAGGGTGAAGGAATCTAGTTTTAAGATAGGTGTTTCTCTCAAACTGCTTGGCTGCCATATGAATTTATCCTCTGTGAAGCCATGTAAAGAATAAGTTCTCTTAGTTCTAACAGCTCTGTTGGACAGTATTTCAGAATGAGCTCCATTGTTCTTCTTGCAATTAGAAAATCAGCCTTTAGTCTAGCCCAAAAGTGACCCAGTCTCATACAGTTGAGAAGGAAAATCCTTGGCGAAAACCAATTATCTAGTGTCAAGAACACAGTTCATGTTTGGGTAATACTCCTGCAACGCTAAGCTCTTCTTTGAATGTCCTCTAAAATATTCCAACTTAGAGAAGAAAATGTTGATCTAAATGCATCCAGGTCTTAGAACCTGGGACTTCTAGGAACCAAAAGATGATGTTTACTACAATCAGCATGAATAAGGGCAGATAAGAATCTCTGTCAAGAGCAATCTCCATCTCTGCCCTTCTCTATCAGACACAGAGGCTCTCCAGCATCCAGGGGCTGAGGCCTTCATCATGCAGCAGGTTTCAGTCTGCTGGCCAACAGAGTCATGTCATGTCTGCTGCCAGTAGCCCATCCCTTGGGAGAGGGTCTAGGCATTGTACCTTGCTGCTCTCAATCACAATCTCTGTGTCTTGAGAGCTCTGCAGTCTGGAACCAGTCTTGCCTGTTGCCCAGCATTGTGTTTTTGGGGGCTTGAAGTCTGCCAGAGATTTACACAAACCTTTGCTTCCATTGCCAGGCCTCCCACTGAGCCAGGCCAAGGAGATGGATCATCCCACCAGTCCTGGTTGTGCAAGTGACAAAGAGCTGAGGGACAGCTTTGGAAAGGTGAGGGATAAGGACAGGGATGAGCAGACTTCCTTTCCAGTGGCTGTTCAGTGCTTGGCCCAAAATGTAACTGAAAATCATCATCTTCCACTCTTGGGGGATGGAGATTCCCTTGAGAATATATTGGACAGCTACAGAGCAATTGCTTGGCTATTTCCAGTGGTGCCAAGGTCTCTGGTTTGGAGATGGAGCTAAGGTCATGCCAGAAGCATTCTTTATGTGCAAAGACTCTTTTAGAGAAGTTCTGAATGACAGAGCAAGCTGCACATCAGTGAACGTGGGCAAAGTGCATCCTCGGAAGCAGAGAAGCAAAGATTCTAAATGTTGGGTGTAAACAAGGCTGCAAAAGAAAATGGGAGAGTTTTATTTTTCCTGGTTACCTTTGTGGCTGTATTTCACAGCCCTCTCATTCTCAAGTTTTCTGCTCATTACCATCAGTGTTTCTGCTACTTGTTTTCACATGACTCCTCCTTTTGGTGTCATGGTGTCAGAGACCAAGTCCTTATGAGTCCTTCAGAGCTGAGTCCTTCAGAAGCCTAGAGGTGAGAAACAGCTGCAATTCGTGGCCATGAGTGTTAAGCAACAGCTCATTACCCCTCCTTGCTGGGTATTGCACATGGTTTTTACTCTCCTGCCATGACCTGTATGAACTGAACTGCCTGCTCACTGGCCATGCCAGCTCTTCCTCTGTCTTGGAGCACTCCTATGACTTCCATGCTTCAAGCAGGGCTTCCTGACATAGGTTGCAGTTGCAGCAGTTGTGGCACTGAAGGGTTCCACCTCCCTGTGTGTAATTGCCAAGGTGAGGATGGGAGACATTCCTCTGAAACCATTGGAATGTGGATGGAGCTGCATTGAAGCCTATGGCACTCTGTGGACTCTGTGCTCCTGATGAGATGTTGTGTGTGGTTTGTGTGTCTGTGCTTACAGTCTGTGATGTATTTCCATTGCACCTAGATCCGTGCTGCATTGTGCATGTTGGCCCAAAAGAACTTAGGGCAGAAGGAGGCAGAGCTTTTGGAGAGAGAGATGAAGAGAAGGAGACAAAGGAAAACATCCTTGCAAGTTATTCCTGAGACAGTGGAGCCTGGGGATGCAGCTGAAGCAAGTACGTGGTGGCTACACTTGTGGTGGTCCTTTTTGACCACTTGCTTGCCCTTTGCACAGTGTTGCAATCAGAGTGGAGAGCTGTTCAGTGGAAGGTTGTTTGGGATTTAATTCTGTTTCCCAAAGAAAAATACAGAGGCATGAAGTGTCTTGCCCATTGCCTCAGTGAGTCAGTAACAGAATATCAGCTTCCCCCCTTCACCTGTAAAGTCTTTCAGAGTAGAAAATTCTGTCTTGCAAAGTACACTGGAGCTTCAGACTCTCTCCTGGAGAGCAGCCTCCAGGGAAGGTGAGTCCAAAAGAATTTTTTTCAACCAGGGTGCAACCTGGAAGAAACAAAATTCAGCTTCTTCTAATGAAAACACCAGAGATCCTTCTCCTGCCACTCCCTGCTGAGGAGCTGGCACTGGAGAGCTGTGCTGAAGCCCCAGGCAGGGCTTCTGTTGTAGCCCCAGGAGCAAGCAGCGTTCCCACTGGATCCCGGCTGAGGGGCTCTGCCTGCAGGGCTGTGAGCGCTGCCCGAGGGCGGCAGCGGGGCCCTGAGGAGGCAGCACTCAGCCCGAGGGCATCACACAAGGTTATCTGCACTTTCCTTTGGGAACTGCCCCTGCCAGCCTCTGGAACAGGAAAACAAAGGCAAAGCAATTCTGGGTTTCCTTGTTTCTTAGAGGAAGCACCACTGCAATGTGGGTTTAAGCTAGAAGAGGGTAAATTTAGATTAGATATAAGTGATTTTTTTGTTTATAATGAAGGGGAGAAAAAGCTGGCAGGATTTGCCCAGAGAAGCTGTTGTTGGTCCATCCTTGAAGGTGTTCAAGGCCAGTTTACATGGGGCTCTGGGGAACCTGATCAGGAGGAAGATGTCCCTGCTGAGAGGGGTTGGACTAGATGGTGCTTAAAGGTGCCTTCCAACCCAAACTCTTCTAGGATTCTGTGATTCTGTGCTCATTGTCCCATGTTAGTGTTATACTTGGTATAAAGTGGTATACCATTGTTATACTTGAAGTTCTTTGAGGTAACAAAGAGATGTTCCCCAGCTCTGGCAAGTTTTCTGGCCCTTTTCATCATCACCCTGTCAGCACTCTCCACTTACAAGTTCCTCTTTGGTCCCTGCAGTCTTTAGCCTAGCACCTGTTGATGGCACAGCTTCTAGAGAGCACAGAAAACACCCTGGTAGTGCCTTGAAGAAGAAGGTCTTCAGGAAGCAGGACAACGTGCCCTTACTGCCCAATACAGACATCATCCATGGGGATGGGAGCTTCCCACACAGCTCCTCAGGTAAGCCAGCTCTGTGGCAGCTTTTTCCCACGGGTTTTTCCTTGCACAAGGAGCACAAATTGCCCCCTGCCTCAGCCAGCAGAGCTGGGATCTTGACTCCATAGTCTGTCCTGAGAATCAGCAGCAAATCTACTGTTGAGTTACTCCAGCTTGGTAGTACTGGAGCAGTTGGTTCTTAGAAATCCATTGGAAAGTTGAACTGAATAAAGTCGTGGTAAAGGCCTGAGATCTGGCTTTTGCCCATCCTGATAGTCCAAACTACAGCAGTGGTGCCAGGAGGCAGCTGGGACTGCAGGGATGAGCTGCAGGGCAGTCTGCCAGGCTGTGCTCACTGTGCCCCTACGAGAACCACCACAATCAGTTGTTCACTCCCTGTCTGGGCCCTCTGCCTGTGCTGCTGTCCAGTTCTGCAGCCAGCTGTTCTGCTACCCAGCAAGGGTTGTCTCTGCAGGGCAGTCAGTGGCTTGGTGCAGTCGTGCTGCTGCTGCTCCCAGAAGTGCCCGATGGCTCCTGGCTGCCGCCATCCCACAGCCTGCAGTGCCAAGAGGGAACAAGCAGTGCCTCCTGTGTCACCCAGCAAATACAGCACCCCTGTGCAGCAGATGACAGCCAGGAGGGGCTGCCTGCTGCTCCCAGGCTGTTTGCTGCCTGCAGCAAATAGACAGCAGATAGTCCCCAGTGGCTCTTGCCTCTCCTTTGTGGGTAGCCTGCCTGTGCTGTGATCCCAAGTAGGGTGAGATGAGAAGAAGGGAGCTAGGAATGATACTTGAATGCTCTTTTCTAGTGATGCTACTTCCATGTTCAGAATTGACTAGAACTAGCCTGGCATGGGTCTCCATTCATAGTGAATCTAGATGTGTATGTCTGCATACTTCTGCAGTGACATCACTGGTGTCAGCGGCTGGGGTACCTCAGTGACATCCAGATTAGCTCAGTCTGAATATTTTTGATGTTATGGTTCCTCCATACTTTGTGAGAGCATGCAAGGTAGCACAAAAACCCTCCAGAGTCTAGAACAGTTCATCTAGATTCTGTGCAATATTTATACTCCATCATTTTAGACAGCGCAAATGTTTTCATCTACACATTAGAAAATGAGCTTTTGAGTGCATGACATGAAATTTTTGATTGACAGTGCTTTTGATGACAAATGTGTGGGAACTCGGCGCACCTCTCCTGAGGGCCAGAGCTACCGAGAGAACCCTTGGGGAGCTCGGGAGCCTTGGGATGTTGCTAAAAGTACCTGGTGGCTCAACTTTGACCCTGCAAGAGATGTACCACCTATATGTGGGGATATAAGAATCACTGGTGTGTAAAGGATATAGAAATAGAACATTTGTAGGTCAAAGTACAGTTTATAAGATTTTGGTACAGGGGGGTTGGAAAAACAAGATGGAGGGAGTTGGGGCCTGCCACATGGTTCTTCCTCCTTCTTCTTGTCTTCCATTTTCTGTGTGACGTAGGTATTTTTGATAGGTTTATAGTAAAGGTACACGTAGTAATAAAAATGATAAGTATTGGAGACAAAAGATAAATATAGTTTACGTAGACTTTGTTATAAAAAGATGCGACCACCCTGTGGGCAGTCAGAGTGCCTTTGGCTGCCTTGCTAGTCGGACCCCGCCTGGGCAGAAAGAAAATTTTTGTAGATAAGAAATAATAAACAACCTTGAAGACTGAACCTGAGAGTCCAGTCTTGTCTTTTGGAGCCCGGGAAGCGAGCCCATCTCACCCTTGTCTGGGCAGAGACAAATAACAGCCAGAAGCTCGGACAAAATGGGTTTCATAAGGAATGCATTTATCATCAGATTTTTCTCATACCTTCTAAATTTTTTCATTACCAAAAAATTCAATTAAGGCAAACTCAGATCAACCAATTAACAAGAGAGTGCGTCTGCCAACAATGTGGATGTGTATTTGCATATTTTTATCCTCAGAGTGCATTTGGAAGGCTTTTTTATCGACTGTCTAGTCTGGAAACTGCATTTTTCCACAAAAGAAAGCTTAGAAGTTGCTGAGTTTGCAAACATATCCATTAGATGGCAAATAAATTTCAACTCAGCATCCTTGAAATACAACCAGTGTGTACCTCTGAAAGAGGAAAGATTCATGATGCTTGGAAAGAACAAAATCCATCAAGTACTCCCTTCCCAATAGTAGCCTAAAATGGATGTGCACTCAGCTGCCTGCTGTCTAGAATATTTGCAGTCAATGGGAACAGAGGCGCTGTCAGGTGGGAAGGGTCAGGTGTGGCTGTTCCCTGGTAGCTGCTCCGTGGGGATTGAGCCGGGCCCAGCAGGGCTGGGTTGTTCAGGCTTGGCTTGGTGCTGTCTGCAGGCAGCTGCAGGTCTCTCCTCAGGGAGTTGCAGAGTGCCCCTGTCCTCAGGGCTGGGGGAAATCAGGGCACTGAGACAAGAGGGGCTCCTGAGGGGTTCCCTCCTGGGTAGCAAGTCCTGCTGTCAGCGCTGTCTCGCAGGGAGCGGGAGCTCTGCGGCCGCAGGAACCTGCCGCTGGCTGTGGCACCTGTGGCACTCGGGAGCTGGCGCTGCGGGGGCAATTGTCAGGTTTAGCTTGGAGCTGGGCCCAGCTGGGAGAGGCTGGGAGCAAGCAAGGAGCCCCAGGAGCCAGAGAGCAGGGAAGCCTCTGAGCCGGTGTCAGTGTGTGCCACAGGGAGCCCTGGCTGGGGGATGGGGCTGCAGGCCGCTCCATGGCGGGTGCCTTGCCCGGGGCTACAGTGCCCATGGCCGACCCTCTCCTCACAGTGACCTCGCAGACGGCCACTGGTGCCAAGCACCGAGAGGAGCCACTCCGTGGGCATGGGCAGAAGGACAGAGCCTCTTCAGACCCACAGCAGTCCTTGCAGGAGGCACTCTCCATGCTGGGCAGCGATGACTGGTAAGAAAGGCCCCGTTCCCTCTGTGTCCCTCTTAGTGTTAAGGTGGGTCAGAAGCGTGTCTTGCTCGTGCCTCTGAGCCCCGAGAGCCCAGAGGGCCAAAGGGCACTGGTGAAACCACTGCAGAGCAGTGAGAGGATAAGGATTTGAGAGCAGCCTTTTCTTGGCCTTGCTCTGCAGCAGTGCTGCAGCTGCAGCAGGTCCGTGCTGTTTCCTTGCTTTGCCTGCTGCTCCATGGAGCTGCAAAGGAAACATTGAGAGAAAAGACAAGGCTCTGGGAGGAGATGATTTGCTGGCTGAAGGCAGAAGCAGGATGGCAGAAGTTTTGAGTGTAGAGATTTGGCTGCCTTGGGCCCCTGGCCCAGTGGGACTGAGTAAGATTCCTCCCTGCTCCCACTGCTGACAGCAATGGAAGGTGACAGGGTCTCCCTGTGACCTCCTGCATGGGAGTCCCAGAAGCAGCTCCAGGGAGTTCCTTTTTCTGAGAAATGGACTGAGTGGTGCTTTCAAGTCCCGCAGCCTCTCATTACTCCTGAAGGGCTCATGGCAGAAGAGAAGGAAAAAGAAAGAAAATCCTCTAGGAATCTTGCACTTTTGGAATTCAACTTTTTCCTTCTCACTGCTTCATATGGGCCTGAGATGTTTTGTCAATACTCACCATGTGTCCCAAAATTATACACAGGCAGAAGGAGGCCCAGAGGTGATAACCTTACAAACATTAGGTCATATTGCTTTTCTTTTTGATGTCTTTTTGATCACTCCCTGCTGGATTCTTCATTCACACAGGGGTAGGGACTCCATTCCCACTGGGATAAGCATGAAAAATCTGCCACGACGCACCTCCTTGTGCAGTCACCTTTGTTTTGCCCTTTCTCTTCTGCTTTCTCTTCCCTATTTCTTTTGGTTCCCTGTGAGGTGCAGAGAGTTTCTGCAGGTGTGGGGGGTCCAGATGACACTCAGGGGTGCCCGTGGGATGGGTCACCAGCCCTGTGCTCAGCCCTGATTCCTCACATACCTTCCTGAGGCTGAGGGCCTGCACAAAGCAAGTGCTCAGAGACAGAGTTGTTTGCACCTTTCAAATAACATGTTGCTGTTGTGGGGGTTGTTTTAGGCAGGGGGTTTTGGGAAAAGCCAGAGTTTCAACAGTTCTTGCCCAGGGGGGGAATCTCCTGAGACATCCTGCTGCTTTTTTGGGGAATGTGTGAGGTGGAGTGGAGGGGGTGACAGAGAGGCCGAGATCGTAGAGTGGAAACTCAGCTCCAGAGTGGCAGTGCAGACTCTCCCTGCTGAACTGCCTGCTGGGGCTGACAAAGAAGGAAAATGCCCCAATAACAGCCCAGTGGCACTGTGTCTCAGGGACAGGTACAGGGAGGTGACAAGAAAGAGCAGCATGGTCTCACAGCTTCTAGAATGCAGTGACAGAGGGGCCTCATGTGCAAGAGATTTCAGAAAGGCTGTCTTCTTAAATGACCACTGAAACCCTTCTCTTTGCCTCTTGGGTTTGTGTATGCTTTTGACAGCCACAGCATCCTGGGTCAATGTGTTCCATGATTTCATTAAGTACTCCTTGAAAAGCACCTCCCATTGTTCGACTGAGCTGCCAGCCTGGTAATTGCTGAGGGTGCTGCCTTGGTGGAGAGAAAAATCAATCTTCTGCCTTTCAGGGAGCTGAAGGAGAAGGGACTCTTCAGCATCAACCACCTGGCTGGGTCCCATTCAGAGGTCCTGCTTTGCAGACTTCATGAGATTTGCTTGGCAGTTAGCAGCGAGGTGAGAACATTGCTCTGAATTGTCCCCCATACTTCATACATGGTGTGTAGAGTAGGTATGTGCTTGTTCATCTCCATGTGTGCTCAGGGACTGCCTTCATTTCTGGTTTTAGACCTCCTATTTCTAATGTCTGTCAGCTGTCTGTAGGATCTGTGGGTACATGTAGCTGTATTTACTGGCAGGTCGGGTATCTGACACCGATCTGTGAGTGTGGTGCCTTGATGATGCAATGTGCAAATGCACAAACTGAGACACTAATGACATTATTTGCCACACTCCCTATCTCTGCCCAAGCTGTAATTCAACACTGAAATTAGTCTGTAGACCTGAGCCTGTGTTTTCTGTTTCCTGGCTGAGTGCTTCAATTGTTGGTGTTGCTTTTTTGAACAGGAACTTGAGCCTTTATGATTTGAAAGCAGCTCTTGCTTTAATTTTCTAGAAAAAGGGCCTAAAATCAAAGCTGTGGACATTTTAGAAGGGTTAAGTAGAATGCTTTAGTGAAATATTTTTTTTTTATTCCTGCAGTAAGCAGGTCTGAGGCCAGAAATTGGTGCCAGAATAAGTGCCTTTCTGTGCTTGCACTGTCCTGCTCTTCTTGTACTTTTATGTTCCTCTGGACACAGTGGGACGTGTTGTCATTTCCTGGGACTTCTGTTGAAGGCAACTGGTTTTCTTTTCCAGGTGATTCTTATGTTTTCCCTCATGACTTCCCCAGGTGACCAACCTCCGTTTTAAGGTGTCCCACTCTGCAATTGTCACTCTGGGAGAGCTCTTTGTGAGCTTGAAGAAGGACATGGACTCTGAGGTGGATGAGGTTGCTCGGGTCCTTCTCCAGATGGTGTCCAACTCCCCAGAATTTGTTCAGAAAGCAGCCAGTCAGAGCCTGGGGCTCATGGTGGAGAATGTGACTCCTGCACGAACAATGACTGCCCTCATGGACATGGGAGTCAAGTAGGTTCTTCTTCTTTTAGTGATATTCTTCACCTTCTAGTGTGGGAGGGAGATGGGATGAGAGAGAGAATGGGAATGGTGGGAGGGAAGGGTCCTGTATCCTGCATCTTGTGTGGACTCAGGGACTTGATTCTCCAACCAACCTCATTTCTTTCCTCTTGTCACCTATTTCTGCCCTCCTGCAGCCCATTAGTTCTCAGAATCACAGAACTGTAGAATATGGGGTGTGTGAAGGGGCCCATCAGGACCATTGAGTCCAGCTCCTGGCCTTGCACAGAACAGCCCAAAGGGTCACACCAAGTGCCTGAGATTGTTGTCCAAATGCTTCTTCAACCGTGTCAGGCTTGGTGCTGTGACCACTGCCCAGGGGAGCCTGTTCCAGTGCCCAAGCACCCTCTGGGTGAAAAACCTTTCCCTGATATCCAAACTAAAGCTCCTCTGACTCAGCTTCCTGCCGCTTCCTGGAGTTCTCCCAGTCTGTCAGATTTTCCTAGATGTGGTGACCAGTGGGGAAGTGAAAGTGCCTGCAAAGGCTGAGGATAGAGCCTTGTGCTTTTGTGGGAAGAGGGACAATTGCAATTGGAGCTCTGAGCAGTGTTTGGTATTTCACAGCACTAACCACAGAGGCCCTGGGAAAACCACGTCTCCTCATGATGCCATTAACCTGAGAAATGAGGAGGGTCCTTGCTGGGGCGTGGAGCACATGGGGGGCAATCTGCTGGCTGTGGCACAGCCTGCACAGAAGGTGCAGCTCCTGCCAAAAGGAGTCCTGTGTGACTGTCCTGGCCACTGAACTCTACTGCTTTACTTACCTCAGTTATTATTAGAATTTGCAGTCGTCCCATGGTTGGTGTCCCCACAAATCGCAACAAATACACACATTTCCTTTCTGTGCCAGACACGAAACACCGCTTTGTATTTCAAAGGAGCCCTTGCAGGGAGATCAGGAAGCTCTACCCGGGCTCTTTAGGGCGCGGGCCACGGCAGGAGTTTTAGGCGCGGGACTGTGTTCTGAGGGGCTCTGGGGCTGCGGGGGATGAGAGGAGATGAATTCCCAGAAGTGGCTGTGCCGGGCATCTGTGGGGTTGGGAGCATTCAGAGGATCAAGGGACGCTTTTGGGGGCTCCCTAATGGGTGCTGAGGGGGCACTGAGGGATCCTGGAGGGTCTGGGGGACACTCATGGGACAGATGGAGGCGGATCCCGGGGTTCTGTGGAGCGCAGGGCATGACGGGCATTGTAGTCCCGCCTCCAATGGGGCTCAATCTGGCCGCGGGGCATGACGGGAGTTGTAGGCAAAAAGAAAAGATGGCGCTGACCCTAGGCACCGCCTCCGAGGCTCCGGTCTCCAGCGTTAATTGGCTGCGGGCAGTGATGGGCGGGGCATCAGCAAATGGGAGGTGCTGGAGGTGAGAACAGCCCATTCAACCTGTCCAGTCACTCCCAGTACAACCCAGTTCATCCCCAGTAGAGACCAGTACAACCCCAGTACAGCCCAGTTCATCCCAAGTGGAACCCAATTACAACCCCAGTGCCCCTCCAATCCTTCCCAGTACGGCCCAGTCCCTCCCAGTACACCTGAGTTCATTCCCAGTTCCCCCCCAATGTCATCCACAGGATGCCCCAGTGTCCCCAGCCTTCTCCGCAATGTCCCCAGTGTCCCTATTGTCCCCAGTTTGTCCCAGTATCCCCCAGTATCACTCATGGCTGAGGCTCTGCAGGCCCAGGCAGGCTCAGCCCTGCTCCACCATGGGATCCCATGGGACAGGGCACGCTGGGATTTGCCCCTACAGCTTCCAAGTGTGTCCAGAGAAACTGCAAGGAGAGGGTGACCTCTGTCAGTGGGACCCCTCTGTGCACAGGTACCCCCACTGCTGGGGTGGCTGTGCCAGCTCCCCCAGGCACCCCCAGCCCTGGGAACCTGTAGCAAGTGGAAACCACAACTTTGCAAATGCTGCCTGTGCCCGTAATGCAAAGAGAACTGCGGTGTGAAAAAGGAATATTGTTTATTTTCAGAAGAACAGCAACATGAATACAGAACATTTTTACATTGTAAGAATATTTGTAACAACAACAATCCATTGAACATATATACATTTTGTAACAACAACAATCCAGAGAACCTATATACGTAAGAACATATCTAGCAAAAATATATGAAATATATTTGCAGAAGTTGAAAAAAAAGCCCTAAATCCTCTATCCTGAAGAAGACAAAAAACTGTAAAGCGTATGTACAAAACGGTGGCATCTCTATCCGGGATTTCCATCGGTCCTGGAAGAAAAGCAAGTGCCATGGGCACTGCAGTCAGGCACAGAGGGCTCTTCCATGTGTCCCCAGGCTGGCACACGCTGGCCCAGCAGGACTCTGCTACCAGAACTGAGCCTGGCTGGGTCTGGGATGGAGCTTGTGCAGCCCAAAGCGAGCACAGGACCAGCTGGGATGGCCTCCAGAATCCAGTGCACAGGGTGCCACGTCCCTGAGCAGGGACCAGCCCAGCCCCAGCCTGGCAGCAGGGGACCCACTCTGCCTGTGGGGACCACATGCCTGTCCTGCTGCTGGCATTGCTCTTTATCCCAAGATCATGGCTTCTTCCTCATCTTTTTCATCAATGTCCATGTCCTCTACGTAGTCTTCCATTTCCACTTCCATCTCTTCTTCCACATCCACATCGACCTCCATCTCCTCCTCTCCAGTCTCTTCTTCTTCCATTTCCACATCCTCCACTGTATAAGTCTGCATATCCACTTCCATTTCCTCCTCTCCAGTCTCTTCTTCCTCCATTTCCACGTCCTCCACTGTATAAGTCTGCATTTCCACCTCCATCTCCTCCTCTCTGTCGGTGACAGCCTGCAGAGGTGGCAGAACCTCAGAGTGGAGTCCCTATCCCACACCAGGCCCACACAGCTCCAGCCCACCCAGGCAGTTGGGGGTCTCCACCTCCATGGATGGCACCATACCTTCCTCAGGACAAATGGGAGCATCCTGTAGGGATGGGTGTCAAAATCCAGGCACTAGTGAGCTTTCAGGACTGATGGGGGTAGCAGGGGCAGGTGACAAGGAGGGTGACAGCAGTGGGCAGGAGCAGAGCGAAGGGTGCGCTGACACAACGGCCAAGGGCTGTCTTGGGCTCTTTGCCGGGTGCTGGCAGTTCCATTTGGAACAGGGGAGGTGACATCACAGTTCCCGGGAGTCCAGGGTTACCCTGAAGTGGACAATGGAGATCATAGAATGATGGGATCCCTGAATGGTTGGGCTTGGAAGGGACTCTGAAGACCATCTTGTTCCAGGCTGAGCAATCTTTCCCCAGACCTTGGGGGAGCCCTGTTCCCAAGGATGGGGCATCCACAGCCTCTGTGCACAGCCTGGGCCACTGCCTCCCCACCCTCAGTGTCAAACAGCAGCTTCCTTAGATCCAGCTTCCATCAACCTCCTGCAGTTGAAAGCCATCCCCCTTGTCCTGTCCCCACAGGCCCTGTTGAACACTCTGTCCCCTTCTTCCCTGTGGGACCCTTCCAGTCCTGCAGAGCCACAGTGAGGCCCCCCCAGTGTCTCCTCTTTCCAGGCTGAGCATCCCCAGCCCCACTTGGACAGCAGTCAGTTATATCAGGGGCAGTCAAGGCTGAAGGGTAGCAAAGAGCATCAGGAACTGAGAGATGGAAGCTTTAGGCCCAGGTTTGCCTCTAAATGTACAAAATTAATAACAGTGGAGGGGAAGATGCTGAGACACTGGCTCTGTTCTAACTGGGGATTTTTTTCTTTTTCTTCTTGTCTGTCGTGCTGACCCAGGTTTTTCTGTTTGAAAGGAAGCTTGGCACCATGTCCACTGTCTTCTCCATTTGTGAAACACTGAGCAGAGTCTGGGCAGGCTGATGATGCAGAACAAAACCTGCAAATATACTGGTGATCCTGGGCCTAAGGATGCAGCTAAACCCAGCCAAAAGTCATTTCTGGAAAGTCGAGCCTGGTTTACATTTTCTTCAGTTTGGCTATGCTATCTTAACCAGTCATTTATATAAAAGCAAATAAAAAGCTCAAACAAAACAGACAAAATCCCAAACAAACAAACCCACGCAAACCAATCAAACTGATCAAAAACCCCAAATCCCAAATAAAAACCAAAGGGAATGAGGAATTAATATAGTTGTGAGGATATCACAGCAGGCAAATGGCTGCTTCCCACAGGATCACCACAAAAAGCCACATATAACAGCTGCTCCAAAATATACCCAACAGGAGAGCTATAAAAAGTGATACATGGCAGCTTTGGGGGCAGCTCCACATGAAGGTGAAGGATGAGCAGTGGTGCAGATCCAGCATTCCCCACCCTCCAGGCTGCTGTTTGCTCCTGATGAAAGACCCTTGCAGGACTGTGGCCCCTCTCAGTGCTGTGTAATTTGCACAAGGATAGATCTTGTCTGCTATGCAGGAGTGTTCCCAATAAACCATGCTTCTCCTGACCTTAACTTTTCTGGATTTCTACCATATGATACAAGAAACTTTGAAAAAACCAAAACACCTTGTGGGGAGGCATTTTTTCCTTTCTTCAGAGTGCCTCTTCCTTTTGTTCCCTCCAGAGCTCTCACTTCATTTCTGCTGTTTTTTGGAGCATGTGCTTACCTCTTTCCTGACCCCCTGGGCTTGTTTTGGCTCTGGCTGTCATGGACACTATTAATTGTGGGGTTTTCCCCTCCATCTATTTCTGTCTTTTCAAGTGGTTTACCTTCATTTACCTGTTGGAGTGATGGATTTTTCTCACCTTTTATTACTTAGTGCTTTTTCTTCATTCTCTAAAACACACTTCTCACTTGCCCCGTGGCTGTTAGATGCCATTATTAGGAGCAATAATTCTTTCTCTCCTGCTTGTCTGAGCTCTCACAGGGAGCTGAGAGCTCTTTGGGGTTCAACTTGACTCACTTCAGCGCCTTCCTTGGTGCTGCCTGTGTACTTGGACACTTGAAAGGAATAAAGTCTCAGTGTGGAGATTACAGCTGGGAAATGATGGCTCTTTTGAAGAAGACAAGAATGCTGTTGCCAATCTTTTCCAGGATAATGTGAGCACCTTGTTTTGGGGAGAAACAGGCTCTGATCAGCAAAGAGGTGGCTGTTGCAGGTACCCAGGTTTGGAGGGAAGGGTGCAGCTCCTGGGAGTGTGTTTGTGGGGGGCTCTAAGGTTTGTGTGGGCTCCCTGGAGCAGTGGGAACACCCCACTGGGAGATGCACATCAGGAAATGGGTGCACAAAGGGCCTGAAGTGTGACCAGCTTTGGTGAAGGTTTCCATAGGAAAAAATATTTTTAGTGGGATTTTGAACAATTTGAGGCTCCTTCTCATGTCCTTTGCCTGATGAACACTCCCCCTTTGCAAGAGCATGGGGAATCCTGAGCTCACACAATAAAAATCCCTGAGAATTATATAATTTTTTCTATTTTTCAATGTTGTCATCCCAGCAGGAGCCAGAGTAAGAGAAGATGTGTGACCTGGCTGTTTTTAACTTTGTGACAGGAACAATGCAATGGGGAAGCTGCTGAGAGGAGCATCACTGCTCTGTCCTTAATTTTCCAGCACAACTGAGGATGATTAAGGAACCCAGGCACAGCCAAGACCTTTCCTCCTCCTGTGCTCATCAAGCAATCACTGCCTCATCACACCTCAGCTTCAAACACCTGGTTTGCATCTGGCTGACCTTGACTGCCCTCCCTGGATGGGAAGAGGAAGAGGTGGAAGTGTAAAAGATTGGGATTTGATGGGTGAGCTGTGAAATAGTGGCTGGTGCAGGCTGGTTTTGGGTAAACATCGTGTGCTGTGCCATGGAGGATGAGAGTAAATGGATTAAAGAGGAGATGAAAAGGGCAAGGCACCTGGTTAAAGGCACCTGGTTAGCTCCTGTTAAAGAAAATGTTGGAAAAATAGGCATGTAAGAAATATGTCAGAGATGGTCATTAACTGCACTGCAGGGTCAGAGCTCCTTTAAGAATTGGCCATGTAGTGAATACCAGAAATGATTTACAAAGTTTTTAAGGGCTGAGGGCTTTTACTGAATGATTGGGAGAAACAAAGGAATACTGTTTCTGGCAGAACTTATATTATCATTTAAGCATGATCCTTCTTCTGACATAACAGCTGCTTGGAATAAAGTGAAGTATCTTCTCCATTACCCCTGGCAGGACCTGGATAAAGCTTTCATTCAGGTAAACTTTCATCCAACATATGTCTCTAGAATAATAAATTTAATGGGAGCCATCAAACCTATTGTCTGAGTAAGGATTGTGCTTAGGGCAAGAAAAAAGAGTAATTAGGAGTGGACAAGCCATGAATTAGAGTGGGGAAATTATAATTGATGCTGGTTTAGGGGAATGTTTAACTAAGCTAAGATAAAAGTCTACCTTCATTGCAGGCTAAGCTTTATAACAGAATTCTACTGGAGGAAATTTAGTAGTCCTGGGCTCCAAACAGACCTTTAGATACAAGTTTACCTCTGGTTTGAGAAAACTCAGGGCTTGAGCAGGATTTTATGGCTTTGTTCTTGACCCTTGGGCTATAAATGCTCCTGTAAAATTAATGCTAAAATTAGAGCTTCTACAAATTTCCAAGAGTTTCAATGGAGAAAGGTCCATCTGGACTTTGGGGACAATTTCTCAGAGCAGAACATTTCAAGTGCTATTGAACTGCATTTAAACTCCCTTTTATTGGGGCATAAATTTCACACCCTGCTCTATCAGTCTGACACATCCTTTGAGAGGAGACAAACTTTACAAGCCACTTAAAAATAATTTCACTGACAGGTTTGCAGCTCTGAGAATGTTAATAAACTGAAATGACTTTTCACCCTGCAGTAGCTACTAAGTAATTATGATTGTCTGTAGGCAGACCAATGAAAGCAGCTGGTAACAACCTACTGACAATTTGAACCAGCCCTCTGCTCCACAGACACAGCCCTTTTCTGTCCCTGCTTTTCCTGCATCCAGTGCTTCCCAGAGAAGTTTAGTGTTGCTTGATGGTCAGGTAAAAACAGCTTTCTTTTGTAGGAGTGGTGCTGCTCTTCTCTGAGATGGAGCTTCACCTGGGCTGCTGCCATGCTGGGCTCACCCCACAAAGTCCAGTTCTGCAGGAGCTGGGCAGCATGGAGAGCTTTGATAGCAGAGCATGGCAAAACTGGAGTGGAGGGATTCTGGCTCAGTGTGCCCCTCAGTACCAGACAGCATTAGTTATTGAAAAATCTTGAGTTCAAAGAGAAGATGTTGCTGTTTTGGCTCTAATCTTAGCTTGCTTTCAATACAGTTTTCCCTGGCACTTCAGATACTGTTTTTCTCTTGCTTTCAATAGTCTGTCATTCCAGATGACCTTTAAAGGTCCCTTCCAACCCAAACCATTCTGTAATTCTTTGGATACATGATGAATAGCAACATGTGTTTTACCCTCATTATGGATGATATTTCATCATGTCTGGCCTTTTGGGGCTCTTCTCCAGGACCTTGGGACTACACTCACTCCTATTTGCTCTTCATTGGTTTTTTTTGCTTACCAGTCAGCATTTTCAGTTCTGCCACCCATGTTTAGAGCAAGTTTTCTGTGAGTCACTGCACCAAACACCAGGTCAGTCCAAAAGAGCATTAGGAAGTATCCAGATGTATTTCCCCTTCTTCCTTCTGGGTACATGCTGTTGTTTTGAGCGCTCTGGCTTTCTGAGCTCCCTCACATGTCTTGATCCTTTTCTGGATAACCAGAGGGGTATGAGGATTAAATCCTGTCTCAGCTCTGAGGTCTGGCTTTTGAAAAGTCCCAGTCATCCTCTCCTACTCATCTCATCCTGGCCTTGCTGGAAATATTATCCCTTCATGGGATTGTTGTTCAGCTTTGGGGCATTCTGGCACTGCTTTTCAGTGAAAGTTTTGGAGACTTTGAAAGGTTTCCTGGTGTGGGAATGACAATCCTCAATCCTACTGCTTATGGGGGTTGCAGTTGCCTGAGTTGTTTAACCTCCTGAAAAACATTGTTTGGTCTTTTTTGCTTGACTTTTCCTTGACTGTTTTCATCAACAGATTAGGAGGTTTGGGGATGTCTTTTCAAAGTGAATTTCAATGATTCTCCTGTCTGGCATTTCAAAGGGGAACAGTAGTTTGGGGTTATTTTCACCAGCAGCTGCTTACAATCCAATGAGCTAACTGCATTTAATTACCATAGTATATTCCAGGAGAGCAGAACAACAAGGGAACAAAATCAAGTGGTGACAACTCTGTGACTGAACCTGGACTTGCCCTTTCCCAGGTGCAGGATCCTGGGCAGCCCTGTAACCCTTTGCTGGCCACTTTGAGCTCTGCCATGCAGTGCCTTGGGTTTCTGGGGAGGGCAAAGCATCCAATCCCTCAGCTCCAGGTTCACACTTGTACAGTCACCTGCAAACCCAGAGGCCAGTGGCTATTTCTGTCTGTGGGATTTGCACACTGGAGCTTTGATTTTGAAAGTTTGGGCAGCCTGGCTGCTCAGGGAGGGATCTCTCTGCCTTGAGGGTCTCTGAGCTCTCTCCTCTGCGTGAGGGGCTCGAATCTGTTCTTTCCTCACCTCCTTATCTGCAGGTTTCTTAGTAGAGGCTTTTGCAGACAGGAGAGCATGGCAGGAGTGCTGGAATGAAACAGTTATGTCTGGAGTCTGGCTTTAGGTAGTTGATTCATCCCTTAGCTGCTGGGCTTTAAAATTCTTTAAACTCCACATGTCATCTCCTCATACCAGTGTGGGACTGAGACAACACTGAGCTTCTGGGCTTTTCCTGTGTTAGCAGAACAAATTATTGCACTTCTGAACTCTGCACATCAGCAGTAACTGTTATAAATGAGAAGCTTGACTAGGCCAATATTCAAGCAACAATCAATGTATTAATTAATATGGTAAAGTATGAGCAAAACAGAGCTGGGTACAGTGGGGGCAGTTTTCCCTCCAACTGCACGCTGATATTTGGGGCATACAGGTATTTATAGGGGTACTCAGAAGCTTTCTCAGCAGTTTCTGTTCCAATTTTTTACTCATCAGCAGTTTGTATTCCTAATTTTTACATCACAATTCTATACACTATCGTGATTTAGTTTTTCTTCAGGATGCGTCCCAAAAAGGAGGATCCCCAGATGGTGTTGGTAGTTTCTGAATGTTGGTCCAGTTTCTGCAAGAATAAAGATGAATCCTATCTGGTTAAGTCCAGCTCCCCAGATGTGGGTCCACCTTTTTAATTACAATGACTATAAATCTCATAACAGTGATGTCCAGCTTCCCTTGGCCGAAATTATAAATCCTTGAGATGATGTTCATCTTCCTTTCTCAAGCTGATTTTCTCGGTTTTGTTAAGGTGTGAGATAAGCATATTTCCTTTATATATATTCCAAAGCTATAGTTTCCATTATCGCAGCACTCTTTAAGGCCTGACTACAAGCAAAAAGCAACATCCTTAATGCTTTAATTCAAATGCTCCTAAATCAATCCAGGTTAGTTGTAAACAAAAGACAGGTTCAAAGGCCTTCTTCCATGCTTTACTTTCCTCAGTTATTATTAGAGTTCGCAGCTGTCCCATGGTCGGTGTGCACACACATCGCAATCCCAAATACACACATTGCCTGTCTGTACCTGACACCAAACACAGCTTTGTATTTCACATACCCTGAGGCTTCACCCCACTCATTACAGACATCAGGGAGTAGCTGCTTATACTGCTCATCTCTGCCCCTGGAAGAGAGGCATTCCAAGAATGAGATGCCCCCTAGGATTCTGGTTGTGTGCTTTCCTCAAAAACATGGTGAGATGAGGTCTGTAGGACTCATTTCTTCAGAAGGGCAGGAGAAACCTCTGAAGGCCTCCCCTAAAGGGCCTCCTTACCCAGCAGTCTGACACAGATTTGCTTCTGAAGAGCTTTGTAATTTGTCCTTATTATGCTCTATCTGTGATTTAATGAAAGCCTCTTTTTCTACTGTAATTGAGCTCTTCATCTCATCTGAAAAGCAGAGCACAATCCCTTCAAAGATGGTGTTTGAGTAACAGCCTGTTTGTGTTTCCTCTGCTGTGCTGCTGCTCATGGAGCTGCTCACTCTTCATTTAAAAGCAGAAAAGAAACAGATTTCTCTGAGTCAAAAATACATCAGTGATGCCACACAGAGTAGGTTTGAATAGAAAACTCTTCCACTGCCCAGCTGAGCAAGCAAGATCTTCCCTGGTTCTGCAAAGAATATGATGAAGGGAGTTTTCTTTAGTGAGCACCTGAGGCCTCATGCAGGTGATGCTCAGCAAGAGGCACCTGGGCATGGCAGCTGTCAGCTAAACAATTGGCTCTGGGCAGGTAAGAGTTGGCAGGAGGTGAGAGTGGAAAGTCAAAACAACAGAATGCTGAAAAACTTGTAAGAGGAATAATGACCTCACTGAAAACCCCTCCATCCTAATGATTCAAAAAGCATTTTTAAAAAAATCCACAAAAATGTCCTGATTTTGATCAGTCTGATCTTCCTAAAAAGCATTTTGAAATCAGAATTAGGAGTTGAGAGACACTCAAGAAGGCTCAGCAGAGGATTTTTCATTGGGCCCTTAGTACAGATCTTTTACTGTGCTGTAGTTTGGAAGGAGGCCCCGAGCTCCAGCTGCAGCCTGGGGAGACCCTGTAGACATAAACACTCCCCAGAGCTGCTGTGGCACTGACCCAGAACCAGAATCTGGAGGGAACTGTGTCAAATACTTCCCACTAGAAAACACTTGAAGCTTGATCCACACTTCTCAGTTCAGACCTCAGGCAGATCCAGGAGTCACCAGTTTGCTGCTGCTCTGTGCAGAACTGGTGGCTGTGAGTGGCAGAGCTGTGGGGTGAACAGGCTGATGGCTTTTTGAGGCACACAGAACCTTCCATCTCTACTGCCCTGTTCCCTGCAGAGAGTGGATTTTCCTAGAGAAATACCTGGAGAGTGGGAAGGATGAAGAGAAAATCATTCCCTGCCAGTGGATGCTGTGCTTGTTGCAAACACAGGAGTTGCATCTGGTAGGAGTCCTTGCTGCCAATCCACAGGGATTCCAGGCTGAGATCAGCTCAGCTCTGTCATTTGCCAGGAGATTGAGGATCAGACATTCTGTGATGTTCTTGTTAGCTAGCAAGGGCCTCCTGAAGATAAAGGGAAACTCCATATCTCTCCTGAGGAAGACACCAAGGCTGTCACCATGGAGACGTGATGAAGGAGAGAAAGTTAAAAGATATGGATGCTGGCTGGCTGAGAGAGTGACATGGCTCCCTGATCACCTACTGAGAAATTTTTTTCTCTCCTATAACCAATGGGCAATGAATGTGTATTTTCAATGAATGTAAATATCTTGAAAAAGTATAAAAGCAGCATGTTGCTATAATAAATCTCTCTTGCTCCCTTCTGATGGAGTTGTACTTTGTGCTGTGTCGTGCTCTATAACGACACATCCCTGCCCTCCTCACCTGACTGAAAGCCTGAAGTTTTGCTGGAATTGTGGTGTAAGGCCACCAGAGGTGCTGTTGTGGACCCGAGACCTGCCTGGGGTCAGGTGCTGCCTTCCTTCCATTTGAGGAATGAACAACATGGAGAGCTGTTGCAGGTGTTGGGCAGGGCGTATGCCTGACCCCGGGACACTGCTACACTTCCAATGGGCACCAGGATCCATGGTGCTGCCTTGGTGGCTCCTGCCCGCTGCCGGTGCTGGTGGCAGGATCAACTGGTGCCCGTGAGTTTGCAAAAGGAGCGATTTCCCCTCCTCCCTCCTGTCCAAGGCCGCCATGGCCCCTAAGGGGATGGAGCTCGACCAGGGCGCCCCCTGCTGGCCGGGAGTGCTCCCTGCAGCGCCCCCTTCTGGCTGTGGTTATAACTGCCACAAAAACCAACAGTCCTGAGCAGGAGGGAAAGTTCTGGTTTTGTGTTGTTTGTTCTTTCCTGGTTTATAAATTTCCCAGTAAAGAGCTGTTATTCCTTTTCCTATGCTTCTGCCTGAAAGCTCCATCATCTTTGAAATTAAAAAAAGTTTTAGGTATGGGTCTTCTTTCCACTCCAGGAAGATTCCTACTTTCCTTGGCAGATATTTCTCATTTGAGTTGCCAGCTGCTGGGTTCCAGTGTGGATGGGGCAGACACCCCAAGAGGAAACGGGGTCAGAAACTTGGCCACTACATGCTCTGCCTTTTAAGCCAGTTGGGCCACCAAGGGCCCTCTCCCCAGCTGGCACTTCTGGTCACCCGGCCACTCAGGAGCTGGCTTTAGCAGAGCGTCACACTGTCCCCAGTGTGCCACAGCTGACAGACTGATGGACAGACAGGGACCTGTCTCCAACAAAGCAAGGCCTGACCCACCCTGCCACACACAGGTGTTCCAAAATGTTTCCAGACATCAAACTTTTCCGGTCGCTGACACCCTGCCCTGTGCCATGGGCTGATCCCTCTGCCCTGGCAAAGGGGGAGAATCTGGAACCCCCACAGGGCCTTTGTGACATCTTCGTGTAGGGAACACAGCAGAGGAGGAGTTTGGGGCAGGGGAGAAGAGAATCCAGAGCCTCCTGAAGGCTGCTGCGGCCATCAGAGCAAGGAAGGTCCAGGGCCCTACCAGGTCCCTCTGGTGGAGGTAACATGCTGGGGGAAACATCTGGGGTTTGTACCTTTTTGGGGGATTTCCCAGGAAATCGTTCCTTTTGTAATAATTTGTATCCTGAACCATGTTGCTGTTGGTTTTATTTTCTTTCATTGCTGTTTCAGGAAATTTTTCTTTTCCTAGTCCTTTGAAATCCTGGTGCCCCCACAGGGAGGAAGAGGGGCAGTTTTGGTGGCAACACACACACAAGAGGGTACCCATGGGTGGGAACACCCAGTTCCCCCAGTGTCACAGCACATTCCCATAGATATCATTGGGCTCCCGCAGTCGCCCCTGGGGTCCCTGCAGTTCCACGTAGGTCACCTGGGGCTCCTGGAGTGTGGTGGCACGGGGGGACGCTGTGAGAGACACGGGCTGTGGGATCTGGGTGGGGTGACACTCGTGGGTGACGTGTCCCTCTGCATGTGTGCCCCCCATACTCACCCATTGCCCTCTTGGTGTCCACGACGCGGGTGTACAGCACCTCCCCCTCCTCTGGGGGGGCCGGGGGATCCAGGGGGGCCCTGAGGGAATAAAGGGGATGTGGGGGAGGGAATGGGAGGTCTTGGGAGTTGGGGTAAAGTGGGAGAGTGTGGTTTGAGTCCCCCACTCACCTTTCCTGATTCTTCCTGGCAGCTGCAAAGGAAAGAGGGGAGGGTCTGTGGGTTCCCCAGGGCTCTGACCCCTCTCAGGACTCCTGAATCCCCACAGGACCCTCAATTTCCCACAGGAACCCACAATCATCCCTGAAGACTCCCAGAATTCATGAACATCCCCAGTGCCCCCAACCAACTCAGCCTCAAGGACCCACAGCCCAGCAGGGACAGAGAGCCCCTAAATGGCCCCAGTGCCTCTGAAAGGATGCCCAGCATCCCTGCAGGACCCTCCAGCACCTACCCAGACCCTACAGGGCAACCAGCCAAGGTCAGAATTCTAGGGTTGTGGGAGCCACATTATGGTTCCCCAACTCTGGGGGCCTCTACAGGTCCCTAGGACCCATTCCCCCCATTGTCACCCACCCACACGGTGCCACCAGTGCCAGGCCACAATGACACCCACGAGCAGGAGCAGGAACAAAAGGGCCCCACCGACCCCTGCGGCCACTGCAAGAAACAGATGGGGACACATCAGGGTCACCCATCACCCCGGGAGTCCTGCAGTCCATAGTGACCATGTGTGACCCCACCTGTGCTCCTGTGTGTCCCTGTGTCTTGCGGTGTCACCTCCAGGACACCAGGGGTGATGGTGGCATTGGCCACAGGCACTGTGGGGACAGAGACAGGGCTGAGGCCACAGGGAGGGGCTGGCAGCCTGTAGGGGGGTCTAGGGACAGGGGAAAGATGGGTGTGATGGGGATTTCGGGGATGGGGTCACACCAGAGAGGGATGAGAGGACACAGGGCAGAGGAGAGGAGACCCAAGAAATGTGTCAGAGGGACATGGAGGTCCCCAGGCAGGGGACCCCAGGAGGCTGTGGGTGCTCCCCCTGCCCATCCCTGCATTCACTGCGCTCTGTGATGCGGAGCCGGGTGCTGCTCTTCTGCACAGACCGCCCCCCCTAAGAGGGCACCTCGCAGCTGTAATTGCCTGAGTGGGAGACCCCCATGGCAGGCACTAACAGCTACAGGGATCCCTGCAAGCCCCCCACCACCTGCCCATCCTGATAGAACAGGAGGGAGAGTGCAAGTGGGAGCTTGGAGCTGCAGGGGGCTGTGGGTGCAGAGGCAACTGAGAGTCAGGGAGGACCCCCTTGGTGGGCTTGGGGGACCCTCCAGCACTGGCACTGGAAAGAGTTCAGGGAAGGAGAGGAGAGGTGAGGACTGTGACTCAGAGTGCACTGGGAAGTGGCTTTGGGTTGTCAGGAGATGGGAGTTCCAGCCGTGGGGGAGCTCACCGTGCACTGTCACTGTCACTGCTGCTGAGCCTGTCGACCAGGACCTCACCCAGCCCTTGCAGCGGTAACTGCCACTGTGGTTCAGCTGGAGAGGGGACAGGGACAGCTCGGTCGCATTAAGGGACCTCGTCAGAATATTCTCATCCTTGAAAAATTGCACCTTGGTGACCGGGCTGTTCCACCAGGCTCGGCAGCGCAGTGTCACCATGTCCCCCTCCAGCAGCACCCGTGCTGTCACCTGCAGCACCAGCTCATCTGTGGGACAGGAGGGTCCCATCTTACTGAGGGGCTTGAGATAGGTCAGAGGTGTGTCCCCATGGCACCGAGGACATCTGGGTGCACTGGGATGCACTGGGATGTCCCTGTGTGCATGGCACAGGCTCCTGCCACCCGAACGGTGTGAAGCCACCCATGGAGTGGAGCCCACCCAGACCTGTCAGGGGCCACCCAGATCATGTAAGATCCCCTCTCACCATCTAAGACTGTCACAGGGGGGCTGAGCCCACTGCCGGGTCTGTCACACGTGTAGGTGCCACTCTCTGTGACATTGAGGCAGTCATGTTTCTCCTGCCACCAGCGCCGCCCGTCCTTGTACCAGGTGGTGTCACCGACGCTGCCCTTGCCCTGGCAGGTCAGTGTCACCCGGTCCCACAGCACTGCCGGTGTCCAGGGGGGCTCCACAAGGAGCTGGGTGGTCTGGATGCCTGCAGGTGACAGGGGACACCAGGCTGCCAGGGCCACCACGGTATGGGGACAGCGGAGTGTGACCATGGCATTCCCCCGAGGACTCACCAGCGAGGCCAAGGATCTGTGCTGAAAGGGAGAAGGGACAGGGCTCAGTAGGGGTCGCACCATAGCGGCAGTGGCACCCAGGTTAGGGTGTCTCCAAACTAACAGTTCTTGTGGGAAAGTATGTCTGGGTCGTCCCCAATACATTTGAAGAGGCCAGGGGACATGTCTGTGTCACAGCCACCCGTGCACCACATCTCTTTGGCACAGACACCTTGGGAACAGGGACACCAAGGCCACCCTGGGCTGAGGCAGAACACGGGGACACTCTGGGGATGAGGACACCACAGACACAGCCCATGCTGGCCCAGGTCACCCCCACCAGCTAATGGTCCCATCCCCATGATCCCATCCCCATGGCCACATTCTTACGGTTCTTGTCCCCTTCTGTCCCTGCATCCCAGTTCCCTTGTCCCTATCCCCAGACCTACCTGAGCCCAAAGGTGCCAGTCCCCACATTCCTGTCCCCAAATCCCCATCCCCAAATTCCTGCCCCCTGTTCCTGTCCCCAAAGCCACCCTACATCCCCAGTCCCACCTGGGTCCACTGTGGGTACCATGGACTGCCTCTGCTGGCATTGGGGACCTCAGGAGACCCCGCAGCTATCCTGTGCCCCCTCCCCATCCCTGGGGTTTCAGGCCTGTGCCCAGGGCACTCACCCCACAGGAGCAGTGCCACCTTCCCAGACATCCCGGTGTCCCCAGCCATGTGGACTGGCTGTCACTCACTGCTGTGGCCACCGCTCCCCTGGCTGGCGGCTCTTCGGATGAAGGGGAAGGAAGCGAGGTCACATCCGTCCCCATGTGTAGGTGGCCCTTGGTGGGGGCAGGGTGACCACAGGCTGGAGACAAGGCTGGGTGGGACAAGGTGAGACATGGGATTCCCAGGAGTGGGGGGCTCAGTGGGTTTGGCAAGGCAGGGTTGTGGTCCCTGGAGAATGGGAGTGCTGAGTAGGGGGACTCACTGGGAATGGGAGTGCCATGGGAATGTGGGTCCCCAGAGCTGGGGGGGGGTCACAGAGATAGGAGTCCCAGGGGAACATGGGCTCCAGAGTTTTGGGGTCATAACATGGGGGAATGTTGGGTTCTGGGAGAATCAAGGTCCTGGGGGAAGGAGGATTTCAGGGGATGGAATGAACAGGAGAGGGTTTCTTGGAATGGGGTCCTGGGCCATGGAGATCAGTGGGGAATGTTGGTATTGGATGGGCTTGCAGAGAGGGTGGGACATAAGGAATGGGGCTCCCATGGTTGGGTTCCCAGGGTAATGGGGGTGTCAGGGATGGGCAGTTGCTGGGTGGGCTGATGGGTCACAGCTCCTTCCCTGGGTGCTTCAGATTTTGGGGTTACCCAGGGCCCAGCACAGACCCCACAAGGCGCCTGTAACCAGAGGGTCACCCCAGACTGATTCCGAGGGGCTCTGGGTGTCTGTCCCACCAACCCCCAGTGACTTTTCCTCTCTTCATTTCCATTTCCATCAATTTACCCCTCAATTTCTCAAGCCCCCAGTTCATACCTTGATGAACCTGGAGAGGCCCTGAGCAGGGAAGCGTTTGGGGGAAGCCCAGGGTGAGGGAAGCAGGGGTGAGAGGTCTGCAGGGAGGGCTGGGGAGGCTGTGCAGGATGGGGGTGTCTGGCTGTGCCTCCCCTACAATTGCACTTTGTCTCTCCTGCAGTAGAAGGAAGAAAGGAAGAGGCCATTTGTCACCTTTGCCACATGGGGGATGGGTTCTTTCCTGCGGGGGCACATCCAGGGTGCTCCTGTGCTGGGGGGATCCTGTCCCGGGGGGACACATGGTGGCCAAGGGGGTCCTGTCCTGTGGCTTGACAGGACCCTCTGGGAGGGTCCAGACTTCTCCATTCTTGCTTGTCCCCTGCAGGATCTGAGCTGGCAAGAGCAGCCAGGGAATGGAACCAAGGGCAGGAAGGAGATCCCAAACTCCTTCCCTCCTTGAAGCCAGTGGCCATCCAAGGGTGGGGCCCAGCCATGGCCCAGCCCCATTGCACAGGGATGGCCATTGCCCAGCCCTGCTCTGGCCAGCCAGGACCTGAGGGTCCCCCCTGCCCTTTTGGCTGTGATTCTGGCAGCTTTAGAGCTGCTGCAGAGGTGAGAATTCTGTGGGGGAAAAAGGCCTGCCTGTGGTTTACTCAGCCCTGCAAGAAGCACAAACCCCAATGGGAGCCCAAGCAGTGGCTCTGGGAGGGCCTTTGATGGTTTTCAGAGCAGGGCTGGCTGGAAACCCCCCCTGCAGGGGCAGCTGCAAGGGAACCAGTCCAGAAATGCAGCAGCTGATTATATGTTCCTCTAGGTAAGAGACTGAGAGAGCCTCAGAACTACTGCAAATTCCACATCAATCTGCTCAACAACTTGACCTGGACCCTCCTTCTTAAACAAAAAGCTGCAGCCTTCTGGAACCTCATGGAAAAAAGGTTTGGTTTCAGACTATAGCTGCCAAATAAGAGGGAAAAGTGTGGAAATATCAAGCAGTGGATCTGCCCCATGGTTGTCGTGGAGCTCTGGGGAGTGAACCAGTCTGGATTCCAGGTGTCCCCAAAGCTGCTCCATCCCCGTCCTCCTCACCTGAGTGAACGGCTGAGGGTTTGCAGGAATTGTGGTGTAAAGCCAACAGAGGTGCTGTTGTGGACCCGAGACCTGCCTGTGGTCAGGGGCGCTGCCTTCCTACCATTGGGGATCATGGACAGCGGTCATGGGTGATGGACAGGGTGTGTTCCTGGTCCTGGGACACTGCTACTCTGCCACTGGGCACTGGGATCCAACCTGCTGCCTTGGCAGCTTCTGCCCACTGCTGGTGGTGGTGCCGGGATTGATTGGTGCCCGTGAGTTTGCAAAAGGAGCGATTTCCCCTCCTCCCTCCCGTCCGAGGCCGCCATGGCCCCTAAGGGGATGGAGCTCGACTGGGGCGCCCCCTGCTGGCCGGGAGTGCTCCCTGCAGCGCCCCCTGCTGGCCGGGACTGCTCCCTGCAGCGCCCCCTGCTGGCTGCAGTTACAACTGCCACAAAAACCAACAGCGCAGAGCGGGAGAGTAAGTTCTGATTTTGTGTTGATTATTCTGTTCTGGTTTATAAATGTCCCATTAAAGAGCTGTTATTCCTTTTAATACACTTCTGCCTGAAAGCCCCATAATCTCTAAAATGAAAAAAAAATGTTTTAGGCATGGGTCGTCTTTGCATTCCAGAGACATTCTGACATTCCTTGCCAGATATTTCTCATTTCAATGAGTTGCCAAATCCTGGGTTCCAGTGTGGGTGGGAAAGACACCCCAACAGGAGACAGGGTCAGGGACTTGGCCACCTCATGCTCTGCCTTTGAACCCTGTTGGGACACCAAGGGCCCTCTCCCCAGCTGCCACTTCTGGTCACCTGGCCGCTCAGGAGCTGGCTTTGGCAGAATGTCACACTGTCTTTAGTATGCCACAGCTGACAGACTGATGGACAGATGGGCCCTGTCTCAGCAAAAGCAAGGCCTGACCCACCCCTGCCACACACAGGTGTTCCAAAATGTCTCCAGACATCAAATGTTTCCTGTCTCTGGCACCCTGCCCTGTGCCATGGGCTGATCCCACCCGCCCTGGAAAAGGGTGAGGCTCTGGAACCCCCACAGGGCCTTTATGACATCCTCGTTTGGGGAACACAGCAGAGGAGGGGTTTGGGGCAGGGGAGAAGAGAATCCAGAGCCTCCTGAAGGCTGCTGTGGCCATCAGAGGAAGGAAGATGCAAGGCCCTGCCAGGTTCCTCTGCTGGAGGAAATCTGCTGGGGGAAACATTCTGGGTTTGTTCATTTTTGGGGGCTTTCCCTGGAAATCGTTCCTTTTGTGACCCTTTGGACTCTGAACCTTGTTGCTGTTGCTGTTGGTTTTATTCTCTCTCGTTGCTGTTGCAGGAAATTGTTCTTCTCTCACCTCTTTGGGATCTTTGTGCCCCCACGGGGAGGGAGAGGTGCAGTTTTGGTGGCAGCACCCACATGAGTCTGTGTCCATGGGTGGGGACCCCCAGTGCCCCCCAGTGTCACAGCACATTCCCATAGATGTCACCATGCTCCCGTGGTCGCCCCTGGAGTCCCCACAGTTCCGCGTAGGTCACCTGGGGTTCCTGGAGTGTGGTGGCAGGGGGGGACGCTGTGAGAGACACAGGCAGTGGGATCTGGGTGGGGTGACACTCATGGGTGACGTGTCTCTCTGCGTATGTCCCCCCCATACTCACCCGCTGCCCTCTTGGTGTCCATGACACAGGTGTACAGCACCTCCCCCTCCTCTGGGGGGCCGGGGGATCCGGAGGTGCCCTGAGGGAATAAAGGGGATGTGGAGGAGGGAATGGGAGATCTTAGGAGTTGAGGTAAAGGGGCAGAGTGTAGTTTGAGCCCCCACTCACCTTTCCTGATTCTTTCTGGTATCTGCAGAGGAAAGCGGTGAGAGGTGTCTGTGGGATCCCCAGGGCTCTGACGCCTCTCACGATTCCTGAATCCCCACAGGACCCTCAGTTTCCCACAGGACCCACAATCATCCCTGGAGCCCCCGAGAATTCACGAACATCCCCAGTGCCCCCAACCAACTCAGCCTCAAGAACCCAAAGCCCAGCAGGGACAGAGACCCCAAACACCCCCAGGGCGCCTGAAAGAACTCCCAACATCCCTGCAGGACCCTCCAGCACTCCCCAAACCCTACAGGGCAACTAGTCAAGGTCAGAATTCTAGGGTTGTGGGAGCCACATTATGGTTCCCCAACTCTGGGGGCCTCTACAGCTTCCTAGGACCCTTTTCCCCCCACTGTCACATACCCACACAGTGCCACCGGTGCCAGGCCACAATGACACCCACGAGCAGGAGCAGGAACAAAAAGGCCCCAACGACCCCTGCAGCCACTGTAAGAAACAGAGGGGGCACATCAGGGTCACCCATCACACCAGGGGTCCTGCAGTCCCTGGTGATCTTGTGTGTCCCCACCTGTGTCTCTGTGTGTCCCTGTGTCCCGTGGTGTCACCTCCAGGGCCAGCTCTGGGCTGAGTGCCCGGAACATGTGGTGCCAGTCTGCCTGGTTGGTGGCCATGCACTGGTAGGTGCCTGAATGTCCCACATTGGTGGCCCCGAACTCCAGGTGGGGACCTTGGGCCACCTCCTGCCCATTGTGAAGCCAGGTGAAGGTGACAGGGGCTGAGCCCACCTGCACTGAGCAGTGCAGGGTCACAGGGTCACCTGCACACATCTAGTGTGACAGGGGACCGGGGGTGATGGTGGCATTGGCCACAGGCACTGTGGGGACAGAGACAGGGCTGAGGCCACAGGGAAGGGCTGGCAGCCAGTGTGGGGGGATAGGGATGGAGGGGATGGGTGTGATGGGGGATTTCAGGGATGGGGTCACACCAGAAAAGGGTGAGGGGACAAAGGGCAGAGTAGAGGAGACCCAAGAAATGTGTCAGGGGCACATGGAGGTCCCCAGGCAGGGGATCCGAGGAGGCTGTGGGCACTCCCCGTGCCCATCCCTGCATTCACTATGTACCATGACGCAGAGCCAGGTGCTGCTCTTCTGCACAGCCTTCCCCTCAGAGGGCACCTCGCAGCTGTACTTCCCTGAGTGCGAGACCCCCATGGCAGGCACCAACATCTGCGGTCAGCCCTGCAAGGCCCCCGACCACCTGCCCATCCTGGTAGAACAGGAGGGGGAGTGCAGGAGGGAGGATTGGAGCCATGGGGGTTTGGAGGTGCTGAGGCGGCTGAGAGTCAGAGGGGACCCCCATGGTGGGCTTGGGGGACCCTCCAGCACTGGCACCGGAAAGAGTTCAGGGAAGGAGAGGAGAGGACTATGACTCAGAGGGCACTGGGAAGTGGCTTTGGGGTTGTCAGGAGATGGGAGTTCCAGCCGTGGGAGTGCTCACCGTGCACTGTCACTGTCACTGCTGCTGAGCCTGTTGACCAGGACCTCACCCAGCCCTTGCAGCGGTAGCTGCCGCTGTGGTTCAGCTGGAGAGGGGACAGGGACAGCTCGGTCGCATTAAGGGACCTCGACAGATTATTTTCATCCTTGAAAAATTGCACCTTGGTGACCAGGCTGTTCCACCAGGCCCGGCAGCTCAGTGTCACCATGTCCCCCTCCAGCAGCGCCCATGCTGTCACCTGCAGCACCAGCTCATCTGTGGGACAGGAGGGTCCCATCTTACTGAGGGGCTCGAGATAGGTCAGAGGTGTGTCCCCATGGCACTGAGGACATCTGGGTGCACTGGGATGCACTGGGATGTCCCTGTGTGCAGGGCACAGGCTCCTGCCACACCAGCAGTGTGAAGCCACCCACGGAGTGGAGCCCACCCAGACCTGTCAGGGGTCACCCAGATCATGTAAGATGCTCCCTCACCATCTAAGACTGTCACATGGGGGCTGAGCCCCTTGCCGGGTCTGTCACACTCATCGGTGCCACTCAGGGCAACAATGAGGCATTTGTGTCCCTGTTGCCACCAGCGCCTCATGTCCTTGTTCCTGGTGGTGGCACCAGAGGTCCCCAAGCCCTGGCAGGTTAGTGTCACCAGATCCCACAGCACTGGTGGCATCCAGGGAGGCTCTATGAGGATCTGGGTAGTCTGGGCACATGCAGGTGACAGGAAACATCTGCCTGCCAGGGCCAGCATGGGCTGGGGACAGTGGGGTGGGGCCATGGCATCCCTTGAGGACTCACCAGAGAGGCCGAGGGTCTGGGCTGAAAGGGAGAAGGGACAGGGCTGGGAGGGGGTGGCACCATGGGGACAGAGGCAAACAGGGTACAGGGTGTGGGGGCTGTGCCCAAACTGTCACCATAGGGACAGCAGTTCTTGTGGGAAAGTGGGTCTGGGTAGTCCCCAAAAGATTTGGTGAGGCAGGGGGACATGTCTGTGTCACAGCCACCCATGCACCACATCTGTGTGGCACGGACACCTTGGGAACAGGGACTCCGAGGCCACCCTGGGCTGAGGCAGAACATGGGGACACTGTGGACACCCCAGGCACAAGGACACAATGGACACAGCCCATGCTGGCACAGGTCACTCCCAGCAGCTCATGATCCCATCCCCATGATCCCATCCCCATGATCCCATCCCCATGGCCTCATGGTTCTTGTCCCCTTCCTACCCTGCATCCCAGTTCCCTTGTCCCTAGCCCCAGAGCTATCTGAGCCCAAAGGTGCCAGTCCCCACATTCCTGCCCCCAAATCCCCAAATTCCTGCCCCTATTCCTGTCCCCAAAGCCACCCTACATCAGTCACAGTCCCACCAAGGTCCACTGTGGGTAACATGGACTGGCTCTGCTGGCATTGGGGACCTCAGAGGTCCCCACAGCCCCCATGTGCACCCTCCCCTCCCCATCCCCAGGGTTTCAGGCCTGTGCCCAGGGCACTCACCCCACAGGAGCAGTGCCACCTTCCCGGCCATCCCAGTGTCCCCAGCCCTCTGGACTGGCTGTCACTCACTGCTGTGGCCACTGCTCCCCTGGCTGGCGGCTCTTCGGATGAAGGGGAAGGAAGCGAGGTCACGTCTGTCCCCACGTGGAGGTGGCCCTTGGTGGGGGCAGGGTGGCCACAAGCTGGGCACAGGATGGGGACAAGGCTGGGTGGGACAAAGTGGGACATGGGGTTCCTGGGAGTGGAGGTTCAGGGGGTTTGGGGAGTCAGGGATGAGTGTCCAGGGAAATGGGGGGATCCTAGGGATGGGGTGCCTGCCAAATGGGGGTGCTGAAGAGGGGGAGTCACTGGGAATGAAGATGCGATGGGAATGGGGTCCCCAGGGCCTGGGGGACTCAGGGATGGGAATCCCAGAGGAATGTGGACTCCAGGGAATAGGGATCAGGAGATGGGCGTCCTCGGGATGAGGGTACCAGGAGAATGGGGAGTCCTGGGAGAATAAAGGCTCTGGAGAAAGGGAGATTTCACGGGATGGAATGAACAGGAGAAGGTTCCTTGGGAGTGGGGTGCTGGGCCATCGAGATCCTGGGGAGTGGCAGTGCTGGGATGGGAGTCCCAGGAATGGGGGGATACAAGGAATGGGGCTCCCATGTTTGGGTTCCCAGGGGAATGGGGGTACCAGGGATGGGCAGTTGCTGGATGGGCACAGGAATCTCATCTCCTTTCCAGGGTGCCTCAGATTTTGGGGTGACCCAGGGAACAGCACTGCCCCCATGGGGTGCTGGTTTCCTGTGCAGGCATCACATGGGGGTTCTCTGCTTCTGTGCCCTACCGTGCCCTTGATGTCTCCTCTCTTTATTTCTCTTTTTTCTTTATTTTCCTCACTTTTGTGCCAGGTCTCCTCACCACCGGTTCCTGGCTCAGCAATCACAGGGAGCACCTGAGCAGGGAAGGGGTTGGGGGGACAAAGGGGAGTGGGAAAATGGGGAGCAGGAGGTGCATGGAAGGGTGGGGAGGCTGTGGGAGATGGAGGTGTTGGGCTGTGCCCCCTCAACACTTTCACTTTCTTTTTCCTGGACAAGAAGGAAGAGGCTGTTTGTGCTTTGTAAAAGATGGGAAAGGCGGGGGTGTGGGGGGGGTGTGTCTGTCCTGGGGGGGTACATCCAGGCGGCTCCTGTCCTGGGAGGAGTCTGTCCCAGAGGGTGACAAATTCTGGAATGGGGGAACCTTTACCAGAGGGTGGCGGTTCCATAAATGTCCCTGCACATTCCTGGCCAGGAGACTGTCCCAGGGGTGGCACATCCTGGGGACCCATCTCAATCCAAGGGTGGGGCCCAGCCCCACTGCACAGGGATGGCCATTGCCCAGCCCTGCTCTGGCCAGCCCCAGGTGGCAGCCAGGACCTGAGGGTCGCCACCCTGCCCCCTTGGCTTTGATTCTGGCAGCTTTAGAGCTGCTGCAGAGGTGAGAATTCTGTGGGGGGAAAAGGCCTGCCTGTGGTTTGCTCAGCCCTGCAAGAAGCACAAAACCCAAAGGGAGCCCAAGCAGTGGCTCTGCGAGGGCCTTTGATGGTTTTCAGAGCAGGGCTGGATGGAAACCACCCCTGCAGGGGCAGCTGTGAGGGAATCAGTCTAGAAATACAGGAATTGATCATTTTGTCCCTTTCCCCAAGGGACTGAGAGACCTCCAGAACTACTGCAAATCCCACACCAATCTGCTTAATAACCTGACCCAGACCCTCCTCCTCCTCCCTGGCTTGCCGTGGGTGGACAGTAGCTGGATGCCCCGCACCCACCACAGCCGCTCCCTCACTGCCCTCCACACCTGGATGGGGAGAGAAAATTGAGCAAAGTGTTCCTGGGTTGAGACAAGCACCAGGAGAGATCACTCATCAAATCCTGTCATGGGCCAAACTGCCTCAGATTTAGAGATATGAATTGAATTTATTGCTGACATAATCAGAGCAGGATAAGGAGGAGTCAAAAAAACCCTTCAATACACCTTCTCCCTGTTATTCATAACTATGTAGTCATTGGCTTTCTCTATTATATCACTTTTTGCAAACTATTTTGATACAATACAGTTTGTAATCACTTTTTTTACAGCTTTTGATACACTACAGATTGTCAGCCTTTCTACCCTAATCACTGTGTAGAATATATATTTCAGTGTGATAAATATAGTTTAGGCTCTCCCAAAATATCAAGATAGAGACAATGTGTTGTGTATCACAGCATTAACTGTTGCAGAAGTAGCTAGTGCCTTTATTTGTGTAACTAAGTGACAATGGTGAGAATAACTCAGATAATTTTGTGAAATAGCTAATGTCGATTTAATGTACTGGTGGAGTATCTAATCTGTATGATAAGAACACACTGAAAACTAGCAAGTAAAAAAACATCAAAAGAAAGACTGCAAAGAGGAATTTACCACGGACCCTTTGTTTATCAAGAACTGTCAAACCACAAAAGAGGGGGGCCTTGTGAGAACATAAAAGATATAAATTTACTCTGCAGTATGGCATGTACATTATGAAAATGAATCAAGGGTCAAACCAAGCAAAAGAATTCCTGGGACATGTAAACTGGAAAGAATATTTGAATGTGTGTAACCCTCCTGAGTATGTATTTTACCAATACAATGAAAAGGTATGTAAGACAAATTGTTGTAGTTAACGGTGTGCCTCTGGCAGTCACCAAGCACCCAGCATGCTGTTTACTGATCCTTTTATCCCTTATTAACCATTTAAAAATTTTCAAGAGTGAGCCTTGTTTCTCACATGGTTTAATCAAAAGCTGCATTTTGTGTACAATAAGAGTTAAAAGGGTCGTGTGCCCCCTGGCACTGGGAGGGGGAATGAGGAGCCCCATGGGGTGCTGTGAAGAGGAAGAAGAGACCCCTGAGGAGAATCGATGCCCCCCAGTGCCCCCAGTGCCCCCCAGTGTCTCCAGTGTCATTGTACATCATCAAGTGACAGGAGTTTCACTGTCCGTTTTAGGTTCCCAACAGCTCCACGTTGGTCACATGTGGATCCTGAGGTGGGGCAGGGCCAGGGGACACCTGTGGGGGCCATGAGAGTGACACCAGTTGTGGGGACCTGGGTGGAGGGTGACACTCATGGGTGATGTGTCCCTGTCCCCTTCCTGAATTCTCCCACTCCCCGCCTGGTGCCAACATTCCCTTTCTCTTTCCTGTAGCAGAAAGAAGAGGTCATTGGTCTGGTTTATAGAATCCTTCCAACCACTGCTCTCCCAACAATTCCCTCACAAGAAAAACACAAACTAATCCCAAAGAAATTAGACTTTTTTGTTCCCTTTAGTAGCCCATTGGTGCATCCAACAGCAGAGTTTGCTTCTGGATAATAGAGAACATGGAATCTCCAGGAGTGTCCAACAGCTCCATAGGATTGTTCCCTGCCTGCTGGGCAGCAACCCAGCCCATAACGAAGCCTTTTGTTGGGCCATCTTTAGGAACTCTCCCCATTTTGCTCATTCCCATCCTGAAACTTGATTGACTTCCCATGGAGGAAGGGGAGAAGCTCTATCCATCCTTGGAACAGTAACCAGGAATCTCTGGGAATGCCTGTGTGTGCCTCAGGGTCTGATTCCCTGGTAAATCCACTCCAGCCTGCCCTGCATTTCCCTGCCTGGGCACTCCCTGCTCCTGCTGTGACACCCCTGTTCCCCAGTCCCTCACGTGCAGCCCCTGCTCAATATTTCAGCCCTTTTCCCTCTCTTCTGGTGTGCACATCCAGAACACAAACTTCCTTCCAGGAGGTTCCAGAAGGCTACAGGTTTTGTTAAAGACACAGGGTCCAGGTTATGTTGTTGAGCAGATTGTTGTTGTCTTTGCAGTAGTTTTGTGGTTTTCTCAGTCCCTTGGGCAAAGGGACAAAATGATCAATTCCCGCATTTTCAGACTGGTTCCCTCACAGCTGCACCTATGTGGGGGGTTTGCAGCCAGCCCTGCTCTGAAAACCATCAAAGGCCCTCGCAGAGCCACTGCTTGGGCTCCCTTTGGGTTTTGTGCTTCTTGCAGGGCTGAGCAAACCACAGACAGGCCTTTTACCCCCACAGAATTCTCACCTCTGCAGCAGCTCTAAAGCTGCCAGAATCAAAGCCAAGGGGACGGGGGGGACCCTCAGGTCCTGGCTGCCACCTGGGGCTGGCCAGAGCATGGCTGGGCAATGGCCATCCCTGTGCAGTGGGGCTGGGCCATGGCTGGGCCCTACTCTTGGATGGCCACTGGCTTCAAGGAGCAGGAGTTTGGGAGCTCCTTCCTTCCCTGGGCTCCATTCCCAAGCTGCTCTTGCTGGCTTAGATCCAGCAGGGGACAAGGAAGAATGGAAAAGTCTGGCCACCCTCCAGACCCTCCATGCCCCAGGACAGGATCCCCTTGCCCAGCATGTGTTCCCCCTGGGACAGGATCCCTCCAGGAAAGAACCCGCCCCCAGTGTAACAAACGTGTCAAAAAGCCTCTTCCTTTTTCTGCAGGAAAATGAAAATGTTGGTGGGGGGGGGGGGGGCGGGGTGTGGGGAAGCTTGATAGTCCCATCCTGCACAGCCTCCCCAGCCCTCCCAGCAGACCACTCACCCCTGCTTCCCCCACCCTGGACTTCCTGCAACTCGTTTCCTGCTCGTGGCCTCCACAGAATCATCAAGGCACGAACTGGGGGTTGTGAAATTGAGCGGGAAAATGATGGAAGTGGAAATAAAGAAGAGAAAAAGCCCCTGGGGGCTATAGGGACCCAGGCCCAGACCTTCTTGGAACCTACCTGGGGTGACCCTCCAAATAAACAAGCATCCTGGGGGAACTTTGCTGGGCCCTGGGTCACCCAAAAATCTGAGGCACCCAGGGAAGGAGCTTTGACCCACGGGCTCACCAAGCCACTGCCCATGCCTGGTGCCCCCATTCCCTAGGGATCCCAATCATGGGAGCCCCATTCCTTCTACCCCCCTTTCCTGGGACCTGCATCTCAGTATGGACATTCCCCAGGATCTCCATGGCCTAGGACTCCATTCCCAAGGAACTCTCTCCTGTTCATTCCATCCCCTGAAATCTCCCTTTCTCCAGATCCTTTTTTCTCCCAGGACTCCCCATTCCCTCGGCACCCTCATCCCGAGGACCCCCTTATCCTGACCCCGAATCCCTGGGGCCCATATTCCCCTGGGACTCCCATCCCTGAGTTCCCCCCAGCTCTGGGGACACCCATTGCCATGCCACCCCCCCTTCCCAATGACTCCCACTCTTCAGCACCCCCATTCCCCAGGCACCCCATCCCAGGGATCTCCCATTCCTCTAGACACCCAGCCCTGACTCCCCCAACACCCTTATCCCCCCACTCCTGGGAACCCCATGTCTCACATTGTCCCACCCACCCTTTTCCCCAGCCTGTGCCCAACTTGTGGCCACCCTGCCCCACCAAGGGCCACCTACACGTGGGGACGGATGTGACCTCGCTTCCTTCCCCTTCATCCGAAGAGCCGCCAGCCAGGGGAGCGGTGGCCACAGCAGCGAGTGACAGCCAGTGCACATGGCTGGGGACACCGGGATGGCCGGGAAGTTGGTGCTGCTCCTGTGGGGTGAGTGCCCTGGGCACAGGCCTGACACCCCTGGGGATGGGGAGGGGAGGGAGCACAGGGGGGCTGTGGGGTCCCCTGAGGTCCCCAATGCCAGCAGGGCACACAGCCCAGTGTGACCAGAGTTGTGGGGTGGCCGTGGGGGCAGGAAAAGAGGACAGGATGAGTGGAACTGGGATGGGGGGACAGGGACAGGGGGATGGAAATGTGGAGACAAGGATGTGGCAGAAGGAACCTTGTGGCTTGGGCAGCTGGGGAGACAGGGACAGGGACAGGGACAAGGGGACAAGTACCATGTCCTTGGGCCATGGGGACAGATATCATGAGAATGGGAGCATGGGCACAGGGCCATGGGGCTGTGGCTGTGAGGCTGGTGGGGGTGACCTATGCCAGCACAGGGTCCCCATGCCTGAACGTGTGTTGGCTGCTGTGTCCCTGTCCTTCAGACCTCTGTGCTACACCAAAGCCCCCACTGAGAAGTTTTGGAGAAACCCCACACCCCAATGCCCCTGAGCCTCTGCAGTTCCTGCAGTGCCACCCCCTCCCAGCCCTGTCCCTTCTCCCTTTCAGCCCAGACCCTCGGCCTCGCTGGTGAGTCCTCGGTGAATGCCATGTCTCCACCCCGCTGTCCCCAGCCCTGTGCTGGCCCTGGCAGTCTGGTGTCCCCTGTCACCTGCAGGTGCCCAGACCACCCAGCTCCTTGTGGAGCCCCCCTGGACGCCACCGGTGGAATGGGACTGGGTGACACTGACCTGCCAGGGCTCGGGGAGCGCCCGTGATATCACCTGGTACAGGAACGGGCGGCGCTGGTGGCAACAGGGACGCGACCGCCTCAATGTCACCCATAGTGGCACCTATGAGTGTGACAGACCTGGCAGTGGGCTCAGCCCCACCATGAATGTCTCAGATGGTGAGGGAGGTTTGGTTGTCCCCAGGCGGGGACCCTGAGGGCTCTGGGTGGGCTCAGCTCCCTGGGGTGACCAGAGCCTGTCCCCAGCTCTGGGGATATCCCAGAGCATCCCAGTGTGGTCGAAAGCACGGGGGTACTGGGGGCCCCTGGTGCGCTGGGTGTGGCCCAGTGGGGAGGTCCCAGTGACATGGGGATGCTCCAGATCCTGGAGATGTGACAGGACCCCCCTGTCCCCCAGACTGGCTGGTGCTGCAGGTGCCGGCACGGGTGCTGCTGGAGGGGGACACAGTGACACTGCGCTGCCGGAGCTGGCAAGACAAACCGATCACCTCGGTGTCCTTCTACCACGAGGAGGAGGAACTGGGAGTGTTCCCCAATGGCACCCAGCTGTCCCTGTCCCCTCTGCAGCTGAACCACAGCGGCCGCTACAGCTGCAAGGGCCAGGTGGGATCCTGGGGGTGGCAGGAGTCAGCGCCAGTGACAGTGACAGTGCATGGTGAGCACCCCAAAGCCCCCACCCCAACACTCCCACAGCCCTTCCCCAGAGACTCAGTGCCACAAATCCCCCTCCCCTCTCCTGCCCTGAGCTCTACCCTGTGCTGGTGCTGGAGGGTCCCCCCCGAGCCCACTGAGGGGTCCCCCCTGACTCTCAGCGGCCTCAGCACCCCCAGACCCCTGCAACCCCAAGCCCCACTCCTGCATGTGTTCTACCGGGATGGGCAGGTGGTGGGGGGCCCACAGGGGTCCCCACAGTTGCTTGGTGCCCATCGTGGGAGTCTCCCACTTGGGGAATTACAGCTGCCAGGTGCGCCTTGAGGGGTGCCCATGCAGAAGAGCAGCACCTGGCTCCGTGACACGGTGAGCAGTGGGTGCAGGGATGGGCACGGGGAGCCCCCATTGCCTGCTCAGGCCACCTTGGGTACCTCTTTGCCGCCCCTTACATCTTTCTTGTGTCCTTCTACCTCTCCCCTAGTCACCTCACCCCTCTCTAGTGTGACCCCAATTCTGACATCCCCCATCACACCCATTCCCACCCGTCCCTATCCCCCCACACCGGCTGCCAGCCCCTCCCTGTGGTCTCAGCCCTGTCTCTGTCCCCACAGTGCCTGTGGCCAATGCCACCATCACCCATGGCCCCCTGTCACACCAGATGTGTGCAGGTGACCCTGTGACCCTGTGCTGCTTGGTGCAGGTGGGCTCAGCCCCTGTCACCTTCACCTGGCTGCACAACAGGCAAGAGGTGGCCCGGGGTCCCCTTCTGGAGCTTGGGGACATAGATTTGGGACATTCAGGCTCCTACCAGTGTGTGGCCACCAACCAGGCAGACAGGCACCATGTGTTCCAGGCACTCAGCCCAGAGCTGGTCCTGGCTGTGGCAGAGCGGGAACACTGCAACAAAGGTGGGGTCACACAGCATTACCAGGGAGTGCAGGACCCTTGGGGTGATGGGTGACCCTGATGTGTCCCCCTCTGTTTCTTGCAGTGGCTGCAGGGGTCGGTGGGGCCCTTTTGTTCCTGCTCCTGCTTGTGGGTGTCATTGTGGCCTGGCACCGGTGGCACCGTGTGGGTGGGTGACAATGGGGGGACGGGGGTCATGAAGAGAGGTGGGAAGGGCTCCAGAGATGGAGGGCCGTAGGGCAGCACCCATAATCTCTGACTTGTGAGGGTCTGAGCCCCCAGTGACCATGGCTCAGAGCCCTGGGGAAGTGTTGGAGGGTTGTGCAGGGACTTTGGGGGTTCTATCAGGGGTTCCCCTCCCTGCCAGGCTTGGGGTTCTGGGGGCTCAGGGTGTTGGTGCAAGTGGGGTGGTTCCGGGATACTTGGGGGGCATCAGGGATGCTGGGGGTGGCTGGGGAGAATTGTGTGTCTGGTGGTGGTTCAGCATTCCCAAGGGTGGATGGGGGCCCCTGGGTCTCCAACGTCACCCCTCCAGTTTTCCTTTGCAGATTCCAGGAAGCACCGGGAAAGGTGAGCGCAGGTTCCAGCCATGATACACCTTTTACCCGAACCCCCAGGACCTCCCATGCCCTTCCACACAGCCCCTTATTCCCACAGGGCCCCCTCAGATCCCCTGGCACCCACGGTGGAGGATCCTCAGGAGACATACATGAAGCTTCAATGGCAACCAGGGGAACCCAGCGACATCTATGACAGCCTACACCAAAAGTTGTGATGCTCTGGGAAGGGGGAGGCACTGGGTGACACTGGGGGTGCTCCCTCCATGGCTCCTGTGGATGCCCATCCTTCCAAGGGAGATGGTCATGGGTCAGGGGGAGGCTAAACAGGGCACCCTCTGCTCCCCATTTCCTCCCCCATCCCTTTGCTCGCACTTACAGGGGCTCCCACGCCCCATCCAAGTGCCCAAGTACCCTCAGTGACTGCCTCAGTCTCTCCCCACAGTGCTTGCAGCACACCCAGGTCTTCCCCATTCCCCATCCCACTACCCCTGTCCAATCCCTCTGTAAAATGGGGAGTCAGGGAGGATTCTTCCTGAAAGTTTTTTCAGATGAAAATGAAGCACAAACACGGCAATATTATATCTGAGAACTGTTTATGGATAGAGGAGGGTAAGTGTTCTTACCGAAAGGGGAGAGAAGAGAGTAGAAAGGGAAAAGGAAAGAGAGAGAAACAGAAGACAGGGACAGCGTTACCACAAGAAGCCCGGGCGCTCTGTGGGCATCAGCTCGGCACATGGAGAGTGTGTGCTGCGAGCCACGGTGAGCCCACATGGCTTTTGTGAGTGGCTGGGCAGGATTTCCAAGCGATGGCACCTGCGTATCTCTGGCATCAGCCAGCGATGGCTGCAGGCTGGCTGCTGCGGGCTGGCTGCGGGCCGGGGCTGCGGCACTGGTGGCTCTGGGCTGGCTGCCGTGGGCTGGTGCTGCGTTGGGCAGGTGCAGCAGGCTCGGTGCTGTGGGCAGCGTGGGAAACGCAGCACAGGCAGCGGGTGGGTGCAGGCAGCATCCGCTCTATCGGGGAAACAATGCAGGAGTGCAGGACAAGCAGGAATGAGCTACCTGGTGGAAGCAGCCAAGCAGGGAAGAACGGGTGCAGACAGGGAAGAAGGACCACTGTGAGGAAAAGGCAACGGGGGGGAATATAGCTGATATTTTTGTCCAACGTCCAGGAGGAATGATGCAGCTGACTCCATCTGTTCAGAAGGTTAATTAAGTACTTTATTCTACTATATTATTCTATATTATATTACATTACATCTAAACTGAATCTGCCAAGCACTCAACTGCACTTCACACTGCACAGAATCTCATGACTGCCAGCCCACTGTCCCAACGCACACATATCTGGATTCAATTGGTCAGTGAATCAAAACACTCACACCAGAATCTAATCACCAATTCCCTTCAGGTAAACAATCTTCCACAATGCATTCCACTTGTGAACAGCACGGGAGCATTAAATGAGATAAGAATAATTTGGATCATTTTTGCTTCTCTCATTGCTTCTCCCAGGTTCAGAGAATGTGAATCCCACAGGGGAGGAGGGCCAAACTGATCCTCCGAGCGATCTCCTGAGCCCTCCAAGAAACCCAGGGCAAAAGGCTCCTGTTGTGTCACACTTTGCTGCTTTTATTTGTAAACGCTCCTCCCACAGCCTGATTTCCTGGGCATTTTTTCACACACATTTTTCCCAGGCATCTGTCTCACCAGCCAGTGGGGGTCACTCACAGCCCCATCAGGGAAGCTTTCTCTCCCCGGATTGTCTGTTGCGTGAATCCTTGCCGGGGACAGGGTTCCCAGCACATGTACAACCCACAGAGTCATTTTTCACCTCATGTGTGGCATCTGTTGAGACATGAATCAAAATCAGATTTGTTCCTCTTAACCCCCATGTGCTTAGTGGCTCTGCAATCCTCCTCCCAGTGCTCCCAGTAAGGTGGCTTACTGGTGCCTCTCCCAGTTGCAAGGGGGCACAGGACCTGGTTCCCTGCTCCTGGCAAAAAATGCAGCTCTTTGGTTAAACTGGCAGAAATGGTGTTTCTTTGTTCAGCTCTGTCAAGGAAGTTAAACAAGGTGGGAACCTCCCTTGGAATGGAAAATACGACCCCCTTCTCTCTGAACTATAATAAATTACGGGGCTTTTAGGCAAAGATGTGGGAACAGGAATAATTGTCTTTTACTGGTATATATTGTGAGAAACACATTAATGGAAGTTGTCATTTGCTGGATGTTATATGAATTGATATTACATTATTGGTTATATTGATGATAAAATAATGTGATGTTGTTAGTGTTGGGACAGTGATATGAATTGTGGAGTGGTCGAAGCTGTGGCAGTGCCCATGCAAGGGTGGGGCCCAGCCATGGCCCAGCCCCACTGCACAGGGATGGCCATTGCCCAGCCCTGCTCTGGCCAGCCCCAGGTGGCAGCCAGGACCTCAGGGTCCCCCTGCCCCCTTGGCTTTGATTCTGGCAGCTTTAGAGCTGCTGCAGAGGTGAGAATTCTGTCGGGGGAAAAGGCCTGCCTGTGGTTTGCTCAGCCCTGCAAGAAGCACAAAACCCAAAGCGAGCCCAAGCAGTGGCTCTGTGAGGGCCTTTGATGATTTTCAGAGCAGGGCTGGCTGGAAACCCGCCCTGCAAGGGCAGCTGGGAGGGAACCAGCCCAGAAATGCAGGAGTTGATCATTTAGTCCCTAGCAGCAAGGGACTGAGAGAGCCCCAGAACTGCTGCAAAGACAACAACAATCTTCTCAACAACCTGACAGGGACGCTACTTCTTGAACAAAACCTGCAGCATTCTGGGACCTCATGGAAAGAATATTTGGGTTCTGGCTCAGCTGCCAGACAAGAGGGAAAAGTGTGGAAATACCGAGCAGTGGCTGTGCCCCTGCCATCCTCACCTGCGCAGGGCACGGGGAATAAATAGGGCTCTGCCCCGCTCCTGCACCGCCCCTTCCAGGGTACCCCTCCCCTTCCCAGAACTGTGGGGGCCTTACCCTGGCAATGCTCGGTCCCCACACATTGCGACAGTGGCTTTGGACACGCTGCCACGGTTGGTTTGGACACTCCGTGACCATCCCGGCACTCCCAGCGCGATGGCAGCTGGGCCCCTTCCCGGTGCTCTGGGACCACCATTGCAGTCCCTCTTTTCCGCAGATCCCACCGCGGGGTCTCTGCCCCCCCTGTCCCAGGCTCTCCCCTCCGCCGTTTCTCTCTCTCCATGCACGGGGCTCCCCAGTGGGGTCCCGGTCGGTCCCTCCATCCCAGCCCCTCCCAACTGCTGCCTCCCAGCCCCTCCGGCCGCACCCCCCCAACAGCCCCGGGGCCGGCACTGGCAGAGGCTGCCGAGCTCCTGCAGGATGAGACGTTCCTGGGGCAGCGCCAGCTGAGCGGGGCCCGGCTCCCTCACGCCGTCCTTGCCCGCAGCACTCGGGCTCCAGCAGCCCTGGGCTGCTCCTTCGGGATGTGCCGACTGCTCCCGGAGCACTGCCATTTGTTGGGAACGACTGCTCCCGGAGCACCCGAATCATCCCAAAAGCCTGGGCTGGGACCTCCTGTGAGGCTGAGCCCGAGCCCTGAGGGGTTTGGGAGCCCGATGGGTGCCACTGTTCTGTCCCAAAATCTGGGGAAGCAGGAATGACAAGCTGTGCCCCACCATGGCCTGGCCCCCTGGGCCTCACCTGAGCATTCTGTGGAATTCCCAGCACTCCTGCTCCACCTCCATGCCCAGATGCTGTTCCCGTGGGCCCCCTGCTCCAGCCGCTCCCACCTCAGCTGCTGCTCCAGCTCGGCCTTCCTGGCCAGCCAGCGGGAAGCAGCAGCCACATGGCACAGGCACTGAATCATCCCCAGCACCAGCAAAACCTTCCCGGCAGTAAAGAAAGCTCCTTATGGGCAGAGGTGGGGGCATCGTACCCCCAAATGGTATCCAATGCTACCTTGTGTCCCCCAAAATCCTTGTGAGAGGCAGTGGAGCCATGTGTTTGTGCACCGGGATGCTTTAGGAGCATGGCTGAACTTCAGAAGCCCCAGCCCTAATTACAACACCTCCTTAAGGGTCTGCAGCTCCCAGAGCAGAACAGGAGCATTGTCCCAAGCAGCTCCAGTTTTGCCCCATTTTCCCCTCCCAAGGCAATGCCCCCAGCCTTGTCTCTCCCTGTGCTCCAACTGAGGCAGCAGAGCCCTTGGGGCTGTGGCTCTGCTCTCCTCCTCCTCCTCCTCCTCCTCCTCCTCCCACCCCTGTTGCTTCTCTGTTGGGACCAGCAGTGGCCCAGGAAGGGCAGGAAATCCAAACGTGCTCTGGAACCCCCTGAAAAGCCCCAGCAGAGTCAGCACCGAGCACCAGCTTTCCTTAACATCCCAGGGCAATTCAACATTGCCAGAACTGCTGTGCCAGGACTGAAAGAGGAAAAGGGAGTGAAAGGCTGAGGGTTTGCAGGAATTGTGGTGTAAAGCCACCAGAGGTGCTGTTGTAGACCTGAGACCTTCCTGGGGTCAGGTTCTGCCTTCCTTCAATTCGGGATCATGGACAGTGGTCGTGGGTGTAGCCTAAGGCATGTGCCTGACCCCGGGACACTGCTACGCTGCCACTGGGCAATGGAATCCAACCTGCTGCCTTGGTGGCTTCTGCCCGCTGCCGGTGGTGGTGCTGGGACCGATTGGTGCCCATGAGTTTGCAAAAGGAGCGATTTCCCCTCCTCCCTCCCGTCCGAGGCCACCGTGGCCCCTGAGGGGATGGAGCTCGACCAGGACGCCCCCTGCTGGCCGGGAGTGCTCCCTGCAGCGCCCCCCTGCTGGCCGTGGTTTTAACTGCCACAAAAACCAACAGCACTGAGCGGGAGGGAAAGTTCTGGTTTTGTGTTGTTTGTTCTGCCCTGGTTTATAAATTTCCCAGTAAAGAGCTATTATTCCTTTTCCTGCACTTCTGCCTGGAACCCCCATAATCTTTGAAATTAAAAAATGTTTTAAGCATGGGTCTTCTTTGCATTCCAGAGACGTTCCCACTTTCCTTGGCAGATATTTCTCATTCAAAAGAGTTGCCAAATCCTGGGTTCCAGCGTGAATGGGACAGACACTCCAACAGGAGACAGGGCCAGTGTCTTCACCACCTCATGCTCTGCCTTTGAACCCTGTTTGGCTACCAAGGGCCCTCCCCCGGGTGGCACTACTGGTCACCCGGCCACTCAGGAGCTGACTTTGGCAGAGCGTCATACTGTCCCCAGTGTGCCACAGCTGACAGACTGATGCACAGACGGGGCCCTGTCTCACCAAAAGCAAGGCCTGACCCACCCCTGCCACACACAGGTGTTCCAAAATGTCTCCAGAAATCAACCATTTCCTGTCTCTGGAACCCTGTCTTGTGCCATTGCCTGATCCTGACTGCCCTGGCAAAGGGGGAGGCTCTGGAACCCACACAGGGCCTTTGTGACATCCTCGTGTGGGGAATATAGCAGAGGAGGCGTTTGGGACAGGGGAGAAGACAATCTACAGCCTCCCGAAGGGTGCTTTGGCCATCAGAGCAAGGAAGGTCCAGAGCTCTGCCAGGTTCCTCTGGTGGAAGAAACATGCTGTGGGAATTGTCCGGGGTTCTTCATTTTTAGGGGCTTTCCCTGAAAATTGTTCCTTTTTGTGACCCTTTGGACTCAGAACCATGTTGCTGTTGCTGTTGGTTTTATTCTATCTCATTGCTATTTCAGGAATTTGTTCTTCTCTCAGTCCTTTGGGATCTTTGTGCCTCCACCAGGATGGAGAGGGGCAGTTTTGGTGACAGCACACAAACGAGTGGGTGCCCATGGGTGGGAAACCCCAAGGCCCCCCAGTTCCCCCCATTGTCACAGCACATTCCCGTAGATGTCACCGGGTTCCCATGGTCACCCCTGGGGTTCCTGGAGTGTGGTGGCACGGGGGGACACTGCGAGAGACAGACTGTGGGATCTGGGTGGGGTGACACTCATGGGTGACGTGTCCCTCTGCGTGTGTCCCCCCCATACTCACCCGCTGCCCTCTTGGTGACCACGACCTGGGTGTACAGCACCTCCCCCTCCCCTGGGGGGACCGAGGAATCCGGGGGGGCCCTGAGGGAATGAAGGGAATTTGGGAGAGAGAATGGGAGGTCTTGGGGTTTGGGGTGAAGGTTAGAGGGTGGTTTGAGCCCCCACTCACCTTTCCTGATTCCTCCTGGCAGCTGCAAAGGAAAGAGGGGAGGGGTGACTGTGGGCTCCCTAGGAATCTGATCCCTCTCAGGATTTCCAAACACCCATGGGGCCCTCGATTTCTCAGAGGACCCCAGGCATCCCTGAAGTCTCCCAGAATTCATGAACCTCCACAGTGTCCCTGACCAACTCAGCCTCAAGGACCCAAAGGCCAGCAGAGACAGAGACCCCCCAAACGCCCCCAGGGCTTCTGAACGAACCCCCAACATCCCTGCAGGACCCTACAGCACCTCCTCCAGTCAAGGTCACCATTTTAGGGCTGTGGGAGGCACATTATGGTTCCCCAACTCTGGGGGCCTCTACAGCTCCTTGGGACCACTGTCCCCATATTGTCACCCACCTGCAGGGTGCCACCAGTGCCAGGCCACAATGACACCCACGAGCAGGAGCAGGAACAAAAGGACCCCACCGACCCCTGCAGCCACTGCAAGAAACAGAGGGGGACACATCAGGGTCACCCATCACCTCAGTGATGCTGCAGTCCCTGGTGAACTTGTGTTTCCCCACCTGTGTCTCTGTGTGTCCCTGTGTCCCGTGGTGTCACCTCCAGGGCCAGCTCTGGGCTGAGTGCCCGGAACACGCGGTGCCAGTCTGCCTGGTTGGTGGCCATGCACTGGTAGGTGCCTGAATGTCCCACATTGGTGGCCCCGAACTCCAGAAGGGGACCTCGGGCCACCTCCTGCCCGTTGTGCAGCCAGGTGAAGGTGACAGGGGCTGAGCCCACCTGCACCGAGCAGCGCAGAGTCACAGGGTCACCTGCATGCACCTGGTGTGACAGGGAGCCGGGGGTGATGGTAGCATTGGCCACAGGCACTGTGGGGACAGAGACAGGGCTGAGGACACAGGGAGGGGTTGGCAAGAGGAGTTGGGGGGATAGGGATGGGGTGGATGGGTGTGATGGTGGATTTCAGGGATGGGGTCACACCAGAGAGGGGTGAAGGGGCGCAGGGCAGAGGAGGGGAGACCCAAGAAATGTGTCAGAGGGACATGGAGGTCCCCAGGCAGGGAAGCCGAGGAGGCTGTGGGCACTCCCTGTGCCCATCCCCGCACTCACTGCGCACCGTGATGTGGAGCCGGGTGCTGCTCTTCTGCAAAGCCCCCCCTCAGAGGCACCCCACAGCTGAACTTCCCTGAGTGGGAGACCCCCACGGCAGGCACCAACAGCTAAAGGAACCCCTGCAGGCCCCCCACCTGCCCATCTTGACAGAAAAGTAGGGGGAGTGCAAGTGGGACACTTGGAGCCACAGGGGGGCTAGCGGTGCTGAGGCAGCTAAGACTCAGAGGGGACCCCTGTGGTGGGCTTGGGGGCCCTCCAGCACTGTCACCAGAAAGAGTTCAGGGATGGAGAGGGGAGATGAGGACTGTGACTCAGAGTGCACTGGGAAGTGTCTTTCAGGTTGTCAGGAGATGGGAGTTCCAGCCATGGGGGTGCTCACCGTGCACTGTCACTGTCACTGCTACTGAGCCTGTCGACCAGGACCTCACAAAACCCTTGCAGCGGTAGCTGCCACTGTGGTTCAGCTGGAGAGGGGACAGGGACACCTCAGTGCCATTAACGGACCATGTCAGATTATTCTCATCCTTGAAAAATCGCACCTTGGTGACCAGGCTGTTCCACCGGGCACGGCAGCGCAGTGTCACCGTGTCCCCTTCCAGCAGTGCCTGTGCTGGCACCTGCAGCACGAGCTCATCTGTGGGACAGGAGGGTCCCATCTTACTGAGGGGTTTGAGATAGGTAAGGGGTGGGCACTGGGGACATCTGGGTGCACTGGGATGCACTGGGATGTCCCTGTGTGCAGGGCACAGGCTCCTGCCACACGAACGGTGTGAAGCCACCTACGGAGTGGAGCCCACCCAGACCTGTCAGGGGCCACCCAGATCATTTAAGATCCCCCCTCACCATCTAAGACTGTCACAGGGGGGCTGAGCCCCGTGCCGGGTCTGTCACACGTGTAGGTGCCACTCTCTGTGACATTGAGGCAGTCGTGTCCCTGCTGCCACCAGCGCCGCCCGTCCTTGTACCAGGTGGTGTCACCGGCGCTTCCCGAGCCCTGGCAGGTCAGTGTCACCCGGTCCCACAGCACTGGTGGCCTCCAGGGGGGCTCCACAAGGAGCTGGGTGGTCTGGGCACCTGCAGGTGACAGGAGACACCAGGCTGCCAGGACCAGCGTGGGGCTGGGGACAGCAGGGTGGGGACATGCCATTTGCCAAGGACTCACCAGTGAAGCCGAGGGTCTGGGCTGGAAGGGAGAAGGGACATGGATGGGTGGGCATGGCACCATGGGGACAGAGGCAAAGGGGCATGGAATGTGGGGGCTGTGCCCAAAAGGCATCAGTCTGGGCACTGATGTGGCACAGATGTCTTTAGGACAGGGACACAGCAGCCAACACATGCTCAGGCATGGGGACCCTGTGCTGGCACAGGTCACCCCCACCAGCCCAACAGCCACAGCCCCATGGCCCTGTGCCCATGGTCCCATTCCCATGGCACCTGTCCCCATGGCCCAAGCACATGATACTTGTCCCCTTGTCCCTGTCCCTGCATCTCTGTGTCCCAGTCCCTGTCCCTGCAGCTGCCCCAGCCACAAGGTTCCTTCTGTCACATCCTTGTCCCCACATTCCCATCCCCCTCTCCCTGTCCCCCCATCCCAGTTCCACTTTTCTTGTCCTCTTTTCCTGTCCCCAGGGCTACCCCACAACTCTGGTCACAGTGGGCTCCATGCCCTGCTGGCATTGGGGACCTCAAGGAACCCAGCAGCCCCGCTGTGCACCCTCCTATCCCTATCCCCAGAGTGTCAGGCCTGTGCCCAGTGCACTCACCCCACAGGAGCAGTGCCACCTTCCCAGGCATCCCGGTGTCCCCAGCCATGTGCACTGGCTGTCACTCGCTGCTGTGGCCACCGCTCCCCTGGCTGGCGGCTCTTCGGATGAAGGTGCAGGAAGCGAGGTCACGTCTGTCCCCACGTGTAGGTGGCCCTTTGTGGGGGCAGGGTGGCCCCAAGCTGGGGACAGGCTGGGGACATGATGGGAGAGTCTGGGGACATGGTGGGGGCTCAGGGGATGTCAGCAGCCAAGGATGGGTGTCCAGGAGAAAGGGGGTCCTTGGGAATTGGGGTATTCATGCCTGGGTGGATTGAAGGATGGGGGTGCTGTGGAAACAAGTTTTTCAAGGATTTGGGGTCATGGCATTTGGGTGCCACGGTTGGGGGTGCAGGGGGAAAAAGGGGACCCTCAGGAATAGCGATTCTGGAGGAAAAAGCATCCCATGGGATGGGATCAAGGCAACGGTGGTCCTGGGCAATGGCAGTCCTGGGATGAGCGTCCCCAGGGAAGAGAGACCAAGGCAATGGGGTCCCAGGGGAATGGGGATGCCAGGGATGGGCAGTGGCTGGGTGGGAATAGGGGTCACAGCTCCTTCCCTGGCTGCCTCAGATTTTGGAGTGACTCAGAGACCAGCACAGCACACCCCCCTGGGGAACCCAGGGATCTCCTGGGATGCTCTGGCTCTCTGGCCCACACACTCCTGGGTCAGGTCCCCCCATTTCCTGGCTCAGCACTCCCAGGCAACACTTGATGCCCAATTGCTTGAGACAAAATTATACATCCATAGAATAAAAGCAAACATCTTTCCTACAGAATTTTTCCCCCAATAAAGGACATACTCAGCAAGAATCTAACAGAGAAGGTATAAAACACTCTGGTTTATAGAATCATTTTAACAGTTCCTCTCCCAACAAGTCACTCACAATGAAAACACATACAACTCACTATGAAATGAGACTTTTTGGTTCCCTTTAGGAGCCCATTGGTGCAACCCACAGCAGCATTTTCTTGTGAATAACAGAGAGAATGGAATCTCCCTGCATGTCTAACAGCTCCATGGGATTGTTCCCTGCCTGCTGGGCAGCGACCCAGCCCATAAGGAAGCCTTTTCTTGGGCCATCTTTAGGAACTCTCCCCATTTTGCTCATTCCCACCCTGAAACTTGATTGACTTCCCATGGAGGAACGGCAGAAGCTCTGTCCATCCTTGGGACAGTGCACAGGAATCTCTGGAAATGCCTGTGTGTGCCTCAGGGTCTGATTCCCTGGTAAATCCACTCCAGCCTGCCCTGAATTCCCCTGCCTGGGAACTCCCTGCTCCTGCTGTGACACCCCTGTTCCCCAGCCCCTTGTGTGCAGCCCCTGCTCAATATTTCCACACGTTTCCCTCTCTTCTGGTGTGCAAATCCAGAATCCAAACCTTCCTTCAGGATGTTCCAGAAGGCTGCAGGTTTTGTTCAAGAAGGAGTGTTTAGGTCAGGTTGTTGAGCAGATTTCTGTTGTCTTTGCAGTAGTTTTGTGGTTTTCTCAGCCCCTTCATCAAGGGGACAAATGATCACATGCTGTATTTCTGGGCTGGTTCCCTCCCAGCTGCCTCTGCAAGGGGGGTTTCCAGCCAGGCCTGCTCTGAAAACCATCAAAGGGCCTCGCAGAGCCACGGCTTGGGCTCCCTTTGGGGTTTGTGCTTCTTGCAGGGCTGAGACAACCACAGGCAGGCCTTTTTCCCCCACAGAATTCTCACCTCTGCAGCAGCTCTAAAGCTGCCAGAATCAAAGCCAAGGGGGCAGGGGGGACCCTCAGGCCCTGGCTGGGCCCCCCACCCTTGCATGGCCACTGGCTTCAAGGAGCAGGAGTTTGGGAGCTCCTTCCTGCCCTGGGCTCCATTCCCGAGCTGCTCTTGATGACTCAGATCATGCAGAGGACAAGTAAGGATGGAGAAGTCTGGAACAGGATTTCTCCTAAACCCCAGTAAACCCAAATCATTCCAAGCTCCAGGACAGAAAACCCACGGGGGGAGTTTTGGGGAGCAGTAGAGGGATGGGGCAGCCCCAAATAGCTCCAGACCCTCACAATGTCTCAGCCCTGTTGCAGCTATTTTGGGGCCAAGTCAGCCACTTTTCCAGGGGCAAAAATCTACAATTTTCCACCCCAGTGCGGAGGTGTGGGGGGGGGGGGGGGTCGTGCGGGGGGGGTGGGGGGGGGGAGGGCAGGATGATCCTTGGGGTTTTGAACATAGGGGAGGGTGCACAGTCGGGAAGGTCAGGAGTGTTTCATCTGGCTCCCAGTGCTGAGACCCTGAGGGACAGGGTCGTTGTTGGGGGCTCTCGGGGGGTCTGTGCCCTCCCCAGCTGACACTCACCCCATGTCACCCCCTACTGTCACCACTGTAGGGGCTTCTCACACATGGAAAGGTCGTGGAGAGCTGCAGGATGGGGGGCTTGGGTTGCACCTAAAAATCTTAAAGGGGAATTGAGGGCTCCCAAACTGGGTGGGGCCATCAAGGGTGGTTGTAGAGGGGACAAGGCACATCCCAGGTTGCAACACCCCAGAGGTCACTATGTCCCACTGGGGAGAGGTGGTGGGCAGGGCCCCACCCCAGGAAAAGGGTTCACAGGATTTCCCACCCCTGGGACAGTGACACACCCCACCCGAATGTGTCACCCCTGGGACAGGTTCCCCCCAGATCATGTCATCCCCCGAACAGAGACCCCAACAAGAAAGGAACTCCCTGGATGTGCTCCCCCCAGAACAGAACCACCCCTCTCTCTGACCCTAAGCACAAATGGCTTTGATGAAATGATGAGTGAAAGCATTGGGGGGCACAGCTGGGCACCTGCATCCCCCACAGAAGAGACCTGGAACCTTCTGGAAGCCTCTTGTGGTGCCCAAACGCCCAACCATGAGCACCCCAGGGGGCCTGTGCTGGACCCTGGTGTCCCCCAAATCTGAGACACCCAGTGAAGGAGCTGTGACCTCCCGTGCCAAGCCAGCCACTGCCTATCCCTGGGACCCCCATTCCACTGGGAACCCTACCATGGGATCCCAATTCTTTAAGGTCCCTCCTCCCTGTGACACCCATCCCAGAACTGCCATTCCTCAGGATCTCCATGGTCCTGGATCCACCTTCCCTTCATCCCATCCCATGGGTCACCATTCCATTTCCCCACGACCCCGACTCCCACAGGCCCCAGCCTAACTGACACCCCCATCCCTGGGACCTGCATCCCATGACCCAAAGTCCCTGGGAACCCCATTCCTGGGCCCCCACCCATGGGGACCCCCATTCCCAGGCGTCCCGATCCCCTGGGTCCCCCTCCTCAGGTTCCCCATTCTCTGAACCCTCATTCCCTTGGGACATCCCTCCCAGGACCCCATTCCTGGGTTACCTCTTTCACTAGGACACCCAACCTTCACTCCCCACATTCTCTGATTGCCCCAGTCCTGCCCCCACCCTGCCCCCACCAAGGGCTACCTCCACGTGGGGACAGGACGTGGCCTCTCTTCCTTCCCCTTTGGCCAAAGAGCCGCCACCCAGGGGACAGGTGGCCCTGGCAGCGAGGGACAGCCATCCTACATGGCCAGGGACACCCGGATGGCGGGGAAGGTGATGCTGCTCCTGTGAGGTGAGTGCCCCAGGCATGGGCCTGACACCCCTGGGATGGGCCCTGGTGAGGGAGAGACTTGTGGGGAGGGGGCACAGGGGGGGCTGTGGGGTCCCCTGAGGTCCCCAAGGCCAGCAGTGCCAGAGCATGGGCATGGACCCCAGTGTGACCAGAGTTGTGGGGTGGCTGTGGGGACAGGAACAGGGGACAGGAATGTGGCAGCTGGGATGTGGGAATAGGATGCAGGGAGAAGAATGGAGGGAAGGGCATGTGAGGAATAGGATGTAGGGACAGGGATATGGCAAGAGGCACCATGGAGCTGGGGCACCTGTGGGGACAGGGACAGACAGACTGCACCATTCAGATGGGCCGTGGGGACTGCTACCATCTGAATGGGATCATGGGCACAGGGCCATGGGGACGTGGCCATGGGGACAGGTGCCATAAGGCTGGTGGGGATGACCTGTGCCATCATCAGGTGTCTGTGGTGTCACCACTTCCTGCCTCCACCTGGGGTAACCACACTGTCCCCATCCCCAGGGAATCCATTCCCAACAGATGTGGCTGTGGGCAGCTGTGACACAGACATGTCCCCTGGCCTCTCCAGGCCTGTTGGGGACCATTCCTGAGCTCTTTCTCATGAGAACCAATGTCCCAAAGGGGACAGTTTGGGGGACAGCCCCCACACCCTGCAACCCGTGTGCCACTGTTCCTGCAAGGCCACCCTCACCCAGCCTTGTCCCTTGTCCCTTCCAGCCCAGACCCTCGGCCTCTCTGGTGAGTCCTCGGGGGATGTGATGGGCCCACCCTGCTGTCCCCAGCCCTGTTCTGGCCCTGGCAGGCTGGTGTCCCCTGTCACCTGCAGGCACCCAAACCCTCCAGCTCCTCATGGAGCCCCCCTGGAGGCCGACGGTGCTGTGTGACCAGGTGACACTGACCTGCCAGGGCTCGGGGCCACCCGGTGCCACCATCTGGTACAAGGATGGGCAGTGCTGGTGGCCAGAAGGACACGAGCCCTGTCTCATCACCGAGAGTGGCACCTGCACAAGTGTGACAGACCTGGCACCTGGCTCAGACCCTCTGTGCACTTTCTAAATGGTGAGAGCTCTTTGTGCCCCTACCCTGGCACCTGCAGGAACCTGATAGCTCTGGGTGAGCTCAGCTTCATGGCTCACACCCCTCATGTGACAAGAGCTTGCACACAGGGACATCTCAGAGCATCACTGGAGCATCCCGTGTACACACCAGTGCATCCCAGTGTGATGAGAGCACCCTATTGCAATGGGGGCCCCCTGGTTCCTTCTGTTGCCATCGGGACCCTCCTGTCCCACAGCCACCCCAGTGCTGCAGGTGCCAGCACAGGCACTGCTGGAGGGGGACACGGTGACCCTGAGCTGCCCGGGTCAGGCAGAAGGAGTCAGTCCTTGCAGTGCACTTCCACCACGATGGGAAGGATCTGGGGAGGTACCTCCATAGGACCGAGCTGCTCCTGCTGCCCCTGCAGCTGCGGCACAGCCGTCGCTACCACTGCAATGTCCGGGGAGGCTCCTGGCCAGAATGGTCACTGTGGGCACAGTCAGCACCAGTGACAGTGACAGAGCACGGTGAGCACCCCACACCTCATGCCTCAGCACCCCACAGCCCCTTCACAGCGGACTCGGGGTCACATCCCCCCTGCCCCATCTCCTTCCCAGAGCTCTTCCCTGTGCTGGTGCTGATGGGTCCACCAAGCCCACCGAGGGGTCCCCCATGACTCTCTGCTGCCTCAGCACCCCCAGACCCCTGCGGCTCTGTGCCTCCTCTTGCATGAGTTCTACCAAGACAGAAGGTGGTGGGGGGCCCACAGGGGTCCCCGCAGCTGCTGGTGCTCATTGTGGGGTCTCCCACTCAGGGAATTACAGCTGCCAGGTGCACTCTGAGCGGCAGGCAGAAGAGCAGCACCCGGCTCTGCGTCATGGTGCGCAGTGAGTGTGGGGATGGGCATGGGGATACCCCACAGCCTCCTCGGGTCCCTCAGCCCTGCCTGGAGACCCCCACTACTGCCCGGGTCCCCTATTCCTGTCACGGGTCCCCAGTCCTTTCCTCCTCGGGTCCCTGACTGGGTCCCCCACCCCTCACTGGGTCCTTTCACCTGTCCCTGGGTCCACCTCGCCTCTCTCTTCAGTCTCCCCATGTAGGAAAGGCATTTTGTGCTGTTCTTGTGAGCCAGCAAAGGCTTCCTAAAGATAAGGAAAGCCCTGTATCTCTCCCGAGGAAGACACCCAGGCTGCCACCATGGTGACGTGATGAAGGAGAGAAAGTTAAAAGATACAGACTCTGGCTGGCTCACAGAATGACGTGGCTCCTTGTTCTGCTGAGAACTTTGTTTCTCTCTTATGACCAATGGGCAGCGAATGTGTCTGTTAAGTAAATGTAAATATCTTGAAAAACTCTAAAAGCAGCGCGTTGCTATAATGAATCTCTCTTTTGCACCCTTCTGGTGCAGTTGTGTTTTGCGCTGTGTCGCGCTCTATCGCGACATCTGGTGGCCGCCCACCGTGATTGCAACTGGACTGTAAAAAAGGGAAAGGAAAAAAACAGAGAAAAAAGTTGAAGGGTACCCTAAAAATGAGCGAAGGCAGGAAGGAGGCTGCGGAGGTCCAGACCTCATTCAGACATCTGATTCGAGGTTTGTGATTGGTAAAAAATATGGGGCATAATTTATTAAACGAGGAAAAGTTTGTTTTGTCCACGTGGAAAACTTTATTAAAAAAGAAAAATGTTGAAGCTTCCGATTATGCTCTTCCTAGTTTACTGATATGGTGTAAATCACAGGACTTGGAGGCTGATGCTGACACTGCTTCCAGTGTCCGGGCATGGAAAAAGGTTGGGAAGAAACTATGGGAAGTGGTATCTAAGGGGGATAAGACAGTTATTGATTTGGCTACTTCATGGAGACGGTTGTATGAGGCATTGAAGGAATGGAAAGCAGAACAAGATAGAGAGGAGCAATTGGAGGAGCAGGAATTAGAACAAGCAACTGAAGTAGAGGAACAGGAGGAAGATGAGGCTGAGCCTGTCCATATATCTCCCCCTGAGGAGGCTGCTGTAGCTGCTGTGGAGGTTCCCCCAGGGTTTGCTGTCGTAAGAATCAAATCGCAGGCTAAGACAGTTCCTCGCTATTTATTTCCAAAAGACGATGTTAAACCTGTGTATACTTTGCCTGTTCAGTAGTTAGTTGAACTGTGTGCTAAACCAAAGTATCTTATGCCTGCACAGCAATTAGCAAAAATGAAGTCACAGAAGAAGCAAAGTGGCTGGGTCATTGGCCCCTTTTTCTCTCCCTGGGCTGTCTGCTCCACCCTCATCCTCCCCTCCACGTCAGGCTGTGGGAGTTGATGCCTTGCTGGGCAATGGACTGTTCTCCAACCCGGATTTGCAGTCAAGATGGGACCCCCTGGTTCCCCTCCTCCCTCCTGTCTGAGGCCGCCATGGCCCCTGAGGGGATGGAGCTCGACCTGGTGGGCGGGAGTGCTCCCTGCAGCGCCCCCTGCTGGCCAGGAGTGCTCCCTGCAGTGCCCCCTGCTGGCCGGGAGTGCTCCCTGCAGTGCCCCCTGCTGGCCGGGAGGGCTCCCTGCAGCGCACCCTGCTGGCCGCAGTTATAACTGCCACAAAAACCAACAGCGCTGAGCAGGAGGAAAGTTCTGGTTTTGTGTTGTTTGTTCTTTCCTGGCTTATAAATTTCCCAGTAAAGAGCTGGTTTTCCTTTTCCTGAACTTCTGCCTGGAAGCTCCATCATCTTTGAAATGAAAAAATGTTTTAGGCATGGGTCTTCTTTCCATTCCAGAGACGTTCCCACTTTCCTTGGTAGATATTTCTCATTTCAATGAGTTGCCAAATCCTGGGTTCCAGCCTGGATGGGACAGATACCCCAACAGGAGAAAGGGTCAGAGACTTGGCCACCTCATGCTCTGCCTTTGAACCCTGTTAGGCCACCAAGGGCCTTCTCCCCAGCTGGCACTCAGCCATTCAGGAGCTGGCTTTGGCAGAGCATCACACTATCCCCAGTGTGCCACAGCTGACAGACTGATAGACAGACTGGGCCCTGTCTCACCAAAAGCAAGGCCTGACCCACCCCTGCCACACACAGGTGTTCCAAAATGTCTCTAGACATAAAACTTTTCCTGTGTCTGACACCCAGCCCTGTTCCATGGCCTGATCCTGACTGCCCTGGGAAAGGGGGAGGCTCTGGAACCCACACAGGGCCTTTGTGACATCCTGGTGTGGGGAACATGGCAGAGGAGGGGTTTGGGACAGGGGAGAAGAGAATCCAGAACCTCCTGAAGGCTGCTTTGGCCATCAGAGCAAGGAAGGTCCAGGGCTCTGCCAGGTTTCTCTGGTGGATGAAATGTACTGGGGGAAACATCTGGGAATGGTTTCTTTTTCTGGGCTTTCTGTAGAAATTGTTCCTTTTGTGACAATTTGGACTCTGAACCTTATTGCTGTTGTTATTGGTTTTATTCTCTCTTATTGCTGTTGCAGGAAATTGTTCTCTCAGCCCTTTGGGATCTTTCTGCCCCCTCGGGGAGGGAGAGGAGCAGTTCTTAGCGGCAGCACACAGACTTGTGGGTGCCCATGGGTGGGGACCCCCAGTGCCCCTCAGTTCCCCCCCAGTCTCACAGCACATTCCTGTAGATGTCACCGGGTTCTCGTGGTTGCCCCTGGAGTCCCTGCCATTCCGTGTAGGTCACCTGGGGATCCTGGAGTGTGGTGGCATGAGGGACACTGCGAGAGACATGGGCTGTGGGTTCTGGGTGGGGTGACTCATGGGTGACGTGTCCCTCTGCGTGTGTCCCCCCCATACTCACCCGCTGTCCACTTGGTGACCATGATGTGGGTGTACAGCACCTCCCCCTCCTCTGGGGGGGCTGGGGGATCCAGGGAGGCCCTGAGGGAATAAAGGGGATGTGGGGGAGGGAATGGGAGGTCTTGGGGTTGGGGTAAAGTGTCAGAGTGTGGTTTGAGCCCCCAACTCACCTTTCTTGATTCTTCCTGGCAGCTGCAAAGGAAAGAGGGGAGGGGTGACTGTGGGGTCACCACGATTTCTCACAGGACCCCCAAGCATCTCTGAAGGCTTCCAGAATTCATGAACATCCCCAGTGCTCCCAACCAAATCCACCTCAAGAACCCAAAACCCAGCAGGGACAGCAACCCACCTCAACACCCTCAGGGCCTCAGAAAGTACCCCCAATATCCCTGCAGGACTCTCCAGCACCTCCCCAAACTCTACAGAAACCCCAGATATAGTCACAGTTTTGGGGCTCTGGGTGCTACCCTAGCACTGCCCAATTCTGGGGGCTGCAACCACACCCTGCGACCTCTGTCCCCCCATTGTCACCCACCCACAGGGTGCCACTGGTGGAAGGCCACAATGACACCCATGAGCAGGAGCAGGGAAAAAAAGACCCCACCGATCCCTGCAACCACTGCAAGAAACAGAGGGGGACACATCAGGGTCACCCATCACCCCAGGGGTCCTGCACTCCCTGATTACCCTGTGTGACCCCACCTTGGTTGCAGTATCCCCACTGTTTCACAGCCAGGACCAGCTCTGGGCTGAGTGCCCGGAACACGCGGTGCCCGTCTGCCTGGTTGGTGGCCATGCACTGGTAGGTGCCTGAATGTCCCACATTGGTGGCCCCGAACTGTAGGAGGGGACCCTGAGCCACCTCTGTCCTGTTGTGCAGCCAGGTGAAGGTGACAGGGGCTGAGCCCACCTGCACCAAGCAGCACAGGGTCACAGGGTCACCTGCACACATCTGGTGTGACAGGGGGCCATGGGTGATGGTGGCATTGGCCACAGGCACTGTGGGGACAGAGACAGGGCTGAGGCCACAGGGAGGGGCTGGCAGCCAGTGTGGGGGGGAAAGGGATGGGGCGGATGGGTGTGATGGGGGATTTCAGGGACAGGGTCACACCAGAGAGGGGTGAGAGGACAGGGCAGAGGAGAGGAGACCCAAGAAATGTGTCTGGGGGACATGCAGGTGCCCAGGCAGGGGACCCCATAAGGCTGTGGGCATTCCCCGTGCCCATTCCTGCACTCACTGTGCACCATGACGCAGAGCCAGGTGCTGCTCTTCTGCAAAGCCCCCCCGTCAGAGGGCAACACGCAGCTGTACTTCACTGAGTGGGAGACCCCCACGCTGGGCACCAATATCTGCGGGGACCCCTGTGGGCCCCTGACCACCTGCCCATCTTGGTAGAACAGGAGAAGGAGTGCAGGAGGGAGGCTTGGAGCCATGGGGGTTTGGAGGTGCTGAGGCAGCTGAGAGTCAGGGGGGACCCCCTTGGTGGGCTTGGGGGACCCTCCAGCACCAGGACCGGAAAGAGTTCAGGGAAGGAGACGGGAGGTGAGGAGTGTGACTCAGATGCACTGGGAAGTGGCTTTGGGTTTGGCAGGAGATGGGAGTTCCAGCCATGGGGGTGCTCACCATGCACTGTCACTGTCACTGCTGCTGAGCCTGACAACCAGGACCTCACCCAGACCTTGCAGAGGTAGCTGCTTGCTCTGGTTCAGGTGGAGGGGGGACAGGGACAGCTCGGTCGCATTAAGGGTCCTTGTCAGATTATTCTCATCCTTGAAAAATTGCACATTGGTGACCGGGCTGTTCCATCGGGCATGGCAGAGCAGTGTCACCATGTCCCCCTCCATCAGCGCCCGTGCTGGCACCTGCAGCACCAGCTCCTCTGTGGGACAGGAGGGTCCCATCTTACTTAGGAGATAGGTCAGAGGTGTGTCCCCATGGCACTGGGGACATCTGGGTGCACTGGGATGCACTGGGATGTCCCTGTGTGCAGGACACAGGCTCCTGGCACATGAGCAGTGTGAAGCCACCCACGGAGTGGAGCCCACCCAGACCTGTCAGGGGCCACGCAGATCATTTAAGATGCCCCCTCACCATCTAAGACTGTCACAGGGGGGCTGAGCCCACTGCCGGGTCTGTCACACTCATAGGTGCCACTCAGGGCAACAATGAGGCAGTCATGTCCCTGTTGCCACCAGCGCCTCATGTCCTTGTACCTGGTGGTGGCACCAGTGGTCCCCAAGCCCTGGCAGGTCAGTGTCACCCGGTCCCACAGCACCGGCGGTGTCCTGGGGGACTCTAGGAGCATCTGGGTAGTCTGGGCACCTGCAGGTGACAGGAAACACCTGCCTACCAGGGCCAGCACGGGCTGGGGACAGCGGGGTGGGGACATGGCATTCCTTGAGGACTCACCAGCGAGATCAAGGGTCTGGGCAGGAAGGGAGAAGGGACAGGGCTGGGACGGGGTGGCACCTTGGGGACAGAGGAAAACGGGGTACAGTATGTGGGGGCTGTGCTCAAACTGTCACCATGAGGACATCAGTTCTTGTGGGAAAGTGTGTCTGGGTAGTCCCCAAAAGATTTGGTGAGGCAGGGGGACATGGCTGTGTCACAGCCACCCGTGCACCACATCCGTGTGGCACGGACACCTTGGGAACAGGGACTCCGAGGCCACCCTGGGCTGAGGCAGAACATGGGGACACTGTGGACACCCCAGGCACAAGGACACAATGGACACAGCCCATGCTGGCACAGGTCACCCCCAGCAGCTCATGATCCCATGCCCATGATCCCATCCGCATGACCACATCCTCACAGTTCTTGTCCCCTTCTGTCCCTGCATCCCAGTTGCCTTGTCCCTATCCCCAGAGCTCCCTGAGCCCAAAGGTGCTAGTCCCCACATTCCTGCCCCCACATCACCATCCCCAAATTCCTGCCCCCTGTTCCTGTCACCAAAGCCACCCTACATCAGTCACAGTCCCACCAAGGTCCACTGTGGGTGACATGGACTGGCTCTGCTGGCATTGGGGACCTCAGAGAACCCCACAGCCCCCCTGTGCACGCTCCCCTCTCCATCCCTGGGGTGTCAGGCCTGTGCCCAGGGCACTCACCCCACAGGAGCAGCACCACCTTCCCAGCCATCCCGGTGTCCCCAGCCATGTGGACTGGCTGTCACTCGCTGCTGTGGCCACTGGTCCCCTGGCTGGCAGCTCTTCGGATGAAGGGGAAGGAAGCGAGGTCACGTCTGTCCCCACGTGGAGGTGGCCCTTGGTGGGGGCAGGGTGGCCACAAGCTGGGCTCAGGCTGGGGACAAGGGTGGGTGGGACAAAGTGGGACATGGGGTTCCCAGGAGTGGGGGGCTCAGTGGGTTTGGGGAGTCAGGGATGAGTGTCCAGGGAAATGGGGGGAGTCCTAGGGATGGGGTGCCTGCCAAATGGGGGTGCTGAGGAGGGGGAGTCACTGGGAATGGAGGTGCCATGGGAATGGGGCTTCCCAGGGCCTGGGGGACTCAGGGATGGGAATCCCAGGGCAATGTGGGCTCCAGGGATTTGGGATCAGGAGATGGGGGTCCTCGGGATGAGGGTGCCGGGGGAATGGGGAGTCCTGGGAGAATAAAGGCTCTGGAGAAAGGGAGATTTCAGGGGATGGAATGAACAGGAGAGGGTTCCTTGGGAGTAGGGTGCTGGGCAATGGAGATCCTAGGGAATGGTAATGCTGGGATGGGGGTCCCAGGGATGGGGGGATATAAGGAATGGGCCTCCCATGGTTGGGTTCCCAGGGGAAGGGAACCCAAGGGATGGGCAGTTGCTGGATGGGTACAGTCATCTCATCTCCTTCCCTGGGTGCCTCAGATCTTGGCGTGACCCAGGGAACAGCCCTCCTCAAATGGGGTGCTGGTTTCCTGTGCAGGCATCACATGGGGGTCCTCTGCCTCTGTGCCCACCCTTGCCCTTGATGTCTCCTCTATTATTTCTCTTTTTATCTTATTTTCCTCACTTTCCAGGTGCCAGGTCCCCTCACCCCCAGTTCCTGGCTCAGCAATCCCAGGGAGCACCTGAGCAGGGAAGGGGTTGGGGGGACCAAGAGGAATGGGAAAATGGGGAGCAGGAGGTGCAGGGAAGGGTGGGCAGGGTGTGGGAGATGGAGGTGTGGGGCTGTGCCCCACAACACTTTCACTTTCTTTTTCCTGGACAAGAAGGAAGAGGCTGTTTGTGCTCTGTAAAAGATGGGAAAGGGGGGAAGGGGGATCTCTCCTGGGGGGGCACATCCAGGGGGCTCCTGTACTGGGAGGATCCTGTCCCAGGGGGTGACACATCCTGGAATGGGGGAACCTTTACCAGAGGGTGGCGGTTCCAGAAATGTCCCTGCACATTCCTGGCTGGGAGCCTGTCCCAGGGGTGGCACATCCTGGGGACCCCTGCCAATCCAAGGGTGGGGCCCAGGCATGGCCCAGCCCCACTGCACAGGGATGGCCATTGTCCAGCCCTGCTCTGGCCAGCCCCAGGTGGCAGCCAGGACCTGAAGGGCCCCCCTGCCCCCTTGGCTTTGATTCTGGCAGCTTTAGAGCTGCTGCAGAGGTGAGAATTCTGTGGGGGTAAAAGGCCTGCCTGTGGTTTGCTCAGCCCTGCAAGAAGCACAAAACCCAAAGGGAACCCAAGCAGTGGCTCTGCAAAGGCCTTTGATGGTTTTCAGAGCAGGGCTGGATGGAAACCACCCTGCAGGGGCAGCTGTGGGGGAATCAGTCTGAAAATGCAGCAATTGATCATTTTGGCCCTGTCCCCAAGGGACTGAGAGACCTCCAGAACTCCTGCAAATCCCACACCAATCTGGTCAATAACCTGACCCAGACCCTCCTCCTCCTTCCTGCCTTGCCGTGGGTGGACAGTGGCCGGATGCCCCGCACCCACCACAGCCGCTCTCTCACTGCCCTCCGCACCTGGATGGGGAGAGAAAATTGAGCAAAGGGTTCCTTGGTTGAGACAAGCACCAGGAGAGAACACTCATCAAATCCTGTCATGGGCCAGACTGCCTCGGATTTAGAGATATAATTTGAATTTATTGCTGACATAATCAGAGCAGGATAAGGAGGAGTCAAAAAAACCCTTCAATACACCTTCTCCCTGTTATTCATAACTATGTAGTCATTGGCTTTCTCTATTATATTGCTTTTTGCAAACTATTTTGATACAATACAGTTTGTAATCACTTTTTTACAGCTTTTGATACACTACAGTTTGTCAGCCTTTCTAACCTAATCACTGTAGAGAATATATATTTTTATGTGATAAATATATTATCGTTTAGGCTCTCCCAAAATATCAAGATAGAGACAATGTGTTGTGTATCACAGCATTAACTGTTGCAGAAGTAGCTAATGCCTTTATTTGTGTAACTAACTGACAATGGTGAGAATAAATCAGATAATTTTGCGAAATAGCTAATGTCGATTTAATATACTGGTGGAGTATCTCATCTGTATGATAAGAACACACTGAAAACTAGCAAGTAAATAAACATCCAAAGAAAGACTGCAAAGACGAATTTACCACTGACCCTTTGCTTATCGAGAACTGTCAAACCACAAAACAGGGGGGCCTTGTGAGAACATAAAAGATATAAATTTACTCTGCAGTATGGCATGTACTTTATGAAAATGAATCAAGGGTCAAACCAAGCAAAAAAATTCCCGGGACATGTAAGCTGGAAAGAATATTTGAATATGTGTAACCCTGCTGAGTATGTATTTAACCAATACAATGAAAAGGTGTGTAAGACAAATTGTTGTAGTTAATGGTGTGCCTCTGGCATTTGCCAAGCACCCAGCATGCTGTTTACTGATCCTTTTATCCCTTATCAATCATTTACAAATTTTAAAGAGTGAGCCTTGTTTCTCACATGTTTTAATCAAAAGCTGCATTTTGTGTACAATAAGAGTTAAAAGGGTCGTGTGTCCCCCTGGCACTGGGAGGGGGAATGTGGACCTCCATGGGTGCTGTGAAGAGGAAGAAGAGACCCTTGAGGGGAATCGATGCCCCCCAGTGCCCCCAGTGCCCCTCAGTGCCGCCAGTGTCACAGCACGTCATCGTAGTGACGGGGGTCCTGCTGTCCCTTGTAGGTTCCCAACAGCTCCACGTTGGTCACATGTGGATCCTGAGGTGGGCCAGGGCCAGGGGACACCTGTGGGGGCCATGAGAGTGGCACCAGTTGTGGGGACCTGGGTGGAGGGTGACACTCATGGGTGATGTGTCCCTGTCCCCTCCCTGAATTCTCCCACTGCCTGCTCGGTGCCAACATTCACTTTCTCTTTCCTGTAGCAGAAAGAAGAGGTCATTCGTCTGGTTTATAGAATCCTTCCAAACACTGCTCTCCCCACAAAACTCCCTCACAAGAAAAACACAAACTAATCCCAAAGAAATGAGACTTTTTTGCTCTCTTTATGATTCCCTTGGTGCATCCCACAGCAGCATTTGCTTATGGATAACAGAGAGTGTGGAATCTCCCTGAGTGTCCAACAGCTCCATGGGATTGTTCCCTGCCTGCTGGGCAGCAACCCAGCCCATAAGGAAGCCTTTTCTTAGGCCATCTTTAGGAACTCTCCCCATTTTGCTCATTCCCATTCTGAAATTTGATTGACTTCCCATGGAAAAAGGGCAGAAGCTCTATCCATCCTTGGGACAGTGCACAGCAATCTCTGGGAATGCCTGTGTGTGCCTCAAGGTCTGATTCCCTGGTAAATCCACTCCAGCCTGCCCTGAATTCCCCTGCCTGGGCACTCCCTGCTCCTGCTGTGACACCCCTGTTCGCCAGCCCCTCGTGTGCAGCCCCTGCTCAATATTTTCACATGTTTCCCTCTTTTCTGGTGTGCACGTCCAGAACCCAAAGCTTCCTTCCAGGAGGTTCCAGAAGGCTGCAGGTTTTGTTCAAGAAGGAGGGTTTAGGTCAGGTTGTTGAGCAGATTGTTCTTGTCTTTGCAGTAATTTTGTGATTTTCTTAGTCCCTTGGGCAAAGGGACAAAATGAGCAATTGCTACATTTCCGGACTGGTTCCCTCCCAGCTGCCCCTGCAGGGTGGTTTCCAGCCAGCCCCGCTCTGAAAACCATCAAAGGCCCTCGCAGAGCCACTGCTTGGGCTCCCTTTGGGTTTTGTGCTTCTTGCAGTGCTGAGCAAACCACAGGCAGGGCCTTTTACCCCCACAGAATTCTCACCTCTGCAGCAGCTCTAAAGCTGCCAGAATCAAAGCCAAGGGGGCAGGGGGGACCCTGAGGTCCTGGCTGCCACCTGGGGCTGGCCAAAGCAGGGCTGGGCAATGGCCATCCCTGTGCAGTGGGGCTGGGCCATGGCTGGGCCCCACCCTTGGATGGCCACTGGCTTCAAGGAGCAGGAGTTTGGGAGCCCCTTCCTGCCCTAGGCTCCATTTCTGAGCTGCTCTTGCCGGCTCAGATCCAGCAGGGGACAAGGAAGAATGGAAAATCTGGCCACCCTCCAGACCTTCCATGCCCCAGGACAGGATCCCCTTGCTCAGCATGTGTTCCCCCTGGGACAGGATCCCTCCAGGAGAGAACCCACCCCCAGAGTATCAAACATGTCAAACAGCCTCTTCCTTTTTCTGCAGGAAAATGAAAATGTTGGCGGTGGGTGGAGTGGGGTGGGGAAGCTTGATTGTCCCATCCCCCACAGCCTCCCCAGCCCTCCCTGCAGACCCCTCACCCCTGCTTCCCCCACCCTGGACTTTCTCCAACCCGTTTCCTGCTCGTGGCCTCCACAGAATCATCAAGGCACGAACTGGGGGTTGTGAAATTGAGGGGGAAAATGACGGGAGTGGAAATAAAGATGAGAAAAAGCCTCTGGGGGCTATAGGGGCCCAGGCCCAGACCTTCTTGGAACCTACCTGGGGTGACCCTCCCAAAAAACAAGCATCCAGTGGGAACCTTGCTGGGCCCTGGGTCACCCCAAAATCTGAGGCACCCAGGGAAGGAGCTTTGACCCACGGGCTCACCAAGCCACTGCCCATGCCTGGTGCCCCCATTCCCCTGGGATCCCAGTCATGGGAGCCCCATTCCTTATATCCTCCCTTTCCTAGGACCTGCATCCCAGTACGGACATTCCCCAGGATCTCCATGGCCCAGGACTCCATTCCGAAGGAACCCTCTCCTGTTCATTCCATCCCCTGAAATCTCCCTTTCTCCAGAGCCTTTTTTCTCCCAGGACTCCCCATTCCCCCGGCACCCTCATCCCGAGGACCCCCTTCTCCTGACCCCAAATCCCTGGGGCCCACATTCTCCTGGGACTCCCATCCCTGAGTTCCCCCCAGCCCTGGGGACCCCCATTGCCATGCCACCCCCCCTTCCCAATGACTCCCACTCTTCAGCACCCCCATTCCCCAGGCACCCCATCCCAGGGATCTCCCATTCCTCTAGACACCCAGCCCTTGGTCCCCAAACCCACTGAGCCCCCCACTCCTGGGAACCCCATGTCCTACTTTGTCCCACCCACCCTTTTCCCCAGCCTATGCCCAACTTGTGGCCACCCTGCCCCCTCCAAGGGTCACCTCCACGTGGGGACGGATGTGACCTCGCTTCCTTCCCCTTCATCCGAAGAGCTGCCAGCCAGGGGAGCGGTGGCCACAGCAGCAAGTGACAGCCAGTCCACATGGCTGGGGACACTGAGATGGCTGGGAAGGTGGCGCTGCTCCTGTGGGGTGAGTGCCCTGGGCATGGGCCTGACACCCTAGGGATGGGGAAGGGAGGGGGCACAGGGGGGCTTTGGGGTCCCCTGAGGTCCCCAATGCCAGCAGGGCATGAAGCCCAGTGTGACCAGAGTTGTGGGGTGGCCGTGGGGACAGGAACAGAGGACAAGATGAGTGGAACTGGGATGGGGGGACAGGGACAGGAGGATGGAAATGTGGGGACAAGGATGTGGCAGAAGGAACCTTGTGGCTTGGGCAGCTGGGGAGACAGGGACAGGGACAGGGACAAGGGGACAAGTACCATGTCCTTGGGCCATGGGTACAGATACCATGAGAATGGGAGCATGGGCACAGGGCCATGGGGCTGTGGCTGTGAGGCTGGTGGGGGTGACCTATGCCAGCACAGGGTCCCCATGCCTGAACGTGTGTTGGCTGCTGTGTCCCTGTCCTTCAGACCTCTGGGCTACACCAAAGCCCCCACTGAGAAGTTTTGGAGAAACCCCACACCCCAATACCCCTGAGCCTCTGTTCCTGCAGTGCCACTCTGTCCCAGCCCTGTCCCTTCTCCCTTTCAGCCCAGACCCTCGGCCTCGCTGGTGAGTCCTCGGTGAATGCCATGTCCCCACCCCGCTGTCCCCAGCCCTGTGCTGGCCCTGGCAGCCTGGTGTCCCGTGTAACCTGCAGGGGCCCAGACCACCCAGCTCCTCGTGGAGCCCCCCTGGACGCCGCCGGTGGAATGGGACCGGGTGACACTGACCTGCCAGGGCTCTGGGAGTGCCGGTGACACCACCTGGTACAGGAACGGGCGGCGCTGGTGGCAGCAGCGACGCGACCGCCTCAATGTCACCCATAGTGGCACCTATGAGTGTGACAGACCCGGCAGTGGGCTCAGCCCTACCATGAATGTCTCAGATGGTGAGGGAGGTTTGGTTGTCCCCAGGCTGGGACCCCGAGGGCTCTGGGGGGGGCTCAGCTCCCTGGGTCCCCTCCTGGTGTGACCAGAGCCTGACCCCTGCTCTGGGGATATCCCAGAGCATCCCAGTGTGGTCAAAAGCGCGGGGGTACTGGGGGCCCCTGGTGCGCTGGGTGTGGCCCAGTGGGGAGGTCCCAGTGACATAGGGATGCTCCAGATCCTTGAGATGTGACAGGAGCCCCCTGTCCCCCAGCCTGGCTGGTGCTGCAGGTGCCGGCATGGATGCTGCTGGAGGGGGACACGGTGACACTGCGCTGCCGGAGCTGGCGAGACAAACCGATCACCTCGGTGTCCTTCTACCACGAGGAGAAGGAACTGGGAGTGTTCCCCAATGGCACCCAGCTGTCCCTGTCCCCTCTGCAGCTGAGCCACAGCGGCCGCTACAGCTGCAAGGGCCGGGTGGGATCCTGGGGGTGGCAGGAGTCAGCACCAGTGACAGTGACAGTGCACGGTGAGCACCCCAAAGCCCCCACCCCAACACTCCCACAGCCCTTCCCCAGAGACTCGGTGCCACAAGTCCCCCTCCCCTCTCCTGCCCTGAGCTCTCCCCTGTGCCGCTGCTGGAGGGTCCCCCTGAGCCCACCGAGGGGTCCCCCCTGACTCTCAGCTGCCTCAGCACCCCCAGACCCCTGCAACCCCAAGCCCCGCTCCTGCATGTGTTCTACCGGGATGGGCAGGTGGTGGGGGGCCCACAGGGGTCCCCACAGCTGTTTGGTGCCCACCGTGGGAGTCTCCCACTTGGGGAATTACAGCTGACAGGTGGGCCTTGAGGGGTTCCCGTGTAGAAGAGTAGCACTCGGCTCCGTGTCACGGTGAGCAGTGAGTGGGGGGATGGGCACGGGGAGCCCCCATTGCCTGCTCAGGCCACCTGCTTGGCTACCTCTTTGCCCCCCATCACACCTTTCTTGTGTCCTTCCACCTCTCCTCTTGTCCCCTTGCCCCTCTTTGGTGTGACCCCAATTCTGACATCCCCCATCACACCCATCCCCCCCATCCCTATCTCCCCACACCGGCTGCCAGCCCCTCCCTGTTACCTCAGCCCTGTCTCTGTCCCCACAGTGCCTGTGGCCAATGCCACCATCACCCCTGGTGTCCTGGATGTGACACCGCAGGACACAGGGACACACAGGGACACAGGTGGGGTCACACGTAGTCACCAGGGAGTGCAGGACCCCCGGGGTGATGGGTGACCCTGATGTGTCCCCCTCTGTTTCTTGCAGTGGCTGCTGGGGTCGGTGGGGCCCTTTTGTTCCTGCTCCTGCTCGTGGGTGTCATTGTGGCCTGGCGGCGGTGGCACCGTGTGGGTGGGTGACAATGGGGGGACGGGGGTCATGGAGAGAGGATGGAAGGGCCCCGAGAACATGGGCCATAGGGTGGCACCCACAGCCCCTGACTTGGGAGGGGCTGAGCCCCCAGTGACCATGGCTCAGAGAACTGGGGAGGTGTTGGAGGGTTGTGCAGGGACTTTGGGGGTTCTGTCAGGGGTTCCCCTCCCTGCCAGGCTTGGGGTTCTGGGGGCTCAGGGTGTTGGTGCAAGTGGGGTTTTTCAGGGATACTCAGGTGCATCAGGGATACTGGGGGTCCTGGGGAGAATTGTGTGTCTGGTGGTGGTTCAGCATTCCCAAGGGTGGATGGGGGCCCCTGGGTCTCCAAAGTCATCCCTCCAGTTTTCCTTTGCAGATGCCAGGAAGCACCAGGAAAGGTGAGCGCAGGCTCCAGCCATGATACACCTTTTACCTAAACCCCCAGGACCTCCCATCCCCTTCCACACACCCCCTTAATCCCACAGGGCCCCCCCAGACCCCCTGGCACCCACGGTGGAGGATCCTCAGGAGACATACATGAAGCTGCAATGGCAACCGTGGGAACCAAGTGACATCTATGACAGCCTACACCAAAAGTTGTGATGCTCTGGGAAGCGAGAGGCACTGGGTGACACTGGGGGTGCTCCCTGCATGGCTCCTGTGGTTGCCCATCCTTCCAAGGGAGGTGGTCATGGGTCAGGGGGAGGTTACACAGAGTACCCTCTGCTCCCCATTTCCTCTCCCCGTACCCCCAAGGGCTGCCCCATCCCTTTTGCTCATACCTGCAGGGGCTCCCAGGCCCCATCCAAGTGCCCAAGTACCCTCAGACACTGCCCCATTCTCTCCCCACAGTGCTTGCAGTACACCCAGGGCTTCCCCATTCCCCCTCCCACTACCCCTGTCCCATCCCTCTGTAAAATGGAGAGTTGGGGAGGATTCTTGCTGAAATATTTCTCAGATGAAAATGAAGCACAAACACAGCAATATCATATTTGTGAACTCTTTATTGACAAAGGAGGGTAAGTGTTCTTACCGAAGGGGGAGAGAAGGGAGTAGAAAGGGAAAAGGAAAGAGAGAGAAACAGAAGACAGGGACAGCGTTACCACAAGAAGCCCGGGCGCTCTGTGGGCATCAGCTCGGCAGATGGAGTGTGTGTGCTGCGAGCCATGGCAAGCCCACATGGCTTTTGTGAGTGGCTGGGCAGGATTTCCAAGCGAGGCACCTGCGTATCTCTGGCATCAGCCAGCGATGGCTGCAGGCTGGCTGCTGCGGGCTGGCTGCGGGCCGGGGCTGTGGCACTGGTGGCTCTGGGCTGGCTGCCGCGGGCTGGTGCTGCGTTGGGCAGGTGCAGCAGGCTCGGTGCTGTGGGCAGCATGGGAAACACAGCACAGGCGGCGGGTGGGTGCAGGCAGCATCCTCTCTGTCGGGGAAGCAATGCAGGAGTGCAGGACGAACAGGAATGAGCTACCTGGTGGAAGCAGCCAAGCAGGGAAGAACGGGTGCAGACAGGGAAGAAGGACCACCGGGAGGAAAAGGCGAGGCGGGGAATATAGCTGATATTTGTGTCCGACGTCCGGGAGGAATGATGCAGCTGACTCCATCTGTTCAGAAGGTTAATTAAGTACTTTATTCTACTATATTATTCTATATTATATTACATTACATCGAAACTGAATCTGCCAAGCACTCAACTGCACTCCACACTGCACAGAATCTCATGACTGTCAGCCCACATTCTCAACACACACATACCTGGATTCAATTGGTCAGTGAATCAAAACACTCACACCAGAATCCAATCACCAATTCCCTTCAGGTAAACAATCTTCCACAATGCATTCCACTTGTGAACAACACAGCAGCAGTAAATGAGATAAGAATTGTTTAGATCATTTTTGATTTTCTCACTGCTTCTCCCATGTTCAGAGAATGTGAATCCCACAGGGGAGGAGGGCCAAACTGACCCTCCAAGCGAGTCCCTGATCCCTCCAAGAAACCCAAAGCCAAAGGCTCCTGTTGTGTCACAGTTTGCTGCTTTTATTTGTAAAGGCTCCTCCTACAGCCCGATTTCCTGGGCATTTTTTCACACACATCTTTCCCAGGTATCTGTCTCACCAGCCAGTGGGGGTCACTCACAGCCCCATCACGGAAGCTTTCTCTCCCCTGATCATCTGTTGCGTGAAGCCTCACTGGGGACAGGGTTCCCAGGATATGTACAACCCACAGAGTCATTTTTCACCTCATGTGTAGCATCTGTTGAGACATGAATCAAAATCAGATTTGTTCCTCTGAACCCCCATGTGCTTAGTGGCTCTGCAATCTTCCTCCCAGTGCTCCCAGTGAGGTGGCTTACTGGTGCCTGTCCCAGTTGCAAGGGGGCACAGGACCTGGTTCCCTGCTCCTGGCAAAAAATGCAGCTCTTTGGTTAAACTGGCAGAAATGGTGTTTCTTTGTTCAGCTCTGTCAAGGAAGCTGAACAAGAAGGGAACCTCCCTTGGAATGGAAAATACGACCCCCTTCTCTCTGAACTATAATAAATTACGGGGCTTTTAGGCAAAGATGTGGGAACAGGAATAATTGTCCTTTACTGGTAAATATTGTGAGAAACACATTAATGGAAGTTGTCTTTCGCTGGATGTTATATGAAGTGATATTACATTATTGATTATATTGTTGCTAAAATAAAGTGATGTTGTTAGTGTTGGGCCTGTGATATGAATTGTGGAGTGGTTGATGTTGTGGCAGTGCCCATGAAAAGGTGGGGCCCAGGCATGGCCCATCCCCACTGCACAGGGATGGCCATTGCCCGGCCCTGCTCTGGCCAGCCCCAGGTGGCAGCCAGGACCTAAGGGTCCCCCCTGCCCCCTTGGCTTTGATTCTGGCAGCTTTAGAGCTGCTGCAGAGGTGAGAATTCCGTGGGGGGAAAAGGCCTGCCTTTGGTTTGCTCAGCCCTGCAAGAAGCACAAACCCCAATGGGAGCCCAAGCAGTGTCTCTGCAAAGGCCTTTGATGGTTTTCAGAGCAGGGCTGGCTGGAAACCTGCCCTGCAAGGGCAGCTGGGAGGGAACCAGCCCAGAAATGCAGGAGTTGATCATTTAGTCCCTAGCAGCAAGGAACTGAGAGAGCCCCAGAACTGCTGAAAGGACAACAACAATCTGCTCAACAACCTGACAGGGACACTACTTGTTGAACAAAACCTGCAGCATTCTGGGACCTCATGGAAAGAATATTTGTGTTCTGTCTCAGCTGCCAGACAAGAGGGAAAAGTGTGGAAATACCGAGCAGTGGCTGTGCCCCGCAGCCATGCTGGGGCTGTGTGGAATGACCCTGTCTGGATTCCAGGTGTCCCTGAAGCCACTCCATCCCTGCCCTCCCCACCTGCACAGGGCACAGGGAATAGACAGGGCTCTGCCCCGCTCCTGCACCGCCCCTTCCAGGGTACCCCTCCCCTTCCCAGAGCTGTGGGAGCCTTCCCCTGGCAATGCTCGGTCCCCACACATTACGACAGTGGCTTTGGACACACTGCCACAGTTGGTTCGGACACCCCGTGACCGTCCCGGCACTCCCAGCGCGATGGCAGCTGGGCCCATTCCCGGTGCTCCGGGACCACCATTGCGGTCCCTCCTTTCCGTGAACCCCAGCGCGGGGTCTCTGCCCCCCCGCTGTCCCAGGGTCTCCCCTCCGCCTTTTCTCTCTCTCCATGCACGGGTCTCCCCAGTGGGGTCCCGGTCGGTCCCTCCATCCCGGCCCCTCCCAACCGCTGCCTCCCGGCCCCTCCAGCCGCACCCACCCAACAGCCCCGGGACCAGCACTGGCTGAGGCTGCCGAGCTCCTGCAGGATGAGACGTTCCTGGGGCAGCGCTCGCTGAGCGGGGCCCGGCTCCCTCACACCGTCCTTGCCTGCAGCACTCGAGCTCCTGCAGTCCAGGGCGGGTCCTTCAGGATGTGTCGACTGCTCCCGGAGAGCTGCCCTTTGTCGGGAACCAGCCCAGGAGCACCCGAATCATCCCAAAAGCCTGGGCTGGGACCTCCTGTGAGGCTGAGCCTGAGGGGTTTGGGAGCCCGATGGGTGTCACTGCTCTGCCCCAAAATCTGGGGGAAGCAGGAATGACAAGCTGTGCCCCACCATGGCCCAGCCCCCTGGGCCTCACCTGAGCACCCTGCAGAATTCCCAGCACTCCTGCTCCACCTGCATGCCCAGGTGCTGTTCCTGTGGGCCCCCTGCTCCAGCCGCTCCCGCCTCAGCTGCTGCTCCAGCTTGGCCTTCCTGGCCAGCCAGCAGGAAGCAGCAGCCACATGGCACAGGCACTGAATCATCCCCAGCACCAGCAAAAACCTTCCCGGCAGTAAAGAAAGCTCCTTGTGGCCAGAGGTGGGGGCATGTGACCCCCAAATGGTATCCAATGCTGCCTTGTGTCCCCCAAAATCCCTGTGAGAGGCAGTGGAGCCATGTCCTTGTGCACAGGGATGCTTTAGGAGCATGGCTGAACTTCAGAAGCCCCAGCCCAAATTACAGCACCTCCTTAAGGGTCTGCAGCTCCCAGAGCAGAACAGGGGCATTGGCCCAACCAGCTCCAGTTTTGCCCCATTTTCCCCTCCCGAGGCACTGCCCCCAGCCTTGTCTCTCCCTGTGCTCCCCCCGAGGGGGCAGCAGACCCCTCGGGGCTGTGGCTCTGCTCTCCTCCTCCTCCTCCTCCCACCCCTGTTGCTTCTCTGTCGGGACCAGCAGTGGCCCAGGAAGGGCAGGAAATCCAAACGTGCTCTGGAGCCCCCTGAGGAGCCCCAGCAGAGTCAGCACTGAGCACCAGCTTTCCTTAACATCCCAGGGCAATTCAACATTGCCAGAACTGCTGTGCCAGGACTGAAGGAGGAAAAGGGAGTGAAAGGCTGAGGGTTTGCAGGAATTGTGGTGTAAAGCCACCAGAGGTGCTGTTGTGGGCCTGAGACCTGCCTGGGGTCAGGTGTGGCCTTCCTTCCATTCGGGATCATGGACATTGGTCGTGGGTATTGCCTAAGGCATGTGCCTGACCCCGGGACACTGCTACGCTTCCACTGGGCACTGGAATCCAACCTGCTGCCTTGGTGGCTTCTGCCCACTGCCGGTGCTGGTGCCGGGACCGATTGGTGCCTGTGAGTTTGCACAAGGAGCGATTTCCCCTCCTGCCTCCCGTCCGAGGCCACCATGGCCCCTGAGGGGATGGAGCTCGACCGGGGCGCCCCCCGCTGGCCGGGAGTGCTCCCTGCAGCGCCACCTGCTGGCCGCAGTTATAACTGCCACAAAAACAACAGCGCTGGGAGGGAGGGAAAGTTCTGGGTTTCTGTTGTTTGTTCTGCCCTGGTTTATAAATTTTCCAGTGAAGAGCTGTTATTCCTTTTCCTGCACTTCCGCCTGGAACCCTCATAATCTTTGAAATTAAAAAATGTTTCAGACATGGGTCTTCTTTGCATTCCAGAGACGTTCCCACTTTCCTTGGTAGATATTTCTCATTTCAATGAGTTGCCAAATCCTGGGTTCCAGCCTGGATGGGACAGATACCCCAACAGGAGAAAGGGTCAGAGACTTGGCCACCTCATGCTCTGCCTTTGAACCCTGTTGGGCCACCAACGGCCCTCTCCCCGGGTGGCACTACTGGTCACCCGGCCACTCAGGAGCTGGCTTTGGCAGAGTGTCACACTATCCCCAGTGTGCCACAGCTGACAGACTGATGGACAGACTGGGCCCTGTCTCACCAAAAGCAAGGCCTGACCCACCCCTGCTACACACAGGTGTTCCAAAATGTCTCCAGACATCAAACCTTTCCTATGCCATTGCCTGATCCTGACTGTCCTGGCAAAGGGGGAGGCTCTGGAACCCACACAGGGCCTTTGTGACATCTTTGTGTGGGGAATATGGCAGAGGAGTGGTTTGGGACAGGGGAGAAGAAAATCTACAGCCTCCTGAAGGCCACTTTGGCCATCAGAGCAAGGAAGGTCCAGAGCTCTGCCAGGTTCCTCTGGTGGAAGAAACATGCTGTGGGAAATGTCCAGGGTTCTTCATTTTTAGGGGCTTTCCCTGAAAATTGTTCCTTTTTGTGACCCTTTGGACTCAGAACCATGTTGCTGTTGCTGTTGATTTTATTCTCTCTCATTGCTGTTTCAGGAATTTGTTCTTCTCTCAGCCCTTTGGGATCTTTGTGCCTCCACGGGGACAGAGAGGGGCAGTTTTGGTGACAGCACACACACGAGTGGGTGCCCATGGGTGGGAAACCCCAAGGCCCCCCAGTTCCCCCAGTGTCACAGCACATTCCCGTAGATGTCACCGGGTTCCCATGGTCGCCCCTGGGGTTCCTGAAGTGTGGTGTCACAGGGGGACACTACGAGAGACACAGACTGTGGGATTTGGGTGGGGTGACACTCATGGGTGACGTGTCCTGTGGCGTGTGTCCCCCCCATACTCACCCGCTGCCCTCTTGGTGACCACGACGCGGGTGTACAGCACCTCCCCCTCTCCTGGGGGGACCGAGGAATCCGGGGGGGCCCTGAGGGAATAAAGGGGATTTGGGGGAGAGAATGGGAGGTCTTGAGGGTTGGGGTAAAAGGGGAGAGTGTGGTTTGAGCCCCCCACTCACCTTTCTTGATTCTTCCTGGCAGCTGCAAAGGAAAGAGGGGAGGGGTGACTGTGGGCTCCCCAGGAATCTGATTCCTCTCAGGATTTCCAAACACCCATGGGGCCCTCGATTTCTCAGAGGACCCCAGGCATCCCTGAAGTCTCCCAGAATTCATGAACCTCCACAGTGCCCCTCACCAACTCAGCCTCAAGGACCCAAAGGCCAGCAGAGACAGAGACCCCCCAAACGCCCCCAGGGCTTCTGAACGAACCCCCAACATCCCTGCAGGACCCTACAGCACCCCCAGTCAACGTCACCATTTTAGGGCTGTGGGAGGCACATTATGGTTCCCCAACTCTGGGGGCCTCTACAGCTCCTTGGGACCACTGTCCCCATATTGTCACCCACCCGCAGGGTGCCACCGGTGCCAGGCCACAATGACACCCACGAGCAGGAGCAGGAACAAAAGGACCCCACCGATCCCTGCAGCCACTGCAAGAAACAGAGACGGACACATCAGGGTCACCCATCACCTCAGTCGTGCTGCAGTCCCTGGTGAACTTGTGTGTACCCCACCTGTGTCTCTGTGTGTCCCTGTGTCCCGTGGTGTCACCTCCAGTGCCAGCTCTGGGCTGAGTGCCTGGAACACGCGGTGCCCGTCTGCCTGGTTGGTGGCCATGCACTGGTAGGTGCCTGAATGTCCCACATTGGTGGCCCCGAACTCCAGAAGGGGACCTCGGGCCACCTCCTGCCCGTTGTGCAGCCAGGTGAAGGTGACATGAGCTGAGCCCACCTGCACCGAGCAGCGCAGAGTCACAGGGTCGCCTCCATGCACCTGGTGTGACAGGGAGCCGGGGGTGATGGTAGCATTGGCCACAGGCACTGTGGGGACAGAGACAGGGCTGAGGACACAGGGAGGGGTTGGCAAGAGGAGTTGGGGGGATAGGGATGGGGTGGATGGGTGTGATGGTGGATTTCAGGGATGGGGTCACACCAGAGAGGGGTGAGGGGGCGCAGGGCAGAGGAGGGGAGACCCAAGAAATGTGTCAGAGGGACATGGAGGTCCCCAGGCAGGGAAGCCGAGGAGGCTGTGGGCACTCCCTGTGCCCATCCCCGCACTCACTGCGCACCGTGATGTGGAGCCGGGTGCTGCTCTTCTGCAAAGCCCCCCCTCAGAGGCACCCCACAGCTGAACTTCCCTGAGTGGGAGACCCCCACGGCAGGCACCAACAGCTAAAAGAACCCCTGAAGACCCCCCACCACCTGCCCATCCTGACAGAAAAGTAGGGGGAGTGCCAGTGGGACACTTGGAGCCACAGGGGGGCTAGGGGTGCTGAGGCAGCTAAGACTCAGAGGGGACCCCTTGGTGGGCTTGGGGGCCCTCCAGCACTGTCACCAGAAAGAGTTCAGGGATGGAGAGGGGAGATGAGGACTGTGACTCAGAGTGCACTGGGAAGTGTCTTTCAGGTTGTCAGGAGATGGGAGTTCCAGCCATGGCGGTGCTCACCGTGCACTGTCACTGTCACTGCTACTGAGCCTGTCGACCAGGACCTCACAAAACCCTTGCAGCGGTAGCTGCCACTGTGGTTCAGCTGGAGAGGGGACAGGGACACCTCAGTGCCATTAACGGACCTTGTCAGATTATTCTCATCCTTGAAAAATCGCACCTTGGTGACCAGGCTGTTCCACCGGGCACGGCAGCGCAGTGTCACCGTGTCCCCTTCCAGCAGTGCCTGTGCTGGCACCTGCAGCACCAGCTCATCTGTGGGACAGGAGGGTCCCATCTTACTGAGGGGTTTGAGATAGGTAAGGGGTGGGCACTGGGGACATCTGGGTGCACTGGGATGCACTGGGATGTCCCTGTGTGCAGGGCACAGGCTCCTGCCACACGAACGGTGTGAAGCCACATACAGAGTGGGGCCCACCCAGACCTGTCAGGGGCCACCCAGATCATTTAAGATTCCCCCTCACCATCTAAGACTGTCACAGGGGGGCTGAGCCCCGTGCCGGGTCTGTCACACGTGTAGGTGCCACTCTCTGTGACATTGAGGCAGTCATGTTTCTCCTGCCACCAGCGCCGCCCGTCCTTGTACCAGGTGGTGTCACCGGCGCTTCCCGAGCCCTGGCAGGTCAGTGTCACCCGGTCCCACAGCACTGGTGGCCTCCAGGGGGGCTCCACAAGGAGCTGGGTGGTCTGGGCACCTGCAGGTGACAGGGGACACCAGGCTGCCAGGACCAGCGTGGGGCTGGGGACAGCGGGGTGGGGACATGGCATTTGCCAAGGACTCACCAGTGAAGCCGAGGGTCTGGGCTGGAAGGGAGAAGGGACATGGATGGGTGGGCATGGCACCATGGGGACAGAGGCAAAGGGGCATGGAATGTGGGGGCTGTGCCCAAAAGGCATCAGTCTGGGCACTGATGTGGCACAGATGTCTTTAGGACAGGGACACAGCAGCCAACACATGCTCAGGCATGGGGACCTTGTGCTGGCACAGGTCACCCCCACCAGCCCAACAGCCACAGCCCCATGGCCCTGTGCCCATGGTCCCATTCCCATGGCACCTGTCCCCATGGCCCAAGCACATGATACTTGTCCCCTTGTCCCTGTCCCTGCATCTCTGTGTCCCTGTCCCTGTCCCTGCAGCTGCCCCAGCCACAAGGTTCCTTCTGTCACATCCTTGTCCCCACATTCCCATCCCCCTGTCCCTGTCCCCCCATCCCAGTTCCACTTTTCTTGTCCTCTTTTCCTGTCCCCAGGGCTACCCCACAACTCTGGTCACACTGGGCTCCATGCCCTGCTGGCATTGGGGACCTCAGGGAACCCAGCAGCCCCGCTGTGCACCCTCCTATCCCTATCCCCAGAGTGTCAGGCCTGTGCCCAGTGCACTCACCCCACAGGAGCAGTGCCACCTTCCCGGCCATCCCGGTGTCCCCAGCCATGTGCACTGGCTGTCACTCGCTGCTGTGGCCACCGCTCCCCTGGCTGGCGGCTCTTCGGATGAAGGGGAAGGAAGCGAGGTCACGTCTGTCCCCACGTGTAGGTGGCCCTTTGTGGGGGCAGGGTGGCCCCAAGCTGGGGACAGGCTGGGGACATGATGGGAGAGTCTGGGGACATGGTGGGGGCTCAGGGGATGTCAGCAGCCAAGGATGGGTGTCCAGGAGAAAGGGGGTCCTTGGGAATTGGGGTATTCATGCCTGGGTGGATTGAAGGATGGGGGTGCTGTGGAAACAAGTTTTTCAAGGATTTGGGGTCATGGCATTTGGGTGCCACGGTTGGGGGTGCAGGGGGAAAAAGGGGACCCTCAGGAATAGCGATTCTGGAGGAAAAAGCATCCCATGGGATGGGATCAAGGCAACGGTGGTCCTGGGCAATGGCAGTCCTGGGATGAGCGTCCCCAGGGAAGAGAGACCAAGGCAATGGGGTCCCAGGGGAATGGGGATGCCAGGGATGGGCAGTGGCTGGGTGGGAATAGGGGTCACAGCTCCTTCCCTGGCTGCCTCAGATTTTGGAGTGACTCAGAGACCAGCACAGCACACCCCCCTGGGGAACCCAGGGATCTCCTGGGATGCTCTGGCTCTCTGGCCCACACACTCCTGGGTCAGGTCCCCCCATTTCCTGGCTCAGCACTCCCAGGCAACACTTGATGCCCAATTGCTTGAGACAAAATTATACATCCATAGAATAAAAGCAAACATCTTTCCTACAGAATTTTTCCCCCAATAAAGGACATACTCAGCAAGAATCTAACAGAGAAGGTATAAAACACTCTGGTTTATAGAATCATTTTAACAGTTCCTCTCCCAACAAGTCACTCACAATGAAAACACATACAACTCACTATGAAATGAGACTTTTTGGTTCCCTTTAGGAGCCCATTGGTGCAACCCACAGCAGCATTTTCTTGTGAATAACAGAGAGAATGGAATCTCCCTGCATGTCTAACAGCTCCATGGGATTGTTCCCTGCCTGCTGGGCAGCGACCCAGCCCATAAGGAAGCCTTTTCTTGGGCCATCTTTAGGAACTCTCCCCATTTTGCTCATTCCCACCCTGAAACTTGATTGACTTCCCATGGAGGAACGGCAGAAGCTCTGTCCATCCTTGGGACAGTGCACAGGAATCTCTGGAAATGCCTGTGTGTGCCTCAGGGTCTGATTCCCTGGTAAATCCGCTCCAGCCTGCCCTGAATTCCCCTGCCTGGGAACTCCCTGCTCCTGCTGTGACAGCCCTGTTCCCCAGCCCCTCGTGTGCAGCCCCTGCTCAATATTTCCACACGTTTCCCTCTCTTCTGGTGTGCACATCCAGAATCCAAACCTTCCTTCAGGATGTTCCAGAAGGCTGCAGGTTTTGTTCAAGAAGGAGTGTTTAGGTCAGGTTGTTGAGCAGATTTCTGTTGTCTTTGCAGTAGTTTTGTGGTTTTCTCAGCCCCTTCATCAAGGGGACAAATGATCACATGCTGTATTTCCGGGCTGGTTCCCTCCCAGCTGCCTCTGCAAGGGGGGTTTCCAGCCAGGCCTGCTCTGAAAACCATCAAAGGGCCTCGCAGAGCCACGGCTTGGGCTCCCTTTGGGGTTTGTGCTTCTTGCAGGGCTGAGACAACCACAGGCAGGCCTTTTTCCCCCACAGAATTCTCACCTCTGCAGCAGCTCTAAAGCTGCCAGAATCAAAGCCAAGGGGGCAGGGGGGACCCTCAGGCCCTGGCTGGGCCCCACCCTTGGATGGCCACTGGCTTCAAGGAGCAGGAGTTTGGGACCTCCTTCCTGCCCTGGGCTCCATTCCCGAGCTGCTCTTGATGACTCAGATCATGCAGAGGACAAGTAAGGATGGAGAAGTCTGGAACAGGATTTCTCCTAAACCCCAGTAAACCCAAATCATTCCAAGCTCCAGGACAGAAAACCCACGGGGGGAGTTTTGGGGAGCAGTAGAGGGATGGGGCAGCCCCAAATAGCTCCAGACCCTCACAATGTCTCAGCCCTGTTGCAGCTATTTTGGGGCCAAGTCAGCCACTTTTCCAGGGGCAAAAATCTACAATTTTCCACCCCAGTGCGGAGGTGGGGGGGGGGGGGGCGTGCGGGGGGGGTGGGGGGGGGGAGGGCGGGATGGTCCTTGGGGTTTTGAACATAGGGGAGGGTGCACAGTCGGGAAGGTCAGGAGTGTTTCATCTGGCTCCCAGTGCTGAGACCCTGAGGAACAGGGTGGTTGTTGGGGGCTCTCGGGGGGGTCTGTGCCCTCCCCAGCTGACACTAACCCCATGTCACCCCCTACTGTCACCACTGTAGGGGCTTCTCACACATGGAAAGGTCGTGGAGAGCAGCAGGATGGGGGGCTTGGGTTGCACCTAAAAATCTTAAAGGGGAATTGAGGGCTCCCAAACTAGGTGTGGCTGTCAAGGGTGGTTGTAGAGGGGACAAGGCACATCCCAGGTTGCAACACCCCAGAGGTCACTATGTCCCACTGGGGAGAGGTGGTGGGCAGGGCCCCACCCCAGGAAAAGGGTTCACAGGATTTCCCACCCCTGGGACAGTGACACACCCCACCAGAATGTGTCACCCCTGGGACAGGTTCCCCCCAGATCATGTCATCCCCCGAACAGAGACCCCAACAAGAAAGGAACTCCCTGGATGTGACCCCCCCAGAACAGAACCACCCCTCTCTCTGACCCTAAGCACAAATGGCTTTGATGAAATGATGAGTGAAAGCATTGGGGGGCACAGCTGGGCACCTGCATCCCCCACAGAAGAGACCTGGAACCTTCTGGAAGCCTCTTGTGGTGCCCAAACGCCCAACCATGAGCACCCCAGGGGGCCTGTGCTGGACCCTGGTGTCCCCCAAATCTGAGACACCCAGTGAAGGAGCTGTGACCTCCCGTGCCCACCCAGCCACTGCCTATCCCTGGGACCCCCATTCCACTGGGAACCCTACCGTGGGATCCCAATTCTTTAAGGTCCCACCTCCCTGGGACACCCATCCCAGAACTGCCATTCCTCAGGATCTCCATGGTCCTGGATCCACCTTCCCTTCATCCCATCCCATGAGTCACCATTCCATTTCCCCTGGACCCCGACTCCCACAGGCCCCAGCCTAACTGACACCCCCATCCCTGGGACCTGCATCCCATGACCCAAAGTCCCTGGGAACCCCATTCCTGGGCCCCCACCCATGGGGGCCCCCATTCCCAGGCGTCCCGATCCCCTGGGTCCCCCTCCTCAGGTTCCCCATTCTCTGAACCCTCATTCCCTCAGGACATCCCTCCCAGGACCCCATTCCTGGGTTACCTCTTTCACTAGGACACCCAGCCTTCACTCCCCACATTCCCTGATTGCCCCAGTCCTGCCCCCACCCTGTCCCCACCAAGGGCCACCTCCACGTGGGGACAGGACGTGGCCTCTCTTCCTTTCCCTTTGGCCAAAAAGCCGCCACCCAGGGGACAGGTGGCCCTGGCAGCGAGTGACAGCCAGCCTGGATGGCCGGGGACACCCGGATGGCGGGGAAGGTGATGCTGCTCCTGTGAGGTGAGTGCCCCAGGCATGGGCCTGACACCCCTGGGATGGGCCCTGGTGAGGGAGAGACTTGTGGGGAGGGGGCACAGGGGGGCTGTGGGGCCCCCTGAGGTCCCCAAGGCCAGCAGTGCCAGAGCATGGGCATGGACCCCAGTGTGAGCAGAGTTGTGGGGTGGCTATGGGGACAGGAACAGGGGACAGGAATGTGGCAGCTGGGATGTGGGAATAGGATGCAGGGAGAAGAATGGAGGGAAGGGCATGTGAGGAATAGGATGTAGGGACAGGGATATGGCAAGAGGCACCATGGAGCTGGGGCACCTGTGGGGACAGGGACAGACAGACTGCACCATTCAGATGGGCCGTGGGGACTGCTACCATCTGAATGGGATCATGGGCACAGGGCCATGGGGACGTGGCCATGGGGACAGGTGCCATGAGGCTGGTGGGGATGACCTGTGCCATCATCAGGTGTCTGTGGTGTCACCACTTCCTGCCTCCACCCGGGGTAACCACACTGTCCCCATCCCCAGGGAATCCATTCCCAACAGATGTGGCTGTGGGCAGCTGTGACACAGACATGTCCCCTGGCCTCTCCAGACCTGTTGGGGACCATTCCTGAGCTCTTTCTCATGAGAACCAATGTCCCAAAGGGGACAGTTTGGGGGACAGCCCCCACACCCTGCAACCCGTGTGCCACTGTTCCTGCAAGGCCACCCTCACCCAGCCTTGTCCCTTGTCCCTTCCAGCCCAGACCCTCGGCCTCTCTGGTGAGTCCTCGGGGGATGTGATGGGCCCACCCTGCTGTCCCCAGCCCTGTTCTGGCCCTGGCAGGCTGGTGTCCCCTGTCACCTGCAGGCACCCAAACCCTCCAGCTCCTCATGGAGCCCCCCTGGAGGCCGACGGTGCTGTGTGACCAGGTGACACTGACCTGCCAGGGCTCGGGGCCACCCGGTGCCACCATCTGGTACAAGGATGGGCAGTGCTGGTGGCCAGAAGGACACGAGCCCTGTCTCATCACCGAGAGTGGCACCTGCACAAGTGTGACAGACCTGGCACCTGGCTCAGACCCTCTGTGCACTTTCTAAATGGTGAGAGCCCTTTGTCCCCTTACCCTGGCACCTGCGAGAACCTGATAGCTCTGGGTGAGCTCAGCTTCATGGCTCACACCCCTCATGTGACAAGAGCTTGCACACAGGGACATCTCAGAGCATCACTGGAGCATCCCGTGTACACACCAGTGCATCCCAGTGTGATGAGAGCACCCTATTGCAATGGGGGCCCCCTGGTTCCTTCTGTTGCCATCGGGACCCCCTGTCCCACAGCCACCCCAGTGCTGCAGGTGCCAGCACAGGCGCTGCTGGAGGGGGACACGGTGACCCTGAGCTGCCCGGGTCAGGCAGAAGGAGTCAGTCCTTGCAGTGCACTTCCACCACGATGGGAAGGATCTGGGGAGGTACCTCCATAGGACCGAGCTGCTCCTGCTGCCCCTGCAGCTGCGGCACAGCGGTCGCTACCACTGCAATGTCTGGGGAGGCTCCTGGCCGGAATGGTCACTGTGGGCACAGTCAGCACCAGTGACAGTGACAGTGCACGGTGAGCCCCCCACACCTCATGCCTCAGCACCCCACAGCCCCTTCACAGCGGACTCGGGGTCACATCCCCCCTGCCCCATCTCCTTCCCAGAGCTCTTCCCTGTGCTGGTGCTGATGGGTCCACCAAGCCCACCGAGGGGTCCCCCATGACTCTCTGCTGCCTCAGCACTCCCAGACCCCTGCGGCTCTGTGCCTCCTCTTGCATGAGTTCTACCAAGACAGAAGGTGGTGGGGGGCCCACAGGGGTCCCCGCAGCTGCTGGTGCCCATTGTGGGGTCTCCCACTCAGGGAATTACAGCTGCCAGGTGCACTCTGAGCAGGAGGCAGAAGAGCAGCACCCGGCTCCGCGTCATGGTGCGCAGTGAGTGTGGGGATGGGCACGGGGAGACCTCACTGCCTCCTCGGGTCCCTCAGCCCTGCCTGGAGACCCCCACTACTGCCCGGGTCCCCTATTCCTGTCACGGGTCCCCAGTCCTTTCCTCCTCGGGTCCCTGACTGGGTCCCCCACCCCTCACTGGGTCCTTTCACCCGTCCCTGGGTCCACCTCGCCTCTCTCTTCAGTCCCCCCATGTAGGAAAGGCATTTTGTGCTGTTCTTGTGAGCCAGCAAAGGCTTCCTAAAGATAAGGAAAGCCCTGTATCTCTCCCGAGGAAGACACCCAGGCTGCCACCATGGTGACGTGATGAAGGAGAGAAAGTTAAAAGATACAGACTCTGGCTGGCTCACAGAATGACGTAGCTCCTTGTTCTGCTGAGAACTTTGTTTCTCTCTTATGACCAATGGGCAGCGAATGTGTCTGTTAAGTAAATGTAAATATCTTGAAAAACTATAAAAGCAGCATGTTGCTATAATGAATCTCTCTTTTACACCCTTCTGGTGCAGTTGTGGTGTGTCGCGCTCTATCGCGACATCTGGTGGCCGCCCACCGTGATTGCAATTGGACTGTAAAAAAGGGAAAGGAAAAAAACAGAGAAAAAAGTTGAAGGGTACCCTAAAAATGAGCGAAGGCAGGAAGGAGGCTGCGGAGGTCCAGACCTCATTCAGACATCTGATTCGAGGTGTGTGATTGGTAAAAAATATGGGGCATAATTTATTAAACGAGGAAAAGTTTGTTTTGTCCACGTGGAAAACTTTATTAAAAAAGAAAAATGTTGAAGCTTCCGATTATGCTCTTCCTAGTTTACTGATATGGTGTAAATCACAGGACTTGGAGGCTGATGCTGACACTGCTTCCAGTGTCCGGGCATGGAAAAAGGTTGGGAAGAAACTATGGGAAGTGGTATCTAAGGGGGATAAGACAGTTATTGATTTGGCTACTACATGGAGACGGTTGTATGAGGCATTGAAGGAATGGAAAGCAGAACAAGATCGAGAGGAGTAATTGGAGGAGCAGGAATTAGAACAAGCAACTGAAGTAGAGGAACAGGAGGAAGATGAGGCTGAGCCTGTCCATATATCTCCCCCTGAGGAGGCTGCTGTAGCTGCTGTGGAGGTTCCCCCAGGGTTTGCTGTCGTGAGAATCAAATCGCAGGCTAAGACAGTTCCTCGCTATTTATTTCCAAAAGACGATGTTAAACCTGTGTATACTTTGCCTGTTCAGTAGTTAGTTGAACTGTGTGCTAAACCAAAGTATCTTATGCCTGCACAGCAATTAGCAAAAATGAAGTCACAGAAGAAGCAAAGTGGCTGGGTCATTGGCCCCTTTTTGTCTCCCTGGGCAGTCTGCTCCACCCTCATCCTCCCCTCCACGTCAGGCTGTGGGAGTTGATGCCTTGCTGGGCAATGGACTGTTCTCCAACCCGGATTTGCAGGCAAGATGGGACCCCCTGGTTCCCCTCCTCCCTCCTGTCTGAGGCCGTCATGGCCCCTGAGGGGATGGAGCTCGACCTGGTGGGCGGGAGTGCTCCCTGCAGCGCCCCCTGCTGGCCAGGAGTGCTCCCTGCAGTGTCCCCTGCTGGCCGGGAGAGCTCCCTGCAGCGCACCCTGCTGGCTGTGGTTATAACTGCCACAAAAACCAACAGCGCTGAGCAGGAGGAAAGTTCTGGTTTTGTGTTGTTTGTTCTTTCCTGGCTTATAAATTTCCCAGTAAAGAGCTGGTTTTCCTTTTCCTGAACTTCTGCCTGGAAGCTCCATCATCTTTGAAATGAAAAAATGTTTTAGGCATGGGTCTTCTTTCCATTCCAGAGATGTTCCCACTTTCCTTGGTAGATATTCCTCATTTCAATGAGTTGCCAAATCCTGGGTTCCAGCCTGGATGGGACAGATACCCCAACAGGAGAAAGGGTCAGAGACTTGGCCACCTCATGCTCTGCCTTTGAACCCTGTTGGGCCACCAAGGGCCTTCTCCCCAGCTGGCACTCAGCCATTTAGGAGCTGGCTTTGGCAGAGCATCACACTATCCCCAGTGTGCCACAGCTGACAGACTGATAGACAGACTGGGCCCTGTCTCACCAAAAGCAAGGCCTGACCCACCCCTGCCACACACAGGTGTTCCAAAATGTCTCCAGACATCAAACGTTTCCTGTGTCTGACACCCAGCCTTGTTCCATGGCCTGATCCTGACTGCCCTGGGAAAGGGGGAGGCTCTGGAACCCACACAGGGCCTTTGTGACATCCTGGTGTGGGGAACATGGCAGAGGAGGGGTTTGGGACAGGGGAGAAGAGAATCCAGAACCTCCTGAAGGCTGCTTTGGCCATCAGAGCAAGGAAGGTCCAGGGCTCTGCCAGGTTTCTCTGGTGGATGAAATGTACTGAAGGAAACGTCTGGGGATGGTTTCTTTTTCTGGGCTTTCTGTAGAAATTGTTCCTTTTGTGACAATTTGGACTCTGAACCTTATTGCTGTTGTTATTGGTTTTATTCTCTCTTATTGCTGTTGCAGGAAATTGTTCTCTCAGCCCTTTGGGATCTTTCTGCCCCCACGGGGAGGGAGAGGAGCAGTTCTTAGCGGCAGCACACAGACTTGTGGGTGCCCATGGGTGGGGACCCCCAGTGCCCCCCAGTTCCCCCCCAGTCTCACAGCACATTCCTGTAGATGTCACCGGGTTCTCGTGGTTGCCCCTGGAGTCCCTGCCATTCCGTGTAGGTCACCTGGGGATCCTGGAGTGTGGTGGCATGAGGGACACTGCGAGAGACACGGGCTGTGGGTTCTGGGTGGGGTGACTCATGGGTGACGTGTCCCTCTGCGTGTGTCCCCCCCATACTCACCCGCTGTCCTCTTGGTGACCATGATGTGGGTGTACAGCATCTCCCCCTCCTCTGGGGGGGCTGGGGGATCCAGGGAGGCCCTGAGGGAATAAAGGGGATGTGGGGGAGGGAATGGGAGGTCTTGGGGTTGGGGTAAAGTGTCAGAGTGTGGTTTGAGCCCCCAACTCACCTTTCTTGATTCTTCCTGGCAGCTGCAAAGGAAAGAGGGGAGGGGTGACTGTGGGGTCACCTCGATTTCTCACAGGGCCCCCAAGCATCTCTGAAGGCTTCCAGAATTCATGAACATCCCCAGTGCTCCCAACCAAATCCACCTCAAGAACCCAAAACCCAGCAGGGACAGCAACCCACCTCAACACCCCCAGGGCCTCAGAAAGTACCCCCAATATCCCTGCAGGACTCTCCAGCACCTCCCCAAACTCTACAGAAACCCCAGATATGGTCACAGTTTTGGGGCTCTGGGTGGTACCCTAGCACTGCCCAATTCTGGGGGCTGCAACCACACCCTGCGACCTCTGTCCCCCCATTGTCACCCACCCACAGGGTGCCACCGGTGGAAGGCCACAATGACACCCATGAGCAGGAGCAGGGAAAAAAAGGCCCCACCGATCCCTGCAACCACTGCAAGAAACAGAGGGGGACACATCAGGGTCACCCATCACCCCAGGGGTCCTGCACTCCCTGATTACCCTGTGTGACCCCACCTTGGTTGCAGTATCCCCACTGTTTCACAGCCAGGACCAGCTCTGGGCTGAGTACCCAGAACATGTGGTGCCCGTCTGCCTGGTTGGTGGCCATGCACTGGTAGGTGCCTGAATGTCCCACATTGGTGGCCCCGAACTGTAGGAGGGGACCCTGAGCCACCTCTGTCCTGTTGTGCAGCCAGGTGAAGGTGACAGGGGCTGAGCCCACCTGCACCAAGCAGCACAGGGTCACAGGGTCACCTGCACACATCTGGTGTGACAGGGGGCCGGGGGTGATGGTGGCATTGGCCACAGGCACTGTGGGGACAGAGACAGGGCTGAGGCCACAGGGAGGGGCTGGCAGCCAGTGTGGGGTGGAAAGGGATGGGGCGGATGGTTGTGATGGGGGATTTCAGGGACAGGGTCACACCAGAGAGGGGTGAGAGGACAGGGCAGAGGAGAGGAGACCCAAGAAATGTGTCTGGGGGACATGCAGGTGCCCAGGCAGGGGACCCCATAAGGCTGTGGGCATTCCCCGTGCCCATTCCTGCACTCACTGTGCACCATGACGCAGAGCCGGGTGCTGCTCTTCTGCAAAGCCCCCCCCGTCAGAGGGCAACACGCAGCTGTACTTCCCTGAGTGGGAGACCCCCACGCTGGGCACCAATATCTGCGGGGACCCCTGTGGGCCCCCGACCACCTGCCCATCTTGGTAGAACAGGAGGGGGAGTGCAGGAGGGAGGCTTGGAGCCATGGGGGTTTGGAGGTGCTGAGGCAGCTGAGAGTCAGGGGGGACCCCCTTGGTGGGCTTGGGGGACCCTCCAGCACCAGGACCGGAAAGAGTTCAGGGAAGGAGACGGGAGGTGAGGAGTGTGACTCAGATGCACTGGGAAGTGGCTTTGGGTTTGGCAGGAGATGGGAGTTCCAGCCGTGGGGGTGCTCACCGTGCACTGTCACTGTCACTGCTGCTGAGCCTGACAACCAGGACCTCACCCAGACCTTGCAGAGGTAGCTGCTGCTCTGGTTCAGGTGGAGGGGGGACAGGGACAGCTCGGTCGCATTAAGGGTCCTTGTCAGATTATTCTCATCCTTGAAAAATTGCACATTGGTGACCGGGCTGTTCCATCGGGCATGGCAGAGCAGTGTCACCATGTCCCCCTCCATCAGCGCCCGTGCTGGAACCTGCAGCACCAGCTCCTCTGTGGGACAGGAGGGTCCCATCTTACTTAGGAGATAGGTCAGAGGTGTGTCCCCATGGCACTGGGGACATCTGGGTGCACTGGGATGCACTGGGATGTCCCTGTGTGCAGGACACAGGCTCCTGGCACATGAGCAGTGTGAAGCCACCTACGGAGTGGAACCCACCCAGACCTGTCAGGGGCCACGCAGATCATTTAAGATGCCCCCTCACCATCTAAGACTGTCACAGGGGGGCTGAGCCCACTGCCGGGTCTGTCACACTCATAGGTGCCACTCAGGGCAACAATGAGGCAGTCATGTCCCTGTTGCCACCAGCGCCTCATGTCCTTGTACCTGGTGGTGGCACCAGTGGTCCCCAAGCCCTGGCAGGTCAGTGTCACCCGGTCCCACAGCACCGGCGGTGTCCTGGGGGACTCTAGGAGCATCTGGGTAGTCTGGGCACCTGCAGGTGACAGGAAACACCTGCCTACCAGGGCCAGCACGGGCTGGGGACAGCGGGGTGGGGACATGGCATTCCTTGAGGACTCACCAGCGAGATCAAGGGTCTGGGCAGGAAGGGAGAAGGGACAGGGCTGGGACGGGGTGGCACCTTGGGGACAGAGGAAAACGGGGTACAGTATGTGGGGGCTGTGCTCAAACTGTCACCATGAGGACATCAGTTCTTGTGGGAAAGTGTGTCTGGGTAGTCCCCAAAAGATTTGGTGAGGCAGGGGGACATGGCTGTGTCACAGCCACCCGTGCACCACATCCGTGTGGCACGGACACCTTGGGAACAGGGACTCCGAGGCCACCCTGGGCTGAGGCAGAACATGGGGACACTGTGGACACCCCAGGCACAAGGACACAATGGACACAGCCCATGCTGGCACAGGTCACCCCCAGCAGCTCATGATCCCATGCCCATGATCCCATCCGCATGACCACATCCTCACAGTTCTTGTCCCCTTCTGTCCCTGCATCCCAGTTGCCTTGTCCCTATCCCCAGAGCTCCCTGAGCCCAAAGGTGCTAGTCCCCACATTCCTGCCCCCACATCACCATCCCCAAATTCCTGCCCCCTGTTCCTGTCACCAAAGCCACCCTACATCAGTCACAGTCCCACCAAGGTCCACTGTGGGTAACATGGACTGGCTCTGCTGGCATTGGGGACCTCAGAGGACCCCACAGCCCCCCTGTGCACGCTCCCCTCTCCATCCCTGGGGTGTCAGGCCTGTGCCCAGGGCACTCACCCCACAGGAGCAGTGCCACCTTCCCGGCCATCCTGGTGTCCCCAGCCATGTGGACTGGCTGTCACTCGCTGCTGTGGCCACTGGTCCCCTGGCTGGCAGCTCTTCGGATGAAGGGGAAGGAAGCGAGGTCACGTCTGTCCCTACGTGGACGTGGCCTTTGGTGGGGGCAGGGTGGCCACAAGCTGGGCTCAGGCTGGGGACAAGGGTGGGTGGGACAAAGTGGGACATGGGGTTCCCAGGAGTGGGGGGCTCAGTGGGTTTTGGGAGTCAGGGATGAGTGTCCAGGGAAATGGGGGGAATCCTAGGGATGGGGTGCCTGCCAAATGGGGGTGCTGAGGAGGGGGAGTCACTGGGAATGGAGGTGCCATGGGAATGGGGCTCCCCAGGGCCTGGGGGACTCAGGGATGGGAATCCCAGGGCAATGTGGGCTCCAGGGATTTGGGATCAGGAGATGGGGGTCCTCGGGATGAGGGTGCCGGGGGAATGGGGAGTCCTGGGAGAATAAAGGCTCTGGAGAAAGGGAGATTTCAGAAGATGGAATGAACAGGAGAGGGTTCCTTGGGAGTAGGGTGCTGGGCAATGGAGATCCTAGGGAATGGTAATGCTGGGATGGGGGTCCCAGGGATGGGGGGATATAAGGAATGGGCCTCCCATGGTTGGGTTCCCAGGGGAAGGGAACCCAAGGGATGGGCAGTTGCTGGATGGGTACAGTCATCTCATCTCCTTCCCTGGGTGCCTCAGATCTTGGCGTGACCCAGGGAAAAGCCCTCCCCAAATGGGGTGCTGGTTTCCTGTGCAGGCATCACATGGGGGTCCTCTGCCTCTGTGCCCTCCCTTGCCCTTGATGTCTCCTCTCTTTATTTCTCTTTTTATCTTATTTTCCTCACTTTCCAGGTGCCAGGTCCCCTCACTCCCAGTTCCTGGCTCAGCAATCCCAGGGAGCACCTGAGCAGGGAAGGGGTTGGGGGGACCAAGAGGAATGGGAAAATGGGGAGCAGGAGGTGCAGGGAAGGGTGGGCAGGCTGTGGGAGATGGAGGTGTGGGGCTGTGCCCCACAACACTTTCACTTTCTTTTTCCTGGACAAGAAGGAAGAGGCTGTTTGTGCTCTGTAAAAGATGGGAAAGGGGGGAAGGGGGATCTCTCCTGGGGGGGCACATCCAGGGGGCTCCTGTACTGGGAGGATCCTGTCCCAGGGGGTGACACATCCTGGAATGGGGGAACCTTTACCAGAGGGTGGCGGTTCCAGAAATGTCCCTGCACATTCCTGGCTGGGAGCCTGTCCCAGGGGTGGCACATCCTGGGGACTCCTGCCAATCCAAGGGTGGGGCCCAGGCATGGCCCAGCCCCACTGCACAGGGATGGCCATTGTCCAGCCCTGCTCTGGCCAGCCCCAGGTGGCAGCCAGGACCTGAGGGTCCCCCCTGCCCCCTTGGCTTTGATTCTGGCAGCTTTAGAGCTGCTGCAGAGGTGAGAATTCTGTGGGGGTAAAAGGCCTGCCTGTGGTTTGCTCAGCCCTGCAAGAAGCACAAAACCCAAAGGGAACCCAAGCAGTGGCTCTGCGAGGGCCTTTGATGGTTTTCAGAGCAGGGCTGGATGGAAACCACCCTGCAAGGGCAGCTGTGGGGGAATCAGTCTGAAAATGCAGCAATTGATCATTTTGTCCCTGTCTCCAAGGGACTGAGAGACCTCCAGAACTACTGCAAATCCCACACCAATCTGCTCAATAACCTGACCCGGACCCTCCTCCTCCTTCCTGCCTTGCTGTCGGTGGACAGTGGCCAGATGCCCCGCACCCACCACAGCCGCTCCCTCACTGCCCTCCGCACCTGGATGGGGAGAGAAAATTGAGCAAAGGGTTCCTTGGTTGAGACAAGCACCAGGAGAGAACACTCATCAAATCCTGTCATGGGCCAGACTGCCTCGGATTTAGAGATATAATTTGAATTTATTGCTGACATAATCAGAGCAGGATAAGGAGGAGTCAAAAAAACCCTTCAATACACCTTCTCCCTGTTATTCATAACTATGTAGTCATTGGCTTTCTCTATTATATTGCTTTTTGCAAACTATTTTGATACAATACAGTTTGTAATCACTTTTTTACAGCTTTTGATACACTACAGTTTGTCAGCCTTTCTAACCTAATCACTGTAGAGAATATATATTTTTATGTGATAAATATATTATCGTTTAGGCTCTCCCAAAATATCAAGATAGAGACAATGTGTTGTGTATCACAGCATTAACTGTTGCAGAAGTAGCTAATGCCTTTATTTGTGTAACTAACTGACAATGGTGAGAATAAATCAGATAATTTTGCGAAATAGCTAATGTCGATTTAATATACTGGTGGAGTATCTCATCTGTATGATAAGAACACACTGAAAACTAGCAAGTAAATAAACATCCAAAGAAAGACTGCAAAGACGAATTTACCACTGACCCTTTGCTTATCGAGAACTGTCAAACCACAAAACAGGGGGGCCTTGTGAGAACATAAAAGATATAAATTTACTCTGCAGTATGGCATGTACTTTATGAAAATGAATCAAGGGTCAAACCAAGCAAAAAAATTCCCGGGACATGTAAACTGGAAAGAATATTTGAATATGTGTAACCCTGCTGAGTATGTATTTAACCAATACAATGAAAAGGTGTGTAAGACAAATTGTTGTAGTTAATGGTGTGCCTCTGGCATTTGCCAAGCACCCAGCATGCTGTTTACTGATCCTTTTATCCCTTATCAATCATTTACAAATTTTAAAGAGTGAGCCTTGTTTCTCACATGGTTTAATCAAAAGCTGGATTTTGTGTACAATAAGTGTTAAAAGGGTCGTGTGGCCCCCAGGCACTGGGAGGGGGAATGAGGAGCCCCATGGGGTGCTGTGAAGAGGAAGAAGAGACCCTTGAGGGGAATCGATGCCCCCCAGTGCCCCCAGTGCCCCTCAGTGCCGCCAGTGTCACAGCACGTCATTGTAGTGACGGGGGTCCTGCTGTCCCTTGTAGGTTCCCAACAGCTCCACGTTGGTCACATGTGGATCCTGAGGTGGGCCAGGGCCAGGGGACACCTGTGGGGGCCATGAGAGTGGCACCAGTTGTGGGGACCTGGGTGGAGGGTGACACTCATGGGTGATGTGTCCCTGTCCCCTCCCTGAATTCTCCCACTGCCTGCTCGGTGCCAACATTCACTTTCTCTTTCCTGTAGCAGAAAGAAGAGGTCATTCGTCTGGTTTATAGAATCCTTCCAAACACTGCTCTCCCCACAACTCCCTCACAAGAAAAACACAAACTAATCCCAAAGAAATGAGACTTTTTTGCTCTCTTTATGATTCCCTTGGTGCATCCCACAGCAGCATTTGCTTATGGATAACAGAGAGTGTGGAATCTCCCTGAGTGTCCAACAGCTCCATGGGATTGTTCCCTGCCTGCTGGGCAGCAACCCAGCCCATAAGGAAGCCTTTTCTTAGGCCATCTTTAGGAACTCTCCCCATTTTGCTCATTCCCATTCTGAAATTTGATTGACTTCCCATGGAAAAAGGGCAGAAGCTCTGTCCATCCTTGGGACAGTGCACAGCAATCTCTGGGAATGCCTGTGTGTGCCTCAAGGTCTGATTCCCTGGTAAATCCACTCCAGCCTGCCCTGAATTCCCCTGCCTGGGCACTCCCTGCTCCTGCTGTGACACCCCTGTTCGCCAGCCCCTCATGTGCAGCCCCTGCTCAATATTTCCACACTTTTCCCTCTTTTCTGGTGTGCACGTCCAGAACCCAAAGCTTCCTTCCAGGAGGCTCGGAAGGCTGCAGGTTTTGTTAAAGACAGAGGGTCCAGGTTATGTTGTTGAGCAGATTGTTGTTGTCTTTGCAGTAATTTTGTGATTTTCTTAGTCCCTTGGGCAAAGGGACAAAATGAGCAATTGCTACATTTCCGGACTGGTTCCCTCCCAGCTGCCCTCTCAGGAGGCTTTCCAGCCAGCCCCGCTCTGAAAACCATCAAAGGCCCTCGCAGAGCCACTGCTTGGGCTCCCTTTGGGTTTTGTGCTTCTTGCAGTGCTGAGCAAACCACAGGCAGGGCCTTTTACCCCCACAGAATTCTCACCTCTGCAGCAGCTCTAAAGCTGCCAGAATCAAAACCAAGGGGGCAGGGGGGACCCTGAGGTCCTGGCTGCCACCTGGGGCTGGCCAGAGCAGGGCTGGGCAATGGCCATCCCTGTGCAGTGGGGCTGGGCCATGGCTGGGCCCTACTCTTGGATGGCCACTGGCTTCAAGGAGCAGGAGTTTGGGAGCCCCTTCCTGCCCTAGGCTCCATTTCTGAGCTGCTCTTGCCGGCTCAGATCCAGCAGGGGACAAGGAAGAATGGAAAATCTGGCCACCCTCCAGACCTTCCATGCCCCAGGACAGGATCCCCTTGCTCAGCATGTGTTCCCCCTGGGACAGGATCCCTCCAGGAAAGAACCCACCCCCAGAGTATCAAACATGTCAAACAGCCTCTTCCTTTTTCTGCAGGAAAATGAAAATGTTGGCGGTGGGTGGAGTGGGGTGGGGAAGCTTGATTGTCCCATCCCCCACAGCCTCCCCAGCCCTCCCTGCAGACCCCTCACCCCTGCTTCCCCCACCCTGGACTTTCTCCAACCCGTTTCCTGCTCGTGGCCTCCACAGAATCATCAAGGCACGAACTGGGGGTTGTGAAATTGAGGGGGAAAATGACGGGAGTAGAAATAAAGATGAGAAAAAGCCCCTGGGGGCTATAGGGGCCCAGGCCCAGACCTTCTTGGAACCTACCGTGGGTGACCCTCCCAAAAAACAAGCATCCAGTGGGAACCTTGCTGGGCCCTGGGTCACCCCAAAATCTGAGGCACCCAGGGAAGGAGCTTTGACCCACGGGCTCACCAAGCCACTGCCCATGCCTGGTGCCCCCATTCCCCTGGGATCCCAGTCATGGGAGCCCCATTCCTTATATCCTCCCTTTCCTAGGACCTGCATCCCAGTACGGACATTCCCCAGGATCTCCATGGCCCAGGACTCCATTCCGAAGGAACCCTCTCCTGTTCATTCCATCCCCTGAAATCTCCTTTTCTCCAGAGCCTTTTTTCTCCCAGGACTCCCCATTCCCCCGGCACCCTCATCCCGAGGACCCCCTTCTCCTGACCCCAAATCCCTGGGGCCCACATTCTCCTGGGACTCCCATCCCTGAGTTCCCCCCAGCCCTGGGGACCCCCATTCCCATGCCACCCCCCCTTCCCAATGACTCCCACTCTTCAGCACCCCCATTCCGCAGGCACCCCATCCCAGGGATCTCCCATTCCCCTAGACACCCAGCCCTGTGTCCCCAAACCCACTGAGCCCCCCAGTCCTGGGAACCCCATGTCCTACTTTGTCCCACCCACCCTTTTCCCCAGCCTATGACCAACTTGTGGCCACCCTGCCCCCTCCAAGGGTCACCTCCACATGGGGACGGATGTGACCTCGCTTCCTTCCCCTTCATCCGAAGAGCTGCCAGCCAGGGGAGCGGTGGCCACAGCAGCGAGTGACAGCCAGTCCACATGGCTGGGGACACTGAGATGGCTGGGAAGGTGGCGCTGCTCCTGTGGGGTGAGTGCCCTGGGCATGGGCCTGACACCCTAGGGATGGGGAAGGGAGGGGGCACAGGGGGGCTTTGGGGTCCCCTGAGGTCCCCAATGCCAGCAGGGCATGAAGCCCAGTGTGACCAGAGTTGTGGGGTGGCCGTGGGGACAGGAACAGAGGACAAGATGAGTGGAACTGGGATGGGGGGACAGAGACAGGAGGATGGAAATGTGGGGACAAGGATGTGGCAGAAGGAACCTTGTGGCTTGGGCAGCTGGGGAGACAGGGACAGGGACAGGGACAAGGGTACAAGTACCATGTCCTTGGGCCATGGGTACAGATACCATGAGAATGGGAGCATGGGCACAGGGCCATGGGGCTGTGGCTGTGAGGCTGGTGGGGGTGACCTGTGCCAGCACAGGGTCCCCATGCCTGAACATGTGTTGGCTGCTGTGTCCCTGTCCTTCAGACCTCTGGGCTACACCAAAGCCCCCACTGAGAAGTTTTGGAGAAACCCCACACCCCAATGCCCCTGAGCCTCTGTTCCTGCAGTGCCACTCTGTCCCAGCCCTGTCCCTTCTCCCTTTCAGCCCAGACCCTCGGCCTCGCTGGTGAGTCCTCGGTGAATGCCATGTCCCCACCCCTCTGTCCCCAGCCCTGTGCTGGCCCTGGCAGTCTGGTGTCCCGTGTAACCTGCAGGGGCCCAGACCACCCAGCTCCTCGTGGAGCCCCCCTGGACGCCGCCGGTGGAATGGGACTGGGTGACACTGACCTGCCAGGGCTCTGGGAGTGCCGGTGACACCACCTGGTACAGGAACGGGCGGCGCTGGTGGCAACAGCGACGCGACCGCCTCAATGTCACCCTGAGTGGCACCTATGAGTGTGACAGACCCGGCAGTGGGCTCAGCCCTACCATGAATGTCTCAGATGGTGAGGGAGGTTTGGTTGTCCCCAGGCTGGGACCCCGAGGGCTCTGGGGGGGCTCAGCTCCCTGGGTCCCCTCCTGGTGTGACCAGAGCCTGACCCCTGCTCTGGAGATATCCCAGTGCATCCCAGTGTGGTCGAAAGCGCGGGGGTACTGGGGACTCCTGGTGCGCTGGGTGTGGCCCAGTGGGGAGGTCCCAGTGACATAGGGATGCTCCAGATCCTTGAGATGTGACAGGAGCCCCCTGTCCCCCAGCCTGGCTGGTGCTGCAGGTGCCGGCATGGATGCTGCTGGAGGGGGACACGGTGACACTGCGCTGCCGGAGCTGGCGAGACAAACCGATCACTTTGGTGTCCTTCTGCCACGAGGAGAAGGAACTGGGAGTGTTCCCCAGTGGCACCCAGCTGTCCCTGTCCCCTCTGCAGCTGAGCCACAGTGGCCGCTACAGCTGCAAGGGCCAGGTGGGATCCTGGGGGTGGCAGGAGTCAGCACCAGTGACAGTGACAGTGCACGGTGAGCACCCCCAAGCCCCCACCCCAACACTCCCACAGCCCTTCCCCAGAGACTCGGTGCCACAAGTCCCCCTCCCCTCTCCTGCCCTGAGCTCTCCCCTGTGCCGCTGCTGGAGGGTCCCCCTGAGCCCACCGAGGGGTCCCCCCTGACTCTCAGCTGCCTCAGCACCCCCAGACCCCTGCAACCCCAAGGCCCGCTCCTGCATGTGTTCTACCGGGATGGGCAGGTGGTGGGGGGCCCACAGGGGTCCCCACAGCTGTTTGGTGCCCACCGTGGAAGTCTCCCACTTGGGGAATTACAGCTGACAGGTGGGCCTTGAGGGGTGCCCGTGCAGAAGAGCAGCACTCGGCTCCGTGTCACGGTGAGCAGTGAGTGGGGGGATGGGCACGGGGAGCCCCCATTGCCTGCTCAGGCCACCTGCTTGGCTGCCTCTTTGCCCCCCATCACAGCTTTCTTGTGTCCTTCCACCTCTCCTCTTGTCCCCTTGCCCCTCTTTGGTGTGACCCCAATTCTGACATCCCCCATCACACCCATTCCCACCCGTCCCTATCCCCCCGCCACCGGCTGCCAGCCCCTCCCTGTTACCTCAGCCCTGTCTCTGTCCCCACAGTGCCTGTGGCCAATGCCACCATCACCCCTGGTGTCCTGGATGTGACACCGCAGGACACAGGGACACACAGGGACACAGGTGGGGTCACACGTGGTCACCAGGGAGTGCAGGACCCCCGGGGTGATGGGTGACCCTGATGTGTCCCCCTCTGTTTCTTGCAGTGGCTGCTGGGGTCGGTGGGGCCCTTTTGTTCCTGCTCCTGCTCGTGGGTGTCATTGTGTCCTGGCAGCGGTGGCACCCTGTGGGTGGGTGACAATGGGGGGACGGGGGTCATGGAGAGAGGATGGAAGGGCCCCGAGAACATGGGCCATAGGGTGGCACCCACAGCCCCTGACTTGGGAGGGGCTGAGCCCCCAGTGACCATGGCTCAGAGAACTGGGGAGGTGTTGGAGGGTTGTGCAGGGACTTTGGGGGTTCTGTCAGGGGTTCCCCTCCCTGCCAGGCTTGGGGTTCTGGGGGCTCAGGGTGTTGGTGCAAGTGGGGTTTTTCAGGGATACTCAGGTGCATCAGGGATACTGGGGGTCCTGGGGAGAATTGTGTGTCTGGTGGTGGTTCAGCATTCCCAAGGGTGGATGGGGGCCCCTGGGTCTCCAAAGTCACCCCTCCAGTTTTCCTTTGCAGATGCCAGGAATCACCAGGAAAGGTGAGCGCAGGCTCCAGCCATGATACACCTTTTACCTAAACCCCCAGGACCTCCCATCCCCTTCCACACACCCCCTTAATCCCACAGGCCCCCCCCAGACCCCCTGGCACCCATGGTGGAGGATCCTCAGGAGACATACATGAAGCTGCAATGGCAACCGTGGGAACCAAGTGACATCTATGACAGCCTACACCAAAAGTTGTGATGCTCTGGGAAGCGGGAGGCACTGGGTGACACTGGGGGTGCTCCCTGCATGGCTTCTGTGGTTGCCCATCCTTCCAAGGGAGGTGGTCATGGGTCAGGGGGAGGTTACACAGAGTACCCTCTGCTCCCCATTTCCTCTCCCCGTACCCCCAAGGGCTGCCCCATCCCTTTGCTCGTACCTGCAGGGGCTCCCAGGCCCCATCCAAGTGCCCAAGTACCCTCAGACACTGCCCCATTCTCTCCCCACAGTGCTTGCAGTACACCCAGGGCTTCCCCATTCCCCCTCCCACTACCCCTGTCCTGTCCCTCTGTAAAATGGAGAGTTGGGGAGGATTCTTGCTGAAATATTTCTCAGATGAAAATGAAGCACAAACACAGCAATATCATATCTGTGAACTCTTTATTGACAAAGGAGGGTAAGTGTTCTTACCGAAGGGGGAGAGAAGGGAGTAGAAAGGGAAAAGGAAAGAGAGAGAAACAGAAGACAGGGACAGCGTTACCACAAGAAGCCCGGGCGCTCTGTGGGCATCAGCTCGGCAGATGGAGTGTGTGTGCTGCGAGCCACGGCGAGCCCACATGGCTTTTGTGAGTGGCCGGGCATGATTTCCAAGCAACGGCACCTGCGTGTCTCTGGCATCAGCCAGCGATGGCTCTGGGCTGGCTGCTGCGGGCTGGCTGCGGGCCGGGGCTGCAGCACTGGTGGCTCTGGGCTGGCTGCCGCGGGCTGGTGCTGCGGTGGGCAGGTGCAGCAGGCTCGGTGCTGTGGGCAGCATGGGAAACGCAGCACAGGCAGCGGGTGGGTGCAGGCAGCATCCGCTCTGTCGGGGAAGCAATGCAGGAGTGTAGGACAAGCAGGAATGAGCTACCTGGTGGAAGCAGCCAAGCAGGGAAGAACAGGTGCAGGCAGGGAAGAAGGACCACTGGGAGGAAAAGGCGAGGGGGGAGTAAAGCTGATATTTTTGTCCGACGTCCAGGAGGAATGATGCATCTGACTCCATCTGTTCAGAAGGCTAATTAAGTACTTTATTCTACTACATTTTTCTATATTATATTACATTACATCTAAACTGAATCTGCCAAGCACTCACCTGCACTTCACACCGCACAGAATCTCAAGACTGTCAGCCCACAGTCCCAACACACACATACCTGGATTCAATTGGTCAGTGAATCAAAACACTCACACAAGAATCCAATCACCAATTCTCTTCAGGTAAACAATTTTCCACAATGCATTCCACTTGTGAACAGCACAGGAGCAATAAATGAGATAAGAATTGTTTGGATCATTTTTGCTTCTCTCATTGCTTCTCCCAAGTTCAGAGATGGTGAATCCCACAGGGGAGGAGGGCCAAACTGATCCTCTGTCATGGGTTGACCCTGGCACAGTGCCAGCGCCCCCATGAAAGGTGGATTTCCAAAATGGTTACCGTGAGATGTGACCCAGGAACAGAACAAAACAGGCTCCAACCTGGGAATGGAGGGAAAAAAGACAACATTTTATTAATCTACGTAGACACAAAAGGGGAAAAGGAAAAAAAAACCCACACACAACAATCCACAATGGAACATCTTCAAAAACACTCCTCCTTCTTCCCCCTCACCTCTCCAACAAACAAATCCCCTCTAACACATCGATTCTCAGTCCAATACCCTCCTTCACACACGCTCTCCCCAGTTCATCAGGAGAGAGAAGTCTCCCTCTCACACCATGGGCCTCCCCAGGAAAACACTGTAAAGTCTCCAGTGCTTCCATGTCACACACTGCAGCCGCCCAAAGAAAATCTGTAGTGGTGACCATCTTCCTTCCATGTCCAGTGCTCTCACCACTGTCCATGGATCCAAACTGCTCCCCCATATTCTCTCCCCTGGGGCCTGGGGCTGTCAGGAACAGAGATCCTTCGCTGAAGGCAGAGGGCTCCACCACACCCTCCCCCTCAGTCTCTGTTCTCTCCGCTTCTCCTTGCGGCCTTGTCACTCCTGGCTTCTAGCCAACCGCCTCCCCCAAGGAGCAGTCTCTGTATTATCAGAAGAACTTGGTTTCGCCCGTGGCTGTGTAAGAGAAAAGTCCAGCCAAAGCCACTCCAATCATCTCCTCCACCTAGGGCACTCTCATCTGCAAGCATTCCTTCACCTAGTCAAACTTCTTCTTCTTTCCCATCCTCTTTCCCCTCTCACTCCTCAGCTGAGGAGGATCAGTGTTTTTTTCAGCCTCCAAAAATTAAAAAAAAAAAAGGTTAAAAGCTCGGCCCAGTCTGCTGGCAGCTGGGCACCTGCCGCCCCCCCCCCCACTTTCTCCTCCTGGCTGTGCTCCCAGTACAAAATAACAAATATCCAGCCTGCACAGTTTCTATCATCCTCTCTCCCGGGAGGGGGCTGCCCAAACCATCCCAGGACTCCTCCAACCCTGCACCTTGCCGGGGCTCCGGCCTCCCTTCTCAGGCCGCATGGCCTCCCCTCCCCCACCCAGACGCAGCTGGGCAGGGGAGAGGTCCGAGCAACTCACCGGCCGGACTCCAAAGAGGAAGGCCTTCTCTGAACCCTCTGCTTTTAACCCCTGAGTGTGTTCTTGGAGGCGTACCCAAGTCCTCAGTGGCCACACCAAATGCCAATTTCACATCTGGCCACTGATTGGTTTGACCATAACTTTCCAAAAAAAAACTCACTTCCGGGTCAAACCATGACATCCTCCAATCGATCTCCTGAGCCCTCCAAGAAACCCAAGGCAAAAGGCTCCTGTTGTGTCACACTTTGCTGCTTTTATTTGTAAAGGCTCCTCCCACAGCCCAATTTCCTGGGCATTTTTTCACACACATTTTTCCCAGGTATCTTTCTCACCAGCCAGTGGGGGTCACTCACAACCTCACACCTCATATGTAGCATCTGTTGAGACATGAATCAAAATCGGATTTGTTCCTCTTAACCCCCATGTGCTTAGTGGCTCTGCAATCCTCCTCCCAGTGCTCCCAGTAAGGTGGCTTACTGGTGCCTGTCCCAGTTGCAAGGGGGCAAAGGACCTGGTTCACTGCTCCTGGCAAAAAAAGGCAGCTCTTTGGTTAAACTGGCAGGAATGGTGTTTCTTTGTTCAGCTCTGTCAAGGTAGCTGAACAAGAAGGGAACCTCCCATGGAATGGAAAATACGACCCCCTTCTCTCTGAACTATCATACCTTATAAATTACGGGGCTTTTAGCAAAGATGTGGGAACAGGAATAATTGTCCCTTACTGGTATATATTGTGAGAAACAAGTTAATGGAAGTTGGCTTTTGCCAGATATTATATGGATTTTTATTACATTATTGATTATATTGTTGGCAAAATATTGTGATGTTGTTAGTGTTGGGACAGTGATATGAATTGTGGAGTGATTGATGTTGTGTTGGTGGCCTTCCAAGGGTAGAGCCCAGCCATGGCCCAGCCCCACTGCACAGGGATGGCCATTGCCCAGCCCTGCTCTGGCCAGCCCCAGGTGGCAGCCAGGATCTCCCTGCCCCCTTGGTTTTGATTCTGGCAGCTTTAGAGCTGCAGCAGAGGTGAGAATTCTGTGGGGGGAAAGGGCTGTCTGTGGTTTGCTCAGCCTTGCAAGAAGCACAAAACCCAAAGAGAGCCCAAGCAGTGGCCCTGCAAGGGCCTTTGATAGTTTTCAGAGAAGGGCTGGTTGAAACTCCCCCTGCAGGGGCAGCTGGGATGGAACCAGCCCAGAAATGCAGGAGTTGATCATTTAGTCCCTAGCAGCAAGGAACTGAGAGAACCCCAGAACTGCTGAAAGGACAACAACAATCTGCTCAATAACCTGACAGGGACGATCCTTCTTGAACAAAACCTGCAGCATTCTGGGACCTCATGGAAAGAATATTTGGGTTCTGGCTCAGCTGCCAGACAAGAGGGAAAAGTGAGGAAATATAGAGCAGTGGCTGTGCCTGTGGCCATGCTGGGGCTGTGTGGAATGACCCTGTCGGGATTCCAGGTGTCCCTGAAGCCGCTCCATCCCTGTCCTCCCCACCTGCACAGGGCACAGGGAATAGACAAGGCTCTGCCCCGCCCCTACACAGCCCTTTCCAGGGTACCCCTCCCCTTCCCAGAGCTGTGGGAGCCTTCCCCTAGCAATGCTCGGTCCCCACACATTGCGACAGTGGCTTTGGACATGCTGCCACAGTCGGTTCGGACACCCCGTGACCATCCCGGCAATCCCAGCGCGATGGCAGCCGGGTCCCTTCCTGGTGCTCCGGGACCACCATTGCAGTCCCTCTTTTCCGCAGACCCCACCGCAGTGTCTCTGCCCCGCCCCCGTCCCAGGCTCTCCCCTCCGCCTTTTCTCTCTCTCCATGCACAGGGCTCCCCAGTGGGGTCCCGGTCGGTCCCTCCATCCCAGCCCCTCCCAACCGCTGCCTCCCGGCCCCTCCGGCCGCACCCCCCCAACAGCCCCGGGGCCGGCGCTGGCTGAGGCAGCCGAGCTCCTGCAGGATGAGACGTTCCTGGGGCAGCGCTGGCTGAGCGGGACCCGGCTCCCTCACACCGTCCTTCCCCACAGCACTCGGGCTCCAGCAGCCCCGGGCGGGTCCTTCGGGATGTGCCGACTGCTCCCGGAGCACTGCCATTTGTTGGGAACGACTGCTCCCGGAGCACCCGAATCATCCCAAAAGCCTGGGCCGGGACCTTCTGTGAGGCTGAGCCTAAGCCCTGAGGGATTTGGGAGCCCAATGGCTGTCACTGCTCTGTCCCAAAATCTGAGGGAGCAGGAATGACAAGCTGTGCCCCACCATGGCCCGGCCCCCTGGGCCTCACCTGAGCATTCTGTAGAATTCCCAGCACTCCTGCTCCACCTGCATGCCCAGGTGCTGTTCCCGTGGGCCCCCTGCTCCAGCCGCTCCCGCCTCAGCTGCTGCTCCAGCTCGGCCTTCCTGGCCAGCCAGCGGGAAGCAGCAGCCACATGGCACAGGCACTGAATCATCCCCAGCACCAGCAAAACCTTCTCGGCAGTAAAGAAAGCTCCTTGTGGCCAGAGGTGGGGGCATGTGACCCCCAAATGGTATCCAATGCTGCCTTGTGTCCCCCAAAATCCCTGTGAGAGGCAGTGGAGCCATGTCCTTGTGCACAGGGACGCTTTAGGAGCATGGCTGAACTTCAGAAGCCCCAGCCCAAATTACAGCACCTCCTTAAGGGTCTGCAGCTCCCAGAGCAGAACAGGGGCATTGGCCCAACCAGCTCCAGTTTTGCCCCATTTTCCCCTCCCGAGGCACTGCCCCCAGCCTTGTCTCTCCCTGTGCTCCCCCCGAGGGGGCAGCAGACCCCTCGGGGCTGTGGCTCTGCTCTCCTCCTCCTCCTCCTCCCACCCCTGTTGCTTCTCTGTCGGGACCAGCAGTGGCCCAGGAAGGGCAGGAAATCCAAACGTGCTCTGGAGCCCCCTGAGGAGCCCCAGCAGAGTCAGCACTGAGCACCAGCTTTCCTTAACATCCCAGGGCAATTCAACATTGCCAGAACTGCTGTGCCAGGACTGAAGGAGGAAAAGGGAGTGAAAGGCTGAGGGTTTGCAGGAATTGTGGTGTAAAGCCACCAGAGGCGCTGTTGTGGACCCGAGACCTTCCTGGGGTCAGGTTCTGCCTTCCTTCAATTCGGGATCATGGACAGTGGTCGTGGGTGTTGCCTAAGGCATGGGCCTGACCCCGGGACACTGCTACGCTTCCACTGGGCACTGGAATCCAACCTGCTGCCTTGGTGGCTTCTGCCCGCTGCCGGTGGTGGTGCTGGGACCAATTGGTGCACGTGAGTTTGCAAAAGGAGTGATTTCCCCTTCTGCCTCCTGTCCGAGGCCACCGTGGCCCCTGAGGGGATGGAGCTCAACCAGGGTGCCCCCTGCTGGCCAGGAGTGCTCCCTGCAGCGCCCCCTGCTGGCCGGGAGTGCTCCCTGCAGCGCCCCCTGCCGGCCGGGACTGATCCCTGCAGCGCCCCCTGCTGGTGGGGAGTGCTCCCGGAAGCGCCCCCTTCTGGCCGTGGTTTTAACTGCCACAAAAACCAACAGCACTGAGCGGGAGAGAAAGTTCTGGTTTTGTGTTGTTTGTTCTGCCCTGGTTTATAAATTTCCCAGGAAAGAGCTGTTATTCCTTTTCCTGCACTTCTGCCTGGAACCCCCATAATCTTTGAAATTAAAAAATGTTTTAAGCATGGGTCTTCTTTGCAGTCCAGAGACTTTCCCACTTTCCTTGGCAGATATTTCTCATTCAAAAGAGTTGCCAAATCCTGGGTTCCAGCGTGGATGGGACAGCCACCCCAACAGGAGACAGGGTCAGTGTCATCACCACCTCATGCTCTGCCTTTGAACCCTGTTTGGCTACCAAGGGCCCTCCCCTGGGTGGCACTTCTGGTCACCCGGCCACTCAGGAGCTGACTTTGGCAGAGCGTCATACTGTCCCCAGTGTGCCACAGCTGACAGACTGATGCACAGACGGGGCTCAGTCTCACAAAAAGCAAGGCCTGACCCACCCCTGCCACACACAGGTGTTCCAAAATCTCTCCAGAAATCAAACATTTCCTGTCTCTGGAACCCTGTCTTGTGCCATTGCCTGATCCTGACTGCCCTGGCAAAGGGGGAGGCTCTGGAACCCACACAGGGCCTTTGTGACATCCTCGTGTGGGGAATATAGCAGAGGAGGGGTTTGGGACAGGGGAGAAGACAATCTACAGCCTCCTGAAGGCCACTTTGGCCATCAGAGCAAGGAAGGTCCAGAGCTCTGCCAGGTTCCTCTGGTGGAAGAAACATGCTGTGGGAATTGTCCGGGGTTCTTCATTTTTAGGGGCTTTCCCTGAAAATTGTTCCTTTTTGTGACCCTTTGACTCAGAACCATGTTGCTGTTGCTGTTGGTTTTATTCTGTCTCATTGCTGTTTCAGGAATTTGTTCTTCTCTCAGCCCCTTGCAATCTTTGTGCCTCCACCGGGACAGAGAGGGGCAGTTTTGGTGGCAGCACACACACGAGTGGGTGCCCATGGGTGGGAAACCCCAAGGCCCCCCAGTTCCCCCCAGCGTCACAGCACATTCCCGTAGATGTCACCGGGTTCCCATGGTCGCCCCTGGGGTTCCTGGAGTGTGGTGGCATGGGGGGACACTGCGAGAGACACAGGCTATGGGATTTGGGTGGGGTGACACTTATGGGTGACATGTCCCTCTGCGTGTGTCCCCCCCATACTCACCCGCTGCCCTCTTGGTGACCACAACCTGGGTGTACAGAACCTCCCCCTCCCCTGGGGGGACCGAGGGATCTGGGGGGGCCCTGAGGGAATGAAGGGGATTTAGGAGAGAGAATGGGAGGTCTTGAGGGTTGGGGTAAACGGGGAGAGTGTGGTTTGAGCCCCCCACTCACCTTTCTTGATTCTTCCTGGCAGCTGCAAAGGAAAGAGGGGAGGGGTGACTGTGGGCTCCCCAGGAATCTGATCCCTCTCAGGATTTCCAAACACCCATGGGGCCCTTGATTTCTCAGAGGACCCCAGGCATCCCTGAAGTCTCCCAGAATTCATGAACCTCCACAGTGCCCCTCACCAACTCAGCCTCAAGGACCCAAAGGCCAGCAGAGACAGAGACCCCCTAAACGCCCCCAGGGCTTCTGAACGAACCCCCAACATCCCTGCAGGACCCTACAGCACCCGCAGTCAAGGTCACCATTTTAGGGCTGTGGGAGGCACATTATGGTTCCCCAACTCTGGGGGGCTCTACAGCTCCTTGGGACCACTGTCCCCATATTGTCACCCACCCGCAGGGTGCCACCGGTGCCAGGCCACAATGACACCCACGAGCAGGAGCAGGAACAAAAGGACCCCACTGACCCCTGCAGCCACTGCAAGAAACAGAGAGGGACACATCAGAGTCACCCATCACCTCAGTGGTGCTGCAGTCCCTGGTGAACTTGTGTGTCCCCACCTGCGTCTCTGTGTGTCCCTGTGTCCCGTGGTGTCACCTCCAGGGCCAGCTCTGGGCTGAGTGCCTGGAACACGCGGTGCCAGTCTGCCTGGTTGGTGGCCATGCACTGGTAGGTGCCTGAATGTCCCACATTGGTGGCCCCGAACTCCAGAAGGGGACCTCGGGCCACCTCCTGCACGTTGTGCAGCCAGGTGAAGGTGACATGAGCTGAGCCCACCTACACCGAGCAACGCAGAGTCACAGGGTCACCTGCATGCACCTGGTGTGACAGGGGACCGGGGGTGATGGTAGCATTGGCCACAGGCACTGTGGGGACAGAGACAGGGCTGAGGACACAAGGAGGAGCTGGTAGCCGGTGTGGGGGGACAGGGATGGGGGGTGTCATGGGTTGACCCTGGCACAGTGCCAGTGCCCCCATGAAAGGTGGATTTCCAAAATGGTTACCGTGAGATGTGACCCAGGAACAGAACAAAACAGGCTCCAACCTGGGAATGGAGGGAAAAAAGACAACATTTTATTAATCTACGTAGACACAAAAGGGGAAAAGGAAAAAAAAACCCACACACAACAATCCACAATGGAACATCTTCAAAAACACTCCTCCTTCTTCCCCCTCACCTCTCCAACAAACAAATCCCCTCTAACACATCGATTCTCAGTCCAATACCCTCCTTCACACACGCTCTCCCCAGTTCATCAGGAGAGAGAAGTCTCCCTCTCACACCATGGGCCTCCCCAGGAAAACACTGTAAAGTCTCCAGTGCTTCCATGTCACACACTGCAGCCGCCCAAAGAAAATCTGTAGTGGTGACCATCTTCCTTCCATGTCCAGTGCTCTCACCACTGTCCATGGATCCAAACTGCTCCTTAGGTCCTTTTAAGAATGCTTTGCCCAGTTCCAAGAAGTGGTAGCCTCTCACCATTTGGGACACCTGTCCCCCCCATATTCACTCCCCTGGGGCCTGGGGCTCTCAGGAACAGAGATCCTTCGCTGAAGGCAGAGGGCTCCACCACACCCTCCCCCTCAGTCTCTGTTCTCTCTGCTTCTCCTCGCGGCCTTGTCACTCCTGGCTTCTAGCCAACCGCCTCCCCCCAAGGAGCAGTCTCTGTATTATCAGAAGAACTTGGTTTCGCCTGTGGCTGTGTAAGAGGAAAGTCCAGCCAAAGCCACTCCAATCATCTCCTCCACCTAGGGCACTCTCATCTGCTGGGATTTCTTCACCTAGTCAAACTTCTTCTTTCCCATCCTCCGTCCCCTCTCACTCCTCAGCTGGGGAGGATCAGTGTTTTTACAGCTTCCAAACGTTTAAAAAGGTTAAAAGCTCAGCCCAGTCTGCTGGCAGCTGGGCACCTTGCCCCCCCCCCCACTTTCTCCTCCTGGCTGTGCTCCCAGCACAAGATAACAAATTTCCAGCCTGCACAGTCTCTATCATCCTCTCTCCCGGGAGGGGGCTGCCCAAACCATCCCAGGACTCCTCCACCCCTGCACCTTGCCGGGGCTCCGGCCTTCCTTCTCAGGCCGCATGGCCTCCCCTCCCCCACCCAGACGCAGCTGGGCAGGGGAGAGGTCCGAGCAACTCACCGGCCGGACTCCAAAGAGAGAGTCCTTCTCTGAATCCTCTGCTTTTAACCCCTGTGTGTGTTCTTGGAGGCGTACCCAAGTCCTCAGTGGCCACACCAAGTGCCAATTTCACATCTGGCCACTGATTGGTTTGACCATAACTTTCCAAAAAAACTCACTTCCGGGTCAAACCATGACAGGGGGGATGGGTGTGATGGTGGATTTCAGGGACGGGGTCACACCAGAGAGGGGTGAAGGAGCACAGGGCAGAGGAGAGGAGACCCAGGAAATGTGTCAGAGGGACATGGAGGTCCCCAGGCAGGGAACCCGAGGAGACTGTGGGCACTCCCTGTGCCCATCCCCGCACTCACTGCGCACTGTGATGTGGAGCCGGGTGCTGCTCTTCTGCAAAGCCCCTCCCTCAGAGGCACCCCACAGCAGAACTTCCCTGAGTGGGAGACCGCCACAGCAGGCACCAACAGCTGCAGGAACCCCTGCAGGCCCCCCCCACCTGCCCATCCTGACAGAAAAGTAGGGGGAGTGCAAGTGGGACACTTGGAGCCACAGGGGTGCTAGAGGTGCTGAGGCAGCTATGACTCAGAGGGGACCCCCTGTGGTGGGCTTGGGGGCCCTCCAGCCCTATCATCAGAAAGAGTTCAGGGATGTAGAGGGAAGGTGAGGACTGTGACTCAGAGTGCACTGGGAAAGGGCTTTCAGGTTGTCAGGAGATGGGAGTTCCAGCCATGGGGGTGCTCACCATGCACTGTCACTGTCACTGCTGCTGAGCCTGCCGACCAGGACCTCACCCAACCCTTGCAGCGGTAGCTGCCGCTGTGGTTCAGCTGGAGAGGGGACAGGGACACCTCGGTGCCATTAATGGACCTTGTCAGATTATTCCCATCCTTGAAAAATCGCACATTGGTGACCGGGCTGTTACACCGGGCACGGCAGCGCAGTGTCACCGTGTCCCCTTCCAGCAGCGCCCATGCTGTCACCTGCAGCACCAGCTCATCTGTGGTACAGGAGGGTCCCATCTTACTGAGGGGCTTGAGATAGGTCAGAGGTGTGTCCCCATGGCACCGGGGACATCTGGGTGCACTGGGATGCACTGGGATGTCCCTGTGTGCATGGCACAGGCTCCTGGCACATGAGCAGTGTGGAGCCACCCAGGGAGTGGAGCCCACCCAGACCTGTCAGGGGCCACCCAGATCATTTAAGATCCCCTCTCACCATCTAAGACTGTCACAGGGAGGCTGAGCCCACTGCCGTGTCTGTCACACGTGTAGGTGCCACTCTCTGTGACATTGAGGCAGTCATGTCTCTCCTGCTACCAGCGCCGCCCGTCCTTGTACCAGGTGGTGTCACCGGCACTCCCCGAGCCCTGGCAGGTCAGTGTCACCCGGTCCCACAGCACCCCCGGCCTCCAGGGGGGATCCACAAGGAGCTGGGTGGTCTGGGCACCTGCAGGTGACAGGGGATACCAGGCTGCCAGGGCCAGCGTGGGGCTGGGGACAGCGGGCTGGGGACATGGCATTCTCCAAGGACTCACCAGCAAAGACGAGGGTCTGGGCTGAAAGGGAGAAGGGACATGGATGGGTGGGCATGGCATTTTGGGGACAGAGGCAAAGGGGGATGGAATGTGGGGGCTGTTCCCAAAAGGCCTCAGTTTGGGCACTGATGTGGCACAGATGTCTCAAGGACAGGGAGACAGCAGCCAACACATGCTCAGGCATGGGGACCTGTGCTGGCACAGGTCACACCCACCAGCCCCACAGCCACAGCCCCATAACCCTGTGCCCATGCTCCCATTCCCATGGCACCTGTCCCCATGGCCCAAGCACATGGTACTTGTCCCCTTGTCCCTCTCCATGTATCCCTGTGTCCCTGTCCCCACTGCTGCCCCAGCTACAAGGTTCCTTCTGCCACATTCTTGTCCCCACATTCCCATCCCCCTCTCCCTATCCCCCCATCCCAGTTCTACTCATCTTGTCTTCTGTTCCTGTCCCCACAGCCACCCCACAACTCTGGTCACACTGGGCTTCATGCCTTGCTGGCCTTGGGGACCTCAGGGGACACCCCAAAGCCCCCCTGTGCCCCCTCCCATCCCCATCCCCAGGGGTGTCAGGCCTGTGCCCGGGGCACTCACCCCACAGGAGCAGTGCCACCTTCCCGGCCATCCCGGTGTCCCCAGCTCTGTGTACTGGCTGTCACTCGCTGCTGTGGCCACTGGTCCCCTGGCTGGCGGCTCTTCGGATGAAGGGGAAGGAAGTGAGGTCACATCTGTCCCCACGTGTAGGTGGCCCTTGGAGGGGGCTGGGTGGCCACAAGCTGGGCACAGGTAGGGGACAAGGCTCGGTGGGATAAAGTGGGACATGGGGTTCCCAGGAGTGGGGGGCTCAGTGGGTTCAGGGACCCGGGACTGTGTGTCCAGGAGAATGGGGGGATCCCAGGGAATGAGGGTCCCTGGGGAATGGGGGTGCTGAAGAGGGGGAGTCACTGGGAATAGCAGTACCATATGAATGGGGGTCCCCCGAGCTGCGGGGAATAAGGGATGGGAATCCCAGCGGAATGTAGGCTCCAGGGATTTGGGGTCTGAAGATGAGATTCCTTGGGATGAGGGTGCCGGGGGAATGGGGTGTTCTGGGAGAAAAAAGGCTCTGGGGAAAGGGAGATTTCAGGGGATGGAATGAACGGCATAGGGTTCCTTGTGAATGAAGTCCTGGGCCATGGAGATCCTGGGGAATGGCAGTAATGAGATGGGGGTCCCAGAGATGGGTGGATAGAAGGAATGGGGCTCCCATGATTGGAATCCCTGGGGAATGGGGGCACCAGGCATGGGCAGTGGCTTGGTGAGCCTGTGGGTCAAAGCTCCTTCCCTGGGTGCCTCAGATTTTGGGGTGACCCAGGGCCCAGCAAGGTCCCCCCAGGGTGCTTGTTTTTTGGGAGGGTCATCCAAGGTAGGTTCCAAGAAGGTCTGGGCCTGGGTCCCTACAGCCCCCAGGGGCTTTTTCTCCTCTTCTTTATTTCCATTTCCATCATTTTCCCCCTCAATTTCACAACCCCCAGTTCGTTCCTTGATGATTCTGTGGAGGGCCTGAGCAGGAAAGGGGTTGGAGGAAGCCCAGGGTGGGGGAAGTAGGGGTGAGGGGTCTGCAGGGAGGGCAGAACCTCTGTCCATCCTTGGGACAGTGCACAGGAATCTCTGGGAAAGGCCGTGTGTGCCTCAGGGTCTGATTCGGCTGGTAAATCCACTCCAGCCTGCCCTGATTTCCCCTGCCTTAGCACTCCCTGCTCCTGCTGTGACACCCCTGTTCCCCAGCCCCTCCTGTGCAGCCCCGGCTCAATATTCCCACACTTTTCCCTCTCTTGTGGTGTGCACATCCAGAACCCAAACCTTCCTTCCAGGAGGTTCCAGAAGGCTGCAGGTTTTGTTCAAGAAGGAGGGTCCAGGTCAGGTTGTTGAGCAAATTTTTGTGGGATTTGCAGTAGTTCAGGGGCTCTCTCAGTCCCTGGGGCAAAGGGAATAAATTATTAGTTCCTGCATTTCCGGACTGGTTCCCTCCCAGCTGCCCCTGCAGGGGGGCTTTCCAGCCAGCCCTGCTCTGAAAACCATCAAAGGCCCTTGCAGAGCCACTGCTTGGGCTCCCTTTGGGTTTTGTGCTTCTTGCAGGGCTGAGTAAACCACAGGCAGGGCTGAGCTAACCACAGGCAGGGCCTTTTCCCCCCACAGAATTCTCACCTCTGCAGCAGCTCTAAAGCTGCCAGAATCAAAGCCAAGGGGGCAGGGGGGAGCCTCAGGTCCTGGCTGTCACCTGGGGCTGGCCAGAGCAGGGCTGGGCAATGGCCATCCCTGTGCAGTGGGGCTGGACCATGGCTGGTCTCCACCCTTGGATGGCCACTGGCTTCAAATAGCAGGAGTTTGGGGGCTCCTTCTTGCCCTGGGCTCCATTTCTGAGCTGCTCTTGCTGGCTCAGATCCTGCAGGGGATGGGCTAGAAGGGAGAATTCTGGACCCTCCCGGAGGGTCCTGTCAAGCCACAGGACAGGGCCCCCTTGGCCACCAGGTGTCCTCCCTGGGACAGGATCCCCCCAGCACAGCAGCACCCTGAAGGTGCCCCCCAAGAAAGAACCCATCCCCCATGTGACAAAGGTGTCAAATGGCCTCTTCCTTCTGCTGCAGGAGAGACAAAGTGAAAGTGTTGGGGAGGCACAGCCAGACACCCCCATCCTGCACAGCCTCCCCAGCCCTCCCTGCAGACCCCTCACCCCTGCTTCCCCCACCCTGGGCTTCCCCCAACCCCTTTCCAGCTCAGGGCCTCTCCAGGATCATCAACGTCTGAACTGGGGGCTTGTGAAATTGAGGGGTAAAATGATGCAAATGGAAATTAAGAGACAAAAAATTCACTGGGGGTTGGTGGGACAGAGACCTAGAGCCCCTTGGAATAAGGCTGGGGTGACCCCCTTGTGGGGGGATTACTTGTGGGGTTACTTGTGGGGTCTGTGCTGGGCTCTGGGTAATCCCAAAATCTGAAGCACCCAAGGAAGGAGCTGTGACCCATCAGCCCACCCAGCAACTGCCCTGTGATAGTCTGTCTGAAATTTCTCTCATTTGTCTCATGATTTTCATCACAAAAAAGGACAGAAACTGAGACCACCCCAAGATCCTGTTTGATATCCGGGTTTGACGAAAGTCTGCCAAGATTACAAGGCCGATACGTAACTCCCAGCCTGCCAAGTAATTGTGCAAAGGAGCACCTTGACCCGTTTTGCAACAACAAGCCTTGGAATTTCCCTGTCTCTCAGCTTGGATGGACTCTTTTCTGGAATAACCTTTAAGTGGTCCCCACAGAAGACCCTTCATCTGTTCTGCAACTACCATGACTGACTGACTGAGATGGGAGAAGCCTCTTCTCCAAGGACTGAGACATGAAACCCTCACATAAAGAAAACTCATTTTCTTCCCAAGGATTGAGACTGAAACCTGGGGGGAACTGGCAGGGGGAACAGAACAGACCGTGATGTTTGCTCGCGGGTAGTGATTATTGGGACTATTGGACCAAGAAGGAAACTATTGCATTATTCCCCCCCCCTCTTTCGCAATCTTCCATAGGATAAAAACCCCCAGGTTAGCTAGTCCAATTTGAAGATCTTCCCCGTGCTTGGAACAACTCCTTGACTGACGGAACCTCGACTGGACTCTGAAGGACCCCGTCGCTTCCGCAGGCGGTAGCTATAGCCTCCTCTTTTCTCTTTACCCCCCTACTTTTCCAGATGCTTTCCCCACTTTCCCTCTTTTCCCTGACACGTATTTTTGCTGTAATCATTCAATAAAGTGCACTGTTTTGACGGTTACTGCAAACCTCCTTTACCGTGTTGGTATTTTGTGCTGAGAAATGCTTTGGAAACGAATCATCACGAAATCCGTCAATAAGAACAGTTTGTGACATGCCCATCCCTGACACTCCCATTACCCTGGGAACCCGACTGTGGGACCCCCATTCCTTATGTCCCACCCTCTCTGCAAGCCCATCCCAGTGCTGACATTCCCCACTGATCTCCATGAATAGATCCCATTCCAAGGAACCCTCTCCTGTTCATTCCATCCTCTGAAATCCTCCTTCCCCCAGGACCTTGATTCTCCCAGCACCTACCATTCCCCAATGCCATGACCCCAAATCTCTGGAGCCCAGGTTCCCCTGGGACTCCCATCCCTGTGTCCCCCCAGCTCTGGGGACCCCTATTCCCATGCAACCCTCATTCCCAGTGACTCCCCCTACTCAAAACCCCCATTCCCCAGGGACTGAACCCTGCCTCCCCAAACCCACTGAGCCCTCCACTCCTGGGAATCCCATGTCTCACTTTGTCCCACCCAGCTTTGTCCCCAGCCTGTGCCCAGCTTGTGGCCACCCTGCCCCCACCAAAGGCCACCTACACGTGGGGACAGATGTGACCTCAATTCCTTCCCCTTCATCCAAAGAGCCACCAGCCAAGAGAGTGGTGGCCATAGCAGCGAGTGACAGCCAGTGCACATGGCTGGGGACACCAGGATGGCCGGGAAGGTGGCACTGCTCCTGTGGGGTGAGTGCCCCAGGCACAGGCCTGACACCCTGGGGATGGAAGGGGAGGGTGCACAGGGGGGCTGCGGGGTCCCCTGAGGTCCCCAGTGCCAGCAGAGCCAGTCCATGTAACCCACAGTGGACCTTGGTGGGACTGTGACTGATGTAGTGTGGCTTTGGGGACAGGAACAGGGGGCAGGAATTTGGGGATGGGGATTTGGGAGCAGGAATGTGGGGACTGGCACCTTTGGGCTCAGGTAGCTCTGGGGATAGGGACAAGGCAACTGGGATGCAGGGACAGAAGGGGACAAGAACCATGAGGATGTGGCCATGGGGATGGGATCATGGGCATGGGATCATGAGCTGCTGGGGGTGACCTGGGTCAGCATGAGCTGTGTCCGTGGTGTCCTTGTGCCTGGGGTGTCCACAGTGTCCCCATGTTCTGCCTCAGCCCAGGGCGGCCTCGGAGTCCCTGTTCCCAAGGTGTCCGTGCCACACAGATGTGGTGCACGGGTAGCTGAGACACAGACATGACCCCTGGCCTCTTCCAATCTTTTGGGGCCACCCCCATGCACTTTCCCACAAGAACTGATGTCCCCATAGGGACAGTTTGGAGACACCCTAACCTGGGTGCCACTCTCCCTATGTTGCCACCACTACTGAGCCCTGTCCCTTCTCCCTTCCAGCCCAAAGCCTCGGCCTCTCTGGTGAGTACTCGGGGTATACCATGGCCCCACTCTGCTCTCCTCAGCCCTGCGCTGTGGCCCTGGAAGGCTGGTGTTCCCTGTCACCTGCAGGTGCCCAGACCCTCCAGATCCTCGTGGGGACCCCCTGGACACCGGTGGTGCTGTGGGATACTTACCTGTGAGACAGAGTAGAAATTTTCCAGGGTAGAAATCCATTTTGATTTAGGTGAAATGTCCATCCTTGAATTGTCTGTAGCTTGCTGTTTAGTCTCACTGCCTGTTCTCTTGAAGGGCCTGTGCTTAGAGAGACTGCTTCAGCCAAAAGACAAGAGATAAAGGGGGGAAGAAGAGAGCAGGCAGAGCAGGGCAACCTGACCCAAGAGTTCCTTCTGAAGAATTAGTAGCAAGTGTCACATGAAATCAGTAGAATGAATATGTATGAACCTGTTTGGAAATTATATGCATATGTATTTGAGAGAGCCATAAAAAGAGACCTGAGGTTCGCAGAAGTACACATGCCTTTTGAGGGGAGTAATCCCTGCAAGCGTCCAGTGCTGCAATAAACATATTGGCTTTACAACTTTCACAAGTTGTAGAGTTTTTGATCTTTTCCTCAAAACATTCTGTTGACCACGAAGGGACCATCTCTGTCCCCACAGGACAGAAGGGATAAACAGACCCTCCTAGGCGCGCCCCGAGATCTTCCAGGAGGAGCTCCGCTCGTCTCAGCTTGCCTCCTGCGGAGACAGACAAGGACCTGCTGGTGTGCAGAGGATTCGGTATGTATTAAGAGGGCCCCGGGGGATAGGAAGGCTGAATAAGTCACTCAGAGACATCTGAGTGCTTGGCCTGTGGCCTGGTGAATAGAGCAACTGGGAGATGAGAGTTCACTGTCCGATAGAGCGGCCGCTAGCGACCCTGGGGGTGGGTTCGAGTGGACTCCCGTGTGTGTGTGTGTGGTGTCCAGACACTGCATCATTGTATAGTTAATGCATTGTGCAATTAATGTTAGTGTGTTTGTAATCATGCGAGTGCATGGTGTACAAAGGGAGTACATCTACAGTGTGGGGGGGTTTCTACCCGTGACTGACAGGGCCGAGTGAGGCCAGAAGCACCAGCCAGGCGAGCTGTGAGGACAGGGAGTGCCCTGCGGAGAAGTGGAACAAGTGGAGAAACGTCGGTGAAGGTATTTATTGTGTTTAGAAGTAGTGATTTGTGTAGATGGAGCACATTTTAACCGTGAGTATAAGCTCAGGGAGTTCCTCTTCTGCCTGGTAGTTAGACTTGATCTCTAGAATTTTACTGTGTGCTGTTATTTTGATTGTGTCCAGGGTGTGTGAGAACCAGAAAAAGCTGATGTTGGCAAATGCTGAAGTATTGTATGCTGTGTTGTCTGTGTTGTGTTAAGAAAAGTGGGCACTTTGAGAGATATGCCCTTTCCCAGTGAGTTTGTGTGGTTCTTCCCCCACATTGTGGTAATTTGATGCTCAAATTGTATAGTAGCTTGTCGGGACGAAGGGAGACCGGACATCATTTGATCATCTTTGTCTCGATTTATTAGGCGAATACAGCAGGTTAAATACATTTCTTAATAAGCTTCATACATATTGCAAAAGCTGAGCTCAGGATTGGTTTGTTTACTTATCATCCAGTTACACCTACTTCTACAATCTTCTAGGTTTTTATTGTAAACTATTGAAACTGATCTCACTATTCTGGCAAGGTACTATCCTCCTACCTCTTCATGTTGCAGTAAGGTCACTATGACCCAGCTTTACCATTGGACACTGACTGATGACTGTCAGGCCTGTATACGTGCTCTCTGTCAGTTAATCCTCCCTGCTATGTCACTTACTTGCAAGCCAGTCCTGCACAAAATCTTCCACAGTAGCTATTGTAGAAGTTTTAGGTATTTGTTTGCAACAAGTGTAGCATTTTACAAAAAAGAGCTACAGTATGGTGATTGATGTTTAACTGTAGTAAAACAAATTAAAGGAATTCCAAGAATTCCCCCCCAGCAATTCAAGCCCTGACTCTTGTGAATTTGAGATTAGAGATGTGGTGTATGTGTGTGTCTGTCTGTGTTTGTGGGCATATCAAACTTTTTGCTGTAACAACCACAGCCTGTTGCAAGGCAGTAAAGCGAGTGTTAGTAGAAATAATGCTTGAATTAGATTATGCAGGAAGAGAACTAGAAAATACTAGGATTTTGTAAACCAGAGTTTAGATAGAAGAGATGAATGAGTTCATCAGACTTCAGCTGGCAATACAGTAAATTTAGACTGAGAAAACCGACATAGAGATTAAGTGATAAACTCCAAAATGATAAACACCAAAGGAATAGCCTGCAGGCAGTTCCTGGGAGCTTTTAGTGCATTGAGAGTCTGGCACCTTGTGTGCAATACAGAGGTGCTGATATTGCTGCTCTGTGCCTTCAGTGTAAATTGAAAGCTCCTGATCAAGCCAATTCAGAACCTGAGATACCTGCCACCTGGAGGTCTGTGTTGTGAGGAAAATCTGAGAAAAGACACTGTGAGGCTTGAGTGGAAACAAGACAGTATAAGGAGAAGGAGATAATGAGAACTAACCAGAGCAAAGAAGCTCCTGACCTAGCACCTTTGGGAGGGGCTCTTTGGGAGAAAGATGCCAGTAGGGGCAGCTCAGAAAAGAAAAAGATTTATAAGACTTTATTGCAGTTAATGCTGTTTTAAAATGGAAAGGTAAATGAGATAGTCCCGTATGTTAGTGTGTTTTTGTTTTAAGAAATCACCAAGAATGGCAAAGGGACTGCGAGATCAGACCGCCCTTGGACCCACTGGTCAGGCAAAGTTTATCATACTGTAATGCAAAGCAATTACAACTCGCAAAATGAGTACATATAATTTGTTAAAGGCTCCTCCTAAAGTAAAGGAGGATAAAGAAGACCTCCCCAAAAAAGAAGAAGACTCAAGCTCCAAAGGTATACCCATTCACACCCATCCCCCTCCTAGCAGTCCAATTTCACCCAGGACTAGGAGGGAGCAGACCCCTCTGCGAGAGGCAGTGAGACAGAAGAAAACAAAAGGGTGGAATTTTAGTTGATACAGGAGCCATAGATTCAGTTTTAAATAAAGCTTTAGTACCTGTGGAGAATGATTATGTTGCAATGTGAGGAACAACTGGCCAGTCTGAGAAGGCATACATTTGTAAACCTTTAAAGTAACATGTGTACTTAGGAGCTTTTGTATATGCCCAATTTGCTGAACATTCTCAAATGAAGAGGTTACTCTGGAGGCAAATGATATAAAGATGTTAAGCTTATCATTAACAGGCATTGAAATTAAGAAAAAATTAGTAAAGAGATATTAGAGCAAGTTTTTTCAGGGGTATGGGCCTCTGCTGTACCAAAGAAAGTGAAGAATGCCCCCCCATAGTAATCAAGCTTAAAGAAAGAAAACGACCAGTGAGAATTAAGCAGTACCCCTGAAAAGAAGGTAGGGAAGAAATCAGCCCAATAACTGATAGTACTAGATTGAGGGCTGTTAATAAGATAATGAAGAATTTATACCCTGTGGTAGCAAATCCATATATTTTACTAACTTGCTTAACACCTGAGCTAATCTGGTTTGCTGTTTTAGACCTAAGAGATGCCTTCTTTTGCCTCCCTATCCAGGAAGCCAGCCAGAAAATTTTTGCATTCAAATGAGAAAGCCCTAAAAGCAGTGCAAAACCCAGCTCACATAGTCTATGTGCCTCAAGGCTTCAAATTCCTCCCCACTCTGTTTGGGGAGCAACTTGCAAAAGATCTGGACTCCTGGGAAGCTCTACAGGAAGGGAAGCTGTTGCAGTACGTAGATGATCTTCTAATAGCCACTCAGACAAGAGAAGCATGTGTGGCCTGGACAGTAAGCCTCTTGAATTTCCTAAGACTCCAAAGATACAGAGTATCAAAGAAGAAGGCACAGGTAGTGAAACAGAAAGTAATCTACCTGGGCTACCAGGTGAGTGCTGGGCAATGGACTTTAAGGCAGGCTCACAAAGAAGCCATCTGCCAAACCCCAAAACCCCAGACGATAAAGGAACTCCGAACCTTCTTAGGCATGGCAGGGTAGTGCCAGCTGTGGATTAATAATTATGGACTGCTTGTCAAACCTCTCTATGTTCTTATTGCTAATGGAAACAGAGATCTCCAGTGGACAAAGGAAGCCACACAGGCCTTTCACCAGCTGAAGAGTGCCCTCATGTCAGATCCAGCCCTGGGACTTCCAGATGTGAGTAAACCATTCTTTCTATTTTCCCATGAAAAGCAGAGAATTGCCTTAGGAATACTGGCTCAGGACTTAGGTCCATACCAAAGGGCAGTTGCTTACTTCTCCAAGTAGCTGGATGCAACAGCTAAAAGATGGCCAGGTTGCCTCAGAGCTGTAGCAGCAGTCATGCTGAATATTCAGAAGGCACGCAAGTTTACCCTGGGACAGAAAATGACTGTGCTAGTGTCCCATACAGTGTCCACAGTACTGGAAGTAAAGGGTGGCCAGTGGCGTTCACCACAGAGAGAAATACCAAGCCATCATGGTAGAGCAAGATGATGTAAAGATAGTGGTGACTAATATTGTCAACCCAGCTTCCTTTCTCAGTAGAAATCAAAGAGAAGCAGTACACCACAATTGCCTAGAGACCATTGGAGCTACCTACTCCAGCTGTCCAGATTTGAAAGACACTCCTCTGGACAATGCAGAGACCTGGTTCACTGACGAGAGCACCTGCGTTGTCAATGGAAAGCGGCATGCTGGGTACACAGTAGCCACCTGTAGAGAGGTAACAGAATCTGCACCCTTACCAACAGGCACCTCTGCGCAGAAGGCTGAGATAATTGCTCTGACCCGTGCCTTAGAAATAGCAAAAGGAAAGAAGATAAACATCTACACAGACTCGAGGCATGCATTCGGAGTCGTGCATGCACATAGAGCCATCTAGAAAGAGAGAGCACTGCTGACCTCACAGAGAAAGAACATCAAACATGCACAAGAGATCGTCCAGCTGCTGGAAGCAGTTCAGCTGCCTGAAAAGGTAACAATTGTGCATATTAGAGCACATCAAAAAGTGAGCTCAGAATTAGAAGAAGGAAATGAGCTGGCGGATAGAGAGGCAAAGGAAGCAGCGAAAGGTGAGGTGAGTCCTAATTCCAGATAGACAAATTTCCCTTGAAAGTAAGGCAGAATATAATAAGAGAGATAGAAAATTGATTGAAGATCAAAAAAGGATGTATAACCAAGAAGGGTGGGCTACCATTGAAAAGAAGCTGGTAATCCCTTCCCATTTCTTGTGGTCACTAGTAAGGGAAGAGCACCAGAAAGCACACTGAGGAATAGATGCCCTATACACCTACTTGATTGAAAGAATTGTTACTAGGAATTTATATGCCACTATTACTCAAGTGACCTGACAGTGTGATCTTTGGCTCCAGACTAACCCCAAAAATACCCCCAAACCGAAACTCGGTCAGATTAGGAGAGACCATAGGCCTGGACAGCAGTGGCAAATTGACTTTTCAGAACTCCCAAGGAAAGGAGGGTATCAGTATTTATTGGTATTGACAGACACATTTTCAGGGTGGCCAGAAGCTTTCCCCACCAGAACTGTCAAAGCTCGAGAAGTTACTAGAGTGTTATTACAAGAAACAATACCATGTTTTGGAGTTCCAGCCACAATATCCTCAGATAGAGGATCACATTTCATTTCCAAAATAGTGCAACAGATTAGTAGCCACCTGGCTACTTCACATTCTGTACCCCCCCTAATCAAGCAGCCAGGTGGAGAAAATGGATCATTTGATTAAGCAGCAGATTGTAAGACTCGGGCAGGAAATTAATCTACCCTAGCCCCAAGCACTTCCACTAGCACTGTTGCAAATTTAAACTAAACCTACAGCTAAAGAAAGTCTAAGTCCCTTTGAAATGCTTTATAGAACACAAAAAGAATGCCCACCACATTGGAGAGGTAACACTGGCCACCTACATGGTGGCTTTAAGCAAACAGCTCAGAAAAATTGAGAAACTTGTGGCTGGAACTCAGAGCAGGGAGTTGGATGGGCCAGTGCATAATGTACAGCCTAGAGATTATGTATATGTTGAGCCTCTTGCAGAAAAGACTTTGGAACCACAGTAAAGAAGACCATTCCAGGTGCTTCTTGCCATCTTCACCGCAATCAAGATCAAGGAGCAGAATGCCTGGATCCATCAGTCTCGAGTGAAGAAGGGCCCAGAAGCCCCCTTGGAGAGTGACACCAAGAGACAATGAACTGAGACTAAAACTCACTCAAGCAAAATGAGTATATTGCAGTCAAGGGTTGTTCATACTTTCACTTACAGAATTCTTTTGTATATAATAATAATTGAAATCTTAAAATTAGAGAGTACCTCTATTCAAAGTGATGCTGAATGGCCTTGGTCCCAGGCTTTTAATCAGGATACTAGATCCATGAGAGAACTTTCTGAGATAAAAGATTTAAACCTGTCCACTGTAGTAATTCATAGAGATCATAGAGATATATGAAGAGCAAGAGTAGCAAGAACAAGAACTGTAGACACTTCAAAAGAGTTGCTAATGCATATCAACATCTCAAAAATCCAACCAGCCTGCTCCTCTTTCCTAAGAACATCCTTTGAGAGCTGCACAGGGTAGTTACAAAGACAGGTAGACCTTAAGAGCAGAATAAGAAAGGATCTAACTGGGATATTAGGAACAGGATTAGGAGTTCTAAATGGAATTGATTCAGAAATACTGATGAATAAGCTAGCCACTGCAGCAAGCAGCCTAACAAAATTGAAGCAGCATTTACAGTCATCTCTACTAGCATTAAGAACTAGCCAGTGGCATATTTCAAAAGCACTGCCAAAGTAAGAAAAGGCCAGGGACCAAGATCACAAGTTATTAGTAGAAGTACTTAGTACAGTTCAAGATAATGTGATAATATATCTTTAGCTTTCAGTTGTATACAAGCACAGTTGCAGATGCAGGCAACAGCAGCTCTGATCATACAAGAAGGGAGGGAAAGTCATTTTCCAGCTGAAATTCAGAAAGTTGTCTAAGATAATGCAATTTGTTATAAATGATCGAATCTGCAGCCAAATTAAAAAAAAAATTAACAAAGATTTATTAGATCAATAACAAAATATAATTAAAAAATTCACCACAGCCAAGACAGCATCAACTCCGGAATTTGGTGCTGGGTGAACCTGGATCCAACTGACAGAGTGCCAGCATCTCCCCAGTGGTTCACCCCGACTGTCTCATACAGCCAGTTTATATCCCCTATATTCCGCCTGGGGCCGGAATGACAGAATGTCCTTTGTGTCCCTTCATATGTAGAGCTGGATCATAGAGATACAAAGCCAGTCCAGGTGTTCCAATGACTGTCTGGGCCCTTCCAGAATAGCCTTCTTTCGCATGTATTGCTGGGTCCATAGGGATGTGATGCAAAAGCCAGTCCCGGTGTCCCTATGGCCGTCTTTCACATGTAATCGAGTGGTGCCAGTATTCAAAGCAATTCTGGGAAGTCGACATTCATGGTCTGGGAAGGCTTCATTCTTAAGCTAACGGACTTGATATTATCTTTAGCTTTAGAAACAGGACTCTGCTCTCAGCCAGAGTGGTCAAGTACATGAGTTGGATTCTTACAATATCTTATACACACACATATATATATACAAATAGCATGAATTAACTCTATATATGTATAACACAATTGATTTTGAAAAAAGCTTCAGTCCTGGTAAACTATAGTAAATTTCACCTATAATCCTGTTTCTAATGTAGCCACTGACTTTGTACTTACCATACGTAATAGCACTGTTTATGTTATCCATCCCATCATTGCACCAAGATTAAATAATGAAAAAACAGTGCTCTACCCTTCAGAACATAGACTGTAAACACGAAAAATGAATGAAAAGTAGCAAACAGTAAACTTAGAATCCTGCATTACTAGAGAACAGCTGAGATTCATTTGTGAAAGCAGTACTATTAATGCCCAAGATGTGTGTCTGGACACTGAACAGAGTATTTGCCACTACAAAATTCATCCAGTCACTGATGAAAAAACTGTGCTCGTGTATACTGGTAAAAGTTGTGAGTGTCTAAAAACTGCTTGCACTGCTGTAAAAATTGATAAAAATGATGTTATATTAGTTAAAGTAAGTTTAAAGTTATCCTTTATTATTAATTTGAAATTAGAGAATACTACAGCGTATAGCTCTGTTAATCTCCCTATCAAATGTATGTGGTAAAGCATTGAGAGACACTTATTGTCGTGAGAGCTTGCATTAAGTAAAAGAATTTACTTATTTTCCAGGAAAGGGGGGAAATGAGACAGAGTAGAAATTTTCCAAGGTAGAAATCCATTTTGATTTAGGTGAAATGTTCATCTTTGAATTAAGTCTGTTGCTTGCTGTTTAGTCTCACTGCCTGTTCTCTTGAAGGGCCTGTGCTTAGAGAGACTGCTTCAGCCAAAAGACAAGAGATAAAGGGGGTAGGAGGAGAGCAGATGGAGCAGGGCAACCTGACCCAAGAGTTCCTTCAGAAGAATTAGTAGCAAGTGTCACATGAAATCAGTAGAATGAATATGTATGAACCTGTTTGGAAATTATATGCATATGTATTTGAGAGAGCCATAAAAAGAGACCTGAAGTTCACAGAGGTACACTTGCCTTTTGAGGGGAGTAATCCCCGCATGCATCCAGCGCTGCAATAAACATACCGACTTTACAACTTTCACAAATTGTGGAGCTTTTTTGATCTCTTCCACAAAGCAGTAGAGACACCTGTGATCTTACTGATGACCTCAGTGGGAATCTGACGCCATCCATCTTGCCACTTTTCTCCCAGGAACTGGATCTCTCGGGCAAGTCCTTTGACTTTGCTCTTCTGGATGCTGAAGCCAGCTTCCAGCAGACTCTGGATGAATTTCTCTCCTTTCTCAAATACTTCCATTGTCGTGTTCCCCCACACAATGATATCATCGATGTGCTGCAGATGTTCTGGAGCTTCACCCTTTTCCAGTGCAGCCTGGATCAGTCCATGGCAGATGGTGGGGCTGTGCTTCCACCCCTGGGGCAGTCAGTTCCAGTTGTACTGCATGGCCCTCCAGGTGAAAGCAAACTGAGGCCTGCATTCTGCTGCCAGAGGAATGAAGAAAAATGCATTGGCAATGTCAATAGTGGCAAAGTACTTTGCTGCCTTGGATTCCCGCTCGTACTGGAGTTCCAAGCATGTCTGGCACAGCAGATGCTGGTAATCGGCACTTGTTGCTCTTTCAACTTCATCCTACTGCAGATGGGTTTTCTGATAGTCCAGGCAAGGTGTTCAATGGCTTAATGTTCTCAGCCTCTGCAGCAGCTATGCCAAAAGCCCATCTGGGTCCCACTGGGTATTTGTAATAGCCATTCTGGAGGAAGTCTATGCCCAGAATACATGGGGCCTCTGGGCCAGTCACAATAGGATGTTTCTGCTGCTCCTTCCCAGTGAGGCTCACCTGGGCTCCCAACAGGGTCAATTGCTGCCATCCCCCCATCACCCCAGCAATGGAAACAGGTTGTGCTCCCACATGTCCCAATGGCATGAGGGTACACTGAACATCAGTATCAAATAAGGCATTGTATTTTTATGGCTCTGATGTGCCAGGCCGTCGGATCCACACCGTCCAAAAAATCCGGTTTTCCCATGCCTCTTCCTGGCTAGAGGCAGTGCCCTCCTAGCCCTGGTTGTTATTTCTTTTCTGGGCATACATGTAGAGGTTCCTTCAAGGGGATCTGACAGATCATACCCAGCAGCTTGGTCATGGGAGGCTGAGACTGCCTTCCCTTTAGTGGAACTCCCTTGGTTAGTGTTTCCCTCCTTGAGTTGATGCACCCATGCTGCCAGGACAGAAGTGGGTTTCCCATCCCAGATTCCCATGTCTGCTCCATGGTCACGCAGGAAGAACCACAGGTCAGTCCTTGGGGTGTAATCTGTCTCTCTAGCTGGGGGACGCTGGGCTCTGACTTTGGGGCCTGTGACTGGCACAGGTGCTGCACTGATCTTTCTCCCCTCCTCCTTCATCTCCCTCATCTCCTCTTATCAGGTCCTTGTTCACAGCAGAGACATGAGCCTGCATCAGGCTATTGATCATACTCTCACAATTTCTAAGCTTGGTGACAGAACCCACTGTCTCTCCGTAGTTATCAGCATTAATCATTGCAATGAAGGTGGTGTATTGGGATGGCCCTAGATTTGCCAGACTCCACAGCATTTGCCCTGTGCACCTGACCTTGTTGGGGTCATTATCATGCTGTCCATCCCTCCCAAAGTGTACCTCCAATATTGCCACTTCTCTCAGCTGTTGGATCCCTTCCTTAAGGGTCTTCCAGCACATTCTATGGTGGTGCTCCTGCATTCTCTCCCTGTGGACAAACCTCTCTCTGACACTCATTAAAAGCCGTTCCCAGAGGGAAAGGGACTCTGACTCCCTTACAAAAATCTGATTCATACTTGAGTCCTGGGTCAATGCTCATAAATTCCTTGCCTCACCACCATCCAGTTGCACTCCTGTACCCGTAAGGTCCCAGACCCAGAGTAACCAGGTTGTATAAGCCTCACGTCCCCATGGTATAATGTCTTTGTGCAGTTCACCCACAGGGACTTTTGTACATCAGGGACTCAGTGATGAAGTCAACCATTGGCTCTCCTGTGGGATGTGAGGGCCCTCCATTCTTATCCTTACCTGGATGCTCTGATTTCATCTTAGATCTCCTTGTTTCCACAGAGGTGACTGCTGCTGGCTGTGACTGCCTTTGCAGTTCAGCTGGAACCTGGATGGTTGTAACATCTGTGGGCTCCACTGCTGCACCATCAGACTCTCTCTCTTTGAGGCTGGGGGAGGGTTTCTCAACACCTGGGGAAATGTACTCCTGCAGCATCTGGCCCATCTCCTTCACCAGAACCCCTACCCATTTCCTACGTGGGCTGTGGGGCAGGGTCAGGCTCTGGGGCAGCAGCATTCCTTGTCTCTGGAGTAGGTGTCAACGTGGTTATCCAGGTTAATTTTCCTTTATCTCTAAATGCTAAATAGAACAACCACTGTATGATATCATTAGCATTTTGAGTGGATCTGAACCCTTTCAAAACTGGTGGTGCAGACCCAAAAGCTGGGTCAGGGGCTGGGAGAAAATTTCCCCCAGTGTCATTTCCTCAGAGTAAGTACCATTATTAAAAAAAACCAAAAACCACACAGTTAGTGTTTGATAGCTCTGAATCCATGTGCCTGCCTTCCAGCGGAAGTTAAAGATCCATTAATTCCTCACCTCATTAAGCCATAAAGCAAACTTGATAATAGCCACAGTAGCTTTAGTTAACCGTTAGCCATGTTCCCAGGGATGGCCAGGGTGCTCCTGATGGGGCAGAAGGAAGAGCTCCAGGCCCTCTGTGAGGGTGAGTGACGGCAGTGGGCTGTCAGCGAGGGCTGGCCGGGGAGCTGCAATGCCCGGGCAGGGAGCTGCAATCCCTGCCCCGGCTGCTGTGGGCTTCACTCCTTGTGGGGATGAGGCGCGGCGTGGGCAGAGCACACAGAGATTTCAGGGACATAGGTGAGGAGATAAATGACCAGCACCTTGCAGCTGATCCCCTTGGCCCCTCCTCTCTTGTGGCCATGGCAAGAGCTGGGTGGGATGGCCCTGGCAGGAAGGTCTCCTTGGATTCCTGCACATCCAGGTTCTGACTGTGGCTCTGTTCCTCTCTCTTTCAGCCCTTCAAGGCCTGAGTGAAGACAACAGCCCCTCCCATAGAAGCACATTTATACAGATGATATTTGAGGGAAGAGCTGCAGAACTACTTTCATCTGCTGGCTCAGAAGAACCAGTATCTCTTGAAGACCTCCAGATCCCTTGGAAGGTGAGACCACCTGGAGACCAGAGGAGACCAGCTGGACTTCCTGGCACAGCTGATGATTGGCACAGCTGAGCTTGTGGGAAGCTCCCATAGCTCCTGCCTTCTCCCTCCCTGTTGACAGCTTCCTGCCTCCAGCCCTCAGACCCTGCCCATCCCCTTTCTTCCCTCCCAGCTCTTCCTTTTGCTGCACCTTCCATTAATGAACAGTTTGGCTTCTTCACTTTGCCTGCATCTCTGTGGAGCTGGAGCAATGCAAATCCGGAGCCCTGGGACACACAGGCCCCTCCTGCCGTTCTCTTCCACACCATGTTTTGTGCACAGACACAGAGAAACGAGGGCAGATCAGGCTGGAAAGGTCCCTGTGTTGGAGGTCCAGTTCCACAACACTATGGAGTTACAGATCTTGCTGAACACGCTGGAGCCCCTGGGCTTTGGAAGAGCCAACCTGAGGATGCTCTGAACCCAGCTGTGAGAGATTCCATGGCAAGCATCCATGGAGAATAAAGGAGCTTGGAATGCTGGAAGGTTTCAAGAACAGCTTCCTGAAAGCACAACACTGCTCCATCCCTGCACAGGATCAGGAAGACGGCAGAACCAGAGACCATCTGCAGTGGGAAAATAGCGGGATGCAGAGGTTCAGGGACATCACACCATAAGCAATATGATCCAGTCAAGCCAAATTTATTATCCCTAAAAAGATTATATTTTTAATTATTCTCTACTGTCCATGCATCTCTAGCTAATACATGACTGGTTATCCTAACTGTTCATGTGTCTTAAGATAGGATGCTGATTGGATCATCTAATTTTCCATGTGTCTGGCTGTGGTTTTCTGTCCCACCCAAGAACTGTCTTTTTCCTTACTTTCCCCAGCTCACTGACAAAATTGCTGAGTCTGGATGACTCTTCTTCTTGTATCTTTTTCACGGATATACCAACCCCATTTTATGAATATGCCCATTATTGTTTGTGAACGTGTCCATTGTCCATTATCTCAAGCAGGCTGGATTGTGCATTGGCTGAATATGGCCTTGGTCCTGCAAAAACTCCTCAATCTGCAAAAAATCTTCAAAAACCATCCAGGCTTAACAGAGAGTTTTGGGTGTGCCTAAGAGTAAATGAAGTAGCAGCACAGTGCCCGAGACTCAGATGTGCCACTGTGCCAGTGCCCGGAGCGCTGCCAGGCAGTGCTGGGATCCTGGGTGTGGTTCTGGTCCCCACAGGTGAGGAATGGCAGCCCCAGGCTCAGACCCAGTCAGAAAGCCAACCAAGTGAGACCAGAGGGAGGGCACCCTTCCAGTTTCTCTTGGGCATGGCCACAAAACAACCCCTGCTGCTTCTTCCTCTGCCTGTGTTTGGGGTGTGCTGGTGGCAGAGCCAGCCAGGTTGTGCTCTGCATTCCAGAGCCTGTTGGGAGCTGGCATGAAAAGCGCTGCGTGCACAGCAGAGAGTCCTGGAAGGTGCTGGCAAGAGCGTCTTGTGGGGACAGAGCTCTGGGCTCTGGCTGGGAACAGCCTGGTTTTGCTGCTGTGACCGCAGGCAGGAGTTGAGGCAGGTGAAGAGGCAGCGGGCAGCTTGTGTTTGTAAAGGGCCTGGGGCTGGACCTCTGAACCTCCACCTGGACACACACTTGGGGGAATACGAGCTAGAGCTGGAGTGCCTGTCCTGAAAGGACCTGGAGTCATTCAGCCTTGCCAGCTTTTCTCAAGAGTGTGTTGGTGTTCCCCAGGAAAGCTCCACATTTGGGGAAATGCCCTTGGAGGAAAGGGGCTTGCTTCTCAAGGAAAGTGCTTCCCAGGGAGCTTCCAGTGAGGTGGGAAGAGTCATCCAGGAGCCCTAGGTCTGGCAGCCTGAGCTTGCCACCAGGGAGGGCCTTGGAGCAGATCCTCCTAAATGCAATCCCACGGCACGTGCAGGGAACCAGGGCATCTGCTGGAGGGTGGGAAAGCTCTGCGGAGGGACAGGGACAGCTGGGGGTCCTGGTGGGGCGTTGAGGGCCTCTGGGCAGGAGTTTGTGGCGGGGGTTGGTGTTGATGGGGTGTTGGGGAAGGAGTTGTCTGGAAGGTGAGAGATCTAGGCTAGAATTTGAGTCAGTTTGAAGGCAGCATCTGTGGTTTAGCACAGCTTTGGTTACAGAGGGCAGAAAGAATATCTGTGACTCTTCCTGTTCAAGATCCTGATTCTCCTGCAGGGAACAAGAGAGGAGAGCTGTATTTTACAGGCCACTTGGCTATCTGTACCAGGCGGAGGATTAGCCCTTTTGCCATCTACTCATTTTTTGGGCTGCTTTTGTAACTCTGAGTGGACTTTCATTCCTTGAGAGCTTTTATTCTCTAAGACAATTAAGATAATATCATCCCCTCATGGAAAACCACTGGCAAACCAAAGAATGGCCTTTTTTTTTCCTCTGTGTAGTGCTATGTTCTGTAAAGTGACTCTCAGTGGATGATGTTAGGGCAAATGAGTTGCTGCTTTGAGATGGGAAGCAAAATTCCAACTCTTCACTTCTCAGGCCATCCCAATGAATTGCAACATTTTGGAACTACTTGAATTGAGCAATGGGAAGTAAAGCTTTCCTGAACTGAGGATTCTTAAATGCCAGATTCTTCTGTGCCTTCACCACTAAGGTGTTTTTGTGCTAAAGGAAGTTACTTCAATGAGAAAATAATTTCAGCATGGAGTGAGACCTTCTGATGGAGATGAAGTGTTATCAGCAGTTGCTCCAGGTGCTCCTGCCCACAGCCCCTGCAGGAAGGAGCACAGCCCCCAATGCACATGGGCTTTGGCTCCCTCTGGCACAGAAGCCCCCTGGGGGCACAGGTCTCTGGGGCAGGAGATGTGCACCAGCACTGCCCGGGCTCGGGGGTGGCAGGTCTGCTTGGGTGGGGACTCTGCCACGCCTGCTGATGTCAGTGCTCCCCAGGTCCCAGGGCTCAGAGCAGCATTTGTGCCCTGGCCCACACATTTCCTCTCTGTCACACCCTTGGGTTTAGGATGGCCACCAGCCAGGACGTGTCCCAAGAAGGCCGGTCCAGCTACTGTGGAAGGCCCTGTGCCCCTCCCAGCATGGCTGCCTCAGCAGCTCCGGGGCTCCTTCTGCTGCCCTGAGCCCACAGAGCAGGGCGGCATTTGCTGATGGTCTGAGCCATTCCTAAAGACCCTGTCGGGCTGTTAAAGATAGAATCTGAAAATGTTAGCCTTTGTGTTTTCCCAGATCAATTGCACCTGTGTAAGCAGTATGATAAATGATATGATTGTTAGGTGTGATGATTATTTAGTAATTTAATATAATTATTATATAATCATAAGAAGAATCATGAGAAACTATGTCAGAAATTTAAGGGGGGCTATGCTCAGCTGAAATCTATGTATACAGTAGAACAATATAAGTTTAATAATTAACATGAAATTTATATAACAATCGAATATAAAAACATGTTCATCTCGACTGTATGTGCAGAGTCAGATTTGGGTTTGTACCCCTGACACCCAGAGCTCTTCAATAAAAGCACCTGCATATAATCATTCTCGTGATTATGTGTTTCCGAACTCTAACAGGGCTCGCTTAGACACTTGGGATGAGACATTCCTTCCAGCCTGGGCCACTTTGGGAGGGCTGGGGGCGGCCCCAGGGCGGGGGGCAGTGTGTGCAGGGGCCCTTTGTGACACGGTGCAGCATGGTCACTGTGGCATAGAACGGGTGCCCAAGGGCCCTTTGTGACACGTGGTGACATAGGAGCTGGCAGTGACAAGACCACGCCACAGTGCTCGGAGAACGCAATGGGACAGGACAGGACAGAGCGGTGCCGTGAGGAGCCCCCGCACAGCGCGCTCGTTCGTGTCTGACCCGGAGCCTTTCCGAGGCGTTATTCCTGCAGCTGACCTTGAGGCCAGACCACAGGACTTGCTGTCCTGTAGCCTTCCCGAGGCTTCTCTTTTGAAGGTGCCTTCCAGGCACGATTGTAGAACCTACTGACTCGGAGCTTTTCCCAGCCATCTCTCCTGCAAGACATGGAGCAGAGAGCCCCAAGAGTGCCAGAGCTGGCCTGGGGGGAAGAAGAGGATGAAGAGGAAGAAGGCCCTGGAGCTGCCCCAGCACAGGATTCTGAAGAGGTGACGCCATTCAAGCCACCACAGGAGGGTGAGTGGCAGAGCTGGGCCACAGGGTTGGTGCCTGCAGCCAGCTTGTTGCCATCCCATCCCATCCCATCCCCTGGGGCATCCTGGGGCTGTCTCTGCCTGGGGAGTGCAGGGCTGGGCTCTGTTTTCTGGCCTCTCCCGCAGTCCCTCAGCTCTCCCTGTGCTCACTCTTTGCCAGGTGCAGCCGTGGAGCGCACACAAGAGCAGGACCCCACCCATGGCCTCTTCCACAGAACAGCGCAGGTACCTGCAGCCACCCCCACCTGGGCTGGGCTTGCTGTCACCATGCTCGGAGCATTCCGTGCAACATCCCTATCTTCCTGCCCTTCTCCTACAGCTGGTTTGCAAATTCATGAGGAGAATTCGGGAAGAAGAGACCAGCCCTGTTGGCACTGGGCTCAGAGCATATTCACACATCTTCAAAACAAAGACCAGTGCTGCCCTCCTGGATATGCTTGTAGAGGAAGGCTTTTCCAATCCAAAGCAAGTAAGCAGCCTGTGGCCAGGGTTTGACCCTCCCAGGAATTGCCTGGCCTCCCAAGCCACTCCTGCTGGTCACTGGAAACCTTTGAGGCCATGGCAGTGTGGTGGGAAGGGCAGCTCTTCACTGTGGAAGTTGGGGACATTCCTCCCCCTGGCAGCTTTCCAAGTCTCCCCATGCCTTCTCCAGGTGCCTGCCCTGGTCAGGTACATCCACCAGTGGCTCCTGGACAATCAGTTTGCTGAGCACAGGCTGAACAGGACCCTGCTGGATCTCACCGAAGCACAGCCTGCTGACGTAGTCATGACGCTCCTGCGTGTGGCCCCATCCTGTGACAGGTATGGGGCCCACCTGACCAGAGGGCTCAGGGCTCCCCAGCCCATCAGCCTGTACAGCCTGGCCCAGGTGTCTAACCAACAGAGACTTCCAGGGCCCTCTGGCTGCTCTCTTTGCCAGCCCTTGCATTCAGCTCTCAAGCCTGCTGCCATGCTCCCTCACTGACCCTCAGGGGCCTGTCCCCACAGGACTGGGCTGCCTGGGTGCTGCTGGCCAGGGCCAGTGGGCAGAGGCAGAGCTGGCAGCCAGCTCAGATCCCCACTGCTGCCCAGGCCACGGTGCTGTGTCTGAGACCCCCCCTTGAGACAGAGCTCTAACCCCACAGAGCTGCTTTGACCATGTGGAAGACCATCATGTGCTCGCCCAGGACTGCGGAGCCGGCGCTGCTGATACTCCTGGATGTGCTGGGGAGCTGGCCAGAGCACAGCACGTGCACCTCTGATGGGGACAAAACGGGTGTCTTTGTCCTGGCTGTGAGTTTCTGAAACTAGCTTTTGCTGGCTCCAAGGCCGCCTCTCCAGCAGCTCTCCATCTTCCTTCCCCCATTGCATCTCCCTCCCTCAGGAGCTGGGCTGAATCCTGGCCTCGGAGCAGCTTCAGGGACACCAGGCCCGGTGCTCCCCCTGTGTCCCTCTGGGCCTCTCCGTCCTGTGCTCGGGCCCTGCCACACAGACACCTCGGCACTGAGCACTGTCTTGGGGGGCTTTGTCTTTTGCAGGCAACTGTGGTGATGTGGAAGATCCTCCAGGTGCCCTGTGTCCCACATATGGTGACCGTGTATTTCCCACGCCTATTTGTGCAGCTGCTCTTCCAAGTCTTCTTCAGCACTCTGGATGTGCCAGAAGAGGTCGATACCTTCTGGAACAGATGCCTGGAACAACATGGCCTTGCCACCAGCCCCAAAAGGTGCTCCATCCCACTCCTCTTATCCCTGCCACATGGCCTGCAAACGAGCCAGTGCTCCCAGTGTGACCTGGGCTTTGCTCTGCACACAGGTTTTCAGTGCAGACCCTCAAGTCCCTGCTCTGCCGAATGCAGCAGGAGGACGTGGTGGTGGCAATGGAAGGCAGTTGTGGCTGGGACATGCTGCTGTGTGCTTACACCCACCACTATGCCGTGGGTATGCTGGCCAGGTGAGACCCCCTTCTCCCCACTGCCTCTGACATTTGTGCTCTGTGCCCAGGCTGCTCCACACAGATCCTGTGGTCATGAACCAGAGGGCCTTGTCACCAAGGGATGGCCAAGAAGACTGGCAAAAAGGCCTGGAGAGGAAAGTGCCCACAGGGAGCCGCCTCCCAAATAGCCCAGGGTCCCTTGCAGGATGCTGGGGAAACACCAGACCTTTGTGAGTCAGTCCTGGCAGAGGTTTATCTCCATGGCCCACAGTCTTGGTTCCTTTTTCTCCTTCCAGGGAGATGTGCTGTGTCTCCATCCCCTTGTGTTCCCGCATCGCTCGCTACCTGCTCCGGCTGCTCAGCACACAGGAGCCACGCTGGGAGCTGCCTGCCCTGGCCTTCCTTGTGGAGGTGAGCCTGATGGCCAGCGCTGCCTCGCTCAGCTGCCTCCCAGCTCTCTGCCCTCTCGGAGCTGCAGCTCCCTGGGACGGTGCCCGTGCCCTGTGCTGCTGCCTGGGCCCAGTCCTGTGAGGTTCTGGGATCCTGCCAGCCGGGTCTCCTGTCACTGCCCTGTGCCTTTCAGGTCCTCGCGTGCCTGGACTTGAGTGAACGTGGTGCTAACAGAGTCCTGCAAATCTTATCAAGGCAGCTGCAGAGCGAGTGCAGGGAGAGGCGTCCCCTGGCACTCAGGGCCCTTCTCGATCTCATTGATAAGCCCTTGATGGTGAGAAGGGGGCAGCGGCTAAGGCTGAGCTGGGGAATGCAGTCGCTTGGGCTTGGCTGGGCTTTGGGTGCCAGGGCAGCTGCTCCCAGCTCTCCTGCCTCCCTGTTCAGCTGCCCAAGTGCTTCGGGACAGACCTCTGGCCTCCAGGCCCTGCAGCAGCAGGATGGCGTTTCACAAACTTGTGTTCCGCACAGACCGAAAAAATGTGGAGCCTGACTGAAAGTCTTGTGGAGCTCTTGTGGGACACAGATGGAGAGATAGTTAGCATGACAGTCATGCTCCTCAGTTTTATCATCTTGGACAATGACAAGCTGCTGCCCAGCCCCATCACACTGCAGCTGCTTGAGGCACTCCTGCCACTCTTTGACCACGTAAGGCTCGCTGCCCCCAGCCACGGCCACTGGCTGCTGCCCGGACACTTTGTGCGCTGTGGATTGGCAGGCTTATGCCAAGAAGAGCCCCGTGCACCCAATGCTGAGGTTTTTTTTTCTTCCTTTCATACAGAACAATAGCCAGGTGCAGCTGCTCTCCATACTGCTCTTCCGAACATTGGTGACTCTTCCACTGGAAAAGGGAAAAAAGGCCCTGAAGACACCCTTGCGCCAGAGCCTGCTGCCACTCTTCTTCCACTGCCATGATGAGAATCGGCTTGTGGCTCAGGTGAGGACTCAAGGGCTGCTGCTGTCCCCCTGGCAGGGGGCTCGGCTGCCTCCTGCCCTGGTGCCTGCAGGGCTGGAGCCTCCTCCAGGCCTTGGCACAGGGACGCGGGTCCTGTGCCCTGGGCTGTGGGGCCATCTCTGCAACTCTGCTGCTCTCCAGGCTTCTCAAGAAACACTGCTTGGTGTGGCCGAGTTCCTGAAGAGGAGGGATCTTGAAAGACTGATCAAGAACCAGAAGCTGTGGAAGTTCATCGAGCGCCTGGTAAGGACGGCCTGGAAGCCCCAGCCTCAGCCTGGAGAAGCCCCCAGAGCACGGTGCTCAGAGTGCGGGGCTGGCAGCTGTGCCCCTGCCCGCTGTTGCACCCAGAGGCCGCGCGGGCTCTTCTCCAGGCTCCTGTGGGCCCGAGCCGGGGGCCGATGCAGCCCCGGCCCGGCGGGGCTGTGGGGCAGGCGGGCACCGCGGTTCTCCGGGCAGCAGCCGGCCCTCTGCCCCCTCCAGAGCCCGGCGCCAGCGGCTGCTGGCCGCGCCTCAGGGCTGTGCGGGCAGGGGAGGCCGGGGCTGGGCGAAGGCAGCGCCCGCCCGAGGGGCTGAGCCCGCGCCAACCCTTCCCTCCTGCCGCTCTCTCCAGCTGGCAGAGGACAGCAGCAGAGCGGCCGAGCACCAGCGCCGGGCCCTGCCATACCTGCAGAACCCACAGGAGTCCCTGCGAGCGGCGGCCATCAGGTTCATGGGTGAGCCACGAGCCCGGGCTCCCTCCCCGGCCCGCCGCAGCTCGGCCCCAGCCCCGCCTGCTGCCCCGGCAGCGCCAGCCGGGCCCGGCGCCGTGGAGCCCCGCCCGGCCTCGGCGCTGCTGCCGCCCTCTGGCAGCCGTGCCCTGGGCCGGCAGCGTGCGGCAAGGGCCGGGCTGAGCCCTGCCGGGCCAGCGGGGCGTGTGGCCACAGCGCCGGCAGCGCCGCTGGCAGGGAGCTGTGCCGCTGGGGCCGTGACAGGCTCTGTGTTCCCAGGGATGGCCGGGCAGCACCTGAGGGGGAAGAAAGAAGAGCTCCGGCTCATCTGCAACGGTGAGTGAGGGCAGCGGGCTGGCAGCGGGGGCTGGCGGGGGAAGCTGCAAGCCCTGCCCCGGCTGCGGAGGGCTCTGCTCCCTGTGCGGCCGAGGAGCAGCGTGGGCAGAGCACAGAGAGATTTCAGGGCGCCGTGGGGGATTCGTGGCCAGCAGCTTCGTGCTGGTCCCGTTGGCCCCTGCTCCCTCCTGGCCATGGCTAGAGCCAGCTAGGATGGCCCTGGCAGGGGGCTCTCCTCGGGTCCCCTCAGATCCAGGATCTGACTATGGCTCTGTTCCTCTCTTTCAGCCCTTGAACACCTGACAGAGGACGCCAGCAGTGCCGTGTCAGATATGGCATTTCAGACATTGTATGTCCTCCAGTCACTACAGAGTCAGCGATCTTCTGTCTTCCAGAGGCTGCAGGATCAGCTCCGCAGGGCATGGAGGACACGGCCTCGTCTGTCAGGGCTCGGCTGGCTGCCCTGCTGGAGCTCTGCAGAGAACTGAGCACAGAGGCTCTGTCTGCTGGGGCCACCTGAGCCAGCAGGAATTTTCTATTTCTTTCAGATTGTTCTTTTCTTCTTTTTTTTTTCTTTAGTATATGAATATAGCTTTTCTATGAATATAGTTTTTTTCTTTAGTACATGAATATAGAGTGTGTTATAATACACAGACTCCCAGGATCTTTCTTTTGCTTCCCAGGGTCTCCAGGGCATAGGGGAAGAGGGGGAAAAGGGTGCTTGGGCTCAGCAAGCTTCCCAGGCATGCAGTGTAGCAGGGAAAATGGCCAGAAGCCCCTTGGCCTTTGGTGGTTCTTCTGAAGCCTTTGTGCTGCCAACAAGCAGGTGGTCAGGGGCCAGAGCTTTGAGGATCCCTGTGAGAGCGGTGCCTGGAGATGGCCACAAGCCCTGTGCCAGGCAGGAAGCGCCATCCGTGTCCTCCTGCCCGTGTGGCGCTGGCTGGATTGCTGAGGGCTCCAAGGTGCCTCTGGATCGAGCTCCTCTGGAGCTGCTGTGGGGCTGCGACGCTGCTGCCGGGCAGGTTGGCCGGGCTGGGGGAGCCCCTGAGGGGACGGGGCCAGGAAGGGACAAGGGGCTTTGGGAGCCCTGTGTCATGGTTTGACCCTGGCACAATGCCAGTGCCCTCATGAAAATACTTTCTCTCTGGTGTCTGCTGTGAGATGTGATCAGAAATAGAGCAAAGCAGGCTCCAGCTTAGGAACAAAAAGGAAATATATCTTTAATAACCTACGACTATGTCTAAAGAGAAACACACAGAACTCGGAATTAAAACTTTCAAAAAACATTCCTCCTCCCCCCACCAAATTTCCAATACATCCACCCCTCAGATCATCAACTCTCAGTCCATCACCACCCTTTAGATAATCAATTCTCAGTTTATCAAGTCGAGAGGAGTCCCTCTTGTACCATTGGCTTCCCCAGGAAACACAGTTGAAACTTCTTGTGTTTCCATGTCCCACGTGGCACTGCCCAGAGAACATCTGCCATGGTGACATCTTCCTTTCATGCCCAGTGCTCTCACCACTGCGCCTGGACCAGAGCTGCTTCTGGGGTTCCCCCTTTAAGGATGCTCTGCCCAGTTCCAAAAAAGCACAGTCTCTCACTTTCAGGAAACCTGTTCCCCCCCAAAGTCATCCCCTAGGGCCGAGGGGTCTTGAGAACAGAGATCTTCTTCTTCTTCCCTGAAGACGGACCGCACCACCACCACCCTCCTCACCCATCGTCTCTGTTCACGAGCCATTGACTCCCACCCAAAAACTCAGTCTCTGTGTCACAGGAAAAATGGTTCTGTCCATGGCTATACAAGAAAATTCCAGCCAAAGGCCACTCCATCACCTCCTCTCATCTAAGATTCTTCTCAACTTCTCTCATGGCTCATTTCCTCTTATCTCATCTCTATCCCTCTTCTCATTCAACTCCAGGAGAATCAGGATTTGTAAGGTTTATTTGGGATTTGGGGGTTTTATCTCTTTGATTGGTTTGCGTGGGTTTGTTTATTTGGGTTTTTGTCTGTTTTGGTTTGAGCTTTTTATTTGCTTTTTTATAAATGACTGGTTAAGTTGGCATAGCCAAACTGAAGAAAATGTAAACCAGGCTCGACTTTCCAGAAATTACTTTTGGCTGGGTTTAGCTGCATCCCCAGGCTAAGGAACACCAGTATATTTGCAGATTTTGCTCTGCATCATCAGCCTGGCCAGACTCTGCTCAGTGTTTAACAAATGAAGAAGGCAGTGGACATTGTGCCAAGCTTTCTCTCAAACAGAAAAACCTGGGTCAGCATCACAGAAAAGAAGAAAAAAAAAATAATCCCCAGTTAGAACAGAGCCAGTGTCTCAGCATCTTCCCCTCCACTGTTATTAATTTTGTACATTTAGAGGCAAACCTGGGCCTAAAGCTTCTATCTCTCAGTTCCTGATGCTCGTTGCTACCCTTCAGCCTTGACTGGCCCTGATATAACTGACTGCTGTCCAAGTGGGGCTGGGGATGCTCAGCCTGGAAAGAGGAGACACTGGGGGGGCCTCACTGTGGCTCTGCAGGACTGGAAGGGTCCCACAGGGAAGAAGGGGACAGAGTGTTCAACAGGGCCTGTGGGGACAGGACAAGCGGGATGGCTTTCAACTGCAGGAGGTTGATTGAAGCTGGATCTAAGGAAGCTGCTGTTTGACACTGAGGGTGGGGAGGCAGTGGCCCAGGCTGTGCACAGAGGCTGTGGGTGCCCCATCCTTGGGAACAGGGCTCCCCCAAGGTCTGGGGAAAGATTGCTCAGCTTGGAACAAGATGGTCTTCAGAGTCCCTTCCAAGCCCAACCATTCAGGGATCCCATCATTCTGTGATCTCCATTGTCCACTTCAGGTTGGCCCTGGACTCCTGGGAACTGTGATGTCACCTCCCCCGTTCCAAATGGAACTGCCAGCACCCGGCAAAGAGCCCAAGACAGCCCTTGGCCGTTGTGTCAGCGCACCCTTCGCTCTGCTCCTGCCCACTGCTGTCACCCTCCTTGTCACCTGCCCCTGCTACCCCCATCAGTCCTGAAAGCTCACTAGTGCCTGGATTTTGACACCCATCCCTACAGGATGCTCCCATTTGTCCTGAGGAAGGTATGGTGCCATTGCATGGAGGTGGACATCCCCAACTGCCCGGGTGGGCTGGAGCTCTGGGGGCCTGGTGTGGGACAGGGACTCCACTCTGAGATTCTGCCACCTCTGCAGGCTGTCACCGACAGAGAGGAGGAGATGGAGGTGGAAATGCAGACTTATACAGTGGAGGACGTGGAAATGGAGGAAGAAGAGACTGGAGACGAGGAGATGGAAGTGGATATGCAGACTTATACAGTGGAGGATGTGGAAATGGAGGAAGAGGAAACTGGAGAGGACGAAATGGAGGTGGAGGTGGATGTGGATGTGGAAGAAGAGATGGAAGTGGAAATGGAAGACTACATAGAAGACATGGACATTGATGAAAAAGATGAGGAAGAAGCCATGATCTTGGGATAAACACCAATGCCAGCAGCAGGACAGGCATGTGGTCCCCACAGGCAGAGTGGGTCCCCTGCAGCCAGGCTGGGGCTGGGCTGGTCCCTGCTCAGGGACGTGGCACCCTGTGCACTGGATTCTGCAGGCCATCCCCAGCTGGTCCTGTGCTCGCTTTGGGCCGCACAAGCTCGATCCCAGACCCAGCCAGGCTCAGTTCTGGTGGCAGAGTCCTGCTGGGCCAGCGTGTGCCAGCCTGGGGACACATGGAAGAGCCCTCTGTGCCTGACTGCAGTGACCATGGCACTTGCTTTTCTTCCAGGACCGATGGACATCCCGGATAGAGATGCCACCCTTTTGTACATACGTTTTACAGTTTTTTGTCTTCTTCATGATATAGGATGTGGGGCTTTTTTTCGATATCTGCAAATGCATTTCATATATTTTTGCTAGATATGTTCTTATGTATATACTTTCTCTGGATTGTTGTTGTTACAAAATGTATATATGTTCTATGGATTGTTGTTGTTACAAATATTCTTACAATGTAAAAGTGTTCTGTATTCTTGTTGCTGTTCTTCTGAAAATAAACAAATTTTCTTTTTCACACCACAGTTCTCTTTGCATTATGGGCACAGGCAGCATTTGCAAAGTTGTGGTTTGCACTTTCTCCAGGTTCCCATGGCTGGAGGTGCCTGGGGGAGCTGGCACAGCCACCCCAGGAGTGGGGGTACCTGTGCACAGAGGGGTCCCACTGACAGAGGTCACCCTCTCCTTGCAGTTTCTCTGGACACACTTGGAAGCTGTAGGAGCAAATCCCAGCGTGCCCTGTCCCATGGGATCCCATGTTGGAGCAGGGCTGAGCCTGCCTGGGCCTGCAGAGCCTCAGCCATGAGTGATACTGGGGGATACTGGGACAAACTGGGGACAATAGGGACACTGGGGACATTGCGGAGAAGACTGGGGACACTGGGGCATCCTGTGGATGACATTGGGGGGGAACTGGGAATGACCTCAGGTGTGTTGGGAGGGACTGGGCTGTACTGGAAGGGATTGGAGGGGCACTGGGGTTGTATTGGTTTCTACTTGGGTTGTACTGGGCTGTACTGGGGTTGTACTGGTCTGTACTGGGGATGTACTGGTCTGTACTGGGAGGGACTGGAGAGGTTGAATGGGCTGTTCCCGCCTCCAGTACCTCCCATTTGCCAATGCCCCACCCATCACTGCCCACAGCCAATCAGCGCCAGAGATCGGAGCCTCGGAGGCGGTGCCTAGGGTCAGCGCCATCTTTTATTTTTGCCTACAACTCCCATCATGCCCCGTGGCCAGATTGAGCCCCATTGCAGCTGGGACTACAATGCCCATCATGCCCCGCAGTCCACAGAACCCGGGATCTGCTCCCCATCTGTCCCATGAGTGTCCCCCAGACCCTGCAGGATCCTTCAGCGACCCCTCAGAGCCCATTTGGGACCCTCCAAAAGCGTCCCCGGATCCCCTGAATCCTTCCAACCTCAAAGATGCTCGGCACAGCCACTTCTGGGAATTCATCTCCTCTCATCCCGCGCGACCCCAGAGCCCCTCAGAACACAGTCTCGTGCCTAAAACTCCTTCCATGCCCCGCGCCCTACAGAGCCCGGTTAGAGCTCCCCGAGTACTCCACAAGGGCTCCCGAACCATTTACGTTCCCTCGAGGACCTCAAGTCGGGGCTCGGACGCAAAAGTGTCCCCCAAGAGCCTTCCCAGACCCCCAAACATCGTGTTCCAACCACTTCCGGGACTTCATCTCCTGTCATACCACGCGCCCCAGAGAGCCCCGTCAGAGCCCCCTGAGGGCCCGCCCGGATCCCAAAGGGCCCCAAATTTTCCTCCCTGGGCTCCAAGGGCCCCCCTGCACCCCCAAGTGCTGCCCTGGACCCCGAACTGTCCCTCAGAATCCCTGAGTGCCCCTCCAAGTGCCCACCCGGCTCCCCCAAGTGTCCTCCAGAGCCTCAAGTTCTCTCTGAATTCCCTCCCCAGACCCAAAACTGCCCCAAATGTGCCCCAGAAACGTCTCCAGGGCCCCCAGAGTGCCCCCCCTTGACCCTATGGGAGAAAAAGATGACAAAAATTGTTGAAAAAGCCAATCACTTCTTTTTTAAAATCTTAAAAGTTTAATAGTAATAATATGGTTATAAAAATAGCAATACAATTAGAGTAATAATAATTTGGACAAGTTGAATTAGGACAATATGAGACAATAGAAACAAAGAGTTACAGATGTCCGGGTACATTTTTCTGGGCAGCGCAGAAAAAACACCTGTTAACAAAGGATTAACCCTTAAAAACAACAGCCTGTTGCATATTCATACACTTCATACATGATGCTTAAATTCCATTCAAACACAGGATTCTGTCTGGTCATCGTCAACTTCTTCCTCTGAATCCTAACAGCGCCTTCAAGGCAGGAAGAAGTTCCTTTCTTCTGATAACAGGGCAATAAATACTTTTTCTCTGAAAGATTTAGGTGTCCTGTGGTTGCTATCTCCCTGCAAGTCCTTTCTTTAAAAAAGTATCCTACATAGCATAGTTTGTTTTTTAACATTTTTTATAACCTAAAACTATATTTAACAAACTACTTAGGAGAATTAGTACAGCATTACTTTCTAACACAAGACATACAATATTCATTTTATTATTTGCGAAAAGCCAATCATAAAAAAAGTATTTTTCACAAAAATAACGCCAAAAGGACTGCAAATATTACTATTTACCATAGAGAGGAAGAAATAAATAGCCAATACAGATTAATTACTAATGAAGGGAATTGTGTTACTTAGAACCAATGACCAATGATTTTCTTGGTTGCTAAAAATATATTGATTTTTTAGTATAATTAAAAATTATGTTATGCAATATGGAATAATAGTATCATAAATTAGAATAATAACATTATGTTTTATTAATTAATAAATTTTATGTATAAGGGAAAATGCTTGCATTTTTTAATGTTTGTCAATGTCAGTCCCACCCAGGTGGGTGATGTCAGACATGGTGAGGCTGGGGGTGAGGAGCAGCTTGTCCAAACAGGCTCAGCCTGCAAGGGGCTCATTCTTCTCCCTGCCCAGACCTCCTAAGGAGACATTCAGCATCAAGATCACCTGGGGAATGCTCTGTCACCTCTTCTCTGAAATGAAAAATAAAAAAATATTTCCTTGACTAGAACCAGATATCATGAGGTGCACTTTGGAATCTCCCTCCTGAAGGGAACTCCAAGCTGACTCCAATCCCTGCACAAGCCCTGGAGACTCACAGACAATGGAAGGGAGACAAAGAGCTCCTGAGGGCTTTCTGTATTTTAATCAGCCCCACGGTGGCTTTGGGGCTGGCTCCAGGAGCCTCAGGCAGCGAGAGAAGGATGAAGAAGCTGCTCAAGGAGTCAGCAGCCAAACTCCAAGTGCCTTGGAGCACGGCTGGGCCCCAGGGAGGGCAGGGAGTGCCCAAGGCTGCCCAGGCAGTGCTGAGAGCAGATCCTTGAGGCCAGGAGTGCAGGGAGCCCAAGGCTCTGGGCAGGGCACTGCAATGCTGAGCAAGGCCTGGCTTGGCTGCAGGGAGCAGAAAGGCCAAGCCCTGAGCCCAGCCTGGGCCAGCAGGGCCTGTCCCTCCCGGCTGGCTCGGGGCTCTGTGTGGGCCAGGGGGATGTGAGGGGCAGCAAGGACAAACGCCATCAGCCTGCAGCCCCTGCCAGCCTCCCCAGGGAGGCCGAGGCAGAACCAAAGTGCAGCCCCTGCCAGGAAAGTTCCTCCTGTGGGGCTCCAGAGGCGCTGCCCCAGCCCAGGGCACAAAGGCCTGGGTGCCTGTGGCCCTGCCAGCCCTGCCCAGCCCTCGGCCATCTGTCCTGCAGGCTGTGCCCCCTGGGCGTGCTGCTCCTCTGCCCTGGCCGGCTGCACTCGCCCATCTCGCTGTGCCCCAGCATTTCTCACCCAGCTTTTCTGGGCCCTCCCTGGGCTCCCTGCACCCAGCGCTGCCGGCTCCTGGCACACAGAGCCCGGCCATGGCCCAGCCTCACGCTGGGACACCTCCAGCACCAACATTCTGCCCTGGGAAGGACTTTGCTTTCTCCTCAGCTCCAGGCTGAACCTTCCAAGCTGCACTTGGGGGAGGCTTCATGCAATTCCCACTGCCAAGGAAAGCTCTGTCTCCTGCTGCTCACAAACAGAGAAGGGCTGGAGGGAGATGTGCTGGTCAGAGGCTGTTTGGGGCGCAGTGACCATGAAAATATTGGGTTTCTAAATATTCTGTGAAAGGATGGGCATCAACAAATCTTCTACACTGGAGGTACAGAGAGCAGACTTTGGCCTATTGAGGATTCAGATTTGGAGAATACCAAATCAGGTACTGATTTTTTAAAGGCAATCAACACATTAAAACAAAGGGATCCAAGAAGGATGGACACATCTGAAGAAAGAAATTTTGGAGGAGTAGCAAAAGCCTGTCCTGCTGGTCCAAAAAGTGAGCTAGCAAGGAAAATGACTGGCCTGGATGGGCATGGAGTTTCTTCCAGGAACTCACAGAAAAAAAAGTGGATGCATCATCTTTGGTCAGGGCGGGGGGGGAACTCAGGAAATGTTTAAGGATGTTGCTAGAACCTGCAAAAGGAAAATTTTAGAGATGAAAGGTTCATTAGAGCTTAACCTGGCCACTTCTGTGAAGGATAATAATGTTTTTATAAATACATTAATGGCAAAAGGAGGGACAAGTACAACCTCCATTCTTTTTTGGATATGGGGAGGAATACAGTAACTAAAGCTGAGGAATAGGCTGAGGTATTTAACCCCTTCTTTGCCTCAGTTTACAACAATACGTCAAGTTGTCCTCAGGACAAGTGTTCTCCTGAGCTATAGATGGGGACAGGGAGCAGAAGAGCCCCCCTGTAATCCAGGAGGAAGCAGCTGGGGACCTGCTGAGCCACTCAGATGCTCACAGGTGTCTCTGGGAGCAGATGGGATCCATCCCAGGGGGTTGAGGGAGCTGGTGGATGAGCTGCCCAAGCTGCTCTACATCATTTACTGTGGGGGAAACTAGCAGGATGCAGAGGTTCAGGGACATCACACCATTACCAATATGATCCAATCAAGCCAAATTTATTACCCTTAAAAAGACTATATTTATAATAATTCTCTACTGTCCCTGCATCTCTAGCTAATACATGACTGGTTATCCTAGCTGTTCATGTGTCTCAGATAGGATGCTGACTGGATCATCTAATTTTCCATGTGTCTGGCTGTGGATTTCTGCCCCACCCAAGAACTGTCTTTTTCCTTACTTTCCCAAGCTCACTGACAAACTTGCTGAGTCCAGATGACTCTTCTTCTTCTATCTTTTTCAAGGATATACAGATCCCATTTTCTGAATATGTCTATTATTGTTTGTGAACGTGTATATTGTCCATTATCCCAAGCAGGCTGGATTGTGCACCGGCTGAATATGGCCATTGTCCAGCAAAAACTCCTCAATCTTCAAAAAATCCACAACATTTTCCCTGCTTTGTTTTTGCACAAGCCAGACTGATTTAAAAGCACGGTCAATTAGTTTCCGCACACAGCGTAGTAAGCAAGGCACTATAAGCAGAATTGAAAAAAGAATACAAAGTATCATAATGCCGAAGCATACTAAATCCTTGAGCCAGCCTGCTATTCACCAGGATTTTCTTGTGAATAGATTTAGAGTGTTCAGAGAGATTCATGCAATCCCTTCAAAATCCTCACGTCCATGTCCTTGTGCTAGCAACAAAAAATCTCTAGCAGCCCTGTCTTGTAACACAGCGTGGCGTAAGCTACCTACATCAGTGGTAAGCTCATTCAGTATTGCAGATGTAATGTTAATTTGTTTCCCTGTCCAACAAGCCAATCATTTTAATTGCATAAGGGCCTGTGATGAGGCTACTCCTGCTGTAAAAAGTGATGCCAGTTTAACCAAAGGCCTATTCCACAATTCTACATTATCCTTACAGCCTGAGCCTAATGAATGCACACTACATTTTGGATGTTGGAACTTGTGCCTGCTGTTAAGCATCTGTTGAATGCTAGGGGCAAACAGCGTCAATTTCCCTAAATAACATGGTCCTCCTAATGCTTTCGTAGGAATTGCAGGCCAAGCTCTATCTCATCAAATGAGAAAAACTCCAGGAGGCAACATGCTTGCTGATTTTTGTTTTAGGGGCACAGACCGTGTCCAGCTGGCACAGTATGCCGTGGTATTGTAATACCACGAAGAAACAGGAGACATCCAAGTGCTATCATCTCCGGGTCTTCCTGACTTCTCCCTAATCAGCTCTTTACCCTTGAAGTTTTCAAAGAGCTAACAATAATTTCTGGGCAATGATCCCAGAATATCCAGCTCCTGTGGTTCCTGACTTGTAGTATTTAAATTCTCAGTTATTTTAACTGCCTGAGCTCCTAAAGGATTTTTAGGGATTTTTTTTTTTTTTGGTCATTTTTCACCGCAATTATCTGTGATTATTCCATTTTGATTAGTACACCAATTTGACCAGGGGTTACTTAAGTTGCCATAAATTCGAGCTCTGGTCCAATTTCCAAATTCTTCCATTGAGTCTAAGGGAACTTTAATCAAACAGGTACGAAATGGATCCGAAGGTGTGGCTAGTGATAAGCAAAAGGATTCTTGCCCTGTTTTGTTAGCCCATGTATCCCACATGTCAGCTTGCTGCTCTATATTGTATATTCCCTGCGTCTCCCTAATCACTGCACTAAGCAACATTGTTAATATCTGCCAGACTATTGCCATTGTTGCTGTTGTCTACAATCACGCCTGCACTTTGCCCAAAATGCTTTGGCCTGTTCCCACTCCCATTCACTAACGTGATGTATTTGTGGTATTGCATTCCTACTCCACATTCAGTAGCTATTATCTTGCTCCCTAGTACAATTTGGTTTACTAGAGCAATGAAAGCAAGTCCAAACTGCACCCACAGTAACAATCTCTGCTCATATGTTTCTATCAAAGATACATCCTGGAGAAAACTCTAAAATCCCCCCCAGTTACACCCTAAAAATTTAGCTAATGCTACTCTAGGGGTAAGAGTGTAAAGGCGGTTAGAGCATCTTATGCATATTAGGTTAGTAGGCCTAAGCTTTTGCTTTTTCTCCTGAATCAAGGCTAAATTATGTTCTTGACGAACTTGTCGCCAAGTTTTTAAGTTACACTTTATACAATGAACCTTGAGCCACGGTCTGCATGCATAACCATGCAGATAACAAGCCCTTTCTATCTGATTTTCAACTTGTGATGGAAGTGAAGGTAAATGGAGGCTGTTTACATCTAACCCGTGTCTATTAAGCCTATGTGGAGTTACTAGTAATCCCTCAGCATACTCCAGCAAACTTGGTAGATATTCTGATCATTGTTCAGCTGTCAGGTGTTAAAGAAGTGGATTCAGGGCTGTCTGGAATTGGTGTTTTCGCCGACTCTCCTCATCTGGACACAGCATGGGTTGATGATGGTGGTTTTAGATAGGGCTTCACCCACTTGGTTGGGTTCCAACAAATGCCTTTATCTGTAAGTAAACACATATAACCTCTGCCTATTAGTTTTACTGTAGCTGGTCCTTCCCACACCCCTGTTTCTGGGCTTTTGAACATGACCTGAATACCGTCAGGCAATTCCTCCCTTGGATTACGTGTGAGGGCATGATGCACAAGAATAGGTGGATCTTCCCTATCTCCTCTCCTGTTGTTCTAAGGTAATTAAGCACAAAGATGGCTTCAGCTGTTTTTTCCTCAGGGGATAACCCTGTAGTTCCCCCTTTTTGTTTTTGCAGCATGCCCTTTAGTGTTTGATGAGGACACTCAATAATTGCCTGACCAGTAGGATTGTGAGGAATACCAGTGTCATGTTGTGTACCCCATAAATTACAGAAACACTTGAAGCTTAAGGAATCTTAAGGGCCATTGTCAGTCTTAGTTGCTAAGGGGACACCTAATATGGCAAAGCAATTGTACAAATGCTTCTCAACATGACGTGCTGCCTCACCTGTTAAGGGAGTAGCCCATATAACACAAGAATAGGTATCAACGCAAACATGTACAAACTTCTTCTGACCAAATTCTGCTACATGAGTTACATCCATTTGCCAAAATTGCAAGGGTTGAGTGCCCCTAGGGTTAACACCAGTGCCTAAACGAATGCCATCTTGTTGACAATCAGGACAGGATCGCACAATACCAGAAGCATTGGTAAAGGGAACACCAAATTGTTTAACTAACATTTTAGCAGATTGATGAAGAAAAGCAGGGGGAGTTTTAGCCTGCTGAAATTTATCAGGGTTTGGCATTGGCCAGACAGTGGCTACTAACTGATCAGCTCGAGCGTTACCTTCAGACAGACCATGGAGAGCCTGATGACTTCGAACACGAGTAATAAAGTATTCCTGCCATTGTTGATTTAGGTTTTTAAGCAATTGGCTTAAAAGGAAATACAAATGCTTATTACTCACCTCCTTGAGTACTGCTCATTCACAGCGTTGGACACAGCCAACTACATAAAGCAAATCAGAAACAACGTTAAAGGCCTCATTATACCAATTTTCAAAAGCCCAAATCACAGTTTTCAATTCCAATGTTTGCAATGTATCTTTTGCCTCTCCAAAAATGACATGCTTTTTCCACACTTTGTCTCGCTGCCATGTGCAGGCAGCCTTTTTTGACCTTTTACCTGCATCTGTAAGTACTGTCTGCCCAGACACTGGACAGTCAGATCTCCAGGGTCTGTCCTCCAGACACTGATGTTCCAATAAAGATAACACCCCGTGTCATGGGTGTTGTGAACTTTACCGTCATATCCAGCCAAAGCTATCTGAAAAGAAACAGAATGTCTACTTCCCCATTCAAGATACCAGTTAGACAGTGGTACTACAATAGCATACAGTTCATGTCCCCGGATTTCCAATATTCTCCCTCTACCCTTCATAATCAAATGAGCAAAAATTTCCAATTGAGTGGTAATAGTTCTAGACTGTTTTACAGGTAAAAACACCCATTCCAAAATAGGATTAGCCTGAGATTTAACCCATTGACAAATTAAGGAGAAAGGATGCTTGACAAAGTTGTCATCCTCCTTGCTCTGACTGATGATCACCAATTGAACTGGAACACCCTCAATCAGATGATGTGCATGTGATGTATCAACCTTTGTGGCAATGTGATCCAAGGCCCGCTGTTGTCTCTTATCCAGGGTCCGGCGTTCATCTGCCCGAGATGAAGTACCTAGTAACTGTGTTAATGGTTCAAGTTCTGCATTAGTTATCCCACAAATAGTTCTAATCCATAGACTATCTCCAACTAACTTCTGAACATCATGTACAGTTTTAATTTCAGTGGTAATGGCGAGTTTTGGTGGTTTCACTACAGAGTGATCAATCTGCCACCCAAGATATTTCCGAGGAACAGAATGCTGCACCTTATCAGGAGATTTTTAACCCTCTCTCCTCTAGCAAAACTGTCATGGTTTTTAGAACAGAGTCTAATTGATTTCCAGCCACCAATATATCATCCATGTAGTGATAGATGATATACTCAGGAAATTGCTGCCAAACAGGTTCTAACGCCCAAGTGACATAAATTTGGCACATCACAGGGGAGTTACGCATGCCTTGGGGAAGACACGTCCATTCATACCTTTTGTAAGGTTCTGCGTTGTTGATAAAGGGAACAGAAAAAGCAAAATGTTTTGTGTCGCCTGGATGTAATGTAAGAGAATGGTGAAAAAGCAATCTTTGAGATCAATGATCAATAGATTCCATGAGTCAGGTATCATAGTAGGAGATGGACGACCAGGTTGCAAGGTGCCCATACTTAGCGTCACTGCATTAACAGCACGTAAATCAGGTAGCAACCTCAATTTCCCATTCTTTTTCAGGATGACAAAAATTGGTGTGTTCCACGGGCTGGTGGATGGTTTTATGTGCCCTTCCTCAAGCTGTTCTTGCACTAATTGTTCAACTATGGGCAGCTTTTCCTTTGACAGCCCCCCCAGTGGCTGCTGCTAAAAAGGCTGTGCAACCATGGTAGCTTTTAACTGGCTTAACAGATCCCTGCCAAGCAAACCTAGCAAAGTACCAAGGATTGGCATGACATAAGGCCTTGTAGATGCATTTACTCCATCTGGGAAAGTAAAGGTAATTACATCTTTGCTCATTTGAGTTGCCTGAGTCCCCCCAATACCTGCAATGCCTTAAATAGGGTTGATCAATGCCCAATCTTTAGGCCATATTGTGTTTGAAATGATGGTTACATCTGCTCCAGTGTCAATTATGAGTTTTTCAGTAATAGAATTACAATTAGGATGTGTCAGGGTTACCTGTTTGTCTGGTTTACCTCTTGTGATGTCCATGGCCCAATATACTTCTGGGTTGCCTGTGGAACCAAAGCTTCCTGTTCCCCACTCCTTGTCACCTGTACAGGGGGCACAAGACTTAAAAGGAACAAACTGAGCAATTTGTGAACCTTTTGGAATAGAAACAGGAGGGAAAAATGTTCTAACCATAATTTTAACAGCCCCTTGATAGTCCGCATCAATAACCCCAGGGATTATATCCAATCCCTTTTTACTGGCAGATGATCTCCCTAACAGAAATGCACTAAGCCCACCCGCCAAGGGTCCTTTTACATTGGTGTCTATCAGGTGTACAGCAGAGTCTGTGATGGTGACGTCTCCTGCTGTTTCCACGTCCACTCCAGCACTGCCACCTGTTGACAATCTGAGTGAGTAAAGTCCCCCTCCTCCTCCATGGTGGGAGGCTGAGCTATCCAGGCAGCTCTCCTTACTTGTTTTGCATGCGAGGAGAGAACGCGTTGGCAAGGCCATTTTCCTGGAACAGACATTCTTTAGTACTGTGGTTATCTTTTCTGCAGATAGAACAAAATTTTTTCATAGCTGCAAAGTGGCACTGACTCCTAACATGTCCGATTTTACCCCATCCAAAGCACTTAATGTTCTTTCCTTCTGCTTTCTTTTCCAGTTTAGAAAGCAGTGGGTTTACTGCATCCTGTACTGCAGCAGCTACATAGGCTGCTCTTTGCCTTTCTGTAATTCTAGCCATCAGTTCCAGCATTTCTGTAACATCAGCTCCCTTCTTTAGTGCACCCAAAATCTGCCGAGTTTTATCATTAGCATTGTCAAAAGCCAGCATATTAAACAATTGCATCTTTGTGTCTGAATCCAAATTCAGATGATCTTAAATAGCTTCATGCAATCTGTCTACAAATTTATCAAGGTCTAAAAATTTATTTTCTGTTCAGCAAATTTGTGTAAAAGACTTGGTGTGTAACCCATCTGGAAGTGCAAGAATAGCATTATAGGCTAGTAGTTGGCTCATCTGTAAAACTTCATGAATGCTCCTAGCCTGGGCAGAGGCAGTAGCCCAGGGCCCTTTGCCGAGTAACTGTTGTGCTGTTAGACCATACAGAGGATCAACCTGCGCCCAAGGTTTTGCTGCTTCCTGGGCACACTTTTCCTCCCAGCTTTAATGGAACATCATCTGCTGGTGTGGTGGCATTGTAAGTCTTTTTAGGGTATGCACATCAGCTGGAATAAATGTGTTAGAGGAAAAAAACATACTGCAGCAGTGACTGTGCAAGTTGGGACTTTAAGCCAAATTGTGAAATTGCACCTCTTAACCTCTCTAAAATCTTCCAATCAAAAGGTTCCCAAACTCTACCTGCAGCATTAGTTACTACAGGAAAAGCCTGTATATCATTTGTGAGAAAACTCTCTTCTACAATTGCTTCTGTAATAACTCTCTTCCACTTTCGTTTCTGAGCTGCTTCTATTTCAGGGTCACATTCCAATTCTAATTCCACATTCTTTACAGTGTGAGAGGGAGGATTTCATCTAACTGGCTCAGATGCTGGCTCAGAGACACGAGAGGGAGGTAATCGCTTTCCTGATTGCCTGTCCGAACCCAAAATCATCAGTAGATCCATTTTTTTAAAAGAATAGTCTCTTTTGGAGACAACTGAATCCTTTTGTTGAATTACCAATTTTTGCTAATTGTCCACTAAAGATTTTAAATTGTCTTCAATAGAAGCATTATTCATACTAACATCTCCTTCCTTATCCTTTACAGCACATTTAGTCTCTAAGTTACTGTTATCAGCAATTTTTTCACTGTGAGTACAACTGTCCTTTGTTCTGCAGACTAACAAGCCCAAAGAGGTTTTTTCACTGTGAGTGCTAGTGTCCTTCGGCCTGCAGACTAACACCTCTGAAGAGGCAGCAGCTTCCTCTTTCTCACTAGGAGCTGGAGGAGCAGTTGGTGTAATGCTCAATTCTGAGCTGAGGGGTTGCGGGCTGTGTGAGGGAATATCTGAGGTTGTAGAAAACAATTGCTAAACTGAAGTTACTGGAAATGCCTGAGGCTTATCTGACTCAGAGGCAAGGGCAGCACAAGCTGCTGCAGCAGTTTTCCTCTCTGCCTTGAAGGCCGGTAAAACTTCCATGATGGTTTTCCACAAAATAGCATACTTAGATGCCTCTTTTGCCTCATTCCCCCCGGATGCAATGCAGTCCCTCAACCTTTGGCCCACAGCTTCCCATGTCGAAATCTCAAAAGCAGCCTGTGCTCCTGCTATGAGATTATGTTCCCAAGCCCAGTGTAACAGTCCCTTCAAATTGCAAGCATCATACTTATGTTCTCTCTTAGAGAGGATATGTTGGAGGAGTTTCTGAACACCTTCGCTTTCATGTTCAGACCCCATCTCCTCCCTGGCCGCTCACCTTGATCAGGGCGAGATTCAAGTCGTCTACGACTGGAGCTCCAGTAACCTTTTCCTCTCACCGGGGCAGTGAGGATACTTTCGACCGGCTTCTCCGCTCCTCGAAGGCTGGCTCCGATCCTCCGCACAGCAGCCAAATTGCCGTCCTGGAGTCCCTCTCAGGGTTGCCTGCGTTCTCCACCAGAACTGTGTGGTGCAGAGGCTCAGGGACATCACACCATAACCAATACGATCCAGTGAAGCCAAATTTGTTATCCCTAAAAAGACTATATTTATAATAATTCCCTACTGTCCACGTGTCTCTAGCTAATACATGATTGGTTATCCTAGCTGTTCATGCGTCTAAGATAGGATGCGGACTGGATCATCTAATTTTCCATGTGTCTGGCTGTGGTTTTCCGTCCCACCCATGAACTTTCTTCTTTCTTACTTTCCCAAGCTCACTGACAAACTTGCTGAGTCCTGATTACTCTTCTTCTTGTATTTTTTCAAGGATATACTGACCCCATTTTCTGAATATGCCCATTATTGTTTGTGAACGTGTCCATTGTCCATTATCCCAAGCAGGCTGGATTGTGCATGTCTTGGTTTAGAAAGACAGGTGCCTGTTAAAGGAGACAGGGGCCTCCCCTGAAATGGAGAATGCAAACCCTCCCCACCCCTCCGAATTGGTATGAATAAGGGGCTCTCAGGCAAAAAATATGGGAGCAAGAAATAACAGTTCTTTAATAGGGAAAGGGAAAAAAACAATATAAAAGAAAAAAAATAAAAATACAACAATGCAATACACCAGAACAACACTGTCAGAGTCAGAACACAACCTGACACCCTGTGGGTCAGGGTGTTGGTAGCAGTCCAGTTGGAAAAGGGGCTGCAGTCCTCCTGGAGTGTCAGGCGTGGTTCTGTTGGAGCAGGGGAGTCCTGTAGGAAAGGGGTGTCTTCTTCCTCCGCAGATCCGTGGAAGTAGAAGCAGCTGCTGTTCCTCTGGGGAGTCCAGTGGAGCAAAGGCTGTCTTGGTGTCAGAACCTTGCAGGTTATACCTGCATGGCACTGCTTGGCTCCTCCCTCTGGGCGGAGCATCTCACAATGGGTTGCTATAGTTCTTATCACTCATGTGGTGACATTCAATAGCCCCTTATCAGCAGATGTCCCTTGTTGATTGTGATCACTCAGGAAGAGAGATAAGGAGCAATGCCTGCTTGACACCAGACAACTGCCATACAGATGGCAATAGAATACATCTTGCCTTGCAATCTGGAACAGTGCATCGGCTGAATATGGCCATTGTCCTGCAAAAATTCCTTTATCTGCAAAAAATCCTCGACACCTCTGCACACAGCCCAGGGAAGGTGCCCTGGCCACCTGCATAGAGCCACAGACAAGTGTCAGACACAGTTACAGAGCTTTGCCCAGAGCTGACAGGGGGAATTAATTTAAGGGAAAAAAAAGAAACCCAACAGAAAACCCCCAAAAACCCAACAAAACCCAAAGAAAACCAAATTAAAAACAAACAAAAAAACCCCCAAAAACCACCACCCAACAAAAACAAATAAAAACAACAACAAAAACAAACAAAACCAAAAAATGAACAAAAAACCAAACATACCAAACCAAGCAATAAAAACACAAAACAAGAAAAAGAGAACTCCCCTACAGCAGAGATGATCCATCCTTCAGTTGTAACACCTGCACTCACACAAGACCTGGGGCTGCAAAAAAATTAGAATTCATTGGGCACATAAGCAGGGAAAGCAGGTTTAGGACAGGCTTTCAGCAGAACTGTTCTCAGCTGAGCCAAAAAGGCCCCTTTGGCAGCTGCAGGGCCATTGGAAATGCAGAGCCTCAGCCCACAGGGCAGAAAAGGGCTCTGAATTCCTCTCCCCTGACACTAAACCCTGTTCCCAGGCTGCTTCACACTCAGGATTCTGCTGGAGGACGGCACAAAGCTGAGAGTGGGCTCTGGCTTCTCCATGTTTTGGGTCCTAAAGCTGCCTGGGACAAGAAATTTCGGGTCAGCTCCTCTGGCACAATCCCTGCTGGCCTGGGGAAGGGCTTTGCGTGCCGAGGCTTTGCTGCAGGCAAGGAAAGCTCCTGGCTCAGGGTCACCTTTGCTGCTCAGCCAGAGCCCCGAGTGCCACAGCAGCAGCAGAGAATGGCAGCGGCACCACGGGCTGGCACACGAGGGGGAGATTTCCCCCTCGAGAGAGGCTCATATCCCTTTCTGCATTCAGGCAGCTGCAGATCCCTCAGCTTTGGCTGCACAGCAGCTGGCAATAAAAGTCCAGGAGCTCTGTCCATGGCCAGCCCCAGCAGGTGACAGCAAGGACGGGGCCCTGGCAGCATCGGGACATTTGCAGGGAGCGCCTTCAGCAAGCGCTGGGGGCTGGGACTGTGTGCAGAAAACGCCCTGGGAGTCTCTGCAGCGAGGGAAAGGGAACAAAGTTTCAGTTGTGGCCTCGCTAGGGAGCACCAAAATCGATTGTTTTCCATTGCCGGCTGTTCCAGGAGCCCCAGAGGAGAGCCCGGGGGTTGCCCAGGAATGGAGAGCGGGGACTGTGCAGGAGCCGGGAGCAGCGAGAGAGGCCGGGCTGAAGGTGCGGGGCGGGCACGGGCTGGGAGGGGGCCCAGCCCGGGGGTCCCGCAGAGCCTCCCTGCTCCAGAGCCGCAGCTGCGAGCGCGGGGCAGCTGCCGGGATCGGAGTGCCAGGGACGGGCCGCAGGTGGGGGCTCCAAGGGGCTCGGCCGGAGCAGCTCTTTGTCCCGGGGCACCGGGGGCATTGCCGCGGGGTTGGGGTGCCTGGGAAGGCGCAGCAGGACAGGGTGGCAGTGGTTGGTTTGTGGATTTGTTTTGGGATGTTTTATTGGCGGCCCCGGGCGGGCTGTGGGAGCCGGGAGCGGCCGGGCGGGCCCGGAGCCGCCCCTCGGGCCGGGAGCCCCGGGCAGAGCTCTGTGCTCGGGGCCGAGGCCCGGGCGGCCCGGGCAGCGCTCGGCGGCCCGTGGGCCCCCGGCGCAGGCGGGTCCGTGTGGCCGGGCCGGCCCAGCCGTGTCCGCAGCGGGCTCCGAGGGGAGCGGCCCGGCCCGGCCGTGGCCGTGCGGGGCCTGCCGGGGCTCGGGGGGCCGGGCCGGGCAAAGGCTGAGCGAGAGCGGGGGAAGCGCTGGCACAGAGGCCCCGGGCTCGCCGTGCCCCCCTGGCCACGCAGCCGGGCTCGGGGGCCGCCTCGCTCGGAGCCAGCCCCGGCTGCGGGGGTCCCCGGGGCTCCCTGGGCAGGGGGCGGCGGGGGCTGCCGGAGCTCTGTGCCCGGGGCTGGGCGCGGCTGCCGGGGCAGCGGAGGATGCAGGGTCCCCCCGTGCTGGGGCTGCCTCTGCCCGGCCCAGGGGCTGCACTGTCAGCCCAGAGCCACGTGGGGATCGCCCGGCACCGGCAGGGTTGGCAGGGAAACCGGCAATGGGGGAGCAGAAACGGGAAATACGAGAGCTCCAGAAGCCTGGACATGTTGGGAGCATGGGCAAGGGGGACCCATGGATACCCCAGGACCCTGAAACGGGGACTGCAGACAGTGCTGACCCCTGGAACGCCTGGGGTGCCAAAGTGGTGAGCCCAGAGAAGGGGAACCTGCGGGATTGCCAGGAGCCCCAGCAGTCCAGAGAGGTGAACACCAATACAAACTTGGCTTGGAGGAACCCAGACAGGGGCATCTCCAGGAGCCCAAAGTGGAGAGACCAGAGAGGGGAAACTCAGGGTTGGGTGGTTTTGCTGCATCTTGGTCATTTGTGTATTTTGGGGGCTGAAACTTGGTGTTTTGGAGGTTTATATGGGTAGGAGATTCCCGGTGACTCCTAGAGATGGACTTGGGCAGTAGGAACCCGCTAACCCAATGTGCTCATACAGTGTATTTTTCCCCAGAGCAGGATTTCTCTTTCCCAAACCTTGGCTGGATGGAGAAGGAGGCTGCAAGGAAGAGGAAGATGTCCTGGGGCACCGAGGCAGGTGAGGAGGAAGTCACTGCCCCTTTGCCCCTCTCTCCTGCTCCATCTCCCAGCCCAGCATGGCCCCTGGCTGCAGGACAATCCTGCTGCCAATGCCGTCCTGCCGGGGACACACTGGGAGGATCTCCTTCCCTGTGGCATGGAGTCAAAGCCATCCTCTCCTTGTCCTTCCTCCCCAGACTAGGAGCTGAGGATGGAGACCAGGCAGGACAAATCCCCATGGTATAATCTCATGGAAGAGGCTGTTTTGAGCAACTCTACAGCACAGGAATTGAACAGGGAGGAAAATCCCCAGAGATCCCACAGGAGGAGGGGCTGCAAACCCAGCCCAGGGTGCCCTGAGGAGCAGGGCAGGAAAGATCCACCCTGTGCCAGGAAGGTGGACAGAGGTTCAGGCAGAGCTCAGAGCTGGTGATCTGTGGAGCAGCTTCAAGCTGGGGAGAAGCCCTGCAAGTACTTGGAGAGTGGGAAGAGCTTCAGGCAGAGCAACAGCCTGATCTGCCACCAGATGATCCACTTTGGAATGGCTCTAAGAGTGTGGGGAATGTGGGAAGGGCTTCAGCTGCAGCTGCACCCTCGTCATCCACCAAATGATCCACACTGGGGAGAGGCCCTACGAGTGTCCTGAGTGTCAGAAGAGGTTTCAGACCAGCTCCACTCTCCTCCTGCACCAGCAGATTCACAGGGAGGAGAGACCCTCCTGCTGCCCCAGCTGCAGGAATGGCTTCAAGCACAACTCCACCCTTGTCATCCACCAGGGCATCCACACTGGAGAAAGGCCCTGGGAGTGTCCCCAGTGTGGGAAGAGCTTCTCAGACAGCTCTAACTTCAGTAATCACCAACGGAGGCAGCAGTAAGGGAAGCCCTGCAAGTGCCCCAGCTGCAGGAAGAGCTTCATGCACTGCTCCAACTCCATCCCCCATTGGAGGACCCATGTTGGTCAGAGCCCTTCAGACCCACGTTCCCAGTGATCTGAGTTGGGAAGACACTTGGCTAGTTATCCTTTTGTTTTGGCCCTAATTTTCTTTTGAGTTATCGTCATCCCTTAAAACAGACAAAACTGGGGGAAAACTCAACAAATTCATTGAGGGCATCTAAAGCCTCACTTTTTCCTAGTGTTTCAGGGGAATCTGGGATTCAGGGAGAAACCTGGGGAGTTTGGGGATATATGATGTAGTTGTCTCCCTTTGTTGGCACTGAAAGAGATGAGAGGGTTCAATGCCACTGAAAACTACTCAATCCCGGCCCAAAATTCCTCAATTCCACAGCTCCTCAGGATGGAATGGGGTTGGAAGGGGATTGGGTGAATTGTGCTGCAAATCAGGAGGGCTGAGATGGGCATGGGGTGGGGCAGGATGGGTGGGATGGGGTTGGGGTGGTGTGAAATGGAGGAAATAGGTCTTGGGAAGGGGGTCTTGATGTCCAGCAGGGGTGGGATGGGTTGGGGTTGGGACTGGGGAGGTGGGGTGGGGTCTGGAACGAGACAGCCGAAGTTTGGGGATGATGAAGGGAGGGGGAGCCCGTTACTGAATGAGTTTTTGAATATGAAAATGATGACATGTCCCACAGCCCCGGAGCTCAGAGCAGCTGAGATGGTGCTGGATCCAAGGCCAACTGTGGATCTCTCCCTCTCACTCTTCTGATTGCCTCTTCTCAAAATCCACACCTTCTCTGGGCAAACTGTTCCAGGACAGTCTTTTTTCTGAATCCCTACCTAAACCTACTCTCTTTCCATTTGGATCCATTCTCCCTTGTCCTGTCCCTGCCTGCCCTTGTACAAAGTCCCTGTCCTGCTTTCTTGTAGGTTGCCCTCAGGTACTGGAAGGCCACAGTTGAATCAAGGCTCGGTCTCTTTCCCGTGCTGAAGAAGCCGAGCTGTGTCAGCCATTCCTTGCAGGAGAGGAGCTGCAGCCCTCACCCCATCTCAATGTCCCTCCTGGGCCCTGGTGCTGCGTGTCCACGTCCTTGCCGTCCGTGCTGAGGAGCCCGGCAGAGCCGGAGGCAGCACTGCAGGTGCAGGCTCAGCAGTGGGGAGGAGACACGGCCCTGGCAGCGGCTCCAGGAGCAGCGATTGGCGATGGGCTGCCCGCACTGCAGAGAGCCGGGGCCCTTGTGCCTGCCCTTGTGCCCAGGGCGCCTTTCCCCGCCGCTCGCCCGCCCGCCTGGGGAAAATGCCCCCTGTGCCGCCCCTCAGTGCCGCCCCTCGCCGCTGCCCCAGGGGCTCCCCGGCCCCAGCTGGAGAGCCCCAGGCCTCAGCCTCACCCTGCTCAGCCCAAGGCCCTGGAAAAGCAGATTAAAGCACCCAGCCAGAAAGTGCCCTAGGATTCCAAGGTCAGTCTTTTCTCTACAGTATGGGTTTGGTATCAGAGCCTGCATGGGATTATAAAATCTTTAGGAGAAAAGAGCATGAACAAGTTGTGCTTTGGCAGTACATCAAGGCTTTGAGGGAGAGGGTTTGTTTACTCACTCACAGGGATGCACAGAAAGTTTTGAAATGGTAACAGTAATCCAAACCCATTAGAAATTGGAAAGAAAACCTGAGGAACTGGCAGCTAGCGCCTCAGAAACAGGTGGCTTTTGCTTCAGTCTTCTACCTGAGAGCTTCCTGGGCAGGGGCAGTTCTTCCAATTGCATCAGCATGGCCATGGCTAGAAAGGGCAGTGAGCAGATGGATTTAGCTTCTCCTGCCAGCCCCTGAAATGCCAGGTTTCATTTGCGTGTACTGAGGATTCCGTTTCAGACTCTGAACTGGCGCAGCTGCTCCTTGGTGCTGCTCGTACGCACGTACAGTGGTGCTGCAGCAGCTGTCCCGCACACAGGGAGGGCTCTGGAGCCTCCCCGGGGCCACCAAGGAGCAGAGGAGGGAACGTGCCTGGGATCTGCCTCTCTGTGCCGAGCGCTGCCGACTGGAGTCACCCGACCTTGTTCTAAGGCTGGGACCAAGCTCCCGTCACTGTCTGCTCTGAGAGCGTTCCCAAATTCAAACCCAGACACTTCTGCTAGGCAGAAGCACGGGTTCAAACAGGGATTTTACCAGAAAAGGAAAGACCCCTGAAGGAAAAGGTGAGGGTAGAAAGATGCTGAAAGGCTGAAGCCAAATGGAAAATAACCCCCCCAGATTTCAGAGAAAACTGGTCCATGGTGGTCAGTGCTGGCTCTGTGTCAGAGTAGGTGGCTGACAGCTACAGGTGATCCCACAAGGACACCCATGGCATCACAACATTCTATCATTAGTTTACTCTGCTTTCTCCCTTTTGACAGTAGCCAGGTCACTCATACTGTCAGCCAGGACAGGGACTGTGGCCACAGCTGACTGCAGATTAGACCTGGTCATGAGATGCAAGTCCTGTTGCTTTCTTTGCCATCAATGTTGGGTCTCACTACAGATAAATTTCCCATTCTTCCTTTGCTTTCTGATCGGGTCTGACCCTGAGGATGGTATTATAATGCTACAGACATACCAATAAGGCCTGCCTGCTTCCTGAGATGTCTTTGTGGTTTCCAGAAATAACAAACAGCTGTGTGGCTTTTTCCAGTGGATTCACAGGCCAGCCTCAAGAGGGAATCTTTTTGTCCCCTCTGGTCATTAGAGCCTTCCACCTTTCAGCCTTGCTAACTCAATCCTACTCAGAGGAATTAAATGCAGGCTAGTTCCATGACAAATAAAAACAAATAATTTTTTTAAATAATTAAAAATTATTCCCCTTGAGTGCCACACCCAATATATGTGTTAATGAAAAAAGCAGGAGTTCACCTAATCACTTCTTTCCTTGTGAGCACGGCTCAGCCTCACACAGAGGTGAGGTGGGAGCTGGGCAAATCTCTGGAGGGAGGAAGGGTCTTGTGGCAGCCCACAGAGCCTGTGCACATTGCCAGGGAACAGCTGTGCCCTGCATGTGCCCCCTGCAATGAGCTGTGCTGCTGCCAGTGCCCCGTGGAGCTGTGGGGCTGCTCAGCTGTGGGGCAGGGAGAGGAGCAGGAGGGTGCATGTGCAGCTGAGCCATTCCTGGAGAGCACAGGGCTCTGGGCTCCCTGCTGTCCCAGGGCAGCCCAGAGGCCAGGCTGTTCCTGTGGTAGCTCTGTGGAAGTGGCTCAGGGTTTTGCCCTGGCCTGCCTCCAGGTGTCTGCCAGCAGGAACATGTTTCCCTGTGCAGCTCTTTAGAAGTTTGCAGGAAATGTATCCCATGAAAAATGGAGTTTCAGATGCTTTAGGTTTGCATTGTGGCCTCTGTTAAACTTTGTGTCTCCACTTTGCAGGCCTGACTGGCTACCCTCTTGCCAAGAGGTTTTCCCTGGCAAGTCCCTCCACGCTCCTTCCCTCCAAGCCGTTGCCTCCCGTCCCGAAGGGCTCTCCTTCTTCCAAGCCAAGCCCAACATGCAGCGGAGAGCAGGAGAATGGGAAAAATGGCAGCGGCTACTGTGAGGAGAGTAGAAAAAACCAGGAGCTGGGTTCAGAGGGAAAAGGATGTAAGGTAAGGAGACCAAGCTAAGTCCAGCATTGTAAATGTTCAGTTTATGTGCTCTTGGCAGAGCTCTGAGACCTTTTCCATGATAGGAACTGACTTTGTCACTGAAGTTTGAACAGGTCCTGATCTGGATCTTTAGCTGGGCCAGAAATGATGGGATATGAAGGAAGGGTGTGCATCTGCCCCTGCTGCCTCCAGCCCCATTCCTGGCCATGGCATGAGGGCCCTGGAGGAACTTGGGCAGGCAGAGACCTTGCAGAGAGCAGCAGGGCAGGGAGCTCTGCTGAACTTCCTAAATGCCAGTGAGCCTGAGATGATGGATGTGTGGGAGCTGGAGAGCAGCCAGCATCCTGAGAGCTCAGCAGCCTCTGGGCTCAAAGGCTGCTGGGGAACTGTAGGAGGGAAAGGCAGCAGCAGAAGAAATGAGGGGCTTGAGAAAAGCAGGTTTGACATCCTGCAGAATGGCTTTGTGGGGACTTGGCTAGAGATCTGCACTGGCAGTTAGGCACCTTAGGGGCAGGGAGAGAATAGTGATCTAAAGGCACTGCCATGCCATCCAAAAGTCCAGTGGAGGCAGTGGCACCTCAGAACATCTTGATGTCAAACATGTGAATGCCAGCTGGGAATGTAGCTAGTCTTGGAAAGAACTGAGCACAAGGGCAGAGGTGGCAAATGTGTGACATGGGCTGTCCCTCTCCACTTCCCTTTCCTAGGTCACCTTTCCTGTCCTAGGCCAAGCTGCTCCATAAGTTTGACTATTCCTGCCATGGCCCATCTAAATGTCTTGAGGTATGAATCGGGGCAAGGCTTGATGCTTGATCTGAGCTCTGTTCTACTCTTTCCAGACTTCCTTGCTCAATTCCAGTGGTCGGGATATGAAGAAGGGGTCACTGGGACCACCTTTGATCCCCCCCATACAGAAGGCAGTGAGTCCCCCTCTTGGCAGTGCTGCAGGGTCTCTGCAAAGCTCTCCACAGCTGGAATTCCAGGAGTCCCAGGAGATGAGGTAAGCCAAGGTGTCTGCTGCTGCAGTGTGCTGTTCACCTCTCTCTTCCCATCTCGTGTGGTTATTTTGCCCAGTCAGGGGTCCCATGTATTTAGGCAAACCTTTGTGCCTTCACCATTTTGGCCATCTGTGGTGATCCAGCACAAAGTCAAAGCCAACGCCAATGTCCCAAGAGCAGAGGTCGTGGTGGGGAAGAAGAGGCAGGGCTTCAAAGCACCTCAAGATAGGGCCTCTGCTGGACATGGCTATTGTTTGACACAGAGCTTGGCCAGCTCTCTGTGACTTCAGCAAGTGAAAGCTTAAGGGTAATGAATCAGCTCTGCATCCTGGGTTGGGTTTATGTGTTGCATTTCCTCCTTCATCAGAGTGACCATGCTAAGAAGGTTTGCCTCCTTTCGTGGTACACCCATTCCCTCCCTTCTCTTTCTATGTCCTCATATGTTCTTTTGTCCTCCATTTTCTCCAGGCTAACATCCAGCAACAGAGGCAAGGAGAAGAACTCTGAACATGCAGGTAGGTACAGGGCATGTCTGTCGTAAAATGACCATTGTAGTCTTGACTCAGAGGTGACGTTTGGAAAGCTTGGTTACAACCCATTCTTTTAAAAATTTCTTTAAATTCCCTTCAGTTCTTTGATGGGCTCAGTGGACTGTCTGAGAGCCCAGTCAGTGGGACTGTGCTGCAGTGGTGCAGTGAAAATTCCTCCAGTGTGAAGTGTTGAGTGGTAGGAACGGGAGTGGAACCTTGGGGCCCTGGAAATGCAGTGCAGGCCAAGGAAACATTCCTCTCCATCCTGCACATGCCTTTTATCTCCCTGCAGCCTTTCTAGTGTCACATTTAGTAGGGAAAAAGAAGGCATTTAGCATGAAATGAGAAATATTCCCATTCCTCCCTCCTGCTTTTGAAGCAGAAAACCTTTCCTTGGGGCAGTTTCTGAGCCGAACCCTTTGAGATCTGAAGGAGATTGATGGACATTGCCTGGTTTTGTATTGGCAGAAATAGGGAAACCTCCTCTGACAGAATGTCCTTATCAATTTCCCAGTTAGGGCAAAAGAGCCTTCCCAATGGATGCATCCTGTGCAGGGTCTGAGTTTGTCATCCTGTGACAGCACAAAGCCAAAGCCACCTGTGGCAGGTTCACGATGACAAATCTCTTGCCCGGCTCTCTCTGCCTGTGTCAGTGCTGCAGGGTGAGGCTGGGGGAGGAGATGCCTTCTGCCTTGTCCTCCCTCCCTGCCTTGCCTGATCCCTGACAAGTGGAATTGTGCCAGACAAAATGCAGTCTCTGGTGCATCTGGGTCAGCCAATGCTTTCAAGTTGAAAGCCTCAATGCCACTTCTGTTGTTCCTTTGCCATTTCTGGGTGTGTAATGATAGGAGAGATGAGATTTGAAGAAATATTTCTGCTGATGCAGAGAAAGGGATCAGATCCTCTGGTTCCTTTGCTCAGGGTTAGTTCTGCCAAATCCTGGGTACAGCCCCTTTGGGATGACTCCTTCATTGCTGATGTGCAGGTGGAATGCCTAATGCAGCTAGGGAGAAGTATTGCTCAGTAAGTGAGGTGACTTTTTTTCTGGACTAATTCTGGACTAGAAATTACCTAGCTCATTATTCCTTAGCTGTCTCTCTTTTATTACTGTCCCAAGCATTCTACAGGGTGAAGGAATCTAGTTTTAAGATAGGTGTTTCTCTCAAACTGCTTGGCTGCCATATGAATTTATCCTCTGTGAAGCCATGTAAAGAATAAGTTCTCTTAGTTCTAACAGCTCCGTTGGACAGTATTTCAGAATGAGCTCCATTATTCTTCTTGCAATTAGAAAATCAGCCTTTGGTCTAGCCCAAAAGTGGCCCAGTCTCATACAGTTGAGAAGGAAAATCCTTGGCGAAAACCAATTTTCTAGTGTCAAGAACACAGTTCATGTTTGGGTAATACTCCTGCAACGCTAAGCTCTTCTTTGAATGTCCTCTAAAATATTCCAACTTAGAGAAGAAAATGTTGATCTAAATGCATCCAGGTATTAGAACCTGGGACTTCTAGGAACCAAAAGATGATGTTTACTACAATCAGTAAGAATAAGGGCAGATAAGAATCTCTGTCAAGAGCAATCTCCATCTCTGCCCTTCTCTATCAGACACAGAGGCTCTCCAGCATCCAGGGGCTGAGGCTTTCATCATGCAGCAGGTTTCAGTCTTCTGGCCAACAGAGTCATGTCATGTCTGCTGCCAGTAGCCCATCCCTTGGGAGAGGGGCTAGGCATTGTACCTTGCTGCTCTCAATCACAATCTCTGTGTCTTGAGAGCTCTGCAATCTGGAACCAGTCTTGCCTGTTGCCCAGCATTGTGTTTTTGGGGGCTTGAAGTCTGCCAGAGATTTACACAAACCTTTGCTTCCATTGCCAGGCCTCCCACTGAGCCAGGCCAAGGAGATGGATCATCCCACCAGTCCTGGTCTTACAAGTGACAAAGAGCTGAGGGACAGCTTTGGAAAGGTGAGGGATAAGGACAGGGATGAGCAGACTTCCTTTCCAGTGGCTGTTTAGTGCTTGGCCCAAAATGTCACTGAAAATCATCATCTTCCACTCTTGGGGGATGGAGATTCCCTTGAGAATATATTGGACAGCTACAGAGCAATTGCTTGGCTATTTCCAGTGGTGCCAAGGTCTCTGGTTTGGAGATGGTGCTAAGGTCATGCCAGAAGCATTCTTTATGTGCAAAGGCTGTTTTAGAGAAGTTCTGAATGACAGAGCAAGCTGCACATCAGTGAACGTGGGCAAAGTGCATCCTCGGAAGCAGAGAAGCAAAGATTCTAAATGTTGGGTGTAAGGAAGGCTGCAAAAGAAAATGGGAGAGTTTTATTTTTCCTGGTTACCTTTGTGGCTGTATTTCACAGCCCTCTCATTCTCAAGTTTTCTGCTCATTACCATCAGTGTTTCTGCTACTTGTTTTCACATGACTCCTCCTTTTGGTCTCATGGTGTCAGAGACCAAGTCCTTACGAGTCCTTCAGAGCTGAGTCCTTCAGAAGTCAGGAAGTGAGAAACTGCTGCAATTAATTGCCATGAGTGTTAAGCAACAGCTCATTCCCCCTCCTTGCTGGGTATTGCACATGGTTTTTACTCTCCTGCCATGGCCTGTAGGAACTGAACTGCCTGCTCACTGGCCATGCCAGCTCTTCCTCTGTCTTGGATCACTCCTATGACTTTCATGCTTCAAGCAGGGCTTCCTGACATAGGTTGCAGTTGCAGCAGTGGAAGGTTGTGGCACTGAAGTGTTCCACCTCACTGTGTAATTGCCAAGGTGAGGATGGGAAACACTCCTCTGAAACCATTGGAATGTGGATGGAGCTGCATTGAAGCCTATGGCACTCTGTGGACTCTGTGCTCCTGATGAGATGTTGTGTGTGGTTTGTGTGTCTGTGCTTACAGTCTATGATGTATTTCCATTGCACCTAGATCCGTGCTGCATTGTGCATGTTGGCCCAAAAGAACTTAGGGCAGAAGGAGGCAGAGCTTTTGGAGAGAGAGATGAAGAGAAGGAGACAAAGGAAAACATCCTTGTTAGTTATTCCTGAGACAGTGGAGCCTGGGGATGCAGCTGAAGCAAGTAAGTGGTGGCTACACTTGTGGTGGTCCTTTTTGAGCACTTGCTTGCCCTTTGCACAGTGTTGCAATCAGACTGGAGAGCTGTTCAGTGGAAGGTTGTTTGGGATTTAATTCTGTTTCCCAAAGAAAAGTACAGAGGCATGAAGTGTCTTGCCCATTGCCTCAGTGAGTCAGTAACAGAATATCAGCTTCCCCCCTTCACCTCTAAAGTCTTTCAGAGTAGAAAATTCTGTCTTGCAAAGTACACTGGAGCTTCAGACTCTCTCCTGGAGAGCAGCCTCCAGGGAAGGTGAGTCCAAAGGAATGCTTTTCAACCAGGGTGCAACCTGGAAGAAACAAACTTCAGCTCCTTCTAATGAAAACACCAGAGATCCTTCTCCTGCCACTCCCTGCTGAGGAGCTGGCACTGTAGAGCTGTGCTGAAGCCCCAGGCAGGGCTTCTGTTGTAGCCCCAGGAGCAAGCAGCGTTCCCACTGGATCCCGGCTGAGGGGCTCTGCCTGCAGGGCTGTGAGCGCTGCCCGAGGGTGGCAGCGGGGCCCTGAGGAGGCAGCACTCAGCCCGAGGGCATCACACAAGGTTATCTGCACTTTCCTTTGGGAACTGCCCCTGCCAGCCTCTGGAACAGGAAAACAAAAGCAAAGCAATTCTGGGTTTCCTTGTTTCTTAGGGGAAGCACCACTGCAATGTGGGTTTAAGCTAGAAGAGGGTAAATTTAGATTAGATATAAGTGATTTTTTTGTTTACAATGAAGGGGAGGAAAAGCTGGCAGGATTTGCCCAGAGAAGCTGTTGTTGGTCCATCCTTGAAGGTGTTCAAGGCCAGTTTACATGGGGCTCTGAGGAACCTGATCAGGAGGAAGATGTCCCTGCTCACAGGGGTTGGACTAGATGGTGCTTAAAGGTGCCTTCCAACCCAAACTCTTCTAGGATTCTGTGATTCTGTGCTCATTGTCCCATGTTAGTGTTATACTTGCTATAAAGTGGTATACCATTGTTATACTTGAAGTTCTTTGGGATAACAAAGAGATGTTCCCCAGCTCTGGCAAGTTTTCTGGCCCTTTTCATCATCACCCTGTCAGCACTCTCCACTTACAAGCTCCTCTTTGGTCCCTGCAGTCTTTAGCCTAGCACCTGTCGATGGCACAGCTTCTAGAGAGCACAGAAAACACCCTGGTAGTGCCTTGAAGAAGAAGGTCTTCAGGAAGCAGGACAATGTGCCCTTACTGCCCAATACAGACATCATCCATGGGGATGGGAGCTTCCCACACAGCTCCTCAGGTAAGCCAGCTCTGTGGCAGCTTTTTCCCACGGGTTTTTCCTTGCACAAGGAGCACAAATTGCCCCCTGCTTCAGCCAGCAGAGCTGGGATCTTGACTCCATAGTCTGTCCTGAGAATCAGCAGCAAATCTACTTTTGAGTTACTCCAGCTTGGTAGTACTGGAGCAGTTGGTTCTTAGAAATCCATTGGAAAGTTGAACTGAATAAAGTCATGGGAAAGGCCTGAGATCTGGCTTTTGCCCATCCTGATAGTCCAAACTACAGCAGTGGTGCCAGGAGGCAGCTGGGACTGCAGGGATGAGCTGCAGGGCAGTCTGCCAGGCTGTGCTCACTGTGCCCCTACGAGAACCACCACGATCAGTTGTTCACTCCCCGTCTGGGCCCTCTGCCTGTGCTGCTGTCCAGTTCTGCAGCCAGCTGTTCTGCTACCCAGCAAGGGTTGTCTCTGCAGGGCAGTCAGTGGCTTGGTGCAGTCGTGCTGCTGCTGCTCCCAGAAGTGCCCGATGGCTCCTGGCTGCCACCATCCCACAGCCTGCAGTGCCAAGAGGGAACAAGCAGTGCCTCCTATGTCACCCAGCAAATAGAGCACCCCTGTGCAGCAGATGAGAGCCAGGAGGGGCTGCCTGCTGCTCCCAGGCTGTTTGCTGCCTGCAGCAAATAGACAGCAGATAGTCGCCAGTGGCTCTTGCCTCTCCTTTGTGGGTAGCCTGCCTGTGCTGTGATCCCAGGTAGGGTGAGATGAGAAGAAGGGAGCTAGGAATGATACTTGAATGCTCTTTTCTAGTGATGCTACTTCCATGTTCAGAATTGACCAGAACTAGCCTGGCATGGGTCTCCATTCATAGTGAATCTAGATGTGTATGTCTGCATACTTCTGCAGTGACATCACTGGTGTCAGCGGCTGGGGTACCCCAGTGACATCCAGATTAGCTCAGTCTGAATATTTTTGATGATAAGGTTCCTCCATACTTTGTGAGAGCATGCAAGGTAGCACAAAAACCCTCCAGAGTCTAGAGCAGTTCATCTAGATTCTGTGCAATATTTATACTCCATCATTTTAGACAGCGCAAATGTTTTCATCTACATATTAGAAAATGAGCTTTTGAGTGCATGACATGAAAATTTTGATTGACAGTGCTTTTGATGACAAATGGATTTCATAAGGAATGCATTCATCATCAGATTTTTCTCATACCTTGTAAATTTTTTTCCTTACCAAAAAATTCAATTGAGGCAAACCCAGATCAACCAATTAACAAGAGAGTGCATCTGCCAACAACGTGGATGTGTATTTGCATATTTTTATCCTCAGAGTGCATTTGGAAGGCTTTTTTATCGACTGTCTAGTCTGCAAACTGCATTTTTCCACAAGAGAAAGCTTAGAAGTTGCTGAGTTTGCAAACATGTCCATTAGATGGCAAATAAATTTCACCTCAGTATCCTTGAAATACAACCAGTGTGTAGCTCTGAAAGAGGAAAGATTCATGATGCTTGGAAAGAACAAAATCCATCAAGTACTCCCTTCCCAATAGTAGCCTAAAATGGATGTGCACTCAGCTGCCTGCTGTCTAGAATATTTGCAGTCAATGGGAACAGAGGCGCTGTCAGGTGGGAAGGGTCAGGTGTGGCTGTTCCCTGGTAGCTGCTCCGAGGGGATTGAGCCGGGCCCAGCAGGGCTGGGTTGTTCAGGCTTGGCTTGGTGCTGTCTGCAGGCAGCTGCAGGTCTCTCCTCAGGGAGTTGCAGAGTGCCCCTGTCCTCAGGGCTGGGGGAAATCAGGGCGCTGAGACAAGAGGGGCGCCTGAGGGGTTCCCTCCTGGGTAGCAAGTGCTGCTGTCAGCGCTGTCTGGCAGGGAGCGGGAGCTCTGCGGCCGCAGGAACCTGCCGCTGGCTGCGGCACCTGTGGCACTCGGGAGCTGGCGCTGCGGGGGCAATTGTCAGGTTTAGCTTGGAGCTGGGCCCAGCTGGGAGAGGCTGGGAGCAAGCAAGGAGCCCCAGGAGCTGGACAGCAGGGAAGCCTCTGAGCCGGTGTCAGCGTGTGCCACAGGGAGCCCTGGCTGGGAGATGGGGCTGCAGGCCGCTCCATGGCGGGGCCTTGCCCGGGGCTGCAGCGCCCATGGCCGACCCTCTCCTCACAGTGACCTCGCAGACGGCCACTGGTGCCAAGCGCCGAGAGGAGCCACTCCGTGGGCGTGGGCAGAAGCACAGAGCCTCTTCAGACCCACAGCAGTCCTTGCAGGAGGCACTCTCCATGCTGGGCAGCGATGACTGGTAAGAAAGGCCCCGTTCCCTCTGTGTCCCTCTTAGCGTTAAGGTGGGTCAGAAGCGTGTCTTGCTCGTGCCTCTGAGCCCCGAGAGCCCAGAGGGCCAAAGGGCACTGGTGAAACCACTGCAGAGCAGTGAGAGGATAAGGATTTGAGAGCAGCCTTTTCTTGGCCTTGCTCTGCAGCAGTGCTGCAGCTGCAGCAGGTCCATGCTGTTTCCTTGCTTTGCCTGCTGCTCCATGGAGCTGCAAAGGAAACATTGAGAGAAGAGACAAAGCTCTGGAAGGAGATGATTTGCTGGCTGAAGGCAGAAGCAGGATGGCAGAAGTTTTGAGTGTAGAGATTTGGCTGCCTTGGGCCCCTGGCCCAGTGGGACTGAGTAAGATTCCTCCCTGCTCCCACTGCTGACAGCAATGGAAGGTGACAGGGTCTCCCTGTGACCTCCTGCATGGGAGTCCCAGAAGCAGCTCCAGGGAGTTCCTTTTTCTGAGAAATGGACTGAGTGGTGCTTTCAAGTCCCTCAGCCTGTCATTACTCCTAAAGGGCTCATGGCAGAAGAGAAGGAAAATGAAAGAAAGTCCTTTAGGAATCTTGCACTTTTGGAATTCAACTTTTTCCTTCTCACTGCATCATATGGGCCTGAGATGCTTTGTCAATACTCACCATGTGTCCCAAAATTATACACAGGCAGAAGGAGGCCCAGAGGTGATAACCTTACAAAAGTTAGGTGATATTGCTTTTCTTTTTGATGTCTTTTTGATCACTCCCTGCTGGATTCTTCATTCACACAGGGGTAGGGACTCCATTCCCACTGGGATAAGCATGAAAAATCTGCCACGACGCACCTCCTTGTGCAGTCACCTTTGTTTTGCCCTTTCTCTTCTGCTTTCTCTTCCCCATTTCTTTTGGTGCCCTGTGAGGTGCAGAGAGCTTCTGCAGGTGTGGGGGGTCCGGATGACACTCAGGGGTGCCCGTGGGATGGGTCACCAGCCCTGTGCTCAGCCCTGATTCCTCACATACCTTCCTGAGGCTGAGGGCCTGCACAAAGCAAGTGCTCAGAGACAGAGTTGTTTGCACCTTTCAAATAACATGTTGCTGTTGTGGGGGTTCTTTTAGGCAGGGGGTTTTGGGAAAAGCCAGAGTTTCAACAGTTCTTGCCCAGGGGGGGAATCTCCTGAGACATCCTGCTGCTTTGTTGGGGAATGTGTGAGGTGGAGTGGAGGGGGTGACAGAGAGGCCGAGATCGTAGAGTGGAAACTCAGCTCCAGAGTGGCAGTGCAGACTCTCCCTGCTGAACTGCCTGCTGGGGCTGACAAAGAAGGAAAATGCCCCAATAACAGCCCAGTGGCACTGTGTCTCAGGGACAGGTAGAGGGAGGTGACAAGAAAGAGCAGCATGGTCTCACAGCTTCTAGAATGCAGTGACAGAGGGGCCTCATGTGCCAGAGATTTCAGGAAGGCTGTCTTCTTAAACGACCACTGAAACCCTTCTCTTTGCCTCTTGGGTTTGTCTATGCTTTTGACAGCCACAGCATCCTGGGTCAATGTGTTCCATGATTTCATTAAGTACTCCTTGAAAAGCACCTCCCATTGTTCGACTGAGCTGCCAGCCTGGTAATTGCTGAGGGTGCTGCCTTGGTGGAGAGAAAAATCAATCTTCTGCCTTTCAGGGAGCTGAAGGAGAAGGGACTCTTCAGCATCAACCACCTGGCTGGGTCCCATTCAGAGGTTCTGCTTTGTAGACTTCATGAGATTTGCTTGGCAGTTAGCAGCGAGGTGAGAACATTGCTCTGAATTGTCCCCCATACTTCATACACGGTGTGTAGAGTAGGTATGTGCTTGTTCATCTCCATGTGTGCTCAGGGACTGCCTTCATTTCTGGTTTTAGACCTCCTATTTCTAAATGTCTGTCAGCTATCTGTAGGATCTGTGGGTACATGTAGCTGTATTTACTGGCAGGTCGGGTATCTGACACCGATCTGTGAGTGTGGTGCCTTGATGATGCAATGTGCAAATGCACAAACTAAGACACTAATGACGTTAATTGTCAGAGTCCCAATCTCTGCCCAAGCTGTAATTCAACACTGAAATTAGTCTGTAGACCTGAGCCTGTGTTTTCTGTTTCCTGGCTGAGTGCTTCAATTGTTGGTGTTGCTTTTTTGAACAGGAACTTGAGCCTTTATGATTTGAAAGCAGCTCTTGCTTTAATTTTCTAGAAAAAGGGCCTAAAATCAAAGCTGTGGACATTTTAGAAGGGTTAAGTAGAACGCTTTAGTGAAATATTTTTTTTTTAGTCCTGCAGTAAGCAGGTCTGAGGCCAGAAATTGGTGCCAGAATAAGTGCCTTTCTGTGCTTGCGCTGTCCTGCTCTTCTTGTACTTTTATGTTCCTCTGGACACAGTGGGACGTGTTGTCATTTCCTGGGACTTCTGTTGAAGGCAACTGTTTTTCTTTTCCAGGTGATTCTTATGTTTCCCCTCATGACTTCCCCAGGTGACCAACCTCCGTTTTAAGGTGTCCCACTCTGCAATCGTCACTTTGGGAGAGCTCTTTGTGAGCTTGAAGAAGGACATGGACTCTGAGGTGGATGAGGTTGCTCGGGTCCTTCTCCAGATGGTGTCCAACTCCCCAGAATTTGTTCAGAAAGCAGCCAGTCAGAGCCTGGGGATCATGGTGGAGAATGTGACTCCTGCACGAGCAATGAGTGCCCTCATGGACATGGGAGTCAAGTAGGTTTTTCTTCTTTTAGTGATATTCTTCACCTTCTAGTGTGGGAGGGAGAAGGGATGAGAGAGAGAATGGGAATGGTGGGAGGGAAGGGTCCTGTATCCTGCATCTTGTGTGGACTCAGGGACTTGATTCTCCAACCAACCTCATTTCTTTCCTCTTGTCACCTATTTCTGCCCTCCTGCAGCCCATTAGTTCTCAGAATCACAGAACTGTAGAATATGGGGTGTGTGAAGGGGCCCATCAGGACCATTGAGTCCAGCTCCTGGCCTTGCACAGAACAGCCCAAGGGTCACACCAAGTGCCTGAGATTGTTGTGCAAATGCTTCTTCAACCCTGTCAGGCTTGGTGCTGTGACCACTGCCCAGGGTAGCCTGTTCCAGTGCCCAAGCACCCTCTGGGTGAAAAACCTTTCCCTGATATCCAAACTAAAGCTCCTCTGACTCAGCTTCCTGCTGCTTCCTGGAGTTCTCCCAGTCTGTCAGATTTTCCTAGATGTGGTGACCGGTAGGGAAGTGAAAGTGCCTGCAAAGGCTGAGGATAGAGCCTTGTGCTTTTGTGGGAAGAGGGACAATTGCAATTGGAGCTCTGAGCAGTGTTTGGTATTTCACAGCACTAACCACAGAGGCCCTGGGAAAACCACCTCTGCTCATGATGCCATGAACCTGAGAAATGAGGAGGGTCCTTGGTCCTTGCTGGGGCGTGGAGCACATGGGGGGCAATCTGCTGGCTGTGGCACAGCCTGCACAGCAGGTGCAGCTCCTGCCAAAAGGAGTCCTGTATGACTGTCCTGGCCACTGAACTCTACTGCTTTACTTACCTCAGTTATTATTAGAATTTGCAGTCGTCCCATGGTTGGTGTCCCCACAAATCGCAACAAATACACACATTTCCTTTCTGTGCCAGACACGAAACACCGCTTTGTATTTCAAAGGAGCCCTTGCAGGGAGATCAGGAAGCTCTACCCGGGCTCTTTAGGGTGCGGGGCACGGCAGGAGTTTTAGGCGCAGGACTGTGTTCTGAGGGGCTCTGGGGCTGCGGGGGATGAGAGGAGATGAATTCCCAGAAGTGGCTGTGCCGAGCATCTGTGGAGTTGGGAGCATTCAGAGGATCAAGGGACGCTTTTGGGGGCTCCCTAATGGGTGCTGAGGGGGCACTGAGGGATCCTGGAGGGTCTGGGGGACACTCATGGGACAGATGGGGAGCAGATCCCGGGGTTCTGTGGAGCGCAGGGCATGACGGGCATTGTAGTCCCGCCTCCAATGGGGCTCAATCTGGCCGCGGGGCATGATGGGAGTTGTAGGCAAAAAGAAAAGATGGCGCTGACCCTAGGCACCGCCTTTAAGTCTCCGGTCTCCAGCGTTAATTGGCTGCGGGCAGTGATGGGCGGGGCATCGGCAAATGGGAGCTGCTGGAGGTGGGAACAGCCCATTCAACCTGTCCAGTCACTCCCAGTACAACCCAGTTCATCCCCAGTACAGACCAGTACAACCCCAGTACAGCCCAGTTCATCCCAAGTGGAACCCAATTACAACCCCAGTGCCTCTCCAATCCTTCCCAGTACGGCCCAGTCCCTCCCAGTACACCTGAGTTCATTCCCAGTTCCCCCCCAATGTCATCCACAGGGTGCCCCAGGGTCCCCAGCCTTCTCCGCAAGGTTCCCAGTGTCCCTATTGTCCCCAGTTTGTCCCAGTATCCCCCAATATCACTCATGGCTGAGGTTTTGCACGCCCAGGCAGGCTCAGCCCTGCTCCACCATGGGATCCCATGGGACAGGGCACGCTGGGATTTGCCCCTACAGCTACCAAGTGTGTCCAGAGAAACTGCAAGGAGAGGGTGACCTCTGTCAGTGGGACCCCTCTGTGCACAGTTACCCCCACTCCTGGCGTGGCTGTGCCAGCTCCCCCAGGCACCCCCAGCCCTGGGAACCTGGAGCAAGTGGAAACCACAACTTTGCAAATGGTGCCTGTGCCCGTAATGCAAAGAGAACTGCGGTGTGAAAAAGGAAATTTGTTTATTTTCAGAAGAACAGCAACAGGAATACAGAACATTTTTACATTGTAAGAATATTTGTAACAGTAACAATCCATAGAACATATATACATTTTATAACAACAACAATCCAGAGAACCTATATACATTTTGTAACAACAACAATCCAGAGAACCTATATACGTAAGAACATATCTAGCAAAAATATATGAAATATATTTGCAGAAGTTGAAAAAAAGCCCTAAATCCTCTATCCTGAAGAAGACAAAAAACTGTAAAGCGTATGTACAAAAGGGTGGCATCTCTATCCGGGATTTCCATAGGTCCTGGAAGAAAAGCAAGTGCCATGGTCACGGCAGTCAGGCACAGAGGGCTCTTCCATGTGTCCCCAGGCTGGCACACGCTGGCCCAGCAGGACTCTGCTACCAGAACTGAGCCTGGCTGGGTCTGGGATGGAGCTTGTGCAGCCCAAAGCGAGCACAGGACCAGCTGGGGATGGCCTCCAGAATCCAGTGCACAGGGTGCCACGTCCCTGAGCAGGGACCAGCCCAGCCCCAGCCTGGCAGCATGGGACCCACTCTGCCTGTGGGGACCACATGCCTGTCCTGCTGCTGGCATTGCTCTTTATCCCAAGATCATGGCTTCTTCCTCATCTTTTTCATCAATGTCCATGTCCTCTATGTAGTCTTCCATTTCCACTTCCATCTCTTCTTCCACATCCACATCCACATTCACATCAACTTCCATCTCCTCCTCTCCAGTCTCTTCTTCCTCCATTTCCACGTCCTCCACTGTATAAATCGGCATATCCACCTCCATCTCCTCCTCTCCATTCTCTTCTTCCTCCATTTCCACGTCCTCCACTGTATAAGTCTGCATTTCCACCTCCATCTCCTCCTCTCTGTCGGTGACAGCCTGCAGAGGTGGCAGAACCTCAGAGTGGAGTCCCTGTCCCACACCGGGCCCACAGAGCTCCAGCCCACCGGGGCAGTGTGAGGTCTCCACCTCCATGGATGGCACCATACCTTCCTCAGGACAAATGGGAGCATCCTGTAGGGATGGATGTCAAAATCCAGGCACTAGTGAGCTTTCAGGACTGATGGGGGTAGCAGGGGGCAGGTGACAAGGAGGGTGACAGCAGTGGGCAGGAGCAGAGCGAAGGGTGCGCTGACACAACGGCCAAGGGCTGTCTTGTGCTCTTTGCCGGGTGCTGGCAGTTCCACTTGGAACAGGGGAGGTGACATCACAGTTCCCAGGAGTCCAGGGCCAACCTGAAGTGGACAACGGAGATCATAGAATGATGGGATCCCTGAATGGTTGGGCTTGGAAGGGACTCTGAAGACCATCTTGTTCCAAGCTGAGCAATCTTTCCCCAGACCTTGGGGGAGCCCTGTTCCCAAGGATGGGGCATCCACAGCCTCTGTGCACAGCCTGGGCCAGTGCCTCCCCACCCTCAGTGTCAAACAGCAGCTTCCTTAGATCCAGCTTCAATCAACCTCCTGCAGTTGAAAGCCATCCCCCTTGTCCTGTCCCCACAGGCCCTGTTGAACACTCTGTCCCCTTCTTCCCTGTGGGACCCTTCCAGTCCTGCAGAGCCACAGTGAGGCCCCCCCAGTGTCTCCTCTTTCCAGGCTGAGCATCCCCAGCCCCACTTGGACAGCAGTCAGTTATATCAGGGGCAGTCAAGGCTGAAGGGTAGCAAAGAGCATCAGGAACTGAGAGATGGAAGCTTTAGGCCCAGGTTTGCCTCTAAAAGTACAAAATTAATAGCAGTGGAGGGAAAGAATGCTGAGACACTGGCTCTGTTCTAACTGGGGATTTTTTTCTTTTTCTTCTTGTCTGTGATGCTGACCCAGGTTTTTCTGTTTGAAAGGAAGCTTGGCACAATGTCCACTGTCTTCTCCATTTGTGAAACACTGAGCAGAGTCTGGGCAGGCTGATGATGCAGAACAAAACCTGCAAATATACTGGTGATCCTGGGCGTAAGGATGCAGCTAAACCCAGCCAAAAGTCATTTCTGGAAAGTAGAGCCTGGTTTACATTTTCTTCAGTTTGGCTATGCTATCTTAACCAGTCATTTATATAAAAGCAAATAAAAAGCTCCAACAAAACAGACAAAATCCCAAACAAACAAACCCACGCAAACCAATCAAACTGATCAAAAACCACAAATCCCAAATAAAAACCAAAGGGAATGAGGAATTAGTAGAGTTGTGAGGATATCACAGCCGGCAAATGGCTGCTTCCCACAGGATCACCATAAAAAGCCACATATAACAGCTGCTCCAAAATATACCCAACAGGAGAGCTATAAAAAGTGATACATGGCAACTTTGGGGGCAGCTCCACAGTAAGGTGAAGGATGAGCAGTGGTACAGATCCAGCATTCCCCACCCTCCAGGCTGCTCTTTGCTCCTGATGAAAGACCCTTGCAGGGCTGTGGCCCCTCTCAGTGCTGTGTAATTTGCACAAGGATAGATCTTGTCTGCTATGCAAGAGTGTTCCCAATAAACCATGTTTCTCCTGACCTTAACTTTTCTGGATTTCTACCATATGATACAAGAAACTTTGAAAAAACCAAAACACCTTGTGGGGAGGCATTTTTTCCTTTCTTCAGAGTGCCTCTTCCTTTTGTTCCCTCCAGAGCTCTCACTTCATTTCTGCTGTTTTTTGGAGCATGTGCTTACCTCTTTCCTGACCCCCTGGGCTTGTTTTGGCTCTGGGTGTCATGGACACTATTAATTGTGGGGTTTTCCCCTCCATCTATTTCTGTCTCTTCAAGTGGTTTACCTTCAGTTACCTGTTGGAGTGATGCATTTTTCTCACCCTTTATTACTTAGTGCTTTTTCTTCATTCTCTAAAACCAACTTCTCACTTGCCCCGTGGCTGTTAGATGCCATTATTAGGAGCAATAATTCTTTCTCTCCTGCTTGTCTGAGCTCTCACAGGGAGCTGAGAGCTCTTTGGGGTTAAACCTGACTCACTTCAGCGCCTTCCTTGGTGCTGCCTGTGTACTTGGACACTTGAAGGGAATAAAGTCTCGGTGTGGAGATTACAGCTGGGAAATGATGGCTCTTTTGAAGAAGACAAGAATGCTGTTGCCAATCTTTTCCAGGATAATCTGAGCACCTTGTTTTGGGGAGAAACAGGCTCTGATCAGCAAAGAGGTGGCTGTTGCAGGTACCCAGGTTTGGAGGGAAGGGTGCAGCTCCTGGGAGTGTGTTTGTGGGGGGCTATAAGGTTTGTGTGGGCTCCCTGGAGCAGTGGGAACACCCCACTGGGAGATGCACATCAGGAAATGGGGGCACAAAGGGCCTGAAGTGTGACCAGCTTTGGTGAAGGTTTCCATAGGAAAAAATATTTTTAGTGGGATTTTGGACAATTTGAGGCTCCTTCTCATGTGCTTTGCCTGATGAACATTCCCCCTTTGCAAGAGCATGGGGAATCCTGAGCTCACACAATAAAAATCCCTGAGAATTATATAATTTTTTCTATTTTTCAATGTTGTCATCCCAGCAGGAGCCAGAGTAAGAGAAGATGTGTGACCTGGCTGTTTTTAACTTTGTGACAGGAACAGTGCCATGGGGAAGCTGCTGAGAGGAGCATCACTGCTCTGTCCTTACTTTTCCAGCACAACTGAGGATGATTAAGGAACCCAGGCACAGCCAAGACCTTTCCTCCTCCTGTGCTCATCAAGCAATCACTGCCTCATCACACCTCAGCTTCAAACACCTGGTTTGCATCTGGCTGACCTTGGCTGCCCTCCCTGGATGGGAAGATGAAGAGGTGGAAGTGTAAAAGATTGGGATTTGATGGGTGAGCTGTTGAATAGTGGCTGGTGCAGGCTGGTTTTGGGTAAACATTGTGTGCTGTGCCTTGGAGAATGAGAGTAAATGGATTAAAGAGGAGATGAAAAGGGCAAGGCACCTGGTTAAAGGCACCTGGTTAGCTCCTGTTAAAGAAAATGTTGGAAAAATAGGCATGTAAGAAATATGTCAGAGATGGTCATTAACTGCACTGCAGGGTCAGAGCTCCTTTCATAATTGGCCATGTAGTGAATACCAGAAATGATTTTAAAATGTTCTTAAGGGCTGAGGGCTTTTACTGAATGATTGGGAGAAACAAAGGAATACTGTTTCTGGCAGAACTTTTATTATCATTTAAGCATGATCCTTCTTCTGACATAACAGCTGCTTGGAATAAAGTGAAGTATCTTCTCCATTACCCCTGGCAGGAGCTGGATAAAGCTTTCATTCAGGTAAACTTTCATCCAACATATGTCTCTAGAATAATAAATTTAATGGGAGCCATCAAACCTATTGTCTGAGTAAGGATTGTGCTTAGGGCAAGAAAAAAGAGTAATTAGGAGTGGACAAGCCATGAATTAGAGTGAGGAAATTATAATTGATGCTGGTTTAGGGGAATATTTAACTAAGCTAAGATAGAAGTCTACCTTCATTGCAGGCTAAGCTTTATAACAGAATTCTACTAGAGGAAATTTAGTAGTCCTGGGCTCCAAACAGACCTTTAGATACAAGTTTACCTCTGGTTTGAGAAAACTCAGGGCTTGAGCAGGATTTTATGGCTTTGCTCTTGACCCTTGGGCTAGAAATGCTCCTGTAAAATTCATGCCAAAGTTAGAGCTTCTACAAATTTCCAAGAGTTTCAATGGAGAAAGGTCCACCTGGACTTTGGGGACAGTTTCTCAGAGCAGAACATTTCAAGTGCTATTGAACTGCATTCCATCTCCCTTTTATTGGGGCAAAAATTTCACACCCTGCTCCATCAGTCTGACACGTCCTTTGAGAAGAGACAAACTTTACAAGCCACTTTAAAAATAATTTCACTGACAGGTTTGAAGCTCTGAGAATGTTAATAAACTGAAATGGCTTTTCACCCTGCAGTAGCTCCCAAGTAATTATGATTGTCTGTAGGCAGACTAATGAAAGCAGCTGTTAACAACCTAATGACAATTTGAACCAGCCCTCTGCTCCACAGACACATCCCTTTTCTGTCCCTGGTTTTCCTGCATCCAGTGCTTCCCAGAGAAGTTTAGTGTTGCTTGATGGTCAGGTAAAAACAGCTTTCTTTTGTAGGAGTGGTGCTGCTCTTCTCTGAGGTGGAGCTTCACCTGGGCTGCTGCCATGCTGGGCTCACCCCACAAAGTCCAGTTCTGCAGGAGCTGGGCAGCGTGGAGAGCTTTGATAGCAGAGCATGGCAAAACTGGAGTGGAGGGATTCTGGCTCAGTGTACCCCTCAGTACCAGACTGCATTAGTTATTGAAAAATCTTGAGTTCAAAGAGAAGATGTTGCTGTTTTGGCTCTAATCTTAGCTTGCTTTTAATACAGTTTTCCCTGGCACTTCAGATACTGTTTTTCTCTTGCTTTCAATAGTCTGTCATTCCAGATGACCTTTAAAGGTCCCTTCCAACCCAAACCATTGTGTAATTCTTTGGATACATGATGAATAGCAACATGTGTTTTACCCTCATTATGGATGATATTTCATCATGTCTGGCCTTTTGGGGCTCTTCTCCAGGTCCTTGGGACTACACTCACTCCTATTTGCTCTTCATTGTTTTTTTTGCTTACCAGTGAGCATTTTTAGTTCTGCCACCCATGTTTAGAGCAAGGTTTCTCTGACTCACTGCACCAAACACCAGGTCAGTCCAAAAGAGCATCAGGAAGTATCCAGATGTATTTCCCCTTCTTCCTTCTGGGTACATGCTGCTGTTTTGAGCACTCTGGCTTTCTGAGCTCCCTCACATGTCTTGATCCTTTTCTGGATAACCAGAGGGGTATGAGGATTAAATCCTGTCTCAGCTCTGAGGTCTGGCTTTTGACAAGTCCCAGTCATCCTCTCCTACTCATCTCATCCTGGCCTTGCTGGAAATATTATCCCTTCATGGGATTGTTGTTCAGCTTTGGGGCATTCTGGCACTGCTTTTCAGTGAAAGTTTTGGAGACTTTGAAAGGTTTCCTGGTGTGGGAATGACAATCCTCAATCCTAATGCTTGATGGGGGTTGCAGTTGCCTGAGTTGTGAAACCTCCTGAAAAACATTGTTTGTTCTTTTTTGCTAGACTTTTCCTTGACTGTTTTCATCAACAGATTAGGAGGTTTGGGGATGTCTTTTCAAAGTGAATTTCAATGATTCTCCTGTCTGGCATTTCAAAGGGGAACAGTAGTTTGGGGTTATTTTCACCAGCAGCTGCTTACAATCCAAAGAGCTAACTGTCTTTAATTAAGCATAATATATTCCAGGGGAGCAGAAAAACAGGGGAACAAAATCAAGTGGTGACAACTCTGTGACTGAACCTGGACTTGCCCTTTCCCAGGTGCAGGATTCTGGGCAGCCCTGTAATCCTTTGCTGGCCACTTTGAGCTCTGCCATGCAGTGCCTTGGGTTTCTGGGGAGGGGAAAGCATCCAATCCCTCAGCTCCAGGTTCACACTTGTACAGTCACCTGCAAACCCAGAGGCCAGTGGCTATTTCTGTCTGTGGGATTTGCACACTGGAGCTTTGATTTTGAAAGTTTGGGCAGCCTGGCTGCTCAGGGAGGGATCTCTCTGCCTTGAGGGTGTCTGAGCTCTCTCCTCTGCGTGAGGGGCTGGAATCTGTTCTTTCCTCACCTCCTTATCTGCAGGTTTCTTGGTGGAGGCTTTTGCAGACAGGAGAACATGGCAGGAGTGCTGGAATGAAACAGTTATGTCTGGAGTCTGGCTTTAGGTAGTTGATTCATCCCTTAGCTGCTGGGCCTTAAAATTCTTTAAACTCCACATGTCATCTCCTCATACCAGTGTGGGACTGAGACAACACTGAGCTTCTGGGCTTTTCCTGTGTTAGCAGAACAAACTATTGCACTTCTAAACTGTGCACATCAGCACTAACTGTTATAAATGAGAAGTTTTGACTAGGTCAATATTCAAGCAAAAATCAATTTATTAATTAATATGGTAAAGTATTAACAAAACAGCGCTGGGTACAGTGGGGGCAGTTTTCCCTCCAACTGCACACCGATATTTGAGCTTACAGGTATTTATAGGGGTACTCAAAAGCATTCTCAGCAGTTTCTGTTCCATTTTTTTTACTCATCAGCAGTTTCTATTCCCAATTTTTACATCACAATTCTATACACTATCGTGATTTAGTTTTTCTTCAGGATGTGTCCCAAAAAAGCGGATCCCCAGATGGTGTTGGTAGTTTCCCAGATGTTGGTCCAGTTTCTGCAAGAATAAAGCTGAATCCCATCTGGTGAAGTCCAGCTCCCCAGATGTGGGCCCACCTTTTCAATTACAATGACTATAAATCTCATAACAGTAATGTCCAGCTTCCCTTGGTCGAAATTATAAATCCTTGAGATGATGTTCATCTTCCTTTCTCAAGCTGATTTTCTCAGTTTTGTTAAGGTGTGAGATAAGCATATTTCTTTTATATATATTCCAAAGCTATGGTTTCAAGGATACAAGCAATATTCTAAAATTATACTTCAAAAGGTTATTATTGCAGCACTCTTTAAGGCCTGACTACAAGCAAAAAGCAACATCCTTAATGCTTTAATTCAAATGCTCCTAAATCAATCCAGGTTAATTGCAAACAAAAGACAGGTTCAAAGGCCTTCTTCCATGCTTGACTTTCCTCAGTTATTGTTAGAATTCACAGCTGTCCCATGGTCGGTGTGCACACACATCGCAATCCCAAATACACACATTGCCTGTCTGTACCTGACACCAAACACAGCTTTGTATTTCACATACCCTGAGGCTTCACCCCACTCATTACACACATGAGGGGGGAGCTGCTTATACTGCTCATCTCTGCCCCTGGAAGAGAGGCATTCCAAGAATGAGATGCCCCATAGGATTCTGGTTGTGTGCTTTCCTCAAAAACATGGTGAGATGAGGTGTGTGGGACTCATTTCTTCAGAAGGGCAGGAGAAACCTCTGAAGGCCTCCCCTAAAGGGCCTCCTTACCCAGCAGTCTGACACAGATTTGCTTCTGAAGAGCTTTGTAATTTGTCCTTATTATGCTCTATCTGTGATTTAATGAAAGCCTCTTTCTCTACTGTAATTGAGCTCTTAATCTCATCTGAAAAGGAGAGCACAATCCCTTCAGAGATGGTGTTTGAGTAACAGCCTGTTTGTGTTTCCTCTGCTGTGCTGCTGCTCATGGAGCTGCTCACTCCTCATTTAAAAGCAGAAAATAAACAGATTTCTCTGAGTCAAAAATACATCAGTGATGCCACACAGAGTAGGTTTGAATAGAAAACTCTTCCACTGACCAACTGAGCAAGCAAGATCTTCCCTGGTTCTGCAAAGAATATGAAGAAGGGAGTTTTCCTCAGGGAGCACCTGAGGCCTCATGCAGGTGATGCTCAGCAAGAGGCACCTGGGCATGGCAGCTGTCAGCTAAACAATTGGCTCTGGGCAGGTAAGAGTTGGCAGGAGTTGAGAGTGGAAAGTCAAAACAACAGCATGCTGAGAAACTTGTAAGAGGAATAATGACCTCAGTGAAAACCCCTCACGCTCAAAAATTCAAAAAAGCATTTTTACAGAAATCCACCAAAATGTCCTGATTTTGATCAGTCTGATCTTCCTAAATAGCATTTTGCAATCAGAATTAGGAGTTGAGAGACACTCAAGAAGGCTCAGCAGAGGATTTTTCATTGGGACCTTAGTACATATCTTTTACTGTGCTGTAGTTTGGAAGGAGGCCCCGAGCTCCAGCTGCAGCCTGGGGAGACCCTGTAGACAGAAACACTCCCCAGAGCTGCTGTGGCACTGACCCAGAACCAGAATCTGGAGGGAACTGTGTCAAATACTTCCCACTAGAAAACACTTGAAGCTTGATCCACACTTCTCAGTTCAGAGCACAGGCAGTGCCAGGAGTCACCAGTTTGCTGCTGCTCTGTGCAGAACTGGTGGCTGTGAGTGGCAGAGCTGTGGGGTGAACAGGCTGATGGCTTTTTGAGGCACACAGAACCTTCCATCTCTACTGCCCTGTCCCCTGCAGAGAGTGGATTTTCCTAGAGAAACACCTGGAGAGTGGGAAGGATGAAGAGAAAATCATTCCCTGCCAGTGGATGCTGTGCTTGTTGCAAACACAGGAGTTACATCTGGTAGGAGTCCTTGCTGCCAATCCACAGGGATTCCAGGCTGAGATCAGCTCAGCTCTGTCATTTGCCAGGAGATTGAGGATCAGACATTCTGTGATGTTCTTGTTAGCTAGCAAGGGCCTCCTGAAAATAAAGGGAAACTCCATATCTCTCCTGAGGAAGACACCAAGGCTGTCACCATGGAGACGTGATGAAGGAGAGAAAGTTAAAAGAAATGGACTCTGGCTGGCTCACAGAGTGACGTGGCTCCCTGATCACCTACTGAGAAATTTTTTTCTCTCCTATAACCAATGGGCAATGAATGTGTATTTTCAATGAATGTAAATATCTTGAAAAAGTATAAAAGCAGCATGTTGCTATAATAAATCTCTCTTGCTCCCTTCTGATGGAGTTGTGGTACTTTGTGCTGTGTCGTGCTCTATAATGACACATCCCTGCCCTCCTCACCTGACTGAAAGGCTGAAGTTTTGCAGGAATTGTGGTGTAAGGCCACCAGAGGTGCTGTTGTGGACCAGAGACCTGCCTGGGGTCAGGTGCTGCCTTCCTTCCATTCGGGATCATGGAGAGCTTTTTCAGGTGTTGGGAAGGGCGTATGCCTGGCCCCGGGACACTGCTACACTTCCGCTGGGCACCGGGATCCATGGTGCTGCCTTGGCAGCTCCTGCCCGCTGCCGGTGCTGGTGGCAGGATCAACTGGTGCCCGTGAGTTTGCAAAAGGAGTGATTTCCCTTCCTCCCTCCTGTCCGAGGCCGCCATGGACCCTGAGGGGATGGAGCTCGACTGGGGCGCCCCCTGCTGGCCGGGAGTGCTATCTGCAGCGCCCCCTGCTGGCCGGGAGTGCTCCCTGCAGCGCCCCCTGCTGGCCGTGGTTACAACTGCCACAAAAACCAACAGTGCTGAGCGGGAGAGAAAGTTCTGGTTTTGTGTTGTTTGTTCTGTGCTGCTTTATAAATTTCCCAGTAAAGAGCTGTTATTCCTTTTCCTATGCTTCTGCCTGAAAGCTCCATCATCTTTGAAATTAAGAAAAGTTTTAGGCATGGGTCTTCTTTCCACTCCAAGAAGATTCCTACTTTCCTTGGCAGATATATCTCATTTCAATGAGTTGCCAGCTGCTGGGTTCCAGTGTGGATGGGGCAGACACCCCAAGAGGAAACGCGGTCAGAAACTTGGCCACTACATGCTCTGCCTTTTAAGCCAGTTGGGCTACCAAGGGCCCTCTCCCCAGCTGGCACTTCTGGCCATCCGGCCACTCAGGAGCTGGCTTTGTCAGAGCGTCACACTGTCCCCAGTGTGCCACAGCTGACAGACTGATGGACAGATGGGGACCTGTCTCCAACAAAGCAAGGCCTGACCCACCCTGCCACACACAGGTGTTCCAAAATGTTTCCAGACATCAAACTTTTCTAGTCGCTGACACCCTGCCCTGTGCCATGGGCTGATCCCTCTGCCATGGCAAAGGGGGAGACGCTGGAACACCCACAGGGCCTTTGTGACATCCTCGTGTAGGGAACACAGCAGAGGAGGAGTTTGGGGCAGGGGAGAAGAGAATCCAGAGCCTCCTGAAGGCTGCTGCGGCCATCAGAGCAAGGAAGGTCCAGGGCCCTACCAGGTTCCTCTGGTGGAGGAAACATGCTGGGGGAAACATCTGGGGTTTGTTCCTTTTTGGGGGATTTCCCAGGAAATCGTTCCTTTTGTAATAATTTGATCCTGACCCATGTTGCTGTTGCTGTTGGTTTTATTTTCTTTCATTGCTGTTTCAGGAATTTTTTCTTTTCCCAGTCCTTTGAAATCCTGGTGCCCCCATAGGGAGGGAGAGGGGCAGTTTTGGTGGCAACACACACACAAGAGGGTACCCATGGGTGGGAACACCCAGTTCCCCCAGTGTCACAGCACATTCCCATAGATATCATTGGGCTCCCGCAGACGCCCCTGGGGTCCCCGCAGTTCCACGTAGGTCACCTGGAGATCCTGGAGTGTGGTGGCACGGGGGGACGCTGCGAGAGACACGGGCTGTGGGTTCTGAGTGGGGTGACACTCGTGGGTGACGTGTCCCTCTGCATGTGTCCCCTCCATACTCATCCGCTGCCCTCTCAGTGTCAACGATGTGGGTGTACAGCACCTCCCCCTCCTCCAGGGGGGCTGGGGGATCTGGGGGGGCCCTGAGGGAATAAAGGGGATGTGGGGGAGGGAATGGGAGGTCTTAGGAGTTTGGGTAAAATGGGAAAGTGTGGTTTGAGCCCCCACTCACCTTTCCTGATTCTTCCTGGCAGCTGCAAAGGAAAGAGAGGAGGGGTGTCTGTGGGATCCCCAGGGCTCTTACCCCTCTCAGGACTCCTGAACCCCACAGGACCCTCAGTTTCCCACAGGAACCCACAATCATCCCTGAAGTCTCCCAGAATTCATGAACATCCCCAGTGCCCCCAACCACCTCAGCCTCAAGAACCCAAAGCCCAGCAGGGACAGAGATCCAAAACTACACCAGGGCCCCTGAAAGAACCCCCAAAATCCCTGCAGAACCCTCTAGCACTCCCCAAACCCTACAGCACCAAGTCAAGGTCAGAATTCTAGGGCTGTGGGAGGCACGTTATGGTTCCCCAACTCTGGGGGCCTCTACAGCTCCCTAGGACCCTTTTCCCCCCATTGTCACCCACCCACACAGTGCCACCAGTGCCAGGCCACAATGACACCCACGAGCAGGAGCAGGAACAAAAGGGCCCCACCGACTCCTGCGGCCACTGCAAGAATCAGAGGGGGACACATCAGGGTCACCCATCACCCCGGGGCTCCTGCAGTCCCTGGTGACCATGTGTGACCCCACCTGTGATCCTGTGTGTCCCTGTGTCCTGCGGTGTCACCTCCAGGACACCACGGGTGATGGTGGCATTGGCCACAGGCACTGCAGGGACAGAGACAGGGCTGAGGCCACAGGGAGGGGCTGGCAGCCTGTAGGGGGGTCTAGGGACAGGAGAAAGATGGGTGTGATGGGGATTTCGGGGATGGGGTCACACCAGAGAGGGATGAGAGGACACAAGGCAGAGGAGAGGAGACCCAAGAAATGTGTCAGGGGGACACGGAGGTCCCCAGGCAGGGGACCCCAGGAGGCTGTGGGCGCTCCCCACGCCCATCCCTGCATTCACTGCGCTCTGTGATGCGGAGCCGGGTGCTGCTCTTCTGCACAGACCGCCCCCCCTAAGAGGGCACCTCGCAGCTGTAATTGCCTGAGTGGGAGACCCCCATGGCAGGCACTAACAGCTACAGGGATCCCTGCAAGCCCCCCAGCACCTGCCCATCCTGATAGAACAGGAGGGAGAGTGCAAGTGGGAGCTTGGAGCTGCAGGGGGCTGGGGGTGCTGAGGCAACTGAGAGTCAGGGAGGACCCCCTTGGTGGGCTTGGGGGACCCTCCAGCACTGGCACTGGAAAGAGTTCAGGGAAGGAGAGGAGAGGTGAGGAGTGTGACTCAGAGTGCAGAGGGAAGTGGCTTTGGGTTGTCAGGAGATGGGAGTTCCAGCCGTGGGAGTGCTCACCGTGCACTGTCACTGTCACTGCTGCTGAGCCTGACAACCAGGACCTCACCAAGCCCTTGCAGCGGTAACTGCCACTGTGGTTCAGCTGGAGGGGGAACAGGGACAGCTCGGTCACATTAAGGGACCTCATCAGAATATTCTCATCCTTGAAAAGTTGCACGTTGGTGACTGGGCTGTTCCACCGGGCTCGGCAGCGCAGTGTCACCGTGTCCCCCTCCAACAGCGCCCGTGCTGTCACCTGCAGCACCAGCTCCTCTGTGGGACAGGAGGGTCCCATCTTACTGAGGGGCTCGAGATAGGTCAGAGGTGGGTCCCCATGGCACTGAGGACATCTGGGTGCACTGGGATGCACTGGGATGTCCCTGTGTGCAGGGCACAGGCTTCTGCCACCCGAGCAGTGTGAAGCCACCCAAGGAGTGGAGCCCACCCAGACCTGCCAGGGGCCACCCAGATCATGTAAGATCCCCTCTCACCATCTAAGACTGTCACAGGGGGGCTGAGTCCACTGCCGGGTCTGTCACACGTGTAGGTGCCACTCTCTGTGACATTGAGGCAGTCATGTTTCTCCTGCCACCAGCGCCGCCCGTCCTTGTACCAGGTGGTGTCACCGACGCTGCCCTTGCCCTGGCAGGTCAGTGTCACCCGGTCCCACAGCACTGCCGGTGTCCAGGGGGGCTCCACAAGGAGCTGGGTGGTTTGGATGCCTGCAGGTGACAGGGGACAGCAGCCTGCCAGGGCCACCACGGTATGGGGACAGCAGGGCGTGGCCATGGTATCCCCTGAGGACTCACCAGCGAGGCCGAGGGTCTGTGCTGAAAGGGAGAAGGGACAAGGCTCAGTAGGGGTCGCACCATAGCGGCAGTGGCACCCAGGTTAGGGTGTCTCCAAACTAACAGTTCTTGTGGGAAAGTGTGTCTGGGTCGTCCCCAATACATTTGAAGAGGCCAGGGGACATGTCTGTATCACAGCGACCCGTGCACCACATCTCTTTGGCACAGACACCTTGGGAACAGGGACACCAAGGCCACCCTGGGCTGAGGCAGAACACGGGGACACTCTGGGCATGAGGACACCACGGACACAGCCCATGCTGGCCCCGGTCGCCCCCACCAGCTCATGATCCCATCCCCATGATCCCATCCCCAATGGCCACATCCTCACAGTTCTTGTCAACTTCTATCCCTGCATCCCAGTTCCCCTGTCCCTATCCCCAGAGCTACCTGAGCCCAAAGGTGCCAGTCCCCACATTCCTGCCCCCACATCCCCATCCCCAAATTCCTGCCCTCTTTTCCTGTCCCCAGAGCAACCCTACATCCCCAGCCACACCAAGGTCCACTATGGGTAACATGGATTGGCTCTGCTGGCATTGGGGTGCTATGGGGACACTGAAGCCCCCCTGTGCCCTCTCCCCATCCCTGCGGTTTCAGGCCCTGTGCCTGGGGCACTCACCCCACAGGAGCAGCGCCACCTTCCTGGCCATCCCGGTGTCCCCAGCCATGTGGACTGGCTGTCACTCGCTGCTGTGGCCACCACTCCCCTGGCTGGCGGCTCTTCAGATGAAGGGGAAGGAAGCGAGGTCACATCTGTCCCCACGTGTAGGTGGCCCTTGGTGGGGGCAGGGTGACCACAGGCTGGGGACACGGCTGGGTGGGACAAGGTGAGACATGGGATTCCCAGGAGTGGGGGGCTCAGGGGTTTGGGGAGGCAGGGTTGTGGTCCCTGGGGAATGGGGGTTTTGAGTAGGGGGAGTCTGTGGGAATGGGGGTGCCATGGGAATGGGGATCCCCAGAGTTGGGGGGGTTACAGAGATAGGAGTCCCAGGGGTACATGGGCTCCAGAGATTTGGGGTCAGGTGCTGGGGGAATGGTGGGTGCTGGGAGAGTCAAGGTCCTGGGGGAAGGAGGATTTCAGGGGATGGAATGAAGAGGAGAGGGTTCCCTGGAATGGGGTCCTGGGCCATGGAGATCAGTGGAGAATGTCGGTACTGGGATGGGCTTGCAGAGAGGGTGGGACATAAGGAATGGGGCTCCCATGGTTGGGTTCCCAGGGCAACGGGGTTGTCAGGGATGGGCAGTTGCTGGGAGGGCTGATGGGTCACAGCTCCTTCCCTGGGTGCTTCAGATTTTGGGGTTATCCAGGGCCCAGCACAGACTCCACAAGGCACCTGTAACCAGAGGGTCACCCCAGACTGATTCCGAGGGGCTCTGAGTGTCTGTCCCACCAACCCGCAGTGAATTTTCCCTCTCTTCCTTTCCATTTTCATCAATTTACCCCTCAATTTCTCAAGCCCCCAGTTCATACCTTGATGATCCTGGAGAGGCCCTGAGCAGGGAAGGGGTTGGGGGAAGCCCAGGGTGGGGGAAGCAGGGGTGAGGGGTCTGCAGGGAGGGCTGTGGAGGCTGTGCAGGATGGGGGTGTCTGGCTGTGCCTCCCCTACAATTGCACTTTGTCTCTCCTGCAGTAGAAGGAAGAGGCCATTTGTCACCTTTGTCACACGGGGGATGGGTTCTTTCCTGGGAGAGCACATACAGGGTGCTTATGTGCTGGGGGAATCCTGTCCCAGGGAGGAACCATGGTGGCCAAGGGAGTCCTGTCCTGTGGCTTAGCAGGACCCTCCGGGAGGGTCCAGGCTTCTCCCTTCTAGCCCATCCCCTGCAGGATCTGAGCCAGCAAGAGTAGCTCAGGGATGGAGCCCAGGGCAGGAAGGAGCCCCCAAACTCCTCTTTGAAGCCAGTGGCCATCCAAGGGTGGGGCCCAGCCATGGCCCAGCCCCACTGCACAGGGATGGCCATTGCCCAGCCCTGCTCTGGCCAGCCCCAGGTGGCAGCCAGGACCTGAGGGTCCCCACTGCCCCCTTGGCTTTGATTCTGGCAGCTTTAGAGCTGCTGCAGAGGTGAGAATTCTGTGGGGGTAAAAGGCCTGCCTGTGGTTTGCTCAGCCCTGCAAGAAGCACAAAACCAAAAGGAAGCCCAAGCAGTGGCTCTGTAAGGGCCTTTGATGGTTTTCAGAGCAGGGCTGGTTGGAAACTTGTCGTACAGGGGCAGCTGGGAGGGAACCAGTCCGGAAATGCAGCAACTGCTCATATGCTCCTCTAGGGAAGAGACTGAGAAAGCCCCAGAAGTACTGCAAATCCCACACCAATCTGCTCAACAACTTGACCTGGACCCTCCTTCTTGAACAAAAACCTGCAGCCTTCTGGAACCTCAGGGAAAAAATGTTTGGTTTCAGATTATAGCTGCCAAATAAGAGAGAAATGTGTAGAAATATCAAGCAGTGGATCTGCCCCATGGCTGTCATGGAGCTCTGGGGAGTGACCCTATCTAGATTCCAGGTTTCCCCAAAGCTGCTGCATCCCTGTCCTCCTCACCTGAGTGAAAGGCTGAGGGTTTGCAGGAATTGTTGTGCTGTTGTGGATCCGACACCTGCCTGGGGTCAGGCGCTGCCTTCCTACCATTCGGGATCATGGACAGCGGTCGTGGGTGATGGACAGGGTGTGTTCCTGGTCCTGGGACACTGCTACGCTGCCACTGGGCACTGGGATCCAACCTGCTGCCTTGGCGGCTTCTGGGCGCTGCCGGTGGTGGTGCTGGGACCGATTGGTGCCCGTGAGTTTGCAAAAGGAGCGATTTCCCCTCCTCCCTCCTGTCCGAGGCCGCCATGGCCCCTGAAGGGGATGGAGCTCGACCGGGGCGCCCCCTGCTGGCCGGGAGTGCTCCCTGCAGCGCCCCCTGCTGGCCGGTAGTGCTCCCTGCAGCGCCCCCTGCTGGCCGCAGTTACAACTGCCACAAAAATCAACCGTGCTCAACAGGGAGAGAAAGTTCTGATTTTGTGTTGTTTGTTCTGTCCTGGTTTATAAATTTCCCAGTAAAGAGCTGTTATTCCTTTTAATACACTTCTGCCTGAAAGCCCCATAATCTCTGAAATGAAAAAAATGTTTTAGATATGGGTCTTCTTTCCATTCCAGGAACATTCCCACTTTCCTTGGCAGATATATCTCATTTCAATGAGTTGCCAAAGCCTGGGTTCCAGTGTGGATGGGACAGACACCCCAACAGGACACAGGGTCAGAGACTTGGCCACCTCATGCTCTGCCTTTGAACCCTGTTCGGACACCAGGGGCCCTCTCCCCAGCGGGCACTTCTGGTCACCCGGCCACTCAGGAGCTGGCTTTGGCAGAGCGTCACACTGTCCCCAGTGTGCCACAGCTGACAGACTGATGGACAGACAGGCCCTGTCTCACCAAAAACAAGGCCTGACCCACCCCTGCCACACACAGGTGTTCCAAAATGTCTCCAGACATCAAATGTTTCCTGTCTCTGGCACCCTGCCCTGTGCCATGGCCTGATCCCACCCGCCCTGGAAAAGAGGGAGGCTCTGGAACCCCCACAAGGCCTTTGTGACATCCTCGTTTGGGGAACACAGCAGAGGAGGGGGTTGGGGCAGGGGAGAAGAGAATCCAGAGCCTCCTGAAGGCTGCTGTGGCCATCAGAGGAAGGAAGGTGCAAGGCCCTGCCAGGTTCCTCTGGTGGAGGAAATCTGCGAGGGAAACATTCTGGGTTTGTTCATTTTTGGGGGCTTTCCCTGGAAATCGTTCCTTTTGTGACCCTTTGGACTCTGAACATTGTTGCTGTTGCTGTTGGTTTTATTCTCTCTCGTTGCTGTTGCAGGAAATTGCTCTTCTCTCAGCTCTTTGGGATCTTTGTGCCCCCACAGGGAGGGAGAGGTGCAGTTTTGGTGGCAGCACCCACATGAGTCTGTGTCCATGGGTGGGGAACCCCAGTCCCCCCAGTGTCACAGCACATTCCCATAGATGTCACCATGCTCCTGTGGTCACCCCTGGAGTCCCCACAGTTCCGCATAGGTCACCTGGGGCTCCTGGAGTGTGGTGGCAGGGGGGCATTCTGTGAGAGACACGGGCTGTGGGATCTGGGTGGGGTGACACTCATGGGTGACATGTCCCTCTGCGTGTGTCCCCCCCATACTCACCTGCTGCCCTCTTGGTGTCCATGACACAGGTGTACAGCACCTCCCCCTCCTCTGGGGGGGCCGGGGGATCCGGAGGTGCCCTGAGGGTATTAAGGGGATTTGGTGGAGGGAATGGGAGGTCTTGGGAGTTGAGGTAAAGGGGCAGAGTGTAGTTTGAACCCCCACTCACCTTTCCTGATTCTTTCTGGTATCTGCAGAGGAAAGCGGTGAGAGGTGTCTGTGGGATCTCCAGGGCTCTGACGCCTCTCAGGATTCCTGAATCCCCACAGGACCCTCAGTTTCCCACAGGAACCCACAATCATCCCTGGAGCCCCTGGGAATTCATGAACATCCCCAGTGCCCCCAACCACCTCAGCCTCAAGAACCCAAAGCCCAGCAGGGACAGAGACCCCAAACACCCCCAGGGCCCCTGAAAGAACCCCCAACATCCCTGCAGGACCCTCCAGCACCTCCCCAAACCCTATACGGCAACTAGTCAAGGTCAGAATTCTAGGGTTGTGGGAGCCACATTATGGTTCCCCAACTCTGGGGGCCTCTACAGCTTCCTAGAACCCCTGTCCCACCATTGTCACCCACCCACACAGTGCCACCAGTGCCAGGCCACAATGACACCCACGAGCAGGAGCAGGAACAAAAGGACCCCACCGACCCCTGCAACCACTGCAAGAAACAGAGGGGGACACATCAGGGTCACCCATCACCTCAGTGGTCCTGCAGTCCCTGGTGAACTTTTGTGTCCCCACCTGTGTCTCTGTGTGTCCCTGTGTCCCGTGGTGTAACCTCCAGGGCCAGCTCTGGGCTGAGTGCCCGGAACACGCGGTGCCCGTCTGCCTGGTTGGTGGCCATGCACTGGTAGGTGCCTGAATGTCCCACATTGGTGGCCCCGAACTCCAGGTGGGGACCTCAGGCCACCTCCTGCCTGTTGTGCAGCCAGGTGAAGGTGACAGGGGCTGAGCCCACCTGCACTGAGCAGCGCAGAGTCACAGGGCCACCTGCACAAATCTGGTGTGACAGGGGATCGGGGGTGATGGTGGCATTGGCCACAGGCACTGTGGGGACAGAGACAGGGCTGAGGCCACAGGGAGGGGCTGGCAGCAAGTGTGGGAGGATAGGGATAGGGGGCATGGGTGTGATGGGGGATTTCGGGGATGGGGTCACACCGCAGAGGGGTGAGGGGACAAAGGGCAGAGGAGAGGAGACCCAAGAAATGTGTCAGGGGCACATGGAGGTCCCCAGGCAGGGGACCCGAGGAGGCTGTGGGCACTCCCCGTGCCCATCCCTGCACTCACTGTGCACCATGACGCAGAGCCGGGTGCTGGTCTTCTGCACAGCCCCACCCTCAGAGGGCATCTCACAGGTGTACTTCCCTGAGTGGGAGACCCCCATGGCAGGCACCAACATCTGCGGTCAGCCCTGCAGGGCCCCCGACCACCTGCCCATCCTGGTAGAACAGGAGGGGGAGTGCAGGAGGGAGGCTTGGAGCCACGGGGGTTAGGAGGTGCTGTGGTGGCTGAGAGTCAGAGGGGACCCCCATGGTGGGCTTGGGGGACCCTCCAGCACCGGCACCGGAAAGAGTTCAGGGAAGGAGAGGGGAGGTGAGGACTGTGACTCAGAGGGCACTGGGAAGTGGCTTTGGTGTTGTCAGGAGATGGGAGTTCCAGCCGTGGGAGTGCTCACCGTGCACTGTCAGTGTCACTGCTGCTGAGCCTGACGACCAGGACCTCACCCAGCCCTTGCAGCGGTAGCTGCCACTGTGGTTCAACTGGAGGGGGGACAGGGACAGCTCGGTTGCATAAGGGTCCTCGTCAGATTATTCTCATCCTTGAAAAATTGCACCTTGGTGACTGGGCTGTTCCACCGGGCATGGCAGCGCAGTGTCACTGTGTCCCCCTCCAGCAGCGCCCATGCTGTCACCTGCAGCACCAGCTCCTCTGTGGGACAGGAGGGTCCCATCTTACTGAGGGGCTCGAGATAGGTCAGAGGTGTGTCCCCAAGGCACTGGGGACATCTGGGTGCACTGGGATGCACTGGGATGTCCCTGTGTGCAGGGCACAGGCTCCTGCCACACAAGCAGTGTGAAGCCACCTACGGAGTGGAGCCCACCCAGACCTGTCAGGGGCCACCCAGATCATGTAAGATGCCCCCTCACCATCTAAGACTGTCACAGGGGGGCTGAGCCCCTTGCCGGGTCTGTCACACTCATAGGTGCCACTCAGGGCAACAATGAGGCAGTCATGTCCCTGTTGCCACCAGCGCCGCCCGTCCTTGTACCTGGTGGTGGCACCAGTGGTCCCCGAGCCCTGGCAGGTCAGTGTCACCCGGTCCCACAGCACCGGCGGTGTCCAGGGGGGCTCTATGAGGAGCTGGGTAGTCTGGGCACCTGCAGGTTACAGGGAACACCTGCCTGCCAGGGCCAGCATGGGCTGGGGACAGCAGGGTGGGGACATGGCATCCCTTGAGGACTCACCAGAGAGGCCGAGGGTCTGGACTGGAAGGGAGAAGGGACAGGGCTGGGAGGGGGTGGCACCGTGGGGACAGAGGCAAACGTGGTACAGTGTGTGGGGGCTGTGCCCAAATTGACACCATAGGGACAGCAGTTCTCGTGGGAAAGTGTGTCTGGGTAGTCCCCAAAAGATTTGGTGAGGCAGGGGGACATGTCTGTATCACAGCCACCCATGCACCACATCTGTGTGGCACGGACACCTTGGGAACAGGGACTCTGAGGCCACCCTGGGCTGAGGCAGAACATGGGGACACTGTGGACACCCCAGGCACAAGGACACCACGGACACAGCCCATGCTGGCCCAGGTCACCCCCAGCAGCTCATGATCCCATCCCCATGGCCACATCCTCACGGTTCTTGTCCCCTTCTGACCCTGAATCCCAGTTCCCTATCCCCAGAGCTATCTGAGACTAAAGGTGCCAGTCCCCACATTCCTGCTCCCAAATCCCCATCCCCAAATTCCTGCCCCCTGTTCCTGTCCCCAAAGCCACCCTACATCAGTCACAGTCCCACCAAGGTCCACTGTGGGTAACATGGACTGGCTCTGCTGGCATTGGGGACCTCAGGGGACCCTGCAGTCCCCCTGTGCCCCCTCCCCTCCCTATCCCAGGGTGTCAGGCCTGTGCCCAGGGAAGTCACCCCACAGGAGCAGTGCCACCTTCCCGGCCATCCCAGTGTCCCCAGCCATGTGGACTGGCTGTCACTCGCTGCTGTGGCCACCGCTCCCCTGGCTGGCGGCTCTTTGGATGAAGGGGAAGGAAGTGAGGTCACGTCTGTCCCCACATGTGGAGATGGGGTCCTCAGGATGAGGGTGCTGGGGGAATGGGGAGTCCTGGGAGAATAAATGCTCTGGAGAAAGGGAGATTTCAGGGGATGGAATGAACAGGAGAAGGTTCCTTGGGAATGGGGTGCTGGGCCATGGAGATCCTGGGGAATGGCAGTAATGGGATGGGGGTCCCAGGAATGGGGGGACAGAAGGAATGCGGCTCCCATGGTTGGGTTCTCAGGGGAAGGGGTTACCAGGGATGGGCAGTTGCTGGATGGGCACAGGCATCTCATCTCCTTCCCTGGGTACCTCAGATTTTGGGGTGACCCAGGGAACAGCACTGCCCCAATGGGGTGCTGGTTTCCTGTGCAGGCATCACATGGGGGTCCTCTGCTTCTGTGCCCTCCCCTGCCCTTGATGTCTCCTCTCTTTATTTCTCTTTTTTCCTTATTTTCCTCACTTTTGTGCCAGGTCCCCTCACCACCGGTTCCTGGCTCAGCAATCCAAGGGAGCACCTGAGCAGGGAAGGGGTTGGGGGGACCAAGGGGAATGGGAAAATGGGGAGCAGGAGGTGCAGGGAAGGGTGGGGAGGCTGTGGGAGATGGAGGTGTTGGGCTGTGCCCCCTCAACACTTTCACTTTCTTTTTCCTGGACAAGAAGGAAGAGGCTGTGCTCAGTTTCAGATGGGAAAGGGGCGGGGGGGGGGGAGGGGGGGTTGTCCTGGGGGGGCAAACCCAGGGGGGCTCCTGTCCTGGGAGGATCCTGTCCCAGGGGGTGACACATCCTGGAATGGGGAAACCTTTACCAGAGGGTGTTGGTTCCAGGAATGTCCCTGTACATTCCTGGCCAGGAGCCTGTCCCAGGGGTGGCACATCCTGGGGACCCCAGGGTCAATCCAAGGGTGGGGCCCAGCCATGGCCCAGCCCCACTGCACAGGGATGGCCATTGCCCAGCCCTGCTCTGGCCAGCCCCAGGTGGCAGCCAGGACCTGAGGGTCCCCACTGCCCCCTTGGCTTTGATTCTGGCAGCTTTAGAGCTGCTGCAGAGGTGAGAATTCTGTGGGGGTAAAAGGGCTGCCTGTGGTTTGCTCAGCCCTGCAAGAAGCACAAAACCCAAAGGGAGCCCAAGCAGTGGCTCTGCAAGGGCCTTTGATGGTTTTCAGAGCAGGGCTGGATGGAAACCACCCCTGCAGGGGCAGCTGGGAGGGAATTAGTCTGAAAATGCAGGAATTGATCATTTTGTCCCTTTGTCTGAGGGACTGAGAGACCTCCAGAACCCCTGCAAATCCCACACCAATCTGCTCAATAACCTGACCCAGACCCTCCTCCTCCTTCCTGCCTTGCTGTGGGTGGACAGTGGCCGGATGCCCCACACCCACCACAGCCACTCCCTCACTGCCCTCTGCACCGGGATGGGGAGAGAAAATTGAGCAAAGGGTTCCTGGGTTGAGACAAGCACCAGGAGAGATCACTCATCAAATCCTGTCATGGGCCAGACTGCCTCGGATTTAGAGATATGAATTGAATTTATTGCTGTCAAAATCAGAGCAGGATAAGGAGAAGCCAAATAAACCCTTCAATACACCTTCTCCCTGTTATTCATAACTATGTAGTCATTGGCTTTCTCTAGGATATTGGTTTTTGCAAACTATTTTGATACAATACAGTTTGTAATCACTTTTTAACAGCTTTTGATACACTACAGTTTGTCAGCCTTTCTACCCTAATCACTGTGTAGAATATATATTTCAATGTGATAAATATAGTTAGGGCTCTCACAAAATATCAAGACAGAGACAATGTGTTGTGTATTACAACATGAACTGTTGCAGAAGTAGCTAATGCCTTTATTTGTGTAACTAAGTGACAATGGTGAGAATTTCATGAAATAGCTAATGTTGATTTAAAGTATTGGTGGAGTATCTCATCTGTATGATAAGAACACACTGAAAACTAGCAAGTAAAAAAACATCAAAAGAAAGACTGCAAAGAGGAATTTACCACTGACCCTTTGTTTACCAAGAACTGTCAAACCACAAAACAGGGGGGCCTTGTGAGAACATAAAAGATAGAAATTTGCTCTGCAGTATGGCATGTACTTTATGAAAATGAATCAAGGGCAAAACCAAGCAAAAGAATTCCTGGGGCATGTAAACTGGAAAGAATATTTGAATATGTGTAATCCTCCTGAATATGTATTTAAGCAATACAATGAAAAGGTGTGTAAGACAAATTGTTGTAGTTAACGGTGTGCCTCTGGCATTTGCCAAGCACCCAGCATGCTGTTTACTGATCCTTGTATCTGTTATTAATAATTTACAAATTTTAAAGAGTGAGACTTGTTTCTCACATGGTTTAATCAAAAGCTGCATTTTGTGTACAGTAAGAGTTAAAAGGGTTGTGTGCCCCCTGGCACTGGGAGGGGGAATGAGGAGCCCCATGGGTGCTGTGAAGAGGAAGAAGAGACCCCTGAGGGGAATTGATGCCCCCCAGTGCCCCCAGTGCCCCCCAGTGCCCCCAGTGCCCCCCAGTGCCGCCAGTGTCACAGCACACCATCGTAGTGACGGGGGTCCAGCTGTCCCTTTTAGGTTCCCAGCAGCTCCACGTTGGTCACATGTGGATCCTGAGGTGGGGCAGGGCCAGGGGACACCTGTGGGGGCAATGAGAGTGACACCAGTTGTGGGGACCTGGGTGGAGGGTGACACCCATGGGTGATGTGTCCCTGTCCCCTCCCTGAATTCTCCCACTGCCTGCTCGGTGCCAACATTCCCTTTCTCTTTCCTGTAGCAGAAAGAAGAGGTCATTGGTCTGGTTTATAGAATCCTTCCAACCACTGCTCTCCCAACAACTCCCTCACAAGAAAAACACAAACTAATCCCAAAGAAATGAGACTTTTTTGCTCTCTTTATGATTCCCTTGGTGCATCCCACAGCAGCATTTGCTTATGGATAACAGAGAGTGTGGAATCTCCCTGAGTGTCCAACAGCTCCATGGGATTGTTCCCTGCCTGCTGGGCAGCAACCCAGACCATGACGAAGCCTTTTCTTAGGCCATCTTTAGGAACTCTCCCCATTTTGCTCATTCCCACCCTGAAACTTGATTGACTTCCCATGGAGGAAGGGGAGAAGCTCTGTCCATCCTTGGGACTTTGCACAGGAATCTCTGGAAATGCCTGTGTGTGCCTCAGGGTCTGATTCCCCGGTAAATCCACTCCAGCCTGCCCTGAATTCCCCTGCCTGGGCACTCCCTGCTCCTGCTGTGACACCCCTGTTCCCCAGCCCCTCGTGTGCAGCCCCTGCTCAATATTTCCACACGTTTCCCTCTCTTCTGGTGTGCACATCCGGAACCCAAGGATTCCTTCCAGCAGGTTCCAAAGGGCTGCAGGTTATGTTCAAGAAGGAGGGTCCAGGTCAGGTTGTTGAGCAGATTGCTGTCTTTGCAGTAATTTTGTGGTTTTCTCAGTCCCTTGGGCAAAGGGACAAAATGATCAATTCCTGCATTTCCAGACTGATTCCCTCCCAGCTGCCCTTACAGGGGCTTTCCAGCCAGCCCTGCTCTGAAAACCATCAAAGGCCCTCACAGAGCCACTGCTTGGCCTCCCTTTGTGTTTTGTGCTTCTTGCAGAGCTGAGCAAACCACAGGCAGGCCTTTTCCCCCCACAGAATTCTCACCTCTGCAGCAGCTCTAAAGCTGCCAGAATCAAAGCCAAGGGGGCAGGGGGGAGCCTCAGGTCCTGGCTGCCACCTGGGGCTGGCCAGAGCGGGGCTGGGCAATGGCCATCCCTGTGCAGTGGGGCTGGGCCATGGCTGGGCCCCACCCTTGGATGGCCACTGGCTTCAAGGGGGAGTAGTTTGGGAGCTCCTTCCTTCCTTGGGCTCCATTCCCAAGCTGCTCTTGCTGGCTCAGATCCTGCAGGGGCGAGCAAGGAGGGAGAAGTCTGGACCCTCTCAGAGCTGCCAAGCCGCAGGACGGGGCCCCAGCATGTGTCCCCCCTGGGACAGGATCCCCCCAGCACAGGAGCACCCTGGATGTGCCCCTCCGGATAGAACCCATCCCCCATGTGACAAAGGTGTCAAATGACCTCTTCCTTCTGCTGCAGGAGAGACAAAGTGAAAGTGTTGGGGAGGCACAGCCAGACACCCCCATCCTGCACAGCCTCCCCAGCCCTCCCTGCAGACCCCTCCCCCCTGCTTCCTCCACCCTGGGCTTCCCCCAACCCCTTCCCTGCTCCAGGCCTCTCCAGGATCATCAACGTCTCAACTGGGGGCTTGTGAAATTGAGGGGTAAAATGATGGAAATGGAAATTGAAATGGAAACGGAAATGGAAACGGAAATGGAAATGGAGAGAGGAAAAAGTCACTGGGGGTTGGTGGGACAGACACTCAGAGCCCCTTGGAATAAGGCTGGGGTGACCCCCTGGTTACAGGCGCCTTGTGGGGTCTGTGCTGGGCCCTAGGCAACCCCAAAATCTGAAGCACCCAGGGAAGGAGCTGTGACCCATCAGCCCTCCCAGCAACTGCCCATCCCTGACACCCCCATTGCCCTGGGAACCCAACCATGGGAGCCCCATTCCTTATGTCCCACCCTCTCTGCCAGCCCATTCCATACTGACATTCCCCACCGATCTCCATGGCCCAGGACCCATTCCAAGGAACCCTCTCCTGTTCATTCCATCCCCTGAAATCCTCCTTCTCCCAGGACCTTGATTCTCCCAGCACCCACTATTCCCCCATCCCATCACCCCAAATCTCTGGAGCCCATGTTCCCCTGGGACTCCCATCCCTTTGTCCCCCCAGCTCTGGGGACCCCCATTCCAATGGCACCCTCATTCCCAGTGACTCCCCCTACTCAAAACCCCCATTCCCCAGGGACTGAACCCTGCCTCCCCAAACCCACTGAGCCCCCCACTCCTGGGAATCCCATGTCTCACTTTGTCCCACCCAGCCTTGTCCCCAGCCTGTTCCCAGCTTGTGGCCACCCTGCCCCCACCAAAGGCCACCTACACATGGGGACAGATGTGACCTCACTTCCTTCCCTTTCATCCAAAGAGCCGCGAGCCAGAGGAGCAATGGCCACAGCAGCGAGTGACAGCCAGTGCACATGGCTGGGGACACCGGGATGGCCGGGAAGGTGGCACTGCTCCTGTGGGGTGAGTGCCCCAGGCACAGGCCTGACACCCCGGGGATGGAGGGGAGGGTGCACAGGAGGGCTACGGGGTCCCCTGAGGTCCCCAAGGCCAGCAGAGCCAGTCCATGTTACCCACAGTGGACCTTGGTGGGACTGTGACTGATTTAGGGTGTCTCTGGGGACAGGAACAAGGGGCAGGAATTTGGGGATGGGGATTTGGGGACAGGAATGTGGGGACTAGAACCTTTGGGCTCAGGTAGCTCTGGGGATAGGGACAAGGCAACTGGGATGCAGGGACAGAAGGGGACAAGAACCATGAGGATGTGGCCATGGGGATGGGATCATGAGCTGCTGGGGGTGACCCGGGCCAGCATGGGCTGTGTCTGTGGTGTCCTTGTGCCTGGGGTGTCCACAGTGTCCCCATGTTCTGCCTCAGCCCAGGGTGGCCTCGGAGTCCCTGTTCCCAAGGTGTCTGTGCCACACAGATGTGGTGCACGGGTAGCTGAGACACAGACATGACCCCTGGCCTCTTCCAATCTTTTGGGGCCACCCCCATGCACTTTCCCACAAGAACTGATGTCCCCATAGGGACAGTTTGGAGACACCCTAACCTGGGTGCCACTCTCCCTATGTTGCCACCACTACTGAGCCCTGTCCCTTCTCCCTTCCAGCCCATACCCTCGGCCTCTCTGGTGAGTACTCGGGGGATACCATGGCCCCACTCTGCTCTCCTCAGCCCTGCGCTGTGGCCCTGGAAGGCTGGTGTTCCCTGTCACCTGCAGGTGCCCAGACCACCCAGATCCTAGTGGGGCCCCCCTGGACACCAGCAGTGCTGTGGGACACTGACCTGTGAGACAGAGTAGAAATTTTCCAGGGTAGAAATCCATTTTGATTTAGGTGAAATGTACATCCTTGAATTGTCTGTAGCTTGCTGTTTAGTCTCACTGCCTGTTCTCTTGAAGGGCCTGTGCTTAGAGAGACTGCTTCAGCTGAAAGACAAGAGATAAAGGGGGGAAGAAGAGAGCAGACAGAGCAGGGCAACCTGACCCAAGAGTTCCTTCTAAAGAATTAGTAGCAAGTGTCACATGAAATCAATAGAATGAATATGTATGAACCTGTTGTGAAATTATATGCATATGTATTTGAGAGAGCCATAAAAAGAGACCTGAATTTCGCAGAAATACGCATGCCTTTTGAGGGGAGTAATCCCTGCATGCGTCCAGTGCTGCAATAAACATACCGGCTTTACAACTTTCATGAGTTGTAGAGTTTTTGATCTTTTCCTCAAAACATTCTGTTGACCACGAAGGGACCATCTCTGACCCCCCAGGGCAGAAGGGATAAACAGACCCTCCTAGGCACGCCCCAAGATCTCCCCAGAGGAGCTCCGCTCATCTCAGCTTGCCTCCTGCGGAGACAGACAAGGACCTGCTGGTGTGCAGAGGATTCGGTATGTATTAAGAGGGCCCCGCGGGATAGGAAGACTGAATAAGTCACTCAGAGACATCTGAGTGCTTGGCCTTAGGCCTGGTCGATAGAGCGACTGGGAGACGAGAGTTCACTGTCCGATAGAGCGGCTATCGAACCTGGGGGTGGGTTTGAGTGGACTCCCGTGTGGGTGTGTGTGTGGTGTCTGGACACTGTATTGTTGTACAGTTAATGCATTGTGTAATTAATGTTAGCGTGTTTGCAATCGTGCGAGTGCATGGTGTACAAAGGGAGTATATCTACAGTGCAGGGGGGTTTCTACCCGTGACTGACAGGGCCAAGTGAGGCCGGAGGCACCAGCCAGGCGAGCTGTGAGGGCAGGGAGTGCCCTGCAGAGAAGTGGAACAAGTGGAGAAATGTCGGTGAAGGTATTTATTGTGTTTAGAAGTAGTGATTTGTGTAGATGGAGCACATTTTAACCGTGAGTATGAGCTCAGGGAGTTCCTCTTCTGCCTGGTAGTTAGACTTGATCTCTAGAATTTTACTGTGTGCTGTTATTTTGATTGTGTCCAGGGTGTGTGAGAACCAGAGAAAGCTGATGTAGGTAAATGCTGAAGTATTGTATGCTGTGTTGTCTGTGTTGTGTTAAGAAAAGTGAGCACTTTGAGAGATATGCCATTTCCCAGTGAGTTTGTGTGGCTCTTCCCCCACATTGTGGTAATTTGATACTCAAATTGTATAGTAGCTATTGTAGAAGTTTTAGGTATTTGTTTGCAACAAGTGTAGCATTTTACACAAAAGAGCTACAGTATGGTGATTTATGTTTAACATTAGTAAAACAAATTAAAGGAATTCCACTAATTCCCCCCCAGCAATTCAAGCCCTGACTCTTGTGAATTTGAGATAAGAGAGGTGGTGTGTCCGTCTGTCTGTCTGTCTGTCTGTGTTTGTGGGCATATCAAACTTTTTGCTGTAACAATCACAGCTTCTTGCAAGGCAGTAAAGCGAGTGTCAGTAGAAACAATGCTTGAATTAGATTGTGCAGGAAAAGAACTAGAAAATACTAGGATTTTGTAAACCAGAGTTTAGATAGAAGAGATGAATGAGTTCATCAGACTTCAGCTGGTAATACAGTAATCTTAGACTGAGAAAACCGACATAGAGGTTAAGTGATAAACTCCAAAGTGATAAACACCAAAGGAATAGCCTGCAGGCAGTTGCTGGGAGCTTTTAGTGCACTGAGAGGCTGGCACCTTGTATGCAGTGCAGAGGAGCTGATATTGCTGTTCTGCCTCCTGGAGGTCTGTGTTGTGAGGAAAATCTGAGAAAAGACACTGTGAGGCTTGAGTGGAAACAAGATAGTACAAGGAGAAGGAGATAATGAGAACTAACCAGAGCAAAGAAGCTCCTGACCTAGCCCCTTTGGGAGGGGCTCTTTGGAAGAAAGCTGCCAGTAGGGGCAGCTCAGAAAAGAAAAAGATTTATAAGACTTTATTGCAGTTAATGCTGTTTTAAAATGGGAAGGTAAATGAGATAGTCCTGAATATTGGTGGGTCTTTGTTTTAAGAAATCACCAAGAATGGCAAAGGGACTGTGAGATCAGACCGCCCTCGGACCCACTGGTCAGGCAAACTGAAATGCAAAGCAATTACAACTCGCAAAATGAGTACATATAACTTGTTAAAGGCTCCTCCTAAAGTAAAGGAGGATAAAGAAGACCTCCCCAAAAAAGAAGAAGACTCAAGCTCCAAAGGTATACCCATTCACACCCATCCCCCTCCTAGCAGTCCAATTTCACCCAGGACTAGGAGGGAACAGACCCCTCTGTGAGAGGCAGTGAGACCAGAAGAAAACAAAAGGGTGGAATTTTAGTTGATACAGGGGCCATAGATTCAGTTTTAAATAAAGCTTTAGTACCTGTGGAGAATGATTATGTTACAATGTGAGGAACAACTGGCCAGTCTGAGAAAGCATACTTTTGTAAACCTTTAAAGTAACATGTGTACTTAGGAGCTTTTGTGTATTTGCCCAATTCGCTGAACATTCTCAAATGAAGAGGTTACTCTGGAGGCAAATGATATAAAGATGTTAAGCTTATCATTAACAGCCATTGAAATTAAGAAAAAATTAGTAAAGAGATATTAGAACAAGTTTTTTCGGGGGTATGGGCCTCTGCTGTACCAAAGAAAGTGAAGAATGCCCCCCCATAGTAATCAAGCTAAAAGAAAGAACACAACCAGTGAGAATTAAGCAGTACCCCCTGAAAAGAAGTCAGGGAAGAAATCAGCCCAATAACTGATAGTACTAGATTGAGGGCTGTCGATAAGATAATGAAGAATTTATACCCTGTGGTAGCAAATCCATATATTTTACTAACTACTTTAACACCTGAGCTAATCTGGTTTACTGTTTCAGACCTGAGAGATGCCTTCTTTTGCCTCCCTATCCACGAAGCCAGCCAGAAAATTCTTGCATTCAAATGAGAAAGCCCTAAAAGCAGTGCAAAACCCAGCTCACATAGTCTGTGTTCCTCAAGGCTTCAAATTCCCCCCCACTCTGTTTGGGGAGACTCCTTCAAAAGATCTTGAGTCCTGGGAAGCTCCACAGGAAGGGAAGCTGTTGCAGTACGTAGATGATCTTCTAATAGCCACTCAGACAAGAGAAGCATGTGTGGCCTGGACAGTAAGCCTCTTGAATTTCCTAAGACTCCAAAGATACAGAGTATCAAAGAAGAAGGCACAGGTAGTGAAACAGAAAGTAATATACCTGGGCTATGAGGTGAGTGCTGGGCAACAGACTTTAAGGCAGGCTCACAAAGAAGCCATCTGCCAAACCCCAAAACCCCAGACAATAAAGGAACTCCGAACCTTCTTAGGCATGGCAGGGTAGTGCCAGCTGTGGATTAATAATTATGGACTGCTTGTCAAACCTCTCTATGCTCTTATTGCTAATGGAAACAGAGATCTCCAGTGGACAAAGGAAGCCACACAGGCCTTTTATCAGCTAAAGAGTGCCCTCATGTCAGATCCAGCCCTGGGACTTCCAGATGTAAGTAAACCATTCTTTCTATTTTCCCATGAAAAACAGAGAATTGCCTTAGGAATACTGGCTCAGGACTTAGGTCCATACCGAAGGGCAGTTGCTTACTTCTCCAAGTAGCTGGATGCAACAGCCAAAAGATAGCCAGGTTGCCTCAGAGCTGTAGCAGCAGTGATGCTGAATATTCAGAAGGCATGCAAGTTTACCCTGGGACAGAAAATGACTGTGCTAGTGTCCCATACAGTGTCCACAGTACTGGAAGTAAAGGGTGGCCACTGGCTTTCACCACAGAGAGAAATACCAAGCCATCATGGTAGAGCAAGATGATGTAAAGATAGTGGTGACTAATATTGTCAACCCAGCTTCCTTTCTCAGTAGAAATCAAAGAGAAGCAGTACACCACAATTGCCTAGAGACCATTGGAGCTACCTACTCCAGACGCCCAGATTTGAAAGACACTCCTCTGGACAATGCAGAGACCTGGTTCACTGACGAGAGCAGCTGCGTTGCCAATGGAGAGCGATGTGCTGGGTACACAGTAGCCACCTGCAGAGAGGTAACAGAATCCACACCCTTACCAACAGGCACCTCTGCGCAGAAGGCTGAGATAATTGCCCTGACCCGTGCCTTAGAAATAGCAAAAGGAAAGAGGATAAACATCTACACAGACTCGAGGTATGCATTCAGAGTCGTGCATGCACATAGAGCCATCTAGAAAGAGAGAGGACTGCTGACCTTACTGAGAAAGAACATCAAACATGCACAAGAGATAATCCAGCTGCTGGAAGCAGTTCAGCTGCCTGAAAAGGTAGCAATTGTGCATATTAGAGCACATCAAAAAGTGAGCTCAGAATTAGAAGAAGGAAATGAGCTGGTGGATAGAGAGGCAAAGGAAGCAGCAAAAGGTGAGGTGAGCCCTAATTCCAGATAGACAAATTTCCCTTGAAAGTAAGCCAGAATATAATAAGAGAGATAGAAAATTGATTGAAGATCAAAAAAGGACGTATAATCAAGAAGGGTGGGCTACCATTGAAAAGAAGCTAGTAATCCCTTCCCATTTCTTGTGGTCACTAGTAAGGGAAGAGCACCAGAAAGCACACTGAGGAATAGATGCCCTATACACCTACTTGATTGAAAGAATTGTTGCTAGGAATTTATATGCCACTATTACTCAAGGGACCTGACAGTGTGATCTTTGCCTCCAGACTAACTCTAAAAATACCCCCAAGCCGAAACTCGGTCAGATTAGGAGAGGCCATGGGCCTGGACAGCAGTGGCAAATTGACTTTTCAGAACTCCCAAGGAAAGGGGGGTATCAGTATTTATTAGTATTGACAGACACATTTTCAGGGTGGCCAGAAGCATTCCCCACCAGAACTGTCAAAGCTCGAGAAGTTACTAGAGTGTTATTACAAGAAGTAATACCATGCTTTGGAGTTCCAGCCACAATATCCTCAGATAGAGGATCACATTTCATTTCCAAAATAGTGCAACAGATTAGTAGCCACCTGGCCACTTCACACTCTGTACCCCCCCTAATCAAGCAGCCAGGTGGAGAAAATGAATCATTTGATTAAGCAGCAGATTGTAAGACTCGGGCAGGAAGTTAATCTACCCTAGCCCCAAGCACTTCCCCTACCACTGTTGCAAATTTAAACTAAACCTAGAGCTAAAGAAAGTCTAAGTCCCTTTGAAATGCTTTATGGAACACAAAAAGAATGCCCACCACATTGGAGAGGTAACACTGGCCACCTACATGGGGGCTTTAAGCAAACAGCTCAGAAAAATTGAGAAACGTGTGGCTGGAACTCAGAGCAGGGAGTTAGATGGGCCAGTGCATAACATATAGCCTAGAGATTATGTATATGTTAAACCGCTTGCAGAAAAGACTTTGGAACCACAGTAAAGAAGACCATTCCAGGTGCTTCTCACCATCCTCACCGCAATCAAGATCAAGGAGCAGAATGCCTGGATCCATCACTCTCGAGTGAAGAAGGCCCCAGAAGCCCCCTTGGAGAGTGACACCAGGAGACAATGAACTGAGACTAAAACTCACTCAAGCAAAATGAGTATATTGCAGTCGAGGGTTGTTCATACTTTCACCTACAGAATTGTTTTGTATATAATAATAATTGAAGTCTTAAAATTAGAGAGTACCTCTATTCAAAGTGATGCTGAATGGCCTTGGTCCCAGGCTTTTAATCAGTATACTAGATCCATGAGAGAACTTTCTGAGATAAAAGATTTAAACCTGTCCACTGTAGTAATTCATAGAGATCAAGTATATGAAGAGCAAGAGTAGCAAGAACAAGAACTGCAGACACTTCAAAAGAGTTGCTAATGCAAATCAACATCTCAAAAATCCAACCAGCCTGCTCCTCTTTCCTAAGAACATCCTTTGAGAGCTGCACAGCGTAGTAACAAAGAGAGGCAGACCTTAAGAGCAGAATAAGAAAGGATCTAACAGGGATATTAGGAACAGGATTAGGAGTTCTAAATGGAATTGATTCAGAAATACTGATGAATAAGCTAGCCACTGCAGCAAGCAGCCTAACAAAATTGAAGCAGCATTTACAGTCATCTCTACTAGCATTAAGAACTAGCCAGTGGCAGATTTCAAAAGCACTGCCAAAGTAAGAAAAGGCCAGGGACCAAGATCAAAAGTTATTAGTAGAAGTACTTAGTACAGTTCAAGATAATGTGATAATATATCTTTAGCTTTCAGTTGTATGCAAGCACAGTTGCAGATGCAGGCAACAGCAGCTCTGATCATACAAGAAGGGAGGGAAAGTAATTTTCCAGCTGAAATTCAGAAAGTTGTCTAAGATAATGCGATTTGTTATAAATGATCGAATCTGCAGCCAAATTAAAAAAAAATTAACAAAGATTTATTAGATCAATAACAAAATATAATTAAAAAATTCACCACAGCCAAGACAGCATCAACTCCGGAATTTGGTGCGGGGTGAACCTGGATCCAACTGACAGAGTGCCAGCATCTCCCCAGTGGTTCACCCCGACTGTCTCATACAGCCAGTTTATATCCCCTATGTTCCGCCTGGGGCCGGAATGACAGAACGTCCTTTGTGTCCCTTCATATGTAGAGCTGGATCATAGAGATACAAAGCCAGTCCAGGTGTTCCAATGACTGTCTGGGCCCTTCCAGAATAGCCTTCTTTCGCATGTATTGCTGGGTCCATACGGATGCAAAAGCCAGTCCCGGTGTCCCTATGGCCGTCTTTCACATGTAATCGAGTGGTGCCAGTATTCAAAGCAATTCTGGGAAGTCGACATTCATGGTCTGGGAAGGCTTCATTCTTAAGCTAACGGACTTGATATTATCTTTAGCCTTAGAAACAGGACTCTGCTCTCAGCCAGAGTGGTCAAGTACATGAGCTGAATTCTTACAATATCTTATACACACACACATATATATACAAATAGCATGAATTAACTCTATATATGTATAACACAATTGATTTTGAAAAAAGCTTCAGTCCTGGTAAACTATAGTAAATTTCACCTATAATCCTGTTTCTAATGTAGCCACTGCCTTTGTACTTACCATATGTAATAGCACTGTTTACGTTATTCATCCCATCATTGCACTAAGATTAAATAATGAAAAAACAGTGCTCTACCCTTCAGAACATAGACTGTAAACACGAAAAATGAATGAAAAGTAGCAAACAGTAAACTTAGAATCCTGCATTACTAGAGAACAGCTGAGATTCATTTGTGAAAGCAGTACTATTAATGCCCAAGATGTGTGTCTGGACACTGAACAGAGTATTTGCCACTTCAAAATTCATCCACTCACTGATCAAAAAACTGTGCTCGTATATACTGGTAAAAGTTGTGAGTGTCTAAAAACTGCTTGCACTGCTGTAAAAATTGATAAAAATGATGTTATATTAGTTAAAGTAAGTTTAAAGTTATCCTTTATTATTAATTTGAAATTAGAGAATACTACAGCGTATAGCTCTGTTAATCTCCCTATCAAATGTATGTGGTAAAGCATTGAGAGACACTTATTGTCGTGAGAGTTTGCATTAAGTAAAAGAATTTACTTATTTTCCAGGAAAGGGGGGAAATGAGACAGAGTAGAAATTTTCCAGGGTAGAAATACATTTTGATTTAGGTGAAATGTTCATCTTTGAATTAAGTCTGTAGCTTGCTGTTTAGTCTCACTGCCTGTTCTCTTGAAGGGCCTGTGCTTAGAGAGGCTGCTTCAGCTGAAGGATAAGAGATAAAGGGGGGAGGAGGAGAGCAGACAGAGCAGGGCAACCTGACCCAAGAGTTCCTTCTGAAGAATTAGTAGCAAGTGTCACATTAAATCAGTAGAATGAATATGTATTAACCTGTTGTGAAATTATATGCATATGTATTTGAGTGAGCCATAAAAAGAGACCTGAAGTTCACAGAGGTACACTTGCCTTTTGAGGGGAGTAATCCCCGCATGCGTCCGGCGTTGCAATAAACATACCGACTTTACAACTTTCACAAATTGTGGAGCTTTTTTGATCTCTTCCACAAAACAGTAGAGACACCTGTGATCTTACTGATGACCTCAGTGGGAATCTGACGCCATCCATCTTGCAACTTTTCTCCCAGGAAGTGGATCTCTTGGGCAAGTCCTTTGACTTTGCTCTTCTGGATGCTGAAGCCAGCTTCCAGCAGACTCTGGATGATTTTCTCTCCTTTCTCAAATACTTCCATTGTCGTGTTCCCCCACACAATGATATCATCGATGTGCTGCAGATGTTCTGGAGCTTCACCCTTTTCCAGTGCAGCCTGGATCAGTCCATGGCAGATGGTGGGGCTGTGCTTCCACCCCTGGGGCAGTCGGTTCCAGTTGTACTGCATGGCCCTCCAGGTGAAAGCAAACTGAGGCCTGCATTCTGCTGCCAGAGGAATGAAGAAAAATGCATTGGCAATGTCAATAGTGGCAAAGCACTTTGCTGCCTTCGACTCCAGCTCGTACTGGAGTTCCAGCATGTCTGGCACAGCAGATGCTGGTAATTGGCACTTGTTGCTCTTTCACCTTCAGGAGTCCTACTGCAGATGGGTTTTCTGATAGTCCAGGCAAGGTGTTCAATGGCTTCATGTTCTCAGCCTCTGCAGCAGCTATGCCATAAGCCCACCTGAGTCCCTTTGGGTCTTTGTAATAGCCATTCTGGAGGAAGTCTATGCCCAGAATACATGGGGCCTCTGGGCCAGTCACAATAGGATGTTTCTGCTGCTCCTTCCCAGTCAGGCTCACCTGGGCTCCCAACAGGGTCAATTGCTGCCATCCCCCCATAACCCCAGCAATGGAAACGGTTCTGTCCCCACATGTCCCAATGGCATTAGGGTACACTGCACACCAGCATCAACTAAGGCATTGTATTTTTATGGCTCTGATGTGCCAGACCATCAGATCCACACTGTCAAGAAGATCCGGTTTTCCTGTGCCTCTTCCTGGCTAGAGGCAGTGCCCTCCTAGCCCTGGTTATTATTTCTTTCCTGGGCATACACAGTAGAGGTTCCTTCAAGGGGATCTGACAGATCATACCCAGCAGCTCGGTCATGGGAGGTTGAGGTTGCCTTCCCTTTAGTGGAACTCCCTCGGTTAGTGTTTCCCTCCTTGAGTTGATGCACCCGTGCTGCCAGGACAGAAGTGGATTTCCCATCCCAGATTCCCATGTCTGCCCCATGGTCACGCAGGAAGAACCACAGGTCAGCCCTTGGGGTGTAACCTCTCTCTCTAGCTGGGGGACGTTGGGCTCTGACTTTGGGGCCTGTGACTGGCACAGGTGCTGCACTGATCTTTCTCTCCTCCTCCATCTCCCTCATCTCCTCTTTGATCAGGTCCTTGATCACAGCAGAGACATGAGCCTGCATTGGGCTATTGATCATACTCTCACAATTTCTAACCTTGTTGGTGACAGAACCCACTGTCTCTCTGTTGTTTTCAGCATTAATCATTGCAGTGAAGGTGGTGTATTGGGATGGCCCCAGATTTGCCAGACTCCACAGCATTTGCTCTGTGCACCTGAGCTCATCAGGGTCATTATCATGCTGTCCATCCCTCCCAAAGAGTACCTCCAATACTGCCACTTTTATCAGCTGTTGGATCTATTCCTCCAGGGTCTTCCAGCACATTCTATGGTGGTGCTCCTGCATTCTCTCCCTGTGGACAAACCTCTCTCTGACACTCATTAAAAGCTGCTCTCAGAGGGAAAGGGACCATGACTCTCTTACAAATACCTGATTCACACCTGAGACCTGGGTCAATAGTTCCAAATTCCTTGCCTCACCACCATCCAGTTGCACTCCTGTACCCATAAGGTCCCAGACCCGGATTAACCAGGTTGTGTAAGCCTCACGTCCCCATCATACAATGTCTTTGTGCAGTTCACCCACAGGGACTTTTGTATATCAGGGACTCAGTGATGAAGTCAACCATTGGTTCTCCTTTGGGTGTGAGGGCCCTCCTTTCATGTCCTTGTCTGGGTGCTCTGATTTCTTCTTAGGTCTCCTTGTTTCCACAGGGGCGACTGCTGCTGGCTGTGACTGCCTTTGCAGTTCAGCTGGAACCTGGATGGTTGTAACATCTGTGGGCTCCACTGCTGCACCATCAGACTCTCTCTCTTTGAGGCAGGGGGAGGGTTTCTCAACACATGGGGAAATGTACTCCTTCAGCATCTGGCCCATCTCTTTCACCAGAACCCCCACCCAGTCTGGGTGGTTCATTTCTGAGGTGGGCTGTGGAGCAGGGTCAATCTCAGGGGCAGCAGCATCCCTTGTCTCTGGGGTAGGCATCAGTGTGGTTATCCACATTAAACTTCCTTTATCTCTGAATGCTAAACAGAACAGGCTTACCAGCAACACCAACAACTGTATATCATTAGCATTTTGAATTGATCTGAACCCTTTGAAAACTGGTGGGGCAAACTCAAAGAGCTGTGTGAAGGGTTGGGAGTAAATTTCCCCCAGTGTCATTTCCTCAGCAAGTACCATTATTAAAGAAACCCCAAACCCACACAGTGTGTGATAGCTCTGAATCCATGTGCCTGCCTTCCAAAGGAAGTTAAAGATCCAGGAATTCCTCACCTCATTAAGCCATAAAGCAAACTGGATAATAGCCACAGCAGCCTTAGTTATGGTTAGCCCGTGTTCCCAGGGACGGCCAGGGTGCTCCTGACGGGGCAGAAGGAAGAGCTCCAGGCCCTCCGTGAGGGTGAGTGAGGGCAGTGGGCTGTCAGCGGGGGCTGGCCGGGGAGCTGCAATGCCCGGGCAAAACTGCAATCCCTGCCCCCGCTGCGGTGGGCTTCACTCCTTGTGGGGACGAGGGGTGGCGTGGGCAGAGCACACAGAGATTTCAGGGACATAGGTGAGGGGATTCATGGACAGCACCTTGCAGCTGATCCCCTTGGCCACTCCTCTCCTGCGGCCATGGCAAGAGCTGGGTGGGATGGCCCTGGCAGGAAGGTCTCCTTGGATTCCTGCACATCCAGGTTCTGACGGTGGCTCTGTTCCTCTCTCTTCCAGCCCTTCAAGGCCTGAGTGAAGACAACAGCCCCTCCCATAGAAGCACATTTATACAGATGATTTTTGAGGGAAGAGCTGCAGAACTACTTTCATCTGCTGGCTCAGAAGAACCAGTATCTCTTGAAGACCTCCAGATCCCTTGGAAGGTGAGACCACATGGAGAGCAGAGGAGACCAGCTGGAGCTCCAGGGCACAGCTGATGATTGGCACAGCTGAGCTTGTGGGAATCTCCCATAGCTCCTGCCTTCTCCCTCCCTGTTGACTGCTCCCTCCCTCCAGCCCTCAGGCCCCGCCCATCCCCTTTCTTCCCTCCCAGCTCATCCCTTCACCTTCCATTAATGAACAGTTTGGCTTCTTTGCTTTACCTGCATCTCTCTGGAGCTGGAGCAATGCAAATCTGGAGCCGTGGGACACACAGGCCCTTCCTGCCATTCTCTTCCATGCTGTGTTTTTTGCACAGACACAGAGGAACGAGGGCAGATCAGGCTGGAAAGGTCCCTGTGCTGGAGGTCCAGTTCCACAACACTGTGGAGCTACAGATCTTGCTGTGCACCCTGGAGCTCCTGGACTTTGGAAGAGCCAACCTGAGGATGCTCTGAACCCAGCGGTGAGGGACTCCATGGCAAGCATCCACAGAGGGCAAAGAGCTTGGAATGCTGGAGGGTTTCAAGAACAGCTTCCTGAAAGCACAGCAGTGCTCCATCTCTGCACAGGATCAGGAAGAGGACAGAACCAGAGACCATCTGGGCTTAACAGAGAGCTTTGGGTGTGCCTAAGAGCAAATGAAGCAGCTGCACAGTGCCTGAGGCTCAGACACACCACTGTGCCAGTTCCTGGAGCGCTGTCAGGCAGTGTTGGGATCCCGGGTGTGGTTCTGGTCCCCACAAGTGAGGAATGGCAGCCCCAGGCTCAGACCCAGTCAGAAAGCCAACCAAGTGAGACCACAGGTGTAGCGGACACTGAGATGGCTAGGGCCCTGTGGAGGATGTAAGCCTGAGATAAGCAATTGCTGAGTCAGAATAGCTAAGCCTGGAGTCCTCACTTAGGTCCTCTGGTCTAGCTTATCGCTCTGTGACCCTATAGGCTAGTTTCCCTAACCCTTACAATTGGTCAGTTTTCAGTCCCTCCTAACCCTATATAAGTAGCCATCCTGGCCCATTCTGGTAGAAGAGCTGCTCGTCGGAACCCTTCGCGAACTCCCTGCAAATAAACCATCATGGAATCTCCGAGGCTGCCTTCTCCTCTCTCTCCATCTGCTCTGTGGATGCCACTGAGGCCAGCATCTTAGCAAGCAAAGAGCTGAAATTAAAAGAGCTGAAAATCACTAAGAGCTGATAATCACTGAGCTCGCTAAGGTGTCAGGCTAAAGGGCACTTACGGCTCGGACACTCGGCCTGCTGAAAGCTGAGCTGCCTGGCCCGAGACTGCTCGCCTGAAGGAACCCTGGACCCGTCTCGCTATCTGGCTAGAAGAGGCCCAGTGGCGGTACACATTTGGCGCACCGAGCAGAGTGGAAGAAATTTCACAGATTGAGCAGCGCTTCTCTTTGAGAAACAGTTACTGCCGCCCGGTTATGCGCATTCCTGAAGACCGGCTTCTGCGTTCTAGAAATCGCTCTTAGGGACGGCTGCTGCGACCCTCACCGAAACATCTGAACAACCTGTTCCGAGGAGACAGCCAAAGCAGATGCCTCCCAGTATGCATTCTTTTGATATGTAAGCCTTTAGCGCGCGCTTAAGATTTTCTCTGATTTTTTTGGTTTTTTTTTTTCCTTTTTTTCTCGTTTAGCTGCTGGGAGGGTGAAATAGTTAGCATGGGATCTAAACTTTCTACCTTAAAGCGATCCCCCATTGAGAGAGATTTATATTTACTAATCCTAGAAATCTTATCTTCTAACAATGTCTCTTTATCAACCGGAAACCATAGTAAAGGCAGGATTTTTGATCCGTGAGGACAAAATACAGTATACCAGTCCATGGACCTACCTTGGAATCCAAATCCGGGAAAGGAGTATCGTACCCCAGCTGCTCATCATCCGAGACAACCCAAAAACCCTGAGGGACTTACACAGCCTATGTGGATCTATCAACTGGGTTCATCCTTTGTTAGGTTTAACCACAGAAGACCTTGCTCCACTGTTCAACCTTCTACGAGGTAACAAAAACCTGGACTCTCCATGCACCCTCACATCAGAAGCTCGAGGTTCTATCACTAAGGTCCAGGAAGCTCTGTCTTCATGCAAAGCTCATCGCTTTGAGCCCAGTCTACCTTTCAAGTTTGTCATCTTGGGAAAAGCACCTCGATTTCATGGACTGATTTTTCAATGGGACAATCAACTTCAAGACCCTTTGTTGATCCTGGAATGGATTTTTACAAGCAACCAACCTACAAAGACAATTACCACCTTCCAGGAAATCATGGCCCATTTAATAAAAAAGGCTAGAACTCGACTCCGCTCGCTTGCAGGGTGTGACTTCACATGCATTTACTTGCCAATAACCATTGAGGACCTGGAGAATTTGCTCCAGACCAATGAAAATCTCCAATTTGCCCTAGATAGTTGTTCAGGTGAAATTTTGGTTCAGTTGCCAAAACACAAACTTTTTAATCCTGATGAAGCCTTTCATCTGACCCCAAAACTAATCCAAAGTAGGAATCCTCTCAAAGCTCTAACCATCTTTACAGATGGCTCAGGGTCATCCCACAAGTCTTTAATGACATGGATGGACCCTCAAACACAAAAATGGGAATCTGACATACAAATAGTGGAGGGATCTCCACAAACTGCAGAGTTAGCAGCTGTTGTCAGAACTTTTGAAAGATTCAAAAACGAACCTTTTAATCTGGTCACAGATTCAGCCTATGTTGCAGGCATAGCTATGAGAGCAGAACATGCTCTTCTCAAAGAGGTTTCCAATCCAAAGTTGTACCAATTGATGTCTAAATTAATATACCTGATTTCCCACAGAAAGCAACATTGCCATATAATGCACGTGAGATCGCATACTGACCTCCCAGGTTTCATTGCAGAAGGGAATAGGAAAGCTGATGCACTAGCCATGGCATTACAAACTGCTAATGTTCCTAACATCTTTGCCCAGGCAAAATTGTCACATGCATTTTTCCATCAAAATATACTGCCCTTGTCAGAATGTTCAAAATTTCAAAAGAGCAAGCAAAAGCTATTGTTGCTACCTGTCCAAACTGTCAAAGCTATCAGGTACCATCTATGGGGACGGGAGTCAATCCCCGAGGTCTAAACAGCTGCCAGCTCTGGCAGACAGATGTGACTCACTTCACACCTTTTGGAAGGCCAAAATACGTGCATGTATCGGTCGACACATTTTCAGGAGCTGTATTTGCATCATCGCATACAGGAGAAACAGCATGGGACACAATAAAACATTTCCTCCTTGCTTTTGCCACCCTAGGAGTACCAAAGGAGATCAAAACAGGTAGTGGACCTGCCTATACCTCTCGTAAGTTAAGAGACTTTTTCAGTGAATGGGGAATAGAACACAAGACAGGCATACCAGTGAACCCCACAGGACAATCCATCGTGGAAAGGACACATCAAACCCTCAAAAGAGTTCTCAATCAACAGAACTTAGACATGAGTATCAAATCTCCGGTTGAAAGACTTTGCAAGGCTCTCTATGTTATTAACTTCCTGAACTGTACAGCATCAGAGCCTGATCCACCAGTATTTTGCCATTTTGCTAATACCAAACAAGCAAAGCTCATGAGAAACCACCTGTGCTCATGAAGGACCCTGAAACACATCAAATTTCTGGACCTTTTCAACTAATTACTTGGGGTCGAGGATATGCATGCATGTACTACTACACTCTGGTCCAAGATGGTACCCAGGGAAAAATATAAAACCGTACCTAGGCACTGCAGATACAGAGAAAGATGACAAGAATTCTCCTGAGTCAAACATAGAACCTCCCAAAAACCAAACCAGTTCCGCTTGGAGATGAAGACGTCGCCAAGTACCCACAAACAGAAGACCAGACCATCCCGTCACACGACAGCAGACAAAACAGAAAGCTGTATAACATTCTGCTGTGTCAAAACTTAGATAGCCTGAACTTGAAAATGTTCTCTGAACTATACATTGTTGCCTTTTTTCTACCTCAAAAAACCCTGTTATTCCCTTTCCCTAACCCTTTTTCAAAGCCCCTAACCTCATCCCTCTCCCTTAGCTTAAAAAAAAAAAAAAAGGGGGGGGGAGGAACGGAAGGAAGTAACAGAGAAAAGAACAAAAGTAATAAACCCTCCTCTCCCACCACAGGATAACAAATTTTGCTTATATTCCCTATCAGAAGCCCCATTCCTGTCCAAAGATGAAAAATATCTCCATTGGTGCTGCTCTCTCTGCTGCCTGGATGTTCTTCACCGTACCGTGTGCCTTCGGCTGGATCAACCCTCAGCCTAGCCATTATGTTTGGGTAACCTTAGCAAAGACATTAAAAGAGGATAACCTGTGTCTATCCATGGGAAGCATTGATACCCCACTTTCCACATGTCTAGTAGGAATTCCCTTCGTAGCAGATGATTGGCCTGTCTATAACTTAGAGCTCCTCCGCACCACAGGTAAGAGACCCAACTTGATAGATACGTGGGACGAGTGGACAAAAATGCTGCCCAACGCTCTAGAGGAACCCCAAGAATTGGCTCTGTTGGGGTCCTCCAGGGTGGTATACTGTGTCAAATTTTACTTTAGACGCCCAAAAAACAATTGGCCAGAAACTGACTAGACAAAAAACACATATAGAAAAGACATATCACCAATTAACAAAGCCTGTAACTATCCCGATTGGTGTAACACTGCTTGTGTGATATCTGTGTCCTCTCTCCATCCCAAAGTATTACCCAAGGGAACGTTTCTCATCTGTGGTGACAGAGTGTGGGCTGGGATCCCTTCCCGACTACATGGAGGTCCCTGTACCCTTGGAAAACTTTCTACCCTCACTTCAAACATTACCCTGTTACATAATTGGAAGAAAGAAAGTGAATCAAAATGCCACAAAAGGTCCTACACTGAATTTGATGAAAATTGTGATCCCAAACTATACAATTGGAACAAACCCAAAAAGATTGCCATCTCCCTGTTCCTACCAGGGGTAGCTGCAGCTAAAGCCCTTGGTGAAATAAATCACCTCGGGTGCTGGCTCAGTAAGCAAGCTAATGCTACATCTGCTGCTCTGAGCGATCTCTTAAAGGAAGAAGAAACCACAAGACATGCTTCACTCCAGAAACAAGCTGTGATTGACTTTCTGCTGCTTGCCCACGGACATGGTTGTGAAGACTTTGAAGGAATGTGTTGCTTCAATCTCTCTTCTCGCTCAGAATCCATCCACGCAAACATCCAGAAACTGAAAAATCTTGTGAAGGACTTGAAAATAGAAAAAAACCCTGACTGGGTCAATGACCTTTTCGGTCAATGGGGATTAACTGGATGGGTTGCATCTTTGGTTAAGGGATTGTTGTGGATTCTTATTGTAGTTGTTATTGTATTAGCTATGTTCTCATGCTTTGTTCACTGTTTCAAAAGAACTATAGGGAATGTCTTTTTTCTAAAAACAGAAAGTGGAGTTGTAGGAGACACGGAGATGGCTAGGGTCCTGTGGAGGATGTAAGCCTGAGATAAGCAATTGCTGAGTCAGAATAGCTAAGCCTGGAGTCCTCACTTAGGTCCTCTGGCCTAGCTTATCGCTCTGTGACCCTATAGGCTAGTTTCCCTAACCCTTACAATTGGTCAGTTTTCAATCCCTCCTAACCCTATATAAGTAGCCATCCTGGCCCATTCTGGTAGAAGAGCTGCTCGTCGGAACCCTTTGCGAACTCCCTGCAAATAAACCATCATGGAATCTCTGAGGCTGCCTTCTCCTCTCTCTCCATCTGCTCTGTGGATGCCACTGAGGCCAGCATCTTAGCAAGCAAAGAGCTGAAATTATAAAAGAGCTGAAAATCACTAAGAGCTGATAATCACTGAGCTTGCTAAGATGTCAGGCTTGGGGCACTTAGACCTCGGCCACTCGGCCTGCTGAAGGCTGAGCTGCCCGGCCTGAGACTGCTCGCCTGAAGGAACCCTGGACCCGTCTCGCTATCTGGCTAGAAGAGACGCAGTGGCAGTACACAGACAGGGAGGGCAGCCTTCCAGTTTCTCTTGGGCATGGCCGCAAAACAATCCCTGCTGCTTCTTCCTCCGCCTGTGTTTAGGGTGTGCTGGTGGCAGAGCCAGCCAGGTTGTGCTCTGCGTTCCAGAGCGTGTTGGGAGCGGGCATGAAAAGCACTGTGTGCACAGCAGAGAGTGCTGGAAGGTTCTGGCAAGAGCGTCCTGTGGGGACAGGGCTCTGGGCTCTGGCTGGGAACAGCCTGGTTTCGCTGCTGTGACTGCAGGCAGGAGTTGAGGCAGGTGAAGAGGGAGCAGGCAGCTTGTGTTTGTAGAGGGCCTGGGGCTGCACCTCTGAGCCTCCACCTGGAAACACACTTGGGGGAATACCAGCTAGAGCTGGAGTGCCTGTCCTGAAAGGACCTGGAGTCATTCAGCGTTGCCAGCTTTTCTCAAGAGTGTGTTGGTGTTCCCCAGGAAAGCTCCACATTTGGGGAAATGCCCCTGGAGGAAAGGGGCTGGCTTCTCAAGGAAAGTGCTTCCCAGGGAGCTCCCAGTGAGGTGGGAAGGGTGATCCAGGAGCCCTAGGCCTGGCAGCCTGAGCTTGCCACCAGGGAAGGCCTTGGAGCAGATCCTCCTGAGTGCCATCCCACAGCACGTGCAGGGAACCAGGGCATCTGCTGGAGGGTGGGAAAGCTCTGCAGAGGGACAGGGACAGCTGGGGGTCCTGGTGGGTTGTTGAGGGCTTCTGGGCAGGAGTTTGGAGGGGGTTGGTGTTGATGGGGTGTTGGGGAAGGAGTTGTCTGGAAGGTGAGAGATTTAGTCTGGAATTTGAGTCACTTTGAAGGCAGCATCTGTGGTTTGGCACAGTTTTGGTTACAGAGGGCAGAAAGAATATCTGTGACTCTTCCTGTTCAAGATCCTGATTCTCCTGCAGGGAACAAGAGGGGAGAGCTGTACTTTACTGGCCACTTGGATATCTGTACCAGGGGGAGGATTAGCTATTTTGCCATCTACTTGTTTGTTTGGGCTACTTTTGTAACTCTGAGTGGACTTTCATTTCTTGAGAGCTTTTAATCTTTAAGAGAATTAGGATATTATCATCCCTTCATAGAAAACCGTTTGCAAACCAAAGAATGGCCTTTTTTTTGCCTCTGTGTAATGTTACATTCTGTAGAGTGAATCTCAGTGGATGATGTTAGGGCAGATGAGTTGCTGCTTTGAGATGGGAAGCAAAATTCCAACTCTTCACTTTCTCAGGCCATCCCAATAAATTTGGGAAGTTTGCAACTTTTTGGAACTACTTGAGTTGAGCAATGGGAAGTAAAGCTTTCCTGAAGTGAGGATTCTTAAATGCCAGATTCTTCTGTGCCTTCACTGCTAAGGTGTTTTTGTGCTAAAGGAAATTATTTCAATGAGAAAATAATTTCAGCATGGAGTGAGAGCTTCTGACAGAGACCAAGTGCTGCCAGCAGTTGCTCCAGGTGCTCCTGCCAACAGCCCCTGCAGGAAGGAGCACAGCCCCTAATGCACGTGGACTTTGGCTCCCTCTGGCACAGAAGCCCCTGGGAGCACTGGTCTCTGGGGCAGGAGATGGGCACCAGCGCTGCCAGGGCTCAGGGGGGTGGCAGGTCTGCTTGGGTGGGTGGGCCCACCTGCCCAGAGGGCACAGGGCTCCCCAGCCCATCAGCCTGTACAGCCTGGTCCAGGTGTCTGACCAACAGAGAGTTACAGGGCCCTTTTGCTGCTCTCTTTGCCAGCCCTTGCATTCAGCCCTCAAGCCTGCTGCCATGCTCCCTCACTGCCCCTCAGGGGCCTGTCCCCACAGGGCTGGGCTGCCTAAGTGCTGCTGGCCAGGGCCAGTGGGCAGAGGCAGAGCTGGCAGCCAGCTCAGATCCCCACTGCTGCCCAGGCCACAGTGCTGTGTCTGAGACCCCCCTTGAGACAGAGCTCTAACCCCCCAGAGCTGCTTTGACCATGTGGAAAAGCATCATGTCCTCGCCCAGGACTGCAGAGCCAGTGCTGCTGATACTCCTGGATGTGCTGGGGAGCTGGCCAGAGCACAGCATGGGCACCTCAGATGGGACAAAACGGGTGTCTTTGTCCTGGCTGTGAGTTTCTGAAACTGGCCTTTGCTGGCCCCAAGGCCGCCTCTCCAGCAGCTTTCCATCCTCCTTCCCCCACTGCATCTCCCTCCCTCAGGTGCTGGGCTGAAACCTGGCCTCGGGGAAGCTTCAGGGGCACCAGGCCCGGTGCTCCCCCTGTGTCTCCCTGGGCCTCTCCCTCCTGTGCTCAGGCCCTGCCACATGGACACCTTGGCACTGAGCGCTGTCTCGGGGGACTTTGTCCTTTGCAGGCAACTGTGGTGATGTGGAAGATCCTCCAGGTGCCCGGTGTCCCACATATGGTGACGGTGTATTTCCTCCCACGTATCTGTGCATCTGCTCTTCCAAGTGTTCTCCAGCACTCTGGATGTGCCAGAAGAGGTCGATACCTTCTGGAAGGGATGCCAGGAAGAGCATGGCCTTGCCACCAGCCCGAACAAGTGCTCCATCCCACTCCTCCTGTCCCTGTCATGTCCCTGGACAGGAGCCAGTGCTCCCAGCGTGACCTGGGCTTTGCTCTGCACGCAGGTTTGCAGTGCAGACCCTGAAGTTCCTGCTCTGCCGAATGCAGCATGAGGATGTGGTGGTGGCAATGGAACGTAATTGTGGCTGGGACATGCTGCTGTGTGCTGACACCCACCACTATGCCGTGGGTCTGCTGGCCAGGTGAGACCCCCTTCTCCCCACTGCCTCTGACATTTGTGCTCAGTGCCCAGGGTGCTTCTCACAGTCCCTGTGGTGGTGGGCCAGAGAGTCTTGTCACCATGGGATGGCCAAGCAGACTGGAAAAGGCTGGGAGAGGAGGGTGCCCACAAGGAGCTGCCTCCCAAATAGGCCAGGGCCCCTTGCAGGATGCTGGGGAAAGACCAGACCTCTGTGAATCAGTCCTGGCCAACGTTTGTCCCCCTGGACCACAGTCTTGGTTCCTTCTTCTCCTGCCAGGGAGATGTGCTGTGTCTCCATCCCCTTGTGTTCCCGCATCGCTCGCTACCTGCTCCAGCTGCTCAGCACACAGGAGCCACGCTGGGAGCTGCCCGCCCTGGCCTTCCTTGTGGAGGTGAGCCTGATGGCCAGCACTGCCTCGCTCAGCTGCCTCCCAGCTCTCTGCCCTCTCGGAGCCGCAGCTCCCTGGGACGGTGCCCGTGCCCTGTGTTGCTGCCTGGGCCCAGTCCTGTGCAGTTCTGGGATCCTGCCAGCCAGGTCTCCTGTCACTGCCCTGTGCCTTTCAGGTCCTCGAGTGCCTGGATTTGAGTGAACGTGGTGCTAACAGAGTCCTGCAAATCTTGTCAAGGCAGCTGCGGGGCAAGTGCAGGGAGAGGCATCGCCTGGCACTCAGGGCCCTTCTCGATCTCATTGATAAGCCCTTGATGGTGAGAAGGGGTCAGCGGCTGAGGCTGAGCTGGGGAATGCAGTCACTTGGGCTTGGCTGGGCTTTGGGTGCCAGGGCAGCTGCTCCCAGCTCTCCTGCCTCCCTGTTCAGCTGCCCAAGTGCTTCTGGACAGACCTCTGGCCTCCAGGCCCTGCAGCAGCAGGATGGCATTTCACCAACTTGTTTTCCGCACAGACCGAAAAAATGTGGAGCCTGACTGAAAGTCTTGTGAAGCTCCTGTGGGACACAGATGGAGAGATAGTTAGCATGACAGTCATGCTTCTCAGCTTTATCATCTTGGACAATGACATGCTGATACCCAGCCCCATCACACTGCAGCTGCTTGAGGCCCTCCTGCCACTCTTTGACCATGTAAGGCTCGCTGCCCCCAGCCACGGCCACTGGCTGCTGCCTGGACACTTTGTGCGCTGTGGATTGGCAGGCCTGTGCCAAGATGAGCCCCATGCACCCAATGCTGAGTTTTTTTTTTTTTCTTCCTTTGATACAGAACAATAGCCAGGTGCAGCTGCTCTCCATACTGCTCTTCCAAACATTGGTGACTCTTCCACTGGAAAAGGGAAAAAAGGCCCTGAAGACACCATTGTGCCAGAGTCTGCTGCCACTCTTCTTCCACTGCCATGATGAGAATCGGCTTGTGGCACAGGTGAGGACTCAAGGGCTCAGGTCCTGGCAGGGGGCTCGGCTGCCTCCTGCCCTGGCGCCTGCCGGGCTGCAGCCTCCTCCAGGCCTTGGCACATGGACGCGGGTCCTGTGCCCTGGGCTGTGGGACCAACTCCGCATCTCTGCTGCTCTCCAGGCTTCTCGGGAACTGCTGTTTTGTGTGGCCAATTTTCTGAAGAGGAGGGATCTTGAAAGACTGGTGAAGAACCAGGAGCTGTGGAATTTCACTGAGTGCCTGGTAAGGACAGCCTGTAAGGCCCAGCCTCAGCCTGGAGAAGGCCCCAGAGCGCGGTGCTCAGAGTGCGGGGCTGGCAGCTGTGCCCCTGCCCGCTGCTGCACCCAGAGGCCACGCGGGCTCTTCTCCAGGCTCCGGTGGGCCCGAGCCGGGGGCCGATGCAGCCCCGGCCCGGCGGGGCTGTGGGGCAGGCCGGCACCGCGGCTCCTCGGGCAGCAGCCGGCCCTCTGCCCCCTCCAGAGCCCGGCGCCAGCGGCTGCTGGCCGCGCCTCAGGGCTGTGCGGGCAGGGGAGGCCGGGGCTGGGCGCAGGCAGCGCCCGTCCGAGGGGCTGAGCCCGCGCCGACCCTTCCCTCCTGTCGCTCTCTCCAGCTGGCAGAGGACAGCAGCAGAGCGGCCGAGCACCTGCGCCGGGCGCTGCCCTACCTGCAGAACCCACAGGAGTCCCTGCGAGCGGCGGCCATCAGGTTCATGGGTGAGCCACGAGCCCGGGCTCCCTCCCCGGCCCGCCGCAGCTCGGCCCCAGCCCCGCCTGCTGCCCCGGCAGCGCCAGCCGGGCCCGGCGCCGTGGAGCCCCGCCCGGCCCCGGCGCTGCTGCCGCCCTCTGGCAGCCGTGCCCTGGGCCGGCAGCGTGCGGCAAGGGCCGGGCTGAGCCCTGCCGGGCCAGCAGGGCGTGTGGCCACAGCGCCGGCAGCGCCGCTGGCAGGGAGCTGTGCGGCTGGCGCCGTGACAGGCTCTGTGTTCCCAGGGATGGCCGGGCAGCACCTGAGGGGGAAGAAGGAAGAGCTCCGGCTCATCTGCAACGGTGAGTGAGGGCAGCGGGCTGGCAGCGGGGGCTGGCGGGGGGAGCTGCAAGCCCTTCCCCGGCTGCGGAGGGCTCTGCTCCCTGTGCGGCCGAGGAGCAGCGTGGGCAGAGCACACAGAGATTTAAGGGCCACGTGGGGGATTCGTGGCCAGCAGCTTCGGGCTGGTCCTGTTGGTCCCTGCTCCCTCCTGGCCATGGCTAGAGCCAGCTGGGATGGCCCTGGCAGGGGGGCTCTAGTCGGGTCCCCTCAGGTCCGGGATCTGACTATGGCTCTGTTCCTCTCTTTCAGTCCTTGAGCACCTGACAGAGGACATCAGCAGTGCTGTGTCAGATCTGGCACTTCAAACATTGTATGTTCTCCAGTCACTACAGAGTGAGCGATCTTCTGTCTTGCAGAGGCTGCAGGATCAGCTCCTCAGGGCATGGAGGACACTGCCTCGTCTGTCAGGGCTCAGCTGGCTCCACTGCTGGAGCTCTGCAGAGAGCTGAGCCCAGAGGTTGTGTCTGCTGGGGCCACTTGAACCAGTGGGAATTTTCTATTTCTTTGAGACTGTTCTTTTCTTCTTTTTGTTTTTTCTTTAGTATATAAATATAGAGTGTGTTGTAATACACAGACTCCCAGGATCTTTCTTTTGCTTCCCAAGGTCTCCAGGGCATAGGGGAAGAGGGGAAAAAGGGTGCTTGGGCTCGGCAAGCTGTCCAGGCATGCAGTGTAGCAGAGAAAATGGCCAGAAGCCTCTAGGATTTGGTGGTTCTGCTGAAGCCTTTGTGCTGCCAACAAGCAGGTGGTCAGGGGCCAGAGCTGTGAGGATCCCTGTGAGAGCGGTGCCTGGAGATGGCCACAAGCCCTGCCCCAGGCAGGAAGCACCATCCGTGTCCTCCTACCCGTGTGGTGCTGGCTGGATTGCTGAGGGCTCCAAGGTGCCTCTGGATGGGGCTGCTCTGGAGCTGCTGTGGGGCTGCGGCGCTGCTGCCGGGCAGGTTGGCCAGGCTGGGGGAGACCCCGAGAGGACGGGGCCATGAAGGGATGAGGGGCTGAGGGAGCCCTGACAGGACACGGCAGTGGGAAGGCACGAGGGGGATGTGTGAGGGAGTGGGTGGCTGTAATGTGAGCTGGAGGGGGAGAGACAGAGACCACTCAGCCCGATGTTCATGTGGCAAACAGAGAGCATTTATTCTCAAGCCCTTCCTTCCAAAGGGCCTTTGAAAAGCCCAGTCTGGATAATTTCATTGCTCTGATCTCTATGCTTTGTCAGACTCTGGCCAGTGAAATTCTGCAGCCTTGGGGGAGATGTGACAGGGCGAGGCCCCTGTCAGTCAAACCAGGGGCTGGTGCAGTCACACAGCACTAGCCAGCCTGCACTGTGACACACGGCAACAGAGTGCAAGGCACAGCTCCGCGTGCTCCCCAGGAACCTCAGCTCTGGGAGCACTGTCTGCCCCAAGCTCCAGGGGCTGCAGTGGGAGCCCCGCTGGGCTCTGCCCTGGGGCCATCCTGCAGGGACAGCTGGAAACAGGGAGCATTCCCTTGCCACAAAGAGCCAAGCCAGGGCTGCAGGGCAGCTGCTCCAGCCCGGACTGCACTGTTGTGTGCTGTGCTCTGGGGCTGGGGCTCCCGGCACAGGGCACTAAACTGGTGTGCCAGAGGAGACAGAGAAGCTTCAGATTCAGCATCACTGAGGTGGGTGGGTGGGCTGGGAAGAGTGGGGAGGCTCAAGGGGATTCAGAGAGCTCATCCTGTTGGAAGGATGAGGAAAAAGGAGTGGGAACTCAGCAGTGAAGAGAGCTCAGGGCTGCAGAGTGGCTCTGAATGACACTAAAATCCCACTGGACCTCTGAGACATTGCTGCTGCTCAGCCAGTGACAGGAAGAGTCCCTAATTGTGGGGCTCAGCCTCCCTCCTGGTGAGGGGCATCAAGGAAGGCAACAGTGTGATGGAAACTGCGATGGGCTGGGAACTCACTGGGGAAAAGAGGGAACAGCTGGAAGTAAAAGGAAGGTGGGGGAGAGAACTGTTCAGAGAAGGGCTGAGCTACAGCTTGAGCAAGCTGAGAAATGTCATTTGGGGGCATCCCAGATTGATTTCATTTCAAAAGTTATTGAACAAGTTTAGTTTTTGAGGGGTGTCATGTTTTCACTTGGAGATGAACACACTGCCAACTTGAGCTGTGTTGCTAAAATGCTCAAGTAAGTCTGTGCTGCAGGTCACACCATTTCTTCTTTGGCAGATTCTGGGCCGGTGCTGAGCTCCAGCAGAGCCCTGGCAGAGCCCAGAGCAGCCTCAGCATCCGCAGAGCCCGGCTGCAAGGAGAGAAAGCAGAAAGCGCCCATCAGCTGAAGGCTCCTGTGCCCTTGTCCCAGCCGCCCGCGGTGTCCAGGCCATGCTGGCCGTGCTCAGAGCCATGCCCAGAGCTGTCCATCACTGCTGCCTTTGGCAGCAGAGCAGGAGGGCAGGACATGTGCCCAGCCTGCAGCCAGCCAGGGCACATCCACCTCCTCAGCAGCCGCCCAGAGCAGGATGCTCCTGTGCTCGCTGCCATCTCCCAGAAGCTCTGATGCCACCATGCCAAGCAGACGGGGACCCACCTCACGCCATCCCCTGCTGGAAGAAAAGCTGGTCCCAAACAATGTCCTCAGCCTTCTCCAAGGGCACGGCCCATCCACGCCATAGCTGGTCCCAAGCACTTCCTGATCCAGACTGGACCCCACCTGGAACGCTTCCTCTAGAAAAACAAACAACCAATTATTTGAAAATAGATTACAGACAAAAAGGGAAAACAAGGTAAAAAATATTATCTCTGCCAGGGGCTTAAGAAAAGCCCAAACCCTGCATGCCAGGGAGAAACCCACCCACAGGTGAGGGAAGCCCAGGCTTTCTCCCTTCCCCCCTGCACTGCCCCCCACAATAACGGTGATCCCAAAGCAAACAAGGGCAGTGGAGCAGCCCAAGCCCTTCCTTGCCTGCACAGCAAAGCAGCCCCTGCACAGGTTCTGGAGTCCCACCTCTGCTCCTGCCATGGGGTTTGTCTGTGTCGGGCTGGCTGCCCCAGCCCCAGCCCAGGGCACGGTGGGTGCTGGGGGCTGTTGGCAGGGCCAGGAGCCCACTCCCATTTCATACCCAGCCAAGCCCATTCCCCCAGCCCTGCCAAAAGCAGCTGGGCAGCCGAATGAAGGATCAGCTGCATCTGCCCCAGCAAAGGGGGAAACTTTGGTTGCTGGCCAGGCTGTGCAATGCCCAAATCTGGGAGCATCCCCCTCCGTGTGGACTCATCTGCAATTTCGCTGTGGAGCCTGGCTTTGGAGAATGTGCCAGAATTGAAGTTCATCATCTTCAGATGGCCAGTGGCCAGGTGCAGGAAGAGGTTGCCATCCTTGATGTCGTCCTCGCTGCCTCCAGCAGCAGCAGCCCCACCTGGTACAGCTTCTCCAGGGGCTCCTTCTCCTTCCCTGGGGTGAGACCAGGCTCTCAGGGTTCTGCCCAGGGAACCAGGACAACCAAATCAAGTTGTTGTGCCACCAGTGCTGGGCAGAACAGCTCAGCTCCAGCAAAGGTGCTGTGTGCTCCCATCTGATGAGCCCTGGGCAGTGACACAGGCAGGACAAAAAAGGACAAAAAAGTCTGGGTTCCTTTGCTACTCATGGCCAAGGCATGTGTGGAGCTGGAACTTACCGGGGCCTTGCATCACAGTGTGCCTGTGGCTCTCTCCCTTCTTCTAGGGCAGATGAATAGCCTGCATCCAAAGGATCACAGAGCAGCTCTTCTAAGGAGGGCCTTTCCAAGTCCAGCATGGATAAACACCTCCTGATCAGATCTTGGCACTCTGGGCAGAGAAACCAGAAACCGCTGGTCATTTGAAGAAGGCTCCTGTTGGCTTTGCCCCACTGTTCCCGTGCCCAGGCCATGCTGAATGTGCTCAGAGCTGGGCCTAAACTTTCCCATCCATTCCCTGTTTTGGAGGAGAGCAGGAGAGCAGGACATGTGCCACCTCCTCAGCAGCTGCCAGAGCGGGATGCTCACGAGCCTGCTGCTGTCTCCCAGCACTGGTATTCCCCCTGTGCCCAGAGATGAGGATCTAGCTTGAGAGAGCCTTTGTGGCAGCGAGAGCTGATGGTCCCAGCTGATCTTCTTTCCAGTCCTGAACGGGTGCTCCCCGCAGACCATCTGGTGCAGCAGGATGCCCAGAGACCAGATGGTAGCTGGCTTGCCATAGTACCAGCCAAAGTGGGTCCATTCTGGGGGGCTGTATGACCGTGTTCCTATGGAATACAGATGGAGTTCAGCAGGGGGATGCTGCTGCTCCCAGAGCCTGGCCCAGTGTAGGGGCTGTAGGGGCTGCCCCAGTGGCCCACGGGGTGACCACTGCCCTCTCGCCAGCACCTGGGACTTGTGTACAGACTTGGGGTTCAAAAGGAATCCACTGGTGTTGGAAGAGGGCAGCAGAAGCCCTGGCAAGGTCCAACCATGACAAGGAAAAACCCACTTAGTGCTGGGGAAAAACCATGCCTTCATCCTCCCTGCCTGCATTGCCCCAAGAAACATTATGAACCCAAGACAAACCAGGTGAGTTGAGCAGTCAAAAGCCCTTTCTCACCTGCACACAAAACTGGCTGGGGCACAGGTTCTGGACACCCCTCTCTGCTATCCCCACCCATGGGTGTTTTTGTTGGGCTGGCTGCCCAGCCCCAGCTGCAGTCCTGGGCAAAGGCTGCCAGCAGGGCTGGAAGCTGGCTCCCCCACCCTACCATGCTCAAAAGCAACTCAGCCGAAGACTCAGAGCTATGAAGGGCAGCAAAAGGGAGAATCCCCGCTGCCACACCCAGCTTGGGCTATGAGATGTTGGGCCATGAGATGCTGGGACCAGGAGCACACCCCTGCATGGGCTCACCTGCAAAGTGAATGTAGGCTGTGTCTTGCAGGTAGGTGCCGCAGCCAAAGTCAATCAATTTGGCCTGGCGTGTGGCCAGGTCAACCAGGATGTTCTCTGGTTTTATGTCTCTGTGCAGGACCCCGCAGCTGGTGCAGTGCCGCACGGCCTCCAGCACCTGGTGGAACAGCTCCCGCGCCACCTCCTCGGGCAGGAACCCCCGTGCCCGAATGAAATGCTGCAGGTCCTGAGAGCGCTCCGGCCGCTCCATCACCATCAGGATGTCGTTGGGGAGCTCACGCCATTCCAGCAGCTGGACCACACCAGGGAAGCCAGTGGACACCTTGGATAGAAGCACGATCTCCAGGGGTGCGCTGGTGCCATCGGGCTGCGGGAGGAGCACGATGCCGTCAATGGGGCTGATGCCGCGCCGGGGCTCGGCAAGCCTCAGCCAGCCCGGGATGCTCTGCGCCCTGCACTGGCCCCACGCCCGCTCTCCCTCCAGGCGTCCTGGCGGCTCCCACCCTGCCGGGCCTCAACTCATCCCCGCCCAGCACGGCCCGGCTTCTCCCGCTGGCCCCGCTCACTCACCAGCTCGCCCCAGTGCCGGACGCGGTTCCGTGGCACCCTTTTGATGGCCACCTGCAAGCCAAGGGCAGCAGCGGGTTCAGCTCGCCATCCGCGCTGCCCAGCCCCATCCTCTGCCCTCCTCCTCCTCCTCGTTCCCCCCTTCTCCTGCGCCCGCCGCCGGCCCCGCCGCTCACCGGGGCGCCGTCCGAGAGACGCGTGGCCGCGAAGACGCTGCCGAAGCCGCCGCGCCCCAGCAGCGAGCCCAGCCGGTACTGCTGCTTCAGGCCCTGCTGCGCCTTCCCTGCCGGCGGGACGCGGCTCTGAGCGCTCGGCCCGGGCCCGGCAACGGCCCCCGAGCGCCCCTCAAGGGCCCCGGGCCGGCCATCCCCGGGCGTTCGCTCCCTGCAACGGGACAGCGGCGGCTCGGGGCCGGCGGCCGCGCTGCCGAGCGGCGGAGCTCGGGCCGGACATGCCGCAGCGGAGGCGGCGGGAGCGGCCGCGACGCCTGTGTCCTCCGAGGGCCCCGGCAGGAGGCGGAGCCGGGGCCGGGGCCGGGGCCGGGGCCGGGCTCGGGCTGGGGCCAGGCGGAGCCAAAGGGAGGCGATGCCGCCGCAGCCCCAGGCACTGATGCCCGCCCAGCAGCGCCACCGCCAGTACGGCCAGAGCCGGCCGGAGGCGAGACCGCGGCGGGACGCCCGGGGCCGGGGCCGGGGACGGGGCAGCCCCGCCCGGGATCGGGGGCATGGCCCGGCCGGGCACGGAGAGAGAGAGACTGGGAGAGGAGGGGACCCCGGGTAAGGGAGACCGTGAGAGAGTGCGGGACTGCAGGAGAGGGAGAGGACAAGCAAGGGGGAGTCAGCAAAGTCGCTGCTTTCGCTGCTGCTGCCGCTGCTTTCGCTGCAACTGAAGTGCCGGGGCCGTTTGTCCCCGTGTCCGTTTGTCCGTTGCCCGCTCACCCCCGCGCTGAGCCCCGTGCTCCCCGGGGGCAGCCCCTGAGCCTGTCCAAACACGGGAACTTTGCCCTGTTCAGCCCAGACCCAGAGTCTGCACTCCTGCACAGCGGCACAGGAATCCCCTCGGTCGCTGCTGTGCATTGTCCCTGCTGAGGGTCAAACACTATCGGAACGCATTCCCTGAATGCAGAATTTGTACCTGACCCAAGCACTGCACTTACCTCTCCAGCATTGCTCTCCAAGAAAACCAGGGGAAGGCAAAGTTTGTGTAGCTCATGGTATTTGACAGTGTCTAAAACCTGCCAAGTCATGGATCTTTGAGGTGAGATCCATTTGGAATTAGTGGGATGGAGAAGTAGTGCAAGATGGAAAAGGGGAGCATAAAAAAAAATAGAGTAAAATGTCTTGGATTGTTTCTCTCCATTTTGATTTCATTTCTTAAAAGCTGTTTCAGTTTTCCCATCATCTTCTCCTGAGTCCTGTTTGCTCTTTCCAAGAACCTTTCCTGGAGAACGAGGTGCAGCTTCTGTCACAAGATGTGCCACCAACTGCAGCTTCTCTTGGCTTTCCACACCATACGTGCAGCACGACTCTTTCAGCAAAAAAGACTAAGGTTTGAGAAGTTGACAACTTGTTCTTTCTTTTCCTTGTGGGCTGGGCTGTTGTGCCATTGGTCAGGTTTTCATCGTTTTTGTTCTACCCTAAGAAACCATGACGGGCTCCCAGGAATTGTTAGGGAATGCAAGCCTGACTGAATGCCGAGAGAGAATCTCCAGAGCTTGCAGCCAGAAATGGAGAGCTGTGTGATAATCATTCCATCATCCCCATGGACACCTTGAAAGCGATCTAGAAGATGAAAATGGGCTGACAGATGGAGTTTGTTTCTTTGTTCAGTTCAGATGCTTCTACATCTCATGCACTGATAAAAATCAGTTCATGGAAAGCAGCAGAACAACTGGACCTCTCAGGAGATGAGTGAAAGAATCTGTAAAGGAGAAATGCAGGGAATGACCTGGTGAACTTTGTCTGTAAGAAGGGTCATTTTTCCTAATAATTTCCAATCCATTCCCTCTGCTATTTTCCTTCTTAACAAGGCCATTTTCAGCGCAGATTCATCATGAAATGGGAACCCTGAGCTTGTGGAAGTGCCTGAAAGATGCCCTGTTCCTCTGCAGGGAGCCTGAGGCTGAAGCAGGAGCCTGAGCCCTCCCTGGGGCAGCCTCCTCCGAGCTGGAATTTGTGCCATGCTGGGAGAGGAGGAGGAGGAGGGGGAGAAGGCTGGCGCTGTGTGGCAGGAGCAGGAGGTTTGGGCCGCAGGACATTCCGTCTGCGCCGCTGCCCCGCAATGGGCGGCCGTGCCCGGGGCTCTGGGCCTGGCCCCGCGTGCGCTGAGCTCCCGACACTGCGGGAGCTGCCCGGGCTGGGCTCAGCTTCCCGCTGGGACTGGGCAGCAGGCTGGGCTCCAGCTGGGATCAGCAGCAGCTGGGAATAACTCTGGGCATCTCCATTGGCTGCTGCTGCTGCTCAGAAGAAACAAGGAAGGGAGTCAAGAAATTCTGGTGTTTCTTCCTCCTGGTGGATTTTTTCATTTGATTTGACACTTGAGAGGCAATTTCTGTGATGGCCTCTGTCAGTTGATTCTATTTCAGCAGCAGCAGCAACAGGGTTGTGTTTGTGCACTGCAAATGTGGCCTGTGAGGCTGCTTTATTCTCCTTGACTTTGTGCTCAGGGATTTGTGAGTATTCAAGATCTGCTCATCATGGTGCCTGCAACAAAAAGCCCAAGTTCCCTGTCATGAAAGCACTCTGGGAAGCACTGATCGAAAAAGGCAGTTGCCCTTTTACAGATAAAATTCAAGTGGCAAGCAGAAGAGGGGCAAGAGCAGCCATGATCTCCAATTCCCAAGGCAAAGGCGCCAGCAGCCTCCTGCTCTCCCCTCAGGGTGAATAAAACAGTGCTGAAAAAAGCGCTGGACCCTGATCCTGATCCTTTTTCTTGCTCTGCAGGCTGGGTCAGGGCAGCTGTGGAAGTGTGGTGCAAAGTCTGATCCTCAATCTCCTGGCAAATGACAGAGCTGAGCTGATCTCAGCCTGGAATCCCTGTGGATTGGCAGCAAGGACTCCTACCAGATGTAACTCATGTGTTTGCAACAAGCACAGCATCCACTGGCAGGGAATGATTTTCTCTTCATCCTTCCCACTCTCCAGGTATTTCTCTAGGAAAATCCACTCTCTGCAGGGGACAGGGCAGTAGAGATGGAAGGTTCTGTGTGCCTCAAAAAGCCCTCAGCCTGTTCACCCCACAGCTCTGCCACTCACAGCCACCAGTTCTGCACAGAGCAGCAGCAAACTGGTGACTCCTGGCACTGCCTGTGCTCTGAACTGAGAAGTGTGGATCAAGTTTCAAGTGTTTTCTAGTGGTAAGTATTTGACACAGTTCCCTCCAGATTCTGGTTCTGGGTCAGTCCCACAGCAGCTCTGGGGAGTGTTTCTGTCTACAGGGTCTCCCCAGGCTGCAGCTGGAGCTCGGGGCCTCCTTCCAAACTAAAGCACAGTAAAAGATCTGTACTAAGGTCCCAATGAAAAATCCTCTGCTGAGCCTTCTTGAGTGTCTCTCAACTCCTAATTCTGATTGCAAAATGCTATTTAGGAAGATCAGAGGGATCAAAATCAGGAGATTTTTGTGGATTTTTGTAAAAATGCTTTTTGAATCTTTAAGATGGAGGGATTTTCACTGAGGTCATTATTCCTCTTACAAGTTTCTCAGCATCCTGTTGTTTTGACTTTCCACTCTTACCTCCTGCCAACTCTTACCTGCCCAGAGCCAATTGTTTAGCTGACAGCTGTCATGCCCAGGTGCCACTTGCTGAGCATCACCTGCATGAGGCATCAGGTGCTCACTAAGGAAAGCTCCCTTCTTCCTATTCTTTGCAGAACCAGGGAAGATTTTGCTTGCTCAGTTGGGCAATGGAAGAGTTTTCTATTCAAACCTACTCTGTGTGGCATCACTGATGTATTTTTGACTCAGAGAAATCTGTTTCTTTTCTGCTTTTAAATGAGGAGTGAGCAGCTCCATGAGCAGCAGCACAGCAGAGGAAACACAAACAGGCTGTTACTCAAACACCATCTCCGAAGGGATTGTGCTCTGCTTTTCAGATGAGATGAAGAGCTCAATTACAGTAGAGAAAGAGGCTTTCATTAAATCACAGATAGAGCATAATAAGGACAAATTACAAAGCTCTTCAGAATCAAATCTGTGTCAGACTGCTGGGTAAGGAGGCCCTTTAGGAGAGGCCTTCAGAGGTTTCTCCTGCCCTTCAGAAGAAATGAGTCCTACACACCTCATCTCACCATGTTTTTGAGGAAAGCACACAACCAGAATCCTATGGGGCATCTCATTCTTGGAATGCCTCTCTTCCAGGGGCAGAGATGAGCAGTATAAGCAGCTACCCCCTCATGTCTGTAATGAGTGGGATGAAGCCTCAGGGTATGTGAAATACAAAGCTGTGTTTGGTGTCAGGTACAGACAGGCAATGTGTGTATTTGGGATTGCGATGTGTGTGCACACCGACCATGGGACAGCTGCGAATTCTAACAATAACTGAGGAAAGTCAAGCATGGAAGAAGGCCTTTGAACCTGTCTTTTGTTTGCAATTAACCTTGATTGATTTAGGAGCATTTGAATTAAAGCATTAAGGATGTTGCTTTTTGCTTGTAGTCAGGCCTTAAAGAGTGCTGCAATAATAACCTTTGAAGTATAATTTTAGAATATTGCTTGTATCCTTGAAATTATAGCTTTGGAATATATATAAAGGAAAGATGCTTATTTCACACCTTAACAAAACTGAGAAAAACAGCTTGAGAAAGGAAGATGAACATCATCTCAAGGATTTATAATTGTGACCAACGGAAGCTGGACATCACTGTTATGAGATTTATAGTCATTGTAATTGAAAAGGTGGGCCCACGTCTGGGGAGCTGGACTTCACCAGATGGTATTCATCTTTATTCTTGCAGAAACTGGACCAACATCTGGGAAACTACCAACACCATCTGGGGATCCTCCTTTTTGGGATGCATCCTGAAGAAAAACTAAATCAAAATAGTGTATGGAATTGTGATGTAAAAATTGGTAATAGGAACTGCTGATGAGTAAAAAAATTGGAATAGAAACTGCTGAGAAAGCTTATGAGTACCCCTATAAATACCTGTAAGCCCCAAATATCAGCGTGCAGTTGGAGGGAAAGCTTCCTCCACCATACCCATCTCTGTTTTGCTTATACTTTACCATACTAATTAATAAATTGATTGTTGCTTGAATATTGGCCTAGTCAAGCTTCTCATTTATAACAGTCAGTGCTGATGTGCACACTTTAGAAGTGCAATAGTTTGTTCTGCTAACACAGAAAAAGCCCAGAAGCTCAGTGTTGTCTCAGTCCCACACTGGTATGAGGAGATGACACGTGGAGTTTAAAGAATTTTAAGGCCCAGCAGCTAAGGGATGAATCAACTATCTAAAGCCAGACTCTAGACATAACTGTTTCATTCCAGCTCTCCTGCCATGCTCTCCTGTCTGCAAAAGCCTCCACCAAGAAACCTGCAGATCAGGAGGTGAGGAAAGAACAGATTCGAGCCCCTCATTCAGAGGAGAGAGCTCAGAGACCCTCAAGGCAGAGAGATCCCTCCCTGAGCAGCCAGGCTGCCCAAACTTTCAAAAGCAAAGCTCCAGTGTGCAAATCCCACAGACAGAAATAGCCACTGGCCTCTGGGTTTGCAGGTGACTGTACAAGTGTGAACCTGGAGCTGAGGGATTGGATGCTTTGCCCTCCCCAGAAACCCAAGGCACTGCATGGCAGAGCTCAAAGTGGCCAGCAAAGGGTTACAGGGCTGCCCAGAATCCTGCACCTGGGAAAGGGCAAGTCCAGGTTCAGTCACAGAGTTGTGCCCCCTTGGTTTTGTTCCCTTGTTATTCTGCTCTCCTGGAATATATTATGGTTAATTAAAGGCAGTTAGCTCATTGGACTGTAAGCAGCTGCTAGTTAAAATAACCCAAAACCACTGTTCCCCTTTGAAATGCCAGCCAGGAGAATCATTGAAATTCACTTTGAAAAGACATCCCCAAACCTCCTAACCTGTTGATGAAAACAGTCAAGGAAAAGTCAAACAAAAAAGAACAAACCATGTTTTTCAGCAGGTTTCCCAACTCAGACAGCTGAAAGCCCCATCAAGCATTAGCATTGAGGATTGTCATTCCCACACCAGGAAACCTTTCAGTGTCTCCAAAACTGTCACTGAAAAGCAGTGCCAGAATGCCCCAAAGCTGAACAACAATCCCATGAAGGGATAATATTTCCAGCAAGGCCAGGATGAGATGAGTAGGAGAGGATGACTGGGACTTTTCAAAAGCCAGACCTCAGAGCTGAGACAGGATTTAATCCTCATACCCCTCTGGTTATCCAGAAAAGGATCAAGACATGTGAGGGAGCTCAGAAAGCCAGAGTGCTCAAAAGAGCTCCATTTTCCCAGAAGGAAGAAGGGGAAATACATCTGGATACTTCCTAATGCTCTTTTGGACTGACCTGGTGTTTGGTGCAGTGAGTCACAGAAACCTTGCTCTAAACATGGGTGGCAGAACTGAAAATGCTCACTGGTAAGCAAAACAACCAATGAAGAGCAAATAGGAGTGAGTGTAGTCCCAAGGTCCTGGAGAAGAGCCCCAAAAGGCCAGACATGATGTAATATCATCCATAATGAGAGTAAAACACATGTTGGTATTCATCATGTATCCAAAGAATTATAGAATGGTTTGGGTTGGAAGGGACCTTTAAAGGTCACCTGGAATGACAGACTATTGAAAGCAAGAGAAAAACAGACTCTAAAGTGTCAGGGGAAACTGTATTGAAAGCAAGCTAAAATTAGAGCCAAAACAGCAACATCTTCTCTTTGAACTAAAGATTTTTCAATAACTAATGCAGTCTGGTACTGAGGGGCACACTGAGCCAGAATCCCCCCACTCCAGTTTTGCCATGCTCTGCTATCAAAGCTCTCCATGCTGCCCAGCTCCTGCAGAACTGGACTTTGTGGGGTGAGCCCAGCATGGTAGCAGCCCAGGTGAAGCTCCACCTCAGAGAAGAGCAGCACCACTCCTACAAAAGAAAGCTGTTTTTACCTGACCATCAAGCAACACTAAACTCCTCTGGGAAGCACTGGATGCAAGAAAAGCAGGGACAGAAAAGGGATGTGTCTGTGGAGCAGAGGGCTGGTTCAAATTGTCATTAGGTTGTTACCAGCTGCTTTCATTAGTCTGCCTACAGACCATCATAATTACTTGGGAGCTACTGCAGGGTGAAAAGCCATTTCAGTTTATTAACATTCTCAGAGCTGCAAACCTGTCAGTGAAATTATTTTTAAAGTGGCTGTTAAAGTTTGTCTCTTCTCAAAGAACGTGTCAGACTGATAGAGCAGGGTGTGAAATTTATGCCCAAATAAAAGGGAGATGGAATGCAGTTCAATAGCACTTGAAATGTTCTGCTCTGAGAAACTGTCCCCAAAGTCCAGGTGGACCTTTCTCCATTGAAACTCTTGGAAATTTGTAGAAGCTCTAACTTGAATGAATTTTACAGGAGCATTTCTAGCCCAAGGGTCAAGAGCAAAGCCATAAAATCCTGCTCAAGCCCTGAGTTTTCTCCAACCAGAGGTAAACTTGTATCTAAAGGTCTGTTTGGAGCCCAGGACTACTAAATTTCTTCTAGTAGAATTCTGTTATAAAGCTTAGCCTGCAATGAAGGTAGACTTTTATCTTAGCTTAGTTAAATATTCCCCTAAACCGGCATAAATTATAATTTCCTCACTCTAATTCATGGTTTGTCCACTCCTAATTAGTCTTCTTTCTTGCCCTAAGCACAATCCTTACTCATACAATAGGTTTAATGGTTCCCATTAAATTTATTATTCTAGAGACATATGTTGGATGAAAGTTTACCTGAATGAAAGCTTTATCCAGCTTCTGCCAGAGCTAATGGAGAAGATACTTCAGTTTATTCAAAGCAGCTGTTATGTCAGAAAGAGGATCATGCTTAAATGATAATATAAGTTCTGCCAGAAACAGTATTCCTTTGTTTCTCCCAATCATTCAGTAAAAGCCCTCAGCCCTTAAGAACTTTTCAAATCATTTCTGGTATTCACTTCATGGCCAATTATTAAAGGAGCTCTGACCCTGCAGTGCAGTTAATGACCATCTCTGACATATTTCTTACATGTCTATTTTTCCAACATTTTCTTGAACAGGAGCTAACCAGGTGCCTTGCCCTTTTTATCTCCTCTTTAATCCATTTGCTCTCATCCTCCATGGCACAGCACACGATGTTTACCCAAAACCAGCCTGCACCAGCCACTATTTCACAGCTCACCCATCAAATCCCAATCTTTTACACTTCCACCTCTTCATCTTGCCATCCAGGAAGGGCAGTCAAGGTCAGCCAGATGCAAACCAGGTGTTTGAAGCTGAGGTGTGATGAGGCAGTGATTGCTTGATGAGCACAGCAGGAGGAAAGGTCTTGGCTGTGCCTCAGTTCTTCAATCATCCTCAGTTGTGCTGGAAAATAAGGACAGAGCAGTGATGCTCTTCTCACCAGCTTCCCCATGGCATTGTTCCTGTCACAAAGTTAAAAACAGCCAGGTCACACATCTTCTCTTACTCTGACTCCTGCTGGGATGACAACATTGAAAAATAGAAAAAAAATATAATTATCAGAGATTTTTATTGTGTGAGCTCAGGATTCCCCATGCTCTTGCAAAGGGGGAATGTTCATCAGGCAAAGGACATGAGAAGGAGCCTCAAATTGTCCAAAATCCCACTAAAAATATTTTTTCCTATGGAAACTTTCACCAAAGCTGGTCACACTTCAGGCCCTTTGTGCACCCATTTCCTGATGTGCATCTCCCAGTGGGGTGTTCCCACTGCTCCAGGGAGCCCACACAAACCTTATAGCCCCCCACAAACACACTCCCAGGAGCTGCACCCTTCCCTCCAAACCTGGGTACCTGCAACAGCCACCTCTTTGCTGATCAGAGCCTGTTTCTCCCCAAAACAAGGTGCTCACATTATCCTGGAAAAGATTGGCAACAGCATTCTTGTCTTCTTCAAAAAAGCCATCATTTCCCAGCTGTAATCTCCACACCGAGACTTTATTCCCTTCAAGTGTCCAAGTACACAGGCAGCACCAAGGAAGGCGCTGAAGTGAGTCAGGTTTAACCCCAAAGAGCTCTCAGCTCCCTGTGAGAGCTCAGACAAGCAGGAGAGAAAGAATTAATGCTCCTAATAATGGCATCTAACAGCCACGGGGCAAGTGAGAAGTGTGTTTTAGAGAATGAAGAAAAAGCACTAAGTAATAAAGGGTGAGAAAAATCCATCACTCCAACAGGTAAATGAAGGTAAACCACTTGAAGAGACAGAAATAGATGGAGGAGAAAAGCCCACAATTAATAGTGTCCATGACAGCCAGAGCCAAAACAAGCCCAGGGGGTCAGGAAAGAGGTGAGCACATGCTCCAAAAAACAGCAGAAATGAAGTGAGAGGCTCTGGAGGGAACAAAAGAAAGAGGCGCTCTGAAGAAAGGAAAAAATGCCTCCCCACAAGGTGTTTTGGTTTTTTCAAAGTTTCTTGTATCATATGGTAGAAATCCAGAAAAGTTAAGGTCAGGAGAAACATGGTTTATTGGGAACACTCCTGCATAGCAGACAAGATATATCCTTGTGCAAATTACACAGCACTGAGAGGGGCCACAGTCCTGCAAGGGTCTTTCATCAGGAGCAAAGAGCAGCCTGGAGGGTGGGGAATGCTGGATCTGTACCACTGCTCATCCTTCACCTTCATGTGGAGCTGCCCCCAAAGGTGCCATGTATCACTTTTTATAGCTCTCCTGTTGGGTATATTTTGGAGCAGCTGTTATATGTGGCTTTTTATGGTGATCCTGTGGGAAGCAGCCATTTGCCTGCTGTGATATCCTCACAACTCTATTAATTCCTCATTCCCTTTGGTTTTTATTTGGGATTTGTGGTTTTTGATCAGTTTGATTGGTTTGTGTGGGTTTGTTTGTTTGGGATTTTGTCTGTTTTGTTTGAGCTTTTTATTTGCTTTTATATAAATGACTGGTTAAGATGGCATAGCCAAACTGAAGAAAATGTAAACCAGGCTCGACTTTCCAGAAATTACTTTTGGCTGGGTTTAGCTGCATCCCCAGGCTCAGGAGCACCAGTATATTTGCAGGTTTTGCTCTGCATCATCAGCCTGCCCAGACTCTGCTCAGTGTTTCACAAATGGAGAAGACAGTGGACATTGTGCCAAGCTTCCTTTCAAACAGAAAAACCTGGGTCAGCATGAAAGACAAGAAGAAAAAGAAAAAAATCACCAGTAAGAACAGAGCCAGTGTCTGACCCTCTTCTGCTCCACTGTTATTAATTTTGTACATTTAGAGGCAAACCTGGGCCTAAAGCTTCCATCTACTCAGTTCCTGATGCTCTTTGCTACCCTTCAGCCTTGACTGCCCCTGATATAACTGACTGCTGTCCAAGTGGGGCTGGGGATGCTCAGCCTGGAAAGAGGAGACACTGGGGGGGCCTCACTGTGGCTCTGCAGGACTGGAAGGGTCCCACAGGGAAGAAGGGGACAGAGTGTTCAACAGGGCCTGTGGGGACAGGACAAGGGGGATGGCTTTCAACTGCAGGAGGTTGATTGAAGCTGGATCTAAGGAAGCTGCTGTTTGACACTGAGGGTGGGGAGGCACTGGCCCAGGCTGTGCACAGAGGCTGTGGATGCCCCATCCTTGGGAACAGAGCTCCCCCAAGCTCTAGGGAAAGATTGCTCAGCTTGGAACAAGATGGTCTTCATAGTCCCTTCCAAGCCCAACCATTCAGGGATCCCATCATTCTATGCTCTCCATTGTCCACTTCAGGTTGGCCCTGGACTCCTGGGAACTGTGATGTCACCTCCCCCGTTCCAAGTGGAACTGCCAGCACCCGGCAAAGAGCACAAGACAGCCCTTGGCCGTTGTGTAAGCGCACCCTTCACTCTGCTCCTGCCCACTGCTGTCACCCTCCTTGTCACCTGCCCCTGCTACCCCCATCAATCCTGAAAGCTCACTAGTGCCTGGATTTTGGCACCCATCCCTACAGGATGCTCCCATTTGTCCTGAGGAAGGTATGGTGCAATTCCATGGAGGTGGAGACCTCCAACTGCCCGGGTGGGCTGGAGCTCTGTGGGCCTGGTCTGGGACAGGGACTCCACTCTGAGGTTCTGCCACCTCTGCAGGCTGTCACCGACGGAGAGGAGGAGATGGAGGTGGAAATGCAGACTTATACAGTGGAGGACGTGGAAATGGAGGAAGAAGAGACTGGAGAGGAGGAGATGGAAGTGGATATGCAGACTTATACAGTGGAGGACGTGGAAATGGAGGAAGAGGAGACTGGAGAGGAGGAGATGGAGGTGGAGGTGGAGGTGGATGTGGAAGAAGAGATGGAAGTGGAAATGGAAGACTACATAGAGGACATGGACATTGATGAAAAAGATGAGGAAGAAGCCATGATCTTGGGATAGAGAGCAATGCCAGCAGCAGGACAGGCATGTGGTCCCCACAGGCAGAGTGGGTCCCCTGCTGCCAGGCTGGGGCTGGGCTGGTCCCTGCTCAGGGACGTGGCACCCTGTGCACTGGATTCTGGAGGCCATCCCCAGCTGGTCCTGTGCTTGCTTTGGGCCGCACAAGCTCCATCCCAGACCCAGCCAGGCTCAGTTCTGGTAGCAGAGTCCTGCTGGGCCAGCGTGTGCCAGCCTGGGGACACATGGAAGAGCCCTCTGTGCCTGACTGCAGTGACCATGGCACTTGCTTTTCTTCCAGGACCGATGGACATCCCGGATAGAGATGCCACCCTTTTGTACATACGTTTTACAGTTTTTTGTCGTCTTCAGGATATAGGATTTAGGGCTTTTTTTCGACTTCTGCAAATGCATTGCATATATTTTTGCTAGATATGTTCTTATGTATATAGGTTCTCTGGATTGTTGTTGTTACGAAATGTATATATGTTCTATGGATTGTTGTTGCTCCAAAATGTATATATGTTCTATGGATTGTTGTTGTTACAAATATTCTTACAATGTAAAAGTGTTCTGTATTCTTGTTGCTGTTCTTCTGAAAATAAACAAATTTCCTTTTTCACACGGCAGTTATCTTTGCATTACGGGCACAGGCAGCGTTTGCAAATTTGTGGTTTCCACTTGCTCCAGGTTCCCAGGGCTGGGGGTACCTGGGGGAGCTGGCACAGCCACCCCAGGTGTGGGGGTACCTGTGCACAGAGGGGTCCCACTGACAGAGGTCACCCTCTCCTTGCAGTTTCTCTGGACACTCTTGGTAGCTGTAGGAGCAAATCCCAGCGTGCCCTGTCCCATGGGATCCCATGTTGGAGCAGGGCTGAGCCTGCCTGGGCCTGCAGAGCCTCAGCCATGAGTGATATGGGGGATACTGGGACAAACTGGGGACAAGGGGGACACTGGGGACATTGCGGAGAAGACTGGGGACACTGGGGCATCCTGTGGATGACATTGGGGGGGAACTGGGAATGAAGTCAGGTGTGTTGGGAGGGACTGGGCTGTACTGGAAGGGATTGGAGGGGCACTGGGGTTGTATTGGTTTCTACTTGGGTTGTACTGGGCTGTACTGGGGTTGTACTGGTCTGTACTGGGGATGTACTGGTCTGTACTGGGAGGGACTGGAGAGGTTGAATGGGCTGTTCCCGCCTCCAGTACCTCCCATTTGCCAATGCCCCACCCATCACTGCCCACAGCCAATCAGCGCCAGAGATCGGAGCCTCAGAGGCGGTGCCTAGGGTCAGCGCCATCTTTTATTTTTGCCTACAACTCCCATCATGCCCCGTGGCCAGATTGAGCCCCATTGCAGCTGGGACTACAATGCCCATCATGCCCCGCAGTCCACAGAACCCGGGATCTGCTCCCCATCTGTCCCATGTGTCCCCCAGACCCTGCAGGATCCTTCAGCGACCCCTCAGAGCCCATTCGGGACCCTCCAAAAGCGTCCCCGGATCCCCTGAATCCTCCCAACCCCACAGATGCTCGGCACAGCCACTTCTGGGAATTCATCTCCTCTCATCCCCCGCGGCCCCAGAGCCCCTCAGAACACAGTCTCGTGCCTAAAACTCCTGCCATGCCCCGCGCCCTACAGAGCCTGGTTAGAGCTTCCCGATCTCCCCTCAAGGGCTCCCGAACCGTTTACGTTCCCTCGAGGACCTCAAGTCGGGGCTCGGACGCAAAAGTGTCCCCCAAGAGCCTTCCTGGACCCCCAAACATCGTGTTCCAACCACTTCTGGGACTTCATCTCCTGTCATACCACGCGCCCCAGAGAGCCCCGTCAGAGCCCCCCGAGGGCCTGCCCGGACCCCGAAGGGCCCCAAATTTTCCTCCCTGGGCTCCAAGGGCCCCCCTGCACCCCCAAGAGCTGCCCTGGACCCCGAACTGTCCCTCAGAATCCCTGAGTGCCCCTCCAAGTGCCCACCCGGCTGCTCCAAGTGTCTTCCAGAGCCTCAAGTTCTCTCTGAATTCCCTCCCCAGACCCAAAACTGCCTCAAATGTGCCCCAGAAATGTCTCCAGGGCCCTCAGAGAGCCCCCCGCACCTTGACCCTATGGGAGAAAAAGATGATAAAAATTGTTGAAAAAAGCCAATCACTTCTTTTTAAAAATCTTTAAAGTTTAATAGTAATAAAATGGTTATAAAAATAGTAATACAATTAGAGTAATAATAAATTGGAAAATTTGAATTAGGACAATATGAGACAATAGAAACAAAGAGTTACGGATGTCCGGGTACCTTTTTCTGGGCAGCCCAAGCCCAAAAAAACACCTGTTAACAAAGGATTAACCCTTAAAAACAGCAGCCTGTTGCATATTCATACACTTCAGACATGATGCTTAAATTCCATTCAAACACAGGATTCTGTCTGGTCATCATCAGCTTCTTCCTCTGAATCCTAACAGCGCCTTCGAGGCGGGAAGAAGTTCCTTTCTTCTGATAACAGGGTAATAAGTTCTTTTTCTCTGAAAGATTTAGGTGTCCTGTGGTTGCTATCTCCCTGCAAGTCCTTTCTTTAAAAAAGTATCCTACATAACATAGTTTTTATTTTAACATTTTTTATGACCTAAAACTATATTTAACAAACTACCTAAGAGAATTAGTACAGCATTACTTTCTAACACAACACATACAATATTCATTTTATTATTTGCAAAAAGCCAATCATAAAAAAAGCATTTTTCACAACAATAATGCCAAAAGGACTGCAAATATTACTAGTTACCATAAAGAGGAAGAAATAAATAGCCAATACATATTAATTAAATAACGAAGGGAATTGTGTTACTTAGAACCAATGACCAATGATTTTCTTGGTTGCTAAAAATATATTGATTTTTTAATATAAATATTTAAAAAATGTAATGAAATATTGAAAATAGTATCATAATTAGGATAATAAAATTATAATTTTTTTAATTAATAACTTTATTTATAAGGGAAAATGCATAAATTTTTTTATGTTTTGCAATGTCAGTCCCAGGTGGGCGATGTCAGACACGGTGAGGCTGGGGGTGAGGAGCAGCTTGTCCAAACAGGCTCAGCCTGCAAGGGGCTCATTCTCCTCCCTGCCCAGACCTCCTCAGGAGACATTCAGCATCAAGATCACCTGGGGAATGCTTCTGTCACCTCTTCTCTAAAATGAAAAATAAAAAAATATTTCCTTGACTAGAACCAGATATCATGAGGTGCACTTTGGAATCTCCCTCCTGAAGGGAACTCCAAGCTGACTCCAATCCCTGCACAAGCCCTGGAGACTCACAGACAATGGAAGGGAGACAAAGAGCTCCTGAGGGCTTTCTGTATTTTAATCAGCCCCACGGTGGCTTTGGGGCTGGCTCCAGGAGCCTCAGGCAGCGAGAGAAGGATGAAGAAGCTGCTCAAGGAGTCAGCAGCCAAACTCCAAGTGCCTTGGAGCACGGCTGGGCCCCAGGGAGGGCAGGGAGTGCCCAAGGCTGCCCAGTCAGTGCTGAGAGCAGATCCTTGAGGCCAGGAGTGCAGGGAGCCCAAGGCTCTGGGCAGGGCACTGCAATGCTGAGCAAGGCCTGGCTTGGCTGCAGGGAGCAGAAAGGCCAAGCCCTGAGCCCAGCCTGGGCCAGCAGGGCCTGTCCCTCCCGGCTGGCTCGGGGCTCTTTGTGGGCCAGGGGGATGTGAGGGGCAGCAAGGACAAACGCCATCAGCCTGCAGCCCCTGCCAGCCTCCCCAGGGAGGCCGAGGCAGAACCAAAGTGCAGCCCCTGCCAGGAAAGTTCCTCCTGTGGGGCTCCAGAGGCGCTGCCCGAGCCCAGGGCACAAAGGCCTGGGTGCCTGTGGCCCTGCCAGCCCTGCCCAGCCCTCGGCCATCTGTCCTGCAGGCTGTGCCCCCTGGGCGTGCTGCTCCTCTGCCCTGGCCGGCTGCACTCGCCCATCTCACTGTGCCCCAGCATTTCTCACCCAGCGTTTCTGGGCCCTCCCTGGGCTCCCTGCACCCAGCGCTGCCGGCTCCTGGCACACAGAGCCCGGCCATGGCCCAGCCTCATGCTGGGACACCTCCAGCACCAACATTCTGCCCTGCGAGGGACTTTGCTTTCTCCTCAGCTCCAGGCTGAACCTTCCAAGCTGCACTTGGGGGCGGCTTCCTGCAATTCCCACTGCCAAGGAAAGCTCTGTCTCCTGCTGCTCACAAACAGAGAAGGGCTGGAAAGAGATGTGCTGGTCAGAGGCTGTTTGGGGCGCAGTGACCATGAAAATATTGGGTTTCTAAATATTCTGTGAAAGGATGGGCATCAACAAATCTTCTACACTGGAGGTACAGAGAGCAGACTTTGGCCTATTGAGGATTCAGATTTGGAGAATACCAAATCAGGTACTGATTTTTTAAAGGCAATCAACACATTAAAACAAAGGGATCGAAGAAGGATGGACACATCTGAAGAAAGAAATTTTGGAGGAGTAGCAAAAGCCTGTCCTGCTGGTCCAAAAAGTGAGCTAGCAAGGAAAATGACTGGCCTGGATGGGCATGGAGTTTCTTCCAGGAACTCACAGAAAAAAAAGTGGATGCATCATCTTTGGTCAGGGCGGGGGGGGAACTCAGGAAATGTTTAAGGATGTTGCTAGAACCTGCAAAAGGAAAATTTTAGAGATGAAAGGTTCATTAGAGCTTAACCTGGCCACTTCTGTGAAGGATAATAATGTTTTTATAAATACATTAATGGCAAAAGGAGGGACAAGTACAACCTCCATTCTTTTTTGGATATGGGGAGGAATACAGTAACTAAAGCTGAGGAATAGGCTGAGGTATTTAACCCCTTCTTTGCCTCAGTTTACAACAATACGTCAAGTTGTCCTCAGGACAAGTGTTCTCCCAAGCTGTAGATGGGGACAGGGAGCAGAAGAGCCCCCCTGTAATCCAGGAGGAAGCAGCTGGGGACCTGCTGAGCCACTCAGATGCTCACAGGTATCTCTGGGAGCAGATGGGATCCATCCCAGGGGGTTGAGGGAGCTGGTGGATGAGCTGCCCAAGCTGCTCTACATCATTTACTGTGGGGGAAAATAGCAGGATGCAGAGGTTCAGGGACATCACACCATTACCAATATGATCCAATCAAGCCAAATTTATTACCCTTAAAAAGACTATATTTATAATAATTCTCTACTGTCCCTGCATCTCTAGCTAATACATGACTGGTTATCCTAGCTGTTCATGTGTCTCAGATAGGATGCTGACTGGATCATCTAATTTTCCATGTGTCTGGCTGTGGATTTCTGTCCCACCCAAGAACTGTCTTTTTCCTTACTTTCTCAAGCTCACTGACAAACTTGCTGAGTTCAGATGACTCTTCTTCTATCTTTTTCAAGGATATACAGATCCCATTTTCTGAATATGTCAATTATTGTTTGTGAACGTGTCCATTGTCCATTATCCCAAGCAGGCTGGATTGTGCACCGGCTGAATATGGCCATTGTCCAGCAAAAACTCCTCAATCTTCAAAAAATCCACAACATTTTCCCTGCTTTGTTTTTGCACAAGCCAGACTGATTTAAAAGCACGGTCAATTAGTTTCCGCACACAGCGTAGTAAGCAAGGCACTATAAGCAGAATTGAAAAAAGAATACAAAGTATCATAATGCCGAAGCATACTAAATCCTTGAGCCAGCCTGGTATTCCCCCGGATTTTAGCCACTGGTCAAAAGAATTCTCAACAGCTGTAAGCTTCTCATGCCATTGTCCAGCAAAAACTCCTCAATCTTCAAAAAATCCACAACATTTTCCCTGCTTTGTTTTTGCACAAGCCAGACTGATTTAAAAGCACGGTCAATTAGTTTCCGCACACAGCGTAGTAAGCAAGGCACTATAAGCAGAATTGAAAAAAGAATACAAAGTATCATAATGCCGAAGCATACTAAATCCTTGAGCCAGCCTGGTATTCCCCCGGATTTTAGCCACTGGTCAAAAGAATTCTCAACAGCTGTAAGCTTCTCATGTTTTCCTTAAGCAACATCAGGTTTTTGTGAATGGATTCAGAGTGGTCAGAGAGATTCATGCAACACATCCCTTCAAAATCCTCACACCCATGTCCTTGTGCTACCAACAAAAAATCTATAGCAGCCCTGTCTTGTAACACAGCGTGGCATATGCTACCTACATCAGTGGTGAGCTCCTTCAGTATTGCAGATGTAATGTTAATTTGTTTCCCTGTCCAACAAGCCAATCATTTTAATTGTTTAAGGGCCTGTGAAGAAGCTACGCCTAGTGTAAAAAGTGATGCCAGTATAACCGAAGGCCTATTCCCCAATTCTACATTATCCTTACAGCCTGAGCCTAATGAATGCACACTACATTTTGGATGTTGGAACTTGTGCCTGCTGTTAAGCATCTGTTGAATGCTAGGGGCAAACAGCGTCAATTTCCCTAAATAACATGGTCCTCCTAATGCTTTCGTAGGAATTGCAGGCCAAGCTCTATCTCATCAAATGAGAAAAACTCCAGGAGGCAACATGCTTGCTGATTTTTGTTTTAGGGGCACAGACCGTGTCCAGCTGGCACAGTATGCCGTGGTATTGTAATACCACGAAGAAACAGGAGACATCCAAGTGCTATCATCTCCGGGTCTTCCTGACTTCTCCCTAATCAGCTCTTTACCCTTGAAGTTTTCAAAGAGCTAACAATAATTTCTGGGCAATGATCCCAGAATATCCAGCTCCTGTGGTTCCTGACTTGTAGTATTTAAATTCTCAGTTATTTTAACTGCCTGAGCTCCTAAAGGATTTTTAGGGATTTTTTTTTTTTTTGGTCATTTTTCACAGCAATTATCTGTGATTATTCCATTTTGATTAGTACACCAATTTGACCAGGCGTTACTTAAGTTGCCATAAATTCGAGCTCTGGTCCAATTTCCAAATTCCTCCATTGAGTCTAAGGGAACTTTAATCAAACAGGTACGAAATGGATCCAAAGGTGTGGCTAGTGATAAGCAAAAGGATTCTTGCCCTGTTCTGTTAGCCCATGTATCCCACATGTTAGCTTGCTGCTCTATATTGTATATTCCCTGCGTCTCCCTAATCACTGCACTAAGCAACATTGTTAATATCTGCCAGACTATTGCCATTGTTGCTGTTGTCTACAATCACGCCTGCACTTTGCCCAAAATGCTTTGGCCTGTTCCCACTCCCATTCACTAACGTGATGTATTTGTGGTATTGCATTCCTACTCCACATTCAGTAGCTATTATCTTGCTCCCTAGTACAATTTGGTTTACTAGAGCAATGAAAGCAAGTCCAAACTGCACCCACAGTAACAATCTCTGCTCATATGTTTCTATCAAAGATACATCCTGGAGAAAACTCTAAAATCCCCCCCAGTTACACCCTAAAAATTTAGCTAATGCTACTCTAGGGGTAAGAGTGTAAAGGTGGTTAGAGCATCTTATGCATATTAGGTTAGTAGGCCTAAGCTTTTGCTTTTTCTCCTGAATCAAGGCTAAATTATGTTCTTGACGAACTTGTCGCCAAGTTTTTAAGTTACACTTTATACAATGAACCTTGAGCCACGGTCTGCATGCATAACCATGCAGATAACAAGCCCTCTCTATCTGATTTTCAACTTGTGATGGAAGTGAAGGTAAATGGAGGCTGTTTACATCTAACCCGTGTCTATTAAGCCTATGTGGAGTTACTAGTAATCCCTCAGCATACTCCAGCAAACTTGGTAGATATTCTGATCGCTGTTCAGCTGTCAGGTGCTGTCAGGTGTTAAAGAAGTGGATTCAGGGCTGTCTGGAATTGGTGTTTTCGCCGACTCTCCTCATCTGGACACAGCATGGGTTGATGATGGTGGTTTTAGATAGGGCTTCACCCACTTGGTTGGGTTCCAACAAATGCCTTTATCTGTAAGTAAACACATATAACCTCTGCCTATTAGTTTTACTGTAGCTGGTCCTTCCCACACCCCTGTTTCTGGGCTTTTGAACATGACCTGAATACCGTCAGGCAATTCCTCCCTTGGATTACGTGTGAGGGCATGATGCACAAGAATAGGTGGATCTTCCCTATCTCCTCTCCTGTTGTTCTAAGGTAATTAAGCACAAAGATGGCTTCAGCTGTTTTTTCCTCAGGGGATAACCCTGTAGTTCCCCCTTTTTGTTTTTGCAGCATGCCCTTTAGTGTTTGATGAGGACACTCAATAATTGCCTGACCAGTAGGATTGTGAGGAATACCAGTGTCATGTTGTGTACCCCATAAATTACAGAAACACTTGAAGCTTAAGGAATCTTAAGGGCCATTGTCAGTCTTAGTTGCTAAAGGGACACCTAATATGGCAAAGCAATTGTACAAATGCTTCTCAACATGACGTGCTGCCTCACCTGTTAAGGGAGTAGCCCATATAACACAAGAATAGGTATCAACGCAAACATGTACAAACTTCTTCTGACCAAATTCTGCTACATGAGTTACATCCATTTTCCATATTTGCAAGGGTTGAGTGCCCCTAGGGTTAACACCAGTGCCTAAACCAATGCCATCTTGATGACAATCAGGACAGGATCGCACAATACCAGAAGCATTGGTAAAGGGAACACCAAATTGTTTAACTAACATTTTAGCAGATTGATGAAGAAAAGCAGGGGGAGTTTTAGCCTGCTGAAATCTATCAGGGTTTGGCATTGGCCAGACAGTGGCTACTAACTGATCAGCTCGAGCGTTACCTTCAGACAGACCATGGAGAGCCTGATGACTTCGAACACGAGTAATAAAGTATTCCTGCCATCGTTGATTTAGGTTTTTAAGCAATTGGCTTAAAAGGAAATACAAATGCTTATTACTCACCTCCTTGAGTACTGCTCATTCACAGCGTTGGACACAGCCAACTACATAAAGCAAATCAGAAACAACGTTAAAGGCCTCATTATACCAATTTTCAAAAGCCCAAATCACAGTTTTCAATTCCAATGTTTGCAATGTATCTTTTGCCTCTCCAAAAATGACATGCTTTTTCCACACTTTGTCTCGCTGCCATGTGCAGGCAGCCTTTTTTGACCTTTTACCTGTATCTGTAAGTACTGTCTGCCCAGACACTGGACAGTCAGATCTCCAGGGTCTGTCCTCCAGACACTGATGTTCCAATAAAGATAACACCCATGTCATGGGTGTTGTGAACTTTACCGTCATATCCAGCCAAAGCTATCTGAAAAGAAACAGAATGTCTACTTCCCCATTCAAGATACCAGTTAGACAGTGGTACTACAATAGCATACAGTTCATGTCCCCGGATTTCCAATATTCTCCCTCTACCCTTCATAATCAAATGAGCAAAAATTTCCCATTGAGTGGTAATAGTTCTAGACTGTTTTACAGGTAAAAACACCCATTCCAAAATAGGATTAGCCCGAGATTTAACCCATTGACAAATTAAGGAGAAAGGATGCTTGACAAAGTTGTCATCCTCCTTGCTCTGACTGATGATCATCAATTGAACTGGAACACCCTCAATCAGATGATGTGCATGTGATGTATCAACCTTTGTGGCAATGTGATCCAAGGCCCGCTGTTGTCTCTTATCCAGGGTCCGGCGTTCATCTGCCCGAGATGAAGTACCTAGTAACTGTGTTAATGGTTCAAGTTCTGCGTTAGTTATCCCACAAATAGTTCTAATCCATAGACTATCTCCAACTAACTTCTGAACATCATGTACAGTTTTAATTTCAGTGGTAATGGTGAGTTTTGGTGGTTTCACTACAGAGTGATCAATCTGCCACCCAAGATATTTCCGAGGAACAGAATGCTGCACCTTATCAGGAGATTTTTAACCCTCTCTCCTCTAGCAAAACTGTCATGGTTTTTAGAACAGAGTCTAATTGATTTCCAGCCACCAATATATCATCCATGTAGTGATAGATGATATACTCAGGAAATTGCTGCCAAACAGGTTCTAACGCCCAAGTGACATAAATTTGGCACATCACAGGGGAGTTACGCATGCCTTGGGGAAGACACGTCCATTCATACCTTTTGTAAGGTTCTGTGTTGTTGATAAAGGGAACAGAAAAAGCAAAATGTTTTGTGTCGCCTGGATGTAATGTAACTGAATGGTGAAAAAACAATCTTTGAGATCAATGATCAATAGATTCCATGAGTCAGGTATCATAGTAGGAGATGGACGACCAGGTTGCAAGGTGCCCATACTTAGCGTCACTGCATTAACAGCACGTAAATCAGGTAGCAACCTCAATTTCCCATTCTTTTTCAGGATGACAAAAATTGGTGTGTTCCACGGCTTGGTGGATGGTTTTATGTGCCCTTCCTCAAGCTGCTCTTGCACTAATTGTTGAACTATGGGCAGCTTTTCCTTTGACAGCCCCCCCAGTGGCTGCTGCTAAAAAGGCTGTGCAACCATGGTAGCTTTTAACTGGCTTAACAGATCCCTGCCAAGCAAACCTAGCAAAGTACCAAGGATTGGCATGACATAAGGCCTTGTAGATGCATTTACTCCATCTGGGAAAGTAAAGGTAATTACATCTTTGCTCATTTGAGTTGCCTGAGTCCCCCCAATACCTGCAATGCCTTAAATAGGGTTGATCAATGCCCAATCTTTAGGCCATATTGTGTTTGAAATGATGGTTACATCTGCTCCAGTGTCAATTATGAGTTTTTCAGTAATAGAATTACAATTAGGATGTGTCAGGGTTACCTGTTTGTCTGGTTTACCTCTTGTGATGTCCATGGCCCAATATACTTCTGGGTTGCCTGTGGAACCAAAGCTTCCTGTTCCCCACTCCTTGTCACCTGTACAGGGGGCACAAGACTTAAAAGGAACAAACTGAGCAATTTGTGAACCTTTTGGAATAGAAACAGGAGGGAAAAATGTTCTAACCATAATTTTAACAGCCCCTTGACAGTCCGCATCAATAACCCCAGGGATTATATCCAATCCCTTTTTACTGGCAGATGATCTCCCTAACAGAAAAGCACTAAGCCCACCCCACAAGGGTCCTTTTACATTGGTGTCTATCAGGTGTACAGCAGAGTCCGTGATGGTGACGTCTCCTGCTGTTTCCAGGTCCACTCCAGCACTGCCACCTGTTGACAATCTGAGTGAGTAAAGTCCTCCTCCTCCTCCATGGTGGGAGGCTGAGCTATCCAGGCAGCTCTCCTTACTTGTTTTGCATGCGAGGAGAGAACGCGTTGGCAAGGCCATTTTCCTGGAACAGACATTCTTTAGTACTGTGGTTATCTTTTCTGCAGATAGAACAAAATTTTTTCATAGCTGCAAAGCGGCACTGACTCCTAACATGTCCGATTTTACCCCATCCAAAGCACTTAATGTTCTTTCTTTCTGCTTTCTTTTCCAGTTTAGAAAGCAGTGGGTTTACTGCATCCTGTACTGCAGCAGCTACATAGGCTGCTCTTTGCCTTTCTGTAATTCTAGCCATCAGTTCCAGCATTTCTGTAACATCAGCTCCCTTCTTTAGTGCACCCAAAATCTGCCGAGTTTTATCATTAGCATTGTCAAAAGCCAGCATATTAAACAATTGCATCTTTGTGTCTGAATCCAAATTCAGATGATCTTAAATAGCTTCATGCAATCTGTCTACAAATTTATCAAGGTCTAAAAATTTATTTTCTGTTCAGCAAATTTGTGTAAAAGACTTGGTGTGTAACCCATCTGGAAGTGCAAGAATAGCATTATAGGCTAGTTGTTGGCTCATCTGTAAAACTTCATCAATGCTCCTAGCCTGGGCAGAGGCAGTAGCCCAGGGCCCTTTGCCGAGTAACTGTTGTGCTGTTAGACCATACAGAGGATCAACCTGCGCCCAAGGTTTTGCTGCTTCCTGGGCACACTTTTCCTCCCAGCTTTAATGGAACATCATCTGCTGGTGTGGTGGCATTGCAAGTCTTTTTAGGGTATGCACATCAGCTGGAATAAATGTGTTAGAGGAAAAAAACATACTGCAGCAGTGACTGTGCAAGTTGGGACTTTAAACCAAATTGTGAAATTGCACCTCTTAACCTCTCTAAAATCTTCCAATCAAAAGGTTCCCAAACTCTACCTGCAGCATTAGTTACTACAGGAAAAGCCTGTATATCATTTGTGAGAAAACTCTCTTCTACAATTGCTTCTGTAATAACTCTCTTCCACTTTCGTTTCTGAGCTGCTTCTATTTCAGGGTCACATTCCAATTCTAATTCCACATTCTTTACAGTGTGAGAGGGAGGATTTCGTCTAACTGGCTCAGATGCTGGCTCAGAGACACGAGAGGGAGGTAATCGCTTTCCTGATTGCCTGTCCGAACACAAAATCATCGATAGATCCATTTTTTCCAAAGAATAGTCTCTTTTGGAGACAACTGAATCCTTTTGTTGAATTACCAATTTTTGCTAATTGTCCACTAAAGATTTTAAATTGTCTTCAATAGAAGCATTATTCATACTAACATCTCCTTCCTTATCCTTTACAGCACATTTAGTCTCTAAGTTACTGTCATCAGCAATTTTTTCACTGTGAGTACAATTGTCCTTTGTTCTGCAGACTAACAAGCCCAAAGAGGTTTTTTCACTGTGAGTGCTAGTGTCCTTTGGCCTGCAGACTAACACCTCTGAAGAGGCAGCAGCTTCCTCTTTCTCACTAGGAGCTGGAGGAGCAGTTGGTGTAATGCTCGATTCTGAGCTGAGGGGTTGAGGGCTGTGTGAGGAAATATCTAAGGTTGTAGAAAACAATTGCTAAACTGAAGTTACTGGAAATGCCTGAGGCTTATCTGACTCAGAGGCAAGGGCAGCACAAGCTGCTGCAGCAGCTTTCCTCTCTGCCTTTAAGGCCGGTAAAACTTCCATGATGGTTTTCCACAAAATAGCATACTTAGATGCCTCTTTTGCCTCATTCCCCCGGATGCAATGCAGTCCCACAACCTTTGCCCCACAGCTTCCCATGTCGAAATCTCAAAAGCACCCTGTGCTCCTGCTATGAGATTATGTTCCCAAGCCCAGTGTAACAGTCCCTTCAAATTGCAAGCATCATACTTATGTTCTCTCTTAGAGAGGATATGTTGGAGGAGTTTCTGAACACCTTCGCTTTCATGTTCAGACCCCATCTCCTCCCCGGCTGCTCACCTTGATCAGGGCGAGATTCAAGTCGTCTACGACTGGAGCTCCAGTAACCTTTTCCTCTCACCGGGGCAGTGAGGATACTTTCGACCGGCTTCTCCGCTCCTCGAAGGCTGGCTCCTATCCTCCGCACAGCAGCCAAATTGCCGTCCTCGAGTCCCTCTCAGGGTTGCCTGCGTTCTCCACCAGAACTGCGTGGTGCAGAGGCTCAGGGACATCACACCATAACCAATATGATCCAGTGAAGCCAAATTAATTATCCCTAAAAAGACTATATTTATAATAATTCCCTACTGTCCACGTGTCTCTAGCTAATACATGATTGGTTATCCTAACTGTTCATGCGTCTAAGGATGCGGACTGGATCATCTAATTTTCCATGTGTCTGGCTGTGGTTTTCCGTCCCACCCATGAACTTTCTTCTTTCTTACTTTCCCAAGCTCACTGACAAACTTGCTGAGTCCTGATTACTCTTCTTCTTGTATTTTTTCAAGGATATACTGACCCCATTTTCTGAATATGCCCATTATTGTTTGTGAACGTGTCCATTGTCCATTATCCCAAGCAGGCTGGATTGTGCATGTCTTGGTTTAGAAAGACAGGTGCCTGTTAAAGGAGACAGGGGCCTCCCCTGAAATGGAGAATGCAAACCCTCCCCACCCCTCTGAACTGGTATGAATAAGGGGCTCTCAGGCAAAAAATATGGGAGCAGGAAATAACAGTTCTTTAATAGGGAAAGGGAAAAAAACAATATAAAAGAAAAAAAATAAAAATACAACAATGCAATACACCAGAACAACACTGTCAGAGTCAGAACACAACCTGACACCCTGTGGGTCAGGTTGTTGGTAGCAGTCCGGTTGGAAAAGGGGCTGCAGTCCTCCTGGAGTGTCAGGCGTGGTTCTGTTGGAGCAGGGGAGTCCTGTAGGAAAGGGGTGTCTTCTTCCTCCGCAGATCCGTGGAAGTAGAAGCAGCTGCTGTTCCTCTGGGTAGTCCAGTGGAGCAAAGGCTGTCTTGGTGTCAGAACCTTGCAGGTTATATCTGCATGGCACTGCTTGGCTCCTCCCTCTGGGCGGAGCATCTCACAATGGGTTGCTATAGTTCTTATCACTCATGTGGTGACATTCAATAGCCCCTTATCAGCAGATGCCCCTTGTTGATTATGATCACTCAGGAAGAGAGATAAGGAGCAATGCCTGCTTGACACCAGACAACTGCCATACAGATGGCAATAGAATACATCTTGCCTTGCAATCTGGAACAGTGCATCGGCTGAATATGGCCATTGTCCTGCAAAAATTCCTTTATCTGCAAAAAATCCTCGACACCTCTGCACACAGCCCAGGGAAGGTGCCCTGGCCACCTGCATAGAGCCACAGACAAGTGTCAGACACAGTTACAGAGCTTTGCCCAGAGATGACAGGGGGAATTAATTTAAGGGAAAAAAAAGAAACCCAACAGAAAACCCCCAAAAACCCAACAAAACCCAAAGAAAACCAAATTAAAAACAAACAAAAAACCCCCCAAAAACCACCACCCAACAAAAACAAATAAAAACAACAACAAAAACAAACAAAACCAAAAAATGAACAAAAAACCAAACATACCAAACCAAGCAATAAAAACACAAAACAAGAAAAAGAGAACTCCCCCACAGCAGAGATGATCCATCCTTCAGTTGTAACACCTGCACTCACACAAGACCTGGGGCTGCAAAAAAATTAGAATTCATTGGGAACATATGCAGGGAAAGCAGGTTTAGGACAGGCTTTCAGCAGAACTGTTCTCGGCTGAGCCAAAAAGGCCCCTCTGGCAGCTGCAGGGCCATTGGAAATGCAGAGCCTCAGCCCACAGGGCAGAAAAGGGCTCTGAGTTCCTCTCCCCTGACACTAAACCCTGTTCCCAGGCTGCTTCACACACAGGATTCTGCTGGAGGACGGCACCAAGCTGAGAGTGGGCTCTGGCTTCTCCATGTTTTGGGTCCTAAAGCTGCCTGGGAGAAGAAATTTCGGGTCAGCTCCTCTGGCACAATCCCTGCTGGCCTGGGGAAGGGCTTTGCGTGCCGAGGCTTTGCTGCAGGCAAGGAAAGCTCCTGGCTCAGGGTCACCTTTGCTGCTCAGCCAGAGCAGCAGAGAATGGCAGCGGTGCCACGGGCTGGCACACGAGGGGGAGATTTCCCCCTCGAGAGAGGCTCATATCCCTTTCTGCATTCAGGCAGCTGCAGATCCCTCAGCTTTGGCTGCACAGCAGCTGGCAATGCAAGTCCAGGAGCTCTGTCCATGGCCAGCCCCAGCAGGTGACAGCAAGGACAGGGCCCTGGCAGCATCGGGACATTTGCAGGGAGCGCCTTCAGCAAGCGCTGGGGGCCGGGACTGTGTGCAGAAAACGCCCTGGGAGTCTCTGCAGCGAGGGAAAGGGAACAAAGTTTCAGTTGTGGCCTCGCCGGGGAGCACCAAAATCGATTGTTTTCCTTTGCCGGCTGTTCTAGGAGCCCCAGAGGAGAGCCCGGGGGCCCAGGAATGGAGAGCGGGGACTGTGCAGGAGCCGGGAGCAGCGAGAGAGGCCGGGCTGAAGGTGCGGGGCGGGCACGGGCTGGGAGGGGGCCCAGCCCGGGGGTCCCGCAGAGCCTCCCTGCTCCAGAGCCGCAGCTGCGAGAGCGGGGCAGCTGCCGGGATCGGAGTGCCAGGGACGGGCCGCAGGTGGGGGCTCCAAGGGGCTCGGCCGGAGCAGCTTTTTGTCCCGGGGCACCGGGGGCATTGCCGCGGGTTGGGGTGCCTGGGAAGGCGCAGCAGGACAGGGTGGCAGTGGTTGGTTTGTGGATTTGTTTTGGGATGTTTTGCTGGCGGCCCCGGGCGGGCTGTGGGAGCCGGGAGCGGCCGGGCGGGCCCGGAGCCGCCCCTCGGGCCGGGAGCCCCCGGGCAGAGCTCTGTGCTCGGGGCCGAGGCCCGGGCGGCCCGGGCAGCGCTCGGCGGCCCGTGGGCCCCCGGCGCAGGCGGGTCCGTGTGGCCGGGCCGGCCCAGCCGTGTCCGCAGCGGGCTCCGAGGGGAGCGGCCCGGCCCGGCCGTGGCCGTGCGGGGCCTGCCGGGGCTCGGGGGGCCGGGCCGGGCAAAGGCTGAGCGAGAGCGGGGGAAGCGCTGGCACAGAGGCCCCGGGCTCGCCGTGCCCCCCTGGCCACGCAGCCGGGCTTGGGGGCCGCCTCGCTCGGAGCCAGCCCCGGCTGCGGGGGTCCCCGGGGCTCCCTGGGCAGGGGGCGGCGGGGGCTGCCGGAGCTCTGTGCCCGGGGCTGGGCGCGGCTGCCGGGGCAGCGGAGGATGCAGGGTCCCCCCGCGCTGGGGCTGCCTCTGCCCGGCCCAGGAGCTGCACTGTCAGCCCAGAGCCACGTGGGGATCGCCCGGCACCGGCAGGGCTGGCAGGGAAACCGGCAATGGGGGAGCAGAAACGGGAAATACGAGAGCTCCAGAAGCCTGGGCATGTTGGGAGCATGGGCAAGGGGGACCCATGGATACCCCAGGACCCTGAAACGGGGACTGCAGACAGTGCTGAGCCCTGGAACGCCTGGGGTGCCAAAGTGGTGAGCCCAGAGAAGGGGAACCTGCGGGATTGCCAGGAGCCCCAGCAGTCCAGAGAGGTGAACACCAATACAAACTTGGCTCGGAGGAACCCAGACAGGGGCATCTCCAGGAGCCCAAAGTGGAGAGACCAGAGAGGGGAAACTCAGGGTTGGGTGGTTTTGCTGCATCTTGGTCATTTGTGTATTTTGGGGGCTGAAACTTGGTGTTTTGGAGGTTTATATGGGTGGCAGATTCCCGGTGACTCCTAGAGATGGACTTGGGCAGTAGGAACCCGCTAACCCAATGTGCTCATACAGTGTATTTTTCCCCAGAGCAGGATTTCTCTTTCCCAAACCTTGGCTGGATGGAGAAGGAGGCTGCAAGGAAGAGGAAGATGTCCTGGGACACCGAGGCAGGTGAGGAGGAAGTCACTGCCCCTTTGCCCCTCTCTCCTGCTCCATCTCCCAGCCCAGCATGGCCCCTGGCTGCAGGACAATCCTGCTGCCAATGCCGTCCTGCCGTGGACACACTGGGAGGATCTCCTTCCCTGTGGCATGGAGTCAAAGCCATCCTCTCCTTGTCCTTCCTCCCCAGACTAGGAGCTGAGGATGGAGACCAGGCAGGACAAATCCCCATGGTATAATCTCATGGAAGAGGCTTTTTTGAGCAACTCAACAGCACAGGAATTGAACAGGGAGGAAAATCCCTAGAGACTCCACAGGAGGAGGGGCTGCAAACCCAGCCCAGGGTGCCCTGAGGAGCAGGGCAGGAAAGATCCACCCTGTGCCAGGAAGGTGGACAGAGCTTCAGCCAGAGCTCAGAGCTGGTGATCTGTGGAGCAGCTTCAAGCTGGGGAGAAGCCCTGCAAAGTACTTGGAGAGTGGGAAGAGCTTCAGGCAGAGCAACAGCCTGGTCTGCCACCAGATGATCCACACTTTGGAATGGCCCTAAGAGTGTGGGGAGTGTGGTAAGGGCTTCAGCTGCAGCTGCACCCTCATCATCCACCAAATGATCCACACTGGGGAGAGGCCCTACGAGTGTCCTGAGTGTCAGAAGAGGTTTCAGACCAGCTCCACTCTCCTCCTGCACCAGCGGATTCACAGGGAGGAGAGACCCTCCTGCTGCCCCAGCTGCAGGAATGGCTTCAAGCACAACTCCACCCTTGTCATCCACCAGGGCATCCACACTGGGGAGAGGCCCTGTGAGTGTCCCCAGTGTGGGAAGAGCTTCTCAGACAGCTCTAACTTCAGTAATCACCAACGGAGGCACGGGTAAGGGAAGCCCTGCAAGTGCCCCAGCTGCAGGAAGAGCTTCATGCACTGCTCCAACTCCATCCCCCACTGGAGGACCCATGGTGGTCAGAGCCCTTCAGACCCACGTTCCCAGTGATCTGAGTTGGGAAGACACTTGGCTACTTATCCTTTTGTTTTGGCCCTAATTTTCTTTTGAGTTATTGTCATCCCTTAAAACAGACAAAACTGGGGGAAAACTCAACAAATTCATTGAGGGCATCTAAAGCCTCACTTTTTCCTAGTGTTTCAGGGGAATCTGGGATTCAGGGAGAAACCTGGGGAGTTTGGGGATATATGATGTAGTTGTCTCCCTTTGTTGGCACTGAAAGAGATGAGAGGGTTCAATGCCACTGAAAACTACTCAATCCCAGCCCAAAATTCCTCAATTCCACAGCTCCTGAGGATGGAATGGGGTTGGAAGGGGATTGGGCGAATTGTGCTGCAAATCAGGAGGGGTGAGATGGGCATGGGGTGGGGCAGGATGGGTGGGATGGGGTTGGGGTGGTGTGAAATGGAGGAAATAGGTCTTGGGAAGGGGGTCTTGATGTCCAGCAGAGTTGGGATGGGTTGGGGTTGGGACTGGGGAGGTGGGGTGGGGTCTGGAAGAAGACAGCCGAAGTTTGGGGATGATGAAGGGAGGGGGAGCCCGTTACTGAATGAGTTTTTGAATATGAAAATGATGACATGTCCCACGGCCCCAGAGCTCAGAGCAGCTGAGATGGTGCTGGATCCAAGGCCAACTGTGGATCTCTCCCTCTCACTCTTCTGATTGCCTCTTCTCAAAATCCACACCTTCTCTGGGCAAACTGTTCCAGAACGGTCTTTTTTCTGAATCCCTACCTAAACCTACTCTCTTTCCATTTGGATCCATTCTCCCTTGTCCTGTCCCTGCCTGCCCTCGTACAAAGTCCCTGTCCTGCTTTCTTGTAGGTTGCCCTCAGGTACTGGAAGGCCACAGTTGAATCAAGGCTCGGTCTCTTTCCCATGCTGAAGAAGCCGAGCTGTGTCAGCTATTCCTTGCAGGAGAGGAGCTGCAGCCCTCACATCATCTCAGTGTCCCTCCTGGGCCCTGGTGCTGCGTGTCCACGTCCTTGCCGTCCGTGCTGAGGAGCCCGGCAGAGCCGGAGGCAGCACTGCAGGTGCAGGCTCAGCAGCGGGGAGGAGACACGGCCCTGGCAGCAGCTCCGGGAGCAGCGATTGGCGATGGGCCACCCGCGCTGCAGAGAGCCGGGGCCCTTGTGCCTGCCCTTGTGCCCGGGGCGCCTTTCCCCGCCGCTCGCCCGCCCGCAGGAAATGCCCCCTGTGCCGCCCCTCAGTGCCGCCCCTCGCCGCTGCCCCAGGGGCTCCCTGGCCCCAGCTGGAGAGCCCCAGACCTCAGCCTCACCCTGCTCAGCTCAAGGCCCTGGAAAAGCAGATTAAAGCACCCACCCAGAAAGTGCCCTAGGATTCCAAGGTCAGTCTTTTCTCTACAGCACGGGTTTGCTATCAGAGCCTGCATGGGATTATAAAATCTTTAGGAGAAAAGAGCATGAACAAGTTGTGCTTTGGCAGTACATCAAGGCTTTGAGGGAGAGGGTTTGTTTACTCACTCACAGGGATGCACAGAAAGTTTTGAAATGGTAACAGTAATCCAAACCCGTTAGAAATTGGAAAGTAAAACCTGAGGCACTGGCAGCTAGCGCCTCGGAAACAGGTGGCTTTTGCTCCAGTCTTCCACCTGAGAGCTTCCTGGGCAGGGGCAATTATACCAATTGCATCAGCATGGCCATGGCTAGGAAGGGCAGTGAGCAGATGGATTTAGCTTCTCCTGCCAGCCCCTGAAATGCCAGGTTTCATTTGCGTGTACTGAGGATTCCGTTTCAGACTCTGAACTGGCGCAGCTGCTCCTTGGTGCTGCTCGTACGCACGTACAGTGGTGCTGCAGCAGCTGTCCCGCACACAGGGAGGGCTCTGGAGCCTCCCCGGGGCCGCCAAGGATAAGAGGAGGGAACGTGCCTGGGATCTGCCTCTCTGTGCCGAGCGCTGGCGACTGGAGTCACCTGACCTTGTTCTAAGGCTGGGACCAAGTTCCCGTCGCTGTCTGCTCTGAGAGCGTTCCCAAATTCAAACCCAGACACTTCTGCTAGGCAGAAGCACGGGTTCAAACATGGATTTTACCAGAAAAGGAAAGACCCCTGAAGGAAAAGGTGAAGATAGAAAGATGCTGAAAGGCTGAAGCCAAATGGAAAATAACCCCCCCAGATTTCAGAGAAAACTGGTCCATGGTGGTCAGTGCTGGCTCTGTGTCAGAGTAGGTGGCTGACAGCTACAGGTGATCCCACAAGGACACCCATGGCATCACAACATTCTATCATTAGTTTACTCTGCTTTCTCCCTTTTGACAGTAGCCAGATCACTCATACTGTCAGCCAGGACAGGGACTGTGGCCACAGCTGACTGCAGATTAGACCTGGTCATGAGATGCAAGTCCTGTTGCTTTCTTTGCCATCAATGTTGGGTCTCACTACAGATAAATTTCCCATTCTTCCTTTGCTTTCTGATCGGGTCTGACCCTGAGGATGGTATTATAATGCTACAGACACACCAATAAGGCCTGCCTGCTTCCTGAGATGTCTTTGTGGTTTCCAGAAATAACAAACAGCTGTGTGGCTTTTTCCAGTGGATTCACAGGCCAGCCTCAAGAGGGAATCTTTTTGTCCCCTCTGGTCATTAGAGCCTTCCACCTTTCAGCCTTGCTAACTCAATCCTACTCAGAGGAATTAAATGCAGGCTAGTTCCATGACAAATAAAAACAAATAATTTTTTTTAATAATTAAAAATTATTCCCCTTGAGTGCCACACCCAATATATGTGTTAATGATAAAGCGGGAGTTCACCTAATCACTTCTTTCCTTGTGAGCATGGCTCAGCCTCACACAGAGGTGAGGTGGGAGCTGGGCAAATCTCTGGTGGGAGGAAGGGTCTTGTGGCAGCCCACAGAGCCTGTGCACATTGCCAGGGAACAGCTGTGCCCTGCATGTGCCTCCTGCAATGAGCTGTGCTGCTGCCAGTGCCCCGTGGAGCTGTGGGGCTGCTGAGCTGTGGGGCAGGGAGAGGAGCAGGAGGGTGCATGTGCAGCTGAGCCATTCCTGGAGAGCACAGGGCTCTGGGCTCCCTGCTGTCTCAGGGCAGCCCAGAGGCCAGGCTGTTCCTGTGGTAGTTCTGTGGAAATGGCTCAGGGTTTTGCCCTGGCCTGCCTCCAGGTGTCTGCCAGCAGGAGCATGTTTCCCTGTGCAGCTCTTTAGAAGTTTGCAGGAAATGTATCCCATGAAAAATGGAGTTTCAGATGCTTTAGGTTTGCATTGTGGCCTCTGTTAAACTTTGTGTCTCCACTTTGCAGGCCTGACTGGCTACCCTCTTGCCAAGAGGTTTTCCCTGGCAAGTCCCTCCACGCTCCTTCCCTCCAAGCCATTGCCTCCCATCCCGAAGAGCTCTCCTTCTTCCAAGCCAAGCCCAACATGCAGCGGAGAGCAGGAGAATGGGAAAAATGGCAGCGGCTACTGTGAGGAGAGTAGAAAAAACCAGGAGCTGGGTTCAGAGGGAAAAGGATGTAAGGTAAGGAGACCAAGCTAAGTCCAGCATTGTAAATGTTCAGTTTATGTGCTCTTGGCAGAGCTCTGAGACCTTTTCCATGATAGGAACTGACTTTGTCACTGAAGTTTGAACAGGTCCTGATCTGGATCTTTAGCTGGGCCAGAAATGATGGGATATGAAGGAAGGGTGTGCATCTGCCCCTGCTGCCTCCAGCCCCATTCCTGGCCATGGCATGAGGGCCCTGGAGGAACTTGGGCAGGCAGAGACCTTGCAGAGAGCAGCAGGGCAGGGAGCTCTGCTGAACTTCCTAAATGCCAGTGAGCCTGAGAGGATGGATGTGTGGGAGCTGGAGAGCAGCCAGCATCCTGAGAGCTCAGCAGCCTCTGGGCTCAAAGGCTGCTGGGGAACTGTAGAAGGCTACTGGAGAACTGTGGCAGCAGAAGAAATGAGGGGCTTGAGAAAAGCAGGTTTGACATCCTGCAGAATGGCTTTGTGGGGACTTGGCTGGAGATCTGCACTGGCAGTTAGGCACCTTAGGGGCAGGGAGAGAATAGTGATCTAAAGGCACTGCCATGCCATCCAAAAGTCCAGTGGAGGCAGTGACACCTCAGAACATCTTGATGTCAAACATGTGAATGCCAGCTGGGAATGTAGCTAGTCTTGGAAAAAACTGAGCACAAGGGCAGAGGTGGCAAATGTGTGACATGGGCTGTCCCTCTCCACTTCCCTTTCCTAGGTCACCTTCCCTGTCCTAGGCCAAGCTGCTCCATAAGTTTGACTATTCCTGCCATGTCCCATCTAAATGTCTTGAGGTATGAATCGGGGCAAGGCTTGATGCTTGATCTGAGCTCTGTTCTACTCTTTCCAGACTTCCTTGCTCAATTCCAGTGGTCGGGATATGAAGAAGGGGTCACTGGGACCACCTTTGATCCCCCCATACGCAGGGCAGTGAGTCCCCCTCTTGGCAGTGCTGCAGGGTCTCTGCAAAGCTCTCCACAGCTGGAATTCCAGGAGTCCCAGGAGATGAGGTAAGCCAAGGTTTCTGCTGCTGCAGTGTGCTGTTCACCTCTCTCTTCCCATCTCGTGTGGTTATTTTGCCCAGTCAGGGGTCCCATGTATTTAGGCAAACCTTTGTGCCTGCACCATTTCGGCCATCTGTGGTGATCCAGCACAAAGTCAAAACCAAAACCAATGTCACCAGAGCAGAGGTGATGGTGGGGAAGAAGAGGCAGGGCTTCAAAGCACCTCAAGATGGGTCCTCTGCTGGACATGGCTATTGTTTCACACAGAGCTTGGCCAGCTCTCTGTGACTCCAGCAACTTGACAGCTGAAGGACAATGAATCAGCTCTGCATCCTGTTGCATTTATGTGTTGCATTTCCTCCTTCATCAGAGTGACCATGCTAAGAAGGTTTGCCTCCTTTCGTGGTACACCCATTCCCTCCCTTCTCTTTCTATGTCCTCATATGTTCTTTTGTCCTCCATTTTCTCCAGGCTAACATCCAGCAACAGAGGCAAGGAGAAGAACTCTGAACATGCAGGTAGGTACAGGGCATGTCTGTCCTAAAATGACCATTGTAGTCTTGACTCAGAGGTGACATTTGAAAACCTTTGTTACAACCCATTATTTTAAAAATTTCTTTAAATTCCCTTCAGTTCTTTGATGGGCTCAGTGGACTGTCTGAGAGCCCAGTCAGTGGGACTGTGCTGCAGTGGTGCAGTGAAAATTCCTCCAGTGTGAAGTGTTGAGTGGTAGGAACGGGAGTGGTACCTTGGGGCCCTGGAAATGCAGTGCAGGCCAAGGAAACATTCCTCTCCATCCTGCACATGCCTTTTATCTCCCTGCAGCCTTTCTAGTGTCACATTTAGTAGGGAAAAAGAAGGCATTTAGCATGAAATGAGAAATATTCCCATTCCTCCCTCCTGCTTTTGAAGCAGAAAACCTTTCCTTGGGGCAGTTTCTGAGCCGAACCCTTTGAGATCTGAAGGAGATTGATGGACATTGCCTGGTTTTGTATTGGCAGAAATAGGGAAACCTCCTCTGACAGAATGTCCTTATCAATTTCCCAGTTAGGGCAAAAGAGCCTTCCCAATGGATGCATCCTGTGCAGGGTCTGAGTTTGTCATCCTGTGACAGCACAAAGCCAAAGCCACCTGTGGCAGGTTCACGATGACAAATCTCTTGCCCGGCTCTCTCTGCCTGTGTCAGTGCTGAGGCTGAGGCTGGGGGAGGAGATGCCTTCTGCCTTGTCCTCCCTCCCTGCCTTGCCTGATCCCTGACAAGTGGAATTGTGCCAGACAAAATGCAGTCTCTGGTGCATCTGGGTCAGCCAATGCTTTCAAGTTGAAAGCCTCAATGCCACTTCTGTTGTTCCTTTGCCATTTCTGGGTGTGTAATGATAGGAGAGATGAGATTTGAAGAAATATTTCTGCTGATGCAGAGAAAGGGATCAGATCCTCTGGTTCCTTTGCTCAGGGTTAGTTCTGCCAAATCCTGGGTACAGCCCCTTTGGGATGACTCCTTCATTGCTGATGTGCAGGTGGAATGCCTAATGCAGCTAGGGAGAAGTATTGCTCAGTAAGTGAGGTGACTTTTTTTCTGGACTAATTCTGGACTAGAAATTACCTAGCTCATTATTCCTTAGCTGTCTCTCTTTTATTACTGTCCCAAGCATTCTACAGGGTGAAGGAATCTAGTTTTAAGATAGGTGTTTCTCTCAAACTGCTTGGCTGCCATATGAATTTATCCTCTGTGAAGCCATGTAAAGAATTAGTTCTCTTAGTTCTAACAGCTCTGTTGGACAGTATTTCAGAATGAGCTCCATTGTTCTTCTTGCAATTAGAAAATCAGCCTTTAGTCTAGCCCAAAAGTGACCCAGTCTCATACAGTTGAGAAGGAAAATCCTTGGCGAAAACCAATTTTCTAGTGTCAAGAACACAGTTCATGTTTGGGTAACACTCCTGTCACCCTAAGCTCTTCTTTGAATGTCCTCTAAAATATTCCAACTTAGAGAAGAAAATGTTGATCTAAATGCATCCAGGTATTAGAACCTGGGACTTCTAGGAATCAAAAGATGATGTTTACTACAATCAGTAAGAATAAGGGCAGATAAGAATCTCTGTCAAGAGCAATCTCCATCTCTGCCCTTCTCTATCAGACACAGAGGCTCTCCAGCATCCAGGGGCTGAGGCCTTCATCATGCAGCAGGTTTCAGTCTGCTGGCCAACAGAGTCATGTCATGTCTGCTGCCAGTAGCCCATCCCTTGGGAGAGGGTCTAGGCATTGTACCTTGCTGCTCTCAATCACAATGTCTGTGTCTTGAGAGCTCTGCAATCTGGAACCAGTCTTTCCTGTTGCCCAGCATTGTGTTTTTGGGGGCTTGAAGTCTGCCAGAGATTTACACAAACCTTTGCTTCCATTCCCAGGCCTCCCGCTGAGCCAGGCCAAGGAGATGGATCATCCAACCAGTCCTGGTCTTACAAGTGACAAAGAGCTGAGGGACAGCTTTGGAAAGGTGAGGGATAAGGACAGGGATGAGCAGACTTCCTTTCCAGTGGCTGTTCAGTGCTTGGCCCAAAATGTCACTGAAAATCATCATCTTCCACTCTTGGGGGATGGAGATTCCCTTGAGAATATATTGGACAGCTACAGAGCAATTGCTTGGCTATTTCCAGTGGTGCCAAGGTCTCTGGTTTGGAGATGGTGCTAAGGTCATGCCAGAAGCATTCTTTATGTGCAAAGGCTGTTTTAGAGAAGTTCTGAATGACAGAGCAAGCTGCACCTCAGTGAACGTGGGCAAAGTGCATCCTCGGAAGCAGAGAAGCAAAGATTGTAAATGTTGGGTGTAAGGAAGGCTGCAAAAGAAAATGGGAGAGTTTTATTTTTCCTGGTTACCTTTGTGGCTGTATTTCACAGCCCTCTCATTCTCAAGTTTTCTGCTCATTACCATCAGTGTTTCTGCTACTTGTTTTCACATGACTCCTCCTTTTGGTGTCATGGTGTCAGAGACCAAGTCCTTCTGAGTCCTTCAGAGCTGAGTCCTTCAGAAGCCAGGAAGTGAGAAACTGCTGCAATTCGTGGCCATGAGTGTTAAGCAACAGCTCATTACCCCTCCTTGCTGGGTATTGCACATGGTTTTTACTCTCCTGCCATGACCTGTAGGAACTGAACTGCCTGCTCACTGGCCATGCCAGCTCTTCCTCTGTCTTGGAGCACTCCTATGACTTCCATGCTTCAAGCAGGGCTTCCTGACATAGGTTGCAGTTGCAGCAGTGGAAGGTTGTGGCACTGAAGTGTTCCACCTCCCTGTGTGTAATTGCCAAGGTGAGGATGGGAGACATTCCTCTGAAACCATTGGAATGTGGATGGAGCTACATTGAAGCCTATGGCACTCTGTGGACTCTGTGCTCCTGATGAGATGTTGTGTGTGGTTTGTGTGTCTGTGCTTACAGTCTATGATGTATTTCCATTGCACCTAGATCCGTGCTGCATTGTGCATGTTGGCCCAAAAGAACTGAGGGCGGAAGGATGCAGAGCTTTTGGAGAGAGAGATGAAGAGAAGGAGACAAAGGAAAACATCCTTGCAAGTTATTCCTGAGACAGTGGAGCCTGGGGATGCAGCTGAAGCAAGTAAGTGGTGGCTACACTTGTGGTGGTCCTTTTTGAGCACTTGCTTGCCCTTTGCACAGTGTTGCAATCAGACTGGAGAGCTGTTCAGTGGAAGGTTGTTTGGGATTTAATTCTGTTTCCCAAAGAAAAGTACAGAGGCATGAAGTGTCTTGCCCATTGCCTCAGTGAGTCAGTAACAGAATATCAGCCTTCCCCCCTTCACCTCTAAAGTCTTTCAGAGTAGAAAATTCTGTCTTGCAAAGTACACTGGAGCTTCAGACTCTCTCCTGGAGAGCAGCCTCCAGGGAAGGGGAGTCCAAAGGAATGCTTTTCAACCAGGGTGCAACCTGGAAGAAACAAACTTCAGCTCCTTCTAATGAAAACACCAGAGATCCTTCTCCTGCCACTCCCTGCTGAGGAGCTGGCACTGGAGAGCTGTGCTGAAGCCCCAGGCAGGGCTTCTGTTGTAGCCCCAGGAGCAAGCAGCGTTCCCACTGGATCCCGGCTGAGGGGCTCTGCCTGCAGGGCTGTGAGCGCTGCCCGAGGGCGGCAGCGGGGCCCTGAGGAGGCAGCACTCAGCCCGAGGGCATCACACAAGGTTATCTGCACTTTCCTTTGGGAACTGCCCCTGCCAGCCTCTGGAACAGGAAAACAAAAGCAAAGCAATTCTGGGTTTCCTTGTTTCTTAGTGGAAGCACCACTGCAATGTGGGTTTAAGCTAGAAGACGGTAAATTTAGATTAGATATAAGTGATTTTTTTGTTTACAATGAAGGGGAGGAAAAGCTGGCAGGATTTGCCCAGAGAAGCTGTTGTTGGTCCATCCTTGAAGGTGTTCAAGGCCAGTTTACATGGGGCTCTGAGGAACCTGATCAGGAGGAAGATGTCCCTGCTGAGAGGGGTTGGACTAGATGGTGCTTAAAGGTGCCTTCCAACCCAAACTCTTCTAGGATTCTGTGATTCTGTGCTCATTGTCCCATGTTAGTGTTATACTTGCTATAAAGTGGTATACCATTGTTATACTTGAAGTTCTTTGGGATAACAAAGAGATGTTCCCCAGCTCTGGCAAGTTTTCTGGCCCTTTCCATCATCACCCTGTCCAGCACTCTCCACTTACAAGCTCCTCTTTGGTCCCTGCAGTCTTTAGCCTAGCACCTGTCGATGGCACAGCTTCTAGAGAGCACAGAAAACACCCTGGTAGTGCCTTGAAGAAGAAGGTCTTCAGGAAGCAGGACAACGTGCCCTTACTGCCCAATACAGACATCATCCATGGGGATGGGAGCTTCCCACACAGCTCCTCAGGTAAGCCAGCTCTGGGGCAGCTTTTTCCCATGGGTTTTTCCTTGCACAAGGAGCACAAATTGCCCCCTGCTTCAGCCAGCAGAGCTGGGATCTTGACTCCATAGTCTGTCCTGAGAATCAGCAGCAAATCTACTTTTGAGTTACTCTAGCTTGGTAGTACTGGAGCAGTTGGTTCTTAGAAATCCATTGGAAAGTTGAACTGAATAAACTCATGGGAAAGGCCTGAGATCTGGCTTTTGCCCATCCTGATAGTCCAAACTACAGCAGTGGTGCCAGGAGGCAGGTGGGACTGCAGGCAGGAGCTGCAGGGCAGTCTGCCAGGCTGTGTTCACTGTGCCCCTACGAGAACCACCACAATCAGTTGTTCACTCCCCGTCTGGGCCCTCTGCCTGTGCTGCTGTCCAGTTCTGCAGCCAGCTGTTCTGCTACCCAGCAAGGGTTGTCTCTGCAGGGCAGTCAGTGGCTTGGTGCAGTCGTGCTGCTGCTGCTCCCAGAAGTGCCCGATGGCTCCTGGCTGCTGCCATTGCACAGCCTGCAGTGCCAAGAGGGAACAAGCAGTGCCTCCTGTGTCACCCAGCAAATACAGCACCCCTGTGCAGCAGATGAGAGCCAGGAGGGGCTGCCTGCTGCTCCCAGGCTGTTTGCTGCCTGCAGCAAATAGACAGCAGATAGTCCCCAGTGGCTCTTGCCTCTCCTTTGTGGGTAGCCTGCCTGTGCTGTGATCCCAAGTAGGGTGAGATGAGAAGAAGGGAGCTAGGAATGATACTTGAATGCTCTTTTCTAGTGATGCTACTTCCATGTTCAGAATTGACTAGAACTAGCCTGGCATGGGTCTCCATTCATAGTGAATCTAGATGTGTATGTCTGCATACTTCTGCAGTGACATCACTGGTGTCAGCGGCTGGGGTACCCCAGTGACATCCAGATTAGCTCAGTCTGAATATTTTTGATGTTATGGTTCCTCCATACTTTGTGAGAGCATGCAAGGTAGCACAAAAACCCTCCAGAGTCTAGAGCAGTTCATCTAGATTCTGTACAATATTTATACTCCATCATTTTAGACAGCGCAAATGTTTTCATCTACACATTAGAAAATGAGCTTTTGAGTGCATGACATGAAATTTTTGATTGACAGTGCTTTTGTTGACAAATGTGTGGGAACTCGGCGCACCTCTCCTGAGGGCCAGAGCTACCGAGAGAACCCTTGGGGAGCTCGGGAGCCTTGGGATGTTGCTAAAAGTACCTGGTGGCTCAACTTTGACCCTGCAAGAGATGTACCACCTATATGTGGGGATATAAGAATCACTGGTGTGTAAAGGATATAGAAATAGAACATTTATAGGTCAAAGTACAGTTTATAAGATTTCGGTACAGGGGGGTTGGAAAAACAAGATGGAGGGAGTTGGGGCCTGCCACATGGTTCTTCCTCCTTCTTCTTGTCTTCCATTTTCTGTGTGACGTAGGTATTTTTGATAGGTTTATAGTAAAGGTACACGTAGTAATAAAAATGATAAGTATTGGAGACAAAAGATAAATATAGTTTACGTAGACTTTGTTATAAAAAGATGCGACCACCCTGTGGGCAGTCAGAGTGCCTTTGGCTGCCTTGCTAGTCGGACCCCGCCTGGGCAGAAAGAAAATTTTTGTAGATAAGAAATAATAAACAACCTTGAAGACCGAACCTGAGAGTCCAGTCTTGTCTTTTGGAGCCCGGGAAGCAAGCCCATCTCACCCTTGTCTGGGCAGAGACAAATAACAGCCAGAAGCCCGGACAAAATGGGTTTCATAAGGAATGCATTTATCATCAGATTTTTCTCATACCTTCTAAATTTTTTCATTACCAAAAAATTCAATTAAGGCAAACTCAGATCAACCAATTAACAAGAGAGTGCGTCTGCTAACAATGTGGATCTGTATTTGCATATTTTTATCCTCAGAGTGCATTTGGAAGGCTTTTTTGTCAATTGCCTAGTCTGGAAACTGCATTTTTCCACAAGAGAAAGCTTAGAAGTTGCTGAGTTTGCAAACATGTCCATTAGATGGCAAATAAATTTCACCTCAGCATCCTTGAAATACAACCAGTGTGTACCTCTGAAAGAGGAAAGATTCATGATGCTTGGAAAGAACAAAATCCATCAAGTACTCCCTTCCCAATAGTAGCCTAAAATGGATGTGCACTCAGCTGCCTGCTGTCTAGAATATTTGCAGTCAATGGGAACAGAGGCGCTGTCAGGTGGGAAGGGTCAGGTATGGCTGTTCCCTGGTAGCTGCTCCGAGGGGATTGAGCCGGGCCCAGCAGGGCTGGGTTGCTCAGGCTTGGCTTGGTGCTGTCTGCAGGCAGCTGCAGGTCTCTCCTCAGGGAGTTGCAGAGTGCCCCTGTCCTCAGGGCAGGGGGAAATCAGGGCGCTGAGACAAGAGGGGCTCCTGAGGGGTTCCCTCCTGGGTAGCAAGTCTGCTGTCAGCGCTGTCTGGCAGGGAGCGGGAGCTCTGCGGCCGCAGGAACCTGCCGCTGGCTGCGGCACCTGTGGCACTCGGGAGCTGGCGCTGTGGGGACAATTGTCAGGTTTAGCTTGGAGCTGGGCCCAGCTGGGAGAGGCTGGGAGCAAGCAAGGAGCCCCAGGAGCTGGGCAGCAGGGAAGCCTCTGAGCCGGTGTCAGTGTGTGCCACAGGGAGCCCTGGCTGGGAGATGGGGCTGCAGGCCGCTCCATGGCGGGGCCTTGCCTGGGGCTGCAGCGCCCATGGCCGACCCTCTCCTTACAGTGACCTCGCAGACAGCCACTGGTGCCAAGCGCCGAGAGGAGCCACTCCGTGGGCATGGGCAGAAGGACAGAGCCTCTTCAGACCCACAGCAGTCCTTGCAGGAGGCACTCTCCATGCTGGGCAGCGATGACTGGTAAGAAAGGCCCCGTTCCCTCTGTGTCCCTCTTAGCGTTAAGGTGGGTCAGAAGCGTGTCTTGCTCGTGCCTCTTAGCCCCGAGAGCCCAGAGGGCCAAAGGGCACTGGTGAAACCTCTGCAGAGCAGTGAGAGGATAAAGATTTGAGAGCAGCCTTTTCTTGGCCTTGCTCTGCAGCAGTGCTGCAGCTGCAGCAGGTCCGTTCTGTTTCCTTGCTTTGCCTGCTGCTCCATAGAGCTGCAAAGGAAACATTTAGAGAAGAGACAAAGCTCTGGAAGGAGATGATTTGCTGGCTGAAGGCTGAAGCAGGATGGCAGAAGCTTTGAGTGTAGAGATTTGGCTGCCTTGGGCCCCTGGCCCAGTGGGACAGAGTAAGATTCCTCCCTGCTCCCACTGCTGACAGCAATGGAAGGTGACAGGGTCTCCCTGTGACCTCCTGCATGGGAGTCCCAGAAGCAGCTCCAGGGAGTTCGTTTTTCTGAGAAATGGACTGAGTTGTGCTTTCAAATCCCTCAGCCTGTCATTACTCCTGAAGGGCTCATGGCAGAAGAGAAGGAAAATGAAAGAAAGTCCTTTAGGAATCTTGCACTTTTGGAATTCAACTTTTTCCTTCTCATTGCTTCATATGGGCCTGAGATGTTTTGTCAATACTCACCATGTGTCCCAAAATGATACACAGGCAGAAGGAGGCCCAGAGGTGATAACCTTACAAAAGTTAGGTGATATTGCTTTTCTTTTTGATGTCTTTTTGATCACTCACTGCTGGATGCTTCATTCACACAGGGGTAGGGACTCCATTCCCACTGGGATAAGCATGAAAAATCTGCCATGACGCACCTCCTTGTGCAGTCACCTTTGTTTTGCCCTTTCTCTTCTGCTTTGTCTTCCCCATTTCTTTTGGTGCCCTGTGAGGTGTAGAGAGCTTCTGCAGGTGTGGGCGGTCCGGATGACACTCAGGGGTGCCCGTGGGATGGGTCACCAGCCCTGTGCTGCAGCCCTGATTCCTCACATACCTTCCTGAGGCTGAGGGCCTGCACAAAGCAAGTGCTCAGAGACAAAGTTGTTTGCACCTTTCAAATGACATGTTGCTGTTGTGGGGGTTCTTTTAGGCAGGGGGTTTTGGGAAAAGCCAGAATTTCAACAGTTCTTGCCCGGGGGGGGAATCTCCTGAGACATCCTGCTGCTTTGTTGGGGAATGTATGAGGTGGAGTGGAGGGGGTGACAGAGAGGCCGAGATCGTAGAGTGGAAACTCAGCTCCAGTGTGGCAGTGCAGACTCTCCCTGCTGAACTGCCTGCTGGGGCTGACAAAGAAGGAAAATGCCCCAGTAACAGCCCAGTGGCACTGTGTCTCAGGGACAGGTAGAGGGAGGTGACAAGAAAGAGCAGTATGGTCTCACAGCTTCTAGAAGCAGTGACAGAGGGGCCTCATGTGCCAGAGATTTCAGGAAGGCTGTCTTCTTAAATGACCACTGAAACCCTTCTCTTTGCCTCTTGGGTTTGTCTATGCTTTTGACAGCCACAGCATCCTGGGTCAATGTGTTCCATGATTTCATTAAGTACTCCTTGAAAAGCACCTCCCATTGTTCGACTGAGCTGCCAGCCTGGTAATTGCTGAGGGTGCTGCCTTGGTGGAGAGAAAAATCAATCTTCTGCCTTTCAGGGAGCTGAAGGAGAAGGGACTCTTCAGCATCAACCACCTGGCTGGGTCCCATTCAGAGGTTCTGCTTTGTAGACTTCATGAGATTTGCTTGGCAGTTAGCAGCGAGGTGAGAACATTGCTCTGAATTGTCCCCCATACTTCATACACGGTGTGTAGAGTAGGTATGAGCTTGTTCATCTCCATGTGTGCTCAGGGACTGCCTTCATTTCTGGTTTTAGACCTCCTATTTCTAATGTCTGTCAGCTGTCTGTAGGATCTGTGGGTACATGTAGCTGTATTTACTGGCAGGTCGGGTATCTGACACCGGTCTGTGAGTGTGGTGCCTTGATGATGCAATGTGCAAATGCACAAACTAAGACACTAATGACGTTAATTGTCAGAGTCCCAATCTCTGCCCAAGCTGTAATTCAACACTGAAATTAGTCTGTAGACCTGAGCCTGTGTTTTCTGTTTCCTGGCTGAGTGCTTCAATTGTTGGTGTTGCTTTTTTGAACAGGAACTTGGGCCTTTATGATTTGAAAGCAGCTCTTGCTTTAATTTTCTAGAAAAAGGGCCTAAAATCAAAGCTGTGGACATTTTGGAAGGGTTAAGTAGAACGCTTTAGTGAAATATTTTTTTTTTAGTCCTGCAGTAAGCAGGTCTGAGGCCAGAAATTGGTGCCAGAATAAGTGCCTTTCTGTGCTTGCGCTGTCCCGCTCTTCTTGTACTTTTATGTTCCTCTGGACACAGTGGGACGTGTTGTCATTTCCTGGGACTTCTGTTGAAGGCAACTGTTTTTCTTTTCCAGGTGATTCTTATGTTTCCCCTCATGACTTCCCCAGGTGATCAACCTCCGTTCTAAGGTGTCCCACTCTGCAATCATCACTTTGGGAGAGCTCTTTGTGACCTTGAAGAAGGACATGGACTCTGAGGTGGATGAGGTTGCTCGGGTCCTTCTCCAGATGGTGTCCAACTCCCCAGAATTTGTTCAGAAAGCAGCCAGTCAGAGCCTGGGGCTCATGGTGGAGAATGTGACTCCTGCACGAGCAATGAGTGCCCTCATGGACATGGGAGTCAAGTAGGTTTTTCTTCTTTTAGTGATATTCTTCACCTTCTAGTGTGGGAGGGAGAAGGGATGAGAGAGAGAATGGGAATGGTGGGAGGGAAGGGTCCTGTATCCTGCATCTTGTGTGGACTCAGGGACTTGATTCTCCAACCAACCTCATTTCTTTCCTCTTGTCACCTATTTCTGCCCTCCTGCAGCCCATTAGTTCTCAGAATCACAGAACTGTAGAATATGGGGTGTGTGAAGGGGCCCATCAGGACCATTGAGTCCAGCTCCTGGCCTTGCACAGAACAGCCCAAGGGTCACACCAAGGGCCTGAGATTGTGTTCCAAATGCTTCTTCAACCATGTCAGGCTTGGTGCTGTGACCACTGCCCAGGGGAGCCTGTTCCAGTACCCAAGCACCCTCTGGGTGAAAAACCTTTCCCTGATATCCAAACTAAAGCTCCTCTGACTCAGCTTCCTGCCGCTTCCTGGAGTTCTCCCAGTCTGTCAGATTTTCCTAGATGTGGTGACCAGTGGGGAAGTGAAAGTGCCTGCAAAGGCTGAGGATAGAGCCTTGTGCTTTTGTGGGAAGAGGGACAATTGCAATTGCAGCTGTGAGCAGTGTTTGGTATTTCACAGCACTAACCACAGAGGCCCTGGGAAAACCACGTCTCCTCATGATGCCATTAACCTGAGAAATGAGGAGGGTCCTTGCTGGGGCGTGGAGCACATGGGGGGCAATCTGCTGGCTGTGGCACAGCCTGCACAGCAGGTGCAGCTCCTGCCAAAAGGAGTCCTGTATGACTGTCCTGGCCACTGAACTCTACTGCTTTACTTACCTCAGTTATTATTAGAATTTGCAGTCGTCCCATGGTTGGTGTCCCCACAAATCGCAACAAATACACACATTTCCTTTCTGTGCCAGACACGAAACACCGCTTTGTATTTCAAAGGAGCCCTTGCAGGGAGATCAGGAAGCTCTAACCAAGCTCTTTAGGGCGCGGGCCACGGCAGGAGTTTTAGGCGCGGGACTGTGTTCTGAGGGGCTCTGGGGCTGCGGGGGATGAGAGGAGATGAATTCCCAGAAGTGGCTGTGCTGAGCATCTGTGGAGTTGGGAGCATTCAGAGGATCAAGGGACGCTTTTGGGGGCTCCCTAATGGGTGCTGAGGGGGCACTGAGGGATCCTGGAGGGTCTGGGGGACACTCATGGGACAGATGGGGGCGGATCCCGGGGTTCTGTGGAGCGCAGGGCATGACGGGCATTGTAGTCCTGCCTCCAGTGGGGCTCAATCTGGCCGCGGGGCATGATGGGAGTTGTAGGCAAAAAGAAAAGATGGCGCTGACCCTAGGCACCGCCTCCAAGTCTCCGGTCTCCAGCGTTAATTGGCTGCGGGCAGTGATGGGCGGGGCATCGGCAAATGTGAGGTGCTGGAGGTGGGAACAGCCCATTCAACCTGTCCAGTCACTCCCAGTACAACCCAGTTCATCCCCAGTACAGACCAGTACAACCCCAGTACAGCCCAGTTCATCCCAAGTGGAACCCAATTACAACCCCAGTGCCTCTCCAATCCTTCCCAGTACGGCCCAGTCCCTCCCAGTACACCTGAGTTCATTCCCAGTTCCCCCCCAATGTCATCCACAGGGTGCCCCAGGGTCCCCAGCCTTCTCCGCAAGGTTCCCAGTGTCCCTATTGTCCCCAGTTTGTCCCAGTATCCCCCAGTATCACTCATGGCTGAGGCTCTGCAGGCCCAGGCAGGCTCAGCCCTGCTCCACCATGGGATCCCATGGGACAGGGCACGCTGGGATTTGCCCCTACAGCTTCCAAGTGTGTCCAGAGAAACTGCAAGGAGAGGGTGACCTCTGTCAGTGGGACCCCTCTGTGCACAGGTACCCCCACTCCTGGGGTGGCTGTGCCAGCTCCCCAGGCACCCCCAGCCCTGGGAACCTGGAGAAAGTGGAAACCACAACTTTGCAAATGCTGTCTGTGCCCGTAATGCAAAGAGAACTGCAGTGTGAAAAAGGAATATTGTTTATTTTCAGAAGAACAGCAACAGGAATGCAGAACATTTTTACATTGTAAGAATATTTGTAACAACAACAATCCATAGAACATATATACATTTTATAACAACAACAATCCAGAGAACCTATATACATTTTGTAACAACAACAATCCAGAGAACCTATATACGTAAGAACATATCTAGCAAAAATATATGAAATATATTTGCAGAAGTCGAAAAAAAGCCCTACATCCTCTATCCTGAAGAAGACAAAAAACTGTAAAGCGTCTGTACAAAAGGGTGGCATCTCTATCTGGGATTTCCATCAGTCCTGGAAGAAAAGCAAGTGCCATGGTCACTGCAGTCAGGCACAGAGGGCTCTTCCATGTGTCCCCAGGCTGGCACACGCTGGTGCAGCAGGACTCTGCTACCAGAACTGAGCCTGGCTGGGTCTGGGATGGAGCTTGTGCAGCCCAAAGCGAGCACAGGACCAGCTGGGGATGGCCTCCAGAATCCAGTGCACAGGGTGCCACGTCCCTGAGCAGGGACCAGCCCAGCCCCAGCCTGGCAGCAGGGGACCCACTCTGCCTGTGGGGACCACATGCCTGTCCTGCTGCTGGCATTGGTGTTTATCCCAAGATCATGGCTTCTTCCTCATCTTTTTCATCAATGTCCATGTCCTCTATGTAGTCTTCCATTTCCACTTCCATCTCTTCTTCCACATCCACATCCACCTCCATCTCTTCTTCCAAATCCACATCCACATCGACCTCCATCTCCTCCTCTCCAGTCTCTTCTTCCTCCATTTCCACATCCTCCACTGTATAAGTCTGCATATCCACTTCCATCTCCTCCTCTCCAGTCTCTTCTTCCTCCATTTCCACGTCCTCCACTGTATAAGTCTGCATTTCCACCTCCATCTCCTCCTCTCCGTCGGTGACAGCCTGCAGAGGTGGCAGAACCTCAGAGTGGAGTCCCTGTCCCACACCAGGCCCACAGAGCTCCAGCCCACCCGGGCAGTTGGGGGTGTCCACCTCCATGCAATGGCACCATACCTTCCTCAGGACAAATGGGAGCATCCTGTAGGGATGGGTGTCAAAATCCAGGCACTAGTGAGCTTTCAGGACTGATGGGGGTAGCAGGGGCAGGTGACAAGGAGGGTGACAGCAGTGGGCAGGAGCAGAGCGAAGGGTGCGCTGACACAACGGCCAAGGGCTGTCTTGTGCACTTTGCCGGGTGCTGGCAGTTCCACTTGGAACGGGGGAGGTGACATCACAGTTCCCAGGAGTCCAGGGTTACCCTGAAGTGGACAATGGAGATCACAGAATGATGGGATCCCTGAATGGTTGGGCTTGGAAGGGACTCTGATCCATCTTGTTCCAAGCTGAGTAATCTTTCCCCAGACCTTGGGGGAGCCCTGTTCCCAAGGATGGGGCATCCACAGCCTCTGTGCACAGCCTGGGCCACTGCCTCCCCAGCCTCAGTGTCAAACAGCAGCTTCCTTAGATCCAGCTTCAATCAACCTCCTGCAGTTGAAAGCCATCCCCCTTGTCCTGTCCCCACAGGCCCTGTTGAACACTCTGTCCCCTTCTTCCCTGTGGGACCCTTCCAGTCCTGCAGAGCCACAGTGAGGCCCCCCCAGTGTCTTGAAGGGTAGCAACGAGCATCAGGAACTGAGAGATGGAAGCTTTAGGCCCAGGTTTGCCCCTAAATGTACAAAATTAATAACAGTGGAGGGGAAGATGGTTAGACACTGGCTCTGTTCTAACTGATGATTTTTTTTTCTTCTTGTCTGTCGTGCTGACCCAGGTTTTTCTGTTTGAAAGGAAGCTTGGCACAATGTCCACTGTCTTCTCCATTTGTGAAACACTGAGCAGAGTCTGGGCAGGCTGATTATGCAGAGCAAAATCTGCAAATCTGAGCCTGGGGATGCAGCTAAACCCAGCCAAAAGTAATTTCTGGAAAGTCGAGCCTGGTTTACATTTTCTTCAGTTTGGCTATGCCAACTTAACCAGTCATTAATAAAAAAGCAATAAAAAAGTTCAAACAAAAACAGACAAAAACCCAAATAAACAAACCCACGCAAACCAATCAAAGAGATAAAAAAACCCAAATCCCAAATAAACTTTACAAATCCTGATTATCCAGGACTTGAATGAGAAGAGGGTTAGAGATGAGATAAGAGGAAATGAGCCATGAGAGAAGTTGAGAAGAATCTTTGGTGAGAGGAGGTGATGGAGTGGCCTTTGGCTGGAATTTTCTTGTATAGCCATGGACAGAACCATTTTTCCTGTGACACAGAGACTGAGTTTTGGGTGGGAGGCAATGGCTCGTGAACAGAGACAACGGGTGAGGAGGGTGGTGGTGGTGCGGTCCGTCTTCAGGGAAGAAGAAGAAGATCTCTGTTCTCAAGACCCCTCGGCCCCAGGGGATGACTTTGGCGGGGAACAGGTGTCCTGAAAGTGAGAGACTGTGCTTTTTTGGAACTGGGCAAAGCATCCTTAAAAGGGGAACCCCAGAAGCAGCTCTGGTCCATGCGCAGTGGTGAGAGCACTGGGCATGGAAGGAAGATGTCACCATGGCAGATGTTCTCTGGGCAGTGCCACGTGGGACATGGAAACACAAGAACTTTCAACTGTGTTTCCTGGGGAAGCCTATGGTACAAGAGGGACTCCTCTCTCCTTGATGAACTGAGAATTGATTATCTAAAGGGTGGTGATGGACTGAGAGTTGATGATCTGAGGGATGGATGTACTGGATATTTGGTGGGGGGAGGAGGAATGTTTTTGGAAAGTTTTAATTCCAAGTTCTGTGTGTTTCTCTTTAGATATAATCGTAGGTTAAAAAAAAATTTTTTCCTTTTTGTTCCTAAGCTGGAGCCTGCTTTGCTCTATTTCTGATCACATCTCACAGCAGACACCAGGGAGAAAGTATTTTCATGGAGGCACTGGCATTGTGCCAGGGTCAAACCAAGACACAGGGCTCCCTCAGCCCCTCGTCCCTTCATGGCCCTGTCCCCTCAGGGTCTCCCCCAGCCCGGCCAAGCTGCCCGGCAGCAGCGCCGCAGCCCCACAGCAGCTCCAGAGCAGCCCCATCCAGAGGCACCTTGGAGCCCTCAGCAATCCAGGCAGCACCACACGGGCAGGAGGACATGGATGGCGCTTCCTGCCTGGCACAGGGCTTGTGGCCATCTCCAGGCACTGCTCTCACAGGGATCCTCAAAGCTCTGGCCCCTGCCCACCCGCTCTGTTGGCAGCACAAAGGCTTCAGCAGAACCACCAAAGGCCAAGGGGCTTCTGGCCATTTTCCCTGCAACACTGCATGCCTGGACAGCTTGCTGTGCCCAAGCACCCTTTTCCCCCTCTTCCCCTATGCCCTGGAGACCCTGGGAAGCAAAAGAAGGCTCCTGGGAGTCTGTGTATTACAACACATTCTGTATTCATATACTAAAGAAAAAACTATTTTCATACTAAAACTATATCCATATACTAAAGAAAAAGAAGAAAAGAACAATCTCAAAGAAACAGAAAATTCCTGCTGGCTCAGGTGGCCCCAGCAGACAGAACGTCTGTGCTCAGCTCTCTGCAGAGCTCCAGCAGCGCAGCCACCTGAGACCTGACAGATGAGGCCGTGTCCTCCATGCCCTACAGAGCTGTTATAAATAAAAAGCTTGACTAGAGTAGGCCAATATTCAAGAAACAACCAATTTATTAATTAATATGGTAAAGTATGAGCAAAACAGAACTGGATACAATGGGGCACGCCGATATTTAGGGCTTACAGGTATTTATAGGGGTACTCAGAAGCTTTCTCAGCAGTTTCTATTCCAATTTTTTTACTCATCAACAGTTTCTATTTCTACTTGTTTACATCACAATTCTATACACTATTGTAATTTAGTTTTTCTTCAGGATGCGTCCCAAAAAGGAGGATCCCCAGATGGTGTTGGTAGTTTCTGAGATGTTGGTCCAGTTTCTGCAAGAATAAAGAGGAATCCCATCTGGTGAAGTCCAGCTCCCCAGATGTGGGCCCACCTTTTTAATTACAATTACTATAAATCTCGTAACAGTGATGTCCAGCTTCCCTTGGTCGAAATTATAAATCCTTGAGATGATGTTCATCTTCCTTTTTCAAGCTGTTTTTCTTGGTTTTGTTAAGGTGTGAGATAAGCATATTTCTTTTATATATATTCCAAAGCTATAATTTCAAGGATACAAGCAATATTCTAAAATTATACTTCAAAGGTTATTATTGCAGCACTCTTTAAGGCCTGACTACAAGCAAAAAGCAACATCCTTAATGCTTTAATTCAAATGCTCCTAAATCAATCCAGGTTAATTACAAACAAAAGACAGGTTCAAAGGGCTTCTTCCATGCTTTACTTTCCTCAGTTAACTTTGGAGGCTTTTCCCTTCTTGTCTTCTTTCTCTAATTTCATTATTTTGGATATCTTAGCTGGTTTCTTAAATTGGCCGACTCCTCCTGTAGCCAATTCCAGGTTGATCACAGCAACCTGCTTGCTTTGAATAACTGAGTGGAATGGTCTGATAAAACATGGAGTAAGGCAAGGTAGAAACAATAACCCAGCTAATGAACACAGTATCATGAACCCTACTTTCTTCAGAAAACCCCAATCACTATACTGCTGTTCTAACTCTTCGTATTGTTTGATTAATTCATTTTGCTTTATTTGTTCTACCCTTTTCTTTCTTGCTTCGGATTTTTGCTTTTGTAGTTGTTGAGTCATTTGTTTCATTCTGCTCTCTGGGTCCCTTCCTTCTCTATCCTTTGCCAAACAAAAGAACTTTGAGTATTGCCGACAAATTTGTTCATCGTCATCCTTGAGAAGGTTGGTTAACACGGGCCCATCCTTGGGAGAAACCTTTTGTCCATATTTTAAATTTTCTCCAACCCAGTATAATTTGCCACCCATAGTGCACACTTTTAATTGGCTGTGGTCATAGCACACTTCACTAACTTGGGAATGTGACATAAATACTGATTCCCTGTTTATCCCGGTCCAGACAGTATGATTGCATTTGTCACAGACAGCTGGAGCAATAGGCTCTGATCCTGCAGCTCGCTCGTGGAATATGTGGAGCTCAGGAGTGAGGCTATTAAGGCCCATTGCTTGGGATGCAATGATCAATACAGTGAAAATAATCCTCAGGGAGTTTAACTCTCTACCTCTCTCAAGGCCCCTTGGGTTGCATCCAAGGGCCAAGATGTAGATCTTATCAGTAGCAGAGTTTATCCCTTGGGATTTAGTCACTGATATCTTTTGTTTCATTTTTGCCTTTTGCCTCATGAGCCTTCAGTTCACTATTTGTCGTGGGAGTGGCCCAATTCTTTTTAATTTAGGCTACTTGGCCCCTAAGTTCGGGGGATGTGCGACTACAATAGGGTTGGTATGTGTGCTTCCCCTTTTCCAGTGATACTTGGCTTCCTGCCAATCTCTTGCTTTTATTTGGTATTCGTCAGGTATCCAATTGCCTTTGTCACACTCTATTTTTTCTAACTTGGCCTTTGGTACTTCCTGCAAATCAATTCATGCTTGAATTCTCCACACTCTCTACCCTTAAAGCAACCCCATGGATAACACTTACAGTTTGGAGTAGTACATTCTACCTCTCGTGAGTACAATTGGTTTTGCAGCTTTAGATAGGAGTGTTTTTGTGACATACATCAGTCTCTCTTTAACTTTACTTTCAGTTCTCTGGGAGTAGATGCAATTCTCCACTGGGATTCAGCAGGGTCTCTGTCGGTGGCTCCTCTGTCAGTGGTTCCGCTGGTCCTTTGACCCGTGACGCGCGGGTCCAGCCCTTTGCTGCGGTTCGGGCGGCGGTATTGGTGGACAGCAGAGTTCAATATGGACCTTCCCACCTAGGAGACAAACTTTCTTCCTTCCAGCTTTTAATTAGCACCCAGTCACCCGGTTTTATTCGGTGTATGCTAAATCCTAGAGGGGCTGATTGAGCAATTACCCCTTTTTCCATTAGCTCTAGGACATGTTGTCCCATCTTCTGGATGTGTTTTTGAATAGTCATATCTGCTACAACTACTGATGTTTGGGGTACCTCCTGGGGATAGGGCATTCCATAAAGCATCTCATATGCAGGAAGTCCTGTGTCTGCATTTGGAAGTGTTTATCATTTATGTTAAGTAATGTTAAATAATTTAGCATAATGTTAAGTAATGCTAAAAGGTAAGCATTTTACCCATGACATTTGGGTCTCAATCATCAATTTTGTTAATTGTTGTTTTATACTTTGGTTCATTCTTTCCACCTTCCCAGAGTTCTGCGGGTGCCAAGCGGTGTGATATTCCCCGGAAATACCCATGGCTTGTATTACTCCTTTTATAATACTGGAAGTGAAATGGGAGCCCTGATCAGAATCTATGGCCCTAATAACCCCAAATCGGGGAATAATTTGTTCCAGCAATATTTTAACTACAAACTTGTGGCTCGGGCAGCCGGGTAGGCCTCCACCCAATGAGTTAGTTGATCTACTAATACCAACAAGTATTTCCATCTGCCCACCCTTGGTAGTTCAGTGTAATCCACCTGAACCCTTTCAAATGGTCTGTTATGAACAAAAAAAAAGGTTATCCCCTTTTTTTTTTTTTTGACTGCAAAGTTCACAGCTGAAACCAATAAATGCCAAGTGGGAGTCCTACTGACTATTGATAGTTTATAATTTCATGTTGTAATGTTCTGTTGACAATATACTTTTAATTACCAGTTCTCAGTAGCTGCTAGGCTGCCCAAGAGTGGTGAGGCCCGACTCCCCCACCTTCGGCGCGGTCCCGCCCGGGCCGGGGATGATGCGGGAGCGGGGGAGCGGCCCCTCCCCAGCGCGGGTCCCGGGGGGCCGGGGCAGCCCCCACGGGTGGTGCCGGCGGGGACCGGCCCGTCCCGGGAGCGGCGGGCAGACCCCCGCCCTGGGGCACGGGTCCCAACTGAGCTGGGAGGGGGCACCCCGGGGATAGCACGGGGGCACAGAGACCAGCCCCGAGCCCCTCTCCTGCAGGGACAGCTGCTGGGTGCAGCCTGCTGTTCCCCGAGTGATGGCACCCACAGATTGGGATGCTAATGCCGTTGTTAACACTGTATCAGTATCACCCTGCCTGTTTCTCACTTTCACTAACAGCTGGAAGACCACTTTTCTTTCAACTGCTTACACTCAAAACAAGCCCCCCCTTTTCTTTTTTTTTTTTTTTAATTACTTTTCAACACAATACACCTCCCTCCAAGGAGATGTGGTAAAGCTTAAATGCACAAACTAAATTTCCCATACTTTCATTCGCCTATATTAACTCACTTTTATTTCTCATTTACCTTCACACATTCCTTATGCACAATCCTCATTACCCATACTTTCATTTGTCTACATTCACTCACTTTTATTTCTCATTTACCTTCACACATTCCTTCACACCCTCAAGACACAAAGTGGATCTTTACTGCTAGAAAATCACGGGTCCCTGTGGCCCCCCCTCGCCTTGGGGTTGGCCTCCAGGTCTCAGTATCTCCGAGCCTCTGGAAGGGCCCTGGCTCTGATCGCCTCTGGTGCCCCCACACACCTGGAAAGCACTGGCCTGGTTCACAGGTCACACAGCCCCTTCGGCTAAAGCCCCCACCTGTCTGAGGACTACAGCCTGGTTCACAGGTCACACACAAAACCTTCGGCTAAAGCCCCCACCTGTCCGAGGACTACAGCCTGACATAATATGCTTCTAACGTTGTGGGGGGTATGGGGGGTATATACTACTAACAGAGCTCCGAACGTAACTTTTTTTTTTTTTTCCTTCTATCAGAAGGGCTGTTGCTACTATAGCTTATAAATATACTGGCCATCCCCTGCTGACAGGGTCCAGTAATTTTGAATAATACCCCACCGGCTTTCTGTCTCCTCCCCAGTCCTGGCTGAGCACTCCATAAGCAGTTAATTTACCGATCTCCCCAGGAGTGGACCAGACGTCCGGAGATATTTTATTTTCATCCTGGTTCGTCAGTTTGTACAATTGTACCATTAATTGATCATTTTGAGGCTTAATCCCAATATTCAGAGATAAAATAAGGTCTCTGCCCAGTAAATTGCATTCTGCTTCCAAAAATGATAATAGATCACTAATATCCAACTTTCCTTTTGCTTCAATTAGTACTTGTTCAATAATGGGAACCTTAAAGGCTTCCCCTTTTGCTCCAATTACTTGAGCTGTTTTCTCACTGATTTGCATCCTTTTTGTGATCTTCGCATTGTTGATTTTTCAGCCCCTGTATCTACTAAAAATGTAAATTCTTCACCCTGGGGACCTATCTTTAATTTTATCAAGGGCTCTTATTTTGGTCCCCAATAAATAGAGCCCCTGACACCTCTAATCTTCTGAAAACAGTTTTTGGTCTGCTTCTCATTTCTTGCAAAACCTTGTAACATGACCTTCAACTCCACAGTAAAAGTAGGTAGGTCTTTTCGAACCATTACCTGTTATTTTTCATGTGGTTTTAGCATTCCTGAAGATGCACCGCCCTTCTGAACCTCTTTTACTGCAGCCACAAAAACCTTAGCTTGAACTTTTGCCTTCTCTTCATCACATAAACTGTCTGTGCTTCCCTTAACAATTCCTGTAAACCTCTCTCCTGCTAGCCATCCAATTTTTCAAGTTTCCTCCTAATATACTCCCATGATTTTGTCACAAACTGAGTTTTGATTAATGCTTCCCCCACAGCTGTATCAGGATCCTGTCCTGAGTACATTTGTATACTTTTCCTTATCCTTTCTAGCCAGTCTATTGGGGACTCATCTTTTCCCTGGCGTTCATTTAAGGCCTTGCTGATATTTTGGACTCTGGGAACTTCTCAAATTCCCTGAATAATTATATTCCTGAGGTCCACCATATTCTGCCTATCTTGGTCATTATTATGGTCCCAGTTAGGGGTTGCCAGGGGCCATTTCATTTCTCCTAAAGGTTCCTGCTGGTGGTCTCTATCCCAAATTCTCATGCCAGCCTGTCATATCAATTGCCTCTCCTCTGCTGTAAATAAAATACTTAAAATTGACTGCATCTCTGTCCAGGTGTAAATGCTGGGTCCTAGAAACTGATCTAACCTTTCAGACACCCCCAGAGGATCTTCAAGTAACCTCCCCATTTCTTTTTTTAAAATCTCTTACATCCCCAGTATTCAGGGGTGCTGACACACACCCAATGACTGGTCTCCCCTGATTCCCTGCTAATGGTACTTCTCTTAATGGGTACAGCTGCCCCCCCTTCCCTTCTCTGTAGCTCTCCCCACTGCTTTCTGCCCATGCCTTTTCCTGGCTTCTAGTTCTGTGTGCTGGTGGTGAATCTGGCACCGGGAGTGGAGCTATCAGGGCTTGTGGAGCAAGGGGTGCAGGATTGGGTGCAAGGGGTGCTGGATTAGGTGCAAGGGGTGCTGAATTAGGTGCAAAGGGTGCAGGATTGGGTGCAAGGGGTGCTGAATTAGGTGCAAAGGGTGCAGGATTAGGTACAAGGGGTGCTGGATTTGGCACAAGGGGTGCAGGATTAGCTACTGGATGAGGCGCCTCTGGCAGAGCAGCCTGCTGTGGTAGATAAGGGGGGGGGAGGTTACCTAAGGGGTCCCACTGATGCTTTTCCTTTAATGCATACAGGGGAGTAGGCCAGGACCCATGCCATAAAGTGGCATAATTGCTTTCTTCTTGGTTAACAGGGTCCTTTTTATTTACATAGGCATTCGGGGCCTGACTGATCCACCCTTCAGACGACCCATACGTTGGCCAATATAAATTATCAGGTGGTTTAATTTCCTTAGTGCATTCTACCATACAATATTGTATCATTTTCTTCTTACTTTTTTCCTCTCCTGTTTTCACATTTTTTCCATGATTTTAACATTACCCCAAGGGGCTGTCCTGGGGTAAAAATGCTCCCTCTTTTTCCGGTACCTCAGTACCTCTATTTCCTGCTGGTTTATACCAGCCCCTGGGTTCTTGCTTTCGCATTTACCCATTTTATCCTAACAGGTGTTCCCTCAATTCGCCTCAATCACACTTGTTCAGACCTTGGTCCCTTTTTGTCAAGGAATTTTCTAATAAAAAGTCCCTTCTACCAGTACCGCCTCCCACCTCTGATGTTCTAAAGAACAACAATCCCTCTTCACTATTATCTCGTCTCCCCCCCCGACCGTTTATATACCGAAAATCCTACTTCATTCGCTTCGTTCCTTCACCTGTCGTTCCCCTCGCGGGGAGACGAAACCGAGGTTAGAAGAACTCCACGGTCGCTTCGTGACTGGGTCCCGTCTCACACACACACCATTCACACTCTTACACTCACACACCCGTTATTATCCCACCTAACCAAGCAATACTTACAGCCTCCTTTTCTGGCCTGGGTCTCCATGCACAAGTTATTACAGGTGAATTTACTGCAGTCTACTCCGGAAGCTCCAAATTCTTTGCTCATAAATTACCTTAAAAAAATTTCCTCTTCCCTGAAAGGTTCCCCAGTCACTCAGGGCCACTAGAGGCAAAAAGCCTCCTGGTGGGGCGCCTCCCTGAGATCAGGAGTCCCCCTAAGTGGATTTGGAAATTTCCCGGCCAATGCACCAAATTTGTTAAAAATAAGAAGCTTGACTAGGCCAATATTCAAGCAACAATCAATTCATTAATTAATTATGGTAAAGTATGAGCAAAACAGCGCTGGGTACAGTGGAGGCAGTTTTCCCTCCGACTGCACACTGATATTTGGGCTTACAGGTATTGTTAGGGGTACTCAGAACCTTTTCAGCAGTTTCTATTTCTACTTGTTTTTATCACAATTCTTTACACTATTGTGATCTAGTTTTTCTCAGGATGTGTCCCAAAAAAAAATGAGACCCCCAGATGGTGGTGGCTGCCTCCGAGATGTTGCTCCAGTTTCTGCAAGAACAATGACAAATCCCATCTGGTGAAGTCCAGCTCCCCAGGTGTGGGTCCCCTGTGTTATCACAGGGGCTATCAGTGATGTCCAGCTTCCCTTGGAGTTATAAATCCTTGGAAGGATGTCCCTCTTCCTTTCTCAAGCTGTTTTTCTCAGTTTTGTTAAGGAGTGAGATAAGCACATTTCCTTTCTATACATTCCAAAGCTATAGTTTCAAGGATACAATCAATATTCCAAAATTATACCTAAAAAGGTTACCATTGCAGCACTCTTTAAGGCCTGACTACAAGCAAAGAGCAACATCCCTAATGCTATAATTCAAATGCTCCTACATTAATCCAGGTTAATTGCAAACACAGGCTAGGTTCAGAGGCCTTCTTCCATGCTTTACTTTCCTCAGTTATTATTAGAATTTGCAGTCGTCCCATGGCTGGTATCCACACATATCGCAATCACAACTACACACATTTCCTTTCTGTGCCAGACACGAAACATAGTTCTGTATTTCACACCACCCAGTCCCTCCCAGTACACCTGAGTTCATTCCCGTTCCCCCCCCCAATGTCATCCACAGGATGCCCTAGTGTCCCCAGCCTTCTCCACAACGTCCCCAGTGTCCCCACTGTCCCCAGTCTGTCCCAGTATCCCCCAGTATCACTCATGGCTGAGGTTCTACATGCCCAGGCGGGCTCACCCCTGCTCCAACATGGGATCCCATGGGACAGGGCACGCTGGGATTTGCCCCTACAGCTACCAAGTGTGTCCAGAGAAACTGCAAGGAGTGGGTGGCCTCTGTTAGTGGGACCCCTCTGTGCACGGGTACCCCCACTCCTGGGGTGGCAGTGCCAGCTCCCCCAGGCACCTCCAGCCCTGGGAACCTGGAGAAAGTGCAAACCACAACTTTGCAAATGCTGCCTGTGCCCATAATGCAAAGGGAACTGCAGTATGAAAAAGGAATATTGTTTATTTTCAGAAGAACAGCAACAGGAATGCAGAACATTTTTACATTGTAAGAATATTTGTAACAACAACAATCCATAGAACATATATTTTGTAACAACAAAAATCCAGAGAACCTATATACGTAAGAACATACCTAGCAAAAATATATGAACTGTATTTGCAGAAGTCGAAAAAACCCCCTAAATCCTATATCCTGAAGAAGACAAAAAATTGTAAAACGTATGTACAAAAGGGTGGCATCTCTATCCGGGATTTCCATCAGTCCTGGAAGAAAAGCAAGTGCCATGGTCACTGCAGTCAGGTACAGAGGGCTCTTCCATGTGTCCCCAGGCTGGCACACGCTGGCCCAGCAGGACTCTGCTACCAGAATTGAGCCTGGCTGGGTCTGGGATGGAGCTTGTGCAGCCCAAAGCGAGCACAGGACCAGCTGGGGATGGCCTCCAGAATCCAGTGCACAGGGTGCCACGTCCCTGAGCAGGGACCAGCCCAGCCCCAGCCTGGCAGCAGGGGACCCACTCTGCCTGTGGGGACCACATGCCTGTCCTGCTGCTGGCAGTGGTGTTTATCCCAAGATCATGGCTTCTTACTCATCTTTTTCATCAATGTCCATGTCCTCTATGTAGTCTTCCATTTCCACTTCCATCTCTTCTTCTACATCCACATCCACATCTACCTCCATCTCCTCCTCTCCAGTCTCTTCTTCCTCCATTTCCACATCCTCCACTGTATAAGTCTGCATATCCACTTCCATCTCCTCCTCTCCAGTCTCTTCTTCCTCCATTTCCATGTCCTCCACTGTATAAGTCTGCATTTCCACCTCCATCTCCTCCTCTCCGTCGGTGACAGCCTGCAGAGGTGGCAGAACTTCAGAGTGGAGTCCCTGTCCCACACCAGGCCCACAGAGCTCCAGCCCACTCGGGCAGTTGGAGGTGTCCACCTCCATGGAATGGCACCTTACCTTCCTCAGGACAAATGGGAGCATCCTGTAGGGATGGGTGTCAAAATCCAGGCACTAGTGAGCTTTCAGGACTGATGGGGGTGGCAGGGGCAGGTGACAAGGAGGGTGACAGCAGTGGGCAGGAGCAGAGCGAAGGGTGCGCTGACACAACGGCCAAGGGCTGTCTTGTGCTCTTTGCCGGGTGCTGGCAGTTCCACTTGGAACGGGGGAGGTGACATCACAGTTCCCAGGAGTCCAGGGCCAACCTGAAGTGGACAATGGAGATCATAGAATGATGGGATCCCTGAATGGCTGGGCTTGGAAGGGACTCTGAAGACCATCTTGTTCCAAGCTGAGCAATCTTTCCCCAGACCTTGGGGGAGCCCTGTTCCCAAGGATGGGGCATCCACAGCCTCTGTGCACAGCCTGGGCCAGTGCCTCCCCACCCTCAGTGTCAAACAGCAGCTTCCTTAGATCCAGCTTCAATCAACCTCCTGCAGTTGAAAGCCATCCCCCTTGTCCTGTCCCCACAGGCCCTGTTGAACACTCTGTCCCCTTCTTCCCTGTGGGACCCTTCCAGTCCTGCACAGCCACAGTGAGGCCCCCCCAGTGTCTCCTCTTTCCAGGCTGAGCATCCCCAGCCCCACTTGGACAGCAGTCAGTTATATCAGGGGCAGTCAAGGCTGAAGGGTAGCAAAGAGCATCAGGAACTGAGAGATGGAAGCTTTAGGCCCAGGTTTGCCCCTAAATGTACAAAATTAATTGCAAAGGAGGGGAAGATGGTCAGACACTGGCTCTTTTCTAACTGGGGATTTTTTTCTTTTTCTTCTTGTCTGTCATGCTGACCCAGGTTTTTCTGTTTGAAAGGAAGCTTGGCACAATGTCCACTGTCTTCTCCATTTGTGAAACACTGAGCAGAGTCTGGGCAGGCTGATGATGCAGAGCAAAACCTGCAAATATACTGGTGATCCTTGCCCAGGGGATGCAGCTAAACCCAGCCAAAAGTAATTTCTGGAAAGTCGAGCCTTGTTTACATTTTCTTCAGTTTTGCTACGCCAACTTAACCAGTCATTTATAAAAAGGCAAATAAAAAGTTTAAACCAAAACACAGAAAAACCTAAATAAACAAACCCATGCAAACCAATCAAACAGATAAAAAACCCCAAATCCCAAATAAAAACCAAAGGGAATGAGGAATTAGTAGAGTTGTGAGGATATCACAGCCGGCAAATGGCTGCTTCCCACAGGATCACCATAAAAACCCACATATAACAGCTGCTCCAAAATATACCCAACAGGAGAGCTATAAAAAGTGATACATGACAACTTTGGGGGCAGCTCCACAGTAAGGTGAAGGATGAGCAGTTGTACAGATGCAGCATTCCCCACCCTCCAGGCTGCTGTTTGCTCCTGATGAAAGACCCTTGCAGGACTGTGGCCCCTCTCAGTGCTGTGTAATTTGCACAAGGATTTGCAGGAGTGTTCCCAATAAACCATGCTTCTCCTGACCTTAACTTTTCTGGATTTCTACCATATGATACAAGAAACTTTGAAAAAACCAAAACACCTTGTGGGGAGGCATTTTTTCCTTTCTTCAGAGTGCCTCCTCCTTTTGTTCCCTCCAGAGCTCTCACTTCATTTCTGCTGTTTTTTGGAGCATGTGCTTACCTCTTTCCTGACCCCCTGGGCTTGTTTTGGCTCTGGCTGTCATGGACACTAATAATTGTGGGGTTTTTTCCCTCCATCTATTTCTGTCTCTTCAAGTGGTTTACCTTCATTTACCTGTTGGAGTGATGGATTTTTCTCACCTTTTGTTACTTAGTGCTTTTTCTTCATTCTCTAAAACCAACTTCTCACTTGCCCCGTGGCTGTTAGATGCCATTATTAGGAGCATTAATTCTTTCTCTCCTGCTTGTCTGAGCTCTCACAGGGAGCTGAGAGCTCTTTGGGGTTAAACCTGACTCACTTCAGCGCCTTCCTTGGTGCTGCCTGTGTACTTGGACACTTGAAGGGAATAAAGTCTGGGTGTGGAGATTACAGCTGGGAAATCATGGCTCTTTTGAAGAAGACAAGAATGCTGTTGCCAGTTTTTTCCAGGATAATCTGAGCACCTTGTTTTGGGGAGAAACAGGCTCTGATCAGCAAAGAGGTGGCTGTTGCAGGTACCCAGGTTTGGAGGGAAGGGTGCAGCTCCTGGGAGTGTGTTTGTGGGGGGCTATAAGGTTTGTGTGGGCTCCCTGGAGCAGTGGGAACACCCCACTGGGAGATGCACATCAGGAAATGGGTGCACAAAGGGCCTGAAGTGTGACCAGCTTTGGTGAAGGTTTCCATAGGAAAAAATATTTTTAGTGGGATTTTGGACAATTTGATGTTCATTCTCCTCTCCTTTGCCTGATGAACATTTCCCCCTTTGCAAGAGCATGGGGAATCCTGAGCTCACACAATAAAAATCCCTGATAATGATTTTTTTTTTTATTTTTCAGTGTTGTCATCTCAGCAGGAGTCACTGTAAGAGAAGATGTGTGACCTGGCTGTTTTTAACTTTGTGACAGGATCAATGCCATGGGGAAGCTGGTGAGAGGAGCATCACTGCTCTGTCCTTAATTTTCCAGCACAACTGAGGATGATTTAAGAACCCAGGCACAGCCAAGACCTTTCCTCCTGCTGTGCACATCAAGCAATCACTGCCTCATCACACCTCAGCTTCAAACACCTGGTTTGCATCTGGCTGACCTTGACTGCCCTCCCTGGATGGGAAGATGAAGAGGTGGAAGTGTAAAAGATTGGGATTTGATGGGTGAGCTGTGAAATAGTGGCTGGTGCAGGCTGGTTTTGGGTAAACATCGTGTGCTGTGCCATGGAGGATGAGAGTAAATGGATTAAAGAGGAGATAAAAAGGGCAAGGCACCTGGTTATCTCCTGTTAAAGAAAATGTTGGAAAAATAGACATGTAAGAAATATGTCAGAGATGGTCATTAACTGCACTGCAGGGTCAGAGCTCCTTTCATAATTGGCCATGTAGTGAATACCAGAAATGATTAAAAAAGTTCATAAGGGCTGAGGGCTTTTACTGAAGGATTGGGAGAAACAAAGGAATACTGTTTCTGGAAGAACTTATATTATATTTTAAGCATGATCCTCTTTCTGACATAACAGCTGCTTGGAATAAACTGAAGTATCTTCTCCATTAGCGCTGGCAGGAGCTGGATAAAGCTTTCATTCAGGTAAACTTTCATCCAACATATGTCTCTGGAATAATAAATTTAATGGGAGCCATCAAACCTATTGTCTGAGTAGGGATTGCACTTAGGGCAAGAAAAAAGAGTAATTAGGAGTGGACAAACCATGAATTAGAGTGGGGAAATTATAATTGATGCTGGTTTAGGGGAATATTTAACTAAGCTAAGATAGAAGTCTACCTTCATTGCAGGCTAAGCTTTATAACAGAATTCTACTAGAGGAAATTTAGTAGTCCTGGGCTCCTAACAGACCTTTAGATACAAGTTTACCTCTGGTTTGAGAAAACTCAGCGCTTGAGCAGGATTTTATGGCTTTGCTCTTGACCCTTGGGCTAGAAATGCTCCTTTAAAATTAATGCTAAAATTAGAGCTTCTAAAAATTTCCAAGAGTTTCAATGGAGAAAGGTCCACCTGGACTTTGGGGACAGTTTCTCAGAGCAGAACATTTCAAGTGCTATTAAACTGCATTCAAACTCCCTTTTGTTGGGGCATAAATTTCACACCCTGCTCTATCAGTCTGACATGTCCTTTGAGAAGAGAGAAACTTTACAAGCCACTTTAAAAATAATTTCCCTGACAGGTTTGCAGCTCTGAGAATGTTAATAAACTGAAATGGCTTTTCATCCTGCAGTAGCTCCTAAGTAATTATGATTGTCTGTAGGCAGACTAATGAAAGCAGCTGTTAACAACCTAATGACAATTTGAACCAGCCCTCTGCTCCACAGACACATCCCTTTTCTGTCCCTGATTTTCCTGCATCCAGTGCTTCCCAGAGAAGTTTAGTGTTGCTTGATGGTCAGGTAAAAACAGCTTTCTTTTGTAGGAGTGGTGCTGCTCTTCTCTGAGGTGGAGCTTCACCTGGGCTGCTGCCATGCTGGGCTCACCCCACAAAGTCCAGTTCTGCAGGAGCTGGGCAGCATGGAGAGCTTTGATAGCAGAGCATGGCAAAACTGGAGTGGAGGGATTCTGGCTCAGTGTTCCCCTCAGTACCAGACAGCATTAGTTATTGAAAAATCTTGAGTTCAAAGAGAAGATGTTGCTGTTTTGGCTCTAATCTTAGCTTGCTTTCAATACAGTTTTCCCTGGCACTTCAGATACTGTTTTTCTCTTGCTTTCAATAGTCTGTCATTCCAGATGACCTTTAAAGGTCCCTTCCAACCCAAACCATTCTGTAATTCTTTGGATACATGATGAATAGCAACATGTGTTTTACTCTCATTATGGATGATATTACATCATGTCTGGCCTTTTGGGGCTCTTCTCCAGGACCTTGGGACTACACTCACTCCTATTTGCTCTTCATTGGTTTTTTTGCTTACCAGTGAGCATTTTCAGTTCTGCCCCCCATGTTTAGAGCAAGGTTTCTGTGACTCACTGCACCAAACACCAGGTCAGTCCAAAAGAGCATTAGGAAGTATCCAGATGTATTTCCCCTTCTTCCTTCTGGGAACATGGAGCTCTTTTGAGCACTCTGGCTTTCTGAGCTCCCTCACATGTCTTGATCCTTTTCTGGATAACCAGAGGGGTATGAGGATTAAATCCTGTCTCAGCTCTGAGGTCTGCCTTTTGAAATGTCCCAGTCATCCTCTCCTACTCATCTCATCCTGGCCTTGCTGGAAATATTATCCCTTCATGGGATTGTTGTTCAGCTTTGGGGCATTCTGGCACTGCTTTTCAGTGAAAGTTTTGGAGACTTTGAAAGGTTTCCTGGTGTGGGAATGACAATCCTCAGTGCTAATGCTTATGGGGGTTGCAGTTGCCTGAGTTGTGAAACCTCCTGAAAAACATGGTTTGTTCTTTTTTGCTTGACTTTTCCTTGACTGTTTTCATCAACAGATTAGGAGGTTTGGGGATGTCTTTTCAAAGTGAATTTCAATGATTCTCCTGCCTGGCATTTCAAAGGGGAACAGTATTTTGGGGTTTTTTAACCAGCAGCTGCTTACAATCCAATGAGCTGACTGCCTTTAATTAACCATAATATGTTCCAGGAGAGCAGAATAACAAGGGAACAAAACCAAGGGGGGCAAACTCTGTGACTGAACCTGGACTTGCCCTTTCCCAGGTGCAGGATTCTGGGCAGCCCTGTAACCCTTTGCTGGCCACTTTGAGCTCTGCCATGCAGTGCCTTGGGTTTCTGGGGAGGGCAAAGCATCCAATCCCTCAGCTCCAGGTTCACACTTGAACAGTCACCTGCAAACCCAGAGGCCAGTGGCTATTTCTGTCTGTGGGATTTGCACACTGGAGCTTTGCTTTTGAAAGTTTGGGCAGCCTGGCTGCTCAGGGAGGGATCTCTCTGCCTTGAGGGTCCCTGAGTTCTCTCCTCTGCTTGAGGGGCTTGAATCTGTTCTTTCCTCACCTCCTGATCTGCAGGTTTCTTGGTGGAGGCTTTTGCAGACAGGAGAGCATGGCAGGAGTGCTGGAATGAAACAGTTATGTCTGGAGTCTGGCTTTAGGTAGTTGATTCATCCCTTAGCTGCTGGGCCTTAAAATTCTTTAAACTCCACATGTCATCTCCTCATACCAGTGTGGGACTGAGACAACACTGAGCTCCTGGGCTTTTTCTCTGTTAGCAGAACAAACTATTGCACTTCTAAACTGTGCACATCAGCACTGACTGTTATAAATGAGAAGCTTGACTAGGCCAATATTCAAGCAACAATCAATTTATTAATTAATATGGTAAAGTATGAGCAAAACAGAGCTGGGTACAGTGGGGGAAGTTTTCCCTCCAACTGCACGCTGATATTTGGGGCTTACAGGTATTTATAGGGGTACTCAGAAGCTTTCTCAGCAGTTTCTATTCCAATTTTTTTTGCTCATCAGCAGTTTCTATTCCCAATTTTTACATCACAATTCTATACACTATTGTGATTTAGTTTTTCTTCAGGATGCATCCCAAAAAGGAGGATCCCCCGATGGTTTTGGTAGTTTCCAAGATGTTGGTCCAGTTTCTGCAAGAATAAAGACGAATCCCATCTCTGGTGAAGTCCAGCTCCCAGAATGTGGGTCCACCTTTTCAATTACAATGGCCATAAATCTCATAACAGTGATGTCCAGCTTCCCTTGGTTGAAATTTTAAATCCTTGAGATGATGTTCATCTTCCTTTCTCAAGCTGTTTTTCTTGGTTTTGTTAAGGTGTGAGATTAGCACATTTCCTTTATATATATTCCAAAGCTATAGTTTCAAGAATACAAGCAATATTCTAAAATTATACTTCAAAAGGTTATTATTGCAGCACTCTTTAAGGCCTGACTACAAGCAAAAAGCAACATCCTTAATGCTTTAATTCAAATGCTCCTAAATCAATCCAGGTTAATTGCAAACAAAGGACAGGTTCAAAGGCCTTCTTCCATGCTTGACTTTCCTCAGTTATTGTTAGAATTCGCAGCTGTCCCATGGTCGGTGTGCACACACATCGCAATCCCAAATACACACATTGCCTGTCTCTACCTGACACCAAACACAGCTTTGTATTTCACATAACCTGAGGCTTCACCCTACTCATTACAGACATCAGGGGGGAGCTGCTTATACTGCTCATCTCTGCCCCTGGAAGAGAGGCATTCAAAGAATGAGATGCCCCATAGGATTCTGGTTGTGTGCTTTCCTCAAAAACATGGTGAGATGAGGTGTGTAGGACTCATTTCTTCAGAAGGGCAGGAGAAACCTCTGAAGGCCTCCCCTAAAGAGCCTCCTTACCCAGCAGTCTGACACAGATTTGCTTCTGAAGAGCTTTGTAATTTGTCCTTATTATGCTCTATCTGTGATTTAATGAAAGCCTCTTTCTCTACTGTAATTGAGCTCTTAATCTCATCTGAAAAGCAGAGCAGAATCCCTTCAGAGATGGTGTTTGAGTAACAGCCTGTTTGTGTTTCCTCTGCTGTGCTGCTGCTCATGGAGCTGCTCACTCCTCATTTAAAAGCAGAAAATAAACAGATTTCTCTGAGTCAAAAATACATCAGTGATACCACACAGAGTAGGTCTGAATAGAAAACTCTTCCACTGCCCAGCTGAGCAAGCAAGATCTTCCCTGGTTCTGCAAAGAATATGAAGAAGGGAGTTTTCCTTAGGGAGCACCTGAGGCCCCATACAGGTGATGCTCAGCAAGTGGCACCTGGGCATGGCAGCTGTCAGCTAAACAATTGGCTCTGGGCAGGTAAGAGTGGGCAGGAGGTAAGAGTGGAAAGTCAAAACAACAGGATGCTGAGAAACTTGTAAGAGGAATAACGACCTCAGTGAAAACCCCTCCATCTTAAAGATTCAAAAAGCATTTTTACAAAAATCCACAAAAATGTCCTTATTTTTATCAGTCTGTTCTTCCTAAATAGCATTTTGCAATCAGAATTAGGAGTTGAGAGACACTCAAGAAGGCTCAGCAGAGGATTTTCCATTGGGACCTTAGTACATATCTTTTACTGTGCTGTAGTTTGAAGGAGGCCCCGAGCTCCAGCTGCAGCCTGGGGAGACCCTGTAGACAGAAACACTCCCCACAGCTGCTGTGGGACTGACCCAGAACCAGAATCTGGAGGGAACTGTGTCAAATACTTCCCACTAGAAAACACTTGAAGCTTGATCCACACTTCTCAGTTCAGACCTCAGGCAGTGCCAGGAGTCACCAGTTTGCTGCTGCTCTGTGCAGAACTGGTGGCTGTGAGTGGCAGAGCTGTGGGGTGAACAGGCTGATGGCTTTGTGAGGCACACAGAACCTTCCATCTCTACTGCCCTGTCCCCAGGAGAGAGTGGATTTTCCTAGAGAAATACCTGGAGAGTGGGAAGCATGAAGAGAAAATCATTCCCTGCCAGTGGATGCTGTGCTTGTTGCAAACACATGAGCTACACCTGGTAGGAGTCCTTGCTGCCAATCCACAGGGATTCCAGGCTGAGATCAGCTCAGCTCTGTCATTTGCCAAGAGATTGAGGATCAGACTTTGCACCACACTTCCAGAGCTGCCCTGACCCAGCCTGCAGAGCAAGAAAGGATCAGGATCGGGTTCCAGTGCTGTTTTCAGCACTGTTTTATTCACCCTGAGGGGACAGCAGGAGGCTGCTGGCGCCTTTGCCTTGGGAATTGGAGATAATGGCTGCTCTTGTCCCTCTTCTGCTTGCCACTTGAATTTTATCTGTAAAAGGGCAACTGCCTTTTTCAATCAGTGCTTCCCAGAGACAGGGAACTTTTGTCGCAGGCACCATGATGAGCAGATCTTGAATACTCACAAATCCCTGAGCACAAAGTCAAGGAGAATAAAGCAGCCTCACAGGCCACATTTGCAGTGCACAAACACAGCCCTGTTGTTGCTGCTGCTGAAATAGAATCAACTGACAGAGGCCATCACAGAAATTGCCTCTCAAGTGTCAAATCAAATGAAAAATTCCACCAGGAGGAAGAAAAACCAGAACTTCTTGACTCCCTTCCTTGTTTCTTCCGAGCAGCAGCAGCAGCAGCAAATGGAGATGCCCAGAGGTATTCCCAGCTGCTGCTGATCCCAGCTGGAGCCCAGCCTGCTGCCCAGTCCCAGCGGGAAGCTGAGCCCAGCCCGGGCAGCTCCCGCAGTGTCGGGAGCTCAGCGCACGCGGGGCCAGGCCCAGAGCCCCGGGCACGGCCGCCCATTGCGGGGCAGCGGTGCAGACGGAATGTCCTGCGGCCCAAACCTCCTGCTCCTGCCACACAGCGCCAGCCTTCTCCCCCTCCTCCTCCTCTTCTCCCAGCACGCCACAAATTCCAGCTCGGAGGAGGCTGCCCCAGGGAGGGCTCAGGCTCCTGCTTCAGCCTCAGGCTCCCTGCCGAGGAACAGGGCATCTTTCAATCACTTCCACAAGCTCAGGGTTCCCATTTCATGGGGAATCTGGGCTGAAAATGGCCTTGTTAAGAAGGAAAATAGCAGAGGGAATGGATTGGAAATTATTAGGAATAATGACCCTTCTTACAGACAAAGTTCACCAGGTCATTCCCTGCATTTGTCCTCTACAGATTCTTTCACTCATCTCCTCAGAGGTCCAGTTGTTCTGCTGCTTTCCATGAACTGATTTTTATCACTGCATGAGATGTAGAAGCAGCGGAACTGAACGAAGAAACAAACTCCCTCTGTCAGCCCATTTTCATCTTCTAGATCGCTTTCAAGGTGTCCATGGGGATGATGGAATGATTATCACACAGCTCTCCATTTCTGGCTGCAAGCTCTGGAGATTCTCTCTCGGCATTCAGTCAGGCTTGCATTCCCTAACAATTCCTGGGAGCCCGTCATGGTTTCTTAGGGTAGAACAAAAACAATGAAAATTTCACCAATGGCACAACAGCCCAGCCCACAAGGAAAAGAAAGAACAAGTTGTCAACTTCTCAAACCTTAGTCTTTCTTTGCTGAAATAGTCGTGCTGCACGCACGGTGTGGAAAGCCAAGAGAAGCTGCAGTTGGTGGCACATCTTGTGACAGAAGCTGCACCTCGTTCTCCAGGAAAGGTTCTTGGAAAGAGCAAACAGGACTGAGGAGAAGATGATGGGAAAACTGAAACAGCTTGTAAGAAATGAAATTAAAATGGGGAGAACAAATCCAAGACATTTTACTGTATTTATTTTTATGCTCCCCTTTTCCATCTTGCACTAATTCTCCATCCCATTAATTCCAAATGGATCTCACCTCAAAGATCCATGACTTAGCATGTTTTAGACACTGTCAAATACCATGAGCTACACAAACTTTGCCTTCCCCTGGTTTTCTTGGAGAGCAATGCTGGAGAGGTAAGTGCAGTGCTTGGGTCAGGTACAAATTCTGCATTCAGGGAATGCGTTCCGATAGTGTTTGACCCTCAGCAGGGACAATGCACAGCAGCGACCGAGGGGATTCCTGTGCCGCTGTGCAGGAGTGCAGACTCTGGGTCTGGGCTGAACACGGCAAAGTTCCCGTGTTTGGACAGGCTCAGGGGCTGCCCCCGGGGAGCGTTGGGCTTGGCAGGGGGGTGAGCGGGCAACGGACAAACGGACACGGGGAAAAACGGCCCCGGTGCTTCAGTTGCAGCAGCAGCAGCGGCGGCGGCAGCAGCAGCAGCAGCAGCAGCGATAGCAGCGACATTTTAGATTCTTGCTTGTCCTCTCCTCTCCTCTCCCGCAGTCCCGCACCCTCTCCCGGTCTCCCTTCCCCGGCGGCCCCTCCTCTCCCAGTTTCTCTCTCTCCGTGCCCGGCCGGACCATGCCCCCGGCCGGCCCCCGGCCCCGGGCGGGGCTGCCCCGGCCCCAGCCCCGGGCGTCCCTCCGCGGTCTCGCCTCCGGCCGGCTCTGGCCGTACTGGCGGTGGCGCTGCTGGGCGGGCATCAGTGCCTGGGGATGGGGCGGCATCGCCTCCCTTTGGCTCCGCCTGGCCCGAACCCGGCCCCGGCCCCGGCCCCGGCCCCGGCCCCATCACCGGCCCCGACCCCGGCCCCGGCCCCGGCCCCGGTCCCGGTTCCTGCCGGGGCCCGCGGAGGACACAGGCGTCGCGGCCGCTCCCGCCGCCTCCGCTGCGGCTTGCCCGGCCCGAGCTCCGCCGCTCGGCAGCGCGGCCGCCGGCCCCGAGCCGCCGCTGTCCCGTTGCAGGGAGCGAACGCCCGGGGATGGCCGGCCCGGGGCCCTTGAGGGGCGCTCGGGGGCCGTTGCCGGCCCCGGGCCGAGCGCTCAGAGCCGCGTCCCGCCGGCAGGGAAGGCGCAGCAGGGCCTGAAGGAGCAGTACCGGGTGGGCTCGCTGCTGGGGCGCGGCGGCTTCGGCAGCGTCTTCGCGGCCACGCGTCTCTCGGACGGCGCCCCGGTGAGCGGCGGGGCCGGCGGCGGGCGCAGGAGAAGGGGGGGACGAGGAGGAGGAAGAGGGCAGAGGATGGGGCTGGGCAGCGCGGACGGCGAGCTGACCCTGCTGCTTCCCTTGGCTTGCAGGTGGCCATCAAAAGGGTGCCACGGAACTGCGTCCGGCATTGGGACAAGCTGGTGAGTGAGCGGGGCCAGCGGGAGAAGCCGGGCCGTGCCGGGCGGGGATGAGCCGAGGCCCGGCAGCGTGGGAGCCACCAGGACGCCTGGAGGGAGAGCGGGCGTGGGGCCAGCGCAAGGCGCAGAGCATCCCGGGCTGGCTGAGGCTTGCCGAGCCCCGGCACGGCATCAGCCCCACTGACGGCATCGTGCTCCTCCCGCAGCCCGACGGAACCAGCGCACCCCTGGAGATCGTGCTGCTGGCCAAGGTGTCCACTGGCTTCCCTGGTGTGGTCCAGCTGCTGGAATGGCGTGAGCTCCCCAACGACATCCTGATGGTGATGGAGCGGCCGGAGCGCTCTCAGGACCTGAAGCATTTCATTTGGGCACGGGGGTTCCTGCCCGAGGAGGTGGCGCGGGAGCTGTTCCGCCAGGTGCTGGAGGCCGTGCGGCACTGCACCAGCTGCGGGGTCCTGCACAGAGACATAAAACCAGAGAACATCCTGATTGACCTGGCCACAGGCCAGGCCAAATTGATTGACTTTGGCTGTGGCACCTACCTGCAAGACACAGCCTACATTCACTTTGCAGGTGAGCCCATGCAGGGGTGTGCTCCTGGTCCCAGCATCTCATGGCCCAACATCTCACAGCCCAAGCTGGGTGTGGGACCGGGGATTCTCCCTTTTGCTGCCCTTCATAGCTCTGAGTCTTCGGCTAAGTTGCTTTTGAGCATGGCTGAGTGGGGAGCCAGCTTCCAGCCCTGCTGGCAGCCTTTGCCCACCACTCTGCCCAGGACTGGGGCTGGGGCTGGGGCAGCCAGCCCAACAAAAACACCTGTGGGTGGGGATAGCAGAGAGGGTTTGCCAGAACCTGTGCCCCAGCCAGTTCTGTGTGCAGGTGAGAAAGGGCTTTTGACTGCTCAACTCACCTGGTTTGTCTTGGGTTCATGTTTCTGGGGGCAATGCAGGCAGGGAGGATGAAGGCATGGTTTTTCCCCAGCACTAAGTGGGTTTTTCCTTGTCATGGTGTGACCTTGCCAAGGCTTCTGCTGCCCTCTAACAACACCAGTGGATTCCTTTCGAACCTCAAGTCTGTACACAAGTCCCAGGTGCTGGCGAGAGGGCAGCGGTCACCCCGTGGGCCACTGGGGCAGCCCCCACAGGCCCAGGGAGGGTGGGGCCAGGCTCTGGGAGCAGCAGCATCCCCCTGCTGAACTCCATCTGTATTCCATAGGAACACGGTCATACAGCCCCCCAGAATGGACCCACTTTGGCTGGTACTATGGCAAGCCAGCTACCATCTGGTCTCTGGGCATCCTGCTGCACCAGATGGTCTGCGGGGAGCACCCCTTCAGGACTGGAAAGAAGATCAGCTGGGACCATCAGCTCTCACTGCCACAAAGGCTCTCTCAAGGTAGATCCTCATCTCTGGGCACGGGGGGAATACCAGTGCTGGGAGACAGCAGCAGGCTTGTGAGCATCCCGCTCTGGCAGCTGCTGAGGAGGTGGCACATGTCCTGCTGTCCTGCTCTCCTCCAAAACAGGGAATGGATGGGAAAGTTTAGGCCCAGCTCTGAGCACATCCAGCATGGCCTGGGCACGGGAACAGTGGGGCAAAGCCAACAGGAGCCTTCTCCAAGTGACCAGCGGTTTCTGGTTTCTCTGCCCAGAGTGCCAAGATCTGATCAGGCGGTGTTTATCCATGCTGGACGTGGAAAGGCCCTCCTTAGAAGAGCTGCTCTGTGACCCTTGGATGCAGGATATTCATCTGCCCTAGAAGAAGGGACAGAGCCACAGGCACACTGTGATGCAGGGCCCTGGTAAGTTCCAGCTCCACACATGCCTTGGCCATGAGTAGCAAAGGAACCCAGACACTTTTGTCCTTTTTTGTCCTGCCTGTGTCACTGCCCAGGGCTCATCAGATGGGAGCACACAGCCCTTGTGCTGGAGCTGAGCTGTTCTGCCTAGCACCGGTAGCACAACAACTGGATTTGGTTGTCCTGGTTCCCTGACAGCTGGGGCCCTGGGCAGAACCCTGAGAGCCTGGTCTCACCCCAGGGAAGGAGAAGGAGCCCCTGGAGAAGCTGTACCAGGTGGGGCAGCTGCTTCTGGAGACAGCGAGGATGACATCAGGGATGGCAACCTCTTCCTGGACCTGGCCACTGGCCAGCTGAAGATGATGGACTTCAATTCTGGCACCTTCTCCAAAGCCAGGCTCCACAGCGAAATTGCAGATGAGTCCACACGGAGGGGGATGCTCCCAGATTTGGGCATTGCACAGCCTGGCCAGGAACCAAAGGTTTCCCCTTTGCTGGGGCACATGCAGCTGATCCTTCAGTCGGCTGCCCAGCTGCTTTTGGCAGGGCTGGGGGAATGGGCTGGGCTGAGTATGAAATGGGAGTGGGCTCCTGGCCCTGCCAACAGCCCCCAGCACCCACTGTGCCCCGGGCTGGGGCTGGGGCTGGGGCAGCCAGCCCGACACAAACAAACTCCATGGCAAGAGCAGAGGTGGGACTCCAGAACCTGTGCAGGGGCTGCTTTGCTGTGCAGGCAAGGAAGGGCTTGGGCTGCTCCACTGCCCTTGTTTGCTTTGGGATCACCGTTATTGTGGGGGCAGTGCAGGGGGAAAGGGAGAAAGCCTGGGCTTCCCTCACCTGTGGGTGGGTTTTTCCCTGGCATGCAGGGGTTGGACTTTTCTCAAGCCCCTGGCAGAGATAATATTTTTTACCTTGTTTTCCCTTTTTGTCTGTAATCTATTTTCAATAATTGGTTGTTTGTTTTTCTAGAGGAAGCGTTCCAGGTGGGCTCCAGTTTAGATCAGGAAGTGCTTGGGATCATCTGTGGCATGGATGGGCCGTGCCCTTGGAGAAGGCTGAGGACATCGTTTGGGACCAGCTTTTCTTCCAGCAGGGGATGGCGTGAGGTGGGTCCCCGTCTGCTTGGCATGGTTGCATCAGAGCTTCTGGGAGATGGCAGCGAGCACAGGAGCACCCTGCTCTGGGCGGCTGCTGAGGAGGTGGATGTGCCCTGGCTGGCTGCAGGCTGGGCACATGTCCTGCCCTCCTGCTCTGCTGCCAAAGGCAGCAGTGATGGGCAGCTCTGGGCACCGCTCTGAGCACGGCCAGCATGGCCTTGGCACCGCAGGCGGCTGGGACAAGGGCACAGGAGCCTTCAGCTGACGGGCGCTTTCTGCTTTCTCTCCTTGCAGCCGGGCTCTGCGGATGCTGAGGCTGCTCTGGGCTCTGCCAAGGCTCTGCTGGGGCTCAGCACCGGGCCAGAATCTGCCAAAGAAGAAATGGTGGGACCTGCAGCACAGACTCACTTGAGCATTTTGGCAACACAGCTCAAGTTGGCAGTGTGTTCACCTCCAAGTGAAAACATGACACCCCTCAAAAACTAAACTTGTTCAATAACTTTTGAAATGGGATGACCCCAAATGACATTTCTCAGCTTGCTCAAGCTGTAGCTCAGCCCTTCTCTGAACAGTTCACTCCCCCAGGAAAAGTTCTCTTTTACTTTCCAACTGCTCCCTCTTTTCCCGCAGTGAGTTCCCAGCCCATTGCAGTCTCCATCACACTGTTGCCTTCCTTGATGTCCCTCACAACAGGGAAGAGGGAGCCCCAGGCTTAGGGGATTCTTCCTGTCACTGGCTGAGAAGCAGCAATGTCTCAGATGTCAATGGGATTTTAGTGTAATTCAGAGTCACTCTCCTGCCCTCAGGTCTGTTCACTGCTGAGTTCCCACTTCCCTTTTTCCTTGTCCTTGCAGCAGGATGAGCTCTCTGAATCCCCTTTAGTCTCCCCACTCTTCCCAGCCCACCCACCCACCTCAGTGATGCCAAAGCTGAAGCTTCTCTGTCTCCTCTGGCACACCAGTCCAGTGCCCTGTGCAGGGAGCCCCAACCCCAGAGCACAGCACACAACAGTGCAGTCTGGGCTGGAGCAGCTGCCCTGCAGCCCTGGCTTGGCTCTTTGTGGCAAGGGAATGCTCCCTGTTTCCAGCTGTCCCAGCAGGATGGCCCCAGGGCAGAGCCCAGCGGGGCTCCCACTGCAGCCCCTGGAGCTTGGGGCAGACAGTGCTCCCAGAGCTGAGGTTCCTGGGGAGCACCCGGAGCTGTGCCTTGCACTCTGTTGCCGTGTGTCACAGTGCAGGCTGGCTAGTGCTGTGTGACTGCACCAGCCCCTGGTTTGACTGACAGGGGCCTCGCCCTGTCACATCTCCCCCAAGGCTGCAGAATTTCACTGGCCAGAATGTGACAAAGCATAGAGATCAGAGCAATGAAATTATCCAGACTGGGCTTTTCAAAGGCCCTTTGGAAGGAAGGGCTTGAGAATAAATGCTCTCTGTTTGCCACACGAACATCAGGGTGAGTGGTCTCTTCGTCTCCAACCCACTCCCCCTCCAGCCAACATTACAGCCTCCCACTCCCTCACACATCCCCCTCGTGCCTTCCCACTGCCGTGTCCTGTCAGGGCTCCCTCAGCCCCTCGTCCCTTCATGGCCCCGTCCCCTCAGGGTCTCCCCCAGCCCAGCCAACCTGCCCAGCAGCAGCGCCGCAGCCCCACAGCAGCTCCAGAGCAGCCCCATCCAGAGGCACCTCAGAGCCCTCAGCAATCCAGCCAGCACCACATGGGTAGGAGGACACGGATGGCGCTTCCTGCCTGGCACAGGGCTTGTGGCCATCTCCAGGCACTGCTCTCACAGGGATACCCACAGCTCTGGCCCCTGACCACCTGCTTGTTGGCAGCACAAAGGCTTCAGCAGAACCACCAAAGTCCTAGAGGCTTCTGGCTATTTTCTCTGCTACACTGCATGCCTGGACAGCTTGCCGAGCCCAAGCACCCTTTTTCCCCTCTTCCCCTATGCCCTGGAGACCCTGGTAAGCAAAAGAAAGATCCTGGGAGTCTGTGTATTACAACACACTCTATATACTAAAGAAAAAACAAAAAGAAGAACAGTCTCAAAGAAATAGAAAATTCCCACTGGTTCAAGTGGCCCCAGCAGACAGAGCCTCTGGGCTCAGCTCTCTGCAGAGCTCCAGCAGGGCAGACAGCCGAGCCCTGACAGATGAGGCCGTGTTCTCCATGCCCTGAGGAGCTGATCCTGCAGCCTCTGGAAGACAGAAGATCGCTCACTCTGTAGTGACTGGAGAACATACAATGTTTGAAGTGCCACATCTGACACGGCACTGCTGATGTCCTCTGTCAGGTGTTCAAGGGCTGAAAGAGAGGAACAGAGCCATAGTCAGATCCCGGACCTGAGGGGACCCGAGTAGAGCCCCCTGCCAGGGCCATCCCAGCCGGCTCTAGCCATGGCCAGGAGGGAGCAGGAACCAACAGGACCAGCCCGAAGCTGCTGGCCACGAATCCCCCACGTGGCTCTGAAATCTCTGTGTGCTCTGCCCACGCTGCTCCTCGGCCGCACAGGGAGCAGAGCCCTCCGCAGCCGGGGCAGGGCTTGCAGCTCCCCCCGCCAGCCCCCGCTGCCAGCCCGCTGCCCTCACTCACTGTAGCAGATGAACCGGAGCTCTTCCTTCTTCCCCTTCAGGTGCTGCCCGGCCATCCCTGGGAACACAGAGCCTGTCACGGCGCCAGCCGCACAGCTCCCTGCCAGCGGCGCTGCCGGCGCTGTAGCCACACGCCCTGCTGGCCCGGCAGGGCTCAGCCCGGCCCTTGCCGCACGCTGCTGGCCCAGGGCACGGCTGCCAGAGGGCGGCAGCAGCGCCGAGGCCGGGCGGGGCTCCACGGCGCCGGGCCCGGCTGGCGCTGCCGGGGCAGCAGGCGGGGCTGGGGCCGAGCTGCGGCGGGCCGGGGAGGGAGCCCGGGCTCGTGGCTCACCCATGAACCTGACGGCCACCGCTCGCAGGGACTCCTGTGGGCTCTGCCGGTATGGCAGGGCCCAGCGCAGGTGCTCGGCCGCTGTGCTGCTGTCCTCTGCCAGCTGGAGAGAGCGGCAGGAGGGAAGGGTCGGCGCGGGCTCAGCCCCTCGTTCGGGCGCTGCCTGCGCCAGCCCCGGCCTCCCCTGCCCGCACAGCCCTGAGGCGCGGCCAGCAGCCGCTGGCGCCGGGCTCTGGAGGGGGCAGAGGGCCGGCTGCTGCCCGAGGAGCCGCGGTGCCGGCCCGCCCTACAGCCCCACCGGGCCGGGGCTGCATCGGCCCCGGCTCGGGCCCACCGGAGCCTGGAGAAGAGCCCGCGCGGCCTCTGGGTGCAGCAGCGGGCAGGGGCACAGCTGCCAGCCCCGCACTCTGAGCACCGCGCTCTGGGGGCTTCTCCAGGCTGAGGCTGGGCCTTACAAGCTGTCCTTACCAGGCACTCAGTGAAATTCCACAGCTTCTGGTTCTTCACCAGTCTTTCAAGATCCCTCCTATTCAGGAAATTGGCCACACAAAACAGCAGTTCCCGAAAAGCCTGGAGAGCAGCAGAGATGGGGAGATGGCCCCACAGCCCAGGGTGCAGGACCCGTGTCCCAATGCCAAGGCCTGGAGGAGGCTGCAGCCCGGCAGGCGCCAGTGCAGGAGGCAGCCGAGCCCCCTGCTAGGGGGACAGCAGAAGCCCATGAGTCCTCACCTGTGCCACAAGCTGATTGTCATTATGGCAGTGGAAGAAGAGTGGCAGCAGGCTCTGGCACAAGGGTGTCTTCAGGGCCTTTTTTCCCTTTTCCAGTGGAAGAGTCACCAATGTTCGGAAGAGCAGTATGGAGAGCAGCTGCACCTGGCTATTGTTCTGTATGAAAGGAAGAAAAATAAAACTCAGCATTGCGTGCATGGGGCTCATCTTGGCACAGGCCTGCTAATCCACAGGGCACAAAGTGTCCAGGCAGCAGCCAGTGGCCGTGGCTGGGGGCAGCGAGCCTTACGTGGTCAAAGAGTGGCAGGAGCGCCTCAAGCAGCTGCAGTGTGATGGGGCTGGGTATCAGCATGTCATTGTCCAAGATGATAAAGCTGAGAAGCATGACTGTCATGCTAACTATCTCTCCATCTGTGTCCCACAGGAGCTTCACAAGACTTTCAGTCAGGCTCCACATTTTTTCGGTCTGTGCGGAACACAAGTTTGTGAAACGCCATCCTGCTGCTGCAGGGCCTGGAGGCCAGAGGTCTGTCCCGAAGCACTTGGGCAGCTGAACAGGGAGGCAGGAGAGCTGGGAGCAGCTGCCCTGGCACCCAAAGCCCAGCCAAGCCCAAGCGACTGCATTCCCCAGCTCAGCCTCAGCCGCTGCCCCCTTCTCACCATGGAGGGCTCCTCAATGAGCTCGAGAAGGGCCCTGAGTGCCAGGCGACGCCTCTCCCTGCACTCGCTCTGCAGCTGCCTTGACAAGACTTGCAGGACTCTATTAGCACCACGTTCACTCAAATCCAGGCACTCGAGGACCTGAAAGGCACAGGGCAGTGACAGGAGACCTGGCTGGCAGGATCCCAGAACCGCACAGGACTGTGCCCAGGCAGCAGCACAGGGCACGGGCACCGTCCCAGGGAGCTGCGGCTCCGAGAGGGCAGAGAGCTGGGAGGCAGCTGAGTGAGGCAGTGCTGGCCATCAGGCTCACCTCCACAAGGAAGGCCAGGGCGGGCAGCTCCCAGCGTGGCTCCTGTGTGCTGAGCAGCCGGAGCAGGTAGCGAGCGATGCGGGAACACAAGGGGATGAAGACACAGCACATCTCCCTGGCAGGAGAAGAAGGAACCAAGAATGTGGTCCAGGGGGCAAACTTTTGTCAGGACTGACTCAGAGAGGTCTGGTCTTTCCCCAGCATCCTGCAAGGGGCCCTGGGCTATTTGGGAGGCAGCTCCTTGTGGGCACCCTCCTCTCCCAGCCTTTTCCAGTCTGCTTGGCCATCCCTTGGTCACAAGGCCCTCTGGCCCACGGCCAGAGGGACTGTGTGGACCTCCCTTGGCACAGAGCACAAATGTCAGAGGCAGTGGGGAGAAGCGGGTCTCACCTGGCCAGCAGACCCACGGCATAGTGGTGGGTGTCAGCGCACAGCAGTGTGTCCCAGCCACAATTGCGTTCCATTGCCACCACCACATCCTCCTGCTGCATTCGGCAGAGCAGGGACTTGAGGGTCTGCACTGCAAACCTGAGTGCAGAGCAAAGCCCAGGTCACGCTGGGAGCACTGGCTCCTGTCTAGGGACATGACAGGGACAGGAGGAGTGGGATGGAGCCCCTGTTAGGGCTGGTGGCAAGGCCATGCTCTTCCTGGCATCCCTTCCAGAAGGTATCGACCTCTTCTGGCATATCCAGAGTGCTGAAGAACACTTGGAAGAGCAGATGCACAGATACGTGGGAGGAAATACACTGTCACCATATGTGGGACACCAGGCACCTGGAGGATCTTCCACATCACCACAGTTGCCTGCAAAGGACAAAGCCCCCCAAGACTGTGCTCAGTGCCGAGGTGTCCATGTGGCAGGGCCTAAGCAAAGGAGGGAGAGGCCCAGGGAGACACAGGGGGAGCACCGGGCCTGGTGTCCCTGAAGCTGCCACGAGGCCAGGATTCAGCCCATCACCTGAGGGAGGGAGATGCAGTGGGGGAAGGAGGATGGAAAGCTGCTGGAGAGGCGGCCTTGGAGCCAGCAAAGGCCAGTTTCAGAAACTCACAGCCAGGACAAAGACACCCGTTTTGTCCCCATCAGACGTGCAGGTGCTGTGCTCTGGCCAGTTGCCCAGCACATCCAGGAGTATCAGCAGCGCTGGCTCCGCAGTCCTGGGCGAGGACGTGATGCTCTTCCACATGGTCAAAGCAGCTCTGTGGGGTTAGAGGTCTGTCTCAAGGGGGGTCTCAGACACAGCACCGTGGCCTGGGCAGCAGTGGGGATCTGAGCTGGCTGCCAGCTCTGCCTCTGCCCACTGGCCCTGGCCAGCAGCACCCAGGCAGCCCAGCCCTGTGGGGACAGGCCCCTGAGGGGCAGTGAGGGAGCATGGCAGCAGGCTTGAGGGCTGAATGCAAGGGCTGTCAAAGAGAGCAGCAAGAGGGCCCTGTAACTCTCTGTTGGTCAGACACCTGGGCCAGGCTGTACAGGGGAATGGGCTGGGGAGCCCTGAGCCCTCTGGGCAGGTGGGCCCACCCACACAAGCAGACCTGCCACCCCCCTGAGCCCTGGCAGCGCTGGTGCCCATCTCCTGCCCCAGAGACCTGTGCTCCCAGGGGCTTCTGTGCCAGAGGGAGCCAAAGTCCACGTGCATTAGGGGCTGTGCTCCTTCCTGCAGGGGCTGTTGGCAGGAGCACCTGGAGCAACTGCTGGCAGCACTTGGTCTCTGTAAGAAGCTCTCACTCCATGCTGAAATTATTTTCTCATTGAAATAATCTCCTTTAGCACAAAAACACCTTAGCAGTGAAGGCACAGAAGAATCTGGCATTTAAGAATCCTCACTTCAGGAAAGCTTTACTTCCCATTGCTCAACTCAAGTAGTTTCAAAAAGTTGCAAACTTCCCAAATTCATTGGGATGGCCTGAGAAAGTGAAGAGTTGGAATTTTGCTTCCCATCTCAAAGCAGCAACACATTTGCCCTAACATCATGCACTGAGATTCACTTTACAGAATGTAACACTACACAGAGGCAAGAAAAAGGCAATTCTTTGGTTTGCAAACGGTTTTCTATGAAAGGATGATAATATCCTAATTCTCTTAAAGATTAAAAGCTCTCATGGAATGAAAGTCCACTCAGAGTTACAAAAGTAGCCCAAACAGACAAGTAGATGGCAAATGGCTAATCCTCCCCCTGGTACAGATATCCAAGTGGCCAGTAAAGTACAGCTCTCCCCTCTTGTTCCCTGCAGGAGAATCAGGACCTTGAACAGCAAGAGTCACAGATATTCTTTCTGCCCTCTGTAACCAAAACTGTGCCAAACCACAGATGCTGCCTTCAAACTGACTCAAATTCCAGCCTAGACCTCTCACCTTCCAGACAACTCCTTCCCCAACACCCCATCAACACCAACCCCACCCACAAACTCCTGCCCAGAAGCCCTCAACACCTCACCAGGACCCCCAGCTGTCCCTGTCCCTCCGCAGAGCTTTCCCACCCTCCAGCAGATGCCCTGGTTCCCGGCACGTGCCGTGGGATTGCACTCAGGAGGATCTGCTCCAAGGCCTTCCCTGGTGGCAAGCTCAGGCTGCCAGGCCTAGGGCTCCTGGATCACCCTTCCCACCTCAGTGGGAGCTCCCTGGGAAGCACTTTCCTTGAGAAGCAAGCCCCTTTCCTCCAAAGGCATTTTCCCAAATGTGTAGCTTTCCTGGGGAACACCAACACACTCTTGAGAAAAGCTGGCAGGGCTGAATGACTCCAGGTCCTTTCAGGACAGGCACTCCAGCTCTAGCTGGTATTCCCCCAAGTGTGTTTCCAGGTGGAGGTTCAGAGGTGCAGCCCCAGGCCCTCTACAAACACAAGCTGCCCGCTGCCTCTTCACCTGCCTCAGCTTCTGCCTGTGGTCACAGCAGCAAAACCAGGCTGTTCCCAGCCAGAGCCCAGAGCCCTGTCCCCACAGGACGCTCTTGCCAGAACCTTCCAGCACTCTCTGCTGTGCACACAGTGCTTTTCATGCCCGCTCCCAACAGGCTTTGGAATGCAGAGCACAACCTGGCTGGCTCTGCCACCAGCACACCCCAAACACAGGTGGAGGAAGAAGCAGCAGGGGTCGTTTTGCGGCCATGCCCAAGAGAAACTGGAAGGCTGCACTCCCTGTCTGTGTACTGCCACGGGGTCTCTTCTAGCCAGATAGCGAGATGGGTCCAGGGTTCCTTCAGGCGAGCAGTCTCAGGCCGGGCAGCTCAGCCTTCAGCAGGCCGAGTGTCCGAGGCCTAAGTGCCCCAAGCCTGACATCTTAGCAAGCTCAGTGATTATCAGCTCTTAGTGATTTTCAGCTCTTTTATAATTTCAGCTCTTTGCTTGCTAAGATGCTGGCCTCAGTGGCATCCACAGAGCAGATGGAGAGAGAGGAGAAGGCAGCCTCGGAGATTCCATGATGGTTAATTTGCAGGGAGTTCGCGAAGGGTTCCGACGAGCAGCTCTTCTACCAGAATGCGCCAGGATGGCTACTTATATAGGGTTAGGAGGGACTGAAAACTGACCAATTGTAAGGGTTAGGGAAACTAGCCTATAGGGTCACAGAGCGATAAGCTAGGCCAGAGGACCTAAGTGAGGACTCCAGGCTTAGCTATTCTGACTCAACAATTGCTTATCTCAGGCTTACATCCTCCACGGGACCCTAGCCATCTCAGTGTCCGCTACACCTGTGGTCTCACTTGGTTGGCTTTCTGACTGGGTCTGAGCCTGGGGCTGCCATTCCTCACTTGTAGGGACCAGAACCACACCCGGGATCCCAGCACTGCCTGACAGCGCTCCAGGCACTGGCACGGTGGTGTGTCTGAGTCTCAGGCACTGTGCAGCTGCTTCATTTGCTCTTAGGCATACCCAAAGCTCTCTGTTAAGCCCAGATGGTCTTTGGTTCTGCCCTCTTCCTGATCCTGTGCAGAGATGGAGCACTGCTGTGCTTTCAGGAAGCTGTTCTTGAAACCCTCCAGCATTCCAAGCTCTTTGCCCTCTGTGGATGCTTGCCATGGAGTCCCTCACCGCTGGGTTCAGAGCATCCTCAGGTTGGCTCTTCCAAAGTCCTGGGGCTCCAGGGTGCACAGCAAGATCTGTAACTCCACAGTGTTGTGGAACTGGACCTCCAGCACAGGGACCTTTCCAGCCTGATTTGCCCTCGTTCCTCTGTGTCTGTGCACAAAACACAGCATGGAAGAGAATGGCAGGAAGGGCCTGTGTGTCCCAGGGCTCCGGATTTGCATCGCTCCAGCTCCAGAGAGATGCAGGTAAAGCGAAGAAGCCAAACTGTTTATTAATGGAAGGTGAAGCAAAGGGATGAGCTGGGAGAGAAGAAAAAGGATGGGCAGGGTCTGAGGGCTGGAGGCAGGAAGCTGTCAACAGGGAGGGAGAAGGCAGGAGCTATGGGAGATTCCCACAAGTTCAACTGTGCTAATCATCAGCTATGCCCTGGAGCTCCAGCTGGTCTCCTCTGCTCTCCATGTGGTCTCACCTTCCAAGGGATCTGAAGGTCTTCAAGAGATGCTGGTTCTTCTGAGCCAGCAGATGAAAGTAGTTCTGCAGCTCTTCCCTCAAACATCATCTGTATCAATGTGCTTATGTGAGAGGGGCTGTTGTCTTCACTCAGGCCTTGAAGGGCTGGAAGAGAGAGGAGCAGAGCCACAGTCAGAACCTGGATGTGCAGGAATCCAAGGAGACCTTCCTGCCAGGGCCATCCCACCCAGCTCTTGCCATGGCCACAGGAGAGGAGTGGCCAAGGGGATCAGCTGCAAGGTGCTGACCATGAATCCCCTCACCTATGTCCGTGAAAGCTCTGCCCACGCCACTCCTCATCCCCACAAGGAGTGAAGCCCACCGCAGCTTGGGCAGGGATTGCAGCTCCCTGCCCGGGCATTGCAGCTCCCTGGCCAACCCCCGCTGACAGCCCACTGCCCTCACTCACCCTCAGGGAGGGCCTGGAGCTCTTCCTTCTGCCCCATCAGGAGCACCCTGGCAATCTCTGAGAACACAGGCTAACCATAAATAGGGCTGCTGTGGCTATTATCCTGTTTGCTTTATGGCTTAATGAGGTGAGGAATTCATGGATCTTTAACTTCCTTTGGAAGGCAGGCACATGGATTCAGAGCTATCACACACTGTGTGGGTTTGGGGTTTCTTTAATAATGGTACTTGCTGAGGAAATGACACTGGGCGAAATTTACTCCCAACCCTTCACACAGCTCTTTGAGTTTGCCCCACCAGTTTTCAAAGGGTCCATATCAACTCAAAATGCTAATAATATACAGTTGCTGGTGTTGCTGGTAAGCCTGTTCTATTTAGCATTCAGAGATAAGGGAAGTTTAACATGGATAACCACACTGACACCTACCCCAGAGACAAGGGATGCTGCTGCCCCCGAGATTGACCCTGCCCCACAGCCCACCTCAGAAACGAACCACCCAGACTGGGTGGGGGTTCTGGTGAAAGAGATGGGCCAGATGCTGAAGGAGTACATTTCCCCATGTTTTGAGAAACCCTCCCCCTGCCTCAAAGAGAGAGAGTCTGATGGTGCAGCAGTAGAACCCACAGATGTTACAACCGTCCAGGTTCCAGCTGAACTGCAAAGGCAGTCACACCCAGCAGCATTCGCCCCTGTGGAAACAAGGAGACCTAAGAAGAAATCAGAGCACCCAGACAAGGACATGAAAGGAAGGCCCTCACAACCCAAAGGAGAACCAATGGTTGAGATCATCACTGAGTCCCTGATGTACGAAAGTCCCTGTGGGTGAACTGCACAAAGACATTGTATGATGGGGACGTGAGGCTTATACAACCTGGTTAATCCGGGTCTGGGACCTTATGCGTACAGGAGTGCAACTGGATGGTGGTGAGGCAAGGAATTTGGAACTATTGACCCAGGTCTCAGGTGTGAATCAGGTATTTGTAAGAGAGTCATGGTCCCTTTCCCTCTGAGAGCAGCTTTTAATGACTGTCAGAGAGGGGTTTGTCCACAGGGAGGGAATGCAGGAGCACCACCATAGAATGTACTGGAAGACCCTGGAGGAAGGGATCCAACAGCTGATAAAAGTGGCAGTATTGGAGGTACTCTTTGGGAGGGATGGACAACATGATAATGACCCCAACAAGGTCAGGTGCACTGGGCAAATGCTGTGGAGTCTGGCAAATCTGGGGCCATCCCAATACACCACCTTCACTGCAATGATTAATGCTGATAACAACCGAGAGACAGTGGGTTCTGTCACCAACAAGCTTAGAAATTGTGAGAGTATGATCAAAGGCCCAATGCAGGCTCAAGTCTCTGCTGTGATCAAGGACCTGATCAAAGAGGAGATGAGGGAGATGAAGGAGGAGTAGAGGAAGATCAGTGCAGCACCTATGCCAGTCACAGGCCCCAAAGTCAGAGCCCAACGTCCCCCAGCTAGAGAGAGAGGGTACACCCCAAGGGCTGACCTGTGGTTCTTCTTTCATGACCATGGGGAAGACATGGGAAGGTGGCATGGGAAATCCACTTCTGTCCTGGCAGCACAGGTGCATCAGCTCAAGGAGGGAAACACTAACCAAGGGAGTTCCACTAAATTGAAGGCAGCCTCAACCTCCCATGACCGAGCTGCTGGGTATGATCTGTCAGATCCCCTTGAAGGAACCTCTACTGTGTATGCCCAGAAAAGAAATAATAAACAGGGCTAGGAGGGCACTGCCTCTAGCCAGGAAGAGGCATGGGAAAACCGGATTTTCTGGACGGTGTGGATCTGATGGCCTGGCACATCAGAGCCACAAAAATCCGATGTTTTAGTTGATACTGATGTGCAGCATACCCTAATGCCATTGGGACATGTGGGGGCGGAACCTGTTTCCATTGCTGGGGTGATGGAGGGATGGCAGCAATTGACCCTGTTCGGAGCCCAGGTGAGCCTGACTGGGAAGGAGCAGCAGAAACATCCTATTGTGACTGGCCCAGAGGCCCCATGTATTCTGGGCATAGACTTCCTCTGGAACAGCCTTACAAAGACCCAAAAGGACTCAGGTGGGCTTTTGGCATAGCTGCTGCAGAGGCTGAGAACATGAAGCCATTGAACACCTTGCCTGGACTATCAGAAAACCCATCTGCAGTAGGACTCCTGAAGGTGAAAGAGCAACAGGTGCCGATTACCAGCATCTGCTGTGCCAGACATGCTGGAACTCCAGTACGAGCTGGAGTCCAAGGCAGCAAATTGCTTTGCCACTATTGACATTGCCAATGCATTTTTCTTCATTCCTCTGGCAGCAGAATGCAGGCCTCAGTTTGCTTTCACCTGGAGGGCCGTGCCATACACCTGGAACTGACTGCCCCAGGGGTGGAAGCACAGCCCCACCATCTGCCATGGACTGATCCAGGCTGCACTGGAAAAGGGTGAAGCTCCAGAACATCTGCAGTACATCGATGATATCATTGTGTGGGGGAACATGACAATGGAAGTATTTGAGAAAGGAGAGAAATTCATCCAGAGTCTGCTGGAAGCTGGCTTCAGCATGCAGAAGAGCAAAGTCAAAGGACTTGCCCGAGAGATCCACTTCCTGGGAGAAAAGTGGCAAGATGGATGGCGTCAGATTCCCACTGAGGTCGTCAGTAAGATCACAGGTGTCTCTAATGTTTTGTGGAAGAGATCAAAAAAGCTCCACAATTTGTGAAAGTTGTAAAGTTGGTATGTTTATTGCAGCGCTGGACGCATGTGGGGATTACTCCCCTAAAAAGGCAAGTGTACCTCTGTGAACTTCAGGTCTCTTTTTATGGCTCACTCAAATACATATGCATATAATTTCACAACAGGTTCATACATCTTCATTCTACTGATTTCATGTGACACTTGCTATTAATTCTTCAGAAGGAACTCTTGGGTCAGGTTGCCTTGCTCTGTCTGCTCTCCTCCTCCCCCCTTAATCTCTTGTCTTTCAGCTGAAGCAGCCTCTCTAAGCACAGGCCCTTCAAGAGAACAGGCAGTGAGACTAAACAGCAAGCTACAGACTTAATTCAAAGATGAACATTTCACCTAAATCAAAATGTATTTCTACCCTGGAAAATTTCTACTCTGTCTCATTTCCCCCCTTTCCTGGAAAATAAGTAAATTCTTTTACTTAATGCAAACTCTTACGACAATAAGTGTCTCTCAATGCTTTACCACATACATTTGATAGGGAGATTAACAGAGCTATACGCTGTAGTATTCTCTAATTTCAAATTAATAATAAAGGATAACTTTAAACTTACTTTAACTAATACAACATCATTTTTATCAATTTTTACAGCAGTGCAAGCAGTTTTTAGACACTCACAACTTTTACCAGTATATATGAGCACAGTTTTTTGATCAGTGACTGGATGAATTTTGAAGTGGCAAATACTCTGTTCAGTGTCCAGACACACATCTTGGGCATTAATAGTACTGCTTTCACAAATGAATCTCAGCTGTTCTCTAGTAATGCAGGATTCTAAGTTTACTGTTTGCTACTTTTCATTCATTTTTCGTGTTTACAGTCTATGTTCTGAAGGGTAGAGCACTGTTTTTTCATTATTTAATCTTAGTGCAATGATGGGATGGATAACATAAACAGTGCTATTACGTATGTTAAGTACAAAGGCAGTGGCTACATTAGAAACAGGATTATAGGTGAAATTTACTATAGTTTACCAGGACTGAAGCTTTTTTCAAAATCAATTGTGTTATACATATATAGAGTTAATTCATGCTATTTGTATATATATATGTGTGTGTGTAAGATATTGTAAGAATCCAACTCATGTACTTGACCACTCTGGCTGGGAGCAGAGTCCTATTTCTAACCCTAAAGATAATATCAAGTCCGTTAGCTTAAGAATGAAGCCTTCCCAGACCATGAATGTCGACTTCCCAGAAATGCTTTGAATACTGGCAGCACTCGATTACATGTGAAAGATGGCCATAGGGACACCGGGACTGGCTTTTGCATCGCATCCCTATGGACCCAGCAATACATGCAAAAGAAGGCTATTCTGGAAGGGCTCAGACAGTCATTGGAACACCTGGACTGGCTTTGTATCTCTATGATCCAGCTCTACATATGAAGGGACACAAAGGACATTCTGTCATTCCAGCCCCAGGCGGAACATAGGGGATATAAGCTGGCTGTATGAGACAGTCGGGGTGAACCACTGGGGATATGCTGGCACTCTGTCAGTTGGATCCAGGTTCACCCCGCACCAAATTCCGGAGTTGATGCTGTCTTGGCTGTGGTGAATTTTTTAATTATATTTTGTTATTGATCTAATAAATCTTTGTTAATTTTTTTTTTAATTTGGCTGCAGATTCGATCATTTATAACAAATTGCATTATCTTAGACAACTTTCTGAATTTCAGCTGGAAAATTACTTTCCCTCCCTTCTTGTATGATCAGAGCTGCTGTTGCCTGCATCTGCAACTGTGCTTGTATACAACTGAAAGCTAAAGATATATTATCACATTATCTTGAACTGTGCTAAGTACTTCTATTAATAACATGTGATCTTGGTCCCTGGCCTTTTCTTACTTTGGCAGTGCTTTTGAAATCTGCCACTGGCTAGTTCTTAATGCTAGTAGAGATGACTGTAAATGCTGCTTCAATTTTGTTAGGCTGCTTGCTGCAGTGGCTAGCTTATTCATCAGTATTTCTGAATCAATTCCATTTAGAACTCCTAATCCTGTTCCTAATATCCCAGTTAAATCCTTTCTTATTCTGCTCTTAAGGTCTACCTGTCTTTGTTACTACGCTGAGCAGCTCTCAAAGGATGTTCTTAGGAAAGAGGAGCAGGTTGGTTGGATTTTTGAGATGTTGATTTGCATTAGCAACTCTTTTGAAGTGTCTGCAGTTCTTTTCTTGCTACTCTTGCTCTTCATATACTTGATCTCTATGAATTACTACAGTGGACAGGTTTAAATCTTTTATCTCAGAAAGTTCTCTCATGGATCTAGTATCCTGATTACAAGCCTGGGACCAAGGCCATTCAGCATCACTTTGAATAGAGGTACTCTCTAATTTTAAGATTTCAATTATTATTATATACAAAACAATTCTGTAAGTGAAAGTATGAACAACCCTCGACTGCAATATACTCATTTTGCTTGAGTGAGTTTTAGTCTCAGTTCATTGTCTCTTGGTGTCACTCTCCAAGGAGGCTTCTGGGCCCTTCTTCACTCGAGAGTGATGGATCCAGGCATTCTGCTCCTTGATCTTGATTGCGGTGAAGATGGCAAGAAGCACCTGGAATGGTCTTCTTTACTGTGGTTCCAAAGTCTTTTCTGCAAGAGGCTTAACATATACATAATCTCTAGGCTATATGTTATGCACTGGCCCATCTAACTCCCTGATCTGAGTTCCAGCCACAAGTTTCTCAATTTTTCTGAGCTGTTTGCTTAAAGCCACCATGTAGGTGGCCAGTATTACCTCTCCAATGTGGTGGGCATTCTTTTTGTGTTCTATAAAGCATTTCAAAGGGACTTAGACTTTCTTTAGCTCTAGGTTTAGTTTAAATTTGCAACAGTGCTAGTGGAAGTGCTTGGGGCTAGGGTATATTAACTTCCTGCCCGAGTCTTACAATCTGCTGCTTAATTAAATGATCCATTTTCTCCACCTGGCTGCTTGTTTAGGGGGGGTACAGAATGTGAAGTAGCCAGGTGGCTACTAATCTGTTGCACTGTTTTGGAAATGAAATGTGATCCTCTATCTGAGGATATTGTGGCTGGAACTCCGAAGCATGGTATTATTTCTTGTAATAATACTCTAGTAACTTCTCGAGCTTTGACAGTTCTGGTGGGGAATGCTTCTGGCCACCCTGAAAATGTGTCTGTCAATACTAATAAATACTGATACCCCCCTTTCCTTGGGAGTTCTGAAAAGTCAATTTGCCACTGCTGTCCCGGCCTATGGCCTCTCCTAATCTGACCGAGTTTTGGCTTGGGGGTATTTTTGGGGTTAGTCTGGAGGCAAAGATCACACTGTCAGGTCCCTTGAGTAATAGTGGCATATAAATTCCTAGCAACGATTCTTTCAATCAAGTAGGTGTGTAGGGCATCTATTCCTCAGTGTGCTTTCTGGTGCTCTTCCCTTACTAGTGACCACATGAAATGGGAAGGGATTACCATCTTCTTTTCAATGGTAGCCCACCCTTCTTGGTTATACGTCCTTTTTTGATCTTCAATCAATTTTCCATCTCTCTTATTATATTCTGGCTTACTTTCAAGGGAAATTTGTCTATCTGGAATTAGGGCTCACCTCACCTTTTGCTGCTTCCTTTGCCTCTCTATCCGCCAGCTCATTTCCTTCTTCTAATTCTGAGCTCACTTTTTGATGTGCTCTAATATGCATAATTGCTACCTTTTCAGGCAGCTGAACTGCTTCCAGCAGCTGGATGATCTCTTGTGCATGTTTGATGTTCTTTCTCTGTGAGGTCAGCAGTGCTCTCTCTTTCTAGATGGCTCTATGTGCATGCACGACTCTGAATGCATACCTCGAGTCGGTGTAGATGTTTATCTTCTTTCCTTTTGCTATTTCTAAGGCACGGGTCAGAGCAATTATCTCAGCCTTCTGCGCAGAGGTGCCTGTTGGTAAGGGTGCAGATTCTGTTACCTCTCCGCAGGTGGCTACTGTGTACCCAGCACATCGCTTTCCATTGGCAATGCAGCTGCTCTCGTCAGTGAACCAGGTCTCTGCATTGTCCAGAGGAGTGTCTTTCAAATCTGGGCGTCTGGAGTAGGTAGCTTCAATGGTCTCTAGGCAATTGTGGTGTACTGCTTCTCCTTGATTTCTACTGAGAAAGGAAGCTGGGTTGACAATATTAGCACCACTATCTTTACATCATCTTGCTCTACCATGATGGCTTGGTATTTCTCTCTGTGGTGAAAGCCAGTGGCTACTCTTTACTTCCAGTACTGTGGACACTGTATGGGACACTAGCACAGTCCTTTTCTGTCGCAGGGTAAACTTGCGTACCTTCTGAATATTCAGCATGACTGCTGCTACAGCTCTGAGGCAACCTGGCCATCTTTTGGCTGTTGCATCTAGCTACTTGGAGAAGTAAGCAACTGCCCTTCGTTATGGACCTAAGTCTTGAACCAGTATTCCTAAGGCGATTCTCTGTTTTTCATGGGAAAATAGAAAGAATGGTTTACTTACACCTGGCAGTCCCAGGGCTGGATCTGATATGAGGGCACTCTTTAGCTGATAAAAGGCCCATGTGGCTTCCTTTGTCCGCTGGAGATCTCTGTTTCCATTAGCAATAAGAGCATAGAGAGGTTTGACAAGCAGTCCATAATTATTAATCCACAGCTGGCACTACCCTGCCATGCCTAAGAAGGTTCGGAGTTCCTTTATTGTCTGGGGTTTTGGGGTTTGGCAGATGGCTTCTTTGCGAGCCTGCCTTAAAGTCCGTTGCCCAGCACTCACCTTGTAGCCCAGGTATATTACTTTCTGTTTCACTACCTGTGCCTTCTTCTTTGATACTCTGTATCTTTGGAGTCTTAGGAAATTCAAGAGGCTTACTGTCCAGGCCACACATGCTTCTCTCGTCTGAGTGGCTATTAGAAGATCATCTACGTACTGCAACAGCTTCCCTTCCTGTAGAGCTTCCCAGGACTCCAGATCTTTTGCAAGTTGCTCCCCAAACAGAGTGGGGGGGAATTTGAAGCCTTGAGGCACATAGACTATGTGAGCTGGGTTTTGCACTGCTTTTAGGGCTTTCTCATTTGAATGCAAAAGTTTTCTGGCTGGCTTTGTGGATAGGGAGGCAAAAGAAGGCATCTCTCAGGTCTAAAACAGTAAACCAGATTAGCTCAGGTGTTAAACAAGTTAGTAAAATATATGGATTTGCTAGCACAGGGTATAAATTCTTCATTATCTTATTGACAGCCCTCAATCTAGTACTATCAGTTATTGGGCTGATTTCTTCCCTATCTTCTTTTCAGGGGGTACTGCTTAATTCTCACTGGTTGTTTTCTTTCTTTAAGCTTGATTACTATGGGGACGCATTCTTCACTTTCTTTGGTACAGCAGAGGCCCATACCCCTGAAAAAACTTGCTCTAATATCTCTTTACTAATTTTTTTCTTAATTTCAATGCCTGTTAATGATAAGCTTAATATCTTTATATCATTTGCCCCCAGAGTAACGTCTTCATTTGAGAATGTTCAGCGAATTGGGCAAATACACAAAAGCTCCTAAGTACACATGTTACTTTAAAGGTTTACAAATGTATGCCTTCTCAGACTGTCCAGTTGTTCTTCACATTACAACATAATCATTCTCTACAGGTACTAAAGCTTTATTTAAAACTGAATTTATGGCTCTTGTATCAACTAAAATTCCACCCTTTTCTTTCCTTCTGGTCTCACTGCCTCTCGCAGAGGGGTCTGCTCCCTCCTAGTCCTGGGTGAAATTGGACTGCTAGGAGGGGGATGGGTGCGAACGGGTATATCTTTGGAGCTTGAGTCTTCTTCTTTTTTGGGGAGGTCTTCTTTATCCTCCTTTACTTTAGGAGGAGCCTTTAACAAATTATATGTACTCATTTTGCGAGTTGTAATCGCTTTGCATTTCAGTATGATAAACTTTGCCTGACCAGTGGGTCCGAGGGCGGTCTGATCTCACAGTCTCTTTGCTATTTTTGGTGATTTCTTAAAACAAAAACACACCAACATACGGGACCATCTCATTTACCTTCCCATTTTAAAACAGCATTAACTGCAATAAAGTCTTACAAATCTTTTTCTTTTCTGAGCTGCCTCTACTGGCAGCTTTCTCCCAAAGGGCCCCTCCAAATGGGGCTAGTTCAGGAGCTTCTTTGTTCTGGTTAGTTTTCATTATCTCCTTCTCCTTATACTATCTTGTTTCTACTCAAACTTCTCCTCAAAGAGCTTCACAGTAGATTCTTAGTCTTCTTCCCACACACAACTCCAGGTGGCAGGAATCAGGTGGGACTTCTCACACACCAGCTTTAAAATCTTAGGTTCTGAATCAGCTTGATGAGGAAACTTTGATTTACACTCGGGGCATATGCCCCGACGCAGCAATACCAGCGTCTCTCACAAACTCTGCACTGCAATAGTACCCTCGCAGGGAGCCAGCCTCTCGATGCACTAAAGGCTCTCAGGAATTACCCACAGAGGCAAGCTATTCTATTTATCACAGGGAATTCTGAATCTTGCACAGCAGGCTGTTCCCAATCTAGACTGACTATCGCACCAGATGAAGTCCAATAGAGCTCTTCTAAATGAAATTGTTCGTCTCACCACGGTAAAAGCGTGCACAATCTACAATCTACACCACAACTGACCACCTTTATTCAATGAACATTCTCACCTGCGCTAAACCACTCTATCTCTGCCTGGCGCTCCCTGCCTCCACAGCCTGCCCCGGCCAGTGCCTCAGGCCTCACTCGGCCCCTTCAGTCACGGGTAGAAACCCCCCCCGCACTGTAGATATACTCTCTTTGTACACCATGCACTTGCACGATTACAAACACACACACACTAACATTAACAATTAACCACGCAGTGAACGAACTAAGTCTGGACACAGCACACTCATGAGTCCACTCGAACCCACCCCCAGGGTCGCTGGCGGCCGCTCTATGGGACAGTGAACTCCCGTCTCCCAGTCGCTCTATCGACCGGTCTGCTTGCAGGCACAGGAACAAGGCAGAGCACTCAGATGTCTCTGAGTGCCTTATTCAGCCTACCTATCCCCCGGGGGCCCTCTTAATACATACCGAATCTTCCGCCTGCCAGCAGGTCCTTGTCCAGCAGGAGGCCAGCTGACACCAGCGGAATCCCGGGGAGCTCCTAGGAGGGTCCCTTTATCCCTTCTGCCCCTGCAGGGACAGAGATGGTCCCTTCGTGGTCTCCAAAATGTTTTGCGGCAAAGATCAAAAACTCCACAACTTGTGAAAGTTGTAAAGTCAGTATGTTTATTGCAGCGCTGGATGCATGCGGCGATTACTCTCCTCAAAAGGCATGTGTGCCTCTGGGGGGGTCCAAGTCCCATTTCTATCCCTGTCTACAAATGCATATGCATACAATTTCACAATAGGTTCATACATATTCATTCTACTGATTTCATATGACACTTGCTACTAATTCTTCAGAAGGAACTCTTGGATCACGTTGCCTTGCTCCGTCTGCTCTCTTCTTCCCCCCTTTATCTCTTGGCCTTCAGCTGAAGCAGCCTCTCTAAGCACAGGCCCTTCAAGAGAACAGGCAGTGAGACTAAACAGCAAGCTACAGACTTAATTCAAGGATGGACATTTCACCTAAATCAAAATGTTATTCTACCCTGGAAAATTTCTACTCTGTCTCACAGGGACCCCAGAGTGCCCCACCTTGACCCTATGGGAGAAAAAGATTAAAAGAATGATGCCAAAAGTACTACAAATATTATTAGCTACCATAAAGAGGAAGAAATCAATATCAAGTAGACATTAATTAATTAATGGAGTTGTGTTACTTAGAAACACGACCAATAATATTCTTGGTAGCTAAAAATATATTGATTTTTTATTATAAATACAAAAATTGGGTAATAAAGATATTGAATAATACTATCATAATTCAAATAATATAATTATAATTTTATAAATTAATAAATGTTTTTCTAAAGAAAAATGTCTAAATTATTTTAATGTTTTGGGATATCAGTCCTAGGTGGGTGATGTCAGACATGATGAGGCTGGGGATGAGGAGCAGCTTGTCCAAACAGGCTCAGCCTGCAAGGGGCTCATTCTTCTCCCTGCCCAGACACCCTAAAGAGACATTCAGCATCAAGATCACCTGGGGAATGCTTCTGTCACCTCTTCCCTGAACTGAAATGTAAAGAAATATTTCCTTGATATGATGTGCACTTTGGAATCTCCCTCCTGAAGGGAACTCCAAGCTGACTCCAATTGCTGCACAAGCCCTGGAGACTCACAGACAATGGAAGGGAGACAAAGAGCTCCTGAGGGCTTTCTGTATTTTAATCAGCCCCACGGTGGCTTTGGGGCTGGCTCCAGGAGCCTCAGGCAGCGAGAGAAGGATGAAGAAGCTGCTCAAGGAGTCAGCAGCCAAACTCCAAGTGCCTTGGAGCACGGCTGGGCCCCAGGGAGGGCAGGGAGTGCCCAAGGCTGCCCAGGCAGTGCTGAGAGCAGATCCTTGAGGCCAGGAGTGCAGGGAGCCCAAGGCTCTGGGCAGGGCCCTGCAATGCTGAGCAAGGCCTGGCTTGGCTGCAGGAGCAGAAAGGCCAAGCCCTGAGCCCAGCCTGGGCCAGCAGGGCCTGTCCCTCCCGGCTGGCTCGGGGCTCTTTGTGGGCCAGGGGGATGTGAGGGGCAGCAAGGACAAACGCCATCAGCCTGCAGCCCCTGCCAGCCTCCCCAGGGAGGCCGAGGCAGAACCAAAGTGCAGCCCCTGCCAGGGAAGTTCCTCCTGTGGGGCTCCAGAGGCACTGCCCGAGCCCAGGGCACAAAGGCCTGGGTGCCTGTGGCCCTGGCAGCCCTGCCCAGCCCTCGGCCATCTGTCCTGCAGGCTGTGCCCCCTGGGCGTGCTGCTCCTCTGCCCTGGCCGGCTGCACTCGCCCATCTCGCTGTGCCCCAGCATTTCTCACCCAGCGTTTCTGGGCCCTCCCTGGGCTCCCTGCACCCAGCGCTGCCGGCTCCTGGCACACAGAGCCCGGCCATGGCCCAGCCTCACGCTGGGACACCTCCAGCACCAACATTCTGCCCTGCGAGGGACTTTGCTTTCTCCTCAGCTCCAGGCTGAACCTTCCAAGCTGCACTTTGGAGAGGTTTGCTGCAATTCCCACTGCCAAGGAAAGTTCTGTCTCCTGCTGCTCACAAACAGAGAAGGGCTGGAGGGAGATGTGCTGGTCAGAGGCTGTTTGGGGCACAGTGACCTGGAAATTTTTGAGTTTCTAAATCTTCTGTGAAAGGAGAGGCATCAACAAATCTTTTACACTGGAGTTACAGAGAGCAGACTTTGGCCTATTGATGATGGAGATTTGGAGAATACAAAATCAGGTACTGATTTTTTAAAGAGAATCAGCACTTAAAAGCAAAGGGATCCAAGAAGGATGGACACATCTCAAGAAAGAAATTTTGGAGGAGTAGCAACAGCCTGTTCTGCTGGTCCAAAAAGTGAGCTAGCAAGGAAAATGACTGGCCTGGATGGGCATGGAGCTTTTTCCAGGAACTCATAGAAAAAAAGTGGATGCATCATCTTTGGTCAGAGGGGGAGGGAACTCATGAAATGTTTAAGGATGTTGTTAGGTCATTCAAAAAGAAAATTATAGAGATGAAAGGTCCATTAGAGCTTAACTTGACCACTTCTGTGAACGATAATAATGTTTTCATAAATACATTAATGGCAAAAGGAGGGACAAGTACAACCTCCATTCTTTATTGGATATGAGGAGGAATACAGTAACTAAAGCTGAGGAATAGGCTGAGGTACTGAACCCCTTCCTTGCCTCAGTTTTCAACAAAACGTCAAGTTGTCCTCAGGACAAGTGTTCTCCCAAGCTGTAGATGGGGGCAGGGAGCAGAAGAGCCCCCCTGTAATCCAGAAGGAAGCAGCTGGGGACCTGCTGAGCCACTCAGATGCTCACAGGTGTCTCTGGGAGCAGATGGGATCCATTGCAGGCGGATGAGGGAGCTGGTGGATGAGCTCCCCAAGCTGCTCTCCATCATTTACTGCGGGGGAAAATAGCGGGATGCGGATGTTCAGGGACATCACACCATAACCAATATGATCCAGTCAAGCCAAATTTGTTATCCCTAAAAAGACTATATTTATAATAATTCTCTACTGTCCACGCATCTCTAACTAATACATGATTGGCTATCCTAGCTGTTCATGCGTGTAAGATAGGATGCTGACTGGATCATCTAATTTCCATGTGTCTGGTTGTGGTTTTCTGTCCCACCCAAGAACTTTCTTCTTTCTTACTTTCCCAAGCTCACTGACAAACTTGCTGAGTCCGGATGACTCTTCTTCTTGTATCTTTTTCAATGATGTACCAACCCCATTTGCTGAATATGCCCATTATTGTTTGTGAACGTGTCCATTGTCCATTATCCCAAGCAGGCTGGATTGTACATTGGCTGAATATGGTCATTGTCCCGCAAAAACTCCTCAATCTTCAAGAAATCCTCGACACCTCTGCACACAGCCCAGGGAAGGTGCCCTGGCCACCTGCACAGAGCCACAGACAAGTGTCAGACACAGTTACAGAGCTTTGCCCAGAGCTGACAGGGAGAATTAATTTAAGGGAAAAAAAAAAAAAGAAAAACAGCAGAAAACCCCCAAAACCAACAAAAACCAAAGAAAACCAAATTAAAAACAAACAAAAAACCCAAAAACCACCACCCAACAAAAACAAACAAAAACAACAACAAAAACAAATGAACCAAAGCCAAAAAGTGAACAAAAAAAGAGCAAACAATAAAAAAACAAAAACAATAAAAAGAACTCCCCACAGCAGAGATGATCCATCCTTCAGTTGTCACAAATGCACTCACACAAGACCTGGGGCTGCAAAAAAATTAGAATTCATTGTGCACATATGCAGGGAAAGCAGGTTTAGGTCAGGCTTTCAGCAGAACTGTTCTCAGCTGAGCCAAAAAGGCCCCTTTGGCAGCTGCAGGGCCATTGGAAATGCAGAGCCTCAGCCCACAGGGCAGAAAAGGGCTCTGATTTCCTCTCCCCTGACACTAAACCCTGTTCCCAGGCTGCTTCACACTCAGGATTCTTCTGGAAGATGGCACAAAGCTGAGAGGGGGCTCTGGCTTCTCCATGTTTTGTGTCCTAAAGCTTCCTGGGAGAAGGAATTTCGGGTCAGCTCCTCTGGCACAATCCCTGCTGGCCTGGGGAAGGACTTTGCGTGCCGAGGCTTTGCTGCAGGCAAGGAAAGCTCCTGGCTCAGGGTCACCTTTGCTGCTCAGCCAGAGCAGCAGAGAATGGCAGCGGTGCCACGGGCTGGCACAGGACGGGGAGATTTCCCCCTCGAGAGAGGCTCATATCCCTTTTTGCATTCAGGCAGCTGCAGATCCCTCAGCTTTGGCTGCACAGCAGCTGGAAATGCAAGTGCAGGAGCTCTGTCCATGGCCAGCCCCAGCAGGTGACAGCAAGGACAGGGCCCTGGCAGCATCGGGACATTTGCAGGGAGCGCCTTCAGCAAGCGCTGGGGGCCGGGACTGTGTGCAGAAAACGCCCTGGGAGTCTCTGCAGCGAGGGAAAGGGAACAAAGTTTCAGTTGTGGCCTCGCCGGGAAACACCAAAATCGATTGTTTTCCATTGCTGGCTGTTCCAGGAGCCCCAGAGGAGAGCCCGGGGTCCCAGGAATGGAGAGCGGGACTGTGCAGGAGCCGGGAGCAGCGAGAGAGGCCGGGCTGAAGGTGCGGGGCGGGCACGGGCTGGGAGGGGGCCCAGCCCGGGGGTCCCGCAGAGCCTCCCTGCTCCAGAGCCGCAGCTGCGAGCGCGGGGCAGCTGCCGGGATCGGAGTGCCCGGGACGGGCCGCAGGTGGGGGTTCCAAGGGGCTCGGCCGGAGCAGCTTTTTGTCCCGGGGCACCGGGGGCATTGCCGCGGGTTGGGGTGCCTGGGAAGGCGCAGCAGGACAGGGTGGCGGTGGTTGGTTTGTGGATTTGTTGTTGGGATGTTTTGCTGGCGGCCCCGGGCGGGCTGTGGGAGCCGGGAGCGGCCGGGCGGGCCCGGAGCCGCCCCTCGGGCCGGGAGCCCCCGGGCAGAGCTCTGTGCTCGGGGCCGAGGCCCGGGCGGCCCGGGCAGCGCTCGGCGGCCCGTGGGCCCCCGGCGCAGGCGGGTCCGTGTGGCCGGGCCGGCCCAGCCGTGTCCGCAGCGGGCTCCGAGGGGAGCGGCCCGGCCCGGCCGTGGCCGTGCGGGGCCTGCCGGGGCTCGGGGGGCCGGGCCGGGCAAAGGCTGAGCGAGAGCGGGGGAAGCGCTGGCACAGAGGCCCCGGGCTCGCCGCGCCCCCCTGGCCACCCAGCCGGGCTCGGGGGCCGCCTCGCTCGGAGCCAGCCCCGGCTGCGGGGGTCCCCGGGGCTCCCTGGGCAGGGGGCGGCGGGGGCTGCCGGAGCTCTGTGCCCGGGGCTGGGCGCGGCTGCCGAGGCAGCGGAGGATGCAGGGTCCCCCCGCGCTGGGGCTGCCTCTGCCCGGCCCAGGGGCTGCACTGTCAGCCCAGAGCCACGTGGGGATCGGCCGGCACCGGCAGGGCTGGCAGGGAAACCGGCAATGGGGGAGCAGAAACGGGAAATACGAGAGCTCCAGAAGCCTGGACATGTTGGGAGCATGGGCAAGGGGGACCCATGGATACCCCAGGACCCTGAAACGGGGACTGCAGACAGTGCTGACCCCTGGAACGCCTGGGGTGCCAAAGTGGTGAGCCCAGAGAAGGGGAACCTGCGGGATTGCCAGGAGCCCCAGCAGCTCAGAGAGGTGAACACCAATACAAACTTGGCTCGGAGGAACCCAGACAGGGGGGTCTCCAGGAGCCCAAAGTGGAGAGACCAGAGAGGGGAAACTCAGGGTTGGGTGGTTTTGCTGCATCTTGGTCATTTATGTATTTTGGGGGCTGAATCTTGGTGTTTTGGAGGTTTATATGGTTGGCAGATTGCCGGTGACTTCTAGAGATGGACTTGGGCAGTAGGAACCCGCTAACCCAATGTGTTCATACAGTGTATTTTTCCCCAAACCAGGATTTCTCTTTCCCAAACCTTGGCTGGATGGAGAAGGAGGCTGCAAGGAAGAGGAAGATGTCCTGGGACACCGAGGCAGGTGAGGAGGAAGTCACTGCCCCTTTGCCCCTCTCTCCTGCTCCATCTCCCAGCCCAGCATGGCCCCTGGCTGCAGGACAATCCTGCTGCCAATGCCGTCCTGCCGTGGACACACTGGGAGGATCTCCTTCCCTGTGGCATGGAGTCAAAGCCATCCTCTCCTTGTCCTTCCTCCCCAGACTAGGAGCTGATGATGGAGACCAGGCAGGACAAAATCCCTGTGGTATAATCTCACGGAAGAGGCTGTTTTGAGCAACTCTACAGCACAGGAATTGAACAGAGAGGAAAATGCCCAGAGATCCCACATGAGAAGGGGCTGCAAACCCAGCCCAGAGTGCTCTGAGGAGGAAAGATCCACCCTGTGCCAGGAGGGTGGACAGAGCTTCAGCCAGAGCTCAGAGCTGGTGATCTGTGGAGCAGCTTCAAGCTGGGGAGAAGCCCTGCAAGTAGTTGGAGAGTGGGAAGAGCTTCAGGCAGAGCAACAGCCTGATCTGCCACCAGATGATCCACTTTGGAATGGCCCTAGGAGTGTGGTAAGGGCTTCAGCTGCAGCTGCACCCTCGTCATCCACCAAATGATCCACACTGGGGAGAGGCCCTACGAGTGTCCTGAGTGTCAGAAGAGGTTTCAGACCAGCTCCACTCTCCTCCTGCACCAGCAGATTCACAGGGAGGAGAGACCCTCCTGCTGCCCCAGCTGCAGGAATGGCTTCAAGCACAACTCCACCCTTGTCATCCACCAGGGCATCCACACTGGGGAGAGGCCGTGTGAGTGTCCCCAGTGTGGGAAGAGCTTCTCAGACAGCTCTAACTTCAGTAATCACCAACGGAGGCACGGGTAAGGGAAGCCCTGCAAGTGCCCCAGCTGCAGGAAGAGCTTCATGCTCTGCTCCAACTCCATCCCCCATTGGAGGACCCATGTTGGTCAGAGCCCTTCAGACCCGGGTTCCCAGTGATCTGAGTTGGGAAGACACTTGGCTAGTTATCCTTTTGCTTTGGCCCTAATTTTCTTTTGAGTTATCGTCATCCCTTAAAACAGACAAAACTGGGGGAAAACTCAACAAATTCATTGAGGGCATCTAAAGCCTCACTTTTTCCTAGTGTTTCAGGGGAATCTGGGATTCAGGGAGAAACCTGGGGAGTTTGGGGATATATGATGTAGTTGTCTCCCTTTGTTGGCACTGAAAGAGATGAGAGGGTTCAATGCCACTGAAAACTACTCAATCCCGGCCCAAAATTTCTCAATTCCACAGCTCCTCAGGATGGAATGGGGTTGGAAGGGGATTGGGTGAATTGTGCTGCAAATCAGGAGGGCTGCGATGGGCATGGGGTGGGGCAGGATGGGTGGGATGGGGTTGGGGTGGTGTGAAATGGAGGAAATAGGTCTTGGGAAGGGGGTCTTGATGTCCAGCAGGGGTGGGATGGGTTGGGGTTGGGACTGGGGAGGTGGGGTGGGCTCTGGAACGAGACAGCCGAAGTTTGGGGATGATGAAGGGAGGGGGAGCCCGTTACTGAATGAGTTTTTGAATATGAAAATGATGACATGTCCCACAGCCCCGGAGCTCAGAGCAGCTGAGATGGTGCTGGATCCAAGGCCAACTGTGGATCTCTCCCTCTCACTCTTCTGATTGCCTCTTCTCAAAATCCACACCTTCTCTGGGCAAACTGTTCCATGACAGTCTTTTTTCTGAATCCCTACCTAAACCTACTCTCTTTCCATTTGGATCCATTCTCCCTTGTCCTGTCCCTGCCTGCCCTTGTACAAAGTCCCTGTCCTGCTTTCTTGTAGGTTGCCCTCAGGTACTGGAAGGCTACAGTTGAATCAAGTCTCTTTCCCATGCTGAAGAAGCCGAGCTGTGTCAGCCATTCCTTGCAGGAGAGGAGCTGCAGCCCTCACATCATCTCAGTGTCCCTCCTGGGCCCTGGTGCTGCGTGTCCACGTCCTTGCCGTCCGTGCTGAGGAGCCCGGCAGAGCCGGAGGCAGCACTGCAGGTGCAGGCTCAGCAGCGGGGAGGAGCCACGGCCCTGGCAGCAGCTCCAGGAGCAGCGATTGGCGATGGGCTGCCCGCACTGCAGAGAGCCGGGGCCCTTGTGCCTGCCCTTGTGCCCAGGGCGCCTTTCCCCACCGCTCGCCCGCCCGCCTGGGGAAAATGCCCCCTGTGCCGCCCCTCAGTGCCGCCCCTCGCCGCTGCCCCAGGGGCTCCCCGGCCCCAGCTGGAGAGCCCCAGACCTCAGCCTCACCCTGCTCAGCCCAAGGCCCTGGAAAAGCAGATTAAAGCACCCACCCAGAAAGTGCCCTAGGATTCCAAGGTCAGTCTTTTCTCTACAGTATGGGTTTGGTATCAGAGCCTGCATGGGATTATAAAATCTTTAGGAGAAAAGAGCATGAACAAGTTGTGCTTTGGCAGTACATCAAGGCTTTGAGGGAGAGGGTTTGTTTACTCACTCACAGGGATGCACAGAAAATTTTGAAATGGTAACAGTAATCCAAACCCATTAGAAATTGGAAAGCAAACCTGAGGGACTGGCAGCTAGCGCCTCAGAAACAGGTGGCTTTTGCTTCAGTCTTCTACCTGAGAGCTTCCTGGGCAGGGGCAATTCTTCCAATTGCATCAGCATGGCCATGGCTAGAAAGGGCAGTGAGCAGATGGATTTAGCTTCTCCTGCCAGCCCCTGAAATGTTGGTTGTCATTTGCGTGTACTGAGGATTCCGTTTCAGACTCTGAACTGGCGCAGCTGCTCCTTGGTGCTGCTCGTACGCACGTACAGTGGTGCTGCAGCAGCTGTCCCGCACACAGGGAGGGCTCTGGAGCCTCCCCGGGGCCACCAAGGAGCAGAGGAGGGAACGTGCCTGGGATCTGCCTCTCTGTGCCGAGCGCTGGCGACTGGAGTCACCCGACCTTGTTCTAAGGCTGGGACCAAGTTCCCGTCGCTGTCTGCTCTGAGAGCGTTCCCAAATTCAAACCCAGACACTTCTGCTAGGCAGAAGCACGGGTTCAAACATGGATTTTACCAGAAAAGGAAAGACCCCTGAAAGAAAAGGTGAAGATAGAAAGATGCTGAAGCCAAATGGAAAATAACCCCCCCAGATTTCAGAGAAAACTGGTCCATGGTGGTCAGTGCTGGCTCTGTGTCAGAGTAGGTGGCTGACAGCTACAGGTGATCCCACAAGGACACCCATGGCATCACAACATTCTATCATTAGTTTACTCTGCTTTCTCCCTTTTGACAGTAGCCAGGTCACTCATACTGTCAGCCAGGACAGGGACTGTGGCCACAGCTGACTGCAGATTAGACCTGGTCATGAGATGCAAGTCCTGTTTCTTTCTTTGCCATCAATGTTGGGTCTCACTACAGATAAATTTCCCATTCTTCCTTTGCTTTCTGATCGGGTCTGACCCTGAGGATGGTATTATAATGCTACAGACACACCAATAAGGCCTGTCTGCTTCCTGAGAGGTCTTTGTGGTTTCCAGAAATAACAAACAGCTGTGTGGCTTTTTCCAGTGGATTCACAGACCAGCCTCAAGAGGGAATCTTTTTGTCCCCTCTGGTCATTAGAGCCTTCCACCTTTCAGCCTTGCTAACTCAATCCTACTCAGAGGAATTAAATGCAGGCTAGTTCCATGACAAATAAAAACAAATAATTTTTTTAATAATTAAAAATTATTCCCCTTGAGTGCCACACCCAATATATGTGTTAATGATAAAGTGGGAGTTCACCTAATCCCTTCTTTCCTTGTGAGCACGGCTCAGCCTCACACAGAGGTGAGGGGGGAGCTGGGCCAATCTCTGGTGGGAGGAAGGGTCTTGTGGCAGCCCACAGAGCCTGTGCACATTGCCAGGGAACAGCTGTGCCCTGCATGTGCCACCTGCAATGAGCTGTGCTGCTGCCAGTGCCCCGTGGAGCTGTGAGGCTGCTGAGCTGTGGGGCAGGGAGAGGAGCAGGAGGGTGCATGTGCAGCTGAGCCATTCCTGGAGAGCACAGGGCTCTGGGCTCCCTGCTGTCCCAGGGTAGCCCAGAGGCCAGGCTGTTCCTGTGGTAGATCTGTGGAAATGGCTCAGGGTTTTGCCCTGGCCTGCCTCCAGGTGTCTGCCAGCAGGAGCATGTTTCCCTGTGCAGCTCTTTAGAAGTTTGCAGGAAATGTATCCCATGAAAAATGGAGTTTCAGATGCTTTAGCCTTGCATGGTGGCCTCTGTTAAACTTTGTGTCTCCACTTTGCAGGCCTGACTGGCTACCCTCTTGCCAAGAGGTTTTCCCTGGCAAGTCCCTCCACGCTCCTTCCCTCCAAGCTGTTGCCTCCCATTCCGAAGAGCTCTCCTTCTACCAAGCCAAGCCCAACATGCAGCGGAGAGCAGGAGAATGGGAAAAATGGCAGCGGCTACTGTGAGGAGAGTAGAAAAAACCAGGAGCTGGGTTCAGAGGGAAAAGGATGTAAGGTAAGGAGACCAAGCTAAGTCCAGCATTGTAAATGTTCAGTTTAAGTGCTCTTGGCAGAGCTCTGAGACCTTTTCCATGATAGGAAGTGACTTTGTCACTGAAGTTTGAACAGGTCCTGATCTGGATCTTTAGCTGGGCCAGAAATGATGGGATATGAAGGAAGGGTGTGCATCAGCCCCTGCTGCCTCCAGCCCCATTCCTGGCCATGGCATGAGGGCCCTGGAGGAACTTGGGCAGGCAGAGACCTTGCAGAGAGCAGCAGGGCAGGGAGCTCTGCTGAACTTCCTAAATGCCAGGGAGCCTGAGATGATGGATGTGTGGGAGCTGGAGAGCAGCCAGCATCCTGAGAGCTGAGCAGCCTCTGGGCTCAAAGGCTGCTGGGGAACTGTAGGAGGGAAAGGCAGCAGCAGAAGAAATGAGGGGCTTGAGAAAAGCAGGTTTGACATCCTGCAGAATGGCTTTGTGGGGACTTGGCTGGAGATCTGCACTGGCAGTTAGGCACCTTAGGGGCAGGGAGAGAATAGTGATCTAAAGGCACTGCCATGCCATCCAAAAGTCCAGTGGAGGCAGTGGCACCTCAGAACATCTTGATGTCAAACATGTGAATGCCAGCTGGGAATGTAGCTAGTCTTGGAAAAAACTGAGCACAAGGGCAGAGGTGGCAAATGTGTGACATGGGCTGTCCCTCTCCACTTCCCTTTCCTAGGTCACCTTTCCTGTCCTAGGCCGAGCTGCTCCATAAGTTTGACTATTCCTGCCATGGCCCATCTAAATGTCTTGAGGTATGAATCGGGGCAAGGCTTGATGCTTGATCTGAGCTCTGTTCTACTCTTTCCAGACTTCCTTGCTCAATTCCAGTGGTCGGGATATGAAGAAGGGGTCACTGGGACCACCTTTGATCCCCCCATACACAGGGCAGTGAGTCCCCCTCTTGGCAGTGCTGCAGGGTCTCTGCAAAGCTCTCCACAGCTGGAATTCCAGGAGTCCCAGGAGATGAGGTAAGCCAAGGTTTCTGCTGCTGCAGTGTGCTGTTCACCTCTCTCTTCCCATCTTGTGTGGTTATTTTGCCCAGTCAGGGGTCCCATGTATTTAGACAAACCTTTGTGCCTTCACCATTTTGGCCATCGGTGGTGATCCAGCACAAAGTCAAAGCCAACACCAATGTCCCAAGAGCAGAGGTCGTGGTGGGGAAGAAGAGGCAGGGCTTCAAAGCACCTCAAGATAGGGCCTCTGCTGGACATGGCTATTGTTTGACACAGAGCTTGGCCAGCTCTCTGTGACTTCAGCAAGTGAAAGCTTAAGGGTAATGAATCAGCTCTGCATCCTGGGTTGGGTTTATGTGTTGCATTTCCTCCTTCATCAGAGTGACCATGCTAAGAAAGTTTGCCTCCTTTCGTGGTACACCCATTCCCTCCCTTCTCTTTCTATGTCCTCATATGTTCTTTTGTCCTCCATTTTCTCCAGGCTAACATCCAGCAACAGAGGCAAGGAGAAGAACTCTGAACATGCAGGTAGGTACAGGGCATGTCTGTCCTAAAATGACCATTGTAGTCTTGACTCAGAGGTGACGTTTGGAAAGCTTGGTTACAACCCATTCTTTTAAAAATTTCTTTAAATTCCCTTCAGTTCTTTGATGGGCTCAGTGGACTGTCTGAGAGCCCAGTCAGTGGGACTGTGCTGCAGTGGTGCAGTGAAAATTCCTCCAGTGTGAAGTGTTGAGTGGTAGGAACGGGAGTGGAACCTTGGGGCCCTGGAAATGCAGTGCAGGCCAAGGAAACATTCCTCTCCATCCTGCACATGCCTTTTATCTCTCTGCAGCCTTTCTAGTGTCACATTTAGTAGGGAAAAAGAAGGCATTTAGCATGAAATGAGAAATATTCCCATTCCTCCCTCCTGCTTTTGAAGCAGAAAACCTTTCCTTGGGGCAGTTTCTGAGCTTTGAGATCTGAAGGAGATTGATGGACATTGCCTGGTTTTGTATTGGCAGAAATAGGGAAACCTCTGACAGAATGTCCTTATCAATTTCCCAGTTAGGGAGAAAGAGCCTTCCCAATGGATGCATCCTGTGCAGGGTCTGAGTTTGTCATCCTGTGACAGCACAAAGCCAAAGCCACCTGTGGCAGGTTCACGGTGACAAATCTCTTGCCCGGCTCTCTCTGGCTGTGTCAGTGCTGCAGGGTGAGGCTGGGGGAGGAGATGCCTTCTGCCTTGTCCTCCCTCCCTGCCTTGCCTGATCCCTGACAAGTGGAATTGTGCCAGACAAAATGCAGTCTCTGGTGCATCTGGGTCAGCCAATGCTTTCAAGTTGAAAGCCTCAATGCCACTTCTGTTGTTCCTTTGCCATCTCTGGGTGTGTAATGATAGGAGAGATGAGATTTGAAGAAATATTTCTGCTGATGCAGAGAAAGAGATCAGATCCTCTGGTTCCTTTGCTCAGGGTTAGTTCTGCCAAATCCTGGGTACAGCCCCTTTGGAATGACTCCTTCATTGCTGATGTGCAGGTGGAATGCCTAATGCAGCTAGGGAGAAGTATTGCTCATTAAGTGAGGTGACTTTTTTTCTGGAATAATTCTGGACTAGAAATTACCTAGCTCATTATTCCTTAGCTGTCTCTCTTTTATTACTGTCCCAAGCATTCTACAGGGTGAAGGAATCTAGTTTTAAGATAGGTGTTTCTCTCAAACTGCTTGGCTGCCATATGAATTTATCCTCTGTGAAGCCATGTAAAGAATTAGTTCTCTTAGTTCTAACAGCTCTGTTGGACAGTATTTCAGAATGAGCTCCATTGTTCTTGCAATTAGAAAATCAGCCTTTAGTCTAGCCCAAAAGTGACCCAGTCTCATACAGTTGAGAAGGAAAATCCTTGGCGAAAACCAATTATCTAGTGTCAAGAACACAGTTCATGTTTGGGTAATACTCCTGCAACGCTAAGCTCTTCTTTGAATGTCCTCTAAAATAGTCCAACTTAGAGAAGAAAATGTTGATCTAAATGCATCCAGGTATTAGAACCTGGGACTTCTAGGAACCAAAAGATGATGTTTACTGCAATCAGCATGAATAAGGGCAGATAAGAATCTCTGTCAAGAGCAATCTCCATCTCTGCCCTTCTCTATTGTCGCTGTAGGACACGAAAGAACGCACACACGCACCGTTCTCCAGGTGAGAAGGAAAAGAGGGCGTTTATTCTCTGACTCCATAATTTATAGTTTTACAAAGGTAACAGTGGATTGGAGGATGACAGTGCCACCTCTCCACAGACACTGGCTTAACCAACAGTCCGTCAACAGTGTCCGTTTTCACAAGAATGTAAATTATGAGTTGTTTACAGGAAAGTGTGTGGGAAAGTTCTTTACAAGAATGTCAGTATCAGAAGGCTTTTCTAGAAATCTCAAAAACCCAGGGTGACATCTCACCCTTTTTTGTTTAAAAGAAAAAAAAGAAAAGAAAAATGAACAATGCTCAGTGTTCGCTTGCGGAGGAATCATCGGAGTGACCGCTCTCATCATCTGCATCAGAGTCATCACTCAATGATTCACCCGCTTGATGCCTTTCAGGTTGGTCACGGTTTCCATCTTGTTCATTGGCTGGATTCTGTCTCTGCGGTCGTAGGTCAGGGCGAACACATTTTGAAGGTACCCAGCGTACCCCAGTATCTGTGGATACACAAGCATACCCGCGCCCCGAAGCGATCAGGTCATAGGGACCTTCCCACTGTTTGGTGACTAAATTCCGCACCCGAACCTTCGCCCGAGGCTGATGTGCCACGTCCGCAGCCTGCAACGAGAGATGGTGATTCAAAATGACAGGATTATTTGAGTTCTGCGGCACTGTGAGATGATTGATTGTGCACAAAGCTTTTGCCAACCAACTGTGCGGGGTTTCACCCTGCATTCCCCATTTTTGTTTTTGTAGAACCTGATTCAGAGTACCATGAGCGTGTTCTACAATAGCTTGACCAGTCAGAGAATGCGGGATACCAAACCTGTGCGAGACACCCCACAACTGCAGGAACTGCCGCACTTTTTTGTGGTGCGTAAGCAGGACCATTGTCGGTTTTCACAGCAGAAGGTATGCCCAGAACAGCAAAGGCCTGCCTCCAGTAGGCAAGGACATCACAGGCCTTCTCCCCAGTGTGAGCCGAAGCCCACATCACAGAGGAGAACTTGTCCACCGTGACATGCACATACTTGAGCCGGACAAACTCGGCAATCTGGGTGACATCAGTCTGCCACAGCTCCAAGGCCCTAAGGCCTCTGGGGTTTACCCCTGCTGGCAAAGGCGGAGCAAGTGCATGGCAGTCATCACATGACTCAACAATGTCACGAGCCTCCGTCGGCGTCAGGTGAAACTGCTTCTGCAGAGTATGTGCGTTTTGGTGGAAAAACCCATGCGATGCCTTGGCCTGCGCGAGTGTGTCAGGCTGAGGCGCTACCCACGCCGGGTTAGCCAACTTGTCAGCCCTCGCGTTACCTTCCACTATAAAGCCTGGCAAATTGGTGTGACTCCTCACATGCAGAACATAGAATGGATGAACCCGAGCCTGAATGGCACACCACAGGGTCTTCAGTAAATGAAACAAGGCAGGATTACTGACCTCCTTCAAAACCGAATGACCCAGCCGTTGTGCGATATCTGCCACATAGGCGGAATCCGTGACCAAGTTGAAAGGTTCCTGGGAAAATTTCTCAAATGCCATGACAGCAGCCCTCAGTTCAACCAATTGGGCTGACCCTTCCTCATGGCCTACCAACACCTGCCACTCAGATCCGTCCCTCCAGGTAACGATGGCCTTTCCTGTCCTTCCTGAACCGTCAGTGAAGACGGTGGGTCCTTGCACGGGGTCCTGGCTATGTTTAGGCCGCAAAGAGATCTGTGTGCATTTTGCCATATGCAGTAGCCTATGGCTGGGCAGATGATAAGAAATATGCCCTGAAAAATTTTCCAGAGCACTCTGCAGGGACACACTGTTTGCAAAGCTCCAGTCAAAATCCTCCCGTGACACCGGGAGTATGATCTTTGCAGGATCCGCACCCATCAATTGCAAACACCGTTGCCGGCATTTGAGTATCAAATGAGCAATCAGCTCAAACAACGCAGTTGCCGTCTTCCGCGGCTGATGGGGCAGGAAAACCCATTCCAGAACGTGCAAGGGATCAGACCATTCGTCACTCCATTGGCCAATAATGCCTGTGGGGTACGAATCTGGAGTGGTGACAAACACAGTGATATCAACGGAGGGATCAATGCGATAGACCTGGCAAGCCGAAACAGCCTGCTGAACCACCTCCAACGCCTTATGCGCCTCAGGGGTCAATGTGCGAGGTGACTTTAGATCAGAGTCTCCCTTCAACAAATCGTACAGAGGAGACAGCTGTGCATCGGTCAGTCCCAAGTACGGACGCAACCAAGTGATGACGCCTACTAGTTTCTGAGCATCATTCAGCGTCTTCACGGAATGCACAAATTGTACCTCCTGGTGACAGATCGTTCGTTCCAGAATCTTGACCCCCAAGTACTTCCAAGGTGGTTGTTGTTGAACCTTCTCTGGAGCTACCTGCAGTCCATGAGCATGCAAGGCATCGAGCAGCCGAGGCTGAATCCTCAGCAGCTCACCCTGGGTGGACGCGGCCACCAAAATGTCGTCCATATAATGATACAGACGTGCATCAGGGAACTGCTTGCGAACTCCAGACAAGGCACGAGCCACATACCACTGGCATATGGCCGGGGAATTGCGCATGCCCTGAGGCAATGTCGTCCATTGATATCTCTGTGCGGGCTCAGCCTCATTAATTGCTGGCACCGAAAAAGCAAATTTCGGCCTGTCATCAGGATGCAAAGGAATTGAAAAGAAACAGTCCTTTAGGTCGACAATAAGGACCGGCCAGTCTGCGGGAAGCATGGTAGGTGACGGCATGCCTGTTTGCAACGTCCCCATGCTTTCCATCACGGCATTGACCTTTCGGAGATCTTGTAACAACCTCCATTTACCAGATTTCTTTTTTATACAAAAGACAGGAGTGTTCCAGGGACTGGTAGAAGGCTCCAGATGACCCTGGTCCAACTGCTCCTGCACCAGATTCCGAAGGGCATCCAGTTTATCTCGAGGAAGGGGCCACTGCTTTTCCCAAATAGGTTTGTCCACCAGCCACCGTATAGGAGGCGTGGGACACCCTGCGCCCTTCACTGCAGTGGCCCCCATCAAAAATCCGTCCCGATGCGCACCCCCCAGACAGACAGAACATCCCTCCCCCAAAGGTTGGCAGGAGTAGAAGTAACATGAGGCCTAACCCAGGCCGTCTGTCCCTCCGGGTTCACGACAAGTACCGGCCGCTGGCTCACATAACATTGCGCCGTCCCTCCCAGGCCCGCGACAGATGTCCCCACCGGGTCCAAAGGCCACTCCGGGGGCCATGCAGCAAGGGAGAGAACCGTGACATCAGCACCGCTGTCAAGAAGCCCGCGGAGGTGGATTTCCGACGGCGTTGCGCCAGGAACAGACAGGGTACACAGCATCTCAGGACGGTCCTTGGTCAGAACAGCAGTCCAGTGAACTTGAGGCGGCCCAGTGGATCCAAAGCCACCAGCTCCACGTGACTGGTCAGCCGTCCTGCGAACAGAGGACTTAAAAGGTACAAGTTGAGCAATCCGTGTCCCCTTCGGGATCGTGACGGGGGGGTGGGTGTGGAAACCATGGCACAAATCTGCCCTGTAAAATCCGCATCAATGAGCCCCAGGTGAACAATGATGCCCTGAAGGGTGGCACTAGACCTCCCCATAAGGAGAGCACTCATGCCCCTACCCAAAGGACCAAAGGCATCCAGGGGAACCTTGTGTATCTCAGAAGACTCTAAGACAACTGTTGCTGCGGTGCAGACATCCACGCCTGCGGATCCGCGGGTGCTGGCTGCAAGCCGGCAAAGGAGACCTCCATCGGCTCGAGGGTCTGGGGAGGAACTTGTGTCTGAGCGCGCCCCCCCTTCTGCGCGCTTTGCTGGGGGTTTAACGAGCCCGGTAAAGCCTGGCCGTTAACATGAACCGTCGCCTTACACATGTTGGACATGTGATTCGGCCTACCACACCGACCGCACAAGAACATGGGGAATTTGGCCTTCTGCGCTTTCTTCCCCTTCTTCTTCCCAGCCTGCGCAGTCCCCTGCTGTGGCTGCCTGCCTTGTGGCGATGCCCAAACCGGCTGCGCAGCAGCAGCCACGGCAGCCAGCTTCCGACTCGGAGGAACGACTCTAGCACAGGCCTCCGCCATCTCCCAAACGGTAGGATCACCAGGCATGGCTGCTATGACCTTCTTACAAGCCTCATTGCAATTGTACCTTACAAGGTTTGCAATCGTAGCAGTCCTTACCACAGGATCAGGCAACTGCCTCTCTATGGATGCAGTCAGCCTTGCCGCAAACGTCATGAAAGGCTCATCGTCCCCCTGGACAATGGTCGAAAACGGCTGCCTTGGAGCAGCCATTTCCATAGTTTGAACAATTGCCGCCATGCCCAGCGTGCGGCACTGATCCAGCACAAGGGGATCGTATCCAACTTGCCCTTGAACATTGTCATACCGTCCTGTTCCCATCAGCATGTCAGCTTCAACTCTGTGCCTGGGGTCCTGTGGGCTCAGCGTTGCGTTCTGTGCCACTGCTTGAGCCGCCAACCGGCCCCACTTGGTCTCGAAAACACCAAACTGCACAGGGTCAAAGAGAGAATGTGCCACAAAACGAAGATCATGAGGTGTCAACACATCTGAAACAATCCTGCGAAGAGTCTGCATAACTTCTGCAGATCCCAAGCCATGCTTAGCAACTGCCTCCCGGAGCTCCTTCTCCAGCTTATATGAAATGGGCTCATAGGTGTTCTGAGCAACACCCCTGAGCACAGGGAAAACCTGGGGAGCCCCTGGCAAAGCCATTGCACCTGTTGTGTCCCGGTCAGGGACAAGAGAGGACGAGCGGCCGAAAGCCAAGTCAACGTCTCTCATCCCCGCACCCCCTGCAGCACCGGCAGAGCCAAAAGGGTCCACTGGGTGACCCTGCCAATGCCGTGCAGAGGCAGGTTCGGTCATCTCATCGGCTTTTGTTTTTGTATCACGCCAAAAACGCTCGGGGTGCCTTGGACGAACTGTCACCTGACATTCAGGAAGGGTCCAAAGGTTCAACGAGGAAACACCCCGGCTCCTGGCTCCCACCGGTCTCCCACCAGCCGTGTCAGCAGTTGCACCAAAGGTAAACACCCCAGCGCCCTGCTGTGCCGCAGCCCCACTAGGAGTCGCTGCGCTGCACACGGGGGCCGGCACAGCCCTCACCTCTGTCTCTGACCAGGATGCACCCCGCGCGGGGCCCCCCTCCCCTGGCACGGGAGGGGGGCAGGGCGCCGAGAATGATGCAACCTGTGAGACATTTCCCTCAGGGGGTGGCACAAGGGAACCAGGCAGGCCGCCTATGAGCGTCCATTTCGGCCCACCGGAGTCCACAGTGGGTATCGCCCCCACCGTGCGGAGTGGGACGGGCCGCCCGCTCCCCGGAGCGGGGCTGGGCACAGCCCCGATCGGCGTCCCGCCCCCTGCTGGGAGAGGGGCGGGCCGCCCGCCCACCGGGGCCGAGCCGGGCGGAGCGCCTTCCGGCACTCCGCCCCCGTCCATCTCCACCGACTGCGCATGCCCAGCCGGCTCAGAGACGGGGGGAACCTCCCCCTGCTCCGAAGGGTCCGATCCGGGGGCGGGAGAGCCCGTCCCCATCACACTCGGGGAAAACCTCACAGAGACACCGCAGTTAGGGCATAGAGCCGTCACCGTTCCCGATCCAGGCGGGGGTGAGTCTTGGCTCTCGAGAGCCGGGAAGGCATAGAGAGAGGGCGTCCCGCCCCCCTCCCCGCCGCCCGCGCAGGGCGGGGTGGGGCGAGGACAGACCGCCAACTCCCCAGAAGCCCCCAAACCCGAGACCAGCTGGCCAGGAGCCCAGTCCACCCCGGGGGAGCAACCACCACCCCCGAGGACACCGTCCCGCGGCAGGGAGGGGGGGGGGGGCCACCTCAGGCAAAAACTCAAACTCCTCGTCATCCACGTCTGAGACAGAGGGGGACCCCTGCAGTCTACAAGGACTACAAGAACCAGAACCGAGCCAAACAGTTTGGCATATTTTCCACTGTATTAAAAGCGGCGCCACATCGGTGGTACAATCATCGAGGAGAGCCTCCATAAGGCGATCCCCCAGGAAAGACCACTCCTGCCTGGAAAACGCCTTCGTAGGGACCGAAAAAAACCCTTGTCCCCGGGCCCATAAAAACAACCTCACAAGACTATCCCAGGAAACAGAAATCTGTTTCCATTCCAGGAGAGACTTCCATAGGTCTAAAACGAGGAAGTCTTCCTCAGAAGGCACAGAGGTCGCCATCACCCCAAAAAACAGTAAGCTAACACCGAAAGGGAAGACACAACCTCACCACAGTATCTTATCCCAGCCCGGGCTGCAGTACACTCGGCGGTCACCAGATGTCGCTGTAGGACACGAAAGAACGCACACACGCACCGTTCTCCAGGTGAGAAGGAAAAGAGGGCGTTTATTCTCTGACTCCATAATTTATAGTTTTACAAAGGTAACAGTGGATTGGAGGATGACAGTGCCACCTCTCCACAGACACTGGCTTAACCAACAGTCCGTCAACAGTGTCCGTTTTCACAAGAATGTAAATTATGAGTTGTTTACAGGAAAGTGTGTGGGAAAGTTCTTTACAAGAATGTCAATATCAGAAGGCTTTTCTAGAAATCTCAAAAACCCAGGGTGACACTCTATCAGACACAGAGGCTCTCCAGCATCCAGGGGCTGAGGCCTTCATCATGCAGCAGGTTTCAGTCTGCTGGCCAACAGAGTCATGTCATGTCTGCTGCCAGTAGCCCATCCCTTGGGAGAGGGTCTAGGCATTGTACCTTGCTGCTCTCAATCACAATGTCTGTGTCTTGAGTGCTCTGCAATCTGGAACCAGTCTTGCCTGTTGCCCAGCATTGTGTTTTTGGGGGCTTGAAGTCTGCCAGAGATTTACACAAACCTTTGCTTCCATTGCCAGGCCTCCCACTGAGCCAGGCCAAGGAGATGGATCATCCCACCAGTCCTGGTCTTACAAGTGACAAAGAGCTGAGGGACAGCTTTGGAAAGGTGAGGGATAAGGACAGGGATGAGCAGACTTCCTTTCCAGTGGCTGTTTATTGCTTGGCCCAAAATGTCACTGAAAATCATCATTTTCCACTCTTGGGGGATGGAGATTCCCTTGAGAATATATTGGACAGCTACAGAGCAATTGCTTGGCTATTTCCAGTGGTGCCAAGGTCTCTGGTTTGGAGATGGAGCTAAGGTCATGCCAGAAGCATTCTTTATGTGCAAAGACTCTTTTAGAGAAGTTCTGAATGACAGAGCAAGCTGCACATCAGTGAACGTGGGCAAACTGCATCCTCGGAAGCAGAGAAGCAAAGATTCTAAATGTTGGGTGTAAACAAGGCTGCAAAAGAAAATGGGAGAGTTTAATTTTTCCTGGTTACCTTTGTGGCTGTATTTCACAGCCCTCTCATTCTCAAGTTTTCTGCTCATTACCATCAGTGTTTCTGCTACTTGTTTTCACATGACTCCTCCTTTTGGTGTCATGGTGTCAGAAACCAAGTCCTTATGAGTCCTTCAGAGCTGAGTCCTTCAGAAGCCAGGAAGTGAGAAACAGCTGCAATTCGTGGCCATGAGTGTTAAGCAACAGCTCATTACCCCTCCTTGCTGGGTATTGCACATGGTTTTTACTCTCCTGCCATGACCTGTAGGAACTGAACTGCCTGCTCACTGGCCATGCCAGCTCTTCCTCTGTCTTGGAGCACTCCTATGACTTCCATGCTTCAAGCAGGGCTTCCTGACATAGGTTGCAGTTGCAGCAGTGGAAGGTTGTGGCACTGAAGTGTTCCACCTCACTGTGTAATTGCCAGGGTGAGGATGGGAGACATTCCTCTGAAACCATTGGAATGTGGATGGAGCTGCATTGAAGCCTATGGCACTCTGTGGACTCTGTGCTCCTGATGAGATGTTGTGTGTGGTTTGTGTGTCTGTGCTTACAGTCTGTGATGTATTTCCATTGCACCTAGATCCGTGCTGCATTGTGCATGTTGGCCCAAAAGAACTTAGGGCAGAAGGAGGCAGAGCTTTTGGAGAGAGAGATGAAGAGAAGGAGACAAAGGAAAACATCCTTGCTAGTTATTCCTGAGACAGTGGAGCCTGGGGATGCAGCTGAAGCAAGTAAGTGGTGGCTACACTTGTGGTGGTCCTTTTTGACCACTTGCTTGCCCTTTGCACAGTGTTGCAATCAGAGTGGAGAGCTGTTCAGTGGAAGGTTGTTTGGGATTTAATTCTGTTTCCCAAAGAAAAATACAGAGGCATGAAGTGTCTTGCCCATGGCCTCAGTGAGTCAGTAACAGAATATCAGCTTCCCCCCTTCACCTCTAAAGTCTTTCAGAGTAGAAAATTCTGTCTTGCAAAGTACACTGGAGCTTCAGACTCTCTCCTGGAGAGCAGCCTCCAGGGAAGGTGAGTCCAAAAGAATTCTTTTCAACCAGGGTGCAACCTGGAAGAAACAAAATTCAGCTTCTTCTAATGAAAACACCAGAGATCCTTCTCCTGCCACTCCCTGCTGAGGAGCTGACACTGGAGAGCTGTGCTGAAGCCCCAGGCAGGGCTTCTGTTGTAGCCCCAGGAGCAAGCAGCGTTCCCACTGGATCCCAGCTGAGGGGCTCTGCCTGCAGGGCTGTGAGCGCTGCCCGAGGGCAGCAGCGGGGCCCTGAGGAGGCAGCACTCAGCCCGAGGGCATCGCACAAGGTTATCTGCACTTTCCTTTGGGAACTGCCCCTGCCAGCCTCTGGAACAGGAAAACAAAAGCAAAGCAATTCTGGGTTTCCTTGTTTCTTAGAGGAAGCACCACTGCAATGTGGGTTTAAGCTAGAAGAGGGTAAATTTAGATTAGATATAAGTGATTTTTTTGTTTATAATGAAGGGGAGAAAAAGCTGGCAGGATTTGCCCAGAGAAGCTGTTGTTGGTCGATCCTTGAAGGTGTTCAAGGCCAGTTTACATGGGGCTCTGAGGAACCTGATCAGGAGGAAGATGTCCCTGCTCACAGGGGTTGGACTAGATGGTGCTTAAAGGTGCCTTCCAACCCAAACTCTTCTAGGATTCTGTGATTCTGTGCTCATTGTCCCATGTTAGTGTTATACTTGCTATAAAGTGGTATACCATTGTTATACTTGAAGTTCTTTGGGATAACAAAGAGATGTTCCCCAGCTCTGGCAAGTTTTCTGGCCCTTTCCATCATCACCCTGTCCAGCACTCTCCACTTACAAGCTCCTCTTTGGTCCCTGCAGTCTTTAGCCTAGCACCTGTCGATGGCACAGCTTCTAGAGAGCACAGAAAACACCCTGGTAGTGCCTTGAAGAAGAAGGTCTTCAGGAAGCAGGACAACGTGCCCTTACTGCCCAATACAGACATCATCCATGGGGATGGGAGCTTCCCACACAGCTCCTCAGGTAAGCCAGCTCTGGGGCAGCTTTTTCCCATGGGTTTTTCCTTGCACAAGGAGCACAAATTGCCCCCTGCTTCAGCCAGCAGAGCTGGGATCTTGACTCCATAGTCTGTCCTGAGAATCAGCAGCAAATCTACTTTTGAGTTACTCCAGCTTGGTAGTACTGGAGCAGTTGGTTCTTAGAAATCCATTGGAAAGTTGAACTGAATAAAGTCATGGGAAAGGCCTGAGATCTGGCTTTTGCCCATCCTGATAGTCCAAACTACAGCAGTGGTGCCAGGAGGCAGCTGGGACTGCAGGGATGAGCTGCAGGGCAGTCTGCCAGGCTGTGCTGACCGTGCACCTACAGGAACCACCACGATCAGTTGTTCACTCCCTGTCTGGGCCCTCTGCCTGTGCTGCTGTCCAGTTCTGCAGCCAGCTGTTCTGCTACCCAGCAAGGGTTGTCTCTGCAGGGCAGTCAGTGGCTTGGTGCAGTTGTGCTGCTGCTGCTCCCAGAAGTGCCCGATGGCTCCTGGCTGCCGCCATCCCACAGCCTGCAGTGCCAAGAGGGAACAAGCAGTGCCTCCTGTGTCACCCAGCAAATACAGCACCCCTGTGCAGCAGATGAGAGCCAGGAGGGGCTGCCTGCTGCTCCCAGGCTGTTTGCTGCCTGCAGCAAATAGACAGCAGATAGTCCCCAGTGGCTCTTGCCTCTCCTTTGTGGGTAGCCTGCCTGTGCTGTGATCCCAGGTAGGGTGAGATGAGAAGAAGGGGGCTAGGAATGATACTTGAATGCTCTTTTCTAGTGATGCTGCTTCCATGTTCAGAATTGACTAGAACTAGCCTGGCATGGGTCTCCATTCATAGTGAATCTAGATGTGTATGTCTGCATACTTCTGCAGTGACATCACTGGTGTCAGCGGCTGGGGTACCTCAGTGACATCCAGATTAGCTCAGTCTGAATATTTTTGATGATAAGGTTCCTCCATACTTTGTGAGAGCATGCAAGGTAGCACAAAAACCCTCCAGAGTCTAGAGCAGTTCATCTAGATTCTGTGCAATATTTATACTCCATGATTTTAGACAGCGCAAATGTTTTCATCTACACATTAGAAAATGAGCTTTTGAGTGCATGACATGAAAATTTTGATTGACAGTGCTTTGATGACAAATGGGTTTCATAAGGAATGCATTCATCATCAGATTTTTCTCATACCTTGTAAATTTTTTTCCTTACCAAAAAATTCAATTGAGGCAAACCCAGATCAACCAATTAACAAGAGAGTGCGTCTGCCAACAACGTGGATGTGTATTTGCATATTTTTATCCTCAGAGTGCATTTGGAAGGCTTTTTTATCGACTGTCTAGTCTGGAAACTGCATTTTTCCACAAGAGAAAGCTTAGAAGTTGCTGAGTTTGCAAACATGTCCATTAGATGGCAAATAAATTTCACCTCAGCATCCTTGAAATACAACCAGTGTGTACCTCTGAAAGAGGAAAGATTCATGATGCTTGGAAAGAACAAAATCCATCAAGTACTCCCTTCCCAATAGTAGCCTAAAATGGATGTGCACTCAGCTGCCTGCTGTCTAGAATATTTACAGTCAATGGGAACAGAGGCGCTGTCAGGTGGGAAGGGTCAGGTGTGGCTGTTCCCTGGTAGCTGCTCCGAGGGGATTGAGCCGGGCCCAGCAGGGCTGGGTTGTTCAGGCTTGGCTTGGTGCTGTCTCCAGGCAGCTGCAGGTCTCTCCTCAGGGAGTTGCAGAGTGCCCCTGTCCTCAGGGCAGGGGAAAATCAGGGCGCTGAGACAAGAGGGGCTCCTGAGGGGTTCCCTCCTGGGTAGCAAGTCCTGCTGTCAGCGCTGTCTGGCAGGGAGCGGGAGCTCTGCGGCCGCAGGAACCTGCCGCTGGCTGTGGCACCTGTGGCACTCGGGAGCTGGCGCTGCAGGGGCAATTGTCAGGTTTAGCTTGGAGCTGGGCCCAGCTGGGGGAGGCTGGGAGCAAGCAAGGAGCCCCAGGAGCTGGACAGCAGGGAAGCCTCTGAGCCGGTGTCAGCGTGTGCCACAGGGAGCCCTGGCTGGGAGATGGGGCTGCAGGCCGCTCCATGGCGGGGCCTTGCCCGGGGCTGCAGCACCCATGGCCGACCCTCTCCTCACAGTGACCTCGCAGACGGCCACTGCTGCCAAGCGCCGAGAGGAGCCACTCCGTGGGCATGGGCAGAAGGACAGAGCCTCTTCAGACCCACAGCAGTCCTTGCAGGAGGCACTCTCCATGCTGGGCAGCGATGACTGGTAAGAAAGGCCCTGTTCCCTCTGTGTCCCTCTTAGCGTTAAGGTGGGTCAGAAGCGTGTCTTGCTCGTGCCTCTGAGCCCCGAGAGCCCAGAGGGCCAAAGGGCACTGGTGAAACCACTGCAGAGCAGGGAGAGGATGAAGATTTGAGAGCAGCCTTTTCTTGGCCTTGCTCTGCAGCAGTGCTGCAGCTGCAGCAGGTCCGTGCTGTTTCCTTGCTTTGCCTGCTGCTCCATGGAGCTGCAAAGGAAACATTGAGAGAAGAGACAAAGCTCTGGAATGAGATGATTTGCTGGCTGAAGGCAGAAGCAGGATGGCAGAAGTTTTGAGTGTAGAGATTTGGCTGCCTTGGGCCCCTGGCCCAGTGGGACTGAGTAAGATTCCTCCCTGCTCCCACTGCTGACAGCAATGGAAGGTGACAGGGTCTCCCTGTGACCTCCTGCATGGGAGTCCCAGAAGCAGCTCCAGGGAGTTCCTTTTTCTGAGAAATGGACTGAGTGGTGCTTTCAAGTCCCTCAGCCTGTCATTACTCCTGAAGGGCTCATGGCAGAAGAGAAGGAAAATGAAAGAAAGTCCTTTAGGAATCATGCACTTTTGGAATTCAACTTTTTCCTTCTCACTGCTTCATATGGGCCTGAGATGCTTTGTCAATACTCACCATGTGTCCCAAAATTATACACAGGCAGAAGGAGGCCCAGAGGTGATAACCTTACAAATGTTAGGTGATATTGCTTTTCTTTTTGATGTCTTTTTGATCACTCCCTGCTGGATTCTTCATTCACACAGGGGTAGGGACTCCATTCCCACTGGGATAAGCATGAAAAATCTGCCACGACGCACCTCCTTGTGCAGTCACCTTTGTTTTGCCCTTTCTCTTCTGCTTTCTCTTCCCCATTTCTTTTGATGCCCTGTGAGGTGCAGAGAGCTTCTGCAGGTGTGGGGGGTCTGGATGACACTCAGGGGTGCCCGTGGGATGGGTCACCAGCCCTGTGCTCAGCCCTGATTCCTCACATACCTTCCTGAGGCTGAGGGCCTGCACAAAGCAAGTGCTCAGAGACAGAGTTGTTTGCACCTTTCAAACGACATGTTGCTGTTGTGGGGGTTCTTTTAGGCAGGGGGTTTTGGGAAAAGCCAGAGTTTCAACAGTTCTTGCCCAGGGGGGGAATCTCCTGAGACATCCTGCTGCTTTTTTGGGGAATGTGTCACATGGAGTGGAGGGGGTGACAGAGAGGCCTAGATCGTAGAGTGGAAACTCAGCTCCAGAGTGGCAGTGCAGACTCTCCCTGCTGAACTGCCTGCTGGGGCTGACAAAGAAGGAAAATGCCCCAATAACAGCCCAGTGGCACTGTGTCTCAGGGACAGGTACAGGGAGGTGACAAGAAAGAGCAGCATGGTCTCACAGCTTCTAGAATGCAGTGACAGAGGGGCCTCATGTGCCAGAGATTTCAGAAAGGCTGTCTTCTTAAATGACCACTGAAACCCTTCTCTTTGCCTCTTGGGTTTGTGTATGCTTTTGACAGCCACAGCATCCTGGTCAATGTGTTCCATGATTTCATTAAGTACTCCTTGAAAAGCACCTCCCATTGTTCGACTGAGCTGCCAGCCTGGTAATTGCTGAGGGTGCTGCCTTGGTGGAGAGAAAAATCAATCTTCTGCCTTTCAGGGAGCTGAAGGAGAAGGGACTCTTCAGCATCAACCACCTGGCTGGGTCCCATTCAGAGGTCCTGCTTTGTAGACTTCATGAGATTTGCTTGGCAGTTACCAGCGAGGTGAGCACATTGTTCTGAATTGTCCCCCATACTTCATACACGGTGTGTAGAGTAGGTATGTGCTTGTTCATCTCCATGTGTGCTCAGGGACTGCCTTCATTTCTGGTTTTAGACCTCCGATTTCTAATGTCTGTCAGCTATCTGTAGGATCTGTGGGTACATGTAGCTGTATTTACTGGCAGGTCAGGTATCTGACACCCATCTGTCAGTGTGGTGTCTTGATGATGCAATGTGCAAATGCACAAACTAAGACACTAATGACGTTAATTGTCAGAGTCCCAATCTCTGCCCAAGCTGTAATTCAACACTGAAATTAGTCTGTAGACCTGAGCCTGTGTTTTCTGTTTCCTGGCTGAGTGCTTCAATTGTTGGTGTTGCTTTTTTGAACAGGAACTTGAGCCTTTATGATTTGAAAGCAGCTCTTGCTTTAATTTTCTAGAAAAAGGGCCTAAAATCAAAGCTGTGGACATTTTAGAAGGGTTAAGTAGAATGCTTTAGTGAAATATTTTTTTTTTAATTCCTGCAGTAAGCAGGTCTGAGGCCAGAAATTGGTGCCAGAATAAGTGCCTTTCTGTGCTTGCACTGTCCTGCTCTTCTTGTACTTTTATGTTCCTCTGGACACAGTGGGACATGTTGTCATTTCCTGGGACTTCTGTTGAAGGCAACTGGTTTTCTTTTCCAGGTGATTCTTATGTTTCCCCTCATGACTTCCCCAGGTGACCAACCTCCGTTTTAAGGTGTCCCACTCTGCAATCGTCACTCTGGGAGAGCTCTTTGTGAGCTTGAAGAAGGACATGGACTCTGAGGTGGATGAGGTTGCTCGGGTCCTTCTCCAGATGGTGTCCAACTCCCCAGAATTTGTTCAGAAAGCAGCCAGTCAGAGCCTGGGGATCATGGTGGAGAATGTGACTCCTGCACGAGCAATGAGTGCCCTCATGGACATGGGAGTCAAGTAGGTTTTTCTTCTTTTAGTGATATTCTTCACCTTCTAGTGTGGGAGGGAGATGGGATGAGAGAGAGAATGGGAATGGTGGGAGGGAAGGGTCCTGTATCCTGCATCTTCTGTGGACTCAGGGACTTGATTCTCCAACCAACCTCATTTCTTTCTTCTTGTCACCTATTTCTGCCCTCCTGCAGCCCATTAGTTCTCAGAATCACAGAAATGTAGAATATGGGGTGTGTGAAGGGGCCCATCAGGACCATTGAGTCCAGCTCCTGGCCTTGCACAGAACAGCCCAAGGGTCACACCAAGTGCCTGAGATTGTTGTGCAAATGCTTCTTCAACCCTGTCAGGCTTGGTGCTGTGACCACTGCCCAGGGGAGCCTGTTCCAGTGCCCAAGCACCCTCTGGGTGAAAAACCTTTCCCTGATATCCAAACTAAAGCTCCTCTGACTCAGCTTCCTGCTGCTTCCTGGAGTTCTCCCAGTCTGTCAGATTTTCCTAGATGTGGTGACCGGTGGGGAAGTGAAAGTGCCTGCAAAGGCTGAGGATAGAGCCTTGTGCTTTTGTGGGAAGAGGGACAATTGCAATTGGAGCTGTGAGCAGTGTTTGGTATTTCACAGCACTAACCACAGAGGCCCTGGGAAAACCACGTCTCCTCATGATGCCATTAACCTGAGAAATGAGGAGGGTCCTTGCTGGGGCGTGGAGCACATGGGGGGCAATCTGCTGGCTGTGGCACAGCCTGCACAGAAGGTGCAGCTCCTGCCAAAAGTAGTCCTGTGTGACTGTCCTGGCCACTGAACTCTACTGCTTTACTTACCTCAGTTATTATTAGAATTTGCAGTCGTCCCATGGTTGGTGTCCCCACAAATCGCAACAAATACACACATTTCCTTTCTGTGCCAGACACGAAACACCGCTTTGTATTTCAAAGGAGCCCTTGCAGGGAGATCAGGAAGCTCTACCTGGGCTCTTTAGGGCGCGGGGCACGGCAGGAGTTTTAGGCGCGGGACTGTGTTCTGAGCGGCTCTGGGGCTGCGGGGGATGAGAGGAGACGAATTCCCAGAAGTGGCTGTGCCGGGCATCTGTGGAGTTGGGAGCCCTCAGGGGATCCGGGGACGCTTTTGGGGGCTCCCTAATGGGTGCTGAGGGGGCACTGAGGGATCCTGGAGGGTCTGGGGGACACTTATGGGACAGATGGGGGCGGATCCCGGGGTTCTGTGGAGCGCAGGGCATGACGGGCATTGTAGTCCCGCCTCCAATGGGGCTCAATCTGGCCGCGGGGCATGACGGGAGTTGTAGGCAAAAAGAAAAGATGGCGCTGACCCTAGGCACCGCCTCCGAGTCTCCGGTCTCCAGCGTTAATTGGCTGCGGGCAGTGATGGGCGGGGCATCGGCAAATGGGAGGTGCTGGAGGTGGGAACAGCCCATTCAACCTGTCCAGTCACTCCCAGTACAACCCAGTTCATCCCCAGTACAGACCAGTACAACCCCAGTACAGCCCAGTTCATCCCAAGTGGAACCCAATTACAACCCCAGTGCCCCTCCAATCCTTCCCAGTACGGCCCAGTCCCTCCCAGTACACCTGAGTTCATTCCCAGTTCCCCCCCAATGTCATCCACAGGGTGCCCCAGTGTCCCCAGCCTTCTCCGCAATGTCCCCAGTGTCCCCATTGTCCCCAGTTTGTCCCAGTATCCCCCAGTATCACTCATGGCTGAGGCTCTGCAGGCCCAGGCAGGCTCAGCCCTGCTCCACCATGGGATCCCATGGGACAGGGCACGCTGGGATTTGCCCCTACAGCTTCCAAGTGTGTCCAGGGAAACTGCAAGGAGAGGGTGACCTCTGTCAGTGGGACCCCTCTGTGCACAGGTACCCCCACTCCTGGGGTGGCTGTGCCAGCTCCCCCAGGCACCCCCAGCCCTGGGAACCTGGAGCAAGTGGAAACCACAAATTTGCAAATGGTGCCTGTGCCCGTAATGCAAAGAGAACTGCAGTGTGAAAAAGGAATATTGTTTATTTTCAGAAGAACAGCAACAGGAATGCAGAACATTTTTACATTGTAAGAATATTTGTAACAACAACAATCCAGTGAACATATATACATTTTGTAACAACAACAATCAAGAGAACCTATATATGTAAGAACATATCTAGCAAAAATATATGAAATATATTTGCAGAAGTTGAAAAAAAGCCCTAAATCCTCTATCCTGAAGAAGACAAAAAACTGTAAAGCGTATGTACAAAACGGTGGCATCTCTATCCGGGATGTCCATTGGTCCTGGAAGAAAAGCAAGTGCCATGGTCACTGCAGTCAGGCACAGAGGGCTCTTCCATGTGTCCCCAGGCTGGCACACGCTGGCCCAGCAGGACTCTGCTACCAGAACTGAGCCTGGCTGGGTCTGGGATGGAGCTTGTGCGGCCCAAAGCGAGCACAGGACCAGCTGGGGATGGCCTGCAGAATCCAGTGCACAGGGTGCCACGTCCCTGAGCAGGGACCAGCCCAGCCCCAGCCTGGCAGCAGGGGACCCACTCTGCCTGTGGGGACCACATGCCTGTCCTGCTGTGGCATTGGTCTCTATCCCAAGATCATGGCTTCTTCCTCATCTTTTTCATCAATGTCCATGTCCTCTACGTAGTCTTCCATTTCCACTTCCATCTCTTCTTCCACATCCACATCGACCTCCATCTCCTCCTCTCCAGTCTCTTCTTCCTCCATTACCACATCTTCCACTGTATAAGTTTGCATATCCACTTCCATCTCCTCCTCTCCAGTCTCTTCTTCCTCCATTTCCACGTCCTCCACTGTATAAGTCTGCATTTCCACCTCCATCTCCTCCTCTCTGTCGGTGACAGCCTGCAGAGGTGGCAGAACCTCAGAGTGGAGTCCCTGTCCCACACCATGCCCACAGAGCTCCAGCCCACCCGGGCAGTTGGGGATGTCCACCTCCATGCAATGGCACCATACCTTCCTCAGGACAAATGGGAGCATCCTGTAGGGATGGATGTCAAAATCCAGGCACTAGTGAGCTTTCAGGACTGATGGGGGTGGCAGGGGCAGGTGACAAGGAGGGTGACAGCAGTGGGCAGGAGCAGAGCGAAGGGTGCGCTGACACAACGGCCAAGGGCTGTCTTGTGCTCTTTGCCGGGTGCTGGCAGTTCCATTTGGAACGGGGGAGGTGACATCACAGTTCCCAGGAGTCCAGGGCCAACCTGAAGTGGACAACGGAGATCATAGAATGATGGGATCCCTGAATGGTTGGGCTTGGAAGGGACTCTGAAGACCATCTTGTTCCAAGCTGAGCAATCTTTCCCCAGACCTTGGGGGAGCCCTGTTCCCAAGGATGGGGCATCCACAGCCTCTGTGCACAGCCTGGGCCACTGCCTCCCCAGCCTCAGTGTCAAACAGCAGCTTCCTTAGATCCAGCTTCAATCAACCTCCTGCATGTAAAGCCATCCCGCTTGTCCTGTCCCCACAGGCCCTGTTGAACACTCTGTCCCCTTCTTCCCTGTGGGACCCTTCCAGTCCTGCAGAGCCACAGTGAGGCCCCCCCAGTGTCTCCTCTTTCCAGGCTGAGCATCCCCAGCCCCACTTGGACAGCAGTCAGTTATATCAGGGGCAGTCAAGGCTGAAGGGTAGCAAAGAGCATCAGGAACTGAGAGATGGAAGCTTTAGGCCCAGGTTTGCCCCTAAATGTACAAAATTAATAACAGTGGAGGGGAAGATGCTGAGACACTGGCTCTGTTCTTACTGGTGATTTTTTTCTTTTTCTTCTTTTCTGTGATGCTGACCCAGGTTTTTCTGTTTGAAAGGAAGCTTGGCACAATGTCCACTGTCTTCTCCATTTGTGAAACACTGAGCAGAGTCTGGGCAGGCTGATGATGCAGAACAAAACCTGCAAATATACTGGTGATCCTGGGCCTAAGGATGCAGCTAAACCCAGCCAAAAGTAATTTCTGGAAAGTCGAGCCTGGTTTACATTTTCTTCAGTTTGGCTATGCCATCTTAACCAGTCATTTATATAAAAGCAAATAAAAAGCTCAAACAAAACAGACAAAATCCCAAACAAACAAACCCACGCAAACCAATCAAACTGATCAAAAACCACAAATCCCAAATAAAAACCAAAGGGAATGAGGAATTAATATAGTTGTGAGGATATCACAGCAGGCAAATGGCTGCTTCCCACAGGATCACCATAAAAAGCCACATATAACAGCTGCTCCAAAATATACCCAACAGGAGAGCTATAAAAAGTGATACATGGCAACTTTGGGGGCAGCTCCACATAAAAGTGAAGGATGAGCAGTGGTACAGATCCAGCATTCCCCACCCTCCAGGCTGCTGTTTGCTCCTGATGAAAGACCCTTGCAGGACTGTGGCCCCTCTCAGTGCTGTGTAATTTGCACAAGGATATATCTTGTCTGCTATGCAGGAGTGTTCCCAATAAACCATGCTTCTCCTGACCTTTATTTTTCTGGATTTTGATCATATGATACAAGAAACTTAAAAAACCAAAACACTTTGTGGGGAGGCATTTTCTCCTTTCTTCAGAGTGCCTCTTCCTTTTGTTCCCTCCATAGCCTCTCACTTCATTTCTGCTGTTTTTTGGAGCATGTGCTTACCTCTTTCCTGACCCCCTGGGCTTGTTTTGGCTCTGGCTGTCATGGACACTATTAATTGTGGGGTTTTCTCCTCCATCTATTTCTGTCTCTTCAAGTGGTTTACCTTCATTTGGAGTGATGTATTTTTCTCACCTTTTATTACTTAGAGCTTTTTCTTCATTCTCTAAAACCAAATTCTCACTTGCCCTGTGGCTTTTAGATGCCATTATTAGGAGCATTAATACTTTCTCTACTGCTTGTCTGAGCTCTCACAGGGAGCTGAGAGCTCTTTGGGGTTCAACTTGACTCACTTCAGCGCCTTCCTTGGTGCTGCCTGTGTACTTGGACACTTGAAGGGAATAAAGTCTCGGTGTGGAGATTACAGCTGGGAAATGATGGCTTTTCTGAAGAAGACAAGAATGCTGTTGCCAATCTTTTCCAGGATAATGTGAGCACCTTGTTTTGGGGAGAAACAGGCTCTGATCAGCAAAGAGGTGGCTGTTGCAGGTACCCAGGTTTGGAGGGAAGGGTGGGTGCAGCTCCTGGGAGTGTGTTTGTGGGGGGCTATAAGGTTTGTGTGGGCTCCCTGGAGCAGTGGGAACACCCCACTGGGAGATGCACATAAGGAAATGGGTGCACAAAGGGCCTGAAGTGTGACCAGCTTTGGTGAAGGTTTCCATAGGAAAAAATATTTTTAGTGGATTTTGAACAATTTGAGGCTCCTTCTCATGTCCTTTGCCTGATGAACATTTCCCTCTTTGCAAGAGCATGGGGAATCCTGAGCTCACACAATAAAAATCCCTGATAACTATATTTTTTTCTATTTTTCAATGTTGTCATCCCAGCAGGAATCAGAGAAAGAGAAGATGTGTGACCTGGCTGTTTTTAACTTTGTGACAGGAACAATGCCATGGGGAAGCTGGTGAGAGGAGCATCACTGCTCTGTCCTTAATTTTCCAGCACAAGTGAGGATGATTTAAGAACTGAGGCACAGCCAAGACCTTTCCTCCTGCTGTGCTCATCAAGCAATCACTGCCTCATCACACCTCAGCTTCAAACACCTGGTTTGCATCTGGCTGACCTTGACTGCCCTGCCTGGATGGGAAGATGAAGAGGTGGAAGTGTAAAAGATTGGGATTTGATGGGTGAGCTGTGAAATAGTGGCTGGTGCAGGCTGGTTTTGGGTAAACATCGTGTGCTGTGCCATGGAGGATGAGAGTAAATGGATTAAAGAGGAGATAAAAAGGGCAAGGCACCTGGTTAGCTCCTGTTAAAGAAAATGTTGGGAAAATAGACATGTAAGAAATATGTCAGAGATGGTCATTAACTGCACTGCAGGGTCAGAGCTCCTTTATTAATTGGCCATGTAGTGAATAGCAGAAATGATTAAAAAAGTTCTTAATGGCTGAGGGCTTTTACTGAATGATTGGGAGAAACAAAGGAATACTGTTTCTGGCAGAACTTTTATTTTCATTTAAGCATGATCCTCTTTCTCACATAACAGCTGCTTGGAATAAACTGAAGTCTCTTCTCCATTAGCGCTGGCAGGAGCTGGATAAAGCTTTCATTCAGGTAAACTTTCATCCAACATATGTCTCTAGAATATTAAATTTAATGGGACCCATCCAACCTATTGTATGAGTAAGGATTGTGCTTAGGGCAAGAAAAAAGAGTAATTAGGAGTGGACAAACCATGAATTAGAGTGGGGAAATTATCATTTATGCCGGTTTAGGGGAATATTTAACTAAGCTAAGATAGAAGTCTACCTTCATTGCAGGCTAAGCTTTATAACAGAATTCTACTAGAGGAAATTTAGTAGTCCTGGGCTCCAAACAGACCTTTAGATACAAGTTTACCTCTGGTTGGAGAAAACTCAGGGCTTGAGCAGGATTTTATGGCTTTGCTCTTGACCCTTGGGCTATAAATGCTCCTGTAAAATTCATGCCAAAGTTAGAGCTTCTACAAATTTCCAAGAGTTTCAATGGAGAAAGGTCCACCTGGACTTTGGGGACAGTTTCTCAGAGCAGAACATTTCAAGTGCTATTGAACTGCATTCAAACTCCCTTTTGTTGGGGCATAAATTTCACACCCTCCTCCATCAGTCTGACACGTCCTTTGAGAAGAGACAAACTTTACAAGCCACTTGAAAAATAATTTCACTGACAGGTTTGCAGCTCTGAGAATGTTAATAAACTGAAATGGCTTTTCACCCTGCAGTAGCCACTAAGTAATTATGATTGTCTGTAGGCAGACTAATGAAAGCAGCTGTTAACAACCTAATGACAATTTGAACCAGCCCTCTGCTCCACAGACACAGCCCTTTTCTGTCCCTGCTTTTCCTGCATCCAGTGCTTCCCAGAGAAGTTTAGTGTTGCTTGATGGTCAGGTAAAAACAGCTTTCTTTTGTAGGAGTGGTGCTGCTCTTCTCTGAGGTGGAGCTTCACCTGGGCTGCTGCCATGCTGGGCTCACCCCACAAAGTCCAGTTCTGCAGGAGCTGGGCAGCATGGAGAGCTTTGATAGCAGAGCATGGCAAAACTGGAGTGGAGGGATTCTGGCTCAGTGTGCCCCTCAGTACCAGACAGCATTAGTTATTGAAAAATCTTGAGTTCAAAGAGAAGATGTTGCTGGTTTGGCTCTAATCTTGGCTTGCTTTCAATACAGTTTTCCCTGGCACTTAAGATACGTTTTTTCTCTTGCTTTCAATAGTCTGTCATCCCAGATGACCTTTAAAGGTCCCTTCCAACCCAAACCATTCTGTAATTCTTTGCATACATGATGAATAGCAACATGTGTTTTACCCTTATTGTGGATGATATTACATCATGTCTGGCCTTTTGGGGCTCTTCTCCAGGTCCTTGGGACTACACTCACTCCTATTTGCTCTTCATTGTTTTGTTTTTTGGTTTTTTTTGCTTACCAGTGAGCATTTTCAGTTCTGCCACCCATGTTTAGAGCAAGGTTTCTGTGACTCACTGCACCAAACACCAGGTCAGTCCAAAAGAGCATTAGGAAGTATCCAGATGTATTTCCCCTTCTTCCTTCTGGGTACATGCTGCTGTTTTGAGCACTCTGGCTTTCTGAGCTCCCTCACATGTCTTGATCCTTTTCTGGATAACCAGAGGGGTATGAGGATTAAATCATGTCTCAGCTCTGAGGTCTGGCTTTTGACAAGTCCCAGTCATCCTCTCCTACTCATCTCATCCTGGCCTTGCTGGAAATATTATCCCTTCATGGGATTGTTGTTCAGCTTTGGGGCATTCTGGCACTGCTTTTCAGTGAAAGTTTTGGAGACTTTGAAAGGTTTCCTGGTGTGGGAATGACAATCCTCAATGCTAATGCTTGATGGGGGTTGCAGTTGCCTGAGTTGTGAAACCTCCTGAAAAACATTGTTTGTTCTTTTTTGCTTGACTTTTCCTTGACTGTTTTCATCAACAGATTAGGAGGTTTGGGGATGTCTTTTCAAAGTGAATTTCAATGATTCTCCTGTCTGCCATTTCAAAGGGCAACAGTAGTTTGGGGTTATTTTCACCAGCAGCTGCTTACAATCCAATTAGCTAACTGCCTTTAATTAACCCTAATATATTCCAGGAGAGCAGAATAACAAGGGAACAAAACCCAGTGGGCACAACTCTGTGACTGAACCTGGACTTGCCCTTTCCCAGGTGCAGGATTCTGGGCAGCCCTGTAACCCTTTGCTGGCCACTTTGAGCTCTGCCATGCAGTGCTTTGGGTTTCTGGGGAGGGCAAAGCATCCAATCCCTCAGCTCCAGGTTCACACTTGTACAGTCACCTGCAAACCCAGAGGCCAGTGGCTATTTCTGTCTGTGGGATTTGCACACTGGAGCTTTGCTTTTGAAAGTTTGGGCAGCCTGGCTGCTCAGGGAGGGATCTCTCTGCCTTGAGGGTCTCTGAGCTCTCTCCTCTGCGTGAGGGGCTGGAATCTGTTCTTTCCTCACCTCCTTATCTGCAGGTTTCTTGGTGGAGGCTTTTGCAGACAGGAGAGCATGGCAGGAGTGCTGGAATGAAACAGTTATGTCTGGAGTCTGGCTTTAGGTAGTTGATTCATCCCTTAGCTGCTGGGCCTTAAAATTCTTTAAACTCCACCTGTCATCTCCTCATACCAGTGTGGGACTGAGACAACACTGAGCTTCTGGGCTTTTCCTGTGTTAGCAGAACAAACTATTGCACTTCTAAATTGTGCACATCAGCACTGACTGTTATAAACGAGAAGCTTGACTAGGCCAATATTCAAGCAACAATCAATTTATTAATTAATATGGTAAAGTATGAGCAAAACAGAGCTGGGTACAGTGGGGGAAGTTTTCCTTCCAACTGCACGCCGATATTTGGGGCTTACAGGTATTTATAGGGGTACTCAGAAGCTTTCTCAGCAGTTTGTGTTCCAATTTTTTACTCATCAGCAGTATCTATTCCAAATTTTTACATCACAATTCTATACAGTATTGTGGTTTAGTTCTTCTTCAGGATGCATCCCAAACAGGAGGATCCCCAGATGGTGTTGGTAGTTTCCCAGATGTTGGTCCAGTTTCGGCAAGAATAAAGACGAATCCCATCTGGTGAAGTCCAGATGTGGGTCCACCTTCTTAATTACAATGACTATAAATCTCATAACAGTGATGTCCAGCTTCCCTTGGTCACAATTATAAATCCTTGAGATGATGTTCATCTTCCTTTCTCAAGCTGTTTTTTCTCAGTTTTGTTAAGGAGTAAGATAAGGATATTTCCTTTATATGTATTCCAAAGCTATAGTTTCAAGGATACAAGCAATATTCTAAAATTATACTTCAAAAGGTTATTATTGCAGCACTCTTTAAGGCCTGACTACAAGCAAAAAGCAACATCCTTAACGCTTTAATTCAAATGCTCCTAAATCAATCAAGGTTAATTGCAAACAAAAGACAGGTTCAAAGGCCTTCTTCCATGCTTTACTTTCCTCAGTTATTGTTAGAATTCGCAGCTGTCCCATGGTCGGTGTGCACACACATCGCAATCCCAAATACACACATTGCCTGTCTGTACCTGACACCAAACACAGCTTTGTATTTCACATAACCTGAGGTTTCACCCCACTCATTACACACATGAGGGGGTAGCTGCTTATACTGCTCATCTCTGCCCCTGGAAGAGAGGCATTCAAAGAATGAGATGCCCCATAGGATTCTGGTTGTGTGCTTTCCTCAAAAACATGGTGAGATGAGGTGTGTAGGACTCATTTCTTCAGAAAGGGCAGGAGAAACCTCTGAAGGCCTCCCCTAAAGGGCCTCCTTACCCAGCAGTCTGACACAGATTTGCTTCTGAAGAGCTTTGTAATTTGTCCTTATTATGCTCTATCTGTGATTTAATGAAAGCCTCTTTCTCTACTGTAATTGAGCTCTTCATCTCATCTGAAAAGCAGAGCACAATCCCTTCAGAGATGGTGTTTTAGTAACAGCCTGTTTGTGTTTCCTCTGCTGTGGTGCTGCTCATGGAGCTGCTCACTCCTCATTTAAAAGAAGAAAATAAACAGATTTCTCTGAGTCAAAAATACATCAGTGATGCCACAAAGAGTAGGTTTGAATAGAAAACTTTTCCACTGCCCAACTGAGCAAGCAAGATCTTCCCTGGTTCTGCAAAGAATATGAAGAAGGGAGTTTTCCTTAGGGAGCACCTGAGGCCTCATGCAGGTGATGCTCAGCAAGAGGCACCTGGGCATGGCAGCTGTCAGCTAAACAATTGGCTCTGGGCAGGTAAGAGTTGGCAGGAGGTGAGAGTGGAAAGTCAAAACAACAGGATGCTGAGAAACTTGTAAGAGGAATAATGACCTCAGTGAAAACCCCTCCATCTTAAAGATTCAAAAAGCATTTTTACAAAAATCCACCAAAATGTCCTGATTTTTATCAGTCTGTTCTTCCTAAATAGCATTTTGCAATCAGAATTAGGAGTTGAGAGACACTCAAGAAGGCTCAGCAGAGGATTTTCCATTGGAGTCTTAGTACACATCTTTTACTGTGCTGTAGTTTGGAAGGAGGCCCCGAGCTCCAGCTGCAGCCTGGGGAGACCCTGTAGACATAAACACTCCCCAGAGCTGCTGTGGCACTGACCTAGAACCAGAATCTGGAGGGAACTGTGTCCAATACTTCCCACTAGAAAACACTTGAAGCTTGATCCACACTTCTCAGTTCAGAGCACAGGCAGTGCCAGGAGTCACCAGTTTGCTGCTGCTCTGTGCAGAACTGGTGGCTATGAGTGGCAGAGCTGTGGGGTGAACAGGCTGATGGCTTTTTGAGGCACACAGAACCTTCCATCTCTACTGCCCTGTCCTCAGCAGAGAGTGGATTTTCCTAGAGAAATACCTGGAGAGTGGGAAGGATGAAGAGAAAATCATTCCCTGCCAGTGGATGCTGTGCTTGTTGCAAACACATGAGCTACACCTGGTAGCAGTCCTTGCTGCCAATCCACAGGGATTCCAGGCTGAGATCAGCTCAGCTCTGTCATTTGCCAAGAGATTGAGGATCAGACTTTGCACCACACTTCCAGAGCTGCCCTGACCCAGCCTGCAGAGCAAGAAGGGATCAGGATCGGGTTCCAGCGCTGTTTTCAGCACTGTTTTATTCACCCTGAGGGGACAGCAGGAGGCTGCTGGCGCCTTTGCCTTGGGAATTGGAGATAATGGCTGCTCTTGTCCCTCTTCTGCTTGCCCCTTGAATTTTATCTGTAAAAGGGCAACTGCCTTTTTCAATCAGTGCTTCCCAGAGACAGGGAACTTTTGTCGCAGGCACCATGATGAGCAGATCTTGAATACTCACAAATCCCTGAGCACAAAGTCAAGGAGAATAAAGCAGCCTCACAGGCCACATTTGCAGTGCACAAACACAGCCCTATTGTTGCTGCTGCTGAAATAGAATCAACTGACAGAGGCCATCACAGAAATTGCCTTTCAAGTGTCAAATCAAATGAAAAAATCCACCAGGAGGAAGAAAAACAAGAACTTCTTGACTCCTTTCCTTGTTTCTTCCGAGCAGCAGCAGCAGCAGCAAATGGAGATGCCCAGAGGTATTCCCAGCTGCTGCTGATCCCAGCTGGAGCCCAGCCTGCTGCCCAGTCCCAGCGGGAAGCTGAGCCCAGCCCGGGCAGCTCCCGCAGTGTCGGGAGCTCAGCGCACGCGGGGCCAGGCCCAGAGCCCCGGGCACGGCCGCCCATTGCGGGGCAGCGGCGCAGACGGAATGTCCTGCGGCCCAAACCTCCTGCTCCTGCCACACAGCGCCAGCCTTCTCCCCCTCCTCCTCCTCCTCTCCCAGCACGGCACAAATTCCAGCTCAGAGGAGGCTGCCCCAGGGAGGGCTCAGGCTCCTGCTTCAGCCTCAGGCTCCCTGCAGAGGAACAGGGCATCTTTCAATCACTTCCACAAGCTCAGGGTTCCCATTTCATGGGGAATCTGGGCTGAAAATGGCCTTGTTAAGAAGGAAAATAGCAGAGGGAATGGATTGGAAATTATTAGGAATAATGACCCTTCTTACAGACAAAGTTCACCAGGTCATTCCCTGCATTTGTCCTCTACAGATTCTTTCACTCATCTCCTGAGAGGTCCAGTTGTTCTGCTGCTTTCCATGAACTGATTTTTATCACTGCATGAGATGTAGAAGCAGTGGAACTGAACGAAGAAACAAACTCCATCTGTCAGCCCATTTTCATCTTCTAGATCGCTTTCAAGGTGTCCATGGGGATGATGGAATGATTATCACACAGCTCTCCATTTCTGGCTGCAAGCTCTGGAGATTCTCTCTCGGCATTCAGTCAGGCTTGCATTCCCTAACAATTCCTAGGAGCCCGTCATGGTTTCTTAGGGTAGAACAAAAACAATGAAAATTTCACCAATGGGACAACAGCCCAGCCCACAAGGAAAAGAAAGAACAAGTTGTCAACTTCTCAAACCTTAGTCTTTCTTTGCTGAAATAGTTGTGCTGCACGCACGGTGTGGAAAGGCAAGAGAAGCTGCAGTTGGTGGCACATCTTGTGACAGAAGCTGCACCTCGTTCTCCAGGAAAGGTTCTTGGAAAGAGCAAACAGGACTGAGGAGAAGATGATGGGAAAACTGAAACAGCTTGGAAGACAATGAATTAAAATGGGGAGAAAAAATCCAAGACATTTTACTGTATTTATTTTTATGCTCCCCTTTTCCATCTTGCACTAATTCTCCATCCCATTAATTCCAAATTGATCTCACCTCAAAGATCCATGACTTAGCATGTTTTAGACACTGTCAAATACCATGAGCTACACACACTTTGCCTTCCCCTGGTTTTCTTGGAGAGCAATGCTGGAGAGGTAAGTGCAGTCTTGGGTCAGGTACAAATTCTGCATTCAGGGAATGCGTTCCGATAGTGTTTGACCCTCAGCAGGGACAATGCACAGCAGCGACCGAGGGGATTCCTGTGCTGCTGTGCAGGAGTGCAGACTCTGGGTCTGGGCTGAACACGGCAAAGTTCCCGTGTTTGGACAGGCTCAGGGGCTGCCCCCGGGGAGCGTTGGGCTGGGCGCGGGGGTGAGCAGGCAACGGACAAACGGACACGGGGAAAAACGGCCCCGGTGCTTCAGTTGCAGCAGCAGCAGCGGCGGCAGCAGCGGCAGCGATAGCAGCGACATTTTAGATTCTTGCTTGTCCTCTCCTCTCCTCTCCCGCAGTCCCGCACCCTCTCCCGGTCTCCCTTCCCCGGCGGCCCCTCCTCTCCCAGTTTCTCTCTCTCCGTGCCCGGCCGGGCCATGCCCCCGGCCGGCCCCCGGCCCCGGGCGGGGCTGCCCCGGCCCCAGCCCCGGGCCTCCCGCCGCGGTCTCGCCTCCGGCCGGCTCTGGCCGTACTGGCGGTGGCGCTGCTGGGCGGGCATCAGTGCCTGGGGATGGGGCGGCATCGCCTCCCTTTGGCTCCGCCTGGCCCGAACCCGGCCCCGGCCCCGGCCCCGGCCCCGGCCCCGGCCCCGGCCCCGGCCCCGGCCCCATCACCGGCCCCGACCCCGGCCCCGGCCCCGGCCCCCGTTCCTGCCGGGGCCCGCGGAAGACACAGGCGTCGCGGCCGCTCCCGCCGCCTCCGCTGCGGCTTGCCCGGCCCGAGCTCCGCCGCTCGGCAGCGCGGCCGCCGCCCCCGAGCCGCCGCTGTCCCGTTGCAGGGAGCGAACGCCCGGGGATGGCCGGCCCGGGGCCCTTGAAGGGCGCTCGGGGGCCGTTGCCGGCCCCGGGCCGAGCGCTGCCAGCCGCGTCCCGCCGGAAGGGAAGGCGCAGCAGGGCCTGAAGGAGCAGTACCGGGTGGGCTCGCTGCTGGGGCGCGGCGGCTTCGGCAGCGTCTTCGCGGCCACGCGTCTCTCGGACGGCGCCCCGGTGAGCGGCGGGGCCGGCGGCGGGCGCAGGAGAAGGGGGGGACGAGGAGGAGGAAGAGGGCAGAGGATGGGGCTGGGCAGCGCGGACGGCGAGCTGACCCTGCTGCTTCCCTTGGCTTGCAGGTGGCCATCAAAAGGGTGCCACGTTACTGCGTCCGGCATTGGGACGAGCTGGTGAGTGAGCGGGGCCAGCGGGAGAAGCCGGGCCGTGCCGGGCGGGGATGAGTTGAGGCCCGGCAGGGTGGGAGCCACCAGGACGCCTGGAGGGAGAGCGGGCGTGGGGCCAGCGCAGGGCGCAGAGCATCCCGGGCTGGCTGAGGCTTGCTGAGCCCCGGCACGGCATCAGCCCCACTGATGGCATCGTGCTCCTCCCGCAGCCCGACGGCACCAGCGCACCCCTGGAGATCGTGCTTCTATCCAAGGTGTCCACTGGCTTCCCTGGTGTGGTCCAGCTGCTGGAATGGCGTGAGCTCCCCAACGACATCCTGATGGTGATGGAGCGGCCGGAGCGCTCTCAGGACCTGCAGCATTTCATTCGGGCACGGGGGTTCCTGCCCGAGGAGGTGGCGCGGGAGCTGTTCCGCCAGGTGCTGGAGGCCGTGCGGCACTGCACCAGCTGCGGGGTCCTGCACAGAGACATAAAACCAGAGAACATCCTGATTGACCTGGCCACAGGCCAGGCCAAATTGATTGACTTTGGCTGTGGCACCTACCTGCAAGACACAGCCTACATTCACTTTGCAGGTGAGCCCATGCAGGTGTGTGCTCCTGGTCCCAGCATCTCATGGCCCAACATCTCACAGCCCAAGCTGGGTGTAGCACCGGGGATTCTCCCTTTTGCTGCCCTTCATAGCTCTGAGTCTTCGGCTAAGTTGCTTTTGAGCATGGCTGAGTGGGGAGCCAGCTTCCAGCCCTGCTGGCAGCCTTTGCCCACCACTCTGCCCAGGACTGGGCCTGGGGCTGGGGCAGCCGGCAACAAAAACACCCGTGGGTGGGGGTAGCAGAGAGAGTTTACCAGAACCTGTGCCCCAGCCAGTTTTGTGTGCAGGTGAGAAAGGGCTTTTGACTGCTCAACTCACCTGGTTTGTCTTGGGTTCATGTTTCTTGGGGCAATGCAGGCAGGGAGGATGAAGGCATGGTTTTTCCCCAGCACTAAGTGGGTTTTTCCTTGTCATGGTGTGACCTTGCCAAGACTTCTGCTGCTCTCTAACAACACCAGTGGATTCCTTTCCAACCCGAAGTCTGTACACAAGTCCCAGGTGCTGGCGAGAGGGCAGCGGTCACCCCGTGTGCCACTGGGGAAGCCCCCACAGGCCCAGGGAGGCTGGGGCCAGGCTCTGGGAGCAGCAGCATCCCCCTGCTGAACTCCATCTGTATTCCATAGGAACACGGTCATACAGCCCCCCAGAATGGACCCACTTTGGCTGGTACTATGGCAAGCCAGCTACCATCTGGTCTCTGGGCATCCTGCTGCACCAGATGGTCTGCGGGGAGCACCCCTTCAGGACTGGAAAGAAGATCAGCTGGGACCATCAGCTCTCGCTGCCACAAAGGCTCTCTCAAGGTAGATCCTCATCTCTGGGCATGGGGGGAATACCAGTGCTGGGAGACAGCAGCGGGCTTGTGAGCATCCCGCTCTGGCAGCTGCTGAGGAGGTGGCACATGTCCTGCTGTCTTGCTCTCCTCCAAAACAGGGAATGGATGGGAAAGTTTAGGCCCAGCTCTGAGCACATCCAGCATGGCCTGGGCACGGGAACAGTGGGGCAAAGCCAACAGGAGCCTTCTCCAAGTGACCAGCGGTTTCTGGTTTCTCTGCCCAGAGTGCCAAGATCTGATCAGGCGGTGTTTATCCATGCTGGACGTGGAAAGGCCCTCCTTAGAAGAGCTGCTCTGTCATCCTTGGATGCAGGATATTCAACTGCCCTAGAAGAAGGGAGAGAGCCACAGGCACACTGTGATGCAGGGCCCTGGTAAGTTCCAGCTCCACACATGCCTTGGCCATGAGTAGCAAAGGAACCCAGACTTTTTTGTCCTTTTTTGTCCTGCCTGCGTCACTGCCCAGGGCTCATCAGATGGGAACACACAGCCCTTGTGCTGGAGCTGAGCTGTTCTGCCCAGCACCGGTAGCACAACAACTTGATTTGCTTGTCCTGGTTCCCTGACAGCTGGGGCCCTGGGCAGAACCCTGAGAGCCTGGTCTCACCCCAGGGAAGGAGAAGGAGCCCCTGGAGAAGCTGTACTAGGTGGGCCAGCTGCTTCTGGAGACAGCGAGGACGACATCAGGGATGGCAACCTCTTCCTGGACCTGGCCACTGGCCAGCTGAAGATGATGGACTTCAATTCTGGCACCTTCTCCAAAGCCAGGCTCCACAGCGAAATTGCAGATGAGTCCACACGCAGGGGGATGCTCCCAGATTTGGGCATTGCACAGCCTGGCCAGGAACCAAAGTTTCCCCCTTTGCTGGGGCAGATGCAGCTAATCCTTCAGTCGGCTGCCCAGCTGCTTTTGGCAGGGCTGGGGGAATGGGCTGGGCTGGGTATGAAATGGGAGTGGGCTCCTGGCCCTGCCAACAGCCCCCAGCACCCACCGTGCCCCGGGCTGGGGCTGGGGCAGCCAGCCCGACACAAACAAACCCCATGGCAGGAGCAGAGGTGGGACTCCAGAACCTGTGCAGGGGCTGCTTTGCTGTGCAGGCAAGGAAGGGCTTGGGCTGCTCCACTGCCCTTGTTTGCTTTGGGATCACCGTTATTGTGGGGGTCATTGCAGAGGGGAAGGGAGAAAGCCTGGGCTTCCCTCACCTGTGGGTGGGTTTTTCCCAGGCATGCAGGGGTTGGACTTTTCTCAAGCCCCTGGCAGAGATAATATTTTTTACCTTGTTTTCCCTTTTTGTCTGTAATCTATTTTCAATAATTGGTTGTTTGTTTTTCTAGAGGAAGCGTTCCAGGTGGGCTCCAGTCTGGATCAGGAAGTGCTTGGGACCAGCCGTGGCATGGATGGGCCGTGTCCTTGGAGAAGGCTGAGGACATCATTTGGGACCAGCTTTTCTTCCAGCGGGGGATGGTGTGAGGTGGGTCCCCGTCTACTTGGCATGGTGGCATCAGAGCTTCTGGGAGATGGCAGCGAGCACAGGAGCACCCTGCTCTGGGCGGCTGCTGAGGAGGTGGATGTGCCCTGGCTGGCTGCAGGCTGGGCACATGTCCTGCCCTCCTGCTCTGCTGCCAAAGGCAGCAGTGATGGGCAGCTCTGGGCACCGCTCTGAGCATGGCCAGCATGGCCTCGGCACTGCAGGTGGCTGGGACAAGGGCACAGGAGCCTTCAGCTGACGGGCGCTTTCTGCTTTCTCTCCTTGCAGCCAGGCTCTGCCGATGCTGAGGCTGCATTGGGCTCTGCCAGGGCTCTGCTGGAGCTCAGCACCAGGCCAGAATCTGCCAAAGAAGAAATGGTGGGACCTGCAGCACAGACTCACTTGAGCATTATGGCAACACAGCTCAAGTTGGCAGTGTGTTCACCTCCAAGTGAAAACATGACACCCCCTGAAAACTAAACTTGTTCAATAACTTTTGAAATGGGATGACCCCAAATGACATTTCTCAGCTTGCTCAAACTGTAGCTCAGCCCTTCTATGAACAGTTCACTCCCCCAGTAAAAGTTCTCTTTTACTTTCCAACTGCTCCCTCTTTTTCCGCAGTGAGTTCCCAGCCCATTGCAGTCTCCATCACACTGTTGCCTTCCAGGATGAGCTCTCTGAATCCCCTTGAGCCTCCCCACTCTTCCCAGCCCATGCACACCCCTCAGTGATGCCAAAGCTGAAGCTTCTCTGTCTCCTCTGGCACACCAGTCCAGTGCCCTGTGCAGGGAGCCCCAACCCCAAAGCACAGCACACAACAGTGCAGTTTGGGCTGGAGCAGCTGCCCTGCAGCAATGGCTTGGCTCTTTGTGGCAAGGGAATGCTCCCTGTTTCCAGCTGTCCCAGCAGGATGGCCCCAGGGCAGAGCCCAGCCAGGCTCCCACTGCAGCCCCTGGAGCTTGGGGCAGACAGTGCTCCCAGAGCTGAGGTTCCTGGGGAGCACCCGGAGCTGTGCCTTGCACTCTGTTGCCGTGTGTCACAGTGCAGGCTGGCTAGTGCTGTGTGACTGCACCAGCCCCTGGTTTGACTGACAGGGGCCTCGCCCTGTCACATCTCCCCCAAGGCTGCAGAATTTCACTGGCCAGAGTCTGACAAAGCATAGAGATCAGAGCAATGAAATTATCCAGACTGGGCTTTTCAAAGGCCATTTGGAAGGAAGGGCTTGAGGATAAACGCTCTTTGTTTGCCACATGAACATCGAGGTGAGTGGTCTCTTTGTCTCCAACCCACTCCCCCTCCAGCCAACATTACAGCCACCCACTCCCTCACACATCCCCCTCGTGCCTTCCCACTGCCGTGTCCTGTCAGGGCTCCCTCAGCCCCTCGTCCCTTCATGGCCCCGTCCCCTCAGGGTCTCCCCCAGCCCAGCCGACCTGCCTGGCAGCAGCGCCACAGCCCCACAGCAGCTCCAGAGCAGCCCCATCCAGAGGCACCTCAGAGCCCTCAGCAATCCAGCCAGCACCACACGGGTAGGAGGACACAGATGGCGCTTCCTGCCTGGGACAGGGCTTGTGGCCATCTCCAGGCACCACTTTCACAGGGATCCTCACAGCTCCAGCCCCTGCCCACCTGCTTGTTGGCAGCACAAAGGCTTCAGCAGAACCACCAAAGTCCTAGAGGCTTCTGGCTATTTTCTCTGCTACACTGCATGCCTGGGCAGCTTGCCGAGCCCAAGCACCCTTTTTCCCCTCTTCCCCTATGCCCTGCAGACCCTGGGAAGCCAAAGAAGCTCCTGGGAGTCTGTGTATTATAACACATTCTATATACTAAAGAAAAAACAAAAAGAAGAAAAGAACAGTCTCAAAGAAATAGAAAATTCCCACTGGTTCAAGTGGCCCCAGCAGACACAACCTCTGGGCTCAGCTCTCTGTAGAGCTCCAGCAGTGCAGACAGCCGAGCCCTGACAGAAGAGGCCGTGTCCTCCATGCCCTGAGGAGCTGATCCTGCAGCCTCTGCAAGACAGAAGATCGCTCACTCTGTAGTGACTGGAGAACGTACAATGTTTTAAGTGCCACATCTGACACAGCACTGCTGCTGTCCTCTGTCAGGTGTTCAAGGGCTGAAAGAGAGGAACAGAGCCATAGTCAGATCCCGGACCTGAGGGGACCCGAGGAGAGCCCCCTGCCAGGGCCATCCCAGCCGGCTCTAGCCATGGCCAGGAGGGAGCAGGGACCAACAGGACCAGCCCGAAGCTGCTGGCCACGAATCCCCCACATGGGCCTGAAATCTCTGTGTGCTCTGCCCACGCCGCCCCTCGGCCGCACAGGGAGCAGAGCCCTCCGCAGCCGGGGCACGGCTTGCAGTTCCCCCCACCAGGCCCCGCTGCCAGCCCGCTCCTCTCACTCACTGTAGCAGATGAACCGGAGCTCTTCCTTCTTCTCCCTCAGGTGCTGCCCGGCCATCCCTGGGAACACAGAGCCTGTCACGGCCCCAGCGGCACAGCTCCCTGCCAGCGGCGCTGCCGGCGCTGTGGCCACACGCCCTGATGGCCCGGCAGGGCTCAGCCCGGCCCTTGCCGCACGCTGCCGGCCCAGGGCACGGCTGCCAGAGGGCGGCAGCAGCGCCGAGGCCGGGCGGGGCTCCACGGCGCCGGGCCCGGCTGGCGCTGCCGGGGCAGCAGGCGGGGCTGGGGCCGAGCTGCGGCGGGCCGGGGAGGGAGCCCGGGCTCGTGGCTCACCCATGAACCTGATGGCCGCCGCTCGCAGGGACTCCTGTGGGCTCTGCAGGTAGGGCAGGGCCCAGCGCAGGTGCTCGGCCGCTCTGCTGCTGTCCTCTGCCAGCTGGAGAGAGCGGCAGGAGGGAAAGGTCGGCGCGGGCTCAGCCCCTCGGACGGGCGCTGCCTGCGCCCAGCCCCGGCCTCCCCTGCCCGCACAGCCCTGAGGCGCGGCCAGCAGCCGCTGGCGCCGGGCTCTGGAGGGGGCAGAGGGCCGGCTGCTGCCCGAGGAGCCGCGGTGCCAGCCTGCCCCACAGCCCCACCGGGCCGGGGCTGCATCGGCCCCCGGCTCGGGCCCACAGGAGCCTGGAGAAGAGCCCGCGCGGCCTCTGGGTGTAGCAGCGGGCAGGGGCACAGCTGCCAGCCCTGCACTCTGAGCACCGCGCTCTGGGGGCTTCTCCAGGCTGAGGCTGGAGCTTCCAGGCTGTCCTTACCAGGCACTCAGTGAAATTCCACAGCTCCTGGTTCTTCACCAATCTTTCAAGATCCCTCCTCTTCAGGAACTTGGCCACACAAAACAGCAGTTCCCGAGAAGCCTGGAGAGCAGCAGAGATGCGGAGATGGTCCCACAGCCCAGGGCGCAGGACCCGCGTCCCTGTGCCAAGGCCTGGAGGAGGCTGCAGCCCGGCAGGCACCAGGGCAGGAGGCAGCCGAGCCCCCTGCCAGGACCTGAGCCCATGAGTCCTCACCTGTGCCACAAGCCGATTCTCATCATGGCAGTGGAAGAAGAGTGGCAGCAGGCTCTGGCACAAGGGTGTCTTCAGGGCCTTTTTTCCCTTTTCCAGTGGAAGAGTCACCAATGTTCGGAAGAGCAGTATGGAGAGCAGCTGCACCTGGCTATTGTTCTGTATGAAAGGAAGAAAAAAAAAACCTCAGCATTGGGTGCATGGGGCTCAGCTTGGCACAGGCCTGCAAATCCACAGTGCACAAAGTGTCCGGACAGCAGCCAGTGGCCGTGGCTGGGGACAGCGAGACTTACATGGTCAAAGAGTGGCAGGAGCGCCTCAAGCAGCTGCAGTGTGATGGGCAGCAGCATGTCATTGTCCAAGATGATAAAGCTGAGTAACATGACTGTCATGCTAACTGTCTCTCCATCTGCATCCCACAGGAGCTTCACAAGACTTTCAGTCAGGCTCCACATTTTTTTGGTCTGTGCGGAACACAAGTTGGTGAAACGCCATCCTGCTGCTGCAGGGCCTGGAGGCCAGAGGTCTTTCCCGAAGCACTTGGGCAGCTGAACCGGGAGGCAGGAGAGCTGGGAGCAGCTGCCCTGGCACCCAAAGCCCAGCCAAGCCCAAGTGACTGCATTCCCCAGCTCAGCCTCAGCCGCTGCCTCCTTCTCACCATGGAGGGCTCCTCAATGAGATCGAGAAGGGCCCTGAGCGCCAGGCGACGCCTCTCCCTGCACTCGCTCTGCAGCTGTCTTGACAAGATTTGCAGAACTCTATTAGCACCACGTTCACTCAAATCCAGGCACTCGAGGACCTGAAAGGCACAGGGCAGTGACAGGAGACCCGGCTGGCAGGAGCCCAGAACCGCACAGGACTGGGCCCAGGCAGCAGCACAGGGCGTGGGCACTGTCCCAGGGAACTGCGGCTCCGAGAGTGCAGAGAGCTGGGAGGCAGCTGAGCGAGGCAGCGCTGGCCATCAGGCTCACCTCCACAAGGAAGGCCAGGGTGGGCAGCTCCCAGCGTGGCTCCTGTGTGCTGAGCAGCCGGAGCAGGTAGCGAGCGATGCAGGAACACAAGGGGATGGAGACACAGCACATCTCCCTGGCAGGAGAAGAAGGAACCAAGACTGTGGGCCAGGAGGACGAACGTTGGCCAAGACTGATTCACAGAGGTCTGGTCTTTCCCCAGCATCCTGCAAGGGGCCCTGGCCTATTTGGGAGGCAGCTCCTTGTGGGCACCCTCCTCTCCCAGCCTTTTACAGTCTGCTTGGCCATCCCATGGTGACAGGGCCCTCTGGCCCACGACCACAGGGACTGTGTGGAGCTCCCTGGGCACAGAGCACAAATGTCAGAGGCAGTGGGGAGAAGGGGGTCTCACCTGGCCAGCAGACCCACGGCACAGTGGTGGGTGTCAGCACACAGCAGCATGTCCCAGCCACAATTGCGTTCCATTGCCACCACCACGTCCTCATGCTGCATTTTGCAGAGCAGGGACTTGAGGGTCTGCACTGCAAACCTGCGTGCAGAGCAAAGCCCAGGTCACGCTGGGAGCAGTAGCTCCTGTCCAGGGACATGACAGGGATAGGAGGAGTGGGATGGAGCACCTGTTGGGGCTGGTGGCAAGGCCATGCTCTTCCTGGCATCCCTTCCAGAAGGTATCGACCTCTTCTGGCATATCCAGAGTGCTGAAGAACACTTGGAAGAGCAGATGCACAGATACGTGGGAGGAAATACACCGTCACCATATGTGGGACACCGGGCACCTGGAGGATCTTCCACATCACCACAGTTGCCTGCAAAGGACAAAGTCCCCCAAGACAGCGCTCAGTGCCAAGGTGTCCATGTGGCAGGGCCCGAGCACAGGAGGGAGAGGCCCAGGGAGACACAAGGGGAGCACCGGGCCTGGTGCCCCTGAAGCTGCCCCGAGGCCAGGTTTCAGCCCAGCACCTGAGGGAGGGAGATGCAGTGGGGGAAGGAGGATGGAGAGCTGCTGGAGAGGCGGCCTTGGGGCCAGCAAAGGCCAGTTTCAGAAACTCACAGCCAGGACAAAGACACCCGTTTTGTCCCATCTGAGGTGCACATGCTGTGCTCTGGCCAGTTGCCCAGCACATCCAGGAGTATCAGCAGCACTGGCTCTGCAGTTCTGGGTGAGGACGTGATGCTCATCCACATGGTCAAAGCAGCTCTGTGGGGTTAGAGCTCTGTCTCAGGGGGGTCTCAGACACAGCACCATGGCCTGGGCAGCAGTGGGGATCTGAGCTGGCTGCCAGCTCTGCCTCTGCCCACTGGCCCTGGCCAGCAGCACCCAGGCAGCCCAGCCCTGTGGGGACAGGCCCCTGAGGGACAGTGAGGGAGCATGGCAGCAGGCTTGAGGGCTGAATGCAAGGGCTGTCAAAGAGAGCAGCAAGTGGGCCCTGGAAGTCTCAGTTGGTCAGACACCTGGGCCAGGCTGTCCAGGCTGATGGGCTGGGGAGCCCTGAGCCCTCTGGGCAGGTGGGCCCACCCATCCAAGCAGACCTGCCATCCCCCTGAGCCCTGGCAGCGCTGGTGCCCATCTCCTGCCCCAGAGACCTGTGCTCCCAGGGGCTTCTGTGCCAGAGGGAGCCAAAGCCCACGTGCATTGGGGGCTGTGCTCCTTCCTGCAGGGGCTGTTGGCAGGAGCACCTGGAGCAACTGCTAGCAGCAGTTGGTCTCTGTCAGAAGCTCTCACTCCATGCTGAAATTATTTTCTCATTGAAATAATTTCCATTAGCACAAAAACACTTTAGCAGTGAAGGCACAGAAGAATCTGGCGTTTAAGAATCCTCACTTCAGGAAAGCTTTACTTTCCCATTGCTCAACTCAAGTAGTTTCAAAAAGTTGCAAACTTCCCAAATTCATTGGGATGGCCTGAGAAAGTGAAGAGTTGGAATTTTGCTTCCCATCTCAAAGCAGCAACACATTTGCCCTAACATCATCCACTAAGATTCACTCTACAGAACGTAACACTACACAGAGGCAAGAAAAAGGCAATTCTTTGGTTTGCAATCGGTTTTCTATGAAGGGATGATAATATCCTAATTCTCTTAAAGATTAAAAGCTCTCAAGAAATGAAAGTCCACTCAGAGTTACAAAAGTAGCCCAAACAAACAAGTAGATGGCAAAATGGCTAATCCTCTCCCTGGTACAGATAACCAAGTGGCCAGTAAAGTACAGCTCTCCCCTCTTGTTCCCTGCAGGAGAATCAGGATCTTGAACAGGAAGAGTCACAGATATTCTTTCTGCCCTCTGTAACCAAAACTGTGCCAAACCACAGATGCTGCCTTCAAACTGACTCAAATTCCAGCCTAGACCTCTCACCTTCCAGACAATTCCTTCCCCAACACCCCATCAACACCAACCCCCCCTCCCAAACTCCTGCCCAGAAGCCCTCAACAACCCACCAGGACCCCCAGCTGTCCCTGTCCCTCCACAGAGCTTTCCCACCCTCCAGCAGATGCCCTGGTTCCCTGCACGTGCTGTGGGATGGCACTCAGGAGGATCTGCTCCAAGGCCTTCCCTGGTGACAAGCTCAGGCTGCCAGGCCTAGGGCTCCTGGATCACCCTTCCCACCTCACTGGGAGCTCCCTGGGAAGCACTTTCCTTGAGAAGCCAGCCCGTTTCCTCCAAGGGCATTTCCCCAAATGTGTAGCTTTCCTGGGGAACACCAACACACTCTTGAGAAAAGCTGGCAAGGCTGAATGGCTCCAGGTCATTTCAGGACAGGCACTCCAGCTCTAGCTGGTATTCCCTCAAGTGTGTTTCCAGGTGAAGGCTCAGAGGTGCAGCCCCAGGCCCTCTACAAACACAAGCTGCCTGCTCCGTCTTCACCTGCCTCAGCTTCTGCCTGCGGTCACAGCAGCAAAACCAGGCTGTTCCCAGCCAGAGCCCAGAGCCCTGTCCCCACAGGACGCTCTTGCCAGAACCTTCCAGCACTCTCTGCTGTGCACGCAGCGCTTTTCCTGCCCGCTCCCAACAGGCTCTGGAACGCAGAGCACAACCTGGCTGGCTCTGCCACCAGCACACGCCAAACACAGGTGGAGGAAGAAGCAGCAGGGGTTGTTTTGCGGCCATGCCCAAGAGAAACTGGAAGGCTGCCCTCCCTGTCTGTGTACTGCCACTGGGTCTCTTCTAGCCAGATAGCGAGACGGGTCCAGGGTTCCTTCAGGCGAGCAGTCTCAGGCCGGGCAGCTCAGCCTTCAGCAGGCCGAGTGTCCGAGGCCTAAGTGCCCCAAACCTGACACCTTAGCGAGCTCAGTGATTATCAGCTCTTAGTGATTTTCAGCTCTTTTATAATTTCAGCTCTTTGCTTGCTAAGATGCTGGCCTCAGTGGCATCCACAGAGCAGACGGAGAGAGAGGAGAAGGCAGCCTCAGAGATTCCACGATGGTTAATTTGCAGGGAGTTCGCAAAGGGTTCCGACGAGCAGCTCTTCTACCAGAATGGGCCAGGATGGCTACTTATATAGGGTTAGGAGGGATTGAAAACTGACCAATTGTAAGGGTTAGGGAAACTAGCCTATAGGGTCACAGAGAGATAAGCTAGGCCAGAGGACCTAAGTGAGGACTCCAGGCTTAGCTATTCTGACTCAGCAATTGCTTATCTCAGGCTTACATCCTCCACAGGGCCCTAGCCATCTCAGTGTCCGCTACACCTGTGGTCTCACTTGGTTGGCTTTCTGACTGGGTCTGAGCCTGGGGCTGCCATTCCTCACTTGTGGGGACCAGAACCACACCCGGGATCCCAGCACTGCCTGACAGCACTCCAGGAACTGGCACGGTGGTGTGTCTGAGTCTCGGGCACTGTGCAGCTGCTTCATTTGCTCTTAGGCACACCCAAAGCTCTCTGTTAAGCCCAGATGGTCTCTGGTTCTGCCTTCTTCCTGATCCTGTGCAGAGATGGAGCACTGCTGTGCTTTCAGGAAGCTGTTCTTGAAACCCTCCAGCATTCCAAGCTCTTTGCCCTCTGTGGATGCTTGCCATGGAGTCCCTCACCGCTGAGTTCAGAGCATCCTCAGGTTGGCTCTTCCAAAGTCCAGGGGCTCCACGGTGCACAGCAAGATCTGTAGCTCCACAGTGTTGTGGAACTGGACCTCCAGCACAGGGACCTTTCCAGCCTGATCTGCCCTTGTTCCTCTGTGTCTGTGCACAAAACACAGCATGGAAGAGAATGGCAGGAAGGGCCTGTGTGTCCCAGGGCTCCAGATTTGCATCGCTCCAGCTCCACAGAGATGCAGGTTAAGCGAAGCAGCCAAACTGTTCATTAATGGAAGGTGAAGCAAAGGGATGAGCTGGGAGGGAAGAAAGGGGATGGGCAGGGTCTGAGGGCTGGAGGGAGGGAGCTGGCAACAGGGAGGGAGAAGGCAGGAGCTATGGGAGCTTCCCACAGTCTCAGCTGTGTCAATCATCAGCTATGCCCTGGAGCTCCAGCTGGTCTCCTCTGGTCTCCATGTGGTCTCACCTTCCAAGGGATCTGGAGGTCTTCAAGAGATACTGGTTCTTCTGAGCCAGCAGATGAAAGTAGTTCTGCAGCTCTCCCTCAAACATCATCTGTATCAATCTGCTTATGTGAGAGGGGCTGTTGTCTTCACTCAGGCCTTGAAGGGCTGGAAGAGAGAGGAGCAGAGCCACAGTCAGAACCTGGATGTGCAGGAATCCAAGGAGACCTTCCTGCCAGGGCCATCCCACCCAGCTCTTGCCATGGCCACAAGAGAGGAGTGGCCAAGAGGATCAGCTGCAAGGTGCTGACCATGAATCCCCTCACCTATGTCCCTGAAAGCTCTGCCCACGCCACCGCTCGTCCCCACAAGGAGTGAAGCCCACCGCAGCTTGGGCAGGGATTGCAGCTCCCTGGCCAACCCCCACTGACAGCCCACTGCCCTCACTCACCCTCAGGGAGGGCCTGGAGCTCTTCCTTCTGCCCCATCAGGAGCACCCTGGCAATCTCTGAGAACACAGGCTAACCATAAATAGGGCTGCTGTGGCTATTATCCAGTTTGCTTCATGGCTTAATGAGGTGAGGAATTCCTGGATCTTTAACTTCCTTTGGAAGGCAGGCACATGGATTCAGAGCTATCACACAATGTGTGGGTTTGGGGTTTCTTTAATAATGGTACTTGCTGAGGAAATGACACTGGGGGAAATTTACTCCCAACCCTTCACACAGCTCTTTGAGTTTTCCCCACCAGTTTTCAAAGGGTCCAGATCAACTCAAAATGCTAATGATATACAGTTGCTGGTGTTGCTGGTAAGCCTGTTCTATTTAGCATTCAGAGATAAGGGAAGTTTAACATGGATAACCACACTGACACCTACCCCAGAGACAAGGGATGCTGCTGCCCCCGAGATTGACCCTGCCCCACAGCCCACCTCAGAAACGAACCACCCAGACTGGGTGGGGGTTCTGGTGAAAGAGATGGGCCAGATGCTGAGGGAGTACATTTCCCCATGTGTTGAGAAACCCTCCCCCTGCCTCAAAGAGAGAGAGTCTGATGGTGCAGCAGTGGAGCCCAGAGATGTTACAACTGTCCAGGTTCCAGCTGAACTGCAAAGGCAGTCACAGCCAGGAGCATTCGCCCCTGTGGAAACAAGGAGACCTAAGAAGAAATCAGAGCACCCAGACAAGGACATGAAAGGAGGGCCCTCACAACCCAAAGGAGAACCAATGGTTGAGATCATCACTGAGTCCCTGATGTACGAAAGTCCCTGTGGGTGAACTGCACAAAGACATTGTATGATGGGGACGCGAGGCTTACACAACCTGGTTAATCCGGGTCTGGGACCTTATGGGTACAGGAGTGCAACTGGATGGTGGTGAGGCAAGGAATTTATGAGCATTGACCCAGGTCTCAGGTGTGAATCAGGTATTTGTAAGAGAGTCATGGTCCCTTTCCCTCTGAGAGCAGCTTTTAATGAGTGTCAGAGAGAGGTTTGTCCACAGGGAGGGAATGCAGGAGCATCACCATAGAATGTGCTGGAAGACCCTGGAGGAAGGGATCCAACAGCTGATAAAAGTGGCAGTATTGGAGGTACTCTTTGGGAGGGATGGACAGCATGATAATGACCCCAACAAGGTCAGGTGCACAGGGCAAATGCTGTGGAGTCTGGCAAATCTGGGGCCATCCCAATACACCAGCTTCACTGCAATGATTAATGCTGATAACTACGGAGAGACAGTGGGTTCTGTCACCAACAAGCTTAGAAATTGTGAGAGTATGATCAAAGGCCCAATGCAGGCTCAAGTCTCTGCTGTGATCAAGGACCTGATCAAAGAGGAGATGAGGGAGATGAAGGAGGAGGAGAGGAAGATCAGTGCAGCACCTGTGCCAGTCACAGGCCCCAAAGTCAGAGCCCAGTGTCCCCCAGCTAGAGAGAGAGGGTACACCCCAAGGGCTGACCTGTGGTTCTTCTTTCATGACCATGGGGAAGACATGGGAAGGTGGGATGGGAAATCCACTTCTGTCCTGGCAGCACAGGTGCATCAGCTCAAGGAGGGAAACACTAACCAAGGGAGTTCCACTAAATTGAAGGCAGCCTCAACCTCCCATGACCGAGCTGCTGGGTATGATCTGTCAGATCCCCTTGAAGGAACCTCTACTGTGTATGCCCAGAAAGAAATAATAACCAGGGCTAGGAGGGCACTGACTCTAGCCAGGAAGAGGCATGGGAAAACCGTATTTTCTGGACGGTGTGGATCTGATGGCCTGGCACATCAGAGCCACAAAAAATACAATGCCTTAGTTGATGCTGGTGTGCAGTGTACCCTAATGCCATTGGGAGATGTGGGGGCGGAACCTGTTTCCATTGCTGGGGTGATGGGGGGATCAGAGCAATTGACCCTGTTGGGAACCCAGGTGAGCCTGACTGGGAAGGAAGAGCAGAAACATCCTATTGTGACTGGCCCAGAGGCCCCATGTATTCTGGGCATAGACTTCCTCTGGAACAGCCTTACAAAGACCCAAAAGGACTCAGGTGGGCTTTTGGCATAGCTGCTGCAGAGGCTAAGAACATGAAGCCATTGAACACCTTGCCTGGACTATCAGAAAACCCATCTGCAGTAGGTCTCCTGAAGGTGAAAGAGCAACAAGTGCCGATTACCAGCATCTGCTGTGCCAGACATGCTGGAACTCCAGTACGAGCTGGAGTCGAAGGCAGCAAAGTGCTCTGCCACTATTGACATTGCCAATGCATTTTTCTTCATTCCTCTGGCAGCACAATGCAGGCCTCAGTTTGCTTTCACCTGGAGGGCCATGCAGTACAACTGGAACCGACTGCCCCAGGGGTGGAAGCACAGCCCCACCATCTGCCATGGACTGATCCAGGCTGCACTGGAAAAGGGTGAAGCTCCAGAACATCTGCAGTACATCGATGATATCATTGTGTGGGGGAACACGACAATGGAAGTATTTGAAAAAGGAGAGCAAATCATCCAGAGTCTGCTGGAAGCTGGCTTCAGCATCCAGAAGAGCAAAGTCAAAGGACTTGCCCGAGAGATCCAGTTCCTGGGAGAAAAGTTGCAAGATGGATGGCGTCAGATTCCCACTGAGGTCATCAGTAAGATCACAGGTGTCTCTACTGTTTTGTGGAAGAGATCAAAAAACCTCCACAATTTGTGAAAGTTGTAAAGTCGGTATGTTTATTGCAGCGCTGGACGCATGCGGGGATTACTCCCCTCAAAAGGCAAGTGTACCTCTGTGAACTTCAGGTCTCTTTTTATGGCTCACTCAAATACATATGCATATAATTTCACAACAGGTTCATACATCTTCATTCTACTGATTTCATGTGACACTTGCTACTAATTCTTCAGAAGGAACTCTTGGGTCAGGTTGCCCTGCTCTGTCTGCTCTCCTCCTCCCCCCTTTATCTCTTGTCTTTCAGCTGAAGCAGTCTCTCTAAGCACAGGCCCTTCAAGAGAACAGGCAGTGAGACTAAACAGCAAGCTACAGACTTAATTCAAAGATGAACATTTCACCTAAATCAAAATGTATTTCTACCCTGGAAAATTTCTACTCTGTCTCATTTCCCCTCTTTCCTGGAAAATAAGTAAATTCTTTTACTTAATGCAAACTCTTAGGACAATAAGTGTCTCTCAATGCTTTACCTCATACATTTGATAGGGAGATTAACAGAGCTATACGCTGTAGTATTCTCTAATTTCAAATTAATAATAAAGGATAACTTTAAACTTACTTTAACTAATACAACATCATTTTTATCAAGTTTTACAGAGGTGCAAGCAGTTTTTAGACACTCACAACTTTTACCAGTATATACGTGCACAGTTTTTTCATCAGTGAGTGGATGAATTTTGAAGTGGCAAATACTCTGTTCAGTGTCCAGACACACATCTTGGGCATTAATAGTACTGCTTTCACAAATGAATCTCAGCTGTTTTCTAGTAATGCAGGATTCTAAGTTTACTGTTTGCTACTTTTAATTAATTTTTCGTGTTTGCAGTCTATGTTCTGAAGGGTAGAGCACTGTTTTTTCATTATTTAATCTTAGTGCAATGATGGGATGGATAACATAAACAGTGCTATTATGTATGTTAAGTACAAAGGCAGTGGCTACATTAGAAACAGGATTATAGGTGAAATTTACTATAGTTTACCAGGACTGAAACTTTTTTCAAAATCAATTGTGTTATACATATATAGAGTTAATTCATGCTATTTGTATATATATATGTGTGTGTATAAGATATTGTAAGAATCCAACTCATGTACTTGACCACTCTAGCTGAGAGCAGAGTCCTATTTCTAACGCTAAAGATAATATCAAGTCCGTTAGCTTAAGAATGAAGCCTTCCCAGACCATGAATATCGACTTCCCAGAAATGCTTTGAATACTGGCAGCACTCGATTACATGTGAAAGACGGCCATAGGGACACTGGGACTGGCTTTTGCATCGAATCCCTATGGACCCAGCAATACATGCGAAAGAAGGCTATTCTGGAAGGGCTCAGACAGTCATTGGAACACCTGGACTGGCTTTGTATCTCTATGATCCAGCTCTACATATGAAGGGACACAAAGGACATTCTGTCATTCCGGCCCCAGGCGGAATATAGGGGATATAAGCTGGCTGTATGAGACAGTCGGGGTGAACCACTGGGGAGATGCTGGCACTCTGTCAGTTGGATCCAGGTTCACCCAGCACCAAATTCCGGAGTTGATGCTGTCTTGGCTGTGGTGAATTTTTTAATTATATTTTGTTATTGATCTAATAAATCTTTGTTAATTTTTTTTTAAATTTGGCTGCAGATTCGATCATTTATAACAAATTGCATTATCTTAGACAACTTTCTGAATTTCAGCTGGAAAATTACTTTCCCTCCCTTCTTGTATGATCAGAGCTGCTGTTGCCTGCATCTGCAACTGTGCTTGTATACAACTGAAAGCTAAAGATATATTATCACATTATCTTGAACTGTACTAAGTACTTCTACTAATAACTTGTGATCTTGGTCCCTGGCCTTTTCTTACTTTGGCAGTGCTTTTGAAATCTGCCACTGGCTAGTTCTTAATGCTAGTAGAGATGACTGTAAATGCTGCTTCAATTTTGTTAGGCTGCTTGCTGCAGTGGCTAGCTTATTCATCAGTATTTCTGAATCAATTCCATTTAGAACTCCTAATCCTGTTCCTAATATCCCAGTTAGATCCTTTCTTATTCTGCTCTTAAGGTCTGCCTGTCTTTGTTACTACGCTGTGCAGCTCTCAAAGGATGTTCTTAGGAAAGAGGAGCAGGCTGGTTGGATTTTTGAGATGTTGATTTGCATTAGCAACTCTTTTGAAGTGTCTGCAGTTCTTGTTCTTGCTACTCTTGCTCTTCATATACTTGATCTCTATGAATTACTACTGTGGACAGGTTTAAATCTTTTATCTCAGAAAGTTCTCTCATGGATCTAGTATCCTGATTAAAACCCTGAGACCAAGGCCATTCAGCATCACTTTGAATAGAGGTACTCTCTAATTTTAAGATTTCAATTATTATTATATACAAAACAATTCTGTAAGTGAAAGTATGAACAACCCTTGACTGCAATATACTCATTTTGCTTGAGTGAGTTTTAGTCTGAGTTCATTGTCTCTGGGTGTCACTCTCCAAGGGGGCTTCTGGGCCCTTCTTCACTCGAGAGTGATGGATCCAGGCATTCTGCTCCTTGATCTTGATTGCGGTGAGGGTGGTGAGAAGCACCTGGAATGGTCTTCTTTACTGTGGTTCCAAAGTCTTTTCTGCAAGAGGCTTGACATATACATAATCTCTAGGCTGTATGTTATGCACTGGCACATCTAACTCCCTGCTCTGAGTTCCAGCCACACGTTTCTCAATTTTTCTGAGCTGTTTGCTAAAAGCCACCATGTAGGTGGCCAGTGTTACCTCTCCAATGTACTGGGCATTCTTTTTGTGTTCCATAAAGCATTTCAAAGGGACTTAGACTTTCTTTAGCTCTAGGTTTTGTTTAAATTTGCAACAGTGCTAGTGGAAGTGCTTGGGGCTAGGGTAGATTAATTTCCTGCCCTAGTCTTACAATCTGCTGCTTAATCAAATGATCCATTTTCTCCACCTGGCTTCTTGATTGGGGGGGTACAGAATGTGAAGTAGCCAGGTGGCTACGAATCTGTTGCACTATTTTGGAAATGATATGTGATCCTCTGAGGATATTGTGGCTGGAACTCCGAAGCATGGTATTACTTCTTGTAATAACACTCTAGTAACTTCTCGAGCTTTGACAGTTCTGGTGGGGAATGCTTCTGGCCACCCTGAAAATGTGTCTGTCAATACTAATAAATACTGATACCCCCCTTTCCTTGGGAGTTCTGAAAAGTCAATTTGCCACTGCTGTCCCGGCCTATGGCCTCTCCCAGTCTTACCGAGTTTCGGCTTGGGGGTATTTTTGGGGTTAGTCTGGAGGCAAAGATCACACTGTCAGGTCCCTTGAGTAATAGTGGCATATAAATTCCTAGCAACGATTCTTTCAATCAAGTAGGTGTGTAGGGCATCTATTCCTCAGTGTGCTTTCTGGTGCTCTTCCCTTACTAGTGACCACAAGAAATGGGAAGGGATTACCATCTTCTTTTCAATGGTAGCCCACCCTTCTTGGTTATACGTCCTTTTTTGATCTTCAATCAATTTTCTATCTCTCTTATTATATTCTGGCTTACTTTCAAGGGAAATTTGTCTATCTGGAATTAGGGCTCACCTCACCTTTTGCTACTTCCTTTGCCCCTCTATCCGCCAGCTCATTTCCTTCTTCTAATTCTGAGCTCACTTTTTGATGTGCCTTAATATGCATAATTGCTACCTTTTCAGGCAGCTGAACTGCTTCCAGCAGCTGGATTATCTCTTGTGCATGTTTGATGTTCTTTCTCTGTGAGGTCAGCAGTCCTCTCTCTTTGTAGATGGCTCTATGTGCATGCACGACTCTGAATGCATACCTCGAGTCTGTGTCGATGTTTATCCTCTTTCCTTTTGCTATTTCTAAGGCACGGGTCAGGGCAATCATCTCAGCCTTCTGTGCAGAGGTGCCTGTTGGTAAGGGTGCAGATTTTGTGACCTCTCTGCAGGTGGCTACTGTGTACCCAGCACATCGCTTTCCATTGGCAACGCAGCTGCTCTCGTCAGTGAACCAGGTCTCTGCATTGTCCAGAGGAGTGTCTTTCAAATCTGGGCGGCTGGAGTAGGTAGCTTCAATGGTCTCTAGGCAATTGTGGTGTACTGCTTCACCTTGATTTCTACTGAGAAAGGAAGCTGGGTTGACAATATTAGCACCACTATCTTTACATCATCTTGCTCTACCATGATGGCCTGGTATTTCTCTCTGTGGTGAAAGCCAGTGGCTACTCTTTACTTCCAGTACTGTGGACACTGTATGGGACACTAGCACAGTCATTTTCTGTCCCAGGGAAAACTTGCATGCCTTCTGAATATTCAGCATGACTGCTGCTACAACTCTGAGGCAACCTGGCCATCTTTTGGCTGTTGCATCTAGCTACATGGAGAAGTAAGCAACTGCCCTTCGTTATGGACCTAAGTCTTGAGCCAGTATTCCTAAGGCAATTCTCTGTTTTTCATGGGAAAATAGAAAGAATGGTTTACTTACACCTGGAAGTCCCAGGGCTGGAGCTGACATGAGGGCACTCTTTAGCTGATAAAAGGCCTGTGTGGCTTCCTTTGTCCGCTGGAGATCTCTGTTTCCATTAGCAATAAGAGCATAGAGAGGTTTGACAAGCAGTCCATACTTATTAATCCACAGCTGGCACTACCCTGCCATGCCTAAGAAGGTTCGGAGTTCCTTTATCGTCTGGGGTTTTGGGGTTTGGCAGATGGCTTCTTTGTGAGCCTGCCTTAAAGTCTGTTGCCCAGCACTCACATCATAGCCCAGGTATATTACTTTCTGTTTCACTACCTGTGCTTTCTTCTTTGATACTCTGTATCTTTGGAGTCTTAGGAAGTTCAAGAGGCTTACTGTCCAGGCCACACATGCTTCTCTCATCTGAGTGGCTATTAGAAGAGCATCTACGTACTGCAACAGCTTCCCTTCCTGTAGAGCTTCCCAGGACTCCAGATCTTTTGCAAGTTGCTCCCCAAACAGAGTGGGGGGGAATTTGAAGCCTTGAGGCACATAGACTATGTGAGCTGGGTTTTGCACTGCTTTTAGGGCTTTCTCATTTGAATGCAAAAATTTTCTGGCTGGCTTTGTGGATAGGGAGGCAAAAGAAGGCATCTCTCAGGTCTAAAACAGTAAACCAGATTAGCTCAGGTGTTAAACAAGTTAGTAAAATATATGGATTTGCTACCACAGGGTATAAATTCTTCATTATCTTATTGACAGCCCTCAATCTAGTACTATCAGTTATTGGGCTGATTTCTTCCCTATCTTCTTTTCAGGGGGTACTGCTTAATTCTCACTGGTTGTTTTCTTTCTTTAAGCTTGATTACTATGGGGACGCATTCTTCACTTTCTTTGGTACAGCAGAGGCCCATACCCCTGAAAAAACTTGCTCTAATATCTCTTTACTAATTTTTTTCTTAATTTCAATGCCTGTTAATGATAAGCTTAATATCTTTATATCATTTGCCCCCAGAGTAACCTTTTCATTTGAGAATGTTCAGCGAATTGGGCAAATACACAAAAGCTCCTAAGTACACATGTTACTTTAAAGGTTTACAAATGTATGCCTTCTCAGACTGTCCAGTTGTTCTTCACATTACAACATAATCATTCTCTACAGGTACTAAAGCTTTATTTAAAACTGAATTTATGGCTCTTGTATCAACTAAAATTCCACCCTTTTCTTTCCTTCTGGTCTCACTGCCTCTCGCAGAGGGGTCTGCTCCCTCCTAGTCCTGGGTGAAATTGGACTGCTAGGAGGGGGATGGGTGCGAACGGGTATATCTTTGGAGCTTGAGTCTTCTTCTTTTTTGGGGAGGTCTTCTTTATCTTCCTTTACTTTAGGAGGAGCCTTTAACAAATTATATGTACTCATTTTGCGAGTTGTAATCGCTTTGCATTTCAGTATGATAAACTTTGCCTGACCAGTGGGTCTGAGGGCGGTCTGATCTCACAGTCTCTTTGCTATTTTTGGTGATTTCTTAAAACAAAAACACACCAACATACGGGACTATCTCATTTACCTTCCCATTTTAAAACAGCATTAACTGCAATAAAGTCTTATAAATCTTTTTCTTTTCTGAGCTGCCCCTACTGGCAGCTTTCTTCCAAAGAGCCCCTCCCAAAGGGGCTAGTTCAGGAGCTTCTTTGTTCTGGTTAGTTTTCATTATCTCCTTCTCCTTATACTATCTTGTTTCTACTCAAACTTCTCCTCACAGAGCTTCACAGTAGATTCTTAGTCTTCTTCCCACACACAACTCCAGGTGGCAGGAATCAGGTGGGACTTCTCACACACCAGCTTTAAAATCTTAGGTTCTGAATCAGCTTGATGAGGAAACTTTGATTTACACTCGGGGCATATGCCCCGACGCAGCAATACCAGCGTCTCTCACAAACTCTGCACTGCAATGGTACCCTCGCAGGGAGCCAGCCTCTCGATGCACTAAAGGCTCTCAGAAATTACCCACAGAGGCAAGCTATTCTATTTATCACAGGGAATTCTGAATCTTGCACAGCAGGCTGTTCCCAATCTAGACTGACTATCGCACCAGATGAAGTCCAATAGAGCTCTTCTAAATGAACTCGTTCGTCTCACCACGGTAAAAGCGTGCACAATCTACAATCTACACCACAACTGACCACCTTTATTCAATGAACATTCTCACCTGCACTAAACCACTCTATCTCTGCCTGGCGCTCCTTGCCTCCACAGCCTGCCCCGGCCAGTGCCTCAGGCCTCACTCGGCCCCTTCAGTCACGGGTAGAAACCCCCCCCCCGCACTGTAGATATACTCTCTTTGTACACCATGCACTCGCACGATTACAAACACACACACACTAACATTAACAATTAACCATGCAGTGAACTAACTAAGTCTGGACACAGCACACTCATGAGTCCACTCGAACCCACCCCCAGGGTCGCTGGTGGCCGCTCTATGGGACAGTGAACTCCCGTCTCCCAGTCGCTCTATCGACCGGTCTGCTTGCAGGCACAGGAACAAGGCAGAGCACTGAGATGTCTCTGAGTGCCTTATTCAGCCTACCTATCCCCCCGGGGGCCCTCTTAATACATACCGAATCTTCCGCCTGCCAGCAGGTCCTTGTCCAGCAGGAGGCCAGCTGACACCAGCGGAATCCCGGGGAGCTCCTAGGAGGGTCCCTTTATCCCTTCTGCCCCTGCAAGGACAGAGATGGTCCCTTCATGGTCTCCAAAATGTTTTGCGGCAAAGATCAAAAACTCCACAACTTGTGAAAGTTGTAAAGTCCGTATGTGTATTGCAGCGCTGGATGCATGCGGCGATTACTCTCCTCAAAAGGCATGCGTGCCTCTGGGGGAGTCCAAGTCCCATTTCTATCCCTGTCTACAAATGCATATGCATACAATTTCACAATAGGTTCATACATATTCATTCTTCTGATTTCATGTGACACTTGCTACTAATTCTTCAGAAGGAACTCTTGGATCACGTTGCCTTGCTCCGTCTGCTCTCTTCTTCCCCCCTTTATCTCTTGTCCTTCAGCTGAAGCAGTCTCTCTAAGCACAGGCCCTTCAAGAGAACAGGCAGTGAGACTAAACAGCAAGCTACAGACTTAATTCAAGGATGGACATTTCACCTAAATCAAAATGTTATCCTGGAAAATTTCTACTCTGTCTCACAGGGACTCCAGAGTGCCCCACCTTGACCCTATGGGAGAAAAAGATTATAAGAATGATGCCAAAAGTACTACAAATATTATTAGCTACCATAAAGAGGAAGAAATCAATATCAAGTAGACATTAATAAATTAATGGAATTGTGTTACTTAGAAACACGACCAATAATATTCTTGGTAGCTAAAAATATATTGATTTTTTATTATAAATACAAAAATTGGGTAATAAAGATATTGAATAATACTATCATAATTCAAATAATATAATTATAATTTTATAAATTAATAAATGTTTTTCTAAAGAAAAATGTCTAAATTATTTTAATGTTTTGGGATATCAGTCCTAGGTGGGTGATGTCAGACATGATGAGGCTGGGGGTGAGGAGCAGCTTGTCCAAACAGGCTCAGCCTGCAAGGGGCTCATTCTTCTCGCTGCGCAGACACCCTAAAGAGACATTCAGCATCAAGATCACCTGGGGAATGCTTCTGTCACCTCTTCCCTGAACTGAAATGTAAAGAAATATTTCCTTGATATCATGATGTGCACTTTGGAATTTCCCTCCTGAAGGGAATTCCAAGCTGACTCCAATCCCTGCACAAGCCCTGGAGACTCACAGACAATGGAAGGGAGACAAAGAGCTCCTGAGGGCTTTCTGTATTTTAATCAGCCCCACGGTGGGTTTGGGGCTGGCTCCAGGAGCCTCAGGCAGCGAGAGAAGGATGAAGGAGCTGCTCAAGGAGTCAGCAGCCAAACTCCAAGTGCCTTGGAGCACGGCTGGGCCCCAGGGAGGGCAGGGAGTGCCAAAGGCTGCCCAGGCAGTGCTGAGAGCAGATCCTTGAGGCCAGGAGTGCAGGGAGCCCAAGGCTCTGGGCAGGGCACTGCAATGCTGAGCAAGGCCTGGCTTGGCTGCAGGGAGCAGAAAGGCCAAGCCCTGAGCCCAGCCTGGGCCAGCAGGGCCTGTCCCTCCCGGCTGGCTCGGGGCTCTTTGTGGGCCAGGGGGATGTGAGGGGCAGCAAGGACAAACGCCATCAGCCTGCAGCCCCTGCCAGCCTCCCCAGGGAGGCCGAGGCAGAACCAAAGTGCAGCCCCTGCCAGGAAAGTTCCTCCTGTGGGGCTCCAGAGGCGCTGCCCGAGCCCAGGGCACAAAGGCCTGGGTGCCTGTGGCCCTGCCAGCCCTGCCCAGCCCTCGGCCATCTGTCCTGCAGGCTGTGCCCCCTGGGCGTGCTGCTCCTCTGCCCTGGCCGGCTGCACTCGCCCATCTCGCTGTGCCCCAGCATTTCTCACCCAGCGTTTCTGGGCCCTCCCTGGGCTCCCTGCGCCCAGCGCTGCCGGCTCCTGGCACACAGAGCCCGGCCATGGCCCAGCCTCACGCTGGGACACCTCCAGCACCAACATTCTGCCCTGCGAGGGACTTTGCTTTCTCCTCAGCTCCAGGCTGAACCTTCCAAGCTGCACTTGGGGAAGGTTTCCTGCAATTCCCACTGCCAAGGAAAGTTCTGTCTCCTGCTGCTCACAAACAGAGAAGGGCTGGAGGGAGATGTGCTGGTCAGAGGCTGTTTGGGGCACAGTGACCTGGAAATTTTTGAGTTTCTAAATCTTCTGTGAAAGGAGAGGCATCAACAAATCTTTTACACTGGAGGTACAGAGAGCAGACTTTGGCCTATTGATGATGGAGATTTGGAGAATACAAAATCAGGTACTGATTTTTTAAAGAGAATCAGCACTTAAAAGCAAAGGGATCCAAGAAGGATGGACACATCTCAAGAAAGAAATTTTGGAGGAGTAGCAACAGCCTGTTCTGCTGGTCCAAAAAGTGAGCTAGCAAGGAAAATGACTGGCCTGGATGGTCATGGAGCTTTTTCCAGGAACTCATAGAAAAAAAGTGGATGCATCATCTTTGGTCAGAGGGGGAGGGAACTCATGAAATGTTTAAGGATGTTGTTAGGTCATTCAAAAAGAAAATTATAGAGATGAAAGGTCCATTAGAGCTTAACTTGACCACTTCTGTGAAGGATAATAATGTTTTCATAAATACATTAATGGCAAAAGGAGGGACAAGTACAACCTCCATTCTTTATTGGATATGAGGAGGAATACAGTAACTAAAGCTGAGGAATAGGTTGAGGTACTGAACCCCTTCCTTGCCTCAGTTTTCAACAAAACGTCAAGTTGTCCTCAGGACAAGTGTTCTCCCAAGCTGTAGATGGGGGCAGGGAGCAGAAGAGCCTCCCTGTAATCCAGGAGGAAGCAGCTGGGGACCTGCTGAGCCACTCAGATGCTCACAGGTGTCTCTGGGAGCAGATGGGATCCATTGCAGGCGGATGAGGGAGCTGGTGGATGAGCTCCCCAAGCTGCTCTCCATCACTTACTGCGGGGGAAAATAGCGGGATGCGGATGTTCAGGGACATCACACCATAACCAATATGACCCAGTCAAGCCAAATTTGTTATCCCTAAAAAGACTATATTTATAATAATTCTCTACTGTCCACGCATCTCTAACTAATACATGATTGGCTATCCTAGCTGTTCATGCATCTAAGATAGGATGCTGACTGGATCATCTAATTTTCCATGTGTCTGGTTGTGGTTTTCTGTCCCACCCAAGAACTTTCTTCTTTCTTACTTTCCCAAGCTCACTGACAAACTTGCTGAGTCCGGATGACTCTTCTTCTTGTATCTTTTTCAATGATGTACCAACCCCATTTGCTGAATATGCCCATTATTGTTTGTGAACGTGTCCATTGTCCATTATCCCAAGCAGGCTGGATTGTGCATTGGCTGAATATGGCCATTGTCCCGCAAAAACTCCTCAATCTTCAAGAAATCCTCGACACCTCTGCACACAGCCCAGGGAAGGTGCCCTGGCCACCTGCACAGAGCCACAGACAAGTGTCAGACACAGTTACAGAGCTTTGCCCAGAGCTGACAGGGAGAATTAATTTAAGGGGAAAAAAAAAAAAAGAAAAACAGCAGAAAACCCCCAAAACCAACAAAAACCAAAGAAAACCAAATTAAAAACAAACAAAAAACCCAAAAACCACCACCCAACAAAAACAAACAAAAACAACAACAAAAACAAATGAACCAAAGCCAAAAAGTGAACAAAAAAAGAGCAAACAATAAAAAAACAAAAACAATAAAAAGAACTCCCCACAGCAGAGATGATCCATCCTTCAGTTGTCACAAATGCACTCACACAAGACCTGGGGCTGCAAAAAAATTAGAATTTATTGTGCACATATGCAGGGAAAGCAGGTTTAGGTCAGGCTTTCAGCAGAACTGTTCTCAGCTGAGCCAAAAAGGCCCCTTTGGCAGCTGCAGGGCCATTGGAAATGCAGAGCCTCAGCCCACAGGGCAGAAAAGGGCTCTGAGTTCCTCTCCCCTGACACTAAACCCTGTTCCCAGGCTGTTTCACACACAGGATTCTGCTGGAGCACGGCACAAAGCTGAGAGGGGGCTCTGGCTTCTCCATGTTTTGTGTCCTAAAGCTTCCTGGGAGAAGGAATTTCGGGTCAGCTCCTCTGGCACAATCCCTGCTGGCCTGGGGAAGGGCTTTGCGTGCCGAGGCTTTGCTGCAGGCAAGGAAAGCTCCTGGCTCAGGGTCACCTTTGCTGCTCAGCCAGAGCCCCGAGTGCCACAGCAGCAGCAGCAGAGAATGGCAGCGGCACCACGGGCTGGCACACGAGGGGGAGATTTCCCCCTCGAGAGAGGCTCATATCCCTTTTTCCATTCAGGCAGCTGCGGATCCCTCAGCTTTGGCTGCACAGCAGCTGGCAATGCAAGTCCAGCAGCTCTGTCCATGGCCAGCCCCAGCAGGTGACAGCAAGGACAGGGCCCGGGTAGCATCGGGACATTTGCAGGGAGCGCCTTCAGCAAGCGCTGGGGGCTGGGACTGTGTGCAGAAAACGCCCTGGGAGTCTCTGCAGCGAGGGAAAGGGAACAAAGTTTCAGTTGTGGCCTCGCCAGGGAGCACCAAAATCGATTGTTTTCCATTGCCGGCTGTTCCAGGAGCCCCAGAGGAGAGCCCGGGGGCCCAGGAATGGAGAGCGGGGACTGTGCAGGAGCCGGGAGCAGCGAGAGAGGCCGGGCTGAAGGTGCGGGGCGGGCACGGGCTGGGAGGGGGCCCAGCCCGGGGGTCCCGCAGAGCCTCCCTGCTCCAGAGCCGCAGCTGCGAGCGCGGGGCAGCTGCCGGGATCGGAGTGCCAGGGACGGGCCGCAGGTGGGGGCTCCAAGGGGCTCGGCCGGAGCAGCTTTTTGTCCCGGGGCACCGGGGGCATTGCCGCGGGGTTGGGGTGCCTGGGAAGGCGCAGCAGGACAGGGTGGCAGTGGTTGGTTTGTGGATTTGTTTTGGGATGTTTTGCTGGCGGCCCCGGGCGGGCTGTGGGAGCCGGGAGCGGCCGGGCGGGCCCGGAGCCGCCCCTCGGGCCGGGAGCCCCCGGGCAGAGCTCTGTGCTCGGGGCCGAGGCCCGGGCGGCCCGGGCAGCGCTCGGCGGCCCGTGGGCCCCCGGCGCAGGCGGGTCCGTGTGGCCGGGCCGGCCCAGCCGTGTCCGCAGCGGGCTCCGAGGGGAGCGGCCCGGCCCGGCCGTGGCCGTGCGGGGCCTGCCGGGGCTTGGGGGGCCGGGCCGGGCAAAGGCTGAGCGAGAGCGGGGGAGGCGCTGGCACAGAGGCCCCGGGCTCGCCGTGCCCCCCTGGCCACGCAGCCGGGCTCGGGGGCCGCCTCGCTCGGAGCCAGCCCCGGCTGCGGGGGTCCCCGGGGCTCCCTGGGCAGGGGGCGGCGGGGGCTGCCGGAGCTCTGTGCCCGGGGCTGGGCGCGGCTGCCGAGACAGCGGAGGATGCAGGGTCCCCCCGTGCTGGGGCTGCCTCTGCCCGGCCCAGGGGCTGCACTGTCAGCCCAGAGCCACGTGGGGATCGCCCGGCACCGGCAGGGCTGGCAGGGAAACCGGCAATGGGGGAGCAGAAACGGGAAATACGAGAGCTCCAGAAGCCTGGACATGTTGGAGCATGGGCAAGGGGGACCCATGGATACCCCAGGACCCTGAAACGGGGACTGCAGACAGTGCTGACCCCTGGAACGCCTGGGGTGCCAAAGTGGTGAGCCCAGAGAAGGGGAACCTGCGGGATTGCCAGGAGCCCCAGCAGCTCAGAGAGGTGAACACCAATACAAACTTGGCTCGGAGGAACCCAGACAGGGGCATCTCCAGGAGCCCAAAGTGGAGAGACCAGAGAGGGGAAACTCAGGGTTGGGTGGTTTTGCTGCATCTTGGTCATTTGTGTATTTTGGGGGCTGAAACTTGGTGTTTTGGAGGTTTATATGGTTGGCAGATTCCCGGTGACTCCTAGAGATGGACTTGGGCAGTAGGAACCCGCTAACCCAATGTGCTCATACAGTGTATTTTTCCCCAGAGCAGGATTTCTCTTTCCCAAACCTTGGCTGGATGGAGAATGAGGCTGCAAGGAAGAGGAAGATGTCCTGGGACACCGAGGCAGGTGAGGAGGAAGTCACTGCCCCTTTGCCCCTCTCTCCTGCTCCATCTCCCAGCCCAGCATGGCCCCTGGCTGCAGGACAATCCTGCTGCCAATGCCGTCCTGCCGGGGACACACTGGGAGGATCTCCTTCCCTGTGGCATGGAGGCAAAGCCATCCTCTCCTTGTCCTTCCTCCCCAGACAAGGAGCTGAAGATGGAGACCAGGCAGGACAAATCCCCATGGTATAATCTCATGGAAGAGGCTGTTTTGAGCAACTCAACAGCACAGGAATTGAACAGGGAGGAAAATCCCCAGAGATCCACACGAGGAGGGGCTGCAAACCCATCCCAGGGTGCCCTGAGGAGCAGGGCAGGAAAGATCCACCCTGTGCCAGGAAGGTGGACAGAGCTTCAGGCAGAGCTCAGAGCTGGTGATCTGTGGAGCAGCTTCAAGCTGGGGAGAAGCCCTGCAAGTACTTGGAGAGTGGGAAGAGCTTCAGGCAGAGCAACAGCCTGATCTGCCACCAGATGATCCACTTTGGAATGGCCCTAGGAGTGTGGTAAGGGCTTCAGCTGCAGCTCCACCCTCGTCATCCACCAAATGATCCACGCTGGGGAGAGGCCCTACGAGTGTCCTGAGTGTCAGAAGAGGTTTCAGACCAGCTCCACTCTCCTCCTGCACCAGCAGATTCACAGGGAGGAGAGACCCTCCTGCTGCCCCAGCTGCAGGAATGGCTTCAAGCACAACTCCACCCTTGTCATCCACCAGGGCATCCACACTGGAGAAAGGCCCTGTGAGTGTCCCCAATGTGGGAAGAGCTTCTCAGACAGCTCTAACTTCAGTAATCATCAATGGAGGCAGCGGTAAGGGAAGCCCTGCAAGTGCCCCAGCTGCAGGAAGAGCTTCATGCACTGCTCCAACTCCATCCCCCATTGGAGGACCCGTGTTGGTCAGAGCCCTTCAGACCCACGTTCCCAGTGATCTGAGTTGGGAAGACACTTGGCTAGTTATCCTTTTGTTTTGGCCCTAATTTTCTTTTGAGTTATCGTCATCCCTTAAAACAGACAAAACTGGGGGAAAACTCAACAAATTCATTGAGGGCATCTAAAGCCTCACTTTTTCCTAGTGTTTCAGGGGAATCTGGGATTCAGGGAGAAACCTGGGGAGTTTGGGGATATATGATGTAGTTGTCTCCCTTTGTTGGCACTGAAAGAGATGAGAGGGTTCAATGCCACTGAAAACTACTCAATCCCAGCCCAAAATTCCTCAATTCCACAGCTCCTCAGGATGGAATGGGGTTGGAAGGGGATTGGGTGAATTGTGCTGCAAATCAGGAGGGCTGAGATGGGCATGGGGTGGGGCAGGATGGGTGGGATGGGGTTGGGGTGGTGTGAAATGGAGGAAATAGGTCTTGGGAAGGGGGTCTTGATGTCCAGCAGGGGTGGGATGGGTTGGGGTTGGGACTGGGGAGGTGGGGTGGGGTCTGGAACGAGACAGCCGAAGTTTGGGGGTGATGAAGGGAGGGAGAGCCCGTTACTGAATGAGTTTTTGAATATGAAAATGATGACATGTCCCACAGCCCCGGAGCTCAGAGCAGCTGAGATGGTGCTGGATCCAAGGCCAACTGTGGATCTCTCCCTCTCACTCTTCTGATTGCCTCTTCTCAAAATCCACACCTTCTCTGGGCAAACTGTTCCATGACAGTCTTTTTTCTGAATCCCTACCTAAACCTACTCTCTTTCCATTTGGATCCATTCTCCCTTGTCCTGTCCCTGCCTGCCCTCGTACAAAGTCCCTGTCCTGCTTTCTTGTAGGTTGCCCTCAGGTACTGGAAGGCCACAGTTGAATCAAGGCTCGGTCTCTTTCCCATGCTGAAGAAGCCGAGCTGTGTCAGCCATTCCTTGCAGGAGAGGAGCTGCAGCCCTCACATCATCTCAGTGTCCCTCCTGGGCCCTGCTGCAGCATGTCCACGTCCTTGCCGTCCGTGCCGGGGAGCCCGGCAGAGCCGGAGGCAGCACTGCAGGTGCAGGCTCAGCAGCGGGGAGGAGACACGGCCCTGGCAGCAGCTCCAGGAGCAGCGATTGGCGATGGGCTGCCCGCACTGCAGAGAGCCGGGGCCCTTGTGCCTGCCCTTGTGCCCGGGGCGCCTTTCCCCGCCGCTCGCCCGCCCGCCTGGGGAAAATGCCCCCTGTGCCGCCCCTCAGTGCCGCCCCTCGCCGCTGCCCCAGGGGCTCCCCGGCCCCAGCTGGAGAGCCCCAGACCTCAGCCTCACCCTGCTCAGCCCAAGGCCCTGGAAAAGCAGATTAAAGCACCCAGCCAGAAAGTGCCCTAGGATTCCAAGGTCAGTCTTTTCTCTACAGTATGGGTTTGGTATCAGAGCCTGCATGGGATTATAAAATCTTTAGGAGAAAAGAGCATGAACAAGTTGTGCTTTGGCAGTACATCAAGGCTTTGAGGGAGAGGGTTTGTTTACTCACTCACAGGGATGCACAGAAAGTTTTGAAATGGTAACAGTAATCCAAACCCATTAGAAATTGGAAAGAAAACCTGAGGGACTGGCAGCTAGCGCCTCAGAAACAGGTGGCTTTTGCTTCAGTCTTCTACCTGAGAGCTTCCTGGGCAGGGGCAGTTCTTCCAATTGCATCAGCATGGCCATGGCTAGAAAGGGCAGTGAGCAGACGGATTTAGCTTCTCCTGCCAGCCCCTGAAATGCCAGGTTTCATTTGCGTGTACTGAGGATTCCGTTTCAGACTCTGAACTGGCGCAGCTGCTCCTTGGTGCTGCTCGTACGCACGTACAGTGGTGCTGCAGCAGCTGTCCCGCACACAGGGAGGGCTCTGGAGCCTCCCCGGGGCCGCCAAGGAGCAGAGGAGGGAACGTGCCTGGGATCTGCCTCTCTGTGCCGAGCGCTGGCGACTGGAGTCACCCGACCTTGTTCTAAGGCTGGGACCAAGCTCCCGTCACTGTCTGCTCTGAGAGTGTTCCCAAATTCAAACCCAGACTCTTCTGCTAGGCAGAAGCACGGGTTCAAACATGGATTTTACCAGAAAAGGAAAGACCCCTGAAGGAAAAGGTGAAGATAGAAAGATGCTGAAAGGCTGAAGCCAAATGGAAAATAACCCCCCCAGATTTCAGAGAAAACTGGTCCATGGTGGTCAGTGCTGGCTCTGTGTCAGAGTAGGTGGCTGACAGCTACAGGTGATCCCACAAGGACACCCATGGCATCACAACATTCTATCATTAGTTTACTCTGCTTTCTCCCTTTTGACAGTAGCCAGATCACTCATACTGTCAGCCAGGACAGGGACTGTGGCCACAGCTGACTGCAGATTAGACCTGGTCATGAGATGCAAGTCCTGTTGCTTTCTTTGCCATCAATGTTGGGTCTCACTACAGATAAATTTCCCATTCTTCCTTTGCTTTCTGATCGGGTCTGACCCTGAGGATGGTATTATAATGCTACAGACATACCAATAAGGCCTGCCTGCTTCCTGAGATGTCTTTGTGGTTTCCAGAAATAACAAACAGCTGTGTGGCTTTTTCCAGTGGATTCACAGGCCAGCCTCAAGAGGGAATCTTTTTGTCCCCTCTGGTCATTAGAGCCTTCCACCTTTCAGCCTTGCTAACTCAATCCTACTAAGAGGAATTAAATGCAGGCTAGTTCCATCACAAATAAAAACAAATAATTTTTTTTAATAATTAAAAATTATTCCCCTTGAGTGCCACACCCAATATATGTGTTAATGATAAAGCGGGAGTTCACCTAATCACTTCTTTCCTTGTGAGCACGGCTCAGCCTCACACAGAGGTGAGGTGGGAGCTGGGCAAATCTCTGGTGGGAGGAAGGGTCTTGTGGCAGCCCACAGAGCCTGTGCACATTGCCAGGGAACAGCTGTGCCCTTCATGTGCCCCCTGCAATGAGCTGTGCTGCTGCCAGTGCCCCGTGGAGCTGTGGGGCTGCTGAGCTGTGGGGCAGGGAGAGGAGCAGGAGGGTGCATGTGCAGCTGAGCCATTCCTGGAGAGCACAGGGCTCTGGGCTCCCTGCTGTCCCAGGGCAGCCCAGAGGCCAGGCTGTTCCTGTGGTAGCTCTGTGGAAGTGGCTCAGGGTTTTGCCCTGGCCTGCCTCCAGGTGTCTGCCAGCAGGAGCATGTTTCCCTGTGCAGCTCTTTAGAAGTTTGCAGGAAATGTATCCCATGAAAAATGGAGTTTCAGATGCTTTAGGTTTGCATTGTGGCCTCTGTTAAACTTTGTGTCTCCACTTTGCAGGCCTGACTGGCTACCCTCTTGCCAAGAGGTTTTCCCTGGCAAGTCCCTCCACGCTCCTTCCCTCCAAGCCGTTGCCTCCCATCCCGAAGAGCTCTCCTTCTACCAAGCCAAGCCCAACATGCAGCGGAGAGCAGGAGAATGGGAAAAATGGCAGCGGCTACTGTGAGGAGAGTAGAAAAAACCAGGAGCTGGGTTCAGAGGGAAAAGGATGTAAGGTAAGGAGACCAAGCTAAGTCCAGCATTGTAAATGTTCAGTTTATGTGCTCTTGGCAGAGCTCTGAGACCTTTTCCATGATAGGAACTGACTTTGTCACTGAAGTTTGAACAGGTCCTGATCTGGATCTTTAGCTGGGCCAGAAATGATGGGATATGAAGGAAGGGTGTGCATCTGCCCCTGCTGCCTCCAGCCCCATTCCTGGCCATGGCATGAGGGCCCTGGAGGAACTTGGGCAGGCAGAGACCTTGCAGAGAGCAGCAGGGCAGGGAGCTCTGCTGAACTTCCTAAATGCCAGTGAGCCTGAGATGATGGATGTGTGGGAGCTGGAGAGCAGCCAGCATCCTGAGAGCTCAGCAGCCTCTGGGCTCAAAGGCTGCTGGGGAACTGTAGGAGGCTACTGGGGAACTGTAGCAGCAGAAGAAATGAGGGGCTTGAGAAAAGCAGGTTTGACATCCTGCAGAATGGCTTTGTGGGGACTTGGCTAGAGATCTGCACTGGCAGTTAGGCACCTTAGGGGCAGGGAGAGAATAGTGATCTAAAGGCACTGCCATGCCATCCAAAAGTCCAGTGGACGCAGTGGCACCTCAGAACATCTTGATGTCAAACATGTGAATGCCAGCTGGGAATGTAGCTAGTCTTGGAAAAAACTGAGCACAAGGGCAGAGGTGGCAAATGTGTGACATGGGCTGTCCCTCTCCACTTCCCTTTCCTAGGTCACCTTTCCTGTCCTAGGCCAAGCTGCTCCATAAGTTTGACTATTCCTGCCATGTCCCATCTAAATGTCTTGAGGTATGAATCGGGGCAAGGCTTGATGCTTGATCTGAGCTCTGTTCTACTCTTTCCAGACTTCCTTGCTCAATTCCAGTGGTCGGGATATGAAGAAGGGGTCACTGGGACCACCTTTGATCCCCCCCATACAGAAGGCAGTGAGTCCCCCTCTTGGCAGTGCTGCAGGGTCTCTGCAAAGCTCTCCACAGCTGGAATTCCAGGAGTCCCAGGAGATGAGGTAAGCCAAGGTGTCTGCTGCTGCAGTGTGCTGTTCACCTCTCTCTTCCCATCTCGTGTGGTTATTTTGCCCAGTCAGGGGTCCCATGTATTTAGGCAAACCTTTGTGCCTTCACCATTTTGGCCATCTGTGGTGATCCAGCACAAAGTCAAAGCCAACGCCAATGTCCCAAGAGCAGAGGTCGTGGTGGGGAAGAAGAGGCAGGGCTTCAAAGCACCTCAAGATAGGGCCTCTGCTGGACATGGCTATTGTTTGACACAGAGCTTGGCCAGCTCTCTGTGACTTCAGCAAGTGAAAGCTTAAGGGTAATGAATCAGCTCTGCATCCTGGGTTGGGTTTATGTGTTGCATTTCCTCCTTCATCAGAGTGACCATGCTAAGAAGGTTTGCCTCCTTTCGTGGTACACCCATTCCCTCCCTTCTCTTTCTATGTCCTCATATGTTCTTTTGTCCTCCATTTTCTCCAGGCTAACATCCAGCAACAGAGGCAAGGAGAAGAACTCTGAACATGCAGGTAGGTACAGGGCATGTCTGTCCTAAAATGACCATTGTAGTCTTGACTCAGAGGTGACGTTTGGAAAGCTTGGTTACAACCCATTCTTTTAAAAATTTCTTTAAATTCACTTCAGTTCTTTGATGGGCTCAGTGGACTCTCTGAGAGCCCAGTCAGTGGGACTGTGCTCCAGTGGTGCAGTGAAAATTCCTCCAGTGTGAAGTGTTGAGTGGTAGGAACGGGAGTGGAACCTTGGGGCCCTGGAAATGCAGTGCAGGCCAAGGAAACATTCCTCTCCATCCTGCACATGCCTTTTATCTCCCTGCAGCCTTTCTAGTGTCACATTTAGTAGGGAAAAAGAAGGCATTTAGCATGAAATGAGAAATATTCCCATTCCTCCCTCCTGCTTTTGAAGCAGAAAACCTTTCCTTGGGGCAGTTTCTGAGCCAAACCCTTTGAGATCTGAAGGAGATTGATGGACATTGCCTGGTTTTGTATTGGCAGAAATAGGGAAACCTCTGACAGAATGTCCTTATCAATTTTCCAGTTAGGGAGAAAGAGCCTTCCCAAAGGATGCATTCTGTGCAGGGTCTGAGTTTGTCATCCTGTGACAGCACAGAGCCAAAGCCACCTGTGGCAGGTTCACGGTGACAAATCTCTTGCCCGGCTCTCTCTGGCTGTGTCAGTGCTGCAGGCTGAGGCTGGGGGAGGAGATGCCTTCTGCCTTGTCCTCCCTCCCTGCCTTGCCTGATCCCTGACAAGTGGAATTGTGCCAGACAAAATGCAGTCTCTGGGGCATCTGGGTCAGCCAGTGCTTTCAAGTTGAAAGCCTCAATGCCACTTCTGTTGTTCCTTTGCCATTTCTGGGTGTGTAATGATAGGAGAGATGAGATTTGAAGAAATATTTCTGCTGATGCAGAGAAAGGGATCAGATCCTCTGGTTCCTTTGCTCAGGGTTAGTTCTGCCAAATCCTGGGTACAGCCCCTTTGGGATGACTCCTTCATTGCTGATGTGCAGGTGGAATGCCTAATGCAGCTAGGGAGAAGTATTGCTCAGTAAGTGAGGTGACTTTTTTTCTGGACTAATTCTGGACTAGAAATTACCTAGCTCATTATTCCTTAGCTGTCTCTCTTTTATTACTGTCCCAAGCATTCTACAGGGTGAAGGAATCTAGTTTTAAGATAGGTGTTTCTCTCAAACTGCTTGGCTGCCATATGAATTTATCCTCTGTGAAGCCATGTAAAGAATTAGTTCTCTTAGTTCTAACAGCTCTGTTGGACAGTATTTCAGAATGAGCTCCATTATTCTTCTTGCAATTAGAAAATCAGCCTTTGGTCTAGCCCAAAAGTGGCCCAGTCTCATACAGTTGAGAAGGAAAATCCTTGGCGAAAACCAATTTTCTAGTGTCAAGAACACAGTTCATGTTTGGGTAATACTCCTGCAACGCTAAGCTCTTCTTTGAATGTCCTCTAAAATATTCCAACTTAGAGAAGAAAATGTTGATCTAAATGCATCCAGGTATTAGAACCTGGGACTTCTAGGAACCAAAAGATGATGTTTACTACAATCAGTAAGAATAAGGGCAGATAAGAATCTCTGTCAAGAGCAATCTCCATCTCTGCCCTTCTCTATCAGACACAGAGGCTCTCCAGCATCCAGGGGCTGAGGCCTTCATCATGCAGCAGGTTTCAGTCTTCTGGCCAACAGAGTCGTGTCATGTCTGCTGCCAGTAGCCCATCCCTTGGGAGAGGGTCTAGGCATTGTACCTTGCTGCTCTCAATCACAATGTCTGTGTCTTGAGAGCTCTGCAATCTGGAACCAGTCTTGCCTGTTGCCCAGCATTGTGTTTTTGGGGGCTTGAAGTCTGCCAGAGATTTACACAAACCTTTGCTTCCATTGCCAGGCCTCCCACTGAGCCAGGCCAAGGAGATGGATCATCCCACCAGTCCTGGTCTTACAAGTGACAAAGAGCTGAGGGACAGCTTTGGAAAGGTGAGGGATAAGGACAGGCATGAACAGACTTCCTTTCCAGTGGCTGTTTAGTGCTTGGCCCAAAATGTCACTGAAAATCATCATCTTCCACTCTTGGGGGATGGAGATTCCCTTGAGAATATATTGGACAGCTACAGAGCAATTGCTTGGCTATTTCCAGTGGTGCCAAGGTCTCTGGTTTGGAGATGGTGCTAAGGTCATGCCAGAAGCATTCTTTATGTGCAAAGGCTGTTTTAGAGAAGTTCTGAATGACAGAGCAAGCTGCACATCAGTGAACGTGGGCAAAGTGCATCCTCGGAAGCAGAGAAGCAAAGATTGTAAATGTTGGGTGTAAGGAAGGCTGCAAAAGAAAATGGGAGAGTTTTATTTTTCCTGGTTACCTTTGTGGCTGTATTTCACAGCCCTCTCATTCTCAAGTTTTCTGCTCATTACCATCAGTGTTTCTGCTACTTGTTTTCACATGACTCCTCCTTTTGGTGTCATGGTGTCAGAGACCAAGTCCTTACAAGTCCTTCAGAGCTGAGTCCTTCAGAAGCCAGGAGGTGAGAAACAGCTGCAATTCGTGGCCATGAGTGTTAAGCAACAGCTCATTACCCCTCCTTGCTGGCAATTGCACATGGTTTTTACTCTCCTGCCATGACCTGTAGGAACTGAACTGCCTGCTCACTGGCCATGCTAGCTCTTCCTCTGTCTTGGAGCACTCCTATGACTTTCATGCTTCAAGCAGGGCTTCCTGACATAGGTTGCAGTTGCAGCAGTGGAAGGTTGTGGCACTGAAGTGTTCCACCTCCCTGTGTGTAATTGCCAAGGTGAGGATGGGAGACATTCCTCTGAAACCATTGGAATGTGGATGGAGCTGCATTGAAGCCTATGGCACTCTGTGGACTCTGTGCTCCTGATGAGATGTTGTGTGTGGTTTGTGTGTCTGTGCTTACAGTCTATGATGTATTTCCATTGCACCTAGATCCGTGCTGCATTGTGCATGTTGGCTCAAAAGAACTGAGGGCGGAAGGATGCAGAGCTTTTGGAGAGAGAGATGAAGAGAAGGAGACAAAGGAAAACATCCTTGCAAGTTATTCCTGAGACAGTGGAGCCTGGGGATGCAGCTGAAGCAAGTACGTGGTGGCTACACTTGTGGTGGTCCTTTTTGACCACTTGCTTGCCCTTTGCACAGTGTTGCAGTCAGACTGGAGAGCTGTTCAGTGGAAGGTTGTTTGGGATTTAATTCTGTTTCCCAAAGAAAAATACAGAGGCATGAAGTGTCTTGCCCATGGCCTCAGTGAGTCAGTAACAGAATATCAGCTTCCCCCCTTCACCTCTAAAGTCTTTCAGAGTAGAAAATTCTGTCTTGCAAAGTACACTGGAGCTTCAGACTCTCTCCTGGAGAGCAGCCTCCAGGGAAGGTGAGTCCAAAAGAATTCTTTTCAACCAGGGTGCAACCTGGAAGAAACAAAATTCAGCTTCTTCTAATGAAAACACCAGAGATCCTTCTCCTGCCACTCCCTGCTGAGGAGCTGGCACTGTAGAGCTGTGCTGAAGCCCCAGCCAGTGCTTCTGTTGTAGCCCCAGGAGCAAGCAGCATTCCCACTGGATCCCGGCTGAGGGGCTCTGCCTGCAGGGCTGTGAGCGCTGCCCGAGGGCGGCAGCGGGGCCCTGAGGAGGCAGCACTCAGCCCGAGGGCATCACACAAGGTTATCTGCACTTTCCTTTGGGAACTGCCCCTGCCAGCCTCTGGAACGGAAAACAAAAGCAAAGCAATTCTGGGTTTCCTTGTTCCTTAGGAGAAGCACCACTGCAATGTGGGTTTAAGCTAGAAGAGGGTAAATTTAGATTAGATATAAGTGATTTTTTTGTTTATAATGAAGGGGAGAAAAAGCTGGCAGGATTTGCCCAGAGAAGCTGTTGTTGGTCGATCCTTGAAGGTGTTCAAGGCCAGTTTACATGGGGCTCTGCGGAACCTGATCAGGAGGAAGATGTCCCTGCTGAGAGGGGTTGGACTAGATGGTGCTTAAAGGTGCCTTCCAACCCAAACTCTTCTAGGATTCTGTGATTCTGTGCTCATTGTCCCATGTTAGTGTTATACTTGGTATAAAGTGGTATACCATTGTTATACTTGAAGTTCTTTGGGATAACAAAGAGATGTTCCCCAGCTCTGGCAAGTTTTCTGGCCCTTTTCATCATCACCCTGTCAGCACTCTCCACTTACAAGCTCCTCTTTGGTCCCTGCAGTCTTTAGCCTAGCACCTGTCGATGGCACAGCTTCTAGAGAGCACAGAAAACACCCTGGTAGTGCCTTGAAGAAGAAGGTCTTCAGGAAGCAGGACAACGTGCCCTTACTGCCCAATACAGACATCATCCATGGGGATGGGAGCTTCCCACACAGCTCCTCAGGCAAGCCAGCTCTGTGGCAGCTTTTTCCCACGGGCTTTTCCTTGCACAAGGAGCACAAACTGCCCCCTGCCTCAGCCAGCAGAGCTGGGATCTTGGCTCCATAGTCTGTCCTGAGAATCAGCAGCAAATCTACTTTTGAGTTACTCCAGCTTGGTAGTGCTGGAGCAGTTGGTTCTTAGAAATCCATTGGCAAGTTGAACTGAATAAAGTCGTGGTAAAGGCCTGAGATCTGGCTTTTGTCCATCCTGATAGTCCAAACTACAGCAGTGGTGCCAGGAGGCAGCTGGGACTGCAGGGATGAGCTGCAGGGCAGTCTGCCAGGCTGTGCTCACTGTGCCCCTACGAGAACCACCACGATCAGTTGTTCACTCCCCGTCTGGGCCCTCTGCCTGTGCTGCTGTCCAGTTCTGCAGCCAGCTGTTCTGCTACCCAGCAAGGGTTGTCTCTGCAGGGCAGTCAGTGGCTTGGTGCAGTCGTGCTGCTGCTGCTCCCAGAAGTGCCCGATGGCTCCTGGCTGCCGCCATCCCACAGCCTGCAGTGCCAAGAGGGAACAAGCAGTGCCTCCTGTGTCACCCAGCAAATACAGCACCCCTGTGCAGCAGATGAGAGCCAGGAGGGGCTGCCTGCTGCTCCCAGGCTGTTTGCTGCCTGCAGCAAATAGACAGCAGATAGTCCCCAGTGGCTCTTGCCTCTCCTTTGTGGGTAGCCTGCCTGTGCTGTGCTCCCAGGTAGGGTGAGATGAGAAGAAGGGAGCTAGGAATGATACTTGAATGCTCTTTTCTAGTGATGCTACTTCCATGTTCAGAATTGACTAGAACTAGCCTGGCATGGGTCTCCATTCATAGTGAATCTAGATGTGTATGTCTGCATACTTCTGCAGTGACATCACTGGTGTCAGCGGCTGGGGTACCCCAGTGACATCCAGATTAGCTCAGTCTGAATATTTTTGATGATAAGGTTCCTCCATACTTTGTGAGAGCATGCAAGGTAGCACAAAAACCCTCCAGAGTCTAGAGCAGTTCATCTAGATTCTGTGCAATATTTATACTCCATGATTTTAGACAGCGCAAATGTTTTCATCTACATATTAGAAAATGAGCTTTTGAGTGCATGACATGAAAATTTTGATTGACAGTGCTTTTGATGACAAATGGATTTCATAAGGAATGCATTCATCATCAGATTTTTCTCATACCTTGTAAATTTTTTTCCTTACCAAAAAATTCAATTGAGGCAAACCCAGATCAACCAATTAACAAGAGAGTGCATCTGCCAACAACGTGGATGTGTATTTGCATATTTTTATCCTCAGAGTGCATTTGGAAGGCTTTTTTATCGACTGTCTAGTCTGCAAACTGCATTTTTCCACAAGAGAAAGCTTAGAAGTTGCTGAGTTTGCAAACATGTCCATTAGATGGCAAATAAATTTCACCTCAGTATCCTTGAAATACAACCAGTGTGTAGCTCTGAAAGAGGAAAGATTCATGATGCTTGGAAAGAACAAAATCCATCAAGTACTCCCTTCCCAATAGTAGCCTAAAATGGATGTGCACTCAGCTGCCTGCTGTCTAGAATATTTGCAGTCATTGGGAACAGAGGCGCTGTCAGGTGGGAAGGGTCAGGTATGGCTGTTCCCTGGTAGCTGCTCCGAGGGGATTGAGCCGGGCCCAGCAGGGCTGGGTTGTTCAGGCTTGGCTTGGTGCTGTCTCCAGGCAGTTGCAGGTCTCTGCTCAGGGAGTTGCAGAGTGCCCCTGTCCTCAGGGCAGGGGGAAATCAGGGCGCTGAGACAAGAGGGGCTCCTGAGGGGTTCCCTCCTGGGTAGCAAGTCCTGCTGTCAGCGCTGTCTCGCAGGGAGCGGGAGCTCTGCGGCCGCAGGAACCTGCCGCTGGCTGTGGCACCTGTGGCACTGGGGAGCTGGCGCTGTGGGGGCAATTGTCAGGTTTAGGCTGGAGCTGGGCCCAGCTGGGGGAGGCTGGGAGCAAGCAAGGAGCCCCAGGAGCTGGACAGCAGGGAAGGCTCTGAGCCGGTGTCAGTGTGTGCCACAAGGAGCCCTGGCTGGGGGATGGGGCTGCAGGCCGCTCCATGGCGGGTGCCTTGCCCAGGGCTGCAGGCCCATGGCCGACCCTCTCCTCACAGTGACCTCGCAGACGGCCACTGGTGCCAAGCGCCGAGAGGAGCCACTCCGTGGGCATGGGCAGAAGGACAGAGCCTCTTCAGACCCACAGCAGTCCTTGCAGGAGGCACTCTCCATGCTGGGCAGCGATGACTGGTAAGAAAGGCCCCGTTCCCTCTGTGTCCCTCTTAGCGTTAAGGTGGGTCAGAAGCGTGTCTTGCTCGTGCCTCTGAGCCCCGAGAGCCCAGAGGGCCAAAGGGCACTGGTGAAACCACTGCAGAGCAGGGAGAGGATGAAGATTTGAGAGCAGCCTTTTCTTGGCCTTGCTCTGCAGCAGTGCTGCAGCTGCAGCAGGTCCATGCTGTTTCCTTGCTTTGCCTGCTGCTCCATGGAGCTGCAAAGGAAACATTGAGAGAAGAGACAAGGCTCTGGGAGGAGATGATTTGCTGGCTGAAGGCAGAAGCAGGATGGCAGAAGTTTTGAGTATAGAGATTTGGCTGCCTTGGGCCCCTGGCCCAGTGGGACTGAGTAAGATTCCTCCCTGCTCCCACTGCTGACAGCAATGGAAGGTGACAGGGTCTCCCTGTGACCTCCTGCATGGGAGTCCCAGAAGCAGCTCCAGGGAGTTCCCTTTTCTGAGAAATGGACTGAGTTGTGCTTTCAAGTCCCTCAGCCTGTCATTACTCCTGAAGGGCTCATGGCAGAAGAGAAGGAAAATGAAAGAAAGTCCTTTAGGAATCTTGCACTTTTGGAATTCAACTTTTTCCTTCTCACTGCTTCATATGGGCCTGAGATGCTTTGTCAATACTCACCATGTGTCCCAAAATTATACACAGGCAGAAGGAGGCCCAGAGGTGATAACCTTACAAAAGTTAGGTGATATTGCTTTTCTTTTTGATGTCTTTTTGATCACTCCCTGCTGGATGCTTCATTCACACAGGGGTAAGGACTCCATTCACACTGGGATAAGCATGAAAAATCTGCCACGACGCACCTCCTTGTGCAGTCACCTTTGTTTTGACCTTTCTCTTCTGCTTTCTCTTCCCCATTTCTTTTGGTTCCCTGTGAGGTGCAGAGAACTTCTGCAGGTGTGGGGGGTCCGGATGACATTCAGGGGTGCCCGTGGGATGGGTCACCAGCCCTGTGCTGCAGCCCTGATTCCTCACATACCTTCCTGTAGCTGAGGGCCTGCACAAAGCAAGTGCTCAGAGACAGAGTTGTTTGCACCTTTCAAATAACATGTTGCTGTGGTGGGGGTTGTTTTAGGCAGGGGGTTTTGGGAAAAGGCAGAGTTTCAACAGTTCTTGTCCAGGGGGGGAATCTCCTGAGACATCCTGCTGCTTTTTTGGGGAATGTGTCACATGGAGTGGAGAAGGTGACAGAGAGGCCGAGATCGTAGAGTGGAAACTCAGCTCCAGTGTGGCAGTGCAGACTCTCCCTGCTGAACTGCCTGCTGGGGCTGACAAAGAAGGAAAATGCCCCAATAACAGCCCAGTGGCACTGTGTCTCAGGGACAGGTACAGGGAGGTGACAAGAAAGAGCAGCATGGTCTCACAGCTTCTAGAATGCAGTGACAGAGGGGCCTCATGTGCCAGAGATTTCAGGAAGGCTGTCTTCTTAAATGACCACTGAAACCCTTCTCTTTGCCTCTTGGGTTTGTGTATGCTTTTGACAGCCACAGCATCCTGGGTCAATGTGTTCCATGATTTCATTAAGTACTCCTTGAAAAGCACCTCCCATTGTTTGACTGAGCTGCCAGCCTGGTAATTGCTGAGGGTGCTGCCTTGGTGGAGAGAAAAATCAATCTTCTGCCTTTCAGGGAGCTGAAGGAGAAGGGACTCTTCAGCATCAACCACCTGGCTGGGTCCCATTCAGAGGTCCTGCTTTGTAGACTTCATGAGATTTGCTTGGCAGTTAGCAGCGAGGTGAGAACATTGGTCTGAATTGTCCCCATACTTCATACACGGTGTGTAGAGTAGGTATGTGCTTGTTCATCTCCATGTGTGCTCAGGGACTGCCTTCATTTCTGGTTTTAGACCTCCTATTTCTAATGTCTGTCAGCTGTCTGTAGGATCTGTGGGTACATGTAGCTGTATTTACTGGCAGGTCAGGTATCTGACACCCGTCTGTCAGTGTGGTGCCTTGATGATGCAATGTGCAAATGCACAAACTAAGACACTAATGATGTTAATTGTCAGAGTCCCAATCTCTGCCCAAGCTGTAATTCAACACTGAAATTAGTCTGTAGACCTGAGCCTGTGTTTTCTGTTTCCTGGCTGAGTGCTTCAATTGTTGGTGTTGCTTTTTTGAACAGGAACTTGAGCCTTTATGATTTGAAAGCAGCTCTTGCTTTAATTTTCTAGAAAAAGGGCCTAAAATCAAAGCTGTGGACATTTTAGAAGGGTTAAGTAGAATGCTTTAGTGAAATATTTTTTTTTTATTCCTGCAGTAAGCAGGTCTGAGGCCAGAAATTGGTGCCAGAATAAGTGCCTTTCTGTGCTTGCGCTGTCCTGCTCTTCTTGTACTTTTATGTTCCTCTGGACACAGTGGGACGTGTTGTCATTTCCTGGGACTTCTGTTGAAGGCAACTGTTTTTCTTTTCCAGGTGATTCTTATGTTTCCCCTCATGACTTCCCCAGGTGATCAACCTCCGTTCTAAGGTGTCCCACTCTGCAATCATCACTTTGGGAGAGCTCTTTGTGAGCTTGAAGAAGGACATGGACTCTGAGGTGGATGAGGTTGCTCGGGTCCTTCTCCAGATGGTGTCCAACTCCCCAGAATTTGTTCAGAAAGCAGCCAGTCAGAGCCTGGGGATCATGGTGGAGAATGTGACTCCTGCACGAGCAATGACTGCCCTCATGGACATGGGAGTCAAGTAGGTTTTTCTTCTTTTAGTGATATTCTTCACCTTCTAGTGTGGGAGGGAGAAGGGATGAGAGAGAGAATGGGAATGGTGGGAGGGAAGGGTCCTGTATCCTGCATCTTGTGTGGACTCAGGGACTTGATTCTCCAACCAACCTCATTTCTTTCCTCTTGTCACCTATTTCTGCCCTCCTGCAGCCCATTAGTTCTCAGAATCACAGAACTGTAGAATATGGGGTGTGTGAAGGGGCCCATCAGGACCATTGAGTCCAGCTCCTGGCCTTGCACAGAACAGCCCAAGGGTCACACCAAGTGCCTGAGATTGTTGTGCAAATGCTTCTTCAACCCTGTCAGGCTTGGTGCTGTGACCACTGCCCAGGGTAGCCTGTTCCAGTACCCAAGCACCCTCTGGGTGAAAAACCTTTCCCTGATATCCAAACTAAAGCTCCTCTGACTCAGCTTCCTGCCGCTTCCTGGAGTTCTCCCAGTCTGTCAGATTTTCCTAGATGTGGTGACCAGTGGGGAAGTGAAAGTGCCTGCAAAGGCTGAGGCTAGAGCCTTGTGCTTTTGTGGGAAGAGGGACAATTGCAATTGGAGCTGTGAGCAGTGTTTGGTATTTCACAGCACTAACCACAGAGGCCCTGGGAAAACCACGTCTCCTCATGATGCCATGAACCTGAGAAATGAGGAGGGTCCTTGCTGGGGCGTGGAGCACATGGGGGGCAATCTGCTGGCTGTGGCACAGCCTGCACAGAAGGTGCAGCTCCTGCCAAAAGGAGTCCTGTATGACTGTCCTGGCCACTGAACTCTACTGCTTTACTTACCTCAGTTATTATTAGAATTTGCAGTCGTCCCATGGTTGGTGTCCCCACAAATCGCAACAAATACACACATTTCCTTTCTGTGCCAGACACGAAACACCGCTTTGTATTTCAAAGGAGCCCTTGCAGGGAGATCGGGAAGCTCTACCCGGGCTCTTTAGGGCGCGGGCCACGGCAGGAGTTTTAGGCGCGGGACTGTGTTCTGAGGGGCTCTGGGGCTGCGGGGGATGAGAGGAGATGAATTCCCAGAAGTGGCTGTCCCGAGCATCTGTGGAGTTGGGAGCATTCAGAGGATCAAGGGACGCTTTTGGGGGCTCCCTAATGGGCGCTGAGGGGGCGCTGAGGGATCCTGGAGGGTCTGGGGGACACTCATGGGACAGATGGGGGCGGATCCCGGGGGTTCTGTGGAGCGCAGGGCATGACGGGCATTGTAGTCCCGCCTCCAATGGGGCTCAATCTGGCCGCGGGGCATGATGGGAGTTGTAGGCAAAAAGAAAAGATGGCGCTGACCCTAGGCACCGCCTCCAAGTCTCCGGTCTCCAGCGTTAATTGGCTGCGGGCAGTGATGGGCGGGGCATCGGCAAATGGGAGGTGCTGGAGGTGGGAACAGCCCATTCAACCTGTCCAGTCACTCCCAGTACAACCCAGTTCATCCCCAGTACAGACCAGTACAACCCCAGTACAGCCCAGTTCATCCCAAGTGGAACCCAATTACAACCCCAGTGCCTCTCCAATCCTTCCCAGTACGGCCCAGTCCCTCCCAGTACACCTGAGTTCATTCCCAGTTCCCCCCCAATGTCATCCACAGGGTGCCCCAGGGTCCCCAGCCTTCTCCGCAAGGTTCCCAGTGTCCCTATTGTCCCCAGTTTGTCCCAGTATCCCCCAGTATCACTCATGGCTGAGGTTTTGCAGGCCCAGGCAGGCTCAGCCCTGCTCCACCATGGGATCCCATGGGACAGGGCACGCTGGGATTTGCCCCTACAGCTTCCAAGTGTGTCCAGAGAAACTGCAAGGAGAGGGTGACCTCTGTCAGTGGGACCCCTTTTTGCACAGTTACCCCCACTCCTGGCGTGGCTGTGCCAGCTCCCCCAGGCACCCCCAGCCCTGGGAACCTGGAGCAAGTGGAAACCACAAATTTGCAAATGGTGCCTGTGTCCGTAATGCAAAGAGAACTGCGGTGTGAAAAAGGAAATTTGTTTATTTTCAGAAGAACAGCAACAGGAATACAGAACATTTTTACATTGTAAGAATATTTGTAACAGTAACAATCCATAGAACATATATACATTTTATAACAACAACAATCCAGAGAACCTATATACATTTTGTAACAACAACAATCCAGAGAACCTATATACGTAAGAACATATCTAGCAAATATATATGAAATATATTTGCAGAAGTTGAAAAAAAGCCCTACATCCTCTATCCTGAAGAAGACAAAAAACTGTAAAGCGTATGTACAAAAGGGTGGCATCTCTATCCGGGATTTCCATAGGTCCTGGAAGAAAAGCAAGTGCCATGGTCACGGCAGTCAGGCACAGAGGGCTCTTCCATGTGTCCCCAGGCTGGCACACGCTGGCCCAGCAGGACTCTGCTACCAGAACTGAGCCTGGCTGGGTCTGGGATGGAGCTTGTGCGGCCCAAAGCGAGCACAGGACCAGCTGGGGATGGCCTCCAGAATCCAGTGCACAGGGTGCCACGTCCCTGAGCAGGGACCAGCCCAGCCCCAGCCTGGCAGCAGGGGACCCACTCTGCCTGTGGGGACCACATGCCTGTCCTGCTGCTGGCATTGCTCTTTATCCCAAGATCATGGCTTCTTCCTCATCTTTTTCATCAATGTCCATGTCCTCTATGTAGTCTTCCATTTCCACTTCCATCTCTTCTTCCACATCCACATCCACATTCACATCAACTTCCATCTCCTCCTCTCCAGTCCCTTCTTCCTCCATTTCCACGTCCTCCACTGTATAAATCGGCATATCCACCTCCATCTCCTCCTCTCCATTCTCTTCTTCCTCCATTTCCACGTCCTCCACTGTATAAGTCTGCATTTCCACCTCCATCTCCTCCTCTCTGTCGGTGACAGCCTGCAGAGGTGGCAGAACCTCAGAGTGGAGTCCCTGTCCCACACCAGGCCCACAGAGCTCCAGCCCACCGGGGCAGTGTGAGGTCTCCACCTCCATGGACTGCACCTTACCTTCCTCAGGACAAATGGGAGCATCCTGTAGGGATGGATGTCAAAATCCAGGCACTAGTGAGCTTTCAGGACTGATGGGGGTGGCAGGGGCAGGTGACAAGGAGGGTGAGAGCAGTGGGCAGGAGCAGAGTGAAGGCTGCGCTGACACAACGGCCAAGGGCTGTCTTGTGCTCTTTGCCGGGTGCTGGCAGTTCCATTTGGAACAGGGGAGGTGACATCACAGTTCCCAGGAGTCCAGGGCCAACCTGAAGTGGACAATGCAGATCATAGAATGATGGGATCCCTGAATGGTTGGGCTTGGAAGGGACTCTGAAGACCATCTTGTTCCAGGCTGAGCAGTCTTTCCCCAGACCTTGGGGGAGCTCTGTTCCCAAGGATGGGGCATCCACAGCCTCTGTGCACAGCCTGGGCCAGTGCCTCCCCAGCCTCAGTGTCAAACAGCAGCTTCCTTAGATCCAGCTTCAATCAACCTCCTGCAGTTGAAAGCCATCCCCCTTGTCCTGTCCCCACAGGCCCTGTTGAACACTCTGTCCCCTTCTTCCCTGTGGGACCCTTCCAGTCCTGCAGAGCCACAGTGAGGCCCCCCCAGTGTCTCCTCTTTCCAGGCTGAGCATCCCCAGCCCCACTTGGACAGCAGTCAGTTATATCAGGGGCAGTCAAGGCTGAAGGGTAGCAAAGAGCATCAGGAACTGAGAGATGGAAGCTTTAGGCCCAGGTTCACCCCTAAATGTACAAAATTAATAACAGTGGAAGGGAAGAGGGTCAGACACTGGCTCTGTTCTTACTGGTGATTTTTTTCTTTTTTTTCTTTTCTGTCATGCTGACCCAGGTTTTTCTGTTTGAAAGGAAGCTTGGCACAATGTCCACTATCTTCTCCATTTGTGAAACACTGAGCAGAGTCCGGTCAGGTTGATGATGCAGAGCAAAACCTGCAAATATACTGGTGCTCCTGAGCCCGGGGATGCAGCTAAACCCAGCCAAAGGTCATTTCTGGAAAGTCGAGCCTGGTTTACATTTTCTTCAGTTTGGCTATGCCAACTGAACCAGTCATTTAAAAAAAAAACCAAATAAAAAGCTCAAACCAAAACAGACAAAATCCCAAACAAACAAACCCACGCAAACCAATCAAACAGATAAAAAACCCCAACTCCCAATTAAAAACCAAAGGGAATGAGGAATTAGCCGAGTTGTGAGGATATTACAGCAGGCAAATGGCTGCTTCCCACAGGATCACCATAAAAAGCCACATATAACAGCTGCTCCAAAATATACCCAACAGGAGAGCTATAAAAAGTGATACATGGCAACTTTGGGGGCAGCTCCACAGTAAGGTGAAGGATGAGCAGTGGTACAGGTCCAGCATTCCCCACCCTCCAGGCTGCTGTTTGCTCCTGATGAAAGACCCTTGCAGGACTGTGGCCCCTCTCAGTGCTGTGTAATTTGCACAAGGATAGATCTTGTCTGCCATGCAGGACTGTTCCCAATAAACCATGTTTCTCCTGACCTTTATTTTTGTGGATTTCTACCATATGATACAAGAAACTTTTCAAAAACCAAAACACCTTGTGGGGAGGCATTTTTTCCTTTCTTCAGAGTGCCTCTTCCTTTTGTTCCCTCCAGAGCTCTCACTTCATTTCTGCTGTTTTTGGAGCATGTGCTTACCTCTTTCCTGACCCCCTGGGCTTGTTTTGGCTCTGGCTGTCATGGACATTATTAATTGTGGGGTTTTTCCCTCCATCTATTTCTGTCTCTTCACGTGGTTTACCTTCATTTACCTGTTGGAGTGATGGATTTTTCTCACCCTTTATTACTTAGTGCTTTTTCTTCATTCTCTAAAACCAACTTCTCACTTGCCCCATGGCTGTTAGATGCTATTATTAGGAGCAATAATTCTTTCTCTCCTGCTTGTCTGAGCTCTCACAGGGAGCTGAGAGCTCTTTGGGGTTCAACTTGACTCACTTCAGCACCTTCCTTGGTGCGGCCTGTGTACTTGGACACTTGAAGGGAAAAAATCTCCATGTGGAGAATACAGCTGGGAAATGATGGCTCTTTTGAAGAAGACAAGAATGCTGTTGCCAATCTTTTCCAGGATAATCTGAGCACCTTGTTTTGGGGAGAAACAGGCTCTGATCAGCAAAGAGGTGGCTGTTGCAGGTACCCAGGTTTGGAGGGAAGGGTGCAGCTCCTAGGAGTGTGTTTGTGGGGGGCTATAAGGTTTGTGTGGGCTCCCTGGAGCAGTGGGAACACCCCACTGGGAGATGCACATCAGGAAATGGGTGCACAAAGGGCCTGAAATGTGACCAGCTTTGGTGAAGGTTTCCATAGGAAAAAATATTTTTAGTGGGATTTTGGACAATTTGATGTTCATTCTCATGTCCTTTGCCTGATGAACATTCCCCCTTTGCAAGAGCATGGGGAATCCTGAGCTCACACAATAAAAATCCCTGATAATGATATTTTTTTTTATTTTTCAATGTTGTCATCCCAGCAGGAGTCAGAGTAAGAGAAGATGTGTGACCTGGCTGTTTTTAACTTTGTGACAGGAACAATGCCATGGGGCAGCTGGTGAGAGGAGCATCACTGCTCTGTCCTTATTTTCCAGCACAAGTGAGGATGATTTAAGAACCCAGGCACAGCCAAGACCTTTCCTCCTCCTGTGCTCATCAAGCAATCACTGCCTCATCACACCTCAGCTTCAAACACCTGGCTTGCATCTGGCTGACCTTGACTGCCCTCCCTGGATGGGAAGATGAAGAGGTGGAAGTGTAAAAGATTGGGATTTGATGGGTGAGCTGTGAAATAGTGGCTGGTGCAGGCTGGTTTTGGGTAAACATCGTGTGCTGTGCCATGGAGGATGAGAGTAAATGGATTAAAGAGGAGATAAAAAAGGCAAGGCACCTGGTTAGCTCCTGTTAAAGAAAATGTTGGAAAAATAGACATGTAAGAAATATGTCAGAGATGGTCATTAACTGCACTGCAGGGTCAGAGCTCCTTTAATAATTGGCCATGCAGTGAATACCAGAAATTATTTGAAAAGTTCTTAAGGGCTGAGGGCTTTTACTGAATGACTGGGAGAAACAAAGGAATACTGTTTCTGGCAGAACTTTTATTATCATTTAAGCATGATCCTCTTTCTGACATAACAGCTGCTTGGAATAAACTGAAGTATCTTCTCCATTACCTCTGGCAGGAGCTGGATAAAGCTTTCATTCAGGTAAATTTTCATCCAACATATGTCTCTAGAATAATAAATTTAATGGGAACCATTAAACCTATTGTATGAGTAAGGATTGTGCTTAGGGCAAGAAAGAAGAGTAATTAGGAGTGGACAAACCATGAATTAGAGTGAGGAAATCATAATTTATGCCGGTTTAGGGGAATATTTAACTAAGCTAAGATAAAAGTCTACCTTCATTGCAGGCTAAGCTTTATAACAGAATTCTACTAGAAGAAATTTAGTAGTCCTGGGCTCCAAACAGACCTTTAGATACAAGTTTACCTCTGGTTTGAGAAAACTCAGGGCTTGAGCAGGATTTTATGGCTTTGCTCTTGACCCTTGGGCTATAAATGCTCCTGTAAAATTCATGCCAAAGTTAGAGCTTCTAAAAATTTCTAAGAGTTTAATGGAGAAAGGTCCACCTGGACTTTGGGGACAGTTTCTCAGAGCAGAACATTTCAAGTGATATTGAACTGCATTCAAACTCCCTTTTATTGGGGCATAAATTTAACACCCTGCTCTATCAGTCTGACACGTCCTTTGAGAAGAGACAAACTTTAACAGCCAATTTAAAAATAATTTCACTGACAGGTTTGCAGCTCTGAGAATGTTAATAAACTGAAATGGCTTTTCACCCTGCAGTAGCCACTAAGTAATTATGATGGTCTGTAGGCAGACTAATGAAAGCAGCTGTTAACAACCTAATGACAATTTGAACCAGCCCTCTGCTCCACAGACACATCCCTTTTCTGTCCCTGCTTTTCCTGCATCCAGTGCTTCCCAGAGAAGTTTAGTGTTGCTTGATGGTCAGGTAAAAACAGCTTTCTTTTGTAGGAGTGGTGCTGCTCTTCTCTGAGGTGGAGCTTCACCTGGGCTGCTGCCATGCTGGGCTCACCCCACAAAGTCCAGTTCTGCAGGAGCTGGGCAGCATGGAGAGCTTTGATAGCAGAGCATGGCAAAACTGGAGTGGAGGGATTCTGGCTCAGTGTGCCCCTCAGTACCAGACAGCATTAGTTATTGAAAAATCTTGAGTTCAAAGAGAAGATGTTGCTGTTTTGGCTCTAATCTTAGCTTGCTTTCAATACAGTTTTCCCTGGCACTTAAGATACTGTTTTTCTCTTGCTTTCAATAGTCTGTCATTCCAGATGACCTTTAAAGGTCCCTTCCAACCCAAACCATTCTATAATTCTTTGGATACATGATGAATACCAACATGTGTTTTACCCTTATTGTGGATGATATTTCATCATGTCTGGCCTTTTGGGGCTCTTCTCCAGGACCTTGGGACTACACTCACTCCTATTTGCTCTTCATTGTTTTGTTTTTTGCTTACCAGTCAGCATTTTCAGTTCTGCCACCCATGTTTAGAGCAAGTTTTCTGTGCCTCACTGCACCAAACACCAGGTCAGTCCAAAAGAGCATTAGGAAGTATCCAGATGTATTTCCCCTTCTTCCTTCTAGGTACATGCTGCTGTTTTGAGCGCTCTGGCTTTCTGAGCTCCCTCACATGTCTTGATCCTTTTCTGGATAACCAGAGGGGTATGAGGATTAAATCCTGTCTCAGCTCTGAGGTCTGGCTTTTGACAAGTTCCAGTCATCCTCTCCTACTCATCTCATCCTGGCCTTGCTGGAAATATTATCCCTTCATGGGATTGTTGTTCAGCTTTGGGGCATTCTGGCACTGCTTTTCAGTGAAAGTTTTGGAGACTTTGAAAGGTTTCCTGCTGTGGGAATGACAATCCTCAATGCTAATGCTTATGGGGGTTGCAGTTGCCTGAGTTGTGAAACCCCCTGGAAAACATTGTTTGTTCTTTTTTGCTTGACTTTCCTTGACTGTTTTCATCAACAGATTAGGAGGTTTGGGGATGTCTTTTCAAAGTGAATTTCAATGATTCTCCTGCCTGGCATTTCAAAGGGCAACAGTCTTTTGGTTTTTTTTTTTAACCATCAGCTGCTTACAATCCAATGAGCTAACTGCCTTTAATTAACCATAATATATTCCAGGAGAGCAGAATAACAAGGGAACAAAATCAAGTGGTGACAACTCTGTGACTGAACCTGGACTTCCCCCTTCCCAGGTGCAGGATTCTGGGCAGCCCTGTAACCCTTTGCTGGCCACTTTGAGCTCTGCCATGCAGTGCCTTGGGTTTCTGGGGAGGGCAAAGCATCCAATCCCTCAGCTCTAGGTTCACACTTGTACAGTCACCTGCAAACCCAGAGGCCAGTGGCTATTTCTGTCTGTGGGATTTGCACACTGGAGCTTTGATTTTGAAAGTTTGGGCAGCCTGGCTGCTCAGGGAGGGATCTCTCTGACTTGAGGGTCTCTGAGCTCTCTCCTCTGCGTGAGGGGCTCGAATCTGTTCTTTCCTCACCTCCTGATCTGCAGGTTTCTTGGTGGAGGCTTTTGCCGACAGGAGAGCATGGCAGGAGGGCTGAAATGAAACAGTTCTGTCTGGAGTCTGGCTTTAGGTAGTTGATTCATCCCTCAGCTGCTGGGCCTTAAAATTCTTTAAACTCCACATGTCATCTCCTCATACCAGTGTGGGACTGAGACAACACTGAGCTTCTGGGCTTTTTCTGTGTTAGCAGAACAAACTATTGCACTTCTAAACTATGCCCATCAGCACTGACTGTTATAAATGAGAAGCTTGACTAGGCCAATATTCAAGCAGCAACCAATTTATTAATTAATATGGTAAAGTATAAGCAAAACAGAGATGGGTATGGTGGAGGAAGTTTTCCCTCCAACTGCACGCTGATATTTGGGGCTTACAGGTATTTTTAGGGGTACTCAGAAGCATTCTCAGCAGTTTCTATTCCAATTTTTTTACTCATCAGCAGTTTGTATTCCCAATTTTTACATCACAACTCCATACACTATTGTAATTTAGTTTTTCTTCAGGATGCATCCCAAAAAGGAGGATCCCCAGATGGTGTTGGTAGTTTCCCAGATGTTGGTCCAGTTTCTGCAAGAATAAACATGAATCCCATCTGGTGAAGTCCAGCTTCCCAGATGTGGGCCCACCTTTTCAATTACAATGACTATAAATCTCATAACAGTGATGTCCAGCTTCCGTTGGTCACAATTATAAATCCTTGTGATGATGTTCATCTTCCTTTCTCAAGCTGATTTTCTCGGTTTTGTTAAGGTGTGAGATAAGCATATTTCCTTTCTATAGATTCCAAAGCTATAGTTTCAAGGATACAAGCAATATTCTAAAATTATACTTTAAAAGGTTCTTATTGCAGCACTCTTTAAGGCCTGACTACAAGCAAAAAGCAACATCTTTAATGCTTTAATTCAAATGCTCCTAAATCAATCCAGGTTAATTGCAAACAAAAGACAGGTTCAAAGGCCTTCTTCCATGCTTTACTTTCCTCAGTTATGATTAGAATTCGCAGCTGCCCCATGGTCGGTGTGCATACACATCGCAGTCCCAAATACACACATTGCCTGTCTGTACCTGACACCAAACACAGCTTTGTATTTCACATAACCTGAGGCTTCACCCCACTCATTACAGACATCAGGGGGGAGCTGCTTATACTGCTCATCTCTGCCCCTGGAAGAGAGGCATTCCAAGAATGAGATGCCCCATAGGATTCTGGTTGTGTGCTTTCCTCAAAAACATGGTGAGATGAGGTGTGTAGGACTCATTTCTTCAGAAGGGCAGGAGAAACCTCTGAAGGCTTCACCTAAAGGGCTTCCTTACCCAGCAGTCTGACACAGATTTGCTTCTGAAGAGCTTTGTAATTTGTCCTTATTATGCTCTATCTGTGATTTAATGAAAGCCTCTTTCTCTACTGTAATTGAGCTCTTCATCTCATCTGAAAAGCAGAGCACAATCCCTTCAGAGATGGTGTTTGAGTAACAGCCTGTTTGTGTTTCCTCTGCTGTGCTGCTGCTCATGGAGCTGCTCACTCCTCATTTAGAAGCAGAAAAGAAACAGATTTCTCTGAGTCAAAAATACATCAGTGATGCCACACAGAGTAGGTCTGAATAGAAAACTCTTCCACTGCCCAGCTGAGCAAACGAGATCTTCCCTGGTTCTGCAGAGAATATGAAGAAGGGAGTTTTCCTTAGTGAGCACCTGAGGCCCCATACAGGTGATGCTCAGCAGGAGGCACTTGGGCATGGCAGCTGTCAGCTAAACAATTGGCTCTGGGCAGGTAAGAGTTGGCAGGAGGTAACAGTGGAAAGTCAAAACAACAGGATGCTGAGAAACTTGTAAGAAGAATAATGACCTCAGTGAAAACCCCTCCATCTTAAAGATTCAAAAAGCATTTTTACAAAAATCCACAAAAATGTCTTGATTTTGCTCAGTCTGACCTTCCTAAATAGCATTTTGCAATCAGAATTAGGAGTTGAGAGACACTCAAGAAGGCTCAGCAGAGGATTTTCCATTGGGACCTTAGTACATATCTTTTACTGTGCTGTAGTTTGGAAGGAGGCCCCGAGCTCCAGCTGCAGCCTGGGGAGACCCTGTAGACATAAACACTCCCCAGAGCTGCTGTGGGACTGACCCAGAACCAGAATCTGGAGGGAACTGTGTCAAATACTTCCCACTAGAAAACACTTGAAGCTTGATCCACACTTCTCAGTTCAGAGCACAGGCAGTGCCAGGAGTCACCAGTTTGCTGCTGCTCTGTGCAGAACTGGTGGCTGTCAGTGGCAGAGCTGTGGGGTGAACAGGCTGATGGCTTTTTGAGGCACACAGAACCTTCCATCTCTACTGCCCTGTCCCCTGCAGAGAGTGGATTTTCCTAGAGAAATACCTGGAGAGTGGGAAGGATGAAGAGAAAATCATTCCCTGCCAGTGGATGCTGTGCTTGTTGCAAACACAGGAGTTACATCTGGTAGGAGTCCTTGCTGCCAATCCACAGGGATTCCAGGCTGAGATCAGCTCAGCTCTGTCATTTGCCAGGAGATTGAGGATCAGACATTCTGTGATGTTCTTGTTAGCTAGCAAGGGCCTCCTGAAGATAAAGGGAAACTCCATATCTCTCCTGAGGAAGACACCAAGGCTGTCACCATGGAGACGTGATGAAGGAGAGAAAGTTAAAAGATATGGATGCTGGCTGGCTGAGAGAGTGACATGGCTCCCTGATCACCTTCTGAGAAATTTTTTTCTCTCCTATAACCAATGGGCAATGAATGTGTATTTTCAATGAATGTAAATATCTTGAAAAAGTATAAAAGCAGCATGTTGCTATAATAAATCTCTCTTGCTCCCTTCTGATGGAGTTGTACTTTGTGCTGTGTCGTGCTCTATAACGACACATCCCTGCCCTCCTCACCTGACTGAAAGCCTGAAGTTTTGCTGGAATTGTGGTGTAAGGCCACCAGAGGTGCTGTTATGGACCCGAGACCTGCCTGGGGTCAGGTGCTGCCTTCCTTCCATTTGAGGAATGAACAACATGGAGAGCTGTTGCAGGTGTTGGGCAGGGCATATGCCTGGCCCGGGGACACTGCTACACTTCCACTGGGCACCAGGATCCATGGTGCTGCCTTGGTGGCTCCTGCCCGCTGCCGGTGCTGGTGGCAGGATCAACTGGTGCCCGTGAGTTTGCAAAAGGAGCGATTTCCCCTCCTCCCTCCTGTCCAAGGCCGCCATGGCCCCTAAGGGGATGGAGCTCGACCGGGGCGCCCCCTGCTGGCTGGGAGTGCTCCCTGCAGCGCCCCCTGCTGGCCGTGGTTATAACTGCCACAAAAACCAACAGTCCTGAGCAGGAGGGAAAGTTCTGGTTTTGTGTTGTTTGTTCTTTCCTGGTTTATAAATTTCCCAGTAAAGAGCTGTTATTCCTTTTCCTATGCTTCTGCCTGAAAGCTCCATCATCTTTGAAATTAAAAAAAGTTTTAGGTATGGGTCTTCTTTCCACTCCAGGAAGATTCCTACTTTCCTTGGCAGATATTTCTCATTTGAGTTGCCAGCTGCTGGGTTCCAGTGTGGATGGGGCAGACACCCCAAGAGGAAACGGGGTCAGAAACTTGGCCACTACATGCTCTGCCTTTTAAGCCAGTTGGGCCACCAAGGGCCCTCTCCCCAGCTGGCACTTCTGGTCACCCGGCCACTCAGGAGCTGGCTTTAGCAGAGCGTCACACTGTCCCCAGTGTGCCACAGCTGACAGACTGATGGACAGACAGGGACCTGTCTCCAACAAAGCAAGGCCTGACCCACCCTGCCACACACAGGTGTTCCAAAATGTTTCCAGACATCAAACTTTTCCGGTCGCTGACACCCTGCCCTGTGCCATGGGCTGATCCCTCTGCCCTGGCAAAGGGGGAGAATCTGGAACCCCCACAGGGCCTTTGTGACATCTTCGTGTAGGGAACACAGCAGAGGAGGAGTTTGGGGCAGGGGAGAAGAGAATCCAGAGCCTCCTGAAGGCTGCTGCGGCCATCAGAGCAAGGAAGGTCCAGGGCCCTACCAGGTCCCTCTGGTGGAGGAAACATGCTGGGGGAAACATCTGGGGTTTGTACCTTTTTGGGGGATTTCCCAGGAAATCGTTCCTTTTGTAATAATTTGGATCCTGAACCATGTTGCTGTTGGTTTTATTTTCTTTCATTGCTGTTTCAGGAAATTTTTCTTTTCCTAGTCCTTTGAAATCCTGGTGCCCCCACAGGGAGGAAGAGGGGCAGTTTTGGTGGCAACACACACACAAGAGGGTACCCATGGGTGGGAACACCCAGTTCCCCCAGTGTCACAGCACATTCCCATAGATATCATTGGGCTCCCGCAGTCGCCCCTGGGGTCCCTGCAGTTCCACGTAGGTCACCTGGGGCTCCTGGAGTGTGGTGGCACAGGGGGACGCTGTGAGAGACACGGGCTATGGGATCTGGGTGGGGTGACACTCGTGGGTGACGTGTCCCTCTGCATGTGTGCCCCCCATACTCACCCATTGCCCTCTTGGTGTCCACGACGCGGGTGTACAGCACCTCCCCCTCCTCTGGGGGGGCCGGGGGATCCAGGGGGGCCCTGAGGGAATAAAGGGGATGTGGGGGAGGGAATGGGAGGTCTTGGGAGTTGGGGTAAAGTGGGAGAGTGTGGTTTGAGTCCCCCACTCACCTTTCCTGATTCTTCCTGGCAGCTGCAAAGGAAAGAGGGGAGGGTCTGTGGGTTCCCCAAAGCTCTGACCCCTCTCAGGACTCCTGAATCCCCACAGGACCCTCAATTTCCCACAGGAACCCACAATCATCCCTGAAGACTCCCAGAATTCATGAACATCCCCAGTGCCCCCAACCAACTCAGCCTCAAGGACCCACAGCCCAGCAGGGACAGAGAGCCCCTAAATGGCCCCAGTGCCTCTGAAAGGATGCCCAGCATCCCTGCAGGACCCTCCAGCACCTACCCAGACCCTACAGGACAACCAGCCAAGGTCAGAATTCTAGGGTTGTGGGAGCCACATTATGGTTCCCCAACTCTGGGGGCCTCTACAGGTCCCTAGGACCCATTCCCCCCATTGTCACCCACCCACACGGTGCCACCAGTGCCAGGCCACAATGACACCCACGAGCAGGAGCAGGAACAAAAGGGCCCCACCGACCCCTGCGGCCACTGCAAGAAACAGATGGGGACACATCAGGGTCACCCATCACCCCGGGAGTCCTGCAGTCCATAGTGACCATGTGTGACCACACCTGTGCTCCTGTGTGTCCCTGTGTCTTGCGGTGTCACCTCCAGGACACCACGGGTGATGGTGGCATTAGCCACAGGCACTGTGGGGACAGAGACAGGGCTGAGACCACAGGGAGGGGCTGGCAGCCTGTAGGGGGGTCTAGGGACAGGGGGAAGATGGGTGTGATGGGGATTTCGGGGATGGGGTCACACCAGAGAGGGATGAGAGGACACAGGGCAGAGGAGAGGAGACCCAAGAAATGTGTCAGAGGGACATGGAGGTCCCCAGGCAGGGGACCCCAGGAGGCTGTGGGTGCTCCCCCTGCCCATCCCTGCATTCACTGCGCTCTGTGATGCGGAGCCGGGTGCTGCTCTTCTGCACAGACCGCCCCCCCTAAGAGGGCACCTCGCAGCTGTAATTGCCTGAGTGGGAGACCCCCATGGCAGGCACCAACAGCTACAGGGATCCCTGCAAGCCCCCACCACCTGCCCATCCTGATAGAACAGGAGGGAGAGTGCAAGTGGGAGCTTGGAGCTGCAGGGGGCTGTGGGTGCAGAGGCAACTGAGAGTCAGGGAGGACCCCCTTGGTGGGCTTGGGGGACCCTCCAGCACTGGCACCGGAAAGAGTTCAGGGAAGGAGAGGAGAGGTGAGGAGTGTGAGTCAGAGGGCACTAGGAAGTGGCTTTGGGTTGTCAGGAGATGGGAGTTCCAGCCGTGGGGGAGCTCACCGTGCACTGTCACTGTCACTGCTGCTGAGCCTGCCGACCAGGACCTCACCCAGCCCTTGCAGCGGTAACTGCCACTGTGGTTCAGCTGGAGAGAGGACAGGGACAGCTCGGTCGCATTAAGGGACCTCGTCAGAATATTCTCATCCTTGAAAAATTGCACGTTGGTGACCGGGCTGTTCCACCGGGCTCGGCAGCGCAGTGTCACCATGTCCCCCTCCAGCAGCACCCGTGCTGTCACCTGCAGCACCAGCTCATCTGTGGGACAGGAGGGTCCCATCTTACTGAGGGGCTTGAGATAGGTCAGAGGTGTGTCCCCATGGCACCGAGGACATCTGGGTGCACTGGGATGCACTGGGATGTCCCTGTGTGCATGGCACAGGCTCCTGCCACCCGAGCGGTGTGAAGCCACCCATGGAGTGGAGCCCACCCAGACCTGTCAGGGGCCACCCAGATCATGTAAGATCCCCTCTCACCATCTAAGACTGTCACAGGGGGGCTGAGCCCACTGCCGGGTCTGTCACACGTGTAGGTGCCACTCTCTGTGACATTGAGGCAGTCATGTTTCTCCTGCCACCAGCGCCGCCCGTCCTTGTACCAGGTGGTGTCACTGACGCTGCCCTTGCCCTGGCAGGTCAGTGTCACCTGGTCCCACAGCACTGCCGGTGTCCAGGGGGGCTCCACAAGGAGCTGGGTGGTCTGGATGCCTGCAGGTGACAGGGGACACCAGGCTGCCAGGGCCACCACGGTATGGGGACAGCGGGGTGTGACCATGGCATTCCCCCGAGGACTCACCAGCGAGGCCAAGGATCTGTGCTGAAAGGGAGAAGGGACAGGGCTCAGTAGGGGTCGCACTATAGTGGCAGTGGCACCCAGGTTAGGGTGTCTCCAAACTAACAGTTCTTGTGGGAAAGTATGTCTGGGTCGTCCCCAATACATTTGAAGAGGCCAGGGGACATGTCTGTGTCACAGCCACCCGTGCACCACATCTCTTTGGCACAGACACCTTGGGAACAGGGACACCAAGGCCACCCTGGGCTGAGGCAGAACACGGGGACACTCTGGGGATGAGGACACTACAGACACAGCCCATGCTGGCCCAGGTCACCCCCACCAGCTAATGGTCCCATCCCCATGATCCCATCCCCATGGCCACATTCTTACGGTTCTTGTCCCCTTCTGTCCCTGCATCCCAGTTCCCTTGTCCCTATCCCCAGAGCTACCTGAGCCCAAAAGTGCCAGTCCCCACATTCCTGCTCCCAAATCCCCATCCCCAAATTCCTGCCCCTTGTTCCTCTCCCCAAAGCCACCCTACAACCCCAGTCCCACCAAGGTCCACTGTAGGTAACATGGACTGCCTCTGCTGGCATTGGGGACCTCAGGAGACCCCGCAGCTATCCTGTGCCCCCTCCCCATCCCTGGGGTTTCAGGCCTGTGCCCAGGGCACTCACCCCACAGGAGCAGCGCCACCTTCCCGGCCATCCCAGTGTCCCCAGCCATGTGGACTGGCTGTCACTCACTGCTGTGGCCACCGCTCCCCTGGCTGGCGGCTCTTCGGATGAAGGGGAAGGAAGCGAGGTCACGTCTGTCCCCATGTGTAGGTGGCCCTTGGTGGGGGCAGGGTGACCACAGGCTGGAGACAAGGCTGGGTGGGACAAGGTGAGACATGGGATTCCCAGGAGTGGGGGGCTCAGTGGGTTTGGCAAGGCAGGGTTGTGGTCCCTGGAGAATGGGAGTGCTGAGTAGGGGGAGTCTATGGGAATGGGAGTGCCATGGGAATGTGGGTCCCTAGAGCTGGGGGGGGGTCACAGAGATAGGAGTCCCAGGGGAACATGGGCTCCAGAGTTTTGGGGTCATAACATGGGGCAATGTTGGGTTCTGGGAGAATCAAGGTCCTGGGGGAAGGAGGATTTCAGGGGATGGAATGAACAGGAGAGGGTTTCTTGGAATGGGGTCCTGGGCCATGGAGATCAGTGGGGAATGTTGGTATTGGATGGGCTTGCAGAGAGGGTGGGACATAAGGAATGGGGCTCCCATGGTTGGGTTCCCAGGGTAATGGGGGTGTCAGGGATGGGCAGTTGCTGGGTGGGCTGATGGGTCACAGCTCCTTCCCTGGGTGCTTCAGATTTTGGGGTTACCCAGGGCCCAGCACAGACACCACAAGGCACCTGTAACCAGAGGGTCACCCCAGACTGATTCCGAGGGGCTCTGGGTGTCTGTCCCACCAACCCCCAGTGACTTTTCCTCTCTTCATTTCCATTTCCATCAATTTACCCCTCAATTTCTCAAGCCCCCAGTTCATACCTTGATGAACCTGGAGAGGCCCTGAGCAGGGAAGCGTTTGGGGGAAGCCCAGGGTGAGGGAAGCAGGGGTGAGAGGTCTGCAGGGAGGGCTGGGGAGGCTGTGCAGGATGGGGGTGTCTGGCTGTGCCTCCCCTACAATTGCACTTTGTCTCTCCTGCAGTAGAAGGAAGAAAGGAAGAGGCCATTTGTCACCTTTGCCACATGGGGGATGGGTTCTTTCCTGCGGGGGCACATCCAGGGTGCTCCTGTGCTGGGGGGATCCTGTCCCGGGGGGACACATGGTGGCCAAGGGGGTCCTGTCCTGTGGCTTGACAGGACCCTCTGGGAGGGTCCAGACTTCTCCCTTCTTGCTTGTCCCCTGCAGGATCTGAGCTGGCAAGAGCAGCCAGGGAATGGAACCAAGGGCAGGAAGGAGATCCCAAACTCCTCCTCCTTGAAGCCAGTGGCGATCCAAGGGTGGGGCCCAGCCATGGCCCAGCCCCACTGCACAGGGATGGCCATTGCCCAGCCCTGCTCTGGCCAGCCAGGACCTGAGGGTCCCCCCTGCCCTTTTGGCTGTGATTCTGGCAGCTTTAGAGCTGCTGCAGAGGTGAGAATTCTGTGGGGGAAAAAGGCCTGCCTGTGGTTTACTCAGCCCTGCAAGAAGCACAAACCCCAATGGGAGCCCAAGCAGTGGCTCTGGGAGGGCCTTTGATGGTTTTCAGAGCAGGGCTGGCTGGAAACCCCCCCTGCAGGGGCAGCTGCAAGGGAACCAGTCCGGAAATGCAGCAGCTGATTATATGTTCCTCTAGGTAAGAGACTGAGAGAGCCTCAGAACTACTGCAAATTCCACATCAATCTGCTCAACAACTTGACCTGGACCCTCCTTCTTAAACAAAAAGCTGCAGCCTTCTGGAACCTCATGGAAAAAAGGTTTGGTTTTAGACTATAGCTGCCAAATAAGAGGGAAAAGTGTGGAAATATCAAGCAGTGGATCTGCCCCATGGTTGTCGTGGAGCTCTGGGGAGTGAACCAGTCTGGATTCCAGGTGTCCCCAAAGCTGCTCCATCCCCGTCCTCCTCACCTGAGTGAACGGCTGAGGGTTTGCAGGAATTGTGGTGTAAAGCCAACAGAGGTGCTGTTGTGGACCCGAGACCTGCCTGTGGTCAGGCGCTGCCTTCCTACCATTGGGGATCATGGACAGCGGTCATGGGTGATGGACAGGGTGTGTTCCTGGTCCTGGGACACTGCTACACTGCCACTGGGCACTGGGATCCAACCTGCTGCCTTGGCAGCTTCTGCCCACTGTTGGTGGTGGTGCCGGGATCGATTGGTGCCCGTGAGTTTGCAAAAGGAGCGATTTCCCCTCCTCCCTCCCGTCCGAGGCCGCCATGGCCCCTAAGGGGATGGAGCTCGACTGGGGCGCCCCCTGCTGGCCGGGAGTGCTCCCTGCAGCGCCCCCTGCTGGACGGGAGTGCTCCCTGCAGCGCCCCCTGCTGGCTGCAGTTACAACTGCCACAAAAATCAACAGTGCTGAGCGGGAGAGTAAGTTCTGATTTTGTGTTGATTATTCTGTTCTGGTTTATAAATGTCCCATTAAAGAGCTGTTATTCCTTTTAATACACTTCTGCCTGAAAGCCCCATAATCTCTAAAATGAAAAAAAAATGTTTTAGGCATGGGTCGTCTTTGCATTCCAGAGACATTCTGACATTCCTTGCCAGATATTTCTCATTTCAATGAGTTGCCAAATCCTGGGTTCCAGTGTGGGTGGGAAAGACACCCCAACAGGAGACAGGGTCAGGGACTTGGCCACCTCATGCTCTGCCTTTGAACCCTGTTGGGACACCAAGGGCCCTCTCCCCAGCTGCCACTTCTGGTCACCTGGCCGCTCAGGAGCTGGCTTTGGCAGAATGTCACACTGTCTTTAGTATGCCACAGCTGACAGACTGATGGACAGACGGGCCCTGTCTCAGCAAAAGCAAGGCCTGACCCACCCCTGCCACACACAGGTGTTCCAAAATGTTTCCAGACATCAAATGTTTCCTGTCTCTGGCACCCTGCCCTGTGCGATGGGCTGATCCCACCCACCCTGGAAAAGGGTGAGGCTCTGGAACCCCCACAGGGCCTTTATGACATCCTCGTTTGGGGAACATGGCAGAGGAGGGGTTTGGGGCAGGGGAGAAGAGAATCCAGAGCCTCCTGAAGGCTGCTGTGGCCATCAGAGGAAGGAAGATGCAAGGCCCTGCCAGGTTCCTCTGCTGGAGGAAATCTGCTGGGGGAAACATTCTGGGTTTGTTCATTTTTGGGGGCTTTCCCTGGAAATCGTTCCTTTTGTGACCCTTTGGACTCTGAACCTTGTTGCTGTTGCTGTTAGTTTTATTCTCTCTCGTTGCTGTTGCAGGAAATTGTTCTTCTCTCAGCTCTTTGGGATCTTTGTGCCCCCACAGGGAGGGAGAGGTGCAGTTTTGGTGGCAGCACCCACATGAGTCTGTGTCCATGGGTGGGGACCCCCAGTCCCCCCAGTGTCACAGCACATTCCCATAGATGTCACCATGCTCCCGTGGTCGCCCCTGGAGTCCCCACAGTTCCGCGTAGGTCACCTGGGGCTCCTGGAGTGTGGTGGCACGGGGGGACACTGTGAGAGACACGGGCTGTGGGATCTGGGTGGGGTGACACTCATGGGTGACGTGTCTCTCTGCGTATGTCCCCCCCATACTCACCCATTGCCCTCTTGGTATCCATGACACAGGTGTACAGCACCTCCCCCTCCTCTGGGGGGGCCGGGGGATCCAGAGGTGCCCTGAGGGAATAAAGGGGATGTGGAGGAGGGAATGGGAGATCTTAGGAGTTGAGGTAAAGAGGCAGAGTGTAGTTTGAGCCCCCACTCACCTTTCCTGATTCTTTCTGGTATCTGCAGAGGAAAGCGGTGAGAGGTGTCTGTGGGATCTCCAGGGCTCTGATGCCTCTCAGGATTCCTGAATCCCCACAGGACCCTCAGTTTCCCACAGGAACCCACAATCATCCCTGGAGCCCCTGAGAATTCATGAACATCCCCAGTGCCCCCAACCACCTCAGCCTCAAGAACCCAAAGCCCAGCAGGGACAGAGACCCCAAACACCCCCAGGGCCCCTGAAAGAACCCCCAACATCCCTGCAGGACCCTCCAGCACCTCCCCAAACCCTACAGGGCAACTAGTCAAGGTCAGAATTCTAGGGTTGTGGGAGCCACATTATGGTTCCCCAACTCTGGGGGCCTCTACAGCTTCCTAGGACCCCTGTCCCACCATTGTCACCCACCCACACAGTGCCACCAGTGCCAGGCCACAATGACACCCACGAGCAGGAGCAGGAACAAAAGGACCCCACCGACCCCTGCAACCACTGCAAGAAACAGAGGGGGACACATCAAAGTCACCCATCACCTCAGTGGTCCTGCACTCCCTGGTGAACTTGTGTGTCCCCACCTGTGTCTCTGTGTGTCCCTGTGTCCCGTGGTGTCACCTCCAGGGTCAGCTCTGGGCTGAGTGCCCGGAACACGCGGTGCCCGTCTGCCTGGTTGGTGGCCATGCACTGGTAGGTGCCTGAATGTCCCACATTGGTGGCCCCGAACTCCACGTGGGGACCTCGGGCCACCTCCTGTCTGTTGTGCAGCCAGGTGAAGGTGACAGGGGCTGAGCCCACCTGCACTGAGCAGCGCAGAGTCACAGGGCCACCTGCACAAATCTGGTGTGACAGGGGATCGGGGGTGATGGTGGCATTGGCCACAGGCACTGTGGGGACAGAGACAGGGCTGAGGCCACAGGGAGGGGCTGGCAGCCGGTGTGGGGGGATAGGGATAGGGGGGATGGGTGTGATGGGGGATTTCGGGGATGGGGTCACACCGCAGAGGGGTGAGGGGACAAAGGGCAGAGGAGAGGAGACCCAAGAAATGTGTCAGGGGCACATGGAGATCCCCAGGCAGGGGACCCGAGGAGGCTGTGGGCACTCCCCGTGCCCATCCCTGCATTCACTGTGCACCATGACGCAGAGCCAGGTGCTGCTCTTCTGCACAGCCCCACCCTCAGAGGGCACCTCACAGCTGTTACTTCCCTGAGTGGGAGACCCCCATGGCAGGCACCAACATCTGCGGTCAGCCCTGCAGGGCCCCCGACCACCTGCCCATCCTGGTAGAACAGGAGGGGGAGTGCAGGAGGGAGGCTTGGAGCCACGGGGGTTAGGAGGTGCTGTGGCGGCTGAGAGTCAGGGAGGACCCCCTTGGTGGGCTTGGGGGACCCTCCAGCACTGGCACCGGAAAGAGTTCAGGGAAGGAGAGGGGAGGTGAGGACTATGTCTCAGAGGGCACTGGGAAGTGGCTTTGGGGTTGTCAGGAGATGGGAGTTCCAGCCATGGGGGTGCTCACCGTGCACTGTCACTGTCACTGCTGCTGAGCCTGACGACCAGGACCTCACCCAGCCCTTGCAGCGGTAGCTGCCGCTGTGGTTCAGCTGGAGGGGGGACAGGGACAGCTCGGTTGCATAAGGGTCCTTGTCAGATTATTCTCATCCTTGAAAAATTGCACCTTGGTGACCGGGCTGTTCCACCGGGCCCGGCAGCGCAGTGTCACTGTGTCCCCCTCCAGCAGCGCCCATGCTGGCACCTGCAGCACCAGCTCCTCTGTGGGACAGGAGGGTCCCATCTTACTGAGAGGCTCAAGATAGGTCAGAGGTGGGTCCCCAAGGCACTGGGGACATCTGGGTGCACTGGGATGCACTGGGATGTCCCTGTGTGCAGGGCACAGGCTCCTGCCACACAAGCGGTGTGAAGCCACCTACGGAGTGGAGCCCACCCAGACCTGTCAGGGGCCACCCAGATCATGTAAGATGCCCCCTCACCATCTAAGACTGTCACAGGGGGGCTGAGCCCACTGCCGGGTCTGTCACACTCATAGGTGCCACTCAGGGCAACAATGAGGCGGTCGTGTCCCTGTTGCCACCAGCGCCTCATGTCCTTGTACCTGGTGGTGGCACCAGTGGTCCCCAAGCCCTGGCAGGTGAGCGTCACCCGATCCCACAGCACCGGCGGTGTCCAGGGGGGCTCTATGAGGAGCTGGGTAGTCTGGGCACCTGCAGGTTACAGGGAACACCTGCCTACCAGGGCCAGCATGGGCTGGGGACAGCAGGGTGGGGACATGGCATCCCTTGAGGACTCACCAGAGAGGCCGAGGGTCTGGGCTGAAAGGGAGAAGGGACAGGGCTGGGAGGGGTTGGCACCGTGGGGACAGAGGCAAACGGGGTACAGGGTGTGGGGGCTGTGCCCAAACTGACACCATAGGGACAGCAGTTCTTGTGGGAAAGTGTGTCTGGGTAGTCCCCAAAAGATTTGGTGAGGCAGGGGGACATGTCTGTATCACAGCCACCCATGCACCACATCTGTGTGGCACGGACACCTTGGGAACAGGGACTCTGAGGCCACCCTGGGCTGAGGCAGAACATGGGGACACTGTGGACACCCCAGGCACAAGGACACCACGGACACAGCCCATGCTGGCCCAGGTCACCCCCAGCAGCTCATGATCCCATCCCCATGGCCACATCCTCACGGTTCTTGTCCCCTTCTGACCCTGAATCCCAGTTCCCTATCCCCAGAGCTATCTGAGACTAAAGGTGCCAGTCCCCACATTCCTGCTCCCAAATCCCCATCCCCAAATTCCTGCCCCCTGTTCCTGTCCCCAAAGCCACCCTACATCAGTCACAGTCCCACCAAGGTCCACTGTGGGTAACATGGACTGGCTCTGCTGGCATTGGGGACCTCAGGGGACCCTGCAGTCCCCCTGTGCCCCCTCCCCTCCCTATCCCAGGGTGTCAGGCCTGTGCCCAGGGAAGTCACCCCACAGGAGCAGTGCCACCTTCCCGGCCATCCCAGTGTCCCCAGCCATGTGGACTGGCTGTCACTTGCTGCTGTGGCCACCGCTCCCCTGGCTGGTGGCTCTTTGGATGAAAGGGAAGGAAGTGAGGTCACGTCTGTCCCCACATGTGGAGATGGGGTCCTCAGGATGAGGGTGCTGGGGGAATGGGGAGTCCTGGGAGAATAAATGCTCTGGAGAAAGGGAGATTTCAGGGGATGGAATGAACAAGAGAAGGTTCCTTGGGAATGGGGTGCTGGGCCATGGAGATCCTGGGGAATGGCAGTAATGGGATGGGGGTCCCAGGAATGGGGGGATACAAGGAATGGGGCTCCCATGGTTGGGTTCCCAGGGGAATGGGGGTACCAGGTATGGGCAGTTGCTGGATGGGCACAGGCATCTCATCTCCTTCCCTGGGTACCTCAGATTTTGGGGTGACCCAGGGAACAGCACTGCCCCTATGGGGTGCTGGTTTCCTGTGCAGGCATCACATGGGGGTCCTCTGCTTCTGTGCCCTCCCCTGCCCTTGATTTCTCCTCTCTTTATTTATCTTTTTTCCTTTTTTTCCTCACTTTTGTGCCAGGTCCCCTCACCACCGGTTCCTGGCTCAGCAATCCAAGGGAGCACCTGAGCAGGGAAGGGGTTGGGGGGACCAAGGGGAATGGGAAAATGGGGAGCAGGAGGTGCAGGGAAGGGTGGGGAGGCTGTGGGAGATGGACGTGTGGGGCTGTGCCCCCTCAACACTTTCACTTTCTTTTTCCTGGACAGGAAGGAAGAGGCAGTTTGTGCTCTGTAAAAGATGGGAAAGGGGCGGGGGGGGGGGAGGGGGGGGTTGTCCTGGGGGGGCAAACCCAGGGGGGCTCCTGTCCTGGGAGGATCCTGTCCCAGAGGGTGACACATCCTGGAATGGGGGAACCTTTACCAGAGGGTGTTGGTTCCAGGAATGTCCCTGCACATTCCTGGCCGGGAGCCTGTCCCAGGGGTGGCACATCCTGGGGACCCCAGGGTCAATCCAAGGGTGGGGCCCAGCCATGGCCCAGCCCCACTGCACAGGGATGGCCATTGCCCAGCCCTGCTCTGGCCAGCCCCAGGTGGCAGCCAGGACCTGAGGGTCCCCCCTGCCCCCTTGGTTTTGATTCTGGCAGCTTTAGAGCTGCTGCAGAGGTGAGAATTCTGTGGGGGTAAAAGGCCTGCCTGTGGTTTGCTCAGCCCTGCAAGAAGCTCAAAACCCAAAGGGAGCCCAAGCAGTGGCTCTGTGAGGGCCTTTGATGGTTTTCAGAGCAGGGCTGGCTGGAAACCGCCCCTGCAGGCGCATCTGTGAGGGAATCAGTCTTGAAATGCAGGAATTGATCATTTTGTCCCTTTGTCTGAGGGACTGAGAGACCTCCAGAACTCCTGCAAATCCCACACCAATCTGCTCAATAACCTGACCCGGACCCTCCTCCTGCTTCCTGCCTTGCCGTGGGTGGACAGTGGCCGGATGCCCCACACCCACCACAGCCGCTCCCTCACTGCCCTCCGCACCTGGATGGGGAGAGAAAATTGAGCAAAGGGTTCCTGGGTTGAGACAAGCACCAGGAGAGATCACTCATCAAATCCTGTCATGGGCCAGACTGCCTCGGATTTAGAGATATGAATTGAATTTATTGCTGTCAAAATCAGAGCAGGATAAGGAGAAGCCAAATAAACCCTTCAAGACACCTTCTCCCTGTTATTCATATCTATGTAGTCATTGGCTTTGTCTATTATATCACTTTTTGCAAACTATTTTGATACAATACAGTTTGTAATCACTTTTTTTACAGCTTTTGATACACTACAGTTTGTCAGCCTTTCTACCCTAATCACTGTGTAGAATATATATTTCAATGTGATAAATATAGTTAGGGCTCTCACAAAATATCAAGATAGAGACAATGTGTTGTGTTTTACAACATGAAATGTTGCAGAAGTAGCTAAAGCCTTTATTTGTGTAACTAAGTGACAATGGTGAGAGTACCTCAGATAATTTCGTGAAATAGCGAATGTTGATTGAATGTACTGGTGGAATATCTCATCTGTATGATAAGAACACACTGAAAAGTAGCAAGTAAATAAACATCAAAAGAAAGACTGCAAAGAGGAATTTACCACTGACCCTTTGTTTATCAAGAACTGTCAAACCGCAAAACAGGGGGGCCTTGTGAGAATATATAAGATATAAATTTACTCTGCAGTATGGCATGTACTTTGTGAAAATGAATCAAGGGCCAAACCAAGCAAAAGAATTCCTGGGGCATGTAAACTGGAAAGAATATATGAATGTGTGTAACCCTCCTGAGTATGTATTTAAGCAATACAATGAAAAGGTGTGTAAGACAAATTGTTGTAGTTAACGGTGTGCCTCTGGCATTTGCCAAGCACCCAGCATGCTGTTTACTGATCCTTGTATCTGTTATTAATAATTTACAAATTGTAAAGAGTGAGCCTTGTTTCTCACATGGTTTAATCAAAAGCTGCATTTTGTGTACAATAAGAGTTAAAAGGGTTGTGTGCCCCCCTGGAACTGGGAGGGGGAATGAGGAGCCCCATGGGTGGCTGTGAAGAGGAAGAAGAGACCCCTGAGGAGAATCAATGCCCCCCAGTGCCCCAGTGCCCCCCAGTGGCCCCAATGTCACAGCACACCATCGTAGTGACGGGGGTCCCGCTGTCCCTTGTAGGTTCCCAACAGCTCCACGTTGGTCACATGCGGATCCTGAGGTGGGGCAGGGCCAGGGACACCTGTGGGGGCCATGAGAGTGGCACCAGTTGTGGGGACCTGGGTGGAGGGTGACACTCATGGGTGATGTGTCCCTGTCCCCTTCCTGAATTCTCCCACTGCCCGCTTCATGCCAGCATTCACTTTCTCATTCCTGTAGCAGAGAGAAGAGGTCATTGGTCTGGTTTATAGAATCCTTCCAACCACTGCTCTCCCCACAACTCCCTCACAAGAAAAACACAAACTAATCCCAAAGAACTGAGACTTTTTTGCTCTCTTTATGATTCCCTTGGTGCATCCCACAGCAGCATTTGCTTATGGATAACAGAGAGTGTGGAATCTCCCTGAGTGTCCAACAGCTCCATGGGATTGTTCCCTGCCTGCTGGGCAGCAACCCAGCCCATAAGGAAGCCTTTTGTTGGGCCATCTTTAGGAACTCTCCCCATTTTGCTCATTCCCATCCTGAAACTTGATTGACTTTCCATGGAGGAAGGGGAGAAGCTCTGTCCATCCTTGGGACTTTGCACAGGAATCTGTGGAAATGCCTGTGTGTGCCTCAGGGTCTGATTCCCTGGTAAATCCACTCCAGCCTGCTCTGAATTCCCCTGCCTGGGCACTCCCTGCTCCTGCTGTGACACCCCTGTTCCCCAGTCCCTCGGGTGCAGCCCCTGCTCAATATTTCCACACTTTTCCCTTTTTTCTGGTGTGCACGTCCAGAACCCAAAGCTTCCTTCCAGGAGGTTCCCGAAGGCTGCAGGTTTTGTTCAAGAAGGAGGGTTTAGGTCAGGTTGTTGAGCAGATTGTTGTTGTCTTTGCAGTAATTTTGTGATTTTCTTAGTCCCTTGGGCAAAGGGACAAAATGAGCAATTGCTACATTTCCGGGCTGGTTCCCTCCCAGCTGCCCTTGCAGGGGGCTTTCCATCCAGCCCTGCTCTGAAAACCATCAAAGGCCCTCGCAGAGCCACTGCTCTGGCTCGCTTTGGGTTTTGTGCTTCTTGCAGGGCTGAGCAAACCACAGGCAGGCTTTTCCCCCCCACAGAATTCTCACCTCTGCAGCAGCTCTAAAGCTGCCAGAATCAAAACCAAGAGGGCAGGGGGGACCCTCAGGTCCTGGCTGCCACCTGGGGCTGGCCAGAGCAGGGTTGGGCAATGGCCATCCCTGTGCAGTGGGGCTGGGCCATGGCTGGGCCCCACCCTTGGATGGCCACTGGCTTCAAGGACCAGGAGTTTGGGAGCCCCTTCCTTCCCTGGGCTCCATTTCTGAGCTGCTCTTGCCGGCTCAGATCCAGCAGAGGACAAGGAAGAATGGAAAAGTCTGGCCACCCTCCAGACCTTCCATGCCCCAGGACAGGATCCCCTTGCTCAGCATGTGTTCCCCCTGGGACAGGATCCCTCCAGGAAAGAACCGGCCCCCAGTGTAACAAACATGTCAAACAGCCTCTTCCTTCTTCTGCAAGAAAATGAAAATGTTAGCGGTGGGTGGAGTGGGGTGGGGAAGCTTGATAGTCCCATCCTGCACAGCCTCCCCAGCCCTCCCTGCAGACCCCTCACCCCTGCTTCCCCCACCCTGGACTTTCTCCAACCCGTTTCCTGCTCGTGGCCTCCACAGAATCATCAAGGCACGAACTGGGGGTTGTGAAATTGAGGGGAAAAATGACGGGAGTGGAAATAAAGATGAGAAAAAGCCCCTGGGGGCTATAGGGACCCAGGCCCAGACCTTCTTGGAACCTACCTGGGGTGACCCTCCCAAAAAACAAGCATCCTGGGGGAACTTTGCTGGGCCCTGGGTCACCCAAAAATCTGAGGCACCCAGGGAAGGAGCTTTGACCCACGGGCTCACCAAGCTACTGCCCATGCCTGGTGCCCCCATTCCCCTGGGATCCCAATCATGGGAGCCCCATTTCTTCCATCCCCCCTTTCCTGGGACCCCCATCCAATTACTGCCATTCCCCAGGATTTCCATGGCCCAGGACTCCCTTTGCAAGGAACCCTCTCCTGTTCATTCCATCCCCTGAAATCTCCCTTTCTCCAGAGCCTTTTTTTCTCCCAGGACTCCCCATTCCGCCGGCACCCTCATCCCGAGGACCCCCTTCTCCTGACCCCAAATCCCTGGGGCCCACATTCCCCTGGGACTCCCATCCCTGATTTCCCCCCAGCTCTGGGGACCCCCATTGCCATGCCACCCCCCTTCCCAATGACTCCCACTCTTCAGCACCCCCATTCCCCAGGCACCCCATCCCAGGGATCTCCCATTCCTCTAGACACCTAGCCCTGGGTCCCCAAACCCACTGAGCCCCCCACTCCTGGGAACCCCATGTCTCACTTTGTCCCACCCAGCCTTGTCCCCAGCCTGTGCCCAACTTGTGGCCACCCTGCCCCACCAAGGGCCACCTACACGTGGGGACGGATGTGACCTCGCTTCCTTCCCCTTCATCCGAAGAGCTGCCAGCCAGGGGAGCGGTGGCCACAGCAGCGAGTGACAGCCAGTCCACATGGCTGGGGACACTGGGATGGCCGGGAAGGTGGCGCTGCTTTTGTGGGGTGAGTGCCCGGGGCACAGGCCTGACACCCCTGGGGATGGGGAGGGGAGGGTGCACAGGGGGGCTGTGGGGTCCCCTGAGGTCCCCAATGCCAGCAGGGCATGGAGCCCAGTGTGACCAGATTTGTGGGGTGGCCGTGGGGGCAGTAAAAGAGGACAGGATGAGTGGAACTGGGATGGGGGGACAGGGACAGGGGGATAGAAATGTGGGGACATGGATGTGGCAGAAGGAACCTTGTGGCTTGGGCAGCTGGGGAGACAGGGATACAGGGGCAGGGACAAGGGGACAAATACCATGTTCTTGGGCGATGGGAACAGGTACCATGGGAATGGGAGCATGGGCACAGGGCCATGGGGCTGTGGCTGTGGGGCTGGTGGGGGTGACCTGTGCCAGCACAGAGTCCCCATGCCTGAACATGTGTTGGCTGCTGTGTCCCTGTCCTTCAGACCTCTGTGCTACACCAAAGCCCCCACTGAGAAGTTTTGGAGAAACCCCACACCCCAATGCCCCTGAGCCTCTGTTCCTGCAGTGCCACCCCCTCCCAGCCCTGTCCCTTCTCCCTTTCAGCACTGACCCTCGGCCTCGCTGGTGAGTCCTCGGTGAATGCCATGTCCCCACCCCGCTGTCCCCAGCCCCGTGCTGGCCCTGGCAGCCTGGTGTCCCCTGTCAACCGCAGGTGCCCAGACCACCCAGCTCCTCGTGGATCCCCCCTGGACGCCGCCGGTGGAATGGGACTGGGTGACACTGACCTGCCAGGGCTCAGGGAGCGCCGGTGACACCACCTGGTACAGGAACGGGCAGCGCTGGTGGCAACTGGGACGCGACCGCCTCATTGTCACCCATAGTGGCACCTATGAGTGTGACAGACCCGGCAGTGGGCTCAGCCCCACCATGAATGTCTCAGATGGTGAGGGAGGTTTGGTTGTCCCCAGGCTGGGACCCCGAGGGCTCTGGGTGGGCTCAGCTCCCTGGGTCCCCTCCTGGGGTGACCAGAGCCTGTCCCCTGCTCTGGGGATATCCCAGAGCATCCCAGTGTGGTCAAAAGCGCGGGGGTACTGGGGGCCCCTGGTGCGCTGGGTGTGGCCCAGTGGGGAGGTCCCAGTGACATGGGGATGCTCCAGATACTGGAGATGTGACAGGAGCCCCCTGTCCCCCAGACTGGCTGGTGCTGCAGGTGCCGGCACGGATGCTGCTGGAGGGGGACACAGTGACACTGCGCTGCCGGAGCTGGAAAGACAAGCCAATCATGTCAGTGTCCTTCTACCACGAGGAGGAGGAACTGGGAGTGTTCCCCAATGGCACCCAGCTGTCCCTGTCCCCTCTGCAGCTGAGCCACAGCGGCCGCTACAGCTGCAAGGGCCAGGTGGGATCCTGGGGGTGGCAGGAGTCAGCGCCAGTGACAGTGACAGTGCATGGTGAGCACCCCAAAGCCCCGACCCCAACATTCTCACAGCCCTTCCCCAGAGACTCGGTGCCACAAATCCCCCTCCCCTCTCCTGCCCTGAGCTCTCCCCTGTGCCGGTGCTGGAGGGTCCCCCCGACCCCACCGAGGGGTCCCCCCTGACTCTCAGCTGCCTCAGCACCCCCAGACCCCTGCAACCCCAAGCCCCACTCCTGCATGTGTTCTACCGGGATGGGCAGGTGGTGGGGGGCCCACAGGGATCCCCACAGCTGCTTGGTGCCCAGCGTGGGAGTCTCCAACTTGGGGAATTACAGCTGCCAGGTGTGCCTTGAGGGGTGCCCTTGCAGAAGAGCAGCACCTGGCTCCGCGTCACAGTGAGCAGTGAGTGAGGGGATGGGCACGGGAACCCCCCATTGCCTGCTCAGGCCACCTGCTTGGGTACCTCTTTGCCCCCCCTTACACCTTTCTTGTGTCCTTCTACCTCTCCCCTAGTCAACTCACCCCTCTCTGGTGTGACCCCAATTCTGACATCCCCCATCACACCCATACCCACCCGTCCCTATCCCCCCACACAGGCTGCCAGCACCTCCCTGTGACCTCAGCCCTGTCTCTGTCCACACAGTGCCTGTGGCCATTGCTACCATCACCCCTGGTGTCCTGGAGGTGACACCGCAGGACACAGGGATGCACAGGGACACAGGTGGGGTCACACGTGGTCACCAGGGAGTGCAGGATCCCTGGGATGATGGGTGACCCTGATGTGTCCCCCTCTGTTTCTTGCAGTGGCTGCCGGGGTCGGTGGGGCCCTTTTGTTCCTGCTCCTGCTCGTGGGTGTCATTGTGGCCTGGCACCGGTGGCACCCTGTGGGTGGGTGACAATGGGGGGACAGGGGTCCCAAAGGGGTCCCAAGGAGCTGTTGAGGACCTCAGAATTGGGGAACAATAGGGAAGCACACACAGCTCCATAATTATGACCTTGTCTGGGGGTCCTGTAGGGCTTTGGGGAGGTGCTGGAGTGTCCTGCAGGGATGTTGGTGCTTCTTTCAGGGGCCCTGGGGGTATTTGAGGGGTCTCTGTCTGTGCCGGGCTTTGGGTTCTTGAGGCTGATTTGGTTGCGGGCACTGTGGAGGTTCAGGAATTCTGGGAGACTTCAAGGATGCTTGGGGATCCTGTGGGAAATTGAGGGTCTTGTGGGCACTCAGGATTCTTGAGAGGCCTCAGGGCCCAGGAACCCCATAATCACCCCTCCCCTCTTTCCTTTGCAGCTGCCAGGAAGAATCAGGAAAGGTGAGTGGGGGCTCAAATCACCCTCTAACCTTCACCCCAAACCCCAAGACCTCCCATTCTCTCCCCCACATCCCCTTTATTCCCTCAGGTCCCTCCCGGATCACCCAAGCCCCCCAGAGGAGGAGGAGGTGCTGTACACCCACGTCGTGGTCACCAACAGGGCAGCAGGTGAGTATGGGGGGGACACACACAGAGGGACATGTCACCCATGAGTGTCACCCCACCCAGATCCCACTGCCCATGTCTCTCACAGCGTCCCCCCATGCCACCACACTCCAGGATCCCCAGGTGACCTACGTGGAACTGCGGGGACTCCAGGGACGACCACAGGAACCCGGTGACATCTATGGGAATGTGCTGTGACACTGGGGGCAACTGGGGGGAACTGGGGGGAACTGGGGGGAACTGGGGGGAACTGGGGGGAACTGGGGGGAACTGGGGGTCCCCACCCATGGGCACCCACAAGTGTGTGTGCTGCCGCTAAGAACTGCCCCTCTTCCTCCCCGTGGGGGCACAAAGATTGCAAAGGGCTGAGAGAAGAACAATTTCCTGCAACAGCAATGAGAGAGAATAAAACCAACAGCAACAGCAACAATGTTCAGAGTCCAAAGGGTCACAAAAGGAATGATTTCTACGGAAAGCCCAGAAAAAGAAACAAACCCCAGACATTTTCCACAGCACGTTTCATTCACCAGAGGAACCTGGCAGAGCGCTTGATCTTCCTTCCTCTGATGGCCACAGCAGCCTTCAGGAGGCTCTGGATTCTCTTCTCCCCTGCCCCAACCCCCTCCTCTGCCGTGTTCCCCAAACGAGGATGTCATAAAGGCCCTGTGGGGGATCCAGAGCCTCCCTCTTTTCCAGGGTGGGTGGGATCAGGCCATGGCACAGGGGAGGGTGCCAGAGACAGGAAACATTTGATGTCTGGAGACATTTTGGAACACCTGTGTGTGGCAGGGGTGGGTCAGGCCTTGCTTTTGCTGAGACAGGGCCCATCTGTCCATCAGTCTGTCAGCTGTGGCACACTAAGGACAGTGTGACATTCTGCCAAAGCCAGCTCCTGAGTGGCCGGGTGACCAGAAGTGCCCGCTGGGGAGAGGGCCCCTGGTGTCCCAACAGGGTTCAAAGGCAGAGCATGAGGTGGCCAAGTTTCTGACCCTGTCTCCTGTTGGGGTGTCTGTCCCATCCACACTGGAACCCAGGAGTTGGCAACTCATTGAAATGAGAAATATCTGCCAAGGAAAGTGGGAATGTTTCTGGAATGGAAAGAAGACCCATGCCTAAACCATTTTTTTTCATTTCAGAGATTATGGGGCTTTCAGGCAGAAGTGTATTAAAAGGAATAACAGCCCTTTAATGGGAAATTTATAAATCAGGACACAATAATCAACACAAAATCAGAACTTACTCTCCCGCTCATCACTGTTGGTTTTTGTGGCAGTTATAACCGCAGCCAGCTGGGGGCGCTGCAGAGAGCAGTCCCGGCCAGCAGGGGGCGCTGCAGAGAGCACTCCCGGCCAGCAGGGGGCGCCCCGGTCGAGCTCCATCTCCTCAGGGCCCATGGCGGCCTCGGACGGGAGGGAGGAGGGCAAATCGCTCCTTTTGCAAACTCACGGGCACGAATCGATCCCGGCACCACCACCAGCAGCGGGTAGACGCCACAAAAGCAGCAGGTTGCATCCTAGTGCCCAGTGGCCGCATAGCAATATCCTGGGACTAGGCACACGTCCCGCCCATTGCCTGCGACCTCTTTCCATGATCCCGAATGGAAGGAAGGCAGCGCCTGACCCCAGGCAGGTCTCGGGTCCACAGCAGCACCTTTGGTGGCTTTACACCACAATTCCTGCAAACCCTCAGCCTTTCACTCAGGTGAGGAGGACAGGGATGGAGCAGCCTTGGGGACACCTGGAATCCAGACAGGGTCACTCCCCAGAGCTCCACGACAGCCATGGGGCAGAGCCACTGCTCGATATTTCTATACTTTTCTCTCTTATTTGTCAGCTGTAGTCTGAAACCAAACATTCTTTCCATGAGGTTCCAGAAGGCTGTAAGTTTTGTTCAAGCAGGAGGGTCTTGATCATGTTGCTGAACAGAAAGGTGTGGGATTTGCAGTAGTTCCGGGGCTCTCTCAGTCCCTTACCTAGAGGAACAAAGGATCAATTGCTGCATTTCTAGACTGGTTCCCTCCCAGCTGCCCTTGCAGGGGGCTTTCCAGCCAGCCCTGCTCTGAAAACCATCAAAGGCCCTTGCAGAGCCACTGCTTGGGCTCCCATGGGGGTTTGTGCTTCTTGCAGGGCTGAGCAAACCACAGGCAGCCCTTTTCCCCCCACAGAATTCTCACCTCTGCAGCAGCTCTAAAGCTGCCAGAATCAAAACCAAGGGGGCAGGGGGGACCCTCAGGTCCTGGCTGCCACCTGGGGCTGGCCAGAGCAGGGCTGGGCAATGGCCATCCCTGTGCAGTGGGGCTGGGCCATGGCTGGGCCCCATCCTTGGATGGCCACTGGCTTCAAAGAGGAGGAGTTTGGGGGCTCCTTCTTGCCCTGGGCTCCATCCCCGAGCTACTCTTGCTGGCTCAGATCCTGCAGGGGGTGGGCTAGAAGGGAGAAGTCTGGACCCTCCTGGAAGGTCCTGTCAAGCCACAGGACAGGGCCCCCTTGGCCACCAGGTGTCCTCCCTGGGACAGGATCCCCCCAGCACAGGAGCACCCTGGATGTGACCCCCCAAGAAAGAACCCATCCCCCGTGTGACAAAGGTGACAAATGGCCTCTTCCTTCTGCTGCGGGAGAGACAAAGTGAAATTGTTGGGGAGGCACAGCCAGACACCCCCATCCTGCACAGCCTCCCCAGCCCTCCCTGCAGGCCCCTCACCCCTGCTTCCCCCACCCTGGGCTTCCCCCAACCCCTTTCCTGCTCAGGGCCTCTCCAGGATCATCAACGTCTGAACTGGGGGCTTGTGAAATTGAGGGGTAAAATAATGGAAATGGAAATTAAGAGACAAAAAATTCACTGGGGATTGGTGGGACAGAGACCTAGAGCCCCTTGGAATAAGGCTGGGGTGACCCCCTTGTGGGGGGATTACTTGTGGGGTTACCTGTGGGGTCTGTGCTGGGCTCTGGGTAATCCCAAAATCTGAAGCACCCAAGGAAGGAGCTGTGACCCATCAGCGCACCCAGCAACTGCCCTGTGATAGTCTGTCTGAAATTTCTCTCATTTGTCTCATGATTTTTGTCATAATAAAGGACAGAAACTGAGACCACCCCAAGATCCTGTTTGATATCTGGGATTGACGAAAGTCTGCCAAGCTTACAAGGCCGAGATGTAACTCCCAGCCTGCCAAGTAATTGTGCAAAGGAGCACCTTGACCCGTTTTGCAACAACAAGCCTTGGAATTTCCCTGCCTCTCAGCTTGGATGGACTCTTTTTTGGAATAACCTTTAAGTGGTCCCCACAGAAGACCCTTCATCTGTTCTGCAACCACTGTGACTGACTGACTGAGATGGGAGAAGTCTCTTCTCCAAGGACTGAGACATCACATAAAGATTTTCTTCCCAAGGATTGAGACTGAAACCTGGGGGGAACTGGTAGGGGGAACAGAACAGACTGTGATGTTTGCTCGCGGGTAGTGATTATTGGGACTATTGGACCAAGAAGGAAACTATTGCATTATTTCCCCCCCCTTTCGCCATCTTCCATTGGATAAAAACCCCCAGGTTAGCTAGTCCAATTTGAAGATCTTCCCCGCGCTTGGAACAACTCCTCGACTGACGGAACCTCGACTGGACTCTGAAGGACCCCGTCGCTTCCGCGGGTGGTAGCTATAGCCTCCTCTTTTCTCTTTGCCCCCCTACTTTTCCAGATGCTTTCCCCACTTTCTCTCTTTTCCCTCACATGCATTTTTGCTGTAATCATTCAATAAAGTGAACTGTTTTGATGGTTACTGCAAACCCCCTTTGACATGTTGGTATTTTGTGCTGAGAAATGCTTTGGAAACAAATCATCACGAAATCCGTCAATAAGGACAGTTTGTGACATGCCCATCCCTGACACTCCCATTACCCTGGGAACCCGACTGTGGGAGCCCCATTCCTTATGTCCCACCCTCTCTGCAAGCCCATCCCAGTGCTCACATTCCCCACTGATCTCCATGGCCCAAGATCCCATTCTAAGGAAGCCTCTCCTGTTCATTCCATCCTCTGAAATCCTCCTTCCCCCAGGACCTTGATTCTCCCAGCACCTACCATTCCCCAATGCCATGACCCCAAATCTCTGGAGCCCATGTTCCCCTGAGACTCCCATCCCTGTGTCCCCCCAGCTCTGGGGACCCCCATTCCCATGGCACCCTCATTCCCAGTGACTCCCCCTACTCAAAACCCCCATTCCCCAGGGACTGCACCCTGCCTCCCCAAACCCACTGAGCCCCCCACTCCTGGGAATCCCATGTCTCACTTTGTCCCACCCAGCTTTGTCCCCAGCCTGTGCCCAGCTTGTGGCCATCCTGCCCCCACCAAAGGCCACCTACACGTGGGGACAGATGTGACCTCAATTCCTTCCCCTTTGTCCGAAGAGCCACCAGCCAGGAGAGTGGTGGCCATAGCAGCGAGTGACAGCCAGTCCACATGGCTGGGGACACCAGGATGGCCGGGAAGGTGGCACTGCTCCTGTGAGGTGAGTGCCCCAGGCACAGGCCTGACACCCTGGGGATGGAAGGGGAGGGGGCACAGGGGGGCTGCAGGGTCCCCTGAGGTCCCCAGTGCCAGCAGAGCCAGTCCATGTTACCCACAGTGGACCTTGGTGAGACTGTGACTGATGTAGGGTGGCTTTGGGGACAGGAACAAGGGGCAGGAATTTGGGGATGGGGATTTCGGAGCAGGAATGTGGGGACTGGCACCTTTGGGCTCAGGTAGCTCTGGGGATAGGGACAAGGGAACTGGGATGCAGGGACAGAAGGGGACAAGAACCATGAGGATGTGGCCGTGGGGATGGGATCATGGGCATGGGATCATGAGCTGCTGGGGGTGACCTGGGCCAGCATGGGCTGTGTCCGTGGTGTCCTTGTGCCTGGGGTGTCCACAGTGTCCCCATGTTCTGCCTCAGCCCAGGGTGGCCTTGGTGTCCCTGTTCCCAAGGTGTCTGTGCCACACAGATGTGGTGCATGGGTAGCTGAGACACAGACATGTCCCCTGGCCTCTTCCAATCTTTTGGGGCCACCCCCATGCACTTTCCCACAAGAACTGATGTCCCCATAGGGACAGTTTGGAGACACCCTAACCTGGGTGCCACAGTCCCTATGTTGCCACCATTACTGAGCCCTGTCCATTCTCCCTTCCAGCCCAAACCCTCGGCCTCTCTGGTGAGTACTCGGGGGATACCATGGCCCCACTCTGCTCTCCTCAGCCCTGCGCTGTGGCCCTGGAAGGCTGGTGTTCCCTGTCACCTGCAGGTGCCCAGACCCTCCAGATCCTAGTGGGGCCCCCCTGGACACCGGCGGTGCTGTGGGATACTTACCTGTGAGACAGAGTAGAAATTTTCCAGGGTAGAAATCCATTTTGATTTAGGTGAAATGTACATCCTTGAATTGTCTGTAGCTTGCTGTTTAGTCTCACTGCCTGTTCTCTTGAAGGGCCTGTGCTTAGAGAGACTGCTTCAGCCAAAAGACAAGAGATAAAGGGGGGAAGAAGAGAGCAGGCAGAGCAGGGTAACCTGACCCAAGAGTTCCTTCTGAAGAATTAGTAGCAAGTGTCACATGAAATCAGCAGAATGAGTATGTATGAACCTGTTGTGAAATTATATGCATATGTATTTGAGAGAGCCATAAAAAGAGACCTGAGGTTCGCAGAAGTACACATGCCTTTTGAGGGGAGTAATCCCTGCATGCGTTCAGTGCTGCAATAAACATACTGGCTTTACAACTTTCACAAGTTGTAGAGTTTTTGATCTTTTCCTCAAAACATTCTGTTGACCACGAAGGGACCATCTCTGTCCCCACAGAACAGAAGGGATAAACAGACCCTCCTAGGTGCGCCCCGAGATCTTCCAGGAGGAGCTCCGCTCGTCTCAGCTTGCCTCCTGCGGAGACAGACAAGGACCTGCTGGTGTGCAGAGGATTCGGTATGTATTAAGAGGGCCCCGGGGGATAGGAAGGCTGAATAAGTCACTCAGAGACATCTGAGTGCTTGGCCTGTGGCCTGGTCGATAGAGCGACTGGGAGATGAGAGTTCACTGTCTGATAGAGCGGCCGCTAGCAACCCTGGGGGTGGGTTTGAGTGGACTCGCGTGTGTGTGTGTGTGTGTGTGGTGTCTGGACACTGCATCGTTGTATAGTTAATGCACTGTGTAATTAATGTTAGTGTGTTTGTAAACGTGCAAGTGCATGGTGTACAAAGTGCAGGTGGGTTTCTGCCCACAACTGACAGGGCCGAGTGGGGCCAGAAGCACCAGCCAGGCGAGCTGTGAGGGCAGGGAGTGCCCTGTGGAGAAGTGGAACAAGTGGAGAAACATCAGTGAAAGTATTTATTGTGTTTAGAAGTAGTGATTTGTGTAGATGGAGCACATTTTAACCGTGAGTACGAGCTCAGGGAGTTCCTCTTCTGCCTGGTAGTTAGACTTGATCTCTAGCATTTTACTGTGTGCTGTTATTTTGATTGTGTCTAGGGTGTCTGAGAGCCAGAGAAAGCTGATGTAGGTAAATGCTGAAGTATTGTATGCTGTGTTGTCTGTGTTGTGTTAAGAAAAGTGGGCACTTTGAGAGATATGCCCTTTCCCAGTGAGTTTTTGTGTTTCTTCCCCCACATTGTGCTAATTTGATACTCATATTGTATAGTAGCATTTGTAGAAGTTTTAGGTATTTGTTTGCAACAAGTGTAGCATTTTACACAAAAGAGCTACAGTAGGGTGATTCATGTTTAACTGTAGTAAAACAAATTAAAGGAATTCCACTAATTCCCCCCCAGCAATTCAAGCCCTGACTCATCTGAATTTGAGATAAGAGAGGTGGTGTGTGTGTGTCTGTCTGTCTGTCTGTCTGTGTTTGTGGGCATATCAAACTTTTTGCTGTAACAACCACAGCCTCTTGCAAGGCAGTAAAGCGAGTGTCAGTAGAAGCAATGCTTGGATTAGATTGTGCAGGAAAAAAACTAGAAAATACTAGGATTTTGTAAACCAGAGTTTAGATAGAAGAGATGAATGAGTCCATCAGACTTCAGCTGGTAATACAGTAAGCTTAGACTGAGAAAACCGACATAGAGGTTAAGTGATAAACTCCAAAGTGATAAATGCCAAAGGAATAGCCTGCAGGCAGTTCCTGGGAGCTTTTAGTGCATTGAGAGGCTGGCACCTTGTGTGCAATGCAGAGGTGCTGATATTGCTGTTCTGCCACCTGGAGGTCTGTGTTGTGAGGAAAAACTGATAAAAGACACTGTGAGTGGAAACAAGATAGTATAAGGAGAAGGAGATAATAAGAACTAACCGGAGCAAAGAAGCTCCTGACCTAGCCCCTTTGGGAGGGGCTCTTTGGGAGAAAGCTGCCAGTAGGGGCAGCTCAGAAAAGAAAGAGATTTGTAAGACTTTATTGCAGTTACTGCTGTTTTAAAATGGGAAGGTAAATGAGATAGTCCCGTATGTTAGTGTGGTTTTGTTTAAAGAAATCACCAAGAATGGCAAAGGGACTGTGAGATCAGACCGCCCTCAGACCCACTGGTCAGGCAAACTGAAATGCAAAGCGATTACAACTCGCAAAATGAGTACATATAACTTGTTAACGGCTCCTTCTAAAGTACAGGAGGATAAAGAAGACCTCCCCAAAAAAGAAGAAGACTCAAACTCCAAAGTTCACACCCATTCACACCCATCCCCCTCCTAGCAGTCCAATTTCACCCAGGACTAGGAGGGAGCAGACCCCTCTACAAGAGGCAGTGAGACCAGAAGAAAAGAAAAGGGTGGAATTTTAGTTGATACAGGAGCCATAGATTCAGTTTTAAATAAAGCTTTAGTACCTGTGGAGAATGATTATGTTACAATGTGAGGAACAACTGGCCAGTCTGAGAAGGCATACTTTTGTAAACCTTTAAAGTAACATATGTACTTAGGAGCTTTTGTATATGCCCAATTCGCTGAACATTCTCAAATGAAGTAGTTACTCTGGAGGCAAATGATATAAAGATGTTAAGCTTATCATTAACAGCCATTGAAATTAAGAAAAAACTAGTAAAGAGATATTAGAGCAAGTTTTTTCGGGGGTATGGGCCTCTGCTGTACCAAAGAAAGTGAAGAATGCGTCCCCATAGTAATCAAGCTTAAAGAAATAAAACAACCAGTGAGAATTAAGCAGTACCCCCTGAAGAGAAGTCAAGGAAGAAATCAGCCCAATAACTGATAGTACTAGATTGAGGGCTGTCAATAAGATAATGAAGAATTTATACCCTGTGGTAGCAAATCCATATATTTTACTAACTTGTTTAACACCTGAGCTAATCTGGTTTACTGTTTCAGACCTGAGAGATGCCTTCTTTTGCCTCCCTATCCACGAAGCCAGCCAGAAAATTTTTGCACTCAAATGAGAAAGCCCTAAAAGCAGTGCAAAACCCAGCTCACATAGTCTATGTGCCTCAAGGCTTCAAATTCCCCCCACTCTGTCTGGGGAGCAACTTGCAAAAGATCTGGAGTCCTGGGAAGCTCAGCAGGAAGGCAAGCTGTTGCAGTACGTAGATGATCTTCTAATAGCCACTCAGACGAGAGAAGCATGTGTGGCCTGGACAGTAAGCCTCTTGAATTTCCTAAGACTGCAAAGATACAGAGTATCAAAGAAGAAGGCACAGGTAGTGAAACAGAAAGTAATATACCTGGGCTATGAGGTGAGTGCTGGGCAACAGACTTTAAGGCAGGCTCGCAAAGAAGCCATCTGCCAAACCCCAAAACCCCAGACGATAAAGGAACTCCGAACCTTCTTAGGCATGGCAGGGTAGTGCCAGCTGTGGATTAATAATTATGGACTGCTTGTCAAGCCTCTCTATGCTCTTATTGCTAATGGAAACAGAGATCTCCAGCGGACAAAGGAAGCCACACAGGCCTTTCTCCAGCTAAAGAGTTCCCTCATGTCAGGTCCAGCCCTGGGACTTCCAGATGTAAGTAAACCATTCTTTCTATTTTCCCATGAAAAACAGAGAATTGCCTTAGGAATACTGGCTCAAGACTTAGGTCCATACCGAAGGGCAGTTGCTTACTTCTCCAAGCAGCTGGATGCAACAACCAAAAGATGGCCAGGTTGCCTCAGAGCTGTAGCAAAAGTCGTGCTGAATATTCAGAAGGCACGCAAGTTTTCCCTGGGACAGAAAATGACTGTGCAAGTGTCCCATACAGTGTCCACAGTACTGGAAGTAAAGGGTGGCCAGTGGCTTTCACCACAGAGAGAAATACCAAGCCATCATGGTAGAGCAAGATGATGTAAAGATAGTGGTGACTAATATTGTCAACCCAGCTTCCTTTCTCAGTAGAAATCAAAGAGAAGCAGTACACCACAATTGCCTGGAGACCATTTGAGCTACCTACTCCAGCTGCCCAGATTTGAAAGACACTCCTCTGGACAATGCAGAGACCTGGTTCACTGATGAGAGCAGCTGCATTGCCAATGGAAAGCGACATGCTGGGTACACAGTAGCCACCTGCAGAGAGGTAACAGAATCTGCGCCCTTACCAACAGGCACCTCTGCGCAGAAGGCTGAGATAATTGCCCTGACCCGTGCCTTAGAAATAGCAAAAGGAAAGAGGATAAACATCTACACGGACTCGAGGTATGAATTCAGAGTCGTGCATGCACATAGAGCCATCTAGAAAGAGAGAGGACTGCTGACCTAACAGAGAAAGAACAGCAAACATGCACAAGAGATCATCCAGCTGCTGGAAGCAGTTCAGCTGCCTGAAAAGGTAGCAATTGTGCATATTAAGGCACATCAAAAAGTGAGCTCAGAATTAGGAGAAGGAAATGAGCTGGCGGATAGAGAGGCAAAGGAAGCAGCGAAAGGTGAGGTGAGCCCTAATTCCAGATAGACAAATTTCCCTTGAAAGTAAGCCAGAATATAATAAGAGAGATAGAAAATTGATTGAAGATCAAAAAAGGATGTATAACCAAGAAGGGTGGGCTACTATTGAAAAGAAGCTGGTAATCCCTTCCCATTTCTTGTGGTCACTAGTAAGGGAAGAGCACCAGAAAGCACACTGAGGAATAGATGCCCTATACAACCCACTTGATTGAAAGAATTGTTGCTAGGAATTTATATGCCACTATTACTCAAGTGACCTGACAGTGTGATCTTTGGCTCCAGACTAACCCCAAAAATACCCCCAAACCGAAACTCGGTCAGATTAGGAGAGACCATAGGCCTGGACAGCAGTGGCAAATTGACTTTTCAGAACTCCCGAGGAAAGGAGGGTATCAGTATTTATTGGTATTGACAGACACATTTTCAGGGTGGCCAGAAGCTTTCCCCACCAGAACTGTCAAAGTTCGAGAAGTTACTAGAGTGTTATTACAAGAAACAATACCATGTTTTGGAGTTCCAGCCATAATATCCTCAGATAGAGGATCACATTTCATTTCCAAAATTTCCAAAATGCAAAAAATAGTGCAACAGATTAGTAGCCACCGGGCTACTTCACACTCTGTACCCCCCCTAATCAAGCAGCCAGGTGGAGAAAATGAATCATTTGATTAAGCAGCAGATTGTAAGACTTGGGCAGGAAGTTAATCTACCCTAGCCCCAAGCACTTCCACTAGCACTGTTGCAAATTTAAACTAAACCTAGAGCTAAAGAAAGTCTAAGTCCCTTTGAAATGCTTTATGGAACACAAAAAGAATGCCCAGTACATTGGAGAGGTAACACTGGCCACCTACATGGGGGCTTTAGGCAAACAGCTCAGAAAAATTGAGAAACGTGTGGCTGCAACTCAGAGCAGGGAGTTAGATGGGCCAGTGCATAACATATAGCCTAGAGATTATGGATATGTTAAGCCTCTTGCAGAAAAGACTTTGGAACCACAGTAAAGAAGACCATTCCAGGTGCTTCTCACCACCCTCACTGCAATCAAGATCAAGGAGCAGAATGCCTGGATCCATCACTCTCGAGTGAAGAAGGGCCCAGAAGCCCCCTTGGAGAGTGACACCAGGAGACAATGAACTGAGACTAAAACTCACTCAAGCAAAATGAGTATATTGCAGTCGAGGGTTGTTCATACTTTCACTTACAGAATTGTTTTGTATATAATAATAATTGAAATCTTAAAATTAGAGAGTACCTCTATTCAAAGTGATGCTGAATGGCCTTGGTCCCAGGCTTTTAATCAGGATACTAGATCCATGAGAGAACTTTCTGAGATAAAAGATTTAAACCTGTCCACTGTAGTAATTCATCGAGATCAAGTATATGAAGAGCAAGAGTAGCAAGAACAAGAACTGTAGACACTTCAAAAGAGTTGCTAATGCAAATCAACATCTCAAAAATCCAACCAGTCTGCTCCTCTTTCCTAAGAACATCCTTTGAGAGCTGCACAGTGTAGTAACAAAGACAGGCAGACCTTAAGAGCAGAATAAGAAAGGATCTAACTGGGATATTAGGAACAGGATTAGGAGTTCTAAATGGAATTGATTCAGAAATACTGATGAATAAGCTAGCCACTGCAGCAAGCAGCCTAACAAAATTGAAGCAGCATTTACAGTCATCTCTACTAGCATTAAGAACTAGCCAGTGGCAGATTTCAAAAGCACTGCCAAAGTAAGAAAAGGCCAGGGACCAAGATCACAAGTTATTAGTAGAAGTACTTAGTACAGTTCAAGATAATGTGATAATATATCTTTAGCTTTCAGTTGTATACAAGCACAGTTGCAGATGCAGTCAACAGCAGCTCTGCTCATACAAGAAGGGAGGGAAAGTCATTTTCCAGCTGAAATTCAGAAAGTTGTCTAAGATAATGCAATTTGTTATAAATGATCGAATCTGCAGCCAAATTTAAAAAAAAATTAACAAAGATTTATTAGATCAATAACAAAATATAATTTAAAAATTCACCACAGCCAAGACAGCATCAACTCCGGAATTTGGTGCTGGGTGAACCTGGATCCAACTGACAGAGTGCCAGCATCTCCCCAGTGGTTCACCCCGACTGTCTCATACAGCCAGTTTATATCCCCTATGTTCCACCTGGGGCCGCAATGACAGAATGTCCTTTGTGTCCCTTCATATGTAGAGCTGGATCATATAGATACAAAGCCAGTCCAGGTGTTCCAATGACTGTCTGAGCCCTTCCAGAATAGCCTTCTTTGGCATGTATTGCTGGGTCCATAGGGATTCGATGCAAAAGCCAGTCCCGGTGTCCCTATGGCCATCTTTCACATGTAATCAAGTGGTGCCAGTATTCAAAGCATTTCTGGGAAGTCGACATTCATGGTCTGGGAAGGCTTCATTCTTAAGCTAACGGACTTGATATTATCTTTAGCGTTAGAAATAGGACTCTGCTCTCAGCCAGAGTGGTCAAGTACATGAGTTGGATTCTTACAATATCTTATACACACACATATATATATACAAATAGCATGAATTAACTCTATATATGTATAACACAATTGATTTTGAAAAAAGCTTCAGTCCTGGTAAACTATAGTAAATTTCACCTATAATCCTGTTTCTAATGTAGCCACTGCCTTTGTACTTACCATACGTAATAGCACTGTTTACGTTATCCATCCCATCATTGCACCAAGATTAAATAATGAAAAAACAGTGCTCTACCCTTCAGAACATAGACTGTAAACACGAAAAATGAATGAAAAGTAGCAAACAGTAAACTTAGAATCATGCATTACTAGAGAACAGCTGAGATTCATTTGTGAAAGCAGTACTATTAATGCCCAAGATGTGTGTCTGGACACTGAACAGCGTATTTGCCACTTCAAAATTCATCCAGTCACTGATCAAAAAACTGTGCTCGTATATGCTGGTAAAAGTTGTGAGTGTCTAAAAACTGCTTGCACTGCTGTAAAAATTGATAAAAATGATGTTATATTAGCTAAAGTAAGTTTAAAGTTATCCTTTATTATTAATTTGAAATTAGAGAATACTACAGCGTATAGCTCTGTTAATCTCCCTATCAAATGTATGTGGTAAAGCATTGAGAGACACTTATTGTCGTAAGAGTTTGCATTAAGTAAAAGAATTTACTTATTTTCCAGGAAAGGGGGGAAATGAGACAGAGTAGAAATTTTCCAGGGTAGAAATACATTTTGATTTAGGTGAAATGTTCATCTTTGAATTAAGTCTGTAGCTTGCTGTTTAGTCTCACTGCCTGTTCTCTTGAAGGGCCTGTGCTTAGAGAGACTGCTTCAGCCAAAAGACAAGAGATAAGGGGGGAAGAAGAGAGCAGACAGAGCAGGGCAACCTGACCCAAGAGTTCCTTCAGAAGAATTAGTAGCAAGTATCACATGAAATCAGTAGAATGAATATGTATGAACCTGTTTGGAAATTATATGCATATGTATTTGAGAGAGCCATAAAAAGAGACCTGAAGTTCACAGAGGTACACTTGCCTTTTGAGGGGAGTAATCCCCGCATGCGTCCAGCGCTGCAATAAACATACCGACTTTACAACTTTCACAAATTGTGGAGCTTTTTTGATCTCTTCCACAAAACAGTAGAGACACCTGTGATCTTACTGATGACCTCAGTGGGAATCTGACGCCATCCATCTTGCCACTTTTCTCCCAGGAAGTGGATCTCTCGGGCAAGTCCTTTGACTTTGATCTTCTGGATGCTGAAGCCAGCTTCCAGCAGACTCTGGATGAATTTCTCTCCTTTCTCAAATACTTCCATTGTCGTGTTCCCCCACACAATGATATCATCGATGTGCTGCAGATGTTCTGGAGCTTCACCCTTTTCCAGTGCAGCCTGGATCAGTCCATGGCAGATGGTGGGGCTGTGCTTCCACCCCTGGGGCAGTCAGTTCCAGTTGTACTGCATGGCCCTCCAGGTGAAAGCAAACTGAGGCCTGCATTCTGCTGCCAGAGGAATGAAGAAAAATGCATTGGCAATGTCAATAGTGGCAAAGCACTTTGCTGCCTTGGATTCCCGCTCGTACTGGAGTTCCAAGCATGTCTGGCACAGCAGATGCTGGTAATCAGCACTTGTTGCTCTTTCAACTTCATCCTACTGCAGATGGGTTTTCTGATAGTCCAGGCAAGGTGTTCAATGGCTTCATGTTCTCAGCCTCTGCAGCAGCTATGCCAAAAGCCCACCTGAGTCCCATTGGGTATTTGTAATAGCCATTCTGGAGGAAGTCTATGCCCAGAATACACGGGGCCTCTGGGCCAGTCACAATAGGATGTTTCTGCTCTTCCTTCCCAGTCAGGCTCACCTGGGCTCCCAACAGGGTCAATTGCTGCCATCCCCCCATCACCCCAGCAATGGAAACAGGTTGTGCTCCCACATGTCCCAATGGCATGAGGGTACACTGAACATCAGTATCAAATAAGGCATTGTATTTTTATGGCTCTGATGTGCCAGGCCATCGGATCCACACCGTCCAAAAAATCCGGTTTTCCCATGCCTCTTCCTGGCTAGAGGCAGGGCCCTCCTAGCCCTGGTTGTTATTTCTTTTCTGGGCATACATGTAGAGGTTCCTTCAAGGGGATCTGACAGATCATACCCAGCAGCTTGGTCATGGGAGGCTGAGACTGCCTTCCATTTAGTGGAACTCCCTTGGTTAGTGTTTCCCTCCTTGAGTTGATGCACCCATGCTGCCAGGACAGAAGTGGGTTTCTCATCCCAGATTCCCATGTCTGCTCCATGGTCACGCAGGAAGAACCACAGGTCAGCCCTTGGGGTGTAATCTGTCTCTCTAGCTGGGGGACGTTGGGCTCTGACTTTGGGGCCTGTGACTGGCACAGGTGCTGCACTGATCTTTCTCCCCTCCTCCTTCATCTCCCTCATCTCCTCTTATCAGGTCCTTGTTCACAGCAGAGACATGAGCCTGCATCAGGCTATTGATCATACTCTCACAATTTCTAAGCTTGGTGACAGAACCCACTGTCTCTTGGTTGTTATCAGCATTAATCATTGCAATGAAGGTGGTGTATTGTGATGGCCCCAGATTTGCCAGACTCCACAGCATTTGCCCTGTGCACCTGACCTTGTTGGGGTCATTATCATGCTGTCCATCCCTCCCAAAGTGTACCTCCAATACTGCCACTTCTCTCAGCTGTTGGATCCCTTCCTCCAGGGTCTTCCAGCACATTCTATGGTGGTGCTCCTGCATTCTCTCCCTGTGGACAAACCTCTCTCTGACACTCATTAAAAGCCGTTCCCAGAGGGAAAGGGACTCTGACTCCCTTACAAAAATCTGATTCATACTTGAGTCCTGGGTCAATGCTCCTAAATTCCTTGCCTCACCACCATCCAGTTGCACTCCTGTACCCGTAAGGTCCCAGACCCAGAGTAACCAGGTTGTATAAGCCTCACGTCCCCATGGTATAATGTCTTTGTGCAGTTCACCCACAGGGACTTTTGTACATCAGGGACTCAGTGATGAAGTCAACCATTGGCTCTCCTGTGGGATGTGAGGGCCCTCCATTCTTATCCTTACCTGGATGCTCCAATTTCATCTTAGGTCTCCTTGTTTCCATAGGGGCGACTGTGGCTGGCTGTGACTGCCTTTGCAGTTCAGCTGGAACCTGGATGGTTGTAACATCTGTGGGCTCCACTGCTGCACCATCAGACTCTCTCTCTTTGAGGCTGGGGGAGGGTTTCTCAACACCTGGGGAAATGTACTCCTGCAGCATCTGGCCCATCTCTTTCACCAGAACCCCTACCCAGTCTGGGTGGTTCATTTCCTACGTGGGCTGTGGGGCCGGGTCAGGCTCTGGGGCAGCAGCATCCCTTGTCTCTGGAGTAGGTGTCAACGCGGTTATCCAGGTTAATCTTCCTTTATCTCTAAATGCTAAATAGAACAACCACTGTATGATATCATTAGCATTTTGAGTGGATCTGAACCCTTTCAAAACTGGTGGTGCAGACCCAAAAGCTGGGTCAGGGGCTGGGAGAAAATTTCCCCCAGTGTCATTTCCTCACAGTAAGTACCATTATTAAAAAAAACCAAAAACCACACAGTTAGTGTTTGATAGCTCTGAATCCATGTGCCTGCCTTCCAGCGGAAGTTAAAGATCCATTAATTCCTCACCTCATTAAGCCATAAAGCAAACTGGATAATAGCCACAGTAGCTTTAGTTAACGGTTAGCCGTGTTCCCAGGGATGGCCAGGGTGCTCCTGATGAGGCAGAAGGAAGAGCTCCAGGCCCTCTGTGAGGGTGAGTGAGAGCAGTGGGCTGTCAGCGGGGGCTAGCCGGGGAGCTGCAATGCCTGGGCAGGGAGCTGCAATCCCTGCCCTGGCTGCGGTGGGCTTCACTCCTTGTGGGGATGAGGCGCGGAGTGGGCAGAGCACACAGAGATTTCAGGGACATAGGTGAGGGGATTCATGGCCAGCACCTTGCAGCTGATCCCCTTGGCCACTCCTCTCTTGTGGCCATGGCAAGAGCTGGGTGGGATGGCCCTGGCAGGAAGGTGTCCTTGGATTCCTGCACATCCAGGTTCTGACTGTGGCTCTGTTCCTCTCTCTTTCAGCCCTTCAAGCCCTGAGTGAAGACAACAGCCCCTCCCATAGAAGCACATTTATACAGATGATGTTTGAGGGAAGAGCTGCAGAACTACTTTCATCAGCTGGCTCAGAAGAAGCACCATCTCTTGAAGACCTCCAGATCCCTTGGAAGGTGAGACCACATGGAGACCAGAGGAGACCAGCTGGACTTCCTGGCACAGCTGATGATTGGCACAGCTGAGACTGTGGGAAGCTCCCATAGCTCCTGCCTTCTCCCTCCCTGTTGACAGCTTCCTGCCTCCAGCCCTCAGACCCTGCCCATCCCCTTTCTTCCCTCCCAGCTCATCCCTTTGCTTCACCTTCCATTAATAAACAGTTTGGCTTCTTCGCTTTACCTGCATCTCTGTGGAGCTGGAGCAATGCAAATCTGGAGCCCTGGGACACACAGGCCCCTCCTGCCGTTCTCTTCCACACCATGTTTTGTGCACAGACACAGAGGAACGAGGGCAGATCAGGCTGGAAAGGTTCCTGTGCTGGAGGTCCAGTTCCACAACACTGTGGAGTTACAGATCTTGCTGAGCACGCTGGAGCCCCTGGACTTTGGAAGAGCCAAGCTGAGGATGCTCTGAACTATGCTCTGAAGGATGCTGTGAGGGATTCCATGGCAAGCATCCACGGAGGGCAAAGGAGCTTGGAATGCTGGAAGGTTTTAAGAACAGCTTCCTGAAAGCACAGCAGTGCTCCATCCCTACACAGGATCAGGAAGAAGGCAGAACCAGCGACCACCTGCAGCGGGGAAATAGCGGGATGCGGAGGTTCAGGGACATCACACCATAACCAATGTGATCCAGTCAAGCCAAATTTATTATCCTTAAAAAGATTATATTTTTAATTATTCTCTACTGTCCACGCATCTCTAGCTAATACATGATTGGTTATCCTAACTGTTCATGTGTCTAAGATAGGATGCTGATTGGATCATCTACTTTTCCATGTGTCTGGTTGTGGTTTAGTGTCCCATTCAAGAACTGTCTTTTTCCTTACTTTCCCAAGTTCACTGACAAACTTGCTGAGTCCGGATGACTCTTCTTCTTGTATCTTTTTCAATGATATACCAACCCCATTTTCTGAATATGTCCATCATTGTTTGTGAACGTGTCCATTTTCCATTATCCCAAGGAGACTGGATTGTGCACCAGCTGAATATGGCCTTTGTCCGTCAAAAACTCCTCCATCTGCAAAAAATCTTCAACAACCATCCAGGCTTAACAGAGAGTTTTGGGTGTGCCTAAGAGTAAATGAAGTAGCAGCACAGTGCCCGAGACTCAGACGTTCCACTGTGCCAGTGCCCGGAGCGCTGTCAGGCAGTGCTGGGATCCCGGGTGTGGTTCTGGTCCCCACAGGTGAGGAATGGCAGCCCCAGGCTCAGACCCAGTCAGAAAGCCAACCAAGTGAGACCAGAGGGAGAGCAGCCTTCCAGTTTCTCTTGGGCATGGCCACAAAACAACCCCTGCTGCTTCTTCCTCTGCCTGTGTTTGGGGTGTGCTGGTGGCAGAGCCAGCCAGGTTGTGCTCTGCGTTCCAAAGCCAGTTGGGAGCGGGCATGAAAAGCACTGTGTGCATAGCAGAGAGTCCTGGAAGGTGCTGGCAAGAGCGTCCTGTGGGGACAGGGCTCTGGGCTCTGGCTGGGAACAGCCTGGTTTTGCTGCTGTGACCGCAGGCAGGAGTTGAGGCAGGTGAAGAGGGAGCAGGCAGCTTGTGTTTGTAGAGAGCCTGGGGCTGCACCTCTGAACCTCCACCTGGAAACACACTTGGGGGAATACAAGCTAGAGCTGGAGTGCCCGTCCTGAAAGGACCTGGAGTCATTCAGCCTTGCCAGCTTTTCTCAAGAGTGTGTTGGTGTTCCCCAGGAAAGCTCCACATTTGGGGAAATGCCCCTGGAGGAAAGGGGCTTGCTTCTCAAGGAAAGTGCTTCCCAGGGAGCTCCCAGTGAGGTGGGAAGGGTGATCCAGGAGCCCTAGGCCTGGCAGCCTGAGCTTGCCACCAGGGAAGGCCTTGGAGCAGATCCTCCTGAGTGCCATCCTATGGCACGTGCAGGGAACCAGGGCATCTGCTGGAGGGTGGGAAAGCTCTGCGGAGGGACAGGGACAGCTGGGGGACCTGGTGGGGTGTTGAGGGCTTCTGGGCAGGAGTTTGGGAGGGGGGGTTGGTGTTGATGGGGTGTTGGGGAAGGAGTTGTCTGGAAGGTGAGAGGTCTAGGCTGGAATTTGAGTCAGTTTGAAGGCAGCATCTGTGGTTTGGCACAGCTTTGGTTACAGAGGGCAGAAAGAATATCTGTGACTCTTGCTGTTCATGGTCCTGATTCTCCTGCAGGGAACAAGAGAGGAGAGCTGTACTTTACTGGCCACTTAGATACCTGTACCAGGGGGAGCATTAGGCCTTTTGCCTTTTACTTATTTGTTTGGGCTATTTTTGTAACTCTGAGTGGACTTTCATTTCTTGAGAGATTTTATTCCTTAAGAGAATTAGGATATTATCACCCCTTCATAGAAAAATGTTTGTAAACCAAAGAATGGGCCTTTTTTTTGCCTCTGTGTAGTGTTACATTCCGTAAAGTGACTCTCAGTGGATGATGTTAGGGCAAATGAGTTGCTGCTTTGAGATAGGAAGCAAAATTCCAAGTCTTAACCTTCTCAGGTCATCCCAATGAATTTGGGAAGTTTGCAACTTTTTGGAACTACTTGAGATGAGCAATGGGAAGTAAAGCTTTCCTGAACTGAGGAGTCACATTCTTCTGTGCCTTCATTACAAGGGCGTTTTTGTGCTAAAGGAAATTACTTCCATGAGAAAATAATTTCAGCATGGAGTGAGAGCTTCTGACAGAGACCAAGTGTTGCCAGCTGATGTTCCAGGTGCTCCTGCCAACAGCCCCTGCAGGAAGGAGCACAGCCCCCAATGCACGTGGGCTTTGGCTCCCTCTGGCACAGAAGCCCCCTGGGGGCACAGGTCTCTGGGGCAGGAGATGGGCACCAGGGCTGCCAGGGCTCGGGGGGTGGCAGGTCTGCTTGGGTGGGGACTCTGCCACACCTGCTGATGTCAGTGGTCCCCGGGCCCCAGGGCTCAGAGCAGCATTCGTGCCCTGGCCTGCACATTCCCTGTCCGTGTCACACCCACAAGTTAAGGATGGCAACCAGCTAGGATGTGTCCCAAGGAGCCTTTGCCAGCTTCTGTGGAAGGCCCTGTGCCCTTCCCAGCGTGGCTGCTTTAGCAGCCTTGGGGGCTCCTTCTGCTGACCTGAGCCCACAGAGCAGGGCAGCGTTTGCTGATGGTTTGAGCCGTTCCTAAAGACCCTGTCAGGCTGGCGTAGACGCTTGGGGTGAGATATTCCTTCCAGCCTGGGCCACTTTGGGTGGGCTGGGGGCAGCCTCAGGGCAGAGGGCAGTGTGTGCAGGGGCCCTTTGTGACACGGTGCAGCATGGTCACTGTGGCATAGAACGGGTGTCCAAGGGTCCTTTGTGACACGTGGTGACATAGGAGCTGGCGGTGACAAGACCACGCCACAGTGCTCGGAGCACGCAACGGGACAGGACGGGACAGAGCGGTGCCGTGAGGAGCCCCCGCACAGCGCGCTCGTTCGTGTCTGACCCGGAGCCTTTCTGAGCTGTTATTCCTGCAGCTGACCTCGAGGCCAGACCACAGGACTTGCTGACCCGTGGCCTTCCCGAGGCTTCTCTTCTGCAGGTGCCCTCGAGGGCAGAGCATGGGACTTGGTGCCCCAGAGGCATCTCCCATCCCTACCGCCAGTGCCCTCGAAGCCAGACCACAATCCTGGACAGGAATCTCCTGTCCTTGTGACAGGAGCCCTCGAGACCAGAGTGCAGGACTTGCTGTCCTGTAGCTTTCCTGAGGCATCTCTCTTGAAGTTGCCTTCCAAGAAGAACTTGCTGATTTTGAGCTTTTCTGAGGGATCTCTCCTGCAAGTAGCCACAAATCCAGTCACTGACATGGAGCAGAGACCCCCAAAAGTGCCCAAGCTGGCCTGGGTGGAGGAGGACGAAGGCACCTCTGGAGCTGCCACAGCACCGGAGACCGAAGAGGTGGTGCTGTTTGAGCTGCCACAGGAGGGTGAGTGGCAGAGCTAGGCCACAGGGTTGGTGCCTGCAGCCACCTTGGCACCATTGCATCCCATCCCATCCCCTGGGCCATGCCCATGGACAGGATGGAAGAGGGGCTGGGCTGACACCCCACAGTGGCCATGCTCCATCCCCTGGGGCATCCTGGAGCTGTCCCTGCCTGGGGAGCGCAGGGCTGGGCTGTGTTCTCCGGCCTCTCCCGCAGCCCCTCAGCTCTGCCTGCGCTCGCTCTTTGCCAGATGTAGTCATGGAGCGCACACAAGAGCAGGAATCCAGCCATGGCCTCTTCCGCAGAACAGCACAGGTACCTGAAGCCATCCCCACCTGGGCTGGGCCTGCTTGTCACCATGCTTGGAGCATTGCGTGCAACATCCCTATCTTCCTGCCCTTCTCCTACAGCTGGTTTGCAATTTCATGAGGAGAATTCGGGAAGAAGAGACCAGCCCCGTGGGCACTGGGCTCAGAGCATATTCGCACATATTCCAAACCAAGACCAGTGCTGCCCTGCTGGGTATGCTCGTAGAGGAGGGCTTTACCAACCCAAAGCAAGTAAGCAGCCTGTGGCCAGGGTTTGACCCTCCCAGGAATTGCTTAGCCTCCCAAGCCATGCCTGCTGGTCCCTGTGAGCCTTGGAGGCCACATGGCAGTGTGGTGGGAAGGGCAGCACTTCTCTGGGGAAGCTGGGGACATTCCTCCCTCTGGCAGCTTTCCAAGTCTCCCTGTGCCTTCTCCAGGTGCCTGCCCTGGTCAGATACATCCACCAGTGGATCCTGGCCAATCAGTTTGCTGAGCACAGGCTGAACAGGACCCTGCTGGATCTCACCGAAGCACAGCCTGCTGATGTAGTCATGGCGCTCCTGCGTGTGGCCCCATCCTGTGACAGGTATGGGGCCCACCTGCCCAGAGGGCTCAGGGCTCCCCAGCCCATCAGCCTGGACAGCCTGGCCCAGCTGTCTGACCAACTGAGAGTTCCAGGGCCCTCTGGCTGCTCTCTTTGCCAGCCCTTGCATTCAGCTCACGAGCCTGCTGCCATGCTCTCTCGCTGCCCCTCAGGGGCCTGTCCCCACAGGGCTGGGCTGCCTGGGTGCTGCTGGCCAGGGCCAGTGGGCAGAGGCAGAGCTGGCAGCCAGCTCAGGTCCCCACTGCTGCCCAGGCCATGGTGCTGTGTCTGAGACCCCCCTTGAGACAGAGCTCTAACCCCACAGAGCTGCTTTGACCATGTGGATGAGCATCACGTCCTCACCCAGAACTGCAGAGCCAGTGCTGCTGATACTCCTGGATGTGTTGGGCAACTGGCCAGAGCACAGCACCTGCACGTCTGATGGGGACAAAACAAGTGTCTTTGTCCTGGCTGTGAGTTTCTGAAACTGGCCTTTGCTGGCCCCAAGGCCACCTCTCCAGCAGCTCTCCATCTTCCTTCCCCCACTGCATCTCCCTGCCTCAGGTGTTGGGCTGAAACCGTGCCCAGGGGCAGCTTCAGGGACACCAGGCCCGGTGCTCCCCCTGCGTCTCTCTGGGCCTCTCCCTCCTCTGCTTGAGCCCTGACAGGCGGACACCTCGGCACTGAGCACTGTCTCGGGGGGCTTTGTCCTTTGCAGGCAACTGTGGTGATGTGGAAGATCCTCCAGGCGCCTTGTGTCCCACACATAGTGACGGTGTGTTTCCCCCTCCTCTTTGTCCATCTGCTCATCCAAGTCTTCTTCAGCACTCTGGATGTGCCAGAAGAGGTCGATACCTTCTGGAAGGGATGCCAGGAGCAACATGGCCTTGCCACCAGCCCCAACAGGTGCTCCATCCCACTTCTCCTATCCCTGCCACGTCCTTGGGCAGGAGCCACTGCTCCCAGTGTGACCGGGGCTTTGCTCTGCATGCAGGTTTGCAGTGCAGACCCTGAAGTCCCTGCTCTGCCGAACACAGCAGGAGGATGTGGTGGTGGCAATGGAACGCAATTGTGGCTGGGACATGCTGCTGTGTGCTGACACCCACCACTGTGCCGTGGGTCTGCTGGCCAGGTGAGACCCCCTTCTCCCCACTGCCTCTGACATTTGTGCTCTGTGCCCAGGGAGCTCCACACAGTCCCCATGGTTGTGAGACAGAGGGCCTTGTGACCAAGGGATGGCCAAGCAGACTGGAAAAGGCTGGGAGAAGACATCCCCACAAGAAGCCGCCTCCCAAATAGGCCAGGGCCCCTTGCAGGATGCTGGGGAAAGACCAGACCTCTGTGAGTCAGTCCTGACAGAGGTTTGTCCCCCTGGCCCACAGTAAGCAAAGTCTTGGTTCCTTTTTCTCTTGCCAGGGAGATGTGCTGTGTCTTCAGACCCTTGCGTTCCCGCATCGCTCGCTACCTGCTCCGGCTGCTCAGCACACAGGAGCCACGCTGGGAGCTGCCCGCCCTGGCCTTCCTTGTGGAGGTGAGCCTGATGGCCAGCGCTGCCTTGCTCAGCTGCCTCCCAGCTCTCTGCACTCTCGGAGCCGCAGCTCCCTGGGACGGTGCCCATGCCCTGTGCTGCTGCCTGGGCCCAGTCCTGTGCGGTTCTGAGATCCTGCCAGCCGGGTCTCCTGTCACTGCCCTGTGCCTTTCAGGTCCTCGAGTGCCTGGATTTGAGTGAACGTGGTGCTAATAGAGTCCTGCAAATCTTGTCAAGGCAGCTGCGGGGCAAGTGCAGGGAGAGGCATCGCCTGGCACTCAGGGCCCTTCTCGAGCTCATTGAGGAGCCCTCCATGGTGAGAAGGGGGCAGCGGATGAGGCTGAGCTGGGGGATGCAGTTGCTTGGGCTTGGCTGGGCTTTGGGTGCCAGGGCAGCTGCTCCCAGCTCTCCTGCCTCCCAGTTCAGCTGCCCAAGTGCTTCAGGCCTCCAAGCCCTGTGGCAGCAAGATGGCATTTCACCAACTTGTGTTCTGCACAGACCAAAAAAATGTGGAGCCTGACTGAAAGTCTTGTGAAGCTCCTGTGGGACGCAGATGGAGAGATAGTTAGCATGACAGTCAAGCTACTCAGCTTTATCATCTTGGACACTGACATGCTGATGCCCAGCCCCATCACACTGCAGCTGCTTGAGGCGCTCCTGCCACTCTTTGACCACGTAAGGCTCGCTGACCCCAGCCACGGCCACTGGCTGCTGCCCGGACACTTTGTGCCCTGTGGATTGGCAGGCCTGTGCCAAGATGAGCCCCATGCACCCAGTGCTGAGGTCTTTTTATCTTGCTTTCTTACAGGATAATAGCCAGGTGCAGCTGCTCTCCATACTGCTCTTCCGAACATTGGTGACTCTTCCACAGGTAAAGGAAAAAAAGGCTCTGAAGACACCCCTGCGCCAGAGCCTGCTGCCACTCTTCTTCCACTGCCATGATGGCAATCAGCGTGTGGCACAGGTGAGGACTCGAGGGCTGCCGCTGTCCCCCTGGTAGGGGGCTCGGCTCCCTCCTGCCCTGGCGCCTGCCGAGCTGCAGCCTCCTCCAGGCCTTGGCACAGGGACACGGGTCCTGCACCCTGGGCTGTGGGGCCATCTCCGCATCTCTGCTGCTCTCCAGGCTTCTCAGGAAACGCTGCTTTGTGTGGCTGAGTTCCTGAACAGGAGGGATCTTGAAACACTGGTGAAGAGCCAGAAGCTGTGGAAGTTCACTGACCGCCTGGTAAGGACTAAGGATTGCCTGTAAGCTCAAGCCTCAGCCTGGAGAAGCCCCCAGAGCGCGGTGCTCAGAGTGCGGGGCTGGCAGCTGTGCCCCTGCCCGCTGCTGCACCCAGAGGCCGCGCGGGCTCTTCTCCAGGCTCCGGTGGGCCCGAGCCGGGGGCCGATGCAGTCCCGGCCCGGTGGGGCTGTGGGGCGGGCCGGCAGTGCGGCTCCCCGGGCAGCAGCCGGCCCTCTGCCCCCTCCAGAGCCCGGCGCCAGCGGCTGCTGGCCGCGCCTCAGGGCTGTACGGGCAGGGGAGGCCGGGGCTGGGCGCAGGCAGCGCCCGTCCGAGGGGCTGAGCCCGCGCCAACCCTTCCCTCCTGCCGCTCTCTCCAGCTGGCAGAGGACAGCAGCAGAGCGGCCGAGCACCTGCGCCGGGCCGTGCGCTATCTGGAGAACCCACAGGAGCCCCTGCAAGTGGTGGCCATCAGGTTCATGGGTGAGCCACGAGCCCGGGCTCCCTCCCCGGCCCGCCGCAGCTCGGCCCCAGCCCCGCCTGCTGCCCCGGCAGCGCCAGCCGGGCCCGGCGCCGTGGAGCCCCGCCCGGCCCCGGCGCTGCTGCCGCCCTCTGGCAGCCGTGCCCTGGGCCGGCAGCGTGCGGCAAGGGCCGGGCTGAGCCCTGCCGGGCCAGCAGGGCGTGTGGCCACAGCGCCGGCAGCGCCGCTGGCAGGGAGCTGTGCCGCTGGGGCCGTGACAGGATCTGTGTTCCCAGGGATGGCCGGGCAGCACGTGAGGTGGAAGAAGGAAGAGCTCCGGTTCATCTGCTACAGTGAGTGAGGGCAGCGGGGGCTGGCGTGGGGGAGCTGCAAGCCGTGCCCCGGCGGCAGAGGGCTCTGCTCCCTGTGCGGCCGAGGAGCAGCGTGGGCAGAGCACACAGAGATTTCAGGGCCACCTGGGGGATTCGTGGCCAGCAGCTTCGGGCTGGTCCCGTTCGTCCCTACACCCTCCGGCTAGAGCCGGCTGGGATGGCCCTGGCAGGGGGCTCTCCACGGATCCCCTCAGATCTGGGATTTGACTATGGCTCTGTTCCTCTCTTTCAGCCCTTGAACAGTTTACAGAGGACACCAGCAGTGCTGTGTCAGACGTGGCACTTCAAACATTGTATGTCCTCCAGTCCCTACAGAGTGAGAGATCTTCTGTCTTCCAGAGGCTGCAGGATCAGCTCCTCAGGGCATGGAGGACACGGCCTCGTCTGTCGGGGCTTGGCTGGCTCCACTGCTGGAGCTCTGCAGAGAGCTGAGCCCAGAGGCTCTGTCTGCTGGGGCCACTTGAATCAGTGGCAATTTTCTCTTTCTTTAAGATTGTTCTTGTCTTCTTTTTGTTTTTTCTTTAGTATATTAATATAGTGTGTGTTATAATACACAGACTCCCAGAAGCCTTCTTTTGCTTCCCAGGGTCTGCAGGGCATAGGGGAAGAGGGGGGAAAGGGTGCTTGGGCTCAGCAAGCTGTCCAGGCATGCAGTGTAGCAGGGAAAATGGCCAGAAGCCCCTTGGCCTTTGGTGGTTCTGCTGAAGCCTTTGTGCTGCCAACAAGCAGGTGGTCAGGGGCCAGAGCTGTGGGGATCCCTGTGAGAGCGGTGCCTGGAGATGGCCACAAGCCCTGTGCCAGGCAGGAAGCGCCATCCGTGTCCTCCTACCCGTGTGGTGCTGGCTGGATTGCCGAGGGCTCCAAGGTGCCTCGGGATGGGGCTCCTCTGGAGCTGCTGTGGGGCTGCGGCGCTGCTGCCAGGCAGGTTGGCCAGGCTGGGGGAGACCCTGAGGGGACGGGGCCATGAAGGGACGAGGGGCTGAGGAAGTCCTGACAGGACACGGCAGTGGGAAGGCACGAGGGGGATGTGTGAGGGAGTGGGTGGCTCTAACGTTGGCTGGAGGGGGAGTGAGTTGGAGACGAAGAGACCACTCACCCTGATGTTCATGTGGCAAACAGAGAGCGTTTATTCTCAAGCCCTTCCTTCTAAAGGGCCTTTGAAAAGCCCAGTCTGGATAATTTCATTGCTCTGATCTCTATGCTTTGTCAGACTCTGGCCAGTGAAATGGCTCAGCCTTGGGGGAGATGTGACAGGGCGAGGCCCCTGTCAGTCAAACCAGGGGCTGGTGCAGTCACACAGCACTAGCCAGCCTGCACTGTGACACACGGCAACAGAGTGCAAGGCACAGCTCCGGGTGCTCCCCAGGAACCTCAGCTCTGGGAGCACTGTCTGCCCCAAGCTCCAGGGGCTGCAGTGGGAGCCCCGCTGGGCTCTGCCCTGGGGCCATCCTGCTGGGACAGCTGGAAACAGGGAGCATTCCCTTGCCACAAAGAGCCAAGCCAGGGCTGCAGGGCAGCTGCTCTAGCCCAAACTGCACTGTTGTGTGCTGTGCTCTAGGGTTGGGGCTCCCTGCACAGGGCACTGGACTGGTGTGCCAGAGGAGACAGAGAAGCTTCAGCTTTGGCATCACTGAGGGGTGTGCGTGGGCTGGGAAGAGTGGGGAGGCTCAAGGGGTTTCAGAGAGCTCATCCTGTTGGAAGGATGAGGAAAAAGGAGTGGGAACTCAGTGAGGAGAGCTCAGGGCTGCAGAGTGGCTCTGAATGACACTAAAATCCCACTGGACCTCTGAGACATTGCTGCTGCTCAGCCAGTGACAGGAAGAGTCCCTAATTGTGGGGCTCAGCCTCTCTCCTGGTGAGGGGCATCAAGGAAGGCAACAGTGTGATGGAAACTGCGATGGGCTGGGAACTCACTGGGGAAAAGAGGGAGCAGCTGGGAAGTAAAAGGAAGGTGGGGGAGAGAACTGTTCATAGAAGGGCTGAGCTACAGCTTGAGCAAGCTGAGAAATGTCATTTGGGGGCATCCCAGATTGATTTCATTTCAGAAGTTATTGAACAAGTTTAGTTTTTGAGGGGTGTCATGTTTTCACTTGGAGGTGAACACACTGCCAACTTGAGCTGTGTTGCCAAAATGCTCAAGTGAGTCTGTGCTGCAGGTCACACCATTTCTTCTTTGGCAGATTCTGGGCCGGTGCTGAGCTCCAGCAGAGCCCTGGCAGAGCCCAGAGCAGCCTCAGCATCCGCAGAGCCCGGCTGCAAGGAGAGAAAGCAGAAACCGCCCATCAGCTGAAGGCTCCTGTGCCCTTGTCCCAGCCGCCCGCGGTGCCCAGGCCATGCTGGCCGTGCTCAGAGCGGTGCCCAGAGCTGCCCATCACTGCTGCCTTTGGCAGCAGAGCAGGAGGGCAGGACATGTGCCCAGCCTGCAGCCAGCCAGGGCACATCCACCTCCTCAGCAGCTGCCCAGAGCAGGATGCTCCTGTGCTTGCTGCCATCGCCAAGAAGCTCTGATGCCACCATGCCAAGCAGACGGGGACCCACCTCACGCCATCCCCTGCTGGAAGAAAAGCTGGTCCCAAACGATGTCCTCAGCCTTCTCCAAGGGCACGGCCCATCCACGCCATAGCTGGTCCCAAGCACTTCCTGATCCAGACTGGACCCCACCTGGAACGCTTCCTCTAGAAAAACAAACAATAAATTATTGAAAATAGATTACAGACAAAAAGGGAAAACTAGGTAAAAAATATTATCTCTGCCAGGGGCTTGAGAAAAGTCCAACCCCTGCATGCCAGGGAAAAACCCACCTACAGGTGAGGGAAGCCCAGGCTTTCTCCCTTCCCCCCCTGCACTGCCCCCCACAATAACGGTGATCCCAAAGTAAACAAGGGCAGTGGAGCAGCCCAAGCCCTTCCTTGCTTGCTCAGCAAAGCAGCCCCTGCACAGGTTCTGGAGTCCCACCTCTGCTCCTGCCATGGGGTTTGTTTGTGTTGGGCTGGCTGCCCCAGCCCCAGCCCGGGGCACGGTGGGTGCTGGGGGCTGTTGGCAGGGCCAGGAGCCCACTCCCATTTCATACCCAGCCCAGCCCATTCCCCCAGCCCTGCCAAAAGCAGCTGGGCAGCCGAATGAAGGATTAGCTGCATCTGCCCCAGCAAAGGGGGAAACTTTGGTTCCTGGCCAGGCTGTGCAATGCCCAAATCTGGGAGCATCCCCCTCCGTGTGGACTCATCTGCAATTTCGCTGTGGAGCCTGGCTTTGGAGAATGTGCCAGAATTGAAGTCCATCATCTTCAGCTGGCCAGTGGCCAGGTCCAGGAAGAGGTTGCCATCCCTGATGTCGTCCTCGCTGTCTCCAGAAGCAGCTGGCCCACCTAGTACAGCTTCTCCAGGGGCTCCTTCTCCTTCCCTGGGGTGAGACCAGGCTCTCAGGCTGTCAGGGAACCAGGACAACCAAATCCAGTTGTTGTGCTACCGGTGCTGGGCAGAACAGCTCAGCTCCAGCACAAGGGCTGTGTGTTCCCATCTGATGAGCCCTGGGGAGTGACACAGGCAGGACAAAAAAGGACAAAGAAGTCTGGGTTCCTTTGCTTCTCATGGCCAAGGCATGTGTGGAGCTGGAACTTACCAGGGCCCTGCATCACAGTGTGCCTGTGGCTCTCTCCCTTCTTCTAGGGCAGATGAATATCCTGCATCCAAGGGTCACAGAGCAGCTCTTCTAAGGAGGGCCTTTCCACGTCCAGCATGGATAAACACCGCCTGATCAGATCTTGGCACTCTGGGCAGAGAAACCAGAAACCGCTGGTCACTTGGAGAAGGCTCCTGTTGGCTTTGCCCCACTGTTCCTGTGCCCAGCCCATGCTGGACGTGCTCAGAGCTGGGCCTAAACTTTCCCATCCATTTCCTGTTTTGGAGGAGAGCAGGAGAGCAGGACATGTGCCACCTCCTCAGCAGCTGCCAGAGCGGGATGCTCACGAGCCTGCTGCTGTCTCCCAGCACTGGTATTCCCCCCATGCCCAGAGATGAGGATCTACCTTGAGAGAGCCTTTGTGGCAGCGAGAGCTGATGGTCCCAGCTGATCTTCTTTCCTGTCCTGAAGGGGTGCTCCCCGCAGACCATCTGGTGCAGCAGGATGCCCAGAGACCAGATGGTAGCTGGCTTGCCATAGTACCAGCCAAAGTGGGTCCATTCTGGGGGGCTGTATGACCGTGTTCCTATGGAATACAGATGGAGTTCAGCAGGGGGATGCTGCTGCTCCCAGAGCCTGGCCCCACCCTCCCTGGGCCTGTGGGGGCTGCCCCAGTGACACACGGGGTGACCGCTGCCCTCTCACCAGCACCTGGGACTTGTGTACGGACTTGAGGTTCGAAAGGAATCCACTGGTGTTGTTAGAGGGCAGCAGAAGCCTTGGCAAGGTCCAAGCATGACAAGGAAAAACCCACTTAGTGCTGGGGAAAAACCATGCCTTCATCCTCCCTGCCTGCATTGCCCCAAGAAACATTATGAACCCAAGACAAACCAGGTGAGTTGAGCAGTCAAAAGCCCTTTCTCACCTGCACACAAAACTGGCTGGGGCACAGGTTCTGGCAAACCCTCTCTGCTACCCCCACCCACGGGTGTTTTTGTTGCCGGCTGCCCCAGCCCCAGCCCCAGTCCTGGGCAGAGTGGTGGGCAAAGGCTGCCAGCAGGGCTGGAAGCTGGCTCCCCACTCAGCCATGCTCAAAAGCAACTCAGCCAAAGACTCAGAGCTATGAAGGGCAGCAAAAGGGAGAATCCCCGGTGCCACACCCAGTTTGGGCTGTGAGATGTTGGGCCATGAGATGCTGGGACCAGGAGCACACCCCTGCATGGGCTCACCTGCAAAGTGAATGTAGGCTGTGTCTTGCAGGTAGGTGCCACAGCCAAAGTCAATCAATTTGGCCTGCCCTGTGGCCAGGTCAACCAGGATGTTCTCTGGTTTTATGTCTCTGTGCAGGACCCCGCAGCTGGTGCAGTGCCGCACGGCCTCCAGCACCTGGCGGAACAGCTCCCGCGCCACCTCCTCGGGCAGGAACCCCCGTGCCCGAATGAAACGCTGCAGGTCCTGAGAGCGCTCCGGCCGCTCCATCACCATCAGGATGTCGTTGGGGAGCTCACGCCATTCCAGCAGCTGGACCACACCAAGGAAGCCAGTAGACACCTTGGATAGAAGCACGATCTCCAGGGGTGCGCTGGTGCCGTCGGGCTGCGGGAGGAGCACGATGCCATCAGTGGGGCTGATGCCGTGCCGGGGCTCAGCAAGCCTCAGCCAGCCCAGGATGCTCTGCGCCCTGCGCTGGCCCCAGGCCTGCTCTCCCTCCAGGCGTCCTGGTGGCTCCAACCCTGCCGGGCCTCAACTCATCCCTGCCCGGCACGGCCCGGCTTCTCCCGCTGGCCCCGCTCACTCACCAGCTTGTCCCAATGCCGGACGCAGTTCAGTGGCACCCTTTTGATGGCCACCTGCAAGCCAAGGGAAGCAGCAGGGTCAGCTCGCCGTCCGCGCTGCCCAGCCCCATCCTCTGCCCTCTTCCTCCTCCTCGTCCCCCCCTTCTCCTGCGCCCGCCGCCGGCCCCGCCGCTCACCAGGGCGCCGTCCGAGAGACGCGTGGCCGCGAAGACGCTGCCGAAGCCGCCCCGCCCCAGCAGCGAGCCCAGCCGGTACTGCTCCTTCAGGCCCTGCTGCGCCTTCCCTGCCGGCGGGACGCGGCTGGCAGCGCTCGGCCCGGGGCCGGCAACGGCCCCCGAGCCCCCCTCAAGGGCCCCGGGCCGGCCATCCCCGGGCGTTCGCTCCCTGCAACGGGACAGCGGCGGCTCGGGGCCGGCGGCCGCGCTGCCGAGCGGCGGAGCTCGGGCCGGGCAAGCCGCAGCGGAGGCGGCGGGAGCGGCCGCGACGCCTGTGTCCTCCGCGGGCCCCGGCAGGAACCGGGGCCGGGGCCGGGGCCGGGGTCGGGGCCGGTGATGGGGCCGGGGCTGGGGCCGGGGCCGGGGCCGGGCTCGGGCTCGGGCCAGGCGGAGCCAAAGGGAGGCGATGCCGCCCCATCCCCAGGAACTGATGCCCGCCCAGCAGCGCCACCGCCAGTACGGCCAGAGCCGGCCGGAGGAGAGACCGCGGCGGGACGCCCGGGGCTGGGGCCGGGGCAGCCCCGCCCGGGGCCGGGGGCGGGCCGGGGGCATGGCCCGGCCGGGCACGGAGAGAGAGAAACTGGGAGAGGAGGGGCCGCCGGGGAAGGGAGACCGGGAGAGGGTGCGGGACTGCGGGAGAGGAGAGGACAGGACAAGCAAGAATCTAAAATGTCGCTGCTATCGCTGCTGCTGCCGCTGCTGCCGCCGGCGCCGCTGCTGCTGCTGCAACTGAAGCACCGGGGCCGTTTTTCCCCGTGTCCGTTTGTCCGTTGCCCATTCACCCCCGTGCCGAGCCCAACGCTCCCCGGGGGCAGCCCCTGAGCCTGTCCAAACACGGGAACTTTGCCGTGTTCAGCCAAGACCCAGAGTCTGCACTCCTGCACAGCGGCACAGGAATCCCCTCGGTCGCTGCTGTGCATTGTTCCTGCTGAGGGTCAAACACTATCGGAACGCATTCCCTGAATGCAGAATTTGTACCTGACCCAAGCACTGCACTTACCTCTCCAGCATTGCTCTCCAAGAAAACCAGGGGAAGGCAAAGTGTGTGTAGCTCATGGTATTTGACAGTGTCTAAAACATGCTAAGTCATGGATCTTTGAGGTGAGATCCATTTGGAATTAATGGGATGGAGAATTAGTGCAAGATGGAAAAGGGGAGCATAAAAATAAATAGAGTAAAATGTCTTGGATTTGTTCTCTCCATTTTAATTTCATTTCTTACAAGCTGTTTCAGTTTTCCCATCATCTTCTCCTCAGTCCTGTTTGCTCTTTCCAAGAACCTTTCCTGGAGAACGAGGTGCAGCTTCTGTCACAAGATGTGCCACCAACTGCAGCTTCTCTTGCCTTTCCACACCGTGCGTGCAGCACGACTCTTTCAGCAAAGAAAGACTAAGGTTTGAGAAGTTGACAACTTGTTCTTTCTTTTCCTTGTGAGCTGGGCTGTTGTGCCATTGGTCAGGTTTTCATTGTTATTGTTCTACCCTAAGAAACCATGACGGGCTCCCAGGAATTGTTAGGGAATGCAAGCCTGACTGAATGTCGAGAGAGAATCTCCAGAGCTTGCAGCCAGAAATGGAGAGCTGTGTGATAATCATTCCATCATCCCCATGGACACCTTGAAAGTGATCTAGAAGATGAAAATGGTCTGACAGAGGGAGTTTGTTTCTTTTCCAGTTCCACTGCTTCTACATCACATGCACTGATAAAAATCAGTTCATGGAAAGCAGCAGAACAACTGGACCTCTCAGGAGATGAGTGAAAGAATCTGTAAAGGAGAAATGCAGGGAATGACCTGGTGAACTTTGTCTGTAAGAAGGGTCATTTTTCCTAATAATTTCCAATCCATTCCCTCTGCTATTTTCCTTCTTAACAAGGCCATTTTCACCCCAGATTCCCCATGAAATGGAACCCTGAGCTTGTGGAAGTGCCTGAAAGATGCCCTGTTCCTCGGCAGGGAGCCTGAGGCTGAAGCAGGAGCCTGAGCCCTCCCTGGGGCAGCCTCCTGTGAGCTGGAATTTGTGCCGTGGTGGGAGAGGAGGAGGAGGAGGGGGAGAAGGCTGGCGCTGTGTGGCAGGAGCAGGAGGTTTGGGCCGCAGGACATTCCGTCTGCGCCGCTGCCCCGCAATGGGCGGCCGTGCCCGGGGCTCTGGGCCTGGCCCCGCGTGCGCTGAGCTCCCGACACTGCGGGAGCTGCCCGGGCTGGGCTCAGCTTCCCGCTGGGACTGGGCAGCAGGCTGGGCTCCAGCTGGGATCAGCAGCAGCTGGGAATACCTCTGGGCATCTCCATTGGCTGCTGCTGCTGCTCGGAAGAAACAAGGAAGAGAGTCAAGAAGTTCTGGTTTTTCTTCCTCCTGGTGGAGTTTTAAATTTGATTTGACACTTGAGAGGCGATTTCTGTGATGGCCTCTGTCAGTCGATTCTATTTCAGCAGCAGCAACAGCAACAGGGCTGTTTGTGCACTGCAAAATGTGGCCTGTGAGGCTGCTTTAATTCTCCTTGACTTTGTGCTCAGGGATTTGTGAGTATTCAAGATCTGCTCATCATGGTGCCTGCAACCAAATGCCCAAGTTCCCTGTCATGAAAGCACGCTGGGAAGCACTGATCGAAAAAGGCAGTTGCCCTTTTACAGATAAAAATCAAGTGGCAAGCAGAAGAGGGACAAGAGCAGCCATGATCTCCAATTCCCAAGGCAAAGGCGCCAGCAGCCTCCTGCTGTCCCCTCAGGGTGAATAAAACAGTGCTGAAAACAGCTCTGGAACCCGATCCTGATCTTTTCTTGCTCTGCAGGCTGGGTCAGGGCAGCTTTGGAAGTGTGGTGCAAAGTCTGATCCTCAATCTCCTGGCAAATGACAGAGCTGAGCTGATCTCAGCCTGGAATCCCTGTGGATTGGCAGCAAGGACTCCTACCAGATGTAACTCATGTGTTTGCAACAAGCACAGCATCCACTGGCAGGGAATGATTTTCTCTTCATCCTTCCCACTCTCCAGGTATTTCTCTAGGAAAATCCACTCTGTACTGGGGACAGGGCAGTAGAGATGGAAGGTTCTGTGTGCCTCAAAAAGCCATCAGCCTGTTCACCCCACAGCTCTGCCACTCACAGCCACCAGTTCTGCAGAGAGCAGCAGCAAACTGGTGACTCCTGGCACTGCCTGTGCTCTGAACTGAGAAGTGTGGATCAAGCTTCAAGTGTTTTCTAGTGGGAAGTATTGGACACAGTTCCCTCCAGATTCTGGTTCTGGGTCAGTGCCACAGCAGCTCTGGGGAGTGTTTCTGTCTACAGGGTCTCCCCAGGCTGCAGCTGGAGCTCGGGGCCTCCTTCCAAACTACAGCACAGTAAAAGATATGTACTAAGGTCCCAATGAAAAATCCTCTGCTGAGCCTTCTTGAGTGTCTCTCAACTCCTAATTCTGATTTCAAAATGCTATTTAGGAAGATCAGACTGGTCAAAATCAGGACATTTTTGTGGATTTTTGTAAAAATGCTTTTTGAATCTTTAAGATGGAAGGGTTTTCACTGAGGTCATTATTCCTCTGACAAGTTTCTCAGCATCCTGTTGTTTTGACTTTCCACTGTTACCTCCTGCCAACTCTTACCTGCCCAGAGCCAATTGTTTAGCTGACAGCTGCTATGCCCAGGTGCCTCTTGCTGAGCATCACCTGTATGGGGCCTCAGGTGCTCCCTAAGGAAAACTCCCTTCTTCCTATTTTTTGCAGAACTAGGGAAGATCTTGCTTGCTCAGCTGGGCAGTGGAAGAGTTTTCTATTCAAACCTACTCTGCGTGGCATCACTGATGTATTTTTGACTCAGAGAAATCTGTTTATTTTCTGCTTTTAAATGAGGAGTGAGCAGCTCCATGAGCAGCAGCACAGCAGAGGAAACACAAACAGGCTGTTACTCAAACACCATCTCTGAAGGGATTGTGCTCTGCTTTTCAGATGAGATTTAGAGGTCAATTACAGTAGAGAAAGAGGCTTTCATTAAATCACAGATAGAGCATAATAAGGACAAATTACAAAGCTCTTCAGAAGCAAATCTGTGTCAGACTGCTGGGTAAGGAGGCCCTTTAGGGGAGGCCTTCAGAGGTTTCTCCTGCCCTTCTGAAGAAATGAGTCCTACACTCCTCATCTCACCATGTTTTTGAGGAAAGCACACAACTAGAATCCTATGGGGCATCTCATTCTTGGAATGCCTCTCTTGCAGGGGCAGAGATGAGCAGTATAAGCAGCTCCCCCCTGATGTCTGTAATGAGTGGGGTGAAGCCTCAGGTTATGTGAAATACAAAGCTGTGTTTGGTGTCAGGTACAGACAGGCAATGTGTGTATTTGGGATTGCGATGTGTGTGCACACCGACCACGGGACAGCTACGAATTCTAATAAAAACTGAGGAAAGTAAAGCATGGAAGAAGGCCTTTGAACCTGTCTTTTGTTTTCAATTAACCTGGATTGATTTAGGAGCACTTGAATTAAAGCATTAGGGATGTTGCTTTTTGCTTGTAGTCAGGCCTTAAAGAGTGCTGCAATAATAACCTTTTGAAATATAATTTTAGAAGATTGCTTGTATCCTTGAAACTATACCTTTGTAATATATATAAAGGAAATATGCTTATCTTACTCCTTAACAAAACCAAGAAAAACAGCTTGAGAAAGGAAGATGAACATCATCTCAAGGATTTATAATTGTGACCACGGGAAGCTGGACCTCACTGTTATGAGATTTATAGTCATTGTAATTGAAAAGGTGGGCCCACATCTGGGGAGCTGGACTTCACCAGATGGGATTCATCTTTATTCTTGCAGAAACTGGACCAACATCTGGGAAACTACCAACACCATCTGGGGATCCTCCTTTTTGGGACACATCCTGAAGAAAAACTAAATTACAATAGTGTATGGAATTGTGATGTAAAAATTGGTAATAGGAACTGCTGATGAGTAAAAAAATTGGAATAGAAACTGCTGAGAAAGCTTATGAGTACCCCTATAAATACCTGTAAGCCCCAAATATCAGCGTGCAGTTGGAAGGAAAACTTCCCCCACTGTACCCAGCTCTGTTTTGCTCATACTTTACCATATTAATTAATAAATTGATTGTTGCTTGAATATTGGCCTAGTCAAGCTTCTCATTTATAACAGTTAGTGCTGATGTGCACAGTTTAGAAGTGCAATAGTTTGTTCTGCTAACAGAGAAAAAGCCCAGAAGCTCAGTGTTGTCTCAGTCCCACACTGGTATGAGGAGATGACATGTGGAGTTTAAAGAATTTTAAGGCCCAGCAGCTAAGGGATGAATCAACCACCTAAAGCCAGACTCCAGACATAACTGTTTCATTCCAGCACTCCTGCCATGCTCTCCTGATTGCAAAAGCCTCCACCAAGAAACGTGCAGATAAGGAGGTGAGGAAAGAACAGATTCGAGCCCCTCACGCAGAGGAGAGAGCTGAGAGACCCTTAAGGCAGAGAGATCCCTCCCTGAGCAGCCAGGCTGCCCAAACGTTCAAAATCAAAGCTCCAGTGTGCAAATCCCACAGACAGAAATAGCCACTGGCCTCTGGGTTTGCAGGTGACTGTACAAGTGTGAACCTGGAGCTGAGGGATTGGATGCTTTGCCCTCCCCAGAAACCCAAGGCACTGCATGGCAGAGCTCAAAGTGGCCAGCAAAGGGTTACAGGGCTGCCCAGGATCCTGCACCTGGGAAAGGGCAAGTCCAGGTTCAGTCACAGAGTTGTGCCCTCTTGGTTTTGTTCCCTTGTTTTTCTGCTCTCCTGGAATACATTATGGTTAATTAAAGGCAGTTAGCTCATTGGATTGTAAGCAGCTGCTAGTTAAAATAACCCAAAACCACTGTTCCCCTTTGAAATGCCAGCCAGGAGAATCATTGAAATTCACTTTGAAAAGACATCCCCAAACCTCCTAATCTGTTGATGAAAACAGTCAAGGAAAAGTCAAGCAAAAAAGAACAAACAATGTTTTTCAGGAGGTTTCACAACTTGGGCCACTGCAACCCCCATCAAACATTAGCATTGAGGATTGTCATTCCCACACCAGGAAACCTTTCAAAGACTCCAAAACTTTCACTGAAAAGCAGTGCCAGAATGCCCCAAAGCTGAACAACAACCCCATGAAGGGATAATATTTCCAGCAAGGCCAGGATGAGATGAGTAGGAGAGGATGACTGGGACTTTTCAAAAGCCAGACCTCAGAGCTGAGACAGGATTTAATCCTCATACCCCTCTGGTTATCCAGAAAAGGATCAAGACATGTGAGGGAGCTCAGAAAGCCAGAGTGCTCAAAACAACAGCATGTACCTAGAAGGAAGAAGGGGAAATACATCTGGATACTTCCTGATGCTCTTTTGGACTGACCTGGTGTTTGGTGCAGTGAGTCACAGAAACCTTGCTCTAAACATGGGTGGCAGAACTGAAAATGCTCACTGGTAAGCAAAAAAAAAAACAATGAAGAGCAAATAGGAGTGAGTGTAGTCCTAAGGACCTGGAGAAGAGCCCCAAAAGGCCAGACATGATGTAATATCATCCATAATGAGGGTAAAACACATGTTGCTATTCATCATGTATCCAAAGAATTACAGAATGGTTTGGGTTGGAAGGGACCTTTAAAGGTCATCTGGAATGACAGACTATTGAAAGCAAGAGAAAAAGAGTATCTTAAGTGCCAGGGAAAACTGTATTGAAAACAAGCTAAAATTAGAGCCAAAACAGCAACATCTTCTCTTTGAACTAAAGATTTTTCAATAACTAATGCAGTCTGGTACTGAGGGGCACACTGAACCAGAATCCCTCCACTCCAGTTTTGCCATGCTCTGCTATCAAAGCTCTCCATGCTGCCCAGCTCCTGCAGAACTGGACTTTGTGGGGTGAGCCCAGCATGGCAGCAGCCCAGGTGAAGCTCCACCTCAGAGAAGAGCAGCACCACTCCTACAAAAGAAAGCTGTTTTTACCTGACCATCAAGCAACACTAAACTTCTCTGGGAAGCACTGGATGCAGGAAAAGCAGGGACAGAAAAGAGATGTGTCTGTGGAGCAGAGGGCTGGTTCAAATTGTCATTAGGTTTTTACCAGCTGCTTTCATTAGTCTGCCTACAGACAATCATAATTACTTAGTAGCTACTGCAGGGTGAAAAGTCATTTCAGTTTATTAACATTCTCAGAGCTGCAAAACTGTCAGTGAAATTATATTTCAAGTGGCTTGTAAAGTTTGTCTCCTCTCAAAGGATGTGTCAGACTGATAGAGCAGGGTGTGAAATTTATGCCCCAATAAAAGGGAGTTTAAATGCAGTTCAATAGCACTTGAAATGTTCTGCTCTGAGAAACTGTCCCCAAAGGCCAGGTGGACCTTGCTCCATTGAAACTCTTAGAAATTCGTAGAAGCTCTAATTTTAGCATTAATTTTACAGGAGCATTTCTAGCCCAAGGGTCAAGAGCAAAGCCATAAAATCCTGCTCAAGCCCTGAGTTTTCTCAAACCAGAGGTAAACTTGTATCTAAAGGTCTGTTTGGAGCCCAGGACTACTAAATTTCATCCAGTAGAATTCTGTTATAAAGCTTAGCCTGCAATGAAGGTAGACTTTTATCTTAGCTTAGTTAAATATTCCCCTAAACCAGCATCAATTATAATTTCCCCACTCTAATTCATGGTTTGTCCACTCCTAATTACTCTTTTTTCTTGCCCTAAGTGCAATCCCTACTCAGACAATAGGTTTGATGGCTCCCATTAAATTTATTATTCCAGAGACATATATTGGATGAAAGTTTACCTGAATGAAAGCTTTATCCAGCTCCTGCCAGAGCTAATGGAGAAGATACTTCAGTTTATTCCAAGCAGCTGTTATGTCAGAAAGAGGATCATGCTTAAATTATAATAAAAGTTCTTCCAGAAACAGTATTCCTTTGTTTCTCCCAATCATTCAGTAAAAGCCCTCAGCCGTTAAGAACTTTTTTAATCATTTCTGGTATTCACTACATGGCCAATTATGAAAGGAGCTCTGACCCTGCAGTGCAGTTAATGACCACCTCTGACATATTTCTTACATGTCTATTTTCCCAACATTTTCTTGAACAGGAGCTAACCAGGTGCCTTGCCCTTTTTATCTCCTCTTTAATCCATTTACTCTCATCCTCCATGGCACAGCACACAATGTTTACCCAAAACCAGCCTGCACCAGCCACTATTTCACAGCTCACCCATCAAATCCCAATCTTTTACACTTCCACCTCATCATCTTCCCATCCAGGCAGGGCAGCCAAGGTCAGCCAGATGCAAACCAGGTGTTTGAAGCTGAGGTGTGATGAGGCAGTGATTGCTTGATGAGCACAGCAGGAGGAAAGGTCTTGGCTGTGCCTGGGTTCTTAAATCATCCTCACTTGTGCTGGAAAATAAGGACAGAGCAGTGATGCTCCTCTCACCAACTTCCCCATGGCATTGTTCCTGTCACAAAGTTAAAAACAGCCAGGTCACACATCTTCTCTTACTCTGGCTCCTGCTGGGATGACAACATTGAAAAATAGAAAAAATTATATAATTCTCAGGGATTTTTATTGTGTGAGCTCAGGATTCCCCATGCTCTTGCAAAGGGGGAAATGTTCATCAGGCAAAGGACATGAGAAGGAGCCTCAAATTGTCCAAAATCCCACTAAAAATATTTTTTCCTATGGAAACCTTCACCAAAGCTGGTCACATTTCAGGCCCTTTGTGCACCCATTTCCTGATGTGCATCTCCCTGTGGGGTGTTCCCACTGCTCCAGGGAGCCCACACAAACCTTAGAGCCCCCCACAAACACACTCCCAGGAGCTGCACCCTTCCCTCCAAACCTGGGTACCTGCAACAGCCACCTCTTTGCTGATCAGAGCCTGTTTCTCCCCAAAACAAGGTGCTCAGATTATCCTGGAAAAGATTGGCAACAGCATTCTTGTCTTCTTCAAAAGAGCCATCATTTCCCAGCTGTAATCTCCACACCGAGACTTTATTCCCTTCAAGTGTCCAAGTACACAGGCAGTGCCAAGGAAGGCACTGAAGTGAGTCAGGTTTAACCCCAAAGAGCTCTCAGCTCCCTGTGAGAGCTCAGACAAGAAGGGGAGAAAGAATTAATGCTCCTAATAATGGCATCTAACAGCCACAAGGCAAGTGAGAAGTTGGTTTTAGAGAATGAAGAAAAAGCACTAAGTAATAAAGGGTGAGAAAAATGCATCACTCCAACAGGTAAATGAAGGTAAACCACTTGAAGAGACAGAAATAGGTAGAGGGGAAAAAACCCCACAATTAATAGTGTCCATGACAGCCAGAGCCAAAACAAGCCCAGGGGGTCAGGAAAGAGGTGAGCACATGCTCCAAAAACAGCAGAAATGAAGTGAGAGCTCTGGAGGGAACAAAAGGAAGAGGCACTCTGAAGAAAGGAAAAAATGCCTCCCCACAAGGTGTTTTGGTTTTTTCAAAGTTTCTTGTATCATATGGTAGAAATCCAGAAAAGTTAAGGTCAGGAGAAGCATGGTTTATTGGGAACAGTCCTGCATAGCAGACAAGATATATCCTTGTGCAAATTACACAGCACTGAGAGGGGCCACAGTCCTGCAAGGGTCTTTCATCAGGAGCAAGCAGCAGCCTGGAGGGTGGGGAATGCTGCATCTGTACCACTGCTCATCCTTCACCTTCATGTGGAGCTTCCCCCAAAGTTGCCATGTATCACTTTTTATAGCTCTCCTGTTGGGTATATTTTGGAGCAGCTGTTATATGTGGCTTTTTATGGTGATCCTGTGGGAAGCAGCCCTTTGCCTGCTGTGAAATCCTCACAACTCTACTAATTCCTCATTCCCTTTGGTTTTTATTTGGGATTTGGGGTTTTTTATCTGTTTGATTGGTTTGCATGGGTTTGTTTATTTAGGTTTTTCTGTGTTTTGGTTTAAACTTTTTATTTGCTTTTTTATAAATGACTGGTTAAGTTGGCATAGCCAAACTGAAGAAAATGTAATCAAGGCTCGACTTTCCAGAAATTACTTTTGGCTGGGTTTAGCTGCATCCCCTGGGCAAGGATCACCAGTATATTTGCAGGTTTTGCTCTGCATCATCAGCCTGCCCAGACTCTGCTCAGTGTTTCACAAATGAAGAAGGCAGTGGACATTGTGCCAAGCTTCCTTTCAAACAGAAAAACCTGGGTCAGCATGACAGAAAAGAAGAAATAAAAAATCCCCAGTTAGAACAGAGCCAGTGTCTGACCCTCTTCCCCTCCACTGTTATTAATTTTGTACATTTAGAGGCAAACCTGGGCCTAAAGCTTCCATCTCTCAGTTCCTGATGCTCTTTGCTACCCTTCAGCCTTGACTGCCCCTGATATAACTGACTGCTGTCCAAGTGGGGCTGGGGATGCTCAGCCTGGAAAGAGGAGACACTGGGGGGGCCTCACTGTGGCTGTGCAGGACTGGAAGGGTCCCACAGGGAAGAAGGGGACAGAGTGTTCAACAGGGCCTGTGGGGACAGGACAGGGGGATGGCTTTCAACTGCAGGAGGTTGATGGAAGCTGGATCTAAGGAAGCTGCTGTTTGACACTGAGGCTGGGGAGGCACTGGCCCAGGCTGTGCACAGAGGCTGTGGATGCCCCATCCTTGGGAACAGGGCTCCCCCAAGGTCTGGGGAAAGATTGCTCAGCTTGGAACAAGATGGTCTTCAGAGTCCCTTCCAAGCCCAACCATTCAGGGATCCCATCATTCTATGATCTCCATTGTCCACTTCAGGTTGGCCCTGGACTCCTGGGAACTGTGATGTCACCTCCCCCGTTCCAAATGGAACTGCCAGCACCCGGCAAAGAGCACAAGACAGCCGTTGGTCGTTGTGTCAGCGCACCCTTCGCTCTGCTCCTGCCCACTGCTGTCACCCTCCTTGTCACCTGCCCCTGCTACCCCCATCAGTCCTGAAAGCTCACTAGTGCCTGGATTTTGACACCCATCCCTACAGGATGCTCCCATTTGTCCTGAGGAAGGTATGGTGCCATTCCATGTAGGTGGACACCTCCAACTGCCCGGGTGGGCGGGAGCTCTGTGGGCCTGGTGTGGGACAGGGACTCCACTCTGAGGTTCTGCCACCTCTGCAGGCTGTCACCGACGGAGAGGAGGAGATGGAGGTGGAAATGCAGACTTATACAGTGGAGGACGTGGAAATGGAGGAAGAAGAGACTGGGGAGGAGGAAATGGAAGTGGATATGCAGACTTATACAGTGGAGGATGTGGAAATGGAGGAAGAAGATACTGGAGAGGAGGAGATGGAGGTGGATGTGGATGTGGATGTGGAAGAAGAGATGGAAGTGGAAATGGAAGACTACGTAGAGGACATGGACATTGATGAAAAAGATGAGGAAGAAGCCATGATCTTGGGATAAACACCAATGCCAGCAGCAGGACAGGCATGTGGTCCCCACAGGCAGAGTGGGTCCCCTGCAGCCAGGCTGGGGCTGGGCTGGTCCCTGCTCAGGGACGTGGCACCCTGTGCACTGGATTCTGGAGGCCATCCCCAGCTGGTCCTGTGCTCGCTTTGGGCCGCACAAGCTCCATCCCAGACCCAGCCAGGCTCAGTTCTGGTAGCAGAGTCCTGCTGGGCCAGCGTGTGCCAGCCTGGGGACACATGGAAGAGCCCTCTGTGCCTGACTGCAGTGACCATGGCACTTGCTTTTCTTCCAGAACCGATGGACATCCCAGATAGAGATGCCACCCTTTTGTACATACGCTTTACAGTTTTTTGTCTTCTTCAGGATATAGGATTTAGGGCTTTTTTTTGACTTCTGCAAATGCATTTCTTATATTTTTGCTAGATATGTTCTTTCATATATAGGTTCTCTGGATTGTTGTTACAAAATGTATATATGTTCTATGGATTGTTGTTGTTACAAATATTCTTACAATGTAAAAGTGTTCTGTATTCTTGTTGCTGTTCTTCTGAAAATAAACAAATTTCCTTTTTCACACCGCAGTTCTCTTTGCATTACGGGCACAGGCACCATTTGCAAACTTGTGGTTTCCACTTGCTCCAGGTTCCCAGGGCTGGGGGTGCCTGGGGGAGCTGGCACAGCCACCCCAGGAGTGGGGGTACCTGTGCACAGAGGGGTCCCACTGACAGAGGTCACCCTCTCCTTGCAGTTTCTCTGGACACACTTGGTAGCTGTAGGGGCAAATCCCACCGTGCCCTGTCCCATGGGATCCCATGTTGGAGCAGGGCTGAGCCTGCCTGGGCCTGCAGAGCCTCAACCATGAGTGATACTGGGGGATACTGGGACAAACTGGGGACAATAGGGACACTGGGGACATTGCGGAGAAGGCTGGGGACACTGGGGCATCCTGTGGATGACATTGGGGGGGAACTGGGAATGAACTCAGGTGTACTGGGAGGGACTGGGCCGTACTGGGAAGGATTGGAGGGGCACTGGGGTTGTAATTGGGTTCCACTTGGGATGAACTGGGCTGTACGGGGGTTGTACTGGTCTGTACTGGGGATGAACTGGGTTGTACTGGGAGTGACTGGACAGGTTGAATGGGCTGTTCCCACCTCCAGCACCTCCCATTTGCCGATGCCCTGCCCATCACTGCCCGCAGCCAATTAACGCCGGAGACCGGAGCCTCGGAGGTGGTGCCTAGGGTCAGCGCCATCTTTTCTTTTTGCCTACAACTCCCGTCATGCCCCGCGGCCAGATTGAGCCCCATTGGAGGCGGGACTACAATGCCCGTCATGCCCTGCGCTCCACAGAACCCCGGGATCTGCCTCCATCTGTCCCATGAGTGTTTCCCAGACCCTCCAGGATCCCTCAGTGCCCCCTCAGCGCCCATTAGGGAGCCCCCAAAAGCGTCCCTTGATCCTCTGAATGCTCCCAACTCCACAGATGCCCGGCACAGCCACTTCTGGGAATTCATCTCCTCTCATCCCCCGCGGCCCCAGAGCCCGTCAGAACACAGTCCCAAGCCTAAAACTCCTGCCGTGCTCCGTGCCCTAAAGAGCCCGGTAAGAGCTCCCCGAGTACCCCACAAGGGCTCCCAAACCATTTACGTTCCTTCGAGGACCTCAAGTCATTGCTCGGACGCAAAAGTGTCCCCCAAGAGCCTTCCCAGATCCCCAAACATCGTCTTCCAACCACTTCTGGGACTACACCTCCCATCATGCCCCGCGCCCCAGAGAGCCCCGTCAGAGCCCCCCAAGGGCCCACCCGGACCCCAAAGGGCCCCAAATTCCCCTCCCTGAGCTCCAAGGCCCCCCTGCACCCCCAAGTGCTGCCCCGGACCCCGAACTGCCCCTCAGAATCCCTGAGTGCCCCTCCAAGTGCCATCGGTGGTGATCCAGCACAAAGTCAAAGCCAACACCAATGTCCCAAGAGCAGAGGTCGTGGTGGGGAAGAAGACGCAGGGCTTCAAAGCACCTCAAGATAGGGCCTCTGCTGGACATGGCTATTGTTTGACACAGAGCTTGGCCATGAACTCTGAACATGCAGGTAGGTACAGGGCATGTCTGTCCTAAAATGACCATTGTAGTCTTGACTCAGAGGTGACGTTTGGAAAGCTTGGTTACAACCCATTCTTTTAAAAATTTCTTTAAATTCCCTTCAGTTCTTTGATGGGCTCAGTGGACTCTCTGAGAGCCCAGTCAGTGGGACTGTGCTGCAGTGGTGCAGTGAAAATTCCTCCAGTGTGAAGTGTTGAGTGGTAGGAACGGGAGTGGAACCTTGGGGCCCTGGAAATGCAGTGCAGGCCAAGGAAACATTCCTCTCCATCCTGCACATTCTTTTTATCTCCCTGCAGCCTTTCTAGTGTCACATTTAGTAGGGAAAAAGAAGGCATTTAGCATGAAATGAGAAATATTCCCATTACTCCCTCCTGCTTTTGAAGCAGAAAACCTTTCCTTGGGGCAGTTTCTGAGCCAAACCCTTTGAGATCTGAAGGAGATTGATGGACATTGCCTGGTTTTGTATTGGCAGAAATAGGGAAACCTCCTCTGACAGAATGTCCTTATCAATTTCCCAGTTAGGGCAAAAGAGCCTTCCCAATGGATGCATCCTGTGCAGGGTCTGAGTTTGTCATCCTGTGACAGCACAAAGCCAAAGCCACCTGTGGCAGGTTCACGATGACAAATCTCTTGCCCGGCTCTCTCTGCCTGTGTCAGTGCTGCAGGCTGAGGCTGGGGGAGGAGATGCCTTCTGCCTTGTCCTCCCTCCCTGCCTTGCCTGATCCCTGACAAGTGGAATTGTGCCAGACAAAATGCAGTCTCTGGTGCATCTGGGTCAGCCAATGCTTTCAAGTTGAAAGCCTCAATGCCACTTCTGTTGTTCCTTTGCCATTTCTGGGTGTGTAATGATAGGAGAGATGAGATTTGAAGAAATATTTCTGCTGATGCAGAGAAAGGGATCAGATCCTCTGGTTCCTTTGCTCAGGGTTAGTTCTGCCAAATCCTGGGTACAGCCCCTTTGGGATGACTCCTTCATTGCTGATGTGCAGGTGGAATGCCTAATGCAGCTAGGGAGAAGTATTGCTCAGTAAGTGAGGTGACTTTTTTTCTGGACTAATTCTGGACTAGAAATTACCTAGCTCATTATTCCTTAGCTGTCTCTCTTTTATTACTGTCCCAAGCATTCTACAGGGTGAAGGAATCTAGTTTTAAGATAGGTGTTTCTCTCAGACTGCTTGGCTGCCATATGAATTTATCCTCTGTGAAGCCATGTAAAGAATTAGTTCTCTTAGTTCTAACAGCTCTGTTGGACAGTATTTCAGAATGAGCTCCATTATTCTTCTTGCAATTAGAAAATCAGCCTTTGGTCTAGCCCAAAAGTGACCCAGTCTCATACAGTTGAGAAGGAAAATCCTTGGCGAAAACCAATTTTCTAGTGTCAAGAACACAGTTCATGTTTGGGTAATACTCCTGCAACGCTAAGCTCTTCTTTGAATGTCCTCTAAAATATTCCAACTTAGAGAAGAAAATGTTGATCTAAATGCATCCAGGTATTAGAACCTGGGACTTCTAGGAACCAAAAGATGATGTTTACTACAATCAGTAAGAATAAGGGCAGATAAGAATCTCTGTCAAGAGCAATCTCCATCTCTGCCCTTCTCTATCAGACACAGAGGCTCTCCAGCATCCAGGGCCTGAGGCCTTCATCATGCAGCAGGTTTCAGTCTTCTGGCCAACAGAGTCATGTCATGTCTGCTGCCAGTAGCCCATCCCTTGGGAGAGGGTCTAGGCATTGTACCTTGCTGCTCTCAATCACAATGTCTGTGTCTTGAGAGCTCTGCAATCTGGAACCAGTCTTGCCTGTTGCCCAGCATTGTGTTTTTGGGGGCTTGAAGTCTGCCAGAGATTTACACAAACCTTTGCTTCCATTGCCAGGCCTCCCACTGAGCCAGGCCAAGGAGATGGATCATCCCACCAGTCCTGGTTGTGCAAGTGACAAAGAGCTGAGGGACGGCTTTGGAAAGGTGAGGGATAAGGACAGGGATGAGCAGACTTCCTTTCCAGTGGCTGTTCAGTGCTTGGCCCAAAATGTAACTGAAAATCATCATTTTCCACTCTTGGGGGATGGAGATTCCCTTGAGAATATATTGGACAGCTACAGAGCAATTGCTTGGCTATTTCCAGTGGTGCCAAGGTCTCTGGTTTGGAGATGGAGCTAAGGTCATGCCAGAAGCATTCTTTATGTGCAAAGACTCTTTTAGAGAAGTTCTGAATGACAGAGCAAGCTGCACATCAGTGAACGTGGGCAAAGTGCATCCTCGGAAGCAGAGAAGCAAAGATTCTAAATGTTGGGTGTAAACAAGGCTGCAAAAGAAAATGGGAGAGTTTTATTTTTCCTGGTTACCTTTGTGGCTGTATTTCACAGCCCTCTCATTCTCAAGTTTTCTGCTCATTACCATCAGTGTTTCTGCTACTTGTTTTCACATGACTCCTCCTTTTGGTGTCATGGTGTCAGAGACCAAGTCCTTACAAGTCCTTCAGAGCTGAGTCCTTCAGAAGCCAGGAAGTGAGAAACAGCTGCAATTCGTGGCCATGAGTGTTAAGCAACAGCTCATTACCCCTCCTTGCTGGGTATTGCACATGGTTTTTACTCTCCTGCCATGGCCTGTAGGAACTGAACTGCCTGCTCACTGGCCATGCCAGCTCTTCCTCTGTCTTGGAGCACTCCTATGACTTCCATGCTTCAAGCAGGGCTTCCTGACATAGGTTGCAGTTGCAGCAGTGGAAGGTTGTGGCACTGAAGGGTTCCACCTCACTGTGTAATTGCCAGGGTGAGGATGGGAGACATTCCTCTGAAACCATTGGAATGTGGATGGAGCTGCATTGAAGCCTATGGCACTCTGTGGACTCTGTGCTCCTGATGAGATGTTGTGTGTGGTTTGTGTGTCTGTGCTTACAGTCTGTGATGTATTTCCATTGCACCTAGATCCGTGCTGCATTGTGCGTGTTGGCCCAAAAGAACTTAGGGCAGAAGGAGGCAGAGCTTTTGGAGAGAGAGATGAAGAGAAGGAGACAAAGGAAAACATCCTTGCTAGTTATTCCTGAGACAGTGGAGCCTGGGGATGCAGCTGAAGCAAGTAAGTGGTGGCTACACTTGTGGTGGTCCTTTTTGACCACTTGCTTGCCCTTTGCACAGTGTTGCAATCAGAGTGGAGAGCTGTTCAGTGGAAGGTTGTTTGGGATTTAATTCTGTTTCCCAAAGAAAAATACAGAGGCATGAAGTGTCTTGCCCATTGCCTCAGTGAGTCAGTAACAGAATATCAGCTTCCCCCCTTCACCTCTAAAGTCTTTCAGAGTAGAAAATTCTGTCTTGCAAAGTACACTGGAGCTTCAGACTCTCTCCTGGAGAGCAGCCTCCAGGGAAGGTGAGTCCAAAAGAATTTTTTTCAACCAGGGTGCAACCTGGAAGAAACAAAATTCAGCTTCTTCTAATGAAAACACCAGAGATCCTTCTCCTGCCACTCCCTGCTGAGGAGCTGGCACTGGAGAGCTGTGCTGAAGCCCCAGGCAGGGCTTCTGTTGTAGCCCCAGGAGCAAGCAGCGTTCCCACTGGATCCCGGCTGAGGGGCTCTGCCTGCAGGGCTGTGAGCGCTGCCCGAGGGCGGCAGCGGGGCCCTGAGGAGGCAGCACTCAGCCCGAGGGCATCACACAAGGTTATCTGCACTTTCCTTTGGGGACTGCCCCTGCCAGCCTCTGGAACAGGAAAACAAAAGCAAAGCAATTCTGGGTTTCCTTGTTTCTTAGGGGAAGCACCACTGCAATGTGGGTTTAAGCTAGAAGAGGGTAAATTTAGATTAGATATAAGTGATTTTTTTGTTTATAATGAAGGGGAGAAAAAGCTGGCAGGATTTGCCCAGAGAAGCTGTTGTTGGTCCATCCTTGAAGGTGTTCAAGGCCAGTTTACATGGGGCTCTGGGGAACCTGATCAGGAGGAAGATGTCCCTGCTGAGAGGGGTTGGACTAGATGGTGCTTAAAGGTGCCTTCCAACCCAAACTCTTCTAGGATTCTGTGATTCTGTGCTCATTGTCCCATGTTAGTGTTATACTTGGTATAAAGTGGTATACCATTGTTATACTTGAAGTTCTTTGAGTTAACAAAGAGATGTTCCCCAGCTCTGGCAAGTTTTCTGGCCCTTTTCATCATCACCCTGTCAGCACTCTCCACTTACAAGTTCCTCTTTGGTCCCTGCAGTCTTTAGCCTAGCACCTGTCGATGGCACAGCTTCTAGAGAGCACAGAAAACACCCTGGTAGTGCCTTGAAGAAGAAGGTCTTCAGGAAGCAGGACAACGTGCCCTTACTGCCTAATACAGACATCATCCACGGGGATGGCAGCTTCCCACGCAGCTCCTCAGGTAAGCCAGCTCTGTGGCAGCTTTTTCCACATGGGTTTTTCCTTGCACAAGGAGCACAAACTGCCCCCTGCCTCAGCCAGCAGAGCTGGGATCTTGGCTCCATAGTCTGTCCTGAGAATCAGCAGCAAATCTATTGTTGAGTTACTCCAGCTTGGTAGTACTGGAGCAGTTGGTTCTTAGAAATCCATTGGAAAGTTGAACTGAATAAAGTCGTGGTAAAGGCCTGAGATCTGGCTTTTGCCCATCCTGACAGTCCAAACTACAGCAGTGGTGCCAGGAGGCAGCTGGGACTGCAGGGATGAGCTGCAGGGCAGTCTGCCAGGCTGTGTTCACTGCGCCCCTATGAGAACCACCACAATCAGTTGTTCACTCCCTGTCTGGGCCCTCTGCCTGTGCTGCTGTCCAGTTCTGCAGCCAGCTGTTCTGCTACCCAGCAAGGGTTGTCTCTGCAGGGCAGTCAGTGGCTTGGTGCAGTCGTGCTGCTGCTGCTCCCAGAAGTGCCCGATGGCTCCTGGCTGCCACCATCCCACAGCCTGCAGTGCCAAGAGGGAACAAGCAGAGCCTCCTGTGTCACCCAGGAAATACAGCACCCCTGTGCAGCAGATGAGAGCCAGGAGGGGCTGCCTGCTGCTCCCAGGCTGTTTGCTGCCTGCAGCAAATAGACAGCAGATAGTCCCCAGTGGCTCTTGCCTCTCCTTTGTGGGTAGCCTGCCTGTGCTGTGATCCCAAGTAGGGTGAGATGAGAAGAAGGGAGCTAGGAATGATACTTGAATGCTCTTTTCTAGTGATGCTACTTCCATGTTCAGAATTGACTAGAACTAGCCTGGCATGGGTCTCCATTCATAGTGAATCTAGATGTGTATGTCTGCATACTTCTGCAGTGACATCACTGGTGTCAGTGGCTGGGGTACCTCAGTGACATCCAGATTAGCTCAGTCTGAATATTTTTGATGTTATGGTTCCTCCATACTTTGTGAGAGCATGCAAGGTAGCACAAAAACCCTCCAGAGTCTAGAGCAGTTCATCTAGATTCTGTGCAATATTTATACTCCATCATTTTAGACAGCGCAAATGTTTTCATATACACATTAGAAAATGAGCTTTTGAGTGCATGACATGAAATTTTTGATTGACAGTGCTTTTGATGACAAATGTGTGGGAACTCGGCGCACCTCTCCTGAGGGCCAGAGCTACCGAGAGAACCCTTGGGGAGCTCGGGAGCCTTGGGATGTTGCTAAAAGTACCTGGTGGCTCAACTTTGACCCTGCAAGAGATGTACCACCTATATGTGGGGATATAAGAATCACTGGTGTGTAAAGGATATAGAAATAGAACATTTGTAGGTCAAAGTACAGTTTATAAGATTTTGGTACAGGGGGGTTGGAAAAACAAGATGGAGGGAGTTGGGGCCTGCCACATGGTTCTTCCTCCTTCTTCTTGTCTTCCATTTTCTGTGTGACGTAGGTATTTTTGATAGGTTTATAGTAAAGGTACACGTAGTAATAAAAATGATAAGTATTGGAGACAAAAGATAAATATAGTTTACGTAGACTTTGTTATAAAAAGATGCGACCGCCCTGTGGGCAGTCAGAGTGCCTTTGGCTGCCTTGCTAGTCGGACCCCGGCTGGGCAGAAAGAAAATTTTTGTAGATAAGAAATAATAAACAACCTTGAAGACCGAACCTGAGAGTCCAGTCTTGTCTTTTGGAGCCCGGGAAGCGAGCCCATCTCACCCTTGTCTGGGCAGAGACAAATAACAACCAGAAGCCTGGACAAAATGGGTTTCATAAGGAATGCATTTATCATCAGATTTTTCTCATACCTTCTAAATTTTTTCATTACCAAAAAATTCAATTAAGGCAAACTCAGATCAACCAATTAACAAGAGAGTGCGTCTGCTAACAATGTGGATCTGTATTTGCATATTTTTATCCTCAGAGTGCATTTGGAAGGCTTTTTTGTCAATTGCCTAGTCTGGAAACTGCATTTTTCCACAAGAGAAAGCTTAGAAGTTGCTGAGTTTGCAAACATGTCCATTAGATGGCAAATAAATTTCACCTCAGCATCCTTGAAATACAACCAGTGTGTACCTCTGAAAGAGGAAAGATTCATGATGCTTGGAAAGAACAAAATCTATAAAGTACTCCCTTCCCAATAGTAGCCTAAAATGGATGTGCACTCAGCTGCCTGCTGTCTAGAATATTTGCAGTGAATGGGAACAGAGGCGCTGTCAGGTGGGAAGGGTCAGGTATGGCTGTTCCCTGGTAGCTGCTCCGAGGGGATTGAGCCGGGCCCAACAGGGCTGGGTTGCTCAGGCTTGGCTTGGTGCTGTCTGCAGGCAGCTGCAGGTCTCTCCTCAGGGAGTTGCAGAGTGCCTCTGTCCTCAGGGCAGGGGGAAATCAGGGCGCTGAGACAAGAGGGGCTCCTGAGGGGTTCCCTCCTGGGTAGCAAGTCCTGCTGTCAGCGCTGTCTGGCAGGGAGCGGGAGCTCTGCGGCCGCAGGAACCTGCCGCTGGCTGTGGCACCTGTGGCACTGGGGAGCTGGCGCTGTGGGGACAATTGTCAGGTTTAGGCTGGAGCTGGGCCCAGCTGGGGGAGGCTGGGAGCAAGCAAGGAGCCCCAGGAGCTGGACAGCAGGGAAGCCTCTGAGCCGGTGTCAGTGTGTGCCACAGGGAGCCCTGGCTGGGAGATGGGGCTGCAGGCCGCTCCATGGCGGGGCCTTGCCCAGGGCTGCAGCGCCCATGGCCGACCCTCTCCTTACAGTGACCTCGCAGACAGCCACTGGTGCCAGGCGCCGAGAGGAGCCACTCCGTGGGCATGGGCAGAAGGACAGAGCCTCTTCAGACCCACAGCAGTCCTTGCAGGAGGCACTCTCCATGCTGGGCAGCGATGACTGGTAAGAAAGGCCCCGTTCCCTCTGTGTCCCTCTTAGCGTTAAGGTGGGTCAGAAGCGTGTCTTGCTCGTGCCTCTGAGCCCCGAGAGCCCAGAGGGCCAAAGGGCACTGGTGAAACCACTGCAGAGCAGTGAGAGGATGAAGATTTGAGAGCAGCCTTTTCTTGGCCTTGCTCTGCAGCAGTGCTGCAGCTGCAGCAGGTCCGTGCTGTTTCCTTGCTTTGCCTGCTGCTCCATGGAGCTGCAAAGGAAACATTGAGAGAAGAGACAAAGCTCTGGAAGGAGATGATTTTCTGGCTGAAGGCTGAAGCAGGATGGCAGAAGTTTTGAGTGTAGAGATTTGGCTGCCTTGGGCCCCTGGCCCAGTGGGACTGAGTAAGATTCCTCCCTGCTCCCACTGCTGACAGCAATGGAAGGTGACAGGGTCTCCCTGTGACCTCCTGCATGGGAGTCCCAGAAGCAGCTCCAGGGAGTTCCTTTTTCTGAGAAATGGACTGAGTGGTGCTTTCAAGTCCCTCAGTCTCTCATTACTCCTGAAGGGCTCATGGCAGAAGAGAAGGAAAAAGAAAGAAAATCCTCTAGGAATCTTGCACTTTTGGAATTCAACTTTTTTCTTCTCACTGCTTCATATGGGCCTGAGATGTTTTGTCAATACTCACCATGTGTCCCAAAATGATACACAGGCAGAAGGAGGCCCAGAGGTGATAACCTTACAAATGTTAGGTCATATTGCTTTTCTTTTTGATGTCTTTTTGATCACTCACTGCTGGATGCTTCATTCACACAGGGGTAAGGACTCCATTCCCACTGGGATAAGCATGAAAAATCTGCCACGACGCACCTCCTTGTGCAGTCACCTTTGTTTTGCCCTTTCTCTTCTGCTTTCTCTTCCCCATTTCTTTTGGTGCCCTGTGAGGTGCAGAGAGCTTCTGCAGGTGTGGGGGGTCCGGATGACACTCAGGGGTGCCCGTGGGATGGGTCACCAGCCCTGTGTTGCAGCCCTGATTCCTCACATACCTTCCTGAGGCTGAGGGCCTGCACAAAGCAAGTGCTCAGAGACAGAGTTGTTTGCACCTTTCAGATGACATGTTGCTGTTGTGGGGGTTGTTTTAGGCAGGGGGTTTTGGGGAAAAGGCAGAGTTTCAACAGTTCTTGCCCAGGGGGGGAATCTCCTGAGACATCCTGCTGCTTTTTTGGGGAATGTGTGAGGTGGAGTGGAGGGGGTGACAGAGAGGCCGAGATCGTAGAGTGGAAACTCAGCTCCAGAGTGGCAGTGCAGACTCTCCCTGCTGAACTGCCTGCTGGGGCTGACAAAGAAGGAAAATGCCCCAATAACAGCCCAGTGGCACTGTGTCTCAGGGACAGGTAGAGGGAGGTGACAAGAAACAGCAGTATGGTCTCACAGCTTCTAGAATGCAGTGACAGAGGGGCCTCATGTGCCAGAGATTTCAGAAAGGCTGTCTTCTTAAATGACCACTGAAACCCTTCTCTTTGCCTCTTGGGTTTGTGTATGCTTTTGACAGCCACAGCATCCTGGGTCAATGTGTTCCATGATTTCATTAAGTACTCCTTGAAAAGCACCTCCCATTGTTCGACTGAGCTGCCAGCCTGGTAATTGCTGAGGGTGCTGCCTTGGTGGAGAGAAAAATCAATCTTCTGCCTTTCAGGGAGCTGAAGGAGAAGGGACTCTTCAGCATCAACCACCTGGCTGGGTCCCATTCAGAGGTCCTGCTTTGCAGACTTCATGAGATTTGCTTGGCAGTTAGCAGCGAGGTGAGCACATTGTTCTGAATTGTCCCCCATACTTCATACACGGTGTGTAGAGTAGGTATGAGCTTGTTCATCTCCATGTGTGCTCAGGGACTGCCTTCATTTCTGGTTTTAGACCTCCTATTTCTAATGTCTGTCAGCTATCTGTAGGATCTGTGGGTACATGTAGCTGTATTTACTGGCAGGTCGGGTATCTGACACCCGTCTGTGAGTGTGGTGCCTTGATGATGCAATGTGCAAATGCACAAACTGAGACACTAATGACGTTAATTGTCAGAGTCCCAATCTCTGCCCAAGCTGTAATTCAACACTGCAAATTAGTCTGTAGACCTGAGCCTATGTTTTCTGTTTCCTGGCTGAGTGCTTCAATTGTTGGTGTTGCTTTTTTGAACAGGAACTTGGGCCTTTATGATTTGAAAGCAGCTCTTGCTTTAATTTTCTAGAAAAAGGGCCTAAAATCAAAGCTGTGGACATTTTAGGAGGGTTAAGTAGAACACTTTAGTGAATTTTTTTTTTTTTTAGTCCTGCAGTAAACAGGTCTGAGGCCAGAACTTGGTGCCAGAATAAGTGCCTTTCTGTGCTTGTGCTGTCCTGCTCTTCTTGTACTTTTATGTTCCTCTGGACACAGTGGGACGTGTTGTCATTTCCTGAGACTTCTGTTGAAGGCAACTGGTTGTCTTTTCAAGGTGATTCTTATGTTTCCCCTCATGACTTCCCCAGGTGACCAACCTCCGTTCCAAGGTGTCCCACTCTGCAATTGTCACTCTGGGAGAGCTCTTTGTGACCTTGAAGAAGGACATGGACTCTGAGGTGGATGAGGTTGCTCGGATCCTTCTCCAGATGGTGTCCAACTCCCCAGAATTTGTTCAGAAAGCAGCCAGTCAGAGCCTGGGGATCATGGTGGAGAATGTGACTCCTGCACGAGCAATGAGTGCCCTCATGGACATGGGAGTCAAGTAGGTTTTTCTTCTTTTAGTGATATTCTTCACCTTCTAGTGTGGGAAGGAGAAGGGATGAGACAGAGAATGGGAATGGTGGGAGGGAAGGGTCCTGTATCCTGAATCTTGTGTGGACTCAGGGACTTGATTCTCCAACCAACCTAATTTCTTTCTTCTTGTCACCTATTTCTGCCCTCCTGCAGCCCATTAGTTCTCAGAATCACAGAACTGTAGAATATGGGGTGTGTGAAGGGGCCCATCAGGACCATTGAGTCCAGCTCCTGGCCTTGCACAGAACAGCCCAAGGGTCACACCTAGGGCCTGAAATTGTTGTCCAAATGCTTCTTCAACCCTGTCAGGCTTGGTGCTGTGACCACTGCCCAGGGGAGCCTGTTCCAGTGCCCAAGCACCCTCTGGGTGAAAAACCTTTCCCTGATATCCAAACTAAATCTCCTCTGACTCAGCTTCCTGCCGCTTCCTGGAGTTCTCCCAGTCTGTCAGATTTTCCTAGGTGTGGTGACCAGTGGGGAAGTGAAAGTGCCTGCAAAGGCTGAGGATAGAGCCTTGTGCTTTTGTGGGAAGAGGGACAATTGCAATTGGAGCTGTGAGCAGTGTTTGGTATTTCACAGCACTAACCACAGAGGCCCTGGGAAAACCACGTCTGCTCATGATGCCATTAACCTGAGAAATGAGGAGGGTCCTTGCTGGGGCGTGGAGCACATGGGGGGCAATCTGCTGGCTGTGGCACAGCCTGCACAGCAGGTGCAGCTCCTGCCAAAAGGAGTCCTGTATGACTGTCCTGGCCATTGAACTCTACTTTCTATTCAGACTCATGTTAGATGTTAGCCTTGAGATGAATCACTAAAGGCACCTTCACAGGCTGAGTGCCATGGGACAGTTGAAGCAAATGCTGCCTTAAATGTTGGTGCTGAGCCTGAGAGTTCCCAGGAGACACTCTCTAGAACAGGACAACCTGGCTAAACTGCCTGCCACGCTTTCCTCAGCTTTGGAATAGGGTAAAACATTCAGATGGATCCAATATTTGAGTGTGGCATGCCTGGTGGCCTCCTCACCTGCCAGGAGGTCAGACAAAGCAGCGGACATAACACTGGCTTGCTTACTGAGCCGGTAGCCCAGGTGAGAAAGCTCACCCAGGGCCTTTGCAGCGGCAACCCATGGTAGAAAGATGGATACTGGAACCCTGTTTGTCTGGCCCCAAATTTAAAGTGTATCATTGCAGTTTGTATCAAATTCAGAATAGGATCTCTTTTGCATGCCAATTGTGTTCCTTCCTTCCAATTTTTTATTTGGGTAGTGTTCAGGGTGAGGGTAGTGAGTCGGCCAAGGCTGCAGGGACCCGCTTTGATCTTCGATGGGCTCCCTGCCCACACCCTGTCAGCGCTGTAAGAAACACTCCCCGGGGAGCGCTCTGGGGAATGGAGAGGACTCAGACAATGTTTCACTGCTGTAATTGCACCAATCAGCTCCATTGCCATTGGGGGATACATCTTTTCTCTCTGTCACTTGCGGCTCAGTTGTTTCATGACAATTCTGCTCAGATGGCTTATAGAAGAAATTGACACAGTCAATTGCTCAGGAGGAGCCCAACAGGTCAAATTCCTGGGGCTCCTGCGGCGCATGAGGCAAGATCCTCGTCCACTCATCCCAGGTGTCCACCGGGTTAGGTTTCTTACCTGTGGATGGGTACTCACTTGGTGACAGGGGGATTCCCACCAGGCAGGCGAATAATGGGTCACGCACAGTCCCCATGACCATGCAAAAGTTGTTCTTCTAGAGGGATTTAGCAAGTGTGATCCAGATGTTTTCTCGTGGCTGTGGAACGAGCCATCCAGCCACTGCTTGAATGTGAAAGAGCGTGGCAATGGTGACAGCAGCTGCCACGATGTTCTGAGGTGCTCCGGGAGATGTCACTGGAGTGGCCATCTGGTCGGTTAGGTATTCATTTGTGGAAAAATAACAAAGATAAAGATTAACAAGGACAGAAAATTAAAGTGTGGCTTAGACCTGGCTGGCCAATCTCTGCAACTCACTTGTAATAAAAGTAATCTTTGATAATTGTTGATTTAATTTTGAAGGTTCTTTTTCTTTGTTTTACTTTTTTCAAATCATCCACAAAGAAATGTCATTTTTTGTGCCATTTTTGATTTTGTTTCTCTCTACCTTCCCTGTGGCCACAGACTGTGACAATGAGGGGTTGTGCTCTGGTTGGCTTTAAAGGAACAAAAGTATCTCCCAGCAAAGTTTTCTGCAGAGATGCCCTTTTGTTTCCTCTCTGGAGCTGCAGCAGCAATGTCTGTGTGCAGAGCTGGGGGCAGATCAGTGCTGGCACAGCAGCTGTGCCCAGCAGCAGCAGCACTTGGTGTTGCCAGTGCTGCTCCCATGGCCCTGCCCCACTGCCCTGGTGGCCCTGGTGTTGCTGTAGGGCCTGAGTGCTCTCGGGGCCGGGCACAGCCCTGGGGGTGGCAGTGCCGGGGCTGCAGCAGGGACAGGCCATCGGCACTGCTGGGACAGTGCTGACACCTCAGGCCAGGCCCTGGGGGCTCCAGGCTCCTCACCCAGGCTCTCTCAGGAACACACCCAGGCCAATGCTCAGCACAGAAAAGCCCCGTGAGCAGCCCCAGGGTGGCCGTGGGCAGGCTGGGGGCAAACTGCATGGCTGGGGCTGTGCAAGGGCTGTGGGGCAGATGGGAAGGAGCAGCAGAGCAGGGGCTGATCCATCCCCAGTGTGCTGGACAGCCCAGGGCAGCGTCCCAGAGCATCCTCATGGAGCTGCCAACAACATCCCCCCTCTGCAGCCCTGGCCTCTCCCCCAGCTCACACAGCTGCCCCATCCTTGCAGGCACAGACACGGCAGCACTGGCTCAGCAGCCCCTGTTTGCATTGCAGAGAGCAGGCAGGAGCACCCCCATGTTGTTGGTGTGGGGACATGAACCTGAGGGAGCACAAATGCCATCAGCCCCTGGGGCCAGCAAGGGCTGGGGGACGGCAGGGAAACCACTCAGCTTTGTCCTGGCCTCTGCAGTCAGACAGGAAGTTTGTTCCCATGAGCTGGGAGTTTCCTGTCCCACTGCAGACGCTGTTGCTCAGAGCCAGGGCTGCCTGGCAGCCACCCCCAAACAGCCCCGAGCATTTCCTTGGTGTCACCTTTGTCTTCTTTCCTGGTGTGACAAGTGCTGCTGGAATTGTCTGCAGGCTCCTGCAGTGCCTCGTGCTGCTCCCTTGCCAGAGGAACCACAGGCCAGGGGGGCACATCTGGGCTGCTCTGTCTGCCTCTGGGGCTCCCTGTTCTGGGCAATGAGGAGGGGCTGCAGAGGCTCTGCAGGACTGACAGGATGGGCTTTGGGCCTGGCAGGAGAAGCTGAGTGACCTGGGCTGCTGGAGCTTCTCAAGAGAAGATCTAGGGCTCCTCCTGCAACTGCTCCAAGGGTGGTTCCAGAGAATCACAGGATCAGCAAAGTTGGAAAAGACCTTGGAGATCATCAAGTCCAACCTGTGCCCTGACACCACCTTGTCTCCCTGAGCCTCTTCTTCTCCAGGATAAGCAACCCCAGCTCCCTCAGCCACTCCTCACAGGACTTGTGTTCCAGGCCCGTCACCAGCCTTGCTGCCCTTCTCTGGACATGCTCCAGCCTCTCCATGGCCTTCCTAAACTGGGGCCCGGAATTGGACTCAGCACTCAAGGTTTGGCCTCACCTTTGCTGAGCACAGGGGAAGAATCACTGCCCTGCTCCTGCTGGCCACACCATTCCTGATCCAGGCCAGGAGCCATTGGCCTTCTTGCCCACCTGGGCACACTGCTGCCTCATGTCCAGCCTGCTGTCCATCAGTGCCCCCTGGTCCCTTTCTGCCTGGCCGCTGTCCAGCCACTCTTGTCCCCAGCCTGCAGCACTGCAGGGGTTGTTTGTGGCCTAAGTGCAGGACCCAGCACTTGGTCTTGTTCAACCTGACCTTGCTGGATTTGGGCCCTGGATCCAGCCTGTCCAGGTCCCTCTGCAGAGCCCTCCTACCTTCCAGCAGATCCACACTCACACCCAGCTTGGTGTCATCTGCACATTTGTTGATGCTGGACTCAGTCCCCTCATGTAGATCATCAATTATGATGTTAAACAGGACTGGGCAAAACTCAGATTCCTGGGGTACGCCACTGGTGACTGGACACACTGTATGCAGCACCATCCCCACCACTCTCTGGACCTGGCCTCCAGCCAGCTCTTAGCCCTGAGAAGGGTGACTCTGTCTAAGCTGTGGGATGCACATTTTCCAGGGAATTCTGCGACTTATGGTGCCAAAGACTTTGCTGAATTCCAGGTACACAACATCTACTGCCTTTCCTGCATCCACCAGGTAGGTCACCTGGTCATACAATGAGATCAGGTTGGTCAGACAGGACCTAAACCCATGCAGCCTGGCTCTGATCCCTCGGCCATCCTGTGGGTGCCCTGTGATGCCACTCAAGGTGATCTCTTCCATAACCTTGTCCAGCACCTAGATCAAGCTGACAGACCTGGAGTTCCCCAGATCCTCCTTCCAGCCCTTCTTGGGGATGGGCTCACATTGGCACCCTCAGTCCTCTGGGACCTCCTCAGTGATCCAGACTGATGGTAAATGATGGAGAGCAGCTTGGGGAGCTCATCCACCAACTCCCTCATCCCTCTGGGATGGATCCCATCTGCTCCCAGAGACACCTGTGAGCATCTGAGTGGCTCAGCAGGTCCCCAGCTGCTTCCTCCTGGATTACAGGGGGGTTGTTCTGCTCCCTGTTCCCATCTACAGCTCAGGAGAACACTTGTCCTGAGGACAACCTGCCCTAATGTTGAAAACTGGGGCAAAGAAGGGGTTAGGCATCTCAGCTTTTCCTTATCTTACTCTATTTCCCACTGCCTCCAATAAAGAGTAGATGTTCTACTTATCCCTCCCTTTGCTATTAGGTTTTTTAAAAACATTCTTTATTATATTTCACAGAAGTGGCCAGGTTAGGCTCTAATTGACCTTTTACCACTCTACTTTTCTTTCTGCACAACCTAACAACATCCTTAAATACTTCCTGAGATGCCTGATTTTCTATCCAATGGTGACTTTTTTCGCTTAGTTCCCACAAAAGTTCCATGCCCAGCCAGGACAATCATTTTCCTAGCTGGCTCAACTTTAGCACAGAGGGACAGGCTGTTCCTCCCACCTTAAGATTACTTCCTTGAAGTATGTTCATCCTTCCTGGATCCCTTTGTTTTTAAGGGCTGTTTCCCTTTAAAAATCAGTACCTGATTTGGTACTCTCCAAATCTCCATCCTGAATAGGCCAAGGTCTGCCCTCCATAATTCCAGGGTAGATGTTTTGTTGGTGCCCCTCCTTCTTCCACAGAATATTGGAAACTCTATTATTTTATGGTGACTCTGCCCCAGGCAACCTCCGACCACCACATCTCCCACCAGCCCTTCTCTGTTTGTGAACAGCTGGAGACAGAGCTTTCCCTGGCAGTGGGAGTGATACCAAAAATTGGGCAAAATTATACAACTCCATAATCCCAATGTAGCGTGAAGATGCAACATTCTTTATTTGGCCGGATGCACAGGGGGAAAGCTTCTCCCACAGCCATGCATGCTGAGTACAGGAAAGTTTCTGTTTATTTTCTGTATTTTGCATACATATTCATTGATTGTCCTGGACTAAACACATATATGATAATCATTTCCCCAAAATCATTAACATATTTCTCCTCCCCTTTACCCATGTATTTTTCTGTCCTGGGGGTCTCTGGTGGTCCCTAGTGCTTGTGGACCCCAGTGATCCAGTTGGGCTGGCTGAGCTGGCAGGACACTGAGGCTGGTGAATTTCAGTTCCCCTTCTCACACAATGGGCATTGTGTGGTTTCCATAGGCCTGGGGTTTTTCTCAAAACAGAACTAGCATTGAGTTAGCTCACCTGGAGTTGACAATTTATCATCTGGTAACATGAGGTCACAGAGTGGGCTATGGCATCACAAAGTGAGTTATGTGAGGTCATTGAGCAATTATGGCATCATAGGCTATCTCTGTGACATCACAGAGAGGCTTGTGATGTCACAGGGCAGAGGCCAGCCATCCTAGAGCAGACTATGACATCACAGAGTGGGCTGTGACATCAGAGACCAGCTGTGTGACATTGGAGAATGGGCTGTAACATCATAGAGCAGCTAAAACATCACCGGGGGGCACAGGGCTCGCTCCATCAGGCCTGCAGGGAGTGGCAGGCAGCAGCACGAGTTAAGAGTGTGGCTATTGTGTGGCTATCGTTGATTCTATCATAGCAAACAAGCAAAGTGTGTAGCATCTGCTCCTCATATCCAGCACCCTTCCTCTTGGGGGTGGTGTCTTGTACATTGTCCAGGCTTCTAGGCTCTCAGGTCTCCCTACATTTCTTTCTGGCTCCCAGGTCTGCCTGGCTATAGAACTTGTCCCAATTTTTAGGCTCTCAGGCTCTTGGTCCACCTGGCTCAGTTGCCAAGCTCCTAGTCTGCCTGGCTCCACCATCTTACTGCTCTTAGGTCTGCAGTCATCTGACCAAATCACCTCTGGATCACCAAGTGTCCCAGCTGGGGGTACAACTGATACCAAAGAAGGCATCAAGCACCAGCCCTTTATTGTTCCTCAGTACAACCTTTTATACCCTTCACCTCACACGCATTGCACCTGTGTGCCCTCTGTACCCTATTGTGGTTGGTCAGTACACCTCAGCACTCCATGTCTCATTACCTTTAATACTGTTCACCTGTCCTGCACAGTTGTAGCCCCTTAGGGATGAGGCTTGGCCACAGCCCCACTCCCAATTACCACAAATTGTGTGCCTACAGTCACTGGGTTGGTCACTCTGCCCAGCCACTCCTCACAGTTTCCCCCCAGAAGTCCAAAGCTGTTCATGCCCAGCAGGGTCCCCTGTCCCCAGTATCCCCGTGGTCCACCTGGAGCTGCAGCCTCCCCCAAGGATGTTCCACAAATCAACCCCCAGAGCCTGACACGGGGACAAGGGGCTGGGCTGTGTGACCAGGACATCCAGGACGTGGATTACCCAGGCCACTGGGGCCTGGTTTGGGGTCCCCTGGACAGGAAAGATGTCTGGCAGCTGGAGCAGGATTAAGGAAGGGCCTCCCAGGTGGGGCTGTGTGGGAAATTGATTTGTAGGAAGTACTCAGAGCCTGACAGAAGGTCCACACCATATGCATGCATATGCAAATTTTGAGATAAAAAATGCCATGGAATAGGACAGATATTGTTTAGAGAGATATTGAGCTAGAAAAAGTTTCAGAGGATGACCTTGCAAAAAAGACTAGATACTTTGGAGAAATGGAACTTTGAAAGATGCACCCACAAGGTGCCCACAAGGGGTAGTTTTAGATGATTGGCTTTAAGGCATCTACAGCATGGCCTGGCCAAAGCTGAGAGGCCAAGAAACCCTTACAATGTATTGTAATTAGGAAATAGCTGGCTTCTGATTGTGATGGTGTTAATTGTAACATCTGTTTATTGTCTCACACTTCTTATGAGGTTGAAAATGAAATTAAAGTTTTTAAAATGCCTCTTAGTTGCCCCATCTCTGGATCAGGAAAATGGTACTGTCCAACAGCACTGGAGCCCTTGGGCTGTGAGCAGAGGCTGAGGGAGCTGGGCTTGTCCTGCCTGGAGCAGGGAAGGCTGAGGGGCTCCTGATCCCAGCCTGGCAGTGCCACCCAGGAGGGAATGGAGAACACAGAGCCAGGCTGTTCACTGGGGGGCCTGGTGGGAGACAAAAGACAAAGGGTGGAAGGGCAAAGAGGGGAGATCAGCCAGGATAGGAGGAGATGAAATGAGTCAGCCTGGTTTCAGCATTTCCTCAACACCAAAAGCAGCCTGACCTCCCTTCTCCATCCACCATTGACAGCTTTGCAAACCAGGAACTGTTCAGGCTGTTTTATCCCCACTTCTGGATGAGCATCCTGATACAACAACTTCACTGTGTTTGTATCTATCACAGAATCATCTGTGATAGATACAATGATATCTTTAGATACTTTGTCTAAAATTGGTTTTGTACAAAAATCCATTGTGGATGGTGGACATGTCAGATGTTGCTGGGATGTGTCACTCTGCTGAGGGAAGAGTTTCAACATTTCTTAATTTGAATCATGTTTCCAATTTTTATGTTGGCCATGAAGAGAAACTCTCTGTGCCTCTGAGTCCCACCAGTTTCTGACCCCCAAAGGACACAAACCTGATGAGTTCTGGTTCCCACTCCAGTGGTGGCACTTGCACCTCCCTCTGTCCCCAGAGCAGAGCTCCCTTGTCCCAGAAAGTCCCTGGCAGTGCAGGGATGAAGGAAACAGCACAGGCTCTGGGGATCAGGGCAGGGCATGGCCAGGGATTTGGGGTGGTTGTGAGCCCAGGGCAGGACCTGGCCCTTGGCCTTAGTGAACCTCATCCATTTGTCCTGGGCCCATGGCTCCAGCCTGTCCAGATCCCTCTGCAGAGCTTCCTGCCCTCCAGCACAGCCACACTCCCACCCAGCTTGGGATCACCCGGGAACTGACTGAGGGTGTCCTCGATGGCCTCATCCAGATGAGCAATAAAGAGATTTCACTGACCTGGCCCCAGTCCTGAGCCCTGGAGACAGCCCTGGATGTGACTCCATTCCTCAGCTGCTCTGAGTGCCAGGGGTTGGATGAGGGAAATGCTGGGGTGGGGGTAGGGACAAAGTGTGATTGATTGTCAGCCATGAAGGGACTTGATTTTCATATCTGTTCAGACTGCATTAGGAGGGGCTGGGGATCAATATCAACTGGGGATTGCTGATATCAATCTATAAACAGGTAATGAAAATTGAACAGGACTAAACAATTCTCTATTCATTGTTTTCAATATAGTAGATTCACTTTGACTACACTTCTGAAATCTGTCTAATTAACCACAGAAGAAGTGAAAAGTTAAATTATTCCCAGGAGATTGTCTTGTTTGTGTGTTTTGAACAAACGTTTATGAGTCTTTGTCACTGAATTCCTCAACTGAAGAGTTCCAGAAACAAGAGGCCTCTGGAGAAGTAAAATTCATCACCAAGCCCCAAGGTGCTGTGGATCCATCCTCATCAGAGCAGGAATGAACAGAAATGGGCACAGCTTTGTGGCTGCCCCAGCTTTGGGATGGGCCCTGGGCCTGGAGCAGGAGCAGCTCTGGAGGGCCCCAAGGCCGGGGCTCTTGTGATGCCCTGGGCAGATGGGATGGCAGCAGGGGCTGCAGAACTCTCAGAATCTCCTGCAGAGGAGAGCAGGGCACCCAGGGAGCCTCCTTTCCCTTGGCCAGGCACATTCCCCCATGGTGGGGCTGAGTCCTGTGGGAGCTGCAGCTGCTGCTGAGCCCTTGCCAGGGGCTGAGGCCGTGGGGCCAGTGCCCAGAGCAGCTTGGCCTGAGCAGAGCTGTGGGGCCAGAGCCAGCTGGGCTGGGCTGGGGAGAGGCCCTTGGTGCTGCCCAGAGCTCAGGGCAGCTGGGAGAGTTTGCAGGGAGCTGGGCTGGGCTCAGAGAGCCTGGCACAGAAACCATCAGTCTCCATCTCAGCCTGGCTGAGCGTGCAGGGGCCAAGAAGAACAGCCCAGGGTCTGCAAGTTCTCTGTGTGGGAGCTGAGCTTGTGAGCCCTTGAGCCCTGCCAAGTGCTGGGGCTGCACCTCCAGCTCCAGAGGAGATGGGACAGATGGGAGCAGAGACAAATCATTCCTGCTGCATTCTTTCTTCTGTTTGCTTGTACAGGTGACCTGGATCTATATGTAGAGGAGGTGTTTTGTTTCAGATAACACTGGTAGAGGGAAAAGAATAATATTGTGTAGCTGAAAATAATATTTTGTGCATAATACACAAGCAGAAAAAAAAGACACATATGATCACAAGAGCATCTGAGTTTCTCAGAAGATGAGAGACTCATTGGTTTTCCAGTAGCCAAGCCTGTTCAAATGCTTTTCTCAGGGCTTGCTTGAGATGAGAGGTCACCACCAGAGGCCAAGGCCAGCCAGAGCTCTGCTCTTAGAGCTTTTGTCTGGGACAACCCTTGCAGATAGAGAATTTTTAGAAAGGAGAATCAGTTTTGGCCATGGGCACCTGGAAAGATGGATGGTTCTTTCCCATAGGAAGCAAAGCACAGAGCCCCAGTTCTCCAGGGACTGATGGGGGGCAGTCCTCAGCATGGCAAGATCAGCTGGACCTGTCAGGTGGCCTCTGGGAGGCCAAACCAGCCAGACCTGTTCCATGTTCCCTTGGTTCCATGACACTCTGCAGTGTCACAATCTTCTCCTTGCTTCTGCAGTGTCACAATGGCCCCATGCTTCCATGAGCCCCTGCAGGGTCACAGTGGCCCTTTGGTTCCCTGGGACCCCACAGTGTCACCATGGTCTCCATGATTCCACGGGCCCTTGCAATTCCACAATGCTCTCCATGAATCCACGGTGCCCCCAGGATCACAAGGGCCCTTTGGTTCCACGAGGCCCTGGAATGCAGCAATGGCCTCTTGGATCCACAAAGCCCTGCTGCTGCACACTGGCCCCTTGGGACCATGCGGCCCAGCTGAGCCACAGTGATGGCCTTGGTGCCACGAAGTCACACAGTGTCACCTTGGTCTCCACAGGAAGGAGAAAACTGAGCCCCAGTGTTCCAGGGGCAGACGAGGGGCAGTCACCAGAGGCCATGGGCAGCCAGATTAGACAGTGCTGGCAGATTTCATCTGGGAGCAATTGCTATGTCATGTGCAGGGGGTGAGGGGAAAGGAGAAAGAGACAACTCACCCCCAGTGATCATGTGGCACAGAGGAAGTTTATTTTCCAGGCTACCCTTTATATAGAACATTTGAAAGACCTGGTGTGGATATTCTCATTGGTCTGAACCCCACACCACCTCGCGATCTGCCCAGCGAAATGCTTGCAGCTTCATAAGAGACCTGACTTGGAGAAGCCCCTGCCAGTCAATCCCAGGGCTTGGGAGCAAGCTGTCATATATGCTATTTGGTAGAAAGCAATCTCCAGATATTTGGAGCTTTAGAAGCAGAATACCACTTTTGGAGAAGTATGCTTCTTTTCCATAGAAAGGAAAGCATGGAACACTGGTGTTTCAGGGTCAGATGAAATGGTGCAGCCATGAGAGGCCAAGGGCAGCCAGACCTCTCTGTGCTTTTGTCTGAAAGCAGCCCTTGGATATAGGGGATTTTGCAGGTGGAATCCTACATTTGGCCATTTCTCCTTAGGTAAGAAGGATGTTTTTTTCCCACTGGAAGGAAAGCACAGAGCCCAAATGTTTCAATGGCAGATGAGTAGACAGGTGGCTCCTGGGAGGCCAAGAACACCAGACCTGTTTTTCCTGGCAGCTTTCATCACCAAGAAATCATTGGATATACAGAACTGGGGGCTGAGTCTCAGTTTCAGCCGTGGACATCCTGATGAAAAGGACGATTCTTTTCCATTGGAAGGAAAGGGCAGAGCCCCAGTGTTTCAAAAACAGGTGAGAGGTGGTCCCCAAGAGGCCAAGGGCAGCCAGACCTGTCTGTCCTGGCAGCTTTCATGTGGGAACAGTCCTTGGATGGATGGAGTTTTGGAGATGGAGTCCCAGTTTTGGCCATGGGCTCCTGGTCACGGTGGATGATTTTATCCATAGGAAATAAGAGTGCAAAGTCCAAATGTTTTGGAAGAAGATGAGAGGTGGCCACCCATGGCCAAGCCAGCCAGACCTGTGCTTCCTGGTGCCATTCATCTGTGGGAAATCTTTGAACATCAGGATTTTTGGAGGTGGAATTTCAATTTTGGTTGTGGGTGCCTGGAATGGAAGAAGAGTTCTTTTCATTAGAAAAGCACAGAGCCCCAGTGTTTCAAAGGCAGATGAGAAACAATCCTCAGGAAGCCAAGGCCAACCAGACTTTTATCTCCTGGCAGCTTTTGTCTGGGAGCTATCCTTGGATATGGGAAGTCTGGAGGTGGATTCCCAACATTGGCCATGGGGACCTGGATGTGAAAGGTGCTTCTTTCCCATAGGAAAGAAAAGCACATGGTCCCAGTGTTTCAAAGGCAGATGAGAGGTGGACTTGGGGTGACCAAGCCAGCCAGATCTCTCTGCCCTGGCAGATTTCATCTGGGAACAATCTGTGCATATAAGGAAATATTGAGAAGGAATACAAATTTTGGCAATGGAAACCTGGAAAGAAGGACAGTTCTTTCCATAGGAAGGAGAGCACACAGCCCCAGTGCTTCAGGAGCTGATGAGCAGCAGCCCTTGACATACCAGGGTCAACTGGACCTCTCAGGGGCCCCCAGAAGGCCAAGCCAGCCAAAGAGTCAAGACCTGATCCATGTCCCCTTGGTTACATGGGGCCCCACAGTGTCCCAATGGACTCCTTGGTTCCCTGAGTGCCTGTAGTGTGACAATATTCTCCTTGTATGTTCCAGATTGCAAGGCAAGATGTATTCTATTGACATCTGTATGGCAGTTGTCTGGTGTCAAGTGGGCAATGCTCCTTTTCTCTTTTCCTGAGTGATCATCATCAATAAGAGGACATCTGCTGATAAGAAGCTGTTGAATGTCACCACATGACTGATAAGAACTATAACATCCCATTGTGAGATGCTCCACCCAGAAGGAAGAGCCAAGCAGTGCCATGCAGATATAACCTGCAAGATTTCTGACACCAAGTTAGCTTTTGCTCCACTGGACTACCCAGAGGAACAGCAGCTGCTTCTACTTCCACAGATCTGCGGATGAAGGATACACCCCTTTTCCAGAAGACTCCTCTGCTCCAACAGAACCTCTCCTGACACTCCAAGAGAACTGCAGCCCTTTTTCCAACTGAACTGCTACCAACACCCTGACCCACAGGGTGTCAAGTTGTGTTCTGACTCTAACAGTGTTGTTCTAGTGTATAGCATTGCTGTATTTTATCATTTTATATTTTTTCCCTTCCCTGTTAAAGAACTGTTCTTTCCTGCTCCCAGGTTTTTTTTCTGAGAGCCCCTTATTCATACCAATTCAGAAGGGTAGAGAGAGTTTGCATTCTCCAATTCAGAAGAAGCTCCTGTCTCCTTTAGCAAGCACCTGTCTTTCCAAACCAAGACATTGTAACAATGTTCTCCTTGCTTCTGTAGTCACAATGGCCCCTCGCTTCTAAAAGCTCTTGCAATGTCACAATAGGCCCTTGGCTCCATGCGGCCCTGCTCTGTCACATGGGCTCCTTGGGTCTATGGCCCCACAGTTTCATCCTTGACCCTTGGTTCCATGGGGTCCCTGAGTTTCACAACGGTCTCCATGATTCCATGAGGCACCAGGGTGTCCCAAGGGTCTGTGATTCCATGAGGTTCCATAGTGTCACCATGGTGTCCTTGGATCTGCATTGCCTCAATGGCTTCTTGGTTCCATGAGTTCTGTACTGTCAGCAATGGTTTCTTTGTTCCAACCTTGGGCCTTGATGTGTCCCAACGGCTCCTTGGTTCTGTGACATTCCGTGGTGTCATGTACAGAAAATCACACTATGGAAAGCCAGTGCCCATAGAGGAGACAGAGGGGTCCTGCAACTTTATTCCAACAAAGGGAAAGAGTCCACCAGGGCACACACCCATGGGAATTTCTCTCTTGAGGTTCCTGAGGCACAGCCTCCTTTTATCCAAACTCCTGGCTGCACGTTGCCCTCTTCCTGTCCCCATGGGCCAAGGTACTGGGAAGGTTCAGCCTTCCCAAACCACCTGTCCCATATCCCCCTCTCAAACCTGTCACTTTACCCCAAAGTTCATAAACTCAGGCTTGTGTTGACCCACATGTCTGTTTTAGGGGCCAAGTTATCTGGGCTCTGCAATAAAGTTAATGAAGACATTAAGACCATTTCAAAGATGTTAACACCAAAACCTTCACCCATCAAATTGTCTGTAATGAATCTTCCCTGTCAGTCCCAATGGACTCCTCATTTCCATGAGGCCCCACTGTGTCACAAGGGCCCCTGGACTCCATGAGGTTCCCCAGTGTCACCATGGTGTCCTTGGCCCCACATTGTCACAACTGACCCACGGTTCCATGAGGTTCCCCAGTGTCACCGTGGTCACTGTCAGAGGCTGGATGAGATCAATGTCCTGAGACACCTTGGGATGAGCCGTCAGTCAGTCACACAGTGGGGACAGCACTGACCCAGCCCTGATTGCCTGAGCAATCACAAATCCCACCTGGGGAGAGCCCCACAAAGGCCCAGGGGCTTAAAAACACAGAGCAGGGTCTGTACCCTGTCAGTTCTTTTGAGAATTTCTAACACACCCCCATGCTGGAACCCTTGCAGTTGTAGCAAAAAGTGTGTCTGTCTGCCTTTCTCCTCTACCTTCTTTCTCTCTCTTCTCCTTTTCATCCTCTTTACCTGGAACATTTTTGGATAACTTAAGGATTTAAAGGTTTACAGGTTAAATGAGCTAACTGATGAAGTTACTGCTGTGGGAATGCACAAAATCAGATGGTTTTGGGAAAGCTGCAAAAGGCAGGCCTAAGAGACAACAGAACTGTGATTAGAGCTAAGCAGTAGCCATGAGATAGCTCTGCAAAAAAGTTATTTAAAAAGCAGAAAAGCAAGGACAAATAGAACGCTGGGCTGTGTATTAACGCTTGTCCAGGATAACTCCGTAAGCTGTAGAAAAGTTTATCTAGCAAGATATTAGGAAGTTTGAAGCTTAATAATGGAGCTCTGTGCATTGTGTTTCAAGGCTTACAAGCAGGTATTGTATTTGAAATAAGCAGGCATTGTTTTAACCAAAGGTACGTGTGCTTATAACGATTGGATGGAACCACTGTCAATGTGCTTCTGCTTTGTGTGATTGCTCAAAAAGCTTATAAAGTAAGTTGTAACATTCAGTTCTTGGTCTGCTGCCTGGGATGTGAGCTGATGGCATCTTCCCATTGTCATAACCATGTAATGAGACTGATGCTGAAAAATAAAACAGCTCAAGGCGTGTCCACAGCAGTCCCATCCCGTTTGTGATTTGTATAGAAACCTCGGCCAGCGATAACTGCTAAGTGTTTTATGTTGAATTGGATGTTACATTGAATCCTTTTCCAAAGTTTCTTGGATTTTTCTAATTTGGTGTCATTTTGACCTCTTGTAAATATGAGGGTTGCGTTTTTCCTGTGCACCAAACTCGAGTAAAGGAGTCTTTGGTCACCCCCAGCATTTGAGTGTTCTGGGGTGTCACAGCCCCGCAGGCTCACAATGGCCTCTTGTTTCCATGAGGCCCCGCTGTGTCACACAGGCCCTCGGTTCCCTGAGGATCTGGAGTGTCACAGGGGTTTGTGGCGTTTGTCCTTGCTGCCCCTCACATCCCCCTGGCCCACAAAGAGCCCCGAGCCAGCCGGGAGGGACAGGCCCTGCTGGCCCAGGCTGGGCTCAGGGCTTGGCCTTTCTGCTCCCTGCAGCCAAGCCAGGCCTTGCTCAGCATTGCAGTGCCCTGCCCAGAGCCTTGGGCTCCCTGCACTCCTGGCCTTAAGGATCTGCTCTCAGCACTGCCTGGGCAGCCTTGGGCACTCCCTGCCCTCCCTGGGGCCCAGCCGTGCTCCAAGGCACTTGGAGTTTGGCTGCTGACTCCTTGAGCAGCTTCTTCATCCTTCTCTCGCTGCCTGAGGCTCCTGGAGCCAGCCCCAAAGCCACCGTGGGGCTGATTAAAATACAGAAAGCCCTCAGGAGCTCTTTGTCTCCCTTCCATTGTCTGTGAGTCTCCAGGGCTTGTGCAGGGATTGGAGTCAGCTTGGAGTTCCCTTCAGGAGGGAGATTCCAAAGTGCACATCATGATATCAAGGAAATATTTCTTTACATTTCAGCTCAGGGAAGAGGTGACAGAAGCATTCCCCAGGTGATCTTGATGCTGAATGTCTCTTTAGGGTGTCTGGGCAGGGAGAAGAATGAGCCCCTTGTAGGCTGAGCCTGTTTGCACAAGCTGCTCCTCACCCCCAGCCTCATCATGTCTGACATCACCCACCTAGGACTGATATCCCAAAACATTAAAATAATTTAGACATTTTTCTTTAGAAAAACATTTATTAATTTTAAAAATGATAATTATATTATTTGAATTATGATAGTATTATTCAATATCTTTATTACCCAATTTTTGTATTTATAATAAAAAATCAATATATTTTTAGCTACCAAGAATATTATTGGTTGTGTTTCTAAGTAACACAACTCCATTAATTAATTAATGTCTACTTGATATTGATTTCTTCCTCTTTATGGTAGCTAATAATATTTGTAGTACTTTTGGCATCATTCTTGTAATCTTTTTCTCCCATAGGGTCAAGGTGGGGCACTCTGGGGTCCCTGTGAGACAGAGTAGAAATTTTCCAGGGTAGAAATACATTTTGATTAGGTGAAATATGCATCTTTGAATTAAGTCTGTAGCTTGCTGTTTAGTCTCACTGTTGCCCGATCCGAAGAAAACACAAAACAACCGGAGTTTCTTTATGCGGTGCTTTATTGAGGGCCCGGGAGCCTGAGGACTTTCGTCCAAAGTCAGAGCCCCAAATTCGCGATAAAATCTACAGGGTTTATATACCTTTCTTAACATTATTGCTTCACTAATCATTTTTATAGATAAATGAAGATTCATTAGATACATCATGACATTTTGTTATTTAGCCAAAAGATACATTCCATAGATAAGACTTAGTACATTCTCTAGATAATACATTCTTTCGATCTACCATGCACCGAACCTTGTATCATGCACTAAAGTTCAATTAAAGTTTACCGGGCCTACTGCGGCCTTAGCATAACTACTGCTACTCATGCTAACTATAGTATTGTTTCATTACTCTAGATATCTATCTATTAACCATAATATGATTTTCAATAATTTTCAACCTTCTGCAACATCACTGCCTGTTCTCTTGAAGGGCCTGTGATTAGAGAGGCTGCTTCAGCTGAAGGACAAGAGATAAAGGGGGGAAGAAGAGAGCAGACAGAGCAGGGCAACCTGACCCAAGAGTTCCTTCTGAAGAATTAGTAGCAAGTGTCACATGAAATCAGTAGAATGAATATGTATGAACCTATTGTGAAATTGTATGCATATGCATTTGTAGACAGGGATAAAAACGGCACTTGGACCCCCACGGAGGCACGCATGCCTTTTGAGGAGAGTAATCGCCGCATGCATCCAGCGCTGCAATAAACATACCGACTTGACAGCTTTCACAAATTGTGGAGTTTTTGATCTTTGCCGCAAAACATTTTGGAGACCACGAAGGGACCATCTCTGTCCCTGCAGGGGCAGAAGGGATAAAGGGACCCTCCTAGGAGCGCCCCGAGATTCCGCTCATCTTGGCTGGCCTCCTGCGGAGACAGACAAGGACCTGCTGGCAGGCGGAAGATTCGGTATGTATTAAGAGGGCCCCCGGGGGATAGGTAGGCTGAATAAGGCACTCAGAGACATCTCAGTGCTCTGCCTTGTTCCTGTGCCTGCAAGCAGACCGGTCGATAGAGCTACTGGGAGACGGGAGTTCACTGTCCCATAGAGCGGCCGCCAGCGACCCTGGGGGTGGGTTCGAGTGGACTCATGAGTGTGCTGTGTCTGGACTTAGTTAGTTCACTGCGTGGTTAATTGTTAATGTTAGTGTGTGTGTGTTTGTAATCGTGCAAGTGCATGGTGTACAAAGAGAGTATATCTACAGTGCGGGGGGGGTTTCTACCCGTGACTGAAGGGGCCGAGTGAGGCCTGAGGCACTGGCTGGGGCAGGCTGTGGAGGCAGGGAGCGCCCGGCAGAGATAGAGTGGTTTAGCGCAGGTGAGAATGTTCGTTGAATAAAGGTGGTCAGTTGTGGTGTAGATTGTAGATTGTGCACGCTTTTACCGTGGTGAGACGAACAAGTTCATTTAGAAGAGCTTTATTGGACTTCATCTGGTGCGATAGTCAGTCTAGATTGGGAACAGCCTGCTGTGCAAGATATAGAATTCCCTGTGATAAATAGAATAGCTTGCCTCTGTGGGTAATTCCTGAGAGCCTTTAGTGCATCGAGAGGCTGGCTCCCTGTGAGGGTACCATTGCAGTGCAGAGTTTGACAGAGACGCTGGTATTGCTGCGTCGGGGCATATGCCCCGAGTGTAAATCAAAGTTTCCTCATCAAGCTGATTCAGAACCTAAGATTTTTAAGCTGGTGTGTAAGAAGTCCCACCTGATTCCTGCCACCTGGAGTTGTGTGTAGGAAGAAGACTAAGAATCTACTGTGAAGCTCTGTGAGGAGAAGTTTGAGTAGAAACAAGATAGTATAAGGAGAAGGAGATAATGAAAACTAACCAGAACAAAGAAGCTCCTGAACTAGCCCCTTTTGGAGGGGCCCTTTGGGAGAAAGCTGCCAGTAGAGGCAGCTCAGAAAGGAAAAAGATTTGTAAGACTTTATTGCAGTTAATGCTGTTTTAAAATGGGAAGGTAAATGAGATAGTCCCGTATGTTGGTGTGTTTTTGTTTTAAGAAATCACCAAAAATAGCAAAGAGACTGTGAGATCAGACCGCCCTCGGACCCACTGGTCAGGCAAAGTTTATCATACTGAAATGCAAAGCGATTACAACTCGCAAAATGAGTACATATAATTTGTTAAAGGCTCCTCCTAAAGTAAAGGAAGATAAAGAAGACCTCCGCAAAAAAGAAGAAGACTCAAGCTCCAAAGGTATACCCATTCGCACCCATCCCCCTCCTAGCAGTCCAATTTCACCCAGGACTAGGAGGGAGCAGACCCCTCTGCGAGAGGCAGTGAGACCAGAAGAAAAGAAAAGGGTGGAATTTTAGTTGATACAAGAGCCATAAATTCAGTTTTAAATAAAGCTTTAGTACCTGTAGAGAATGATTATGTTGTAATGTGAAGAACAACTGGCCAGTCTGAGAAGGCATATATTTGTAAACCTTTAAAGTAACATGTGTACTTAGGAGCTTTTGTGTATTTGCCCAATTCGCTGAGCATTCTCAAATGAAGAGGTTACTCTGGGGGCAAATGATATAAAGATGTTAAGCTTATCATTAACAGGCATTGAAATTAAGAAAAAAATTAGTAAAGAGATATTAGAGCAAGTTTTTTCAGGGGTATGGGCCTCTGCTGTACCAAAGAAAGTGAAGAATGCCCCCCATAGTAATCAAGCTTAAAGAAAGAAAACAACCAGTGAGAATTAAGCAGTACCCCCTGAAAAGAAGATAGGGAAGAAATCAGCCCAATAACTGATAGTACTAGATTGAGGGCTGTCAATAAGATAATGAAGAATTTATACCCTGTGGTAGCAAATCCATATATTTTACTAACTTGTTTAACACCTGAGCTAATCTGGTTTACTGTTTCAGACCTGAGAGATGCCTTCTTTTGCCTCCCTATCCACAAAGCCAGCCAGAAAATTTTTGCATTCAAATGAGAAAGCCGTAAAAGCAGTGCAAAACCCAGCTCACATAGTCTGTGTTCCTCAAGGCTTCAAATTCCCCCCCACTCTGTTTGGGGAGCAACTTGCAAAAGATCTGGAGTTCTGGGAAGCTCTAAAGGAAGGGAAGCTGTTGCAGTACGTAGATGATCTTCTAATAGCCACTCAGATGAGAGAAGCCTGTGTGGCCTGGACAGTAAGCCTCTTGAATTTTCTAAGACTCCAAAGATACAGAGTATCAAAGAAGAAAGCACAGGTAGTGAAACAGAAAGTAATCTACCTGGGCTACCAGGTGAGTGCTGGGCAACAGACTTTAAGGCAGGCTCACAAAGAAGCCATCTGCCAAACCCCAAAACCCCAGACGATAAAGGAACTCCGAACCTTCTTAGGCATGGCAGGGTAGTGCCAGCTGTGGATTAATAATTATGGACTGCTTGTCAAACCTCTCTATGCTCCTATTGCTAATGGAAACAGAGATCTCCAGCGGACAAAGGAAGCCACATGGGCCTTTTATCAGCTAAAGAGTGCCCTCATGTCAGCTCCAGCCCTGGGACTGCCAGATGTAAGTAAACCATTCTTTCTATTTTCCCATGAAAAACAGAGAATTGCCTTAGGAATACTGGCTCAAGACTTAGGTCCATACCGAAGGGCAGTTGCTTACTTCTCCAAGTAGCTAGATGCAACAGCCAAAAGATGGCCAGGTTGACTCAGAGCTGTAGCAGCAGTCATGCTGAATATTCAGAAGGCACGCAAGTTTACCCTGGGACAGAAAATGACTGTGCTAGTGTCCCATACAGTGTCCACAGTACTGGAAGTAAAGAGTAGCCACTGGCTTTCACCACAGAGAGAAATATCAGGCCATCATGGTAGAGCAAGATGATGTAAAGATAGTGGTGACTAATATTGTCAACCCAGCTTCCTTTCTCAGTAGAAATCAAAGAGAAGCAGTACACCACAATTGCCTAGAGACCATTGGAGCTACCTACTCCAGCCGCCCAGATTTGAAAGACACTCCTCTGGACAATGCAGAGATCTGGTTCACTGACGAGAGCAGCTGCGTTGCCAATGGAAAGCGATGTGCTGGGTACACAGTAGCCACCTGCAGAGAGGTAACAGAATCTGCACCCTTACCAACAGGCACCTCTGTGCAGAAGGCCGAGATAATTGCCCTGACCCGTGCCTTAGAAATAGCAAAAGGAAAGAGGATAAACATCTACACAGACTCGAGGTATGCATTCAGAGTCGTGCATGCACATAGAGCCATCTAGAAAGAGAGAGCACTGCTGACCTAACAGAGAAAGAACAGCAAACATGCACAAGAGATCATCCAGCTGCTGGAAGCAGTTCAGCTGCCTGAAAAGGTAGCAATTGTGCATATTAAGGCACATCAAAAAGTGAGCTCAGAATTAGAAGAAGGAAATGAGCTGGCGGATAGAGAGGCAAAGGAAGCAGCGAAAGGTGAGGTGAGTCCTATTTCCAGATAGACAAATTTCCCTTGAAAGTAAGCCAGAATATAATAAGAGAGATAGAAAATTGATTGAAGATCAAAAAAGGACGTATAACCAAGAAGGGTGGGCTACCATTGAAAAGAAGCTGGTAATCCCTTCCCATTTCTTGTGGTCACTAGTAAGGGAAGAGCACCAGAAAGCACACTGAGGAATAGATGCCCTATACACCTACTTGATTGAAAGAATTGTTGCTAGGAATGTATATGCCACTATTACTCAAGTGTCCTGACAGTGTGATCTTTGGCTCCAGACTAACCCCAAAAATACCCCCAAGCCGAAACTCGGTCAGATTAGGAGAGACCATAGGCCGGGACAGCAGTGGCAAATTGACTTTTCAGAACTCCCAAGGAAAGGAGGGTATCAGTATTTATTGGTATTGACAGACACATTTTCAGGGTGGCCAGAAGCATTCCCCACCAGAACTGTCAAAGCTCGAGAAGTTACTAGAGTGTTATTACAAGAAATAATACCATGTTTTGGAGTTCCAGCCACAATATCCTCAGATAGAGGATCACATTTCATTTCCAAAATTTCCAAAATGCAAAAAATAGTGCAACAGATTAGTAGCCACAGGGCTACTTCACACTCTGTACCCCCCCAATCAAGCAGCCAGGTGGAGAAAATGAATCATTTGATTAAGCAGCAGATTGTAAGACTCGAGCAGGAAGTTAATCTACCCTAGCCCCAAGCACTTCCACTAGCACTGTTGCAAATTTAAACTAAACCTACAGATAAAGAAAGTCTAAGTCCCTTTGAAATGCTTTATGGAACACAAAAAGAATGCCCACCACATTGGAGAGGTAACACTGGCCACCTACATGGGGGCTTTTAGCAAACAGCTCAGAAAAATTGAGAAACGTGTGGCTGCAACTCAGAGCAGGGAGTTAGATGGGCCAGTGCATAACATATAGCCTAGAGATTATGGATATGTTAAGCCTCTTGCAGAAAAGACTTTGGAACCACAGTAAAGAAGACCATTCCAGGTGCTTCTTGCCATCTTCACCGCAATCAAGATCAAGGAGCAGAATGCCTGGATCCATCACTCTCGAGGGCAGAAAGGTCCAGAAGCCCCCTTGGAGAGTGACACCAAGAGACAATGAACTGAGACTAAAATTTACTAAAGCAAAATGAGTATATCGCAGTCAAGGGTTGTTCATACTTTCACTTACAGAATTGTTTTGTATATAATTATAACTGAAGTCTTAAAATTAGAGAGTACCTCTATTCAAAGTGATGCTGAATGGCCTTGGTCCCAGGTTTTTAATCAGTATACTAGATCCATGAGAGAACTTTCTGAGATAAAAGATTTAAACCTGTCCACTGTAGTAATTCATAGAGATCAAGTATATGAAGAGCAAGAGTAGCAAGAACAAGAACTGTAGACACTTCAAAAGAGTTGCTAATGCAAATTAACCTCTCAAAAATCCAACCAGCCTGCTCCTCTTTCCTAAGAACATCCTTTGAGAGCTGCACAGCGTAGTTACAAAGACAGGTAGACTTTAAGAGCAGAATAGGAAAGGATCTAACTGGGATATTAGGAACAGGATTAGGAGTTCTAAATGGAATTGATTCAGAAATACTGATGAATAAGCTAGCCACTGCAGCAAGCAGCCTTACAAAATTGAAGCAGCATTTACAGTCATCTCTACTAGCATTAAGAACTAGCCAGTGGCAGATTTCAAAAGCACTACCAAAGTAAGAAAAGGCCAGGGACCAAGATCACAAGTTATTAGTAGAAGTACTTAGTACAGTTCAAGATAATGTGATAATATATCTTTAGCTTTCAGTTGTATACAAGCACAGTTGCAGATGCAGGCAACAGCAGCTCTGATCATACAAGAAGGGAGGGAAAGTAATTTTCCAGCTGAAATTCAGAAAGTTGTCTAAGATAATGCAATTTGTTATAAATGATCGAATCTGCAGCCAAATTAAAAAAAAAATTAACAAAGATTTATTAGATCAATAACAAAATATAATTAAAAAATTCACCACAGCCAAGACAGCATCAACTCCGGAATTTGGTGCTGGGTGAAGTTGGATCCAACTGACAGAGTGCCAGCATCTCCCCAGTGGTTCACCCCGACTGTCTCATACAGCCAGTTTATATCCCCTATATTCCGCCTGGGGCCGGAATGACAGAATGTCCTTTGTGTCCCTTCATATGTAGAGCTGGATCATATAGATACAAACCCAGTCCAGGTGTTCCAATGACTGTCTGAGCCCTTCCAGAATAGCCTTCTTTCGCATGTATTGCTAGGTCCATAGGGATGCGATGCAAAAGCCAGTCCCGGTGTCCCTATGGCCGTCTTTCACATGTAATGGAGTGGTGCCAGTATTCAAAGCATTTCTGGGAAGTCGACATTCATGGTCTGGGAAGGCTTCATTCTTAAGCTAACGGACTTGATATTATCTTTAGCTTTAGAAACAGGACTCTGCTCTCAGCCAGAGTGGTCAAGTACATGAGTTGGATTCTTACAATATCTTATACACACACATATATATATACAAATAGCATGAATTAACTCTATATATGTATAACACAATTGATTTTGAAAAAAGCTTCAGTCCTGGTAAACTATAGTAAATTTCACCTATAATCCTGTTTCTAATGTAGCCACTGACTTTGTACTTACCATACGTAATAGCACTGTTTATGTTATCCATCCCATCATTGCACTAAGATTAAATAATGAAAAAACAGTGCTCTACCCTTCAGAACATAGACTGTAAACACGAAAAATGAATGAAAAGTAGCAAACAGTAAACTTAGAATCCTGCATTACTAGAGAACAGCTGAGATTCATTTGTGAAAGCAGTACTATTAATGCCCAAGATGTGTGTCTGGACACTGAACAGAGTATTTGCCACTACAAAATTCATCCAGTCACTGATGAAAAAACTGTGCTCGTATATACTGGTAAAAGTTGTGAGTGTCTAAAAACTGCTTGCACTGCTGTAAAAATTGATAAAAATGATGTTATATTAGTTAAAGTAAGTTTAAAGTTATCCTTTATTATTAATTTGAAATTAGAGAATACTACAGCGTATAGCTCTGTTAATCTCCCTATCAAATGTATGTGGTAAAGCATTGAGAGACACTTATTGTCGTGAGAGCTTGCATTAAGTAAAAGAATTTACTTATTTTCCAGGAAAGGGGGGAAATGAGACAGAGTAGAAATTTTCCAAGGTAGAAATCCATTTTGATTTAGGTGAAATGTTCATCTTTGAATTAAGTCTGTTGCTTGCTGTTTAGTCTCACTGCCTGTTCTCTTGAAGGGCCTGTGCTTAGAGAGACTGCTTCAGCCAAAAGACAAGAGATAAAGGGGGTAGGAGGAGAGCAGATGGAGCAGGGCAACCTGACCCAAGAGTTCCTTCAGAAGAATTAGTAGCAAGTGTCACATGAAATCAGTAGAATGAATATGTATGAACCTGTTTGGAAATTATATGCATATGTATTTGAGAGAGCCATAAAAAGAGACCTGAAGTTCACAGAGGTACACTTGCCTTTTGAGGGGAGTAATCCCCGCATGCGTCCAGCGCTGCAATAAACATACCGACTTTACAACTTTCACAAATTGTGGAGCTTTTTTGATCTCTTCCACAAAGCAGTAGAGACACCTGTGATCTTACTGATGACCTCAGTGGGAATCTGACGCCATCCATCTTGCCACTTTTCTCCCAGGAACTGGATCTCTCGGGCAAGTCCTTTGACTTTGCTCTTCTGGATGCTGAAGCCAGCTTCCAGCAGACTCTGGATGATTTTCTCTCCTTTCTCAAATACTTCCATTGTCGTGTTCCCCCACACAATGATATCATTGATGTACTGCAGATGTTCTGGAGCTTCACCCTTTTCCAGTGCAGCCTGGATCAGTCCATGGCAGATGGTGGGGCTGTGCTTCCACCCCTGGGGCAGTCAGTTCCAGTTGTACTGCATGGCCCTCCAGGTGAAAGCAAACTGAGGCCTGCATTCTGCTGCCAGAGGAATGAAGAAAAATGCATTGGCAATGTCAATAGTGGCAAAGTACTTTGCTGCCTTGGATTCCCGCTCGTACTGGAGTTCCAGCATGTCTGGCACAGCAGATGCTGGTAATCGGCACTTGTTGCTCTTTCAACTTCATCCTACTGCAGATGGGTTTTCTGATAGTCCAGGCAAGGTGTTCAATGGCTTAATGTTCTCAGCCTCTGCAGCAGCTATGCCAAAAGCCCATCTGGGTCCCACTGGGTATTTGTAATAGCCATTCTGGAGGAAGTCTATGCCCAGAATACATGGGGCCTCTGGGCCAGTCACAGGAGGATGTTTCTGCTGCTCCTTCCCAGTGAGGCTCACCTGGGCTCCCAACAGGGTCAATTGCTGCCATCCCCCCATCACCCCAGCAATGGAAACAGGTTGTGCTCCCACATGTCCCAATGGCATGAGGGTACACTGAACATCAGTATCAAATAAGGCATTGTATTTTTATGGCTCTGATGTGCCAGGCCGTCGGATCCACACCGTCCAAAAAATCCGGTTTTCCCATGCCTCTTCCTGGCTAGAGGCAGTGCCCTCCTAGCCCTGGTTGTTATTTCTTTTCTGGGCATACATGTAGAGGTTCCTTCAAGGGGATCTGACAGATCATACCCAGTAGCTTGGTCATGGGAGGCTGAGACTGCCTTCCATTTAGTGGAACTCCCTTGGTTAGTGTTTCCCTCCTTGAGTTGATGCACCCATGCTGCCAGGACAGAAGTGGGTTTCCCATCCCAGATTCCCATGTCTGCTCCATGGTCACGCAGGAAGAACCACAGGTCAGTCCTTGGGGTGTAATCTGTCTCTCTAGCTGGGGGACGCTGGGCTCTGACTTTGGGGCCTGTGACTGGCACAGGTGCTGCACTGATCTTTCTCCCCTCCTCCTTCATCTCCCTCATCTCCTCTTATCAGGTCCTTGTTCACAGCAGAGACATGAGCCTGCATCAGGCTATTGATCATACTCTCACAATTTCTAAGCTTGGTGACAGAACCCACTGTCTCTCCGTAGTTATCAGCATTAATCATTGCAATGAAGGTGGTGTATTGGGATGGCCCCAGATTTGCCAGACTCCACAGCATTTGCCCTGTGCACCTGACCTTGTTGGGGTCATTATCATGCTGTCCATCCCTCCCAAAGTGTACCTCCAATATTGCCACTTTTATCAGCTGTTGGATCCCTTCCTCCAGGGTCTTCCAGCACATTCTATGGTGGTGCTCCTGCATTCTCTCCCTGTGGACAAACCTCTCTCTGACACTCATTAAAAGCCGTTCCCAGAGGGAAAGGGACTCTGACTCCCTTACAAAAATCTGATTCATACTTGAGTCCTGGGTCAATGCTCATAAATTCCTTGCCTCACCACCATCCAGTTGCACTCCTGTACCCGTAAGGTCCCAGACCCAGAGTAACCAGGTTGTATAAGCCTCACGTCCCCATGGTATAATGTCTTTGTGCAGTTCACCCACAGGGACTTTTGTACATCAGGGACTCAGTGATGAAGTCAACCATTGGCTCTCCTGTGGGATGTGAGGGCCCTCCATTCTTATCCTTACCTGGATGCTCTGATTTCATCTTAGATCTCCTTGTTTCCACAGAGGTGACTGCTGCTGGCTGTGACTGCCTTTGCAGTTCAGCTGGAACCTGGATGGTTGTAACATCTGTGGGCTCCACTGCTGCACCATCAGACTCTCTCTCTTTGAGGCTGGGGGAGGGTTTCTCAACACCTGGGGAAATGTACTCCTGCAGCATCTGGCCCATCTCCTTCACCAGAACCCCTACCCATTTCCTACGTGGGCTGCGGGGCAGGGTCAGGCTCTGGGGCAGCAGCATTCCTTGTCTCTGGAGTAGGTGTCAACGTGGTTATCCAGGTTAATTTTCCTTTATCTCTAAATGCTAAATAGAACAACCACTGTATGATATCATTAGCATTTTGAGTGGATCTGAACCCTTTCAAAACTGGTGGTGCAGACCCAAAAGCTGGGTCAGGGGCTGGGAGAAAATTTCCCCCAGTGTCATTTCCTCAGAGTAAGTACCATTATTAAAAAAAACCAAAAACCACACAGTTAGTGTTTGATAGCTCTGAATCCATGTGCCTGCCTTCCAGCAGAAGTTAAAGATCCATTAATTCCTCACCTCATTAAGCCATAAAGCAAACTTGATAATAGCCACAGTAGCTTTAGTTAACCGTTAGCCATGTTCCCAGGGATGGCCAGGGTGCTCCTGATGGGGCAGAAGGAAGAGCTCCAGGCCCTCTGTGAGGGTGAGTGAGAGCAGTGGCCTGTCAGCGAGGGCTGGCCGGGGAGCTGCAATGCCCGGGCAGGGAGCTGCAATCCCTGCCCCGGCTGCTGTGGGCTTCACTCCTTGTGGGGATGAGGCGCGGCGTGGGCAGAGCACACAGAGATTTCAGGGACATAGGTGAGGAGATAAATGACCAGCACCTTGCAGCTGATCCCCTTGGCCCCTCCTCTCTTGTGGCCATGGCAAGAGCTGGGTGGGATGGCCCTGGCAGGAAGGTCTCCTTGGATTCCTGCACATCCAGGTTCTGACTGTGGCTCTGTTCCTCTCTCTTTCAGCCCTTCAAGGCCTGAGTGAAGACAACAGCCCCTCCCATAGAAGCACATTTATACAGATGATGTTTGAGGGAAGAGCTGCAGAACTACTTTCATCTGCTGGCTCAGAAGAACCAGCATCTCTTGAAGACCTCCAGATCCCTTGGAAGGTGAGACCACCTGGAGACCAGAGGAGACCAGCTGGACTTCCTGGCACAGCTGATGATTGGCACAGCTGAGCTTGTGGGAAGCTCCCATAGCTCCTGCCTTCTCCCTCCCTGTTGACAGCTTCCTGCCTCCAGCCCTCAGACCCTGCCCATCCCCTTTCTTCCCTCCCAGCTCTTCCTTTTGCTGCACCTTCCATTAATGAACAGTTTGGCTTCTTCACTTTGCCTGCATCTCTGTGGAGCTGGAGCAATGCAAATCCGGAGCCCTGGGACACACAGGCCCCTCCTGCCGTTCTCTTCCACACCATGTTTTGTGCACAGACACAGAGAAACGAGGGCAGATCAGGCTGGAAAGGTCCCTGTGTTGGAGGTCCAGTTCCACAACACTATGGAGTTACAGATCTTGCTGAACACGCTGGAGCCCCTGGGCTTTGGAAGAGCCAACCTGAGGATGCTCTGAACCCAGCTGTGAGAGATTCCATGGCAAGCATCTATGGAGAATAAAGGAGCTTGGAATGCTGGAAGGTTTCAAGAACAGCTTCCTGAAAGCACAACACTGCTCCATCCCTGCACAGGATCAGGAAGACGGCAGAACCAGAGACCATCTGCAGTGGGAAAATAGTGGGATGCAGAGGTTCAGGGACATCACACCATAAGCAATATGATCCAGTCAAGCCAAATTTATTATCCCTAAAAAGATTATATTTTTAATTATTCTCTACTGTCCATGCATCTCTAGCTAATACATGACTGGTTATCCTAACTGTTCATGTGTCTTAAGATAGGATGCTGATTGGATCATCTAATTTTCCATGTGTCTGGCTGTGGTTTTCTGTCCCACCCAAGAACTGTCTTTTTCCTTACTTTCCCCAGCTCACTGACAAAATTGCTGAGTCTGGATGACTCTTCTTCTTGTATCTTTTTCACGGATATACCAACCCCATTTTATGAATATGCCCATTATTGTTTGTGAACGTGTCCATTGTCCATTATCTCAAGCAGGCTGGATTGTGCATTGGCTGAATATGGCCTTGGTCCTGCAAAAACTCCTCAATATGCAAAAAATCTTCAAAAACCATCCAGGCTTAACAGAGAGTTTTGGGTGTGCCTAAGAGTAAATGAAGTAGCAGCACAGTGCCCGAGACTCAGATGTGCCACTGTGCCAGTGCCCGGAGCGCTGTCAGGCAGTGCTGGGATCCTGGGTGTGGTTCTGGTCCTCACAGGTGAGGAATGGCAGCCCCAGGCTCAGACCCAGTCAGAAAGCCAACCAAGTGAGACCAGAGGGAGGGCACCCTTCCAGTTTCTCTTGGGCATGGCCACAAAACAACCCCTGCTGCTTCTTCCTCTGCCTGTGTTTGGGGTGTGCTGGTGGCAGAGCCAGCCAGGTTGTGCTCTGCATTCCAGAGCCTGTTGGGAGCTGGCATGAAAAGCGCTGCGTGCACAGCAGAGAGTCCTGGAAGGTGCTGGCAAGAGCGTCCTGTGGGGACAGGGCTCTGGGCTCTGGCTGGGAACAGCCTGGTTTTGCTGCTGTGACCGCAGGCAGGAGTTGAGGCAGGTGAAGAGGCAGCGGGCAGCTTGTGTTTGTAAAGGGCCTGGGGCTGGACCTCTGAACCTCCACCTGGACACACACTTGGGGGAATACGAGCTAGAGCTGGAGTGCCTGTCCTGAAAGGACCTGGAGTCATTCAGCCTTGCCAGCTTTTCTCAAGAGTGTGTTGGTGTTCCCCAGGAAAGCTCCACATTTGGGGAAATGCCCTTGGAGGAAACGGGCTGGCTTCTCAAGGAAAGTGCTTCCCAGGGAGCTCCTAGGGAGGTGGGAAGGGTGATCCAGGAGCCCTAGGCCTGGCAGCCTGAGCTTGCCACCAGGGAAGGCCTTGGAGCAGATCCTCCTGAGTGCAATCCCACGGCACGTGCAGGGAACCAGGGCATCTGCTGGAGGGTGGGAAAGCTCTGAGGAGGGACAGGGACAGCTGGGGGTCCTGGTGGGGTGTTGAGGGCCTCTGGGCAGGAGTTTGGGGGGTGGTTGGTGTTGGTGGGGTGTTGAGAAAGGAGTTGTCTGGAAGGTGAGAGGTCTAGGCTGGAATTTGAGTCAGTTTGAAGGCAGCATCTGTGGTTTGGCACTGCTTTGGTTACAGAGGGCAGAAAGAATATCTGTGACTCTTTCTGTTCAAGGTCCTGATTCTCCTGCAGGGAACAAGAGAGGAGAGCTGTACTTTACTGGCCACTTAGATACCTGTAGCAGGGGGAGCATTAGGCCTTTTGCCTTTTACTTATTTGTTTGGGCTATTTTTGTAACTCTGAGTGGACTTTCATTTCTTGAGAGATTTTATTCCTTAAGAGAATTAGGATATTATCACCCCTTCATAGAAAAATGTTTGTAAACCAAAGAATGGGCCTTTTTTTTGCCTCTGTGTAGTGTTACATTCCATAAAGTGACTCTCAGTGGATGATGTTAGGGAAAATGAGTTGCTGCTTTGAGATAGGAAGCAAAATTCCAAGTCTTAACCTTCTCAGGTCATCCCAATGAATTTGGGAAGTTTGCAACTTTTTGGAACTACTTGAGTTGAGCAATGGGAAGTAAAGCTTTCCTGAAGTGAGGAGTCTTAAAATGCCAGCTTCTTCTGTGCCTTCACCACTAAGGTGTTTCTGTGCTAAAGAAAATTACTTCAATGAGAAAATAATTTCAGCATGGAGTGAGAGCTTCTGAAAGAGACCAAGTGCTGCCAGCAGTTGCTCCAGGTGCTCCTGCCAACAGCCCCTGCAGGAAGGAGCACAGCCCCCAATGCACGTGGGCTTTGGCTCCCTCTGGCACAGAAGCCCCCTGAGGCACAGGTCTCTGGAGCAGGAGATGGGCACCAGCACTGCCAGGGCTCGGGGGGTGGCAGGTCTGCTTGGGCGGGGACTCTGCCACACCTGCTGATGTCAGTGCTCCCCAGGTCCCATGGCTCAGAGCAGCATTCGTGCCCTGGCCTGCACATTCCCTGTCCGTGTCACACCCACAAGCTAAGGATGGCAACCAGCCAGGACGTGTCCCAAGGAGCCTTTGCCAGCTTCTCTGGAAGGCCCCGTGCTGTTCCCAGCGTGGCTGCTTTAGCAGCCTTGGGGGCTCCTTCTGCTGACCTGAGCCCACAGAGCAGGGCAGCGTTTGCTGATGGTTTGAGCCGTTCCTAAAGACCCTGTCGGGCTGGCTTAGATGCTTGGGGTGAGATATTCCTTCCAGCCTGGGCCACTTTGGGTGGGCTGGGGGCAGCCTCAGGGCAGAGGGCAGTGTGTGCAGGGGCCCTTTGTGACACGGTGCAGCATGGTCACTGTGGCATAGAACGGGTGTCCAAGGGTCCTTTGTGACACGTGGTGACATAGGAGCTGGCGGTGACAAGACCACACCACAGTGCTTGGAGCACGCAACGGGACAGGACGGGACAGAGCGGTGCCGTGAGGAGCCCCTGCACAGCGCGCTCGTTCGTGTCTGACCCGGAGCCTTTCTGAGGTGTTATTCCTGCAGCTGACCTCGAGGCCAGACCACAGGACTTGCTGACCCGTGGCCTTCCCGAGGCTTCTCTTCTGCAGGTGCCCTCGAGGGCAGAGCGTGGGACTTGGTGCCCCGGAGGCATCTCCCATCCCTACCGCCAGTGCCCTCGAAGCCAGACCACAATCCTGGACAGGAATCTCCTGTCCTTGTGACAGGAGCCCTCGAGACCAGAGTGCAGGACTTGCTGTCCTGTAGCTTTCCTGAGGCATCTCTCTTGAAGTTGCCTTCCAGGAAGACCTTGGTGATTTCGAGCTTTTCTGAGGGATCTCTCCTGCAAGTAGCCACAAATCCAGTCACTGACATGGAGCAGAGACCCCCAAAAGTGCCCAAGCTGGCCTGGGTGGAGGAGGACGAAGGCACCTCTGGAGCTGCCTCAGCACCGGAGACTGAAGAGGTGGTGCTGTTTGAGCTGCCACAGGAGGGTGAGTGGCAGAGCTGGGCCACAGGGTTGGTGCCTGCAGCCACCTTGGCACCATTGCATCCCATCCCATCCCCTGGGCCATGCCCATGGACAGGATGGAAGAGGGGCTGGGCTGACACCCCGCAGTGGCCATGCTCCATCCCCTGGGGCATCCCGGAGCTGTCCCTGCCTGGGGAGCGCAGGGCTGGGCTGTGTTCTCCGGCCTCTCCCGCAGCCCCTCAGCTCTACCTGTGCTCGCTCTTTGCCAGATGTAGTCATGGAGCCCACACAAGAGCAGGAATCCAGCCATGGCCTCTTCCGCAGAACAGCACAGGTACCTGAAGCCATCCCCACCTGGGCTGGGCCTGCTTGTCACCATGCTTGGAGCATTGCGTGCAACATCCCTATCTTCCTGCCCTTCTCCTACAGCTGGTTTGCAATTTCATGAGGAGAATTCGGGAAGAAGAGACCAGCCCCGTGGGCACTGGGCTCAGAGCATATTCGCACATATTCCAAACCAAGACCAGTGCTGCCCTGCTGGGTATGCTCGTAGAGGAGGGCTTTACCAACCCAAAGCAAGTAAGCAGCCTGTGGCCAGGGTTTGATCCTCCCAGGAATTGCTTAGCCTCTCAAGCCATGCCTGCTGGTCCCTGTGAGCCTTGGAGGCCACATGGCAGTGTGGTGGGAAGGGCAGCACTTCTCTGGGGAAGCTGGGGACATTCCTCCCTCTGGCAGCTTTCCAAGTCTCCCCGTGCCTTCTCCAGGTGCCCGCCCTGGTCAGATACATCCACCAGTGGCTCCTGGCCAATCAGTTTGCTGAGCACAGGCTGAACAGGACCCTGCTGGATCTCACCGAAGCACAGCCTGCTGACGTAGTCATGGCGCTCCTACGTGTGGCCCCATCCTGTGACAGGTATGGGGCCCACCTGCCCAGAGGGCTCAGGGCTCCCCAGCCCATCAGCCTGGACAGCCTGGCCCAGCTGTCTGACCAACTGAGAGTTCCAGGGCCCTCTGGCTGCTCTCTTTGACAGCCCTTGCATTCAGCCCCCGAGCCTGCTGCCATGCTCCCTCACTGCCCCTCAGGGGCCTGTCCCCACAGGGCTGGGCTGCCTGGGTGCTGCTGGCCAGGGCCAGTGGGCAGAGGCAGAGCTGGCAGCCAGCTCAGGTCCCCACTGCTGCCCAGGCCATGGTGCTGTGTCTGAGACCCCCCTTGAGACAGAGCTCTAACCCCACAGAGCTGCTTTGACCATGTGGATGAGCATCACGTCCTCACCCAGAACTGCAGAGCCAGTGCTGCTGATACTCCTGGATGTGCTGGGCAACTGGCCAGAGCACAGCACCTGCACGTCTGATGAGGACAAAACAAGTGTCTTTGTCCTGGCTGTGAGTTTCTGAAACTGGCCTTTGCTGGCCCCAAGGCCACCTCTCCAGCAGCTCTCCATCTTCCTTCCCCCACTGCATCTCCCTGCCTCAGGTGTTGGGCTGAAACCGTGCCCAGGGGCAGCTTCAGGGACACCAGGCCCCGTGCTCCCCCTGCGTCTCTCTGGGCCTCTCCCTCCTCTGCTCGAGCCCTGACAGGTGGTCACCTCAGCACTGAGCACTGTCTTGGGGGGCTTTGTCCTTTGCAGGCAACTGTGGTGATGTGGAAGATCCTCCAGGCGCCTTGTGTCCCACACATAGTGACGGTGTGTTTCCCCCTCCTCTTTGTCCATCTGCTCATCCAAGTCTTCTTCAGCACTCTGGATGTGCCAGAAGAGGTCGATACCTTCTGGAAGGGATGCCAGGAGCAACATGGCCTTGCCACCAGCCCCAACAGGTGCTCCATCCCACTCCTCCTATCCCTGCCACGTCCTTAGGCAGGAGCCAGTGCTCCCAGCGTGACCTGGGCTTTGCTCTGCATGCAGGTTTGCAGTGCAGACCCTGAAGTCCCTGCTCTGCCGAACGCAGCATGAGGATGTGGTGGTGGCAATGGAACGCAATTGTGGCTGGGACATGCTGCTGTGTGCTGACACCCACCACTGTGCCGTGGGTCTGCTGGCCAGGTGAGACCCCCTTCTCCCCACTGCCTCTGACATTTGTGCTCTGTGCCCAGGGAGCTCCACACAGTCCCCATGGTTGTGAGACAGAGGGCCTTGTGACCAAGGGATGGCCAAGCAGACTGGAAAAGGCTGGGAGAAGACATCCCCACAAGAAGCCGCCTCCCAAATAGGCCAGGGCCCCTTGCAGGATGCTGGGGAAAGACCAGACCTCTGTGAATCAGTCCTGACAGAGGTTTGTCCCCCTGGCCCACAGTAAGCAAAGTCTTGGTTCCTTTTTCTCTTGCCAGGGAGATGTGCTGTGTCTTCAGGCCCTTGCGTTCCCGCATCGCTCGCTACCTGCTCCGGCTGCTCAGCACACAGGAGCCACGCTGGGAGCTGCCCGCCCTGGCCTTCCTTGTGGAGGTGAGCCTGATGGCCAGCGCTGCCTCGCTCAGCTGCCTCCCAGCTCTCTGCCCTCTCGGAGCCGCAGCTCCCTGGGACGGTGCCCATGCCCTGTGCTGCTGCCTGGGCCCAGTCCTGTGCGGTTCTGAGATCCTGCCAGCCGGGTCTCCTGTCACTGCCCTGTGCCTTTCAGGTCCTCGAGTGCCTGGATTTGAGTGAACGTGGTGCTAATAGAGTCCTGCAAATCTTGTCAAGGCAGCTGCAGGGCAAGTGCAGGGAGAGGCATCGCCTGGCACTCAGGGCCCTTCTCGAGCTCACTGAGGAGCCCTCCATGGTGAGAAGGGGGCAGCGGCTGAGGCTGAGCTGGGGAATGCTGTCACTTGGGCTTGGCTGGGCTTTGGGTGCCAGGGCAGCTGCTCCCAGCTCTCCTGCCTCCCAGTTCAGCTGCCCAAGTGCTTCAGGCCTCCAAGCACTGTAGCAGCAAGATGGCATGTCACAAACTTGTGTTCTGCAAAGACCAAAAAAATGTGGAGCCTGACTGAAAGTCTTGTGAAGCTCCTGTGGGACACAGATGGAGAGATAGTTAGCATGACAGTCAAGCTACTCAGCTTTATCATCTTGGACACTGACATGCTGATGCCCAGCCCCATCACACTGCAGCTGCTTGAGGCCCTCCTGCCACTCTTTGACCACGTAAGGCTCGCTGCCCCCAGCCACGGCCACTGGCTGCTGCCCAGACACTTTGTGCCCTGTGGATTGGCAGGCCTGTGCCAAGATGAGCCCCATGCACCCAGTGCTGAGGTCTTTTTCTCTTGCTTTCTTACAGGATAATAGCCAGGTGCAGCTGCTCTCCATACTGCTCTTCCGAACATTGGTGACTCTTCCACAGGTAAAGGAAAAAAAGGCTCTGAAGACACCCCTGCGCCAGAGCCTGCTGCCACTCTTCTTCCACTGCCATGATGGCAATCAGCGTGTGGCACAGGTGAGGACTCGTGGGCTGCTGCTGTCCCCCTGGCAGGGGGCTCGGCTGTCTCCTACCCTGGTGCCTGCCGGGCTGCAGCCTCCTCCAGGCCTTGGCACAGGGAGGCGGGTCCTGTGCCCTGGGCTGTGGGGCCATCTCCGCATCTCTGCTGCTCTCCAGGCTTCTCAGGAAACGCTGCTTTGTGTGGCTGAGTTACTGAACAGGAGGGATCTTGAAACACTGGTGAAGAGCCAGAAGCTGTGGAAGTTCACTGACCGCCTGGTAAGGACTAAGGATTGCCTGTAAGCTCAAGCCTCAGCCTGGACAAGGCCCCAGAGCGCGGTGCTCACAGTGCGGGGCTGGCAGCTGTGCCCCTGCCCGCTGCTGCACCCAGAGGCCGCGCGGGCTCTTCTCCAGGCTCCGGGGGGCCGAGCCGGGGGCCGATGCAGCCCCGGCCCGGTGGGGCTGTGGGGCGGGCCGGCACTGCGGCTCCCCGGGCAGCAGCCGGCCCTCTGCCCCCTCCAGAGCCCGGCGCCAGCGGCTGCTGGCCGCGCCTCAGGGCTGTGCGGGCAGGGGAGGCCGGGGCTGGGCAAAGGGCAGCGCCCGCCCGAGGGGCTGAGCCCGCGCCGACCCTTCCCTCCTGCCGCTCTCTCCAGCTGGCAGAGGACAGCAGCAGAGCGGCCGAGCACCTGCGCCGGGCCGTGCGCTATCTGGAGAACCCACAGGAGCCCCTGCAAGTTGTGGCCATCAGGTTCATGGGTGAGCCACGAGCCCGGGCTCCCTCCCCGGCCCGCCGCAGCTCGGCCCCAGCCCCGCCTGCTGCCCCGGCAGCGCCAGCCGGGCCCGGCGCCGTGGAGCCCCGCCCGGCCTCGGCGCTGCTGCCGCCCTCTGGCAGCCGTGCCCTGGGCCGGCAGCGTGCGGCAAGGGCCGGGCTGAGCCCTGCCGGGCCAGCAGGGCGTGTGGCCACAGCGCCGGCAGCGCCGCTGGCAGGGAGCTGTGCCGCTGGGGCCGTGACAGGCTCTGTGTTCCCAGGGATGGCCGGGCAGCACCTGAGGGGGAAGAAGGAAGAGCTCCGGTTCATCTGCTACAGTGAGTGAGGGCAGCGGGCTGGCAGCAGGGGCTGGCGGGGGGGAGCTGCAAGCCGTGCCCCGGCGGCGGAGGGCTCTGCTCCCTGTGCGGCCGAGGAGCAGCGTGGGCAGAGCACAGAGAGATTTCAGGGCCACGTGGGGGATTCGTGGCCAGCAGCTTCGGGCTGGTGCCGTTCGTCCCTACTCCCTCCGGCTAGAGCCGGCTGGGATGGCCCTGGCAGGGGGCTCTCCACGGATCCCCTCAGAGCCAGGATCTGACTATGGCTCTGTTCCTCTCTTTCAGCCCTTGAACAGTTTACAGAGGACACCAGCAGTGCTGTGTCAGACGTGGCACTTCAAACATTGTATGTCCTCCAGTCCCTACAGAGTGAGAGATCTTCTGTCTTCCAGAGGCTGCAGGATCAGCTCCTCAGGGCATGGAGGACACGGCCTCGTCTGTCAGGGCTTGGCTGGCTCCACTGCTGGAGCTCTGCCGAGAGCTGAGCCCAGAGGCTCTGTCTGCTGGGGCCACTTGAATCAGTGGCAATTTTCTCTTTCTTTAAGATTGTTCTTGTCTTCTTTTTGTTTTTTCTTTAGTATATTAATATAGAGTGTGTTATAATACACAGACTCCCAGGAGCCTTCTTTTGCTTCCCAGGGTCTGCCGGGCATAGGGGAAGAGGGGGAAAAGGGTGCTTGGGCTCAGCAAGCTGTCCAGGCGTGCAGTGTAGAAGGGAAAATGGCCAGAAGCACCTTGGCCTGTGGTGGTTCTGCTGAAGCCTTTGTGCTGCCAACAGAGCGGGTGGGCAGGGGCTGGAGGTGTGGGGATCCCTGTGAGAGCGGTGCCTGGAGATGGCCACAAGCCCTGTGCCAGGCAGGAAACGCCATCCGTGTCCTCCTGCCCGTGTGGTGCTGCCTGGATTGCTGAGGGCTCCAAGGTGCCTCTGGATGGGGCTGCTCTGGAGCTGCTGTGGGGCTGCGGCGCTGCTGCCGGGCAGGTTGGCCGGGCTGGGGGAGACCCTGAGGGGACGGGGCCATGAAGGGGTGAGGGGCTGAGGGAGCCCTGACAGGACACGGCAGTGGGAAGGCACGAGGGGGATGTGTGAGGGAGTGGGTGGCTGTAATGTGAGCTGGAGGGTGACTGGGTTGGAGACAAAGAGACACTCACCCTGATGTTCATGTGGTGAACAAAGAGCGTTTATCGTCAAGCCCTTCCTTCTAAAGGGCCTTTGAAAAGCCCAGTCTGGATAATTTCATTGCTCTGATCTCTATGCCTTGTCAGATTCTGCCCAGTGAAATTCTGCAGCCTTGGGGGAGATGTGACAGGGCGAGGTCCCTGTCAGTCACACCAGGGGCTGGTGCAGTCACACAGCACTAGCCAGCCTGCACTGTGACACACGGCAACAGAGTGCAAGGCACAGCTCCGGGTGCTCCCCAGGAACCTCAGCTCTGGGAGCACTGTCTGCCCCAAGCTCCAGGGGCTGCAGTGGGAGCCCCGCTGGGCTCTGCCCTGGGGCCATCCTGCAGGGACAGCTGGAAACAGGGAGCATTCCCTTGCCACAAAGAGCCAAGCCAGGGCTGCAGGGCAGCTGCTCCAGCCTGGACTGCACTGTTGTGTGCTGTGCTCTGGGGCTGGGGCTTCCCGCACAGGGCACTGGACTGGTGTGCCAGAGGAGACAGAGAAGCTTCAGCTTCAGCCTAACTGAGGTGGTTGGGTGGGCTGGGAAGAGTGGGGAGGCTCAAGGGGATTCAGAGAGCACATCCTGCTGCAAGGACGAGGAAAAGGGGGAACTCAGCAGTGAGCAGAGCTCAGGGCAGGAGAGTGGCTCTGAATGACACTAAAATCCCATGGGACCTCTGAGACATTGCTGCTCCTCAGCCAGTGACAGGAAGAGTCCCTAATTGTGGGGCTCAGCCTTCCTCGTGGTGAGAGGCACCAAGGAAGGCAACAGTGTGATGGAGACTGCAATGGGCTGGGAACTCACTGGGGAAAAGAGGGAGCAGCTGGGAAGTAAAAGGAGGGTGAGGGAGAGAACTGTTCAGAGAAGGGCTGAGCTACAGCTTGAGCAAGCTGTGAAATGTCAGTTGGGGGCATCCCAGATTGATTTCATTTCAGAAGTTATTGAACAAGTTTATTTTTTGGGGGGTGTCATGTTGTGAGTCTCTGTCCAAAGTTTCCCTCATGTGCCTCACGATTATCATGGAGGGGACAGAGAGTTGGGACCACTGAAGAAAAAGACCCTTGTCTGAAATTCTGGCCCTGTTAGACAAACTTACTCTCCAAGGGCCCCAAGGCCTGAGCACATTGCTGAGCTATTGTTCACAAGTGTGTTTGCTGTAGGCTATGCTGAACCTGATAAAAAGAAGAAAGGGGCATTTTGCCCTTTTGCAACAATAGCTCTGGAAGTTGTCCCACCTCTCGGTTTGGCTGGACTTCTCCTGAGGTTTTAGATGGTCCCCCACAGAAGACCCCTCACCGTTTTTACAACCGCCATGACAGACAGACTGAGATGCAAGAAGCCTCTCTATCAAAGACCAGGACATGAAATTCCTATGTGAAAAGGCCCCCCCCACTCTTTCCAAGGACTGGGACTGAAACCCCTAACCAGGGGTCTGTGGGGGAGGCAGATGTTGCAGGTGCCAGCAGTGGACCAAGAAGACAGCGGTTCTCGCCCACTGCTGAGAACATGGACTGTGTGTATCCTTCTTCAAATGCTCATTTTTTCCCCAGAAAATACTACTTTTGATTTGATTTCAAAATTCACCCCCTTCCCCCATAAAAAAGAGTATAATAAGAGTTTGGATGAACTGCAACCTTTGAGATCCCCCCGGACGTGACTTGGTGAACTCCACTGGCTGCACATCGAAGGACTTCGCCGTTCTACGTTTGGTAGCTATATACCTTCCTTTCCCTTCTTCCCTCTTTTTCCTTAATTCTTCCTTTTCCCCCTAGTTCCTCCCCAACCCATTTTGCTGTGGTTATTCAATAAAAATGCATATGTTTTGATTATCACTGCAACCTTCTGTGCCGTGTCAGTGTTTTGCACTCCTGAGATGAATGTAGGAACCATCACAAAACATGTTTGTAAGGACGGATCGTGACATATATTTTCCCTTGGAGGTGTACACTCTGCAAACTTGAGCTGTGTTGCCAAAATGCTCAAGCACGTCTGTGCTGCAGGTCACACCATTTCTTCTTTGGTAGATTCTGGCCCGGTGCTGAGCTCCAGCAGATCCCGGGCAGAGCCCAGAGCAGCCTCAGCATCCGCAGAGCCCGGCTGCAAGGAGAGAAAGCAGAAACCGCCTGTCAGCTGAAGGCTCCTGTGCCCTTGTCCCAGCCGCCTGCAGTGCCCAGGCCATGCTGGCCGTGCTCAGAGCGGTGCCCAGAGCTGCCCATCACTGCTGCCTTTGGCAGCAGAGCAGGAGGGCAGGACATGTGCCCAGCCTGCAGCCAGCCAGGGCACATCCACCTCCTCAGCAGCCGCCCAGAGCAGGATGCTCCTGTGCTCGCTGCCATCTCCCAGAAGCTCTGATGCCACCATGCCAAGCAGACGGGGACCCACCTCACGCCATCCCCTGCTGGAAGAAAACCTGGTCCCAAACAGTGTCCTCAGCCTTCTCCGAGGACACGGCCCATCCACGCCACAGCTGGTCCCAAGCACTCTCTGATCTAGACTGGAGCCCACCTGGAAAACTTCCTCTAGAAAAACAAACAACAAATTATTGAAAATAGATTACAGACAAAAAGGGAAAACAAGGTAAAAATCTTCTCTCTGCCAGGGTCTTGAGAATGGCCCAACCCCTGCATGCCAGGGGAAAACCCACCCACAGGTGAGGGAAGCCCAGGCTTTCTCCCTCCCCCCCCTGCACTGCCCCCCACAATAACGGTGATCCCAAAGCAAACAAGGGCAGTGGAGCAGCCCAAGCCTTTCCTTGCCTGCACAGCAAAGCAGCCCCTGCACAGGTTCTGGAGTCCCACCTCTGCTCCTGCCATGGGGTTTGTTTGTGTCGGGCTGGCTGCCCCAGCCCCAGCCCCAGCCCAGGGCACGGTGGGTGCTGGGGGCTGTTGGCAGGGCCAGGAGCCCACTCCCATTTCATACCCAGCCCAGCCCATTTTCCCAGCCCTGCCAAAAGCAGCTGGGCAGCCGACTGAAGGATCAGCTGCATCTGCCCCAGCAAAGGGGGAACCTTTGGTTACTGGCCAGGCTGTGCAATGCCCAAATCTGGGAGCATCCCCCTGCGTGTGGACTCATATGCAATTTCGCTGTGGAGCCTGGCTTTGGAGAAGGTGCCAGAATTGAAGTCCATCATCTTCAGATGGCCAGTGGCCAGGTCCAGGAAGAGGTTGCCATCCTTGATGTCGTCCTCGCTGCTTCCAGCAGCAGCAGCCCCACCTGGTACAGCTTCTCCAGGGGCTCCTTCTTCTTCCTTGGGGTGACACCAGGCTCTCAGGGTTCTGCCCAGGGCCCCAGCTGTCAGGGAACCAGGACAACCAAATCCAGCTTGGATGGAGGCCACCAGTGCTAGGCAGAACAGCTCAGCTCCAGCACAGGGGCTGTGTGCTCCCCTCTGATGAGCCCTGGGCAGTGACACAGGCAGGACAAAAAACTCTGGGTTCCTTTGCTTCTCATGGCCAAGGCATGTGTGGAGCTGGAACTTACCAGGGCCTTGCATCACAGTGTGCCTGTGGCTCTCTCCCTTCTTCTAGGGCAGATGAATATCCTGCATCCAAGGATCACAGAGCAGCTCTTCTAAGGAGGGTCTTTCCAAGTCCAGCATGGATAAACACCGCCTGATCAGATCTTGGCACTCTGGGCAGAGAAACCAGAAACCGCCGGTCACTTGGAGAAGGCTCCTGTTGGCTTTGCCCCACTGTTCCCGTGCCCAGGCCATGCTGGATGTGCTCAGAGCTGGGCCTAAACTTTCCCATCCATTCTCTGTTTTGGAGGAGAGCAGGAGAGCAGGACATGTGCCACCTCCTCAGCAGCTGCCAGAGCAGGATGCTCACGAGGCCGCTGCTGTCTCACAGCACTGGTATTCCCCCCGTGCCCAGAGATGAGGATCTACCTTGAGAGAGCCTTTGTGGCAGCGAGAGCTGATGGTCCCAGCTGATCTTCTGGCCCCTCCTGAAGGGGTGCTCCCCGCAGACCATCTGGTGCAGCACAATGCCCAGAGACCAGATGGTAGCTGGCTTGCCATAGTACCAGCCAAAGTGGGTCCATTCTGGGGGGCTGTATGACCGTGTTCCTATGGAATACAGATGGAGTTCAGCAGGGGGATGCTGCTGCTCTCAGAGCCTGGCCCCAGCATCCCTGGGCCTGTGGGGGCTGCCCCTGTGGCACACGGGGTGACCGCTGCCCTCTCACCAGCACCTGGGACTTGTGTACAGACTTGAGGTTCGAAAGGAATCCACTGGTGTTGTTAGAGGGCAGCAGAAGCCCTGGCAAGGTCCAACCATGACAAGGAAAAACCCACTTAGTGCTGGGGAAAAACCATGCCTTCATCCTCCCTGCCTGCATTGCCCCAAGAAACATTATGAACCCAAGACAAACCAGGTGAGTTGAGCAGTCAAAAGCCCTTTCTCACCTGCATACAAAATTGGCTGGGGCACAGGTTCTGGCAACCCCTCTCTGCTACCCCCACCCACGGGTGTTTTTGTTGGGCTGGCTGCCCAGCCCCAGCCCCAGTCCTGGGCAAAGGCTGCCAGCAGGGCTGGAAGCTGGCTCCCCACTCAGCCATGCTCAAAAGAAACTCAGCTGAAGACTCAGTGCCATGAAGGGCAGCAAAAGGGAGAATCCCCGCTGCCACACCCAGCTTGAGCTGTGAGATGTTCGGCCATGAGATGCTGGGACCAGGAGCACACCCCTGCATGGGCTCACCTGCAAAGTGAATGTAGGCTGTGTCTTGCAGGTAGGTGCCACAGCCAAAATCAATCAATTTGGCCTGCCCAGTGGCCAAGTCAACCAGGATGTTCTCTGGTTTGATGTCTCTGTGCAGGACCCCGCAGCTGGTGCAGTGCCACATGGCCTCCAGCACCTGGCAGAACAGCTCCCGCGCCACCTCCTCGGGCAGGAACCCCCGTGCCCGAATGAAATGCTGCAGGTCCTGAGAGCGCTCCGGCCGCTCCATCACCATCAGGATGTCGTTGGGGAGCTCACGCCATTCCAGCAGCTGGACCACACCAGGGAAGCCAGTGGACACCTTGGATAGAAGCACGATCTCCAGGGGTGCGCTGGTGCCGTCAGGCTGCGGGAGGAGCACGATGCCATCAGTGGGGCTGATGCCGTGCCAGGGCTCGGCAAGCCTCAGCCAGCCCGGGATGCTCTGCGCCCTGCGCCGGCCCCACGCCCGCTCTCCCTCCAGGCGTCCTGGCGGCTCCCAGCCTGCCGGGCCTCGCCTCATCCCCGCCCGGCACGGCCCGGTTTCTCCCGCTGGCCCCGCTCACTCACCAGCTCGCCCCAATGCCGGACGCGGTTCTGTGGCACCCTTTTGATGGCCACCTGCAAGCCAAGGGAAGCAGCGGGTTCAGCTCACCGTCCGCGCTGCCCAGCCCCATCCTCTGCCCTCTTCCTCCTCCTCGTTCACCCCTTCTCCTGCGCCCGCCGCCGGCCCCGCCGCTCACCGGGGCGCCGTCCGAGAGACGCGTGGCCGCGAAGACGCTGCCGAAGCCGCCGCGCCCCAGCAGCGAGCCCAGCCGGTACTGCTCCTTCAGGCCCTGCTGCGCCTTCCCTGCCGGCGGGACGCGGCTGGCAGCGCTCGGCCCGGGGCCGGCAACGGCCCCCGAGCGCCCCTCAAGGGCCCCGGGCCGGCCATCCCCGGGCGTTCGCTCCCTGCAACGGGAGAGCGGCGGCTCGGGGCCGGCGGCCGCGCTGCCGAGCGGCGGAGCTCGGGCCGGGCAAGCCGCAGCGGAGGCGGCGGGACCGGCCGCGACGCCTGTGTCCTTCGCGGGCCCCGGCAGGAGCCGGGGCCGGGGCCGGGGTCAGGGCCGGGGCCGGGGCCGGTGACGGGGGCGGGGCGGGGGCTCGGGCCAGGCGGAGCCAAAGGGAGGCGATGCCGCCCCATCCCCAGGCACTGATGCCCGCCCAGCAGCGCCACCGCCAGTACGGCCAGAGCCGGCCGGAGGCGAGACCGCGGCGGGACGCCCGGGGCTGGGGCTGGGGACGGGGCAGCCCCGCCCGGGATCGGGAGCGGGCCGGGGGCATGGCCCGCCGGGCATGGGGAGAGAGAGACTGGGAGAGGAGGGGACCCCGGGGAAGGGAGACCAGGAGAGGGTGCGGGACTGCGGGGGAGGGAGAGGACAAGCAAGAATCTAAAATGTCGCTGCTATCGCTGCTTCCGACGCTGCTGCCGCTGCTTTCGTTGCTGCTGCCGCTGCTGCCGCTGCAACTGAAGCACCGGGCCCGTTTGTCCCCGTGTCCGTTTGTTCGTTGCCCGCTCACCCCCGTGCCAAGCCCAGCGCTCCCCAGGTGCAGCCCCTGAGCCTGTCCAAACACGGGAACTTTGCCGTGTTCAGCCAAGACCCAGAGTCTGCACTCCTGCACAGCGGCACAGGAATCCCCTCGGTCGCTGCTGTGCATTGTCCCTGCTGAGGGTCAAACACTATCGGAACGCATTCCCTGAATACAGAATTTGTACCTGACCCAAGCACTGCACTTACCTCTCCAGCATTGCTCTCCAAGAAAGCCAGGGGAAGGCAAAGTGTGTGTAGCTCATGGTATTTGACAGTGTCTAAAACTTGCCAAGTCATGGATCTTTGAGGTGAGATCCATTTGGAATTAATGGGATGGAGAATTAGTGCAAGATGGAAAAGGGGATCATAAAAATAAATACAGTAAAATGTCTTGGATTTTTTCTCCCCATTTTAATTTCATTTCTTACAAGCTGTTTCAGTTTTCCCAGAATCTTCTCCTCAGTCCTGTTTGCTCTTTCCAAGAACCTTTCCTGGAGAACGAGGTGCAGCTTCTGTCACAAGATATGCCACCAACTGCAGCTTCTCTTGCCTTTCCACACCGTGCGTGCAGCATGAATTTCAGCAAAGAAAGACTAAGGTTTGAGAACTCGACAACTTGTTCTTTCTTTCCTTGTGGGCTGGGCTGTTGTGCCATTGGTAAGGTTTGCATTGCTATTGTTCCACCCTAAGAAACCATGACGGGCTCCCAGGAATTGTTAGGGAATGCAAGCCTGACTGAATGCTGAGAGAGAATCTCCAGAGCTTGCAGCCAGAAATGGAGAGCTGTGTGATAATCATTCCATCATCCTCATGGACACCTTGAAAGTGATCTAGAAGATGAAAATGGGCTGACAGAGGGAGTTTGTTTCTTTGTCCAGTTCTGCTGCTTCTACATCTCATGCACTGATAAAAATCAGTTCATGGAAAGCAGCAGAACAACTGGACCTCTCAGGAGATGAGTGAAAGAATCTGTAAAGGAGAAATGCAGGGAATGACCTGGTGAACTTTGTCTGTAAGAAGGGTCATTTTTCCTAATAATTTCCAATCCATTCCCTCTGCTATTTTCTTTCTTAACAAGGCCATTTTCACCCCAGATTTCCCATGAAATGGGAACCCTGAGCTTGTGGAAGTGCCTGAAAGATGCCCTGTTCCTCTGCAGGGAGCCTGAGGCTGAAGCAGGAGCCTGAGCCCTCCCTGGGGCAGCCTCCTCCGAGCTGGAATTTGTGGCGTGCTGGGAGAGGAGGAGGAGGAGGGGGAGAAGGCTGGCGCTGTGTGGCAGGAGCAGGAGGTTTGGGCTGCAGGACATTCGGTCTGCGCCGCTGCCCCGCAATGGGCGGCCGTGCCCGGGGCTCTGGGCCTGGCCCCGCGTGCGCTGAGCTCCCGACACTGCGGGAGCTGCCCGGGCTGGGCTCAGCTTCCCGCTGGGACTGGGCAGCAGGCTGGGCTCCAGCTGGGATCAGCAGCAGCTGGGAATACCTCTGGGCATCTCCATTTGCTGCTGCTGCTGCTGCTCGGAAGAAACAAGGAAGGGAGTCAAGAAATTCTGGTTTTTCTTCCTCCTGGTGGATTTTTTCATTTGATTTGACACTTGAGAGGCAATTTCTGTGATGGCCTCTGTCAGTTGATTCTATTTCAGCAGCACCAGCAATAGGGCTGTGTTTGTGCACTGCAAATGTGGCCTGTGAGGCTGCTTTTTTCTCCTTGACTTTGTGAGTATTCAAGATCTGCTCATCATGGTGCCTGCAACCAAAAGCCCAAGTTCCCTGTCATGAAAGCACTCTGGGAAGCACTGATCGAAAAAGGCAGTTGCCCTTTTACAGATAAAATTCAAGTGGCAAGCAGGAGAGAGACAAGAGCAGTCATGATCTCCAATTCCCAAGGCAAAGGTGCCAACAGCCTCCTGCTGTCCCCTCAGGGTGAATAAAACAGTGCTGAAAACAGCACTGGAACCCGATCCTGATCCTTTCTTGCTCTGCAGGCTGGGTCAGGGCAGCTCTGGAAGTGTGGTGCAAAGTCTGATCCTCAATCTCCTGGCAAATGACAGAGCTGAGCTGATCTCAGCCTGGAATCCCGTGGATTGGCAGCAAGGACTGCTACCAGATGTAACTCCTGTGTTTGCAACAAGCACAGCATCCACTGGAAGGGAATGATTTTCTCTTCATCCTTCCCACTCTCCAGGTATTTCTCTAGGAAAATCCACTCTCTCCTGGGGACAGGGCAGTAGAGATGGAAGGTTCTGTGTGCCTCAAAAAGCCATCAGCCTGTTCACCCCACAGCTCTGCCACTCACAGCCACCAGTTCTGCACAGAGCAGCAGCAAACTGGTGACTCCTGGCACTGCCTGTGCTCTGAACTGAGAAGTGTGGATCAAGCTTCAAGTGTTTTCTAGTGGGAAGTATTGGACACAGTTCCCTCCAGATTCTGGTTCTGGGTCAGTGCCACAGCAGCTCTGGGGAGTGTTTCTGTCTACAGGGTCTCCCCAGGCTGCAGCTGGAGCTCGGGGCCTCCTTCCAAACTACAGCACAGTAAAAGATATGTACTAAGGTCCCAATGGAAAATCCTCTATTGAGCCTTCTTGAGTGTCTCTCAACTCCTAATTCTGATTGCAAAATGCTATTTAGGAAGGTCAGACGGATCAAAATCAGGACATTTTTGTGGATTTTTGTAAAAATGCTTTTTGAATCTTTAAGATGGAGGGGTTTTCACTGAGGTAATTATTCCTCTTACAAGTTTTTCAGCATGCTGTTGTTTTGACTTTCCACTCTTACCTCCTGCTAACTCTTACCTGCCCAGAGCCAATTGTTTAGCTGACAGCTGCCATGCCCAGGTGCCTCTTGCTGAGCATCACCTGCATGAGGCCTCAGGTGCTCCCTAAGGAAAACTCCCTTCTTCATATTCTTTGCAGAACCAGGGAAGATCTTGCTTGCTCAGCTGGGCAGTGGAAGAGTTTTCTATTCAGTCATACTCTGTGTGGCATCACTGATGTATTTTTGACTCAGAGAAATCTGTTTCTTTTCTGCTTTTAAATGAGGAGTGAGCAGCTCCATGAGCAGCAGCACAGCAGAGGAAACCCAAACAGGCTGTTACTCAAACACCATCTCTGAAGGGATTGTGCTCTGCTTTTCAGATGAGATGAAGAGCTCAATTACAGTAGAGAAAGAGGCTTTCATTAAATCACAGATAGAGCATAATAAGGACAAATTACAAAGCTCTTCAGAAGCAAATCTGTGTCAGACTGCTGGGTAAGGAGGCCCTTTAGGGGAGGCCTTCAGAGGTTTCTCCTGCCCTTCTGAAGAAATGAGTCCTACACACCTCATCTCACCATGTTTTTCAGGAAAGCACACAACCAGAATCCTATGGGGCATCTCATTCTTGGAATGCCTCTCTTGCAGGGGCAGAGATGAGCAGTATAAGCAGCTACCCCCTGATGTCTGTAATGAGTGGGGTGAAGCCTCAGGTTATGTGAAATACAAAGCTGTGTTTGGTGTCAGGTACAGACAGGCACTGTGTGTATTTGGGATTGCGATGTGTGTGCACACCGACCATGGGACAGCTGCGAATTCTAATAATAACTGAGGAAAGTCAAGCATGGAAGAAGGCCTTTGAACCTGTCTTTTGCTTGCAATTAACCTGGATTGATTTAGGAGCATTTGAATTAAAGCATTAGGGATGTTTTTTTTTGCTTGTAGTCAGGCCTTAAAGAGTGCTGCAATAATGGAAACTATAGCTTTGGAATATATATAAAGGAAAGATGCTTATCTCACACCTTAACAAAACCGAGAAAAACAGCTTGAGAAAGGAAGATGAACATCATCTCAAGGATTTATAATTTCAACCAAGGGAAGGTAGACATCACTTTTATGAGATTTATAGTCATTGTAATTAAAAAGGTGAGCCCACATCTGGGGAGTTGGACTTCACCAGATGGGATTCGTCTTTATTCTTGCAGAAACTGGACCAACATCTGGGAAACTACCAACACCATCTGGGGATCCGCTTTTTTGGGATGCATCCTGAAGAAAAACTAAATCACAATACTGTATAGAATTGTGATGTAAAAATTGGGAATAGGAACTGCTGATGAGTAAAAAAATTGGAATAGAAACTGCTGAGAAAGCTTCTGAGTGCCCCTATAAATACCTGTAAGCCCCAAATATCAGCGTGCAGTTGGAGGGAAAACTTCCCCCACTGTACCCAGCTCTGTTTTGCTCATACTTTACCATATTAATTAATAATTTGATTGTTGCTTGCATATTGGCCTAGTCACGCTTCTCATTTATAACAGTTAGTGCTGATGTGCACTGTTTAGAAGTGCAATAGTTTGTTCTGCTAACACAGGAAAAGCCCAGAAGCTCAGTGTTGTCTCAGTCCCACACTGGTATGAGGAGATGACATGTGGAGTTTAAAGAATTTTAAGGCCCAGCAGCTAAGGGATGAATCAACTACCTAAAGCCAGACTCCAGACATAACTGTTTCATTCCAGCACTCCTGCCATGCTCTCCTGTCTGCAAAAGCCTCCACCAAGAAACCTGCAGATAAGGAGGTGAGAAAAGAACAGATTCAAGTCCCTCTCGCAGAGGAGAGAGCTCAGAGACCCTCAAGGCAGAGAGATCCCTCCCTGAGCAGCCAGGCTGCCCAAACTTTCAAAATCAAAGCTCCAGTCTGCAAAACCCACAGACAGAAATAGCCACTGGCCTCTGGGTTTGCAGGTGACTGTACAAGTGTGAACCTGGAGCTGAGGGAATGGATGCTTTCCCCTCCCCAAAAATGCAAAGAGAACTGCGGTGTGAAAAAGAAAATTTGTTTATTTTCAGAAGAACAGCAACAAGAATACAGAACACTTTTACAATGTAAGAATATTTGTAACAACAACAATCCATAGAACATATATACATTTCGTAACAACAACAATCCAGAGAACCTATGTACGTAAGAACATATCTAGCAAAAATATATGCAATGTATTTGCAGAAGTTGAAAAAAAGCCCTAAATCCTATATCCTGAAGACGACAAAAAACTGTAAAACGTATGTACAAAAGGGTGGCATCTCTATCCAGGATGTCCATCGGTCCTGGAAGAAAAGCAAGTGCCATGGTCACTGCAGTCAGGCACAGAGGGCTCTTCCATGTGTCCCCAGGCTGGCACACGCTGGCCCAGCAGGACTCTGCTACCAGAACTGAGCCTGGCTGGGTCTGGGATGGAGCTTGTGCGGCCCAAAGCGAGCACAGGACCAGCTGGGGATGGCCTGCAGAATCCAGTGCACAGGGTGCCACGTCCCTGAGCAGGGACCAGCCCAGCCCCAGCCTGGCAGCAGGGGACCCACTCTGCCTGTGGGGACCACATGCCTGTCCTGCTGCTGGCATTGGTGTTTATCCCAAGATCATGGCTTCTTCCTCATCTTTTTCATCAATGTCCATGTCCTCTATGTAGTCTTCCATTTCCACTTCCATCTCTTCTTCCACATCCACATCCACATCCACCTCCATCTCCTCCTCCCCAGTCTCTTCTTCCTCCATTTCCACGTCCTCTGCTGTATAAGTCTGCATTTCCACCTCCATCTCCTCCTCTCCGTCGGTGACAGCCTGCAGAGGTGGCAGAACCTCAGAGTGGAGTCCCTGTCCCACACCAGGCCCACAGAGCTCCAGCCCACCCGGGCAGTTGGGGGTGTCCACCTCCATGGATGGCACCATACCTTCCTCAGGACAAATGGGAGCATCCTGTAGGGATGGGTGTCAAAATCCAGGCACTAGTGAGCTTTCAGGACTGATGGGGGTAGCAGGGGCAGGTGACAAGGAGGGTGACAGCAGTGGGCAGGAGCAGAGCGAAGGGTGCGCTGACACAACGGCCAAGGGCTGTCTTGTGCTCTTTGCCGGGTGCTGGCAGTTCCACTTGGAACGGGGGAGGTGACATCACAGTTCCCAGGAGTCCAGGGCCAACCTGAAGTGGACAACGGAGATCATAGAATGATGGGATCCCTGAATGGTTGGGCTTGGAAGGGACTCTGAAGACCATCTTGTTCCAGGCTGAGCAATCTTTCCCCAGACCTTGGGGGAGCCCTGTTCCCAAGGATGGGGCATCCACAGCCTCTGTGCACAGCCTGGGCCAGTGCCTCCCCAGCCTCAGTGTCAAACAGCAGCTTCCTTAGATCCAGCTTCAATCAACCTCCTGCAGTTGAAAGCCATCCCCCTTGTCCTGTCCCCACAGGCCCTGTTGAACACTCTGTCCCCTTCTTCCCTGTGGGACCCTTCCAGTCCTGCAGAGCCACAGTGAGGCCCCCCCAGTGTCTCCTCTTTCCAGGCTGAGCATCCCCAGCCCCACTTGGACAGCAGTCAGTTATATCAGGGGCAGTCAAGGCTGAAGGGTAGCAAAGAGCATCAGGAACTGAGAGATGGAAGCTTTAGGCCCAGGTTTGCCTCTAAATGTACAAAATTAATAGCAGTGGAGGGAAAGATGCTGAGACACTGGCTCTGTTCTAACTGGGGATTTTTTTCTTTTTCTTCTTGTCTGTCATGCTGACCCAGGTTTTTCTGTTTGAAAGGAAGCTTGGCACAATGTCCACTGTCTTCTCCATTTGTGAAACACTGAGCAGAGTCTGGGCAGGCTGATGATGCAGAACAAAACCTGCAAATATACTGGTGCTCCTGGACCTGGGGATGCAGCTAAACCCAGCCAAAAGTAATTTCTGGAAAGTCGAGCCTGGTTTACATTTTCTTCAGTTTGGTTATGCCATCTTAACCAGTCATTTATATAAAAGCAAATAAAAAGCTCCAACAAAACAGACAAAATCCCAAACAAACAAACCCACGCAAACCAATCAAAGAGATAAAAAACCCCAAATCCCAAATAAAAACCAAAGGGAATGAGGAATTAATATAGATGTGAGGATATCACAGCAGGCAAATGGCTGCTTCCCACAGGATCACCACAAAAAGCCACATATAACAGCTGCTCCAAAATATACCCAACAGGAGAGCTATAAAAAGTGATACATGGCAACGTTGGGGGCAGCTCCACATGAAGGTGAAGGATGAGCAGTGGTACAGATCCAGCATTCCCCACCCTCCAGGCTGCTGTTTGCTCCTGATGAAAGACCCTTGCAGGACTGTGGCCCCTCTCAGTGCTGTGTAATTTGCACAAGGATATATCTTGTCTGCTATGCAGGAGTGTTCCCAATAAACCATGCTTCTCCTGACCTTAACTTTTCTGGATTTCTACCATATGATACAAGAAACATTTCAAAAACCAAAACACCTTGTGGGGAGGCATTTTTTCCTTTTCTTCAGAGTGCCTCTTCCTTTTGTTCCCTCCAGAGCTCTCACTTCATTTCTGCTGTTTTTTGGAGCATGTGCTTACCTCTTTCCTGACCCCCTGGGCTTGTTTTGGCTCTGGCTGTCATGGACACTATTAATTGTGGGGTTTTTCCCTCCACCTATTTCTGTCTCTTCAAGTGGTTTACCTTCATTTACCTGTTGGAGTGATGGATTTTTCTCACCCTTTATTATTTAGTGCTTTTTCTTCATTCTCTAAAACCAACTTCTCACTTGCCTTGTGGCTGTTAGATGCCATTATTAGGAGCAATAATTCTTTCTCTCCTGCTTGTCTGAGCTCTCACAGGGAGCTGAGAGCTCTTTGGGGTTAAACCTGACTCACTTCAGCGCCTTCCTTGGTGCTGCCTGTGTACTTGGACACTTGAAGGGAATAAAGTCTCGGTGTGGAGATTACAGCTGGGAAATGATGGCTTTTTTGAAGAAGACAAGAATGCTGTTGCCAAACTTTTCCAGGATAATCTGAGCACCTTGTTTTGGGGAGAAACAGGCTCTGATCAGCAAAGAGGTGGCTGTTGCAGGTACCCAGGTTTGGAGGGAAGGGTGCAGCTCCTGGGAGTGTGTTTGTAGGGGGCTATAAGGTTTGTGTGGGCTCCCTGGAGCAGTGGGAACACCCCACTGGGAGATGCACATCAGGAAATGGGTGCACAAAGGGCCTGAAGTGTGACCAGCTTTGGTGAAGGTTGCCACAGGAAAAAATATTTTTAGTGGGATTTTGGACAATTTGAGGCTCCTTCTCATGTCCTTTGCCTGATGAACATTCCCCCTTTGCAAGAGCATGGGGAATCCTGAGCTCACACAATAAAACTCCCTGATAATTGTATTTTTTTCTATTTTTCAGTGTTGTCATCCCAGCAGGAGTCAGAGTAAGAGAAGATGTGTGACCTGGCTGTTTTTAACTTTGTGACAGGATTAATGCCATGGGGAAGCTGGTGAGAGGAGCATCACTGCTCTGTCCTTATTTTCCAGCACAACTGAGGATGATTTAAGAACCCAGGCACAGCCAAGACCTTTCCTCCTGCTGTGCTCATCAAGCAATCACTGCCTCATCACACCTCAGCTTCAAACACCTGGTTTGCATCTGGCTGACCTTGACTGCCCTCCCTGGATGGCAAGATGAAGAGGTGGAAGTGTAAAAGATTGGGATTTGATGGGTGAGCTGTGAAATAGTGGCTGGTGCAGGCTGGTTTTGGGTAAACATCGTGTGCTGTGCCATGGAGGATGAGAGTAAATGGATTAAAGAGGAGATAAAAAGGGCAAGGCACCTGGTTAGCTCCTGTTCAAGAAAATGTTGGAAAAATAGACATGTAAGAAATATGTCAGAGATGGTCATTAACTGCACTGCAGGGTCAGAGCTCCTTTCATAATTGGCCATGTAGTGAATACCAGAAATGATTAAAAAAGTTCTTAAGGGCTGAGGGCTTTTACTGAATGACTGGGAGAAACAAAGGAATACTGTTTCTGGCAGAACTTTTATTATCATTTAAGCATGATCCTCTTTCTGACATAACAGCTGCTTGGAATAAACTGAAGTATCTTCTCCATTACCTCTGGCAGGAGCTGGATAATGCTTTCATTCAGGTAAACTTTCATCCAACATATGTCTCTAGAATAATAAATTTAATGGGAACCATTAAACCTATTGTATGAGTAAGGATTGTGCTTAGGGCAAGAAAAAAGAGTAATTAGGTGTGGACAAACCATGAATTAGAGTGAGGAAATCATAATTTATGCTGGTTTAGGGGAATATTTAACTAAGCTAAGATAAAAGTCTACCTTCATTGCAGGCTAAGCTTTATAACAGAATTCTACTAGAATAAATTTAGTAGTCCTGGGCTCCAAACAGACCTTTAGATACAAGTTTACCTCTGGTTTGAGAAAACTCAGGGCTTGAGCAGGATTTTATGGCTTTGCTCTTGACCCTTGGGCTATAAATGCTCCTGTAAAATTCATGCCAAAGCTAGAGCTTCTACAAATTTCTAAGAGTTTAATGAAGAAAGGTCCACCTGGACTTTGGGGACAGTTTCTCAGAGCAGAACATTTCAAGTGATATTGAACTGCATTCAAACTCCCTTTTATTGGGGCATAAATTTCACACCCTGCTCTATCAGTCTGACACGTTCTTTGAGAAGAGACAAACTTTAACAGCCACTTTAAAAATAATTTCACTGACAGGTTTGCAGCTCAGAGAATGTTAATAAACTGAAATGGCTTTTCACCCTGCAGTAGCCACTAAGTAATTATGATTGTCTGTAGGCAGAGTAATGAAAGCAGCTGTTAACAACCTACTGACAATTTGAACCAGCCCTCTGCTCCACAGACACATCCCTTTTCTGTCCCTGCTTTTCCTGCATCCAGTGCTTCCCAGAGAAGTTTAGTGTTGCTTGATGGTCAGGTAAAAACAGCTTTCTTTTGTAGGAGTGGTGCTGCTCTTCTCTGAGGTGGAGCTTCACCTGGGCTGCTGCCATGCTGGGCTCACCCCACAAAGTCCAGTTCTGCAGGAGCTGGGCAGCATGGAGATCTTTGATAGCAGAGCATGGTAAAACTGGAGTGGGGGGATTCTGGTTCAGTGTGCCCCTCAGTACCAGACAGCATTAGTTATTGAAAAATCTTTTGTTCAAAGATAAGATGTTGCTGTTTTGGCTCTAATCTTAGCTTGCTTTCAATACAGTTTTCCCTGGCACTTCAGATACTGTTTTTCTCTTGCTTTCAATAGTCTGTCATCCCAGATGACCTTTAAAGGTCCCTTCCAACCCAAACCATTCTGTAATTCTTTGGACACATGATGAATAGCAACATGTGTTTTACCCTTATTGTGGATGATATTTCATCATGTCTGGCCTTTTGGGGCTCTTCTCCAGGTCCTTGGGACTACACTCACTCCTATATGCTCTTCATTGTTTTTTTTTTTTTTTGCTTACCAGTGAGCATTTTCAGTTCTGCCACCCATGTTTAGAGCAAGTTTTCTGAGACTCGCTGCACCAAACACCAGGTCAGTCCAAAAGAGCATTAGGAAGTATCCAGATGTATTTCCCCTTCTTCCTTCTGGGTACATGCTGCTGTTTTGAGCACTCTGGCTTTCTGAGCTCCCTCACATGTCTTGATCCTTTTCTGGATAACCAGAGGGGTATGAGGATTAAATCCTGTCTCAGCTCTGAGGTCTGGCTTTTGAAAAGTCCCAGTCATCCTCTCCTACTCATCTCATCCTGGCCTTGCTGGAAATATTATCCCTTCATGGGATTGTTGTTCAGCTTTGGGGCATTCTGGCACTGCTTTTCAGTGAAAGTTTTGGAGACTTTGAAAGGTTTCCTGGTTTGGGAATGACAATCCTCAATCCTAATGCTTGATGGGGGTTGCAGTTGCCTGAGTTGTGAAACCTGCTGAAAAACATTGTTTGTTCTTTTTTGCTTGACTTTTCCTTGACTGTTTTCATCAACAGATTAGGAGGTTTGGGGATGTCTTTTCAAAGTGAATTTCAATGATTCTCCTGGCTGGAATTTCAAAGGGCAACAGTAGTTTGGGGTTATTTTCACCAGCAGCTGCTTACAATCCAAAGAGCTAACTGCCTTTAATTAACCATAATATATTCCAGGAGAGCAGAATAACAAGGGAACAAAATCAAGTGGTGACAACTCTGTGACTGAACCTGGACTTGCCCTTTCCCAGGTGCAGGATCCTGGGCAGCCCTGTAACCCTTTGCTGGCCACTTTGAGCTCTGCCATGCAGTGCCTTGGGTTTCTGGGGAGGGCAAAGCATCCAATCCCTCAGCTCCAGGTTCACACTTGTGCAGTCACCTGCAAACCCAGAGGCCAGTGGCTATTTCTGTCTGTGGGATTTGCACACTGGAGCTTTGATTTTGAAAGTTTGGGCAGCCTGGCTGCTCAGGGAGGGATCTCTCTGCCTTGAGGGTGTCTGAGCTCTCTCCTCTGCGTGAGGGGCTCGAATCTGTTCTTTCCTCACCTCCTTATCTGCAGGTTTCTTGGTGGAGGCTTTTGCAGACAGGAGAGCATGGCAGGAGGGCTGAAATGAAACAGTTATGTCCGGAGTCTGGCTTTAAGGAGTTGATTCATCCCTTAGCTGCTGGGCCTTAAAATTCTTTAAACTCCACCTGTCATCTCCTCATACCAGTGTGGGACTGAGACAACACTGAGCTTCTGGGCTTTTACTCTGTTAGCAGAACAAACTATTGCACTTCTACACTGTGCACATCAGCACTAACTGTTATAAATGAGAAGCTTTGACTAGGTCAATATTCAAGCAACAATCAATTTATTAATTAATATGGTAAAGTATTAACAAAACAGCGCTGGGTACAGTGGGGGCAGTTTTCCCTCCAACTGCACGCCAATATTTGGGCTTACAGGTATTTATAGGGGTACTCAAAAGCATTCTCAGCAGTTTCTGTTCCATTTTTTTTACTCATCAGCAGTTTCTATTCCCAATTTTTACATCACAATTCTATACACTATTGTGATTTAGTGTTTCTTCAGTATGTGTCCCAAAAAAGTGGATCCCCAGATGGTGTTGGTAGTTTCCCAGATGTTGGTCTAGTTTCTACAAGAATAAAGCTGAATCCCATCTGGTGAAGTCCAGCTCCCCAGATGTGGGCCCACCTTTTCAATTACAATGACTATAAATCTCATAACAGTAATGTCCAGCTTCCCTTGGTCGAAATTATAAATCCTTGAGATGATGTTCATCTTCCTTTCTCAAGCTGTTTTTCTCGGTTTTGTTAAGGTGTGAGATAAGCATCTTTCCTTTATATATATTCCAAAGCTATTGTTTCAAGGATACAAGCAATATTCTAAAATTATACTTCAAAAGTTTATTATTGCAGCACTCTTTAAGGCTGACTACAAGCAAAAAGCAACATCCCTAATGCTTTAATTCAAATGCTCCTAAATCAATCCAGGTTAATTGCAAACAAAAGACAGGTTCAAAGGCCTTCTTCCATGCTTGACTTTCCTCAGTTATTGTTAGAATTCGCAGCTGTCCCATGGTCGGTGTGTGCACACACATCGCAATCCCAAATACACACATGGCCTGTCTGTACCTGACACCAAACACAGCTTTGTATTTCACATAACCTGAGGCTTCACCCCACTCATTACACACATGAGGGGGGAGCTGCTTATACTGCTCATCTCTGCCCCTGGAAGAGAGGCATTCCAAGAATGAGATGCCCCATAGGATTCTGGTTGTGTGCTTTCCTCAAAAACATGGTGAGATGAGGTGTGTGGGACTCATTTCTTCAGAAGGGCAGGAGAAACCTCTGAAGGCCTCCCCTAAAGGGCCTCCTTACCCAGCAGTCTGACACAGATTTGCTTCTGAAGAGCTTTGTAATTTGTCCTTATTATGCTCTATCTGTGATTTAATGAAAGCCTCTTTCTCTACTGTAATTGAGCTCTTCATCTCATCTGAAAAGCAGAGCACAATCCCTTCAGAGATGGTGTTTGAGTAACAGCCTGTTTGTGTTTCCTCTGCTGTGCTGCTGCTCATGGAGCTGCTCACTCCTCATTTAAAAGCAGAAAAGAAACAGATTTCTCTGAGTCAAAAATACATCAGTGATGCCACACGGAGTAGGTCTGAATAGAAAACTCTTCCACTGCCCAGCTGAGCAAGCAAGATCTTCCCTGGTTCTGCAAAGAATATGAAGAAGGGAGTTTTCCTTAGTGAGCACCTGAGGCCTCATGCAGGTGATGCTCAGCAAGAGGCACCTGGGCATGGCAGCTGTCAGCTAAACAATTGGCTCTGGGCAGGTAAGAGTGGGCAGGAGGTAACAGTGGAAAGTCAAAACAACAGGATGCTGAGAAACCTGTAAGAGGAATAATTACCTCACTGAAAACCCCTCCATCTTAAAGATTCAAAAAGCACTTTTACAAAAATCCACAAAAATGTCCTGATTTTGGTCAGTCTGATCTTCCTAAATAGCATTTTGCAATCAGAATTAGGAGTTGAGAGACACTCAAGAAGGCTCAGCAGAGGAGTTTTCATTGGGACCTTAGTACATATCTTTTACTGTGCTGTAGTTTGGAAGGAGGCCCCGAGCTCCAGCTGCAGCCTGGGGAGACCCTGTAGAGAGAAACACTCCCCAGAGCTGCTGTGGCACTGACCCAGAACCAGAATCTGGAGGGAACTGTGTCCAATACTTCCCACTAGAAAACACTTGAAGCTTGATCCACATTTCTCAGTTCAGAGCACAGGCAGTGCCAGGAGTCACCAGTTTGCTGCTGCTCTGTGCAGAACTGGTGGCTGTGAGTGGCAGAGCTGTGGGGTGAACAGGCTGATGGCTTTTTGAGGCACACAGAACCTTCCATCTCTACTGCCCTGTCCCCAGGAGAGAGTGGATTTTCCTAGAGAAATACCTGGAGAGTGGGAAGGATGAAGAGAAAATCATTCCCTTCCCATGGATGCTGTGCTTGTTGCAAAACATGAGTAGGATGTGGTAGGAGTCCTTGCTGCCAATCCACAGGGATTCCAGGCTGAGATCAGCTCAGCTCTGTCATTTGCCTGGAGATTGAGGATCAGACTTTGCACCACACTTCCAGAGCTGCCCTGACCCAGCCTGCAGAGCAAGAAAGGATCAGGATCGGGTTCCAGCGCTGTTTTCAGCATTGTTTTATTCACCCTGAGGGGACAGCAGGAGGCTGCTGGCGCCTTTGCCTTGGGAATTGGAGATCATGGCTGCTCTTGTCCCTCTCCTGCTTGCCACTTGAATTTTATCTGCAAAAGGGCAACTGCCTTTTTCGATCAGTGCTTCCCAGAGTGCTTTCATGACAGGGAACTTGGGCTTTTTCTTGCAGGCACCATGATGAGCAGATCTTGAATACTCACAAATCCCTGAGCACTAAGTCAAGGAGAATTAAAGTCTCACAGGCCACATTTGCAGTGCACAAACACAGCCCTGTTGCTGCTGCTGCTGCTGAAATAGAATCGACTGACAGAGGCCATCACAGAAATTGCCTCTCAAGTGTCAAGTCAAATGAAAAAATCCACCAGGAGGAAGAAAAACCAGAACTTCTTGACTCTCTTCCTTGTTTCTTCCGAGCAGCAGCAGCAGCAGCCAATGGAGATGCCCAGAGGTATTCCCAGCTGCTGCTGATCCCAGCTGGAGCCCAGCCTGCTGCCCAGTCCCAGCGGGAAGCTGAGCCCAGCCCGGGCAGCTCCCGCAGTGTCGGGAGCTCAGCGCACGCGGGGCCAGGCCCAGAGCCCCGGGCACGGCCGCCCATTGCGGGGCAGCGGCGCAGACGGAATGTCCTGCGGCCCAAACCTCCTGCTCCTGCCACACAGCGCCAGCCTTCTCCCCCTCCCCCTCCTCCTCTCCCAGCACGGCACAAATTCCAGCTCGGAGGAGGCTGCCCCAGGGAGGGCTCAGGCTCCTGCTTCAGCCTCAGGCTCCCTGCAGAGGAACAGGGCATCTTTCAGGCACTTCCACAAGCTCAGGGTTCCCATTTTAAGATGAATCTGCGCTGAAAATGGCCTTGTTAAGAAGGAAAATAGCAGAGGGAATGGATTGGAAATTATTAGGAAAAATGACCCTTGTTACAGACAAAGTTCACCAGGTCATTCCCTGCATTTCTCCTTTACAGATTCTTTCACTCATCTCCTGAGAGGTCCAGTTGTTCTGCTGCTTTCCATGAACTGATTTTTATCAGTGCATGAGATGTAGAAGCATCTGAACTGAACAAAGAAACAAACTCCCTCTGTCAGCCCATTTTCATCTTCTAGATCGCTTTCAAGGTGTCCATGGGGATGATGGAATGATTATCACACAGCTCTCCATTTCTGGCTGCAAGCTCTGGAGATTCTCTCTCGGCATTCAGTGAGGCTTGCATTCCCTAACAATTCCTGGGAGCCCATCATGGTTTCTTAGGGTAGAACAATAACAATGAAAACCTGACCAATGGCACAACAGCCCAGCCCACAAGGAAAAGAAAGAACAAGTTGTCAGCTTCTCAAACCTTTTTCTTTCATTGCTGAAAGTCGTGCTGCACACACGGTGTGGAAAGCCAAGAGAAGCTGCAGTTGGTGGCACATCTTGTGACAGAAGCTGCACCTCGTTCTCCAGGAAAGGTTCTTGGAAAGAGCAAACAGGACTGAGGAGAGGATGATGGGAAAACTGAAACAGCTTTTAAGAAATGAAATCAAAATGGAGAGAAACAATCCAAGACATTTTACTCTATTTATTTTTATGCTCCCCTTTTCCATCTTGCACTACTTCTCCATCCCATTAATTCCAAATGGATCTCACCTCAAAGATCCATGACTTGGCAGGTTTTAGACACTGTCAAATACCATGAGCTACAGACACTTTGCCTTCCCCTGGTTTTCTTGGAGAGCAATGCTGGAGAGGTAAGAGCAGTGCTTGGGTCAGGTACAAATTCTGCATTCAGGGAATGCGTTCCGATAGTGTTTGACCCTCAGCAGGGACAATGCACAGCAGCGACCGAGGGGATTCCTGTGCCGCTGTGCAGGAGTGCAGACTCTGGGTCTTGGCTGAACACGGCAAAGTTCCCGTGTTTGGACAGGCTCAGGGGCTGCCCCCCGGGAGCCCGGGTCTCGGTGCGGGGGTGAGCGGGCAACGGAATAATGGACAGCGGGACAAACGGCCCCGGCAGTTCAGTTGCAGTGGCAGCAGCGGCAGCAGGAACGAAAGCAGCGGCAGCAGCGTCGAAAGCAGCGAAAGCAGCGACTTTGCCGACTCCCCCTTGCTTGTCCTCTCCCTCTCCTGCAGTCCCGCACTCTCTCCCGGTCTCCCTTACCCGGGGTCCCCTCCTCTCCCAGTCTCTCTCTCTCCATGCCCGGCCGGGCCATGCCCCCGGTCCGCCCCCGGCCCCGGGCGGGGCTGCCCCGGCCCCGGCCCCGGCCCCGGGCGTCCCGCCGCGGTCTCGCCTCCGGCCGGCTCTGGCCGTACTGGCGGTGGCGCTGCTGGGCGGGCATCAGTGCCTGGGGCAGGGGCGGCATCGCCTCCCTTTGGCTCCGCCTGGCCCGAGCCCGAGCCCGGCCCCGGCCCCGGCCCCGGCCCCGGCTCCTGCCGGGGCCCGCGGAGGACACAGGCGTCGCGGCCGCTCCCGCCGCCTCCGCTGCGGCTTGCCCGGCCCGAGCTCCGCCGCTCGGCAGCGCGGCCGCCGGCCTCGAGCCGCCGCTGTCCCGTTGCAGGGAGCGAACGCCCGGGGATGGCCGGCCCGGGGCCCTTGAGGGGCGCTCGGGGGCCGTTGCCGGCCCCGGGCCGAGCGTTGCCAGCCGCGTCCCGCCAGCAGGGAAGGCGCAGCAGGGCCTGAAGCAGCAGTACCGGCTGGGCTCGCTGCTGGGGCGCGGCGGCTTCGGCAGCGTCTTCGCGGCCACGCGTCTCTCGGACGGCGCCCCGGTGAGTGGCGGGGCCGGCGGCGGGCGCAGGAGAAGGGGGGAACGAGGAGGAGGAAGAGGGCAGAGGATGGGGCTGGGCAGCGCGGACGGCGAGCTGAACCCGCTGCTGCCCTTGGCTTGCAGGTGGCCATCAAAAGGGTGCCACGGAACCGCGTCCGGCACTGGGGCGAACTGGTGAGTGAGCGGGGCCAGCGGGAGAAGCCGGGCCGTGCTGGGCGGGCATGAGCCGAGGCCCAGCAGGGTGGGAGCCGCCAGGACGCCTGGAGGGAGAGCGGGCGTGGGGCCAGCGCAGGGCACAGAGCATCCCGGGCTGGCTGAGGCTTGCCGAGCCCCGGCACGGCATCAGCCCCACTGACACCATCGTGCTCCTCCCGCAGCCCGACGGCACCAGCACACCCCTGGAGATTGTGCTTCTATCCAAGGTGTCCACTGGCTTCCCTGATGTGGTCCAGCTGCTGGAATGGCGTGAGCTCCCCAGCGACATCCTGATGGTGATGGAGCGGCCGGAGCGCTCTCAGGACCTGCAGCATTTCATTCGGGCACGGGGGTTCCTGCCCGAGGAGGTGGCGCGGGAGCTGTTCCGCCAGGTGCTGGAGGCCGTGCGGCACTGCACCAGCTGCGGGGTCCTGCACAGAGACATCAAACCAGAAAACATCCTGGTTGACCAGGCCACCGGGCAGGCCAAATTGATTGACTTTGGCTACGGCACCTACCTGCAAGACACAGCCTACATTCACTTTGCAGGTGAGCCCATGCAGGGGTGTGCTCCCAGTCCCAGAAACTCATGGCACAACATCTCACAGCTCAAGCTGGGTGTGGCAGCGGGGATTCTCCCTTTTGCTGCCCTTCATGGCACTGAGTCTTCAGCTGAGTTTCTTTTGAGCATGGCTGAGTGGGGAGCCAGCTTCCAGCCCTGCTGGCAGCCTTTGCCCAGGACTGGGGCTGGGGCTGGGCAGCCAGCCCAACAAAAACACCTATGGGTGGGGGTAGCAGAGAGGGGTGTCCAGAACCTGTGCCCCAGCCAGTTTTGTGTGCAGGTGAGAAAGGGCTTTTGACTGCTCAACTCACCTGGTTTGTCTTGGGTTCATAATGTTTCTTGGGGCAATGCAGGCAGGGAGGATGAAGGCATGGTTTTTCCCCAGCACTAAGTGGGTTTTTCCTTGTCATGGTTGGACCTTGCCAGGGCTTCTGCTGCCCTCTTCCAACACCAGTGGATTCCTTTTGAACCCCAAGTCTGTACACAAGTCCCAGGTGCTGGCGAGAGGGCAGCGGTCACCCCGTGGGCCACTGGGGCAGCCCCTACAGCCCCTACACTGGGCCAGGCTCTGGGAGCAGCAGCATCCCCCTGCTGAACTCCATCTGTATTCCATAGGAACACGGTCATACAGCCCCCCAGAATGGACCCACTTTGGCTGGTACTATGGCAAGCCAGCTACCATCTGGTCTCTGGGCATTCTGCTGCACCAGATGGTCTGCGGGGAGCACCCCTTCAGGAGGGGCCAGAAGATCAGCTGGGACCATCAGCTCCCGCTGCCACAAAGGCTCTCTCAAGGTGGATCCTCATCTCTGGGCACAGGGGGAATACCAGTGCTGGGAGACAGCAGCAGGCTCGTGAGCATCCCGCTCTGGCAGCTGCTGAGGAGGTGGCACATGTCCTGCTCTCCTGCTCTCCTCCAAAACAGGAAATGGATGGGAAAGTTTAGGCCCAGCTTTGAGCACATCCAGCATGGCCTGGGCATGGGAACAGTGGGGCAAAGCCAACAGGAGCCTTCTTCAAATGACCAGCGGTTTCTGGTTTCTCTGCCCAGAGTGCCAAGATCTGATCAGGAGGTGTTTATCCATGCTGGACGTGGAAAGGCCCTCCTTAGAAGAGCTGCTCTGTGATCCTTGGATGCAGGATATTCATCTGCCCTAGAAGAAGGGAGAGAGCCACAGGCACACTGTGATGCAGGGCCCTGGTAAGTTCCAGCTCCACACATGCCTTGGCCATGAGAAGCAAAGGAACCCAGACTTTTTTGTCCTTTTTTGTCCGGCCTGTGTCACTGCCCAGGGCTCATCAGATGGGAGCACACAGCACTTTTGCTGGAGCTGAGCTGTTCTGCCCAGCACTGGTGGCACAACAACTTGATTTGGTTGTCCTGGTTCCCTGACAGCTGGGGCCCTGGGCAGAACCCTGAGAGCCTGGCCTCACCCCAGGGAAGGAGAAGGAGCCCCTGGAGAAGCTGTACCAGGTGGGGCTGCTGCTGCTGGAGGCAGCGAGGACGACATCAAGGATGGCAACCTCTTCCTGCACCTGGCCACTGGCCATCTGAAGATGATGAACTTCAATTCTGGCACCTTCTCCAAAGCCAGGCTCCACAGCGAAATTGCAGATGAGTCCACACGGAGGGGGATGCTCCCAGATTTAAGCATTGCACAGCCTGGCCAGCAACCAAAGTTTCCCCCTTTGCTGGGGCAGATGCAGCTGATCCTTCATTCGGCTGCCCAGCTGCTTTTGGCAGGGCTGAGGGAATGGGCTGGGCTGGGTATGAAATGGGAGTGGGCTCCTGGCCCTGCCAACAGCCCCCAGCACCCACCGTGCCCCGGGCTGGGGCTGGGGCAGCCAGCCCGACACAAACAAACCCCATGGCAGGAGCAGAGGTGGGACTCCAGAACCTGTGCAGGGGCTGCTTTGCTGTGCAGGCAAGGAAGGGCTTGGGCTGCTCCACTGCCCTTGTTTGCTTTGGGATCACCGTTATTGTGGGGGCAGTGCAGGGGGGAAGGGAGAAAGCCTGGGCTTCCCTCACCTGTGGGTGAGTTTCTCCCTGGCATGCAGGGTTTGGGCTTTTCTCAAGCCCCTGGCAGAGATAATATTTTTTACCTTGTTTTCCCTTTTTGTCTGTAATCTATTTTCAAATAATTTGTTGTTTGTTTTTCTAGAGGAAGCGTTCCAGGTGGGCTCCAGTCTGGATCAGGAAGTGCTTGGGACCAGCCGTGGCGTAGATGGGCCGTGCCCTTGGAGAAGTCTGAGGACATCATTTGGGACCAGCTTTTCTTCCAGCAGGGGATGGCGTGAGGTGGGTCCCCGTCTGCTTGGCATGGTTGCATCAGAGCTTCTGGGAGATGGCAGCGAGCACAGGAGCATCCTGCTCTGGGCGGCTGCTGAGGAGGTGGATGTGCCCTGGCTGGCTGCAGGCTGGGCACATGTCCTGCCCTCCTGCTCTGCTGCCAAAGGCAGCAGTGATGGGCAGCTCTGGGCACCGCTCTGAGCACGGCCAGCATGGCCTGGGCACCGTGGGCGGCTGGGACAAGGACACAAGAGCCTTCAGCTGACGGGCGGTTTCTGCTTTCTCTCCTTGCAGCCGGGCTCTGCGGATGCTGAGGCTGCTCTGGGCTCTGCCAGGGCTCTGCTGGAGCTCAGCACCAGGCCAGAATCTGCCAAAGAAGAAATGGTGTGACCTGCAGCACAGACTCACTTGAGCATTTTAGCAACACAGCTCAAGTTGGCAGTGTGTTCACCTCCAATGAAAACATGACACCCCTCAAAAACTAAACTTGTTCAATAACTTCTGAAATGAAATCAATCTGGGATGCCCCCAAATGACATTTCTCAGCTTGCTCAAGCTGTAGCTCAGCCCTTCTCTGAACAGTTCTCTCCCCCACCTTCCTTTTACTTCCAGCTGTTCCCTCTTTTCCCCAGTGAGTTCCCAGCCCATCGCAGTTTCCATCACACTGTTGCCTTCCTTGATGCCCCTCACCAGGAGGGAGGCTGAGCCCCACAATTAGGGACTCTTCCTGTCACTGGCTGAGCAGCAGCAATGTCTCAGAGGTCCAGTGGGATTTTAGTGTCATTCAGAGCCACTCTGCAGCCCTGAGCTCTCCTCACTGCTGAGTTCCCACTCCTTTTTCCTCATCCTTCCAACAGGATGAGCTCTCTGAATCCCCTTGAGCCTCCCCACTCTTCCCAGCCCACCCACCCACCTCAGTGATGCTGAATCTGAAGCTTCTCTGTCTCCTCTGGCACACCAGTCCAGTGCCCTGTGCAGGGAGCCCCAGCCCTAGAGCACAGAACACAACAGTGCAGTCCGGGCTGGAGCAGCTGCCCTGCAGCCCTGGCTTGGCTCTTAGTGGCAAGGGAATGCTCCCTGTTTCCAGCTGTCCCTGCAGGATGGCCCCAGGGCACAGCCCAGCCGGGCTCCCACTGCAGTCCCTGGAGCTTGGGGCAGACAGTGCTCCCAGAGCTGAGGTTCCTGGGGAGCACCCGGAGCTGTGCCTTGCACTCTGTTGCCGTGTGTCACAGTGCAGGCTGGCTAGTGCTGTGTGACTGCACCAGTCCCTGGTTTGACTGACAGGGGCCTCGCCCTGTCACATCTCCCCCAAGGCTGAGCCATTTCACTGGCCAGAATGTGACAAGGCATAGAGATCAGAGCAATGAAATTATCCAGACTGGGCTTTTCAAAGGCCCTTTAGAAGGAAGCGCTTGAGGATAAACGCTCTCTGTTTGCCACATGAACATCAGGGTGAGTGGTCTCTTCGTCTCCAACTCACTCCCCCTCCAGCCAACGTTACAGCCACCCACTCCCTCACACATCCCCCTCGTGCCTTCCCACTGCCGTGTCCTGTCAGGGCTCCCTCAGCCCCTCGTCCCTTCATGGCCTCGTCCCCTCAAGGTCTCCCCCAGCCCAGCCAACCTGCCCGGCAGCAGCGCCGCAGCCCCACAGCGGCTCCAGAGGAGCCCCATCAAGAGGCACCTCGGAGCCCTCAGCAATCCAGGCAGCACCACACGGGCAGGAGGACACGGATGGCGCTTCCTGCCTGGCACAGGGCTTGTGGCCATCTCCAGGCACCGCTCTCACAGGGATCCCCACAGCTCCAGCCCCTGCCCACCCGCTCTGTTGGCAGCACAAAGGCTTCAGCAGAACCACCAAAGGCCAAGGGGCTTCTGGCCATTTTCCCTGCTACACTGCATGCCTGGACAGCTTGCTGAGCCCAAGCACCCTTTCCCCCCTCTTCCCCTATGCCCTGCAGACCCTGGGAAGCAAAAGAAGGCTCCTGGGAGTCTGTGTATTATAACACACACTATATTAATATACTAAAGAAAAAACAAAAAGAAGACAAGAACAATCTTAAAGAAAGAGAAAATTGCCACTGATTCAAGTGGCCCCAGCAGACAGAGCCTCTGGGCTCAGCTCTCTGCAGAGCTCCAGCAGTGGAGCCAGCCAAGCCCCGACAGACGAGGCCGTGTCCTCCATGCCCTGAGGAGCTGATCCTGCAGCCTCTGGAAGACAGAAGATCGCTCACTCTGTAGGGACTGGAGGACATACAATGTTTGAAGTGCCACGTCTGACACAGCACTGCTGGTGTCCTCTGTAAACTGTTCAAGGGCTGAAAGAGAGGAACAGAGCCATAGTCAGATCCTGGCTCTGAGGGGATCCGTGGAGAGCCCCCTGCCAGGGCCATCCCAGCCGGCTCTAGCCGGAGGGAGTAGGGACGAACGGGACCAGCCGGAAGCTGCTGGCCACGAATCCCCCACGTGGCCCTGAAATCTCTGTGTGCTCTGCCCACGCTGCTCCTCGGCCGCACAGGGAGCAGAGCCCTCCGCCGCCGGGGAAGGGCTTGCAGCTCCCCCCGCCAGCCCCCGCTGCCAGCCCGCTGCCCTCACTCACTGTAGCAGATGAACCGGAGCTCTTCCTTCTTCCACCTCACGTGCTGCCCAGCCATCCCTGGGAACACAGAGCCTGTCACGGCCCCAGCGGCACAGCTCCCTGCCAGCGGCGCTGCCGGCGCTGTGGCCACACGCCCTGCTGGCCCGGCAGGGCTCAGCCCGGCCCTTGCCGCACGCTGCCGGCCCAGGGCACGGCTGCCAGAGGGCGGCAGCAGCGCCGAGGCCGGGCGGGGCTCCACGGCGCCGGGCCCGGCTGGCCCTGCCGGGGCAGCAGGCGGGGCTGGGGCCGAGCTGCGGCGGGCCGGGGAGGGAGCCCGGGCTCGTGGCTCACCCATGAACCTGATGGCCACAACTTGCAGGGGCTCCTGTGGGTTCTCCAGATAGCGCACGGCCCGGCGCAGGTGCTCGGCCGCTCTGCTCCTGTCCTCTGCCAGCTGGAGAGAGCGGCAGGAGGGAAGGGTTGGCGCGGACTCAGCCCCTCGGGCGGGCGCTGCCCTTTGCCCAGCCCCGGCCTCCCCTGCCCGCACAGCCCTGAGGCGCGGCCAGCAGCCGCTGGCGCCGGGCTCTGGAGGGGGCAGAGGGCCGGCTGCTGCCCGGGGAGCCGCAGTGCCGGCCCGCCCCACAGCCCCACCGGGCCGGGGCTGCATCGGCCCCCCGCTCGGGCCCACAGGAGCCTGGAGAAAAGCCCGCGCGGCCTCTGGGTGTAGCAGCGGGCAGGGGCACAGCTGCCAGACCCGCACTCTGAGCACCGCGCTCTGGGGGCTTCTCCAGGCTGAGGCTTGAGCTTACAGGCAATCCTTAGTTCTTACCAGGCAGTCGGTGAACTTCCACAGCTTCTGGCTCTTCACCAGTGTTTCAAGATCCCTCCTGTTCAGGAACTCAGCCACACAAAGCAGCGTTTCCTGAGAAGCCTGGAGAGCAGCAGAGATGCGGAGATGGCCCCACAGCCCAGGGTGCAGGACCCGTGTCCCTGTGCCAAGGCCTGGAGGAGGCTGCAGCCCGGCAGGCGCCAGGGCAGGAGGCAGCCGAGCCCCCTGCCAGGGGGACAGCAGCAGCCATCGAGTCCTCACCTGTGCCACACGCTGATTGCCATCATGGCAGTGGAAGAAGAGTGGCAGCAGGCTCTGGCGCAGGGGTGTCTTCAGAGCCTTTTTTTCCTTTACCTGTGGAAGAGTCACCAATGTTCGGAAGAGCAGTATGGAGAGCAGCTGCACCTGGCTATTATCCTGTAAGAAAGCAAGATTAAAAGGCCTCAGCACTGGGTGCATGGGGCTCATCTTGGCACAGGCCTGCCAATCCACAGGGCACAAAGTGTCTGGGCAGCAGCCAGTGGCCGTGGCTGGGGTCAGCGAGCCTTACGTGGTCAAAGAGTGGCAGGAGCGCCTCAAGCAGCTGCAGTGTGATGGGGCTGGGCATCAGCATGTCAGTGTCCAAGATGATAAAGCTGAGTAGCTTGACTGTCATGCTAACTATCTCTCCATCTGTGTCCCACAGTAGCTTCACAAGACTTTCAGTCAGGCTCCACATTTTTTTGGTCTGTGCAGAACACAAGTTTGTGAAATGCCATCTTGCTGCCACAGGGCTTGGAGGCCTGAAGCACTTGGGCAGCTGAACTGGGAGGCAGGAGAGCTGGGAGCAGCTGCCCTGGCACCCAAAGCCCAGCCAAGCCCAAGCAACTGCATCCCCCAGCTCAGCCTCAGCCGCTGCCCCCTTCTCACCATGGAGGGCTTATTAATGAGCTCGAGAAGGGCCCTGAGTGCCAGGCGATGCCTCTCCCTGCACTTGCCCTGCAGCTGCCTTGACAAGATTTGCAGGACTCTATTAGCACCACGTTCACTCAAATCCAGGCACTCGAGGACCTGAAAGGCACAGGGCAGTGACAGGAGACCCGGCTGGCGGGATCTCAGAACCGCACAGGACTGGGCCCAGGCAGCAGCACAGGGCATGGGCACCGTCCCAGGGAGCTGCGGCTCCGAGAGGGCAGAGAGCTGGGAGGCAGCTGAGCAAGGCAGCGCTGGCCATCAGGCTCACCTCCACAAGGAAGGCCAGGGCGGGCAGCTCCCAGCGTGGCTCCTGTGTGCTGAGCAGCCGGAGCAGGTAGCGAGCAATGCGGGAACGCAAGGGGATGAAGACACAGCACATCTCCCTGGCAAGAGAAAAAGGAACCAAGACTTTGCTTACTGTGGGCCAGGGGGACAAACCCCTGTCAGGACTGACTCACAGAGGTCTGGTCTTTCCCCAGGATCCTGCAAGGGGCCCTGGCCTATTTGGGAGGCGGCTCCTTGTGGGGATGTCTTCTCCCAGCCTTTTCCAGTCTGCTTGGCCATCCCTTGGTCACAAGGCCCTCTGTCTCACAACCATGGGGACTGTGTGGAGCTCCCTGGGCACAGAGCACAAATGTCAGAGGCAGTGGGGAGAAGGGGGTCTCACCTGGCCAGCAGACCCACGGCATAGTGGTGGGTGTCAGCACACAGCAGCATGTCCCAGCCACAACTACGTTCCATTGCCACCACCACATCCTCATGCTGCGTTCGGCAGAGCAGGGACTTCAGGGTCTGCACTGCAAACCTGCATGCAGAGCAAAGCCCAGGTCACACTGGGAGCAGTGGCTCCTGTCCAAGGACATGGCAGGGATAGGAGGAGTGGGATGGAGCACCTGTTGGGGCTGGTGGCAAGGCCATGTTGCTCCTGGCATCCCTTCCAGAAGGTATCGACCTCTTCTGGCACATCCAGAGTGCTGAAGAAGACTTGGATGAGCAGATGGACAAAGAGGAGGGGGAAACACACCGTCATTATGTGTGGGACACAAGGCGCCTGGAGGATCTTCCACATCACCACAGTTGCCTGCAAAGGACAAAGCCCCCCGAGACAGTGCTCAGTGCCGAGGTGTCCGCCTGTCAGGGCTCGAGCAGAGGAGGGAGAGGCCCAGAGAGACGCAGGGGGAGCACGGGGCCTGGTGTCCCTGAAGCTGCCCCTGGGCACAGTTTCAGCCCAGCACCTTAGGCAGGGAGATGCAGTGGGGGAAGGAAGATGGAGAGCTGCTGGAGAGGTGGCCTTGGGGCCAGCAAAGACCAGTTTCAGAAACTCACAGCCAGGACAAAGACACTTGTTTTGTCCCCATCAGAAGTGCACGTGCTGTGCTCTGGCCAGTTGCCCAACACATCAAGGAGTATCAGCAGCACCGGCTCTGCAGTTCTGGGTGAGGATGTGATGCTCATCCACATGGTCAAAGCAGCTCTGTGGGGTTAGAGCTCTGTCTCAAGGGGGGTCTCAGACACAGCACCATGGCCTGGGCAGCAGTGGGGATCTGAGCTGGCTACCAGCTCTGCCTCTGCCCACTGGCCCTGGCCAGCAGCACCCAGGCAGCCCAGCCCTGTGGGGACAGGCCCCTGAGGGGCAGCGAGGGAGCATGGCAGCAGGCTCGGGGTCTGAATGCAAGGGCTGTCAAAGAGAGCAGCCAGAGGGCCCTGGAACTCTCAGTTGGTCAGACAGCTGGGCCAGGCTGTCCAGGCTGATGGGCTGGGGAGCCCTGAGCCCTCTGGGCAGGTGGGCCCCATACCTGTCACAGGATGGGGCCACACGCAGGAGTGCCATGACTACGTCAGCAGGCTGTGCTTCGGTGAGATCCAGCAGGGTCCTGTTCAGCCTGTGCTCAGCAAACTTATTGGCCAGGATCCACTGGTGGATGTACCTGACCAGGGCGGGCACCTGGAGAAGGCACGGGGAGACTTGGAAAGCTGCCAGAGGGAGGAATGTCCCCAGCTTCCCCAGAGAAGTGCTGCCCTTCCCACCACACTGCCATGTGGCCTCAAAGGCTCACAGGGACCAGCAGGCATGGCTTGGGAGGCTAAGCAATTCCTGGGAGGGTCAAACCCTGGCCACAGGCTGCTTACTTGCTTTGGGTTGGTAAAGCCTTCCTCTACGAGCATACCCAGCAGGGCAGCACTGGTCTTGGTTTGGAATATGTGCGAATATGCTCTGAGCCCAGTGCCCACAGGGCTGGTCTCTTCTTCCCGAATTCTCCTCATGAATTTGCAAACCAGCTGTAGGAGAAGGGCAGGAAGATAGGGATGTTGCACGCAATGCTCCAAGCATGGTGACAAGCAGGCCCAGCCCAGGTGGGGATGGCTTCAGGTACCTGTGCTGTTCTGCGGAAGAGGCCATGGCTGGATTCCTGCTCTTGTGTGGGCTCCATGACTACATCTGGAAAAGAGCGAGCGCAGGCAGAGCTGAGGGGCTGCGGGAGAGGCCAGAGAACACAGCCCAGCCCTGCACTCCCCCGGCAGGGACAGCTGCAGGATGCCCCAGGGGATGGAGCATGGCCACTGTGGTGTGTCAGCCCAGCCCCTCTTTCATCCTGTCCATGGGCATGGCCCAGGGGATGGGATGGGATGCAATGGTGCCAAGGTGGCTGCAGGCACCAACCCTGTGGCCCAGCTCTGCCACTTACCCTCCTGTGGCAGCTCAAACGGCACCACCTCTTCGGTCTCTGGTGCTGAGGCAGCTCCAGAGGTGCCTTCGTCCTCCTCCACCCAGGCCAGCTTGGGCACTTTTGGGGGTCTCTGCTCCATGTCAGTGACTGGATTTGTGGCTACTTGCAGGAGAGATCCCTCAGAAAAGCTCGAAATCAGCAAGTTCTTCCTGGAAGGCAACTTCAAGAGAGATGCCTCAGGAAAGCTACAGGACAGCAAGTCCTGCACTCTGGTCTCGAGGGCTCCTGTCACAAGGACAGGAGATTCCTGTCAAGGATTGTGGTCTGGCCTCGAGGGCACTGGCGGTAGGGATGGGAGATGCCTCTGGGGCACCAAGTCCCATGCTCTGCCCTCGAGGGCACCTGCAGAAGAGAAGCCTCGGGAAGGCCACGGGTCAGCAAGTCCTGTGGTCTGGCCTCCAGGTCAGCTGCAGGAATAACGCCTCGGAAAGGCTCCGGGTCAGACACAAACAAGCGCGCTGTGCAGGGGCTCCTCATGGCACCGCTCTGTCCTGTCCTGTCCCGTTGCATGCTCCAAGCACTGTGGTGTGGTCTTGTCACCGCCAGCTCCTATGTCACCATATGTCACAAAGGACCCTTGGACACCCGTTCTATGCCACAGTGACCATGCTGCACCGTGTCACAAAGGGCCCCTGCACACACTGCCCTCTGCCCTGAGGCTGCCCCCAGCCCACCCAAAGTGGCCCAGGCTGGAAGGGATATCTCACCCCAAGCGTCTAAGCCAGCCCGACAGGGTCTTTAGGAACGGCTCAAACCATCAGGAAATGCTGCCCTGCTCTGTGGGCTCAGGTCAGCAGAAGGAGCCCCCAAGGCTGCTAAAGCAGCCACGCTGGGAAGGGCACAGGGCCTTCCACAGAAGCTGGCAAAGGCTCCTTGGGACACATCCTGGCTGGTTGCCATCCTTAACTTATGGGCGTGACACGGACAGGGAATGTGCAGGCCAGGGCACGAATGCTGCTCTGAGCCCTGGGGCCTGGGGAGCACTGACATCAGCAGGTGTGGCAGAGTCCCCACCCAAGCAGACCTGCCACCCCCCGAGCCCTGGCAGCGCTGGTGCCCATCTCCTGCTCCAGAGACCTGTGCCCCCAGGGGGCTTCTGTGCCAGAGGGAGCCAAAGCCTACTTGCATTGGGGGCTGTGCTCCTTCCTGCAGGGGCTGTTGGCAGGAGCACCTGGAACATCAGCTGGCAACACTTGGTCTCTTTCAGAAGCTCTCACTCCATGCTGAAATTATTTTCTCATTGAAGTAATTTCCTTTAGCACAAAAACGCCCTTGTGGTGAAGGCACAGAAGAATCTGGCGTTTAAGACTCCTCAGTTCAGGAAAGCTTTACTTCCCATTGCTCAACTCAAGTAGTTCCAAAAAGTTGCAAACTTCCCAAATTTATTGGGATGACCTGAGAAGGTTAAGACTTGGAATTTTGCTTCCTATCTCAAAGCAGCAACACATTTGCCCTAACATCATCCACTTTACGGAATGTAACACTACACAGAGGCAAAAAAAAGGCCCATTCTTTGGTTTACAAACATTTTTCTATGAAGGGGTGATAATATCCTAATTCTCTTAAGGAATAAAATCTCTCAAGAAATGAAAGTCCACTCAGAGTTACAAAAATAACCCAAACAAATGAGTAAAAGGCAAAAGGGCTAATGCTCCCCCTGGTACAGGTATCTAAGTGGCCAGTAAAGTACAGCTCTCCTCTCTTGTTCCCTGCAGGAGAATCAGGACCTTGAACAGGAAGAGTCACAGATATTCTTTCTGCCCTCTGTAACCAAAACTGTGCCAAACCACAGATGCTGCCTTCAAACTGACTCAAATTCCATCCTAGAACTCTCACCTTCCAGACAACTCCTTCCCCAACACCCCACCAAAACCAACCCCCCCCACAAACTCCTGCCCAGAGGCCCTCAACACCCCACCAGGACCCCCAGCTGTCCCTGTCCCTCTGCAGAGCTTTCCCACCTTCCCGCAGATGCCCTGGTTCCCTGCACGTGCCGTGGGATGGCACTCAGGAGGATCTGCTCCAAGGCCTTCCCTGGTGGCAAGCTCAGCCTGCCAGGCCTAGGGCTCCTGGATCACTCTTCCCACCTCACTGGGAGCTCCCTGGGAAGCACTTTCCTTGAGAAGCCAGCCCCTTTCCTCCAAGGGCATTTCCCCAAATGTGGAGCTTTCCCGGGGAACACCAACACACTGTCAAGAAAAGCTGGCAAGGCTGAATGACTTCATGTCCTTTCAGGACAGGCACTCCAGCTCTAGCTCATATTCCCCCAAGTGTGTTTCCAGGTGGAGGTTCAGAGGTGCAGCCCCAGGCCCTCTACAAACACAAGCTGCCTGCTCCCTCTTCACCTGCCTCAACTCCTGCCTGCAGTCACAGCAGCAAAACCAGGCTGTTCCCAGCCAGAGCCCAGAGCCCTGTCCCCACAGGACGCTCTTGCCAGCACCTTCCAGGACTCTCTGCTATGCACACAGTGCTTTTCAGGCCCGCTCCCAACAGGCTTTGGAACGCAGAGCACAACCTGGCTGGCTCTGCCACCAGCACACCCCAAACACAGGTGGAGGAAGAAGCAGCAGGGGTTGTTTTGTGGCCATGCCCAAGAGAAACTGGAAGGCTGCCCTGCCTTTGGTCTCACTTGGTTGGCTTTCTGACTGGGTCTGAGCCTGGGGCTGCCATTCCTCACCTGTGGGGACCACACACCCGGGATCCCAGCACTGCCTGACAGCGCTCTGGGCACTGGCACGGTGGCACGTCTGAGTCTCAGGCACTGTGCTGCTACTTCACTTACTCTTAGGCATACCCAAAGCTCTCTGTTAAGCCTGGATGGTTTTTGAAGATTTTTTGCAGATGGAGGAGTTTTTGCAGGACAAAGGCCATATTCAGCTGGTGCACAATCCAGCCTGCTTGGGATAATGGACAATGGACACGTTCACAAACAATGATGGACATATTCAGAAAATGGGGTTGGTATATCATTGAAAAAGATACAAGAAGAAGAGTCATCCGGACTCAGCAAGTTTGTCAGTGAACTTGGGAAAGTAAGGAAAAAGACAGTTCTTGAATGGGACAGAAAACCACAACCAGACACATGGAAAAGTAGATGATCCAATCAGCATCCTATCTTAGATGCATGAACAGTTAGGATAACCAATCCTGTTTAGCTAGAGACATGTGGACAGTAGAGAATTATTATAGTCTTTTTAGAGGTAATAAATTTGGCTTGACTGGATCATATTGGTTATGGTGTGATGTCCCTGAACCTCCGCATCCCGCTATTTCTCCGCTGCAGATGGTCGCTGGTTCTGCCTTCTTCCTGATCCTGTGTAGGAATGGAGCACTGCTGTGCTATCCGGAAGCTATTCTTAAAGCCTTCCAGCATTCCAAGCTCCTTTGCCCTCCGTGGATGCTTGCCATGGAATCCCTCACAGCATCCTTCAGAGCATAGTTCAGAGCATCCTCAGCTTGGCTCTTCCAAAGTCCAGGGGCTCCAGGGTGCACAGCAAGATCTGTAACTCCACAGTGCTGTGGAACTGGACCTCCAGCACAGGAACGTTTCCAGCCTGATCTGCCCTCGTTCCTCTGTGTCTGTGCACAAAACATGGTGTTGAAGAGAATGGCAGGAGGGACCTGTGTGTCCCAGGGCTCCAGATTTGCATTGCTCCAGCTCCACAGAGATGCAGGTAAAGCAAAGAAGCCAAACTGTTCATTAATGGAAGGTGAGGCAAAGGGATGAGCTGGGAGGGAAGAAAGGGGATGGGCAGGGTCTGAGGGCTGGAGGCAGGAAGCTGTCAACAGGGAGGGAGAAGGCAGGAGCTATGGGAGCTTCCCACAGGCTCAGCTGTGCCAATCATCAGCTGTGCCAGGAAGTCCAGCTGGTCTCCTCTGGTCTCCAGGTGGTCTCACCTTCCAAGGGATCTGGAGGTCTTCAAGAGATACTGGTTCTTCTGAGCCAGCAGATGAAAGTAGTTCTGCAGCTCTTCCCTCAAACATCATCTGTATAAATGTGCTTCTATGGGAGGGGCTGTTGTCTTCACTCAGGGCTTGAAGGGCTGAAAGAGAGAGGAACAGAGCCACAGTCAGAACCTGGATGTGCAGGAATCCAAGGAGACGTTCCTGCCAGGGCCATCCCACCCAGCTCTTGCCATGGCCACAAGAGAGGAGGGGCCAAGGGGATCAGCTGCAAGGTGCTGGCCATGAATCCTCTCACCTATGTCCCTGAAATCTCTGTGTGCTCTGCCCACACCAGCCCTCGTTTCCACAAGGAGTGAAGCCCACTGCAGCCGGGGCAGGGATTGCAGCTCCCTGCCCGGGCATTGCAGCTCCCCAGCCAGCCCTTACTGACACCCCACTGCTCTCACTCACCCTCACAGAGGGCCTGGAGCTCTTCCTTCTGCCCCATCAGGAGCACCCTGGCAATCTCTGAGAACACAGGCTAACCATAAATAGGGCTGCTGTGGCTATTATCAAGTTTGCTTTATGGCTTAAAGAGGTGAGGAATTAATGGATCTTTAACTTCCGCTGGAAGGCAGGCACATGGATTCAGAGCTATCAAACACTAACTTTGTGGTTTTTGGGTTTTTTTAATAATGGTACTTACTGTGAGGAAATGACACTGGGGGAAATTTTCTCCCAGCCCCTGACCCAGCTTTTGGGTCTGCCCCACCAGTTTTGAAAGGGTTCAGATCCACTCAAAATGCTAATGATATCATACAGTGGTTGTTCTATTTAGCCTTTAGAGATAAAGGAAGATTAACCTGGATAACCGCGTTGACACCTACTCCAGAGACAAGGGATGCTGCTGCCCCAGAGCCTGACCCGGCCCCACAGCCCACGTAGGAAATGAACCACCCAGACTGGGTAGGGGTTCTGGTGAAAGAGATGGGCCAGATGCTGCAGGAGTACATTTCCCCAGGTGTTGAGAAACCCTCCCCCAGCCTCAAAGAGAGAGAGTCTGATGGTGCAGCAGTGGAGCCCACAGATGTTACAACCATCCAGGTTCCAGCTGAACTGCAAAGGCAGTCACAGCCAGCCGCAGTCGCCCCTATGGAAACAAGGAGACCTAAGATGAAATTGGAGCATCCAGGTAAGGATAAGAATGGAGGGCCCTCACATCCCACAGGAGAGCCAATGGTTGACTTCATCACTGAGTCCCTGATGTACAAAAGTCCCTGTGGGTGAACTGCACAAAGACATTATACAATGGGGATGTGAGGCTTATACAACCTGGTTACTCTGGGTCTGGGACCTTACGGGTACAGGAGTGCAACTGCATGGTGGTGAGGCAAGGAATTTAGGAGCATTGACCCAGGACTCAAGTATGAATCAGATTTTTGTAAGGGAGTCAGAGTCCCTTTCCCTCTGGGAACGGCTTTTAATGAGTGTCAGAGAGAGGTTTGTCCACAGGGAGAGAATGCAGGAGCACCACCATAGAATGTGCTGGAAGACCCTGGAGGAAGGGATCCAACAGCTGAGAGAAGTGGCAGTAGTGGAGGTACACTTTGGGAGGGATGGTCAGCATGATAATGACTCCAACAAGGTCAGGTGCACTGGGCAAATGCTGTGGAGTCTGGCAAATCTGGGGCCATCCCAATACACCACCTTCATTGCAATGATTAATGCTGATAACTACGGAGAGACAGTGGGTTCTGTCACCAATAAGCTTAGAAAATGTGAGAGTATGATCAATAGCCTGATGCAGGCTCATGTCTCTGCTGTGAACAAGGACCTGATAAGAGGAGATGAGGGAGATGAAGGAGGAGGGGAGAAAGATCAGTGCAGCACCTGTGCCAGTCACAGGCCCCAAAGTCAGAGCCCAGTGTCCCCCAGCTAGAGAGAGAGGTTACACCCCAAGGGCTGACCTGTGGTTCTTCCTGCGTGACCATGGAGCAGACATGGGAATCTGGGATGGGAAACCCACTTCTGTCCTGGCAGCATGGGTGCATCAACTCAAGGAGGGAAACACTAACCAAGGGAGTTCCACTAAAGGGAAGGCAGCCTCAACCTCCCATGACCGAGCTGCTGGGTATGATCTCTCAGATCCCCTTGAAGGAACCTCTACATGTATGCCCAGAAAAGAAATAACAACCAGGGCTAGGAGGGCCCTGCCTCTAGCCAGGAAGAGGCATGGGAAAACCGGATTTTTTGGACAGTGTGGATCCGACGGCCTGGCACATCAGAGCCATAAAAATACAATGCCTTAGTTGATGCTGGTGTGCAGTGTACCCTAATGCCATTGGGACATGTGGGAGCACAACCTGTTTCCATTGCTGGGGTGATGGGGGGATGGCAGCAATTGACCCTGTTGGGAGCCCAGGTGAGCCTGACTGGGAGGGAAGAGCAGAAACATCCTATTGTGACTGGCCCAGAGGCCCCATGTATTCTGGGCATAGACTTCCTCCAGAATGGCTATTACAAATACCCAATGGGACTCAGGTGGGCTTTTGGCATAGCTGCTGCAGAGGCTGAGAACATTAAGCCATTGAACACCTTGCCTGGACTATCAGAAAACCCATCTGCAGTAGGATGAAGTTGAAAGAGCAACAAGTGCCGATTACCAGCATCTGCTGTGCCAGACATGCTTGGAACTCCAGTACGAGCGGGATTCCAAGGCAGCAAAGTACTTTGCCACTATTGACATTGCCAATGCATTTTTCTTCATTCCTCTGGCAGCAGAATGCAGGCCTCAGTTTGCTTTCACCTGGAGGGCCATGCAGTACAACTGGAACTGACTGCCCCAGGGGTGGAAACACAGCCCCACCATCTGCCATGGACTGATCCAGGCTGCACTGGAAAAGGGTGAAGCTCCAGAACATCTGCAGCACATCGATGATATCATTGTGTGGGGGAACACGACAATGGAAGTATTTGAGAAAGGAGAGAAATTCATCCAGAGTCTGCTGGAAGCTGGCTTCAGCATCCAGAAGAGCAAAGTGAAAGGACTTGCCCGAGAGATCTACTTCCTGGGAGAAAAGTTGCAAGATGGATGGCGTCAGATTCCCACTGAGGTGATCAGTAAGATCACAGGTGTCTCTACTGCTTTGTGGAAGAGATCAAAAAAGCTCCACAATTTGTGAAAGTTGTAAAGTTGGTATGTTTATTGCAGCGCCGGACGCATGCGGGGATTACTCCCCTCAAAAGGCAAGTGTACCTCTGTGAACTTCAGGTCTCTTTTTATGGCTCTCTCAAATACATATGCATATAATTTCCAAACAGGTTCATACATATTCATTCTACTGATTTCATGTGACACTTGCTACTAATTCTTCAGAAGGAACTCTTGGGTCAGGTTGCCCTGCTCCATCTGCTCTCTTCTTCCCCCCTTATCTCTTGTCTTTTGGCTGAAGCAGTCTCTCTAAGCACAGGCCCTTCAAGAGAACAGGCAGTGAGACTAAACAGCAAGCAACAGACTTAATTCAAAGATGAACATTTCACCTAAATCAAAATGTATTTCTACCCTGGAAAATTTCTACTCTGTCTCATTTCCCCCCTTTCCTGGAAAATAAGAAAATTCTTTTACCTAATGCAAACTCTTACGACAATAAGTGTCTCTCAATGCTTTACCACATACATTTGATAGGGAGATTAACAGAGCTATATGCTGTAGTATTCTCTAATTTCAAATTAATAATAAAGGATAACTTTAAACTTACTTTAGCTAATATAACATCATTTTTATCAATTTTTACAGCAGTGCAAGCAGTTTTTAGACACTCACAACTTTTACCAGTATATACGAGCACAGTTTTTTGATCAGTGAGTGGATGAATTTTGAAGTGGCAAATACTCTGTTCAGTGTCCAGACACACATCTTGGGCATTAATAGTACTGCTTTCACAAATGAATCTCAGCTGTTCTCTAGGAATGCAGGATTCTAAGTTTACTGTTTGCTACTTTTCATTCATTTTTCGTGTTTACAGTCTATGTTCTGAAGGGTAGAGCACTGTTTTTTCATTATTTAATCTCGGTGCAATGATGGGATGGATAACGTAAACAGTGCTATTACGTATGGTAAGTACAAAGTCAGTGGCTACATTAGAAACAGGATTATAGGTGAAATTTACTATAGTTTACCAGGACTGAAGCTTTTTTCAAAATCAATTGTGTTATACATATATAGAGTTAATTCATGCTATTTGTATATATATGTGTGTGTGTATAAGATATTGTAAGAATCCAACTCATGTACTTGACCACTCTGGCTGAGAGCAGAGTCCTATTTTTAACACTAAAGATAATATCAAGTCCGTTAGCTTAAGAATGAAGCCTTCCCAGACCATGAATGTCGACTTCCCAGAAATGCTTTGAATACTGGCAGCACTCGATTACATGTGAAAGACGGCCATAGGGACACCGGGACTGGCTTTTGCATCGCATCCCTATGGACCCAGCAATACATGCGAAAGAAGGCTATTCTGGAAGGGCTCAGACAGTCATTGGAACACCTGGACTGGCTTTGTATCTATATGATCCAGCTCTACATATGAAGGGACACAAAGGACATTCTGTCATTCCGGCCCCAGGCGGAATATAGGGGATATAAGCTGGCTGTATGAGACAGTAAGGGTGAACCACTGGGGAGATGCTGGCACTCTGTCAGTTGGATCCAGGTTCACCCAGCACCAAATTCCGGAGTTGATGCTGTCTTGGCTGTGGTGAATTTTTTAATTATATTTTGTTATTGATCTAATAAATCTTTGTTATTTTTTTTTTAATTTGGCTGCAGATTCGATCATTTATAACAAATTGCATTATCTTAGACAACTTTCTGAATTTCAGCTGGAAAATGACTTTCCCTCCCTTCTTGTATGATCAGAGCTGCTGTTGCCTGCATCTGCAACTGTGCTTGTGTACAACTGAAAGCTAAAGATATATTATCACATTATCTTGAACTGTACTAAGTACTTCTACTAATAACTTGTGATCTTGGTCCCTGGCCTTTTCTTACTTTGGCAGTGCTTTTGAAATCTGCCACTGGCTAGTTCTTAATGCTAGTAGAGATGCTGTAAATGCTGCTTCAATTTTGTTAGGCTGCTTGCTGCAGTGGCTAGCTTATTCATCAGTATTTCTGAATCAATTCCATTTAGAACTCCTAATCCTGTTCCTAATATCCCAGTTAGATCCTTTCTTATTCTGCTCTTAAGGTCTGCCTGTCTTTGTTACTACGCTGTGCAGCTGTCAAAGGATGTTCTTAGGAAAGAGGAGCAGGCTGGTTGGATTTTTGAGATGTTGATTTGCATTAGCAACTCTTTTGAAGTGTCTGCAGTTCTTGTTCTTGCTACTCTTGCTCTTCATATACTTGATCTCTATGAATTACTACAGTGGACAGGTTTATATCTTTTATCTCAGAAAGTTCTCTCATGGATCTAGTATACTGATTAAAAACCTGGGACCAAGGCCATTCAGCATCACTTTGAATAGAGGTACTCTCTAATTTTAAGATTTCAATTATTATTATATACAAAACAATTCTGTAAGTGAAAGTATGAACAACCCTTGACTGCAATATACTCATTTTGCTTGAGTGAGTTTTAGTCTCAGTTCATTGTCTCCTGGTGTCACTCTCCAAGGGGGCTTCTGGCGCCTTCTTCACTCGAGAGTGATGGATCCAGGCATTCTGCTCTTTGATCTTGATTGCGGTGAAGATGGCAAGAAGCACTTGGAATGGTCTTCTTTACTGTGGTTCCAAAGTCTTTTCTGCAAGAGGCTTAACATATCCATAATCTCTAGGCTGTACGTTATGCACTGGCCCATCCAACTCCCTGCTCTGAGTTCCAGCCACACGTTTCTCAATTTTTCTGAGCTGTTTGCTTAAAGCCACCATGTAGGTGGCCAGTGTTACCTCTCCAATGTGGTGGACATTCTTTTTGTGTTCTATAAAGCATTTCAAAGGGACTTAGACTTTCTTTAGCTCTAGATTTAGTTTAAATTTGCAACAGTGCTAGTGGAAGTGCTTGGGGCTAGGGTAGATTAACTTCCTGCCCGAGTCTTACAATCTGCTGCTTAATCAAATGATCCATTTTCTCCACCTGGCTTCTTGATTGGGGGGGTACAGAATGTGAAGTAGCCAGGTGGCTACTAATCTGTTGCACTATTTTGGAAATGAAATGTGATCCTCTATCTGAGGATATTGTGGCTGGAACTCCGAAGCATGGTATTACTTCTTGTAATAACACTCTAGTAACTTCTCGAGCTTTGACAGTTCTGGTGGGGAATGCTTCTGGCCACCCTGAAAATGTGTCTGTCAATACTAATAAATACTGATACCCCCCTTTCCTTGGGAGTTCTGAAAAGTCAATTTGCCACTGCTGTCCAGGCCTATGGCCTCTCCTAATCTGACCGAGTTTCGGCTTGGGGGTATTTTTGGGGTTAGTCTGGAGGCAAAGATCACACTGTCAGGTCACTTGAGTAATAGTGGCATATAAATTCCTAGCAACAATTCTTTCAATCAAGTAGGTGTATAGGGCATCTATTCCTCAGTGTGCTTTCTGGTGCTCTTCCCTTACTAGTGACCACAAGAAATGGGAAGGGATTACCAGCTTCTTTTTAATGGTAGCCCACCCTTCTTGGTTATACGTCCTTTTTTGATCTTCAATCAATTTTCTATCTCTCTTATTATATTCTGCCTTACTTTCAAGGGAAATTTGTCTATCTGGAATTAGGGCTCACCCCACCTTTTGCTGCTTCCTTTGCCTCTCTATCCACCAGCTCATTTCCTTTTTCTAATTCTGAGCTCACTTTTTGATGTGCTCTAATATGCACAATTGCTTCCTTTTCAGGCCAGCTGAACTGCTTCCAGCAGCTGGATGATCTCTTGTGCATGTTTGATGTTCTTTCTCTGTGAGGTCAGCAGTGCTCTCTCTTTCTAGATGGCTCTATGTGCATGCACGACTCCGAATGCATACCTCGAGTCTGTGTAGATGTTTATCTTCTTTCCTTTTGCTATTTCTAAGGCACGGGTCAGGGCAATTATCTCAGACTTCTGCGCAGAGGTGCCTGTTGGTAAGGGTGCAGATTCTATTACCTCTCCACAGGTGGCTACTGTGTACCCAGCATGTCGCTTTCCATTGGCAACGCAGCTGCTCTCGTCAGTGAACAAGGTCTCTGCATTGTCCAGAGGAGTGTCTTTCAAATCTGGGCAGCTGGAGTAGGTAGCTCCAATGGTCTCTAGGCAATTGTGGTGTACTGCTTCTCCTTGATTTCTACTGAGAAAGGAAGCTGGGTTGACAATATTAGTCACCACTATCTTTACATCATCTTGCTCTACCATGATGGCTTGGTATTTCTCTCTGTGGTGAAAGCCAGTGGCCACCCTTTACTTCCAGTACTGTGGACACTGTATGGGACACTAGCAGAGTCATTTTCTGTCCCAGGGTAAACTTGCATGCCTTCTGAATATTCAGCATGACTGCTGCTACAGCTCTGAGGCAACCTGGCCATCTTTTGGCTGTTGCATCCAGCTACTTGGAGAAGTAAGCAACTGCCCTTCGGTATGGACCTAAGTCCTGAGCCAGTATTCCTAAGGCAATTCTCTGTTTTTCATGGGAAAATAGAAAGAATGGTTTACTCACATCTGGAAGTCCCAGGGCTGGAGCTGACATGAGGGCACTCTTTAGCTGGAGAAAGGCCTGTGTGGCTTCCTTTGTCCACTGGAGATCTCTGTTTCCATTAGCAATAAGAGCATAGAGAGGTTTGACAAGCAGTCCATAATTATTAATCCACAGCTGGCACTACCCTGCCATGCCTAAGAAGGTTGGGAGTTCCTTTATTGTCTGGGGTTTTGGGGTTTGGCAGATGGCTTCTTTGTGAGCCTGCCTTAAAGTCCATTGCCCAGCACTCACCTCATAGCCCAGGTAGATTACTTTCTGTTTCACTACCTGCGCCTTCTTCTTTGATACTCTGTATCTTTGGAGTCTTAGGAAATTCAAGAGGCTTACTGTCCAGGCCACACATGCTTCTCTCGTCTGAGTGGCTATTAGAAGATCATCTACGTACTGCAACAGCTTCCCTTCCTGTGGAGCTTCCCAGGACTCCAGATCTTTTGCAAGTTGCTCCCCAAACAGAGTGGGGGGAATTTGAAGCCTTGAGGAACACAGACTATGTGAGCTGGGTTTTGCACTGCTTTTAGGGCTTTCTCATTTGAATGCAAAAGTTTTCTGGCTGGCTTCGTGGATAGGGAGGCAAAAGAAGGCATCTCTCAGGTCTAAAACAGTAAACCAGATTAGCTCAGGTGTTAAACAAGTTAGTAAAATATATGGATTTGCTACCACAGGGTATAAATTCTTCATTATCTTATTGACAGCCCTCAATCTAGTACTATCAGTTATTGGGCTGATTTCTTCCCTGTCTTCTTTTCAGGGAGTACTGCTTAATTCTCACTGGGTTGTTTTCTTTCTTTAAGCTTGATTACTATGGGGGGGGCATTCTTCACTTTCTTTGGTACAGCAGAGGCCCATAACCCTGAAAAAACTTGCTCTAATATCTCTTTACTAATTTTTTCTTAATTTCAGTGCCTGTTAATGATAAGCTTAACATCTTTATATCATTTGCCCCCAGAGTAACTACTTCATTTGAGAATGTTCAGTGAATTGGGCATATACAAAAGCTCCTAAGTACACATGTTACTTTGAAGGTTTACAGAAGTATGCCTTCTCAGACTGGCCAGTTGTTCCTCACATTACAACATAATCATTCTCCACAGGTACTAAAGCTTTATTTAAAACTGAATCTATGGCTCCTGTATCAACTAAAATTCCACCCTTTTCTTTTCTTCTGGTCTCACTGCCTCTCGCAGAGGGGTCTGTTCCCTCCTAGTCCTGGGTGAAATTGGACTGCTAGGAGGGGGATGGGTGTGAATGGGTATACCTTTGGAGCTTGAGTCTTCTTCTTTTTTGCGGAGGTCTTCTTTATCCTCCTTTACTTTAGGAGGAGCCTTTAACAAATTATATGTACTCATTTTGCGAGTTGTAATCGCTTTGCATTTCAGTTTGCCTGACCAGTGGGTCTGAGGGCGGTCTGATCTCACAGTCCCTTTGCCATTCTTGGTGATTTCTTAAAACAAAAACACACTAACATATGGGACTATCTCATTTACCTTCCCATTTCAAAACAGCATTAACTGCAATGAAGTCTTATAAATCTTTTTCTTTTCTGAGCTGCCCCTACTGGCAGCTTTCTCCCAAAGAGCCCCTCCCAAAGGGGCTTGGTCAGGAGCTTCTTTGCTCTGGTTAGTTCTCATTATCTCCTTCTCCTTATACTATCTTGTTTCCACTCAAGCCTCACAGTGTCTTTTCTCAGATTTTCCTCACAACACAGACCTCCAGGTGGCAGGTATTTCAGCTTCTGAATTGGCTTGATCAGGAGCTTTCAATTTACACTGAAGGCACAGAACAGCAATATCAGCACCTCTGCATTGCACATAAGGTGCCAGACCCAATGCACTAAAAGCTCCCAGGAACTGCCTGCAGGCTATTCCTTTGGCGTTTATCACTTTGGAGTTTATCACTTAACTTCTATGTCGGGTTTTCTCAGTCTAAGCTTACTGTATTACCAGCTGAAGTCTAATGAACTCATTCATCTCTTCTATCTAAACTCTGGTTTACAAAATCCTAGTATTTTCTAGTTCTCTTCCTGCACAATCTAATTCAAGCATTGCTTCTACTGACACTCGCTTTACTGCCTTGCAACAGGCTGTGGTTGTTACAGCAAAAAGTTTCATATGCCCACAAACACAGACAGACACACACATACACCACATCTCTAATCTCAAATTCACAAGAGTCAGGGCTTGAATTGCTGAGGGGGAATTCTTGGAATTCCTTTAATTTGTTTTACTACAGTTAAACATGAATCACCCTACTGTAGCTCTTTTGTGTAAAATGCTACACTTGTTGCAAACAAATACCTAAAACTTCTACAAACCCTGCTATACAATTTGAGTTTCAAATTACCACAATGTGGGGGAAGAACCACACAAACTCACTGGGAAAGGGCATATCTCTCAAAGTGCTCACTTTTCTTAACACAACACAGACAACACAGCATACAATACTTCAGCATTTACCTACATCAGCTTTCTCTGGTTCTCACACACCCTGGACACAATCAAAATAACAGCACACAGTAAAATTCTAGAGATCAAGTCTAACTACCAGGCAGAAGAGGAACTCCCTGAGCTCGTACTCACGGTTAAAATGTGCTCCATCTACACAAATCACTACTTCTAAACACAATAAATACTTTCACTGATGTTTCTCCACTTGTTCCACTTCTCCACAGGGCACTCCCTGCCCTCACAGCTCGCCTGGCTGGGGCTTCTGGCCCCACTCGGCCCTGTCGGTTGTGGGCAGAAACCCTCCTGCACTTTGTACACCATGCACTTGCACGTTTACAAACACACTAACATTAATTACACAGTGCATTAACTATACAACGATGCAGTGACCAGACACCACACACACACACACACACACACACACACACACACACATGCGATTCCACTCGAACCCACCCCCAGGGTTGCTAGCGGCCGCTCTATCGGACAGTGAACTCTCATCTCCCAGTCACTCTATCGACCAGGCCACAGGCCGAGCACTCAGATGTCTCTGAGTGACTTATTCAGCCTTCCTATCCCTGGTGGCCCTCCTAATACATACCAAATCCTCTGCACACCAGCAGGTCCTTGTCTGTCTCCGCAGGAGGCAAGCTGAGACGAGCGGAGCTCCTCCTGGAAGATCTCGGGGCGCGCCTAGGAGGGTCTGTTTATCCCTTCTGTCCTGTGGGGACAGAGATGGTCCCTTCGTGGTCAACAGAATGTTTTGAGGAAAAGATCAAAAACTCTACAACTTGTGAAAGTTGTAAAGCCAGTATGTTTATTGCAGCACTGAACGCATGCAGGGATTACTCCCCTCAAAAGGCATGTGTACTTCTGTGAACCTCAGGTCTCTTTTTATGGCTCTCTCAAATACATATGCATATAATTTCACAACAGGTTCATACATATTCATTCTGCTGATTTCATGTGACACTTGCTACTAATTCTTCAGAAGGAACTCTTGGGTCAGGTTACCCTGCTCTGCCTGCTCTCTTCTTCCCCCCTTTATCTCTTGTCTTTTGGCTGAAGCAGTCTCTCTAAGCACAGGCCCTTCAAGAGAACAGGCAGTGAGACTAAACAGCAAGCTACAGACAATTCAAGGATGGACATTTCACCTAAATCAAAATGTATTTCTACCCTGGAAAATTTCTACTCTGTCTCACAGGTAAGTATCCCACAGCACCACCGGTGTCCAGGGGGGCCCCACGAGGATCTGGAGGGTCTGGGCACCTGCAGGTGACAGGGAACACCAGCCTTCCAGGGCCACAGCACAGGGCTGAGGAGAGCAGAGTGGGGCCATGGTATCCCCCGAGTACTCACCAGAGAGGCCGAGGGTTTGGGCTGGAAGGGAGAATGGACAGGGCTCAGTAATGGTGGCAACATAGGGAGAGTGGCACCCAGGTTAGGGTGTCTCCAAACTGTCCCTATGGGGACATCAGTTCTTGTGGGAAAGTGCATGGGGGTGGCCCCAAAAGATTGGAAGAGGCCAGGGGACATGTCTGTGTCTCAGCTACCCATGCACCACATCTGTGTGGCACAGACACCTTGGGAACAGGGACACCAAGGCCACCCTGGGCTGAGGCAGAACATGGGGACACTGTGGACACCCCAGGCACAAGGACACCACGGACACAGCTCATGCTGACCCAGGTCACCCCCAGCAGCTCATGATCCCATGCCCATGATCCCATCCCCATGGCCACATCCTCATGGTTCTTGTCCCCTTCTGTCCCTGCATCCCAGTTCCCTTGTCCCTATCCCCAGAGCTACCTGAGCCCAAAGGTGCCAGTCCCGACATTCATGCTCCCACATCCCCATCCCCAAATTCCTGCCCCCTGTTCCTGTCCCCAAAGCCACCCTACATCAGTCACAGTCCCACCAAGGTCCACTGTGGGTAACATGGACTGGCTCTGCTGGCACTGGGGACCTCAGGGGACCCTGCAGCCCCCCTGTGCACCCTCCCCTCCCCATCCCCAGGGTGTCAGGCCTGTGCCCAGGGCACTCACCCCACAGGAGCAGTGCCACCTTCCTGGCCATCTCGGTGTCCCCAGCCATGTGGACTGGCTGTCACTCGCTGCTGTGGCCACCGCTCCCCTGGCTGGCGGCTCTTCGGATGAAGGGGAAGGAAGCGAGGTCATGTCTGTCCCCATGTGGAGGTGGCCTTTGGTGGGGGCAGGGTGGCCACAAGCTGGGCACAGGCTGGAGACAAGGCTGGGTGGGACAAGGTGAGACATGGGGTTCCCAGGAGTGGGGGGCTCAGGGGGTTTGGGGATGCAGGGTTGAGGTCCCTGAGGAATGGGGGTGCTGAGGAGGGGGAGTCACTGGGAATGGGGGTGCCATGGGAATGGGGATCCCCAGAGCTGGGGAGACTCAGGGATGGGAGTCCCAGGGGAACATGGGTTACAGAGATTTGGGGTGATGGGATGGGGGAATAGTGGGTGCTGGGAGAATCAAGGTCCTGGGGGAAGGAGGATTTCAGGGGATGGAATGAACAGGAGAGGGTTCCTTGGAATGGGTCCTGGGCCATGGAGATCAATGGGGAATGTTGGTACTGGATGGGCTTGCAGAGAGGGTGGGACATAAGGAATGGGGCTCTCATGGTTGGCTTCCCAGGGTAATGGGGGTGTCAGGGATGGGCAGTTGCTGGGAGGGCTGATGGATCAAAGCACCTTCCCTGGGTGCTTCAGATTTTGGGGTTACCCAGAGCCCAACACAGACCCCACAAGGCGCCTGTAACCAGGGGGTCACCCCAGACTGATTCCGAGGGGCTCTGGGTGTCTGTCCCACCAACCCCCAGTAACTTTTTCCTCTCTCCATTTCCATTTCTATTTCCATTTCATTTCCATTTCCATTTCCATTTCCATTTCCATTTCCATTTCCATTTCCATTTCCATTTCCATCATTTTACCCCTCAATTTCACAAGCCCCCAGTTGAGACGTTGATGATCCTGGAGAGGCCCTGAGCAGGAAAGGGGTTGGGGGAAGCCCAGGGTGGGGGAAGCAGGGGTGAGGGGTCTGTAGGGAGGGCTGGGGAGGCTGTGCAGGATGGGGGTGTCTGGCTGTGCCTCCCCTACAATTGCACTTTGTCTCTCCTGCAGCAGAAGGAAGAGGTCATTTGACACCTTTGTCACACGGGGGATGGGTTCTTTCCTGAGGGGCACATCCAGGGTGCTCCTGTGCTGGGGGGATCCTGTCCAGGGGGGAAACATGCTGGGCAAGGGGGCCCCGTACTGCGGCTCGGCAGCTCTGGGAGGGTCCAGACTTCTTCCTCGTTGCTCGCCCCGTGCAGGATCTGAGCCAGCAAGAGCAGCTTGGGAATGGAGCCCAGGGCAGGAAGGAGCTCCCAAACTCCTCCTCTTTGAAGCCAGTGGCCATCCAAGGGTGGGGCCCAGCCATGGCCCAGCCCCACTGCACAGGGATGGCCATTGCCCAGCCATGCTCTGGCCAGCCCCAGGTGGCAGCCAGGACCTGATGGTCCCCCCTGCCCCCTTGGCTTTGATTCTGGCAGCTTTAGAGCTGCTGCAGAGGTGAGAATTCTATGCGGGGAAAAGGCCTGCCTGTGGTTTACTCAGCCCTGCAAGAAGCACAAAACCCAAAGGAAGGCCAAGCAGTGGCTCTGTGAGGGCCTTTGATGGTTTTCAGAGCAGGGCTGGATGGAAACCCACCCTGCAAGGGCAGCTGGGAGGGAACCAGCCTGGAAATGCAGCAATTGCTCATTTTGTTCCTTTGCCCAAGGGAGTGAGAAACCCACAAAATTACTGCAAAGAAAACAGCAATCTGCTCAACACCCTGGCCTGAGCCCTCCTTCAACAAAACCTGCAGCCTTCTGGAACCTCCAGGAAGGAAGGTTTGGGGTCTGGATGTGCACACCTGAAGCGACGGAAAAGTGTGGAAATATTGAGCAGGGGCTGCACATGAGGGGCAGGGGAACAGGGGTGTCACAGCAGAGCAGGGAGTGGCCAGGCAGGGAAATTCAGGGCAGGCTGGAGTGGATTTACCAGAGAATCAGACCCTGAGGCACACATGGCCATCTCCACAGATTCCTGGTCACTGTTCCAAGGATGGACAAAGCTTCTCCCCTTCCTCCATGGTAAGTCAATCAAGTTTCAGGGTGGGAATTAGCAGAATGGGGAGAGTTCCTAAAGATGACCCAACAAAAGGCTTCATAATGGGCTGGGTTGCTGCCCAGCAGGCAGGGAACAATCCCATGGAGCTGTTGTACACACAGGGAGATTCCACCCTCTCTGTTATCCACAAGGAAATGCTGCTGTTGGATGCACCAACGGAATCCTAAAGGGAAGCAAAAAGTCTCATTTCTTTGGGATTTGTTTGTGTTTTTCTTGTGAGGGCGTTGTTGGGAGAGCAATGGTTAGAAGGATTCTATAAACCGGACCAATGACCTCTTATTTCTGCTGCAGGAAAAAGAAAGTGAATGTTGCCATCAAGAGGGCAGAGGAAGAATTCAGGGAGGGGACAGGGACACATCACCCATGAGTGTCACCCCCCACCCAGGTCCCCACAACTGGTGTCACTCTCATGGCCCCCACAGGTGTCCCCTGGCCCTGCCCCACCTCAGGATCCACATGTGACCAACGTGGAGCTGTTGGGAACCTACAAGGGACAGCGGGACCCCCGTCACTACGATGACGTGCTGTGACACTGGGGGCACTGGGGGTACTGGGGGCACTGGGGGGCACTGGGGCACTGGGGGGCATCAATTCTTCTCAGGGGTCTCTTCTTCCTCTTCATAGCACCCCATGGGGCTCCTCATTCCCCCTCCCAGTGCCAGGGGGCACACAACCCTTTTCACCCTTATTGTACACAAAATGCAGCTTTTGATTAAACCATGTGAGAAACAAGGCTCACTCTTTGACATTTGTAAATTATTAATAAGGGATAAAAGGGTCAGTAAACAGCATGCTGGGTGCTTGGCAAATGCCAGAGGCACACCGTTAACTACAACAATTTGTCTTACACACATTTTCATTGTATTGGTTAAATACATACTCAGGAGGGTTGCACACATTCAAATATTCTTTCCAGTTTACATGCCCCAGGAATTATTTTGCTTGGTTTGGCCCTTGATTCATTTTCATAAAGGACATGCCATACTGCAGAGTAAATTTATATATTTTATGTTCTCACAAGGCCCCCCTGTTTTGTGGTTTGACAGTTCTTGATAAACAAAGGGTCAGTGGTTAATTCCTCTTTGCAGTCTTTATTTTGATGTTTTTTTACTTGCTACTTTTCAGTGTGTTCTTATCATACAGATGAAATACTCCACCAGTACATTCAATCAAAATCAGCTATTTCACAAAATTGTCTGAGGTATTCTCACCATTGTCACTTAGTTACACAAATAAAGGCATTAGCTACTTCTGTAACAGTCAATGCTGTAATACACAACACATTGTCTCTATCTTGATATTTTGTGAGAGCCTAAACTATATTTATCACACTGAAATATATATTCTGCAAAGTGATTAGGGTAGAAAGGCTGACAAACTGTAGTGTATCAAAAGCAGTTAAAAAAGTGATTACAAACTGTATTGTATCAAAATAGTTTGCATAAATATAATAGAGAAAGCCAATGACTACATAGTTATGAATAATAGGGAGAAGGTGTATTGAAGGGTTTATTTGGCTTCTCCTTATCCTGCTCTGATTTTGACAGCAATAAATTCAATTCATATCTCTAAATCCGAGGCAGTCTGGCCCATGACAGGATTTGATGAGTGATCTCTCCTGGTGCTTGTCTAAACCCAGGAACCCTTTGCTCAATTTTCTCTCCCCATCCAGGTGTGGAGGGCAGTGAGGGAGCGGCTGTGGTGGGTGCGGGGCATCCGGCCACTGTCCACCCACGGGAACGCAGGAAGGAGGAGGAGGGTCCGGGTCAGGTTATTGAGCAGATTGGTGTGGGATTTGCAGGAGTTCTGGAGGTCTCTCAGTCCCTTGGGGACAGGGCCAAAATGATCAATTGCTGCATTTCCAGACTGATTCCCTCCCAGCTGCCCTTGCAGAGGGGTTTCCAGCCAGCCCTGCTCTGGAAACCATCAAAGTCCCTCGCAGAGCCACTGCTTGGGCTCCCTTTGGGTTTTGTGCTTCTTGCAGGGCTGAGCAAACCACAGGCAGGCCTTTTACCCTCACAGAATTCTCACCTCTGCAGCAGCTCTAAAGATGCCAGAATCAAAGCCAAAGGGGTGGGGGGGAGGGTGACCCTGAGGTCCTGGCTGCCACCTGTGGCTGGCCAGAGCAGGGCTGGGCAATGGCCATCCCTGTGCAGTGGGGCTGGGCCATGGCTGGGCACCACCCTTGCATTGACAGGGGTCCCCAGGATGTGCCACGCCTGGGACAGTCTCCTGGCCCGGAATATGCAGGGACATTTCTGGAACAACCACCCTCTGGTAAAGGTTCCCCCATTCCAGGATGTGTCACCCCCTGGGACAGGATCCTACCAGAACAGGAGCCCCCCTGGGTGTGCCCCCCAGGACAGACCCCCACCCCGCCTTTCCCATCTTTAACTGAGAACAAACTGCCCCTTCCTTCTTGTCCAGGAAAAAGAAAGTGGAAGGGTTGAGGGGGCACAGCCCAACACCTCCATCTCCCACAGCCTCCCCACCCTTCCCTGCACCTCTTGCTCCCCATCTTCCCATTCCCCTTCATCCCCCCAACCCCTTCCCAGCTCAGGTTCTCCCTGGGATTGCTGAGCCAGGAACCGGGGGGGAAAGGACCTGGTACAAAAGTGAGGAAAATAAGGAAAAAAGAGAAATAAAGAGAGAAGACATCAAGGGCAGAGTAGGGCACAGAAGCAGAGGACCCCATGTGATGCCTGCACAGGAAACCAGCAGCCCACGGGGGCAGTGCTGTTCCCTGGGTCACCCCAAAATCTGAGGCACCCAGGGAAGGAGATGAAATGCCTGTGTCCATCCAGCAACTGCCCATCCCTGGTACCCCCCTTCCCCTGGGAACCTGATCACAGGAGCCCCATTCCTTATATCCCCCCATCCCTGGGACCCCCATCCCATTACTGCCATTTCCCAGGATCTCCATGGCCCAGCACCCCATTCCCAAGGAACCTTCTCCTGTTAATTCCATCCCCTGAAATCTCCCTTTCTCCAGAGCATTTATTGTCCCAGGACTCCCCATTCTCCCGCCACCCTCATCCAGAGGACCCCCATCTCCTGACCCCAAATACCTGGAGCTTACATTGCCCTGGGATTCCCATCCCTGAGTCCCCCAGGCCCTGGGGAGCCCCATTCCCATGGCACCTCCATTCCCAGTGACTCCCCCTCCTCAGCACCCCCATTTGGCAGGCACTCCATCCCTAGGATTCCCCCCATTTCCCTGGAAACTCATCCCTGTCTTCCCAAACCCCCTGAGCCCCCCACTCCTGGGAACCACATGTCCCACTTTATCCCACCCACCCTTGTCCCCAGCCTGTGCCCAGCTTGAGGCCACCCTGCCCCCACCAAGGGCCACCTACACGTGGGGACAGACGTGACCTCGCTTCCTTCCCCTTCATCCAAAGAGCCGCCAGCCAGGGGAGCGGTGGCCACAGCAGCGAGTGACAGCCAGTGCACATGGCTGGGGACACCGAGATGGCTGGAAAGGTGGCCCTGCTCCTGTGGGATGAGTGCCCTGGGCATGGGCCTGACACCCTGGGGATGGGGAGGGGAGGGTGCACAGGGGGCCTGTGGGGTGTCCCCTGAGGTCCCCAATGCCAGCAGAGCCAGTCCATGTTACCCACAGTGGACCTTGGTGGGACTGTGACTGATGTAGTGTGGCTTTGGGGACAGGAATAGGGGCAGGAATTTGGGGATTTGGGGGCAGGAATGTGGGGACTGGCACCTTTAGGCTCAGATAGCTCTAGAGCTAGGGACAAGGGAACTGGGATGCAGGGTAGGAAGGGGACAAGAACCATGAGGCCATGGGGATGGGATCATGGGGATGGGATCATGAGCTGGTGGGGGTGACCTGTGGCAGCATGGGCTGTGTCTGTGGTGTCCTTGTGCCTGGGATGTCCACAGTGTCCCCATGTTCTGCCTCAGCCCAGGGTGGCCTCGGAGTCCCTGTTCCCAAGGTGTCTGTGCCACACAGATGTGGTGCATGGGTGGCTGTGATACAGACATGTCCCCCTGCCTCTTCCAAATCTTTTGGGGACTACCCAGACACACTTTCCTACAAGAACTACTGTCCCTATGGTGACAGTTTGGGCACAGCCCCCACACCCTGTACCCCGTTTGCCTCTGTCCCCACGGTGCCACCCCCTCCCAGCCCTGTCCCTTCTCCCTTTCAGCCCAGACCCTCAGCCTCTCTGGTGAGTCCTCAAGGGATGCCATGTCCCTACCCCACTGTCCCCAGCCCATGCTGGCCCTGGCAGGCTGGTGTTCCCTGTCACCTGCACGTGCCCAGACTACCCAGATCCTCGTAGAGCCCCCCTGGACGCCACCAGTGCTGTGGGATCTGGTGACACTGACCTGCCAGGGCTTGGGGACCACTGGTGCCACCACCAGGTACAAGGACATGAGGCGCTGGTGGCAACAGGGACACGACTGCCTCATTGTTGCCCTGAGTGGCACCTATGAGTGTGACAGACCCGGCAAGGGGCTCAGCCCCGCTGTGACAGTCTTAGATGGTGAAGGAGCATCATACATGATCTGGGTGGCCCCTGACAGGTCTGGGTGGGCTCCCTCCATAGGTGGCTTCACACTGCTGGTGTGGCAGGAGCCTGTGCCCTGCACACAGGGACATCCCAGTGCATTCCAGGGCACCCAGATGTCCTCAGTGCCTTGGGGACACACCTCTGACCTATCTCGAGCCCCTCAGTAAGATGGGACCCTCCTGTCCCACAGATGAGCTGGTGCTGCAGGTGCCAGCACGGGCGCTGCTGGAGGGGGACACGGTGACACTGCACTGTCGGGCCTGGTGGAACAGCCCGGTCACCAAGGTGCAATTTTTCAAGGATGAGAATAATCTGACGAGGTCCCTTAATGCGACTGAGCTGTCCCTGTCCCCCCTCCAGCTGAACCACAGCGGCAGCTACCACTGCAAGGGCTGGGTGAGGTCCTGGTCGGCAGGCTCAGCAGCAGTGACAGTGACAGTGCACGGTGAGCACTCCCACGGCTGGAACTCCCATCTCCTGACAACCTGAAAGCCACCTCACAGTGCACTCTGAGTCACAGTCTTCACCTCCCCAATCCTTCCCTGAACTCTTTCTGGTGCCGGTGCTGGAGGGTCCCCCAAGCCCACCAAGGGGGTCCCCCCTGACTCTCAGCTGCCTCAGCACCCCCAGCCCCCCTGTGGCTCCAAGCTCCCACTTGCACTCCCCCTCCTGTTCTTCTGGGATGGGCAGGTGGTGGAGGGCCCGCAGGGGTCCCAGCAGCTGTTGGTGCCTGCCATGGGGGTCTCCCACTCAGGCAATTACAGCTGCGTGTTGCCCTCTGACAGGGGGGGCTATGAAGAAGAGCAGCACCCGGCTCCGCGTCACGGTGCACAGTGAGTGCAGGGATGGGCATGGGGAGCGCCCACAGCCTTCTGGGGTCCCCTGCCTGGGGACCTCCATGTCCCCCAGACACATTTCTTGGGTCTCCTCTCCACTGCCCTCTGTCCCCTCATGTGGGAATTCAGCACATTGCTCCGGTTGTCCAGAGCTACCGAGAGAACCCTTGGGGGGGCTTGCAGGTCTTGGAATGTTGCCAAAGTGCCTGGTGGCTTGACTTTGATCCCTCTAGGGAAGTGCCACCTGCATATGAGGATATGAGAATCACTGCGGTTTAAATGGTATAGAAATAGTATAATTACAGGGTAAAACAAAGGTTTTAAGATTTTGGTACAGGGGGGTTATGGAGGCAAGATGGAGGAATTTGGGCCTACCTCGTTGTTCTTCTTACTTCTTCATGTCTTCCATTTTATGTGTGATGCAGATATTTTTTGATAGGTTCTTGGTGAAGGTACACTTACTAATAAGAATGATAAGTACTGGGGACAAAAGGTAAATAAGATTTACATAGGTTTTGTTATAAAAAGACACGACTGCCTCATGGGCGGTCAGAGTGCCTTTGGCTGCCTTGCTGGTCCGATCCTGGCTGGGCAGAGGGAAAACTTTGTATATAAGAAATAATAAACAACCTTGAAGACCAAAAACCTGAGAGTCCAGCCTCGTCTTTTGAAGCCAGATTGGAGCAAACCCATCTCACGCGTGTCTGGGCAGAGACAGACAACAGCCGAGCTGGACACCCTCACCCCTCTGTGGTGTGACCCCATCCCTGAAATCCCCCATCACATCCATCCCCCCATCCCTATCCCCCCCCACCACCTGCCAGTCCCTCCCTGTGGCCTCAGCCCTGTCTCTGTCCCCACAGTGCCTGTGGCCAATGCCACCATCACCCCTGGTCCCCTGTCACACCAGGTGCATGCAGGTGACCCTGTGACCCTGTGCTGCTTGGTGCAGGTGGGCTCAGCCCCTGTCACGTTCACCTGGCTGCACAACAGGAAGGATGTGGCTCGGGGTCCCCTTCTGGAGTTCAGGGCCACCAATGTGGGACATTCAGGCACCTACCAGTGCATGGCCACCAACCAGGCAGACGGGCACCGCGTGTTCCGGGCACTCAGCCCAGAGCTGGCCCTGGAGGTGACACCGAGGGACAAAGGGACACACAGAGACACAGGTGGGGAAACACAAGTTCATCAGGGACTGCAGGACCCCTGGGGTGATGGGTGACCCTGATGTGTCCCCCTCTGTTCCTTGCAGTGGCTGCAGGGGTCAGTGGGGCCTTTTTGTTCCTGCTCCTGCTCGTGGGTGTCATTGTGGCCTGGCACCAGTGGCACTGTGTGGGTGGGTGACAATGGGGGGACAGGGGTCCCAGGGTGTGGCAGCGGCCCCCAAAATTACGCAGTGCTAGGGTAGCACCCAGAGCCCCAAAACTGTGAAAGTGTCTGGGGTTGCTGTAGAGTGTGGGGAGGTGCTGGCGGGTACTGCAGGGATGTTGGGGGTACTTTCTGAGGCCCTTGGGGTGTTTAGGGGCGTCTCTGTCCCTGCTGGGTTTTGGGTTCTTGAGGCGGATTTGGTCGAGAGCACTGGGGATGTTCATGAATTCTGGAAGGGATGCTTAGGGGTCCTGTGAGAAATCGAGGTGACCTCACAGTCACACCTCCCCTCTTTCCTTTGCAGCTGCCAGGAAGAATCAAGAAATGTGAGTGGGGGGCTCAAACCACACTCTCCCTTTTTACCCCAACTCCCAAGACCTCCCATTCCCTCCCCCTCATCCCCTTTATTCCCTCAGGACCCCCTCAGATCCCCTGCCCCCCCTCAAATGAGGGGCAGGTGCTGTACACCCACGTTGTTGTCACCAAGAGGGCAGTGGGTGAGTATGGGGGGGACACACGCAGAAGGACACGTCACCCATGAGTCACCCCACCAAGAACCCACAGCCCGTGTCTCTCGCAGCCTCACCCCGTGCCACCACACTCCAGGATCCCCAGGTGACCTACGCGGAACTGCGGGGACCCCAGGGGCAACCGCGGGAACCTGGTGACATCTACGGGAATGTGCTGTGAGACTGGGGGGAACTGGGGGGCACTGGGGGTCCCCACCCATGGGCACCCACTCATGTGTGTGCTGCTGCTAAGAACTGCCCCTCTCCCTCCCCATGGGGGCACAAGGATCGTAAAGGGCTGAGAGAAGAACAATTTCCTGCAACAGCATTGAGAGAGAATAAAACCAACAGCAACATGGTTTTGAGTCCAAAGGGTCACAAAAGGAACAATTTCCAGGGAAAGCCCAGAAAAAGAAACCATCCCCAGATGTTTCCTCCAGTACATTTCATCCACCAGAGGAACCTGGCAGTGCCCTCGATCTTTCTTTGCTCTGATGGCCACAGCAGCCTTCAGGAGGCTCTGGATCCTCCTGTCCCTTGTCCCAAACCCCTCCTCTGCCGTGTTCCCCACACAAAGATGTCACAAAGGCCCTGTGGGTGTTTCAGAGCTTCCCCCTTTGCCAGGGCAGTCAGGATCAGGCCATGGCACAGGGCTGGGTGTCAGAGACATGAAACGTTTGATGTCTGGAGACATTTGGAACACCTGTGTGTGGCAGGGTGGGTCAGGCCTTGCTTTATGTGAGACTGGGCTCTGTCTGTCCATCAGTCTGTCAGCCGTGGCACACTGGGGACAGTGTGACGCTCTGCGAAAGCCAGCTCCTGAGTGGCTGCGTGACCAGAAGTGCCAGCTGGGGAGAGGGCCCTTGGTAGCCCAACTGGCTTAAAAGGCAGAGCATGTAGTGGCCAAGTGTCTGACCCTGTCTCCTCTTGGGGTGTCTGCTCCATCCATGCTGGAATACAGTATTTGGCAACTCATTTAATGAGAAATATCTGCCAAGGAATGTGGGAACGTTTCTGGAATGGAAAGAAGACCCATGCCTAAAACATTTTTTCATTTCAAAGATGATGGAGCTTCCAGGCAGAAGTTCAGGAAAAGGAATAACAGCTCTTTACTGGGAAATTTATAAACCAGTACAGAACCAACAACACAAAACCAGAACTTTCCCTCCCGCTCTGTGCTGTTGGTTTTTGTGGCAGTTATAACCGCGGCCAGCAGGGGGCGCTGCAGGGAGCACTCCCGGCCAGCAGGGGGCGCCCCAGTCGAGCTCCATCCCCTTAGGGGCCATGGCGGCCTCGGACGGGAGGGAGGAGGGGAAGTCGCTCCTTTTGCAAACTCACGGGCACCAATCCATCCCGGCACCAGCACCGGCAGTGGGCAGAAGCCGCCAAGGCAGCAGGTTGGATCCCATTGCCCAGTGGCAGAGTAGCAGTGTCCCAGGACCAGGCACACACCCTGTCCATCACCCACGACAGCTGTCCATGATCCCGAATGGAAGGAAGGCAGTGCCTGACCCCAGGCAGGTCTCGGGTCCACAACAGCACCTCTGTTGGCTTTACACCACAATTCCTGCAAACCCTCAGCCTTTCACTCAGTGAGGAGGACGGGGATGGAGCAGCTTTGGGGACACCTGGAATCCAGACTGGTTCACTCCCCAGAGTTCCATGACAGCCATGGGGCAGATCCACTGCTTGATATTTCCACACTTTTCCCTCTTATTTGGCAGCTATAGTCTGAAACCAAACCTTTTTTCCATGAGGTTCCAGAAGGCTGCAGCTTTTTGTTTAAGAAGGAGGGTCCAGGTCAAGTTGTTGAGCAGATTGATGTGGGATTTGCAGTAGTTCTGAGGCTCTCTCAGTCTCTTACCTAGAAGAACATATAATCAGTTGCTGCATTTCCGGACTGGTCCCCTTGCAGCTGCCCCTGCAGGGGGGGTTTCCAGCCAGCCCTGCTCTGAAAACCATCAAAGGCCCTCACAGAGCCACTGCTTGGCCTTCCTTTGGGTTTTGTGCTTCTTGCAGGGCTGAGTAAACCACAGGCAGGCCTTTTCCCCGCATAGAATTCTCACCTCTGCAGCAGCTCTAAAGCTGCCAGAATCAAAGCCAAGGGGGTGGGGGAACCCTGAGGTCCTGGCTGCCACCTGGGGCTGGCCAGAGCAGGGCTGGGCAATGGCCATCCCTGTGCAGTAGGGCTGGGCCATGACTGGGCCCCACACTTGGATGGCCACTGGCTTCAAGGAGCAGGAGTTTGGGAGCTCCTTCCTTCCCTGGGCTCCATTCCCTGGCTGCTCTTGCCAGCTCAGATCCTGCAGGGGACAAGCAAGAATGGAGAAGTCTGGACCCTCCCAGAGGGTCCTGCCAAGCCACAGGACAGGACCCCCTTGACCACCATGTGTCCCACCTGGGACAGGATCCCCCCAGCACAGGAGCACCCTGGATGTGCCCCCCCAGGAAAGAACCCATCCCCCATGTGACAAAGGTGACAAATGGCCTCTTCCTTTCTTCCTTCTACTGCAGGAGAGACAAAGTGCAATTGTAGGGGAGGCACAGCCAGACACCCCCATCCTGCACAGCCTCCCCAGCCCTCCCTGCAGACCCCTCACCCCTGCTTCCCCCACCCTGGGCTTCCCCCAAACGCTTCCCTGCTCAGGGCCTCTCCAGGTTCATCAAGGTATGAACTGGGGGCTTGAGAAATTGAGGGGTAAATTGATGGAAATGGAAATGAAGAGAGGAAAAGTCACTGGGGGTTGGTGGGACAGACACCCAGAGCCCCTCGGAATCAGTCTGGGGTGACCCTCTGGTTACAGGCACCTTGTGGGGTCTGTGCTGGGCCCTGGGTAACCCCAAAATCTGAAGCACCCAGGGAAGGAGCTGTGACCCATCAGCCCACCCAGCAACTGCCCATCCCTGACACCCCCATTGCCCTGGGAACCCAACCATGGGAGCCCCATTCCTTATGTCCCACCCTCTCTGCAAGCCCATCCAGTACCAACATTCCCCACTGATCTCCATGGCCCAGGACCCCATTCCAAGAAACCCTCTCCTGTTCATTCCATCTCCTGAAATCCTCCTTCCCCCAGGACCTTGATTCTCCCAGCACCCAACATTCCCCCATGTTATGACCCCAAATCTCTGGAGCCCATGTTCCCCTGGGACTCCTATCTCTGTGACCCCCCCCCCCCCAGCTCTGGGGACCCACATTCCCATGGCACTCCCATTCCCAGTGAGTCCCCCTACTCAGCACTCCCATTCTCCAGGGACCACAATCCTGCCTTGCCAAACCCACTGAGCCCCCCACTCCTGGGAATCCCATATCTCACTTTGTCCCACCCAGCCTTGTCCCCAGCCTGTGGTCACCCTGCCCCCACCAAGGGCCACCTACACGTGGGGACAGATGTGACCTCGCTTCCTTCCCCTTCATCCAAAGAGCCGCCAGCCAGGGGAGCGGTGGCCACAGCAGCGAGTGACAGCCAGTGCACATGGCTGGGGACACCGGGATGGCCGGGAAGGTGGCGCTGCTCCTGTGGGGTGAGTGCCCTGGGCACAGGCCTGAAACCCCAGGGATGGGGAGGGGAGGGGGCACAGGGGGGCTGCAGGGTCCCCAGAAGACCCCAATGCCAGCAGAGCCAGTCCATGTTACCCACAGTGGACCTTGGTGGGACTGTGACTGATGTAGGGTGGCTTTGGGAACAGGAACAAGGGGCAGGAATTTGGGGATGGGGATGTGGGAGCAGGAATGAGGGGACTGGCACTTTTGGGCTCAGGGAGCTCTGGGGAGAGGGACAAGGGAACTGGGATGCAGGGACAGAAGGGGACAAGAACCGTAAGAATGTGGCCATGGGGATGGGATCATGGGGATGGGATCATGAGCTGGTGGGCGTGACCAGGGCCAGCATGGGCTGTGTCTGTGGTGTCCTCATCCCCAGAGTGTCCCCGTGTTCTGCCTCAGCCCAGGGTGGCCTTGGTGTCCCTGTTCCCAAGGTGTCTGTGCCAAAGAGATGTGGTGTACGGGTGGCTGTGACACAGACATGTCCCCTGGCCTCTTCAAATGTATTGGGGATTACCCAGACACACTTTCCCATAAGAACTGTTAGTTTGGAGATGCCCTAACCTGGGTGCAACTGCCGCTATGGTGCAACCCCTACTGAGCCCTGTCCCTTCTCCCTTTCAGCACAGATCCTTGGCTTCGCTGGTGAGTCCTCGGGGGATGCCATGGTCACACCCCGCTGTCCCCATACCGTGGTGGCCCTGGCAGCCTGGTGTCCCCTGTCACCTGCAGGCATCCAGACCACCCAGCTCCTTGTGGAGCCCCCCTGGACACCGGCAGTTCTGTGGGACCAGGTGACACTGACCTGCCAGGGCACGGGCAGCGCCGGTGACACCACCTGGTACAAGGACGGGCGGCGCTGGTGGCAGGAGAAACACGACAGCCTCAATGTCACAGAGAGTGGCACCTACATGTGTGACAGACCCGGCAGTGGGCTCAGCCCCCCTGTGACAGTCTTAGATGGTGAGAGGGGATCTTAAATGATCTGGGTGGCCCCTGACAGGTCTGGGTGGGCTCCCTCCATAGGTGGCTTCACACTGCTGGAGTGGCAGGAGCCTGTGCCATGCACACAGGGACATCCCAGTGCATCCCAGTGCACCCAGATGTCCCCAGTGCCATGGGGACACACCTCTGACCTATCTCGAGCCCCTCAGTAAGATGGGACCCTCCTGTCCCACAGATGAGCTGGTGTTGCAGGTGCCAGCACGGGTGCTGCTGGAGGGGGACATGGTGACACTGCGCTGCCGAGCCCGGTGGAACAGCCTGGTCACCAAGGTGCAATTTTTCAAGGATGAGAATATTCTGACGAGGTCCCTTAATGCGACCGAGCTGTCCCTGTCCTCTCTCCAGCTGAACCACAGTGGCAGTTACCGCTGCAAGGGCTGGGTGAGGTCCTGGTCGGCAGGCTCAGCAGCAGTGACAGTGACAGTGCACGGTGAGCTCCCCCACGGCTGGAACTCCCATCTCCTGACAACCCAAAGCCACTTCCCAGTGCCCTCTGAGTCACACTCCTCACCTCTCCTCTCCTCTCCTTCCCTGAACTCTTTCCGGTGCCAGTGCTGGAGGGTCCCCCAAGCCCACCAAGGGAGTCCTCCCTGACTCTCAGTTGCCTCTGCACCCACAGCCCCCTGCAGCTCCAAGCTCCCACTTGCACTCTCCCTCCTGTTCTATCAGGATGGGCAGGTGGTGGGGGGCTTGCAGGGATCCCTGTAGCTGTTAGTGCCTGCCATGGGGGTCTCCCACTCAGGGAAGTACAGCTGCGAGGTGCCCTCTTAGGGGGGGCGGTCTGTGCAGAAGAGCAGCACCCGGCTCCGCATCACAGAGCGCAGTGAATGCAGGGATGGGCAGGGGGAGCACCCACAGCCTCCTGGGGTCCCCTGCCTGGGGACCTCCATGTCCCTCTGACACATTTCTTGGGTCTCCTCTCCTCTGCCCTGTGTCCTCTCATCCCTCTCTGGTGTGACCCCATCCCCGAAATCCCCATCACACCCATCTTCCCCCTGTCCCTAGACCCCCCTACAGGCTGCCAGCCCCTCCCTGTGGTCTCAGCCCTGTCTCTGTCCCCACAGTGCCTGTGGCCAATGCCACCATCACCCGTGGTGTCCTGGAGGTGACACCGCAAGACACAGGGACACACAGGAGCACAGGTGGGGTCACACATGGTCACTATGGACTGCAGGACTCCCGGGGTGATGGGTGACCCTCATGTGTCCCCCTCTGTTTCTTGCAGTGGCCGCAGAGGTCGGTGGGGCCCTTTTGTAACTGCTCCTGCTCGTGGGTGTCATTGTGGCCTGGCACTGGTGGCACCCTGTGGGTGGGTGACAATGGGGGGAATGGGTCCTAGGGAGCTGTAGAGGCCCCCAGAGTTGGGGAACCATAATGTGGCTCCCACAACCCTAGAATTCTGACCTTGGCTGGTTGCCCTGTAGGGTCTGGGTAGGTGCTGGAGGGTCCTGCAGGGATGCTGGGCATCCTTTCAGAGGCACTGGGGCCATTTAGGGGCTCTCTGTCCCTGCTGGGCTGTGGGTCCTTGAGGCTGAGTTGGTTGGGGGCACTGGGGATGTTCATGAATTCTGGGAGTCTTCAGGGATGATTGTGGGTCCCTGTGGGAAATTGAGGGTCCTGTGGGGATTCAGGAGTCCTGAGAGGGGTCAGAGCCCTGGGGAACCCACAGACCCTCCCCTCTTTCCTTTGCAGCTGCCAGGAAGAATCAGGAAAGGTGAGTGGGGGACTCAAACCACACTCTCCCACTTTACCCCAACTCCCAAGACCTCCCATTCCCTCCCCCACATCCCCTTTATTCCCTCAGGGCCCCCCTGGATCCCCCGGCCCCCCCAGAGGAGGGGGAGGTGCTGTACACCCGCGTCGTGGACACCAAGAGGGCAATGGGTGAGTATGGGGGGCACACATGCAGAGGGACACGTCACCCACGAGTGTCACCCCACCCAGATCCCATAGCCCGTGTCTCTCACAGCGTCCCCCCGTGCCACCACACTCCAGGAGCCCCAGGTGACCTACGTGGAACTGCAGGGACCCCAGGGGCGACTGCGGGAGCCCAATGATATCTATGGGAATGTGCTGTGACACTGGGGGAACTGGGTGTTCCCACCCATGGGTACCCTCTTGTGTGTGTGTTGCCACCAAAACTGCCCCTCTTCCTCCCTGTGGGGGCACCAGGATTTCAAAGGACTGGGAAAAGAAAAATTTCCTGAAACAGCAATGAAAGAAAATAAAACCAACAGCAACATGGTTCAGGATCCAAATTATTACAAAAGGAACGATTTCCTGGGAAATCCCCCAAAAAGGTACAAACCCCAGATGTTTCCCCCAGCATGTTTCCTCCACCAGAGGGACCTGGTAGGGCCCTGGACCTTCCTTGCTCTGATGGCCACAGCAGCCTTCAGGAGGCTCTGGATTCTCTTCTCCCCTGCCCCAAACTCCTCCTCTGCTGTGTTCCCTACACGAAGATGTCATAAAGGCCCTGTGGGGGTTCCAGATTCTCCCCCTTTGCCAGGGCAGAGGGATCAGCCCATGGCACAGGGCAGGGTGTCAGCGACCGGAAAAGTTTGATGTCTGGAAACATTTTGGAACACCTGTGTGTGGCAGGGTGGGTCAGGCCTTGCTTTGTTGGAGACAGGTCCCTGTCTGTCCATCAGTCTGTCAGCTGTGGCACACTGGGGACAGTGTGACGCACTGCTAAAGCCAGCTCCTGAGTGGCCGGGTGACCAGAAGTGCCAGCTGGGGAGAGGGCCCTTGGTGGCCCAACTGGCTTAAAAGGCAGAGCATGTAGTGGCCAAGTTTCTGACCCCGTTTCCTCTTGGGGTGTCTGCCCCATCCACACTGGAACCCAGCAGCTGGCAACTCAAATGAGAAATATCTGCCAAGGAAAGTAGGAATCTTCCTGGAGTGGAAAGAAGACCCATACCTAAAACTTTTTTTAATTTCAAAGATGATGGAGCTTTCAGGCAGAAGCATAGGAAAAGGAATAACAGCTCTTTACTGGGAAATTTATAAACCAGGACAGAACAAAAAACACAAAACCAGAACTTTCCCTCCTGCTCAGGACTGTTGGTTTTTGTGGCAGTTATAACCGTGGCCAGCAGGGGGTGCTGCAGGGAGCACTCCCGGCCAGCAGGGGGCGCTGCAGGGAGCACTCCCGGCCAGCAGGGGGCGCTGCAGGGAGCACTCCCGGCCAGCAGGGGGCGCTGCAGGGAGCACTCCCGGCCAGCAGGGGGCGCACCGGTCGAGCTCCATCCCCTCAGGGGCCATGGTGGCCTTGGACAGGAGGGAGGAGGGGAAATCGCTCCTTTTGCAAACTCACGGGTACCAGTTGATCCTGCCACCAGCACCGGCAGCGGGCAGAAGCCACCAAGGCAGCACCATGGATCCCGGTGCCCAGCGGAAGTGTAGCAGTGTCCCGGGGTCAGGCATACGCCCTGCCCAACACCTGCAACAGCTCTCCATGTTGTTCATTCCTCAAATGGAAGGAAGGCAGCACCTGACCCCAGGCAGGTCTCGGGTCCACAACAGCACCTCTGGTGGCCTTACACCACAATTCCAGCAAAACTTCAGGCTTTCAGTCAGGTGAGGAGGGCAGGGATGTGCCGTTATAGAGCACAACACAACACAAAGTACCACAACTCCATTAGAAGGGAGCAAGAGAGATTTATTATAGCAACATGCTGCTTTTATACTTTTTCAAGATATTTACATTCATTGAAAATACACCTTCATTGCCCATTGGTTATAGGAGAGAAAAAAATTTCTCAGTAGGTGATCAGGGAGCCATGTCACACTCTCAGCCAGCCAGCATCCATATCTTTTAACTTTCTCTCCTTCATCACATCTCCATGGTGACAGCCTTGGTGTCTTCCTCAGGAGAGATATGGAGTTTCCCTTTATCTTCAGGAGGCCCTTGCTAGCTAACAAGAACATCACAGAATGTCTGATCCTCAGTCTCCTGGCAAATGACAGAGCTGAGCTGATCTCAGCCTGGAATCCCTGTGGATTGGCAGCAAGGACTCCTACCAGATGCAACTCCTGTGTTTGCAACAAGCACAGCAATCACTGGCAGGGAATGATTTTCTCTTCATCCTTCCCACTCTCCAGGTATTTCTCTAGGAAAATCCACTCTCTCCTGGGGACAGGGCAGTAGAGATGGAAGGTTCTGTGTGCCTCAAAAAGCCATCAGCCTGTTGACCCCACAGCTCTGCCACTCACAGCCACCAGTTCTGCACAGAGCAGCAGCAAACTGGTGACTCCTGGCACTGCCTGTGCTCTGAACTGAGAAGTGTGGATCAAGCTTCAAGTGTTTTCTAGTGGGAAGTATTGGACACAGTTGCCTCCAGATTCTGGTTCTGGGTCAGTCCCACAGCAGCTCTGGGGAGTGTTTCTGTCTACAGGGTCTCCCCAGGCTGCAGCTGGAGCTCGGGGCCTCCTTCCAAACTACAGCACAGTAAAAGATATGTACTAAGGTCCCAATGGAAAATCCTCTGCTGAGCCTTCTTGAGTGCCTCTCAACTCCTAATTCTAATTGCAAAATGCTTATTAGGAAGATCAGACTGATCAAAATCAGGAGATTTTGGGGGGTTTTTGTAAAAATGCTTTTTGAATCTTTAAGATGGAGGGGTTTTCACTGAGGTCATTATTCCTCTTACAAGTTTTTCAGCATTCTGTTGTTTTGACTTTCCACTCTTACCTCCTGCCCACTCTTACCTGCCCAGAGCCAATTGTTTAGCTGACAGCTGTCATGCCCAGGTGCCTCCTGCTGAGCATCACCTGCATGAGGCCTCAGGTGCTCACTAAAGAAAACTCCCTTCATCATATTCTTTGCAGAACCAGGGAAGATCTTGCTTGCTCAGTTGGGCAGTGGAAGAGTTTCTATTCAAACCTACTCTGTGTGGCATCACTGATGTATTTTTGACTCAGAGAAATCTGTTTATGTTCTGCTTTTAAATGAGGAGTGAGCAGCTCCATGAGCAGCAGCACAGCAGAGGAAACACAAACAGGCTGTTACTCAAACACCATCTCTGAAGGGATTGTGCTCTGCTTTTCAGATGAGATGAAGAGCTCAATTACAGTAGAGAAAGAGGCTTTCATTAAATCACACATAGAGCATAATAAGGACAAATTACAAAGCTCTTCAGAAGCAAATCTGTGTCAGACTGCTGGGTAAGGAGGCCCTTTAGGGGAGGCCTTCAGAGGTTTCTCCTGCCCTTCTGAAGAAATGAGTCCTACACACCTCATCTCACCATGTTTTTGAGGAAAGCACACAACCAGAATCCTATGGGGCATCTCATTCTTTGAATTCCTCTCTTCCAGGGGCAGAGATGAGCAGTATAAGCAGCTCCCCCCTCATGTCTGTAATGAGTGGGGTGAAGCCTCAGGGTATGTGAAATACAAAGCTGTGTTTGGTGTCAGGTACAGACAGGCAATGTGTGTATTTGGGATTGCGATGTGTGTGCACACCGACCATGGGACAGCTGCGAATTCTAACAATAACTGAGGAAAGTCAAGCATGGAAGAAGGCCTTTGAACCTGTCTTTTGTTTGCAATTAACCTTGATTGATTTAGGAGCATTTGAATTAAAGCATTAAGGATGTTGCTTTTTGCTTGTAGTCAGGCCTTAAAGAGTGCTGCAATAATAACCTTTTAATTGCTTGTATCCTTGAAACTATAGCTTTGGAATATATAGAATATATAGAATATATAGAAAGGAAATATGCTTATCTCACACCTTAACAAAACCGAGAAAAACAGCTTGAGAAAGGAAGATGAACATCATCTCAAGGATTTATAATTGTGACCAACGGAAGCTGGACATCACTGTTATGAGATTTATAGTCATTGTAATTGAAAAGGTGGGCCCACATCTGGGAAGCTGGACTTCACCAGATGGGATTTGTCTTTATTCTTGCAGAAACTGGACCAACATCTCGGAAACTACCAACACCATCTGGGGATCCTCCTTTTTGGGACGCATCCTGAAGAAACACTAAATCACAATAGTGTATAGAATTGTGATGTAAAAATTGGGAATACAAACTGCTGATGAGTAAAAAAATTGGAATACAAACTGCTGAGAAAGCTTCTGAGTACCCCTAAAAATACCTGTAAGCCCAAATATCAGCATGCAGTCTGAGGGAAAACTTCCCCCAATGTACCCAGCTCTGTTTTGCTTATACTTTACCATATTAATTAATAAATTGGTTGCTGCTTGAATATTGGCCTAGTCAACCTTCTCATTTATTACAGTCAGTGCTGATGTGCACAGTTTAGAAGTGCAATAGTTTGTTCTGCTAACACAGAGAAAGCCCAGAAGCTCAGTGTTGTCTCAGTCCCACACTGGTATGAGGAGATGACATGTGGAGTTTAAAGAATTTTAAGGCCCAGCAGCTAAGGGATGAATCAACTACCTAAAGCCAGACTCCAGACATAACTGTTTCATTCCAGCACTCCTGCCATGCTCTCCTGTCTGCAAAAACCTCCACCAAGAAACCTGCAGATAAGAAGGTGAGGAAAGAACAGATTCGAGCCTCTCACGCAGAGGAGAGAGCTCAGAGACCCTCAAGGCAGAGATATCCCTCCCTGAGCAGCCAGGCTGCCCAAACTTTCAAAAGCAAAGCTCCAGTGTGCAAATCCCACAGACAGAAATAGCCACTGGCCTCTGGGTTTGCAGGTGACTGTACAAGTGTGAACCTGGAGCTGAGGGATTGGATGCTTTCCCCTCCCCAAAAATGCAAAGAGAACTGCGGTGTGAAAAAGAAAATTTGTTTATTTTCAGAAGAACAGCAACAAGAATACAGAATACTTTTACATTGTAAGAATATTTGTAATAACAACAATCCAGAGAACATATATACATTTCGTAACAACAACAATCCAGAGAACCTATATATGTAAGAACATATCTAGCAAAAATATGTGCATTGTATTTGCAGAAGTTAAAAAAAAGCCCTAAATCCTATATCCTGAAGATGACAAAAAATTGTAAAACATATGTACAAAAGGGTGGCATCTCTATCCGGGATGTCCATCGGTCCTGGAAGAAAAGCAAGTGCCATGGGCACTGCAGTCAGGCACAGAGGGCTCTTCCATGTGTCCCCAGGCTGGCACACGCTGGTGCAGCAGGACTCTGCTACCAGAACTGAGCCTGGCTGGGTCTGGGATGGAGCTTGTGCAGCCCAAAGCGAGCACAGGACCAGCTGGGGATGGCCTCCAGAATCCAGTGCACAGGGTGCCACGTCCCTGAGCAGGGACCAGCCCAGCCCCAGCCTGGCAGCAGGGGACCCACTCTGCCTGTGGGGACCACATGCCTGTCCTGCTGCTGGCATTGCTCTTTATCCCAAGATCATGGCTTCTTCCTCATCTTTTTCATCAATGTCCATGTCCTCTATGTAGTCTTCCATTTCCACTTCCATCTCTTCTTCCACATCCACATCCACCTCCATCTCCTCCTCTCCAGTCTCTTCTTCCTCCATTTCCACGTCCTCCACTGTATAAGTCTGCATATCCACTTCCATCTCCTCCTCTCCAGTCTCTTCTTCCTTCATTTCCACGTCCTCCACTGTATAAGTCTGCATTTCCACCTCCATCTCCTCCTCTCCATCAGTGACAGCCTGCAGAGGTGGCAGAACCTCAGAGTGGAGTCCCTGTCCCACACCAGGCCCACAGAGCTCCAGCCCACCCGGGCAGTTGGGGGTGTCCACCTCCATGGAATGCCACCATACCTTCCTCAGGACAAATGGGAGCATCCTGTAGGGATGGATGTCAAAATCCAGGCACTAGTGAGCTTTCAGGACTGATGGGGGTAGCAGGGGGCAGGTGACAAGGAGGGTGACAGCAGTGGGCAGGAGCAGAGCGAAGGGTGCGCTGACACAACGACCAACGGCTGTCTTGTGCTCTTTGCCGGGTGCTGGCAGTTCCATTTGGAACGGGGGAGGTGACGTCACAGTTCCCAGGAGTCCAGGGCCAACCTGAAGTGGACAACGGAGATCATAGAATGATGGGATCCCTGAATGGTTGGGCTTGGAAGGGACTCTGAAGACCATCTTGTTCCAAGCTGAGCAATGTTTCCCCAGACCTTGGGGGAGCCCTGTTCCCAAGGATGGGGCATCCACAGCCTCTGCGCACAGCCTGGGCCAGTGCCTCCCCACCCTCAGTGTCAAACAGCAGCTTCCTTAGATCCAGCTTCCATCAACCTCCTGCAGTTGAAAGCCATCCCCCTTGTCCTGTTCCCACAGGCCCTGTTGAACACTCTGTCCCCTTCTTCCCTGTGGGACCCTTCCAGTCCTGCAGAGCCACAGTGAGGCCCCCCCAGTGTCTCCTCTTTCCAGGCTGAGCATCCCCAGCCCCACTTGGACAGCAGTCAGTTATATCAGGGGCAGTCAAGGCTGAAGGGTAGCAAAGAGCATCAGGAACTGAGAGATGGAAGCTTTAGGCCCAGGTTTGCCTCTAAATGTACAAAATTAACAACAGTGGAGGGGAAGATGCTGAGACACTGGCTCTGTTCTAACTGGGGATTATGGTTTTTTTTTTCTTTTCTGTCATGCTGACCCAGGTTTTTCTGTTTGAAAGGAAGCTTGGCACAATGTCTACTGTCTTCTCCATTTGTGAAACACTGAGCAGAGTCTGGGCAGGCTGATGATGCAGAACAAAACCTGCAAATATACTGGTGATCCTGGGCCTGGGGATGCAGCTAAACCCAGCCAAAAGTAATTTCTGGAAAGTCGAGCCTGGTTTACATTTTCTTCAGTTTGGCTATGCCATCTTAACCAGTCATTTATATAAAAGCAAATAAAAAGCTGAAACAAAATGGACAAAATCCCAAACAAACAAACCCACGCAAACCAATCAAACTGATCAAAAACCACAAATCCCAAATAAAAACCAAAGGGAATGAGGAATTAATAGAGTTGTGAGGATATCACAGCCGGCAAATGGCTGCTTCCCACAGGATCACCATAAAAAGCCACATATAACAGCTGCTCCAAAATATACCCAACAGGAGAGCTATAAAAAGTGATACATGGCAACTTTGGGGGCAGCTCCACAGTAAGGTGAAGGATGAGCAGTGGTACAGATCCAGCATTCCCCACCCTCCAGGCTGCTGTTTGCTCCTGATGAAAGACCCTTGCAGGACTGTGGCCCCTCTCAGTGCTGTGTAATTTGCACAAGGATATATCTTGTCTGCTATGCAAGAGTGTTCCCAATAAACCATGTTTCACCTGACCTTTATTTTTCTGGATTTCTACCATATGATACAAGAAACTTTGAAAAAACCAAAACACCTTGTGGGGAGGCATTTTTTCCTTTCTTCAGAGTGCCTCTTCCTTTTGTTCCCTACAGAGCCTCTCACTTAATTTCTGCTGTTTTTTGGAGCATGTGCTTACCTCTTTCCTGACCCCCTGGGCTTGTTTTGGCTCTGGCTGTCATGGACACTATTAATTGTGGGTTTTTTTCCCTCCATCTATTTCTGTCTCTTCAAGTGGTTTACCTTCATTTACCTGTTGGAGTGATGGATTTTTCTCACCCTTTATTACTTAGTGCTTTTTCTTCATTCTCTAAAACCAACTTCTCACTTGCCCTGTGGCTGTTAGATGCCATTATTGGGAGCAATAATTCTTTCTCTCCTGCTTGTCTGAGCTCTCACAGGGAGCTGAGAGCTCTTTGGGGTTAAACTTGACTCACTTCAGCGCCTTCCTTGGTGCTGCCTGTGTACTTGGACACTTGAAGGGAATAAAGTCTGGGTGTGGAGATTACAGCTGGGAAATGATGGCTCTTTTGAAGAAGACAAGAATGCTGTTGCCAGTTTTTTCCAGGATAATCTGAGCACCTTGTTTTGGGGAGAAACAGGCTCTGATCAGCAAAGAGGTGGCTGTTGCAGGTACCCAGGTTTGGAGGGAAGGGTGCAGCTCCTGGGAGTGTGTTTGTGGGGGGCTCTAAGGTTTGTGTGGGCTCCCTGGAGCAGTGGGAACACCCCACTGGGAGATGCAGATCAGGAAATGGGGGCACAAAGGGCCTGAAGTGTAACCAGCTTTGGTGAAGGTTGCCATAGGAAAAAAATATTTTTAGTGGGATTTTGGACAATTTGATGTTCATTCTCATGTCCTTTGCCTGATGAACATTTCCCCCTTTGCAAGAGCATGGGGAATCCTGAGCTCACACAATAAAAATCCCTGATAATGATATTTTTTTTTATTTTTCAATGTTGTCATCCCAGCAGGAGTCAGAGTCAGAGAAGATGTGTGACCTGGCTGTTTTTAACTTTGTGACAGGAACAATGCCATGGGGAAGCTGGTGAGAGGAGCATCACTGCTCTGTCCTTAATTTTCCAGCACAAGTGAGGATGATTTAAGAACTGAGGCACAGCCAAGACCTTTCCTCCTCCTGTACTCATCAAGCAATCACTGCCTCATCACACCTCAGCTTCAAACACCTGGTTTGCATCTGGCTGACCTTGACTGCCCTGCCTGGATGGGAAGATGAAGAGGTGGAAGTGTAAAAGATTGGGATTTGATGGGTGAGCTGTTGAATAGTGGCTGGTGCAGGCTGGTTTTGGGTAAACATCGTGTGCTGTGCCATGGAGGATGAGAGTAAATGGATTAAAGAGGAGATGAAAAGGGCAAGGCACCTGGTTAAAGGCACCTGGTTAGCTCCTGTTAAAGAAAATGTTGGAAAAATAGGCATGTAAGAAATATGTCAGAGATGGTCATTAACTGCACTGCAGGGTCAGAGCTCCTTTAAGAATTGGCCATGTAGTGAATACCAGAAATGATTTACAAAGTTCTTAAGGGCTGAGGGCTTTTACTGAATGATTGGGAGAAACAAAGGAATACTGTTTCTGGCAGAACTTTTATTATCATTTAAGCATGATCCTCTTTCTGACATAACAGCTGCTTGGAATAAACTGAAGTATCTTCTCCATTAGCGCTGGCAGGAGCTGGATAAAGCTTTCATTCAGGTAAACTTTCATCCAACCTATGTCTCTAGAATAATAAATTTAATGGGAGCCATCAAACCTATTGTCTGAGTAAGGATTGTGCTTAGGGCAAGAAAAAAGAGTAATTAGGAGTGGACAAACCATGAATTAGAGTGGGGAAATTATAATTGATGCTGGTTTAGGGGAATATTTAACTAAGCTAAGATAGAAGTCTACCTTCATTGCAGGCTAAGCTTTATAACAGAATTCTACTAGAGGAAATTTAGTAGTCCTGGGCTCCAAACAGACCTTTAGATACAAGTTTACCTCTGGTTGGAGAAAACTCAGGGCTTGAGCAGGATTTTATGGCTTTGCTCTTGACCCTTGGGCTATAAATGCTCCTGTAAAATTCATGCCAAAGTAAGAGCTTCTACAAATTTCCAAGAGTTTCAATGGAGAAAGGTCCACCTGGACTTTGGGGACAGTTTCTCAGAGCAGAACATTTCAAGTGCTATTGAACTGCATTCAATCTCCCTTTTATTGGGGCATAAATTTCACACCCTGCTCTATCAGTCTGACACGTCCTTTGAGAAGAGACAAACTTTACAAGCCACTTTAAAAATAATTTCAGTGACAGGTTTGAAGCTCTGAGAATGTTAATAAACTGAAAGGGCTTTTCACCCTGCAGTAGCTCCCAAGTAATTATGATTGTCTGTAGGCAGACTAATGAAAGCAGCTGGTAACAACCTAATGACAATTTGAACCAGCCCTCTGCTCCACAGACACAGCCCTTTTCTGTCCCTGATTTTCCTGCATCCAGTGCTTCCCAGAGAAGTTTAGTGTTGCTTGATGGTCAGTTAAAAACAGCTTTCTTTTGTAGGAGTGGTGCTGCTCTTCTCTGAGGTGGAGCTTCACCTGGGCTGCTGCCATGCTGGGCTCACCCCACAAAGTCCAGTTCTGCAGGAGCTGGGCAGCATGGAGAGCTTTGATAGCAGAGCATGGCCAAACTGGAGTGGGGGGATTCTGGCTCAGTGTGCCCCTCAGTACCAGACAGCATTAGTTATTGAAAAATCTTGAGTTCAAAGAGAAGATGTTGCTGTTTTGTTCTAATCTTAGCTTGCTTTCAATACAGTTTCCCCTGGCACTTCAGATACTGTTTTTCTCTTGCTTTCAATAGTCTGTCATTCCAGATGACCTTTAAAGGTCCCTTCCAACCCAAACCATTCTGTAATTCTTTGCATACATGATGAATAGCAACATGTGTTTTACCCTTATTGTGGACGATATTACATCATGTCTGGCCTTTTGGGGCTCTTCTCCAGGACCTTGGGACTACACTCACTCCTATATGTTCTTCATTCTTTTGGTTTTTTTTTGCTTACCAGTGAGCATTTTCAGTTCTGCCACCCATGTTTAGAGCAAGGTTTCTGTGCCTCACTGCACCAAACACCAGGTCAGTCCAAAAGAGCATTAGGAAGTATCCAGATGTATTTCCCCTTCTTCCTTCTGGGTACATGCTGCTGTTTTGAGCACTCTGGCTTTCTGAGCTCCCTCACATGTCTTGATCCTTTTCTGGATAACCAGAGGGGTATGAGGATTAAATCCTGTCTCAGCTCTGAGGTCTGGCTTTTGAAAAGTCCCAGTCATCCTCTCCTACTCATCTCATCCTGGCCTTGCAGGAAATATTATCCCTTCATGGGATCGTTGTCCAGCTTTGGGGCATTCTGGCACTGCTTTTCAGTGAAAGTTTTGGAGTCTTTGAAAGGTTTCCTAGTGTGGGAATGACAATCCTCAATGCTAATGCTTATGGGGGTTGCAGTTGCCTGAGTTATGAAACCTCCTGAAAAACATTGTTTGTTCTTTTTTGCTTGACTTTTCCTTGACTGTTTTCATCAACAGATTAGGAGGTTTGGGGATGTCTTTTCAAAGTGAATTTCAATGATTCTCCTGTCTGCCATTTCAAAGGGCAACAGTGTTTTGTTTTTTTTTTTTTAACCAGCAGCTGCTTACAATCCAATAGGCTAACTGCCTTTAATTAACCATAATATACTCCAGGAGAGCAGAACAACAAGGGAACAAAATCAAGGGGGCACAACTCTGTGACTGAACCTGGACTTCCCCCTTCCCAGGTGCAGGATTCTGGGCAGCCCTGTAACCCTTTGCTGGCCACTTTGAGCTCTGCCATGCAGTGCCTTGGGTTTCTGGGGCGGGCAAAGCATCCAATCCCTCAGCTCCAGGTTCACACTTGTACAGTCACCTGCAAACCCAGAGGCCAGTGGCTATTTCTGTCTGTGGGATTTGCACACTGGAGCTTTGCTTTTGAAAGTTTGGGCAGCCTGGCTGCTCAGGGAGGGATCTCTCTGCCTTGAGGGTCTCTGAGCTCTCTCCTCTGCGTGAGGGGCTCGAATCTGTTCTTTCCTCACCTCCTTATCTGCAGGTTTCTTGGTGGAGGCTTTTGCAGAAAAGAGAGCATGGCAGGAGTTCTGGAATGAAACAGTTATGTCTGGAGTCTGGCTTTAGGTAGTTGATTCATCCCTTAGCTGCTGGGCCTTAAAATTCTTTAAACTCCACATGTCATCTCCTCATACCAGTGTGGGACTGAGACAACACTGAGCTTCTGGGCTTTTCCTGTGTTAGCAGAACAAACTATTGCACTTCTAAACTGTGCACATGAGCACTAACTGTAATAAATGAGAAGCTTGACTAGGCCAATAATCAAGCAACAATCAATTTATTAATTAATATGGTAAAGTATAAGCAAAACAGAGATGGGTACAGTGGGGGAAGTTTTCCCTCCAACTGCACACCGATATTTGGGGCTTACAGGTATTTTTAGGGGTACTCAGAAGCATTCTCAGCAGTTTCTATTCCAATTTTTTTACTCATCAGCAATTTCTATTCCCATTTTTTACATCAAAATTCTATACACTATTGTGATTTAGTGTTTCTTCAGGATGCGTCCCAAAAAGGAGGATCCCCAGATGGTGTTGGTAGTTTCCGAGATGTTGGTCCAGTTTCTGCAAGAATAAAGACAAATCCCATCTGGTGAAGTCCAGCTTCCCAGATGTGGGCCCACCTTTTCAATTACAATGACTATAAATCTCATAACAGTGATGTCCAGCTTCCGTTGGTCACAATTATAAATCCTTGAGATGATGTTCATCTTCCTTTCTCAAGCTGTTTTTCTCGGTTTTGTTAAGGTGTGAGATAAGCATATTTCCTTTCTATATATTCCAAAGCTATAGTTTCAAGGATACAAGCAATATTCTAAAATTATACTTTAAAAGGTTATTATTGCAGCACTCTTTAAGGCCTGACTACAAGTAAAAAGCAACATCCTTAATGCTTTAATTCAAATGCTCCTAAATCAATCAAGGTTAATTGCAAACAAAAGACAGGTTCAAAGGCCTTCTTCCATGCTTGACTTTCCTCAGTTATTGTTAGAATTCGCAGCTGTCCCATGGTCGGTGTGCACACACATCGCAATCCCAAATACACACATTGCCTGTCTGTACCTGACACCAAACACAGCTTTGTATTTCACATAACCTGAGGCTTCACCCCACTCATTACAGACATCAGGGTGTAGCTGCTTATACTGCTCATCTCTGCCCCTGGAAGAGAGGCATTCAAAGAATGAGATGCCCCATAGGATTCTGGTTGTGTGCTTTCCTCAAAAACATGGTGAGATGAGGTGTGTAGGACTCATTTCTTCAGAAGGGCAGGAGAAACCTCTGAAGGCCTCCCCTAAAGGGCCTCCTTACCCAGCAGTCTGACACAGATTTGCTTCTGAAGAGCTTTGTAATTTGTCCTTATTATGCTCTATGTGTGATTTAATGAAAGCCTCTTTCTCTACTGTAATTGAGCTCTTCATCTCATCTGAAAAGCAGAGCACAATCCCTTCAGAGATGGTGTTTGAGTAACAGCCTGTTTGTGTTTCCTCTGCTGTGGTGCTGCTCATGGAGCTGCTCACTCCTCATTTAAAAGCAGAAAATAAACAGATTTCTCTGAGTCAAAAATACATCAGTGATGCCACACAGAGTAGGTTTGAATAGAAAACTCTTCCACTGCCCAGCTGAGCAAGCAAGATCTTCCCTGGTTCTGCAAAGAATATGAAGAAGGGAGTTTTCCTTAGGGAGCACCTGAGGCCTCATGCAGGTGATGCTCAGCAAGAGGCACCTGGGCATGGCAGCTGTCAGCTAAACAATTGGCTCTGGGCAGATAGGAGTTGGCAGGAGGTAAGAGTGGAAAGTCAAAACAACAGGATGCTGAGAAACATGTAAGAGGAATAATGATCATCTTAAAGATTCAAAAAGCATTTTTACAAAAATCCACCAAAATCTCCTGATTTTGATCAGTCTGACCTTCCTAAATAGCATTTTGCAATCAGAATTAGGAGTTGAGAGACACTCAAGAAGGCTCAGCAGAGGATTTTCCATTGGGACCTTAGTACATATCTTTTACTGTGCTGTAGTTTGAAGGAGGCCCCGAGCTCCAGCTGCAGCCTGGGGAGACCCTGTAGACAGAAACACTCCCCACAGCTGCTGTGGGACTGACCCAGAACCAGAATCTGGAGGCAACTGTGTCCAATACTTCCCACTAGAAAACACTTGAAGCTTGATCCACACTTCTCAGTTCAGACCTCAGGCAGTGCCAGGAGTCACCAGTTTGCTGCTGCTCTGTGCAGAACTGGTGGCTGTGAGTGGCAGAGCTGTGGGGTCAACAGGCTGATGGCTTTTTGAGGCACACAGAACCTTCCATCTCTACTGCCCTGTCCCCAGGAGAGAGTGGATTTTCCTAGAGAAATACCTGGAGAGTGGAAAGGATGAAGAGAAAATCATTCCCTGCCAATGGATGCTGTGCTTGTTGCAAACACATGAGCTACACCTGGTAGCAGTCCTTGCTGCCAATCCACAGGGATTCCAGGCTGAGATCAGCTCAGCTCTGTCATTTGCCAGGAGATTGAAGATCAGACTTTGCACCACACTTCCAGAGCTGCCCTGACCCAGCCTGCAGAGCAAGAAAGGATCAGGATCGGGTTCCAGCGCTGTTTTCAGCACTGTTTTATTCACCCTGAGGGGACAGCAGGAGGCTGCTGGCGCCTTTGCCTTGGGAATTGGAGATCATGGCTGCTCTTGTCCCTCTTCTGCTTGCCACTTGAATTTTATCTGTAAAAGGGCAACTACCTTTTTCGATCAGTGCTTCCCAGAGTGCTTTCATGACAGGGAACTTGGGCTTTTGGTTGCAGGCACCATGATGAGCAGATCTTGAATACTCACAAATCCCTGAGCACAAAGTCAAGGAGAATTAAAGCAGCCTCACAGGCCACATTTGCAGTGCACAAACACAGCCCTGTTGCTGCTGCTGCTGAAATAGAATCGACTGACAGAGGCCATCACAGAAATTGCCTCTCAAGTGTCAAATCAAATGAAAAAATCCACCAGGAGGAAGAAAAACCAGAACTTCTTGACTCCCTTCCTTGTTTCTTCCGAGCAGCAGCAGCAGCAGCAAATGGAGATGCCCAGAGGCATTCCCAGCTGCTGCTGATCCCAGCTGGAGCCCAGCCTGCTGCCCAGTCCCAGCGGGAAGCTGAGCCCAGCCCGGGCAGCTCCCGCAGTGTCGGGAGCTCAGCGCACGCGGGGCCAGGCCCAGAGCCCCGGGCACGGCCGCCCATTGCGGGGCAGCGGCGCAGACGGAATGTCCTGCGGCCCAAACCTCCTGCTCCTGCCACACAGCGCCAGCCTTCTCCCCCTCCTCCTCCTCCTCTCCCAGCACGCCACAAATTCCAGCTCGGAGGAGGCTGCCCCAGGGAGGGCTCAGGGTCCTGCTTCAGCCTCAGGCTCCCTGCAGAGGAACAGGGCATCTTTCAATCACTTCCACAAGCTCAGGGTTCCCATTTCATGGGGAATCTGGGCTGAAAATGGCCTTGTTAAGAAGGAAAATAGCAGAGGGAATGGATTGGAAATTATTAGGAATAATGACCCTTCTTACAGACAAAGTTCACCAGGTCATTCCCTGCATTTCTCCTTTACAGATTCTTTCACTCATCTCCTGAGAGGTCCAGTTGTTCTGCTGCTTTCCATGAACTGATTTTTATCACTGCATGAGATGTAGAAGCAGCGGAACTGAACGAAGAAACAAACTCCATCTGTCAGCCCATTTTCATCTTCTAGATCGCTTTCAAGGTGTCCATGGGGATGATGGAATGATTATCACACAGCTCTCCATTTCTGGCTGCAAGCTCTGGAGATTCTCTCTCGGCATTCAGTCAGGCTTGCATTCCCTAACAATTCCTGGGAGCCCGTCATGGTTTCTTAGGGTAGAACAAAAACAATGAAAATTTCACCAATGGCACAACAGCCCAGCCCACAAGGAAAAGAAAGAACAAGTTGTCAACTTCTCAAACCTTAGTCTTTCTTTGCTGAAATAGTCGTGCTGCACGCACGGTGTGGAAAGCCAAGAGAAGCTGCAGTTGGTGGCACATCTTGTGACAGAAGCTGCACCTCGTTCTCCAGGAAAGGTTCTTGGAAAGAGCAAACAGGACTGAGGAGAAGATTCTGGGAAAACTGAAACAGCTTGTAAGAAATGAAATTAAAATGGGGAGAACAAATCCAAGACATTTTACTGTATTTATTTTTATGCTCCCCTTTTCCATCTTGCACTAATTCTCCATCCCATTAATTCCAAATGGATCTCACCTCAAAGATCCATGACTTAGCATGTTTTAGACACTGTCAAATACCATGAGCTACACACACTTTGCCTTCCCCTGGTTTTCTTGGAGAGCAATGCTGGAGAGGTAAGTGCAGTTGTGGGTCAGGTACAAATTCTGCATTCAGGGAATGCGTTCCGATAGTGTTTGACCCTCAGCAGGGACAATGCACAGCAGCGACCGAGGGGATTCCTGTGCCGCTGTGCAGGAGTGCAGACTCTGGGTCTGGGCTGAACACCGCAAAGTTCCCGTGTTTGGACAGGCTCAGGGGCTGCCCCCGGGGAGCGTTGGGCTTGGCAGGGGGGTGAGCGGGCAACGGACAAACGGACACGGGGAAAAACGGCCCCGGTGCTTCAGTTGCAGCAGCAGCAGCGGTGATAGCAGCGACATTTTAGATTCTTGCTTGTCCTCTCCTCTCCTCTCCCGCAGTCCCGCACCCTCTCCCGGTCTCCCTTCCCCGGCGGCCCCTCCTCTCCCAGTTTCTCTCTCTCCGTGCCCGGCCGGACCATGCCCCCGGCCGGCCCCCGGCCCCGGGCGGGGCTGCCCCGGCCCCAGCCCCGGGCGTCCCTCCGCGGTCTCGCCTCCGGCCGGCTCTGGCCGTACTGGCGGTGGCGCTGCTGGGCGGGCATCAGTGCCTGGGGATGGGGCGGCATCGTCTCCCTTTGGCTCCGCCTGGCCCGAACCCGGCCCCGGCCCCGGCCCCGGCCCCGGCCCCATCACCGGCCCCGACCCCGGCCCCGGCCCCGGTTCCTGCCGGGGCCCGCGGAGGACACAGGCGTCGCGGCCGCTCCCGCCGCCTCCGCTGCGGCTTGCCCGGCCCGAGCTCCGCCGCTCGGCAGCGCGGCCGCCGGCCCCGAGCCGCCGCTGTCCCGTTGCAGGGAGCGAACGCCCGGGGATGGCCGGCCCGGGGCCCTTGAGGGGCGCTCGGGGGCCGTTGCCGGCCCCGGGCCGAGCGCTGCCAGCCGCGTCCCGCCGGCAGGAAAGGCGCAGCAGGGCCTGAAGGAGCAGTACCGGGTGGGCTCGCTGCTGGGGCGCGGCGGCTTCGGCAGCGTCTTCGCGGCCACGCGTCTCTCGGACGGCGCCCCGGTGAGCGGCGGGGCCGGCGGCGGGCGCAGGAGAAGGGGGGGACGAGGAGGAGGAAGAGGGCAGAGGATGGGGCTGGGCAGCGCGGACGGCGAGCTGACCCTGCTGCTTCCCTTGGCTTGCAGGTGGCCATCAAAAGGGTGCCACGTTACTGCGTCCGGCATTGGGACAAGCTGGTGAGTGAGTGGGGCCAGCGGGAGAAGCCGGGCCGTGCCGGGCGGGGATGAGGCGAGGCCCGGCAGGGTGGGAGCCGCCAGGACGCCTCGAGGGAGAGCGGGCGTGGGGCCAGCGCAGGGCACAGAGCATCCCGGGCTGGCTGAGGCTTGCCGAGCCCCGGCACGGCATCAGCCTCACTGATGGCATCGTGCTCCTCCCGCAGCCCGACGGAACCAGCGCACCCCTGGAGATCGTGCTGCTGGCCAAGGTGTCCACTGGCTTCCCTGGTGTGGTCCAGCTGCTGGAATGGCGTGAGCTCCCCAACGACATCCTGATGGTGATGGAGCGGCCGGAGCGCTCTCAGGACCTGCAGCATTTCATTCGGGCACGGGGGTTCCTGCCCGAGGAGGTGGCGCGGGAGCTGTTCCGCCAGGTGCTGGAGGCCGTGCGGCACTGCACCAGCTGCGGGGTCCTGCACAGAGACATAAAACCAGAGAACATCCTGATTGACCTGGCCACAGGGCAGGCCAAATTGATTGACTTTGGCTGTGGCACCTACCTGCAAGACACAGCCTACATTCACTTTGCAGGTGAGCCCATGCAGGGGTGTGCTCCTGGTCCCAGCATCTCATGGCCCAACATCTCACAGCCCAAGCTGGGTGTGGCACCGGAGATTCTCCCTTTTGCTGCCCTTCATAGCTCTGAGTCTTCGGCTAAGTTGCTTTTGAGCATGGCTGAGTGGGGAGCCAGCTTCCAGCCCTGCTGGCAGCCTTTGCCCACCACTCTGCCCAGGACTGGGGCTGGGGCTGGGGCAGCCGGCAACAAAAACACCCGTGGGTGGGGGTAGCAGAGAGGGTTTGCCAGAACCTGTGCCCCAGCCAGTTTTGTGTGCAGGTGAGAAAGGGCTTTTGACTGCTCAACTCACCTGGTTTGTCTTGGGTTCATGTTTCTTGGGGCAATGCAGGCAGGGAGGATGAAGGCATGGTTTTTCCCCAGCACTAAATGGGTTTTTCCTTGTCATGGTGTGACCTTGCCAAGGCTTCTGCTGCCCTCTTCCAACACCAGTGGATTCCTTTCCAACCCGAATTCTGTACACAAGTCCCAGGTGCTGGCGAGAGGGCAGTGGTCACCCCGTGTGCCACTGGGGCAGCCCCCACAGGCCCAGGGAGGGTGGGGCCAGGCTCTGGGAGCAGCAGCATCCCCCTGCTGAACTCCATCTGTATTCCATAGGAACACGGTCATACAGCCCCCCAGAATGGACCCACTTTGGCTGGTACTATGGCAAGCCAGCTACCATCTGGTCTCTGGGCATCCTGCTGCACCAGATGGTCTGCGGGGAGCACCCCTTCAGGAGGGGCCAGAAGATCAGCTGGGACCATCAGCTCTCGCTGCCACAAAGGCTCTCTCAAGGTAGATCCTCATCTCTGGGCATGGGGGGAATACCAGTGCTGGGAGACAGCAGCAGGCTCGTGAGCATCCCGCTCTGGCAGCTGCTGAGGAGGTGGCACATGTCCTGCTCTCCTGCTCTCCTCCAAAACAGGGAATGGATGGGAAAGTTTAGGCCCAGCTCTGAGCACATCCAGCATGGGCTGGGCACGGGAACAGTGGGGCAAAGCCAACAGGAGCCTTCTTCAAGTGACCAGCAGTTTCTGGTTTCTCTGCCCAGAGTGCCAAGATCTGATCAGGCGGTGTTTATCCATGCTGGACGTGGAAAGGCCCTCCTTAGAAGAGCTGCTCTGTGACCCTTGGATGCAGGATATTCATCTGCCCTAGAAGAAGGGAGAGAGCCACAGGCACACTGTGATGCAGGGCCCTGGTAAGTTCCAGCTCCACACATGCCTTGGCCATGAGTAGCAAAGGAACCCAGACTTTTTGTCCTTTTTTGTCCTGCCTGTGTCACTGCCCAGGGCTCATCAGATGGGAGCACACAGCCCTTGTGCTGGAGCTGAGCTGTTCTGCCCAGCACCGGTAGCACAACAACTTGATTTGGTTGTCCTGGTTCCCTGACAGCTGGGGCCCTGGGCAGAACCCTAAGAGCCTGGTCTCACCCCAGGGAAGGAGAAGGAGCCCCTGGAGAAGCTGTACTAGGTGGGCCAGCTGCTGCTGGAGACAGCGAGGACGACATCAGGGATGGCAACCTCTTCGTGGACCTGGCCACTGGCCATCTGAAGATGATGGACTTCAATTCTGGCACCTTCTCCAAAGCCAGGCTCCACAGCGAAATTGCAGATGAGTCCACACGGAGGGGGATGCTCCCAGATTTGGGCATTGCACAGCCTGGCCAGGAACCAAAGTTTCCCCCTTTGCTGGGGCAGATGCAGCTAATCCTTCAGTCGGCTGCCCAGCTGCTTTTGGCAGGGCTGGGGGGATGGGCTGGGCTGGGTATGAAATGGGAGTGGGCTCCTGGCCCTGCCAACAGCCCCCAGCACCCACCGTGCCCCGGGCTGGGGCTGGGGCTGGGGCAGCCAGCCCAACACAAACAAACCCCATGGCAGGAGCTTAGGTGGGAATCCAGAACCTTTGCAGGGGCTGCTTTGCTGTGCAGGCAAGGAAGGGCTTGGGCTGCTCCACTGCCCTTGTTTGCTTTGGGATCACCGTTATTGTGGGGGGCAGTGCAGAGGGGAAGGGAGAAAGCCTGGGCTTCCCTCACCTGTGGGTGGGTTTTTCCCTGGCATGCAGGGGTTGGACTTTTCTCAAGCCCCTGGCAGAGATAATATTTTTTACCTTGTTTTCCCTTTTTTGTCTGTAATCTATTTTCAATAATTGGTTGTTTGTTTTTCTAGAGGAAGCGTTCCAGGTGGGCTCCAGTCTAGATCAGGAAGTGCTTGGGATCATCTGTGGCATGGATGGGCCGTGTCCTTGGAGAAGGCTGAGGACACTGTTTGGGACCAGCTTTTCTTCCAGCAGGGGATGGCGTGAGGTGGGTCCCCGTCTGCTTGGCATGGTTGCATCAGAGCTTCTGGGAGATGGCAGCGAGCACAGGAGCATCCTGCTCTGGGCGGCTGCTGAGGAGGTGGATGTGCCCTGGCTGGCTGCAGGCTGGACACATGTCCTGCCCTCCTGCTCTGCTGCCAAAGGCAGCAGTGATGGGCAGCTCTGGGCATGGCTCTGAGCACGGCCAGCATGGCCTGGGCACCGCAGGTGGCTGGGACAAGGGCACAGGAGCCTTCAGCTGATGGGCGGTTTCTGCTTTCTCTCCTTGCAGCCGGGCTCTGCGGATGCTGAGGCTGCTCTGGGCTCTGCCAGGGCTCTGCTGGGGCTCAGCACCGGCCAGAATCTGCCAAAGAAGAAATGGTGGGACCTGCAGCACAGACTCACTTGAGCATTTTGGCAACACAGCTCAAGTTGGCAGTGTGTTCACCTCCAAGTGAAAACATGACACCCCTCAAAAACTAAACTTGTTCAATAACTTTTGAAATGGGATGACCCCAAATGACATTTCTCAGCTTGCTCAAGCTGTATCTCAGCCCTTCTATGAACAGTTCACTCCCCCAGTAAAAGTTCTCTTTTACTTTCCAACTGCTCCCTCTTTTCCCGCAGTGAGTTCCCAGCCCATTGCAGTCTCCATCACACTGTTGCCTTCCTTGATGTCCCTCACAACAGGGAAGAGGGAGCCCCAGGCTTAGGGGATTCTTCCTGTCACTGGCTGAGAAGCAGCAATGTCTCAGATGTCAATGGGATTTTAGTGTAATTCAGAGTCACTCTCCTGCCCTCAGGTCTGTTCACTGCTGAGTTCCCACTTCCCTTTTTCCTTGTCCTTGCAGCAGGATGAGCTCTCTGAATCCCCTTGAGTCTCCCCACTCTTCCCAGCCCACCCACCCACCTCAGTGATGCCAAAGCTGAAGCTTCTCTGTCTCCTCTGGCACACCAGTCCAGTGCCCTGTGCAGGGAGCCCCAACCCCAGAGCACAGCACACAACAGTGCAGTCTGGGCTGGAGCAGCTGCCCTGCAGCCCTGGCTTGGCTCTTTGTGGCAAGGGAATGCTCCCTGTTTCCAGTTGTCCCAGCAGGATGGCCCCAGGTCAGAGCCCAGCGGGACTCCCACTGCAGCCCCTGGAGCTTGGGGCAGACAGTGCTCCCAGAGCTGAGGTTCCTGGGGAGCACCCGGAGCTGTGCCTTGCACTCTGTTGCCGTGTGTCACAGTGCAGGATGGCTAGTGCTGTATGACTGCACCAGCCCCTGGTTTGACTGACAGGGGCCTCGCCCTGTCACATCTCCCCCAAGGCTGCAGAATTTCACTGGCCAGAGTCTGACAAAGCATAGAGATCAGAGCAATGAAATTATCCAGACTGGGCTTTTCAAAGGCCCTTTGGAAGGAAGGGCTTGAGAATAAATGCTCTCTGTTTGCCACATGAACATCGAGGTGAGTGGTCTCGGTCTCCAACTCACTCCCCCTCCAGCCAATGTTACAGCCTCCCACTCCCTCACACATCCCCCTCGTGCCTCCCCACTGCCGTGTCCTGTCAGGGCTCCCTCAGCCCCTCATCCCTTCATGGCCCTGTCCCCTCAGGGTCTCCCCCAGCCTGGCCAACCTGCCCGGCAGCAGCGCCGCAGCCCCACAGCAGCTCCAGAGCAGCCCCATCCAGAGGCACCTCGGAGCCCTCAGCAATCCAGCCAGCACCACACGGGTAGGAGGACACGGATGGCGCTTCCTGCCTGGCACAGGGCTTGTGGCCATCTCCAGGCACAGCTCTCACAGGGATACCCACAGCTCTGGCCCCTGACCACCTGCTTGTCGGCAGCACAAAGGCTTCAGCAGAACCACCAAAGTCCTAGAGGCTTCTGGCCATTTTCCCTGCTACACTGCATGCCTGGACAGCTTGCTGAGCCCAAGCACCCTTTTTCCCCTCTTCCCCTATGCCCTGGAGACCCTGGGAAGCAAAAGAAAGATCCTGGGAGTCTGTGTATTACAACACACTCTATATACTAAAGAAAAAACAAAAAGAAGAACAGTCTCAAAGAAATAGAAAATTCCCACTGGCTCAGGTGGCTCCAGCAGACAGAGCCTCTGGGCTCAGGTATCTGCAGAGCTCCAGCAGGGCAGACAGCCAAGCCCCGACAGATGAGGCCATGTCTTCCATGCCCTGAGGAGCTGATCCTGCAGCCTCTGGAAGACAGAAGATCGCTCACTCTGTAGGGACTGGAGGACATACAATGTTTGAAGTGCCACATCTGACACGGCACTGCTGATGTCCTCCATCAGGTGTTCAAGGGCTGAAAGAGAGGAACAGAGCCATAGTCAGATCCCAGACCTGAGGGGACCCGAGTAGAGCCCCCTGCCAGGGCCATCCCAGCCGGCTCTAGCCATGGCCAGGAGGGAGCAGGGACCAACAGGACCAGCCCGAAGCTGCCGGCCACGAATCCCCCACGTGGCCCTGAAATCTCTCTGTGCTCTGCCCACACCGCCCCTCGGCCGCACAGGGAGCAGAGCCCTCCACAGCCGGGGAAGAGCTCGCAGCTCCCCCCGCCAGCCCCCGCTGCCAGCCCGCTGCCCTCACTCACTGTAGCAGATGAACCGGAGCTCTTCCTTCTTCCCCTTCAGGTGCTGCCCGGCCATCCCTGGGAACACAGATCCTGTCACGGCCCCAGCGGCACAGCTCCCTGCCAGCGGTGCTGCCGGCGCTGTGGCCACACGCCCTGCTGGCCCGGCAGGGCTCAGCCCGGCCCTTGCCGCACGCTGCCGGCCCAGGGCACGGCTGCCAGAGGGCGGCAGCAGCGCCGAGGCCCGGCGGGGCTCCACGGCGCCGGGCACGGCTGGCGCTGCCGGGGCAGCAGGCGGGGCTGGGGGCGAGCTGCGGCGGGCCGGGGAGGGAGCCCGGGCTCGTGGCTCACCCATGAACCTGATGGCCACCACTTGCAGGGGCTCCTGTGGGCTCTGCAGGTAGGGCAGGGCCCGGCGCAGGTGCTCGGCCACTCTGCTGCTGTCCTCTGCCAGCTGGAGAGAGCGACAGGAGGGAAGGGTTGGCGCGGGCTCAGCCCCTCGGGCGGGCGCTGCCTGCGCCCAGCCCCGGCCTCCCCTGCCCGCACAGCCCTGAGGCGCGGCCAGCAGCCGCTGGCGCCGGGCTCTGGAGGGGGCAGAGGGCCGGCTGCTGCCCGGGGAGCCGCGGTGCCGGCCTGCCCTACAGCCCCACCGGGCCGGGACTGCATCGGCCCCCGGCTCGGGCCCACAGGAGCCTGGAGAAGAGCCCGTGCGGCCTCTGGGTGCAGCAGCGGGCAGGGGCACAGCTGCCAGCCCCGCACTCTGAGCACCGCGCTCTGGGGGCTTCTCCAGGCTGAGGCTGGGCCTTACAAGCTGTCCTTACCAGGCACTCAGTGAAATTCCACAGCTTCTGGTTCTTCACCAGTCTTTCAAGATCCCTCCTATTCAGGAAATTGGCCACACAAAGCAGCAGTTCCCGAGAAGCCTGGAGAGCAGCAGAGATGGGGAGATGGCCCCACAGCCCAGGGTGCAGGACCCGTGTCCCAATGCCAAGGCCTGGAGGAGGCTGCAGCCCGGCAGGCGCCAGTGCAGGAGGCAGCCGAGCCCCCTGCTAGGGGGACAGCAGAAGCCCATGAGTCCTCACCTGTGCCACAAGCTGATTGTCATCATGGCAGTGGAAGAAGAGTGGCAGCAGGCTCTGGCACAAGGGTGTCTTCAGGGCCTTTTTTCCCTTTTCCAGTGGAAGAGTCACCAATGATCGGAAGAGCAGTATGGAGAGCAGCTGCACCTGGCTATTGTTCTGTATGAAAGGAAGAAAAATAAAACTCAGCATTGGGTGCATGGGGCTCATCTTGGCACAGGCCTGCCAATCCACAGTGCACAAAGTGTCCAGGCAGCAGCCAGTGGCCGTGGCTGGGGTCAGCGAGCCTTACGTGGTCAAAGAGTGGCAGGAGCGCCTCAAGCAGCTGCAGTGTGATGGGGCTGGGCATCAGCATGTCATTGTCCAAGATGATAAAGCTGAGAAGTATGACTGTCATGCTAACTATCTCTCCATCTGTGTCCCACAGGAGCTTCACAAGACTTTCAGTCAGGCTCCACATTTTTTCGGTCTGTGCGGAACACAAGTTGGTGAAACGCCATCCTGCTGCTGCAGGGCCTGGAGGCCAGAGGTCTGCCCCAAAGCACTCAAGCAGCTGAACTGGGAGGCAGGAGAGCTGGGAGCAGCTGACCTGGCACCCAAAGCCCAGCCAAACCCAAGTGACTGCATTCCCCAGCTCAGCCTCAGCCGCTGCCCCCTTCTCACCATGGAGGGCTCCTCAATGAGCTCGAGAAGGGCCCTGAGCACCAGGCGACGCCTCTCCCTGCACTCGCTCTGCAGCTGCCTTGACAAGACTTGCAGGACTCTGTTAGCACCACGTTCACTCAAATCCAGGCACGCGAGGACCTGAAAGGCACAGGGCAGTGACAGCAGACCCGGCTGGCAGGATCTCAGAACCGCACAGGACTGGGCCCAGGCAGCAGCACAGGGCATGGGCACCGTCCCAGGGAGCTGCGGCTCCGAGAGGGCAGAGAGCTGGGAGGCAGCTGAGCGAGGCAGTGCTGGCCATCAGGCTCACCTCCACAAGGAAGGCCAGGGCGGGCAGCTCCCAGCGTGGCTCCTGTGTGCTGAGCAGCCGGAGCAGGTAGTGCGCGATCCGGGAACACAAGGGGATGGAGACACAGCACATCTCCCTGGCAGGAGAAGAAGGAACCAAGACTGTGGTCCAGGGGGCAAACTTTTGTCAGGACTGACTCACAGAGGTCTGGTCTTTCCCCAGCATCCTGCAAGCGGCCCTGGCCTATTTAGGAGGTCGCTCCTTGTAGGCACCCTCCTCTCCCAGCCTTTTCCAGTCTGCTTGGCCATCCCTTGGTGACAAGGCCCTCTGGCCCATGACCACAGGGACTGTGAGAAGCACCCTGGGCACAGAGTACAAATGTCAGAGGGAGTGGGGAGAAGGGGGTCTCACCTGGCCAGCAGACCCATGGCACAGTGGTGGGTGTCAGCACACAGCAGCATGTCCCAGCCACAATTGCGTTCCATTGCCACCACCACATCCTCCTGCTGCATTCGGCAGAGCAGGGACTTGAGGGTCTGCACTGCAAACCTGCGTGCAGAGCAAAGCCCAGGTCACGCTGGGAGCACTGGCTCCTGTCTAGGGACATGACAGGGATAAGAGGAGTGGGATGGAGCACCTTTTGGGGCTGGTGGCAAGGCCATGCTCTTCCTGGCATCCCTTCCAGAAGGTATCGACCTCTTCTGGCACATCCAGAGTGCTGAAGAACACTTGGAAGAGCAGATGCACAGATACGTGGGAGGAAATACACCGTCACCATATGTGGGACACCGGGCACCTGGAGGATCTTCCACATCACCACAGTTGCCTGCAAAGGACAAAGTCCCCTGAGACAGCGCTCAGTGCCAAGGTGTCCATGTGGCAGGGCCTAAGCACAGGAGGGAGAGGCCCAGAGAGACACAGGGGGAGCACCGGGCCTGGTGTCCCTGAAGCTGCTCCGAGGCCAGGTTTCAGCCCAGCTCCTGAGGCAGGGAGATGCAGTGGGGGAAGGAGGATGGAAAGCTGCTGGAGAGGTGGCCTTGGAGCCAGCAAAGGCCAGTTTCAGAAACTCACAGCCAGGACAAAGACAACCGTTTTGTCCCCATCAGACGTGCAGGTGCTGTGCTCTGGCCAGTTGCCCAGCACATCCAGGAGTATCAGCAGCGCTGGCTCCGCAGTCCTGGGCGAGGACGTGATGCTCCTCCACATGGTCAAAGCAGCTCTGTGGGGTTAGAGCTCTGTCTCAAGGGGGGTCTCAGACACAGCACCGTGGCCTGGGCAGCAGTGGGGATCTGAGCTGGCTGCCAGCTCTGCCTCTGCCCACTGGCCCTCACCAGCAGCACCCAGGCAGCCCAGCCCTGTGGGGACAGGCCCCTGAGGGGCAGTGAGGGAGCATGGCAGCAGGCTTGAGGGCTGAATGCAAGGGCTGTCAAAGAGAGCAGCAAGAGGGCCCTGTAACTCTCTGTTGGTCAGACACCTGAACCAGGCTGTCCAGGCTGATGGGCTGGGGAGCCCTGAGCCCTCTGGGCAGGTGGGCCCACCCACCCAAGCAGACCTGCCACCCCCCTGAGCCCTGGCAGCGCTGGTGCCCATCTCCTGCTCCAGAGACCTGTGTCCCCAGGGGGCTTCTGTGCCAGAGGGAGCCAAAGCCCACGTGCATTGGGGGCTGTGCTCCTTCCTGCAGGGGCTGTTGGCAGGAGCACCTGGAGCAACTGCTGGCAGCACTTGGTCTCTGTCAGAAGCTCTCACTCCATGCTGAAATTATTTTCTCATTGAAATAATCTTCTTTAGCACAAAAACACCTTAGCAGTGAAGGCACAGAAGAATCTGGCGTTTAAGAATCCTCACTTCAGGAAAGCTTTCCTTCCCATTGCTCAACTCAAGTAGTTTCAAAAAGTTGCAAACTTCCCAAATTCATTGGGATGGCCTGAGAAAGTGAAGAGTTGGAATTACACTTCTCATCTCAAAGCAGCAACACATTTGCCCTAACATCATCCACTGAGATTCACTTTACAGAATGTAACACTACACAGAGGCAAGAAAAAGGCAATTCTTTGGTTTGCAAATGGTTTTCTATGAAAGGATGATAATATCCTAATTCTCTTAAAGATTAAAAGCTCTCAAGGAATGAAAGTTCACTCAGAGTTACAAAAGTAGCCCAAACAAACAAGTAGATGGCAAATGGCTAATCCTCCCCCTGGTACAGATATCCAAGTGGCCAGTAAAGTACAGCTCTCCCCTCTTGTTCACTGCAGGAGAATCAGGATCTTGAACAGGAAGAGTCACAGATATTCTTTCTGCCCTCTGTAACCAAAACTGTGCCAAACCACAGATGCTGCCTTCAAAGTGACTCAAATTCCAGCCTAGACCTCTCACCTTCCAGACAACTCCTTCCCCAACACCCCATCAACACCAACCCCACCCACAAACTCCTGCCCAGAAGCCCTCAACACCCCACCAGGACCCCCAGCTGTCCCTGTCCCTCCTCAGAGGTTTCCCACCCTCCAGCAGATGCCCTGGTTCCCTGCACGTGCTGTGGGATTGCACTCAGGAGGATCTGCTCCAAGGCCTTCCCTGGTGGCAAGCTCAGGCTGCCAGGCCTAGGGCTCCTGGATCACCCTTCCCACCTCACTGGGAGCTCCCTGGGAAGCACTTTGCTTGAGAAGCCAGCCCCTTTCCTCCAAAGGCATTTTCCCAAATGTGTAGCTTTCCTGGGGAACACCAACACACTCTTGAGAAAAGCTGGCAACGCTGAATGACTCCAGGTCCTTTCAGGACAGGCACTCCAGCTCTAGCTGGTATTCCCCCAAGTGTGTTTCCAGGTGGAGGCTCAGAGGTGCAGCCCCAGGCTCTCTACAAACACAAGCTGCCCGCTGCCTCTTCACCTGCCTCAGCTTCTGCCTGTGGTCACAGCAGCAAAACCAGGCTGTTCCCAGCCAGAGCCCAGAGCCCTGTCCCCACAGGACGCTCTTGCCAGAACCTTCCAGCACTCTCTGCTGTGCACACAGTGCTTTTCATGCCCGCTCCCAACAGGCTTTGGAATGCAGAGCACAACCTGGCTGGCTCTGCCACCAGCACACCCCAAACACAGGTGGAGGAAGAAGCAGCAGGGGTCGTTTTGCGGCCATGCCCAAGAGAAACTGGAAGGCTGCCCTCCCTGTCTGTGTACCGCCACTGGGTCTCTTCTAGCCAGATAGCGAGACGGGTCCAGGGTTCCTTCAGGCGAGCAGTCTCAGGCCGGGCAGCTCAGCCTTCAGCAGGCCGAGTGTCCGAGGCCTAAGTGCCCCAAGCCTGACAGCTTAGCAAGCTCAGTGATTATCAGCTCTTAGTGATTTTCAGCTCTTTTATAATTTCAGCTCTTTGCTTGCTAAGATGCTGGCCTCAGTGGCATCCACAGAGCAGATGGAGAGAGAGGAGAAGGCAGCCTCGGAGATTCCACGATGGTTAATTTGCAGGGAGATCGCGAAGGGTTCCGACGAGCAGCTCTTCTACCAGAATGGGCCAGGATGGCTACTTATATAGGGTTAGGAGGGACTGAAAACTGACCAATTGTAAGGGTTAGGGAAAATAGCCTATAGGGTCACAGAGCGATAAGCTAGGCCAGAGGACCTAAGTGAGGACTCCAGGCTTAGCTATTCTGACTCAGCAATTGCTTATCTCAGACTTACATCCTCGACAGGGCCCTAGCCATCTTTGTGTCCGCTACACCTGTGGTCCCACTTGGTTGGCTTTCTGACTGGGTCTGAGCCTGGGGCTGCCATTCCTCACTTGTGGGGACCAGAACCACACCCGGGATCCCAGCACTGCCTGACAGCGCTCCAGGCACTGGCACGGTGGTGTGTCTGAGTCTCAGGCACTGTGCAGCTGCTTCATTTGCTCTTAGGCACACCCAAAGCTCTTTGTTAAGCCCAGATGGTCTTTGATTCTGCCCTCTTCCTGATCCTGTGCAGAGATGGAGCACTGCTGTGCTTTCAGGAAGCTGTTCTTGAAACCCTCCAGCATTCCAAGCTCTTTGCCCTCTGTGGATGCTTGCCACGCTGGGTTCAGAGCATCCTCAGGTTGGCTCTTCCAAAGTCCAGGGGCTCCAGGGTGCACAGCAAGATCTGTAGCTCCACAGTGTTGTGGAACTGGACCTCCAGCACAGGGACCTTTCCAGCCTGATCTGCCCTCGTTCCTCTGTGTCTGTGCAAAAAACACAGCATGGAAGAGAATGGCAGGAAGGGCCTGTGTGTCCCAGGGCTCCAGATTTGCATCGCTCCAGCTCCACAGAGATGCAGGTAAAGCGAAGCAGCCAAACTGTTCATTAATGGAAGGTGAAGCAAAGGGATGAGCTGGGAAAGAAGAAAGGGGATGGGCAGGGCCTGAGGGCTGGAGGCAGGAAGCTGTCAACAGGGAGGGAGAAGGCAGGAGCTATGGGAGCTTCCCACAAGCTCAGCTGTGCCAATCATCAGCTATGCCCTGGAGCTCCAGCTGGTCTCCTCTGCTCTCCATGTGGTCTCACCTTCCAAGGGATCTGGAGGTCTTCAAGAGATGCTGGTTCTTTTGAGCCAGCAGATGAAAGTAGTTCTGCAGCTCTTCCCTCAAAAATCATCTGTATAAATGTGCTTATGTGAGAGGGGCTGTTGTCTTCACTCAGGCCTTGAAGGGCTGGAAGAGAGAGGAGCAGAGCCACAGTCAGAACCTGGATGTGCAGGAATCCAAGGAGACCTTCCTGCCAGGGCCATCCCACCCAGCTCTTGCCATGGCCACAGGAGAGGAGGGGCCAAGGGGATCAGCTGCAAGGTGCTGGCCATGAATCCTCTCACCTATGTCCCTGAAATCTCTGTGTGCTCTGCCCACGCCACCCCTCATCCCCACAAGGACTGAAGCCCACTGCAGCCGTGGCAGGGATTGCAGCTCCCTGCCCAGGTATTGCAGTTCCCTGGCCAACCCCCACTGACAGCCCACTGCCCTCACTCACCCTCACGGAGGGCCTGGAGCTCTTCCTTCTGCCCCATCAGGAGCACCCGGGCCATTTCTGGGAACACGGCTAACCATAAAAAGGGCTGCTGTGGCTATTATCCAGTTTGCTTTATGGCTTAATGAGGTGAGGAATTCATGGATCTTTAACTTCCTTTGGAAGGCAGGCACATGGATTCAGAGCTATCACGCAATGTGTGGGTTTGGGGTTTCTTTAATAATGGTACTTGCTGAGGAAATGACACTGGGGGAAATTTACTCCCAACCCTTCACACAGCTCTTTGAGTTTGCCCCACCAGTTTTCAAAGGGTCCAGATCAACTCAAAATGCAAATGATATACAGTTGCTGGTGTTGCTGGTAAGCCTGTTCTATTTAGCATTCAGAGATAAGGGAAGTTTAACGTGGATAAACACACTGACACCTACCCCAGAGACAAGGGATGCTGCTGCCCCAGAGCCTGACCCTGCCCCACAGCCCACCTCAGAAACAAACCACCCAGACTGGGTAGGGGTTCTGGTGAAAGAGATGGGCCAGATGCTGAAGGAGTACATTTCCCCATGTGTTGAGAAACCCTCCCCCTGCCTCAAAGAAAGAGAGTCTGATGGTGCAGCAGTGGAGCCCACAGATGTTACAACCGTCCAGGTTCCAGCTGAACTGCAAAGGCAGTCACACGCAGCAGCAGTCACCCCTGTGGAAACAAGGAGACCTAAGAAGAAATCAGAGCACCCAGACAAGGACATGAAAGGAGGGCCCTCACAACCCAAAGGAGAACCAATGGTTGACTTCATCACTGAGTCCCTGATGTACGAAAGTCCCTGTGGGTGAACTGCACAAAGACATTGTATGATGGGGACGTGAGGCTTATACAACCTGGTTACTCCGGGTCTGGGACCTTATGGGTACAGGAGTGCAACTGGATGGTGGTGAGGCAAGGAATTTGGAACTATTGACCCAGGTCTCAGGTGTGAATCAGGTATTTGTAAGAGAGTCATGGTCCCTTTCCCTCTGAGAGCAGCTTTTAATGACTGTCAGAGAGAGGTTTGTCCACAGGGAGGGAATGCAGGAGCACCACCATAGAATGTGCTGGAAGACCCTTAAGGAAAGGATCCAACACCTGATAAGAGTGGCAGTATTGGAGGTACTCTTTGGGAGGGATGGACAGCATGATAATGACCCCAACAAGGTCAGGTGCACAGGGCAAATGCTGTGGAGTCTGGCAAATCTGGGGCCATCCCAATACACCACCTTCACTGCAATGATTAATGCTGATAACTACTGAGAGACAGTGGCTTCTGTCACCAACAAGCTTAGAAATTGTGAGAGTATGACCAATAGCCCAATGCAGGCTCAAGTCTCTGCTGTGATCAAGGACCTGATCAAAGAGGAGATGAGGGAGATGAAGGAGGAGGAGAGGAAGATCAGTGCAGCACCTGTGCCAGTCACAGGCCCCAAAGTCAGAGCCCAGTGTCCCCCAGCTAGAGAGAGAGGGTACACCCCAAGGGCTGACCTGTGGTTCTTCTTTCATGACCATGGGGAAGACATGGGAAGGTGGCATGGGAAATCCACTTCTGTCCTGGCAGCACAGGTGCATCAGCTCAAGGAGGGAAACACTAACCGAGGGAGTTCCACTAAATGGAAGGCAGCGTCAACCTCCCATGACCGAGCTGCTGGGTATGATCTGTCAGATCCCCTTGAAGGAACCTCTACTGTGTATGCCCAGGAAAGAAATAATAACCAGGGCTAGGAGGGCACTGCCTCTAGCCAGGAAGAGGCACGGGAAAACCGGATTTTCTGGACGGTGTGGATCCGATGGCCTGGCGCATCAGAGCCACAAAAATACAATGCCTTAGTTGATGCTGGTGTGCAGTGTACCCTAATGCCATTGGGACATGTGGGGGGAGAACCTGTTTCCATTGCTGGGGTGATGGGGGGATGGCAGCAATTGACCCTGTTGGGAGCCCAGGTGAGCCTGACTGGGAAGGAAGAGCAGAAACATCCTATTGTGACTGGCCCAGAGGCCCCATGTATTCTGGGCATAGACTTCCTGTAGAACAGCCTTACAAAGACCCAAAAGGACTCAGGTGGGCTTTTGGCATCGCTGCTGCAGAGGCTGAGAACATGAAGCCATTGAACACCTTGCCTGGACTATCAGAAAACCCATCTGCAGTAGGACTCCTGAAGGTGAAAGAGCAACAAGTGCCGATTACCAGCATCTGCTGTGCCAGACATGCTGGAACTCCAGTACGAGCTGGAGTCGAAGGCAGCAAAGTGCTTTGCCACTATTGACATTGCCAATGCATTTTTCTTCATTCCTCTGGCAGCAGAATGCAGGCCTCAGTTTGCTTTCACCTGGAGGGCCATGCAGTACAACTGGAACCGACTGTCCCAGGGGTGGAAGCACAGCCCCACCATCTGCCATGGACTGATCCAGGCTGCACTGGAAAAGGGTGAAGCTCCAGAACATCTGCAGCACATCGATGATATCATTGTGTGGGGGAACACGACAATGGAAGTATTTGAGAAAGGAGAGAAATTCATCCAGAGTCTGCTGGAAGCTGGCTTCAGCATCCAGAAGAGCAAAGTCAAAGGACTTGCCCGAGAGATCCAGTTCCTGGGAGAAAAGTTGCAAGATGGATGGCGTCAGATTCCCACTGAGGTCGTCAGTAAGATCACAGGTGTCTCTACTGTTTTGTGGAAGAGATCAAAAAAGCTCCACAATTTGTGAAAGTTGTAAAGTCGGTATGTTTATTGCAGCACTGGACGCATGCGGGGATTACTCCCCTCAAAAAGCAAGTGTACCTCTGTGAACTTCAGGTTCTTTTTATGGCTCACTCAAATACATATGCATATAATTTCCAAACAGGTTCATACATATTCATTCTACTGATTTCATGTGACACTTGCTACTAATTCTTCAGAAGGAACTCTTGGGTCAGGTTGCCCTGCTCTGTCTGCTCTCCTCCTCCCCCCTTTATCTCTTATCCTTCAGCTGAAGCAGTCTCTCTAATCACAGGCCCTTCAAGAGAACAGGCAGTGAGACTAAACAGCAAGCTACAGACTTAATTCAAAGATGTACATTTCACCTAAATCAAAATGTATTTCTACCCTGGAAAATTTCTACTCTGTCTCATTTTCCCCCTTTCCTGGAAAATAAGTAAATTCTTTTACTTAATGCAAACCCTTACGACAATAAGTGTTTCTCAATGCTTTACCACATACATTTGATAGGGAGATTAACAGAGCTATACGCTGTAGTATTCTCTAATTTCAAATTAATAATGAAGGATAACTTTAAACTTACTTTAACTAATATAACATCATTTTTATCAATTTTTACAGCAGTGCAAGCAGTTTTTAGACACTCAAAACTTTTACCAGTATATACGAGCACAGTTTTTTGATCAGTGAGTGGATGAATTTTGAAGTGGCAAATACTCTGTTCAGTGTCCAGACACACATCTTGGGCATGAATAGTACTGCTTTCACAAATGAATCTCAGCTGTTCTCTAGTAATGCAGGATTCTAAGTTTACTGTTTGCTACTTTTCATTCATTTTTCGTGTTTACAGTCTATGTTCTGAAGGGTAGAGCACTGTTTTTTCATTATTTAATCTTAGTGCAATGATGGGATGGATAACATAAACAGTGCTATTACATATGGTAAGTACAAAGGCAGTGGCTACATTAGAAACAGGATTATAGGTGAAATTTACCATAGTTTACCAGGACTGAAGCTTTTTTCAAAATCAATTGTGTTATACATATATAGAGTAATTCATGCTATTTGTATATACATATGTGTGTGTGTAAGATATTGTAAGAATCCAACTCATGTACTTGACCACCCTGGCTGAGAGCAGAGTCCTATTTCTATTCAAGTAATTCCTGGACAACGTTAATGATAATATCAAGTCCGTTAGCTTAAGAATGAAGCCTTCCCAGACCATGAATGTCGACTTCCCAGAAATGCTTTGAATACTGGCACCACTCCATTACATGTGAAAGACGGCCATAGGGACACCGGGACTGGCTTTTGCATCCGTATGGACCCAGCAATACATGCGAAAGAAGGCTATTCTGGAAGGGCTCAGACAGTCATTGGAACACCTGGACTGGCTTTGTATCTATATGATCCAGCTCTACATATGAAGGGACACAAAGGACATTCTGTCATTCCGGCCCCAGGTGGAATATAGGGGATATAAGCTGGCTGTATGAGACAGTCGGGGTGAACCACTGGGGAGATGCTGGCACTCTGTCAGTTGGATCCAGGTTCACCCAGCACCAAATTCCGGAGTTGATGCTGTCTTGGCTGTGGTGAATTTTTTAATTATATTTTGTTATTGATCTAATAAATCTTTGTTAATTTTTTTTTTTTAATTTGTCTGCAGATTCAATCATTTATAACAAATTGCATTATCTTAGACAACTTTCTGAATTTCAGCTGGAAAATTACTTTCCCTCCCTTCTTGTATGATCAGAGCTGCTGTTGCCTGCATCTGCAACTGTGCTTGTATACAACTGAAAGCTAAAGATATATTATCACATTATCTTGAACTGTACTAAGTGCTTCTACTAATAACTTGTGATCTTGGTCCCTGGCCTTTTCTTACTTTGGCAGTGCTTTTGAAATCTGCCACTGGCTAGTTCTTAATGCTAGTAGAGATGACTGTAAAGACTGCTTCAATTTTGTAAGGCTGCTTGCTGCAGTGGCTAGCTTATTCATCAGTATTTCTGAATCAATTCCATTTAGAACTCCTAATCCTGTTCCTAATATCCCAGTTAGATCCTTTCTTATTCTGCTCTTAAGGTCAACCTGTCTTTGTAACTATGCTGTGCAGCTCTCAAAGGATGTTCTTAGGAAAGAGGAGCAGGCTGGTTGGATTTTTGAGAGGTTAATTTGCATTAGCAACTCTTTTGAAGTGTCTACAGTTCTTGTTCTTGCTACTCTTGCTCTTCATATACTTGATCTCTATGAATTACTACAGTGGACAGGTTTAAATCTTTTATCTCAGAAAGTTCTCTCATGGATCTAGTATACTGATTAAAAGCCTGGGACCAAGGCCATTCAGCATCGCTTTGAATAGAGGTACTCTCTAATTTTAAGACTTCAATTGTAATTATATACAAAACAATTCAGTAAGTGAGAGTATGAACAACCCTCGACTGCAATATACTCATTTTGCTTGAGTGAGTTTTAGTCTCAGTTCATTGTCTCCTGGTGTCACTCTCCAAGGGGGCTTCTAGGGCCTTCTTCACTCGAGAGTGATGGATCCAGGCATTCTGCTCTTTGATCTTGATTGCAGTGAGGGTGGTGAGAAGCACCTGGAATGGTCTTCTTTACTGTGGTTCCAAAGTCTTTTCTGCAAGCGGTTTAACATATACATAATCTCTAGGCTATATGTTATGCACTGGCCCATCTAACTCCCTGCTCTGAGTTCCAGCCACACGTTTCTCAATTTTTCTGAGCTGTTTGCTTAAAGCCACCATGTAGGTGGCCAGTGTTACCTCTCCAATGTGGTGGGCATTCTTTTTGTGTTCCATAAAGCATTTCAAAGGGACTTAGACTTTCTTTAGCTCTAGGTTTAGTTTAAATTTGCAACAGTGCTAGTGGAAGTGCTTGGGGCTAGGGTAGATTAATTTCCTGCCCGAGTCTTACAATCTGCTGCTTAATCAAATGATCCATTTTCTCCACCTGGCTGCTTGATTAGGGGGGGTACAGAGTGTGAAGTAGCCAGGTGGCTACTAATCTGTTGCACTGTTTTGGAAATGAAATGTGATCCTCTATCTGAGGATATTGTGGCTGGAACTGCGAAGCATGGGATTATTTCTTGTAATAACACTCTAGTAACTTCTCGAGCTTTGACAGTTCTGGTGGGGAATGCTTCTGGCCACCCTGAAAATGTGTCTGTCAATACCAATAAATACTGATACCCCCCTTTCCTTGGGAGTTCTGAAAAGTCAATTTGCCACTGCTGTCCAGGCCTATGGCCTCTCCTAATCTGACCGAGTTTCGGCTTGGGGGTATTTTTGGGGTTAGTCTGGAGTCAAAGATCACACTGTCAGGTCACTTGAGTAATAGTGGCATATAAATTCCTAGCAACAATTCTTTCAATCAAGTAGGTGTATAGGGCATCTATTCCTCAGTGTGCTTTCTGGTGCTCTTCCCTTACTAGTGACCACAAGAAATGGGAAGGGATTACCAGCTTCTTTTCAATGGCAGCCCACCCTTCTTGGTTATACATCCTTTTTTGATCTTCAATCAATTTTCTATCTCTCTTATTATATTCTGGCTTACTTTCAAGGGAAATTTGTCTATCTGGAATTAGGGCTCACCTCACCTTTTGCTGCTTCCTTTGCCTCTCTATCCGCCAGCTCATTTCCTTCTTCTAATTCTGAGCTCACTTTTTGATGTGCCTTAATATGCATAATTGCTACCTTTTCAGGCAGCTGAACTGCTTCCAGCAGCTGGATGATCTCTTGTGCATGTTTGATGTTTTCTCTGTGAGGTCAGCAGTCCTCTCTCTTTCTAGATGGCTCTATGTGCATGCACGACGCTGAATGCATACCTTTAGTCTGTGTAGATGTTTATCCTCTTTCCTTTTGCTATTTCTAAGGCACGGGTCAGGGCAATTATCTCAGCCTTCTGCGCAGAGGTGCCTGTTGGTAAGGGTGCAGATTCTGTTACCTCTCTGCAGGTGGCTACTGTGTAGCCAGCACATCGCTTTCCATTTGCAACACAGCTGCTCTCGTCAGTGAACCAGGTCTCTGCATTGTCCAGAGGAGTGTCTTTCAAATCTGGGCAGCTGGAGTAGGTAGCTCCAATGGTCTCTAGGCAATTGTGGTGTACTGCTTCTCCTTGATTTCTACTGAGAAAGGAAGCTGGGTTGACAATATTAGTCACCACTATCTTTACATCATCTTGCTCTACCATGATGGCTTGGTATTTCTCTCTGTGGTGAAAGCCAGTGGCTACTCTTTACTTCCAGTACTGTGGACACTGTATGGGACACTAGCAGAGTCATTTTCCGTCCCAGGGAAAACTTGCGTACCTTCTGAATATTCAGCATGACTGCTGCTACAGCTCTGAGGCAAACTGGCCATCTTTTGGCTGTTGCATCTAGCTGCTTGGAGAAGTAAGCAACTGCCCTTCGGTATGGACCTAAGTCTTGAGCCAGTATTCCTAAGGCAATTCTCTGTTTTTCATGGGAAAATAGGAAGAATGGTTTACTTACATCTGGAAGTCCCAGGGCTGGAGCTGACATGAGGGCACTCTTTAGCTGGTGAAAGGCCCGTGTGGCTTCCTTTGTCCACTGGAGATCTCTGTTTCCATTAGCAATAAGAGCATAGAGAGGTTTGACAAGCAGTCCATAATTATTAATCCACAGCTGGCACTACCCTGCCATGCCTAAGAAGGTTCGGAGTTCCTTTATTGTCTGGGGTTTTGGGGTTTGGCAGATGGCTTCTTTGCGAGCCTGCCTTAAAGTCTGTTGCCCAGCACTCACCTCATAGCCCAGGTATATTACTTTCTGTTTCACTACCTGTACCTTCTTCTTTGATACTCTGTATCTTTGGAGTCTTAGAAAATTCAAGAGGCTTACTGTCCAGGCCACACATGCTTCTCTCGTCTGAGTGGCTATTAGAAGATCATCTACATACTGCAACAGTTTCCCTTCCTGTAGAGCTTCCCAGGGCTCCAAATCTTTTGCAAGCTGCTCCCCAAAACAGAGTGTGTGTGGGGGGGGAATTTGAAGCCTTGAGGCACATAGACTATGTGAGCTGGGTTTTGTACTGCTTTTAGGGCTTTCTCATTTGAATGCAAAAATTTTCTGGCTGGCTTTGTGGATAGGGAGGCAAAAGAAGGCATCTCTCAGGTCTAAAACAGTAAACCAGATTAGCTCAGGTGTTAAACAAGTTAGTAAAATATATGGATTTGCTACCACAGGGTATAAATTCTTCATTATCTTATTGACAGCCCTCAATCTAGTACTATCAGTTATTGGGCTGATTTCTTCCCTATCTTCTTTTCAGGGGGTACTGCTTATTTCTCACTGGTTGTGTTCTTTCTTTAAGCTTGATTACTATGGGGACGCATTCTTCACTTTCTTTGGTACAGCAGAGGCCCATACCCCTGAAAAAACTTGTTCTAATATCTCTTTACTAATTTTTTCTTAATTTCAATGCCTGTTAATGATAAGCTTAACATCTTTATATCATTTGCCTCCAGAGTAACCTCTTCATTTGAGAATGTTCAGCGAATTGGGCATATACAAAAGCTCCTAAGCACACATGTTACTTTAAAGGTTTACAAAAGTATGCTTTCTCAGACTGGCCAGTTGTTCTTCACATTGTAACATAATCATTCTCCACAGGTACTAAAGCTTTATTTAAAACCGAATCTGTGGCTCCTGTATCAACTAAAATTCCACCCTTTTGTTTTCTTCTGGTCTCACTGTCTCTTGTAGAGGGGTCTGCTTCCTCCTAGTCCTGGGTGAAATTGGACTGCTAGGAGGGGGATGGGTGTGAATGGGTATACCTTTGGAGTTTGAGTCTTCTTCTTTTTTGGGGAGGTCTTCTTTATCCTCCTTTACTTTAGGAGGAGCCTTTAACATGTTATATGTACTCATTTTGCGAGTTGTAATCGCTTTGCATTTCAGTTTGCCTGACCAGTGGGTCTGAGGGTGGTCTGATCTCACAGTCCCTTTGCCATTCTTGGTGATTTCTTAAAACAAAAACACACTAACATACGGGACTATCTCATTTACCTTCCCATTTTAAAACAGCAGGAACTGCAATAAAGTCTTATAAATCTTTTTCTTTTCTGAGCTGCCCCTACTGGCAGCTTTCTTCCAAAGAGCCCCTCCCAAAGGGGCTAGGTCAAGAGCTTCTTTGTTCTGGTTAGTTCTCATTATCTCCTTCTCCTTATACTATCTTGTTTCCACTCAAGCCTCACAGTGTCTTTTCTCAGATTTTCCTCACAGCACAGACCTCCAGGTGGCAGGTATCTCAGGTTCTGAATTGGCTTGTTCAGGAACTTTCAATTTACACTGAAGGCACAGAGCAGCAATATCAGCACCTCTGCATTGCACACAAGGTGCCAGCCTCTCAATGCACTAAAAGCTCCCAGGAACTGCCTGCAGGCTATTCCTTTGGCGTTTATCACTTTGGAGTTTATCACTTAACCTCTATGTTGGGTTTTCTCAGTCTAAACTTACTATATTACCAGCTAAGTCTGATGAACTCATTCATCTCTTCTATCTAAACTCTGGTTTACAAAATCCTAGTATTTTCTAGTTCTCTTCCTGCACAATCTAATTCAAGCATTGTTTCTACTGACACTCGCTTTACTGCCTTGCAACAGGCTGTGGTTGTTACAGCAAAAAGTTTGATATGCCCACAAACACAGACAGACACACACATACACCACATCTCTAATCTCAAATTCACAAGAGTCAGGGCTTGAATTGCTGGGGGGGAATTCTTGGAATTCCTTTAATTTGTTTTACTACAGTTAAACATCAATCACCATACTGTAGCTCTTTTTTGTAAAATGCTACACTTGTTGCAAACAAATACCTAAAACTTCTACAATAGCTACTGTGGAAGATTTTGTGCAGGACTGGCTTGCAAGTAAGGGACATAGCAGGGAGGATTAGCTGACAGAGAGCACGTATACAGGCCTGACAGTCATCAGTCAGTGTCCAATGGTAAAGCTGGGTCATAGTGACCTTACTGCAACATGAAGAGGTAGGAGGATAGTACCTTGCCAGAACAGTGAGATCAGTTTCAATAGTTTACAATAAAAACCTAGAAGATTGTAGAAGTAGGTGTAACTAGATGATAAGTAAACAAACCAATCCTGAGCTCAGCTTTTGCAATATGTATGAAGCTTATTAAGAAATGTATTTAACCTGCTGTATTTGCCTAATAAATCGAGACAAAGATGATCAAATGATGTCCGGTCTCCCTTCATCCCGACAAGCTACTATACAATTTGAGCATCAAATTACCACAATGTGGGGGAAGAACCACACAAACTCACTGGGAAATGGCATATCTCTCAAAGTGCCCACTTTTCTTAACACAACACAGACAACACAGCATACAATACTTCAGCATTTACCTACATCAGCTTTCTCTGGTTCTCACACACCCTGGACACAATCAAAATAACAGCACACAGTAAAATTCTAGAGGTCAAGTCTAACTACCAGGCAGAAGAGGAACTTCCTGAGCTCATACTCACGGTTAAAATGTGCTCCATCTACACAAATCACTACTTCTAAACACAATAAATACTTTCACCGACGTTTCTCCACTTGTTCCACTTCTCCGCAGGGCACTCCCTGCCCTCACAGCTTGCCTGGCTGGTTCTTCTGGCCCCACTTGGCTCTTTCAGTTGCAGGTAGAAACCCCCCCACACTGTAGATATACTCCCTTTGTACACCATGCACTCGCACGATTACAAACACACTAACATTAATTACACAATGCATTAACTATACAACGATGCAGTGTCCAGACACCACACACACACACACACGAGTCCACTCGAACCCACCCCCAGGGTTGCTAGCGGCCGCTCTATCAGACAGTGAACTCTCCTCTCCCAGTCGCTCTATCGATCAGGCCTAAGGCCAAGCACTCAGACATCTCTGAGTGACTTATTCAGCCTTCCTATCCCCCGGGGCCCTCCTAATACATACCGAATCCTCTGCACACCAGCAGGTCCTTGTCTGTCTCCGCAGGAGGCAAGCTGAGACGAGCGGAGCTCCTCCTGGAAGATCTCGGGGGGCACCTAGGAGGGTCTGTTTATCCCTTCTGCCCTGTGGGGACAGAGATGGTCCCTTCATGGTTGCCAGAATGTTTTGAGGAAAAGTTTAAAAACTCTACAACTTGTGAAAGTTGTAAAGTCGGTATGTTTATTGCAGCACTGGACGCATGCGGGGATTACTCCCCTCAAAAGGCATGCATACCTCTGCGAAGTTCAGGTCTCTTTTTATGGCTGTCTCAAATACATATGCATATAATTTCACAACAGGTTAATACATATTCATTCTACTGATTTCATGTGACACTTGCTACTAATTCTTCAGAAGGAACTCTTGGGTCAGGTTGCCTTGCTCTGTCTGCTCTCTTCTTCCCCCCTTTATCTCTTGTCTTTTGGCTGAAGCAGCCTCTCTAAGCACAGGCCCTTCAAGAGAACAGGCAGTGAGACTAAACAGCAAGCTACAGACAATTCAAGGATGGACATTTCACCTAAATCAAAATGGATTTCTACCCTGGAAAATTTCTACTCTGTCTCACAGGTAAGTATCCCACAGCACCGGTGGTGTCCAGGGGGGCCCCACGAGGATCTGGAGGGTCTGGGCACCTGCAGGTGACAGGGAACAGCTGCCTTCCAGGGCCCCAGTGCAGGGGTGAGGAGAGGAGAGGAGAGGAGAGCAGAGTGGGGCCATGCTATCCCCTGAGTACTCACCAGAGAGGCCGAGGGTTTGAGCTGGAAGGGAGAAGGGACAGGGCTCAGTAGTGGTGGCACCACAGGGACTGTGGCACCCAGGTTAGGGTGTCTCCAAACTGTCCCTATGGGGACATCAGTTCTTGTGGGAAAATGCATGGGGGTGGCCCCAAAAGATTGGAAGAGGCCAGGGGACATGTCTGTGTCACAGCTACCCGTGCACCACATCTGTGTGGCACAGACACCTTGGGAACAGGGACACCAAGGCCACCCTGGGCTGAGGCAGAACATGGGGACACTGTGGACACCCCAGGCATAAGGACACCACGGACACAGCTCATGCTGGCCCAGGTCACCCCCAGCAGCTCATGATCCCATCCCCATGATCCCATGTCCATGGCCACATCCTCATGGTTCTTGTCCCCTTCTGTCCCTGCATCCCAGTTGCCTTGTCCCTATCCCCAGAGCTCCCTGAGCCCAAAGGTGCCAGTCCCCACATTCCTGCTCCCACATCCCCATCCCCAAATTCCTGCCCCCTGTTCCTGTCCCCAAAGCCACCCTACATCAGTCACAGTCCCACCAAGGTCCACTGTGGGTAACATGGACTGGCTCTGCTGGCATTGGGGACCTCAGGGAACCCCGCAACCCCCCTGTGCACCCTCCCCTCCATCCCCAGGGTGTCAGGCCTGTGCCTGGGGCACTCACCCCACAGGAGCAGTGCCACCTTCCTGGCCATCCCGGTGTCCCCAGCCATGTGGACTGGCTGTCACTCGCTGCTGTGGCCACCACTCCCCTGGCTGGCGGCTCTTCGGACAAAGGGGAAGGAATTGAGGTTACATCTGTCCCCACGTGTAGGTGGTCTTTGGTGGGGGCAGGGTGGCCACAAGCTGGGCACAGGCTGGGGACAAGGCTGGGTGGGACAAAGTGAGACATGGGATTCCCAGGAGTGGGGGGCTCAGTGGGTTTGGGGAGGCAGGGTTCAGTCCCTGGGGAATGGGGGTTTTGAGTAGGGGGAGTCACTGGGAATGAGGGTGCCATGGGAATGGGGGTCCCCAGAGCTGGGGGGACAAAGGGATGGGAGTCCCAGGGGAACGTGGGCTCCAGAGATTTGGGGTCATGACATTGGGGAATGGTAGGTGCTGGGAGAATCAAGGTCCTGGGGGAAGGAGGATTTCAGAGGATGGAATGAACAGGAGAGGGTGCCTTGGAATGGGATCTTGGGCCATGGAGATCAGTGGGGAATGTCAGCACTGGGATGGGCTTGCAGAGAGGGTGGGACATAAGGAATGGGGCTCCCACAGTCGGGTTCCCAGGGTAATGGGAGTGTCAGGGATGGGCATGTCACAAACTGTCCTTATTGACGGATTTCGTGATGATTTGTTTCCAAAGCATTTCTCAGCACAAAATACCAACATGTCAAAGGGGGTTTGCAGTAACCATCAAAACAGTTCACTTTATTGAATGATTACAGCAAAAATGCATGTCAGGGAAAAGAGAGAAAGTGGGGAAAGCATCTGGAAAAGTAGGGGGGCAAAGAGAAAAGAGGAGGCTATAGCTACCACCCGTGGAAGCGACGGGGTCCTTCAGAGTCCAGTCGAGGTTCCATCAGTCGAGGAGTTGTTCCAAGCGTGGGGAAGATCTTCGAATTGGACTGGCTAACCTGGGGGTTTTTATCCTATGGAAGATTGTGAAAGAGCGGGGGGAAATAATGCAATAGTTTCCTTCTTGGTCCAATAGTCCCAATAATCACTACCCGCGAGCAAACATCACGGTCTGCACCCGCAAGCAAACATCACGGTCTGTTCTGTTCCCCCCGCCAGTTCCCCCCAGGTTTCAGTCTCAATCCTTGGGAAGAAAATGAGTTTTCTTTATGTGAGGGTTTCATGTCTCAGTCCTTGGAGAAGAGGCTTCTCCCATCTCAGTCAGTCAGTCACAGTGGTTGCAGAACAGATGAAGGGTCTTCTGTGGGGACCACTTAAAGGTTATTCCAGAAAAGAGTCCATCCAAGCTGAGAGGTAGGGAAATTCCAAGGCTTGTTGTTGCAAAACGGGTCAAGGTGCTCCTTTGCACAATTACTTGGCAGGCTGGGAGTTACGTCTCGGCCTTGTAAGCTTGGCAGACTTTCGTCAAACCCGGATATCAAACAGGATCTTGGGGTGGTCTCAGTTTCTGTCCTTTTTTATGATGAAAATCATGAGACAAATGAGAGAAATTTCAGACAGACTATCACAGGGCAGTTGCTGGGTGGGCTGATGGGTCACAGCTCCTTCCTTGGGTGCTTCAGATTTTGGGATTACCCAGAGCCCAGCACAGACCCCACAAGTAACCCCACAAGTAATCCCCCCACAAGGGGGTCACCCCAGCCTTATTCCAAGGGGCTCTAGGTCTCTGTCCCAGCAACTCCCAGTGAATTTTTTGTCTCTTAATTTCCATTTCCATCATTTTATCTTTCAATTTCACAAGCCCCCAGTTGAGACGTTGATGATCCTGGAGAGGCCCTGAGCAGGAAAGGGGTTGGGGGAAGCCCAGAGTGGGGAAAGCAGGGGTGAGGGGTCTGCAGGGAGGGCTGGGGAGGCTGTGCAGGATGGGGGTGTCTGGCTGTGCCTACCCAACACTTTCACTTTGTCTCTCCCGCAGCAGAAGGAAGAGGCCATTTGACACCTTTGTCCCATGGGGGATGGGTTCTTTCTTGGGGGGGGTCACATCCAGGGTGCTCCTGTGCTGGGGGGATCCTGTCCCAGGGAGGACACCTGGTGGCCAAGGGGGCCCTGTCCTGTGGCTTGACAGGACCCTCTGGGAGGGTCCAGACTTCTCCCTTCTAGCCCACCCCCTGCAGGATCTGAGCCAGCAAGAGCAGCTTGGGAATGGAGCCCAGGGAAGGAAGGAGCTCCCAAACTCCTGCTCCTTGAAGCCAGTGGCCATCCAAGGGTGGGGCCCAGCCGTGGCCCAGCCCCACTGCACAGGGATGGCCATTGCCCAGCCCTGCTCTGGCCAGCCAGGACCTGAGGGTCCCCCCGCCCCCTTGGCTTTGATTCTGGCAGCTTTAGAGCTGCTACAGAGGTGAGAATTCTGTGGGGGGAAAAGGCCTGCCTGTGGTTTGCTCAGCCCTGCAAGAAGCACAAAACCCAAAGGGAGCCCAAGCAGTGGCTCTATGAGGGCCTTTGATGGTTTTCAGAGCAGGGCTGGCTGGAAAGCCCCCTGCAGGGGCAGCTGGGAGGGAACCAGTCCGGAAATGCAGCAATTGATCATTTGTTCCACTAGGTAAGGGACTGAGAGAGCCCCGGAACTACTGCAAATCCCACAACAATCTGTTCAGCAACATGATCGGGACCCTCCTTCTTAAACAAAACCTACAGCCTTCTGGAACCTCATGGAAAGAATGTTTGGTTTCAGACTATAGCTGCCAAATAAGAGAGAAAAGTATAGAAATATCGAGCAGTGGCTCTGCCCTGTGGCTGTCATGGAGCTCTGGGGAGTGACCCAGTCTGGATTCCAGGTGTCCCCAAAGCTGCTGCATCCCTGTCCTCCTCACCTGAGTGAAAGGCTGAGGGTTTGCAGGAATTGTGGTGTAAAGCCACCAGAGGTGCTGTTGTGGACCCAAGACCTGCCTGGGGTCAGGCGCTGCCTTCCTTCCATTCGGGATCATGGAAAGAGGTTACAGGCGATGGGCAGGAAGTGTGCCTGGTCCCGGGACACTGCTATGCGGCCACTAGGCACTAGGATGCAACCTGCTGCTTTCGTGGCTTCTACCTGCTGCTGGTGGTTATGCCGGGATCGATTGGTGCCCGTGAGTTTGCAAAAGGAGCCCCTGGTTCCCCTCCTCCCTCCCGTCCAAGGCCACCATGGACCCTGAAGGGGATGGAGCTCGATCGGGGCGCCCCCTGCTGGCCGGGAGTGCTCCCTGCAGCGCCCCCTCCTGGCCATGGTTACAACTGCCACAAAAACCAACAGCGCTGAGCAGGAGGGAAAGTTCTGGTTTTGTGTTGTTGGTTCTGTACTGGTTTATAAATTTCCCAGTAAAGAGCCCTTATTCCTTTTACTACACTTCTGCCTGAAAGCCCCATAACCTTTGAAATGAAAAAATGTTTTAGGTATGGGTCTTCTTTGCATTCCAGGAAGATTCCTACTTTCTTTGGCAGATATTTCTCATTTCAATGAGTTGCCAAATCCTGAGTTCCAGCGTGGATGGGACAGACACCCCAACAGGAGACAGGGTCAGAGACTTGGCTACCTCATGCTCTGCCTTTGAACCCTGTTGGGCCACCAAGGGCCCTCTCCCCAGCTGACACTTCTGCTCACCTGGCCACTCAGGAGCTGGCTTTGGCAGAGCGTCACACTGTCCCCAGTGTGCCACGGCTGACAGACTGATGGACAGATGGGGCCCAGTCTCACATAAAGCAAGGCCTGACCCACCCCTGCCACACACAGGTGTTCTAAATGTCTCCAGACATCAAATGTTTCCTGTCTCTGGCACCCTGCCCTGTGCCATGGCCTGATCCCGTTGTACCTGGCAAAGGGGGAGGCTCTGGAACCCACAAAGGGCCTTTGTGACATCCTTGTGTAGGGAACACAACAGAGGAGGGGTTTGGGGCAGGGAAGAAGAGAATCCAGAGACTCCTGAAGGCTGCTGTAGCCATCAGAGCAAGGAAGATCAAGCGCTCTGCCAGGTTCCTCTGGTGGAAGAAACGTGCTGTGGAAAATGTCTGGGGTTTGTTTCTTTTTGGGGGCTTTCTGTAGAAATTGTTCCTTTTGTGACCCTTTGGACTCTGAACCTTGTTGCTGTTGTTATTGGTTTTATTCTCTCTCATTGCTGTTGCAGGAAATTGTTCTTCTCTCAGCCCTTTGGGATCTTTGTGCCACCACAGGGAGGAAGAGGGGCAGTTCTTAGCGGCAGCACACACACTTGTGGGTGCCCATGGGTGGGGACCCCCAGTTCCCCCCAGTTCCCCCCAGTGTCACAGCACATTCCCGTAGATGTCACTGGGTTCCCGCGGTCATCCCTGGAGTCCCCGCAGTTCCGTGTAGGTCACCTGGGGATCCTGGAGTGTGGTGGCACGGGGGAACACTGCGAGAGACACGGGCTGTGGGTTGTGAGTGGGGTGACACTCATGGGTGACATGTCCCTCTGTGTGTGTCCCCCCCATACTCACCCGATGTCCTCTTGGTGACCACGACGTGGGTGTACAGCACCTCCCCCTCCCCTGGGGGGGCTGGGGGAGCCAGGGGGGCCCTGAGGGAATAAAGGGGATGTGGGGGAAGGAATGGGAAGTCTTGGGGTTGGGGGTGAAGGTTAGAGGGTGGTTTGAGCCCCCCACTCACCTTTCCTGATTTTTCCTGGCAGCTGCAAAGGAAAGAGGGGAGGGGTGACTGTGGGGTTCCTGGGCCCTGAGTCCTCTCAGGAATCCTGAATGCCCACGAGACCCTCAATTTCCCACAGGATCCCCAAGCATCCTTGAAGTCTCCCAGTATTCATGAACATTCACAGTGCCCCCGACAAAATCAGCCTCAAGAACCCAAAGCCCAGCAGGGACAGAGACCCCTCAAACGCCCCAAGGGCCCCTTAAAGAACCCCCAACATCCCTGCAGGACCATCCAGCACCTCCCCAAAGCCCTACAGGACCCCTAGACAAGGTCATAATTATGGAGCTGTGTGTGCTGCCCTATTGTTCCCCAGTTCAGAGGTCCTCAACAGCTCCTTGAGACCCCTGTCCCCCCATTGTCACCCACCCACACGGTGCCACCAGTGCCAGGCCACAATGACACCCACAAGCAGGAGCAGAAACAAAAGGGCCCCACTGACCCCTGCAGCCACTGCAAGAAACAGAGGGGGACACATCAGGGCCACCCATCACCCCAGGGATCCTGCACTCCCTGGTGACCATGTGTGACCCCACCTGTGTCCCTGTGCATCCCTGTGTCCTGCGGTGTCACCTCCAGGACACCAGGGGTGATGGTGGCATTGGCCACAGGCCACTGTGGGGACAGAGACAGGGCTGAGGTCACAGGGAGGGGCTGGCAGCCGGTGTGGGGGGATAGGGATGGGGGGGATGGGTGTGATGGGGGATGTCAGAATTGGGGTCACACTAGAGAGGGGTGAGGTGACTAGGGGAGAGGTAGAAGGACACAAGAAAGATGTAAGGGGCGGCAAAGAGGTACCCAAGCAGGTGGCCTGAGCAGGCAATGGGGGGTTTCCGTGCCCATCCCCCCACTCACTGCTCACCGTGACGCGGAGCCAGGTGCTGCTCTTCCGCAAGGGCACCCCTCAAGGCCCACCTGGCAGCTGTAATTCCCCAAGTGGGAGACTCCCACGATGGGCACCAAGCAACTGTGGGGACCCCTGTGGGCCCCCCACCACCTGCCCATCCCAGTAGAACACATGCAGGAGTGGGGCTTGGGATTGCAGGGGTCTGAGGGTGCTGAGGCAGCTTAGAGTCAGGGGGGACCCCTCAGTGGGCTTGGGGGGACCCTCCAGCACCGGCACAGGGGAGAGCTCAGGGCAGGAGAGGGGAGGGGGATTTGTGGCACTGAGTCTCTGGGGAAGGGCTGTGGGAGTGTTGGGGTGGGGGCTTTGGGGTGCTCACCATGCACTGTCACGGTCACTGGCGCTGACTCCTGCCACCCCCAGGATCCCACCTGGCCCTTGCAGCTGTAGCGGCCACTGTGGCTCAGCTGCAGAGGGGACAGGGACAGCTGGGTGCCATTGGGGAACACTCCCAGTTCCTTCTCCTCGTGGTAGAAGGACACCGAAGTGATCGGTTTGTCTCGCCAGCTCCGGCAGCGCAGTGTCACCGTGTCCCCCTCCAGCAGCATCCGTGCCGGCACCTGCAGCACCAGCCAGGCTGGGGGACAGGGGGCTCCTGTCACATCTCAGGGATCTGGAGCATCCCCATGTCACTGGGACCTCCCCACTGGGCCACACCCAGCGCACCAGGAGTCCCCAGTACCCCCGCGCTTTCGACCACACTGGGATGCACTGGGATATCCCCAGAGCAGGGGACAGGCTCTGGTCACACCAGGAGGGGACCCAGGGAGCTGAGCCCCCCCAGAGCCCTCGGGGTCCCAGCCTGGGGACAACCAAACCTCCCTCACCATCTGAGACATTCATGGTAGGGCTGAGCCCACTGCCGGGTCTGTCACACTCATAGGTGCCACTCAGGGTGACATTGAGGCGGTCGCGTCCCTGTTGCCACCAGCGCCGCCCGTTCCTGTACCAGGTGGTATCACCGGCGCTCCCTGAGCCCTGGCAGGTCAGTGTCACCCAGTCCCATTCCACCGGTGGCGTCCAGGGGGGCTCTACGAGGAGCTGGGTGGTCTGGGCCCCTGCAGGTGACAGGGAACACCAGCCTGCCAGGGCCACCTTGGGGCTGGGGACAGTGGGGTGGGGACATGGCATTCACCGAGGACTCACCAGCGAGGCCGAGGGTCAGTGCTGAAAGGGAGAAGGGACAGGGCTGGGAGGGGGTGGCACTGCAGGAACAGTGGCACAAGGCATGGGGTGTGGGGTTTCTCTGAAACATCTCAGTGGGGGCTTTGGTGTGGCACAGAGGTCTCCAGGACAGGGACACAGCAGCCAACACATGCTGAGGCATGGGGACCCTGTGCTGGCATAGGTCACCGCCACCAGCCCCACAGCCACAGCCCCATGGCACCTGTCCCCATGGCCCAAGCACATGGTACTTGTCCCCTTGTCCCTGTCCCTGCATCCTTCTGTCCCTGTCCCCGCAGCTGCCCCAGCTACAAGGTTCCTTCTGCCACATCCATGTCCCCACATTTCCATCCCCCTGTCCCTGTCCCCCCATCCCAGTTCCACTCATCCTGTCCTCTTTTGCTGCCCCCACGGCCACCCCACAACTCTGGTCACACTGGGCTCCATGCCCTGCTGACCTTGGGGACCTCTGGGGACCCTGCAGCCCCCCTGTGCACCCTCCCCTCCCCATCCCCAGGGTGTCAGGCCTGTGCCCAGGGCACTCACCCCACAGGAGCAGTGCCACCTTCCCGGCCATCCCGGTGTCCCCAGCCATGTGGACTGGCTGTCACTCACTGCTGTGGCCACCGCTCCCCTGGCTGGCGGCTCTTCGGATGAAGGGGAAGGAAGCGAGGTCACGTCTGTCCCCACGTGTAGGTGGCCCTTGGTGGGGGCAGGGTGGCCACAAGCTGGGCACAGGCTGGGGACAAGGCTGGGTGGGACAAAGTAGGACATGGGGTTCCCAGGAGTGGGGGGCTCAGTAAGTTTGGGGACCCAGGGCTGGGTGTCTAGGGGAATGGGAGATCCCTGGGATTGTGTGCCTGGGGAATGGGGGTGCTGAAGAGTGGGAGTCATTGGGAAGGGGGGGTGGCATGGCAATGGGGGTCCCCAGAGCTGGGGGGAACTCAGGGATGGGAGTCCCAGGGGAATGTAAGTTCCAGGGATTTGGGGTCAGGAGATGGGGGTCCTCGGGATGAGGGTGCTGGGGGAATGGGGAGTCCTGGGAGAATAAAGGCTCTGGAGAAAGGGAGATTTCAGGGGATGGAATGAACAGGAGAAGGTTCCTTGGGAGTGGGGTGCTGGACCATGGAGATCCTGGGGAATGGTAGTGCTGGGATGGGGGTCCCAGGAATGGGGGGATATAAGGAATGGGGCTCCCATGTTTGGGTTCCCAGGGGAAGGGGGGTACCAGGGATGGGAAGTTGCTGGATGGGCACAGGAATCTCATCTCCTTTCCTGGGTGCCTCAGATTTTGGGGTGACCCAGGGAACAGCCCTGCCCAAAAGGGGTGCTGGTTTCCTGTGCAGACATCACATGGGGTCCTCTGCTTCTGTGCCCTCCCATGCCCTTGATGCCTCCTCTCTTTATTTCTCTTTTTTCTTTATTTTCCTCACTTTTGTGCTAGGTCCCCTCACCCCCAGTTCCTGGCTCAGCAATCCCAGAGAGCACCTGAGCAGGGAAGGGGTTGGGGGGACCAAGGGGAATGGGAAAATGGGGAGTGGGGAGTGCAGGGAAGGGTGGGGAGGCTGTGGGAGATGGAGGTGTTGGGCTGTGCCCCCTCAACACTTTAACCTGCTTTTTCCTGGACAAGAAGGAAGAGGCTGTTTGTGCTCAGTTTCAGACGGGAAAGGGATGGGGGGGGCGGGGGGGGTGTCTGTCCTGGAGGGGCACATCCAGGGGGCTCCTGTTCTGGGAGGATCCTGTCCCAGGGGGTGACACATCCTGGAATGGGGGAACCTTTACCAGAGGGTGGCGGTTCCAGAAATATCCCTGCACATTCCTGGCCAGGAGTCTGTCTCAGGGGTGGCACATCCTGGGGACCCCTGTCAATCCAAGGGTGGGGCCCAGCCATGGCCCAGCCCCACTGCACAGGGATGGCCATTGCCCAGCCCTGCTCTGGCCAGCCCCAGGTGGCAGCCAGGACCTCAGGGTCCCCCCTGCCCCCTTGGCTTTGATTCTGGCAGCTTTAGAGCTGCTGCAGAGGTGAGAATTCTGTGGGGGAAAAGGCCTGTCTGTGGTTTGCTCAGCCCTGCCTGTGGTTTGCTCAGCCCTGCACGAAGCACAAAACCCAAAGGGAGCCCAAGCAGTGGCTCTGGGAGGGCCTTTGATGGTTTTCAGAGCAGGGCTGGATGGAAACCACCCCTGCAGTGGTAGCTGGGAGGGAACCAGCCCGGAAATACAGGAATTGATCATTTTGTCCCTGTCCCCAAGGGACTGACAGACCTCCAGAACTACTGCAAATCCCACACCAATCTGCTCAATAACCTGACCCGGACCCTCCTCCTCCTTCCTGCCTTGCCATGGGTGGACAGTGGCCGGATGCCCCACACCCACCACAGCCACTCCCTCACTGCCCTCTGCACCTGAATGGGGAGAGAAAATTGAGCAAAGGATTCCTGGGTTTAGACAAGCACCAGGAGAGATCACTCATCAAATCCTGTCATGGGCCAGACTGCCTCGGATTTAGAGATATGAATTGAATTTATTGCTGTCAAAATCAGAGCAGGATAAGGAGAAGCCAAATAAACCCTTCAATACACCTTCTCCCTGGTATTCATAACAATGTAGTCATTGGCTTTCTCTAGGATATTGGTTTTTGCAAACTATTTTGATACAATACAGTTTGTAATCACTTTTTAACAGCTTTTGATACACTACAGTTTGTCAGCCTTTCTACCCTAATCACTGTGTAGAATATATATTTCAATGTGATAAATATAGTTAGGGCTCTCACAAAATATCAAGACAGAGACAATGTGTTGTGTATTACAACATGAACTGTTGCAGAAGTAGCTAATGCCTTTATTTGTGTAACTAAGTGACAATGGTGAGAATTTCATGAAATAGCTAATGTTGATTTAAAGTATTGGTGGAGTATCTCATCTGTATGATAAGAACACACTGAAAACTAGCAAGTAAAAAAACATCAAAAGAAAGACTGCAAAGAGGAATTTACCACGGACCCTTTGTTTACCAAGAACTGTCAAACCACAAAACAGGGGGGCCTTGTGAGAACATAAAAGATATAAATTTACTCTGCAGTATGGCATGTACTTTATGAAAATGAATCAAGGGCAAAACCAAGCAAAAGAATTCCTGGGACATGTAAACTGGAAAGAATATTTGAATATGTGTAATCCTCCTGAATATGTATTTAAGCAATACAATGAAAAGGTGTGTAAGACAAATTGTTGTAGTTAACGGTGTGCCTCTGGCATTTGCCAAGCACCCAGCATGCTGTTTACTGATCCTTTTATCTCTTATTAATAATTTACAAATTTTAAAGAGTGAGACTTGTTTCTCACATGGTTTAATCAAAAGCTGCATTTTGTGTACAGAAAGAGTTAAAAGGGTCGTGTGCCCCCCTGGCACTGGGAGGGGGAATGAGGAGCCCCATGGGTGCTGTGAAGAGGAAGAAGAGACCCCTGAGGGGAATTGATGCCCCCCAGTGCCCCAGTGCCCCCCAGTGCCCCCAGTGTCACAGCACACCATCGTAGTGACGGGGGTCCCGCTGTCCCTTGTAGGTTCCCAGATGCTCCACGTTGGTCACATGTGGATCCTGAGGTGGGGCAGGGCCAGGGGACACCTGTGGGGGCAATGAGAGTGACACCAGTTGTGGGGACCTGGGTGGAGGGTGACACCCATGGGTGATGTGTCCCTGTCCCCTCCCTGAATTCTCCCACTGCCCGCTTGGTGCCATCAGTCACTTTCTCTTTCCTGTAGCAGAAAGAAGAGGTCATTGGTCTGGTTTATAGAATCCTTCCAACCACTGCTCTCCCCACAACTCCCTCACAAGAAAAACACAAACTAATCCCAAAGAAATGAGACTTTTTTGCTCTCTTTATGATTCCCTTGGTGCATCCCACAGCAGCATTTGCTTATGGATAACAGAGAGTGTGGAATCTCCCTGAGTGTCCAACTGCTCCATGGGATTGTTCCCTGCCTGCTGGGCAGCAACCCAGACCATGACGAAGCCTTTTCTTAGGCCATCTTTAGGAACTCTCCCCATTTTGCTCATTCCCATCCTGAAACTTGATTGACTTTCCATGGAGGAAGGGGAGAAGCTCTGTCCATCCTTGGGACAGTGCACAGGAATCTCTGGAAATGCCTGTGTGTGCCTCAGGGTCTGATTCCCTGGTAAATCCACTCCAGCCTGCCCTGAATTCCCCTGCCTGGGCACTCCCTGCTCCTGCTGTGACACCCCTGTTCCCCAGCCCCTCGTGTGCAGCCCCTGCTCAATATTTCCACACGTTTCCCTCTCTTCTGGTGTGCACATCCGGAACCCAAGGATTCCTTCCAGCAGGTTCCAAAGGGCTGCAGGTTATGTTCAAGAAGGAGGGTCCAGGTCAGGTTGTTGAGCAGATTGCTGTCTTTGCAGTAATTTTGTGGTTTTCTCAGTCCCTTGGGCAAAGGGACAAAATGATCAATTCCTGCATTTCCAGACTGATTCCCTCCCAGCTGCCCTTACAGGGGCTTTCCATCTAGCCCTGCTCTGAAAACCATCAAAGGCCCTCACACAGCCACTGCTTGGCCTGCCTTTGTGTTTTGTGCTTCTTGCAGAGCTGAGCAAACCACAGGCAGGCCTTTTACCCCCACAGAATTCTCACCTCTGCAGCAGCTCTAAAGCTGCCAGAATCAAAGCCAAGGGGGCAGGGGGGACCCTGAGGTCCTGGCTGCCACCTGGGGCTGGCCAGAGCAGGGCTGGGCAATGGCCATCCCTGTGCAGTGGGGCTGGGCCATGGCTGGGCCCCACCCTTGGATGGCCACTGGCTTCAAAGAGGAGGAGTTTGGGAGCTCCTTCCTGCCCTGGGCTCCATTCCCTGACTGTTCTTGTAGGCTCAGATCCAGCAGGGGATGGGCAAGAAGGGAGAAGTCTGGACCCTCCCAGAGGGTCCTGCCAAGCCGCAGGACAGGACCCCCTTGGCCAGAATGTGTCCTCCCTGGGACAGGATCCCCCCAGCACAGGAGCACCCTGGATGTGCCCCCGCAGGAAAGAACCCATCCCCCATGTGGCAAAGGTGACAAATGACGTCTTCCTTATTCTGCTGCAGGAGAGACAAAGTGCAATTGTAGAGGAGGCACAGCCAGACACCCCCATCCTGCACAGCCTCCCCAGCCCTCCCTGCAGACCCCTCACCCCTGCTTCCCCCACCCTGGGCTTCCCCCAACCCCTTTCCATGCTCAGAGCCTCTCCAGGATCATCAAGGTATGAAGTGGGGGCTTGAGAAATTGACAGGTAAATTGATGGAAATGAAAAGGAAGAGAGGGAAAAGTCACTGGGGGTTGGTGGGACAGACACCCAGAGCCCCTCGGAATCAGTCTGGGGTGACGCTCTGGTTACAGGCACCTTGAGGGGTCTATGCTGGGCCCTGGGTAACCCCAAAATCTGAAGCACCCAGGGAAGGAGCTGTGACCCATCAGCCCACCCAGCAACTGCCCATCCCTGACACCCCCATTACCCTGGGAACCCAACCATGAGAGCCCCATTCCTTATGTCCCACCCTCTCTGCAAGCCCATCCAGTACCAACATTCCCCATTGATCTCCATGGTCCAGGACCCCATTCCAAGGAACCCTCTCCTGTTCATTCCATCCCCTGAAATCCTCCTTCCCCCAGGACCTTGATTCTCCCAGCACCCACCATTCCCCAATGCCATGACCCCAAATCTCTGGAGCGCACGTTCCCCTGGGACTCCCATCCCTGTGTCCCCCCAGCTCTGGGGACCCCCATTCCCATGGCACTCCCATTCCCAGTGAGTCCCCCTACTTAGCACCCCCATTCCCCAGGGATTGAACCCTGCCTCCCGCAACCCACTGAGCCCCCCACTCCTGGGAACCACATGTCCTACTTTGTCCCACCCAGCCTTGTCGCCATCCTGTGCCCAACTTCTGGTCACCCTGCCCCCACCAAAGACCACCTCCACGTGGGGACAGATGTGACCTCGCTTCCTTCCCTTTCATCCAAAGAGCCGCCAGCCAGGGGAGCGGTGGCCACAGCAGCGAGTGACAGCCAGTCCACATGGATGGGGACACCAGGATGTCCGGGAAGGTGGCCCTGCTCCTGTGGGGTGAGTGCCCCAGGCACAGGCTTGACAGCCCGGGGATGGGGAGGCGAGCGTGCACAGGGGGGCTGCAGAGTCCCCTGAGGTCCCCAATGCCAGCAGAGCCAGTCCATGTTACCCACAGTGGACCCAGGTGGGACTGGGGATGTAGGGTGGCTTTGGGGACAGGAACAGGGGGCAGGAATTTGGGGATGGGGATTTGGGGACAGGAATGTGGGGACTGGCACCTTTGGGCTCAGGTAGCTCTGGGGATAGGGATAAGGGAACTGGGATGCAGGGACAGAAGGGGACAAGAACCGTGAGGATGTGGCCATGGGGATGGGATCATGGGGATGGGACCATTAGCTGGTGGGGGTGACCTGGGCCAGCATGAGCTGTGTCTGTGGTGTCCTCAACCCCAGAGTGTCCCCGTGTTCTGCCTCAGCCCAGGGTGGCCTTGGTGTCCCTGTTCCCAAGGTGTCTGTGCCAAAGAGATGTGGTGCACGGCTAGCTGAGACACAGACATGTCCCCTGGCCTCTTTCAATCTTTTGGGGCCACCCCCATGCACTTTCCCACAAGAACTGATGTCCCCATAGGGACAGTTTGGAGACACCCTAACCTGGGTGCCACTCTCTCTATGTTGCCACCACTACTGAGCCCTGTCCCTTCTCCCTTCCAGCCCAAACCCTCGGCCTCTCTGGTGAGTACTCAGGGGATACCATGGCCCCACTCTGCTCTCCTCAGCCCTGCGCTGTGGCCCTGGAAGGCTGGTGTTCCCTGTCACCTGCAGGTGCCCAGACCCTCCAGGTCCTCGTGGGGCCCCCCTGGACACCAGCGGTGCTGTGGGATACTTACCTGTGAGACAGAGTAGAATTTTTCCAGGGTAGAAATCCATTTTGATTTAGGTAAAATGTACATGTTTGAATTAAGTCTGTAGCTTGCTGTTTAGTCTCACTGCCTGTTTTCTTGAAGGGCCTGTGCTTAGAGAGACTGCTTCAGCCGAAAGACAAGAGATAAAGGGGGGAAGAAGAGAGCAGGCAGAGCAGGGTAACCTGACCCAAGAGTTCCTTCTGAAGAATTAGTAGCAAGTGTCACATGAAATCAGCAGAATGAATATGTATGAACCTGTTGTGAAATTATATGCATATGTATTTGAGAGAGCCATAAAAAGAGACCTGAGGTTCGCAGAAGTACACATGCCTTTTGAGGGGAGTAATCCCTGCATGCGTCCAGTGCTGCAATAAACATACTGGCTTTACAACTTTCACAAGTTGTAGAGTTTTTGATCTTTTCCTCAAAACATTCTGTTGACCACGAAGGGACCATCTCTGTCCCCGCAGGACAGAAGGGATAAACAGACCCTCCTAGGCGCGCCCCGAGATCTTCCAGGAGGAGCTCCGCTCGTCTCAGCTTGCCTCCTGCAGAGACAGACAAGGACCTGCTGGTGTGCAGAGGATTCGGTATGTATTAGGAGGGCCCCCGGGGGATAGGAAGGCTGAATAAGTCACTCAGAGACATCTGAGTGCTCGGCCTGTGGCCTGGTCGATAGAGCGACTGGGAGATGAGAGTTCACTGTCCGATAGAGCGGCCGCTATCGACCCTGGGGGTGGGTTCGAGTGGACTCGTGTGTGTGTGTGTGGTGTCTGGACACTGCATCGTTGTATAGTTAATGCATTGTGTAATTAATGTTAGTGTGTTTGTAATCGTGCAAGTGCATGGTGTACAAAGTGCAGGAGGGTTTCTGCCCACAACTGACAGGGCCGAGTGGGGCCGGAGGCACCAGCCAGGCGAGCTGTGAGGGCAGGGAGTGCCCTGTGGAGAAGTGGAACAAGTGGAGAAACATCAGTGAAAGTATTTATTGTGTTTAGAAGTAGTGATTTGTGTAGATGGAGCACATTTTAACCGTGAGTACGAGCTCAGGGAGTTCCTCTTCTGCCTGGTAGTTAGACTTGATCTCTAGAATTTTACTGTGTGCTGTTATTTTGATTGTGTCCAGGGCGTGTGAGAACCAGAGAAAGCTGATGTAGGTAAATGCTGAAGTATTGTATGCTGTGTTGTCTGTGTTGTCTTAAGAAAAGTGGGCACTTTGAGAGATATACCCTTTCCCAGTGAGTTTTTGTGTTTCTTCCCCCACATTGTGCTAATTTGATACTCAAATTGTATAGTAGCATTTGTAGAAGTTTTAGGTATTTGTTTGCAACAAGTGTAGCATTTTACACAAAAGAGCTACAGTAGGGTGATTCATGTTTAACTGTAGTAAAACAAATTAAAGGAATTCCACTAATTCCCCCCCAGCAATTCAAGCCCTGACTCTTGTGAATTTGAGATAAGAGAGGTGGTGTGTGTGTGTGTGTCTGTCTGTCTGTGTTTGTGGGCATATCAAACTTTTTGCTGTAACAACCACAGCCTGTTGCAAGGCAGTAAAGCGAGTGTCAGTAGAAGCAATGCTTGGATTAGATTGTGCAGGAAAAGAACTAGAAAATACTAGGATTTTGTAAACCAGAGTTTAGATAGAAGAGATGAATGAGTCCATCAGACTTCAGCTGGTAATACAGTAAGCTTAGACTGAGAAAACCGACATAGAGGTTAAGTGATAAACTCCAAAGTGATAAATGCCAAAGGAATAGCCTGCAGGCAGTTCCTGGGAGCTTTTAGTGCATTGAGAGGCTGGCACCTTGTGTGCAATGCAGAGGTGCTGATATTGCTGTTCTGCCACCTGGAGGTCTGTGTTGTGAGGAAAAACTGATAAAAGACACTGTGAGTGGAAACAAGATAGTATAAGGAGAAGGAGATAATAAGAACTAACCGGAGCAAAGAAGCTCCTGACCTAGCCCCTTTGGGAGGGGCTCTTTGGGAGAAAGCTGCCAGTAGGGGCAGCTCAGAAAAGAAAGAGATTTATAAGACTTTATTGCAGTTACTGCTGTTTTAAAATGGGAAGGTAAATGAGATAGTCCCGTATGTTAGTGTGGTTTTGTTTAAAGAAATCACCAAGAATGGCAAAGGGACTGTGAGATCAGACCGCCCTCAGACCCACTGGTCAGGCAAACTGAAATGCAAAGCGATTACAACTCGCAAAATGAGTACATATAACTTGTTAAAGGCTCCTCCTAAAGTAAAGGAGGATAAAGAAGACCTCCCCAAAAAAGAAGAAGACTCAAACTCCAAAGTTCACACCCATTCACACCCATCCCCCTCCTAGCAGTCCAATTTCACCCAGGACTAGGAGGGAGCAGACCCCTCTACAAGAGGCAGTGAGACCAGAAGAAAAGAAAAGGGTGGAATTTTAGTTGATACAGGAGCCATAGATTCAGTTTTAAATAAAGCTTTAGTACCTGTGGAGAATGATTATGTTACAATGTGAGGAACAACTGGCCAGTCTGAGAAGGCATACTTTTGTAAACCTTTAAAGTAACATATGTACTTAGGAGCTTTTGTATATGCCCAATTCGCTGAACATTCTCAAATGAAGTAGTTACTCTGGAGGCAAATGATATAAAGAGGTTAAGCTTATCATTAACAGCCATTGAAATTAAGAAAAAACTAGTAAAGAGATATTAGAGCAAGTTTTTTCGGGGGTATGGGCCTCTGCTGTACCAAAGAAAGTGAAGAATGCCCCCCCATAGTAATCAAGCTTAAAGAAATAAAACAACCAGTGAGAATTAAGCAGTACCCCCTGAAGAGAAGTCAAGGAAGAAATCAGCCCAATAACTGATAGTACTAGATTGAGGGCTGTCAATAAATTAATGAAGAATTTATACCCTGTGGTAGCAAATCCATATATTTTACTAACTGGTTTAACACCTGAGCTAATCTGGTTTACTGTTTTAGACCTAAGAGATGCCTTCTTTTGCCTCCCTATCCACAAACCCAGCCAGAAAAATTTTGCATTCAAATGAGAAAGCCCTAAAAGCAGTACAAAACCCAGCTCACATAGTCTATGTGCCTCAAGGCTTCAAATTCTCCCCCACTCTGTTTGGGGAGCAACTTGCAAAAGATCTGGAGTCCTGGGAAGCTCTACAGGAAGGCAAGCTGTTGCAGTACGTAGATGATCTTCTAATAGCCACTCAGACGAGAGAAGCATGTGTGGCCTGGACAGTAAGCCTCTTGAATTTCCTAAGACTCCAAAGATACAGAGTATCAAAGAAGAAGGTACAGGTAGTGAAACAGAAAGTAATATACCTGGGCTACCAGGTGAGTGCTGGGCAATGGACTTTAAGGCAGGCTCGCAAAGAAGCCATCTGCCAAACCCCAAAACCCCAGACAATAAAGGAACTCCAAACCTTCTTAGTCATGGCAGGGTAGTGCCAGCTGTGGATTAATAATTATGGACTGCTTGTCAAACCTCTCTATGCTCTTATTGCTAATGGAAACAGAGATCTCCAGTGGACAAAGGAAGCCACACAGGCCTTTCACCAGCTAAAGAGTGCCCTCATGTCAGATGCAGCCCTGGGACTTCCAGATGTGAGTAAACCATTCTTTCTATTTTCCCATGAAAAACAGAGAATTGCCTTAGGAATACTGGCTCAAGACTTAGGTCCATACTGAAGGGCAGTCGCTTACTTCTCCAAGTAGCTGGATGCAACAGCCAAAAGATGGCCAGGTTGCCTCAGAGCTGTAGCAGCAGTCATGCTGAATATTCAGAAGGCACGCAAGTTTTCCCTGGGACAGAAAATGACTGTGCTAGTGTCCCATACAGTGTCCACAGTACTGGAAGTAAAGAGTAGCCACTGGCTTTCACCACAGAGAGAAATACCAGGCCATCATGGTAGAGCAAGATGATGTAAAGATAGTGGTGACTAATATTGTCAACCCAGCTTCCTTTCTCAGTAGAAATCAAAGAGAAGCAGTACACCACAATTGCCTAGAGACCATTGGAGCTACCTACTCCAGCTGCCCAGATTTGAAAGACACTCCTCTGGACAATGCAGAGACCTGGTTCACTGACGAGAGCAGCTGCGTTGCCAATGGAAAGCGACATGCTGGGTACACAGTAGCCACCTGCTGAGAGGTAACAGAATCCACACCCTTACCAACAGGGACCTCTGTGCAGAGGATGAGTTAATTGCCCTGACCCGTGCCCTAGAAATAGCAAAAGGAAAGAGGATAAACATCGACACAGACTCGAGGTATGCATTCAGAGTCATGCATGCACATAGAGCCATCTAGAAAGAGAGAGCACTGCTGACCTCACAGAGAAAGAACATCAAACATGCACAAGAGATCATCCAGCTGCTGGAAGCAGTTCAGCTGCCTGAAAAGGTAGCAATTGTGCATATTAGAGCACATCCAAAAGTGAGCTCAGAATTAGAAGAAGGAAATGAGCTGGCGGATAGAGAGGCAAAGGAAGCAGCAAAAGGTGAGGGGAGCCCTAATTCCAGATAGACAAATTTCCCTTGAAAGTAAGCCAGAATATAATAAGAGAGATAGAAAATTGATTGAAGATCAAAAAAAGGATGTATAACCAAGAAGGGTGGGCTGCCATTGAAAAGAAGCTGGTAATCCCTTCCCATTTCTTGTGGTCACTAGTAAGGGAAGAGCACCAGAAAGCACACTGAGGAATAGATGCCCTATACACCTACTTGATTGAAAGAATTGTTGCTAGGAATTTATATGCCACTATTACTCAAGGGACCTGACAGTGTGATCTTTGCCTCCAGACTAACCCCAAAAATACCCCCAAGCCGAAACTCGGTCAGATTAGGAGAGGCCATAGGCCTGGACAGCAGTGGCAAATTGACTTTTCAGAACTCCCAAGGAAAGCGGGGGTATCAGTATTTATTGGTATTGACAGACACATTTTCAGGGTGGCCAAAAGCATTCCCCACCAGAACTGTCAAAGCTCGAGAAGTTACTAGAGTGTTATTACAAGAAATAATACCATGCTTCGGAGTTCCAGCCACAATATCCTCAGATAGAGCATCACATTTCATTTCCAAAATAGTGCAACAGATTAGTAGCCACCTGGCTACTTCACATTCTGTACCCCCCCTAATCAAGCAGCCAGGTGGAGAAAATGGATCATTTGATTAAGCAGCAGATTGTAAGACTCGGGCAGGAAATTAATCTACCCTAGCCCCAAGCACTTCCACTAGCACTGTTGCAAATTTAAACTAAACCTAGAGCTAAAGAAAGTCTAAGTCCCTTTGAAATGCTTTATAGAACACAAAAAGAATGCCCACCACATTGGAGAGGTAACACTGGCCACCTACATGGTGGCTTTAAGCAAACAGCTCAGAAAAATTGAGAAACGTGTGGCTGGAACTCAAAGCAGGGAGTTAGATGGGCCAGTGCATAACATATAGCCTAGAGATTATGGATATGTTAAACCACTTGCAGAAAAGACTTTGGAACCACAGTAAAGAAGACCATTCCAGGTGCTTCTCACCACCCTCACTGCAATCAAGATCAAGGAGCAGAATGCCTGGATCCATCACTCTCGAGTGAAGAAGGCCCCAGAAGCCCCCTTGGAGAGTGACACCAGGAGACAATGAACTGAGACTAAAACTCACTCAAGCAAAACGAGTATATTGCAGTCAAGGGTTGTTCATACTCTCACTTACAGAATTGTTTTGTATATAATTACAATTGAAGTCTTAAAATTAGAGAGTACCTCTATTCAAAGCGATGCTGAATGGCCTTGGTCCCAGGCTTTTAGTCAGGATACTAGATCCATGAGAGAACTTTCTGAGCTAAAAGATTTAAACCTGTCCACTGTAGTAATTCATAGAGATCAAGTATATGAAGAGCAAGAGTAGCAAGAACAAGAACTGCAGACACTTCAAAAGAGTTGCTAATGCAAATCAACATCTCAAAAATCCAACCAGCCTGCTCCTCTTTCCTAAGAACATCCTTTGAGAGCTGCACAGCGTAGTAACAAAGACAGGCAGACCTTAAGAGCAGAATAAGAAAGGATCTAACTGGGATATTAGGAACAGGATTAGGAGTTGTAAATGGAATTGATTCAGAAATACTGATGAATAAGCTAGCCACTACAGCAAGCAGCCTAACAAAATTGAAGCAGCATTTACAGTCATCTCTACTAGCATTAAGAACTAGCCAGTGGCAGATTTCAAAAGCACTGCCAAAGTAAGAAAAGGCCAGGGACCAAGATCACAAGTTATTAGTAGAAGTACTTAGTACAGTTCAAGATAATGTGATAATATATCTTTAGCTTTCAGTTGTATACAAGCACAGTTGCAGATGCAGGCAACAGCAGCTCTGATCATACAAGAAGGGAGGGAAAGTAATTTTCCAGCTGAAATTCAGAAAGTTGTCTAAGATAATGCAATTTGTTATAAATGATCGAATCTGCAGCCAAATTAAAAAAAAAAACAAAAACAAAGATTTATTAGATCAATAACAAAATATAATTAAAAAATTCACCACAGCCAAGACAGCATCAACTCCGGAATTTGGTGCTGGGTGAACCTGGATCCAATTGACAGAGTGCCAGCATCTCCCCAGTGGTTCACCCCGACTGTCTCATACAGCCAGTTTATATCCCCTATGTTCCGCCTGGGGCCGGAATGACAGAATGTCCTTTGTGTCCCTTCATATGTAGAGCTGGATCATATAGATACAAAGCCAGTCCAGGTGTTCCAATGACTGTCTGAGCTGTTCCAGAGTAGCCTTCTTTGGAATGTATTGCTGGGTCCATAGGGATGCAAAAGCCAGTCCCGGTGTCCCTATGGCCGTCTTTCACATGTAATGGAGTGCTGCCAGTATTCAAAGCATTTCTGGGAAGTCAACATTCATGGTCTGGGAAGGCTTCATTCTTAAGCTAACGGACTTGATATTATCTTTAACGTTGTCCAGGAATTACTTGAATAGAAATAGGACTCTGCTCTCAGCCAGGGTGGTCAAGTACATGAGTTGGATTCTTACAATATCTTATACACACACATATATATATACAAATAGCATGAATTAACTCTATATATGTATAACACAATTGATTTTGAAAAAAGCTTCAGTCCTGGTAAACTATAGTAAATTTCACCTATAATCCTGTTTCTAATGTAGCCTTTGTACTGTTTCTAATGTAGCCTTTGTACTGCCTTTGTACTTACCATATGTAATAGCACTGTTTATGTTATCCATCCCATCATTGCACTGAGATTAAATAATGAAAAAACAGTGCTCTACCCTTCAGAACATAGACTGTAAACACGAAAAATGAATGAAAAGTAGCAAACAGTAAACTTAGAATCCTGCATTACTAGAGAACAGCTGAGATTCATTTGTGAAAGCAGTACTATTAATGCCCAAGATGTGTGTCTGGACACTGAACAGAGTATTTGCCACTTCAAAATTCATCCAGTCACTGATCAAAAAACTGTGCTCGTATATACTGGTAAAAGGTGTGAGTGTCTAAAAACTGCTTGCACTGCTGTAAAAATTGATAAAAATGATGTTATATTAGTTAAAGTAAGTTTAAAGTTATCCTTCATTATTAATTTGAAATTAGAGAATACTACAGCGTATAGCTCTGTTAATCTCCCTATCAAATGTATGTGGTAAAGCATTGAGAGACACTTATTGTCCTAAGAGTTTGCATTAAGTAAAAGAATTTACTTATTTTCCAGGAAAGGGGGGAAATGAGACAGAGTAGAAATTTTCCAGGGTAGAAATACATTTTGATTTAGGTGAAATGTTCATCTTTGAATTAAGTCTGTAGCTTGCTGTTTAGTCTCACTGCCTGTTCTCTTGAAAGGCCTGTGCTTAGAGAGACTGCTTCAGCTGAAGGATAAGAGATAAAGGGGGTAGGAGGAGAGCAGACAGAGCAGGGCAACCTGACCCAAGAGTTCCTTCTGAAGAATTAGTAGCAAGTGTCACATGAAATCAGTAGAATGAATATGTATGAACCTGTTTGGAAATTATATGCATATGTATTTGAGAGAGCCATAAAAAGAGACCTGAAGTTCACAGAGGTACACTTGCCTTTTGAGGGGAGTAATCCCCGCATGCGTCCAGCGCTGCAATAAACATACCGACTTTACAACTTTCACAAGTTGTGGAGCTTTTTTGATCTCTTCCACAAAACATTAGAGACACCTGTGATCTTACTGATGACCTCAGTGGGAATCTGACGCCATCCATCTTGCCACTTTTCTCCCAGGAAGTGGATCTCTCGGGCAAGTCCTTTGAGCCAGCTCCCAGCAGACTCTCGATGATTTTCTCTCCTTTCTCAAGTACTTCCATTGTCATGTTCCCCCATACAATGATATCATCGATGTACTGCAGATGTTCTGGAGCTTCACCCTTTTCCAGTGCAGCCTGGATCAGTCCATGGCAGATGGTGGGGCTGTGCTTCCACCCCTGGGGCAGTCGGTTCCAGTTGTACTGCATGGCCCTCCAGGTGAAAGCAAACCGAGGCCTGCATTCTGCTGCCAGAGGAATGGAGAAAAATGCATTGGCAATGTCAATAGTGGCAGAGCACTTTGCTGCCTTCAACTCCAGCTCGTACTGGAGTTCCAGCATGTCTGGCACAGCAGATGCTGGTAATCGGCACTTGTTGCTCTTTCACCTTCAGGAGTCCTACTGCAGATGGGTTTTCTGATAGTCCAGGCAAGGTGTTCAATGGCTTCATGTTCTCAGCCTCTGCAGCACCTATGCCAAAAGCCCACCTGAGTCCTTTTGGGTCTTTGTAATAGCCATTCTGGAGGAAGTCTATGCCTCTGTTATTCTCTGTTCATGCTCTGTACATGGGGCCTCTGGGCCAGTCACAATAGGATGTTTCTGCTGCTCCTTCCCAGTCAGGATCACCTGGGCTCCCAACAGGGTCAATTGCTCTGATCCCCCCATCACCCCAGCAATGGAAACAGGTTCTGCCCCCACATGTCCCAATGGCATTAGGGTACATTGCACACCAGCATCAACTAAGGCATTGTATTTTCTGTGGCTCTGATGTGCCAGGCCATTACATCCACACATTCCAGAAGATCCGGTTTTCCCATGCCACTTCCTGGCTAGAGGCAGTGCCCTCCTAGCCCTGGTTATTATTTCTTTCCTGGGCATACACAGTAGAGGTTCCTTCAAGGGGATCTGACAGATCATACCCAGCAGCTCGGTCATGGGAGGTTGAGGCTGCCTTCCCTTTAGTGGAACTCCCTTGGTTAGTGTTTCCCTCCTTGAGTTGATGCACCCATGCTGCCAGGACAGAAGTGGATTTCCCATGCCACCTTCCCATGTCTTCCCCATGGTCATGAAAGAAGAACCACAGGTCAGCCCTTGGGGTGTAACCTCTCTCTCTAGCTGGGGGACGCTGGGCTCTGACTTTGGGGCCTGTGACTGGCACAGGTGCTGCATTGATCTTCCTCTCCTCCTCTTTCATCTCCCTCATCTCCTCTTTGATCAGGTCCTTGATCACAGCAGAGACTTGAGCCTGCATTGGGCCTTTGATCATACTCTCACAATTTCTAACCTTGTTGGTGACAGAACCCACTGTCTCTCAGTAGTTTTCAGCATTAATCTTTGCAGTGAAGGTGGTGTATTGGGATGGCCCCAGATTTGCCAGACTCCACAGCATTTGCCCTGTGCACCTGAGCTCATCAGGGTCATTATCATGCTGACCATCCCTCCCAAAGTGTACCTCCAATACTGCCACTTCTCTCAGCTGTTGGATCCCTTCCTCCAGGGTCTTCCAGCACATTCTATGGTGATGCTCCTGCATTCTCTCCCTGTGGACAAACCTCTCTCTGACAGTCATGAAAAGCTGCTCTCAGAGGGAAAGGGACCATGACTCTCTTAAAAATACCTGATTCACACCTGAGACCTGGGTCAATGCTCATAAATTCCTAGCCTCACCACCATCCAGTTGCACTCCTGTACCCATAAGGTCCCAGACCCGGATTAACCAGGTTGTATAAGCCTCACGTCCCCATCATACAATGTCTTTGTGCTGTTCACCCACGGGGACTTTCGTACATCAGGGACTCAGTGATGAAGTCAACCATTGGTTCTCCTTTGGGTGTGAGGGCCCTCCTTTCATGTCCTTGTCTGGGTGCTCTGATTTCATCTTAGGTCTCCTTGTTTACACAGGGGCGACTGCTGCTGGCTGTGACTGCCTTTGCAGTTCAGCTGGAACCTGGACGGTTGTAACATCTGTGGGCTCCACTGCTGCACCATCAGACTCTCTTTCTTTGAGGCAGGGGGAGGGTTTCTCAACACATGGGGAAATGTACTCCTTCAGCATCTGGCCCATCTCCTTCACCAGAACCCCCACCCAATCTGGGTGGTTCATTTCTGAGGTGGGCTGCGGGGCAGGGTCAGGCTATGGGGCAGCAGCATCCTTGTCTCTGGGGTAGGTGTCAGTGTGCTTATCCAGGTTAATCTTCCCTTATCTCTGAATGCTAAATAGAACAGGCTTACCAGCAACACCAGCAACTGTATATCATTAGCATTTTGAGTTGATCTGGACCCTTTGAAAACTGGTGGGGCAAGCTCAAAGAGCTGTGTGAAGGGTTGGGAGTAAATTTCCCCCAGTGTAATTTCCTCAGCAAGTACCATTATTAAAGAAACCCCAAACCCACACAGTGTGTGATAGCTGTGAATCCATGTGCCTGCCTTCCAAAGGAAGTTAAAGATCCATGAATTCCTCACCTCATTAAGCCATAAAGCAAACTGGATAATAGCCACAGCAGCCCTATTGATGGTTAGCCTGTGTTCCCAGAGATTGCCGGGGTGCTCCTGATGGGGCAGAAGGAAGAGCTCCAGGCCCTCCCTGAGGGTGAGTGAGGGCAGCGGGCTGTCAGCGGGGGCTGGCTGGGGAGCTGCAGTGCCCGGGCAGGGAGCTGCAATCCCTGCTCCGGCAGTGGTGGGCTTCACTCCTTGTGGGGATGAGGGGTGGCGTGGCCAGAGCACACAGAGATTTCAGGGACATTGGTGAGGGGATTCATGGCCAGCACCTTGCAGCTGATCCCCTCTGCCCCTCCTCTCCTGTGGCCATGGCAAGAGCTGGGTGGGATGGCCCTGGCAGGAAGGTCTCCTTGGATTCCTGCACATCCACGTTCTGACTGTGGCTCTGCTCCTCTCTCTTTCAGCCCTTCAAGCCCTGAGTGAAGACAACAGCCCCTCTCACATAAGCACATTTATACAGATGATTTTTGAGGGAAGAGCTGCAGAACTACTTTCATCTGCTGGCTCAGAAGAACCAGTATCTCTTGAAGACCTCCAGATCCCTTGGAGGGTGAGACCACATGGAGACCAGAGGAGACCAGCTGGAGCTCCAGGGCATAGCTGATCATTGGCACAGTTGAACTTGTGGGAATCTCCCATAGCTCCTGCCTTCTCCCTCCCTGTTGACAGCTTCCTGCCTCCAGCCCTCAGACCCTGCCCATCCCCTTTCTTCCCTCCCAGCTCATCCCTTTGCTTCACCTTCCATTAATAAACAGTTTGGCTTCTTCGCTTTACCTGCATCTCCCTGGAGCTGGAGTGATGCAAATCCGGAGCCCTGGGACACACAGGCCCTTCCTGCCATTCTCTTCCATGCTGTGTTTTTTGCACAGACACAGAGGAACGAGGGCAGATCAGGCTGGAAAGGTTCCTGTGCTGGAGGTCCAGTTCCACAACACTGTGGAGCTACAGATCTTGCTGTGCACCCTGGAGCCCCTGGACTTTGGAAGAGCCAACCTGAGGATGCTCTGAACCCAGCGGTGGGGGACTCCATGGCAAGCATCCACAGAGGGCAAAGAGCTTGGAATGCTGGAGGGTTTCAAGAACAGCTTCCTGAAAGCACAGCAGTGCTCCATCTCTGCACAGGATCAGGAAGAGGGCAGAACCAGAGACCATCTGGGCTTAACAGAGAGCTTTGGGTGTGCCTAAGAGCAAATGAAGCAGCTGCACAGTGCCTGAGACTCAGACACGCCACTGTGCCAGTGCCTGGAGCGCTGTCAGGCAGTGCTGGGATCCCGGGTGTGGTTCTGGTCCCTACAAGTGAGGAATGGCAGCCCCAGGCTCAGACCCAGTCAGAAAGCCAACCAAGTGAGACCACAGGTGTAGCGGACACTGAGATGGCTAGGGTCCCGTGGAGGAGGTAAGCCTGAGATAAGCAATTGCTGAGTCAGAATAGCTAAGCCTGGAGTCCTCACTTAGGTCCTCTGGCCTAGCTTATCGCTCTGTGACCCTATAGGCTAGTTTCCCTAACCCTTACAATTGGTCAGTTTTCAATCCCTCCTAACCCTATATAAGTAGCCATCCTGGCCCATTCTGGTAGAAGAGCTGCTCGTCGGAACCCTTTGCGAACTCCCTGCAAATAAACGATCATGGAATCTCTGAGGCTGCCTTCTCCTCTCTCTCCATCTGCTCTGTGGATGCCACTGAGGCCAGCATCTTAGCAAGCAAAGAGCTGAAATTATAAAAGAGCTGAAAATCCTAAGAGCTGATAATCACTGAGCTTGCTAAGATGTCAGGCTTGGGGCACTTAGGCCTCGGACACTCGGCCTGCTGAAGGCTGAGCTGCCCGGCCTGAGACTGCTCGCCTGAAGGAACCCTGGACCCGTCTCGCTATCTGGCTAGAAGAGACCCAGTGGCAGTACACAGACAGGGAGGGCAGCCTTCCAGTTTCTCTTGGGCATGGCCGCAAAACGACCCCTGCTGCTTCTTCCTCCACCTGTGTTTGGGGTGTGCTGGTGGCAGAGCCAGCCAGTTTGTGCTCTGCATTCCAAAGCCTGTTGGGAGCGGTCATGAAAAGCACTGTGTGCACAGCAGAGAGTGCTGGAAGGTTCTGGCAAGAGCGTCCTGTGGGGGCAGGGCTCTGGGCTCTGGCTGGGAACAGCCTGGTTTTGCTGCTGTGACCACAGGCAGAAGCTGAGGCAGGTGAAGAGGCAGCGGGCAGCTTGTGTTTGTAGAGGGCCTGGGGCTGCACCTCTGAGCCTCCACCTGGAAACACACTTGGGGGAATACGAGCTAGAGCTGGAGTGCCTGTCCTGAAGGGACCTGGAGTCATTCAGCCTTGCCAGCTTTTCTCAAGAGTGTGTTGGTGTTCCCCAGGAAAGCTACACATTTGGGAAAATGCCTTTGGAGGAAAGGGGCTTGCTTCTCAAGGAAAGTGCTTCCCAGGGAGCTCCCAGTGAGGTGGGAAGGGTGATCCAGGAGCCCTAGGCCTGGCAGCCTGAGCTTGCCACCAGGGAAGGCCTTGGAGCAGATCCTCCTGAGTGCAATCCCACGGCACGTGCCGGGAACCAGGGCATCTGCTGGAAGGTGGGAAAGCTCTGCGGAGGGACAGGGACAGCTGGGGGTCCTGGTGGGGTGTTGAGGGCTTCTGGGCAGGAGTTTGGGAGGGGGGGTTGGTGTTGATGGGGTGTTGGGGAAGGAGTTGTCTGGAAGGTGAGAGGTCTAGGCTGGAATTTGAGTCACTTTGAAGGCAGCATCTGTGGTTTGGCACAGTTTTGGTTACAGAGGGCAGAAAGAATATCTGTGACTCTTCCTGTTCAAGATCCTGATTCTCCTGCAGTGAACAAGAGGGGAGAGCTGTACTTTACTGGCCACTTGGATATCAGTACCAGGAGGAGGATTAGCCATTTGCCATCTACTTGTTTGTTTGGGCTACTTTTGTAACTCTGAGTGGACTTTCATTCCTTGAGAGCTTTTAATCTTTAAGAGAATTAGGATATTATCATCCTTTCATAGAAAACCGATGGCAAACCAAAGAATTGCCTTTTTCTTGCCTCTGTGTAGTGTTACATTCTGTAAAGTGAATCTCAGTGGATGATGTTAGGGCAAATGTGTTGCTGCTTTGAGATGGGAAGCAAAATTCCAACTCTTCACTTTCTCAGGCATCCCAATGAATTTGGGAAGTTTGCAACTTTTTGAAACTACTTGAGTTGAGCAATGGGAAGTAAAGCTTTCCTGAAGTGAGGATTCTTAAACACCAGATTCTTCTGTGCCTTCACTGCTAAGGTGTTTTTGTGCTAAAGGAGATTATTTCAATGAGAAAATAATTTCAGCATGGAGTGAGAGCTTCTGACAGAGACCAAGTGCTGCCAGCAGTTGCTCCAGGTGCTCCTGCCAACAGCCCCTGCAGGAAGGAGCACAGCCCCCAATGCACGTGGGCTTTGGCTCCCTCTGGCACAGAAGCCCCTGGGAGCACAGGTCTCTGGGGCAGGAGATGGGCACCAGCGCTGCCAGGGCTCAGGGGGGTGGCAGGTCTGCTTGTGTGGGTGGGCCCACCTGCCCAGAGGGCTCAGGGCTCCCCAGCCCATTCCCCTCTACAGCCTGGCCCAGCTGTCTGACCAACAGAGAGTTACAGGGCCCTCTTGCTGCTCTCTTTGACAGCCCTTGCATTCAGCCCTCAAGCCTGCTGCCATGCTCCCTCACTGCCCCTCAGGGGCCTGTCCCCACAGGGCTGGGCTGCCTGGGTGCTGCTGGTGAGGGCCAGTGGGCAGAGGCAGAGCTGGCAGCCAGCTCAGATCCCCACTGCTGCCCAGGCCACGGTGCTGTGTCTGAGACCCTCCCTTGAGACAGAGCTCCAACCCCACAGAGCTGCTTTGACCATGTGGAAGAGCATCATGTGCTCGCCCAGGACTGCGGAGCCAGTGCTGCTGATACTCCTGGATGTGCTGGGAAGCTGGCCAGCGCACAGCATGTGCACCTCGGATGGGACAAAACGGATGTCTTTGTCCTGGCTGTGAGTTTCTGAAACTGGCCTTTGCTGGCTCCAAGGCTGCCTCTCCAGCAGCTTTCCATCCTCCTTCCCCCACTGCATCTCCCTCCCTCAGGTGATGGGCTGAATCCTGGCCTCGGGGCAGCTTCAGGGGCACCAGGCCCCGTGCTCCCCCTGTGTCTCCCTGGGCCTCTCCCTCCTGTGCTTAGGCCCTGCCACATGGACACCTTGGCACTGAGCGCTGTCTCAGGGGACTTTGTCCTTTGCAGGCAACTGTGGTGATGTGGAAGATCCTCCAGGTGCCCGGTGTCCCACATATGGTGACGGTGTATTTCCTCCCACGTATCTGTGCATCTGCTCTTCCAAGTGTTCTTCAGCACTCTGGATATGCCAGAAGATGTCGATACCTTCTGGAAGGGATGCCAGGAAGAGCATGGCCTTGCCACCAGCCCCAACAGGTGCTCCATCCCACTCCTCCTATCCCTGTCATGTCCCTGGACAGGAGCCAGTGCTCCCAGCGTGACCTGGGCTTTGCTCTGCACGCAGGTTTGAAGTGCAGACCCTCAAGTCCCTGCTCTGCCGAATGCAGCAGGAGGATGTGGTGGTGGCAATGGAACGCAATTGTGGCTGGGACATGCTGCTGTGTGCTGACACCCACCACTGTGCCGTGGGTCTGCTGGCCAGGTGAGACCCGCTTCTCCCCACTGCCTCTGACATTTGTGCTCTGTGCCCAGGGTGCTTCTCACAGTCCCTGTGGTCATGGGCCAGAGGGCCTTGTCACCAAGGGATGGCCAAGCAGACTGGAAAAGGCTGGGAGAGGAGGGTGCCCACAAGGAGCTGCCTCCCAAATAGGCCAGGGCCCCTTGCAGGATTCTGGGGAAAGACCAGACCTCTGTGAGTCAGTCCTGACAAAAGTTTGCCCCCTGGACCACAGTCTTGGTTCCTTCTTCTCCTGCCAGGGAGATGTGCTGTGTCTTCATCCCCTTGTGTTCCCGGATCTCTCGCTACCTGCTCCGGCTGCTCAGCACACAGGAGCCACGCTGGGAGCTGCCCGCCCTGGCATTCCTTGTGGAGGTGAGCCTGATGGCCAGCGCTGCCTCGCTCAGCTGCCTCCCAGCTCTCTGCCCTCTCGGAGCCGCAGCTCCCTGGGACGGTGCCCGTGCCCTGTGCTGCTGCCTGGGCCCAGTCCTGTGCGGTTCTGGGATCCTGCCAGCCGGGTCTCCTGTCACTGCCCTGTGCCTTTCAGGTCCTCGCGTGCCTGGACTTGAGTGAACGTGGTGCTAATAGAGTCCTGCAAGTCTTGTCAAGGCAGCTGCAGAGCGAGTGCAGGGAGAGGCGTCACCTGGCACTCAGGGCCCTTCTCGATCTCATTGAGGAGCCCTCCATGGTGAGAAGGGGGCAGCGGCTGAGGCTGAGCTGGGGAATGCAGTCACTTGGGTTTGGCTGGGCTTTGGGTGCCGGGGCAGCTGCTCCCAGCTCTCCTGCCTCCCAATTCAGCTGCCCAAGTGGTCGGGACAGACCTCTGGCCTCCAGGCCCTGCAGCAGCAGGATGGCGTTTCACCAACTTGTGTTCCGCACAGACCGAAAAAATGTGGAGCCTGACTGAAAGTCTTGTGAAGCTCCTGTGGGACACAGATGGAGAGATAGTTAGCTGTCGCTGTCGAGGCGGTCACGACACAAAGCAGAGACCACAAGCAGTCTCAGTTGGCAACTCTTTATTTCTGAACATGGCTGATCTTTTATACACTGTTCAGTTGTTTATGGTTCTTCTACCTTTACTATTGGTCACTATACATCAACATGATTCTATTGGTGCAACGTAAGGTGACTTAACTAACTTTCTAAAAATACTTTGTCCAGCTGCAAAGGTGTTATCATTCTTCCATTCCTCTCTTCTCTCGGTCTCCTTGGTGATAGTCTTGGAGAGAGCTCCTTATCAGCCTTTTCATGCTTCTTCTCGCTTCTTTCTTGCTTCTTCTCCCTCCTTTAGTTGACAGGCCCGCTGTCAGCCCCTTCCACAATTCCCCCTTTTTGTTTTTGAACTGTAAATACAGCTGCTATGGATTTTTGCAGGGCTTTTTGCAAAAATCCAAGCAGACAGGGGAAACACAAAACTACAATCACAACTATCAATAAAATTAACATTTCTATTCTTAATGCAATTATTCTTGTTCGTCACTCATTTGTAAATTTCTTTACTCTATTCTTAAGACTGATGAAATACATGTTTTGATATATGGTCTTAGCTAGTGTCATCTGTATGTTTTGTTTCTACTGCGGAATCATCTATTCTGTCTTTTTTTGCGCGCTCTAGATAGGGTTTTACACAGCGAGCAGGAACTCATCGAGGACCATTATCTGTCAAAACACAAGCATAACCCCTCCCCCAGGTTATTAGTTCCACTGGACTAGATCACATACCTGTAATTAAGTCTTTGACTCATACTTTGACATTTCTACGAAAATCTGGTTGCTTAGAATTCAAAGAGGAAAAATGGTAAAAGATTGGAGATAACTGTGAGTCAGGTAGGGGACGCAAAAAGTTTAACACATAAACTATTTTATCTAATTTTACTTGAGGTGACTCTTGTTGCATTCCCCCTTTTTGTTTTTGAACTTGACGTTTAAGAAGACCGTGAGCTCTTTCAATGATTGCTTGGCTTGTGGGGACATGTGGAATGCTTGTTGAATGCTCAATGCTCTAAGCACGAAAGAATGCTTGCATTTTCTGCGAAGCATATGCTGGGTCATTATCTGTTTTCACATGACATGGAACACTTAAGATAGAAAAGGCATGATAAAAATGACGAATCGCATCACGAGTTTTTTTTCTTGTTAATGCTGAAGCAACTATTGCATGAGAAAAGGTGTTAATTTGGATTAGATGGTGTTTTCTGGGCAGTACACTCTGACTTTACATGCTTTTGTTGACCACAATTGTAACATTTTGCTGGAGGTCTTAGAACTGCAGCAAGAGCTGCTATTTTATGTTCAACTGAACTAACTTTTGAGCAAGCAGTAACTATTTCAGGCAATGTGGGTTCTCCAGGCAAAGTGTCAATAATTTTTTTGCAGTCTGGGTTTGCATTTTCTTTAATCAATTGGATACACAATTTGTGTCGCAAAGTTTCATCTTCTACTTGTTTTTCAATAGCTGCAGCAAGCTTTTCTACAAATTGCAAAAATGGTTTTCTCGTGCCTTGTTGAATAGTGACATATCTTTGTTTTGGAGCTGCCATTTCTATTGTTTTGATTAAAGCATTCATGCCAATTTGCTGAGCTTGTGCTAAAATTGAAGGATCTCACCTTGCTTGTAAATCTGGGCTAGCAAAAGGCTCAGTGCTTAGTAAAGCATCAACACCAACGGCATGACGAGGGTCGTGCTGAGGCAACTGCATATTTGTTAAAGCTGTGCGCTCAGCCACTCGCCTCCAAGTATCTTGGAATACACTATATTGTACTGGCTGGAATAAGATGGTTGCAAGATGCATGATGTCATAAGGTGCAAGCAGATCTGCATTGATTACACGTACTAATTGCATTACCTCTGAGGAATTGATACCGTACTGAGCTACTTTTGACTGGAGATCTTGCACAACTCTCTAGGCAAAGACGTGATGACTATCATCTTGTCTTGCTCCAGGAGCTGCTTTAAAAACTGGAAAAGCTATAGGGTTATTACAAGCAACATTTGCATTGACACTGTTTTCTTGAGGTATTTTTGGAGCACCTAATTTTTCTATGACGTCTCAATTCTTTTCTTCAACTGCTTTCTTTTTAACAAATTCTCAAAACTCTTGAGGATGTCGAGGAAGCACAGTTACTTGACATGGGGGTAGAGTCCATGGGGCAGTAGGGTTAGAACTATTAGAAGATGAACTGACAAGCCCCATCTCAGGTGTTACTGCAGGCGTCTCATCAGCTGACTCACTGCTGCTGTCACTGTCAGGTAACGGAGGATACGACATTGCAGGTTGTTCAAGCAGCTTAGAGGGAAGCGGGGGGGCAGATGGTTGGACTGGAGCAGAGGGAAGCGGGGGGGCAGATGGCTGGGTTTTTTTCTCTGTTAAAGACATTTCAGCTAACTGGCGTAATGGTGTGGTATATACAGGCATCTTCGCGAGCTGCTGCGCAGGTGTGAGATAAGAAGGTTTAGGGGTCTGATAAGGAGCTACTATGGCAGGTTGCCCAGATGTTTTGGCAGCCTTCCCAGAAGCTTTGGCAGCTTTCTTAGAAGACTTGGCAGCCTTCTTAGAAGCTTTGGCAGCTTTCCCAGAAGCTTTGGCAGCTTGCTTGGTAACTTGCATGGCACCTGGACTTTCACAGAGTTCTTCATCAGAGGCCCCCTCTATCTCATCCCCCCCATCAGTTTCTGTGATCAGCCCCGACTCTTCGTCCGCGCCCCGCTCTGCTTGCTCTCCCTCTGTTTTCCATTCTTTCAATGCCTCAAAGAGCGACCCCCAAGTCACCGCTAGATCAACAACAGTCTTATCTCCCGCTCGGATGACTTCCTACAGTCTGTCTCCGACTCTTTTCCATTCTTTAACACTGAATGCTGTGTCAGGATCAGTTCCAAAATCCTGTGATTTAGCCCATAGCAATATACTACGAAGGGCATAGTCTGAAGTATTAACTCCCTTATTCCTTAACAAGCTTTTCCATGTAACTAAAACATTTTCTTCCTCTTTAGACAAATTATGTCCCATTATTACTAGTTGGTGGCTCACCTACTTCCAGGTGTCTTGATAGGAGAAAATCAGGTCTGGACCTCCTTGTGGCTTCAACCTGCCACTCTCAGCTGCACCGCCGCTTCCCCCACTACGTCCCAGTGGGTCACGGTTGCCAATTGCTGGGACCCCGTCTGAGCCCAAGGCCAAGGGTGTTATATCACGTCGGCGATCACCAGATGTCGCTGTCGAGGCGGTCACGACACAAAGCAGAGACCACAAGCAGTCTCAGTTGGCAACTCTTTATTTCTGAACATGGCTGATCTTTTATACACTGTTCAGTTGTTTATGGTTCTTCTACCTATACTATTGGTCACTATACATCAACATGATTCTATTGGTGCAACGTAAGGTGACTTAACTAACTTTCTAAAAATACTTTGTCCAGCTGCAAAGGTGTTATCATTCTTCCATTCCTCTCTTCTCTCGGTCTCCTTGGTGATAGCCTTGGAGAGAGCTCCTTATCAGCCTTTTCATGCTTCTTCTCGCTTCTTTCTTGCTTCTTCTCCCTCCTTTAGTTGACAGGCCCGCTGTCAGCCCCTTCCACAGTTAGCATGACAGTCATGCTTCTCAGCTTTATCATCTTGGACAATGACATGCTGATACCCAGCCCCAGCACACTGCAGCTGCTTGAGGCGCTCCTGCCACTCTTTGACCACGTAAGGCTCGCTGACCCCAGCCACGGCCACTGGCTGCTGCCTGGACACTTTGTGCCCTGTGGATTGGCAGGCCTGTGCCAAGATGAGCCCCATGCACCCAATGCTGAGTTTTATTTTTCTTCCTTTCATACAGAACAATAGCCAGGTGCAGCTGCTCTCAATACTGCTCTTCCGAACATTGGTGACTCTTCCACTGGAAAAGGGAAAAAAAGGCCCTGAAGACACCCTTGTGCCAGAGCCTGCTGCCACTCTTCTTCCACTGCCATAATGACAATCAGCTTGTGGCACAGGTGAGGACTCATGGGCTTCTGCTGTCCCCCTAGCAAGGGGCTCGGCTGCCTCCTGCCCTGGCGCCTGCCGGGCTGCAGCCTCCTCCAGGCCTTGGCACAGGGACACGGGTCCTGCACCCTGGGCTGTGGGGCCATCTCCGCATCTCTGCTGCTCTCCAGGCTTCTCGGGAACTGCTGTTTTGTGTGGCCAATTTCCTGAATAGGAGGGATCTTGAAAGACTGGTGAAGAACCAGAAGCTGTGGAATTTCACTGAGTGCCTGGTAAGGACAGCTTGTAAGGCCCAGCCTCAGCCTGGAGAAGGCCCCAGAGCGCGGTGCTCAGAGTGCGTGGCTGGCAGCTGTGCCCCTGCCCGCTGCTGCACCCAGAGGCCGCACGGGCTCTTCTCCAGGCTCCTGTGGGCCCGAGCCGGGGGCCGATGCAGTCCCGGCCCGGTGGGGCTGTGGGGCAGGCCGGCACCGCGGCTCCCCGGGCAGCAACTGGCCCTCTGCCCCCTCCAGCGGCTGCTGGCCGCGCCTCAGGGCTGTGCGGGCAGGGGAGGCCGGGGCTGGGCGCAGGCAGCGCCCGTCCGAGGGGCTGAGCCCGCGCCAACCCTTCCCTCCTGCCGCTCTCTCCAGCTGGCAGAGGACAGCAGCAGAGCGGCCGAGCACCTGCGCTGGGCCTTGCCATACCGGCAGAGCCCACAGGTGTCCCTGCAAGTGCTGGCCATCAGGTTCATGGGTGAGCCACGAGCCCGGGCTCCCTCCCCGGCCCGCCGCAGCTCGGCCCCAGCCCCGCCTGCTGCCCCAGCAGCGCCAGCCGGGCCCCGCCCGGCCTCGGCGCTGCTGCCGCCCTCTGGCAGCCGTGCCCTGGGCCGGCAGCGTGCGGCAAGGGCCGGGCTGAGCCCTGCCGGGCCAGCAGGGTCTGTGGCCACAGCGCCGGCAGCGCCGCTGGCAGGGAGCTGTGCCGCTGGCGCCGTGAAAGGCTCTGTGTTCCCAGGGATGGCCGGGCAGCACCTGAGGTGGAAGAAGGAAGAGCTCTGGTTCATCTGCAACGGTGAGTGAGGGCAGCGGGCTGGCAGCGGGGGCTGGCGGGGGGAGCTGCAAGCCCTTCCCCGGCTGCGGAGGGCTCTGCTCCCTGTGCGGCCGAGGGGCGGCGTGGGCAGAGCACACAGAGATTTCAGAGCCACGTGGGGGATTCGTGGCCAGCAGCTTCGGGCTGGTCCCGTTGGTCCCTGCTCCCTCCTGGCCATGGCTAGAGCCGGCTGGGATGGCCCTGGCAGGGGGCTCTACTCGGGTCCCCTCAGGTCTGGGATCTGACTATGGCTCTGTTCCTCTCTTTCAGCCCTTGAACACCTGACGGAGGACATCAGCAGTGCCGTGTCAGATGTGGCACTTCAAACATTGTATGTTCTCCAGTCACTACAGAGTGAGCGATCTTCTGTCTTCCAGAGGCTGCAGGATCAGCTCCTCAGGGCATGGAGGACACGGCCTCATCTGTCAGGGCTCGGCTGTCTGCCCTGCTGGAGCTCTGCAGAGAGCTGAGCCCAGAGGCTCTGTCTGCTGGGGCCACTTGAACCAGTGGGAATTTTCTATTTCTTTGAGACTGTTCTTCTTTTTGTTTTTTCTTTAGTATATAAATATAGAGTGTGTTGTAATACACAGACTCCCAGGATCTTTCTTTTGCTTCCCAGGGTCTCCAGGGCATAGGGGAAGAAGGGAAAAAGGGTGCTTGGGCTCGGCAAGCTGTCCAGGCATGCAGTGTAGCAGAGAAAATAGCCAGAAGCCTCTAGGACTTTGGTGGTTCTGCTGAAGCCTTTGTGCTGCCAACAAGCAGGTGGTCAGGGGCCAGAGCTGTGGGGATCCCTGTGAGAGCTGTGCCTGGAGATGGCCACAAGCCCTGTGCCAGGCAGGAAGCGCCATCCATGTCCTCCTACCCGTGTGGTGCTGGCTGGATTGCTGAGGGCTCCGAGGTGCCTCTGGATGGGGCTGCTCTGGAGCTGCTGTGGGGCTGCGGTGCTGCTGCCGGGCAGGTTGGCTGGGCTGGGGGAGACCCTGAGGGGACAGGGCCATGAAGGGACGAGGGGCTGAGGGAGCCCTGACAGGACACGGCAGTGGGGAGGCACGAGGGGGATGTGTGAGGGAGTGGGAGGCTGTAACATTGGCTGGAGGGGGAGTGAGTTGGAGACAGAGACCACTCACCTCGATGTTCATGTGGCAAACAGAGAGCATTTATTCTCAAGCCCTTCCTTCCAAAGGGCCTTTGAAAAGCCCAGTCTGGATAATTTCATTGCTCTGATCTCTATGCTTTGTCACATTCTGGCCAGTGAAATGCTGCAGCCTTGGGGGAGATGTGACAGGGCGAGGCCCCTGTCAGTCAAACCAGGGGCTGGTGCAGTCACACAGCACTAGCCAGCCTGCACTGTGACACACAGCAACAGAGTGCAAGGCACAGCTCCGCGTGCTCCCCAGGAACCTCAGCTCTGGGAGCACTGTCTGCCCCAAGCTCCAGGGGCTGCAGTGGGAGCCCCGCTTGGCTCTGCCCTGGGGCCGTCCTGCTGGGACAGCTGGAAACAGGGAGCATTCCCTTGCCACAAAGAGCCAAGCCAGGGCTGCAGGGCAGCTGCTCCAGCCCAAACTGCACTGTTGTGTGCTGTGCTCTGGGGTTGGGGCTCCATGCACAGGGCACTGGACTGGTGTGCCAAAGGAGACAGAGAAGCTTCAGCTTTGGCATCACTGAGGTGGGTGGGTGGGCTGGGAAGAGTGGGGAGACTCAAGGGGATTCAGAGAGCTCATCCTGCTGCAAGGACAAGGAAAAAGGGAAGTGGGAACTCAGCAGTGAACAGACCTGAGGGCAGGAGAGTGACTCTGAATTACACTAAAATCCCATTGACATCTGAGACATTGCTGCTTCTCAGCCAGTGACAGGAAGAATCCCCTAAGCCTGGGGCTCCCACGTCCCTGTTGTGAGGGACATCAAGGAAGGCAACAGTGTGATGGAGACTCCAATGGGCTGGGAACTCACTGCGGGAAAAGAGGGAGCAGTTGGAAAGTAAAAGAGAACTTTTCCTGGGGGAGTGAACTGTTCATAGAAGGGCTGAGCTACAGCTTGAGCAAGCTGAGAAATGTCATATGGGGTCATCCCATTTCAAAAGTTATTGAACAAGTTTAGTTTTTGAGGGGTGTCATGTTTTCACTTGGAGGTGAACATACTGCCAACTTGAGCTGTGTTGCCAAAATGCTCAAGTGAGTCTGTGCTGCAGGTCCCACCATTTCTTCTTTGGCAGATTCTGGCCCGGTGCTGAGCCCCAGCAGAGCCCTGGCAGAGCCCAGAGCAGCCTCAGCATCCGCAGAGCCCGGCTGCAAGGAGAGAAAGCAGAAACCGCCCGTCAGCTGAAGGCTCCTGTGCCCTTGTCCCAGCCGCCTGTGCCCAGGCCATGCTGGCCGTGCTCAGAGCGGTGCCCAGAGCTGCCCATCACTGCTGCCTTTGGCAGCAGAGCAGGAGGGCAGGACATGTGCCCAGCCTGCAGCCAGCCAGGGCACATCCACCTCCTCAGCAGCCGCCCAGAGCAGGATGCTCCTGTGCTCGCTGCCATCTCCCAGAAGCTCTGATGCAACCATGCCAAGCAGACGGGGACCCACCTCACGCCATCCCCTGCTGGAAGAAAAGCTGGTCCCAAACAATGTCCTCAGCCTTCTCCAAGGGCACGGCCCATCCATGCCACAGCTGCTCCCAAGCACTTCCTGATCCAGACTGGAGCCCACCTGGAACGCTTCCTCTAGAAAAACAAACAACCAATTATTGAAAATAGATTACAGACAAAAAGGGAAAACAAGGTAAAAAATATTATCCCTGCCAGGGGCTTGAGAAAAGTCCAACCCCTGCATGCCAGGGAAAAACCCACCCACAGGTGAGGGAAGCCCAGGCATTCTCCCTTCCCCTCTGCACTGACCCCCACAATAATGGTGATCCCAAAGCAAACAAGGGCAGTGGAGCAGCCCAAGCCCTTCCTTGCCTGCACAGCAAAGCAGCCCCTGCACAGGTTCTGGAGTCCCACCTCTGCTCCTGCCATGGGGTTTGTTTGTGTCGGGCTGGCTGCCCCAGCCCCAGCCCCAGCCCGGGGCACGGTGGGTGCTGGGGGCTGTTGGCAGGGCCAGGAGCCCACTCCCATTTCATACCCAGCCCAGCCCATTCCCCCAGCCATGCCAAAAGCAGCTGGGCAGCCGACTGAAGGATTAGCTGCATCTGCCCCAGCAAAGGGGGAAACTTTGGTTCCTGGCCAGGCTGTGCAATGCCCAAATCTGGGAGCATCCCCCTGCGTGTGGACTCATCTGCAATTTCGCTGTGGAGCCTGGCTTTGGAGAATGTGCCAGAATTGAAGTCCATCATCTTCAGCTGGCCAGTGGCCAGGTCCACGAAGAGGTTGCCATCCCTGTGTCGTCCTCGCTGTCTCCAGAAGCAGCTGGCCCACCTAGTACAGCTTCTCCAGGGGCTCCTTCTCCTTCCTGGGGTGAGACCAGGCTCTCAGGGTTCTGCCCAGGGCCCCAGCTGTCGGGGAACCAGGACAACCAAATCAAGTTGTTGTGCTACCGGTGCTGGGCAGAACAGCCCAGCTCCAGCACAAGGGCTGTGTGTTCCCATCTGATGAGCCCTGGGCAGTGACACAGGCAGGACAAAAAAGGACAAAAAAGTCCGGGTTCCTTTGCTACTCATGGCCAAGGCATGTGTGGAGCTGGAACTTACCAGGGCCCTGCATCACACTGTGCCTGTGGCTCTCTCCCTTCTTCTAGGGCACATGAATATCCTGCATCCAAGGGTCACAGAGCAGCTCTTCTAAGGAGGGCCTTTCCACGTCCAGCATGGATAAACACCGCCTGATCAGATCTTGGCACTCTGGGCAGAGAAACCAGAAACCACTGGTCACTTGGAGAAGGCTCCTGTTGGCTTTGCCCCACTGTTCCCGTGCCCAGCCCATGCTGGATGTGCTCAGAGCTGGGCCTAAACTTTCCCATCCATTCCCTGTTTTGGAGGAGAGCAGGAGAGCAGGACATGTGCCACCTCCTCAGCAGCTGCCAGAGCGGGATGCTCACGAGCCTGCTGCTGTCTCCCAGCACTGGTATTCCCCCCATGCCCAGAGATGAGGATCTACCTTGAGAGAGCCTTTGTGGCAATGAGAGCTGATGGTCCCAGCTGATCTTCTTTCCAGTCCTGAAGGGGTGCTCCCCGCAGACCATCTGGTGCAGCAGGATGCCCAGAGACCAGATGGTAGCTGGCTTGCCATAGTACCAGCCAAAGTGGGTCCATTCTGGGGGGCTGTATGACCGTGTTCCTATGGAATACAGATGGAGTTCAGCAGGGGGATGCTGCTGCTCCCAGAGCCTGGCCCCACCCTCCCTGGGCCTGTGGGGGCTGCCCCAGTTGCACACGGGGTGACCGCTGCCCTCTCGCCAGCACCTGGGACTTGTGTACAGACTTGAGGTTCGAAAGGAATCCACTGGTGTTGTTAGAGAGCAGCAGAAGCCCTGGCAAGGTCACACCATGACAAGGAAAAACCCACTTAGTGCTGGGGAAAAACCATGCCTTCACTCTCCCTGCCTGCATTGCCCCAAGAAACATGAACCCAAGACAAACCAGGTGAGTTGAGCAGTCAAAAGCCCTTTCTCACCTGCACACAAAACTGGCTGGGGCACAGGTTCTGGCAAACCCTCTCTGCTACCCCCACCCACGGGTGTTTTTGTTGCCGGCTGCCCCAGCCCCAGCGCCAGTCCTGGGCAGAGTGGTGGGCAAAGGCTGCCAGCAGGGCTGGAAGCTGGCTCCCCACTCAGCCATGCTCAAAAGCAACTCAGCCAAAGACTCAGAGCTATGAAGGGCAGCAAAAGGGAGACTCCCCGGTGCTACACCCAGCTTGGGCTGTGAGATGTAGGGCCATGAGATGCTGGGACCAGGAGCACACCCCTGCATGGGCTCACCTGCAAAGTGAATGTAGGCTGTGTCTTGCAGGTAGGTGCCACAGCCAAAGTCAATCAATTTGGCCTGCCCTGTGGCCAGGTCAACCAGGATGTTCTCTGGTTTTATGTCTCTGTGCAGGACCCCGCAGCTGGTGCAGTGCCGCACGGCCTCCAGCACCTGGTGGAACAGCTCCCGCGCCACCTCCTCGGGCAGGAACCCCCGTGCCCGAATGAAATGCTGCAGGTCCTGAGAGCGCTCCGGCCGCTCCATCACCATCAGGATGTCATTGGGGAGCTCACACCATTCCAGCAGCTGGACCACACCAGGGAAGCCAGTGGACACCTTGGCCAGCAGCACGATCTCCAGGGGTGCGCTGGTGCCGTCGGGCTGCGGGAGGAGCACGATGCCCTCAGTGGGGCTGATGCCGTGCCGGGGCTCAGCAAGCCTCAGCCAGCCTGGGATGCTCTGCGCCTTGCGCTGGCCCCACGCCCGCTCTCCCTCGAGGCGTCCTGGTGGCTCCAACCCTGCCGGGCCTCGCCTCATCCCCGCCCGGCACGGCCCGGCTTCTCCCGCTGCCCCCGCTCACTCACCAGCTTGTCCCAATGCCGGACGCAGTAACGTGGCACCCTTTTGATGGCCACCTGCAAGCCAAGGGAAGCAGCAGGGTCAGCTCGCCGTCCGCGCTGCCCAGCCCCATCCTCTGCCCTCTTCCTCCTCCTCGTCCCCCCCTTCTCCTGCGCCCGCCGCCGGCCCCGCCGCTCACCGGGGCGCCGTCCGAGAGACGCGTGGCCGCGAAGACGCTGCCGAAGCCGCCGCGCCCCAGCAGCGAGCCCAGCCGGTACTGCTCCTTCAGGCCCTGCTGCGCCTTCCCTGCCGGCGGGACGCGGCTGGCAGCGCTCGGCCCGGGGCCGGCAACGGCCCCCGAGCGCCCCTCAAGGGCCCCGGGCCGGCCATCCCCGGGCGTTCGCTCCCTGCAACAGGACAGCGGCGGCTCGGTGCCGGCGGCCGCGCTGCCGAGCGGCGGAGCTCGGGCCGGGCAAGCCGCAGCGGAGGCGGCGGGAGCGGCCGCGACGCCTGTGTCCTCCGCGGGCCCCGGCAGGAACCGGGGCCGGGGCCGGGGCCGGGGCCGGGGCCAGGGCCGGGGCCGGGGCCGGGGCCGGGGCCGGGCTCGGGCCAGGCGGAGCCAAAGGGAGGCGATGCCGCCCCATCCCCAGGAACTGATGCCCGCCCAGCAGCGCCACCGCCAGTACGGCCAGAGCCGGCCGGAGGCGAGACCGCGGCGGGACGCCCGGGGCTGGGGCCGGGGAAGCCCCGCCCGGGGCCGGGGGCCGGCCGGGGGCATGGCCCGGCCGGGAATGGAGAGAGAGAGACTGGGAGAGGAGGGGCCGCCGGGGAAGGGAGACCGGGAGAGGGTGCGGGACTGCGGGAGAGGAGAGGAGAGGACAAGCAAGAATCTAAAATGTCGCTGCTATCGCTGCTGCTGCCGCTGCTGCCGCCGCCACCGCTGCTGCTGCTGCAACTGAAGCACCGGGGCCGTTTTTCCCCGTGTCCGTTTGTCCGTTGCCTGCTCACCCCCGCGCCCAGCCCAACGCTCCCCGGGGGCAGCCCCTGAGCCTGTCCAAACACGGGAACTTTGCCGTGTTCAGCCCAGACCCAGAGTCTGCACTCCTGCACAGCGGCACAGGAATCCCCTCGGTCGCTGCTGTGCATTGTCCCTGCTGAGGGTCAAACACTATCGGAACGCATTCCCTGAATGCAGAATTTGTACCTGACCCACAACTGCACTTACCTCTCCAGCATTGCTCTCCAAGAAAACCAGGGGAAGGCAAAGTGTGTGTAGCTCATGGTATTTGACAGTGTCTAAAACATGCTAAGTCATGGATCTTTGAGGTGAGATCCATTTGGAATTAATGGGATGGAGAATTAGTGCAAGATGGAAAAGGGGAGCATAAAAATAAAAAGAGTAAAATGTCTTGGATTTGTTCTCCCCATTTTAATTTCATTTCTTCCAAGCTGTTTCAGTTTTCCCATCATCTTCTCCTCAGTCCTGTTTGCTCTTTCCAAGAACCTTTCCTGGAGAACGAGGTGCAGCTTCTGTCACAAGATGTGCCACCAACTGCAGCTTCTCCTGGCTTTCCACACCGTGCGTGCAGCACGACTCTTTCAGCAAAGAAAGACTAAGGTTTGAGAAGTTGACAACTTGTTCTTTCTTTTCCTTGTGGGCTGGGCTGTTGTGCCATTGGTGAAATTTTCATTGTTATTGTTCTACCCTAAGAAACCATGACGGGCTCCCAGGAATTGTTAGGGAATGCAAGCCTGACTGAATGCCGAGAGAGAATCTCCAGAGCTTGCAGCCAGAAATGGAGAGCTGTGTGATAATCATTCCATCATCCCCATGGACACCTTGAAAGCGATCTAGAAGATGAAAATGGGCTGACAGATGGAGTTTGTTTCTTCGTTCAGTTCCGCTGCTTCTACATCTCATGCACTGATAAAAATCAGTTCATGGAAAGCAGCAGAAGAAACTGGACCTCTCAGGAGATGAGTGAAAGAATCTGTAGAGGATAAATGCAGGGAATGACCTGGTGAACTTTGTCTGTAAGGAGGGTCATTTTTCCAATAAAAATTTCCAATCCATTCCCTCTGCTATTTTCCTTCTTAACAAGGCCATTTTAACCCCATATTCCCCATGAAATGGGAACCCTGAGCTTGTGGAAGTGATTGAAAGATGCCCTGTTCCTCTGCAGGGAGCCTGAGGCTGAAGCAGGAGCCTGAGCCCTCCCTGGGGCAGCCTCCTCCGAGCTGGAATTTGTGGCGTGCTGGGAGAGGAGGAGGAGGAGGGGGAGAAGGCTGGCGCTGTGTGGCAGGAGCAGGAGGTTTGGGCCGCAGGACATTCCGTCTGCGCCGCTGCCCCGCAATGGGCGGCCGTGCCCGGGGCTCTGGGCCTGGCCCCGCGTGCGCTGAGCTCCCGACACTGCGGGAGCTGCCCGGGCTGGGCTCAGCTTCCCGCTGGGACTGGGCAGCAGGCTGGGCTCCAGCTGGGATCAGCAGCAGCTGGGAATACCTCTGGGCATCTCCATTTGCTGCTGCTGCTGCTGCTCGGAAGAAACAAGGAAGGGAGTCAGGAAATTCTGGCTTTTCTTCCTCCTGGTGGATTTTTTCATTTGATTTGACACTTGAGAGGCAATTTCTTTGATGGCCTCTGTCAGTTGATTCTATTTCAGCAGCAGCAGCAACAGGGCTGTGTTTGTGCACTGCAAATGTGGCCTGTGAGGCTGCTTTATTCTCCTTGACTTAGTGCTCAGGGATTTGTGAGTATTCAAGATCTGCTCATCATGGTGCCTGCAACAAAATGCCCAAGTTCCCTGTCATGAAAGCACTCTGGGAAGCACTGATCGAAAAAGGCTGTTGCCCTTTTACAGATAAAATTCAAGTGGCAAGCAGGAGAGGGACAAGAGCAGCCATGATCTCCAATTCCCAAGGCAAAGGCGCCAGCAGCCTCCTGCTGTCCCCTCAGGGTGAATAAAACAGTGCTGAAAACAGCGCTGGAACCCGATCCTGATCCTTTCTTGCTCTGCAGGCTGGGTCAGGGCAGCTCTGGAAGTGTGGTGCAAAGTCTGATCCTCAATCTCCTGGCAAATGACAGAGCTGAGCTGATCTCAGCCTGGAATCCCTGTGGATTGGCAGCAAGGACTCCTACCAGATGTAACTCCTGTGTTTGCAACAAGCACAGCAATCATTGGCAGGGAATGATTTTCTCTTCATCCTTCCCACTCTCCAGGTATTTCTCTAGGAAAATCCACTCTCTCCTGGGGACAGGGCAGTAGAGATGGAAGGTTCTGTGTGCCTCAAAAAGCCATCAGCCTGTTCACCCCACAGCTCTGCCACTCACAGCCACCAGTTCTGCACAGAGCAGCAGCAAACTGGTGACTCCTGGCACTGCCTGTGCTCTGAACTGAGAAGTGTGGATCAAGCTTCAAGTGTTTTCTAGTGGGAAGTATTTGACACAGTTCCCTTCAGATTCTGGTTCTGGGTCAGTCCTACAGCAGCTCTGGGGAGTGTTTATGTCTACAGGGTCTCCCCAGGCTGCAGCTGGAGCTCGGGGCCTCCTTCCAAACTACAGCACAGTAAAAGATATGCACTAAGGTCCCAATGAAAAATCCTCTGCTGAGCCTTCTTGAGTGTCTCTCAACTCCTAATTCTGATTGCAAAATGCTATTTAGGAAGATCAGAGGGATCAAAATCAGGAGATTTTTGTGGATTTTTGTAGAAATGCTTTTTGAATCTTTAGGATGGAGGGATTTTCACTGAGGTCATTATTCCTCTTACAAGTTTCTCAGCATCCTGTTGTTTTGACTTTCCACTCTTACCTCCTGCCAACTCTTACCTGCCCAGAGCCAATTGTTTAGCTGACAGCTGCCATGCCCAGGTGCTTCTTGCTGAGCATCACCTCCATGAGGCCTCAGGTGCTCCCTAAGGAAAACTCCCTTCTTCATATTCTTTGCAGAACCAGGGAAGATCTTGCTTGCTCAGCTGGGCAGTGGAAGAGTTTTCTATTCAAACCTACTCTTTGTGGCATCACTGATGTATTTTTGAATCAGAGAAATCTGTTTATTTTCTGCTTTTAAATGAGGAGTGAGCAGCTCCATGAGCAGCAGCACAGCAGAGGAAACACAAACAGGCTGTTACTCAAACACCATCTCTGAAGGGATTGTGCTCTGCTTTTCAGATGAGATGAAGAGCTCAATTACAGTAGAGAAAGAGGCTTTCATTAAATCACAGATAGAGCATAATAAGGACAAATCACAAAGCTCTTCAGAAGCAAATCTGTGTCAGACTGCTGGGTAAGGAGGCCCTTTAGGGGAGGTCTTCAGAGGTTTCTCCTGCCCTTCTGAAGAAATGAGTCCTACACACCTCATCTCACCATGTTTTTGAGGAAAGCACACAACCAGAATCCTATGGGGCATCTCATTCTTGGAATGCCTCTCTTCCAGGGGCAGAGATGAGCAGTATAAGCAGCTACCCCCTGATGTCTGTAATGAGTGGGGTGAAGCCTCAGATTATGTGAAATACAAAGCTGTGTTTGGTGTCAGGTACAGACAGGCAATGTGTGTATTTGGGATTGCGATGTGTGTGCACACCGACCATGGGACAGCTGCGAATTCTAATAATAACTGAGGAAAGTAAAGCATGGAAGAAGCCCTTTGAACCTGTCTTTTGTTTGTAATTAACCTGGATTGATTTAGGAGCATTTGAATTAAAGCATTAAGGATGTTGCTTTTTGCTTGTAGTCAGGCCTTAAAGAGTGCTGCAATAATAACCTTTGAAGTATAATTTTAGAATATTGCTTGTATCCTTGAAATTATAGCTTTGGAATATATATAAAAGAAATATGCTTATCTCACACCTTAACAAAACCAAGAAAAACAGCTTGAAAAAGGAAGATGAACATCATCTCAAGGATTTATAATTTTGACCAAGGGAAGCTGGACATCACTGTTACGAGATTTATAGTCATTGTAATTAAAAAGGTGGGCCCACATCTGGGGAGCTGGACTTCACCAGATGGGATTCCTCTTTATTCTTGCAGAAACTGGACCAACATCTCAGAAACTACCAACACCATCTGGGGATCCTCCTTTTTGGGAGGCATCCTGAAGAAAAACTAAATTACAATAGTGTATAGAATTGTGATGTAAACAAGTAGAAATAGAAACTGTTGATGAGTAAAAAAATTGGAATAGAAACTGCTGAGAAAGCTTCTGAGTACCCCTATAAATACCTGTAAGCCCCAAATATCGGCGTGCCCCATTGTATCCAGTTCTGTTTTGCTCATACTTTACCATATTAATTAATAAATTGGTTGTTTCTTGAATATTGGCCTACTCTAGTCAAGCTTTTTATTTATAACAGCTCTGTAGGGCATGGAGGACATGGCCTCATCTGTCAGGTCTCAGGTGGCTGCGCTGCTGGAGCTCTGCAGAGAGCTGAGCACAGACGTTCTGTCTGCTGGGGCCACCTGAGCCAGCAGGAATTTTCTGTTTCTTTGAGATTGTTCTTTTCTTCTTTTTCTTTAGTATATGGATATAGTTTTAGTATGAAAATAGTTTTTTCTTTAGTATATGAATACAGAATGTGTTGTAATACACAGACTCCCAGGAGCCTTCTTTTGCTTCCCAGGGTCTGTAGGGCATAGGGGAAGAGGGGGAAAAGGGTGCTTGGGCACAGCAAGCTGTCCAGGCATGCAGTGTTGCAGGGAAAATGGCCAGAAGCCCCTTGGCCTTTGGTGGTTCTTCTGAAGCCTTTGTGCTGCCGACAGAGCGGGTGGGCAGGGGCCAGAGCTGTGGGGATCCCTGTGAGAGCGGTGCCTGGAGATGGCCACAGGCCCTGTGCCAGGCAGGAAGCGCCATCTGTGTCCTCCTGCCCGTGTGGTGCTGGCTGGATTGCTGAGGGCTCCGAGGTGCCTCTTGATGGGGCTGCTCTGGAGCTGCTGTGGGGCTGCGGCGCTGCTGCCGGGCAGGTTGGCCGGGCTGGAGGAGCCCCTGAGGGGACGGGGCCATGAAGGGATGAGGGGCTGAGGGAGCCCTGTGTCTTGGTTTGACCCTGGCACAATGCCAGTGCCTCCATGAAAATACTTTCTCCCTGGTGTCTGCTGTGAGATGTGATCAGAAATAGAGCAAAGCAGGCTCCAGCTTAGGAACAAAAAGGAAAAAATTTTTTTTTAACCTACGACTATATCTAAAGAGAAACACACAGAACTTGGAATTAAAACTTTCCAAAAACATTCCTCCTCCCCCCACCAAATTTCCAGTACATCCATCCCTCAGATCATCAACTCTCAGTCCATCACCACCCTTTAGATAATCAATTCTCAGTTCATCAAGGAGAGAGGAGTCCCTCTTGTACCATAGGCTTCCCCAGGAAACACAGTTGAAACTTCTTGTGTTTCCATGTCCCACGTGGCACTGCCCAGAGAACATCTGCCATGGTGACATCTTCCTTCCATGCCCTGTGCTCTCACCACTGCACATGGACCAGAGCTGTTTCTGGGGTTCCCCTTTTAAGGATTGTTTGCCCAGTTCCAAAAAAGCACAGTCTCTCACTTTCAGGACACCTGTTCCCCGCCAAAGTCATCCCCTGGGGCCGAGGGGTCTTGAGAACAGAGATCTTCTTCTTCTTCCCTGAAGACGGACCGCACCACCACCACCCTCCTCACCCGTCGTCTCTGTTCACGAGCCATTGCCTCCCCCCTAAACTCAGTCTCTGTGTCACAGGAAAAATGGTTCTGTCCATGGCTATACAAGAAAATTCCAGCCAAAGGCCACTCCATCACCTCCTCTCACCAAAGATTCTTCTCAACTTCTCTCATGGCTCATTTCCTCTTATCTCATCTCTAACCCTCTTCTCATTCAAGTCCTGGATAATCAGGATTTGTAAAGTTTATTTGGGATTTGGGGTTTTTTATCTCTTTGATTGGTTTGCGTGGGTTTGTTTATTTGGGTTTTTGTCTGTTTTTGTTTGAACTTTTTTATTGCTTTTTTATTAATGACTGGTTAAGTTGGCATAGCCAAACTGAAGAAAATGTAAACCAGGCTCGACTTTCCAGAAATTACTTTTGGCTGGGTTTAGCTGCATCCCCAGGCTCAGATTTCCAGATTTTTCTCTGCATCATCAGCCTGCCCAGACTCTGCTCAGTGTTTCACAAATGGAGAAGACAGTGGACATTGTGCCAAGCTTCCTTTCAAACAGAAAAACCTGGGTCAGCACGACAGACAAGAAGAAAAAAAAATCATCAGTTAGAACAGAGCCAGTGTCTAACCATCTTCCCCTCCACTGTTATTAATTTTGTACATTTAGGGGCAAACCTGGGCCTAAAGCTTCCATCTCTCAGTTCCTGATGCTCGTTGCTACCCTTCAGCCTTGACTGCCCCTGATATAACTGACTGCTGTCCAAGTGGGGCTGGGGATGCTCAGCCTGGAAAGAGGAGACACTGGGGGGGCCTCACTGTGGCTCTGCAGGACTGGAAGGGTCCCACAGGGAAGAAGGGGACAGAGTGTTCAACAGGGCCTGTGGGGACAGGACAAGGGGGATGGCTTTCAACTGCAGGAGGTTGATTGAAGCTGGATCTAAGGAAGCTGCTGTTTGACACTGAGGGTGGGGAGGCAGTGGCCCAGGCTGTGCACAGAGGCTGTGGATGCCCCATCCTTGGGAACAGGGCTCCCCCAAGGTCTGGGGAAAGATTGCTCAGCCTGGAACAAGATGGTCTTCAGAGTCCCTTCCAAGCCCAACCATTCAGGGATCCCATCATTCTGTGATCTCCATTGTCCACTTCAGGGTAACCCTGGACTCCTGGGAACTGTGATGTCACCTCCCCCGTTCCAAGTGGAACTGCCAGCACCCGGCAAAGAGCACAAGACAGCCCTTGGCCGTTGTGTCAGCGCACCCTTCGCTCTGCTCCTGCCCACTGCTGTCACCCTCCTTGTCACCTGCCCCTGCTACCCCCATCAGTCCTGAAAGCTCACTAGTGCCTGGATTTTGACATCCATCCCTACAGGATGCTCCCATTTGTCCTGAGGAAGGTACGGTGCCATTGCATGGAGGTGGACACCCCCAACTGCCCGGGTGGGCTGGAGCTCTGTGGGCTTGGTGTGGGACAGGGACTCCACTCTGAGGTTCTGCCACCTCTGCAGGCTGTCACTGACAGAGAGGAGGAGATGGAGGTGGAAATGCAGACTTATACAGTGGAGGACGTGGAAATGGAGGAAGAAGAGACTGGAGAGGAGGAGATGGAATTGGATATGCAGACTTTTACAGTGGAGGATGTGGAAATGGAGGAAGAAGAGACTGGAGAGGAGGAAATGGAGGTGGATGTGGATGTGGATGTGGATGTGGAAGAAGAGATGGAAGTGGAAATGGAAGACTACATAGAGGACATGGACATTGATGAAAAAGATGAGGAAGAAGCCATGATCTTGGGATAAAGAGCAATGCCAGCAGCAGGACAGACATGTGGTCCCCACAGGCAGAGTGGGTCCCCTGCTGCCAGGCTGGGGCTGGGCTGGTCCCTGCTCAGGGACGTGGCACCCTGTGCACTGGATTCTGGAGGCCATCCCCAGCTGGTCCTGTGCTCGCTTTGGGCCGCACAAGCTCCATCCCAGACCCAGCCAGGCTCAGTTCTGGTAGCAGAGTCCTGCTGGGCCAGCGTGTGCCAGCCTGGGGACACATGGAAGAGCCCTCTGTGCCTGACTGCAGTGCCCATGGCACTTGCTTTTCTTCCAGGACCGATGGAAATCCCAGATAGAGATGCCACCCTTTTGTACAGACGCTTTACAGTTTTTTGTCTTCTTCAGGATAGAGGATGTAGGGCTTTTTTTCAACTTCTGCAAATATATTTCATATATTTTTGCTAGATATGTTCTTACATATATAGGTTCTCTGGATTGTTGTTGTTACAAAATGTATATAGGTTCTCTGGATTGTTGTTGTTATAAAATGTATATATGTTCTATGGATTGTTGTTGTTACAAATATTCTTACAATGTAAAAATGTTCTGCATTCCTGTTGCTGTTCTTCTGAAAATAAACAATATTCCTTTTTCACACTGCAGTTCTCTTTGCATTACGGGCACAGGCACCATTTGCAAATTTGTGGTTTCCACTTGCTCCAGGTTCCCAGGGCTGGGGGTGCCTGGGGGAGCTGGCACAGCCACCCCAGGAGTGGGGGTACCTGTGCACAGAGGGGTCCCACTGAGAGAGGTCACCCTGTCCTTGCAGTTTCTCTGGACACACTTGGTAGCTGTAGGGGCAAATCCCAGCGTGCCCTGTCCCATGGGATCCCATGGTGGAGCAGGGCTGAGCCTGCCTGGGCCTGCAGAGCCTCAGCCATGAGTGATACTGGGGGATACTGGGACAAACTGGGGACAATGGGGACACTGGGGACATTGCGGAGAAGGCTGGGGACACTGGGGCACCCTGTGGATGACATTGGGGGGGAACTGGGAATGAACTCAGGTGTACTGGGAGGGACTGGGCCGTACTGGGAAGGATTGGAGGGGCACTGGGGTTGTAATTGGGTTCCACTTGGGATGAACTGGGCTGTACTGGGGTTGTACTGGTCTGTACTGGGGATGAACTGGGTTGTACTGGGAGTGACTGGACAGGTTTAATGGGCTGTTCCCACCTCCAGCACCTCCCATTTGCCGATGCCCCGCCCATCACTGCCCGCAGCCAATTAACGCTGGAGACCGGAGACTTGGAGGCGGTGCCTAGGGTCAGCGCCATCTTTTCTTTTTGCCTACAACTCCCATCACGCCCCGCGGCCAGATTGAGCCCCATTGGAGGCGGGACTACAATGCCCGTCATGCCCTGCCCTCCACAGAACCCCGGGATCCGCCCCCATCTGTCCCATAAGTGTCCCCCAGACCCTCCAGGATCCCTCAGTGCCCCCTCAGCGCCCATTAGGGAGCCCCCAAAAGCGTTCCCGGATCCCCTGAGTCCTCCCAACTCCACAGATGCCCGGAACAGCCACTTCTGGGAATTCATCTCCTCTCATCCCCCGCAGCCCCAGAGCCCCTCAGAACACAGTCCCGCGCCTAAAACTCCTGCCGTGCCCCGCGCCCTAAAGAGCCCGGGTAGAGCTTCCTGATCTCCCTGCAAGGGCTCCTTTGAAATACAAAGCGGTGTTTCGTGTCTGGCACAGAAAGGAAATGTGTGTATTTGTTGCGATTTGTGGGGACACCAACCATGGGACGACTGCAAATTCTAATAATAACTGAGGTAAGTAAAGCAGTAGAGTTCAATGGCCAGGACAGTCACACAGGACTCCTTTTGGCAGGAGCTGCACCTGCTGTGCAGGCTGTGCCACAGCCAGCAGATTGCCCCCCATGTGCTCCACGCCCCAGCAAGGACCCTCCTCATTTCTCAGGTTCATGGCATCATGAGGAGACGTGGTTTTCCCAGGGCCTCTGTGGTTAGTGCTGTGAAATACCAAACACTGCTCACAGCTCCAATTGCAATTGTCCCTCTTCCCACAAAAGCACAAGGCTCTATCCTCAGCCTTTGCAGGCACTTTCACTTCCCCACCGGTCACCACATCTAGGAAAATCTGACAGACTGGGAGAACTCCAGGAAGCGGCAGGAACCTGAGTCAGAGGAGCTTTAGTTTGGATATCAGGGAAAGGTTTTTCACCCAGAGGGTGCTTGGGCACTGGAACAGGTTCCCCTGGGCAGTGGTCACAGCACCAAGCCTGACAGGGTTGAAGAAGCATTTGGACAACAATCTCAGGCACTTGGTGTGACCCTTGGGCTGTTCTGTGCAAGGCCAGGAGCTGGACTCAATGGTCCTGATGGGCCCCTTCACACACCCCATATTCTACAGTTCTGTGATTCTGAGAACTAATGGGCTGCAGGAGGGCAGAAATAGGTGACAAGAAGAAAGAAATGAGGTTGGTTGGAGAATCAAGTCCCTGAGTCCACACAAGATGCAGGATACAGGACCCTTCCCTCCCACCATTCCCATTCTCTGTCTCATCCCATCTCCCTCCCACACTAGAAGGTGAAGAATATCACTAAAAGAAGAAAAACCTACTTGACTCCCATGTCCATGAGGGCACTCATTGCTCGTGCAGGAGTCACATTCTCCACCATGAGCCCCAGGCTCTGACTGGCTGCTTTCTGAACAAATTCTGGGGAGTTGGACACCATCTGGAGAAGGACCCGAGCAACCTCATCCACCTCAGAGTCCATGTCCTTCTTCAAACTCACAAAGAGCTCTCCCAGAGTGACGATTGCAGAGTGGGACACCTTGGAACGGAGGTTGGTCACCTGGGGAAGTCATGAGGGAAAACATAAGAACCTGGAAAAGAAAACCAGTTGCCTTCAACAGAAGTCCCAGGAAATGACAACACGTCCCACTGTGTCCAGAGGAACATAAAAGTACAAGAAGAGCAGGACAGTGCAAGCACAGAAAGGCACTTATTCTGGCACCAATTTCTGGCCTCAGACCTGCTTACTGCAGGAATAAAAAAAAAAAATTTCACTAAAGCATTCTACTTAACCCTTCTAAAATGTCCACAGCTTTGATTTTAGGCCCTTTTTCTAGAAAATTAAAGCAAGAGCTGCTTTCAAATCATAAAGGCTCAAGTTCCTGTTCAAAAAAGCAACACCAACAATTGAAGCACTCAGCCAGGAAACAGAAAACACAGGCTCAGGTCTACAGACTAATTTCAGTGTTGAATTACAGCTTGGGCAGAGATAGGGACTGTGGCAAATAATGTCATTAGTGTCTCAGTTTGTGCATTTGCACATTGCATCATCAAGGCACCACACTGACAGATGGGTGTCAGATACCTGACCTGCCAGTAAATACAGCTACATGTACCCACAGATCCTACAGACAGCTGACAGACATTAGAAATAGGAGGTCTAAAACCAGAAATGAAGGCAGTCCCTGAGCACACATGGAGATGGACAAGCACATACCTACTCTACACACCGTGTATGAAGTATGGGGGACAATTCAGAGCAATGTTCTCACCTCCCTGCTAACTGCCAAGCAAATCTCATGAAGTCTACAAAGCAGGACCTCTGAATGGGACCCAGCCAGGTGGTTGATGCTGAAGAGTCCCTTCTCCTTCAGCTCCCTGAAAGGCAGAAGATTGATTTTTCTCTCCACCAAGGCAGCACCCTCAGCAATTACCAGGCTGGCAGCTCAGTCGAACAATGGGAGGTGCTTTTCAAGGAGTACTTAATGAAATCATGGAACACATTGACCCAGGATGCTGTGGCTGTCAAAAGCATACACAAACCCAAGAGGGAAAGAGAAGGGTTTCAGTGGTCATTTAAGAAGACAGCCTTCCTGAAATCTCTGGCACATGAGGCCCCTCTGTCACTGCATTCTAGAAGCTGTGAGACCATGCTGCTCTTTCTTGTCACCTCCCTGTACCTGTCCCTGAGACACAGTGCCACTGGGCTGTTATTGGGGCATTTTCCTTCTTTGTCAGCCCCAGCAGGCAGTTCAGCAGGGAGAGTCTGCACTGCCACTCTGGAGCTGAGTTTCCACTCTACGATCTCGGCCTCTCTGTCACCCCCTCCACTCCACCTCACACATTCCGCAAAAAAGCAGCAGGATGTCTCAGGAGATTCCCCCCCTGGGCAAGAACTGTTGAAACTCTGCCTTTTCCCCAAAACCCCCTGCCTAAAACAACAGCAACATGTTATTTGAAAGGTGCAAACAACTCTGTTTCTGAGCACTTGCTTTGTGCAGGCCCTCAGCCTCAGGAAGGTATGTGAGGAATCAGGGCTGCAACACAGGGCTGGTGACCCATCCCACGGGCACCCCTGAGTGTCATCCGGACCCCCCACACCTGCAGAAGCTCTCTGCACCTCACAGGGAACCAAAAGAAATGGGGAAGAGAAAGCAGAAGAGAAAGGGCAAAACAAAGGTGACTGCACAAGGAGGTGCGTCGTGGCAGATTTTTCATGCTTATCCCAGTGGGAATGGAGTCCTTACCCCTGTGTGAATGAAGCATCCAGCAGGGAGTGATCAAAAAGACATCAAAAAGAAAAGCAATATGACCTAATGTTTGTAAGGTTATCACCTCTGGGCCTCCTTCTGCCTGTGTATAATTTTGGGACACATGGTGAGTATTGACAAAACATCTCAGGCCCATATGAAGCAGTGAGAAGGAAAAAGTTGAATTCCAAAAGTGCAAGATTCCTAGAGGATTTTCTTTCTTTTTCCTTCTCTTCTGCCATGAGCCCTTCAGGAGTAATGAGAGGCTGAGGGACTTGAAAGCACCACTCAGTCCATTTCTCAGAAAAAGGAACTCCCTGGAGCTGCTTCTGGGACTCCCATGCAGGAGGTCACAGGGAGACCCTGTCACCTTCCATTGCTGTCAGCAGTGGGAGCAGGGAGGAATCTTACTCAGTCCCACTGGGCCAGGGGCCCAAGGCAGCCAAATCTCTACACTCAAAACTTCTGCCATCCTGCTTCAGCCTTCAGCCAGAAAATCATCTCCTCCCAGAGCCTTGTCTCTTCTCTCAGTGTTTCCTTTGCAGCTCCATGGAGCAGCAGGCAAAGCAAGGAAACAGCATGGACCTGCTGCAGCTGCAGCACTGCTGCAGAGCAAGGCCAAGAAAAGGCTGCTCTCAAATCCTTATCCTCTCACTGCTCTGCAGTGGTTTCACCAGTGCCCTTTGGCCCTCTGGGCTCTCGGGGCTCAGAGGCACGAGCAAGACACGCTTCTGACCCACCTTAACGCTAAGAGGGACACAGAGGGAACGGGGCCTTTCTTACCAGTCATCGCTGCCCAGCATGGAGAGTGCCTCCTGCAAGGACTGCTGTGGGTCTGAAGAGGCTCTGTCCTTCTGCCCATGCCCACGGAGCGGCTCCTCTCGGCGCTTGGCACCAGTGGCCGTCTGCGAGGTCACTGTGAGGAGGGGGTCGGCCATGGGCGCTGCAGCCCCGGGCAAGGCCCCGCCATGGAGCGGCCTGCAGCCCCATCTCCCAGCCAGGGCTCCCTGGGGCACACACTGACACCGGCTCAGAGGCTTCCCTGCTGTCCGGCTCCTGGGGCTCCTTGCTTGCTCCCAGCCTCCCCCAGCTGGGCCCAGCTCCAGCCTAAACCTGACAATTGTCCCCACAGCGCCAGCTCCCCAGTGCCACAGGTGCCACAGCCAGCGGCAGGTTCCTGCGGCCGCAGAGCTCCCGCTCCCTGCCAGACAGCGCTGACAGCAGGACTTGCTACCCAGGAGGGAACCCCTCAGGAGCCCCTCTTGTCTCAGTGCCCTGATTTCCCCCTGCCCTGAGGACCGGGGCACTCTGCAACTCCCTGAGGAGAAACCTGCAACTGCCTGGAGACAGCACCAAGCCAAGCCTGAACAACCCAGCCCTGCTGGGCCCGGCTCAATCCCCTCGGAGCAGCTACCAGGGAACAGCCATACCTGACCCTTCCCACCTGACAGCGCCTCTGTTCCCATTGACTGCAAATATTCTAGACAGCAGGCAGCTGAGTGCACATCCATTTTAGGCTACTATTGGGAAGGGAGTACTTGATGGATTTTGTTCTTTCCAAGCATCATGAATCTTTCCTCTTTCAGAGCTACACACTGGTTGTATTTCAAGGATACTGAGGTGAAATTTATTTGCCATCTAATGGACATGTTTGCAAACTCAGCAACTTCTAAGCTTTCTCTTGTGGAAAAATGCAGTTTGCAGACTAGACAGTCGATAAAAAAGCCTTCCAAATGCACTCTGAGGATAAAAATATGCAAATACACATCCACGTTGTTGGCAGACGCACTCTCTTGTTAATTGGTTGATCTGGGTTTGCCTCAATTGAATTTTTTGGTAAGGAAAAAAATTTACAAGGTATGAGAAAAATCTGATGATGAATGCATTCCTTATGAAATCCATTTGTCATCAAAAGCACTGTCAATCAAAATTTTCATGTCATGCACTCAAAAGCTCATTTTCTAATATGTAGATGAAAACATTTGCGCTGTCTAAAATGATGGAGTATAAATATTGCACAGAATCTAGATGAACTGCTCTAGACTCTGGAGGGTTTTTGTGCTACCTTGCATGCTCTCACAAAGTATGGAGGAACCTTATCATCAAAAATATTCAGACTGAGCTAATCTGGATGTCACTGGGGTACCCCAGCCGCTGACACCAGTGATGTCACTGCAGAAGTATGCAGACATACACATCTAGATTCACTATGAATGGAGACCCATGCCAGGCTAGTTCTAGTCAATTCTGAACATGGAAGTAGCATCACTAGAAAAGAGCATTCAAGTATCATTCCTAGCTCCCTTCTTCTCATCTCACCCTACCTGGGATCACAGCACAGGCAGGCTACCCACAAAGGAGAGGCAAGAGCCACTGGGGACTATCTGCTGTCTATTTGCTGCAGGCAGCAAACAGCCTGGGAGCAGCAGGCAGCCCCTCCTGGCTGTCATCTGCTGCACAGGGGTGCTGTATTTCCTGGGTGACACAGGAGGCACTGCTTGTTCCCTCTTGGCACTGCAGGCTGTGGGATGGTGGCGGCCAGGAGCCATCGGGCACTTCTGGGAGCAGCAGCAGCACGACTGCACCAAGCCACTGACTGCCCTGCAGAGACAACCCTTGCTGGGTAGCAGAACAGCTGGCTGCAGAACTGGACAGCAGCACAGGCAGAGGGCCCAGACAGGGAGTGAACAACTGATTGTGGTGGTTCTCGTAGGTGCACGGTGAGCACAGCCTGGCAGACTGATGTGCAGCTCATCCCTGCAGTCCCAGCTGCCTCCTGGCACCACTGCTGTAGTTTGGACTGTCAGGATGGGCAAAAGCCAGATCTCAGGCCTTTCCCATGACTTTATTCAGTTCAACTTTCCAATGGATTTCTAAGAACCAACTGCTCCAGTACTACCAAGCTGGAGTAACTCAAAAGTAGATTTGCTGCTGATTCTCAGGACAGACTATGGAGTCAAGATCCCAGCTGTGCTGGCTGAAGCAGGGGGCAATTTGTGCTCCTTGTGCAAGGAAAAACCCGTGGGAAAAAGCTGCCCCAGAGCTGGCTTACCTGAGGAGCTGTGTGGGAAGCTCCCATCCCCGTGGATGATGTCTGTATTGGGCAGTAAGGGCACGTTGTCCTGCTTCCTGAAGACCTTCTTCTTCAAGGCACTACCAGGGTGTTTTCTGTGCTCTCTAGAAGCTGTGCCATCGACAGGTGCTAGGCTAAAGACTGCAGGGACCAAAGAGGAGCTTGTAAGTGGAGAGTGCTGGACAGGGTGATGATGGAAAGGGCCAGAAAACTTGCCAGAGCTGGGGAACATCTCTTTGTTATCCCAAAGAACTTCAAGTATAACAATGGTATACCACTTTATAGCAAGTATAACACTAACATGGGACAATGAGCACAGAATCACAGAATCCTAGAAGAGTTTGGGTTGGAAGGCACCTTTAAGCACCATCTAGTCCAACCCCTCTCAGCAGGGACATCTTCCTCCTGATCAGGTTCCTCAGAGCCCCATGTAAACTGGCCTTGAACACCTTCAAGGATGGACCAACAACAGCTTCTCTGGGCAAATCCTGCCAGCTTTTCCTCCCCTTCATTGTAAACAAAAAAAATCACTTATATCTAATCTAAATTTACCCTCTTCTAGCTTAAACCCACATTGCAGTGGTGCTTCCCCTAAGAAACAAGGAAACCCAGAATTGCTTTGCTTTTGTTTTCCTGTTCCAGAGGCTGGCAGGGGCAGTTCCCAAAGGAAAGTGCAGATAACCTTGTGTGATGCCCTCGGGCTGAGTGCTGCCTCCTCAGGGCCCCGCTGCCGCCCTCGGGCAGCGCTCACAGCCCTGCAGGCAGAGCCCCTCAGCCAGGATCCAGTGGGAACGCTGCTTGCTCCTGGGGCTACAAAAGAAGCCCTGCCTGGGGTTTCAGCACAGCTCTCCAGTGCCAGCTCCTCAGCAGGGAGTGGCAGGAGAAGGATCTCTGGTGTTTTCATTAGAAGGAGCTGAAGTTTGTTTCTTCCAGGTTGCACCCTGGTTGAAAAGCATTCCTTTGGACTCCCCTTCCCTGGAGGCTGCTCTCCAGGAGAGAGTCTGAAGCTCCAGTGTACTTTGCAAGACAGAATTTTCTACTCTGAAAGACTTTAGAGGTGAAGGGGGGAAGCTGATATTCTGTTACTGACTCACTGAGGCAATGGGCAAGACACTTCATGCCTCTGTACTTTTCTTTGGGAAACAGAATTAAATCCCAAACAACCTTCCACTGAACAGCTCTCCAGTCTGATTGCAACACTGTGCAAAGGGCAAGCAAGTGCTCAAAAAGGACCACCACAAGTGTAGCCACCACTTACTTGCTTCAGCTGCATCCCCAGGCTCCACTGTCTCAGGAATAACTTGCAAGGATGTTTTCCTTTGTCTCCTTCTCTTCATCTCTCTCTCCAAAAGCTCTGCCTCCTTCTGCCCTAAGTTCTTTTGGGCCAACATGCACAATGCAGCACGGATCTAGGTGCAATGGAAATACATCATAGACTGTAAGCACAGACACACAAACCACACACAACATCTCATCAGGAGCACAGAGTCCATAGGCTTCAATGCAGCTCCATCCACATTCCAATGGTTTCAGAGGAATGTCTCCCATCCTCACCCTGGCAATTACACACAGGGAGGTGGAACACTTCAGTGCCACAACCTTCCACTGCTGCAACTGCAACCTATGTCAGGAAGCCCTGCTTGAAGCATGAAAGTCATAGGAGTGCTCCAAGACAGAGGAAGAGCTGGCATGGCCAGTGAGCAGGCAGTTCAGTTCCTACAGGCCATGGCAGGAGAGTAAAAACCATGTGCAATACCCAGCAAGGAGGGGTAATGAGCTGTTGCTTAACACTCATGGCCACGAATTGCAGCAGTTTCTCACTTCCTGGCTTCTGAAGGACTCAGCTCTGAAGGACTCGGAAGGACTTGGTCTCTGACACCATGAGACCAAAAGGAGGAGTCATGTGAAAACAAGTAGCAGAAACACTGATGGTAATGAGCAGAAAACTTGAGAATGAGAGGGCTGTGAAATACAGCCACAAAGGTAACCAGGAAAAATAAAACTCTCCCATTTTCTTTTGCAGCCTTGTTTACACCCAACATTTAGAATCTTTGCTTCTCTGCTTCCGAGGATGCACTTTGCCCACGTTCACTGAGGTGCAGCTTGCTCTGTCATTCAGAACTTCTCTAAAAGAGTCTTTGCACATAAAGAATGCTTCTGGCATGACCTTAGCTCCATCTCCAAACCAGAGACCTTGGCACCACTGGAAATAGCCAAGCAATTGCTCTGTAGCTGTCCAATATATTCTCAAGGGAATCTCCATCCCCCAAGAGTGGAAGATGATGATTTTCAGTGACATTTTGGGCCAAGCACTAAACAGCCACTGGAAAGGAAGTCTGCTCATCCCTGTCCTTATCCCTCACCTTTCCAAAGCTGTCCCTCAGCTCTTTGTCACTTGTAAGACCAGGACTGGTGGGATGATCCATCTCCTTGGCCTGGCTCAGTGGGAGGCCTGGCAATGGAAGCAAAGGTTTGTGTAAATCTCTGGCAGACTTCAAGCCCCCAAAAACACAATGCTGGGCAACAGGCAAGACTGGTTCCAGATTGCAGAGCTCTCAAGACACAGACATTGTGATTGAGAGCAGCAAGGTACAATGCCTAGACCCTCTCCCAAGGGATGGGCTACTGGCAGCAGACATGACATGACTCTGTTGGCCAGCAGACTGAAACCTGCTGCATGATGAAGGCCTCAGCCCCTGGATGCTGGAGAGCCTCTGTGTCTGATAGAGAAGGGCAGAGATGGAGATTGCTCTTGACAGAGATTCTTATCTGCCCTTATTCTTACTGATTGTAGTAAACATCATCTTTTGGTTCCTAGAAGTCCCAGGTTCTAATACCTGGATGCATTTAGATCAACATTTTCTTCTCTAAGTTGGACTATTTTAGAGGACATTCAAAGAAGAGCTTAGCGTTGCAGGAGTATTACCCAAACATGAACTGTCTTCTTGACACTAGATAATTGGTTTTCGCCAAGGATTTTCCTTCTCAACTGTATGAGACTGGGCCACTTTTGGGCTAGACCAAAGGCTGATTTTCTAATTGCAAGAAGAATAATGGAGCTCATTCTGAAATACTGTCCAACAGAGCTGTTAGAACTAAGAGAACTTATTCTTTACATGGCTTCACAGAGGATAAATTCATATGGCAGCCAAGCAGTTTGAGAGAAACACCTATCTTAAAACTAGATTCCTTCACCCTGTAGAATGCTTGGGACAGTAATAAAAGAGAGACAGCTAAGGAATAATGAGCTAGGTAATTTCTAGTCCAGAATTAGTCCAGAAAAAAAGTCACCTCACTTACTGAGCAATACTTCTCCCTAGCTGCATTAGGCATTCCACCTGCACATCAGCAATGAAGGAGTCATCCCAAAGGGGCTGTACCCAGGATTTGGCAGAACTAACCCTGAGCAAAGGAACCAGAGGATCTGATCCCTTTCTCTGCATCAGCAGAAATATTTCTTCAAATCTCATCTCTCCTATCATTACACACCCAGAAATGGCAAAGGAACAACAGAAGTGTCATTGAGGCTTTCAACTTGAAAGCATTGGCTGACCCAGATGCACCAGAGACTGCATTTTGTCTGGCACAATTCCACTTGTCAGGGATCAGGCAAGGCAGGGAGGGAGGACAAGGCAGAAGGCATCTCCTCCCCCAGCCTCAGCCTGCAGCACTGACACAGCCAGAGAGAGCCGGGCAAGAGATTTGTCATCGTGAACCTGCCACAGGTGGCTTTGGCTTTGTGCTGTCACAGGATGACAAACTCAGACCCTGCACAGGATGCATCCATTGGGAAGGCTCTTTCTCCCTAACTGGAAAATTGATAAGGACATTCTGTCAGAGGAGGTTTCCCTATTTCTGCCAATACAAAACCAGGCAATGTCCATCAATCTCCTTCAGATCTCAAAGGGTTCGGCTCAGAAACTGCCCCAAGGAAAGGTTTTCTGCTTCAAAAGCAGGAGGGAGGAATGGGAATATTTCTCATTTCATGCTAAATGCCTTCTTTTTCCCTACTAAATGTGACACTAGAAAGGCTGCAGGGAGATAAAAAGAATGTGCAGGATGGAGAGGAATGTTTCCTTGGCCTGCACTGCATTTCCAGGGCCCCAAGGTTCCACTCCCGTTCCTACCACTCAACACTTCACACTGGAGGAATTTTCACTGCACCACTGCAGCACAGTCCCACTGACTGGGCTCTCAGAGAGTCCACTGAGCCCATCAAAGAACTGAAGGGAATTTAAAGAAATCTTTAAAAGAATGGGTTGTAACAAAGGTTTTCAAATGTCACCTCTGAGTCAAGACTACAATGGTCATTTTAGGACAGACATGCCCTGTACCTACCTGCATGTTCAGAGTTCTTCTCCTTGCCTCTGTTGCTGGATGTTAGCCTGGAGAAAATGGAGGACAAAAGAACATATGAGGACATAGAAAGAGAAGGGAGGGAATGGGTGTACCATGAAAGGACAAAAACCTTCTTAGTATGGTCACTCTGATGAAGGAGGAAATGCAACACATAAACCCAACCCAGGATGCAGAGCTGATTCATTACCCTTAAGCTTTCACTTGCTGAAGTCACAGAGAGCTGGCCAAGCTCTGTGTCAAACAATAGCCATGTCCAGCAGAGGCCCTATCTTGAGGTGCTTTGAAGCCCTGCCTCTTCTTCCCCACCACGACCTCTGCTCTTGGGACATTGGTTTTGGCTTTGACTTTATGCTGGATCATCACAGATGGCCAAAATGGTGAAGGCACAAAGGTTTGCCTAAATACATGGGACCCCTGACTGGGCAAAATAACCACACAAGATGGGAAGAGAGAGGTGAACAGCACACTGCAGCAGCAGACACCTTGGCTTACCTCATCTCCTGGGACTCCTGGAATTCCAGCTGTGGAGAGCTTTGCAGAGACCCTGCAGCACTGCCAAGAGGGGGACTCACTGCCCTGCGTATGGGGGGATCAAAGGTGGTCCCAGTGACCCCTTCTTCATATCCCGACCACTGGAATTGAGCAAGGAAGTCTGGAAAGAGTAGAACAGAGCTCAGATCAAGCATCAAGCCTTGCCCCGATTCATACCTCAAGACATTTAGATGGGCCATGGCAGGAATAGTCAAACTTATGGAGCAGCTTGGCCTAGGACAGGGAAGGTGACCTAGGAAAGGGAAGTGGAGAGGGACAGCCCATGTCACACATTTGCCACCTCTGCCCTTGCGCTCAGTTTTTTCCAAGACTAGCTACATTCCCAGCTGGCATTCACATGTTTGACATCAAGATGTTCTGAGGTGCCACTGCCTCCACTGGACTTTTGGATGGCATGGCAGTGCCTTTAGATCACTATTCTCTCCCTGCCCCTAAGGTGCCTAACTGCCAGTGCAGATCTCCAGCCAAGTCCCCACAAAGCCATTCTGCAGGATGTCAAACCTGCTTTTCTCAAGCCCCTCATTTCTTCTGCTGCTGCCTTTCCCTCCTACAGTTCCCCAGCAGCCTTTGAGCCCAGAGGCTGCTCAGCTCTCAGGATGCTGGCTGCTCTCCAGCTCCCACACATCCATCATCTCAGGCTCACTGGCATTTAGGAAGTTCAGCAGAGCTCCCTGCCCTGCTGCTCTCTGCAAGGTCTCTGCCTGCCCAAGTTCCTCCAGGGCCCTCATACCATGGCCAGGAATGGGGCTGGAGGCAGCAGGGGCAGATGCACACCCTTCCTTCATATCCCATCATTTCTGGCCAGCTAAAGATCCAGATCAGGACCTGTTCAAACTTCAGTGACAAAGTCAGTTCCTATCATGGAAAAGGTCTCAGAGCTCTGCCAAGAGCACATAAACTGAACATTTACAATGCTGGACTTAGCTTGGTCTCCTTACCTTACATCCTTTCCCCTCTGAACCCAGCTCCTGGTTTTTTCTACTCTCCTCACAGTAGCCGCTGCCATTTTTCCCATTCTCCTGCTCTCCGCTGCATGTTGGGCTTGGCTTGGAAGAAGGAGAGCCCTTCGGGATGGGAGGCAACGGCTTGGAGGGAAGGAGCGTGGAGGGACTTGCCAGGGAAAACCTCTTGGCAAGAGGGTAGCCAGTCAGGCCTGCAAAGTGGAGACACAAAGTTTAACAGATGCCACCATGCAAACCTAAAGCATCTGAAACTCCATTTTTCATGGGATACATTTCCTGCAAACTTCTAAAGAGCTGCACAGGGAAACATGTTCCTGCTGGCAGACACCTGGAGGCAGGCCAGGGCAAAACCCTGAGCCACTTCCACAGAGCTACCACAGGAACAGCCTGGCCTCTGGGCTGCCCTGGGACAGCAGGGAGCCCAGAGCCCTGTGCTCTCCAGGAATGGCTCAGCTGCACATGCAGCCTCCTGCTCCTCTCCCTGCCCCACAGCTCAGCAGCCCCACAGCTCCACGGGGCACTGGCAGCAGCACAGCTCATTGCAGGGGGCACATGCAGGGCACAGCTGTTCCCTGGCAATGTGCACAGGCTCTGTGGGCTGCCACAAGACCCTTCCTCCCACCAGAGATTTGCCCAGCTCCCACCTCACCTCTGTGTGAGGCTGAGCCGTGCTCACAAGGAAAGAAGTGATTAGGTGAACTCCCGCTTTATCATTAACACATATATTGGGTGTGGCACTCAAGGGGAATAATTTTTAATTATTAAAAAAAATTATTTGTTTTTATTTGTCATGGAACTAGCCTGCATTTAATTCCTCTGAGTAGGATTGAGTTAGCAAGGCTGAAAGGTGGAAGGCTCTAATGACCAGAGGGGACAAAAAGATTCCCTCTTGAGGCTGGCCTGTGAATCCACTGGAAAAAGCCACACAGCTGTTTGTTATTTCTGGAAACCACAAAGACATCTCAGGAAGCAGGCAGGCCTTATTGGTATGTCTGTAGCATTATAATACCATCCTCAGGGTCAGACCCGATCAGAAAGCAAAGGAAGAATGGGAAATTTATCTGTAGTGAGACCCAACATTGATGGCAAAGAAAGCAACAGGACTTGCATCTCATGACCAGGTCTAATCTGCAGTCAGCTGTGGCCACAGTCCCTGTCCTGGCTGACAGTATGAGTGATCTGGCTACTGTCAAAAGGGAGAAAGCAGAGTAAACTAATGATAGAATGTTGTGATGCCATGGGTGTCCTTGTGGGATCACCTGTAGCTGTCAGCCACCTACTCTGACACAGAGCCAGCACTGACCACCATGGACCAGTTTTCTCTGAAATCTGGGGGGGTTATTTTCCATTTGGCTTCAGCCTTTCAGCATGTTTCTATCTTCACCTTTTCCTTCAGGGGTCTTTCCTTTTCTAGTAAAATCCATGTTTGAACCCGTGCTTCTGCCTAGCAGAAGTGTCTGGGTTTGAATTTGGGAACGCTCTCAGAGCAGACAGTGACGGGAACTTGGTCCCAGCCTTAGAAAAAGGTCGGGTGACTCCAGTCGCCAGCGCTCGGCACAGAGAGGCAGATCCCAGGCACGTTCCCTCCTGCTCCTTGGTGGCCCTGGGGAGGCTCCAGAGCCCTCCCTGTGTGCGGGACAGCTGCTGCAGCACCACTGTACGTGCGTACGAGCAGCACCAAGGAGCAGCTGCGCCAGTTCAGAGTCTGAAACGGAATCCTCAGTACACGCAAATGAAACCTGGCATTTCAGGGGCTGGCAGGAGAAGCTAAATCCGTCTGCTCACTGCCCTTTCCAGCCATGGCCATGCTGATGCAATTGGAAGAACTGCCCCTGCCCAGGAAGCTCTCAGGTAGAAGACTGAAGCAAAAGCCACCTGTTTCTGAGGCGCTAGCTGCCAGTCCCTCAAGTTGTCTTTCCAATTTCTAATGGGTTTGGATTACTGTTACCATTTCAAAACTTTCTGTGCATCCCTGTGAGTGAGTAAACAAACCCTCTCCCTCAAAGCCTTGATGTACTGCCAAAGCACAACTTGTTCATGCTCTTTTCTCCTAAAGATTTTATAATCCCATGCAGGCTCTGATACCAAACCCATACTGTAGAGAAAAGACTGACCTTGGAATCCTAGGGCACTTTCTGGCTGGGTGCTTTAATCTGCTTTTCCAGGGCCTTGGGCTGAGCAGGGTGAGGCTGAGGTCTGGGGCTCTCCAGCTGGGGCCAGGGAGCCCCTGGGGCAGCGGCGAGGGGCAGCACTGAGGGGCGGCACAGGGGGCATTTTCCCCAGGCGGGCGGGCGAGCGGCGGGGAAAGGCGCCCCGGGCACAAGGGCAGGCACAAGGGCCCCGGCTCTCTGCAGCGCGGGCAGCCCATCGCCAATCGCTGCTCCTGGAGCTGCTGCCAGGGCCGTGGCTCCTCCCCGCTGCTGAGCCTGCACCTGCAGTGCTGCCTCCGGCTCTGCCGGGCTCCTCGGCACGGACGGCAAGGACGTGGACACGCAGCACCAGGGCCCAGGAGGGACACTGAGATGATGTGAGGGCTGCAGCTCCTCTCCTGCAAGGAATGGCTGACACAGCTCGACTTCTTCAGCATGGGAAAGACACCGAGCCTTGATTCAACTGTGGCCTTCCAGTACCTGAGGGCAACCTACAAGAAAGCAGGACAGGGACTTTGTACAAGGGCAGGCAGGGACAGGACAAGGGAGAATGGATCCAAATGGAAAGAGAGTAGGTTTAGGTAGGGATTCAGAAAAAAGACTGTCATGGAACAGTTTGCCCAGAGAAGGTGTGGATTTTGAGAAGAGGCAATCAGAAGAGTGAGAGGGAGAGATCCACAGTTGGCCTTGGATCCAGCACCATCTCAGCTGCTCTGAGCTCCAGGGCTGTGGGACATGTCATCATTTTCATATTCAAAAACTCATTCAGTAACGGGCTCCCCCTCCCTTCATCATCCCCAAACTTCAGCTGTCTCGTTCCAGACCCCACCCCACCTCCCCAGTCCCAACCCCAACCCATCCCACCCCTGCTGGACATCAAGACCCCCTTCCCAAGACCTATTTCCTCCATTTCACACCACCCCAACCCCATCCCACCCATCCTGCCCCACCCCATGCCCATCTCAGCCCTCCTGATTTGCAGCACACTTCACCCAATCCCCTTCCAACCCCATTCCATCCTGAGGAGCTGTGGAATTGAGGAATTTTGGGCTGGGATTGAGTAGTTTTCAGTGGCATTGAACCCTCTCATCTCTTTCAGTGCCAAGAAAGGGAGACAACTACATCATATATCCCCAAACTCCCCAGGTTTCTCCCTGAATCCCAGATTCCCCTGAAACACTAGGAAAAAGTGAGGCTTTAGATGCCCTCAATGAATTTGTTGAGTTTTCCCCCAGTTTTGTCTGTTTTAAGGGACGACGATAACTCAAAAGAAAATTAGGGCCAAAACAAAAGGATAAGTAGCCAAGTGTCTTCCCAACTCAGATCACTGGGAACCCGGGTCTGAAGGGCTCTGACCAACATGGGTCCTCCAATGGGGGATGGAGTTGGAGCAGAGCATGAAGCTCTTCCTGCAGCTGGGGCACTTGCAGGGCTTCCCTTACCGCTGCCTCCGTTGGTGATTACTGAAGTTAGAGTTGTCTGAGAAGCTCTTCCCACACTGGGGACACTCCCAGGGCCTTTCTCCAGTGTGGATGCCCTGGTGGATGACAAGGGTGGAGTTGTGCTTGAAGCCATTCCTGCAGCTGGGGCAGCAGGAGGGTCTCTCCTCCCTGTGAATCCGCTGGTGCAGGAGGAGAGCGGAGCTGGTCTGAAACCTCTTCTGACACTCAGGACACTCGTAGGGCCTCTCCCCAGTGTGGATCATTTGGTGGATGACGAGGGTGCAGCTGCAGCTGAAGCCCTTCCCACATTCCCCACACTCTTAGGGCCATTCCAAAGTGTGGATCATCTGGTGGCAGATCAGGCTGTTGCTCTGCCTGAAGCTCTTCCCACTCTCCAAGTACTTGCAGGGCTTCTCCCCATCTTGAAGCTGCTCCACAGATCACCAGCTCCAAGCTCTGGCGGACGCTCTGTCCACCTTCCTGGCACAGGGTGGATCTTTCCTCCTCAGAACACCCTGGGCTGGGTTTGCAGCCCCTCCTCGTGTGGGATCTCTGGGGATTTTCCTCCCTGTTCCATTCCTGTGCTGTAGAGTTGCTCAAAACAGCCTCTTCCATGAGATTATACCATGGGGATTTGTCCTGCCTGGTCTCCATCTTCAGCTCCTTGTCTGGGGAGGAAGGACAAGGAGAGGATGGCTTTGCCTCCATGCCACAGGGAAGGAGATCCTCCCAGTGTGTCCCCGGCAGGACGGCATTGGCAGCAGGATTGTCCTGCAGCCAGGGGCCATGCTGGGCTGGGAGATGGAGCAGGAGAGAGGGGCAAAGGGGCAGTGACTTCCTCCTCACCTGCCTCAGTGTCCCAGGACATCTTCCTCTTCCTTGCAGCCTCCTTCTCCATCCAGCCAAGGTTTGGGAAAGAGAAATCCTGCTCTGGGGAAAAATACACTGTATGAGCACTTTGGGTTAGCGGGTTCCTACTGCCCAAGTCCATCTCTAGAAGTCACCGGGAATCTGCCACCCATATAAACCTCCAAAACACCAAGATTCAGCCCCCAAAATACACAAATAACCAAGATGCAGCAAAACCACCCAAGCCTGAGTTTCCCCTCTCTTGTCTCTCCACTTTGGGCTCCTGGAGACGCCCCTGTCTGGGTTTCTCTGAGTCAAGTTTGTATTGGTGTTCCCCTCTCTGGGCTGCTGGGGCTCCTGGCAATCCTGCAGGTTCCCCTTCTCTGGGCTCACCACTTTGGCGTCCCAGGGGTCAGCACTGTCTGCAGTCCCTGTTTCAGGGTCCCGGGGTATCTATGGGTCCCCCTTGCCCATGCTCCCAACATGTCCAGGCTTCTGGAGCTCTCATATTTCCCGTTTCTGCTCCCCCACTGCCGGTTTCCCTGCCAGCCCTGCCGGTGCCGGGCGATCCCCATGTGGCTCTGGGCTGACAGTGCAGCGCCTGGGCCGGGCAGAGGCAGCCCCAGCACGGGGGGGACCCTGCATCCTCCGCTGCCCCGGCAGCCGCGTCCAGCCCCGGGCACAGAGCTCCGGCAGCCCCCGCCGCCCCCTGCCCAGGGAGCCCCGGGGACCCCCGCAGCCGGGGCTGGCTCCGAGCGAGGCGGCCCCCGAGCCCGGCTGCGTGGCCAGGGGGGCACGGCGAGCCCGGGGCCTCTGTGCCAGCGCTTCCCCCGCTCTCGCTCAGCCTTTGCCCGGCCCGGCCCCCCGAGCCCCGGCAGGCCCCGCACGGCCACGGCCGGGCCGGCCGCTCCCCTCGGAGCCCGCTGCGGACACGGCTGGACCGGCTCGGCCACCCGGACCCGCCTGCGCCGGGGGCCCACGGGCCGCCGAGCGCGGCCCGGGCCGCCCGGGCCTCGGCCCCGAGCACAGAGCTCTGCCCGGGGCTCCCGGCCCGAGGGGCGGCTCCGGGCCCGCCCGGCCGCTCCCGGCTCCCACAGCCCACCCGGGTCCGCCAACAAAACATCCCAACAACAAATCCACAAACCAACCACCGCCACCCTGTCCTGCTGCGCCTTCCCAGGCACCCCAACCCGCGGCAATGCCCCCGGTGCCCCGGGACAAAAAGCTGCTCCGGCCGAGCCCCTTGGAGCCCCCACCTGCGGCCCGTCCCTGGCACTCCGATCCCGGCAGCTGCCCCGCGCTCGCAGCTGCGGCTCTGGAGCAGGGAGGCTCTGCGGGACCCCCGGGCTGGGCCCCCTCCCAGCCCGTGCCCGCCCCGCACCTTCAGCCCGGCCTCTCTCGCTGCTCCCGGCTCCTGCACAGTCCCCGCTCTCCATTCCTGGGCAACCCCCGGGCTCTCCTCTGGGGCTCCTAGAACAGCCAGCAATGGAAAACAATCGATTTTGGTGCTCCCTAGCGAGGCCACAACTGAAACTTTGTTCCCTTTCCCTCGCTGCAGAGACTCCCAGGGCGTTTTCTGCACACAGTCCCAGCCCCCAGCGCTTGCTGAAGGCGCTCCCTGCAAATGTCCCGATGCTGCCAGGGCCCTGTCCTTGCTGTCACCTGCTGGGGCTGGCCATGGACAGAGCTCCTGCACTTGCATTTCCAGCTGCTGTGCAGCCAAAGCTGAGGGATCTGCAGCTGCCTGAATGCAGAAAGGGATATGAGCCTCTCTCGAGGTGGAAATCTCCCCCTCGTGTGCCAGCCCGTGGCACCGCTGCCATTCTCTGCTGCTGCTGCTGTGGCACTCGAAGCTCTGGCTGAGCAGCAAAGGTGACCCTGAGCCAGGAGCTTTCCTTGCCTGCAGCAAAGCCTCGGCAGCAAAGCCCTTCCCCAGGCCAGCAGGGATTGTGCCAGAGGAGCTGACCTGAAATTCCTTCTCCCAGGAAGCTTTAGGACACAAAACATGGAGAAGCCAGAGCCCCCTCTCAGCTTTGTGCCATCCTCCAGAAGAATCCTGAGTGTGAAGCAGCCTGGGAACAGGGTTTAGTGTCAGGGGAGAGGAACTCAGAGCCCTTTTCTGCCCTGTGGGCTGAGGCTCTGCATTTCCAATGGCCCTGCAGCTGCCAAAGGGGCCTTTTTGGCTCAGCTGAGAACAGTTCTGCTGAAAGCCTGACCTAAACTTGCTTTCCCTGAATATGTGCACAATGAATTCTAATTTTTTTGCAGCCCCAGGTCTTGTGTGAGTGCATTTGTGACAACTGAAGGATGGATCATCTCTGCTGTGGGGAGTTCTTTTTATTGTTTTTGTTTTTTTATTGTTTGCTCTTTTTTTGTTCACTTTTTGGCTTTGGTTCATTTGTTTTTGTTGTTGTTTTTGTTGGGTGGTGGTTTTTGGGTTTTTTGTTTGTTTTTAATTTGGTTTTCTTTGGTTTTTGTTGGTTTTGGGGGTTTTCTGCTGTTTTTCTTTTTTTTTTTTTCCCTTAAATTAATTCTCCCTGTCAGCTCTGGGCAAAGCTCTGTAACTGTGTCTGACACTTGTCTGTGGCTCTGTGCAGGTGGCTGGGGCACCTTCCCTGGGCTGTGTGCAGAGGTTTCGTGGATTTTTTGCAGATTGAGGAGTTTTTGCGGGACAATGGCCATATTCAGCCAATGCACAATCCAGCCTGCTTGGGATAATGGACAATGGACACGTTCACAAACAATAATGGGCATATTCAGCAAATGGGGTTGGTATATCATTGAAAAAGATACAAGAAGAGTCATCCGGACTCAGCAAGTTTGTCAGTGAGCTTGGGAAAGTAAGAAAGAAGAAAGTTCTTGGGTGGGACAGAAAACCACAACCAGACACATGGAAAATTAGATGATCCAGTCAGCATCCTATCTTAGACGCATGAACAGCTAGGATAGCCAATCATGTATTAGTTAGAGATGCGTGGACAGTAGAGAATTATTATAAATATAGTCTTTTTAGGGATAACAAATTTGGCTTCACTGGATCATATTGGTTATGGTGTGATGTCCCTGAACATCCGCATCCCGCTATTTTCCCCCACAGTAAATGATGGAGAGCAGCTTGGGGAGCTCATCCACCAGCTCCCTCATCCGCCTGCAATGGATCCCATCTGCTCCCAGAGACACCTGTGAGCATCTGAGTGGCTCAGCAGGTCCCCAGCTGCTTCCTCCTGGATTACAGGGGGGCTCTTCTGCTCCCTGCCCCCATCTACAGCTTGGGAGAACACTTGTCCTGAGGACAACTTTACGTTTTGTTGAAAACTGAGGCAAGGAAGGGGTTCAGTACCTCAGCCTATTCCTCAGCTTTAGTTACTGTATTCCTCCTCATATCCAATAAAGAATGGAGGTTGTACTTGTCCCTCCTTTTGCCATTAATGTATTTATGAAAACATTATTATCCTTCACAGAAGTGGTCAAGTTAAGCTCTAATGGACCTTTCATCTCTATAATTTTCTTTTTGAATGACCTAACAACATCCTTAAACATTTCCTGAGTTCCCTGCCCCTCTGACCAAAGATGATGCATCCACTTTTTTTCTATGAGTTCCTGGAAAAAGCTCCATGACCATCCAGGCCAGTCATTTTCCTTGCTAGCTCACTTTTTGGACCAGCAGAACAGGCTGTTGCTACTCCTCCAAAATTTCTTTCTTGAGATGTGTCCATCCTTCTTGGATCCCTTTGCTTTTAAGTGCTGATTCCCTTTAAAAAATCAGTACCTGATTTTGTATTCTCCAAATCTCCATCATCAATAGGCCGAAGTCTGCTCTCTGTAACTCCAGTGTAAAAGATTTGTTGATGCCTCTCCTTTCACAGAAGATTTAGAAACTCAAAAATTTCCAGGTCACTGTGCCCCAAACAGCCTCTGACCAGCACATCTCCCTCCAGCCCTTCTCTGTTTGTGAGCAGCAGGAGACAGAGCTTTCCTTGGCAGTGGGAATTGCAGGAAACCTTCCCCAAGTGCAGCTTGGAAGGTTCATCCTGGAGCTGAGGAGAAAGCAAAGTCCCTCGCAGGGCAGAATGTTGGTGCTGGAGGTGTCCCAGCGTGAGGCTGGGCCATGGCCGGGCTCTGTGCGCCAGGAGCCGGCAGCGCTGGGTGCAGGGAGCCCAGGGAGGGCCCAGAAACGCTGGGTGAGAAATGCTGGGGCACAGCGAGATGGGCGAGTGCAGCCGGCCAGGGCAGAGGAGCAGCACGCCCAGGGGGCACAGCCTGCAGGACAGATGGCCGAGGGCTGGGCAGGGCTGGCAGGGCCACAGGCACCCAGGCCTTTGTGCCCTGGGCTGGGGCAGCGCCTCTGGAGCCCCACAGGAGGAACTTTCCTGGCAGGGGCTGCACTTTGGTTCTGCCTCGGCCTCCCTGGGGAGGCTGGCAGGGGCTGCAGGCTGATGGCGTTTGTCCTTGCTGCCCCTCACATCCCCCTGGCCCACACAGAGCCCCGAGCCAGCCGGGAGGGACAGGCCCTGCTGGCCCAGGCTGGGCTCAGGGCTTGGCCTTTCTGCTCCCTGCAGCCAAGCCAGGCCTTGCTCAGCATTGCAGTGCCCTGCCCAGAGCCTTGGGCTCCCTGCACTCCTGGCCTCAAGGATCTGCTCTCAGCACTGCCTGGGCAGCCTTGGGCACTCCCTGCCCTCCCTGGGGCCCAGCCGTGCTCCAAGGCACTTGGAGTTTGGCTGCTGACTCCTTGAGCAGCTTCTTCATCCTTCTCTCGCTGCCTGAGGCTCCTGGAGCCAGCCCCAAACCCACCATGGGGCTGATTAAAATACAGAAAGCCCTCAGGAGCTCTTTGTCTCCCTTCCATTGTCTGTGAGTCTCCAGGGCTTGTGCAGCGATTGGAGTCAGCTTGGAGCTCCCTTCAGGAGGGAGATTCCAAAGTGCACATCATGATATCAAGGAAATATTTCTTTACATTTCAGTTCAGGGAAGAGGTGACAGAAGCATTCCCCAGGTGATCTTGATGCTGAATGTCTCTTTAGGGTGTCTGGGCAGGGAGAAGAATGAGCCCCTTGCAGGCTGAGCCTGTTTGGACAAGCTGCTCCTCACCCCCAGCCTGATCATGTCTGACATCACCCACCTAGGACTGATATCCCAAAACAGTAAAATAATTTAGACATTTTTCTTTAGAAAAACATTTATTAATTTATAAAATAATAATTATATTATTTGAATTATGATAGTATTATTCAATATCTTTATTACCCAATTTTTGTATTTATAATAAAAAATCAATATATTTTTAGCTACCAAGAATATTATTGGTCGTGTTTCTAAGTAACACAACTCCATTAATTAATTAATGTCTACTTGATATTGATTTCTTCCTCTTTATGGTAGCTAATAATATTTGTAGTACTTTTGGCATCATTCTTATAATCTTTTTCTCCCATAGGGTCAAGGTGGGGCACTCTGGGGTCCCTGTGAGACAGAGCAGAAATTTTTCAGGGTAGAATAACATTTTGATTTAGGTGAAATGTCCATCCTTGAATTAAGTCTGTAGCTTGCTGTTTAGTCTCACTGCCTGTTCTCTTGAAGGGCCTGTGCTTAGAGAGACTGCTTCAGTTGAAGGACAAGAGATAAAGGGGGGAAGAAGAGAGCAGACGGAGCAAGGCAACGTGATCCAAGAGTTCCTTCTGAAGTATTAGTAGCAAGTGTCACAAAAGGCTGAGATAATTGCCCTGACCCGTGCCTTAGAAATAGCAAAAGGAAAGAAGATAAACATCGACACAGACTCGAGGTATGAATTCGGATTCGTGCATGCACATAGAGCCATCTATAAAGAGAGAGGACTGCTGACCTCACAGAGAAAGAACATCAAACATGCACAAGAGATCATCCAGCTGCTGGAAGTAGTTCAGCTGCCTGAAAAGGTAGCAATTGTGCATATTAAGGCACATCAAAAAGTGAGCTCAGAATTAGGAGAAGGAAATGAGCTGGCGGATAGAGAGGCAAAGGAAGCAGCGAAAGGTGAGGTGAGCCCTAATTCCAGATAGACAAATTTCCCTTGAAAGTAAGCCAGAATATAATAAAAGAGATAGAAAATTGATTGAAGATCAAAAAAGGACGTATAACCAAGAAGGGTGGGCTACCATTGAAAAGAAGCTGGTAATCCCTTCCCATTTCTTGTGGTCACTAGTAAGGGAAGAGCACCAGAAAGCACACTGAGGAATAGATGCCCTATACAACCTACTTGATTGAAAGAATCGTTGCTAGGAATTTATATGCCACTATTACTCAAGTGACCTGACAGTGTGATCTTTGCCTCCAGACTAACCCCAAAAATACCCCCAAGCCGAAACTCGGTCAGACTGGGAGAGGCCATAGGCCTGGACAGCAGTGGCAAATTGACTTTTCAGAACTCCCAAGGAAAGGGGGGTATTAGTATTTATTGGTATTGACAGACACATTTTCAGGGTGGCCAGAAGCATTCCCCACCAGAACTGTCAAAGTTCGAGAAGTTACTAGAGTGTTATTACAAGAAATAATCCCATGCTTCGCAGTTCCAGCCACAATATCCTCAGATAGAGGATCACATTTCATTTCCAAAATAGTGCAACAGATCAGTAGCCACCTGGCCACTTCACACTCTGTACCCCCCCAATCAAGCAGCCAGGTGGAGAAAATGAATCATTTGATAAAGCAGCAGATTGTAAGACTCGGGCAGGAAATTAATCTACCCTAGCCCCAAGCACTTCCCCTACCACTGTTGCAAATTTAAACTAAACCTAGAGCTAAAGAAAGTCTAAGTCCCTTTGAAATGCTTTAAAGAACACAAAAAGAATGCCCACCACATTGGAGAGGTAACACTGGCCACCTACATGGTGGCTTTAAGCAAACAGCTCAGAAAAATTGAGAAACGTGTGGCTGGAACTCAGAGCAGGGAGTTGGATGGGCCAGTGCATAACATATAGCCTAGAGATTATGTATATGTTAAGCCTCTTGCAGAAAAGACTTTGGAACCACAGTAAAGAAGACCATTCCAGGTGCTTCTCACCACCCTCACTGCAATCAAGATCAAAGAGCAGAATGCCTGGATCCATCACTCTCGAGTGAAGAAGGCCCCAGAAGCCCCCTTGGAGAGTGACACCAGGAGACAATGAACGGAGACTAAAACTCACTCAAGCAAAATGAGTATATTGCAGTCGAGGGTTGTTCATACTTTCACCTACAGAATTGTTTTGTATATAATTACAATTGAAGTCTTAAAATTAGAGAGTACCTCTATTCAAAGTGATGCTGAATGGCCTTGGTCCCAGGTTTTTAATCAGTATACTAGATCCATGAGAGAACTTTCTGAGATAAAAGATATAAACCTGTCCACTGTAGTAATTCATAGAGATCAAGTATATGAAGAGCAAGAGTAGCAAGAACAAGAACTGCAGTCACTTCAAAAGAGTTGCTAATGCAAATCAACATCTCAAAAATCCAACCAGCCTGCTCCTCTTTCCTAAGAACATCCTTTGAGAGCTGCACAGTGTAGTTACAAAGACAGGTAGACCTTAAGAGCAGAATAAGAAAGGATCTAACTGGGATATTAGGAACAGGATTAGGAGTTCTAAATGGAATTGATTCAGAAATACTGATGAATAAGCTAGCCACTGCAGCAAGCAGCCTTACAAAATTGAAGCAGCATTTACAGTCATCTCTACTAGCATTAAGAACTAGCCAGTGGCAGGTTTCAAAAGCACTGCCAAAGTAAGAAAAGGCCAGGGACCAAGATCACAAGTTATTAGTAGAAGTACTTAGTACAGTTCAAGATAATGTGATAATATATCTTTAGCTTTCAGTTGTATACAAGCACAGTTGCAGATGCAGGCAACAGCAGCTCTGATCATACAAGAAGGGAGGAAAAGTAATTTTCCAGCTGAAATTCAGAAAGTTGTCTAAGATAATGCAATTTGTTATAAATGATCGAATCTGCAGACAAATTAAAAAAAAAATTAACAAAGATTTATTAGATCAATAACAAAATATAATTAAAAAATTCACCACAGCCAAGACAGCATCAACTCCGGAATTTGGTGCTGGGTGAACCTGGATCCAATTGACAGAGTGCCAGCATCTCCCCAGTGGTTCACCCTGACTGTCTCATACAGCCAGCTTATACCCCCTATATTCCACCTGGGGCCGGAATGACAGAATGTCCTTTGTGTCCCTTCATATGTAGAGCTGGATCATAGAGTTACAAAGCCAGCCCAGGTGTTCCAATGACTGTCTGAGCCCTTCCAGAATAGCCTTCTTTGGAATGTATTGCTGGGTCCATAGGGATGCGATGCAAAAGCCAGTCCCGGTGTCCCTATGGCCATCTTTCACATGTAATCGAGTGCTGCCAGTATTCAAAGCATTTCTGGGAAGTCGACATTCATGGTCTGGGAAGGCTTCATTCTTAAGCTAACGGACTTGATATTATCTTTAGGGTTAGAAATAGGACTCTGCTCTCAGCCAGAGTGGTCAAGTACATGAGTTGGATTCTTACAATATCTTATACACACACATATATATACAAATAGCATGAATTAACTCTATATATGTATAACACAATTGATTTTGAAAAAAGCTTCAGTCCTGGTAAACTATAGTAAATTTCACCTATAATCCTGTTTCTAATGTAGCCACTGACTTTGTACTTACCATACGTAATAGCACTGTTTACGTTATCCATCCCATCATTGCACCAAGATTAAATAATGAAAAAACAGTGCTCTACCCTTCAGAACATAGACTGTAAACACGAAAAATGAATGAAAAGTAGCAAACAGTAAACTTAGAATCCTGCATTACTAGAGAACAGCTGAGATTCATTTGTGAAAGCAGTACTATTAATGCCCAAGATGTGTGTCTGGACACTGAACAGAGTATTTGCCACTTCAAAATTCATCCAGTCACTGATCAAAAAACTGTGCTTGTATATGCTGGTAAAAGTTGTGAGTGTCTAAAAACTGCTTGCACTGCTGTAAAAATTGATAAAAATGATGTTATATTAGCTAAAGTAAGTTTAAAGTTATCCTTTATTATTAATTTGAAATTAGAGAATACTACAGCGTATAGCTCTGTTAATCTCCCTATCAAATGTATGTGGTAAAGCATTGAGAGACACTTATTGTCCTAAGAGTTTGCATTAAGTAAAAGAATTTACTTATTTTCCAGGAAAGGGGGAAAATGAGACAGAGCAGAAATTTTCCAGGGTAGAAATTCATTTTGATTTAGGTGAAATGTTCATCTTTGAATTAAGTCTGTAGCTTGCTGTTTAGTCTCACTGCCTGTTCTCTTGAAGGGCCTGTGCTTAGAGAGGCTGCTTCAGCTGAAGGATAAGAGATAAAGGGGGGAGGAGGAGAGCAGACAGAGCAGGGCAACCTGACCCAAGAGTTCCTTCTGAAGAATTAGTAGCAAGTGTCACATGAAATCAGTAGAATGAAGATGTATGAACCTGTTTGGAAATTATATGCATATGTATTTGAGAGAGCCATAAAAAGAGACCTGAAGTTCACAGAGGTACACTTGCCTTTTGAGGGGAGTAATCCCCGCATGCGTCCAGCGCTGCAATAAACATACCGACTTTACAACTTTCACAAATTGTGGAGCTTTTTTGATCTCTTCCACAAAACAGTAGAGACACCTGTGATCTTACTGATGACCTCAGTGGGAATCTGACGCCATCCATCTTGCCACTTTTCTCCCAGGAAGTGGATCTCTCGGGCAAGTCCTTTGACTTTGATCTTCTGGATGCTGAAGCCAGCATCCAGCAGACTCTGGATGAATTTCTCTCCTTTCTCAAATACTTCCATTGTCGTGTTCCCCCACACAATGATATCATCGATGTGCTGCAGATGTTCTGGAGCTTCACCCTTTTCCAGTGCAGCCTGGATCAGTCCATGGCAGACGGTGGGGCTGTGCTTCCACCCCTGGGGCAGTCAGTTCCAGTTGTACTGCATGGCCCTCCAGGTGAAAGCAAACTGAGGCCTGCATTCTGTTGCCAGAGGAATGAAGAAAAATGCATTGGCAATGTCAATAGTGGCAAAGTACTTTGCTGCCTTGGATTCCCGCTCGTACTGGAGTTCCAAGCATGTCTGGCACAGCAGATGCTGGTAATCGGCACTTGTTGCTCTTTCACCTTCAGGAGTCCTACTGCAGATGGGTTTTCTGATAGTCCAGGCAAGGTGTTCAATGGCTTAATGTTCTCAGCCTCTGCAGCAGCTATGCCAAAAGCCCACCTGAGTCCCTTTGGGTATTTGTAATAGCCATTCTGGAGGAAGTCTATGCCCAGAATACACGGGGCCTCTGGGCCAGTCACAATAGGATGTTTCTGCTCTTCCTTCCCAGTCAGGCTCACCTGGGCTCCCAACAGGGTCAATTGCTGCCATCCCCCCATCACCCCAGCAATGGAAACAGGTTGTGCTCCCACATGTCCCAATGGCATTAGGGTACACTGCACACCAGCATCAGCTAAGGCATTGTATTTTTATGGCTCTGATGTGCCAGGCCGTCGGATCCACACCGTCCAAAAAATCCGGTTTTCCCATGCCTCTTCCTGGCTAGAGGCAGGGCCCTCCTAGCCCTGGTTGTTATTTCTTTTCTGGGCATACATGTAGAGGTTCCTTCAAGGGGATCTGACAGATCATACCCAGCAGCTCGGTCATGGGAGGCTGAGACTGCCTTCCCTTTAGTGGAACTCCCTTGGTTACTGTTTCCCTCCTTGAGTTGATGCACCCATGCTGCCAGGACAGAAGTGGGTTTCCCATCCCAGATTCCCATGTCTGCTCCATGGTCACGCAGGAAGAACCACAGGTCAGCCTTTGGGGTGTAATCTCTCTCTCTAGCTGGGGGACTCTGGGCTCTGACTTTGGGGCCTGTGACTGGCACAGGTGCTGCACTGATCTTTCTCCCCTCCTCCTTCATCTCCCTCATCTCCTCTTATCAGGTCCTTGTTCACAGCAGACACATGAGCCTGCATCAGGCTATTGATCATACTCTCACAATTTCTAAGCTTGGTGACAGAACCCACTGTCTCTTGGTTGTTATCAGCATTAATCATTGCAATGAAGGTGGTGTATTGGGATGGCCCCAGATTTGCCAGACTCCACAGCATTTGCCCAGTGCACTTGACCTTGTTGGGGTCATTATCATGCTGTCCATCCCTCCCAAAGTGTACCTCCAATACTGCCACTTCTCTCAGCTGTTGGATTCTTTCCTTAAGGGTCTTCCAGCACATTCTATGGTGGTGCTCCTGCATTCTCTCCCTGTGGACAAACCTCTCTCTGACACTCATTAAAAGCCGTTCCCAGAGGGAAAGGGACTCTGACTCCCTTACAAAAATCTGATTCATACTTGAGTCCTGGGTCAATGCTCCTAAATTCCTTGCCTCACCACCATCCAGTTGCACTCCTGTACCCGTAAGGTCCCAGACCCAGAGTAACCAGGTTGTATAAGCCTCACGTCCCAATGGTATAATGTCTTTGTGCAGTTCACCCACAGGGACTTTTGTACATCAGGGACTCAGTGATGAAGTCAACCATTGGCTCTCCTGTGGGATGTGAGGGCCCTCCATTCTTATCCTTACCTGGATGCTCCAATTTCATCTTAGGTCTCCTTGTTTCCATAGGGGCGACTGCGGCTGGCTGTGACTGCCTTTGCAGTTCAGCTGGAACCTGGATGGTTGTAACATCTGTGGGTTCCACTGCTGCACCATCAGACTCTCTCTCTTTGAGGCTGGGGGAGGGTTTCTAAACACATGGGGAAATGTACTCCTGCAGCATCTGGCCCATCTCTTTCACCAGAACCCCTACCCAGTCTGGGTGGTTCATTTCCTACGTGGGCTGTGGGGCCGGGTCAGGCTCTGGGGCAGCAGCATCCCTTGTCTCTGGAGTAGGTGTCAACGCGGTTATCCAGGTTAATCTTCCTTTATCTCTAAATGCTAAATAGAACAACCACTGTATGATATCATTAGCATTTTGAGTGGATCTGAACCCTTTCAAAACTGGTGGTGCAGACCCAAAAGCTGGGTCAGGGGCTGGGAGAAAATTTCCCCCAGTGTCATTTCCTCACAGTAAGTACCATTATTAAAAAAACCCAAAAACCACACAGTTAGTGTTTGATAGCTCTGAATCCATGTGCCTGCCTTCCAGCGGAAGTTAAAGATCCATTAATTCCTCACCTCATTAAGCCATAAAGCAAACTTGATAATAGCCACAGTAGCTTTAGTTAACGGTTAGCCAGTGTTCCCAGGGATGGCCAGGGTGCTCCTGATGGGGCAGAAGGAAGAGCTCCAGGCCCTCTGTGAGGGTGAGTGAGGGCAGTGGGCTGTCAGCGGGGGCTGGCCAGGGAGCTGCAGTGCCCAGGCAGGGAGCTGCAATCCCTGCCCCAGCTGCGGTGGGCTTCACTTTTTGTGGGGATGAGGGGCGGCATGGGCAGAGCACACAGAGATTTCAGGGACATAGGTGAGGGGATTCATGGCCAGCACCTTGCAGCTGATCCCCTTGGCCCCTCCTCTCTTGTGGCCATGGCAAGAGCTGGGTGGCATGGCCCTGGCAGGAAGGTCTCCTTGGATTCCTGCACATCCAGGTTCTGACTGTGGCTCTGTTCCTCTCTCTTTCAGCCATTCAAGCCCTGAGTGAAGACAAGAGCCCCTCCCATAGAAGCACATTTATACAGATGATGTTTGAGGGAAGAGCTGCAGAACTACTTTCATCTGCTGGCTCAGAAGAACCAGCATCTCTTGAAGACCTCCAGATCCCTTGGAAGGTGAGACCACCTGGAGACCAGAGGAGACCAGCTGGACTTCCTGGCAAAGCTGATGATTGGCACAGCTGAGCTTGTGGGAAGCTCCCATAGCTCCTGCCTTCTCCCTCCCTGTTGACAGCTTCCTGCCTCCAGCCCTCAGACCCTGCCCATCCCCTTTCTTCCCTCCCAGCTCATCCCTTTGCCTCACCTTCCATTAATAAACAGTTGGGCTTCTTCGCTTTGCCTGCATCTCTGTGGAGCTGGAGCAATGCAAATCCGGAGCCCTGGGACACACAGGCCCCTCCTGCCGTTCTCTTCCACACCATGTTTTGTGCACAGACACAGAGGAACGAGGGCAGATCAGGCTGAAAAGGTCCCTGTGTTGGAGGTACAGTTCCACAACACTGTGGAGTTACAGATCTTGCTGAGCACCCTGGAGCCCCTGGGCTTTGGAAGAGCCAACCTGAGGATGCTCTGAACCCAGCTGTGAGAGATTCCATGGCAAGCATCTATGGAGAATAAAGGAGCTTGGAATGCTGGAAGGTTTCAAGAACAGCTTCCTGAAAGCACAACACTGCTTCATCCCTGCACAGGATCAGGAAGACGGCAGAACCAGAGACCATTTGCAGTGGGAAAATAGCGGGATGCAGAGGTTCAGGGACATCACACCATAACCAATATGATCCAGTCAAGCCAAATTTATTACCCCTAAAAAGATTATATTTTTTAATAATTCTCTACTGTCCACGCATCTCTAGCTAATGCATGATTGGTTATCCTAACTGTTCATGTGTCTAAGATAGGATGCTGATTGGATCATCTAATTTTCCATGTGTCTGGCTGTGGTTTTCTGTCCCACCCAAGAACTGTCTTTTTCCTTACTTTCCCAAGCTCACTGACAAAATTGCTGAGTCTGGATGACTCTTCTTCTTGTATCTTTTTCACGGATATACCAACCCCATTTTATGAATATGCCCATTATTGTTTGTGAACGTGTCCATTGTCCATTATCCCAAGCAGGCTGGATTGTGCATTGGCTGAATATGGCCTTGGTCCTGCAAAAACTCCTCAATCTGCAAAAAATCTTCAAAAACCATCCAGGCTTAACAGAGAGCTTTGGTTGTGCCTAAGAGTAAATGAAGTAGCAGCACAGTGCCAGAGACTCAGATGTGCCACCGTGCCAGTGCCCGGAGCGCTGTCAGGCAGTGCTGGGATCCTGGGTGTGGTTCTGGACCCACAAGTGAGGAATGGCAGCCACAGGCTCAGACCCAGTCAGAAAGCCAACCAAGTGAGACCAGAGGGAGGGCACCCTTCCAGTTTCTCTTGGGCATGGCCACAAAACAACCCCTGCTGCTTCTTCCTCTGCCTGTGTTTGGGGTGTGCTGGTGGCAGAGCCAGCCAGGTTGTGCTCTGCGTTCCAAAGCCTGTTGGGAGCAAGCATGAAAAGCACTGCGTGCACAGCAGAGAGTCCTGGAAGGTGCTGGCAAGAGCGTCCTGTGGGGACAGGGCTCTGGGCTCTGGGCTGGGAACAGCCTGGTTTTGCTGCTGTGACCACAGGCAGAAGCTGAGGCAGGTGAAGAGGCAGCGGGCAGCTTGTGTTTTTAGAGGGCCTGGGGCTGCACCTCTGAACCTCCACCTGGAAACACACTTGGGGGAATACCAGCTAGAGCTGGAGTGCCTGTCCTGAAAGGACCTGGAGTCATTCAGCCTTGCCAGCTTTTCTTAAGAGTGTGTTGGTGTTCCCCAGGAAAGCTCCACATTTGGGGAAATGCCCTTGGAGGAAAGGGGCTTGCTTCTCAAAGAAAAGTGCTTCCCAGGGAGCTTCCAGTGAGGTGGGAAGGGTGATCCAGGAGCCCTAGGCCTGGCAGCCTGAGCTTGCCACCAGGGAAGGCCTTGGAGCAGATCCTCCTGATGCCATCCCACGGCACGTGCAGGGAACCAGGGCATCTGCTGGAGGGTGGGAAAGCTCTGCGGAGGGACAGGGACAGCTGGGGGTCCTGGTGGGGCGTTGAGGGCCTCTGGGCAGGAGTTTGGGGGGGGGGGTTGGTGTTGGTGGGGTGTTGGGGAAGGAGTTGTCTGGAAGGTGAGAGGTCTAGGCTGGAATTTGAGCCAGTTTGAAGGCAGCATCTGTGGTTTAGCACAGCTTTGGTTAAAGAGGGCAGAAAGAATATCTGTGACTCTTCCTGTTCAAGATCCTGATTCTCCTGCAGTGAACAAGAGGGGAGAGCTGTACTTTACTGGCCACTTGGCTATCTGTACCAGGCAGAGGATTAGCCCTTTTGCCATCTACTCATTTTTTTGGGCTGCTTTTGTAACTCTGACTTTCATTTCTTAAGAGCCTTTATTCTCTAAGAGAATTAAGATAATATCATCCCTTCATGGAAAACCACTTGCAAACCGAAGAATGGCCTTTTTTTTTGCCTCTGTGTAGTGCTATGTTCTGTAAAGTGACTCTCAGTGGATGATGTTAAGGCAGATGAGTTGCTGCTTTGAGATGGGAAGCAAAATTCCAACTCTTCACTTCTCAGGCCATTCCAATGAATTGCAACCTTTTGGAACTACTTTAACTGAGCAATGGGAAGTAAAGCTTTCCTGAACTGAGGATTCTTAAAATGCCAGCTTCTTCTGTGCCTTCACCACTAGGGTGTTTTTGTGCTAAAGGAAATTACTTCAATGAGAAAATTTCAGCATGGAGTGAGACCTTCTGATGGAGATGAAGTGTTATCATCAGTTGCTCCAGGTGCTCCTGCGCACAGCCCCTGCAGGAAGGAGCAGAGCCCCCAATGCACGTGGGCTTTGGCTCCCTCTGGCACAGAAGCCCCCTGGGGCACAGGTCTCTGGGGCAGGAGATGTGCACCAGCACTGCCAGGGCTCGGGGGTGGCAGGTCTGCTTGGGTGGGGACTCTGCCACACCTGCTGATGTCAGTGCTCCCCAGGTCCCAGGGCTCAGAGCAGCATTCGTGCCCTGGCCCACACATTTCCTCTCTGTCACACCCTTGGGTTTAGGATGGCCACCAGCCAGGACGTGTTCCAAGAAGGCCGGTCCAGCTACTGTGGAAGGCCCTGTACCCCTCCCAGCATGGCTGCCTCAGTAGCTCCGGGGCTCCTTCTGCTGCCCTGAGCCCACAGAGCAGGGCAGCATTTGCTGATGGCCTGAGCCATTCCTAAAGACCCTGTCGGGCTCTTAAAGATAGAATCTGAAAATGTTAGCCCTTGTGTTTTCCCAGGTCAACTGCACCTGTGTAAGCAGTATGATAAATGATATGATTGTTAGGTGTGATGATTATTTAGTAATTTAATATAATTATTATATAATCATAAGAATAATCATGAGAAACTATGTCGTAAATTTAAGGGGGGCTATGCTCAGCTGAAATCTATGTATACAGTAGAACAATATAGGTTTAATAATTAACATGAAATTTATATAACAATCGAATATAAAAACATGTTCATCTCGACTGTATGTGCAGAGTCAGATTTGGGTTTGTACCCCTGACACCCAGAGCTCTTCAATAAAAGCACCTGCATATAATCATTCTCGTGATTATGTGTTTCCGAACTCTAACAGGGCTCGCTTGGACACTTGGGATGAGACATTCCTTCCAGCCTGGGCCACTTTGGGAGGGCTGGGGGCGGCCCCAGGGCGGGGGGCAGTGTGTGCACGGGCCCTTTGTGACACGGTGCAGCATGGTCACTGTGGCATAGAACGGGTGTCCAAGGGTCCTTTGTGACACGTGGTGACATAGGAGCTGGCAGTGACAAGACCACGCCACAGTGCTCGGAGCACACGACGGGACAGGACGGGACAGAGCGGTGCCGTGAGGAGCCCCCGCACAGCGCGCTCGTTCGTGTCTGACCCGGAGCCTTTCCGAGGCGTTATTCCTGCAGCTGACCTCGAGGCCAGACCACAGGACTTGCCGTCCTGTAGCCTTCCCGAGGCTTCTCTTTTGAAGGTGCCTTCCAGGCACGATTGTAGAACCTACTGACTCGGAGCTTTTCCCAGCCATCTCTCCTGCAAGACATGGAGCAGAGAGCCCCAAGAGTGCCAGAGCTGGCCTGGGGGGAAGAAGAGGATGAAGAGGAAGAAGGCCCTGGAGCTGCCCCAGCACAGGATTCTGAAGAGGTGGTGCCATTCAAGCCACCACAGGAGGGTGAGTGGCAGAGCTGGGCCACAGGGTTGGTGCCTGCAGCCAGCTTGTTGCCATCCCATCCTATACCATCCCATCCCATCCCATCCCATCCCATCCCATCCCATCCCATCCCATCCCATCCCATCCCATCCCATCCCATCTCATCCCCTGGGCCATGCCCATGGACAGGACGGAAGAGGGGCTGGGCTGACACCCCGCAGTGGCCATGCTCCATCCCCTGGGGCATCCTGGGGCTATCTCTGCCTGGGGAACACAGGGCTGGGCTCTGTTTTCTGGCCTCTCACACAGCCCCCCAGCTCTGCCTGTGCTCGCTCTTTGCCAGGTGCAGCCGTGGAGCGCACACAAGAGCAGGACCCCACCCATGGCCTCTTCCACAGAACAGCACAGGTACCTGCAGCCACCCCCACCTGGGCTGGGCTTGCTGTCACCATGCTTGGAGCATTCCGTGCAACATCCCTGGCTTCCTGCCCTTCTCCTACAGCTGGTTTGCAAATTCATGAGGAGAATTCGGGAAGAAGAGACCAGCCCTGTTGGCACTGGGCTCAGAGCATATTCGCACATCTTCAAAACAAAGACCAGTGCTGCCCTGCTGGATATGCTTGTAGAGGAAGGCTTTTCCAATCCAAAGCAAGTAAGCAGCCTGTGGCCAGGGTTTGATCCTCCCAGGAATTGCTTGGCCTCCCAAGCCACTCCTGCTGGTCACTGGAAACCTTTGAGGCCATGGCAGTGTGGTGGGAAGGGCAGCTCTTCACTGTGGAAGTTGGGGACATTCCTCCCCCTGGCAGCTTTCCAAGTCTCCCCATGCCTTCTCCAGGTGCCTGCCCTGGTCAGGTACATCCACCAGTGGCTCCTGGACAATCAGTTTGCTGAGCACAGGCTGAACAGGACCCTGCTGGATCTCACCGAAGCGCAGCCTGCTGACGTAGTCATGACGCTCCTGCGTGTGGCCCCATCCTGTGACAGGTATGGGGCCCACCTGCCCAGAGGGCTCAGGGCTCCCCAGCCCATCAGCCTGTACAGCCTGGCCCAGGTGTCTGACCAACAGAGACTTCCAGGGCCCTCTGGCTGCTCTCTTTGCCAGCCCTTGCATTCAGCTCTCAAGCCTGCTGCCATGCTCCCTCACTGACCCTCAGGGGCCTGTCCCCACAGGGCTGGGCTGCCTGGGTGCTGCTGGCCAGGGCCAGTGGGCAGAGGCAGAGCTGGCAGCCAGCTCAGATCCCCACTGCTGCCCAGGCCACGGTGCTTTGTGTGAGACCCCCCGTGAGACAGAGCTCTAACCTCACAGAGCTGCTTTGACCATGTGGAAGACCATCATGTGCTCGCCCAGGACTGCGGAGCCGGCGCTGCTGATACTCCTGGATGTGCTGGGGAGCTGGCCAGAGCACAGCACGTGCACCTCTGATGGGGACAAAACGGGTGTCTTTGTCCTGGCTGTGAGTTTCTGAAACTAGCTTTTGCTGGCTCCAAGGCCGCCTCTCCAGCAGCTCTCCATCTTCCTTCCCCCACTGCATCTCCCTCCCTCAGGAGCTGGGCTGAATCCTGGCCTCGGAGCAGCTTCAGGGACACCAGGCCTGGTGCTCCCCCTGTGTCTCCCTGGGCCTCTCCGTCCTGTGCTCGGGCCCTGCCACACAGACACCTCGGCACTGAGCGCTGTCTTGGGGGGCTTTGTCTTTTGCAGGCAACTGTGGTGATGTGGAAGATCCTCCAGGTGCCCTGTGTCCCACATATGGTGACCGTGTATTTCCCACGCCTATTTGTGCAGCTGCTCTTCCAAGTCTTCTTCAGCACTCTGGATGTGCCAGAAGAGGTCGATACCTTCTGGAAGGGATGCCTGGAACAACATGGCCTTGCCACCAGCCCCAAAAGGTGCTCCATCCCACTCCTCTTATCCTTGCCACATGGCCTGCAAAGGAGCCAGTGCTCCCAGTGTGACCTGGGCTTTGCTCTGCACACAGGTTTTCAGTGCAGACCCTCAAGTCCCTGCTCTGCCGAATGCAGCAGGAGGACGTGGTGGTGGCAATGGAAGGCAGTTGTGGCTGGGACATGCTGCTGTGTGCTTACACCCACCACTATGCCGTGGGTATGCTGGCCAGGTGAGACCCCCTTCTCCCCACTGCCTCTGACATTTGTGCTCTGTGCCCAGGCTGCTCCACACAGATCCTGTGGTCATGAACCAGAGGGCCTTGTCACCATGGGATGGCCAAGAAGACTGGTAAAAAGGCCTGGAGAGAAAAGTGCCCACAGGGACCTGCCTCCCAAATAGCCCAGGGTCCCTTGCAGGATGCTGGGGAAACACCAGACCTTTGTGAGTCAGTCCTGGCAGAGGTTTATCTCCATGGCCCACAGTCTTGGTTCCTTTTTCTCCTGCCAGGGAGATGTGCTGTGTCTCCATCCCCTTGTGTTCCCACATCGCTCGCTACCTGCTCCGGCTGCTCAGCACACAGGAGCCACGCTGGGAGCTGCCCGCCCTGGCCTTCCTTGTGGAGGTGAGCCTGATGGCCAGCGCTGCCTCGCTCAGCTGCCTCCCAGCTCTCTGCCCTCTCGGAGCCACAGCTCCCTGGGACGGTGCCCGTGCCCTGTGCTGCTGCCTGGGCCCAGTCCTGTGCGGTTCTGAGATCCTGCCAGCCGGGTCTCCTGTCACTGCCCTGTGCCTTTCAGGTCCTCGCGTGCCTGGACTTGAGTGAACGTGGTGCTAACAGAGTCCTGCAAATGTTATCAAGGCAGCTGCAGAGCGAGTGCAGGGAGAGGCGTCACCTGGCACTCAGGGCCCTTCTCGATCTCATTGATAAGCCCTTGATGGTGAGAAGGGGGCAGCGGCTGAGGCTGAGCTGGGGAATGCAGTCGCTTGGGCTTGGCTGGGCTTTGGGTGCCAGGGCAGCTGCTCCCAGCTCTCCTGCCTCCCAGTTCAGCTACCCGAGTGCTTCGGGACAGACCTCTGGCCTCCAGGCCCTGCGGCAGCAGGATGGCGTTTCACAAACTTGTGTTCCGCACAGACTGAAAAAATGTGGAGCCTGACTGAAAGTCTTGTGGAGCTCCTGTGGGACACAGATGGAGAGATAGTTAGCATGACAGTCATGCTACTCAGTTTTATCATCTTGGACAATGACAAGCTGCTGCCCAGCCCCATCAGACTGCAGCTGCTTGAGGCACTCCTGCCACTCTTTGACCACGTAAGGCTCGCTGCCCCCAGCCACGGCCACTGGCTGCTGCCCGGACACTTTGTGCCCTGTGGATTGGCAGGCCTATGCCAAGAAGAGCCCCGTGCACCCAATGCTGAGGTCTTTTTTTCTTCCTTTCATACAGAACAATAGCCAGGTGCAGCTGCTCTCCATACTGCTCTTCCGAACATTGGTGACTCTTCCACTGGAAAAGGGAAAAAAGGCCCTGAAGACACCCTTGTGCCTGAGCCTGCTGCCACTCTTCTTCCACTGCCATGATGAGAATCGGCTTGTGGCTCAGGTGAGGACTCAAGGGCTGCTGCTGTCCCCCTGGCAGGGGGCTCGGCTGCCTCCTGCCCTGGTGCCTGCAGGGCTGCAGCCTCCTCCAGGCCTTGGCACAGGGACGCGGGTCCTGTGCCCTGGGCTGTGGGGCCGTCTCCGCAACTCTGCTGCTCTCCAGGCTTCTCAAGAAACACTGCTTTGTGTGGCCGAGTTCCTGAAGAGGAGGGATCTTGAAAGACTGATCAAGAACCAGAAGCTGTGGAAGTTCATCGAGCGCCTGGTAAGGACGGCCTGGAAGCCCCAGCCTCAGCCTGGAGAAGCCCCCAGAGCGCGGTGCTCAGAGTGCGGGGCTGGCAGCTGTGCCCCTGCCCGCTGCTGCACCCAGAGGCCACGCGGGCTCTTCTCCAGACTCCTGTGGGCCTGAGCCGGGGGCCGATGCAGCCCCGGCCCGGCGGGGCTGTGGGGCGGGCTGGCACCGCGGTTCTCCGGGCAGCAGCCGGCCCTCTGCCCCCTCTAGAGCCCGGCGCCAGCGGCTGCTGGCCGCGCCTCAGGGCTGTGCGAACAGGGGAGGCCGGGGCTGGGCGCAGGCAGCGCCCGCCCGAGGGGCCGAGCCCCCGCCGACCCTTCCCTCCTGCCGCTCTCTCCAGCTGGCAGAGGACAGGAGCAGAGCGGCCGAGCACCTGACCCGGGCCCTGCCATACCTGCAGAACCCACAGGAGTCCCTGCGAGCGGCGGCCATCAGGTTCATGGGTGAGCCACGAGCCCGGGCTCCCTCCCCGGCCCGCCGCAGCTCGGCCCCAGCCCCGCCTGCTGGCCCGGCAGCGCCAGCCGGGCCCGGCGCCGTGGAGCCCCGCCCGGCCTCGGCGCTGCTGCCGCCCTCTGGCAGCCGTGCCCTGGGCCGGCAGCGTGCGGCAAGGGCCGGGCTGAGCCCTGCCGGGCCAGCAGGGCGTGTGGCCACAGCGCCGCCAGCGCCGCTGGCAGGGAGCTGTGCCGCTGGGGCCGTGACAGGCTCTGTGTTCCCAGGGATGGCCGGGCAGCACCTGAGGGGGAAGAAGGAAGAGCTCCGGCTCATCTGCAACGGTGAGTGAGGGCAGCGGGCAGGCAGCGGGGGCTGGCGGGGGAAGCTGCAAGCCTTGCCCCGGCTGCGGAGGGCTCTGCTCCCTGTGCGGCCGAGGAGCAGCGTGGGCAGAGCACACAGAGATTTCAGGGCCATGTGGGGGATTCGTGGCCAGCAGCTTCGTGCTGGTCCCGTTGGTCCCTGCTCCCTCCTAACCATGGCTAGAGCCGGCTAGGATGGCCTTGGCAGGGGGCTCTCCTCGGGTCCCCTCAGAGCCAGGATCTGACTATGGCTCTGCTCCTCTCTTTCAGCCCTTGAACACCTGACAGAGGACGCCAGCAGTGACGTGTCAGATATGGCATTTCAGACGTTGTATGTCCTCCAGTCACTACAGAGTCAGCGATCTTCTGTCTTCCAGAGGCTGCAGGATCAGCTCCGCAGGGCATGGAGGACACGGCCTCGTCTGTCAGGGCTCGGCTGGCTGCACTGCTGGAGCTCTGCAGAGAACTGAGCACAGAGGCTCTGTCTGCTGGGGCCACCTGAGCCAGCAGGAATTTTCTATTTCTTTCAGATTGTTCTTTTCTTCTTTTTTTTTTCTTTAGTATATGAATATAGCTTTTCTATGAATATAGTTTTTTTCTTTAGTACATGAATATAGAGTGTGTTATAATACACAGACTCCCAGGATCTTTCTTTTGCTTCCCAGGGTCTCCAGGGCATAGGGGAAGAGGGGGAAAAGGGTGCTTGGGCTCAGCAAGCTGCCCAGGCATGCAGTGTAGCAGGGAAAATGGCCAGAAGCCCCTTGGCCTTTGGTGGTTCTTCTGAAGCCTTTGTGCTGCCGACAGAGCGGGTGGGCAGGGGCCAGAGCTTTGAGGATCCCTGTGAGAGCGGTGCCTGGAGATGGCCACAAGCCCTGTGCCAGGCAGGAAGCGCCATCTGTGTCCTCCTGCCCATGTGATGCTGGCTGGATTGCTGATGGCTCCGAGGTGCCTCTGGATCGAGCTCCTCTGGAGCTGCTGTGGGGCTGCGGCGCTGCTGCCGGGCAGGTTGGCCGGGCTGGGGGAGCCCCTGAGGGGACGGGGCCACGAAGGGACGAGGGGCTTTGGGAGCCCTGTGTCATGGTTTGACCCTGGCACAATGCCAGTGCCCTCATGAAAATACTTTCTCCCTGGTGTCTGCTGTGAGATGTGATCAGAAATAGAGCAAATCAGGCTCCAGCTTTGGAACAAAAAGGAAAAATATCTTTAATAACCTACGACTATGTCTAAAGAGAAACACACAGAACTTGGAATTTAAAACTTTCAAAAAACATTCCTCCTCCCCCCACCAAATTTCCAATACATCCACCCCTCAGATCATCAACTCTCAGTCCATCACCACCCTTTATATAATCAATTCTCAGTTTATCAAGTAGAGAGGAGTCCCTCTTGTACCATAGGCTTCCCCAGGAAACACAGTTGAAACTTCTTGTGTTTCCATGTCCCACGTGGCACTGCCCAGAGAACATCTGCCATGGTGACATCTTCCTTCCATGCCCAGTGCTCTCACCACTGTGCATGGACCAGAGCTGCTTCTGGGGTTCCCCCTTTAAGGATGCTCTGCCCAGTTCCAAAAAAGCACAGTCTCTCACTTTCAGGACACCTGTTCCCCCCCAAAGTCATCCCCTGGGGCCGAGGGGTCTTGAGAACAGAGATCTTCTTCTTCTTCCCTGAAGACGGACCGCACCACCACCACCCTCCTCACCCGTTGTCTCTGTTCACGAGCCATTGCCTCCCCCCTAAACTCAGTCTCTGTGTCACAGGAAAAATGGTTCTGTCCATGGCTATACAAGAAAATTCCAGCCAAAGGCCACTCCATCGCCTCCTCTCATCTAAGATTCTTCTCAAGTTCTCTCATGGCTCATTTCCTCTTATCTCATCTCTATCCCTCTTCTCATTCAACTCCAGGAGAATCAGGATTTGTAAGGTTTATTTGGGATTTGGGGGTTTTATCTCTTTGATTGGTTTGCGTGGGTTTGTTTATTTGGGTTTTTGTCTGTTTTGGTTTGAGCTTTTTATTTGCTTTTTTATAAATGACTGGTTAAGTTGGCATAGCCAAACTGAAGAAAATGTAAACCAGGCTCGACTTTCCAGAAATTACTTTTGGCTGGGTTTAGCTGCATCCCCAGGCTAAGGATCACCAGTATATTTGCAGATTTTGCTTTGCATCATCAGCCTGGCCAGACTCTGCTCAGTGTTTAACAAATGAAGAAGGCAGTGGACATTGTGCCAAGCTTTCTCTCAAACAGAAAAACCTGGGTCAGCATCACAGAAAAGAAGAAAAAAAAAATAATCCCCAGTTAGAACAGAGCCAGTGTCTCAGCATCTTCGCCTCCACTGTTATTAATTTTGTACATTTAGAGGCAAACCTGGGCCTAAAGCTTCCATCTCTCAGTTCCTGATGCTCGTTGCTACCCTTCAGCCTTGACTGGCCCTGATATAACTGACTGCTGTCCACGTGGGGCTGGGGATGCTCAGCCTGGAAAGAGGAGACACTGGGGGGGCCTCACTGTGGCTGTGCAGGACTGGAAGGGTCCCACAGGGAAGAAGGGGACAGAGTGTTCAACAGGGCCTGTGGGGACAGGACAAGGGGGATGGCTTTCAACTGCAGGAGGTTGATGGAAGCTGGATCTAAGGAAGCTGCTGTTTGACACTGAGGGTGGGGAGGCACTGGCCCAGGCTGTGCACAGAGGCTGTGGATGCCCCATCCTTGGGAACAGGGCTCCCCCAAGGTCTGGAGAAAGATTGCTCAGCTTGGAACAAGATAGTCTTCAGAGTCCCTTCCAAGCCCAGCCATTCAGGGATCCCATCATTCTATGATCTCCATTGTCCACTTCAGGTTGGCCCTGGACTCCTGGGAACTGTGATGTCACCTCCCCCGTTCCAAGTGGAACTGCCAGCACCCGGCAAAGAGCACAAGACAGCCGTTGGTCGTTGTGTCAGCGCACCCTTCGCTCTGCTCCTGCCCACTGCTGTCACCCTCCTTGTCACCTGCCCCTGCTACCCCCATCAGTCCTGAAAGCTCACTAGTGCCTGGATTTTGACACCCATCCCTACAGGATGCTCCCATTTGTCCTGAGGAAGGTATGGTGCCATTGCATGGAGGTGGACACCCCCAACTGCCCGGGTGGGCTGGAGCTCTGTGGGCCTGGTGTGGGACAGGGACTCCACTCTGAGGTTCTGCCACCTCTGCAGGCTGTCACCGACGGAGAGGAGGAGATGGAGGTGGAAATGCAGACTTATACAGTGGAGGACGTGGAAATGGAGGAAGAAGAGACTGGAGAGGAGGAGATGGAAGTGGATATGCAGACTTATACAGTGGAGGATGTGGAAATGGAGGAAGAGGAAACTGGAGAGGAGGAAATGGAGGTGGAGGTGGATGTGGATGTGGAAGAAGAGATGGAAGTGGAAATGGAAGACTACATAGAAGACATGGACATTGATGAAAAAGATGAGGAAGAAGCCATGATCTTGGGATAAAGAGCAATCCCAGCAGCAGGACAGGCATGTGGTCCCCACAGGCAGAGTGGGTCCCCTGCTGCCAGGCTGGGGCTGGGCTGGTCCCTGCTCAGGGACGTGGCACCCTGTGCACTGGATTCTGGAGGCCATCCCCAGCTGGTCCTGTGCTCGCTTTGGGCCGCACAAGCTCCATCCCAGACCCAGCCAGGCTCAGTTCTGGTAGCAGAGTCCTGCTGGGCCAGCGTGTGCCAGCCTGGGGACACATGGAAGAGCCCTCTGTGCCTGACTGCAGTGCCCATGGCACTTGCTTTTCTTCCAGGACCGATGGACATCCCGGATAGAGATGCCACCCTTTTGTACATACGTTTTACAGTTTTTTGTCTTCTTCAGGATATAGGATGTGGGGCTTTTTTTCAATATCTGCAAATGCATTTCATATATTTTTGCTAGATATGTTCTTATGTATATACTTCCTCTGGATTGTTGTTGTTACAAAATGTATATATGTTCTATGGATTGTTGTTGTTACAAATATTCTTACAATGTAAAATGTTCTGTATTCTTGTTGCTGTTCTTCTGAAAATAAACAAATTTTCTTTTTCACACCACAGTTCTCTTTGCATTATGGGCACAGGCAGCATTTGCAAAGTTGTGGTTTGCACTTTCTCCAGGTTCCCAGGGCTGGAGGTGCCTGGGGGAGCTGGCACAGCCACCCCAGGAGTGGGGTACCTGTGCACAGAGGGGTCCCACTGACAGAGGTCACCCTCTCCTTGCAGTTTCTCTGGACACACTTGGTAGCTGTAGGGGCAAATCCCAGCGTGCCCTGTCCCATGGGATCCCATGGTGGAGCAGGGCTGAGCCTGCCTGGGCCTGCAGAGCCTCAGCCATGAGTGATATGGGGGATACTGGGACAAACTGGGGACAAGGGGGACACTGGGGACATTGCGGAGAAGACTGGGGACACTGGGGCATCCTGTGGATGACATTGGGGGGGAACTGGGAATGAACTCAGGTGTGTTGGGAGGGACTGGGCTGTACTGGAAGGGATTGGAGGGGCACTGGGGTTGTATTGGTTTCTACTTGGGTTGTAGTGGGCTGTACTGGGGTTGTACTGGTCTGTACTGGGGATGTACTGGTCTGTACTGGGAGGGACTGGAGAGGTTGAATGGGCTGTTCCCGCCTCCAGTACCTCCCATTTGCCAATGCCCCACCCATCACTGCCCACAGCCAATCAGCGCCAGAGATCAGAGCCTCAGAGGCGGTGCCTAGGGTCAGCGCCATCTTTTATTTTTGCCTACAACTCCCATCATGCCCCGTGGCCAGATTGAGCCCCATTGCAGCTGGGACTACAATGCCCATCATGCCCCGCAGCCCACAGAACCCGGGATCTGCTCCCCATCTGTCCCATGAGTGTCCCCCAGACCCTGCAGGATCCCTCAGTGCCCCCTCAGAGCCCATTTGGGACCCTCCAAAAGCGTCCCCGGATCCCCTGAATCCTCCCAACCCCACAGATGCTCGGCACAGCCACTCCTCGGAATTCATCTCCTCTCATCCCCCGCGGCCCCAGAGCCCCTCAGAACACAGTCCCGTGCCTAAAACTCCTGCCGTGCCCCACGCCCTAAAGAGCCTGGTTAGAGCTTCCCAATCTCCCCTCACGGGCTCCCGAACCGTTTACGTTCCCTCGAGGACCTCAAGTCGGGGCTCGGACGCAAAAGTGTCCCCCAAGAGCCTTCCTGGACCCCCAAACATCGTGTTCCAACCACTTCCGGGACTTCATTTCCTGTCATACCACGCGCCCCAGAGAGCCCCGTCAGAGCCCCCCGAGGGCCTGCCCGGACCCCGAAGGGCCCCAAATTTTCCTCCCTTGGCTCCAAGGGCCCCCCTGCACCCCCAAGTGCTGCCCAGGACCCCGAACTGTCCCTCAGAATCCCTGAGTGCCCCTCCAAGTGCCCACCCGGCTCCCCCAAGTGTTCTCCAGAGCCTCAAGTTCTCTCTGAATTCCCTCCCCAGACCCAAAACTGCCCTAAATGTGCCCCAGAAACGTCTCCAGGGCCCCCAGAGAGTCCCCCCCTTGACCCTATGGGAGAAAAAGATGACAAAAATTGTTGAAAAAGCCAATCACTTCTTTTTTAAAATCTTAAAAGTTTAATAGTAATAATATGGTTATAAAAATAGCAATACAATTAGAGTAATAATAATTTGGACAAGTTGAATTAGGACAATATGAGACAATAGAAACAAAGAGTTACAGATGTCCGGGTACATTTTTCTGGGCAGCGCAGAAAAAACACCTGTTAACAAAGGATTAACCCTTAAAAACAACAGCCTGTTGCATATTCATACACTTCATACATGATGCTTAAATTCCATTCAAACACAGGATTCTGTCTGGTCATCGTCAACTTCTTCCTCTGAATCCTAACAGCGCCTTCAAGGCAGGAAGAAGTTCCTTTCTTCTGATAACAGGGCAATAAATACTTTTTCTCTGAAAGATTTAGGTGTCCTGTGGTTGCTATCTCCCTGCAAGTTCTTTCTTTAAAAAAGTATCCTACATAGCATAGTTTGTTTTTTAACATTTTTTATAACCTAAAACTATATTTAACAAACTACTTAGGAGAATTAGTACAGCATTACTTTCTAACACAAGACATACAATATTCATTTTATTATTTGCGAAAAGCCAATCATAAAAAAAGTATTTTTCACAAAAATAACGCCAAAAGGACTGCAAATATTACTATTTACCATAGAGAGGAAGAAATAAATAGCCAATACAGATTAATTACTAATGAAGGGAATTGTGTTACTTAGAACCAATGACCAATGATTTTCTTGGTTGCTAAAAATATATTTATTTTTTAGTATAATTAAAAATTATGTAATGCAATATGGAATAATAGTATCATAAATTAGAATAATAACATTATATTTTATTAATTGATAAATTTTATGTATAAGGGAAAATGCTTGCATTTTTTAATGTTTGTCAATGTCAGTCCCAAGTGGGTGATGTCAGACATGGTGAGTCTGGGGGTGAGGAGCAGCTTGTCCAAACAGGCTCAGCCTGCAAGGGGCTCATTCTTCTCCCTGCCCAGACCTCCTCAGGAGACATTCAGCATCAAGATCACCTGGGGAATGCTTCTGTCACCTCTTCCCTGAAATGAAAAATAAAACAATATTTCCTTGACTAAAACCAGATATCATGAGGTGCACTTTGGAATCTCCCTCCTGAAGGGAACTCCAAGCTGACTCCAATCGCTGCACAAGCCCTGGAGACTCACAGACAATGGAAGGGAGACAAAGAGCTCCTGAGGGCTTTCTGTATTTTAATCAGCCCCACGGTGGGTTTGGGGCTGGCTCCAGGAGCCTCAGGCAGCGAGAGAAGGATGAAGAAGCTGCTCAAGGAGTCAGCAGCCAAACTCCAAGTGCCTTGGAGCACGGCTGGGCCCCAGGGAGGGCAGGGAGTGCCCAAGGCTGCCCAGGCAGTGCTGAGAGCAGATCCTTGAGGCCAGGAGTGCAGGGAGCCCAAGGCTCTGGGCAGGGCACTGCAATGCTGAGCAAGGCCTGGCTTGGCTGCAGGGAGCAGAAAGGCCAAGCCCTGAGCCCAGCCTGGGCCAGCAGGGCCTGTCCCTCCCGGCTGGCTCGGGGCTCTGTGTGGGCCAGGGGGATGTGAGGGGCAGCAAGGACAAACGCCATCAGCCTGCAGCCCCTGCCAGCCTCCCCAGGGAGGCCGAGGCAGAACCAAAGTGCAGCCCCTGCCAGGAAAGTTCCTCCTGTGGGGCTCCAGAGGCGCTGCCCCAGCCCAGGGCACAAAGGCCTGGGTGCCTGTGGCCCTGCCAGCCCTGCCCAGCCCTCGGCCATCTGTCCTGCAGGCTGTGCCCCCTGGGCGTGCTGCTCCTCTGCCCTGGCCGGCTGCACTCGCCCATCTCGCTGTGCCCCAGCATTTCTCACCCAGCGTTTCTGGGCCCTCCCTGGGCTCCCTGCACCCAGCGCTGCCGGCTCCTGGCGCACAGAGCCCGGCCATGGCCCAGCCTCACGCTGGGACACCTCCAGCACCAACATTCTGCCCTGCGAGGGACTTTGCTTTCTCCTCAGCTCCAGGCTGAACCTTCCAAGCTGCACTTGGGGAAGGTTTCCTGCAATTCCCTCTGCCAAGGAAAGCTCTGTCTCCTGCTGCTCACAAACAGAGAAGGGCTGGAGGGAGATGTGCTGGTCAGAGGCTGTTTGGGGCACAGTGACCTGGAAATTTTTGAGTTTCTAAATCTTCTGTGAAAGGAGAGGCATCAACAAATCTTTTACACTGGAGTTACAGAGAGCAGACTTCGGCCTATTGATGATGGAGATTTGGAGAATACAAAATCAGGTACTGATTTTTTAAAGGGAATCAGCACTTAAAAGCAAAGGGATCCAAGAAGGATGGACACATCTCAAGAAAGAAATTTTGGAGGAGTAGCAACAGCCTGTTCTGCTGGTTCAAAAAGTGAGCTAGCAAGGAAAATGACTGGCCTGGATGGTCATGGAGCTTTTTCCAGGAACTCATAGAAAAAAAGTGGATGCATCATCTTTGGTCAGAGGGGCAGGGAACTCAGGAAATGTTTAAGGATGTTGTTAGGTCATTCAAAAAGAAAATTATAGAGATGAAAGATCCATTAGAGCTTAACTTGACCACTTCTGTGAAGGATAATAATGTTTTCATAAATACATTAATGGCAAAAGGAGGGACAAGTACAACCTCCATTCTTTATTGGATATGAGGAGGAATACAGTAACTAAAGCTGAGGAATAGGCTGAGGTACTGAACCCCGTCCTTGCCTCAGTTTTCAACAAAACATCAAGTTGTCCTCAGGACAAGTGTTCTCCCAAGCTGTAGATGGGGGCAGGGAGCAGAAGAGCCCCCCTGTAATCCAGGAGGAAGCAGCTGGGGACCTGCTGAGCCACTCAGATGCTCACAGGTGTCTCTGGGAGCAGATGGGATCCATTGCAGGCGGATGAGGGAGCTGGTGGATGAGCTCCCCAAGCTGCTCTCCATCATTTACTGCGGGGGAAAATAGCGGGATGCGGATGTTCAGGGACATCACACCATAACCAATATGACCCAGTCAAGCCAAATTTGTTATCCCTAAACAGACTATATTTATAATAATTCTCTACTGTCCACGCATCTCTAACTAATACATGATTGGCTATCCTAGCTGTTCATGCGTCTAAGATAGGATGCTGACTGGATCATCTAATTTTCCATGTGTCTGGTTGTGGTTTTCTGTCCCACCCAAGAACTTTCTTCTTTCTTACTTTCCCAAGCTCACTGACAAACTTGCTGAGTCCGGATGACTCTTCTTCTTGTATCTTTTTCAAGGATAAGCCAACCCCATTTTCTGAATATGCCCATTATTGTTTGTGAACGTGTCCATTGTCCATTATCCCAAGCAGGCTGGATTGTGCATCGCCTGAATATGGCCATTGTCCAGCAAAAACTCCTCAATCTGCAAAAAATCCACGAAACCTCTGCACACAGCCCAGGGAAGGTGCCCCAGCCACCTGCACAGAGCCACAGACAAGTGTCAGACACAGTTACAGAGCTTTGCCCAGAGCTGACAGGGAGAATTAATTTAAGGGAAAAAAAAAAAAAGAAAAACAGCAGAAAACCCCCAAAACCAACAAAAACCAAAGAAAACCAAATTAAAAACAAACAAAAAACCCAAAAACCACCACCCAACAAAAACAAACAAAAACAACAACAAAAACAAATGAACCAAAGCCAAAAAGTGAACAAAAAAAGAGCAAACAATAAAAGAACAAAAACAATAAAAAGAACTCCCCACAGCAGAGATGATCCATCCTTCAGTTGTCACAAATGCACTCACACAAGACCTGGGGCTGCAAAAAAATTAGAATTCATTGTGCACATATTCAGGGAAAGCAAGTTTAGGTCAGGCTTTCAGCAGAACTGTTCTCAGCTGAGCCAAAAAGGCCCCTTTGGCAGCTGCAGGGCCATTGGAAATGCAGAGCCTCAGCCCACAGGGCAGAAAAGGGCTCTGAGTTCCTCTCCCCTGACACTAAACCCTGTTCCCAGGCTGCTTCACACTCAGGATTCTTCTGGAGGATGGCACAAAGCTGAGAGGGGGCTCTGGCTTCTCCATGTTTTGTGTCCTAAAGCTTCCTGGGAGAAGAAATTTCAGGTCAGCTCCTCTGGCACAATCCCTGCTGGCCTGGGGAAGGGCTTTGCTGCCGAGGCTTTGCTGCAGGCAAGGAAAGCTCCTGGCTCAGGGTCACCTTTGCTGCTCAGCCAGAGCCCCGAGTGCCCCAGCAGCAGCAGCAGAGACTGGCAGCGGCACCACGGGCTGGCACACGAGGGGGAGATTTCCCCCTCGAGAGAGGCTCATATCCCTTTCTGCATTCAGGCAGCTGCAGATCCCTCAGCTTTGGCTGCACAGCAGCTGGAAATGCAAGTGCAGGAGCTCTGTCCATGGCCAGCCCCAGCAGGTGACAGCAAGGACAGGGCCCTGGCAGCATCGGGACATTTGCAGGGAGCGCCTTCAGCAAGCGCTGGGGGCTGGGACTGTGTGCAGAAAACGCCCTGGGAGTCTCTGCAGCGAGGGAAAGGGAACAAAGTTTCAGTTGTGGCCTCGCTAGGGAGCACCAAAATCGATTGTTTTCCATTGCCGGCTGTTCTAGGAGCCCCAGAGGAGAGCCCGGGGGGCACAGGAATGGAGAGCGGGACTGTGCAGGAGCCGGGAGCAGCGAGAGAGGCCGGGCTGAAGGTGTGGGGCAGGCACGGGCTGGGAGGGGGCCCAGCCCGGGGGTCCCACAGAGCCTCCCTGCTCCAGAGCCGCAGCTGCGAGAGCGGGGCAGCTGCCGGGATCGGAGTGCCAGGGACGGGCCGCAGGTGGGGGCTCCAAGGGGCTCGGCCGGAGCAGCTTTTTGTCCCGGGGCACCGGGGGCATTGCCGCGGGTTGGGGTGCCTGGGAAGGCGCAGCAGGACAGGGTGGCAGTGGTTGGTTTGTGGATTTGTTTTGGGATGTTTTGTTGGCGGCCCCGGGCGGGCTGTGGGAGCCGGGAGCGGCCGGGCGGGCCCGGAGCCGCCCCTCGGGCCGGGAGCCCCCGGGCAGAGCTCTGTGCTCGGGGCCGAGGCCCGGGCGGCCCGGGCCGCGCTCGGCGGCCCGTGGGCCCCCGGCGCAGGCGGGTCCGTGTGGCCGGGCCGGCCCAGCCGTGTCCGCAGCGGGCTCCGAGGGGAGCGGCCCGGCCCGGCCGTGGCCGTGCGGGGCCTGCCGGGGCTCGGGGGGCCGGGCCGGGCAAAGGCTGAGCGAGAGCGGGGGAAGCGCTGGCACAGAGGCCCCGGGCTCGCCGTGCCCCCCTGGCCACGCAGCCGGGCTCGGGGGCCGCCTCGCTCGGAGCCAGCCCCGGCTGCGGGGGTCCCCGGGGCTCCCTGGGCAGGGGGCGGCGGGGGCTGCCGGAGCTCTGTGCCCGGGGCTGGGCGCGGCTGCCGAGGCAGCGGAGGATGCAGGGTCCCCCCGTGCTGGGGCTGCCTCTGCCCGGCCCGGGGGCTGCACTGTCAGCCCAGAGCCACGTGGGGATCGCCCGGCACCGGCAGGGCTGGCAGGGAAACCGGCAGTGGGGGAGCAGAAACGGGAAATACGAGAGCTCCAGAAGCCTGGACATGTTGGGAGCATGGGCAAGGGGGACCCATGGATACCCCAGGACCCTGAAACGGGGACTGCAGACAGTGCTGACCCCTGGAACGCCTGGAGTGCCAAAGTGGTGAGCCCAGAGAAGGGGAACCTGCGGGATTGCCAGGAGCCCCAGCAGTCCAGAGAGGTGAACACCAATACAAAGTTGGCTCGGAGGAACCCAGACAGGGGCATCTCCAGGAGCCCAAAGTGGAGAGACCAGAGAGGGGAAACTCAGGCTTGGGTGGTTTTGCTGCATCTTTGTAATTTGTGTATTTTGGGGGCTGAAACTTGGTGTTTTGGAGGTTTATATGGGTGGCAGATTCCCGGTGACTTCTAGAGATGGACTTGGGCAGTAGGAACCCGCTAACCCAAAGTGCTCATACAGTGTATTTTTCCCCAGAGCAGGATTTCTCTTTCCCAAACCTTGGCTGGATGGAGAAGGAGGCTGCAAGGAAGAGGAAGATGTCCTGGGACACCGAGGCAGGTGAGGAGGAAGTCACTGCCCCTTTGCCCCTCTCTCCTGCTCCATCTCCCAGCCCAGCATGGCCCCTGGCTGCAGGACAATCCTGCTGCCAATGCCGTCCTGCCGGGGACACACTGGGAGGATCTCCTTCCCTGTGGCATGGAGTCAAAGCCATCCTCTCCTTGTCCTTCCTCCCCAGACTAGGAGCTGAGGATGGAGACCAGGCAGGACAAATCCCCATGGTATAATCTCATGGAAGAGGCTGTTTTGAGCAACTCAACAGCACAGGAATTGAACAGGGAGGAAAATCCCCAGAGATCCCACACGAGGAGGGGCTGCAAACCCAGCCCAGGGTGCCCTGAGGAGGAAAGATCCACCCTGTGCCAGGAAGGTGGACAGAGCTTCAGGCAGAGCTCAGAGCTGGTGATCTGTGGAGCAGCTTCAAGATGGGGAGAAGCCCTGCAAGTACTTGGAGAGTGGGAAGAGCTTCAGGCAGAGCAACAGCCTGATCTGCCACCAGATGATCCACTTTGGAATGGCCCTAAGAGTGTGGGGAGTGTGGTAAGGGCTTCAGCTGCAGCTCCACCCTCGTCATCCACCAAATGATCCATGCTGGGGAGAGGCCCTACGAGTGTCCTGAGTGTCAGAAGAGGTTTCAGACCAGCTCCACTCTCCTCCTGCACCAGCAGATTCACAGGGAGGAGAGACCCTCCTGCTGCCCCAGCTGCAGGAATGGCTTCAAGCACAACTCCACCCTTGTCATCCACCAGGGCATACACACTGGGGAGAGGCCCTGTGAGTGTCCCCAGTGTGGGAAGAGCTTCTCAGACAGCTCTAACTTCAGTAATCATCAAAGGAGGCACGGGTAAGGGAAGCCCTGCAAGTGCCCCAGCTGCAGGAAGAGCTTCATGCACTGCTCCAACTCCATCCCCCCCTGGAGGACCCATGTTGGTCAGAGCCCTTGAGACCCACGTTCCCAGTGATCTGAGTTGGGAAGACACTTGGCTAGTTATCCTTTTCTTTTGGCCCTAATTTTCTTTTGAGTTATCATCATCCCTTAAAACAGACAAAACTGGGGGGAAAATCAACAAATTAATTGAGGGCATCTAAAGCCTCACTTTTTCCTAGTGTTTCAGGGGAATTGGGGATTCAGGGAGAAACCTGGGGAGTTTGGGGGTATTTGATGTAGTTGTTTCCCTTTCTTGGCACTGAAAGAGATGAGAGGGTTCAATGCCACTGAAAACTACTCAATCCCAGCCCAAAATTCCTCAATTCCACAGCTCTTCAGGATGGAATGGGGTTGGAAGGGGATTGGGTGAAGTGTGCTGCAAATCAGGAGGGGTGAGATGGGCATGGGGTGGGGCAGGATGGGTGGGATGGGGTTCGGGTGGTATGAAACGGAGGAAATAGGTCTTGGGAAGGGGGTCTTGATGTCCAGCAGAGTTGGGATGGGTTGGGGTTGGGACTGGGGAGGTGGGGTGGGGTCTGGAACAAGACAGCTGGAGTTTGGGGATGATGAAGGGAGGAGGAGCCCGTTACTGAATGAGTTTTTGAATATGAAAATGATGACACAGCCCCGGAGCTCAGAGCAGCTGAGATGGTGCTGGATCCAAAGCCAACTGTGGATCTCTCCCTCTCACTCTTCTCCTGATTGCCTCTTCTCAAAATCCACACCTTCTCTAGGCAAACTGTTCCATGACAGTCTTTTTTCTGAATCCCTACCTAAACCTACTCTCTTTCCATTTGGATCCATTCTCCCTTGTCCTGTCCCTGCCTGCCCTTGTACAAAGTCCCTGTCCTGCTTTCTTGTAGGTTGCCCTCAGGTACTGGAAGGCCACAGTTGAATCAAGGCTCGGTCTCTTTCCCATGCTGAAGAAGTCGAGCTGTGTCAGCCATTCCTTGCAGGAGAGGAGCTGCAGCCCTCACATCATCTCAGTGTCCCTCCTGGGCCCTGGTGCTGCGTGTCCACGTCCTTGCCGTCCGTGCCGGGGAGCCCGGCAGAGCTGGAGGCAGCACTGCAGGTGCAGGCTCAGCAGCGGGGAGGAGACACGGCCCTGGCAGCAGCTCCAGGAGCAGCGATTGGCGATGGGCTGCCCGCACTGCAGAGAGCCGGGGCCCTTGTGCCTGCCCTTGTGCCCAGGGTGCCTTTCCCCGCCGCTCGCCCGCCTGCCTGGGGAAAATGCCCCCTGTGCCGCCCTCAGTGCCGCCCCTCGCCGCTGCCCCAGGGGCTCCCCGGCCCCAGCTGGAGAGCCCCAGACCTCAGCCTCACCCTGCTCAGCCCAAGGCCCTGGAAAAGCAGATTAAAGCACCCAGCCAGAAAGTGCCCTAGGATTCCAAGGTCAGTCTTTTCTCTACAGTATGGGTTTGGTATCAGAGCCTGCATGGGATTATAAAATCTTTAGGAGAAAAGAGCATGAACAAGTTGTGCTTTGGCAGTACATCAAGGCTTTGAGGGAGAGGGTTTGTTTACTCACTCACAGGGATGCACAGAAAGTTTTGAAATGGTAACAGTAATCCAAACCCATTAGAAATTGGAAAGAAAACCTGAGGGACTGGCAGCTAGCGCCTCAGAAACAGGTGGCTTTTGCTTCAGTCTTCTACCTGAGAGCTTCCTGGGCAGGGGCAATTCTTCCAATTGCATCAGCATGGCCATGGCTAGAAAGGGCAGTGAGCAGATGGATTTAGCTTCTCCTGCCAGCCCCTGAAATGCCAGGTTTCATTTGCGTGTACTGAGGATTCCATTTCAGACTCTGAACTGGCGCAGCTGCTCCTTGGTGCTGCTCGTACGCACGTACAGTGGTGCTGCAGCAGCTGTCCCGCACACAGGGAGGGCTCTGGAGCCTCCCCGGGGCCACCAAGGAGCAGAGGAGGGAACGTTCCTGGGATCTGCCTCTCTGTGCCGAGCGCTGGCGACTGGAGTCACCCGACCTTGTTCTAAGGCTGGGACCAAGTTCCTGTCGCTGTCTGCTCTGAGAGCATTCCCAAATTCAAACCCAGACACTTCTGCTAGGCAGAAGCACGGGTTCAAACATGGATTTTACCAGAAAAGGAAAGACCCCTGAAGGAAAAGGTGAAGATAGAAAGATGCTGAAGCCAAATGGAAAATAACCCCCCCAGATTTCAGAGAAAACTGGTCCATGGTGGTCAGTGCTGGCTCTGTGTCAGAGTAGGTGGCTGACAGCTACAGGTGATCCCACAAGGACACCCATGGCATCACAACATTCTATCATTCGTTTACTCTGCTTTCTCCCTTTTGACAGTAGCCAGGTCACTCATACTGTCAGCCAGGACAGGGACTGTGGCCACAGCTGACTGCAGATTAGACCTGGTCATGAGATGCAAGCCCTGTTTCTTTCTTTGCCATCAATGTTGGGTCTCACTACAGATAAATTTCCCATTCTTCCTTTGCTTTCTGATCGGGTCTGACCCTGAGGATGGTATTATAATGCTACAGACACACCAATAAGGCCTGCCTGCTTCCTGAGATGTCTTTGTGGTTTCCAGAAATAACAAACAGCTGTGTGGCTTTTTCCAGTGGATTCACAGGCCAGCCTCAAGAGGGAATCTTTTTGTCCCCTCTGGTCATTAGAGCCTTCCACCTTTCAGCCTTGCTAACTCAATCCTACTCAGAGGAATTAAATGCAGGCTAGTTCCATGACAAATAAAAACAAATAATTTTTTTTAATAATTAAAAATTATTCCCCTTGAGTGCCACACCCAATAAATGTGTTAATGATAAAGTGGGAGGTCACCTAATCCCTTCTTTCCTTGTGAGCACGGCTCAGCCTCACACAGAGGTGAGGGGGGAGCTGGGCCAATCTCTGGTGGGAGGAAGGGTCTTGTGGCAGCCCACAGAGCCTGTGCACATTGCCAGGGAACAGCTGTGCCCTGCATGTGCCACCTGCAATGAGCTGTGCTGCTGCCAGTGCCCCGTGGAGCTGTGGGGCTGCTGAGCTGTGGGGCAGGGAGAGGAGCAGGAGGGTGCATGTGCAGCTGAGCCATTCCTGGAGAGCACAGGGCTCTGGGCTCCCTGCTGTCCCAGGGCAGCCCAGAGGCCAGGCTGTTCCTGTGGTAGCTCTGTGGAAATGGCTCAGGGTTTTGCCCTGGCCTGCCTCCAGGTGTCTGCCAGCAGGAGCATGTTTCCCTGTGCAGCTCTTTAGAAGTTTGCAGGAAATGTATCCCATGAAAAATGGAGTTTCAGATGCTTTAGGTTTGCATGGTGGCATCTGTTAAACTTTGTGTCTCCACTTTGCAGGCCTGACTGGCTACCCTCTTGCCAAGAGGTTTTCCCTGGCAAGTCCCTCCACGCTCCTTCCCTCCAAGCCGTTGCCTCCCATCCTGAAGAGCTCTCCTTCTTCCAAGCCAAGCCCAACATGCAGCGGAGAGCAGGAGAATGGGAAAAATGGCAGCGGCTACTGTGAGGAGAGTAGAAAAAACCAGGAGCTGGGTTCAGAGGGAAAAGGATGTAAGGTAAGGAGACCAAGCTAAGTCCAGCGTGGTAAATGTTCAGTTTAAGTGCTCTTGGCAGAGCTCTGAGACCTTTTCCATGATAGGAACTGACTTTGTCACTGAAGTTTGAACAGGTCCTGATCTGGATCTTTAGCTGGGCCAGAAATGATGGGATATGAAGGAAGGGTGTGCATCTGCCCCTGCTGCCTCCAGCCCCATTCCTGGCCATGGTATGAGGGCCCTGGAGGAACTTGGGCAGGCAGAGACCTTGCAGAGAGCAGCAGGGCAGGGAGCTCTGCTGAACTTCCTAAATGCCAGTGAGCCTGAGATGATGGATGTGTGGGAGCTGGAGAGCAGCCAGCATCCTGAGAGCTGAGCAGCCTCTGGGCTCAAAGGCTGCTGGGGAACTGTAGGAGGGAAAGGCAGCAGCAGAAGAAATGAGGGGCTTGAGAAAAGCAGGTTTGACATCCTGCAGAATGGCTTTGTGGGGACTTGGCTGGAGATCTGCACTGGCAGTTAGGCACCTTAGGGGCAGGGAGAGAATAGTGATCTAAAGGCACTGCCATGCCATCCAAAAGTCCAGTGGAGGCAGTGGCACCTCAGAACATCTTGATGTCAAACATGTGAATGCCAGCTGGGAATGTAGCTAGTCTTGGAAAAAACTGAGCACAAGGGCAGAGGTGGCAAATGTGTGACATGGGCTGTCCCTCTCCACTTCCCTTTCCTAGGTCACCTTTCCTGTCCTAGGCCGAGCTGCTCCATAAGTTTGACTATTCCTGCCATGTCCCATCTAAATGTCTTGAGGTATGAATCGGGGCAAGGCTTGATGCTTGATCTGAGCTCTGTGTTCTACTCTTTCCAGACTTCCTTGCTCAATTCCAGTGGTCGGGATATGAAGAAGGGGTCACTGGGACCACCTTTGATCCCCCCATACGCAGGGCAGTGAGTCCCCCTCTTGGCAGTGCTGCAGGGTCTCTGCAAAGCTCTCCACAGCTGGAATTCCAGGAGTCCCAGGAGATGAGGTAAGCCAAGGTGTCTGCTGCTGCAGTGTGCTGTTCACCTCTCTCTTCCCATCTTGTGTGGTTATTTTGCCCAGTCAGGGGTCCCATGTATTTAGGCAAACCTTTGTGCCTTCACCATTTTGGCCATCTGTGGTGATCCAGCACAAAGTCAAAGCCAACACCAATGTCCCAAGAGCAGAGGTCGTGGTGGGGAAGAAGAGGCAGGGCTTCAAAGCACCTCAAGATAGGGCCTCTGCTGGACATGGCTATTGTTTGACACAGAGCTTGGCCAGCTCTCTGTGACTTCAGCAAGTGAAAGCTTAAGGGTAATGAATCAGCTCTGCATCCTGGGTTGGGTTTATGTGTTGCATTTCCTCCTTCATCAGAGTGACCATGCTAAGAAGGTTTTTGTCCTTTCGTGGTACACCCATTCCCTCCCTTCTCTTTCTATGTCCTCATATGTTCTTTTGTCCTCCATTTTCTCCAGGCTAACATCCAGCAACAGAGGCAAGGAGAAGAACTCTGAACATGCAGGTAGGTACAGGGCATGTCTGTCCTAAAATGACCATGGTAGTCTTGACTCAGAGGTGACTTTTGGAAAGCTTGGTTACAACCCATTCTTTTAAAAATTTCTTTAAATTCCCTTCAGTTCTTTGATGGGCTCAGTGGACTCTCTGAGAGCCCAGTCAGTGGGACTGTGCTGCAGTGGTGCAGTGAAAATTCCTCCAGTGTGAAGTGTTGAGTGGTAGGAACTGGAGTGGAACCTTGGGGCCCTGGAAATGCAGTGCAGGCCAAGGAAACATTCCTCTCCATCCTGCACATGCCTTTTATCTCTCTGCAGCCTTTCTAGTGTCACATTTAGTAGGGAAAAAGAAGGCATTTAGCATGAAATGAGAAATATTCCCATTCCTCCCTCCTGCTTTTGAAGCAGAAAACCTTTCCTTGGGGCAGTTTCTGAGCTTTGAGATCTGAAGGAGATTGATGGACATTGCCTGGTTTTGTATTGGCAGAAATAGGGAAACCTCCTCTGACAGAATGTCCTTATCAATTTTCCAGTTAGGGAGAAAGAGCCTTCCCAATGGATGCATCCTGTGCAGGGTCTGAGTTTGTCATCCTGTGACAGCACAAAGCCAAAGCCACCTGTGGCAGGTTCACGATGACAAATCTCTTGCCCGGCTCTCTCTGCCTGTGTCAGTGCTGCAGGCTGAGGCTGGGGGAGGAGATGCCTTCTGCCTTGTCCTCCCTCCCTGCCTTGCCTGATCCCTGACAAGTGGAATTGTGCCAGACAAAATGCAGTCTCTGGTGCATCTGGGTCAGCCAATGCTTTCAAGTTGAAAGCCTCAATGCCACTTCTGTTGTTCCTTTGCCATCTCTGGGTGTGTAATGATAGGAGAGATGAGATTTGAAGAAATATTTCTGCTGATGCAGAGAAAGGGATCAGATCCTCTGGTTCCTTTGCTCAGGGTTAGTTCTGCCAAATCCTGGGTACAGCCCCTTTGGAATGACTCCTTCATTGCTGATGTGCAGGTGGAATGCCTAATGCAGCTAGGGAGAAGTATTGCTCATTAAGTGAGGTGACTTTTTTTCTGGAATAATTCTGGACTAGAAATTACCTAGCTCATTATTCCTTAGCTGTCTCTCTTTTATTACTGTCCCAAGCATTCTACAGGGTGAAGGAATCTAGTTTTAAGATAGGTGTTTCTCTCAAACTGCTTGGCTGCCATATGAATTTATCCTCTGTGAAGCCATGTAAAGAATAAGTTCTCTTAGTTCTAACAGCTCTGTTGGACAGTATTTCAGAATGAGCTCCATTATTCTTCTTGCAATTAGAAAATCAGCCTTTAGTCTAGCCCAAAAGTGACCCAGTCTCATACAGTTGAGAAGGAAAATCCTTGGCGAAAACCAATTATCTAGTGTCAAGAAGACAGTTCATGTTTGGGTAATACTCCTGCAACGCTAAGCTCTTCTTTGAATGTCCTCTAAAATAGTCCAACTTAGAGAAGAAAATGTTGATCTAAATGCATCCAGGTATTAGAACCTGGGACTTCTAGGAACCAAAAGATGATGTTTACTGCAATCAGCATGAATAAGGGCAGATAAGAATCTCTGTCAAGAGCAATCTCCATCTCTGCCCTTCTCTATCAGACACTGAGGCTCTCCAGCATCCAGGGGCTGAGGCCTTCATCATGCAGCAGGTTTCAGTCTGCTGGCCAACAGAGTCATGTCATGTCTGCTGCCAGTAGCCCATCCCTTGGGAGAGGGTCTAGGCATTGTACCTTGCTGCTCTCAATCACAATCTCTGTGTCTTGAGAGCTCTGCAATCTGGAACCAGTCTTGCCTGTTGCCCAGCATTGTGTTTTTGGGGGCTTGAAGTCTGCCAGAGATTTACACAAACCTTTGCTTCCATTGCCAGGCCTCCCACTGAGCCAGGCCAAGGAGATGGATCATCCGACCAGTCCTGGTCTTACAAGTGACAAAGAGCTGAGGGACAGCTTTGGAAAGGTGAGGGATAAGGACAGGGATGAGCAGACTTCCTTTCCAGTGGCTGTTCAGTGCTTGGCCCAAAATGTCACTGAAAATCATCATCTTCCACTCTTGGGGGATGGAGATTCCCTTGAGAATATATTGGACAGCTACAGAGCAATTGCTTGGCTATTTCCAGTGGTGCCAAGGTCTCTGGTTTGGAGATGGAGCTAAGGTCATGCCAGAAGCATTCTTTATGTGCAAAGACTCTTTTAGAGAAGTTCTGAATGACAGAGCAAGCTGCACATCAGTGAACGTGGGCAAAGTGCATCCTCGGAAGCAGAGAAGCAAAGATTCTAAATGTTGGGTGTAAACAAGGCTGCAAAAGAAAATGGGAGAGTTTTATTTTTCCTGGTTACCTTTGTGGCTGTATTTCACAGCCCTCTCATTCTCAAGTTTTCTGCTCATTACCATCAGTGTTTCTGCTACTTGTTTTCACATGACTCCTCCTTTTGGTCTCATGGTGTCAGAGACCAAGTCCTTATGAGTCCTTCAGAGCTGAGTCCTTCAGAAGCCTGGAGGTGAGAAACAGCTGCAATTCGTGGCCATGAGTGTTAAGCAACAGCTCATTACCCCTCCTTGCTGGGTATTGCACATGGTTTTTACTCTCCTGCCATGGCCTGTAGGAACTGAACTGCCTGCTCACTGGCCATGCCAGCTCTTCCTCTGTCTTGGAGCACTCCTATGACTTCCATGCTTCAAGCAGGGCTTCCTGACATAGGTTGCAGTTGCAGCAGTGGAAGGTTGTGGCACTGAAGTGTTCCACCTCCCTGTGTGTAATTGCCAGGGTGAGGATGGGAGACATTCCTCTGAAACCATTGGAATGTGGATGGAGCTGCATTGAAGCCTATGGCACTCTGTGGACTCTGTGCTCCTGATGAGATGTTGTGTGTGGTTTGTGTGTCTGTGCTTACAGTCTGTGATGTATTTCCATTGCACCTAGATCCGTGCTGCATTGTGCATGTTGGCCCAAAAGAACTTAGGGCAGAAGGAGGCAGAGCTTTTGGAGAGAGAGATGAAGAGAAGGAGACAAAGGAAAACATCCTTGCAAGTTATTCCTGAGACAGTGGAGCCTGGGGATGCAGCTGAAGCAAGTAAGTGGTGGCTACACTTGTGGTGGTCCTTTTTGAGCACTTGCTTGCCCTTTGCACAGTGTTGCAATCAGACTGGAGAGCTGTTCAGTGGAAGGTTGTTTGGGATTTAATTCTGTTTCCCAAAGAAAAATACAGAGGCATGAAGTGTCTTGCCCATGGCCTCAGTGAGTCAGTAACAGAATATCAGCTTCCCCCCTTCACCTCTAAAGTCTTTCAGAGTAGAAAATTCTGTCTTGCAAAGTACACTGGAGCTTCAGACTCTCTCCTGGAGAGCAGCCTCCAGGGAAGGTGAGTCCAAAAGAATGCTTTTCAACCAGGGTGCAACCTGGAAGAAACAAACTTCAGCTCCTTCTAATGAAAACACCAGAGATCCTTCTCCTGCCACTCCCTGCTGAGGAGCTGGCACTGGAGAGCTGTGCTGAAGCCCCAGCCAGTGCTTCTGTTGTAGCCCCAGGAGCAAGCAGCGTTCCCACTGGATCCCAGCTGAGGGGCTCTGCCTGCAGGGCTTTGAGCACTACCCGAGGGCGGCAGCAGGGCCCTGAGGAGGCAGCACTCAGCCCAAGGGCATCACACAAGGTTATCTGCATTTTCCTTTGGGAACTGCCCCTGTCAGCCTCTGGAACAGGAAAATAAAAGCAAAGCAATTCTGGGTTTCCTTGTTTCTTAGGGGAAGCACCACTGCAATGTGGGTTTAAGCTAGAAGAGGGTAAATTTAGATTAGATATAAGTGATTTTTTTTGTTTATAATGAAGGGGATGAAAAGCTGGCAGGATTTGCCCAGAGAAGCTGTTGTTGGTCCATCCTTGAAGGTGTTCAAGGCCAGTTTACATGGGGCTCTGAGGAACCTGATCAGGAGGAAGATGTCCCTGCTGAGAGGGGTTGGACTAGATGGTGCTTAAAGGTGCCTTCCAACCCAAACTCTTCTAGGATTCTGTGATTCTGTGCTCATTGTCCCATGTTAGTGTTATACTTGGTATAAAGTGGTATACCATTGTTTTGCTTGAAGTTCTTTGGGATAACAAAGAGATGTTACCCAGCTCTGGCAAGTTTTCTGGCCCTTTCCATCATCACCCTGTTCAGCACTCTCCACTTACAAGCTCCTCTTTGGTCCCTGCAGTCTTTAGCCTAGCACCTGTCGATGGCACAGCTTCTAGAGAGCACAGAAAACACCCTGGTAGTGCCTTGAAGAAGAAGGTCTTCAGGAAGCAGGACAACGTGCCCTTACTGCCCAATACAGACATCATCCATGGGGATGGCAGCTTCCCACGCAGCTCCTCCGGTAAGCCAGCTCTGTGGCAGCTTTTTCCACACGGGTTTTTCCTTGCACAAGGAGCACAAACTGCCCCCTGCCTCAGCCAGCAGAGCTGGGATCTTGGCTTCATAGTCTGTCCTGAGAATCAGCAGCAAATCTACTGTTGAGTTACTCCAGCTTGGTAGTACTGGAGCAGTTGGTTCTTAGAAATCCATTGGAAAGTTGAACTGAATAAAGTCGTGGTAAAGGCCTGAGATCTGGCTTTTGCCCGTCCTGATAGTCCAAACTACAGCAGTGGTGCCAGGAGGCAGCTGGGACTGCAGGGATGAGCTGCACATCAGTCTGCCAGGCTGTGCTCACCGTGCACCTACGAGAACCACCACAATCAGTTGTTCACTCCCTGTCTTGGCCCTCTGCCTGTGCTGCTGTCCAGTTCTGCAGCCAGCTGTTCTGCTACCCAGCAAGGGTTGTCTCTGCAGGGCAGTCAGTGGCTTGGTGCAGTCGTGCTGCTGCTGCTCCCAGAAGTGCCCGATGGCTCCTGGCTGCCGCCATCCCACAGCCTGCAGTGCCAAGAGGGAACAAGCAGTGCCTCCTGTGTCACCCAGGAAATACAGCACCCCTGTGCAGCAGATGACAGCCAGGAGGGGCTGCCTGCTGCTCCCAGGCTGTTTGCTGCCTGCAGCAAATAGACAGCAGATAGTCCCCAGTGGCTCTTGCCTCTCCTTTGTGGGTAGCCTGCCTGTGCTGTGATCCCAAGTAGGGTGAGATGAGAAGAAGGGAGCTAGGAATGATACTTGAATGCTCTTTTCTAGTGATGCTACTTCCATGTTCAGAATTGACTAGAACTAGCCTGGCATGGGTCTCCATTCATAGTGAATCTAGATGTGTATGTCTGCATACTTCTGCAGTGACATCACTGGTGTCAGCGGCTGGGGTACCTCAGTGACATCCAGATTAGCTCAGTCTGAATATTTTTGATGTTATGGTTCCTCCATACTTTGTGAGAGCATGCAAGGTAGCACAAAAACCCTCCAGAGTCTAGAACAGTTCATCTAGATTCTGTGCAATATTTATACTCCATCATTTTAGACAGCGCAAATGTTTTCATCTACACATTAGAAAATGAGCTTTTGAGTGCATGACATGAAATTTTTGATTGACAGTGCTTTTGATGACAAATGTGTGGGAACTCGGCGCACCTCTCCTGAGGGCCAGAGCTACCGAGAGAACCCTTGGGGAGCTCGGGAGCCTTGGGATGTTGCTAAAAGTACCTGGTGGCTCAACTTTGACCCTGCAAGAGATGTACCACCTATATGTGGGGATATAAGAATCACTGGTGTGTAAAGGATATAGAAATAGAACATTTGTAGGTCAAAGTACAGTTTATAAGATTTTGGTACAGGGGGGTTGGAAAAACAAGATGGAGGGAGTTGGGGCCTGCCACATGGTTCTTCCTCCTTCTTCTTGTCTTCCATTTTCTGTGTGACGTAGGTATTTTTGATAGGTTTATAGTAAAGGTACACGTAGTAATAAAAATGATAAGTATTGGAGACAAAAGATAAATATAGTTTACGTAGACTTTGTTATAAAAAGATGCGACCACCCTGTGGGCAGTCAGAGTGCCTTTGGCTGCCTTGCTAGTCGGACCCCGCCTGGGCAGAAAGAAAATTTTTGTAGATAAGAAATAATATACAACCTTGAAGACTGAACCTGAGAGTCCAGTCTTGTCTTTTGGAGCCCGGGAAGCGAGCCCATCTCACCCTTGTCTGGGCAGAGACAAATAACAGCCAGAAGCCCGGACAAAATGGGTTTCATAAGGAATGCATTTATCATCAGATTTTTCTCATACCTTCTAAATTTTTTCATTACCAAAAAATTCAATTAAGGCAAACTCAGATCAACCAATTAACAAGAGAGTGCGTCTGCTAACAACGTGGATCTGTATTTGCATATTTTTATCCTCAGAGTGCATTTGGAAGGCTTTTTTGTCAATTGTCTAGTCTGGAAACTGCATTTTTCCACAAAAGAAAGCTTAGAAGTTGCTGAGTTTGCAAACATGTCCATTAGATGGCAAATAAATTTCACCTCAGCATCCTTGAAATACAACCAGTGTGTAGCTCTGAAAGAGGAAAGATTCATGATGCTTGGAAAGAACAAAATCCATCAAGTACTCCCTTCCCAATAGTAGCCTAAAATGGATGTGCACTCAGCTGCCTGCTGTCTAGAATATTTGCAGTCAATGGGAACAGAGGCGCTGTCAGGTGGGAAGGGTCAGGTATGGCTGTTCCCTGGTAGCTGCTCCGTGGGGATTGAGCCGGGCCCAGCAGGGCTGGGTTGTTCAGGCTTGGCTTGGTGCTGTCTGCAGGCAGCTGCAGGTCTCTCCTCAGGGAGTTGCAGAGTGCCCCTGTCCTCAGGGCAGGGGGAAATCAGGGCACTGAGACAAGAGGGGCTCCTGAGGGGTTCCCTCCTGGGTAGCAAGTCCTGCTGTCAGCGCTGTCTCGCAGGGAGCGGGAGCTCTGCGGCCGCAGGAACCTGCCGCTGGCTGCGGCACCTGTGGCACTCGGGAGCTGGCGCTGCAGGGGCAATTGTCAGGTTTAGCTTGGAGCTGGGCCCAGCTGGGGGAGGCTGGGAGCAAGCAAGGAGCCCCAGGAGCCGGACAGCAGGGAAGCCTCTGAGCCGGTGTCAGTGTGTGCCACAGGGAGCCCTGGCTGGGAGATGGGGCTGCAGGCCGCTCCATGGCGGGGCCTTGCCCGGGGCTGCAGTGCCCATGGCCGACCCTCTCCTCACAGTGACCTCGCAGACGGCCACTGGTGCCAAGCGCCAAGAGGAGCCACTCCGTGGGCATGGGCAGAAGGACAGAGCCTCTTCAGACCCACAGCAGTCCTTGCAGGAGGCACTCTCCATGCTGGGCAGCGATGACTGGTAAGAAAGGCCCCGTTCCCTCTGTGTCCCTCTTAGTGTTAAGGTGGGTCAGAAGCGTGTCTTGCTCGTGCCTCTGAGCCCCGAGAGCCCAGAGGGCCAAAGGGCACTGGTGAAACCACTGCAGAGCAGTGAGAGGATAAGGATTTGAGAGCAGCCTTTTCTTGGCCTTGCTCTGCAGCAGTGCTGCAGCTGCAGCAGGTCCGTGCTGTTTCCTTGCTTTGCCTGCTGCTCCATGGAGCTGCAAAGGAAACATTGAGAGAAGAGACAAGGCTCTGGAAGGAGATGATTTTCTGGCTGAAGGCTGAAGCAGGATGGCAGAAGTTTTGAGTGTAGAGATTTGGCTGCCTTGGGCCCCTGGCCCAGTGGGACTGAGTAAGATTCCTCCCTGCTCCCACTGCTGACAGCAATGGAAGGTGACAGGGTCTCCCTGTGACCTCCTGCATGGGAGTCCCAGAAGCAGCTCCAGGGAGTTCCTTTTTCTGAGAAATGGACTGAGTGGTGCTTTCAAGTCCCTCAGCCTGTCATTACTCCTGAAGGGCTCATGGCAGAAGAGAAGGAAAAAGAAAGAAAATCCTCTAGGAATCTTGCACTTTTGGAATTCAACTTTTTCCTTCTCACTGCTTCATATGGGCCTGAGATGTTTTGTCAATACTCACCATGTGTCCCAAAATTATACACAGGCAGAAGGAGGCCCAGAGGTGATAACCTTACAAACATTAGGTCATATTGCTTTTCTTTTTGATGTCTTTTTGATCACTCCCTGCTGGATGCTTCATTCACACAGGGGTAAGGACTCCATTCCCACTGGGATAAGCATGAAAAATCTGCCACGATGCACCTCCTTGTGCAGTCACCTTTGTTTTGCCCTTTCTCTTCTGCTTTCTCTTCCCCATTTCTTTTGGTGCCCTGTGAGGTGCAGAGAGCTTCTGCAGGTGTGGGGGGTCCGGATGACACTCAGGGGTGCCCGTGGGATGGGTCACCAGCCCTGTGCTCAGCCCTGATTCCTCACATACCTTCCTGAGGCTGAGGGCCTGCACAAAGCAAGTGCTCAGAGACAGAGTTGTTTGCACCTTTCAAATAACATGTTGCTGTTGTGGGGGTTGTTTTAGGCAGGGGGTTTTGGGAAAAGCCAGAGTTTCAACAGTTCTTGCCCAGGGGGGGAATCTCCTGAGACATCCTGCTGCTTTGTTGGGGAATGTGTCAGGTGGAGTGGAGGGGGTGACAGAGAGGCCGAGATCATAGAGTGGAAACTCAGCTCCAGAGTGGCAGTGCAGACTCTCCCTGCTGAACTGCCTGCTGGGGCTGACAAAGAAGGAAAATGCCCCAATAACAGCCCAGTGGCACTGTGTCTCAGGGACAGGTACAGGGAGGTGACAAGAAAGAGCAGCATGGTCTCACAGCTTCTAGAATGCAGTGACAGAGGGGCCTCATGTGCAAGAGATTTCAGAAAGGCTGTCTTCTTAAATGACCACTGAAACCCTTCTCTTTGCCTCTTGGGTTTGTGTATGCTTTTGACAGCCACAGCATCCTGGGTCAATGTGTTCCATGATTTCATTAAGTACTCCTTGAAAAGCACCTCCCATTGTTCGACTGAGCTGCCAGCCTGGTAATTGCTGAGGGTGCTGCCTTGGTGGAGAGAAAAATCAATCTTCTGCCTTTCAGGGAGCTGAAGGAGAAGGGACTCTTCAGCATCAACCACCTGGCTGGGTCCCATTCAGAGGTCCTGCTTTGCAGACTTCATGAGATTTGCTTGGCAGTTAGCAGCGAGGTGAGAACATTGCTCTGAATTGTCCCCCATACTTCATACATGGTGTGTAGAGTAGGTATGTGCTTGTTCATCTCCATGTGTGCTCAGGGACTGCCTTCATTTCTGGTTTTAGACCTCCTATTTCTAATGTCTGTCAGCTGTCTGTAGGATCTGTGGGTACATGTAGCTGTATTTACTGGCAGGTCGGGTATCTGACACCGATCTGTGAGTGTGGTGCCTTGATGATGCAATGTGCAAATGCACAAACTGAGACACTAATGACATTATTTGCCACACTCCCTATCTCTGCCCAAGCTGTAATTCAACACTGAAATTAGTCTGTAGACCTGAGCCTGTGTTTTCTGTTTCCTGGCTGAGTGCTTCAATTGTTGGTGTTGCTTTTTTGAACAGGAACTTGAGCCTTTATGATTTGAAAGCAGCTCTTGCTTTAATTTTCTAGAAAAAGGGCCTAAAATCAAAGCTGTGGACATTTTAGAAGGGTTAAGTAGAATGCTTTAGTGAAATATTTTTTTTTTATTCCTGCAGTAAGCAGGTCTGAGGCCAGAAATTGGTGCCAGAATAAGTGCCTTTCTGTGCTTGCACTGTCCTGCTCTTCTTGTACTTTTATGTTCCTCTGGACACAGTGGGACGTGTTGTCATTTCCTGGGACTTCTGTTGAAGGCAACTGGTTTTCTTTTCCAGGTGATTCTTATGTTTTCCCTCATGACTTCCCCAGGTGACCAACCTCCGTTTTAAGGTGTCCCACTCTGCAATCGTCACTCTGGGAGAGCTCTTTGTGAGCTTGAAGAAGGACATGGACTCTGAGGTGGATGAGGTTGCTCGGGTCCTTCTCCAGATGGTGTCCAACTCCCCAGAATTTGTTCAGAAAGCAGCCAGTCAGAGCCTGGGGATCATGGTGGAGAATGTGACTCCTGCACGAACAATGACTGCCCTCATGGACATGGGAGTCAAGTAGGTTCTTCTTCTTTTAGTGATATTCTTCACCTTCTAGTGTGGGAGGGAGATGGGATGAGAGAGAGAATGGGAATGGTGGGAGGGAAGGGTCCTGTATCCTGCATCTTGTGTGGACTCAGGGACTTTATTCTCCAACCAACCTCATTTCTTTCCTCTTGACACCTATTTCTGCCCTCCTGCAGCCCATTAGTTCTCAGAATCACAGAACTGTAGAATATGGGGTGTGTGAAGGGGCCCATCAGGACCATTGAGTCCAGCTCCTGGCCTTGCACAGAACAGCCCAAAGGGTCACACCAAGTGCCTGAGATTGTTGTCCAAATGCTTCTTCAACCGTGTCAGGCTTGGTGCTGTGACCACTGCCCAGGGGAGCCTGTTCCAGTGCCCAAGCACCCTCTGGGTGAAAAACCATTCCCTGATATCCAAACTAAAGCTCCTCTGACTCAGCTTCCTGCCGCTTCCTGGAGTTCTCCCAGTCTGTCAGATTTTCCTAGATGTGGTGACCGGTGGGGAAGTGAAAGTGCCTGCAAAGGCTGAGGATAGAGCCTTGTGCTTTTGTGGGAAGAGGGACAATCGCAATTGGAGCTGTGAGCAGTGTTTGGTATTTCACAGCACTAACCACAGAGGCCCTGGGAAAACCACGTCTCCTCATGATGCCATTAACCTGAGAAATGAGGAGGGTCCTTGCTGGGGCGTGGAGCACATGGGGGGCAATCTGCTGGCTGTGGCACAGCCTGCACAGAAGGTGCAGCTCCTGCCAAAAGGAGTCCTGTGTGACTGTCCTGGCCACTGAACTCTACTGCTTTACTTATCTCAGTTATTATTAGAATTTGCAGTCGTCCCATGGTTGGTGTCCCCACAAATCGCAACAAATACACACATTTCCTTTCTGTGCCAGACACGAAACACCGCTTTGTATTTCAAAGGAGCCCTTGCAGGGAGATCAGGAAGCTCTACCCGGGCTCTTTAGGGCGCGGGGCACGGCAGGAGTTTCAGGCGCGGGACTGTGTTCTGAGGCGCTCTGGGGCTGCGGGGGATGGGAGGAGATGAATTCCCAGAAGTGGCTGTGCTGGGCATCTGTGGAGTTGGGAGCATTCAGAGGATCAAGGGACGCTTTTGGGGGCTCCCTAATGGGCGCTGAGGGGGCACTGAGGGATCCTGGAGGGTCTGGGGGACACTCATGGGAGAGATGGAGGCGGATCCCGGGGTTCTGTGGAGGGCAGGGCATGACGGGCATTGTAGTCCCGCCTCCAATGGGGCTCAATCTGGCCGCGGGGCATGACGGGAGTTGTAGGCAAAAAGAAAAGATGGCGCTGACCCTAGGCACCGCCTCTGAGGCTCCGGTCTCCGGCGTTAATTGGCTGCGGGCAGTGATGGGCGGGGCATCAGCAAATGGGAGGTGCTGGAGGTGAGAACAGCCCATTCAACCTGTCCAGTCACTCCCAGTACAACCCAGTTCATCCCCAGTAGAGACCAGTACAACCCCAGTACAGCCCAGTTCATCCCAAGTGGAACCCAATTACAACCCCAGTGCCCCTCCAATCCTTCCCAGTACGGCCCAGTCCCTCCCAGTACACCTGAGTTCATTCCCAGTTCCCCCCCAATGTCATCCACAGGATGCCCCAGTGTCCCCAGCCTTCTCCGCAATGTCCCCAGTGTCCCTATTGTCCCCAGTTTGTCCCAGTATCCCCCAGTATCACTCATGGCTGAGGCTCTGCAGGCCCAGGCAGGCTCAGCCCTGCTCCACCATGGGATCCCATGGGACAGGGCACGCTGGGATTTGCCCCTACAGCTACCAAGTGTGTCCAGAGAAACTGCAAGGAGAGGGTGACCTCTGTCAGTGGGACCCCTCTGCACAGGTACCCCCACTCCTGGGGTGGCTGTGCAAGCTCCCCCAGGCACCCCCAGCTCTGGGAACCTGGGGCAGGTGGAAACCACAACTTTGCAAATGCTGCCTGTGCCCGTAATGCAAAGAGAACTGCGGTGTGAAAAAGGAATATTGTTTATTTTCAGAAGAACAGCAACATGAATACAGAACATTTTTACATTGTAAGAATATTTGTAACAACAACAATCCAGAGAACATATATACATTTTATAACAACAACAATCCATAGAACAGATATATATTTTGTAACAACAACAATCCAGAGAACCTATATACGTAAGAACATATCTAGCAAAAATATATGCAATGTATTTGCAGAAGTTAAAAAAAAGCCCTAAATCCTCTATCCTGAACATGACAAAAAACTGTAAAGCGTATGTACAAAAGGGTGGCATCTCTATCTGGGATTTCCATCGGTCCTGGAAGAAAAGCAAGTGCCATGGTCACTGCAGTCAGGCACAGAGGGCTCTTCCATGTGTCCCCAGGCTGGCACACGCTGGCCCAGCAGGACTCTGCTACCAGAACTGAGCCTGGCTGGGTCTGGGATGGAGCTTGTGCGGCCCAAAGCGAGCACAGGACCAGCTGGGGATGGCCTCCAGAATCCAGTGCACAGGGTGCCACGTCCCTGAGCAGGGACCAGCCCAGCCCCAGCCTGGCAGCAGGGGACCCACTCTGCCTCTGGGGACCACATGTCTGTCCTGCTGTGGCATTGCTCTTTATCCCAAGATCATGGCTTCTTCCTCATCTTTTTCATCAATGTCCACGTCCTCTATGCAGTCTTCCATTTCCACTTCCATCTCTTCTTCCACATCCACATCCACATCGACCTCCATCTCCTCCTCTGCAGTATCTTCTTCCTCCATTACCACATCTTCCACTGTATAAGTTTGCATATCCACTTCCATTTCCTCCTCCCCAGTCTCTTCTTCCTCCATTTCCACGTCCTCCACTGTATAAGTCTGCATTTCCACCTCCATCTCCTCCTCTCCGTCGGTGACAGCCTGCAGAGGTGGCAGAACCTCAGAGTGGAGTCCCTGTCCCACACCAGGCCCACAGAGCTCCAGCCCACCCAGGCAGTTGGGGATGTCCACCTCCATGGAATGGCACCTTACCTTCCTCAGGACAAATGGGAGCATCCTGTAGGGATGGGTGTCAAAATCCAGGCACTAGTGAGCTTTCAGGACTGATGGGGGTGGCAGGGGCAGGTGACAAGGAGGGTGACAGCAGTGGGCAGGAGCAGAGCGAAGGGTGCGCTGACACAACGGCCAAGGGCTGTCTTGTGCTCTTTGCTGGGTGCTGGCAGTTCCATTTGGAACGGGGGAGGTGACATCACAGTTCCCAGGAGTCCAGGGTCAACCTGAAGTGGACAATGGAGATCATAGAATGATGGGATCCCTGAATGGCTGGGCTTGGAAGGGACTCTGAAGACCATCTTGTTCCAGGCTGAGCAATCTTTCCCCAGACCTTGGGGGAGCCCTGTTCCCAAGGATGGGGCATCCACAGCCTCTGTGCACAGCCTGGGCCAGTGCCTCCCCACCCTCAGTGTCAAACAGCAGCTTCCTTAGATCCAGCTTCAGTCAACCTCCTGCAGCTGAAAGCCATCCCCCTTGTCCTGTCCCCACAGGCCCTGTTGAACACTCTGTCCCCTTCTTCCCTGTGGGACCCTTCCAGTCCTGCACAGCCACAGTGAGGCCCCCCCAGTGTCTCCTCTTTCCAGGCTGAGCATCCCCAGCCCCACTTGGACAGCAGTCAGTTATATCAGGGCCAGTCAAGGCTGAAGGGTAGCAAAGAGCATCAGGAACTGAGAGATGGAAGCTTTAGGCCCAGGTTTGCCTCTAAATGTACAAAATTAATAACAGTGGAGGGGAAGAGGGTCAGACACTGGTTCTGTTCTTACTGGTGATTATGTTTTTTTTCTTCTTTTCTGTCATGCTGACCCGGGTTTTTCAGTTTGAAAGGAAGCTTGGCACAATGTCCACTGCCTTCTTCATTTGTTAAACACTGAGCAGAGTCCGGGCAGGCTGATGATGCAGAGCAAAACCTGCAAATATACTGGTGATCCTGGGCCTGGGGATGCAGCTAAACCCAGCAAAAAGTAATTTCTGGAAAGTCGAGCCTGGTTTACATTTTCTTGAGTTTGGCTATGCCAACTTAACCAGTTATTTATAAAAAAGCAAATAAAAAGTTCAAACCAAAACAGAGAAAAACCCAAATAAACAAACCAATCAAACAGACAACCCTAAATCCCAAATAAAAACCAAAGGGAATGAGGAATTAGTAGAGTTGTGAGGATATCACAGCAGGCAAATGGCTGCTTCCCACAGGATCACCATAAAAAGCCACATATAACAGCTGCTCCAAAATATACCCAACAGGAGAGCTATAAAAAGTGATACATGGCACCTTTGGGGGCAGCTCCACATTAAGGTGAAGGATGAGCAGTGGTACAGATCCAGCATTCCCCACCCTCCAGGCTGCTGTTTGCTCCTGATGAAAGACCCTTGCAGGACTGTGGCCCCTCTCAGTGCTGTGTAATTTGCACAAGGATATATCTTGTCTGCTATGCAGGACTGTTCCCAATAAACCATGCTTCTCCTGACATTTATTTTTCTGGATTTCTACCATATGATACAAGAAACTTTGAAAAAACCAAAACACCTTGTGGGGAGGCATTTTTTCCTTTCTTCAGCGTGCCTCTTTCTTTTGTTCCCTCCAGAGCTCTCACTTCATTTCTGCTGTTTTTTGGAGCATGTGCTTACCTCTTTCCTGACCCCCTGGGCTTGTTTTGGCTCTGGCTGTCATGGACACTATTAATTGTGGGATTTTCCCCTCCATCTATTTCTGTCTCTTCAAGTGGTTTACCTTCATTTACCTGTTGGAGTGATGGATTTTTCTCACCTTTTATTACTTGGAGCTTTTTCTTCATTCTCTAAAACACACTTCTCACTTGCCCTGTGGCTGTTAGATGCCATTATTAGGAGCAATAATTCTTTCTCTACTGCTTGTCTGAGCTCTCACAGGGAGCTGAGAGCTCTTTGGGGTTAAACCTGACTCACTTCAGCGCCTTCCTTGGTGCTGCCTGTGTACTTGGACACTTGAAGGGAATAAAGTCTGGGTGTGGAGATTCCAGCTGGGAAATGATGGCTCTTTTGAAGAAGACAAGAATGCTGTTGCCAGTCTTTTCCAGGATAATGTGAGCACCTTGTTTTGGGGAGAAACAGGCTCTGATCAGCAAAGAGGTGGCTGTTGCAGGTACCCAGGTTTGGAGGGAAGGGTGCAGCTCCTGGGAGTGTGTTTGTGGGGGGCTCTAAGGTTTGTGTGGGCTCCCTGGAGCAGTGGGAACACCCCACTGGGAGATGCACATCAGGAAATGGGTGCACAAAGGGCCTGAAGTGTGACCAGCTTTGGTGAAGGTTTCCACAGGAAAAAATATTTTTAGCAGATTTTGGAATACTTGAGGCTCCTTCTCATGTCCTTTGCCTGATGAACATTCCCCCTTTGCAAGAGCATGGGGAATCCTGAGCTCACACAATAAAAATCCCTGAGAATTACACTTTTTTTTCTATTTTTCAGTGTTGTCATCCCAGCAGGAGTCAGAGAAGATGTGTGACCTGGCTGTTTTTAACTTTGTGACAGGAACAATGCCATGGGGCAGCTGGTGAGAGGAGCATCACTGCTCTGTCCTTATTTTCCAGCACAAGTGAGGATGATTTAAGAACTGAGGCACAGCCAAGACCTTTCCTCCTGCTGTGCTCATCAAGCAATCACTGCCTCATCACACCTCAGCTTCAAACACCTGGTTTGCATCTGGCTGACCTTGACTGCCCTCCCTGGATGGCAAGATGAAGAGGTGGAAGTGTAAAAGATTGGGATTTGATGGGTGAGCTGTGAAATAGTGGCTGGTGCAGGCTGGTTTTGGGTAAACATCGTGTGCTGTGCCATGGAGGATGAGAGTAAATGGATTAAAGAGGAGATTAAAAGGCCAAGGCACCTGGTTAGCTCCTGTTAAAGAAAATGTTGGGAAAATATACATGTAAGAAATATGTCAGAGATGGTCATTAACTGCACTGCAGGGTCAGAGCTCCTTTCATAATTGGCCATGAAGTGAATACCAGAAATTATTAAAAAGTTCTTAAGGGCTGAGGGCTTTTACTGAATGATTGGGAGAAACAAAGGAGTACTGTTTCTGACAGAACATTTATTATCATTTAAGTATGATCCTCTTTCTCACATAACAGCTGCTTGGAATAAACTGAAGTCTCTTCTCCATTAGCTCTGGCAGGAGCTGGATAAAGCTTTCATTCAGGTAAACTTTCATCCAACATATGTCTCTAGAATAATAAATTTAATGGGAGCCATCAAACCTATTGTATGAGTAAGGATTGTGCTTAGGGCAAGAAAGAAGAGTAATTAGGAGTTGACAAACCATGAATTAGAGTGGGGAAATTATCATTTATGCTGGTTTAGGGGAATATTTAACTAAGCTAAGCTAAAAGTCTACCTTCATTGCAGGCTAAGCTTTATAACAGAATTGTACTAGTGGAAATTTAGTAGTCCTGGGCTCCAAACAGACCTTTAGATACAAGTTTACCTCTGGTTTGAGAAAACTCAGGGCTTGAGCAGGATTTTATGGCTTTGCTCTTGACCCTTGGGCTATAAATGCTCCTGTAAAATTCATGCCAAAGTTAGAGCTTCTACAAATTTCCAAGAGTTTCAGTGGAGAAAGGCCCACCTGGACTTTGGGGACAGTTTCTCAGAGCAGAACATTTCAAGTGCTATTGAACTGCATTCAAACTCCCTTTTGTTGGGGCATAAATTTCACACCATGCTCTATCAGTCTGACATGTTCTTTGAGAAGAGACAAACTTTACAAACCACTTTAAAAATGATTTCACTGACAGGTTTGCAGCTCAGAGAATGTTAATAAACTGAAATGGCTTTTCACCCTGCAGTAGCTCCCAAGTAATTATGATTGTCTGTAGGCAGACTAATGAAAGCAGCTGGTAACAACCTAATGACAATTTGAACCAGCCCTCTGCTCCACAGACACATCCCTTTTCTGTCCCTGCTTTTCTTGCATCCAATGCTTCCCAGAGGAGTTTAGTGTTGCTTGATGGTCAGGTAAAAACAGCTTTCTTTTGTAGGAGTGGTGCTGCTCTTCTCTGAGGTGGAGCTTCACCTGGGCTGCTGCCATGCTGGGCTCACCCCACAAAGTCCAGTTCTACAGGAGCTGGGCAGCATGGAGAACTTTAATAGCAGAGCATGGCAAAACTGGAGTGGGGGGATTCTGGCTCAGTGTGCCCCTCAGTACCAGACTGCATTAGTTATTGAAAAATCTTGAGTTCAAAGAGAAGATGTTGCTGGTTTGGCTCTAATCTTAGCTTGCTTTCAATACAGTTTTCCCTGGCACTTAAGATACTGTTTTTCTCTTGCTTTCAATAGTCTGTCATTCCAGATGACCTTTAAAGGTCCCTTCCAACCCAAACCATTCTATAATTCTTTGGACACATGATGAATAGCAACATGTGTTTTACCCTTATTGTGGATGATATTACATCATGTCTGGCCTTTTGGGGCTCTTCTCCAGGTCCTTAGGACTACACTCCTATATGCTCTTCATTGTTTTTTTTTTTGCTTACCAGTCAGCATTTTCAGTTCTGCCACCCATGTTTAGAGCAAGTTTTCTGTGACTTGCTGCACCAAACACCAGGTCGGTCCAAAAGAGCATTAGGAAGTATCCAGATGTATTTCCCCTTCTTCCTTCTGGGAACATGTTGCTGTTTTGAGCACTCTGGCTTTCTGAGCTCCCTCACATGTCTTGATCCTTTTCTGGATAACCAGAGGGGTATGAGGATTAAATCCTGTCTCAGCTCTGAGGTCTGGCTTTTAAAAAGTCCCAGTCATCCTCTCCTACTCATCTCATGCTGGCCTTGCTGGAAATATTATCCCTTCATGGGATTGTTGTTCAGCTTTGGGGCATTCTGGCACTGCTTTTCAGTGAAAGTTTTGGAGACTTTGAAAGGTTTCCTGCTGTGGGAATGACAATCCTCAATGCTAATGCTTATGGGGGTTGCAGTTGCCTGAGTTGTGAAACCTCCTGAAAAACATTGTTTGTTCTATTTTGCTTGACTTTTCCTTGACTGTTTTCATCAACAGATTAGGAGGTTTGGGGATGTCTTTTCAAAGTGAATTTCAATGATTCTCCTGGCTGCCATTTCAAAGGGCAACAGTCTTTTGGTTTTTTTTTTTAACCATCAGCTACTTACAATCCAATGAGCTAACTGCCTTTAATTAACCATAATATATTCCAGGAGAGCAGAATAACAAGGGAACAAAACCAAGGGGGCACAACTCTGTGACTGAACCTGGACTTCCCCCTTTCCAGGTGCAGGATTCTGGGCAGCCCTGTAACCCTTTGCTGGCCACTTTGAGCTCTGCCATGCAGTGCCTTGGGTTTCTGGGGAGGGCAAAGCATCCAATCCCTCAGCTCCAGGTTCACACTTGTACAGTCACCTGCAAACCCAGAGGCCAGTGGCTATTTCTGTCTGTGGGATTTGCACACTGGAGCTTTGCTTTTGAAAGTTTGGGCAGCCTGGCTGCTCAGGGAGGGATCTCTCTGCCTTGAGGGTCTCTGAGCTCTCTCCTCTGCGTGAGGGGCTTGAATCTGTTCTTTCCTCACCTCCTGATCTGCAGGTTTCTTGGTGGAGGCTTTTGCAAACAGGAGAGCATGGCAGGAGGGCTGGAATGAAACAGTTATGTCTGGAGTCTGGCTTTAGGTAGTTGATTCATCCCTTAGCTGCTGGGCCTTAAAATTCTTTAAACTCCACATGTCATCTCCTCATACCAGTGTGGGACTGAGACAACACTGAGCTTCTGGGCTTTTCCTGTGTTAGCAGAACAAACTATTGCACTTCTAAATTGTGCACATCAGCACTGACTGTTATAAATGAGAAGCATGACTAGGCCAATATGCAAGCAACAATCAATTTATTAATTAATATGGTAAAGTATAAGCAAAACAGAGATGGGTACAGTGGGGGAAGTTTTCCCTCCAACTGCACACCGATATTTGGGGCTTACCGGTATTTTTAGGGGTACTCAGAAGCATTCTCAGCAGTTTCTATTCCAATTTTTTTACTCATCAGCAATTTCTATTCCCATTTTTTACATCAAAATTCTATACACTATTGTGATTTAGTTTTTCTTCAGGATGCGTCCCAAAAAGGAGGATCCCCAGATGGTGTTGGTAGTTTCCCAGATGTTGGTCCAGTTTCTGCAAGAATAAAGACGAATCCCATCTGGTGAAGTCCAGCTCCCCAGATGTGGGCCCACCTTTTTAATTACAATGACTATAAATCTCATAACAGTGATGTCCAGCTTCCGTTGGTCACAATTATAAATCCTTGAGATGATGTTCATCTTCCTTTCTCAAGCTGTTTTTCTCGGTTTTGTTAAGGTGTGAGATAAGCATCTTTCCTTTCTATATATTCCAAAGCTATAGTTTCAAGGATACAAGCAATATTCTAAAATTATACTTCAAAAGGTTATTATTGGAGCACTCTTTAAGGCCTGACTACAAGCAAAAAGCAACATCCTTAATGCTTTAATTCAAATGCTCCTAAATGAATCCAGTTTAGTTGTAAACAAAAGACAGGTTCAAAGGCCTTCTTCCATGCTTGACTTTCCTCAGTTATTATTAGAATTCGCAGCTGTCCCATGGTCGGTGTGCACACACATCGCAATCCCAAATACACACATTGCCTGTCTGTACCTGACACCAAACACAGCTTTGTATTTCACATAACCTGAGGCTTCACCCCACTCATTACAGACATCAGGGGGGAGCTGCTTATACTGCTCATCTCTGCCCCTGGAAGAGGGGCATTCCAAGAATGAGATGCCCCATAGGATTCTGGTTGTGTGCTTTCCTCAAAAACATGGTGAGATGAGGTGTGTAGGACTCATTTCTTCTGAAGGGCAGGAGAAACCTCTGAAGGCCTCCCCTAAAGGGCCTCCTTACCCAGCAGTCTGACACAGATTTGCTTCTGAAGAGCTTTGTAATTTGTCCTTATTATGCTCTATCTGTGATTTAATGAAAGCCTCTTTTTCTACTGTAATTGAGCTCTTCATCTCATCTGAAAAGCAGAGCACAATCCCTTCAGAGATGGTGTTTGAGTAACAGCCTGTTTGTGTTTCCTCTGCTGTGCTGCTGCTCATGGAGCTGCTCACTCTTCATTTAAAAGCAGAAAAGAAACAGATTTCTCTGAGTCAAAAATACATCAGTGATGCCACAAAGAGTAGGTTTGAATAGAAAACTCTTCCACTGCCCAGCTGAGCAAGCAAGATCTTCCCTGGTTCTGCAAAGAATATGATGAAGGGAGTTTTCTTTAGTGAGCACCTGAGGCCTCATGCAGGTGATGCTCAGCAAGAGGCACCTGGGCATGGCAGCTGTCAGCTAAACAATTGGCTCTGGGCAGGTAAGAGTTGGCAGGAGGTGAGAGTGGAAAGTCAAAACAACAGAATGCTGAAAAACTTGTAAGAGGAATAATGACCTCACTGAAAACCCCTCCATCCTAATGATTCAAAAAGCATTTTTAAAAAAATCCACAAAAATGTCCTGATTTTGATCAGTCTGATCTTCCTAAAAAGCATTTTGAAATCAGAATTAGGAGTTGAGACACACACAAGAAGGCTCAGCAGAGGATTTTTCATTGGGACCTTAGTACATATCTTTTACTGTGCTGTAGTTTGGAAGGAGGCCCCGAGCTCCAGCTGCAGCCTGGGGAGACCCTGTAGACAGAAACACTCCCCAGAGCTGCTGTGGGACTGACCCAGAACCAGAATCTGGAGGGAACTGTGTCAAATACTTCCCACTAGAAAACACTTGAAGCTTGATCCACACTTCTCAGTTCAGAGCACAGGCAGTGCCAGGAGTCACCAGTTTGCTGCTGCTCTGTGCAGAACTGGTGGCTGCGAGTGGCAGAGCTGTGGGGTGAACAGGCTGATGGCTTTTTGAGGCACACAGAACCTTCCATCTCTACTGCCCTGTTCCCTGCAGAGAGTGGATTTTCCTAGAGAAATACCTGGAGAGTGGGAAGGATGAAGAGAAAATCATTCCCTGCCCGTGGATGCTGTGCTTGTTGCTGTGCTTGTGCTGGTAGGAGTCCTTGCTGCCAATCCACAGGGATTCCAGGCTGAGATCAGCTCAGCTCTGTCATTTGCCAGGAGATTGAGGATCAGACATTCTGTGATGTTCTTGTTAGCTAGCAAGGGCCTCCTGAAAATAAAGGGAAACTCCATATCTCTCCTGAGGAAGACACCAAGGCTGTCACCATGGAGACGTGATGAAGGAGAGAAAGTTAAAAGATATGGATGCTGGCTGGCTGAGAGAGTGACATGGCTCCCTGATCACCTACTGAGAAATTTTTTTCTCTCCTATAACCAATGGGCAATGAATGTGTATTTTCAATGAATGTAAATATCTTGAAAAAGTATAAAAGCAGCATGTTGCTATAATAAATCTCTCTTGCTCCCTTCTGATGGAGTTGTACTTTGTGCTGTGTCGTGCTCTATAATGACACATCCCTGCCCTCCTCACCTGACTGAAAGCCTGAAGTTTTGCAGGAATTGTGGTGTAAGGCCACCAGAGGTGCTGTTGTGGACCCGAGACCTGCCTGGGGTCAGGTGCTGCCTTCCTTCCATTTGAGGAATGAACAACATGGAGAGCTGTTGCAGGTGTTGGGCAGGGCGTATGCCTGACCCCGGGACACTGCTACACTTCTGCTGGGCACCGGGATCCATGGTGCTGCCTTGGTGGCTCCTGCCCGCTGCCGGTGCTGATGGCAGGATCAACTGGTGCCTGTGAGTTTGCAAAAGGAGCGATTTCCCCTCCTCCCTCCTGTCCAAGGCCACCATGGCCCCTGAGGGGATGGAGCTCGACCGGGGCGCCCCCTGCTGGCAGGGAGTGCTCCCTGCAGCGCCCCCTGCTGGCCGAGAGTGCTCCCTGCAGCGCCCCCTGCTGGCCGGTAGTGCTCCCTGCAGCGCCCCCTGCTGGCCACGGTTATAACTGCCACAAAAACCAACAGTCCTGAGCAGGAGGGAAAGTTCTGGTTTTGTGTTGTTTGTTCTTTCCTGGTTTATAAATTTCCCAGTAAAGAGCTGTTATTCCTTTTCCTATGCTTCTGCCTGAAAGCTCCATCATCTTTGAAATTAAAAAAAGTTTTAGGTATGGGTCTTCTTTCCACTCCAGGAAGATTCCTACTTTCTTTGGCAGATATTTCTCATTTGAGTTGCCAGCTGCTGGGTTCCAGTGTGGATGGGACAGACACCCCAAGAGGAAACGGGGTCAGAGACTTGGCCACTACATGCTCTGCCTTTTAAGCCAATTGGGCCACCAAGGGCCCTCTCCCCAGCTGCCACTTCTGGTCACCCGGCCACTCAGGAGCTGGCTTTAGCAGAGCGTCACACTGTGCCCAGTGTGCCACAGCTGACAGACTGATGGACAGACAGGGACCTGTCTCCAACAAAGCAAGGCCAGACCCACCCTGCCACACACAGGTGTTCCAAAATGTTTCCAGACATCAAACTTTTCCGGTCGCTGACACCCTGCCCTGTGCCATGGGCTGATCCCTCTGCCCTGGAAAAGGGGGAGGCTCTGGAACCCCCACAGGGCCTTTGTGACATCCTCGTTTGGGGAACACAGCAGAGGAGGAGTTTGGGGCAGGGGAGAAGAGAATCCAGAGCCTCCTGAAGGCTGCTGCGGCCATCAGAGCAAGGAAGGTCCAGGGCCCTGCCAGGTTCCTCTGGTGCAGGAAATCTGCGGGGGGAAACATTCTGGGTTTGTTCATTTTTGGTGGCTTTCCCTGGAAATCGTTCCTTTTGTAACCCTTTGGACTCTGAACCTTGTTGCGGTTGCTGTTGGTTTTATTCTCTCTCGTTGCTGTTGCAGGAAATTGTTCTTCTCTCACCTCTTTGGGATCTTTGTGCCCCCACGGGGAGGGAGAGGGGCAGTTTTGGTGGCAGCACCCACATGAGTCTGTGTCCATGGGTGGGGACCCCCAGTCCCCCCAGTGTCACAGCACATTCCCATAGATGTCACCATGCTCCCGTGGTCGCCCCTGGGGTCCCTGCAGTTCCGCGTAGGTCACCTGGAGATCCTGGAGTGTGGTGGCAGGGGGGCATTCTGTGAGAGACACAGGCAGTGGGATCTGGGTGGGGTGACACTCATGGGTGATGTGTCTCTCTGCGTATGTCCCCCCCATACTCACCCGCTGCCCTCTTGGTGTCCATGACACAGGTGTACAGCACCTCCCCCTCCTCTGGGGGGGCCGGGGGATCCGGAGGTGCCCTGAGGGAATAAAGGGGATGTGGAGGAGGGAATGGGAGATCTTAGGAGTTGAGGTAAAGAGGCAGAGTGTAGTTTGAGCCCCCACTCACCTTTCCTGATTCTTTCTGGTATCTGCAGAGGAAAGCGGTGAGAGGTGTCTGTGGGATCCCCAGGGCTCTGACGCCTCTCACGATTCCTGAATCCCCACAGGACCCTCAGTTTCCCACAGAACCCACAATCATCCCTGGAGCCCCCGAGAATTCATGAACATCCCCAGTGCCCCCAACCACCTCAGCCTCAAGAACCCAAAGCCCAGCAGGGACAGAGACCCCAAACACCCCCAGGGCCCCTGAAAGAACTCCCAACATCCCTGCAGGACCCTCCAGCACTCCCCAAACCCTACAGGGCAACTAGTCAAGGTCAGAATTCTAGGGTTGTGGGAGCCACATTATGGTTCCCCAACTCTGGGGGCCTCTACAGCTTCCTAGGACCCTTTTCCCCCCACTGTCACATACCTACACAGTGCCACCGGTGCCAGGCCACAATGACACCCACGAGCAGGAGCAGGAACAAAAGGGCCCCAACGACCCCTGCAGCCACTGCAAGAAACAGAGGGGAACACATCAGGGTCACCCATCACCTCAGTGGTCCTGAAGTCCCTGGTGATCTTGTGTGTCCCCACCTGTGTCTCTGTGTGTCCCTGTGTCCCTCGGTGTCCCCTCCAGGGCCAGCTCTGGGCTGAGTGCCCGGAACATGCGGTGCCAGTCTGCCTGGTTGGTGGCCATGCACTGGTAGGTGCCTGAATGTCCCACATTGGTGGCCCCGAACTCCAGGTGGGGACCTTGGGCCACCTCCTGCCCATTGTGAAGCCAGGTGAAGGTGACAGGGGCTGAGCCCACCTGCACTGAGCAGTGCAGGGTCACAGGGTCACCTGCACACATCTAGTGTGACAGGGGACCGGGGGTGATGGTGGCACTGGCCACAGGCACTGTGGGGACAGAGACAGGGCTGAGGCCACAGGGAGGGGCTGGCAGCCAGTGTGGGGGGATAGGGATAGGGGGGATGGGTGTGATGGGGGATTTCAGGGATGGGGTAACACCAGAAAAGGGTGAGGGGACAAAGGGCAGAGTAGAGGAGACCCAAGAAATGTGTCAGGGGCACATGGAGGTCCCCAGGCAGGGGATCCGAGGAGGCTGTGGGCACTCCCCGTGCCCATCCCTGCACTCACTGTGCACCATGACGCAGAGCCGGGTGCTGGTCTTCTGCACAGCCCCACCCTCAGAGGGCACCTCGCAGCTGTACTTCCCTGAGTGGGAGACCCCCATGGCAGGCACCAACATCTGCGGTCAGCCCTGCAAGGCCCCCGACCACCTGCCCATCCTGGTAGAACAAGGGGGGGAGTGCAGGAGGGAGGATTGGAGCCATGGGGGTTTGGAGGTGCTGAGGCGGCTGAGAGTCAGAGGGGACCCCCATGGTGGGCTTGGGGGACCCTCCAGCACTGGCACCGGAAAGAGTTCAGGGAAGGAGAGGAGAGGACTATGACTCAGAGTGCACTGGGAAGTGGCTTTGGGGTTGTCAGGAGATGGGAGTTCCAGCCGTGGGAGTGCTCACCGTGCACTGTCACTGTCACTGCTGCTGAGCCTGTTGACCAGGATCTCACCCAGCCCTTGCAGCGGTAACTGCTGCTCTGGTTCAGCTGGAGAGGGGACAGGGACAGCTCGGTCGCATTAAGGGACCTTGTCAGATTATTCTCATCCTTGAAAAATTGCACCTTGGTGACCGGGCAGTTCCACCAGGCCTGGCAGCTCAGTGTCACCATGTCCCCCTCCAGCAGCGCCCATGCTGTCACCTGCAGCGCCAGCTCATCTGTGGGACAGGAGGGTCCCATCTTACTGAGGGGCTCGAGATAGGTCAGAGGTGTGTCCCCATGGCACTGAGGTCATCTGGGTGCACTGGGATGCACTGGGATGTCCCTGTGTGCAGGGCACAGGCTCCTGCCACACCAGCAGTGTGAAGCCACCCACGGAGTGGAGCCCACCCAGACCTGTCAGGGGTCACCCAGATCATGTAAGATGCTCCCTCACCATCTAAGACTGTCACATGGGGGCTGAGCCCCTTGCCGGGTCTGTCACACTCATCGGTGCCACTCAGGGCAACAATGAGGCATTTGTGTCGCTGTTGCCACCAGCGCCTCATGTCCTTGTTCCTGGTGGTGGCACCAGAGGTCCCCAAGCCCTGGCAGGTTAGTGTCACCAGATCCCACAGCACTGGTGGCATCCAGGGAGGCTCTACGAGGATCTGGGTAGTCTGGGCACATGCAGGTGACAGGAAACACCTGCCTGCCAGGGCCAGCATGGGCTGGGGACAGTGGGGTGGGGCCATGGCATCCCTTGAGGACTCACCAGAGAGGCCGAGGGTCTGGGCTGAAAGGGAGAAGGGACAGGGCTGGGAGGGGGTGGCACCATGGGGACAGAGGCAAACAGGGTACAGGGTGTGGGGGCTGTGCCCAAACTGTCACCATAGGGACAGCAGTTCTTGTGGGAAAGTGGGTCTGGGTAGTCCCCAAAAGATTTGGTGAGGCAGGGGGACATGTCTGTATCACAGCCACCCATGCACCACATCTGTGTGGCACGGACACCTTGGGAACAGGGACTCCGAGGCCACCCTGGGCTGAGGCAGAACATGGGGACACTGTGGACACCCCAGGCACAAGGACACAATGGACACAGCCCATGCTGGCACAGGTCACTCCCAGCAGCTCATGATCCCATCCCCATGATCCCATCCCCATGGCCTCATGGTTCTTGTCCCCTTCCTACCCTGCATCCCAGTTCCCTTGTCCCTAGCCCCAGAGCTATCTGAGCCCAAAGGTGCCAGTCCCCACATTCCTGCCCCCAAATCCCCAAATTCCTGCCCCTATTCCTGTCCCCAAAGCCACCCTACATCAGTCACAGTCCCACCAAGGTCAACTGTAGGTCACATGGACTGGCTCTGCTGGCACTGGGGACCTCAGGGGACTCCGCAGCCCCCCTGTGCACGCTCCCCTCCCCATCCCCGCGGTGTCAGGCCTGTGCCTGGGGAAGTCACCCCACAGGAGCAGTGCCACCTTCCCAGCCATCCCGGTGTCCATAACCATGTGCACTGGCTGTCACTCGCTGCTGTGGCCACCACTCCCCTGGCTCGTGGCTCTTTGGATGAAAGGGAAGGAAGCAAGGTCACGTCTGTCCCCACGTGTAGGTGGCCTTTGGTGGGGGCAGGGTGGCCACAAGCTGGGCACAGGCTGGTGACAAGGCTGGGTGGGACAAAGTGAGACATGGGATTCCCAGGAGTGGGGGGCTCAGTGGGTTTGGGGAGGCAGGGTTCAGTCCCTGGGGAATGGGGGTTTTGAGTAGGGGGAGTCACTGGGAATGAGGGTGCCATGAGAATGGGGGTCCCCAGAGCTGGGGGGACACAGGGATGGGAGTCCCAGGGGAACCTGGGCTCCAGAGATTTGGGGTCATGGCATGGGGGAATGGTAGGTGCTGGGAGAATCAAGGTCCTGGGGGAAGGAGGATTTCAGAGGATGGAATGAACAGGAGAGGGTGCCTTGGAATGGGATCTTGGGCCATGGAGATCAGTGGGGAATGTCAGCACTGGGATGGGCTTGCAGAGAGGGTGGGACATAAGGAATGGGGCTCCCACAGTCGGGTTCCCAGGGTAATGGGAGTGTCAGGGATGGGCATGTCACAAACTGTCCTTATTGACGGATTTCGTGATGATTTGTTTCCAAAGCATTTCTCAGTACAAAATACCAACACGGCAAAGGGGTTTGCAGTAACCGTCAAAACAGTGCACTTTATTGAATGATTACAGCAAAAATGCGTGTGAGGGAAAAGAGGGAAAGTGGGGAAAGCATCTGGAAAAGTAGGGGGATAAAGAGAAAAGAGGAGGCTATAGCTACCACCCGTGAAAGTGACGGGGTCCTTCAGAGTCCAGTCGAGGTTCCATCAGTTGAGGAGTTGTTCCAAGCGGGGGTAAGATCTTCAAATTGCACTGGTTAACCTGGGGGTTTTTATCCTATGGAAGACTGCGAAAGGCGGGGGGGGGGAATAATGCAATAGTTTCCTTCTTGGTCCAATAGTCCCAATAACCACTACCCGTGAGCAAACATCACGGTCTGCACCCCCGAGCAAACATCACAGTCTGTTCTGTTCCCCCCACCAGTTCTCCCCAGGTTTCAGTCTCAATCCTTGGGAAGAAAATGAGTTTTCTTTATGTGAGGGTTTCATGTCTCAGTCCTTGGAGAAGAGACTTCTCCCATCTCAGTCAGTCAGTCACGGTGGTTGCAGAACAGATGAAAGGTCTTCTGTGGGGACCACTTAAAGGTTATTCCAGAAAAGAGTCCATCCAAACTGAGAGGCAGGGAAATTCCAAGGCTTGTTGTTGCAAAACGGGTCAAGGTGCTCCTTTGCACAATTACTTGGCAGGCTGGGAGTCACATCTCGACCTTGTAAGCTTGGCAGACTTTCGTCAAACCCGGATATCAAACAGGATCTTGGGGTGGTCTCAGTTTCTGTCCTTTTTTATGACGAAAATCATGAGACAAATGAGAGAAATTTCAGACAGACTATCACAGGGCAGTTGCTGGGTGGGCTGATGGGTCACAGCTCCTTCCTTGGGTGCTTCAGATTTTGGGATTACCCAGAGCCCAGCACAGACCCCACAAGTAACCCCACAAGTAATCCCCCCACAAGGGGGTCACCCCAGCCTTATTCCAAGGGGCTCTAGGTCTCTGTCCCAACAACTCCCAGTGAATTTTTTGTCTCTTCATTTCCATTTCCATCATTTTACCCCTCAATTTCACAAGCCCCCAGTTGAGACGTTGATGATCCTGGAGAGGCCCTGAGCAGGAAAGGGGTTGGGGGAAGCCCAGGGTGGGGGAAGCAGGGGTGAGGGGTCTGCAGGGAGGGCTGGGGAGGCTGTGCAGGATGGGGGTGTCTGGCTGTGCCTCCTCTACAATTGCACTTTGTCTCTCCCACAGCAGAAGGAAGAGGCCATTTGACACCTTTGTCACATGGGGGATGGGTTCTTTCTTGGGGGGTCACATCCAGGGTGCTCCTGTGCTGGGGGGATCCTGTCCCAGGGAGGACAACTGATGGCCAAGGGGGCCCTGTCCTGTGGCTTGACAGGAGCCTCTAGGAGGGTCCAGACTTCTCCCTTCTAGCCCACCCCCTGCAGGATCTGAGCCAGCAAGAGCAGCTTGGGAATGGAGCCCACGGCAGGAAGGAGGCCCCAAACTCCTGATCCTTGAAGCCAGTGGCCATCCAAGGGTGGGGCTCAGCCGTGGCCCAGCCCCACTGCACAGGGATGGCCATTGCCCAGCCCTGCTCTGGCCAGCCCCAGGTGGCAGCCAGGACCTGAGGCTCCCCCCTGCCCCCTTGGCTTTGATTCTGGCAGCTTTAGAGCTGCTGCAGAGGTGAGAATTCTGTGGGGGAAAAAGGCCTGCCTGTGGTTTGCTCAGCCCTGCAAGAAGCACAAACCCCAAAGGGAGCCCAAGCAGTGGCTCTGCAAGGGCCTTTGATGGTTTTCAGAGCAGGGCTGGCTGGAAAGCCCCCTGCAAGGGCAGCTGGGAGGGAACCAGTCTGGAAATGCAGCAATTGATCATTTGTTCCACTAGGTAAGGGACTGAGGGAGCCCCGGAACTACTGCAAATCCCACAACAATCTGTTCAACAACATGATCTGGACCCTCCTTCTTGAACAAAACCTACAGCCTTCTGGAACCTCATGGAAAGAATGTTTGGTTTCAGACTATAGCTGCCAAATAAGAGAGAAAAGTATAGAAATATCGAGCAGTGGCTCTGCCCCGTGGCTGTCGTGGAGCTCTGGGTAGTGACCCTGTCTGGATTCCAGGTGTCCCCAAAGCTGCTCCATCCCTGTCCTCCTCACCTGAGTGAAAGGCTGAGGGTTTGCAGGAATTGTGGTGTAAAGCCACCAGAGGTGCTGTTGTGGACCCGAGACCTGCCTGGGGTCAGGCGCTGCCTTCCTTCCATTTGGGATCATGGAAAGAGGTTGCAGGCGATGGGCAGGAAGTGTTCCTGGTCCCGGGACACTGCTATGCAGCCACTAGGCACTAGGATGCAACCTGCTGCTTCTGTGGCGTCTACCCGCTGCTGGTGGTTATGCCGGGATCAATTGGTGCCCGTGAGTTTGCAAAAGGAGCCCCTGGTTCCCCTCCTCCCTCCCGTCCAAGGCCAGCATGGACCCTGAAGGGGATGGAGCTGGACCGGGGCGCCCCCTGCTGGCTGGGAGTGCTCCCTGCAGCGCCCCCTGCTGGCCGTGGTTATAACTGCCACAAAAACCAACAGCGCTGAGCAGGAGGGAAAGTTCTGGTTTTGTGTTGTTGGTTCTGTACTGGTTTATAAATTTCCCAGTAAAGAGCCCTTATTCCTTTTACTACACTTCTGCCTGAAAGCCCAATAACCTTGGAAATGAAAAAATGTTTTAGGTATGGGTCTTCTTTCCATTCCAGGAACATTCCATCTTTCCTTGGCAGATATTTCTCATTTCAATGAGTTGCCAAATCCTGAGTTCTAGCGTGGATGGGACAGACACCCTAAGAGGAGACAAGGTCAGAGACTTGGCTACCTCATTCTCAGCCTTTGAACCCTGTTGGGCCACCAAGGGCCCTCTCCCCAGCTGGCACTTCTGGTCACCTGGCCACTCAGGAGCTGGCTTTGGCAGAGCGTCACACTGTCCCCAGTGTGCCACGGCTGACAGACTGATGGACAGATGGGCCCAGTCTCACATAAAGCAAGGCCTGACCCACCCCTGCCACACAGAGGTGTTCCAAATGTCTCCAGACATCAAATGTTTCCTGTCTCTGGTACCCTGTCCTGTGCCATGGCCTGATCCCGTCGTCCCTGGGAAAGGGGGAGGCTCTGGAACCCACACAGGGCCTTTGTGACAGCCTTGTGTAGGGAACACAACAGAGAAGGGGTTTGGGGCAGGGAAGAAGAGAATCCAGAGCCTCCTGAAGGCTGCTGTGGCCATCAGAGCAAGGAAGATCAAGCGCTCTGCCAGGTTCCTCTGGTGGAAGAAACGTACTGTGGAAAATGTCTGGGGTTTGTTTCTTTTTGGGGGCTTTCTGTAGAAATTGTTCCTTTTGTGACCCTTTGGACTCTGAACCTTGTTGCTGTTGCTGTTGGTTTTATTCTCTCTCATTGCTGTTGCAGGAAATTGTTCTTCTCTCAGCCCTTTGGGATCTTTGTGCCACCACAGGGAGGAAGAGGGGCAGTTCTTAGCAGCAGCACACACACTTGTGGGTGCCCATGGGTGGGGACCCCCAGTTCCCCCCAGTTCCCCCCAGTGTCACAGCACATTCCCGTAGATGTCACTGGGTTCCCGCGGTCATCCCTGGAGTCCCCGCAATTCCGCGTAGGTCACCTGGGGATCCTGGAGTGTGGTGGCACGGGGGGACGCTGCAAGAGGCACGGGCTGTGGGTTCTGAGTGGGGTGACACTCATGGGTGACATGTCCCTCTGTGTGTGTCCCCCCCATACTCACCCGCTGTCCTCTTGGTGACCACGACGTGGGTGTACAGCACCTCCCCCTCCCCTGGGGGGGCTGGGGGATCCAGGGGGGCCCTGAGGGAATAAGGGGGATGTGGGGGAGAGAATGGGAAGTCTTGGGGTTGGGGGTGAAGGTTAGAGGGTGGTTTGAGCCCCCCACTCACCTTTCCTGATTTTTCCTGGCAGCTGCAAAGGAAAGAGGGGAGGGGTGACTATGGGGTTCCTGGGCCCTGAGTCCTCTCAGGAATCCTGAATGCCCACGAGACCCTCAATTTCCCACAGGATCCCCAAGCATCCTTGAAGTCTCCCAGTATTCATGAACATCCACAGTGTCCCCGACAAAATCAGCCTCAAGAACCCAAAGCCCAGCAGGGACAGAGACCCCTCAAACGCCCCAAGGGCCCCTGAAAGAACCCCCAACATCCCTGCAGGACCATCCAGCACCTCCCCAAAGCCCTACAGGACCCCCAGACAAGGTCATAATTATGGAGCTGTGTGTGCTGCCCTATACTTCCCCAATTCTGAGGTCCTCAACAGCTCCTTGGGACCCCTGCCCCCCATTGTCACCCACCCACACAGTGCCACCGGTGCCAGGCCACAATGACACCCACAAGCAGGAGCAGGAACAAAAGGGCCCCACCGACCCCTGCAGCCACTGCAAGAAACAGAGGGGGACACATCAGGGTCACCCATCACCCCAGGGATCCTGCACTCCCTGGTGACCACGTGTGAACCCACCTGCATCCCTGTGCATCCCTGTGTCCTGCGGTGTCACCTCCAGGACACCAGGGGTGATGGTGGCATTGGCCACCAGCACTGTGGGGACAGAGACAGGGCTGAGGCCACAGGGAGTGGCTGGCAGCCAGTGTGGGGGGGTTAGGGATGGGTGGGAATGGGTGTGATGGGGGATGTCAAAATTGGGGTCACACCAGAGAGGGGTGAGGGGACAGGGTGGAAGGACACAAGAAAGGTGTGATGGGGGGCAAAGAGGTACCCAAGCAGGTGGCCTGAGCAGGCAATGGGGGCTCCCCGTGCCCATCCCTGCACCCACTGCTCACTGTGACAAAGAGCCGGGTGCTGCTCTTCCGCACGGGCACCCCTCAAGGCGCCCCTGGCAGCTGTAATTCCCCAAGTGGGAGACTCCCATGGTGGGCATTAACAGCTGTGGGGACCCCTGTGGTCCCCCCACCACCTGCCCATCCCGGTAGAACACATGCAGGAGGGGGGCTTGGGGCTTCAGGGGTCTGGGGGTGCTGAGGCAGCCGAGAGTCAGGGGGGACTCCTTGGTGGGTTTTGGGGGAACCTCCAGCACCGGCACAGGGGAGAGCTCAGGGCAGGAGAGAGGAGGGGGATTTGTGGCCCTGAGTTTCTGGGCTGTGGGGCTGTGGGGATGTTGGGGATCAGGGCTTCAGGGTGCTCACCATGCACTGTCACTGTCACTGGTGCTGACTCCTGCCACCCCCAGGATCCCACCTCGCCCTTGCAGCTGTAGCGGCCACTGTGGTTCAGCTTCAGAGGGGACAGGGACAGCTGGGTGCCATTGGGGAACACTCCCAGTTCCTCCTCATCATGGTAGAAGGACACCGAAGTGATCGGTTTGTCTCGCCAGCTCCGGCAGCGCAGTGTCACCGTGTCCCCCTCCAGCAGCACCCGTGCCGGCACCTGCAGCACCAGCCAGGCTGGGGGACAGGGGGGTCCTGTCACATCTCAGGGATCTGGAGGGTCCCCATGTCACCAGGACCTCCCCATTGGGTCACACCCAGCGCACCAGGGGTCTGCAGTACCCCCACGGTTTCGCCCACACTGGGATGCTCTGGGATATCCCCAGAGCTGGGGACAGGCTCTGGTCACACCGGGAGGGGACCCATGGAGCTGAGCCCACTCAGAGCCCTTGGGGTCCCAGCCTGGGGACAACCAAACCTCCCTCACCATCTGAGACGTTTATGGTGGGGCTGAGCCCACTGCCAGGTCTGTCACACTCATAGGTGCCCTTATGGGTGACAATGAGGCGGTCCCGTCCCTGTTGCCACCAGCGCTGCCCGTTCCTGTACCAGGTGGTGTCACCGGCACTCCCTGAGCCCTGGCAGGTCAGTGTCACCCGGTCCCATTCCACCGGTGGCGTCCAGGGGGGTTCCACAAGGAGCTGGGTGGTCTGGGTCCCTGCAGGTGACAGGGGACACCAGACTGCCAGGGCCAGCATGGGCTGGGGACAGTGGGGTGGGGACATGGCATTCACCGAGGACTCACCAGCGAGGCCGAGGGTCTGGGCTGAAAGGGAGAAGGGACAGGGCTTGGAGGGGGTGGCACTGCAGGAACAGTGGCACAAGGCATGGGGTGTGGGGTTTCTCTGAAACGTCTCAGTGGGGGCTTTGGTGTGGCATAGAGGTCTCGAGGACAGGGACCCAGCAACCAACACATGCTCAGGCATGGGGACCATGTGCTGGCACAGGTCACCCTCACCAGCCTCTCAGCCACAGCTCCATGGCCCTGTGCTCATGCTCCCATTCCCATGGCACCTGTCCCCATGGCCCAAGCACATGATACTTGTCCCCTTTTCCCTCTCCCTGTATCCCTGTGTCCTTGTCCCCCCAGCTGCCCCAGCTACAAGGTTCCTTCTGCCACATCCTTGTCTCCACATTTCCTTCCCCCTGTCCTGCCATCTCAGTTCCACTCATCCTTTCCTCTGTTCATGTTCCCAGGGCCACCCCACAACTCTGGTCACACTGGGCTCTGTGCCCTGCTGGCATTGGAGACCTCAGGGGACCCCACAGCCCCCCTGTGCACCCTCCCCTCCCCATCCCCAGGGTGTCAGGCCCATGCCCAGGGCACTCACCCCACAGGAGCAGCGCCACCTTCCCGGACATCCAGGTGTCCCCAGCCATGTGGACTGGCTGTCACTCACTGCTGTGGCCACCACTCCCCTGGCTGGCAGCTCTTCGGATGAAGGGGAAGGAAGCAAGGTCACGCCTGTCCCCACGTGTAGGTGGCCCTTGGTGGGGCAGGGTGGCCACAAGCTGGGCACAGGCTGGGGACAAGGGTAGGTGGGACCAAGTGGGACATGAGGTTCCCAGGAATGGGGGGCTCAGTGGTTTTGGGGACCCAGGACAGGGTGTCTAGGGGAATGGGAGATCCCTGGGACGGGGTTCCTGGGGAATGGGGGTGCTGAAGGGGGAGAGACACTGGGAAGGGGTGGTGGCATGGGAATGGGGGTCCCCAGGGCCTGGGGAACTCAGGGATGGGAGTCCCAGGGGAATGTAAGCGCCAGGATTTGGGGTCAGGAGATGGGGGTCCTCAGGATGAGGGTGCCGGGGGAATCGGGTGTCCTGGGAGAAAAAATGCTCTGGGGAAAGGGAGATTTCAGGGGATGGAATGAACGGGAGAGGGTTTTTGGGGAATGGAGTCCTGGGCCATGGAGATCCTGGCGAATGACCATACAGGCCTACAGGTCACAGGAAAGGGAGGATGGAAGGAATGGGGCTTCCATGATTGGGATCCCTGGGGAATGGGGGCACCAGGTATGGGCAGTGGCTTGGTGAGCCTGTGGGTGAAAGCTCCTTCCCTGGGTGCCTCAGATTTTGGGGTGACTCAGGACCTAAGAAAGTCCCCCCGGGGGGCTTGTTTTTTGGGAGGGTGACCCCAGGTAAGTTCCAGGAAGGTCTGGGCCTGGGTCCTTATTTTCCTCTTTATTTCCATATGGGTCCTCTTTATTTCCACTTCCATCATTTTACTCCTCAATTTCACAACCCCCAGTTCATGCCTTGATGATTCTGTAGAGGCCATGAGCAGGGGGTGAGGGGTCTGCAGGGAGGGCTGGGGAGGCTGTGCAGGATGGGGGTGTCAAGCTTCCCCCCCCCAACATTTTCATTTTCCTGCAGAAGAAGGAAGAGGCTTTTTGACACGTTTGTTACTCTGGGGGTGGGTTCTTTCCTGGGGGGATCCTGTCCCAGGGGGGAACACATGCTGGGCAAGGGGATTCTGTCCCAGGGCATGGAAGGTCTGGAGGGTGGCCAGACTTCTCCATTCTTGCTTGTCCCCTGCTGGATCTGAGCCGGCAAGAGCAGCTTCGGCATGGAACCCACGGCAGGAAGGAGCTCCCAAACTCCTCCTCTTTGAAGCCAGTGGCCATCCAAGTGTGGGGCCCAGCCATGGCCCAGCCCCACTGCACAGGGATGGCCATTGCCCAGCCCTGCTCTGGCCAGCCCCAGGTGGCAGCCAGGACCTGAGGGTTCCCCCTGCCCCCTTGGCTTTGATTCTGGCAGCTTTAGAGCTGCTGCAGAGGTGAGAATTCTGTGGGGGAAAAGGGCCTGCCTGTGGTTTGCTCAGCTCTGCAAGAAGCACAAAACCCAAAGGGAGCCCAAGCAGTGGCTCTGTGAGGGCCATTGATGGTTTTCAGAGCAGGGCTGGCTGGAAACCCCCCCTGCAGGGGTAGCTGGGAGGGAACCAGTCCAGAAATACAGGAATTGATAATTTTGTCCCTTTGCCCCAGGGACTGAGAGAGCCTCTGAACTACTGCAAATCCCACAAAAATTTGCTCAACAACCTGACCTGGACCCTCCTTCTTGAACAAAACCTGCAGCCTTCTGGAACCTCCTGGAAGGAAGCTTTGGGTTCTGGATGTGCACAGCAGAAGAGAGGAAAAAGTGTGGAAATATTGAGCAGGGGCTGCACATGAGGGGCTGGGGAACAGGGGTGTCACAGCAGGAGCAGGGAGTGCCCAGGCAGGGGAATTCAGGGCAAGCTGGAGTGGATTTACCAGGGAATCAGACCCTGAGGCACACACGGACATTTCCAGAGATTCCTCTGCACTGTCCCAAGGATGGACAGAGGTTCTGCCCTCCCTGCAGAACCCTCACCCCTACTTCCACCACCCTGGCGTTCCTCCAACCCGTTTCCTGCTCGTGGCCTCCACAGAATCATCAAGGCACAAACTGTGAAATTGAGGGGGAAAATGATGGAAATGGAAATAAAGAAGAGAAAAAGCCCCTGGGGGCTATAGGGACCCAGGCCCAGACCTTCTTGGAACCTACCTGGGATGACCCTCCCAAAAAAAAAGCACCCTGGGGGGACCTTGCTGGGCCCTGGGTCACCCCAAAATCTGTGGCACCGAGGGAAGCAGCTTTGACCCACAGGCTCACCAAGCCACTGCCCATGCCTGGCGCCCCCATTCCCCAGGGATCCCAATCATGGGAGCCCCATTCCTTCTATCCACTCATCTCTGGGACCCCCATCTCATTACTGCCATTCCCCAGAAACTCCATGGCCCAGGACTTCATTCCCAAGGAACCCGATCCCATTCATTCTATCCCCTGAAATGCTCCTTCTCCCAGGACCTTGATTCTCCCAGGACCCCCTTTCCCACGGGATCTGCCATTCCCCCAGCATCCCCATCTTCAGACCCCAAATCCCTGGAGCCTACATTCCACTGGGATTCCCATCCCTTATTCCCCGCAGCTCGGGGGACCCCCATTCACATGGTACCGCTATTCCCAGTGACTCCCCCTCTTCAGCACCCCCATTCTCCAGGGACCCCCATTCCCTGGGATCCCCCCATTCCCATGGACACCCAGCCCTGGGTCCCCAAAACCACTGAGCCCCCCACTCCTTGGAACCCTATGTCTCACCTTGTCCCAGCCTTGTCCCCAACCTGTGCCCAGCCTGTGGCCACCCTGCCCCCACCAAGGGCCACCTCCACATGGGGACGGATGTGACCTCGCTTCCTTCCCCTTCATCCGAAGAGCCACCAGCCAGGGGAGTGGTGGCCACAGCAGTGAGTGACAGCCAGTCCACATGGCTGGGGACACCGGGATGGCCGGGAAGGTGGCGCTGCTCCTGTGGGGTGAGTGCCCTGGGCACAGGCCTGACACCCTGGGGATGGAGGGGAGGGTGCACAGGGGTCTGCAGGGTTCCCTGAGGTCCCCAATGCCAGCAGGGCATGGAGCCCAGTGTGACCAGAGTTGTGGGGTGGCTGTGGGGACAGGAACAGAGGACAGGGTGAGTTGAACTGGGATGGGGGATGGGGACAGGAACAGAGGACAGGGTGAGTGGAACTGGGATGGGGGATAGGGACAGGGGGATGGGAATGTGGAGACAAGGATGTGGCAGAAGGAACCTTGTGGCTGGGGCAGCAGCGGGGACAGGGACACAGGGATACAGGGAGAGGGACAAGGGGACAAGTACCATGTGCTTGGCCCATGGGGACAGATGCCATGGGAATGGGACCATGGGCACAGGGCCATGGAGCTGTGGCTGTGGGGCTGGTGGGGGTGACCTGTGCCAGCACATGGTCCCCATGCCTGAGCATGTGTTGGCTGCAGTGTCCCTGTCCTCGAGACCTCTGTGCTACACCAAAGCCCCCACTGAGACGTTTCAGAGAAACCCCACACCCCATTCCTTGTGCCACTGTTCCTGCAGTGCCACCCCCTCCCAGCCCTATCCCTTCTTCCTTTCAGCACTGACCCTCGGCCTCGCTGGTGAGTCCTCAGTGAATGCCACCTCCCCACCCCGCTGTCCCCAGCCCATGCTGGCCCTGGCAGTCTGGTGTCCCCTGTCACCCACAGGTGCCCAGACCACCCAGCTCCTCGTGGAGCCCCCCTGGATGCCGCCAGTGGAATGGGACCGGGTGACACTGACCTGCCAGGGCTCGGGGAATGCCAGTGACACCACCTGGTACAGGAACGGGCAGCGCTGGTGGCAACAGGGACGGGACCGCCTCATTGTCACCCTGAGTGGCACCTATGAGTGTGACAGACCCGGCAGTGGGCTCAGCCCCACCATAAACGTCTCAGATGGTGAGGGAGGTTTGGTTGTCCCCAGCCTGGCTCCCATGGGGACCCCGAGGGCTCTGGATGGGCTCTGCTTCATGGGTCATCTCCTGGTGTGACTACAGCCCGTTCCCTGCTGTGGGGATATCCCAGAGCATCCCAGTGTGGGCGAAACCATGGGGGTACTGGGGACTCCTGGTGCGCTGGGTGTGACCCAATGGGGAGGTCCCAGTGACATGGGGACCCTCCAGATCCCTGAGATGTGACAGGACCCCCCTGTCCCCTCAGACTGGCTGGTGCTGCAGGTGCCGGCACGGGTGCTGCTGGAGGGGGACACGGTGACACTGCACTGCTGGAGCTGGAAAGACAGACCGATCACCTCGGTGTCCTTCTACCACGAAGAGGAGGAACTGGAAGTGTTCCCCAATGGCACCCAGCTGTCCCTGTCCCCTCTGAAGCTGAGCCACAGTGGCCGCTACAGCTGCAAGGGCCAGGTGGGATCCTGGGGGTGGCAGGAGTCAGCACCAGTGACAGTGACAGTGCATGGTGAGCACCCCGAAGCCCCCACCCCAACACCCCCACAGCCCTTCCCCAGAGACTCGGTGCCACAAATCCCCCTTCCCTCTCCTTCCCTGAGCTCTCCCCTGTGCTGGTGCTGGAGGGTCCCCCCGAGCCCACCGAGGGGTCCCCCCTGACTCTCAGCTGCCTCAGCACCCCCAGCCCCCTGCAGCCCCAAGCCCTGCTCCTGCATGTGTTCTATCCGGATGGGCAGGTGGTGGGGGGCCCACAGGAGTCCCCACAGCTGTTGGTGCCCGCTGTGGGAGTCTCCCACTCAGGGAATTTCAGCTGCCAGGTGCGCTCCGGGGTGGGCCATGCAGTGAGCAGCACCAGGCTCCGCGTCATGGTGCACAGTGAGTGCAGAGATGGGCAGGGGGAACCCCCACAGCTTGCTCAGGCCACCTGCTTGGGTATCTCTTTGTCCCCCATCACACCATTCTTGTGTCCTTCCACCTCTCCCCTTGTCCCCTCACCCCTCTTTGGTTTGACCCCAATTGTGACATCCCCCATCACACCCATCCCCCCCATCCCTATCTCCCCATACTGGCTGCCAGTCCCTCCCTGTGGCCTCAGCCCTCTCTGTCCCTGCAGTGCCTGTGGCCAATGCCACCATCACCCCTGGTGTCCTGGAGGTGACACCGCAGAACACAGGGACACACATGAACACAGGTGGGGTCACACATGGTCACCAAGGAGTGCAGGAACCCCTGGGGTGATGGGCAATCCTGATGTGCCCCCCTCTGTTTCTTGCAGTGGCTGCCGGGGTTGGTGGGGCCCTTTTGTTCCTGCTCCTGCTCATGGGTGTCATTGTGGCCTGGCACCGGTGGCACCCTGTTGGTGGGTGACAATGGGGGGACAGGGGTCATGGAGAGAGGTGGGAAGGGTCCCAGAGAAGGAAGGCTGTAAGGCAGCACCCACAGTCCCTGACTTGGGAGGGGCTGAGACCCAGTGACCATGGCTCAGAGAACTGGGGTGGTATTGGAGGGTTGTGTAGGGACTGTGGGGGTTCTATCGGGGGTCCCCCTCCCTGCCAGGCTCGGGGTTCTGGGGGCTCAGGGTGTTGGTACAAGTGGGGTGGTTCAGGGATACTTGGGTGCATCAGGATACTGGGGGGGCCTGGGAAGAATTGTGTGTCTGGTGGTGGTTCAGCATTCCCAAGGGTGGATGCGGGCCCCTGGGTCTCCAAAGTCACCCCTCCAGTTTTCCTTTGCAGATGCCAGGAAGCACCAGGAAAGGTGAGTGCAGGTTCCAGCCATGATACACCTTTGACCCAAACCCCCAGGACCTCCCATGCCCTTCCACACAGCCCCTTATTCCCACAGGGCTACCCCAGACCCCCTGGCACCCACGGTGGAGGATCCTCAGGAGACGTACATGAAGCTGCAGTGGCAACCGTGGGAACCCAGTGACATGTATGACAGCCTACACCAAAAGTTGTGATGCTCTGGGAAGCAGGAGGCACTGGGTGACACTGGGGGTGCTCCCTCCATGGCTCCTGTGGTTGCCCATCCTTCCAAGGGAGGTGGTCCTGGGTCAGGGGGCGTCCTCACAGGGCACCCTCTGCTCCCCATTTCCTCTCCTCGTACCCCCAAGGGCTCCCCCATCCCTTTTGCTCGCACCTGCAGGGGCTCCCACACCCCATCCAAGTGCCCAAGTACTCTCAGTGACTGCCCCATTCCCTCCCCACAGTGCTTGCAGTACACCCAGGGCTTCCCCATTCCCCCTCCCACTACCCCTGTCCCATCCCTCTTTAAAATGGGGAGTCGGGGAGGATTCTTGCTGAAAGGTTTCTCAGATGAAAATGAAGCACAAACACAGCAATATTATATCTGAGAACTGTTTATTGACAAAGGAGGGTAAGTGTTCTTACCGAAGGGGGAGAGAAGGGAGTAGAAACGGAAAAGGAAAGAGAGAGAAACAGAAGACAGGGACAGCGTTACCATAAGAAGCCCGGGAGCTCTGTGAGCATCAGCTCGGCAGATGGAGTGTGTGTGCTGCGAGCCACGGCGAGCCCACAGGGCTTTTGTGAGTGGCTGGGCAGGATTTCCAAGCGATGGCACCTGCGTGTCTCTGGCATCGGCCAGCGATGGCTGCAGGCTGGCTGCTGCGGGCTGGCTGCGGGCTGGGGCTGCGGCACTGGTGGCTCTGGGCTGGCTGCCGCGGGCTGGTGCTGCGGTGGGCAGGTGCAGCAGGCTCGGTGCTGTGGGCAGCGTGGGAAATGCAGCACAGGCGGTGGGTGGGTGCAGGCAGCATCCGCTCTGTCGGGGAAACAATGCAGGAGGGCAGGACGAACAGGAATGAGCTGCCTGGTGGAAGCAGCCAAGCAGGGAAGAACGGGTGCAGACAGGGAAGAAGGACCACCGGGAGGAAAAGGCGAGGCGGGGAATATAGCTGATATTTGTGTCCGACGTCCGGGAGGAATGATGCATCTGACTCCATCTGTTCAGAAGGCGAATTAAGTACTTTATTCTACTATATTATTCTATATTATATTACATTACATCTAAACTGAATCTGCCAAGCACTCAACTGCACTCCACACTGCACAGAATCTCATGACTGCCAGCCCACATTCCCAACACACACATACCTGGATTCAATTGGTCAGTGAATCAAAACACTCACACCAGAATCTAATCACCAATTCCCTTCAGGTAAACAATCTTCCACAATGCATTCCACTTGTGAACAACACAGCAGCAGTAAATGAGATAAGAATTGTTTAGATCATTTTTGATTTTCTCACTGCTTCTCCCATGTTCAGAGAATGTGAATCCCACAGGGGAGGAGGGCCAAACTGACCCTCCAAGCGAGTCCCTGATCCCTCCAAGAAACCCAAAGCCAAAGTCTCCTATTGTGTCACAGTTTACTGCTTTTATTTGAAAAGGCTCCTCCCACAGCCCGATTTCCTGGGCATTTTTTCACACACTTTTTTCCCAGGCATCTGTCTCACCAGCCAGTGGGGGTCACTCACAGCCCCATCACGGAAGCTTTCTCTCCCCTGATCATCTGTTGTGTGAAGCCTCGCCGGGGACAGGGTTCCCAGCACATGTACAACCCACAGAGTCATTTTTCACCTCATGTGTATCATGTGTTGAGACATGAATCAAAATCAGATTTGTTCCTCTGAACCCCCATGTGCTTAGTGGCTCTGCAATCCCCCTCCCAGTGCTCCCAGTAAGGTGGCTTACTGGTGCCTGTCCCAGTTGCAAGGGGGCACAGGACCTGGTTCCCTGCTCCTGGCAAAAAATGCAGCTCTTTGGTTAAACTGGCAGAAATGGTGTTTCTTTGTTCAGCTCTGTCAAGGAAGCTGAACAAGGTGGGAACCTCCCTTGGAATGGAAAATACGACCCCCTTCTCTCTGAACTATTATAACTTATAAATTACGGGGCTTTTAGGAAAAGATGTGGGAACAGGAATAATTGTCTTTTACTGGTATATATTGTGAGAAACAAGTTAATGGAGGTTGTTTTTGCTGGATGTTATATGAATTGATATTACATTATTGATTATGTTGTTGATAAAATATTGTGATGTTGTTAGTGTTGGGACAGTGATATGAATTGTGGAGTGGTCGATGTTGTGGTGGTGGCCATGAAAGGGTGGGGCCCAGCCATGGCCCAGCCCCACTGCACAGGGATGGCCATTGCCCAGCCCTGCTCTGGCCAGCCCCAGGTGGCAGCCAGGACCTGAGGGGCCCCCCTGCCCCCTTGGCTTTGATTCTGGCAGCTTTAGAGCTGCTGCAGAGGTGAGAATTCTGTGGGGGAAAAAAGGCCTGCCTGTGGTTTGCTCAGCCCTTCAAGAAGCACAAAACCCAAAGGGAGCCCAAGCAGTGGCTCTGTGAGGGCCTTTGATGGTTTTCAGAGCAGGGCTGGCTGGAAACCGCCCTGCAGGGGCAGCTGGGAGGGAACCAGCCCAGAAATACAGGAGTTGATCATTTAGTCCCTAGCAGCAAGGAACTGAGAGAGCCCCGGAACTGCTGCAAAGACAACAACAATCTGCTCAATAACCTGACAGGGATGCTACTTCTTGAACAAAACCTGCAGCATTCTGGGACCTCATGGAAAGAATATTTGTGTTCTGTCTCAGCTGCCAGACAAGAGGGAAAAGTGTGGAAATACTGACCAGTGGCTGTGCCCCTGCCCTCCTCACCTGCGCAGGGCACGGGGAATAAATAGGGCTCTGCCCCGCTTCTGCACCGCCCCTTCCAGGGTACCCCTCCCCTTCCCAGAGCTGTGGGATCTTACCCTGGCAATGCTCAGTCCCGACACATTGCGACAGTAGCTTCGGACACGCTGCCATGGTTGGTTTGGACACTCCATGACCATCCAGGCACTCCCAGCGCGATGGCAGCTGGGCCCTTCCCGGTGCTCCGGGACCACCATTGCGGTCCCTCCTTTCCGTGAACCCCACCGTGGGGTCTCTGCCCCCCCGCTGTCCCAGGCTCTCCCCTCTGCCTTTTCTCTCTCTCCATGCACGGGGCTCCCCAGTTGGGTCCCAGTCAGTCCCTCCATCCCAGCCCCTCCCAACCGCTGCCCCCCGGCCCCTCCGGCCGCACCCCCCCAACAGCCCCGGGACCAGCACTGGCTGAGGCTGCCGAGCTCCTGCAGGATGAGACGTTCCTGGGGCAGCGCTCGCTGAGCGGGGCCCGGCTCCCTCACGCCGTCCTTGCCCGCAGCACTAGAGCTCCTGCAGCCCCGGGCGGGTCCTTCCGGATGTGCCGACTGCTCCCGGAGAGCTGCCCTTTGTCGGGAACCAGCCCAGGAGCACCCGAATCATCCCCAAAGCCTGGGCCGGGACCTCCTGTGAGGCTGAGCCTGAGGGGTTTGGGAGCCCGATGAGTGTCACTGCTCTGCCCCAAAATCTGGGGGAAGCAGGAATGACAAGCTGTGCCCAACCATGGCCCAGCCCCCTGGGCCTCACCTGAGCACCCTGCAGAATTCCCAGCACTCCTGCTCCACCTGCATGCCCAGGTGCTGTTCCCGGGGGCCCCCTGCTCCAGCCGCTCCCGCCTCAGCTGCTGCTCCAGCTCAGCCTTCCTGGCCAGCCAGCGGGAAGCAGCAGCAACATGGCACAGGCACTGAATCATCCCCAGCACCAGCAAAACCTTCCCGGCAGTAAAGAAAGCTCCTTGTGGCCAGAGGTGGGGGCATGTGACCTCCAAATGGTATCCAATGCTGCCTTGTGTGTCCCAAAATCCCTGTGAGAGGCAGTGGAGCCATGCGTTTGTGCACAGGGATACTTTAGGAGCATGGCTGAACTTCAGGAGCCCCAGCCCTAATTACAACACCTCCTTAAGGGCAGCTCCTCTGCAGCTCCCAGAGCAGAAGAGGGGCATTGTCCCAACCAGCTCCAGTTTTGCCCCATTTTCCCCTCCCAAGGCAATGCCCCCAGCCTTGGCTGTCCCTGTGCTCCAATTGAGGCAGCAGACCCCTCGGGACTGTGGCTCTGCTCTCCTCTTCTTACTCCTTCTCCCTGTGTGGCTTCTCTGTTGGGACCAGCAGTGGCCCAGGAAGGGCAGGAAATCCAAACGTGCTCTGAAACCCCCTGAGGAGCCCCAGCAGAGTCAGCACCGAGCTTTCCTCAACATCCCAGAGCAATTCAACATTCCCAGAGTTGCTGTGCAAGGACTGAAGGAGGAAAAGGGAATGAAAGGCTGAGGGTTTGCAGGAATTGTGGTGTAAAGCCACCAGAGGTGCTGTTGTGGACCCGAGACCTGCCTGGGGTCAGGCGCTGCCTTCTTTCCATTCGGGATCATGGACAGTGGTCGCAGGCGATGGGCAGGACGTGTGCCTGATCCCGGGACACTGCTATGCTTCCACTGGGCACTGGGATCCAACCTGCTGCCTTGGCGGCTTCTGCCCGCTGCCAGTGGTGGTGCTGGGATCGATTGGTGCCTGTGAGTTTGCAAAAGGAGCGATTTCCCCTCCTCCATCCTGTCCAAGGCTGCCATGGCCCCTGAGGGGATGGAGCTCGACCAGGGCGCCCCCTGCTGGCCGGGAGTGCTCCTTGCAGCGCCCCCTGCTGGCCGGGAGTGCTCCCTGCAGCGCCCCCTGCTGGCCGGGAGTGCTCCCTGCAGCGCCCCCTGCTGGCCGTGGTTATAACTGCCACAAAAACCAACAGCGCTGAGCAGGAGGGACTGTTCTGGTTTTGTGTTGTTTGTTCTGTTTTGGTTTATAAATTTCCCAGTAAAGAGTTGTTATTCCTTTTCCTGCACTTCTGCATGAAAGCCCCATAATCTCTGAAATTAAAAAATGTTTTAGTCATGGGTCTTCTTTCCATTCCAGGAATGTTTCCACTTTTCTTGACAGATATTTCTCATTTCAATGAGTAGCCAAATCGTGTGTTGCAGCACGGATGGGGCAGATACCTTAAGAGGAGACACGGTCAGGGACTTGGCCACCTCTGCCCTTTCAGCCAGTTGGGCTGCTAAGGGCCCTCTCCCCAGCTGGCACTTCTTGTCATCCGGCCATTCAGGAGCTGGCTTTGGCAGAGTGTCACACTGTCCCCAGTGTGCCACAGCTGACAGACTGATGGACAGATGGGCCCTGTCTCACCAAAAGCAAGGCCTGACCCACCCCTGCCACACACAGGTATTCCAAATGTCTCCAGAAATCAAATGTTTCCTGTCTCTGACAACCTGCCCTGTTCCATGGCCTAATCCTAACTGCCCTGGGAAAGGGGGAGGCTCCGGAAGCCCAGAGAAATTTGTGACATCCTGGTGTGGGGAACATGGCAGAGGAGGGGCTTGTGAAAGGGGAGAAGAGAATCCAGAGCCTTCTGAAGGCCGCTTTGGCCATCAGAGAAAGGAAGGTCCAGAACTCGGCCAGGTTCCTCTGGTGGAGGAAATTTGCTGTGGGAAATGTCTGGGGTTTGTTCATTTTTGGGGACTTTCCCTGAAAATTGTTCCTTTTTGTGACAATTTGGACTCAGAACCATGTTGCTGTTGCTTTTATTCTCTCTCGTCGCTGTTGCAGGAATATGTTCTTCCCTCAGCCCTTTGGGATCTTTGTGCCTCCACCGGGTGGGAGAGGGGCAGTTTTGGTGGCAGCACACTCACTTGTGGGTGCCCATGGGTGGGAAACCCCAAGGCCCGCCAGTTCCCCCCAGTGTCACAGCATATTCATATAGATGTCACCAGGTTCCCATGGTAGCCACCTGGGGTTCCTCGAGTGTGGTGGCACAAGGGGACACTGCAATAGACACAGACTGTGGGATTTGGGTGGGGTGACACTCATGGGTGACGTGTCCCTCTGTGTGTGTCCCCCCCATACTCACCCGCTGCCCTCTTGGTGACAGTGATGTGGGTGTACAGCACCTCCCCCTCCTCTGGGGGGACCGAGGGATCCGGGGGGGCCCTGAGGGAATAAGGGGGATTTGGGGGAGAGAATGGGAGGTCTTGAGGGTTGGGGTAAAAGGGGAGAGTGTGGTTTGAGCCCCCCACTCACCTTTCTTGATTCTTCCTGGCAGCTGCAAAGGAAAGAGGGGAGGAGTGACTGTGGGGTCCCCAGGCATCTGATCCCTCTTAGGATTCCTGAACACCCATTGGGCCATCGATTTCTCAGAGGACCCCAGGCATCCCTGAAGTCTCCCAAAATTCATGAACCTCCACAGTGCCCCTGACCAACTCAGCCTCAAGGACCCAAAGGCCAGCAGAGACAGAGACCCCCCAAACGCCCCCAGGACTTCTGAACGAACCCCCAACATCCCTGCAGGACCCTACAGCACCCCCAGTCAAGGTCACCATTTTAGGGCGGTGGGAGGCACATTATGGTTCCCCAGTTCTCGGGGCCTCTACAGCTCCCTAGGACCCCCGTCCCCCCATTGTCACCCACCCACAGGGTGCCACCGGTGCCAGGCTACAATGACACCCACGAGCAGGAGCAGGAACAAAAGGACTCCACCGACCACTGCAGCCACTGCAAGAAACAGAGAGGGGGCACATCAGGGTCACCCATCACCTCAGTGGTGCTGCAGTCCCTGGTGAACTTGTGTGTCCCCACCTGTGTCTCTGTGTGTCCCTGTGTCCCGTATTGTCACCTCTAGTGCCAGCTCTGGGCTGAGTGCCCGGAACACGCGGTGCCTGTCTGCCTGGTTGGTGGCCATGCACTGGTAGGTGCCTGAATGTCCCACATTGGTGGGACATTGGTGGCCCTGAACTCCAGAAGGGAACCTCGGGCCACCTCCTGCCCGTTGTGCAGCCAGGTGAAGGTGACAGGGGCTGACCCCACCCGCACCGAGCAGTGCAGAGTAACAGGGTCACCTGCACACATCTGGTGTGACAGGGGGCCGGGGGTGATGGTGGCATTGGCCACAGGCACTGTGGGGAGAGAGACAGGGCTGAGGACACAGGGAGGAGCTGGCAGGTGGTGGAGGGGGATAGGGATGGGGCGGATGGATGTGATGAGAAATTTCAGGGATGGGGTCACACCGCAGAGGGGTGAGGGGGCACAGGGCAGAGGAGAGGAGAGCCAAGAAATGTGTCTGGGAGACATGGAGGTTCCCAGGCAGGGGACCCCAGGAGACAATGGGCGCTCCCCGTGCCCATCCCCGGACTCACTGCGCTCTGTGACGGGGAGCCAGGTGCTGCTCTTCTGCACAGCCCCCTGGTCAGAGGGCACCTCGCAGCTGTACTTCCCTGAGTGGGAGACCACCAAGGCAGGCACCAAAAGCTGCGGTGACCCTTGCGGGCCCCCCCCCTCCACCTGCCCATCCTGATAGAACAGGAGGGGGAGTGCAAGTGGGAGGCTTGGAGCCACAGGGGGCTGGGGGTGCTGAGGCAGCTAAGACTCAGGGGGTACCACCTGGTGGGCTTGGGGGACCCTCCAGCACCGGCACCAGAAAGAGTTTAGGGAAGGTGATGAGAGGTGAGGAGTGTGACTCAGATGCACTGGGAAGTGGCTTTGGGTTTGTCAGGAGATGGGAGTTCCAGCCGTGGGGGTGCTCACCGTGCACTGTCACTGTCACTGCTGCTGAGCCTGACAACCAGGACCTCACCCACCCCTTGCAGTGGTAGCCGCCACTGTGGTTCAGCTGGAGGGGGGACAGGGACAGCTCGATCGCATTAAGGGTCCTTGTCAGATTATTCTCATCCTTTAAAAATCGCACCTTGGTGACCAGGCTGTTCCAGCGGGCACGGCAGCGCAGTGTCACCGTGTCCCCCTTCAGCAGCACCCGTGCTGGCACCTGCAGCACCAGCTCATCTGTGAGACAGGAGGGTCCCATCTTACTGAGAGGCTCGAGATAGGTCAGAGGTGGGTCCCCATGGCACTGGGGACATCTGGGTGCACTGGGATGCACTGGGATGTCCCTGTGTGCAGGGCACAGGCTCCTGGCACATGAGCAGTGTGAAGCCATCCACGGAGTGGAGCCCACCCAGACCTGTCAGGGGCCACCCAGATCATGTAAGATTCCCCCTCACCATCTAAGACTGTCAGAGGGGGGCTGAGCCCACTGCCGGGTCTGTCGCACGTGTAGGTGCCACTCTCTGTAACATTGAGGCAGTCGTGTTTCACCGGCCACCAGCGTCACCCGTTCCTGTACCAGGTGGTGTCACCGGTGCTGCCCGAGCCCTGGCAGGTCAGTGTCACCCGGTCCCGCAGCACTGGTGGCCTCCAGGGGGGCTCCACAAGGAGCTGGGTGGTCTGGGCACCTGTGGGTTACAGGGGACACCAGCCTGCCAGGGCCAGCGTGGGGCTGGGGACAGCGGGGTGAGGACATGGCATTCTCCAAGGACTCACCAGCGAAGCCAAGGGTCTGGGCTGGAAGGGAGAAGGGACATGGCTGGGTGGGTATGGCACCATGGGGACAGAGGCACAGGGGCACGGAATGTGGAGGCTGTGCCCGAAAGGCCTCAGTTGGGGCACTGATGTGGCACAGATGTCTTTAGGACAGTGACACAGCAGCCAACACATGCTCAGGCATGGAGACTGTGCTGGCACAGGTCACCCCCACCAGCCTCACAGCCACAGCCCCATGGCCCAAGCACATTATACTTGTCCCCTTGTCCCTGTATCTCTGTGTCCCTGTCACTGTCCCTGCAGCTTCCCCAGACACAAGGTTCCTTCTGTCACATCCTTGTCCCCACATTCCCATCCCCCTCTCCCTGTCCCCCCATCCCGGTTCCACTCTTCCTGTCCTCTTTTCCTGTCCCCAGGGCCAGCCCACAACTCTGGTCACACTGGGCTCCATGCCCTGCTGGCCTTGGGGACCTCAAGGAACCCAGCAGCCCCCCAGTGCCCCCTCCTATCCCTGGGGTGTCAGGCCTGTGCCCAGGGCACTCACCCCACAGGAGCAGCGCCACCTTCCCGGCCATCCCGGTGTCCCCAGCCATGTGCACTGGCTGTCACTCACTGCTGTGGCCACCGCTCCCCTGGCTGGCGGCTCTTCGGATGAAGGGGAAGGAAGCGAGGACACGTCTGTCCCCACGTGTAGGTGGCCCTTGGTGGGGGCAGGGTGGCCACAAGCTGTGGACAGACTGGGGACATGATGGGAGAGTCTGGGGACATGGAGGGGGCTCAGGGGATGTCAGCAACCAAGGATGGGTGTCCAGGAGAAAGGGGGTCCTCGGGAATTGGGGTATCCATGCCTGGGTGGATTCAGGGATGGGGGTGCTGTGGAAACATGGTCCCCAGGGATGTGGGGTCATGGCATTTGGGTGCCAGGGTTGGGGGTGCAGGGGGAAAAAGGGGACCCCCAGGAATAGCGATTCTGGGGGAAAAAGCAGCCCATGGGATGGGATCAAGGCAACGGTGGTCCTGGGCAATGGCAGTCCTGGGATGGGCGTCCCCAGGGAAGAGAGACCAAGGCAATGGGGTCCCAGGGGAATAGGGATGCCAGGGATGGGCAGTGGCTGGGTGGGAATAGGGGTCACAGCTCCTTCCCTGGCTGCCTCAGATTTTGGAGTGACTCAGAGCCCAGCACAGCACACCCCCCTGGGGAACCCAGGGATCTCCTGGGATGCTCTGGCTCTCTGGCCCACACACTCCTGGGTCAGGTCCCCCCATTTCCTGGGCACTCCCAGGCATCACTTGATGCCCAATTGCTTGAGACAAAATTATACATCCATAGAATAAAAGCAAACATCTTTCCTACAGAATTTTTTCCCCAACAAAGGACATACTCAGCAAGAATCTAACAGAGAAGGTATACAAGGCTCTGGTTTATAGAATCATTTTAACAGTTCCTCTCCCAACAAGTCACTCACAATGAAAACACATACAACTCACTATGAAATGAGACTTTTTGGCTGCCTTTAGGAGCCCATTGGTGCATCCCACAGCAGCGTTTTCTTGTGAATAACAGAGAGAATGGAATCTCCCTGCATGTCTAACAGCTCCATGGGATTGTTCCCTGCCTGCTGGGCAGCAACCCAGGCCATAAGGAAGCCTTTTCTTGGGCTATCTTTAGGAACTCTCCCCATTTTGCTCATTGCCACCCTGAAACTTGATTCACTTCCCATGGAGGAAGGGCAGAAGCTCTGTCCATCCTTGGGACAGTGCACAGTAATCTCTGGAAATGCCTGTGTGTGCCTCAGGGTCTGATTCCCTGGTAAATCCACTCCAGCCTGCCCTGAATTCCCTTGCCTGGGTACTCCCTGCTCCTGCTGTGACACCCCTGTTCCCCAGCCCCTCGTGTGCAGCCCCTGCTCAATATTTCCACACGTTTCCCTCTCTTCTGGTGTGCACATCCAGAACCCAAACCTTTCTTCAGGAGGTTCCAGAAGGCTGCAGGTTTTGTTCAAGACAGAGGGTTTAGGTCAGGTTGTTGAGCAGATTGCTGTTGTCTTTGCCGTAGTTTTGTCGTTTTCTCAGCCCCTTCATCAAGGGGACAAATGATCACATGCTGTATTTCCGGGCTGGTTCCCTCCCAGCTGCCTCTGCAAGGGGGGTTTCCAGCCAGCCCTGCTCTGAAAACCATCAAAGGCCCTCACAGAGCCACGGCTTGGGCTCCCTTTGGGTTTTGTGCTTCTTGCAGGGCTGAGACAACCACAGGCAGGCCTTTTTCCCCCACAGAATTCTCACCTCTGCAGCAGCTCTAAAGCTGCCAGAATCAAAGCCAAGGGGGCAGGGGGGACCCTCAGGCCCTGGCTGGGCCCCAGCCTTGCATGGCCACTGGCTTCAAGGAGCAGGAGTTTGGGAGCTCCTTCCTTCCCTGGGCTCCATTCCCAAGCTGCTCTTGATGCCTCAGATCCTGCAGAGGACAAGTAAGGATGGAGAAGTCTCGAACAGGATTTCTCCCAAAACCCAGTAAACCCAAATCATCCCAAGCTCCAGGACAGAAATCCCACGGGGGGAGTTTTGGGGAGCAGTAGAGGGATGGGGCAGCCCCAAATAGCTCCAGACCCTCGCAATGTCTCAGCCCTGTTGCAGCTATTTTGGGGCCAAGTCAGCCACTTTTCTAGGGGCAAAAATCTACAATTTTCCACCCCAGTGCGGAGGTGGGGGGGGGGGGGGGTGCGGGGGGGGGTGGGGGGGGGAGGGCAGGATGGTCCTTGGGGTTTTGAACATAGGGGAGGGTGCACAGTCGGGAAGGTCAGGAGTGTTTCATCTGGCTCACAGTGCTGAGACCCTGAGGGACAGGGTGGTTGTTGTGGGCTCTTGGGGGGTCTGTGCCCTCCCCAGCTGGCACTTACCCCATGTCACCCCCTACTGTCACCACTATAGGGGCTTCTCACACATGGAAAGTTCGTGGAGAGCTGCAGGATGGGGGGGTTGGGTTCCACCTAAAAATCTAAAAGGGGAATTAAGGGCTCCCAAACTGGGTGGGGCAATCAAGGGTGGTTGTAGAGGGGACAAGGCACATCCCAGGTTGCAACACCCCAGAGGTCACTATGTCCCACCGGGGAGAGGTGGTGGGCAGGGCCACCTCCCAGGAAAAGGGTTCACAGGACTTCCCACCCCTGGGACAGTGACACACCCCACCAGAATGTGTCACCCCTGGGACAGGTTCCCCCCAGGTCATGTCATCCCCCAAACAGAGACCCCAACAAGAAAGGAACTCCCTGGATGTGCCTCCCCAGAACAGAACGACCCCTCCCTCTGACCCTAAGCACAAATGGCTTTGATGAAATGATGAGTGAAAGCATTGGGGGGCACAGCTGGGCACCTGCATCCCTCACAGAAGAGACCTGGAACCTTCTGGAAGCCTCTTGTGGTGCCCAAACCCTCAACCATGAGCACCCCAGGGGGCCTGCGCTGGACCCTGGTGTCCCCCAAATCTGAGGCACACAGTGAAGGAGCTGTGACCTCCCCTGCCAACCCAGCCACTGCCTATCCCTGGGACCCCCATTCCACTGGGAACCCAATCATGGGATCCCAATTCTTTAAGGTCCCTCCTCCCTGGGACACCCATCCCAGAACTGCCATTCCTCAGGATCTCCATGGTCCTGGATCCACCTTCCCTTCATCCCATCCCATGGGTCACCATTCCATTCCCCCAGGACCCCAACTCTGACAGGCCCCAGCCCAACTGACACCCCCATCCCTGGGACCGGCATCCCATGACCCAAAGTCCCTGGGAACCCCATTCCTGGGCCCCCACCCATGGGGACCTCATTCCCAGGCGCTCCGATCCCCTGGGTCCCCCTCCTCAGGATCCCCATTCTCTGAACCCTCATTCCTTCAGGACATCCCTCCCAGGACCCCATTCCTCGGTTACCTCTTTCACTAGGACACCCAACCTTCACTCCCCACATTCCCTGATTGCCCCAGTCCTGCCCCCACCCTGCCCCCACCTAGGGCTACCTCCACGTGGGGACAGGACGTGGCCTCGCTTCCTTCCCCTTTGGCCAAAGAGCCGCCACCCAGGGGACAGGTGGCCCTGGCAGTGAGTGACAGCCAGCCTGGATGGCCGGGGACACCCAGATGGCGGGAAGGTGATGCTGCTCCTGTGAGGTGAGTGCCCCAGGCATGGGCCTGACACCCCGTGGATGGGCCCTGGTGAGGGAGAGACTTGTGGGGAGGGGGCACAGGGGGGTTGTGGGATCCCCTGAGGTCCCCATGGCCAGCAGTGCTGGAGCATGGGCATGGACCCCAGTGTGACCAGAGTTGTGGGGTGGCTGTGGGGACAGGAACAGGGGACAGGAATGTGGCAGCTGGGATGTGGGAATAGGATGCAGGGAGAAGAATGGAGGGAAGGGGATGTGAGGAATGGGATGTAGGGACAGGGATATGGCAAGAGGCACCATGGAGCTGGGGCACCTGTGGGGACAGGGACAGACAGACTGCGCCATTCAGATGGGCCATGGGGACTGCTGCCATCTGAATGGGATCATGGGCACAGGGCCATGGGGACGTGGCCATGGGGACAGGTGCCATGAGGCTGGTGGGGATGACCTGTGCCATCATCAGGTGTCTGTGGTGTCACCACTTCCTGCCTCCACCCAGGGTAACCACACTGTCCCCATCCCCAGGGAATCCATTCCCAACAGATGTGGCTGTGGGCAGCTGTGACACAGACATGTCCCCTGGCCTCTCCAGACCTGTTGGGGACCATTCCTGAGCCCTTTCTCATGAGAACCAGTGTCCCAAAGGGGACAGTTTGGGGGACAGCCCCCACACCCTGCAACCTGTGTGCCACTGTTCCTGCAAGGCCACCCTCACCCAGCCTTGTCCCTTGTCCCTTCCAGCCCAGACCCTCGGCCTCTCTGGTGAGTCCTCGGGGGATGCCATGGACCCACCCCACTGTCCCCAGCCCTGTGCTGGCTGGTGTCCCCTGTCACCTGCAGGCACCCAAACCCTCCAGCTCCTCATGGAGCCCCCCTGGAGGCCGATGGTTTTGTGTGACTGGGTGACACTGACCTGCCAGGGCTCGGGGCCACCTGGTGCCACCATCTGGTCCAAGGATGGGCAGTGCTGGTGGCCAGAAGGACACGAGCCCTTGCTCATCAGCAAGAGTGGCACCTGCACAAGTGTGACAGACCTGGCACCTGGCTCAGACCCTCTGTGCACATTCTAAAGGGTGAGAGCTCTTTGTGCTCCTACCCTGGCACCTGCAGGAACCTGATAGCTCTGGGTGAGCTCAGCTTCATGGCTCACACCCCTCATGTGACAAGAGCTTGCACACAGGGACATCCCAGAGCATCACTGGAGCATCCCCTGTACACACCAGTGCATCCCAGTGTGATGAGAGCACCCTATTGCAATGGGGGCCCCCTGGTTCCTTCTGTTGCCATCGGGACCCCCTGTCCCACAGCCACCCCAGTGCTGCAGGTGCCAGCGCAGGCGCTGCTGGAGGGGGACACGGTGACCCTGAGCTGCCCGGGTCAGGCAGAAGGAGTCAGTCCTTGCAGTGCACTTCCACCACGACGGGAAGGATCTGGGGAGGTACCTCCATAGGACCGAGCTGCTCCTGCTGCCCCTGCAGCTGCGGCACAGCCGTCGCTACCACTGCAATGTCCGGGGAGGCTCCTGGCCGGAATGGTCCCTGTGGGCACAGTCAGCACCAGTGACAGTGACAGAGCACGGTGAGCACCCACACCTCATGCCTCAGCACCCCCACAGCCCCTTCACAGCAGACTCGGGGTCACATCCCCCCTGCCCCATTCCTTCCCAGTGCTCTTCATGGTGCGGATGCTGGAGGGTCGCCCTGAGCTCACCATGGAATCCCCCCTGGCTCTCAGCTGCCTCAGCACCCCCAGTCCCCTATGGCTCTGCGCCCCCTCCTGCATGTGTTCTACCGGGACGGACGGTGGTGGGGGGCCTGCAGGGGTCCCTGCAGCTGCTGGTGCCCATTGTGGGGTCTCCCACTCAGGAAATTACAGCTGTGTGGAGCACGGAGCGGGAAGCTGTGCAGAAGAGCAATATCCATCTCCATGTCATGTTGCACAGTGAGTGTGGGGATGGGCACAGGGAGCCCCCACAGCCTCCTCAGGTCCTTCAGCCCTGCCTGGGGACCCCCACTACTGCCCGGGTCTCCTATTCCTGTCACGGGTCCCCAGTCCTTTTTTATCCCCAGGTCCCTGGCCGGGTCACCCACCCCTCACTGGATCCTTTCACCCATCCCTGGTTCGATCTCACCTCTCTCTTAAGTCCCCCCATGTAGGAAAGGCATTTTGTGCTGTTCTTGTGAGCCAGCAAAGGCTTCCTAAAGATAAAGAAAGCCCCATATCTCTCCCAAGGAAGACATCAAGGCTGTCACAATGAAAATATCATGAAGGAGAGAAAGTTAAAAGATACGGACTCTAGCTGACTCACAGAATGACGTGGCTCCTTGTTCTCCTACTGAGAACTTTGTTTCTCTCTTATGACCAATGGGCAGTGAATGTGTCTGTTAAGTAAATGTAAATACCTTGAAAAACTATAAAAGCAGCATGTTGCTATAATAAATCTCTCTTTTACACCCTTCTGGTGCAGTTGTGGTGTTTGGCGCTGTGTCGCGCTCTATCGCGACATCTGGTGGCCGCCCACCGTGATTGCAACTGGACTGTAAAAAAGGGAAAGGAAAAAAACAGAGAAAAAAGTTGAAGGGTACCCTAAAAATGAGAGAAGGCAGGAAGGACACTGCGGAGGTCCGGACCTCATTTGGACATCTGATTCGAGGTGTGTGATTGGGAAATATGATGGGACATAATTTATTAAACGAGGAAAAGTCTGTTTTGTCCACGTGGAAAACTTTATTGAAAAGGAAAAATATTCAGGCTTCTGATTATGCTCTTCCAAATTTACTGATATGTTGTAAATCACAGGACTTGGAGGCTGATGCCAACACTGCTTCCAGTGTCAGGGCATGGAAAAAGGTTGGGAAGAGACTATGGGAAGTGCTATCTAAGGGGGATAAGACGGCTGTTGATTTGTCTACTACCTGGAGACTGTTGTATGAGGCATTGAAGGAATGGAAAGCAGAACAAGATAGAGGGGAGGAACTGGAGGAGCAGGAATTAGAACAAGCAACTGAAGTAGAGGAGCAGGAGGAAGATGAGGCTGAGCCTGTCCATGTATCTCCCCCTGAGGAGGTTGCTGTAGCTGCTGTGGAGGTTCCCCCAGAGTTTGCTATCGTGAGAATCAAACGGCAGGCTAAGACTGTTCCTTGGTATTTATCTCCAAAAGACGATGTTAAACCTGTGTATACTTTGCCTGCTCAGTAGTTAGTTGAACTGTGTGCTAAACCAAAGTATCTTATGCCTGCACAGCAATTAGCAAAAATGAAGTCACAGAAGAAGCAAAATGAAAAACAGGCTGGCTCATTGGCCCCTTTTTCTCTCCCTGGGCTGTCTGCTCTCCCCTCACCCTCCTGCAGATCGGCTGCTCCCCGCCAGCTTTCCCTTGAGCTGTCCGCCCCTCCTCTGCCCTCCTTCGAGTCATCTGCCTCCTCTCCATGTTCCCTTGAGCCATCCACCTCTTCTCTCCCCCTCCTCGAGTCCTCTGCCTCTGCTCAATCCCCCATTGAGTCATCTACCACCCTCCTCCCTCCTGAACTGGTTGAACAAATGCAGTCTTTAACATTGTGTCCTTTCCTGTCTAGTGATAGCTCTGATGACAAATTGCCGGTTATAAGTACACCTAAAAAGACACAGGAATCTGCTTCTGTTAGACCTCGTAGCAGACCCAGGCCTGCTGTTTCTCACCTCTGCCAGGTGGCTGTGACTCCTTGGCACCCCTTGCAATTTTGGGAGCATGTAAGAATGAAAGCAGCTGAAGTGGGAGATTAGGATTTGTTAGAGAAAACAGGTCCACCTAAAAGGATGGAGATGGCTACTGTTTCTTCTTCTGGTGAGGCTGTGGCTTTTCCTGTTTTCAAAGCTGCTCCTAATTTGGGACAAGAAGACAGCCATCAGGTTTTTGCATGGAGGGCTGTAGAGGACCTTCAGTCAAGAGTAGATCAGTATGGTGTTAACTCTTCGCAGGTGATGCAAGTGATTTGTGTTTTAAATGCTGGTGTACTTGCACCTTATGATATTGTTCACCTTGCTAGGATTCTGTTTCAGCCAGTGCAGTATGGTGTGTTTCAAGCTACCTGGAAACAAATGATAGAAAGAGTAGGATTGGACAATATGGAGTTACCTCAGCAGGATCCACATCACGCTGTGGGAGTTGGTGCCTTGCTGGGCAATGGACTGTTCTCCAACCCGGATTTGCAGGCAAGATGGGACCCCCTGGTTCCCCTCCTCCATCCTGTCCGAGGCCGCCGTGGCCCCTGAGGGGATGGAGCTCAACCAGGGCGCCCCCTGCTGGCCGGGAGTGCTCCCTGCAGCGCCCCTGCTGGCCGTGGTTATAACTGCCACAAAAACCAACAGCACTTTGCGGGAGGGAAAGTTCTGGTTTTGTGTTGTTTGTTCTGTCCTGGTTTATAAATTTTCCAGTAAAGAGCTGTTATTCCTTTTCCTGAACTTTTGCCTGGAAGCCCCATAATCTTTGAAATGAAAAAATGTTTTAGGCATGGGTCTTCTTTCCATTCCAGAGATGTTCCCACTTTCCTTGGCAGATATTTCTCATTTCAATGTGTTGCCAAATCCTGTGTTGCAGGATGGATGGGGCAGATACCCCAAGAGGAGATAGGGTTTGACACTTGGCCACCTCTGCCTTTTAAGCTAGTTGGGACACCATGGGCCCTCTCCCCAGGTGGCACTTCTGGTCACATGGCCACTCAAGAGCTGGCTTTGGCACAGTGTCACACTGTCCCCAATGAGCCACGGCTGACAGACTGATGGACCGACGGGGCCCAGTCTCACCAAAAGCAAGGCCCGACCCACCCCTGCCACACACAGGTGTTCCAAAATTTCTTCAGACATCAAACTTTTCCTGTCTCTGACACCCTGGCCTGTGTCATGGCCTGATCCTGACTGCCCTGGCAAAGGGGGAGGCTCTGGAAGCCCAGAGGCCTATGTGACATCCTGGTGTAGGGAACATGGCAGAGGAGGGGTTTGGGACAGGGGAGAAGAGAGTCCAGAGCCTCCTGAAGGCTGCTGTGGCTATCAGAGCAAGGAAGATCGAGAGCCTTACCAGGTCCCTCTGGTGGATGAAACGTACTGGGGGAAACGTCTGGGAATGGTTTCTTTTTCTGGGCTTTCCCTGAAAATTGTTCCTTTTTGTGACCCTTTGGACTCTGAACCTTGTTGCTGTTGTTAATGGTTTTATTCTCTCTCATTGCTGTGGCAGGAAATTGTTCTTCTCTCAGCCCTTTGCAATTTTTCTGCCCCCACGGGGAGGGAGAGGGCAGTTCTTATTTGCAGCACACACATGAGTGGGTGCCCAAGGGTGGGGGCCCCCAGTGCCCCCCAGTTCCCCCGTCTCACAGCACATTCCCGTAGATGTCACCGGGTTCCCAGGGTTGCCCCTGGGGTTCCCGCAGTTCTGCGTAGGTCACCTGGGGCTCCTGGAGTGTGGTGGCACGGGGGGACACTGCGAGAGACATGGGCTGTGGGTTCTGGGAGAGGTGACACTCATGGGTGACGTGTCCCTCTGCGTGTGTCCCCCCCATACTCACCCGCTGCCCCCTTGGTGACAACGATGTGGGTGTACAGCACCTCCCCCTCCTCTGGGGGGGCCGGGGGATCTGTGGGGGAGAGATGAGGGAATAAAGGGGTTGTGGGAGAGGGAATGGGAGGTCTTGGGAGTTGCGGTAAAAAGGGAGAGTGTGGTTTGAGTCCCCCACTCACCTTTCTTGATTCTTCCTAGCAGCTGCAAAGGAAAAAAGGGAGGGGTGACTGTGGGGTCACCTTGATTTCTCACAGGACCTCCAAGCGTCCCTGAAGGCTTCCAGAATTCATGAATATCCCCAGTGCTCCAGACCAAATCCGCCTCAAGAACCCAAAACCCAGAAGGGACAGAGACCCCCTTAACACCCCCAGGGCCTCAGAAAGTACCCCCAACATCCCTGCAGGACCCTCCATCACCTCCCCAAACTCTACAGTACCCCCAAACACAGTCACAGTTTTGGGGCTCTGGGTGCTACCCTAGCACTGCCCAATTCTGGGGGCCGCTACCACACCCTGGGACCTCTGTCCCCCCATTGTCACCCACCCACACAGTGCAACTGGTGCCAGGCCACTATGACACCCACGAGCAGGAGCAGGAACAAAAAGGCCCCACTGACCCTGCATCCACTGCAAGAAACAGAGGGGGACACATCAGGGTCACCCATCACCCCAGGGGTCCTGCACTCCCTGGTGACCCTGTGTGACCCCACCTTGGTTACAGTATCCCCGCTATTTCACAGCCAGGACCACCTCTGGGCTGAGTGCCCGGAACACGCGGTGCCCATCTCCCTGGTTGGTGGCCATGCACTGGTAGGTGCCTGAATGTCCCACACTGCTGGCCCCAAACTGCAGGAGGGGACCCCGGGCCACCTTCTTCCTGTTGTGTAGCCAGGTGACGGTAACAGGGGCTGAGCCCACTTGCACTGAGCAGCACTGGGTCACATTGTCACCTGCACACATCTGGTGTGACGGGGGCCAGGAGTGATGGTGGCATTGGCCACAAGCACTGTGGGGACAGAGACAGGGCTGAGGCCACAGGGAGAGGCTGGCAGCCGGTGTGGGGGGATAGGGATAGGGGGGATGGTTGTGATGGGGGATGTCAGAATTGGGGTCACACCAGAGAGGGGTGAGGGGACAGAGGGAAGAAGAGAGGAGACCCAAGAAATGTGTCAGAGGGACATGGAGGTCCCCAGGCAGGGGACCCCAGGAGGGTGTAGGCGCTTCCCGTGCCCATTCCAGCACTCACTGCACACCGTGATGTGGAGCCGAGTGCTGCTCTTCTGCACAGCCCCCCGGTCAGAGGGCAACACGCAGCAGAACTTCCCTGAGTGGGAGACCCCCACGGCAGGCACCAACAGCTACACGAACCCCTGCAGGCCCCCCACCACCTGCCCATCCCAGTAGAACAGGAGGGGGAGTGCAAGTGGGTGGCTTGGAGCCGCAGGGGTTTGGAGGTGCTGAGGCAGCTGAGAGTCAGGGGGGACCCCCCTGGTGGGCTTGGGGGACCCCCCAACACCGGCACCAGAAAGAGTTCAGGGAAGGATTGGGGAGGTGAGGACTGTGACTCAGAGTGCACTGGGAAGTGGCTTTCAGGTTGTCAGGAGATGGGAGTTCCAGCTGTGGGAGTGCTCACCATGCACTGTCACTGTCACTGCTGCTGAGCCTGTTGACCAGGTGAGGTCCTGCGGTAGCTGCTGCTGTGGTTCAGCTGGAGAGGGGACAGGGACAGTTCGGTCGCATAAAGGACCTCATCAGAATATTCTCATCCTTGAAAAATTGCACGTTGGTGACCGGGCTGTTCCACCAGGCCCGGCAGCTCAGTGTCACCGTGTCCCCCTCCAGCAGCGCCCATGCTGGCACCTGCAGCACCAGCTCATCTGTGGGACAGGAGGGTCCCATCTTACCGAGGGGCTCGAGATAGGTTAGAGGTGTGTCCCCAAGGCACCGGGGACATCTGGGTGCACTGGGATGCACTGGGATGTCCCTGTGTGCAGGGCACAGGCTCCTGCCACACAAGCAGTGTGAAGCCACCCACGGAGTGGAGCCCACCCAGACCTGCCAGGGGCCACCCAGATCATTTAAGATACCGCCTCACCATCTAAGACTGTCACAGGGGGGCTGAGCCCACTGCCAGGTCTGTCACACTCATAGGTGCCACTCAGGGCAACAGTGAGGCGGTTGCCACCAGTTGCCTCATGTCCTTGTACCTGGTGGTGGCACCAGTGGTCCCCAAGCCCTCGCAGGTCAGTGTCACCCGATCTCACAGCACTGGTGGCATCCAGGGAGGCTCTACAAGGAGCTGGGTGGTCTGGGCACCTGCAGGTGACAGGGAACACCAGGCTGTCAGGGCCAGCATGGGCTGGGGACAGCAGGGTGGGGACATGGCATCCCTTGAGGACTCACCAGAGACGCCAAGGGTCTGGGCTGGAAGGGAGAAGGGACAGGGCTGGGAGGGGGTGGCACCGTGGGGATAGAGGCAAACGGGGTACAGGGTGTGGGGGCTGTGCCCAAACTGTCACCATGGGGAAAGCAGTTCTTGTGGGAAAGTGTGTCTGGGTAGTCCCCAAAAGGTTTGGTGAGGCAGGGGGACATGTCTGTATCACAGCCACCCATGCACCACATCTGTGTGGCATGGACACCTTGGGAACAGGGACTCCGAGGCCACCCTGGGCTGAGGAAGAACATGGGGACAAGGACACCACAGACACAGCCCAGTCTTGCCCAGGTCACCCCCAGCAGCTCATGATCCCATCCCCATGATCCCATCCCCTTGTCTACATCCTCACAGTTCTTATCCCCTTCTGTCCCTGCATCCCAGTTCCCTTGTCCATATCCCCAGAGCTACCTGAGCCCAAAGGTGCCAGTCCCCACATTCCTGCCCCCACATCCCCATCCCCAAATTCCTGCCCCTATTCCTGTCCCCAAAGCCACCCTGCATCAGTCACAGTCCCACCAAGGTCCACTGTGGGTAACATGGACTGGCTCTGCTGGCATTGGGGACCTCTGGGGACCCCGCAGCCCCCCTGTGCACCCTCCCGTCACTATCCCAGGAGTGTCAGGCCTGTGTCCAGGGCACTCACCCCACAGGAGCAGCGCCACCTTCCCGGCCATCCCAGTGTCCCCAGCCATGTGGACTGGCTGTCACTCGCTGCTGTGGCCACCACTCCCCTGGCTGGCGGCTCTTTGGATGAAGGGGAAGGAAGTGAGGTCACGTCTGTCCCCATGTGGAGGTGGCCCTTGGTGGGGGCAGGGTGGCCACAAGTTGGGGACAGGCTGGGGAAAAGGGTGGGTGGGACAAAGTGGGACATGGGGTTCCCAGGAGTGGGGGGCTCAGGGGATTTAGGGAGTCAGGGATGAGTGTCCAAGGAAATGGGGGGATCCTAGGGATGGAGTGCCTGCCAAATGGGGTTGCTAAGGAGGGAGAGTCACTGGGAATGGAGGTGCCATGGGAATGGGGTCCCCAGGGCCTGGGGGACTCAGGGATAGGAATCCCAGGGGAATGTGGGCTTCAGGGATTAGAAATCAGGAGATGGGGTCCTCGGGATGAGGGTGCCGGGGGAATGGGGAGTCCTGGGACAATAAAGGCTCTGGAGAAAGGGAGATTTCAGGGGATGGAATGAACAGGAGAGGGTTCCTTGGGAGTGGGGTGCTGGGCCATCAAGATCCTGGGGAATGGCAGTGCTGGGATGGGGGTCCCAGGAATGGGGGGATATAAGGAATGGGGTTCCCATGATTGGGTTCCCAGGGGAAGGGGGGTACCAGGGATGGGCAGTTGCTGGATGGGCACAGGCATTTCATCCCCTTCCCTGGGTACCTCAGATTTTGGGGTGACCCAGGGAACAGCACTGCCCCCATGGGCTGCTGGTTTCCTGTGCAGGATTCACATGGAGGTCCTCTGCTTCTGTGCCCTCCTCTGCCTTTGATGTCTTCTCTCTTTATTTCTCTTTTTCCCTTATTTTCCTCACTTTTGTACCAGGTCCCCTCACCCCCAGTTCCTGGCTCAGCAATCCAAGGGAGCACCTGACCAGGGAAGGGGTTGGGGGGACGAAGGGGAGTGGGAAAATGGGGAGCGGGGAGTGCAGGGAAGGGCCGGAAAGCTGTGGAAGATGGAGCTGTTGGGCTGTGCCCCCTCAACACTTTCATTTTCTTTTTCCTGGACAAGAAGGAAGAGGCTGTTTGTGCTCAGTTTCAGATGGGGAAGGGGGGGGGGGGTGTCTGTCCTGGGGGGGCACATCCAGGGGGCTCCTGTTCTGGGAGGATCCTGTCCCAGGGGGTGACACATCCTGGAATGGGGGAACCTTTACCAGAGGGTGGCGGTTCCAGAAATGTCCCTGCACATTCCTGACCAGGAGCCTGTCCCAGGGGTGGCACATCCTGGGGACCCCTGTCAATCCAAGGGTGGGGCCCAGCCATGGCCCAGCCCCACTGCACAGGGATGGCCATTGCCCAGCCCTGCTCTGGCCAGCCCCAGGTGGCAGCCAGGACCTGAGGGTCCCCACTGCCCCCTTGGCTTTGATTCTGGCAGCTTTAGAGCTGCTGCAGAGGTGAGAATTCTGTGGGGGAAAAGGCCTGCCTGTGGTTTGCTCAGCCCTTCAAGAAGCACAAAACCCAAAGGGAGCCCAAGCAGTGGCTCTGCAAGGGCCTTTGATGGTTTTCAGAGCAGGGCTGGATGGAAACCACCCCTGCAGGGGCAGCTGGGAGGGAACCAGTCCGTAAATGCAGGAATTGATCATTTTGTCCCTGTCCCCAAGGGACTGACAGACCTCCAGAACTACTGCAAATCCCACACCAATCTGCTCAGTAACCTGACCCAGACCCTCCTCCTTCCTGCCTTGCCATGGGTGGACAGTGGTCGGATGCCCTGCACCCACCACAGCCGCTCCCTCACTGCCCTCTGCACCCGGATGGGGAGAGAAAATTGAGCAAAGGGTTCCTGGGTTGAGACAAGCACCAGGAGAGATCACTCATCAAATCCTGTCATGGGCCAAACTGCCTCAGATTTAGAGATATGAATTGAATTTATTGCTGTCAAAATCAGAGCAGGATAAGGAGAAACCAAATAAAACCTTCAATACACCTTCTCCCTGTTATTCATAACTATGTAGTCATTGGCTTTCTCTATTATATCGCTTTTTGCCAAACATTTTGATACAATATAGTTTGTAATCACTTTTTTACAGCTTTTGATACACTACAGTTTGTCAGCCTTTCTACCCTAATCACTGTGCAGAATATATATTTCAGTGTGATAAATATAGTTTAGGCTCTCACAAAATATCAAGATAGAGACAATGTGTTGTGTATTACAACATTAACTGTTGCAGAAGTAGCTAATGCCTTTACTTGTGTAACTAAGTGACAATGGTGAGAATAACTCAGATAATTTCGTTGAAATAACTAATTTTGATTGAATGTACTTGTGGAATATCTCATCTGTATGATAAGAACACACTGAAAACTAGCAAGTAAAAAAACATCAAAAGAAAGACTGCAAAGTGGAATTTACCACTGACCCTTTGCTTATCGAGAACTGTCAAACCACAAAACAGGGGGGCCTTGTGAGAACTAAAAGATATAAATTTACTCTGCAGTATGGCATGTACTTTATGAAAATGAATCAAGGGCCAAACCAAGCAAAAGAATTCTTGGAACATGTAAACTGGAAAGAAAATTTGAATATGTGTAACCCTCCTGATTATGTATTTAACCAATAAAATGAAAAGTTATGTAAGACGAATTGTTGTAGTTAACGGTGTGCCTCTGGCAGTTGTCAAGCACCCAGCATGCTGTTTACTGATCCTTGTATCTGTTATTAATAATTAACAAATTTTAAAGTGTGAGCCTTGTTTCTCACATGGTTTAATCAAAAGCTGCATTTTGTGTACAATAAGAGTTAAAGGGGTCGTGTGGCCCCCTGGCACTGGGAGGGGGAATGAGGAGCCCCATGGGGTGCTGTGAAGAGGAAGAAGAGACCCCTGAGGAGAATCAATGCTCCCCAGTGCCCCCCAGTGCCCCCAGTGCCCCCAGTGTCACAGCACATCATTGTAGTGACAGGGGTCTCACTGTCCCTCATAGGTTCCCAACAGCTTCACGTTGTCACATGTGAATCCTGAGGTGGGGCAGGGCCAGGGGACACCTGTGGGGGCCATGAGAGTGACACCAGTTGTGGGGACCTGGGTGGGGGGTGACACCCGTGGGTGATGTGTCCCTGTCCCCTCCCTGAATTCTCCCACTGCCTTCTTGATGGCAACATTCACTTTCTTTTTCCTGCAGCAGAAGGAAGAGGTCATTGGTCTGGTTTATAGAATCCTTCTAACCGTTGTTCTCCCAACAACTCCCTTACAAGAAAAACACAAACAAATCCCAAAGAAATGAGACTTTTTGATTCCTTTTAGGATTCCATTGGTGCATCCCACACAGCATTTCCTTTGGATAACAGAGAGGGGGGAATCTCCCTGAGTGTCCAACAGCTCCATGGGATTGTTCCCTGCCTGCTGGGCAGCAACCCAGCCCATAAGGCAGCCTTTTGTTGGGTCATCTTTAGGAACTCTCCCCATTCTGCTGATTCCCACCCTAAAACTTGATTGACTTCCCATGCAGGAAGGGCAGAAGCTCTGTCCATCCTTGGGACAGTGCAGTGTAATAAATGGGCAAGAGACCGTTCTCCTTTTGATGCCTTTATTAAAAGTGATCAGCTCAGGATAGGGGCATTCGGCAGGTCTGCAGCTCCTGTCGCTGTTTCCAGGGTGACTCAGAGGAGGAGGAAAGTGCAGCAGCTTTGTCCCTTGAGGGGCAGAGCTGTGGGTCCCGTCCTCACGAGAGTGCTAGGGTAATACCCGTGCTTTCTGCCGGCCAGTCCCGGGGTCCTCACTCGCGCTGTGGTCTTCTCCAGCTAGGGTGAGGGGCGACCGAGGCTTCCAGCATTCCTGCAGGCTCGGAACTCTGTTCTTGATACCCAGACCCCGCTCTACTCTTAATTGAGTTGGCTCGTTGTTTTTGGGGGTTTATTAGATGAGTTTGGGGGTTTTCACCCCCGTTGCACCTTGGGTCTAGGATTCATTTACATGTTTTGATATTGCGCTCCCATCCCATCCAGAAACAGTCGTTTACCTGTCTCAGGCAAGGTGATACTGGTACAATACAGCGTTAACAACTACATTAGCATATCAATCTGTTGGGGCTGCCAGCACTTGGGAGACAGTGGGCTACGCCCAGCAGCTCTCCCTGCAGGGAAGGGACTCGGGGCCAGTCTCTTCCCCCCCGCTTTGTCACCCCCGGAGTGCCCCCTCCCCCTTGGTACCCGTGCCCCATGGTGGGGGCAGCCCGCTGCTCCCAGGACACTCCCGGACGGGCTGCTGCCCGCTGACACGACCCTCGGGGGCTCCCCCGGCCCCACCGGGACCCGTGCTGGGGAGGGGCCGCTTCACATCATCCCCGGCCTCGGCGGGGTAAACTTCGCAATCTAAGAAAATGGATAACCTTTTTCTTGTTCATAACACACAGCAATCTCTGGGAATGCCCGTGTGTGCCTCAGGGTCTGATTCCCTGGTAAATCCACTCCAGCTTGCCCTGAATTTCCCTGCCTGGCCACTCCCTGCTCTGCTGTGACACCCCTGTTCCCCTGCCCCTCATGTGCAGCCCCTGCTCAATATTTCCACACTTTTCCGTCTCTTCTGGTGTGCACATCCAGACCCCAAACCTTCCTTCCTGGAGGTTCCAGAAGGCTGCAGGTTTTGTTGAAGGAGGGCCCAGGTCATGTTGTTGGGCAGATTGCTGTTTTCTTTGCAGTAATTTTGTGGTTTTCTCAGTCCCTTGGGCAAAGGGACAAAATGAGCAATTGCTGCATTTCCAGGCTGGTTCCCTCCCAGCTGCCCTTGCAGGGGGCTTTCCAGCCAGCCCTGCTCTGAAAACCATCAAAGGCCCTCGCAGAGCCACTGCTTGGACTTCCTTTGGGTTTTGTGCTTCTTGCAGGGCTGAGCAAACCACAGGCAGGCCTTTTTCTCCCCCAAAGAATTCTCACCTCTGCAGCTGCTCTAAAGCTGCCAGAATCAAAGCCAAGGGGGCAGGAGGGACCCTCAGGTCCTGGCTGCCACCTGGGGCTGGCCAGAGCGGGGCTGGGCAATGGCCATCCCTGTGCAGTGGGGCTGGGCCATGGCTGGGCCCCAGCCTTGCATGGCCACTGGCTTCAAGGAGCAGGAGTTTGGGAGCTCCTTCCTTGCCTGGGCTCCATTCCGAAGCTGCTCTTGCCGGTTCAGATCCAGCAGGGAACAAGCAAGAATGGAGAAATATACACACCACCTGGAGTTGCCATACCCCAGGACAGGACCCCGTTGCCCAGCACATGCTTCCCCCCCTGGGACAGGATCCCCCGTGGAAAGAACCCACCCACCCCCGTGTAACAAACATGTCAAACAGCCTCTTCTTTCTTCTGCAGGACAGAGAAAGTAAATATGGGGGGGGGGGGGAGGGGGGTGAAGCTGGACACCCCCATCCTGCACAGCCTCCCCAGCCCTCCCTGCAGACCCCTCACCCCTGTTTTCCTCACCCTGGGCTTCCCCCAACTGGTTCCCTGCTCAGGGCCTCAGCAGGATCATCAAGACACAAACTGGGGGTTGTGAAACTGAGGGGTAAAATGATGGAAATGGAAATAAGGAGGAGAAAAAGCCCCTGGGGGCTATAGGGACCCAGGCCCAGACCTTGGAACCTACCTGGGATGACCCTCTCAAAAATACAAGCGCCCTGGGGGGAATTTGCTGGGCCCTGGGTCACCCAAAAATCTGAGGCACCCAGGGAAGGAGCTTTGACCCATGAGCTCACCAAGACACTGCCCATCCCTGGTGCCCCCATTCCCTAGGGATCCCAATCATGGGAGCCCCATTCCTTCCATCCTCCCTTTCCTGGGACCTGCATCCCAGTACGACCATTCCCCAGGATCTCCATGGCCCATCACCCCATTCCCAAGGAACCTTCTCCCATTCATTCTATCCCCTGAAATTCTCCTTCCCCCAGGACATGGATTCTGCCAGGACCCCCATTCCCATGAGAGCTACAATTTTCCAGCATCCCCATCCCATGACTCCAAATCCCTGGAGGCCACATTCCCCTGAGATTCCCATCCCTGACTCCCCGTCAGCTCTGGGAACCCCCATTCCAATGGCACTGCCATTCCCACTGACTCCCCCTCTTCAGCCCCCCCCATTCCCCAGTTACCCCATCCCTGGGACCCCCCCATTCTCCCGGACACCCAGCTCTGGGTCAAAAAACCCACTGAGCCCCCACTCCTGGGAACCTCATGTCCCACTTTGTCCCACCCAGCCTTGTCCCCAGCCTGTGCCCAGCTTGTAGCCACCCTGCCTCCACCAAAGGCCACCTCCACGTGGGGACGGGTGTGACCTCGCTTCCTTCCCCTTCATCCGAAGAGCCGCCAGCCAGGGGAGCGGTGGCCACAGCAGCGAGTGACAGCCAGTCCACATGTCTGGGGACACCAGGAGGGCCGGGAAGGTGGCACTGCTCCTTTGGGGTAAGTGCCCTGGGCACAGGCCTGACCCCCCTGGGGATAGGGAGGGGAGGGAGCACCGGGGGGCTGCTGGGACCCCTGAGGTCCCCAATGCCAGCAGAGCCAGTCCATGTTACCCAAAGTAGACTTTGGTGGGACTGGGAATATAGGGTGGCTTTGGGGACAGGAATAGGGGCAGGAATTTGGGGATGATGATGTGGGGGCAGGAATGGGGGAACTGGCACCTTTGGGCTCAGGTAGTTCTGGGCTTAAGGGAGGGGACAAAGGAAAGGCATGCAGCAACAGAAGGAGATAAGACCCGTGAGGATGTGGCCAAGGGGGTGGGATCATGGGAATGGGATCATGAGCTGGTGGGGGTGACCTGTGCCAGCACAGAGTCCCCACGCCTGAGCATGTGTTGGCTGCTGTGTCCCTGTCCTGGAGACCTCTGTGACACACAAATGCCCCCACTGAGATTTTTTGGAGAAATCCCACATCCAGTGCCCCTGAGCCTCTGTTCCTGCCCTGAAACCCCCTCCCAGCCCTGTCCCTTCTCCCTTTCAGCACTGACCCTCGGCCTCGCTGGTGAGTCCTCGGCAGATGCCATGTCCCCACCCTGCTGTCCCCAGCCCCGCGATGGCCCTGGCAGCCTGATGTCCCCTGTCACCCACAGGTGCCCAGACCACCCAGCTCCTCGTGGAGCCCCCCTGGACACCGCCGGTGCTGTGGGACCGGGTGACACTGACCTGCCAGGGCTCAGGGAGCGCCGGTGCCACCACCTGGTACAGGAACAGGCAGCGCTGGTGGCAACAGAGACCACAGGACTGCCTCATTGTCACCTATAAGGGCACCTATGAGTGTGACAGACCCGGGAGTGGGCTCAGCCTCCCCATCAATGTCTCAGATGGTGACGGATGTTTGGTTCTCCCCAGCCTGGCACCCACAGGGACCCCGAGGGCTCTGGGTGGGCTCTGCTCCATGGGTCCCCTCCTGGTGTGACCAGAGCCTGTCCCCTGCTCTGGGGATATCCCAGAGTCTCCCAGTGTGAGCAAAACCCTGGGGGTAATGGGGACCACTGCTGCACTGGGTGTGACCCATGGGGAGATCCTGGTGACATGGGGACCCTCCAGATCCCTGAGATGTGACAGGACCCCCCTGTCCCCCAGACTCTCTGGTGCTGCAGGTGCCGGCGCGGGTGCTGCTGGAGGGGGACACAGTGACACTGCGCTGCCGGAGCTGGAAAGACAAACCGATCACCTCGGTGTCCTTCTACCATGAGGAGGAGGAACTGGGAGTGTTCCCCAATGGCACCCAGCTGTCCCTGTCCCCTCTGCAGCTGAACCACAGTGGCCGCTACAGCTGCAAGGGCCAGGTGGGATCCTGGGGGTGGCAGGAGTCAGCGCCAGTCACAGTGACAGTGCACGGTGAGTTTCCCAAAGCAGCCACCCCAACACCCCCACAGCCCTTCCTCAGGGACTAAGGGCCAAAAATCCCCCTTCCCTCTCCTGTCCTGAGCTCTCCCCTGTGCCAGTGCTGGAGGGTCCCCCCGAGCCCACCGAGGGCCGCCTCTGACTCTCAGCTGCCTCACCACCCACGAGACCCCTGAAGCCCCAAGCCCCACTCCTGCATGTGTTCTACCGGGATGGGCAGGTGGTAGGGAGCCCACAGGGGTCCCCACAGCTGTTGGTGCCCGCCGTGGGAGTCTCCCACTTGGGGAATTACAGCTGCCAGGTGCGCCTTGAGGGGCGCCCGTGCGGAAGAGCAGCACCAGGCTCCGCGTCACGGTGAGCAGTGAGTGAGGGGATGGGCACGGGAACCCCCCATTGCCTGCTCAGGCCACCTTGGGTACCTCTTTGCCCCCCATCACACCTTTCTTGTGTCCTTCTACCTCTCCCCTAGTCACCTCACCCCTCTCTGGTGTGACCCCAATTCTGACATCCCCCATCACACCCATTCCCACCCATCCCTATCCCCCCACACCGGCTGCCAGCCCGTCCCTGTGACCTCAGCCCTGTCTCTGTCCCCACAGTGCCTGTGGCCAATGCCACCATCACCCCTGGTGTCCTGGATGTGACACCGCAGCACACAGGGATGCACAAGGACACAGGTGGGGTCACACATGGTCACCAGGGAGTGCAGGATCCCTGGGGTGATGGGTGACCCTGATGTGTCCCCCTCTGTTTCTTGCAGTGGCTGCCGGGGTCGGTGGGGCCCTTTTGTTCCTGCTCCTGCTCGTGGGTGTCATCGTGGTCTGCCACCGGTGGCACTGTGTGGGTGGGTGACAATGGGGGACAGGGGTCCCAAGGAGCTGTTGAGGACCTCAGAATTGGGGAACAATAGGGCAGCACACACAGCCCCGGAATTATGACCTTTTCTGTGGGTCCTGTAGGGTTTGGGGAGGTGCTGGAGGGTCCTGCAGGGATGTTGGGGCTTCTTTCAGGGGCCCTGGGGGTATTTGAGGGGTCTCTGTCCGTGCTGGGCTTTGGGTTCTTGAGGCTGAATTGGTTGGGGGCACTGTGGAGGTTCATGAATTCTGGGAGACTTCAAAGATGCTTGGGGATCCTGTGGTAAATTGAGGGTCTTGTGGGCACTCAGGATTCTTGAGAGGCCTCAGGGCCCAGGAACCCCACAGTCACCCCTCCCCTCTTTCCTTTGCAGCTGCCAGGAAGAATCAGGAAAGGTGAGTGGGGGCTCAAATCACCCTCTAACCTTCACCCCAAACCCCAAGACCTCCCATTCTCTCCCCCACATCCCCCTTATTCCCTCAGGTCCCTCCCGGATCACCCAAGCCCCCCAGAGGAGGAGGAGGTGCTGTACACCCACGTCGTGGTCACCAACAGGGCAGCAGGTGAGTATGGGGGAGACACACACAGAAGGACATGTCACCCATGAGTGTCACCCCACCCAGATCCCACTGCCCATGTCTCTCACAGCGGCCCCCCATGCCACCACACTCCAGGATCCCCAGGTGACCTATGCGGAACTGCGGGGACTCCAGGGACGACCACAGGAACCCGGTGACATCTACGGGAATGTGCTGTGACACTGGGGGCAACTGGGGGGAACTGGGGGGAACTGGGGGGAACTGGGGGTCCCCACCCATGGGCACCCACAAGTGTGTGTGCTGCCGCTAAGAACTGCCCCTCTTCCTCCCCGTGGGGGCACAAAGATCCCAAAGGGCTGAGAGAAGAACAATTTCCTGCAACAGCAACGAGAGAGAATAAAACCAATAACAACAGCAACAAGGTTCAGAGTCCAAAGGGTCACAAAAAGAACAATTTCTACGGAAAGCCCAGAAAAAGAAACAAACCCCAGACATTTTCCACAGCACGTTTCATTCACCAGAGGAACCTGGCAGAGCGCTTGATCTTCCTTCCTCTGATGGCCACATCAGCCTTCAGGAGGCTCTGGATTCTCTTCTCCCCTGCCCCAACCCCCTCCTCTGCCATGTTCCCCAAACAAGGATGTCATAAAGGCCCTGTGGGGGATCCAGAGCCTCCCTCTTTTCCAGGGTGGGTGGGATCAGGCCATGGCACAGGACAGGGTGCCAGAGACAGGAAACATTTGATGTCTGGAGACATTTTGGAACACCTGTGTGTGGCAGGGGTGGGCCAGGCCTTGCTTTTGGTGAGACAGGGCCCATCTGTCCATCAGTGTGTCAGCTGTGGCACACTAAGGACAGTGTGACATTCTGCCAAAGCCAGCTCCTGAGTGGCCGGGTGACCAGAAGTGGCAGCTGGGGAGAGGGCCCCTGGTGTCCCAACAGGGTTCAAAGGCAGAGCATGAGGTGGCCAAGTCTCTGACCCTGTCTCCTGTTGGGGTGTCTGTCCCATCCACACTGGAACCCAGGAGTTGGCAACTCATTGAAATGAGAAATTTCTGCCAAGGAAAGTGGGAATGTTTCTGGAATGGAAAGAAGACCCATGCCTAAACCATTTTTTTTCATTTCAACGATTATGGGGCTTTCAGGCAGAAGTGTATTAAAAGGAATAAGAGCTCTTTAATGGGAAATTTATAAACCAGGACACAATAATCAACACAAAATCAGAACTTACTCTCCCGCTCATCACTGTTGGTTTTTGTGGCAGTTATAACCGCTGCCAGCAGGGGGCGCTGCAGGGAGCCCTCCCGGCCAGCAGGGGGCGGCGCAGGGAGCACTCCCGGCCAGCAGGGGGCGCTGCAGGGAGCACTCCCGGCCAGTAGGGGGCGCTGCAGGGAGCCCTCCCGGCCAGCAGGGGGTGCTGCAGAGAGCACTCCCGGCCAGCAGGGGGCGCCCCGGTCGAGCTCCATCCCCTCAGGGCCCATGGCGGCCTCGGACGGGAGGGAGGAGGGGAAATCGCTCCTTTTGCAAACTCACGGGCACCAATCGGTCCCGGCACCACCACCAGCAGCGGGTAGACGCCACAAAAGCAGCAGGTTGCATCCTAGTGCCCAGTGGCCGCATAGCAATATCCTGGGACCAGGCACACGTCCTGCCCATTGCCTGCGACCTCTTTCCATAATCCCGAATGGAAGGAAGGCAGCGCCTGACCCCAGGCAGGTCTCGAGTCCACAGCAGCACCTTTGGTGGCTTTACACCACAATTCCTGCAAACCCTCAGCCTTTCACTCAGGTGAGGAGGACAGGGATGGAGCAGCCTTGGGGACACCTGGAATCCAGACAGGGTCACTCCCCAGAGCTCCACGACAGCCATGGGGCAGAGCCACTGCTCGATATTTCTATACTTTTCTCTCTTATTTGGCAGCTGTAGTCTGAAACCAAACTTTCTTTCCATGAGGTTCCAGAAGGCTGTAGGTTTTGTTCAAGCAGGAGGGTCCCGATCATGTTGCTGAACAGATTGTTGTGGGATTTGCAGTACTTCCGGGGCTCTCTCAGTCCCTTACCTAGAGGAACAAAGGATCAATTGCTGCATTTCTAGACTGGTTCCCTCCCAGCTGCCCCTGTAGGACAAGTTTCCAGCCAGCCCTGCTCTGAAAACCATCAAAGGCCCTTGCAGAGCCACTGCTTGGGCTCCCATCGGGGTTTGTGCTTCTTGCAGGGCTGAGCAAACCACAGGCAGGCCTTTTCCCCCCACAGAATTCTCACCTCTGCAGCAGCTCTAAAGCTGCCAGAATCAAAACCAAGGGGGCAGGGGGGACCCTCACGTCCTGGCTGCCACTTGGGGCTGGCCAGAGCAGGGCTGGGCAATGGCCATCCCTGTGCAGTGGGGCTGGGCCATGGCTGGGCCCCATCCTTAGATGGCCACTGGCTTCAAAGAGGAGGAGTTTGGGAGCTCCTTCCTGCACCGGGCTCCATTCCCTGGCTACTCTTGCTGGCTCAGATCCTGCAGGGGGTGGGCTAGAAGGGAGAAGTCTGGACCCTCCCAGAGGCTTCTGTCAAGCCACAGGACAGGGCCCCCTTGGCCACCAGGTGTCCTCCCTGGGACAGGATCCCCCCAGGACCGGAGCACGCTGGATGTGCCCCCCCAAGAAAGAACCCATCCCCCGTGTGACAAAGGTGTCAAATGGCCTCTTCCTCCTGCTGGGGGAGAGACAAAGTGAAAGTGTTGGGGAGGCAGAGCCAGACACCCCCATCCTGCACAGCCTCCCCAGCCCTCCCTGCAGACCCCTCACCCCTGCTTCCCCCACCCTGGGCTTCCCCCAACCCCTTTCCTGCTCAGGGCCTCTCCAGGATCATCAACGTCTGAACTGGGGGCTTGTGAAATTGAAAGATAAAATGATGGAAATGGAAATTAAGAGACAAAAAATTCACTGGGGGTTGGTGGGACAGAGACCTAGAGACCCGTGGAATAAGGCTGGGGTGACCCCCTTGTGGGGGGATTACTTGTGGGGTTACTTGTGGGGTCTGTGCTGGGCTCTGGGTAATCCCAAAATCTGAAGCACCCAAGGAAGGAGCTGTGACCCATCAGCCCACCCAGCAACTGCCCTGTGATAGTCTGTCTGAAATTTCTCTCATTTGTCTCATGATTTTCGTCATAAAAAAGGACAGAAACTGAGACCACCCCAAGATCCTGTTTGATATCCGGGTTTGACGAAAGTTCACCAAGCTTACAAGGCCGAGACATAACTCCCAGCCTGCCAAGTAATTGTGCAAAGGAGCACTTTGACCCATTTTGCAACAATAAGCCTTGGAATTTCCCTGCCTCTCAGCTTGGATGGACTCTTTTCTGGAATAACCTTTAAGTGGTCCCCACAGAAGACCCTTCATCTGTTCTGCAACCACTGTGACTGACTGACTGAGATGGGAGAAGTCTCTTCTCCAAGGACTGAGACATGAAACCCTCACATAAAGAAAACTCATTTTCTTCCCAAGGATTGAGACTGAAACCTGGGGGGAACTGGCAGGGGGAACAGAACAGACTGTGATGTTTGCTTGCGGGTGCAGACCGTGATGTTTGCTCGCGGGCAGTGATTATTGGGACTATTGGACCAAGAAGGAAACTATTGCATTATTTCCCCCTCCCCCCTTTCACAATCTTCCATAGGATAAAAACCCCCAGGTTAGCTAGTCCAATTGGAAGATCTTCCCTGCACTTGGAACAACTCCTCGACTGACGGAACCTCAACTGGACTCTGAAGGACCCCGTCGCTTCCACGGGTTGTAGCTATAGCCTCCTCTTTTCTCTTTACCCCCCTACTTTTCCAGATGCTTTCCCCACTTTCCCTCTTTTCCCTCACACGCATTTTTGCTGTAATCATTCAATAAAGTGCACTGTTTTGACGGTTACTGCAAACCCCTTTGCCGTATTGGCATTTTGTGCTGAGAAATGCTTAGGAAACAAATCATCACGAAATCCGTCAATAAGGACAGTTTGTGACATGCCCATCCCTGACACTCCCATTACCCTGGGAACCCGACTGTGGGAGCCCCATTCCTTATGTCCCACCCTCTCTGCAAGCCCATCCCAGTACTGACATTCCCCACTGATCTCCATGGCCCAAGATCCCATTCCAAGGCACCCTCTCCTGTTCATTCCATCCTCTGAAATCCTCCTTCCCCCAGGACCTTGATTCTCCCAGCATCTACCATTCCCCAATGCCATGACCCCAAATCTCTGGAGCCCAGGTTCCCTTGGGACTCCCATCCCTGTGTCCCCCCAGCTCTGGGGACCCCCATTCCCATGGCACCCTCATTCCCAGTGACTCCTCCTACTCAAAACCCCCATTCCCCAGGGACTGAACCCTGCCTCCCCAAACCCACTGAGCCCCCCACTCCTGGGAATCCCATGTCTCACTTTGTCCCACCCAGCCTTGTCCCCATCCTGTGCCCAGCTTGTGGCCACCCTGCCCCCACCAAGGGCCACCTACGCGTGGGGACAGGCGTGACCTCGCTTCCTTCACCTTCATCCGAAGAGCCGCCAGCCAGAGGAGTGGTGGCCACAGCAGCGAGTGACAGCCAGTCCACATGGCTGGGGACACTGGGATGGCCGGGAAGGTGGCCCTGCTCCTGTGGGGTGAGTGCCCTGGGCACAGGCCTGACACCCTGGGGATGGGGAGGCAAGGGTGCACAGGGGGGCTGCAGGGCCCCCTGAGGTCCCAGCAGAGCCAGTCCATGTAACCCACAGTGGACCCAGGTGGGACTGTGACTGATGTAGGGTGGCTTTGGCGACAGGAACAGGGGGCAGGAATTTGGGGATGGGGATGTGGGAGCAGGAATGTGGGGACTGGCACCTTTAGGCTCAGGTAGCTCTGGGGATAGGGACAAGGGAACTGGGATGCAGGGACAGAAGGGGACAAGAACCGTCAGGATGTGGCCATGGGGATGGGATCATGGGGATGGGATCATGAGCTGCTGGGGGTGACCTGGGCCAGCATGGGCTGTGTCTGTGGTGTCCTTGTGCCTGGGGTGTCCACAGTGTCCCCATGTTCTGCCTCAGCCCAGGGTGGCCTTGGTGTCCCTGTTCCCAAGGTGTCTGTGCCCCATGGATGTGGTGCACGGGTAGCTGAGACACAGACATGACCCCTGGCCTCTTCCAATCTTTTGGGGCCACCCCCATGCACTTTCCCACAAGAACTGATGTCCCCATAGGGACAGTTTGGAGACACCCTAACCTAGGTGCCACTCTCCCTATGTTGCCACCACTACTGAGCCCTGTCCCTTCTCCCTTCCAGCCCAAACCCTCGGCCTCTCTGGTGAGTACTCGGGGGATACCATGGCCCCACTCTGCTCTCCTCAGCCCTGCACTGTGGCCCTGGAAGGCTGGTGTTCCCTGTCACCTGCAGGTGCCCAGACCCTCCAGATCCTCGTGGGGCCCCCCTGGACACCAGCGGTGCTGTGGGACACTGACCCGTGAGACAGAGAAGAAATTTTCCAGGGTAGAAATCCATTTTGATTTAGGTGAAATGTCCATCCTTGAATTGTCTGTAGCTTGCTGTTTAGTCTCACTGCCTGTTCTCTTGAAGGGCCTGTGCTTAGAGAGACTGCTTCAGCCAAAAGACAAGAGATAAAGGGGGGAAGAAGAGAGCAGGCAGAGCAAGGCAACCTGACCCAAGAGTTCCTTCTGAAGAATTAGTAGCAAGTGTCACATGAAATCAGTAGAATGAATATGTATGAACCTGTCGTGAAATTATATGCATATGTATTTGGGAGAGCCATAAAAAGAGACCTGAAGTTCACAGAGGTACACTTGCCTTTTGAGGGGAGTAATCCCTGCATGTGTCCTGTGCTGCAATAAACATACCGACTTTACAACTTTCACAAGTTGTAGAATTTTTGATCTTTTCCTCAAAACATTCTGTTGACCACGAAGGGACCATCTCTGTCCCCACAGGGCAGAAGGGATAAACAGACCCTCCTAGGCGCACCCCGAGATCTTCCCAGAGGAGCTCCGCTCATCTCAGCTTGCCTCCTGCGGAGACAGACAAGGACCTGCTGGTGTGCAGAGGATTCGGTATGTATTAAGAGGGCCCCGGGGGATAGGAAGGCTGAATAAGTCACTCAGAGACATCTGAGTGCTTGGCCTTAGGCCTGGTCAATAGAGCGACTGGGAGACGAGAGTTCACTGTCCGATAGAGCGGCCGCTAGCAACCCTGGGGGTGGGTTCGAGTGGACTCCCGTGTGAGTGTGTGTGTGGTGTCTGGACACTGTATCGTTGTATAGTTAATGCATTGTGCAATTAATGTTAGTGTGTTTGTAATCGTGCGAGTGCATGGTGTACAAAGAGAGTATATCTACAGCGCAGAAGGGTTTCTACCCGCAACTGACAGGGCCAAGTGAGGCCGGAGGCACCGGCCGAGGCAGGCTGTGAGGGCAGGGAGTGCCCTGTGGAGAAGTGGAACAAGTGGAGAAACGTCAGTGAAGGTATTTATTGTGTTTAGAGGTAGTGATTTGTGTAGATGGAGCACATTTTAACCGTGAGTACGAGCTCAGGGAGTTCCTCTTCTGCCTGGTAGTTAGACTTGATCTCTAGAATTTTACTGTGTGCTGTTATTTTGATTGTGTCCAGGGTGTGTGAGAACCAGAGAAAGCTGATGTAGGTAAATGCTGAAGTATTGTATGCTGTGTTGTCTGTGTTGTGTTAAGAAAAGTGGGCACTTTGAGAGATATGCCCTTTCCCAGTGAGTTTGTGTGGTTCTTCCCCCACATTGTGGTAATTTGATGCTCAAATTGTATAGCAGGGTTTGTAGAAGTTTTAGGTATTTGTTTGCAACAAGTGTAGCATTTTACAAAAAAGAGCTACAGTATGGTGATTTATGTTTAACTGTAGTAAAACAAATTAAAGGAATTCCAAGAATTCCCCCCCAGCAATTCAAGCCCTGACTTTTGTGAATTTGAGATAAGAGAGGTGGTGTGTGTCTGTCTGTCTGTGTTTGTGGGCATATCAACTTTTTGCTGTAACAACCACAGCCTGTTGCAAGGCAGTAAAGCGAGTGTCAGTAGATACAATGCTTGAATTAGATTGTGCAGGAAGAAAACTAGAAAATACTAGGATTTTGTAAACCAGAGTTTAGATAGAAGAGATGAATGAGTTCATCATATTTCAACTGGTAATACAGTAAGCTTAGACTGAGAAAACACGACATAGAGGTTAAGTGATAAACTCCAAAGTGATAAACGCCAAAGGAATAGCCTGCAGGCAGTTCCTGGGAGCTTTTAGTGCATTGAGAGGCTGGCACCTTGTATGCAGTGCAGAGGTGCTGATATTGCTGTTCTGCCACCTGGAGGTCTGTGTTGTGAGGAAAATCTGAGAAAAGACACTGTGAGGCTTGAGTGGAAACAAGATAGTACAAGGAGAAGGAGATAATGAGAACTAACCGGAGCAAAGAAGCTCCTGACCTAGCCCCTTTGGGAGGGGCTCTTTGGAAGAAAGTTGCCATTAGGGGCAGCTCAGAAAAGAAAAAGATTTATAAGACTTTATTGCAGTTACTGCTGTTTTAAAATGGGAAGGTAAATGAGATAGTCCCGTATATTGGTGGGTCTTTGTTTTAAGAAATCACCAAGAATGGCAAAGGGACTGTGAGATCAGACCGCCCTCGGACCCACTGGTCAGGCAAACTGAAATGCAAAGCAATTACAACTCGCAAAATGAGTACATATAATTTGTTAAAGGCTCCTCCTAAAGCAAAGGAGGATAAAGAAGACCTCCCCAAAAAAGAAGAAGACTCAAACTCCAAAGTTCACACCCATTCACACCCATCCCCCCCCTAGCAGTCCAATTTCACCCAGGACTAGGAGGGAACAGACCCCTCTGCGAGAGGCAGTGAGACCAGAAGAAAAGAAAAGGGTGGAATTTTAGTTGATACAGGGGCCATAGATTCAGTTTTAAATAAAGCTTTAGTACCTGTGGAGAATGATTATGTTGTAATGTGAGGAACAACTGGCCAGTCTGAGAAGCCATACTTTTGTAAACCTTTAAAGTAACATGTGTACTTAGGAGCTTTTGTATATGCCCAATTCGCTGAACATTCTCAAAAGAAGTAGTTACTCTGGAGGCAAATGACATAAAGATGTTAAGCTTATCATTAACAGCCATTGAAATAAAGAAAAAATTAGTAAAGAGATATTAGGACAAGTTTTTTCGGGGGTATGGGCCTCTGCTGTACCAAAGAAAGTGAAGAATGCCCCCCCATAGTAATCAAGCTAAAAGAAAGAACACAACCCAGTGAGAATTAAGCAGTACCCCCTGAAAAGAAGATAGGGAAGAAATCAGCCCAATAACTGATAGTACTAGATTGAGGACTGTCAAAAAATTAATGAAGAATTTATACCCTGTGGTAGCAAATCCATATATTTTACTAACTTGTTTAACACCTGAGCTAATCTGGTTTACTGTTTTAGACCTAAGAGATGCCTTCTTTTGCCTCCCTATCCACGAAGCTAGCCAGAAAATTCTTGCATTCAAATGAGAAAGCCCTAAAAGCAGTGCAAAACCCAGCTCACATAGTCTGTGTTCCTCAAGGCTTCAAATTCCCCCCCACTCTGTTTGGGGAGACTCTTGCAAAAGATCTGGAGTCCTGGGAAGCTCCACAGGAAGGGAAGCTGTTGCAGTACGTAGATGATCTTCTAATAGCCACTCAGACGAGAGAAGCATGTGTGGCCTGGACAGTAAGCCTCTTGAACTTCCTAAGACTCCAAAGATACAGAGTATCAAAGAAGAAAGCACAGGTAGTGAAACAGAAAGTAATATACCTGGGCTATGAGGTGAGTGCTGGGCAATGGACTTTAAGGCAGGCTCACAAAGAAGCCATCTGCCAAACCCCAAAACCCCACACAATAAAGGAACTCCCAACCTTTTTAGGCATGGCAGGGTAGTGCCAGCTGTGGATTAATAATTATGGACTGCTTGTCAAACCTCTCTATGTTCTTATTGCTAATGGAAACAGAGATCTCCAGCGGACAAAGGAAGCCACACAGGCCTTTCTCCAGCTAAAGAGTGCCCTCATGTCAGCTCCAGCCCTGGGACTTCCAGATGTAAGTAAACCATTCTTTCTATTTTCCCATGAAAAACAGAGAATTGTCTTAGGAATACTGGCTCAAGACTTAGGTCCATACCGAAGGGCAGTTGCTTACTTCTCCAAGTAGCAAGATGCAACAGCCAAAAGATGGCCAGGTTGCTTCAGAGCTGTAGCAGCAGTCATGCTGAATATTCAGAAGGCATGCAAGTTTACCCTGGGACAGAAAATGACTGTGCTAGTGTCCCATACAGTGTCCACAGTACTGGAAGTAAAGAGTAGCCACTGGCTTTCACCACAGAGAGAAATACCAAGCCATCATGGTAGAGCAAGATGATGTAAAGATAGTGGTGACTAATATTGTCAACCCAGCTTCCTTTCTCAGTAGAAATCAAGGAGAAGCAGTACACCACAATTGCCTAGAGACCATTGAAGCTACCTACTCCAGCTGCCCAGATTTGAAAGACACTCCTCTGGACAATGCAGAGACCTGGTTCACTGACGAGAGCAGCTGCGTTGCCAATGGAAAGCGATGTGCTGGGTACACAGTAGCCACCTGCAGAGAGGTAATAGAATCTGCACCCTTACCAACAGGCACCTCTGTGCAGAAGGCTGAGATAATTGCCCTGACCTGTGCCTTAGAAATAGCAAAAGGAAAGAAGATAAACATCTACACAGACTCGAGGTATGCATTCAGAGTCGTGCATGCACATAGAGCCATCTAGAAAGAGAGAGGACTGCTGACCTCACAGAGAAAGAACATCAAACATGCACAAGAGATCATCCAGCTGCTGGAAGCAGTTCAGCTGCCTGAAAAGGTAGCAATTATGCATATTAAGGCACATCAAAAAGTTACCTCAGAATTAGAAGAAGGAAATGAGCTGGCGGATAGAGAGGCAAAGGAAGCAGCGAAAGGTGAAGGGAGCCCTAATTCCAGATAGACAAATTTCCCTTGAAAGTAAGGCAGAATATAATAAGAGAGATAGAAAATTGATTGAAGATCAAAAAAGGACGTATAACCAAGAAGGGTGGGCTACCATTGAAAAGAAGCTGGTAATCCCTTCCCATTTCTTGTGGTCACTAGTAAGGGAAGAGCACCAGAAAGCACACTGAGGAATAGATGCCCTATACACCTACTTGATTGAAAGAATTGTTGCTAGGAATTTATATGCCACTATTACTCAAGTGACCTGACAGTGTGATCTTTGCCACCAGACTAACCCCAAAAATACCCCCAAGCCGAAACTCGGTCAGATTAGGAGAGGCCATAGGCCTGGACAGCAGTTGCAAATTGACTTTTCAGAACTCCCAAGGAAAGGGGGGTATCAGTATTTATTGGTATTGACAGACACATTTTCAGGGTGGCCAGAAGCATTCCCCACCAGAACTGTCAAAGCTCAAAAAGTTACTAGAGTGTTATTACAAGAAATAATCCCATGCTTCGGAGTTCCAGCCACAATATCCTCAGATAGAGGATCACATTTCATTTCCAAAACAGTGCAACAGATTAGTAGCCACCTGGCTACTTCACATTCTGTACCCCGCCTAATCAAGCAGCCAGGTGGAGAAAATGAATCATTTGATTAAGCAGCAGATTGTAAGACTCGGGCAGGAAATTAATCTGCCCTAGCCCCAAGCACTTCCACTAGCACTGTTGCAAATTTAAACTAAACCTACAGCTAAAGAAAGTCTAAGTCCCTTTGAAATGCTTTATAGAACACAAAAAGAATGCCCAGTACATTGGAGAGGTAACACTGGCCACCTACATGGGGGCTTTAAGCAAACAGCTCCGAAAAATTGAGAAACTTGTGGCTGGAACTCAGAGCAGGGAGTTAGATGGGCCAGTGCATAACATATAGCCTAGAGATTATGTATATGTTAAACCTCTTGCAGAAAAGACTTTGGAACCACAGTAAAGAAGACCATTCCAGGTGCTTCTCACCACCCTCACCGCAATCAAGATCAAGGAGCAGAATGCCTGGATCCATCACTCTCGAGTGAAGAAGGCTCTAGAAGCCCCCTTGGAGAGTGACACCAGGAGACAATGAACTGAGACTAAAACTCACTCAAGCAAAATGAGTATATTGCAGTCAAGGGTTGTTCATACTTTCACTTACAGAATTGTTTTGTATATAATAATAATTGAAGTCTTAAAATTAGAGAGTACCTCTATTCAAAGCGATGCTGAATGGCTTTGGTCCCAGGCTTTTAGTCAGTATACTAGATCCATGAGAGAACTTTCTGAGATAAAAGATTTAAACCTGTCCACTGTAGTAATTCATAGAGATCAAGTATATGAAGAGCAAGAGTAGCAAGAACAAGAACTGTAGACACTTCAAAAGAGTTGCTAATGCAAATTAACCTCTCAAAAATCCAACCAGCCTGCTCCTCTTTCCTAAGAACATCCTTTGAGAGCTGCACAGCGTAGTAACAAAGACAGGCAGACCTTAAGAGCAGAATAAGAAAGGATCTAACTGGGATATTAGGAACAGGATTAGGAGTTCTAAATGGAATTGATTCAGAAATACTGATGAATAAGCTAGCCACTGCAGCAAGCAGCCTTACAAAATTGAAGCAGCATTTACAGTCATCTCTACTAGCATTAAGAACTACCCAGTGGCAGATTTCAAAAGCACTGCAAAAGTAAGAAAAGGCCAGGGACCAAGACCACAAGTTATTAGTAGAAGCACTTAGTACAGTTCAAGATAATGTGATAATATATCTTTAGCTTTCAGTTGTATACAAGCACAGTTGCAGATGCAGGCAACAGCAGCTCTGATCATACAAGAAGGGAGGGAAAGTAATTTTCCAGCTGAAATTCAGAACGTTGTCTAAGATAATGCAATTTGTTATAAATGATCGAATCTGCAGCCAAATTTAAAAAAAAAAATAACAAAGACTTATTAGATCAATAACAAAATATAATGCCAAGACAGCATCAACTCCGGAATTTGGTGCTGGGTGAACCTGGATCCAACTGACAGAGTGCCAGCATCTCCCCAGTGGTTCACCCCGACTGTCTCATACAGCAAGCCTTTATCCCCTATGTTCCGCCTGGGGCCGGAATGACAGAATGTCCTTTGTGTCCCTTCATATGTTGAGCTGGATCATATAGATACAAAGCCAGTCCAGGTGTTCCAATGACTGTCTGAGCCCTTCCAGAATAGCCTTCTTTCGCATGTATTGCTGGGTCCATACGGATGCGATGCAAAAGCCAGTCCCGGTGTCCCTATGGCCGTCTTTCACATGTAATCGAGTGCTGCCAGTATTCAAAGCAATTCTGGGAAGTCGACATTCATGGTCTGGGAAGGCTTCATTCTTAAGCTAACGGACTTGATATTATCTTTAGCGTTAGAAATAGGACTCTGCTCTCAGCCAGAGTGGTCAAGTACATGAGTTGGATTCTTACAATATCTTATACACACACATATATATATACAAATAGCATGAATTAACTCTATATATGTATAACACAATTGATTTTGAAAAAAGCTTCAGTCCTGGTAAACTATAGTAAATTTCACTTATAATCCTGTTCCTAATGTAGCCACTGCCTTTGTACATACCATACGTAATAGCACTGTTTATGTTATCCATCCCATCATTGCACTAAGATTAAATAATGAAAAAACAGTGCTCTACCCTTCAGAACATAGACTGTAAACACGAAAAATGAATGAAAAGTAGCAAACAGTAAACTTAGAATCCTGCATTACTAGAGAACAGCTGAGATTCATTTGTGAAAGCAGTACTATTAATGCCCAAGATGTGTGTCTGGACACTGAACAGAGTATTTGCCACTTCAAAATTCATCCAGTCACTGATCAAAAAACTGTGCTCGTATATACTGGTAAAAGTTGTGAGTGTCTAAAAACTGCTTGCACTGCTGTAAAAATTGATAAAAATGATGTTATATTAGCTAAAGTAAGTTTAAAGTTATCCTTTATTATTAATTTGAAATTAGAGAATACTACAGCGTATAGTTCTGTTAATCTCCCTATCAAATGTATGTGGTAAAGCATTGAGAGACACTTATTGTCGTAAGAGTTTGCATTAAGTAAAAGAATTTACTTATTTTCCAGGAAAGGGGGGAAATGAGACAGATTAGAAATTTTCCAGGGTAGAAATACATTTTGATTTAGGTGAAATGTTCATCTTTGAATTAAGTCTGTAGCTTGCTGTTTAGTCTCACTGCCTGTTCTCTTGAAGGGCCTGTGCTTAGAGAGACTGCTTCAGCTGAAGGATAAGAGATAAAGGGGCTGGGAGGAGAGCAGACAGAGCAGGGCAACCTGACCCAAGAGTTCCTTCAGAAGAATTACTAGCAAGTGTCACATGAAATCAGTAGAATGAATATGTATGAACCTGTCGTGAAATTATATGCATATGTATTTGAGAGAGCCATAAAAAGAGACCTGAAGTTCACAGAAATACGCATGCCTTTTGAGGGGAGTAATCCCTGCATGCGTCCAGTGCTGCAATAAACATCCCGACTTTACAACTTTCACAAATTGTGGAGCTTTTTTGATCTCTTCCACAAAACAGTAGAGACACCTGTGATCTTACTGATGACCTCAGTGGGAATCTGACGCCATCCATCTTGCAACTTTTCTCCCAGGAACTGGATCTCTCGGGCAGGTCCTGTGACTTTGCTCTTTTGGATGCTAAAGCCAGCTTCCAGCAGACTCTGGATGATTTTCTCTCCTTTCTCAAATACTTCCACTGCCGTGTTCCCCCATACAATGATATCATCGATGTGCTGCAGATGTTCTGGAGCTTCACCCTTTTCCAGTGCAGCCTGGATCAGTCCATGGCAGACGGTGGGGCTGTGCTTCCACCCCTGGGGCAGTCGGTTCCAGTTGTACTGCATGGCCCTCCAGGTGAAAGCAAACTGAGGCCTGCATTCTGCTGCCAGAGGAATGAAGAAAAATGCATTGGCAATGTCACTAGTGGCAGAGCACTTTGCTGCCTTCAACTCCAGCTCGTACTGGAGTTCCAGCATGTCTGGCACAGCAGATGCTGGTAATTGGCACTTGTTGCTCTTCCACCTTCAGGAGTCCTACTGCAGATGGGTTTTCTGATAGTCCAGGCAAGGTGTTCAATGGCTTCATGTTCTCAGCCTCTGCAGCAGCTATGCCAAAAGCCCACCTGAGTCCTTTTGGGTCTTTGTAATAGCCATTCTGGAGGAAGTCTATGCCTCTGTTATTCTCTGTTCATGCTCTGTACATGGGGCCTCTGGGCCAGTCACAATAGGATGTTTCTGCTGCTCCTTCCCAGTCAGGATCACCTGGGCTCCCAACAGGGTCAATTGCTCTGATCCCCCCATCACCCCAGCAATGGAAACAGGTTCTGCCCCAACATGTCCCAATGGCATTAGGGTACACTGCACACCAGCATCAACTAAGGCATTGTATTTTCTGTGGCTCTGATGTGCCAGGCCATTAGATCCACACATTCCAGAAGATCCGGTTTTCCCGTGCCACTTCCTGGCTAGAGGCAGTGCCCTCCTAGCCCTGGTTATTATTTCTTTTCTGGGCATACACAGTAGAGGTTCCTTCAAGGGGATCTGACAGATCATACCCAGCAGCTCGGTCATGGGAGGTTGAGGCTGCCTTCACTTTAGGGGAACTCCCTCAGTTAGTGTTTCCCTCCTTTAGATGATGCACCCATGCTGCCAGGACAGAAGTGGATTTCCCATGCCACCTTCCCATGTCTTCCCCATGGTCATGAAAGAAGAACCACAGGTCAGCCCTTGGGGTGTAACCTCTCTCTCTAGCTGGGGGACGCTGGGCTCTGACTTTGGGGCCTGTGACTGGCACAGGTGCTGCATTGATCTTCCTCTCCTCCTCCTTCATCTCCCTCATCTCCTCTTTGATCAGGTCCTTGATCACAGCAGAGACATGAGCCTGCATTGGGCCATTGATCATACTCTCACAATTTCTAACCTTGTTGGTGACAGAACCCACTGTCTCTCAGTAGTTTTCAGCATTAATCTTTGCAATGAAGGTGGTGTATTGGGATGGCCCCAGATTTGCCAGACTCCACAGCATTTGCCCTGTGCACCTGAGCTCATCAGGGTCATTATCGGGCTGTCCATCCCTCCCAAAGTGTACCTCCAATACTGCCACTTTTATCAGCTGTTGCATCCCTTCCTCCAGGGTCTTCCAGCACATTCTATGGTGATGCTCCTGCATTCTCTCCCTGTGGACAAACCTCTCTCTGACAGTCATGAAAAGCTGCTCTCAGAGGGAAAGGGACCATGACTCTCTTACAAATACCTGATTCACACCTGAGACCTGGGTCAATGCTCATAAATTCCTTGCCTCACCACCATCCAGTTGCACTCCTGTACCCATAAGGTCCCAGACCCGGATTAACCAGGTTGTGTAAGCCTCACGTCCCCATCATACAATGTCTTTGTGCAGTTCACCCACAGGGACTTTCGTACATCAGGGACTCAGTGATGAAGTCAACCATTGGTTCTCCTTTGGGTTGTGAGGGCCCTCCTTTCATGTCCTTGTCTGGGTGCTCTGATTTCTTCTTAGGTCTCCTTGTTTCCACAGGGGTGACTGCTGCTGGCTGTGACTGCCTTTGCAGTTCAGCTGTTACCTGGACGGTTGTAACACCTCTGGGTTCCACTGCTGCACCATCAGACTCTCTTTCTTTGAGGCAGGGGGAGGGTTTCTCAACACATGGGGAAATGTACTCCCCAGCATCTGGCCCATCTCTTTCACCAGAACCCCCACCCAGTCTGGGTGGTTCGTTTCTGAGGTGGGCTGTGGGGCAGGGTCAGGCTATGGGGCAGCAGCATCCCTTGTCTCTGGGGTAGGTGTCAGTGTGCTTATCCACGTTAAACTTCCCTTATCTCTGAATGCTAAATAGAACAGGCTTACCAGCAACACCAGCAACTGTATATCATTAGCATTTTGAGTTGATCTGGACCCTTTGAAAACTGGTGGGGCAAGCTCAAAGAGCTGTGTGAAGGGTTGGGAGTAAATTTCCCCCAGTGTCATTTCCTCAGCAAGTACCATTATTAAAGAAACCCCAAACCCACACATTGTGTGATAGCTCTGAATTCATGTGCCTGCCTTCCAAAGGAAGTTACAGATCCATGAATTCCTCACCTCATTAAGCCATAAAGCAAACTGGATAATAGCCACAGCAGCCCTATTTATGGTTAGCCTGTGTTCCCAGAGATTGCCAGGGTGCTCCTGATGGGACAGAAGGAAGAGCTCCAGGCCCTCCCTGAGGGTGAGTGAGGGCAGCGGGCTGTCAGCGGGGCTGGCCAGGGAGCTGCAATGCCCGGGCAGGGAGCTGCAATCCCTGCCCCGGCTGTGGTGGGCTTCACTCCTTGTGGGGACGAGGGGTGGTGTGGACAGAGCACACAGAGATTTCAGGGACATAGGTGAGAGGATTCATGGCCAGCACCTTGCAGCTGATCCCCTTGGCCCCTCCTCTCCTGCGGCCATGGCAAGAGCTGGGTGGGATGGCCCTGGCAGGAAGGTCTCCTTGGATTCCTGCACATCCAGGTTCTGACTGTGGCTCTGCTCCTCTCTCTTCCAGCCCTTCAAGCCCTGAGTGAAGACAACAGCCCCTCTCACATAAGCACATTGATACAGATGATTTTTGAGGGAAGAGCTGCAGAACTACTTTCATCTGCTGGCTCAGAAGAACCAGTATCTCTTGAAGACCTCCAGATCCCTTGGAAGGTGAGACCACATGGAGAGCAGAGGAGACCAGCTGGAGCTCCAGGCATAGCTGATGATTGGCACAGTTGAACTTGTGGGAAGCTCCCATAGCTCCTGCCTTCTCCCTCCCTGTTGACAGCTTCCTGCCTCCAGCCCTCAGGCCCCGCCCATCCCCTTTCTTCCCTCCCAGCTCATCCCTTTGCTTCACCTTCCATTAATGAACAGTTTGGCTGCTTTGCTTTACCTGCATCTCTGTGGAGCTGGAGCGATGCAAATCCGGAGCCCTGGGACACACAGGCCCCTCCTGCCGTTCTCTTCCACACCATGTTTTGTGCACAGACACAGAGGAACGAGGGCAGATCAGGCTGGAAACGTCCCTGTGCTGGAGGTCCAGTTCCACAACACTGTGGAGCTACAGATCTTGCTGTGCACCCTAGAGCCCCTGGACTTTGGAAGAGCCAACCTGAGGATGCTCTGAACCCAGCGGTTAGGGACTCCATGGCAAGCATCCACAGAGGGCAAAGAGCTTGGAATGCTGGAGGGTTTCAAGAACAGCTTCCTGAAAGCACAGCAGTGCTCCATCTCTGCACAGGATCAGGAAGAGGGCAGAATCAAAGACCATCTGGGCTTAACAAAGAGCTTTGGGTGTGCCTAAGAGCAAATGAAGCAGCTGCACAGTGCCTGAGACTCAGACACACCACCGTGCCAGTGCCTGGAGCGCTGTCAGGCAGTGCTGGGATCCCGGGTGTGGTTCTGGTCCCCACAAGTAAGGAATGGCAGCCCCAGGCTCAGACCCAGTCAGAAAGCCAACCAAGTGGGACCACAGGTGTAGTGGACACTGAGATGGCTAGGGCCCTGTGGAGGATGTAAGCCTGAGATAAGTAATTGCTGAGTCAGAATAGCTAAGCCTGGAGTCCTCACTTAGGTCCTCTGGCCTAGCTTATTGCTCTGTGACCCTATAGGCTAGTTTCCCTAACCCTTACAATTGGTCAGTTTTCAATCCCTCCTAACCCTATATAAGTAGCCATCCTGGCCCATTCTGGTAGAAGAGCTGCTCGTCGGAACCCTTCGCGAACCCCCTGCAAATAAACCATCGTGGAATCTCTGAGGCTGCCTTCTCCTCTCTCTCCATCTGCTCTGTGGATGCCACTGAGGCCAACATCTTAGCAAGCAAAGAGCTGAAATTATAAAAGAGCTGAAAATCACTAAGAGCTGATAATCACTGAGCTTGCTAAGATGTCAGGCTTGGGGCACTTAGGCCTCGGACACTTGGCCTGCTGAAGGCTGAGCTGCCCGGCCTGAGACTGCTCGCCAGAGGAACCCTGGACCCGTCTCGCTATCTGGCTAGAAGAGACCCAGTGGCGGTACACAGACAGGGAGGGCAGCCTTCCAGTTTCTCTTGGGCATGGCCACAAAACAACCCCTGCTGCTTCTTCCTCTGCCTGTGTTTGGGGTGTGCTGGTGGCAGAGCCAGCCAGGTTGTGCTCTGCGTTCCAAAGCCTGTTGGGAGCGGGCATGAAAAGCGCTGCGTGCACAGCAGAGAGTCCTGGAAGGTTCTGGCAAGAGCGTCCTGTGGGGACAGGGATCTGGGCTCTGGCTGGGAACAGCCTGGTTTTGCTGCTGTGACCACAGGCAGAAGCTGAGGCAGGTGAAGAAGCAGCGGGCAGCTTGTGTTTGTAGAGGGCCTGGGGCTGCACCTCTGAACCTCTACCTGGAAACACACTTGGGGGAATACCAGCTAGAGCTGGAGTGCCTGTCCTGAAAGGACCTGGAGTCATTCAGCCTTGCCAGCTTTTCTCAATAGTGTGTTGGTGTTCCCTAGGAAAGCTACACATTTGGGGAAATGCCCTTGGAGGAAACGGGCTTGCTTCTCAAGGAAAGTGCTTCCCAGGGAGCTCCCAGTGAGGTGGGAAGGGTGATCCAGGAGCCCTAGGCCTGGCAGCCTGAGCTTGCCACCAGGGAAGGCCTTGGAGCAGATCCTCCTAAATGCAATCCCACGGCACGTGCCGGGAACCAGGGCGTCTGCTTGAGGGTGGGAAAGCTCTGCGGAGGGACAGGGACAGCTGGGGGTCCTGGTGGGGTTTTGAGGGCTTCTGGGCAGGAGTTTGGGAGGGGGGGTTGGTGTTGATGGGGTGTTGGGGAAGGAGTTGTCTGGAAGGTGAGAGGTCTAGGCTGGAATTTGAGTCAGTTTGAAGGCAGCATCTGTGGTTTGGCACAGTTTTGGTTACAGAGGGCAGAAAGAATATCTGTGACTCTTCCTGTTCAAGATCCTGATTCTCCTGCAGGGAACAAGAGGGGAGAGCTGTACTTTACTGGCCACTTGGATATCTGTACCAGGGGGAGGATTAGCTATTTTGCCATCTACTTGTTTGTTTGGGCTACTTTTGTAACTCTGAGTGGACTTTCATTCCTTGAGAGCTTTTAATCTTTAAGAGAATTAGGATATTATCATCCCTTCATAGAAAACCGTTTGCAAACCAAAGAATTGCCTTTTTCTTGCCTCTGTGTAGTGTTACATTCTGTAAAGTGAATCTCAGTGGATGATGTTAGGGCAAATGTGTTGCTGCTTTGAGATGGGAAGCAAAATTCCAACTCTTCACTTTCTCAGGCCATCCCAATGAATTTGGGAAGTTTGCAACTTTTTGAAACTACTTGAGTTGAGCAATGGGAAGTAAAGCTTTCCTGAAGTGAGGATTCTTAAACGCCAGATTCTTCTGTGCCTTCACTGCTAAGGTGTTTTTGTGCTAAAGGAAATTATTTCAATGAGAAAATAATTTCAGCATGGAGTGAGAGCTTCTGACAGAGACTAAGCGCTGCCAGCAGTTGCTCCAGGTGCTCCTGCCAACAGCCCCTGCAGGAAGGAGCACAGCCCCTAATGCACGTGGACTTTGGCTCCCTCTGGCACAGAAGCCCCTGGGAGCACAGGTCTCTGGAGCAGGAGATGGGCACCAGCACTGCCAGGGCTCAGGGGGGTGGCAGGTCTGCTTGGGTGGGCCCACCTGCCCAGAGGGCTCAGGGCTCCCCAGCCCATCAGCCTGTACAGCCTGGTCCAGGTGTCTGACCAACAGAGAGTTACAGGGCCCTCTTGCTGCTCTCTTTGACAGCCCTTGCATTCAGCCCCCAGCCTGCTGCCATGCTCCCTCACTGCCCCTCAGGGGCCTGTCCCCACAGGGCTGGGCTGCCTAAGTGCTGCTGGCCAGGGCCAGTGGGCAGAGGCAGAGCTGGCAGCCAGCTCAGATCCCCACTGCTGCCCAGGCCACGGTGCTGTGTCTGAGACCCCGCCTTGAGACAGAGCTCTAACCCCACAGAGCTGCTTTGACCATGTGGAAGAGCATCATGTCCTCACCCAGGACTGCGGAGCCAGCGCTGCTGATACTCCTGGATGTGCTGGGGAGCTGGCCAGAGCACAGCACCTGCACGTCTGATGGGGAAAAACGGGTGTCTTTGTCCTGGCTGTGAGTTTCTGAAACTGGCCTTTTCTGGCTCCAAGGCCGCCTCTCCAGCAGCTTTCCATCCTCCTTCCCCCACTGCATCTCCTTCCCTCAGGTGATGGGCTGAAACCTGGCCTCGGGGCAGCTTCAGGGGCACCAGGCCCGGTGCTCCCCCTGTGTCTCCCTGGGCCTCTCCCTCCTCTGCTCGGGCCCTGCCACATGGACACCTTGGCACTGAGCGCTGTCTCAGGGGACTTTGTCCTTTGCAGGCAACTGTGGTGATGTGGAAGATCCTCCAGGTGCCCTGTGTCCCACATATGGTGACGGTGTATTTCCTCCCATGTATCTGTGCATCTGCTCTTCCAAGTGTTCTTCAGCACTCTGGATATGCCAGAAGATGTCGATACCTTCTGGAAGGGATGCCAGGAAGAGCATGGCCTTGCCACCAGCCCCAACAGGGGCTCCATCCCACTCCTCCTATCCATGTCATGTCCCTAGACAGGAGCCAGTGCTCCCAGCGTGACCTGGGCTTTGCTCTGCACGCAGGTTTGCAGTGCAGACCCTGAAGTCCCTGCTCTGCCAAATGCAGCAGGAGGATGTGGTGGTGGCAATGGAACGCAGTTGTGGCTGGGACATGCTGCTGTGTGCTGACACCCACCACTGTGCCATGGGTCTGCTGGCCAGGTGAGACCCCCTTCTTCCCACTGCCTCTGACATTTGTGCTCTGTGCCCAGGGTGCTTCTCACAGTCCCTGTGGTCATGGGCCAGAGGGCCTTGTCACCAAGGGATGGCCAAGCAGACTGGAAAAGGCTGGGAGAGGAGGGTGCCCACAAGGAGTTGCCTCCCAAATAGGCCAGGGCCCCTTGCAGGATGCTGGGGAAAGACCAGACCTCTGTGAGTCAGTCCTGGCCAACGTTTGTCCCCCTGGACCACAGTCTTGGTTCCTTCTTCTCCTGCCACGGAGATGTGCTGTGTCTCCATCCCCTTGTGTTCCCGCATCGCTCGCTACCTGCTCCGGCTGCTCAGCACACAGGAGCCACGCTGGGAGCTGCCCGCCCTGGCCTTCCTTGTGGAGGTGAGCCTGATGGCCAGCGCTGCCTTGCTCAGCTGCCTCCCAGCTCTCTGCCCTCTTGGAGCCGCAGCTCCCTGGGACGGTGCCCGTGCCCTGTGCTGCTGCCTGGGCACAGTCCTGTGAGGTTCTGGGATCCTGCCAGCCGGGTCTCCTGTCACTGCCCTGTGCCTTTCAGGTCCTCGAGTTCCTGGACTTGAGTGAACGTGGTGCTAACAGAGTCCTGCAAATCTTGTCAAGACAGCTGCAGAGCGAGTGCAGGGACAGGCGTCCCCTGGCGCTCAGGGCCCTTCTCGAGCTCACTGAGGAGCCCTCCATGGTGAGAAGGGGGCAGCGGCTGAGGCTGAGCTGGGGAATGCAGTCACTTGGGTTTGGCTGGGCTTTGGGTGCCGGGGCAGCTGCTCCCAGCTCTCCTGCCTCCCAGTTCAGCTGCCCAAGTGCTTCTGGACAGACCTCTGGCCTCCAGGCCCTGCAGCAGCAGGATGGCGTTTCACAAACTTGTGTTCCGCACAGACCAAAAAAATGTGGAGCCTGACTGAAAGTCTTGTGAAGCTCCTGTGGGACACAGATGGAGAGATAGTTAGCATGACAGTCATACTTCTCAGCTTTATCATCTTGGACAATGACATGCTGCTGCCCAGCCCCATCCCACTGCAGCTGCTTGAGGCGCTCCTGCCACTCTTTGACCACGTAAGGCTCGCTGCCCCCAGCCACGGTCACTGGCTGCTGCCTGGACACTTTGTGCCCTGTGGATTGGCAGGCCTGTGCCAAGATGAGCCCCATGCACCCAATGCTGAGTTTTATTTTTCTTCCTTTCATACAGAACAATAGCCAGGTGCAGCTGCTCACCATACTGCTCTTCCGAACATTGGTGACTCTTCCACTGGAAAAGAATAAAAAGGCCCTGAAGACACCCTTGTGCCAGAGCCTGCTGCCACTCTTCTTCCACTGCCATGATGACAATCAGCTTGTGGCACAGGTGAGGACTCGTGGGCTTCTGCTGTCCCCCTGGCAGGGGGCTCGGCTGCCTCCTGCCCTGGTGCCTGCCGGGCTGCAGCCTCCTCCAGGCCTTGGCACAGGGACACGGGTCCTGCGTCCTGGGCTGTGGGGCCATCTCCGCATCTCTGCTGCTCTCCAGGCTTCTCGGGAACTGCTGTTTTGTGTGGCCAAGTTCCTGAAGAGGAGGGATCTTGAAAGACTGGTGAAGAACCAGAAGCTGTGGAAGTTCATCGAGTGCCTGGTAAGGACAGCCTGTAAGCTCAAGCCTCAGCCTGGAGAAGCCCCCAGAGCGCGGTGCTAAGAGTGCGGGGCTGGCAGCTGTGCCCCTGCCCGCTGCTGCACGCAGAGGCCGCGCGGGCTCTTCTCCAGGCTCCGGTGGGCCCGAGCCGGGGGCCGATGCAGCCCCGGCCCGGAGGGGCTGTGGGGCAGGCCGGCACCGCGGCTCCCCGGGCAGCAGCCGGCCCTCTGCCTGCTCCAGAGCCCGGCGCCAGCGGCTGCTGCCCGCGCCTCAGGGCTGTGCGGGCAGGGGAGGCCGGGGCTGGGCGCAGGCAGCGCCCGCCCGAGGGGCTGAGCCCGCGCCAACCCTTCCCTCCTGCCGCTCTCTCCAGCTGGCAGAGGACAGCAGCAGAGCGGCCGAGCACCTGCGCCGGGCCCTGCCATACCTGCAGAGCTTACAGGAGTCCCTGCAAGTGGTGGCCATCAGGTTCATGGGTGAGCCACGAGCCCGGGCTCCCTCCCCTGCCCGCCGCAGCTCGGCCCCAGCCCCGCCTGCTGCCCCGGCAGCGCCAGCCGGGCCCGGCGCCGTGGAGCCCCGCCCGGCCTCGGCGCTGCTGCCGCCCTCTGGCAGCCGTGCCCTGGGCCGGCAGCGTGCGGCAAGGGCCGGGCTGAGCCCTGCCGGGCCAGCAGGGCGTGTGGCCACAGCGCCGGCAGCGCCGCTGGCAGGGAGCTGTGCCGCTGGGGCCGTGACAGGCTCTATGTTCCCAGGGATGGCCGGGCAGCACGTGAGGTGGAAGAAGGAAGAGCTCCGGCTCATCTGCAACGGTGAGTGAGGGCAGCGGGCTGGCAGCGGGGGCTGGCGGGGGAAGCTGCAAGCCCTGCCCCGGCTGCGGAGGGCTCTGCTCCCTGTGCGGCCGAGGAGCAGCATGGGCAGAGCACACAGAGATTTCAGGGCCACGTGGGGGATTCGTGGCCAGCTGCTTCATGCTGGTCCCGTTGGCCCCTGCTCCCTCCTGGCCATGGCTAGAGCCGACTGGGATGGCCCTGGCAGGGGGCTCGCCTCGGGTCCCCTCAGATCCAGGATCTGACTATGGCTCTGTTCCTCTCTTTCAGCCCTTGAACACCTGACAGAGGACGCCAGCAGTGACGTGTTAGATATGGCATTTCAGATATTGTATGTCCTCCAGTCACTACAGAGTGAGCGATCTTCTGTCTTCCAGAGGCTGCAGGATCAGCTCCGCAGGGCATGGAGGACACGGCCTCATCTGTCAGGGCTCGGCTGTCTGCGCTGCTGGAGCTCTGCAGAGAGCTGAGCACAGAGGCTCTGTCTGCTGGGGCCACCTGAGCCAGCAGGAATTTTCTATTTCTTTCAGATTGTTCTTTTCTTCTTTTTTTTTTCTTTAGTATATGAATATAGCTTTTCTATGAATATAGTTTTTTTCTTTAGTACATGAATATAGAGTGTGTTATAATACACAGACTCCCAGGATCTTTCTTTTGCTTCCCAGGGTCTCCAGGGCATAGGGGAAGAGGGGGAAAAGGGTGCTTGGGCTCAGCTAGCTGCCCAGGCATGCAGTGTAGCAGGGAAAATGGCCAGAAGCCCCTTGGCCTTTGGTGGTTCTTCTGAAGCCTTTGTGCTGCCGACAGAGCGGGTGGGCAGGGGCCAGAGCTTTGAGGATCCCTGTGAGAGCGGTGCCTGGAGATGGCCACAAGCCCTGTGCCAGGCAGGAAGCGCCATCTGTGTCCTCCTGCCCATGTGATGCTGGTTGGATTGCTGAGGGCTCCGAGGTGCCTCTGGATCGAGCTCCTCTGGAGCTGCTGTGAGGCTGCGGCGCTGCTGCCGGGCAGGTTGGCCGGGCTGGGGGAGCCCCTGAGGGGACGGGGCCACGAAGGGACGATAGGCTTTGGGAGCCCTGTGTCATGGTTTGACCCTGGCACAATGCCAGTGCCCTAATGAAAATACTTTCTCCCTGGTGTCTGCTGTGAGATGTGATCAGAAATAGAGCAAAGCAGGCTCCACCTTAGGAACAAAAAGGAAAAATATCTTTAATAACCTACGACTATGTCTAAAGAGAAACACACAGAACTCGGAATTAATACTTTCAAAAAACTTTCCTCCTCCCCCCACCAAATTTCTAATACATCCACCCCTCAGATCATCAACTCTCAGTCCATCACCACCCTTTAGATAATCAATTCTCAGTTTATCAAGTAGAGAGGAGTCCCTCTTGTACCATAGGCTTCCCCAGGAAACACAGTTGAAACTTCTTGTGTTTCCATGTCCCACGTGGCACTGCCCAGAGAACATCTGCCATGGTGACATCTTCCTTCCATGCCCAGTGCTCTCACCACTGTGCATGGACCAGAGCTGCTTCTGGGGTTCCCCCTTTAAGGATGCTCTGCCCAGTTCCAAAAAAGCACAGTCTCTCACTTTCAGGACACCTGTTCCCCCCCAAAGTCATCCCCTGGGGCCGAGGGGTCTTGAGAACAGAGATCTTCTTCTTCCCTGAAGACGGATGGCACCACCACCACCCTCCTCACCCGTTGTCTCTGTTCATGAGCCATTGCCTCCCACCCAAAACTCAGTCTCTGTGTCACAGGAAAAATGGTTCTGTCCATGGCTATACAAGAAAAGTCCAGCCAAAGGCCACTCCATCACCTCCTCTCATCTAAGATTCTTCTCAACTTCTCTCATGGCTCATTTCCTCTTATCTCATCTCTATCCCTCTTCTCATTCAACTCCAGGAGAATCAGGATTTGTAAGGTTTATTTGGGATTTGGGGGTTTTATCTCTTTGATTGGTTTGCGTGGGTTTGTTTAGTTGGGTTTTTGTCTGTTTTGGTTTGAGCTTTTTATTTGCTTTTTTATAAATGACTGGTTAAGTTGGCATAGCCAAACTGAAGAAAATGTAAACAAGGCTCGACTTTCCAGAAATTACTTTTGGCTGGGTTTAGCTGCATCCCCAGGCTAAGGATCACCAGTATATTTGCAGATTTTGCTCTGCATCATCAGCCTGGCCAGACTCTGCTCAGTGTTTAACAAATGAAGAAGGCAGTGGACATTGTGCCAAGCTTTCTTTCAAACAGAAAAACCTGGGTCAGCATCACAGAAAAGAAGAAAAAAAAAAATAATCCCCAGTTAGAACAGAGCCAGTGTCTCAGCATCTTCCCCTCCACTGTTATTAATTTTGTACATTTAGAGGCAAACCTGGGCCTAAAGCTTCCATCTCTCAGTTCCTGATGCTCGTGACTACCCTTCAGCCTTGACTGCCCCTGATATAACTGACTGCTGTCCAAGTGGGGCTGGGGATGCTCAGCCTGGAAAGAGGAGACACTGGGGGGGCCTCACTGTGGCTCTGCAGGACTGGAAGGGTCCCACAGGGAAGAAGGGGACAGAGTGTTCAACAGGGCCTGTGGGGACAGGACAAGGGGGATGGCTTTCAACTGCAGGAGGTTGATTGAAGCTGGATCTAAGGAAGCTGCTGTTTGACACTGAGGGTGGGGAGGCACTGGCCCAGGCTGTGCACAGAGGCTGTGGATGCCCCATCCTTGGGAACAGGGCTCCCCCAAGGTCTGGGGAAAGATTGCTCAGCTTGGAACAAGATGGTCTTCAGAGTCCCTTCCAAGCCCAACCATTCAGGGATCCCATCATTCTATGATCTCCATTGTCCACTTCAGGTTGGCCCTGGACTCCTGGGAACTGTGATGTCACCTCCCCCGTTCCAAGTGGAACTGCCAGCACCCGGCAAAGAGCACAAGACAGCCCTTGGCCATTGTGTCAGCTCAGCCTTCACTCTGCTCCTGCCCACTGCTCTCACCCTCCTTGTCACCTGCCCCTGCTACCCCCATCAGTCCTGAAAGCTCACTAGTGCCTGGATTTTGACACCCATCCCTACAGGATGCTCCCATTTGTCCTGAGGAAGGTATGGTGCCATTGCATGGAGGTGGAGACCTCCAACTGCCCGGGTGGGCTGGAGCTCTGTGGGCCTGGTGTGGGACAGGGACTCCACTCTGAGGTTCTGCCACCTCTGCAGGCTGTCACCGACAGAGAGGAGGAGATGGAGGTGGAAATGCAGACTTATACAGTGGAGGACGTGGAAATGGAGGAAGAAGAGACTGGAGAGGAGGGGATGGAAGTGGATATGCAGACTTATACAGTGGAGGATGTGGAAATGGACGAAGAGGAAACGGGAGAGGAGGAAATGGAGGTGGAGGTGGATGTGGATGTGGAAGAAGAGATGGAAGTGGAAATGGAAGACTACATAGAAGACATGGACATTGATGAAAAAGATGAGGAAGAAGCCATGATCTTGGGATAAAGAGCAATGCCAGCAGCAGGACAGGCATGTGGTCCCCACAGGCAGAGTGGGTCCCCTGCTGCCAGGCTGGGGCTGGGCTGGTCCCTGCTCAGGGACGTGGCACCCTGTGCACTGGATTCTGGAGGCCATCCCCAGCTGGTCCTGTGCTCGCTTTGGGCCGCACAAGCTCCATCCCAGACCCAGCCAGGCTCAGTTCTGGTAGCAGAGTCCTGCTGGGCCAGCGTGTGCCAGCCTGGGGACACATGGAAAAGCCCTCTGTGCCTGACTGCAGTGCCCATGGCACTTGCTTTTCTTCCAGGACCGATGGACATCCCAGATAGAGATGCCACCCTTTTGTACATACGTTTTACAGTTTTTTGTCGTCTTCAGGATATAGGATGTGGGGCTTTTTTTCGATATCTGCAAATGCATTTCATATATTTTTGCTAGATATGTTCTTATGTATATACTTTCTCTGGATTGTTGTTGTTACAAAATGTATATATGTTCTATGGATTGTTGTTGTTACAAATATTCTTACATTGTAAAAGTGTTCTGTATTCTTGTTGCTGTTCTTCTGAAAATAAACAAATTTTCTTTTTCACACCACAGTTCTCTTTGCATTATGGGCACAGGCAGCATTTGCAAAGTTGTGGTTTGCACTTTCTCCAGGTTCCCAGGGCTGGAGGTGCCTGGGGGAGCTGGCACAGCCACACCAGGAGTGGGGGTACCTGTGCACAGAGGGGTCCCACTGACAGAGGTCACCCTCTCCTTGCAGTTTCTCTGGACACACTTGGTAGCTGTAGGAGCAAATCCCAGCGTGCCCTGTCCCATGGGATCCCATGGTGGAGCAGGGCTGAGCCTGCCTGGGCCTGCAGAGCCTCAGCCATGAGTGATATGGGGGATACTGGGACAAACTGGGGACAAGGGGGACACTGGGGACATTGCGGAGAAGACTGGGGACACTGGGGCATCCTGTGGATGACATTGGGGGGGAACTGGGAATGAACTCAGGTGTACTGGGAGGGACTGGGCCGTACTGGAAGGGATTGGAGGGGCACTGGGGTTGTATTGGTTTCTACTTGGGTTGTACTGGGCTGTACTGGGGTTGTACTGGTCTGTACTGGGGATGTACTGGTCTGTACTGGGAGGGACTGGAGAGGTTGAATGGGCTGTTCCCGCCTCCAGTACCTCCCATTTGCCAATGCCCCACCCATCACTGCCCACAGCCAATCAGCGCCAGAGATCGGAGCCTCAGAGGCGGTGCCTAGGGTCAGCGCCATCTTTTATTTTTGCCTACAACTCCCATCATGCCCCGTGGTCAGATTGAGCCCCATTGCAGCCGGGACTACAATGCCCATCATGCCCCGCAGTCCACAGAACCCGGGATCTGCTCCCCATCTGTCCCATGAGTGTCCCCCAGACCCTCCAGGATCCTTCAGCGACCCCTCAGAGCCCATTCGGGACCCTCCAAAAGCGTCCCCGGATCCCCTGAATCCTCCCAACCCCACAGATGCTCGGCACAGCCACTTCTGGGAATTCATCTCCTCTCATCCCCCGCGGCCCCAGAGCCCCTCAGAACACAGTCCCGTGCCTAAAACTCCTGCCATGCCCCGCGCCCTAAAGAGCCCGGTAAGAGCTCCCCGATCTCCCCTCAAGGGCTCCCGAACCGTTTACGTTCCCTTGAGGACCTCAAGTCGGGGCTCGGACGCAAAAGTGTCCCCCAAGAGCCTTCCTGGACCCCCAAATATCGTGTTCCAACCACTTCTGGGACTACACCTCCCATCATGTCCTGCGCCCCAGAGAGCCCCGTCAGAGCCCCCCGAGGGCCCGCCCGGACCCCGAAGGGCCCCAAATTTTCCTCCCTGGGCTCCAAGGGCCCCCCTGCACCCCCAAGTGCTGCCCCGGACCCCGAACTGTCCCTCAGAATCCCTGAGTGCCCCTCCAAGTGCCCACCCGGCTCCCCCAAGTGTCCTCCAGAGCCTCAAGTTCTCTCTGAATTCCCTCCCCAGACCCAAAACTGCCCCAAATGTGCCTTAGAAATGTCTCCAGGGCCCCCAGAGAGCCCCCCCCTTGACCCTATGGGAGAAAAAGATGACAAAAATTGTTGAAAAATCTAATCACTTCTTTTTTAAAATCTTAAAAGTTTAATACTAATAATATGGTTATAAAAATAGCAATACAATTAGAGTAATAATAATTTGGACAAGTTGAATTAGGACAATATGAGACAATAGAAACAAAGAGTTACAGATGTCCGGGTACATTTTTCTGGGCAGTGCAGAAAAAACACCTGTTAACAAAGGATTAACCCTTAAAAACAACAGCCTGTTGCATATTCATACACTTCATACATGATGCTTAAATTCCATTCAAACACAGGATTCTGTCTGGTCATCGTCAACTTCTTCCTCTGAATCCTAACAGCGCCTTCAAGGCAGGAAGAAGTTCCTTTCTTCTGATAACAGGGCAATAAATACTTTTTCTCTGAAAGATTTAGGTGTCCTGTGGTTGCTATCTCCCTGCAAGTCCTTTCTTTAAAAAAGTATCCTACATAGCATAGTTTGTTTTTTAACATTTTTTATAACCTAAAACTATATTTAACAAACTACTTAAGAGAATTAGTACAGCATTACTTTCTAACACAAGACATACAATATTCATTTTATTATTTGCGAAAAGCCAATCATAAAAAAAGTATTTTTCACAAAAATAACGCCAAAAGGACTGCAAATATTATTATTTACCATAGAGAGGAAGAAATAAATAGCCAATACAGATTAATTACTAATGAAGGGAATTGTGTTACTTAGAACCAATGACCAATGATTTTCTTGGTTGCTAAAAATATATTGATTTTTTAGTATAATTAAAAATGATGTAATGCAATATGGAATAATAGTATCATAAATTAGAATAATAACATTATATTTTATTAATTAATAAATTTTATGTATAAGGGAAAATGCTTGCATTTTTTAATGTTTGTCAATGTCAGTCCCAAGTGGGTGATGTCAGACACGGTGAGGCTGGGGGTGAGGAGCAGCTTGTCCAAACAGGCTCAGCCTGCAAGGGGCTCATTCTTCTCCCTGCCCAGACCTCCTCAGGAGACATTCAGCATCAAGATCACCTGGGGAATGCTTCTGTCACCTCTTCTCTGAAATCAAAGATAAAAAAATATTTCCTTGACTAAAACCAGATAACATGAAGTGCACTTTGGAATCTCCCTCCTGAAGAGAACTCCGAGCTGACTCCAATCCCTGCACAAGCCCTGGAGACTCACAGACCATGGAAGGGAGACAAAGAGCTCCTGAGGGCTTTCTGTATTTTAATCAGCCCCACGGTGGGTTTGGGGCTGGCTCCAGGAGCCTCAGGCAGTGAGAGAAGGATGAAGAAGCTGCTCAAGGAGTCAGCAGCCAAACTCCAAGTGCCTTGGAGCACGGCTGGGCCCCAGGGAGGGCAGGGAGTGCCCAAGGCTGCCCAGGCAGTGCTGAGAGCAGATCCTTGAGGCCAGGAGTGCAGGGAGCCCAAGGCTCTGGGCAGGGCACTGCAATGCTGAGCAAGGCCTGGCTTGGCTGCAGGGAGCAGAAAGGCCAAGCCCTGAGCCCAGCCTGGGCCAGCAGGGCCTGTCCCTCCCGGCTGGCTCGGGGCTCTTTGTGGGCCAGGGGGATGTGAGGGGCAGCAAGGACAAACGCCATCAGCCTGCAGCCCCTGCCAGCCTCCCCAGGGAGGCCGAGGCAGAACCAAAGTGCAGCCCCTGCCAGGAAAGTTCCTCCTGTGGGGCTCCAGAGGCGCTGCCCGAGCCCAGGGCACAAATGCCTGGGTGCCTGTGGCCCTGCCAGCCCTGCCCAGCCCTCGGCCATCTGTCCTGCAGGCTGTGCCCCCTGGGCGTGCTGCTCCTCTGCCCTGGCCGGCTGCACTCGCCCATCTCGCTGTGCCCCAGCATTTCTCACCCAGCGTTTCTGGGCCCTCCCTGGTCTCCCTGCACCCAGCGCTGCCGGCTCCTGGCACACAGAGCCCGGCCATGGCCCAGCCTCATGCTGGGACACCTCCAGCACCAACATTCTGCCCTGGCAGGGACTTTGCTTTCTCCTCAGCTCCAGGCTGAACCTTCCAAGCTGCACTTGGGGAAGGTTTCCTGCAATTCCCACTGCTGAGGAAAGCTCTGTCTCCTGCTGCTCACAAACAGAGAAGGGCTGGAAGGAGATGTGCTGGTCAGAGGCTGTTTGGGGCACAGTGACCATGAAATTTTTGAGTTTCTAAATCTTCTGTGAAAGGAGAGGCATCAACAAATCTTTTACACTGGAGTTACAGAGAGCAGACTTCGGCCTATTGATGATGGAGATTTGGAGAATACAAAATCAGGTACTGATTTTTTAAAGGGAATCAGCACTTAAAAGCAAAGGGATCCAAGAAGGATGGACACATCTCAAGAAAGAAATTTTGGAGGAGTAGCAACAGCCTGTTCTGCTGGTCCAAAAAGTGAGCTAGCAAGGAAAATGACTGGCCTGGATGGGCATGGAGCTTTTTCCGGGAACTCATAGAAAAAAAGTGGATGCATCATCTTTGGTCAGAGGGGGAGGGAACTCATGAAATGTTTAAGGATGTTGTTAGGTCATTCAAAAAGAAAATTATAGAGATGAAAGGTCCATTAGAGCTTAACTTGACCACTTCTGTAAAGGATAATAATGTTTTCATAAATACATTAATGGCAAAAGGAGGGACAAGTACAACCTCCATTCTTTATTGGATATGAGGAGGAATACAGTAACTAAAGCTGAGGAATAGGCTGAGGTACTGAAGCCCTTCCTTGCCTCAGTTTTCAACAAAACGTCAAGTTGTCCTCAGGACAAGTGTTCTCCCAAGCTGTAGATGGGGGCAGGGAGCAGAAGAGCCCCCCTGTAATCCAGGAGGAAGCAGCTGGGGACCTGCTGAGCCACTCAGATGCTCACAGGTGTCTCTAGGAGCAGATGGGATCCATTGCAGGCGGATGAGGGAGCTGGTGGATGAGCTCCCCAAGCTGCTCTCCATCATTTACTGCGGGGGAAAATAGCGGGATGCGGATGTTCAGGGACATCACACCATAACCAATATGACCCAGTCAAGCCAAATTTGTTATCCCTAAAAAGACTATATGTATAATAATTCTCTACTGTCCACGCATCTCTAGCTAATACATGATTGGCTATCCTAGCTGTTCATGCGTCTAAGATAGGATGCTGACTGGATCATCTAATTTTCTATGTGTCTGGTTGTGGTTTTCTGTCCCACCCAAGAACTTTCTTCTTTCTTACTTTCCCAAGCTCACTGACAAACTTGCTGAGTCCGGATGACTCTTCTTCTTGTATCTTTTTCAAGGATAAGCCAACCCCATTTTCTGAATATGCCCATTATTGTTTGTGAACGTGTCCATTGTCCATTATCCCAAGCAGGCTGGATTGTGCATTGGCTGAATATGGCCATTGTCCAGCAAAAACTCCTCAATCTGCAAAAAATCCACGAAACCTCTGCACACAGCCCAGGGAAGGTGCCCCAGCCACCTGCACAGAGCCACAGACAAGTGTCAGACACAGTTACAGAGCTTTGCCCAGAGCTGACAGGGAGAATTAATTTAAGGGAAAAAAAAAAAAAGAAAAACAGCAGAAAACCCCCAAAACCAACAAAAACCAAAGAAAACCAAATTAAAAACAAACAAAAAACCCAAAAACCACCACCCAACAAAAACGAACAAAAACAACAACAAAAACAAATGAACCAAAGCCAAAAAGTGAACAAAAAAAGAGCAAACAATAAAAAAACAAAAACAATAAAAAGAACTCCCCACAGCAGAGATGATCCATCCTTCAGTTGTCACAAATGCACTCACACAAGACCTGGGGCTGCAAAAAAATTAGAATTCATTGTGCACATATTCAGGGAAAGCAAGTTTAGGTCAGGCTTTCAGCAGAACTGTTCTCAGCTGAGCCAAAAAGGCCCCTTTGGCAGCTGCAGGGCCATTGGAAATGCAGAGCCTCAGCCCACAGGGCAGAAAAGGGCTCTGAGTTCCCCTCCCCTGACACTAAACCCTGTTCCCAGGCTGCTTCACACTCAGGATTCTGCTGGAGGATGGCACAAAGCTGAGAGGGGGCTCTGGCTTCTCCATGTTTTGTGTCCTAAAGCTTCCTGGGAGAAAGAATTTCGGGTCAGCTCCTCTGACACAATCCCTGCTGGCCTGGGGAAGGGCTTTGCGTGCCGAGGCTTTGCTGCAGGCAAGGAAAGCTCCTGGCTCAGGGTCACCTTTGCTGCTCAGCCAGAGCCCCGAGTGCCACAGCAGCAGCAGCAGAGAATGGCAGCGGTGCCACGGGCTGGCACACGAGGGGGAGATTTCCCCCTCGAGAGAGGCTCATATCCCTTTCTGCATTCAGGCAGCTGCGGATCCCTCAGCTTTGGCTGCACAGCAGCTGGAAATGCAAGTCCAGGAGCTCTGTCCATGGCCAGCCCCAGCAGGTGACAGCAAGGACGGGGCCCTGGCAGCATCGGGACATTTGCAGGGAGCGCCTTCAGCAAGTGCTGGGGGCTGGGACTGTGTGCAGAAAACGCCCTGGGGGTCTCTGCAGCGAGGGAAAGGGAACAAAGTTTCAGTTGTGGCCTCGCTAGGGAGCACCAAAATCGATTGTTTTCCATTGCCGGCTGTTCCAGGAGCCCCAGAAGAGAGCCCGGGGGCCCAGGAATGGAGAGCGGGGACTGTGCAGGAGCCGGGAGCAGCGAGAGAGGCCGGGCTGAAGGTGCGGGGCGGGCACGGGCTGGGAGGGGGCCCAGCCCGGGGGTCCCGCAGAGCCTCCCTGCTCCAGAGCGGCAGCTGCGAGCGCGGGGCAGCTGCCGGGATCGGAGTGCCAGGGACGGGCCGCAGGTGGGGGCTCCAAGGGGCTCGGCCGGAGCAGCTTTTTGTCCCGGGGCACCGGGGGCATTGCCGCGGGCTTGGGGTGCCTGGGAAGGCGCAGCAGGACAGGGTGGCAGTGGTTGGTTTGTGGATTTGTTTTGGGATGTTTTGCTGGCGGCCCCGGGCGGGCTGTGGGAGCCGGGAGCGGCCGGGCGGGCCCGGAGCCGCCCCTCGGGCCGGGAGCCCCGGGCAGAGCTCTGTGCTCGGGGCCGAGGCCCGGGCGGCCCGGGCAGCGCTCGGCGGCCCGTGGGCCCCCGGCGCAGGCGGGTCCGTGTGGCCGAGCCGGCCCAGCCGTGTCCGCAGCGGGCTCCGAGGGGAGCGGCCCGGCCCGGCCGTGGCCGTGTGGGGCCTGCCGGGGCTCGGGGGGCCGGGCCGGGCAAAGGCTGAGCGAGAGCGGGGTAAGCGCTGGCACAGAGGCCCCGGGCTCGCCGCGCCCCCCTGGCCACGCAGCCGGGCTCGGGGGCCGCCTCGCTCGGAGCCAGCCCCGGCTGCGGGGGTCCCCGGGGCTCCCTGGGCAGGGGGCGGCGGGGGCTGCCGGAGCTCTGTGCCCGCGGCTGGGCGCGGCTGCCGGGGCAGCGGAGGATGCAGGGTCCCCCCGCGCTGGGGCTGCCTCTGCCCGGTCCAGGAGCTGCACTGTCAGCCCAGAGCCACGTGGGGATCGCCCGGCACCGGCAGGGCTGGCAGGGAAACCGGCAATGGGGGAGCAGAAACGGGAAATACGAGAGCTCCAGAAGCCTAGACATGTTGGGAGCATGGGCAAGGGGAACCCATGGATACCCCAGGACCCTGAAACGGGGACTGCAGACAGTGCTGACCCCTGGAACGCCTGGGGTGCCAAAGTGGTGAGCCCAGAGAAGGGGAACCTGCGGGATTGCCAGGAGCCCCAGCAGTCCAGAGAGGTGAACACCAATACAAACTTGGCTCGGAGGAACCCAGACAGGGGCATCTCCAGGAGCCCAAAGTGGAGAGACCAGAGAGGGGAAACTCAGGCTTGGGTGGTTTTGCTGCATCTTGGTCATTTGTGTATTTTGGGGGCTGAATCTTGGTGTTTTGGAGGTATATATGGGTGGCAGATTCCCGGTGACTCCTAGAGATGGACTTGGGCAGTAGGAACCCGCTAACCCAATGTGCTCATACGGTGTATTTTTCCCCAGAGCAGGATTTCTCTTTCCCAAACCTTGGCTGGATGGAGAAGGAGGCTGCAAGGAAGAGGAAGATGTCCTGGGACACCGAGGCAGGTGAGGAGGAAGTCACTGCCCCTTTGCCCCTCTCTCCTGCTCCATCTCCCAGCCCAGCATGGCCCCTGGCTGCAGGACAATCCTGCTGCGAATGCCGTCCTGCCGTGGACACACTGGGAGGATCTCCTTCCCTGTGGCATGGAGGCAAAGCCATCCTCTCCTTGTCCTTCCTCCCCAGACTAGGAGCTGAGGATGGAGACCAGGCAGGACAAATCCCCATGGTATAATCTCATGGAAGAGGCTGTTTTGAGCAACTCAACAGCACAGGAATTGAACAGGGAGGAAAATACCCAGAGACCCCACAGGAGGAGGGGCTGCAAACCCAGCCCAGGGTGCCCTGAGGAGCAGGGAAGGAAAGATCCACCCTGTGCCAGGAAGGTGGACAGAGCTTCAGCCAGAGCTCAGAGCTGGTGATCTGTGGAGCAGCTTCAAGCTGGGGAGAAGCCCTGCAAGTACTTGGAGAGTGGGAAGAGCTTCAGGCAGAGCAACAGCCTGATCTGCCACCAGATGATCCACTTTGGAATGGCCCTAAGAGTGTGGGGAGTGTGGTAAGGGCTTCAGCTGCAGCTGCACCCTCATCATCCACCAAATGATCCATGCTGGGGAGAGGCCCTACGAGTGTCCTGAGTGTCAGAAGAGGTTTCAGACCAGCTCCACTCTCCTCCTGCACCAGCGGATTCACAGGGAGGAGAGACCCTCCTGCTGCCCCAGCTGCAGGAATGGCTTCAAGCACAACTCCACCCTTGTCATCCACCAGGGCATCCACACTGGGGAGAGGCCCTGTGAGTGTCCCCAGTGTGGGAAGAGCTTCTCAGACAGCTCTAACTTCAGTAATCACCAACGGAGGCAGCGGTAAGGGAAGCCCTGCAAGTGCCCCAGCTGCAGGAAGAGCTTCATGCTCTGCTCCAACTCCATCCCCCATTGGAGGACCCATGTTGGTCAGAGCCCTTCAGACCCGGGTTCCCAGTGATCTGAGTTGGGAAGACACTTGGCTACTTATCCTTTTGTTTTGGCCCTAATTTTCTTTTGAGTTATCGTCATCCCTTAAAACAGACAAAACTGGGGGAAAACTCAACAAATTCATTGAGGGCATCTAAAGCCTCACTTTTTCCTAGTGTTTCAGGGGAATCTGGGATTCAGGGAGAAACCTGGGGAGTTTGGGGTTATTTGATGTAGTTGTCTCCCTTTGTTGGCACTGAAAGAGATGAGAGGGTTCAATGCCACTGAAAACTACTCAATCCCAGCCCAAAATTCCTCAATTCCACAGCTCCTGAGGATGGAATGGGGTTGGAAGGGGATTGGGTGAAGTGTGCTGCAAATCAGGAGAGGTGAGATGGGCATGGGGTGGGGCAGGATGGGTGGGATGGGGTTGGGGTGGTGTGAAATGGAGGAAATAGGTCTTGGGAAGGGGGTCTTGATGTCCAGCAGAGTTAGGATGGGTTGGGGTTGGGGTTGGGACTGGGGAGGTGGGGTGGGGTCTGAACCGAGACAGTCAAACTTTGGGGATGATGAAGGGAGGGGGAGCCCATTACTGAATAAGTTTTTGGGTATGAAGATGATGACGTGTCCCACGGCCCCGGAGCTCAGAGCAGCTGAGATGGTGCTGGATCCAAGGCCAACTGTGGATCTCTCCCTCTCACTCTTCTCCTGATTGCCTCTTCTCAAAATCCACACCTTCTCTGGGCAAACTGTTCCAGGACAGTCTTTTTTCTGAATCCCTACCTAAACCTACTCTCTTTCCATTTGGATCCATTCTCCCTTGTCCTGTCCCTGCCTGCCCTTGTACAAAGTCCCTGTCCTGCTTTCTTGTAGGTTGCCCTCAGGTATTGGAAGGCCACAGTTGAATCAAGGCTCGGTCTCTTTCCCATGCTGAAGAAGCCGAGCTGTGTCAGCCATTCCTTGCAGGAGAGGAGCTGCAGCCCTCACATCATCTCAGTGTCCCTCCTGGGCTCTGGTGCTGCGTGTCCACGTCCTTGCCGTCCGTGCTGAGGAGCCCGGCAGAGCCGGAGGCAGCACTGCAGGTGCAGGCTCAGCAGCGGGGAGGAGCCACGGCCCTGGCAGCAGCTCCAGGAGCAGCGATTGGCGATGGGCTGCCCGCACTGCAGAGAGCCGGGGCCCTTGTGCCTGCCCTTGTGCCCAGGGCGCCTTTCCCCGCCGCTCGCCCGCCCGCCTGGGGAAAATGCCCCCTGTGCCGCCCCTCAGTGCCGCCCCTCGCCGCTGCCACAGGGGCTCCCCGGCCCCAGCTGGAGAGCCCCAGGCCTCAGCCTCACCCTGCTCAGCCCAAGGCCCTGGAAAAGCAGATTAAAGCACCCAGCCAGAAAGTGCCCTAGGATTCCAAGGTCAGTCTTTTCTCTACAGTATGGGTTTGGTATCAGAGCCTGCATGGGATTATAAAATCTTTAGGAGAAAAGAGCATGAACAAGTTGTGCTTTGGCAGTACATCAAGGCTTTGAGGGAGAGGGTTTGTTTACTCACTCACAGGGATGCACAGAAAGTTTTGAAATGGTAACAATAATCCAAACCCGTTAGAAATTGGAAAGTAAAACCTGAGGCACTGGCAGCTAGCGCCTCAGAAACAGGTGGCTTTTGCTCCAATCTTCCACCTGAGAGCTTCCTGGGCAGGGGCAATTCTACCAATTGCATCAGCATGGCCATGGCTAGGAAGGGCAGTGAGCAGATGGATTTAGCTTCTCCTGCCAGCCCCTGAAATGCCGGTTGTCATTTGCGTGTACTGAGGATTCCATTTCAGACTCTGAACTGGCGCAGCTGCTCCTTGGTGCTGCTCGTACGCACGTACAGTGGTGCTGCAGCAGCTGTCCCGCACACAGGGAGGGCTCTGGAGCCTCCCCGGGGCCACCAAGGAGCAGAGGAGGGAACGTGCCTGGGATCTGCCTCTCTGTGCCGAGCGCTGGCGACTGGAGTCACCCGACCTTGTTCTAAGGCTGGGACCAAGTTCCTGTCGCTGTCTGCTCTGAGAGCGTTCCCAAATTCAAACCCAGACACTTCTGCCAGGCAGAAGCATGGGTTCAAACATGGATTTTACCAGAAAAGGAAAGACCCCTGAAGGAAAAGGTGAAGATAGAAAGATGCTGAAAGGCTGAAGCCAAATGGAAAATAAACCCCCCCAGATTTCAGAGAAAACTGGTCCATGGTGGTCAGTGCTGGCTCTGTGTCAGAGTAGGTGGCTGACAGCTACAGGTGATCCCGCAAGGACACCCATGGCATCACAACATTCTATCATTAGTTTACTCTGCTTTCTCCCTTTTGACAGTAGCCAGATCACTCATACTGTCAGCCAGGACAGGGACTATGACCACAGCTGACTGCAGATTAGACCTGGTCATGAGATGCAAGTCCTGTTGCTTTCTTTGCCATCAATGTTGGGTCTCACTACAGATAAATTTCCCATTCTTCCTTTGCTTTCTGATCGGGTCTGACCCTGAGGATGGTATTATAATGCTACAGACACACCAATAAGGCCTGCCTGCTTCCTGAGATGTCTTTGTGGTTTCCAGAAATAACAAAAAAGCTGTGTGGCTTTTTCCAGTGGATTCACAGGCCAGCCTCAAGAGGGAATCTTTTTGTCCCCTCTGGTCATTGGAGCCTTCCACCTTTCAGCCTTGCTAACTCAATCCTACTCAGAGGAATTAAATGCAGGCTAGTTCCATGACAAATAAAAACAAATAATTTTTTTTAATAATTAAAAATTATTCCCCTTGAGTGCCACACCCAATATATGTGTTAATGATAAAGCGGGAGTTCACCTAATCCCTTCTTTCCTTGTGAGCACGGCTCAGCCTCACACAGAGGTGTGGTGGGAGCTGGGCCAATCTCTGGTGGGAGGAAGGGTCTTGTGGCAGCCCACAGAGCCTGTGCACATTGCCAGGGAACAGCTGTGCCCTGCATGTGCCCCTGCAATGAGCTGTGCTGCTGCCAGTGCCCCGTGGAGCTGTGGGGCTGCTGAGCTGTGGGGCAGGGAGAGGAGCAGGAGGGTGCATGTGCAGCTGAGCCATTCCTGGAGAGCACAGGGCTCTGGGCTCCCTGCTGTCCCAGGGCAGCCCAGAGGCCAGGCTGTTCCTGTGGTAGCTCTGTGGAAGTGGCTCAGGGTTTTGCCCTGGCCTGCCTCCAGGTGTCTGCCAGCAGGAGCATGTTTCCCTGTGCAGCTCTTTAGAAGTTTGCAGGAAATGTATCCCATGAAAAATGGAGTTTCAGATGCTTTAGGTTTGCATTGTGGCCTCTGTTAAACTTTGTGTCTCCACTTTGCAGGCCTGACTGGCTACCCTCTTGCCAAGAGGTTTTCCCTGGCAAGTCCCTCCACGCTCCTTCCCTCCAAGCCGTTGCCTCCCATCCCGAAGAGCTCTCCTTCTTCCTAGCCAAGCCCAACATGCAGCGGAGAGCAGGAGAATGGGAAAAATGGCAGCGGCTACTGTGAGGAGAGTAGAAAAAACCAGGAGCTGGGTTCAGAGGGAAAAGGATGTAAGGTAAGGAGACCAAGCTAAGTCCAGCATTGTAAATGTTCAGTTTATGTGCTCTTGGCAGAGCTCTGAGACCTTTTCCATGATAGGAAGTGACTTTGTCACTGAAGTTTGAACAGGTCCTGATCTGGATCTTTAGCTGGGCCAGAAATGATGGGATATGAAGGAAGGGTGTGCATCTGCCCCTGCTGCCTCCAGCCCCATTCCTGGCCATGGCATGAGGGCCCTGGAGGAACTTGGGCAGGCAGAGACCTTGCAGAGAGCAGCAGGGCAGGGAGCTCTGCTGAACTTCCTAAATGCCAGGGAGCCTGAGACGATGGATGTGTGGGAGCTGGAGAGCAGCCAGCATCCTGAGAGCTGAGCAGCCTCTGGGCTCAAAGGCTGCTGGGGAACTGTAGGAGGGAAAGGCAGCAGCAGAAGAAATGAGGGGCTTGAGAAAAGCAGGTTTGACATCCTGCAGAATGGCTTTGTGGGGACTTGGCTAGAGATCTGCACTGGCAGTTAGGCACCTTAGGGGCAGGGAGAGAATAGTGATCTAAAGGCACTGCCATGCCATCCAAAAGTCCAGTGGAGGCAGTGGCACCTCAGAACATCTTGATGTCAAACATGTGAATGCCAGCTGGGAATGTAGCTAGTCTTGGAAAAAACTGAGCACAAGGGCAGAGGTGGCAAATGTGTGACATGGGCTGTCCCTCTCCCCTTTCCTAGGTCACCTTCCCTGTCCTAGGCCAAGCTGCTCCATAAGTTTGACTATTCCTGCCATGTCCCATCTAAATGTCTTGAGGTATGAATCGGGGCAAGGCTTGATGCTTGATCTGAGCTCTGTTCTACTCTTTCCAGACTTCCTTGCTCAATTCCAGTGGTCGGGATATGAAGAAGGGGTCACTGGGACCACCTTTGATCCCCCCCATACAGAAGGCAGTGAGTCCCCCTCTTGGCAGTGCTGCAGGGTCTCTGCAAAGCTCTCCACAGCTGGAATTCCAGGAGTCCCAGGAGATGAGGTAAGCCAAGGTGTCTGCTGCTGCAGTGTGCTGTTCACCTCTCTCTTCCCATCTCGTGTGGTTATTTTGCCCAGTCAGGGGTCCCATGTCTTTAGGCAAACCTTTGTGCCTTCACCATTTTGGCCATCTGTGGTCAAAGTCAAAGCCAACACCAATGTCCCAAGAGCAGAGGTCGTGGTGGGGAAGAAGAGGCAGGGCTTCAAAGCACCTCAACATAGGGCCTCTGCTGGACATGGCTATTGTTTGACACAGAGCTTGGCCAGCTCTCTGTGACTTCAGCAAGTGAAAGCTTAAGGGTAATGAATCAGCTCTGCATCCTGGGTTGGGTTTATGTGTTGCATTTCCTCCTTCATCAGAGTGACCATGCTAAGAAGGTTTGCCTCCTTTCGTGGTACACCCATTCCCTCCCTTCTCTTTCTATGTCCTCATATGTTCTTTTGTCCTCCATTTTCTCCAGGCTAACATCCAGCAACAGAGGCAAGGAGAAGAACTCTGAACATGCAGGTAGGTACAGGGCATGTCTGTCCTAAAATGACCATTGTAGTCTTGACTCAGAGGTGACGTTTGGAAAGCTTGGTTACAACCCATTCTTTTAAAAATTTCTTTAAATTCCCTTCAGTTCTTTGATGGGCTCAGTGGACTCTCTGAGAGCCCAGTCAGTGGGACTGTGCTCCAGTGGTGCAGTGAAAATTCCTCCAGTGTGAAGTGTTGAGTGGTAGGAACGGGAGTGGAACCTTGGGGCCCTGGAAATGCAGTGCAGGCCAAGGAAACATTCCTCTCCATCCTGCACATGCCTTTTATCTCCCTGCAGCCTTTCTAGTGTCACATTTAGTAGGGAAAAAGAAGGCATTTAGCATGAAATGAGAAATATTCCCATTCCTCCCTCCTGCTTTTGAAGCAGAAAACCTTTCCTTGGGGCAGTTTCTGAGCCAAACCCTTTGAGATCTGAAGGAGATTGATGGACATTTCCTAGTTTTGTATTGGCAGAAATAGGGAAACCTCCTCTGACAGAATGTCCTTATCAATTTCCCAGTTAGGGCAAAAGAGCCTTCCCAATGGATGCATCCTGTGCAGGGTCTGAGTTTGTCATCCTGTGACAGCACAAAGCCAAAGCCACCTGTGGCAGGTTCACGATGACAAATCTCTTGCCCGGCTCTCTCTGGCTGTGTCAGTGCTGCAGGCTGAGGCTGGGGGAGGAGATGCCTTCTGCCTTGTCCTCCCTCCCTGCCTTGCCTGATCCCTGACAAGTGGAATTGTGCCAGACAAAATGCAGTCTCTGGTGCATCTGGGTCAGCCAATGCTTTCAAGTTGAAAGCCTCAATGCCACTTCTGTTGTTCCTTTGCCATCTCTGGGTGTGTAATGATAGGAGAGATGAGATTTGAAGAAATATTTCTGCTGATGCAGAGAAAGGGATCAGATCCTCTGGTTCCTTTGCTCAGGGTTAGTTCTGCCAAATCCTGGGTACAGCCCCTTTGGGATGACTCCTTCATTGCTGATGTGCAGGTGGAATGCCTAATGCAGCTAGGGAGAAGTATTGCTCAGTAAGTGAGGTGACTTTTTTTCTGGACTAATTCTGGACTAGAAATTACCTAGCTCATTATTCCTTAGCTGTCTCTCTTTTATTACTGTCCCAAGCATTCTACAGGGTAAAGGAATCTAGTTTTAAGATAGGTGTTTCTCTCAAACTGCTTGGCTGCCATATGAATTTATCCTCTGTGAAGCCATGTAAAGAATTAGTTCTCTTAGTTCTAACAGCTCTGTTGGACAGTATTTCAGAATGAGCTCCATTATTCTTCTTGCAATTAGAAAATCAGCCTTTGGTCTAGCCCAAAAGTGGCCCAGTCTCATACAGTTGAGAAGGAAAATCCTTAGCGAAAACCAATTTTCTAGTGTCAAGAACACAGTTCATGTTTGGGTAATACTCCTGCAACGCTAAGCTCTTCTTTGAATGTCCTCTAAAATATTCCAACTTAGAGAAGAAAATGTTGATCTAAATGCATCCAGGTATTAGAACCTGGGACTTCTAGGAACCAAAAGATGATGTTTACTACAATCAGTAAGAATAAGGGCAGATAAGAATCTCTGTCAAGAGCAATCTCCATCTCTGCCCTTCTCTATCAGACACAGAGGCTCTCCAGCATCCAGGGGCTGAGGCCTTCATCATGCAGCAGGTTTCAGTCTGCTGGCCAACAGAGTCATGTCATGTCTGCTGCCAGTAGCCCATCCCTTGGGAGAGGGTCTAGGCATTGTACCTTGCTGCTCTCAATCACAATGTCTGTGTCTTGAGAGCTCTGCAATCTGGAACCAGTCTTGCCTGTTGCCCAGCATTGTGTTTTTGGGGGCTTGAAGTCTGCCAGAGATTTACACAAACCTTTGCTTCCATTGCCAGGCCTCCCACTGAGCCAGGCCAAGGAGATGGATCATCCCACCAGTCCTGGTCTTACAAGTGACAAAGAGCTGAGGGACGGCTTTGGAAAGGTGAGGGATAAGGACAGGGATGAGCAGACTTCCTTTCCAGTGGCTGTTTAGTGCTTGGCCCAAAATGTCACTGAAAATCATCATCTTCCACTCTTGGGGGATGGAGATTCCCTTGAGAATATATTGGACAGCTACAGAGCAATTGCTTGGCTATTTCCAGTGGTGCCAAGGTCTCTGGTTTGGAGATGGAGCTAAGGTCATGCCAGAAGCATTCTTTATGTGCAAAGGCTGTTTTAGAGAAGTTCTGAATGACAGAGCAAGCTGCACCTCAGTGAACGTGGGCAAAATGCATCCTCGGAAGCAGAGAAGCAAAGATTGTAAATGTTGGGTGTAAGGAAGGCTGCAAAAGAAAATGGGAGAGTTTTATTTTTCCTGGTTACCTTTGTGGCTGTATTTCACAGCCCTCTCATTCTCAAGTTTTCTGCTCATTACCATCAGTGTTTCTGCTACTTGTTTTCACATGACTCCTCCTTTTGGTGTCATGGTGTCAGAGACCAAGTCCTTCCGAGTCCTTCAGAGCTGAGTCCTTCAGAAGCCAGGAAGTGAGAAACTGCTGCAATTAATTGCCATGAGTGTTAAGCAACAGCTCATTCCCCCTCCTTGCTGGGTATTGCACATGGTTTTTACTCTCCTGCCATGGCCTGTAGGAACTGAACTGCCTGCTCACTGGCCATGCCAGCTCTTCCTCTGTCTTGGAGCACTCCTATGACTTCCATGCTTCAAGCAGGGCTTCCTGACATAGGTTGCAGTTGCAGCAGTGGAAGGTTGTGGCACTGAAGTGTTCCACCTCCCTGTGTGTAATTGCCAGGGTGAGGATGGGAGACATTCCTCTGAAACCATTGGAATGTGGATGGAGCTGCATTGAAGCCTATGGCACTCTGTGGACTCTGTGCTCCTGATGAGATGTTGTGTGTGGTTTGTGTGTCTGTGCTTACAGTCTATGATGTATTTCCATTGCACCTAGATCCGTGCTGCATTGTGCATGTTGGCCCAAAAGAACTTAGGGCAGAAGGAGGCAGAGCTTTTGGAGAGAGAGATGAAGAGAAGGAGACAAAGGAAAACATCCTTGCAAGTTATTCCTGAGACAGTGGAGCCTGGGGATGCAGCTGAAGCAAGTAAGTGGTGGCTACACTTGTGGTGGTCCTTTTTGAGCACTTGCTTGCCCTTTGCACAGTGTTGCAATCAGACTGGAGAGCTGTTCAGTGGAAGGTTGTTTGGGATTTAATTCTGTTTCCCAAAGAAAAGTACAGAGGCATGAAGTGTCTTGCCCATTGCCTCAGTGAGTCAGTAACAGAATATCAGCTTCCCCCCTTCACCTCTAAAGTCTTTCAGAGTAGAAAATTCTGTCTTGCAAAGTACACTGGAGCTTCAGACTCTCTCCTGGAAAGCAGCCTCCAGGGAAGGGGAGTCCAAAGGAATGCTTTTCAACCAGGGTGCAACCTGGAAGAAACAAACTTCAGCTCCTTCTAATGAAAACACCAGAGATCCTTCTCCTGCCACTCCCTGCTGAGGAGCTGGCACTGGAGAGCTGTGCTGAAGCCCCAGGCAGGGCTTCTTTTGTAGCCCCAGGAGCAAGCAGCGTTCCCACTGGATCCTGGCTGAGGGGCTCTGCCTGCAGGGCTGTGAGCGCTGCCCGAGGGCGGCAGCGGGGCCCTGAGGAGGCAGCACTCAGCCCGAGGGCATCACACAAGGTTATCTGCACTTTCCTTTGGGAACTGCCCCTGCCAGCCTCTGGAACAGGAAAACAAAAGCAAAGCAATTCTGGTTTTCTTTGTTTCTTAGGGGAAGCACCACTGCAATGTGGGTTTAAGCTAGAAGAGGGTAAATTTAGATTAGATATAAGTGATTTTTTTGTTTACAATGAAGGGGAGGAAAAGCTGGCATGATTTGCCCAGAGAAGCTGTTGTTGGTCCATCCTTGAAGGTGTTCAAGGCCAGTTTACATGGGGCTCTGAGGAACCTGATCAGGAGGAAGATGTCCCTGCTCACAGGGGTTGGACTAGATGGTGCTTAAAGGTGCCTTCCAACCCAAACTCTTCTAGGATTCTGTGATTCTGTGCTCATTGTCCCATGTTAGTGTTATACTTGCTATAAAGTGGTATACCATTGTTATACTTGAAGTTCTTTGGGATAACAAAGAGATGTTCCCCAGCTCTGGCAAGTTTTCTGGCCCTTTCCATCATCACCCTGTCCAGCACTCTCCACTTACAAGCTCCTCTTTGGTCCCTGCAGTCTTTAGCCTAGCACCTGTCGATGGCACAGCTTCTAGAGAGCACAGAAAACACCCTGGTAGTGCCTTGAAGAAGAAGGTCTTCAGGAAGCAGGACAACGTGCCCTTATTGCCCAATACAGACATCATCCATGGGGATGGGAGCTTCCCACACAGCTCCTCAGGTAAGCCAGCTCTGGGGCAGCTTTTTCCCACGGGTTTTTCCTTGCACAAGGAGCACAAATTGCCCCCTGCTTCAGCCAGCAGAGCTGGGATCTTGGCTCCATAGTCTGTCCTGAGAATCAGCAGCAAATCTACTTTTGAGTTACTCCAGCTTGGTAGTACTGGAGCAGTTGGTTCTTAGAAATCCATTGGAAAGTTGAACTGAATAAAGTCATGGGAAAGGCCTGAGATCTGGCTTTTGCCCATCCTGATAGTCCAAACTACAGCAGTGGTGCCAGGAGGCAGCTGGGACTGCAGGGATGAGCTGCAGGGCAGTCTGCCAGGGTGTGCTCACCATGCACCTACGAGAACCACCACAATCAGTTGTTCACTCCCTGTCTGGGCCCTCTGCCTGTGCTGCTGTCCAGTTCTGCAGCCAGCTGTTCTGCTACCCAGCAAGGGTTGTCTCTGCAGGGCAGTCAGTGGCTTGGTGCAGTCGTGCTGCTGCTGCTCCCAGAAGTGCCCGATGGCTCCTGGCTGCCGCCATCCCACAGCCTGCAGTGCCAAGAGGGAACAAGCAGTGCCTCCTGTGTCACCCAGCAAATACAGCACCCCTGTGCAGCAGATGAGAGCCAGGAGGGGCTGCCTGCTGCTCCCAGGCTGTTTGCTGCCTGCAGCAAATAGACAGCAGATAGTCCCCAGTGGCTCTTGCCTCTCCTTTGTGGGTAGCCTGCCTGTGCTGTGATCCCAAGTAGGGTGAGATGAGAAGAAGGGAGCTAGGAATGATACTTGAATGCTCTTTTCTAGTGATGCTACTTCCATGTTCAGAATTGACCAGAACTAGCCTGGTATGGGTCTCCATTCATAGTGAATCTAGATGTGTATGTCTGCATACTTCTGCAGTGACATCACTGGTGTCAGCGGCTGGGGTACGTCAGTGACATCCAGATTAGCTCAGTCTGAATATTTTTGATGATAAGGTTCCTCCATACTTTGTGAGAGCATGCAAGGTAGCACAAAAACCCTCCAGAGTCTAGAGCAGTTCATCTAGATTCTGTGCAATATTTATACTCCATCATTTTAGACAGCGCAAATGTTTTCATCTACATATTAGAAAATGAGCTTTTGAGTGCATGACATGAAAATTTTGATTGACAGTGCTTTTGATGACAAATGGATTTCATAAGGAATGCATTCATCATCAGATTTTTCTCATACCTTGTAAATTTTTTTCCTTACCAAAAAATTCAATTGAGGCAAACCCAGATCAACCAATTAACAAGAGAGTGCGTCTGCTAACAACGTGGATGTGTATTTGCATATTTTTATCCTCAGAGTGCATTTGGAAGGCTTTTTTATCGACTGTCTAGTCTGCAAACTGCATTTTTCCACAAGAGAAAGCTTAGAAGTTGCTGAGTTTGCAAACATGTCCATTAGATGGCAAATAAATTTCACCTCAGTATCCTTGAAATACAACCAGTGTAGAGCTCTGAAAGAGGAAAGATTCATGATGCTTGGAAAGAACAAAATCCATCAAGTACTCCCTTCCCAATAGTAGCCTAAAATGGATGTGCACTCAGCTGCCTGCTGTCTAGAATATTTGCAGTCAATGGGAACAGAGGCGCTGTCAGGTGGGAAGGGTCAGGTATGGCTGTTCCCTGGTAGCTGCTCCGAGGGGATTGAGCCGGGCCCAGCAGGGCTGGGTTGTTCAGGCTTGGCTTGGTGCTGTCTCCAGGCAGCTGCAGGTCTCTCCTCAGGGAGTTGCAGAGTGCCCCTGTCCTCAGGGCTGGGGGAAATCAGGGCGCTGAGACAAGAGGGGCTCCTGAGGGGTTCCCTCCTGGGTAGCAAGTGCTGCTGTCAGCGCTGTCTGGCAGGGAGCGGGAGCTCTGCGGCCGCAGGAACCTGCCACTGGCTGCGGCACCTGTGGCACTCGGGAGCTGGCGCTGTGGGGGCAATTGTCAGGTTTAGGCTGGAGCTGGGCCCAGCTGGGAGAGGCTGGGAGCAAGCAAGGAGCCCCAGGAGCTGGACAGCAGGGAAGCCTCTGAGCCGGTGTCAGTGTGTGCCCCAGGGAGCCCTGGCTGGGAGATGGGGCTGCAGGCCGCTCCATGGCGGGGCCTTGCCCGGGGCTGCAGCGCCCATGGCCGACCCTCTCCTCACAGTGACCTCGCAGACAGCCACTGGTGCCAAGCGCCGAGAGGAGCCACTCCGTGGGCATGGGCAGAAGGACAGAGCCTCTTCAGACCCACAGCAGTCCTTGCAGGAGGCACTCTCCATGCTGGGCAGCGATGACTGGTAAGAAAGGCCCCATTCCCTCTGTGTCCCTCTTAGTGTTAAGGTGGATCAGAAGCGTGTCTTGCTCGTGCCTCTGAGCCCCGAGAGCCCAGAGGGCCAAAGGGCACTGGTGAAACCACTGCAGAGCAGTGAGAGGATAAGGATTTGAGAGCAGCCTTTTCCTGGCCTTGCTCTGCAGCAGTGCTGCAGCTGCAGCAGGTCCATGCTGTTTCCTTGCTTTGCCTGCTGCTCCATGGAGCTGCAAAGGAAACACTGAGAGAAGAGACAAGGCTCTGGGAGGAGATGATTTTCTGGCTGAAGGCTGAAGCAGGATGGCAGAAGTTTTGAGTGTAGAGATTTGGCTGCCTTGGGCCCCTGGCCCAGTGGGACTGAGTAAGATTCCTCCCTGCTCCCACTGCTGACAGCAATGGAAGGTGACAGGGTCTCCCTGTGACCTCCTGCATGGGAGTCCCAGAAGCAGCTCCAGGGAGTTCCTTTTTCTGAGAAATGGACTGAGTGGTGCTTTCAAGTCCCTCAGCCTGTCATTACTCCTGAAGGGCTCATGGCAGAAGAGAAGGAAAAAGAAAGAAAATCCTCTAGGAATCTTGCACTTTTGGAATTCAACTTTTTTCTTCTCACTGCTTCATGTGGGCCTGAGATGTTTTGTCAATACTCACCATGTGTCCCAAAATTATACACAGGCAGAAGGAGGCCCAGAGGTGATAACCTTACAAACATTAGGTCATATTGCTTTTCTTTTTGATGTCTTTTTGATCACTCCCTGCTGGATGCTTCATTCACACAGGGGTAGGGACTCCATTCCCACTGGGATAAGCATGAAAAATCTGCCACGACGCACCTCCTTGTGCAGTCACCTTTGTTTTGCCCTTTCTCTTCTGCTTTCTCTTCCCCATTTCTTTTGGTTCCCTGTGAGGTGCAGAGAGCTTCTGCAGGTGTGGGGGGTCCGGATGACACTCAGGGGTGCCCGTGGGATGGGTCACCAGCCCTGTGCTGCAGCCCTGATGCCTCACATACCTTTCTGAGGCTGAGGGCCTGCACAAAGCAAGTGCTCAGAAACAGAGTTGTTTGCACCTTTCAAATAACATGTTGCTGTTGTGGGGGTTGTTTTAGGCAGGGGGTTTTGGGGAAAAGGCAGAGTTTCAACAGTTCTTGCCCAGGGGGGGAATCTCCTGAGACATCCTGCTGCTTTGTTGGGGAATGTGTGAGGTGGAGTGGAGGGGGTGACAGAGAGGCCTAGATCGTAGAGTGGAAACTCAGCTCCAGTGTGGCAGTGCAGACTCTCCCTGCTGAACTGCCTGCTGGGGCTGACAAAGAAGGAAAATGCCCCAATAACAGCCCAGTGGCACTGTGTCTCAGGGACAGGTAGAATGCTTCTAGAATGCAGTGACAGAGGGGCCTCATGTGCCAGAGATTTCAGAAAGGCTGTCTTCTTAAATGACCACTGAAACCCTTCTCTTTGCCTCTTTGGTTTGTGTATGCTTTTGACAGCCACAGCATCCTGGGTCAATGTGTTCCATGATTTCATTAAGTACTCCTTGAAAAGCACCTCCCATTGTTCGACTGAGCTGCCAGCCTGGTAATTGCAGAAGGTGCTGCCTTGGTGGAGAGAAAAATCAATCTTCTGCCTTTCAGGGAGCTGAAGGAGAAGGGACTCTTCAGCATCAACCACCTGGCTGGGTCCCATTCAGAGGTCCTGCTTTGCAGACTTCATGAGATTTGCTTGGCAGTTAGCAGCGAGGTGAGCACATTGTTCTGAATTGTCCCCCATACTTCATACATGGTGTGTAGAGTAGGTATGTGCTTGTCCATCTCCATGTGTGCTCAGGGACTGCCTTCATTTCTGGTTTTAGACCTCCTATTTCTAATGTCTGTCAGCTGTCTGTAGGATCTGTGGGTACATGTAGCTGTATTTACTGGCAGGTCGGGTATCTGACACCCGTCTGTGAGTGTGGTGCCTTGATGATGCAATGTGCAAATGCACAAACTGAGACACTAATGACATTATTTGCCACAGTCCCTATCTCTGCCCAAGCTGTAATTCAACACTGAAATTAGTCTGTAGACCTGAGCCTGTGTTTTCTGTTTCCTGGCTGAGTGCTTCAATTGTTGGTGTTGCTTTTTTGAACAGGAACTTGAGCCTTTATGATTTGAAAGCAGCTCTTGCTTTAATTTTCTAGAAAAAGGGCCTAAAATCAAAGCTGTGGACATTTTAGAAGGGTTAAGTAGAATGCTTTAGTGAAATATTTTTTTTTTATTCCTGCAGTAAGCAGGTCTGAGGCCAGAAATTGGTGCCAGAATAAGTGCCTTTCTGTGCTTGCACTGTCCTGCTCTTCTTGTACTTTTATGTTCCTCTGGACACAGTGGGACGTGTTGTCATTTCCTGCAACTTCTGTTGAAGGCAACTGGTTTTCTTTTCCAGGTGATTCTTATGTTTCCCCTCATGACTTCCCCAGGTGACCAACCTCCGTTTTAAGGTGTCCCACTCTGCAATCGTCACTCTGGGAGAGCTCTTTGTGAGTTTGAAGAAGGACATGGACTCTGAGGTGGATGAGGTTGCTCGGGTCCTTCTCCAGATGGTGTCCTACTCCCCAGAATTTGTTCAGAAAGCAGCCAGTCAGAGCCTGGGGCTCATGGTGGAGAATGTGACTCCTGCACGAGCAATGAGTGCCCTCATGGACATGGGAGTCAAGTAGGTTTTTCTTCTTTTAGTGATATTCTTCACCTTCTAGTGTGGGAGGGAGATGGGATGAGAGAGAGAATGGGAATGGTGGGAGGGAAGGGTCCTGTATCCTGCATCTTGTGTGGACTCAGGGACTTGATTCTCCAACCAACCTCATTTCTTTCTTCTTGTCACCTATTTCTGCCCTCCTGCAGCCCATTAGTTCTCAGAATCACAGAACTGTAGAATATGGGGTGTGTGAAGGGGCCCATCAGGACCATTGAGTCCAGCTCCTGGCCTTGCACAGAACAGCCCAAGGGTCACACCAAGTGCCTGAGATTGTTGTCCAAATGCTTCTTCAACCCTGTCAGGCTTGGTGCTGTGACCACTGCCCAGGGGAACCTGTTCCAGTGCCCAAGCACCCTCTGGGTGAAAAACCTTTCCCTGATATCCAAACTAAAGCTCCTCTGACTCAGCTTCCTGCCGCTTCCTGGAGTTCTCCCAGTCTGTCAGATTTTCCTAGATGTGGTGACCAGTGGGGAAGTGAAAGTGCCTGCAAAGGCTGAGGATAGAGCCTGTGCTTTTGTGGGAAGAGGGAAAATTGCAATTGCAGCTGTGAGCAGTGTTTGGTATTTCACAGCACTAACCACAGAGGCCCTGGGAAAACCACGTCTCCTCATGATGCCATGAGAAATGAGGAGGGTCCTTGCTGGGGCGTGGAGCACATGGGGGGCAATCTGCTGGCTGTGGCACAGCCTGCACAGAAGGTGCAGCTCCTGCCAAAAGGAGTCCTGTATGACTGTCCTGGCCACTGAACTCTACTGCTTTACTTACCTCAGTTATTATTAGAATTTGCAGTCGTCCCATGGTTGGTGTCCCCACAAATCGCAACAAATACACACATTTCCTTTCTGTGCCAGACACGAAACACCGCTTTGTATTTCAAAGAAGCCCTTGCAGGGAGATCAGGAAGCTCTACCCGGGCTCTTTAGGGTGCGGGGCACGGCAGGAGTTTCAGGCGCGGGACTGTGTTCTGAGGGGCTCTGGGGCTGCGGGGGATGAGAGGAGATGAATTCCCAGAAGTGTCTGTGCCGGGCATCTGTGGAGTTGGGAGCACTCAGGGGATCCGGGAACGCTTTTGGGGGCTCCCTAATGGGCGCTGAGGGGGCACTGAGGGATCCTGGAGGGTCTGGGGGACACTTATGGGACAGATGGGGGCGGATCCCGGGGTTCTGTGGAGCGCAGGGCATGACGGGCATTGTAGTCCCGCCTCAAATGGGGCTCAATCTGGCCGCGGGGCATGATGGGAGTTGTAGGCAAAAAGAAAAGATGGCGCTGACCCTAGGCACCGCCTCTGAGGCTCCGGTCTCCGGCGTTAATTGGCTGCGGGCAGTGATGGGCGGGGCATCAGCAAATGTGAGGTGCTGGAGGTGGGAACAGCCCATTCAACCTGTCCAGTCACTCCCAGTACAACCCAGTTCATCCCCAGTACAGACCAGTACAACCCCAGTACAGCCCAGTTCATCCCAAGTGGAACCCAATTACAACCCCAGTGCCCCTCCAATCCTTCCCAGTACGGCCCAGTCCCTCCCAGTACACCTGAGTTCATTCCCAGTTCCCCCCCAATGTCATCCACAGGATGCCCCAGTGTCCCCAGCCTTCTCCGCAATGTCCCCAGTGTCCCTATTGTCCCCAGTTTGTCCCAGTATCCCCCAGTATCACTCATGGCTGAGGCTCTGCAGGCCCAGGCAGGCTCAGCCCTGCTCCACCATGGGATCCCATGGGACAGGGCACGCTGGGATTTGCCCCTACAGCTACCAAGTGTGTCCAGAGAAACTGCAAGGACAGGGTGACCTCTCTCAGTGGGACCCCTCTGTGCACAGGTACCCCCACTCCTGGGGTGGCTGTGCCAGCTCCCCCAGGTACCCCCAGCCCTGGGAACCTGGAGCAAGTGGAAACCACAACTTTGCAAATGCTGCCTGTGCCCGTAATGCAAAGAGAACTGCGGTGTGAAAAAGGAATATTGTTTATTTTCAGAAGAACAGCAACATGAATGCAGAACATTTTTACATTGTAAGAATATTTGTAACAACAACAATCCAGAGAACATATATACATTTTATAACAACAACAATCCATAGAACATATATACATTTTGTAACAACAACAATCCAGAGAACCTATATACGTAAGAACATATCTAGCAAAAATATATGCAATGTATTTGCAGAAGTCGAAAAAAAGCCCTAAATCCTCTATCCTGAACATGACAAAAAACTGTAAAGCGTATGTACAAAAGGGTGGCATCTCTATCTGGGATTTCCATCGTTCCTGGAAGAAAAGCAAGTGCCATGGTCACTGCAGTCAGGCACAGAGGGCTCTTCCATGTGTCCCCAGGCTGGCACACGCTGGCCCAGCAGGACTCTGCTACCAGAACTGAGCCTGGCTGGGTCTGGGATGGAGCTTGTGCGGCCCAAAGCGAGCACAGGACCAGCTGGGGATGGCCTCCAGAATCCAGTGCACAGGGTACCACGTCCCTGAGCAGGGAGCAGCCCAGCCCCAGCCTGGCAGCAGGGGACCCACTCTGCCTGTGGGGACCAAGTGCCTGTCCTGCTGCTGGCATTGCTCTTTATCCCAAGATCATGGCTTCTTCCTCATCTTTTTCATCAATGTCCATGTCTTCTATGTAGTCTTCCATTTCCACTTCCATCTCTTCTTCCACATCCACATCCACCTCCATCTCCTCCTCTCCAGTATCTTCTTCCTCCATTACCACATCTTCCACTGTATAAGTTTGCATATCCACTTCCATTTCCTCCTCCCCAGTCTCTTCTTCCTCCATTTCCACGTCCTCCACTGTATAAGTCTGCATTTCCACCTCCATCTCCTCCTCTCCGTCGGTGACAGCCTGCAGAGGTGGCAGAACCTCAGAGTGGAGTCCCTGTCCCACACCAGGCCCACAGAGCTCCAGCCCACCCGGGCAGTTGGAGGTCTCCACCTCCATGGATGGCACCATACCTTCCTCAGGACAAATGGGAGCATCCTGTAGGGATGGGTGTCAAAATCCAGGCACTAGTGAGCTTTCAGGACTGATGGGGGTAGCAGGGGCAGGTGACAAGGAGGGTGACAGCAGTGGGCAGGAGCAGAGCGAAGGGTGCGCTGACACAACGGCCAAGGGCTGTCTTGTGCTCTTTGCCGGGTGCTGGCAGTTCCATTTGGAACGGGGGAGGTGACATCACAGTTCCCAGGAGTCCAGGGCCAACCTGAAGTGGACAATGGAGATCATAGAATGATGGGATCCCTGAATGGTTGGGCTTGGAAGGGACTCTGAAGACCATCTTGTTCCAGGCTGAGCAATCTTTCCCCAGACCTTGGGGGAGCCCTGTTCCCAAGGATGGGGCATCCACAGCCTCTGTGCACAGCCTGGGCCAGTGCCTCCCCACCCTCAGTGTCAAACAGCAGCTTCCTTAGATCCAGCTTCAATCAACCTCCTGCAGTTGAAAGCCATCCCCCTTGTCCTGTCCCCACAGGCCCTGTTGAACACTCTGTCCCCTTCTTCCCTGTGGGACCCTTCCAGTCCTGCAGAGCCACAGTGAGGCCCCCCCAGTGTCTCCTCTTTCCAGGCTGAGCATCCCCAGCCCCACTTGGACAGCAGTCAGTTATATCAGGGGCAGTCAAGGCTGAAGGGTAGCAAAGAGCATCAGGAACTGAGAGATGGAAGCTTTAGGCCCAGGTTTGCCCCTAAATGTACAAAATAATTACAAAGGAGGGGAAGATGGTCAGACACTGGCTCTGTTCTAACTGGGGATTTTTTTCTTTTTCTTCTTGTCTGTCATGCTGACCCAGGTTTTTCTGTTTGAAAGGAAGCTTGGCACAATGTCCACTGTCTTCTCCATTTGTGAAACACTGAGCAGAGTCTGGCCAGGCTGATGATGCAGAGCAAAACCTGCAAATATACTGGTGATCCTTGCCCAGAGGATGCAGCTAAACCCAGCCAAAAGTAATTTCTGGAAAGTCGAGCCTTGTTTACATTTTCTTCAGTTTGGCTATGCCAACTTAACCAGTCATTTATAAAAAAGCAAATAAAAAGTTTAAACCAAAACACAGAAACACCTAAATAAACAAACCCATGCAAACCAATCAAACAGATAAAAAACCCCAAATCCCAAATAAAAACCAAAGGGAATGAGGAATTAGTAGAGTTGTGAGGATTTCACAGCAGGCAAATGGCTGCTTCCCACAGGATCACCATAAAAAGCCACATATAACAGCTGCTCCAAAATATACCCAGCAGGAGAGCTATAAAAAGTGATACATGACAACTTTGGGGGCAGCTCCACTGAAGGTGAAGGATGAGCAGTGGTACAGATCCAGCATTCCCCACCCTCCAGGCTGCTGTTTGCTCCTGATGAAAGACCCTTGCAGGACTGTGGCCCCTCTCAGTGCTGTGTAATTTGCACAAGGATAGATCTTGTCTGCCATGCAGGAGTGTTCCCAATAAACCATGCTTCTCCTGACCTTAACTTTTCTGGATTTCTACCATATGATACAAGAAACATTTCAAAAACCAAAACACCTTGTTGGGAGGCATTTTTTCCTTTCTTCAGAGTGTCTCTTTCTTTTGTTCTCTCCAGAGCTCTCACTTCATTTCTGCTGTTTTTTATAGCATGTGCTCACCTCTTTCCTGACCCCCTGGGCTTGTTTTGGCTCTGGCTGTCATGGACACTATTAATTGTGGGGGTTTTCCCTCCATCTATTTCTGTCTCTTCAAGTGGTTTGCCTTCATTTACCTGTTGGAGTGATGGATTTTCCTCACCTTTTATCACTTAGTGCTTTTTATTCATTCTCTAAAACCAACTTCTCACTTGCCCTGTGGCTGTTAGATGCCATTATTAGGAGCAATAATTCTTTCTCTCCTGCTTGTCTGAGCTCTCACAGGGAGCTGAGAGCTCTTTGGGGTTAAACCTGACTCACTTCAGCGCCTTCCTTGGTGCTGCCTGTGTACTTGGACACTTGAAGGGAATAAAGTCTCGGTGTGGAGATTACAGCTGGGAAATGATGGCTCTTTTGAAGAAGACAAGAATGCTGTTGCCAAACTTTTCCAGGATAATCTGAGCACCTTGTTTTGGGGAGAAACAGGCTCTGATCAGCAAAGAGGTGGCTGTTGCAGGTACCCAGGTTTGGAGTGTGTTTGTGGGGGGCTATAAGGTTTGTGTGGGCTCCCTGGAGCAGTGGGAACACCCCACTGGGAGATGCACATCAGGAAATGGGTGCACAAAGGGCCTGAAGTGTGACCAGCTTTGGTGAAGGTTTCCATAGGAAAAAATATTTTTAGTGGGATTTTGGACAATTTGAGGCTCCTTCTCATGTCCTTTGCCTGATGAACATTCCCCCTTTGCAAGAGCATGGGGAATCCTGAGCTCACACAAGAAAAATCCCTGAGAATTATATTTTTTTTCTATTTTTCAATGTTGTCATCCCAGCAGGAGTCAGAGTAAGAGAAGATATGTGACCTGGCTGTTTTTAACTTTGTGACAGGAACAATGCAATGGGGAAGCTGCTGAGAGGAGCATCACTGCTCTGTCCTTAATTTTCCAGCACAACTGAGGATGATTTAAGAACCCAGGCACAGCCAAGACCTTTCCTCCTGCTGTGCTCATCAAGCAATCACTGCCTCATCACACCTCAGCTTCAAACACCTGGTTTGCATCTGGCTGACCTTGACTGCCCTCCCTGGATGGGAAGATGAAGAGGTGGAAGTGTAAAAGATTGGGATTTGATGGGTGAGCTGTGAAATAGTGGCTGGTGCAGGCTGGTTTTGGGTAAACATCGTGTGCTGTGCCATGGAGGATGAGAGTAAATGGATGAAAGAGGAGATAAAAAGGGCAAGGCACCTGATTAGCTCCTGTTAAAGAAAATGTTGGGAAAATAGACATGTAAGAAATATGTCAGAGATGGTCATTAACTGCACTGCAGGGTCAGAGCTCCTTTCATAATTGGCCATGAAGTGAATACCAGAAATGATTAAAAAGTTCTTAAGGGCTGAGGGCTTTTACTGAATGATTGTGAGAAACAAAGGAATACTGTTTCTGACAGAACATTTATTATCATTTAAGCATGATCCTCTTTCTCACATAACAGCTGCTTGGAATAAACTGAAGAATCTTCTCCATTACCCCTGGCAGGAGCTGGATAAAGCTTTCATTCAGGTAAACTTTCATCCAACATATGTCTCTAGAATAATAAATTTAATGGGAGCCATCAAACCTATTGTCTGAGTAAGGATTGTGCTTAGGGCAAGAAAAAAGAGTAATTAGGAGTTGACAAACCATGAATTAGAGTGGGGAAATTATCATTTATGCTGGTTTAGGGGAATATTTAACTAAGCTAAGATAAAAGTCTACCTTCATTGCAGGCTAAGCTTTATAACAGAATTGTACTAGAGGAAATTTAGTAGTCCTGGGCTCCGAACAGACCTTTAGATACAAGTTTACCTCTGGTTTGAGAAAACTCAGGGCTTGAGCAGGATTTTATGGCTTTGCTCTTGACCCTTGGGCTAGAAATGCTCCTGTAAAATTCATGCCAAAGTTAGAGCTTCTACAAATTTCCAAGAGTTTCAGTGGAGAAAGGTCCACCTGGACTTTGGGGACAGTTTCTCAGAGCAGAACATTTCAAGTGCTATTGAACTGCATTCAAACTCCCTTTTGTTGGGGCATAAATTTCACACCATGCTCTATCAGTCTGACACGTTCTTTGAGAAGAGACAAACTTTACAAACCACTTGAAAAATAATTTCACTGACAGGTTTGCAGCTCAGAGAATGTTAATAAACTGAAATGGCTTTTCACCCTGCAGTAGTTCCTAAGTAATTATGATTGTCTGTAGGCAGACTAATGAAAGCAGCTGGTAACAACCTACTGACAATTTGAACCAGCCCTCTGCTCCACAGACACATCCCTTTTCTTTCCCTTCTTTTCCTGCATCCAGTGCTTCCCAGAGAAGTTTAGTGTTGCTTGATGGTCAGGTAAAAACAGCTTTCTTTTGTAGGAGTGGTGCTGCTCTTCTCTGAGGTGGAGCTTCACCTGGGCTGCTGCCATGCTGGGCTCACCCCACAAAGTCCAGTTCTGCAGGAGCTGGGCAGCATGGAGAGCTTTGATAGCAGAGCATGGCAAAACTGGAGTGCAGGGATTCTGGCTCAGTGTGCCCCTCAGTACCAGACAGCATTAGTTATTGAAAAATCTTGAGTTCAAAGAGAAGATGTTGCTGTTTTGGCTCCAATCTTAGCTTGCTTTCAATACAGTTTTCCCTGGCACTTCAGATACTGTTTTTCTCTTGCTTTCAATAGTCTGTCATTCCAGATGACCTTTTAAGGTCCCTTCCAACCCAAACCATTCTGTAATTCTTTGGATACATGATGAATAGCAACATGTGTTTTACCCTCATTATGGATGATATTTCATCATGTCTGGCCTTTTGGGGCTCTTCTCCAGGTCCTTGGGACTACACTCACTCCTATTTGCTCTTCATTGGTTTTTTTTTGCTTACCAGTGAGCATTTTCAGTTCTGCCACCCATGTTTAGAGCAAGGTTTCTGTGACTCACTGCACCAAACACCAGGTCAGTCCAAAAGAGCATTAGGAAGTATCCAGATGTATTTGCCCTTCTTCCTTCTGGGTACATGCTGCTGTTTTGAGCACTCTGGCTTTCTGAGCTCCCTCACATGTCTTGATCCTTTTCTGGATAACCAGAGGGGTATGAGGATTAAATCCTGTCTCAGCTCTGAGGTCTGGCTTTTGAAATGTCCCAGTCATCCTCTCCTACTCATCTCATCCTGGCCTTGCTGGAAATATTATCCCTTCATGGGATTGTTGTTCAGCTTTGGGGCGTTCTGGCACTGCTTTTCAGTAAAAGTTTTGGAGACTTTGAAAGGTTTCCTGATGTGGGAATGACAATCCTCAATCCTAATGCTTATGGGGGATGCAGTTGCCTGAGTTGTGAAACCTCCTGAAAAACATGGTTTGTTCTTTTTTGCTTGACTTTTCCTTGACTGTTTTCATCAACAGATTAGGAGGTTTGGGGATGTCTTTTCAAAGTGAATTTCAATGATTCTCCTGCCTGGCATTTCAAAGGGGAACAGTATTTTGGGGTTTTTTAACCAGCAGCTGCTTACAATCCAATGAGCTGACTGCCTTTAATTAACCATAATATGTTCCAGGAGAGCAGAATAACAAGGGAACAAAACCAAGTGGTGACAACTCTGTGACTGAACCTGGACTTGCCCTTTCCCAGGTGCAGGATTCTGGGCAGCCCTGTAACCCTTTGCTGGCCACTTTGAGCTCTGCCATGCAGTGCCTTGGGTTTCTGGGGAGGGCAAAGCATCCAATCCCTCAGCTCCAGGTTCACACTTGTACAGTCACCTGCAAACCCAGAGGCCAGTGGCTATTTCTGTCTGTGGGATTTGCACACTGGAGCTTTGATTTTGAAAGTTTGGGCAGCCTGGCTGCTCAGGGAGGGATCTCTCTGCCTTGAGGGTCTCTGAGCTCTCTCCTCTGCGTGAGGGGCTCGAATCTGTTCTTTCCTCACCTCCTTATCTGCAGGATTCTTGGTGGAGGCCTTTGCAGACAGGAGAGCATGGCAGGAGGGCTGGAATGAAACAGTTATGTCTGGAGTCTGGCTTTAGGTAGTTGATTCATCCCTTAGCTGCTGGGCCTTAAAATTCTTTAAACTCCACATGTCATCTCCTCATACCAGTGTGGGACTGAGACAACACTGAGCTCCTGGGCTTTTCCTGTGTTAGTAGAACAAACTATTGCACTTCTAAACTGTGCACATCAGCACTGACTGTTATAAATGAGAAGCTTGACTAGGCCAATATTCAAGCAACAATCAATTTATTAATTAATATGGTAAAGTATGAGCAAAACAGAGCTGGGTACAGTGGGGGAAGTTTTCCCTCCAACTGCACGCTGATATTTGGGGCTTACAGGTATTTATAGGGGTACTCAGAAGCTTTCTCAGCAGTTTCTATTCCAATTTTTTTTGCTCATCAGCAGTTTCTATTCCCAATTTTTACATCACAATTCTATACACTATTGTGATTTAGTTTTTCTTCAGGATGCATCCCAAAAAGGAGGATCCCCAGATGGTTTTGGTAGTTTCCAAGATGTTGGTCCAGTTTCTGCAAGAATAAAGACGAATCCCATCTGGTGAAGTCCAGCTCCCGGAATGTGGGTCCACGTTTTTAATTACAATGGCCATAAATCTCATAACAGTGAGGTCCAGCTTCCCTTGGTTGAAATTTTAAATCCTTGAGATGATGTTCATCTTCCTTTCTCAAGCTGTTTTTCTTGGTTTTGTTAAGGTGTGAGATTAGCACATTTCCTTTATATATATTCCAAAGCTATAGTTTCAAGAATACAAGCAATATTCTAAAATTATACTTCAAAAGGTTATTATTGCAGCACTCTTTAAGGCCTGACTACAAGCAAAAAGCAACATCCTTAACACTTTAATTCAAATGCTCCTGAATCAATCAAGGTTAATTGCAAACAAAAGACAGGTTCAAAGGCCTTCTTCCATGCTTTACTTTCCTCAGTTATTGTTAGAATTCGCAGCTGTCCCATGGTCGGTGTGCACACACATCGCAATCCCAAATACACACATTGCCTGTCTGTACCTGACACCAAACACAGCTTTGTATTTCACATACCCTGAGGCTTCACCCCACTCATTACAGACATCAGGGGGTAGCTGCTTATACTGCTCATCTCTGCCCCTGGAAGAGAGGCATTCAAAGAATGAGATGCCCCATAGGATTCTGGTTGTGTGCTTTCCTCAAAAACATGGTGAGATGAGGTGTGTAGGACTCATTTCTTCAGAAGGGCAGGAGAAACCTCTGAAGGCCTCCCCTAAAGGGCCTCCTTACCCAGCAGTCTGACACAGATTTGCTTCTGAAGAGCTTTGTAATTTGTCCTTAATATGTTCTATCTGTGATTTAATGAAAGCCTCTTTCTCTACTGTAATTGAGCTCTTCATCTCATCTGAAAAGCAGAGCACAATCCTTTCAGAGATGGTGTTTGAGTAACAGCCTGTTTGTGTTTCCTCTGCTGTGGTGCTGCTCATGGAGCTGCTCACTCCTCATTTAAAAGCAGAAAATAAACAGATTTCTCTGAGTCAAAAATACATCAGTGATGCCACACAGAGTAGGTCTGAATAGAAAACTCTTCCACTGCCCAGCTGAGCAAGCAAGATCTTCCCTGGTTCTGCAAAGAATATGAAGAAGGGAGTTTTCCTTAGGGAGCACCTGAGGCCCCATACAGGTGATGCTCAGCAAGTGGCACCTGGGCATGGCAGCTGTCAGCTAAACAATTGGCTCTGGGCAGGTAAGAGTGGGCAGGAGGTAAGAGTGGAAAGTCAAAAAAAAAGGATGCTGAGAAACTTGTAAGAGGAATAATGACCTTAGTGAAAAGCCCTCCATCTTAAAGATTCAAAAAGCATTTTTACAAAAATCCACCAAAATGTCCTGATTTTGATCAGTCTGATCTTCCTAAATAGCATTTTGCAATCAGAATTAGGAGTTGAGAGACACTCAAGAAGGCTCAGCAGAGGATTTTTCATTGGGACCTTAGTACATATCTTTTACTGTGCCGTAGTTTGGAAGGAGGCCCCGAGCTCCAGCTGCAGCCTGGGGAGACCCTGTAGACAGAAACACTCCCCAGAGCTGCTGTGGGACTGACCCAGAACCAGAATCTGGAGGGAACTGTGTCCAATACTTCCCACTAGAAAACACTTGGAGCTTGATCCACACTTCTCAGTTCAGAGCACAGGCAGTGCCAGGAGTCACCAGTTTGCTGCTGCTCTGTGCAGAACTGGTGGCTGTGAGTGGCAGAGCTGTGGGGTGAACAGGCTGATGGCTTTTTGAGGCACACAGAACCTTCCATCTCTACTGCCCTGTCCCCAGGAGAGAGTGGATTTTCCTAGAGAAATACCTGGAGAGTGGAAAGGATGAAGAGAAAATCATTCCCTGCCAGTGGATGCTGTGCTTGTTGCAAACACATGAGTTACATCTGGTAGGAGTCCTTGCTGCCAATCCACAGGGATTCCAGGCTGAGATCAGCTCAGCTCTGTCATTTGCCAGGAGATTGAGGATCAGACTTTGCACCACACTCCCAGAGCTGCCCTGACCCAGCCTGCAGAGCAAGAAGGGATCAGGATCGGGTTCCAGTGCTGTTTTCAGCACTGTTTTATTCACCCTGAGGGGACAGCAGGAGGCTGCTGGCGCCTTTGCCTTGGGAATTGGAGATCATGGCTGCTCTTGTCCCTCTTCTGCTTGCCACTTGAATTTTATCTGTAAAAGGGCAACTGCCTTTTTCAATCAGTGCTTCCCAGAGGGCTTTCATGACAGGGAACTTGGGCTTTTTCTTGCAGGCACCATGATGAGCAGATCTTGAATACTCACAAATCCCTGAGCACAAAGTCAAGGAGAATAAAGCAGCCTCACAGGCCACATTTGCAGTGCACAAACACAGCCGTATTGTTGCTGCTGCTGAAATAGAATCAACTGACAGAGGCCATCACAGAAATTGCCTTTCAAGTGTCAAATCAAATGAAAAAATCCACCAGGAGGAAGAAAAACCAGAACTTCTTGACTCCCTTCCTTGTTTCTTCCGAGCAGCAGCAGCCAATGGAGATGCCCAGAGGTATTCCCAGCTGCTGATGATCCCAGCTGGAGCCCAGCCTGCTGCCCAGTCCCAGCGGGAAGCTGAGCCCAGCCCGGGCAGCTCCCGCAGTGTCGGGAGCTCAGCGCACGCGGGGCCAGGCCCAGAGCCCCGGGCACGGCCGCCCATTGCGGGGCAGCGGCGCAGACGGAATGTCCTGCGGCCCAAACCTCCTGCTCCTGCCACACAGCGCCAGCCTTCTCCCCCTCCTCCTCCTCCTCTCCCAGCACGCCACAAATTCCAGCTTGGAGGAGGCTGCCCCAGGGAGGCCTCAGGCTCCTGCTTCAGCCTCAGTGTCCCTGCCGAGGAACAGGGCATCTTTCAGGCACTTCCACAAGCTCAGGGTTCCCATTTCATGGGGAATCTGGGCTGAAAATGGCCTTGTTAAGAAGGAAAATAGCAGAGGGAATGGATTGGAAATTATTAGGAATAATGACCCTTCTTACAGACAAAGTTCACCAGGTCATTCCCTGCATTTGTCCTCTACAGATTCTTTCACTCATCTCCTGAGAGGTCCAGTTTGTTCTGCTGCTTTCCATGAACTGATTTTTATCACTGCATGAGATGTAGAAGCAGCGGAACTGAACGAAGAAACAAACTCCATCTGTCAGCCCATTTTCATCTTCTAGATCACTTTCAAGGTGTCCATGGGGATGATGGAATGATTATCACACAGCTCTCCATTTCTGGCTGCAAGCTCTGGAGATTCTCTCTCGGCATTCAGTCAGGCTTGCATTCCCTAACAATTCCTGGGAGCCCGTCATGGTTTCTTAGGGTAGAACAATAACAGTGAAAACCTGATGAATGGCACAACAGCCCAGCCCACAAGGAAAAGAAAGAACAAGTTGTCAACTTCTCAAACCTTAGTCTTTCTTTGCTGAAATAGTTGTGCTGCACGCACGGTGTGGAAAGCCAAGAGAAGCTGCAGTTGGTGGCACATCTTGTGACAGAAGCTGCACCTCGTTCTCCAGGAAAGGTTCTTGGAAAGAGCAAACAGGACTGAGGAGAAGATGATGGGAAAACTGAAACAGCTTGTAAGAAATGAAATTAAAATGGGGAGAACAAATCCAAGACATTTTACTCTATTTATTTTTATGCTCCCCTTTTCCATCTTGCACTAATTCTCCATCCCATTAATTCCAAATGGATCTCACCTCAAAGATCCATGACTTAGCATGTTTTAGACACTGTCAAATACCATGAGCTACACACACTTTGCCTTCCACTGGTTTTCTTGGAGAGCAGTGCTGGAGAGGTAAGTGCAGTTGTGGGTCAGGTACAAATTCTGCATTCAGGGAATGCGTTCCGATAGTGTTTGACCCTCAGCAGGGACAATGCACAGCAGCGACCGAGGGGATTCCTGTGCCGCTGTGCAGGAGTGCAGACTCTGGGTCTGGGCTGAACACGGCAAAGTTCCCGTGTTTGGACAGGCTCAGGGGCTGCCCCCGGGGAGCGTTGGGCTCGGCACAGGGGTGAATGGGCAACGGACAAACGGACACGGGGAAAAACAGCCCCGGTGCTTCAGTTGCAGCAGCAGCAGCAGCGGCGGCGGCAGCAGCGGCAGCAGCAGCGATAGCAGCGACATTTTAGATTCTTGCTTGTCCTCTCCTCTCCTCTCCCGCAGTCTCGCACCCTCTCCCGGTCTCCCTTCCCCGGCGGCCCCTCCTCTCCCAGTCTCTCTCTCCCCATGCCCGGCCGGGCCATGCCCCCGGCCGGCCCCCGGCCCCGGGCGGGGCTGCCCCGGCCCCAGCCCCGGGCGTCCCGCCGCGGTCTCGCCTCCGGCCGGCTCTGGCCGTACTGGCGGTGGCGCTGCTGGGCGGGCATCAGTTCCTGGGGATGGGGCGGCATCGCCTCCCTTTGGCTCCGCCTGGCCCGGCCCCATCACCGGCCCCGGCCCCGGCCCCGACCCCGGCCCCGGCCCCGGCCCCGGCCCCGGTTCCTGCCGGGGCCCGCGCAGGACACAGGCGTCGCGGCCGCTCCCGCCGCCTCCGCTGCGGCTTGCCCGGCCCGAGCTCCGCCGCTCGGCAGCGCGGCCGCCGGCACCGAGCCGCCGCTGTCCCGTTGCAGGGAGCGAACGCCCGGGGATGGCCGGCCCGGGGCCCTTGAGGGGCGCTCGGGGGCCGTTGCCGGCCCCGGGCCGAGCGCTCAGAGCCGCGTCCCGCCGGCAGGGAAGGCGCAGCAGGGCCTGAAGGAGCAGTACCGGGTGGGCTCGCTGCTGGGGCGCGGCGGTTTCGGCAGCGTCTTCGCGGCCACGCGTCTCTCGGACGGCGCCCCGGTGAGCGGCGGGGCCGGCGGCGGGCGCAGGAGAAGGGGGGAACGAGGAGGAGGAAGAGGGCAGAGGATGGGGCTGGGCAGCGCGGACGGCGAGCTGACCCTGCTGCTTCCCTTGGCTTGCAGGTGGCCATCAAAAGGGTGCCACGTTACTGCGTCCGGCATTGGGACAAGCTGGTGAGTGAGCGGGGCCAGCGGGAGAAGCCGGGCCGTGCCGGGCGGGGATAAGGCGAGGCCCGGCAGGGTGGGAGCCGCCAGGACGCCTCGAGGGAGAGCGGGCTTGGGGCCAGCGCAAGGTGCAGAGCATCCTGGGCTGGCTGAGGCTTGCCGAGCCCCGGCACGGCATCAGCCCCACTGAGGGCATCGTGCTCCTCCCGCAGCCCGACGGCACCAGCGCACCCCTGGAGATCGTGCTTCTATCCAAGGTGTCCACTGGCTTCCCTGGTGTGGTCCAGCTGCTGGAATGGCGTGAGCTCCCCAACGACATCCTGATGGTGATGGAGCGGCCGCAGCGCTCTCAGGACCTGAAGCATTTCATTCGGGCACGGGGGTTCCTGCCCGAGGAGGTGGCGCGGGAGCTGTTCCACCAGGTGCTGGAGGCCGTGCGGCACTGCACCAGCTGCGGGGTCCTGCACAGAGACATAAAACCAGAGAACATCCTGATTGACCTGGCCACAGGGCAGGCCAAATTGATTGACTTTGGCTGTGGCACCTACCTGCAAGACACAGCCTACATTCACTTTGCAGGTGAGCCCATGCAGGGGTGTGCTCCTGGTCCCAGCATCTCATGGCCCAACATCTCACAGCCCAAGCTGGGTGTAGCACCGGGGATTCTCCCTTTTGCTGCCCTTCATAGCTCTGAGTCTTCGGCTAAGTTGCTTTTGAGCATGGCTGAGTGGGGAGCCAGCTTCCAGCCCTGCTGGCAGCCTTTGCCCACCACTCTGCCCAGGACTGGGGCTGGGGCAGCCGGCAACAAAAACACCCGTGGGTGGGGGTAGCAGAGAGGGTTTGCCAGAACCTGTGCCCCAGCCAGTTTTGTGTGCAGGTGAGAAAGGGCTTTTGACTGCTCAACTCACCTGGTTTGTCTTGGGTTCATAATGTTTCTTGGGGCAATGCAGGCAGGGAGGATGAAGGCATGGTTTTTCCCCAGCACTAAGTGGGTTTTTCCTTGTCATGCTTGGACCTTGCCAAGGCTTCTGCTGCCCTCTAACAACACCAGTGGATTCCTTTCCAACCCGAAGTCTGTACACAAGTCCCAGGTGCTGGCGAGAGGGCAGCGGTCACCCCGTGTGTCACTGGGGCAGCCCCCACAGGCCCAGGGATGCTGGGGCCAGGCTCTGGGAGCAGCAGCATCCCCCTGCTGAACTCCATCTGTATTCCATAGGAACACGGTCATACAGCCCCCCAGAATGGACCCACTTTGGCTGGTACTATGGCAAGCCAGCTACCATCTGGTCTCTGGGCATCGTGCTGCACCAGATGGTCTGCGGGGAGCACCCGTTCAGGACTGGAAAGAAGATCAGCTGGGACCATCAGCTCTCACTGCCACAAAGGCTCTCTCAAGGTAGATCCTCATCTCTGGGCACGGGGGGAATACCAGTGCTGGGAGACAGCAGCAGGCTCGTGAGCATCCTGCTCTGGCAGCTTCTGAGGAGGTGGCACATGTCCTGCTCTCCTGCTCTCCTCCAAAACAGGGAATGGATGGGAAAGTTTAGGCCCAGCTCTGAGCACATCCAGCATGGGCTGGGCACGGGAACAGTGGGGCAAAGCCAACAGGAGCCTTCTCCAAGTGACCAGCGGTTTCTGGTTTCTCTGCCCAGAATGCCAAGATCTGATCAGGCGGTGTTTATCCATGCTGGACGTGGAAAGGCCCTCCTTAGAAGAGCTGCTCTGTGACCCTTGGATGCAGGATATTCATCTGCCCTAGAAGAAGGGAGAGAGCCACAGGCACACTGTGATGCAGGGCCCTGGTAAGTTCCAGCTCCACACATGCCTTGGCCATGAGTAGCAAAGGAACCCAGACTTTTTTGTCCTTTTTTGTCCTGCCTGTGTCACTGCCCAGGGCTCATCAGATGGGAACAGACAGCCCTTGTGCTGGAGCTGAGCTGTTCTGCCCAGCACCGGTAGCACAACAACTTGATTTGGTTGTCCTGGTTCCCTGACAGCTGGGGCCCTGGGCAGAACCCTGAGAGCCTGGTCTCACCCTAGGGAAGGAGAAGGAGCCCCTGGAGAAGCTGTACTAGGTGGGCCAGCTGCTTCTGGAGACAGGGAGGACGACATCAGGGATGGCAACCTCTTCGTGGACCTGGCCACTGGCCAGCTGAAGATGATGGACTTCAATTCTGGCACCTTCTCCAAAGCCAGGCTCCACAGCGAAATTGCAGATGAGTCCACACGGAGGGAGATGCTCCCAGATTTGGGCATTGCACAGCCTGGCCAGGAACCAAAGTTTCCCCCTTTGCTGGGGCAGATGCAGCTGATCCTTCAGTCGGCTGCCCAGCTGCTTTTGGCAGGGCTGGGGAAATGGGCTGGGCTGGGTATGAAATGGGAGTGGGCTCCTGGCCCTGCCAACAGCCCCCAGCACCCACCGTGCCCCGGGCTGGGGCTGGGGCAGCCAGCCCGACACAAACAAACCCCATGGCAGGAGCAGAGGTGGGACTCCAGAACCTGTGCAGGGGCTGCTTTGCTGTGCAGGCAAGGAAGGGCTTGGGCTGCTCCACTGCCCTTGTTTGCTTTGGGATCACCGTTATTGTGGGGGGCAGTGCAGGGGGGAAGGAAGAAAGCCTGGGCTTCCCTCACCTGTGGGTGGGTTTTTCCCTGGCATGCAGGGGTTGGACTTTTCTCAAGCCCCTGGCAGAGATAATATTTTTTACCTTGTTTTCCCTTTTTGTCTGTAATCTATTTTCAATAATTGGTTGTTTGTTTTTCTAGAGGAAGCGTTCCAGGTGGGAACCAGTCTGGATCAGGAAGTGCTTGGGAGCAGCTGTGGCATGGATGGGCCGTGCTCTTGGAGAAGGCTGAGGACATCGTTTGGGACCAGCTTTTCTTCCAGCAGGGGATGGCATGAGGTGGGTCCCCGTCTGCTTGGCATGGTTGCATCAGAGCTTCTGGGAGATGGCAGCGAGCACAGGAGCATCCTGCTCTGGGCAGCTGCTGAGGAGCTGGATGTGCCCTGGCTGGCTGCAGGCTGGGCACATGTCCTGCCCGCCTGCTCTGCTGCCAAAGGCAGCAGTGATGGGCAGCTCTGGGCACCGCTCTGAGCACGGCCAGCATGGCCTGGGCACCGCGGGCGGCTGGGACAAGGGCACAGGAGCCTTCAGCTGACGGGCGGTTTCTGCTTTCTCTCCTTGCAGCCGGGCTCTGCGGATGCTGAGGCTGCTCTGGGCTCTGCCAGGGCTCTGCTGGGGCTCAGCACCGGGCCAGAATCTGCCAAAGAAGAAATGGTGTGACCTGCAGCACAGACTCACTTGAGCATTTTGGCAACACAGCTCAAGTTGGCAGTGTGTTCACCTCCAAGTGAAAACATGACACCCCTCAAAAACTAAACTTGTTCAATAACTTTTGAAATGGGATGACCCCAAATGACATTTCTCAGCTTGCTCAAGCTGTAGCTCAGCCCTTCTATGAACAGTTCACTCCCCCAGTAAAAGTTCTCTTTTACTTTCCAACTGCTCCCTCTTTTCCCGCAGTGAGCTCCCTGCCCATTGCAGTCTCCATCACACTGTTGCCTTCCTTGATGTCCCTCACAACAGGGAAGAGGGAGCCCCAGGCTTAGGGGATTCTTGCTGTCACTGGCTGAGAAGCAGCAATGTCTCAGATGTCAATGGGATTTTAGTGTAATTCAGAGTCACTCTCCTGCCCTCAGGTCTGTTCACTGCTGAGTTCCCACTTCCCTTTTTCCTTGTCCTTGCAGCAGGATGAGCTCTCTGAATCCCCTTGAGCCTCCCCACTCTTCCCAGCGCAGCCACCCACCTCAGTGATGGCAAAGCTGAAGCTTCTCTGTCTCCTCTGGCACACCAGTCCAGTGCCCTGTGCAGGGAGCCCCAACCCCAGAGCACAGCACACAACAGTGCAGTTTGGGCTGGAGCAGCTGCCCTGCAGCCCTGGCTTGGCTCTTTGTGGCAAGGGAATGCTCCCTGTTTCCAGCTGTCCCAGCAGGATGGCCCCAGGGCAGAGCCCAGCGGGGCTCCCACTGCAGCCCCTGGAGCTTGGGGCAGACAGTGCTCCAAGAGCTGAGGTTCCTGGGGAGCACCCGGAGCTGTGCCTTGCACTCTGTTGCCGTGTGTCACAGTGCAGGCTGGCTAGTGCTGTGTGACTGCACCAGCCCCTGGTTTGACTGACAGGGGCCTCGCCCTGTCACATCTCCCCCAAGGCTGCAGAATTTCACTGGCCAGAGTCTGACAAAGCATAGAGATCAGAGCAATGAAATTATCCAGACAGGGCTTTTCAAAGGCCCTTTGGAAGGAAGGGCTTGAGAATAAATGCTCTCTGTTTGCCACATGAACATTGAGGTGAGTGGTCTCTTTGTCTCCAACTCACTCCCCCTCCAGCCAATGTTACAGCCTCCCACTCCCTCACACATCCCCCTCGTGCCTCTCCACTGCCGTGTCCTGTCAGGGCTCCCTCAGCCCCTCATCCCTTCATGGCCTCGTCCCCTCAGGGTCTCCCCCAGCCCGGCAAACCTGCCCAGCAGCAGCGCCGCAGCCCCACAGCAGCTCCAGAGCAGCCCCATCCAGAGGCACCTCGGAGCCCTCAGCAATCCAGCCAGCACCACACGGGTAGGAGGACACGGATGGCGCTTCCTGCCTGGCACAGGGCTTGTGGCCATCTCCAGGCACCGCTCTCACAGGGATCCCCACAGCTCCGGCCCCTGACCACCTGCTTGTTGGCAGCACAAAGGCTTCAGCAGAACCACCAAAGTCCTAGAGGCTTCTGGCTATTTTCTCTGCTACACTGCATGCCTGGACAGCTTGCCGAGCCCAAGCACCCTTTTTCCCCTCTTCCCCTATGCCCTGGAGACCCTGGGAAGCAAAAGAAAGATCCTGGGAGTCTGTGTATTACAACACACTCTATATACTAAAGAAAAAACAAAAAGAAGAACAGTCTCAAAGAAATAGAAAATTCCCACTGGTTCAAGTGGCCCCAGCAGACAGAGCCTCTGGGCTCAGCTCTCTTCAGAGCTCCAGCAGGGCAGACAGCCGAGCCCTGACAGATGAGGCCGTGTCCTCCATGCCCTGAGGAGCTGATCCTGCAGCCTCTGGAAGACAGAAGATCGCTCACTCTGTAGTGACTGGAGAACATACAATGTTTGAAGTGCCACATCTGACACGGCACTGCTGATGTCCTCCGTCAGGTGTTCAAGGGCTGAAAGAGAGGAACAGAGCCATAGTCAAATCCCAGACCTGAGGGGACCCGAGTAGAGCCCCCTGCCAGGGCCATCCCAGCCGGCTCTAGCCATGGCCAGGAGGGAGCAGGGACCAACGGCACCAGCCCGAAGCTGCTGGCCACGAATCCCCCACGTGGCTCTGAAATCTCTCTGTGCTCTGCCCACGCCGCCCCTCGGCCGCACAGGGAGCAGAGCCCTCCGCAGCCGGGGAAGGGCTTGCAGCTCCCCCCGCCAGCCCCCGCTGCCAGCCCGCTGCCCTCACTCACCGTTGCAGATGAACCGGAGCTCTTCCTTCTTCCACCTCACGTGCTGCCCGGCCATCCCTGGGAACACAGATCCTGTCACGGCCCCAGCGGCACAGCTCCCTGCCAGCGGCGCTGCCGGCGCTGTGGCCACACGCCCTGCTGGCCCGGCAGGGCTCAGCCCGGCCCTTGCCGCACGCTGCCGGCCCAGGGCACGGCTGCCAGAGGGCGGCAGCAGCGCCGAGGCCGGGCGGGGCTCCACGGCGCCGGGCCCGGCTGGCGCTGCCGGGGCAGCAGGCGGGGCTGGGGCCGAGCTGCGGCGGGCCGGGGAGGGAGCCCGGGCTCGTGGCTCACCCATGAACCTGATGGCCACCACTTGCAGGGACTCCTGTGGGCTCTGCCGGTATGGCAGGGCCCAGCGCAGGTGCTCGGCCGCTCTGCTGCTGTCCTCTGCCAGCTGGAGAGAGCGGCAGGAGGGAAGGGTCGGCGCGGGCTCAGCCCCTCGGGCGGGCGCTGCCTGCGCCCAGCCCCGGCCTCCCCTGCCCGCACAGCCCTGAGGCGCGGCCAGCAGCCGCTGGCGCCGGGCTCTGGAGGGGGCAGAGGGCCGGCTGCTGCCCGGGGAGCCGCGGTGCCGGCGTGCCCCACAGCTCTGCCAGGCCGGGGCTGCATCGGCCCCCGGCTCGGGCCCACCGGAGCCTGGAGAAGAGCCCGTGCGGCCTCTGGGTGCAGCAGCGGGCAGGGGCACAGCTGCCAGCCCCACACTGTGAGCACCGTGCTCTGGGGGCTTCTCCAGGCTGAGGCTGGGCCTTACAAGCTGTCCTTACCAGGCACTCAGTGAAATTCCACAGCTTCTGGTTCTTCACCAGTCTTTCAAGATCCCTCCTGTTCAGGAAATTGGCCACACAAAACAGCAGTTCCCGAGAAGCCTGGAGAGCAGCAGAGATGCGGAGATGGCCCCACAGCCCAGGGTGCAGGACCCGTGTCCCAATGCCAAGGCCTGGAGGAGGCTGCAGCCCGGCAGGCGCCAGTGCAGGAGGCAGCCGAGCCCCCTGCCAGGGGGACAGCAGAAGCCCATGAGTCCTCACCTGTGCCACAAGCTGATTGTCATCATGGCAGTGGAAGAAGAGTGGCAGCAGGCTCTGGCACAAGGGTGTCTTCAGGGCCTTTTTTCCCTTTTCCAGTGGAAGAGTCACCAATGTTCGGAAGAGCAGTATGGAGAGCAGCTGCACCTGGCTATTGTTCTGTATGAAAGGAAGAAAAATAAAACTCAGCATTGCGTGCATGGGGCTCATCTTGGCACAGGCCTGCCAATCCGCAGGGCACAAAGTGTCCGGGCAGCAGCCAGTGGCCGTGGCTGGGGGCAGCGAGCCTTACGTGGTCAAAGAGTGGCAGGAGCGCCTCAAGCAGCTGCAGTGTGATGGGGCTGGGCATCAGCATGTCATTGTCCAAGATGATAAAGCTGAGTAGCTTGACTGTCATGCTAACTATCTCTCCATCTGTGTCCCACAGGAGCTTCACAAGACTTTCAGTCAGGCTCCACATTTTTTCGGTCTGTGCGGAACACAAGTTGGTGAAACGCCATCCTGCTGCTGCAGGGCCTGGAGGCCAGAGGTCTGTCCCGAAGCACTTGGGCAGCTGAACAGGGAGGCAGGAGAGCTGGGAGCAGCTGCCCTGGCACCCAAAGCCCAGCCAAACCCAAGTGACTGCATTCCCCAGCTCAGCCTCAGCCGCTGCCCCCTTCTCACCATGGAGGGCTCCTCAATGAGCTCGAGAAGGGCCCTGAGTGCCAGGCGACGCCTCTCCCTGCACTCGCTCTGCAGGTGCCTTGACAAGACTTGCAGGACTCTATTAGCACCACGTTCACTCAAATCCAGGCACTCGAGGACCTGAAAGGCACAGGGCAGTGACAGGAGACCTGGCTGGCAGGATCCCAGAACCGCACAGGACTGGGCCCAGGCAGCAGCACAGGGCACGGGCACCGTCCCAGGGAGCTGCGGCTCCGAGAGGGCAGAGAGCTGGGAGGCAGCTGAGCAAGGCAGCGCTGGCCATCAGGCTCACCTCCACAAGGAAGGCCAGGGCGGGCAGCTCCCAGCGTGGCTCCTGTGTGCTGAGCAGCCGGAGCAGGTAGCGAGCGATCCGGGAACGCAAGGGGATGAAGACACAGCACATCTCCCTGGCAGGAGAAGAGGGAACCAAGACTGTGGTCCAGGGGGCAAACTTTTGTCAGGACTGACTCACAAAGGTCTGGTCTTTCCCCAGCATCCTGCAAGGGGCCCTGGCCTATTTGGGAGGCAGCTCCTTGTGGGCACCCTCCTCTCCCAGCCTTTTCCAGTCTGCTTGGCCATCCCTTGGTGACAAGGCCCTCTGGCCCATGACCACAGGGACTGTGAGAAGTACCCTGGGCACAGAGCACAAATGTCAGAGGCAGTGGGGAGAAGGGGGTCTCACCTGGCCAGCAGACCCACGGCACAGTGGTGGGTGTCAGCACACAGCAGCATGTCCCAGCCACAACTGTGTTCCATTGCCACCACCACATCCTCATGCTGCATTTGGCAGAGCAGGGACTTGAGGGTCTGCACTGCAAACCTGCGTGCAGAGCAAAGCCCAGGTCACGCTGGGAGCACTGGCTCCTGTCCAGGGACATGACAGGGATAGGAGGAGTGGGATGGAGCCCCTGTTGGGGCTGGTGGCAAGGCCATGCTCTTCCTGGCATCCCTTCCAGAAGGTATCGACATCTTCTGGCACATCCAGAGTGCTGAAGAACACTTGGAAGAGCAGATGCATAGATACGTGGGAGGAAATACACCGTCACCATATGTGGGACACCAGGCACCTGGAGGATCTTCCACATCACCACAGTTGCCTGCAAAGGACAAAGACCCCCAAGACTGTGCTCAGTGCCGAGGTGTCCATGTGTCAGGGCCTAAGCACAGGAGGGAGAGGCCCAGGGAGACACAGGGGGAGCACCGGGCCTGGTGCCCCTGAAGCTGCCCCGAGGCCAGGATTCAGCCCATCACCTGAGGCAGGGAGATGCAGTGGGGGAAGGAGGATGGAAAGCTGCTGGAGAGGCGGCCTTGGAGCCAGCAAAGGCCAGTTTCAGAAACTCACAGCCAGGACAAAGACATCCGTTTTGTCCCCATCAGACGTGCAGGTGCTGTGCTCTGGCCAGCTCCCCAGCACATCCAGGAGTATCAGCAGCGCTGGCTCCGCAGTCCTGGGCGAGGACATGATGCTCTTCCACATGGTGAAAGCAGCTCTGTGGGGTTAGAGCTCTGTCTCAAGGGGGGTCTCAGACACAGCACCGTGGCCTGGGCAGCAGTGGGGATCTGAGCTGGCTGCCAGCTCTGCCTCTGCCCACTGGCCCTCACCAGCAGCACCCAGGCAGCCCAGCCCTGTGGGGACAGGCCCCTGAGGGGCAGTGAGGGAGCATGGCAGCAGGCTTGAGGGCTGAATGCAAGGGCAGGCAAAGAGAGCAGCAAGAGGGCCCTGTAACTCTCTGTTGGTCAGACACCTGGACCAGGCTGTACAAGGGAATTGGCTGGGGAGCCCTGAGCCCTCTGGGCAGGTGGGCCCACCCACCCAAGCAGACCTGCCACCTCCCTGAGCCCTGGCAGCGCTGGTGCCCATCTCCTGCCCCAGAGACCTGTGCTCCTAGGGGCTTCTGTGCCAGAGGGAGCCAAAGCCCACGTGCATTGGGGGCTGTGCTCCTTCCTGCAGGGGCTGTTGGCAGGAGCACCTGGAGCAACTGCTGGCAGCACTTGGTCTCTGTCAGAAGCTCTCACTCCATGTTGAAATTATTTTCTCATTGAAATAATCTCCTTTAGCACAAAAACACCTTAGCAGTGAAGGCACAGAAGAATCTGGCGTTTAAGAATCCTCACTTCAGGAAAGCTTTACTTCCCATTGCTCAACTCAAGTAGTTTCAAAAAGTTGCAAACTTCCCAAATTCATTGGGATGGCCTGAGAAAGTGAAGAGTTGGAATTTTGCTTCTCATCTCAAAGCAGCAACACATTTGCCCTAACATCATGCACTGAGATTCACTTTACAGAATGTAACACTACACAGAGGCAAGAAAAAGGTAATTCTTTGGTTTGCAAACGGTTTTCTATGAAAGGATGATAATATCCTAATTCTCTTAAAGATTAAAAGCTCTCAAGGAATGAAAGTCCACTCAGAGTTACAAAAGTAGCTCAAACAAACAAGTAGATGGCAAATGGCTAATCCTCCCCCTGGTACAGATATCTAAGTGGCCAGTAAAGTACAGCTCTCCCCTCTTGTTCACTGCAGGAGAATCAGGATCTTGAACAGGAAGAGTCACAGATATTCTTTCTGCCCTCTGTAACCAAAACTGTGCCAAACCACAGATGCTGCCTTCAAAGTGACTCAAATTCCAGCCTAGACCTCTCACCTTCCAGACAACTCCTTCCCCAACACCCCATCAACACCAACCCCACCCACAAACTCCTGCCCAGAAGCCCTCAACACCCCACCAGGACCCCCAGCTGTCCCTGTCCCTCCGCAGAGCTTTCCCACCCTCCAGCAGATGCCCTGGTTCCCGGCACGTGCCGTGGGATTGCACTCAGGAGGATCTGCTCCAAGGCCTTCCCTGGTGGCAAGCTCAGGCTGCCAGGCCTAGGGCTCCTGGATCACCCTTCCCACCTCACTGGGAGCTCCCTGGGAAGCACTTTCCTTGAGAAGCAAGCCCCTTTCCTTCAAGGGCATTTCCCCAAATGTGTAGCTTTCCTGGGGAACACCAACACACTCTTGAGAAAAGCTGGCAAGGCTGAATGGCTCCAGGTTCCTTTCAGGACAGGCACTCCAGCTCTAGCTTGTATTCCCCCAAGTGTGTTTCCAGGTGGAGGTTCAGAGGTGCAGCCCCAGGCCTTCTACAAACAGAAGCTGCCCGCTGCCTCTTCACCTGCCTCAGCTTCTGCCTGTGGTCACAGCAGCAAAACCAGGCTGTTCCCAGCCAGAGCCCAGAGCCCTGTCCCCACAGGACGCTCTTGCCAGCCCTTTCCAGGACTCTCTGCTGTGCACACAGCGCTTTTCATGCCCGCTCCCAACAGGCTTTGGAATGCAGAGCACAACCTGGCTGGCTCTGCCACCAGCACACCCCAAACACAGGTGGAGGAAGAAGCAGCAGGGGTCGTTCTGCGGCCATGCCCAAGAGAAACTGGAAGGCTGCCCTCCCTGTGTACTGCCACTGGGCCTCTTCTAGCCAGATAGCGAGACGGGTCCAGGGTTCCTTCAGGCGAGCAGTCTCAGGCCGGGCAGCTCAGCCTTCAGCAGGCCGAGTGTCCGAGGCCTAAGTGCCCCAAACCTGACATCTTAGCAAGCTCAGTGATTATCAGCTCTTAGTGATTTTCAGCTCTTTTATAATTTCAGCTCTTTGCTTGCTAAGATGCTGGCCTCAGTGGCATCCACAGAGCAGATGGAGAGAGAGGAGAAGCAGCCTCGGAGATTCCACGATGGTTAATTTGCAGGGAGTTCGCAAAGGGTTCCGACGAGCAGCTCTTCTACCAGAATGGGCCAGGATGGCTACTTATATAGGGTTAGGAGGGACTGAAAACTGACCAATTGTAAGGGTTAGGGAAACTAGCCTATAGGGTCACAGAGCGATAAGCTAGGCCAGAGGACCTAAGTGAGGACTCCAGGCTTAGCTATTCTGACTCAGCAATTGCTTATCTCAGGCTTACATCCTCCACAGGGCCCTAGCCATCTCAGTGTCCGCTACACCTGTGGTCTCACTTGGTTGGCTTTCTGACTGGGTCTGAGTCTGGGGCTGCCATTCCTCACTTGTAGGGACCAGAACCACACCCGGGATCCCAGCACTGCCTGACAGCGCTCCAGGAACTGGCACGGTGGTGTGTCTGAGTCTCAGGCACTGTGCAGCTGCTTCATTTGCTCTTAGGCACACCCAAAGCTCTCTGTTAAGCCCAGATGGTCTTTGGTTCTGCCCTCTTCCTGATCCTGTGCAGAGATGGAGCACTGCTGTGCTTTCAGGAAGCTGTTCTTGAAACCCTCCAGCATTCCAAGCTCTTTGCCCTCTGTGGATGCTTGCCATGGAGTCCCTCACAGCTGGGTTCAGAGCATCCTCAGGTTGGCTCTTCCAAAGTCCAGGGGCTCCAGGGTGCACAGCAAGATCTGTAGCTCCACAGTGTTGTGGAACTGGACCTCCAGCACAGGGACCTTTCCAGCCTGATCTGCCCTCGTTCCTCTGTGTCTGTGCACAAAACACAGCATGGAAGAGAATGGCAGGAAGGGCCTGTGTGTCCCAGGGCTCCGGATTTGCATTGCTCCAGCTCCACAGAGATGCAGGTAAAGCGAAGAAGCCAAACTGTTCATTAATGGAAGGTGAAGCAAAGGGATGAGCTGGGAGGGAAGAAAGGGGATGGGCAGGGTCTGAGAGCTGGAGGCAGGAAGCTGTCAACAGGGAGGGAGAAGGCAGGAGCTATGGGAGATTCCCACAAGTTCAACTGTGCCAATCATCAGCTATGCCCTGGAGCTCCAGCTGGTCTCCTCTGCTCTCCATGTGGTCTCACCTTCCAAGGGATCTGGAGGTCTTCAAGATATACTGGTTCTTCTGAGCCAGCAGATGAAAGTAGTTCTGCAGCTCTTCCCTCAAACATCATCTGTATCAATGTGCTTATGTGAGAGGGACTGTTGTCTTCACTCAGGGCTTGAAGGGCTGGAAGAGAGAGGAGCAGAGCCACAGTCAGAACCTGGATGTGCAGGAATCCAAGGAGACCTTCCTGCCAGGGCCATCCCACCCAGCTCTTGCCATGGCCACAGGAGAGGAGTGGCCAAGGGGATCAGCTGCAAGGTGCTGACCATGAATCCCCTCACCAATGTCCCTGAAATCTCTGTGTGCTCTGCCCACGCCACCCCTCATCCCCACAAGGAGTGAAGCCCACCGCAGCTTGGGCAGGGATTGCAGCTCCCTGGCCAACCCCCACTGACAGCCCACTGCCCTCACTCACCCTCACGGAGGGCCTGGAGCTCTTCCTTCTGCCCCATCAGGAGCACCCTGGCAATCTCTGAGAACACAGGCTAACCATAAATAGGGCTGCTGTGGCTATTATCCTATTTGCTTTATGGCTTAATGAGGTGAGGAATTCATGGATCTTTAACTTCCTTTGGAAGGCAGGCACATGAATTCAGAGCTATCACACAATGTGTGGGTTTGGGGTTTCTTTAATAATGGTACTTGCTGAGGAAATGACACTGGGGGAAATTTACTCCCAACCCTTCACACAGCTCTTTGAGTTTGCCCCACCAGTTTTCAAAGGGTCCAGATCAACTCAAAATGCTAATGATATACAGTTGCTGGTGTTGCTGGTAAGCCTGTTCTATTTAGCATTCAGAGATAAGGGAAGTTTAACATGGATAACCACACTGACACCTACCCCAGAGACAAGGGATGCTGCTGCCCCCGAGATTGACCCTGCCCCACAGCCCACCTCAGAAACGAACCACCCAGACTGGGTGGGGGTTCTGGTGAAAGAGATGGGCCAGATGCTGAAGGAGTACATTTCCCCATGTGTTGAGAAACCCTCCCCCTGCCTCAAAGAGAGAGAGTCTGATGGTGCAGCAGTGGAGCCCACAGATGTTACAACTGTCCAGGTTCCAGCTGAACTGCAAAGGCAGTCACAGCAAGCAGCAGTCACCCCTGTGGAAACAAGGAGACCTTAGAAGAAATCAGAGCACCCAGACAAGGACATGAAAGGAGGGCCCTCACAACTCAAAGGAGAACCAATGGTTGAGATCATCACTGAGTCCCTGATGTACGAAAGTCCCTGTGGGTGAACTGCACAAAGACATTGTATGATGGGGACGTGAGGCTTATACAACCTGGTTAATCCGGGTCTGGGACCTTATGGGTACAGGAGTGCAACTGGATGGTGGTGAGGCAAGGAATTTGGAACTATTGACCCAGGTCTCAGGTGTGAATCAGGTATTTGTAAGAGAGTCATGGTCCCTTTCCCTCTGAGAGCAGCTTTTAATGACTGTCAGAGAGGGGTTTGTCCACAGGGAGGGAATGCAGGAGCACCACCATAGAATGTGCTGGAAGACCCTGGAGGAAGGGATCCAACAGCTGATAAAAGTGGCAGTATTGGAGGTACTCTTTGGGAGGGATGGACAGCATGATAATGACCCCAACAAGGTCAGGTGCACAGGGCAAATGCTGTGGAGTCTGGCAAATCTGGGGCCATCCCAATACACCACCTTCATTGCAATGATTAATGCTGATAACTACGGAGAGACAGTGGGTTCTGTCACCAACAAGCTTAGAAATTGTGAGAGTATGATCAAAGGCCCAATGCAGGCTCAAGTCTCTGCTGTGATCAAGGACCTGATTAAAGAGGAGATGAGGGAGATGAAGGAGGAGGAGAGGAAGATCAGTGCACACCTGTGCCAGTCACAGGCCCCAAAGTCAGAGCCCAGCGTCCCCCAGCTAGAGAGAGAGGGTACACCCCAAGGGCTGACCTGTGGTTCTTCTTTCATGACCATGGGGAAGACATGGGAAGGTGGCATGGGAAATCCACTTCTGTCCTGGCAGCACAGGTGCATCAGCTCAAGGAGGGAAACACTAACCAAGGGAGTTCCACTAAATTGAAGGCAGCCTCAACCTCCCATGACCGAGCTGCCGGGTATGATCTGTCAGATCCCCTTGAAGGAACCTCTACTGTGTATGCCCAGGAAAGAAATAATAACCAGGGCTAGGAGGGCACTGCCTCTAGCCAGGAAGAGGCATGGGAAAACCGGATTTTCTGGACGGTGTGGATCCGACGGCCTGGCACATCAGAGCCACAAAAATCCGATGTTTTAGTTGATACTGGTGTGCAGTGTACCCTAATGCCATTGGGACATGTGGGAGCACAACCTGTTTCCATTGCTGGGGTGACGGGGGGATGGCAGCAATTGACGCTGTTGGGAGCCCAGGTGAGCCTGACTGGGAAGGAGCAGCAGAAACATCCTATTGTGACTGGCCCAGAGGCCCCATGTATTCTGGGCATAGACTTCCTCTGGAACAGCCTTACAAATACCCAATGGGACTCAGGTGGGCTTTTGGCATAGCTGCTGCAGAGGCTGAGAACATGAAGCCATTGAACACCTTGCCTGGACTATCAGAAAACCCATCTGCAGTAGGACTCCTGAAGGTGAAAGAGCAACAAGTGCCGATTACCAGCATCTGCTGTGCCAGACATGCTGGAACTCCAGTACGAGCTGGAGTCCAAGGCAGCAAAGTGCTTTGCCACTATTGACATTGCCAATGCATTTTTCTTCATTCCTCTGGCAGCAGAATGCAGGCCTCAGTTTGCTTTCACCTGGAGGGCCATGCAGTACAACTGGAACCGACTGCCCCAGGGGTGGAAGCACAGCCCCACCATCTGCCATGGACTGATCCAGGCTGCACTGGAAAAGGGTGAAGCTCCAGAACATCTGCAGCACATCGATGATATCATTGTGTGGGGGAACACGACAATGGAAGTATTTGAGAAAGGAGAGAAATTCATCCAGAGTCTGCTGGAAGCTGGCTTCAGCATCCAGAAGAGCAAAGTCAAAGGACTTGCCCGAGAGATCCAGTTCCTGGGAGAAAAGTTGCAAGATGGATGGCGTCAGATTCCCACTGAGGTCGTCAGTAAGATCACAGGTGTCACTAATGTTTTGTGGAAGAGATCAAAAAAGCTCCACAATTTGTGAAAGTTGTAAAGTCGGTATGTTTATTGCAGCACCGGACGCATGCGGGGATTACTCCCCTCAAAAGGCAAGTGTACCTCTGTGAACTTCAGGTCTCTTTTTATGGCTCACTCAAATACATATGCATATAATTTCACAACAGGTTCATACATATTCATTCTACTGATTTCATGTGACACTTGCTACTAATTCTTCAGAAGGAACTCTTGGGTCAGGTTGCCCTGCTCTGTCTGCTCTCCTCCTCCCCCCTTATCTCTTGTCTTTCGGGTGAAGCAGTCTCTCTAAGCACAGGCCCTTCAAGAGAACAGGCAGTGAGACTAAACAGCAAGCTACAGACTTAATTCAAAGATGCACATTTCACCTAAATCAAAATGTATTTCTACCCTGGAAAATTTCTACTCTGTCTCATTTCCCCCCTTTCCTGGAAAATAAGTAAATTCTTTTACTTAATGCAAACTCTTAGGACAATAAGTGTCTCTCAATGCTTTACCACATACATTTGATAGGGAGATTAACAGGGCTATACGCTGTAGTATTCTCTAATTTCAAATTAATAATAAAGGATAACTTTAAACTTACTTTAACGAATACAACATCATTTTTATCAATTTTTACAGAGGTGCAAGCAGTTTTTAGACACTCACAACTTTTACCAGTATATACGAGCACAGTTTTTTGATCAGTGACTGGATGAATTTTGAAGTGGCAAATACTCTGTTCAGTGTCCAGACACACATCTTGGGCATTAATAGTACTGCTTTCACAAATGAATCTCAGCTGTTCTCTAGTAATGCAGGATTCTAAGTTTACTGTTTGCTACTTTTAATTAATTTTTCCTGTTTGCAGTCTATGTTCTGAAGGGTAGAGCACTGTTTTTTCATTATTTAATCTTAGTGCAATGATGGGATGGATAACGTAAACAGTGCTATTACGTATGGTAAGTACAAAGGCAGTGGCTACATTAGAAACAGGATTATAGGTGAAATTTACTATAGTTTACCAGGACTGAAACTTTTTTCAAAATGAATTGTGTTATACATATATAGAGTTAATTCATGCTATTTGTATATACATATATATGTGTGTGTATAAGATATTGTAAGAATCCAACTCATGTACTTGACCACTCTGGCTGAGAGCAGAGTCCTATTTCTAACGCTAAAGGTAATATCAAGTCCCTTAGCTTAAGAATGAAGCCTTCCCAGACCATGAATGTCGACTTCCCAGAAATGCTTTGAATACTGGCACCACTCCATTACATGTGAAAGACGGCCATAGGGACACCGGGACTGGCTTTTGCATCGCATCCCTATGGACCCAGCAATACATTCCAAAGAAGGCTATTCTGGAAGGGCTCAGACAGTCATTGGAACACCTGGACTGGCTTTGTATCTCTATGATCCAGCTCTACATATGAAGGGACACAAGGGACATTCTGTCATTCCGGCCCCAGGCGGAATATAGGGGATATAAACTGGCTGTATGAGACAGTCGGGGTGAACCACTGGGGATATGCTGGCACTCTGTCAGTTGGATCCAGGTTCACCCAGCACCAAATTCCGGAGTTGATGCTGTCTTGGCTGTGGTGAATTTTTTAATTATATTTTGTTATTGATCTAATAAATCTTTGTTATTTTTTTTAATTTGGCTGCAGATTCGATCATTTATAACAAATTGCATTATCTTAGACAACTTTCTGAATTTCAGCTGGAAAATTACTTTCCCTCCCTTCTTGTATGATCAGAGCTGCTGTTGTCTACATCTGCAACTGTGCTTGTATACAACTGAAAGCTAAAGATATATTATCACATTATCTTGAACTGTACTAAGTACTTCTACTAATAACTTGTGATCTTGGTCCCTGGCCTTTTCTTACTTTGGCAGTGCTTTTGAAATCTGCCACTGGCTAGTTCTTAATGCTAGTAGAGATGACTGTAAATGCTGCTTCAATTTTGTTAGGCTGCTTGCTGCAGTGGCTAGCTTATTCATCAGTATTTCTGAATCAATTCCATTTAGAACTCCTAATCCTGTTCCTAATATCCCAGTTAGATCCTTTCTTATTCTGCTCTTAAGGTCTGCCTGTCTTTGTTACTACGCTGTGCAGCTCTCAAAGGATGTTCTTAGGAAAGAGGAGCAGGCTGGTTGGATTTTTGAGATGTTGATTTGCATTAGCAACTCTTTTGAAGTGTCTGCAGTTCTTTTCTTGCTACTCTTGCTCTTCATATACTTGATCTCTATGAATTACTACAGTGGACAGGTTTAAATCTTTTATCTCAGAAAGTTCTCTCATGGGTCTAGTATCCTGATTAAAAGCCTGGGACCAAGGCCATTCAGCATCGCTTTGAATAGAGGTACTCTCTAATTTTAAGATTTCAATTATTATTATATACAAAACAATTCTGTAAGTGAAAGTATGAAAAACCCTTGACTGCAATATACTCATTTTGCTTGAGTGAGTTTTAGTCTCAGTTCATTGTCTCTTGGTGTCACTCTCCAAGGGGGCTTCTGGGCCCTTCTTCACTCGAGAGTGATGGATCCAGGCATTCTGCTCTTTGATCTTGATTGCGGTGAAGATGGCAAGAAGCACTTGGAATGGTCTTCTTTACTGTGGTTCCAAAGTCTTTTCTGCACGAGGCTTAACATATCCATAATCTCTAGGCTATATGTTATGCACTGGCCCATCTAACTCCCTGCTCTGAGTTCCAGCCACACGTTTCTCAATTTTTCTGAGCTGTTTGCTTAAAGCCACCATGTAGGTGGCCAGTGTTACCTCTCCAATGTGGTGGGCATTCTTTTTGTGTTCTATAAAGCATTTCAAAGGGACTTAGACTTTCTTTAGCTGTAGGTTTAGTTTAAATTTTCAACAGTGCTAGTGGAAGTGCTTGGGGCTAGGGTAGATTAACTTCCTGCCTGAGTCTTACAATCTGCTGCTTAATAAATGATCCATTTTCTCCACCTGGCTGCTTGATTAGGGGGGGTACAGAATGTGAAGTAGCCAGGTGGCTACTAATCTGTTGCACTGTTTTGGAAATGAAATGTGATCCTCTATCTGAGGATATTGTGGCTGGAACTCCGAAGCATGGGATTATTTCTTATAATAATACTCTAGTAACTTCTCGAGCTTTGACAGTTCTGGTGGGGAATGCTTCTGGCCACCCTGAAAATGTGTCTGTCAATACCAATAAATACTGATACCCCCGCTTTCCTTGGGAGTTCTGAAAAGTCAATTTGCCACTGCTGTCCAGGCCTATGGCCTCTCCTAATCTGACCGAGTTTCGGCTTGGGGGTATTTTTGGGGTTAGTCTGGAGCCAAAGATCACACTGTCAGGTCACTTGAGTAATAGTGGCATATAAATTCCTAGTAACAATTCTTTCAATCAAGTAGGTGTATAGGGCATCTATTCCTCAGTGTGCTTTCTGGTGCTCTTCCCTTACTAGTGACCACAAGAAATGGGAAGGGATTACCAGCTTCTTTTCAATGGCAGCCCACCCTTCTTCGTTATACATCCTTTTTTGATCTTCAATCAATTTTCTATCTCTCTTATTATATTCTGGCTTACTTTCAAGGGAAATTTGTCTATCTGGAATTAGGGCTCACCTCAACTCTCGCTGCTTCCTTTGCCTCTCTATCCGCCAGCTCATTTCCTTCTTCTAATTCTGAGGTCACTTTTTGATGTGCCTTAATATGCACAATTGCTACCTTTTCAGGCAGCTGAACTGCTTCCAGCAGCTGGATTATCTCTTGTGCATGTTTGATGTTCTTTCTCTGTTAGGTCAGCAGTGCTCTCTCTTTCTAGATGGCTCTATGTGCATGCACAACTCTGAATTCATACCTCGAGTCTGTGTAGATGTTTATCCTCTTTCCTTTTGCTATTTCTAAGGCACGGGTCAGGGCAATTATCTCAGACTTCTGCGCAGAGGTGCCTGTTGGTAAGGGTGCAGATTCTATTACCTCTCCACAGGTGGCTACTGTGTACCCAGCATGTCGCTTTCCATTGGCAACGCAGCTGCTCTCGTCAGTGAACAAGGTCTCTGCATTGTCCAGAGGAGTGTCTTTCAAATCTGGGCAGCTGGAGTAGGTAGCTCCAATGGTCTCTAGGCAATTGTGGTGTACTGCTTCTCCTTGATTTCTACTGAGAAAGGAAGCTGGGTTGACAATATTAGTCACCACTATCTTTACATCATCTTGCTCTACCATGATGGCTTGGTATTTCTCTCTGTGGTGAAAGCCAGTGGCCACCCTTTACTTCCAGTACTGTGGACACTGTATGGGACACTAGCAGAGTCATTTTCTGTCCCATGGTAAACTTGCGTGCCTTCTGAATATTCAGCATGACTGCTGCTACAGCTCTGAGGCAACCTGGCCATCTTTTGGCTGTTGCATCCAGCTACTTGGAGAAGTAAGCAACTGCCCTTCGGTATGGACCTAAGTCCTGAGCCAGTATTCCTAAGGCAATTCTCTGTTTTTCATGGGAAAATAGAAAGAATGGTTTACTCACATCTGGAAGTCCCAGGGCTGGAGCTGACATGAGGGCACTCTTTAGCTGGAGAAAGGCCTGTGTGGCTTCCTTTGTCCACTGGAGATCTCTGTTTCCATTAGCAATAAGAGCATAGAGAGGTTTGACAAGCAGTCCATAATTATTAATCCACAGCTGGCACTACCCTGCCATGCCTAAGAAGGTTGGGAGTTCCTTTATTGTCTGGGGTTTTGGGGTTTGGCAGATGGCTTCTTTGTGAGCCTGCCTTAAAGTCCATTGCCCAGCACTCACCTCATAGCCCAGGTATATTACTTTCTGTTTCACTACCTGTGCCTTCTTCTTTGATACTCTGTATCTTTGGAGTCTTAGGAAATTCAAGAGGCTTACTGTCCAGGCCACACATGCTTCTCTCGTCTGAGTGGCTATTAGAAGATCATCTACGTACTGCAACAGCTTCCCTTCCTGTAGAGCTTCCCAGGACTCCAGATCTTTTGCAAGTGGCTCCCCAAACAGAGTGGGGGGGAATTTGAAGCCTTGAGGAACACAGACTATGTGAGCTGGGTTTTGCACTGCTTTTAGGGCTTTCTCATTTGAATGCAAAAGTTTTCTGGCTGGCTTCGTGGATAGGGAGGCAAAAGAAGGCATCTCTCAGGTCTAAAACAGTAAACCAGATTAGCTCAGGTGTTAAACAAGTTAGTAAAATATATGGATTTGCTACCACAGGGTATAAATTCTTCATTATCTTATTGACAGCCCTCAATCTAGTACTATCAGTTATTGGGCTGATTTCTTCCGTCTTCTTTTCAGGGAGTACTGCTTAATTCTCACTGGGTTGTTTTCTTTCTTTAAGCTTGATTACTATGGGGGGGGCATTCTTCACTTTCTTTGGTACAGCAGAGGCCCATAACCCTGAAAAAACTTCCTCTAATATCTCTTTACTAATTTTTTCTTAATTTCAATGCCTGTTAATGATAAGCTTAACATCTTTATATCATTTGCCCCCAGAGTAACTACTTCATTTGAGAATGTTCAGTGAATTGGGCATATACAAAAGCTCCTAAGTACACATGTTACTTTGAAGGTTTACAGAAGTATGCCTTCTCAGACTGGCCAGTTGTTCCTCACATTACAACATAATCATTCTCCACAGGTACTAAAGCTTTATTTAAAACTGAATCTATGGCTCCTGTATCAACTAAAATTCCACCCTTTTCTTTTCTTCTGGTCTCACTGCCTCTCGCAGAGGGGTCTGTTCCCTCCTAGTCCTGGGTGAAATTGGACTGCTAGGAGGGGGATGGGTGTGAATGGGTGTGAACTTTGGAGTTTGAGTCTTCTTCTTTTTTGGGGAGGTCTTCTTTATCCTCCTTTACTTTAGGAGGAGCCTTTAACAAATTATATGTACTCATTTTGCGAGTTGTAATCGCTTTGCATTTCAGTTTGCCTGACCAGTGGGTCTGAGGGCGGTCTGATCTCACAGTCCCTTTGCCATTCTTGGTGATTTCTTAAAACAAAAACACACTAACATATGGGACTATCTCATTTACCTTCCCATTTCAAAACAGCATTAACTGCAATGAAGTCTTATAAATCTTTTTCTTTTCTGAGCTGCCCCTACTGGCAGCTTTCTCCCAAAGAGCCCCTCCCAAAGGGGCTTGGTCAGGAGCTTCTTTGCTCTGGTTAGTTCTCATTATCTCCTTCTCCTTATACTATCTTGTTTCCACTCAAGCCTCACAGTGTCTTTTCTCAGATTTTCCTCACAACACAGACCTCCAGGTGGCAGGTATTTCAGCTTCTGAATTGGCTTGATCAGGAGCTTTCAATTTACACTGAAGGCACAGAACAGCAATATCAGCACCTCTGCATTGCACATAAGGTGCCAGACCCAATGCACTAAAAGCTCCCAGGAACTGCCTGCAGGCTATTCCTTTGGCGTTTATCACTTTGGAGTTTATCACTTAACTTCTATGTCGGGTTTTCTCAGTCTAAGCTTACTGTATTACCAGCTGAAGTCTAATGAACTCATTCATCTCTTCTATCTAAACTCTGGTTTACAAAATCCTAGTATTTTCTAGTTCTCTTCCTGCACAATCTAATTCAAGCATTGCTTCTACTGACACTCGCTTTACTGCCTTGCAACAGGCTGTGGTTGTTACAGCAAAAAGTTTGATATGCCCACAAACACAGACAGACACACACATACACCACATCTCTAATCTCAAATTCACAAGAGTCAGGGCTTGAATTGCTGAGGGGGAATTCTTGGAATTCCTTTAATTTGTTTTACTACAGTTAAACATGAATCACCCTACTGTAGCTCTTTTGTGTAAAATGCTACACTTGTTGCAAACAAATACCTAAAACTTCTACAAACCCTGCTATACAATTTGAGTTTCAAATTACCACAATGTGGGGGAAGAACCACACAAACTCACTGGGAAAGGGCATATCTCTCAAAGTGCTCACTTTTCTTAACACAACACAGACAACACAGCATACAATACTTCAGCATTTACCTACATCAGCTTTCTCTGGTTCTCACACACCCTGGACACAATCAAAATAACAGCACACAGTAAAATTCTAGAGATCAAGTCTAACTACCAGGCAGAAGAGGAACTCCCTGAGCTCGTACTCACGGTTAAAATGTGCTCCATCTACACAAATCACTACTTCTAAACACAATAAATACTTTCACTGATGTTTCTCCACTTGTTCCACTTCTCCACAGGGCACTCCCTGCCCTCACAGCTCGCCTGGCTGGGGATTCTGGCCCCACTCGGCCCTGTCGGTTGTGGGCAGAAACCCTCCTGCACTTTGTACACCATGCACTCGCACGATTACAAACACACTAACATTAATTACACAGTGCATTAACTATACAACGATGCAGTGACCAGACACCACACACACACACACACACACACACACACACACACACATGCGATTCCACTCGAACCCACCCCCAGGGTTGCTAGCGGCCGCTCTATCGGACAGTGAACTCTCATCTCCCAGTCACTCTATCGACCAGGCCACAGGCCGAGCACTCAGATGTCTCTGAGTGACTTATTCAGCCTTCCTATCCCTGGTGGCCCTCCTAATACATACCAAATCCTCTGCACACCAGCAGGTCCTTGTCTGTCTCCGCAGGAGGCAAGCTGAGACGAGCGGAGCTCCTCCTGGAAGATCTCGGGGCGCGCCTAGGAGGGTCTGTTTATCCCTTCTGTCCTGTGGGGACAGAGATGGTCCCTTCGTGGTCAACAGAATGTTTTGAGGAAAAGATCAAAAACTCTACAACTTGTGAAAGTTGTAAAGCCAGTATGTTTATTGCAGCACTGAACGCATGCAGGGATTACTCCCCTCAAAAGGCATGTGTACTTCTGTGAACCTCAGGTCTCTTTTTATGGCTCTCTCAAATACATATGCATATAATTTCACAACAGGTTCATACATATTCATTCTGCTGATTTCATGTGACACTTGCTACTAATTCTTCAGAAGGAACTCTTGGGTCAGGTTACCCTGCTCTGCCTGCTCTCTTCTTCCCCCCTTTATCTCTTGTCTTTTGGCTGAAGCAGTCTCTCTAAGCACAGGCCCTTCAAGAGAACAGGCAGTGAGACTAAACAGCAAGCTACAGACAATTCAAGGATGGACATTTCACCTAAATCAAAATGTATTTCTACCCTGGAAAATTTCTACTCTGTCTCACAGGTAAGTATCCCACAGCACCACCGGTGTCCAGGGGGGCCCCACGAGGATCTGGAGGGTCTGGGCACCTGCAGGTGACAGGGAACACCAGCCTTCCAGGGCCACAGCGCAGGGCTGAGGAGAGCAGAGTGGGGCCATGGTATCCCCCGAGTACTCACCAGAGAGGCCGAGGGTTTGGGCTGGAAGGGAGAATGGACAGGGCTCAGTAATGGTGGCAACATAGGGAGAGTGGCACCCAGGTTAGGGTGTCTCCAAACTGTCCCTATGGGGACATCAGTTCTTGTGGGAAAGTGCATGGGGGTGGCCCCAAAAGATTGGAAGAGGCCAGGGGACATGTCTGTGTCTCAGCTACCCATGCACCACATCTGTGTGGCACAGACACCTTGGGAACAGGGACACCAAGGCCACCCTGGGCTGAGGCAGAACATGGGGACACTGTGGACACCCCAGGCACAAGGACACCACGGACACAGCTCATGCTGACCCAGGTCACCCCCAGCAGCTCATGATCCCATGCCCATGATCCCATCCCCATGGCCACATCCTCATGGTTCTTGTCCCCTTCTGTCCCTGCATCCCAGTTCCCTTGTCCCTATCCCCAGAGCTACCTGAGCCCAAAGGTGCCAGTCCCCACATTCATGCTCCCACATCCCCATCCCCAAATTCCTGCCCCCTGTTCCTGTCCCCAAAGCCACCCTACATCAGTCACAGTCCCAGCAAGGTCCACTGTGGGTAACATGGACTGGCTCTGCTGGCACTGGGGACCTCAGGGGACCCTGCAGCCCCCCTGTGCACCCTCCCCTCCCCATCCCCAGGGTGTCAGGCCTGTGCCCAGGGCACTCACTCCACAGGAGCAGTGCCACCTTCCTGGCCATCTCGGTGTCCCCAGCCATGTGGACTGGCTGTCACTCGCTGCTGTGGCCACCACTCCCCTGGCTGGCGGCTCTTCGGATGAAGGGGAAGGAAGCGAGGTCATGTCTGTCCCCATGTGGAGGTGGCCTTTGGTGGGGGCAGGGTGGCCACAAGCTGGGCACAGGCTGGAGACAAGGCTGGGTGGGACAAGGTGAGACATGGGGTTCCCAGGAGTGGGGGGCTCAGGGGGTTTGGGGATGCAGGGTTGAGGTCCCTGAGGAATGGGGGTGCTGAGGAGGGGGAGTCACTGGGAATGGGGGTGCCATGGGAATGGGGATCCCCAGAGCTGGGGAGACTCAGGGATGGGAGTCCCAGGGGAACATGGGTTACAGAGATTTGGGGTGATGGGATGGGGGAATAGTGGGTGCTGGGAGAATCAAGGTCCTGGGGGAAGGAGGATTTCAGGGGATGGAATGAACAGGAGAGGGTTCCTTGGAATGGGTCCTGGGCCATGGAGATCAGTGGGGAATGTTGGTACTGGATGGGCTTGCAGAGAGGGTGGGACATAAGGAATGGGGCTCTCATGGTTGGCTTCCCAGGGTAATGGGGGTGTCAGGGATGGGCAGTTGCTGGGAGGGCTGATGGATCAAAGCACCTTCCCTGGGTGCTTCAGATTTTGGGGTTACCCAGAGCCCAACACAGACCCCACAAGGCGCCTGTAACCAGGGGGTCACCCCAGACTGATTCCGAGGGGCTCTGGGTGTCTGTCCCACCAACCCCCAGTAACTTTTTCCTCTCTCCATTTCCATTTCTATTTCCATTTCATTTCCATTTCCATTTCCATTTCCATTTCCATTTCCATTTCCATTTCCATTTCCATTTCCATTTCCATCATTTTACCCCTCAATTTCACAAGCCCCCAGTTGAGACGTTGATGATCCTGGAGAGGCCCTGAGCAGGAAAGGGGTTGGGGGAAGCCCAGGGTGGGGGAAGCAGGGGTGAGGGGTCTGTAGGGAGGGCTGGGGAGGCTGTGCAGGATGGGGGTGTCTGGCTGTGCCTCCCCTACAATTGCACTTTGTCTCTCCTGCAGCAGAAGGAAGAGGTCATTTGACACCTTTGTCACACGGGGGATGGGTTCTTTCCTGAGGGGCACATCCAGGGTGCTCCTGTGCTGGGGGGATCCTGTCCAGGGGGGAAACATGCTGGGCAAGGGGGCCCCGTACTGCGGCTCGGCAGCTCTGGGAGGGTCCAGACTTCTTCCTCGTTGCTCGCCCCGTGCAGGATCTGAGCCAGCAAGAGCAGCTTGGGAATGGAGCCCAGGGCAGGAAGGAGCTCCCAAACTCCTCCTCTTTGAAGCCAGTGGCCATCCAAGGGTGGGGCCCAGCCATGGCCCAGCCCCACTGCACAGGGATGGCCATTGCCCAGCCATGCTCTGGCCAGCCCCAGGTGGCAGCCAGGACCTGATGGTCCCCCCTGCCCCCTTGGCTTTGATTCTGGCAGCTTTAGAGCTGCTGCAGAGGTGAGAATTCTATGCGGGGAAAAGGCCTGCCTGTGGTTTACTCAGCCCTGCAAGAAGCACAAAACCCAAAGGAAGGCCAAGCAGTGGCTCTGTGAGGGCCTTTGATGGTTTTCAGAGCAGGGCTGGATGGAAACCCACCCTGCAAGGGCAGCTGGGAGGGAACCAGCCTGGAAATGCAGCAATTGCTCATTTTGTTCCTTTGCCCAAGGGAGTGAGAAACCCACAAAATTACTGCAAAGAAAACAGCAATCTGCTCAACACCCTGGCCTGAGCCCTCCTTCAACAAAACCTGCAGCCTTCTGGAACCTCCAGGAAGGAAGGTTTGGGGTCTGGATGTGCACACCTGAAGCGACGGAAAAGTGTGGAAATATTGAGCAGGGGCTGCACATGAGGGGCAGGGGAACAGGGGTGTCACAGCAGAGCAGGGAGTGGCCAGGCAGGGAAATTCAGGGCAGGCTGGAGTGGATTTACCAGAGAATCAGACCCTGAGGCACACATGGCCATCTCCACAGATTCCTGGTCACTGTTCCAAGGATGGACAAAGCTTCTCCCCTTCCTCCATGGTAAGTCAATCAAGTTTCAGGGTGGGAATTAGCAGAATGGGGAGAGTTCCTAAAGATGACCCAACAAAAGGCTTCATAATGGGCTGGGTTGCTGCCCAGCAGGCAGGGAACAATCCCATGGAGCTGTTGTACACACAGGGAGATTCCACCCTCTCTGTTATCCACAAGGAAATGCTGCTGTTGGATGCACCAACGGAATCCTAAAGGGAAGCAAAAAGTCTCATTTCTTTGGGATTTGTTTGTGTTTTTCTTGTGAGGGCGTTGTTGGGAGAGCAATGGTTAGAAGGATTCTATAAACCGGACCAATGACCTCTTATTTCTGCTGCAGGAAAAAGAAAGTGAATGTTGCCATCAAGAGGGCAGAGGAAGAATTCAGGGAGGGGACAGGGACACATCACCCATGAGTGTCACCCCCCACCCAGGTCCCCACAACTGGTGTCACTCTCATGGCCCCCACAGGTGTCCCCTGGCCCTGCCCCACCTCAGGATCCACATGTGACCAACGTGGAGCATCTGGGAACCTACAAGGGACAGCGGGACCCCCGTCACTACGATGACATGCTGTGACACTGGGGGCACTGGGGGTACTGGGGGCACTGGGGGGCACTGGGGCACTGGGGGGCATCAATTCTTCTCAGGGGTCTCTTCTTCCTCTTCATAGCACCCCATGGGGCTCCTCATTCCCCCTCCCAGTGCCAGGGGGCACACAACCCTTTTCACCCTTATTGTACACAAAATGCAGCTTTTGATTAAACCATGTGAGAAACAAGGCTCACTCTTTGACATTTGTAAATTATTAATAAGGGATAAAAGGGTCAGTAAACAGCATGCTGGGTGCTTGGCAAATGCCAGAGGCACACCGTTAACTACAACAATTTGTCTTACACACCTTTTCATTGTATTGGTTAAATACATACTCAGGAGGGTTGCACACATTCAAATATTCTTTCCAGTTTACATGCCCCAGGAATTATTTTGCTTGGTTTGGCCCTTGATTCATTTTCATAAAGGACATGCCATACTGCAGAGTAAATTTATATATTTTATGTTCTCACAAGGCCCCCCTGTTTTGTGGTTTGACAGTTCTTGATAAACAAAGGGTCAGTGGTTAATTCCTCTTTGCAGTCTTTATTTTGATGTTTTTTTACTTGCTACTTTTCAGTGTGTTCTTATCATACAGATGAAATACTCCACCAGTACATTCAATCAAAATCAGCTATTTCACAAAATTGTCTGAGGTATTCTCACCATTGTCACTTAGTTACACAAATAAAGGCATTAGCTACTTCTGTAACAGTCAATGCTGTAATACACAACACATTGTCTCTATCTTGATATTTTGTGAGAGCCTAAACTATATTTATCACACTGAAATATATATTCTGCAAAGTGATTAGGGTAGAAAGGCTGACAAACTGTAGTGTATCAAAAGCAGTTAAAAAAGTGATTACAAACTGTATTGTATCAAAATAGTTTGCATAAATATAATAGAGAAAGCCAATGACTACATAGTTATGAATAATAGGGAGAAGGTGTATTGAAGGGTTTATTTGGCTTCTCCTTATCCTGCTCTGATTTTGACAGCAATAAATTCAATTCATATCTCTAAATCCGAGGCAGTCTGGCCCATGACAGGATTTGATGAGTGATCTCTCCTGGTGCTTGTCTAAACCCAGGAACCCTTTGCTCAATTTTCTCTCCCCATCCAGGTGTGGAGGGCAGTGAGGGAGCGGCTGTGGTGGGTGCGGGGCATCCGGCCACTGTCCACCCACGGGAACGCAGGAAGGAGGAGGAGGGTCCGGGTCAGGTTATTGAGCAGATTGGTGTGGGATTTGCAGGAGTTCTGGAGGTCTCTCAGTCCCTTGGGGACAGGGCCAAAATGATCAATTGCTGCATTTCCAGACTGATTCCCTCCCAGCTGCCCTTGCAGAGGGATTTCCAGCCAGCCCTGCTCTGGAAACCATCAAAGTCCCTCGCAGAGCCACTGCTTGGGCTCCCTTTGGGTTTTGTGCTTCTTGCAGGGCTGAGCAAACCACAGGCAGGCCTTTTACCCTCACAGAATTCTCACCTCTGCAGCAGCTCTAAAGATGCCAGAATCAAAGCCAAAGGGGTGGGGGGGAGGGTGACCCTGAGGTCCTGGCTGCCACCTGTGGCTGGCCAGAGCAGGGCTGGGCAATGGCCATCCCTGTGCAGTGGGGCTGGGCCATGGCTGGGCACCACCCTTGCATTGACAGGGGTCCCCAGGATGTGCCACGCCTGGGACAGTCTCCTGGCCCGGAATATGCAGGGACATTTCTGGAACAACCACCCTCTGGTAAAGGTTCCCCCATTCCAGGATGTGTCACCCCCTGGGACAGGATCCTACCAGAACAGGAGCCCCCCTGGGTGTGCCCCCCAGGACAGACCCCCACCCCGCCTTTCCCATCTTTAACTGAGAACAAACTGCCCCTTCCTTCTTGTCCAGGAAAAAGAAAGTGGAAGGGTTGAGGGGGCACAGCCCAACACCTCCATCTCCCACAGCCTCCCCACCCTTCCCTGCACCTCTTGTTCCCCATCTTCCCATTCCCCTTCATCCCCCCAACCCCTTCCCAGCTCAGGTTCTCCCTGGGATTGCTGAGCCAGGAACCGGGGGGGAAAGGACCTGGTACAAAAGTGAGGAAAATAAGGAAAAAAGAGAAATAAAGAGAGAAGACATCAAGGGCAGAGTAGGGCACAGAAGCAGAGGACCCCATGTGATGCCTGCACAGGAAACCAGCAGCCCATGGGGGCAGTGCTGTTCCCTGGGTCACCCCAAAATCTGAGGCACCCAGGGAAGGAGATGAAATGCCTGTGTCCATCCAGCAACTGCCCATCCCTGGTACCCCCCTTCCCCTGGGAACCTGATCACAGGAGCCCCATTCCTTATATCCCCCCATCCCTGGGACCCCCATCCCATTACTGCCATTTCCCAGGATCTCCATGGCCCAGCACCCCATTCCCAAGGAACCTTCTCCTGTTAATTCCATCCCCTGAAATCTCCCTTTCTCCAGAGCATTTATTGTCCCAGGACTCCCCATTCTCCCGCCACCCTCATCCAGAGGACCCCCATCTCCTGACCCCAAATACCTGGAGCTTACATTGCCCTGGGATTCCCATCCCTGAGTCCCCCAGGCCCTGGGGAGCCCCATTCCCATGGCACCTCCATTCCCAGTGACTCCCCCTCCTCAGCACCCCCATTTGGCAGGCACTCCATCCCTAGGATTCCCCCCATTTCCCTGGAAACTCATCCCTGTCTTCCCAAACCCCCTGAGCCCCCCACTCCTGGGAACCACATGTCCCACTTTATCCCACCCACCCTTGTCCCCAGCCTGTGCCCAGCTTGAGGCCACCCTGCCCCCACCAAGGGCCACCTACACGTGGGGACAGACGTGACCTCGCTTCCTTCCCCTTCATCCAAAGAGCCGCCAGCCAGGGGAGCGGTGGCCACAGCAGCGAGTGACAGCCAGTGCACATGGCTGGGGACACCGAGATGGCTGGAAAGGTGGCCCTGCTCCTGTGGGATGAGTGCCCTGGGCATGGGCCTGACACCCTGGGGATGGGGAGGGGAGGGTGCACAGGGGGCCTGTGGGGTGTCCCCTGAGGTCCCCAATGCCAGCAGAGCCAGTCCATGTTACCCACAGTGGACCTTGGTGGGACTGTGACTGATGTAGTGTGGCTTTGGGGACAGGAATAGGGGCAGGAATTTGGGGATTTGGGAGCAGGAATGTGGGGACTGGCACCTTTAGGCTCAGATAGCTCTAGAGCTAGGGACAAGGGAACTGGGATGCAGGGTAGGAAGGGGACAAGAACCATGAGGCCATGGGGATGGGATCATGGGGATGGGATCATGAGCTGGTGGGGGTGACCTGTGGCAGCATGGGCTGTGTCTGTGGTGTCCTTGTGCCTGGGATGTCCACAGTGTCCCCATGTTCTGCCTCAGCCCAGGGTGGCCTCGGAGTCCCTGTTCCCAAGGTGTCTGTGCCACACAGATGTGGTGCATGGGTGGCTGTGATACAGACATGTCCCCCTGCCTCTTCCAAATCTTTTGGGGACTACCCAGACACACTTTCCTACAAGAACTACTGTCCCTATGGTGACAGTTTGGGCACAGCCCCCACACCCTGTACCCCGTTTGCCTCTGTCCCCACGGTGCCACCCCCTCCCAGCCCTGTCCCTTCTCCCTTTCAGCCCAGACCCTCAGCCTCTCTGGTGAGTCCTCAAGGGATGCCATGTCCCTACCCCACTGTCCCCAGCCCATGCTGGCCCTGGCAGGCTGGTGTTCCCTGTCACCTGCACGTGCCCAGACTACCCAGATCCTCGTAGAGCCCCCCTGGACGCCACCAGTGCTGTGGGATCTGGTGACACTGACCTGCCAGGGCTTGGGGACCACTGGTGCCACCACCAGGTACAAGGACATGAGGCGCTGGTGGCAACAGGGACACGACTGCCTCATTGTTGCCCTGAGTGGCACCTATGAGTGTGACAGACCCGGCAAGGGGCTCAGCCCCGCTGTGACAGTCTTAGATGGTGAAGGAGCATCATACATGATCTGGGTGGCCCCTGACAGGTCTGGGTGGGCTCCCTCCATAGGTGGCTTCACACTGCTGGTGTGGCAGGAGCCTGTGCCCTGCACACAGGGACATCCCAGTGCATTCCAGGGCACCCAGATGTCCTCAGTGCCTTGGGGACACACCTCTGACCTATCTCGAGCCCCTCAGTAAGATGGGACCCTCCTGTCCCACAGATGAGCTGGTGCTGCAGGTGCCAGCACGGGCGCTGCTGGAGGGGGACACGGTGACACTGCACTGTCGGGCCTGGTGGAACAGCCCGGTCACCAAGGTGCAATTTTTCAAGGATGAGAATAATCTGACGAGGTCCCTTAATGCGACTGAGCTGTCCCTGTCCCCCCTCCAGCTGAACCACAGCGGCAGCTACCGCTGCAAGGGCTGGGTGAGGTCCTGGTCGGCAGGCTCAGCAGCAGTGACAGTGACAGTGCACGGTGCGCACCCCCACGGCTGGAACTCCCATCTCCTGACAACCTGAAAGCCACCTCACAGTGCACTCTGAGTCACAGTCTTCACCTCCCCAATCCTTCCCTGAACTCTTTCTGGTGCCGGTGCTGGAGGGTCCCCCAAGCCCACCAAGGGGGTCCCCCCTGACTCTCAGCTGCCTCAGCACCCCCAGCCCCCCTGTGGCTCCAAGCTCCCACTTGCACTCCCCCTCCTGTTCTTCTGGGATGGGCAGGTGGTGGAGGGCCCGCAGGGGTCCCAGCAGCTGTTGGTGCCTGCCATGGGGGTCTCCCACTCAGGCAATTACAGCTGCGTGTTGCCCTCTGACAGGGGGGGCTATGAAGAAGAGCAGCACCCGGCTCCACGTCACGGTGCACAGTGAGTGCGGGGATGGGCGTGGGGAGCGCCCACAGCCTTCTGGGGTCCCCTGCCTGGGGACCTCCATGTCCCCCAGACACATTTCTTGGGTCTCCTCTCCACTGCCCTCTGTCCCCTCATGTGGGAATTCAGCACATTGCTCCGGATGTCCAGAGCTACCGAGAGAACCCTTGGGGGGGCTTGCAGGTCTTGGAATGTTGCCAAAGTGCCTGGTGGCTTGACTTTGATCCCTCTAGGGAAGTGCCACCTGCATATGAGGATATGAGAATCACTGCGGTTTAAATGGTATAGAAATAGTATAATTACAGGGTAAAACAAAGGTTTTAAGATTTTGGTACAGGGGGGTTATGGAGGCAAGATGGAGGAATTTGGGCCTACCTCGTTGTTCTTCTTACTTCTTCATGTCTTCCATTTTATGTGTGATGCAGATATTTTTTGATAGGTTCTTGGTGAAGGTACACTTACTAATAAGAATGATAAGTACTGGGGACAAAAGGTAAATAAGATTTACATAGGTTTTGTTATAAAAAGACACGACTGCCTCATGGGCGGTCAGAGTGCCTTTGGCTGCCTTGCTGGTCCGATCCTGGCTGGGCAGAGGGAAAACTTTGTATATAAGAAATAATAAACAACCTTGAAGACCAAAAACCTGAGAGTCCAGCCTCGTCTTTTGAAGCCAGATTGGAGCAAACCCATCTCACGCGTGTCTGGGCAGAGACAGACAACAGCCGAGCTGGACACCCTCACCCCTCTGTGGTGTGACCCCATCCCTGAAATCCCCCATCACATCCATCCCCCCATCCCTATCCCCCCCCACCACCTGCCAGTCCCTCCCTGTGGCCTCAGCCCTGTCTCTGTCCCCACAGTGCCTGTGGCCAATGCCACCATCACCCCTGGTCCCCTGTCACACCAGGTGCATGCAGGTGACCCTGTGACCCTGTGCTGCTTGGTGCAGGTGGGCTCAGCCCCTGTCACGTTCACCTGGCTGCACAACAGGAAGGATGTGGCTCGGGGTCCCCTTCTGGAGTTCAGGGCCACCAATGTGGGACATTCAGGCACCTACCAGTGCATGGCCACCAACCAGGCAGACGGGCACCGCGTGTTCCGGGCACTCAGCCCAGAGCTGGCCCTGGAGGTGACACCGAGGGACAAAGGGACACACAGAGACACAGGTGGGGAAACACAAGTTCATCAGGGACTGCAGGACCCCTGGGGTGATGGGTGACCCTGATGTGTCCCCCTCTGTTCCTTGCAGTGGCTGCAGGGGTCGGTGGGGCCTTTTTGTTCCTGCTCCTGCTCGTGGGTGTCATTGTGGCCTGGCACCAGTGGCACTGTGTGGGTGGGTGACAATGGGGGGACAGGGGTCCCAGGGTGTGGCAGCGGCCCCCAAAATTACGCAGTGCTAGGGTAGCACCCAGAGCCCCAAAACTGTGAAAGTGTCTGGGGTTGCTGTAGAGTGTGGGGAGGTGCTGGCGGGTACTGCAGGGATGTTGGGGGTACTTTCTGAGGCCCTTGGGGTGTTTAGGGGCGTCTCTGTCCCTGCTGGGTTTTGGGTTCTTGAGGCGGATTTGGTCGAGAGCACTGGGGATGTTCATGAATTCTGGAAGGGATGCTTAGGGGTCCTGTGAGAAATCGAGGTGACCTCACAGTCACACCTCCCCTCTTTCCTTTGCAGCTGCCAGGAAGAATCAAGAAATGTGAGTGGGGGGCTCAAACCACACTCTCCCTTTTTACCCCAACTCCCAAGACCTCCCATTCCCTCCCCCTCATCCCCTTTATTCCCTCAGGACCCCCTCAGATCCCCTGCCCCCCCTCAAATGAGGGGCAGGTGCTGTACACCCACGTTGTTGTCACCAAGAGGGCAGTGGGTGAGTATGGGGGGGACACACGCAGAAGGACACGTCACCCATGAGTCACCCCACCAAGAACCCACAGCCCGTGTCTCTCGCAGCCTCCCCCCGTGCCACCACACTCCAGGATCCCCAGGTGACCTACGCGGAACTGCGGGGACCCCAGGGGCAACCGCGGGAACCTGGTGACATCTACGGGAATGTGCTGTGAGACTGGGGGGAACTGGGGGGCACTGGGGGTCCCCACCCATGGGCACCCACTCATGTGTGTGCTGCTGCTAAGAACTGCCCCTCTCCCTCCCCATGGGGGCACAAGGATCGTAAAGGGCTGAGAGAAGAACAATTTCCTGCAACAGCATTGAGAGAGAATAAAACCAACAGCAACATGGTTTTGAGTCCAAAGGGTCACAAAAGGAACAATTTCCAGGGAAAGCCCAGAAAAAGAAACCATCCCCAGATGTTTCCTCCAGTACATTTCATCCACCAGAGGAACCTGGCAGTGCCCTCGATCTTTCTTTGCTCTGATGGCCACAGCAGCCTTCAGGAGGCTCTGGATCCTCCTGTCCCTTGTCCCAAACCCCTCCTCTGCCGTGTTCCCCACACAAAGATGTCACAAAGGCCCTGTGGGTGTTTCAGAGCTTCCCCCTTTGCCAGGGCAGTCAGGATCAGGCCATGGCACAGGGCTGGGTGTCAGAGACATGAAACGTTTGATGTCTGGAGACATTTGGAACACCTGTGTGTGGCAGGGTGGGTCAGGCCTTGCTTTATGTGAGACTGGGCTCTGTCTGTCCATCAGTCTGTCAGCCGTGGCACACTGGGGACAGTGTGACGCTCTGCGAAAGCCAGCTCCTGAGTGGCTGCGTGACCAGAAGTGCCAGCTGGGGAGAGGGCCCTTGGTAGCCCAACTGGCTTAAAAGGCAGAGCATGTAGTGGCCAAGTGTCTGACCCTGTCTCCTCTTGGGGTGTCTGCTCCATCCATGCTGGAATACAGTATTTGGCAACTCATTTAATGAGAAATATCTGCCAAGGAATGTGGGAACGTTTCTGGAATGGAAAGAAGACCCATGCCTAAAACATTTTTTCATTTCAAAGATGATGGAGCTTCCAGGCAGAAGTTCAGGAAAAGGAATAACAGCTCTTTACTGGGAAATTTATAAACCAGTACAGAACCAACAACACAAAACCAGAACTTTCCCTCCCGCTCTGTGCTGTTGGTTTTTGTGGCAGTTATAACCGCAGCCAGCAGGGGGCGCTGCAGGGAGCACACCCGGCCAGCAGGGGGCGCCCCAGTCGAGCTCCATCCCCTTAGGGGCCATGGCGGCCTCGGACAGGAGGGAGGAGGGGAAGTCACTCCTTTTGCAAACTCACGGGCACCAATCCATCCCGGCACCAGCACCGGCAGTGGGCAGAAGCCGCCAAGGCAGCAGGTTGGATCCCATTGCCCAGTGGCAGAGTAGCAGTGTCCCAGGACCAGGCACACACCCTGTCCATCACCCACGACAGCTGTCCATGATCCCGAATGGAAGGAAGGCAGTGCCTGACCCCAGGCAGGTCTCGGGTCCACAACAGCACCTCTGTTGGCTTTACACCACAATTCCTGCAAACCCTCAGCCTTTCACTCAGGTGAGGAGGACGGGGATGGAGCAGCTTTGGGGACACCTGGAATCCAGACTGGTTCACTCCCCAGAGTTCCATGACAGCCATGGGGCAGATCCACTGCTTGATATTTCCACACTTTTCCCTCTTATTTGGCAGCTATAGTCTGAAACCAAACCTTTTTTCCATGAGGTTCCAGAAGGCTGCAGCTTTTTGTTTAAGAAGGAGGGTCCAGGTCAAGTTGTTGAGCAGATTGATGTGGGATTTGCAGTAGTTCTGAGGCTCTCTCAGTCTCTTACCTAGAAGAACATATAATCAGTTGCTGCATTTCCGGACTGGTCCCCTTGCAGCTGCCCCTGCAGGGGGGGTTTCCAGCCAGCCCTGCTCTGAAAACCATCAAAGGCCCTCACAGAGCCACTGCTTGGCCTTCCTTTGGGTTTTGTGCTTCTTGCAGGGCTGAGTAAACCACAGGCAGGCCTTTTCCCCGCATAGAATTCTCACCTCTGCAGCAGCTCTAAAGCTGCCAGAATCAAAGCCAAAGGGGTGGGGGAACCCTGAGGTCCTGGCTGCCACCTGGGGCTGGCCAGAGCAGGGCTGGGCAATGGCCATCCCTGTGCAGTAGGGCTGGGCCATGACTGGGCCCCACACTTGGATGGCCACTGGCTTCAAGGAGCAGGAGTTTGGGAGCTCCTTCCTTCCCTGGGCTCCATTCCCTGGCTGCTCTTGCCAGCTCAGATCCTGCAGGGGACAAGCAAGAATGGAGAAGTCTGGACCCTCCCAGAGGGTCCTGCCAAGCCACAGGACAGGACCCCCTTGACCACCATGTGTCCCACCTGGGACAGGATCCCCCCAGCACAGGAGCACCCTGGATGTGCCCCCCCAGGAAAGAACCCATCCCCCATGTGACAAAGGTGACAAATGGCCTCTTCCTTTCTTCCTTCTACTGCAGGAGAGACAAAGTGCAATTGTAGGGGAGGCACAGCCAGACACCCCCATCCTGCACAGCCTCCCCAGCCCTCCCTGCAGACCCCTCACCCCTGCTTCCCCCACCCTGGGCTTCCCCCAAACGCTTCCCTGCTCAGGGCCTCTCCAGGTTCATCAAGGTATGAACTGGGGGCTTGAGAAATTGAGGGGTAAATTGATGGAAATGGAAATGAAGAGAGGAAAAGTCACTGGGGGTTGGTGGGACAGACACCCAGAGCCCCTCGGAATCAGTCTGGGGTGACCCTCTGGTTACAGGCACCTTGTGGGGTCTGTGCTGGGCCCTGGGTAACCCCAAAATCTGAAGCACCCAAGGAAGGAGCTGTGACCCATCAGCCCACCCAGCAACTGCCCATCCCTGACACCCCCATTGCCCTGGGAACCCAACCATGGGAGCCCCATTCCTTATGTCCCACCCTCTCTGCAAGCCCATCCAGTACCAACATTCCCCACTGATCTCCATGGCCCAGGACCCCATTCCAAGAAACCCTCTCCTGTTCATTCCATCCTCTGAAATCCTCCTTCCCCCAGGACCTTGATTCTCCCAGCACCCAACATTCCCCCATGTTATGACCCCAAATCTCTGGAGCCCATGTTCCCCTGGGACTCCTATCTCTGTGACCCCCCCCCCCCCCCAGCTCTGGGGACCCACATTCCCATGGCACTCCCATTCCCAGTGAGTCCCCCTACTCTGCACTCCCATTCTCCAGGGACCACAATCCTGCCTTGCCAAACCCACTGAGCCCCCCACTCCTGGGAATCCCATATCTCACTTTGTCCCACCCAGCCTTGTCCCCAGCCTGTGGTCACCCTGCCCCCACCAAGGGCCACCTACACGTGGGGACAGACGTGACCTCGCTTCCTTCCCCTTCATCCAAAGAGCCGCCAGCCAGGGGAGCGGTGGCCACAGCAGCGAGTGACAGCCAGTGCACATGGCTGGGGACACCGGGATGGCCGGGAAGGTGGCGCTGCTCCTGTGGGGTGAGTGCCCTGGGCACAGGCCTGAAACCCCAGGGATGGGGAGGGGAGGGGGCACAGGGGGGCTGCAGGGTCCCCAGAAGACCCCAATGCCAGCAGAGGCAGTCCATGTTACCCACAGTGGACCTTGGTGGGACTGTGACTGATGTAGGGTGGCTTTGGGAACAGGAACAAGGGGCAGGAATTTGGGGATGGGGATGTGGGAGCAGGAATGAGGGGACTGGCACTTTTGGGCTCAGGGAGCTCTGAGGAGAGGGACAAGGGAACTGGGATGCAGGGACAGAAGGGGACAAGAACCGTAAGAATGTGGCCATGGGGATGGGATCATGGGGATGGGATCATGAGCTGGTGGGCGTGACCAGGGCCAGCATGGGCTGTGTCTGTGGTGTCCTCATCCCCAGAGTGTCCCCGTGTTCTGCCTCAGCCCAGGGTGGCCTTGGTGTCCCTGTTCCCAAGGTGTCTGTGCCAAAGAGATGTGGTGTACGGGTGGCTGTGACACAGACATGTCCCCTGGCCTCTTCAAATGTATTGGGGATTACCCAGACACACTTTCCCACAAGAACTGTTAGTTTGGAGATGCCCTAACCTGGGTGCAACTGCCGCTATGGTGCAACCCCTACTGAGCCCTGTCCCTTCTCCCTTTCAGCACAGATCCTTGGCTTCGCTGGTGAGTCCTCGGGGGATGCCATGGTCACACCCCGCTGTCCCCATACCGTGGTGGCCCTGGCAGCCTGGTGTCCCCTGTCACCTGCAGGCATCCAGACCACCCAGCTCCTTGTGGAGCCCCCCTGGACACCGGCAGTGCTGTGGGACCAGGTGACACTGACCTGCCAGGGCACGGGCAGCGCCGGTGACACCACCTGGTACAAGGACGGGCGGCGCTGGTGGCAGGAGAAACACGACAGCCTCAATGTCACAGAGAGTGGCACCTACATGTGTGACAGACCCGGCAGTGGGCTCAGCCCCCCTGTGACAGTCTTAGATGGTGAGAGGGGATCTTAAATGATCTGGGTGGCCCCTGACAGGTCTGGGTGGGCTCCCTCCATAGGTGGCTTCACACTGCTGGAGTGGCAGGAGCCTGTACCCTGCACACAGGGACATCCCAGTGCATTCCAGTGCACCCAGATGTCCCCAGTGCCATGGGGACACACCTCTGACCTATCTCGAGCCCCTCAGTAAGATGGGACCCTCCTGTCCCACAGATGAGCTGGTGCTGCAGGTGCCAGCATGGGTGCTGCTGGAGGGGGACATGGTGACACTGCGCTGCCGAGCCCGGTGGAACAGCCTGGTCACCAAGGTGCAATTTTTCAAGGATGAGAATATTCTGATGAGGTCCCTTAATGCGACCGAGCTGTCCCTGTCCCCTCTCCAGCTGAAACACAGCGGCAGTTACCGCTGCAAGGGCTGGGTGAGGTCCTGGTCGGCAGGCTCAGCAGCAGTGACAGTGACAGTGCACGGTGAGCTCCCCCACGGCTGGAACTCCCATCTCCTGACAACCCAAAGCCACTTCCCAGTGCCCTCTGAGTCACACTCCTCACCTCTCCTCTCCTCTCCTTCCCTGAACTCTTTCCGGTGCCAGTGCTGGAGGGTCCCCCAAGCCCACCAAGGGAGTCCTCCCTGACTCTCAGTTGCCTCTGCACCCACAGCCCCCTGCAGCTCCAAGCTCCCACTTGCACTCTCCCTCCTGTTCTATCAGGATGGGCAGGTGGTGGGGGGCTTGCAGGGATCCCTGTAGCTGTTAGTGCCTGCCATGGGGGTCTCCCACTCAGGCAATTACAGCTGCGAGGTGCCCTCTTAGGGGGGGCGGTCTGTGCAGAAGAGCAGCACCCGGCTCCGCATCACAGAGCGCAGTGAATGCAGGGATGGGCAGGGGGAGCACCCACAGCCTCCTGGGGTCCCCTGCCTGGGGACCTCCATGTCCCTCTGACACATTTCTTGGGTCTCCTCTCCTCTGCCCTGTGTCCTCTCATCCCTCTCTGGTGTGACCCCATCCCCGAAATCCCCATCACACCCATCTTCCCCCTGTCCCTAGACCCCCCTACAGGCTGCCAGCCCCTCCCTGTGGTCTCAGCCCTGTCTCTGTCCCCACAGTGCCTGTGGCCAATGCCACCATCACCCGTGGTGTCCTGGAGGTGACACCGCAAGACACAGGGACACACAGGAGCACAGGTGGGGTCACACATGGTCACTATGGACTGCAGGACTCCCGGGGTGATGGGTGACCCTCATGTGTCCCCCTCTGTTTCTTGCAGTGGCCGCAGAGGTCGGTGGGGCCCTTTTGTTCCTGCTCCTGCTCGTGGGTGTCATTGTGGCCTGGCACTGGTGGCACCCTGTGGGTGGGTGACAATGGGGGGAATGGGTCCTAGAGACCTGTAGAGGCCCCCAGAGTTGGGGAACCATAATGTGGCTCCCACAACCCTAGAATTCTGACCTTGGCTGGTTGCCCTGTAGGGTCTGGGTAGGTGCTGGAGGGTCCTGCAGGGATGCTGGGCATCCTTTCAGAGGCACTGGGGCCATTTAGGGGCTCTCTGTCCCTGCTGGGCTGTGGGTCCTTGAGGCTGAGTTGGTTGGGGGCACTGGGGATGTTCATGAATTCTGGGAGTCTTCAGGGATGATTGTGGGTCCCTGTGGGAAATTGAGGGTCCTGTGGGGATTCAGGAGTCCTGAGAGGGGTCAGAGCCCTGGGGAACCCACAGACCCTCCCCTCTTTCCTTTGCAGCTGCCAGGAAGAATCAGGAAAGGTGAGTGGGGGACTCAAACCACACTCTCCCACTTTACCCCAACTCCCAAGACCTCCCATTCCCTCCCCCACATCCCCTTTATTCCCTCAGGGCCCCCCTGGATCCCCCGGCCCCCCCAGAGGAGGGGGAGGTGCTGTACACCCGCGTCGTGGACACCAAGAGGGCAATGGGTGAGTATGGGGGGCACACATGCAGAGGGACACGTCACCCACGAGTGTCACCCCACCCAGATCCCATAGCCCGTGTCTCTCACAGCGTCCCCCCGTGCCACCACACTCCAGGAGCCCCAGGTGACCTACGTGGAACTGCAGGGACCCCAGGGGCGACTGCGGGAGCCCAATGATATCTATGGGAATGTGCTGTGACACTGGGGGAACTGGTGTTCCCACCCATGGGTACCCTCTTGTGTGTGTGTTGCCACCAAAACTGCCCCTCTTCCTCCCTGTGGGGGCACCAGGATTTCAAAGGACTGGGAAAAGAAAAATTTCCTGAAACAGCAATGAAAGAAAATAAAACCAACAGCAACATGGTTCAGGATCCAAATTATTACAAAAGGAACGATTTCCTGGGAAATCCCCCAAAAAGGTACAAACCCCAGATGTTTCCCCCAGCATGTTTCCTCCACCAGAGGGACCTGGTAGGGCCCTGGACCTTCCTTGCTCTGATGGCTGCAGCAGCCTTCAGGAGGCTCTGGATTCTCTTCTCCCCTGCCCCAAACTCCTCCTCTGCTGTGTTCCCTACACGAAGATGTCACAAAGGCCCTGTGGGGGTTCCAGATTCTCCCCCTTTGCCAGGGCAGAGGGATCAGCCCATGGCACAGGGCAGGGTGTCAGCGACCGGAAAAGTTTGATGTCTGGAAACATTTTGGAACACCTGTGTGTGGCAGGGTGGGTCAGGCCTTGCTTTGTTGGAGACAGGTCCCTGTCTGTCCATCAGTCTGTCAGCTGTGGCACACTGGGGACAGTGTGACGCACTGCTAAAGCCAGCTCCTGAGTGGCCGGGTGACCAGAAGTGCCAGCTGGGGAGAGGGCCCTTGGTGGCCCAACTGGCTTAAAAGGCAGAGCATGTAGTGGCCAAGTTTCTGACCCCGTTTCCTCTTGGGGTGTCTGCCCCATCCACACTGGAACCCAGCAGCTGGCAACTCAAATGAGAAATATCTGCCAAGGAAAGTAGGAATCTTCCTGGAGTGGAAAGAAGACCCATACCTAAAACTTTTTTTAATTTCAAAGATGATGGAGCTTTCAGGCAGAAGCATAGGAAAAGGAATAACAGCTCTTTACTGGGAAATTTATAAACCAGGACAGAACAAAAAACACAAAACCAGAACTTTCCCTCCTGCTCAGGACTGTTGGTTTTTGTGGCAGTTATAACCGTGGCCAGCAGGGGGTGCTGCAGGGAGCACTCCCGGCCAGCAGGGGGCGCTGCAGGGAGCACTCCCGGCCAGCAGGGGGCGCTGCAGGGAGCACTCCCGGCCAGCTGGGGGCACTGCAGGGAGCACTCCCGGCCAGCAGGGGGCGCACCGGTCGAGCTCCATCCCCTCAGGGGCCATGGTGGCCTTGGACAGGAGGGAGGAGGGGAAATCGCTCCTTTTGCAAACTCACGGGTACCAGTTGATCCTGCCACCAGCACCGGCAGCGGGCAGGAGCCACCAAGGCAGCACCATGGATCCCGGTGCCCAGCGGAAGTGTAGCAGTGTCCCGGGGTCAGGCATACGCCCTGCCCAACACCTGCAACAGCTCTCCATGTTGTTCATTCCTCAAATGGAAGGAAGGCAGCACCTGACCCCAGGGAGGTCTCGGGTCCACAACAGCACCTCTGGTGGCCTTACACCACAATTCCAGCAAAACTTCAGGCTTTCAGTCAGGTGAGGAGGGCAGGGATGTGCCGTTATAGAGCACAACACAACACAAAGTACCACAACTCCATTAGAAGGGAGCAAGAGAGATTTATTATAGCAACATGCTGCTTTTATACTTTTTCAAGATATTTACATTCATTGAAAATACACCTTCATTGCCCATTGGTTATAGGAGAGAAAAAAATTTCTCAGTAGGTGATCAGGGAGCCATGTCACACTCTCAGCCAGCCAGCATCCATATCTTTTAACTTTCTCTCCTTCATCACATCTCCATGGTGACAGCCTTGGTGTCTTCCTCAGGAGAGATATGGAGTTTCCCTTTATCTTCAGGAGGCCCTTGCTAGCTAACAAGAACATCACAGAATGTCTGATCCTCAGTCTCCTGGCAAATGACAGAGCTGAGCTGATCTCAGCCTGGAATCCCTGTGGATTGGCAGCAAGGACTCCTACCAGATGCAACTCCTGTGTTTGCAACAAGCACAGCAATCACTGGCAGGGAATGATTTTCTCTTCATCCTTCCCACTCTCCAGGTATTTCTCTAGGAAAATTCACTCTCTGCAGGGGACAGGTCAGTAGAGATGGAAGGTTCTGTGTGCCTCAAAAAGCCATCAGCCTGTTGACCCCACAGCTCTGCCACTCACAGCCACCAGTCCTGCACAGAGCAGCAGCAAACTGGTGACTCCTGGCACTGCCTGTGCTCTGAACTGAGAAGTGTGGATCAAGCTTCAAGTGTTTTCTAGTGGGAAGTATTGGACACAGTTGCCTCCAGATTCTGGTTCTGGGTCAGTCCCACAGCAGCTCTGGGGAGTGTTTCTGCCTACAGGGTCTCCCCAGGCTGCAGCTGGAGCTCGGGGCCTCCTTCCAAACTACAGCACAGTAAAAGATATGTACTAAGGTCCCAATGGAAAATCCTCTGCTGAGCCTTCTTGAGTGCCTCTCAACTCCTAATTCTAATTGCAAAATGCTTATTAGGAAGATCAGACTGATCAAAATCAGGAGATTTTGGGGGGTTTTTGTAAAAATGCTTTTTGAATCTTTAAGATGGAGGGGTTTTCACTGAGGTCATTATTCCTCTTACAAGTTTTTCAGCATTCTGTTGTTTTGACTTTCCACTCTCACCTCCTGCCAACTCTTACCTGCCCAGAGCCAATTGTTTAGCTGACAGCTGTCATGCCCAGGTGCCTCCTGCTGAGCATCACCTGCATGAGGCCTCAGGTGCTCACTAAAGAAAACTCCCTTCATCATATTCTTTGCAGAACCAGGGAAGATCTTGCTTGCTCAGTTGGGCAGTGGAAGAGTTTCTATTCAAACCTACTCTGTGTGGCATCACTGATGTATTTTTGACTCAGAGAAATCTGTTTATGTTCTGCTTTTAAATGAGGAGTGAGCAGCTCCATGAGCAGCAGCACAGCAGAGGAAACACAAACAGGCTGTTACTCAAACACCATCTCTGAAGGGATTGTGCTCTGCTTTTCAGATGAGATGAAGAGCTCAATTACAGTAGAGAAAGAGGCTTTCATTAAATCACAGATAGAGCATAATAAGGACAAATTACAAAGCTCTTCAGAAGCAAATCTGTGTCAGACTGCTGGGTAAGGAGGTCCTTTAGGGGAGGCCTTCAGAGGTTTCTCCTGCCCTTCTGAAGAAATGAGTCCTACACACCTCATCTCACCATGTTTTTGAGGAAAGCACACAACCAGAATCCTATGGGGCATCTCATTCTTTGAATGCCTCTCTTCCAGGGGCAGAGATGAGCAGTATAAGCAGCTCCCCCCTCATGTCTGTAATGAGTGGGGTGAAGCCTCAGGGTATGTGAAATACAAAGCTGTGTTTGGTGTCAGGTACAGACAGGCAATGTGTGTATTTGGGATTGCGATGTGTGTGCACACCGACCATGGGACAGCTGCGAATTCTAACAATAACTGAGGAAAGTCAAGCATGGAAGAAGGCCTTTGAACCTGTCTTTTGTTTGCAATTAACCTTGATTGATTTAGGAGCATTTGAATTAAAGCATTAAGGATGTTGCTTTTTGCTTGTAGTCAGGCCTTAAAGAGTGCTGCAATAATAACCTTTTAAAGTATAATTTTAGAATATTGCTTGTATCCTTGAAACTATAGCTTTGGAATATATAGAATATATAGAATATATAGAAAGGAAATATGCTTATCTCACACCTTAACAAAACCGAGAAAAACAGCTTGAGAAAGGAAGATGAACATCATCTCAAGGATTTATAATTGTGACCAACGGAAGCTGGACATCACTGTTATGAGATTTATAGTCATTGTAATTGAAAAGGTGGGCCCACATCTGGGAAGCTGGACTTCACCAGATGGGATTTGTCTTTATTCTTGCAGAAACTGGACCAACATCTCGGAAACTACCAACACCATCTGGGGATCCTCCTTTTTGGGACGCATCCTGAAGAAACACTAAATCACAATAGTGTATAGAATTGTGATGTAAAAATTGGGAATACAAACTGCTGATGAGTAAAAAAATTGGAATACAAACTGCTGAGAATGCTTCTGAGTACCCCTAAAAATACCTGTAAGCCCAAATATCAGCATGCAGTCTGAGGGAAAACTTCCCCCAATGTACCCAGCTCTGTTTTGCTTATACTTTACCATATTAATTAATAAATTGGTTGCTGCTTGAATATTGGCCTAGTCAACCTTCTCATTTATTACAGTCAGTGCTGATGTGCACAGTTTAGAAGTGCAATAGTTTGTTCTGCTAACACAGAGAAAGCCCAGAAGCTCAGTGTTGTCTCAGTCCCACACTGGTATGAGGAGATGACATGTGGAGTTTAAAGAATTTTAAGGCCCAGCAGCTAAGGGATGAATCAACTACCTAAAGCCAGACTCCAGACATAACTGTTTCATTCCAGAACTCCTGCCATGCTCTCCTGTCTGCAAAAACCTCCACCAAGAAACCTGCAGATAAGAAGGTGAGGAAAGAACAGATTCGAGCCTCTCACGCAGAGGAGAGAGCTCAGAGACCCTCAAGGCAGAGATATCCCTCCCTGAGCAGCCAGGCTGCCCAAACTTTCAAAAGCAAAGCTCCAGTGTGCAAATCCCACAGACAGAAATAGCCACTGGCCTCTGGGTTTGCAGGTGACTGTACAAGTGTGAACCTGGAGCTGAGGGATTGGATGCTTTCCCCTCCCCAAAAATGCAAAGAGAACTGCGGTGTGAAAAAGAAAATTTGTTTATTTTCAGAAGAACAGCAACAAGAATACAGAATACTTTTACATTGTAAGAATATTTGTAATAACAACAATCCAGAGAACATATATACATTTCGTAACAACAACAATCCAGAGAACCTATATATGTAAGAACATATCTAGCAAAAATATGTGCATTGTATTTGCAGAAGTTAAAAAAAAGCCCTAAATCCTATATCCTGAAGATGACAAAAAATTGTAAAACATATGTACAAAAGGGTGGCATCTCTATCCGGGATGTCCATCGGTCCTGGAAGAAAAGCAAGTGCCATGGGCACTGCAGTCAGGCACAGAGGGCTCTTCCATGTGTCCCCAGGCTGGCACACGCTGGTGCAGCAGGACTCTGCTACCAGAACTGAGCCTGGCTGGGTCTGGGATGGAGCTTGTGCGGCCCAAAGCGAGCACAGGACCAGCTGGGGATGGCCTCCAGAATCCAGTGCACAGGGTGCCACGTCCCTGAGCAGGGACCAGTCCAGCCCCAGCCTGGCAGCAGGGGACCCACTCTGCCTGTGGGGACCACATGCCTGTCCTGCTGCTGGCATTGCTCTTTATCCCAAGATCATGGCTTCTTCCTCATCTTTTTCATCAATGTCCATGTCCTCTATGTAGTCTTCCATTTCCACTTCCATCTCTTCTTCCACATCCACATCCACCTCCATCTCCTCCTCTCCAGTCTCTTCTTCCTCCATTTCCACGTCCTCCACTGTATAAGTCTGCATATCCACTTCCATCTCCTCCTCTCCAGTCTCTTCTTCCTTCATTTCCACGTCCTCCACTGTATAAGTCTGCATTTCCACCTCCATCTCCTCCTCTCCATCAGTGACAGCCTGCAGAGGTGGCAGAACCTCAGAGTGGAGTCCCTGTCCCACACCAGGCCCACAGAGCTCCAGCCCACCCGGGCAGTTGGGGGTGTCCACCTCCATGGAATGCCACCATACCTTCCTCAGGACAAATGGGAGCATCCTGTAGGGATGGATGTCAAAATCCAGGCACTAGTGAGCTTTCAGGACTGATGGGGGTAGCAGGGGGCAGGTGACAAGGAGGGTGACAGCAGTGGGCAGGAGCAGAGCGAAGGGTGCGCTGACACAACGGCCAAGGGCTGTCTTGTGCTCTTTGCCGGGTGCTGGCAGTTCCATTTGGAACGGGGGAGGTGACATCACAGTTCCCAGGAGTCCAGGGTCAACCTGAAGTGGACAACGGAGATCATAGAATGATGGGATCCCTGAATGGTTGGGCTTGGAAGGGACTCTGAAGACCATCTTGTTCCAAGCTGAGCAATGTTTCCCCAGACCTTGGGGGAGCCCTGTTCCCAAGGATGGGGCATCCACAGCCTCTGCGCACAGCCTGGGCCAGTGCCTCCCCACCCTCAGTGTCAAACAGCAGCTTCCTTAGATCCAGCTTCCATCAACCTCCTGCAGTTGAAAGCCATCCCCCTTGTCCTGTCCCCACAGGCCCTGTTGAACACTCTGTCCCCTTCTTCCCTGTGGGACCCTTCCAGTCCTGCAGAGCCACAGTGAGGCCCCCCCAGTGTCTCCTCTTTCCAGGCTGAGCATCCCCAGCCCCACTTGGACAGCAGTCAGTTATATCAGGGGCAGTCAAGGCTGAAGGGTAGCAAACAGCATCAGGAACGGAGAGATGGAAGCTTTAGGCCCAGGTTTGCCTCTAAATGTACAAAATTAACAACAGTGGAGGGGAAGATGCTGAGACACTGGCTCTGTTCTAACTGGGGATTATGGTTTTTTTTTTCTTTTCTGTCATGCTGACCCAGGTTTTTCTGTTTGAAAGGAAGCTTGGCACAATGTCTACTGTCTTCTCCATTTGTGAAACACTGAGCAGAGTCTGGGCAGGCTGATGATGCAGAACAAAACCTGCAAATATACTGGTGATCCTGGGCCTGGGGATGCAGCTAAACCCAGCCAAAAGTAATTTCTGGAAAGTCGAGCCTGGTTTACATTTTCTTCAGTTTGGCTATGCCATCTTAACCAGTCATTTATATAAAAGCAAATAAAAAGCTGAAACAAAATGGACAAAATCCCAAACAAACAAACCCACGCAAACCAATCAAACTGATCAAAAACCACAAATCCCAAATAAAAACCAAAGGGAATGAGGAATTAATAGAGTTGTGAGGATATCACAGCCGGCAAATGGCTGCTTCCCACAGGATCACCATAAAAAGCCACATATAACAGCTGCTCCAAAATATACCCAACAGGAGAGCTATAAAAAGTGATACATGGCAACTTTGGGGGCAGCTCCACAGTAAGGTGAAGGATGAGCAGTGGTACAGATCCAGCATTCCCCACCCTCCAGGCTGCTGTTTGCTCCTGATGAAAGACCCTTGCAGGACTGTGGCCCCTCTCAGTGCTGTGTAATTTGCACAAGGATATATCTTGTCTGCTATGCAAGAGTGTTCCCAATAAACCATGTTTCACCTGACCTTTATTTTTCTGGATTTCTACCATATGATACAAGAAACTTTGAAAAAACCAAAACACCTTGTGGGGAGGCATTTTTTCCTTTCTTCAGAGTGCCTCTTCCTTTTGTTCCCTACAGAGCCTCTCACTTAATTTCTGCTGTTTTTTGGAGCATGTGCTTACCTCTTTCCTGACCCCCTGGGCTTGTTTTGGCTCTGGCTGTCATGGACACTATTAATTGTGGGGTTTTTTCCCTCCATCTATTTCTGTCTCTTCAAGTGGTTTACCTTCATTTACCTGTTGGAGTGATGGATTTTTCTCACCCTTTATTACTTAGTGCTTTTTCTTCATTCTCTAAAACCAACTTCTCACTTGCCCTGTGGCTGTTAGATGCCATTATTGGGAGCATTAATTCTTTCTCTCCTGCTTGTCTGAGCTCTCACAGGGAGCTGAGAGCTCTTTGGGGTTAAACTTGACTCACTTCAGCGCCTTCCTTGGTGCTGCCTGTGTACTTGGACACTTGAAGGGAATAAAGTCTGGGTGTGGAGATTACAGCTGGGAAATGATGGCTCTTTTGAAGAAGACAAGAATGCTGTTGCCAGTTTTTTCCAGGATAATCTGAGCACCTTGTTTTGGGGAGAAACAGGCTCTGATCAGCAAAGAGGTGGCTGTTGCAGGTACCCAGGTTTGGAGGGAAGGGTGCAGCTCCTGGGAGTGTGTTTGTGGGGGGCTATAAGGTTTGTGTGGGCTCCCTGGAGCAGTGGGAACACCCCACTGGGAGATGCAGATCAGGAAATGGGGGCACAAAGGGCCTGAAGTGTAACCAGCTTTGGTGAAGGTTGCCATAGGAAAAAAATATTTTTAGTGGGATTTTGGACAATTTGATGTTCATTCTCATGTCCTTTGCCTGATGAACATTTCCCCCTTTGCAAGAGCATGGGGAATCCTGAGCTCACACAATAAAAATCCCTGATAATGATATTTTTTTTTATTTTTCAATGTTGTCATCCCAGCAGGAGTCAGAGTAAGAGAAGATGTGTGACCTGGCTGTTTTTAACTTTGTGACAGGAACAATGCCATGGGGAAGCTGGTGAGAGGAGCATCACTGCTCTGTCCTTAATTTTCCAGCACAAGTGAGGATGATTTAAGAACTGAGGCACAGCCAAGACCTTTCCTCCTCCTGTGCTCATCAAGCAATCACTGCCTCATCACACCTCAGCTTCAAACACCTGGTTTGCATCTGGCTGACCTTGACTGCCCTGCCTGGATGGGAAGATGAAGAGGTGGAAGTGTAAAAGATTGGGATTTGATGGGTGAGCTGTTGAATAGTGGCTGGTGCAGGCTGGTTTTGGGTAAACATCGTGTGCTGTGCCATGGAGGATGAGAGTAAATGGATTAAAGAGGAGATGAAAAGGGCAAGGCACCTGGTTAAAGGCACCTGGTTAGCTCCTGTTAAAGAAAATGTTGGAAAAATAGGCATGTAAGAAATATGTCAGAGATGGTCATTAACTGCACTGCAGGGTCAGAGCTCCTTTCATAATTGGCCATGTAGTGAATACCAGAAATGATTAAAAAAGTTCTTAAGGGCTGAGGGCTTTTACTGAATGATTGGGAGAAACAAAGGAATACTGTTTCTGGCAGAACTTTTATTATCATTTAAGCATGATCCTCTTTCTGACATAACAGCTGCTTGGAATAAACTGAAGAATCTTCTCCATTACCCCTGGCAGGAGCTGGATAAAGCTTTCATTCAGGTAAACTTTCATCCAACATATGTCTCTAGAATAATAAATTTAATGGGAGCCATCAAACCTATTGTCTGAGTAAGGATTGTGCTTAGGGCAAGAAAAAAGAGTAATTAGGAGTGGACAAGCCATGAATTAGAGTGGGGAAATTATAATTGATGCTGGTTTAGGGGAATATTTAACTAAGCTAAGATAGAAGTCTACCTTCATTGCAGGCTAAGCTTTATAACAGAATTCTACTAGAGGAAATTTAGTAGTCCTGGGCTCCAAACAGACCTTTAGATACAAGTTTACCTCTGGTTGGAGAAAACTCAGGGCTTGAGCAGGATTTTATGGCTTTGCTCTTGACCCTTGGGCTATAAATGCTCCTGTAAAATTCATGCCAAAGTAAGAGCTTCTACAAATTTCCAAGAGTTTCAATGGAGAAAGGTCCACCTGGACTTTGGGGACAGTTTCTCAGAGCAGAACATTTCAAGTGCTATTGAACTGCATTCAATCTCCCTTTTATTGGGGCATAAATTTCACACCCTGCTCTATCAGTCTGACACGTCCTTTGAGAAGAGACAAACTTTACAAGCCACTTTAAAAATAATTTCAGTGACAGGTTTGAAGCTCTGAGAATGTTAATAAACTGAAAGGGCTTTTCACCCTGCAGTAGCTCCCAAGTAATTATGATTGTCTGTAGGCAGACTAATGAAAGCAGCTGGTAACAACCTAATGACAATTTGAACCAGCCCTCTGCTCCACAGACACAGCCCTTTTCTGTCCCTGATTTTCCTGCATCCAGTGCTTCCCAGAGAAGTTTAGTGTTGCTTGATGGTCAGTTAAAAACAGCTTTCTTTTGTAGGAGTGGTGCTGCTCTTCTCTGAGGTGGAGCTTCACCTGGGCTGCTGCCATGCTGGGCTCACCCCACAAAGTCCAGTTCTGCAGGAGCTGGGCAGCATGGAGAGCTTTGATAGCAGAGCATGGCCAAACTGGAGTGGGGGGATTCTGGCTCAGTGTGCCCCTCAGTACCAGACAGCATTAGTTATTGAAAAATCTTGAGTTCAAAGAGAAGATGTTGCTGTTTTGTTCTAATCTTAGCTTGCTTTCAATACAGTTTCCCCTGGCACTTCAGATACTGTTTTTCTCTTGCTTTCAATAGTCTGTCATTCCAGATGACCTTTAAAGGTCCCTTCCAACCCAAACCATTCTGTAATTCTTTGCATACATGATGAATAGCAACATGTGTTTTACCCTTATTGTGGACGATATTACATCATGTCTGGCCTTTTGGGGCTCTTCTCCAGGACCTTGGGACTACACTCACTCCTATATGTTCTTCATTCTTTTGGTTTTTTTTTGCTTACCAGTGAGCATTTTCAGTTCTGCCACCCATGTTTAGAGCAAGGTTTCTGTGCCTCACTGCACCAAACACCAGGTCAGTCCAAAAGAGCATTAGGAAGTATCCAGATGTATTTCCCCTTCTTCCTTCTGGGTACATGCTGCTGTTTTGAGCACTCTGGCTTTCTGAGCTCCCTCACATGTCTTGATCCTTTTCTGGATAACCAGAGGGGTATGAGGATTAAATCCTGTCTCAGCTCTGAGGTCTGGCTTTTGAAAAGTTCCAGTCATCCTCTCCTACTCATCTCATCCTGGCCTTGCAGGAAATATTATCCCTTCATGGGATCGTTGTCCAGCTTTGGGGCATTCTGGCACTGCTTTTCAGTGAAAGTTTTGGAGTCTTTGAAAGGTTTCCTAGTGTGGGAATGACAATCCTCAGTCCTAATGCTTATGGGGGTTGCAGTTGCCTGAGTTATGAAACCTCCTGAAAAACATTGTTTGTTCTTTTTTGCTTGACTTTTCCTTGACTGTTTTCATCAACAGATTAGGAGGTTTGGGGATGTCTTTTCAAAGTGAATTTCAATGATTCTCCTGTCTGCCATTTCAAAGGGCAACAGTGTTTTGTTTTTTTTTTTTTAACCAGCAGCTGCTTACAATCCAATAGGCTAACTGCCTTTAATTAACCATAATATACTCCAGGAGAGCAGAACAACAAGGGAACAAAATCAAGGGGGCACAACTCTGTGACTGAACCTGGACTTCCCCCTTCCCAGGTGCAGGATTCTGGGCAGCCCTGTAACCCTTTGCTGGCCACTTTGAGCTCTGCCATGCAGTGCCTTGGGTTTCTGGGGAGGGCAAAGCATCCAATCCCTCAGCTCCAGGTTCACACTTGTACAGTCACCTGCAAACCCAGAGGCCAGTGGCTATTTCTGTCTGTGGGATTTGCACACTGGAGCTTTGCTTTTGAAAGTTTGGGCAGCCTGGCTGCTCAGGGAGGGATCTCTCTGCCTTGAGGGTCTCTGAGCTCTCTCCTCTGCGTGAGGGGCTCGAATCTGTTCTTTCCTCACCTCCTTATCTGCAGGTTTCTTGGTGGAGGCTTTTGCAGAAAAGAGAGCATGGCAGGAGTTCTGGAATGAAACAGTTATGTCTGGAGTCTGGCTTTAGGTAGTTGATTCATCCCTTAGCTGCTGGGCCTTAAAATTCTTTAAACTCCACATGTCATCTCCTCATACCAGTGTGGAACTGAGACAACACTGAGCTTCTGGGCTTTTCCTGTGTTAGCAGAACAAACTATTGCACTTCTAAACTGTGCACATCAGCACTAACTGTAATAAATGAGAAGCTTGACTAGGCCAATAATCAAGCAACAATCAATTTATTAATTAATATGGTAAAGTATAAGCAAAACAGAGATGGGTACAGTGGGGGAAGTTTTCCCTCCAACTGCACACCGATATTTGGGGCTTACAGGTATTTTTAGGGGTACTCAGAAGCATTCTCAGCAGTTTCTATTCCAATTTTTTTACTCATCAGCAATTTCTATTCCCATTTTTTACATCAAAATTCTATACACTATTGTGATTTAGTGTTTCTTCAGGATGCATCCCAAAAAGGAGGATCCCCAGATGGTGTTGGTAGTTTCCGAGATGTTGGTCCAGTTTCTGCAAGAATAAAGACAAATCCCATCTGGTGAAGTCCAGCTTCCCAGATGTGGGCCCACCTTTTCAATTACAATGACTATAAATCTCATAACAGTGATGTCCAGCTTCCGTTGGTCACAATTATAAATCCTTGAGATGATGTTCATCTTCCTTTCTCAAGCTGTTTTTCTCGGTTTTGTTAAGGTGTGAGATAAGCATATTTCCTTTCTATATATTCCAAAGCTATAGTTTCAAGGATACAAGCAATATTCTAAAATTATACTTTAAAAGGTTATTATTGCAGCACTCTTTAAGGCCTGACTACAAGTAAAAAGCAACATCCTTAATGCTTTAATTCAAATGCTCCTAAATCAATCAAGGTTAATTGCAAACAAAAGACAGGTTCAAAGGCCTTCTTCCATGCTTGACTTTCCTCAGTTATTGTTAGAATTCGCAGCTGTCCCATGGTCGGTGTGCACACACATCGCAATCCCAAATACACACATTGCCTGTCTGTACCTGACACCAGACACAGCTTTGTATTTCACATACCCTGAGGCTTCACCCCACTCATTACAGACATGAGGGGGTAGCTGCTTATACTGCTCATCTCTGTCCCTGGAAGAGAGGCATTCCAAGAATGAGATGCCCCATAGGATTCTGGTTGTGTGCTTTCCTCAAAAACATGGTGAGATGAGGTGTGTGGGACTCATTTCTTCAGAAGGGCAGGAGAAACCTCTGAAGGCCTCCCCTAAAGGGCCTCCTTACCCAGCAGTCTGACACAGATTTGATTCTGAAGAGCTTTGTAATTTGTCCTTATTATGCTCTATCTGTGATTTAATGAAAGCCTCTTTTTCTACTGTAATTGAGCTCTTCATCTCATCTGAAAAGCAGAGCACAATCCCTTCAGAGATGGTGTTTGAGTAACAGCCTGTTTGGGTTTCCTCTGCTGTGCTGCTGCTCATGGAGCTGCTCACTCCTCATTTAAAAGCAGAAAAGAAACAGATTTCTCTGAGTCAAAAATACATCAGTGATGCCACACAGAGTAGGTCTGAATAGAAAACTCTTCCACTGCCCAGCTGAGCAAGCAAGATCTTCCCTGGTTCTGCAAAGAATAGGAAGAAGGGAGTTTTCCTTAGGGAGCACCTGAGGCCTCATGCAGGTGATGCTCAGCAAGAGGCACCTGGGCATGGCAGCTGTCAGCTAAACAATTGGCTCTGGGCAGATAGGAGTTGGCAGGAGGTAAGAGTGGAAAGTCAAAACAACAGCATGCTGAAAAATTTGTCAGAGGAATAATGACCTCACTGAAAACCCCTCCATCTCAGAAATTCAAAAAGCATTTTTACAAAAGTCCACAATAATGTCCTGATTTTGATCAGTCTGATCTTCCTAAATAGCATTTTGCAATCAGAATTAGGAGTTGAGAGACACTCAAGAAGGCTCAGCAGAGGATTTTTCATTGGGACCTTAGTACAGATCTTTTACTGTGCTGTAGTTTGGAAGGAGGCCCCGAGCTCCAGCTGCAGCCTGGGGAGACCCTGTAGACAGAAACACTCCCCAGAGCTGCTGTGGGACTGACCCAGAACCAGAATCCGTAGGGAACTGTGTCCAATACTTCCCACTAGAAAACACTTGAAGCTTGATCCACACTTCTCAGTTCAGAGCACAGGCATAGCCAGGAGTCACCAGTTTGCTGCTGCTCTGTGCAGAACTGGTGGCTGTGAGTGGCAGAGCTGTGGGGTGAACAGGCTGATGGCTTTTTGAGGCACACAGAACCTTCCATCTCTACTGCCCTGTCCTCAGCAGAGGATTTTCCTAGAGAAATACCTGGAGAGTGGGAAGGATGAAGAGAAAATCATTCCCTGCCAGTGGATGCTGTGCTTGTTGCAAACACAGGAGTTACATCTGGTAGGAGTCATTGCTGCCAATCCACAGGGATTCCAGGCTGAGATCAGCTCAGCTCTGTCATTTGCCAGGAGATGGAGGATCAGACATTCTGTGATGTTCTTGTTAGCTGGCAAGGGCCTCCTGAAGATAAAGAGAAACTGCATATCTCTCCTGAGGAAGACACCAAGGCTGTCACCATGGAGACGTGATGAAGGAGAGAAAGTTAAAAGATATGGATGCTGGCTGGCTGAGAGAGTGACATGGCTCCCTGATCACCTACTGAGAAATTTTTTTCTCTCCTATAACCAATGGGCAATGAATGTGTATTTTCAATGAATGTAAATATCTTGAAAAAGTATAAAAGCAGCATGTTGCTATAATAAATCTCTCTTGCTCCCTTCTGATGGAGTTGTACTTTGTGCTGTGTCATGCTCTGTAACAACACATCCCTGCCCTCCTCACCTGACTTAAAGGCTGAAGTTTTGCAGGAATTGTGGTGTAAGGCCACCAGAGGTGCTGTTGTGGACCCGAGACCTGCCTGGGGTCAGGTGCTGCCTTCATTCTATTTGAGGAATGAACAACATGGAGAGCTGTTGCAGGTGTTGGGCAGGGCGTATGCCTGGCCCCGGGACACTGCTACACTTCCGCTGGGCACCGGGATCCATGGTGCTGCCTTGGCGGCTCCTGCCCGCTGCCGGTGGTGGTGCTGGGACCGATTGGTGCCTGTGAGTTTGCAAAAGGAGCGATTTCCCCTCCTCCCTCCCGTCCGAGGCCGCCATGGCCCCTGAGGGGATGGAGCTCGACCGGTGCGCCCCCTGCTGGCCGGGAGTGCTCCCTGCAGCGCCCCCTGCTGGCCGGAAGTGCTCCCTGCAGCGCCCCCTGCTGGCCGGGAGTGCTCCCTGCAGTGCCCCCTGCTGGCCAGGAGTGCTCCCTGCAGCGCCCCCTGCTGACCACGGTTACAACTGCCACAAAAACCAACAACGCTGAGCAGGAGGGAAAGTTCTGGTTTTGTGTTGTTTGTTCTGTCCTGGTTTATAAATTTCCCAGTAAATAGCAGGTATTCCTTTTCCTGAACTTCTGCCTGAAAGCTCCATAATCTTTGAAATGAAAAAAGTTTTAGGCATGGGTCTTCTTTCCACTCCAGGAAAGTTCCCACTTTCCTTGGCAGATATTTCTCATTTCAATGAGTTGCCAGCTGCTGGGTTCCAGTGTGGATGGGACAGACAGCCCAAGAGGAGATGGGGGTCAGACACTCGGCCACTTCATGCTCTACCTTTTAAGCCTGTTGGGCCACCAAGGGCCTGCTCCCCAGCTGCCACTTCTGGTCACCCGGCCACTCAGGAGCTGGCTTTGGCAGAATGTCACACTGTCCCCAGTGTGCCAAGGCTAACAGACTGATGGACAGACAGGGACCTGTCTCAAACAAAGCAAGGCCTGACCTACCCCTGCCACACGCAGGTGTTCCAAAATGTCTCCAGACATCAAACTTTTTCTGTGTCTGACACCCGGTCCTTTGCCATGGTCTGATCCCCCTGTCCTGGCAAAGGGGGAGACTCTGGAACCCCCACAGGGCCCTTTGTGACATCCTCGTGTAGGGAACACAGCAGAGGAGGAGTTTGGGACAGGGGAGAAGAGAATCCAGAGCCTCCTGAAGGCTGCTGCGGCCATCAGAGCAAGGAAGGTCCAGGGCCCTACCAGGTTCCTTTGGTGGAGGAAACGTGCTGGGGGAAACATCTGGGTTTTGTTCCTTTTTGGGGGATTTCCCAGGAAATCATTCCTTTTGTAACAATTTGGATCCTGAACCTTGTTGCTGTTGGTTTTATTCTCTCTTGTTGCTGTTTCAGGAAATTTTTCTTTTCTCAGCCCTTTGGGAAATTCTTGTGTCCCCACAGGGAGGAAGAGGGGGAGTTTTGGTGGCAGCACACACACTAGTGGGTGCCCATGGGTGGGAACACCCAGTTCCACCCAGTGTCAGAGCACATTCCCGTAGATGTCACCATGTTCCCGTGGTCGCCCCTGGGGTCCCCGCAGTTCTGCATAGGTCACCTGGGGATCCTGGAGTGTGGTGGCACGGGGGGACGCTGTGAGAGACACGGGCTGTGGGATCTGGGTGGGGTGACACTCATGGGTGACATGTCCCGGTGTGTGTGTCCCCCCCATACTCACCCGCTGCCCTCTTGGTGACCACGACGCGGGTGTACAGCACCTCCCCCTCCTCTGGGGGGGCTGGGGGATCCGGGGGGGCCCTGAGGGAATAAAGGGCATGTGGGGGAAGGAATGGGAGGTCTTGGGAGGTGGGGTAAAATGGGAGAGTGTGGTTTGAGCCTCCACTCACTTTTTCTGATTCTTCCTTGCAGCTGCAGAGGAAAGAGAGAAGTGGTGTCTGTGGGATCCCCAGGGCTCTGATGCCTCTCAGGACTCCTGAACCCCCACAGGACCCTCAGTTTCCCAGAGGATCTGCAAGCATCCCTGAAGTCAACAAGAATTCATGAACACCCCCAGTGCCCCCAACCAACTCAGCCTCAAGGACCCAAAGCCCAGCAGGAAAAGAGACCCCACACACCCCCAGGGCCCCTGAGAGAACCCCCAAAATCCCTGCAGGACCCTCCAGCACCTCCCCAAACCCTACAGCACCCCCAGTCAAGGTCAGAATTCTAGGCCTGTGGGAGCCACATTATGGTTCCCCAACTCTGGGGGCCTCTGCAGCTCCTTGGGACCCCTGTCCCCCCATTGTCACCCACCCACAGTGTGCCACCGGTGCCAGGCCACAACGACACCCACAAGCAGGAGCAGGAACAAAAGGGCCCCACTGACCCCTGCAGCCGCTGCAACAAACAGAGCGGGGGCACATCAGGGTCACTCATCACCCAAGGGGTCCTGCAGTCCCTGGTGACCACGTGTGACCCCACCTGTATTCCTGTGTGTCCCTGTGTCCTGCGGTGTCACCTCCAGGACAGCAGGGCTAATGGTGGCATTGGCCACAGGCACTGTGGGGACAGAGACAGGGCTGAGGCCACAGGGAGGGGCTGGCAGCCAGTGTGGGGGGATAGGGACAGGTGGAAGATGGGTGTGATGGGGATTTCGGGGATGGGGTCACACCACAGATGGGTGAGAGGACACAGGGCAGAGGAGAGGAGACCCAAGAAATGTGTCTGGGGTACATGGAGGTCCCCAGGCAGGGGACCCCAGGAGGCTGTGGGTGCTCCCCGTACCCATCCCCGCACTCACTGCGCTCTGTGACGGAAAGCCGGGTGCTGCTCTCTGCATAGACTACCCCCCCGCCAAGAGGGCACCTCACAGCTGTAATTCCCTGAGTGGAAGACCTCCATGGCAGGTACCAACATCTACAGGGATCCCTGCAAGCCCCCCACCACCTGCCCTTCCTGATAGAACAGGAGGGGGAGTGCAAGTGGGAGCTTGGAGCCACAGGGGGCTGGGGGTGCTGAGGCAACTGAGAGTCAGGGGGGACCCCCTTGGTGGGCTTGGGGGACCCTCCAGGACTGGCACTGGGAAGAATTCAGGGAAGGAGAGGGGAGGTGAGGACTGTGACTCAGAGGGCACTGGGAAGTGGCTTTGGGGTTGTCAGGAGATGGGAGTTCCAGCCGTGGGGGTGCTCACCGTGCACTGTCACTGTCACTGCTGCTGAGCCTGTCGACCAGGACCTCACCCAGCCCTTGCAGCAGTAACTGCCACTGTGTTTCAGCTGGAGGGGGGACAGGGACAGCTCGGTCACATTAGGGGACCTCATCAGAATATTCTCATCCTTGAAAAATCACACGTTGGTGACTGGGCTGTTCCACCGGGCCTGGCAGCGCAGTGTCACCGTGTCCCCCTCCAGCAGCGTCCGTACTGGCACCTGCAGCACCAGATCATCTGTGGGACAGGAGGGTCCCATCTTACTGAGGGGCTCAAGATAGGTCACAGGTGGGTGTGCATGGCACTGGGGACATCTGGGTGCACTGGGATGCACTGGGATGTCCCTGTGTGCATGGCACAGGCTCCTGCCACCCGAGCAGTGTGAACCCACCCATGGAGTGGAGCCCACCCAGACCTGCCAGGGGCCACCCAGATCATTTAAGATGCACCCTCACCATCTAAGACTGTCACAGGGGGGCTGAGCCCACTGCCGGGTCTGTCACACGTGTAGGTGCCACTCTCTGTGACATTGAGGCAGTCATGTTTCTCCTGCCACTGGCGCCGCCCGTCCTTGTACCAGGTGGTGTCACCGGCGCTGCCCGAGCCCTGGAAGGTCAGTGTCACCCGGTCCCACAGGACTGCCGGCCTCCAGGGGGGCTCCACAAGGAGCTGGGTGATCTGGATGCCTGCAGGTGACAGGGGACACCAGCCTGCCAGGGCCACCACGGTATGGGGACAGCGGGGTGTGACCATGGCATTCCCCCGAGGACTCACCAGCGAGGCCAAGGATCTGTGCTGAAAGGGAGAAGGGACAGGGCTCAGTAGGGGTCGCACAATAGCGGCAGTGGCACCCAGGTTAGGGTGTCTCCAAACTAACAGTTCTTGTGGGAAAGTGTGTCTGGGTCGTCCCCAATACATTTGAAGAGGCCAGGGGACATGTCTGTGTCACAGCCACCCGTGCACCACATCTCTTTGGCACAGACACCTTGGGAACAGGGACACCAAGGCCACCCTGGGCTGAGGCAGAACACGGGGACACTCTGTGGATGAGGACACCACAGACACAGCCCATGCTGGCCCAGGTCACCCCCACCAGCTCATGATCCCATCCCTATGATCCCATCCCCATGGCCACATCCTCACAGTTCTTGTCCACTTCTGTCCCTGCATCCCAGTTCCCTTGTTCCTATCCCCAGATTTATCTGAGCCCAAAGGTGCCAGTCCCCACATTCCTGTCCCCACATCCCCATTCCCAAATTCCTGTGCCCTGTTCCTCTCCCCAAAGCCACCCTACATCCCCAGTCCCACCAAGGTCCACTGTGAGTAACATGGACTGGCTCTGCTGGCATTGGGGACCTCAGGGGACACTGCAGCCCCCCTGTGCACCCTCCCCATCCCTGGGGTTTCAGGCCTGTGCCCAGGGCACTCACCCCACAGGAGCAGCGCCACCTTCCCGGCCATCCCAGTGTCCCTAGCCATGTGGACTGGCTGTCACTCGCTGCTGTGGCCACCGCTCCCCTGGCTGGCGGCTCTTCGGATGAAGGGGAAGGAAGCGAGGTCACGTCTGTCCCCACGTGGAGGTGGCCCTTGGTGGGGGCAAGGCTGGGTGGGACAAGGTGAGACGTGGGATTCCCAGGAGTGGGGGGCTCAGGGGGTTTGGGGATGCAGGGTTGAGGTCCCTGGGGAATGGGGGTGCTGAGTAGGGGGAGTCTGTGGGAATGGGGGTGCCATGGGAATGGGGGTCCCCAGAGCTGGGAGGGTCATAGAGATAGGAGTCCCAGGGGAACATGGGCTCCAGAGATTTGGGGTCAGGTGCTGGGGGAATGGTGGGTGCTGGGAGAATCAAGGTCCTGGGGGAAGGAGGATTTCAGGGGATGGAATGAACAGGAGAGGGTTCCTTGGAATGGGCTCCTGGGCCATGGAGATCAGTGGGGAATGTCGGTACTGGATGGGCTTGCAGAGAGGGTGGGACATAAGGAATGGGGCTCCCATGGTTGGGTTCCCAGGGTAATGGGGGTGTCAGGGATGGGCAGTTGCTGGGTGGGCTGATGGGTCACAGCTCCTTCCTTGGGTGCTTCAGATTTTGGGGTTATCCAGGGCCCAGCACAAGGCGCCTGTAACCAGAGCGTCACCCCAGACTGATTCCGAGGGGCTCTGGGTGTCTGTCCCACCAACCCCCAGTGACTTTTCCCTCTCTTCCTTTCCATTTCCATCAATTTAACGCTCAATTTCACAATCCCCTAATTCATACTTTGATGATCCTAGAGAGGCCCTGAGCAGGGAAGGGGTTAGGGGAAGCCCAGGGTGGGGGAAGTAGGGGTGAGGGGTCTGCAGGGAGGACTGGGGAGGCTGTGCAGGATGGGGGTGTCTGGCTGTGCCTCCTCTACAATTGCACTTTGTCTCTCCTGCAGCAGAAGGAAGAGGCCATTTGACACCTTTGTCACATGGGGGATGGGTTCTTTCCTGGGAGGGCACATCCAGGGTGCTGCTGTGCTGGGGGGATCCTGTCCCAGGGAGGAACCATGGTGGCCAAGGGAGTCCTGTCCTGTGGCTTAGCAGGACCCTCCGGGAGGGTCCAGGCTTCTCCCTTCTAGCCCATGCCCTGCAGGATCTGAGCCAGCAAGAGCAGCCAGGGAATGGAGCCCAGAGCAGGAAGGAGCTCCCAAACTCCTCCTCTTTGAAGCCACTGGCCATCCAAGGATGGGGCCCAGCCATGGCCCAGCCCCACTGCACAGGGATGGCCATTGCCCAGCCCTGCTCTGGCCAGCACCAGGTGGCAGCCAGGACCTGAGGGTCCCCCCTGCCCCCTTGGCTTTGATTCTGGCAGCTTTAGAGCTGCTGCAGAGGTGAGAATTCTGTGGGGGTAAAAGGCCTGCCTGTGGTTTGCTCAGCCCTGCAAGAAGCACAAAACCAAAAGGAAGCCCAAGCAGTGGCTGTGTGAGGGCCATTGATGGTTTTCAGAGCAGGGCTGGCTGGAAACTTGTACAGGGGCAGCTTGGAGGGAACCAGTCCAGAAATGCAGCAACTGCTCATATACTCCTCATGGGAAGAGACTGAGAAAGCCCCAGAAGTACTGCAAATCCCACAACAATCTGCTCAACAACTTGACCTGGACCCTCCTTCTTGAGCAAAAACCTACAGCCTTCTGGAACCTCATGGAAAAATGTTTGGTTTCAGACTACAGCTGCCAAATAAGAAAGAAAAGTGTAGAAATATCAAGCAGTGGATCTGCCCCATGGCTGTCATGGAGCTCTGGGGAGTGACCCTGTCTAGATTCCAGGTTTCCCCAAAGCTGCTGCATCCCTGTCCTCCTCACCTGAGTGAAAGGCTGAGGGTTTGCAGGAATTGTGGTGCTGTTGTGGACCCGACACCTGCCTGGGGTCAGGCGCTGCCTTCCTTCCATTCAGGATCATGGACAGCGGTCGTGGTTGATGGACAGGGTGTGTGCCTGGCCCTGGGACACTGCTACTCTGCCACTGGGCACTGGGATCCAACCTGCTGCCTTGGCGGCTTCTGCCCACTGCCGGTGGTGGTGCTGGGATGGATTGGTGCCTGTGAGTTTGCAAAAGGAGCGACTTCCCCTCCTCCCTCCCGTCCGAGGCTGCCATGGCCCCTGAGGGGATGGAGCTCGACCGGGGCGCCCCCTGCTGGCCGGGAGTGCTCTCTGCAGCGCCCTCTGCTGGCCAGGAGTGCTCCCTGCAGCACCCCCTGCTGGCCAGGAGCGCTCCCTGCAGCGCCTCCTGCTGGCTGCGGTTATAACTGCCACAAAAACCAACAGTGCTGAGCGGGACAGTAAGTTCTGATTTTGTGTTGATTATTCTGTCCTGGTTTATAAATTTCCCATTAAAGAGCTGTTATTCCTTTTAATACACTTCTGCCTGAAAGCCCCATAATCTCTGAAATGAAAAAAAATGGTTTAGGTATGGGTCTTCTTTCCATTCCAGGAACATTCCACTTTCCTTGGCAGATATATCTCATTTCAATGAGTTGCCAAATCCTGGGTTCCAGTGTGGATGGGAAAGACACCCCAAGAGGAGACAGGGTCAGAGACTTGGCCACCTCATGCTCTGCCTTTGAACCCTGTTGGGACACCAGGGGCCCTCTCCCCAGTGGGCACTTCTGGTCACCCGGCCACTCAGGAGCTGGCTTTGGCAGAATGTCACACTGTCCTTAGTGTGCCACAGCTGACAGACTGATGGACAGGCAGGCCCTGTCTCACCAAAAGCAAGGCCTGACCCACCCCTGCCACACACAGGTGTTCCAAAATGTCTCCAGACATCAAATGTTTCCTGTCTCTGGCACCCTGCCCTGTGCCATGGCCTGATCCCACCCGCCCTGGAAAAGGGGGAGGCTCTGGAACCCCCACAGGGCCTTTATGACATCCTGGTGTGGGGAACACGGCAGAGGAGGGGGTTGGGGCAGGGGAGAAGAGAATCCAGAGCCTCCTGAAGGCTGCTGTGGCCATCAGAGGAAGGAAGGTGCAAGGCCCTGCCAGGTTCCTCTGCTGGAGGAAATCTGCGGGGGAAACATTCTGGGTTTGTTCATTTTTGGGGGCTTTCCCTGGAAATCGTTCCTTTTGTGACCCTTTGGACTCTGAACATTGTTGCGGTTGCTGTTGGTTTTATTCTCTCTCGTTGCTGTTGCAGGAAATTGTTCTTCTCTCAGCTCTTTGGGATCTTTGTGCCCCCACAGGGAGGGAGAGGTGCAGTTTTGGTGGCAGCACCCACATGAGTCTGTGTCCATGGGTGGGGAACCCCAGTCCCCCCAGTGTCACAGCACATTCCCATAGATGTCACCACGCTCCTGTGGTCGTCCCTGGAGTCCCCCCAGTTCCGCGTAGGTCACCTCGGGATCCTGGAGTGTGGTGGCACGGGGGGATTCTGTGAGAGACACGGGCTGTGGGATCTGGGTGGGGTGACACTCATGGGTGACGTGTCCCTCTGCATGTGTCCCCCCCATACTCACCCACTGCCCTCTTGGTGTCCATGACACAGGTGTACAGCACCTCCCCCTCCTCTGGGGGGGCCGGGGGATCCGGAGGTGCCCTGAGGGTATAAAGGGGATTTGGGGGAGGGAATGGGAGGTCTTGGGAATTGAGGTAAAGGGGCAGAGTGTAGTTTGAACCCCCACTCACCTTTCCTGATTCTTTCTGGTATCTGCAGAGGAAAGCGGTGAGAGGTGTCTGTGGGATCCCCAGGGCTCTGACGCCTCTCAGGATTCCTGAATCCCCACAGGACCCTCAGTTTCCCACAGGAACCCACAATCATCCCTGGAGCCCCTGAGAATTCATGAACATCCCCAGTGCCCCCAACCACCTCAGCCTCAAGAACCCAAAGCCCAGCAGGGACAGAGACCCCAAACACCCCCAGGGCCCCTGAAAGAACCCCCAACATCCCTGCAGGACCCTCCAGCACCTCCCCAAACCCTACAGGGCAACTAGTCAAGGTCAGAATTCTAGGGTTGTGGGAGCCACATTATGGTTCCCCAACTCTGGGGGCTTCTACAGCTTCCTAGGACCCCTGTCCCACCATTGTCACCCACCCACACAGTGCCACCAGTGCCAGGCCACAATGACACCCACGAGCAGGAGCAGGAACAAAAAGGCCCCAACGACCCCTGCACCCACTGTAAGAAACAGAGGGGGACACATCAGGGTCACCCATCACCTCAGTGGTCCTGCAGTCCCTGGTGAACTTGTGTGTCCCCACCTGTGTCTCTGTGTGTCCCTCTGTCCCTCGGTGTCCCCTCCAGGACCAGCTCTGGGCTGAGTGCCTGGAACACGCGGTGCCCGTCTGCCTGGTTGGTGGCCATGCACTGGTAGGTGCCTGAATGTCCCACATTGGTGGCCCCGAACTCCAGGTGGGGACCTTGGGCCACCTCCTGCCCGTTGTGCATCCAGGTGAAGGTGACAGGGGCTGAGCCCACCTGCACTGAGCAGCGCAGAGTCACAGGGCCACCTGCACAAATCTGGTGTGACAGGGGATCGGGGGTGATGGTGGCATTGGCCACAGGCACTGTGGGGACAGAGACAGGGCTGAGGCCACAGGGAGGGGCTGGCAGCCAGTGTGGGGGGATAGGGATAGGGGGGATGGGTGTGATGGGGGATTTCGGGGATGGGGTCACACCGCAGAGGGGTGAGGGGACAAAGGGCAGAGTAGAGGAGACCCAAGAAATGTGTCAGGGGCACATGGAGGTCCCCAGGCAGGGGATCCGAGGAGGCTGTGGGCACTCCCCGTGCCCATCCCTGCACTCACTGTGCACCATGACGCAGAGCCAGGTGCTGCTCTTCTGCACAGCCCCACCCTCAGAGGGCATCTCACAGCTGAACTTCCCTGAGTGGGAGACCCCCATGGCAGGCACCAACATCTGCGGTCAGCCCTGCAGGGCCCCCGACCACCTGCCCATCCTGGTAGAACAGGAGGGGGAGTGCAGGAGGGAGAATTGGAGCCACGGGGGTTAGGAGGTTCTGTAGCGGCTGAGAGTCAGAGGGGACCCCCATGGTGGGCTTGGGGGACCTTCCAGCACCGGCACCGGAAAGAGTTCAGGGAAGGAGAGGGGAGGTGAGGACTGTGACTCAGAGTGCACTGTGAGGTGGCTTTCAGGTTGTCAGGAGATGGGAGTTCCAGCCATGGGGGTGCTCACCATGCACTGTCACTGTCACTGCTGCTGAGCCTGACGACCAGGACCTCACCCAGCCCTTGCAGCGGTAGCTGCCGCTGTGGTTCAGCTGGAGGGGGGACAGGGACAGCTCGGTTGCATAAGGGTCCTTGTCAGATTATTCTCATCCTTGAAAAATTGCACCTTGGTGACCGGGCTGTTCCACCGGGCACGGCAGCGCAGTGTCACCGTGTCCCCCTCCAGCAGCGCCCATGCTGTCACCTGCAGCACCAGCTCCTCTGTGGGACAGGAGGGTCCCATCTTACTGAGGGGCTCGAGATAGGTCAGAGGTGTGTCCCCAAGGCACTGGGGACATCTGGGTGCACTGGGATGCACTGGGATGTCCCTGTATGCAGGGCACAGGCTCCTGCCACATCAGCAGTGTGAAGCCACCTACGGAGTAGAGCCCACCCAGACCTGTCAGGGGTCACCCAGATCATGTAAGATGCACCCTCACCATCTAAGACTGTCACAGGTGGGCTGAGCCCACTGCCGGGTCTGTCACACTCATAGGTGTCACTCAGGGCAACAATGAGGCGGTCGTGTCCCTGTTGCCACCAGCGCCTCATGTCCTTGTACCTGGTGGTGGCACCAGTGGTCCCCAAGCCCTGGCAGGTCAGTGTCACCCGGTCCCACAGCACTGGTGGCATCCAGGGGGGCTCTACAAGGATCTGGGTAGTCTGGGCACCTGCAGGTGACAGGAAACACCAGCCTGCAAGGGCCAGCATGGGCTGGGGACAGTGGGGTGGGGACATGGCATCCCTTGAGGACTCACCAGAGAGGCTGAGGGTCTGGGCTGGAAGGGAGAAGGGACAGGGCTGGGAGGGGTTGGCACCGTGGGGACAGAGGCAAACGGGGTACAGGGTGTGGGGGCTGTGCCCAAACTGACACCATAGGGACAGCAGTTCTTGTGGGAAAGTGTGTCTGGGTAGTCCCCAAAAGATTTGGTGAGGCAGGGGGACATGTCTGTATCACAGCCACCCATGCACCACATCTGTGTGGCACGGACACCTTGGGAACAGGGACTCTGAGGCCACCCTGGGCTGAGGCAGAACATGGGGACACTGTGGACAGCCCAGGCACAAGGACACCACGGACACAGCCCATGCTGGCACAGGTCACCCCCAGCAGCTCATGATCCCATCCCCATGGCCACATCCTCACGGTTCTTGTCCCCTTCTGACCCTGAATCCCAGTTCTCTTGTCCCTATCCCCAGAGCTATCTGAGACTAAAGTGCCAGTCTCCACATTCCTGCTCCCACATCCCCATCCCCAAATTCCTGCTCCCTGTTCCTGTCCCCAAAGCCACCCTACATCAGTCACAGTCCCACCAAGGTCCACCGTGGGTAACATGGACTGGCTCTGCTGGCATTGGGGACCTCAGAGGTCCCCACAGCCCCCATGTGCACCCTCCCCTCCCCATCCCCAGGGTGTCAGGCCCGTGCCCAGGGCACTCACCCCACAGGAGCAGTGCCACCTTCCCGGCCATCCCGGTGTCCCCAGCCCTCTGGACTGGCTGTCACTCACTGCTGTGGCCACTGCTCCCCTGGCTGGCGGCTCTTCGGATGAAGGGGAAGGAAGCGAGGTCACGTCTGTCCCTATGTGGATGTGGCCCTTGGTGGGGGCAGGGTGGCCACAAGCTGGGCACAGGCTGGGGACAAGGGTGGGTGGGACAAAGTGGGACATGGGGTTCCTGGGAGTGGAGGTTCAGGGGGTTTGGGGAGTCAGGGATGAGTGTCCAGGGAAATGGGGGGATCCTAGGGATGGGGTGCCTGCCAAATGGGGGTGCTGAAGAGGGGGAGTCACTGGGAATGAAGATGCGATGGGAATGGGGTCCCCAGGGCCTGGGGGACTCAGGGATGGGAATCCCAGAGGAATGTGGACTCCAGGGAATAGGGATCAGGAGATGGGCGTCCTCGGGATGAGGGTACCAGGAGAATGGGGAGTCCTGGGAGAATAAAGGCTCTGGAGAAAGGGAGATTTCACGGGATGGAATGAACAGGAGAAGGTTCCTTGGGAGTGGGGTGCTGGGCCATCAAGATCCTGGGGAGTGGCAGTGCTGGGATGGGAGTCCCAGGAATGGGGGGATACAAGGAATGGGGCTCCCATGGTTGGGTTCCCAGGGGAATGGGGGTACCAGGGATGGGCAGTTGCTGGATGGGCACAGGCATCTCATCTCCTTTCCTGGGTGCCTCAGATTTTGGGGTGACCCAGGGAACAGCACTGCCCCCATGGGCTGCTGGTTTCCTGTGCAGGCATCACATGGGGGTCCTCTGCTTCTGTGCCCTACCGTGCCCTTGATGTCTCCTCTCTTTATTTCTCTTTTTCCCTTATTTTCCTCACTTTTGTGCCAGGTCTCCTCACCACCGGTTCCTGGCTCAGCAAGCACAGGGAGCACCTGAGCAGGGAAGGGGTTGGGGGGACAAAGGGGAGTGGGAAAATGGGGAGCAGGAGGTGCATGGAAGGGTGGGGAGGCTGTGCGAGATGGAGGTGTTGGGCTGTGCCCCCTCAACACTTTCACTTTCTTTTTCCTGGACAAGAAGGTAGAGGCTGTTTGTGCTTTGTAAAAGATGGGAAAGGCGGGGGTGGGGGGGGGGGGTGTGTCTGTCCTGGGGGGGCACATCCAGGCGGCTCCTGTCCTGGGAGGAGTCTGTCCCAGGGGGTGACAAATTCTGGAATGGGGGAACCTTTACCAGAGGGTGGCGGTTCCATAAATGTCCCTGCACATTCCTGGCCAGGAGACTGTCCCAGGGGTGGCACATCCTGGGGACCCATCTCAATCCAAGGGTGGGGCCCAGCCATGGCCCAGCCCCACTGCACAGGGATGGTCATTGCCCAGCCCTGCTCTGGCCAGCCCCAGGTGGCAGCCAGGACCTGAGGGTCCCCCCTGCCCCCTTGGCTTTGATTCTGGCAGCTTTAGAGCTGCTGCAGAGGTGAGAATTCTGTGGGGGTAAAAGGCCTGTCTGTGGTTTGCTCAGCCCTGCAAGAAGCACAAAAGCCAAAGGGAGCCCAAGCAGTGGTTCTATGAGGGCCATTGATGGTTTTCAGAGAAGGGCTGGCTGGAAACCGCCCCTGCAGGCGCATCTGTGAGGGAATCAGTCTGGAAATGCAGGAATTGATCATTTTGTCCCTTTGTCTGAGGGACTGAGAGACCTCCAGAACCCCTGCAAATCCCACACCAATCTGCTCAGTAACCTGACCTGGACCCTCCTCCTCCTTCCTGCCTTGCTGTGGGTGGACAGTGGCCGGATGCCCCACACCCACCACAGCCACTCCCTCACTGCCCTCCACACCTGGATGGGGAGAGAAAATTGAGCAAAGGGTTCCTGGGTTGAGACAAGCACCAGGAGAGATCACTCATCAAATCCTGTCATGGGCCAGACTGCCTCGGATTTAGAGATATGAATTGAATTTATTGCTGTCAAAATCAGAGCAGGATAAGGAGAAGCCAAATAAACCCTTCAATACACCTTCTCCCTGGTATTCATAACAATGTAGTCATTGGCTTTCTCTAGGATATTGGTTTTTGCAAACTATTTTGATACAATACAGTTTGTAATCACTTTTTATCAGCTTTTGATACACTACAGTTTGTCAGCCTTTCTACCCTAATCACTGTGTAGAATATATATTTCAATGTGATAAATATAGTTAGGGCTCTCACAAAATATCAAGACAGAGACAATGTGTTGTGTATTACAACATGAACTGTTGCAGAAGTAGCTAATGCCTTTATTTGTGTAACTAAGTGACAATGGTGAGAATTTCATGAAATAGCTAATGTTGATTTAAAGTATTGGTGGAGTATCTCATCTGTATGATAAGAACACACTGAAAACTAGCAAGTAAAAAAACATCAAAAGAAAGACTGCAAAGAGGAATTTACCACTGACCCTTTGTTTACCAAGAACTGTCAAACCACAAAACAGGGGGGCCTTGTGAGAACATAAAAGATATAAATTTACTCTGCAGTATGGCATGTACTTTGTGAAAATGAATCAAGGGCAAAACCAAGCAAAAGAATTTCTGGGACATGTAAACTGGAAAGAATATTTGAATATGTGTAACCCTCCTGAGTATGTATTTAGGCAATACAATGAAAAGGTGTGTAAGACAAATTGTTGTAGTTAACGGTGTGCCTCTGGCATTTGCCAAGCACCCAGCATGCTGTTTACTGATCCTTTTATCTCTTATTAATCATGTACAAATTTTAAAGAGTGAGACTTGTTTCTCACATGGTTTAATCAAAAGCTGCATTTTGTGTACAGAAAGAGTTAAAAGGGTCGTGTGCCCCCCTGGCACTGGGAGGGGGAATGAGGAGCCCCATGGGTGCTGTGAAGAGGAAGAAGAGACCCCTGAGGGGAATTGATGCCCCCCAGTGCCCCCCAGTGCCCCCCAGTGCCGCCAGTGTCACAGCACGTCATTGTAGTGACGGGGGTCCCGCTGTCCCTTGTAGGTTCCCAGATGCTCCACGTTGGTCACATGTGGATCCTGAGGTGGGGCAGGGCCAGGGGACACCTGTGGGGGCAATGAGAGTGACACCAGTTGTGGGGACCTGGGTGGAGGGTGACACCCATGGGTGATGTGTCCCTGTCCCCTTCCTGAATTCTCCCACTGCCCGCTTGGTGCCATCAGTCACTTTCTCTTTCCTGTAGCAGAAAGAAGAGGTCATTGGTCTGGTTTATAGAATCCTTCCAACCACTGCTCTCCCAACAACTCCCTCACAAGAAAAACACAAACTAATCCCAAAGAAAAGAGACTTTTTTGCTCTCTTTATGATTCCCTTGGTGCATCCCACACAGCATTTCCTTTGGATAACAGAGAGGGGGGAATCTCCCTGAGTGTCCAACTGCTCCATGGGATTGTTCCCTGCCTGCTGGGCAGCAACCCAGACCATGACGAAGCCTTTTGTTGGGCCATCTTTAGGAACTCTCCCCATTTTGCTCATTCCCATCCTGCAACTTTATTGACTTTCCATGGAGGAAGGGGAGAAGCTCTGTCCATCCTTGGGACAGTGCACAGGAATCTCTGGAAATGCCTGTGTGTGCCTCAGGGTCTGATTCCCTGGTAAATCCACTCCAGCCTGCCCTGAATTCCCCTGCCTGGGCACTCCCTGCTCCTGCTGTGACACCCCTGTTCCCCAGCCCCTCACGTGCAGCCCCTGCTCAATACTTCCACACGTTTCCCTCTCTTCTGGTGTGCACATCCGGAACCCAAGGATTCCTTCCAGCAGGTTCCAAAGGGCTGCAGGTTATGTTCAAGAAGAAGGGTCCAGGTCAGGTTGTTGAGCAGATTGCTGTCTTTGCAGTAATTTTGTGGTTTTCTCAGTCCCTTGGGCAAAGGGACAAAATGATCAATTCCTGCATTTCCAGACTGATTCCCTCCCAGCTGCCCTTACAGGGGCTTTCCATCTAGCCCTGCTCTGAAAACCATCAAAGGCCCTCACACAGCCACTGCTTGGCCTCCCTTTGTGTTTTGTGCTTCTTGCAGAGCTGAGCAAACCACAGGCAGGCCTTTTCCCCCCACAGAATTCTCACCTCTGCAGCAGCTCTAAAGCTGCCAGAATCAAAACCAAGGGGGCAGGGGGGACCCTCAGGTCCTGGCTGGCCAGAGCAGGGCTGGGCAATGGCCATCCCTGTGCAGTGGGGCTGGGCCACGGCTGGGCCCCACCCTTGGATGGCCACGGGCTTCAAAGAGGAGGAGTTTGGGAGCTCCTTCCTGCCCAGGGCTCCATTCCCTGACTGTTCTTGTAGGCTCAGATCCAGCAGGGGATGGGCAAGAATGGAGAAGTCTGGACCCTCCCAGAGGGTCCTGCCAAGCCGCAGGACAGGACCCCCTTGCCCAGAATGTGTCCCCCCTGGGACAGGATCCCCCCAGCACAGGAGCACCCTGGATGTGCCCCCGCAGGAAAGAACCCATCCCCCATGTGGCAAAGGTGACAAATGACGTCTTCCTTATTCTGCTGCAGGAGAGACAAAGTTAAATTGTAGAGGAGGCACAGCCAGACACCCCCATCCTGCACAGCCTCCACAGCCCTCCCTGCAGACCCCTCACCCCTGCTTTCCCCACTCTGGGCTTCCCTAAACCCCTTTCCTCCTCAGGGCCTCTCCAGGTTCATCAAGGTATGAAGTGGGGGCTTGTGAAATTGACGGAAAAATTGATGGAAATGGAAAGGAAGAGAGGAAAAAGTCACTGGGGGTTGGTGGGACAGACACCCAGAGACCCTCGGAATCAGTCTGGGGTGACACTCTGGTTAAAGGCGCCTTGTGGTGTCTGTGATGGGCCCTGGGTAACCCCAAAATCTGAAGCACCCAGGGAAGGAGCTGTGACCCATCAGCCCACCCAGCAACTGCCCATCCCTGACACCCCCATTACCCTGGGAACCCAACCATGAGAGCCCCATTCCTTATGTCCCACCCTCTCTGCAAGCCCATCCAGTACCAACATTCCCCATTGATCTCCATGGTCCAGGACCCCATTCCAAGGAACCCTCTCCTGTTCGTTCCATCCCCTGAAATCCTCCTTCCCCCAGGACCTTGATTCTCCCAGCACCCACCATTCCCCAATGCCATGACCCCAAATCTCTGGAGCGCACGTTCCCCTGGGACTCCTATCCCTGTGTCCCCCCAGCTCTGGGGACCCCCATTCCCATGGCACCCTCATTCCCAGTGAGTCCCCCTACTTAGCACCCCCATTCCCCAGGGACTGGACCCTGCCTCCCGCAACCCACTGAGCCCCCCACTCCTGGGAACCTCATGTCCTACTTTGTCCCACCCAGCCTTGTCGCCATCCTGTGCCCAACTTCTGGTCACTCTGCCCCCACCAAGGGCCACCTCCACGTGGGGACAGATGTGACCTCGCTTCCTTCCCTTTCATCCAAAGAGCCGCCAGCCAGGGGAGCGGTGGCCACAGCAGCGAGTGACAGCCAGTGCACATGGCTGGGGACACTGAGATGGCCGGGAAGGTGGCGCTGCTCCTGTGGGTGAGTGCCCCAGGCACAGGCCTGACACCCCGGGGATGGGGAGGCGAGGGTACACAGGGGGGCTGCAGAGTCCCCTGAGGTCCCCAATGCCAGCAGAGCCAGTCCATGTTACCCACAGTGGACCCAGGTGGGACTGGGGATGTAGGGTGGCTTTGGGGACAGGAACAGGGGGCAGGAATTTGGGGATGGGGATTTGGGGACAGGAATGTGGGGACTGGCACCTTTGGGCTCAGGTAGGTCAGGGGATAGGGACAAGGGAACTGGGATGCAGGGACAGAAGTGGACAAGAACTGTGAGGATGTGGCCATGGGGATGGGATCATGGGGATGGGACCATTAGCTGGTGGGGGTGACCTGGGCCAGCATGGGCTGTGTCTGTGGTGTCCTCATCCCCAGAGTGTCCCCGTGTTCTGCCTCAGCCCAGGGTGGCCTTGGTGTCCCTGTTCCCAAGGTGTCTGTGCCACACAGATGTGGTGCACGGCTAGCTGAGACACAGACATGTCCCCTGGCCTCTTCCAATCTTTTGGGGCCACCCCCATGCACTTTCCCACAAGAACTGATGTCCCCATAGGGACAGTTTGGAGACACCCTAACCTGGGTGCCACTCTCCCTATGTTGCCACCACTACTGAGCCCTGTCCCTTCTCCCTTCCAGTCCAAACCCTTGGCCTCTCTGGTGAGTACTCAGGGGATACCATGGCCCCACTCTGCTCTCCTCAGCCCTGCGCTGTGGCCCTGGAAGGCTGGTGTTCCCTGTCACCTGCAGGTGCCCAGACCCTCCAGGTCCTCGTGGGGCCCCCCTGGACACCAGCAGTGCTGTGGGACACTGACCTGTGAGACAGAGTAGAAATTTTCCAGGGTAGAAATCCATTTTGATTTAGGTGAAATGTACATCTTTGAATTAAGTCTGTAGCTTGCTGTTTAGTCTCACTGCCTGTTTTCTTGAAGGGCCTGTGCTTAGAGAGACTGCTTCAGCCAAAAGACAAGAGATAAAGGGGGGGAGAAGAGAGCAGACAGAGCAAGGCAACCTGACCCAAAAGTTCCTTCTGAAGAATTAGTAGCAAGTGTCACATGAAATCAGTAGAATGAATATGTATGAACCTGTTGTGAAATTATATGCATATGTATTTGAGAGAGCCATAAAAAGAGACCTGAAGTTTGCAGAGGTACACTTGCCTTTTGAGGGGAGTAATCCCTGCATGCGTCCAGCGCTGCAATAAACATACTGGCTTTACAACTTTCACAAGTTGTAGAGTTTTTGATCTTTTCCTCAAAACATTCTGTTGACCACGAAGGGACCATCTCTGTCCCCGCAGGGCAGAAGGGATAAACAGACCCTCCTAGGTGCCCCCCGAGATCTTCCAGGAGGAGCTTCACTCATCTCAGCTTGCCTCCTGCGGAGACAGACAAGGACCTGCTGGTCTGCAGAGGATTTGGTATGTATTAGGAGGGCCCCCAGGGATAGGAAGGCTGAATAAGTCACTCAGAGACGTCTGAGTGCTGGGCCTGTGGCCTGGTCGATAGAGCGACTGGGAGATGAGAGTTCACTGTCCGACAGAGCGGCCGCTATCGACCCTGGGGGTGGGTTCGAGTGGACTCCCGTGTGTGTGTGTGTGGTGTCTGGACACTGCATCGTTGTATAGTTAATGCACTGTGTAATTAATGTTAGCGTGTTTGCAATCGTGCGAGTGCATGGTGTACAAAGGGAGTATATCTACAGTGCGGGGGGGTTTCTACCCGCAACTGACAGGGCCGAGTGAGGCCGGAGGCACCGGCCGAGGCAGGCTGTGAGGGCAGGGAGTGCCCTGTGGAGAAGAGGAACAAGTGGAGAAACGTCGGTGAAGGTATTTATTGTGTTTAGAGGTAGTGATTTGTGTAGATGGAGCACATTTTAACCGTGAGTACGAGCTCAGGGAGTTCCTCTTCTGCCTGGTAGTTAGACTTGATCTCTAGAATTTTACTGTGTGCTGTTATTTTGATTGTGTCCAGGGTGTGTGAGAACCAGAGAAAGCTGATGTAGGTAAATGCTGAAGTATTGTATGCTGTGTTGTCTGTGTTGTGTTAAGAAAAATGGGCACTTTGAGAGATATGCCCTTTCCCAGTGAGTTTGTGTGGTTCTTCCCCCACATTGTGGTAATTTGATGCTCAAATTTTATAGCAGAGTTTGTAGAAGTTTTAGGTATTTGTTTGCAACAAGTGTAGCATTTTACACAAAAGAGCTACAGTATGGTGATTGATGTTTAACTGTAGTAAAACAAATTAAAAGAATTCCAAGAACTCCCCCCTAGCAATTCAAGCCCTGACTCTTGTGAATTTGAGATTAGAGATGTGGTGTGTGTGTGTGTCTGTCTGTGTTTGTGGGCATATCAAACTTTTTGCTGTAACAACTACAGCCTGTTGCAAGGTAGTAAAGCGAGTGTCAGTAGAAGCAATGCTTGAATTAGATTGTGCAGGAAGAGAACTAGAAAATACTAGGATTTTGTAAACCAGAGTTTAGATAGAAGAGATGAATGAGTTCATCAGACTTCGCTGGTAATATAGTAAGTTTAGACTGAGAAAACCGACATAGAGGTTAAGTGATAAACTCCAAAGTGATAAATGCCAAAGGAATAGCCTGCAGGCAGTTCCTGGGAGCTTTGAGTGCACTGAGAGGCTGGCATCTTGTGTGCAATACAGAGGTGCTGATATTGCTGTTCTGTGCCTTAAGTGTAAATTGAAAGTTCCTGATCAAGCCAATTCAGAACCTGAGATACCTGCCACCTGGAGGTCTGTGTTGTGAGGAAAAACTGAGAAAAGACACTGTGAGGCTTGAGTGGAAACAAGATAGTATAAGGAGAAGGAGATAATGAGAACTAACCAGAGCAAAGAAGCTCCTGACCTAGCCCCTTTGGGAGGGGCTCTTTGGGAGAAAGCTGCCAGTAGGGGCAGCTCAGAAAAGAAAAAGATTTATAAGACTTCATTGCAGTTAATGCTGTTTTGAAATGGGAAGGTAAATGAGATAGTCCCGTATGTTAGTGTGTTTTTGTTTTAAGAAATCACCAAGAATGGCAAAGGGACTGTGAGGTCAGACCGCCCTCAGACCCACTGGTCAGGCAAAGTTTATCATACTGAAATGCAAAGCGATTACAACTCGCAAAATGAGTACATATAATTTGTTAAAGGCTCCTCCTAAAGTAAAGGAGGATAAAGAAGACCTCCCCAAAAAAGAAGAAGACTCAAACTCCAAAGTTCACACCCATTCACACCCATCCCCCTCCTAGCAGTCCAATTTCACCCAGGACTAGGAGGGAACAGACCCCTCTGCGAGAGGCAGTGAGACCAGAAGGAAAGAAAAGGGTGGAATTTTAGTTGATACAGGAGCCATAGATTCAGTTTTAAATAAAGCTTTAGTACCTGTGGAGAATGATTATGTTACAATGTGAGGAACAACTGGCCAGTCTGAGAAGGCATACTTTTGTAAACTTTTAAAGTAACATGTGTACTTAGGAGCTTTTGTATATGCCCAATTCGCTGAACATTCTCAAATGAAGTAGTTACTCTGGAGGCAAATGATATAAAGATGTTAAGCTTATCATTAACAGGCATTGAAATGAAGAAAAAATTAGTAAAGAGATATTAGAACAAGTTTTTTCAAGGGTATGGGCTTCTGCTGTACCAAAGAAAGTGAAGAATGCCCCCCCATAGTAATCAAGCTTAAAGAAAGAACACAACCCAGTGAGAATTAAGCAGTACCCCCTGAAAAGAAGATAGGGAAGAAATCAGCCCAATAACTGATAGTACTAGATTGAGGGCTGTCAATTAAGTAATGAAGAATTTATACCCTGTGGTAGCAAATCCATATATTTTACTAACTTGTTTAACACCTGAGCTAATCTGGTTTACTGTTTTAGACCTAAGAGATGCCTTCTTTTGCCTCCCTATCCACAAACCCAGCCAGAAAAATTTTGCATTCAAATGAGAAAGCCCTAAAAGCTGTACAAAACCCAGCTCACATAGTCTATGTGCCTCAAGGCTTCAAATTCCCCCCCACTCTGTTTTGGGGAGCAGCTTGCAAAAGATCTGGAGTCCTGGGAAGCTCTACAGGAAGGGAAGCTGTTGCAGTACGTAGATGATCTTCTAATAGCCACTCAGACGAGAGAAGCATGTGTGGCCTGGACAGTAAGCCTCTTGAATTTCCTAAGACTCCAAAGATACAGAGTATCAAAGAAGAAGGCACAGGTAGTGAAACAGAAAGTAATATACCTGGGCTACCAGGTGAGTGCTGGGCAACGGACTTTAAGGCAGGCTCGCAAAGAAGCCATCTTCCAAACCCCAAAACCCCAGACGATAAAGGAACTCCGAACCTTCTTAGGCATGGCAGGGTAGTGCCAGCTGTGGATTAATAATTATGGACTGCTTGTCAAACCTCTCTATGCTCTTATTGCTAATGGAAACAGAGATCTCCAGTGGACAAAGGAAGCCACACAGGCCTTTCTCCAGCTAAAGAGTGCCCTCATGTCAGCTCCAGCCCTGGGACTTCCAGATGTAAGTAAACCATTCTTTCTATTTTCCCATGAAAAACAGAGAATTGCCTTAGGAATACTGGCTCAGGACTTAGGTCCATACCGAAGGGCAGTTGCTTACTTCTCCAAGCAGCTGGATGCAACAGCCAAAAGATGGCCAGGTTGCCTCAGAGCTGTAGCAGCAGTCATGCTGAATATTCAGAAGGCATGCAAGTTTACCCTGGGACAGAAAATGACTCTGCTAGTGTCCCATACCGTGTCCACAGTACTGGAAGTAAAGGGTGGCCACTGGCTTTCACCACAGAGAGAAATACCAAGCCATCATGGTAGAGCAAGATGATGTAAAGATAGTGGTGACTAATATTGTCAACCCAGCTTCCTTTCTCAGTAGAAATCAAGGAGAAGCAGTACACCACAATTGCCTAGAGACCATTGGAGCTACCTACTCCAGCTGCCCAGATTTGAAAGACACTCCTCTGGACAATGCAGAGACCTTGATCACTGACAAGAGCAGCTGCATTGCCAATGGAAAGCGATGTGCTGAGTACACAGTTACCACCTGCAGAGAGGTAATAGAATCCGCACCCTTACCAACAGGTACCTCTGCGCAGAAGGCTGAGATAATTGCCCTGACCCGTGCCTTAGAAATAGCAAAAGGAAAGAAGATAAACATCTACACAGACTCGAGGTATGAATTCAGAGTCGTGCATGCACATAGAGCCATCAAGAAAGAGAGAGCACTGCTGATCTCACAGAGAAAGAACATCAAACATGCACAAGAGATAATCCAGCTGCTGGAAGCAGTTCAGCTGCCTGAAAAGGTAGCAATTGTGCATATTAAGGCACATCAAAAAGTGACCTCAGAATTAGAAGAAGGAAATGAGCTGGCGGATAGAGCGGCAAAGGAAGCAGCGAGAGGTGAGATGAGCCCTAATTCCAGATAGACAAATTTCCCTTGAAAGTAAGGCAGAATATAATAAGAGAGATAGAAAATTGATTGAAGATCAAAAAAGGACGTATAATCAAGAAGGGTGGGCTACCATTGAAAAGAAGCTGGTAATCCCTTCCCATTTCTTGTGGTCACTAGTAAGGGAAGAGCACCAGAAAGCACACTGAGGAATAGATGCCCTATACACCTACTTGATTGAAAGAATTGTTACTAGGAATTTATATGCCACTATTACTCAAGTGACCTGACAGTGTGATCTTTGCCTCCAGACTAACCCAAGAAATACCCCCAAGCCGAAACTCGGTCAGATTAGGAGAGACCATAGGCCTGGACAGCAGTGGGAAATCGACTTTTCAGAACTCCCAAGGAAAGGGGGGTATCAGTATTTATTAGTATTGACAGACACATTTTCAGGGTGGCCAGAAGCATTCCCCACCAGAACTGTCAAAGCTCAAAAAGTTACTAGAGTGTTATTACAAGAAGTAATACCATGCTTCAGAGTTCCAGCCACAATATCCTCAGATAGAGGATCACATTTCATTTCCAAAATAGTGCAACAGATTAGTAGCCACCTGGCTACTTCACATTCTGTACCCCCCCTAATCAAGCAGCCAGGTGGAGAAAATGGATCATTTGATTAAGCAGCAGATTGTAAGACTCGGGCAGGAAGTTAATCTACCCTAGCCCCAAGCACTTCCACTAGCACTGTTGCAAATTTAAACTAAACCTAGAGCTAAAGAAAGTCTAAGTCCCTTTGAAATGCTTTATAGAACACAAAAAGAATGCCCACCAAATTGGAGAGGTAATACTGGCCACCTACATGGTGGCTTTAAGCAAACAGCTCAGAAAAATTGAGAAACTTGTGGCTGGAACTCAGAGCAGGGAGTTAGATGGGCCAGTGCATAACATATAGCCTAGAGATTACGTATATGTTAAACCGCTTGCAGAAAAGACTTTGGAACCACAGTAAAGAAGACCATTCCAGGTGCTTCTCACCACCCTCACCGCAATCAAGATCAAAGAGCAGAATGCCTGGATCCATCACTCTCGAGTGAAGAAGGCCCCAGAAGCCCCCTTGGAGAGTGACACCAAGAGACAATGAACTGAGACTAAAACTCACTCAAGCAAAATGAGTATATTGCAGTCAAGGGTTGTTCATACTTTCACTTACAGAATTGTTTTGTATATAATAATAATTGAAATCTTAAAATTAGAGAGTACCTCTATTCAAAGTGATGCTGAATGGCCTTGGTCCCAGGCTTTTAATCAGTATACTAGATCCATGAGAGAACTTTCTGAGATAAAAGATTTAAACCTGTCCACTGTAGTAATTCATAGAGATCAAGTATATGAAGAGCAAGAGTAGCAAGAACAAGAACTGTAGACACTTCAAAAGAGTTGCTAATGCAAATCAACATCTCAAAAATCCAACCAGCCTGCTCCTCTTTCCTAAGAACATCCTTTGAGAGCTGCACAGCGTAGTTACAAAGACAGGTAGACCTTAAGAGCAGAATAAGAAAGGATCTAACTAGGATATTAGGAACAGGATTAGGAGTTCTAAATGGAATTGATTCAGAAATACTGATGAATAAGCTAGCCACTGCAGCAAGCAGCCTAACAAAATTGAAGCAGCATTTACAGTCATCTCTACTAGCATTAAGAACTAGCCAGTGGCAGATTTCAAAAGCACTGCCAAAGTAAGAAAAGGCCAGGGACCAAGATCACAAGTTATTAGTAGAAGTACTTAGTACAGTTCAAGATAATGTGATAATATATCTTTAGCTTTCAGTTGTATACAAGCACAGTTGCAGATGCAGGCAACAGCAGCTCTGATCATACAAGAAGGGAGGGAAAGTAATTTTCCAGCTGAAATTCAGAAAGTTGTCTAAGATAATGCAATTTGTTATAAATGATCGAATCTGCAGCCAAATTAAAAAAAAATTAACAAAGATTTATTAGATCAATAACAAAATATAATGCCAAGACAGCATCAACTCCGGAAGTTGGTGCTGGGTGAACCTGGATCCAACTGACAGAGTGCCAGCATCTCCCCAGTGGTTCACCCCGACTGTCTCATATAGCCAGCTTATATCCCCTATGTTCCGCCTGGGGCCGGAATGACAGAATGTCCTTTGTGTCCCTTCATATGTAGAGCTGGATCATAGAGATACAAAGCCAGTCCAGGTGTTCCAATGACTGTCTGAGCCCTTCCAGAATAGCCTTCTTTCGCATGTATTGCTGGGTCCATAGGGATGCGATGCAAAAGCCAGTCCCGGTGTCCCTATGGCCATCTTTCACATGTAATCGAGTGGTGCCAGTATTCAAAGCAATTCTGGGAAGTCGACATTCATGGTCTGGGAAGGCTTCATTCTTAAGCTAACGGACTTGATATTATCTTTAGCGTTAGAAATAGGACTCTGCTCTCAGCCAGAGTGGTCAAGTACATGAGTTGGATTCTTACAATATCTTATACACACATATATATATATACAAATAGCATGAATTAACTCTATATATGTATAACACAATTGATTTTGAAAAAAGCTTCAGTCCTGGTAAACTATAGTAAATTTCACCTATAATCCTGTTTCTAATGTAGCCACTGCCTTTGTACTTACCATACGTAATAGCACTGTTTATGTTATCCATCCCATCATTGCACTAAGATTAAATAATGAAAAAACAGTGCTCTACCCTTCAGAACATAGACTGTAAACACGAAAAATGAATGAAAAGTAGCAAACAGTAAACTTAGAATCCTGCATTACTAGAGAACAGCTGAGATTCATTTGTGAAAGCAGTACTATTAATGCCCATGATGTGTGTCTGGACACTGAACAGAGTATTTGCCACTTCAAAATTCATCCACTCACTGATCAAAAAACTGTGCTCGTATATACTGGTAAAAGTTGTGAGTGTCTAAAAACTGCTTGCACTGCTGTAAAAATTGATAAAAATGATGTTATATTAGTTAAAGTAAGTTTAAAGTTATCCTTTATTATTAATTTGAAATTAGAGAATACTACAGCGTATAGCTCTGTCAATCTCCCTATCAAATGTATGTGGTAAAGCATTGAGAGACACTTATTGTCGTAAGAGTTTGCATTAAGTAAAAGAATTTACTTATTTTCCAGGAAAGGGGGGAAATGAGACAGAGCAGAAATTTTCCGGGGTAGAAATACATTTTGATTTAGGTGAAATGTTCATCTTTGAATTAAGTCTGTAGCTTGCTGTTTAGTCTCACTGCCTGTTCTCTTGAAGGGCCTGTGCTTAGAGAGACTGCTTCAGCTGAAGGATAAGAGATAAAGGGGGGAGGAGGAGAGCAGAGAGAGCAGGGCAACCTGACCCAAGAGTTCCTTCTGAAGAATTAGTAGCAAGTGTCACATGAAATCAGTAGAATGAATATGTATGAACCTGTTGTGAAATTATATGCATATGTATTTGAGAGAGCCATAAAAAGAGACCTGAAGTTCACAGAGGTACACTTGCCTTTTGAGGGGAGTAATCCCTGCATGCGTCCAGCGCTGCAATAAACATACCGACTTTACAACTTTCACAAATTGTGGAGCTTTTTTGATCTCTTCCACAAAACAGTAGAGACACCTGTGACCTTACTGATGACCTCAGTGGGAATCTGACGCCATCCATCTTGCAACTTTTCTCCCAGGAACTGGATCTCTCGGGCAGGTCCTGTGACTTTGCTCTTTTGGATGCTAAAGCCAGCTTCCAGCAGACTCTGGATGATTTTCTCTCCTTTCTCAAATACTTCCACTGCCGTGTTCCCCCATACAATGATATCATCGATGTACTGCAGATGTTCTGGAGCTTCACCCTTTTCCAGTGCAGCCTGGATCAGTCCATGGCAGATGGTGGGGCTGTGCTTCCACCCCTGGGGCAGTCGGTTCCAGGTGTATGGCACGGCCCTCCAGGTGAAAGCAAACTGAGGCCTGCATTCTGCTGCCAGAGGAATGAAGAAAAATGCATTGGCAATGTCAATAGTGGCAGAGCACTTTGCTGCCTTCGACTCCAGCTCGTACTGGAGTTCCAGCATGTCTGGCACAGCAGATGCTGGTAATTGGCACTTCTTGCTCTTTCACCTTCATCCTACTGCAGATGGGTTTTCTGATAGTCCAGGCAAGGTGTTCAATGGCTTCATGTTCTCAGCCTCTGCAGCAGCTATGCCAAAAGCCCATCTGAGTCCCTTTGGGCCTTTGTAAGGCTGTTCCAGAGGAAGTCTATGCCCAGAATACAGGGGGCCTCTGGGCCAGTCACAATAGGATGTTTCTGCTCTTCCTTCCCAGTCAGGCTCACCTGGGCTCCCAACAGGGTCAATTGCTGCCATCCCCCCATCACCCCAGCAGTGGAAAAAGGTTGTGCTCCCACATGTCCCAATGGCATTAGGGTACACTGCACACCAGTATCAACTAAGGCATCATATTTTTGTGGCTCTGATGTGCCAGGCCATCAGATCCACACTGTCCAGAAGATCCAGTTTTCCCATGCCTCTTCCTGGCTAGAGGCAGGGCCCTCCTAGCCCTGGTTGTTATTTCTTTCCTGGGCATACATGTAGAGGTTCCTTCAAGGGGATCTGACAGATCATACCCAGCAGCTTGGTCAGGGGAGGTTGAGGTTGCCTTCCCTTTAGTGGAACTCCCTCGGTTAGTGTTTCCCTCCTTGAGTTGATGCACCCGTGCTGCCAGGACAGAAGTGGATTTCCCATCCCAGATTCCCATGTCTGCTCCATGGTCACGCAGAAAGAACCACAGGTCAGCCCTTGGGGTGTACCCTCTCTCTCTAGCTGGGGGACGGTGGGCTCTGACTTTGGGGCCTGGCACAGGTGCTGCACTGATCTTCCTCTCCTCCTCCTTCATCTCCCTCATCTCCTCTTATCAGGTCCTTCTTCACAGCAGAGACATGAGCCTGCATTGGGCTATTGATCATACTCTCACAATTTCTAAGCTTGGTGACAGAACCAAGCTCTTGGTTGTTATCAGCTCTTGGTTGTTATCAGCATTAATCATTGCAATGAAGGTGGTGTAATGGGATGGCCCCAGATTTGCCAGACTCCACAGCATTTGCCCAGTGCACCTGAACTTGTTGGGGTCATTATCATGCTGTCCATCCCTCCCAAAGTGTACCTCCAATACTGCCACTTTTATCAGCTGTTGGATCCCTTCCTCCAGGGTCTTCCAGCACATTCTATGGTGGTGCTCCTGCATTCTCTCACTGTGGACAAACCTCTCTCTGACACTCATTAAAAGCCATTCCCAGAGGGAAAGGGACCCTGATTCCCTTACAAAAATCTGATTCATACTTGAGTACTGGGTCAATGGTCCTAAATTCCTTGCCTCACCACCATCGAGTTACACTCCTGCACCCGTAAGGTCCCAGACCCACAGTAACCAGGTTGTATAAGCCTCATGTCCCCATGGTATAATGTCTTTGTGCTGTTCACCCACAGGGACTTTCATACATCAGGGACTCAGTGATGAAGTCAACCACTGGGTCTCCTGTGGGATGTGAGGGCCCTCCATTCTTATCCTTACCTGGATGCTCCAATTTCATCTTAGGTCTCCTTGTTTCCATAGGGGCGACTGCGGCTGGCTGTGACTGCCTTTGCAGTTCAGCTGGAACCTGGATGGTTGTAACATCTGTGGGTTCCACTGCTGCACCATCAGACTCTCTCTGAGGCTGGGGGAGGGTTTCTCAACACCTGGGGAAATGTACTCCTTCAGCATCTGGCCCATCTCTTTCACCAGAACCCCTACCCAGTCTGGGTGGTTCATTTCTGAGGTGGGCTGTGGGGCCAGGTCAGGCTCTGGGGCAGCAGCATCCCTTGTCTCTGGAGTAGGTGTCAACGCGGTTATCCAGGTTAATCTTCCTTTATCTCTGAATGCTAAATAGAACAACCACTGTATGATATCATTAGCATTTTGAGTGGATCTGAACCCTTTCAAAACTGGTGGTGCAGACCCAAAAGCTGGGTCAGGGGCTGGGAGAAAATTTCCCCCACTGTCATTTCTTCACAGTAAGTACCATTATTAAAAAAACCCCAAAAACACACAGTTAGTGTGTGATAGCTGTGAATCCATGTGCCTGCCTTCCAGAGGAAGTTAAAGATCCCTTAATTCCTCACCTCATTAAGCCATAAAGCAAACTTGATAATAGCCACAGTAGCTTTAGTTAACGGTTAGCCAGTGTTCCCAGGGATGGCCAGGGTGCTCCTGACGGGGCAGAAGGAAGAGCTCCAGGCCCTCTGTGAGGATGAGTGAGGGCAGCGGGCTGTCAGTGGGGGCTGGCTGGGGAGCTGCAGTGCCCGGGCAGGGAGCTGCAATCCCTGCCCCAGCTGCAGTGGGCTTCACTCCTTGTGGGGATGAGGGGCGGCGTGGGCAGAGCACACAGAGCTTTCAGGGACATAGGTGAGGGGATTCATGGCCAGCACCTTGCAGCTGATCCCCTTGGCCCCTCCTCTATTGTGGCCATGGCAAGAGCTGGGTGGGATGGCCCTGGCAGGGAGGTCTCCTTGGATTCCTGCACATCCAGGTTCTGACTGTGGCTCTGCTCCTCTCTCTTCCAGCCCTTCAAGGCCTGAGTGAAGACAACAGCCCCTCTCACATAGAAGCACATTTATATAGATGATGAGCCTCAGAACTACTTTCATCTACTGGCTCAGAAGAACCAGTATCTCTTGAAGACCTCCAGATCCCTTGGAAGGTGAGACCACCTGGAGACCAGAGGAGACCAGCTGGAGCTCCAGGCATAGCTGATGATTGGCACAGCTGAGCCTGTGGGAAGCTCCCATAGCTCCTGCCTTCTCCCTCCCTGTTGACTGCTCCCTCCCTCCAGCCATCAGACCCTGCCAATCCCCTTTCTTCCCTCCCAGCTCATCCCTTTGCTTCACCTTCCATTAATAAACAGTTTGGCTTCTTCGCTTTACCTGCATCTCCCTGGAGCTGGAGTGATGCAAATCTGGAGCCCTGGGACACACAGGCCCCTCCTGCGGTTCTCTTCCATGCCATGTTTTGTGCACAGACACAGAGGAACGAGGGCAGATCAGGCTGGAAAGGTCCCTGTGCTCGAGGTCCAGTTCCACAACACTGCGGAGTTACAGATCTTGCTGTGCACCCTGGGGCCCCTGGACTTTGGAAGAGCCAGGCTGAGGATGCTCTGAACTATGCTCTGAAGGATGCTGTGAGGGATTCCATGGCAAGCATCCACAGAGGGCAAAGGAGCTTGGAATGCTGGAAGGCTTTAAGAACAGCTTCCTGAAGGCACAGCAGTGCTCCATCCCTACACAGGATCAGGAAGAGGGCAGAACCAGAGACTATCTGCAGTGGGAAAATAGCGGGATGCGGAGGTTCAGGGACATCACACCATAACCAGTATGATCCAGTGAAGCCAAATTTATTACCCCTAAAAAGACTATAATAATTCTCTACTGTCCACGTGTCTCTAGCTAATACATGATTGGTTATCCTAACTGTTCATGTGTCTAAGACAGGATGCTGATTGGATCATCTAATTTTCCATGTGTCTGGCTGTGGATTTCTGTCCCACCCAAGAATTGTCCTTTTCCTTACTTTCCCCAGCTCACTGACAAACATGCCGAGTCTGGATGACTCTTCTTCCTGTATCTTTTTCAATGATATACTGACACCATTTTCTGAACATGTCTATTATTGTTTGTGAACATGTCCATTGTCCATTATTCCAAGCAGGCTGGAATGTGCATTGGCTGAATATGGCCATTGTCCTGCAAAAACTCCTTTATCTGCAAAAAATCCTCAACAACCATCTGGGCTTAACAGAGAGCTTTGGGTGTGCATAAGAGCAAATGCAGCAGCACAGTGCCCGAGACTCAGACGTGCCACCGTGCCAGTGCCTGGAGCGCTGTCAGGCAGTGCTGGGATCCTGGGTGTGGTTCTGGTCCCCACAGGTGAGGAATGGCAGCCCCAGGCTCAGACCCAGTCAGAAAGCCAACCAAGTGAGACCAGAGGGAGAGCAGCCTTCCAGTTTCTCTTGGGCATGGCTGCAAAACAACCCCTGATGCTGCTTCCTCCGCCTGTGTTTGGGGTGTGCTGGTGGCAGAGCCAGCCAGGTTGTGCTCTGCGTTCCAGAGCCTGTTGGGAGCGGGCATGAAAAGCTCTGTGTGCACAGCAGAGAGTCCTGGAAGGTGCTGGCAGGAGCGTCCTGTGGGGACAGGGCTCTGGGCTCTGGCTGGGAACAGCCTGGTTTCGCTGCTGTGAGCACAGGCAGGAGCTGAGGCAGGTAAAGAGGCAGCAGGTAGCTTGTGTTTGTAGAGAGCCTGGGGCTGCACCTCTGAGCCTCCACCTGGAAACACACTTGGGGGAATACCAGCTAGAGCTGGAGTGCCTGTCCTGAAAGGACCTGGAGTCATTCAGCCTTGCCAGCTTTTCTCAAGAGTGTGTTGGTGTTCCCCAGGAAAGCTACACATTTGGGGAAATGCCCTTGGAGGAAAGGGGCTTGCTTCTCAAGGAAAGTGCTTCCCAGGGAGCTCCCAGTGAGGTGGGAAGGGTGATCCAGGAGCCCTAGGCCTGGCAGCCTGAGCTTGCCACCAGGGAAGGCCTTGGAGCAGATCCTCCTGAGTGCCATCCCACAGCACATGCAGGGAACCAGGGCATCTGTTGGAGGGTGGGAAACCTCTGAGGAGGGACAGGGACAGCTGGGGGTCCTGGTGGGGTGTTGAGGGCTTCTGGGCAGGAGTTTGTGGGGGGGGGGTTGGTGTTGGTGGGGTGTTGGGGAAGGAGTTGTCTGGAAGGTGAGAGGTCTAGGCTGGAATTTGAGTCACTTTGAAGGCAGCATCTGCGGTTTAGCAGAGTTTTGGTTACAGAGGGCAGAAAGAATATCTGTGACTCTTCCTGTTCAAGGTCCTGATTCTCCTGCAGGGAACAAGAGGGGAGAGCTGTACTTTACTGGCCACTTAGATATCTGTACCAGGGGGAGGATTAGCTCTTTTGCATCTACTTTTTTGTTTGGGCTACTTTTGTAACTCTGAGTGGACTTTCATTTCTTGAGAGCTTTTAATCTTTAAGAGAATTAGGATAATATCATCCCTTCATAGAAAACCACTTGCTAACCGAAGAATGGCCTCTTTTTTTGCCTCTGTGTAGTGCTATGTTCTGTAAAGTGACTCTCAGTGGATGACATTAATGCAAATGAGCTGCTGCTTTGAGATGAGAAGCAACATTTAAACTCTTCACTTTCTCAGGCCAAATTGCAACTTTTTTGAACTACTTGAGTTGAGCAATGGGAGGTAAAGCTTTCCTGAAGTGAGGATTCTTAAATGCCAGAATCTTCAGTGCCTTCACCACTAAAGTGTCTTTGTGCTAAAGGAAACTACTTCAATGAGAAAATAATTTCAGCATGGAGTGAGGGCTTCTGACTGAGACCAAGTGTTGCCAGCAGTTGCTCCAGGTGCTCCTGCCAACAGCCCCTGCAGGAAGGAGCACAGCCCCCAATGCACGTGGGCTTTGGCTCCCTCTGGCACAGAAGCCCCCTGGGGGCACAGGTCTCTGGGGCAGGAGATGGGCACCAGCACTGCCAGGGCTCGGGGGGTGGCAGGTCTGCTTGGGTGGGGACTCTGCCACACCTGCTGATGTCAGTGCTCCCCGGGCCCCAGGGCTCAGAGCAGCATTCGTGCCCTGGCCCACACATTTCCTCTCTGTCACACCCGCAGGTTTAGGATGGCCACCGCCAGGACGTGTCCCAAGGAGGCCGTGCCTGCTGCTGTGGAAGGCCCTGTGCCCTTCCCAGCGTGGCTGCCTCAGCAGCTCTGGGGCTCCTTCTGCTGCCCTGAGCCCACAGAGCAGGGCAGCATTTGCTGATGGCCTGAGCCATTCTTAAAGACCCTGTCAGGCTGTTCAAGATAGAATCTGAAAATGTTAGCCTTTGTGTTTTCCCAGATCAACTGCACCTGTGTAAGCAGTATGATAAATGATATAATTGTAAGGTGTGATGATTATTTAGTAATTTAATATAATTATAATATAATCATAAGAAGAATCATAAGAAACTATGTCGGAAATTTAAGGGGGGCTATGCTCAGCTGTAATCTATGTATACAGTAGAACTATATAAATTTAATAATTAACATGAAAGTTATATAAAACGATAGAATATAAAAACATGTTCATCTTGACTGTATGGTCAGAGTCAGATTTGGGTTTGTACCTCTGACACCCAGAGCTCTTCAATAAAAGCACCTGCATATAATCATTCTTGTGATTATGTGTTTCCGAACTCTAACAGGGCTGGCTTATACACTTGGGATGAGATATTCCTTCCAGCCTGGGCCACTTTGGGTGGGCTGGGGGCGGCCCCAAGGCGGGGGGCAGTGTGTGCAGGGGCCCTTTGTGACACGGTGCAGCATGGTCACTGTGGCATAGAACGGGTGTCCAAGGGCCCTTTGTGACACGTGGTGACATAGGAGCTGGCGGTGACAAGACCACGCCACAGTGCTCGGAGCACGCGATGGGACAGGACGGGACAGAGCGGTGCCGTGAGGAGCCCCCGCACAGCGCACTCGTTCGTGTCTGACCCGGAGCCTTTCCGAGGCGTTATTCCTGCAGCTGACCTCGAGGCCAGACCACGGGACTTGCTGACCCGTGGCCTTCCCGAGGCTTCTCTCTTGAAGGTGCCGTCCAGGCACAATTGTAGGACCTGCTGACTCGGAGCTTTTCCCAGCCATCTCTCCTGCAAGACATGGAGCAGAGAGCCCCAAGAGTGCCAGAGCTGGCCTGGGGGGAAGAAGAGGAAGAAGAGGAAGAAGAGGAAGAAGAGGAAGAAGGCCCTGGAGCGTCCCCAGCACAGGACAATGAAGAGGTGGTACCGTTCAAGCCACCACAGGAGGGTAAGTGGCAGAGCTGGGCCAAAGGGTTGGTGCCTGCAGCCAGCTTGGTGCCATCCCATCCCATCCCATGCCATCCCATCCCATGCCATCTCATCCCCTGAGCCATGCCCATGGACAGGATGGAAGAGGGGGTGGGCTGACACCCTGCAGTGGCCATGCTCCATCCCCTGGGGCATCCTGGGGCTGTCTCTGCCTGCAGAGCGCAGGGCTGGGCTGTGTTCTCTAGCCTCTCCCGCAGCCCCTCAGCTCTCCCTGTGCTCACTCTTTGCCAGGTGCAGCCATGGAGCCCACACAAGAGCAGGACCCCACCCATGGCCTCTTCCACAGAACAGCACAGGTACCTGCAGCCACCCCCACCTGGGCTGGGCCTGCTGTCACTGTGCTTGGAGCATTCCGTGCAACATCCCTAGCTTCCTGCCCTTCTCCTACAGCTGGTTTGCAAATTCATCAAGAGAATTCGGGAAGAAGAGACCAGCCCTGTTGGTAATGGGCTCAGAGCATATTCACACATCTTCAAAACAAAGACCAGTGCTGCCCTCCTGGATATGCTCGTAGAGGAGGGCTTTTCCAATCCAAAGCAAGTAAGCAGCCTGTGGCCAGGGTTTGATCCTCCTAGGAATTGCTTGGCCTCCCAAGCCACGCCTGCTGGTCACTGGAAAACTTTGAGGCCACATGGCAGTGTGGTGGGAAGGGCAGCACTTCTCTGGGGAAGCTGGGGACATTCCTCTCTCTGGCAGCCTTCCAAGTCTCCCCATACCTTCTCCAGGTGCCCGCCCTGGTCAGGTACATCCACCAGTGGCTCCTGGCCAATCAGTTTGCTGAGCACAGGCTGAACAGGACCCTGCTGGATCTCACCGAAGCACAGCCTGCTGACGTAGTCATGGCGCTCCTGCGTGTGGCCCCATCCTGTGACAGGTATGGGGCCCACCTGCCCAGAGGGCTCAGGGCTCCCCAGCCCATCAGCCTGTACGGCCTGGCCCAGGTGTCTGACCAACTGAGAGTTCCAGGGCCCTCTGGCTGCTCTCTTTGCCAGCCCTTGCATTCAGCCCTCAAGCCTGCTGCCATGCTCCCTCGCTGCCGCTCAGGGGCCTGTCCCCACAGGGCTGGGCTGCCTAAGTGCTGCTGGCCAGGGCCAGTGGGCAGAGGCAGAGATGGCAGCCAGCTCAGATCCCCACTGCTGCCCAGGCCACGGTGCCGTGTCTGAGACCCCGCTGAGAGAGAGCTCTAACCCCACAGAGCTGCTTTCACCATGTGGAAGAGCATCATGTGCTCGCCCAGGACTGCGGAGCCGGCGCTGCTGATACTCCTGGATGTGCTGGGCAACTGGCCAGAGCACAGCACCTGCACGTCTGATGGGGACAAAACAAGTGTCTTTGTCCTGGCTGTGAGTTTCTGCAACTGGCCTTTGCTGGCCCCAAGGCCGCCTCTCCAGCAGCTTTCCATCTTCCTTCCCCCATTGCATCTCCCTGCCTCAGGAGCTGGGCTGAATCCTGGCCTCGGGGCAGCTTCAGGGGCACCAGGCCCGGTGCTCCCCCTGCGTCTCTCTGGGCCTCTCCCTCCTGTGCTCTGGCCCTGCCACACAGACACCTCGGCACTGAGCGCTGTCTTGGGGGGCTTTGTCCTTTGCAGGCAACTGTGGTGATGTGGAAGATCCTCCAGGTGCCCTGTGTCCCACATATGGTGACCGTGTATTTCCCACGCCTGTTTGTCCATCTGCTCTTCCAAGTCTTCTTCAGCACTCTGGATGTGCCAGAAGAGGTCGATACCTTCTGGAAGGGATGCCAGGAAGAGCATGGCCTTGCCACCAGCCCCAAAAGGTGCTCCATCCCAGTCCTCCTATCCCTGCCACATGGCCTGCGAAGGAGCCAGTGCTCCCAGCGTGACCCGGGTTTTGCTCTGCACGCAGGTTTGCAGTGCAGACCCTGAAGTCCCTGCTCTGCCGAATGCAGCAGGAGGACGTGGTGGTGGCAATGGAACGCAGTTGTGGCTGGGACACACTGCTGTGCGCTGACACCCACCACTATGCCGTGGGTCTGCTGGCCAGGTGAGACCCGCTTCTCCCCACTGCCTCTGACATTTGTGCTCTGTGCCCAGGGTGCTCCACACAGATCCTGAGGTCATGAACCAGAGGGCCTTGTCACCAAGGGATGGCCAAGAAGACTGGTAAAACGGCCTGGAGAGGAGGGTGCCCACAGGGAGCTGCCTCCCAAATAGCCCAGGGCCCCTTGCAGGATGCTGGGGAAACACCAGACCTTTGTGAGTTAGTCCTGGCAGAGGTTTATCCCCATGGCCCACAGTCTTGGTTCCTTCTTCTCCTGCCAGGGAGATGTGCTGTGTCTCCATCCCCTTGTGTTCCCGCATCGCTCGCTACCTGCTCCGGCTGCTCAGCACACAGGAGCCACGCTGGGAGCTGCCCGCCCTGGCCTTCCTTGTGGAGGTGAGCCTGATGGCCAGCGCTGCCTTGCTCAGCTGCCTCCCGGCTCTCTGCCCTCTCGGAGCCGCAGCTCCCTGGGACAGTGCCCGTGCCCTGTGCTGCTGCCTGGGCCCAGTCCTGTGCGGTTCTGGGATCCTGCCAGCCGGGTCTCCTGTCACTGCCCTGTGCCTTTCAGGTCCTCGAATTCCTGGACTTGAGTGAATGTGATGCTAATAGAGTCCTGCAAATCTTGTCAAGGCAGCTGCAGAGCGAGTGCAGGGAGAGGCGTCACCTGGCGCTCAGGGCCCTTCTCGAGCTCATTGAGGAGCCCTCCATGGTGAGACGGGGGCAGCGGCTGAGGCTGAGCTAGGGGAATGCAGTCACTTGGGCTTGGCTGGGCTTTGGGTGCCAGGGCAGCTGCTCCCAGCTCTCCTGCCTCCCAGTTCAGCTGCTTGAGTGCTTTGGGACAGACCTCTGGCCTCCAGGCCCTGCGGCAGCAGGATGGCGTTTCACAAACTTGTGTTCTGCACAGACCAAAAAAATGTGGAGCCTGACTGAAAGTCTTGTGAAGCTCCTGTGGGACACAGATGGAGAGACAGTTAGCATGACAGTCATGCTACTCAGCTTTATCATCTTGGACAATGACATGCTGATGCCCAGCCCCATCACACTGCAGCTGCTTGAGGCGCTCCTGCCACTCTTTGACCACGTAAGGCTCGCTGCCCCCAGCCACTACCACTGGCTGCTGCCCGGACACTTTGTGCCCTGTGGATTTGCAGGCCTGTGCCAAGCTGAGCCCCATGCACCCAATGCTGAGGTCTTTTTCTCTTCCTTTCATACAGAACAATAGCCAGGTGCAGCTGCTCTCCATACTGCTCTTCCGAACATTGGTGACTCTTCCACAGGTAAAGGAAAAAAAGGCCCTGAAGACACCCCTGCGCCAGAGCCTGCTGCCACTCTTCTTCCACTGCCATGATCAGAATCGGCTTGTAGCACAGGTGAGGACTCGTGGGCTGCTGCTGTCCCCCTAGCAGTGGGCTCGGCTGTCTCCTGCCCTGGCGCCTGCCGCGCTGGAGCCTCCTCCAGGCCTTGGCACAGGGATGCGGGTCCAGAACCCTGGGCTGTGGGGCCATCTCCGCATCTCTGCTGCTCTCCAGGCTTCTCAGGAAATGCTGCTTTGTGTGGCTGAGTTCCTGAAGAGGAGGGATCTTGAAAGACTGGTGAAGAGCCAGAAGCTGTGCAAGTTCATCGAGCGCTTGGTAAGGACGGCCTGGAAGCCCCAGCCTCAGCCTGGAGAAGCCCCCAGAGCGTGGTGCTCAGAGTGCGGGGCTGGCAGCTGTGCCCCTGCCCGCTGCTGCACCCAGAGGCCGCGCAGGCTCTTCTCCAGACTCCTGTGGGCCCGAGCCGGGGGCCGATGCAGTCCCGGCCCGGTGGGGCTGTGGGGCAGGCCGGCACCGCGGCTCCCCGGGCAGCAGCCGGCCCTCTGCCCCCTCCAGAGCCCGGCGCCAGCTGCTGCTGGCCGCGCCTCAGGGCTGTGCGGGCAGGGGAGGCCGGGGCTGGGCGCAGGCAGCGCCCGCCCGAGGGGCTGAGCCCGCGCCGACCTTTCCCTCCTGCTGCTCTCTCCAGCTGGTAGAGGACAGCAGCAGAGCGGCCGAGCACCTGCGCCGGGCCCTGCCCTACCTGCAGAACCCACAGGAGTCCCTGCGAGCGGCGGCCATCAGGTTCATGGGTGAGCCACGAGCCCGGGCTCCCTCCCCGGCCCGCCGCAGCTCGGTCCCAGCCCCGCCTGCTGCCCCGGCAGCGCCAGCCGGGCCCGGCGCCGTGGAGCCCCGCCGGGCCTCGGCGCTGCTGCCGCCCTCTGGCAGCCGTGCCCTGGGCCGGCAGCGTGCGGCAAGGGCCGGGCTGAGCCCTGCCGGGCCAGCAGGGCGTGTGGCCACAGCGCCGGCAGCGCCGCTGGCAGGGAGCTGTGCCGCTGGGGCCGTGACAGGCTCTGTGTTCCCAGGGATGGCCGGGCAGCACCTGAGGGGGAAGAAGGAAGAGCTCCGGTTCATCTGCTACAGTGAGTGAGAGGAGCGGGCTGGCAGCGGGGGCTGGCGGGGGGAGCTGCAAGCCGTGTCCCGGCTGCGGGGGGCTCTGCTCCCTCTGCAGCCAAGGGGCGGCGTGGGCAGAGCACACAGAGATTTCAGGGCCACGTGGGGGATTCGTGGCCAGCAGCTTCGGGCTGGTCCCGTTGGCCCCTACTCCCTCCTGGCCATGGCTAGAGCCGGCTGGGATGGCCCTGGCAGGGGGCTCTCGACGGATCCCCTCAGATCTGGGATTTGACTATGGCTCTGTTCCTCTCTTTCAGCCCTTGAACAGCTGACAGAGGACATCAGCAGTGACGTGTCCGATGTGGCATTTCAGACATTGTATGTTCTCCAGGCACTACAGAATGAGCAATCTTCCGTCTTCCAGAGGCTGCAGGATCAGCTCCGCAGGGCATGGAGAACACGGCCTCGTCTGTCGGAGCTCGGCTGTCTGCACTGCTGGAGCTCTGCAGAGAACTGAGCACAGAGGCTCTGTCTGCTGGGGCCACCTGAGCCAGCAGGAATTTTCTATTTCCTTGAGATTGTTCTTTTCTTCTTTTTTTTCTTTTCTTTAGTATATGAATATAGCTTTTCTATGAGTATAGTTTTTTTCTTCAGTATATGAATATAGAGTGTGTTATAATACACAGACTCCCAGGATCTTTTTTTTTGCTTCCCAGGGTCTCCAGGGCATAGGGGAAGACGGGGAAAAGTGTGCTTGGGCTCAGCAAGCTGTCCAGGCATGCAGTGTTGCAGGGAAAATGGCCAGAAGCCCCTTGGCCTTTGGTGGTTCTGCTGAAGCTTTGTGCTGCCAAGTGAATGGCTGGGCAGGGGCCAGAGCTGTGGGGATCCCTGTGAGAGCGGTGCCTGGAGATGGCCACAAGCCCTGTCCCAGGCAGGAAGCGCCATCCGTGTCCTCCTGCCCGTGTGATGCTGGTTGGATTGCTGAGGGCTCCGAGGTGCCTCTGGATGGGGCTCCTCTGGAGCTGCTGTGGGGCTGCGGCGCTGCTGCCGGGCAGGTTGGCCGGGCTGGGGGAGCCCCTGAGGGGACGGGGCCACGAGGGGACGAGGGGCTTTGGGAGCCCTGTGTCTTGGTTTGACCCTGGCACAATGCCAGTGCCCTCATGAAAATACTTTCTCCCTGGTGTCTGCTGTTAGATGTGATCAGAAATAGAGCAAAGCAGGCTCCAGCTTAGGAACAAAAAGGAAAAATATCTTTATTAACCTACGACTATGTCTAAAGAGAAACACACAGAACTCTGAATGAGAACTTTCCAAAAACATTCCTCCTCCCCCCACCCAATTTCCAATACATCCACCCCTCAGATCATCAACTCTCAGTCCGTCACCACCCTTTAGATAATCAATTCTCAGTTTATCAAGTAGAGAGGAGTCCTTCTTGTACCATAGGCTTCCCCAGGAAACACAGTTGAAACTTCTTGTGTTTCCATGTCCCACGTGGCACTGCCCAGAGTACATCTGCCATGGCGACATCTTCCTTCCATGCCCAGTGCTCTCACCACTGCGCATGGACCAGAGCTGCTTCTAGGGTTCCCCTTTTAAGGATGCTCTGCCCAGTTCCAAAAAAGCACAGTCTCTCACTTTCAGGACACCTGTTCCCCCCAGTTCACCCACTGGGGCCGAGGGGTCTTGAGAACAGAGATCTTCTTCTTCTTCCCTGAAGACGGACCGCACCACCACCACCCTCCTCACCCGTTGTCTCTGTTCACGAGCCATTGCCTCCCACCCAAAAACTCAGTCTCTGTGTCACAGGAAAAATGGTTCTGTCCATGGCTATACAAGAAAATTCCAGCCAAAGGCCACTCCATCACCTCCTCTCACCTAAGATTCTTCTCAACTTCTCTCATGGCTCATTTCCTCTTATCTCATCTCTATCCCTCTTCTCATTCAAGTCCTGGATAATCAGCATTTGTAAGGTTTATTTGGGATTTGGGGTTTTTATCTCTTTGATTGGTTTGCGTGGGATTGTTTATTTGGGTTTTTCTCTGTTTTGGTTTGAACTTTTTATTTGCTTTTTTATAAATGACTGGTTAAGTTGGCATAGCCAAACTGAAGAAAATGTAAACCAGGCTCGACTATCCAGAAATTCCTTTTGGCTGGGTTTAGCTGCATCCCCAGGCTCAGGATCACCAGTATATTTGCAGATTTTGCTCTGCATCATCAGCCTGCCCAGACTCTTCTCAGTGTTTAACAAATGAAGAAGACAGTGGACATTGTGCCAAGCTTTCTTTCAAACTGAAAAACCTGGGTCAGCATCACAGAAAAGAAGAAAAAAAAAATCACCAGTTAGAACAGAGACAGTGTCTGTTAATAATTTTGTACATTTAGAGGCAAACCTGGGCCTAAAGCTTCCATCTCTCAGTTCCTGATGCTCGTTGCTACCCTTCAGCCTTGACTGCCCCTGATATAACTGACTGCTGTCCAAGTTGGGCTGGGGATGCTCAGCCTGGAAAGAGGAGACACTGGGGGGGCCTCACTGTGGCTCTGCAGGACTGGAAGGGTCCCACAGGGAAGAAGGGGACAGAGTGTTCAACAGGGCCTGTGGGGACAGGACAGGGGGATGGCTTTCAACTGCAGGAGGTTGATTGAAGCTGGATCTAAGGCAGCTGCTGTTTGACACTGAGGGTGGGGAGGCACTGGCCCAGGCTGTGCACAGAGGCTGTGGGTGCCCCATCCTTGGGAACAGGGCTCCCCCAAGGTCTGGGGAAAGATTGCTCAGCTTGGAACAGGATGGTCTTCAGAGTCCCTTCCAAGCCCAACCATTCAGGGATCCCATCATTCTGTGATCTCCATTGTCCACTTCAGGTTGGCCCTGGACTCCTGGGAACTGTGATGTCACCTCCCCCGTTCCAAGTGGAACTGCCAGCACCCGGCAAAGAGCACAAGACAGCCCTTGGCCGTTGTGTCAGCACACCCTTCGCTCTGCTCCTGCCCACTGCTGTCACCCTCCTTGTCACCTGCCCCTGCCACCCCCATCAGTCCTGAAAGCTCACTAGTGCCTGGATTTTGACACCCATCCCTACAGGATGCTCCCATTTGTCCTGAGGAAGGTATGGTGCAATTCCATAGAGGTGGACACCCCCAACTGCCCGGGTGGGCTGGAGCTCTGTGGGCCTGGTGTGGGACAGGGACTCCACTCTGAGGTTCTGCCACCTCTGCAGGCTGTCACCGACGGAGAGGAGGAGATGGAGGTGGAAATGCAGACTTATACAGTGGAGGACGTGGAAATGGAGGAAGAAGAGACTGGAGAGGAGGAAATGGAAGTGGATATGCAGACTTTTACAGTGGAGGATGTGGAAATGGAGGAGGAAGAGACTGGAGAGGAGGAGATGGAAGTCGATGTGGATGTGGATGTGGAAGAAGAGATGGAAGTGGAAATGGAAGACTACATAGAGGACATGGACATTGATGAAAAAGATGAGGAAGAAGCCATGATCTTGGGATAAAGAGCAATGCCAGCAGCAGGACAGGCATGTGGTCCCCAGAGGCAGAGTGGGTCCCCTGCTGCCAGGCTGGGGCTGGGCTGGTCCCTGCTCAGGGACGTGGCACCCTGTGCACTGGATTCTGGAGGCCATCCCCAGCTGGTCCTGTGCTCGCTTTGGGCCGCACAAGCTCCATCCCAGACCCAGCCAGGCTCAGTTCTGGTAGCAGAGTCCTGCTGGGCCAGCGTGTGCCAGCCTGGGGACACATGGAAGAGCCCTCTGTGCCTGACTGCAGTGACCATGGCACTTGCTTTTCTTCCAGGACCGATGGACATCCCGGATAGAGATGCCACCCTTTTGTACATACGTTTTACAGTTTTTTGTCGTCTTCAGGATATAGGATTTAGGGCTTTTTTTCAACTTCTGCAAATACATTGCATATATTTTTGCTAGATATGTTCTTACGTATATAGGTTCTCTGGATTGTTGTTGCTACGAAATGTATATATGTTCTATGGATTGTTGTTGTTACAAAATATACATATGTTCTCTGGATTGTTGTTGTTACAAATATTCTTACAATGTAAAAGTGTTCTGTATTCTTGTTGTTGTTCTTCTGAAAATAAACAAATTTTCTTTTTCACACCGCAGTTCTCTTTGCATTTTTGGGGAGGGGAAAGCATCCAATCCCTCAGCTCCAGGTTCACACTTGTACAGTCACCTGCAAACCCAGAGGCCAGTGGCTATTTCTGTCTGTGGGATTTGCACACTGGAGCTTTGCTTTTGAAAGTTTGGGCAGCCTGGCTGCTCAGGGAGGGATCTCTCTGCCTTGAGGGTCTCTGAGCTCTTTCCTCTGTGTGAGGGGCTTGAATCTGTTCTTTCCTCACCTCCTTATCTGCAGGATTCTTGGTGGAGGCTTTTGCAGACAGGAGAGCATGGCAGGAGGGCTGGAATGAAACAGTTATGTCTAGAGTCTGGCTTTAGGTAGTTGATTCATCCCGTAGCTGCTGGGCCTTAAAATTCTTTAAACTCCACATTTCATCTCCTCATACCAGTGTGGGACTGAGACAACACTGAGCTTCTGGGCTTTTTCTGTGTTAGCAGAACAAACTATTGCACTTCTAAACTGTGCCCATCAGCACTGACTGTTATAAATGAGAAGCTTGACTAGGCCAATATTCAAGCAACAATCAATTTATTAATTAATATGGTAAAGTATGAGCAAAACAGAGCTGGGTACAGTGGGGGAAGTTTTGCCTCCAACTGCACGCTGATATTTGGGGCTTACAGGTATTTATAGGGGTACTCAGAAGCTTTCTCAGCAGTTTCTATTCCCAATTTTTTTACTCATCAGCAGTTCGTATTCCCAATTTTTACATCACAATTCTATACACTATTGTGATTTAGTTTTTCTTCAGGATGTGTCCCAAAAAAGCGGATCCCCATATGGTGTTTGTATTTTCCCAGATGTTGGTCCAGTTTCTGCAAGAATAAAGACGAATCCCATCTGGTGAAGTCCAGCTCCCCAGATGTGGGCCCACCTTTTCAATTACAGTGACTATAAATCTCATATCAGTGAGGTCCAGCGTCCCTTGGTCACAATTATAAATCCTTGAGATGATGTTCATCTTCGTTTCTCAAGCTGATTTTCTCGGTTTTGTTAAGGTGTGAGATAAGCATATTTCCTTTATATATATTCCAAAACTATGGTTTCAAGCAATATTCTAAAATTATACTTCAAAAGGTTATTACTGCAGCACTCTTTAAGGCCTGACTACAAGCAAAAAGCAACATCCTTAATGCTTTAATTCAAATGTTCCTAAATCAATCAAGGTTAATTGCAAACAAAAGACAGGTTCAAAGGCCTTCTTCCATGCTTGACTTTCCTCAGTTATTGTTAGAATTCACAGCTGTCCCATGGTCGGTGTGCACACACATCGCAATCCCAAATACACACATTGCCTGTCTGTACCTGACACCAAACACAGCTTTGTATTTCACATAACCTGAGGCTTCACCCCACTCAGTACAGACATGAGGGGGGAGCTGCTAATACTGCTCATCTCTGCCCCTGGAAGAGAGGCATTCAAAAAATGAGATGCCCTATAGGATTCTGGTTGTGTGCTTTCCTCAAAAACATGGTGAGATGAGGTCTGTAGGACTCATTTCTTCAGAAGGGCAGGAGAAACCTCTGAAGGCCTCCCCTAAAGGGCCTCCTTACCCAGCCGTCTGACACAGATTTGCTTCTGAAGAGCTTTGTAATTTGTCCTTATTATGCTCTATCTGTGATTTAATGAAAGCCTCTTTCTCTACTGTAATTGAGCTCTTCATCTCATCTCATGAAAAGCAGAGCACAATCCCTTCAGAGATGGTGTCTGAGTAACAGCCTGTTTGTGTTTCCTCTGCTGTGCTGCTGCTCATGGAGCTGCTCACTCCTCATTTAAAAGTAGAAAATAAACAGATTTCTCTGAGGCAAAAATACATCAGTGATGCCACACAGAGTAGGTTTGAAGAGAAAACTCTTCCACTGCCCAACTGAGCAAGCAAGATCTTCCCTGGTTCTGCAAAGAATAGGAAGAAGGGAGTTTTCCTTAGTGAGCACCTGAGGCCTCATGCAGGTGATGCTCAGCAAGAGGCACCTGGGCATGGCAGCTGTCAGCTAAACAATTGGCTCTGGGCAGGTAAGAGTTGGCAGGAGGTAAGAGTGGAAAGTCAAAACAACAGGATGCTGAGAAACTTGTAAGAGGAATAATGACCTCACTGAAAACCCACCCCATCTTAAAGATTAAAGAATTTTACAAAAGTCCACTATAATGTCCTGGTTTTGATCAGTCTGATCTTCCTAAAAAGCATTTTGCAATCAGAATTAGGAGTTGAGAGACACTCAAGAAGGCTCAGCAGAGGATTTTCCATTGGGACCTTAGTACATATCTTTTACTGTGCCTTAGTTTGGAAGGAGGCCCCGAGCTCCAGCTGCAGCCTGGGGAGACCCTGTAGACAGAAACACTCCCCAGAGCTGCTGTGGCACTGACCCAGAACCAGAATCTGGAGGGAACTGTGTCCAGTACTTCCCACTAGAAAACACTTGAAGCTTGATCCACACTTCTCAGTTCAGAGCACAGGCAGTGCCAGGAGTCACCAGTTTGCTGCTGCTCTGTGCAGAACTGGTGGCTGTGAGTGGCAGAGCTGTGGGGTGAACAGGCTGATGGCTTTTTGAGGCACACAGAACCTTCCATCTCTACTGCCCTGTCCCCTGAAGAGAGTGGATTTTCCTAGAGAAATACCTGGAGAGTGGGAAGGATGAAGAGAAAATCATTCCCTGCCCGTGGATGCTGTGCTTGTTGCAAACACAGGAGTTGCATCTGGTAGGAGTCCTTGCTGCCAATCCACAGGGATTCCAGGCTGAGATCAGCTCAGCTCTGTCATTTGCCAGGAGATTGAGGATCAGACTTTGCACCACACTTCCTGAGCTGCCCTGACCCAGCCTGCAGAGCAAGAAAGGATCAGGATCAGGTTCCAGCGCTGTTTTCAGCACTGTTTTATTCACCCTGAGGAGACAGCAGGAGGCTGCTGGTGCCTTTGCCTTGGGAATTGGAGATCATGGCTGCTCTTGTCCATCTCCTGCTTGCCACTTGAATTTTATCTGTAAAAGGGCAACAACCTTTTTCGATCAGTGCTTCCCAGAGTGCTTTCATGACAGGGAACTTGGGCTTTTTCTTGCAGATACCATGATTAGCAGATCTTGAATACTCACAAAGTCAAGGAGAATAAAGCAGCCTCACAGGCCACATTTGCAGTGCACAAACACAGCCCTGTTGCTGCTGCTGCTGCTGAAATAGAATCAACTGACAGAGGCCATCACAGAAATTGCCTCTCAAGTGTCAAATCAAATGAAAAAATCCACCAGGAGGAAGAAGAGCCAGAACTTCTTGACTCCCTTCCTTATTTCTTCCGTGCAGCAGCCTCAAATGGAGATGCCCAGAGGCATTCCCAGCTGCTGCTGATCCCAGCTGGAGCCCAGCCTGCTGCCCAGTCCCAGCGGGAAGCTGAGCCCAGCCCGGGCAGCTCCCGCAGTGTCGGGAGCTCAGCGCACGCGGGGCCAGGCCCAGAGCCCCGGGCACGGCCGCCCATTGCGGGGCAGCGGCGCAGACGGAATGTCCTGCGGCCCAAACCTCCTGCTCCTGCCACACAGCGCCAGCCTTCTCCCCCTCCTCCTCCTCCTCTCCCAGCACGCCACAAATTCCAGCTCGGAGGAGGCTGCCCCAGGGAGGGCTCAGGCTCCCTGCAGAGGAACAGGGCATCTTTCAGGCACTTCCACAAGCTCAGGGTTCCCATTTCATGGGGAATCTGGGGTAAAAATGGCCTTGTAAGAAGGAAAATAGCAGAGGGAATGGATTGGAAATTATTAGGAAAAATGACCCTTTTTACAGACAAAGTTCACCAGGTCATTCCCTGCATTTCTCCTTTACAGATTCTTTCACTCATCTCCTGAGAGGTCCAGTTTGTTCTGCTGCTTTCCATGAACTGATTTTTATCACTGCATGACATGTAGAAGCAGCGGAACTGAACGAAGAAACAAACTCCCTCTGTCAGCCCATTTTCATCTTCTAGATCACTTTCAAGGTGTCCATGGGGATGATGGAATGATTCTCACACAGCTCTCCATTTCTGGCTGCAAGCTCTGGAGATTCTCTCTCGGCATTCAGTCAGGCTTGCATTCCCTAACAATTCCTGGGAGCCCGTCATGGTTTCTTAGGGTAGAACAATAACAATGAAAACCTGACCAATGGCACAACAGCCCAGCCCACAAGGAAAAGAAAGAACAAGTTGTCAAGTTCTCAAACCTTAGTCTTTCTTTGCTGAAATAGTCATGCTGCACGCACAGTGTGGAAAGCCAAGAGAAGCTGCAGTTGGTGGCACATCTTGTGACAGAAGCTGCACCTCGTTCTCCAGGAAAGGTTCTTGGAAAGAGCAAACAGGACTGAGGAGAAGATGATGGGAAAACTGAAACAGCTTGTAAGAAATGAAATTAAAATGGAGAGAAAAAATCCAAGACATTTTACTGTATTTATTTTTATGCTCCCCTTTTCCATCTTGCACTAATTCTCCATCCCATTAATTCCAAATGGATCTCACCTCAAAGATCCATGACTTGGCAGGTTTTAGACACTGTCAAATACCATGAGCTACACACACTTTGCCTTCCCCTGGTTTTCTTGGAGAGCAATGCTGGAGAGGTAAGTGCAGTTGTGGGTCAGGTACAAATTCTGCATTCAGGGAATGAGTTCCGATAGTGTTTGACCCTCAGCAGGGACAATGCACAGCAGCGACCAAGGGGATTCCTGTGCCGCTGTGCAGGAGTGCAGACTCTGGGTCTGGGCTGAACACGGCAAAGTTCCCGTGTTTGGACAGGCTCAGGGGCTGCCCCCGGGGAGCGTTGGGCTCGGAACGGGGGTGAGCGGGCAACGGACAAACGGACACGGGGACAAACGGCCCCGGCACTTCAGTTGCAGCAGCAGCAGCGGCGGCGGCAGCAGCAGCGGCAGCAGCAGCGATAGCAGCGACATTTTAGATTCCCTCTTGCTTGTCCTCTCCCTCTCCTGCAGTCCCGCACCCTCTCCCGGTCTCCCTTACCGGGGGCCCCTCCTCTCCCAGTCTCTCTCTCCCCATGCCCGGCCAGGCCATGCCCCCGGCCCGCCCCCGGCCCCGGGCGGGGCTGCTCCGGCCCCAGCCCCGGGCGTCCCGCCGCGGTCTCGCCTCCGGCCGGCTCTGGTCGTACTGGCGGTGGCGCTGCTGGGCGGGCATCAGTTCCTGGGGCTGGGGCGGCATCGCCTCCCTTTGGCTCCGCCTGGCCCGAGCCCGGCCCCGGCCCCGGCCCCGACCACGGCCCCGGCCCCATCACCGGCCCCGACCACGGCCCCGGTTCCTGCCGGGGCCCGCGGAGGACACAGTCGTCGCGGCCGCTCCCGCCGCCTCCGCTGCGGCTTGCCCGGCCCGAGCTCCGCCGCTCGGCAGCGCGGCCGCCGGCCCCGAGCCGCCGCTGTCCTGTTGCAGGGAGCGAACGCCCGGGGATGGCCGGCCCGGGGCCCTTGAGGGGCGCTCGGGGGCCGTTGCCGGCCCCGGGCCGAGCGCTGCCAGCCGCGTCCCGCCGGCAGGGAAGGCGCAGCAGGGCCTGAAGGAGCAGTACCGGGTGGGCTCGCTGCTGGGGCGCGGCGGCTTCGGCAGCGTCTTCGCGGCCACGCGTCTCTCGGACGGCGCCCCGGTGAGCGGCGGGGCCGGCGGCGGGCGCAGGAGAAGGGGGGAACGAGGAGGAGGAAGAGGGCAGAGGATGGGGCTGGGCAGCGCGGACGGCGAGCTGAACCCGCTGCTTCCCTTGGCTTGCAGGTGGCCATCAAAAGGGTGCCACGGAACTGCGTCCGGCATTGGGACGAGCTGGTGAGTGAGCGGGGCCAGCGGGAGAAGCCGGGCCGTGCCGGGCGGGGATGAGGCGAGGCCCGGCAGGGTGGGAGCCACCAGGACGCCTCGAGGGAGAGTGGGCGTGGGGCCAGCGCAGGGCGCAGAGCCAGCGCAGGGCGCAGAGCATCCTGGGCTGGCTGAGGCTTGCTGAGCCCCGGCACGGCATCAGCCCCACTGACGGCATCGTGCTCCTCCCGCAGCCCGACGGCACCAGCGCACCCCTGGAGATCGTGCTGCTGGCCAAGCTGTCCACTGGCTTCCCTGGTGTGGTCCAGCTGCTGGAATGGCGTGAGCTCCCCAATGACATCCTGATAGTGATGGAGCGGCCGGAGCGCTCTCAGGACCTGCAGCATTTCATTCGGGCACGGGGGTTCCTGCCCGAGGAGGTGGCGCGGGAGCTGTTCCACCAGGTGCTGGAGGCCGTGCGGCACTGCACCAGCTGCGGGGTCCTGCACAGAGACATAAAACCAGAGAACATCCTGATTGACCTGGCCACAGGGCAGGCCAAATTGATTGACTTTGGCTGTGGCACCTACCTGCAAGACACAGCCTACATTCACTTTGCAGGTGAGCCCATGCAGGAGTGTGCTCCTGGTCCCAGCATCTCATGGCCCAACATCTCACAGCCCAAGCTGGGTGTGGCACCGGGGATTCTCCCTTTTGCTGCCCTTCATAGCTCTGAGTCTTTGGCTGAGTTGCTTTTGAGCATGGCTGAGTGGGGTTCCAGCTTCCAGCCCTGCTGGCAGCCTTTGCCCACCACTCTGCCCAGGACTGGGGCTGGGGCTGGGGCAGCCGGCAACAAAAACACCCGTGGGTGGGGGTAGCAGAGAGGGTTTGCCAGAACCTGTGCCCCAGCCAGTTTTGTGTGCAGGTGAGAAAGGGCTTTTGACTGCTCAACTCACCTGGTTTGTCTTGGGTTCATGTTTCTTGGGGCAATGCAGGCAGGGAGGATGAAGGCATGGTTTTTCCCCAGCACTAAGTGGGTTTTTCCTTGTCATGGTTGGACCTTGCCAGGGCTTCTGCTGCTCTCTAACAACACCAGTGGATTCCTTTCGAACCCCAAGTCTGTACACAAGTCCCAGGTGCTGGCGAGAGGGCAGCGGTCACCCCGTGTGCAACTGGGGCAGCCCCCACAGGCCCAGGGAGGGTGGGCCCAGGCTCTGGGAGCAGCAGCATCCCCCTGCTGAACTCTATCTGTATTCCATAGGAACACGGTCATACAGCCCCCCAGAATGGACCCACTTTGGCTGGTACTATGGCAAGCCAGCTACCATCTGGTCTCTGGGCATCCTGCTGCACCAGATGGTCTGCGGGGAGCACCCCTTCAGGACTGGAAAGAAGATCAGCTGGGACCATCAGCTCTCACTGCCACAAAGGCTCTCTCAAGGTAGATCCTCATCTCTGGGCATGGGGGGAATACCAGTGCTGGGAGACAGCAGCAGGCTTGTGAGCATCCCGCTCTGGCAGCTGCTGAGGTGGCACATGTCCTGCTCTCCTGCTCTCCTCCAAAACAGGGAATGGATGGGAAAGTTTAGGCCCCGCTCTGAGCACATCCAGCATGGCTTGGGCACGGGAACAGTGGGGCAAAGCCAACAGGAGCCTTCTCCAAGTGACCGGCGGTTTCTGGTTTCTCTGCCCAGAGTGCCAAGATCTGATCAGGCGGTGTTTATCCATGCTGGACGTGGAAAGGCCCTCCTTAGAAGAGCTGCTCTGTGACCCTTGGATGCAGGATATTCATCTGCCCTAGAAGAAGGGAGAGAGCCACAGGCACACTGTGATGCAGGGCCCTGGTAAGTTCCAGCTCCACACATGCCTTGGCCATGAGAAGCAAAGGAACCCAGAATTTTTTGTCCTTTTTTGTCCTGCCTGTGTCACTGCCCAGGGCTCATCAGATGGGAACACACAGCCCTTGTGCTGGAGCTGAGCTGTTCTGCCCAGCACCGGTAGCACAACAACTTGATTTGGTTGTCCTGGTTCCCTGACAGCTGGGGCCCTGGGCAGAACCCTGAGAGCCTGGTCTCACCCCAGGAAGGAGAAGGAGCCCCTGGAGAAGCTGTACTAGGTGGGCCAGCTGCTTCTGGAGACAGCGAGGACGACATCAGGGATGGCAACCTCTTCCTGGACCTGGCCACTGGCCATCTGAAGATGATGGACTTCAATTCTGGCCCCTTCTCCAAAGCCAGGCTCCACAGCGAAATTGCAGATGAGTCCACACGGAGGGGGATGCTCCCAGATTTGGGCATTGCACAGCCTGGCCAGGAACCAAAGTTTCCCCCTTTGCTGGGGCAGATGCAGCTAATCCTTCAGTCGGCTGCCCAGCTGCTTTTGGCAGGGCTGGGGGAATGGGCTGGGCTGGGTATGAAATGGGAGTGGGCTCCTGGCCCTGCCAACAGCCCCCAGCACCCACCGTGCCCCGGGCTGGGGCTGGGGCTGGGGCTGGGGCAGCCAGCCCGACACAAACAAACCCCATGGCAGGAGCAGAGGTGGGACTCCAGAACCTGTGCAGGGGCTGCTTTGCTGTGCAGGCAAGGAAGGGCTTGGGCTGCTGCACTGCCCTTGTTTGCTTTGGGATCACCATTATTGTGGGGGTCAGTGCAGAGGGGAAGAGAGAATGCCTGGGCTTCCCTCACCTGTGGGTGGGTTTTTCCCTGGCATGCAGGGTTTGGGCTTTTCTCAAGCCCCTGGCAGAGATAATATTTTTTACCTTGTTTTCCCTTTTTGTCTGTAATCTATTTTCAATAATTGGTTGTTTGTTTTTCTAGAGGAAGCGTTCCAGGTGGGCTCCAGTCTGGATCAGGAAGTGCTTGGGACCAGCTATGGCGTGGATGGGCCGTGTCCTTGGAGAAGGCTGAGGACATCGTTTGGGACCAGCTTTTCTTCCAGCAGGGGATGGCGTGAGGTGGGTCCCCGTCTGCTTGGCATGGTTGCATCAGAGCTTCTGGGAGATGGCAGCGAGCACAGGAGCACCCTGCTCTGGGCAGCTGCTGAGGAGGTGAATGTGCCCTGGCTGGCTGCAGGCTGGGCACATGTCCTGCCCTCCTGCTCTGCTGCCAAAGGCAGCAGTGATGGGCAGCTCTGGGCACCGCTCTGAGCACGGCCAGCATGGCCTGGGCACCGCGGGCGGCTGGGAGAAGGGCACAGGAGCCTTCAGCTGACGGGTGCTTTCTGCTTTCTCTCCTTGCAGCCGGGCTCTGCGGATGCTGAGGCTGCTCTGGGCTCTGCCAGGGCTCTGCTGGGGCTCAGCACCGGCCCAGAATCTGCCAAAGAAGAAATGGTGTGACCTGCAGCACAGACTCACTTGAGCATTTTGGCAACACAGCTCAAGTTGGCAGTGTGTTCACCTCCAAGTGAAAACATGACACCCCTCAAAAACTAAACTTGTTCAATAACTTTTGAAATGGGATGACCCCAAATGACATTTCTCAGCTTGCTCAAGCTGTAGCTCAGCCCTTCTATGAACAGTTCATTCCCCAGTAAAAGTTCTCTTTTACTTTCCAACTGCTCCCTCTTTTCCCACAGTGAGTTCCCAGCCCATTGCAGTCTCCATCACACTGTTGCCTTCCTTGATGTCCCTCACAACAGGGAAGAGGGAGCCCCAGGCTTAGGGGATTCTTCCTGTCACTGGCTGAGAAGCAGCAATGTCTCAGATGTCAATGGGATTTTAGTGTAATTCAGAGTCACTCTCCTGCCCTCAGGTCTGTTCACTGCTGAGTTCCCACTTCCCTTTTTCCTTGTCCTTGCAGCAGGATGAGCTCTCTGAATCCCCTTGAGTCTCCCCACTCTTCCCAGCCCACCCACCCACCTCAGTGATGCCAAAGCTGAAGCTTCTCTGTCTCCTCTGGCACACCAGTCCAGTGCCCTGTGCAGGGAGCCCCAACCCCAGAGCACAGCACACAACAGTGCAGTCTGGGCTGGAGCAGCTGCCCCTCAGCCCTGGCTTGGCTCTTTGTGGCAAGGGAATGCTCCCTGTTTCCAGCTGTCCCTGCAGGATGGCCCCAGGGCAGAGCCCAGCGGGGCTCCCACTGCAGCCCCTGGAGCTTGGGGCAGACAGTGCTCCCAGAGCTGAGGTTCCTGGGGAGCACCCGGAGCTGTGCCTTGCACTCTGTTGCCGTGTGTCACAGTGCAGGCTGGCTAGTGCTGTGTGACTGCACCAGCCCCTGGTTTGACTGACAGGGGCCTCGCCCTGTCACATCTCCCCCAAGGCTGCAGAATTTCACTGGCCAGAGTCTGACAAAGCACAGAGATCAAAGCAATGAAATTATCCAGACTGGGCTTTTCAAAGGCCCTTTGGAAGGAAGGGCTTGAGAATAAATGCTCTCTGTTTGCCACATGAACATCGAGGTGAATGGTCTCTGTCTCCAACTCACTCCCCCTCCAGCAAACATTACAGCCTCCCATCCCTCACACATCCCCCTCGTGCCTCCCCACTGCCATGTCCTGTCAGGGCTCCCTCAGCCCCTCATCCCTTCCTGGCCCCGTCCCCTCAGGGTCTCCCCCAGCCCGGCCAACCTACCCAGCAGCAGCGCCGCAGCCCCACAGCAGCTCCAGAGCAGCCCCATCCAGAGGCACCTCGGAGCCCTCAGCAATCCAACCAGCACCACACGGGTAGGAGGACACGGATGGCGCTTCCTGCCTGGCACAGGGCTTGTGGCCATCTCCAGGCACCGTTCTTACAGGGATCCTCACAGCTCTGGCCCCTGACCACCTGCTTGTTGGCAGCACAAAGGCTTCAGCAGAACCACCAAAGTCCTAGAGGCTTCTGGCTATTTTCTCTGCTACACTGCATGCCTGGACAGCTTGCTGAGCCCAAGCACCCTTTTTCCCCTCTTCCCCTATGCCCTGGAGACCCTGGGAAGCAAAAGAAAGATCCTGGGAGTCTGTGTATTACAACACACTCTATATACTAAAGAAAAAATAAAAGAAGAACAGTCTCAAAGAAATAGAAAATTCCCACTGGTTCAAGTGGCCCCAGCAGACAGAGCCTCTGGGCTCAGCTCTCTGCAGAGCTCCAGCAGGGCAGACAGCCGAGCCCTGACAGATGAGGCCGTGTCCTCCATGCCCTGAGGAGCTGATCCTGCAGCCTCTGGAAGACAGAAGATCGCTCACTCTGTAGTGACTGGAGAACATACAATGTTTGAAGTGCCACATCTGACACGGCACTGCTGATGTCCTCTGTCAGCTGTTCAAGGGCTGAAAGAGAGGAACAGAGCCATAGTCAGATCCCGGACCTGAGGGGACCCGAGGAGAGCCCCCTGCCAGGGCCATCCCAGCCGGCTCTAGCCATGGACAGGAGGGAGTAGAGGCCAACGGGACCAGCCCGAAGCTGCTGGCCACGAATCCCCCACGTGGCCCTGAAATCTCTGTGTGCTCTGCCCACGCCGCCCCTCGGCCGCACAGGGAGCAGAGCCCTCCGCAGCCGGGGAAGAGCTCGCAGCTCCCCCCGCCAGCCCCCGCTGCCAGCCCGCTGCCCTCACTCACCGTTGCAGATGAACCGGAGCTCTTCCTTCTTCCCCTTCAGGTGCTGCCCGGCCATCCCTGGGAACACAGATCCTGTCACGGCCCCAGCGGCACAGCTCCCTGCCAGCGGCGCTGCCGGCGCTGTGGCCACACGCCCTGCTGGCCCGGCAGGGCTCAGCCCGGCCCTTGCCACACGCTGCCGGCCCAGGGCACGGCTGCCAGAGGGCGGCAGCAGCGCCGAGGCCGGGCGGGGCTCCACGGCGCCGGGCCCGGCTGGCGCTGCCGGGGCAGCAGGCGGGGCTGGGGCCGAGCTGCGGCGGGCCGGGGAGGGAGCCCGGGCTCGTGGCTCACCCATGAACCTGATGGCCACCACTTGCAGGGGCTCCTGTGGGCTCTGCCGGTATGGCAGGGCCCAGCGCAGGTGCTCGGCCGCTCTGCTGCTGTCCTCTGCCAGCGGGAGGGAGCAGCAGGAGGGAAGGGTCGGCGCGGGCTCAGCCCCTCGGGCGGGCGCTGCCTGCGCCCAGCCCCGGCCTCCCCTGCCCGCACAGCCCTGAGGCGCGGCCAGCAGCCGCTGGCGCCGGGCTCTGGAGGGGGCAGAGGGCCGGCTGCTGCCCGGGAAGCCGCGGTGCCGGCCTGCCCCACAGCCCCACCGGGCCGGGACTGCATCGGCCCCCGGCTCGGGCCCACAGGAGCCTGGAGAAGAGCCCGTGCGGCCTCTGGGTGCAGCAGCAGGCAGGGGCACAGCTGCCAGCCCCGCACTCTGAGCACCGCGCTCTGGGGGCTTCTCCAGGCTGAGGCTGGGCCTTACAAGCTGTCCTTACCAGGCACTCAGTGAAATTCCACAGCTTCTGGTTCTTCACAAGTCTTTCAAGATCCCTCCTATTCAGGAAATTGGCCACACAAAACAGCAGTTCCCGAGAAGCCTGGAGAGCAGCAGAGATGGGGAGATGGCCCCACAGCCCAGAGTGCAGGACCCGTGTCCCTGTGCCAAGGCCTGGAGGAGGCTGCAGCCCGGCAGGCGCCAGGGCAGGAGGCAGCCGAGCCCACTGCTAGGGGGACAGCAGCAGCCCATGAGTCCTCACCTGTGCCACAAGCTGATTGTCATTATGGCAGTGGAAGAAGAGTGGCAGCAGGCTCTGGCACAAGGGTGTCTTCAGGGCCTTTTTTCCCTTTTCCAGTGGAAGAGTCACCAATGTTCGGAAGAGCAGTATGGAGAGCAGCTGCACCTGGCTATTGTTCTGTATAAAAGGAAGAAAAATAAAACTCAGCATTGCGTGCATGGGGCTCATCTTGGCACAGGCCTGCCAATCCACAGCACACAAAGTGTCTGGGCAGCAGCCAGTGGCCGTGGCTGGGGTCAGCGAGCCTTACGTGGTCAAAGAGTGGCAGGAGCGCCTCAAGCAGGTGCAGTGTGATGGGGCTGGGTATCAGCATGTCATTGTCCAAGATGATAAAGCTGAGAAGCATGACTGTCATGCTAACTATCTCTCCATCTGTGTCCCACAGGAGCTTCACAAGACTTTCAGTCAGGCTCCACATTTTTTTGGTCTGTGCGGAACACAAGTTTGTGAAACGCCATCCTGCTGCTGCAGGGCCTGGAGGCCAGAGGTCTGTCCCGAAGCACTTGGGCAGCTGAACAGGGAGGCAGGAGAGCTGGGAGCAGCTGCCCCGGCACCCAAAGCCCAGCCAAACCCAAGTGACTGCATTCCCCAGCTCAGCCTCAGCCGCTGCCCCCTTCTCACCATGGAGGGCTCCTCAATGAGCTCGAGAAGGGCCCTGAGTGCCAGGCGACGCCTCTCCCTGCACTTGCTCTGCAGCTGCCTTGACAAGATTTTCAGGACTCTATTAGCACCACGTTCACTCAAATCCAGGCACGCGAGGACCTGAAAGGCACAGGGCAGTGACATGAGACCCGGCTGGCAGGATCCCAGAACCGCACAGGACTGGGCCCAGGCAGCAGCACAGGGCACGGGCACCGTCCCAGGGAGCTGCGGCTATGAGAGGGCAGAGAGCTGGGAGGGAGCTGAGCAAGGCAGCGCTGGCCATCAGGCTCACCTCCACAAGGAAGGCCAGGGCGGGCAGCTCCCAGCGTGGCTCCTGTGTGCTGAGCAGCCGGAGCAGGTAGCGAGCGATGCGGGAACACAAGGGGATGGAGACACAGCACATCTCCCTGGCAGGAGAAGAAGGAACCAAGACTGTGGGCCAGGGGGCAAACTTTTGTCAGGACTGACTCACAGAGGTCTGGTCTTTCCCCAGCATCCTGCAAGGGACCCTGGCCTATTTGGGAGGTGGCTCCTTGTGGGCACCCTCCTCTCCCAGCCTTTTCCAGTCTGCTTGGCCATCCCTTGGTCACAAGGCCCTCTGTCTCACAACCATGGGGACTGTGTGGAGCTCCCTGGGCACAGAGCACAAATGTCAGAGGCAGTGGGGAGAAGGGGGTCTCACCTGGCCAGCAGACCCACGGCATAGCGGTGGGTGTCAGCACACAGCAGTGTGTCCCAGCCAACAATTGCGTTCCATTGCCACCACCATGTCCTCCAGCTGCATTCGGCAGAGCAGGGACTTGAGGGTCTGCACTGCAAACCTGAGTGCAGAGCAAAGCCCAGGTCACGCTGGGAGCACTGGCTCCTGTCTAGGGACATGACAGGGATAGGAGGAGTGGGATGGAGCCCCTGTTGGGGCTGGTGGCAAGGCCATGCTCTTCCTGGCATCCCTTCCAGAAGGTATCGACATCTTCTGGCATATCCAGAGTGCTGAAGAACACTTGGAAGAGCAGATGCACAGATACGTGGGAGGAAACACACCGTCACCATATGTGGGACACAGGGCACCTGGAGGATCTTCCACATCACCACAGTTGCCTGCAAAGGACAAAGTCCCCTGAGACAGTGCTCAGTGGCAAGGTGTCCATGTGGCAGGGCCTAAGCAAAGGAGGGAGAGGCCCAGGGAGACACAGGGGGAGCACGGGGCCTGGTGCCCCTGAAGCTGCCCCGAGGCCAGGATTCAGCCCATCACCTGAGGGAGGGAGATGCAGTGGGGGAAGGAGGATGGAAAGCTGCTGGAGAGGCGGCCTTGGAGCCAGCAAAGGCCAGTTTCAGAAACTCACAGCCAGGACAAAGACATTCGTTTTGTCCCCATCAGACGTGCAGGTGCTGTGCTCTGGCCAGTTGCCCAGCACATCCAGGAGTATCAGCAGCACTGGCTCCGCAGTCCTGGGCGAGGACATGATGCTCTTCCACATGGTGAAAGCAGCTCTGTGGGGTTAGAGCTCTGTCTCAAGGGGGGTCTCAGACACAGCACCGTGGCCTGGGCAGCAGTGGGGATCTGAGCTGGCTGCCAGCTCTGCCTCCGCCCACTGGCCCTCACCAGCAGCACCCAGGCAGCCCAGCCCTGTGGGGACAGGCCCCTGAGGGGCAGTGAGGGAGCATGGCAGCAGGCTTGAGGGCTGAATGCAAGGGCTGGCAAAGAGAGCAGCAAGAGGGCCCTGTAACTCTCTGTTGGTCAGACACCTGGGCCAGGCTGTACAGGGGAATGGGCTGGGGAGCCCTGAGCCCTCTGGGCAGGTGGGCCCACCCACCCAAGCAGACCTTCCACCCCCCCGAGCCCTGGCAGCGCTGGTGCCCATCTCCTGCCCCAGAGACCTGTGCTCCCAGGGGGCTTCTGTGCCAGAGGGAGCCAAAGCCCACGTGCATTGGGGGCTGTGCTCCTTCCTGCAGGGGCTGTTGGCAGGAGCACCTGGAGCAACTGCTGGCAGCACTTGGTCTCTGTCAGAAGCTCTCACTCCATGTTGAAATTATTTTCTCATTGAAATAATCTCCTTTAGCACAAAAACACCTTAGCAGTGAAGGCACAGAAGAATCTGGCGTTTAAGAATCCTCACTTCAGGAAAGCTTTACTTCCCATTGCTCAACTCAAGTAGTTTCAAAAAGTTGCAAACTTCCCAAATTCATTGGGATGGCCTGAGAAAGTGAAGAGTTGGAATTTTGCTTCCCATCTCAAAGCAGCAACACATTTGCCCTAACATCATCTACTGAGATTCACTTTACAGAATGTAACACTACACAGAGGCAAGAAAAAGGCAATTCTTTGGTTTGCAAACGGTTTTCTATGAAAGGATGATAATATCCTAATTCTCTTAAAGATTAAAAGCTCTCAAGGAATGAAAGTCCACTCAGAGTTACAAAAGTAGCCCAAACAAACAAGTAGATGGCAAATGGCTAATCCTCCCCCTGGTACAGATATCCAAGTGGCCAGTAAAGTACAGCTCTCCCCTCTTGTTCCCTGCAGGAGAATCAGGATCTTGAACAGGAAGAGTCACAGATATTCTTTCTGCCCTCTGTAACCAAAACTGTGCCAAACCACAGATGCTGCCTTCAAAGTGACTCAAATTCCAGCCTAGACCTCTCACCTTCCAGACAACTCCTTCCCCAACACCCCATCAACACCAACCCCACCCACAAACTCCTGCCCAGAAGCCCTCAACACCCCACCAGGACCCCCAGCTGTCCCTGTCCCTCCACAGAGCTTTCCCACCCTCCAGCAGACGCCCTGGTTCCCTGCACGTGCCATAGGATGGCACTCAGGAGGATCTGCTCCAAGGCCTTCCCGGGTGGCAAGCTCAGGCTGCCAGGCCTAGGGCTCCTGGATCACCCTTCCCACCTCACTGGGAGCTCCCTGGGAAGCACTTTCCTTGAGAAGCAAGCCCCTTTCCTCCAAAGGCATTTTCCCAAATGTGTAGCTTTCCTGGGGAACACCAACACACTCTTGAGAAAAGCTGGCAAGGCTGAATGACTCCAGGTCCTTTCAGGACAGGCACTCCAGCTCTAGCTGGTATTCCCCCAAGTGTGTTTCCAGGTGGAGGTTCAGAGGTGCAGCCCCAGGCCCTCTACAAACAGAAGCTGCCCGCTGCCTCTTCATCTGCCTCAGCTCCTGCCTGTGGTCACAGCAGCAAAACCAGGCTGTTCCCAGCCAGAGCCCAGAGCCCTGTCCCTACAGGACGCTCTTGCCAGAACCTTCCAGCACTCTCTGCTGTGCACACAGTGCTTTTCATGCCCGCTCCCAACAGGCTCTGGAACGCAGAGCACAACCTGGCTGGCTCTGCCACCAGCACACCCCAAACACAGGTGGAGGAAGAAGCAGCAGGGGTTGTTTTGCGGCCATGCCCAAGAGAAACTGGAAGGCTGCCCTCCCTGTCTGTGCTGCCACTGGGCCTCTTCTAGCCAGATAGCGAGACGGGTCCAGGGTTCCTTCAGGCGAGCAGTCTCAGGCCGGGCAGCTCAGCCTTCAGCAGGCCGAGTGTCCGAGGCCTAAGTGCCCCAAGCCTGACATCTTAGCAAGCTCAGTGATTATCAGCTCTTAGTGATTTTCAGCTCTTTTATAATTTCAGCTCTTTGCTTGCTAAGATGCTGGCCTCAGTGGCATCCACAGAGCAGATGGAGAGAGAGGAGAAGGCAGCCTCGGAGATTCCACGATGGTTAATTTGCAGGGGGTTCGCGAAGGGTTCCGACGAGCAGCTCTTCTACCAGAATGGGCCAGGATGGCTACTTATATAGGGTTAGGGGGGATTGAAAACTGACCAATTGTAAGAGTTAGGGAAAATAGCCTATAGGGTCACAGAGCGATAAGCTAGGCCAGAGGACCTAAGTGAGGACTCCAGGCTTAGCTATTCTGACTCAGCAATTGCTTATCTCAGGCTTACATCCTCCACGGGGCCCTAGCCATCTCAGTGTCCGCTACACCTGTGGTCTCACTTGGTTGGCTTTCTGACTGGGTCTGAGCCTGGGGCTGCCATTCCTCACTTGTAGGGACCAGAACCACACCCGGGATCCCAGCACTGCCTGACAGCACTCCAGGAACTGGCACGGTGGTATGTCTGAGTCTCAGGCAATGTGCAGCTGCTTCATTTGCTCGTAGGCACACCCAAAGCTCTCTGTTAAGCCCAGATGGTCTTTGGTTCTGCCCTCTTCCTGATCCTGTGCAGAGATGGAGCACTGCTGTGCTTTCAGGAAGCTGTTCTTGAAACCCTCCAGCATTCCAAGCTCTTTGCCCTCTGTGGATGCTTGCCATGGAATCCCTCACCGCTGGGTTCAGAGCATCCTCAGGTTGGCTCTTCCAAAGTCCAGGGGCTCCAGGGTGCACAGCAAGATCTGTAGCTCCACAGTGTTGTGGAACTGGACCTCCAGCACAGGGACCTTTCCAGCCTGATCTGCCCTTGTTCCTCTGTGGCTGTGCACAAAACACAGCATGGAAGAGAATGGCAGGAAGGGCCTGTGTGTCCCAGGGCTCCGGATTTGCATTGCTCCAGCTCCACAGAGATGCAGGTAAAGCGAAGAAGCCAAACTGTTCATTAATGGAAGGTGAAGCAAAGGGATGAGCTGGGAGGGAAGAAAGGGGATGGGCAGGGTCTGAGAGCTGGAGGCAGGAAGCTGTCAACAGGGAGGGAGAAGGCAGGAGCTATGGGAGATTCCCACAAGTTCAACTGTGCTAATCATCAGCTATGCCCTGGAGCTCCAGCTGGTCTCCTCTGGTCTCCAGGTGGTCTCACCTTCCAAGGGATCTGGAGGTCTTCAAGAGATACTGGTTCTTCTGAGCCAGCAGATGAAAGTAGTTCTGCAGCTCTTCCCTCAAACATCATCTGTATCAATGTGCTTATGTGAGAGGGGCTGTTGTCTTCACTCAGGCCTTGAAGGGCTGGAAGAGAGAGGAACAGAGCCACAGTCAGAACCTGGATGTGCAGGAATCCAAGGAGACCTTCCTGCCAGGGCCATCCCACCCAGCTCTTGCCATGGCCACAGGAGAGGAGTGGCCAAGGGGATCAGCTGCAAGGTGCTGACCATGAATCCCCTCACCTATGTCCCTGAAATCTCTGTGTGCTCTGCCCACGCCACCCCTCATCCCCACAAGGAGTGAAGCCCACCGCAGCTTGGGCAGGGATTGCAGCTCCCTGGCCAACCCCCACTGACAGCCCACTGCCCTCACTCACCCTCAGGGAGGGCCTGGAGCTCTTCCTTCTGCCCCATCAGGAGCACCCTGGCAATCTCTGAGAACACAGGCTAACCATAAATAGGGCTGCTGTGGCTATTATCCTATTTGCTTTATGGCTTAATGAGGTGAGGAATTCATGGATCTTTAACTTCCTTTGGAAGGCAGGCACATGGATTCAGAGCTATCACACAATGTGTGGGTTTGGGGTTTCTTTAATAATGGTACTTGCTGAGGAAATGACACTGGGGGAAATTTACTCCCAACCCTTCACACAGCTCTTTGAGTTTGCCCCACAAATTTTCAAAGGGTCCAGATCAACTCAAAATGCCAATGATATACAGTTGCTGGTGTTGCTGGTAAGCCTGTTCTATTTAGCATTCAGAGATAAGGGAAGTTTAACATGGATAACCACACTGACACCTACCCCAGAGACAAGGGATGCTGCTGCCCCCGAGATTGACCCTGCCCCACAGCCCACCTCAGAAATGAACCACCCAGACTGGGTGGGGGTTCTGGTGAAAGAGATGGGCCAGATGCTGAAGGAGTACATTTCCCCATGTGTTGAGAAACCCTCCCCCTGCCTCAAAGAGAGAGAGTCTGATGGTGCAGCAGTGGAGCCCACAGATGTTACAACTGTCCAGGTTCCAGCTGAACTGCAAAGGCAGTCACAGCCAGGAGCATTCGCCCCTGTGGAAACAAGGAGACCTAAGAAGAAATCAGAGCACCCAGACAAGGACATGAAAGGAGGGCCCTCACAACCCGAAGGAGAACCAATGGTTGAGATCATCACTGAGTCCCTGATGTACGAAAGTCCCTGTGGGTGAACTGCACAAAGACATTGTATGATGGGGACGTGTGGCTTACACAACCTGGTTAATCCGGGTCTGGGACCTTATGGGTACAGGAGTGCAACTGGATGGTGGTGAGGCAAGGAATTTGGAACTATTTACCCAGGTCTCAGGTGTGAATCAGGTATTTGTAAGAGAGTCATGGTCCCTTTCCCTCTGAGAGCAGCTTTTAATGACTGTCAGAGAGGGGTTTGTCCACAGGGAGGGAATGCAGGAGCACCACCATAGAATGTGCTGGAAGACCCTGGAGGAAGGGATCCAACACCTGATAAGAGTGGCAGTATTGAAGGTACTCTTTGGGAGGGATGGACAGCATGATAATGACCCCAACAAGGTCAGGTGCACAGGGCAAATGCTGTGGAGTCTGGCAAATCTGGGGCCATCCCAATACACCACCTTCACTGCAATGATTAATGCTGATAACTACGGAGAGACAGTGGGTTCTGTCACCAACAAGCTTAGAAATTGTGAGAGTATGATCAAAGGCCCAATGCAGGCTCAAGTCTCTGCTGTGATCAAGGACCTGATCAAAGAGGAGATGAGGGAGATGAAGGAGGAGGAGAGGAAGATCAGTGCAGCACCTGTGCCAGTCACAGGCCCCAAAGTCAGAGCCCAGCGTCCCCCAGCTAGAGAGAGAGGGTACACCCCAAGGGCTGACCTGTGGTTCTTCTTTCATGACCATGGGGAAGACATGGGAAGGTGGCATGGGAAATCCACTTCTGTCCTGGCAGCACAGGTGCATCAGCTCAAGGAGGGAAACACTAACCAAGGGAGTTCCGCTAAATTGAAGGCAGCCTCAACCTCCCATGACCGAGCTGCTGGGTATGATCTGTCAGATCCCCTTGAAGGAACCTCTACTGTGTATGCCCAGAAAAGAAATAATAACCAGGGCTAGGAGGGCACTGCCTCTAGCCAGGAAGAGGCACGGGAAAACCGGATTTTCTGGACGGTGTGGATCTGATGGCCTGGCACATCAGAGCCACAAAAATCCGATGTCTTAGTTGATACTGGTGTGCAGTGTACCCTAATGCCATTGGGAGATGTGGGGGCAGAACCTGTTTCCATTGCTGGGGTGATGGGGGGATGGCAGCAATTGACCCTGTTGGGAGCCCAGGTGAGCCTGACTGGGAAGGAGCAGAAGAAACATCCTATTGTGACTGGCCCAGAGGCCCCATGTATTCTGGGCATAGACTTCCTCTGGAACAGCCTTACAAAGACCCAAAAGGACTCAGGTGGGCTTTTGGCATAGCTGCTGCAGAGGCTGAGAACATGAAGCCATTGAACACCTTGCCTGGACTATCAGAAAACCCATCTGCAGTAGGACTCCAGAAGGTGGAAGAGCAACAAGTGCCGATTACCAGCATCTGCTGTGCCAGACATGCTGGAACTCCAGTACGACGTGGAGTCCAAGGCAGCAAAGTGCTTTGCCACTATTGACATTGCCAATGCATTTTTCTTCATTCCTCTGGTAGCAGAATGCAGGCCTCAGTTTGCTTTCACCTGGAGGGCCATGCAGTACAACTGGAACCGACTGCCCCAGGGGTGGAAGCACAGCCCCACCATCTGCCATGGACTGATCCAGGCTGCACTGGAAAAGGGTGAAGCTCCAGAACATCTGCAGCACATCGATGATATCATTGTGTGGGGGAACACGACAATGGAAGTATTTGAGAAAGGAGAGAAAATCATCCAGAGTCTGCTGGAAGCTGGCTTCAGCATCCAGAAGAGCAAAGTCAAAGGACTTGCCCGAGAGATCCAGTTCCTGGGAGAAAAGTTGCAAGATGGATGGCGTCAGATTCCCACTGAGGTCGTCAGTAAGATCACAGGTGTCTCTAATGTTTTGTGGAAGAGATCAAAAAAGCTCCACAATTTGTGAAAGTTGTAAAGTCGGTATGTTTATTGCAGCGCCGGACGCATGCGGGGATTACTTCCCTCAAAAGGCAAGTGTACCTCTGTGAACTTCAGGTCTCTTTTTATGGCTCTCTCAAATACATATGCATATAATTTCACAACAGGTTCATACATATTCATTCTACTGATTTCATGTGACTCTTGCTACTAATTCTTCAGAAGGAACTCTTGGGTCAGGTTGCCCTGCTCTCTCTGCTCTCCTCCTCCCCCCTTTATCTCTTATCCTTCAGCTGAAGCAGTCTCTCTAAGCACAGGCCCTTCAAGAGAACAGGCAGTGAGACTAAACAGCAAGCTACAGACTTAATTCAAAGATGAACATTTCACCTAAATCAAAACGTATTTCTACCCTGGAAAATTTCTACTCTGTCTCATTTCCCCCCTTTCCTGGAAAATAAGTAAATTCTTTTACTTAATGCAAACTCTTAGGACAATAAGTGTCTCTCAATGCTTTACCTCATACATTTGATAGGGAGATTAACAGAGCTATACGCTGTAGTATTCTCTAATTTCCAATTAATAATAAAGGATAACTTTAAACTTACTTTAACGAATACAACATCATTTTTATCAATTTTTACAGAGGTGCAAGCAGTTTTTAGACACTCACAACTTTTACCAGTATATACGAGCACAGTTTTTTCATCAGTGAGTGGATGAATTTTGAAGTGGCAAATACTCTGTTCAGTGTCCAGACACACATCATGGGCATTAATAGTACTGCTTTCACAAATGAATCTCAGCTGTTTTCTAGTAATGCAGGATTCTAAGTTTACTGTTTGCTACTTTTAATTAATTTTTCATGTTTGCAGTCTATGTTCTGAAGGGTAGAGCATTGTTTTTTCATTATTTAATCTTAGTGCAATGATGGGATGGATAACATAAACAGTGCTATTATGTATGTTAAGTACAAAGGCAGTGGCTACATTAGAAACAGGATTATAGGTGAAATTTACTATAGTTTACCAGGACTGAAACTTTTTTCAAAATCAATTGTGTTATACATATATAGAGTTAATTCATGCTATTTGTATATATATATGTGTGTGTGTGTAAGATATTGTAAGAATCCAACTCATGTACTTGACCACTCTGGCTGAGAGTAGAGTCCTATTTCTAACGCTAAAGATAATATCAAGTCCGTTAGCTTAAGAATGAAGCCTTCCCAGACCATGAATGTTGACTTCCCAGAATTGCTTTGAATACTGGCAGCACTCGATTACATGTGAAAGATGGCCATAGGGACACCGGGACTGGCTTTTGCATCCCATCCGTATGGACCCAGCAATACATGCGAAAGAAGGCTATTCTGGAAGGGCTCAGACAGTCATTGGAACACCTGGACTGGCTTTGTATCTCTATGATCCAGCTCTACATATGAAGGGACACAAAGGACATTCTGTCATTCCGGCCCCAGGCGGAATATAGGGGATATAAGCTGGCTGTATGAGACAGTCGGGGTGAACCACTGGGGAGATGCTGGCACTCTGTCAGTTGGATCCAGGTTCAGCCAGGTTCAGCCAGCACCAAATTCCGGAGTTGATGCTGTCTTGGCTGTGGTGAATTTTTTAATTATATTTTGTTATTGATCTAATAAATCTTTGTTAATTTTTTTTTTTTAATTTGGCTGCAGATTCGATCATTTATAACAAATTGCATTATCTTAGACAACTTTCTGAATTTCAGCTGGAAAATTACTTTCCCTCCCTTCTTGTATGAGCAGAGCTGCTGTTGCCTGCATCTGCAACTGTGCTTGTATACAACTGAAAGCTAAAGATATATTATCACATTATCTTGAACTGTACTAAGTACTTCTATTAATAACTTGTGATCTTGGTCCCTGGCCTTTTCTTACTTTGGCAGTGCTTTTGAAATCTGCCACTGGCTAGTTCTTAATGCTAGTAGAGATGACTGTAAATGCTGCTTCAATTTTGTTAGGCTGCTTGCTGCAGTGGCTAGCTTATTCATCAGTATTTCTGAATCAATTCCATTTAGAACTCCTAATCCTGTTCCTAATATCCCAGTTAGATCCTTTCTTATTCTGCTCTTAAGGTCTACCTGTCTTTGTTACTACGCTGTGCAGCTCTCAAAGGATGTTCTTAGGAAAGAGGAGCAGGCTGGTTGGATTTTTGAGATGTTGATTTGCATTAGCAACTCTTTTGAAGTGTCTGCAGTTCTTTTCTTGCTACTCTTGCTCTTCATATACTTGATCTCTATGAATTACTACAGTGGACAGGTTTAAATCTTTTATCTCAGAAAGTTCTCTCATGGATCTAGTATCCTGATTAAAAGCCTGGGACCAAGGCCATTCAGCATCACTTTGAATAGAGGTACTCTCTAATTTTAAGATTTCAATTATTATTATATACAAAACAATTCTGTAAGTGAAGGTATGAACAACCCTTGACTGCAATATACTCATTTTGCTTGAGTGAGTTTTAGTCTCAGTTCATTGTCTCTTGGTGTCACTCTCCAAGGGGGCTTCTGGGCCTTTCTTCACTCGAGAGTGATGGATCCAGGCATTCTGCTCTTTGATCTTGATTGCGGTGAGGGTGGTGAGAAGCACCTGGAATGGTCTTCTTTACTGTGGTTCCAAAGTCTTTTCTGCAAGAGGCTTAACATATACATAATCTCTAGGCTATATGTTATGCACTGGCCCATCTAACTCCCTGCTCTGAGTTCCAGCCACAAGTTTCTCAATTTTTCTGAGCTGTTTGCTCAAAGCCACCATGTAGGTGGCCAGTGTTACCTCTCCAATGTGGTGGGCATTCTTTTTGTGTTCTATAAAGCATTTCAAAGGGACTTAGACTTTCTTTAGCTGTAGGTTTAGTTTAAATTTGCAACAGTGCTAGTAGAAGTGCTTGGGGCTAGGGTAGATTAATTTCCTGCCCGAGTCTTACAATCTGCTGCTTAATCAAATGATTCATTTTCTCCACCTGGCTGCTTGATTGGGGAGGTACAGAATGTGAAGTAGCCAGGTGGCTACTAATCTGTTGCACTGTTTTGGAAATGAAATGTGATCCTCTATCTGAGGATATTGTGGCTGGAACTCCAAAACATGGTATTGTTTCTTGTAATAACACTCTAGTAACTTCTCGAGCTTTGACAGTTCTGGTGGGGAATGCTTCTGGCCACCCTGAAAATGTGTCTGTCAATACCAATAAATACTGATACCCCCCTTTCCTTGGGAGTTCTGAAAAGTCAATTTGCCACTGCTGTCCAGGCCTATGGCCTCTCCTAATCTGACCGAGTTTCGGCTTGGGGGTATTTTTGGGGTTAGTCTGGAGGCAAAGATCACACTGTCAGGTCACTTGAGTAATAGTGGCATATAAATTCCTAGCAACGATTCTTTCAATCAAGTAGGTGTGTAGGGCATCTATTCCTCAGTGTGCTTTCTGGTGCTCTTCCCTTACTAGTGACCACAAGAAATGGGAAGGGATTACCATTATCTTTTCAATGGTAGCCCACCCTTCTTGGTTATACGTCCTTTTTTGATCTTCAATCAATTTTCTATCTCTCTTATTATATTCTGGCTTACTTTCAAGGGAAATTTGTCTATCTGGAATTAGGGCTCACCTCACCTCTTGCTGCTTCCTTTGCCTCTCTACCGCCAGCTCATTTCCTTCTTCTAATTCTGAGCTCACTTTTTGATGTGCTCTAATATGCACAATTGCTACCTTTTCAGGCAGCTGAACTGCTTCCAGCAGCTGGATTATCTCTTGTGCATGTTTGATGTTCTTTCTCTGTGAGGTCAGCAGTCCTCTCTCTTTCTAGATGGCTCTATGTGCATGCACGACTCTGAATTCATACCTCGAGTCTGTGTAGATGTTTATCTTCTTTCCTTTTGCTATTTCTAAGGCACGGGTCAGAGCAATTATCTCAGCCTTCTGTGCAGAGGTGCCTGTTGGTAAGGGTGCAGATTCTGTTACCTCTCTGCAGGTGGCTACTGTGTACCCAGCATGTTGCTTTCCATTGGCAATGCAGCTGCTCTCGTCAGTGAACCAGGTCTCTGCATTGTCCAGAGGAGTGTCTTTCAAATCTGGGCGTCTGGAGTAGGTAGCTCCAATGGTCTCTAGGCAATTGTGGTGTACTGCTTCTCTTTGATTTCTACTGAGAAAGGAAGCTGGGTTGACAATATTAGCACCACTATCTTTACATCATCTTGCTCTACCATGATGGCTTGGTATTTCTCTCTGTGGTGAAAGCCAGTGGCTACTCTTTACTTCCAGTACTGTGGACACTGTATGGGACACTAGCACAGTCATTTTCTGTCCCAGGGAAAACTTGCGTGCCTTCTGAATATTCAGCATGACTGCTGCTACAGCTCTGAGGCAACCTGGCCATCTTTTGGCTGTTGCATCTTGCTACTTGGAGAAGTAAGCAACTGCCCTTCGTTATGGACCTTGAGCCAGTATTCCTAAGGCAATTCTCTGTTTTTCATGGGAAAATAGAAAGAATGGTTTACTTACATCTGGAAGTCCCAGGGCTGGAGCTGACATGAGGGCACTCTTTAGCTGGAGAAAGGCCCATGTGGCTTCCTTTGTCCGCTGGAGATCTCTGTTTCCATTAGCAATAAGAGCATAGAGAGGTTTGACAAGCAGTCCATAATTATTAATCCACAGCTGGCACTACCCTGCCATGCCTAAGAAGGTTCGGAGTTCCTTTATCGTCTGGGGTTTTGGGGTTTGGCAGATGGCTTCTTTGCGAGCCTGCCTTAAAGTCTGTTGCCCAGCACTCACCTGGTAGCCCAGGTAGATTACTTTCTGTTTCACTACCTGTGCTTTCTTCTTTGATACTCTGTATCTTTGGAGTCTTAGGAAGTTCAAGAGGCTTACTGTCCAGGCCACACATGCTTCTCTCGTCTGAGTGGCTATTAGAAGGTCATCTACATACTGCAACAGCTTCCCTTCCTGTAGAGCTTCCCAGGAGTCCAGATCTTTTGCAAGTTGCTCCCCAAACAGAGTGGGGGAGAATTTGAAGCCTTGAGGCACATAGACTATGTGAGCTGGGTTTTGGACTGCTTTTAGGGCTTTCTCATTTGAATGCAAAAATTTTCTGGCTGGCTTTGTGGATAGGGAGGCAAAAGAAGGCATCTCTCAGGTCTAAAACAGTAAACCAGATTAGCTCAGGTGTTAAACAAGTTAGTAAAATATATGGATTTGCTAGCACAGGGTATAAATTCTTCATTATCTTATTGACAGCCCTCAATCTAGTACTATCAGTTATTGGGCTGATTTCTTCCCTATCTTCTTTTCAGGGGGTACTGCTTAATTCTCACTGGTTGTTTTCTTTCTTTAAGCTTGATTACTATGGGGACGCATTCTTCACTTTCTTTGGTACAGCAGAGGCCCATACCCCTGAAAAAACTTGCTCTAATATCTCTTTACTAATTTTTTCTTAATTTCAATGCCTGTTAATGATAAGCTTAATATCTTTATATCATTTGCCCCCAGAGTAACCTCTTCATTTGAGAATGTTCAGCGAATTGGGCAAATACACAAAAGCTCCTAAGTACACATGTTACTTTAAAGGTTTACAAATGTATGCCTTCTCAGACTGTCCAGTTGTTCTTCACATTACAACATAATCATTCTCTACAGGTACTAAAGCTTTATTTAAAACTGAATTTATGGCTCTTGTATCAACTAAAATTCCACCCTTTTCTTTTCTTCTGGTCTCACTGCCTCTCGCAGAGGGGTCTGTTCCCTCTTAGTCCGGGGTGAAATTGGACTGCTAGGAGGGGGATGGGTGCGAATGGGTATACCTTTGGAGCTTGAGTCTTCTTCTTTTTTGGGGAGGTCTTCTTTATCCTCCTTTACTTTAGGAGGAGCCTTTAACAAATTATATGTACTCATTTTGCGAGTTGTAATCGCTTTGCATTTCAGTATGATAAACTTTGCCTGACCAGTGGGTCCGAGGGCGGTCTGATCTCACAGTCTCTTTACTATTTTTGGTGATTTCTTAAAACAAAAACACACCAACATACGGGACTATCTCATTTACCTTCCCATTTTAAAACAGCATTAACTGCAATAAAGTCTTACAAATCTTTTTCTTTTCTGAGCTGCCTCTACTGGCAGCTTTCTTCCAAAGAGCCCCTCCCAAAGGGGCTAGTTCAGGAGCTTCTTTGTTCTGGTTAGTTTTCATTATCTCCTTCTCCTTATACTATCTTGTTTCTACTCAAACTTCTCCTCACAGAGCTTCACAGTAGATTCTTAGTCTTCTTCCCACACACAACTCCAGGTGGCAGGAATCAGGTGGGACTTCTCACACACCAGCTTTAAAATCTTAGGTTCTGAATCAGCTTGATGAGGAAACTTTGATTTACACTCGGGGCATATGCCCCGACGCAGCAATACCAGCGTCTCTCACAAACTCTGCACTGCAATGGTACCCTCGCAGGGAGCCAGCCTCTCGATGCACTAAAGGCTCTCAGGAATTACCCACAGAGGCAAGCTATTCTATTTATCACAGGGAATTCTGAATCTTGCACAGCAGGCTGTTCCCAATCTAGACTGACTATCGCACCAGATGAAGTCCAATAGAGCTCTTCTAAATGAACTCGTTCATCTCACCACGGTAAAAGCGTGCACAATCTACAATCTACACCACAACTGACCACCTTTATTCAATGAACATTCTCACCTGCGCTAAACCACTCTATCTCTGCCGGGCGCTCCCTGCCTCCACAGCCTGCCCCGGCCAGTGCCTCAGGCCTCACTCGGCCCCTTCAGTCACGGGTAGAAACCCCCCCCGCACTGTAGATATACTCCCTTTATACACCATGCACTCGCACGATTACAAACACACACACACTAACATTAACAATTAACCACGCAGTGAACTAACTAAGTCTGGACACAGCACACTCATGAGTCCACTTGAACCCACCCCCAGGGTCGCTGGCGGCCGCTCTATGGGACAGTGAACTCCCGTCTCCCAGTAGCTCTATCGACCGGTCTGCTTGCAGGCACAGGAACAAGGCAGAGCACTGAGATGTCTCTGAGTGCCTTATTCAGCCTACCTATCCCCCGGGGGCCCTCTTAATACATACCGAATCTTCCGCCTGCCAGCAGGTCCTTGTCCAGCAGGAGGCCAGCTGACACCAGCGGAATCCCGGGGAGCTCCTAGGAGGGTCCCTTTATCCCTTCTGCCCCTGCAGGGACAGAGATGGTCCCTTCGTGGTCTCCAAAATGTTTTGCGGCAAAGATCAAAAACTCCACAATTTGTGAAAGTTGTAAAGTCGGTATGTTTATTGCAGCGCTGGACGCATGCAGCGATTACTCCCCCTCAAAAGGCATGCGTGCCTCTGGGGGAGTCCAAGTCCCATTTCTATCCCTGTCTACAAATGCATATGCATACAATTTCACAATAGGTTCATACATATTCAATCTACTGATTTCATGTGACACTTGCTACTAATTCTTCAGAAGGAACTCTTGGACTTGCCTTGCTCCGTCTGCTCTCTTCTTCCCCCCTTTATCTCTTGTCCTTCAGCTGAAGCAGCCTCTCTAAGCACAGGCCCTTCAAGAGAACAGGCAGTGAGACTAAACAGCAAGCTACAGACTTAATTCAAGGATGAACATTTCACCTAAATCAAAATGTTATTCTACCCTGGAAAATTTCTACTCTGTCTCACAGGGACCCCAGAGTGCCCCACCTTGACCCTATGGGAGAAAAAGATTATAAGACTGATGCCAAAAGTACTACAAATATTATTAGCTACCATAAAGAGGAAGAAATCAATATCAAGTAGACATTAATTAATTAATGGAGTTGTGTTACTTAGAAACACGACCAATAATATTCTTGGTAGCTAAAAATATATTGATTTTTTATTATAAATACAAAAATTGGGTAATAAAGATATTGAATAATACTATCATAATTCAAATAATATAATTATAATTTTATAAATTAATAAAAGTTTTTCTAAAGAAAAATGTCTAAATTATTTTAATGTTTTGGGATATCAGTCCTAGGTGGGTGATGTCAGACATGATGAGGCTGGGGGTGAGGAGCAGCTTGTCCAAACAGGCTCAGCCTGCAAGGGGCTCATTCTTCTCCCTGCCCAGACACCCTAAAGAGACATTCAGCATCAAGATCACCTGGGGAATGCTTCTGTCACCTCTTCCCTGAACTGAAATGTAAAGAAATATTTCCTTGATATCATGATGTGCACTTTGGAATCTCCCTCCTGAAGGGAGCTCCAAGCTGACTCCAATCGCTGCACAAGCCCTGGAGACTCACAGACAATGGAAGGGAGACAAAGAGCTCCTGAGGGCTTTCTGTATTTTAATCAGCCCCACGGTGGCTTTGGGGCTGGCTCCAGGAGCCTCAGGCAGCGAGAGAAGGATGAAGAAGCTGCTCAAGGAGTCAGCAGCCAAACTCCAAGTGCCTTGGAGCACGGCTGGGCCCCAGGGAGGGCAGGGAGTGCCAAAGGCTGCCCAGGCAGTGCTGAGAGCAGATCCTTGAGGCCAGGAGTGCAGGGAGCCCAAGGCTCTGGGCAGGGCACTGCAATGCTGAGCAAGGCCTGGCTTGGCTGCAGGGAGCAGAAAAGCCAAGCCCTGAGCCCAGCCTGGGCCAGCAGGGCCTGTCCCTCCCGGCTGGCTCGGGGCTCTTTGTGGGCCAGGGGGATGTGAGGGGCAGCAAGGACAAACGCCATCAGCCTGCAGCCCCTGTCAGCCTCCCCAGGGAGGCCGAGGCAGAACCAAAGTGCAGCCCCTGCCAGGAAAGTTCCTCCTGTGGGGCTCCAGAGGCGCTGCCTGAGCCCAGGGCACAAAGTCCTGGGTGCCTGTGGCCCTGCCAGCCCTGCCCAGCCCTCGGCCATCTGTCCTGCAGGCTGTGCCCCCTGGGCGTGCTGCTCCTCTGCCCTGGCCAGCTGCACTCGCCCATCTCGCTGTGCCCCAGCATTTCTCACCCAGCATTTCTGGGCCCTCCCTGGGCTCCCTGCACCCAGCGCTGCCGGCTCCTGGCACACAGAGCCCGGCCATGGCCCAGCCTCACGCCGGGACACCTCCAGCACCAACATTCTGCCCTGCCAGGGACTTTGCTTTCTCCTCAGGTCCAGGCTGAACCTTCCAAGCTGCACTTGGGGGAGGTTTCCTGCAATTCCCACTGCCAAGGAAAGCTCTGTCTCCTGCTGCTCACAAACAGAGAAGGGCTGGAGGGAGATGTGCTGGTCAGAGGCTGTTTGGGGCACAGTGACCTGGAAATTTTTGAGTTTCTAAATCTTCTGTGAAAGGAGAGGCATCAACAAATCTTTTACACTGGAGTTACAGAGAGCAGACTTCGGCCTATTGATGATGGAGATTTGGAGAATACCAAATCAGGTACTGATTTTTTAAAGGGAATCAGCACTTAAAAGCAAAGGGATCCAAGAAGGATGGACACATCTCAAGAAAGAAATTTTGGAGGAGTAGCAACAGCCTGTTCTGCTGGTCCAAAAAGTGAGCTAGCAAGGAAAATGACTGGCCTGGATGGTCATGGAGCTTTTTCCAGGAACTCAGAGAAAAAAAGTGGATGCATCATCTTTGGTCAGAGGGGGAGGGAACTCATGAAATGTTTAAGGATGTTGTTAGGTCATTCAAAAAGAAAATTATAGAGATGAAAGGTCCATTAGAGCTTAACTTGACCACTTCTGTGAAGGATAATAATGTTTTCATAAATACATTAATGGCAAAAGGAGGGACAAGTACAACCTCCATTCTTTATTGGATATGAGGAGGAATACAGTAACTAAAGCTGAGGAATAGGCTGAGGTACTGAACCCCTTCCTTGCCTCAGTTTTCAACAAAACGTCAAGTTGTCCTCAGGACAAGTGTTCTCCCAAGCTGTAGATGGGGGCAGGGAGCAGAACAGCCTCCCTGTAATCCAGGAGGAAGCAGCTGGGGACCTGCTGAGCCACTCAGATGCTCACAGGTGTCTCTGGGAGCAGATGGGATCCATCGCAGGTGGATGAGGGAGCTGGTGGATGAGCTCCCCAAGCTGCTCTCCATCATTTACTGCGGGGGAAAATAGCGGGATGCGGATGTTCAGGGACATCACACCATAACCAATATGACCCAGTCAAGCCAAATTTGTTATCCCTAAAAAGACTATATTTATAATAATTCTCTACTGTCCACGCATCTATAACTAATACATGATTGGCTATCCTAGCTGTTCATGCGTCTAAGATAGGATGCTGACTGGATCATCTAATTTTCCATGTGTCTGGTTGTGGTTTTCTGTCCCACCCAAGAACTTTCTTCTTTCTTACTTTCCCAAGCTCACTGACAAACTTGCTGAGTCCGGATGACTCTTCTTCTTGTATCTTTTTCAATGATGTACCAACCCCATTTGCTGAATATGCCCATTATTGTTTGTGAACGTGTCCATTGTCCATTATCCCAAGCAGGCTGGATTGTGCATTGGCTGAATATGGCCATTGTCCCGCAAAAACTCCTCAATCTTCAAGAAATCCTCGACACCTCTGCACACAGCCCAGGGAAGGTGCCCCAGCCACCTGCACAGAGCCACAGACAAGTGTCAGACACAGTTACAGAACTTTGCCCAGAGCTGACAGGGAGAATTAATTTAAGGGGAAAAAAAAAAAAGAAAAACAGCAGAAAACCCCAAAAACCAACAAAAACCAAAGAAAACCAAATTAAAAACAAACAAAAAACCCAAAAACCACCACCCAACAAAAACAAACAAAAACAACAACAAAAACAAATGAACCAAAGCCAAAAAGTGAACAAAAAAGAGCAAACAATAAAAAAACAAAAACAATAAAAAGAACTCCCCACAGCAGAGATGATCCATCCTTCAGTTGTCACAAATGCACTCACACAAGACCTGGGGCTGCAAAAAAATTAGAATTCATTGTGCACATATGCAGGGAAAGCAGGTTTAGGTCAGGCTTTCAGCAGAACTGTTCTCAGCTGAGCCAAAAAGGCCCCTTTGGCAGCTGCAGGGCCATTGGAAATGCAGAGCCTCAGCCCACAGGGCAGAAAAGGGCTCTGAGTTCCTCTCCCCTGACACTAAACCCTGTTCCCAGGCTGCTTCACACTCAGGATTCTTCTGGAGGATGGCACAAAGCTGAGAGGGGGCTCTGGCTTCTCCATGTTTTGTGTCCTAAAGCTTCCTGGGAGAAGAAATTTCGGGTCAGCTCCTCTGGCACAATCCCTGCTGGCCTGGGGAAGGGCTTTGCGTGCCGAGGCTTTGCTGCAGGCAAGGAAAGCTCCTGGCTCAGGGTCACCTTTGCTGCTCAGCCAGAGCCCCGAATGCCACAGCAGCAGCAGCAGAGAATGGCAGCGGTGCCACGGGCTGGCACACGAGGGGGAGATTTCCCCCTCGAGAGAGGCTCATATCCCTTTCTGCATTCAGGCAGCTGCGGATCCCTCAGCTTTGGCTGCACAGCAGCTGGAAATGCAAGTCCAGGAGCTCTGTCCATGGCCAGCCCCAGCAGGTGACAGCAAGGACGGGGCCCTGGCAGCATCGGGACATTTGCAGGGAGCGCCTTCAGCAAGCGCTGGGGGCTGGGACTGTGTGCAGAAAACGCCCTGGGAGTCTCTGCAGCGAGGGAAAGGGAACAAAGTTTCAGTTGTGGCCTCGCCGGGGAGCACCAAAATCGATTGTTTTCCATTGCCGGCTGTTCTAGGAGGGCCCGGCGGGCCCAGGAATGGAGACCGGGGACTGTGCAGGAGCCGGGAGCAGCGAGAGAGGCCGGGCTGAAGGTGCGGGGCGGGCACGGGCTGGGAGGGGGCCCAGCCCGGGCGTCCCGCAGAGCCTCCCTGCTCCAGAGCCGCAGCTGCGAGCGCGGGGCAGCTGCCGGGATCGGAGTGCCAGGGACGGGCCGCAGGTGGGGGCTCCAAGGGGCTCGGCCGGAGCAGCTTTTTGTCCCGGGGCACCGGGGGCATTGCCGCGGGTTGGGGTGCCTGGGAAGGCGCAGCAGGACAGGGTGGCGGTGGTTGGTTTGTGGATTTGTTGTTGGGATGTTTTGCTGGCGGCCCCGGGCGGGCTGTGGGAGCCGGGAGCGGCCGGGCGGGCCCGGAGCCGCCCCTCGGGCCGGGAGCCCCCGGGCAGAGCTCTGTGCTCGGGGCCGAGGCCCGGGCGGCCCGGGCAGCGCTCGGCGGCCCGTGGGCCCCCGGCGCAGGCGGGTCCGTGTGGCCGGGCCGGCCCAGCCGTGTCCGCAGCGGGCTCCGAGGGGAGCGGCCCGGCCCGGCCGTGGCCGTGCGGGGCCTGCCGGGGCTCGGGGGGCCGGGCCGGGCAAAGGCTGAGCGAGAGCGGGGGAAGCGCTGGCACAGAGGCCCCGGGCTCGCCGTGCCCCCCTGGCCACGCAGCCGGGCTCGGGGGCCGCCTCGCTCGGAGCCAGCCCCGGCTGCGGGGGTCCCCGGGGCTCCCTGGGCAGGGGGCGGCGGGGGCTGCCGGAGCTCTGTGCCCGGGGCTGGGCGCGGCTGCCGAGACAGCGGAGGATGCAGGGTCCCCCCCGTGCTGGGGCTGCCTCTGCCCGGCCCAGGGGCTGCACTGTCAGCCCAGAGCCACGTGGGGATCGCCCGGCACCGGCAGGGCTGGCAGGGAAACCGGCAATGGGGGAGCAGAAACGGGAAATACGAGAGCTCCAGAAGCCTGGACATGTTGGGAGCATGGGCAAGAGGGACCCATGGATACCCCAGGACCCTGAAACGGGGACTGCAGACAGTGCTGACCCCTGGAACGCCTGGGGTGCCAAAGTGGTGAGCCCAGAGAAGGGGAACCTGCGGGATTGCCAGGAGCCCCAGCAGTCCAGAGAGGTGAACACCAATACAAACTTGGCTCGGAGGAACCCAGACAGGGGCATCTCCAGGAGCCCAAAGTGGAGAGACCAGAGAGGGGAAACTCAGGGTTGGGTGGTTTTGCTGCATCTTGGTCATTTGTGTATTTTGGGGTCTGAAACTTGGTGTTTTGGAGGTTTATATGGGTGGCAGATTCCCGGTGACTCCTAGAGATGGACTTGGGCAGTAGGAACCCGCTAACCCAATGTGCTCATACAGTGTATTTTTCCCCAGAGCAGGATTTCTCTTTCCCAAACCTTGGCTGGATGGAGGAGGCTGCAAGGAAGAGGAAGATGTCCTGGGACACCGAGGCAGGTGAGGAGGAAGTCACTGCCCCTTTCCCCCTCTCTCCTGCTCCATCTCCCAGCCCAGCATGGCCCCTGGCTGCAGGACAATCCTGCTGCCAATGCCGTCCTGCCGGGGACACACTGGGAGGATCTCCTTCCCTGTGGCATGGAGTCAAAGCCATCCTCTCCTTGTCCTTCCTCCCCAGACTAGGAGCTGAGGATGGAGACCAGGCAGGACAAATCCCCATGGTATAATCTCATGGAAGAGGCTGTTTTGAGCAACTCTACAGCACAGGAATGGAACAGGGAGGAAAATCCCCAGAGATCCCACACGAGGAGGGGCTGCAAACCCAGCCCAGGGTGCCCTGAGGAGCAGGGCAGGAAAGATCCACCCTGTGCCAGGAAGGTGGACAGAGCTTCAGGCAGAGCTCAGAGCTGGTGATCTGTGGAGCAGCTTCAAGCTGGGGAGAAGCCCTGCAAGTACTTGGAGAGTGGGAAGAGCTTCAGGCAGAGCAACAGCCTGATCTGCCACCAGATGATCCACTTTGGAATGGCCCTAAGAGTGTGGGGAGTGTGGTAAGGGCTTCAGCTGCAGCTCCACCCTCGTCATCCACCAAATGATCCATGCTGGAGAGAGGCCCTACGAGTGTCCTGAGTGTCAGAAGAGGTTTCAGACCAGCTCCACTCTCCTCCTGCACCAGCAGATTCACAGGGAGGAGAGACCCTCCTGCTGCCCCAGCTGCAGGAATGGCTTCAAGCACAACTCCACCCTTGTCATCCCCCAGGGCATCCACACTGGGGAGAGGCCCTGTGAGTGTCCCCAGTGTGGGAAGAGCTTCTCAGACAGCTCTAACTTCAGTAATCACCAACGGAGGCATGGGTAAGGGAAGCCCTGCAAGTGCCCCAGCTGCAGGAAGAGCTTCATGCACTGCTCCAACTCCATCCCCCATTGGAGGACCCATGTTGGTCAGAGCCCTTCAGACCCACGTTCCCAGTGATCTGAGTTGGGAAGACACTTGGCTAGTTATCCTTTTGTTTTGGCCCTAATTTTCTTTTGAGTTATCGTCATCCCTTAAAACAGACAAAACTGGGGGGAAAATCAACAAATTCATTGAGGGCATCTAAAGCCTCACTTTTTCCTAGTGTTTCAGGGGAATCTGGGATTCAGGGAGAAACCTGGGGAGTTTGGGGATATATGACGTAGTTGTCTCCCTTTGTTGGCACTGAAAGAGATGAGAGGGTTCAATGCCACTGAAAACTACTCAATCCCAGCCCAAAATTCCTCAATTCCACAGCTCCTAAGGATGGAATGGGGTTGGAAGGGGATTGGGTGAATTGTGCTGCAAATCAGGAGGGCTGAGATGGGCATGGGGTGGGGCAGGATGGGTGGGATGGGGTTGGGGTGGTGTGAAATGGAGGAAATAGGTCTTGGGAAGGGGGTCTTGATGTCCAGCAGGGGTGGGATGGGTTGGGGTTGGGACTGGGGAGGTGGGGTGGGGTCTGGAACGAGACAGCCGAAGTTTGGGGGTGATGAAGGGAGGGGGAGCCCGTTACTGAATGAGTTTTTGAATATGAAAATGATGACATGTCCCACAGCCCTGGAGCTCAGAGCAGCTGAGATGGTGCTGGATCCAAGGCCAACTGTGGATCTCTCCCTCTCACTCTTCTGATTGCCTCTTCTCAAAATCCACACCTTCTCTGGGCAAACTGTTCCATGACAGTCTTTTTTCTGAATCCCTACCTAAACCTACTCTCTTTCCATTTGGATCCATTCTCCCTTGTCCTGTCCCTGCCTGCCCTCGTACAAAGTCCCTGTCCTACTTTCTTGTAGGTTGCCCTCAGGTACTGGAAGGCCACAGTTGAATCAAGGCTCGGTCTCTTTCCCATGCTGAAGAAGCCGAGCTGTGTCAGCCATTCCTTGCAGGAGAGGAGCTGCAGCCCTCACATCATCTCAGTGTCCCTCCTGGGCCCTGGTGCTGCATGTCCACGTCCTTGCCGTCCGTGCTGAGGAGTCCAGCAGAGCCGGAGGCAGCACTGCAGGTGCAGGCTCAGCAGCGGGGAGGAGACACGGCCCTGGCAGCAGCTCCAGGAGCAGCGATTGGCGATGGGCTGCCCGCGCTGCAGAGAGCCGGGGCCCTTGTGCCTGCCCTTGTGCCCAGGGCGCCTCTTCCCGCCGCTCGCCCGCCCGCCTGGGGAAAATGCCCCCTGTGCCGCCCCTCAGTGCCGCCCCTCGCCGCTGCCCCAGGGGCTCCCCGGCCCCAGCTGGAGAGCCCCAGACCTCAGCCTCACCCTGCTCAGCCCAAGGCCCTGGAAAAGCAGATTAAAGCACCCACCCAGAAAGTGCCCTAGGATTCCAAGGTCAGTCTTTTCTCTACAGTATGGGTTTGGTATCAGAGCCTGCATGGGATTATAAAATCTTTAGGAGAAAAGAGCATGAACAAGTTGTGCTTTGGCAGTACATCAAGGCTTTGAGGGAGAGGGTTTGTTTACTCACTCACAGGGATGCACAGAAAGTTTTGAAATGGTAACAGTAATCCAAACCCATTAGAAATTGGAAAGAAAACCTGAGGGACTGGCAGCTAGCGCCTCAGAAACAGGTGGCTTTTGCTTCAGTCTTCTACCTGAGAGCTTCCTGGGCAGGGGCAGTTCTTCCAATTGCATCAGCATGGCCATGGCTAGAAAGGGCAGTGAGCAGATGGATTTAGCTTCTCCTGCCAGCCCCTGAAATGCCGGTTGTCATTTGCGTGTACTGAGGATTCCGTTTCAGACTCTGAACTGGCGCAGCTGCTCCTTGGTGCTGCTCGTACGCACGTACAGTGGTGCTGCAGCAGCTGTCCCGCACACAGGGAGGGCTCTGGAGCCTCCCCAGGGCCACCAAGGAGCAGGAGGGAACGTGCCTGGGATCTGCCTCTCTGTGCCGAGCGCTGGCGACTGGAGTCACCCGACCTTGTTCTAAGGCTGGGACCAAGTTCCCGTCACTGTCTGCTCTGAGAGCGTTCCCAAATTCAAACCCAGACACTTCTGCTAGGCAGAAGCACGGGTTCAAACATGGATTTTACTAGAAAAGGAAAGACCCCTGAAGGAAAAGGTGAAGATAGAAAGATGCTGAAAGGCTGAAGCCAAATGGAAAGTAACCCCCCCAGATTTCAGAGAAAACTGGTCCATGGTGGTCAGTGCTGGCTCTGTGTCAGAGTAGGTGGCTGACAGCTACAGGTGATCCCACAAGGACACCCATGGCATCACAACATTCTATCATTAGTTTACTCTGCTTTCTCCCTTTTGACAGTAGCCAGATCACTCATACTGTCAGCCAGGACAGGGACTGTGGCCACAGCTGACTGCAGATTAGACCTCGTCATGAGATGCAAGTCCTGTTGCTTTCTTTGCCATCAATGTTGGGTCTCACTACAGATAAATTTCCCATTCTTCCTTTGCTTTCTGATCGGGTCTGACCCTGAGGATGGTATTATAATGCTACAGACATACCAATAAGGCCTGCCTGCTTCCTGAGATGTCTTTGTGGTTTCCAGAAATAACAAACAGCTGTGTGGCTTTTTCCAGTGGATTCACAGGCCAGCCTCAAGAGGGAATCTTTTTGTCCCCTCTGGTCATTAGAGCCTTCCACCTTTCAGCCTTGCTAACTCAATCCTACTCAGAGGAATTAAATGCAGGCTAGTTCCATGACAAATAAAAACAAATAATTTTTTTTAATAATTAAAAATTATTCCCCTTGAGTGCCACACCCAATATATGTGTTAATGATAAAGCGGGAGTTCACCTAATCACTTCTTTCCTTGTGAGCACGGCTCAGCCTCACACAGAGGTGAGGTGGGAGCTGGGCAAATCTCTGGTGGGAGGAAGGGTCTTGTGGCAGCCCACAGAGCCTGTGCACATTTCCAGGGAACAGCTGTGCCCTGCATGTGCCCCCTGCAATGAGCTGTGCTGCTGCCAGTGCCCCGTGGAGCTGTAGGGCTGCTGAGCTGTGGGGCAGGGAGAGGAGCAGGAGGGTGCATGTGCAGCTGAGCCATTCCTGGAGAGCACAGGGCTCTGGGCTCCCTGCTGTCCCAGGGCAGCCCAGAGGCCAGGCTGTTCCTGTGGTAGCTCTGTGGAAGTGGCTCAGGGTTTTGCCCTGGCCTGCCTCCAGGTGTCTGCCAGCAGGAACATGTTTCCCTGTGCAGCTCTTTAGAAGTTTGCAGGAAATGTATCCCATGAAAAATGGAGTTTCAGATGCTTTAGGTTTGCATGGTGGCCTCTGTTAAACTTTGTGTCTCCACTTTGCAGGCCTGACTGGCTACCCTCTTGCCAAGAGGTTTTCCCTGGCAAGTCCCTCTACGCTCCTTCCCTCCAAGCCGTTGCCTCCCATCCCGAAGAGCTCTCCTTCTTCCAAGCCAAGCCCAACATGCAGCGGAGAGCAGGAGAATGGGAAAAATGGCAGCGGCTACTGTGAGGAGAGTAGAAAAAGCCAGGAGCTGGGTTCAGAGGGGAAAGGATGTAAGGTAAGGAGACCAAGCTAAGTCCAGCATTGTAAATGTTCAGTTTATGTGCTCTTGGCAGAGCTCTGAGACCTTTTCCATGATAGGAACTGACTTTGTCACTGAAGTTTGAACAGGTCCTGATCTGGATCTTTAGCTGGCCAGAAATGATGGGATATGAAGGAAGGGTGTGCATCTGCCCCTGCTGCCTCCAGCCCCATTCCTGGCCATGGCATGAGGGCCCTGGAGGAACTTGGGCAGGCAGAGACCTTGCAGAGAGCAGCAGGGCAGGGAGCTCTGCTGAACTTCCTAAATGCCAGTGAGCCTGAGATGATGGATGTGTGGGAGCTGGAGAGCAGCCAGCATCCTGAGAGCTGAGCAGCCTCTGGGCTCAAAGGCTGCTGGGGAACTGTAGGAGGGAAAGGCAGCAGCAGAAGAAATGAGGGGCTTGAGAAAAGCAGGTTTGACATCCTGCAGAATGGCTTTGTGGGGACTTGGCTGGAGATCTGCACTGGCAGTTAGGCACCTTAGGGGCAGGGAGAGAATAGTGATCTAAAGGCACTGCCATGCCATCCAAAAGTCCAGTGGAGGCAGTGGCACCTCAGAACATCTTGATGTCAAACATGTGAATGCCAGCTGGGAATGTAGCTAGTCTTGGAAAAAACTGAGCACAAGGGCAGAGGTGGCAAATGTGTGACATGGGCTGTCCCTCTCCACTTCCCTTTCCTAGGTCACCTTCCCTGTCCTAGGCCAAGCTGCTCCATAAGTTTGACTATTCCTGCCATGTCCCATCTAAATGTCTTGAGGTATGAATCGGGGCAAGGCTTGATGCTTGATCTGAGCTCTGTTCTACTCTTTCCAGACTTCCTTGCTCAATTCCAGTGGTGGGGATATGAAGAAGGGGTCACTGGGACCACCTTTGATCCCCCCATATGCAGGGCAGTGAGTCCCCCTCTTGGCAGTGCTGCAGGGTCTCTGCAAAGCTCTCCACAGCTGGAATTCCAGGAGTCCCAGGAGATGAGGTAAGCCAAGGTGTCTGCTGCTGCAGTGTGCTGTTCACCTCTCTCTTCCCATCTTGTGTGGTTATTTTGCCCAGTCAGGGGTCCCATGTATTTAGGCAAACCTTTGTGCCTTCACCATTTTGGCCATCTATGATGATCCAGCATAAAGTCAAAGCCAAAACCAATGTCCCAAGAGCAGAGGTCGTGGTGGGGAAGAAGAGGCAGGGCTTCAAAGCACCTCAAGATAGGGCCTCTGCTGGACATGGCTATTGTTTGACACAGAGCTTGGCCAGCTCTCTGTGACTTCAGCAAGTGAAAGCTTAAGGGTAATGAATCAGCTCTGCATCCTGGGTTGGGTTTATGTGTTGCATTTCCTCCTTCATCAGAGTGACCATGCTAAGAAGGTTTGCCTCCTTTCGTGGTACACCCATTCCCTCCCTTCTCTTTCTATGTCCTCATATGTTCTTTTGTCCTCCATTTTCTCCAGGCTAACATCCAGCAACAGAGGCAAGGAGAAGAACTCTGAACATGCAGGTAGGTACAGGGCATGTCTGTCCTAAAATGACCATTGTAGTCTTGACTCAGAGGTGACATTTGAAAACCTTTGTTACAACCCATTCTTTTAAAGATTTCTTTAAATTCCCTTCAGTTCTTTGATGGGCTCAGTGGACTCTCTGAGAGCCCAGTCAGTGGGACTGTGCTGCAGTGGTGCAGTGAAAATTCCTCCAGTGTGAAGTGTTGAGTGGTAGGAACGGGAGTGGAACCTTGGGGCCCTGGAAATGCAGTGCAGGCCAAGGAAACATTCCTCTCCATCCTGCACATTCTTTTTATCTCCCTGCAGCCTTTCTAGTGTCACATTTAGTAGGGAAAAAGAAGGCATTTAGCATGAAACGAGAAATATTCCCATTCCTCCCTCCTGCTTTTGAAGCAGAAAACCTTTCCTTGGGGCAGTTTCTGAGCCGAACCCTTTGAGATCTGAAGGAGATTGATGGACATTGCCTGGTTTTGTATTGGCAGAAATAGGGAAACCTCCTCTGACAGAATGTCCTTATCAATTTCCCAGTTAGGGCAAAAGAGCCTTCCCAATGGATGCATCCTGTGCAGGGTCTGAGTTTGTCATCCTGTGACAGCACAAAGCCAAAGCCACCTGTGGCAGGTTCACGGTGACAAATCTCTTGCCCGGCTCTCTCTGGCTGTGTCAGTGCTGCAGGCTGAGGCTGGGGGAGGAGATGCCTTCTGCCTTGTCCTCCCTCCCTGCCTTGCCTGATCCCTGACAAGTGGAATTGTGCCAGACAAAATGCAGTCTCTGGTGCATCTGGGTCAGCCAATGCTTTCAAGTTGAAAGCCTCAATGCCACTTCTGTTGTTCCTTTGCCATTTCTGGGTGTGTAATGATAGGAGAGATGAGATTTGAAGAAATATTTCTGCTGATGCAGAGAAAGGAATCAGATCCTCTGGTTCCTTTGCTCAGGGTTAGTTCTGCCAAATCCTGGGTACAGCCCCTTTGGGATGACTCCTTCATTGCTGATGTGCAGGTGGAATGCCTAATGCAGCTAGGGAGAAGTATTGCTCAGTAAGTGAGGTGACTTTTTTTCTGGACTAATTCTGGACTAGAAATTACTTAGCTCATTATTCCTTAGCTGTCTCTCTTTTATTACTGTCCCAAGCATTCTACAGGGTGAAGGAATCTAGTTTTAAGATAGGTGTTTCTCTCAAACTGCTTGGCTGCCATATGAATTTATCCTCTGTGAAGCCATGTAAAGAATTAGTTCTCTTAGTTCTAACAGCTCTGTTGGACAGTATTTCAGAATGAGCTCCATTATTCTTCTTGCAATTAGAAAATCAGCCTTTGGTCTAGCCCAAAAGTGGCCCAGTCTCATACAGTTGAGAAGGAAAATCCTTAGCGAAAACCAATTTTCTAGTGTCAAGAACACAGTTCATGTTTGGGTAATACTCCTGCAACGCTAAGCTCTTCTTTGAATGTCCTCTAAAATATTCCAACTTAGAGAAGAAAATGTTGATCTAAATGCATCCAGGTCTTAGAACCTGGGACTTCTAGGAACCAAAAGATGATGTTTACTACAATCAGTAAGAATAAGGGCAGATAAGAATCTCTGTCAAGAGCAATCTCCATCTCTGCCCTTCTCTATCAGACACAGAGGCTTTCCAGCATCCAGGGGCTGAGGCCTTCATCATGCAGGTTTCAGTCTTCTGGCCAACAGAGTCATGTCATGTCTGCTGCCAGTAGCCCATCCCTTGGGAGAGGGTCTAGGCATTGTACCTTGCTGCTCTCAATCACAATCTCTGTGTCTTGAGAGCTCTGCAATCTGGAACCAGTCTTGCCTGTTGCCCAGCATTGTGTTTTTGGGGGCTTGAAGTCTGCCAGAGATTTACACAAACCTTTGCTTCCATTGCCAGGCCTCCCACTGAGCCAGGCCAAGGAGATGGATCATCCCACCAGTCCTGGTTGTGCAAGTGACAAAGAGCTGAGGGACGGCTTTGGAAAGATGAGGGATAAGGACAGGGATGAGCAGACTTCCTTTCCAGTGGCTGTTTAGTGCTTGGCCCAAAATGTAACTGAAAATCATCATCTTCCACTCTTGGGGGATGGAGATTCCCTTGAGAATATATTGGACAGCTACAGAGCAATTGCTTGGCTATTTCCAGTGGTGCCAAGGTCTCTGGTTTGGAGATGGAGCTAAGGTCATGCCAGAAGCATTCTTTATGTGCAAAGGCTGTTTTAGAGAAGTTCTGAATGACAGAGCAAGCTGCACCTCAGTGAACGTGGGCAAAATGCATCCTCGGAAGCAGAGAAGCAAAGATTCTAAATGTTGGGTGTAAGGAAGGCTGCAAAAGAAAATGGGAGAGTTTTATTTTTCCTGGTTACCTTTGTGGCTGTATTTCACAGCCCTCTCATTCTCAAGTTTTCTGCTCATTACCATCAGTGTTTCTGCTACTTGTTTGCACATGACTCCTCCTTTTGGTGTCATGGTGTCAGAGACCAAGTCCTTATGAGTCCTTCAGAGCTGAGTCCTTCAGAAGCCAGGAAGTGAGAAACTGCTGCAATTCGTGGCCATGAGTGTTAAGCAACAGCTCATTACCCCTCCTTGCTGGGTATTGCACATGGTTTTTACTCTCCTGCCATGGCCTGTAGGAACTGAACTGCCTGCTCACTGGCCATGCCAGCTCTTCCTCTGTCTTGGAGCACTCCTATGACTTTCATGCTTCAAGCAGGGCTTCCTGACATAGGTTGCAGTTGCAGCAGTGGAAGGTTGTGGCACTGAAGTGTTCCACCTCCCTGTGTGTAATTGCCAGGGTGAGGATGGGAGACATTCCTCTGAAACCATTGGAATGTGGATGGAGCTGCATTGAAGCGTATGGCACTCTGTGGACTCTGTGCTCCTGATGAGATGTTGTGTGTGGTTTGTGTGTCTGTGCTTACAGTCTATGATGTATTTCCATTGCACCTAGATCCGTGCTGCATTGTGCATGTTGGCCCAAAAGAACTTAGGGCAGAAGGAGGCAGAGCTTTTGGAGAGAGAGATGAAGAGAAGGAGACAAAGGAAAACATCCTTGCAAGTTATTCCTGAGACAGTGGAGCCTGGGGATGCAGCTGAAGCAAGTAAGTGGTGGCTACACTTGTGGTGGTCCTTTTTGAGCACTTGCTTGCCCTTTGCACAGTGTTGCAATCAGACTGGAGAGCTGTTCAGTGGAAGGTTGTTTGGGATTTAATTCTGTTTCCCAAAGAAAAGTACAGAGGCATGAAGTGTCTTGCCCATGGCCTCAGTGAGTCAGTAACAGAATATCAGCTTCCCCCCTTCACCTCTAAAGTCTTTCAGAGTAGAAAATTCTGTCTTGCAAAGTACACTGGAGCTTCAGACTCTCTCCTGGAGAGCAGCCTCCAGGGAAGGGGAGTCCAAAGGAATGCTTTTCAACCAGGGTGCAACCTGGAAGAAACAAACTTCAGCTCCTTCTAATGAAAACACCAGAGATCCTTCTCCTGCCACTCCCTGCTGAGGAGCTGGCACTGGAGAGCTGTGCTGAAGCCCCAGGCAGGGCTTCTTTTGTAGCCCCAGGAGCAAGCAGCGTTCCCACTGGATCCTGGCTGAGGGGCTCTGCCTGCAGGGCTGTGAGCGCTGCCCGAGGGCGGCAGCGGGGCCCTGAGGAGGCAGCACTCAGCCCGAGGGCATCACACAAGGTTATCTGCACTTTCCTTTGGGAACTGCCCCTGCCAGCCTCTGGAACAGGAAAACAAAAGCAAAGCAATTCTGGGTTTCCTTGTTTCTTAGGGGAAGCACCACTGCAATGTGGGTTTAAGCTAGAAGAGGGTAAATTTAGATTAGATATAAGTGATTTTTTTGTTTACAATGAAGGGGAGGAAAAGCTGGCAGGATTTGCCCAGAGAAGCTGTTGTTGGTCCATCCTTGAAGGTGTTCAAGGCCAGTTTACATGGGGCTCTGAGGAACCTGATCAGGAGGAAGATGTCCCTGCTCACAGGGGTTGGACTAGATGGTGCTTAAAGGTGCCTTCCAACCCAAACTCTTCTAGGATTCTGTGATTCTGTGCTCATTGTCCCATGTTAGTGTTATACTTGCTATAAAGTGGTATACCATTGTTATACTTGAAGTTCTTTGGGATAACAAAGAGATGTTCCCCAGCTCTGGCAAGTTTTCTGGCCCTTTCCATCATCACCCTGTCCAGCACTCTCCACTTACAAGCTCCTCTTTGGTCCCTGCAGTCTTTAGCCTAGCACCTGTCGATGGCACAGCTTCTAGAGAGCACAGAAAACACCCTGGTAGTGCCTTGAAGAAGAAGGTCTTCAGGAAGCAGGACAACGTGCCCTTACTGCCCAATACAGACATCATCCACGGGGATGGGAGCTTCCCACGCAGCCCCTCAGGTAAGCCAGCTCTGGGGCAGCTTTTTCCCACGGGTTTTTCCTTGCACAAGGAGCACAAATTGCCCCCTGCTTCAGCCAGCACAGCTGGGATCTTGACTCCATAGTCTGTCCTGAGAATCAGCAGCAAATCTACTTTTGAGTTACTCCAGCTTGGTAGTACTGGAGCAGTTGGTTCTTAGAAATCCATTGGAAAGTTGAACTGAATAAAGTCATGGGAAAGGCCTGAGATCTGGCTTTTGCCCATCCTGATAGTCCAAACTACAGCAGTGGTGCCAGGAGGCAGCTGGGACTGCAGGGATGAGCTGCAGGGCAGTCTGCCAGGCTGTGCTCACCGTGCACCTACGAGAACCACCACAATCAGTTGTTCACTCCCTGTCTGGGCCCTCTGCCTGTGCTGCTGTCCAGTTCTGCAGCCAGCTGTTCTGCTACCCAGCAAGGGTTGTCTCTGCAGGGCAGTCAGTGGCTTGGTGCAGTCGTGCTGCTGCTGCTCCCAGAAGTGCCCGATGGCTCCTGGCTGCCGCCATCCCACAGCCTGCAGTGCCAAGAGGGAACAAGCAGTGCCTCCTGTGTCACCCAGCAAATACAGCACCCGTGTGCAGCAGATGAGAGCCAGGAGGGGCTGCCTGCTGCTCCGAGGCTGTTTGCTGCCTGCAGCAAATAGACAGCAGATAGTCGCCAGTGGCTCTTGCCTCTCCTTTGTGGGTAGCCTGCCTGTGCTGTGATCCCAGGTAGGGTGAGATGAGAAGAAGGGAGCTAGGAATGATACTTGAATGCTCTTTTCTAGTGATGCTACTTCCATGTTCAGAATTGACTAGAACTAGCCTGGCATGGGTCTCCATTCATAGTGAATCTAGATGTGTATGTCTGCATACTTCTGCAGTGACATCACTGGTGTCAGCGGCTGGGGTACCCCAGTGACATCCAGATTAGCTCAGTCTGAATATTTTTGATGATAAGGTTCCTCCATACTTTGAGAGAGCATGCAAGGTAGCACAAAAACCCTCCAGAGTCTAGAGCAGTTCATCTAGATTCTGTGCAATATTTATACTCCATGATTTTAGACAGTGCAAATGTTTTCATCTACATATTAGAAAATGAGCTTTTGAGTGCATGACATGAAAATTTTGATTGACAGTGCTTTTGATGACAAATGGATTTCATAAGGAATGCATTCATCATCAGATTTTTCTCATACCTTGTAAATTTTTTTCCTTACCAAAAAATTCAATTGAGGCAAACCCAGATCAACCAATTAACAAGAGAGTGCGTCTGCCAACAACGTGGATGTGTATTTGCATATTTTTATCCTCAGAGTGCATTTGGAAGGCTTTTTTATCGACTGTCTAGTCTGCAAACTGCATTTTTCCACAAGAGAAAGCTTAGAAGTTGCTGAGTTTGCAAACATGTCCATTAGATGGCAAATAAATTTCACCTCAGCATCCTTGAAATACAACCAGTGTGTACCTCTGAAAGAGGAAAGATTCATGATGCTTGGAAAGAACAAAATCCATCAAGTACTCCCTTCCCAATAGTAGCCTAAAATGGATGTGCACTCAGCTGCCTGCTGTCTACAATATTTGCAGTCAATGGGAACAGAGGCGCTGTCAGGTGGGAAGGGTCAGGTGTGGCTGTTCCCTGGTAGCTGCTCCGTGGGGATTGAGCCGGGCCCAGCAGGGCTGGGTTGTTCAGGCTTGGCTTGGTGCTGTCTCCAGGCAGTTGCAGGTTTCTCCTCAGGGAGTTGCAGAGTGCCCCGGTCCTCAGGGCAGGGGGAAATGAGGGCGCTGAGACAAGAGGGGCTCCTGAGGGGTTCCCTCCTGGGTAGCAAGTCCTGCTGTCAGCGCTGTCTGGCAGGGAGCGGGAGCTCTGCGGCCGCAGGAACCTGCCGCTGGCTGTGGCACCTGTGGCACTCGGGAGCTGGCACTGCGGGGGCAATTGTCAGGTTTAGGCTGGAGCTGGGCCCAGCTGGGGGAGGCTGGGAGCAAGCAAGGAGCCCCAGGAGCCGGACAGCAGGGAAGCCTCTGAGCCGGTGTCAGTGTGTGCCACAGGGAGCCCTGGCTGGGAGATGGGGCTGCAGGCCGCTCCATGGCGGGGCCTTGCCCGGGGCTGCAGCGCCCATGGCCGACCCTCTCCTCACAGTGACCTCGCAGACGGCCACTGCTGCCAAGCGCCGAGAGGAGCCGCTCCGTGGGCATGGGCAGAAGGACAGAGCCTCTTCAGACCCACAGCAGTCCTTGCAGGAGGCACTCTCCATGCTGGGCAGCGATGACTGGTAAGAAAGGCCCTGTTCCCTCTGTGTCCCTCTTAGCGTTAAGGTGGGTCAGAAGCGTGTCTTGCTCGTGCCTCTGAGCCCCGAGAGCCCAGAGGGCCAAAGGGCACTGGTGAAACCACTGCAGAGCAGTGAGAGGATGAAGATTTGAGAGCAGCCTTTTCCTGGCCTTGCTCTGCAGCAGTGCTGCAGCTGCAGCAGGTCCATGCTGTTTCCTTGCTTTGCCTGCTGCTCCATGGAGCTGCAAAGGAAACACTGAGAGAAGAGACAAGGCTCTGGGAGGAGATGATTTTCTGGCTGAAGGCTGAAGCAGGATGGCAGAAGTTTTGAGTGTAGAGATTTGGCTGCCTTGGGCCCCTGGCCCAGTGGGACTGAGTAAGATTCCTCCCTGCTCCCACTGCTGACAGCAATGGAAGGTGACAGGGTCTCCCTGTGACCTCCTGCATGGGAGTCCCAGAAGCAGCTCCAGGGAGTTCCTTTTTCTGAGAAATGGACTGAGTGGTGCTTTCAAGTCCCTCAGCCTCTCATTACTCCTGAAGGGCTCATGGCAGAAGAGAAGGAAAAAGAAAGAAAATCCTCTAGGAATCTTGCACTTTTGGAATTCAACTTTTTTCTTCTCACTGCTTCATGTGGGCCTGAGATGTTTTGTCAATACTCACCATGTGTCCCAAAATTATACACAGGCAGAAGGAGGCCCAGAGGTGATAACCTTACAAACATTAGGTCATATTGCTTTTCTTTTTGATGTCTTTTTGATCACTCCCTGCTGGATGCTTCATTCACACAGGGGTAAGGACTCCATTCACACTGGGATAAGCATGAAAAATCTGCCACGACGCACCTCCTTGTGCAGTCACCTTTGTTTTGCCCTTTCTCTTCTGCTTTCTCTTCCCCATTTCTTTTGGTTCCCTGTGAGGTGCAGAGAGCTTCTGCAGGTGTGGGGGGTCCGGATGACACTCAGGGGTGCCCGTGGGATGGGTCACCAGCCCTGTGCTCGGCCCTGATTCCTCACATACCTTCCTGAGGCTGAGGGCCTGCACAAAGCAAGTGCTCAGAAACAGAGTTGTTTGCACCTTTCAAATAACATGTTGCTGTTGTGGGGGTTGTTTTAGGCAGGGGGTTTTGGGGAAAAGGCAGAGTTTCAACAGTTCTTGCCCAGGGGGGGAATCTCCTGAGACATCCTGCTGCTTTTTTGCGGAATGTGTCAGGTGGAGTGGAGGGGGTGACAGAGAGGCCTAGATCGTAGAGTGGAACTCAGCTCCAGAGTGGCAGTGCAGACTCTCCCTGCTGAACTGCCTGCTGGGGCTGACAAAGAAGGAAAATGCCCCAATAACAGCCCAGTGGCACTGTGTCTCAGGGACAGGTAGAGGGAGGTGACAAGAAACAGCAGCATGGTCTCACAGCTTCTAGAATGCAGTGACAGAGGGGCCTCATGTGCCAGACATTTCAGAAAGGCTGTCTTCTTAAATGACCACTGAAACCCTTCTCTTTGCCTCTTGGGTTTGTGTATGCTTTTGACAGCCACAGCATCCTGGGTCAATGTGTTCCATGATTTCATTAAGTACTCCTTGAAAAGCACCTCCCATTGTTCGACTGAGCTGCCAGCCTGGTAATTGCTGAGGGTGCTGCCTTGGTGGAGAGAAAAATCAATCTTCTGCCTTTCAGGGAGCTGAAGGAGAAGGGACTCTTCAGCATCAACCACCTGGCTGGGTCCCATTCAGAGGTCCTGCTTTGCAGACTTCATGAGATTTGCTTGGCAGTTAGCAGCGAGGTGAGAACATTGCTCTGAATAGTCCCCCATACTTCATACACGGTGTGTAGAGTAGGTATGTGCTTGTCCATCTCCATGTGTGCTCAGGGACTGCCTTCATTTCTGGTTTTAGACCTCCTATTTCTAATGTCTGTCAGCTGTCTGTAGGATCTGTGGGTACATGTAGCTGTATTTACTGGCAGGTCGGGTATCTGACACCGATCTGTGAGTGTGGTGCCTTGATGATGCAATGTGCAAATGCACAAACTGAGACACTAATGACATTATTTGCCACAGTCCCAATCTCTGCCCAAGCTGTAATTCAACACTGAAATTAGTCTGTAGACCTGAGCCTGTGTTTTCTGTTTCCTGGCTGAGTGCTTCAATTGTTGGTGTTGCTTTTTTGAACAGGAACTTGAGCCTTTATGATTTGAAAGCAGCTCTTGCTTTAATTTTCTAGAAAAAGGGCCTAAAATCAAAGCTGTGGACATTTTAGAAGGGTTAAGTAGAATGCTTTAGTGAAATATTTTTTTTTATTCCTGCAGTAAGCAGGTCTGAGGCCAGAAATTGGTGCCAGAATAAGTGCCTTTCTGTGCTTGCACTGTCCTGCTCTTCTTGTACTTTTATGTTCCTCTGGACACAGTGGGACGTGTTGTCATTTCCTGGGACTTCTGTTGAAGGCAACTGGTTTTCTTTTCAAGGTGATTCTTATGTTTCCCCTCATGACTTCCCCAGGTGACCAACCTCCGTTCCAAGGTGTCCCACTCTGCAATCGTCACTCTGGGAGAGCTCTTTGTGAGTTTGAAGAAGGACATGGACTCTGAGGTGGATGAGGTTGCTCGGGTCCTTCTCCAGATGGTGTCCAACTCCCCAGAATTTGTTCAGAAAGCAGCCAGTCAGAGCCTGGGGATCATGGTGGAGAATGTGACTCCTGCACGAGCAATGAGTGCCCTCATGGACATGGGAGTCAAGTAGGTTTTTCTTCTTTTAGTGATATTCTTCACCTTCTAGTGTGGGAGGGAGATGGGATGAGAGAGAGAATGGGAATGGTGGGAGGGAAGGGTCCTGTATCCTGCATCTTGTGTGGACTCAGGTACTTGATTCTCCAACCAACCTCATTTCTTTCTTCTTGTCACCTATTTCTGCCCTCCTGCAGCCCATTAGTTCTCAGAATCACAGAACTGTAGAATATGGGGTGTGTGAAGGGGCCCATCAGGACCATTGAGTCCAGCTCCTGGCCTTGCACAGAACAGCCCAAGGGTCACACCAAGTGCCTGAGATTGTTGTCCAAATGCTTCTTCAACCCTGTCAGGCTTGGTGCTGTGACCACTGCCCAGGGGAACCTGTTCCAGTGCCCAAGCACCCTCTGGGTGAAAAACCTTTCCCTGATATCCAAACTAAAGCTCCTCTGACTCAGGTTCCTGCCGCTTCCTGGAGTTCTCCCAGTCTGTCAGATTTTCCTAGATGTGGTGACCAGTGGGGAAGTGAAAGTGCCTGCAAAGGCTGAGGATAGAGCCTTGTGCTTTTGTGGGAAGAGGGACAATTGCAATTGGAGCTGTGAGCAGTGTTTGGTATTTCACAGCACCAACCACAGAGGCCCTGGGAAAACCACGTCTCCTCATGATGCCATTAACCTGAGAAATGAGGAGGGTCCTTGCTGGGGCGTGGAGCACATGGGGGGCAATCTGCTGGCTGTGGCACAGCCTGCACAGCAGGTGCAGCTCCTGCCAAAAGGAGTCCTGTATGACTGTCCTGGCCACTGAACTCTACTGCTTTACTTACCTCAGTTATTATTAGAATTTGCAGTCGTCCCATGGTTGGTGTCCCCACAAATCGCAACAAATACACACATTTCCTTTCTGTGCCAGACACGAAACACCGCTTTGTATTTCAAAGGAGCCCTTGCAGGGAGATCAGGAAGCTCTACCCGGGCTCTTTAGGGTGCGGGGCACGGCAGGAGTTTTAGGCGCAGGACTGTGTTCTGAGGGGCTCTGGGGCTGCGGGGGATGAGAGGAGATGAATTCCCAGAAGTGGCTGTGCCGGGCATCTGTGGAGTTGGGAGCATTCAGGGGATCCGGGGACGCTTTTGGGGGCTCCCTAATGGGCGCTGAGGGGGCACTGAGGGATCCTGGAGGGTCTGGGGGACACTCATGGGACAGATGGGGGCGGATCCCGGGGTTCTGTGGAGCGCAGGGCATGACGGGCATTGTAGTCCCGCCTCCAATGGGGCTCAATCTGGCCGCGGGGCATGACGGGAGTTGTAGGCAAAAAGAAAAGATGGCGCTGACCCTAGGCACCGCCTCCAAGTCTCCGGTTGCCAGCGTTAATTGGCTGCGGGCAGTGATGGGCGGGGCATCGGCAAATGTGAGGTGCTGGAGGTGGGAACAGCCCATTCAACCTGTCCAGTCACTCCCAGTACAACCCAGTTCATCCCCAGTACAGACCAGTACAACCCCAGTACAGCCCAGTTCATCCCAAGTGGAACCCAATTACAACCCCAGTGCCCCTCCAATCCTTCCCAGTACGGCCCAGTCCCTCCCAGTACACCTGAGTTCATTCCCAGTTCCCCCCCAATGTCATCCACAGGATGCCCCAGTGTCCCCAGCCTTCTCCGCAATGTCCCCAGTGTCCCCATTGTCCCCAGTTTGTCCCAGTATCCCCCAGTATCACTCATGGCTGAGGTTTTGCAGGCCCAGGCAGGCTCAGCCCTGCTCCACCATGGGATCCCATGGGACAGGGCACGCTGGGATTTGCCCCTACAGCTACCAAGTGTGTCCAGAGAAACTGCAAGGAGAGGGTGACCTCTGTCAGTGGGACCCCTCTGTACACAGGTACCCTCACTCCTGGGGTGGCTGTGCCAGCTCCCCCAGGCACCCCCAGCCCTGGGAACCTGGAGCAAGTGGAAACCACAACTTTGCAAATGGTGCCTGTGCCCGTAATGCAAAGAAAACTGCAGTGTGAAAAAGGAATATTGTTTATTTTCAGAAGAACAGCAACAGGAATGCAGAACATTTTTACATTGTAAGAATATTTGTAACAACAACAATCCATTGAACATATATACATTTTGTAACAACAACAATCCAGAGAACCTATATACGTAAGAACATATCTAGCAAAAATATATGAAATATATTTGCAGAAGTCGAAAAAAAGCCCTAAATCCTCTATCCTGAAGACGACAAAAAACTGTAAAACGTATGTACAAAAGGGTGGCATCTCTATCTGGGATGTCCATCGGTCCTGGAAGAAAAGCAAGTGCCATGGTCACTGCAGTCAGGCACAGAGGGCTCTTCCATGTGTCCCCAGGCTGGCACACGCTGGCCCAGCAGGACTCTGCTACCAGAACTGAGCCTGGCTGGGTCTGGGATGGAGCTTGTGCGGCCCAAAGCGAGCACAGGACCAGCTGGGGATGGCCTCCAGAATCCAGTGCACAGGGAGCCACATCCCTGAGCAGGGACCAGCCCAGCCCCAGCCTGGCAGCAGGGGACCCACTCTGCCTGTGGGGACCACATGCCTGTCCTGCTGTGGCATTGGTCTCTATCCGAAGATCATGGCTTCTTCCTCATCTTTTTCATCAATGTCCATGTCCTCTACGTAGTCTTCCATTTCCACTTCCATCTCTTCTTCCACATCCACATCGACCTCCATCTCCTCCTCTCCAGTCTCTTCTTCCTCCATTACCACATCTTCCACTGTATAAGTTTGCATATCCACTTCCATTTCCTCCTCTCCAGTCTCTTCTTCCTCCATTTCCACGTCCTCCACTGTATAAGTCTGCATTTCCACCTCCATCTCCTCCTCTCCGTCGGTGACAGCCTGCAGAGGTGGCAGAACCTCAGAGTGGAGTCCCTGTCCCACACCATGCCCACACAGCTCCAGCCCACCCAGGCAGTTGGAATGGCACCATACCTTCCTCAGGACAAATGGGAGCATCCTGTAGGGATGGATGTCAAAATCCAGGCACTGGTGAGCTTTCAGGACTGATGGGGGTAGCAGGGGCAGGTGACAAGGAGGGTGACAGCAGTGGGCAGGAGCAGAGCGAAGGGTGCACTGACACAACGGCCAAGGGCTGTCTTGTGCTCTTTGCCGGGTGCTGGCAGTTCCACTTGGAACGGGGGAGGTGACGTCACAGTTCCCAGGAGTCCAGGGCCAACCTGAAGTGGACAATGGAGATCATGGAATGATGGGATCCCTGAATGGTTGGGCTTGGAAGGGACTCTGAAGACCATCTTGTTCCAAGCTGAGCAATCTTTCCCCAGACCTTGGGGGAGCCCTGTTCCCAAGGATGGGGCATCCACAGCCTCTGTGCACAGCCTGGGCCACTGCCTCCCCACCCTCAATGTCAAACAGCAGCTTCCTTAGATCCAGCTTCAATCAACCTCCTGCAGTTGAAAGCCATCCCCCTTGTCCTGTCCCCACAGGCCCTGTTGAACACTCTGTCCCCTTCTTCCCTGTGGGACCCTTCCAGTCCTGCAGAGCCACAGTGAGGCCCCCCCAGTGTCTCCTCTTTCCAGGCTGAGCATCCCCAGCCCCACTTGGACAGCAGTCAGTTATATCAGGGGCAGTCAAGGCTGAAGGGTAGCAAAGAGCATCAGGAACTGAGAGATGGAAGCTTTAGGCCCTGGTTTGCCCCTAAATGTACAAAATTATTAACAGTGGAGGGGAAGATGGTCAGACACTGGCTGTGTTCTAACTGGTGATTTTAGATTTTTTTTCTTCTTTTCTGTCGTGCTGACCCAGGTTTTTCTGTTTGAAAGGAAGCTTGGCACTATGTCCACTGTCTTCTTCATTTGTGAAACACTGAGCAGAGTCTGGCCAGGCTGATGATGCAGAGCAAAATCTGCAAATATACTGGTGCTCCTGAGCCTCGGGTTGCAGCTAAACCCAGCCAAAAGTAATTTCTGGAAAGTCGAGCCTGGTTTACATTTTCTTCAGTTTTGCTATGCCAACTTAACCAGTCATTTATAAAAAAGCAAATAAAAAGCTCATACCAAAACAGACAAAAACCCAAATAAACCCACACAAACCAATCAAAGAGATAAAAAACCCCAAATCCCAAATAAACCTTACAAATCCTGATTCTCCTGGAGTTGAATGAGAAGAGGGATAGAGATGAGATAAGAGGAAATGAGCCATGAGAGAAGTTGAGAAGAATCTTAGGTGAGAGGAGGTGATGGAGTGGCCTTTGGCTGGAATTTTCTTGTATAGCCATGGACAGAACCATTTTTCCTGTGACACAGAGACTGAGTTTAGGGGGGAGGCAATGGCTCGTGAACAGAGACAACGGGTGAGGAGGGTGGTGGTGGTGCGGTCCGTCTTCAGGGAAGAAGAAGAAGATCTCTGTTCTCAAGACTCCTCGGCCCCAGTAGGTGAATTTGGTGGGAACAGGTGTCCCAAAAGTGTGAGATTGTGCTTTTTTGGAACTGGGCAGAGCATCCTTAAAAGGGGAACCCTAGAAGCAGCTCTGGTCCATGTGCAGTGGTGAGAGCGCTGGGCATGGAAGGAAGATGTCACCATGGCAGATGTTCTCTGGACAGTGCCACGTGGGACATGGAAACACAAGAAGTTTCAACTGTGTTTCCTGGGGAAGCCTATGGTACAAGAGGGACTCCTCTCTCCTTGATAAACTGAGAATTGATTATCTAAAGGGTGGTGATGGATGAGAGTTGATGATCTGAGGGGTGGATGTATTGGAAATTTGGTGGGGGGAGGAGGAATGTTTTTGGAAAGTTTTCATTCAGAGTTCTCTGTGTTTCTTTAGACATAGTCGTAGGTTATTAAAGATATTTTTCCTTTTTGTTCCTAAGCTGGAGCCTGCTTTGCTCTATTTCTGATCACATCTAACAGCAGACACCAGGGAGAAAGTATTTTCATAAGGGCACTGGCATTGTGCCAGGGTCAAACCAAGACACAGGGCTCCCACAGCCCCTCATCCCTTCATGGCCCTGTCCCCTCAGGGTCTCCCCCAGCCCGGCCAACCTGCTCGGCAGCAGCGCCGCAGCCCCACAGCAGCTCCAGAGCAGCCCCATCCGGAGGCACCTCGGAGCCCTCGGCAATCCAGCCAGCACCACACGGGCAGGAGGACACGGATGGCGCTTCCTGCCTGGCACAGGGCTTGTGGCCATCTCCAGGCACCGCTCTCACAGGGATCCCCACAGCTCTGGCCCCTGACCACCTGCTTGTTGGCAGCACAAAGGCTTCAGCAGAACCACCAAAGGCCAAGGGGCTTCTGGCCATTTTCCCTGCTACACTGCATGCCTGGACAGCTTGCTGTGCCCAAGCACCCTTTTTCCCGTCTTCCCCTATGCCTTGGAGACCCTGGGAAGCAAAAAAAAGATCCTGGGAGTCTCTGTATTATAACACACTCTATATTCATATACTAAAGAAAAAAACTATACTCATAGAAAAGCTATATTCATATACTAAAGAAAAGAAAAAAAAGAAGAAAAGAACAATCTCAAGGAAATAGAAAATTCCCACTGGCTCAGGTGGCTCCAGCAGACAGAGCCTCTGTGCTCAGTTCTCTGCAGAGCTCCAGCAGCGCAGCCACCCGAGCCCCGACAGATGAGGCCGTGTTCTCCATGCTCTGCGGAGCTGATCCTGCAGCCTCTGGAAGACGGAAGATTGCTCATTCTGTAGTGCCTGGAGAACATACAATGTCTGAAATGCCACATCGGACACGTCACTGCTGATGTCCTCTGTCAGGTGTTCAAGGGCTGAAAGAGAGGAACAGAGCCATAGTCAAATCCCGAAACTGAGGGGACCCGAGTAGAGCCCCCTGCCAGGGCCATCCCAGCCGGCTCTAGCCATGGCCAGGAGGGAGCAGGGACCAACGGCACCAGCCCGAAGCTGCTGGCCACGAATCCCCCACGTGGCCCTGAAATCTCTGTGTGCTCTGCCCACGCCGCCCCTCGGCCGCACAGGGAGCAGAGCCCTCCGCAGCCGGGGAAGGGCTTGCAGCTCCCCAGCCAGCCCCCGCTGCCAGCCCGCTGCCCTCACTCACCGTTGCAGATGAACCGGAGCTCTTCCTTCTTCCCCCTCAGGTGCTGCCCGGCCATCCCTGGGAACACAGAGCCTGTCACGGCCCCAGCGGCACAGCTCCCTGCCAGCAGCGCTGCCGGCGCTGTGGCCACACGCCCTGCTGGCCCGGCAGGGCTCAGCCCGGCCCTTGCCGCACGCTGCCGGCCCAGGGCACGGCTGCCAGAGGGCGGCAGCAGCACCGAAGCCGGGCGGGGCTCCACGGCGCAGGGCCCGGCTAGCGCTGCCGGGGCAGCAGGCGGGGCTGGGGCCGAGCTGCGGCGGGCCGGGGAGGGAGCCCGGGCTCGTGGCTCACCCATGAACCTGATGGCCGCCGCTCGCAGGGACTCCTGTGGGCTCTGCAGGTAGGGCAGGGCCCGGTGCAGGTGCTCGGCCGCTCTGCTGCTGTCGTCTGCCAGCTGGAGAGAGCGGCAGGAGGGAAGGGTTGGCGCGGGCTCAGTCCCTCGGGCGGGCGCTGCCTGCACCCAGCCCCGGCCTCCCCTGCCCGCACAGCCCTGAGGCGCGGCCAGCAGCCGCTGGCGCCGGGCTCTGGAGGGGGCAGAGGGCCGGCTGCTGCCCGGGGAGCCGCGGTGCCGGCCTGCCCCACAGCCCCACGGGGCCGGGGCTGCATCGGCCCCCGACTCGGGCCCACCGGAGCCTGGAGAAGAGCCTGCGCGGCCTCTGGGTGCAGCAGCCGGCAGGGGCACAGCTGCCAGCCCCGCACTGTGAGCACCGCGCTCTGGGAGCTTCTCCAGGCTGAGGCTGGGGCTTCCAGGCCTTCATTACCAGGCGCTCGATGAACTTGCACAGCTTCTGGTTCTTGACCAGTCTTTCAAGATCCCTCCTCTTCAGGAACTCAGCCACACAAAGCAGCGTTTCCTGAGAAGCCTGGAGAGCAGCAGAGATGTGGAGATGGCCCCACAGCCCAGGGCACAGGACCCGCGTCCCTTTGCCAAGGCCTGGAGGAGGCTGCAGCCCGGCAGGCGCCAGGGCAGGAGGCAGCCGAGCCCCCTGCCAGGGGGACAGCAGCAGCCATCGAGTCCTCACCTGTGCCACAAGCCGATTCTCATCATGGCAGTGGAAGAAGAGTGGCAGCAGGCTCAGGCGCAGGGGTGTCTTCAGGGCCTTTTTTCCCTTTTCCAGTGGAAGAGTCACCAATGTTCGGAAGAGCAGTATGGAGAGCAGCTGCACCTGGCTATTGTTCTGTATGAAAGGAAGAGAAAAAGACCTCAACATTAGCTGCATGGGGCTTAGCTTGGCATAGGCCTGCAAATCCACAGGGCACAAAGTGTCCGGGCAGCAGCCAGTGGCCGTGGCTGGGGGCAGCGAGCCTTACGTGGTCAAAGAGTGGCAGGAGCGCCTCAAGCAGCTGCAGTGTGATGGGGCTGGGCATCAGCATGTCATTGTCCAAGATGATAAAGCTGAGTAGCATGACTGTCATGCTAACTATCTCTCCATCTGCGTCCCACAGGAGCTTCACAAGACTTTCAGTCAGGCTCCACATTTTTTTGGTCTGTGCAGAACACAAATTTGTGAAATGCCATCCTGCTGCCGCAGGGCCTGGAGGCCAGAGGTCTGCCCCAAAGCACTCAAGCAGCTTAACTGGGATGCAGGAGAGCTGGGAGCAGCTGCCCTGGCACCCAAAGCCCAGCCAAGCCCAAGTGACTGCATTCCCCAGCTCAGCCTCAGCCGCTGCCCCCTTCTCACCATGGAGGGCTCCTCAATGAGCTCGAGAAGGGCCCTGAGCGCCAGGCGATGCCTCTCCCTGCACTCGCTCTGCAGCTGTCTTGACAAGATTTGCAGGACTCTGTTAGCACCACGTTCACTCAAGTCCAGGAATTCGAGGACCTGAAAGACACAGGGCAGTGACAGGAGACCCGGCTGGCAGGATCCCAGAACTGCACAGGGCTAGGCCCAGGCAGCAGCACAGGGCGCGGGCACCGTCCCAGGGATCTGCGGCTCCGAGAGGGCAGAGAGCTTGGAGGCAGCTGAGCGAGGCAGCGCTGGCCATCAGGCTCACCTCCACAAGGAAGGCCAGGGCGGGCAGCTCCCAGCGTGGCTCCTGTGTGCTGAGCAGCCGGAGCAGGTAGCGAGCAATGCGGGAACACAAGGGGGTGGAGACACAGCACATCTCCCTGGCAGGAGAAGAAGGAACCAAGACTGTGGGCCATGGGGATAAACCTCTGCCAGGACTAACTCACAAAGATCTGGTGTTTCCCCAGCATCCTGCAAGGGGCCCTGGGCTATTTGGGAGGCAGCTCCCTGTGGGCACCCTCCTCTCCAGGCCGTTTTACCAGTCTTCTTGGCCATCCCTTGGTGACAAGGCCCTCTGGTTCATGACCTCAGGATCTGTGTGGAGCACCCTGGGCACAGAGCACAAATGTCAGAGGGAGTGGGGAGAAGTGGGTCTCACCTGGCCAGCAGACCCACGGCATAGTGGTGGGTGTCAGCGCACAGCAGCGTGTCCCAGCCACAACTACGTTCCATTGCCACCACCACATCCTCCTGCTGCATTTGGCAGAGCAGGGACTTCAGGGTCTGCACTGCAAACCTGTATGCAGAGCAAAGCCCAGGTCACACTGGGAGCACTGGCTCCTGCCTAAGGACGTGGCAGGGATAGGAGGACTGGGATAGAGCACCTTTTGGGGCTGGTGGCAAGGCCATGCTCTTCCAGGCATCCCTTCCAGAAGGTATCGACCTCTTCTGGCACATCCAGAGTGCTGAAGAACACTTGGAAGAGCAGCTGCACAGATACGTGGGAGGAAATACACCGTCACCATATGTGGGACACAGCGCACCTGGAGGATCTTCCACATCACCACAGTTGCCTGTAAAGGACAAAGCCCCCCAAGACAGTGCTCAGTGCTGAGGTGTCCATGTGGCAGGGCCAGAGCACAGGAGGGAGAGGTCCAGAGAGACACAGGGGGAGCACCAGGCCTGGTGCCCCTGAAGCTGCCCCGAGGCCAGGATTCTGCCCAGCTCCTGAGGCAGGGAGATGCAATGGGGGAAGGAAGATGGAGAGCTGCTGGAGAGGCGGCCTTGGGGCCAGCAAAGGCCAGTTTCAGAAATTCACAGCCAGGACAAAGACACCCGTTTTGTCCCCATCAGACGTGCAGGTGCTGTGCTCTGGCCAGCTCCCCAGCACATCCAGGAGTATCAGCAGCACTGGCTCTGCAGTCCTGGGCGAGCACATGATGGTCTTCCACATGGTCAAAGCAGCTCTGTGGGGTTAGAGCTCTGTCTCAAGGGAGGGTCTCAGACACAGCACCGTGGCCTGGGCAGCAGTGGGGATCTGAGCTGGCTGCCAGCTCTGCCTCCGCCCACTGGCCCTGGCCAGCAGCACCCAGGCAGCCCAGCCCTGTGGGGACAGGCCCCTGAGGGGCAGCGAGGGAGCATGGCAGCAGGTTCAGGGTCTGAATGCAAGGGCAGGCAAAGAGAGCAGCCAGAGGGCCCTAGAAGTCTCTGTTGGTCAGACAGCTGGGCCAGGCTGTCCAGGCTGATGGGCTGGGGAGCCCTGAGCCCTCTGGGCAGGTGGGCCCCATACCTGTCACAGGATGGGGCCACACGCAGGAGTGCCATGACTACATCAGCAGGCTGTGCTTCGGTGAGATCCAGCAGGGTCCTGTTCAGCCTGTGCTCAGCAAACTGATTGGCCAGGAGCCACTGGTGGATGTACCTGACCAGGGTGGGCACCTGGAGAAGGTACGGGGAGACTTGGAAAGCTGCCAGAGGGAGGAATGTCCCCAGCTTCCCCAGAGAAGTGCTGCCCTTCCCACCACACTGCCATGGCCTCAGAGTTTTCCAGTGATCAGCAGGCGTGGCTTGGGAGGCCAAGCAATTCCTGGGAGGATAAAACCCTGGCCACAGGCTGCTTACTTGCTTTGGATTGGAAAAGCCCTCCTCTACGAGCATATCCAGCAGGGCAGCACTGGTCTTGGTTTTCAAGATGTGTGAATATGCTCTGAGCCCATTGCCAACAGGGCTGGTCTCTTCTTCCCGAATTCTCCTCATGAATTTGCAAACCAGCTGTAGGAGAAGGGCAGGAAGCCAGGGATGTTGCACGGAATGCTCCAAGGACAGTGACAGCAGGCCCAGCGCAGGTGGGGGTGGCTGCAGGTACCTGTGCTGTTCTGTGGAAGAGGCCATGGGTGGGATCCTGCTCTTGTGTGCGCTCCACGGCTGCACCTGGCAAAGAGTGAGTGCAGGCAGAGCTGAGGGGCTGCAGGAGAGGCCGGAGAACACCGCCCAGCCCTGCGCTCTGCAGGCAGAGACAGCCCCAGGATGCCCCAGGGGATGGAGCACGGCCACTGCGGGGTGTCAGCCCAGCCGCTCTTCCGTCCTGTCCATGGGCATGGCCCAGGGGATGAGATGGCATGGGATGGGATGAGATGGGATGGGATGGGATGGGATGGGATGGGATGGGATGGCACCAAGCTGGCTGGAGGCACCAACCCTGTGGCCCAGCTCTGCCACTCACCCTCCTGTGGTGGCTTGAATGGTACCACCTCTTCATTGTCCTGTGCTGGGGCAGCTCCAGGGCCTTCTTCCTCTTCTTCCCCCCAGGCCAGCTCTGGCACTCTTGGGGCTCTCTGCTCCATGTCTTGCAGGAGAGATGGCTGGGAAAAGCTCCAAGTCAGCAGGTCCTACAATCGTGCCTGGACGGCACCTTCAAGAGAGAAGCCTCGGGAAGGCTACAGGACAGCAAGTCCTGTGGTCTGGCCTCGAGGTCAGCTGCAGGAATAACGCCTCGGAAAGGCTCCGGGTCAGACACAAAGGAGCGCGCTGTGCGGGGGCTCCTCACGGCACCGCTCTGTCCTGTCCTGTCCCGTCGCGTGCTCTGAGCACTGTGGCGTGGTCTTGTCACTGCCAGCTCCTATGTCACCACGTGTCACAAAGGGCCCTTGGACACCCGTTCTATGCCATGGTGACCATGCTGCACCGTGTCACAAAGGGCCCCTGCACACACTGCCCCCCGCCCTGGGGCTGCCCCCAGCCCACCCAAAGTGGCCCAGGCTGGAAGGAATGTCTCACCCCAAGTGTCTAAGCCAGCCCTGTTAGCGTTTGGAAACACATAATCAAGAGAATGATTATATGCAGGTGCTTTTATTGAAGAGCTCTGGGTGTCAGGGGAACAAACCCAAATCTGACTCTGCACATACAGTCAAGATGAACATGTTTTTATATTCTATCGTTTTATATAACTTTCATGTTAATTATTAAATTTATATTGTTCTACTGTATACATAGATTTCAGCTGAGCATAGCCCCCCTTAAATTTCCGACATAGTTTCTCATGATTCTTCTTATGATTATATTATAATTATATTAAATTACTAAATAATCATCATACCTAACAATTATATCATTTATCATACTGCTTACGCAGGTGCAGTTGATCTGAGAAAACACAAAGCCTAACATTTTCAGATTCTATCTTGAACAGCCTGACAGGGTCTTTAGGAATGGCTCAGGCCATCAGCAAATGCTGCCCTGCTCTGTGGGCTCAGGGCAGCAGAAGGAGCCCCAGGGCTGCTGAGGCAGCCACGCTGGGAAGGGCACAGGGCCTTCCACAGAAGCTGGCCCGGCCTCCTTGGGACACGTCCTGGCTGGTGGCCATCCTAAACCTGCGGGTGTGACAGAGAGGAAATGTGTGGGCCAGGGCACGAATGCTGCTCTGAGCCCTGGGGCCCGGGGAGCACTGACATCAGCAGGTGTGGCAGAATCCCTGCCCAAGCAGACCTGCCAACCCTGAGCCCTGGCAGCCCTGGTGCCCATCTCCTGCCCAAGAGACCTGTGCCCCCAGGGGGCTTCTGTGCCAGAGGGAGCCAAAGCCCACGTGCATTGGGGGCTGTGCTCCTTCCTGCAGGGGCTGTGGGCAGGAGCACCTGGAGCAACTGCTGGCAACACTTGGTCTCTGTCAGAAGCCCTCACTCCATGCTGAAATTATTTTCTCATTGAAGTAATTTCCTTTAGCACAAAGACACTTTAGTGGTGAAGGCACTGAAGATTCTGGCATTTAAGAATCCTCACTTCAGGAAAGCTTTACTTCCCATTGCTCAACTCAAGTAGTTCAAAAAAGTTGCAATTCATTGGGATGGCCTGAGAAAGTGAAGAGTTTAAATGTTGCTTCTCATCTCAAAGCAGCAACTCATTTACATTAATGTCATCCACTGAGAGTCACTTTACAGAATGTAACACTACACAGAGGCAGAAAAAGAGGCCATTCTTCGGTTAGCAAGTGGTTTTCTATGAAGGGATGATATTATCCTGATTCTCTTAAAGATTAAAATCTCTCAAGAAATGAAAGTCCACTCAGAGTTACAAAAGTAGCCCAAACAAACAAGTAGATGCAAAAGAGCTAATCCTCCCCCTGGTACAGATATCTAAATGGCCAGTAAAGTACAGCTCTCCCCTCTTGTTCCCTGCAGGAGAATCAGGACCTTGAACAGGAAGAGTCACAGATATTCTTTCTGCCCTCTGTAACCAAAACTGTGCTAAACCACAGATGCTGCCTTCAAACTGACTCAAATTCCAGCCTAGACCTCTCACCTTCCAGACAACTCCTTCCCCAACACCCCACCACCACCAACCCCCCCCACAAACTCCTGCCCAGAAGCCCTCAACACCCCACCAGGTCCCCCAGCTGTCCCTGTCCCTCCGCAGAGCTTTCCCACCCTCCAGCAGATGCCCTGGTTCCCTGCATGTGCTGTGGGATGGCACTCAGGAGGATCTGCTCCAAGGCCTTCCCTGGTGGCAAGCTCAGGCTGCCAGGCCTAGGGCTCCTGGATCACCCTTCCCACCTCCCTGGGAGCTCCCTGGGAAGCACTTTCCTTGAGAAGCAAGCCCCTTTCCTCCAGGGGCATTTCCCCAAATGTGTAGCTTTCCTGGGGAACACCAACACACTCTTGAGAAAAGCTGGCAAGGCTGAATGACTCCAGGTCCTTTCAGGACAGGCACTCCAGCTCTAGCTCGTATTCCCCCAAGTGTGTTTCCAGGTGGAGGTTCAGAGGTGCAGCCCCAGGCCCTCTACAAACACAAGCTGCTTGCTGCCTCTTCACCTGCCTCAACTCCTGCCTGTGCTCACAGGAGCAAAACCAAGCTGTTCCCAGCCAGAGCCCAGAGTCCTGTCCCCACAGGACGCTCCTGCCAGCACCTTCCAGGACTCTCTGCTGTGCACGCAGCGCTTTTCATGCTTGCTCCCAACAGGCTTTGGAACACAGAGCACAACCTGGCTGGCTCTGCCACCAGCACACCCCAAACACAGGCAGAGGAAGCAGCATCAGGGGTTGTTTTGCAGCCATGCCCAAGAGAAACTGGAAGGCTGCCCTCCCTCTGGTCTCACTTGGTTGGCTTTCTGACTGGGTCTGAGCCTGGGGCTGCCATTCCTCACCTGTGGGGACCAGAACCACACCTGGGATCCCAGCACTGCCTGACAGCGCTCCGGGCACTGGCACAGTGGCACATCTGAGTCTCGGGCACTGTGCTGCTGCTTCATTTGCTCTTAGGCACACCCAAAGCTCTCTGTTAAGCCCAGATGGTTGTTGAGGATTTTTTGCAGATAAAGGAGTTTTTGCAGGACAGTGGCCATATTCAGCCAATGCACATTCCAGCCTGCTTGGGATAATGGACAATGGACATGTTCACAAACAATAATGGACATGTTCAGAAAATGGTGTCAGTATATCTTTGAAAAAGATACAGGAAGAAGAGTCATCTGGACTCGGCATGTTTGTCAGTGAGCTGGGGAAAGTAAGGAAAAAGACAATTCTTGAGTGGGACAGAAATCCACAGCCAGACATATGGAAAATTAGATGATCCAATCAGCATCCTGTCTTAGACACATGAACAGTTAGGATAACCAATCATGTATTAGCTAGAGACACGTGGACAGTAGAGAATTATTATAGTCATTTTAGGGGTAATAAATTTGGCTTCACTGGATCATACTGGTTATGGTGTAATGTCCCTGAACCTCAGTATGCCGCTATTTTCCCACTGCAGATGTTCGCTGGTTCTGCCTTCTTCCTGATCCTGTGTAGGGATGGAGCACTGCTGTGCTTTCCGGAAGCTGTTCTTAAAACCTTCCAGCATTCCAAGCTCCTTTGCCCTCTGTGGATGCCTGCCATGGAATCCCTCACAGCATCCTTCAGAGCATAGTTCAGAGCATCCTCAGCTTGGCTCTTCCAAAGTCCAGGGGCTCCAGGGTGCTCAGCAAGATCTGTAACTCCACAGTGTTGTGGAACTGGACCTCGAGCACAGGGACCTTTCCAGCCTGATCTGCCCTTGTTCCTCTGTGTCTGTGCACAAAACACGGCATGGAAGGGCACAGCAAGAGAATGGCCTGTGTGTCCCAGGGCTCCGGATTTGCATCACTCCAGCTCCACAGAGATGCAGGTAAAGCGAAGAAGCCAAACTGTTTATTAATTGAAGGTGAAGCAAAGGGATGAGCTGGGAGGGAAGAAAGGGGATGGGCAGGGTCTGAGGGCTGGAGGCAGGAAGCTGTCAACAGAGAGGGAGAAGGCAGGAGCTATGGGAGCTTCCCACAAGCTCAGCTGTGCCAATCATCAGCTATGCCTGGAGCTCCAGCTGGTCTCCTCTGGTCTCCAGGTGGTCTCGCCTTCCAAGGGATCTGGAGGTCTTCAAGAGATACTGGTTCTTCTGAGCCAGTAGATGAAAGTAGTTCTGCAGCTCTTCCCTCAAACATCATCTGTATAAATGGGCTTCTATGGGAGGGGGCTCTTGTCTTCACTCAGGCCTTGAAGGGCTGGAAGAGAGAGGAGCAGAGCCACAGTCAGAACCTGGGTGTGCAGGAATCCAAGGAGACCTTCCTGCCAGGGCCATCCCACCCAGCTCTTGCCATGGCCACAAGAGAGGAGGGGCCAAGGGGATCAGCTGCAAGGTGCTGGCCATGAATCCCCTCACCTATGTCCCTGAAATCTCTGTGTGCTCTGCCCACGCCACCCCTCATCCCCACAAGGAGTGAAGCCCACCGCAGCTGGGGCAGGGATTGCGGCTCCCTGCCCGGGCATTGCAGCTCCCCGGCCAGCCCCCGCTGACAGCCCACTGCTCTCACTCACCCTCACAGAGGGCCTGGAGCTCTTCCTTCTGCCCCATCAGGAGCACCCTGGCCATCCCTGGGAACACAGGCTAACCGTTAACTAAAGCTACTGTGGCTATTATCAAGTTTGCTTTATGGCTTAATGAGGTGAGGAATTAATGGATCTTGAACTTCCACTGGAAGGCAGGCACATGGATTCAGAGCTATCAAACACTAACTGTATGTTTTGGGGTTTTTTTAATAATGGTACTTACTGTGAGGAAATGACAGTGGGGGAAATTTTCTCCCAGCCCCTGACCCAGCTTTTGGGTCTGCACCACCAGTTTTGAAAGGGTTCAGATCCACTCGAAATGCTAATGATATCATACAGTGGTTGTTGTATTTAGCATTTAGAGATAAAGGAAGATTAACCTGGATAACCGTGTTGACACCTACTCCAGAGACAAGGGATGCTGCTGCCCCAGAGCCTGACCCAGCCCCACAGCCCATGTCAGAAATGAACCACCCAGACTGGGTAGGGGTTCTGGTGAAAGAGATGGGCCAGATGCTGCAGGAGTACATTTCCCCAGGTGTTGAGAAACGCTCCCCCTGCCTGAAAGAGAGAGAGTCTGATGGTGCAGCAGTGGAGCCCAGAGATGTTACAACCATCCAGGTTCCAGCTGAACTGCAAAGGCAGTCACAGCCAGCAGCAGTCGCCCCTATGGAAACAAGGAGACCTAAGATGAAATTGGAGCATCCAGGTAAGGATAAGAATGGAGGGCCCTCACATCCCACAGGAGAGCCAATGGTTGACTTCATCACTGAGTCCCTGATGTACAAAAGTCCCTGTGGGTGAACTGCACAAAGACATTATACCATGGGGACATGAGGCTTATACAACCTGGTTACTCTGGGTCTGGGACCTTACAGGTACAGGAGTGCAACTGGATGGTGGTGAGGCAAGGAATTTAGGAGCATTGACCCAGGACTCAAGTATGAATCAGATTTTTGTAAGGGACTCAGAGTCCCTTTCCCTCTGGGAACGGCTTTTAATGAGTGTCAGAGAGAGGTTTGTCCACAGGGAGAGAATGCAGGAGCACCACCATAGAATGTGCTGGAAGACCCTTAAGGAAAGAATCCAACAGCTGAGAGAAGTGGCAGTATTGGAGGTACACTTTGGGAGGGATGGACAGCATGATAATGACCCCAACAAGGTCAGGTGCACAGGGCAAATGCTGTGGAGTCTGGCAAATCTGGGGCCATCCCAATACACCACCTTCATTGCAATGATTAATGCTGATAACTACTGAGAGACAGTGGGTTCTGTCACCAAGCTTAGAAATTATGAGAGTATGATCAATAGCCTGATGCAGGCTCATGTCTCTGCTGTGAACAAGGACCTGATAAGAGGAGATGAGGGAGATGAAGGAGGAGGAGAGGAAGATCAATGCAGCACCTGTGCCAGTCACAGGCCCCAAAGTCAGAGCCCAGTGTCCCCCAGCTAGAGAGAGAGGTTACACCCCAAGGGCTGACCTGTGGTTCTTCCTGCGTGACCATGGAGCAGACATGGGAATCTGGGATGGGAAATCCACTTCTGTCCTGGCAGCATGGGTGCATCAACTCAAGGAGGGAAACACTAACCAAGGGAGTTCCACTAAATGGAAGGCAGTCTCAGCCTCCCATGACCAAGCTGCTGGGTATGATCTGTCAGATCCCCTTGAAGGAACCTCTACATGTATGCCCAGGAAAGAAATAACAACCAGGGCTAGGAGGGCCCTGCCTCTAGCCAGGAAGAGGCATGGGAAAACCGGATTTTTTGGACGGTGTGGATCCGATGGCCTGGCACATCAGAGCCATAAAAATACAATGCCTTAGTTGATGCTGGTGTGCAGTGTACCCTAATGCCATTGCGACATGTGGGGGCAGAACCTGTTTCCATTGCTGGGGTGATGGGGGGATGGCAGCAATTTACCATGTTGGGAGCCCAGGTGAGCCTGACTGGGAAGGAAGAGCAGAAACATCCTATTGTGACTGGCCCAGAGGCCCCATGTATTCTGGGCATAGACTTCTTCCAGAATGGCTATTACAAATACCCAATAGAACTCAGGTGGGCTTTTGGCATAGATGCTGCAGAGGCTGAGAACATGAAGCCATTGAACACCTTGCCTGGACTATCAGAAAACCATCTGCAGTAGGATGAAGGTGAAAGAGCAACAAGTGCCGATTACCCACATCTGCTGTGCCAGACATGCTGGAACTCCAGTACGAGCGGGAGTCCAAGGCAGCAAAGTACTTTGCCACTATTGACATTGCCAATGCATTTTTCTTCATTCCTCTGGCAGCAGAATGCAGGCCTCAGTTTGCTTTCACCTGGAGGGCCGTGCCATACACCTGGAACTGACTGCCCCAGGGGTGGAAGCACAGCCCCACCATCTGCCATGGACTGATCCAGGCTGCACTGGAAAAGGGTGAAGCTCCAGAACATCTGCAGCACATTGATGATATCATTGTGTGGGGGAACACGACAATGGAAGTATTTGAGAAAGGAGAGAAAATCATCCAGAGTCTGCTGGAAGCTGGCTTTAGCATCCAAAAGAGCAAAGTCACAGGACCTGCCCGAGAGATCCAGTTCCTGGGAGAAAAGTTGCAAGATGGATGGCATCAGATTCCCACTGAGGTCATCAGTAAGGTCACAGGTGTCTCTACTGTTTTGCGGAAGAGATCAAAAAAGCTCCACAACTTGTGAAAGTTGTAAAGTCGGTATGTTTATTGCAGCGCTGGACGCATGCAGGGATTACTCCCCTCAAAAGGCAAGTGTACCTCTGTGAACTTCAGGTCTCTTTCTATGGCTCTCTCAAATACATATGCATATAATTTCACAACAGGTTCATACATATTCATTCTACTGATTTCATGTGACACTTGCTACTAATTCTTCAGAAGGAACTCTTGGGTCAGGTTGCCTTGCTCTCTCTGCTCTCCTCCTCCCCCCTTATCTCTTGTCTATCGGCTGAAGCAGTCTCTCTAAGCACAGGCCCTTCAAGAGAAGAGGCAGTGAGACTAAACAGCAAGCTACAGACTTAATTCAAAGATGTACATTTCACCTAAATCAAAATGAATTTCTACCCTGGAAAATTTCTGCTATGTCTCATTTTCCCCCTTTCCTGGAAAATAAGTAAATTCTTTTACTTAATGCAAACTCTTACGACAATAAGTGTCTCTCAATGCTTTACCACGTACGTTTGATAAGGAGATTAACAGAGCTATACGCTGTAGTACTCTCTAATTTCAAATTAATAATAAAGGATAACTTTAAACTTACTTTAACTAATACAACATCGTTGTTATCAATTTTTACAGCAGTGCAAGCAGTTTTTAGAGACTCACACCTTTTACCAGTATATACGAGCACAGTTTTTTGATCAGTGACTGGATGAATTTTGAAGTGGCAAATACTCTGTTCAGTGTCCAGACACACATCTTGGGCATTAATAGTACTGCTTTCACAAATGAATCTCAGCTGTTCTCTAGTAATGCAGGATTCTAAGTTTACTGTTTGCTACTTTTCATTCATTTTTCGTGTTTACAGTCTATGTTCTGAAGGGTAGAGCACTGTTTTTTCATTATTTAATCTTAGTGCAATGATGGGATGGATAACGTAAACAGTGCTATTACGTATGGTAAGTACAAAGACAGTGGCTACATTAGAAACAGGATTATAGGTGAAATTTACTATAGTTTACCAGGACTGAAGCTTTTTTCAAAATCAATTGTGTTATACATATATAGAGTTAATTCATGCTATTTGTATATATATATGTGTGTGTATAAGATATTGTAAGAATCCAACTCATGTACTTGACCACTCTGGCTGAGAGCAGAGTCCTATTTCTAACGCTAAAGATAATGTCAAGTCCGTTAGCTTAAGAATGAAGCCTTCCCAGACCATGAATGTCGACTTCCCAGAATTGCTTTGAATACTGGCAGCACTCGATTACATGTGAAAGACGGCCATAGGGACACCGGGACTGGCTTTTGCATCCCATCCGTATGGACCCAGCAATACATGCGAAAGAAGGCTATTCTGGAAGGGCTCAGACAGTCATTGGAACACCTGGACTGGCTTTGTATCTCTATGATCCAGCTCTACATATGAAGGGACACAAAGGACATTCTGTCATTCCGGCCCCAGGCGGAACACAGGGGATATAAACTGGCTGTATGAGACAGTCAGGGTGAACCACTGGGGAGATGCTGGCACTCTGTCAGTTGGATCCAGGTTCACCCAGCACCAAATTCCGGAGTTGATGCTGTCTTGGCTGTGGTGAATTTTTAAATTATATTTTGTTATTGATCTAATAAATCTTTGTTATTTTTTTTTAATTTGTCTGCAGATTCGATCATTTATAACAAATTGCATTATCTTAGACAACTTTCTGAATTTCAGCTGGAAAATTACTTTTCCTCCCTTCTTGTATGATCAGAGCTGCTGTTGCCTGCATCTGCAACTGTGCTTGTATACAACTGAAAGCTAAAGATATATTATCACATTATCTTGAACTGTTCTAAGTACTTCTACTAATAACTTGTGATCTTGGTCCCTGGCCTTTTCTTACTTTGGCAGTGCTTTTGAAATCTGCCACTGGCTAGTTCTTAATGCTAGTAGAGATGACTGTAAATGCTGCTTCAATTTTGTTAGGCTGCTTGCTGCAGTGGCTAGCTTATTCATCAGTATTTCTGAATCAATTCCATTTAGAACTCCTAATCCTGTTCCTAATATCCCAGTTAGATCCTTTCTTATTCTGCTCTTAAGGTCTGCCTGTCTTTGTTACTACGCTGTGCAACTCTCAAAGGATGTTCTTAGGAAAGAGGAGCAGGCTGGTTGGATTTTTGAGAGGTTAATTTGCATTAGCAACTCTTTTGAAGTGTCTACAGTTCTTGTTCTTGCTACTCTTGCTCTTCATGTACTTGATCTCTATGAATTACTACAGTGGACAGGTTTAAATCTTTTATCTCAGAAAGTTCTCTCATGGATCTAGTATCCTGATTAAAAGCCTGGGACCAAGGCCATTCAGCATCACTTTGAATAGAGGTACTCTCTAATTTTAAGATTTCAATTATTATTATATACAAAACAATTCTGTAAGTGAAAGTATGAACAACCCTTGACTGCGATATACTCATTTTGCTTGAGTGAGTTTTAGTCTCAGTTCATTGTCTCTTGGTGTCACTTTCCAAGGGGGCTTCTGGGGCCTTCTTCACTCGAGAGTGATGGATCCAGGCATTCTGCTCCTTGATCTTGATTGCGGTGAAGATGGCAAGAAGCACTTGGAATGGTCTTCTTTACTGTGGTTCCAAAGTCTTTTCTGCAAGAGGCTCAACATATCCATAATCTCTAGGCTATATGTTATACACTGGCCCATCTAACTCCCTGCTCTGAGTTCCAGCCACACGTTTCTCACTTTTCTGAGCTGTTTGCTTAAAGCCACCATGTAGGTGGCCAGTGTTACCTCTCCAATGTGGTGGGCATTCTTTTTGTGTTCTATAAAGCATTTCAAAGGGACTTAGACTTTCTTTAGCTCTAGGTTTAGTTTAAATTTGCAACAGTGCTAGTGGAAGTGCTTGGGGCTAGGGTAGATTAACTTCCTGCCCGAGTCTTACAATCTGCTGCTTAATCAAATGATCCATTTTCTCCACCTGGCTTCTTGATTGGGGGGGTACAGAATGTGAAGTAGCCAGGTGGCTACTAATCTGTTGCACTATTTTGGAAATGAAATGTGATCCTCTATCTGAGGATATTGTGGCTGGAACTCCGAAGCATGGGATTATTTCTTGTAATAACACTCTAGTAACTTCTCGAGCTTTGACAGTTCTGGTGGGGAATGCTTCTGGCCACCCTGAAAATGTGTCTGTCAATACTAATAAATACTGATACCCCCCTTTCCTTGGGAGTTCTGAAAAGTCAATTTGCCACTCCTCTCCCGGCCTATGGCCTCTCCTAATCTGACCGAGTTTCGGCTTGGGGGTATTTTTGGGGTTAGTCTGGAGGCAAAGATCACACTGTCAGGTCACTTGAGTAATAGTGGCATATAAATTCCTAGCAACAATTCTTTCAATCAAGTAGGTGTATAGGGCATCTATTCCTCAGTGTGCTTTCTGGTGCTCTTCCCTTAATAGTGACCACAAGAAGTGGGAAGGGATTACCAGCTTCTTTTCAATGGTAGCCCACCCTTCTTGGTTATACGTCCTTTTTTGATCTTCAATCAATTTTCTATCTCTCTTGTTATGTTCTGGCTTACTTTCAAGGGAAATTGTCTATCTGGAATTAGGGCTCACCTCACCTTTTGCTGCTTCCTTTGCCTCTCTATCCGCCAGCTCATTTCCTTCTTCTAATTCTGAGCTCACTTTTTGATGTGCCTTAATATGCACAATTGCTACCTTTTCAGGCCAGCTGAACTGCTTCCAGCAGCTGGATGATCTCTTGTGCATGTTTGATGTTCGTTCTCTGTGAGGTCAGCAGTCCTCTCTCTTTCTAGATGGCTCTATGTGCATGCACAACTCTGAATTCATACCTTGAGTCTGTGTCGATGTTTATCCTCTTTCCTTTTGCTATTTCTAAGGCACAGGTCAGGGCAATTATCTCAGCCTTCTGCGCAGAGGTGCCTGTTGGTAAGGGTGCAGATTCTGTTACCTCTCTGCAGGTGGCTACTGTGTACCCAGCACATCGCTTTCCATTGGCAACGCAGCTGCTCTCGTCAGTGAACCAGGTCTCTGCATTGTCCAGAGGAGTGTCTTTCAAATCTGGGCGGCTGGAGTAGGTAGCTCCAATGGTCTCTAGGCAATTGTGGTGTACTGCTTCTCTTTGATTTCTACTGAGAAAGGAAGCTGGGTTGACAATATTAGTCACCACTATCTTTACATCATCTTGCTCTACCATGATGGCCTGGTATTTCTCACTGTGGTGAAAGCCACTGGCCACCCTTTACTTCCAGTACTGTGGACACTGTATGGAACGCTAGCACAGTCATTTTCTGTCCCAGGGTAAACTTGCGTGCCTTCTGAATATTCAGCACGACTTCTGCTACAGCTCTGAGGCAACCTGGCCATCTTTTGGCTGTTGCATCTAGCTACTTGGAGAAGTAAGCAACTGCCCTTCGGTATGGGCCTAAGTCTTGAGCCAGTATTCCTAAGGCAATTCTCTGTTTTTCATGGGAAAATAGAAAGAATGGTTTACTTACATCTGGCAGTCCCAGGGCTGGATCTGACATGAGGGCACTCTTTAGCTGATAAAAGGCCCATGTGGCTTCCTTTGTCCACTGGAGATCTCTGTTTCCATTAGCAATAAGAGCATAGAGAGGCTTGACAAGCAGTCCATAATTATTAATCCACAGCTGGCACTACCCTGCCATGCCTAAGAAGGTTGGGAGTTCCTTTATCGTCTGGGGTTTTGGGGTTTGGCAGATGGCTTCTTTGTGAGCCTGCCTTAAAGTCCGTTGCCCAGCACTCACCTGGTAGCCCAGGTAGATTACTTTCTGTTTCACTACCTGTACCTTCTTCTTTGATACTCTGTATCTTTGGAGTCTTAGGAAGTTCAAGAGGCTTACTGTCCAGGCCACACATGCTTCTCTCGTCTGAGTGGCTATTAGAAGATCATCTACGTACTGCAACAGCTTGCCTTCCTGTAGAGCTTCCCAGGACTCCAGATCTTTTGCAAGTGGCTCCCCAAACAGAGTGGGGGGGAATTTGAAGCCTTGAGGAACACAGACTATGTGAGCTGGGTTTTGCACTGCTTTTACGGCTTTCTCATTTGAATGCCAAAATTTTCTGGCTGGCTTTGTGGATAGGGAGGCAAAAGAAGGCATCTCTCAGGTCTAAAACAGTAAACCAGATTAGCTCAGGTGTTAAACAAGTTAGTAAAATATATGGATTTGCTACCACAGGGTATAAATTCTTCATTATCTTATCGACAGCCCTCAATCTAGTACTATCAGTTATTGGGCTGATTTCTTCCCTGACTTCTTTTCAGGGGGTGCTGCTTAATTCTCACTGGTTGTGTTCTTTCTTTTAGCTTGATTACCATGGGGGGGGCATTCTTCACTTTCTTTGGTACAGCAGAAGCCTATACCCCCGAAAAAACTTGTTCTAATATCTCTTTACTAATTTTTTCTTAATTTCAATGGCTGTTAATGATAAGCTTAACATCTTTATATCATTTGCCTCCAGAGTAACCTCTTCATTTGAGAATGTTCAGCGAATTGGGCATATACAAAAGCTCCTAAGCACACATGTTACTTTAAAGGTTTACAGAAGTATGGCTTCTCAGACTGGCCAGTTGTTCCTCACATTGCAACATAATCATTCTCCACAGGTACTAAAGCTTTATTTAAAACTGAATCTATGGCTCCTGTATCAACTAAAATTCCACCCTTTTGTTTTCTTCTGTCTCACTGCCTCTCGCAGAGAGGTCTGCTCCGTCCTAGTCCTGGGTGAAATTGGACTGCTAGGAGGGGGATGGGTGCGAATGGGTGTGAACTTTGGAGTTTGAGTCTTCTTCTTTTTTGGGGAGGTCTTCTTTATCCTCCTTTACTTTAGGAGGAGCCTTTAACAAATTATATGTACTCATTTTGCGAGTTGTAATCGCTTTGCATTTCAGTTTGCCTGACCAGTGGGTCTGAGGGTGGTCTGATCTCACAGTCCCTTTGCCATTCTTGGTGATTCCTTAAAACAAAACCACACTAACATACGGGACTATCTCATTTACCTTCCCATTTTAAAACAGCAGTAACTGCAATAAAGTCTTTTAAATCTTTTTCTTTTCTGAGCTGCCCCTAATGGCAACTTTCTTCCAAAGAGCCCCTCCCAAAGGGGCTAGGTCAGGAGCTTCTTTGCTCCGGTTAGTTCTCATTATCTCCTTCTCCTTGTACTATCTTGTTTCCACTCAAGCCTCACAGTGTCTTTTCTCAGATTTTCCTCACAACACAGACCTCCAGGAGGCAGAACAGCAATATCAGCTCCTCTGCACTGCATACAAGGTGCCAGCCTCTCAGTGCACTAAAAGCTCCCAGGAACTGCCTGCAGGCTATTCCTTTGGTGTTTATCACTTTGGAGTTTATCACTTAACCTCTATGTCGGTTTTCTCAGTCTAAGCTTACTGTATTACCAGCTGAAGTCTGATGAACTCATTCATCTCTTCTATCTAAACTCTGGTTTACAAAATCCTAGTATTTTCTAGTTCTTTTCCTGCACAATCTAATCCAAGCATTGCTTCTACTGACACTCGCTTTACTGCCTTGCAAGAGGCTGTGATTGTTACAGCAAAAAGTTTGATATGCCCACAAACACAGACAGACAGACACACACACACCACCTCTCTTATCTCAAATTCGCAAGAGTCAGGGCTTGAATTGCTGGGGGGGAATTATTGGAATTCCTTGTTAATGTTAAACATGAATCACCCTACTGTAGCTCTTTTGTGTAAAATGCTACACTTGTTGCAAACAAATACCTAAAACTTCTACAAATGCTACTATACAATTTGAGTATCAAATTACCACAATGTGGGGGAAGAAACACAAAAACTCACTGGCAAAGGGCATATCTCTCAAAGTGCCCATTTTTCTTAACATAACACAGACAACACAGCATACAATACTTCAGCATTCACCTACATCAGCTTTCTCTGGCTCTCACACACCCTAGACACAATCAAAATAACAGCACACAGTAAAATTCTAGAGATCAAGTCTAACTACCAGGCAGAAGAGGAACTCCCTGAGCTCGTACTCACGGTAAAATGTGCTCCATCTACACAAATCACTACTTCTAAACACAATAAATACTTTCACCGACGTTTCTCCACTTGTTCCACTTCTCTGCAGGGCACTCCCTGCCCTCACAGCCTGCCTCGGCCGGTGCCTCCGGCCTCACTCGGCCCTGTCAGTCGCGGGTAGAAACCCCCCCGCACTGTAGATATACTCCCTTTGTACACCATGCACTCGCACGATTACAAACACACTAACATTAATTACACAGTGCCATAACTATACAACGATGCAGTGTCCAGACACCACATACACACACACGAGTCCACTCGAACCCACCCCCAGGGTCGATAGCGGCCGCTCTATCGGACAGTGAACTCTCATCTCCCAATTGCTCTATCAAGCAGGCCACAGGCCGAGCACTCAGACATCTCTGAGTGACTTATTCAGTCTTCCTATCCCCCAGGGCCCTCCTAATACATACCGAATCCTCTGCACACCAGCAGGTCCTTGTTTGTCTCCGCAGGAGGCAAGCTGAGACAAGCGGAGCTCCTCCTGGAAGATCTCGGGGCGCACCTAGGAGGGTCCGTTTATCCCTTCTGCCCTGTGGGGACAGAGATGGTCCCTTCGTGGTCAACAGAATGTTTTGAGGAAAAGATCAAAAACTCTACAACTCGTGAAAGTTGTAAAGTCAGTATGTTTATTGCAGCGCTGGACGCATGCAGGGATTACTCCCCTCAAAAGGCATGCGTATTTCTGTGAACTTCAGGTCTCTTTTTATGGCTCTCTCAAATACATATGCATAAAATTTCACAACAGGTTCATACATATTCATTCTACTGATTTCATGTGACACTTGCTACTAATTCTTCAGAAGGAACTCTTGGGTCAGGTTGCCTTGCTCTGTCTGCTCTCTTCTTCCCCCCTTTATCTCTTGTCTTTCGGCTGAAGCAGTCTCTCTAATCAGAGGCCCTTCAAGAGAACAGGCAGTGAGACTAAACTGCAAGCTACAGACAATTCAAGGATGGACATTTCACCTAAATCAAAATGTATTTCTACCCTGGAAAATTTCTACTCTGTCTCACAGGTAAGTATCCCACAGCACCGCCGGTGTCCAGGGGGGCCCCACTAGGATCTGGAGGGTCTGGGCACCTGCAGGTGACAGGGAACACCAGCCTTCCAGGGCCACAGCGCAGGGCTGAGGAGAGCAGAGTGGGGCCATTGTATCCCCCGAGTACTCTCCAGAGAGGCCGAGGGTTTGGGCTGGAAGGGAGAAGAGACAGGGCTCAGTAGTGGTGGCAACATAGGGAGAGTGGCACCCAGGTTAGGGTGTCTCCAAACTGTCTCTATGGAGACATCAGTTCTTGTGGGAAAGTGCATGGGGGTGGCCCCAAAAGATTGGAAGAGGCCAGGGGTCATGTCTGTGTCTCAGCTACCCGTGCACCACATCTGTGTGGCACAGACACCTTGAGAACAGGCCACCCTGGGCTGAGGCAGAACACGGGGACACTGTGGACACCCCAGGCACAAGGACACCACAGACACAGCCCATGCTGGCCCAGGTCACCCCCACCAGCTCATGATCCCATCCCCATGGCCACATCCTCATGGTTCTTGTCCCCTTCTGTCCCTGCATCCCAGTTCCCTTGTCCCTATCCCCAGAGCTACCTGAGCCCAAAGGTGCCAGTCCCCACATTCCTGCTCCCAAAACCCCATCCCCAAATTCCTGCCCCCTGTTCCTGTCCCCAAAGCAACCCTACATCAGTCACAGTCCCACCAAGGTCCACTGTGGGTAACATGGACTGGCTCTGCTGGCATTGGGAACCTCAGAGGACCCCGCAGCCCCCCTGTGCACCCTCCCCTCCATCCCCAGGGTGTCATGCCTGTGCCCAGGGCACTCACCCCACAGGAGCAGTGCCACCTTCCCGGCCATCCCAGTGTCCCTAGCCATGTGGACTGGCTGTCACTCGCTGCTGTGGCCACCGCTCCCCTGGCTGGTGGCTCTTCGGATGAAGGGGCAGGAAGCGAGGTCACGTCTGTCCCCATGTGTAGGTGGCCTTTGGTGGGGGCAGGGTGGCCACAAGCTGGGCACAGGCTGGGGACAAGGCTGGGTGGGACAAAGTGAGACATGGCATTCCCAGGAGTGGGGGGCTCAGTGGGTTTGGGGAGGCAGGGTTCAGTCCCTGGGGAATGGGGGTTTTGAGTAGGGGGAGTCACTGGGAATGAGGGTGCCATGGGAATGGGGATCCCCAGAGCTGGGGGGACAAAGGGATGGGAGTCCCAGGGGAACCTGGGCTCCAGAGATTTGGGGTCATGGCATTGGGGAATGGTAGGTGCTGGGAGAATCAAGGTCCTGGGGGAAGGAGGATTTCAGAGGATGGAATGAACAGGAGAGGGTGCCTTGGAATGGGATCTTGGGCCATGGAGATCAGTGGGGAATGTCAGCCCTGGGATGGGCTTGCAGAGAGGGTGGGACATAAGGAATGGGGGTCCCACAGTCGGGTTCCCAGGGTAATGGGAGTGTCAGGGATGGGCATGTCACAAACTGTCCTTATTGACGGATTTCGTGATGATTTGTTTCCAAAGCATTTCTCAGTACAAAATACCAACACGGCAAAGGGGGTTTGCAGTAACCGTCAAAACAGTGTACTTTATTGAATGATTACAGCAAAAATGCGTGTGAGGGAAAAGAGGGAAAGTGGGGAAAGCATCTGGAAAAATAGGGGGATAAAGAGAAAAGAGGAGGCTATAGCTACCACCCGTGAAAGCGACGGGGTCCTTCAGAGTCCAGTCGAGGTTCCATCAGTCGAGGAGTTGTTCCAAGAACGGGGAAGATCTTCGAATTGCACTAGCTAACCTGGGGGTTTTTATCCTATGGAAGATTGCGAAAGGTGGGGGGGGGGGGGGGGGGGGGAATAATGCAATAGTTTCCTTCTTGGTCCAATAGTCCCAATAATCACTGCCCGCGAGCAAACATCACGGTCTGCACCCGCAAGCAAACATCACAGTCTGTTCTGTTCCCCCCACCAGTTCCCCCCAGGTTTCAGTCTCAATCCTTGGGAAGAAAATGAGTTTTCTTTATGTGAGGGTTTCATGTCTCAGTCCTTGGAGAAGAGACTTCTCCCATCTCAGTCAGTCAGTCACGGTGGTTGCAGAACAGATGAAGGGTCTTCTGTGGGGACCACTTAAAGGTTATTCCAGAAAAGAGTCCATCCAAGCTGAGAGGCAGGGAAATTCCAAGGCTTATTGTTGCAAAACGGGTCAAGGTGCTCCTTTGCACAATTACTTGGCAGGCTGGGAGTTACGTCTCGGCCTTGTAAGCTTGGCAGACTTTCGTCAAACCTGGATATCAAACAGGATCTTTTGGTGGTCTCAGTTTCTGTCCTTTTTTATGACGAAAATCATGAGACAAATGAGAGAAATTTCAGACAGACTATCACAGGGCAGTTGCTGGGTGGGCTGATGGGTCACAGCTCCTTCCTTGGGTGCTTCAGATTTTGGGATTACCCAGAGCCCAGCACAGACCCCACAAGTAACCCCACAAGTAATCCCCCCACAAGTAATCCTCCCACAAGGGGGTCACCCCAGCCTTATTCCACGGGTCTCTAGGTCTCTGTCCCACCAACCCCCAGTGAATTTTTTGTCTCTTAATTTCCATTTCCATCATTTTATCTTTCAATTTCACAAGACCCCAGTTCAGACGTTGATGATCCTGGAGAGGCCCTGAGCAGGAAAGGGGTTGGGGGAAGCCCAGGGTGGGGGAAGCAGGAGTGAGGGGTCTGCAGGGAGGGCTGGGGAGGCTGTGCAGGATGGGGGTGTCTGGCTCTGCCTCCCCAACAATTTCACTTTGTCTCTCCCGCAGCAGAAGGAAGAGGCCATTTGACACCTTTGTCACACGGGGGATGGGTTCTTTCTTGGGGGGGTCACATCCAGGGTGCTCCTGTGCTGGGGGGATCCTGTCCCAGGGAAGACACCTGGTGGCCAAGGGGGCCCTTTCCTGTGGCTTGACAGGACCCTCTGGGAGGGTCCAGACTTCTCCCTTCTAGCCCACCCCCTGCTGGATCTGAGCCAGCAAGAGCAGCTTGGGAATGGAGCCCAAGGCAAGAAGGAGCCCCCAAACTCCTGCTCCTTGAAGCCAGTGGCCATCCAAGGGTGGGGCCCAGCCATGGCCCAGCCCCACTGCACAGGGATGGCCATTGCCCAGCCATGCTCTAGCCAGCCCCAGGTGGCAGCCAGGACCTGAGGGTCCCCCCTGCCCCCTTGGCTTTGATTCTGGCAGCTTTAGAGCTGCTGCAGAGGTGAGAATTCTGTGGTTTGCTCAGCCCTGCAAGAAGCACAAACCCCAATGGGAGCCCAAGCAGTGGCTCTGCAAGGGCCATTGATGGTTTTCAGAGCAGGGCTGGCTGGAAAGCCCCCTGCAAGGGCAGCTCCGAGGGAACCAGTCTGGAAATGCAGCAATTGATCATTTGTTCCACTAGGTAAGGGACTGAGAGAGCCCCAGAACTACTGCAAATCCCACAACAATCTGTTCAACAACATGATCGGGACCCTCCTGCTTGAACAAAACCTGCAGCCTTCTGGAACCTCATGGAAAGAATGTTTGGTTTCAGACTATAGCTGCCAAATAAGAGAGAAAAGTATAGAAATATCGAGCAGTGGCTCTGCCCCGTGGCTGTAGTGGAGCTCTGGGGAGTGACCCTGTCTGGATTCCAGGTGTCCCCAAAGCTGCTCCATCCCTGTCCTCCTCACCTTAGTGAAAGGCTGAGGGTTTGCAGGAATTGTGGTGTAAAGCCACCAGAGGTGCTGTTGTGGACCCGAGACCTGCCTGAGGTCAGGCGCTGCCTTCCTTCCATTCAGGATCATGGAAAGAGGTCACAGGCGATGGGCAGGACGTGTGCCTGGTCCCGGGACACTGCTATGCGGCCACTGGGCACTGGGATCCAACCTGCTGCTTTCATGGCTTCTGCCCATTGCCAGTGGTGGTGCTGGGACCGACTGGCGCCCATGAGTTTGCAAAAGGAGCCCCTGGTTCCCCTCCTCCTTCCTGTCCGAGGCTGCCATGGCCCCTGAGGGGATGGAGCTCGACCGGGGCGCCCCCTGCTGGCCGGGAGTGCTCCCTGCAGCGCCCCCTCCTGGCCGTGGTTATAACTGCCGCAAAAACCAACAGCACTGAGCGGGAGGGAAAGTTCTGGTTTTGTGTTGATTGTTCTGTTCTCGTTTATAAATTTCCCAGTAAAGAGCTGTTGTCCCTTTTCCTGCACTTCTGCATGAAAGCCCCATAATCGTTGAAATGAAAGAAATGTTTTAGGCATGGGTCTTCTTTGCATTCCAGGAACGTTCCCCCTTTCCTTGGCAGATATTTTTCACTTCAATGAGTTGCCAAATCCTGTGTTGCAGCATGGATGGGGCAGACACCTTAAGAAGAGATAGGGTCAGACACTTGGCAACCTCTTAGCCTTTAAGCCAGTTGGGCCACCAAGGGCCTTCTCCCCAGCTGCCACTTCTGGTCACATGGCCATTCAGGAGCTGGCTTTGGCAGAGTTTCAAACTGTCCCCAGTGTGCCATGAATAACAGACTGATGGACAGCCAGGCCCAGTCTCACCAAAAGCAAGGCCTGACCCACCCCTGCCACACACAGGTATTCCAAATGTCTCCATAAATCAAACTTTTCCTGTCTCTGGTATCCTGCCCTGTGCCATGGCCTGATCTTGCCCACCCTGGAAAAGGGGGAGGCTCTGGAACCCACACAGGGCCTTTGTGACATCCTTGTGTTGGGAACAAAGCAGAGATGTGGTTTGGGACTGGGAAGAAGAGAATCCAGAGCCTCCTGAAGGCTGCTTTGGCCATCAGAGCAAGGAACATCAAGTGGCCTGCCAGGTTCCTCTGGTGGAAGAAACGTGCTGTAGAAAATGTCAGGGTTTTGTTCCTTTTTCGGGGCTTTCCCTGGAAATCATTCCTTTTGTGACCCTTTGGATCCTGAACCATATTGCTGTTGCTGTTGGTTTTATTCTCTCTTGTTGCTGTTGCAGGAAATTGTTCTTCTCTCAGCTCTTTGCGATCTTTGTGCCCCCACAGGGAGGGTGAGGGGCAGTTCTTAGCGGCAGCACACACATGAGTGGGTGCCCATGGGTGGGGACCCCCAGTTCCCCCCAGTTCCCCCCAGTTCCCCCCAGTCTCACAGCACATTCCCGTAGATGTCACCGGGTTCCCACAGTCGTCCCTGGGGTCCCTGCAGTTCCGTGTAGGTCACCTGGGGATCCTGGAGTGTGGTGGCACGGGGGGACACTGCGAGAGACTCGGGCTGTGGAATCTGGGTGGGGTGACACTCATGGGTGACGTGTCCCTCTGCGTGTGTCCCCCCCATACTCACCTGCTGTCCTCTTGGTGACCACGACTTTGGTGTACAGCACCTCCCCCTCCTCTGGGGGGGCCGGGGGTTCTGGGGGAGCCCTGAAGGAATAAGGGGATGTGGGGGAGAGAATGGGAGGTCTTGGGGTTTGGGGTGAAGTTTGGAGGGTGGTTTGAGCCCCCACTCACCTTTCCTGATTCTTCCTGGCAGCTGCAAAGGAAAGAGGGGAGGGGTGACTCTGGGGTCCGAGGGCCCTAAGCCCTTTCAGGAATCCTGAATGCCCCCGAGACCCTCAATTTCTCACAGGATCCCCAAGCATCCCTGAAGTCTCCCAGAATTCATGAACCTCCACAGTGCCCCCGACCAAATCAGCCTCAAGAACCCAAAGCCCAGCAGGGACAGAGACCCCTCAAATACCCCCAGGGCCCCTGACGGAAGTCCCAACATCCCTGCAGGACCGTCCAGCACCTCCACAAACCCTACAGGACCCCCAGATAAGGTCCTAATTATGGAGCTGTGTGTACTACCCTATTGTTCCCCAATTCTGAGGTCCTCAACAGCTCCTTGAGACCCCCATTCCCTCATTGTCACCCACCCATAGGGTGCCACCAGTGCCAGGCCACAATGACACCGACGAGCAGGAGCAGAAACAAAAGGGCCCCACCGACCCCTGCAGCCACTGCAAGAAACAGAGGGGGACACATCAGAATCACCCATCACCCCAGGGGTCCTGCACTCCATGGTGATGCTGTGTGAACCCACCTGGGTCCCTTTGTGTCCCTGTGTGCTGCGGTGTCACCTCCAGGACACCAGGGGTGATGGTGGCATTGGCCACGGGCACTGTGGGGACAGAGACAGGGCTGAGGCCACAGGGAGGGGCTGGAAGCTGGTGTGGGGGGATAGGGACGGGTGGGAATGGGTGTGATGGCAGATGTCAGTATTGGGGTCACACCTAAGAGGGGTGAGGGGACAAGGGGAGAGGGGAAATGCACAAGAAATGTATGATGGGAGACAAAGAGGTACCCAAGGTGGCCTGAGAAGACAGTGAGGGGTCCCCGTGCCCATCCTCACACTCACTGCTCACTGTGACACAGAGCCGGGTTCTGCTCTTCCACATGGCCCCCCCCTCAAGACGCACCTGGCAGCTGTAATTCCCTGAGTGGGAGACTCCCACAGCAGACACCAACAGCTGTGGGGACCCCTGTGGGCCCCCCACCACCTGCCCATCCAAGTAGCACAGACGCAGGAGGGGGGCTTGGGGCTGCAGGGGTCTGGGGGTGCTGAGGCAGCTGAGAGTCAGAGGGGACCCTCGGTGGGCTTGAGGGAACTGTCCACCACTGGCACAGGGGAGAGCTCAGGGCGGGAGAGGGAAGGGGGATTTTTGGCCCTTAGTCTCTGGGGAAGGCCTGTGGGGTGTTGGGGTGGGGGCTTTGGGGAACCCACCGTGCACTGTCACTGTGACTGGCGCTGACTCCTGCCACCCCCAGGATCCCACCTGGCCCTTGCAGCTGTAGCGGCCGCTGTGGCTCAGCTGCAGAGGGGACAAGGACAGCTGGGTGCCATTGGGGAACACTTCCAGTTCCTCCTCTTCGTGGTAGAAGGACACCGAGGTGATCGGTTTGTCTTTCCAGCTCCGGCAGCGCAGTGTCATTGTGTCCCCCTCCAGCAGCACCCGTGCCGGCACCTGCAGCACCAGCCAGTCTGAGGGACAGGGGGGTCCTGTCACATCTCAGGGATCTGGAGCATCCCCATGTCACCAGGACCTCCGCATTGGGTCACACCCAGCGCACCAGGAGTCCCCAGTACCCCCATGGTTTCACCCACACTGGGATGCTCTGGGATATCCCCACAGCAGGGGACGGGCTCTAGTCACACCAGGAGGTGACCCATGGAGCAGAGCCCATCCTGAGCCCTCGGGGTCCCTGCGGGTGCCAGGCTGGGGACAACCAAACCTCCCTCACCATCTGAGACATTCATGGTGGGGCTGAGCCCACTGCCAGGTCTGTCACACTCATAGGTGCCACTCAGGGTGACAATGAGTCGGTCGTGTCCCTGTTGCCACCAGCGCTGCCCGTTCCTGTACCAGGTGGTGTCACCGGCGCTCCCTGAGCCCTGGCAGGTCAGTGTCACCCGGTCCCACAACACTGGCGGTGTCCAGGGGGGCTCCACGAGGAGCTGGGTGGTCTGGGCACCTGTGGGTGACCAGGGACACCAGACTGCTAGGGCCAGCATGGGCTAGGGACAGTGGGGTGGGGACATGGCATTCACCGAGGACTCACCAGCGAGGCCGAGGGTCAGTGCTGAAAGGGAGAAGGGACAGAGCTGGGAGGGGGTGGCACCATAGGAAGAGTGGCAAAGGGGCACGGGGTGTGGGGCTGTCCTCAAAAGGTCACAGTGGGGGCATTGCTGTGGCACAGAGGTTTCAAGGACAGGGACACAGCAGCCAACACATGTTCAGGCATGGAGACCCTGTGCTGGCACAGGTCAGCCCCACCAGCCCCACAGCCACAGTCCCATAGCCCTGTACCCATGGTCCCATTCCCATGGCACCTGTCCCCATGGGCCAAGCACATGGTACTTGTCCCCTTGTCCCTCTCCCTGTATCCCTGTGTCCCTGTCCCCCCTGCTGCCCCAGCTACAAGGTTCCTTCTGCCACATTCTTGTCCCCACATTCCCATCCCCCTATCCCTATCCCCCCATCCCAGTTCCACTCATCTTGTCCTCTGTTCCTGTCCCCACAGCCACCCCACAACTCTGGTCACACTGGGCTCCATGCCTTGCTGGCCTTGGGGACCTCAGGGGACACCCCACAGCCCCCCTGTGCCCGCTTCCCTCCCTATCCCCAGGGTGTCAGGCCTGTGCCCGGGGCACTCACCCCACAGGAGCAGTGCCACCTTCCCAGACATCCCAGTGTCACCAGCCATGTGGACTGGCTGTCACTCACTGCTGTGGCCACCACTCCCCTGGCTGGCGGCTCTTCGGATGAAGGGGAAGGAAGCGAGGTCACATCCGTCCCCACGTGTAGGTGGCCCTTGGTGGGGGCAGGGTGGCCACAAGCTGGGCACAGGTAGGGGACAAGGCTCGGTGGGATAAAGTGGGACATGGGGTTCCCAGGAGTGGGGGGCTCAGTGGGTTCAGGGACCTGGGACTGTGTGTCCAGGAGAATGGGGGGATCCCAGGGAATGGGGGTCCCTGGGGAATGGGGGTGCTGAAGAGGGGGAGTCACTGGGAATAGCGGTACCATATGAATGGGGGTCCCCCAAACTGCGGGGAATAAGGGATGGGAATCCCAGCGGAATGTAGGCTCCAAGGATTTGGGGCCTGAAGATGGGATTCCTTGGGATGAGGGTGCCGGGGGAATGGGGTGTTCTGGGAGAAAAAAGGCTCTGGGGAAAGGGAGATTTCAGGGGATGGAATGATCGGGATAGGGTTCCTTGGGAATGAAGTCCTGGGCCATGGAGATCCTGGGGAATGGCAGTAATGAGATGGGGGTCCCAGAGATGGGTGGATAGAAGGAATGGGGCTCCCATGATTGGGATATCTGGGGAATGGGGGCACCAGGCATGGGCAGTGGCTTGGTGAGCCCGTGGGTCAAAGCTCCTTCCCTGGGTGCCTCAGATTTTGGGGTGACCCAGGGCCCAGCAAGGTCCCCCCAGGGTGCTTGTTTTTTGGGAGGGTCATCCAAGGTAGGTTCCAAGAAGGTCTGGGCCTGGGTCCCTACAGCCCCCAGGGGCTTTTTCTCCTCTTCTTTATTTCCATTTCCATCATTATTCCCCTCAATTTCACAACCCCCAGTTCGTGCCTTGATGATTCTGTGGAGACCACAAGCAGGAAACGGGTTGGGGGAAACCCAGGGTGGGGGAAGCAGGGGTGAGGGGTCTGCAGGGAGGGCTGTGGGGGATGGGGGTGTCAAGCTGCACCCCCCCCTTCCCCCAACATTTTCACTTTCAGAAGGAGGAAGAGGCTTTTTGACACGTTTGTTACACTGGGGGCCCGTTCTTTCCTGGGGGGATCCTGTCTCAGGGGGGACCCATGCTGGACAAGGTGGTCCTGTCCTGCAGCTTGGAGGGTCTGGAGGGTGGCCAGACTTCTCCATTCTTGCTTGTCCCCTGCTGGATCTGAGCCGGCAAGAGCAGACAGGGCATGGAGCCCAGAGCAGGAAGGAGCTCCCAAACTCCTGCTCCTTGAAGCCAGTGGCCATCCAAGGGTGGGGCCCAGCCATGGCCCAGCCCCACTGCACAGGGATGGCCATTGCCCAACCCTGCTCTGGCCAGCCCCAGGTGGCAGCCAGGACCTCAGGGTCCCCCCTGACCCCTTGGCTTTGATTCTGGCAGCTTTAGAGCTGCTGCAGAGGTGAGAATTCTGTGGGGGAAAAGGCCCTGCCTGTGGTTTGCTCAGCCCTGCAAGAAGCACAAAACACAAAGGGAGGCCAAGCAGTGGCTCTATGAGGGCCATTGATGGTTTTCAGAGCAGGGCTGGCTGGAAACCCCCCCTGCAGGGGCAGCTGGGAGGGAACCAGTCCGGAAATGCAGGAATTAATAATTTATTCCCTTTGCCCCAGGGACTGAGAGAGCCCCTGAACTACTGCAAATCCCACAAAAATTTGCTCAACAACCTGACCTGGACCCTCCTTCTTGAACAAAATCTGCAGCCTTCTGGAACCTCCTGGAAGGAAGGTTTGGGTTCTGGATGTGCACACCAGAAGAGAGGGAAAAGAGTGGAAATATTGAGCAGGGGCTGCACATGAGGGGCTGGGGAACAGGGGTGTCACAGCAGGAGCAGAGAGTGCTACGGCAGGGGAAATCAGGGCAAGCTGGAGTGGATTTACCAGCCGAATCAGACCCTGAGGCACACACAAACATTTCCAGAGATTCCTCTGCACTGTCCCAAGGGTGGACAGAGGTTCTGCCCTCCCTGCAGACCCCTCACCCCTACTTCCCCCACCCTGGGCTTCCTTCAACCCCTTTCCTGCTCAGGCCCTCCACAGAATCATCAAGGCACGAACTGGGGGTTGTGAAATTGAGGGGAATAATGATGGAAATGGAAATAAAGAAGAGGAGAAAAAGCCCCTGGGGGCTGTAGGGACCCAGGCCCAGACCTTCTTGGAACCTACCTGGGATGACCCTCCCAAAAAACAAGCACCCTGGGGGGACCTTGCTGGGCCCTGGGTCACCCCAAAATCTGAGGCACCGAGGGAAGGAGCTTTGACCCACAGGCTCACCAAGCCACTGCCCATGCCTGGTGCCCCCATTCCCCAGATATCCCAATCATGGGAGCCCCATTCTTTCTATCCACCCATCTCTGGGACCCCCATCTCATTACTGCCATTCCCCAGGATCTCCATGGCCCAGGACTTCATTCCCAAGGAACCCTATCCCGTTCATTCCATCCCCTGAAATCTCCCTTTCCCCAGAGCCTTTTTTCTCCCAGAACACCCCATTCCCCCGGCACCCTCATCCCAAGGAATCCCATCTTCAGGCCCCAAATCCTTGGAGCCTACATTCCGCTGGGATTCCCATCCCTTATTCCCCGCAGTTTGGGGGACCCCCATTCATATGGTACCGCTATTCCCAGTGACTCCCCCTCTTCAGCACCCCCATTCCCCAGGGACCCCCATTCCCTGGGATCCCCCCATTCTCCTGGACACACAGTCCCAGGTCCCTGAACCCACTGAGCCCCCCACTCCTGGGAACCCCATGTCCCACTTTATCCCACCGAGCCTTGTCCCCTACCTGTGCCCAGCTTGTGGCCACCCTGCCCCCACCAAGGGCCACCTACACGTGGGGACGGATGTGACCTCGCTTCCTTCCCCTTCATCCGAAGAGCCGCCAGCCAGGGGAGTGGTGGCCACAGCAGTGAGTGACAGCCAGTCCACATGGCTGGTGACACTGGGATGTCTGGGAAGGTGGCACTACTCCTGTGGGGTGAGTGCCCCGGGCACAGGCCTGACACCCTGGGGATAGGGAGGGAAGTGGGCACAGGGGGGCTGTGGGGTGTCCCCTGAGGTCCCCAAGGCCAGCAAGGCATGGAGCCCAGTGTGACCAGAGTTGTGGGGTGGCTGTGGGGACAGGAACAGAGGACAAGATGAGTGGAACTGGGATGGGGGGATAGGGATAGGGGGATGGGAATGTGGGGACAAGAATGTGGCAGAAGGAACCTTGTAGCTGGGGCAGCAGGGGGGACAGGGACACAGGGATACAGGGAGAGGGACAAGGGGACAAGTACCATGTGCTTGGCCCATGGGGACAGGTGCCATGGGAATGGGAGCATGGGTACAGGGCTATGGGGCTGTGGCTGTGGGGCTGGTGGGTGTGACCTGTGCCAGCACAGGTCTCCATGCCTGAGCATGTATTGGCTGCTGTGTCCCTGTCCTAAAGACATCTGTGCCACATCAGTGCCTAAACTGAGGCCTTTCGGGCACAGCCCCCACATTCCATGCCCCTTTGCCTCTGTCCCCAAGGTGCCATGCCCACCCATCCATGTCCCTTCTCCCTTTCAGCCCAGACCCTCATCTTCGCTGGTGAGTCCTTGGAGAATGCCATGTCCCCACCCTGCTGTCCCCAGCCCCACACTGGCCCTGGCAGCCTGGTATCCCCTGTCACCAGCAGGTGCCCAGACCACCCAGCTCCTCGTGGAGCCCCCCTGGAGGCCAGCGGTGCTGTGGGACCAGGTGACACTGACCTGCCAGGGCTCGGGAAGCGCCGCTGCCACCACCTGGTACAAGGACGGGCAGCGCTGGCGGCAGGAGAGACACGACTGCCTCAATGTCACAGAGAGTGGCACCTACACCTGTGACAGACCTGGCAGTGGGCTCAGCCCCCCTCTGAAAGTCTTAGATGGTGAGGGGGGAATCCTAAATGATCTGGGTGTCCCCTGACAGGTCTGGGTGGGCCCCACTCCATGGGTGGCTTCACACCGTTCGTGTGGCAGGAGCCTGTGCCCTGCACACAGGGACATCCCAGTGCATCCCAGTGCACCCAGATGTCCCCGGTGCCATGGGGACCCACCTCTGACCTATCTCAAGCCCCTCAGTAAGATGGGACCCTCCTGTCCCACAGATGAGCTGGTGCTGCAGGTGCCAGCATGGGCGCTGCTGGAGGGGGACACGGTGACACTGCGCTGCCGTGCCCGGTGTAACAGCCCGGTCACCAATGTGCGATTTTTCAAGGATGGGAATAATCTGACAAGGTCCCTTAATGCAACCGAGGTGTCCCTGTCCCCTCTCCAGCTGAACCACAGCGGCAGCTACCGCTGCAAGGGTTGGGTGAGGTCCTGCTCGACAGGCTCAGCAGCAGTGACAGTGACAGTGCACGGTGAGCACCCCCATGGCTGGAACTCTCATCTCCTGACAACCCTAAAGCCCTTTCCCAGTGCACTCTGAGTCACAGTCCTCACCTTCCCTCTACATCCCTGAACTCTTTCTGGTGACAGTGCTGGAGGGCCCCCAAGCCCACCACGGGGGTCCCCCCTGAGTCTTAGCCGCCTCAGCACCCCTAGCACCCCTGTGGCTCCAAGTGTCCCACTTGCACTCCCCCTACTTTTCTGTCAAGATGGGCAGGTGGGGGGGGGCCTGCAGGGGTTCCTGTAGCTTTTGGTGCCTGCCGTGGGGGTCTCCCACTCAGGGAAGTTCTGCTGTGGGGTGCCTCTGAGGGAGGGGCTTTGCAGAAGAGCAGCACCCGGCTCCACATCACAGTGCGCAGTGAGTGTGGGGATGGGCACAGGGAGTGCCCACAGTCTCCTCGGGTTCCCTGCCTGGGGACCTCCATGTCCCTCTGACACATTTCTTGGGTCTCCTCTCCTCTGCCCTGTTCCCCTTCACCCCTCTCTGGTGTGACCCCGTCCCTGAAATCCACCATCACACCCATCCCCCATGTCATGGTTTGACCCGGAAGTGAGTTTTTTTGGAAAGTTATGGTCAATCCAATCAGTGGCCAGATGTGAAATTGGCACTTGGTGTGGCCACTGAGGACTTGGGTACGCCTCCGAGAACACACACAGGGGTTAAAAGCAGAGGATTCAGAGAAGGACTTCCTCTTTGGAGTCCGGCCGGTGAGTTGCTCTGACCTCTCCCCTGCCCAGCTGCGTCTGGGTGGGGGAGGGGAGGCCATGCGGCCTGAGAAGGAAGGCCGGAGCCCCGGCAAGGTGCAGGGGTGGAGGAGTCCTGGGATGGTTTGGGCAGCCCCCCCTGGGAGAGAGAATGATAGAGACTGTGCAGCCTGGAAATTTGTTATCTTGTGCTGGGAGCACAGCCAGGAGGAGAAAAGTGGGGGGGGGGGTGCAGGGTGCCCAGCTGCCAGCAGACTGGGCCGAGCTTTTAACCTTTTTGAACCTTTGGAAGCTGTAAAAACACTGATCCTCCCCAGCTGAGGAGTTAGAGGGGACGGAGGATGGGAAAGAAGAAGAAGTTTGACTAGGTGAAGAAATGCCAGCAGATGAGAGTGCCCTAGGTGGAGGAGATGATTGGAGTGGCTTTGGCTGGACTTTTCTCTTACACAGCCACGGGCGAAACCAAGTTCTTCTGATAATACAGAGACTGCTCCTTGGGGGGAGGCGGTTGGCTAGAAGCCAGGAGTGACAAGGCCGCGAGGAGAAGCAGAGAGAACAGAGACTGAGGGAGAGGGTGTGGTGGAGCCCTCTGCCTTCAGTGAAGGATCTCTGCTCCTGAGAGCCCCAGGCCCCAGGGGAGATAATATGGGGGGGACAGGTGTCCCAAATGGTGAGAGGCGGCCACTTCTTGGAACTGGGCAAAGCATTCTTAAAAGGACCTAAGGAGCAGTTTGGATCCATGGACAGTAGTGAGAGCACTGGACATGGAAGGAAGATAGTCACCACTGCAGATTTTCTTCGGGCGGCTGCAGTGTGTGACATGGAAGCACTGGAGACTTTACAGTGTTTTCCTGGGGAGGCCCATGGTGTGAGAGGGAGACTTCTCTCTCCTGATGAACTTGGGAGAGCATGTGTGAAGGAGGGTATTGGACTGATTGATGTGTTAGAGGGGATTTGTTTGTTGGAGAGGTGGGGGGGAGGAGGAGTGTTTTTGAAGATGTTCCATTGTGGATTGTTGTGTGTGGGTTTTTTTTCCCTTTTCCCCTTTTGTGTCTATGTAGATTAATAAAATGTTGTCTTTTTTCCCTCCATTCCCAAGTTGGAGCCTGTTTTGTTCTGTTCCTGGGTCACATCTCACAGTAACCATTTTGGAAATACACCTTTCATGGGGGCACTGGCAGTGTGCCAGGGTCAACCCATGACACCCCCCATCCCTGTCCCCCCACACCGGCTACCAGCTCCTCCCTGTGGCCTCAGCCCTGTCTCTGTCCCCACAGCGCCTGTGGCCAATGCCACCATCACCCCCGGTCCCCTGTCACACCAGGTGCATGCAGGTGACCCTGTGACTCTGCGCTGCTCGGTGCAGGTGGGCTCAGCCCCTGTCACCTTCACCTGGCTGCACAACGGGCAGGAGGTGGCCCAAGGTCCCCTTCTGGAGTTCAGGGACACCAATGTGGGACATTCAGGCACCTACCAGTGCATGGCCACCAACCAGGCAGACTGGCACCGCATGTTCCGGGCACTCAGCCCAGAGCTGGCCCTGGAGGTGACACCATGGGACACAGGGACACACAGAGACACAGGTGGGGACACACAAGTTCACCAGGGACTGCAGGACCACTGAGGTGATGGGTGACCCTGATATGTCCCCACTCTGTTTCTTGCAGTGGCTGCAGGGGTCGGTGGGGTCCTTTTGTTCCTGCTCCTGCTTGTGGGTGTCATTGTGGCCTGGCATCGGTGGCACCGTGTGGGTGGGTGACAATGGGGGGACAAGGGTCCTAGGAAGCTGTAGAGGCCCCCAGAGTTGGGAAACCATAATGTGCCTCCGACAGCCCTAAAATGGTGACCTTGACTGGGGGTGCTGTAGGGTCCTGCAGGGATGTTGGGGGTTCTTTCAGGGGCCCTGGGGGCGTTTGGGGGAGATTCTGTCCCTGCTGGGCTTTGGGTCCTTGAGGCTGAGTTGGTCAGGGGCACTGTGGAGGTTCATGAATTCTGGGAGACTTCAGGGATGCCTGGGGTCTTCTGAGAAATCGAGGGCCCCATGGGTGTTTGGGAATCCTGAGAGGGATCACATCCCTGGGGAGCCCACAGTCACCCCTCCCTTCCTTCCTTTGCAGCTGTGAGGAAAAATCAGGAAAGGTGAGTGGGGGCTCAAACCACACTCTCCCCTTTTACCCCAACCCTCAAGACCTCCCATTCCTTCCCCAAATCCCCTTTTTTCCCTCAGGGCTCTCCCAGAACCCCTGGCCCCCCCAGGGGAGGGGGAGGTGCTGTATACCCAGGTCGTGGTCACCAAGAGGGCAGCGGGTGAGTATGGGGGGGACACACGCAGAGGGACACGTCACCCATGAGTGTCACCCCACCCAGATCCCACAGCCTGTGTCTCTCGCAGTGTCCCCCCATGCCACCACACTCCAGGAACCCCAGGGGTGACCATGGGAACACAGTGACATCTACAGGAATGTGCTGTGTCACTGGGGGAACTGGGGGGCCTTGGGGTTTCCCACCCATGGGCACCCACTCGTGTGTGTGCTGTCACCAAAACTGCCCCTCTCTGTCCTGGTGGAGGCACAAAGATTCCAAAGGGCTGAGAGAAGAACATATTCCTGAAACAGCAATGAGACAGAATAAAACCAACAGCAACAGCAACATGGTTTTGAGTCCAAAGGGTCACAAAAAGGAACAATTTTCAGGGAAAGCCCCCAAAAATGAAGAACCCCGGACATTTCCCACAGCATGTTTCTTCCACCAGAGGAATCTGGCAGAGCTGTGGACCTTCCTTGCTCTGATGGCCAAAGTGGCCTTCAGGAGGCTGTAGATTGTCTTCTCCCCTGTCCCAAACCCCTCCTCGGCCATGTTCCCCACACAAGGATGACACAAAGGCCCGTTGTGGGTTCCAGAGCCTCCCCCTTTTCCAGGGCAGTCAGGATCAGGCCATGGAACAGGGCTGGGTGTCAGAGACAGGAAACATTTAATGTCTGGAGACATTTTGGAACACCTGTGTGTGGCAGGGGTGGGTCAGGCCTTGCTTTTGGTAGAGACTGGGCTCTGTCTGTCCATCAGTCTTTCAGCCATGGCACACTGGGTACAGTTCGACACTCTGCCAAAGCCAGCTCCTGAATGGCCATGTGACCAGAAGTGCCAGCTGGGGAGAGGGCCCTTGGTGTCCCAACTGGCCTAAAAGGCAGAGCATGAGGTGGCCAACTGTATGACCCTATCTCCTGTTGGGGTGTCTGTCCCCTCCACACTGGAACCCAGGATTTGGCAACTCATTGAAATGAGAAATATCTGCCAAGGAAAGTGGGAACATCTCTGGAATGCAAAGAAGACCCATGCTTAAAAAATTTTTTAATTTCAAAGATTATGGGGGTTCCAGACAGAAGTGCAGGAAAAGGAATACCAGCTCTTTACTGGGAAATTTATAAACCAGGAAAGAACAAACAACACAAAACCAGAACTTTCCCTCCTGCTCAGCACTGTTGGTTTTTGTGGCAGTTATAACCGCAGCCAGCAGGGGGCGCTGCAGGGAGCACTCCCGGCCAGCAGGGGGCGCTGCAGGGAGCACTCCCGGCCAGCAGGGGGCGCCCCGGTCGAGCTCCATCCCCTCAGGGACCATGGCGGCCTCGGAAAGGAGCGAGGAGGGGAAATCGCTCCTTTTGCAAACTCACAGGCACCAATCGATCCCGGCACCACCACCAGCAGCGGGCAGAAGCCACCAAGGCAGCAGGTTGGATCCCAGTGCCCAGTGAAAGCGTAGCAGTATCCCGGGGTCAGGCACATGCCTTAAGCAACACCCATGACCACTGTCCATGATCCCAAATGGAAGGAAGGCAGAACCTGACCCCAGGCAGGTCTCGGGTCCACAACAGCACCTCTGGTGGCTTTACACCACAATTCCTGCAAACCCTCAGCCTTTCACTCCCTTTTCCTCCTTCAGTCCTGGCACAGCAGTTCTGGCAATGTTGAATTGCCCTGGGATGTTAAGGAAAGCTGGTGCTTGGTGCTGACTCTGCTGGGGCTCCTCAGGGGGTTCCAGAGCACGGTTGGATTTCCTGCCCTTCCTGGGCCACTGCTGGTCCCAACAGAGAAGCAACAGGGGTGGGAGGAGGAGGAGGAGGAGGAGAGCAGAGCCACAGCCCCGAGGGGTCTGCGTCCTCAATTGGAGCACAGGGACAGCCAAGGCTGGGGGCAGTGCCTTGGGAGGGGAAAATGGGGCAAAACTGGACCTGGTTGGGACAATGCCCCTGTTCTGCTCTGGGAGCTGCAGACCCTGAAGGAGGTGCTGTAATTAGGGCTGGGGCTTCTGAAGTTCAGCCATGCTCCTAAAGCATCCCTGTGCACAAGGACATGGCTCCACTGCCTCTCACAGGGATTTTGGGGGACACAAGGCAGCATTGGATACCATTTGGGGGCACGATGCCCCCACCTCTGCCCATAAGGAGCTTTCTTTACTGCCGGGAAGGTTTTGCTGGTGCTGGGGATGACTCAGTGGCTGTGCCATGTGGCTGCTGCTTCCTGCTGGCTGGCCAGGAAGGCCGAGCTGGAGCAGCAGCTGAGGCAGGAGCGGCTGGAGCAGGGGGCCCATGGGAACAGCACCTGGCCTTGCAGGTGGAGCAGGAGTGCTGGGAATTCCACAGAATGCTCAGGTGAGGCCCAGGGGGCCGGGCCATGGTGGGGCACAGCTTGTCATTCCTGCTCCCCCAGATTTTGGGACAGAGCAGTGACACCCATTGGGCTCCCAAACCCCTCAGGGCTCAGGCTCAGCCTCACAGGAGGTCCCGGCCCAGGCTTTTGGGATGATTCGGGTGCTCCTGGTCTGGTTCCTGACAAAGGGCAGCTCTCCGGGAGCGGTCAGCACATCCCGAAGGACCCGCCCGGGGCTGTTGGAGCCCAAGTGCTGCGGGGAAGGACGGTGTGAGGGAGCCAGGCCCCGCTCAGCTGGCGCTGCCCCAGGAACGTCTCATCCTGCAGGAGCTCGGCAGCCTCTGCCAGTGCCGGCCCCGGGGCTGTTGGGGGGGTGCGGCCGGAGGGGCCGGGAGGCAGCGGTTGGGAGGGGCCGGGATGGAGGGACCGACCGGGACCCCACTGGGGAGCCCCGTGCATGGAGAGAGAGAAAAGGCGGAGGGGAGAGCCTGGGACAGTGGGGGGGCAGAGACCCTGCTGTGGGGTCTGCGGAAACGAGGGACCGCAATGGTGGTCCTGGGGCACCGGGAAGGGGCCCAGCGGCCATCGCGCTGGGAGTGCTGGGATGGTCACGGGGTGTCCAAACCAACCGTGGCAGCGTGTCCGAAGCCACTGTCGCAATGTGTGGGGACCGAGCATTGCCAGGGTAAGATCCCACAGCTCTGGGAAGGGGCTATGTAGGGGCTGGGCAGAGCCCTATTTATTCCCCATGCCCTGCGTAGGTGAGGAGGGCAGGGGCACAGCCACTGCTCGGTATTTCCACACTTTTCCCTCTTGTCTGGCAGCTGAGCCAGAACCCAAATATTCTTTCCATGAGGTCCCAGAATGCTGCAGGGTTTGTTCAAGAAGTAGCGTCCCTGTCAGGTTTTTGAGCAGATTGTTGTTGTCTTTGCAGCAGTTCTGGGGCTCTCTCAGTTCCTGGCTGCTAGGGACTAAATGATCAACTCCTGCATTTCTGGGCTGGTTCCCTCCCAGCTGCCCCTGCAGGGTGGTTTCCAGCCAGCCCTGCTCTGAAAACCATCAAAGGCCCTCACAGAGCCACTGCTTGGACTCCCTTTGGGTTTTGTGCTTCTTGCAGGGCTGAGCAAACCACAGGCAGGCCTTTTCCTCCACAGAATTCTCACCTCTGCAGCAGCTCTAAAGCTGCCAGAATCAAAGCCAAGGGGTCAGGGGGGACCCTGAGGTCCTGGCTGCCACCTGGGGCTGGCCAGAGCAGGGCTGGGCAATGGCCATCCCTGTGCAGTGAGGCTGGGCCATGGCTGGGCCCCACCCTTGCATGGCAACCGCCACAACTTCGACCACTCCACAATTCATATCACTGTCCCAACACTAACAACATCACAATATTTTATCATCAATATAACCAATAATGTAATATCAATTCATATAACATCCAGCAAAAGACAACTTCCATTAACGTGTTTCTCACAATACATACCAGTAAAGGACAATTATTCCTGTTCCCACATCTGTGCCTAAAAGCCCCGTGATTTATAAGTTACAATAGTTCAGAGAGAAGGGGGTCGTATTTTCCATTCCAAGGGAGGTTCCCACCTTGTTCAGCTTCCTTGACAGAGCTGAACAAAGAAACACCATTTCTGCCAGTTTAACCAAAGAGCTGCATTTTTTGCCTGGAGCAGGGAACCAGGTCCTGTGCACCCTTGCAACTGAGACAGGCACCAGTAAGCCACCTCACTAGGAGCACTGGGAGGGGGATTGCAGAGCCACTAAGCACATGGGGGTTAAGAGGAACAAATCTGATTTTGATTCATGTCTCAACACATAATACACATGAGGTGAAAAATGACTCTGTGGGTTGTACATGTGCTGGGAACCCTGTCCCCGGCGAGGCTTCACGCAACAGACGATCAGGGGAGAGAAAGCTTCCGTGATGGGGCTGTGAGTGACCCCCACTGGCTGGTGAGACAGATGCCTGGGAAAGATGTGTGTGAAAAAATGCCCAGGAAATCAGGCTGTGGGAGGAGCCTTTACATATAAAAGCAGCAAACTGTGACACAACAGGAGACTTTGGCTTTGGGTTTCTTGGAGCGATCAGGGGCTTGCTTGGAGGCTCAGTTTGGCCCTCCTCCCCTGTGGGATTCACATTCTCTGAACATGGGAGAAGCAGTGAGAGAAGCAAAAATGATCCAAACAATGCTCATCTCATTTAATGCTGGTGTGTTGTTCAAAAGTGGAATGCACTGTGGAAGATTGTTTACCTGAAGGGAATTTGTGATTGGATTCTATTGTGAGTGCTTTGATTCACTGACCCATTGAATCCAGGCATGTGTGTGTTGGGACCGTGGGCTGGCAGTCATGAGATTCTCTGCGGTGTGAAGTGCAGGTGAATGCTTGGCAGATTCAGTTCAGATGTAACGTAATATAATATAGAATATTATAGTAGAAGAAAGCACTTAATTAGCCTTCTGAAAAGATGGAGTCAGACGCATCATTCCTCCTGAACTTCGGACAAAAATATCACCGTTACTTCCCCTGCCTTTTCCTCACGGTGGTCCTTCTTTCCTGTCTGCACCTGTTCTTCCCTGCTTGGCTGCTTCCACCAGGTAGCTTATTACTGTTGGTCCTGCACTCCTGCATTGCTTCCCCGACAGAGCAGATGCTGCCTGCACCCACCCACCGCCTGTGCTGCATTTCCCACGCTGCCCACAGCACCGAGCCTGCTGCACCTGCCCACCGCAGCACCAGCCCGCGGCAGCCAGCCCAGAGCCACCAGTGCCGCAGCCCCGGCCCGCAGCCAGTCCGCAGCAGCCAGCCTGCAGCCATCGCTGGCTGATGCCAGAGACACGCAGGTGCCTCGCTTGGAAATCCTGCCCAGCCACTCACAAAAGCCATGTGGGCTCGCCGTGGCTCGCAGCACACACACTCCATCTGCCGAGATGATGCCCACAGAGCTCCCGGGCTTCTTGTGCTAACGCTGTCCCTGTCTTCTGTTTCTCTCTCTTTCCTTTTCCCTTTCTACTCCCTTCTCTCCCCCTTCGGTAAGAACACTTACCCTCCTTTATCAATAAACAGTTCTCAGATATAATATTGCTGTGTTTGTGCTTCATTTTCATCTGAGAAAGCTTTCAGCAAGAATCCTCCCCAACTCCCCATTTTACAGAGGGATGGGACAGGGGTAGTGGGAGGGGGAATGGGGAAGCCCTGGGTGTACTGCAAGCACTGTGGGGAGAGAATGGGGCAGTCACTGAGAGTACTTGGGCACTTGGATGGGGCTGGGAGCCTCTGCAAGTACGAGCAAAGGGATGGGGGAGCCCTTGGGGGTACGGGGAGAGGAAATGGGGAACAGAGGTTGCCCTGTGTGGACGCCCCTGGATCCATGACCTCCTCCCTTGGAAGGATGGGCAACCACAGGAGCCATGGAGGGAGCACCCTCAGTGTCACCCAGTGCCTCCCGCTTCCCAGAGCGTCACAACTTTTGGTGTAGGCTGTCATAGATGTCACTGGGTTCCCATGGTTGCCATTGCAGCTTCATGTACGTCTCCTGAGGATCCTCCACCGGGGGTGTCAGGGGGTCTGGGGGGGCCCTGTGGGAATAAGAGAGAGTGTGGAAGGGGATGGGAGGTCCTGGGGGTTTGGATAAAAGGTGTATCATGGCTGGCGCCTGCACTCACCTTTCCTGGTGCTTCCTGGCATCTGCAAAGGAAAACTGGAGGGGTGACTTCGGAGACCCAGGGGCCCCCATCCACCCTTGGGAATGCTGAACCACCACCAGACACACAATTCTCCCCAGGCCCCCCCAGTATCCCTGATGCCCCCCAAGTATCCCTGAACCACCCCACTTGCACCAACACCCTGAGCCCCCAGAACCCCGAGCCTGGCAGGGAGGGGGACCCCCAACAGAACCCCCACAGTCCCTACACAACCCTCCAACACCTCCCCAGGGCTCTGAGCCATGGTCACTGGGGCTTCAGCCCCTACCTAGTCAGGGGCTGCGGGTGCTGCCCTATGGCCCGCCTTTTTTGGGGCCCTTCCAACCTCTCTCCATGATTCCCTTCCCCCCATTGTCACCCACCCACACGGTGCCACCGGTGCCAGGCCACAATGACACCCACGAGCAGGAGCAGGAACAAAAGGGCCCCACCGACCCCTGCAGCCACTGCAAGAAACAGAGTGGGACACATCAGGGTCACCCATCACCCCAGGGGTCCTGCACTCCCTGGTGACCACGTGTGACCCACCTGTGTTCATGTGTGTACCTGTGTAGTGTGGTGTCACCTCCAGGACACCAGGGGTGATGGTGGCATTGGCCACAGGCACTGTGGGGACAGAGACAGGGCTGAGGCCACAGGGAGGGGCTGGCAGCCAGTGTGGGCGGATAGGGACGGGTGGGAATGGGTGTGATGGAGGATGTCAGAATTGGGGTCACACCAAAGAGGGGTGAGGGGACAAGGGGAGAAGTGGAAGGACACGAGAAAGGTGTGATGGGGGACAAAGAGGTATCCAAACAGGTGACCTGAGAAGACAGTGGGGGCTTCCCCTGCCCATCTCTGCACTCACTGTGCGCCGTGACGCGGAGCCTGGTGCTGCTCTTCCGCAAGGCGCCCCCCTCCAACCCCGGAGCGCACCTGGCAGCTGTAATTCCCTGAGTGGGAGACACCCACAGCAGGCACCAGCAGCTGTGGGGACCCCTGTGGGCCCCCCACCACCTGCCCATCCTGATAGAACAAATGCAAGAGGGGGGCTCGGGGCCACAGCGGTCTGGGGGTGCTGAGGCAGCTGAGAGTCAGGGGGGACCCCTCGGTGGGCTTGGAGGGACCCTCCAGGACCAGCACAGGGGAGAGCTCAGGGCAGGAGCAGGGAGGGGCATTTGTGGCCCCGAGTCTCTGGGGAAGGGCTGTGGTGGTGTTGGCATAGCATCTGTTGGGTCCTTACCGTGCACTGTCACTGTCACTGGTGCTGACTCCTGCCACCCCCAGGATCCCACCTGGCCCTTGCAGCTGTAGTGGCCGCTGTGGTTCAGCTGCAGAGGGGACAGGGACAGCTGGGTGCCATTGGGCAACACCCCCAGTTCCTTCTTCTCGTGGTAGAAGGACACCGATGTGATCGGGTTGTCCTGCCAGCTCCGGCAGCGCAGTGTCACCGTGTCCCCCTCCAGCAGTGCCCGTGCCGGCACCTGCAGCACCAGCCAGTCTGGGGGACAGGGGGGTCCTGTCACATCTCAGGGATCTGGAAGGTCCCCATGTCACCAGAACCCCCCCACTGGATCACACCCAGTGCACAAGTGGTACCCAGTACCAATATATTTTTGTCCACACTGGGAGGCTCTGGGATATCCCCAGAGCAGGGGACAGGCTCTGGTCACACCAGGAGGGGACCCATGGAGCAGAGCCCACCCAGAGCCCTTGGGGTCCCCATGGGAGCCAGGCTGGGGACAACCAAACCGCCCTCACCATGTGAGACATTCATGGTGGGGCTGAGCCCACTGCTGGGTCTGTCACACTCATAGGTGCCACTCTCCGTGACATAGAGGCGGTCGCATCCTTGTTGCCACCAGCGCCGCCCGTCCTTGTACCAGGTGGTTTCACCGGCGCTCCCCGAGCCCTGGCAGGTCAGTGTCACCCGGTCCCACAGCACCGGCGGTGTCCAGGGGGGCTCCACGAGGAGCTGGGTGGTCTGGGCACCTGCGGGTTACACGGGACACCAGCCTGCCAGGGCCAACAGGCACCTGGGGACAGCAGGGTGGGGACATGGCATTCACCAAGGACTCACCAGCGAGGCCGAGGGTCTGTGCTGAAAGGGAGAAGGGACAGGGCTGGGAGGGAGTGGCACTGCAGGAACAGTGGCACAGGGGCACGGGGTGTGGGGTTTCTCCAAAACATCTCAGTGGGGACATTGCTGTGGCAATGAGGTCTCCAGGACAGGGACACAGCAGTCAACACATGCTCAGGCATGGGGACCCTGTGCTGGCAGTGATCACCCCCACCAGCTCATGATCCCATTCCCATGATCCCATCCACTTGGCCACATCCTCACGGTTTTTATCTCTTTCTGTCCCTGCATGCTTTTCCTTTGTCCCCTCCTTTATGTCCAGAGCTACCTGAGCCCAAAGGTGCCAGTCCCTAAATTCCTGCCCCCACATCACCATCCCCAAATTCCTGTCCCCAAACGCACCCTATATCCCCAGTCCCACCAAGGTCCACTTTGGGTAACATGGACTGGCTCTGCTGGCATTGGGGTCCTCTGAGGACCCCAGCAGCACCCCTGTGCCCTCTCCCCTCCCCATCCCCGGGCTGTCAGGCCTGTGCCCAGGGCACTTACCCCACAGGAGCAGCGCCACCTTCCCAGCCATCCCTGTGTCCCCAGCCATGTGGACTGGCTGTCACTTGCTGCTGTTGCCACCGCTCCCCTGCCTGGTGGCTCTTTGGATGAAGAGGAAGGAAGCGAGGTCACGCCTGTCCCCACATGGAGGTGGCCCTTGGTGGGGGCAGGGTGGCCACAAGCTGGGCACACGCTGGGGACAAAGCTGGGTGGGACAAAGTGGGACATGGGGTTCCCAGGAGTAGGGGCTCAGTGGGTTTTTGGACCCGGAGCTGGGTGTCCAGGAGAATGGGGGGTCCCAGGGATGGGGTCCCTGGGGAATGGGGGTGCTGAAGAGGGGGAGTCACTGGGAATGGAGGTGCCATTGAAATGGGGGTCCCCAGACCTGAGAGGGACTCAGGGATGGGAATCTCAGGGGAATGTGGCCTCCAGGGATTTGAAGTCATGGGATGGAGATGCTGGGGGAATGGCAGCTCCTGTGGGAATGGGGGTCCTGGGAGAATCCAGGTCCTGGGGGAAGGAACATTTCAGGGGATGGAATGAACAGGAGAGGGGTCCTTGGGAATGCAGTCCTGGGCCATGGAGATCCTGGGGAATGGCCGTACTGAGATGCAGGTCCCAGGAAAGGGGGGATAGAAGGAATGGGGCTCCTATGATTAGGATCCCTGGGGAATGGAGGCACCAGGCATGGGCAGTGGCTTGGTGAGCCCGTGGGTCAAAGCTCCTTCCCTGGGTGCCTCAGATTTTGGGGTGACCCAGGGCCCAGCAAATTCCCCCAAGGGTGCTTGTTTTTTGGGAGGGTCACTCCAGGTAGGTTCCAAGAAGTTCTGGGCCTGGGTCCCTATAGCTCCAGGGGCTTTTTCTCATCTTTATTTCCTCTCCCATTATTTTACCCCTCAATTTCGCAACCCTCAGTTTGTGCCTTGATGATCCTGCTGAGGCCCTGAGCAGAAACGGGTTGGGGGAAGCCCAGGGTGGGGAAAGCAGGGGTGAGGGGTCTGCAGGGAGGGCTGGGGAGGCTGTGGGGGATGGGGGTGTCCAGCTTCCCCCCCCCCCAACATTTTCACTTTCCTGCAGAAGAAGTAAGAGGCTTTTTGACACGTTTGTTACACTGGGGGCCCGTTCTTTCCTGGGGGGATCCTGTCCCAGGGGGGACACATGCTGCCCAAGGGGGTCCTGTCCTGCAGCTTGGCAGCTTTGGAGTGTGGCCAGACTTCTCCATTCTTCCTTGTCTCCTGCTGGATCTGAGCCGGCAAGAGCAGCTCAGAAATGGAGCCCAGGGAAGGAAGGGGTTCCCAAACTCCTGCTCCTTGAAGCCAGTGGCCATCCAAGGATGGGGCCCAGCCATGGCCCAGCCCCACTGCACAGGGGTGGCCATTGCCCAGCCCTGCTCTGGCCAGCCCCAGGTGGCAGCCAGGACTTAAGGGTTCCCCCCACCCCCTTGGCTTTGATTCTGACAGCTTTAGAGCTGCTGCAGAGGTGAGAATTCTATGGAGGCAGAAGGCCTGCCTATAGCTTGCTCAGCCCTTCAAGAAGCACAAAACCCAAAGGGAGCCCAAGCAGTGTCTCTGCGAGGGCCTTTGACGGTTTTCAGAGCAGGGCTGGCTGGAAACCCCCCCTGCAGGGGCAGCTGGGAGGGAACCAGCCTGGAAATTCAGGAATTGATCATTTGTCCCTTTGCCCAGGGGACAGAGAAAACACCAAATCTACTGCAAAGAAAACAGCAATCTGCTCCTGGACCTGTCCTGGATCCTCCTTCCTAAACAAGACCTACAGCCCTTCCCAACCTTCCAGAAAGAATGTTTGGGTTCTGGATGTGCATGCCAGAAGAGAGGGAAAAGTGTGGAAATATTGAGCAGGGGCTGCACATGAGGGGCTGGGGAACAGGGCTGTCACAGCAGGAGCAGGGAGTGCCCAGGCAGGGGAATTCAGGGCAGGCTGGAGTGGATTTACCAGAGAATCAGACCCTGAGGCACACACAGGCATTTCCACAGATTCCTGTGCACTGTCCCAAGGATGGAAAGAGCTTCTGCCCTTCCTCCATGGGAAGTCAATCAAGTTTCAGGGTGGGAATGAGCAAAATGGGGAGTGTTTGTAAAGATGGCCCAAGAAAAGGCTTCCTTATGGGCTGGGTTGCTGCCCAGCAGGCAGGGAACAATCCCATGCAGCTGTTGCGCACTCAGGGAGATTCCACACTCTCTGTTATACAAAAGAAAACGCTGTGTGGGATGCACCAGCGGAATCCTAAAGGGAATCAAAAAGTCTCAGTTCTTTGGGATTAGTTTGTGTTTTTCTTGTGAGGGAATTGTTGGGAGAGCAGTGGTTGGAAGGATTCTATAAACCAGACAAATGACCTCTTCTTTCTGCTGCAGGAAAAAGAAAGTGAATGTTGGCACCAGGCAGGCAGTGGGAGAATTCAGGGAGGGGACAGAGACACATCACCCACGCGTGTCACCTCCCACTCAGGTCCCCATAACTGGTGTCACTCTCATGGCCCCCACAGGTGTCCCCTGGCCCTGCCCCACCTCAGGATCCACATGTGACCAACATGGAGCTGTTGGGAACCTACAAGAGACAGCAGGACCCCCGTCACTACAATGACGTGCTGTGACATTGGGGCCACTGGGGGGCACTGGGGCACTGGGGGGCATCAATTCCCATCAGGGGTCTCTTCTTGCTCTTCACAGCACCCCATGGGGCTCCTCATTCCCCCTCCCAGTGCCAGGGGGCACACGACCCTTTTCACCCTTATTGTACACAAAATGCAGCTTTTGATTAAACCATGTGTGAAACAAGGCTCACTCTTTGACATTTGTAAATTATTAATAACAGATACAAGGATCAGTAAACAGCATGCTGGGTGCTTGGCAACTGCCAGAGGCACACCGTTAAGTACAACAATTTGTCTTACACACCTTTTCATTGTATTGGTTAAATTCATACTCAGCAGGGTTACACACATTCAAATATTCTTTCCAGTTTACATGTCCCAGGAATTCTTTTGCTTGGTTTGACCCTTGATTCATTTTCATAATGTACATGCCATTCTGCAGAGTAAATTTATATCTTTTATGTTCTCACAAGGCCCCCCTGTTTTGTGGTTTAACAGTTCTTGGTAAACAAAGGGTGAGTGGTAAATTCCTCTTTGCAGTCTTTCTTTTGATGTTTTTTTACTTGATATTTTTCAGTGTGTTCTTATCATACAGATGAGATACTCCACCAGTACATTCAATCAACATTAGCTATTTCACAAAATTGTCTGAGTTATTCTCACCATTGTCACTTAGTTACACAAATAAAGGCATTAGCTGCTTCTGCAACAGTTCATACTGTAATACACAACACAATGTCTCTATCTTGATATTTTGTGAGAGCCTAAACTATAATATATTTATCACACTGAAATATATATTCTACACAGTGATTAGGGTAGAAAGGCTGACAAACTGTAGTGTATCAAAAACTATAAATAAGTGATTACAAACTGTATTGTATCAAAATCATTTGCAAAAAGCGACATAATAGAGAAAGCCAATGACTACATAGTTATGAATAACAGGGAGAAGATGTATTGAAAGTTTATTTGGTTTCTCCTTATGCTGCTCTGATTTTGACAGCAATAAATTCAATTAATATCTCTAAATCCGAGGCAGTCTGGCCCATGACAGGATTTGATGAGTGATCTCTCCTGGTGCTTGTCTAAACCCAGGAACCCTTTGCTCAATTTTCTCTCCCCATCCAGGTGCGGAGGGCAGTGAGGGAGCGGCTGTGGTGGGTGCGGGGCATCCGGCCACTGTCCACCCATGGCAAGGCAGGAAGGAGGAGAAGGGTCCGGGTCAGGTTATTGAGCATATTGGTGTGGGATTTGCAGTAGTTCTGGAGGTCTGTCAGTCCCTTGGGGACAGGGACAAAATGATCAAATGATGCATTTCCGGGCTGGTTCCCACCCAGCTGCCCTTGCAGGGTGGTTTCCATCCAGCCCTGCACTGAAAACCATCAAAGGCCCTTGCAGAGCCACTGCTTGGGTTCCCATCGGGGTTTTGTGCTTCTTGCAGGGCTGAGCAAACCACAGGCAGGGCTGAGCAAACCACAGGCAGGCCATTTCCCCCCACAGAATTCTCACCTCTGCAGCAGCTCTAAAGAATCAAAGCCAAGGGGGCAGGGGGGCCCCTCAGGTCTTGGCTGCCACCTGGTGCTGGCCAGAGCAGGGCTGGGCAATGGCCATCCCTGTGCAGTGGGGCTGGGCCATGGCTGGGCCCCACCCTTGGATTGAGATGGGTCCCCAGGATGTGCCACCCCTGGGACAGGCTCCCAGCCAGGAATGTGCAGGGACATTTCTGGAACTGCCACCCTCTGGAAAAGGTTCCCCCATTCCAGGATGTGTCACCCCCTGGGACAGGATCCTCCCAGAACAGGAGCCCCCTGGATGTGCCCCTCCAGGACAGACCGCCCCCTCTCCCTCCCCGCTTTCCCATCTGAAACTGAGCACAAATGTCCTCTTCCTTCTTGTCCAGGAAAAAGAAAGTGAAATTGTTGAGGGGGCAAAGCCCCACACCTCTATCTCCCACAGCCTCCCCACCCTTCACTGCACTCCCCGCTCCCCATTTTCCCATTCCCCTTGGCCCCCCCAACCCCTTCCCTGCTCAGGTGCTCCCAGGGATTGCTGAGCCAGGAACCGGGGGGGAGGGGACCTGGCACAAGAGTGAGGAAAATAAGGGAAAAAGAGAAATAAAGAGAGGAGACAACAAGGGCAGGGGAGGGCACAGAAGCAGAGGACCCCCATGTGAATCCTGCACAGGAAACCAGCACCCCATGGGGGCAGTGCTGTTCCCTGGGTCACCCCAAAATCTGAGGCACCCAGGGAAGGAGATGAGATGCTTGTGTCCATCCAGCAACTGCCCATCCCAGGTACCCCCTTCCCCAGGGAACCCAACCATGGGAGCCCCATTCCTTATATCCCCCCTTTCCTGGGACCCCCATCCCATTACTGCCATTCCCCAGGATCTCCATGGCCCAGCACCCAAGGCCAAGAAACCTTCTCCTGTTCATTCCATCCCCTGAAATCTCCCTTTCTCCAGAGCATTTATTCTCCCAGGACTCCCCATTCCCCCAGCATCCTCATCCCAAGGACCCCTATCTCCCTATCTCCTGACCCCTAATCCCTGGAGTCCACATTTCCCTGGGATTCCCATCCCGGAGTCCCCCAGGCCCTGGGGACCCCCATTCCCATGGCACCTCCATTCCCAGTGACTCCCCCTCCTTATCAGCCCCATTTGGCAGGCACCCCATCCCTAGGATCCCCCCTGGACACTCATCCCTGACTCCCCAAACCCCCTGAGCCCCCCAATCTTAGGAACCCCATGTCCCACTTTGTCCCACCCAGCCTTGTCCCCATCCTGTGCCCAGCTTGTGGCCACCCTGCCCCCACCAAGGGCCGCCTACACGTGGGGACAGACGTGACCTCGCTTCCTTCCCCGTCATCCAAAAAGTCGCCAGCCAGAGGAGCGGTGGCCACTGCAGCGAGTGACAGCCAGTGCACATGGCTGGGAACACCCGGATGGCCGAGAAGGTGGTGCTGTTCCTGTGGGGTGAGTGCCCCAGGACAGGGCTGAATTCCTGGGGATGGGGAGGGGAGGGTGCACAGGGGGGCTCTGGGGTGTCCCCTGAGGTCGCCAGTGCCAGCAGAGCCAGTCCATGTTACCCACAGTGGACCTTGGTGGGACTGTGACTGATGTAGGGTGGCTTTGGGGACAGGAACAGGGGGCAGGAATTTGAGGATGAGGATTTGGGGGCAGGAATGTGGGGACTGGCAACTTTAGTCTCAGATAGCTCTGGGGATAGGGACAAGAGAACTGGGATGCAGGGATAGAAGGGGACAAGGACTGTGTGGATGTGGCCATGGGGATGGGATCATGGGGATGGGATCATGAGCTGCTGGGGGTGACCTGGGCCAGCATGGGCTGTGTCTGTGGGACATCCCAGTGCATCCCAGTGCACCCAGATGTCCTCAGTGCCATGGGGACCCACCCCTAACCTATCTCGAGCCCCTCAGTAAGATGGGACCCTCCTGTCCCACAGATGAGCTGGTGCTGCAGGTGCCAGCACGGGCGCTGCTGGAGGGGGACATGGTGACACTGTGCTGCCGAGCCCGGTGGAACAGCCTGGTCACCAAGGTGCGATTTTTCAAGGATGAGAATAATCTGACCAGGTTCGTTAATGCGACCGAGCTGTCCCTGTCCCCTCTCCAGCTGAAACACAGCGGCAGCTACCGCTGCAAGGGCTGGGTGAGTCCTGGTTGACAGGCTCAGCAGCAGTGACAGTGACAGCGCACGATGAGCACCCCCACGGCTGGAACTCCCATCTCCTGACAACCTGAAAGACATTTCCCAGTGCCCTCTGAGTCACAGTCCTCACCTCTCTTCTCCTTCCTGAACTCTTTCCTGTGCCGGTGCTGAAGGGTCCCCAAGCACACAGAGGGGTCCCCCCTGACTCTCAGCTGCTGCAGCATCCCCAGCCCCCTGCGGCTCCAAACCTCCCTCCTGCACTCCCCCTCCTGTTCCATCAGGATGGGCAGGTGGTGGGGGGCCCTGCAGAGGTCCCCGCAGCTTTTGGTGCCAGCGTGGGGTCTCCCACTCAGGGAAACACAGCTGTGATATGCCCTCTGACAGGGGGGCTGTGCAGAAGACCAGCACCTAGCTCTGCGTCACAGTGCACAGTGAGTGCGGGGATGGGCTGGGTGCACCCTCAGCCTCCTGTGGTCCCCTGCCTGGGGACCTCCATGTGCCCCCAGACACATTTCTTGGGTCTCCTCTCCTCTGCCCTGTGCCCCCTCACCCCTCTCTGGTGTGACCCCATCCCTGAAATCCCCCATCACACCCATCCCCCATCCCTATCCCCCCACACCACCTGCCAGCTCCTCCCTGTGGCCTCAGCCCTGTCTCTGTCCCCACAGTGCCTGTGGCCAATGCCACCATCAACCCCGGCCCCCCTCACACCAAATTTGCGCAGGTCACAATGTGATCATGTGCTGCTCAGTGCAGGTGGGCTCAGCCCCTGTCACCCTCACCTGGCTGCACAACAGGCAGGAGGTGACTCGAGGTCCCCTCCTGCAGTTCGGGGCCACCAATGTGGGACATTCAGGCACCTACCAGTGCATGGCTACCAACCAGGCAGAGGAGCATCACGTGTTCCGGGCACTCAGCCCAGAGCTGGCCCTGGCTGTGAAACAGTTGGGATAGTGAAACCAATGTGGGGTCACACAGGGTTACCAGGGAGTGCAGGACCCCTGGGGTGATGGGTGACCCTGATGTGTCCCCCTCTGTTTCTTGCAGTGGCTGCAGGAGTCGGTGGGGCCCTTCTGTTCCTGCTCCCGCTTGCGGGTGTCATTGTGGCCTGGAACTGGTGGCACCCTGTGGGTGGGTGACAACAGGGGGACGGGAGTCTAGGGAGCTGTAGAGGCCCCCAGAATTGGGCAATGCTAGGGTAGCACCCAGAGCCCCAAAACTATGACCATGTCTGGGGGTGCTGTAGAGTTTGGGGAGGTGCTGGAGGGTCCTGCAGGGATTTTGGGGGTACTTTCTGAGGCTCTGGGGGTGTTAAGGGGGTTTCTGTCCCTACTGGGTTTTGGGTTCTTGAGGCAGATTTTGTCAGGAGGACTGGGGATATTCATGAATTCTGGAAGCATTCATGGATGCTTGGGGGTCCTGTGAGAAATCGAGGTGACCCCACAGTCACCCCTTCTCTCTTTCCTTTGCAGCTGCCAGGAATAATCATGAAAGGTGAGTGGGGGGCTCAAACCACACTTTCCCTTTTTTTACCCCAACCCCCAAGACCTCCCATTCCCTCCCCCACATCCCCTTTATTCCCTCAGGGCCCCCCAGATCCCCTGGCCCCCCAAGATGAGGGGGAGGTGCTGTACACCCACGTCGTTGTCACCAAGAGGGCTGAGAATGAGTATGGGGGGGACACACACAGAGGGACACGTCACCCATGAGTCACCCCACTCAGAACCCACAGCCCGTGTCTCTCGCAGCGTCCCCCCATGCCACCACACTCCAGGATCCCCAGGTGACCTACGCGGAACTGCAGGAACCCCAGGGCCAACCGCGGGAACCCAGTGACATGACATCTATGGGAATGTGCTCTGACACTGGGGGGAACTGGGGGGCACTGGGGGGCACTGGGGGTCCCCACCCATGGGCACTCATTCGTGTGTGTGCTGCCACCAAAACTGCCCCCTCCCTCCCCGTGAGGGCACACAGATCGCAAAGAGCTGAGAGAAGAACAATTTCCTGCAACAGCAACAAGAGAGAATAAAACCAATAACAACAGCAACAAGGTTCAGAGTCCAAAGGGTCACAAAAGGAACAATTTCATTGGAAAGCCCAGAAAAAGAAACCATGCCCAGACGTTTCCCCCAGTACATTTCATTCACCAGAGGTGCCAGCTGGGGAGAGGGCTCTTGGTGGCCCAACAGGGTTCAAAGGCAGAGCATGAGGTAGCCAAGTCCCTGACCCTGTCTCCTGTTGGGTTATCTGTCCCATCCAGGCTGGAACCCAGGATTTGGCAACTCATTGAAATGAGAAATATCTGCCAAGGAAAGTGGGAACGTCTCTGGAATGCAAAGAAGACCCATACCTAAATCATTTTTTCATTTCAAAGATGATGGAGCTTCCAGGCAGAAGTGCAGGAAAAGGAATACCAGCTCTTTACTCGGAAATTTATAAACCAGGATGGAACAAACAACAAAAACCCAGAACTTTCCCTCCTGCTCAGTGCTGTTGGTTTTAGTGGCAGTTATACCGCGGCCAGCAGGGGGCGCTGCAGGGAGCACTCCCAGCCAGCAGGGGGCGCTGCAGGGAGCACTCCTGGCCACCAGGGGGTGCCCTGGTCGAGCTCCATCCCCTCAGGGGCGGTGGTGGCCTCGGACAGGATGGAGGAGGGGAACCAGGCGGTCCCATCTTGCCTGCAAATCCGGGTTGGAGAACAGTCCATTGCCCAGCAAGGCACCAACTCCCACAGCCTGACGTGGATCCTGCTGAGGGGACTCCATATTGTCCAATGCTACTCTTTCTACCATTTCTTTCCAGGTAGCTTGAAACACACCATACTGCACTGGCTGAAACAGAATCATAGCAAGGTGAACAATATCATAAGGTGCAAGTACATCAGCATTTAAAATACAAATCACTTGCATCATCTACGAAGAGTTAACACCATACTGATCTACCTTTGACTGAAGGTCCTTTACAGCCCTCCATGCAAAAACCTGATGGCTGTCTTCTTGTCCCAAATTAGGAGCAGCTTTGAAAACAGGAAAAACCACAGGCTCACCAGAAGAAGCAGCAGTAGCCATCTCTATCCTTTTAGGTGGACCTTTCTCTACAAATCCCAATCTCCCACTTCAGCTGCTTTCATTCTCACATGCTCCCAAAATTGCAAAGGGTGTCGAGGAGTCACAGCCACCTGGCAGGGAGGCAGAGTCCAAGAAACAGCAGGCCTGGGTCTGCTACAAGGTCTAACAGAAATGGATTCCTGTGTCTTTTTAGGTGTACTTATAACCGGCAATTCGTCATCAGAGCTATCACTAGACAGGAAAGGACACAATGTTAAAGACAGCATTTGTCCAACCAGTTCAGGAGGGAGGAGGGCCGTAGATGGCTCAATGGGGGATTGAGCAGAGGCAGAGGACTCGAGGAGGGGGAGAGAAGAGGTGGATGGCTCAAGGGAACACGAAGAGGAGGCAGATGACTCGAAGGAGGGCAGAGGAGGGGTGGACAGCTCAAGGGAAAGCTTGGGGGGAGCAGCCGATCTGCGGGAGGGTGAGGGGGGAGCAGCCGACCAAGGGGAGGGTGAGGGGCGAGACGACAGCCCAGGGAGAGAAAAAGGGGCCAATGACCCAGCCTGTTTTTCACTTTGCTTCTTCTGTGACTTCATTTTTGCTAATTGCTGTGCAGGCATAAGATACTTTGGTTTAGCACACAGTTCACCTAACTGCTGAGCAGGCAAAGTATACACAGGTTTAACATCGTCTTTTGGAGATAAATACCGAGGAACAGTCTTAGCCTGCCGTTTGATTCTCACAATAGCAAACCCTGGGGGAACCTCCACAGCAGCTGCAGCAGCCTCCTCAGGGGGAGATACATGGACAGGCTCAGCCTCATCTTCCTCCTGCTCCTCTACTTCAGTTGCTTGTTCTAATTCCTGCTCCTCCAATTCCTCCCCTCTATCTTGTTCTGCTTTTCATTCCTTCAATGCCTCATACAACAGTCTCCAGGTAGTAGCCAAATCAATAACTGTCTTATCCCCCTTATCACTTCCCATAGTCTCTTCCCAACCTTTTTCCATGCCGGGACACTGGAAGCAGTGTCGGCATCAGGTTCAAAGTCCTGTGATTTACACCATATCAGTAAATTAGGAAGAGCATAATCAGAAGCCTGAATATTTCTCCTTTTCAATAAAGTTTTCCACGTGGACAAAACGGACTTTTCCTCGTTTAATAAATTATGCCCCATATTTTTTCCCAATCACACACCTCGAATCAGATGTCTGAATGAGGTCCGGACCTCCGCAGCGTCCTTCCTGCCTTCGCTCATTTTTAGGGTACCCTTCAACTTTTTTCTCAGTTTTTCTCCTTTCCGTTTTTACAGTCCAGTTGCAATCACGGTGGGCGGCCACAAGATGTCGCGATAGAGCGCGACACACCACAACTGCACCAGAAGGGTGTAAAAGAGAGCTTCATTATAGCAACATGCTGCTTTTATAGTTATTCAAGATATTTACATTTACTTAACAGACACATTCGCTGCCCATTGGTCATAGGAGAGAAACAAAGTTCTCAGTAGGAGAACAAGGAGCCACGTCATTCTGTGAGCCAGCCAGAGTCCCTATCTCTTAACTTTCTCTCCTTCATCACGTCTCCATGGTGACAGCCTTGGTGTCTTCCTCGGGAGAGATATGAAGCTTTCCTTATCTTTAGGAAGCCTTTGCTGGCTCACAAGAACACCACAAAATGCCTTTCCTGCATGGGGGGACTTAAGGGAGAGGCGAGGTCGACCCAGGGATGGGTGAAAGGACCCAGTGAGGGGTGGGGGACCCAGCCAGGAACCCCGGGAGGAAAGGACTGGGGACCTGTGACAGGAATAGGGGACCCGGGCAGTAGTGGGGGTCTCCAGGCAGGGCTGAGAGACCCGAGGAGGCTGTGGGGTCTCCCCGTGCCCATCCCCGCACTCACTGCGCACCATGACGCGGAGCCGGGTGCTGCTCTTCCACCTCCCGCTCAGAGTGCACCTGGCAGCTGTAATTCCCTGTGTGGGAGACCCCACAGTGGGCACCAGCAGCTGCAGGGACCCCTGCGGGCCCCTCACCACCGTCTGTCTCGGTAGAACACATGCAGGAGGGGGGCGCAGAGCCACAGGGGACTGGGGGTGCTGAGGCAGCTGAGAGTCATGGGGGACCCCTTGGTGGGCTTGGTGGACCCTTCAGCACCAGCACAGGGGAGAGCTCTGGGAAGGAGATGGGGCAGGGGGGATGTGACCCCGAGTCCGCTGTGAAGGGGCTGTTGGGGTGCTGAGGCATCAGGTGTGGGGGGCTCACCGTGCTCTGTCACTGTCACTGGTGCTGACTGTGCCCACAGTGACCATTCCGGCCAGGAGCCTCCCCGGACATTGCAGTGGTAGCGACCGCTGTGCCACAGCTGCAGGGGCAGCAGGAGCAGCTCGGTCCTATGGAGGTACCTCCCCAGATCCTTCCCATCGTGGTGGAAGTGCAATGCAAGGACTGACTCCTTCTGCCTGACCCGGGCAGCTCAGGGTCACCGTGTCCCCCTCCAGCAGCGCCTGCGCTGGCACCTGCAGCACTGGGGTGGCTGTGGGACAGGAGGGTCCCGATGGCAACAGAAGGAACCAGGGGGCCCCCATTGCAATAGGGTGCTCTCATCACACTGGGATGCACTGGTGTGTACAGGGGATGCTCCAGTGATGCTCTGGGATGTCCCTGTGTGCAAGCTCTTGTCACATGAGGGGTGTGAGCCATGAAGCTGAGCTCACCCAGAGCTATCAGGTTCCTGCAGGTTCCAGGGTAGGGGCACAAAGAGCTCTCACCATTTAGAATGTGCACAGAGGATCTGAGCCAGGTGCCAGGTCTGTCACACTTGTGCAGGTGCCACTCTCGCTGATGAGCCAGGGCTCATGTCCTTCTGGCCACCAGCGCTGCCCATCCTTGTACCAGATGGTGGCACCAGGTAGCCCTGAGCCCTGGCAGGTCAGTGTCACCCAGTCACAAAGCACCGCCGGCCTCCAGGGGGGCTCCATGAGGAGCTGGAGGGTTTGGGTGCCTGCAGGTGACAGGGGACACCAGCCAGCGTGGGGCTGGGGACAGTGGGGTGGGGCCACGGCATGCCCCGAGGACTCACCAGAGAGGCCGAGGGTCTGGGCTGGAAGGGACAAGGGACAAGGCTGGGTGAGGGTGGCCTTGCAGGAACAGTGGCACACAGGTTGCAGGGTGTGGGGGCTGTCCCCCAAACTGTCCCCTTTGGGACACTGGTTCTCATGAGAAAGTGCTCAGGAATGGTCCCCAACAGGTCTGGAGAGGCCAGGGGACGTGTCTGTGTCACAGCTGCCCACAGCCACATCTGTTGGGAATGGATTCCCTGGGGATGGGGACAGTGTGGTTACCCAGGGTGGAGGCAGGAAGTGGTGACACCACAGACACCTGATGATGGCACAGGTCATCCCCACCAGCCTCATGGCACCTGTCCCCGTGGCCACGTCCCCATGGCCCTGTGCTCATGATCCCATTCAGATGGTAGCAGTCCCCATGGCCCATCTGAATGGCGCAGTCTGTCTGTCCCTGTCCCCACAGGTGCCCCAGCTCCATGGTGCCTGTTGCCATATCCCTGTCCCTGCATCCCATTCCTCACATGCCCTTCCCTCCATTCTTCTCCCTGCATCCTATTCCCACATCCCAGCTGCCACATTCCTGTCCCCTATTCCTGTCCCCACATCCATCCCACAACTCTGGTCACACTGGGGTCCATGCCCATGCTCTGGCACTGCTGGCCTTGGGGACCTCAGGGGACCCCACAGCCCCCCTGTGCCCCCTCCCCACAAGTCTCTCCCTCACCAGGGCCCATCCACGGGGTGTCAGGCCCATGCCTGGGGCACTCACCTCACAGGAGCAGCATCACCTTCCCCGCCATCCAGGTGTCCCCGGCCATCCAGGCTGGCTGTCACTCGCTGCCAGGGCCACCTGTCCCCTGGGTGGCGGCTCTTTGGCCAAAGGGGAAGGAAGAGAGGCCACGTCCTGTCCCCACGTGGAGGTGGCCCTTGGTGGGGGCAGGGTGGGGGCAGGACTGGGGCAATCAGGGAATGTGGGGAGTGAAGGTTGGGTGTCCTAGTGAAAGAGGTAAGCCAGGAATGGGGTCCTGGGAGGGATGTGCCGAGGGAATGAGGGTTCAGAGAACAAGGATACTGAGGAGGGGGACCCAGGGGATCGGGGCACCTGGGAATGGGGTCCCCATGGGTGGGGGCCCAGGAATGGGGTTCCCAGGGACTTTGGGTCATGGGATGCAGGTCCCAGGGATGGTGGTGTCAGTTGGGCTGGGGCCTGTGGGAGTCGGAGTCCTGGGGAAACGGAATGGTGACCTATGGGATGGGATGAAGGGAAGGTGGATCCAGGACCATGGAGATCCTGAGGAATGGCAGTTCTGGGATGGGTGTCCCAGGGAGGTGGGACCTAAAAGAATTGGGATCCCATGGTTGGGTTCCCAGTGGAATGGGGGTCCCAGAGATAGGCAGTGGCTGGGTTGGCATGGGAGGTCACAGCTCCTTCACTGGGTGCCTCAGATTTGGAGGATACCCAGGGTCCAGCGCAGGCCCCCTGGGGTGCTTGTGGTGGGGGTTTGGGCACCACAGCAGGCTTCCAGAAGGTTCCAGGTCTCTGCTGTGGGGGATGCAGGTGCCCAGCTGTGCCCCCCAATGCTTTCACTTCATCTTTCCTGCAGCAGAAGGAAGAGGCCATTTGTGCTTAGGGTCAGAGGGAGGGGTGGTTCTGTTCTGGGGGGGGGGGGGCACATCCAGGGAATTTCATTTCTTGTTGGAGTCTCTGTTCTGGGGAGGACATGACCTGGGGGCATCCTGTCCCAGGGGTGACACATTCTGGTGGGGTGTGTCACTCTCCCAGGGGTGGGAAGTCCTGTGAACCCTTTTCCTGGGGTGGGGCCCTGCCCACCACCTCTCCCTGGTGGGACACAGTGACCTCTGGGGTGTTGCAACCTGGGATGTGCCTTGTCCCCTCTACAACCACCCTTGACGGCCACACACAGTTTGGGACCCCTCAATTCCCCTTTTAGATTTTTAGGTGTAACCCAACCCCTCCATCCTGCAGATCTCCACGACCTTTCCATGTGTGAGAAGCCCCTACAGTGGTGACAGTAGGGGGTGACATGGGGTGGGTGTCAGCTGGGGAGGGCACAGAATCCCCCGAGAGCCCCAAACAACCACCCTGTCTCTCAGGGTCTCAGCACTGGGAGCCAGATGAAACACTCCTGACCTTCCCGACTGTGCACCCTCCCCTATGTTTAAAACCCCAAGGACCATCCTGCCCTCCCTCCCCCCCCCCTCCCCCCCAGCACTGGGGTGGAAAATTGTAGATTTTTGCCCCTGGAAAAGTGGCTGACTTGGCCCCAAAATAGCTGCAACAGGGCTGAGACATTGTGAGGGTCTGGAGCTATTTGGGGCTGCCCCATCCCTCTACTGCTCCCCAAAACTCCCCCCGTGGGATTTCTGTCCTGGAGCTTGGGAGGATTTGGGATTACTCTGTTTTGGGACAAATTCTGTTCCAGACTTCTCCATCCTTACTTGTCCTCTGCAGGATCTGAGCCAGCAAGAGCAGCCAGGGAATGGAGCCCAGGGCAGGAAGGAGATCCCAAACTCCTGCTCCTTGAAGCCAGTGGCCATCCAAGGGTGGGGCCCAGCCATGGCCCAGCCCCACTGCACAGGGATGGCCATTGCCCAACCCTGCTCTGGCCAGCCCCAGGTGGCAGCCAGGACCTGAGGGTTCCCCCTGCCCCCTTGGCTTTGATTCTGGCAGCTTTAGCAGGTTTAGAGCTGCTGCAGAGGTGAGAATTCTGTGGGGGTAAAAGGCCTGCCTGTGGTTTGCTCAGCCCTGCAAGAAGCACAGAGCAGGGCTGGCTGGAAACCCCCCCTGCAGGGGCAGCTGCGAGGGAACCAGCCCGGAAATGCCGCAATTGATCATTTGTCCCTTTGATGAAGGGGCTGAGAAAACCACAAAACTACTGCAAAGACAACAACAATTTGCTACACAACCTGACCTAAACCCTCCTTCTTGAACAAAAACTGCAGCCTTCTGGAACCTCCTGGAAGGAAGCTTTGGGTTCTGGACATGCACACCAGCAGAGAAGGAAAAGTGTGGAAATATTGAGCAGGGGCTGCACACAAGGGGCTGGGGAACAGGGGTGTCACAGCAAAAGCAGGGAGTGCCCAGGCAGGGGAATTCAGAGCAGGCTGGAGTGGATTTACCAGGGAATCAGACCCTGAGGCACACAGGCATTTCCAGAGATTCCTGGTTACTGTCCCAAGGATGGACAGAGCTTCTGCCCTTCCTCCATGGGAAGTCAATCAAGTTTCAGGGTGGGAATGAGCAAAATGGGGAGAGTTCCTAAACATGGCCCAAGAAAAGGCTGCCTTATGGCCTGGGTTGCTGCCCAGAAGACATGGAACAATCCCATGGAGCTGTTGGACACTCAGGGAGATTCCACATTCTCTGTTATCCACAAGAAAACGCTGCTGTGGTATGCACCAAGGGAATCCTAAAGGGAACCAAAAAGTCTCATTTCATAGTTATTTGTTTGTGTTTTCATTGTGAGTGACTTGTTGGGAGAGGAACTGTTAAAATGATTCTATAAACCAGAGTGTTTTATACCTTCTCTGTTAGATTCTTGCTGAGTATGTCCTTTATTGGGGGAAAAATTCTGTGGGAAAGATGTTTGCTTTTATTCTATGGATGTATAATTTTGTCTCAAGCAATTGGGCATCAAGTGTTGCCTGGGAGTGCTGAGCCAGGAAATGGGGGGACCTGACCCAGGAGTGTGTGGGGCAGAGACCCAGAGCATCCCAGGACAGCCCTGGGTTCCCCAGGGGGTGTGCTGTGCTGGGCTCTGAGTCACACCAAAATCTGAAGCAGCCAGGGAAGGAGCTGTGACCCGTATTCCCACCCAGCCACTGCCCATCCCTGGCATCCCCATTCCCCTGGGACCCCATTGCCTTGGTCTCTCCTCCCTGGGGACGCCCATCCCAGGACTGCCATTGCTCAGGACCACCATTGCCTTGATCCCATCTCATGGGCTGCTTTTTCCCCCAGAATCGCTATTCCTGAGGGTCCCCTTTTTCCCCCTGCACCCCCAACACTGGCACCCAAATGCCATGACCCCAAATCCTTGAAAACCATGTTTCCCCAGCACCCCAATCCCTGAATCCACCCAGGCATGGATACCCCAATTCCCGAGGACCCCCTTTCTCCTGGACACCGATCCTTGGTTGCTGACATCCCCTGAGCCCCCACCATGTCCCCAGACTCTCCCATCATGTCCCCAGCCTGTGCCCAGCTTGTGGCCACCCTGTCCCCACCAAGGGCCACCTACACGTGGGGACAGACGTGACCTCGCTTCCCTCCCCTTCATCCGAAGAGCCGCCAGCCAGGGGAGTGGTGGCCACAGCAGCGAGTGACAGCCAGTCCACATGACTGGGGACACTGGGATGGCCGGGAAGGTGGCGCTGCTCCTGTGGGGTGAGTGCCCCAGGCACAGGCCTGACACTCTGGGGATAGGGATAGGAGGGGGCACAGGGGGGCTGCTGGGTTCCCTGAGGTCCCCAATGCCAGCAGGGCATGGAGCCCAGTGTGACCAGAGTTGTGGGGTGGCCCTGGGGACAGGAAAAGAGGACAGGAAAAGTGGAACTGGGATGGGGGGACAGGGACAGGGGGATGGGAATGTGGGGACAAGGATGTGACAGAAGGAACCTTGTGGCTGGGGCAGCTGCAGGGACAGGGATAGGGACACAGAGATGCCCAGGGACAGGGACAAGGGGACAAGTATCATGTGCTTGGGCCATGGGGACAGGTGCCATGGGAATGGAACCACGGATACAGGGTCATGGGGCTGTGGCTGTGGGGCTGGTGGGGGTGACCTGTGCTAGCACTGGGTCCCCATGCCTGAGCATGTGTTGGCTGCTGTGTCCCTGTCCTAAAGACATCTGTGCCACATCAGTGCCCCAACTGAGGCCTTTTGGGCACAGCCCCTACATTCCGTGCCCCTTTGCCTCTGTTCCCATGGTGCCATGCCCACCCATCCATGTCCCTTCTCCCTTCCAGCCCAGACCTTCAGCTTCGCTGGTGAGTCCTTGGAGAATGCCATGTCCCCACCCCGCTGTCCCCAGCCCCGTGCTGGTCCTGGCAGCCTGGTGTCCCCTGTCACTCACAGGTGCCCAGACCACCCTGCTCCTCGTGGAGCCCCCCTGGAGGCCGGCGGTGCTGTGGGACCGGGTGACACTGACCTACCAGGGCTCGGGGAGTGCTGGTGACACCACCTGGTACAGGAACAGGCGGTGCTGGTGGCAGCAGGGACACGACTGCCTCAATGTCACGGAGAGTGGCACCTACACGTGTGACAGACCCGGCAGTGGGCTCAGCCCCCATGTGACAGTCTTAGATGGTGAGGGGGGAATCTTAAATGATCTGGGTGGCCCCTGATAGGTCTGGGTGGGCTCCACTCTGTGGGTGGCTTCACACCGTTCGTGTGGCAGGAGCCTGTGCCCTGCACACAGGGACATCCCAGTGCATCCCAGTGCACCCAGATGTCCCTGGTGCCATGGGGACCCACCTCTGACCTATCTCAAGCCCCTCAGTAAGATGGGACCCTCCTGTCCCACAGATGAGCTGGTGCTGCAGGTGCCAGCACGGGCACTGCTGGAAGGGGACACGGTGACACTGCGCTGCCATGCCCAGTGTAACAGCCCGGTCACCAATGTGCGATTTTTCAAGGATGAGAATAATCTGACAAGGTCCGTTAATGGCACTGAGCTGTCCCTGTCCCCTCTCCAGCTGAACCACAGTGGCAGCTACCACTGCAAGGGTTTTGTGAGGTCCTGGTCAACAGGCTCAGTAGAAGTGACAGTGACAGTGCACGGTGAGCACTCCCACGGCTGGAACTCCCATCTCCTGACAACCCCAAAGCCCTTTCCCAGTGCACTCTGAGTCACAGTCCTCACCTTCCCTCTCCATCCCTGAACTCTTTCTGGTGACAGTGCTGGAGGGCCCCCAAGCCCACCACGGGGGTCCCCTCTGAGTCTTAGCTGCCTCAGCACCCCTAGCCCCCCTGTGGCTCCAAGTGTCCTACTTGCACTCCCCCTACTTTTCTGTCAAGATGGGCAGGTGGGGGGCCTGCAGGGGTTCCTGTAGCTGTTGGTGCCTGCCGTGGGGGTCTCCCACTCAGGGAAGTACAGCTGTGGGGTGCCTCTGAGGGGGGGCTGTGCAGAAGAGCAGCACCCGGCTCCACATCACAGTGCGCAGTGAGTGCGGGGATGGGCACAGAGAGTGCCCACAGCCTCCTCGGGTCTCCTGCCTGGGGACCTCCATGTCCCTCTGACACATTTCTTGGGTCTCCCCTCCTCTGCCCTGCGCCCCCTCACCCCTCTCTGGTGTGACCCCATACCTGAAATCCACCTTCACACCCATCCACCCCATCCCTATCCCCCCAACTACTCCTGCCAGCCCCTTCCTGTATCCTCAGCCCTGTCTCTGTCCCCACAGTGCCTGTGGCCAATGCCACCATCACCCCCGGCCCCCTGTCACACCAGGTGCATGGAGGTGACCCTGTGACTCTGTGCTGCTCGGTGCAGGTGGGCTCAGCCCCTGTCACCTTCACCTGGCTGCACAACGGGCAGGAGGTGGCCCGAGGTCCCCTTCTGGAGTTCGGGGCCACCAATGTGGGACATTCAGGCACCTACCAGTGCATGGCCACCAACCAGGCAGACGGGCACCGCATGTTCCGGGTTCTCAGCCCAGAGCTGGCACTGGAGGTGACACCACGGGACACAGGGACACACAGAGACACAGGTGGGGACACACAAGTTTACCAGGGACTGCAGGACCACTGAGGTGATGGGTGACCCTGATGTGTCCCTCTCTGTTTCTTGCAGTGGCTGCAGGGATCGGTGGGGTCCTTTTGTTCCTGCTCCTGCTTGTGGGTGTCATTGTGGCCTGGCATCGGTGGCACCCTGCGGGTGGGTGACAATATGGGGACAGTGGTCCCAAGGAGCTGTAGAGGCCCCCAGAGTTGGGGAACCACAATGTGCCTCCCACAGCCCTAAAATGGTGACCTTGACTGGGGGTGCTGTAGGGTCCTGCAGGGATGTTGGGGGTTCGTTCAGAAGCCCTGGGGGCGTTTGGGGGGTCTCTGTCTCTGCTGGCCTTTGGGTCCTTGAGGCTGAGTTGGTCAGGGGCACTGTGGAGGTTCATGAATTCTGGGAGACTTCAGGGATGCCTGGGGTCCTCTGAGAAATCGAGGGTCCCATGGGTGTTTGGAAATCCTGAGAGGGATCAGATTCCTGGGGAGCCCACAGTCACCCCTCCCCTCTTTCCTTTGCAGCTGCCAGGAGGAATCAGGAAAGGTGAGTGGGGGCTCAAACCACCCTCTAACCTTCACCCCAACCCTCAAGACCTCCCATTCTCTCCCCCAAATCCCCTTCATTCCCTCAGGGCCCCCCCCGTATCCCTCGGTTCCCCCAGGGGAGGGGGAGGTGCTGTACACCCAGGTCGTGGTCACCAAGAGGGCAGCGGGTGAGTATGGGGGGGACACACGCAGAGGGACACGTCACCCATGAGTGTCACCCCACCCAAATCCCACAGTCTGTCTCTCGCAGTGTCGCCCTGTGACACCACACTTCAGGAACCCCAGGGGCGACCATGGGAACCCGGTGACATCTACGGGAATGTGCTGTGATACTGGGGGAACTGGGGGGCCTTGGGGTTTCCCACCCATGGGCACCCACAAGTGTGTGTGCTGTCACCAAAACTGCCCCTCTCTGTCCCGGTGGAGGCACAAAGATCCCAAAGGGCTGAGAGAAGAACAAATTCCTGAAACAGCAATGAGACAGAATAAAACCAACAGCAACAGCAACATGGTTCTGAGTCCAAAGGGTCACAAAAAGGAACAATTTTCAGGGAAAGCCCCTAAAAATGAAGAACCCTGGACATTTCCCACAGCATGTTTCTTCCACCAGAGGAACCTGGCAGAGCGCTGGACCTTCCTTGCTCTGATGGCCAAAGTGGCCTTCAGGAGGCTGTAGATTGTCTTCTCCCCTGTCCCAAACCACTCCTCTGCCATATTCCCCGCACAAAGATGTCACAAAGGCCCTGTGGGGGTTCCAGAGCCTCCTCCTTTGCCAGGACAGTCAGGATCAGGCAATGGCACAGGAAAATTTTGATGTCTGGAGACATTTTGGAACACCTGTGTGTAGCTGGGGTGGGTCAGGCCTTGCTTTTGGTGAGACAGGGCCCAGTCTGTCCATCAGTCTGTCAGCCGTGGCACACTGGGGACAGTATGACGCTCTGCCAAAGTCAGCTCCTGAGTGGCCCGGTGACCAGTAGTGCCACCCGGGGGAGGGCCCTTGGTAGCCGAACAGGGTTCAAAGGCAGAGCATGAGGTGGCAAAGTCACTGACCCTGTCTCCTGTTGGGGTGTCTGTCCCATCCACACTGGAACCCAGGATTTGGCAACTCTTTTGAATGAGAAATATCTGCCAAGGAAAGTGGGAACGTCTCTGGAATGCAAAGAAGACCCATGCCTAAAACATTTTTTAATTTCAAGGATTATGGGGGTTCCAGGTCGAAGTGCAGGAAAAGGAATAACAGCTCTTTACTGGAAAATTTATAAACCAGGGCAGAACAAACAACAGAAACCCAGAACTTTCCCTCCCGCTCAGTGCTGTTGGTTTTTGTGGCAGTTATAACCGCAGCCAGCAGGGGGCGCTGCAGGGAGCACTCCCAGCCAGCAGGGGGCGCCCTGGTTGAGCTCCATCCCCTCAGGGGCCATGGTGGCCTCGGACGGGAGGCAGGAGGGGAAATCGCTCCTTTTGCAAACTCACGGGCACCAATCGGTCCCAGCACCAGCACCGGCAGCGGGCAGAAGCCACCAAGGCAGCAGGTTGGATTCCAGTGCCTAGTGGAAGCGTAGCAGTGTCCTGGGGTCAGGCACATGCCTTAGGCAATAGCCACGACCAATGTCCATGATCCCGAATGGAAGGAAGGCAGTGCCTGACCTCAGGCCCACAACAGCACCTCTGGTGGCTTTACACCACAATTCCTGCAAACCCTCAGCCTTTCACTCCCTTTTCCTCCTTCAGTCCTGGCACAGCAGTTCTGGCAATGTTGAATTGCCCTGGGATGTTAAGGAAAGCTGGTGCACGGTGCTGACTGTACTGGGGCTCCTCAGAGGGCTCCAGAGCACATTTGGATTTCCTGCCCTTCCTGGGCCACTGCTGGTCCCAACAGAGAAGCCACACAGGGAGAAGGAGTAAGAAGAGGAGAGCAGAGCCACAGCCCCGAGGGGTCTGCTGCCTCAATTGGAGCACAGGGACAGCCAAGGCTGGGGGCATTGCCTTAGGAGGGGAAGATGGGGCAAAACTGGAGCTGGTTGGGCCAATGCCCCTGTTCTGCTCTGGCAGCTGCAGAGCCTTAAGGAGGTGCTGTAATTAGGGCTGGGGCTTCTGAAGTTCAGCCATGCTCCTAAAGCATCCCTGTGCACAAGGACATGGCTCCACTGCCTCTCACAGGGATTTTGGGGGACACAAGGTAGCATTGGAAACCATTTGGGGGTCAGATGCCCCCACCTCTGCCCACAAGGAGCTTTCTTTACTGCCGGGAAGGTTTTGCTGGTGCTGGGGATGATTCAGTGCCTGTGCCATGTGGCCGCTGCTTCCCGCTGGCTGGCCAGGAAGGCAGAGCTGGAGCAGCAGCTGAGGCAGGAGCGGCTGGAGCAGGGGGCCCACGGGAACAGCACCTGGGCATGCAGGTGGAGCAGGAGTGCTGGGAATTCCACAGAATGCTCAGGTGAGGCCCAGGGGGCCGGGCCATGGTGGGGCACAGCTTGTCATTCCTGCTCCCCCTGGGACAGAGCAGTGACACCCATTGGGCTCCCAAACCCCTTTAGGGCTCGGGCTCAGCCTAACAGGAGGTCCCGGCCCAGGCCCTGGGAATGATTCAGGTGCTCCGGGAGCAGTCGTTCCCAACAAATGGCAGTGCTCCGGGAGCAGTCGGCACATCCCGAAGGACCCGCCCGGGGCTGCTGGAGCCCGAGTGCTGCGGGCAAGGACGGCGTGAGGGAGCCGGGCCCCGCTCAGCCGGCGCTGCCCCAGGAACGTCTCATCCTACAGGAGCTCGGCAGCCTCAGTCAGTGCCGGCCCCGGGGCTGTTGGGGGGGTGCAGCCGGAGGGGCCGGGAGGCAGCGGGTGGGAGGGGCCGGGATGGAGGGACCGACCGGGACCCCACTGGGGAGCCCCGTGCATGGAGAGAGAGAAAAGGCGGAGGGGAGAGCCTGGGACAGCGAGGGAGGGGCAGAGACCCTGCGGTGGGTTTCGCAGAAAGGAGGGACCGCAATGGTGGTTCCGGGGTACCAGGAAGGGGCCCAGCTGCCATCGCACTGGGAGTGCCGGGATGGTCACGGAGTTTCCGAACCGACTGTGGCAGCGTGTCCGAAGCCACTGTCGCAATGTGTGGGGACCGAGCATTGCCAGGGGAAGGCTCCCACAGCCCTGGGAAGGGGAGGGGTACCCTGGAAGGGGCGGTGCAGGGGCGGGGCAGACCCCTGTCTATTCCCTGTGCCCTGTGCAGGTGGGGAGGACAGGGATGGAGTGGCTTCAGGGACACCTGGAATCCAGACAGGGTCATTCCACACAGCCCCAGCATGGCCGCAGGGCACAGCCACTGCTTGGTATTTCCACACTTTTCCCTCTTGTCTGGCAGCTGAGACAGAACACAAATATTCTTTCCATGAGGTCCCAGAATGCTGCAGGTTTTGTTCAAGAAGTAGCGTCCCTGTCAGGTTGTTGAGCAGATTGTTGTTGTCTTTGCAGCAGTTCTGGGGCTCTCTCAGTTCCTTGCTGCTAGGGACTAAATGATCAACTCCTGTATTTCTGGGCTGGTTCCCTCCCAGCTGCCCTTGCAGGGCGGTTTCCAGCCAGCCCTGCTCTGAAAACCATCAAAGGCCCTTGCAGAGCCACTGCTTGGGCTCCCTTTGGGTTTTGTGCTTCTTGAAGGGCTGAGCAAACCACAGGCAGGCCTTTTTTCCCCCACAGAATTCTCACCTCTGCAGCAGCTCTAAAGCTGCCAGAATCAAAGCCAAGGGGGCAGGGGGGACCCTCAAGTCCTGGCTGCCACCTGGGGCTGGCCAGAGCAGGGTTGGGCAATGGCCATCCCTGTGCAGTGGGGCTGGGCCATGGCTGGGCCCCACCCTTTCATGGCCACCACCACAACATCAACTACTCCACAATTCATATCACTGTCCCAACACTAACGACATCACAATATTTTATCAACAACATAATCAATAATGTAACATATCAATTCATATAACATCCAGCAAAAACAACCTCCATTAACTTGTTTCTCACAATATATACCAGTAAAAGACAATTATTCCTGTTCCCACATCTTTTCCTAAAAGCCCCGTAATTTATAAGTTATAATAGTTCAGAGAGAAGGGGGTCGTATTTTCCATTCCAAGGGAGGTTCCCACCTTGTTCAGCTTCCTTGACAGAGCTGAACAAAGAAACACCATTTCTGCCAATTTAACCAAAGAGCTGCATTTTTTGCCAGGAGCAGGGAACCAGGTCCTGTGCACCCTTGCAAGTGGGACAGGCACCAGTAAGCCACCTTACTGGGAGCACTGGGAGGGGGATTGCAGAGCCACTAAGCACATGGGGGTTCAGAGGAACAAATCTGATTTTGATTCATGTCTCAACACATAATACACGAGGTGAAAAATGACTCTGTGGGTTGTGCATGTGCTGGGAACCCTGTCCCCGGGGAGGCTTCACGCAACAGACGATCAGGGGAGAGAAAGCTTCCGTGATGGGGCTGTGAGTGACCCCCACTGGCTGGTGAGACAGATGCCTGGGAAAAATGTGTGTGAAAAAATGCCCAGGAAATCAGGCTGTGGGAGGAGCCTTTTCAAATAAAAGCAGCAAAGTGTGACACAACAGGAGACTTTGGCTTTGTGTTTCTTTGAGGGATCAGGGGCTTGCTTGGAGGCTCAGTTTGGCCCTCCTCCCCTGTGGGATTCACATTCTCTGAACTTGGGAGAAGCAGTGAGAAAATCAAAAATGATCCAAACAATTCTTATCTCATTTACTGCTCCTGTGCTGTTCACAAGTGGAATGCATTGTGGAAGATTGTTTACCTGAAGGGAATTGGTGATTGGATTCTGGTGTGAGTGTTTTGATTCACTGACCAATTGAATCCAGGTATGTGTGTGTTGGGACTATGGGCTGACAGTCATGGGCTTCTGTGCAGTGTGAATTGCAAGTGAGTGCTTGGCAGATTCAGTTTAGATGTAATGTAATATAATATAGAATTATAAAGTATAATAAAGTACTTAATTAGCCTTCTGAACAGATGGAGTCAGATGCATCATTCCTCCCGGACGTCGGACACAAATATACCGATATTCCCCGCCTCGCCTTTTCCTCCCGGTTGTCCTTCTTCCCTGTCCACACCTCTTCTTCCCTGCTTGGCTTCTTCCACCAGGCAGCTCATTCCTGTTCATCCTGGACTCCTTCATTGCTTCCCCGACAGAGCGGATGCTGCCTGCACCCACCCACCGCCTGTGCTGCGTTTCCCACGCTGCCCACAGCACCGAGCCTGCTGCACCTGCCCACCGCAGCACCAGCCCGCGGCAGCCAGCCCAGAGCCACCAGTGCCGCAGCCCCAGCCCGCAGCCAGCCCGCAGCAGCCAGCCTGCAGCCATCGCTGGCCGATGCCAGAGACACGCAGGTGCCATCGCTTGGAAATCCTGCCCAGCCACACACAAAAGCCCTGTGGGCTCGCCGTGGCTCGCAGCACACACATTCCATCTGCCGAGCTGATGCCCACAGAGCGCCCGGGCTTCTTGTGCTAACGCTGTCCCTGTCTTCTGTTTCTCTCTCTTTCCTTTTCCCTTTCTACTCCCTTCTCTCCCCCTTCGGTAAGAACACTTACCCTCCTTTATCAATAAACAGTTCTCAGATATAATATTGCTGTGTTTGTGCTTCATTTTCATCTGAGAAACCTTTCAGCAAGAATCCTCCCCGACTCCCCATTTTAAAGAGGGATGGGACAGGGGTAGTGGGAGGGGGAATGGGGAAGCCCTGGGTGTACTGCAAGCACTGTGGGAAGGGAATGGGGCAGACTCTGAGGGTACTTGGGCACTTGGATGGGGTGTGGGAGCCCCTGCAGGTATGAGCAAAATGGATGGGGGAGCCCTTGGGGGTACGAGGAGAGGAAATGGGGAGCAGAGGGTGCCCTGTGAGGACGCCCCCTGACCCATGACCACCTCCCTTGGAAGGATGGGCAACCACAGGAGCCATGGAGGGAGCACCCCCAGTGTCACCCAGTGCCTCCTGCTTCCCAGAGCATCACAACTTTTGGTGTAGGCTGTCATAGATGTCACTGGGTTCCCACGGTTGCCACTGCAGCTTCATGTATGTCTCCTGAGGATCCTCCACCGGGGGTGCCAGGGGGTCTGGGGTAGCCCTGTGGGAATAAGGGGCTGTGTGGAAGGGAATGGGAGGTCCTGGGGGTTTGGGTCAAAGGTGTATCATGGCTGGAACCTGCACTCACCTTTCCTGGTGCTTCCTGGCATCTGCAAAGGAAAACTGGAGGGGTGACTTTGGAGACCCAGGGGCCCGCATCCACCTTTGGGAATGCTGAACCACCACCAGACACACAATTCTTCCCAGGCCCCCCCAGTATCCTGATGCCCCCCAAGTATCCCTGAACCACCCCACTTGCACCAACACCCTGAGCCCCCAGAACCCCGAGCCTGGCAGGGAGGGGGACCCCCAACAGAACCCCCACAGTCCCTACACAACCCTCCAATACCACCCCAGTTCTCTGAGCCATGGTCACTGGGTCTCAGCCCCTCCCAAGTCAGGGACTGTGGGTGCTGCCTTACAGCCTTCCTTCTCTGGGGCCCTTCCCACCTCTCTCCATGACCCCTGTCCCCCCATTGTCACCCACCCACAGGGTGCCACCGGTGCCAGGCCACAATGACACCCATGAGCAGGAGCAGGAACAAAAGGGCCCCACCAACCCCGGCAGCCACTGCAAGAAACAGAGGGGGACACATCAGGATTGCCCATCACCCCAGGGGTTCCTGCACTCCTTGGTGACCATGTGTGACCCCACCTGTGTTCATGTGTGTCCCTGTGTTCTGCGGTGTCACCTCCAGGACACCAGGGGTGATGGTGGCATTGGCCACAGGCACTGCAGGGACAGAGAGGGCTGAGGCCACAGGGAGGGACTGGCAGCCAGTATGAGGAGATAGGGATGGGGGGGAATGGGTGTGATGGGGGATGTCACAATTGGGGTCAAACCAAAGAGGGGTGTGGGGACAAGGGGAGAGGTGGAAGGACACAAGAATGGTGTGATGGGGGACAAAGAGGTACCCAAGCAGGTGGCCTGAGCAAGCTGTGGGGGTTCCCCCTGCCCATCTCTGCACTCACTGTGCACCATGACGCGGAGCCTGGTGCTGCACACCGCATGGCCCACCCCGGAGCACACCTGGCAGCTGAAATTCCCTGAGTGGGAGACTCCCACAGCGGGCACCAACAGCTGTGGGGACCCCTGTGGGCCCCCCACCACCTGCCCATCCGGACAGAACACATGCAGGAGCAGGGCTTGGGGCTGCAGGGGGCTGGGGGTGCTGAGGCAGCTGAGAGTCAGGGGGGACCCCTCGGTGGGCTCAGGGGGACCCTCCAGCACCAGCACAGGGGAGAGCTCAGGGCAGGAGAGAGAAGGGGGATTTGTGGCACCGAGTCTCTGGGGAAGGGCTGTGGGGGTGTTGGGGTGGGGGCTTCGGGGTGCTCACCATGCACTGTCACTGTCACTGGTGCTGACTCCTGCCACCCCCAGGATCCCACCTGGCCCTTGCAGCTGTAGCGGCCGCTGTGGCTCAGCTTCAGAGGGGACAGGGACAGCTGGGTGCCATTGGGGAACACTTCCAGTTCCTCCTCTTCGTGGTAGAAGGACACCGAGGTGATCGGTTTGTCTTTCCAGCTCCGGCAGCGCAGTGTCATTGTGTCCCCCTCCAGCAGCACCCGTGCCGGCACCTGCAGCACCAGCCAGTCTGAGGGGACAGGGGGGTCCTGTCACATCTCAGGGATCTGGAGGGTCCCCATGTCACTGGGACCTCCGCATTGGGTCACACCCAGCGCACCAGGAGTCCCCAGTACCCCCATGGTTTCGCCCACACTGGGATGCTCTGGGATATCCCCACAGCAGGGAACGGGCTGTAGTCACACCAGGAGATGACCCATGAAGCAGAGCCCATCCAGAGCCCTCGGGGTCCCCATGGGAGCCAGGCTGGGGACAACCAAACCGCCCTCACCATCTGAGACGTTTATGGTGGGGCTGAGCCCATTGCCAGGTCTGTCACACTCATAGGTGCCACTCATGGTGACAATGAGGCGGTCCCGTCCCTGTTGCCACCAGTGCTGCCCGTTCCTGTACCAGGTGGTGTCACCGGCGCTCCCCAAGCCCTGGCAAGTCAGTGTCACCCGGTCCCACAACACTGGCGGTGTCCAGGGGGGCTCCACGAGGAGCTGGGTGATCTGGGCACCTGTGGGTGACCAGGGACACCAGACTGCCAGGGCCAGCATGGGCTGGGGACAGTGGGGTGGGGACATGGCATTCACCGAGGACTCACCAGCGAGGCCGAGGGTCAGTGCTGAAAGGGAGAAGGGACAGAGCTGGGAGGGGGTGGCACCATAGGAAGAGTGGCAAAGGGGCACGGGGTGTGGGGCTGTCCCCAAAAGGTCACAGTGGGGGCATTGCTGTGGCACAGAGGTTTCAAGGACAGGGACACAGCAGCCAACACATGCTCAAGCATGGAGACCCTGTGCTGGCACAGGTCACCCCCACCAGCCCCACAGCCACAGCCCCATAGCCCTGTACCCATGCTCCCATTCCCATGGCACCTGTCCCCCTGGGCCAAGCACATGGTACTTGTCCCCTTGTCCCTCTCTCTGTATCCCTGTGTCTCTGTCCCCGCTGCTGCCCCAGCTACAAGGTTCCTTCTGCCACATTCTTGTCCCCACATTCCCATCCCCCTATCCCTATCCCCCCATCCCAGTTCCACTCATCCTGTCCCCTGTTCCTGTCCGCACAGCCACCCCACAACTCTGGTCACACTGGGCTCCATGCCTTGCTGGCCTTGGGGACCTCAGGGGACACCCCACAGTCCCCCTGTGCCCCCTTCCCTCCCCATCCCCAGGGTGTCGGGCCTGTGCCCGGGGCACTCACCCCACAGGAGCAGTGCCACCTTCCCAGACATCCCAGTGTCACCAGCCATGTGGACTGGCTGTCACTCACTGCTGTGACCACCACTCCCCTGGCTGGCGGCTCTTCGGATGAAGGGGAAGGAAGCGAGGTCACATCCGTCCCCACGTGTAGGTGGCCCTTGGTGGGGGCAGGGTGGCCACAAGCTGGGCACAGGCTGGGGACAAGGCTCGGTGGGATAAAGTGGGACATGGGGTTCCCAGGAGTGGGGGGCTCAGTGGGTTCAGGGACCTGGGACTGTGTGTCCAGGAGAATGGGGGGATCCCAGGGAATGGGGGTCCCTGGGGAATGGGGGTGCTGAAGAGGGGGAGTCACTGGGAATAGCGGTACCATATGAATGGGGGTCCCCCAAACTGCGGGGAATAAGGGATGTGAATCCCAGCGGAATGTAGGCTCCAAGGATTTGGGGCCTGAAGATGGGGATGCTGGGGGAATGGCAGATCCCGTGGGAAAGGGGGTCCTGGGAGAATCCATGTCCTGGGGGAAGGAGCATTTCAGGGGATGGAATGAATGGGATAGGGTTCCTTGGGAATGAAGTCCTGGGCCATGGAGATCCTGGGGAATGGCAGTAATGAGATGGGGGTCCCAGAGATGGGTGGATAGAAGGAATGGGGCTCCCATGATTGGGATCCCTGGGGAATGGGGGCACCAGGCATGGGCAGTGGCTTGGTGAGCCTGTGGGTCAAAGCTCCTTCCCTGGGTGCCTCAGATTTTGGGGTGACCCAGGGCCCAGCAAGGTCCCCCCAGGGTGCTTGATTTTTGGGAGGGTCATCCCAGGTAGGTTCCAAGAAGGTCTGGGCCTGGGCTCCTACAGCCCCCAGGGGCTTTCTCTCCTCTTCTTTATTTCCATTTCCATCATTATACCCCTCAATTTCACAACCCCCAGTTCGTGCCTTGATGATTCTGTGGAGACCACAAGCAGGAAACGGGTTGGGGGAAACCCAGGGTGGGGGAAGCAGGGGTGAGGGGTCTGCAGGGAGGGCTGTGGGGGATGGGGGTGTCAAGCTGCACCCCCCCCCTTCCCCCAACATTTTCACTTTCAGAAGGAGGAAGAGGCTGTTTGACACGTTTGTTAGACTGGGGGCGGGTTCTTTCCTGGGGGGATCCTGTCCCAGGGGGGACCCATGCTGGACAAGGTGGTCCTGTCCTGCAGCTTGGAGGGTCTGGAGGGTGGCCAGACTTCTCCATTCTTGCTTGTCCCCTGCTGGATCTGAGCCAGCAAGAGCAGCCAGGGAATGGAGCCCAGGGCAGGAAGGAGCTCCCAAACTCCTGCTCCTTGAAGCCAGTGGCCATCCAAGGGTGGGGCCCAGCCATGGCCCAGCCCCACTGCACAGGGATGGCCATTGCCCAGCCCTGCTCTGGCCAGCCCCAGGTGGCAGCCAGGACCTGAGGGTTCCCACTGACCCCTTGGCTTTGATTCTGGTAGCTTTAGAGCTGCTGCAGAGGTGAGAATTCTGTGGGGGAAAAGGCTGTGGTTTGCTCAGCCCTGCAAGAAGCACAAAACACAAAGGGAGGCCAAGCAGTGGCTCTGTGAGGGCCATTGATGGTTTTCAGAGCAGGGCTGGCTGGAAACCCTCCCTGCAGGGGCAGCTGGGAGGGAACCAGTCCGGAAATGCAGGAATTAATAATTTATTCCCTTTGCCCCAGGGACTGAGAGAGCCCCTGAACTACTGCAAATCCCACAAAAATTTGCTCAACAACCTGACCTGGACCCTCCTTCTTGAACAAAACCTGCAGCCTTCTGGAACCTCCTGGAAGGAAGGTTTGGGTTCTGGATGTGCACACCAGAAGAGAGGGAAAAGTGTGGGAATATTGAGCAGGGGCTGCACAGGAGGGGCTGGGGAACAGGGGTGTCACAGCAGGAGCAGGGAGTGCTACGGCAGGGGAAATCAGGGCAGGCTGGAGTGGATTTACCAGCCGAATCAGACCCTGAGGCACACACAAACATTTCCAGAGATTCCTCTGCACTGTCCCAAGGATGGACAGAGGTTCTGCCCTCCCTGCAGACCCCTCACCCCTACTTCCCCCACCCTGGGCTTCCTCCAACCCCTTTCCTGCTCAGGCCCTTGACAGAATCATCAAGGCATGAATTGGGGGTTGTGAAATTGAGGTGTAAAATGATGGAAATGGAAATAAAGAAGAGGAGAAAAAGCCCCTGGGGGCTGTAGGGGCCCAGGCCCAGACCTTCTTGGAACCTACCTGGGATGACCCTCCCAAAAATCAAGCACCCTGGGGGGACCTTGCTGGGCCCTGGGTCACCCCAAAATCTGAGCCACTCAGGGAAGGAGCTTTGACCCACGGGCTCACCAAGCCACTGCCCATGCCTGGTGCCCCCATTCCCCAGGGATCCCAATCATGGGAGCCCCATTCCTTCTATCCACCCATCTCTGGGACCCCCATCTCATTACTGCCATTCCCCAGGATCTCCATGGCCCAGGACTTCATTCCCAAGGAACCCTATCCCGTTCATTCCATCCCCTGAAATCTCCCTTTCCCCAGAGCCTTTTTTCTCCCAGAACACCCCATTCCCCCGGCACCCTCATCCCAAGGAATCCCATCTTCAGGCCCCAAATCCTTGGAGCCTACATTCCGCTGGGATTCACATCCCTTATTCCCCGCAGTTCGGGGGACCCCCATTCATATGGTACCGCTATTCCCAGTGACTGCCCCTCTTCAGCACCCCCATTCCCCAGGGACCCCCATTCCCTGGGATCCCCCCATTCTCCTGGACACACAGTCCCAGGTCCCTGAACCCACTGAGCCCCCCACTCCTGGGAACCCCATGTCCCACTTTATCCCACCAAGCCTTGTCCCCAGCCTGTGCCCAGCTTGTGGCCACCCTGCCCCCACCAAGGGCCACCTACACGTGGGGACGGATGTGACCTCGCTTCCTTCCCCTTCATCCGAAGAGCCGCCAGCCAGGGGAGTGGTGGCCACAGCAGTGAGTGACAGCCAGTCCACATGGCTGGTGACACTGGGATGTCTGGGAAGGTGGCACTGCTCCTGTGGGGTGAGTGCCCCGGGCACAGGCCTGACACCCTGGGGATAGGGAGGGAAGGGGGCACAGGGGGGCTGTGGGGTGTCCCCTGAGGTCCCCAAGGCCAGCAAGGCATGGAGCCCAGTGTGACCAGAGTTGTGGGGTGGCTGTGCGGACAGGAACAGGGGACAAGATGATTGGAACTGGGATGGGGGGATAGGGATAGGGGGATGGGAATGTGGGGACAAGAATGTGGCAGAAGGAACCTTGTAGCTGGCCAGCAGTGGGGACAGGGACACAGGGATACAGGGAGAGGGACAAGGGGACAAGTACCATGTGCTTGGCCCATGGGGACAGGTGCCATGGGAATGGGAGCATGGGCACAGGGCTATGGGGCTGTGGCTGTGGGGCTGGTGGGTGTGACCTGTGCCAGCACAGGTCTCCATGCCTGAGCATGTGTTGGCTGCTGTGTCCCTGTCCTAAAGACATCTGTGCCACATCAGTGCCCAAACTGAGGCCTTTCGGGCACAGCCCCCACATTCCATGCCCCTTTGCCTCTGTCCCCAAGGTGCCATGCCCACCCATCCATGTCCCTTCTCCCTTTCAGCACTGACCCTCGTCTTCGCTGGTGAGTCCTTGGAGAATGCCATGTCCCCACCCTGCTGTCCCCAGCCCCACGTTGGCCCTGGCAGCCTGGTATCCCCTGTCACCTGCAGGTGCCCAGACCACCCAGCTCCTCGTGGAGCCCCCCTGGAGGCCGGCGGTGCTGTGGGACCAGGTGACACTGACCTGGCAGGGCTCGGGAAGCGCCACTGCCACCACCTGGTACAAGGACGGGCAGCGCTGGTGGCAGGAGAGACACGACTGCCTCAATGTCACAGAGAGTGGCACCTACACATGTGACAGACCTGGCAGTGGGCTCAGCCCCCCTGTGACAGTCTTAGATGGTGAGGGGGGAATCCTAAATGATCTGGGTGGCCCCTGACAGGTCTGGGTGGGCCCCACTCCATGGGTGGCTTCACACCGTTCATGTGGCAGGAGCCTGTGCCCTGCACACAGGGACATCCCAGTGCATCCCAGTGCACCCAGATGTCCCCGGTGCCATGGGGACCCACCCTTTACCTATCTCGAGCCCCTCAGTAAGATGGGACCCTCCTGTCCCACAGATGAGCTGGTGCTGCAGGTGCCAGCATGGGCGCTGCTGGAGGGGGACACGGTGACACTGTGCTGCCGTGCCTGGTGTAACAGCCCGGTCACCAATGTGCGATTTTTCAAGGATGGGAATAATCTGACAAGGTCCGTTAATGGCACCAAGGTGTCCCTGTCCCCTCTCCAGCAGAACCGCAGCGGCAGCTACCGCTGCAAGGGTTGGGTGAGGTCCTGGTCAACAGGCTCAGCAGCAGTGACAGTGACAGTGCACGGTGAGCACCCCCACGGCTGGAACTCCCATCTCCTGACAACCCCAAAGCCCTTTCCCAGTGCACTCTGAGTCACAGTCCTCACCTTCCCTCTCCATCCCTGAACTCTTTCTGGTGACAGTGCTGGAGGGCCCCCAAGCCCACCACGGGGGTCCCCCCTGAGTCTTAGCTGCCTCAGCACCCCTAGCACCCCTGTGGCTCCAAGTGTCCCACTTGCACTCTCCCTACTTTTCTGTCAGGATGGGCAGGTGGGGGGGGCCTGCAGGGGTTCCTGTAGCTGTTGGTGCCTGCCGTGGGGGTCTCCCACTCAGGGAAGTTCAGCTGTGGGGTGCCTCTGAGGGAGGGGCTTTGCAGAAGAGCAGCACCCGGCTCCACATCACGGTGCGCAGTGAGTGCGGGGATGGGCACAGGGAGTGCCCACAGTCTCCTCGGGTCTCCTGCCTGGGGACCTCCATGTCCCTCTGACACATTTCTTGGGTCTCCTCTCCTCTGCCCTGTTCCCCTTCACCCCTCTCTGGTGTGACCCCGTCCCTGAAATCCACCATCACACCCATCCCCCATGTCATGGTTTGACCCGGAAGTGAGTTTTTTTGGAAAGTTATGGTCAAACCAATCAGTGGCCAGATATGAAATTGGCACTTGGTGTGGCCACTGAGGACTTGGGTACGCCTCCGAGAACACACACAGGGGTTAAAAGCAGAGGATTCAGAGAAGGACTTCCTCTTTGGAGTCTGGCCGGTGAGTCGCTCTGACCTCTGCCCTGCCCAGCTGCGTCTGGGTGGGGGAGGGGAGGCCATGCGGCCTGAGAAGGAAGGCCGGAGCCCCGGCAAGGTGCAGGGGTGGAGGAGTCCTGGGATGGTTTGGGCAGCCCCCCCGGGAGAGAGAATGATAGAGACTGTGCAGGCTGGAAATTTGTTATCTTGTGCTGGGAGCACAGCCAGGAGGAGAAAGTGGGGGGGGGCAAGGTGCCCAGCTGCCAGCAGACTGGGCCAAGCTTTTAACCTTTTTGAACCTTTGGAAGCTGTAAAAACACTGATCCTCCCCAGCTGAGGAGTGAGAGGGGATGGAGGATGGGAAAGAAGAAGAAGTTTGACTAGGTGAAGAAATGCCAGCAGATGAGAGTGCCCTAGGTGGAGGAGATGATTGGAGTGGCTTTGGCTGGACTTTTCTCTTACACAGCCACGGGCGAAACCAAGTTCTTCTGATAATACAGAGACTGCTCCTTGGGGGGAGGCGGTTGGCTAGAAGCCAGGAGTGACAAGGCCACGAGGAGAAGCAGAGAGAACAGAGACTGAGGGAGAGGGTGTGGTGGAGTCCTCTGCCTTCAGTGAAGGATCTCTGCTCCTGAGAGCCCCAGGCCCCAGGGGAGTGAATATGGGGGGGACCGGCGTCCCAAATGGTGAGAGGCGGCCACTTCTTGGAACTGGGCAAAGCATTCTTAAAAGGACCTAAGGAGCAGTTTGGATCCATGGACAGTGGTGAGAGCACTGGACATGGAAGGAAGATGGTCACCACGGCAGATTTTCTTCGGGCGGCTGCAGTGTGTGACATGGAAGCACTGGAGACTTTACAGTGTTTTCCTGGGGAGGCCCATGGTGTGAGAGGAAGACTCCTCTCTCCTGATGAACTGGGGAGAGTGTGTGTGAAGGAGGGTATCGGACTGAGAATTGATGTGTTAGAGGGGATTTGTTTGTTGGAGAGGTGGGGGGGAGGAGGAGTGTTTTTGAAGATGTTCCATTGTGGATTGTTGTGTGTGGGTTTTTTTTCCCTTTTCCCCTTTTGTGTCTATGTAGATTAATAAAATGTTGGGTTTTTTTCCCTCCATTCCCAAGTTGGAGCCTGTTTTGTTCTGTTCCTGGGTCACATCTCACAGTAACCATTTTGGAAATACACCTTTCATGGGGGCACTGGCAGTGTGCCAGGGTCAACCCATGACACCCCCCATCCCTGTCCCCCCACACCGGCTACCAGCTCCTCCCTGTGGCCTCAGCCCTGTCTCTGTCCCCACAGTGCCTGTGGCCAATGCCACCATCACCCCCGGTCCCCTGTCACACCAGGTGCATGCAGGTGACCCTGTGACTCTGCGCTGCTCGGTGCAGGTGGGCTCAGCCCCTGTCACCTTCACCTGGCTGCACAACGGGCAGGAGGTGGCCCGAGGTCCCCTTCTGGAGTTCGGGGCCACCAATGTGGGACATTCAGGCACCTACCAGTGCATGGCCACCAACCAGGCAGACGGGCAGCGCGTGTTCCGGGCACTCAGCCCAGAGCTGGCCCTGGAGGTGACACCACGGGACACAGGGACACACAGAGACACAGGTGGGGACACACAAGTTCACCAGGGACTGCAGCATCACTGAGATGATGGGTGACCCTGATGTGTCCCCCTCTGTTTCTTGCAGTGGCTGCAGGGGTCAGTGGGGTCCTTTTGTTCCTGCTCCTGCTCGTGGGTGTCATTGTGGCCTGGCACCGGTGGCACCCTGCGGGTGGGTGACAATATGGGGACAGTGGTCCCAAGGAGCTGTAGAGGCCCCCAGAGTTGGGGAACCATAATGTACCTCCCACAGCCCTAAAATAGTGACCTTGACTGGAGGAGGTGCTGTAGGGTCCTGCAGGGATGTTGGGGGTTCGTTCAGAAGCCCTGGGGGCGTTTGGGGGGTCTCTGTCTCTGCTGGCCTTTGGGTCCTTGAGGCTGAGTTGGTCAGGGGCACTGTGGAGGTTCATGAATTCTGGGAGACTTCAGGGATGCCTGGGGTCCTCTGAGAAATCGAGGGTCCCATGGGTGTTTGGAAATCCTGAGAGGGATCAGATTCCTGGGGAGCCCACAGTCACCCCTCCCCTCTTTCCTTTGCAGCTGCCAGGAGGAATCAGGAAAGGTGAGTGGGGGCTCAAACCACCCTCTAACCTTCACCCCAAACCCCAAGACCTCCCATTCTCTCTCCCAAATTCCCTTCATTCCCTCAGGGCCCCCCCGGATCCCTCGGTCCCCCCAGGGGAGGGGGAGGTGCTGTACACCCAGGTCGTGGTCACCAAGAGGGCAGCGGGTGAGTATGGGGGGGACACACGCAGAGGGACACGTCACCCATGAGTGTCACCCCACCCAGATCCCACAGTCTGTCTCTCTCAGTGTCCCCCCGTGCCACCACACTCCAGGAACCCCAGGGGTGACCATGGGAACCCGGTGACATCTACGGGAATGTGCTGTGACACTGGGGGGAACTGGGGGGCCTTGGGGTTTCCCACCCATGGGCACCCACTCGTTTGTGTGCTGTCACCAAAACTGCCCCTCTCCATCCTGGTGGAGGCACAAAGATCCCAAAGGACTGAGAGAAGAACAAATTCCTGAAACAGCAATGAGATAGAATAAAACCAACAGCAACAGCAACATGGTTCTGAGTCCAAAGGGTCACAAAAAGGAACAATTTTCAGGGAAAGCCCCTAAAAATGAAGAACCCCGGACAATTCCCACAGCATGTTTCTTCCACCAGAGGAACCTGGCAGAGCTCTGGACCTTCCTTGCTCTGATGGCCAAAGCACCCTTCGGGAGGCTGTAGATTGTCTTCTCCCCTGTCCCAAACGCCTCCTCTGCTATATTCCCCACTCGAGGATGTCACAAAGGCCCTGTGTGGGTTCCAGAGCCTCCCCCTTTCCCAGGGCAGTCAGGATCAGGCAATGGCACAAGACAGGGTTCCAGAGACAGGAAATGTTTGATTTCTGGAGACATTTTGGAATGGCTGTGTGTGGCAGGGGTGGGTCAGGCCTTGCTTTTGGTGAGACAGGGCCCCGTCTGTGCATCAGTCTGTCAGCTGTGGCACACTGGGGACAGTGTGACGCTCTGCCAAAGTCAGCTCCTGAGTGGCCGGGTGACCAGTAGTGCCACCCGGGGGAGGGCCCTTGGTAGCCAAACAGGGTTCAAAGGCAGAGCATGAGGTGGTGAAGACACTGACCCTGTCTCCTGTTGGAGTGTCTGTCCCATTCACGCTGGAACCCAGGATTTGGCAACTCTTTTGAATGAGAAATATCTGCCAAGGAAAGTGGGAACGTCTCTGGAATGCAAAGAAGACCCATGCTTAAAACATTTTTTAATTTCAAAGATTATAGGGGTTCCAGGCAGAAGTGCAGGAAAAGGAATAACAGCTCTTTACTGGGAAATTTATAAACCAGGGCAGAACAAACAACACAAAACCGGAACTTTCCCTCCCGCTCAGTGCTGTTGGTTTTTGTGGCAGTTAAAACCACGGCCAGCAGGGGGCGCTGCCGGGAGCACTCCCGGCCAGCAGGGGGCGCCCTGGTTGAGCTCCATCCCCTCAGGGGCCATGGCGGCCTCGGACGGGAGGCAGGAGGGGAAATCGCTCCTTTTGCAAACTCACAGGCACCAATCAGTCCCAGCACCACCACCGGCAGCGGGCAGAAGCCACCAAGGCAGCAGGTTGGATTCCAGTGCCCAGTGGAAGCGTAGCAGTGTCCCGGGGTCAGGCACATGCCTTAGGCAATAGCCACGACCAATGTCCATGATCCCGAATTTAAGGAAGGCAGAACCTGACCCCAGGAAGGTCTCGGGTCCACAACAGCGCCTCTGGTGGCTTTGCACCACAATTCCTGCAAACCCTCAGCCTTTCACTCCCTTTTCCTCCTTCAGTCCTGGCACAGCAGTTCTGGCAATGTTGAATTGCCCTGGGATGTTAAGAAAAGCTGGTGCTCGGTGCTGACTCTGCTGGGGCTTTTCAGGGGATTCCAGAGCACGTTTCAAGTTCCTGCCCTTCCTGGGCCACTGCTGGTCCCAACAGAGAAGCAACAGGGGTGGGAGGAGTTGGAGGAGGAGGAGGAGGAGGAGAGCAGAGCCACAGCCCCAAGGGCTCTGCTGCCTCAGTTGGAGCACAGGGAGAGACAAGGCTGGGGGCATTGCCTTGGGAGGGGAAAATGGGGCAAAACTAGAGCTGCTTGGGACAATGCTCCTGTTCTGCTCTGGGAGCTGCAGAGCCTTAAGGAGGTGCTGTAATTAGGGCTGGGGCTTCTGAAGTTCAGCCATGCTCCTAAAGCATCCCGGTGCACAAACACATGGCTCCACTGCCTCTCACAAGGATTTTGGGGGACACAAGGTAGCATTGGAAACCATTTGGGGGTACGATGCCCCCACCTCTGCCCATAAGGAGCTTTCTTTACTGCCGGGAAGGTTTTGCTGGTGCTGGGAATAATTCAGTGGCTGTGCCATGTGGCTGCTGCTTCCCGCTGGCTGGCCAGGAAGGCTGAGCTGGAGCAGCAGCTGAGGTGGGAGCAGCTGGAGCAGGGGGCCCATGGGAACAGCACCTGGGCATGCAGGTGGAGCAGGAGTGCTGGGAATTCCACAGAATGCTCAGGTGAGGCCCAGGGGGCGGGCCATGGTGGGGCACAGCTTGTCATTCCTGCTCCCCCAGATTTTGGGACAGAGCAGTGACACCCATCGGGCTCCCAAACCCCTCAGGGCTCAGGCTCAGCCTCACAGGAGGTCCCGGCCCAGGCCTTGGGGATGATTCGTGTGCTCCTGGGCTGGTTCCCGACACAGAGCAGCTCTCCGGGAGCGGTCAGCACATCCCGAAGGACCTGCCCGGGGCTGCTGGAGCCCGAGTGCTGCGGGGAAGGACGACATGAGGGAGCCAGGCCCCGCTCAGCTGGCGCTGCCCCAGAACGTCTCATCCTGCAGGAGCTCGGCAGCCTCTGCCGGCGCCCGCCCCGGGGCTGTCGGGAGGCAGCTGGTGGGAGGGGTCAGGATGGAGGGACCAAGACCCCACTGGGAAGAGTCACTTCCCGCTGTTACCACACTTTTCCCTCTTGTCTGGCAGCCAAGCCAGAATTCAAAGATTCTTCCTGGGCCGTTCCAAAGGGCTGCAGGTTTGAGACAGGAACTAGGAGGGACATTGGCATTGGCAACGGGCACTGTGGGGTCAGGTTGTTGTGCAAAACGTTATTGTCTTTGCAGGATTTTGGGAGTCTCTCAGACCCTTGCTCCAAGTAACAAAATTGTTGATTGAGGCCTTTCAAGACTGTTTCCCTCGCAGCTGCCCTTGCAGGGGGGGTTTCCAGCTAGCCCTGCTCTGAAAACCATCAAAGGCCCTTGCAGAGCCACTGCTTGGGCTCACTCTGGGCTTTGTGCTTCTTGCAGGGCTGAGCAAACCACAGCCAAGCCATTTTTCCCCACAGAATTCTCACCTTTGCAGCAACTCCGCAGACGTAGAGCCCCACAGAATCTGTCTGGGGTGACCCAAAGGCTGTGGGCACCTTGTGGAGGCTGTGCTGGCTCTGGGTCACCCCAAAACCTGAAGTACCCAGGGAAGGAGCTGAGACCCATGGGTCCATCCAGCCCCTGCCCATCCCTGGGACCTCTATTCCCCTGGAAATCAAATCATGGGACCCTCAGTCCTTAGGTTCTCCCCTCTCTGGAATACCTATCTATGTACCGACATTCCCCAGGATGTCCATGACCCAGTACCCCATTCCCAAAGAACCCTCTGAGCCCCAGAACCCCAAGCCTGGCAGGGAGGGGCACCCCCAAACTCCCCTAGGACCCCAAGAAGATCCCCCAACATCCCTGTACAGCCGTCCAGGAGCTCCCCAAAGCCTCCGGGAGCTCCCAGTGCCACCCCAATGTTCCTCAAATCCCGCCTGGGATGGCCCTGGAGCCCAACCAAGACCCTCCATATTCTCCCAGGACCCCCAGCTGAGGTCACTGTGGGCTCAGTTTCCCCCCAGCTCAGGGGCCCTGGGTGCTGCCAATCTCTGCCCTCACTCTGGGGGCTGCCCCTGACTCCAGGGCTCCCATCCCTCCCATTGTCACCAACCCCGGCGGTGCCAGCAGTTACAGCCCCCAATGAGAGCCAGGAGCAGGACAAGGAACAGGAGGGTCCTGCCGACATTCACAGCAAATTCTGAGGACAGAGGGGGACACACCGGGGTCACCCTGAACCCCGAGAGTCCTGAACACCCTGGAGATCTTGTGTGACCCCACCTGTGACCCAGGATGAGCCAGGGGTCGCCAACAGGGCCAGCTCTGGGCTGAGTGCCCGGAACACGCATTGCCCGTCCAGCTGGTTTGTGTCCACACACTGGTAGGTGCCCAAATGTCCCACATCAATGCCCCCAAGCTTCAGGAGGGGACCCTGGGCCACTTCCTGCACATTGTGCAGCCAGGTGAAGGTGACAGGGGCTGAGCCCACCTGCACCGAGCAGCGCAGGGTCATGGAGTCACCTGCACGCATCTGGTGCGACAGGGGACCAGGGGTGATGGTGGCATTGGCTGCAGCACTGTGGGGACAGAGACAGGGCTGGCACATAGCCAGGAGGGATGGGGGTGCTGTGGGTGGGTTCACCCACAGCCCAAGGGTTCTGATCTCCCAAGACAGTGACATTTAGGGACACTCTTAGCCATGCAGTCCTGACACCGGTACTGGCCACTGTCATTGTCCCCCATGTGGCACAGCTCCATGCAGGGGCCAGTGCCCAGTGGTGCCCCTGAACCCTCCCGGTGCCAGGAGAAGGACAGGGGACCTGTCTCTGTGGCCACCATGCAGCTCAGCACCAGGCAGTCCCCAGGTGCCACCTGTCCCCTGGGGGGCTGCGCCCAAAGGGACACCCCCGAGGGCAGGACTTCTGCAGAAGGGGGGGGGACACCAGGGGAGAGTGAGGGACCTGTGGGGTGTCAGGGAGGGACAGGGGAACCCCAGTGAGGGAGAGGGGCACAGAGATGAGGGGCTTGGAAAGGAACCCTGAGGAAGGATGGGGCATTCACGGAGGGGACACTTGGAGAGGAAGGTGTGGGATCGCAGGAAGGGGTTGGTGTGGGGGACTGTGGGGGTGTCACTATCGAGTGGGACACAGCGCAAAACACCCCAACTCCATCAGAAGAGTGTAAAAGAGAGATTTATTATAGCAATATGTTGCTTTTATAGTTTTTCAAGATATCTACATTTACTTAACAGACACATTCACTGCCCATTGTTCGTAAGAGAGAAACAAAGTTCTCAGTAGGTGAACAAGGAGCCACGTCATTCTGTGAGCCAGCCAGAGTCCGTATCTTTTAACTTTCTCTCCTTCATCATGTCTCCATGGTGACAGCCTTGGTGTCTTCCTTGGGAGAGATAAGGGGCTTTCCTTATCTTCAGGAGGCCGTTGCTGGCTCACAAGTACAGAACAAAATGCCTTTCCTACAATTCCCCCTTTTTGTATTTGACCCACAGATACAACAGCTAAGGACTTCTGCAGGGCCCTTGCAAAAATCCAAGCAGATGGAGGAACCATTCTTCATTCACTTACAGATAACCAACTTCTACCAACTCCACAACACACACCCTCACAATCTTGAGGTTTATATACAAACAAGGCACATAAAAACAGATCTCCAAATACCACCACAGACCTTGCAATTTCCAGATGACACATTTGGAGCAGAATGACATCTTCACCTCTAATCAAATAACTTTCTCCCACACAGAATCAGAGACCAAGTCATCTGCCTAGTCACCACTTAGAAACAAGTAGCATCAACTTAACCTTGCAACTGGTTGCTGCTCTCATAACGGGCAACCAACCTAGTTGCTCAAAGTGTGGACTTCAGCTACTAATCCAACCCCTGTGCAAAGGCAACACTTCTCCCTTAGGTACATCAAATTCCCCTATTTTTGGGACTGTCGGTGCCCTGCAAAAGGAAATGGTACAAGACACATTTCTCAGTACTACCAACCTCTCTGAAAGAGAATTCAAAGAAAAGAAGAAAAAGGAACATCCACTAACTTAAATTTTGCATTTTCAGCGTAAGCCTATATCTCCCTTTACTCTGTCTTGAATTACCATCTTTACCACACATTCCTTGAGGGTCCATGCTTCTATCTACCTAATAACCAATGCAATTACCTACTCATTTTGCTCCCACTGTACAACCACCCATCCTGTCCTTTTCTGTGTGCTCCAAACAAGGTTTAACACAACAGGCAGAGACCCATCGAGGGCCATTTTCTGTTAAATCACATGCATATCCTCTTCCCCATGTTACTGATTCCACTGGGCCAGTCTACTTTCCCGTGATTAAATCTTTTACCCATACCTTAATACCTTTCTTAGTTTGGCTGTTTTGAATTCAAAGACAAAAAGTGATAGAATATAGGAGACACTTGTAAGTCAGGTAAAGGACCCAGAAAGTTTAAGACATAGACAGCTTTGTCTAATTTCACTTGAGGCAACTCCCTCTGCATTCCCCTTTTTGTTTTTGTACCTGGCGCTTCAACACACCATAAACACATTCAATAATTGCTTGGCCTGTTGAAGCATGAGGGATACCAGTAGAATGACCAACAGCCCAGGCACAAAAAACCACTTTGAATACCTTTGAAACATATACCGGGCCATTATCCACTTTTACATGTGATGGAATGCCTAAGACGGAAAAGGCGTGGCAGAAATGACGAATAGCATCCCGAGCTGTTTCACCTGCCAACGCTGAGGCAACCATGACATGAGAAAAGGTGTCAATTGTGATGTGAACATACTTTAGATGGCCAAATTCAGGCGTTTTTGTAAAAAAATTGATGAGATAGAACAGCTTGCTGCAGCACATTAGGCACCATTTTACTGCTGAGGCAGCCACAAGGGAATCCACATAGGCGCTATCTTCAACAAAGAATCCAGGTAGCAATGTATGGCTATGAATATGCATAATAAAATAAGAATGCTTTCGATTACGAATAACGGTCCACAATTTCAACAACATAACAAATAATGGTTTCTCTTTTTTACATTATACAACACAGCTTGATTCAAGTGTTTCACTAAATTAGCAACATAAACAGAATCAGTAACTATATTTACGGAACTAGGAAACAAGGTAAAGGCCAAGAGTACGGCACGAAGTTCAATTAACTGAGGAGACCCTTGTTGAACCATTACTTCATGTTCCCAGCAGTCATCTTTCTTCCAGGCTACAGCAGCTTTTCCAGTTCTTCCTGATCCATCTATAAAAACTGTTGCACCTTCCACTGGCACAGAAGAGCAAAGTTGTTTCCCCTGAAAGGGAATCTTCTTAGTGAAATTCAAAATAGGATGAGAAGGTAAATGATATGCTATTTGACCTGTAAAAAAAGATAAAGCAGATTGCAACTCATGATTGTTTTGAAAACACCACTCAAAATACCATTGTTGTACTGGTATGACAATAGTTACAGGATCATGGCCTAAGATCTCATGGCAGCGTCTGCCACCTTTGATAATGATGTCTGCAAAAAGTTCACACAGACCTGGAGCTGTTTTTCGGGACCTGAAAGATGAAAATATCCACTCCAAAATTTGCAATTTGTCTTCCCATTTATCATTCCATTGAAACAACAATCCACATGATATTTCACCATCTCTCAAAATTAATAATTGCACACACAGAGAAACATCTATCCTGTTAACAAATTGAGATGTCAAGGCAAATACAACTTCTTCTACAGCCTTTTTTGCTGCAGCAGTCAAATGTTTCTCACTGGTAGAGGAAGTAATCCCTGACAATAGGTCAAACAAAGGTTGCAGTTGATGATTAGTGATGCTCAAGTATGACTAAGCCAACCTATTGCACCAACCAATTTCTGTACATCAGCAACATTTTTAATTTCAATGTCCAATTTTAAGGGTTGAAGCACAATTTGCATATTGGTGATTATCAACCCCAAATATTTCCAAGGCGTCTGTCTCTGAACATTCTCTGGGGCAATAACCAAACCAAAGGCTCCTAATTTTGTCATAGTGCATTGTTCAAGAGCTGATAATTGTTGGTTTTTTTCAGATGCCAACAAGATATTATCCATATAATGATAGCATTAACAATTGCTAAATTGCTCTCAGACCTTTGATAAAGCCTGTGCCACAAAACATTGACAAATACTTGGAGAATTTCTCATTCCTTGAGGCAAAACCAAAAACTTTGGCCTGGTTCCTCGTGATTTAAAGAAGGCACAGTAAAGGCAAAGTTTTCTTTATCCTGATCAGCCAATGGAATTGTAAAAAAGCAATCTTTCAAATCAATGATAATTATTTCTCATCCCTGTGGAATCCTTGTAGGCGTTGGAAGATCTGATTGTAAAGCACCCATTGCAGCCATCACAGCATTTATCTGCCACAAATCATGCAAAAGTCTCCATTTACCCAATTTCTTTTTTATTACAAACACAGGAGTATTCCATTGGCTAAATAATTTTTCAATATGTCCAGCTTACAATTGTTCTGCCACTAAGCCTCACAGGGCAAGAAGCTTTTCAGTAGGCAGGGGCCACTGATCCATCCAGGCAGGCTTCTCTGTCAGCCACGTCAAGGATACAACTGGATGCTTAAGGCCCTGCATCCCAGTGGCCCCCACTAAAAATCCGTGGTAATTTTAACACCCTGCTGGGTTAAGCAATCACATCCCCATAAATTAGATGGAGCACTGGTAACATAAGGTCTGATGTTAGCTTGTTGGCCTTCCGGATGTGTTACAGTGATTGCGATCGCAGATAAAGCACCAGCAGTTGACCCAAACAACCCAACAACTCCAAAGGTTGATTGAGTGAGAGGCCATGTTGGAGGCCAAACCAACTGTGAAATTATAGTTACATCTGCTCCCGTGTCAAGTAAACCTGATATTGCTGTAGTTTCTGGATGACATCCCTTAGCAGTGACCAAACATTAAATTTCCAGATGCTCATCTGTCACCTTCTGAGTCCAGAGAACCTGAGATGGTCCTGTAGATCCAAAACCTCCAGTGCCACGACTCCGATCCACAATGGCTGGAACAGAACTCATTGTAAGAGCCTGAATGAGAGATGTGGGACTCCAGGCGGCTCTTCAAAATGCAGTTTATTACACCCAAGATGTTGCAGCAGTCCAGAGTCATGGGTGACAGAGCCTGTGCCTACAGCTGTCAGCTCCAGCTGCAGGCAGGCCTGGAGACCCTTTGGTTTTGGTTACATTGCGTTATATACTTTTCTTTGCTGAGTATCTTAATACAGAAGAACCAATCTATACCTTAACTTTTATCTATGGCCTATCATAACTACTATAATTACCATATTCATGTTACTATTCTCCAATCACTAAAAGTTAGTACATTACAATTTAAGCTGGAAGTTGTTATTCAGTTTTCTTGCAGTGGAAAATTCTGAGACCTTTTTTCTACTTTCAACATCTGCTGATTTGTTTGCCTGTGCTCTCTTTCTGCTTGGTTAAAACATCTTCTTGTTTGAGGTGGGTTTATCCTTTGCTCTAAGTCATAAAACCCCCTTCTAACTAACATGACCTTTGCCTCTTGGTTACCCAGTAGGACTGGCTCAGCAATTCTTTTCTTCTATATGAAAACTTGCTTCCATCTCTATTCCTTCTTCAGGTTCTACATTCAAAAATCTTTCTGCTAAGAATACATATCTGTGAGACTTTCTTGACAAAATTTCATCCTTCCCGACACAGGGAAAAGATTGAATTGTGGAATAACTCACATTGGAAGAGTGACCTTTGCAAGAGAGCCTTCAACTGCATCAAATGTGGCTTCACCTAAAGCTATTCTGATTGGTTCTGTTAATCCACCTGCCCTGTGGTCTCTGGAGTGTGGAAGCATCTTAAGTAATTGTAATTTGCTCAGTTTTACTCAGCTATGCAGCAGAAGGTGCTACAGGGGCCTCTGAAGCAGTCAGAGCCTCCACCCAGGGTGGTGATCACTGCATCTATGCACAAGAATCGGCCTGGGCACAGCAGGATCTGCTCATCTCTAGGGCTGCCCCGAGTCCCCACCTGCAGAGCTCCCAAACATTTCAGTCCCACACTTAATTTCGAAGGTGACTCATTTTTACTCATTTTGGAGTTGGTTCATTCTGAGGGCTCTTGACTGAACTCAGTCACTTGGTTTCAAGTTGATGACCTGTCTCAGACCAGTCTCTCCTCTGCTCTGTGTGGACAATGAGATGGGAGAGTCCTTGGGCCACCCAGGGGACTGGTGACTTCAGTGCTCTGGTTGCACATCAACAGAGCTTTGTTTCACTGCTTCAGACCCTCCCTCTCCTCAAGCATTTTAAATAATTCTATTTTCAAAGTCATCTTCTCTGCTCTTCTCCATGTCTAAAGGCAAACCAAAAAAACCTGAAAGGAAAAATACCAGTCTTTATTGCATACCTTTTTCTCATGTATCTTTTCTTAGCTGTGTATTTTGGTTTCAAAACAGAGTAACTTAATTAATCAGGGATTTGAGAGTAAGGGATTTTGAGATTTGAAAAGTAAGTTTCACCTACTCCCCTGCAGACGCCCAGGAGAATTTGTTTTCTCGAGACTCCCTCTGTAGCCAGTGGAGACAAGAGAACATTTGGAGGCTGGGTGCTCCCAACTGGCACACAAAACAGAAGTTACAAACCTCTTCTTGGCACTTTTGCTCCGCACTCGGGTTATTTGATAGCAATAGCAATGAAGGACTGCATGGGAACAGGTGCATTTTGGTGCAGACAGGTGACAGCTCAGATTGTGACACTCTGTGTAGATCCATAATAAATTCCAGTCCTCGTTTAGGGTACTAAAAACCAAGTTATACCCTGTCCCTATTCTGCCCTCGCCATTCCTTTCCTGAAGAGCCAGAGAGGGAAAAGCTGTGGAAGAAAGCAGAGGGTTGCAAAACAGATACTTGGGATCGCTTCTTTTGGAATCAACAGATCCTCAGGGACTCCTGATCCAAAGGCAAGTACTGAAAAGTAGAAACAAGGAAGTTCAATGCACAGATTGGATGTAATTTCACAGTTTAGTGTTTGTGCTGTAGATTAGAGGGGTTTGGCACACGGGTGTGACAGATTTTGCAGTAGGTCTGAGTGAGCTGGGAATTTCCCAGGAATGGGGGGAAAGAGCCAATAGCTCTTTAGAATCCTCTCTTCTGGTGAAATAATTCTTTGGGAGTGTTTGGAAAAGGTAGAAAGAACACAATAAAATCCCTGGGGTCTCTACCTGAAATGGGAAACAGAGCAATCAGGGTGTGAGAATTGTTTGAAGCACGATCTCTGTGCTCTAGAGCAAGACTGCAGGAAAAGAAAGAAGCAGATAAGGAAGGATAGAAATGTTTGTCCAGACTGTGAAATTATCCCACTTGTTTTTGCCAAGTTCCTGTCTCAGCAGGATGAGTTGGAATTCAGCATGGGACCAGAAAATGAAACAGCAGTTACTGAGTTCATCCTTGAGGGTTTCCCAGAGCTTGATCCAAGACTGCAGGTATTTTTCTCTCGAGTCCTTCTGCTCATGTACCTGACAACAGTGATGGGGAATGCAACCATCATTTTCCTTGTCTGTGTGGATCACCACCTGCAAACCCCCATGTACTTTTTCATCAGCAACCTGGCCTTCCTGGAAATCTGGTTTACATCCTCCACAAGCATCAAACTGTTTGTGATGCTGAGTTCTGGTCAGAACACTCTCTCACTAAGCAGCTGCTTTGCCCAAAACTATTTCTATTTTGCCCTGGGCTGCACAGAGTTCATCCTGCTCGTTGTCATGTCCTTTGGCTGCTATGTTGCCATCTGCAAACCTTTGCTCTACGCTGCCATCATGAAGCCTCAGCTCTGTGTCCACCTGACTGTTGCTGCTTGGGTCCTCGGTTTTGCCCTGCTGAGCTACCGGCTGCTCTTTCTCTCCAAGCTGTCTTTCTGTGGCTCCAAGATCCCCCATTTCCTTTGTGACAACTCCCCCTTGTTCAAACTGTCCTGCTCTGACACCAGCCTGCTCTGGAAAATAGACTCTGTCTTCATATCCTGTGTCGTGCTGGGTTCCTTATGTTTGACTCTGGCATTTTACATCTGCATCCTCTTCTGTGTTCTGCATCTTCCAGCAGCCTCTGGGAGGAAGAAAGCTTTGACTACGTGTTCTTCCCATCTCATCACCTTATCCATTGCCTATGGGAGCTGCCATGCTCTCTACACACGTCCTGCAGAAGCTGTTTCCTTGAGCACCAACAGAACTGTAGCTCTGCTGAACACAGTCCTGTACCCACTCTTAAATCCATTCATCTACAGCCTTTGGAACAAATCTGTGATCCTGGCCCTGAGCAAATCCATTGCCAGGGCAAGAACAAAGCTTCTCCCCTAACCATGGTGCATTTCTGGAAAGCCATCCCAAGAATCTGGAGTCACCTGTTACACACCACCAGTGCCTGTGAGCGCAGCCCCCAAACAGGGCTGCCTCAGGAGACCGATGCTCCTGCAGGCTTGTGTCCTGCAGGTTAAGAGACAAGAGACTCATCTGCACACCCAGACACGGCACCAACAATGGCAGGAGGAGAAACTCAGTTCATTCTCTGCCCTGGCTGCTCCCAGGGCCATTTACTGGAGAGCCACCAGCTCATTAAGGGCACATCTCCATAACAGAGAAGAGCTCAGAGGAACAAGTGACAATCCCAATTACAGCTCCTGGGCAATGGACACCTTGTCCAGCTCCTTCCCTGGGACAGCCATCAGCACCAGTGTCCAGGTTTGAAACCCCAAAGTCACTGAGAGCAGGTGGGGAAGACTGGGGGGAACTGGAAGGGACTGGGAATGAGCTCAGGTGTATTGGAGGGATTGGGCTGTCCTGGGAGGGACTGGAGAGGCACTGGGGTTGTACTGGGATCTACTTGGGATGAACTGGGCTGTACTGGGAATTAACTGGGCTGTACTGGGAGGGACTGGAGAGGTTGAATGGGCTGTTCCTGCCTGCGACGCCTCCTATTTGCCGAGGTTCCCGTCCATCAGCGACCACAGCCAATAAGAACCGGGACCCGGGGCATCGGAGGCGATGCCTAAAGTCGACGTCATCTTTCCGTTTTGCCTACAACTCCCGTCATGCCACACGGCCCGATTGAGCCATATTGGAGCCGGGACTACAAGGCCCGTCATGCCCGCGCGCCAAAGAACCCCCCCCCCCCCGGGATCCGCCCCCCATCTGTCCCATCAGTGTCCCCCAGACCCCTTCAGCGCCCTTTCGGGATCCCCCAAAATCGTCCCCGGACCCCCTGAGTGCTCCCAACCCCACAGATGCTCGGCACAGACACTTCTGGGAATTCATCTCCTCTCATCTCCCGCGGCCCCAGAGCCCCTCAGAACACAGACACACGCCTAAAACTCCTGCCGTGCCCCGCGCCCTAAAGAGCCCGGTTAGAGCTCCCCGAGCTCCCCGCAAGGGCTCCCGAACCGTTTACGTTGCCCCGAGGACCTCAAGTCGCGGCTAAGACGCAAAAGTGTCCCGCAAGAGCCTTCCCGGACCCCCAAACACCGCGTTCCCACCACTTCCGGGACTACACCTCCCATCATGCTCCGCGGCTAGCGTCCAGCGCTATTCCAGCCGGGACTACAGCTCCCGTCATTCGCCGCGCCCCGCCGAGGGCCGGTGCAGCTGCGCCTGGAACTCCCGTGATGCTCCGCGGCCCCGTTCAACCGTATGATACCCGCGCCTACAACTCCCATCACCCCCCGCGCCCCAGAGAGCCCCGTCAGAGCCCCCCAAGGGCCCGCCCGGACCCCGAAGGGCCCCAAATTCCCCTCCCTGAGCTCCAAGGGCCCCCCTGCACCCCCAAGTGCTGCCCCGGACCCCGAACTGTCCCTCAGAATCCCTGAGTGCCCCTCCAAGTGCCCACCTGGCTGCCCCAAGTGTCCTCCAGACCCTCAAGTTCTCTCTGAATTCCCTCCCCAGACCCAAAACTGCCCCAAATGTGCCCCAGAAATGTCTCCAGGGACCCCAGAGTGGCCCCTTTTACCCTGTGTGAGAAAATTATTATAAAAAAAGATTATAAAAGGACTGCAAATATTACTAATTAGCATAAAGATGAGGGAATTAATAGCCAAAAGATTTAAATTAATGAATAAAAGGTAATTCTGGTTCTTAGAATCAAAGACCATAACTTTTTGGTTGCTTAAAATGTATAGGTTTTTTAAGAACAGCATAAAAATGAATTAATAAATCTCTAGAATAAGATTTCTATAAATAAGAAAAATATAATTTTTTTTTTAGTTAATTAAATTTTATTTTTAAGGAAAAATGAATAATTTTTTAAAATTTCTTTGGACTTCAGTCCCAGGTGGGCGATGTCAGACACGGTGAGGCTGGGGGTGAGGAGCAGCTTGTCCAAACAGGCTCAGCTTGCAAGGGGCTCATTCTTCTCCCTGCCCAGTCCTCCTAAGGAGACATTCAGCATCAAGATCACCTGGAGAATGCTTCTGTCACTTCTTCTCTAAAATCACTCATGTGATTAAAAAAACAAAAATCATGAGGTGCACTTTGGAGTCTCCCTCCTGAAGGGAACTCCAAGCTGACTCCAATCCCTGCACAAGCCCTGGAGACTCACAGACAATGGAAGGGAGACAAAGAGCTCCTGAGGGCTTTCTGTATTTTAATCAGCCCCACGGTGGATTTTGTGAAATACAAAGCCGTGTTTTGTGTCAGGTACATACAGGCAACGTGTGTATTTGTGATTGTGATATGTGTGGATAACGACCATGGGACAGTTATAAATACGAATTCTAATAATAACTGAGAAAAATAAAGCATGGAAGAAGGCCTCTGAACCTATCCTTTGTTTGCAATTAACCTTTATAAATCTTAAGTTGATTTAGGAGCATTTGAATTAAAGCTTTAAGGATGTTGCTTTTTTACAGGAACTTTTTGCTTTTAGCTGAGCCTTAAACAGTTTTGCAATAATAACCTTTTAAAGTAAAATTTTAGACTATTGCGTGTAGTAAGGATCTTTGAAACTATAGCTTTAGAATATGTTAAAAGGAAACATGCAGCTTGAGAAAGGAAGATGAACATCAACTCAAGAACTATTAGGTTTGACCAAGGGAAGCTGGACATCACTGTTATGAGATTTATAGTCCTTGCCATCAAAAGGTGGACCCACATCTGGAAGCTGGACCTCACCAGATGAAATACTCCTTCCTTCTTTCGGAAGCTGGACCCCAGAACCTGGGATACTCCTTTCAAAATGTACATCCTGAAGAAAAACTAAATCACAACAGTGTATAGAGTTGTGATGCAAAAATTGGGAATAGAAACTGCTGATGAGTAAAAATTGGAATAGAAACTGCTGAGAAAGCTTCTGATTACCCCTATAAATACCTGTAAGCCCCAAATATCGGTGTGCAGTTAAAGGGAAAACTTCCCCCACTGTAGCCAGTGCTGTATTGCTCATACATTACCATATTAATTAATACATTGACTGCGGCTTGAATATTGGCCTAGTCAAGCTTCTTATTTATAACACATGTAGTGGACATTTCAGCACGAAGATCTGAGGTGATCTCTAGGGGACAAAATTACTTTTGAGGAAAAGTTTGAGTCATTTCTAGAGGACACATAGAGATCATTTTGTGACAAAAGCTGAGGTAAACGTTAGGGCAAAGAAAGAACATTTGGGGGGTAAAATCTCAGGTTCTCTGCCTTCCCACTACCTCATCCCATGCCCCAGCAGGGGAGCTTTGCCCTCCCTGTCCCCAGCCAGCCCAGCCCGGGCACCTCAAGGCTGCCCCCACCCTCCTGCTGAGGCCCGGCCTCGAGGGCTTCTGCCGCAGGCCTGGGAGACGCTCTGGGGAAGCGCCCGAGCAGCCGGGGGCCAGGGACAAGGCGGCTGCCTGGGGGCTGCTTGTGGCCTCTGGCACCCAATTCCTCAGGGCTTCCCACCGCCCCGGCTCCTCAGGAGCCTCCTGTGGTTCTGCCAATTGACAGAGGCAATTCAAAGGACACACCACTGGAAATAATGTTCTTATTTTACTGTCAATAAGAAGGAACCACAGTGTAAGATGATACATTCAATAAAAAATGTGCACTTGGTTTTAGTGACAAGCAAAAACAAGCAAGGTAGTGCACCTAAATCAGTACTGTAAGAGAGAAAGGAGAGCAATTTAGAAAGAATCATCACCAATTGCCTAAATTGTTTATCATCTTGCAGATCTGCACTTGCTGGGGAGGCGCATTTTGCACCAAGGACTGGAGAACCATTCCCAGTAACTGGAAAAATCCTAGGTCATCCATTCACCCAGAGATGAGGTCTCCAAATTTGCCCCGAAAGTGGATCCAGCTTTTATAGGCCAAAAAGAGCAAGTCAATGTGACTCATTTGTATTTTTAGCCCAGAAACCCCTGCAGCTGATGGCACACTTCACAACCAGCAGGGACACAGCTAGGCCAAAGCCCAGACCTCTGCTGGGAGGCTTTCCCCTCAAATACCCTTCAAACAAACCTCTCTTCAAGTCAGTTGGGAAAGTTTTTTAAAATGACACATTTCTGGCACCTAACTACACAGGGTTATGTGAAAGTTTCTGAAGCAGCTGCCTTGGAGTCAAAGAGCCAGCATTAAGAGTCCTTGTCATCTATTTGTAGCTAAATCACACTTCAGGGGACTTGAAGGAGTTTGGAACAAGTTAGAGACGGGACCTCTGAGTTTTTTAGATGATGCCATTTCTTTTTCTTATCTTCCACATAGACAGGAAGGGTGAGTTTGGCTCACATCTCCACCACGAGGTTCAGAGGGTCACAAGACTCCTCGTTACAAGACCCTTTAAAGATTTATTGGCCAATAATACACTGCCAACAAGGATATTTATGTTTGTCTGGGTTTGAAAAGACAGGAGGCAGGAGTCTCCCCTGAAATAGAGAAATAGGGAACTGCAATCCCTGCCCCGGCTGTGGTGGGCTGCTGTCATCTTAGCATGACTTCTAGCATCCTTATAGTGCAAGGGATTTTATATCTCCAGGGCCTCACAGCTCCTTGAAGTTTCTTTGCAACTCAGCTCCTCTATGCACTGCCTGTCCCTGGTCCTTGCAGCAGTCATCTGACTCCTCTTCCTCACAGCCAACAAATCCATCTCGCTTCACAGTGCGGCCAACAAATGCCATCTCTCTTCTCAGCACAGCCAACAAAAACCATCTCTTCACAGCTAGCTAGCAAACTGCAGCTCTCCTCACAACTAGCCAACCTGCTCTTTTGTAGCACTTGCCCTTATTGGATACAGGTATGGCTTGTTAAGAGCTGGGCCTGTTTCTAATCTTTAGTAATTGGCTCTGCAGCAACTCCTCAGGTGTGAGATTACCTGCTGCACTATTTTCTTACATTCCATCTCCCCACAGGCTTTAGTCCTTTTGGGGACGAGGGGTGGCGTGGGCAGAGCACACAGAGATTTCAGGGACATAGGTGAGGGGATTCATGGCCAGCACCTTGCAGCTGATCCCCTTGGCCCCTCCTCTCCTGTGGCCATGGCAAGAGCTGGGTGGGATGGCCCTGCCAGGAAGGTCTCCTTGGATTTCTGCACATCCAGGTTCTGACTGTGGCTCTGCTCCTCTCTCTTCCAGCCCTTCATGGCCTGAGTGAAGACAACAGCCCCTCCCATAGAGACACATTTATACAGATGATGTTTGAGGGAAGAGCTGCAGAACTACTTTCATCTACTGGCTCAGAAGAACCAGTATTTGTTGAAAACCTCCAGATCCCTTGGAAGGTGAGACCACCTGGAGACCAGAGGAGACCAGCTGGACTTCCTGACACAGCTGATGATTGGCACAGCCGAGACTGTGGGAAGCTCCCATGGCTCCTGCCTTCTCCCTCCCTGTTGACAGCTTCCTGCCTCCAGCCCTCAGACCCTGCCCATCCCCTTTCTTCCCTCCCAGCTCATCCCTTTGCTTCACCTTCCATTAATGAACAGTTTGGCTTCTTTGCTTTACCTGCATCTCTGTGGAGCTGGAGCGATGAACATCTGGAGCCCTGGGACACACAGGCCCCTCCTGCGGTTCTCTTCCACGCTGTGTTTTGTGCACAGACACAGAGGAATGAGGGCAGATCAGGCTGGAAAGGTCCCCTGTGCTGGAGGTCCAGTTCCACAACATTGTGGATTTACAGATCTTGCTGTACCTGGAGCACCCTGGAGCCCCTGGACTTTGGAAGAGCCAACCTGAGGATGCTCTGAACCCAGCGGTGAGGGACTCCATGGCAAACATCCACGGAGGGCAAAGGAGCTTGGAATGCTGGAAGGTTTCAAGAACAGCTTCCTGAAAGCACAGCAGTGCTCCATCCCTGCACAAGATCAGGAAGAAGGCAGAACCAGAAACCATCTGGGCTTAACAGAGAGCTTTGGGTGTGCCTAAGAGCAAATGAAGCAGCAGCACAGTTCCCGAGACTCAGTCGTGCCACCGTGCCAGTGCCCGGAGCGCTGTCAGGCAGTGCTGGGATCCCGGGTGTGGTTCTGGTCCCCACAGGTGAGGAATGGCAGCCCCAGGCTCAGACCCACTCAGAAAGACAACCAAGTGAGACCAGAGGGAGGGCAGCCTTCCAGTTTCTCTTGGGCATGGCCACAAAACAACCCCTGATGCTGCTTCCTCTGCCTGTGTTTGGGGTGTGCTGGTGGCAGAGCCAGCCAGGTTGTGCTCTGCGTTCCAAAGCCTGTTGGGAGTGGGCATGAAAAGCACTGTGTGCACAGCAGAGAGTCCTGGAAGGTGCTGGCAAGAGCATCCTGTAGGGACAGGGCTCTGGGCTCTGGCTGGGAACAGCCTGGTTTTGCTGCTGTGACCGCAGGCAGGAGCTGAGGAAGGTCAAGAGGCAGCGGGCAGCTTGTGTTTGTAGAGAGCCTGGGGCTGCACCTCTGAACCTCCACCTGGAAACACACTTGGGGGAATACCAGCTAGAGTTGGAGTGCCTGTCCTGAAAGGACCTGGAGTCATTCAGCCTTGCCAGCTATTCTTAAGAGTGTGTTGGTGTTCCCCAGGAAAGCTCCACATTTGGGGAAATGCCCTTGGAGGAAACGGGCTGGCTTCTCAAGGAAAGTGCTTCCCAGGGAGCTTCCAGGGAGGTGGGAAGGGTGATCCAGGAGCCCTAGGCCTGGCAGCCTGAGCTTGCCACCAGGGAAGGCCTTGGAGCAGATCCTCCTGAGTGCTATCCCAGGGCACGTGCAGGGAACCAGGGCATCTGCTGGAGGGTGGGAAACCTCTGAGGAGGGACAGGGACAGCTGGGGGTCCTGGTGGGGTGTTGAGGGCCTCTGTGCAGGAGTGTGGGGGGGGTTGGTTTTGGTGGGGTGTTGGGAAAGGAGTTGTCTGGAAAGTGAGAGGTCTAGGCTGGAATTTGAGTCAGTTTGTAGGCAGCATCTGTGGTTTGGCACAGCTTTGGTTACAGAGGGCAGAAAGAATATCTGTGACTCTTCTTGTTCAAGGTCCTGATTTTCCTAAAGGGAACAAGAGGGGAGAGCTGTACTTTACTGGCCACTTGGATATCTGTACCAGGGGGAGGATTAGCCATTTTGCTTTTTCCTCGCTTGTTTGGGCTACTTTTGTACCTCTGAGTGGACTTTCATTTCTTGAGAGCTTTTAATCTTTAAGGGAACTAGGATATTATCATTCCTTCATAGAAAACCGTTTGAAAACCAAAGAATGGCCTTTTTCTTGCCTCTGTGTAGTGTTACACTCTGTAGAGTGACTCTCAGTGGAAGATGTTAGGGCAAATGAGTTGCTGCTTTGAGATAGGAAGCAAAATTCCAACTCTTCACTTTCTCAGGACATCCCAATGAATTTGGGAAGTTTGCAGCTTTTTGGAACTACTTGAGTTGAGCAATGGAAAGTAAAGCTTTCCAGAAGTGAGGAGTCTTAAACGCCAGATTCTTCTGTGCCTTCACCACTAAGGTATTTCTGTGCTAAAGGAAATTACTTCAATGAGAAAATAATTTCAGTATGGAGTGAGAGCTTCTGACAGAGACCAAGTGTTGCCAGCTGATGTTCCAGGTGCTCCTGCCAACAGCCCCTGTAGGAAGGAGCACAGCCCCCAATGCACATGGGCTTTGGCTCCCTCTGGCACAGAAGCCCCCTGGGGGCACAGGTCTCTGGGGCAGGAGATGGGCACCAGCGCTTCCAGGGCTCGGGGGATGGCAGGTCTGCTTGGGTGGGTGGGCCCACCTGCCCAGAGGGCTCAGGGCTCCCCAGCCCATCAGCCTGGACAGCCTGGCCCAGGTGTCTGACCAACAGAGAGTTACAGGGCCCTCTTGCTGCTCTCTTTGACAGCCCTTGCATTCAGCTCTCAAGCCTGCTGCCATGCTCCCTCACTGCCCCTCAGGGGCCTGTCCCCACAGGGCTGGGCTGCCTGGGTGCTGCTGGCCAGGGCCAGTGGGCAGAGGCAGAGCTGGCAGCCAGCTCAGATCCCCACTGCTGCCCAGGCCACGGTGCTGTGTCTGAGACCCCCCTGAGACACAGCTCCAACGCCACAGAACTGCTTTGACCATGTGGAAGACCATCATGTCCTCGCCCAGGACTGCAGAGCCGGCGATGCTGATACTCCTGGATGTGCTGGGGAGCTGGCCAGAGCCCAGCACGGGCACCTCAGATGGGACAAAACGGGTGTCTTTGTCCTGGCTGTGAGTTTCTGAAACTGGCCTTTGCTGGCCCCAAGACCACCTCTCCAGCAGCTCTCCATCTTCCTTCCCCCACTGCATCTCCCTGCCTCAGGCACTAGCCTGAAACCTGGCCTCGGGGCAGCTTCAGGGCACCAGGCCCCGTGCTCCCTCTTTGTTTCTCTGGGCCTCTCCCTCCTGTGCTTGGGCCCTGCCACATGGACACCTCGGCACTGAGCACTGTCTCAGGGGGCTTTGTCCTCTGCAGGCAACTGTGGTGATGTGGAAGATCCTCCAGGTGCCCGGTGTCCCACATATGGTGACGGTGTATTTCCTCCCACGTTTCTGTGCATCTGCTCTTCCAAGTGTTCTTCAGCACTCTGGATATGCCAGAAGAGGTCGATACCTTCTGGAAGGGATGCCAGGAAGAGCATGGCCTTGCCACCAGCCCCAAAAGGTGCTTCATCCCACTCCTCCTATCCCTGTCATGTCCCTGGACAGGAGCCAGTGCTCCCAGCGTGACCTGGGCATTGCTCTGCACGCAGGTTTGCAGTGCAGACCCTGAAGTCCCTGCTCTGCCAAATGCAGCAGGAGGATGTGGTGGTGGCAATGGAACACAATTGTGGCTGGGACATGCTGCTGTGCGCTGACACCCACCCCTGTGCTGTGGGTCTGCTGGCCAGGTGAGACCCCCTTCTCCCCACTGCCTCTGACATTTGTGCTCTGTGCCCAGGGAGGTCCACACAGTCCCTGTGGTCGTGGGCCAGAGGGCCTTGTCACCATGGGATGGCCAAGCAGACTGGAAAAGGCTGGGAGAGGAGGGTGCCCACAAGGAGCTGCGTCCCAAATAGGCCAGGGCCCCTTGCAGGATGCTGGGGAAAGACCAGACCTCTGTGAATCAGTCTTGGCCAAGGTTTGTCCCCCTGGCCCACAGTAAGCAAAGTCTTGGTTCCTTTTTCTCTTGCCAGGGAGATGCTCTTGCCAGCACCTTCCAGGACTCTCTGCTGTGCACACAGTGCTTTTCATGCCTGCTCCCAACAGGCTTTGGAACGCAGAGCACAACCTGGCTGGCTCTGCCACCAGCACACCCCAAACACAGGCAGAGGAAGAAGCAGCAGGGCTTGTTTTGCAGCCATGCCCAAGAGAAACTGGAAGGCTGCCCTCCCTCTGGTCTCACTTGGTTGTCTTTCTGAGTGGGTCTGAGCCTGGGGCTGCCATTCCTCACCTGTGGGGACCAGACCACACCTGGGATCCCGGCACTACCTGACAGTGCTCCAGGCACGGGCACAGTGGCGCATCTGAGTCTTGGGCACTGTGCTGCTGCTTCATTTGCTCTTAGGCACACCCAAAGCTCTCTGTTAAGCCCTGATGGTCACTGGTTCTGCCTTCTTCCTGATCTTGTTCAGGGATGGAGCACTGGCATGCTTTCAGGAAGCTGTTCTTGAAACCTTCCAGCATTCCAAGCTCCTTTACCCTCCATGGATGCTTGCCATGGAATCCCTCACCGCTGGGTTCAGAGCATCCTCAGCTTGGCTTTTTTAAAGTCCAGGGGCTCCAGGGTGCACAGCAAGATCTGTAACTCCACAGTGTTGTGGAACTGGACCTCCAGCACAGGGACCTTTCCAGCCTGATCTGCCCTGGTTCCTCTGTGTCTGTGCACAAAACATGGTGTGGAAGAGAACGGCAGGAGGGGCCTGTGTGTCCCAGGGCTCCGGATGTTCATCGCTCCAGCTCCACAGAGATGCAGGTAAAGTGAAGAAGCCAAACTGTTTATTAATGGAAGGTGAAGCAAAGGGATGAGCTGGGAGGGAAGAAAGGGGATGAGCAGGGTCTGAGGGCTGGAGGCAGGGAGCTGTCAACAGGGATGGAGAAGGCAGGAGCTATGGGAGCTTCCCACAAGCTCAGCTGTGCCAATCATCAGCTGTGCCAGGAAGTCCAGCTGGTCTCCTCTGGTCTCCAGGTGGTCTCACCTTCCAAGGGATCTGGAGGTCTTCAAGAGATACTGGTTCTTCTGAGCCAGTAGATGAAAGTAGTTCTGCAGCTCTTCCCTCAAACATCATCTGTATAAATGTGCTTATGTGAGAGGGACTGTTGTCTTCACTCAGGCCATGAAGGGCTGGAAGAGAGAGGAACAGAGCCACAGTCAGAACCTGGATGTGCAGGAATCCAAGGAGACCTTCCTGCCAGGGCCATCCCACCCAGCTCTTGCCATGGCCACAGGAGAGGAGGGGCCAAGGGGATCAGCTGCAAGGTGCTGGCCTTGAATCTTCTCACCAATGTCCCTGAAATCTCTGTGTGCTCTGCCCACGCCACTCCTCATCCCCACAAGGAGTGAAGCCCACCGCAGCTGGGGCAGGGATTGCAGCTCCCTGCCCGGGCACTGCAGCTCCCCAGCCAGCCCCCACTGACAGCCCGCTGCCCTCACTCACCCTCACGGAGGGCCTGGAGCTCTTCCTTCTGCCCTATCAGGAGCACTCCGGCCATCCCTGGGAACACAGGCTAACCATAATTAAGGCTACTGTGGCTATTATCCAGAGTGCCTTTTGGATTAATGAGGGGGGGAATTCATGGATCTTTAACTTCCTCTGGAAGGCAGGCACATGGATTCACAGCTATCACACACTAACTGTGTGTTTTTGGGGTTTCTATAATAATGGTACTTACTGTGAGGAAATGACACTGGGGGAAATTTTCTCCCAACCCTTCACACAGCTCGTTGGGTCTGCCCCACCAGTTTTCAAAGGGTTCAGATCCACTCAAAATGCTAATGATATCATACAGTGGCTGGTGTTGCTGATAGGCCTGTTCTATTTAGCATTTAGAGATAAAGGAAGATTAACTTGGAAAACCACACTGACACCTCCCCCAGAGACAAGGATGCTGCTGCCCCATAGCCTGACCCTGCCCCACAGCCCACCTCAGAAATGAACCACCCAGATTGGGTGGGGGTTCTGGTGAAGGAGATGGGCCAGATGCTGAAGGAGTACATTTCCCCATGTGTTGGGAAACCCTTCCCCTGCCTCAAAGAAAGAGAGTCTGATGATGCAGCAGTGGAGCCCAGAGATGTTACAACCATCCAGGTTCCAGCTATACTGCAAAGGCAGTCACAGCCAGCAGCAGTCACCTCTGTGGAAACAAGGAGATCTAAGATGAAATCAGAGCATCCAGGTAAGGATAAGAATGGAGGGCCCTCACATCCCAAAGGAGAGCCAGTGGTTGAGATCATCACTGAGTCCCTGATGTACGAAAGTCCCTGTGGGTGAACAGCACAAAGACATTGTATGATGGGGATGTGAGGCTTATACAACCTGGTTACTGTGGGTCTGGGACCTTATGGGTACAGGAGTGCAACTGGCTGGTGGTGAGGCAAGGAATTTAGGAGCATTGACCCAGCACTCAAGTATGAATCAGATTTTTGTAAGGGAGTCAGGGTCCCTTTCCTTCTGAGAGCAGCTTTTAATGAGTCTCAGAGAGAGGTTTGTCCACAGGGAGAGAATGCAGGAGCACCACCATAGAATGTGGTTGAAGCCCCTAAGGAAAGGATTGAACAGCTGAGAGAAGTGGCAGTATTGGAGGTACACTTTGGGAGGGATGGTCAGCATGATAATGACCCCAACAAGGTCAGGTGCACAGGGCAAATGCTGTGGAGTCTGGCAAATCTGGGGCCATCCCAATACACCACCTTCATTGCAATGATTAATGCTGATAACAACCGAGAGACAGTGGGTTCTGCTGCCAACATGCTTAGAATTTTTGAGTATGATCAATAGCCCAATGCAGGCTCAAGTCTCTGCTGTGATCAAAGACCTGATCAAAGAGGAGATGAGGGAGATGAAGGAGGAGGAGAGGAAGATCAATGCAGCACCTGTGCCAGTCACAGGCCCCAAAGTCAGAGCCCAGTGTCCCCCAGCTAGAGAGAGAGGTTACACCCCAAGGGCTGACCTGTGGTTCTTCCTGCGTGACCATGGGGCAGACATGGGAAGGTCGGATGGAAACCCACTTCTGTCCTGGCAGCATGGGTGCATCATCTCAAGGAGGGAAACACTAACTGAGGGAGTTCCCCTAAAGGGAAGGCAGTCTCAACCTCCCATGACCAAGCTGCTGGGTATGATCTGTCAGATCCCCTTGAAGGAACCTCTACTGTGTATGCCCAGGAAAGAAATAATAACCAGGGCTAGGAGGGCACTGACTCTAGCCAGGAAGAGTCATTGGAAAACCGTATTTTATGGACAGTGTGGATCTGATGGCCTGGCACATCAGAGCCACAAAAGTACGACGCCTTATTTGATACTGATGTTCAGCGTACCCTAATGCCATTGGGACATGTGGGGGCACAACCTTTTTCCATTGCTGGGGTGATGGGGGATAGCAGCAATTGACCCTGTTAGAAGCTCAGGTGAGCCTGACTGGGAAGGAGCAGCAGAAGCATCCTATTGTGACTGGCCCAGAGGCCCCATTTATTCTGGGCATAGACTTCCTCTGGAACAGCCTTACAAAGACCCAAAGGGACTCGAGTGGGCTTTTGGCATAGATGCTGCAGAGGCTGAGAACATTAAGCCATTGAACACCTTGCCTGGACTATCAGAAAACCCATCTGCAGTAGGACTCCAGAAGGTGGAAGAGCAACAAGTGCCGATTACCAGCATCTGCTGTGCCAGACATGCTAGAACTCCAGTACGAGCTGGAGTCCAAGGCAGCAAAGTGCTTTGCCACTATTGACATTGCCAATGCATTTTTCTCCATTCCTCTGGCAGCAGAATGCAGGCCTCAGTTTGCTTTCACCTGGAGGGGCATGCAGTGCACCTGGAACCAACTGCCCCAGGGGTGGAAGCACAGCCCCACCATCTGCCATGGACTGATCCAGGCTGCACTGGAAAAGGGTGAAGCTCCAGAACATCTGCAGTACATCGATGATATCATTGTATGGGGGAACACGACAGTGGAAGTATTTGAGAAAGGAGAGAAAATCATCCAGAGTCTGCTGGAAGCTGGCTTTGCCATCCAGAAGAGCAACGTCACCAGACCTGCCCAAGAGATCCACTTCCTGGGAGAAAAGTGGCAAGATGGATGGTCTCAGATTCCCACTGAGCTCATCAGTAAGATCACAGGTGTCTCTACTGACCAGTAAGAGGGAAACACAAGCTTTCCTAGGCACCATAGGTTTTTGGAGAATGCTCATTCCCGAGTACAGTCAGATTGTGAGCCCTCTTTACCTGGTCACCCGCAAGAAGAACGATTTCCACTGGGGCCCTGAGCAGCAACCAGCCTTTGCCCAGATCAAGCAGGAGATCACTCATGCAGTAGCCCTTGGCCCAGTGAGAAGGGGACCAGAGGAGAAGAATGTGCTCTACTCTGCAGCCAGGAACCATGGTCTGTCCTGGAGCCTTTGGCAGAAGGTGCCTGGGGAGACTCGAGGCCAAGCACTGGGATTCTGGAGCCAAAGTTACAGAGGGTCCGAATTCAACTCCACTCCCACAGGGAAGGAAATCTTGGCTGCCTGTGAAGGAGTTTGAGGGGCTTAGGAGGTGATTGGCACGGAAGCACCACTCCTCCTGGCAGCCTGACTTCGGGTGCTAGGGTGGATGTTTAAAGGAAAGGTTCCCTCTACCCACCACGCCACCAACACCACATGGAGCAAATGGATTGCCCTCATCACACAGCATGCCTGTACTGGAAACCTGAATCGCCCTGGAATTCTGGAAATAATTACAAACTGGCCGGAAGGTGAGAACTGTAGTCTCACTGACAAAGAAGATCAGGAAGAAGCAACAAGGGCTGAAGAAGCTCCACCATAAAAACAATTACCAGCAGAGGATGCACGCTACGCTCTTTTCACTGATGGTTCCTGTCGCATTGTTGGGATGAACTGGAAGTGGAAAGCAGTTATATGGAGCCCCACAGGACAGGCTGCTCAAGCTTCCAAAGGAAAAGGTGGATCAAGTCAACTTGCTGAACTCAAGGCCATTCAGTTGGCCCTGGACATTGCTGAAAGAGAGAAGTGGCCAAAGCTCTACCTTTATACGGATTTGTGGATGGTAGCCAATGCACTGTGGCATTGGCTGGAAAGGTAGAAAAAGATCAACCAGCAGCGTAGATGAAAGAGTCTGGGCTGCTGATGAATGGAAAAACATTTCCTCTTGGGTAGAAAATCTGTCTGTGAAAATCCATCATGTAGATGCCCAAGACTAGAGCCAATGAGGAACACCTAAACAATGAGCAGGTAGATCAGGCAGCAAAGATAGAGGTGTCAAAGATAGACTTAGATTGGCAACATAACGGGGAGTTGTTCCCAGCTCAGTGGGCCCATGATGCCTCAGGTCATCAGGGCAGAGATGCCACCTATGAGTGGGCATGAGACCGAGGGGTGGATTTAAGAATGGACAGGGTTTTGCAGGTTATCCATGACTGTGAGACGTGTGATGAGATCAAGCAGTCCAAGCGAGTGAAGCCCCTGTGGTACGGTGGGCAGTGGTCCAAGTACAAGTATGGGGAGGCCTGGCAGATTGACTACATCACACTGCCCCAGACACGCCAAGGCAAGCGCTACGTGCTGACCATGGTGGAAGCCACCATGGCATGGTTGGAAACCTACCCTGTGCTTCCCACTACTGCCCGTAACACCATCCTGGGCCTGGAAAAGCAAATCCTGTGGAGACATGGAACCCCTGAGAGAACTGAGTCGGACAACAGGACCCATTTCAAGAATAGCCTTACCAAGACCTGGGCCAGGGAACATGGTATTGAATGGATATACCATATCCCCTATGCAGGGAACGTTCAATGGTGTAACAGACTATTTATGACTACCCTGAAGGCACTTGGCCAGGGAACTTTTAGAAATTGGGAAATTAACTTAGCAAAAGCCATCTGGATGCTCAACACCCAAGGGTCCATCAATCGAGCTGGTCCTGCCCAGTCTGAACCCCTGCACACAGTGGATGGAGATAAAGTCCCTGTGGTACATATGAAAGGGATTTGAGGAAAGATTGGATTAATCCCACCTCAGGCAAAGACAAACCTATATGTGGGATTGGTTTTGTTCAAGGACCTGGTTACACTTGATGGGTAATGCAGAGAGATGGAGAAAGCCGTTGTGTACCACAGGGAAACCCAGCCTTAAAGTGAGAAGTGTGTGTAAGGTTTCATTGTGATGCCGATGGAAATAGAATAAGGGGTGGATAATGTCCTGCACTGAAAGATAATGTGTGTATTCTATTTGCCATCTGTCAGAAGCAGGGCAGTTTTCTTTATCTGTCCCACAAACCAGTTCTGCCTCGGGGAATATCTTCTGTTCATGGGCCATTTAGTGTCACTGCATGACTGATAAAATTCCATCATCCCATTGGGAGAAGCTCCGCCCAGGGGGAAGAGCCAAGCATTCTTTCCTGGTTATAATCTGGGAGTTGGAACACCACAGCACCTTTCCCACTGGATTCCCACAGGAGCTGCTCTTTCCCACTGGATTCCCAGAGGAAGACCAGATCAATCCACACCACCACTGGATCTTCAGAGGAAAACTCCACCCTTCTACAGGATCACTGCCATACCTGTCTCTCCAGGAGGACTGCAACCACCATTTAACAGGACTGCTACCAACACCCTGACACACAGGGAGTCAGGCCATATTCTGACTCTATCAGTCTGTTTTGTATTACTGCATTGTTTTTCTGTTTTTTTTTTTTTCCTTCCCTACCAAAGAACTGTAATTCCTGCTCCCATATCTTTGCCTGAGAGCCCCTTAATTTAAAACTTATAACACTTTGGAGGGAGGAGGTTCACATTTTCCATTTCAGGGGAGACTCCTGCCTTCCTTAGCAGACACCTGTCTTTTCAAACCCAGACAAACATAAATATCCTTGTTGGCAGTGTTTTATTGGCCAATAAATCCTTAAAAGGTCTTGTAACTAGGAGTCTTGTGACCCTCTGAACCTCGCGGTGGAGATGTGAGCCAAACTCACCCTTCCTGTCTATGTAGAAGATAAGAAAAAGAAATGGCATCATCTAAAAAACTCAGAGGTCCCGTCTCTCACTCGTTCCAAACTCCTTCAAGTCCCCTGAAGTGTGATTTAGCTACAAATAGATGACAAGGACTCTTAATGCTGGTTCTTTGACTCCAAAGCAGCTGCTTCAGAAACTTTCACATAACCCTGTGTAGTTAGGTGCCAGAAATGTATTTTAAAAAACTTTCCCAACTGACTTGAAGAGAGGTTTGTTTGAAGGGTATTTGAGGGGAAAGCCTCCCAGCAGAGGTCTGGGCTTTGGCCTAGCTGTGTCCCTGCTGGTTGTGAAGTGTGCCATCAGCTGCAGGGGTTTGTGGGCTAAAAATACAATTGAGTCATGTAGACTTGCTCTTTTTGGCCTATAAAAGCTGGATCCACTTTCGGGGCAAATTTGGAGACCTCATCTCTGGGTGAATGGATGACCTAGGATTTTCCCAGTTACTGGGAATGGTTCTCCAGTCCTTGGTGCAAAATGCGGCTCCCCAGCAAGTGCAGATCTGCAAGATGATAAACAATTTAGGCAATTGGTGATGATTCTTTCTAAATCGCTCTGCTTTCTCCCTTATAGTACTGATTTAGGTGCACTACCTTGCTTGTTTTTGCTTGTCACTAAAACCAAGTGCACATTTTTATTGAATGTATCATCTTACACTGTGGTTCCTTCTTATTGACAGAAAAAAAAGAACATTATTTCCAGTGGTGTGTCCTTTAAATTGCCTCTCTCATTTGGCAGAACCACAGGAGGCCCCTGAGGAGCCGGGGCAGTGGGAAGCCCTGAGGAATTGGGCGCCAGAGGCCACAAGCAGCCCCCAGGCAGCCGCCTTGTCCCTGGCCCCCGGCTGCTCGGGCGCTTCCCCAGAGCGTCTCCCAGGCCTGCGGCAGAAGCCCTCGAGGCCGGGCCTCAGCAGGAGGGTGGGGGCAGCCTTGAGGTGCCCGGGCTGGGCTGGCTGGGGACAGGGAGGGCAAAGCTCCCCTGCTGGGGCATGGGATGAGGTAGTGGGAAGGCAGAGAACCTGAGATTTTACCCCCCAAATGTTCTTTCTTTGCCCTAACATTTACCTCAGGTTTTGTCACAAAATGATCTCTATGTGTCCTCTAGAAATGACTCAAACTTTTCCTCAAAGTAATTTTGTCCCCTAGAGATCACCTCACGTCTTCCTGCGCAAATATCCACTACATATACTCGACAGATGACCTCCGTTTCATTATTGTCACAGTCCAGTGATTACTTGCACTTTAAAGCCCAAATGTTCATTCCGTGCCCTACAGGTGACCCCAGGTAATTCCAGCATTCCCCCGCTGTGTTCTCTCGCTCTAAGCTACTGCAGCTTTACCCCTCGCAAAGTGAAACACTCCCTAGCCCTGAGACAACACTGCCCCGTCCTCCTCGGTGTGTATGAGCGCAGGGCAGCCCCAGGGCAGCTCCCCACGGCTTCTGGAAGCCGCCCGGCGCCCGGCCCCGAGGGGCGGCCACAGCGGGTTGGAGTTCCCGCCCGCGGCTGAGGGGACCGGCGGGGCGGGGCCGTCCGCGCTGGGCGGGAAACGCTCCCTGCGGCGGGGAGCGGGCGGCGGCGGCGCAGCGGGGCCCGGCCCGGCCCTGCCGTGTCCCTCAGGGCGAGCCCGCGTCCCCTCAGCGGCCCTGGCGTCCCTTCAGCCAGCGGCATGTGCACTCAGCGACACGCGGCGTGCCCGTGTCCCCCTCAAGTGACACTCACGTTCCCTCAGTGACACCAGTGACATACCCTGAGGTGTTGTAGTGTGTTTTTATACTTTGTAATACTTTGAAGTAGTTTGGTTTTTGTATCCCCGTAGTTTTCCCAAAAAGTTTTTCCCAGACTGTACCCCCTTTCCCTTTACCTATGTAATCCCTCTCCCTTGATGAGATCATCCCCAAATCCCCACCCTGGCCCTGTGTCAATCACTCAGCATCCCATCCCCTTCATCTAGAAGCTTCGGTTCAAGACATCGAGTGATTAGCCAGAGGCTAGGGGCAGCTCCCCAAGACTTGCCCTATACGCTGTCCTAAATGTCCATCCCTTAGTACCCATCCCTTAGGGTCATTTATTGGTTGGTAAAATGTTATCTACTTTTGGTTTCCACCTTCCTTTAAATGCAACCTTGGCACATCTCCCAGTGCTCTCAGCAGGAGGCCCCCTAAGGTGTTGGAGCTCCCCTGGCTCCTGAATAAAACCTTGGATGAACCCCTGCTAAGAGTCGGCCCTTTATCTTCCACCAATGTCTCTGGTGTCTCCTGCTGCAAAGGCGACCAGCCTAGCTGCCCTCAGCACCCTCGGGACACGAGAAAGTGTCTCCCTGCAGTCGGCCGTGTTGGGGTTGCTTTCCCTGGTGTCTTCCAACTTGGGTTTGGACCGGGGTTCCTGAGAGGGTCCCAGAGGGACTGAGACACTGAGGAACAAGACAGACACCCGCCTCCCCTCAGGGACACTCACGTGCCCTCAGTGGCATGCAGGGCATCTGCAGGCCATTCAGAGACCATCATGACACCTCAGCCACACACGGGGCATCTGCCTTCCCTGCAGTGACACATAAGGCACCTGCAGCCTGCTGGGGAAGCCTCAAGTCTGCTCAGTGACCCACGTGTCCCCTCAGCATTGGGACACCCACCTTTCTCTCAGTAACCCTCACATCCCGTCAGCAAATCAAGAGGCACCAGCCATTCTGTAGGTGACTCAGAGTGAGTGCAGTGGGTCATGGTGGCCAGGGGCCAGCAGCAGGCAGAAAGCCATCAGAGCTGGGGGACAGGCTCTGCTCTGCTTACAGCGTGGGCTGAGGGCTGGGAGAGTTCCATTTCCCCCTTGAGATGTTGGAGACAGGGCCTTTGATCCTCCTTATAGGGCTGCCCCTCTCTGCAGGCAGCCAAAGGAGCAGGACAGCAAAAGGCCGAGGACAGCAAAGCAAAGAGCCAGCCCTGCACACACAGGGAGGTGGCCCAGGGCAAAGCCAGCGTAGCACCCTGAAGGTGCCCGCCACACTCCCATGTGTCCCTGCCCTGGCAATGTCAGGAATGCCCTTTTTCCAGAGGGCCTTTCTGTGGCCACTCTGGGCTCAAAGCTGCTGCTCTTCTGGCTCAATGGTGCCTAAAGCCACAGAGCTCAGCCTCCCCCACAGCAACAGGAACAAGACTCTGCAAGCAGGCAGTGGAGCTCCATGCCTAAGGCTGAGGGGCCTGGGACTCCATTCTAGAGCACAGGGAGGGCACACGCCCAGCCCCACAACTCCTGGCCTCACAGCCCTGAAAGGCCGGGGCCAGGGTTCCGTGCCTGATTCCAGGGGGTCCCTCCAACCGCCCACTGAGGGAGCGCCAGAACAGCAGGCTGTCAGGATCAAGACAGCTGCCAGGGGGCTGCTTATGGCCTCTGACACCCAATTGCTCAGGGCTTCCCAGTGCCCCAGCCCCTCAGGGGCTCCCCCAGCCCAGCACACCTTCCCGGCGGCAGCGCCGCAGCCCCACAGCAGCTCCAGAGCAGCCCCATCAAGAGGCACCTCAGAGCCCTCAGCAATCCAGCCAGCACCACACGGGCAGGAGGACACGGATGGCGCTTCCTGCCTGGCACAGGGCTTGTGGCCATCTCCAGGCACTGCTCTCACAGGGATCCTCACAGCTCTGGCCCCTGCCCACCTGCTCTGTTGGCAGCACTAAGGCAGAGGGGCTTCTGGCCATTTTCCCTGCAACACTGAACACCTGGGCAGATGCTAAGTACAAGCACACTTTCCTTTTTCAGGAAAAATGCTTAAGGCAGCCATGAACTGCAAAGAGAGACACTGGATAGAATGAGGGTCTGTGGGGAGAAATCACACCTGCCTCCCTTCTGAACCACCCCGAGGACCTGGACAGGGCTGTGCTGTGTTCTGGGCACTGACCTGGAACTGAGGGATGTGGAAAAGGCCTTTGGTGTCAGGGATGTTGAGAAGGCTGGGCACTGTAACTGTGGGACCTCATTCAAACCCCTTGGAAAGGCCAGAGCCATCCCAGAGAGTCCTGGGCACTTGGGAAGGGCAGACATGGAACCAGTCTGCAAACAGGGCAGGGAAGGGGACTGGCAGAGTCACAGGCTGGTCAGGCTCAGCAGGGAAGGGGATGTGGCAAATCCTCCTGCAGCCATTCCAGGCACTGGAAGCATAGGGCAGGGACTGCAGAACCCACGTGGGAGGGAAAGGAAGGGGATGTTGTGTGCCCAGACTTCAGCCAGGCCTGTGACAGGGTCTGCTGTGGTGTCTTCAGAGCCAGACTGGAGAGAGCTGGGCTGAAGGAGTGGAACATGGGCTGGGTGGGAATTTGGCTGAACAATGAGGGCCAAATGTCATCCATGGCACAGAGTCCTCTCGGCAGCCACGCCCTGGTGACACCCCTCAGTGACCAGCCCTTGACCACCACTGTGGAAGATTTCTATTATCTCTACAAGGACACGAAATGCACTTTCAATTCCTTTGTGGATGCTGCCAAGTTGCAGGGAGTCTATGACTGAACTCATCTAGTTAATGGCGACTGCAAAATGTAATTGGGCAAAATGACTGAGTTTGGTAAATTTGTCTTGCTCTCAGGTACCAAGCAAGCCACAAGAAAGGGCAGAAAAAACTTATGCATCAGAAGAAAGGCAGTTCAACAGGAAACAACTCAAACCAAATCAAAAAACCACCAAAGACAACCTAAACAACCCAAAGCAAGACCCACCCACAACAACACAAAAACCCCACAAACAAACCAACCACAAAAAGAAAAGACCAAAACCAGAAAAAATAAAAATCAGCAGGAAATCTCCTGTCAGCAGAAGATATTTAAATACCTTGTGGCAGGAGAGAGTTCTGTATTTGTTGGTTTGTTGTTGTTTTGAAAGTAAAATGTCTTTAAAAAAGAAATTAATACCCTACCTCCCTTGTCCCCCGCTTCTCTCAGTTAAGTGCTGATCCTGGTGTGACATGGAATGGAACAGCCTTTGGGCCAGTCCAGCCCAGCTGTCCCATCGCTGTTCCCCAGGAACACTTGCCCACCCCAGGCCCATAGGTTGAGGGGTTGCAGACGCCTCATGCAGGGCAAGCACTAAGACAAGGACCGGAGAACAGAACAGCCCAGCCTTGGAGAAACTGATGAAGGTTGTACCTCTGGAAAACAGAAGTCACACAAAATGCAAGCAGGATGCCATCTCAGCTCTGCAATGCTGACAAAATAGAAGTTATGCAGAACAATAATATCACACTTACTCAAAAGGGGGGTCAAAGAACAGCCACCTAAAAAGGACACCGGATGTTGAAGACAAACCCCAAAGAACCATGTAAGGACTTGTGATACTGGGTGCAACTATGTCAAAGGAACTCAGAGGAAATGGGGATAGCTAATGAATACATAATCAGTGTGTGTGATAAAAACTGTTTATTTAAAGCTCAGTGCACTCGAATGGAGGAAGGATGGCCCAAGTGACCAGCATACTGTAACAAAGAAGATCTGCTTTCAAATACTAAAAACTGTATGAGAAGGTTTCTACCCAGTGGATTTCAGTATCAGTGGTGTCCTTGACTCCATTATTCCCCACAGTGTAACAAGGGCCCCTTGGTTCCATGAGGCCCTGCTGTATAACAATGGACCCTTGGTTCCATTGGGTTCCATACTGTCTAAATGGCCTCCTTGGTTCTGCACCGCCACAATGCTCTCCTTGGTTACACGAGGCCTTGGTGTGTCACAACAGCCCCTTGGTTCCATGAACTGCCAGAGTGTCACCCTGGCCTCTTGGATCTGCAGTATCACAATGGACAAGTGGTCATAAGGAGCCCCACTGTGTCACCATGAATATTTGGTTCTATGAGGCCCCACAGTATCACAACGGTCCCTTGGTTCCATGAGGTTCCACAGCATCACCATGGTCTCCTGGGATCTGCAGTATCTCTATGGACCATTGGTTCCATCTGGCCCTGCTGTGTCACAGTGGTTCCATGGTTCTATGAGGCCCCACTGTATAACAATGGAATCTTGGTCCCGTCACGTTCTGTACTGACACAATGGTCTCCTTGGTTCTGGACCGTAACAATGGACCCTTGGTTCCATGAGGTTCCATGACGTCACAATGGTCTCCTTGGTTCTGGACCGTAACAATGGACCCTTGGTTCCATGAGGTTCCATGACGTCACAATGGTCTCCTTGGTTCTGTTGTGTGAAAATGGCTGCTTGGTTCCATAAGGTTCCTCGGTGTCGCAGTTGTTTCCTTGGTTCCATGAGGCTCTCCAGTCTCACAATACCCCATAGTTTCCAGGAGCTTCTGTCCTGTCAACCATGTCTTTTGTTCCAATCAGGCCCTGCAGTGTCACAATGGCCCCTTAGTTCCATGAAGTTCCACAGTGTAACATGGTTGCCTTGATTCCAAGAGGTTCCCCAGTGTCACAATGGCCCCTTAGTTCAATGAGGTTACACAGCATCACCATGGTCTCCTTGGATCCGCAGTATGTCTATGGACCATTGGTTCCATCTCGCCCTGCTGTGTCACAGTGGTTCCTTGGTTCCATGAAGCCCCACTGTATAACAATGGAATCTTGGTCCCGTAAGGTTCTGTACTGTCACAATGGTCTCCTTGGTTCTGGACTGTAACAATGGACCCTTGGTTCCATGAGGTTCCATGATGTCACAGTGGTCTCTTTGGTTCCATGAGGCCTTGCTATGTCACAATGGACCCATGGTTCCATGAGCTTCTGTAGTGTCACCATGGTCTCCTCAGATCCACATTGTCACAATGGACAATTGGCCCCATGGGCCCCTGCTGTGTCACAATAAACCCTTAGTGCCATGAGGATCTGTGATGTCACAATGGTCTGCCTGGTTCAGTGAGGCCCTGGAGTGTCACAGTGGCTGCTTGGTTCTGTGAGCTTCCATAGCACCAAAAATGGTCTCCTTGTTTCTGCAGTGTCATTATGGACCCTGGTTCCATGAGGTCCCTAAATGTCACTGCTCTCCTGGGTTCCATGTAGCCCTGCTGTGTCAGCATGGCCCCTTGGTTCCATGAGTTTCTGTACTGTCAGCAATGGTTCCTCTGTTCCAATGAGGTCCTGCAGTGTCACAATGGATCCTGGGTTCCATGAAGTTTCTCAGTGTCACAATGGCCCCTTGGATCCATGAGGTCCCATAGTGTCACCATGGTGTCCTTGGGTCCACACTGCCATAATGGACCATTGTTGCAGCCAAAAGAGCTGCTAATAAAGCCCAGGGTAGGAAACCAAAAAGGGCCTTTGCATGGTATCCACAGATGTTTAATTCAGCCGTGCAGTGAGATGTTAATGGTCACAAGGCAGGACTCCTGGGGGCAGTCCAGGTTTCTGTATCTCCAGAGGTAAGGAAGGAGCAGTGGCATTGGGGCAGTACAAAGATGGGGACCAAGGGGGAATGGGGAGGGAGTGGCTGAGGGACATAGAACAAGGGGAAGGAGCCAATGGGGTCAAACAGCTTTTGAGGGAAGTTTCTTGTGTCTCCCTAACCCAGGGAATGCCTCTCAGGGTGTCCACTGCTGCAGAGTCTCAAATTGGCCCCTTAGTTCTTTTGAGCTCCTCAGGATCACAGTGGCCCCTTGGCTGCATGAGGCCCAGCTGTGTCACACAGGCCCCTTGCTTCCATTGGGCCCCACAGAATCACAATTGTCCCCCCTTAGTTCCATGAGCCTCTGCAATGTCACAATGGATCTTTCGTTCCATGGGTCCCACAGTGTCCCATGAATCCTTAGTTCCATAGGGTCCTGTAGTCTCACAGTGGTCCCTTGGTTCTGCACTATAAGAATCCCCCTTGGTCCCTTTGAGCCCCACAGTGTCACTATTGTGCCCTTGGTTCCACGAGGCCCTATGTGTCATAATGGCCTCCATGGTTCCATGAGGCCTTGCTGTGTCACAATGGCCCTGTTGGTTCCATTATGCCCTGTAGCCACAGCAATGGTCTCCTTGGTTCTGCAGTGTCAGAATGTCTCCTTTGTGTCAGGGAGCTCCACAGTGTCACTGTAGTCCCCTTGATTCCACAAGGCCCAGCAGTGTCACAATTGCCCCTTGGTTCCAATGGGTTCTGAAGGTCCATAATGGTCTCCATGGTTCCAAGAGGCCCTGAAATCTCCCAATGCACCCTTGGTCCCAAGGCCCCTGCAGTGTCACAAGGCTGCCTTAGTTCCATCAGGCCCTGCAGTGTCTCAGTGGCCCCTTGGCTCCATGAGGCAAAGCAGAATCAGAATGGCCCCTTGGTTCCATGGAGCACCACGGTGTCACCATGGTCCCATTGGTTCCACAGGGCCCCACAGTGGAACAATGGACCTTTGGTTCCATGAGGTTCCTCAGTGTCTCAGTGGCCCCTTTGGGTCCCTGTGGCCCCGCTGTGTCACAGTGGCAGGTGGTTCCATGAGGCCCCACAGTGTCCAAATGGTCTCCTTGGTTACTGGAAAGCCCTACAGAGCCACAAGGGACCCTTGGTTCCACGAGGCCTTGCTGTGTCACAATGGACTTTTGGTTCCAGGAGCTTTCACACTGTCAACAATGGTCTGAGCACTGCAGTGTCACCATGGATCCTTTGTTCCATGAGGTTCCAGAGCATAACATGATCCCCTTGATTCCAGAAGTTTCTGCAGTGTCCCAATGGACCATTGGTTCCATGCAGCCCCCCCACTGTCACAATGACCCCATGGCTCCATGAGCTTCCACACTGTCAGCAATGCTCTCCTCGGTTCCACGAGGCCTTGCTCTGATACAATGGACTTTTGGTTCCATGGGGTTCCACAGCATCCCAATGGACCCTTTGTTCCATGGGGTTCCACAGTGTCACAGCTGACTCCTTGATTCTGTCAGCCTCTGCTGTCACCAAATGTCCAAAATATCAGAATAAGACTCCTTGACACTAATTTGGTGTTTAGGACAGGATAATTTATTCAGACCTAAGGTCCAACATGGAATAACTCCTAATCTTACGTGGAAATGTAATTCTACCAGTGTGTTGGTTATATACAGTCACTAAATGTGAATTACAATTTACCCATTTCCATATACCCCACCCCAAGTTCCCAGATTCAGGCCTTGTTTTCTCTATCCCTGCACCCTTGAGCCAGATGTCTTCTTCTTCCCTTCAAACCATCCTTGCTGGGAAAGCAGCCCCTGCATGCCTTGTTCCTGTGCTCAAAGTTCACAGGCAGGGTAAAAATGGAATGAACCTTATTGGTATCAGCCCAAGGCTTTGTGTGGGCAAGCAGAGGCAGGCAGGAGGCAGAGCTGTCAGCAAAGGAAGGGGCCAGCCAGGTGGGGCAGCCGGGGGATGCCGACAGCCTGCAGGGACAGAGGCGCAGGGCAGGGACACCGTAGGACAGCCTGGGCTGCACAGGGCACAGGCATGTGCAGCAGCTGCAAGGCCCTGACAGAGCCAACTCCTGCAGCACTTTGGCCATGGCTGCTGGGCCTGGGCCTGAGGCAGGAGCAGGAGACAAGTGACCCTTGCAGACCTGGGGCCTCATTGCCTCCTTGTCCCTGCTCAGCAGCCTGGTAGGGGCCGCCCCATGCTCCTGCCCTTGGCATTGCACATCCCCACATGGCAGTGCCCATCCCGGGAAGAGCCCTGAGCAAGGAGGGAGGGACAGGATCTGCCTGGCCAGGGGCTGGGGCTCAGGCCTTGGCCCTTTGCATTCCTGAAACACATCCAGCTTTGCTCAGCACCAGAGACACCTTTGCCTTGTTTGTCCCCAGCTGTCATCACTGCCTCCAGTGTTCTGCTCTACCGGGAACCTGGGGACACTTTCTCATTCATGTCCCTCATTGGGACCCATTAAAACTTAAAAAAAACTTTGGAGTCTAAATTTGAGTTCTTGAGAAGTTTCTTGAAGACACTCTCAGGGACTGAGTCTGATGTACACAACGCCAAAGCCCTGAGCGGGTCATTAAAATATTCCTAGTCCACTTATGGAGAAAAATTTCAGAGATCTTGTCAGAAATACACACTCTGATTTTAAAGGATGTGATTTATTTTATTTGTCTTTAGATCAGAGCTGATTGCAGCATTCTGTGATTGATATTGACCAAGGGTCTCTCCTCAGCAGCTCTGGCCTGCTCACAGAAGCTGTGCCTTGAGTTCTGACCCAGTGTGGACAACCTCGCTCCACATTCCCCAACCCCATCCTGTCTGTCCTCACTCCCCTGGGACCTGCTCTGCTTGGAGAGTTGACTGCACCCACCCTAAGAGGGATTTTCCCTTTTTGGGGTTTCTGAAGTTATCTCAAACTCCTGAGTTTCCCCACTGGAAACAGACACACTGCTCAGGTGTGTGCCAGCCCAAGGTGCCACCAAAGCCACTGCAGACCTGACCTGGGCCAGCTCTGAGGGTGGATCATCAGCCCAAGCTGCCCTGGGCCACTGCAAGGGGCTGTGGCCATGGGCACTGCACTGACCCCACTGCTGGGTTTGGCTGCCACGGCAACCCTGAGAAATTAAACTGTCCTTGGAAACACTGGGGAGGACTGGGACATACTGGGGGACACTGGGAATGCTGTGGGAGACACTGGGACATATTGGGAGTGACACTCTGGATGGGCTGGGGTAACCTGGGAACACGAGGAAGGCTGAGGGGTAATCTGGGTGGACTGGGATGGACTGTGGGGGTACACTGGGACATACTGGGATGTAACAGGACATACTGGGAGTGATACTGGGGGATACTGTGACAAACTGGGGACACTGGGTCATCCTGTGGATGACATTGGGGGGGAACTGGGAATGAACTCAGGTGTATTGGGAAGGACTGGGCTGTACTGGAAGGGGTTTGGAGGGGCACTAGAGTTGTACTGGTCTGTACTGGGGATGAACTGGGCTGGACTGGGAGGGACTGGAGAGTTTGAATGGGCTGTTCCTGCCTCCAGCACCTCCCATTTCCTGAGGCCCCGCCCATAACTGCCCGCAGCCAATCAGTGCCGGAGATCGGGGCCTAAGCAGGCGGTGCCTAGGGTCAGCGCCATCTTTTCTTTTTGCCTACAACTCCCATGATGCCCCGCGACCCAATTGAGCCCCATTGAAGCCGGGACTCCAACGCCCGTCACGCCCCGCGCTCCAAAGAGCCCCCGGGATCCGCCCCCATTTGTCCCATGAGTTTCCTCCAGACCCTCCAGGATCCCTCAGCGCCCCCTCAGCACCTATTCGGGACCCCCCAAAAGCGTTCCCCGACCCCCTGAGTGCTCCCAACCCCACAGATGCTCGGCACAGACACTTCTGGGAATTCATCTCCTCTCATCCCCCAGAGCCCCTCAGAACACAGTCCCGCGCCTAAATCTCCTGCCGTGCCCCGCGCCCTAAAGAGCCCGGTTAGAGCTCCCCGAGCTCCCCGCAAGGGCTCCCGAACCGTTTACGGTTCCCCAAGGACCTCGAGTCGGGCTCCGACGCAAAAGTGTCCCCCAAGAGCCTTCCCGGACCCCCAAATTCCGCGTTCCAACCACTTCCGGGACTACAGCTCCCATCATGCTCCGCGGCGCACGTCCAGCGCTTTTTCAGCCGGGACTTCAGCTCCCGTCATGCCCCGCGCCCCGCCGAGAGCCAGTGCAGCTGCACCTGGAACTCCCGTGATGCTCCGCGGCCCCGTTCAACCGTATGATACCCGCGCCTTCAACTCCCATCAGCCCCCGCGCCCCAGAGAGCCCCGTCAGAGCCCCCCAAGGGCCCGCCCGGACGCCGAAGGGCCCCAAATTCCCCTCCCTGAGCTCCAAGGGTCCCCCTGCACCCCCAAGTGCTGCCCCGGACCCTGAACTGTCCCTCAGAATCCCTAAGTGCCCCTCCAAGTGCCCACCCGGCTGCCCCAAGTGTCCTCCAGAGCCTCAAGTTCTCTCTGAATTCCCTCCCCAGACCCAAAACTGCCCCAAATGTGCCCCAGAAATGTCTCCAGGGACCCCAGAGTGGCCCCTTTTACCCTGTCTTAAAATACTATGAAAAAGATTACAAAAGGACATAAAGTAGGACTAAGTAGCATAAAGAGGGCAAAATAAATAGCGAATAGTGGTTAATTAATTCATTAAGGGAATTATGTTATTTTTAATCAACAGCCAATGATTTTTTTAGTTTCTAAAATTTGTCAATTTTAAAATATAAATATAAATAATGTTATAAAATAGAGAGAAACATCATAAATTAGAGAAATAGAATTAAATTTTTATTAATTAAACAAGTTTATTAATAAGAAAAAAGATGAGGGGTTTTTTTTTTTTTTGGCATGTCAGTCCTAGGTGGGCGATGTCAGACACGGTGAGGCTGGGGATGAGGAGCAGCTTGTCCAAACAGGCTCAGCCTGCAAGTGGCTCATTCTTCTCCCTGCCCAGACCTCCTCAGGAGACATTCAGCATCAAGATCACCTGGGGAATGCTTCTGTCACCTCTTCTCTGAAATGAAAAATAAAATAATATTACCTTGACTAAAACCAGATATCATGAGGTGCACTTTGGAATCTCCCTCCTGGAGGGAACTCCAAGCTGACTCCAATCCCTGCACCAGCCCTGGAGACTCACAGACAATGGAAGGGAGACAAAGAGCTCCTGAGGGCTTTCTGAATTTTAATCAGCCCCACGGTGGCTTTGGGGCTGGCTCCAGGAGCCTCAGGCAGCGAGAGAAGGATGAAGAAGCTGCTCAAGGAGTCAGCAGCCAAACCCCAAGTGCCTTGGAGCACGGCTGGGCCCCAGGGAGGGCAGGGAGTGCCCAAGGCTGCCCAGGCAGTGCTGAGAGCAGATCCTTGAGGCCAGGAGTGCAGGGAGCCCAAGGCTCTGGGCAGGGCACTGCAATGCTGAGCAAGGCCTGGCTTGGCTGCAGGGAGCAGAAAGGCCAAGCCCTGAGCCCAGCCTGGGCCAGCAGGGCCTGTCCCTCCCGGCTGGCTCGGGGCTCTTTGTGGGCCAGGGGGATGTGAGGGGCAGCAAGGACAAACGCCATCAGCCTGCAGCCCCTGCCAGCCTCCCCAGGGAGGCCGAGGCAGAACCAAAGTGCAGCCCCTGCCAGGAAAGTTCCTCCTGTGGGGCTCCAGAGGCGCTGCCCGAGCCCAGGGCACAAAGGCCTGGGTGCCTGTGGCCCTGCCAGCCCTGCCCAGCCCTCGGCCATCTGTCCTGCAGGCTGTGCCCCCTGGGCGTGCTGCTCCTCTGCCCTGGCCGGCTGCACTCGCCCATCTCGCTGTGCCCCAGCATTTCTCACCCAGCGTTTCTGGGCCCTCCCTGGGCTCCCTGCACCCAGTGCTGCCGGCTCCTGGCACACAGAGCCCGGCCATGGCCCAGCCTCACGCTGGGACACCTCCAGCACCAACATTCTGCCCTGCGAGGGACTTTGCTTTCTCCTTAGCTCCAGGCTGAACCTTCCAAGCTGCACTTGGGGGAGGTTTCCTGCAATTCCCACTGCCAAGGAAAGCTCTGTCTCCTGCTGCTCACAAACAGAGTAGGGCTAGAGGGAGATGTGCTGGTCAGAGGCTGTTTGGGGCACAGTGACCATGAAGATTTTGAGTTTTAAAATATTCTGTGAAAAAACGAGGGGCATCAAAAAACATCTGCAACTGGCTGGATGGCCAGGCCCAGAGAGGGGTGGTGAACACTGCTGCATCCAGCTGGCAGCCAGTCACCAGTGGTGTCCCTCAGGGCCCTTTGCTGGGGCCAGTCCTGTTCAATATTTTTACTGACAAATTGGATGAGGGTGTTGAGTCTTTCATTAGTAAATCTGCAGATGACAGTAAGCTGGGAGTTTGTGTCCATCTGCTGGAAGGTAGGAGGGCTCTGCAGAGAGACCTGGAATGGTTGGATGGATGGGAAGTGTCCAGTAAGATGAAGTTTAATAAGTGCAAGTGCTGGGTCCTGCACTTTGGCCACAACAACCCCTGCAGTGCTACAGGCTGGGGACAGAGTGGCTGGACAGCAGCCAGGCAAAGGGACCTGGGGACACTTATGGACAGCAGGCTGGACATGAGGCAGCAGTGTGCCCAGGTGAGCAAGAAGGCCAATGGCTCCTGGCCTGGATCAGGAATGGTGTGGCCAGCAGGAGCAGGGCAGTGATTCTTCCCCTGTGCTCAGCACTGGTGGGGCCACACCTTGAGTGCTGTGTCCAGTTCTGGGCCCCAATTTAAGAAGGAGATAGAGGGGATGGAGTGTGTCCAGAGAAGGGCAACAAGGCTGGTGAGGGGTCTGGGACACATGTCCTGTGAGGAGCAGCTGAGAGAGCTGGGGTTGTTTATTCTGGAGAAAAGGAGGCTCAGGGAGACAAGGTGGTGTCAGGGCACAGGTTGGACTTGATGATCTCCAAGGACTTTTCCAACCTTGCTGATCCTGTGACTCTCTGGAACCACCCATGGAGCAGTTGCAGGATGAGCCCTGGGCCTCCTCTTGAGAAGCTCCAGCAGCCCAGGTCCCTCAGCTTCTCCTGCCAGCCCCAAAGCCCATCCTGTCAGTCCTGCAGAGCCTCTCCAACCCCTCCTCATTGCCCAGAACAGGGAGCCCCAGAGGCAGACACAGCAGCCCAGATGTGCCCCCCTGGCCTGTGGTGCCTCTGGCAAGGGAGCAGCATGAGGCACTGCAGGAGCCTGCAGACAATTCCTGCAGCACTTGTCACACCAGGACAGAAGACAAATGTGACACCAAGGAAATGCTCGGGGCTATTTGGGGCTGGCTGCCAGGCAGCCCTGGCTCTGAGCAACAGCGTCTGCAGTGGGACAGGAAACTCCCAGCTGATGGGAACAAACTTTCTGTCTGACTGCAGAGGCCAGGACAAAGCTGAGTGGTTTCCCTTCTGTCTCCCAGCCCTTGCTGGCCCCAGGGGCTGATGGCATTTGTGCTCCCTCAGGTTCATGTCCCCACACCAACAGCATGGGGGTGCTCCTGCCTGCTCTGTGCAATGCAAACAGGGGCTGCTGAGCCAGTACTGCTGTGTCTGTGCCTGCAAGGATGGGGCACCTGTGTGAGCTGGGGGAGAGGCCAGGGCTGCAGAGGGGGGATGTTGTTGGCAGCTCTGGGACGCTGCCCTGGGCTGTCCAGTGCACTGGGGATGGATCAGCCCCTCCTCTGCTGCTCCTTCCCAGCTCACACAGGGCCCTTGCAGAGACCCAGCCATGCTGTTTGCCCCCAGCCTGCCCACGGCCAGCCTGGAGCTGCTCACGGGGCTTTTCTGTGCTGAGCATTGGCCTGTGTGTTCTTGAGAGAGCCTGGACAAGGAGCCTGGAGCCCCCAGTGCCCAAGGCCTGAGGCGTCAGCGCTGCCCCAGCAGTGCCCATGGCCTGTCCCTGCTGCAGCCCCAGCACTGCCACCCCAGGGCTGTGCCTGGCCCCGAGAGCACTCAGGCCCTCCAGCAACACCAGGGCCATCAGGACAGCAGGGAGGGCCACAGGAGCAGCACTGGCAACACCAAGTGCTGCTGCTGCTGGGCACAGCTGCTGTGCCAGCCCTGATCTGCCCCCAGTTCTGCACACAGACATTGCTGCTGCAGCTCCAGAGGAGGCAAGAAAAGGGGGCACCTCTGGTGAAAACTCTGCTGTGAGATCTTTTGGTTCATTTAAAGCCACCAAGAGCACAGTTCCTCATTGACACAGTCTGGGGCCACAGCAAAGTTGGAGAGAAACAAAGTGAGAAATAGCTGAAACAATGCCCTTTGCTTTGGGAGAATATTAGAAAAAATGAAAAAAGAAAGAAAAAAATAACCAATACACCAGAAACTACTAAATATGACTTTTATTACAAGAGATATGCAGAAATTGGCAACCACTTCAATGTTTCTGAAATTTTCCAGTCGTCAGTCTCCTCACTGCAGCCTTGAGCTCCTGGTTCCTCAGGCTGTAGATCAGGGGGTTCAGGGCTGGAGGCACCACCGAGTACAGAACTGACAGGGCCAGATCCAGGGATGGGGAGGACATGGAGGGGGGTTTCAGGTAAGCAAAAAATGAGGTGCTGAGAAACAGGGAGACCACGGCCAGGTGAGGGAGGCATGTGGAAAAGGCTTTGTGCTGTCCCTGCTCAGAGGGGATCCTCAGCACAGCCCTGAAGATCTGCACATAGGAGAAAACCATGAACACAAAACAACCAAAAGCTAAAACAGCACTAACAGCAATGAGCCCAACTTCCCTGTGTCTTGAGTGTGAGCAGGAGAGCTTGAGGATCTGGGGCACCTCACAGAAGAACTGGCCCAGGGCATTGCCATGGCACAGGGGCAGGGAAAATGTATTGGCGGCATGCAGCAGAGCATTGAGAAAGCCACTGGCCCAGGCAGCTGCTGCCATGTGGGCACAAGCTCTGCTGCCCAGGAGGGTCCCATAGTGCAGGGGTTTGCAGATGGACACGTAGCGGTCGTAGCACATGACGGTCAGGAGGGAAACCTCTTCTGAAATGAAGAAGTCAAACAGAAAGAGCTGTGCAGCACATCCATTGTAGGAGATGGTCCTGGTGTCCCAGAGGGAATTGTGCATGGCTTTGGGGACAGTGGTGCAGATGGAGCCCAGGTCGCTGAGGGCCAGGTTGAGCAGGAAGAAGTACATGGGGGTGTGCAGGTGGTGGCTGCAGGCTACGGTGCTGATGATGAGGCCGTTTCCCAGGAGGGCAGCCAGGGAGATGGCCAGCAAGAGGCAGAAGTGCAGGAGCTGCAGCTGCCGTGTGTCTGCCAATGCCAGCAGGAGGAAGTGGCTGATGGAGCTGTTGTTGGTCATATGCTATCTCTGGCCATGGGAGCTGTTCATAGAGGAAAGTCAGTGACAGGTTGGGAGAAACTTCCTCCAGTAAAATCAAAGCCTTTTCCCACAGTCCCTTCTCCTGTAAGACTCTGACACCCTTTTGATTTTCTAGGAGATTTTCCTTCAGCTTCAAGTGGGGATCCCTGGTTGGTGCTGTCTGAGTGGGACTTCAGCTTCAGGGCAGCTACACACAGGGTTTTTATAATTCAGCCTTGCCGTGCAGACTTTAGAGGGGGACAGGGACCATTCCTCATGTTCTACTTTGAAACTCTGTTAACACAGAACTCTCTCAGCATCTGCACTCCCACTGGCAGTGAACAGGAATGGTAAAGTCTGCTTAAATGTACTTGTGTTATTTACAGCCTTTCTTCTCCTCCCCAGCTGACTATTTGTGCGTGTCAGAAACTCTCAGCATTTCTACTGTCCTCAGGGAGAACAGTGAGTTCTCTGAGGTGAGGTGGTGAGTGGAGAGTGAGGGGAAGAGGTCTGTCACCCTGTCCTGCTCCAGGATTCTCTGGGCTTTCACCTTTCCCAGACCGAAGATGATCACCCTCCCATGTTTCCTTTAAAAACCATCCCCACACTGCTGAGAGCAGATGGATCCCCACAGTCCACCAAATGTCCATCCCCTTCTCAAGGTCTCAGCCCCACATTTGTACCCAGGGACACATGGGGCTCATTTCACCAACCCAACAGCATTTTCTCATCATAGACCTTCTGTGTCTCACCCTGGGGCTTTCAGATAACACAGAGATGCTGCAGGACAGGTTTATATCCTGGACGGAAGCTCAAAGCTTGGAAGGAAATCTCAGGGAGACTTCCAGGTATCCTAATGATGGCACTGGATTAAGGGAGATGCAACTCTTTCCCTGGATGTACTGACAGCATTGCCCAGAGCTGGGCACTGGGGACAGTGTCACCCTGAGCCAGCTGTGCCCCCTGCCAGAGCCCCCAGGGCCAGGCAGCTGCTCCCAGCCCTGTGCTCTGCAGAGGGAACTGGGCCCAGGGCTGCAGAGCTGCCCCACGGCTCTGCTGCAGCTCTGCCTGCACAGGAGGGGCTGCACGCCTTGGAGCCCTGGCCCTGAGGGCAGTAGCTTGGCTGGGGGCAAAAGAGGGAGGGGGCTTATGCAGAGGGAGGGGCTGCACTGGAGGGGATCCTGTGGACATCTTTAAACTCTCCCTGCCACACCATTTCTGGGTTTTGTTTCCTCTCATTCCCTGATTTTCTCTCTGCTTCCTAGAGATTTTCCTCCTGCAGGTGTTTCCCTGTGCCTGAGCTCTCCCTGCCAGCACTCACAGACCCCAAATCTCTGCACTCTCCCTGGCCCAACAGAACCCTGCCTGTTTGCAGGGCACTGGCTGAGGGCAGGTTCTGTTTTCAGGTGGGAGAAAGGAGAGCTCAGACTGAGCCTGATGGGTCCAGCAAAGGGGATGCTGGTGCTGTCCATGGGAAGAGGAGTGGCTAAAAACCACTTCAGGAAACTCCTGTAGACTTACAGAGTGCCCAAAGCTACAATCCAGGTGTCTCAGATACTTGTCAAAATTAGTAAATATATAATATTTTATTCTTTCCATTGTACAGGAGAAGGAAGTTGGAAACAATCTCAGGAAATTTCCTTGTCTTTCTAAAAATCATTACCTTTAAAATATTCTGGAAATTATCTGAAGCTCTCAGCTTGTCCTCCTCTACACCAGAGATACTCTGAGTTGTACTTACAGAACCTGTTTTAAGGGGGATGTTCCAGCTTTAGGAGATCATGGCAGGAGCTGCAGCTGCCTTGTCCTGCAGCCAAAGGTTCCTGTGCCAAGGGCTGCAGTGGTTCTCCTCCAGTCACATCTCAGCATCTTCCCAGCCCTGACTGATTGAAGCTCTCTGTGCGTCTGTGCTGTGCCCAGGGTGGCTTCAGGCAGTGCCCCAGCCCTGCTGGGCTGGGAGAGGAGCTGCTCCTCAGGAGAAATGTCTTTTTGAAGCTTTTCTTGGTTTTCCATGAGCTGCCTCTGTGCCAGAAGCCTGGCCCAACTCAGCAGCACTGACACAGCACAAGGATTTAATGACCCTCTTAGGGATTTGGTGTTGTTTACATCAGACTCAGTCCCTGAGAGAGTGTTCAAAAAACTTCTCAAGACCTCAAATTTGAATTGAAACACTGAAGTTTCTTGAAGTTTGAATGGGTCCCACTGAGGGACACAACTGAGAAAGTGTCCCCAGATTCCAGGTAGAGCAGAACACTGGAGGCAGTGATGACAGCTGGGGACAAACAAGGCAAAGGTGTCTCTGGTGCTGAGCCAAGCTGGATGTGTTTCAGGAATGCAAAGGGCCAAGGCCTGAGCCCCAGCCCCTGGCCAGGCAGATCCTGTCCCTCCCTCCTTGCTCAGGGCTCTTCCCGGGATGGGCACTGCCATGTGGGGATGTGCAATGCCAAGGGCAGGAGCATGGGGCGGCCCCTGCCAGGCTGCTGAGCAGGGACAAGGAGGCAATGAGGCCCCAGGTCTGCAAGGGTCACTTGTCTCCTGCTCCTGCCTCAGGCCCAGGCCCAGCAGCCATGGCCAAAGTGCTGCAGGAGTTGACTCTGTCAGGGCCTTGCAGCTGCTGCACATGCCTGTGCCCTGTGCAGCCCAGGCTGTCCTACTGTGTCCCTGCCCTGCGCCTCTGTCCCTGCAGGCTGTCGGCATCCCCCGGCTGCCCCACCTGGCTGGCCCCTTCCTTTGCTGACAGCTCTGCCTCCTGCCTACCTCTGCCTGCCCACACAAAGCCTTGTGCTGATACCAAAAGGGTTCATTCCATTTTTACCCTGCCTGTGAACTTTGAGCACAGGAACAAGGCATGCAGGGGCTGCTTTCCCAGCAAGGATGGTTGGAATGGAAGAAGAAGACATCTGGCTCAAGGATGCAGGGACAGAGAAAACAAGAAGTGAATATGGGATGTTGGGGTGGGTTTTATGGAAATGGGTAAATTGTAATTCACATTTAGTGACTGTATAATAGGAACATGCTGCGAGAACTGTATGTGTATGTAAGTTTAGGAATTATTGAATGCTGTACCTTAGACCAGAATAAATTATGGAATCTTAAACACCAAATAAGTGTTAAGGAGCCTTTTTCTGATATTTTGGGCATCTGGTGACAGCGGGACCTCACAGAACCAAGGAGTCAGCTGTGACACTGTGGAACCCCATGGAACAAAGGGTCCATTGGGATGCTGTGGAACCCCATGGAACCAAAAGTCCATTGTATCAGAGCAAGGCCTCGTGGAACCAAGGAGACCATTGCTGACAGTGTGGAAGCTCATGGAGCCATGGGGTCATTGTGTCAGTGGGGTGCTGCAGGGAACCAATGGTCCATTGGGACACTGCAGAACCTTCTGGAATCCAGGGGATCATGTTATGCTCTGGAACCTCATGGAACAAAGGATCCATGGTGACATTGCAGTGCTCAGAACATTGTTGACAGTGTGAAACTTCCTCGACCCAAAAGTCCATTGGGACCCAGAAAGGCCTCCTGGAACCAAGGGTCCCTTGTGGCTCTGTAGGGCTTCCCAGAACCAAGGAGACCATTTGACCATTTGGACACTGTGGGGCCTCATGGAACCACCTGCCACTGTGACACAGTGGGGCCACATGGAGTCAAGGGGCCACTGAGACACTGAGGAACCCCATGGAACCAAAGGTCCATTGTTCCACTGTGGGGCCCTGTGGAACTAACGGGACCATGGTGACACCTTGGTGCTCCATGGAACCAAGGGGCCATTCTGATTCTGCTTTGCCTCATGGAGCCAAGGGGCCACTGAGACACTGCAGGGCCTGGTGGAACTAAGGCAGCCTTGTGACACTGGGGGGCCCTTGGAACCAAGGGTGCATTGGGAGATTGCAGGACATCATGGAACCATGGGGACCATTATGGCCCTTCAGAACCCATTGGAACCGAGGGGCCATTGTGACACTGCTGGGCCTTGTGGAATCAAGGGACCACAGTGACCCTGTGGGGCTCCATGGGACAAAAGGGCCATTCTAACATTGTGCAACCAAGGAGACCATTGCTTTGCTATGGGACATCATGGAACCAAGGATCCATTGTGCCAAAGCAAGGCCTCATGGAACCATGGAGACCATTATGACACGTGGCCTCATGGAACCAAGGGCACGGTCGTGACACAGTGGGGCTCTGAGGGACCAAGGGGCCATTCTTATAGTGCAAAACCAAGGAGAGCATTGTGACACAATGGGGCATCACAGTACCACAGGTCCATTGGGACATGTGGCTGTGTGAAACCATGGAGGCCATTTTTACTCTTTGAGGCCTTGTGAAACAAAAAGGCCACTGTGGCACTTTGTGTCCCCATGGAACCAAGGAGTCCATTGTGACACTATGAGGCTTTGTTGGGCTAAAGGGCAGTTGTGACACTGTGTGGTGCCATGGAACCAAGGGACCACTGTGACACTACAGGGCCCCATGGAACTAAGGATTCATGGGACATTGTGGGACTCATGGAACCAAAGGTCCATTGTGACATTGTGGGGCCTCATGGAACTAAGGGGGGACAATTGTGATTCTGTGGGGCCCAAAGGAAGCAAGGGGCCTGTGTGACACAGCTGGGCCTCATGCAGCCAGGGGGCCACTGTGATCCTGAGGAGCCCAAAAGAACCCCGGGGCCATTTTGACACTCTGCAGCTGTGGAGACCCTGAGAGGCATTCCCTGGGCTAGGGAGACACAAAAAGCTTCTCTCAGAAGCTGTTTGACCCCATTGGCTCCCTCCCCTTGTTCTATGTCCCTCAGCCTCTCCCTCCCCATTCCCCCATTGGCCCCCCATCTTTGTACTGCCCCAACGCCACTGATCCCCCCTACCACTGGAGATACAGAAACCTGGACTGCCCCCAGGAGTCCTGCCTTGTGACCATGAACATCTCACTGCACGGCTGAATTAAACATCTGTGGATACCATGCAAAGGCCCTTTTTGCTTCCCTACCTGGGGCTGACACTACAGAAACTCATGGAACCAAGGGGCCATGGTGACACAGCAGGGCCACATGGAACCCAGGAGAGCAGTGACATTTAGGGACCTCATGGAACCAGGGTCCATTATGACACTGCAGAAACAAGGAGACCATTGTTGATGCTATGGAAGCTCACGGAACCAAGCAGCCACTGTGACACTCCAGGGCCTCACTGAACCAGGCAGAACATTGTGACACCACAGATCCTCATGGCACTAAGGGTTTATTGTGACACAGCAGGGGCCTATGGAGCCAATTGTCCATTGTGGCAATGTGGATCTGAAGAGACCATGGTGACACCATGGAACCTCATGGAACCATGGGTCCATTGTGACACAGCAAGGCCTCGTGGAACCAAGGAGACCATGGTGACATCATGGAACCTCATGGAACCAAGGGTCCATTGTTATGCTCCAGAACCAAGGAGACCACTGTGACAGTACAGAACCTCACGGGACCAAGATTCCATTGTTATACAGTGGGGCTTCATGGAACCTTCTTGTGGGAACTCAGCGCACCTCTCCTGACGTCCAGAGCTACCGAGAGAACCCTTGGGGGGCTCGGGAGCCTTGGAATGTTGCCAAAAGTACCTGGTGGCTCAACTTTGACCCTTCGAGAGATGTACCACCTGTATATGGGGATATGAGAATCACTGGTGTTTAAAGGATATAGAAATAGCACAATTACAGGTCAAAGCACAGATTTTAAGATTTTGGTACAGGGTGGTTGAAAAAACAAGATGGAGGGAGTTGGGGCCACATGGCTCTTCTTCCTTCTTCATGTCTTCCATTTTCTGTGTGACGTAGATATTTTTGATAGGTTCTTAGTGAAGGTACACTTAGAAATTAAAATGATAAGTATTGGGGACAAAAGATAAATATAGTTTACGTAGTCTTTGTTATAAAAAGCGGTCAGAGTGCCTTTGGCTGCCTTGCTGGTCAGACCCCGGCAGTAAGAAAAACTTGTAGATAAGAAATAATAAACAACCTTGAAGACCGAACCTGAGAGTCCAGCCTCGTCCTGCGAAGCCTGGGGGGCGAACCCATCTTGCCCTTGTCTGGGCAGAGACAAAAAACAGCCGGCCCAGTCAGGTTCTGGACTGTGACAATTGACACTTGATTTCATGAGGTTCCATGATGTCACAATGGTCTGCTTGGTTCTGGACCATAACAATGGACCCTTGGTTCCACAAGGTTCCATGATGTCACAATCGTCGCTTTGGTTCCATGAGGCCTTGCTGTGCCACAATGGACCCATGGTTCCATGAGCTTCCATGGTGTCACCATGGTCTCCTCAGATCCACATTGTCACAATGGGCAATTGGCTCCATGGGCCCCTGCTGTGTCACAATAAACCCTTAGTGCCATGAGGATCTGTGGTGTCACAATGGTCTGCCTGGTTCAGTGAGGCCCTGGAGTGTCACAGTGGCTGCTTAGTTCTCTGAGCTTCCATAGCACCAACAATGGTCTCCTTGTTTCTGCAGTGTCATAATGGACCCTGGTTCCATGAGGTCCCTAAATGTCACTGCTCTCCTGGGTTCCATGTGGCCCTGCTGTGTCACCATGGCCCCTTGGTTCCATGAGTTTCTGTAGTGTCAGCCCCAGGTAGGGAAGCAAAAAGGGCCTTTGCATGGTATCCACAGATGTTTAATTCAGCCGTGCAGTGAGATGTTCATGGTCACAAGGCAGGACTCCTGGGGGCAGTCCAGGTTTCTGTATCTCCAGTGGTAGGGGGGATCAGTGGCGTTGGGGCAGTACAAAGATGGGGGGCCAATGGGGGAATGGGGAGGGAGAGGCTGAGGGACATAGAACAAGGGGAGGGAGCCAATGGGGTCAAACAGCTTCTGAGAGAAGCTTTTTGTGTCTCCCTAGCCCAGGGAATGCCTCTCAGGGTCTCCACAGCTGCAGAGTGTCAAAATGGCCCCGGGGTTCTTTTGGGCTCCTCAGGATCACAGTGGCCCCCTGGCTGCATGAGGCCCAGCTGTGTCACACAGGCCCCTTGCTTCCTTTGGGCCCCACAGAATCACAATTGTCCCCCCTTAGTTCCATGAGGCCCCACAATGTCACAATGGACCTTTGGTTCCATGAGTCCCACAATGTCCCATGAATCCTTAGTTCCATGGGGCCCTGTAGTGTCACAGTGGTCCCTTGGTTCCATGGCACCACACAGTGTCACAACTGCCCTTTAGCCCAACAAAGCCTCATAGTGTCACAATGGACTCCTTGGTTCCATGGGGACACAAAGTGCCACAATGGCCTTTTTGTTTCACAAGGCCTCAAAGAGTAAAAATGGCCTCCATGGTTTCACACAGCCACATGTCCCAATGGACCTGTGGTACTGTGATGCCCCATTGTGTCACAATGCTCTCCTTGGTTTTGCACTATAAGAATGGCCCCTTGGTCCCTCAGAGCCCCACTGTGTCACGACCGTGCCCTTGGTTCCATGAGGCCACGTGTCATAATGGTCTCCATGGTTCCATGAGGCCTTGCTTTGGCACAATGGATCCTTGGTTCCATGATGTCCCATAGCAAAGCAATGGTCTCCTTGGTTGCACAATGTTAGAATGGCCCTTTTGTCCCATGGAGCCCCACAGGGTCACTGTGGTCCCTTGATTCCACAAGGCCCAGCAGTGTCACAATGGCCCCTCGGTTCCAATGGGTTCTGAAGGGCCATAATGGTCCCCATGGTTCCATGATGTCCTGCAATCTCCCAATGCACCCTTGGTTCCAAGGGCCCCGCAGTGTCACAAGGCTGCCTTAGTTCCACCAAGCCCTGCAGTGTCTCAGTGGCCCCTTGGCTCCATGAGGCAAAGCAGAATCAGAAAGGCCCCTTGGTTCCATGGAGCATCATGGTGTCACCATGGTCCCGTTAGTTCCACAGGGCCCCACAGTGGAACAATGGACCTTTGGTTCCATGGGGTTCCTCAGTGTCTCAGTGGCCCCTTGACTCCATGTGGCCCTGCTGTGTCACAGTGGCAGTTGGTTCAATGATGCCTTACAGTGTCCAAATGGTCTCCTTGGTTCTGGGAAGCCCTACAGAGCCACAAGGTTCCAGGAGGCCTTTCTGGGTCACCATGGACTTTTGCTTCCAGGAGCTTTCACACTGTCAACAATGTTCTGAGCACTGCAATGTCACCATGGATCCTTTGTTCCATGAGGTTCCAGAGCATACCATGATCCCCTTGATTCCAGAAGGGTCTGCAGGGTCCCAATGGACCATTGGTTCCCAGCAACACTCCACTGTCACAATGACCCCATGGCTCCATGAGCTTCCACACTGTCAGCAATGGTCTCCTTGGTTCCACGAGGCCTTGCTCTGATACAATGGACTTTTGGTTCCATGGGATTCCACTGCATCGCAATGGACCCTTTGTTCCATGGGGTTCCAAAGTGTCAAAGGTGACTCCTTGGTTCTGTGAGGTCCCACTGTCACCAGATGCCCAAAATATCAGAATAAGGCTCCTTAAAACTAATTTAGTGTTTAAGAGTGCATAATTTATTCTGGTCTGAGGTCCAACATGAAATAATTCCTAAACTTTCATAGACATTTAGTTCTTCCAGCATGTTCCTTCTATACGGTCACTAAATGTGAATTTAGCCTGGCTCCTGTGCTCAAAGATCACAGGCAGGGTAAAAATGGAATGAACCCTTTTGGTATCAGCCCAAGGCTTTGTGTGGGCAGGCAGAGGCAGGCAGGAGGCAGAGCTGTCAGAAAAGGACGGGGCCAGCCAGGTGGGGCAGCTGGGGCATGACAACAGCCTGCAGGGACAGAGGCGCAGGGCAGGGACACCGTAGGACAGCCTGGGCTGCACAGGGCACAGGCATGTGCAGCAGCTGCAAGGCCCTGACAGAGCCAACTCCTGCAGCACTTTGGCCATGGCTGCTGGGCCTGGGCCTGAGGCAGGAGCAGGAGACAAGTGACCCTTGCAGGCCTGGGGCCTCATTGCCTCCTTGTCCCTGCTCAGCAGCCTGGCAGGGGCCGCCCCATGCTCCTGCCCTTGGCATTGCACATCCCCACATGGCAGTGCCCATCCTGGGAAGAGCCCTGAGCAAGGAGGGAGGGACAGGATCTGCCTGGCCAGGGGCTGGGGCTCAGGCCTTGGCCCTTTGCACTCCTGAAGCACATCCAGCTTTGCTCAGCACCAGAGACACCTTTGCCTTGTTTGTCCCCAGCTGTCATCACTGCCTCCAGTGTTCTGCTCTAACTGGAACCTGGGGACACTTTCTCAGTTGTGTCCCTCAGTGGGACCTATTCAAACTTCAAGAAACTTCAGTGTTTTAATTTAAGTTTGAGTTCTTGAGAAGTTTTCTGAACACACTCTCAGGGACTGAGTCTGATGTAAACAACACAAAATCCCTGAGAGGGTCATTAAGGCCCTTGTGCTGTTTCTGGCCTGCCGAGCTGGGCTGGGCTCCTGGCGCAGAGGCAGCTCATGGCAAACCAAGAAAAGCTTCAAAGAGACATTTCTCCTGAGGAGCAGCTCCTCTCCCAGCCCAGCAGGGCTGGGTCACTGCCTGCAGCCACCCTGGGCACAGCACAGACGCACAGAGAACTTCAATCTGTCAGGGCTGGGAGGATGCTGAGAAGTGACTGGGGGAGAATCACTGCCAGACCTTGGCACTGCAACCTCTGGCTGCAAGACAAGGCAGCTGCAGCTCCTGGAGCCATCTCCTAAAGCTGGAACATCCCAATGCCTACAGAATCTGTGAGTACATTTTCTGATTATCTCTTGTGCAGAGCAGGCAGGGGCCCTGGGCTGTCCTGCAGAGCAGGGTCCTGCAGCCCAGGGTGCTGTGCTGGGGCAGGGACTCCGCTGCCTGCCAGGGACAGCTCTCCATCAATCCTGGGAGCTCCTCCCAGCACTTGGGGACAAGATCTGGGTGGAAGGAAAGAGCTGGTAAGCCTTGGACATATTCTCCTTGTGTGGTGAGGATGCTGCATTATTAAGGACTGCTCTCAGCATTTTTCCCTAGGATATTTCCTAGCAAACTAAGTGGTAAGCTCAGAAAAGCAGAACCTGCATAAAAGAGAAAAATCCTGCTTTTTAAAACTACATCTCTGGGATGCCTGGCTGGGAAATTGCACACAGATATTGTCACACAGATAGTGTCACAGATGTCTCACTTTGGGTTGAGAAAAATCAAAATCTCCCCTCAGACCTGAATACACCAGGCAGTGAAAGAAATCAGCACAGGGGCCTGTTAAGGCAGCAACAGCATCGCTTTTCCAGCCTCCTCAGGATTGCTCTAACATTGCCATCAGAGCCTGCAGGGCCAGAGCTGTCCCTGGGTAGTGCCTGAGTTGGGAGGGGTCTGTAGGGCAGAGCTGAGCCCCCAGGGCTGAGCTGGACTCTTGCAGCACAGGCAGGGCCCAGCCCTGGGCACAGGGAAGGAGCTGCTGGCAGGGCCAGATCCATGCAGCAAAGCCCTGGGCAGGCAGTGGGGGGAAAGTAACCCTGTGCTGGGATAGTTGAAATTCTCCAGAAACTGAAGTAAACCATAACTACTTATTCTACAGATATCCATGCCAAGGCACAGCAAATGTCCAACAGCAGCTCCATCAGCCGCTTCCTCCTGCTGGCATTGGCAGACACACGGCAGCTGCAGCTCCTGCACTTCTGCCTCTTGCTGGCCATCTCCCTGGCTGCCCTCCTGGGCAATGGCCTCATCATCAGCACCGTAGCCTGCAGCAAGCACCTACACAACCCCATGTTTTTCTTTCTGCTCAACCTGGCCCTCAGCGACCTGGGCTCCATCTGCACCACTGTCCCCAAAGCCATGCACAATTCCCTCTGGGACACCAGGGACATCTCCTACTCAGGATGTGCTGCTCAGGTGTTTTTCTTTGCCTTTTTCATTGCATCAGAATTTGCATTTCTCACTGTCATGTGCTACGACCGCTACGTGTCCATCTGCAAACCCCTGCACTATGGGACCCTCCTGGGCAGCAGAGCTTGTGCCCACATGGCAGCAGCTGCCTGGGCCAGTGGCTTTCTCAATGCTCTCATGCACACGGCCAATACATTTTCCCTGCCCCTGTGCCATGGCAATGCTCTGGGCCAGTTCTTCTGTGAAATCCCACACATCCTCAAGCTCTCCTGCTCACACTCCAGCTTAAGGGAACTTGGGCTTCTTGTGGTCACTTTCTGTTTAGCTTTTGGTTGTTTTATATTCATTGTTTTCTCCTATGTGCAGATCTTCAGGGCTGTGCTGAGGATCCCCTGTGAGCAGGGACGGCACAAAGCGTTTTCCACTTGCCTCCCTCACCTGGCCGTGATCTCCCTGTTCCTCAGCACTGACACATTTGCCTACCTGAAGCCCTCCTCCATTTCTTCCCCATCCCTGGATCTGGCCGTGTCAGTTCTGTACTCAGTGGTTCCTCCAGCCCTGAACCCCCTCATCTACAGCCTGAGGAACCAGGAGCTCAAGGAATCTCTCAGGAAAGCTGTGACTGGATGCTTTTCAGGCTTTTCATTGTCCCATAACAGCCCTCACAGTGCTTTGCATTGGGAGCCACAAAGGAGCTGGAAACACACCCCGGATTTGGCTCCTGCTGAGTCTCAGCATTCTCCCTCCATCAAGGGGCTGTGAGTGGGTCAGATCCTGGGAAGGGACACCAGGCCAGTGACCCAAATTAACCAAAGGGATATACTAGACTGTATGGCACTAGTTCTGGTATAAAAGCTAAGGAAGGAGGAGGAATAGCGGCCATTTCCTATTTACAGTGTTTGCCTTCCTGATCAACCACTCCACCTTCTGAAGTCTTGCTTCCTGGGAAGTGGCTGAACATCACTTGCTGATGGGAAGTAGAGAATAAAATATTGGGGTTTTTTTCCTCGTTACTGGTGCTTGTAAATACTTCTTCATTTGTTACAGAAAACTGCCTTATCTCAATCTACGATTTGTCTCTCCCAAGTAATTTTCTCTCCCCTGTCCAGCCAAGGAGGGGAGTGCTAAAGCAGCTTGGTAGGCATATGGGCTCCAGCAGAGGTAACCCACCAGAAGAAGCCAAAGAAGGCCTGCTTTCCTCTGTCAGCAGCTCTCAGTGCATATCATGAGAGGCCAAGTCTGCCCTTAAGCATATTTTTATTTTTTCTGCTTCTGATACTGCTATATTAAAAGAAATGCTATTATCTACCCCTTTCAACTTAATTAACCCCTCTTGTGTGACCCAGAGACATTGTGTAAGCAGGGAGTCTCACATTGTATTTAGGTGAAATAAATGAATATGCAACCACTTTGTAAAAAATTTTGTACTGTCCTTATTACAGCAGGAATGAACAGAAATGGGCACAGCTTTGTGGCTACCCCAGCTTTGGGATGGGCCCTGGGCCTGGAACAGGAGCAGCTCTTGAGGGCCCCAAGGCCGGGGCTCTTGTGCTGCCCTGGGCAGATGGGATGGCAGCAGGGGCTGCAGAGCTCTCAGGATCTCCTGCAGAGGAGAGCAGGGCACCCAGGGAGCCTCCTTGTGCCTTGGCCAGGCATGTTCCCCCATGGTGGGGCTGAGTCCTGTGGCAGCTGCAGTTGCTGCTGTGCCCTTGCCAGGGGCTGAGGCCGTGGGGCCAGTGCCCAGAGCAGTCTGGCCTGAACAGAGCAGTGGGGCCGGAGCTGGCTGGGCTGGGCTGGGGAGAGGCCCTTGGTGCTGCCCAGAGCTCAGGGCAGCTGGGAGAGCTTGCAGGGAGGTGGGCTGGGCTCATAGAGCCTGGCCCAGAAACCATCAGTGTCCATCTCAGCCTGGCTGAGCGTGCAGGGGCAGGACTCAGGACAGGCCTTATGGGGCAGGGCCAGCACCTGTGCAAGGCATTGAAAACAGGCAAATGCCCCAGAGAGGAGGCTGCTCTGTGCCCTTGGTAGAATGGACAGAGCAGGGAGGGGGCCCAGGACATTTGTCACCACCTGCCTCAGTCCCCAGCTCTTGGAAGACCTGGTGCTGAGTCCAGCTTTGCCCTGGGCTGAGTTTGGCTGTGGCCCAGCTCCATCCTCCTGTGGGGCTCAAGGCCTGTTCCCGGCCATGGCCAGCCCTGGCCAGCCTCTCTGCTGGCCCAGAGGCTGGCAGAGCCCAGGGCAGGGCTGTCTGTGCAGGCCCACAGGTGCCACGGGCTCTGCAGGAGCTGGCAGAGGCTGCCCAGCAGGGAGGCCATGGGGCACAAAGCACCAAGGCTGCTGTGGGCATCATGGCACAGGGGCCGCTCCCAGACGCAATGCTCCTGGCCTGGGCTGGGCCTACACAGGGGCTGTGCCACCATGGCTGGGCCAGCACAGGGCCACAAAGGGGCCACACAGCCACTGCCTCATGGAAACAAGGGGCCATTGTGACATAGCAGAGTCCCATGGAACCAAGGAAAGCATTGTGGCACGGGGAAAACAAGGAGAGCATTGTGACACGTGGCGTCCCACAGAACCAAACGTCCATGGTGATACTGTGGGGCCCAATGGAACCAAGGAGAGCATTGTGACACTTTGGGGCCTCAAGGAACCAAGTAGCCATTTTAACACTGCAGAACCAAGGAGACCATTGCTACACTGAGGGGCCCCATGGAGCCCTGGAATGCCTTGTGCCACCAATGGGCCTCACGGAACCAAATGTCCTTTGTGATGCTGTGGAACCAAGGGGCCATTGTGACACTTCAGGGCCTCATGGAACCAAGGAGAGCATTGTAGCACTGCAAGGGCTCATGGATTTAAGGAACTGTTGTGACACAGGGGAGGCCAATGGAACCAAGTGGCCCATTGTGACATTGTGGGGCCTCAAGGAACCAAGGGGCCATTGTGGCACTTCAGGGACTTCAGAAAGCAAGGGGGGATCATTGTGGCACTCTGGGGTCTTGTATAACCAAGACCCAGTGCAGCACTGCAGGGCCTGATGGAACCAAGGGCCATTTTAAAACTGCAGAGCCAAGAAGAGCATTGGGACACTGTGGGGCCTGACTGAACTGATGAGAATACTGTGACACAGTGAGACCTTATGGAAACAAGGATCCATCATGACACTTTAGTGTCTCAGGGAACCAGGAGTCCAATTGCGACACTGCAGAGTCAAGGAGATCTTTATGACACTACAGGGTCTCCTGGAACCAAGGGGCCATTGTGTCACTTTGCGGCCTTATGGAACCAAGGGGCCATTGTGACACTATGGGGCATCATGGAAGTGAGGGGCCATTGTGACACTGCTTCCTGAAATTGGAAAAAAATAAAAGAAACTGCTTGACACCAAGGGAGAAGTAAGAAGCAGCATTCTTTATTCAGCCAGATGCACAAAGGGGAATAGCTCTTCCCAAAGCTGTGCATGACGAGTACAAGAAAGTTCCTGCTTACAGACTGTATTTTACATACATATTCAGTGACTGTCACAGAATAAACATACACATGATCATCATTTCCCTGAAATCATTAACATATTTTTCCTCCCCTTCACAGAGGTGTTCTTCTGTCCTGGATGTCACTTTGGTGGTCCCTGGTGCTTGGTGAGGCCAGAGTCACCCCTGACTGCCTGGGGAACTGTTAAAAGTTGGTATAACTGGAGGTGGTCGCTTTGTAATCCTCCTTCTTACACAGTGGGCATTGTGCAGTTCCATGGGCCAAAGAGTTTTGAAGAACAAGCATTGTGTGTACTCACCAGGGGGACGTGGTTTTTCACGTGGTAACATCCTGTCCTTTGAGGCTTGGGAAGCTTCTCTTCTCTGAAAGACTTCCTAAGCCTCACATCAATGTCTGCGGGAACTAAATCTCCCTCCCCATCCCACAGCAGCCCTGCCTTTCCCTCCTCCAGCCTTGATCTCCAACACATGAAGTCCTGCAGTGTCCCAATGGACATTTGCAGGGCTGGAACTCCACTGCTCTGGAGCCAGGCTGAGAGAGCTGGAGCTGTTCCGCCCGGGCATGAGAAGGCTCCAGGGAGACATTAGAGCACATATCAGTACCTGAAGGGGCTTTGGACAAAGGCCTGGAGGGACAGGACAAGGGGGAATGGCCATGAAGTGAAGGAGGGCAGGTTTAGATGGAATATTGGGAAGAAATTCTTCCCAGTGAGGGTGGTGAGGCCCTGGCATAGGTTACCCAGAGAGGCTACAGACTCCTCACCTCTGGAGGTTTTCAAGACCAGGTTGGATAGAGCATGTCCCATGAATCCTTAGTTCCATGGGCCCCTGTAGTGTCACAATGGTCCCTTGGTTACATGGTGCCACACATGTTGTTCCTGCGCTGAAAGTTCACAGGCAGGGTAAAAATAGAATGAACCCTTTTGGTATCAGCACAAGGCTTTGTGTGGGCAGGCAGAGGCAGGCAGGAGGCAGAGCTGTCAGAAAAGGACGGGGCCAGCCAGGTGGGGCAGCTGGGGCATGACAACAGCCTGCAGGGACAGAGGCGCAGGGCAGGGACACCGTAGGACAGCCTGGGCTGCACAGGGCACAGGCATGTGCAGCAGCTGCAAGGCCCTGACAGAGCCAACTCCTGCAGCACTTTGGCCATGGCTGCTGGGCCTGGGCCTGAGGCAGGAGCAGGAGACAAGTGACCCTTGCAGGCCTGGGGCCTCATTGCCTCCTTGTCCCTGCTCAGCAGCCTGGCAGGGGCCGCCCCATGCTCCTGCCCTTGCCATTGCACATCCCCACATGGCAGTGCCCATCCCGGGAAGAGCCCTGAGCAAGGAGGGAGGGACAGGATCTGCCTGGCCAGGGGCTGGGGCCCAGGCCTTGGCCCTTTGCATTCCTGAAACACATCCAGCTTTGCTCAGCACCAGAGACACCTTTGCCTTGTTTGTCCCCAGCTGTCATCACTGCCTCCAGTGTTCTGCTCTAACTGGAACCTGGGGACACTTTCTCAGTTGTTTCCCACATTGGGACCCATTAAAACTTCAAGAAACTTTTGAGTCCAAGTTTAAATTTGAGTTTCTGAAAAGTTTTTTGAACACCCTCTCAGGGACTGAGTCTGATGTAAACAACACCAAAGCCCTGAGAGGGTCATTAAAGTTTTCCTAGTCCAGTTATGAAGAAAAATTTCAAAGATCTTGTCAGAAATACACATTCCAATTTTTAAGGATGTATTTTATTTTATTTATCTTTAGATCAGAGGTGATTGCAGCATTCTGTGATTGATATTGACCCAGGGTCTCTCCTCAGCAGCTCTGGCCTGCTCACAGAAGCTGTGCCTTGAGTTCTGACCCAGTGTGGACAACCTCGCTCCACATTCCCCAGCCCCATCCTGTCTGTCCTCACTCCCCTGGGACCTGCTCTGCTTGGAGAGTTGACTGCACCCACCCTAAGAGGGATTTTCCCTTTTTGGGGTTTCTGAAGTTATCTCAAACTCCTGAGTTTCCCCACTGGAAACAGACACACTGCTCAGGTGTGTGCCAGCCCAAGGTGCCACCAAAGCCACTGCAGACCTGCCCTGGGCCAGCTGTCAGGGTGGATCATCAGCCCAAGCTGCCCTGGGCCACTGCAAGGGGCTGTGGCCATGGACACTGCACTGCACTGACCCCACTGCTGGGTTTGGCTGCCACGGCAACCCTGAGAAATTAAACTGTCCTTGGAAACACTGGGGAGGACTGGGACATACTGGGGAACACTGGGGAGGACTGGGGTAACCTGGGAACACGAGGAATGCTGAGGGGCAATCTGGGTGGACTGGGATGGACTGTGGGGGTACACTGGGAGCTAAGAGGACATACTGGGAGTGATACTGGGGGGAAACTGTGATAAACTGGGGACAATGGGGACATTGGGGTCTTTGCAGAGAAGGCTGGGGACACTGGGGCATCCTGTGGATGACATTGGGGGGGAACTGGGAATGAAGTCAGGTGTATTGGGAGGGACTGGGCTGTACTGGGAGGGATTGGAGGGGCACTGGGGTTGTATCGGGTTCTACCTGGGATGAACTGGGCTGTACTGGGGTTGTACTGGTCTCTACTGGGGATGAACTGGGCTGGACTGGGAGGGACTGGAGAGGTTGAGTGGGCTGTGCCTCCAGCACCTCCCATTACCGAGGCTCCGCCCATCATTGCCTGCAGCCAATCAGCGCAAGAGATCGGAACCTCGGAGGCGGTGCCTAGAGGCAGCGCCATCTTTTCTCTTTGCCTACAACTCCTGTCATGCCCCACGACCCGATTGAGCTCAATTGGAGCCGGGACTACAAGGCCCGTCACGCCCCGCACTCTACAGAGCCTTGGGATCCGCCTCCATCTGACCCATAAGTGTCCCCCAGACCCTCCAGGATCCCTCAGTGCCCCCTCAGCGCCCATTCAAAACCCCCCAAAAGCGTCCCTGGACCCCCTGAGTGCTCCCAACCCCACAGATACCCAGCACAGCCACTTCTGGGAATTCATCACCCCTCATCCGCCGCGGCCCCAGAGCTCCTCAGAACACAGTCCCGCGCCTAAATCTCCTGCCGTGCCCCGTGCCCTAAAGAGTTTGGTTAGAGCTTCCGAGCTCCCCGCAAGGGCTCCCGAACCGTTTACGTTCCCCCGAGGACCTCAAGTCAGGCTCCGACGCAAAAGTGTCCCCCAAGAGCCTTCCTGGACCCCTAATGCCACGTTCCAACCACTTCTGGGACTACACCTCCCGTCATGCTCCGCGGCGCACGTCCAGCGCCATTCCAGCCGGGACTTCAGCTCCCGTCATGCCCCGCGCCCCGCCGAGAGCCAGTGCAGCTGCACCTGGAACTCCCGTGATGCTCCGTGGCCCCGTTCAACCGTATGATGCCCGCGCCTACAACTCGAATCAGCCCCCGCGCCCCAGAGAGCCCCGTCAGAGCCCCTCAAGGGCGCACCTAGACCCCGAAGGGCCCCAAATTCCCCTCCCTGAGCTCCAAGGGCCCCCCTGCACCCCCAAGTGCTGCCCCGGACCCCGAACTGTCCCTCAGAATCCCTGAGTGCCCCTCCAAGTGCCCACCCGGCTCCCACAAGTGTCCTCCAGAGCCTCAAGTTCTCTCTGAATTCCCTCCCCAGACCCAAAACTGCCCCAAATGTGCCCCAGAAATGTCTCCATTTACCTCAGAGTGCCCCCCCTTGACCCTCTATGAGAAAAAGATGATAAAAATTGCTGAAAAAGCCAATCACGTCTTTTTAAAAATCTTTAAAGTTTAATAGTAATAAAATGGTTATAAAAACAGTAATACAATTAGAGTAATAATAATTTGAACAAGTTGAATTAGGACAATATGAGACAATAAAAACAAAGAGTTACAGACGTCCAGGTACCTTTCTCTGGGCAGCACAAGCTCAAAAAAAAACACCTGTTAACAAAGGATTAACCCTTAAAAACAATGGCCTGTTGCATATTCATACACTTCATACACTTAAATTCCATTCAAACACAGGATTCTGTCTGGTCATCATCAATTTCTTCCTCTAAATCCTAACAGCACCTTCAAGGCGGGAAGAAGTTCCTTTCCTCTGATAAGAGGGAAATAAATTCTTTTTCTCTGAAAGATTTAGGTGTCCTATGGTTGCTATCTCCCTGCAAGTCCTTTCTTTAAAAAAGTATCCTACATAGCATAGTTTTTCTTTTAACATTTTTTATGACCGAAAACTATATTTAACAAACTACTTAAGAGAATTAGTACAGCATTACTTTCTAACACAACACATACAATATTCATTTTATTATTTGCAAAAAGCCAATCATAAAAAAAGCATTTTTCACAACAATAATGCCAAAAGGACTGCAAATATTACTAGTTACCATAAAGAGGAAGAAATAAATAGCCAATACAGATTAATTAAATAATGAAGGGAATTGTGTTACTTAGAACCAATTACCAATAAATTTATGGTTGCTAAAAATGTATTGATTTTTTGATATAAATATTTTAAAATGTAATGAAATATTGAAAATAGTATCATAATTAGGATAATAAAATTATAATTTTATTAATTAATAACTTTATTTATAAGGGAAATGCATAAATTTTTTTATGTTTTGCAATGTCAGTCGCAGGTGGGCAATGTCAGACACGGTGAGGCTGGGGGTGAGGAGCAGTTTGTCCAAACAGGCTCAGCCTGCAAGGGGCTCAGTCTCCTCCGTGCCCAGACCTCCTCAGGAGACATTCAGCATCAAGATCACCTGGGGAATGCTTCAGTCACCTCTTCCCTGAAATGAAAAATAAAAAAATATTTCCTTGACTAAAACCAGATATCATGAGGTGCACTTTGGAATCTCCGTCCTGAAGGGAACTCCAAGCTGACTCCAATCCCTGCACAAGCCCTGGAGACTCACAGACAATGGAAGGGAGACAAAGAGCTCCTGAGGGCTTTCTGTATTTTAATCAGCCCCACGGTGGCTTTGGGGCTGGCTCCAGGAGCCTCAGGCAGCGAGAGAAGGATGAAGAAGCTGCTCAAGGAGTCAGCAGCCAAACTCCAAGTGCCTTGGAGCACGGCTGGGCCCCAGGGAGGGCAGGGAGTGCCCAAGGCTGCCCAGGCAGTGCTGAGAGCAGATCCTTGAGGCCAGGAGTGCAGGGAGCCCAAGGCTCTGGGCAGGGCACTGCAATGCTGAGCAAGGCCTGGCTTGGCTGCAGGGAGCAGAAAGGCCAAGCCCTGAGCCCAGCCTGGGCCAGCAGGGCCTGTCCCTCCCGGCTGGCTCGGGGCTCTTTGTGGGCCAGGGGGATGTGAGGGGCAGCAAGGACAAACGCCATCAGCCTGCAGCCCCTGCCAGCCTCCCCAGGGAGGCCGAGGCAGAACCAAAGTGCAGCCCCTGCCAGGAAAGTTCCTCCTGTGGGGCTCCAGAGGCGCTGCCCCAGCCCAAGGCACAAAGGCCTGGGTGCCTGTGGCCCTGCCAGCCCTGCCCAGCCCTCGGCCATCTGTCCTGCAGGCTGTGCCCCCTGGGCATGCTGCTCCTCTGCCCTGGCCGGCTGCACTCGCCCATCTCGCTGTGCCCCAGCATTTCTCACCCAGCGTTTCTGGGCCCTCCCCGGGCTCCCTGCACCCAGCGCTGCCGGCTCCTGGCACACAGAGCCCGGCCATGGCCCAGCCTCACGCTGGGACACCTCCAGCACCAACATTCTGCCCTGGCAGGGACTTTGCTTTCTCCTCAGCTCCAGGATGAACCTTCCAAGCTGCACTTGGGGGAGGTTTCCTGCAATTCCCACTGCCAAGGAAAGCTCTGTCTCCTGCTGCTCACAAACAGAGAAGGGCTGGAAGGAGATGTGCTGGTCAGAGGCTGTTTGGGGCACAGTGACCATGAAAATATTGGGTTTCTAAATATTCTGTGAAAGGATGGGCATCAACAAATCTTCTACACTGGAGGTACAGAGAGCAGACTTTGGCCTATTGAGGATTCAGATTTGGAGAATACCAAATCAGGTACTGATTTTTTAAAGGCAATCAACACATTAAAACAAAGGGATCGAAGAAGGATGGACACATCTGAAGAAAGAAATTTTGGAGGAGTAGCAAAAGCCTGTCCTGCTGGTCCAAAAAGTGAGCTAGCAAGGAAAATGACTGGCCTGGATGGGCATGGAGTTTCTTCCAGGAACTCACAGAAAAAAAAGTGGATGCATCATCTTTGGTCAGGGCGGGGGGGGAACTCAGGAAATGTTTAAGGATGTTGCTAGAACCTGCAAAAGGAAAATTTTAGAGATGAAAGGTTCATTAGAGCTTAACCTGGCCACTTCTGTGAAGGATAATAATGTTTTTATAAATACATTAATGGCAAAAGGAGGGACAAGTACAACCTCCATTCTTTTTTGGATATGGGGAGGAATACAGTAACTAAAGCTGAGGAATAGGCTGAGGTATTTAACCCCTTCTTTGCCTCAGTTTACAACAATAAGTCATGTTGTCCTCAGGACAAGTGTTCTCCTGAGCTATAGATGGGGACAGGGAGCAGAAGAGCCCCCCTGTAATCCAGGAGGAAGCAGCTGGGGACCTGCTGAGCCACTCAGATGCTCACAGGTGTCTCTGGGAGCAGATGGGATCCATCCCAGGGGGTTGAGGGAGCTGGTGGATGAGCTGCCCAAGCTGCTCTACATCATTTACTGTGGGGGAAACTAGCAGCATGCAGAGGTTCAGGGTCATCACACCATTACCAATATGATCCAATCAAGCCAAATTTATTACCCTTAAAAAGACTATATTTATAATAATTCTCTACTGTCCCTGCATCTCTAGCTAATACATGACTGGTTATCCTAGCTGTTCATGTGTCTCAGATAGGATGCTGACTGGATCATCTAATTTTCCATGTGTCTGGCTGTGGATTTCTGTCCCACCCAAGAACTGTCTTTTTCCTTACTTTCTCAAGCTCACTGACAAACTTGCTGAGTCCAGATGACTCTTCTTCTATCTTTTTCAAGGATATACAGATCCCATTTTCTGAATATGTCAATTATTGTTTGTGAACGTGTCCATTGTCCATTATCCCAAGCAGGCTGGATTGTGCATTGGCTGAATATGGCCATTGTCCAGCAAAAACTCCTCAATCTTCAAAAAATCCACAACATTTTCCCTGCTTTGTTTTTGCACAAGCCAGACTGATTTAAAAGCACGGTCTATTAGTTTCCGCACACAGCGTAGTAAGCAAGGCACTATAAGCAGAATTGAAAAAAGAATACAAAGTATCATAATGCCGAAGCATACTAAATCCTTGAGCCAGCCTGGTATTCACCAGGATTTTCTTGTGAATAGATTTAGAGTGTTCAGAGAGATTCATGCAACACATCCCTTCAAAATCCTCACGTCCATGTCCTTGTGCTAGCAACAAAAAATCTCTAGCAGCCCTGTCTTGTAACACAGCGTGGCGTAAGCTACCTACATCAGTGGTAAGCTCATTCAGTATTGCAGATGTAATGTTAATTTGTTTCCCTGTCCAACAAGCCAATCATTTCAATTGCATAAGGGCCTGTGATGAGGCTACTCCTGCTGTAAAAAGTGATGCCAGTTTAACCAAAGGCCTATTCCACAATTCTACATTATCCTTACAGCCTGAGCCTAATGAATGCACACTACATTTTGGATGTTGGAACTTGTGCCTGCTGTTAAGCATCTGTTGAATGCTAGGGGCAAACAGCGTCAATTTCCCTAAATAACATGGTCCTCCTAATGCTTTCGTAGGAATTGCAGGCCAAGCTCTATCTCATCAAATGAGAAAAACTCCAGGAGGCAACATGCTTGCTGATTTTTGTTTTAGGGGCACAGACCGTGTCCAGCTGGCACAGTATGCCGTGGTATTGTAATACCACGAAGAAACAGGAGACATCCAAGTGCTATCATCTCCGGGTCTTCCTGACTTCTCCCTAATCAGCTCTTTACCCTTCAAGTTTTCAAAGAGCTAACAATAATTTCTGGGCAATGATCCCAGAATGTCCAGCTCCTGTGGTTCCTGACTTGTAGTATTTAAATTCTCAGTTATTTTAACTGCCTGAGCTCCTAAAGGATTTTTAGGGATTTTTTTTTTTTTTGGTCATTTTTCACAGCAATTATCTGTGATTATTCCATTTTGGTTAGTACACCAATTTGACCAGGCGTTACTTAAGTTGCCATAAATTCGAGCTCTGGTCCAATTTCCAAATTCTTCCATTGAGTCTAAGGGAACTTTAATCAAACAGGTACGAAATGGATCCGAAGGTGTGGCTAGTGATAAGCAAAAGGATTCTTGCCCTGTTTTGTTAGCCCATGTATCCCACATGTTAGCTTGCTGCTCTATATTGTATATTCCCTGCGTCTCCCTAATCACTGCACTAAGCAACATTGTTAATATCTGCCAGACTATTGCCATTGTTGCTGTTGTCTACAATCACGCCTGCACTTTGCCCAAAATGCTTTGGCCTGTTCCCACTCCCATTCATTAACGTGATGTATTTGTGGTATTGCATTCCTACTCCACATTCAGTAGCTATTATCTTGCTCCCTAGTACAATTTGGTTTACTAGAGCAATGAAAGCAAGTCCAAACTGCACCCACAGTAACAATCTCTGCTCATATGTTTCTATCAAAGATACCTCCTGGAGAAAACTCTAAAATCCCCCCCAGTTACACCCTAAAAATTTAGCTAATGCTACTCTAGGGGTAAGAGTGTAAAGGTGGTTAGAGCATCTTGTGCATATTAGGTTAGTAGGCCTAAGCTTTTGCTTTTTCTCCTGAATCAAGGCTAAATTATGTTCTTGACGAACTTGTGGCCAAGTTTTTAAGTTACACTTTATACAATGAACCTTGAGCCATGGTCTGCATGCATAACCATGCAGATAACAAGCCCTCTCTATCTGATTTTCAACTTGTGATGGAAGTGAAGGTAAATGGAGGCTGTTTACATCTAACCCGTGTCTATTAAGCCTATGTGGAGTTACTAGTAATCCCTCAGCATACTCCAGCAAACTTGGTAGATATTCTGATCATTGTTCAGCTGTCAGGTGTTAAAGAAGTGGATTCAGGGCTGTCTGGAATTGGTGTTTTCGCCGACTCTCCTCATCTGGACACAGCATGGGTTGATGATGGTGGTTTTAGATAGGGCTTCACCTACTTGGTTGGGTTCCAACAAATGCCTTTATCTGTAAGTAAACACATATAACCTCTGCCTATTAGTTTTACTGTAGCTGGTCCTTCCCACACCCCTGTTTCTGGGCTTTTGAACATGACCTGAATACCGTCAGGCAATTCCTCCCTTGGATTACGTGTGAGGGCATGATGCACAAGAATAGGTGGATCTTCCCTATCTCCTCTCCTGTTGTTCTAAGGTAATTAAGCACAAAGATGGCTTCAGCTGTTTTTTCCTCAGGGGATAACCCTGTAGTTCCCCCTTTTTGTTTTTGCAGCATGCCCTTTAGTGTTTGATGAGGACACTCAATAATTGCCTGACCAGTAGGATTGTGAGGAATACCAGTGTCATGTTGTGTACCCCATAAATTACAGAAACACTTGAAGCTTAAGGAATCTTAAGGGCCATTGTCAGTCTTAGTTGCTAAGGGGACACCTAATATGGCAAAGCAATTGTACAAATGCTTCTCAACATGACGTGCTGCCTCACCTGTTAAGGGAGTAGCCCATATAACACAAGAATAGGTATCAACGCAAACATGTACAAACTTCTTCTGACCAAATTCTGCTACATGAGTTACATCCATTTGCCAAAATTGCAAGGGTTGAGTGCCCCTAGGGTTAACACCAGTGCCTAAACCAATGCCATCTTGTTGACAATCAGGACAGGATTGCACAATACCAGAAGCATTGGTAAAGGGAACACCAAATTGTTTAACTAACATTTTAGCAGATTGATGAAGAAAAGCAGGGGGAGTTTTAGCCTGCTGAAATTTATCAGGGTTTGGCATTGGCCAGACAGTGGCTACTAACTGATCAGCTCGAGCGTTACCTTCAGACAGACCATGGAGAGCCTGATGACTTCGAACACGAGTAATAAAGTATTCCTGCCATCGTTGATTTAGGTTTTTAAGCAATTGGCTTAAAAGGAAATACAAATGCTTATTACTCACCTCCTTGAGTACTGCTCATTCACAGCGTTGGACACAGCCAACTACATAAAGCAAATCAGAAACAACGTTAAAGGCCTCATTATACCAATTTTCAAAAGCCCAAATCACAGTTTTCAATTCCAATGTTTGCAATGTATCTTTTGCCTCTCCAAAAATGACATGCTTTTTCCACACTTTGTCTCGCTGCCATGTGCAGGCAGCCTTTTTTGACCTTTTACCTGCATCTGTAAGTACTGTCTGCCCAGACACTGGACAGTCAGATCTCCAGGGTCTGTCCTCCAGACACTGATGTTCCAATAAAGATAACACCCATGTCATGGGTGTTGTGAACTTTACCGTCATATCCAGCCAAAGCTATCTGAAAAGAAACAGAATGTCTACTTCCCCATTCAAGATACCAGTTAGACAGTGGTACTACAATAGCATACAGTTCATGTCCCCGGATTTCCAATATTCTCCCTCTACCCTTCATAATCAAATGAGCAAAAATTTCCAATTGAGTGGTAATAGTTCTAGACTGTTTTACAGGTAAAAACACCCATTCCAAAATAGGATTAGCCCGAGATTTAACCCATTGACAAATTAAGGAGAAAGGATGCTTGACAAAGTTGTCATCCTCCTTGCTCTGACTGATGATCATCAATTGAACTGGAACACCCTCAATCAGATGATGTGCATGTGATGTATCAACCTTTGTGGCAATGTGATCCAAGGCCCGCTGTTGTCTCTTATCCAGGGTCCGGCGTTCATCTGCCCGAGATGAAGTACCTAGTAACTGTGTTAATGGTTCAAGTTCTGCGTTAGTTATCCCACAAATAGTTCTAATCCATAGACTATCTCCAACTAACTTCTGAACATCATGTACAGTTTTAATTTCAGTGGTAATGGCGAGTTTTGGTGGTTTCACTACAGAGTGATCAATCTGCCACCCAAGATATTTCCGAGGAACAGAATGCTGCACCTTATCAGGAGATTTTTAACCCTCTCTCCTCTAGCAAAACTGTCATGGTTTTTAGAACAGAGTCTAATTGATTTCCAGCCACCAATATATCATCCATGTAGTGATAGATGATATACTCAGGAAATTGCTGCCAAACAGGTTCTAACGCCCAAGTGACATAAATTTGGCACATCACAGGGGAGTTACGCATGCCTTGGGGAAGACACGTCCATTCATACCTTTTGTAGGGTTCAGCATTGTTGATAAAGGGAACAGAAAAAGCAAAATGGTTTGTGTCGCCTGGATGTAATGTAAGAGAATGGTGAAAAAACAATCTTTGAGATCAATGATCAATAGATTCCATGAGTCAGGTATCATAGTAGGAGATGGACGACCAGGTTGCAAGGCACCCATACTTAGCGTCACTGCATTAACAGCACGTAAGTCAGGTAGCAACCTCCAATTCCCATTCTTTTTCAGGATGACAAAAATTGGTGTGTTCCACGGGCTGGTGGATGGTTTTATGTGCCCTTCCTCAAGTTGTTCTTGCACTAATTGTTGAACTATAGGCAGCTTTTCCTTTGACAGCCCCCCAGTGGCTGCTGCTAAAAAGGCTGTGTAACCATGGCAGCTTTTAACTGGCTTAACAGATCCCTGCCAAGCAAACCTAGCAAAGTACCAAGGATTGGCATGACATAAGGCCTTGTAGATGCATTTACTCCATCTGGGAAAGTAAAGGTAATTACATCTTTGCTCATTTGAGTTGCCTGAGTCCCCCCAATACCTGCAATGCCTTAAATAGGGTTGATCAATGCCCAATCTTTAGGCCATATTGTGTTTGAAATGATGGTTACATTTGCTCCAGTGTCAATTATGAGTTTTTCAGTAATAGAATTACCATTACGATGTGTCAGGGTAACCTGTTTGTCTGGTTTACCTCTTGTGATGTCCGTGGCCCAATAAACTTCTGGGTTACCTGTGGAACCAAAGCTTCCTGTTCCCCACTCCTTGTCACCTGTACAGGGGACACAAGACTTAAAAGGAACAAACTGAGCAATTTGTGAACCTTTCAGAATAGACACAGGAGGGAAAAATGTTCTAACCATAATTTTAACAGCCCCTTGACAGTCCGCATCAATAACCCCAGGGATTATACCCAATCCCTTTTTACTGGCAGATGATCTCCCTAACAGAAAAGCACTAAGCCCACCTGCCAAGGGTCCTTTTACATTGGTGTCTATCAGGTGTACAGCAGATTCTGTGACGGTCACGTCTCCTGCTGTTTCCACGTCCACTCCAGCACTGCCACCTGTTGACAATCTGAGTGAGTAAAGTCCTCCTCCTCCTCCATGGTGGGAGGCTGAGCCATCCAGGCAGCTCTCCTTACTTGTTTTGCATGCGAGGAGAGAACGCGTTGGCAAGGCCATTTTCCTGGAACCCACATTCTTTAGTACTGTGGTTATCTTTTTTGCAGATAGAACAAAATTTTTTCATAGCTGCAAAGCGGCACTGACCCCTAACCTGTCCGATTTTACCCCATCCAAAGCACTTAATGTTCTTTCCATCTGCTTTCTTTTCCAGTTTAGAAAGCAGTGGTTTTACTGCATCCTGTACTGCAGCAGCTACATAGGCTGCTCTTTGCCTTTCTGTAATTCTAGCCATCAGTTCCAGCATTTCTGTAACATCAGCTCCCTTCTTTAGTGCACCCAAAATCTGCCGAGTTTTATCATTAGCATTGTCAAAAGCCAGCATATTAAACAATTGCATCTTTGTGTCTGAATCCAAATTCAGATGATCTTAAATAGCTTCATGCAATCTGTCTACAAATTTATCAAGGTCTAAAAATTTATTTTCTGTTCAGCAAATTTGTGTAAAAGACTTGGTGTGTAACCCATCTGGAAGTGCAAGAATAGCATTATAGGCTAGTTGCTGGCTCATCTGTAAAACTTCATCAATGCTCCTAGCCTGGGCAGAGGCAGTAGCCCATGGCCCTTTGCGGACTAACTGTTTTGCTGTTAGACCATACAGAGGATCAACCTGCGCCCAAGGTTTTGCTGCTTCCTGGGCACACTTTTCCTCCCAGCTTTAATGGAACATCATCTGCTGGTGGGGTGGCATTGTAAGTCTTTTTAGGGTATGCACATCAGCTGGAATAAATGTGCTAGAGGAAAAAAACATACTGCAGCAGTGACTGCAAGTTGGGACTTTAAACCAAATAGTAAAATCGCACCTCTTAACCTCTCTAAAATCTTCCAATCAAAAGGTTCCCAAACTCTACCTGCAGCATTAGTTACTACAGGAAAAGCCTGTATATCATTTGTGAGAAAACTCTCTTCTACAATTTCTTCAGTAATAACTCCCTTACACTTTTGTTTCTGAGCTGCTTCTATTTCAGGGTCACATTCCAATTCTAATTCCACATTCTTTACAGTGTGAGAGGGAGGATTTCGTCTAACTGGCTCAGATGCTGGCTCAGAGACACGAGAGGGAGGTAATCACTTTCCTGATTGCCTGTCCGAACCCAAAATCATCAGTAGATCCATTTTTTTAAAAGAATAGTCTCTTTTGGAGACAACTGAATCCTTTTGTTGAATTACCAATTTTTGCTAATTGTCCACTAAAGATTTTAAATTGTCTTCAATAGAAGCATTATTCATACTAACATCTCCTTCCTTATCCTTTACAGCACATTTAGTCTCTAAGTTACTGTTATCAGCAATTTTTTCACTGTGAGTACAACTGTCCTTTGTTCTGCAGACTAACAAGCCCAAAGAGGTTTTTTCACTGCAAGTGCTAGTGTCCTTTGGCCTGCAGACTAACACCTCTGAAGAGGCAGCAGCTTCCTCTTTCTCACTAGGAGCTGGAGGAGCAGTTGGTGTAATGCTCAATTCTGAGCTGAGGGGTTGCAGGCTGTGTGAGGGAATATCTGAGGTTGTAGAAAACAATTGCTAAACTGAAGTTACTGGAAATGCCTGAGGCTTATCTGACTCAGAGGCAAGGGCAGCACAAGCTGCTGCAGCAGCTTTCCTCTCTGCCTTTAAGGCCGGTAAAACTTCCATGATGGTTTTCCACAAAATAGCATACTTAGATGCCTCTTTTGCCTCATTCCCCCCAGATGCAATGCAGTCCCTCAACCTTTGGCCCACAGCTTCCCATGTCGAAATCTCAAAAGCAGCCTGTGCTCCTGCTATGAGATTATGTTCCCAAGCCCAGTGTAAAAGGCCCTTCAAATTGCAAGCATCATACTTATGTTCTCTCTTAGAGAGGATATGTTGGAGGAGTTTCTGAACACCTTCCATGTTCAGACCCTATCTCCTCCCTGGCCGCTCACCTTGATCAGGGCGAGATTCAAGTCGTCTACGACTGGAGCTCCAGTAACCTTTTCCTCTCACCGGGGCAGTGAGGATACTTTCGACCGGCTTCTCCGCTCCTCGAAGGCTGGCTCCGATCCTCTGCACAGCAGCCAAATTGCCGTCCTCGAGTCCCTCTCAGGGTTGCCTGCGTTCTCCACCAGAAATGCGTGGTGCAGAGGCTCAGGGACATCACACCATAACCAATATGATCCAGTGAAGCCAAATTTGTTATCCCTAAAAAGACTATATTTATAATAATTCCCTACTGTCCACGTGTCTCTAGCTAATACATGATTGGTTATCCTAACTGTTCATGCGTCTAAGATAGGATGCGGACTGGATCATCTAATTTTCCATGTGTCTGGCTGTGGTTTTCCGTCCCACCCATGAACTTTCTTCTTTCTTACTTTCCCAAGCTCACTGACAAACTTGCTGAGTCCTGATTACTCTTCTTCTTGTATTTTTTCAAGGATATACTGACCCCATTTTCTGAATATGCCCATTATTGTTTGTGAACGTGTCCATTGTCCATTATCCCAAGCAGGCTGGATTGTGCATGTCTTGGTTTAGAAAGACAGGTGCCTGTTAAAGGAGACAGAGGCCTCCCCTGAAATGGAGAATGCAAACCCTCCCCACCCCTCCGAACTGGTATGAATAAGGGGCTCTCAGGCAAAAAATATGGGAGCAGGAAATAACAGTTCTTTAATAGGGAAAGGGAAAAAAACAATATAAAAGAAAAAAAATAAAAATACAACAATGCAATACACCAGAACAACACTGTCAGAGTCAGAACACAACCTGACACCCTGTGGGTCAGGGTGTTGGTAGCAGTCCAGTTGGAAAAGGGGCTGCAGTCCTCCTGGAGTGTCAGGCGTGGTTCTGTTGGAACAGGGGAGTCCTGTAGGAAAGGGGTGTCTTCTTCCTCCGCAGATCCATGGAAGTAGAAGCAGCTGCTGTTCCTCTGGGTAGTCCAGTGGAGCAAAGGCTGTCTTGGTGTCAGAACCTTGCAGGTTATACCTGCATGGCACTGCTTGGCTCCTCCCTCTGGGCGGAGCATCTCACAATGGGTTGCTATAGTTCTTATCACTCATGTGGTGACATTCAATAGCCCCTTATCAGCAGATGCCCCTTGTTGATTATGATCACTCAGGAAGAGAGATAAGGAGCAATGCCTGCTTGACACCAGACAACTGCCATACAGATGGCAATAGAATACATCTTGCCTTGCAATCTGGAACAGTGCATCGGCTGAATATGGCCATTGTCCTGCAAAAATTCCTTTATCTGCAAAAAATCCTCGACACCTCTGCACACAGCCCAGGGAAGGTGCCCTGGCCACCTGCATAGAGCCACAGACAAGTGTCAGACACAGTTACAGAGCTTTGCCCAGAGCTGACAGGGGGAATTAATTTAAGGGAAAAAAAAGAAACCCAACAGAAAACCCCCAAAAACCCAACAAAATCCAAAGAAAACCAAATTAAAAACAAACAAAAAAACCCCCAAAAACCACCACCCAACAAAAACAAATAAAAACAACAACAAAAACAAACAAAACTAAAAAATGAACAAAAAACCAAACATACCAAACCAAGCAATAAAAACACAAAACAAGAAAAAGAGAACTCCCCCACAGCAGAGATGATCCATCCTTCAGTTGTAACACCTGCACTCACACAAGACCTGGGGCTGCAAAAAAATTAGAATTCATTGGGCACATATGCAGGGAAAGCAGGTTTAGGACAGGCTTTCAGCAGAACTGTTCTCAGCTGAGCCAAAAAGGCCCCTCTGGCAGCTGCAGGGCCATTGAAAATGCAGAGCCTCAGCCCACAGGGCAGAAAAGGGCTCTGAGTTCCTCTCCCCTGACACTAAACCCTGTTCCCAGGCTGCTTCACACTCAGGATTCTGCTGGAGGACGGCACAAAGCTGAGAGTGGGCTCTGGCTTCTCCATGTTTTGGGTCCTAAAGCTGCCTGGGAGAAGAAATTTCGGGTCAGCTCCTCTGGCACAATCCCTGCTGGCCTGGGGAAGGGCTTTGTGTGCCGAGGCTTTGCTGCAGGCAAGGAAAGCTCCTGGCTCAGGGTCACCTTTGCTGCTCAGCCAGAGCCCCGAGTGCCACAGCACCAGCCGAGAATGGCAGCGGTGCCACGGGCTGGCACACGAGGGGGAGATTTCCCCCTCGAGAGAGGCTCATATCCCTTTCTGCATTCAGGCAGCTGCCAGCTTTGGCTGCACAGCAGCTGGAAATGCAAGTCCAGGAGCTCTGTCCATGGCCAGCCCCAGCAGGTGACAGCAAGGACGGGGCCCTGGCAGCATCGGGACATTTGCAGGGAGCGCCTTCAGCAAGTGCTGGGGGCTGGGACTGTGTGCAGAAAACGCCCTGGGGGTCTCTGCAGCGAGGGAAAGGGAACAAAGTTTCAGTTGTGGCCTCGCCGGGGAGCACCAAAATCGATTGTTTTCTATTGCCGGCTGTTCCAGGAGCCCCAGAGGAGAGCCCGGGGGCCCAGGAATGGAGAGCGGGACTGTGCAGGAGCCGGGAGCAGCGAGAGAGGCCGGGCTGAAGGTGCGGGGCGGGCACGGGCTGGGAGGGGGCCCAGCCCGGGGGTCCCGCAGAGCCTCCCTGCTCCAGAGCCGCAGCTGCGAGAGCGGGGCAGCTGCCGGGATCGGAGTGCCAGGGACGGGCTGCAGGTGGGGGCTCCAAGGGGCTCGGCCGGAGCAGCTCTTTGTCCCGGGGCACCGGGGGCATTGCCGCGGGCTTGGGGTGCCTGGGAAGGCGCAGCAGGACAGGGTGGCAGTGGTTGGTTTGTGGATTTGTTGTTGGATGTTTTATTGGCGGCCCCGGGCGGGCTGTGGGAGCCGGGAGCGGCCGGGCGGGCCCGGAGCCGCCCCTCGGGCCGGGAGCCCCCGGGCAGAGCTCTGTGCTCGGGGCCGAGGCCGGGGCGGCCCGGGCAGCGCTCGGCGGCCCGTGGGCCCCCGGCGCAGGCGGGTCCGTGTGGCCGAGCCGGCCCAGCCGTGACCGCAGCGGGCTCCGAGGAGAGCGGCCCGGCCCGGCCGTGGCCGTGCGGGGCCTGCCGGGGCTCGGGGGGCCGGGCCGGGCAAAGGCTGAGCGAGAGCGGGGGAAGCGCTGGCACAGAGGCCCCGGGCTCGCCGTGCCCCCCTGGCCACGCAGCCGGGCTCGGGGGCCGCCTCGCTCGGAGCCGGCCCCGGCTGCGGGGGTCCCCGGGGCTCCCTGGGCAGGGGGCGGCGGGGGCTGCCGGAGCTCTGTGCCCGGGGCTGGGCGCGGCTGCCGGGGCAGCGGAGGATGCAGGGTCCCCCCGTGCTGGGGCTGCCTCTGCCCGGCCCAGGGGCTGCACTGTCAGCCCAGAGCCACGTGGGGATCGCCCGGCACCGGCAGGGTTGGCAGGGAAACCGGCAATGGGGGAGCAGAAACGGGAAATACGAGAGCTCCAGAAGCCTGGACATGTTGGGAGCATGGGCAAGGGGGACCCATGGATACCCCAGGACCCTGAAACGGGGACTGCAGACAGTGCTGACCCCTGGAACGCCTGGAATGCCAAAGTGGTGAGCCCAGAAAAGGGGAACCTGCGGGATTGCCAGTAGCCCCAGCAGTCCAGAGAGGTGAACGCCAATACAAACTTGGCTCGGAGGAACCCAGACAGGGGCATCTCCAGGAGCCCAAAGTGGAGAGACCAGAGAGGGGAAACTCAGGGTTGGGTGGTTTTGCTGCATCTTGGTCATTTGTGTATTTTGGGGGCTGAAACTTGGTGTTTTGGAGGTTTATATGGGTAGGAGATTCCCGGTGACTCCTAGAGATGGACTTGGGCAGTAGGAACCCGCTAACCCAATGTGCTCATACAGTGTATTTTTCCCCAGAGCAGGATTTCTCTTTCCCAAACCTTGGCTGGATGGAGAAGGAGGCTGCAAGGAAGAGGAAGATGTCCTGGGACACCGAGGCAGGTGAGGAGGAAGTCACTGCCCCTTTGCCCCTCTCTCCTGCTCCATCTCCCAGCCCAGCATGGCCCCTGGCTGCAGGACAATCCTGCTGCCAATGCCGTCCTGCCGGGGACACACTGGGAGGATGTCCTTCCCTGTGGCATGGAGTCAAAGCCATCCTCTCCTTGTCCTTCCTCCCCAGACTAGGAGCTGAGGATGGAGACCAGGCAGGACAAATCCCCATGGTATAATCTCATGGAAGAGGCTGTTTTGAGCAACTCAACAGCACAGGAATTGAACAGGGAGGAAAATCCCCAGAGATCCCACAGGAGGAGGGGCTGCAAACCCAGCCCAGGGTGCCCTGAGGAGCAGGGCAGGAAAGATCCACCCTGTGCCAGGAAGGTGGACAGAGCTTCAGGCAGAGCTCAGAGCTGGTGATCTGTGGAGCAGCTTCAAGCTGGGGAGAAGCCCTGCAAGTACTTGGAGAGTGGGAAGAGCTTCAGGCAGAGCAACAGCCTGATCTGCCACCAGATGATCCACTTTGGAATGGCCCTAAGAGTGTGGGGAGTGTGGTAAGGGCTTCAGCTGCAGCTGCACCCTCGTCATCCACCAAATGATCCATGCTGGGGAGAGGCCCTACGAGTGTCCTGAGTGTCAGAAGAGGTTTCAGACCAGCTCCACTCTCCTCCTGCACCAGCAGATTCACAGGGAGGAGAGACCCTCCTGCTGCCCCAGCTGCAGGAATGGCTTCAAGCACAACTCCACCCTTGTCATCCACCAGGGCATCCACACTGGAGAAAGGCCCTGTGAGTGTCCCCAGTGTGGGAAGAGCTTCTCAGACAGCTCTAACTTCAGTAATCACCAACGGAGGCATGGGTAAGGGAAGCCCTGCAAGTGCCCCAGCTGCAGGAAGAGCTTCATGCACTGCTCCAACTCCATCCCCCATTGGAGGACCCATGTTGGTCAGAGCCCTTGAGACCCACGTTCCCAGTGATCTGAGTTGGGAAGACACTTGGCTAGTTATCCTTTTCTTTTGGCCCTAATTTTCTTTTGAGTTATCGTCATCCCTTAAAACAGACAAAACTGGGGGAAAACTCAACAAATTCATTGAGGGCATCTAAAGCCTCACTTTTTCCTAGTGTTTCAGGGGAATCTGGGATTCAGGGAGAAACCTGGGGAGTTTGGGGATATATGATGTAGTTGTCTCCCTTTGTTGGCACTGAAAGAGATGAGAGGGTTCAATGCCACTGAAAACTACTCAATCCCAGCCCAAAATTCCTCAATTCCACAGCTCCTCAGGATGGAATGGGGTTGGAAGGGGATTGGGTGAATTGTGCTGCAAATCAGGAGGGGTGAGATGGGCATGGGGTGGGGCAGGATGGGTGGGATGGGGTTGGGGTGGTGTGAAATGGAGGAAATAGGTCTTGGGAAGGGGGTCTTGATGTCCAGCAGGGGTGGGATGGGTTGGGGTTGGGACTGGGGAGGTGGGGTGGGGTCTGGAACAAGACAGCCGAAGTTTGGGGGTGATGAAGGGAGGGGGAGCCCGTTACTGAATGAGTTTTTGAATATGAAAATGATGACATGTCCCACAGCCCCGGAGCTCAGAGCAGCTGAGATGGTGCTGGATCCAAGGCCAACTGTGGATCTCTCCCTCTCACTCTTCTGATTGCCTCTTCTCAAAATCCACACCTTCTCTGGGCAAACTGTTCCATGACAGTCTTTTTTCTGAATCCCTACCTAAACCTACTCTCTTTCCATTTGGATCCATTCTCCCTTGTCCTGTCCCTGCCTGCCCTTGTACAAAGTCCCTGTCCTGCTTTCTTGTAGGTTGCCCTCAGATACTAGAAGGCCACAGTTGAATCAAGGCTCGGTCTCTTTCCCATGCTGAAGAAGCCGAGCTGTGTCAGCCATTCCTTGCAGGAGAGGAGCTGCAGCCCTCACATCATCTCAGTGTCCCTTGTCCTTGCCGTCCGTGCTGAGGAGCCCGGCAGAGCCGGAGGCAGCACTGCAGGTGCAGGCTCAGCAGCGGGGAGGAGACACGGCCCTGGCAGCAGCTCCAGGAGCAGCGATTGGCGATGGGCTGCCCGCGCTGCAGAGAGCCGGGGCCCTTGTGCCTGCCCTTGTGCCCAGGGCGCCTCTTCCCGCCGCTCGCCCGCCCGCCTGGGGAAAATGCCCCCTGTGCCGCCCCTCAGTGCCGCCCCTCGCCGCTGCCCCAGGGGCTCCCTGGCCCCAGCTGGAGAGCCCCAGACCTCAGCCTCACCCTGCTCAGCCCAAGGCCCTGGAAAAGCAGATTAAAGCACCCACCCAGAAAGTGCCCTAGGATTCCAAGGTCAGTCTTTTCTCTACAGTATGGGTTTGGTATCAGAGCCTGCATGGGATTATAAAATCTTTAGGAGAAAAGAGCATGAACAAGTTGTGCTTTGGCAGTACATCAAGGCTTTGAGGGAGAGGGTTTGTTTACTCACTCACAGGGATGCACAGAAAGTTTTGAAATGGTAACAGTAATCCAAACCCATTAGAAATTGGAAAGACAACCTGAGGGACTGGCAGCTAGCGCCTCAGAAACAGGTGGCTTTTGCTTCAGTCTTCTACCTGAGAGCTTCCTGGGCAGGGGCAGTTCTTCCAATTGCATCAGCATGGCCATGGCTAGAAAGGGCAGTGAGCAGACGGATTTAGCTTCTCCTGCCAGCCCCTGAAATGCCAGGTTTCATTTGCGTGTACTGAGGATTCCGTTTCAGACTCTGAGCTGGCGCAGCTGCTCCTTGGTGCTGCTCGTACGCACGTACAGTGGTGCTGCAGCAGCTGTCCCGCACACAGGGAGGGCTCTGGAGCCTCCCCGGGGCCACCAAGGAGCAGAGGAGGGAACGTGCCTGGGATCTGCCTCTCTGTGCCGAGCGCTGGCGACTGGAGTCACCCGACCTTGTTCTAAGGCTGGGACCAAGTTCCCGTCACTGTCTGCTCTGAGAGCGTTCCCAAATTCAAACCCAGACACTTCTGCTAGGCAGAAGCACGGGTTCAAACATGGATTTTACTAGAAAAGGAAAGACCCCTGAAGGAAAAGGTGAAGATAGAAAGATGCTGAAGCCAAATGGAAAATAACCCCCCCAGATTTCAGAGAAAACTGGTCCATGGTGGTCAGTGCTGGCTCTGTGTCAGAGTAGGTGGCTGACAGCTACAGGTGATCCCACAAGGACACCCATGGCATCACAACATTCTATCATTAGTTTACTCTGCTTTCTCCCTTTTGACAGTAGCCAGGTCACTCATACTGTCAGCCAGGACAGGGACTGTGGCCACAGCTGACTGCAGATTAGACCTGGTCATGAGATGCAAGTCCTGTTTCTTTCTTTGCCATCAATGTTGGGTCTCACTACAGATAAATTTCCCATTCTTCCTTTGCTTTCTGATCGGGTCTGACCCTGAGGATGGTATTATAATGCTACAGACACACCAATAAGGCCTGCCTGCTTCCTGAGATGTCTTTGTGGTTTCCAGAAATAACAAACAGCTGTGTGGCTTTTTCCAGTGGATTCACAGGCCAGCCTCAAGAGGGAATCTTTTTGTCCCCTCTGGTCATTAGAGCCTTCCACCTTTCAGCCTTGCTAACTCAATCCTACTCAGAGGAATTAAATGCAGGCTAGTTCCATGACAAATAACAAATAATTTTTTTAATAATTAAAAATTATTCCCCTTGAGTGCCACACCCAATATATATGTTAATGATAAAGTGGGAGTTCACCTAATCCCTTCTTTCCTTGTGAGCACGGCTCAGCCTCACACAGAGGTGAGGGGGGAGCTGGGCCAATCTCTGGTGGGAGGAAGGGTCTTGTGGCAGCCCACAGAGCCTGTGCACATTGCCAGGGAACAGCTGTGCCCTGCATGTGCCCCCTGCAATGAGCTGTGCTGCTGCCAGTGCCCCGTGGAGCTGTGGGGCTGCTCAGCTGTGGGGCAGGGAGAGGAGCAGGAGGGTGCATGTGCAGCTGAGCCATTCCTGGAGAGCACAGGGCTCTGGGCTCCCTGCTGTCCCAGGGCAGCCCAGAGGCCAGGCTGTTCCTGTGGTAGCTCTGTGGAAATGGCTCAGGGTTTTGCCCTGGCCTGCCTCCAGGTGTCTGCCAGCAGGAGCATGTTTCCCTGTGCAGCTCTTTAGAAGTTTGCAGGAAATGTATCCCATGAAAAATGGAGTTTCAGATGCTTTAGGTTTGCATGGTGGCCTCTGTTAAACTTTGTGTCTCCACTTTACAGGCCTGACTGGCTACCCTCTTGCCAGGAGGTTTTCCCTGGCAAGTCCCTCCACGCTCCTTCCCTCCAAGCTGTTGCCTCCCATCCCGAAGAGCTCTCCTTCTTCCAAGCCAAGCCCAACATGCAGCGGAGAGCAGGAGAATGGGAAAAATGCCAGCGGCTATTGTGAGGAGAGTAGAAAAAACCAGGAGCTGGGTTCAGAGGGAAAAGGATGTAAGGTAAGGAGACCAAGCTAAGTCCAGCATTGTAAATGTTCAGTTTAAGTGCTCTTGGCAGAGCTCTGACACCTTTTCCATGATAGGAAGTGACTTTGTCACTGAAGTTTGAACAGGTCCTGATCTGGATCTTTAGTTGGGCCAGAAATGATGGGATATGAAGGAAGGGTGTGCATCTGCCCCTGCTGCCTCCAGCCCCATTCCTGGCCATGGCATGAGGGCCCTGGAGGAACTTGGGCAGGCAGAGACCTTGCAGAGAGCAGCAGGGCAGGGAGCTCTGCTGAACTTCCTAAATGCCAGTGAGCCTGAGATGATGGATGTGTGGGAGCTGGAGAGCAGCCAGCATCCTGAGAGCTCAGCAGCCTCTGGGCTCAAAGGCTGCTGGGGAACTGTAGGAGGGAAAGGCAGCAGCAGAAGAAATGAGGGGCTTGAGAAAAGCAGGTTTGACATCCTGCAGAATAGTTTTGTGGGGACTTGGCTGGAGATCTGCACTGGCAGTTAGGCACCTTAGGGGCAGGGAGAGAATAGTGATCTAAAGCCACTGCCATGCCATCCAAAAGTCCAGTGGAGGCAGTGGCACCTCAGAACATCTTGATGTCAAACATGTGAATGCCAGCTGGGAATGTAGCTAGTCTTGGAAAAAACTGAGCACAAGGGCAGAGGTGGCAAATGTGTGACATGGGCTGTCCCTCTCCACTTCCCTTTCCTAGGTCACCTTTCCTGTCCTAGGCCAAGCTGCTCCATAAGTTTGACTATTCCTGCCATGTCCCATCTAAATGTCTTGAGGTATGAATCGGGGCAAGGCTTGATGCTTGATCTGAGCTCTGTTCTACTCTTTCCAGACTTCCTTGCTCAATTCCAGTGGTGGGGATATGAAGAAGGGGTCACTGGGACCACCTTTGATCCCCCCATACGCAGGGCAGTGAGTCCCCCTCTTGGCAGTGCTGCAGGGTCTCTGCAAAGCTCTCCACAGCTGGAATTCCAGGAGTCCCAGGAGATGAGGTAAGCCAAGGTGTCTGCTGCTGCAGTGTTCTGTTCACCTCTCTCTTCCCATCTTGTGTGGTTATTTTGCCCAGTCAGGTGTCCCATGTATTTAGGCAAACCTTTGTGCCTTCACCATTTTGGCCATCGGTGGTGATCCAGCACAAAGTCAAAGCCAACGCCAATGTCCCAAGAGCAGAGGTCGTGGTGGGGAAGAAGACGCAGGGCATCAAAGCACCTCAAGATAGGGCCTCTGCTGGACATGGCTATTGTTTGACACAGAGCTTGGCCAGCTCTCTGTGACTTCAGCAAGTGAAAGCTTAAGGGTAATGAATCAGCTCTGCATCCTGGGTTGGGTTTATGTGTTGCATTTCCTCCTTCATCAGAGTGACCATGCTAAGAAGGTTTGCCTCCTTTCGTGGTACACCCATTCCCTCCCTTCTCTTTCTATGTCCTCATATGTTCTTTTGTCCTCCATTTTCTCCAGGCTAACATCCAGCAACAGAGGCAAGGAGAAGAACTCTGAACATGCAGGTAGGTACAGGGCATGTCTGTCCTAAAATGACCATGGTAGTCTTGACTCAGAGGTGACTTTTGGAAAGCTTGGTTACAACCCATTCTTTTAAAAATTTCTTTAAATTCCCTTCAGTTTTTTGATGGGCTCAGTGGACTCTCTGAGAGCCCAGTCAGTGGGACTGTGCTGCAGTGGTGCAGTGAAAATTCCTCCAGTGTGAAGTGTTGAGTGGTAGGAACGGGAGTGGAACCTTGGGGCCCTGGAAATGCAGTGCAGGCCAAGGAAACATTCCTCTCCATCCTGCACATGCCTTTTATCTCCCTGCAGCCTTTCTAGTGTCACATTTAGTAGGGAAAAAGAAGGCATTTAGCATGAAATGAGAAATATTCCCATTCCTCCCTCCTGCTTTTGAAGCAGAAAACCTTTCCTTGGGGCAGTTTCTGAGCTGAACCCTTTGAGATCTGAAGGAGATTGATGGACATTGCCTGGTTTTGTATTGGCAGAAATAGGGAAACCTCTGACAGAATGTCCTTATCAATTTCCCAGTTAGGGAGAAAGAGCCTTCCCAATGGATGCATCCTGTGCAGGGTCTGAGTTTTTCATCCTGTGACAGCACAAAGCCAAAGCCACCTGTGGCAGGTTCACGATGACAAATCTCTTGCCCGGCTCTCTCTGGCTGTGTCAGTGCTGCAGGCTGAGGCTGGGGGAGGAGATGCCTTCTGCCTTGTCCTCCCTCCCTGCCTTGCCTGATCCTTGACAAGTGGAATTGTGCCAGACAAAATGCAGTCTCTGGGGCATCTGGGTCAGCCAATGCTTTCAAGTTGAAAGCCTCAATGCCACTTCTGTTGTTCCTTTGCCATTTCTGGGTGTGTAATGATAGGAGAGATGAGATTTGAAGAAATATTTCTGCTGATGCAGAGAAAGGGATCAGATCCTCTGGTTCCTTTGCTCAGGGTTAGTTCTGCCAAATCCTGGGTACAGCCCCTTTGGAATGACTCCTTCATTGCTGATGTGCAGGTGGAATGCCTAATGCAGCTAGGGAGAAGTATTGCTCAGTAAGTGTGGTGACATTTGTTCTGGACTAATTCTGGACTGGAAATTACCTAGCTCATTATTCCTTAGCTGTCTCTCTTTTATTACTGTCCCAAGCATTCTACAGGGTGAAGGAATCTAGTTTTAAGATAGGTGTTTCTCTCAAACTGCTTGGCTGCCATATGAATTTATGCTCTGTGAAGCCATGTAAAGAATTAGTTCTCTTAGTTCTAACAGCTCTGTTGGACAGTATTTCAGAATGAGCTCCATTGTTCTTCTTGCAATTAGAAAATCAGCCTTTAGTCTAGCCCAAAAGTGACCCAGTCTCATACAGCTGAGAAGGAAAATCCTTGTCACAAGCCAATTTTCTAGTGTCCAGAACGCAGTTCATGTTTGGGTAACACTCCTGCAACGCTAAGCTCTTCTTTGAATGTCCTCTAAAATATTCCAACTTAGAGAAGAAAATGTTGATCTAAATGCATCCAGGTATTAGAACCTGGGACTTCTAGGAACCAAAAGATGATGTTTACTACAATCAGCATGAATAAGGGCAGATAAGAATCTCTGTCAAGAGCAATCTCCATCTCTGCCCTTCTCTATCAGACACAGAGGCTCTCCAGCATCCAGGGGCTGAGGCCTTCATCATGCAGCAGGTTTCAGTCTGCTGGCCAACAGAGTCATGTCATGTCTGCTGCCAGTAGCCCATCCCTTGGGAGAGGGTCTAGGCATTGTACCTTGCTGCTCTCAATCACAATGTCTGTGTCTTGAGAGCTCTGCAATCTGGAACCAGTCTTGCCTGTTGCCCAGCATTGTGTTTTTGGGGGCTTGAAGTCTGCCAGAGATTTACACAAACCTTTGCTTCCATTGCCAGGCCTCCCACTGAGCCAGGCCAAGGAGATGGATCATCCCACCAGTCCTGGTCTTACAAGTGACAAAGAGCTGAGGGACGGCTTTGGAAAGGTGAGGGATAAGGACAGGGATGAGCAGACTTCCTTTCCAGTGGCTGTTCAGTGCTTGGCCCAAAATGTCACTGAAAATCATCATCTTCCACTCTTGGGGGATGGAGATTCCCTTGAGAATATATTGGACAGCTACAGAGCAATTGCTTGGCTATTTCCAGTGGTGCCAAAGTCTCTGGTTAGGAGGTGGAGCTAAGGTCATGCCAGAAGCATTCTTTATGTGCAAAGACTCTTTTAGAGAAGTTCTGAATGACAGAGCAAGCTGCACATCAGTGAACGTGGGCAAAGTGCATCCTCGGAAGCAGAGAAGCAAAGATTCTAAATGTTGGGTGTAAACAAGGCTGCAAAAGAAAATGGGAGAGTTTTATTTTTCCTGGTTACCTTTGTGGCTGTATTTCACAGCCCTCTCATTCTCAAGTTTTCTGCTCATTACCATCAGTGTTTCTGCTACTTGTTTGCACATGACTCCTCCTTTTGGTGTCATGGTGTCAGAGACCAAGTCCTTACGAGTCCTTCAGAGCTGAGTCCTTCAGAAGCCAGGAGGTGAGAAACAGCTGCAATTCGTGGCCATGAGTGTTAAGCAACAGCTCATTACCCCTCCTTGCTGGGTATTGCACATGGTTTTTACTCTCCTGCCATGGCCTGTAGGAACTGAACTGCCTGCTCACTGGCCATGCCAGCTCTTCCTCTGTCTTGGAGCACTCCTATGACTTCCATGCTTCAAGCAGGGCTTCCTGACATAGGTTGCAGTTGCAGCAGTGGAAGGTTGTGGCACTGAAGTGTTCCACCTCACTGTGTAATTGCCAGGGTGAGGATGGGAGACATTCCTCTGAAACCATTGGAATGTGGATGGAGCTGCATTGAAGCCTATGGCACTCTGTGGACTCTGTGCTCCTGATGAGATGTTGTGTGTGGTTTGTGTGTCTGTGCTTACAGTCTGTGATGTATTTCCATTGCACCTAGATCCGTGCTGCATTGTGCATGTTGGCCCAAAAGAACTTAGGGCAGAAGGAGGCAGAGCTTTTGGAGAGAGAGATGAAGAGAAGGAGACAAAGGAAAACATCCTTGCAAGTTATTCCTGAGACAGTGGAGCCTGGGGATGCAGCTGAAGCAAGTACGGGGTGGCTACACTTGTGGTGGTCCTTTTTGACCACTTGCTTGCCCTTTGCACAGTGTTGCAATCAGACTGGAGAGCTGTTCAGTGGAAGGTTGTTTGGGATTTAATTCTGTTTCCCAAAGAAAAATACAGAGGCATGAAGTGTCTTGCCCATGGCCTCAGTGAGTCAGTAACAGAATATCAGCTTCCCCCCTTCACCTCTAAAGTCTTTCAGAGTAGAAAATTCTGTCTTGCAAAGTACACTGGAGCTTCAGACTCTCTCCTGGAGAGCAGCCTCCAGGGAAGGTGAGTCCAAAAGAATTCTTTTCAACCAGGGTGCAACCTGGAAGAAACAAAATTCAGCTTCTTCTAATGAGAACACCAGAGATCCTTCTCCTGCCACTCCCTGCTGAGGAGCTGACACTGGAGAGCTGTGCTGAAGCCCCAGGCAGTGCTTCTGTTGTAGCCCCAGGAGCAAGCAGCGTTCCCACTGGATCCCGGCTGAGGGGCTCTGCCTGCAGGGCTGTGAGCGCTGCCCGAGGGCGGCAGCGGGGCCCTGAGGAGGCAGCACTCAGCCCGAGGGCATCACACAAGGTTATCTGCACTTTCCTTTGGGAACTGCCCCTGCCAGCCTCTGGAACAGGAAAACAAAAGCAAAGCAATTCTGGGTTTCCTTGTTCCTTAGGAGAAGCACCACTGCAATGTGGGTTTAAGCTAGAAGAGGGTAAATTTAGATTAGATATAAGTGATTTTTTTTTTTTATAATGAAGGGGAGAAAAAGCTGGCAGGATTTGCCCAGAGAAGCTGTTGTTGGTCCATCCTTGAAGGTGTTCAAGGCCAGTTTACATGGGGCTCTGAGGAACCTGATCAGAAGGAAGATGTCCCTGCTCACAGGGGTTGGACTAGATGGTGCTTAAAGGTGCCTTCCAACCCAAACTCTTCTAGGATTCTGTGATTCTGTGCTCATTGTCCCATGTTAGTGTTATACTTGGTATAAAGTGGTATACCATTGTTACACTTGAAGTTCTTTGGGATAACAAAGAGATGTTCCCCAGCTCTGGCAAGTTTTCTGGCCCTTTCCATCATCACCCTGTCCAGCACTCTCCACTTACAAGCTCCTTTTTGGTCCCTGCAGTCTTTAGCCTACCACCTGTCGATGGCACAGCTTCTAGAGAGCACAGAAAACACCCTGGTAGTGCCTTGAAGGAGAAGGTCTTCAGGAAGCAGGACAATGTGCCCTTACTGCCCAATACAGACATCATCCATGGGGATGGCAGCTTCCCACGCAGCCCCTCAGGTAAGCCAGCTCTGTGGCAGCTTTTTCCCACGGGTTTTCCTTGCACAAGGAGCACAAACTGCCCCCTGCCTCATCCAGCAGAGCTGGGATCTTGGCTCCATAGTCTGTCCTGAGAATCAGCAGCAAATCTACTGTTGAGTTACTCCATCTTGGTAGTACTGGAGCAGTTGGTTCTTAGAAATCCATTGGAAAATTGAACTGAATAAAGTCGTGGTAAAGGCCTGAGATCTGGCTTTTGCCCATCCTGATAGTCCAAACTACAGCAGTGGTGCCAGGAGGCAGCTGGAACTGCAGGCAGGAGCTGCAGGGCAGTCTGCCAGGCTGTGCTCACTGTGCCCCTACGAGAACCACCACAATCAGTTGTTCACTCCCTGTCTGGGCCCTCTGCCTGTGCTGCTGTCCAGTTCTGCAGCCAGCTGTTCTGCTACCCAGCAAGGGTTGTCTCTGCAGGGCAGTCAGTGGCTTGGTGCAGTCATGCTGCTGCTGCTCCCAGAAGTGCCCGATGGCTCCTGGCTGCCGCCATCCCACAGCCTGCAGTGCCAAGAGGGAACAAGCAGTGCCTCCTGTGTCACCCAGCAAATACAGCACCCCTGTGCAGCAGATGAGAGCCAGGAGGGGCTGCCTGCTGCTCCCAGGCTGTTTGCTGCCTGCAGCAAATAGACAGCAGATAGTCCCCAGTGGCTCTTGCCTCTCCTTTGTGGGTAGCCTGCCTGTGCTGTGATCCCAGGTAGGGTGAGATGAGAAGAAGGGAGCTAGGAATGATACTTGAATGCTCTTTTCTAGTGATGCTACTTCCATGTTCAGAATTGACCAGAACTAGCCTGGCATGGGTCTTCATTCATAGTGAATCTAGATGTGTATGTCTGCATACTTCTGCAGTGACATCACTGGTGTCAGCGGCTGGGGTACCCCAGTGACATCCAGATTAGCTCAGTCTGAATATTTTTGATGTTATGGTTCCTCCATACTTTGTGAGAGCATGCAAGGTAGCACAAAAACCCTCCAGAGTCTAGAGCAGTTCATCTAGATTCTGTGCAATATTTATACTCCATCATTTTAGACAGCGCAAATGTTTTCATCTACACATTAGAAAATGAGCTTTTGAGTGCATGATATGAAATTTTTGATTGACAGTGCTTTTGATGACAAATGTGTGGGAACTCGGCGCACCTCTCCTGAGGGCCAGAGCTACCGAGAGAACCCTTGGGGAGCTCGGGAGCCTTGGGATGTTGCTAAAAGTACCTGGTGGCTCAACTTTGACCCTGCAAGAGATGTACCACCTATATGTGGGGATATAAGAATCACTGGTGTGTAAAGGATATAGAAATAGAACATTTATAGGTCAAAGTACAGTTTATAAGATTTTGGTACAGGGGGGTTGGAAAAACAAGATGGAGGGAGTTGGGGCCTGCCACATGGTTCTTCCTCCTTCTTCTTGTCTTCCATTTTCTGTGTGACGTAGGTATTTTTGATAGGTTTATAGTAAAGGTACACTTAGTAATAAAAATGATAAGTATTGGAGACAAAAGATAAATATAGTTTACGTAGACTTTGTTATAAAAAGATGCGACCACCCTGTGGGCAGTCAGAGTGCCTTTGGCTGCCTTGCTAGTCGGACCCCGGCTGGGCAGAAAGAAAATTTTTGTAGATAAGAAATAATAAACAACCTTGAAGACCGAACCTGAGAGTCCAGTCTTGTCTTTTGGAGCCCGGGAAGCGAGCCCATCTCACCCTTGTCTGGGCAGAGACAAATAACAGCCAGAAGCCCGGACAAAATGGGTTTCATAAGGGATGCATTTATCATCAGATTTTTCTCATACCTTCTAAATTTTTTCATTACCAAAAAATTCAATTAAGGCAAACTCAGATCAACCAATTAACAAGAGAGTGCGTCTGCTAACAACGTGGATCTGTATTTGCATATTTTTATCCTCAGAGTGCATTTGGAAGGCTTTTTTGTCAATTGTCTAGTCTGGAAACTGCATTTTTCCACAAGAGAAAGCTTAGAAGTTGCTGAGTTTGCAAACATGTCCATTAGATGGCAAATAAATTTCACCTCAGCATCCTTGAAATACAACCAGTGTGTACCTCTGAAAGAGGAAAGATTCATGATGCTTGGAAAGAACAAAATCCATCAAGTACTCCCTTCCCAATAGTAGCCTAAATTGGATGTGCACTCAGCTGCCTGCTGTCTAGAATATTTGCAGTCAATGGGAACAGAGGCGCTGTCAGGTGGGAAGGGTCAGGTGTGGCTGTTCCCTGGTAGCTGCTCCGTGGGGATTGAGCCGGGCCCAGCAGGGCTGGGTTGTTCAGGCTTGGCTTGGTGCTGTCTGCAGGCAGCTGCAGGTCTCTCCTCAGGGAGTTGCAGAGTGCCCCTGTCCTCAGGGCAGGGGGAAATCAGGGTGCTGAGACAAGAGGGGCTCCTGAGGGGTTCCCTCCTGGGTAGCAAGTCCTGCTGTCAGCGCTGTCTGGCAGGGAGCGGGAGCTCTGCGGCCGCAGGAACCTGCCACTGGCTGCGGCACCTGTGGCACTGGGGAGCTGGCGCTGTGGGGACAATTGTCAGGTTTAGCCTGGAGCTGGGCCCAGCTGGGAGAGGCTGGGAGCAAGCAAGGAGCCCCAGGAGCCGGACAGCAGGGAAGGCTCTGAGCCGGTGTCAGTGTGTGCCACAGGGAGCCCTGGCTGGGAGATGGGGCTGCAGGCCGCTCCATGGCGGGGCCTTGCCCGGGGCTGCAGCGCCCATGGCCGACCCTCTCCTCACAGTGACCTCGCAGACGGCCACTGGTGCCAAGCGCCGAGAGGAGCCACTCCGTGGGCATGGGCAGAAGGACAGAGCCTCTTCAGACCCACAGCAGTCCTTGCAGGAGGCACTCTCCATGCTGGGCAGCGATGACTGGTAAGAAAGGCCCCGTTCCCTCTGTGTCCCTCTTAGCGTTAAGGTGGGTCAGAAGCGTGTCTTGCTCGTGCCTCTGAGCCCCGAGAGCCCAGAGGGCCAAAGGGCACTGGTGAAACCACTGCAGAGCAGTGAGAGGATAAAGATTTGAGAGCAGCCTTTTCTTGGCCTTGCTCTGCAGCAGTGCTGCAGCTGCAGCAGGTCCATGCTGTTTCCTTGCTTTGCCTGCTGCTCCATGGAGCTGCAAAGGAAACATTGAGAGAAGAGACAAAGCTCTGGAAGGAGATGATTTGCTGGCTGAAGGCAGAAGCAGGATGGCAGAAGTTTTGAGTGTAGAGATTTGGCTGCCTTGGGCCCCTGGCCCAGTGGGACTGAGTAAGATTCCTCCCTGCTCCCACTGCTGACAGCAATGGAAGGTGACAGGGTCTCCCTGTGACCTCCTGCATGGGAGTCCCAGAAGCAGCTCCAGGGAGTTCCTTTTTCTGAGAAATGAACTGAGCTGTGCTTTCAAGTCCCTCAGCCTCTCATTACTCCTGAAGGGCTCATGGCAGAAGAGAAGGAAAAAGAAAGAAAATCCTCTAGGAATCTTGCATTTTTGGAATTCAACTTTTTCCTTCTCACTGCTTCATATGGGCCTGAGATGTTTTGTCAATACTCACCATGTGTCCCAAAATGATACACAGGCAGAAGGAGGTCCAGAGGTGATAACCTTACAAATGTTAGGTGATATTGCTTTTCTTTTTGATGTCTTTTTGATCACTCCCTGCTGGATGCTTCATTCACATAGGGGTAAGGGCTCCATTCCCACTGGGATAAGCATGAAAAATCTGCCACGACGCACCTCCTTGTGCAGTCACCTTTGTTTTGCCCTTTCTCTTCTGCTTTCTCTTCCCCATTTCTTTTGGTGCCCTGTGAGGTGCAGAGAGCTTCTGCAGGTGTGGGGGGTCCGGATGACACTCAGGGGTGCCCATGGGATGGGTCACCAGCCCTGTGCTGCAGCCCTGATGCCTCACATACCTTCCTGAGGCTGAGGGCCTGCACAAAGCAAGTGCTCAGAGACAGAGTTGTTTGCACCTTTCAAATAACATGTTGCTGTTGTGGGGGTTGTTTTAGGCAGGGGGTTTTGGGAAAAGACAGAGTTTCAACAGTTCTTGCCCAGGGGGCAAATCTCCTGAGACATCCTGCTGGTTTGTTGGGGAATGTGTCACATGGAGTGGAGGGGGTGACAGAGAGGCCTAGATCGTAGAGTGGAAACTCAGCTCCAGTGTGGCAGTGCAGACTCTCCCTGCTGAACTGCCTGCTGGGGCTGACAAAGAAAGAAAATGCCCCAATAACAGCCCAGTGGCACTGTGTCTCAGGGACAGATACAGGGAGGTGACAAGAAAGAGCAGCATGGTCTCACAGCTTCTAGAATGCAGTGACAGAGGGGCCTCATGTGCCAGACATTTCAGAAAGGCTGTCTTCTTAAATGACCACTGAAACCCTTCTCTTTGCCTCTTGGGTTTGTCTATGCTTTTGACAGCCACAGCATCCTGGGTCAATGTGTTCCATGATTTCATTAAGTACTCCTTGAAAAGCACCTCCCATTGTTCGACTGAGCTGCCAGCCTGGTAATTGCTGAGGGTGCTGCCTTGGTGGAGAGAAAAATCAATCTTCTGCCTTTCAGGGAGCTGAAGGAGAAGGGACTCTTCAGCATCAACCACCTGGCTGGGTCCCATTCAGAGGTCCTGCTTTGCAGACTTCATGAGATTTGCTTGGCAGTTAGCAGCGAGGTGAGAACATTGCTCTGAATTGTCCCCCATACTTCATACATGGTGTGTAGAGTAGGTATGTGCTTGTTCATCTCCATGTGTGCTCAGGGACTGCCTTCATTTCTGGTTTTAGATCTCCTATTTCTAATGTCTGTCAGCTATCTGTAGGATCTGTGGGTACATGTAGCTGTATTTACTGGCAGGTCGGGTATCTGACACCGATCTGTGAGTGTGGTGCCTTGATGATGCAATGTGCAAATGCACAAACTGAGACACTATTGACATTATTTGCCACAGTCCCAATCTCTGCCCAAGCTGTAATTCAACACTGCAAATTAGTCTGTAGACCTGAGCCTATGTTTTCTGTTTCCTGGCTGAGTGCTTCAATTGTTGGTGTTGCTTTTTTGAACAGGAACACCTGACTCTTTCATCTTTATGACTTGGGCCTTTATAATTTGAAAGCAGCTCTTGCTTTAATTTTCTAGAAAAAGGGCCTAAAATCAAAGCAGTGGACATTTTAGAAGGGTTAAGTAGAATGCTTTAGTGAAATATTTTTTTTTTAGTCCTGCAGTAAACAGGCCTGAGGCCAGAAATTGGTGCCAGAATAAGTGCTTTTCTGTGCTTGTGCTCTCCTGCTCTTCTTGTACTTTTATGTTCCTCTGGACACAGTGGGACGTGTTGTCATTTCCTGGGACTTCTGTTGAAGGCAACTGGTTTTTTTTTCAAGGTGATTCTTATGTTTCCCCTCATGACTTCCCCAGGTGACCAACCTCCGTTCCAAGGTGTCCCACTCTGCAATCGTCACTCTGGGAGAGCTCTTTGTGACCTTGAAGAAGGACATGGACTCTGAGGTGGATGAGGTTGCTCGGGTCCTTCTCCAGATGGTGTCCAACTCCCCAGAATTTGTTCAGAAAGCAGCCAGTCAGAGCCTGGGGCTCATGGTGGAGAATGTGACTCCTGCACGAGCAATGACTGCCCTCATGGACATGGGAGTCAAGTAGGTTCTTCTTCTTTTAGTGATATTCTTCACCTTCTAGTGTGGGAGGGAGAAGGGATGAGAGAGAGAATGGGAATGGTGGGAGGGAAGGGTCCTGTATCCTGAATCTTCTGTGGACTCAGGGACTTGATTCTCCAACCAACCTCATTTCTTTCCTCTTGTCACCTATTTCTGCCCTCCTGCAGCCCATTAGTTCTCAGAATCACAGAACTGTAAAATATGGGGAGTGTGAAGGGGCCCATCAGGACCATTGAGTCCAGCTCCTGGCCTTGCACAGAGCAGCCCAAGGGTCACACCTAGGGCCTGAAATTGTTGTCCAAATGCTTCTTCAACCCTGTCAGGCTTGGTGCTGTGACCACTGCCCAGGGGAGCCTGCTCCAATGCCCAAGCACCCTCTGGGTGAAAAACCTTTCCCTGATATCCAAACTAAAGCTCCTCTGACTCAGCTTCCTGCCGCTTCCTGGAGTTCTCCCAGTCTGTCAGATTTTCCTGGATGTGGGGAAGTGAAAGTGCCTGCAAAGGCTGAGGATAGAGCCTTGTGCTTTTGTGGGAAGAGGGACAATTGCAATTGCAGCTGTGAGCAGTGTTTGGTATTTCACAGCACCAACCACAAAGGCCCTGGGAAAACCATGTCTGCTCATGATGCCATTAACCTGAGAAATGAGGAGGGTCCTTGCTGGGGCGTGGAGCACATGGGGGGCAATCTGCTGGCTGTGGCACAGCCTGCACAGCAGGTGCAGCTCCTGCCAAAAGGAGTCCTGTGTGACTGTCCTGGCCATTGAACTCTACTTTCTATTCAGACTCATGTTAGATGTTAGCCTTGAGATGAATCACTAAAGGCACCTTCACAGGCTGACTGCCATGGGACAGTTGAAGCAAATGCTGCCTTAAATGTTGGTGCTGGGCCTGAGAGTTCCCAGGAGACACTCTCTAGAACAGGACAAGCTGGCTAAACTTCCTGCCACCCTTTCCTCAGCTTTGGAATAGGGTAAAACATTCAGATGGATCCGTTGCCAAGCCCCACAAAAGAAACAGGCTGCATTGCTGAATACTCTGCAACTTCATGACCCATAAAGTGTTTTCTCTGCATTTGTTTTTTTCAAAAGGTCTGCAGATTTGGGGATAAATGGGTTGAAAGAGCCTCAATCCTGCTGCAGCTCTGTGTACTGGGTGCCCTCTGATGGGTCGGCATGAATTGTTCTTAATTTCTAAATAATTCATATGTCATCTATTTCTTTAATCTTTCTCAGACTAAATACTCTGAAAGAAACTGAGTATCAGATAGCACATGGAGACTGAATTCCTCCCTCTTGTTTGCAGGCAGTCCTTCTTACAATGCTAACTTTTGTTTACCTGAGGACAGAACCTTCTACAGGTGTCTGAAGTTGCAGGGAGAGGCCAGGCTCCTTCCCCCAGCAAGGCCAGGGAGCAGGCTCTGGCCAAGGCCTGTGCTGCTGCTGCTCCTTCTCCCTGTGCCCAGGGTTTGCTCTCTCCTTCCCAGGAGCCGCTAGGGCCAGGTGCGGAAGTGTGCGGCCGAACTCCTCCTGTCCCTGATGGAGAGAATTGGAGTCACCAAGCTGGCAGGCACACCCAGGACTGAGAGGCTGGCACAAGTGGCAGGGAAGCTTGCTCAGGACTGTCACAAGGACACAAGGTAATGATCTTCATTTCACCTTCTAAAACAGGAAACCCATTTTGTGTCTGGCTATGAAGGTGAAACCACAAAAGAGTGGAAACTAAGGGAAATATGAAGTGACCTCACGGTGTGAAGAAGGGTCATAGAATCATGGAATATGCTGAGTTGGAAGGGACCCATCAGGGCCATTGAGTCCATCTCCTGGCCATGTGCAGTGACCCCAAGATTCACTCCATGTGCTTGAGAGCATTGTCCAAACTCTTCTTGAGCTCTGTCAGCCTTGGTGCTGTGACCACTGCTCTGGGTTGCCAGGGGAAATGGCTGTACTGGGTAACCTGAGGTTGGCCAGCAAGAAGGAGCATTGCCAACTTTTTCCTGTGGCTTGAAGGATTCTTTACTGAGATCAAAAGGGCTCACATAAGCCAGTCCAACAGTTTTCTTTAGCCTTAGGTGCACAACACAAAGCCAAAGTGTTGGCTAATGTTCATCACTGAAGGATCCCAAACATCCATTTCTCATTAACTTCAGACTTTCCTAGAAATATTTCAGGGGTCTTTAGCCAACATATTCAGTCTTTCTGAAGTTGTTCTGCAGATTTCTAGACCGCTGTTATCTGGGGCTCAGTGAACTCCACATTTCTTCTTGAAGAAAACTGTGGTTTCCTAATGGCAAAATCAACCCAACCCAGAAAAATCCCCTTCCTTTGGTGCTTAAATTCCCATTAATAGCTGCCAAGAACACCAGAGCAACTGGCTACCCATGTGCATACATATAGTATGGAATAATCAATAGGATGCATGAGGTGTTTTGTCCTGGCTTCCCTGCCAGTTAAAGAAAGGTAAATTACTGTGCAATGGCATCAGGACACTGCTAACAGGCTCTGACAACAAAGCAGATGTGTTTTGCTTGTTCCCTGGGATCCTTTGATGCCACAGAAGCACACTTGCAGTTTCAGAGTGAAATGGGATTTTTCTGTTGCCCACATTCTCCTCTTACCTCTTGTGTTCACTGACAGCACTGTGCAGTGTCAAGGGGAGGCAAATCTCCCTTTTTGCTGAGTAGGTAATGCCTTCTCATTCAAGCATTGCACCTGATGAGTTTAAGGTATCAGCCTCTTCTGTTAACACTCTTGCTTTGTTTGTTCGCTTTTCTTTCATTTCCTTCCTGCCTTCCTTAGGCATTTTGGACAGGAGATGGTGAAGATGTTGCTCACTGATCAACAATTTAAAATGCTTTTGGAACGATCTCTTTCTGCCCGTGACCTGGAAGATATCCTGACAAGAATTAAGAAAAAAGTAAGTGCTTGGCAGGAGAAATGTCTCCTTTGTGCCAGTACTGCCACTGCTAACATGAGATCAAACATACCCAATGTGTCTTTAGCTCACTCCTCTTCTGCTGAATCCTTTTGCTCCTGGGAATGAGCTGTTAATCCTCAGCCTGTTCATCTGCAGACCACAAAGGAACTGATATTATTAGGGAAAAAGTGGAGTTTTGAATATTTTCTATAGCGGTCACAAAGAGGAAAGGGAAAGAGGAGAAAATGGGATTACATTTAAGCATAAGGCCCCACCATGCTCTCCCTACTCTGCCCCAGTAAAGCAATGAAGTGAGAATACTGCTTCTGAAGATAACAGAGTCTTTGCAAAAGACACTGGAAGTAGTGGTACCAAGAAAATTTGCAAATATACAAAAGATGTCCAAGTCAATCCTAGTTACTACAATTACTGTCTGTCTTTTGGGAATACTGCCTTGCTGTCAAGCCCTGTGTAGCTGGAAGAAGCTTGGTGAATTCAGCAGCATACAGTAGAAAATTCTTTATTTCTTTGAGGGGTGGGGAGAATTTTATTTTTTTTATCAACATTTTAGAAGGGAGCATGCCTTTGTGCAGGCACAGGGAGAGTGAGCGTTGAACCAAATCACCTTCCAACACAATGGGCCAACCCCCAAAGAGTCAAATTTTTTCTGTGCTTCCTTCATGAATACTCATTGCCTACCAGTTTGCATTATTCCCATTTATGCTCAGGACTAAAGAATTTGGGATTTTCGACTGATGCTCAGTCTGGTAGCACCCATAACCTGCCTGGGGCTATTGAAAACAAAGAGTTGGCATCACTCAATCTCTGGTCTTTTTCCTTCTGTAAGTTAGGAAATGTTCCGTAACCCTTGGTAGCAGTGATGCTGGTTCTAACTTGTGTTCTAAACAGGCAACTTCCTATTTTATGCTCTAAAGATTGATGGGGTTTCTCTATGTCCTTGTAGGGGATGGAAAACCAGAAGGCTGAACGCCCATCTGTCAAGGAGCCGGTGCAGGAGAGGAACGATGGCTCCAAGAAGCCCCAGGCCACATTGCCTTCTAGCAAACGGTACTGAGCACTTTTGTCAGATGTGACAAAGCACATGGCAAGCTTTACATGTCTCTTCCTCAGGAAAGCCTTTCTGGTAGAGATGACCAGTGCCACAGATTGTTTCTTTTCCCTACAAATGCTCTAGGATAAAAAATGTCTACTTCTGCATTGTGTTGAACACAACTTCTCTGGAGGGGTTTCCACAAAAATGAAGAGAAAAAAGACATCCATTGGTTTCAGCTCAGATAATCCAGTGCAGTGGCAAGGGCAGTGTTGTGGAGGCTATGAGAGGGCCAAGTTGGTGCTGCCTGACTTGGGACAAGTAAATTCAACCAAGGCTTTTTTCATCTGAGTGGAGTCTTTTTCAGATGGGTGTTTTGATGAGAAGTCCCAGTCTAGAAGCAAGATGCCATTCCACGAAGATGCACTTTTCATCCATGTGGTTTGGCCTGGCTCAATCAGGGTTTTCTTACCCTTAAACAGTATCAAGTTTGAGTAGTAAGTAGCAAGGCAATTCCTGAACAACTTGAGTCAACAGGTGTCTCAATGTGGACTTTTTGTCTTGATATTCCCTTCCTTCATCTAATTTGCTTGATGGACAGCATGTTTGGTTTATTTGCCCCTGTGCTGCAATCAGCATTTAAGACAGGAATTTGCTCCTTGCTGTCTTTTCATGGCAGTTGCAGAGCTACCTATTCTCGTCTGATAACTGAGGGGATTTATTTAGCACTGTCATGCTCAGCAGTGGCAGGAAAGTGACCACATGCCTCAGTAGCATGGCTAGCATCTTCCTGTGCTCGTGGAAGAGACAGGTTGGTCCAGAAGAATTGTTCCCAGTGGGGTTGTTAAGCTGAGGATCTAGTCCCTAAGGAAGCAAATGAAATGTGAGCATAGTTCTGGAATGTCTGGCTTCTGTTTTTATCTCTGTTACTGATTTTCTAAACCTCTTTCAAAAATGGCCCTGTTCATCTGTTCAGATGCATCTGAGCTACTTTTCCAGATTGTCATGCCTGGTTGTAGAGACACTTCTCCAGAGTGATGAGTTTTCTTCTTATAAGACACACACATCCCATATGAGGAGGCATTTAAACTTGGAAGTAGTGTCTCTCTTTCCCCACAAAGCAATGTGACCTGTGTGCCTTGGCAGCCATCTGAAGATAGATCAGATGCATCTCATGCTTGGTTTTGCTGAGTGAGCACTGGTGAGAATGTCACTTGCAGATTGTCTGCTGTAATGATTGTCATGAGGTCCACGTTGTTCTTCAGACCCTCATGATTTTCCAGCTTGAAATCACCTAATTAGGAAAGCTGCTCAAGGTGTTTTGCTCACAGTTAACTGGAGATATTATCTGTGGCTGCAGCTCTCTCCACAGAGAGCAGCAGGCACAACTTTCCCAGGCATTGTCCTGGGGAAGGCTTTGAGAAGATCAGAGAAATGAATGAGAAAATTCTTATCTTCACTTGCTGCACCTATTGCTGTCAACATGCGGAATGTGTTATGGAGATTTGTTTACCAAAGAGTAATTTCTGAATTGGCCACTGGTGATGGTGTTTTGGATCCAATTGACCAATCTGGTCTGTCTGTATCAGACTGTCTGTAAGGGCGATGAGTTTCTGGATAGGATAGGATAGGATAGGATAGGATAGGATAGGATAGGATAGGATAGGATAGGATAGGATAGGATAGGATAGGATAGGATAGGATAGGATAGGATAGGATAGGATAGGATAGGATAGGATAATAAAGTGATTGATCAGCCTTCTAGAATCATGGAGTCATTGGTAATTATTTCCACAATGGGGATGCCATGCTATGATAATTATCACCAACAGGTCCTCGTTTGGTTTTATTTTCCAGGGTGAAATCTACCTCTGATGGACACCTCCTCCACCATGCAAAAGCCCAGGTCACGTTACCTCCAGCTCTGGAAGATATGGAGCTGCTCCAGAAGCTTTACCATCTCCTGGAAACCAAGGGGTTTCAGACACGAATGGAAGGAGTAGAACTCCTCCAAGACCTGTGCAAAACCAGCCCCCAGCTCATCTGCACCAACATTGTCCAAGTATGTAGGGTATCTTCATTGTTCCTTTCCTTTAGCTCTTTCCCCAAGCCTGTAGCAGTAAAGTTAATTCAGTGTGTCTTGGCACTCCATCCTGGCTGTTTGGGACATGATGGTCCCTCTTACCCAGACAAATTTAATTGAGGTCCAGGCTTCAGGACAAGTTATTTCAGTCCAGCTGTATTTGTCTGGCAGGTGCCTATTGATGCTGTTCATCAGATGAACAGCATCAATGACAGAATTTTCTGCTGGTGTAACTGCTGCTGTCTCCTACTCCCAGTTGGGTGAAGTGAAGGGAATCGAGCCCCTGAAAGCACAGCAATTATTCTCTAGACCAAAAATGGGTTTGCATAGGGAAGAGAAGTATCAGGCTGAGTTGGTTTAAACCCAGTTGGTTTTTCAAAAACAATACTTCTATACACTCCATCTTGTCTTGTACAGGCACAACTCTGGCTACTCATATCCATCCTTGTTCCTATTCCTCTTTGTAAAGACAGTGCTCACCCTTCTTGGGGAGTGTTTTTTTCTCTTTGGAAAAGGAGGAAAACAGCTAAGGACTAATCTCTGCCTTCTTCTCCCAGTAGCTGCTTTTTCCCTTTTTCCAGGAAAAGGTGCCTGGTAATGTGGCTGTCAAGGGACTGAACCTGCTCTAATGAGAGCTGTCCAGTACATTACATTTCAGAAATCCACCTGTTAGTTAGAGAAATGATCTGGCTCCTGGAAGAGTTGATCAGAGCCCTGCACTTCTCCAGGCACTAGCTCTGAGACAAACAAAAGAAAACTTAGATCTCCTCCAGCCATAGTTTTGGCAAAATCATAATTGCCCTCAGTCCTTGAGGCAATTGTATAGAAAACCGGGCATTGTAAACATCTGCTTCCATCCAAAGCAAAGGTAGTCTTTAGCATTAATAAATGGGATTGATTTAATGATTTATAGATGGACATAAATACCATAGGAACTATTCCTTCCCCAGCCAAACCTCTTAAAAACAGAAGAAAATCTTTCAACCAGCATGAGGTTGCACCACCATTCCAGTGAGTGGTCCAGAGGAGAACGTGAAATTGTGCAAGGAGGTGCTGACCTGACAGAAATGATCACTTTCATCTTTCACATTGCTGACTGCTACATCCACTCTTCAAACAAGGACATTTGAATCCAGCTTTCATGTAGTTTGTTCTCTTCACAGATTTTTGATTATTTTGTCCTGAGAATATCTGACAGCCACAAGAAGGTGAAGCAGAAGGCGCTGGAGGTGCTGGCTGAAATCACAGGCATCCTGAAAGATGCCTTGAACCCAGTGATCATTGATTTGGTGGAAGGAATAACAAGGAACCTGAACTCAAAGGATCCCAGGGTTCGTGCTGCAGCTGTGAAAGCACTGGAAGAATCCATTGCTCATTTGGGTAAGGCTGAGCCCTGGCAGGGACTCTCCTCAACTGCATCTCTGTCTCTCCTGCACAAGAGAACGCTGAGTGCCTGGATAGCTGCTCTTATCTGTGGAATGCTCCAGCTGACACCCACCAGAAGCTGTGCAGGTGCAGTCCTTATGCACCAGTCCCCCAGCAGGCTTGAATGTGATCAGCATTTCCCAAAAGTCCCAGGAGCCCTTGGCTCTGTGCTGCTGGTCTGAAGAGCAAGTCCCAGACTATAGCTTTGCTACAGTTCAGAGGCAAAGGGGGTTTGGAGTTTGCTTGGGCCCTGTCTGACTTCCCAAATGAACAGCTTTGCTGTTGGCATGAAGGGACACTGACCCATGAGAGCTTCTGCAGAGCAGCCACCTTGAAGCCTCTACCTTATAGGCATTAGCTGCCTATTTTCCACTTTTCTTCTTTGTCTTCTATTTTCAAAGGAGAACTGATGATTCACCAAGTTCATTTCTTTATAACAAACAGGTATCATGCTGTGAATGATGCCTTGTTCCACGTCTGTTTTGCATGGGCAAGATGGCTACAGCAAGTAACTACATAGGCAAGGGCTGCTCTAAATTCCTTTGCCACACACATTTATGTCAGCTCTGAAAATGCTGCGCTGGGGGAAATATGCCTGAAAAAAGGAGCGCTGAAGAGGCAGGTCTTCAAAGGGAGTTTCCACTTTCTCCTCCTCACATGTTCTGTGAACTCACAAACTGCCTGACTCGGTGCCTTTCTGTTTCCCAAGAATGGGCTTCTTCCTATTTGCTCTGGGATATAAAAACCTGTCTCTGCTTACATGGGATTGAACTCTTGAGGTCCCTGATGTGAAATGTTTTAACATAGCTCCTGGTACAGCAGACAAGTTTGGATTTAGAAATGTGAAAGGAGAGCTTTTCTTTTGGAATTTAAAACCCTGCCAAGCATGCTGGAAGGAAAGAAGAAAAAGATTCAAAAAGGAGCAGAAATGTACTTTATTTAATAAAATGGGGTTGGCCCTGCCCTTTCTCTCACACTGTCCTTTCTGCTATGACCTCAGAAAAGTGAACAGAAACATGTGTTTCACTTGTAGATAAAGTATCGCTGCTGAAAGAGTTCAGCTACCAATGGAATCACCTGAGTGGCCAAGCTCTGCTGGATGTCGCGGAGCGTATCACAGGTATGGCCTCCCCTTCTAAGCCAAGAGCTCTTCCCAGGGAGTATGTACAGGGAATGCCTGTGAACAGACAGTAGAGTAGCTCCTCCAAATCAGGAGGTGCTGAGTTCTCCCTCCTGCCCAATACCCATGGCAGGGGTATTTGGCAGGCTTTCCCTGGCTGCTGCAGAGCTGTGCAGCATCTGAGATGGGAGCGGGACTCGGCCTCAGGGCTGAGCGCTCACTGGGGCATCTCAGAACCCACCTCCAGGTTAAGGGATGGGCTGAAAATACCCCAGCTGGCTCCTCTCTTGGCAGCTCAGGGACATCTGTGATCCTTTAGGGAAAATGGTGGCAAATGCTGTTTCAGGGCATCAGTTTGTTTTGTCCTCAGAGAATTCTTGTTTTTCTCTTGGAAAGTTCTGAGGCTGAACCGTGCAGAGCCTGGGGGTCACAGCTTAGGTCAAAACTCAACAGACATGTTAGAGGCATGGGTTTAGTGCAAGGCAGCCTATGGGGGCAGAGGGGCAGAGTCAGAGTGCTGGGGCTCCCTGCCTGTGCTGTCCAATGGCACTGGACTGAGCCTTTCAGGGTGTGCAAACAGTGTCTGCCTGTGTCAGCGCTGTCCAAAATGCTACACATGCAGCTGATAATTGATTCCTCAGAGGAGCTTGCTATGTCAGCAGTAGCCAAGGAATGGAAAAATGATAACCTCAATATGTAGTAGAGAAGACGATTGATAGCCTTGCTTTATCTGGGGCTAAATCCAGTGCTAATTAAGCCAACATCTTAAAAATGCAAGGTTTAATACACTTTGTGTCTTCATTAGGAATCTCAAAAGGGCATGTTCAGCGATTGGGAATGTCAAAGGCCCTTTTAAGAGCATTTGAATAAAGTAATTCTCCAGCAAGAGGGAATTTAGGTTAGCAGTTCTTTTGATCTCTTTTTCAAATAAAGGAATTAACCATAAATTAGGACTACTTTAGAAAAAGCAGATATTCTCTCTGAGATTTAGTAGGAACAGACAGCTGTTCCTCACATTCAGCAGTCATCAATGTCTTTAATTGCATTTAAACTCAAATGAATTCCCACATTAAAATGGGTACCATAACCCTTTCCTGCTTAGCAGAATTAGTTTTGGGTACTTTCAGGAGCAGTTTCAATGTTGATGGCTGCTGGTGGATTAACAGCATAGAAAAAATGAAGTCTCTTCCACCAGAGAATATTAAATGGCTGCTAGATAACATTTTGCCTGATCAGAATATAAGAATGATCTCCAGAGCATTTCAGGTTTTGATCTGTCAGCCAAATCTGCCATGCAAGAAGCCTCCTTGTAGTAATTTTTTTGTTTGTGTTTGATGTGGTTCAGTTCAGAAAATGGGCAGAGAGCAGATTTCAGAGACAATGTGAGAAAACACTCATGTTTTGGTTACATTTCACTCCTCTGTGTGCATTTTCCTCTCTCTATGCCCCTATTTTAGTCGACATTATAAGAAAAAATGCCATTAGCATTGGGAGGGGAAATGGCATTAAAATGTGGAGCATTCAAATGCCACAGCAATGAGGTCTGGGTAATTATCTAAGACACCCTGAGATTTGAAACAGCTGTTTGTTGGAAGCCCCAAAAGCCTTCTGCCAAAGACACCAGCTAGTCACTGATGTTTCTCATCCAACTGTCAGGCAGCAGCCATCTCTGGTGGGCTGGAGTTTTGATGTGTGTTCTAGCACTGCCCTTTGCAATGTGGCACTGAGCCAAGGGAAGAGCCAGATTAGACATTTGGCACTTGATATCAAAGGTACAGAAATGGAATCATCCCTTTTATTAGAAATCTCTCCATTTCCTCTCTATTTCCAAATCTTCAGTGTGGGTTTAGACAACTTCTTAATGGAAATGAAAGGCAGTTGGACATTTCTTTCATTGTTCATACAGAAAGAGATTGTGAAATAATTTAGTAAAGGTAAAAAGTTTGCCACAGGGACAAGGTTCTGGTTGGAGAAATTAGTCCTGAGGGGTTGGTGGTTCTGTTTCAAGAATGTTCAGCTGCTTTGCCCGTTTCTGGCTCATGGGGCTCTGTGTGCTGTTTTGCTGATCTTGGCCAGAGAGGCTTGCAAGAAGCAGTAGCAGAGGTAGATCCTTGTTTGCATTGAGGTTGGTGGGTAAGAAGCTGTGTCTCTGTGCCTGCAGTGCTTGTGCAGTGGGTTTATGCCAGCAGCCCTGAAGTGGTCCAGCACGAAGCCCTGCCCGTGCTCTGGTCCTTCCTGGGGAACAAGGCGCTGCCTGTGCGAAGCGCCAGCGTCCGCACTGTGGCCACCAAGCTTGCCTGTGCCCTCTACAAGGTGATGGGCACCCAGCTGAAGAAATGTGCTGCCAGCAAGCCTCCACATGTGCAGGAAAACCTCTCCAAAATTTTGGGCTGGTGAAGGCGTGATGTTCTCCAGAAAGCTGACGAAGTGCTGAGTTGGACACCTCCGGATTTGCCTTTGTAGCTGTGCCAAAAATGAGGAAATCCTAAGGAAGGGTGTGCATCTGCCCCTGCTCTCTCCATCGCCCTTCCCAGTCATGGCATGGGGGGCCTGAAGCATCTCCAGATGGAGGACAAGGAGAAGGCTGAGCACGGCTCAGCCTCACACAGAGGGGAGGGGGGAGCTGGGCAAATCTCTGGTGGGAGGAAGGGTCTTGTGGCAGCCCACAGAGCCTGTGCACATTGCCAGGGAACAGCTGTGCCCTGCATGTGCCCCCTGCAATGAGCTGTGCTGCTGCCAGTGCCCCGTGGAGCTGTGGGGCTGCTCAGCTGTGGGGCAGGGAGAGGAGCAGGAGGGTGCATGTGCAGCTGAGCCATTCCTGGAGAGCACAGGGCTCTGGGCTCCCTGCTGTCCCAGGGCAGCCCAGAGGCCAGGCTGTTCCTGTGGTAGCTCTGTGGAAGTGGCTCAGGGTTTTGCCCTGGCCTGCCTCCAGGTGTCTGCCAGCAGGAGCATGTTTCCCTGTGCAGCTCTTTAGAAGTTTCCAGGAAGTCTGTCCCATGATATATGGAGCTTGAGCTGCTTTAGGTTTGCATGGTGGCCTCTGTTAAATTTGTGTCTCCATTTTGCAGATCTGACTGGTTACAGTCTTACTGAGAAGTTTTCTCTGGGCGCTTCTGATGTTCCCTTAGCCACAAAGTCCTTGCCTCCTGTCCAGAAGAGCTCTCTTTCCTCCAAGCTCAGGAAGAAGCTGCCTGCAGGAAGAATGTTTGAAGAATAAGATTTATGCCTTAGGCTTCCTAGTTACAGATGTACATATGTTCTGATCTTTAGATGTAGTTTTGAATAAGTGTGTTTTGATTCTATCTTTTAATTTTTACTTGTATATATTTTATTTTGATGATGAAAAAGAAGTAAATAAATAAAAAAAATTAAATAAACCAAGAGGAGAATGTGAGACCAGGAAATGCTAGCCTTGAGATTATGGGAGTGCAGCTCACTCGATGTGCCAGTGTCTCACCACATCCTTTCCTCATTGGGCCTCTCCTCTTCCTCTTTTGCCATGGTTTCTTTGTGGCATTTGTGCTGCTCTTTGTTACCTGGCATTACAATGGGGCCACCTGTCCACATGTTTGGGGGACAATGGACCCAAAAGATCCTGTCTAGTCAAAGGTTTTCTGCCTAGGTGTGTTCTGTGCTCCCAAAAGGCCTGAGCAAAGAAACCAAGAGCAGTGTGGCCAAATCCCAAAGTTTTGCTCCTTTGCAATCTCCCACAGATCTGGCTCACAGGTGTCTTCAATCACAATTCCATAGGTAAGAAGAGGTCGTGTATTTCACTGGGAAAAGATGCACTGCTTTGGAAAAGTCACCTGTTTGTATATTTACCCAGGACAGCAGTTCAGCTGTGCTGTCTGCACCTTGTTTGCAGAAGGATGAGTGCACTGCGAGGCCAATAGCAATTGACAAGGGTTCCTCAAATCTGTACTGCAGCCTGGGTGCCATTCAGCCCAGAGCCAGGGGATCATTAGTTCCCATGGACCAGTGCTTGCCAGTGTAATGAATTCCTGCACAGCTGGAAGAAGCAATTCTGGATTCAGCTCCAGCTGTTGGTGGGCTGCATGATCATTGACAATGCTGCCTTTCCAGAAATTATTCCACAGATTCCTTTCATAGTCATTTGAAGCTTTTAAACTTCACATTTCAATTTGCTTTGCCTTAGGGAAAAACCCTTCTGGGCCCAGTGCAAACTGTAACCTCTTGACAGCAAAGTCCTCATGGTTGCCAGCTTCTGGAGTTACAGATGAAACGGCATGTGGATGTGTTAATTAGGTTTTCTGGAAGAAAAACTCTATGTCACCTGGCTGCATGTGTTTGCTTAGTTATGGGTCTAGTTCTGGCCTAGTAAATCCCAGGCAGGGTGGCACGTTGCAGGGAAAACTAGTTTGTGAGCTTATGGGATTGCCATTACCAGCAGAGGGAATATGTGCTTTGGGGATTTCTTTGGAGACAAAATTAGGGACCCACTCCATGCCACAATATTCTCTTAGATCTTTCTAAAATATCCTAGAAAAGGCTGTGAAACTTCATACATCTCCTTGCACAGCCACTGTTTGAAGAGGGCATTTTTGTCCCTCCTCAAAGTCATTGCTCTTGCCCACCAGAAACATGAACATCCACCAACAGGAATGATGCTTTGTCCTCCTGGTGCTGCTTCAGAGCACTGGGAAGTGCAGACATGGGTATTACCAATATGAGCACTTAATTAGCACTTCATGCTCCTTCAAGACAGCCAGATCTCAGGGCTTTCTGTTTCAAAGCAGCCCCTGTACTGCCTCTAGGGAAGAACAGGAAATGGGAAACAGCAACTGCCAGCCTTGCAGGGGTGTAGGGGAAAACCTGAAGTGTCTGCATCAAAAGATGAAGGGGAAGAGTGTAATTGCCAAAGCCAATGTTTCATTAGGACACAGGATCAGTTCTTTACTGCATGCTTGCATGAAGATCATTTGGGATCTCCTTTTTGTATCTCATGCAGAAAAGGAGCTCTTAATAATACCATGCTACTTAAACCACTTTGGGGTGTAGCTCTGTCGTGGTTCACAATGATCAGACTGCCTGCTTTGTCACTGCCAGTTCTGGTGACCCTGCAAGGGACTGTAGTGTATCCCATGCTGTTTTGCCTCCAAGCAAAGCTTGGTTTTCCTTATTAGTGTGGAGTAAATAGAAGAGTAATAAAATGGGCAATTAAACTGGTCATTTTGGAGGATATGCTCATGCTTTCGCATGTCAGTTCTGTACCTCATGCTCCCAAGGTTTGTTACCCATCATGAAGTATTTTAATTAAAAAACTCAGCTCTCATGTTCCATCTGAATAAACTTGCATAAGATCATCAAGAATTCTGCTGGCAGGAACAAGGCAAGGGCCTTCTGACACTCACTTGCAGCTGTCCTGCATTTCTGCAGCCCTTTGTGAAAAGCTGCTGTAGACAGTGTTTGGAGTTGGTTTGGGCCTTTATGAAAGACATGTGGAACAGTGTGCAGGGCTCTCCTGGCAGAGAACTGTTTGTCCAAGCCACGGGACATTGTGCTGGCAGAAGCGGAGTGGCCCCGCTCCCAGCCCGAGAGTCTGTGAGCTGAGCCACACCAGGGAGAAAAGGCAGCGAGGGGCCCCAGCCCAGCTGCTTCACCTGCCCTGGCCGTTCCATGGAGCTCTGCCACTGGGAGAAAGTCAACGCCGGACGAGCCACCGAACTTTCATCTATTGCTGGAACTGCTCTGTGACAGCTCCTGTGCTTCCTGAGAGAGAACCCAGCGCCTTCTTGTAACACGTGTCACGGGGGGATTCTGTTTGTTCATAAACTGTTGGGCTTTTTCCCACTTTCATCTATTAGGATTCATTTCCTACTGCTGGAAAAGCGATTGTGGGAACACTTTAGAGGAGATGACTTATTGCACAATATCCTGTTTTAAGTTGTCTCAAACTGTGTGAGACAGATGGCTTCACACAGGACCATCCCCAAGGCTGCTGAGGGGAAGGCACAGAGAAAGACAAACCCAGTATTTCTGAGGGAAACTCCTTGACACCAACCCAACCTGAGTTGTCAAACAGCAGAGCTGATGTTTAAGGACATGGTCCAAAGAGGAAACCTTTCAGTGTGTTTGGTCCAGGCTGGGTTATGCTCGAGGCAAAGGTCTGTCAGTGGGCTGGATAATACTCTCTTCTTGACCTAGAGATGGGGCAACTGAGAGGTGTTTTAAAAACTTTTGTTCCATTTTCAGTCTCATGGGAAGAGTGAGACAATACAGATGTTATAATTCACGCCATCACAATCAGAAGCCGACTATTTCCTAATTATAATACATTGTAAGCGTTTCTTGGTCTATCAGGTTTTTGCCATGCCATGTTGTAGATGCCTTAAAGCCAATTATTTCAAACTCCCCCTCGTGGGTCCTACTACAATGCGTCTTTCATAGCTTTATTTTTCCATAGTCTTATTTGCAAGGCCATCTTTTGAAACTTTTTTCCAGCTCCATTTCTCTCTCAACAATATCTGTCCTGTTCCATGGCATTTTGAAGTTAGCATTTCATGTCTCAAGATTTATGTACGGATGCATACCGTGTGGGCCTTCTATTAGGCCCTAAAAACTTTCAAGGAATCCATTTCCTTTGTGGGAAGAGGGACAATTGCAATTGCAGCTGTGAGCAGTGTTTGGTATTTCACAGCGCTAACCACAGAGGCCCTGGGAAAACCATGTCTCCTCATGATGCCATTAACCTGAGAAATGAGGAGGGTCCTTGCTGGGGCGTGGAGCACATGGGGGGCAATCTGCTGGCTGTGGCACAGCCTGCACAGCAGGTGCAGCTCCTGCCAAAAGGAGTCCTGTGTGACTGTCCTGGCCATTGAACTCTACTTTCTATTCAGACTCATGTTAGATGTTAGCCTTGAGATGAATCACTAAAGGCACCTTCACAGGCTGACTGCCATGGGACAGTTGAAGCAAATGCTGCCTTAAATGTTGGTGCTGGGCCTGAGAGTTCCCAGGAGACACTCTCTAGAACAGGACAACCTGGCTAAACTGCCTGCCACCCTTTCCTCAGCTTTGGAATAGGGTAAAACATTCAGATGGATCCAATTTTTGAGTGTGGCATGCCTGGTGGTCTCCTCACCTGCCAGGAGGTCAGACAAAGCAGCAGACATAGCACTGGCTTCCTTACTGTGCTGGTACCCCAGGTGAGAAAACTCACCCAGGGCCTTTGCAGCGGCAACCCATGGGAGAAAGATGGATACTGGAACCCTGTTTGTCTGGCCCCAATATTTAATTTGATCATTGCAGTTTGTATCAAATTCAGAATAGGATCTCTTTTGCGTGCCAGTTGTGTTCCTTGCTTCCAATTCTTTATTTGGGTCGTGTTCGGGGTGAGGGTAGTGAGTTGGCCAAGGCTGCAGGGACCCGCTTTGATCTTCGATGGGTTTGACCTCTTGGGCTCCTCCTGAGCAATTTCCTGTGTCAATTTCTTCTATATGCCATCTGAGCAGAATTGTCATGAAACAACTGAGCCGCAAGTGACAGACAGAAAAGATGTATCCCCCAATGACAATGGAGCTGATTGGTGCAATTACAGCAGTGAAACATTGTCCGAGTCCTCTCCATTCCCCGGAGCGCTCCCGGGGGGAGTGTTTCTTACAGCGCTGACAGGGTGTGGGCAGCTGAGCCTGTTTGGACAAGCTGCTCCTCACCCCCAGCCTCACCGTGTCTGACATCGCCCACCTGGGACTGACATGCCAAAAAAAAAAAAAATCATCTTTTTTGTTATTAATAAACTTGTTTAATTAATAAAAATTTAATTCTATTTCTCTAATTTATGATGTTTCTCTCTATTTTATAACATTATTTATATTTATATTTTAAAATTGACAAATTTTTAGCAACTAAAAAAATCATTGGCCGTTGATTATAAGTAACATAATTCCCTTAATTAATAATTAACCACTACTGGCTATTTATTTTGCCCTCTTTATGCTAATTAGTCCTACTTTTAGTCCTTTTGTAATCTTTTTCATAGTTTTTTCAGACAGTGCAAAAGGGGCCACTCTGGGGTCCCTGCAGACATTTCTGGGGCACATTTGGGGCAGTTTTGGGTCTGGGGAGGGAATTCAGAGAGAACTTGAGGCTCTGGAGGACACTTGGGGCAGCTGGGTGGGCACTTGGAGGGGCGCTCAAGGATTCTGAGGGACATTTCGGGGTCCGGGGCAGCTCTTGGGGGTGCAGGGGGACCCTTGGAGCTCAGGGAGGGGAATTTGGGGCCCTTCGGGGTCCGGGCGGGCCCTCGGGGGGCTCTGACGGGGCTCTCTGGGGCGCGGGGGATGATGGGAGTTGTAGGCGCGGGTATCATACGGTTGATCGGGGCCGCGGAGCATCACGGGAGTTCCAGGCGCAGCTGCACTGGCTCTCGGCGGGGCGCGTGGCATGACGGGAGATGAGGTCCCGGCTGGAATAGCGCAGGACGTGCGCCGCGGAGCATGATGGGAGCTGTAGTCCCGGAAGTGGTTGGAACGCGGTGTTTGGGGGTCCGGGAAGGCTCTTGGGGGACACTTTTGGGTCGGATCAGAGACTTGAGGTCCTCGGGGGAACGTAAACGGTTCGGGAGCCCTTGTGGGGAACTCGGAAGCTCTAACCGGGCTCTTTGAGGCGCGGGGCACGGCAGGAGTTTTACACGCGGGACTGTGTTCTGAGGGGCTCTGGGGCTCTGGGGGATGAGAGGAGATGAATTCCCAGAAGTGGCTGTGCCGAGCATCTTTGAGGTTGGGAGCACTCAGGGGGTACGGGAAAGCTTTTGGGGGGTCCCTAATGGGTGCTGAGGGGGCGCTGAGGGATCCTGGAGGGTTCTGGGGAAACTCATGGGACAGATGGGGAGCGGATCCCGGGCTCTGTGGAGTGCGGGGCGTGACGGGCGTTGTAGTCCCGGCTTCAATGGGGCTCAATCAAGTCGCGGAGCATGACGGGAGTTGTAAACAAAAAGAAAAGATGGCGCTGACCCTAGGCACCACCTGCTTAGGCCCCGATCTCCGGCACTGATTGGCTGCAGGCAGTTATGGGCGGGGCCTCAGGAAAAGGGAGGTGCTGGAGGCGGGAACAGCCCATTCAAACTCTCCATTCCCTCCCAGTCCAGCCCAGTTCATCCCCAGTACAGACCAGTACAACCCTAGTGCCCCTCCAAACCCCTTCCAGTGCAGCCCAGTCCCTACCAATACACCTGAGTTCATTCCCAGTTCCCCCCCAATGTCATCCACAGGATGACCCAGTGTCCCCAGATTGTCACAGTATCCCCCAGTATCACACCCAGTATGTCCTGTTACATCCCAGTATGTCCCAGTGTACCCCCACAGTCCATCCCAGTCCACCCAGATTACCCCTCAGCATTCCTCGTGTTCCCAGGTTGTCCCAGTCCTCCCCAGTGTCACTCCCAGTATGTCCCAGTGTCTCCCACAGCGTTCCCAGTGTTCCCCAGTATGTCCCAGTTCTCCCCAGTGTTTCCAAGGACAGTTGAATTTCTCAGGGTTGCCGTGGCAGCCAAACCCAGCAGTGGGGTCAGTGCAGTGCCCATGGCCACAGCCCCTTGCAGTGGCCCAGGGCAGCTTGGGCTGATGATCCACCCTGACAGCTGGCCCAGGGCAGGTCTGCAGTGGCTTTGGTGGCACCTTGGGCTGGCACACACCTGAGCAGTGTGTCTGTTTCCAGTGGGGAAACTCAGGAATTTGAGATTGCTTCAGAAACCCCAAAAATTGAAAACCCCTCTTAGGCTGGGTGCAGCCAGCTCTCCAAGCACAGCAGGTCCCAGGGGAGTGAGGACAGACAGGATGGGGCTGGGGAATGTGGAGCAAGGTTGTCCACACTGGGTCAGAGCTGAAGGCACAGCTTCTGTGAGCAGGCCAGAGCTGCTGAGGAGAGACCCTGGGTCAATATCAATCACAGAATGCTGCAATCACTTCTGGTCTAAAGATAAACAAAATAAAACAAATCCTTTAAAATTGTAAAGTGTATTTCTGACAAGATCTCTGAAATTTTTCTCCATAACTGGACTAGGAATACTTTAATGACCCTCTCAGGGCTTTGGCGTTGTTTACATCAGATTCAGTCCCTAAGAGTGTCTTCAAGAAACTTCTCAAGAACTCAAATTTAGACTCCAAATTTTCTTTGAAGTTTTAATGGGTCCCAATGAGGGACATGAATGAGAAAGTGTCCCCAGGTTCCAGTTAGAGCAGAACACTAGAGGCAGTGATGACAGCTGGGGACAAACAAGGCAAAGGTGTCTCTGGTGCTGAGCAAAGCTGGATGTGTTTCAGGAGTGCAAAGGGCCAAGGCCTGAGCCCCAGCCCCTGGCCAGGCAGATCCTGTCCCTCCCTCCTTGCTCAGGGCTCTTCCCAGGATGGGCACTGGCATGTGGGGATGTGCAATGCCAAGGGCAGGAGCATGGGGCGGCCCCTGCCAGGCTGCTGAGCAGGGACAAGGAGGCAATGAGGCCCCAGGCCTGCAAGGGTCACTTGTCTCCTGCTCCTGCCTCAGGCCCAGGCCCAGCAGCCATGGCCAAAGTGCTGCAGGAGTTGGCTCTGTCAGGGCCTTGCAGCTGCTGCACATGCCTGTGCCCTGTGCAGCCCAGGCTGTCCTACGGTGTCCCTGCCCTGCGCCTCTGTCCCTGCAGGCTGTCGGCATCCCCCGGCTGCCCCACCTGGCTGGCCCCTTCCTTTGCTGACAGCTCTGCCTCCTGCCTGCCTCTGCCTGCCCACACAAAGCCTTGGGCTGAGACCAAAAGGGTTCATTCCATTTTTACCCTGCCTGTAAACTTTCAGCACAGGAACCAGGCATGCAGGGGCTGCTTTCCCAGCAAGGATGGTTGGAAGGGAAGAAGAAGACATCTGGCTCAAGTGTGCAGAGATAGAGAAAACAAGGAGTGAATCTGGGAACTTGTGGTGAGTTTTATGGAAATGGGTAAATTGTAATTCACATTTAGTGACTCTGTATAAGCAACACAGTGGTAGAATCACATGTAAGGTTAGGAGTTATCCCTCTCTCAACCTCAGGCCTGAATAAATGATACTGTCTGAAATGGTAAATGAGTGTTAAGGAGCCTTGTTCTGATATTTTGCACATTTGGTGCCAGCAGGGCCTCACAGAGCCAAGGACTCAGCTGTGACACTGTGCAAACTCATGGAACAAAGGGTCAATGGTGACACAGCACAACCCCATGGAACCAAAATCCATCTTGGCACATTGGGGCCACATTGAACCAATGGTCCATTGTGATACTGCAGATCCAAGGAGACCATTGTGACCGTGAGAAACCTCTTGGAACCAAGGGGCCATTGTGGCACAGCAAGGCCTGGTGGAACCTTGGGTCCATTGTGACACTGCAGAACCCCATGGAACCAATGTGGCCGTGTTCTACTGTGGAACCTCATGGAATAAAGGGTCCGTGGTGACAGTGCAGAACCAAGGAGACTGCTGCTGGCAGTGTGAAAGCTCATGAAACCAGAAGTCCATTGTGACACAGCAAGGCCTCGTGGATCCAAGGGTCCATTGTTAAACTGTGTGGCCTCATGGAACCATGAGCCATTGTGACACAGCGTGGCCACATGGAGCCAAGGGGCCACTGTGACACTGCAGATCCAAGGAGACCATTGGGACTGAGGAACCTCATGGAACCAAGAGTTCATTGTTCCACTGTGGGGCCCTGTGGAACCAAGGGGAGCACAGTGATATTGTGGGGCCTCATGGAACAAGGGAGACTCTTCTGACACTTTGGGACCTTCTGGAACCAAGGGGCCATTAGAGCATGGCAGGGCCTGGTGGAATCAAGGGGACTGCAGTGAACACTGTGGGTGTTCATGGGATGAAGGGTCCATTCTGACACTGTGGAACCAAGGACGCCATTGTGACACTCTGGGGCTTCATGGAACCAAAGGTTCATTGTGACACAGCAGGGCCTCATGGAACCATGGAGGCCATTTTTACACTTGAAGGCCTTGTGAAACCAAAGCGCCATTGTGGCACTTCAGGGCGTTCTGGGGCCAAGGGGACCACAGTGACACTGTGGGGCTCCATGAACAATGGTCTGTTGTGACACTGCAAGGCCCTGTGGAATGATGGAGACCATTGTGACAGTTTGGGGCCTCATGGAACCAGGGGGCCATTGTGACACTGTGGGCTACCATGGATCCAAGAGACCACTGTGACGCTGTGGGACCTCGTGGCACCAAGGCCATCACTGTGGCTCTGCTGGGCTGCATGGTCCCAAGGGGTCAGTGTGCAGCAGCAGGGCTTTGTGGAACCAAGAGGCCATTGCTGCATTCCAGGGCCTCGTGGAACCAAAGGGCCGTTGTGATCCTGCAGAGCCTCATAGAAGCACGGGGCCATTGTGACACTGCAGAAGCAAGGAGAACATTGTGACACTGCAGGGCCTCCTGGAACCAAGGGAACGTGGAACAGGTCTGGCTGGTTTGGCCTCCCAGGGGCGACCTGACAGGTCCAGCTGATCTTGAAATGCTGAGGGCTGCCTCTCATCAGCCCCTGGAGAACTGAGGCTCTGTGGTTTCCTTCCTATGGAAAAGAACCATCCCTCTTTCCAGGTGCCCAGGGCCAAAATTAATTCTCCCCTTTAAAAATTCTCTATATGCAAGGTCTCTCCCAGACAAGAGCTCTAAGTGCAAAGCTCTGGCTGACCTTGGTTTCTGGTGGTCACCTCTCATCTCAAACAAGCCCTGAGGAAAGCATTTGAACAGGTTTGGCTACTGGAAAATCAATGAGTGTCTCATTTTCTGAAAAACTCAGATGCTCTTGTGATCATATCTGTCTTCTTTTTCTCCTTGTGTATTATGCACAAAATATTATTTTGAGCTACACAATATTATTCTTTTCCCTCTACCAGTGTTATCTGACACAAATCACCTCCTCTACATATCGATCGAGGTCACCTGTACAAGCAAACACAAGAAAGAATGCAGCAGGAATGATTGATCTCTGCTCCCATCTGTCCCATCTCCTCTGGAGCTGGAGGTGCAGCCCCAGCACTTGGCAAGGCTCAAGGGCTCACAAGCTCAGCTCCCACACAGAGAACTTGCAGACCCTGGGCTGCTCTTCTTGGCCCCTGCACGCTCAGCCAGGCTGAGATGGACACTGATGGTTTCTGTGCCAGGCTCTCTGAGCCCAGCCCAGCTCCCTGCAAGCTCTGCCAGCTGCCCTGAGCTCTGGGCAGCACCAAGGGCCTCTCCCCAGCCCAGCCAGTCTGGCCCCACAGCTCTGCTCAGGCCAGGCTGCTCTGGGCACTGGCCCCACGGCCTCAGCCCCTGGCAAGGGCACAGCAGCAGCTGCAGCTGCCACAGGACTCAGCCCCACCATGGGGGAAGATGCCTGGCCCAGGGAAAGGAGGCTCCCTGGGTGCCCTGCTCTCCTCTGCAGGAGATCCTGAGAGCTCTGCAGCCCCTGCTGCCATCCCATCTGCCCAGGGCAGCACAAGAGCCTCGGCCTTGGGGCCCTCCAGAGCTGCTCCTGCTCCAGGCCCAGGGCCCATCCCAAAGCTGGGGCAGCCACAAAGCTGTGCCCATTTCTGTTCATTGCTGCTCTGATGAGGATGGATCCTCAGCACCTTGGAGACTGTTGATGAATTTTACTTCTCCAGAGGCCTCTTCTTTCTTGAACTCTTCAGTTGAGGAATTCAGTGACAAAGACTCATAAACATTTGTTCAAAACACACAAACAAGACAATCTCCTGGGAATAATTTAAGTTTTCAGTTCTTCTGTGGTTAATTAGACAGATATCAGAAGTGTAGTCAAAGTCAATCTACTATATTTGAAACAATGAAGAGAGAATTGTTTTGTCCTCTTTAGTTTTCTTTTCCTGTTTATATATTGATATAAGCAATCCCCAGTTGATATTGATCCCCAGCCCCTCCTAATGCACTCTGAACAGATATGAAAATCAAGCCCCTTCATGGCTCACAATCAATCACACTTTGTCCCTACCCCCACCCCAGCATTTCCTTCATCCAACCCCTGGCACTCAGAGCAGCTGAGGAATGGAGTCACATCCAGGGCTGTCCCCTGGGCTCAGGATTGGAGCCAGGTCAGTGAAATCTCTTTATTGCTGGTCTGGATGAGGCCATCAAGGACACCCTCAGTCAGTTCCCAGGTGAACCCAAGCTGGGTGGGAGTGTGGCTGTGCTGGAGGGCAGGAAGCTTTGCAGAGGGATCTGGACAGGCTGGAGCCATGGGCCCAGGACAATTGGATGAGGTTCACCAAGGCCAAGGGCCAGGTCCTGCCCTGGGCTCACAACCACCCCAAATCCCTGGCCATGCCCTGCCCTGATCCCCAGAGCCTGTGCTGTTTCCTTCATCCCTGCACTGCCAGGGACTTTCTGGGACAAGGGAGCTCTGCTCTGAGGATGGAGGGAGGTGCAAGTGCCACCACTGGAGTGGGAACCAGAACTCATCAGGTTTGTGTCCTTTGGGGGTCAGAAACTGGTGGGACTCAGAGGCACAGAGAGTTTCTCTTCATGGCCAACATAAAAATTGTAAACATGATTCAAATTAAGAAATGTTGAAACTCTTCCTTCAGCAGTGTGACACATCCCAGCAACATCTGACATGTCCACCATCCACAATGGATTTTTGTACAAAACTAATTTTAAAGAAAGATGATTCTGTGATAGATACAAACACAGTGAAGCTGTTGTATCAGGATGCTCATCCTGAAGTGCGGATAAAACAGCCTGAACAATTCTCCATCCTGGTGGATGGAGAAGGGAGGTCAGGCTGCTTTTGGTGTTGAGGAAACCAGCTGAAACCAGGCTGACTCATTTCATCTCCTCCTGTCCTGGCTGATCTTCCCTCTTTCCCCTTTCACCTATTGTCTTTTGTCTCCCACCAGGCCCCCAGTGAACAGCCTGGCTCTGTGTTCTTCAGCCCCTCTTGGGTGGCACTGCCAGGCTGGGATGAGGAGCCCCTCAGCCTTCCCTGCTCCAGGCTGGACAAGCCCAGCTTCCTCAGCCTTTGCTCACAGCCAAAGGACTCCAGTGCTGCTGGACAATACTGCTTTCCTGATCCAGAGATGGGGCAACAGAGAGGTGTTTTAACAACTTTTATTCCGTTTTCAATCTCATGACAAGTGTGAGACAAGATACAGATGTTATAATCCACACCATCACAATCAGAAGCCATCTATTTTCTAATTACAATACATTGTAAGCGTTTCTTGGCCTCTCAGCTTTGGCCAGGCCAGGCTGTAGATGCCTTAAAGCCAATCATCTAAAACTACCCCTTGTGGGTCCCACTACAATGCATCTTTCATAGTTTTAGTTCTCCAAAGTATCTAGTCTTTTTTGCAAGGTCATCCTCTGAAACTTTTTTCTAGCTCAATATCTCTCTAAACAATATCTGTCCCGTTCCATGGCATTTTTTATCTCAAAATTTGCATGTGGATGCGTATGGTGTGGACCTTCTGTCAGGCCCTGAGAACTTCCTACAAATCCATTTCCCACACAGCTCCACCTTGGAGGCCATTCCCTAACCCTGCTCCAGCTGCCAGACATCTTTCCTGCCCTGGGGACCCCAAACCAGGCCCCAGTGACCTGGATAATCCACGTCCTGGATGTCCTGGTCACACAGTCCAGCCCCTTGTCCCCGTGTCAGGCTCTGGGGGTTGATTTGTGGAACATCCTTGGGGGAGGCTGCAGCTCCAGGTGGACCAGGGGGATACTGGGGACAGGGGACCCTGCTGGGCATGAACAGCTTTGGACTTCTGGGGGGAAACTGTGAGGGGGGGCTGGGACAAAGTCACCAACCCAGTGACTGTAGGCACACAGTTTGTGGTAACTGGGAGTGGGGCTGTGGCCAAGCCTCATCCCTAAGGGGCTACAACTGTGCAGGACAGGTGAACAGTTTTAAAGGTAATGAGACATGGAGTGCTGAGGTGTACTGACCAACCATAAAAGGGTACAGAGGGCACACAGGTGCAATGTGTGTAAGGTGAAGGGTAAAAAAGGTTGTGCTGAGGAACAATAAAGGGCTGGTGCTTGATGCCTTCTTTGGTGTCAGTTGTGCCCCCAACTGGGACACCTGGTGATCCCAAGGTGATTTGGTCAGATGACTGCAGACCTAAGAGCAGTAAGATGGTGGAGCCAGGCAGACTAGGAGCATGGCAACTGAGCCAGGTGGACCAAGAGCCTGAGAGCCTAAAAATCAGGATGAGTTTTATAGGCAGGCAGACCTGGGAGCCAGAAAGAAACGTAGGCAGACCTGAGAGCCTAGAAGCCTGGACAATGTACGAGACACCAACCCAAGAGCAAGGGTGCTGGATATGAGGAGCAGATGCTACACACTTTGCTTGTTTGATACGATAGAATCAACGATAGCCACACAATAGCCACACTCTTAACTTGTGCTGCTGCCTGCCACTCCCTGCAGGCATAGTGGAGCAAGCCCTGTGCCCCCTGGTGATGTTTTAGCTGCTCTATGATGTTACAGCCCATTCTCCAATGTCACACAGCTGGTCTCTGATGTCACAGCCAACTCTGTGATGTCATAGTCTGCTCTATGACGGCTGGCCTCTGCCCTGTGACATCACAACCCTCTCTGTGATGTCACAGAGATAGCCTATGATGCCATAATTGCTCAATGACCTCACATAACCCATTTTGTGATGCCATAGCCCACTCTGTGACCTCATGTTACAAGATAATAAATTGTCAACACCAGATGAGCAAACTCACTGCTAGTTTTGCACTGAGAAAAACCCCAGGCCTATGGAAACCACACAATGCCCATTGTGTGAGAAGGGGAACTGAAATTCACCAGCCTCAGTGTCCTGCCAGCTCAGCCAGCCCAGCTAGAACACTGGGGTCGTTAAGCACCAGGGACCACCAAAGAGACCCCCAGGACAGAAGAATACATGGGTAAAGGGGAGGAGAAATATGTTAATGATTTTGGGGAAATGATTATCATATATGTGTTTAGTCCAGGACAATCAATGAATATGTATGCAAAATACAGACTATAAACAGAAACTTTCCTGTACTCAGCATACATGGCTGTGGGAGAAGCTATCCCCCTGTGCATCCGGCCTAATAAAGAATGCTGCATCTTCATGCTACATTGGGATTATGGAGTTCTATTATTTTGCCGAATTTTTGGTATCACTCCCACTCCCAGGGAAAGCTCTGTCTCCAGCTGTTCACAAACAGAGAAGGGCTGGTGGGAGATCTGGTGGTTGGAGGCTGCCTGGGGCACAGTCACCATAAAATAATAGAGTTTCCAATATTCTGTGAAAGAAGGAGGGGTATCAACAAAATGTCTGGGATTACACAGGGCAGACCTTGGCCTATTCAGGATGGAGATTTGGAGAGTACCAAATCAGGTACTGATTTTTTAAGGGAAACAGCCCTTAAAAACAAAGGGATCCAGGAAGGATGAACACACTTCAAGAAAGTAATCTTAAGGGGGAAGGAACAGCCTGTCCCTCTGTGCTTAAGTTGAGCCAGCTAGGAAAATTATTGTCCTGGCTGGGCATGGAGCTTTTGTGGGAACTAAGGGGAAAAAGTCACCATTGGACAGAAGATCAGGCATCTCAGGAAGTATTTAAGGATGTTGTTAGGTCGTGCAGAAAGAAAAGTAGAGCGATTAAAGGTCAATTAGAGCCTAACCTGGCCCCTTCTATGAAAAATAATAAAAAATTGTTTTTAAAAAACCTAATAGCAAAGGTAGTGATCAGTAGAACATCTACTCTTTATTGGAGGCAGTGGGGAATAGAGTAAGATAAGGAAAAGCTCAGCTGCTTAACCCCTTTTTTGCCCCAGTTTTCAACATTAGGGCAGGTTGTCCTCAGGACAAGTGTTCTCCTGAGCTGGTAGATGGGCACAGGGAGCAAAACAGCCCCCCTGTAATCCAGGAGGAAGCAGATGGGGACCTGCTGAGCCACTCAGGTGCTCACAGGTGTCTCTGGGAGCAGATGGGATCCATCTCAGGGGGATGAGGGAGCTGGTGGATGAGCTCCCCAAGCTGCTCTCCATCATTTACCATCAGTCCTGGCTCAGCAGGGAGGTCCCAGAGGACTGGAGGTGCCAATGTGAGCCCATCCCCAAGAAGGGCTGGAAGGAGGATCTGGGGAACTCCATGCCTGTCAGCCTGACCTGGGTGCCTGGCAAGGTTATGGAACAGATCACCTTGAGTGCCATCACAGGGCACCCACAGGATGGCCGAGGGATCAGAGCCAGCCAGTGTTGATTTCAATATCTGCATTGATGATCTTCATGAGGAGACTGAGTCTAGCATCAGCAAATGTGCAGATGACACCAAGCTGGGTGTGGATCTGCTGGAGGGTAGGATGGCTCTGCAGAGGGACCTGGAAAGGCTGGATCCAGGGCCCAAATCCAGCAAGGTGAGGTTGAACAAGAACCAAGTGCTGGGTCCTGCACTTTGGCCACAACAACCCCTGCAGTGCTACAGGCTGGGGACAGAGTGGCTGGACAGTGGCCAGGCAGAAAGGGACCTGGGGGCACTGATAGACAGCAGGCTGGACATGAGCCAGCAGTGTGTCCAGGTGGGCAAGAAGGCCAATGGCTCCTGGCCTGGACCAGGAATGGTGTGGCCAGCAGGAGCAGGGCAGTGATTCTTCCCCTGTGTTCAGCACTGGTGAGGCCAAACCTCGAGTGCTGTGTCCAGTTCTGGGCCCCCAGTTTAGAAAGGAGATGGACTGGCTGGAGAGCGTCTAGAGAAGGGCAACTAGGCTGGTGAGGGGCCTGGAACACAAGTCCTGTGAGGAGCAGCTGAGGGAGCTGGTGTTGTTTATCCTGGAGAAGAGGAGGCTCAGGGAGACAAGGTGGTGTCAGGGCACAGGTTGGACTTGATGATCAACAAGGACTTTTCCAACCTTGCTGATCCTGTGATTCTCTGGAACCACCCTTGGAGCAGTTGCAGGAGGAGCCCTGGGCCTCCTCTTGAGAAGCTCCAGCAGCCCAGGTCCCTCAGCTTCTCCTGCCAGGCCCAAAGCCCATCCTGTCAGTCCTGCAGAGCCTCTGCAGCCCCTCCTCATTGCCCAGAACAGGGAGCCCCCAAGCCAGACACAGCAGCCCAGATGTGCCACCCTGGCCTGTGGTGCCTCTGGCAAGGGAGCAGCAAGAGGCACTTCAGGAGCCTGCAGACAATTCCAGCAGCACTTGTCACGCCAGGACAGAAGACAAAGGTGACACCAAGGAAATGCTTGGGGCAGTTTGGGGTGGCTGCCAGGCAGCCCTGGCTCTGAGCAACAGCGTCTGCAGTGGGACAGGAAACTCCCAGCTCATGGGAACAAACTTTCTGGCTGACTGCAGAGGCCAGGACAAAGCTGAGTGGTTTCCCTGCCGTCCCCCAGCCCTTGCTGGCCCCAAGGGCTGATGGCATTTGTGCTCCCTCAGGTTCATGTCCCCACACCAACAGCATGGGTGTGCTCCTGCCTGCTCTGTGCAATGCAAACAGGGGCTGCTGAGCCAGTGCTGCCATGTCTGTGCCTGCAAGGATGGGGCACCTGTGTGAGCTGGGGGAGAGGCCAGGGCTGCAGAGGGGGGATGTTGTTGACAGCTCCATGAGGATGCTCTGGGACGCTGCTCTGGGCTGTCCAGCACACTGGGGATGGATCAGCCCCTGCTCTGCTGCTCCTTCCCATCTCCCCCAGGGCCCTTGCACAGCCCCAGCCATGCTGTTTGCCCCCAGCCTGCCCACGGCCAGCCTGGGGCTGCTCATGGGGCTTTTCTGTGCTGAGCATTGGCCTGGGCGTGTTCTTGAGAGAGCCTGGGCAAGGAGCCTGGAGCTCCCAGGCTCTGGCCAGAGGCGTCAACGCTGCCCCAGCAGTGCCGATGGCCTGTCCCTGCTGCAGCCCCGGCACTGCCACCCCAGGGCTGTGCCCGGCCCCGAGAGCACTCAGGCCCTCCAGCAACATCAGGGCCACCAGGGCAGCAGGGCAGGGCCACGGGAGCAGCACTGGCAACACCAAGTGCTGCTGCTGCTGGGCACAGCTGCTGTGCCAGCACTGATCTGCCCCCAGCTCTGCACACAGACATTGCTGCTGCAGCTCCAAGAAGGGAACAAAAGGGGATCTGTGGTAAAAAATTTGCTGGGACATCCTTCAGTTCATTTGAAGCCATCGAGAACACAGCTCCTCATTGACACAGTCTCGGGCCAAAGCAAATTTGGAGGGAAACTAAATTAAATGAGGCACGACCAATGGCATTTCTTTGTGGACAATATTAAAAACCTGAAACAGGGGAAAGAAAAGAACAAAGCAACAATCAAATCCAGCAAGAACTACCAAAGATTACTTTTATTACAAGTGATATGGAGAAACTTGCCAGGAGTTTAGTGTTTCTGAAACCATCCAGACATCAGTTTCCACACTTCAGCCTTGAGCTCCTGGTTCCTCAGGCTGTAAATGAGGGGGTTCAGGGTTGGAGGCACCACTGAGTACAGAACTGACAGGGCCAGATCCAGGGATGGGGAAGAGAAGGAGGACGGTTTCAGGTAGGCAAAAAAGCCAGTGCTGACAAAGAGGGAGACAACAGCCAGGTGAGGGAGGCAGGTGGAAAAGGCTTTGTGCCGTCCCTGCTCAGAAGGGATCCTCAGCACAGCTCTGAAGATCTGCACATAGGAGAAAACAATGAACACAAAACAGCCAAAAGCTAAACCAACACTTACAGCAAGAAGCCCAAGCTCCCTGAGATACAATTTGAAGCAGGAGAGCTTGATGATCTGGGGCACCTCACAGAAGAACTGGCCAAGGGCATTGCCCTGGCACAGAGGCAGGGAAAATGTATTGGCCGTGTGCAGCAGTGAATAGAGAAAGCCACTGGCCCAGGCAGCTGCTGCCATGTGGGCACAAGCTCTGCTGCCCAAGAGGGTCCCATAGTGCAGGGGTTTGCAGACGGACACGTAGCGGTCATAGCACATGACAGTGAGAAGGGAAACCTCTGCTGAGATGAAGAACATAAAGAAAAAGAGCTGTGCAGCACATCCTGAGTAGGAGATAGTCCTGGTGTCCCAGAGGGAATTGTGCATGGCTTTGGGGACAGTGGTGCAGATGGAGCCCAGGTCACTGAGGGCCAGGTTGAGCATGAAGAAAAACATGGGTGTGTGCAGGTGCTGGCCGCAGGCTATGGCACTGATGATGAGGCCGTTGCCCAGGAGGGCAGCCAGGGAGATGCCCAGCAAGAGGCAGAAGTGCAGGAGCTGCAGCTGCCGTGTGTCTGCCAATGCCAGCAGGAGGAAGTGGCTGATGGAGCTGCTGTTGGACATTTGTTGTCTCTGGCCATGGGGAGCTGTTCAAGGAGGAGACAGTGACAAGTCAGGGGAGACTTTCCTGAGCAATGTTCAAGCTCTTTCTCTCAGCCCTGCCCCTGTTTCTCGGTGCCACCATATTTTCCTTCTCTCAGATCCCTTCCTTCAGCCCTGTGCCTTCAGCTCTGCTGGGATCTGGCCCTGTTGCTGTGACGAGCAGGGGCTCTGCCCATGGACACCGAGTGGTCAGCCCTGCTCTGCAGCAGTGGGGTCATGGGAATGGGGACAGGGGCCAGTCCTGAGGTTGGATTCCATCAGCCCAAACGGCTCCTGAGGCAGAGGAGCTTGGCAGCCCATCCTGTCCTAGGGCTAAGGAACAGTGATGTCAAAGGCAGTTTGAGAGGGTTTCCTGCTGTGCCCAGGGAGAAGAGAGAGAACTGTGCAATGCAAGAGCCTTGGCTGTAACTCAGTGAAGGGTGAGGGGAGCTGCTCTGTCACTCCATCTGTCCCCAGCTGCCCTTTCTGAGATGGAGGGCAGTCCCTGTGTTCCCCTGATAATCAGCCTGGCACAGCTGAGAGCAGAGGGACCCACAGCAGAGCAAACTGGCTGAGCCTTTCTCAGGGTCTCAGCCCCACTCTGGTCAAGGACACTCCTGTGTCCCCTGGAGGCAGCTCAAAGCTTGGATGGCATTCTGAGGACACACCAAGGCACCTGTCCATGGCACTGCTTGAGGAGAGTGGGCTCATTGCCAGCCCCCAAGGTTGCTGTGCCTAGAGCTCCTGGGCATAGGGAGCTGGGACCCCCATTACTGTGCTCAGCCTGCACAGGAGGAGCCCAAGGGCTGGGCCTGACCCTGCAGCTGGAACTGCCATTCCAGAGAGCCCCTCAGCAATGCCAGCAGCACCTGGGCAAGGCAAGGAGAGAGAGAGCTGGGCCTGAGGAAAAGCCTTTCCCTGCCCAGCCCTGCACAGCCCTGCCAGGCAGCAGCGGGGCAGGACAGGGGTCCTCAGGCCCTGGTCAGCAGGGAATGGGCACATGGCCGGAGAGTTGGCCTTCATCTCTGGAGCTGCTCTGCTGGCCCAGGAGGGACTGAGGGCCCTGAGTCCCAGGCTGAGGGCTGTGCTGGCTAGGAGGGGACACAAGAGCTGCGCTGCTCAGGGCAGTGTCTGCCCTGCAGGGCAGGCCCGGCAGGTGCCACATCTGCCCTGCAGCAGGGCTTCCCTCAGCACTGCCTCCCTCCCTTCCTGCCCACGGCTCTTCTGCTGGAGCTGTCCCAGTCCCAGCTGCTCCTGGGGCCCTGGGCTCCTTCCCTGCCAGATCTGCCAGAGCCCAGCCCAGCCCCTGGGCCAGCCCTGTCCTGCAGCTGTTTGGGGCTGCAGGGATTAAAGAACAGCTCCCCCAGCCTGGGCACCTTGGAAAGGTGATGCTGGATGGATCTGGAGGCTGGGCAGGTGCAGGCATTTGCTGAGGTTCCCAGGTATCCTCGGTGTGATTGTTTAGGAGCCTCAGCCCCTGCTCTGCCCTGCACAGCTGAGTTTCCATTGCCACCAAGCTGAGCCAGGGAAAAGTGGGAGCATGGATTCATGAAAGCAGAGACTCAACAGGATATTCTTGCACGGAATGAGCTCATTAAAAGTCCCCTCAGAAATTATCTGGGCATGAGCTGGGGCTCTGAGCAGCCCTGGCCCACACAGCACCCTCTCCACAGCACCAGGACCTGCCCTGACAGGAGTCCCTTCTTGCACCCACAGCTCCCCTGCACTGTCCATGGAGAGCTGCCAGGCCGGCTGAGAGCTGCAGGACCTGCTCTGCAGGACAGCCTTTGGCAGCCCTGGCTGCAGCCCCAGCTTCACCCCCTGCAGCCGTCCCTGGAGAAGGAGCTGTCCTGCCCTGTCCCTCTGATGGGTCTCAGGACAGCCCCAGTCTGCAGCACATCCTCCCTTAAAGCAGCAAGGGCAGCAGAGCCATCCTTACAGTCACATCAGTCCTGTCCTGGGTCAGCTTCAGGAGATCCCTGCAGCCAGAGACTGACTGTGTCAGAAGTGGTGAAGATTTCTCCATGAATAAGTTTAGAATTGTCCTTCAAGCTGCTTTGAGCCCCTGTCTGCTTCACTGCTCTCAGGTACGTGCAGGCAGTGCCCTCAGCCCTGATGGGCTGGGAGAGAAGCTGTTCCTCAGGAGAAATGCCTTTTTGAATCTCTTCTTAGTTTTTCAGGATCTTTTTCTGTGCCAGGAGCCTAGCCCAGCTCAGCAGCACAGACGCAGCAAAAGGACATTAATGAGCCTCTTGGGGCTTTGCTGTTGTTTACATCAGACTCAGTCCCTGAGAGTGTATTCAAAAAACTTCTCAAGAACTCAAAGTTTAAATATAACTACAAAGTTCCTAGAACTTTAATAAGTCCCTCTGAGGAAGTGTCCCCAGTTTCCAGTTAGAACAGAACAGTGGAGGCAGTGATGACAGCTGGGGACAAACAAGGCAAAGGTGTCTCTGGTGCTGAGCAAAGCTGGATGTGTTTCAGGAATGCAAAGGGCCAAGGCCTGAGCCCCAGCCCCTGGCCAGGCAGATCCTGTCCCTCCCTCCTTGCTCAGGGCTCTTCCCGGGATGGGCACTGGCATGTGGGCATGTGCAATGCCAAGGGCAGGAGCATGGGGCGGCCCCTGCCAGGCTGCTGAGCAGGGACAAGGAGGCAATGAGGCCCCAGGCCTGCAAGGGTCACTTGTCTCCTGCTCCTGCCTCAGGCCCAGGCCCAGCAGCCATGGCCAAAGTGCTGCAGCAGTTGGCTCTGTCAGGGCCTTGCAGCTGCTGCACATGCCTGTGCCCTGTGCAGCCCAGGCTGTCCTACGGTGTCCCTGCCCTGCACCTCTGTCCCTGCAGGCTGTTGGCATCCCCCGGCTGCCCCACCTGGCTGGCCCCTTCCTTTGCTGACAGCTCTGCCTCCTGCCTGCCTCTGCCTGCCCACACAAAGCCTTGGGCTGAGACCAAAAGGGTTCATTCCATTTTTACCCTGCCTGTAACCTTTCAGCACAGGAACCAGGCATGCAGGGGCTGCTTTCCCAGCAAGGACGGTTGGAAGAGAAGAAGAAGACATCTGGCTTAAGGGTGCAGGGATAGAGAAAACAAGGAGTGAATATGGGAATTTGAGGTGGGTTTTATGGAAAGGGGTAAATTGTAATTCACATTTAGTGATTGTATATAACCAACACAGTGATAGAATTAATCTTGTGTTCTCATAAGGATAGGACTTATTCCATGTTGGACCTCAGACTTGAATAAATAATGCCCTCTTAAACACCAAATTAGTTTTAAGGAGCCTTATTCTGATATTTTGGACATTTGGTGACAGCAGAGGCTGACAGACCCAAGGAGTCAGCTGTGTAACTGTGCAACCCCATGGAACAAAGGGTCCATTGGGATGCAGTGGAACCCCATGGAACCAAAAGTCCATTGTATCAGAGCAATGCCTTGTGGAACCAAGGAGAGCATTGCTGACAGTGTGGAAGCTCATGGAGCCATGGAGTCATTGTGGCAGTGTGGGGCTGCAGGGAACCAATGGTCCATTGGGACGCTGCAGAACCTTCTGGAATCAAGGGGATCATGGTGTGCTCTGAAACCTCATGGTACAAAGGATCCATGGTGACACTGCAGTGCTCAGACCATTGTTGACAGTGTGAAAGCTCCTGGAACCAAAAGTCCATTGTGATCCAGCAAGGCCTCCTGGAACCAAGGGTCCCTTGTGGCTCTGTAGGGCTTTCCAGTAACCAAGGAGACCATTTGGACACTGTGGGGCCTCATGGAACCACCTGCCACTGTGACACAGCAGGGCCACATGGAGCCAAGGGGCCACTGAGACACTGAGGAACCTCATGGAACCAAAGGTCCATTGTTCCACTGTGGGGCCCTTGGAACCAATGGGACCATGGTGACACCGTGGTGCTCCATGGAACCAAGGGGCCATTCTGATTCTGCTTTGCCTCATGGAGCCAAGGGGCCACTGAGACACTGCAGGGCCTGGTGGAACTAAGGCAGCCTTGTGACACTGCGGGGCCCTTGGAACCAAGGGTGCATTGGGAGATTGCAGGGCCTCATGGAACCATGGAGACCTTTATGGCCCTTCAGAACCCATGGAACCAAGGGGCCATTGTGACACTGCTGGGCCTCGTGGAATCAAGGGGACTACAGTGACACTGTGGAGCTCCCTGACACAAAGGAGACATTCTGACACTGCAGAACCAAGGAGACCATTGCTGTGCTACAGGCATAATGGAACCAACAGGGCCATTGTGACACAGCAAGGCCTCGTGGAATCATGGAGGTCATTATGACACATAGGGCCTCTTGGAACCAAGGGCACAATAGTGACACTGTGGGGCTCCAAGGGACCAAGGCAGGGGATTCTTATAGTGCAGAAGCAAGGACACCATTGTGAGACTACAGGACCCCATGGAACTAAGGATTCATGGGACACTGTGGGACCCATGGAACGAAAGATCCATTGTGACATTGCAGAGCCTCATGGAACTAAGGGGGAACAATTGTGATTCTGTGGGGCCCAATGGAAGCAAGGGGCCTGTGTGACACAGCTGGGCCTCATGCAGCCAAGGGGCCAGTGTGATCCTGAGGAGCCCAAAAGAACCAAGGGGCCAATTTGATACTCTGCAGCAGTGGAGACCCTGAGAGGCATTCTGTGGGTTAGGGAGACACAAGAAGCTTCCCTTGAAAGCTGTTTGACCCCATTGGCTCCCTCCCCTTGTTCTATGTCCCTCAGCCACTCCCTCCCCATTCCCCCTTGGTCCCCATCTTTGTACTGCCCCAATGCCACTGCTCCTTCCTTACCTCTGGAGATACAGAAACCTGGACTCCCCCCAGGAGTCCTGCCTTGTGACCCTGAACATCTCACTGCACGGCTGAATTAAACATCTGTGGATACCATGCAAAGGCCCTTTCTGCTTCCCTACCCTGGGCTTTATTATCAGCTATTTCGGCTGCAGCAATGGTCCATTAAGGCAGTGTGGACCCAAGGACACCATGGTGACACTATGGTACCTCATGGATCCAAGGGGCCATTGTGACACTGAAGAACTTCATGGAACCCAGGGTCTATTGTGACACTGCAGGGCCTCATTGGAACAGAGGAACCATTGCTGACAGTACAGAAACTCATGGAACCAAGGGGCCGTGGTGACACAGCAGGGCCACATGGAACCCAGGAGAGCAGTGACATTTAGGGAGCTCATGGAACCAGGGTCCATTATGACACTGCAGAAGCAAGAAGACCATTGTTGATGCTATGGAAGTTCACAGAACCAAGCAGCCATTGTGACACTCCAGGGCCTCGTTGAACCAGGCACACCATTGTGACACCACAGATCCTCATGGCACTAAGGGTTTATTGTGACACAGCAGGGGCCCATGGAGCCAATTGTCCATTGTGACAATGTGGATCCAAGGAGACCATGGTGACACTATGGGACCTCATGGATCCAAGGGGCCATTGTGACACTGAGGAACTATATGGAACCCAGGGTCCATTGTGACACAGCAAGGCCTCGTGGAACCAAAGAGACCATTGTGACATCATGGAACCTTGTGGAACCAAGGGTCCATTGTCACAGTCCAGAACCAAGGAGACCACTGTGACAGTACAGAACCTCATGGGACCAAGATTCAATTGTTATACAGTTGGGCTTCATGGAACCAAGGAACCACTGTGACACAGCAGGGCCAGATGGAACCAATGGTCCATAGAGATACTGTGGATCCAAGGAGACACTGGTGATGCTGTGGAACCTCATGGAACGAAGGAATCACTGTGACACTTGTGGGGCCCCATGGAACCAAATATTCATGGTGACACAGCGGGGCTGCTTGTGACCAGTTGTCCATTGTGACACTACAGATCCAAGAGGCCAAGGTGACACTCTGGCAGTTCATGGAAGCAAGGGGCTGTTGTGACACACCAAGATCTCGTGGAACCAAGGAGAGCATTGTGGCAGTGCAGAACCAAGGAGGCCATTTTGACAGTACAGAACCCAATGGAACCAAGGGTCCATTGTTATACGGCAGGGCCTCATGGAACCAAGGGGCTGTTGTGAAACTGTGGGGAATAATGGAGTCAAGGACACCACTGATACTGAAATCCACTGGACAGAAACCTTCTCACACAGTTTTGAGTATTTGAAAGCAGGTCTTCTTTATTACAGCATGCTGGTCACTTGGGCCATCCTTTCTCCATTAGAGTTCACTGAGAATTAAATGAACAGTTTTATCACACACACTGATTATGTATTCATTAACTATCCCCACTTTCTTTGAGTTTATTTGACGTAGTTGCACCCAGTATCACAAGTCCTTACATGGTTCTTTGTGGTCTGTCTTCAACATCCAGTGTCCTTTTTAGGTGGCTGTTCTTTGACCCCCCCTTTTGAGTAAAGGCAATATTATTGTTCTGCATAACTTCTATTTTGTCAGTCTTGCAGAGCTGAGATGGCATCCTGCTTGCATTTTGTGTGACTTCTGGTTGCCAGAGGTACATTCTTAATCAGTTTCTCCAAGGCTGGGCTGTTCTGTTCTCCTGTCCTTGACAAGAGTAAATGTTGTTCTGTTCTCCTGTCCTTGTCTCGGTGCTCGCCCTGCATGAGGCGTCTGCAACCCCTCAACCTATGGGCCTGTGGTGGGCAAGTGTTCCTGGGGAAACAGGGATGGGACAGCTGGGCTGGACTGACCCAAGGGATGTTCCATTCCATGTCACACCATGATCAGCATTTAACTAAAAGAACTGAAATGGGGCAAGGCGGGTAGGGGATTAATTTCTTTTTAAAGATATTTTTCTTTCAAAACAGCAACAAACTAACAAATACAGAACCCTCTCCTGCCACAAGGTAATCAAGTATTTTCTGCTGACAGGAGATTTCCTGCTGATTTTTATTTTTTCTGGTTTTGGTCTTTTCTTTTTGTGGTTGGTTTGTTTGTGGGGTTTTTGTGTTGTTGTGGGTGGGTCTTGCTTTGGGTTGTTTTGGTTGGCTTTGGTGATTTCTTGATTTGGTTTGAGTTTTTCCCTGTTGAACTGCCCTTCTTCTGATGCATAAGTTTTTTCTGCCCTTTCTTGTGCCTTGCTTGGCACCTGATGGCAAGACAAATTTACCAAACTCAGTTATTTTGCCCAATTATGTTTTGCAGTAACCTTCAACTAGATGAGTTCAGTCACAGACTCCCTGCAATTTGGCAGCATCCACAAAGGAATTGAAAGTGCATTTCATGCCCTTGTAGAGATAATAGAAATCTTCCACAGTGGTGGTCAAGGTCTGGTCACTGAGGGGTGTCACAAGGGCGTGGCTGCCAGGAGGACTCTGTGCCATGGATGAAATTTGGCCCTCATTGTTCAGCCAAATTCCCACCCAGCCCATGTTCCACTCCTTCAGCCCAGCTCTCTCCAGTCTGGCTCTGAGGACACCACAGCAGACCCTGTCACAGGCCTGGCTGAAGTCTGGGCACACAACATCCCCTTCTTTTCCTTCCCATGTGGGTTCTGCAGTCCCTGCCCAGTCCTGCCAGTGCCTGGAACGGCTGCAGGAGGATTTGCCGCATCCCCTTCCCTGCTGAGCCTGACCAGCCTGTGACTCTGCCAGTCCCCCTCCCTGCCCTGTTTGCAGACTGGTTCCATGTCTGCCCTTCCCAAGTGCCCAGGACCCTCTGGGATGGCTCTGGCCTTTCCAAGGGGTTTGAGAGAGGTCCCACAGTCACAGTGCCCAGCCTTCTCAACAGCCCTGACACCAAAGGCCTTTTCCACATCCCTCAGTTCCAGGTCAGTGCCCAGAACACAGCACAGCCCTGTCCAGGTCCTCGTGGGTTCAGAAGGGAGGCAGCTCTGATTTCTCCCCATGGACCCTCACTCTATCCAGTGTCTCTCTGTGCAGTCCATGGCTGCCCTGAGCATTTTTCCTGAAAAAGGAAAGTGTGCTTGTACTTAGCATCCTGCCCAGGCATGCAGTGTTGCAGGGAAAATGGCCAGAAGCCCCTTGGCCTTTGAGGGTTCTACTGAAGCCTTTGTGCCGCCAACAGAGCGGGTGGGCAGGGGCCAGAGCTGTGGGGATCCCTTTGAGAGCGGTGCCTGGAGATGCCCACAAGCCCTGTGCCAGGCAGGAAGCCTCATCTGTGTCCTCCTGCCCGTTTGCTGCTGGCTGGATTGCTGAGGGCTCTGAGGTGCCCCTTGATGGGTCTCCTCTGGAGCTCCTGTGGGTCTGCGGCGCTGCTGCCGGGCAGCTTGTCCGGGCTGGGGGAGCCCCTGAGGGGCTAGGGCACTGGGAAGCCATGAACAATTGGGTGTCAGAGGCCATAAGCAGCCCCCTGGCAGCTGTCTTGATCCTGACAGCCTGCTGTTCTGGCGCTCCCTCAGTGGGCGGTTGGAGGGACCCCCTGGAATCAGGCACGGAACCCTGGCCCCGGCCTTTCAGGGCTGTGAGGCCAGGAGTTGTGGGGCTGGGCATGTGCCCTCCCTGTGCTCAAGAATGGAGTCCCAGGCCCCTCAGCCTTAGGCATGGAGCTCCACTGCCTGCTTGCAGAGTCTTGTTCCTGTTGCTGTGGGGGAGGCTGAGCTCTGTGGCTTTAGGCACCATTGAGCCAGAAGAGCAGCAGCTTTGAGCCCAGAGGGGCCACAGAGAGGCCCTCTGGAAAAAGGGCATTCCTGACATTGCCAGGGCAGGGACACATGGGAGTGTGGCAGGCACCTTCAGGGTGCTACGCTGGCTTTGCCCTGGGCCACCTCCCTGTGTGTGCAGGGCTGGCTCTTTGCTTTGCTGTCCTCGGCCTTTTGCCATCATGCTCCTTTGGCTGCATGCAGAGAGGGGCAGCCCTATAAGGAGGGTGAAAGGCCTGTCTCCAACATCTCAAGGGGGAAATGGAACTCTCCCAGCCCTCAGCCCATGCTGTAAGCAGAGCCCGTCCCCCAGCTCTGATGGCTTTCTGCCTGCTGCTGGCCCCTGGACACCATGACCCACTGCACTCGCTCTGAGTCACCTACAGGATGGCTGGTGCCTCTTGATTTGCTGACAGGATTTGAGGGTTACTGAGGGAAAGGTGGGTGTTCCAATGCTGAGGGCACATGTGGGTCACTGAGCAGACTTGAGGCTTCCCCAGCAGGTTGCAGGTGCCTTATGTGTCACTGAAGGGAAGGCAGATGCCCCGTGTGTGGCTGAGGTGTCATGATGGTCCCTGAATGGCCTGCAGATGCCCTGCATGCCACTGAGGGCACGTGAGTGTCCCTGAGGGGAGGCGGGTGTCTGTGGTGTTCCTCAGTGTCTCTGTCCCTCTGGGAGCCTCTCAGGAACCCCTGGCCAAGCCCAAGTTGGCAGACACCAGGGAAAGCAACCCCAACACGGCCGACTGCAGGGAGACACTTTCTCGTGTCTCGAGGGTGCTGAGGGCAGCTAGGCTGGTCGCCTTTGCAGCAGAAGAGACACTTGAGACGTTGGTGGAAGATAAAGGGCCGACTCCTAGAAGGGGTTCATCCAAGGTTTTATTCAGGAGCCAGGGGAGCTCCAACACCTTAGGGGGCCTCCTGCTGAGAGCCCCAGGACATGTGCCAAGGTTACATTTAAAGGGAGGTGGAAACCAAAAGTAGATAACATTTTACCAACCAATAAATGACACTAGGGATGGGTACTAAGGGATGGACATTTAGGACAGCGTATAGGGCAAGTCTCGGGGAGCTGCCCATAGCCTCTGGCTAATCACTCGATGTCTTGAATCGAAGCTTCTAGATGAAGGGGATGGGATGCTGAGTGATTGACAGAGAGCCAGGGTGGAGATCTGGGGATGATCTCATCAAGGGAGAGGGATTACATAGGTAAAGGGAAAAGGGTGTACAGTCTGGGATAAACTATTTGGGAAAACTATGGGAATACAAAAACCAAACTACTTCAAAGTATTACAAAGTATAAAAACACACTACAACAGGGTAGTATGTCGGTGTCACTGAGGGAACGTGAGCGTCACTTGAGGGGGACACGGGCACGCCGCGTGTCGCTGAGCGCACATGCCGCTCGCTGAAGGGACGCCAGGGCCGCTGAGGGGACGCGGGCTCGCCCTGAGGGACACGGCCGGGCCGGGCCGGGCCCCGCTGCGCCGCCGCCGCCCGCTCCCCGCCGCAGGGAGCGTTTCCCGCCCAGCGCGGGCGGCCCCGCCCCGCCGGTCCCCTCAGCCGCGGGCGGGAACTCCAACCCGCTGTGGCCGCCCCTCGGGGCCGGGCGCCGGGCGGCTTCCAGAGGCCGTGGGGAGCTGCCCTGGGGCTGCCCTGCGCTCATACACACCGAGGAGGATGGGGCAGTGTTGTCTCAGGACTAGGGAGTGTTTCACTTTGCGAGGGGTAAAGCTGCAGTAGCTTAGAGCGAGAGAACACAGCGGGGGAATGCTGGAATTACCTGGTGTCACCTGTAGGGCACGGAATGAACATTTGGGCTATAAAGTGCAGGTAATCACTGGACTGTGAGAATAATGAAATCGGAGGTCATTTGTCGAGTATATGTAGTGGATATTTGCGCAGGAAGATGTGAGGTGATCTCTAGAGGACAAAATTACATTTGAGGAAAAGTCTGAGTAATTTCTAGAGGACACATAGAGATCATTTTGTGACAAAACCTGAGGTAAATGTTAGGGCAAAGAAAGAACATTTGGGGGGTAAAATCTCAGGTTCTCTGCCTTCCCACTACCTCATCCCATGCCCCAGCAGGGAGCTTTGCCCTCCCTGTCCCCAGCCAGCCCAGCCCGGGCACCTCAGGGCTGCCCCCACCCTCCTGCTGAGGCCCGGCCTCGAGGGCTTCTGCCGCAGGCCTGGGAGACGCTCTGGGGAAGCGCCCGAGCAGCCGGGGGCCAGGGACAATGCGGCTGCCTGGGGGCTGCTTGTGGCCTCTGGCACCCAATTGCTCAGGGCTTCCCACTGCCCCAGCTCCTCAGGAGCCTCCTGTTGTTCTGCCAATTGACAGAGGCAATTTAAAGGACATACCACTGGAAATAATGTTCTTATTTTACTGTCAATAAGAAGGAACCACAGTGTAAGATGATACATTCAATAAAAAATGTGCACTTGGTTTTAGTGACAAGCAAAAACAAGCAAGGTAGTGCACCTAAATCAGTACTATGAGAGAGAAAGGAGAGAGATTTAGAAAGAATCATCACCAATTGCCTAAATTGTTTATCATCTTGCAGATCTGCACTTGCTGGGAAGCCACATTTTGCACCAAGGACTGGAGAACCATTCCCAGTAACTGGGAAAATCCTAGGTCATCCATTCACCCAGAGATGAGATCTCCAAATTTGCCCCGAAAGTGGATCCAGCTTTTATAGGCCAAAAAGAACAAGTCAATGTGACTCAATTGTATTTTTAGCCCAGAAACCCCTGCAGCTGATGGCATACTTCACAACCAGCAGGGACACAGCTAGGCCAAAGCCCAGACCTCTGCTGGGAGGGTTTCCCCTCAAATACCCTTAAAACAAACTTCTATTCAAGTCAGTTGGGAAAGTTTTTTAAAATGATACATTTCTGGCACCTAACTACACAGGGTTATGTGAAAGTTTCTGAAGCAGCTGCCTTGGAGTCAAAGAACCAGCATTAAGAGTCCTTGTCATCTATTTGTAGCTAAATCACACTTCAGTGGACTTGAAGGAGTTTGCAACGAGTTAGAGACCGGACCTCTGAGTTTTTTAGATGATGCCATTTCTTTTTCTTATCTTCTACATAGACAGGAAGGGTGAGTTTGGCTCACATCTCCACCGCGAGGCTCAGAAGGTCACAAGACTCCTAGTTACAAGACGTTTTAAGGATTTATTGGCCAATAAAACACTGCCAACAAGGATATTTATGTTTGTCTGGGTTTGAAAAGACAGGTGTCTGCTAAGGAAGTGAGGAGCCTCCCATGAAATGGAAAATGTGAACCCCCTCCCTCCAAATTGTTATCAGTTTGAAATTAAGGGGCCCTCAGGCAAAGATATGGGAGCAGGAATAACAGTTCTTTGGTAAGGAAGGAAAAAAAAAAAACAGAAAAACAATGCAGTAATACAAAACAGCACTGACAGAGTCAGAATATGGCCTGACTCCCTGTGTGTCAGGGTGTTGGTAGCAGTTCTGTTAAATGGTGTTTGCAGTCCTTCTAGAGAGACAGGTATGGTTCTGTTGAAGCACTGATCCTGTAGAAGGATGGAGTTTTCCTCTGAAGATCCAGTGGTGGTGTGGATTGGTCTGGTCTTCCTCTGGGAATCCAGTGGGAAAGGGCAGCTCCTGTGGGAATCCAGTGGGAAAGGTGCTGTGGTGTTCCAGCTGTCAGATTATATCCAGGAAGGAATGCTTGGCTCCTCCCCCTGGGTGGAGCTTCTCCCAATGGCATGATGTAATTTTATCAGTCATGCAGTGACACTCAATGGCCCATGAACAGAAGATATTCCCCGAGGCAGGACTGGTTTGTGGGACAGATAAAGAAAACTGCCCTGCTTCTGACAGATGGCAAGTAGAATACACACATTATCTTTCAATCCAGGACATTATCCACCCCTTATTCTATTTCCATCTGCATCCCAATGGAACCTTACACACACTTCTCACTTAAGGCTGGCTTTCCCTGTGTTACACAACAGCTTGCTCCATCTTTCTGCATTACCCACCAAGTGTAACTGGGTCCTTGAGCAAAACCAATCCCACATATAGGTTTGTCTTTCCCTGAGGTGAGATTTATCCAGTCTTTCCAAAAATCCCTTTCATATGTACCACAGGGACTTTATCTCCATCCACTGTGTGTAGGGGTTCAGACTGGGCAGGACCAGCTCAATTGATGGACCCTTGGGTGTCTATCATCCAGGTTGCTTTTGCTAAGTTAATTTCCCAATTTGTAAAAGTTCCCCTGCCAACTGTCTTCAGGGTAGTCATAAGTAGTCTGTTAAACATAAGTAGTCTGTTAAACTTTCCCGGCAGCCAGTGCATGATAGGGGATATGGTATATCCATTCAATACCATGTTCCCTGGCCCAGGTCTTGGTAAGGCTATTCTTGAAATGGGTCCCATTGTCTGATTTAGTTCTCTCAGGGGTTCCATGTCTCCCCAGGATTGGCTTTTCCAGGCCCAGGATGGTGTTCTGGGCAGTAGTGGGAAGCACAGGGTAGGTCTCCAACCATGCCATGGTGGCCTCCACCATGGTCAGCACATAGCGCTTGCCTTGGCGTGTCTGGGGCAGTGTGATGTAGTCAATCTGCCAGGCCTCCCCATACTTGTACTTGGACCATTGCCCACCGTACCACAGGGGCTTCACTCGCTTGGACTGCTTGATCTCAGCACACGTCTCACAGTCATGGATAACCTGCAAAACCCTGTCCATTCTTAAATCCACCCCTTGGTCTCGTGCCCACTCATAGGTGGCATCTCTGCCCTGATGACCTGAGGCATCATGGGCCCATCGAGCTGGGAACAACTCCCTGTTATGTTGCCAATCTAAGTCTATCTTTGACACCTCTATCTTTGCTGCCTGATCTACCTGCTCAATGTTTAGGTGTTCCTCATTGGCTCTGCTCCTGGGGACATGGTCATCTACATGATGGATTTTCACAGACAGATTTTCTACCAAAGAGGAAATGTTTTTCCATTCATCAGCAGCCCAGACTCTTTCCTCTACGCTGCTGGTTGGCCTTTTTCTACCTTTCCAGCCAATGCCACAGTGCATTGGGAACCATCCACAAATCAGTATAAAGGTAGAGCTTTGGCCACTTCTCTCTTTCAGCAATGTCCAGGGCCAGCTGAACGGCCTTGAGTTCAGCAAGTTGACTTGATCCACCTTTTCCTTCGGTAGCTTGAGCAGCCTGTCGTGTGGGGCTCCATATAACTGCTTTCCACTTCTAGTTCATCCCTACAATGCAACAGGAACCATCAGTGAAAAGAGCGTAGCGTGCATCCTCTGCTGGTAATTGGTTTTATGGTGGAGCTTCTTCAGCCCTTGTCGCTTCTTGCTGATCTTCTTTGTCAGTGAGACTACAGTTTTCCCCTTCCAGCCAGTTTGTAATAATTTCCAGAATCCCAGGGCCATTCAGGTTTCCAATACAGGCACACTGTGTGATGAGGGCAATCCATTTGCTCCATGTGGTGTTGGTGATGTGGTGGGTAGAGGGAACCTTTCCTTTAAACATGAACCCTAGCACCCAAAGTCAGGCTGCCAGGAGGAGTTGTGCTTCTGTGCCAATCACCTCCGAGGCTCCTTGAACTCCTTCACAGGCAGCCAAGATTTCCTTCTCTGTGGGAGTGGAGTTGGCTTTGAACCCTATGTAACTTCGGCTCCAGAATCCCAGTGCTTGGCCTTGAGTCTCCCCAGGCACCTTCTGCTAAAGGCTTCAGGACAGACCATGGTTCCTGGCTGCAGAGTAGAGCACATTCTTCCCCTCTGGTCCCCTTCTCACTGGGCCAAGGGCTAGTGCATGAGTGATCTCCTGCTTGATCTGAGCAAAGGCTTGTTGCTGCTCAGAGCCCCAGTGGAAATCGTTCTTCTTGCGGGTGACCAGGTAAAGAGGGCTCACAATCTGACTGTACTCAGGAATGTGCATTCTCCAAAAACCTGTGGTGCCTAAGGAAAGTTGTGTTTCCTTCTTGCTGGTCAGTAGAGACACCTGTGATCTTAGTGATGACCTCAGTGGGAATCTGAGACCATCCATCTTGCCACTTTACCCCAGGAAGTGGATCTCTTGGGCAGGTCCGGTGACTTTGCTCTTCTGGATGCCAAAGCCAGCTTCCAGCAGACTCTGGATGATTTTCTCTCCTTTCTCAAATACTTCCATTGTAGCGTTCCCCCACACAATGATATCATCAATGTACTGCAGATGTTCTGGAGCTTCACCCTTTTCCAGTGCAGCCTGGATCAGTCCATGGCAGATGGTGGGGCTATGCTTCCACCCCTGGGGCAGTCGGTTCCAGGTGCACTGCATGCCCCTCCAGGTGAAAGCAAACTGAGGCCTGCATTCTGCTGCCAGAGGAATGGAGAAAAATGCGTTAGCAATGTCAGTAGTGACAAAGCAATTTGCTGCCTTGGACTCCAGCTCGTACTGGAGTTCCAGCATGTCTGGCACAGCAGATGCTGGTAATTGGCACTTGTTGCTCTTCCACCTTCAGGAGTCCTACTGCAGATGGTTTTCTGATAGTCCAGGCAAGATGGTCAATGGCTTCATGTTCTCAGCCTCTGCAGCAGCTATGCCAAAAGCCCACCTGAGTCCTTTTGGGTCTTTGTAAGGCTGTTCCAGAGGAAGTCTATGCCCAGAATACACGGGGCCTCTGGGCCAGTCACAATAGGATGTTTCTGCTGCTCCTTCCCAGTCAGGCTCACCTGGGCTCCCAACAGGTTCAATTGCTGCCATCCCCCCATCACCCCAGCAATGGAAAAAGGTTGTGCCCCCACATGTCCCAATGGCATTAGGGTACACTGCACACCAGCATCAACTAAGGCATCGTATTTTTGTAGCTCTGATGTGCCAGGCCATCAGATCCACACTGCCCAGAAGATCCAGTTTTCCCGTGCCTCTTCCTGGCTAGAGGCAGTGCCCTCCTAGCCCTGGTTATTATTTCTTTCCTGGGCATACACAGTAGAGGTTCCTTCAAGGGGATCTGACAGATCATACCCAGCAGCTTGGTCATGGGAGGTTGAGGCTGCCTTCCCTTTAGGGGAACTCCCTTGGTTAGTGTTTCCCTCCTTGAGATGATGCACCCGTGCTGCCAGGACAGAAGGGGGTTTCCATCCCACCTTCCCATGTCTTCCCCATGGTCATGAAAGAAGAACCACAGGTCAGCCCTTGGGGTGTAACCTCTCTCTCTAGCTGGGGGACGCTGGGCTCTGACTTTGGGGCCTGTGACTGGCACAGGTGCTGCACTGATCTTCCTCACCTCCTCTTTCATCTCCCTCATCTCCTCTTTGATCAGGTCCTTGATCACAGCAGAGACATGAGCCTGCATTGGGCTATTGATCATACTCTCACAATTTCTAAGCTTGTTGGCAGCAGAACCCACTGTCTCTCGGTTGTTATCAGCATTAATCATTGCAATGAAGGTGGTGTATTGGGATGGCCCCAGATTTGCCAGACTCCACAGCATTTGCCCAGTGCACCTGACCTTCTGAGGTCATTATCATGCTGTCCATCTCTCCCAAAGTGTACCTCCAATACTGCTACTTCTCTCAGCTGTTGGATCCATTCCTTAAGGGTCTTCCAACACATTCTATGGTGGTGCTCCTGCATTCTCTCCCTGTGGACAAACCTCTCTCTGACACTCATGAAAAGCTGCTCTCAGAGGGAAAGGGACACTGGATCTGATACATAAATCTGAATCACACCTGAGTCCAGGGTCAAGGGTCCCAAATTCCTTGCCTCACCACCATCCAGTTACACCCAGTCTGGGGTAGGTGTCAACGCGGTTATCCAGGTTCATCTTCCTTTATCTCTGAATGCTAAATAGAACAGGTCTATCAGGAACACCAACCACTGAATGATATCATTAGCATTTTGAGTGGATCTGAACCCTTTGAAAACTGGTGGTGCAAACCCAACGAGCTGGGTGAAGCGTTGGGAGAAAATTTTCCCCACTGTCATTTCCTCACAGTAAGTACCATTAGTAAAGAATCCCCAAAACCACACAGTTAGTGTGTGATAGCTCTGAATTCATGTGCCTGCCTTCCAGTAAAAGTTAAAGATCCATGAATTCCTCACCTTCTTAAGCCATAAGGCAAACTGGATAATAGCCACAGCAGCCCTAGTTATGGTTAGCCTGTGTTCCCAGGGTGCTCCTGATGGGGCAGAAGGAAGAGCTCCAGGCCCTCCCTGAGGGTGAGTGAGGGCAGTGGGCTGTCAGCGGGGGCTGGCTGGGGAGCTGCAATGCCCGGGCAGGGAGCTGCAATCCCTGCCCAAGCTGCGGTGGGCTTCCCTCCTTGTGGGGATGAGGGGCGACGTGGGCAGAGCACACAGAGATTTCAGGGACATAGGTGAGGGGATTCATGGCCAGCACCTTGCAGCTGATCCCCTTGGCCACTCCTCTCTTGTGGCCATGGCAAGAGCTGGGTGGGATGGCCCTGGCAGGAAGGTCTCCTTGGATTCCTGCACATCCAGGTTCTGACTGTGGCTCTGTTCCTCTCTCTTCCAGCCCTTCAAGGCCTAGGTGAAGACAACACTCCCTCCCATAGAAGCACATTTATACATATGATTTTTTAAGGAAGAGCTGCAGAACTATTTTCATCTACTGGCTCAGAAGAACCAGCATCTCTTGAAGACCTCCAGATCCCTTGGAAGGTGAGACCACCTGGAGACCAGAGGAGACCAGCTGGACTTCCTGGCACAGCTGATGATTGGCACAGCTGAGACTGTGGGAATCTCCCATAGCTCCTGCCTTCTCCCTCCCTGTTGACAGCTTCCTGCCTCCAGCCCTCAGACCCTGCCCATCCCCTTTCTTCCCTCCCAGCTCATCCCTTTGCTTCACCTTCCATTAATAAACAGTTTGGCTTCTTCACTTTACCTGCATCTCTGTGGAGCTGAAGCGATGCAAATCTGGAGCCCTGGGACACACAGGCCCCTCCTGCCATTCTCTTCCACACCATGTTTTGTGCACAGACACAGAGGAACGAGGGCAGATCAGGCTGGAAAGGTTCCTGTGCTGGAGGTCCAGTTCCACAACACTGCGGAGTTACAGATCTTGCTGACCACCCTGGAGCCCCTGGACTTTGCAAGAGCCAAGCTGAGGATGCTCTGAACTATGCTCTGAAGGATGCTGTGAGGGATTCCATGGCAAGCATCCACGGAGGGCAAAGGAGCTTGGAATGCTGGAAGGTTTTAAGAACAGCTTCCGGAAAGCACAGCAGTGCTCCATCCCTGCACAGGATCAGGAAGAGGGCAGAACCAGCGGAACCAGTGACCATCTGCAGCGGGGAAATAGCAGGATGCAGAGGTTCAGGGACATCACACCATAACCAATATGATCCAGTGAAGCCAAATTTATTACCCCTAAAAAGACTATAATAATTTTCTACTGTCCACATGTCTCTAGCTAAACAGGATTGGTTATCCTAACTGTTCATGCATCTAAGATAGGAGGCTGATTGGATCATCTAATTTTCCATGTGTCTGGTTGTGGTTTTCTGTCCCATCCAAGAATTGTCTTTTTTCCTTACTTTCCCAAGCTCACTGACAAACTTGCTGAGTCCGGATGACTCTTCTTCCTGTATCTTTTTCAAGGATATACCAACCCCATTTTCTGAATATGTCCATCATTGTTTGTGAACTTGTCCATTGTCCATTATCCCAAGCAGGCTGGATTGTGCATTGGCTGAATATGGCCATTGTCCTGCAAAAACTCCTTTATCTGCAAAAAATCCTCAACAACCATCCAGGCTTAACAAAGAGCTTTGGGTGTGCCTAAGAGCAAATGAAGCAGCAGCACAGTGCCCGAGACTTGGACGCACTACCGTGCCAGTGCCCGGAGCGCTGTCAGGCAGTGCTGGGATCCCGGGTGTGGTTCTGGTCCCCACATCCAAAGAATGGCAGCCCCAGGCTCAGACCCAGTCAGAAAGACAACCAAGTGAGACCAGAGGGAGGGCACCCTTCCAGTTTCTCTTGGGCATGGCCACAAAACAACCCCTGCTGCTTCTTCCTCCACCTGTGTTTGGGGTGTGCTGGTGGCAGAGCCAGCCAGGTTGTGCTCTGTGTTCCAAAGCCTGTTGGGAGCTGGCATGAAAAGCGCTGCGTGCACAGCAGAGAGTCCTGGAAGGTGCTGTCAAGAGCGTCCTGTGGGGACAGGGCTCTGAGCTCTGGCTGGGAACAGCCTGGTTTTGCTGCTGTGACCGCAGGCAGGAGCTGAGGCAGGTGAAGAGGGAGCAGGCAGCTTGTGTTTGTAGAGGGCCTGGGGCTGCACCTCTGAACCTCTGTAGGGGATTTTGTTCAGACATGGCTTATAGAAAAAGGCCATGATCATATACAGCTAGCTAAGCAGTGAAGAAGCAGCTGTGGGAACCAAGTTCTCAGCTTTTTCCCTTGCAAGAAAAACAATAATACTGTGTCCTTGGTTTAATGATGAGAAGCACAGTAGGGAAAACATGGAGTCCTTGAGGCTTATCATAACAAGCAACGGCAGAGTGTGAGAAACAGGTGTTATTTTTAATGAAGATGCCACAGGCATGAGCAACCTAAGGAGGGGTTAACATGTAGCTTGTAACCAATGATGAGGGTGATTTGGGAATATGCATGAACTTCATTACCACTACTATAAGAATGTGTAAGTTGGATCAATAAAGCGAGACCAATAATCATCAATACGGATGTGTATGTCTCCCTTTATCCCGACACCACCACACTCCAGGATCCCCAGGTGACCTACGCAGAACTGCAGGGACCCCAGGGACGACCGCGGGAACCCGGTGACATCTACGGGAATGTGCTGTGACACTGGGGGGAACTGGGGGGCACTGGGGGTCACAACCCATGGGCACCCACTCATGTGTGTGCTGCCGCTAAGAACTGCCCCTCTCCCTCCCCGTGGGGGCACAAAGATCGCAAAGCGCTGAGAGAAGAACAATTTCCTGCAACAGCAACCAGAGAGAATAAAACCAACAGCAACAGCAATATGGTTCAGAGTCCAAAGGGTCACAAAAGGAATGATTTCCAGGGAAAGCCCCGAAAAAGGAACAAAACCCTGACATTTTCCACAGCACGTTTCTTCCACCAGAGGAACCTGGCAGGCCACTTGATGTTCCTTGCTCTGATGGCCACAGCAGCCTTCAGGAGGCTCTGGATTCTCTTCTTCCCAGTCCCAAACCACGTCTCTGCTTTGTTCCCAACACAAGGATGTCACAAAGGCCCTGTGTGGATTCCAGAGCCTCCCCCTTTTCCAGGGCGGGCAAGATCAGGCCATGGCACAGGGCAGGATACCAGAGACAGGAAAAGTTTGATTTATGGAGACATTTGGAATACCTGTGTGTGGCAGGGGTGGGTCAGGCCTTGCTTTTGGTGAGACTGGGCCTGGCTGTCCATCAGTCTATTAGTCATGGCACACTGGGGACAGTTTGAAACTCTGCCAAAGCCAGCTCCTGAATGGCCATGTGACCAGAAGTGGCAGCTGGGGAGAAGGCCCTTGGTGGCCCAACTGGCTTAAAAGCTTAGAGATTGCCAAGTGTCTGACCCTATCTCTTCTTAAGGTGTCTGCCCCATCCATGCTGCAACACAGGATTTGGCAACTCATTGAAATGAGAAATATCTGCCAAGGAAAGGGGGAACGTTCCTGGAATGGAAAGAAGACCCATGCCTAAAACATTTCTTTCATTTCAACGATTATGGGGCTTTCAGGCAGAAGTGCAGGAAAAGGGACAACAGCTCTTTACTGGGAAATTTATAAACGAGAACAGAACAATCAACACAAAACCAGAACTTTCCCTCCCTCTCAGCGCTGTTGTTTTTTGTGGCAGTTATAACCGTGGCCAGCAGGGGGCGCTGCAGGGAGCACTCCCGGCCAGCAGGGGGCGCCTCGGTCGAGCGCCATCCCCTCAGGGGCCATGGCGGCCTCGGACAGGAATAAGGAGGGGAACCAGGGGCTCCTTTTGCAAACTCATGGGCGCCAATCAGTCCCAGCACCACCACTGGCAATGGGCAGAAGCCATGAAAGCAGCAGGTTGGATCCCAGTGCCCAGTGGCCGCATAGCAGTGTCCCGGAACCAGGCACACTTCCTGCCCATCGCCTGTGACCTCTTTCCATGATCCTGAATGGAAGGAAGGCAGTGCCTGACCTCAGGCAGGTCTCGGGTCCACAATAGCACCTCTGGTGGCTTTACACCACAATTCCTGCAAACCCTCAGCCTTTCACTCAGGTGAGGAGGACAGGGATGGAGCAGCTTTGGGGACACCTGGAATCCAGACAGGGTCACTCCCCAGAGCTCCACTACAGCCACGGGGCAGAGCCACTGCTCGATATTTCTATACTTCTCTCTCTTATTTGGCAGCTATAGTCTGAAACCAAACATTCTTTCCATGAGGTTCCAGAAGGCTGCAGGTTTTTTTCAAGCAGGAGGGTCCCGATCATGTTGTTGAACAGATTGTTGTGGGATTTGCAGTAGTTCCGGGGCTCTCTCAGTCCCTTACCTAGTGGAACAAATGATCAATCGCTGCATTTCCAGACTGGTTCCCTCCCAGCTGCCCTTGCAGGGGGCTTTCCAGCCCTGCTCTGAAAACCATCAAAGGCCCTTGCAGAGCCACTGCTTGGGCTCCCATCGGTGTTTGTGCTTCTTGCAGGGCTGAGCAAACCACAGGCAGGCCTTTTACCCCCACAGAATTCTCACCTCTGCAGCAGCTCTAAAGCTGCCAGAATCAAAGCCAAGGGGGCAAGGGGGACCCTCAAGTCCTGGCTGCCACCTGGGGCTGGCTAGAGCATGGCTGGGCAATGGCCATCCCTGTGCAGTGGGGCTGGGCCATGGCTGGGCCCCACCCTTGGAGGGCCACTGGCTTCAAAGAGGAGGAGTTTGGGAGCTCCTTCTTGCCCTGGGCTCCATCCCAGAGCTCCTCTTGCTGGCTCAGATCCTGCAGGGGGTGGGCTAGAAGGGAGAATTCTGGACCCTCCCAGAGGGTCCTGTCAAGCCACAGGACAGGGCCCCCTTGGCCACCAGGTGTCCTCCCTGGGACAGGATCCCCCCAGCACAGGAGCACCCTGGATGTGACCCCCCCAAGAAAGAACCCATCCCCCGTGTGACAAAGGTGTCAAATGGCCTCTTCCTTCTGCTGCAGGAGAGACAAAGTGAAATTGTTGGGGAGGCACAGCCAGACACCCCCATCCTGCACAGCCTCCCCAGCCCTCCCTGCAGACCCCTCACCCCTGCTTCCTCCACCCTGGGCTTCCCCCAACCCCTTTCCTGCTCAGGGCCTCTCCAGGATCATCAACGTCTGAACTGGGGGCTTGTGAAATTGAGGGGTAAAATGATGGAAATGGAAATTAAGAGACAAAAAATTCACTGGGGGTTGGTGGGACAGAGACCTAGAGCCCCTTGGAATAAGGCTGGGGTGACCCCCTTGTGGGGGGATTACTTGTGGGGTTACCTGTGGGGTCTGTGCTGGGCTCTGGGTAATCCCAAAATCTGAAGCACCCAAGGAAGGAGCTGTGACCCATCAGCCCACCCAGAAACTGCCCTGTGATAGTCTGTCTGAAATTTCTCTCATTTGTCTCATGATTTTTGTCATAAAAAAGGACAGAAACTGAGACCACCCCAAGATCCTGTTTGATATCCGGGTTTGACGAAAGTCTGCCAAGCTTACAAGGCCGAGACGTAACTCCCAGCCTGCCAAGTAATTGTGCAAAGGAGCACCTTGACCCGTTTTGCAACAATAAGCCTTGGAATTTCCCTGCCTCTCAGCTTGGATGGACTCTTTTCTGGAATAACCTTTAAGTGGTCCCCACAGAAGAACCTTCATCTGTTCTGCAACCACCGTGACTGACTGACTGAGATGGGAGAAGCCTCTTCTCCAAGGACTGAGACATGAAACCCTCACATAAAGATTTTCTTCCCAAGGATTGAGACTGAAACCTGGGGGGAACTGGTGTGGGGAACAGAACAGACTGTGATGTTTGCTTGCGGGTGCAGACCGTGATGTTTGCTCGCGGGTAGTGATTATTGGGACTATTGGACCAAGAAGGAAACTATTGCATTATTTCCCCCCCCGCCGCCTTTCGCAATCTTCCATAGGATAAAAACCCCCAGGTTAGCTAGTGCAATTCGAAGATCTTCCCCGCGCTTGGAACAACTCCTCGACTGACGGAACCTCGACTGGACTCTGAAGGACCCCGTCGCTTCCACAGGTGGTAGCTATAGCCTCCTCTTTTCTCTTTGCCCCCCTACTTTTCCAGATGCTTTCCCCACTTTCTCTCTTTTCCCTCACATGCATTTTTGCTGTAATCATTCAATAAAGTGCACTGTTTTGATGGTTACTGCAAACCCCCTTTGCTGTGTTGGTATTTTGTGCTGAGAAATGCTTTGGAAACAAATCATCACGAAATCCGTCAATAAGGACAGTTTGTGACATGCCCATCCCTGACACTCCCATTACCCTGGGAACCCGACTGTGGGAGCCCCATTCCTTATGTCCCACCCTCTCTGCAAGCCCATCCCAGTACAGACATTCCCCACTGATCTCCATGGCCCAAGATCCCATTCTAAGGAAGCCTCTCCTGTTCATTCCATCCTCTGAAATCCTCCTTCCCCCAGGACCTTGATTCTCCCAGCACCTACCATTCCCCAATGCCATGACCCCAAATCTCTGGAGCCCATGTTCCCCTGGGACTCCCATCCCTTTGTCCCCCCAGCTCTGGGGACCCCTATTCCCATGGCACCCTCATTTCCAGTGACTCCCCCTACTCAAAACCCCCATTCCCCAGGGACTGAACCCTGCCTCCCCAAACCCACTGAGCCCTCCACTCCTGGGAATCCCATGTCTCACTTTGTCCCACCCAGCCTTGTCCCCAGCCTGTGCCCAGCTTGTGGCCACCCTGCCCCCACCAAAGGCCACCTACACGTGGGGACAGACGTGACCTCACTTCCTTCCCCTTCATCCAAAGAGCCACCAGCCAGGGGAGCGGTGGCCACTGCAGCGAGTGACAGCCAGTCCACATGGCTAGGGGCACCGGGATGGCCGGGAAGGTGGCACTGCTCCTGTGGGGTGAGTACCCTGGGCACAGGCCTGACACCCTGGGATAGGAGGGGAGGGTGGTGTTCCCTGTCACCTGCAGGTGCCCAGACCCTCCAGATCCTAGTGGGGCCCCCCTGGACACCGGCGGTGCTGTGGGATACTTACCTGTGAGACAGAGTAGAAATTTTCCAGGGTAGAAATACATTTTGATTTAGGTGAAATGTCCATCCTTGAATTGTCTGTAGCTTGCTGTTTAGTCTCACTGCCTGTTCTCTTGAAGGGCCTGTGCTTAGAGAGACTGCTTCAGCCAAAAGACAAGAGATAAAGGGGGGAAGAAGAGAGCAGACAGAGCAAGGCAACCTGACCCAAGAGTTCCTTCTGAAGAATTAGTAGCAAGTGTCACATGAAATCAGTAGAATGAATATGTATGAACCTGTTGTGAAATTATATGCATATGTATTTGAGAGAGCCATAAAAAGAGACCTGAAGTTCGCAGAGGTACGCATGCCTTTTGAGGGGAGTAATCCCTGCATGCGTTCAGTGCTGCAATAAACATACTGACTTTACAACTTTCACAAGTTGTAGAGTTTTCAAACTTTTCCTTAAAACATTCTGGCAACCATGAAGGGACCATCTCTGTCCCCATTGGGCAGAAGGGATAAACAGACCCTCCTAGGCACGCCCCGAGATCTTCCAGGAGGAGCTCCGCTCATCTCAGCTTGCCTCCTGCAGAGACAGACAAGGGGCTGCTGGTGTGCACAGGATTCGGTATGTATTAGGAGGGCCCCGGGGGATAGGAAGGCTGAATAAGTCACTCAGAGATGTCGGAGTGCTCGGCCTGAGGCCTGGTCGATAGAGCGACTGGGAGATGAGAGTTCACTGTCCGATAGAGCGGCCGCTATCGACCCTGGGGGTGGGTTCGAGTGGACTCCCGTGTGTGTGTGTGGTGTCTGGACACTGTATTGTTGTACAGTTAATGCATTGTGTAATTAATGTTAGCGTGTTTGCAATCGTGCAAGTGCATGGTGTACAAAGGGAGTATATCTACAGTGCAGGAGGGTTTCTACCCGTGACTGACAGGGCTGAGTGAGGCCAGAAGCACCAGCCAGGCAAGCTGTGAGGGCAGGGAGTGCCCTGCGGAGAAGTGGAACAAGTGGAGAAATGTCGGTGAAGGTATTTATTGTGTTTAGAGGTAGTGATTTGTGTAGATGGAGCACATTTTAACCGTGAGTACGAGCTCAGGGAGTTCCTCTTCTGCCTGGTAGTTAGACTTGATCTCTAGAATTTTACTGTGTGCTGTTATTTTGATTGTGTCCAGGGTGTGTGAGAACCAGAGAAAGCTGATGTAGGTAAATGCTGAAGTATTGTATGCTGTGTTGTCTGTGTTGTGTTAAGAAAAGTGGGCACTTTGAGAGATATGCCCTTTCCCAGTGAGTTTGTGTGGTTCTTCCCCCACATTGTGGTAATTTGATGCTCAAATTGTATAGTAGCTTGTCGGGACGAAGGGAGACTGGACATCATTTAATCATCTTTGTCTCGATTTATTAGGCAAATACAGCAGGTTAAATACATTTCTTAATAAGCTTCATACATATTGCAAAAGCTGAGCTCAGGATTGGTTTGTTTACTTATCATCTAGTTACACCTACTTCTACAATCTTCTAGGTTTTTTTTGTAAACTATTGAAACTGATCTCACTATTCTGGCAAGGTACTATCCTCCTACCTCTTCATGTTGCAGTAAGGTCACTATGACCCAGCTTTACCATTGGACACTGACTGATGACTGTCAGGCCTGTATACGTGCTCTCTGTCAGCTAATCCTCCCTGCTATGTCCCTTACTTGCAAACCAGTCCTGCACAAAATCTTCCACAGTAGCTATTGTAGAAGTTTTAGGTATTTGTTTGCAACAAGTGTAGCATTTTACAAAAAAGAGCTACAGTATGGTGATTGATGTTTAACTGTAGTAAAACAAATTAAAGGAATTCCAAGAATTCCCCCCCAGCAATTCAAGCCCTGACTCTTGTGAATTTGAGATAAGAGAGGTGGTGTGTGTGTGTGTGTGTCTGTCTGTGTTTGTGGGCATATCAAACTTTTTGCTGTAACAACCACAGCCTGTTGCAAGGCAGTGAAGCGAGTGTCAGTAGAAATAATGCTTGAATTAGATTATGCAGGAAGAGAACTAGAAAATACTAGGATTTTGTAAACCAGAGTTTAGATAGAAGAGATGAATGAGTTCATCAGACTTAGCTGGTAATACAGTAAATTTAGACTGAGAAACCCGGCATAGAGATTAAGTGATAAACTCCAAAGTGATAAATGCCAAAGGAATAGCCTGCAGGCAGTTCCTGGGAGCTTTTAGTGCATTGAGAGGCTGGCACCTTGTGTGCAATACAGAGGTGCTGATATTGCTGCTCTGTGCCTTCAGTGTAAATTGAAAGCTCCTGATCAAGCCAATTCAGAACCTGAGATACCTGCCACCTGGAGGTCTGTGTTGTGAGGAAAATCTGAGAAAAGACACTGTGAGACTTGAGTGGAAACAAGACAGTATAAGGAGAAGGAGATAATGAGAACTAACCAGAGCAAAGAAGCTCCTGACCTAGCCCCTTTTGGGAGGGGCTCTTTGGGAGAAAGTTGCCAGTAGGGGCAGCTCAGAAAAGAAAAAGATTTATAAGACTTTATTGCAGTTCCTGCTGTTTAAAAATGGGAAGGTAAATGAGATAGTCCCGTATGTTAGTGTGTTTTTGTTTTAAGAAATCACCAAGAATGGCAAAGGGACTGTGAGATCAGACCGCCCTCGGACCCACTGGTCAGGCAAAGTTTATCATACTGAAATGCAAAGTGATTACAACTCGCAAAATGAGTACATATAACTTGTTAAAGGCTCCTCCTAAAGTAAAGGAGGATAAAGAAGACCTCCCCAAAAAAGAAGAAGACTCAAACTCCAAAGTTCACACCCATTCGCACCCATCCCCCTCCTAGCAGTTCAATTTCACCCAGGACTAGGAGGGAGCAGACCCCTCTGCGAGAGGCAGTGAGACCAGAAGGAAAGAAAAGGGTGGAATTTTAATTGATACAGGAGCCATAGATTCAGTTTTAAATAAAGCTTTAGTACCTGTGGAGAATGATTATGTTGCAATGTGAGGAACAACTGGCCAGTCTGAGAAGGCATACTTTTGTAAACCTTTAAAGTAACATGTGTACTTAGGAGCTTTTGTATATGCCCAATTTGCTGAACATTCTCAAATGAAGAGGTTACTCTGGGGGCAAATGATATAAAGATGTTAAGCTTATCATTAACAGCCATTGAAATTAGGAAAAAATTAGTAAAGAGATATTAGAGCAAGTTTTTTCAGGGGTATGGGCCTCTGCTGTACCAAAGAAAGTGAAGAATGCCCCCCCCATAGTAATCAAGCTTAAAGAAAGAAAACGACCAGTGAGAATTAAGCAGTACCCCCTGAAAAGAAGATAGGGAAGAAATCAGCCCAATAACTGATAGTACTAGATTGAGGGCTGTCAATAAGATAACGAAGAATTTATACCCTGTGGTAGCAAATCCATATATTTTACTAACTTGTTTAACACCTGAGCTAATCTGGTTTACTGTTTCAGACCTGAGAGATGCCTTCTTTTGCCTCCCTATCCACAAAGCCAGCCAGAAAACTTTTGCATTCAAATGAGAAAGCCCTAAAAGCAGTGCAAAACCCAGCTCACATAGTCTGTGTTCCTCAAGGCTTCAAATTCCCCCCCACTCTGTTTGGGGAGCCACTTGCAAAAGATCTGGAGTCCTGGGAAGCTCTACAGGAAGGGAAGCTGTTGCAGTACGTAGATGATCTTCTAATAGCCATTCAGACGAGAGAAGCATGTGTGGCCTGGACAGTAAGCCTCTTGAATTTCCTAAGACTCCAAAGATACAGAGTATCAAAGAAGAAGGTACAGGTAGTGAAACAGAAAGTAATATACCTGGGCTACGAGGTGAGTGCTGGGCAATGGACTTTAAGGCAGGCTCACAAAGAAGCCATCTGCCAAACCCCAAAACCCCAGACAATAAAGGAACTCCAAACCTTCTTAGTCATGGCAGGGTAGTGCCAGCTGTGGATTAATAATTATGGACTGCTTGTCAAACCTATCTATGTTCTTATTGCTAATGGAAACAGAGATCTCCAGTGGACAAAGGAAGCCACACAGGCCTTTCACCAGCTAAAGAGTGCCCTCATGTCAGCTCCAGCCCTGGGACTTGCAGATGTGAGTAAACCATTCTTTCTATTTTCCCATGAAAAGCAGAGAATTGCCTTAGGAATACTGGCTCCGGACTTAGGTCCATACCGAAGGGCAGTTGCTTACTTCTCCAAGTAGCTAGATGCAACAGCCAAAAGATGGCCAGGTTGCCTCAGAGCTGTAGCAGCAGTCATGCTGAATATTCAGAAGGCATGCAAGTTTTCCCTGGGACAGAAAATGACTCTGCTAGTGTCCCATACAGTGTCCACAGTACTGGAAGTAAAGAGTAGCCACTGGCTTTCACCACAGTGAGAAATACCAGGCCATCATGGTGGAGCAAGATGATGTAAAGATAGTAGTGAACTAATATTGTCAACCCAGCTTCCTTTCTCAGTAGAAATCAAAGAGAAGCAGTACACCACAATTGCCTAGAGACCATTGAAGCTTCCTACTCCAGCTGCCCAGATTTGAAAGACACTCCTCTGGACAATGCAGAGACCTGGTTCACTGACGAGAGCAGCTGCGTTGCCAATGGAAAGCGATGTGCTGGGTACACAGTAGCCACCTGCAGAGAGGTAACAGAATCTGCACCCTTACCAACAGGCACCTCTGCACAGAAGGCTGAGATAATTGCCCTGACCCGTGCCTTAGAAATAGCAAAAGGAAAGAAGATAAACATCTACACAGAGTTGAGGTATGCATTCGGAGTCGTGCATGCACATAGAGCCATCTAGAAAGAGAGAGGACTGCTGACCTCACAGAGAAAGAACATCAAACATGCACAAGAGATCATCCAGCTGCTGGAAGCAGTTCAGCTGGCCTGAAAAGGTAGCAATTGTGCATATTAGAGCACATCAAAAAGTGAGCTCAGAATTAGAAAAAGGAAATGAGCTGGTGGATAGAGAGGCAAAGGAAGCAGCAAAAGGTGAGGTGAGCCCTAATTCCAGATAGACAAATTTCCCTTGAAAGTAAGCCAGAATATATTAAGAGAGATAGAAAATTGATTGAAGATCAAAAAAGGACGTATAACCAAGAAGGGTGGGCTACCATTGAAAAGAAGCTGGTAATCCCTTCCCATTTTTTGTGGTCACTAGTAAGGGAAGAACATCAGAAAGCACACTGAGGAATAGATGCCCTATACACCTACTTGATTGAAAGAATTGTTGCTAGGAATTTATATGCCACTATTACTCAAGTGACCTGACAGTGTGATCTTTGCCTCCAGACTAACCCCAAAAATACCCCCAAGCCGAAACTCGGTCAGATTAGGAGAGGTCATAGGCCTGGACAGCAGTGGCAAATTGACTTTTCAGAACTCCCAAGGAAAGGGGGGTATCAGTATTTATTAGTATTGACAGACACATTTTCAGGGTGGCCAGAAGCATTCCCCACCAGAACTGTCAAAGCTCGAGAAGTTACTAGAGTGTTATTACAAGAAACAATACCATGTTTTGGAGTTCCAGCCACAATATCCTCAGATAGAGGATCACATTTCATTTCCAAAATAGTGCAACAGATTAGTAGCCACCTGGCTACTTCACATTCTGTACCCCCCCTAATCAAGCAGCCAGGTGGAGAAAATGGATCATTTGATTAAGCAGCAGATTGTAAGACTCGGGCAGGAAATTAATCTACCCTAGCCCCAAGCACTTCCACTAGCACTGTTGCAAATTTAAACTAAATCTAGAGCTAAAGAAAGTCTAAGTCCCTTTGAAATGCTTTATAGAACACAAAAAGAATGCCCACCACATTGGAGAGGTAACACTGGCCACCTACATGGTGGCTTTTAGCAAACAGCTCAGAAAAATTGAGAAACGTGTGGCTGGAACTCAGAGCAGGGAGTTGGATGGGCCAGTGCATAATGTACAGCCTAGAGATTATGTATATGTTGAGCCTCTTGCAGAAAAGACTTTGGAACCACAGTAAAGAAGACCATTCCAGGTGCTTCTTGCCATCTTCACCGCAATCAAGATAAGGAGCAGAATGCCTGGATCCATCAGTCTCGAGTGAAGAAGGGCCCAGAAGCCCCCTTGGAGAGTGACACCAGGAGACAATGAACTCAGACTAAAACTCACTCAAGCAAAATGAGTATATTGCAGTCAAGGGTTGTTCATACTTTCACTTACAGAATTGTTTTGTATATAATAATAATTGAAATCTTAAAATTAGAGAGTATCTCTATTCAAAGTGATGCTGAATGGCCTTGGTCCCAGGCTTTTAATCAGGATACTAGATCCATGAGAGAACTTTCTGAGATAAAAGATTTAAACCTGTCCACTGTAGTAATTCATAGAGATCAAGTATATGAAGAGCAAGAGCAGCAAGAACAAGAACTGTAGACACTTCAAAAGAGTTGCTAATGCATATCAACATCTCAAAAATCCAACCAGCCTGCTCCTCTTTCCTAAGAACATCCTTTGAGAGCTGCACAGCGCAGTTACAAAGACAGGTAGACCTTAAGAGCAGAATAAGAAAGGATCTAACTGGGATATTAGGAACAGGATTAGGAGTTCTAAATGGAATTGATTCAGAAATACTGATGAATAAGCTAGCCACTGCAGCAAGCAGCCTAACAAAATTGAAGCAGCATTTACAGTCATCTCTACTAGCATTAAGAACTAGCCAGTGGCAGATTTCAAAAGCACTGCCAAAGTAAGAAAAGGCCAGGGACCAAGATCACAAGTTATTAGTAGAAGTACTTAGTACAGTTCAAGATAATGTGATAATATATCTTTAGCTTTCAGTTGTATAGAAGCACAGTTGCAGATGCAGGCAACAGCAGCTCTGATCATACAAGAAGGGAGGGAAAGTAATTTTCCAGCTGAAATTCAGAAAGTTGTCTAAGATAATGCAATTTGTTATAAATGATCGAATCTGCAGCCAAATTAAAAAAAAAATTAACAAAGATTTATTAGATCAATAACAAAATGTAATTAAAAAATTCACCACAGCCAAGACAGCATCAACTCCAGAATTTGGTGCTGGGTGAACCTGGATCCAACTGACAGAGTGCCAGCATCTCCCCAGTGGTTCACCCCGACTGTCTCATATAGCCAGTTTATATCCCCTATGTTCCGCCTGGGGCCGGAATGACAGAATGTCCTTTGTGTCCCTTCATATGTAGAGCTGGATCATAGAGATACAAAGCCAGTCCAGGTGTTCCAATGACTGTCTGGGCCCTTCCAGAATAGCCTTCTTTCGCATGTATTGCTGGGTCCATACGGATGCAAAAGCCAGTCCCGGTGTCCCTATGACCATCTTTCACGTGTTATGGAGTGGTGCCAGTATTCAAAGCATTTCTGGGAAGTCGACATTCATGGTCTGGGAAGGCTTCATTCTTAAGCTAACGGACTTGATATTATCTTTAGCGTTAGAAATAGGACTCTGCTCTCAGCCAGAGTGGTCAAGTACATGAGTTGGATTCTTACAATATCTTATACACACACATATATATATACAAATAGCATGAATTAACTCTATATATGTATAACACAATTGATTTTGAAAAAAGCTTCAGTCCTGGTAAACTATAGTAAATTTCACCTATAATCCTGCTTCTAATGTAGCCACTGACTTTGTACTTACCATACGTAATAGCACTGTTTATGTTATCCATCCCATCATTGCACCAAGATTAAATAATGAAAAAACAGTGCTCTACCCTTCAGAACATAGACTGTAAACACGAAAAATGAATGAAAAGTAGCAAACAGTAAACTTAGAATCCTTCATTACTAGAGAACAGCTGAGATTCATTTGTGAAAGCAGTACTATTAATGCCCAAGATGTGTGTCTGGACACTGAACAGAGTATTTGCCACTTCAAAATTCATCCAGTCACTGATCAAAAAACTGTGCTTGTATATACTGGTAAAAGTTGTGAGTGTCTAAAAACTGCTTGCACTGCTGTAAAAATTGATAAAAATGATGTTATATTAGCTAAAGTAAGTTTAAAGTTATCCTTTATTATTAACTTGAAATTAGAGAATACTATAGCGTATAGCTCTGTTAATCTCCCTATCAAATGTATGAGGTAAAGCATTGAGAGACACTTATTGTCGTGAGAGTTTGCATTAAGTAAAAGAATTTACTTATTTTCCAGGAAAGGGGGGAAATGAGACAGAGTAGAAATTTTCCAGGGTAGAAATACATTTTGATTTAGGTGAAATGTTCATCTTTGAATTAAGTCTGTTGCTTGCTGTTTAGTCTCACTGCCTGTTCTCTTGAAAGGCCTGTGCTTAGAGAGACTGCTTCAGCCGAAAGACAAGAGATAAGGGGGGAGGAGGAGAGCAGAGAGAGCAAGGCAACCTGACCCAAGAGTTCCTTCAGAAGAATTAGTAGCAAGTGTCACATGAAATCAGTAGAATGAATATGTATGAACCTGCTTGGAAATTATATGCATATGTATTTGAGAGAGCCATACAAAGAGACCTGAAGTTCACAGAGGTACACTTGCCTTTTGAGGGGAGTAATCCCCGCATGCGTCCAGCGCTGCAATAAACATACGGACTTTACAACTTTCACAAATTGTGGAGCTTTTTTGATCTCTTCCACAAAGCAGTAGAGACACCTGTGATCTTACTGATGACCTCAGTGGGAATCTGACGCCATCCATCTTGCCACTTTTCTCCCAGGAACTGGATCTCTCGGGCAAGTCCTTTGACTTTGCTCTTCTGGATGCTGAAGCCAGCTTCCAGCAGACTCTGGATGAATTTCTCTCCTTTCTCAAATACTTCCATTGTCGTGTTCCCCCACACAATGATATCATCGATGTGCTGCAGATGTTCTGGAGCTTCACCCTTTTCCAGTGCAGCCTGGATCAGTCCATGGCAGATGGTGGGGCTGTGCTTCCACCCCTGGGGCAGTCAGTTCCAGTTGTACTGCATGGCCCTCCAGGTGAAAGCAAACTGAGGCCTGCATTCTGCTGCCAGAGGAATGAAGAAAAATGCATTTGCAATGTCAATAGTGGCAAAGCACTTTGCTGCCTTGGATTCCCGCTCGTACTGGAGTTCCAAGCATGTCTGGAACAGCAGATGCTGGTAATCGGCACTTGTTGCTCTTTCAACTTCATCCTACTGCAGATGGGTTTTCTGATAGTCCAGGCAAGGTGTTCAATGGCTTCATGTTCTCAGCCTCTGCAGCAGCTATGCCAAAAGCCCACCTGAGTCCCATTGGGTATTTGTAATAGCCATTCTGGAGGAAGTCTATGCCCAGAATACACGGGGCCTCTGGGCCAGTCACAATAGGATGTTTCTGCTGCTCCTTCCCAGTCAGGCTCACCTGGGCTCCCAACAGGGTCAATTGCTGCCATCCCCCCATCACCCCTGCAATGGAAACAGGTTGTGCTCCCACATGTCCCAATGGCATGAGGGTACACTGAACATCAGTATCAAATAAGGCATTGTATTTTTATGGCTCTGATGTGCCAGGCCGTCGGATCCACACCGTCCAAAAAATCCGGTTTTCCCATGCCTCTTCCTGGCTAGAGGCAGGGCCCTCCTAGCCCTGGTTGTTATTTCTTTTCTGGGCATACATGTAGAGGTTCCTTCAAGGGGATCTGACAGATCATACCCAGCAGCTTGGTCATGGGAGGCTGAGACTGCCTTCCATTTAGTGGAACTCCCTTGGTTAGTGTTTCCCTCCTTGAGTTGATGCACCCATGCTGCCAGGACAGAAGTGGGTTTCCCATCCCAGATTCCCATGTCTGCTCCATGGTCACGCAGGAAGAACCACAGGTCAGTCCTTGGGGTGTAATCTGTCTCTCTAGCTGGGGGACGTTGGGCTCTGACTTTGGGGCCTGTGACTGGCACAGGTGCTGCACTGATCTTTCTCCCCTCCTCCTTCATCTCCTTCATCTCCTCTTATCAGGTCCTTGTTCACAGCAGAGACATGAGCCTGCATCAGGCTATTGATCATACTCTCACAATTTCTAAGCTTGGTGACAGAACCCACTGTCTCTTGGTTGTTATCAGCATTAATCATTGCAATGAAGGTGGTGTATTGGGATGGCCCCAGATTTGCCAGACTCCACAGCATTTGCCCTGTGCACCTGACCTTGTTGGGGTCATTATCATGCTGTCCATCCCTCCCAAAGTGTACCTCCAATACTGCCACTTCTCTCAGCTGTTGGATCCCTTCCTTAAGGGTCTTCCAGCACATTCTATGGTGGTGCTCCTGCATTCTCTCCCTGTGGACAAACCTCTCTCTGACACTCATTAAAAGCTGTTCCCAGAGGGAAAGGGACTCTGACTCCCTTACAAAAATCTGATTCATACTTGAGTCCTGGGTCAATGCTCCTAAATTCCTTGCCTCACCACCATCCAGTTGCACTCCTGTACCCGTAAGGTCCCAGACCCAGAGTAACCAGGTTGTATAAGCCTCACGTCCCCATGGTATAATGTCTTTGTGCAGTTCACCCACAGGGACTTTTGTACATCAGGGACTCAGTGATGAAGTCAACCATTGGCTCTCCTGTGGGATGTGAGGGCCCTCCATTCTTATCCTTACCTGGATGCTCTGATTTCATCTTAGATCTCCTTGTTTCCACAGAGGTGACTGCTGCTGGCTGTGACTGCCTTTGCAGTTCAGCTGGAACCTGGATGGTTGTAACATCTCTGGGCTCCACTGCTGCACCATCAGACTCTCTCTCTTTGAGGCTGGGGGAGGGTTTCTCAACACCTGGGGAAATGTACTCCTGCAGCATCTGGCCCATCTCTTTCACCAGAACCCCTACCCATTTCCTACGTGGGCTGTGGGGCAGGGTCAGGCTCTGGGGCAGCAGCATTCCTTGTCTCTGGAGTAGGTGTCAACGCGGTTATCCAGGTTAATTTTCCTTTATCTCTAAATGCTAAATAGAACAACCACTGTATGATATCATTAGCATTTTGAGTGGATCTGAACCCTTTCAAACCTGGTGGTGCAGACCCAAAAGCTGGGTCAGGGGCTGGGAGAAAATTTCCCCCAGTGTCATTTCCTCACAGTAAGTACCATTATTAAAAAAAACCAAAAACCACACAGTTAGTGTTTGATAGCTCTGAATCCATGTGCCTGCCTTCCAGCAAAAGTTAAAGATCCATTAATTCCTCACCTCATTAAGCCATAAAGCAAACTTGATAATAGCCACAGTAGCTTTAGTTAACCGTTAGCCGTGTTCCCAGGGATGGCCAGGGTGCTCCTGACGGGGCAGAAGGAAGAGCTCCAGGCCCTCTGTGAGGGTGAGTGAGAGCAGTGGGCTGTCAGCGAGGGCTGGCCGGGGAGCTGCAATGCCCGGGCAGGGAGCTGCAATCCCTGCCCCGGCTGCGGTGGGCTTCACTCCTTGTGGGGATGAGGGGCGACGTGGGCAGAGCACACAGAGATTTCAGGGACATAGGTGAGGGGATTCGTGGCCAGCACCTTGCAGCTGATCCCCTTGGCCCCTCCTCTCTTGTGGGCGTGGCAAGAGCTGGGTGGGATGGCCCTGGCAGGAAGGTCTCCTTGGATTCCTGCACATCCTGACTGTGGCTCTGTTCCTCTCTCTTTCAGCCCTTCAAGCCCTGAGTGAAGACAACAGCCCCTCCCATAGAAGCACATTTATACAGATGATATTTGAGGGAAGAGCTGCAGAACTACTTTCATCTGCTGGCTCAGAAGAACCAGCATCTCTTGAAGACCTCCAGATCCCTTGGAAGGTGAGACCACCTGGAGACCAGAGGAGACCAGCTGGACTTCCTGGCACAGCTGATGATTGGCACAGCTGAGCCTGTGGGAAGCTCCCATAGCTCCTGCCTTCTCCCTCCCTGTTGACAGCTTCCTGCCTCCAGCCCTCAGACCCTGCCCATCCTCTTTCTTCCCTCCCAGCTCATCCCTTTGCTTCACCTTCCATTAATGAACAGTTTGGCTTCTTCACTTTGCCTGCATCTCTGTGGAGCTGGAGCAATGCAAATCCGGAGCCCTGGGACACACAGGCCCCTCCTGCCGTTCTCTTCCACACCATGTTTTGTGCACAGACACAGAGAAACGAGGGCAGATCAGGCTGGAAAGGTCCCTGTGCTGGAGGTACAGTTCCACAACACTGTGGAGTTACAGATCTTGCTGAGCACACTGGAGCCCCTGGGCTTTGGAAGAGCCAACCTGAGGATGCTCTGAACCCAGCTGTGAGAGATTCCATGGCAAGCATCTATGGAGAATAAAAGAGCTTGGAATGCTGGAAGGTTTCAAGAACAGCTTCCTGAAAGCACAACACTGCTCCATCCCTGCACAGGATCAGGAAGACGGCAGAACCAGAGACCATCTGCAGTGGGAAAATAGCGGGATGCAGAGGTTCAGGGACATCACACCATAACCAATATGATCCAGTCAAGCCAAATTTATTATCCTTAAAAAGATTATATTTTTAATTATTCTCTACTGTCCACGCATCTCTAGCTAATACATGATTGGTTATCCTAACTGTTCATGTGTCTTAAGATAGGATGCTGATTGGATCATCTAATTTTCCATGTGTCTGGCTGTGGTTTTCTGTCCCACCCAAGAACTGTCTTTTTCCTTACTTTCCCAAGCTCACTGACAAAATTGCTGAGTCTGGATGACTCTTCTTCTTGTATCTTTTTCACGGATATACCAACCCCATTTTATGAATATGCCCATTATTGTTTGTGAACGTGTCCATTGTCCATTATCTCAAGCAGGCTGGATTGTGCATTGGCTGAATATGGCCTTGGTCCTGCAAAAACTCCTCAATCTGCAAAAAATCTTCAAAAACCATCCAGGCTTAACAGAGAGTTTTGGGTGTGCCTAAGAGTAAATGAAGTAGCAGCACAGTGCCCGAGACTCAGATGTGCCACTGTGCCAGTGCCCGGAGCGCTGTCAGGCAGTGCTGGGATCCTGGGTGTGGTTCTGGTCCCCACAGGTGAGGAATGGCAGCCCCAGGCTCAGACCCAGTCAGAAAGCCAACCAAGTGAGACCAGAGGGAGGGCACCCTTCCAGTTTCTCTTGGACATGGCTGCAAAACAACCCCTGCTGCTTCTTCCTCTGCCTGTGTTTGGGGTGTGCTGGTGGCAGAGCCAGCCAGGTTGTGCTCTGCATTCCAGAGCCTGTTGGGAGCTGGCATGAAAAGCGCTGTGTGCACAGCAGAGAGTCCTGGAAGGTGCTGGCAAGAGCGTCTTGTGGGGACAGAGCTCTGGGCTCTGGCTGGGAACAGCCTGGTTTTGCTGCTGTGACCGCAGGCAGGAGTTGAGGCAGGTGAAGAGGCAGCGGGCAGCTTGTGTTTGTAAAGGGCCTGGGGCTGCACCTCTGAACCTCCACCTGGACACACACTTGGGGGAATACGAGCTAGAGCTGGAGTGCCTGTCCTGAAAGGACCTGGAGTCATTCAGCCTTGCCAGCTTTTCTTGAGAGTGTGTTGGTGTTCCCCAGGAAAGCTCCACATTTGGGGAAATGCCCTTGGAGGAAAGGGGCTGGCTTCTCAAGGAAAGTGCTTCCCAGGGAGCTTCCAGTGAGGTGGGAAGAGTGATCCAGGAGCCCTAGGCCTGGCAGCCTGAGCTTGCCACCAGGAAAGGCCTTGGAGCAGATCCTCCTAAATGCAATCTCTCGGCACGTGCAGGGAACCAGGGCATCTGCTGGAGGGTGGGAAAGCTCTGCGGAGGGACAGGGACAGCTGGGGGTCCTGGTGGGGCGTTGAGGGCTTCTGGGCAGGAGTTTGTGGCGGGGGTTGGTGTTGATGGGGTGTTGGGGAAGGAGTGGTCTGGAAGGTGAGAGATCTAGGCTGGAATTTGAGTCAGTTTGAAGGCAGCATCTGTGGTTTGGCACAGCTTTGGTTACAGAGGGCAGAAAGAATATCTGTGACTCTTGCTGTTCAAGATCCTGATTCTCCTGCAGGGAACAAGAGGGGAGAGCTGTATTTTACAGGCCACTTGGCTATCTGTACCAGGCGGAGGATTAGCCCGTTTGCCATCTACTCATTTTTTGGGCTGCTTTTGTAACTCTGAGTGGACTTTCATTTCTTGAGAGCCTTTATTCTCTAAGACAATTAAGATAATATCATCCCCTCATGGAATACCACTGGCAAACCAAAGAATGGCCTTTTTTTTTTCCTCTGTGTAGTGCTATGTTCTGTAAAGTGACTCTCAGTGGATGATGTTAGGGCAAATGAGTTGCTGCTTTGAGATGGGAAGCAAAATTCCAACTCTTCACTTCTCAGGCCATCCCAATGAATTGCAACATTTTGGAACTACTTGAATTGAGCAATGGGAAGTAAAGCTTTCCTGAATTGAGGATTCTTAAATGCCAGATTCTTCTGTGCCTTCACCACTAAGGTGTTTTTGTGCTAAAGGAAGTTACTTCAATGAGAAAATTTCAGCATGGAGTGAGACCTTCTGATGGAGATGAAGTGTTATCAGCAGTTGCTCCAGGTGCTCCTGCCCACAGCCCCTGCAGGAAGGAGCACAGCCCCCAATGCACGTGGGCTTTGGCTCCCTCTGGCACAGAAGCCCCCTGGGGGCACAGGTCTCTGGGGCAGGAGATGTGCACCAGCACTGCCCGGGCTCGGGGGTGGCAGGTCTGCTTGGGTGGGGACTGTGCCACACCTGCTGATGTCAGTGCTCCCCAGGTCCCAGGGCTCAGAGCAGTATTCGTGCCCTGGCCCACACATTTCCTGTCTGTCACACCCGCAGGTTTAGGATGGCCACCAGCCAGGACGTGTTCCAAGAAGGCCGGTCCAGCCACTGTGGAAGGCCCTGTGCCCTTCCCAGCATGGCTGCCTCAGCAGCTCTGGGGCTCCTTCTGCTGCCCTGAGCCCACAGAGCAGGGCGGCATTTGCTGATGGTCTGAGCCATTTCTAAAGACCCTGTCGGGCTGTTAAAGATAGAATCTGAAAATGTTAGCCTTTGTGTTTTCCCAGATCAACTGCACCTGTGTAAGCAGTATGATAAATGATATGATTGTTAGGTGTGATGATTATTTAGTAATTTAATATAATTATTATATAATCATAAGAAGAATCATGAGAAACTATGTCAGAAATTTAAGGGGGGCTATGCTCAGCTGAAATCTATGTATACAGTAGAACAATATAAGTTTAATAATTAACATGAAATTTATATAACAATCGAATATAAAAACATGTTATTCTCGACTGTATGTGCAGAGTCAGATTTGGGTTTGTACCCCTGACACCCAGAGCTCTTCAATAAAAGCACCTGCACATAATCATTCTCGTGATTATGTGTTTCCGAACTCTAACAGGGCTCGCTTAGACACTTGGGATGAGACATTCCTTCCAGCCTGGGCCACTTTGGGAGGGCTGGGGGTGGCCCCAGGGCGGGGGGCAGTGTGTGCAGGGGCCCTTTGTGACACGGTGCAGCATGGTCACTGTGGCATAGAACGGGTGCCCAAGGGCCCTTTGTGACACGTGGTGACATAGGAGCTGGCAGTGACAAGACCACGCCACAGTGCTTGGAGAACGCAACGGGACAGGACGGGACAGAGAGGTGCCGTGAGGAGCCCCCGCACAGCGCGCTCCTTTGTGTCTGACCCGGAGCCTTTCCGAGGTGTTATTCCTGCAGCTGACCTCGAGGCCAGACCACAGGACTTGCTGTCCTGTAGCCTTCCCGAGGCTTCTCTTTTGAAGGTGCCTTCCAGGCACGATTGTAGAACCTACTGACTCGGAGCTTTTCCCAGCCATCTCTCCTGCAAGACATGGAGCAGAGAGCCCCAAGAGTGCCAGAGCTGGCCTGGGGGGAAGAAGAGGATGAAGAGGAAGAAGGCCCTGGAGCTGCCCCAGCACAGGATTCTGAAGAGGTGGCGCCATTCAAGCCACCACAGGAGGGTGAGTGGCAGAGCTGGGCCACAGGGTTGGTGCCTGCAGCCAGCTTGTTGCCATCCCATCCCATCCCATCCCATCCCCTGGGGCATCCTGGGGCTGTCTCTGCCTGGGGAGTGCAGGGCTGGGCTCTGTTTTCTGGCCTCTCCCGCAGCCCCCCAGCTCTGCCTGTGCTCGCTCTTTGCCAGGTGCAGCCGTGGAGCGCACACAAGAGCAGGACCCCACCCATGGCCTCTTCCACAGAACAGCGCAGGTACCTGCAGCCACCCCCACCTGGGCTGGGCTTGCTGTCACCATGCTCGGAGCATTCCGTGCAACATTCCTGGCTTCCTGCCCTTCTCCTACAGCTGGTTTGCAAATTCATGAGGAGAATTCGGGAAGAAGAGACCAGCCCTGTTGGCACTGGGCTCAGAGCATATTCACACATCTTCAAAACAAAGACCAGTGCTGCCCTCCTGGATATGCTTGTAGAGGAAGGCTTTTCCAATCCAAAGCAAGTAAGCAGCCTGTGGCCAGGGTTTGATCCTCCCAGGAATTGCTTGGCCTCCCAAGCCACTCCTGCTGGTCACTGGAAAACTTTGAGGCCATGGCAGTGTGGTGGGAAGGGCAGCTCTTCACTGTGGAAGTTGGGGACATTCCTCCCCCTGGCAGCTTTCCAAGTCTCCCCGTGCCTTCTCCAGGTGCCTGCCCTTGTCAGGTACATCCACCAGTGGCTCCTGGCCAATCAGTTTGCTGAGCACAGGCTCAACAGGACCCTGCTGGATCTCACCGAAGCACAGCCTGCTGACGTAGTCATGACGCTCCTGCGTGTGGCCCCATCCTGTGACAGGTATGGGGCCCACCTGCCCAGAGGGCTCAGGGCTCCCCAGCCCATCAGCCTGGACAGCCTGGCCCAGCTGTCTGACCAACTGAGACTTCCAGGGCCCTCTGGCTGCTCTCTTTGCATTCAGCTCTCAAGCCTGCTGCCATGCTCCCTCACTGCCCCTCAGGGGCCTGTCCCCACAGGGCTGGGCTGCCTGGGTGCTGCTGGCCAGGGCCAGTGGGCAGAGGCAGAGCTGGCAGCCAGCTCAGATCCCCACTGCTGCCCAGGCCACGGTGCTGTGTCTGAGACCCACCTGAGACAGAGCTCTAACCCCACAGAGCTGCTTTGACCATGTGGAAGACCATCATGTGCTCGCCCAGGACTGTGGAGCCGGCGCTGCTGATACTCCTGGATGTGCTGGGGAGCTGGCCAGAGCACAGCACGTGCACCTCTGATGGGGACAAAACGGGTGTCTTTGTCCTGGCTGTGAGTTTCTGAAACTAGCTTTTGCTGGCTCCAAGGCCGCTTCTCCAGCAGCTCTCCATCTTCCTTCCCCCACTGCATCTCGCTCCCTCAGGAGCTGGGCTGAATCCTGGCCTCGGAGCAGCTTCAGGGACACCAGGCCTGGTGCTCCCCCTGTGTCCCTCTGGGCCTCTCCATCCTGTGCTTGGGCCCTGCCACACAGACACCTCGGCACTGAGCACAGTCTTGGGGGGCTTTGTCTTTTGCAGGCAACTGTGGTGATGTGGAAGATCCTCCAGGTGCCCTGTGTCCCACATATGGTGACCGTGTATTTCCCACGCCTATTTGTGCAGCTGCTTTTCCAAGTCTTCTTCAGCACTCTGGATGTGCCAGAAGAGGTCGATACCTTCTGGAAGGGATGCCTGGAAGAGCATGGCCTTGCCACCAGCCCCAAAAGGTGCTCCATCCCACTCCTCTTATCCCTGCCACATGGCCTGCGAAGGAGCCAGTGCTCCCAGCATGACCTGGGCTTTGCTTTGCACGCAGGTTTTCAGTGCAGACCCTGAAGTCCCTGCTCTGCCGAATGCAGCAGGAGGACGTGGTGGTGGCAATGGAAGGCAGTTGTGGCTGGGACATGCTGCTGTGTGCTTACACCCACCACTATGCCGTTGGTATGCTGGCCAGGTGAGACCCCCTTCTCCCCACTCCCTCTGACATTTGTACTCTGTGCCCAGGGTGCTTCTCACAGTCCCTGTGGTCGTGGGCCAGAGGGCCTTGTCACCATGGGATGGCCAAGAAGACTGGTAAAACGGCCTGGAGAGGAGGGTGCCCACAGGGAGCTGCCTCCCAAATAGCCCAGGGTCCCTTGCAGGATGCTGGGGAAAGACCAGACCTCTGTGAATCAGTCCTGGCCAACGTTTATCCCCCTGGACCACAGTCTTGGTTCCTTTTTCTCCTGCCAGGAAGATGTGCTGTGTCTCCATCCCCTTGTGTTCCCGCATCGCTCGCTACCTGCTCCGGCTGCTCAGCACACAGCAGCCACGCTGGGAGCTGCCTGCCCTGGCCTTCCTTGTGGAGGTGAGACTGATGGCCAGCACTGCCTCGCTCAGCTGCCTCCCAGCTCTCTGCCCTCTCGGAGCCACAGCTCCCTGGGACGGTGCCCGTGCCCTGTGCTGCTGCCTGGGCCCAGTCCTGTGAGGTTCTGGGCTCCTGCCAGCCGGGTCTCCTGTCACTGCCCTGTGCCTTTCAGGTCCTCGCGTGCCTGGACTTGAGTGAACGTGGTGCTAACAGGGTCCTGAAAATCTTGTCAAGACAGCTGCAGAGCGAGTGCAGGGAGAGGCGTCACCTGGCACTCAGGGCCCTTCTCGATCTCATTGATAAGCCCTCCATGGTGAGAAGGGGCAGCAGCTGAGGCTGAGCTGGGGAATGCTGTCACTTGGGCTTGGCTGGGCTTTGGGTGCCAGGGCAGCTGCTCCCAGCTCTCCTGCCTCCCTGTTCAGCTGCCCAAGTGCTTCAGGACAGACCTCTGGCCTCAAGGCCCTGCAGCAGCAGGATGGCGTTTCACAAACTTGTGTTCTGCACAGACTGAAAAAATGTGGAGCCTGACTGAAAGTCTTGTGGAGCTCCTGTGGGACACAGATGGAGAGATAGTTAGCATGACAGTCATGCTACTCAGTTTTATCATCTTGGACAATGACATGCTGCTGCCCAGCCCCATCACACTGCAGCTGCTTGAGGCACTCCTGCCACTCTTTGACCACGTAAGGCTCGCTGCCCCCAGCCACGGCCACTGGCTGCTGCCCGGACACTTTGTGCGCTGTGGATTGGCAGGCCTATGCCAAGAAGAGCCCCGTGCACCCAATGCTGAGGTCTTTTTCTCTTTCTTTCATACAGAACAATAGCCAGGTGCAGCTGCTCTCCATACTGCTCTTCCGAACATTGGTGACTCTTCCACTGGAAAAGGAAAAAAAGGCCCTGAAGACACCCTTGTGCCAGAGCCTGCTTCCACTCTTCTTCCACTGCCATGATGAGAATCGGCTTGTGGCTCAGGTGAGGACTCAAGGGCTGCTGCTGTCCCCCTGGCAGGGGGCTCGGCTGCCTCCTGCCCTGGTGCCTGCAGGGCTGGAGCCTCCTCCAGGCCTTGGCACAGGGACACGGGTCCTGTGCCCTGGGCTGTGGGGCCATCTCCGCAACTCTGCTGCTCTCCAGGCTTCTCAAGAAACTCTGCTTTGTGTGGCCGAGTTCCTGAAGAGGAGGGATCTTGAAAGACTGATCAAGAACCAGAAGCTGTGGAAGTTCATCGAGCGCCTGGTAAGGACGGCCTGGAAGCCCCAGCCTCAGCCTGGAGAAGCCCCCAGAGCGCGGTGCTCACAGTGCGGGGCTGGCAGCTGTGCCCCTGCCCGCTGCTGCACCCAGAGGCTGCGCAGGCTCTTCTCCAGACTCCTTTGGGCCCGAGCCGGGGGCCGATGCAGCCCCGGCCCGGCGGGGCTGTGGGGCAGGCCGGCACCGCGGTTCCCCGGGCAGCAGCCGGCCCTCTGCCTGCTCCAGAGCCTGGCGCCAGCGGCTGCTGGCCGCGCCTCAGGGCTGTGCGGGCAGGGGAGGCCGGGGCTGGGCGCAGGCAGCGCCCGCCGGAGGGGCTGAGCCCGCGCCAACCCTTCCCTCCTGCCGCTCTCTCCAGCTGGCAGAGGACAGCAGCAGAGCGGCCGAGCACCTGCGCTGGGCCCTGCCATACCTGCAGAACCCACAGGAGTCCCTGCGAGCGGCAGCCATCAGGTTCATGGGTGAGCCACGAGCCCGGGCTCCCTCCCCGGCCCGCCGCAGCTCGGCCCCAGCCCCGCCTGCTGCCCCGGCAGTGCCAGCCGGGCCCGGCGCCGTGGAGCCCCGCCCGGCCCCGGCGCTGCTGCCGCCCTCTGGCAGCCGTGCCCTGGGCCGGCAGCGTGCGGCAAGGGCCGGGCTGAGCCCTGCCGGGCCAGCAGGGCGTGTGGCCACAGCGCCGGCAGCGCCGCTGGCAGGGAGCTGTGCCGCTGGCGCCGTGACAGGCTCTGTGTTCCCAGGGATGGCCGGGCAGCACCTGAGGGGGAAGAAGGAAGAGCTCCGGTTCATCTGCAACGGTGAGTGAGGGCAGCGGGCTGGCAGCGGGGGCTGGCGGGGGGAACTGCAAGCCCTGTCCCGGCTGCGGAGGGCTCTGCTCCCTGTGCGGCCGAGGGGCGGCGTGGGCAGAGCACAGAGAGATTTCAGGGCCACGTGGGGGATTCGTGGCCAGCAGCTTCGTGCTGGTCCCGTTGGCCCCTGCTCCCTCCTGGCCATGGCTAGAGCCAGCTGGGATGGCCCTGGCAGGGGGCTCTACTCGGGTCCCCTCAGATCCAGGATCTGACTATGGCTCTGTTCCTCTCTTTCAGCCCTTGAACACCTGACAGAGGACGCCAGCAGTGACGTGTCAGATGTGGCATTTCAGACATTGTATGTCCTCCAGGCACTACAGAGTGAGCGATCTTCTGTCTTCCAGAGGCTGCAGGATCAGCTCCGCAGGGCATGGAGGACACGGCCTCGTCTGTCGGGGCTTGGCTGGCTGCACTGCTGGAGCTCTGCAGAGAACTGAGCCCAGAGGCTCTGTCTGCTGGGGCCACCTGAGCCAGCAGGAATTTTCTATTTCTTTGAGATTGTTCTTTTCTTCTTTTTTTTTTCTTTAGTATATGAATATAGCTTTTCTATGAATATAGTTTTTTTCTTTAGTACATGAATATAGAGTGTGTTATAATACACAGACTCCCAGGATCTTTCTTTTGCTTCCCAGGGTCTCCAGGGCATAGGGGAAGAGGGGGAAAAGGGTGCTTGGGCTCAGCAAGCTGCCCAGGCATGCAGTGTAGCAGGGAAAATGGCCAGAAGCCCCTTGGCCTTTGGTGGTTCTGCTGAAGCCTTTGTGCTGCCAACAGAGCGGGTGGTCAGGGGCCGGAACTGTGAGGATCCCTGTGAGAGCGGTGCCTGGAGATGGCCACAAGCCCTGTGCCAGGCAGGAAGCGCCATCCGTGTCCTCCTGCCCGTGTGGTGCTGGCTGGATTGCTGAGGGCTCCGAGGTGCCTCTGGATGGGGCTGCTCTGGAGCTGCTGTGGGGCTGCGGCGCTGCTGCCGGGCAGGTTGGCCGGGCTGGAGGACACCCTGAGGGGACGGGGCCACGAAGGGACGAGGGGCTTTGGGAGCCCTGTGTCATGGTTTGACCCTGGCACAATGCCAGTGCCCTCATGAAAATACTTTCTCCCTGGTGTCTGCTGTGAGATGTGATCAGAAATAGAGCAAAGCAGGCTCCAGCTTAGGTGTAAAAAGGAAAAATATCTTTAATAACCTACGACTATGTCTAAAGAGAAACACACAGAACTCGGAATTAAAACTTTCCAAAAACATTCCTCCTCCCCCCACCAAATTTCCAATACATCCACCCCTCAGATCATCAACTCTCAGTCCATCACCACCCTTTAGATAATCAATTCTCAGTTTATCAAGTAGAGAGGAGTCCCTCTTGTACCATAGGCTTCCCCAGGAAACACTGTTGAAACTTCTTGTGTTTCCATGTCCCACGTGGCACTGCCCAGAGAACATCTGCCATGGTGACATCTTCCTTCCATGCCCAGCGCTCTCAACACTGCGCATGGACCAGAGCTGCTTCTGGGGTTCCCCCTTTAAGGATGCTCTGCCCAGTTCCAAAAAAGCACAGTCTCTCACTTTCAGGACACCTGTTCCCCCCCAAAGTCATCCCCTGGGGCCGAGGGGTCTTGAGAACAGAGATCTTCTTCTTCTTCCCTGAAGACGGACCGCACCACCACCACCCTCCTCACCCGTTGTCTCTGTTCACGAGCCATTGCCTCCCACCCAAAACTCAGTCTCTGTGTCACAGAAAAAATGGTTCTGTCCATGGCTATACAAGAAAATTCCAGCCAAAGGCCGCTCCAACTCCTCTAAACTAAGATTCTTCTCAACTTCTCTCATGGCTCATTTCCTCTTATCTCATCTCTATCCCTCTTCTCATTCAACTCCCGGAGAATCAGGATTTGTAAGGTTTATTTGGGATTTGAGGGTTTTTATCTGTTTGATTGCTTTGCGTGGGTTTGTTTATTTGGGATTTTGTCTGTTTTGGTTTGAGCTTTTTATTTGCTTTTTAAAAAATGACTGGGTAAGTTGGCATAGCCAAACTGAAGAAAATGTAAACCAGGCTCGACTTTCCAGAAATTACTTTTTGCTGGATTTAGCTGCAGCCCCAGGCTCAGGATCACCAGTATATTTGCAGGTTTTGCTCTGCATCATCAGCCTGGCCAGACTCTGCTCAGTGTTTCACAAATGAAGAAGACAGTGGACATTGTGCCAAGCTTCCTTTCAAAGAGAAAAACCTGGGTCAGCATGACAGAAAAGAAGAAAAAGAAAAAAATCACCAGTTAGAACAGAGCCAGTGTCTCAGCATCTTCCCCTCCACTGTTATTAATTTTGTACATTTAGAGGCAAACCTGGGCCTAAAGCTTCCATCTCTCAGTTCCTGATGCTCTTTGCTACCCTTCAGCCTTGACTGCCCCTGATATAACTGACTGCTGTCCAAGTGGGGCTGGGGATGCTCAGCCTGGAAAGAGGAGACACTGGGGGGGCCTCACTGTGGCTCTGCAGGACTGGAAGGGTCCCACAGGGAAGAAGGGGACAGAGTGTTCAACAGGGCCTGTGGGGACAGGACAAGGGGGATGGCTTTCAACTGCAGGAGGTTGATTGAAGCTGGATCTAAGGAAGCTGCTATTTGACACTGAGGGTGGGGAGGCACTGGCCCAGGCTGTGCACAGAGGCTGTGGATGCCCCATCCTTGGGAACAGGGCTCCCCCAAGGTCTGGGGAAAGATTGCTCAGCCTGGAACAAGATGGTCTTCAGAGTCCCTTCCAAGCCCAACCATTCAGGGATCCCATCATTCTATGATCTCCATTGTCCACTTCAGGTTGGCCCTGGACTCCTGGGAACTGTGATGTCACCTCCCCCGTTCCAAGTGGAACTGCCAGCACCCGGCAAAGAGCCCAAGACAGCCCTTGGCCATTGTGTCAGCGCACCCTTCGCTCTGCTCCTGCCCACTGCTGCCACACTCCTTGTCACCTGCCCCTGCCACCCCCATCAGTCCTGAAAGCTCACTAGTGCCTGGATTTTGACACCCATCCCTACAGGATGCTCCCATTTGTCCTGAGGAAGGTATGGTGGCATTCCATGGAGGTGGACACCTCCAACTGCCCGAGTGGGCTGGAGCTCTGTGGGCCTGGTGTGGGACAGGGACTCCACTCTGAGGTTCTGCCACCTCTGCAGGCTGTCACTGACAGAGAGGAGGAGATGGAGGTGGAAATGCAGACTTATACAGTGGAGGATGTGGAAATGGAGGAAGAAGAGACTGGAGAGGAGGAGATGGAAGTGGATATGCAGACGTATACAGTGGAGGATGTGGAAATGGAGGAAGAAGAGACTGGAGAGGAGGAAATGGAGGTGGAGGTCGATGTGGATGTGGATGTGGAAGAAGAGATGGAAGTGGAAATGGAAGACTACATAGAGGACATGGACATTGATGAAAAAGATGAGGAAGAAGCCATGATCTTGGGATAAAGAGCAATACCAGCAGCAGGACAGGCATGTGGTCCCCACAGGCAGAGTGGGTCCCCTGCTGCCAGGCTGGGGCTGGGCTGGTCCCTGCTCAGGGACGTGGCACCCTGTGCACTGGATTCTGGAGGCCATCCCCAGCTGGTCCTGTGCTCGCTTTGGGCCGCACAAGCTCCATCCCAGACCCAGCCAGGCTCAGTTCTGGTAGCAGAGTCCTGCTGGGCCAGCGTGTGCCAGCCTGGGGACACATGGAAGAGCCCTCTGTGCCTGACTGCAGTGACCATGGCACTTGCTTTTCTTCCAGAACCAATGGACATCCCGGATAGAGATGCCACCCTTTTGTACATATGTTTTACAGTTTTTTGTCGTCTTCAGGATATAGGATTTAGGGCTTTTTTCGACTTCTGCAAATACATTGCATATATTTTTGCTAGATATGTTCTTAAGTATATAGGTTCTCTGGATTGTTGTTGTTTCGAAATGTATGTATGTTCTATGGATTGTTGTTGTTACAAAATGTATATATGTTCTATGGATTGTTGTTGTTACGAATATTCTTACAATGTAAAAGTGTTCTGCATTCTTGTTGCTGTTCTTCTGAAAATAAACAAATTTCCTTTTTCCCACTGCAGTTCTCTTTGCATTACGGGCACAGGCAGCATTTGCACAGTTGTGGTTTCCACTTGCTCCAGGTTCCCAGGGCTGGGGGTCCCTGAGGGAGCTGGCACAGCCACCCCAGGAGTGGGGGTACCTGTGCACAGAGGGGTCCCACTGACAGAGGTCACCCTCTCCTTGCAGTTTCCCTGGACACACTTGGTAGCTGTAGGGGCAAATCCCAGCGTGCCCTGTCCCATGGGATCCCATGTTGGAGCAGGGCTGAGCCTGCCTGGGCTTCAGAGCCTCAGCCATGAGTGATACTGGGGGATACTGGGACAGACTGGGGACAATGGGGACACTGGGGACATTGTGGAGAAATCTGGGGACACTGGGGCATCCTGTGGATGACAGTGGGGGGGAACTGGGAATGACTCAGGTGTGTTGGGAGGGACTGGGCTGTACTGGGAGGGATTGGAGGCGCACTGGGGTTGTATCGGGTTCTACTTGGGATGAACTGGGCTGTACTGGGGTTGTACTAGTCTGTACAGGGGATTAACTGGGCTGTACTGGGAGGGACTGGAGAGGTTGAATGGGCTGTTCCCACCTCCAGCACCTCCCATTTTCTGATGCCCCGCCCATCACTGCCTACAGCCAATCAGTGCCGGAGACTGGAGCCTCAGAGGCGGTGCCTCGGGTCAGCGCCATCTTTTCTTTTTGCCTACAACTCCCGTCATGCCCCGCGGCCAGATGCAGCTCCATTGGAGCCAGGACTACAACGCCCGTCATACCCTGCGCTCCACAGAACCCGGGATCTGCTCCCCATCTGTCCCATGAGTGTCCCCCAGACTCTCCAGGATCCCTCAGCGCCCATTTGGGACCCCCCAAAAGCGTCCCCAGATCCCCTGACGGCTCCCAACCCCACAGATGCCCGGCACAGCCACTTCTGGGAATTCATCTCCTCTCATCCCCCGCGGCCCAAGAGCCCCTCAGAACACAGTCCCGCGCCTAAAACTCCTGCCGTGCCCCACACCCTCAAGAGCCTGGTTAGAGCTTCCCGATGTCCCCGCAACGACTCCCGACCCGTTTACGTTTCCCCAAGGATCTCAAGTCGCGGCTCGGACGCAAAAGTGTTTCCCAAAAGCCTTCCCCAAATTCCGCATTCGAGACACTTCTGGGACTATGACTCCCATCATGCTCTGCGGCTCATGTCCAGCGCTATTTCAACCGGGACTTCATCTCCCATCATGCCCCGCGCCCAGAGAGCCCCATCAGAGCCCCCAAGGGCCCGCCCGGACCCCGAAGGGCCCCAAATTCCCCTCCTGAGCTCCAAGGGCCGCCCTGCACCCCCAAGAGCTGCCCCGGACCCCGAACTGTCCCTCAGAATCCCTGAGTGCCCCTCCAAGTGCCCACCCGGCTGCTCCAAGTGTCCTCCAGAGCCTCAAGTTCTCTCTGAATTCCCTCCCCAGACCCAAAACTGCCCTAAATGTGCCCCAGAAACGTCTCCAGGGCCCCCAGAGAGCCCCCCCCACCTTGACCCTATGGGAGAAAAAGATGATAAAAATTGTTGAAAAAAGCCAATCACTTCTTTTTAAAAATCTTTAAAGTTTAATAGTAATAAAATGGTTATAAAAATAGTAATACAATTAGAGTAATAATAAATTGGAAAATTTGAATTAGGACAATATGAGACAATAGAAACAAAGAGTTATGGACGTCCGGGTACCTTTTTCTGGGCAGCCCAAGCCCAAAAAAACACCTGTTAACAAAGGATTAACCCTTAAAAACAGCAGCCTGTTGCATATACATACACTTCAGACATGATGCTTAAATTCCATTCAAACACAGGATTCTGTCTGGTCATCATCAGCTTCTTCCTCTGAATCCTAACAGCGCCTTCGAGGCGGGAAGAAGTTCCTTTCTTCTGATAACAGGGTAATAAGTTCTTTTTCTCTGAAAGATTTAGGTGTCCTGTGGTTGCTATCTCACTGCAAGTCCTTTCTTTAAAAAAGTATCCTACATAGCATAGTTTGTTTTTTAACATTTTTTATAACCTGAAACTATATTTAACAAACTACTTAAGAGAATTAACACAGCATTACTTTCTACCAAAACACATACAATATTCATTTTATTATTTGCGAAAAGCCAATCATAAAAAAAGCATTTTTCACAAAAATATTGCCAAAAGGACAGGAAATTCTACCAGTTACCATAAAGAGGAAGAAAAAAATAGCCAAAAAAGATTAAATTATTAATTAATGAAGGGAATTGTGTTACTCAGAACCAATGACCAATGATTTATTGGTCGCTGAAAATGTATTGATTTTTAATATAAAAATAAAAATTATGTAATGAAATATTGAAAAATAATAACATAAATATGAATAATAAAATTATAATTTATTAATAATAAATTTTATTCCATGGGAAAGTGCTTAAATTTTTTTATGTTTTGCAATGTCAGTCCCAGGTGGGCCATGTCAGACACGGTGAAGCTGGGGGTGAGGAGCAGCTTGTGCAAACAGGCTCAGCCTGCAAGGGGCTCATTCTTCTCCCTGCCCAGACCTCCTAAGGAGACATTCAGCATCAAGATCACCTGGGGAATGCTTCTGTCACCTCTTCTCTGAAATCAAAGATAAAAAAATATTTCCTTGACTAAAACCAGATATCATGAGGTGCACTTTGGAATCTTCCTCCTGAAGGGAATTCCAAGCTGACTCCAATCGCTGCACAAGCCCTGGAGACTCACAGACAATGGAAGGGAGACAAAGAGCTCCTGAGGGCTTTCTGTATTTTAATCAGCCCCACGGTGGGTTTGGGGCTGGCTCCAGGAGCCTCAGGCAGCGAGAGAAGGATGAAGAAGCTGCTCAAGGAGTCAGCAGCCAAACTCCAAGTGCCTTGGAGCACGGCTGGGCCCCAGGGAGGGCAGGGAGTGCCCAAGGCTGCCCAGGCAGTGCTGAGAGCAGATCCTTGAGGCCAGGAGTGCAGGGAGCCCAAGGCTCTGGGCAGGGCACTGCAATGCTGAGCAAGGCCTGGCTTGGCTGCAGGGAGCAGAAAGGCCAAGCCCTGAGCCCAGCCTGGGCCAGCAGGGCCTGTCCCTCCCGGCTGGCTCGGGGCTCTTTGTGGGCCAGGGGGATGTGAGGGGCAGCAAGGACAAACGCCATCAGCCTGCAGCCCCTGCCAGCCTCCCCAGGGAGGCCGAGGCAGAACCAAAGTGCAGCCCCTGCCAGGAAAGTTCCTCCTGTGGGGCTCCAGAGGCGCTGCCCGAGCCCAGGGCACAAAGGCCTGGGTGCCTGTGGCCCTGCCAGCCCTGCCCAGCCCTCGGCCATCTGTCCTGCAGGCTGTGCCCCCTGGGCGTGCTGCTCCTCTGCCCTGGCCGGCTGCACTCGCCCATCTCGCTGTGCCCCAGCATTTCTCACCCAGCGTTTCTGGGCCCTCCCTGGGCTCCCTGCACCCAGCGCTGCCGGCTCCTGGCGCACAGAGCCCGGCCATGGCCCAGCCTCACGCTGGGACACCTCCAGCACCAACATTCTGCCCTGCCAGGGACTTTGCTTTCTCCTCAGCTCCAGGCTGAACCTTCCAAGCTGCACTTGGGGGAGGTTTCCTGCAATTCCCACTGCCAAGGAAAGCTCTGTCTCCTGCTGCTCACAAACAGAGAAGGGCTGGAAGGAGATGTGCTGGTCAGAGGCTGTTTGGGGCACAGTGACCATGAAATTTTTGAGTTTCTAAATCTTCTGTGAAAGGAGAGGCATCAACAAATCTTTTACACTGGAGTTACAGAGAGCAGACTTTGGCCTATTGATGATGGAGATTTGGAGAATACAAAATCAGGTACTGATTTTTTAAAGGGAATCAGCACTTAAAAGCAAAGGGATCCAAGAAGGATGGACACATCTGAAGAAAGAAATTTTGGAGGAGTAGCAACAGCCTGTTCTGCTGGTCCAAAAAGTGAGCTAGCAAGGAAAATGACTGGCCTGGATGGGCATGGAGCTTTTTCCAGGAACTCATAGAAAAAAAGTGGATGCATCATCTTTGGTCAGAGGGGGAGGGAACTCATGAAATGTTTAAGGATGTTGTTAGGTCATTCAAAAAGAAAATTATAGAGATGAAAGGTCCATTAGAGCTTAACTTGACCACTTCTGTGAAGGATAATAATGTTTTCATAAATACATTAATGGCAAAAGGAGGGACAAGTACAACCTCCATTCTTTATTGGATATGAGGAGGAATACAGTAACTAAAGCTGAGGAATAGGCTGAGGTACTGAACCCCTTCCTTGCCTCAGTTTTCAACAAAATGTCAAGTTGTCCTCAGGACAAGTGTTCTCCCAAGCTGTAGATGGGGGCAGGGAGCAGAAGAGCCTCCCTGTAATCCAGGAGGAAGCAGCTGGGGACCTGCTGAGCCACTCAGATGCTCACAGGTGTCTCTGGGAGCAGATGGGATCCATTGCAGGTGGATGAGGGAGCTGGTGGATGAGCTCCCCAAGCTGCTCTCCATCATTTACTGCGGGGGAAAATAGCGGGATGCGGATGTTCAGGGACATCACACCATAACCAATATGACCCAGTCAAGCCAAATTTGTTATCCCTAAAAAGACTATATGTATAATAATTCTCTACTGTCCACGCATCTCTAACTAATACATGATTGGCTATCCTAGCTGTTCATGCGTCTAAGATAGGATGCTGACTGGATCATCTAATTTTCCATGTGTCTGGTTGTGGTTTTCTGTCCCACCCAAGAACTTTCTTCTTTCTTACTTTCCCAAGCTCACTGACAAACTTGCTGAGTCCGGATGACTCTTCTTCTTGTATCTTTTTCAAGGATAAGCCAACCCCATTTTCTGAATATGCCCATTATTGTTTGTGAATGTGTCCATTGTCCATTATCCCAAGCAGGCTGGATTGTGCATTGGCTGAATATGGCCATTGTCCAGCAAAAACTCCTCAATCTGCAAAAAATCCACGAAACCTCTGCACACAGCCCAGGGAAGGTGCCCCAGCCACCTGCACAGAGCCACAGACAAGTGTCAGACACAGTTACAGAGCTTTGCCCAGAGCTGACAGGGAGAATTAATTTAAGAGAAAAAAAAAAAAAGAAAAACAGCAGAAAACCCCCAAAACCAACAAAAACCAAAGAAAACCAAATTAAAAACAAACAAAAAACCCAAAAACCACCACCCAACAAAAATGAACAAAAACAACAACAAAAACAAATGAACCAAAGCCAAAAAGTGAACAAAAAAAGAGCAAACAATAAAAAAACAAAAACAATAAAAAGAACTCCCCACAGCAGAGATGATCCATCCTTCAGTTGTCACAAATGCACTCACACAAGACCTGGGGCTGCAAAAAAATTAGAATTCATTGTGCACATATTCAGGGAAAGCAAGTTTAGGTCAGGCTTTCAGCAGAACTGTTCTCAGCTGAGCCAAAAAGGCCCCTTTGGCAGCTGCAGGGCCATTGGAAATGCAGAGCCTCAGCCCACAGGGCAGAAAAGGGCTCTGAGTTCCTCTCCCCTGACACTAAACCCTGTTCCCAGGCTGCTTCACACTCAGGATTCTTCTGGAGGATGGCACAAAGCTGAGAGGGGGCTCTGGCTTCTCCATGTTTTGTGTCCTAAAGCTTCCTGGGAGAAGGAATTTCGGGTCAGCTCCTCTGACACAATCCCTGCGTGCCGAGGCTTTGCTGCAGGCAAGGAAAGCTCCTGGCTCAGGGTCACCTTTGCTGCTCAGCCAGAGCCCCAAGTGCCACAGCAGCAGCAGCAGAGAATGGCAGCGGCACCACGGGCTGGCACACGAGGGGGAGATTTCCCCCTCGAGAGAGGCTCATATCCCTTTTTCCATTCAGGCAGCTGCGGATCCCTCAGCTTTGGCTGCACAGCAGCTGGAAATGCAAGTCCAGGAGCTCTGTCCATGGCCAGCCCCAGCAGGTGACAGCAAGGACGGGGCCCTGGCAGCATCGGGACATTTGCAGGGAGCGCCTTCAGCAAGTGCTGGGGGCTGGGACTGTGTGCAGAAAACGCCCTGGGGGTCTCTGCAGCGAGGGAAAGGGAACAAAGTTTCAGTTGTGGCCTCGCCGGGGAGCACCAAAATCGATTGTTTTCCATTGCCGGCTGTTCCAGGAGCCCCAGAGGAGGGCCCGGGGGTTGCCCAGGAATGGAGAGCGGGGACTGTGCAGGAGCCGGGAGCAGCGAGAGAGGCCGGGCTGAAGGTGCGGGGCGGGCACGGGCTGGGAGGGGGCCCAGCCCGGGGGTCCCGCAGAGCCTCCCTGCTCCAGAGCCGCAGCTGCGAGAGCGGGGCAGCTGCCGGGATCGGAGTGCCAGGGACGGGCCGCAGGTGGGGGCTCCAAGGGGCTCGGCCGGAGCAGCTTTTTGTCCCGGGGCACCGGGGGCATTGCCGCGGGTTGGGGTGCCTGGGAAGGCGCAGCAGGACAGGGTGGCAGTGGTTGGTTTGTGGATTTGTTGTTGGGATGTTTTGCTGGCGGCCCCGGGCGGGCTGTGGGAGCCGGGAGCGGCCGGGCGGGCCCGGAGCCGCCCCTCGGGCCGGGAGCCCCGGGCAGAGCTCTGTGCTCGGGGCCGAGGCCCGGGCGGCCCGGGCAGCGCTCGGCGGCCCGTGGGCCCCCGGCGCAGGCGGGTCCGTGTGGCCGGGCCGGCCCAGCCGTGTCCGCAGCGGGCTCCGAGGGGAGCGGCCCGGCCCGGCCGTGGCCGTGCGGGGCCTGCCGGGGCTCGGGGGGCCGGGCCGGGCAAAGGCTGAGCGAGAGCGGGGGAAGCGCTGGCACAGAGGCCCCGGGCTCGCCGCGCCCCCCTGGCCACGCAGCCGGGCTCGGGGGCCGCCTCGCTCGGAGCCAGCCCCGGCTGCGGGGGTCCCCGGGGCTCCCTGGGCAGGGGGCGGCGGGGGCTGCCGGAGCTCTGTGCCCGGGGCTGGGCGCGGCTGCCGGGGCAGCGGAGGATGCAGGGTCCCCCCGCGCTGGGGCTGCCTCTGCCCGGCCCAGGAGCTGCACTGTCAGCCAAGAGCCACGTGGGGATCGCCCGGCACCGGCAGGGCTGGCAGGGAAACCGGCAGTGGGGGAGCAGAAACGGGAAATACGAGAGCTCCAGAAGCCTGGACATGTTGGGAGCATGGGCAAGGGGAACCCATGGATACCCCAGGACCCTGAAACGGGGACTGCAGACAGTGCTGACCCCTGGAACGCCTGGGGTGCCAAAGTGGTGAGCCCAGAGAAGGGGAACCTGCGGGATTGCCAGGAGCCCCAGCAGTCCAGAGAGGTGAACACCAATACAAACTTGGCTCGGAGGAACCCGGACAGGGGCATCTCCAGGAGCCCAAAGTGGAGAGACCAGAGAGGGGAAACTCAGGCTTGGGTGGTTTTGCTGCATCTTGGTCATTTGTGTATTTTGGGGGCTGAAACTTGGTGTTTTGGAGGTATATATGGGTGGCAGATTCCCGGTGACTCCTAGAGATGGACTTGGGCAGTAGGAACCCGCTAACCCAATGTGCTCATACAGTGTATTTTTCCCCAGAGCAGGATTTCTCTTTCCCAAACCTTGGCTGGATGGAGAAGGAGGCTGCAAGGAAGAGGAAGATGTCCTGGGACACCGAGGCAGGTGAGGAGGAAGTCACTGCCCCTTTGCCCCTCTCTCCTGCTCCATCTCCCAGCCCAGCATGGCCCCTGGCTGCAGGACAATCCTGCTGCCAATGCCGTCCTGCCGTGGACACACTGGGAGGATCTCCTTCCCTGTGGCATGGAGTCAAAGCCATCCTCTCCTTGTCTTTCCTCCCCAGACTAGGAGCTGAGGATGGAGACCAGGCAGGACAAATCCCCATGGTATAATCTCATGGAAGAGGCTGTTTTGAGCAACTCAACAGCACAGGAATTGAACAGGGAGGAAAATCCCCAGAGACCCCACAGGAGGAGGGGCTGCAAACCCAGCCCAGGGTGCCCTGAGGAGCAGGGAAGGAAGGATCCGACCTGTGCCAGGAAGGTGGACAGAGCTTCAGCCAGAGCTCAGAGCTGGTGATGTGTGGAGCAGCTTCAAGCTGGGGAGAAGCCCTGCAAGTACTTGGAGAGTGGGAAGAGCTTCAGGCAGAGCAACAGCCTGATCTGCCACCAGATGATCCACTTTGGAATGGCCCTAAGAGTGTGGGGAGTGTGGTAAGGGCTTCAGCTGCAGCTGCACCCTCATCATCCACCAAATGATCCATGCTGGGGAGAGGCCCTATGAGTGTCCTGAGTGTCAGAAGAGGTTTCAGACCAGCTCCACTCTCCTCCTGCACCAGCGGATTCACAGGGAGGAGAGACCCTCCTGCTGCCCCAGCTGCAGGAATGGCTTCAAGCACAACTCCACCCTTGTCATCCACCAGGGCATCCACACTGGAGAAAGGCCCTGTGAGTGTCCCCAGTGTGGGAAGAGCTTCTCAGACAGCTCTAACTTCAGTAATCATCAATGGAGGCAGCGGTAAGGGAAGCCCTGCAAGTGCCCCAGCTGCAGGAAGAGCTTCATGCACTGCTCCAACTCCATCCTCCACTGGAGGACCCTTGTTGGTCAGAGCCCTTCAGACCCACGTTCCCAGTGATCTGAGTTGGGAAGACACTTGGCTACTTATCCTTTTCTTTTGGCCCTAATTTTCTTTTGAGTTATCGTCATCCCTTAAAACAGACAAAACTGGGGGAAAACTCAACAAATTCATTGAGGGCATCTAAAGCCTCACTTTTTACTAGTGTTTCAGGGGAATCTGGGATTCAGGGAGAAACCTGGGGAGTTTGGGGGTATTTGATGTAGTTGTCTCCCTTTGTTTTGCACTGAAAGAGATGAGAGGGTTCAATGCCACTGAAAACTACTCAATCCCAGCCCAAAATTCCTCAATTCCACAGCTCCTGAGGATGGAATGGGGTTGGAAGGGGATTGGGTGAAGTGTGCTGCAAATCAGGAGAGGTGAGATGGGCATGGGGTGGGGCAGGATGGGTGGGATGGGGTTGGGGTGGTGTGAAATGGAGGAAATAGGTCTTGGGAAGGGGGTCTTGATGTCCAGCAGAGTTAGGATGGGTTGGGGTTGGGGTTGGGACTGGGGAGGTGGGGTGGGGTCTGAACCGAGACAGTCAAACTTTGGGGATGATGAAGGGAGGGGGAGCCCATTACTGAATAAGTTTTTGGGTATGAAGATGATGACGTGTCCCACGGCCCCGGAGCTCAGAGCAGCTGAGATGGTGCTGGATCCAAGGCCAACTGTGGATCTCTCCCTCTCACTCTTCTCCTGATTGCCTCTTCTCAAAATCCACACCTTCTCTGGGAAAACTGTTCCAGGACAGTCTTTTTTCTGAATCCCTACCTAAACCTACTCTCTTTCCATTTGGATCCATTCTCCCTTGTCCTGTCCCTGCCTGCCCTCATACAAAGTCCCTGTCCTGCTTTCTTGTAGGTTGCCCTCAGGTACTGGAAGGCTACAGTTGAATCAAGTCTCTTTCCCATGCTGAAGAAGCCGAGCTGTGTCAGCCATTCCTTGCAGGAGAGGAGCTGCAGCCCTCACATCATCTCAGTGTCCCTCCTGGGCCCTGGTGCTGCGTGTCCACGTCCTTGCCGTCCGTGCTGAGGAGCCCAGCAGAGCCGGAGGCAGCACTGCAGGTGCAGGCTCAGCAGCGGGGAGGAGACACGGCCCTGGCAGCAGCTCCAGGAGCAGCGATTGGCGATGGGCTGCCCGCACTGCAGAGAGCCGGGGCCCTTGTGCCTGCCCTTGTGCCCAGGGTGCCTTTCCCCGCCGCTCGCCCGCCCGCCTGGGGAAAATGCCCCCTGTGCCGCCCCTCAGTGCCGCCCCTCGCCGCTGCCCCAGGGGCTCCCCGGCCCCAGCTGGAGAGCCCCAGACCTCAGCCTCACCCCGCTCAGCCCAAGGCCCTGGAAAAGCAGATTAAAGCACCCACCCAGAAAGTGCCCTAGGATTCCAAGGTCAGTCTTTTCTCTACAGTATGGGTTTGGTATCAGAGCCTGCATGGGATTATAAAATCTTTAGGAGAAAAGAGCATGAACAAGTTGTGCTTTGGCAGTACATCAAGGCTTTGAGGGAGAGGGTTTGTTTACTCACTCACAGGGATGCACAGAAAGTTTTGAAATGGTAACAATAATCCAAACCCGTTAGAAATTGGAAAGTAAAACCTGAGGCACTGGCAGCTAGCGCCTCAGAAACAGGTGGCTTTTGCTCCAATCTTCCACCTGAGAGCTTCCTGGGCAGGGGCAATTCTACCAATTGCATCAGCATGGCCATGGCTAGAAAGGGCAGCGAGCAGATGGATTTAGCTTCTCCTGCCAGCCCCTGAAATGCCGGTTGTCATTTGCGTGTACTGAGGATTCCGTTTCAGACTCTGAACTGGCGCAGCTGCTCCTTGGTGCTGCTCGTACGCCCGTACAGTGGTGCTGCAGCAGCTGTCCCGCACACAGGGAGGGCTCTGGAGCCTCCCCGGGGCCACCAAGGAGCAGAGGAGGGAACGTGCCTGGGATCTGCCTCTCTGTGCCGAGCGCTGGCGACTGGAGTCACCCGACCTTGTTCTAAGGCTGGGACCAAGTTCCCGTCGCTGTCTGCTCTGAGAGCGTTCCCAAATTCAAACCCAGACACTTCTGCCAGGCAGAAGCACGGGTTCAAACATGGATTTTACCAGAAAAGGAAAGACCCCTGAAGGAAAAGGTGAAGATAGAAAGATGCTGAAAGGCTGAAGCCAAATGGAAAATAACCCCCCCAGATTTCAGAGAAAACTGGTCCATGGTGGTCAGTGCTGGCTCTGTGTCAGAGTAGGTGGCTGACAGCTACAGGTGATCCCACAAGGACACCCATGGCATCACAACATTCTATCATTAGTTTACTCTGCTTTCTCCCTTTTGACAGTAGCCAGATCACTCATACTGTCAGCCAGGACAGGGACTGTGGCCACAGCTGACTGCAGATTAGACCTGGTCATGAGATGCAAGTCCTGTTGCTTTCTTTGCCATCAATGTTGGGTCTCACTACAGATAAATTTCCCATTCTTCCTTTGCTTTCTGATCGGGTCTGACCCTGAGGATGGTATTATAATGCTACAGACACACCAATAAGGCCTGCCTGCTTCCTGAGATGTCTTTGTGGTTTCCAGAAATAACAAAAAAGCTGTGTGGCTTTTTCCAGTGGATTCACAGGCCAGCCTCAAGAGGGAATCTTTTTGTCCCCTCTGGTCATTAGAACCTTCCACCTTTCAGCCTTGCTAACTCAATCCTACTCAGAGGAATTAAATGCAGGCTAGTTCCATGACAAATAAAAACAAATAATTTTTTTTAATAATTAAAAATTATTCCCCTTGAGTGCCACACCCAATATATGTGTTAATGATAAAGTGGGAGTTCACCTAATCCCTTCTTTCCTTGTGAGCACGGCTCAGCCTCACACAAAGGTGTGGTGGGAGCTGGGCAAATCTCTGGTGGGAGGAAGGGTCTTGTGGCAGCCCACAGAGCCTGTGCACATTGCCAGGGAACAGGTGTGCCCTGCATGTGCCTCTGCAATGAGCTGTGCTGCTGCCAGTGCCCCGTGGAGCTGTGGGGCTGCTGAGCTGTGGGGCAGGGAGAGGAGCAGGAGGGTGCATGTGCAGCTGAGCCATTCCTGGAGAGCACAGGGCTCTGGGCTCCCTGCTGTCCCAGGGCAGCCCAGAGGCCAGGCTGTTCCTGTGGTAGCTCTGTGGAAGTGGCTCAGGGTTTTGCCCTGGCCTGCCTCCAGGTGTCTGCCAGCAGGAGCATGTTTCCCTGTGCAGCTCTTTAGAAGTTTGCAGGAAATGTATCCCATGAAAAATGGAGTTTCAGATGCTTTAGGTTTGCATTGTGGCCTCTGTTAAACTTTGTGTCTCCACTTTGCAGGCCTGACTGGCTACCCTCTTGCCAAGAGGTTTTCCCTGGCAAGTCCCTCCACGCTCCTTCCCTCCAAGCCGTTGCCTCCCATCCCGAAGAGCTCTCCTTCTTCCAAGCCAAGCCCAACATGCAGCGGAGAGCAGGAGAATGGGAAAAATGGCAGCAGCTACTGTGAGGAGAGTAGAAAAAACCAGGAGCTGGGTTCAGAGGGAAAAGGATGTAAGGTAAGGAGACCAAGCTAAGTCCAGCATTGTAAATGTTCAGTTTATGTGCTCTTGGCAGAGCTCTGAGACCTTTTCCATGATAGGAACTGACTTTGTCACTGAAGTTTGAACAGGTCCTGATCTGGATCTTTAGCTGGGCCAGAAATGATGGGATATGAAAGAAGGGTGTGCATCTGCCCCTGCTGCCTCCAGCCCCATTCCTGGCCATGGCATGAGGGCCCTGGAGGAACTTGGGCAGGCAGAGACCTTGCAGAGAGCAGCAGGGCAGGGAGCTCTGCTGAACTTCCTAAATGCCAGTGAGCCTGAGATGATGGATGTGTGGGAGCTGGAGAGCAGCCAGCATCCTGAGAGCTCAGCAGCCTCTGGGCTCAAAGGCTGCTGGGGAACTGTAGGAGGGAAAGGCAGCAGCAGAAGAAATGAGGGGCTTGAGAAAAGCAGGTTTGACATCCTGCAGAATGGTTTTGTGGGGACTTGGCTGGAGATCTGCACTGGCAGTTAGGCACCTTAGGGGCAGGGAGAGAATAGTGATCTAAAGCCACTGCCATGCCATCCAAAAGTCCAGTGGAGGCAGTGGCACCTCAGAACATCTTGATGTGAAACATGTGAATGCCAGCTGGGAATGTAGCTAGTCTTGGAAAAAACTGAGCACAAGGGCAGAGGTGGCAAATGTGTGACATGGGCTGTCCCTCTCCACTTCCTTTCCTAGGTCACCTTCCCTGTCCTAGGCCAAGCTGCTCCATAAGTTTGACTATTCCTGCCATGGCCCATCTAAATGTCTTGAGGTATGAATCGGGGCAAGGCTTGATGCTTGATCTGAGCTCTGTTCTACTCTTTCCAGACTTCCTTGCTCAATTCCAGTGGTGGGGATATGAAGAAGGGGTCACTGGGACCACCTTTGATCCCCCCATACGCAGGGCAGTGAGTCCCCCTCTTGGCAGTGCTGCAGGGTCTCTGCAAAGCTCTCCACAGCTGGAATTCCAGGAGTCCCAGGAGATGAGGTAAGCCAAGGTGTCTGCTGCTGCAGTGTGCTGTTCACCTCTCTCTTCCCATCTTGTGTGGTTATTTTGCCCAGTCAGGTGTCCCATGTATTTAGGCAAACCTTTGTGCCTTCACCATTTTGGCCATCGGTGGTGATCCAGCACAAAGTCAAAGCCAACGCCAATGTCCCAAGAGCAGAGGTCGTGGTGGGGAAGAAGAGGCAGGGCTTCAAAGCACCTCAAGATAGGGCCTCTGCTGGACATGGCTATTGTTTGACACAGAGCTTGGCCAGCTCTCTGTGACTTCAGCAAGTGAAAGCTTAAGGGTAATGAATCAGCTCTGCATCCTGGGTTGGGTTTATGTGTTGCATTTCCTCCTTCATCAGAGTGACCATGCTAAGAAGGTTTGCCTCCTTTCGTGGTACACCCATTCCCTCCCTTCTCTTTCTATGTCCTCATATGTTCTTTTGTCCTCCATTTTCTCCAGGCTAACATCCAGCAACAGAGGCAAGGAGAAGAACTCTGAACATGCAGGTAGGTACAGGGCATGTCTGTCCTAAAATGACCATTGTAGTCTTGACTCAGAGGTGACTTTTGGAAAGCTTGGTTACAACCCATTCTTTTAAAAATTTCTTTAAATTCCCTTCAGTTCTTTGATGGGCTCAGTGGACTCTCTGAGAGCCCAGTCAGTGGGACTGTGCTGCAGTGGTGCAGTGAAAATTCCTCCAGTGTGAAGTGTTGAGTGGTAGGAACGGGAGTGGAACCTTGGGGCCCTGGAAATGCAGTGCAGGCCAAGGAAACATTCCTCTCCATCTTGCACATGCCTTTTATCTCCCTGCAGCCTTTCTAGTGTCACATTTAGTAGGGAAAAAGAAGGCATTTAGCATGAAATGAGAAATATTCCCATTCCTCCCTCCTGCTTTTGAAGCAGAAAACCTTTCCTTGGGGCAGTTTCAGAGCTTTGAGATCTGAAGGAGATTGATGGACATTGCCTGGTTTTGTATTGGCAGAAATAGGGAAACCTCTGACAGAATGTCCTTATCAATTTCCCAGTTAGGGAGAAAGAGCCTTCCCAATGGATGCATCCTGTGCAGGGTCTGAGTTTGTCATCCTGTGACAGCACAAAGCCAAAGCCACCTGTGGCAGGTTCACGATGACAAATCTCTTGCCCGGCTCTCTCTGCCTGTGTCAGTGCTGCAGGTTGAGGCTGGGGGAGGAGATGCCTTCTGCCTTGTCCTCCCTCCCTGCCTTGCCTGATCCCTGACAAGTGGAATTGTGCCAGACAAAATGCAGTCTCTGGGGCATCTGGGTCAGCCAATGCTTTCAAGTTGAAAGCCTCAATGCCACTTCTGTTGTTCCTTTGCCATCTCTGGGTGTGTAATGATAGGAGAGATGAGATTTGAAGAAATATTTCTGCTGATGCAGAGAAAGGGATCAGATCCTCTGGTTCCTTTGCTCAGGGTTAGTTCTGCCAAATCCTGGGTACAGCCCCTTTGGAATGACTCCTTCATTGCTGATGTGCAGGTGGAATGCCTAATGCAGCTAGGGAGAAGTATTGGTCAGTAAGTGAGGTGACTTTTTTTCTGGACTAATTCTGGACTAGAAATTACCTAGCTCTTTATTCCTTAGCTGTCTCTCTTTTATTACTGTCCCAAGCATTCTACAGGGTGAAGGAATCTAGTTTTAAGATAGGTGTTTCTCTCAAACTGCTTGGCTGCCATATGAATTTATCCTCTGTGAAGCCATGTAAAGAATTAGTTCTCTTAGTTCTAACAGCTCTGTTGGACAGTATTTCAGAATGAGCTCCATTGTTCTTCTTGCAATTAGAAAATCAGCCTTTAGTCTAGCCCAAAAGTGACTCAGTCTCATACAGTTGAGAAGGAAAATCCTTGTCACAAGCCAATTTTCTAGTGTCCGGAACGCAGTTCATGTTTGGGTAACACTCCTGCAACGCTAAGCTCTTCTTTGAATGTCCTCTAAAATATTCCAACAAAGAGAAGAAAATGTTGATCTAAATGCATCCAGGTCTTAGAACCTGGGAGTTCTAGGAACCAAAAGATGATGTTTACTACAATCAGCATGAATAAGGGCAGATAAGAATCTCTGTCAAGAGCAATCTCCATCTCTGCCCTTCTCTATCAGACACAGAGGCTCTCCAGCATCCAGGGGCTGAGGCCTTCATCATGCAGCAGGTTTCAGTCTGCTGGCCAACAGAGTCATGTCATGTCTGCTGCCAGTAGCCCATCCCTTGGGAGAGGGTCTAGGCATTGTACCTTGCTGCTCTCAATCACAATGTCTGTGTCTTGAGTGCTCTGCAATCTGGAACCAGTCTTGCCTGTTGCCCAGCATTGTGTTTTTGGGGGCTTGAAGTCTGCCAGAGATTTACACAAACCTTTGCTTCCATTCCCAGGCCTCCCACTGAGCCAGGCCAAGGAGATGGATCATCCCACCAGTCCTGGTCTTACAAGTGACAAAGAGCAGAGGGACAGCTTTGGAAAGGTGAGGGATAAGGACAGGGATGAGCAGACTTCCTTTCCAGTGGCTGTTTAGTGCTTGGCCCAAAATGTAACTGAAAATCATCATCTTCCACTCTTGGGGGATGGAGATTCCCTTGAGAATATATTGGACAGCTACAGAGCAATTGCTTGGCTATTTCCAGTGGTGCCAAGGTCTCTGGTTTGGAGGTGGAGCTAAGGTCATGCCAGAAGCATTCTTTATGTGCAAAGACTCTTTTAGAGAAGTTCTGAATGACAGAGCAAGCTGCACATCAGTGAACGTGGGCAAAGTGCATCCTCGGAAGCAGAGAAGCAAAGATTCTAAATGTTGGGTGTAAACAAGGCTGCAAAAGAAAATGGGAGAGTTTTATTTTTCCTGGTTACCTTTGTGGCTGTTTTTCACAGCCCTCTCATTCTCAAGTTTTCTGCTCATTACCATCAGTGTTTCTGCTACTTGTTTGCACATGACTCCTCCTTTTGGTGTCATGGTGTCAGAGACCAAGTCCTTACGAGTCCTTCAGAGCTGAGTCCTTCAGAAGCCAGGAGGTGAGAAACAGCTGCAATTCGTGGCCATGAGTGTTAAGCAACAGCTCATTACCCCTCCTTGCTGGCAATTGCACATGGTTTTTACTCTCCTGCCATGACCTGTAGGAACTGAACTGCCTGCTCACTGGCCATGCCAGCTCTTCCTCTGTCTTGGAGCACTCCTATGACTTCCATGCTTCAAGCAGGGCTTCCTGACATAGGTTGCAGTTGCAGCAGTGGAAGGTTGTGGCACTGAAGTGTTCCACCTCACTGTGTAATTGCCAGGGTGAGGATGGGAGACATTCCTCTGAAACCATTGGAATGTGGATGGAGCTGCATTGAAGCCTATGGCACTCTGTGGACTCTGTGCTCCTGATGAGATGTTGTGTGTGGTTTGTGTGTCTGTGCTTACAGTCTGTGATGTATTTCCATTGCACCTAGATCCGTGCTGCATTGTGCATGTTGGCCCAAAAGAACTTAGGGCAGAAGGATGCAGAGCTTTTGGAGAGAGAGATGAAGAGAAGGAGACAAAGGAAAACATCCTTGCAAGTTATTCCTGAGACAGTGGAGCGTGGGGATGCAGCTGAAGCAAGTACGGGGTGGCTACACTTGTGGTGGTCCTTTTTGAGCACTTGCTTGCCCTTTGCACAGTGTTGCAATCAGACTGGAGAGCTGTTCAGTGGAAGGTTGTTTGGGATTTAATTCTGTTTCCCAAAGAAAAATACAGAGGCATGAAGTGTCTTGCCCATGGCCTCAGTGAGTCAGTAACAGAATATCAGCTTCCCCCCTTCACCTCTAAAGTCTTTCAGAGTAGAAAATTCTGTCTTGCAAAGTACACTGGAGCTTCAGACTCTCTCCTGGAGAGCAGCCTCCAGGGAAGGTGAGTCCAAAAGAATTCTTTTCAACCAGGGTGCAACCTGGAAGAAACAAAATTCAGCTTCTTCTAATGAAAACACCAGAGATCCTTCTCCTGCCACTCCCTGCTGAGGAGCTGGCACTGGAGAGCTGTGCTGAAGCCCCAGCCAGTGCTTCTGTTGTAGCCCCAGGAGCAAGCAGCGTTCCCACTGGATCCCGGCTGAGGGGCTCTGCCTGCAGGGCTGTGAGCGCTGCCCGAGGGCGGCAGCGGGGCCCTGAGGAGGCAGCACTCAGCCCGAGGGCATCACACAAGGTTATCTGCACTTTCCTTTGGGAACTGCCCCTGCCAGCCTCTGGAACAGGAAAACAAAAGCAAAGCAATTCTGGGTTTCCTTGTTCCTTAGGAGAAGCACCACTGCAATGTGGGTTTAAGCTAGAAGAGGGTAAATTTAGATTAGATATAAGTGATTTTTTTGTTTATAATGAAGGGGAGGAAAAGCTGGCAGGATTTGCCCAGAGAAGCTGTTGTTGGTCCATCCTTGAAGGTGTTCAAGGCCAGTTTACATGGGGCTCTGAGGAACCTGATCAGGAGGAAGATGTCCCTGCTCACAGGGGTTGGACTAGATGGTGCTTAAAGGTGCCTTCCAACCCAAACTCTTCTAGGATTCTGTGATTCTGTGCTCATTGTCCCATGTTAGTGTTATACTTGGTATAAAGTGGTATACCATTGTTACACTTGAAGTTCTTTGGGATAACAAAGAGATGTTCCCCAGCTCTGGCAAGTTTTCTGGCCCTTTCCATCATCACCCTGTCCAGCACTCTCCACTTACAAGCTCCTTTTTGGTCCCTGCAGTCTTTAGCCTAGCACCTGTCGATGGCACAGCTTCTAGAGAGCACAGAAAACACCCTGGTAGTGCCTTGAAGGAGAAGGTCTTCAGGAAGCAGGACAATGTGCCCTTACTGCCCAATACAGACATCATCCACGGGGATGGGAGCTTCCCACACAGCTCCTCAGGTAAGCCAGCTCTGTGGCAGCTTTTTCCCACGGGTTTTTCCTTGCACAAGGAGCACAAACTGCCCCCTGCCTCAGCCAGCAGAGCTGGGATCTTGGCTCCATAGTCTGTCCTGAGAATCAGCAGCAAATCTACTGTTGAGTTACTCCATCTTGGTAATACTGGAGCAGTTGGTTCTTAGAAATCCATTGGAAAATTGAACTGAATAAAGTTGTGGTAAAGGCCTGAGATCTGGCTTTTGCCCATCCTGATAGTCCAAACTACAGCAGTGGTGCCAGGAGGCAGCTGGGACTGCAGGGATGAGCTGCAGGGCAGTCTGCCAGGCTGTGTTCACTGTGCCCCTACGAGAACCACCACAATCAGTTGTTCACTCCCTGTCTGGGCCCTCTGCCTGTGCTGCTGTCCAGTTCTGCAGCCAGCTGTTCTGCTACCCAGCAAGGGTTGTCTCTGCAGGGCAGTCAGTGGCTTGGTGCAGTCGTGCTGCTGCTGCTCCCAGAAGTGCCCGATGGCTCCTGGCTGCCGCCATCCCACAGCCTGCAGTGCCAAGAGGGAACAAGCAGTGCCTCCTGTGTCACCCAGCAAATACAGCACCCCTGTGCAGCAGATGAGAGCCAGGAGGGGCTGCCTGCTGCTCCCAGGCTGTTTGCTGCCTGCAGCAAATAGACAGCAGATAGTCCCCAGTGGCTCTTGCCTCTCCTTTGTGGGTAGCCTGCCTGTGCTGTGATCCCAGGTAGGGTGAGATGAGAAGAAGGGAGCTAGGAATGATACTTGAATGCTCTTTTCTAGTGATGCTACTTCCATGTTCAGAATTGACCAGAACTAGCCTGGCATGGGTCTTCATTCATAGTGAATCTAGATGTGTATGTCTGCATACTTCTGCAGTGACATCACTGGTGTCAGCGGCTGGGGTACCCCAGTGACATCCAGATTAGCTCAGTCTGAATATTTTTGATGTTATGGTTCCTCCATACTTTGTGAGAGCATGCAAGGTAGCACAAAAACCCTCCAGAGTCTAGAGCAGTTCATCTAGATTCTGTGCAATATTTATACTCCATCATTTTAGACAGCGCAAATGTTTTCATCTACACATTAGAAAATGAGCTTTTGAGTGCATGACATGAAATTTTTGATTGACAGTGCTTTTGATGACAAATGTGTGGGAACTCGGCGCACCTCTCCTGAGGGCCAGAGCTACCGAGAGAACCCTTGGGGAGCTCGGGAGCCTTGGGATGTTGCTAAAAGTACCTGGTGGCTCAACTTTGACCCTGCAAGAGATGTACCACCTATATGTGGGGATATAAGAATCACTGGTGTGTAAAGGATATAGAAATAGAACATTTATAGGTCAAAGTACAGTTTATAAGATTTTGGTACAGGGGGGTTGGAAAAACAAGATGGAGGGAGTTGGGGCCTGCCACATGGTTCTTCCTCCTTCTTCTTGTCTTCCATTTTCTGTGTGACGTAGGTATTTTTGATAGGTTTATAGTAAAGGTACACTTAGTAATAAAAATGATAAGTATTGGAGACAAAAGATAAATATAGTTTACGTAGACTTTGTTATAAAAAGATGCGACCACCCTGTGGGCAGTCAGAGTGCCTTTGGCTGCCTTGCTAGTCGGACCCCGGCTGGGCAGAAAGAAAATTTTTGTAGATAAGAAATAATAAACAACCTTGAAGACCGAACCTGAGAGTCCAGTCTTGTCTTTTGGAGCCCGGGAAGCGAGCCCATCTCACCCTTGTCTGGGCAGAGACAAATAACAGCCAGAAGCCCGGACAAAATGGGTTTCATAAGGAATGCATTTATCATCAGATTTTTCTCATACCTTCTAAATTTTTTCATTACCAAAAAATTCAATTAAGGCAAACTCAGATCAACCAATTAACAAGAGAGTGCGTCTGCTAACAACGTGGATCTGTATTTGCATATTTTTATCCTCAGAGTGCATTTGGAAGGCTTTTTTGTCAATTGTCTAGTCTGCAAACTGCATTTTTCCACAAGAGAAAGCTTAGAAGTTGCTGAGTTTGCAAACATGTCCATTAGATGGCAAATAAATTTCACCTCAGCATCCTTGAAATACAACCAGTGTGTACCTCTGAAAGAGGAAAGATTCATGATGCTTGGAAAGAACAAAATCCATCAAGTACTCCCTTCCCAATAGTAGCCTAAAATGGATGTGCACTCAGCTGCCTGCTGTCTAGAATATTTGCAGTCAATGGGAACAGAGGCGCTGTCAGGTGGGAAGGGTCAGGTATGGCTGTTCCCTGGTAGCTGCTCCGAGGGGATTGAGCCGGGCCCAGCAGGGCTGGGTTGTTCAGGCTTGGCTTGGTGCTGTCTCCAGGCAGTTGCAGGTCTCTCCTCAGGGAGTTGCAGAGTGCCCCTGTCCTCAGGGCAGGGGGAAATCAGGGCGCTGAGACAAGAGGGGCTCCTGAGGGGTTCCCTCCTGGGTAGCAAGTCCTGCTGTCAGCGCTGTCTGGCAGGGAGCGGGAGCTCTGCGGCCGCAGGAACCTGCCGCTGGCTGTGGCACCTGTGGCACTCGGGAGCTGGCGCTGTGGGGGCAATTGTCAGGTTTAGCTTGGAGCTGGGCCCAGCTGGGGCAGGCTGGGAGCAAGCAAGGAGCCCCAGGAGCTGGACAGCAGGGAAGCCTCTGAGCCGGTGTCAGCGTGTGCCACAGGGAGCCCTGGCTGGGAGATGGGGCTGCAGGCCGCTCCATGGCGGGGCCTTGCCCGGGGCTGCAGGCCCATGGACGACCCTCTCCTCACAGTGACCTCGCAGACGGCCACTGCTGCCAAGCGCCGAGAGGAGCCGCTCCGTGGGCATGGGCAGAAGGACAGAGCCTCTTCAGACCCACAGCAGTCCTTGCAGGAGGCACTCTCCATGCTGGGCAGCGATGACTGGTAAGAAAGGCCCCGTTCCCTCTGTGTCCCTCTTAGCGTTAAGGTGGGTCAGAAGCGTGTCTTGCTCGTGCCTCTGAGCCCCGAGAGCCCAGAGGGCCAAAGGGCACTGGTGAAACCACTACAGAGCAGTGAGAGGATAAGGATTTGAGAGCAGCCTTTTCTTGGCCTTGCTCTGCAGCAGTGCTGCAGCTGCAGCAGGTCCATGCTGTTTCCTTGCTTTGCCTGCTGCTCCATGGAGCTGCAAAGGAAACATTGAGAGAAGAGACAAAGCTCTGGAAGGAGATGATTTGCTGGCTGAAGGCAGAAGCAGGATGGCAGAAGTTTTGAGTGTAGAGATTTGGCTGCCTTGGGCCCCTGGCCCAGTGGGACTGAGTAAGATTCCTCCCTGCTCCCACTGCTGACAGCAATGGAAGGTGACAGGGTCTCCCTGTGACCTCCTGCATGGGAGTCCCAGAAGCAGCACCAGGGAGTTCCTTTTTCTGAGAAATGGACTGAGTGGTGCTTTCAAGTCCCTCAGCCTGTCATTACTCCTGAAGGGCTCATGGCAGAAGAGAAGGAAAATGAAAGAAAGTCCTTTAGGAATCTTGCACTTTTGGAATTCAACTTTTTCCTTCTCACTGCTTCATATGGGCCTGAGATGCTTTGTCAATACTCACCATGTGTCCCAAAATTATACACAGGCAGAAGGAGGCCCAGAGGTGATAACCTTACAAATGTTAGGTGATATTGCTTTTCTTTTTGATGTCTTTTTGATCACTCCCTGCTGGATTCTTCATTCACACAGGGGTAGGGACTCCATTCCCACTGGGATAAGCATGAAAAATCTGCCACGACGCACCTCCTTGTGCAGTCACCTTTGTTTTGCCCTTTCTCTTCTGCTTTCTCTTCCCCATTTCTTTTGGTGCCCTGTGAGGTGCAGAGAGCTTCTGCAGGTGTGGGGGGTCCGGATGACACTCAGGGGTGCCCGTGGGATGGGTCACCAGCCCTGTGCTGCAGCCCTGATGCCTCACATACCTTCCTGAGGCTGAGGGCCTGCACAAAGCAAGTGCTCAGAAACAGAGTTGTTTGCACCTTTCAAATGACATGTTGCTGTTGTGGGGGTTGTTTTAGGCAGGGGGTTTTGGGAAAAGCCAGAGTTTCAACAGTTCTTGCCCAGGGGGGGAATCTCCTGAGACATCCTGCTGCTTTTTTGGGGAATGTGTCACATGGAGTGGAGGGGGTGACAGAGAGGCCGAGATCGTAGAGTGGAAACTCAGCTTCAGAGTGGCAGTGCAGACTCTCCCTGCTGAACTGCCTGCTGGGGCTGACAAAGAAGGAAAATGCCCCAATAACAGCCCAGTGGCACTGTGTCTCAGGGACAGGTACAGGGAGGTGACAAGAAAGAGCAGCATGGTCTCACAGCTTCTAGAATGCAGTGACAGAGGGGCCTCATGTGCCAGAGATTTCAGAAAGGCTGTCTTCTTAAATGACCACTGAAACCCTTCTCTTTGCCTCTTGGGTTTGTGTATGCTTTTGACAGCCACAGCATCCTGGGTCAATGTGTTCCATGATTTCATTAAGTACTCCTTGAAAAGCACCTCCCATTGTTCGACTGAGCTGCCAGCCTGGTAATTGCTGAGGGTGCTGCCTTGGTGGAGAGAAAAATCAATCTTCTGCCTTTCAGGGAGCTGAAGGAGAAGGGACTCTTCAGCATCAACCACCTGGCTGGGTCCCATTCAGAGGTCCTGCTTTGTAGACTTCATGAGATTTGCTTGGCAGTTAGCAGCGAGGTGAGCACATTGTTCTGAATTGTCCCCCATACTTCATAGACGGTGTGTAGAGTAGGTATGTGCTTGTTCATCTCCATGTGTGCTCAGGGACTGCCTTAATTTCTGGTTTTAGACCTCCTATTTCTAATGTCTGTCAGCTATCTGTAGGATCTGTGGGTACATGTAGCTGTATTTACTGGCAGGTCAGGTATCTGACACCCATCTGTCAGTGTGGTGTCTTGATGATGCAATGTGCAAATGCACAAACTAAGACACTAATGACGTTAATTGTCAGAGTCCCAATCTCTGCCCAAGCTGTAATTCAACACTGAAATTAGTCTGTAGACCTGAGCCTGTGTTTTCTGTTTCCTGGCTGAGTGCTTCAATTGTTGGTGTTGCTTTTTTGAACAGGAACTTGAGCCTTTATGATTTGAAAGCAGCTCTTGCTTTAATTTTCTAGAAAAAGGGCCTAAAATCAAAGCTGTGGACATTTTAGAAGGGTTAAGTAGAATGCTTTAGTGAAATATTTTTTTTTTATTCCTGCAGTAAGCAGGTCTGAGGCCAGAAATTGGTGCCAGAATAACTGCCTTTCTGTGCTTGCACTGTCCTGCTCTTCTTGTACTTTTATGTTCCTCTGGACACAGTGAGACGTGTTGTCATTTCCTGGGACTTCTGTTGAAGGCAACTGGTTTTCTTTTCCAGGTGATTCTTATGTTTCCCCTCATGACTTCCCCAGGTGACCAACCTCCGTTTTAAGGTGTCCCACTCTGCAATCGTCACTCTGGGAGAGCTCTTTGTGAGCTTGAAGAAGGACATGGACTCTGAGGTGGATGAGGTTGCTCGGGTCCTTCTCCAGATGGTGTCCTACTCCCCAGAATTTGTTCAGAAAGCAGCCAGTCAGAGCCTGGGGCTCATGGTGGAGAATGTGACTCCTGCACGAGCAATGAGTGCCCTCATGGACATGGGAGTCAAGTAGGTTTTTCTTCTTTTAGTGATATTCTTCACCTTCTAGTGTGGGAGGGAGAAGGGATGAGACAGAGAATGGGAATGGTGGGAGGGAAGGGTCCTGTATCCTGCATCTTGTGTGGACTCAGGGACTTGATTCTCCAACCAACCTCATTTCTTTCCTCTTGTCACCTATTTCTGCCCTCCTGCAGCCCATTAGTTCTCAGAATCACAGAACTGTAGAATATGGGGTGTGTGAAGGGGCCCATCAGGACCATTGAGTCCAGGTCCTGGCCTTGCACAGAACAGCCCAAGGGTCACACCAAGTGCCTGAGATTGTTGTCCAAATGCTTCTTCAACCGTGTCAGGCTTGGTGCTGTGACCACTGCCCAGGGTAGCCTGTTCCAGTGCCCAAGCACCCTCTGGGTGAAAAACCTTTCCCTGATATCCAAATTAAATCTCCTCTGACTCAGCTTCCTGCTGCTTCCTGGAGTTCTCCCAGTCTGTCAGATTTTCCTAGATGTGGTGACCAGTGGGGAAGTGAAAGTGCCTGCAAAGGCTGAGGATAGAGCCTTGTGCTTTTGTGGGAAGAGGGACAATTGCAATTGCAGCTGTGAGCAGTGTTTGGTATTTCACAGCACTAACCACAGAGGCCCTGGGAAAACCACGTCTCCTCATGATGCCATTAACCTGAGAAATGAGGAGGGTCCTTGCTGGGGCGTGGAGCACATGGGGGGCAATCTGCTGGCTGTGGCACAGCCTGCACAGAAGGTGCAGCTCCTGCCAAAAGGAGTCCTGTATGACTGTCCTGGCCACTGAACTCTACTGCTTTACTTACCTCAGTTATTATTAGAATTTGCAGTCGTCCCATGGTTGGTGTCCCCACAAATCGCAATAAATACACACATTTCCTTTCTGTGCCAGACACGAAACACCGCTTTGTATTTCAAAGGAGCCCTTGCAGGGAGATCGGGAAGCTCTACCCGGGCTCTTTAGGGCGCGGGCCACGGCAGGAGTTTCAGGCGCGGGACTGTGTTCTGAGGGGCTCTGGGGCTGCGGGGGATGAGAGGAGATGAATTCCCAGAAGTGGCTGTGCTGGGCATCTGTGGAGTTGGGAGCATTCAGAGGATCAAGGGACGCTTTTGGGGGCTCCTAATGGGTGCTGAGGGGACACTGAGGGATCCTGGAGGGTCTGGGGGACACTCATGGGACAGATGGAGGCAGATCCCGGGGTTCTGTGGAGCGCAGGGCATGACGGGCATTGTAGTCCCGCCTCCAATGGGGCTCAATCTGGCCGCGGGGCATGATGGGAGTTGTAGGCAAAAAGAAAAGATGGCGCTGACCCTAGGCACCGCCTCCAAGTCTCCGGTCTCCAGCGTTAATTGGCTGCGGGCAGTGATGGGCGGGGCATCGGCAAATGTGAGGTGCTGGAGGTGGGAACAGCCCATTCAACCTGTCCAGTCACTCCCAGTACAACCCAGTTCATCCCCAGTACAGACCAGTACAACCCCAGTACAGCCCAGTTCATCCCAAATGGAACCCAATTACAACCCCAGTGCCCCTCCAATCCTTCCCAGTACGGCCCAGTCCCTCCCAGTACACCTGAGTTCATTCCCAGTTCCCCCCCAATGTCATCCACAGGGTGCCCCAGTGTCCCCAGCCTTCTCCGCAATGTCCCCAGTGTCCCCATTGTCCCCAGTTTGTCCCAGTATCCCCCAGTATCACTCATGGCTGAGGTTTTGCAGGCCCAGGCAGGCTCAGCCCTGCTCCACCATGGGATCCCATGGGACAGGGCACGCTGGGATTTGCCCCTACAGCTACCAAGTGTGTCCAGGGAAACTGCAAGGAGAGGGTGACCTCTGTCAGTGGGACCCCTCTGTACACAGGTACCCTCACTCCTGGGGTGGCTGTGCCAGCTCCCTCAGGCACCCCCAGCCCTGGGAACCTGGAGCAAGTGGAAACCACAACTTTGCAAATGGTGCCTGTGCCCGTAATGCAAAGAGAACTGCAGTGTGAAAAAGGAATATTGTTTATTTTCAGAAGAACAGCAACAGGAATGCAGAACATTTTTACATTGTAAGAATATTTGTAACAACAACAATCCATTGAACATATATACATTTTGTAACAACAACAATCCAGAGAACCTATATACTTAAGAACATATCTAGCAAAAATATATGAAATATATTTGCAGAAGTTGAAAAAAAGCCCTAAATTCTCTATCCTGAAGAAGACAAAAAACTGTAAAGCGTATGTACAAAACGGTGGCATCTCTATCTGGGATTTCCATCGGTCCTGGAAGAAAAGCAAGTGCCATGGTCACTGCAGTCAGGCACAGAGGGCTCTTCCATGTGTCCCCAGGCTGGCACACGCTGGCCCAGCAGGACTCTGCTACCAGAACTGAGCCTGGCTGGGTCTGGGATGGAGCTTGTGCGGCCCAAAGCGAGCACAGGACCAGCTGGGGATGGCCTCCAGAATCCAGTGCACAGGATGCCACGTCCCTGAGCAGGGACCAGCCCAGCCCCAGCCTGGCAGCAGGGGACCCACTCTGCCTGTGGGGACCACATGCCTGTCCTGCTGTGGCATTGGTCTCTATCCCAAGATCATGGCTTCTTCCTCATCTTTTTCATCAATGTCCATGTCCTCTACGTAGTCTTCCATTTCCACTTCCATCTCTTCTTCCACATCCACATCGACCTCCATCTCCTCCTCTCCAGTCTCTTCTTCCTCCATTACCACATCTTCCACTGTATAAGTTTGCATATCCACTTCCATTTCGTCCTCTCCAGTCTCTTCTTCCTCCATTTCCACATCCTCCACTGTATAAGTCTGCATTTCCACCTCCATCTCCTCCTCTCTGTCGGTGACAGCCTGCAGAGGTGGCAGAACCTCAGAGTGGAGTCCCTGTCCCACACCAGGCCCACAGAGCTCCAGCCCACCCGGGCAGTTGGGGGTGTCCACCTCCATGGAATGGCACCATACCTTCCTCAGGACAAATGGGAGCATCCTGTAGGGATGGGTGTCAAAATCCAGGCACTGGTGAGCTTTCAGGACTGATGGGGGTAGCAGGGGCAGGTGACAAGGAGGGTGACAGCAGTGGGCAGGAGCAGAGCGAAGGGTGCGCTGACACAACGGCCAAGGGCTGTCTTGTGCTCTTTGCCGGGTGCTGGCAGTTCCACTTGGAATGGGGGAGGTGACATCACAGTTCCCAGGAGTCCAGGGCCAACCTGAAGTGGACAATGGAGATCATAGAATGATGGGATCCCTGAATGGCTGGGCTTGGAAGGGACTCTGAAGACCATCTTGTTCCAGGCTGAGCAATCTTTCCCCAGACCTTGGGGGAGCCCTGTTCCCAAGGATGGGGCATCCACAGCCTCTGTGCACAGCCTGGGCCAGTGCCTCCCCACCCTCAGTGTCAAACAGCAGCTTCCTTAGATCCAGCTTCAATCAATCTCCTGCAGTTGAAAGCCATCCCCCTTGTCCTGTCCCCACAGGCCCTGTTGAACACTCTGTCCCCTTCTTCCCTGTGGGACCCTTCCAGTCCTGCAGAGCCACAGTGAGGCCCCCCCAGTGTCTCCTCTTTCCAGGCTGAGCATCCCCAGCCCCACTTGGACAGCAGTCAGTTATATCAGGGGCAGTCGAGGCTGAAGGGTAGCAAAGAGCATCAGGAACGGAGAGATGGAAGCTTTAGGCCCAGGTTTGCCCCTAAATGTACAAAATTAATAACAGTGGAGGGGAAGATGCTGAGACACTGGCTCTGTTCTAACTGGTGATTTTTTTCTTTTTCTTCTTGTCTGTCGTGCTGACCCAGGTTTTTCTGTTTGAAAGGAAGCTTGGCACAATGTCCACTGTCTTCTCCATTTGTGAAACACTGAGCAGAGTCTGGGCAGGCTGATGATGCAGAACAAAACCTGCAAATATACTGGTGATCCTGGGCCTAAGGATGCAGCTAAACCCAGCCAAAAGTCATTTCTGGAAAGTCAAGCCTGGTTTACATTTTCTTCAGTTTGGCTATGCCATCTTTACCAGTCATTTATATAAAAGCAAATAAAAAGCTCCAACAAAACAGACAAAATTCCAAACAAACAAACCCACGCAAAACAATCAAACTGATCAAAAACCACAAATCCCAAATAAAAACCAAAGGGAATGAGGAATTAGTAGAGTTGTGAGGATATCACAGCAGGCAAATGGCTGCTTCCCACAGGATCACCATAAAAAGCCACATATAACAGCTGCTCCAAAATATACCCAACAGGAGAGCTATAAAAAGTGATACATGGCAACGTTGGGGGCAGCTCCACATGAAGTTGAAGGATGAGCAGTGGTACAGATCCAGCATTCCCCACCCTCCAGGCTGCTGTTTGCTCCTGATGAAAGACCCTTGCAGGACTGTGGCCCCTCTCAGTGCTGTGTAATTTGCACAAGGATTTGCAGGAGTGTTCCCAATAAACCATGCTTCTCCTGACCTTAACTTTTCTGGATTTCTACCATATGATACAAGAAACTTTGAAAAAACCAAAACACCTTGTGGGGAGGCATTTTTTCCTTTCTTCAGAGTGCCTCTTCCTTTTGTTCCCTCCAGAGCCTCTCACTTCATTTCTGCTGTTTTTTGGAGCATGTGCTTACCTCTTTCCTGACCCCCTGGGCTTGTTTTGGCTCTGGCTGTCATGGACACTATTAATTGTGGGGTTTTTTCCCTCCATCTATTTCTGTCTCTTCAAGTGGTTTACCTTCATTTACCTGTTGGAGTGATGGATTTTTCTCACCTTTTATTACTTAGTGCTTTTTCTTCATTCTCTAAAACCAACTTCTCACTTGCCCCGTGGCTGTTAGATGCCATTATTAGGAGCAATAATTCTTTCTCTCCTGCTTGTCTGAGCTCTCACAGGGAGCTGAGAGCTCTTTGGGGTTAAACCTGACTCACTTCAGCGCCTTCCTTGGTGCTGCCTGTGTACTTGGACACTTGAAGGGAATAAAGTCTTGGTGTGGAGATTACAGCTGGGAAATGATGGCTCTTTTGAAGAAGACAAGAATGCTGTTGCCAGTCTTTTCCAGGATAATCTGAGCACCTTGTTTTGGGGAGAAACAGGCTCTGATCAGCAAAGAGGTGGCTGTTGCAGGTACCCAGGTTTGGAGGGAAGGGTGCAGCTCCTGGGAGTGTGTTTGTGGGGGGCTATAAGGTTTGTGTGGGCTCCCTGGAGCAGTGGGAACACCCCACTGGGAGATGCAGATCAGGAAATGGGTGCACAAAGGGCCTGAAATGTGACCAGCTTTGGTGAAGGTTTCCATAGGAAAAAATATTTTTAGTGGGATTTTGGACAATTTGATGTTCATTCTCATGTCCTTTGCCTGATGAACATTTCCCCCTTTGCAAGAGCATGGGGAATCCTGAGCTCACACAATAAAAATCTCTGATAATGATATTTTTTTTTATTTTTCAATGTTGTCATCCCAGCAGGAGTCAGAGTAAGAGAAGATGTGTGACCTGGCTGTTTTTAACTTTGTGACAGGAACAATGCCATGGGGAAGCTGGTGAGAGGAGCATCACTGCTCTGTCCTTTATTTTCCAGCACAAGTGAGGATGATTTAAGAACTGAGGCACAGCCAAGACCTTTCCTCCTGCTGTGCTCATCAAGCAATCACTGCCTCATCATACCTCAGCTTCAAACACCTGGTTTGCATCTGGCTGACCTTGGCTGCCCTCCCTGGATGGGAAGATGAAGAGGTGGAAGTGTAAAAGATTGGGATTTTATGGATGAGCTGTGAAATAGTGGCTGGTGCAGGCTGGTTTTGGGTAAACATCGTGTGCTGTGCCATGGAGGATGAGAGTAAATGGATTAAAGAGGAGATTAAAAAGGCAAGGCACCTGGTTAGCTCCTGGTAAAGAAAATGTTGGAAAAATAGACATGTAAGAAATATGTCAGAGATGGTCATTAACTGCACTGCAGGGTCAGAGCTCCTTTAATAATTGGCCATGTGATGAATACCAGAAATTATTTGAAAAGTTCTTAAGGGCTGAGGGCTTTTACTGAATGACTGGGAGAAACAAAGGAATACTGTTTCTGGCAGAACTTTTATTATCATTTAAGCATGATCCTCTTTCTGACATAACAGCTGCTTGGAATAAACTGAAGTATCTTCTCCATTACCTCTGGCAGGAGCTGGATAAAGCTTTCATTCAGGTAAACTTTCATCCAACATATGTCTCTAGAATAATAAATTTAATGGGAACCATTAAACCTATTGTAGGAGTAAGGATTGTGCTTAGGGCAAGAAAAAAGAGTAATTAGGTGTGGACAAACCATGAATTAGAGTGAGGAAATTATAATTTATGCTGGTTTAGGGGAATATTTAACTAAGCTAAGATAAAAGTCTACCTTCATTGCAGGCTAAGCTTTATAATCGAATTCTACTAGAATAAATTTAGTAGTCCTGGGCTCCAAACAGACCTTTAGATACAAGTTTACCTCTGGTTTGAGAAAACTCAGGGCTTGAGCAGGATTTTATGGCTTTGCTCTTGACCCTTGTGCTATAAATGCTCCTGTAAAATTCATGCCAATGTTAGAGCTTCTACAAATTTCTAAGAGTTTAATGGAGAAAGGTCCACCTGGACTTTGGGGACAGTTTCTCAGAGCAGAACATTTCAAGTGCTATTGAACTGCATTCAAACTCCCTTTTATTGGGGCATAAATTTCACACCCTGCTCTATCAGTCTGACACGTCCTTTGAGAAGAGACAAACTTTACAAGCCACTTTAAAAATAATTTCACTGACAGGTTTGCAGCTCAGAGAATGTTAATAAACTGAAATGGCTTTTCACCCTGCAGTAGCCACTAAGTAATTATGATTGTCTGTAGGCAGACTAATGAAAGCAGCTGGTAAAAACCTAATGACAATTTGAACCAGCCCTCTGCTCCACAGACACATCCCTTTTCTGTCCCTTCTTTTCCTGCATCCAGTGCTTCCCAGAGAAGTTTAGTGTTGCTTGATGGTCAGGTAAAAACAGCTTTCTTTTGTGGTGCTGCTCTTCTCTGAGGTGGAGCTTCACCTGGGCTGCTGCCATGCTGGGCTCACCCCACAAAGTCCAGTTCTGCAGGAGCTGGGCAGCATGGAGAGCTTTGATAGCAGAGCATGGCAAAACTGGAGTGGAGGGATTCTGGCTCAGTGTGCCCCTCAGTACCAGACAGCATTAGTTATTGAAAAATCTTGAGTTCAAAGAGAAGATGTTGCTGTTTTGGCTCTAATCTTAGCTTGCTTTCAATACAGTTTTCCCTGGCACTTAAGATACTGTTTCTCTCTTGCTTTCAATAGTCTGTCATTCCAGATGACCTTTAAAGGTCCCTTCCAACCCAAACCATTCTATAATTCTTTGGACACATGATGAATAGCAACATGTGTTTTACCCTTATTGTGGATGATATTACATCATGTCTGGCCTTTTGGGGCTCTTCTCCAGGACCTTGGGACTACACTCACTCCTATTTGCTCTTCATTGTTTTTTTTTTTTGCTTACCAGTCAGCATTTTCAGTTCTGCCACCCATGTTTAGAGCAAGTTTTCTGTGACTTGCTGCACCAAACACCAGGTCAGTCCAAAAGAGCATCAGGAAGTATCCAGATGTATTTCCCCTTCTTCCTTCTGGGTACCTGCTGCTGTTTTGAGCACTCTGGCTTTCTGAGCTCCCTCACATGTCTTGATCCTTTTCTGGATAACCAGAGGGGTATGAGGATTAAATCCTGTCTCAGCTCTGAGGTCTGCCTTTTGAAAAGTCCCAGTCATCCTCTCCTACTCATCTCATGCTGGCCTTGCTGGAAATATTATCCCTTCATGGGATTGTTGTTCAGCTTTGGGGCATTCTGGCACTGCTTTTCAGTGAAAGTTTTGGAGACTTTCAAAGGTTTCCTGGTGTGGGAATGACAATCCTCAATGCTAATGCTTATGGTGGTTGCAGTTGCCTGAGTTGTGAAACCTCCTGAAAAACATTGTTTGTTCTTTTTTGCTTGACTTTTCCTTGACTGTTTTCATCAACAGATTAGGAGGTTTGGGGATGTCTTTTCAAAGTGAATTTCAATGATTCTCCTGGCTGCCATTTCAAAGGGCAACAGTCTTTTTTTTTTTTTTTTTTTTTAACCATCAGCTGCTTACAATCCAAAGAGCTAACTGCCTTTAATTAATCATAATATATTCCAGGAGAGCAGAATAACAAGGGAACAAAACCCAGTGGGCACAACTCTGTGATTGAACCTGGACTTGCCCTTTCCCAGGTGCAGGATTCTGGGCAGCCCTGTAACCCTTTGCTGGCCACTTTGAGCTCTGCCATGCAGTGCCTTGGGTTTCTGGGGAGGGCAAAGCATCCAATCCCTCAGCTCCAGGTTCACACTTGTGCAGTCACCTGCAAACCCAGAGGCCAGTGGCTATTTCTGTCTGTGGGATTTGCACACTGGAGCTTTGATTTTGAAAGTTTGGGCAGCCTGGCTGCTCAGGGAGGGATCTCTCTGCCTTGAGGGTCTCTGAGCTCTCTCCTCTGTGTGAGGGGCTCGAATCTGTTCTTTCCTCACCTCCTTATCTGCAGGTTTCTTGGTGGAGGCTTTTGCAGACAGGAGAGCACGGCAGGAGGGCTGGAACGAAACAGTTATGTCTAGAGTCTGGCTTTAGGTAGTTGATTCTTCCTTTAGCTGCTGGGCCTTAAAATTCTTTAAACTCCACATGTCATCTCCTCATTCCAGTGTGGGACTGAGACAACACTGAGCTTCTGGGCTTTTTCTGTGTTAGCAGAACAAACTATTGCACTTCTAAACTGTGCGCATCAGCACTGACTGTTATAAATGAGAAGCGTGACTAGGCCAATATTCAAGCAGCAACCAATTTATTAATTAATATGGTAAAGTATAAGCAAAACAGCGCTGGGTACGGTGGAGGAAGTTTTCCCTCCAACTGCACGCTGATATTTGGGGCTTACAGGTATTTTTAGGGGTACTCAGAAGCATTCTCAGCAGTTTCTATTCCAATTTTTTTACTTATCAGCAGTTCCTATTCCCAATTTTTACATCACAACTCCATACACTATTGTAATTTAGTTTTTCTTCAGGATGCATCCCAAAAAGGAGGATCCCCAGATGGTGTTGGTAGTTTCCCAGATGTTGGTCCAGTTTCTGCAAGAATAAACATGAATCCCATCTGGTGAAGTCCAGCTTCCCAGATGTGGGCCCACCTTTTCAATTACAATGACTATAAATCTCATAACAGTGATGTCCAGCTTCACTTGGTCACAATTATGAATCCTTGAGATGATGTTCATCTTCCTTTCTCAAGCTGTTTTTCTCGGTTTTGTTAAAGTGTGAGATAAGCATATTTCCTTTATATATATTCCACAGCTATAGTTTCAAGGATACAAGCAATATTCTAAAATTATACTTTAAAAGGTTATTATTGGAGCACTCTTTAAGGCCTGACTACAAGCAAAAAGCAACATCTTTAATGCTTTAATTCAAATGCTCCTAAATCAATCCAGGTTAATTGCAAACAAAAGACAGGTTCAAAGGCCTTCTTCCATGCTTTACTTTCCTCAGTTATTGTTAGAATTCGCAGCTGTCCCATGGTCGGTGTGCACACACATCGCAGTCCCAAATACACACATTGCCTGTCTGTACCTGACACCAAACACAGCTTTGTATTTCACATAACCTGAGGCTTCACCCCACTCAGTACAGACATCAGGGGGTAGCTGCTTATACTGCTCATCTCTGCCCCTGGAAGAGAGGCATTCAAAGAATGAGATGCCCCATAGGATTCTGGTTGTGTGCTTTCCTCAAAAACATGGTGAGATGAGGTGTGTGGGACTCATTTCTTCAGAAGGGCAGGAGAAACCTCTGAAGGCCTCCCCTAAAGGGCCTCCTTACCCAGCAGTCTGACACAGATTTGCTTCTGAAGAGCTTTGTAATTTGTCCTTATTATGCTCTATCTGTGATTTAATGAAAGCCTCTTTCTCTACTGTAATTGAGCTCTTCATCTCATCTGAAAAGCAGAGCACAATCCCTTCAGAGATGGTGTTTGAGTAACAGCCTGTTTGTGTTTCCTCTGCTGTGCTGCTGCTCATGGAGCTGCTCACTCCTCATTTAGAAGCAGAAAATAAACAGATTTCTCTGAGTCAAAAATACATCAGTGATGCCACACAGAGTAGGTTTGAATAGAAACTCTTCCACTGCCCAGCTGAGCAAGCAAGATCTTCCCTGGTTCTGCAAAGAATATGATGAAGGGAGTTTTCCTTAGTGAGCACCTGAGGCCTCATGCAGGTGATGCTCAGCAAGAGGCACCTGGGCATGGCAGCTGTCAGCTAAACAATTGGCTCTGGGAAGGTAAGAGTTGGCAGGAGGTAAGAGTGGAAAGTCAAAACAACAGGATGCTGAGAAACTTGTAAGAAGAATAATGACCTCAGTGAAAACCCCTCCATCTTAAAGATTCAAAAAGCATTTTTACAAAAATCCACAAAAATGTCTTGATTTTGCTCAGTCTGACCTTCCTAAATAGCATTTTGAAATCAGAATTAGGAGTTGAGAGACACTCAAGAAGGCTCAGCAGAGGATTTTTCATTGGGACCTTAGTGCATATCTTTTACTGTGCTGTAGTTTGGAAGGAGGCCCCGAGCTCCAGCTGCAGCCTGGGGAGACCCTGTAGACATAAACACTCCCCAGAGCTGCTGTGGGACTGACCCAGAACCAGAATCTGGAGGGAACTGTGTCAAATACTTCCCACTAGAAAACACCTGAAGCTTGATCCACACTTCTCAGTTCAGACCTCAGGCAGTACCAGGAGTCACCAGTTTGCTGCTGCTCTGTGCAGAACTGGTGGCTGTGAGTGGCAGAGCTGTGGGGTGAACAGGCTGATGGCTTTTTGAGGCACACAGAACCTTCCATCTCTACTGCGCTGTCCCCTGCAGAGAGTGGATTTTCCTAGAGAAATACCTGGAGAGTGGGAAGGATGAAGAGAAAATCATTCCCTGCCCATGGATGCTGTGCTTGTTGCAAACACATGAGTTACATCTGGTAGGAGTCCTTGCTGCCAATCCACAGGGATTCCAGGCTGAGATCAGCTCAGCTCTGTCATTTGCCAGGAGATTGAGGATCAGACTTTGCACCACACTTCCAGAGCTTCCCTGACCCAGCCTGCAGAGCAAGAAAGGATCAGGATCGGGTTCCAGCGCTGTTTTCAGCACTGTTTTATTCACCCTGAGGGGATAGAAGGAGGCTGCTGGCGCCTTTGCCTTGGGAATTGGAGATCATGGCTGCTCTTGTCCCTCTTCTGCTTGCCACTTGAATTTTATCTGTAAAAGGGCAACTGCCTTTTTCGATCAGTGCTTCCCAGAGTGCTTTCATGACAGGGAACTTGGGCTTTTTGTTGCAGGCACCATGATGAGCAGATCTTGAATACTCACAAATCCCTGAGCACAAAGTCAAGGAGAATTAAAGCAGCCTCACAGGCCACATTTTGCAGTGCACAAACACAGCCCTGTTGCTGTTGCTGCTGAAATAGAATCGACTGACAGAGGCCATCACAGAAATCGCCTCTCAAGTGTCAAATCAAATGTAAAACTCCACCAGGAGGAAGAAAAACCAGAACTTCTTGACTCCCTTCCTTGTTTCTTCTGAGCAGCAGCAGCAGCAGCCAATGGAGATGCCCAGAGGTATTCCCAGCTGCTGCTGATCCCAGCTGGAGCCCAGCCTGCTGCCCAGTCCCAGTGGGAAGCTGAGCCCAGCCCGGGCAGCTCCCGCAGTGTCGGAGATCAGCGCACGTGGGGCCAGGCCCAGAGCCCCGGGCACGGCCGCCCATTGCGGGGCAGCGGCACAGACAGAATGTCCTGCGGCCCGAACCTCCTGCTCCTGCCACACAGCACCAGCCTTCTCCCCCTCCTCCTCCTCCTCTCCCAGCACGGCACAAATTCCAGCTCGGAGGAGGCTGCCCCAGGGAGGGCTCAGGCTCCTGCTTCAGCCTCAGGCTCCCTGCAGAGGAACAGGGCATCTTTCAGGCACTTCCACAAGCTCAGGGTTCCCATTTCATGGGGAATCTGGGCTGAAAATGGCCTTGTTAAGAAGGAAAATAGCAGAGGAAATGGATTGGAAATTATTAGGAAAAATGACCCTTCTTACAGACAAAGTTCACCAGGTCATTCCCTGCATTTCTCCTTTACAGATTCTTTCACTCACCTCCTGAGAGGTCCAGTTGTTCTGCTGCTTTCCATGAACTGATTTTTATCACTGCATGACATGTAGAAGCAGCGGAACTGAACGAAGAAACAAACTCCCTCTGTCAGCCCATTTTCATCTTCTAGATCGCTTTCAAGGTGTCCATGGGGATGATGGAATGATTATCACACAGCTCTCCATTTCTGGCTGCAAGCTCTGGAGATTCTTTCTCTGTATTCAGTCAGGCTTGCATTCCCTAACAATTCCTGGGAGCCCGTCATGGTTTCTTAGGGTAGAACAATAACAATGAAAACCTGACCAATGGCACAACAGCCCAGCCCACAAGGAAAAGAAAGAACAAGTTGTCAAGTTCTCAAAACTTAGTCTTTCTTTGCTGAAATAGTCGTGCTGCACGCACGGTGTGGAAAGGCAAGAGAAGCTGCAGTTGGTGGCACATCTTGTGACAGAAGCTGCACCTCGTTCTCCAGGAAAGGTTCTTGGAAAGAGCAAACAGGACTCAGGAGAAGATGATGGGAAAACTGAAACAGCTTGTAAGAAATGAAATTAAAATGGGGAGAAAAAATCCAAGACATTTTACTCTATTTATTTTTATGCTCCCCTTTTCCATCTTGCACTAATTCTCCATCCCATTAATTCCAAATGGATCTCACCTCAAAGATCCATGACTTGGCAGGTTTTAGACACTGTCAAATACCATGAGCTACACACACTTTGCCTTCCCCTGGTTTTCTTGGAGAGGAATGCTGGAGAGGTAAGTGCAGTGCTTGGGTCAGGTACAAATTCTGCATTCAGGGAATGCGTTCCGATAGTGTTTGACCCTCAGCAGGGACAATGCACAGCAGCGACCCAGGGGATTCCTGTGCCGCTGTGCAGGAGTGCAGACTCTGGGTCTGGGCTGAACACGGCAAAGTTCCCGAGTTTGGACAGGCTCAGGGGCTGCCCCCGGGGAGCGCGGAGCTCAGCGCGGGGGTGAGCGGGCAACGGACAAACGGACATGGGGACAAACGGCCCCGGCACTTCAGTTGCAGCAGCAGCAGCGGCGGCGGCGGCGGCAGCAGCGGCAGCAGCAGCGAAAGCAGCGACATTTTTAGATTCCCTCTTGCTTGTCCTCTCCTCTCCTCTCCCGGTCTCCCTTCCCCGGGGGCCCCTCCTCTCCCAGTCTCTCTCTCCCCATGCCCGGCCGGGCCATGCCCCCGGCCCGCCCGCGGCCCCGGGCGTCCCTCAGCGGTCTCGCCTCCGGCCGGCTCTGGCCGTACTGGCGGTGGCGCTGCTGGGCGGGCATCAGTGCCTGGGGCTGGGGCGGCATCGCCTCCCTTTGGCTCCGCTTGGCCCGAGCCTGGCCCCGGCCCCGGCCCCGGCCCCGGCCCCGGCCCCGGCCCTGGCCCCAGCCCCGGCCCCGGCTCCGCCTCCTGCCTGGGCCCGCGGAGGACACAGGCGTCGCGGCCGCTCCCGCCGCCTCCGCTGCGGCTTGCCCGGCCCGAGCTCTGCCGCTCGGCAGCGCGGCTGCTAGCGCCGAGCCGCCGCTGTCCCGTTGCAGGGAGCGAACGCCCGGGAATGGCCGGCCCGGGGCCCTTGAGGGGCGCTCGGGGGCCGTTGCCGGCCCCGGGCCGAGCGCTGCCAGCCGCGTCCCGCCGGCAGGGAAGGCGCAGCAGGGCCTGAAGGAGCAGTACCGGGTGGGCTCGCTGCTAGGGCGCGGCGGCTTCGGCAGCGTCTTCGCGGCCATGCGTCTCTCGGACGGCGCCCCGGTGAGCGGCGGGGCCGGCGGCGGGCGCAGGAGAAGGGGGGAACGAGGAGGAGGAAGAGGGCAGAGGATGGGGCTGGGCAGCGCGGACGGCGAGCTGAACCCGCTGCTTCCCTTGGCTTGCAGGTGGCCATCAAAAGGGTGCCACGGAACTGCGTCCGGCATTGGGACGAGCTGGTGAGTGAGCGGGGCCAGCGGGAGAAGCCGGGCCGTGCCGGGCGGGGATGAGGCAAGGCCCGGCAGGGTGGGAGCCGCCAGGACGCCTGGAGGGAGAGCGGGCGTGGGGCCAGCGCAGGGCGCAGAGCATCCCGGGCTGGCTGAGGCTTGCCGAGCCCCTGCACGGCATCAGCCCCACTGACGGCATCGTGCTCCTCCCGCAGCCCGACGGCACCAGCGCACCCCTGGAGATCGTGCTTCTATCCAAGGTGTCCACTGGCTTCCCTGGTGTGGTCCAGCTGCTGGAATGACGTGAGCTCCCCAACGACATCCTGATGGTGATGGAGCGGCCGGAGCGCTCTCAGGACCTGAAGCATTTCATTCGGGCACGGGGGTTCCTGCCCGAGGAGGTGGCACGGGAGCTGTTCCGCCAGGTGCTGGAGGCCGTGCGGCACTGCACCAGCTGCGGGGTCCTGCACAGAGACATAAAACCAGAAAACATCCTGGTTGACCTTGCCACAGGGCAGGCCAAATTGATTGACTTTGGCTGCGGCACCTACCTGCAAGACACAGCCTACATTCACTTTGCAGGTGAGCCCATGCAGGGGTGTGCTCCTGGTCCCAGCATCTCATGGCCCAACATCTCACAGCCCAAGCTGGGTGTAGCACCAGGGATTCTCCCTTTTGCTGCCCTTCATAGCTCTGAGTCTTCGGCTGAGTTGCTTTTGAGCATGGCTGAGTGGGGAGCCAGCTTCCAGCCCTGCTGGCAGCCTTTGCCCACCACTCTGCCCAGGACTGGGCCTGGGGCTGGGGCAGCCAGCCCAACAAAAACACCCGTGGGTGGGGATAGCAGAGAGGGTTTGCCAGAACCTGTGCCCCAGCCAGTTTTATGTGCAGGTGAGAAAGGGCTTTTGACTGCTCAACTCACCTGGTTTGTCTTGGGTTCATAATGTTTCTTGGGGCAATGCAGGCAGGGAGGATGAAGGCATGGTTTTTCCCCAGCACTAAGTGGGTTTTTCTTTGTCATGGTTGGACCTTGCCAAGGCTTCTGCTGCCCTCTAACAACACCAGTGGATTCCTTTCGAACCTCAAGTCCGTACACAAGTCCCAGGTGCTGGCAAGAGGGCAGCGGTCACCCCGTGTGTCACTGGGGCAGCCCCCACAGGCCCAGGGAGGGTGGGGCCAGGCTCTGGGAGCAGCAGCATCCCCCTGCTGAACTCCATCTGTATTCCATAGGAACACGGTCATACAGCCCCCCAGAATGGACCCACTTTGGCTGGTACTATGGCAAGCCAGCTACCATCTGGTCCCTGGGCATCCTGCTGCACCAGATGCGGGGAGCACCCTTTCAGGAGGGGCTAGAAGATCAGCTGGGACCATCAGCTCTCACTGCCACAAAGGCTCTCTCAAGGTAGATCCTCATCTCTGGGCATGGGGGGAATACCAGTGCTGGGAGACAGCAGCAGGCTCGTGAGCATCCCGCTCTGGCAGCTGCTGAGGAGGTGGCACATGTCCTGCTCTCCTGCTCTCCTCCAAAACAGGGAATGGATGGGAAAGTTTAGGCCCAGCTCTGAGCACATCCAGCATGGCCTGGGCACGGGAACAGTGGGGCAAAGCCAACAGGAGCCTTCTCCAAGTGACCAGCGGTTTCTGGTTTCTCTGCCCAGAGTGCCAAGATCTGATCAGGCGGTGTTTATCCATGCTGGACTTGGAAAGGCCCTCCTTAGAAGAGCTGCTCTTTGATCCTTGGATGCAGGATATTCAGCTGCCCTAGAAGAAGGGAGAGAGCCACAGGCACACTGTGATGTAGGGCCCTGGTAAGTTCCAGCTCCACACATGCCTTGGCCATGAGAAGCAAAGGAACCCAGACTTTTTTGTCCTTTTTTGTCCTGCCTGTGTGACTGCCCAGGGCTCATCAGATGGGAGCACACAGCCCTCGTGCTGGAGCTGAGCTGTTGTGCCCAGCACCGGTGGCACAAGAAATTATTTGGTTGTCCTGGTTCCCTGACAGCTGGGGCCCTGGGCAGAACCCTGAGAGCCTGGCCTCACCCCAGGGAAGGAGAAGGAGCCCCTGGAGAAGCTGTACTAGGTGGGCCAGCTGCTTCTGGAGACAGCGAGGACGACATCAGGGATGGCAACCTCTTCCTGGACCTGGCCACTGGCCAGCTGAAGATGATGGACTTCAATTCTGGCACCTTCTCCAAAGCCAGGCTCCACAGCGAAATTGCAGATGAGTACACACGGATGGGGATGCTCCCAGATTTGGGCATTGCACAGCCTTGCCAGGAACAAAAGGTTCCCCCTTTCCTGGGGCAGATGCAGCTGATCCTTCAGTCGGCTGCCCAGCTGCTTTTGGCAGGGCTGGGGGAATGGGCTGGGCTGGGTATGAAATGGGAGTGGGCTCCTGGCCCTGCCAACAGCCCCCAGCACCCACCATGCCCCGGGCTGGAGCTGGGGCTGGGGCAGCCAGCCCAACACAAACAAACCCCATGGCAGGAGCAGAGGTGGGACTCCAGAACCTGTGCAGGGGCTGCTTTGCTGTGCAGGCAAGGAAGGGCTTGGGCTGCTCCACTGCCCTTGTTTGCTTTGGGATCACCGTTATTGTGGGGGCAGTGCAGGGGGGGAAGGGAGAAAGCCTGGGCTTCCCTCACCTGTGGGTGGGTTTTTCCCTGGCATGCAGGGGTTGGACTTTTCTCAAGCCCCTGGCAGAGATAATATTTTTTACCTTGTTTTCCCTTTTTGTCTGTAATCTATTTTCAATAATTGGTTGTTTGTTTTTCTAGAGGAAGCATTCCAGGTGGGGTCCAGTCTGGATCAGGAAGTGCTTGGGACCAGCCGTGGCGTAGATGGGCCGTGCCCTTGGAGAAGGCTGAGGACATGGTTTGGGACCAGCTTTTCTCCCAGCAGGGGATGGCGTGAGGTGGGTCCCTGTCTGCTTGGCATGGTGGCATCAGAGCTTCTGGGAGATGGCAGCGAGCACAGGAGCATCCTGCTTTGGGCGGCTGCTGAGGAGGTGGATGTGCCCTGGCTGGCTGCAGGCTGGGCACATGTCCTGCCCTCCTGCTCTGCTGCCAAAGGCAGCAGTGATGGGCAGCTCTGGGCACCGCTCTGAGCACGGCCAGCATGGCCTGGGCACCGCGGGTGGCTTGGACAAGGGCACAGGAGCCTTCAGCTGACGGGCGGTTTCTGCTTTGTCTCCTTGCAGCCGGGCTCTGCGGATGCTGAGGCTGCTCTGGGCTCTGCCAGGGCTCTGCTGGGGCTCAGCACTGGGCCAGAATCTGCCAAAGAAGAAATGGTGTGACCTGCAGCACAGACTCACTTGAGCATTTTGGCAACACAGCTCAAGTTGGCAGTGTGTTCACCTCCAAGTGAAAACATGACACCCCCTGAAAACTAAACTTGTTCAATAACTTTTAGAATGGGATGACCCCAAATGACATTTCTCAGCTTGCTCAAGCTGTAGCTCACCCCTTCTATGAACAGTTCACTCCCCCAGTAAAAGTTCTCTTTTACTTTCCAACTGCTCCCTCTTTTCCCGCAGTGAGTTCCCAGCCCATTGCAGTCTCCATCACACTGTTGCCTTCCTTGATGTCCCTCACAACCGGGAAGAGGGAGCCCCAGGCTTAGGGGATTCTTCCTGTCACTGGCTGAGAAGCAGCAATGTCTCAGATGTCAATGGGATTTTAGTGTAATTCAGAGCCACTCTCCTGCCCTCAGCTCTGCTCACTGCTGAGTTCCCACTTCCCTTTTCCTCGTCCTTGCAGCAGGATGAGCTCTCTGAATCCCCTTGAGCCTCCCCACTCTTCCCAGCCCACGCACACCCCTCAGTGATGCCAAAGCTGAAGCTTCTCTGTCTCCTCTGGCACACCAGTCCAGTGCCCTGTGCAGGGAGCCCCAACCCCAGAGCACAGCACACAACAGTGCAGTTTGGGCTGGAGTAGCTGCCCTGCAGCCCTGGCTTGGCTCTTTGTGGCAAGGGAATGCTCCCTGTTTCCAGCTGTCCCAGCAGGATGGCCCCAGGGCAGAGCCCAGCGAGGCTCCCACTGCAGACCCTGGAGCTTGGGGCAGACAGTGCTCCCAGAGCTGAGGTTCCTGGGAAGCACCCGGAGCTGTGCCTTGCATTCTGTTGCCGTGTGTCACAGTGCAGGCTGGCTAGTGCTGTGTGACTGCACCAGCCCCTGGTTTGACTGACAGGGGCCTCGCCCTGTCACATCTCCCCCAAGGCTGCAGAATTTCACTGGCCAGAGTCTGACAAAGCATAGAGATCAGAGCAATGAAATTGTCCAGACAGGGCTTTTCAAAGGCCCTTTGGAAGGAAGGGTTTGACGATAAACCCTCTCTGTTTGCCACATGAACATCGGGGTGAGTGGTCTCTGTCTCCAACTCACTCCCCCTCCAGCCAAGGTTACAGCCTCCCACTCCCTCACACATCCCCCTCGTGCCTCCCCACTGCCGTGTCTTGTCAGGCCTCCCTCAGCCCCTCATCCCTTCATGGCCCCGTCCCCTCAGGGTCTCCCCCAGCCCGGCCAACCTGCCCAGCAGCAGCGCCGCAGCCCCACAGCAGCTCCAGAGCAGCTCCATCCCGAGGCACCTTGGAGCCCTCAGCAATCCAGCCAGCACCACACGGGTAGGAGGACACGGATGGCGCTTCCTGCCTGGCACAGGGCTTGTGGCCATCTCCAGGCACCGCTCTCACAGGGATCCTCACAGCTCCAGCCCCTGCCCACCCGCTCTGTTGGCAGCACAAAGGCTTCAGCAGAACCACCAAAGGCCAAGGGGCTTCTGGCCATTTTCTCTGCTACACTGCATGCCTGGACAGCTTGCTGAGCCCAAGCACCCTTTCCCCCCTCTTCCCCTATGCCCTGCAGACCCTGGGAAGCAAAAGAAGGCTCCTAGGAGTCTGTGTATTATAACACACATTATATTAATATACTAAAGAAAAAACAAAAAGAAGACAAGAACAATCTTAAAGAAAGAGAAAATTGCCACTGATTCAAGTGGCCCCAGCAGACAGAGCCTCTGGGCTCAGCTCTCTGCAGAGCTCCAGCAGTGGAGCCAGCTGAGCCCCGACAGACGAGGCCGTGTCCTCCATGCCCTGAGGAGCTGATCCTGCAGCCTCTGGAAGACGGAAGATCGCTCACTCTGTAGTGACTGGAGGACACAGATTGTTTGAAGTGCCACATCTGACACGGCACTGCTGCTGTCCTCTGTCAGGTGTTCAAGGACTGAAAGAGAGGAACAGAGCCATAGTCAGATCCTGGCTCTGAGGGAACCTGAGGAGAGCCCCCTGCCAGGGCCATCCCAGCCGGCTCTAGCCATGGCCTGGAGGGTGTAGGGGCCAACGGCACCAGCCTGAAGCTGCCGGCCACAAATCCCCCAGGTGGCCCTGAAATCTCTCTGTGCTCTGCCCACGCCGCCCCTCGGCCGCACAGGGAGCAGAGCCCTCCGCAGCCGGGGCAGGGCTTGCAGCTCCCCCCGCCAGCCCCCGCTGCCCTCACTCACCGTTGCAGATGAACCGGAGCTCTTCCTTCTTCCCCCTCAGGTGCTGCCCGGCCATCCCTGGGAACACAGATCCTGTCACGGCGCCAGCGGCACAGCTCCCTGCCAGCGGAGCTGCCAGCGCTGTGGCCACACGCCCTGCTGGCCCGGCAGGGCTCAGCCCGGCCCTTGCCGCACGCTGCCGGCCCAGGGCACGGCTGCCAGAGGCGGCAGCAGCGCCGAGGCCGGGCGGGGCTCCACGGCGCCGGGCCCGGCTGGCGCTGCCGGGGCAGCAGGCGGGGCTGGGGCCGAGCTGCGGCGGGCCGGGGAGGGAGCTCGGGCTCATGGCTCACCCATGAACCTGATGGCCGCCGCTCGCAGGGACTCCTGTGGGTTCTGCAGGTATGGCACGGCCGGTTGCAGGTGCTCGGCCGCTCTGCAGCCCCACCGGGCCGAGGCTGCATCGGCCCCCGGCTCGGGCCCTCAGGAGCCTGGAGAAGAGCCCGCGCGGCCTCTGGGTGCAGCATCGGGCAGGGGCACAGCTGCCAGCCGGCACTCTGAGCACCGCGCTCTGGGGGCTTCTCCAGGCTGAGGCTGGGGCTTCCAGGCCGTCCTTACCAGGCGCTCGATGAACTTGCACAGCTTCTGCTTCTTGACCAGTCTTTCAAGATCCCTCCTCTTCAGGAACTCAGCCACACAAAGCAGCGTTTCCTGAGAAGCCTGGAGAGCAGCAGAGATGCGGAGATGGCCCCACAGCCCAGGGTGCAGGTCCCGTGTCCCTGTGCCAAGGCCTGGAGGAGGCTGCAGCCCGGCAGGTGCCAGGGCAGGAGGCAGCCGAGCCCCCTGCCAGGACCTGAGCCCTCGAGTCCTCACCTGTGCCACAAGCCGATTCTCATCATGGCAGTGGAAGAAGAGTGGCAGCAGGCTCTGGCACAGGGGTATCTTCAGGGCCTTTTTTTCCTTTTCCAGTGGAAGAGTCACCAATGTTCGGAAGAGCAGTATGGAGAGCAGCTGCACCTGGCTATTGTCCTGTATGAAAGGAAGAGAAAAAGACCTCAGCATTGGGTGCATGGGGCTCAGCTTGGCACAGGCCTGCAAATCCACAGCGCACAAAGTGTCCGGGCAGCAGCCAGTGGCCGTGGCTGGCGGCAGCGAGCCTTACGTGGTCAGAGAGTGACAGGAGCGCTTCAAGCAGCTGCAGTGTGATGGGGCTGGGCATCAGCTTGTCATTGTCCAAGATGATAAAGCTGAGTAGCATGACTGTCATGCTAACTATCTCTCCATCTGTGTCCCACAGGAGCTTCACAAGACTTTCGGTCAGGCTCCACATTTTTTTAGTCTGTGCAAAACGCAAGTTTGTGAAACGCCATCCTGCTGCTGCAGGGCCTGGAGGCCAGAGGTCTGTCCCGAGGCACTCAAGCAGCTGAACTGGGAGGCAAGAGAGCTGGGAGCAGCTGCCCCGGCACCCAAAGCCCAGCCAAGCCCAAGTGACTGCATTCCCCAGCTCAGCCTCAGCCGCTGCCCCCTTCTCACCATGGAGGGCTCCTCAATGAGCTCGAGAAGGGCCCTGAGTGCCAGGCGACGCCTCTCCCTGCACTCGCTCTGCAGCTGTCTTGACAAGATTTGCAGGACTCTGTTAGCACCACGTTCACTCAAGTCCAGGAACTCGAGGACCTGAAAGGCACAGGGCAGTGACAGGAGACCCGGCTGGCAGGATCTCAGAACCGCACAGGACTTGGCCCAGGCAGCAGCACAGGGCGTGGGCACTGTCCCAGGGAGCTGCGGCTCCGAGAGGGCAGAGAGCTGGGAGGCAGCTGAGCGAGGCAGCGCTGGCCATCAGGCTCACCTCCACAAGGAAGGCCAGGGCAGGCAGCTCCCAGCGTGGCTCCTGTGTGCTGAGCAGCCGGAAAAGGTAGCGAGCAATGCGGGAACACAAGGGGATGGAGGCACAGCACATCTCCCTGGCAGGAGAAGAAGGAACCAAGACTGTGGTCCAGGGGGACAAACGTTGGCCAGGACTGACTCTGGTCTTTCCTCAGCATCCTGCAAAGGGCCCTGGGCTGTTTGGGAGGCAACTCCTTGTGGGCACCCTCCTCTCCCAGCCTTTTCCAGTCTGCTTGGCCATCCCTTGGTGACAAGGTACTCTGGCCCATGACCACAGGGACTGTTTGGAGCTCCCTGGGCACAGAGCACAAATGTCAGAGGCAGTGGTGAAAACTGGGTCTCACCTGGCCAGCAGACCCACAGCATAGTGGTGGGTGTCATCACACAGCAGTGTGTCCCAGCCACAACTGCGTTCCATTGCCACTACCACATCCTCCTGCTGCATTTTGCAGAGCAGGGACTTCAGGGTCTGCACTGCAAACCTGCGTGCAGAGCAAAGCCCAGGTCACGCTGGAAGCACTGGCTCCTATCCAGGGACGTGGCAGGGACAGGAGGAGTGGGATGGAGCACCTTTTGGGGCTAGTGGCAAGGCCATGCTCTTCCAGGCATCCCTTCCAGAAGGTATCGACCTCTTCTGGCACATCCAGAGTGCTGAAGAACACTTGGATGAGCAGAGGCACAAATAGGCGTGGGAAATGCACGGTCACCATATGTGGGACACAGGGCACCTGGAGGATCTTCCACATCACCAGAGCTGCCTGCAAAGAACAAAGCCCCCCGAGACAGTGCTCAGTGCCGAGGTGTCTGTGTGGCAGGGCCAAGCACAGGAGGGAGAGGCCCAGAGAAACACAGAGGGAGCACCAGGCCTGGTGCCCTGAAGCTGCCCCAAGGCCAGGTTTCAGGCTAGTGCCTGAGGCAGGGAGATGCAGTGGGGGAAGGAGGATGGAGAGCTGCTGGTGAGGTGGCCTTGGGGCCAGCAAAGGCAAGTTCCAGAAACTCACAGCCAGGACAAAGACACCCGTTTTGTCCCCATCCGAGGTGCACATGCTGTGCTCTGGCCAGCTCCCCAGCACATCCAGGAGTATCAGCATCGCCGGCTCTGCAGTCCTGGGTGAGCACATGATGCTCTTCCACATGGTCAAAGCAGCTCTGTGGGGTTAGAGCTCTGTCTCAGGGGGGTCTCAGACACAGCACCGTGGCCTGGGCAGCAGTGGGGATCTGAGCTGGCTACCATCTCTGCCTCTGCTCACTGGCCCTTGCCAGCAGCACCCAGGAAGCCCAGCCCTGTGGGGACAGGCCCCTGAGGGGCAGCAAGGGAGCATGGCAGCAGGCTTGAGGGCTGAATGCAAGGGCTGTCAAAGAGAGCAGCCAGAGGGCCCTGGAAGTCTCAGTTGGTCAGACAGCTGGGCCAGGCTGTCCAGGCTGATGGGCTGGGGAGCCCTGAGCCCTCTGGGCAGGTGGGCCCCATACCTGTCACAGGATGGGGCCACACGCAGGAGTGCCATGACTACGTCAGCAGGCTGTGCTTCGGTGAGATCCAGCAGGGTCCTGTTGAGCCTGTGCTCAGCAAACTGATTGGCCAGGAGCCACTGGTGGATGTACCTGACCAGGGCGGGCACCTGGAGAAGGCACGGGGAGACTTGGAAAGCTGCCAGAGGGAGGAATGTCCCCAGCTTCCCCAGAGAAGTGCTGCCCTTCCCACCACACTGCCATGTGGCCGCAAAGGTTTCCAGTGACCAGCAGGCATGTCTTGGGAGGCCAAGCAATTCCTGGGAGGATCAAACCCTGGCCACAGGCTGCTTACTTGCTTTGGATTGTAAAAGCCCTCCTCTACGAGCATACCCAGCAGGGCAGCACTGGTCTTTGTTTTGAAGATGTGCGAATATGCTCTGAGCCCAGTGCCCACAGGGCTGGTCTCTTCCTCCCGAATTCTCTTCATGAATTTGCAAACCAGCTGTAGGAGAAGGACAAGAAGCCAGGGATGTTGCACGGAATACTCCAAGCACACTGACAGCAGGCCCAGTCCAGGTGGGGGTGGCTGCAGGTACCTGTGCTCTTCTGCGGAAGAGGCCACGGCTGGATTCCTGTTCTTGTGTGCGCTCCACGGCTGCACCTGGCAATGAGCGAGCGCAGGCAGAGCTGAGGGGCTGCGGGAGAGGCCAGAGAACACAGCCCAGCCCTGCACTCCCCAGGCAGAGACAGCTGCAGGATGCCCCAGGGGATGGAGCATGGCATCTGCAGGGTTTCTGCCCAGCCCCTCTTCCGTCCTGTCCATGGGCATGGCCCAGGGGATGGGATGGGATGGGATGGGATGGGATGGGATGGGATGGGATGGGATGGGATGGGATGGGATGGGATGGCGCCAAGCTGGCTGCAGGCACCAACCCTGCGGCCCAGCTCCAGCACTCACCCTCCTGTGGTGGCTTGAATGGCACCACCTCTTCAGAATCCTGTGCTGGGGCAGCTCCAGGGCCTTCTTCCTCTTCTTCTCCCCAGGCCAGCTCTGGCACTCTTGGGGTTCTCTGCTCCATGTCTTGCAGGAGAGATGGCTGGGAAAAGCTCCAAATCAGCACGTTCTGAAGTTGTGCCTGCAAGGCAGCTTCAAGAGAGAAGCCTCAGGAAGGCTACAGGACAGCAGGTCCGTTGTCTGGCCTCGAGGTCAGCTGCAGGAATAACGCCTTGGAAAGGCTCCGGGTCAGACACGAACGAGCGCGCTGTGCGGGGGCTCCTCACGGCACCGCTCTTTCCTGTTGTGTCCCGTTGCGTGCTCCGAGCACTGTGGCGTGGTCTTGTCACCGCCAGCTCCTATGTCACCACGTGTCACAAAGGGCCTTTGGACACCCATTCTATGCCACAGTGACCATGCTGCACCGTGTCACAAAGGGCCCCTGCACACACTGCCCTCTGCCCTGAGGCTGCCCCCAGCCCACCCAAAGTGGCCCAGGCTGGAAGGAATATCTCACCCCAAGCATCTAAGCCAGCCCGACAGGGTCTTTAGGAGCAGCTCAGACCATCAGCAAATGCTGCCCTGCTCTGTGGGCTCAGGTCAGCAGAAGGAGCCCCCAGGGCTGCTGAGGCAATCACACTGGGAAGGGCACGGGGCCTTCCACAGCAGATGGCCCGGCCTCCTTGGGACACGTCCTGGCTGGTGGCCATCCTAAACCCATGGGTGTGACACGGACAGGGAATGTGCAGGCCAGGGCACGAATGCTGCTCTGAGCAATGGGGACCGGGGAGCACTGACATCAGCAGGTGTGGCAGAATCCCTGCCCAAGCAGACCTGCCAACCCCTGGGCCCTGGCAGCCCTGGTGCCCATCTCCTGCCCCAGAGACCTGTGCCCCCAGGGGGCTTCTGTGCCAGAGGGAGCCAAAGCCCATGTGCATTGGGGGCTGTGCTCCTTCCTGCAGGGGCTGTTGGCAGGAGCACCTGGAGCAACTGCTGGCAACACTTGGTCTCTTTCAGAAGCTCTCACTCCATGCTAAAATTATTTTCTCATTGAAGTAATTTCCTTTAGCACAGAAACACCTTAGTGGTGAAGGCACAGAAGAAGCTGGCGTTTTAAGACTCCTCAATTCAGGAAAGCTTTACTTCCCATTGCTCAACTACTTGAGTTGCAAACTTCCCAAATTCATTGGGATGGCCTGAGAAAGTGAAGAGTTGGAATTTCAATTCTCATCTCAAAGCAGAAACACATTTGCCCTTACATCATCCACTGAGAGTAACTTTACAGAACATAACACTACACAGAGGCAAGAAAAAGGCCATTCTTTGGTTTGTAAACAGTTTTCTATGAAGGGACAATATTATACTAATTCTCTTAAAGATTAAAATCTCTCAAGAAATGAAAGTCCACTCAGAGTTTAAAAAGTAGCCCAAAAAAACAAGTAGATGGCAAACGGGCTAATCCTCCCCCTGGTACAGATATCCAAGTGGCCAGTAAAGTACAGCTCTCCCCTCTTGTTCCCTGCAGGAGAATCAAGACCTTGAACAGGAAGAGTCACAGATATTCTTTCTGCCCTCCATAACCAAAGCTGTGCCAAACCACAGATGCTGCCTTCAAACTGACTCAAATTCCAGACTAAATCTCTCACCTTCCAGACAACTCCTTCCCCAACACCCCACCAAAACCAACCCCCTCCACACTCCTGCCCAGAAGCCCTCAACACCTCACCAGGTTCCCCAGCTGTCCCTGTCCCTCCGGAGAGCTTTCCCACCCTCAAGCAGACGCCCTGGTTCCCTGCACGTGCCGTGGGATGGCACTCAGGAGGATCTGCTCCAAGGCCTTTCCTGGTGGCAAGCTCAGGCTGCCAGGCCTAGGGCTCCTGGATCACCCTTCCCACCTCCCTAGGAGCTCCCTGGGAAGCACTTTCCTTGACAAGCAAGGCCCTTTCCTCCAAGGGCATTTCCCCAAATGTTTAGCTTTCCTGGGGAACACCAACACACTCTTGAGAAAAGATGGCAAGGCTGAATGACTCCAGTTCATTTCAGGACAGGCACTCCAGCTCTAGCTCGTATTCCCCCAAGTGTGTTTCCAGGTGGAGTTTCAGAGGTGCAGCCCCAGGCTCTCTACAAACACAAGCTACCTGCTGCCTCTTCACCTGCCTCAACTCCTGTCTGTGGTCACAGCAGCAAAACCAGGCTGTTCCCAGCCAGAGCCCAGAGTCCTGTCTCCACAGGACGCTCTTGCCAGCACTTTCCAGGACTCTCTGCTGTGCATGCAGCGCTTTTCATGCCCGCTCCCAACAGGCTTTGGAACGCAGGGCGCAACCTGGCTGGCTCTGCCACCCGCACACCCCAAACACAGGAAGAAGAAGCAGCAGGGGTTGTTTTGCAGCCATGCCCAAGAGAAACTGGAAGGCTGCCCTCCCTCTGGTCTCACTTGGTTGTCTTTCTGACTGGGTCTGAGCCTGGGGCTGCCATTTCTCACTTGTGAGGACCAGAACCACACCTGGGATCCCAGCACTGCCTGACAGCGCTCCAGGCACTGGCACGGTGGCACATCTGAGTCTCGGGCACTGTGCTGCTGCTCCATTTGCTCTTAGGCACACCCAAAGCTCTCTGTTAAGCCCAGATGGTCTCTGGTTCTGCCCTCTTCCTGATCTTGTGCAGGGATGGAGCACTGGCGTGCTTTCAGGAAGCTGTTCTTGAAACCTTCCAGCATTTCAAGCTCCTTTACCCTCCATGGATGCTTGCCATTGTTCCAGATTGCAAGGCAAGATGTATTCTATTGCCATCTGTATGGCAGTTGTCTGGTGTCAAGCAGGCATTGCTCCTTATCTCTCTTCCTGAGTGATCATAATCAACAAGGGGCATCTGCTGATAAGGGGCTATTGAATGTCACCACATGAGTGATAAGAACTATAGCAACCCATTGTGAGATGCTCCGCCCAGAGGGAGGAGCCAAGCAGTGCCATGCAGGTATAACCTGCAAGGTTCTGACACCAAGACAGCCTTTGCTCCACTGGACTACCCAGAGGAACAGCAGCTGCTTCTACTTCCACGGATCTGCGGAAGAAGAAGACACCCCTTTCCTACAGGACTCCCCTGCTCCAACAGAACCACGCCTGACACTCCAGGAGGACTGCAGCCTCTTTTCCGACTGGACTGCTACCAACACCCTGACCCACAGGGTGTCAGGTCGTGTTCTGACTCTGACAGTGTTGTTCTGGTGCATTGCATTGTTGTATTTTTATTTTTTTCTTTTATATTGTTTTTTTCCCTTTCCCTGTTTAAGAACTGTTATTTCCTGCTCCCATATTTTTTGCCTGAGAGCCCCTTATTCATACTAATTCGGAGGGCTGGGGAGGGTTTGCATTCTCCATTTCAGGGGAGGCTCCTGTCTCCTTTAACAGGCACCTGTCTTTCTAAACCAAGACAGCCATGGAATCCCTCACCGCTGGGTTCAGAGCATCTTCACGTGGGCTCTTCCAGACTCTGAGGGCTCCAGGGTGCTCAGCAAGATCTGTAACTCCACAGTGTTGTGGAACTGGACCTCCAGCACAGGGACCTTTCCAGCCTGATCTGCCCTCGTTCCTCTGTGTCTGTGCACAAAACATGGCGTGGAAGAGAATGGCAGGAGAGGCCTGTGTATCCCAGGGCTCCAGATTTGCATCGCTCCAGCTCCACAGAGATGCAGGTAAAGCAAAGAAGCCAAACTGTTTATTAATGGAAGGTGAAGCAAAGGGATGAGCTGGGAGGGAAGAAAGGGGATGGGCAGGGTCTGATGGCTGGAGGCAGGGAGCTGTAAACGGGGAGGGAGAAGGCAGGAGCTATGGGAGCTTCCCACAGGCTCAGCTGTGCCAATCATCAGCTGTGCCAGGAAGTCCAGCTGGTCTCCTCTGGTCTCCAGGTGGTCTCACCTTGCAAGGGATCTGGAGGTCTTCAAGAGATGCTGGTTCTTCTGAGCCAGCAGATGAAAGTAGTTCTGCAGCTCTTCCCTCAAACATCATTTGTATAAATGTGCTTCTATGGGAGGGGCTGTTGTCTTCACTCAGGCCTTGAAGGGCTGGAAGAGAGAGGAGCAGAGCCACAGTCAGAACCTGGATGTGCAGGAATCCACGGACACCTTCCTGCCAGGGCCATCCCACCCAGCTTTTGCCATGGCCACAGGAGAGGAGGGGCCAAGGGGATCAGCTGCAAGGTGCTGGCCATGAACCCCTCACCTATGTCTCTGAAATCTCTGTGTGCTCTGCCCACGCCACCCCTCATCCCCACAAGGAGTGAAGCCCACTGCAGCCGGGGCAGGGATTGCAGCTCCCTGCCCGGGCATTGCAACTCCCCGGCCAGCCCTCGCTGACAGCCCGCTGCCCTCACTCACCCTCACTGAGGGCCTGGAGCTCTTCCTTCTGCCCCATCAGGAGCACCCCGGCCATCCCTGGGAACACAGGCTAACCATAATTAAGGCTACTGTGGCTATTATCCAGAGTGCCTTTTGGATTAATGAGGGGGGGAATTCGTGGATCTTTAACTTCCTCTGGAAGGCAGGCACATGGATTCAGAGCTATCACACACTAACTGTGTGGTTTTGGGGTTACTTTAATAATGATACTTGCTGTGAAGAAATTACACTGGGGGAAATTTTCTCCCAACCCTTCACCCAGCTCTTTGGTTCTGCTCCACCAGTTTTCAAAGGGTTCAGATCCACTCGAAATGCTAATGATATCATACAGTGGTTGGTGTTTCTGGTAAGCCTGTTCTATTTAGCATTCAGACATGAAGGAAGATTTACCTGGATAACTATGTTGACACCTACCAGAGACAAGGGATGCTGCTGCCCCAGAGCCTGACCCTGCCCCACAGCCCACCTCAGAAATGAACCACCCAGATTGGGTGGGGGTTCTGGTGAAGGAGATGGGCCAGATGCTGAAGGAGTACATTTCCCCATGTGTTGAGAAACCCTTCCCCTGCCTTAAAGAGGGAGAGTCAGATGGTGCAGCAGTGGAACCCACAGATGTTACAACCATCCAGGTTCCAGCTGAACTGCAAAGGCAGTCACAGCCAGCAGCAGTCGCCCCTGTGGAAACAAGGAGACCTAAGATGAAATCAGAGCATCCAGGTAAGGATAAGAATGGAGGGCCCTCAAATCCCACAGGAGACCCAGTGGTTGAGATCATCACTGAGTCCCTGATGTACGAAAGTCCCTGTGGGTGAACTGCACAAAGACATTGTACAACGGGGACGTGAGGCTTATACAACCTGGTTACTCTGGGTCTGTGACTTTATGGGTACAGGCGTGCATCTGGATGGTGGTGAGGTAAGGAATTTGGGACCATTAACCCAGGACTCAAGTATGAATCAGATTTTTGTAAGGGAGTCAGGGTCCCTTTCCCTCTGGGAACAGCTTTAATGAGTGTGAGAAAGAGGTTTGTCCACAGGGAGAGAATGCAGGAGCACCACCATAGAGTGTGGCTAAAGACCCTTGAGGAAGAGATCCAACAGCTGATAAAAGTGGCAGTATTGGAGGTACACTTTGGGAAGGATGGACAGCATGATAGTGACCCCGACAAGGTCAGGCGCACAGGGCAAATGCTGTGGAGTCTGGCAAATCTGGGACCATCCCAATACACCACCTTCATTGCAATGATTAATGCTGATAACAACTGAGAGACAGTGGATTCTGTCACCAAGCTTAGAAATTGTGAGAGTATGATCAATGGCCCAATGCAGGCTCAAGTCTCTGCTGTGATCAAAGACCTGATCAAAGAAGAGATGAGGGAGATGAAGGAGGAGGAGAGGAAGATCAGTGCAGCACCTGTGCCAGTCACAGGCCCCAAAGTCAGAGCCCAGCGTCCCCCAGCTAGAGAGAGAGGGTACACCCCAAGGGCTGACCTGTGGTTCTTCCTGCATGACCATGGGGAAGACATGGGAAGGTAGGATGGAAACCCACTTCTGTCCTGGCAGCATGGGTGCGTCGACTCAAGGAGGGAAACACTAACCAAGGGAGTTCTACTAAAGGGAAGGCAGCCTCAACCTCCCATGACCGAGCTGCCGGATATGATCTGTCAGATCCCTTTGAAGGAACCTCTACAGCGTATGCCCAGGAAAGAAATAATAACCAGGGCTAGGAGGGCACTGCCTCTAGCCAGGAAGAGGCATGGGAAAACCGGATCTTCTGGACGGTGTGGATCTGATGGCCTGGCACATCAGAGCTACAAAAATACGATGCCTTAGTTGATACTGGTGTGCAGTGTACCCTAATGCCATTGGGACATGTGGGGGCACAACCTGTTTCCATTGCTGGGGTGATGGGGGATGGCAGCAATTGACCCTGTTGGGAGCCCAGGTGAGCCTGACTGGGAAGGACTGGCAGAAACATCCTATTGTGACTGGCCCAGAGGCCCCGTGTATTCTGGGCATAGACTTCCTCTGGAACAGCCTTACAAAGACCCAAAGGGACTCAGGTGAGCTTTTGGCATAGATGCTGCAGAGGCTGAGAACATGAAGCCATTGAACACCTTGCCTGGACTATCAGAAAACCCATCTGCAGTAGGACTCCTGAAGGTGGAAGAGCAACAAGTGCCAGTTACCAGCATCTGCTGTGCCAGACATGCTGGAACTCCAGTACGAGCTGGAGTCCAACGCAGCAAAGTGCTTTGCCACTATTGACATTGCCAATGCATTTTTCTTCATTCCTCTGGCAGCAGAATGCAGGCCTCAGGTTTCTTTCACCTGGAGGGGCATGCAGTGCACCTGGAACCAACTGCCTCAGGGGTGGAAGCACAGCCCCACCATCTGCCATGGACTGATCCAGGCTGCACTGGAAAAGGGTGAAGCTCCAGAAGATCTGCAGTACATCAATGATATCTTTGTGTGGGGGAACACGACAATGGAAGTATTTGAGAAAGGAGAGAAAATCATCCAGAGTCTGCTGGAAGCTGGCTTTGGCATCCAGAAGAGCAAAGTCACAGGACCTGCCCGAGAGATCCACTTCCTGGGGTAAAGTTGCAAGATGGATGGCGTCAGATTCCCACTGAGCTCATCAGTAAGATCGCAGGCGTCTTTACTGACCTGCAAGAAAGAAACACAAGCTTTCCTAGGCACCATAGGTTTTTGGAGAATGCACATTCTTGAGTACAGCCAGATTGTGAGCCCTCTTTACCTGGTCACCCACAAGAAGAATGATTTCCACTGGGGCCCTGAGCAGCAACAAGCCTTTGCCCAGATCAAGCAGGAGATCACTCATGCACTAGCCCTTGGCCCAGTGAGAAGGGGACCAGAGGGGAAGAATGTGCTCTACTCTGCAACCAGGAACCGTGGTCTGTCCTGGAGCCTTTAGCAGAATGTTCCTGGGGAGACCCAAGGCCGAGCACTGGGATTCTGGAGCCAAAGTTACAGAGGGTCTGAAGCCAACTCCACTCCCACAGGGAAGGAAATCTTGGCTGCCTGTAAAGGAGTTCAAGGGGCCTCAGAGGTGATTGGCACAGAAGCACAAGTCCTCCTGGCAGCCTGACTACTGGTGCTAGGGTGGATGTTTAAAGGAAAGGTTCCCTCTACCCACCACGTCACCAACAGCACATGGAGCAAATGGATTGCCCTCATCACACAGTGTGCCTGTATTGGAAACCTTAATCGCCTTGGGATTCTGGAAATAATTACAAACTGGCCGGAAGGGGGAAACTGTAGTCTCGCTGACAAAGAGGATCGGCAAGAAGTGGCAAGGGCTGAAGAAGCTCCACCATAAAACTAATTACCAGCAGAGGATGCACGCTACGCTCTTTTCACTGATGGTTCCAGTCGCATTGTAGGGATGAATTGGAAGTGGAAAGCAGCCATATGGAGCCCCACACGACAGGCTGCTCAAGCTACCGAAGGAAAAGTGGATCAAGTCAACTTGCTGAACTCAAGGCCATTCAGCTGGCCCTGGACATTGCTGAAAGAGAGAAATGGCCAAAGCTCTACCTTTACACTGATTCATGGATGGTAGCCAATGCACTGTGGCATTGGCTGGAAAGGTAGAAAAAGGCCAACCAGCAGCGTAGAGGAAAGAGTCTGGGCTGCTGATGAATGGAAAAATCATTGCCTCTTGGGTAGAAAATCTGTCTGTGAAAATCCATCATGTAGATGCCCATGTCCCCAAGAGTAGAGCCAATGAGGAGCACCGAAACAACGAGCAGGTAGATCAGGCAGCAAAGATAGAGGTGTCAAAGATAGACTTAGATTGGCAACATAACGGGCAGTTGTTCTCAGCTCGATGGGCCCATGATGCCTCAGGTCATCAGGGCAGAGATGCCACCTATGAGTGGGCACGAGACCGAGGGGTGGATTTAAGAATGGACAGGGTTTTGCAGGTTATCCATGTTTGTGAGACGTGTGATAAGATCAAACAGTCCAGGCGAGTGAAGCCACTGTGGTATGGTGTGCAGTGGTCCAAGTACAAGTATGGGGAGGCCTGGCAGATGAACTACATCCCACTGCCCCAGACACGCCAAGGCAAGCACTATGTGCTGACCATGGTGGAGGCCACCACAGGATGGTTGGAGACCTACCCTGTGCCTCAGGCCACTGCACAGAACACCATCCTTGGCCTGGAAAAGCAAATCCTGTGGAGACATGGAACCCCTGAGAGAACTGAGTCCAACAACGGGACTCATTTCAAGAATGGCCCTATCAACACCTGGGCCAGGGAACATAGTATTGAATGGATATACCATATCCCCAATCATGCACCAGCTGCAGGGAAACTTCAATGGTGTAACAGACTACTTGTGACTACCCTGAAGGCACTTGGCAGGGGAACTTTTAGAAATTGGGAAATTAACTTAGCAAAAGCAACCTGGATGGTCCACACCCAAGGGTCCATCAATTGAGCTGGTCCTGCCCAGTCTGAACCCCTGCACACAGTGGATGGAGATAAAGTCCCTGTGGTACATATGAGAGGGATTAAGACTGGATCAATCCCACCTCAGGCAAAGACAAACCTATATGTGGGATTGGTTTTGTCTCAAGGACCCGGTTACACTTGGTGGGTAATGCAGAAAGATGGAGAAAGCCATTGTGTACCACAGGGAAAGCCAGCCTTAAGTGAGAAGTGTGTGTAAGGTTTCATTGTGATGTAGATGGAAATAGAATAAGGGATGGATAATGTCCTGCATTGAAAGATAATGTCTGTATTCTATTTGCCATCTGTCAGAAGTAGGGCAGTTTTCTTTATCTGTCCCACAAACCAGTTCTACCTCGGGGAATATCTTCTGTTCATGGGCCATTGAGTGTCACTGCATGACTGATAAAATTACATCATCCCATTGGGAGAAGCTCCGCCCAGGGGGAGAAGCCAAGCATTCCTTCCTGGATATAATCTGACAGTTGGAACACCACAGCACCTTTCCCACTGGATTCCTAAATGAGCTGACCTTTCCCACTGGATTCCCAGAGGAAGACCAGACCAATCTACACCACCAGTGGATCTTCAGAGGAAAACTCCACCCTTCTACAGGATCAGTGCTTCAACAGAACCATACCTGTCTCTCCAGGAGGACTGCAGCCATCATTTAATGGGACTGCTACCAACACCCTGACACACAGGGCGTCAGGCCATATTCTGACTCTGTCAGTGTTGTTTTGTATTACTGCATTGGTTTTTTGTTTTTTTTTTTTCTTTCCCTACCAAAGAACTGTTATTCCTACTCCCATATCTTTGCCTGAGAGCCCCTTAATTTCAAATTTATGACAATTTGGAGGGAGGGGGTTCACATTTTCCATTTCAGGGGAGACTCCTGCCTTCCTTAGCAGACACCTGTCTTTTCAAACCCAGACAAACATAAATATCCTTGTTGACAGTGTTTTATTAGCCAATAAATCCTTAAAAGGTCTTGTAACTAGGAGTCTTGTGATCTTCTGAGCCTTGCAGTGGAGATGTGAGCCAAACTCACCCTTCCTGTCTATGTAGAAGATAAGAAAAAGAAATGGCATCATTTAAAAAACTCAGAGGTCCAGTCTCTAACTCATTCCAAACTCCTTCAAGTCCCCTGAAGTGTTATTTAGCTACAAACAGATGACAAGGACTCTTAATGCTGGCTCTTTGACTCCAAGCCAGTTGCTTCAGAAACTTTCACATAACCCTGTGTAGTTAGGTGCCAGAAATGTATCATTTTAAGAAATTTTCCCAGCTGACTTGAAGAGAGGTTTTTTTGAAGGGTATTTGAGGGGAAACCCTCCCAGCAGAGGTCTGGGCTTTGGCCTAGCTGTGTCCCTACTGGTTGTGAAGTGTGCCATCAGCTGCAGGGGTTTGTGGGCTAAAAATACAATTGAGTCACATTGACTTGCTCTTTTTGGCCTATAAAAGCTGGATCCACATTTGGGGCAAATTTGGACATCTCATCTCTGGGTGAATGGATGGCCTAGGATTTTCCCAGTTACTGGGAATGGTTCTCCACATCCTTGGTGCAAAATGGCTCCCCAGCAAGTGCAGATCTGCAAGATGATAAACAATTTAGGCAATTGGTGATGATTCTTTCTAAATCACTCTCCTTTCTCTCTCATAATACTGATTTAGGTGCACTACCTTGCTTGCTTTTGCTTGTCACTAAAACGAAGTGCACATTTTTTATTGAATGTATCATCTTACACTGTGGTTCCTTCTTATTGACAGTAAAATAAGAACATTATTTCCAGTGGTGTGTCCTTTAAATTGCCTTTGTCAATTGGCAGAACCACAGGAGGCTCCTGAGGAGCCTGGGCAATGGGAAGCCCTGAGGAAATTAGTGCCAGAGGCCACAAGCTGCCTTGTCCCTGGCCCCCGGCTGCTCGGGCGCTTCCCCGGAGCGTCTCCCAGGCCTGCGGCAGAAGCCCTCGAGGCCGGGCCTCAGCAGGAGGGTGGGGGCAGCCCTGAGGTGGCCGGGCTGGGCTGGCTGGGGACAGGGAGGGCAAAGCTCCCCTGCTGGGGCATGGGATGAGGTAGTGGGAAGGCAGAGAACCTGAGATTTTACCCCCCAAATGTTCATTCTTTCCCCTAACATTTACCTTAGGTTTTGTCACAAAATGATCTCTATGTGTCCTCTAGAAATGACTCAAACTTTTCCTCAAAAATAATTTTGTCCCCTAGAGATCACCTCACATCTTCCTGCGCAAATATCCACTACATATACTCAACAGATGACATCCGATGTCATTATTCTCACAGTCCAGTGATTACCTGCACTTTAAAGCCCAAATGTTCATTCCGTGCCCTAGAGGTGACACCAGGTAATTCCAGCGTTCCTCCGCTGTGTTCTCTCGCTCTAAGCTACTGCAGCTTTACCCCTCGCAAAGTGAAACACTCCCTAGTCCTGAGACAACGCTGCCCCATCCTCCTCGGTGTGTATGAGCGCAGGGCAGCCCCATGGCAGCTCCCCCACGGCTTCTGGAAGCCACCCGGCGCCCGGCCCCGAGGGGCGGCCACAGCGGGTCGGAGTTCCCGCCCGCGGCTGAGGGGACCGGCGGGGCGGGGCCGCCCGCGCTGGGCGGGAAACGCTCCCTGCGGCGGGGAGCGGGCGGCGGCGGCGCAGCGGGGCCCGGCCCGGCCCTGCCGTGTCCCTCAGGGCGAGCCCGCGGCCCCTCAGCGGCCCTGGCGTCCCTTCAGCGAGCGGCATGTGCGCTCAGCGACACGCGGCGTGCCCGTGTCCCCCTCAAGTGACGCTCACGTTCCCTCAGTGGCACCGACGACATACCCTGAGGTGTTGTAGTGTGTTTTTCTCCTTTGTAATACTTTGAAGTAGTTTAGTTTTGTATCTCCGTAGTTTTCCCAAATAGTTTATCCTAGACTGTACCCCCTTTCCCTTTACCTGTGTAATCCCTCTCCCTTGATGAGATCATCCCCAAATATCCCCACCCTGGCTCTCTGTCAATCACTCAGCATCCCATCCCCTTCATCTAGAAGCTTCGGTTCGAGACCTCGAGTGGTTAGCCAGAGGCTAGGGGCAGCTCCCCGAGACTTGCCCTATACGCTGTCGTAAATGTCTATCCCCAGTACCCATCCCTTAGGGTCATTTATTGGTTGGTAAAATGTTATCTACTTTTGGTTTCCACCACCCTTTAAATGTAACCTTAGCACATCTCCCGGGGCTCTCAGCAGGAGGCCCCCTAAGGTGCAGGAGCTCCCCTGGCTCCTGAATAAAACCTTGGATGAACCCCTGCTAAGAGTCGGCCCTTTATCTTCCACCAATGTCTCTGGTGTCTCCTGCTGCAAAGGTGACCAGCCTAGCTGCCCTCAGCACCCTCGGGACACGAGAAAGTGTCTCCCTGCAGTCGGCCATGTTGGGGTTGCTTTTCCTGGTGTCTGCAAACTTGGGCTTGGCCAGGGGCTCCCGAGAGGCTCCCAGAGTGACAGAGACACTGAGGAACACGACAGACACCCACCTCCCCTCAGGGACACTCACGTGCCCTCAGTGGCATGCAGGGCATCTGCAGACCATTCAGAGACCATCATGACACCTCAGCCACACACGGGGCATCTGCCTTCCCTTCAGTGACACATAAGGCACCTGCAGCCTGCTGGGGAAGCCTCAAGTCTGCTCAGTGACCCACGTGTGCCCTCAGCATTGGGACACCCACCTTTCCCTCAGTAACCCTCACATCCCGTCAGCAAATCAAGAGGCAGCAGCCATCCTGTAGGTGACTCAGAGTGAGTGCAGTGGGTCATGGTGGCCAGGGGCCAGCAGCAGGCAGAAAGCCATCAGAGCTGGGGGATAGGCTCTGCTTACAGCATGGGCTGAGGGCCGGGAGACTTCCATTTCCCCCTTGAGATGTTGGAGACAGGGCCTTTCACCCTCCTTATAGGGCTGCCCCTCTCTGCAGGCAGCCAAAGGAGCAGGACAGCAAAAGGCCGAGGACAGCAAAGCAAAGAGCCAGCCCTGCACACACAGGGAGGTGGCCCAGGGCAAAGCCAGCATTACACCCTGAAGGTGCCCGCCACACTCCCATGTGTCCCTGCCCTGGCAATGTCAGGAATGCCCTTTGTCCAGAGGGCCTCTCTGTGGCCCCTCTGGGCTCAAAGCTGCTGCTCTTCTGGCTCAATGGTGCCCAAAGCCACAGAGCTCAACCTCCCCCACAGCAACAGGAACAAGACTCTGCAAGCAGGCAGTGGAGCTCCATGCCTAAGGCTGAGGGGCCTGGGACTCCATTCTTGAGCACAGGGAGGGCACAAGCCCAGCCCCACAATTCCTGGCCTCACAGCCCTGAAAGGCCAGGACCAGGGTTCCATGCCTGATTCCAGGGGGTTCCTCCAACCACCCACTGAGGAAGCGCCAGAGCAGCAGGCTGTCAGGATCAAGACAGCTGCCAGGGGGCTGCTTATGGCCTCTGACACCCAATTGCTCAGGGCTTCCCAGTGCCCCAGCCCCTCAGGGGCTCCCCCAGCCCGGACAAGCTGCCCGGCAGCAGCGCCACAGCCCCACAGGAACTCCAGAGCAGCCCCATCCAGAGGCACCTCAGAGCCCTCAGCAATCCAGCCAGCACCACACGGGCAGGAGGACACAGATGGCACTTCCTGCCTGGGACAGGGCTTATGGCAATCTCAAAGCACTGCTCTCACAGAGATCCTCACAGCTCTGGCCCCTGCCCACCCGCTCTGTTGGCAGCACAAAGGCTTCAGTAGAACCACCAAAGGCCAAGGGGCTTCTGGCCATTTTCCCTGCAACACTGCACGCCTGGGCAGGACACTAAGTACAAGCACACTTTCAATTTTCAGGAAAAATGCTCAGGGCAGCCATGGACTGCACAGAGAGAAACTGGATAGAGTGAGGGTCCATGGGGAGAAATCAGAGCTGCCTCCCTTCTGAACCCACGAGGACCTGGATAGGGCTGTGCTGTGTTCTGGGCACTGACCTGGAACTGAGGGATGCGGAAAAGGCCTTTGGTGTCAGGGCTGTTGAGAAGGCTGGGCACTGTCGCTGTGGGACCTCTCTCAAACCCCTTGGAAAGGCCAGAGCCATCCCAGAGGGTCCTGAGCACTTGGGAAGGGCAGACATGGAACCAGTCTGCAAACAGGGCAGGGAGGGGGACTGCCAGAGTCACAGCCTGGTCAGGCTCAGCAGGGTAGGGGATGCGGCAAATCCTCCTGCAGCCATTCCAGGAACTGGCAGGACAGGGCAGGGACTGCAGAACCCACATGGGAGGGAAAGGAAGGGGATGTTGTGTGTCCAGACTCCAGCCAGGCCTGTGACAGGGTCTGCTGTGGTGTCCTCAGAGCCAGACTGGAGAGAGCTGGGCTGAAGGAGTGGAATATGGGCTGGGTGGGATTTTGGCTGAACAATGAGGGCCAAATGTCATCCATGGCACAGAGTCCTCCTGGCAGCCACGCCCTGGTGACACCCCTCAGTGACCAGCCCTTGACCACCACTGTGGAAGATTTCTATTATCTCTACAAGGGCATGAAATGCACTTTCAATTCCTTTGTGGATGCTGCCAAATTGCAGGGAGTCTGTGACTGAACTCATCTAGTTGAAGGTTACTGCAAAACATAATTGGGCAAAATAACTGAGTTTGGTAAATTTGTCTTGCCATCAGGTGCCAAGCAAGGCACAAGAAAGGGCAGAAAAAACTTATGCATCAGAAGAAAGGCAGTTCAACAGGGAAAAACTCAAACCAAATAGAGAAATCACCAAAGCCAACCAAAACAACCCAAAGCAAGACCCACCCACAACAACACAAAAACCCCACAAACAAACCAACCACAAAAAGAAAACACCAAAACCAGAAAAAATAAAAATCAGCAGGAAATCTCCTATCAGCAGAAAATACTTGATTACCTTGTGGCAGGAGAGGGTTCTGTATTTGTTGGTTTGTTGCTGTTTTGAAAGAAAAATGCCTTTAAAAAGAAATTCATCCCCTACCCCACTTGCACCCCTTCAGTTCTCTCAGTTAAATGCTGATCATGGTGTGACATGGAATGGAACATCCCTTGGGTCAGTCGGGCCCAGCTGTCCCATCCCTGTTCCCCCAGAAACACTTGCCCACCACAGGCCCATAGGCTGGAGGGTTGCAAACGCCTCATGCAGGGAAAGCACTGAGACAAGGACAGGAGAACAGAACATTTACTCTTGTCAATGACAAGAGAACAGAACAGCCCAGCCTTGGAGAAACTGATGAAGGATGTACCTCTGGCAAACAGAAGTCACACAAAATGCAAGCAGGATGCCATCTCAGCTCTGCAAGGCTGACAAAATAGAAGTTATGCAGAACAATAATATTGCCCTTACTCAAAAGGGGGGTCAAAGAACAGCCACCTAAAAAGGACTCCAGATGTTGAAGACAAACCCCAAAGAACCATGTAAGGACTTGTGATACTGGGTGCAACTACGTCAAATAAACTCAGAGGAAGTGGGGATACCTAATGAATACATAATCAGTGTGTGTGATAAAAACTGTTATTTGATGCTCAGTGCACTCGAATGGAGGAAGGAATGGCCCAAGTGACCAGCATGCTGTAATAAAGAAGACCTGCTTTCAAGTACTCAAAACTGTGTGAGAAGGTTTCTATCCAGTGGATTTCAGTATCAGTGGTGTCCTTGACTCCATTACCCCCCTCAGTATCACAACGGCCCCTTGGTTCCATGAGGCCCTGCTGCATAACAATGGACCATTGGTTCTATTGGGTTCCATACTGTCAAAATGGCCTCCTTGGTTCTGCACTGCCACAATGCTCTCCTTGCTTCCACGAGGCATTGGTGTTTCACAACAGCCCCTTGCTTCCATGAACTGCCAGAGTGTCAGCCTGGCCTCTTGGATCTGCAGTGTCACAATGGACAAGTGGTCACAAGCAGCCCCTCTGTGTCACCATGAATATTTGGTTCCATGAGGCCCCAATGTGTCACAACGGCCCCTTGGTTCCACAAGGTTCCACAGCATCACCATGGTCTCCTTGGATCTGCAGTATCTCTATGGACCATTGGTTCCATGTGGTCCTGCTGTGTCACAGTGGTTCCTTGGATCCATGAAGCCTCACTGCATAACAATAGAGTCTTGGTCCTGTGAGGTTCTGTTCTGTCACAGTGGTCTCCTTGGTTCTGGACTGTAACAATGTACCCTTGGTTCCATGAGGTTCCATGATGTCACAATGGTCTCCTTGGTTCTGTTGTGTGAAAATGGCTGCTTGGTTCCATAAGGTTCCTCAGTGTCCCAGCTGTTTCCTTGGTTCCATGAGGCTCTCCAGTCTCACAATGCCCCATAGTTTCCAGGAGCTTCTGTCCTGTCAACCAAGGCCTTTGTTCCAATAAGGCCCCGCTGTGTCAAAACGGCCCCTTGGTTCCACGAGGTTCCACAACATCACCACGGTCTCCTTAGATCTGCAGTATCTCCATGGACCATTGGTTCCATCTGGCCCTGCTGTGTCACAGTGGTTCCTTGGATCCATGAAGCTCCACTGTATAACAATGGAATCTTGGTCCCATGAGGCTCTGTGTTGTCTTAACACGAAATCTAGTGTCATTATAGTGCAATGGATTTCATATCTCCAGGGCCTCATACCTCCTTAAAGTTCCTTCACAACGCAGCTCCTCTATGCACTGCCAGTCCCTGATCCTTGCAGCAGTCATCTGATTCGTCTTCTTCTTCACAGCCAACAAATCCATCTCTCTTCACAGCACAGCCAACAAATGGCAGCCCTCTTCACAGTACAGCCAACAAATGCCACCTCTCTACTCAGCAAGCTATCACACTCTTTTGTGGCACTTACTCTTACTGGATACAGGTGTGGCTTGTTAAGATCTGGGCCTGCTTCTAATCTTTAGTAATTGGTTCAGCTGCAACTCATTGGGGGATAAGATTACCTTGTACACTATTTTCCTACATTCCATCTCTCCACAGTTCTGTACTGTCACAATGGTCTCCTTGGTTCTGGACTGTAACAATGGACCCTTGGTTCCATGAGGTTCCATGATGTCACCATGGTCTCCTTGGTTCCATGAGGCCTTGCTGTGTCACAATAGGCCCTTGGTTCCATGAGCTTCCATGGTGTCACCATGGTCTCCTTGGATCCACATTGTCACAATGGACAATTGGCTCCATGGGCCCCTGCTGTGTCACAATAAACCCTTAGTGCCATGAGGTCCTGTGGTGTCACAATGGTCTGCCTGCTTCAACGAGGCCCTGGAGTGTCACAATGGCTGCTTGGTTCTGTGAGCTTCCATAGCATCAACAATGGCCTCCTTGTTTCTGCAGTGTCATAATGGACCCTGGTTCCATGAGGTCCCTAAATGTCACTGCTCTCCTGGCTTCCATGTGGCCCTGCTGTGTCACCATGGCCCCTTGGTGCCATGAGTTTCTGTACTGTCAGCAATGGTTCCTCTGTTCCAATGAGGTCCTGCTGTGTCACAATGGACCCTGGATTCCATGAAGTTCTTCAGTGTCACAATGGCCCCTTGGATCCATGAGGTCCCATAGTGTCACCATGGTGTCCTTGGGTCCGCACTGCCATAATGGACCATTGCTGCAGCCGAAATAGCTGCTAATAAAGCCCAGGGTAGGGAAGCAAAAAGGGCCTTTGCATGGTATCCACAGATGTTTAATTCAGTCATGCAGTGAGATGTTAGGGGTCACAAGGCAGGACTCCTGGGAGGAGTCCAGGTTTCTGTATCTCCAGAGGTAGTGACTGAGCAGTGGCATTGGGCCAGTACAAAGATGGGGGCCAATAGGGGAATTGGGAGGGAGTGGCTGAGGGACATAGAACAAGGGGAGGGAGCCAATGGGGTCAAACAGCTTTCAAGGGAAGCTTCTTGTGTCTCCCTAACCCAGGGAATGCCTCTCAGAGTCTCCACTGCTGCAGAGTATCAAATTGGCCCCTTGGTTCTTTTGAGGTCCTCAGGATCACAGTGGCCCCTTGGCTGCAGGAGGCCCAGCTGTTTCACACAGGCTCCTTGCTTCCATTGGGCCCCAAAGAATGACAATTGTCCCCACTTAGTTCCATGAGGCCCTGCAGTGTCACAATGGAACTTTGGTTCCATGAGTCCCACATTGTCCCCTGAATCCTTAGTTCCATGGGGCCCTGTAGTCTGACAATGGTGTCCTTGCTTCTGCACTATAAGAATCCCCCCCCCTTGGTCCCTTGGAGCCCCACAGTGTCACTATTGTGCCCTTGGTTCCATCAGGCCCTATGTGTCATAATGGTCTCCATGGTTCCAAGAGGCCTTGCTGTGTCACAATGGCCCTGTTGGTTCCATTATGCCCTGTAGCACAGCAATGGTCTCCTTGGTTCTGCAGTATCAGAATGTCTCCTTTGTGTCAGGGAGCTCCAGAGTGTCACTGTGGTCCCCTTGATTCCACGAGGCCCAGCAGTGTCACAATGGCCCTTTGGTTCCAATGGGTTCTGAAGGTCCATAATGGTCTCCATGGTTCCAAGAGGCCCTGCAATCTCCCAATGCACCCTTTGTTCCACGGGCCCCGCAGTGTCACAAGGCTGCCTTAGTTCCACCAGGCCCTGCAGTGTCTCAGTGGCGCCTTGGCTCCATGAGGCAAAGCAGAACCAGAATGGCCCCTTGGTTCCATGGAGCACCACGGTGTCACCATGGTCCCATTGGTTCCACAGGGCCCCACAGTGGAACAAACAAACCTTTGGTTCCATGAGGTTCCTGAGTGTCTCAGTGGCCCCTTGGCTCCATGTGGCCCTGCTGTGTCACAGTGGCAGGTGGTTCCATGAGGCCCCACAGTGTCCAAATGGTCTCCTTGGTGCTGGGAAGCCCTGCAGAGCTACAAGGGACCCTTGGTTCCAGGAGGCCTTGCTGGATCACAATGGACTTTTGCTTCCAGGAGCTTTCACACTGTCAGCAATGGTCTGAGCACTGCAGTGTCGCCATGGATCCTTTGTTCCATGAGGTTCCAGAGCATACCATGATCCCCTTGATTCCAGAAGGTTCTGCAGTGTCCCAATGGACCATTGGTTCCATGCAGCCCCACACTGTCACAATGACCCCATGGCTCCATGAGCTTCCACACTGTCAGCAATGCTGTCCTTGCTTACACGAAGCCTTGCTCTGATACAATGGACTTTTGGTTCCATGGGGTTCCAATGCATCCCAATGGACCCTTTGTTCCATGGGGTTCCACAGTGTCACAGCTGACTCCTTGGGTCTGTGAGCCTCTGTTGTCACCAAATGTGCAAAATATCAGAATAAGACTCCTTAAAACGAATTTGGTGTTTAAGAGGGCATTATTTATTCAGGTCTGAGGTCCAACATAGAATAAGTCCTATCCTTATGAGAACACAAGATTAATTCTACCAGTGTGTTGCTTATACACAGTCACTAAATGTGAATTACAATCTATCCCTTTCCATAAAACCCACCTCAAGTTCCCAGATTCACTCCTTGTTTTCTCTGTCCCTGCACCCTTGAGCCAGATGTCTTCTTCTTCTCTTCCAACCATCCTTGCTGGGAAAGCAGCCCCTGCATGCCTTGTTCCTGTGCTCAAAGTTCACAGGCAGGGTAAAAATGGAATGAACCCTTTTGGTGTCAGCCCAAGGCTTTGTGTGGGCAGGCAGAGGCAGGCAGGAGGCAGAGCTCCCAGCAAAGGAAGGGGACAGCATGATGGGGCAGCCAGGCGGCATGACGACAGCCTGCAGGGACACAGGCACAGGGTAGGGACACCGTAGGACAGCCTGGGCTGCACAGGGCACAGGCATGTGCAGCAGCTGCAAGGCCCTGACAGAGCCAACTCCTGCAGCACTTTGGCCATGGCTGCTGGGCCTGGGCCTGAGGCAGGAGCAGGAGACAAGTGACCCTTGCAGGCCTTGGGCCTCATTGCCTCCTTGTCCCTGCTCAGCAGCCTGGCAGGGGCCGCCCCATGCTCCTGCCCTTGGCATTGCACATCCCCACATGCCAGTGCCCATCCCGGGAAGAGCCCTGAGCAAGGAGGGAGGGACAGGATCTGCCTGGCCAGGGGCTGGGGCTCAGGCCTTGGCCCTTTGCATTCCTGAAACACATCCAGCTTTGCTCAGCACCAGAGACACCTTTGCCTTGTTTGTCCCCAGCTGCCATCACTGCCTCCAGTGTTCTGCTCTAACTGGAACCTGGGGACACTTTCTCAGTCATGTCCCTCATTGGGACCCATTAAAACTTCAAGAAACTTCATTGTTTTAATTAAAGTTTGAGTTCTTGAGAAGTTTTCTGAACACTCTCTCAGGGACTGAGTCTGATGTAAACAACACCAAAGCCCCGAGAGGGTCATTAAAGTCCTTGTGCTGTGTCTGTGCTGCTGAGCTTTAAAGGAACAGCTCTTCCCAGGACCAGCTCCTCTCCCAGCCCAGCAGGGCTGAGGGCTCTGCCTGCAGGCACTGAGGGGACAGAAGCCAGGCAGACGCAGGCTGAAGGCAATCAGGATTGGGAAGACATTGAGCTGAGACTTCACTTGGGGAATCTTCAAAGCCCACTATGTGGTGAGTCTGTGTATGCGGGGATAGATCCGCTGTCCTCCTGGAGGGATCTCCTGAAGCTGACCCAGGGCAGGACTGATGTGACTGTAAGGATGGCTCTGCTGCCATTTCTTCTTTGGTGGAGGATGTGCTGCAGAGCGGGGCTGTCCTGGGCACCAGCACTGGGACAAGGCAGGACAGCTCCTGCTGCCAGGGACGGCTGCAGGAGGTGAAGCTGAGGCTGCAGCCAGGGCTGCCCAGGGCTCTCCTGCAGGGCAGGTCCCGCAGCCCTCAGGGCTCTTGGCCAGCTCAGGGCATGTGCCACCTGCCAGGGGCAGCTCTCAGTATGCCTGGCAGCTCCCCATGGATGGTCCAGGGGAGAAGTTGGAGATGGAAGGAGAGACCCCCATCAGGGCAGATTCCTCCTGCTGTGGAGATGGTGCTGCATGGCCAGGGCTGCTCTCAGCTTTCTCCTAAAGGGAAGGGAAAGGGGCTGTCAGCTTTGCCTGTTTCACTGAGACTCCTGCACTGTCACCCTGGGCATCAGCAGATGTGCCTCACATCTCCCTCAGAAAGTGCCTCCTCACTCTCCTCTACCTACAGTCAGCAGCAGCAGCACCTTGGCTTGCAGCATCTCTGTTTGTCTGGCCTGCCTGTAAGGCCCTGCTTCCAGGGAGATGCCCCTGGACAGTGGCCTGTGCTGGGAGGAGTCTGCAGGGCAGAGCCACCAGGCTGGGCTGGGCTCTCGCAGCACTGGCAGGGACAAGGCTTGGATAGAGAGAAACACCTCCCAGTAGGCACAACTCCAGGCAGCAGAGAGACAGACCAATCCTTGGTGTCCCTCCATTTCCAGCTGTACAGGGAAAGGTAGAAAAATTTAGAGATGCTGACAAGGAAACTGGAGCCTTCAGAAAGTCCACTTTATTTTTCAAGCACATTTGAAGAGCAGTCACCATGAAAGAGAGGAAGGTGAAATGAGCTAAGGGCACCTCTGTGGTTCCAGCAGGTTTGACTGCACTGGGGCACAGGGAGCCCTGTGTTCCCTATGGGCTCCCCACTGTCTAGGCTGAGACCAGTGTTGAAAAAGAGGCAGCAGCACAAACCTGAGCTCAGAGAAAAATGACTGAGCAAAGTTTCCCCAAAAAAGAGAAGTAATTTTGAGGGGATTCCTAATTAAAGAGCATAGGAATGACACAATGAAGTTGTTCCCAGCTTGTCATTGTCTTCTTTCAATAGTCCATGATGGCCACAGTGAAGAAATGTCCAACAGCAGCTCCATCAGCCACTTCCTCCTGCTGGCACTGGCAGACACACGGCAGCTGCAGCTCCTGCACTTCTGCCTCTTGCTGGCCATCTCCCTGGCTGCCCTCCTGGGCAACGGCCTCATCATCAGCGCCGTAGCCTGCAGCCAGCACCTGCACAACCCCATGTACTTCTTCCTGCTCAACCTGGCCCTCAGCGACCTGGGCTCCATCTGCACCACTGTCCCCAAAGCCATGCACAATTCCCTCTGGGACACCAGGACCATCTCCTACAATGGATGTGCTGCACAGCTCTTTCTGTTCATCTTCTTCATTTCAGCAGAGTATTTTCTCTTGACTGTCATGTGCTATGACCGCTATGTGTCCATCTGCAAACCCCTGCACTATGGGACCTTCTTGGGCAGCAGAGCTTGTGCCCACATGGCAGCAGCTGCCTGGGCCAGTGGCTTTCTCACTGCTCTGCTGCACACAGCCAATACATTTTCCCTGCCCCTGTGCCATGGCAATGCCCTGGGCCAGTTCTTCTGTGAAATCCCCCAGATCCTCAAAGTCTCCTGCACCAAATCCTACCTCAGGGAACTTGGGGTTTCGGTTTTCACTACCTTCTTAGCTTTTGGCTGTTTTGTGTTCATGGTTTTCTCCTACATGCAGATTTTCAGGGCCGTGTTGAGGATCTCCTCTGAGCAGGGACGGCACAAAGCCTTTTCCACCTGCTTCCCTCACCTGGCCGTGGTCTCCCTGTTTCTCAGCACTGTCACATTTGCCTACCTGAAGACCCCCTCCATCTCCTCCCCATCCCTGGATCTGGCAGTGTCATTTCTGTACTCGGTGGTGCCTCCAGCCCTGAACCCCCTCATCTACAGCCTGAGGAACCAGGAGCTCAAGGCTGCAGTGTGCAGACTGGTGACTGGATTATTTCAGAAACATTAAGCTGGTTGACAATTTCTGCATGTCTCTTGTAATAAAATTCATATTTATTAGTTTTTGTTGGATTGGCTATTTTTTCCTTTCTGTTTTCCTTTTTCTAATATTCTGCCAAAACAAAGCCATTGTTTCAGCCTTTTCTCATTTTGTAACTCTCCAACTTTGCTTTGGCCCCAGACTGTGTCAATGAGGAGCTGTGTTCTCAGTGGCTTTAAATGAACCAAAAGATCTCTCAGAAGAGTTTTCACCAGAAATGCCCCTTTTGTTGCCTTCTCTGGAGCTGCAGCAGCAATGTCTGTGTGCAGAGCTGGGGGCAGACCATGGCTGGCACAGCAGCTGTGCCCAGCAGCAGCAGCACTTGGTGTTGCCAGTGCTGCTCCCGTGGCCCTGCCCTGCTGCCCTGGTGGCCCTGGTGTTGCTGTAAGGCCTGAGTGCTCTCGGTGCCGGGCACAGCCCTTGGGGTGGCAGTGCTGGTGCTGCAGCAGGGACAGGCCATGGGCACTGCTGGGGCAGCGCTGACACCTCAGGCCAGAGCCTGGGGGCTCCAGGCTCCTTGCCCAGGCTCTCTCAAGAACACACCCAGTCCAACGCTCAGCACAGAACAGCCCCATGAGCAGCCCCAGGGTGGCTGTGGGCAGGCTGGGGGCAAACAGCATGGCTGGCACTCTGCAAGGGCCCTGGGGGAGACGGGAGGGAGCAGCAGAGCAGAGGCTGATCCATCCCCAGTGCACTGGAAAGCCCAGGGCAGCGTCCCAGAGCGTCCTCATGGAGCTGCCAAAAACATCCCCCCTCTGCAGCTCTGACCTCTTTCTTTGCTTTGTTTTCTTTCCTTCCTTTACTTTCTTTCCTCTCTTTTGCTCCAAGTTTCTTCTTATTTCCCATCCCACTCCTGTCCCCTGCAAACAGCCCATCCCTGTTTGTCTTTTTCTCTCTGGCCCCATTCCTCATTGCAGTTCCTGACTTGGCAACATGGGAACGTCCCTTGGGCAGCAGGATCATCCTACAAGTGCTGCAGGAATTGTCTGCAGGCTCCTGCAGTGCCTCTTGCTGCTCTCATGCCAGAGGCACCACAGGCCAGGGGGGCACATCTGGGCTGCTGTGTCTGCCTGTGGGGCTCCCTGTTCTGGGCAATGAGGAGAGGCTGCAGAGGCTCTGCAGGACTGACAGGATGGGCTTTGGGCCTGGCAGGAGAAGCTGAGCGACCTGGGCTGCTGCAGCTTCTGAAGAGAAGGCCAAGGGCTCATGGTGCAACTCCTCCAAGGGCGTTTCCAGAGAATCACAGAATCAGCAAGGTAGGAAAAGACCTTGGAGATCATCAAGTCCAACCTGTGCCCTGACACCGCCTTGTCTCCTCTGAGCCTCCTCTTCTCCAGGATAAACAACCCCAGCTCTCTCAGCCGCTACTCACAGGACTTGTTTCCCAGACCCCTCACCAGCCTTGTTGCCCTTCTCTGGACACACTCCAGCCCCTCCATGTCCTTTCTAAATTGGGGGCCCAGAACTGGACACAGCACTCGAGGTGTGGCCTCACCAGTGCCGAGCGCATGGGAAGAATCACTGCCCTGCTCCTGCTGGCCACACCATTCCTGATCCAGGCCAGGAGCCATTGGCCTTCTTGCCCACCTGGGCACACTGCTGGCTCATGTCCAGCCTGCTGTCCATCAGTGTCCCCAGGTCCCTTTCTGCCTGGCTGCTGTCCAGCCACTCTGTCCCCAGCCTGTAGCATTGCAGGGGTTGTTGTTGCCAAAGTGCAGGACCCAGCACTTGGACTTGTTCAACCTGACCTTGCTGGATTTGGGCCCTGGATCCAGCCTGTCCAGCTCCCTGGCCAGAGTCCTCCTTCCCTCCAGCAGATCCACATTCCCTGCCAACTTGGTCACCATGGTTCCATGAGGTCCCACAGTCTTACAATGGTCTCCATGATTCCATGAATCCATACAGGTTCACAACGGCCCCTTTCTTCTATGGCCCCCCTTGGTGTCACAATGTCCCTTGGATCCTTGAGTCTCACAGTGTCACAATTGATCCTTGGTTCCTTGAGGTCTCGCAGTGCAGCAATGCTCTCCTTGGTTCCACAGTGTCACAATGGCCTTTTGGTCTTAAGGGGCAGCACGCTGTCAAACATATGTTTCCTTCATTCCATGAGTCACTGCAGAGCAACACTGGCCCGTGGTTCCATGGGGCCCTGCAGTGTCACAGTGGCCCTATCACTGCACGAGGTCCTGCAGTGTCACAATGGTCTCCATGGTTCCATAAGGCCACACAGTGTCACAGTGGTCCCTTGGTTCCATGAGGCCATAGAGTGCCCCAATGGATTCCCTGGTGGTGCATTGTCACAATGGAGCCCTGCTTACACAAGATCCTGCAGTGTCATGAGGAACCCTGGGTTCCATGGGGCACCAGAGTGTCACAATTGCTCCTGTATGTGCTGGTTTTGCATTAATTGACATGTGGTGAGGAATGAAGAAGCCACCTACAGAAATGATTATTCTGAAAAGAGCTGCTGAGAGCTTCCTCTGTGCCTAAAAGCAGCACCAATCAGTGACTGGTTTTGAAGACTGACACCTTGTAAAACCACTAGAAAGCTGAACACACCTCTATGAACACACATGTTAAAATTGAACCAGCCCTGGGAAAAGCTCTCCTTTCCTTTCAGCCTGGGAACAGGTTACAAGGTCAGCCTGGCTGCCATCTTGGTCAGGCCAGGCCAGGTGGACCCTACTGTGGGACCGGGCCCCTTCTCAGGGACCCCACCAGGCCCTGTCCCAGCAGGATCAGGCACCAACATCTGCCAGGCAGGGGGGAGGGGAGGCCATTGGCCTGCAGCATGTTCCAGATGAGATCTCAGCCATTTCCCCCCAGTGTGACCACTGCATGAGATCATGCGACTGGGGCCAGAGGTGGCCTTGTAGCCCACACAGAGAGTGGTCCTGCGCCTGGCATTGAACGCAACAGGGGACAGACACCGGCCATGAGGCTGATCCTGACACAGCCCCCAGGGCAGCCTGAAAAATCCATCACCACGATTGCTTTGGCTGCTGCCCAGCAGGGATCACATAACCATCTGCAGGCCCTAGGTGAGATATTAACTCTTTCAGTGCATAGATAAGGCTTACAGACCTTCAGTCCTCCCTTGGGTGAGAGAAAAGGACAGAGTGAAGACACATAGAGAACAACATGAGACATGAAGGTCAGTAAGAAGTCAAGTCCCAGATGGGAGGTGTCCTAGGGTGACATTAGGATGTTTGTATCCCCATTTGTGTGTGCTGTTTATTCTGGATATTATGTTCTGTGCCTTCAAGACTGGCTCTGAAGAGTGAAAGTTTTGTTTTGGTTTCTTATCAGCCGCTCCCCCACAGCTGGCAGGACACAGAGACGGGACAGTACATAGTGCTGGTTTTGCTTTTTGCTTGGATTTTTGCTTTGCTCTTGCTCTTGCTTCTGCTTTGCATCTGCTTGCTCTTGCTTTTTGCTTCTGCTCATTAGTTAGTAGCTAAGCAGTCCAAATTTTTCCTGGACTGTTTTTCCTTTCCCTTTTTTTGGACCTACTTGAACCTGCTTCAGACTGGGACCTGGGAACACCAAAAGTTTGCACTTTGTGGCCTGCAGCTGCTGCTCCACCACTGGAGAGTCTGATAACAGAGTGACCACCCTCAGGAGAGACTTTCTGAATTTGTCATCTTTTTCAGAGCGGTCAAAGAGTGTTGTCATCCAGTATTGTTCATTTTGTGTGCTGCGGGGTGCTGTGCCTGTTAAATAAACAGGTTCTTTCCACTTCTCTCCGAGGAATCCTTCCTGAACCGGTTGGCTTTCTGGAGGGGCCCCCTTTTTGGAAGTTTTCTCCCAAATTTGCACTAAACCAGGACAGGAGGGTTGAGGAGATGCCTCAGTCCTGGGCTGAAATCCTCTTGTAAGGCTGTGGAGAAAACATAATTGATATATCAGACTCTTTTTTGCCCTGTAACTCATTGAAAGTATGCAGGGATGAAGTGTTCAAATTGTAGATATGAGCAAAGGCATTTTTCCTAAAGCAAGCAGGTGTTTAAGTAGCTGTGATCCCAAGAGAAGATATAGAACAGAGATAGAGAGGAGTGATGAAGACCCTTTGCCCCCAGGGAAAGAAGAAGACCTCGCTTCCCTGAGATTATCTCAGAAGTAGATAAAGATAACCTCTGCTCTTGAACAGCTCATCCTTAAAATAACATCCCATAAGTTGACATAGCCCACAAACACAGCTGTGGGAAGGCTGTGAAAAGATGGGAGGGACTTCACGATTGCAGAGTCCTGGCAGCTGCTGTTCATGGAAATTAAAAGCCACGATAGAACTGTTTTCTTGTGGAGAAGTCTCCATAAAATGACAAGAGCAACTCCTTCCTGAAATGAACTAAAGAAAGACTATTCTAGAGGTGATAAACTGACTGAATTGTTTCTGTACAGTGTAAGTGGGAAAGAGAAAATTGTAGGAGGTAGGAGAAGGGTTTTAAAGGATTTATTCTGATTCTTGTTATTTTCTCATTTAGTTCCTGTTAATAAAGGTTTTTTTATACCCTTTTAAAGTCTTAAGCCTGCTTTGCCTTCCTCCTAATCCTACTGCACAGCAAAAAATGAGTAAGTATATTCTAGTGGGGGCACTGGCATTTAGCCAGCACTGAACCCACCCCACCTTAGTCCCACAAGTCCCTGCAGTGTCACAATGACCCCTTGGTTCCCTTGGGCCCCAGGATCTCACAAGGATCAACTTGGGCCCTTAGTGTCACAATGGCCCCTCAGTTCAAAGAGGCCCTGCAGTGTCACAGTGGCCTCCATGGTTCCATGAGGACCCAGTGTGTCACACTGGACTCCTTGCTTCCATTCAGCCCCACAGTGTCACAATGGGGCCTTGGTTCCATGGTGCCTTCAGTATGCAGTGTCACTGTGATCCTCTTAGTTCCACGAGGCCCTGCAGTGTCACAATGACCCCTTGTTTCCCCAGAGCCCTGCAGTGTCACAAACATCACAGAATTACAGAATTAACCAGCTTGGAAAAGACCTTGGAGATCAGCAAGTCCAACCTGTGACCCAACACCCCCTTGTCACACAGACCATGGCACTCAGTGCCACATCCAGTCTCCTTAAACACCTCCAGGGATGGTGGTCCCTGGGCATCCCTGAGCAGCCCATTCCTGTGCCAAATCACCTTTTCTGTGAAGAACCTATTCCTAATGTCCAGCCTAAAAGTCCCCTGGTGCAGCTGTGTCCTCTCGTCCTGTCACTGTTCCCTGGGAGAAGAGCCCAACCCCCCTGGCGGCACCCTCCTGTCAGGGAGTTGCAGAGTGATGAGGTCTCCCCTGAGCCTCCTCTTCTCCAAGATAAACAACCCCAGATCCCTCAGCTGCTCCTCACAGCTGCTCACAGGACATATGATCCCAACCCCTCCAGCCTTGTTGCTCTTCTCTGGACACACTCCAGCCCCTCCATGTCCTTTCTAAATTGGGGGCCCAGAACTGGACACAGCACTCGAGGTGTGGCCCAACAAGTGCCGAGCGCATGGGAAGAATCACTGCCCTGCTCCTGCTGGCCACACCATTCCTGATCCAGGCCAGGAGCCATTGGCCTTCTTGCCCACCTGGGCACACTGCTGGCTCATGTCCAGCCTGCTGTCCATCAGTGTCCCCAGGTCCCTTTCTGCCTGGCCACTGTCCAGCCACTCTGTCCCCAGCCTGTAGCGTTGCAGGGGTTGTTTGTGGCCTATGTGCAGGACTTGGTCTTGTTCAACCTCACCTTGCTGGATTTGGGTCCTGGATACAGCCTGTCCAGGTCCCTGGCCAGAGCCCTCCTACCCTCCAGCAGATCCACACTCACACCCAGCTTGGTGTCATCTGCACATTTGCTGATGCTAGACTCATTCCCCTCATGCAGATCATCAATGCAGATATTGAAATCCGCGCTGGCTGGCTCTGATCCCTCGGCCATCCTGTGGGTGCCCTGGGATGTCACTCAAGGTGATCTGTTCCATAACCTTGCCGGGCACCCAGGTCAGGCTGACAGGCCTGGAGTTCCCCAGATCCTCCTTCCAGCCCTTCTTGGGGATGGGCTCACATTGGCACCCCCAGTCCTCTGGGACCTCCCCAGTGATCCAGACTGATGGTAAATGATGGAGAGCAGCTTGGGCAGCTCATCCACCAATTCCTTCATCCCCCTGGGATGGATCCCATCTGCTCCCAGAGACACCTGTGAGCATCTGAGTGGCTCAGCAGGTCCCCAGCTGCTTCCTCCTGGATTACAGGGGGGCTCTTCTGCTCCCTGTCCCCATCTACAGCTCAGGAGAACACTTGTCCTGAGGACAACCTGCCCTAATGTTGAAAACTGAGGCAAAGAAGGGGTACAGTACCTCAGCCTATTCCTCAGCTTTAGTTACTGTATTCCTCCCAATATCTAATAAAAACTGGAGGTTGTACTTGTCCCTCCTTTTGCCATTAATGTATTTATAAAAACATTATTATCCTGCACAGAAGTGGCCAGGTAAAGCTCTAATGGACCTTTCATCTCTATGATCTTCCTTTTGCATGACCTAACAACATCCTTAAACATTTCCGGAGTTCCCTGCCCCTCTGACCAAAGATGATGCATCCACTTTTTTTCTATGAGTTCCTGGAAAAAGCTCGATGCCCATCCAGGCCAATCATTTTCCTTGCTAGCTCACTTTTTGGACCAGCAGAACAGGCTGTTGTTACTCCTCCAAAATTTCTTTCTTGAGATGTGTTCATCTTTGGATCCCTTTGCTTTTAAGTGCTGATTCCTTTGAAAAAATCAGTACCTGATTTGGTATTCTCCAAATCTCCATCCTCAATAGGCTGAAGTCTGCTCTCTGTACCTCCAGTGTAGAAGATTTGTTGATGCCCCTCCTTTCACAGAACATTTAGAAACTCAACAATTTCATGGTCACTGTGCCCCAAACAGCCTCTGACCAGCACATCTCCTTCCAGCCCTTCTCTGTTTGTGAGCAGCAGGAGACAGAGCTTTCCTTGGCAGTGGGAATTGCAGGAAACCTCCCCCAAGTGCAGCTTGGAAGGTTCAGCCTGGAGCTGAGGAGAAAGCAAAGCCCCTCACAGGGCAGAATGTTGGTGCTGGAGGTGTCCCAGCGTGAGGCTGGGCCATGGCCGGGCTCTGTGTGCCAGGAGCCGGCAGCGCTGGGTGCAGGGAGCCCAGGGAGGGTCCAGAAACGCTGGGTGAGAAATGCTGGGGCACAGCGAGATGGGCGAGTGCAGCCGGCCAGGGCAGAGGAGAAGCACGCCCAGGGGACACAGCCTGCAGGACAGATGGCCGAGGGCTGGGCAGGGCTGGCAGGGCCACAGGCACCCAGGCCTTTGTGCCCTGGGCTCGGGCAGCGCCTCTGGAGCCCCACAGGAGGAACTTTCCTGGCAGGGGCTGCACTTTGGTTCTGCCTCGGCCTCCCTGGGGAGGCTGGCAGGGGCTGCAGGCTGATGGCGTTTGTCCTTGCTGCCCCTCACATCCCCCTGGCCCACAAAGAGCCCCGAGCCAGCCGGGAGGGACAGGCCCTGCTGGCCCAGGCTGGGCTCAGGGCTTGGCCTTTCTGCTCCCTGCAGCCAAGCCAGGCCCTGCTCAGCATTGCAGTGCCCTGCCCAGAGCCTTGGGCTCCCTGCACTCCTGGCCTCAAGGATCTGCTCTCAGCACTGCCTGGGCAGCCTTTGGCACTCCCTGCCCTCCCTGGGGCCCAGCCGTGCTTCAAGGCACTTGGAATTTGGCTGCTGACTCCTTGAGCAGCTTCTTCATCCTTCTCTCGCTGCCTGAGGCTCCTGGAGCCAGCCCCAAAGCCACCGTGGGGCTGATTAAAATACAGAAAGCCCTCAGGAGCTCTTTGTCTCCCTTACATTGTCTGTGAGTCTCCAGGGCTTGTGCAGGGATTGGAGTCAGCTTGGAATTCCCTTCAGGAGGGAGATTCCAAAGTGCACCTCATGATATCTGGTTTTAGTCAAGGAAATATTTTTTTATTTTTCATTTCAGAGAAGAGGTGACAGAAGCATTCCCCAGGTGATCTTGATGCTGAATGTCTCCTGAGGAGGTCTGGGGAGGGAGAAGAATGAGCCCCTTGCAGGCTGAGCCTGTTGGGACAAGCTGCTCCTCACCCCCAGCCTCACCATGTCTGACATGGCCCACCTGGGACTGACATTGCAAAACATAAATAAATTTAAGAATTTTTCTTTAGAAAATGATTTCATTAATTTATACATTCATAATTATATTATTCTAATTATGATAATATTATTCAATATTTCATTGCCCAATTTTTATATTTATACTAAAAAATTGATATATTTTTAGCAACCAAGAAAATCATTGGTTCTAAGTAACACAACTCCCTTAATTAATTAATTAATCTGTATTGGCTATTTATTTCTTCCTGTTTTTAGTAACTAGTAATATTTGCAGTCCTTTTGGCATTATTGTTGTGAAAAATGCTTTTTTTATGATTGGCTTTTCGCAAATAGCAAAATGAATATTGTACATGTTGTGTTAGAAAGAAATGCTGTGTTCATTCTCTTAAGTAGTTTGTTAAATACAGTTTTAGGTTATAAAAAGTGTTCAAAAAAACCTATGCTATGTAGGATACTTTTTTAAAGAAAGGACTTGCAGTGAGATAGCAACCACAGGACACCTAAATCTTTCAGAGAAAAAGAATTTATTGCCCTGTTATCAGAAGAAAGGAACTTCTTCCCGCCTCGAAGGCGCTGTTAGGATTCAGAGGAAGAAGTTGATGATGACCAGACAGATTCCTGTGTTTGAATGGAATTTAAGCATCATGTATGAAATGTATGAATATGCAACAGGCTGTTGTTTTTAAGGGTTAATCCTTTGTTAACAGGTGTTTTTTGGGGCTTGTGCTGCCCAGAAAAAGGTACCCAGACGTCGGTAACTCTTTGTTTCTACATTCTCATATTGTTGAAATTCAAACTGTCCAAATTAATATTACTCTAATATTATTGCTATTTTTATAACCATTTTTTAATTATTAAACTTTTAAGATTTCAAAAAATAAGTGATTGGCTTTTTCAGCAATTTTTATCATCTTTTTCTCCCATAGGGTCAAGGCGGGGCACTCTGGGGTCCCTGGAGACATTTCTGGGGCACATTTGGGGCAGTTTTGGGTCTGGGGAGGGAATTCAGAGAGAACTTGAGGCTGTGGAGGCTACTTGGGGGAGCCGGGTGGGCATTTGGAGGGGCACTCAGGGAATCTGAGGGACAGTTCGGGGTCTGGGGCAGCACTTGGGGGTGCAGGGGGGCCCTTGGGGCTCAGGGAGGGGAATTTGGGGCCCTTCAGGGTCCGGACGGGTCCTTGGGGGGATCTGACAGGGCTCTCTGGGTGCGGGGCATGACAGGAGGCGAAGTCCAGGTTGAAATAGCGCTGGACGTGCCCCGCAGAGCATGATGGGAGTCATAGTCCCAGAAGTGTCTCCAATGCAGAATTTGGGGGTCCAGGAAGGCTTTTGGGAAACACTTTTGTGTCCGAGCCGCGAGGTTCTCTGGGGAATTTCAACAGTTTGAGAGCAATTGGGGGGAGCTCGGGGTGCTCTAACCGGGCTCAGTAGGGGTTGCACCATAGGGACAGTGGCACCCAGGTTAGGGTGTCTCCAAACTGTCCCTATGGGGACATCAGTTCTTGTGGGAAAGTGTGTCTGGGTCATCCCCAAGAGATTGGAAGAGGCCAAGGGACATGTCTCTATCACAGCCACCCATGCACCACATCCATGTGGCACAGACACCTTGGGAACAGGGACACCAAGGCCACCCTGGGCTGAGGCAGAACATGGGGACGCTGTGGACAGCCCAGGCACAAGGACACCACGGACACAGCCCATGCTGGCACAGGTCACCTCCACCAGCTCATGGTCCCATCCCCATGATCCCATCCCCATGTCCACATCCTCACCGTTCTTGTCCCCTTCTGTCCCTGCATCCCAGTTCCCTTGTCCCTATCCCCAGAGCTACCTGAGCCCAGAGGTGCCAGTCCCCACATTCCTGTCCCCAAATCCCCATCCCCAAATTCCTGCCCCCTGTTCCTGTCCCCAGAGTCACCCTACATCCCCAATCCCACCAAGGTCCACTTTGGGTAACATGGACTTGCTCTGCTGCCATTGGGGACCTCTGAGGACACTGCAGCCCCCCTGTGCACCCTCCCCTCCCCATCCCTGGGGTTTCAGGCCTGTGCCCAGGGCACTCACCCCACAGGAGCAGCGCCACCTTCCCGGCCATCCCAGTGTCCCCAGCCATGTGGACTGGCTGTCACTCACTGCTGTGGCTGGCGGCTCTTTGGATGAAGGGGAAGGAAGCGAGGTCACGCCTGTCCCCATGTGGAGGTGGCCCTTGGCAGGAGCAGGGTGGCCACAAGCTGGGCAGAGGCTGGGGACAAGGCTGGGTGGGACAAGGTGAGACATGGGATTCCCAGGAGTGGGGGGCTCAGGGGGTTTGGTGAGGCAGGGTTCAGTCCCTGGGGAATGGGGATGCTGGGTAGGGGGAGTCACTGGGGATGGGGGTGCCATGCGAATGGGGGTCCCTAGAGCTGGGGGGGTCACAGAGATAGGAGTACCAGGGGAACCTGGGCTCCAGAGATTTGGGGTCAGGGGCTGGGGGAATGGTGGGTGCTGGGAGAATCAAGGTCCTGGGGGAAGGAGCATTTCAGGGGATGGAATGAACAGGAGAGGGTTCCTTGGAATGGGCTCCTGGGTCATGGAGATCAGTGGGGAATGTCAGTACTGGGATGGGCTTGCAGAGAGGGTGGGACATAAGGAATGGGGCTCCCATGGTTGGGTTCCCAGGGTAATGGGGGTGTCCGGGATGGGCAGTTGCTGGGTGAGCTGATGGGTCACAGCACCTTCCGTGGGTGCTTCAGATTTTGGGGTTACCCAGGGCCCAGCATAGCCCCCTCAAGGTGCCTGTAACCAGAGCGTCACCCCAGACTGATTCCGAGGGGCTCTGGGTGTCTGTCCCACCAACCCCCAGTGACTTTTCCCTCTCTTCCTTTTCATTTCCATCAATTTACCTGTCAATTTCTCAAGCCCCCACTTCATACCTTGATGATCCTGGAGAGGCTCTGAGCATGGAAAGGGGTTGGGGGAAGCCCAGGGTAGGGGAAGCAGGGGTGAGGGGTCTGCAGGGAGGGCTGGGGAGGCTGTGCAGGATGGGGGTGTCTGGCTCTGCCTCCCCAACAATTTCACTTTGTCTCTCCTGCAGCAGAAGGAAGAGGCCATTTGAAACCTTTGTCACATGGGGGATGGGTTCTTTCTTGGGGGGTCACATCCAGGGTGCTCCTGTGCTGGGGGGATCCTGTCCCAGGGAGGACACCTGGTGGCCAAGGGGGCCCTGTCCTGTGGCTTGACAGGACCCTCTGGGAGGGTCCAGAATTCTCCCTTCTAGCCCACCCCCTGCAGGATCTGAGCCATCAAGAGCAGCCAGGGAATGGAGCCCAGGGCAGGAAGGAGCTCCCAAACTCCTCCTCTTTGAAGCCAGTGGCCATGCAAGGGTGGGGCCCAGCCATGGCCCAGCCCCACTGCACAGGGATGGCCATTGCCCAGCCCTGCTCTGGCCAGCCCCAGGTGGCAGCCAGGACTTGAGGGTCCCCCTTGCCCCCTTGGCTTTGATTCTGGCAGCTTTAGAGCTGCTGCAGAGGTGAGAATTCTGTAGGGGGGAAAAGGCCTGCCTGTGGTTTGCTCAGCTCTGCAAGAAGCACAAACCCTGATGGGAGCCCAAGCAGTGGCTCTGTGAGGGCCTTTGATGGTTTTCAGAGCAGGCTTGGCTGAAAACACCCCTTGCAGGGGCAGCTGCGAGGGAACCAGTCCGGAAATGCAGCAATTGATCCTTTGTTCCTCTAGGTAAGGGACTGAGAGAGCCCCGGAAGTACTGCAAATCCCACACCAATCTGTTCAACAACATGATCGGGACCCTCCTTCTTGAACAAAACCTACAGCCTTCTGGAACCTCATGGAAAGAATGTTTGGTTTCAGACTAGAGCTGCCAAATAAGAAAGAAAAGTATAGAAATATCAAGCAGTGGCTCTGCCCCGTGGCTGTAGTGAAGCTCTGGGGATTGACCCTCTCTGGATTCCAGGTGTCCTCAAAGCTGCTCCATCCCTGTCCTCCTCACCTGAGTGAAAGGCTGACGGTTTGCAGGAATCATGGTGTAAAGCCACCAGAGGTGCTTTTGTGGACCCGAGACCTGCCTGGGGTCAGGCGCTGCCTTCCTTCCATTCAGGATCATGGAAAGAGGTCACAGGCGATGGGCAGGAAGTGTGCCTGGTCCCGGGACACTGCTATGTGGCCACTGGGCACTGGGATCCAACCTGCTGCTTTCGTGGCTTCTACCTGCTGCTGGTGGGTTTGCCGGGATCAATTGGCGCCCGTGAGTTTGCAAAAGGAGCCCCTGGTTCCCCTCCTCCCTCCTGTCCAAGGCCACCATGGGCCCTGAGGGGATGGAGCTCGACCGGGGCGCCCCCTGCTGGCCGGGAGTGCTCCCTGCAGCGCCCCCTCCTGGCCGCAGTTATAACTGCCACAAAAACCAACAGCGCTGAGCGGGAGGGAAAGTTCTGGTTTTGTGTTGTTGGTTCTGTACTGGTTTATAAATTTCCCAGTAAAGAGCTGTTATTCCTTTTATTACATTTTGGCCTGAAAGCCCCATAATCTTTGAAATGAAAAAAATGTTTTAGGCATGGGTCTTCTTTCCATTCCAGGAACGTTCCCACATAGATATTTCTCATTTCAATGAGTTGCCAAATCCTGAGTTCCAGTTTGGATGGGACGGACACCCCAACAGGAGACAGGGTCATACACTTGGCTACCTCATACTCTGCCTTTTAAGCTAGTTGGGCCACCAAGGGCCCACTCCCCAGCTGGCACTTCTGACAACCCGGCTTCTCAGGAGCTGGCTTTGGCAGAGTGTCACACTGTCCCCAGTGTGCCACGGCTGACAGACTGATGGACAGATGGGCCCTGTCTCACCAAAAGCAAGGCCTGACCCACCCCTGCCACACACAGGTGTTCCAAATGTCTGCAGAAATCATACTTTTCCTGTCTCTGGCACCCTGCCCTGTGCCATGGCCTGATCCTGCCTGCCCTGGAACCCACACAGGGCCTTTGTGACATCCTTGTGTAGGGAACACAGCAGAGGAGGGGTTTTGGGCAGGGAAGAAGAGAATCCAGAGCCTCCTGAAGGCTGCTTTGGCCATCAGGGCAAGGAAGGTCCAGAGCTCTGCCAGGTTCCTCTGGTGGAAGAAACGTGCTGTAGAAAACGTCTGGGGTTTGTTTCTTTTTGGGGGCTTTCCATAGAAATTGTTCCTTTTGTGACCCTTTGGACTCTGAACCTTGTTGCTGTTGCTGTTGGTTTTATTCTCTCTCAATGCTGTTGCAGGAAATTGTTCTTCTATCAGTCCTTTGGGATCTTTGTACGCGCACAGGGACAAAGAGGGGCAGTTTTGGTGGCAGCACACACACAAGGGGGTGCCAATGGGTGGGGACCCCCAGTTCCCCCCAGTTCCCCCAGTGTCACAGCACATTCCTGTAGATGTCACCGGCTTCCAGTGGTCGTCCCTGGAGTCCCCGCAGTTCCGCGTAGGTCACCTGGGGATCCTGGAGTGTGGTGGCACGGGGAGACGCTGCGAGAGACACGGGCTGTGGGTTCTGAGTGGGGTGACACTCATGGGTGACGTGTCCTTCTGTGTGTGTCGCCCCCATACTCACCCGCTGCCCTGTTGGTGACCATGACGTGGGTGTACAGCACCTCCCCCTCCTCTGGGGTGGCTCGAGAATCTGGGGGGGCCCTGAGGGAATAAAGGGGATGTGGGGGAAGGAATGGGAGGTCTTGGGGTTTGGGGTGAAGGTTAGAGGGTGGTTTCAGCCCCCACTCACCTTTCCTGATTCTTCCTGGCAGCTGCAAAGGAAAGAGGGGAGGGGTGACTGTGGGGTTCCTAGGCCCTGAGCCCTCTCAGGAATCTGAATGCCCACGAGACCCTCAATTTACCACAGGATCCCCAAGAATCCTTGAAGTCTCCCAGAATTAATGACCTTCCACAGGGCCCCCGACCAACTCAGCCTCAAGACCCCAAAGCCCGGCAGGGACAGAGACCCCTCAAACGCTCCCAGGGCCCCTGAAAGAACTTCCAACATCCCTGCAGGAGCCTCCAGCACCTCCCCAAAGCCCTACAGGACCCCCAGACAAGGTCATAATTATGGAGCTGTGTGTGCTGCCCTTTTGTTCCCCAATTCTGAGGTCCTCAACAGCTCCTTGGGACCCCTGCCCCCCATTGTCACCCACCCGCACAGTGCCACCGGTGCCAGGCCACAATGACACCCACAAGCAGGAGCAGGAACAGAAGGGCCCCATCGACCCCTGCAGCCACTGCAAGAAACAGAGGGGGACACATCAGGATCACCCATCACCCCAAGGATCCAGCACTCCCTTGTGACCACGTGTGAACCCACCTGCGTCCCTGTGCATCCCTGTGTCCTGCGGTGTCACCTCCAGGACACCAGGGGTGATGGTAGCATTGGCCACAGGCACTGTGGGGACAGAGACAGGGCTGAGGTCACAGGGAGGGGCTGGCAGCCGGTGTGGGGGGATAGGGACGGGTGGGAATGGGTGTGATGGGGGATGTCAGAATTGGGGTCACACCAGAGAGGGGTGAGGGGACAAGGGGAGAGGTGGAAGGACACAAGAAAGATGTGATGGGGGGCAAAGAGGTACCAAAGCAGGTGGCCTGAGCAGGCAATGGGGGCTCCCCGTGCCCATCCCTGCACCCACTGCTCACCGTGACACGGGGCCAGGTGCTGCTCTTTTGCACAGGCATCCCCTCAAGGCTCACCTGGCAGCTGTAATTCCCCAAGTGGGAGACTCCCACGGCGGGCACTAACAGCTGTGGGGACCCCTGTGGGCCCCCCACCACCTGCCCATCCTGGTAGAACACATGAAGGTGGGGGGCTTGGGGCCGAAGGGGTCTGGGGGTGGTGAGGCAGCTGACAGTCATGGGGGACTCCTTGGTGGGTTTCGGGGAAACCTCAAGCACTGGCACAGGGGAGAACTCAGGGCAGGAGAGAGGAAGGGGATTTGTGGCCCTGAGTCTCTGGGGAAGGGCTGTGGGGATGTTGGGGATCAGGGCTTCAGGGTGCTCACCATGCACTTTCACTGTCACCGGCGCTGACTCCTGCCACCCCCAGGATCCCACCTGGCCCTTGCAGCTGTAGCGGCCACTGTGGTTCAGCTGCAGAGGGGACAGGGACAGCTGGGTGCCATTGGGGAACACCCTCCGTTCCTCCTCCTCGTGGTAGAAGGACACCGAAGTGATCGGTTTGTCTTGCCAGCTCCGGCAGCGCAGTGTCACTGTTTCCCCCTCCAGCAGCACTCGTGCCGGCACCTGCAGCACCAGCCAGGCTGGGGGACAGGGGGGTCCTGTCACATGTCAGGCATCTGGAGGGTCCCCATGTCACCAGGACCTCCCCATTGGGTCACACCCAGTGCACCAGGGGTCCCCAGTACCCCCAGGGTTTTGCCCACACTGGGATGCTCTGGGATATCCCCAGAGCAGGGGACAGGCTCTGGTCACACCAGGAGGGGACCCATGGAGCTGAGCCCACCCAGAGCCCTTGGGGTCCCAGCCTGGGGACAACCAAACCTCCCTCACCGTCTGAGACGTTTATGGTGGGGCTGAGCCCACTGCCAGGTCTGTCACACCCATAGGTGCCACTATGGGTGACATTGAGGCGGTCGCGTCCCTGTTGCCACCAGCGCTGCCCGTTCCTGTACCAGGTGGTGTCACCGGCGCTCCCCGAGCCCTGGCAGGTCAGTGTCACCCGGCCCCATTCTACTGGCGGTGTCCAGGGGGGCTCCACGAGGAGCTGGGTGGTCTGGGCCCCTGCAGGTGACAGGGAACACCAGGCTGCCAGGGCCACCTTGGGGCTGGGGACAGTGGGGTGGAGACATGGCATTCACCTAGGACTCACCAGCGAGGCCGAGGGTCTGGGCTGAAAGGGAGAAGGGACAGGGCTGGGAGGGGGTGGCACTGCAGGAACAGTGGCACAAGGCATGGGGTGTGGGGTTTCTCTGAAACATCTCAGTGGGGGCTTTGGTGTGGCACAGAGATCTGAAGGACAGGGACACAGCAGCCAACACATGCTGAGGCATGGGGACCCTGTGCTGGCATAGGTCACCTCCACCAGCCCCACAGCCACAGCCCCATGGCCCTGTGCCCATGCTCCCATTCCCATGGCACCTGTCCCCATGGCCCAAGCACATGGTACTTGTCCCCTTGTCCCTGTCCCTGCATCCTTCTGTCCCTGTCCCTGCAGCTGCCCCAGCTACAAGGTTCCTTCTGCCACATCCATGTCCCCACATTTCCATCTCCCTGTCCCTGTCCCCCCATCCCAGTTCCACTCATCCTGTCCTCTTTTGCTGCCCCCACGGCCACCCCATAACTCTGGTCACACCGGGCTGCATGCCCTGCTGGCCTTGGGGACCTCTGGGGACCCTGCAGCCCCCCTGTGCACCCTCCCTTCCCCATCCCCAGGGTGTCAGGCCTGTACCCAGGGCACTCACCCCACAGGAGCAGCGCCACCTTCCTGGCCATCCCAGTGTCCCCAGCCATGTGGACTGGCTGTCACTCGCTGCTGTGGCCACCGCTCCCCTGGCTGGCGGCTCTTCGGATGAAGGGGAAGGAAGCGAGGTCACATCCGTCCCCACGTGTAGGTGGCCCTTGGTGGGGCAGGGTGGCCACAAGCTGGGCACAGGCTGGGGACAAGGCTGGGTGGGACAAAGTAGGACATGGGGTTCCCAGGAGTGGGGGGCTCAGTAGGTTTGGGGACCCAGGGCTGGGTGTCTAGGGGAATGGGAGATCCCTGGGATGGGGTGCCTGGGGAATGGGGGTGCTGAAGAGTGGGAGTCATTGGGAAGGGGGGGTGGCATGGCAATGGGGGTCCCCAGAGCTGGGGGGAACTCAGGGATGGGAGTCCCAGGAGAATGTAAGTTCCAGGGATTTGGGGTCAGGAGATGGAGGTCCTCGGGATGAGGGTGCCGGGGGAATGGGGAGTCCTGGGAGAATAAAGGCTCTGGAGAAAGGGAGATTTCAGGGGATGGAATGAACAGGAGAAGGTTCCTTGGGAGTGGGGTGCTGGCCCATGGAGATCCTGGGGAATGGTAGCGCTGGGATGGGGGTCCCAGGAATGGGGGGACATAAGGAATGGGGCTCCCATGTTTGGGTTCCCAGGGGAAGGGGGGTACCAGGGATGGGAAGTTGCTGGATGGGCACAGGAATCTCATCTCCTTTCCTGGGTGCCTCAGATTTTGGGGTGACCCAGGGAACAGCCCTGCCCAAATGGGGTGCTTGTTTCCTGTGCAGACATCACATGGGGTCCTCTGCTTCTGTGCCCTCCCATGCCCTTGATGCCTCCTCTCTTTATTTCTCTTTTTTCTTTATTTTCCTCACTTTTGTGCTAGGTCCCCTCCCCCCCAGTTCCCGGCTCAGCAATCACAGGGAGCACCTGAGCAGGGAAGGGGTTGGGGGGACCAAGGGGAATGGGAAAATGGGGAGTGGGGAGTGCAGGGAAGGGTGGGGAGGCTGTGGGAGATGGAGGTGTTGGGCTGTGCCGCCTCAACCATTTCACTTTCTTTTTCCTGGACAAGAAGGAAGAGGCTGTTTGTGCTCAGTTTCAGACGGGAAAGGGGTGGGGGGGGCGGGGGGGGTGTCTGTCCTGGGGGGGCACATCCAGGGGGCTCCTGTTCTGAGAGGATCCTGTCCCAGGGGGTGACACATCCTGGAATGGGGGAACCTTTACCAGAGGGTGGCGGTTCCAGAAATGTCCCTGCACATTCCTGGCCAGGAGTCTGTCCCAGGGGTGGCACATCCTGGAGACCCCTGTCAATCCAAGGGTGGGGCCCAGCCATGGCCCAGCCCCACTGCACAGGGATGGCCATTGCCCAGCCCTGCTCTGGCCAGCCCCAGGTGGCAGCCAGGACCTGAGGGTCCCCCCTGCCCCCTTGGCTTTGATTCTGGCAGCTTTAGAGCTGCTGCAGAGGTGAGAACTCTGTGGGGGCAGAAGGCCTGCCTGTGGTTTGCTCAGCCCTGCAAGAAGCACAAAACCCAAAGGGAGCCCAAGCAGTGGCTCTGGGAGGGCCTTTGATGGTTTTCAGAGCAGGGCTGGATGGAAACCACCCCTGCAGTGGCAGCTGGGAGGGAACCAGTCCGGAAATACAGGAATTGATCATTTTGTCCCTGTCCCCAAGGGACTGACAGACCTCCAGAACTCCTGCAAATCCCACACCAATCTGCTCAGTAACCTGACCCAGACCCTCCTCCTCCTTCCTGCCTTGCCGTGGGTGGACAGTGGCTGGATGCCCCACCCACCACAGCCACTCCCTCACTGCCCTCTGCACCTGAATGGGGAGAGAAAATTGAGCAAAGGATTCCTGGGTTTAGACAAGCACCAGGAGAGATCACTCATCAAATCCTGTCATGGGCCAGACTGCCTCGGATTTAGAGATATGAATTGAATTTATTGCTGTCAAAATCAGAGCAGGATAAGGAGAAGCCAAATAAACCCTTCAATACACCTTCTTCCTGTTATTCATAACTATGTAGTCATTGGCTTTCTCTATTATATTGATTTTTGCCAACTATTTTGATACAATACAGTTTCTAATCACTTTTTTACAGCTTTTGATACACTACAGTTTGTCAGCCTTTCTACCCTAATCACTGTGTAGAATATATATTTCAGTGTGATAAATATAGTTAGGGCTCTCACAAAATATCAAGATAGAGACAATGTGTTGTGTTTTACAACATGAAATGTTGCAGAAGTAGCTAATGCCTTTATTTGTGTAACTAAGTGACAATGGTGAGAATAACTCAGATAATTGTGTGAAATAGCTAATGTTGATTGAATGTACTGGTGGAGTATCTCATCTGTATAATAAGAACACACTGAAAAGTAGCAAGTAAATAAACATCAAAAGAAAGATTGCAAAGAGGAATTTACCACTGACCCTTTGTTTACCAAGAACTGTCAAACCGCAAAACAGGGGGGCCTTGTGAGAACATATAAGATATAAATTTACTCTGCAGTATGGCATGTACTTTGTGAAAATGAATCAAGGGCCAAACCAAGCAAAAGAATTCCTGGGACATGTAAACTGGAAAGAATATTTGAATGTGTGTAACCCTGCTGAGTATGTATTTAAGCAATACAATGAAAAGGCGTGTAAGACAAATTGTTGTAGTTAACGGTGTGCCTCTGGCATTTGCCAAGCACCCAGCATGCTGTTTACTGATCCTTTTATCTCTTATTAATAATTTACAAATTCTAAAGAGTGAGCCTTGTTTCTCACATGGTTTAATCAAAAGCTGCATTTTGTGTACAATAAGAGTTAAAAGGGTCATGTGCCCCCCTGGCACTGGGAGGGGGAATGAGGAGCCCCATGGGTGCTGTGAAGAGCAAGAAGAGACCCCCAAGGAAAATTAATACTCCCCAGTGCCCCCAGTGCCTCCCAGTGCCTCCAGTGCCCCCAGTGTCACAGCACGTCATTGTAGTGACGGGGGTCTCACTGTCCCTTTTAGGTTCCCAACAGCTCCACGTTGGTCACATGTGGATCCTGAGATGGGGCAGGGCCAGGGGACACCTGTGGGGGCCATGAGAGTGACACCAGCTGTGGGGACCTGGGTGGAGGGTGACACTCATGGGTGATGTGTCCCTGTCCCCTCCCTGAATTCTCCCACTGCCTGCTCGGTGCCAACATTCACTTTCTCATTCCTGTAGCAGAAAGAAGAGGTCATTGGTCTGGTTTATAGAATCCTTCCAACCACTGCTCTCCCAACAACTCCCTCACAAGAAAAACACAAACTAATCCCAAAGAAATGAGACTTTTTTGCTCTCTTTATGATTCCCTTGGTGCATCCCACAGCAGCATTTGCTTATGGATAACAGAGAGGGTGGAATCTCCCTGAGTGTCCAACAGCTCCATGGGATTGTTCCCTGCCTGCTGGGCAGCAACCCAGCCCATAAGGAAGCCTTTTGTTGGGCCATCTTTAGGAACTCTCCCCATTTTGCTCATTCCCATCCTGAAACTTGATTGACTTTCCATGGAGGAAGGGGAGAAGCTCTGTCCATCCTTGGGACATTGCACAGGAATCTCTGGAAATGCCTGTGTGTGCCTCAGGGTCTGATTCCCTGGTAAATCCACTCCAGCCTGCCCTGAATTCCCCTGCCTGGGCACTCCCCGCTCCTGCTGTGACACCCCTGTTCCCCAGCCCCTCATGTGCAGCCCCTCCTCAATATTTTCACACTTTTCCCTCTTTTATGGTGTGCATGTCCAGAACCCAAAGCTTCCTTCCAGGAGGTTCCAGAAGGCTGCAGGTTTTTTAAAGACACAGGGTCCAGGTTATGTTGTTGAGCAGATTGCTGTTGTCTTTGCAGTAATTTTGTGGTTTTCTTAGTCCTTTGGGCAAAGGGACAAAATGAGCAATTGCTACAATTCTGGGCTGGTTCCCTCCCAGCTGCCCTTGCAGGGGGCTTTCCAGCCAGCCCTGCTCTGAAAACCATCAAAGGCCCCTACAGAGCCACTGCTTGGGCTCCCTTTGGGTTTTGTGCTTCTTGCAGGGCTGAGCAAACCACAGGCAGGGCCTTTTACCCCCACAGAATTCTCACCTCTGCAGCAGCTCTAAAGCTGCCAGAATCAAAGCCAAGGGGGCAGGGGGGACCCTCAGGTCCTGGCTGCCACCTGGGGCTGGCCAGAGCAGGGCTGGGCAATGGCCATCCCTGTGCAGTGGGGCTGGGTCATGGCTGGGCCCCACTCTTGGATGGCCACTGGCTTCAAGGACCAGGAGTTTGGGAGCCTCTTCCTTGCCTGGGCTCCATTTCTGAGCTGCTCTTGCCGGCTCAGATCCAGCAGGGGACAAGGAAGAATGGAAAAGTCTGGCCACCCTCCAGACCTTCCATGCCCCAGGACAGGATCCCCTTGCTCAGCATGCAGCATGTGTTCCCCCTGGGACAGGATCCCTCCAGGAAAGAACCCGCCCCCAGTGTAACAAACATGTCAAACAGCCTCTTCCTTCTTCTGCAGGAAAATGAAAATGCTGGAGGTGGGTGGAGTGGGGTGGGGAAGCTTGATAGTCCCATCCTGCACAGCCTCCCCAGCCCTCCCTGCAGACCCCTCACCCCTGCTTCCCCCACCCTGGACTTCCTTCAACTCGTTTCCTGCTTGTGGCCTCCACAGAATCATCAAGACACGAACTGGGGGTTGTGAAATTGAGGGGGAAAATGACGGGAGTGGAAATAAAGAAGAGAAAAAGCCCCTGGGGGCTATAGGGACCCAGGCCCAGACCTTCTTGGAACCTACCTGGGGTGACCCTCCCAAAAAACAAGAATCCTGGGGGAACTTTGCTGGGCCCTGGGTCACCCAAAAATCTGAGGCACCCAGGGAAGGAGCTTTGACCCACGGGCTCACCAAGCCAATGCCCATGCCTGGTGCCCCCATTCCCCTGGGATCCCAAACATGGGAGCCCCATTCCTTCTATCCCCCCTTTCCTGGGACCCCCATCCAATTACTGCCATTCCCCAGGATTTCCATGGCCCAGGACTCCATTTGCAAGGAACCCTCTCCTGTTCATTCCATCCCCTGAAATCTCCCTTTCTCCAGAGCCTTTTTTTCTCCCAGGACTCCCCATTCCCCCGGCACCCTCATCCCGAAGACCCCCATCTCCTGACCCCAAATCCCTGGGGCCCACATTCCCCTGGGACTCCCATCCCTGAGTTCCCCCCAGCTCTGGGGACCCCCATTGCCATGCCACCCCCCCTTCCCAATGACTCCCACTCTTCAGCACCCCCATTCCCCAGGCACCCCATCCCAGGGATCTCCCATTCCCATGGACACCTAGCCCTGGGTCCCCAAACCCACTGAGCCCCCCACACCTGGGAACCCCATGTCCTACTTTGTCCCACCCAGCCTTGTCCCCATCCAGTGCCCAGCTTGTGGCCACCCTGCCCCACCAAGGGCCACCTACACATGTGGGGACGGATGTGACCTCGCTTCCTTCCCCTTCATCCGAAGAGCCGCCAGCCAGGGGAGCGGTGGCCACTGCAGCGAGTGACAGCCAGTCCACATGGCTGGGGACACTGGGATGGCCGGGAAGGTGGCGCTGCTCCTGTGGGGTGATTGCCCTGGGCACAGGCCTGACACCCTGGGGATGGGGAGGGGAGGGAGCACAGGGGGGCTGTGGGGTCCCCTGAGGTCCCCAAGGCCAGCAGGGCATGCAGCCCAGTGTGACCAGAGTTGTGGGGTGGCCGTGGGGGCAGCAAAAGAGGACAGGATGAGTGGAACTGGGATGGGGGGACAGGGACAGGGGGATGGAAATGTGGGGACATGGATGTGGCAGAAGGAACCTTGTGGCTTGGGCAGCTGGGGAGACAGGGATAGGAACACAGGGATGCAGGGACAGAGACAAGGGGACAAGTACCATGTCCTTGGGCCATGGGTACAGATACCATGGGAATGGGAGCATGGGCACAGGGCCATGGGGCTGTGGCTGTGAGGCTGGTGGGGGTGACCTGTGCCAGCACAGGTTCCCCATGCCTGAGCATGTGTTGGCTGCTGTGTCACTGTCCTTCAGACCTCTGTGCTACACCAAAGCCCCCACTGAGAAGTTTTGGAGAAACCCCACACCTCAATGCCCCTGAGCCTCTGTTCCTGCAGTGCCACCCCCTCCCAGCCCTGTCCCTTCTCCCTTTCAGCCCAGACCCTCGGCCTCACTGGTGAGTCCTCGGTGAATGCCATGTCCCCACCTCACTGTCCCCAGCCCCGTGCTGGCCCTGGCAGCCTGGTGTCCCCTGTCACCTGCAGGTGCCCAGAGCACCCAGCTCCTTGTGGAGCCCCCCTGGACACCGCCGGTGGAATGGGACTGGGTGACACTGACCTGCCAGGGCTCAGGGAGCGCCGGTGACACCACCTGGTACAGGAACGGGCGGCGCTGGTGGCAACAGGGACACGACCGCCTCATTGTCACCCATAGTGGCACCTATGAGTGTGACAGACCCGGCAGTGGGCTCAGCCCCACCATGAATGTCTCAGACGGTGAGGGAGGTTTGGTTGTCCCCAGGCTGGAACCCCGAGGGCTCTGGGTGGGCTCAGCTCCCTGGGTCCCCTCCTGGGGTGACCAGAGCCTGTCCTCTTCTCTGGGGATATCCCAGAGCATCCTAGTGTGGTCAAAAGCGCGGGGGTAATGGGGGCCCCTGGTGCGCTGGGTGTGGCCCAGTGGGGAGGTCCCAGTGACATGGGGATGCTCCAGATCCTTGAGATGTGACAGGAGCCCCCTGTCCCCCAGACTGGCTGGTGCTGCAGGTGCCGGCACGGATGCTGCTGGAGGGGGACACGGTGACACTGCGCTGCCGGAGCCTGCGAGACAAGCCAATCACCTCGGTGTCCTTCTACCACGAGGAGGAGGAACTGGGAGTGCTCCCCAATGGCACCCAGCTGTCCCTGTCCCCTCTGCAGCTGAACCACAGCGGCCGCTACAGCTGCAAGGGCCAGGTGGGATCCTGGGGGTGGCAGGAGTCAGCTCCAGTGACAGTGACAGTGCACGGTGAGCACCCCAAAGCCCCCACCCCAACACTTCCACAGCCCTTCCCCAGAGACTCGGTGCCACAAATGCCCCTTCCCTCTCCTGCCCTGAGTTCTCCCCTGTGCCGGTGCTGGAGGGTCCCCCCAAGCCCACCGAGGGATCCCCCCTGACTCTCAGCTGCCTCAGCACCCCTAGACCCCTGAAGCCCCAAGCCCCCCTCCTGCATGTGTTCTACTGGGATGGGCAGGTGGTGGGGGGCCCACAGGGGTCCCCACAGTTGCTTGGTGCCCACCATGGGAATCTCCCACTTGGGGAATTACAGCTGCCAGGTGGGCCTTGAGGGGTGCCCGTGCGGAAGAGCAGCACCCGGCTCTGTGTCACAGTGAGCAGTGAGTGGGGGGATGGGCAGGGGAACCCCCCATTGCCTGCTCAGGCCACCTGCTTGGGTACCTCTTTGCCCCCCCTTACATCTTTCTTGTGTCCTTCTACCTCTCCCCTAGTCACCTCACCCCTCTCTGGTGTGACCCCAATTCTGACATCCCCCATCACACCCATTCCCACCCGTCCCTATCCCCCCCACACCGGCTGCGAGCCCATCCCTCTGGCCTCAGCCCTGTCTCTATCCCCACAGTGCCTGTGGCCAATGCCACCATCACCCCTGGTGTCCTGGAGGTGACACCGCAGGACACAGGGATGCACAGGGACGCAGGTGGGTTCACACGTGGTCACAAGGGAGTGCCGGATCCCTGGGGTGATGAGTGACCCTGATGTGTCCCCCTCTGTTTCTTGCAGTGGCTGCAGGGGTCGGTGGGGCCCTTTTGTTTCTGCTCCTCTTGTGGGTGTCATTGTGGCCTGGCACTGGTGGCACCCTGTGGGTGGGTGACAATGGGGGAATGGGGGTCTCAAGGAGCTGTTGAGGACCTCAGAACTGGGGAACAATAGGGCAGTACACACAGCTCCATAATTATGACCTTTTCTGGGGGTCCTGTAGGGCTTTGGGGAGGTGCTGGAGTGTCCTGCAGGGATTTTGGTTCTTCTTTCAGGGGCCCTGGGGGTATTTGAGGGGTCTCTGTCCCTGCCAGGCTTTGGGTTCTTGAGGCTGATTTGGTCGGGGGTGCTGTGGAGGTTCAGGAATTTTGGGAGACTTCAAGGATGCTTGGGGATCCTGTGGCAAATTGAAGGTCTTGTGGGCATTCAGGATTCCTGAGAGGCCTCAGGGCCCAGGAACCCCACAGTCACCCCTCCCCTCTTTCCTTTGCAGCTGCCAGGAAGAATCAGGAAAGGTAAGTGGGGGCTCAAACCACCCTCTAACCTTCACCCCAAACCCCAAGACCTCCCATTCTCTCCCCCACATCCCCTTTATTCCCTCAGGGCCCCCCCGGATCCCCCAGCCCCCCCAGAGGAGGCGGAGGTGCTGTACACCCACATCGTGGTCACCAAGAGGGCAGCAGGTGAGTATGGGGGGGACACACGCAGAGGGACACGTCACCCATGAGTGTCACCCCACCCAGATCCCACAGCCCGTGTCTCTTGCAGCGTCCCCCCGTGCCACCACACTCCAGGATCCCCAGGTGACCTACGCGGAACTGCGGGGACCCAAGGGGCAACCACGGGAACCCAGTGACATCTACGGGAATGTGCTGTGACACTGGGGGGAACTGGGGGGAACTGGGGGGAACTGGGGGTCCCCACCCATGGGCACCCACTCATGTGTGTGCTGCTGCTAAGAACTGCCCCTCTTCCTCCCTGTGGGGGCACAAAGATCCCAAAGGACTGATAGAAGAACAATTTCCTGCAACAGCATTGAGAGAGAATAAAACCAACAGCAACAGCAACAAGGTTCAGAGTCCAAAGGGTCACAAAAGGAACAATATCTACAGAAAGCCCCCAAAAAGAATCAAACCCCAGACATTTTCCACAGCACATTTCTTCCACCAGAGGAACCTGGCAGAGTGCTTGATCTTCCTTGCTCGGATGGCCACAGCAGCCTTCAGGAGGCTCTGGATTCTCTTCTTCCCTGCCCCAAACCCCTCCTCTGCTGTGTTCCCTACACAAGGCTGTCACAAAGGCCCTGTGTGGGTTCCAGAGCCTCCCCCTTTTCCAGGGACGACAGGATCAGGCCATGGCACAGGACAGGGTGCCAGAGACAGGAAACATTTGATGTCTGGAGACATTTAGAACACCTGTGTGTGGCAGGGGTGGGTCAGGCCTTGCTTTATGTGAGACTGGGCCCCATCTGTCCATCAGTCTGTCAGCCGTGGCACACTGGGGACAGTGTGACGCTCTGCCAAAGCCAGCTCCTGAGTGGCCAAGTGAGCAGAAGTGCCAGCTGGGGAGTGGGCCCTTGGTGGCCCAACAGGGTTCAAAGGCAGAGAATGAGGAAGCCAAGTCTCTGACCTTGTCTCCTCTTGGGGTGTCTGTCCCATCCACGCTGGAACTCAGGATTTGGCAACTCATTGAAATGAGAAATTTCTGCCAAGGAAAGATGGAATGTTCCTGGAATGCAAAGAAGACCCATACCTAAAACATTTTTTCATTTCCGAGGTTATGGGGCTTTCAGGCAGAAGTGTAGTAAAAGGAATAACGGCTCTTTACTGGGAAATTTATAAACCAGTACAGAACCAACAACACAAAACCAGAACAGTCCCTCCTGCTCAGTGCTGTTGGTTTTTGTGGCAGTTATAACTGCGGCCAGGAGGGGGCGCTGCAGGGAGCACTCCCGGCCAGCAGGGGGCGCCCCGGTCGAGCTCCATCCCCTTCAGGGTCCATGGTGGCCTTGGACGGGAGGGAGGAGGGGAACCAGGGGCTCCTTTTGCAAACTCACGGGCACCAATTGATCCCGGCATAACCACCAGCAGCAGGTAGAAGCCACGAAAGCAGCAGGTTGCATCCTAGTGCCTAGTGGTCGCATAGCAGTGTCCCGGGACCAGGCACACGTCCTGCCCATTGCCTGCGACCTCTTTCCATGATCCCGAATGGAAGGAAGGCAGCGCCTGACCCCAGGCAGGTCTCGGGTCCACAACAGCACCTCTGGTGGCTTTACACCACAATTCCTGCAAACCCTCAGCCTTTCACTCAGGTGAGGAGTACAGGGATGGAGCAGCTTTGGGGACACCTGGAATCCAGAGAGGGTCACTCCCCAGAGCTCCACGACAGCCACGGGGCAGAGCCACTGCTCGATATTTCTATACTTTTCTCTCTTATTTGGCAGCTCTAGTCTGAAACCAAACATTCTTTCCATGAGGTTCCAGAAGGCTGTAGGTTTTGTTTAAGAAGGAGGGTCCTGATCATGTTGTTGAACAGATAGGTGTGGGATTTGCAGTACTTCCGGGGCTCTCTCAGTCCCTTACCTAGTGGAACAAACGATCAATTGCTGCATTTCTAGACTGGTTCCCTCGCAGCTGCCCTTGCAGGGGGCTTTCCAGCCAGCCCTGCTCTGAAAACCATCAAAGGCCCTTGCAGAGCCACTGCTTGGGCTCCCTTTGGGTTTTGTGCTTCTTGCAGGGCTGAGCAAACCACAGGCAGGGCCTTTTACCCCCACAGAATTCTCACCTCTGCAGCAGCTCTAAAGCTGCCAGAATCAAAGCCAAGGGGGCAGGGGGGACCCTCAGGTCCTGGCTGCCACCTGGGGCTGGCCAGAGCAGGGCTGGGCAATGGCCATCCCTGTGCAGTGGGGCTGGGCCATGGCTGGGCCCCACCCTTGGATGGCCACTGGCTTCAAGGAGCAGGAGTTTGGGGGCTCCTTCTTGCCCTGGGCTCCATTTCTGAGCTGCTCTTGCTGGCTCAGATCCTGCAGGGGGTGGGCTAGAAGGGAGAAGTCTGGACCCTCCCAGAGGGTCCTGTCAAGCCACAGGACAGGGCCTCCTTGGCCATCAGGTGTCCTCCCTGGGACAGGATCCCCCCAGCACAGGAGCACCCTGGATGTGACCCCCCAAGAAAGAACCCATCCCCCATGTGACAAAGGTGTCAAATGGCCTCTTCCTCCTGCTGGGGGAGAGACAAAGTGAAAGTGTTGGGTAGGCACAGCCAGACACCCCCATCCTGCACAGCCTCCCCAGCCCTCCATGCAGACCCCTCACCCCTGCTTCCCCCACTCTGGGCTTCCCCCAACCCCTTTCCTGCTCAGGACCTCTCCAGGATCATCAACGTCTGAACTGGGGGCTTGTGAAGTTGAGGGGTAAAATGATGGAAATGGAAATTAAGAGACAAAAACTTCACTGGGGGTTGGTGGGACAGAGACCTAGAGCCCCTTGGAATAAGGCTGGGGTGACCCCCTTGTGGGGGGATTACTTGTGGGGTTACCTGTGGGGTCTGTGCTGGGCTCTGGGTAATCCCAAAATCTGAAGCACCCAAGGAAGGAGCTGTGACCCATCAGCCCACCCAGCAACTGCCCTGTGATAGTCTGTCTGAAATTTCTCTCATTTGTCTCATGATTTTCATCATAAAAAAGGACAGAAACTGAGACCACCCCAAGATCCTGTTTGATATCCGGGTTTGACGAAAGTCTGCCAAGCTTACAAGGCCGAGACGTAACTCCCAGCCTGCCAAGTAATTGTGCAAAGGAGCACCTTGACCCATTTTGCAACAATAAGCCTTGGAATTTCCCTGCCTCTCAGCTTGGATGGACTCTTTTCTGGAATAACCTTTAAGTAGTTCCCACAGAAGACCCTTCATCTGTTCTGCAACCACCATGACTGACTGACTGAGATGGGAGAAGCCTCTTCTCCAAGGACTGAGACATGAAACCCTCACATAAAGAAAACTCATTTTCTTCCCAAGGATTGAGACTGAAACCTGGGGGGAACTGGCGGGGGGAACAGAACAGACTGTGATGTTTGCTTGCGGGTGCAGACTGTGATGTTTGCTTGCGGGTAGTGATTATTGGGACTATTGGACCAAGAAGGAAACTATTGCATTATTTTCCCCCCCTCTTTTGCAATCCTCCATAGGATAAAAACCCCCAGGTTAGCCAGTCCAATTGGAAGATCTTCCCCGGGCTTAGAACAACTCCTTGACTGACAAAACCTCGACTGGACCCCTAAGGATCCTGTCGCATCCACGGGCGGTAGCTATAGCCTCCTCTTTTCTCTTTATCCCCCTACTTTTCCAGATGCTTTCCCTGCTTTCCCTCTTTTCCCTCACACGCATTTTTGCTGTAATCATTCAATAAAATACACTGTTTTGATTGTTACTGCAAACCCTTTTGCTGTGTTGGTATTTTGTACTGAGAAATCCTTTGGAAACGAATCATCACGAAATCCATCAATAAGGACGGTTCGTGACACCCAAGCACTGCACTTACCTCTCCAGCATTGCTTTCCAAGAAAACCAGGGGAAGGCAATATGTGTGTAGCTCATGGTATTTGACAGTGTCTAAAACTTGTGAAGTCATGGGTCTTTGAGGTTAGATCGATTTGGAATTAATAGGATGGAGAAGTAGTGCAAGATGGAAAAGGGGAGCATAAAGATAAATAGAGTAAAACATCTTGGAATGTTTCTCTCCATTTTTATTTCATTTCTTAAAAGCTGTTTCAGTTTTCCCATCATCTTCTCCTCAGTCCTGTTTGCTCTTTCCATGAACCTTTCCTGGAGAACGAGGTGCAGCTTCTGTCACAAGATGTGCCACCAACTGCAGCTTCTCTTGGCTTTCCACACCGTGCGTGCAGCACGACTCTTTCAGCAAAGAAAGACTAAGGTTTGAGAACTTGACAACTTGTTCTTTCTTTTCCTTGTGGGCTGGCCTGTTGGGCCATTGGTCAGGTTTTCATTCTTATTGTTCTACCCTAAGAAACCATGACGGGCTCCCAGGAATTGTTAGGGAATGCAAGCCTGACTGAATGCCGAGAGAGAATCTCCAGAGCTTGCAGCCAGAAATGGAGAGCTGTGTGATAATCATTCCATCATCCCCATGGACACCTTGAAAGCGATCTAGAAGATGAAAATGGGCTGACAGAGGGAGTTTGTTTCTTCGTTCAGTTCAGATGCTTCTGCATCTCATGCACTGATAAAAATCAGTTCATGGAAAGCAGCAGTACAACTGGAGCTCTGAGGAGGTGAGTGAAAGAATCTGTAGAGGAGAAATGCAGGGAATGACCTGGTGAACTTTGTCTGTAAGAAGGGTCATTTTTCCTAATAATTTCCAATCCATTTCCTCTGCTATTTTCCTTCTTAACAAGGCCATTTTCAGCCCAGATTCCCCATGAAATGGGAACCCTGAGCTTGTGGAAGTGCCTGAAAGATGCCCTGTTCCTCTGCAGGGAGCCTGAGGCTGAAGCAGGAGCCTGAGCCCTCCCTGGGGCAGCCTCCTCCGAGCTGGAATTTGTGCCGGGCTGGGAGAGGAGGAGGAGGAGGGGGAGAAGGCTGGCGCTGTGTGGCAGGAGCAGGAGGTTTGGGCCGCAGGACATTCCGTCTGCGCCGCTGCCCCGCAATGGGCGGCCGTGCCCGGGGCTCTGGGCCTGGCCCCGCGTGCGCTGAGCTCCCGACACTGCGGGAGCTGCCCGGGCTGGGCTCAGCTTCCCGCTGGGACTGGGCAGCAGGCTGGGCTCCAGCTGGGATCAGCAGCAGCTGGGAATACCTCTGGGCATCTCCATTAGCTGCTGCTGCTGCTGCTCGGAAGAAATAAGGAAGAGAGTCAAGAAATTCTGGTTTTTCTTCCTCCTGGTGGATTTTTTCATTTGATTTGACACTTGAGAGGCAATTTCTGTGATGGCCTCTGTCAGTTGATTCTATTTCAGCAGCAGAAGCAGCAATAGGGCTGTGTTTGTGCACTGCAAATGTGGCCTGTGAGGCTGCTTTTTTCTCCTTGACTTTGTGAGTATTCAAGATCTGCTCATCATGGTGCCTGCAACAAAAAGCCCAAGTTCCCTGTCATGAAAGCACTCTGGGAAGCACTGATTGAAAAAGGCAGTTGCCCTTTTACAGATAAAATTCAAGTGGCAAGCAGAAGAGGGACAAGAGCAGCCATGATCTCCAATTCCCAAGGCAAAGGCGCCAGCAGCCTCCTGCTGTCCCCTCAGGGTGAATAAAACAGTGCTGAAAACAGCGCTGGAACCTGATCCTGATCCTTTCTTGCTCTGCAGGCTGGGTCAGGGCAGCTCTGGAAGTGTGGTGCAAAGTCTGATCCTCAATCTCCTGGCAAATGACAGAGCTGAGCTGATCTCAGCCTGGAATCCCTGTGGATTGGCAGCAAGGACTCATACCAGATGTGACTCATGTGTTTGCAACAAGCACAGCATCCACTGGCAGGGAATGATTTTCTCTTCATCCTTCCCACTCTCCAGGTATTTCTCTAGGAAAATCCCCTCTCTGCAGGGGACAGGGCAGTAGAGATGGAAGGTTCTGTGTGCCTCAAAAAGCCATCAGCCTGTTCACCCCAAAGCTCTGCCACTCACAGCCACCAGTTCTGCACAGAGCAGCAGCAAACTGGTGACTCCTGGCACTGCCTGAGGTCTGAACTGAGAAGTGTGGATCAAGCTTGAAGTGTTTTCTAGTGGGAAGTATTTGACACAGTTCCCTCCAGATTCTGGTTCTGGGTCAGTGCCACAGCAGCTCTGGGGAGTGTTTCTGTCTACAGGGTCTCCCCAGGCTGCAGCTGGAGCTCGGGGCCTCCTTCCAAACTACAGCACAGTAAAAGATATGTACTAAGGTCCCAATGAAAAATCCTCTTTTGAGCCTTCTTGAGTGTCTCTCAACTCCTAATTCTGATTGCAAAATGCTATTTAGGAAGATCAGAGGGATCAAAATCAGGAGATTTTTGTGGATTTTTGTAAAAATGCTTTTTGAATCTTTAGGATGGAGGGGTTTTCAGTGAGGTCATTATTCCTCTTACAAGTTTCTCAGCATGCTGTTGTTTTGACTTTCCACTCTTACCTCCTGCCAACTCTTACCTGCCCAGAGCCCATTGTTTAGCTGAGAGCTGCCATGCCCAGGTGCCACTTGCTGAGCATCACCTGCATGAGGCCTCAGGTGCTCCCTAAGGAAAACTCCCTTCATCATATTCTTTGCAGAACCAGGGAAGATTTTGCTTGCTCAGTTGGGCAGTGGAAGAGTTTTCTATTCAAACCTACTCTGTGTGGCATCACTGATGTATTTTTGACTCAGAGAAATCTGTTTATTTTCTGCTTTTAAATGAGGAGTGAGCAGCTCCATGAGCAGCAGCACAGCAGAGGAAACACAAACAGGCTGTTACTCAAACACCATCTCTGAAGGGATTGTGCTCTGCTTTTCAGATGAGATTAAGAGCTCAATTACAGTAGAGAAAGAGGCTTTCATTAAATCACACATAGAGCATAATAAGGACAAATTACAAAGCTCTTCAGAACAAAGTCTGTGTCAGACTGCTGGGTAAGGAGGCCCTTTAGGAGAGGCCTTCAGAGGTTTCTCCTGCCCTTCAGAAGAAATGAGTCCTACACACCTCATCTCACCATGTTTTTGAGGAAAGCACACAACCAGAATCCTATGGGGCATCTCATTCTTTGAATGCCTCTCTTCCAGGGGCTGAGATGAGCAGTATAAGCAGCTCCCCCCTGATGTCTGTACTGAGTGGGGTGAAGCCTCAGGGTATGTGAAATACAAAGCTGTGTTTGGTGTCAGGTACAGACAGGCAATGTGTGTATTTGGGATTGTGATGTGTGTGCACACCGACCATGGGACAGCTGCGAATTCTAACAATAACTGAGGAAAGTCAAGCATGGAAGAAGGCCTTTGAACCTGGCTTTTGTTTGCAATTAACTTTGGTAGATTTAGGAGCATTTGAATTAAAGCATTAAGGATGTTGCTTTTTGCTTGTAGTCAGCCTTAAAGAGTGCTGCAATAATAACCTTTGAAGTATAATTTTAGAATATTGCTTGTATCCTTGAAATTATAGCTTTGGAATATATATAAAGGAAAAAATGCTTATTTCACACCTTAACAAAACCGAGAAAAACAGCTTGAGAAAGGAAGATGAACATCATCTCAAGGATTTATAATTGTGACCAAGGGAAGCTGGACATCACTGTTATGAGATTTATAGTCATTGTAATTGAAAAGGTGGGCCCACGTCTGGGGAGCTGGACTTCACCAGATGGTATTCATCTTTATTGTTGCAGAAACTGGACCAACATCTGGGAAACTACCAACACCATCTGGGGATCCTCCTTTTTGGGACGCATCCTGAAGAAAAACTAAATTACAATAGTGTATCAAATTGTGATGTAAAAATTGGTAATAGGAACTGCTGATGAGTAAAAAAATTGGAATAGAAACTGCTGAGAAAGCTTATGAGTACCCCTATAAATACCTGTAAGCCCCAAATATCAGCGTGCAGTTGGAGGGAAAGCTTCCTCCACCATACCCATCTCTGTTTTGCTCATACTTTACTATATTAATTAATAAATTGATTTTTGCTTGAATATTGACCTAGTCAAAGCTTCTCATTTATTACAGTTAGTGCTGATGTGCACAGTTTAGAAGTGCATTAGTTTGTTCTGCTAACACAGAAAAAGCCCAGAAGCTCAGTGTTGTCTTAGTCCCACACTGGTATGAGGAGATGACATGTGGAGTTTAAAGAATTTTAAGGCCCAGCAGCTAAGGGATGAATCAACTATCTAAAGCCAGACTCTAGACATAACTGTTTCATTCCAGCTCTCCTGCCATGCTCTCCTGTCTGCAAAAGCCTCCACCAAAAATCCTGCAGATCAGTAGGTGAGGAAAGAACAGATTTGAGCCCCTCACGCAGAGGAGAGAGCTCAGAGACCCTCAAGGCAGAGAGATCCCTCCCTGAGCAGCCAGGCTGCCCAAACTTTCAAAATCAAAGCTCCAGTGTGCAAATCCCACAGACAGAAATAGCCACTGGCCTCTGGGTTTGCAGGTGACTGTACAAGTGTGAACCTGGAGCTGAGGGATTGGATGCTTTGCCCTCCCCAGAAACCCAAGGCACTGCATGGCAGAGCTCAAAGTGGCCAGCAAAGGGTTACAGGGCTGCCCAGGATCCTGCACCTGGGAAAGGGCAAGTCCAGGTTCAGTCACAGAGTTGTGCCCTCTTGGTTTTGTTCCCTTGTTTTTCTGCTCTCCTGGAATATATTATGGTTAATTAAAGGCAGTTAGCTCATTGGATTGTAAGCAGCTGCTAGTTAAAATAACCCAAAACCACTGTTCCCCTTTGAAATGCCAGCCAGGAGAATCATTGAAATTCACTTTGAGAAGACATCCCCAAACCTCCTAACCTGTTGATGAAAACAGTCAAGGAAAAGTCAAGCAAAAAAGAACAAACAATGTTTTTCAGGAGGTTTCACAACTTGGGCCACTACAACCCCCATGAAACATTAGTATTGAGGATTGTCATTCCCACACCAGGAAACCTTTCAAAGTCTCCAAAACTTTCACTGAAAAGCAGTGCCAGAATGCCCCAAAGCTGAACAACAATCCCATGAAGGGATAATATTTCCAGCAAGGCCAGGATGAGATGAGTAGGAGAGGATGACTGGGACTTTTCAAAAGGCAGACCTCAGAGCTGAGACAGGATTTAATCCTCATACCCCTCTGGTTATCCAGAAAAGGATCAAGACATGTGAGGGAGCTCAGAAAGCCAGAGTGCTCAAAACAGCAGCATGTACCCAGAAGGAAGAAGGGGAAATACATCTGGCTACTTCCTAATGCTCTTTTGGACTGACCTGGTGTTTGGTGCAGTGAGTCACAGAAACCTTGCTCTAAACATGGGTGGCAGAACTGAAAATGCTCACTGGTAAGCAAAAAAAACAATGAAGAGCAAATAGGAGTGAGTGTAGTCCCAAGGACCTGGAGAAGAGCCCCAAAAGGCCAGACATGATGAAATATCATCCATAATGAGGGTAAAACACATGTTGGTATTCATCATGTATCCAAAGAATTACAGAATGGTTTGGGTTGGAAGGGACCTTTAAAGGTCATCTGGAATGACAGACTATTGAAAGCAAGAGAAAAACAGTATCTGAAGTGCCAGGGAAAACTGTATTGAAAGCAAGCTAAAATTAGAGCCAAAACAGCAACATCTTCTCTTTGAACTCAAGATTTTTCAATAACTAATGCAGTCTGGTACTGAGGGGCACACTGAACCAGAATCCCTCCACTCCAGTTTTGCCATGCTCTGCTATCAAAGCTCTCCATGCTGCCCAGCTCCTGCAGAACTGGACTTTGTGGGGTGAGCCCAGCATGGCAGCAGCCCAGGTGAAGCTCCACCTCAGAGAAGAGCAGCACCACTCCTACAAAAGAAAGCTGTTTTTACCTGACCATCAAGCAACACTAAACTCCTCTGGGAAGCACTGGATGCAGGAAAAGCAGGAACAGAAAAGGGAAGTGTCTGTGGAGCAGAGGGCTGGTTCAAATTGTCAGTAGGTTGTTAACAGCTGCTTTCATTAGTCTGCCTACAGACAATCATAATTACTTGGGAGCTACTGCAGGGTGAAAAGCCATTTCAGTTTATTAACATTCTCTGAGCTGCAAACCTGTCAATGAAATTATTTTTCAAGTGGCTGTTAAAGTTTGTCTCTTCTCAAAGAACGTGTCAGACTGATAGAGCAGGGTGTGAAATTTATGCCCCAATAAAAGGGAGTTTGAATGCAGTTCAATAGCACTTGAAATGTTCTGCTCTGAGAAACTGTCCCCAAAGTCCAGGTGGACCTTTCTCCATTGAAACTTTTGGAAATTTGTAGAAGCTCTAACTTTGACATGAATTTTACAGGAGCATTTCTAGCCCAAGGGTCAAGAGCAAAGCCATAAAATCCTGCTCAAGCCCTGAGTTTTCTCCAACCAGAGGTAAACTTGTATCTAAAGGTCTGTTTGGAGCCCAGGACTACTAAATTTCTTCTAGTAGAATTCTGTTATAAAGCTTAGCCTGCAATGAAGGTAGACTTTTATCTTAGCTTAGTTAAATATTCCCCTAAACCGGCAAAAATTATAGTTTCCTCACTCTAATTCATGGTTTGTCCACACCTAATTACTCTTTTTTCTTGCCCTAAGCACAATCCTTACTCAGACAATAGGTTTGATGGTTCCCATTAAATTTATTATTCTAGAGACATCTGTTGGATGAAAGTTTACCTGAATGAAAGCTTTATCCAGCTTCTGCCAGAGCTAATGGAGAAGATACTTCAGTTTATTCCAAGCAGCTGTTATGTCAGAAAGAGGATCATGCTTAAATGATAATAAAAGTTCTGCCAGAAACAGTATTTCTTTGTTTCTCCCAATCATTCAGTAAAAGCCCTCAGCCCTTAACAACTTTTCAAATCATTTCTGGTATTCACTACATGGCCAATTATTAAAGGAGCTCTGACCCTGCAGTGCAGTTAATGACCATCTCTGACATATTTCTTACATGTCTATTTTCCCAACATTTTCTTTAACAGGAGCTAACCAGTTGCCCTGCCCTTTTTATCTCCTCTTTAATCCATTTACACTCATCCTCCATGGCACAGCACACGATGTTTACCCAAAACCAGCCTGCACCAGCCACTATTTCACAGCTCATCCATAAAATCCCAATCTTTTACACTTCCACCTCTTCATCTTGCCATCCAGGAAGGGCAGTCAAGGTCAGCCAGATGCAAACCAGGTGTTTGAAGCTGAGGTGTGATGAGGCAGTGATTGCTTGATGAGCACAGCAGGAGGAAAGGTCTTGGCTGTGCCTCAGTTCTTAAATCATCCTCACTTGTGCTGGAAAATTAAGGACTGAGCAGTGATGCTCCTTTCACCAGCTTCCCCATGGCATTGTTCCTGTCACAAAGTTAAAAACAGCCAGGTCACACATCTTCTCTTACTCTGACTCCTGCTGGGATGACAACATTGAAAAATAGAAAAAAAATATAATTATCAGGGATTTTTATTGTGTGAGCTCAGGATTCCCCATGCTCTTGCAAAGGGGGAATGTTCATCAGGCAAAGGACATGAGAAGGAGCCTCAAATTGTCCAAAATCCCACTAAAAATATTTTTTACTATGGCAACCTTCACCAAAGCTGGTCACACTTCAGGCCCTTGGTGCACCCATTTCCTGATGTGCATCTCCCAGTGGGGTGTTCCCACTGCTCCAGGGAGCCCACACAAACCTTAGAGCCCCCCACAAAATCACTCCCAGGAGCTGCACCCTTCCCTCCAAACCTGGGTACCTGCAACAGCCACCTCTTTGCTGATCAGAGCCTGTTTCTCCCCAAAACAAGGTGCTCAGATTATCCTGGAAAAGATTGGCAACAGCATTCTTGTCTTCTTCAAAAAAGCCATCATTTCCCAGCTGTAATCTCCACACCGAGACTTTATTCCCTTCAAGTGTCCAAGTACACAGGCAGCACCAAGGAAGGCTCTGAAGTGAGTCAAGTTGAACCCCAAAGAGCTCTCAGCTCCCTGTGAGAGCTCAGACAAGCAGTAGAGAAAGAATTAATGCTCCTAATAATGGCATCTAACAGCCACAGGGCAAGTGAGAAGTTGGTTTTAGAGAATGAAGAAAAAACACTAAGTAATAAAGGGTGAGAAAAATCCATCACTCCAACAGGTAAATGAAGGTAAACCACTTGAAGAGACAGAAATAGATGGAGGGAAAAAACCCCACAATTAATAGTGTCCATGACAGCCAGAGCCAAAACAAGCCCAGGGGGTCAGGAAAGAGGTAAGCACATGCTCCAAAAACCAGCAGAAATTAAGTGAGAGGCTCTGTAGGGAACAAAAGGAAGAGGCGCTCTGAAGAAAGGAAAAAATGCCTCCCCACAAGGTGTTTTGGTTTTTTCAAAGTTTCTTGTATCATATGGTAGAAATCCAGAAAAGTTAAGGTCAGGAGAAACATGGTTTATTGGGAACACTCCTGCATAGCAGACAAGATATATCCTTGTGCAAATTACACAGCACTGAGAGGGGCCACAGTCCTGCAAGGGTCTTTCATCAGGAGCAAACAGCAGCCTGGAGGGTGGGGAATGCTGGATCTGTACCACTGCTCATCCTTCACCTTACTGTGGAGCTGCCCCCAAAGGTGTCATGTATCACTTTTTATAGCTCTCCTGTTGGGTATATTTTGGAGCAGCTGTTATATGTGGCTTTTTATGGTGATCCTGTGGGAAGCAACCATTTGCCCTCTGTGATATCCTCACAACTATATTAATTCCTCATTCCCTTTGGTTTTTATTTGGGATTTGTGGTTTTTGATCAGTTTGATTGGTTTGCGTGGGTTTGTTTGTTTGGGATTTTGTCTGTTTTGTTTGAGCTTTTTATTTGCTTTTATATAAATGACTGGTTAAGATGGCATAGCCAAACTGAAGAAAATGTAAACCAGGCTTGACTTTCCAGAAATTACTTTTGGCTGGGTTTAGCTGCATCCTTAGGCCCAGGATCACCAGTATATTTGCAGGTTTTGTTCTGCATCATCAGCCTGGCCAGACTCTGCTCAGTGTTTCACAAATGGAGAAGACAGTGGACATTGTGCCAAGCTTCCTTTCAAACAGAAAAACCTGGGTCAGCACGACAGACAAGAAGAAAAAGAAAAAAATCACCAGTAAGAACAGAGCCAGTGTCTGACCCTCTTCTGCTCCACTGTTATTAATTTTGTACATTTAGGGGCATACCTGGGCCTAAAGCTTCCATCTCTCAGTTCCTGATGCTCTTTGCTACCCTTCAGCCTTGACTGCCCCTGATATAACTGACTGCTGTCCAAGTGGGGCTGGGGATGCTCAGCCTGGAAAGAGGAGACACTGGGGGGGCCTCACTGTGGCTCTGCAGGACTGGAAGGGTCCCACAGGGAAGAAGGGGACAGAGTGTTCAACAGGGCCTGTGGGGACAGGACAGGGGGATGGCTTTCAACTGCAGGAGGTTGATGGAAGCTGGATCTAAGGAAGCTGCTGTTTGACACTGAGGGTGGGGAGGCACTGGCCCAGGCTGTGCACAGAGGCTGTGGATGCCCCATCCTTGGGAACAGGGCTCCCCCAAGGTCTGGGGAAAGATTGCTCAGCTTGGAACAAGATGGTCTTCAGAGTCCCTTCCAAGCCCAACCATTCAGGGATCCCATCATTCTGTGATCTCCGTTGTCCACTTCAGGTTGGCCCTGGACTCCTGGGAACTGTGATGTCACCTCCCCCGTTCCAAATGGAACTGCCAGCACCCGGCAAAGAGCACAAGACAGCCCTTGGCCGTTGTGTCAGTGCACCCTTCGCTCTGCTCCTGCCCACTGCTGTCACCGTCCTTGTCACCTGCCCCTGCCACCCCCATCAGTCCTGAAAGCTCACTAGTGCCTGGATTTTGACACCCATCCCTACAGGATGCTCCCATTTGTCCTGAGGAAGGTATGGTGCCATTGCATGGAGGTGGACACCCCCACCTGCCCGGGTGGGCTGGAGCTCTGTGGGCCTGGTGTGGGACAGGGACTCCACTCTGAGGTTCTGCCACCTCTGCAGGCTGTCACTGATGGAGAGGAGGAGATGGAGGTGGAAATGCAGACTTATACAGTGGAGGACGTGGAAATGGAGGAAGAAGAGACTGGAGAGGAGGAAATGGAGGTGGATATGCAGACTTATACAGTGGAGGATGTGGAAATGGAGGAAGAGGAAACTGGAGAGGAGGAAATGGAGGTGGAGGTGGATGTGGATGTGGAAGAAGAGATGGAAGTGGAAATGGAAGACTACATAGAGGACATGGACATTGATGAAAAAGATGAGGAAGAAGCCATGATCTTGGGATAAAGAGCAATGCCAGCAGCAGGACAGGCATGTGGTCCCCACAGGCAGAGTGGGTCCCCTGCTGCCAGGCTGGGGCTGGGCTGGTCCCTGCTCAGGGACGTGGCACCCTGTGCACTGGATTCCAGAGGCCATCCCCAGCTGGTCCTGTGCTTGCTTTGGGCTGCACAAGCTCCATCCCAGACCCAGCCAGGCTCAGTTCTGGTAGCAGAGTCCTGCTGGGCCAGCGTGTGCCAGCCTGGGGACACATGGAAGAGCCCTCTGTGCCTGACTGCAGTGCCCATGGCACTTGCTTTTCTTCCAGGACCAATGGACATCCCGGATAGAGATGCCACCCTTTTGTACATACGTTTTACAGTTTTTTGTCACGTTCAGGATATAGGATATAGGGCTTTTTTTTGACTTCTGCAAATACAGTTCATATATTTTTGCTAGGTATGTTCTTATGTATATACTTTCTCTGGATTGTTGTTGTTACAAAATGTATATATGTTCTATGGATTGTTGTTGTTACAAATATTCTTACAATGTAAAAGTGTTCTGTATTCTTGTTGCTGTTCTTCTGAAAATAAACAAATTTTCTTTTTCACACTGCAGTTCTCTTTGCATTATGGGCACAGGCAGCATTTGCAAAGTTGTGGTTTGCACTTGCTCCAGGTTCCCAGGGCTGGAGGTGCCTGGGAGAGCTGGCACAGCCACCCCAGGAGTGGGGGTACCTGTGCACAGAGGGGTCCCACTGAGAGAGGTCACCCTCTCCTTGCAGTTTCTCTGGACACACTTGGTAGCTGTAGTGGCAAATCCCAGCGTGCCCTGTCCCATGGGATCCCATGGTGGAGCAGGGCTGAGCCTGCCTGGGCCTGCAGAGCCTCAACCATGAGTGATACTGGGGGATACTGGGACAAACTGGGGACAAGGGGGACACTGGGGACATTGCGGAGAAGACTGGGGACACTGGGGCATCCTGTGGATGATATTGGGGGGGACCTGGGAATGAACTCAGGTGTGTTGGGAGGGACTGGGCTGTACTGGAAGGGATTGGAGGGGCACTGGGGTTGTATTGGTTTCTACTTGGGTTGTACTGGGCTGTACTGGGGTTGTACTGGTCTGTACTGGGGATGTACTGGTCTGTACTGGGAGGGACTGGAGAGGTTGAATGGGCTGTTCTCGCCTCCAGCACCTCCCATTTGCCGATGCCCCACCCATCACTGCCCACAGCCAATCAGCGCCAGAGATCGGAGCCTCGGAGGCGGTGCCTAGGGTCAGCGCCATCTTTTTTTTTTTGTTTACAACTCCCATCATGCCCCGTGGCCAGATTGAGCCCCATTGCAGCCGGGACTACAATGCCCATCATGCCCCGCAGTCCACAGAACCCGGGATCTGCTCCCCAGCTGTCCCATGAGTGTCCCCCAGACCCTCCAGGATCCCTCAGTGCCCCCTCAGTGCCCATTTGGGACCCTCCAAAAGCGTCCCCGGACCCCCTGAATCCTCCCAACCCCACAGATGCCCGGCACAGCCACTTCTGGGAATTCATCTCCTCTCATCCCCCGCGGCCCCAGAGCCCCTCAGAACACAGTCCCACGCCTAAAACTCCTGCCGTGCCCCGCGCCCTACAGAGCCCGGTTAGAGCTCCCCGATCTCCCCTCAAGGGCTCCCGAACCGTTTACGTTCCCTCGAGGACCTCAAGTCGGGGCTCGGACGCAAATGTGTCCCCTAAGAGCCTTCCCGGACCCCCAAACATCGTGTTCCAACCACTTCCGGGACTTCATCTCCTGTCATACCACGCGCCCCAGAGAGCCCCGTCAGAGCCCCCCGAGGGCCCGCCCGGACCCCGAAGGGCCCCAAATTTCCCTCCCTGGGCTCCAAGGGCCCCCCTGCACCCCCAAGTGCTGCCCTGGACCCCGAACTGTCCCTCAGAATCCCTGAGTGCCCCTCCAAGTTCCCACCCGGCTGCCCCAAATGTTCTCCAGAGCCTCAAGTTCTCTCTGAATTCCCTCCCCAGACCCAAAACTGCCCTAAATGTGCCCCAGAAATGTCTCCAGGCACCTCAGAGTGCCCCCCCCTTGACCCTCTAGGAGAAAAAGATGATAAAAATGGCTGAAAAAGCCAATCACTTCTTTTTAAAAAATCTTTAAAGTTTAATAGTAATAAAATGGTTATAAAAACAGTAATACAATTAGAGTAATAATAATTTGGACAAGTTGAATTAGGACAATATGAGACAATAAAAACAAAGAGTTACAGACATCCAGGTACCTTTTTCTGGGCAGCACAAGCCCAAAAAAACCCACCTGTTAACAAAGGATTAACCCTTAAAAACAACAGCCTGTTGCATATTCATACACTTCATACACTTAAATTCCATTCAAACACAGGATTCTGTCTGGTCATCGTCAACTTCTTCCTCTGAATCCTAACAGCGCCTTCGAGGCGGGAAGAAGTTCCTTTCCTCTGATAAGAGGGAAAGAAATTCTTTTTCTCTGAAAGATTTAGGTGTCCTGTGGTTGCTATCTCCCTGCAAGTCCTTTCTTTAAAAAAGTATCCTACATAGCATAGTTTTTATTTTAACATTTTTTATGACCTAAAACTATATTTAACAAACTACCTAAGAGAATTAGTACAGCATTACTTTCTAACACAACACATACAATATTCATTTTATTATTTGCAAAAAGCCAATCATAAAAAAAGCATTTTTCACAACAATAATGCCAAAAGGACTGCAAATATTACTAGTTACCATAAAGAGGAAGAAATAAATAGCCAATACATATTAATTAAATAACGAAGGGAATTGTGTTACTTAGAACCAATGACCAATGATTTTCTTGGTTGCTAAAAATATATTGATTTTTTAATATAAATATTTAAAAAATGTAATGAAATATTGAAAATAGTATCATAATTAGGATAATAAAATTATAATTTTTTTAATTAAAACCTTTATTTATAAGGGAAAATGCATAAATTTTTTTATGTTTTGCAATGTCAGTCCCAGGTGGGCGATGTCAGACACGGTGAGGCTGGGAGTGAGGAGCAGCTTGTCCAAACAGGCTCAGCCTGCAAGGGGCTCATTCTCCTCCCTGCCCAGACCTCCTCAGGAGACATTCAACATCAAGATCACCTGGGGAATGCTTCTGTCACTTCTTCTCTGAAATGAAAAATAAAAAAATATTTCCTTGACTGGAACCAGATATCACGAGGTGCACTTTGGAATCTCCCTCCTGAAGGGAATTCCAAGCTGACTCCAATCGCTGCACAAGCCCTGGAGACTCACAGACAATGGAAGGGAGACAAAGAGCTCCTGAGGGCTTTCTGTATTTTAATCAGCCCCACGGTGGCTTTGGGGCTGGCTCCAGGAGCCTCAGGCAGCGAGAGAAGGATGAAGAAGCAGCTCAAGGAGTCAGCAGCCAAACTCCAAGTGCCTTGGAGCACGGCTGGGCCCCAGGGAGGGCAGGGAGTGCCCAAGGCTGCCCAGGCAGTGCTGAGAGCAGATCCTTGAGGCCAGGAGTGCAGGGAGCCCAAGGCTCTGGGCAGGGCACTGCAATGCTGAGCAAGGCCTGGCTTGGCTGCAGGGAGCAGAAAGGCCAAGCCCTGAGCCCAGCCTGGGCCAGCAGGGCCTGTCCCTCCCGGCTGGCTCGGGGCTCTGTGTGGGCCAGGGGGATGTGAGGGGCAGCAAGGACAAACGCCATCAGCCTGCAGCCCCTGCCAGCCTCCCCAGGGAGGCCGAGGCAGAACCAAAGTGCAGCCCCTGCCAGAAAAGTTCCTCCTGTGGGGCTCCAGAGGCGCTGCTTGAGCCCAGGGCACAAAGGCCTGGGTGCCTGTGGCCCTGCCAGCCCTGCCCAGCCCTCGGCCATCTGTCCTGCAGGCTGTGCCCCCTGGGCGTGCTGCTCCTCTGCCCTGGCCGGCTGCACTCGCCCATCTCGCTGTGCCCCAGCATTTCTCACCCAGCGTTTCTGGGCCCTCCCTGGGCTCCCTGCACCCAGCACTGCCGGCTCCTGGCACACAGAGCCCGGCCATGGCCCAGCCTCACGCTGGGACACCTCCAGCACCAACATTCTGCCCTGCGAGGGACTTTGCTTTCTCCTCAGCTCCAGGCTGAACCTTCCAAGCTGCACTTGGGGGAGGCTTCCTGCAATTCCCACTGCCAAGGAAAGCTCTGTCTCCTGCTGGTCACAAACAGAGAAGGGCTGGAAGGAGATGTGCTGGTCAGAGGCTGTTTGGGGCGCAGTGACCATGAAAATTTTGGGTTTCTAAATATTCTGTGAAAGGATGGGCATCAACAAATCTTCTACACTGGAGGTACAGAGAGCAGACTTTGGCCTATTGAGGATTCAGATTTGGAGAATACCAAATCAGGTACTGATTTTTTAAAGGCATTTAGCACATTAAAACAAAGGGATCGAAGAAGGATGGACACATCTGAAGAAAGAAATTTTGGAGGAGTAGCAAAAGCCTGTCCTGCTGGTCCAAAAAGTGAGCTAGCAAGGAAAATGACTGGCCTGGATGGGCATGGAGTTTCTTCCAGGAACTCACAGAAAAAAAAGTGGATGCATCATCTTTGGTCAGGGCGGGGGGGGAACTCAGGAAATGTTTAAGGATGTTGCTAGAACCTGCAAAAGGAAAATTTTAGAGATGAAAGGTTCATTAGAGCTTAACCTGGCCACTTCTGTGAAGGATAATAATGTTTTTATAAATACATTAATGGCAAAAGGAGGGACAAGTACAACCTCCATTCTTTTTTGGATATGGGGAGGAATACAGTAACTAAAGCTGAGGAATAGGCTGAGGTATTTAACCCCTTCTTTGCCTCAGTTTACAACAAAACGTCAAGTTGTCCTCAGGACAAGTGTTCTCCCAAGCTGTAGATGGGGGCAGGGAGCAGAAGAGCCCCCCTGTAATCCAGGAGGAAGCAGCTGGGGACCTGCTGAGCCACTCAGATGCTCACAGGTGTCTCTGGGAGCAGATGGGATCCATCCCAGGGGGTTGAGGGAGCTGGTGGATGAGCTGCCCAAGCTGCTCTCCATCATTTACTGTGGGGGAAACTAGCAGGATGCAGAGGTTCAGGGACATCACACCATTACCAATATGATCCAATCAAGCCAAATTTATTACCCTTAAAAAGACTATATTTATAATAATTCTCTACTGTCCCTGCATCTCTAGCTAATACATGACTGGTTATCCTAGCTGTTCATGTGTCTCAGATAGGATGCTGACTGGATCATCTAATTTTCCATGTGTCTGGCTGTGGATTTCTGTCCCACCCAAGAACTGTCTTTTTCCTTACTTTCTCAAGCTCACTGACAAACTTGCTGAGTCCAGATGACTCTTCTTCTATCTTTTTCAAGGATATACAGATCCCATTTTCTGAATATGTCAATTATTGTTTGTGAACGTGTCTATTTTCCATTATCCCAAGCAGGCTGGATTGTGCACCGGCTGAATATGGCCATTGTCCCGCAAAAACTCCTCAATCTTCAAAAAATCCACAACATTTTCCCTGCTTTGTTTTTGCACAAGCCAGACTGATTTAAAAGCACGGTCAATTAGTTTCCGCACACAGCGTAGTAAGCAAGGCACTATAAGCAGAATTGAAAAAAGAATACAAAGTATCATAATGCCGAAGCATACTAAATCCTTGAGCCAGCCTGGTATTCACCAGGATTTTCTTGTGAATAGATTTAGAGTGGTCAGAGAGATTCATGCAACACATCCCTTCAAAATCCTCACGTCCATGTCCTTGTGCTAGCAACAAAAAATCTCTAGCAGCCCTGTCTTGTAACACAGCGTGGCGTAAGCTACCTACATCAGTGGTAAGCTCATTCAGTATTGCAGATGTAATGTTAATTTGTTTCCCTGTCCAACAAGCCAATCATTTTAATTGCATAAGGGCCTGTGATGAGGCTACTTCTGCTGTAAAAAGTGATGCCAGTTTAACCAAAGGCCTATTCCACAATTCTACATTATCCTTACAGCCTGAGCCTAATGAATGCACACTACATTTTGGATGTTGGAACTTGTGCCTGCTGTTAAGCATCTGTTGAATGCTAGGGGCAAACAGCGTCAATTTCCCTAAATAACATGGTCCTCCTAATGCTTTCGTAGGAATTGCAGGCCAAGCTCTATCTCATCAAATGAGAAAAACTCCAGGAGGCAACATGCTGGCTGATTTTTGTTTTAGGGGCACAGACCGTGTCCAGCTGGCACAGTATGCCGTGGTATTGTAATACCACGAAGAAACAGGAGACATCCAAGTGCTATCATCTCCGGGTCTTCCTGACTTCTCGCTAATCAGCTCTTTACCCTTGAAGTTTTCAAAGAGCTAACAATAATTTCTGGGCAATGATCCCAGAATATCCAGCTCCTGTGGTTCCTGACTTGTAGTATTTAAATTCTCAGTTATTTTAACTGCCTGAGCTCCTAAAGGATTTTTAGGGATTTTTTTTTTTTTTGGTCATTTTTCACAGCAATTATCTGTGATTATTCCATTTTGATTAGTACACCAATTTGACCAGGCGTTACTTAAGTTGCCATAAATTCGAGCTCTGGTCCAATTTCCAAATTCTTCCATTGAGTCTAAGGGAACTTTAATCAAACAGGTACGAAATGGATCCGAAGGTGTGGCTAGTGATAAGCAAAAGGATTCTTGCCCTGTTTTGTTAGCCCATGTATCCCACATGTTAGCTTGCTGCTCTATATTGTATATTCCCTGCGTCTCCCTAATCACTGCACTAAGCAACATTGTTAATATCTGCCAGACTATTGCCATTGTTGCTGTTGTCTACAATCACGCCTGCACTTTGCCCAAAATGCTTTGGCCTGTTCCCACTCCCATTCACTAACGTGATGTATTTGTGGTATTGCATTCCTACTCCACATTCAGTAGCTATTATCTTGCTCCCTAGTACAATTTGGTTTACTAGAGCAATGAAAGCAAGTCCAAACTGCACCCACAGTAACAATCTCTGCTCATATGTTTCTATCAAAGATACATCCTGGAGAAAACTCTAAAATCCCCCCCAGTTACACCCTAAAAATTTAGCTAATGCTACTCTAGGGGTAAGAGTGTAAAGGTGGTTAGAGCATCTTATGCATATTAGGTTAGTAGGCCTAAGCTTTTGCTTTTTCTCCTGAATCAAGGCTAAATTATGTTCTTGACGAACTTGTTGCCAAGTTTTTAAGTTACACTTTATACAATGAACCTTGAGCCACGGTCTGCATGCATAACCATGCAGATAACAAGCCCTTTCTATCTGATTTTCAACTTGTGATGGAAGTGAAGGTAAATGGAGGCTGTTTACATCTAACCCGTGTCTATTAAGCCTATGTGGAGTTACTAGTAATCCCTCAGCATACTCCAGCAAACTTGGTAGATATTCTGATCATTGTTCAGCTGTCAGGTGTTAAAGAAGTGGATTCAGGGCTGTCTGGAATTGGTGTTTTCGCCAACTCTCCACATCTGGACACAGCATGGGTTGATGATGGTGGTTTTAGATAGGGCTTCACCCACTTGGTTGGGTTCCAACAAATGCCTTTATCTGTAAGTAAACACATATAACCTCTGCCTATTAGTTTTACTGTAGCTGGTCCTTCCCACACCCCTGTTTCTGGGCTTTTGAACATGACCTGAATACCGTCAGGCAATTCCTCCCTTGGATTACGTGTGAGGGCATGATGCACAAGAATAGGTGGATCTTCCCTATCTCCTCTCCTGTTGTTCTAAGGTAATTAAGCACAAAGATGCCTTCAGCTGTTTTTTCCTCAGGGGATAACCCTGTAGTTCCCCCTTTTTGTTTTTGCAGCATGCCCTTTAGTGTTTGCTGAGGACACTCAATAATTGCCTGACCAGTAGGATTGTGAGGAATACCAGTGTCATGTTGTATACCCCATAAATTACAGAAACACTTGAAGCTTAAGGAATCTTAAGGGCCATTGTCAGTCTTAATTGCTAAGGGGACACCTAATATGGCAAAGCAATTGTACAAATGCTTCTCAACATGACGTGCTGCCTCACCTGTTAAGGGAGTAGCCCATATAACACAAGAATAGGTATCAACGCAAACATGTACAAACTTCTTCTGACCAAATTCTGCTACATGAGTTACATCATTTTGCCACAATTGCAAGGGTTGAGTGCCCCTAGGGTTAACACCAGTGCCTAAACCAATGCCATCTTGTTGACAATCAGGACAGGATCGCACAATACCAGAAGCATTGGTAAAGGGAACACCAAATTGTTTAACTAACATTTTAGCAGATTGATGAAGAAAAGCAGGGGGAGTTTTAGCCTGCTGAAATTTATCAGGGTTTGGCATTGGCCAGACAGTGGCTACCAACCGATCAGCTCAAGCATTACCTTCAGACAGACCATGGAGAGCCTGATGACTTCGAACACGAGTAATAAAGTATTCCTGCCATCATTGATTTAGATTTTTAAGCAATTGGCTTAAAAGGAAATACAAATGCTTATTACTCACCTCCTTGAGTACTGCTCATTCACGGCGTTGGACACAGCCAACTACATAAAGCAAATCAGAAACAATGTTAAAGGCCTCATTATACCAATTTTCAAAAGCCCAAATCACAGTTTTCAATTCCAATGTTTGCAATGTATCTTTTGCCTCTCCAAAAATGACATGCTTTTTCCACACTTTGTCTCGCTGCCATGTGCAGGCAGCCTTTTTTGACCTTTTACGTGCATCTGTAAATACTGTCTGCCCAGACACCGGACAGTCAGATCTCCAGGGTCTGTCCTCCAGACACTGATGTTCCAATAAAGATAACACCCCGTGTCATGGGTGTTGTGAACTTTACCGTCATATCCAGCCAAAGCTATCTGAAAAGAAACAGAATGTCTAATTGCCCATTCAAGATACCAGTTAGATAGTGGTACTACAATTGCATACAGTTCATGTCCCCGGATTTCCAATATTCTCCCTCTGCCCTTCATAATCAAATGAGCAAAAATTTCCAATCAAATGGTAATAGTTCTAGACTGTTTTACAGGTAAAAACACCCATTCCAAAATAGGATTAGCCCGAGTTTTAACCCATTGACAAATTAAGGTGAAAGGATGCTTGACAAAGTTGTCATCCTCCTTGCTCTGACTGATGATCATCAATTGAACTGGAACACCCTCAATCAGATGATGTGCATGTGATGTATCAACCTTTGTGGCAATGTGATCCAAGGCCCGCTGCTGTCTCTTATCCAGCATCCGGCGTTCATCTGCCCGAGATTAAGTACCTAGTAACTGTGTTAATGGTTCAAGTTCTGCGTTAGTTATCCCACAAATAGTTCTAATCCATTGAATAGCTCCAGCTAACTTCTGAACGTCATGTACAGTTTTAATTTCAGTGGTAATGGCAAGTTTTGGTGGTTTCACTACTGACTGATCAATCTGCCACCCGAGATATTTCCAAGGAACAGAATGCTGCACCTTATCAGGAGATTTTTAACCCTCTCTCCTCTAGCAAAACTGTCATGGTTTTTAGAACAGAGTCTAATTGTTTTCCAGCCACCAATATATCATCCATGTAGTGATAGATGATATACTCAGGAAATTGCTGCCAAACAGGTTCTAACGCCCAAATGACATAAATTTGGCACATCACAGGGGAGTTACGCATGCCTTGGGGAAGACACGTCCATTCATACCTTTTGTAAGGTTCTGCGTTGTTGATAAAGGGAACAGAAAAAGCAAAATGTTTTGTGTCGCCTGGATGTAATGTAACTGAATGGTGAAAAAGCAATCTTTGAGATCAATGATCAATAGATTCCATGAGTCAGGTATCATAGTAGGAGATGGACGACCAGGTTGCAAGGTGCCCATACTTAGCGTCACTGCATTAACAGCACGTAAATCAGGTAGCAATCTCAATTTCCCATTCTTTTTCAGGATGACAAAAATTGGTGTGTTCCACGGGCTGGTGGATGGTTTTATGTGCCCTTCCTCAAGCTGTTCTTGCACTAATTGTTCAACTATGGGCAGCTTTTCCTTTGACAGCCCCCCCAGTGGCTGCTGCTAAAAAGGCTGTGCAACCATGGTAGCTTTTAACTGGCTTAACAGATCCCTGCCAAGCAAACCTAGCAAAGTACCAAGGATTGGCATGACATAAGGCCTTGTAGATGCATTTACTCCATCTGGGAAAGTAAAGGTAATTACATCTTTGCTCATTTGAGTTGCCTGAGTCCCCCCAATACCTGCAATGCCTTAAATAGGGTTGATCAATGCCCAATCTTTAGGCCATATTGTGTTTGAAATGATGGTTACATCTGCTCCAGTGTCAATTATGAGTTTTTCAGTAATAGAATTACAATTAGGATGTGTCAGGGTTACCTGTTTGTCTGGTTTACCTCTTGTGATGTCCATGGCCCAATATACTTCTGGGTTGCCTGTGGAACCAAAGCTTCCTGTTCCCCACTCCTTGTCACCTGTACAGGGGGCACAAGACTTAAAAGGAACAAACTGAGCAATTTGTGAACCTTTTGGAATAGAAACAGGAGGGAAAAATGTTCTAACCATAATTTTAACAGCCCCTTGACAGTCCGCATCAATAACCCCAGGGATTATATCCAATCCCTTTTTACTGGCAGATGATCTCCCTAACAGAAAAGCACTAAGCCCACCCGCCAAGGGTCCTTTTACATTGGTGTCTATCAGGTGTACAGCAGAGTCCGTGATGGTGACGTCTCCTGCTGTTTCCACGTCCACTCCAGCACTGCCACCTGTTGACAATCTGAGTGAGTAAAGTCCTCCTCCTCCTCCATGGTGGGAGGCTGAGCTATCCAGGCAGCTCTCCTTACTTGTTTTGCATGCGAGGAGAGAACGCGTTGGCAAGGCCATTTTCCTGGAACAGACATTCTTTAGTACTGTGGTTATCTTTTCTGCAGATAGAACAAAATTTTTTCATAGCTGCAAAGCGGCACTGACTCCTAACATGTCCGATTTTACCCCATCCAAAGCACTTAATGTTCTTTCCTTCTGCTTTCTTTTCCAGTTTAGAAAGCAGTGGGTTTACTGCATCCTGTACTGCAGCAGCTACATAGGCTGCTCTTTGCCTTTCTGTAATTCTAGCCATCAGTTCCAGCATTTCTGTAACATCAGCTCCCTTCTTTAGTGCACCCAAAATCTGCCGAGTTTTATCATTAGCATTGTCAAAAGCCAGCATATTAAACAATTGCATCTTTGTGTCTGAATCCAAATTCAGATGATCTTAAATAGCTTCATGCAATCTGTCTACAAATTTATCAAGGTCTAAAAATTTATTTTCTGTTCAGCAAATTTGTGTAAAAGACTTGGTGTGTAACCCATCTGGAAGTGCAAGAATAGCATTATAGGCTAGTTGTTGGCTCATCTGTAAAACTTCATCAATGCTCCTAGCCTGGGCAGAGGCAGTAGCCCAGGGCCCTTTGCCGAGTAACTGTTGTGCTGTTAGACCATACAGAGGATCAACCTGCGCCCAAGGTTTTGCTGCTTCCTGGGCACACTTTTCCTCCCAGCTTTAATGGAACATCATCTGCTGGTGTGGTGGCATTGTAAGTCTTTTTAGGGTATGCACATCAGCTGGAATAAATGTGTTAGAGGAAAAAAACATACTGCAGCAGTGACTGTGCAAGTTGGGACTTTAAACCAAATTGTGAAATTGCACCTCTTAACCTCTCTAAAATCTTCCAATCAAAAGGTTCCCAAACTCTACCTGCAGCATTAGTTACTACAGGAAAAGCCTGTATATCATTTGTGAGAAAACTCTCTTCTACAATTGCTTCTGTAATAACTCTCTTCCACTTTCGTTTCTGAGCTGCTTCTATTTCAGGGTCACATTCCAATTCTAATTCCACATTCTTTACAGTGTGAGAGGGAGGATTTCGTCTAACTGGCTCAGATGCTGGCTCAGAGACACGAGAGGGAGGTAATCGCTTTCCTGATTGCCTGTCCGAACCCAAAATCATCAGTAGATCCATTTTTTTAAAAGAATAGTCTCTTTTGGAGACAACTGAATCCTTTTGTTGAATTACCAATTTTTGCTAATTGTCCACTAAAGATTTTAAATTGTCTTCAATAGAAGCATTATTCATACTAACATCTCCTTCCTTATCCTTTACAGCACATTTAGTCTCTAAGTTACTGTTATCAGCAATTTTTTCACTGTGAGTACAACTGTCCTTTGTTCTGCAGACTAACAAGCCCAAAGAGGTTTTTTCACTGCAAGTGCTAGTGTCCTTTGGCCTGCAGACTAACACCTCTGAAGAGGCAGCAGCTTCCTCTTTCTCACTAGGAGCTGGAGGAGCAGTTGGTGTAATGCTCAATTCTGAGCTGAGGGGTTGCGGGCTGTGTGAGGGAATATCTGAGGTTGTAGAAAACAATTGCTAAACTGAAGTTACTGGAAATGCCTGAGGCTTATCTGACTCAGAGGCAAGGGCAGCACAAGCTGCAGCAGCAGCTTTCCTCTCTGCCTTTAAGGCCGGTAAAACTTCCATGATGGTTTTCCACTAAGTAGCATACTTAGATGCCTCTTTTGCCTCATTCCCCCCAGATGCAATGCAGTCCCACAACCTTTGGCCCACAGCTTCCCATGTCGAAATCTCAAAAGCAGCCTGTGCTCCTGCTATGAGATTATGTTCCCAAGCCCAGTGTAACAGTCCCTTCAAATTGCAAGCATCATACTCATGTTCTCTCTTAGAGAGGATATGTTGGAGGAGTTTCTGAACACCTTCCCTTTCATGTTCAGACCCCATCTCCTCCCTGGCTGCTCACCTGGATCAGGGCGAGATTCAAGTCGTCTACGACTGGAGCTCCAGTAACCTTTTCCTCTCACCAGGGCTGTGAGGATACTTTCGACCGGCTTCTCCGCTCCTCGAAGGCTGGCTCCGATCCTCTGCACAGCAGCCAAATTGCCGTCCTCGAGTCCCTCTTAGGGTTGCCTGCGTTCTCCACCAGAACTGCGTGGTGCAGAGGCTCAGGGACATCACACCATAACCAATATGATCCAGTGAAGCCAAATTTGTTATCCCTAAAAAGACTATATTTATAATAATTCCCTACTGTCCACGTGTCTCTAGCTAATACATGATTGGTTATCCTAACTGTTCATGCGTCTAAGATAGGATGCTGATTGGATCATCTAATTTTCCATGTGTCTGGCTGTGGTTTTCCGTCCCACCCATGAACTTTCTTCTTTCTTACTTTCCCAAGCTCACTGACAAACTTGCTGAGTCCTGATTACTCTTCTTCTTGTATTTTTTCAAGGATATACTGACCCCATTTTCTGAATATGCCCATTATTGTTTGTGAACGTGTCCATTGTCCATTATCCCAAGCAGGCTGGATTGTGCATGTCTTGGTTTAGAAAGACAGGTGCCTGTTAAAGGAGACAGAGGCCTCCCCTGAAATGGAGAATGCAAACCCTCCCCACCCCTCCGAACTGGTATGAATAAGGGGCTCTCAGGCAAAAAATATGGGAGCAGGAAATAACAGTTCTTTAATAGGGAAAGGGAAAAAAACAATATAAAAGAAAAAAAATAAAAATACAACAATGCAATACACCAGAACAACACTGTCAGAGTCAGAACACAACCTGACACCCTGTGGGTCAGGGTGTTGGTAGCAGTCCAGTTGGAAAAGGGGCTGCAGTCCTCCTGGAGTGTCAGGCGTGGTTCTGTTGGAACAGGGGAGTCCTGTAGGAAAGGGGTGTCTTCTTCCTCCGCAGATCCATGGAAGTAGAAGCAGCTGCTGTTCCTCTGGGTAGTCCAGTGGAGCAAAGGCTGTCTTGGTGTCAGAACCTTGCAGGTTATACCTGCATGGCACTGCTTGGCTCCTCCCTCTGGGCGGAGCATCTCACAATGGGTTGCTATAGTTCTTATCACTCATGTGGTGACATTCAATAGCCCCTTATCAGCAGATGCCCCTTGTTGACTATGATCACTCAGGAAGAGAGATAAGGAGCAATGCCTGCTTGACACCAGACAACTGCCATACAGATGGCAATAGAATACATCTTGCCTTGCAATCTGGAACAGTGCATCGGCTGAATATGGCCATTGTCCTGCAAAAATTCCTTTATCTGCAAAAAATCCTCGACACCTCTGCACACAGCCCAGGGAAGGTGCCCTGGCCACCTGCATAGAGCCACAGACAAGTGTCAGACACAGTTACAGAGCTTTGCCCAGAGCTGACAGGGGGAATTAATTTAAGGGAAAAAAAAGAAACCCAACAGAAAACCCCCAAAAACCCAACAAAACCCAAAGAAAACCAAATTAAAAACAAACAAAAAAACCCCCAAAAACCACCACCCAACAAAAACAAATAAAAACAACAACAAAAACAAACAAAACCAAAAAATGAACAAAAAACCAAACATACCAAACCAAGCAATAAAAACACAAAACAAGAAAAAGAGAACTCCCCCACAGCAGAGATGATCCATCCTTCAGTTGTAACACCTGCACTCACACAAGACCTGGGGCTGCAAAAAAATTAGAATTCATTGGGCACATAAGCAGGGAAAGCAGGTTTAGGACAGGCTTTCAGCAGAACTGTTCTCAGCTGAGCCAAAAAGGCCCCTCTGGCAGCTGCAGGGCCATTGGAAATGCAGAGCCTCAGCCCACAGGGCAGAAAAGGGCTCTGAGTTCCTCTCCCCTGACACTAAACCCTGTTCCCAGGCTGCTTCACACACAGGATTCTGCTGGAGGACGGCACAAAGCTGAGAGTGGGCTCTGGCTTCTCCATGTTTTGGGTCCTAAAGCTGCCTGGGAGAAGAAATTTCGGGTCAGCTCCTCTGGCACAATCCCTGCTGGCCTGGGGAAGGGCTTTGTGTGCCGAGGCTTTGCTGCAGGCAAGGAAAGCTCCTGGCTCAGGGTCACCTTTGCTGCTCAGCCAGAGCCCCGAGTGCCCCAGCAGCAGCAGCAGAGAATGGCAGCGGCACCACGGGCTGGCACAGGACGGGGAGATTTCCCCCTCGAGAGAGGCTCATATCCCTTTCTGCATTCAGGCAGCTGCCAGCTTTGGCTGCACAGCAGCTGGAAATGCAAGTGCAGGAGCTCTGTCCATGGCCAGCCCCAGCAGGTGACAGCAAGGACGGGGCCCTGGCAGCATCGGGACATTTGCAGGGAGCGCCTTCAGCAAGCGCTGGGGGCTGGGACTGTGTGCAGAAAACGCCCTGGGGGTCTCTGCAGCGAGGGAAAGGGAACAAAGTTTGAGTTGTGGCCTCGCCGGGGAGCACCAAAATCGATTGTTTTCCATTGCCGGCTGTTCCAGGAGCCCCAGAGGAGAGCCCGGGGGCCCAGGAATGGAGAGCGGGGACTGTGCAGGAGCCGGGAGCAGCGAGAGAGGCCGGGCTGAAGGTGCGGGGCGGGCACGGGCTGGGAGGGGGCCCAGCCCGGGGGTCCCGCAGAGCCTCCCTGCTCCAGAGCCGCAGCTGCGAGCGCGGGGCAGCTGCCGGGATCGGAGTGCCAGGGACGGGCCGCAGGTGGGGGCTCCAAGGGGCTCGGCCGGAGCAGCTCTTTGTCCCGGGGCACCGGGGGCATTGCCGCGGGCTTGTGGTCCCTAGGAAGGCGCAGCAGGACAGGGTGGCAGTGGTTGGTTTGTGGATTTGTTTTGGGATGTTTTGCTGGCGGCCCCGGGCGGGCTGTGGGAGCCGGGAGCGGCCGGGCGGGCCCGGAGCCGCCCCTCGGGCCGGGAGCCCCGGGCAGAGCTCTGTGCTCGGGGCCGAGGCCCGGGCGGCCCGGGCAGCGCTCGGCGGCCCGTGGGCCCCCGGCGCAGGCGGGTCCGTGTGGCCGGGCCGGCCCAGCCGTGTCCGCAGCGGGCTCCGAGGGGAGCGGCCCGGCCCGGCCGTGGCCGTGCGGGGCCTGCCGGGGCTCGGGGGGCCGGGCCGGGCAAAGGCTGAGCGAGAGCGGGGGAAGCGCTGGCACAGAGGCCCCGGGCTCGCCGTGCCCCCCTGGCCACGCAGCCGGGCTCGGGGGCCGCCTCGCTCGGAGCCAGCCCCGGCTGCGGGGGTCCCCAGGGCTCCCTGGGCAGGGGGCTGCCGGAGCTCTGTGCCCGGGGCTGGGCGCGGCTGCCGGGGCAGCGGAGGATGCAGGGTCCCCCCGCGCTGGGGCTGCCTCTGCCCGGCCCAGGGGCTGCACTGTCAGCCCAGAGCCACGTGGGGATCGCCCGGCACCGGCAGGGCTGGCAGGGAAACCGGCAATGGGGGAGCAGAAACGGGAAATACGAGAGCTCCAGAAGCCTGGACATGTTGGGAGCATGGGCAAGGGGGACCCATGGATACCCCAGGACCCTGAAACGGGGACTGCAGACAGTGCTGACCCCTGGAACGCCTGGGGTGCCAAAGTGGTGAGCCCAGAGAAGGGGAACCTGCGGGATTGCCAGGAGCCCCAGCAGTCCAGAGAGGTGAACACCAATACAAACTTGGTTCGGAGGAACCCAGACAGGGGCATCTCCAGGAGCCCAAAGTGGAGAGACCAGAGAGGGGAAACTCAGGCTTGGGTGGTTTTGCTGCATCTTGGTCATTTGTGTATTTTGGGGGCTGAATCTTGGTGTTTTGGAGGTTTATATGGGTGGCAGACTCCCAGTGACTCCTAGAGATGGACTTGGGCAGTAGGAACCCGCTAACCCAATGTGCTCATACAGTGTATTTTTCCCCAGAGCAGGATTTCTCTTTCCCAAACCTTGGCTGGATGGAGAAGGAGGCTGCAAGGAAGAGGAAGATGTCCTGGGACACCGAGGCAGGTGAGGAGGAAGTCACTTCCCCTTTGCCCCTCTCTCCTGCTCCATCTCCCAGCCCAGCATGGCCCCTGGCTGCAGGACAATCCTGCTGCCAGTGCCATCCTTCCAGGGACACACTGGGAGGATCTCCTTCCCTGTGGCATGGAGGCAAAGCCATCCTCTCCTTGTCCTTCCTCCCCAGACTAGGAGCTGAGGATGGAGACCAGGCAGGATAAATCCCCATGGTATAATCTCATGGAAGAGGCTGTTTTGAGCAACTCAACAGCACAGGAATTGAACAGGGAGGAAAATCCCCAGAGATCCCACACGAGGAGGGGCTGCAAACCCAGCCCAGGGTGTTCTGAGGAGGAAAGATCCACCCTGTGCCAGGAAGGTGGACAGAGCTTCAGGCAGAGCTCAGAGCTGGTGATCTGTGGAGCAGCTTCAAGCTGGGGAGAAGCCCTGCAAGTACTTGGAGAGTGGGAAGAGCTTCAGGCAGAGCAACAGCCTGATCTGCCACCAGATGATCCACTTTGGAATGGCCCTAAGAGTGTGGGGAATGTGGGAAGGGCTTCAGCTGCAGCTGCATCCTCGTCATCCACCAAATGATCCACACTGGGGAGAGGCCCTACGAGTGTCCTGAGTGTCAGAAGAGGTTTCAGACCAGCTCCACTCTCCTCCTGCACCAGCGGATTCACAGGGAGGAGAGACCCTCCTGCTGCCCCAGCTGCAGGAATGGCTTCAAGCACAACTCCACCCTTGTCATCCACCAGGGCATCCACTCTGGAGAAAGGCCCTGGGAGTGTCCCCAGTGTGGGAAGAGCTTCTCAGACAGCTCTAACTTCAGTAATCACCAACGGAGGTACGGGTAAGGGAAGCCCTGCAAGTGCCCCAGCTGCAGGAAGAGCTTCATGCACTGCTCCAACTCCATCCCCCATTGGAGGACCCATGTTAGTCAGAGCCCTTCAGACCCACGTTCCCAGTGATCTGAGTTGGGAAGACACTTGGCTAGTTATCCTTTTGTTTTGGCCCTAATTTTCTTTTGAGTTATCGTCATCCCTTAAAACAGACAAAACTGGGGGAAAAATCAACAAATTCATTGAGGGCATCTAAAGCCTCACTTTTTCCTAGTGTTTCAGGGGAATCTGGGATTCAGGGAGAAACCTGGGGAGTTTGGGGGTATTTGATGTAGTTGTCTCCCTTTGTTGGCACTGAAAGAGATGAGAGGGTTCAATGCCACTGAAAACTACTCAATCCCAGCCCAAAATTCCTCAATTCCACAGCTCCTCAGGATGGAATGGGGTTGGAAGGGGATTGGGTGAAGTGTGCTGCAAATCAGGAGAGGTGAGATGGGCATGGGGTGGGGCAGGATGGGTGGGATGGGGTTGGGGTGGTGTGAAATGGAGGAAATAGGTCTTGGGAAGGGGGTCTTGATGTCCAGCAGAGTTAGGATGGGTTGGGGTTGGGGTTGGGACTGGGGAGGTGGGGTGGGGTCTGAACCGAGACAGTCAAACTTTAGGGATGATGAAGGGAGGGGGAGCCCATTACTGAATAAGTTTTTGGGTATGAAGATGATGACGTGTCCCACGGCCCCGGAGCTCAGAGCAGCTGAGATGGTGCTGGATCCAAGGCCAACTGTGGATCTCTCCCTCTCACTCTTCTCCTGATTGCCTCTTCTCAAAATCCACACCTTCTCTGGGCAAACTGTTCCAGGACAGTCTTTTTTCTGAATCCCTACCTAAACCTACTCTCTTTCCATTTGGATCCATTCTCCCTTGTCCTGTCCCTGCCTGCCCTCATACAAAGTCCCTGTCCTGCTTTCTTGTAGGTTGCCCTGAGGTACTGGAAGGCTACAGTTGAATCAAGTCTCTTTCCCATGCTGAAGAAGCTGAGCTGTGTCAGCCATTCCTTGCAGGAGAGGAGCTGCAGCCCTCACATCATCTCAGTGTCCCTCCTGGGCCCTGGTGCTGCGTGTCCACGTCCTTGCCGTCCGTGCTGAGGAGCCCAGCAGAGCCGGAGGCAGCACTGCAGGTGCAGGCTCAGCAGCGGGGAGGAGACACGGCCCTGGCAGCAGCTCCAGGAGCAGCGATTGGCGATGGGCTGCCCGCACTGCAGAGAGCCGGGGCCCTTGTGCCTGCCCTTGTACCCAGGGCGCCTTTCCCCGCCGCTCGCCCGCCCGCCTGGGGAAAATGCCCCCTGTGCCGCCCCTCAGTGCCGCCCCTCGCCGCTGCCCCAGGGGCTCCCCGGCCCCAGCTGGAGAGCCCCAGACCTCAGCCTCACCCCGCTCAGCCCAAGGCCCTGGAAAAGCAGATTAAAGCACCCACCCAGAAAGTGCCCTAGGATTCCAAGGTCAGTCTTTTCTCTACAGCACGGGTTTGCTATCAGAGCCTGCATGGGATTATAAAATCTTTAGGAGAAAAGAGCATGAACAAGTTGTGCTTTGGCAGTACATCAAGGCTTTGAGGGAGAGGGTTTGTTTACTCACTCACAGGGATGCACAGAAAGTTTTGAAATGGTAACAATAATCCAAACCCGTTAGAAATTGGAAAGTAAAACCTGAGGCACTGGCAGCTAGCGCCTCAGAAACAGGTGGCTTTTGCTCCAATCTTCCACCTGAGAGCTTCCTGGGCAGGGGCAATTCTACCAATTGCATCAGCATGGCCATGGCTAGGAAGGGCAGTGAGCAGATGGATTTAGCTTCTCCTGCCAGCCCCTGAAATGCCGGTTGTCATTTGTGTGTACTGAGGATTCCGTTTCAGACTCTGAACTGGCGCAGCTGCTCCTTGGTGCTGCTCGTACGCACGTACAGTGGTGCTGCAGCAGCTGTCCCGCACACAGGGAGGGCTCTGGAGCCTCCCTGGGGCCACCAAGGAGCAGAGGAGGGAACGTGCCTGGGATCTGCCTCTCTGTGCCGAGCGCTGGCGACTGGAGTCACCCGACCTTGTTCTAAGGCTGGGACCAAGTTCCCGTCGCTGTCTGCTCTGAGAGCGTTCCCAAATTCAAACCCAGACACTTCTGCCAGGCAGAAGCACGGGTTCAAACATGGATTTTACCAGAAAAGGAAAGACCCCTGAAGGAAAAGGTGAAGATAGAAAGATGCTGAAAGGCTGAAGCCAAATGGAAAATAACCCCCCCAGATTTCAGAGAAAACTGGTCCATGGTGGTCAGTGCTGGCTCTGTGTCAGAGTAGGTGGCTGACGCCTACAGATGATCCCGCAAGGACACCCATGGCATCACAACATTCTATCATTAGTTTACTCTGCTTTCTCCCTTTTGACAGTAGCCAGATCACTCATACTGTCAGCCAGGACAGGGACTGTGGCCACAGCTGACTGCAGATTAGACCTGGTCATGAGATGCAAGTCCTGTTGCTTTCTTTGCCATCAATGTTGGGTCTCACTACAGATAAATTTCCCATTCTTCCTTTGCTTTCTGATCGGGTCTGACCCTGAGGATGGTATTATAATGCTACAGACACACCAATAAGGCCTGCCTGCTTCCTGAGACGTCTTTGTGGTTTCCAGAAATAACAAAAAAGCTGTGTGGCTTTTTCCAGTGGATTCACAGGCCAGCCTCAAGACGGAATCTTTTTGTCCCCTCTGGTCATTAGAGCCTTCCACCTTTCAGCCTTGCTAACGCAATCCTACTCAGAGGAATTAAATGCAGGCCAGTTCCATGACAAATAAAAACAAATAATTTTTTTTAATAATTAAAAATTATTCCCCTTGAGTGCCACACCCAATATATGTGTTAATGATAAAGTGGGAGTTCACCTAATCACTTCTTTCCTTGTGAGCACGGCTCAGCCTCACACAGAGGTGAGGTGGGAGCTGGGCCAATCTCTGGTGGGAGGAAGGGTCTTGTGACAGCCCACAGAGCCTGTGCACATTGCCAGGGAACAGCTGTGCCCTGCATGTGCCCCTGCAATGAGCTGTGCTGCTGCCAGTGCCCCGTGGAGCTGTGGGGCTGCTCAGCTGTGGGGCAGGGAGAGGAGCAGGAGGCTGCATGTGCAGCTGAGCCATTCCTGGAGAGCACAGGGCTCTGGGCTCCCTGCTGTCCCAGGGCAGCCCAGAGGCCAGGCTGTTCCTGTGGTAGCTCTGTGGAAGTGGCTCAGGGTTTTGCCCTGGCCTGCCTCCAGGTGTCTGCCAGCAGGAGCATGTTTCCCTGTGCAGCTCTTTAGAAGTTTGCAGGAAATGTATCCCATGAAAAATGGAGTTTCAGATGCTTTAGGTTTGCATGGTGGCCTCTGTTAAACTTTGTGTCTCCACTTTGCAGGCCTGACTGGCTACCCTCTTGCCAAGAGGTTTTCCCTGGCAAGTCCCTCCACGCTCCTTCCCTCCAAGCCGTTGCCTCCCATCCCGAAGAGCTCTCCTTCTTCCAAGCCAAGCCCAACATGCAGCGGAGAGCAGGAGAATGGGAAAAATGGCAGCGGCTACTGTGAGGAGAGTAGAAAAAACCAGGAGCTGGGTTCAGAGGGAAAAGGATGTAAGGTAAGGAGACCAAGCTAAGTCCAGCATTGTAAATGTTCAGTTTATGTGCTCTTGGCAGAGCTCTGAGACCTTTTCCATGATAGGAACTGACTTTGTCACTGAAGTTTGAACAGGTCCTGATCTGGATCTTTAGCTGGGCCAGAAATGATGGGATATGAAAGAAGGGTGTGCATCTGCCCCTGCTGCCTCCAGCCCCATTCCTGGCCATGGCATGAGGGCCCTGGAGGAACTTGGGCAGGCAGAGACCTTGCAGAGAGCAGCAGGGCAGGGAGCTCTGCTGAACTTCCTAAATGCCAGGGAGCCTGAGATGATGGATGTGTGGGAGCTGGAGAGCAGCCAGCATCCTGAGAGCTGAGCAGCCTCTGGGCTCAAAGGCTGCTGGGGAACTGTAGGAGGGAAAGGCAGCAGCAGAAGAAATGAGGGGCTTGAGAAAAGCAGGTTTGACATCCTGCAGAATGGCTTTGTGGGGACTTGGCTGGAGATCTGCACTGGCAGTTAGGCACCTTAGGGGCAGGGAGAGAATAGTGATCTAAAGGCACTGCCATGCCATCCAAAAGTCCAGTGGAGGCAGTGGCACCTCAGAACATCTTGATGTCAAACATGTGAATGCCAGCTGGGAATGTAGCTAGTCTTGGAAAAAACTGAGCAGAAGGGCAGACGTGGCAAATGTGTGACATGGGCTGTCCCTCTCCACTTCCCTTTCCTAGGTCACCTTTCCTGTCCTAGGCCAAGCTGCTCCATAAGTTTGACTATTCCTGCCATGTCCCATCTAAATGTCTTGAGGTATGAATCGGGGCAAGGCTTGATGCTTGATCTGAGCTCTGTTCTACTCTTTCCAGACTTCCTTGCTCAATTCCAGTGGTGGGGATATGAAGAAGGGGTCACTGGGACCACCTTTGATCCCCCCATACGCAGGGCAGTGAGTCCCCCTCTGGGCAGTGCTTCAGGGTCTCTGCAAAGCTCTCCACAGCTGGAATTCCAGGAGTCCCAGGAGATGAGGTAAGCCAAGGTGTCTGCTGCTGCAGTGTGCCGTTCACCTCTCTCTTCCCATCTTGTGTGGTTATTTTGCCCAGTCAGGTGTCCCATGTTTTTAGGCAAACCTTTGTGCCTGCACCATTTTGGCCATCTATGATGATCCAGCATAAAGTCAAAGCCAAAACCAATGTCCCAAGAGTAGAGGTGATAGTGGGGAAGAAAGGGAAGGGCTTAAAGCACCTCAAGATGGGTCCTCTGCTGGACATGGCTATTGTTTCACACAGAGCTTGGCCAGCTCTCTGTGACTCCAGCAACTTGAAAGCTGAAGGACAATGAATCAGCTCTGCATCCTGTTGCATTTATGTGTTGCATTTCCTCCTTCCTGAGAGTGACCATACTAAGAAGGTTTTTGTCCTTTCATGGTACACCCATTCCCTCCCTTCTCTTTCTATGTCCTCATATGTTCTTTTGTCCTCCATTTTCTCCAGGCTAACATCCAGCAACAGAGGCAAGGAGAAGAATTCTGAATATGCAGGTAGGTACGGGGCATGTCTGTCTTAAAATGACCATTGTAGTCTTGACTCAGAGGTGACGTTTGAAAACCTTTGTTACAACCCATTCTTTAAAAAATTTCTTTAAATTCCCTTCAGTTCTTTGATGGGCTCAGTGGACTGTCTGAGAGCCCAGTCAGTGGGACTGTGCTGCAGTGGTGCAGTGAAAATTCCTCCAGTGTGAAGTGTTGAGTGGTAGGAACTGGAGTGGTACCTTGGGGCCCTGGAAATGCAGTGCAGGCCAAGGAAACATTCCTCTCCATCCTGCACATGCCTTTTATCTCCCTGCAGCCTTTCTAGTGTCACATTTAGTAGGGAAAAAGAAGGCATTTAGCATGAAATGAGAAATATTCCCATTCCTCCCTCCTGCTTTTGAAGCAGAAAACCTTTCCTTGGGGCAGTTTCTGAGCCGAACCCTTTGAGATCTGAAGGAGATTGATGGACATTGCCTGGTTTTGTATTGGCAGAAATAGGGAAACCTCCTCTGACAGAATGTCCTTATCAATTTCCCAGTTAGGGCAAAAGAGCCTTCCCAATGGATGCATCCTGTGCAGGGTCTGAGTTTGTCATCCTGTGACAGCACAAAGCCAAAGCCACCTGTGGCAGGTTCACGATGACAAATCTCTTGCCCGGCTCTCTCTGGCTGTGTCAGTGCTGCAGGCTGAGGCTGGGGGAGGAGATGCCTTCTGCCTTGTCCTCCCTCCCTGCCTTGCCTGATCCCTGACAAGTGGAATTGTGCCAGACAAAATGCAGTCTCTGGTGCATCTGGGTCAGCCAATGCTTTCAAGTTGAAAGCCTCAATGACACTTCTGTTGTTCCTTTGCCATCTCTGGGTGTGTAATGATAGGAGAGATGAGATTTGAAGAAGTATTTCTGCTGATGCAGAGAAAGGGATCAGATCCCCTGGACCCTTTGCTCAGGGTTAGTTCTGCCAAATCCTGGGTACAGCCCCTTTGGGATGACTCCTTCATTGCTGATGTGCAGGTGGAATGCCTAATGCAGCTAGGGAGAAGTATTGCTCAGTAAGTGAGGTGACATTTTTTCTGGACTAATTCTGGACTAGAAATTACCTAGCTCATTATTCCTTAGCTGTCTCTCTTTTATTACTGTCCCAAGCATTCTACAGGGTGAAGGAATCTAGTTTTAAGATAGGTGTTTCTCTCAAACTGCTTGGCTGCCATATGAATTTATCCTCTGTGAAGCCATGTAAAGAATAAGTTCTCTTAGTTCTAACAGCTCTGTTGGACAGTATTTCAGAATGAGCTCCATTATTCTTCTTGCAATTAGAAAATCAGCCTTTGGTCTAGCTCAAAACTGACCCAGTCTCATACAGTTGAGAAGGAAAATCCTTGGGGAAAACCAATTATCTAGTGTCAAGAAGACAGTTCATGTTTGGGTAACACTCCTGTCACCCTAAGCTTTTCTTTGAATGTCCTCTAAAATATTCCAACAAAGAGAAGAAAATGTTGATCTAAATGCATACAGGTATTAGAACCTGGGACTTCTAGGAACCAAAAGATGATGTTTACTACAATCAGCATGAATAAGGGCAGATAAGAATCTCTGTCAAGAGCAATCTCCATCTCTGCCCTTCTCTATCAGACACAGAGGCTCTCCAGCATCCAGGGGCTGAGGCCTTCATCATGCAGCAGGTTTCAGTCTTCTGGCCAACAGAGTCATGTCATGTCTGCTGCCAGTAGCCCATCCCTTGGGAGAGGGTCTAGGCATTGTACCTTGCTGCTCTCAATCACAATCTCTGTGTCTTGAGAGCTCTGCAATCTGGAACCAGTCTTGCCTGTTGCCCAGCATTGTGTTTTTGGGGGCTTGAAGTCTGCCAGAGATTTACACAAACCTTTGCTTCCATTCCCAGGCCTCCCGCTGAGCCAGGCCAAGGAGATGGATCATCCCACCAGTCCTGGTTGTGCAAGTGACAAAGAGCTGAGGGACAGCTTTGGAAAGGTCAGGGATAAGGACAGGGATGAGCAGACTTCCTTTCCAGTGGCTGTTTAGTGCTTGGCCCAAAATGTCACTGAAAATCATCATCTTCCACTCTTGGGGCATGGAGATTCCCTTGAGAATATATTGGACAGCTACAGAGCAATTGCTTGGCTATTTCCAGTGGTGCCAAGGTCTCTGGTTTGGAGATGGTGCTAAGGTCATGCCAGAAGCATTCTTTATGTGCAAAGGTTGTTTTAGAGAAGTTCTGAATGACAGAGCAAGCTGCACATCAGTGAACGTGGGCAAAGTGCATCCTCGGAAGCAGAGAAGCAAAGATTCTAAATGTTGGGTATAAGGAAGGCTGCAAAAGAAAATGGAAGAGTTTTATTTTTCCTGGTTACCTTTGTGGCTGTATTTCACAGCCCTCTCATTCTCAAGTTTTCTGCTCATTACCATCAGTGTTTCTGCTACTTGTTTTCACATGACTCCTCCTTTTGGTCTCATGGTGTCAGAGACCAGGTCCTTCCGAGTCCTTCAGAGCTGAGTCCTTCAGAAGCCAGGAAGTGAGAAACTGCTGCAATTAATTGCCATGAGTGTTAAGCAACAGCTCATTCCCCCTCCTTGCTGGGTATTGCACATGGTTTTTACTCTCCTGCCATGGCCTGTAGGAACTGAACTGCCTGCTCACTGGCCATGCCAGCTCTTCCTCTGTCTTGGAGCACTCCTATGACTTTCATGCTTCAAGCAGGGCTTCCTGACATAGGTTGCAGTTGCAGCAGTTGTGGCACTGAAGGGTTCCACCTCCCTGTGTGTAATTGCCAAGGTGAGGATGGGAAACACTCCTCTGAAACCATTGGAATGTGGATGGAGCTGCATTGAAGCCTATGGCACTCTGTGGACTCTGTGCTCCTGATGAGATGTTGTGTGTGGTTTGTGTGTCTGTGCTTACAGTCTATGATGTATTTCCATTGCACCTAGATCCGTGCTGCATTGTGCATGTTGGCCCAAAAGAACTTAGGGCAGAAGGATGCAGAGCTTTTGGAGAGAGAGACGAAGAGAAGGAGACAAAGGAAAACATCCTTGCAAGTTATTCCTGAGACAGTGGAGCCTGGGGATGCAGCTGAAGCAAGTAAGTGGTGGCTACACTTGTGGTGGTCCTTTTTGAGCACTTGCTTGCCCTTTGCACAGTGTTGCAATCAGACTGGAGAGCTGTTCAGTGGAAGGTTGTTTGGGATTTAATTCTGTTTCCCAAAGAAAAGTACAGAGGCATGAAGTGTCTTGCCCATGGCCTCAGTGAGTCAGTAACAGAATATCAGCTTCCCCCCTTCACCTCTAAAGTCTTTCAGAGTAGAAAATTCTGTCTTGCAAAGTACACTGGAGCTTCAGACTCTCTCCTGGAGAGCAGCCTCCAGGGAAGGGGAGTCCAAAGGAATGCTTTTCAACCAGGGTGCAACCTGGAAGAAACAAACTTCAGCTCCTTCTAATGAAAACACCAGAGATCCTTCTCCTGCCACTCCCTGCTGAGGAGCTGGCACTGGAGAGCTGTGCTGAAGCCCCAGGCAGGGCTTCTGTTGTAGCCCCAGGAGCAAGCAGCATTCCCACTGGATCCCGGCTGAGGGGCTCTGCCTGCAGGGCTGTGAGCGCTGCCCAAGGGCGGCAGCGGGGCCCTGAGGAGGCAGCACTCAGCCCGAGGGCATCACACAAGGTTATCTGCACTTTCCTTTGGGAACTGCCCCTGCCAGCCTCTGGAACAGGAAAACAAAAGCAAAGCAATTCTGGGTTTCCTTTTTTCTTAGGGGAAGCACCACTGCAATGTGGGTTTAAGCTAGAAGAGGGTAAATTTAGATTAGATATAAGTGATTTTTTTGTTTACAATGAAGGGGAGGAAAAGCTGGCAGGATTTGCCCAGAGAAGCTGTTGTTGGTCCATCCTTGAAGGTGTTCAAGGCCAATTTACATGGGGCTCTGAGGAACCTGATCAGGAGGAAGATGTCCCTGCTGAGAGGGGTTGGACTAGATGGTGCTTAAAGGTGCCTTCCAACCCAAACTCTTCTAGGATTCTGTGATTCTGTGCTCATTGTCCCATGTTAGTGTTATACTTGCTATAAAGTGGTATACCATTGTTATACTTGAAGTTCTTTGGGATAACAAAGAGATGTTCCCCAGCTCTGGCAAGTTTTCTGGCCCTTTCCATCATCACCCTGTCCAGCACTCTCCACTTACAAGCTCCTCTTTGGTCCCTGCAGTCTTTAGCCTAGCACCTGTCGATGGCACAGCTTCTAGAGAGCACAGAAAACACCCTGGTAGTGCCTTGAAGAAGAAGGTCTTCAGGAAGCAGGACAACGTGCCCTTACTGCCCAATACAGACATCATCCATGGGGATGGGAGCTTCCCACACAGCTCCTCAGGTAAGCCAGCTCTGGGGCAGCTTTTTCCCACGGGTTTTTCCTTGCACAAGGAGCACAAATTGCCCCCTGCTTCAGCCAGCAGAGCTGGAATCTTGACTCCATAGTCTGTCCTGAGAATCAGCAGCAAATCTACTTTTGAGTTACTCCAGCTTGGTAGTACTGGAGCAGTTGGTTCTTAGAAATCCATTGGAAAGTTGAACTGAATAAAGTCATGGGAAAGGCCTGAGATCTGGCTTTTGCCCATCCTGATAGTCCAAACTACAGCAGTGGTGCCAGGAGGCAGCTGGGACTGCAGGGATGAGCTGCAGGGCAGTCTGCCAGGCTGTGCTCACTGTGCCCCTACGAGAACCACCACGATCAGTTGTTCACTCCCTGTCTGGGCCCTCTGCCTGTGCTGCTGTCCAGTTCTGCAGCCAGCTGTTCTGCTACCCAGCAAGGGTTGTCTCTGCAGGGCAGTCAGTGGCTTGGTGCAGTCGTGCTGCTGCTGCTCCCAGAAGTGCCCGATGGCTCCTGGCTGCCGCCATCCCACAGCCTGCAGTGCCAAGAGGGAACAAGCAGTGCCTCCTGTGTCACCCAGCAAATACAGCACCCCTGTGCAGCAGATGAGAGCCAGGAGGGGCTGCCTGCTGCTCCCAGGCTGTTTGCTGCCTGCAGCAAATAGACAGCAGATAGTCGCCAGTGGCTCTTGCCTCTCCTTTGTGGGTAGCCTGCCTGTGCTGTGATCCCAGGTAGGGTGAGATGAGAAGAAGGGAGCTAGGAATGATACTTGAATGCTCTTTTCTAGTGATGCTACTTCCATGTTCAGAATTGACTAGAACTAGCCTGGCATGGGTCTCCATTCATAGTGAATCTAGATGTGTATGTCTGCATACTTCTGCAGTGACATCACTGGTGTCAGCAGCTGGGGTACCCCAGTGACATCCAGATTAGCTCAGTCTGAATATTTTTGATGATAAGGTTCCTCCATACTTTATGAGAGCATGCAAGGTAGCACAAAAACCCTCCAGAGTCTAGAGCAGTTCATCTAGATTCTGTGCAATATTTATACTCCATCATTTTAGACAGCGCAAATGTTTTCATCTACATATTAGAAAATGAGCTTTTGAGTGCATGACATGAAAATTTTGATTGACAGTGCTTTTGATGACAAATGGATTTCATAAGGAATGCATTCATCATCAGATTTTTCTCATACCTTGTAAATTTTTTTCCTTACCAAAAAATTCAATTGAGGCAAACCCAGATCAACCAATTAACAAGAGAGTGCGTCTGCTAACAACGTGGATCTGTATTTGCATATTTTTATCCTCAGAGTGCATTTGGAAGGCTTTTTTATCGACTGTCTAGTCTGGAAACTGCATTTTTCCACAAGAGAAAGCTTAGAAGTTGCTGAGTTTGCAAACATGTCCATTAGATGGCAAATAAATTTCACCTCAGCATCCTTGAAATACAACCAGTGTGTAGCTCTGAAAGAGGAAAGATTCATGATGCTTGGAAAGAACAAAATCCATCAAGTACTCCCTTCCCAATAGTAGCCTAAAATGGATGTGCACTCAGCTGCCTGCTGTCTAGAATATTTGCAGTCAATGGGAACAGAGGCGCTGTCAGGTGGGAAGGGTCAGGTGTGGCTGTTCCCTGGTAGCTGCTCCGAGGGGATTGAGCCGGGCCCAGCAGGGCTGGGTTGTTCAGGCTTGGCTTGGTGCTGTCTGCAGGCAGCTGCAGGTCTCTCCTCAGGGAGTTGCAGAGTGCCCCTGTCCTCAGGGCAGGGGGAAATCAGGGCGCTGAGACAAGAGGGGCTCCTGAGGGGTTCCCTCCTGGGTAGCAAGTCCTGCTGTCAGCGCTGTCTCGCAGGGAGCGGGAGCTCTGCGGCCGCAGGAACCTGCCGCTGGCTGCGGCACCTGTGGCACTGGGGAGCTGGCGCTGTGGGGACAATTGTCAGGTTTAGGCTGGAGCTGGGCCCAGCTGGGGGAGGCTGGGAGCAAGCAAGGAGCCCCAGGAGCCAGAGAGCAGGGAAGCCGCTGAGCCAGTGGCAGCGTGTGCCCCAGGGAGCTCTGGCTGGGAGATGGGGCTGCAGGCCGCTCCATGGCGGGGCCTTGCCCGGGGCTGCAGCGCCCATGGCCGACCCTCTCCTCACAGTGACCTCGCAGACGGCCACTGGTGCCAGGCGCCGAGAGGAGCCACTCCGTGGGCATGGGCAGAAGGACAGAGCCTCTTCAGACCCACAGCAGTCCTTGCAGGAGGCACTCTCCATGCTGGGCAGCGATGACTGGTAAGAAAGGCCCCGTTCCCTCTGTGTCCCTCTTAGCGTTAAGGTGGGTCAGAAGCATGTCTTGCTCGTGCCTCTGAGCCCCGAGAGCCCAGAGGGCCAAAGGGCACTGGTGAAACCACTGCAGAGCAGTGAGAGGATAAAGATTTGAGAGCAGCCTTTTCCTGGCCTTGCTCTGCAGCAGTGCTGCAGCTGCAGCAGGTCCGTGCTGTTTCCTTGCTTTGCCTGCTGCTCCATGGAGCTGCAAAGGAAACATTGAGAGAAGAGACAAGGCTCTGGAAGGAGATGATTTGCTGGCTGAAGGCAGAAGCAGGATGGCAGAAGTTTTGAATGTAGAGATTTGGCTGCCTTGGGCCCCTGGCCCAGTGGGACTGAGTAAGATTCCTCCCTGCTCCCACTGCTGACAGCAATGGAAGGTGACAGGGTCTCCCTGTGACCTCCTGCATGGGAGTCCCAGAAGCAGCACCAGGGAGTTCCTTTTTCTGAGAAATGGACTGAGTGGTGCTTTCAAGTCCCTCAGCCTGTCATTACTCCTGAAGGGCTCATGGCAGAAGAGAAGGAAAAAGAAAGAAAATCCTCTAGGAATCTTGCACTTTTGGAATTCAACTTTTTTCTTCTCACTGCTTCATGTGGGCCTGAGATGTTTTGTCAATACTCACCATGTGTCCCAAAATTATACACAGGCAGAAGGAGGCCCAGAGGTGATAACCTTACAAACATTAGGTCATATTGCTTTTCTTTTTGATGTCTTTTTGATCACTCCCTGCTGGATGCTTCATTCACACAGGGGTAAGGACTCCATTCCCACTGGGATAAGCATGAAAAATCTGCCACGACGCACCTCCTTGTGCAGTCACCTTTGTTTTGCCCTTTCTCTTCTGCTTTCTCTTCCCCATTTCTTTTGGTTCCCTGTGAGGTGCAGAGAGCTTCTGCAGGTGTGGGGGGTCCGGATGACACTCAGGGGTGCCCGTGGGATGGGTCACCAGCCCTGTGTTGCAGCCCTGATTCCTCACATACCTTCCTGAGGCTGAGGGCCTGCACAAAGCAAGTGCTCAGAGACAGAGTTGTTTGCACCTTTCAGATGACATGTTGCTGTTGTGGGGGTTGTTTTAGGCAGGGGGTTTTGGGGAAAAGGCAGAGTTTCAACAGTTCTTGCCCAGGGGGGGAATCTCCTGAGACATCCTGCTGCTTTTTTGCGGAATGTGTGAGGTGGAGTGGAGGGGGTGACAGAGAGGCCGAGATCGTAGAGTGGAAACTCAGCTCCAGTGTGGCAGTGCAGACTCTCCCTGCTGAACTGCCTGCTGGGGCTGGCAAAGAAGGAAAATGCCCCAATAACAGCCCAGTGGCACTGTGTCTCAGGGACAGGTATTGGGAGGTGACAAGAAAGAGCAGCATGGTCTCACAGCTTCTAGAATGCAGTGACAGAGGGGCCTCATGTGCCAGAGATTTCAGAAAGGCTGTCTTCTTAAATGACCACTGAAACCCTTCTCTTTGCCTCTTGGGTTTGTGTATGCTTTTGACAGCCACAGCATCCTGGGTCAATGTGTTCCATGATTTCATTAAGTACTCCTTGAAAAGCACCTCCCATTGTTCGACTGAGCTGCCAGCCTGGTAATTGCTGAGGGTGCTGCCTTGGTGGAGAGAAAAATCAATCTTCTGCCTTTCAGGGAGCTGAAGGAGAAGGGACTCTTCAGCATCAACCACCTGGCTGGGTCCCATTCAGAGGTCCTGCTTTGCAGACTTCATGAGATTTGCTTGGCAGTTAGCAGCGAGGTGAGAACATTGCTCTGAATTGTCCCCCATACTTCATACATGGTGTGTAGAGTAGGTATGTGCTTGTTCATCTCCATGTGTGCTCAGGGACTGCCTTCATTTCTGGTTTTAGACCTCCTATTTCTAATGTCTGTCAGCTGTCTGTAGGATCTGTGGGTACATGTAGCTGTATTTACTGGCAGGTCGGGTATCTGACACCGATCTGTGAGTGTGGTGCCTTGATGATGCAATGTGCAAATGCACAAACTGAGACACTAATGACATTATTTGCCACAGTCCCTGTCTCTGCCCAAGCTGTAATTCAACACTGAAATTAGTCTGTAGACCTGAGCCTGTGTTTTCTGTTTCCTGGCTGAGTGCTTCAATTGTTGGTGTTGCTTTTTTGAACAGGAACTTGAGCCTTTATGATTTGAAAGCAGCTCTTGCTTTAATTTTCTAGAAAAAGGGCCTAAAATCAAAGCTGTGGACATTTTAGAAGGGTTAAGTAGAATGCTTTAGTGAAATATTTTTTTTTTATTCCTGCAGTAAGCAGGTCTGAGGCCAGAAATTGGTGCCAGAATAAGTGCCTTTCTGTGCTTGCACTGTCCTGCTCTTCTTGTACTTTTATGTTCCTCTGGACACAGTGGGACGTGTTGTCATTTCCTGGGACTTCTGTTGAAGGCAACTGGTTTTCTTTTCAAGGTGATTCTTATGTTTCCCCTCATGACTTCCCCAGGTGACCAACCTCCGTTCCAAGGTGTCCCACTCTGCAATCGTCACTCTGGAAGAGCTCTTTGTGAGTTTGAAGAAGGACATGGACTCTGAGGTGGATGAGGTTGCTCGGGTCCTTCTCCAGATGGTGTCCAGCTCCCCAGAATTTGTTCAGAAAGCAGCCAGTCAGAGCCTGGGGCTCATGGTGGAGAATGTGACTCCTGCACGAGCAATGAGTGCCCTCATGGACATGGGAGTCAAGTAGGTTCTTCTGCTTTTAGTGATATTCTTCACCTTCTAGTGTGGGAGGGAGATGGGATGAGACAGAGAATGGGAATGGTGGGAGGGAAGGGTCCTGTATCCTGCATCTTGTGTGGACTCAGGGACTTGATTCTCCAACCAACCTCATTTCTTTCTTCTTGTCACCTATTTCTGCCCTCCTGCAGCCCATTAGTTCTCAGAATCACAGAACTGTAGAATATGGGGTGTGTGAAGGGGCCCATCAGGACCATTGAGTCCAGCTCCTGGCCTTGCACAGAACAGCCCAAGGGTCACACCAAGTGCCTGAGATTGTTGTCCAAATGCTTCTTCAACCCTGTCAGGCTTGGTGCTGTGACCACTGCCCAGGGGAGCCTGTTCCAGTGCCCAAGCACCCTCTGGGTGAAAAACCTTTCCCTGATATCCAAACTAAATCTCCTCTGACTCAGCTTCCTGCCGCTTCCTGGAGTTCTCCCAGTCTGTCAGATTTTCCTAGATGTGGTGACCGGTGGGGAAGTGAAAGTGCCTGCAAAGGCTGAGGATAGAGCCTTGTGCTTTTGTGGGAAGAGGGACAATTGCAATTGGAGCTGTGAGCAGTGTTTAGTATTTCACAGCACTAACCACAGAGGCCCTGGGAAAACCACGTCTGCTCATGATGCCATTAACCTGAGAAATGAGGAGGGTCCTTGCTGGGGCGTGGAGCACATGGGGGGCAATCTGCTGGCTGTGGCACAGCCTGCACAGCAGGTGCAGCTCCTGCCAAAAGGGGTCCTGTATGACTGTCCTGGCCACTGAACTCTACTGCTTTACTTACCTCAGTTATTATTAGAATTTGCAGTCGTCCCATGGTTGGTGTCCCCACAAATCGCAACAAATACACACATTTCCTTTCTGTGCCAGACACGAAACACCGCTTTGTATTTCAAAGGAGCCCTTGCAGGGAGATCGGGAAGCTCTACCCGGGCTCTTTAGGGCGCGGGCCACGGCAGGAGTTTCAGGCGCAGGACTGTGTTCTGAGGGGCTCTGGGGCTGCGGGGGATGGGAGGAGATGAATTCCCAGAAGTGGCTGTGCTGGGCATCTGTGGAGTCGGGAGCATTCAGAGGATCAAGGGACGCTTTTGGGGGCTCCCTAATGGGCGCTGAGGGGACACTGAGGGATCCTGGAGGGTCTGGGGGACACTTATGGGACAGATGGGGGCGGATCCCAAGGCTCTGTGGAGTGCGGGGCGTGACGGGCATTGTAGTCCCGCCTCCAATGGGGCTCAATCTGGCCGCGGGGCATGACGGGAGTTGTAGGCAAAAAGAAAAGATGGCGCTGACCCTAGGCACCGCCTCCAAGGCTCCGGTCTCCGGCGTTAATTGGCTGCGGGCAGTGATGGGCGGGGCCTCGGTAATGGGAGGTGCTGGAGGTGGGAACAGCCCATTCAACCTGTCCAGTCACTCCCAGTACAACCCAGTTCATCCCCAGTACAGACCAGTACAACCCCACTACAGCCCAGTTCATCCCAAGTGGAACCCAGTTACAACCCCAGTGCCCCTCCAATCCTTCCCAGTACGGCCCAGTCCCTCCCAGTACACCTGAGTTCATTCCCAGTTCCCCCCCAATGTCATCCACAGGATGCCCCAGTGTCCCCAGCCTTCTCCGCAATGTCCCCAGTGTCCCTATTGTCCCCAGTTTGTCCCAGTATCCCCCAGTATCACTCATGGCTGAGGCTCTGCAGGCCCAGGCAGGCTCAGCCCTGCTCCACCATGGGATCCCATGGGACAGGGCACGCTGGGATTTGCCCCTACAGCTAGCAAGTGTGTCCAGAGAAACTGCAAGGAGAGGGTGACCTCTGTCAGTGGGACCCCTCTGTGCACAGGTACCCCCACTGCTGGGGTGGCTGTGCCAGCTCCCCCAGGCACCTCCAGCCCTGGGAACCTGGAGCAAGTGGAAACCACAACTTTGCAAATGCTGCCTGTGCCCGTAATGCAAAGAGAACTGCGGTGTGAAAAAGGAATATTGTTTATTTTCAGAAGAACAGCAACAGGAATACAGAACATTTTTACATTGTAAGAATATTTGTAACAACAACAATCCAGAGAACATATATACATTTTATAACAACAACAATCCATAGAACATATATACATTTTGTAACAACAACAATCCAGAGAACCTATATACGTAAGAACATATCTAGCAAAAATATATGCAATGTATTTGCAGAAGTCGGAAAAAAGCCCTAAATCCTCTATCCTGAACATGACAAAAAACTGTAAAGCGTATGTACAAAAGGGTGGCATCTCTATCTGGGATTTCCATCGGTCCTGGAAGAAAAGCAAGTGCCATCCTCACTGCAGTCAGGTACAGAGGGCTCTTCCATGTGTCCCCAGGCTGGCACACGCTGGCCCAGCAGGACTCTGCTACCAGAACTGAGCCTGGCTGGGTCTGGGATGGAGCTTGTGCGGCCCAAAGCGAGCACAGGACCAGCTGGGGATGGCCTCCAGAATCCAGTGCACAGGGAGCCACGTCCCTGAGCAGGGACCAGCCCAGCCCCAGCCTGGCAGCAGGGGACCCACTCTGCCTGTGGGGACCACATGCCTGTCCTGCTGCTGGCATTGCTCTTTATCCCAAGATCATGGCTTCTTCCTCATCTTTTTCATCAATGTCCACGTCCTCTATGCAGTCTTCCATTTCCACTTCCATCTCTTCTTCCACATCCATATCGACATCAACTTCCATCTCCTCCTCTCCAGTATCTTCTTCCTCCATTACCACATCTTCCACTGTATAGGTTTGCATATCCACTTCCATTTCCTCCTCCCCAGTCTCTTCTTCCTCCATTTCCACGTCCTCCACTGTATAAGTCTGCATTTCCACCTCCATCTCCTCCTCTCCATCGGTGACAGCCTGCAGAGGTGGCAGAACCTCAGAGTGGAGTCCCTGTCCCACACCAGGCCCACAGAGCTCCAGCCCACCCGGGCAGTTGGAGGTGTCCACCTCCATGCAATGGCACCGTACCTTCCTCAGGACAAATGGGAGCATCCTGTAGGGATGGGTGTCAAAATCCAGGCACTAGTGAGCTTTCAGGACTGATGGGGGTGGCAGGGGCAGGTGACAAGGAGGGTGACAGCAGTGGGCAGGAGCAGAGCGAAGGGTGCGCTGACACAACAGCCGAGGGCTGTCTTGTGCTCTTTGCCGGGTGCTGGCAGTTCCACTTGGAACGGGGGAGGTGACATCACAGTTCCCAGGAGTCCAGGGCCAACCTGAAGTGGACAATGGAGATCATAGAATGATGGGATCCCTGAATGGTTGGGCTTGGAAGGGACTCTGAAGACCATCTTGTTCCAGGCTGAGCAATCTTTCCCCAGACCTTGGGGGAGCCCTGTTCCCAAGGATGGGGCATCCACAGCCTCTGTGCACAGCCTGGGCCAGTGCCTCCCCACCCTCAGTGTCAAACAGCAGCTTCCTTAGATCCAGCTTCAATCAACCTCCTGCAGTTGAAAGCCATCCCCCTTGTCCTGTCCCCACAGGCCCTGTTGAACACTCTGTCCCCTTCTTCCCTGTGGGACCCTTCCAGTCCTGCAGAGCCACAGTGAGGCCCCCCCAGTGTCTCCTCTTTCCAGGCTGAGCATCCCCAGCCCCACTTGGACAGCAGTCAGTTATATCAGGGGCAGTCAAGGCTGAAGGGTAGCAAAGAGCATCAGGAACTGAGAGATGGAAGCTTTAGGCCCAGGTTTGCCTCTAAATGTACAAAAATAATAACAGTGGAGGGGAAGATGCTGAGACACTGGCTCTGTTCTAACTGGGGATTTTTTATTTCTTCTTTTCTGTCATGCTGACCCAGGTTTTTCAGTTTGAAAGGAAGCTTGGCACAATGTCCACTGTCTTCTCCATTTGTTAAACACTGAGCAGAGTCTGGCCAGGCTGATGATGCAGAGCAAAACCTGCAAATATACTGGTGATCCTTGCCCAGGGGATGCAGCTAAACCCAGCCAAAAGTAATTTCTGGAAAGTCGAGCCTTGTTTACATTTTCTTCAGTTTGGCTATGCCAACTTAATCAGTCATTTATAAAAAAGCAAATAAAAAGTTTAAACCAAAACACAGAAAAACCTAAATAAACAAACCCATGCAAACCAATCAAACAGATAAAAAACCCCAAATCCCAAATAAAAACCAAAGGGAATGAGGAATTAGTAGAGTTGTGAGGATTTCACAGCAGGCAAATGGCTGCTTCCCACAGGATCACCATAAAAAGCCACATATAACAGCTGCTCCAAAATATACCCAGCAGGAGAGCTATAAAAAGTGATACATGACAACTTTGGGGGCAGCTCCACATAAAAGTGAAGGATGAGCAGTGGTACAGATCCAGCATTCCCCACCCTCCAGGCTGCTGTTTGCTCCTGATGAAAGACCCTTGCAGGACTGTGGCCCCTCTCAGTGCTGTGTAATTTGCACAAGGATAGATCTTGTCTGCTATGCAGGAGTGTTCCCAATAAACCATGCTTCTCCTGACCTTTATTTTTCTGGATTTCTACCATATGATACAAGAAACTTTGAAAAAACCAAAACACCTTGTGGGGAGGCATTTTTTCCTTTCTTCAGAGTGTCTCTTTCTTTTGTTCTCTCCAGAGCTCTCACTTCATTTCTGCTGTTTTTGGAGCATGTGCTTACCTCTTTCCTGACCCCCTGGGCTTGTTTTGGCTCTGGCTGTCATGGACACTATTAATTGTGGGGTTTTCCCCTCCATCTATTTCTGTCTTTTCAAGTGGTTTACCTTCATTTACCTGTTGGAGTGATGCATTTTTCTCACCTTTTATTACTTAGTGCTTTTTCTTCATTCTCTAAAACCAACTTCTCACTTGCCTCGTGGCTGTTAGATGCCATTATTAGGAGCAATAATTCTTTCTCTCCTGCTTGTCTGAGCTCTCACAGGGAGCTGAGAGCTCTTTGGGGTTAAACCTGACTCACTTCAGCGCCTTCCTTGGTGCTGCCTGTGTACTTGGACACTTGAAGGGAATAAAGTCTCGGTGTGGAGATTACAGCTGGGAAATGATGGCTCTTTTGAAGAAGACAAGAATGCTGTTGCCAATCTTTTCCAGGATAATCTGAGCACCTTGTTTTGGGGAGAAACAGGCTCTGATCAGCAAAGAGGTGGCTGTTGCAGGTACCCAGGTTTGGAGGGAAGGGTGCAGCTCCTGGGAGTGTGTTTGTAGGGGGCTATAAGGTTTGTGTGGGCTCCCTGGAGCAGTGGGAACACCCCACTGGGAGATGCACATCAGGAAATGGGTGCACAAAGGGCCTGAACTGTGACCAGCTTTGGTGAAGGTTTCCATAGGAAAAAATATTTTTAGCAGATTTTGGACAATTTGAGGCTCCTTCTCATGTCCTTTGCCTGATGAACATTTCCCCCTTTGCAAGAGCATGGGGAATCCTGAGCTCACACAATAAAAATCCCTGAGAATTATTTTTTTTTTTCTATTTTTCAGTGTTGTCATCCCAGCAGGAGTCAGAGAAGATGTGTGACCTGGCTGTTTTTAACTTTGTGACAGGAACAATGCCATGGGGAAGCTGGTAAGAGGAGCATCACTGCTCTGTCCTTAATTTTCCAGCACAACTGAGGATGATTTAAGAACTGAGGCACAGCCAAGACCTTTCCTCCTGCTGTGCTCATCAAGCAATCACTGCCTCATCACACCTCAGCTTCAAACACCTGGTTTGCATCTGGCTGACCTTGACTGCCCTCCCTGGATGGGAAGATGAAGAGGTGGAAGTGTAAAAGATTGGGATTTGATGGGTGAGCTGTGAAATAGTGGCTGGTGCAGGCTGGTTTTGGGTAAACATCGTGTGCTGTGCCATGGAGGATGAGAGTAAATGGATTAAAGAGGAGATAAAAAGGGCAGGGCAACTGGTTAGCTCCTGTTAAAGAAAATGTTGGGAAAATAGACATGTAAGAAATATGTCAGAGATGGTCATTAACTGCACTGCAGGGTCAGAGCTCTTTTAATAATTGGCCATGAAGTGAATACGAGAAATGATTAAAAAAGTTCTTAAGGGCTGAGGGCTTTTACTGAAGGATTGGGAGAAACAAAGGAATACTGTTTCTGGCAGAACTTTTATTATCATTTAAGCATGATCCTCTTTCTGACATAACAGCTGCTTGGAATAAACTGAAGTATCTTCTCCATTAGCTCTGGCAGGAGCTGCTTAGAGCTTTCATTCAGGTAAATTTTCATCCAACATATGTCTCTAGAATAATAAATTTAATGGGAGCCATCAAACCTATTGTAGGAGTAAGGATTGTGCTTAGGGCAAGAAAAAAGAGTAATTAGGTATGGACAAACCATGAATTAGAGTGAGGAAATTATAATTGATGCCGGTTTAGGGGAATATTTAACTAAGCTAAGATAAAAGTCTACCTTCATTGCAGGCTAAGCTTTATAATCGAATTCTACTAGAGGAAATTTAGTAGTCCTTGGCTCCAAACAGACCTTTAGATACAAGTTTACCTCTGGTTTGAGAAAACTCAGGGCTTGAGCAGGATTTTATGGCTTTGCTCTTGACCCTTGGGCTATAAATGCTCCTGTAAAATTCATGCCAAAGTTAGAGCTTCTACAAATTTCTAAGAGTTTCAATGGAGAAAGGTCCACCTGGACTTTGGGGACAGTTTCTCAGAGCAGAACATTTCAAGTGCTATTGAACTGCATTCAGACTCCCTTTTATTGGGGCATAAATTTCACACCCTGCTCTATCAGTCTGACACGTTCTTTGAGAAGAGACAAACTTTAACAGCCACTTGAAAAATAATTTCACTGACAGGTTTGCAGCTCAGAGAATGTTAATAAACTGAAATGGCTTTTCACCCTGCAGTAGCCACTAAGTAATTATGATTGTCTGTAGGCAGACTAATGAAAGCAGCTGTTAACAACCTAATGACAGTTTGAACCAGCCCTCTGCTCCACAGACACTTCCCTTTTCTGTCCCTGCTTTTCCTGCATCCAGTGCTTCCCAGAGAAGTTTAGTGTTGCTTGATGGTCAGGCAAAAACAGCTTTCTTTTGTAGGAGTGGTGCTGCTCTTCTCTGAGGTGGAGCTTCACCTGGGCTGCTGCCATGCTGGGCTCACCCCACAAAGTCCAGTTCTGCAGGAGCTGGGCAGCATGGAGAGCTTTGATAGCAGAGCATGGCAAAACTGGAGTGGAGGGATTCTGGCTCAGTGTGCCCCTCAGTACCAGACAGCATTAGTTATTGAAAATCTTGAGTTCAAAGAGAAGATGTTGCTGTTTTGGCTCTAATCTTAGCTTGCTTTCAATACAGTTTTCCCTGGCACTTCAGATACTGTTTTTCTCTTGCTTTCAATAGTCTGTCATCCCACATGACCTTTAAAGGTCCCTTCCAACCCAAACCATTCTGTAATTCTTTGGATACATGATGAATAGCAACATGTGTTTTACCCTCATTATGGATGATATTACATCATGTCTGGCCTTTTGGGGCTCTTCTCCAGGACCTTGGGACTATACTCACTCCTATTTGCTCTTCATTGGTTTTTTTTGCTTACCAGTGAGCATTTTCAGTTCTGCCACCCATGTTTAGAGCAAGGTTTCTCTGACTCACTGCACCAAACACCAGGTCAGTCCAAAAGAGCATTAGGAAGTATCCAGATGTATTTCCCCTTCTTCCTTCTGGGTACATGCTGCTGTTTTGAGCACTCTGGCTTTCTGAGCTCCCTCACATGTCTTGATCCTTTTCTGGATAACCAGAGGGGTATGAGGATTAAATCCTGTCTCAGTTCTGAGGTCTGGCTTTTGAAAAGTCCCAGTCATCCTCTCCTACTCATCTCATCCTGGCCTTGCTGGAAATATTATCCCTTCATGGGATTGTTGTTCAGCTTTGGGGCATTCTGGCACTGCTTTTCAATGAAAGTTTTGGAGACTTTGAAAGGTTTCCTGCTGTGGGAATGACAATCCTCAGTCCTAATGCTTATGGGGGTTGCAGTTGCCTGAGTTGTGAAACCTCCTGAAAAACATGGTTTGTTCTTTTTTGCTTGACTTTTCCTTGACTGTTTTCATCAACAGATTAGGAGGTTTGGGGATGTCTTTTCAAAGTGAATTTCAATGATTCTCCTGTCTGCCATTTCAAAGGGATACTGTGGTTTGGGTTTTTTTCACCAGCAGCTGCTTACAATCCAATGAGCTAACTGCATTTAATTACCATAATATATTCCAGGAGAGCAGAACAACAAGGGAACAAAACCAAGGAGGCACAACTCTGTGACTGAACCTGGACTTGCCCTTTCCCAGGTGCAGGATCCTGGGCAGCCCTGTAACCCTTTGCTGGCCACTTTGAGCTCTGCCATGCAGTGCCTTGGGTTTCTGGGGAGGGCAAAGCATCCAATCCCTCAGCTCCAGGTTCACACTTGTACAGTCACCTGCAAACCCAGAGGCCAGTGGCTATTTCTGTCTGTGGGATTTGCATACTGGAGCTTTGATTTTGAAAGTTTGGGCAGCCTGGCTGCTCAGGGAGGGATCTCTCTGCCTTGAGGGTCTCTGAGCTCTCTCCTCTGTGTGAGGGGCTCCAATCTGTTCTTTCCTCACCTCCTTATCTGCAGGATTCTTGGTGGAGGCTTTTGCAGACAGGAGAGTATGGCAGGAGGGCTCAAATGAAACAGTTATGTCTGTAGTCTGGCTTTAGGTAGTTGATTCATCCCTTAGCTGCTGGGCCTTGAAATTCTTTAAACTCGACCTGTCATCTCCTCATACCAGCGTGGAACTGAGACAACACTGAGCTCCTGGGCTTTTTCTGTGTTAGCAGAACAAACTATTGCACTTCTAAACTGTGCCCATCAGCACTGACTGTTATAAATGAGAAGCTTGACTAGGCCAATATTCAAGCAACAACCAATTTATTAATTAATATGGTAAAGTATGAGCAAAATAGAGATGGGTGTGGTGGGGGAAGTTTTCTTTCCAACTGCACGCTGATATTTGGGGCTTACAGGTATTTATAGGGGTACTCAGAAGCATTCTCAGCAGTTTCTATTCCAATTTTTTTACTCATCAGCAGTTTTTATTCCCAATTTTTACATCACAATTCTATACACTATTGTGATTTAGTTTTTCTTCAGGATGTGTCCCAAAAAGGAGGATCCCCAGATGGTGTTGGTAGTTTCCCAGATGTTGGTCCAGTTTCTACAAGAATAAAGACGAATCCCATCTGGTGAAGTCCAGCTCCCCAGATGTGGGCCCACCTTTTTAATTACAATGACCATAAATCTCATAACAGTGATGTCCAGCTTCCTTTGGTTGAAATTATAAATCCTTGAGATGATGTTCATCTTCCATTCTCAAGCTGTTTTTTCTCAGTTTTGTTAAGGAGTAAGATAAGGATATTTTCTTTATATATATTCCAAAGCTATAGTTTCAAGGATACAAGCAATATTCCAAAATTATACTTCAAAGGTTATTATTGCAGCACTCTTTAAGGCCTGACTACAAGCAAAAAGCAACATCCTTAATGCTTTAATTCAAATGCTCCTAAATCAATCAAGGTTAATTGCAAACAAAAGACAGGTTCAAAGGCCTTCTTCCATGCTTGACTTTCCTCAGTTATTGTTAGAATTCGCAGCTGTCCCATGGTCGGTGTGCACACACATCGCAATCCCAAATACACACATTGCCTGTCTGTACCTGACACCAAACACAGCTTTGTATTTCACATAACCTGAGGCTTCACCCCACTCATTACAGACATCAGGGGGGAGCTGCTTATACTGCTCATATCTGCCCCTGGAAGAGGGGCATTCAAAGAATGAGATGCCCCATAGGATTCTGGTTGTGTGCTTTCCTCAAAAACATGGTGAGATGAGGTGTGTAGGACTCATTTCTTCAGAAGGGCAGGAGAAACCTCTGAAGGCTTCACCTAAAGGGCCTCCTTACCCAGCAGTCTGACACAGATTTGCTTCTGAAGAGCTTTGTAATTTGTCCTTATTATGCTCTATCTGTGATTTAATGAAAGCCTCTTTCTCTACTGTAATTGAGCTCTTCATCTCATCTGAAAAGCAGAGCACAATCCCTTCAGAGATGGTGTTTGAGTAACAGCCTGTTTGTGTTTCCTCTGCTGTGCTGCTGCTCATGGAGCTGCTCACTCTTCATTTAAAAGCAGAAAATAAACAGATTTCTCTGAGTCAAAAATACATCAGTGATGCCACACAGAGTAGGTTTGAATAGAAAACTCTTCCACTGCCCAGCTGAGCAAGCAAGATCTTGCCTGGTTCTGCAAAGAATATGAAGAAGGGAGTTTTCCTTAGTGAGCACCTGAGGCCTCATGCAGGTGATGCTCAGCAAGAGGCACCTGGGCATGGCAGCTGTCAGCTAAACAATTGGCTCTGGGCAGGTAAGAGTTGGCAGGAGGTGAGAGTTGAAAGTCAAAACAACAGAATGCTGAAAAACTTGTAAGAGGAATAATGACCTCAGTGAAAACCCCTCCATCTTAAAGATTCAAAAAGCATTTTTACAAAAATCCACCAAAATGTCTTGATTTTGCTCAGTCTGACCTTCCTAAATAGCATTTTGAAATCAGAATTAGGAGTTGAGAGACACACAAGAAGGCTCAGCAGAGGATTTTCCATTGGGACCTTAGTGCATATCTTTTACTGTGCTGTAGTTTGGAAGGAGGCCCCGAGCTCCAGCTGCAGCCTGGGGAGACCCTGTAGACAGAAACACTCCCCAGAGCTGCTGTAGGACTGACCCAGAACCAGAATCTGGAGGGAACTGTGTCCATTACTTCCCACTAGAAAACACTTGAAGCTTGATCCACACTTCTCAGTTCAGAGCACAGGCAGTGCCAGGAGTCACCAGTTTGCTGCTGCTCTGTGCAGAACTGGTGGCTGTGAGTGGCAGAGCTGTGGGGTGAACAGGCTGATGGCTTTTTGAGGCACACAGAACCTTCCATCTCTACTGCCCTGTCCCCAGGAGAGAGTGGATTTTCCTAGAGAAACACCTGGAGAGTGGGAAGGATGAAGAGAAAATCATTCCCTGCCAGTGGATGCTGTGCTTGTTGCAAACACAGGAGTTACATCTGGTAGGAGTCCTTGCTGCCAATCCACAGGGATTCCAGGCTGAGATCAGCTCAGCTCTGTCATTTGCCAGGAGATTGAGGATCAGACATTCTGTGATGTTCTTGTTAGCTAGCAAGGGTCTCCTGAAGATAAAGGGAAACTGCATATCTCTCCTGAGGAAGACACCAAGGCTGTCACCATGGAGACGTGATGAAGGAGAGAAAGTTAAAAGAAATGGACTCTGGCTGGCTCACAGAGTGACGTGGCTCCCTGATCACCTACTGAGAAATTTTTTTCTCACTTATAACCAATCGGCAATGAAGGTGTATTTTCAATGAATGTAAATATCTTGAAAAAGTATAAAAGCAGCATGTTGCTATAATGAATCTCTCTTGCTCCCTTCTGATGGAGTTGTGGTACTTTGTGCTGTGTCGTGCTCTATAATGACACATCCCTGCCCTCCTCACCTGACTGAAAGGCTGAAGTTTTGCAGGAATTGTGGTGTAAGGCCACCAGAGGTGCTGTTGTGGACCAGAGACCTGCCTGGGGTCAGGTGCTGCCTTCCTTCCATTCGGGATCATGGAGAGCTGTTTCAGGTGTTGGGAAGGGCGTATGCCTGGCCCCGGGACACTGCTACACTTCCGCTGGGCACCGGGATCCATGGTGCTGCCTTGGCAGCTCCTGCCCGCTGCCGGTGCTGGTGGCAGGATCAACTGGTGCCTGTGAGTTTGCAAAAGGAGCGATTTCCCCTCCTCCCTCCTGTCCGAGGCCACCATGGACCCTGAAGGGGATGGAGCTCGACCGGGGCGCCCCCTGCTGGCCGGGAGTGCTCCCTGCAGCGCCCCCTGCTGGCCGGGAGTGCTCCCTGCAGCGCCCCCTTCTGGCCGCAGTTACAACTGCCACAAAAACCAGCAGCACTGAGCAGGAGATAAAGTTCTGATTTTGTGTTGTTTGTTCTGTCCTGGTTTATAAATTTCCCATTAAAGAGCTGTTATTCCTTTTAATACACTTCTGCCTGAAAGCCCCATAATCTCTGAAATGAAAAAAATGTTTTAGGTATGGGTCTTCTTTCCATTCCAGGAACATTCCCACTTTCCTTGGCAGATATATCTCATTTCAATGAGTTGCCAAATCCTGGGTTCCAGTGTGGATGGGACAGACACCCCAACAGGAGACAGGGTCAGAGACTTGGCCACTTCATGCTCTGCCTTTGAACCCTTTTGGGACACCAGGGGCCCTCTCCCCAGCGGGCACTTCTGGTCACCCGGCCACTCAGGAGCTGGCTTTGGCAGAATGTCACACTGTCCTTAGTGTGCCACAGCTGACAGACTGATGGACAGACAGGCCCTGTCTCACCAAAAGCAAGGCCTGACCCACCCCTGCCACACACAGGTGTTCTAAAATGTCTCCAGACATCAAATGTTTCCTGTCTCTGGCACCCTGCCCTGTGCCATGGCCTGATCCCACCCGCCCTGGAAAAGAGGGAGGCTCTGGAACCCCCACAGGGCCTTTATGACATCCTCGTTTGGGGAACACGGCAGAGGAGGGGGTTGGGGCAGGGGAGAAGAGAATCCAGAGCCTCCTGAAGGCTGCTGTGGCCATCAGAGGAAGGAAGGTGCAAGGCCCTGCCAGGTTCCTCTGCTGGAGGAAATCTGCGGGGGAAACATTCTGGGTTTGTTCATTTTTGGGGGCTTTCCCTGGAAATCGTTCCTTTTGTGACCCTTTGGACTCTGAACATTGTTGCTGTTGCTGTTGGTTTTATTCTCTCTCGTTGCTGTTGCAGGAAATTGCTCTTCTCTCAGCTCTTTGGGATCTTTGTGCCCCCACAGGGAGGGAGAGGTGCAGTTTTGGTGGCAGCACCCACATGAGTCTGTGTCCATGGGTGGGGAACCCCAGTCCCCCCAGTGTCACAGCACATTCCCATAGATGTCACCATGCTCCCGTGGTCACCCCTGGAGTCCCCACAGTTCCGCGTAGGTCACCTGGGGATCCTGGAGTGTGGTGGCACGGGGGGATTCTGTGAGAGACACGAGCTGTGGGATCTGGGTGGGGTGACACTCATGGGTGACGTGTCCCTCTGCGTGTGTCCCCCCCATACTCACCCGCTGCCCTCTTGGTGTCCATGACACAGGTGTACAGCACCTCCCCCTCCTCTGGGGGGGCCGGGGGATCCGGAGGTGCCCTGAGGGTATTAAGGGGATTTGGGGGAGGGAATGGGAGGTCTTGGGAGTTGAGGTAAAGGGGCAGAGTGTAGTTTGAACCCCCACTCACCTTTCCTGATTCTTTCTGGTATCTGCAGAGGAAAGCGGTGAGAGGTGTCTGTGGGATCTCCAGGGCTCTGACGCCTCTCAGGATTCCTGAATCCCCACAGGACCCTCAGTTTCCCACAGGAACCCACAATCATCCCTGGAGCCCCTGGGAATTCATGAACATCCCCAGTGCCCCCAACCAAATCAGCCTCAAGAACCCAAAGCCCAGCAGGGACAGAGACCCCAAACACCCCCAGGGCCCCTGAAAGAACCCCCAACATCCCTGCAGGACCCTCCAGCACCTCCCCAAACTCTACAGGGCAACTAGTCAAGGTCAGAATTCTAGGGTTGTGGGAGCCACATTATGGTTCCCCAACTCTGGGGGCCTCTACAGCTTCCTAGAACCCCTGTCCCACCATTGTCACCCACCCACACAGTGCCACCAGTGCCAGGCCACAATGACACCCACGAGCAGGAGCAGGAACAAAAGGACCCCACCGACCCCTGCAACCACTGCAAGAAACAGAGGGGGACACATCAGGGTCACCCATCACCTCAGTGGTCCTGCAGTCCCTGGTGAACTTGTGTGTCCCCACCTGTGTCTCTGTGTGTCCCTGTGTCCCGTGGTGTCACCTCCAGGGCCAGCTCTGGGCTGAGTGCCCGGAACACGCGGTGCCCGTCTGCCTGGTTGGTGGCCATGCACTGGTAGGTGCCTGAATGTCCCACATTGGTGGCCCCGAACTCCAGGTGGGGACCTCGGGCCACCTCCTGCCTGTTGTGCAGCCAGGTGAAGGTGACAGGGGCTGAGCCCACCTGCACTGAGCAGCGCAGAGTCACAGGGCCACCTGCACAAATCTGGTGTGACAGGGGATCGGGGGTGATGGTGGCATTGGCCACAGGCACTGTGGGGACAGAGACAGGGCTGAGGCCACAGGGAGGGGCTGGCAGCCAGTGTGGGAGGATAGGGATAGGGGGGATGGGTGTGATGGGGGATTTCGGGGATGGGGTCACACCGCAGAGGGGTGAGGGGACAAAGGGCAGAGGAGAGGAGACCCAAGAAATGTGTCAGGGGCACATGGAGGTCCCCAGGCAGGGGACCCGAGGAGGCTGTGGGCACTCCCCGTGCCCATACCTGCACTCACTGTGCACCGTGATGCAGAGCCGGGTGCTGCTCTTCTGCACAGCCCCACCCTCAGAGGGCAACACGCAGCTGTACTTCCCTGAGTGGGAGACCCCCATGGCAGGCACCAACATCTGCGGTCACCCCTGCAGGGCCCCCGACCACCTGCCCATCCTGGTAGAACAGGAGGGGGAGTGCAGGAGGGAGGCTTGGAGCCACGGGGGTTAGGAGGTGCTGTGGCGGCTGAGAGTCAGAGGGGACCCCCATGGTGGGCTTGGGGGACCCTCCAGCACCGGCACCGGAAAGAGTTCAGGGAAGGAGACGGGAGCTGAGGACTGTGACTCAGAGGGCACTGGGAAGTGGCTTTGGGGTTGTCAGGAGATGGGAGTTCCAGCCATGGGGGTGCTCACCGTGCACTGTCACTGTCACTGCTGCTGAGCCTGATGACCAGGACCTCACCCAGCCCTTGCAGTGGTAGCTGCTGCTGTGGTTCAATTGGAGGGGGGACAGGGACAGCTCGGTTGCATAAGGGTCCTTGTCAGATTATTCTCATCCTTGAAAAATTGCACCTTGGTGACCGGGCTGTTCCACCGGGCCCGGCAGCGCAGTGTCACCGTGTCCCCCTCCAGCAGTGCCTGTGCTGGCACCTGCAGCACCAGCTCCTCTGTGGGACAGGAGGGTCCCATCTTACTGAGGGGCTCGAGATAGGTCAGAGGTGTGTCCCCAAGGCACTGGGTGCACTGGGATGCAGTGGGATGCACTGGGATGTCCCTGTGTGCAGGGCACAGGCTCCTGCCACACGAACAGTGTGAAGCCACCTACGGAGTGGAGCCCACCCAGACCTGTCAGGGGCCACCCAGATCATGTAAGATGCCCCCTCACCATCTAAGACTGTCACAGGGGGGCTGAGCCCCTTGCCAGGTCTGTCACACTCATAGGTGCCACTCAGGGCAACAATGAGGCGGTCGTGTCCCTGTTGCCACCAGCGCCACATGTCCTTGTACCTGGTGGTGGCACCAGTGGTCCCCAAGCCCTGGCAGGTCAGTGTCACCAGATCCCACAGCACTGGTGGCGTCCAGGGGGGGCTCTACGAGGATCTGGGTAGTCTGGGCACGTGCAGGTGACAGGGAACACCAGCCTGCCAGGGCCAGCATGGGCTGGGGACAGTGGGGTAGGGACATGGCATCCCTTGAGGACTCACCAGAGAGGCTGAGGGTCTGGGCTGAAAGGGAGAAGGGACAGGGCTGGGAGGGGGTGGCACCGTGGGGACAGAGGCAAACGGGGTACAGGGTGTGGGGGCTGTGCCCAAACTGTCACCATAGGGACAGTAGTTCTTGTGGGAAAGTGTGTCTGGGTAGTCCCCAAAAGATTTGGTGAGGCAGGGGGACATGTCTGTATCACAGCCACCCATGCACCACATCTGTGTGGCACAGACACCTTGGGAACAGGGACTCCGAGGCCACCCTGGGCTGAGGCAGAACATGGGGACACTGTGGACATCCCAGGCACAAGGACACCACAGACACAGCCCATGCTGCCACAGGTCACCCCCACCAGCTCATGATCCCATCCCCATGATCCCATCCCCATGGCCTCATGGTTCTTGTCCCCTTCCTACCCTGTATCCCAGTTCCCTTGTCCCTAGCTCCAGAGCTATCTGAGCCTAAAGGTGCCAGTCCCCACATTCCTGCCCCCAAATCCCCAAATTCCTGCCCCTATTCCTGTCCCCAAAGCCACCCTACATCAGTCACAGTCCCACCAAGGTCCACTCTGGGTAACATGGACTGGCTCTGCTGGCATTGGGGACCTCAGGGGACACCCCACAGCCCCCCTGTGCACCCTCCCCTCCCCATCCCCAGGGTGTCAGGCCCATGCCCAGGGCACTCACCCCACAGGAGCAGCGCCACCTTCCTGGCCATCTCGGTGTCCCCAGCCATGTGGACTGGCTGTCACTCGCTGCTGTGGCCACCGCTCCCCTGGCTGGCGGCTCTTCGGATGAAGGGGAAGGAAGCGAGGTCACGTCTGTCCCCACGTGTAGGTGGCCCTTGGTGGGGGCAGGGTGGCCACAAGCTGGGCACAGGCTGGGGACAAGGGTGGGTGGGACAAAGTGGGACATGTGGTTCCCAGGAGTGGGGGGCTCAGGGGGTTTGGGAAGACAGGGATGAGTGTCCAGGGAAATGGGGGGAATCCTAGGGATGGAGTGCCTGCCAAATGGGGGTGCTGAGGAGGGGGAGTCACTGGGAATGGAGGTGCCATGGGAATGGGGCTCCCCAGGGCCTGGGGGACTCAGGGATGGGAATCCCAGGGCAATGTAAGCTCCAGGTATTTGGGGTCAGGAGATGGGGGTCCTCTGGATGAGGGTGGCGGGAGAATGGGGAGTCCTGGGACAATAAATGCTCTGGAGAAAGGGAGATTTCAGGGGATGGAATGAACAGGAGAAGGTTCCTTGGGAATGGGGTGCTGGGCCATGGAGATCCTGGGAAATGGCAGTAATGGGATGGGGGTCCCAGGGATGGGGGGATATAAGGAATGGGGCTCCTGTGATCAGGTTCCCAGGGGAAGGGGGGTACAAGGGATGGGCAGTTGCTGGATGGTCACAGGCATTTCATCTCCTTCCCTGGGTGCCTCAGATTTTGGGGTGACCCAGGGAACAGCCCTGCCCCCGTGGGCTGCTGGTTTCCTGTGCAGGCATCACATGGGGTCCTCTGCTTCTGTGCCCTACTCTGCCCTTGATGTCTTCTCTCTTTATTTCTCTTTTTTCCTTATTTTCCTCACTTTTGTACTAGGTCCTTTCCCCCCCGGTTCCTGGCTCAGCAATCCCAGGGAGAACCTGAGCTGGGAAGGGGTTGGGAGGATGAAGGGGAATGGGAAGATGGGGAGCAAGAGGTGCAGGGAAGGGTGGGGAGGCTGTGGGAGATGGAGGTGTGGGGCTGTGCCCCCTCAACCCTTCCACTTTCTTTTTCCTGGACAAGAAGGAAGGGGCAGTTTGTTATCAGTTAAAGATGGGAAAGGCGGGGTGGGGGTCTGTCCTGGGGGGCACACCCAGGGGGGCTCCTGTTCTGGTAGGATCCTGTCCCAGGGGGTGACACATCCTGGAATGGGGGAACCTTTACCAGAGGGTGGTTGTTCCAGAAATGTCCCTGCATATTCCGGGCCAGGAGACTGTCCCAGGCGTGGCACATCCTGGGGACCCCTGCCAATCCAAGGGTGGGGCCCAGGCATGGCCCAGCCCCACTGCACAGGGATGGCCATTGTCCAGCCCTGCTCTGGCCAGCCCCAGGTGGCAGCCAGGACCTCAGGGTCACCCTCCCCCCCACCCCTTTGGCTTTGATTCTGGCAGCTTTAGAGCTGCTGCAGAGGTGAGAATTCTGTGGGGGAAAAGGCCTGCCTGTGGTTTGCTCAGCCCTGCAAGAAGCACAAAACCCAAAGGGAGCCCAAGCAGTGGCTGTGCGAAGGGCTTTGATGGTTTTCAGAGCAGGGCTTGATGGAAACCCCTCTGCAAGGGCAGCTGGGAGGGAATCAGTCTGGAAATGCAGCAATTGATCATTTTGGCCCTGTCCCAAGGGACTGAGAGACCTCCAGAACTACTGCAAATCCCACACCAATCTGCTCAATAACCTGACCCGGACCCTCCTCCTCCTTCCTGCCTTCCCGTGGGTGGACAGTGGCCGGATGCCCCGCACCCACCACAGCCGCTCCCTCACTGCCCTCCGCACCTGGATGGGGAGAGAAAATTGAGCAAAGGGTTCCTGGGTTGAGACAAGCACCAGGAGAGATCACTCGTCAAATCCTGTCATGGGCCAAACTGCCTCGCATTTAGAGATATGAATTGAATTTATTGCTGTCAAAATCAGAGCAGGATAAGGAGAAGCCAAATAAACCCTTCAATACACCTTCTCCCTATTATTCATAACTATGTAGTCATTGGCTTTCTCTATTATATTTATGCAAACTATTTTGATACAATACAGTTTGTAATCACTTTTTTAACTGCTTTTGATACACTACAGTTTGTCAGCCTTTCTACCCTAATCACTTTGCAGAATATATATTTCAGTGTGATAAATATAGTTTAGGGTCTCACAAAATATCAAGATAGAGACAATGTGTTGTGTATTACAGCATTGACTGTTACAGAAGTAGCTAATGCCTTTATTTGTGTAACTAAGTGACAATGGTGAGAATACCTCAGACAATTTTGTGAAATAGCTGATTTTGATTGAATGTACTGGTGGAGTATTTCATCTGTATGATAAGAACACACTGAAAAGTAGCAAGTAAAAAAACATCAAAATAAAGACTGCAAAGAGGAATTAACCACTGACCCTTTGTTTATCAAGAACTGTCAAACCACAAAACAGGGGGGCCTTGTGAGAACATAAAATATATAAATTTACTCTGCAGTATGGCATGTACATTATAAAAATGAATCAAGGGTCAAACCAAGCAAAAGAATTCCTGGGACATGTAAACTGGAAAGAATATTTGAATGTGTGCAACCCTCCTGAGTATGTATTTAAGCAATACAATGAACAGGTGTGTAAGACAAATTGTTGTAGTTAACGGTATGCCTCTGGCATTTGCCAAGCACCCAGCATGCTGTTTACTGATCCTTGTATCTGTTATTAATAATTTACAAATGTCAAAGAGTGAGCCTTGTTTCACACATGGTTTAATCAAAAGCTGCATTTTGTGTACAATAAGGGTGAAAAGGGTTGTGTGCCCCCTGGCACTGGGAGGGGGAATGAGGAGCCCCATGGGGTGCTATGAAGAGGAAGAAGAGACCCCTGAGAAGAATTGATGCCCCCCAGTGCCCCAGTGCCCCCCAGTGCCCCCAGTACCCCCCAGTGCCCCCAGTGTCACAGCACGTCATCGTAGTGACGGGGGTCCCGCTGTCCCTTGTAGGTTCCCAGCAGCTCCACGTTGGTCACATGTGGATCCTGAGGTGGGGCAGGGCCAGGGGACACCTGTGGGGGCCATGAGAGTGACACCAGCTGTGGGGACCTGGGTGGGGGGTGACACCCGTGGGTGATGTGTCCCTGTCCCCTCCCTGAATTCTTCCTCTGCCCTCTTGATGGCAACATTCACTTTCTTTTTCCTGCAGCAGAAATAAGAGGTCATTGGTCCGGTTTATAGAATCCTTCTAACCATTGCTCTCCCAACAACTCCCTCACAAGAAAAACACAAACAAATCCCAAAGAAATGAGACTTTTTGCTTCCCTTTAGGATTCCGTTGGTGCATCCAACAGCAGCATTTCCTTGTGGATAACAGAGAGGGTGGAATCTCCCTGTGTGTACAACAGCTGCATGGGATTGTTCCCTGCCTGCTGGGCAGCAACCCAGCCCATTATGAAGCCTTTTGTTGGGTCATCTTTAGGAACTCTCCCCATTCTGCTAATTCCCACCCTGAAACTTGATTGACTTCCCATGGAGGAAGGGGAGAAGCTTTGTCCATCCTTGGAACAGTGACCAGGAATCTGTGGAGATGGCCATGTGTGCCTCAGGGTCTGATTCTCTGGTAAATCCACTCCAGCCTGCCCTGAATTTCCCTGCCTGGCCACTCCCTGCTCTGCTGTGACACCCCTGTTCCCCTGCCCCTCATGTGCAGCCCCTGCTCAATATTTCCACACTTTTCCATCGCTTCAGGTGGGCACATCCAGACCCCAAACCTTCCTTCCTGGAGGTTCCAGAAGGCTGCAGGTTTTGTTGAAGGAGGGCCCAGGCCAGGGTGTTGAGCAGATTGCTGTTTTCTTTGCAGTAATTTTGTGGGTTTCTCACTCCCTTGGGCAAAGGAACAAAATGAGCAATTGCTGCATTTCCAGGCTGGTTCCCTCCCAGCTGCCCTTGCAGGGTGGGTTTCCAGCCAGCCCTGCTCTGAAAACCATCAAAGGCCCTCACAGAGCCACTGCTTGGCCTCCCATTGGGTTTTGTGCTTCTTGCAGGGCTGAGCAAACCACAGGCAGGGCCTTTTCCCCCCACAGAATTCTCACCTCTGCAGCAGCTCTAAAGCTGCCAGAATCAAAGCCAAGGGGGCAGGGGGGACCCTGAGGTCCTGGCTGCCACCTGGGGCTGGCCAGAGCAGGGCTGGGCAATGGCCATCCCTGTGCAGTGGGGCTGGGCCATGGCTGGGCCCCACCCTTGGATGGCCACTGGCTTCAAAGAGGAGGAGTTTGGGAGCTCCTTCCTGCCCTGGGCTCCATTCCCAAGCTGCTCTTGCTGGCTCAGATCCTGCACGGGGCGAGCAACGAGGAAGAAGTCTGGACCCTCCCAGAGCTGCCGAGCCGCAGTACGGGGCCCCCTTGCCCAGCATGTTTCCCCCCTGGACAGGATCCCCCCAGCACAGGAGCACCCTGGATGTGCCCCTCAGGAAAGAACCCATCCCCCGTGTGACAAAGGTGTCAAATGACCTCTTCCTTCTGCTGCAGGAGAGACAAAGTGAAATTGTTGGGGATGCACAGCCAGACACCCCCATCCTCCACAGCCTCCACAGCCCTCCCTACAGACCCCTCACCCCTGCTTCCCCCACCCTGGGCTTCCCCCAACCGCTTTCCTGCTCAGGGCCTCTCCAGGATCATCAACGTCTCAACTGGGGGCTTGTGAAATTGAGGGGTAAAATGATGGAAATGGAAATGGAAATGGAAATGGAAATGGAAATGGAAATGGAAATGGAAATGGAAATGGAAATGGAAATGGAAATGGAAATGGAAATAGAAATGGAAATGGAGAGAGGAAAAAGTTACTGGGGGTTGGTGGGACAGACACCCAGAGCCCCTCGGAATCAGTCTGGGGTGACCCCCTGGTTACAGGCGCCTTGTGGGGTCTGTGTTGGGCCCTGGGTAACCCCAAAATCTGAAGCACCCAGGGAAGGAGCTGTGACCCATCAGCCCTCCCAGCAACTGCCCATCCCTGACAGCCCCATTACCCTGGGAACCCAACCATGAGAGCCCCATTCCTTATGTCCCACCCTCTCTGCCAGCCCATCCCAGTACTGACATTCCCCACCGATCTCCATGGCCCAGGACCCATTCCAAGGAACCCTCTCCTGTTCATTCCATCCCCTGAAATCCTCCTTCCCCCAGGACCTTGATTCTCCCAGCACCCACTATTCCCCCATCCCATCACCCCAAATCTCTGTAACCCATGTTCCCCTGGGAATCCCATCCCTGAGTCTCCCCAGCTCTGGGGATCCCCATTCCCATGGCACCCTCATTCCCAGTGACTCCCCCTCCTCAGCACCCCCATTCCTCAGGGACCTCAACCCTGCATCCCCAAACCCCCTGAGCCCCCCACTCCTCGGAACCCCATGTCTCACCTTGTCCCACCCAGCCTTGTCTCCAGCCTGTGCCCAGCTTGTGGCCACCCTGCCCCCACCAAAGGCCACCTCCACATGGGGACAGACGTGACCTCGCTTCCTTCCCCTTCATCCAAAGAGCCGCCAGCCAGGGGAGCGGTGGCCACAGCAGCGAGTGACAGCCAGTGCACATGGCTGGGGACACCGAGATGGCCAGGAAGGTGGCACTGCTCCTGTGGGGTGAGTGCCCTGGGCACAGGCCTGACACCCTGGGGATGGGGAGGGGAGGGTGCACAGGGGGGCTGCAGGGTCCCCTGAGGTCCCCAGTGCCAGCAGAGCCAGTCCATGTTACCCACAGTGGACCTTGGTGGGACTGTGACTGATGTAGGGTGGCATTGGGGACAGGAACAGGGGGCAGGAATTTGGGGATGGGGATGTGGGAGCATGAATGTGGGGACTGGCACCTTTGGGCTCAGGTAGCTCTGGGGATAGGGACAAGGGAACTGGGATGCAGGGACAGAAGGGGACAAGAACCATGAGGATGTGGCCATGGACATGGGATCATGGGCATGGGATCATGAGCTGCTGGGGGTGACCTGGGCCAGCATGGGCTGTGTCTGTGGTGTCCTTGTGCCTGGGGTGTCCACAGTGTCCCCATGTTCTGCCTCAGCCCAGGGTGGCCTCGGAGTCCCTGTTCCCAAGGTGTCTGTGCCACACAGATGTGGTGCATGGGTAGCTGAGACATAGACATGACCCCTGGCCTCTTCCAATCTTTTGGGGCCACCCCCATGCACTTTCCCACAAGAACTGATGTCCCCATAGGGACAGTTTGGAGACACCCTAACCTGGGTGCTACTCTCCCTATGGTGCCACCACTACTGAGCCCTGTCCCTTCTCCCTTCCAGCCCAAACCCTCAGCCTCTCTGGTGAGTACTCGGGGGATACCATGGCCCCACTCTGCTCTCCTCAGCCCTGCGCTGTGGCCCTGGAAGGCTGGTGTTCCCTGTCACCTGCAGGTGCCCAGACCCTCCAGATCCTAGTGGGGCCCCCCTGGACACCAGCGGTGCTGTGGGATACTTACCTGTGAGACAGAGTAGAAATTTTCCAGGGTAGAAATCCATTTTGATTTAGGTGAAATGTCCATCCTTGAATTGTCTGTAGCTTGCTGTTTAGTCTCACTGCCTGCTCTCTTGAAGGGCCTCTGATTAGAGAGACTGCTTCAGCCAAAAGACAAGAGATAAAGGGGGGAAGAAGAGAGCAGACAGAGCAAGGCAACCTGTCCCAAAAGTTCCTTCTGAAGAATTAGTAGCAAGTGTCACATGAAATCAGTAGAATGAATATGTATGAACCTGTTGTGAAATTATATGCATATGTATTTGAGAGAGCCATAAAAAGAGACCTGAGGTTCACAGAGGTACACATGCCTTTTGAGGGGAGTAATCCCTGCATACATCCAGTGCTTCAATTAACATACCGACTTTAGAACTTTCACAAGTTGTAGAGTTTTTGATCTTTTCCTCAAAACATTCTGTTGACCACGAAGGGACCATCTCTGTCCCCACAGGGCAGAAGGGATAAACAGACCCTCCTAGGCGCGCCCCGAGATCTTCCCAGAGGAGCTCCCTTCGTCTCAGCTTGCCTCCTGCAGAGACAGACAAGGACCTGCTGGTGTGCAGAGGATTCGGTATGTATTAAGAGGGCCCCGCGGGATAGGAAGGCTGAATAAGTCACTCAGAGACGTCTGAGTGCTCGGCCTGTAGCCTGGTCAATAGAGCGACTGGGAGATGAGAGTTCACTGTCCGATAGAGCGGCCGCTAGCAACCCTGGGGGTGGGTTCGAGTGGACTCGTGTGTGTGTGTGTGGTGTCCAGACACTGCATCGTTGTATAGTTAATGCACTGTGCAATTAATGTTAGTGTGTTTGTAATCGTGCGAGTGCATGGTGTACAAAGGGAGTACATCTACAGTGTGGGGGGGTTTCTACCCACGACTGACAGGGCCAAGTGGGGCCGGAGGCATCAGCCAGGCGAGCTGTGAGGACAGGGAGTGCCCTGTGGAGAAGTGGAACAAGTGGAGCAATGTCGGTGAAGGTATTTATTGTGTTTAGAAGTAGTGATTTGTGTAGATGGAGCACATTTTAACCGTGATTACGAGCTCAGGGAGTTCCTCTTCTGCCTGGTAGTTAGACTTGATCTCTAGAATTTTACTGTGTGCTGTTATTTTGATTGTGTCCAGGGTGTGTGAGAACCAGAGAAAGCTGATGTAGGTAAATGCTGAAGTATTGTATGCTGTGTTGTCTGTGTTGTGTTAAGAAAAGTGGGCACTTTGAGAGATATGCCCTTTCCCAGTGAGTTTGTGTGGTTCTTCCCCCACATTGTGGTAATTTGATACTCAAATTGTATAGTAGCTTGTCGGGACGAAGGGAGACTGGACATCATTTGATCATCTTTGTCTCGATTTATTAGGCAAATACAGCAGGTTAAATACATTTCTTAATAAGCTTCATACATATTGCAAAAGCTGAGCTCAGGATTGGTTTGTTTACTTATCATCTAGTTACACCTACTTCTACAATCTTCTAGGTTTTTATTGTAAACTATTGAAACTGATCTCACTATTCTGGCAAGGTACTATCCTCCTACCTCTTCATGTTGCAGTAAGGTCACTATGACCCAGCTTTACCATTGGACACTGACTGATGACTGTCAGGCCTGTATACATGCTCTCTGTCAGCTAATCCTCCCTGCTATGTCCCTTACTTGCAAGCCAGTCCTGCACAAAATCTTCCACAGTAGCTATTGTAGAAGTTTTAGGTATTTGTTTGCAACAAGTGTAGCATTTTACAAAAAAGAGCTACAGTATGGTGATTGATGTTTAAGTGTAGTAAAACAAATTAAAGGAATTCCAAGAATTCCCCCCCAGCAATTCAAGCCCTGACTCTTGTGAATTTGAGATTAGAGATGTGGTGTATGTGTGTGTCTGTCTGTGTTTGTGGGCATATCAAACTTTTTGCTGTAACAACCACAGCCTGTTGCAAGGCAGTAAAGCGAGTGTCAGTAGAAATAATGCTTGAATTAGATTATGCAGGAAGAGAACTAGAAAATACTAGGATTTTGTAAACCAGAGTTTAGATAGAAGAGATGAATGAGTTCATAAGACTTAGCTGGTAATATAGTAAGTTTAGACTGAGAAAACCCGACATAGAGGTTAAGTGATAAACTCCAAAGTGATAAATGCCAAAGGAATAGCCTGCAGGCAGTTCCTGGGAGCTTTTAGTGCATTGAGAGGCTGGCACCTTGTGTGCAATACAGAGGTGCTGATATTGCTGTTCTGTGCCTTCAGTGTAAATTGAAAGCTCCTGATCAAGCCAATTCAGAAGCTGAAATACCTGCCACCTGGAGGTCTGTGTTGTGAGGAAAAACTGAGAAAAGACACTGTGAGACTTGAGTGGAAACAAGACAGTATAAGGAGAAGGAGATAATGAGAACTAACCAGAGCAAAGAAGCTCCTGACCTAGCACCTTTGGGAGGGGCTCTTTGGGAGAAAGCTGCCAGTAGGGGCAGCTCAGAAAAGAAAAAGATTTATAAGACTTTATTGTAGTTCCTGCTGTTTTAAAATGGGAAGGTAAATGAGATAGTCCCGTATGTTGGTGTGTTTTTGTTTTAAGAAATCACCAAAAATAGCAAAGAGACTGTGAGATCAGACCGCCCTCGGACCCACTGGTCAGGCAAAGTTTATCATACTGAAATGCAAAGCGATTACAACTCTCAAAATGAATACATATAATTTGTTAAAGGCTCCTTCTAAAGTAAAGGAAGATAAAGAAGACCTCCCCAAAAAAGAAGAAGACTCAAGCTCCAAAGGTATACCCATTTGCACCCATCCCCCTCCTAGCAGTCCAATTTCACCCAGGACTAGGAGGGAACAGACCCCTCTGTAAGAGGCAGTGAGACCAGAAGAAAAGAAAAGGGTGGAATTTTAGTTGATACAGGAGCCATAAATTCAGTTTTAAATAAAGCTTTAGTACCTGTAGAGAATGATTATGTTGTAATGTGAAGAACAACTGGCCAGTCTGAGAAGGCATACAATTTGTAAACCTTCAAAGTAACATGTGTACTTAGGAGATTTTGTGTATTTGCCCAATTCGCTGAACATTCTCAAATGAAGAGGTTACTCTGGGGGCAAATGATATAAAGATGTTAAGCTTATCATTAAAAGGCATTGAAATTAAGAAAAAATTAGTAAAGAGATATTAGAGCAAGTTTTTTCAGGGGTATGGGCCTCTGCTGTACCAAAGAAAGTGAAGAATGCGTCCCCATAGTAATCAAGCTTAAAGAAAGAACACAACCAGTGAGAATTAAGCAGTACCCCCTGAAAAGAAGATAGGGAAGAAATCAGCCCAATAACTGATAGTACTAGATTGAGGGCTGTCAATAAGATAACGAAGAATTTATACCCTGTGGTAGCAAATCCATATATTTTACTAACTTGTTTAACACCTGAGCTAATCTGGTTTACTGTTTCAGACCTGAGAGATGCCTTCTTTTGCCTCCCTATCCACAAAGCCAGCCAGAAAACTTTTGCATTCAAATGAGAAAGCCCTAAAAGCAGTGCAAAACCCAGCTCACATAGTCTGTGTTCCTCAAGGCTTCAAATTCCCCCCCACTCTGTTTGGGGAGCAACTTGCAAAAGATCTGGAGTCCTGGGAAGCTCTACAGGAAGGGAAGCTGTTGCAGTACGTAGATGATCTTCTAATAGCCACTCAGACGAGAGAAGCATGTGTGGCCTGGACAGTAAGCCTCTTGAACTTCCTAAGACTCCAAAGATATAGAGTATCAAAGAAGAAGGCACAGGTAGTGAAACAGAAAGTAATATACCTGGGCTACAAGGTGAGTGCAGGGCAACAGACTTTAAGGCAGGCTCACAAAGAAGCCATCTGCCAAACCCCAAAACCCCAGACAATAAAGGAACTCCGAACCTTCTTAGGCATGGCAGGGTAGTGCCAGCTGTGGATTAATAATTATGGACTGCTTGTCAAACCTCTCTATGTTCTTATTGCTAATGGAAACAGAGATCTCCAGTGGACAAAGGAAGCCACACAGGCCTTTCACCAGCTAAAGAGTGCCCTCATGTCAGGTCCAGCCCTGGGACTTCCAGATGTAAGTAAACCATTCTTTCTATTTTCCCATGAAAAACAGAGAATTGCCTTAGGAATACTGGCTCAGGACTTAGGTCCATACCGAAGGGCAGTTGCTTACTTCTCCAAGTAGCTGGATGGAACAGCCAAAAGATGGCCAGGTTGCCTCAGAGCTGTAGCAGCAGTCGTGCTGAATATTCAGAAGGCACGCAAGTTTACCCTGGGACAGAAAATGACTCTGCTAGTGTCCCATACAGTGTCCACAGTACTGGAAGTAAAGAGCAGCCACTGGCTTTCACCACAGAGAGAAATACCAGGCCATCATGGTAGAGCAAGATGATGTAAAGATAGTAGTGAACTAATATTGTCAACCCAGCTTCCTTTCTCAGTAGAAATCAAGGAGAAGCAGTACACCACAATTGCCTAGAGACCATTGGAGCTACCTACTCCAGCTGCCCAGATTTGAAAGACACTCCTCTGGACAATGCAGAGACCTGGTTCACTGACGAGAGCAGCTGCGTCGCCGATGGAAAGCGATGTGCTGGGTACACAGTAGCCACCTGCAGAGAGGTAACAGAATCTGCACCCTTACCAACAGGCACCTCTGCACAGAAGGCTGAGATAATTGCCCTGACCCGTGCCTTAGAAATAGCAAAAGGAAAGAGGATAAACATCGACACAGACTCAAGGTATGAATTCAGAGTTGTGCATGCACATAGAGCCATCTAGAAAGAGAGAGGACTGCTGACCTCACAGAGAAAGAACATCAAACATGCACAAGAGATCATCCAGCTGCTGGAAGCAGTTCAGCTGCCTGAAAAGGTAGCAATTGTGCATATTAGAGCACATCAAAAAGTGAGCTCAGAATTAGAAGAAGGAAATGAGCTGGCGGATAGAGAAGCAAAGGAAGCAGCAAAAGGTGAGGTGAGCCCTAATTCCAGATAGACAAATTTCCCTTGAAAGTAAGCCAGAATATAATAAGAGAGATAGAAAATTGATTAAAGATCAAAAAAGGATGTATAACGAAGAAGGGTGGGCTGCCATTGAAAAGAAGCTGGTAATCCCTTCCCATTTCTTGTGGTCACTAGTAAGGGAAGAGCACCAGAAAGCACACTGAGGAATAGATGCCCTATACACCTACTTGATTGAAAGAATTGTTACTAGGAATTTATATGCCACTATTACTCAAGTGACCTGACAGTGTGATCTTTGCCTCCAGACTAACCCCAAAAATACCCCCAAACCGAAACTCGGTCAGATTAGGAGAGGCCATAGGCCTGGACAGCAGTGGCAAATTGACTTTTCAGAACTCCCAAGGAAAGGGGGGTATCAGTATTTATTAGTATTGACAGACACATTTTCAGGGTGGCCAGAAGCATTCCCCACCAGAACTGTCAAAGCTCGAGAAATTACTAGAGTGTTATTACAAGAAGTAATACCATGCTTCGGAGTTCCAGCCACAATATCCTCAGATAGAGGATCACATTTCATTTCCAAAATAGTGCAACAGATTAGTAGCCACCTGGCTACTTCACACTCTGTACCCCCCCAATCAAGAAGCCAGGTGGAGAAAATGAATCATTTGATTAAGCAGCAGATTGTAAGACTCGGGCAGGAAGTTAATCTACCCTAGCCCCAAGCACTTCTACTAGCACTGTTGCAAATTTAAACTAAATCTAGAGCTAAAGAAAGTCTAAGTCCCTTTGAAATGCTTTATAGAACACAAAAAGAATGCCCACCACATTGGAGAGGTAACACTGGCCACCTACATGGTGGCTTTAAGCAAACAGCTCAGAAAAATTGAGAAATGTGTGGCTGGAACTCAGAGCAGGGAGTTAGATGGGCCAGTGCATAACATATAGCCTAGAGATTATGTATATGTTGAGCCTCTTGCAGAAAAGACTTTGGAACCACAGTAAAGAAGACCATTCCAGGTGCTTCTCACCACCCTCACCGCAATCAAGATCAAAGAGCAGAATGCCTGGATCCATCACTCTCGAGTGAAGAAGGCGCCAGAAGCCCCCTTGGAGAGTGACACCAGGAGACAATGAACTGAGACTAAAACTCACTCAAGCAAAACGAGTATATTGCAGTCAAGGGTTGTTCATACTCTCACTTACAGAATTGTTTTGTATATAATTACAATTGAAGTCTTAAAATTAGAGAGTACCTCTATTCAAAGCGATGCTGAATGGCCTTGGTCCCAGGCTTTTAATCAGTATACTAGATCCATGAGAGAACTTTCTGAAATAAAAGATTTAAACCTGTCAACTGTAGTAATTCATAGAGATCAAGTATATGAAGAGCAAGAGTAGCAAGAACAAGAACTGCAGACACTTCAAAAGAGTTGCTAATGCAAATCAACATCTCAAAAATCCAACCAGCCTGCTCCTCTTTCCTAAGAACATCCTTTGAGAGCTGCACAGCGTAGTTACAAAGACAGGTAGACCTTAAGAGCAGAATAAGAAAGGATCTAACTGGGATATTAGGAACAGGATTAGGAGTTCTAAATGGAATTGATTCAGAAATACTGATGAATAAGCTAGCCACTGCAGCAAGCAGCCTAACAAAGTTGAAGCAGCATTTACAGTCATCTCTACTAGCATTAAGAACTAGCCAGTGGCAGATTTCAAAAGCACTGCCAAAGTAAGAAAAGGCCAGGGACCAAGATCACAAGTTATTAGTAGAAGTACTTAGTACAGTTCAAGATAATGTGATAATATATGTTTAGCTTTCAGTTGTATACAAGCACAGTTGCAGATGCAGGCAACAGCAGCTCTGATCATACAAGAAGGGAGGGAAAGTAATTTTCCAGCTGAAATTCAGAAAGTTGTCTAAGATAATGCAATTTGTTATAAATGATCAAATCTGCAGCCAAATTAAAAAAAAAAAAACCAAAGATTTATTAGATCAATAACAAAATATAATTAAAAAATTCACCACAGCCAAGACAGCATCAACTCCGGAATTTGGTGCTGGGTGAACCTGGATCCAACTGACAGAGTGCCAGGATCTCCCCAGTGGTTCACCCTGACTGTCTCATACAGCCAGCTTATATCCCCTATATTCCGCCTGGGGCCGGAATGACAGAATGTCCTTTGTGTCCCTTCATATGTAGAGCTGGATCATAGAGATACAAAGCCAGTCCAGGTGTTCCAATGACTGTCTGAGCCGTTCCAGAGTAGCCTTCTTTGGAATGTATTGCTGGGTCCATACGGATGCAAAAGCCAGTCCCGGTGTCCCTATGGCCGTCTTTCACATGTAATCGAGTGGTGCCAGTATTCAAAGCATTTCTGGGAAGTCAACATTCATGGTCTGGGAAGGCTTCATTCTTAAGCTAACAGACTTGATATTATCTTTAGCGTTAGAAATAGGACTCTGCTCTCAGCCAGGGTGGTCAAGTACATGAGTTGGATTCTTACAATATCTTATACACACACATATATATATACAAATAGCATGAATTAACTCTATATATGTATAACACAATTGATTTTGAAAAAAGCTTCAGTCCTGGTAAACTATAGTAAATTTCACCTATAATCCTGTTTCTAATGTAGCCTTTGTACTGTTTCTAATGTAGCCTTTGTACTGCCTTTGTACTTACCATATGTAATAGCACTGTTTATGTTATCCATCCCATCATTGCACTAAGATTAAATAATGAAAAAACAGTGCTCTACCCTTCAGAACATAGACTGTAAACACGAAAAATGAATGAAAAGTAGCAAACAGTAAACTTAGAATCCTGCATTACTAGAGAACAGCTGAGATTCATTTGTGAAAGCAGTACTATTAATGCCCAAGATGTGTGTCTGGACACTGAACAGAGTATTTGCCACTTCAAAATTCATCCACTCACTGATCAAAAAACTGTGCTCGTATATACTGGTAAAAGGTGTGAGTGTCTAAAAACTGCTTGCACTGCTGTAAAAATTGATAAAAATGATGTTATATTAGTTAAAGTAAGTTTAAAGTTATCCTTCATTATTAATTTGAAATTAGAGAATACTACAGCGTATAGCTCTGTTAATCTCCCTATCAAATGTATGTGGTAAAGCATTGAGAGACACTTATTGTCGTAAGAGTTTGCATTAAGTAAAAGAATTTACTTATTTTCCAGGAAAGGGGGGAAATGAGACAGAGTAGAAATTTTCCAGGGTAGAAATCCATTTTGATTTAGGTGAAATGTTCATCTTTGAATTAAGTCTGTAGCTTGCTGTTTAGTCTCACTGCCTGTTCTCTTGAAGGGCCTGTGATTAGAGAGACTGCTTCAGCTGAAGGATAAGAGATAAAGGGGGTAGGAGGAGAGCAGAGAGAGCAGGGCAACCTGACCCAAGAGTTCCTTCTGAAGAATTAGTAGCAAGTGTCACATGAAATCAGTAGAATGAATATGTATTAACCTGTTGTGAAATTCTATGCATATGTATTTGAGAGAGCCATAAAAAGAGACCTGAAGTTCACAGAGGTACACTTGCCTTTTGAGGGGAGTAATCCCCGCATGCGTCCAGCGCTACAATAAACATACTGACTTTACAACTTTCACAAGTTGTGGAGCTTTTTTGATCTCTTCCACAAAACAGTAGAGACACCTGAGATCTTACTGATGACCTCAGTGGGAATCTGACGACATCCATCTTGCAACTTTTCTCCCAGGAAGTGGATCTCTCGGGCAAGTCCTTTGAGCCAGGTCCCAGCAGACTCTCGATGATTTTCTCTCCTTTCTCAAATACTTCCATTGTCGTGTTCCCCCACACAATGATATCATCGATGTGCTGCAGATGTTCCTGAGCTTCACCCTTTTCCAGTGCAGCCTGGATCAGTCCATGGCAGATGGTGGGGCTGTGCTTCCACCCCTGGGGCAGTCGGTTCCAGTTGTACTGCATGGCCCTCCAGGTGAAAGCAAACCGAGGCCTGCATTCTGCTGCCAGAGGAATGGAGAAAAATGCATTGGCAATGTCAATAGTGGCAGAGCACTTTGCTGCCTTCAACTCCAGCTCGTACTGGAGTTCCAGCATGTCTGGCACAGCAGATGCTGGTAATCGGCACTTGTTGCTCTTTCACCTTCAGGAGTCCTACTGCAGATGGGTTTTCTGATAGTCCAGGCAAGGTGTTCAATGGCTTCATGTTCTCAGCCTCTACAGCATCTATGCCAAAAGCCCACCTGAGTCCTTTTGGGTCTTTGTAATAGCCATTCTGGAGGAAGTCTATGCCTCTGTTATTCTCTGTTCATGCTCTGTACATGGGGCCTCTGGGCCAGTCACAATAGGATGTTTCTGCTGCTCCTTCCCAGTCAGGCTCACCTGGGCTCCCAACAGGGTCAATTGCTCTGATCCCCCCATCACCCCAGCAATGGAAACAGGTTCTGCCCCCACATGTCCCAATGGCATTAGGGTACACTGCACACCAGCATCAACTAAGGCATTGTATTTTCTGTGGCTCTGATGTGCCAGGCCATTAGATCCACACATTCCAGAAGATCCGGTTTTCCCATGCCACTTCCTGGCTAGAGGCAGTGCCCTCCTAGCCCTGGTTATTATTTCTTTCCTGGGCATACACAGTAGAGGTTCCTTCAAGGGGATCTGACAGATCATACCCAGCAGCTCGGTCATGGGAGGTTGAGGCTGCCTTCCCTTTAGTGGAACTCCCTTGGTTAGTGTTTCCCTCCTTGAGTTGATGCACCCATGCTGCCAGGACAGAAGTGGATTTCCCATGCCACCTTCCCATGTCTTCCCCATGGTCATGAAAGAAGAACCACAGGTCAGCCCTTGGGGTGTACCTCTCTCTCTAGCTGGGGGACGCTGGGCTCTGACTTTGGGGCCTGTGACTGGCACAGGTGCTGCATTGATCTTCCTCTCCTCCTCCTTCATCTCCCTCATCTCCTCTTTGATCAGGTCCTTGATCACAGCAGAGACATGAGCCTGCATTGGGCTATTGATCATACTCTCACAATTTCTAACCTTGTTGGTGACAGAACCCACTGTCTCTCAGTAGTTTTCAGCATTAATCTTTGCAGTGAAGGTGGTGTATTGGGATGGCCCCAGATTTGCCAGACTCCACAGCATTTGCCCTGTACACCTGAGCTCATCAGGGTCATTATCATGCTGTCCATCCCTCCCAAAGAGTACCTCCAATACTGCCACTTTTATCAGCTGTTGGATCCCTTCCTCCAGGGTCTTGCAGCACATTCTATGGTGATGCTCCTGCATTCTCTCCCTGTGGACAAACCTCTCTCTGACAGTCATGAAAAGCTGCTCTCAGAGGGAAAGGGACCATGACTCTCTTAAAAATACCTGATTCACACCTGAGACCTGGGTCAATGCTCATAAATTCCTTGCCTCACCACCATCCAGTTGCACTCCTGTACCCATAAGGTCCCAGACCCGGATTAACCAGGTTGTGTAAGCCTCACGTCCCCATCATACAATGTCTTTGTGCTGTTCACCCACAGGGACTTTCGTACATCAGGGACTCAGTGATGAAGTCAACCATTGGTTCTCCTTTGGGTTGTGAGGGCCCTCCTTTCATGTCCTTGTCTGGGTGCTCTGATTTCATCTTAGGTCTCCTTGTTTCCACAGGGGTGACTGCTGCTGGCTGTGACTGCCTTTGCAGTTCAGCTGGAACCTGGACAGTTGTAACATCTGTGGGTTCCACTGCTGCACCATCAGACTCTCTCTCTTTGAGGCAGGGGGAGGGTTTCTCAACACATGGGGAAATGTACTCCCTCAGCATCTGGCCCATCTCTTTCACCAGAACCCCCACCCAATCTGGGTGGTTCGTTTCTGAGGTGGGCTGCGGGGCAGGGTCAGGCTATGGGGCAGCAGCATCCTTGTCTCTGGGGTAGGTGTCAGTGTGGTTATCCACGTTAAACTTCCCTTATCTCTGAATGCTAAATAGAACAGGCATACCAGCAACACCAGCAACTGTATATCATTAGCATTTTGAGTGGATCTGGACCCTTTGAAAACTGGTGGGGCAAACTCAAAGAGCTGTGTGAAGGGTTGGGAGTAAATTTCCCCCAGTGTCATTTCCTCAGCAAGTACCATTATTAAAGAAACCCCAAACCCACACAGTGTGTGATAGCTCTGAATTCATGTGCCTGCCTTCCAAAGGAAGTTAAAGATCCATGAATTCCTCACCTCATTAAGCCATAAAGCAAACTGGATAATAGCCACAGCAGCCCTATTTATGGTTAGCCTGTGTTCCCAGGGATGGCCAGGGTGCTCCTGATGGGGCAGAAGGAAGAGCTCCAGGCCCTCCCTGAGGGTGAGTGAGGGCAGTGGGCTGTCAGCAGGGGCTGGCCAGAGAGTTGCAATGCCCGGGCAGGGAGCTGCAATCCCTGCCCCGGCTGCGGTGGGCTTCACTCCTAGTGGGGACGAGGGGTGGCGTGGGCAGAGCACACAGAGATTTCAGGGACATAGGTGAGGGGATTCATGGCCAGCACCTTGCAGCTGATCCCCTTGGCCCCTCCTGTCCTGTGGCTATGGCAAGAGCTGGGTGGGATGGCCCTGGCAGGAAGGTGTCCTTGGATTCCTGCACATCCAGGTTCTGACTGTGGCTCTGCTCCTCTCTCTTCCAGCCCTTCAAGGCCTGAGTGAAGACAAGAGCCCCTCTCACATAAGCACATTTATACAGATGATTTATGAGGGAAGAGCTGCAGAACTACTTTTATCTGCTGGCTCAGAAGAACCAGTATCTCTTGAAGACCTCCAGATCCCTTGGAAGGTGAGACCACATGGAGAGCAGAGGAGACCAGCTGGAGCTCCAGGGCATAGCTGATCATTGGCACAGTTGAACTTGTGGGAATCTCCCATAGCTCCTGCCTTCTCCCTCCCTGTTGACAGCTTCCTGCCTCCAGCCCTCAGACCCTGCCCATCCCCTTTCTTCCCTCCCAGCTCATCCCTTTGCTTCACCTTCCATTAATGAACAGTTTGGCTTCTTCGCTTTACCTGCATCTCTGTGGAGCTGGAGTGATGCAAATCCGGAGCCCTGGGACACACAGGCCCTTCCTGCCATTCTCTTCCATGCTGTGTTTTGTGCACAGACACAGAGGAACGAGGGTAGAACAGGCTGGAAAGGCCCCTGTGCTGGAGGTCCAGTTCCACAACACTGTGGAGTTACAGATCTTGCTGAGCACACTGGAGCCCCTGGACTTTGGAAGAGCCAACCTGAGGATGCTCTGAACCCAGCGGTGAGGGACTCCATGGCAAGCATCCACAGAGGGCAAAGAGCTTGGAATGCTGGAGGGTTTCAAGAACAGCTTCCTGAAAGCACAGCAGTGCTCCATCTCTGCACAGGATCAGGAAGAGGGCAGAACCAAAGACCATCTGGGCTTAACAGAGAGCTTTGGGTGTGCCTAAGAGCAAATGAAGCAGCTGCACAGTGCCTGAGACTCAGACACACCACCGTCCCAGTTCCTGGAGTGCTGTCAGGCAGTGCTGGGATCCCGGGTGTGGTTCTGGTCCCTACAAGTGAGGAATGGCTGCCCCAGGCCCAGACCCAGTCAGAAAGCCAACCAAGTGAGACCACAGGTGTAGCGGACACTTAGATGGCTAGGGCCCTGTGGAGGATGTAAGCCTGAGATAAGCAATTGCTGAGTCAGAATAGCTAAGCCTGGAGTCCTCACTTAGGTCCTCTTGCCTAGCTTATCTCTCTGTGACCCTATAGGCTAGTTTCCCTAACCCTTACAATTGGTCAGTTTTCAATCCCTCCTAACCCTATATAAGTAGCCATCCTGGCCCATTCTGGTAGAAGAGCTGCTCGTCAGAACCCTTTGCGAACTCCCTGCAAATTAACCATCATGGAATCTCTGAGGCTGCCTTCTCCTCTCTCTCCATCTGCTCTGTGGATGCCACTGAGGCCAGCATCTTAGCAAGCAAAGAGCTGAAATTATAAAAGAGCTGAAAATCACTAAGAGCTGATAATCACTGAGCTCGCTAAGGTGTCAGGCTAAAGGGCACTTACGGCTCGGACACTTGGCCTGCTGAAGGCTGAGCTGCCCGGCCTGAGACTGCTCGCCTGAAGGAACCCTGGACCCGTCTCGCTATCTGGCTAGAAGAGGCCCAGTGGCGGTACACATTTGGCGCACCGACCAGAGTGGAATAAATTTCACAGATTGAGCAGCGCTTCTCTTTGAGAAACAGTTACTGCCACCCGGTTATGCGCATTCCTGAAGACCGGCTTCTGCGTTCTAGAAATCGCTCTTAGGGACGGCTGCTGCGACCCTCACCGAAACATCTGAACAACCTGTTCCGAGGAGACAGCCGAAGCAGATGCCTCCCAGTATGCATTCTTTTGATATGTAAGCCTTTAGCGCGCGCTTAAGATTTTCTCTGATTTTTTTAGTTTTTTTTTTCTTTTTTTTCTCGTTTTAGCTGCTGGGAGGGTGAAATAGTTAGCATGGGATCTAAACTTTCTACCTTAAAGCGATCCCCCATTGAGAGAGATTTATATTTACTAATCCTAGAAATCTTATCTTCTAACAATGTCTCTTTATCAACCGGAAACCATAGTAAAGGCAGGATTTTTGATCCGTGAGGACAAAATACAGTATACCGATCCATGGACCTACCTTGGAATCCAAATCCAGGAAAGGAGTATCGTACCCCAGCAGCTCATCATCTGAGACAACCCAAAAACCCTGAGGGACTTACACAGCCTATGTGGATCTATCAACTGGGTTCATCCTTTGTTAGGTTTAACCACAGAAGACCTTGCTCCACTGTTCAACCTTCTACGAGGTAACAAAAACCTGGACTCTCCATGCACCCTCACATCAGAAGCTCGAGGTTCTATCACTAAGGTCCAGGAAGCTCTGTCTTCACGCAAAGCTCATCGCTTTGAGCCCAGTCTACCTTTCAAGTTTGTCATCTTGGGAAAAGCACCTTGATTTCATGGACTGATTTTTCAATGGGACAATCAACTTCAAGACCCTTTGTTGATCCTGGAATGGATTTTTACAAGTAACCAACCTACAAAGACAATTACCACCTTCCAGGAAATCATGGCACATTTAATAAAAAAGGCTAGAACTCGACTCCGCTCGCTTGCAGGGTGTGACTTCACATGCATTTACTTGCCAATAACCATTGAGGACCTGGAGAATTTGCTCCAGACCAATGAAAATCTCCAGTTTGCCCTAGATAGTTATTCAGGTGAAATTTTGGTTCAGTTGCCAAAACACAAACTTTTTAATCCGGGTGAAGCCTTTCATCTGAACCCAAAAGTAATCCAAAGTAGGAATCCTCTGAAAGCTCTAACCATCTTTACAGATGGCTCAGGGTCATCCCACAAGTCTGTAATGACATGGATGGACCCTCAAACACAAAAATGGGAATCTGACATACAAATAGTGGAGGGATCTCCACAAACTGCAGAGTTAGCAGCTGTTGTCAGAACTTTTGAAAGATTCAAAAACGAACCTTTTAATCTGGTCACAGATTCAGCCTATTTTGCGGGCATAGCTATGAGAGCAGAACATGCTCTTCTCAAAGAGGTTTCCAATCCAAAGTTGTACCAATTGATGTCTAGATTAATATACCTGATTTCCCACAGAAAGCAACATTACCATATAATGCATGTGAGATCGCATACTGACCTCCCAGGTTTCATTGCAGAAGGGAATAGGAAAGCTGATGCACTAGCCATGGCAGTACAAACTGCTAATGTTCCTAACATCTTTGCCCAGGCAAAATTGTCACATGCATTTTTCCATCAAAATATACTGCCCTTGTCAGAATGTTCAAAATTTCAAAAGAGCAAGCAAAAGCTATTGTTGCTACCTGTCCAAACTGTCAAAGCTATCAGGTACCATCTATGGGGATGGGAGTCAATCCCCGAGGTCTAAACAGCTGCCAGCTGTGGCAGACAGATGTGACTCACTTCACACCTTTTGGAAGGCCAAAATACGTGCATGTATCGGTCGACACATTTTCAGGAGCTGTATTTGCATCATCGCATACAGGAGAAACTGCATGGGACACAATAAAACATTTCCTCCTTGCTTTTGCCACCCTAGGAGTACCAAAGGAGATCAAAACAGGTAGTGGACCTGCCTATACCTCTCGTAAGTTAAGAGACTTTTTCAGTGAATGGGGAATAGAACACAAGACAGGCATACCAGTGAACCCCACAGGACAATCCGTCGTGGAAAGGACACATCAAACCCTCAAAAGAGTTCTCAATCAACAGAACTTAGACATGAGTATCAAATCTCCAGTTGAAAGACTTTGCAAGGCTCTCTATGTTATTAACTTCCTGAACTGTACAGCATCAGAGCCTGATCCACCAGTATTTCGCCATTTTGCTAATACCACACAAGCAAAGCTCATGAGAAACCACCTGTGCTCATGAAGGACCCCAAAACACATCAAATTTCTGGACCTTTTCAACTAATTACCTGGGGTCGAGGATATGCATGCATGTACTACTACCATCTGGCCCAAGATGGTACCCAGGGAAAAACATAAAACCGTACCTAGGCACTGCAGATACAGAGAAAGATGACAAGAATTCTCCTGAGTCAAACATAGAACCTCCCAAAAACCAAACCAGTTCCGCTTGGAGATGAAGACGTCGCCAAGTACCCACAAACAGAAGACCAGACCGTCCCGTCACACGACAGCAGACAAAACAGAAAGCTGTATAACATTCTGCTGCGTCAAAACTTAGATAGCCTGAACTTGAAAATATTCTCTGAACTATACATTGTTGCCTTTTTTCTACCTCAAAAAACCCTGTTATTCCCTTTTCCTAACCCTTTTTCAAAGCCCCTAACCTCATCCCTCTCCCTTAGCTTAGAAAAAAAAAAAACGGGGGGGGGGAGGAACGGAAGGAAGTAACAGAGAAAAGAACAAAAGTAATAAACCCTCCTCTCCCACCATAAGATAACAAATTTTGCTTATATTCCCTATCAGAAGCCCCATTCCTGTCCATAGATGAAAAATATCTCCGTTGGTGCTGCTCTCTCTGCTGCCTGGATGTTCTCCACCGTACCGTGTGCCTTTAGCGGGATTAGCCCTCAGCCTAGCCATTATGTTTGGGTAACCTTAGCAAAGACATTAAAACAGGATAACCTGTGTCTATCCATGGGAAGCATTGATAACCCACTTTCCACATGTCTAGTAGGAATTCCCTTCGTAGCAGATGATTGGCCTGTCTATAACTTAGAGCTCCTCCGCACCACAGGTAAGAGACCCAACTTGATAGATACGTGGGACGAGTGGACAAAAATGCTGCCCAACGCTCTAGAGGAACCCCAAGAATTGGCTCTGTTGGGGTCCTCCAAGCTGGTATACTGTGTCAAATTTTACTTTAGACGCCCGAAAAACAATTGGCCAGAAATTGACTAGACAAAAAACACATATAGAAAAGACATATCACCAATTAACAAAGCCTATAACTATCCCGATTGGTGTAATTACACTGCTCGTGTGATATCTGTGTCCTCTCTCCATCCCAAAGTATTACCCAAGGGAACGTTTCTCATCTGTGGTGACAGAGTGTGGGCTGGGATCCCTTCCCGACTACATGGAGGTCCCTGTACCCTTGGAAAACTTTCTACCCTCACTTCAAACATTACCCTGTTACATAATTGGAGGAAAGAAAGTGAATCAAAACGCCACAAAAGGTCCTACACTGAATTTGATGAAAATTGTGATCCCAAACTATACAATTGGAACAAACCCAAAAAGATTGCCATCTCCCTGTTCCTACCAGGGGTAGCTGCAGCTAAAGCCCTTGGTGAAATAAATCACCTCGGGTGCTGGCTCAGTAAACAAGCTAACGCTACATCTGCTGCTCTGAGGGATCTCTTAAAGGAAGAAGAAACCACAAGACATGCTTCACTCCAGAAACAAGCTGTGATTGACTTTCTGCTGCTTGCCCACGGACATGGTTGTGAAGACTTTGAAGGAATGTGTTGCTTCAATCTCTCTTCTCGTTCAGAATCCATCCACGCAAACATACAGAAACTGAAAAATCTTGTGAAGGACTTGAAAATAGAAAAAAACCCTGACGGGGTCAATGACCTTTTCGGTCAATGGGGATTAACTGGATGGGTTGCATCTTTGGTTAAGGGATTGTTGTGGATTCTTATTGTAGTTGTTATTGTATTAGCTATGTTCTCATGCTTTGTTCACTGTTTCAAAAGAACTATAGGCAATGTCTTTTTTCTAAAAACAGAAAGTGGAGTTGTAGGAGACACTGAGATGGCTTAGGGACCCATGGAGGATGTAAGCCTGAGATAAGCAATTGCTGAGTCAGAATAGCTAAGCCTGGAGTCCTCACTTAGGTCCTCTGGCCTAGCTTATCGCTCTGTGACCCTATAGGCTAGTTTCCCTAACCCTTACAATTGGTCAGTTTTCAATCCCTCCTAACCCTATATAAGTAGCCATCCTGGCCCATTCTGGTAGAAGAGCTGCTCGTCGGAACCCTTTGCGAACTCCCTGCAAATTAACCATCATGGAATCTCTGAGGCTGCCTTCTCCTCTCTCTCCATCTGCTCTGTGGATGCCACTGAGGCCAGCATCTTAGCAAGCAAAGAGCTGAAATTATAAAAGAGCTGAAAATCACTAAGAGCTGATAATCACTGAGCTCGCTAAGATGTCAGGCTTGGGGCACTTAGGCCTCGGACACTCGGCCTGCTGAAGGCTGAGCTGCCCGGCCTGAGACTGCTCGCCTGAAGGAACCCTGGACCCGTCTCGCTATCTGGCTAGAAGAGACCCAGTGGCAGTACACAGACAGGGAGGGCAGCCTTCCAGTTTCTCTTGGGCATGGCCGCAAAACAACCCCTGCTGCTTCTTCCTCCGCCTGTGTTTAGGGTGTGCTGGTGGCAGAGCCAGCCAGGTTGTGCTCTGCGTTCCAGAGCCTGTTGGGAGCGGGCATGAAAAGCACTGTGTGCACAGCAGAGAGTCCTGGAAGGTGCTGGCAAGAGCGTCCTGTGGGGACAGAGCTCTGGGCTCTGGCTGGGAACAGCCTGGTTTTGCTGCTGTGACCACAGGCAGAAGCTGAGGCAGGTGAAGAGGCAGCGGGCAGCTTGTGTTTGTAGAGGGCCTGGGGCTGCACCTCTGAGCCTCCACCTGGAAACACACTTGGGGGAATACCAGCTAGAGCTGGAGTGCCTGTCCTGAAAGGACCTGGAGTCATTCAGCCTTGCCAGCTTTTCTCAAGAGTGTGTTGGTGTTCCCCAGGAAAGCTACACATTTGGGGAAATGCCCTTGGAGGAAAGGGGCTGGCTTCTCAAGGAAAGTGCTTCTCAGGGAGCTCCCAGTGAGGTGGGAAGGGTGATCCAGGAGCCCTAGGCCTGGCAGCCTGAGCTTGCCACCAGGGAAGGCCTTGGAGCAGATCCTCCTGAGTGCCATCCCACAGCACGTGCAGGGAACCAGGGCATCTGCTGGAGGGTGGGAAACCTCTGAGGAGGGACAGGGACAGCTGGGGGTCCTGGTGGGGTGTTGAGGGCTTCTGGGCAGGAGTTTGGAAGGGGGGGTTGGTGTTGATGGGGTGTTGGGGAAGGAGTTGTCTGGAAGGTGAGAGGTCTAGGCTGGAATTTGAGTCACTTTGAAGGCAGCATCTGTGGTTTGGCACAGTTTTGGTTACAGAGGGCAGAAAGAATATCTGTGACTCTTCCTGTTCAAGATCCTGATTCTCCTGCAGGGAACAAGAGGGGAGAGCTGTACTTTTCTGGCCACTTAGATATCTGTAGCAGGGGGAGGATTAGCTCTTTTTGCCATCTACTTGTTTGTTTGGGCTACTTTTGTAACTCTGAGTGGACTTTCATTCCTTGAGAGCTTTTAATCTTTAAGAGAATTAGGATATTATCATCCTTTCATAGAAAACCGTTTGCAAACCAAAGAATGGCCTTTTTCTTGCCTCTGTGTAGTGTTACATTCTGTAGAGTGAATCTCAGTGGATGATGTTAGGGCAAATGTGCTGCTGCTTTGAGATGGGAAGCAAAATTCCAACTCTTCACTTTCTCAGGACATCCCAATGAATTTGGGAAGTTTGCAACTTTTTGAAACTACTTGAGTTGAGCAATGGGAAGTAAAGCTTTCCTGAAGTGAGGAGTCTTAAACGCCAGATTCTTCTGTGCCTTCACTGCTAAGGTGTTTTTGTGCTAAAGGAAATTATTTCAATGAGAAAATAATTTCAGCATGGAGTGAGAGCTTCTGACAGAGACCAAGTGCTGCCAGCAGTTGCTCCAGGTGCTCCTGCCAACAGCCCCTGCAGGAAGGAGCACAGTCCCCAATGCACGTGGGCTTTGGCTCCCCCTGGCACAGAAGCCCCTGGGAGCACAGGTCTCTGGGGCAGGAGATGGGCACCAGCGCTGCCAGGGCTCAGGGGGGTGGCAGGTCTGCTTGTGTGGGTGGGCCCACCTGCCCAGAGGGCTCAGGGCTCCCCAGCCCATTCCCCTGTACAGCCTGGTCCAGGTGTCTGACCAACAGAGAGTTACAGGGCCCTCTGGCTGCTCTCTTTGACAGCCCTTGCATTCAGCCCTCAAGCCTGCTGCCATGCTCCCTCACTGCCCCTCAGGGGCCTGTCCCCACAGGGCTGGGCTGCCTGGGTGCTGCTGGTGAGGGCCAGTGGGCAGAGGCAGAGATGGCAGCCAGCTCAGATCCCCACTGCTGCCCAGGCCACGGTGCTGTGTCTGAGACCCCCCTTGAGACAGAGCTCTAACCCCACAGAGCTGCTTTGACCATGTGGAAGACCATCATGTGCTCGCCCAGGACTGCAGAGCCGGCGATGCTGATACTCCTGGATGTGCTGGGGAGCTGGCCAGAGCACAGCATGTGCACCTCAGATGGGACAAAACGGGTGTCTTTGTCCTGGCTGTGAGTTTCTGAAACTGGCCTTTGCTGGCTCCAAGGCCGCCTCTCCAGCAGCTTTCCATCCTCCTTCCCCCACTGCATCTCCCTCCCTCAGGTGATGGGCTGAATCCTGGCCTCGGGGCAGCTTCAGGGGCACCAGGCCCGGTGCTCCCCCTGTGTCTCCCTGGGCCTCTCCCTCCTGTGCTCGGGCCCTGCCACATGGACACCTTGGCACTGAGCGCTGTCTCAGGGGACTTTGTCCTTTGCAGGCAACTGTGGTGATGTGGAAGATCCTCCAGGTGCCCGGTGTCCCACATATGGTCACAGTGTATTTCCTCCCACGTATCTGTGCATCTGCTCTTCCAAGTGTTCTTCAGCACTCTGGATATGCCAGAAGATGTCGATACCTTCTGGAAGGGATGCCAGGAAGAGCATGGCCTTGCCACCAGCCCCAACAGGTGCTCCATCCCACTCCTCCTATCCCTGTCATGTCCCTGGACAGGAGCCAGTGCTCCCAGCGTGACCTGGGCTTTGCTCTGCACACAGGTTTGAAGTGCAGACCCTCAAGTCCCTGCTCTGCCGAATGCAGCATGAGGATGTGGTGGTGGCAATGGAACGCAATTGTGGCTGGTACATGCTGCTGTGTGCTGACACCCACCACTGTGCCGTGGGTCTGCTGGCCAGGTGAGACCCCCTTCTTCCCACTGCCTCTGACATTTGTGCTCTGTGCCCAGGGTGCTTCTCACAGTCCCTGTGGTCATGGGCCAGAGGGCCTTGTCACCAAGGGATGGCCAAGCAGACTGGAAAAGGCTGGGAGAGGAGGGTGCCCACAAGGAGCTGCCTCCCAAATAGGCCAGGGCCCCTTGCAGGATGCTGGGGAAAGACCAGACCTCTGTGAGTCAGTCCTGACAAAAGTTTGCCCCCTGGACCACAGTCTTGGTTCCTTCTTCTCCTGCCAGGGAGATGTGCTGTGTCTTCATCCCCTTGCGTTCCCGGATCTCTCGCTACCTGCTCCGGCTGCTCAGCACACAGGAGCCACGCTGGGAGCTGCCCGCCCTGGCCTTCCTTGTGGAGGTGAGCCTGATGGCCAGCACTGCCTTGCTCAGCTGCCTCCCAGCTCTCTGCCCTCTCGGAGCCGCAGCTCCCTGGGACGGTGCCCGTGCCCTGTGCTGCTGCCTGGGCACAGTCCTGTGCGGTTCTGGGATCCTGCCAGCCAGGTCTCCTGTCACTGCCCTGTGCCTTTCAGGTCCTCGCGTGCCTGGATTTGAGTGAACGTGGTGCTAATAGAGTCCTGCAAGTCTTGTCAAGGCAGCTGCAGGGCAAGTGCAGGGAGAGGCATCGCCTGGCACTCAGGGCCCTTCTCGAGCTCATTGAGGAGCCCTCCATGGTGAGAAGGGGGCAGCGGCTGAGGCTGAGCTGGGGAATGCAGTCACTTGGGTTTGGCTGGGCTTTGGGTGCCGGGGCAGCTGCTCCCAGCTCTCCTGCCTCCCTGTTCAGCTGCCCAAGTGCTTCGGGACAGACCTCTGGCCTCTAGGCCCTGCAGCAGCAGGATGGCGTTTCACCAACTTGTGTTCCGCACAGACCGAAAAAATGTGGAGCCTGACTGAAAGTCTTGTGAAGCTCCTGTGGGACACAGATGGAGAGATAGTTAGCATGACAGTCATGCTTCTCAGCTTTATCATCTTGGACAATGACATGCTGATACCCAGCCCCATCACACTGCAGCTGCTTGAGGCGCTCCTGCCACTCTTTGACCACGTAAGGCTCGCTGACCCCAGCCACGGCCACTGGCTGCTGCCTGGACACTTTGTGCCCTGTGGATTGGCAGGCCTGTGCCAAGATGAGCCCCATGCACGCAATGCTGAGTTTTATTTTTCTTCCTTTCATACAGAACAATAGCCAGGTGCAGCTGCTCTCCATACTGCTCTTCCGAACATTGGTGACTCTTCCACTGGAAAAGGGAAAAAAGGCCCTGAAGACACCCTTGTGCCAGAGCCTGCTGCCACTCTTCTTCCACTGCCATAATGACAATCAGCTTGTGGCACAGGTGAGGACTCATGGGCTTCTGCTGTCCCCCTAGCAGGGGGCTCGGCTGCCTCCTGCACTGCCGCCTGCCGGGCTGCAGCCTCCTCCAGGCCTTGGCATTGGGACACGGGTCCTGCACCCTGGGCTGTGGGGCCATCTCTGCATCTCTGCTGCTCTCCAGGCTTCTCGGGAACTGCTGTTTTGTGTGGCCAATTTCCTGAATAGGAGGGATCTTGAAAGACTGGTGAAGAACCAGAAGCTGTGGAATTTCACTGACCGCCTGGTAAGGACAGCTTGTAAGGCCCAGCCTCAGCCTGGAGAAGGCCCCAGAGTGCGGTGCTCAGAGTGCGTGGCTGGCAGCTGTGCCCCTGCCCGCTGCTACACCCAGAGGCCGCACGGGCTCTTCTCCAGGCTCCTGTGGGCCCGAGCCGGGGGCCGATGCAGCCCCGGCCCGGTGGGGCTGTGGGGCAGGCCGGCACCGCGGCTCCCCGGGCAGCAGCCGGCCCTCTGCCCCCTCCAGAGCCCGGCGCCAGCGGCTGCTGGCCGCGCCTCAGGGCTGTGCGGGCAGGGGAGGCCGGGGCTGGGCGCAGGCAGCGCCCGTCCGAGGGGCTGAGCCCGCGCCAACCCTTCCCTCCTGCCGCTCTCTCCAGCTGGCAGAGGACAGCAGCAGAGCGGCCGAGCACCTGCGCTGGGCCTTGCCATACCGGCAGAGCCCACAGGAGTCCCTGCAAGTGCTGGCCATCAGGTTCATGGGTGAGCCACGAGCCCGGGCTCCCTCCCCGGCCCGCCGCAGCTCGGCCCCAGCCCCGCCTGCTGCCCCGGCAGCGCCAGCCGGGCCCGGCGCCGTGGAGCCCCGCCCGGCCTCGGCGCTGCTGCCGCCCTCTGGCAGCCGTGCCCTGGGCCGGCAGCGTGCGGCAAGGGCCGGGCTGAGCCCTGCCGGGCCAGCAGGGCGTGTGGCCACAGCGCCGGCAGCGCCGCTGGCAGGGAGCTGTGCCGCTGGGGCCGTGACAGGCTCTGTGTTCCCAGGGATGGCCGGGCAGCACCTGAAGGGGAAGAAGGAAGAGCTCCGGTTCATCTGCTACAGTGAGTGAGGGCAGCGGGCTGGCAGCGGGGGCTGGCGGGGGGAGCTGCAAGCCCTTCCCCGGCTGCGGAGGGCTCTGCTCCCTGTGCGGCCGAGGGGCGGCGTGGGCAGAGCACACAGAGATTTCAGAGCCACGTGGGGGATTCGTGGCCAGCAGCTTCGGGCTGGTCCCGTTGGTCCCTGCTCCCTCCTGGCCATGGCTAGAGCCGGCTGGGATGGCCCTGGCAGGGGGCTCTACTCGGGTCCCCTCAGGTCTGGGATCTGACTATGGCTCTGTTCCTCTCTTTCAGCCCTTGAACACCTGACGGAGGACATCAGCAGTGCCCTGTCAGATGTGGCACTTCAAACATTGTATGTTCTCCAGTCACTACAGAGTGAGCGATCTTCTGTCTTGCAGAGGCTGCAGGATCAGCTCCTCAGGGCATGGAGGACACGGCCTCATCTGTCAGGGCTCGGCTGTCTGCCCTGCTGGAGCTCTGCAGAGAGCTGAGCCCAGAGGCTCTGTCTGCTGGGGCCACTTGAACCAGTGGGAATTTTCTATTTCTTTGAGACTGTTCTTCTTTTTGTTTTTTCTTTAGTATATAAATATAGAGTGTGTTGTAATACACAGACTCCCAGGATCTTTCTTTTGCTTCCCAGGGTCTCCAGGGCATAGGGGAAGAGGGGGGAAAGGGTGCTTGGGCTCAGCAAGCTGTCCAGGCATGCAGTGTAGCAGAGAAAATAGCCAGAAGCCTCTAGGACTTTGGTGGTTCTGCTGAAGCCTTTGTGCTGCCAACAAGCAGGTGGTCAGGGGCCAGAGCTGTGGGGATCCCTGTGAGAGCGGTTCCTGGAGATGGCCACAAGCCCTGTGCCAGGCAGGAAGCGCCATCCGTGTCCTCCTACCCGTGTGGTGCTGGTTGGATTGCTGAGGGCTCCAAGGTGCCTCTTGATGGGGCTGCTCTGGAGCTGCTGTGGGGCTGCGGCGCTGCTGCTGGGCAGGTTGGCCGGGCTGGGGGAGACCCTGAGGGGAAGAGGCCATGAAGGGACGAGGGGCTGAGGGAGCCCTGACAGGACACGGCAGTGGGGAGGCACGAGGGGGATGTGTGAGGGAGTGGGAGGCTGTAACCTTGGCTGGAGGGGGAGTGAGTTGGAGATAGAGACCACTCACCCCGATGTTCATGTGGCAAACAGAGAGCATTTATTGTCAAGCCCTTCCTTCCAAAAAGCCTTTGAAAAGCCCTGTCTGGACAATTTCATTGCTCTGATCTCTATGCTTTGTCAGACTCTGCCCAGTGAAATTCTGCAGCCTTGGGGTAGATGTGACAGGGCGAGGCCCCTGTGAGTCAAACCAGGCGCTGGTGCAGTCACACAGCACTAGCCAGCCTGCACTGTGACACACGGCAACAGAGTGCAAGGCACAGCTCCGGGTGCTCCCCAGGAACCTCAGCTCTGGGAGCACTGTCTGTCCCAAGCTCCAGGGGCTGCAGTGGGAGCCTGGCTGGGCTCTGCCCTGGGGCCATCCTTCAGGGACAGCTGGAAACAGGGAGCATTCCCTTGCCACAAAGAGCCAAGCCAGGGCTGCAGGGCAGCTGCTCCAGCCCAGACTGCACTGTTGTGTTCTGTGCTCTGGGGTTGGGGCTCCCTGCACAGGGCACTGGACTGGTGTGCCAGAGGAGACAGAGAAGCTTCAGCTTTGGCATCACTAAGGGGTGTGCGTGGGCTGGGAAGAGTGGGGAGGCTCAAAGGGATTCAGAGAGCTCATCCTGCTGCAAGGACGAGGAAAAGGGAAGTGGGAACTCAGCAGTGAGCAGAGCTGAGGGCAGGAGAGTGGCTCTGAATTACTAAAATCCCATTGACATCTGAGACATTGCTGCTTCTCAGCCAGTGACAGGAAGAATCCCCTAAGCCTGGGGCTCCCTCTTCCCTGTTGTGAGGGACATCAAGGAAGGCAACAGTGTGATGGAGACTGCAATGGGCTGGGAACTCACTGCGGGAAAAGAGGGAGCAGTTGGAAAGTAAAAGAGAACTTTTACTGGGGGAGTGAACTGTTCATAGAAGGGCTGAGCTACAGCTTGAGCAAGCTGAGAAATGTCATTTGGGGTCATCCCATTTCAAAAGTTATTGAACAAGTTTAGTTTTTGAGGGGTGTCATGTTTTCACTTGGAGGTGAACACACTGCCAATTTGAGCTGTGTTGCCAAAATGCTCAAGTGAGTCTGTGCTGCAGGTCACACCATTTCTTCTTTGGCAGATTCAGGCCGGTGCTGAGCCCCAGCAGAGCCCTGGCAGAGCCCAGAGCAGCCTCAGCATCCGCAGAGCCTGGCTGCAAGGAGAGAAAGCAGAAACCGCCCGTCAGCTGAAGGCTCCTGTGCCCTTGTCCCAGCCGCCCGCAGTGCCCAGGCCATGCTGGCCGTGCTCAGAGCGGTGCCCAGAGCTGCCCATCACTGCTGCCTTTGGCAGCAGAGCAGGAGGGCAGGACATGTACCCAGCCTGCAGCCAGCCAGGGCACATCCACCTCCTCAGCAGCCGCCCAGAGCAGGATGCTCCTGTGCTCGCTGCCATCTCCCAGAAGCTCTGATGCCACCATACCAAGCAGACGGGGACCACCTCACACCATCCCCTGCTGGAAGAAAAGCTGGTCCTAAACGATGTCCTCAGCTTCTCCAAGGGCACAGCCCATCCACGCCACAGCTGGTCCCAAGCACTTCCTGATCTAGACTGGAGCCCACCTGGAACGCTTCCTCTAGAAAAACAAACAACCAATTATTGAAAATAGATTACAGACAAAAAGGGAAAACAAGGTAAAAAATATTATCTCTGCCAGGGGCTTGAGAGAAGCCCAAACCCTGCATGCCAGGGAAAAACCCACCCACAGGTGAGGGAAGCCCAGGCTTTCTCCCTTCCCCCCTGAACTGCCCCCCACAATAACGGTGATCCCAAAGCAAACAAGGGCAGTGGAGCAGCCCAAGCCCTTCCTTGCCTGCACAGCAAAGCAGCCCCTGCACAGGTTCTGGAGTCCCACCTCTGCTCCTGCCATGGGGTTTGTTTGTGTCGGGCTGGCTGCCCCAGCCCCAGCCCCAGCCCGGGGCACGGTGGGTGCTGGGGGCTGTTGGCAGGGCCAGGAGCCCACTCCCATTTCATACCCAGCCCAGCCCATTCCCCCAGCCCTGCCAAAAGCAGCTGGGCAGCCGACTGAAGGATTAGCTGCATCTGCCCCAGCAAAGGGGGAAACTTTGGTTCCTGGCCAGGCTGTGCAATGCCCAAATCTGGGAGCATCCCCCTGCGTGTGGACTCATCTGCAATTTCGCTGTGGAGCCTGGCTTTGGAGAAGGTGCCAGAATTGAAGTCCATCATCTTCAGCTGGCCAGTGGCCAGGTCCACGAAGAGGTTGCCATCCCTGATGTCGTCCTCGCTGTCTCCAGAAGCAGCTGGCCCACCTAGTACAGCTTCTTCAGGGGCTCCTTCTCCTTCCCTGGGGTGAGACCAGGCTCTCAGGCTGTCAGGGAACCAGGACAACCAAATCAAGTTGTTGTGCTACCGGTGCTGGGCAGAACAGCTCAGCTCCAGCACAAGGGCTGTGTGTTCCCATCTGATGAGCCCTGGGGAGTGACACAGGCAGGACAAAAAAGGACAAAAAAGTCTGGGTTCCTTTGCTTCTCATGGCCAAGGCATGTGTGGAGCTGGAACTTACCAGGGCCCTGCATCACAGTGTGCCTGTGGCTCTCTCCCTTCTTCTAGGGCAGATGAATATCCTGCATCCAAGGGTCACAGAGCAGCTCTTCTAAGGAGGGCCTTTCCACGTCCAGCATGGATAAACACCGCCTGATCAGATCTTGGCACTCTGAGCAGAGAAACCAGAAACCGCTGGTCACTTGGAGAAGGCTCCTGTTGGCTTTGCCCCACTGTTCCTGTGCCCAGCCCATGCTGGATGTGCTCAGAGCTGGGCCTAAACTTTCCCATCCATTTCCTGTTTTGGAGGAGAGCAGGAGAGCAGGACATGTGCCACCTCCTCAGGAGCTGCCAGAGTGGGATGCTCACAAGCCTGCTGCTGTCTCCCAGCACTGGTATTCCCCCCATGCCTAGAGATGAGGATCTACCTTGAGAGAGCCTTTGTGGCAGTGAGAGCTGATGGTCCCAGCTGATCTTCTTTCCAGTCCTGAAGGGGTGCTCCCCGCAGACCATCTGGTGCAGCAGGATGCCCAGAGACCAGATGGTAGCTGGCTTGCCATAGTACCAGCCAAAGTGGGTCCATTCTGGGGGGCTGTATGACCGTGTTCCTATGGAATACAGATGGAGTTCAGCAGGGGGATGCTGCTGCTCCCAGAGCCTGGCCCCACCCTCCCTGGGCCTGTGGGGGCTGCCCCAGTGGCCCACGGGGTGACCGCTGCCCTCTCGCCAGCACCTGGGACTTGTGTAAGGGGTTGGAAAGGAATCCACTGGTGTTGTTAGAGGGCAGCAGAAGCCTTGGCAAGGTCACACCATGACAAGGAAAAACCCACTTAGTGCTGGGGAAAAACCATGCCTTCATCCTCCCTGCCTGCATTGCCCCAAGAAACATTATGAACCCAAGACAAACCAGGTGAGTTGAGCAGTCAAAAGCCCTTTCTCACCTGCACACAAAACTGGCTGGGGCACAGGTTCTGAGAAACCCTCTCTGCTACCCCCACCCACGGGTGTTTTTGTTGCCGGCTGCCCCAGCCCCAGCCCCAGTCCTGGGCAGAGTGGTGGGCAAAGGCTGCCAGCAGGGCTGGAAGCTGGCTCCCCACTCAGCCATGCTCAAAAGCAACTCAGCCGAAGACTCAGAGCTATGAAGGGCAGCAAAAGGGAGAATCCCCGGTGCTACACCCAGCTTGGGCTGTGAGATGTTGGGCCATGAGATGCTGGGACCAGGAGCACACCCCTGCATGGGCTCACCTGCAAAGTGAATGTAGGCTGTGTCTTGCAGGTAGGTGCCACAGCCAAAGTCAATCAATTTGGCCTGGCCTGTGGCCAGGTCAACCAGGATGTTCTCTGGTTTTATGTCTCTGTGCAGGACCCTGCAGCTGGTGCAGTGCCGCACGGCCTCCAGCACCTGGCGGAACAGCTCCCGCGCCACCTCCTCGGGCAGGAACCCCCGTGCCCGAATGAAATGCTTCAGGTCCTGAGAGCGCTGCGGCCGCTCCATCACCATCAGGATGTCGTTGGGGAGCTCACGCCATTCCAGCAGCTGGACCACACCAGGGAAGCCAGTGGACACCTTGGCCAGCAGCACGATCTCCAGGGGTGCGCTGGTGCCGTCGGGCTGCGGGAGGAGCACGATGCCATCAGTGGGGCTGATGCCGTGCCGGGGCTCGGCAAGCCTCAGCCAGCCCGGGATGCTCTGCGCCCTGCGCTGGCCCCACGCCCGCTCTCCCTCGAGGCGTCCTGGCGGCTCCCACCCTGCCGGGCCTCGGCTCATCCCTGCCCGGCACGGCCTGGCTTCTCCCGCTGGCCCCGCTCACTCACCAGCTCGTCCCAATGCCGGACGCAGTTCCGTGGCACTCTTTTGATAGCCACCTGCAAGCCAAGGGAAGCAGCGGGTTCAGCTCGCCGGCCGCGATGCCCAGCCCCATCCTCTGCCCTCTTCCTCCTCCTTGTTCCCCCCTTCTCCTGCGCCCGCCGCCGGCCCCGCCGCTCACCGGGGCGCCGTCCGAGAGACGCGTGGCCGCGAAGACGCTGCCGAAGCCGCCGCGCCCCAGCAGCGAGCCCACCCGGTACTGCTCCTTCAGGCCCTGCTGCGCCTTCCCTGCCGGCGGGACGCGGCTGGCAGCGCTCGGCCCGGGGCCGGCAACGGCCCCCGAGCGCCCCTCAAGGGCCCCGGGCCGGCCATCCCCGGGCGTTCGCTCCCTGCAACGGGACAGCGGCGGCTCGGGGCCGGCGGCCGCGCTGCCGAGCGGCGGAGCTCGGGCCGGGCAAGCCGCAGCGGAGGCGGCGGGAGCGGCCGCGACGCCTGTGTCCTCCGCGGGCCCCGGCAGGAACCGGGGCCGGGATCGGGGCCGGTGATGGGGCCGGGGCCGGGGCCGGGGCCGGGCTCGGGCTCGGGCCAGGCGGAGCCAAAGGGAGGCGATGCCGCCCCATCCCCAGGAACTGATGCCCGCCCAGCAGCGCCACCGCCAGTACGGCCAGAGCCGGCCGGAGGCGAGACCGCGGCGGGACGCCCGGGGCTGGGGCCGGGGCAGCCCCGCCCGGGGCCGGGGGCGGGCCGGGGACATGGCCCAGCGGGGCATGGGGAGAGAGAGACTGGGAGAGGAGGGGCCCCCGGTAAGGGAGACCGGGAGAGGGTGCGGGACTGCAGGAGAGGGAGAGGACAAGCAAGAGGGAATCTAAAATGTCGCTGCTATCGCTGCTGCTGCCGCTGCTGCCGCCGCCGCCGCTGCTGCTGCTGCAACTGAAGCGCCGGGGCCGTTTTTCCCCGTGTCCGTTTGTCCGTTGCCCGCTCACCCCCGTGCCGAACCCAACGCTCCCCGGGGGCAGCCCCTGAGCCTGTCCAAACACGGGAACTTTGCCGTGTTTAGCCCAGACCCAGAGTCTGCACTCCTGCACAGCGGCACAGGAATCCCCTCAGTCGCTGCTGTGCATTGTCCCGGCTGAGGGTCAAACACTATCGGAACGCATTCCCTGAATGCAGAATTTGTACCTGACCCCAGACTGCACTTACCTCTCCAGCATTGCTCTCCAAGAAAACCAGGGGAAGGCAAAGTGTAGCTCATGGTATTTGACAGTGTCTAAAACCTGCCAAGTCATGGATCTTTGAGGTGAGATCCATTTGGAATTAATGGGATGGAGAATTAGTGCAAGATGGAAAAGGGGAGCATAAAAATAAATACAGTAAAATGTCTTGGATTTTTTCTCCCCATTTTAATTTCATTTCTTACAAGCTGTTTCAGTTTTCCCATCATCTTCTCCTGAGTCCTGTTTGCTCTTTCCAAGAACCTTTCCTGGAGAACGAGGTGCAGCTTCTGTCACAAGATGTGCCACCAACTGCAGCTTCTCTTGGCTTTCCACACTGTGCGTGCAGCATGACTATTTCAGCAAAGAAAGACTAAGGTTTGAGAAGTTGACAACTTGTTCTTTCTTTTCCTTGAGGGCTGGGCTGTTGTGCCATTGGTCAGGTTTTCATTGTTATTGTTCTACCCTAAGAAACCATGACGGGCTCCCAGGAATTGTTAGGGAATGCAAGCCTGACTGAATGCCGAGAGAGAATCTCCAGAGCTTGCAGCCAGAAATGGAGAGCTGTGTGAGAATCATTCCATCATCCCCATGGACACCTTGAAAGTGATCTAGAAGATGAAAATGGGCTGACAGAGGGAGTTTGTTTCTTCGTTCAGTTCCGCTGCTTCTACATGTCATGCAGTGATAAAAATCAGTTCATGGAAAGCAGCAGAACAAACTGGACCTCTCAGGAGATGAGTGAAAGAATCTGTAAAGGAGAAATGCAGGGAATGACCTGGTGAACTTTGTCTGTAAAAAGGGTCATTTTTCCTAATAATTTCCAATCCATTCCCTCTGCTATTTTCCTTCTTACAAGGCCATTTTTACCCCAGATTCCCCATGAAATGGGAACCCTGAGCTTGTGGAAGTGCCTGAAAGATGCCCTGTTCCTCTGCAGGGAGCCTGAGGCTGAAGCAGGAGCCTGAGCCCTCCCTGGGGCAGCCTCCTCCGAGCTGGAATTTGTGCCGTGCTGGGAGAGGAGGAGGAGGAGGGGGAGAAGGCTGGCGCTGTGTGGCAGGAGCAGGAGGTTTGGGCCGCAGGACATTCCGTCTGCGCCGCTGCCCCGCAATGGGCGGCCGTGCCCGGGGCTCTGGGCCTGGCCCCGCGTGCGCTGATCTCCGACACTGCGGGAGCTGCCCGGGCTGGGCTCAGCTTCCCGCTGGGACTGGGCAGCAGGCTGGGCTCCAGCTGGGATCAGCAGCAGCTGGGAATGCCTCTGGGCATCTCCATTTGCTGCTGCTGCTGCTGCTCGGAAGAAACAAGGAAGGGAGTCAAGAAGTTCTGGCTCTTCTTCCTCCTGGTGGATTTTTTCATTTGATTTGACACTTGAGAGGCAATTTCTGTGATGGCCTCTGTCAGTTGATTCTATTTCAGCAGCAGCAGCAACAGGGCTGTGTTTGTGCACTGCAAATGTGGCCTGTGAGGCTGCTTTATTCTCCTTGACTTTGTGCTCAGGGATTTGTGAGTTTTCAAGATCTGCTCATCATGGTGCCTGCAACAAAAAGCCCAAGTTCCCTGTCATGAAAGCACTCTGGGAAGCACTGATTGAAAAAGGCAGTTGCCCTTTTACAGATAAAATTCAAGTGGCAAGCAGAAGAGGGACAAGAGCAGCCATGATCTCCAATTCCCAAGGCAAAGGCGCCAGCAGCCTCCTGCTGTCCCCTCAGGGTGAATAAAACAGTGCTGAAAACAGCGCTGGAACCCGATCCTGATCCTTCTTGCTCTGCAGGCTGGGTCAGGGCAGCTCTGGAAGTGTGGTGCAAAGTCTGATCCTCAATCTCCTGGCAAATGACAGAGCTGAGCTGATCTCAGCCTGGAATACCTGTGGATTGGCAGCAAGGACTGCTACCAGATGCAACTCATGTGTTTGCAACAAGCACAGCATCCACTGGCAGGGAATGATTTTCTCTTCATCCTTCCCACTCTCCAAGTATTTCTCTAGGAAAATCCACTCTCTGCAGGGGACAGGGCAGTAGAGATGGAAGGTTCTGTGTGCCTCAAAAAGCCCTCAGCCTGTTCACCCCACAGCTCTGCCACTCACAGCCACCAGTTCTGCACAGAGCAGCAGCAAACTGATGACTCCTGGCACTGCCTGTGCTCTGAACTGAGAAGTGTGAATCAAGCTTCAAGTGTTTTCTAGTGGGAAGTATTGGACACAGTTCCCTCCAGATTCTGGTTATGGGTCAGTCCCACAGCAGCTCTGGGGAGTGTTTCTGTCTACAGGGTCTCCCCAGGCTGCAGCTGGAGCTCGGGGCCTCCTTCCAAACTACAGCACAGTAAAAGATCTGTACTAATGTCACAATGAAAAATCCTCTGCTGAGCCTTCTTGAGTGTCTCTCAACTCCTAATTCTGATTGCAAAATGCTATTTAGGAAGATCAGACTGATCAAAATCAGGAGATTTTAGTGGATTTTTGTAAAAATGCTTTTTGAATCTTTAAGATGGAGGGGTTTTCAGTGAGGTCATTATTCTTCTTACAAGTTTCTCAGCATCCTGTTGTTTTGACTTTCCACTCTTACCTCCTGCCAACTCCTATCTGCCCAGAGCCAATTGTTTAGCTGACAGCTGCCATGCCCAGGTGCCTCTTGCTGAGCATCACCTGTATGGGGCCTCAGGTGCTCACTAAGGAAAACTCCCTTCTTCCTATTCTTTGCAGAACCAGGGAAAATTTTGCTTGCTCAGCTGGGCAGTGGAAGAGTTTTCTATTCAGACCTACTCTGTGTGGCATCACTGATGTATTTTTGACTCAGAGAAATCTGTTTCTTTTCTGTTTTTAAATGAGGAGTGAGCAGCTCCATGAGCAGCAGCACAGCAGAGGAAACACAAACAGGCTGTTACTCAAACACCATCTCTGAAGGGATTGTGCTCTGCTTTTCAGATGAGATTAAGAGCTCAATTACAGTAGAGAAAGAGGCTTTCATTAAATCACAGAGCATAATAAGGACAAATTACAAAGCTCTTCAGAATCAAATCTGTGTCAGACTGCTGGGTAAGGAGGCCCTTTAGGAGAGGCCTTCAGAGGTTTCTCCTGCCCTTCTAAAGAAATGAGTCCTACACACCTCATCTCACCATGTTTTTGAGGAAAGCACACAACCAGAATCCTATGGGGCATCTCATTCTTTGAATGCCTCTCTTCCAGGGGCTGAGATGAGCAGTATAAGCAGCTACCCCCTGATGTCTGTAATGAGTGGGGTGAAGCCTCAGGGTATGTGAAATACAAAGCTGTGTTTGGTGTCAGGTACAGACAGGCAATGTGTGTATTTGGGATTGCGATGTGTGTGCACACCGACCATGGGACAGCTGCGAATTCTAATCATAACTGAGGAAAGTCAAGCATGGAAGAAGGCCTTTGAACCTGTCTTTTGTTTGCAATTAACCTGGATTGATTTAGGAGCATTTGAATTAAAGCATTAAGGATGTTGCTTTTTGCTTGTAGTCAGGCCTTAAAGAGTGCTGCAATAATAACCTTTGAAGTATAATTTTAGAATATTGCTTGTATCCTTGAAATTATAGCTTTGGAATATATATAAAGGAAAGATGCTTATTTCACACCTTAACAAAACTGAGAAAAACAGCTTGAGAAAGGAAGATGAACATCATCTCAAGGATTTATAATTGTGACCAACGGAAGCTGGACATCACTGTTATGAGATTTATAGGTGGGCCCACGTCTGGGGAGCTGGACTTCACCAGATGGGATTCATCTTTATTCTTGCAGAAACTGGACCAACATCTGGGAAACTACCAACACCATCTGGGGATCCTCCTTTTTGGGATGCATCCTGAAGAAAAACTAAATTACAATAGTGTATGGAATTGTGATGTAAAAATTGGGAATAAAAACTGTTGATGAGTAAAAAAATTGGAATAGAAACTGCTGAGAATGCTTCTGAGTACCCCTATAAATACCTGTAAGCCCCAAATATCAGCATGCAGTTGGAGGGAAAACTTCCTCCACCATACCCATCTCTGTTTTGCTCATACTTTACCATATTATTAATAAATTGATTGTTGCTTGAATATTGGCCTAGTCAAGCTTCTCATTTATTACAGTTAGTGCTGATGTGCACAGTTTAGAAGTGCAATAGTTTGTTCTGCTAACACAGGAAAAGCCCAGAAGCTCAGTGTTGTCTCAGTCCCACACTGGTATGAGGAGATGACATGTGGAGTTTAAAGAATTTTAAGGCCCAGCAGCTAAGGGATGAATCAACTACCTAAAGCCAGACTCCAGACATAACTGTTTCATTCCAGCCCTCCTGCCATGCTCTCCTGTCTGCAAAAGCCTCCACCAAGAAACCTGCAGATAAGGAGGTGAGGAAAGAACAGATTCAAGTCCCTCACACAGAGGAGAGAGCTCAGAGACCCTCAAGGCAGAGAGATCCCTCCCTGAGCAGCCAGGCTGCCCAAACTTTCAAAAGCAAAGCTCCAGTGTGCAAATCGCACTGACAGAAATAGCCACTGGCCTCTGGGTTTGCAGGTGACTGTACAAGTGTGAACCTGGAGCTGAGGGATTGGATGCTTTGCCCTCCCCAGAAACCCAAGGCACTGCATGGCAGAGCTCAAAGTGGCCAGCAAAGGGTTACAGGGCTGCCCAGGGTCCTGCACCTGGGAAAGGGCAAGTCCAGGTTCAGTCACAGAGTTGTGCCCTCTTGGTTTTGTTCCCTTGTTTTTCTGCTCTCCTGGAATATATTAGGGTTAATTAAAGGCAGTCAGCTCATTGGATTGTAAGCAGCTGCTAGTTAAAATAACCCAAAACCACTGTTCCCCTTTGAAATGCCAGCCAGGAGAATCATTGAAATTCACTTTGAAAAGACATCCCCAAACCTCCTAAGCTGTTGATGAAAACAGTCAAGGAAAAGTCAAGCAAAAAAGAACAAACAATGTTTTTCAGGAGGTTTCACAACTTGGGCCACTGCAACCCCCATCAAACATTAGCATTGAGGATTGTCATTCCCACAGCAGGAAACCTTTCAAAGTCTCCAAAACTTTCACTGAAAAGCAGTGCCAGAATGCCCCAAAGCTGAACAACAATCCCATGAAGGGATAATATTTCCAGCAAGGCCAGGATGAGATGAGTAGGAGAGGATGACTGGGACTTGTCAAAAGCCAGACCTCAGAGCTGAGACAGGATTTAATCCTCATAGCCCTCTGGTTATCCAGAAAAGGATCAAGACATGTGAGGGAGCTCAGAAAGCCAGAGTGCTCAAAACAGCAGCATGTACCCAGAAGGAAGAAGGGGAAATACATCTGGATACTTCCTAATGCTCTTTTGGACGGACCTGGTGTTTGGTGCAGTGAGTCACAGAAAACTTGCTCTAATCATGGGTGGCAGAACTGAAAATGCTCACTGGTAAGCAAAAAAAACAATGAAGAGCAAATAGGAGTGAGTGTAGTCCCAAGGACCTGGAGAAGAGCCCCAAAAGGCCAGACATGATGTAATATCATCCACAATAAGGGTAAAACACATGTTGCTATTCATCATGTGTCCAAAGAATTACAGAATGGTTTGGGTTGGAAGGGACCTTTAAAGGTCATCTGGAATGACAGACTATTGAAAGCAAGAGAAAAACAGTATCTTAAGTGCCAGGGAAAACTGTATTGAAAGCAAGCTAAGATTAGAGCCAAAACAGCAACATCTTCTCTTTGAACTCAAGATTTTTCAATAACTAATGCAGTCTGGTACTGAGGGGCACACTGAGCCAGAATCCCTCCACTCCAGTTTTGCCATGCTCTGCTATCAAAGCTCTCCATGCTGCCCAGCTCCTGCAGAACTGGACTTTGTGGGGTGAGCCCAGCATGGCAGCAGCCCAGGTGAAGCTCCACCTGAGAGAAGAGCAGCACCACTCCTACAAAAGAAAGCTGTTTTTACCTGACCATCAAGCAACACTAAACTTCTCTGGGAAGCACTGGATGCAGGAAAATCAGGGACAGAAAAGGGATGTGTCTGTGGAGCAGAGGGCTGGTTCAAATTGTCATTAGGTTGTTACCAGCTGCTTTCATTAGTCTGCCTACAGACAATCATAATTACTTGGGAGCTACTGCAGGGTGAAAAGCCATTTCAGTTTATTAACATTCTCAGAGCTTCAAACCTGTCAGTGAAATTATTTTTCAAGTGGCTGTTAAAGTTTGTCTCTTCTCAAAGAACGTGTCAGACTGATAGAGCAGGGTGTGAAATTTATGCCCCAATAAAAGGGAGTTTAAATGCAGTTCAATATCACTTGAAATGTTCTGCTCTGAGAAACTGTCCCCAAAGTCCAGGTGGACCTTTCTCCATTGAAACTCTTGGAAATTTGTAGAAGCTATAACTTTGGCATGAATTTTACAGGAGCATTTCTAGCCCAAGGGTCAAGAGCAAAGCCATAAAATCATGCTCAAGCCCTGAGTTTTCTCAAACCAGAGGTAAACTTGTATCTAAAGGTCTGTTTGGAGCCCAGGACTACTAAATTTCTTCTAGTAGAATTCGATTATAAAGCTTAGCTTGCAATGAAGGTAGACTTTTATCTTAGCTTAGTTAAATATTCCCCTAAACCGGCATAAACTATAATTTCCTCACTCTAATTCATGGTTTGTCCACACCTAATTACTCTTTTTTCTTGCCCTAAGCACAATCCTTACTCCTACAATAGGTTTGATGGCTCCCATTAAATTTATTATTCTAGAGACATATGTTGGATGAAAGTTTACCTGAATGAAAGCTCTAAGCAGCTCCTGCCAGAGCTAATGGAGAAGATACTTCAGTTTATTCCAAGCAGCTGTTATGTCAGAAAGAGGATCATGCTTAAATGATAATAAAAGTTCTGCCAGAAACAGTTTGTTTCTCCCAATCCTTCAGTAAAAGCCCTCAGCCCTTAAGAACTTTTGTAATCATTTCTGGTATTCACTACATGGCCAATTATGAAAGGAGCTCTGACCCTGCAGTGCAGTTAATGACCATCTCTGACATATTTCTTACATGTCTATTTTCCCAACATTTTCTTTAACAGGAGCTAACCAGTTGCCCTGCCCTTTTTATCTCCTCTTTAATCCATTTACTCTCATCCTCCATGGCACAGCACACGATGTTTACCCAAAACCAGCCTGCACCAGCCACTATTTCACAGCTCACCCATCAAATCCCAATCTTTTACACTTCCACCTCTTCATCTTCCCATCCAGGGAGGGCAGTCAAGGTCAGCCAGCTGCAAACCAGGTGTTTGAAGCTGAGGTGTGATGAGGCAGTGATTGCTTGATGAGCACAGGAGGAGGAAAGGTCTGGGCTGTGCCTGGGTTCTTAAATCATCCTCAGTTGTGATGGAAAATTAAGGACAGAGCAGTGATGCTCCTCTTACCAGCTTCCCCATGGCATTGTTCCTGTCACAAAGTTAAAAACAGCCAGGTCACACATCCTCTCTGACTCCTGCTGGGATGACAACACTGAAAAATAGAAAAAAAAAATAATTCTCAGGGATTTTTATTGTGTGAGCTCAGGATTCCCCATGCTCTTGCAAAGGGGGAATGTTCATCAGGCAAAGGACATGAGAAGGAGCCTCAAATTGTCCAAAATCTGCTAAAAATATTTTTTCCTATGGAAACCTTCACCAAAGCTGGTCACACTTCAGGCCCTTTGTGCACCCATTTCCTGATGTGCATCTCCCAGTGGGGTGTTCCCACTGCTCCAGGGAGCCCACACAAACCTTATAGCCCCCACAAACACACTCCCAGGAGCTGCACCCTTCCCTCCAAACCTGGGTACCTGCAACAGCCACCTCTTTGCTGATCAGAGCCTGTTTCTCCCCAAAACAAGGTGCTCACATTATCCTGGAAAAGATTGGCAACAGCATTCTTGTCTTCTTCAAAAGAGCCATCATTTCCCAGCTGTAATCTCCACACCCAGACTTTATTCCCTTCAAGTGTCCAAGTACACAGGCAGCATCAAGGAAGGCGCTGAAGTGAGTCAGGTTTAACCCCAAAGAGCTCTCAGCTCCCTGTGAGAGCTCAGACAAGCAGGAGAGAAAGAATTATTGCTCCTAATAATGGCATCTAACAGCCATGGGGCAAGTGAGAAGTGTGTTTTAGAGAATGAAGAAAAAGCTCCAAGTAATAAAAGGTGAGAAAAATCCATCACTCCAACAGGTAAATGAAGGTAAACCACTTGAAGAGACAGAAATAGATGGAGGGGAAAATCCCACAATTAATAGTGTCCATGACAGCCAGAGCCAAAACAAGCCCAGGGGGTCAGGAAAGAGGTGAGCACATGCTCCAAAAAACAGCAGAAATGAAGTGAGAGCTCTGGAGGGAACAAAAGGAAGAGGCACGCTGAAGAAAGGAAAAAATGCCTCCCCACAAGGTGTTTTGGTTTTTTCAAAGTTTCTTGTATCATATGGTAGAAATCCAGAAAAGTTAAGGTCAGGAGAAGCATGGTTTATTGGGAACACTCCTGCATAGCAGACAAGATCTATCCTTGTGCAAATTACACAGCACTGAGAGGGGCCACAGCCCTGCAAGGGTCTTTCATCAGGAGCAAACAGCAGCCTGGAGGGTGGGGAATGCTGGATCTGTACCACTGCTCATCCTTCACCTTAATGTGGAGCTGCCCCCAAAGGTGCCATGTATCACTTTTTATAGCTCTCCTGTTGGGTATATTTTGGAGCAGCTGTTATATGTGGCTTTTAATGGTGATCCTGTGGGAAGCAGCCATTTGCCTGCTGTGATATCGTCACAACTCTACTAATTCCTCATTCCCTTTGGTTTTTATTTGGGATTTAGGGTTGTCTGTTTGATTGGTTTGTTTATTTGGGTTTTTCTCTGTTTTGGTTTGAACTTTTTATTTGCTTTTTTATAAATAACTGGTTAAGTTGGCCTAGCCAAACTCAAGAAAATGTAAACCAGGCTCGACTTTCCAGAAATTACTTTTGGCTGGGTTTAGCTGCATCCCCAGGCCCAGGATCACCAGTATATTTGCAGATTTTGCTCTGCATCATCAGCCTGCCCGGACTCTGCTCAGTATTTCACAAATGGCGAAGACAGTGGACATTGTGCCAAGCTTCCTTTCAAACTGAAAAACCCGGGTCAGCATGACAGAAAAGAAGAAAAAAAACATAATCACCAGTAAGAACAGAACCAGTGTCTGACCCTCTTCCCCTCCACTGTTATTAATTTTGTACATTTAGAGGCAAACCTGGGCCTAAAGCTTCCATCTCTCAGTTCCTGATGCTCTTTGCTACCCTTCAGCCTTGACTGCCCCTGATATAACTGACTGCTGTCCAAGTGGGGCTGGGGATGCTCAGCCTGGAAAGAGGAGACACTGGGGGGGCCTCACTGTGGCTCTGCAGGACTGGAAGGGTCCCACAGGGAAGAAGGGGACAGAGTGTTCAACAGGGCCTGTGGGGACAGGACAAGGGGGATGGCTTTCAACTGCAGGAGGTTGATTGAAGCTGGATCTAAGGAAGCTGCTGTTTGACACTGAGGGTGGGGAGGCACTGGCCCAGGCTGTGCACAGAGGCTGTGGATGCCCCATCCTTGGGAACAGGGCTCCCCCAAGGTCTGGGGAAAGATTGCTCAGCTTGGAACAAGATGGTCTTCAGAGTCCCTTCCAAGCCCAACCATTCAGGGATCCCATCATTCTATGGTCTCCATTGTCCACTTCAGGTTGGCCCTGGACTCCTGGGAACTGTGATGTCACCTCCCCTGTTCCAAATGGAACTGCCAGCACCCGGCAAAGAGCCCAAGACAGCCGTTGGTCGTTGTGTCAGCGCACCCTTCGCTCTGCTCCTGCCCACTGCTGTCACCCTCCTTGTCACCTGCCCCTGCCACCCCCATCAGTCCTGAAAGCTCACTAGTGCCTGGATTTTGACACCCATCCCTACAGGATGCTCCCATTTGTCCTGAGGAAGGTATGGTGCCATTGCATGGAGGTGGACACCCCCAACTGCCTGGGTGGGCTGGAGCTCTGTGGGCCTGGTGTGGGACAGGGACTCCACTCTGAGGTTCTGCCACCTCTGCAGGCTGTCACTGACGGAGAGGAGGAGATGGAGGTGGAAATGCAGACTTATACAGTGGAGGACGTGGAAATGGAGGAAGAAGAGACTGCAGAGGAGGAGATGGAAGTTGATGTGTATATGGATTTCGAAGAAGAGATGGAGGTGGATGTGGATGTGGAAGAAGAGATGGAAGTGGAAATGGAAGACTACATAGAGGACATGGACATTGATGAAAAAGATGAGGAAGCAGCCATGATCTTGGGATAAAGAGCAATGCCAGCAGCAGGACAGGCATGTGGTCCCCAGAGGCAGAGTGGGTCCCCTGCTGCCAGGCTGGGGCTGGGCTGGTCCCTGCTCAGGGACGTGGCACCCTGTGCACTGGATTCTGGAGGCCATCCCCAGCTGGTCCTGTGCTCGCTTTGGGCCGCACAAGCTCCATCCCAGACCCAGCCAGGCTCAGTTCTGGTAGCAGAGTCCTGCTGGGCCAGCGTGTGCCAGCCTGGGGACACATGGAAGAGCCCTCTGTGCCTGACTGCAGTGACCATGGCACTTGCTTTTCTTCCAGGACCGATGGACATCCCGGATAGAGATGCCACCCTTTTGTACATACGTTTTACAGTTTTTTGTCATCTTCAGGATATAGGATTTAGGGTTTTTTTTCAACTTCTTCAAATACAGTTCATATATTTTTGCTAGGTATGTTCTTACGTATATAGGTTCTCTGGATTGTTGTTGTTACGAAATGTATATATGTTCTATGGATTGTTGTTGTTACAAATATTCTTACAATGTAAAAGTGTTCTGCATTCTTGTTGCTGTTCTTCTGAAAATAAAAAAATTTTCTTTTTCACACCGCAGTTCTCTTTGCATTATGGGCACAGGCAGCATTTTCAAAGTTGTGGTTTCCACTTTCTCCAGGTTCCCATGGCTGGAGGTGCCTAGGGGAGCTGGCACAGCCACCCCAGGAGTGGGGGTACCTGTGCACAGATGGGTCCCACTGACAGGGGTCACCCTCTCCTTGCAGTTTCTCTGGACACACTTGGTAGCTGTAGGGGCAAATCCCAGCGTGCCCTGTCCCATGGGATCCCATGGTGGAGCAGGGCTGAGCCTGCCTGGTCCTGCAGAGCCTCAGCCATGGGTGATACTGGGGGATACTGGGGGATACTGGGACAAACTGGGGACAATGGGGACACTGGGGACATTGTGGAGAAGGCTGGGGACACTGGGGGATCCTTTGGATGACATTGGGGGGGAACAGGAATGAACTCAGGTGTACTGGGAGGGACTGGGTGGTGTGAAATACAGAACTATGTTTCGTGTCTAGCACAGAAAGGAAATGTGTGTAATTGTGATTGCGATATGTGTGGATACCAGCCATGGGACGACTGCAAATTCTAATAATAACTGAGGAAAGTAAAGCATGGAAGAAGGCCTCTGAACCTAGCCTGTGTTTGCAATTAACCTGGATTAATGTAGGAGCATTTGAATTACAGCATTAGGGACGTTGCTCTTTGCTTGTAGTCAGTCCCTAAAGAGTGCTGTAACGGTAACCTTTTTAGGTATAATTTTGGAATATTGATTGTATCCTTGAAACTATAGCTTTGGAATGTATAGAAGGGAAATGTGCTTATCTCACTCCTTAACAAAACTGAGAAAAACAGCTTGAGAAAGGAAGAGGGACATCCCCTCTAGGATTTATAACTCCAAGGGAAGCTGGACATCACTGATAGCCCCTGTGATAACACAGGGGATCCACATCTGGGGAGCTGGACTTCACCAGATGGGATTTGTCATTGTTCTTGTGGAAACTGAAGCAACATCTCGGAGGCAGCCACCACCATCTGGGGGTCTCCTTTTTTTTTGGGACACATCCTGAGAAAAACTAGACCACAATAGTGTATAGAATTGTGATAAAAACAAGTAGAAATAGAAACTGCTGAAAAGGTTCTGAGTACCCCTAACAATACCTGTAAGCCCAAATATCAGTGTGCAGTTGGAGGGAAAACTGCCTCCACTGTACCCAGCGCTGTTTTGCTCATACTTTACCATAATTAATTAATGAATTGATTGTTGCTTGAATATTGGCCTAGTCAAGCTTCTTATTTATAACAAATTTGGTGCATTGGCCGGGAAATTTCCAAATCCACTGAGGGGGGCTCCTGATCTCAGGGAGGCGCCCCACCAGGAGGCTTTTTGCCTCTGGTGGCCCTGAGTGACTGGGGAACCTTTCAGGGAAGAGGAAATTTTTTTAAGGTAATTTATGAGCAAAGAATTTTGAGCTTCCGGAGTAGACTGCAGTAAATTCACCTGTAATAACTCGTGCACGGAGACCCAGGCGAGAAAAGGAGGCTGTAAGTATGGCTTGGTTAGGTGGGATAATAACGGGTGTGCGAGTGTAAGAGTGTGAATGGTGTGTGTGTGAGACGGGACCTGGTCACGAAGCAATCGTGGAGTTCTTCTAACCTCGGTTTCGTCTCCCCGCGAGGGGAACGACAGGTGAAGGAACGAAGCGAATGAAGTAGGATTTTCGGTATATAAATGGTCGGGGGGGAGACGAGATAATAGTGAAGGGGAATTGTTGTTCTTTAGAACATCAGAGGTGGGAGGCAGTACTGGTAGAAGGGACTTTTTATTAGAAAATTCCTTGACAAAAAGGGACCAAGGTCTGAACAAGTGTGGTCGAGGCGAATTGAGGGAACACCTGTTAGGATAAAATGGGTAAATGCCAAAGCAAGAACCCAGGGGCTGGTATAAACCAGCAGGAAATAGAGGTACTGAGGTACCGGAAAAAGAGGGAGCATTTTTACCCCAGGACAGCCCCTTGGGGTAATGTTAAAATCATGGAATAAATGTGAAAACACTAGAGGAAAAACGTAAGAAGAAAATGATACAATATTGTATGGTAGAATGCACTAAGGAAATTAAACCACCTGATAATTCATATTGGCCAACATGTGGGTCGTCTGAAGGGTGGATCAGTCAGGCCCCGAATGCCTATGTAAATAAAAAGGACCCTGTTAACCAAGAAGAAAGCAATTATGCCACTTTATGGCATGGGTCCTGGCCTACTCCCCTGTATGCATTAAAGGAAAAGCATCAGTGGGACCCCTTAGATAACCTCCCCCCCCTTATCTACCACAGCGGCCTGCTCTGCCAGAGGCGCCTCATCCAGTAGCTAATCCTGCACCCCTTGCGCCAAATCCAGCACCCTTTGCACCTAATCCTGCACCCCTTGTACCTAATCCTTCACCCCTTGCACCTAATCCAGCAACCCTTGTACAAAATCCAGCACCCCTTGTACCTAATCCAGCACCCCTTGTACCTAATCCAGCACCCCTTGTACCTAATCCAGCACCCCTTGCGCCAAATCCTGCACCCCTTGCACTAAATCCAGCACCCCTTGCACCTAATCCAGCACCCCTTGCGCCAAATCCTGTACCCCTTGTACCTAATCCAGCACCCTTTGCACCTAATTCAGCACCCCTTGCACCTAATCCTGCACCCCTAGTACCCAATCCAGCACCCCTTGCACCTAATCCAGCACCCCTTGCACCCAGTCCTGCACCCCTTGCACCTAATTCTGCACCCCTTGCACCCATCCTGCACCCCTTGCTCCACAAGCCCTGATAGCTCCACTCCCGGTGCCAGATTCACCACCAGCACACAGAACTAGAAGCCAGGAAAAGGCACGAGCAGAAAGCAGTGGGGAGAGCTACAGAGAAGGGAAGGGGGGGCAGCTGTACCCATTAAGAGAAGTACCATTAGCAGGGAATCAGGGGAGACCAGTCATTGGGTGTGTGTCAGCACCCCTGAATACTGGGCATGTAAGGAGTTTTAAAAAAAGAAATGGGGAGGTTACTTGAAGATCCTCTGGGGGTGTCTGAAAGGTTAGATCAGTTTCTAGGACCCAGCATTTACACCTGGACAGAGATGCAGTCAATTTTAAGTATTTTATTTACAGCAGAGGAGAGGCAATTGATACGACAGGCTGGCATGAGAATTTGGGATAGAGACCACCAGCAGGAACCTTTAGGAGAAATGAAATGGCCCCTGGCAACCCCTAACTGGGACCATAATAATGACCAAGATAGGCAGAAGTTCCCAGAGTGCAAAATATCAGCAAGGCCTTAAATGAACGCCAGGGAAAAGATGAGTCCCCAATAGACTGGCTAGAAAGGATAAGGAAAAGTATACAAATGTACTCAGGACAGGATCCTGATACAGCTGTGGGGGAAGCATTAATCAAAACTCAGTTTGTGGCAAAATCATGGGAGGATATTAGGAGGAAACTTGAAAAATTGGATGGCTAGCAGGAGAGAGGTTTACAGGAATTGTTAAGGGAAGCACAGACAGTTTATGTGATGAAGAGAAGGCAAAAGTTCAAGCTAAGGTTTTTGTGGTTGCAGTAAAAGAGGTTCAGAAGGGCGGTGCATCTTCAGGAATGCTAAAACCACCTGAAAAATAACAGGTGATGGTTCGAAAAGAACTACCTACTTTTACTGTGGAGTTGAAGGTCATGTTACAAGGTTTTGCAAGAAATGAGAAGCAGACCAAAAACTGTTTTCAGAAGATTAGAGGTGTCAGGGGCTCTATTTATTGGGGACCAAAACATCACAAGAGCCCTTGATAAAATTAAAGATAGGTCCCCAGGGTGAAGAATTTACATTTTTAGTAGATTCAGGGGCTGAAAAATCAACAATGCGAAGATCACAAAAAGGATGCAAAATCAGTGAGAAAACAGCTCAAGTAATTGGAGCAAAAGGGGAAGCCTTTAAGGTTCCCATTATTGAACAAGTACTAATTGAAGCAAAAGGAAAGTTGGATATTAGTGATCTATAATTAGTTTTGGAAGCAGAATGCAATTTACTGGGCAGAGACCATATTTTATCTCTGAATATTGGGATTAAGCCTCAAAATGATCAATTAATGGTACAATTGTACAAATGATGGACCAGGATGAAAATAAAATATCTCCGGGCGTCTGGTGCACTCCAGGGGAGATCGGTAAATTAACTGCTTATGGAGTGCTGACCCAGGACTGGGGAGGAGACAGAAAGCCGGTGGGGTATTATTCAAAATTACTGGACCCTGTCAGCAGGGGATGGCCAGTATATTTATAAGCTATAGTAGCAACAGCCCTTCTGGTAGAAGAAAAAAAAAAAAAAAGTTACATTCGGAGCTCCGTTAGTAGTAAATACCCCCACAACGTTAGAAGCATATTGCATCAGGCTGTAGTCCTCAGACAGGTGGGGACTTTAGCCAAAGGGGCTGTGTGTGACCTGTGAACCAGGCCAGTGCTTGCCAGGTGTGTGGGGGCATCGGAGGCGATCAGAGCCAGGGCCCTTCCAGGGGCTCGGAGATACTGAGACCTGGAGGCCAACCCCAAGGCGAGGGGGGGCCACAGGGACCCGTGATTTTCTAGCAGTATTGAGGGTGTGAAGGAATGTGTGAAGGTAAATGAGGGTGTCTTGAGGGTGTGAAGGAATGTGTGAAGGTAAATGAGAAATAAAAGTGAGTGAATGTAGACAAATGAAAGTATGGGTAATGAGGATTGTGCATAAGGAATGTGTGAAGGTAAATGAGAAATAAAAGTGAGTGAATATAGACGAATGAAAGTATGGGAAATGTAGTTTGTGCATTTAAGCTTTACCACATCTCCTTGGAGGGAGGTGTATTGTGTTGAAAAGCAGTTAAAAAAAAAAAAAAAAGGGGGGGGGGCTTGTTTTGAGTGTAAGTAGTTGAAAGAAAAGTGGTCTTCCAGCTGTTAGTGAAAGTGAGAAACAGGCAGGGTGATACTGATACAGTGTTAACAACGGCATTAGCATCCCAATCTGTCGGGGTGCCATCAGTCGGGGAACAGCAGGCTGCACCCAGCAGCTGTCCCTGCAGGAGAGGGGCTCGGGGCTGGTCTCTGTGCCCCCGTGCTATCCCCGGGGTGCCCCCTCCCCAGCTCAGTTGGGACCCGTGCCCCAGGGCGGGGGTCTGCCCGCCGCTCCCGGGACGGGCCGGTCCCCGCCGGCACCACCCGTGGGGGCTGCCCCGGCCCCGCCGGGACCCGCGCTGGGGAGGGGCCGCTCCCCCGCTCCCGCATCATCCCCGGCCCGGGCGGGACTGCGCCGAAGGTGGGGGTCGGGCCTCCCCACTCTTGGGCAGCCTAGCAGCTACTGAGAACTGGTAATTAAAAGTATATTGTCAACAGAACATTGCAACATGAAATTATAAACTATCAATAGTTAGTAGGACTCCCACTTGGCATTTATTGGTTTCAGCTGTGAACTTTGCAGTCAAAAAAAAAAAAAAGGGGATAACCTTTTTTTTGTTCATAACAGACCATTTGAAAGGGTTCAGGTGGATTATACTGAACTACCAAGGGTGGGCAGATGGAAATACTTGTTGGTATTAGTAGATCAACTAACTCATTGGGTGGAGGCCTATCCGGCTGCCCGAGCCACAAGTTTGTAGTTAAAATATTGGTGGAACAAATTATTCCCCGATTTGGGGTTATTAGGGCCATAGATTCTGATCAGGGCTCCCATTTCACTTCCAGTATTATAAAAGGAGTAATACAAGCCATGGGTATTTCCTGGGAATATCACACCCTTTGGCACCCCCAGAGCTCTGGGAGGGTGGAAAGAATGAACCAAACTGTAAAACAACAATTAACAAAATTGCTGATTGAGACCCAAATCTCATGGGTAAAATGTTTACCTTTTAGCATTACTTAATGCTAAATTATGTAACATTACTTAACATAAATGATGAACACTTCCCAATGTAGACACAGGACTTTCTGCATATGAGATGCTTTATGGAATGCCCTATTCCCAGGAGGTACCCCAAACATCAGTAGTTGTAGCAGTTATGACTATTCAAAAACACATCCAGAAGATGGGACAACATGTCCTAGAGCTAAGGGAAAAAAGGGGTAATTGCTCAATCAGCCCCTCTAGGATTTAGCATACACCGAATAAAACTGGGTGCTAATTAAAAGCTGGAAGGAAGAAAGTTTGTCTCCTAGGTGGGAAGGTCCATATTGAACTCTGCTGCCCACCGATACCGCCGTCCGAACTGCGGAAAAGGGCTGGACCCGCGCGTCACGGGTCAAAGGACCAGCGGAACCACGGCAGAGGAGCCACCGACAGAGACCCTGCTGAATGTCAGTGGAGAATTGCATCTACCCCCGGAGAACTGAAAGTAAAGTTAAAGAGAGACTGATGTATGTCACAAAAACACTTCTGTCTAAAGCTGCAAAACCAATTGTACTCACGAGAGGTAGAATGTACTACTCCAAACTGTAAGTGTTATCCATGGGGTTGCTTTAAGTGTATAGAGTGTGAAGAATTGTGGTATACAAACCTACCAAGGGGACAGATCCCTAATGCTCTCTGCCGTAATTGTATAAAAGAAATAGAAAAAGAAACTGATAAAACTTTGTGGGCTGCAGTAAGGAAAGGATATATTAAAACAGGTGATAAAGATTGGTGGAAAACTTGGGTACACGGGACACGAGCATGAATTGATTTGCAGGAAGTACCAAAGGCCAAGTTAGAAAAAATAGAGCGTGACAAAGGCAATTGGATACCTGACGAATACCAAATAAAAGCAAGAGATTGGCAGGAAGCCAAGTATCACTGGAAAAGAGGAAGCACATATACCAACCCTATTGTAGTCGCACATCCCCCTAACTTAGGGGCCAACTAGCCTAAATTAAAAAGAATTGGGCCACTCCCACAACAAATAATGAACTGAAGGCTCATGAGGCAAATGGCAAAAATGAAACAAAAGATATCAGTGACTAAATCCCAAGGTATAAACTCTGCTACCGAGATGATCTACATCTTGGCCCTTGGATGCAACCCAAGGGGCCTTGAGAGAGGTAGAGAGTTAAACTCCCTGGGGATTATTTTCACTGTATTGATCATTGCATCCCAAGCAATGGGCCTTAATAGCCTCACTCCTGAGCTCCACATATTCCACGAGCGAGCTGCAGGATCAGAGCCTATTGTTCCCACTGTCTGTGACAAATGCAATCATACTGTCTGGATCGGGAGAAACAGGGAATCAGTATTTATGGCACATTCCCAAGTTAGTGAAGTGTGCTATGACCACAGCCAATTAAAAGTGTGCACTATGGGTGGCAAATTATACTGGGTTGGAGAAAATTTAAAATATGGACAAAAGGTTTTTCCCAAGGATGGGCCCGTGTTAACCAACCTTCTCAAGGATGACGATGAACAAATTTGTCGGCAATACTCAAAGTTCTTTTGTTTGGCAAAGGATAGGGAAGGAAGGGACCCAGAGAGCAGAATGAAACAAATGACTCAACAACTACAAAAGCAAGAATCCAAAGCAAGACAGAAAAGGGTAGAACAATTAAAGCTAAATTAATTAATCAAACAATACAAACAGTTAGAACAGCAGTATAGTGATTGGGGTTTTCTGAAGAAAGTAGGGTTCATGATACTGTGTTCATTAGCTGGATTATTGTTTCTACCTTGCCTTACTCCATATTTTATCAGACCATTCCACTCAGTTATTCAAAGCAAGCAGGTTGCTGTGATCAACCTGGAATTGGCTACAGGAGGAGTCGGCAAATTTAAGAAACCAGCTAAGATATCCAAAATAATGAAATTAGAGAAAGAAGACAAGAAGGGAAAAGCCTCCAAAGATTTGGCCACATTTGAAGCCCAGACACGAAGGAGTAGGATAAATGAAAATTTATACAAGCAGGGGGGGATTGTGAAATACAAAGCTGTGTTTGGTGTCAGGTACAGACAGGCAATGTGTGTATTTGGGATTGCGATGTGTGTGCACACCGACCATGGGACAGCTGCGAATTCTAACAATAACTGAGGAAAGTAAAGCATGGAAGAAGGCCTTTGAACCTGTCTTTTGTTTGCAATTAACCTTGATTGATTTAGGAGCATTTGAATTAAAGCATTAAGGATGTTGCTTTTTGCTTGTAGTCAGGCCTTAAAGAGTGCTGCAATAATAACCTTTTGAAGTATAATTTTAGAAGATTGCTTGTATCCTTGAAACTATACCTTTGGAATATATATAAAGGAAATATGCTTATCTCACACCTTAACAAAACCGAGAAAAACAGCTTGAGAAAGGAAGATGAACATCATCTCAGGGATTTATATTTTCGACCAAGGGAAGCTGGACATCACTGTTATGAGATTTATAGTCATAGCAATTAAAAAGGTGGGCCCACATCTGGGGAGCTGGACTTCACCAGATGGGATTCAGCTTTATTTTTGCAGAAACTGGACCAACATCTGGGAAACTACCAACACCATCTGGGGATCCTCCTTTTTGGGACGCATCCTGAAGAAAAACTAAATCACAATAGTGTATAGAATTGTGATGTAAACAAGTAGAAATAGAAACTGCTGATGAGTAAAAAAATTGGAAAAAAAACTGCTGAGAAAGCTTATGAGTACCCCTATAAATACCTGTAAGCCCCAAATATCGGCGTGCCCCATTGTACCCAGCTCTGTTTTGCTCATACTTTACCATATTAATTAATAAATTGATTGTTTCTTGAATATTGGCCTAGTCAAGCTTTTTATTTATAACAGCTCTGCAGGGCATGGAGGACATGGCCTCGTCTGTCAGGTCTCAGGTGGCTGTGCTGCTGGAGCTCTGCAGAGAGCTGAGCCCAGAGGCTCTGTCTGCTGGGGCCACTTGAACCAGCAGGAATTTTCTGTTTCTTTGAGATTGTTCTTTTCTTCTTTTTCTTTAGTATATGGATATAGTTTCAGTATGAAAATAGTTTTTTCTTTAGTATATGAATACAGAATGTGTTGTAATACACAGACTCCCAGGAGCTTCTTTTGCTTCCCAGGGTCTGCCGGGCATAGGGGAAGAAGGGGAAAAGGGTGCTTGGGCTCAGCAAGCTGTCCAGGCATGCAGTGTAGCAGGAAAAATGGCCAGAAGCCCCTGGGGGGGCCTCACTGTGGCTCTGCAGGACTGGAAGGGTCCCACAGGGAAGAAGGGGACAGAGTGTTCAACAGGGCCTGTGGGGACAGGACAAGGGGGATGGCTTTCAACTGCAGGAGGTTGATTGAAGCTGGATCTAAGGAAGCTGCTGTTTGACACTGAGGCTGGGGAGGCACTGGCCCAGGCTGTGCACAGAGGCTGTGGATGCCCCATCCTTGGGAACAGGGCTCCCCCAAGGTCTGGGGAAAGATTGCTCAGCTTGGAACAAGATGGTCTTCAGAGTCCCTTCCAAGCCCAGCCATTCAGGGATCCCATCATTCTATGATCTCTGTTGTCCACTTCAGGTTGGCCCTGGACTCCTGGGAACTGTGATGTCACCTCCCCCGTTCCAAGTGGAACTGCCAGCACCCGGCAAAGAGCACAAGACAGCCCTTGGCCGTTGTGTCAGCGCACCCTTCGCTCTGCTCCTGCCCACTGCTGTCACCCTCCTTGTCACCTGCCCCTGCCACCCCCATCAGTCCTGAAAGCTCACTAGTGCCTGGATTTTGACACCCATCCCTACAGGATGCTCCCATTTGTCCTGAGGAAGGTATGGTGCCATTGCATGGAGGTGGACATCCCCAACTGCCCAGGTGGGCTGGAGCTCTGTGGGCCTGGTGTGGGACAGGGACTCCACTCTGAGGTTCTGCCACCTCTGCAGGCTGTCACCGACAGAGAGGAGGAGATGGAGGTGGAAATGCAGACTTATACAGTGGAGGACGTGGAAATGGAGGAAGAAGAGACTGGAGAGGAGGAGATGGAAGTGGATATGCAGACTTATACAGTGGAGGATGTGGAAATGGAGGAAGAGGAAACTGGAGAGGAGGAGATGGAGGTCGATGTGGATGTGGAAGAAGAGATGGAAGTGGAAATGGAAGACTACATAGAAGACATGGACATTGATGAAAAAGATGAGGAAGAAGCCATGATCTTGGGATAAAGACCAATGCCAGCAGCAGGACAGGCATGTGGTCCCCAGAGGCAGAGTGGGTCCCCTGCTGCCAGGCTGGGGCTGGGCTGGTCCCTGCTCAGGGACGTGGCACCCTGTGCACTGGATTCTGGAGGCCATCCCCAGCTGGTCCTGTGGTTGCTTTGGCCTGCACAAGCTCCATCCCAGACCCAGCCAGACTCAGTTCTGGTAGCAGAGTCCTGCTGGGCCAGCGTGTGCCAGCCTGGGGACACATGGAAGAGCCCTCTGTGCCTGACTGCAGTGACCATGGCACTTGCTTTTCTTCCAGGACCGATGGACATCCCGGATAGAGATGCCACCCTTTTGTACATACGTTTTACAGTTTTTTGTCTTCTTCAGGATATAGGATGTGGGGCTTTTTTTCGATATCTGCAAATACAGTTCATATATTTTTGCTAGATATGTTCTTATGTATATACTTTCTCTGGATTGTTGTTGTTACAAAATGTATATATGTTCTATGGATTGTTGTTACAAATATTCTTACAATGTAAAAGTGTTCTGCATTCTTGTTGCTGTTCTTCTGAAAATAAACAAATTTTCTTTTTCACACCACAGTTCTCTTTGCATTATGGGCACAGGCAGCATTTGCACAGTTGTGGTTTGCACTTTCTCCAGGTTCCCAGAGCTGGAGGTGCCTGGGGGAGCTGGCACAGCCACCCCAGGAGTGGGGGTACCTGTGCACAGAGGGGTCCCACTGACAGAGGTCACCCTCTCTTTGCAGTTTCTCTGGACACACTTGGTAGCTGTAGGGGCAAATCCCAGCGTGCCCTGTCCCATGGGATCCCATGGTGGAGCAGGGCTGAGCCTGCCTGGGCCTGCAGAGCCTCAGCCATGAGTGATACTGGGGGATACTGGGACAAACTGGGGACAAGGGGGACACTGGGGACATTGCGGAGAAAACTGGGGACACTGGGGCATCCTGTGGATGACATTGGGGGGGAACTGGGAATGAAGTCAGGTGTGTTGGGATTAACTGGGCTGTACTGGAAGGGATTGGAGGGGCACTGGGGTAGTATTGGTTTCTACTTGGGTTGTACTGGGCTGTACTGGGGTTGTACTGGTCTGTACTGGGGATGTACTGGTCTGTACTGGGAGGGACTGGAGAGGTTGAATGGGCTGTTCCCGCCTCCAGTACCTCCCATTTGCTGATGCCCCAACCATCACTGCCCACAGCCAATCAGCGCCAGAGATCGGAGCCTCAGAGGCGGTGCCTAGGGTCAGCGCCATCTTTTTTTTTTTTAGCTACAATTCCCATCATGCCCCGTGGCCAGATTGAGCCCCATTGCAGCCGGGACTACAATGCCCATCATGCCCTGCAGTCCACAGAACCCGGGATCTGCTCCCCATCTGTCCCATGAGTGTGCCCCAGACCCTCCAGGATCCTTCAGCGACCCCTCAGAGCCCATTTGGGACCCTCCAAAAGCGTCCCCGGACCCCCTGAATCCTCCCAACCCCACAGATGCTCGGCACAGCCACTTCTGGGAATTCATCCCCTCTCATCCCCCGCGACCCCAGAGCCCCTCAGAACACAGTCTCGTGCCTAAAACTCCTGCCATGCCCCGCGCCCTACAGAGCCTGGTTAGAGCTCCCCGATCTCCCCTCAAGGGCTCCCGAACCGTTTACGTTCCCTCAAGGACCTCAAGTCGGGGCTCGGACGCAAAAGTGTCCCCCAAGAGCCTTCCTGGACCCCCAAACATCGTGTTCCAACCACTTCTGGGACTACACCTCCCATCATGCCCCGTGCCCAGAAAGCCCCTTCAGAGCCCCCCAAGGGCCCGCCCGGACCCTGAAGGGCCCCAAATTTTCCTCCCTGGGCTCCAAGGGCCCCCCTGCACCCCCAAGTGCTGCCCTGGACCCCGAACTGTCCCTCAGAATCCCTGAGTGCCCCTCCAAGTGCCCACCCGGCTCCCCCAAGTGTCCTCCAGAGCCTCAAGTTCTCTCTGAATTCCCTCCCCAGACCCAAAACTGCCCTAAATGTGCCCCAGAAACGTCTCCAGGGCCCCCAGAGAGCCCCGCCCTTGACCCTATGGGAGAAAAAGATGACAAAAATTGTTGAAAAAGCCAATCACTTCTTTTTTAAAATCTTAAAAGTTTAATAGTAATAATATGGTTATAAAAATAGCAATACAATTAGAGTAATAATAATTTGGACAAGTTGAATTAGGACAATATGAGACAATAGAAACAAAGAGTTACAGATGTCCGGGTACATTTTTCTGGGCAGCGCAGAAAAAACACCTGTTAACAAAGGATTAACCCTTAAAAACAACAGCCTGTTGCATATTCATACACTTCATACATGATGCTTAAATTCCATTCAAACACAGGATTCTGTCTGGTCATCATCAACTTCTTCCTCTGAATCCTAACAGCGCCTTCAAGGCAGGAAGAAGTTCCTTTCTTCTGATAACAGGGCAATAAATACTTTTTCTCTGAAAGATTTAGGTGTCCTGTGGTTGCTATCTCCCTGCAAGTCCTTTCTTTAAAAAAGTATCCTACATAGCATAGTTTGTTTTTTAACATTTTTTATAACCTAAAACTATATTTAACAAACTACTTAAGAGAATTAGTACAGCATTACTTTCTAACACAAGACATACAATATTCATTTTATTATTTGCGAAAAGCCAATCATAAAAAAAGTATTTTTCACAAAAATAACGCCAAAAGGACTGCAAATATTACTATTTACCATAGAGAGGAAGAAATAAATAGCCAATACAGATTAATTACTAATGAAGGGAATTGTGTTACTTAGAACCAATGACCAATGATTTTCTTGGTTGCTAAAAATATATTGATTTTTTAGTATAATTAAAAATGATGTAATGCAATATGGAATAATAGTATCATAAATTAGAATAATAACATTATATTTTATTAATTAATAAATTTTATGTATAAGGGAAAATGCTTGCATTTTTTAATGTTTGTCAATGTCAGTCCCAAGTGGGTGATGTCAGACATGATGAGGCTGGGGCTGAGGAGCAGCTTGTCCAAACAGGCTCAGCCTGCAAGGGGCTCATTCTTCTCCCTGCCCAGACCTCCTAAGGAGACATTCAGCATCAAGATCACCTGGGGAATGCTTCTGTCACCTCTTCTCTAAAATGAAAAATAAAAAAATATTTCCTTGACTAGAACCAGATAACATGAAGTGCACTTTGGAATCTTCCTCCTGAAGGGAACTCCAAGCTGACTCCAATCCCTGCACAAGCCCTGGAGACTCACAGACAATGGAAGGGAGACAAAGAGCTCCTGAGGGCTTTCTGTATTTTAATCAGCCCCACGGTGGCTTTGGGGCTGGCTCCAGGAGCCTCAGGCAGCGAGAGAAGGATGAAGAAGCTGCTCAAGGAGTCAGCAGCCAAACCCCAAGTGCCTTGGAGCACGGCTGGGCCCCAGGGAGGGCAGGGAGTGCCCAAGGCTGCCCAGGCAGTGCTGAGAGCAGATCCTTGAGGCCAGGAGTGCAGGGAGCCCAAGGCTCTGGGCAGGGCCCTGCAATGCTGAGCAAGGCCTGGCTTGGCTGCAGGGAGCAGAAAGGCCAAGCCCTGAGCCCAGCCTGGGCCAGCAGGGCCTGTCCCTCCCAGCTGGCTCGGGGCTCTGTGTGGGCCAGGGGGATGTGAGGGGCAGCAAGGACAAACGCCATCAGCCTGCAGCCCCTGCCAGCCTCCCCAGGGAGGCCAAGGCAGAACCAAAGTGCAGCCCCTGCCAGGAAAGTTCCTCCTGTGGGGCTCCAGAGGCGCTGCCCGAGCCCAGGGCACAAAGGCCTGGGTGCCTGTGGCCCTGCCAGCCCTGCCCAGCCCTCGGCCATCTGTCCTGCAGGCTGTGCCCCCTGGGCGTGCTGCTCCTCTGCCCTGGCCGGCTGCACTCGCCCATCTCGCTGTGCCCCAGCATTTCTCACCCAGCGTTTCTGGGCCCTCCCTGGGCTCCCTGCACCCAGCGCTGCCGGCTCCTGGCACACAGAGCCCGGCCATGGCCCAGCCTCACGCTGGGACACCTCCAGCACCAACATTCTGCCCTGCGAGCGACTTTGCTTTCTCCTCAGCTCCAGGCTGAACCTTCCAAGCTGCACTTGGGAGAGGTTTCCTGCAATTCCCTCTGCCAAGGAAAGCTCTGTCTCCTGCTGGTCACAAACAGAGAAGGGCTGGAGGGAGATGTGCTGGTCAGAGGCTGTTTGGGGCACAGTGACCATGAAATTTTTGAGTTTCTAAATCTTCTGTGAAAGGAGAGGCATCAACAAATCTTTTACACTGGAGTTACAGGGAGCAGACTTCGGCCTATTGATGATGGAGATTTGGAGAATACAAAATCAGGTACTGATTTTTTAAAGGGAATCAGCACTTAAAAGCAAAGGGATCCAAGAAGGATGGACACATCTGAAGAAAGAAATTTTGGAGGAGTAGCAACAGCCTGTTCTGCTGGTCCAAAAAGTGAGCTAGCAAGGAAAATGACTGGCCTGGATGGGCATGGAGCTTTTTCCAGGAACTCATAGAAAAAAAGTGGATGCATCATCTTTGGTCAGAGGGGGAGGGAACTCATGAAATGTTTAAGGATGTTGTTAGGTCATTCAAAAAGAAAATTATAGAGATGAAAGGTCCATTAGAGCTTAACTTGACCACTTCTGTGAAGGATAATAATGTTTTCATAAATACATTAATGGCAAAAGGAGGGACAAGTACAACCTCCATTCTTTATTGGATATGAGGAGGAATACAGTAACTAAAGCTGAGGAATAGGCTGAGGTACTGAAGCCCTTCCTCGCCTCAGTTTTCAACAAAACGTCAAGTTGTCCTCAGGACAAGTGTTCTCCCAAGCTGTAGATGGGGGCAGGGAGCAGAACAGCCCCCCTGTAATCCAGGAGGAAGCAGCTGGGGACCTGCTGAGCCACTCAGATGCTCACAGGTGTCTCTGGGAGCAGATGGGATCCATTGCAGGCGGATAAGGGAGCTGGTGGATGAGCTCCTCAAGCTGCTCTCCATCATTTACTGTGGGGGAAAATAGCGGGATGCGGATGTTCAGGGACATCACACCATAACCAATATGACCCAGTCAAGCCAAATTTGTTATCCCTAAAAAGACTATATTTATAATAATTCTCTACTGTCCACGCATCTCTAACTAATACATGACTGGTTATCCTACCTGTTCATGCGTCTAAGATAGGATACTGATTGGATCATCTAATATTCCCTGTGTCTGGCTGTGGTTTTCTGTCCCACCCAAGAACTTTCTTCTTTCTTACTTTCCCAAGCTCACTGACAAACTTGCTGAGTCCGGATGACTCTTCTTCTTGTATCTTTTTCAATGATGTACCAACCCCATTTGCTGAATATGCCCATTATTGTTTGTGAACGTGTCCATTGTCCATTATCCCAAGCAGGCTGGATTGTGCATCGGGTGAATATGGCCATTGTCCCGCAAAAACTCCTCAATCTTCAAGAAATCCTCGACACCTCTGCACACAGCCCAGGGAAGGTGCCCCAGCCACCTGCACAGAGCCACAGACAAGTGTCAGACACAGTTACAGAGCTTTGCCCAGAGCTGACAGGGAGAATTAATTTAAGGGAAAAAAAAAAAAAAGAAAAACAGCAGAAAACCCCCAAAACCAACAAAAACCAAAGAAAACCAAATTAAAAACAAACAAAAAACCCAAAAACCACCACCCAACAAAAACAAACAAAAACAACAACAAAAACAAATGAACCAAAGCCAAAAAGTGAACAAAAACCCAAAAACAATAAAAAGAACTCCCCACAGCAGAGATGATCCATCCTTCAGTTGTCACAAATGCACTCACACAAGACCTGGGGCTGCAAAAAAATTAGAATTCATTGGGCACATATGCAGGGAAAGCAGGTTTAGGTCAGGCTTTCAGCAGAACTGTTCTCAGCTGAGCCAAAAAGGCCCCTTTGGCAGCTGCAGGGCCATTGGAAATGCAGAGCCTCAGCCCACAGGGCAGAAAAGGGCTCTGAGTTCCCCTCCCCTGACACTAAACCCTGTTCCCAGGCTGCTTCACACTCAGGATTCTTCTGGAGGATGGCACAAAGCTGAGAGTGGGCTCTGGCTTCTCCATGTTTTGGGTCCTAAAGCTGCCTGGGACAAGAAATTTCGGGTCAGCTCCTCTGGCACAATCCCTGCTGGCCTGGGGAAGGGCTTTGCGTGCCGAGGCTTTGCTGCAGGCAAGGAAAGCTCCTGGCTCAGGGTCACCTTTGCTGCTCAGCCAGAGCCCCGAGTGCCACAGCACCAGCCGAGAATGGCAGCGGCACCACGGGCTGGCACACGAGGGGGAGATTTCCCCCTCGAGAGAGGCTCATATCCCTTTTTGCATTCAGGCAGCTGCAGATCCCTCAGCTTTGGCTGCACAGCAGCTGGCAATGCAAGTCCAGGAGCTCTGTCCATGGCCAGCCCCAGCAGGTGACAGCAAGGACGGGGCCCTGGCAGCATCGGGACATTTGCAGGGAGCGCCTTCAGCAAGCGCTGGGGGCTGGGACTGTGTGCAGAAAACGCCCTGGGAGTCTCTGCAGCGAGGGAAAGGGAACAAAGTTTCAGTTGTGGCCTCGCTAGGGAGCACCAAAATCGATTGTTTTCCATTGCCGGCTGTTCCAGGAGCCCCAGAGGAGAGCCCGGGGGGCACAGGAATGGAGAGCGGGACTGTGCAGGAGCCGGGAGCAGCGAGAGAGGCCGGGCTGAAGGTGCGGGGCGGGCACGGGCTGGGAGGGGGCCCAGCCCGGGGGTCCCGCAGAGCCTCCCTGCTCCAGAGCCGCAGCTGCGAGAGCGGGGCAGCTGCCGGGATCGGAGTGCCAGGGACGGGCCGCAGGTGGGGGCTCCAAGGGGCTCGGCCGGAGCAGCTCTTTGTCCCGGGGCACCGGGGGCATTGCCGCGGGGTTGGGGTGCCTGGGAAGGCGCAGCAGGACAGGGTGGCAGTGGTTGGTTTGTGGATTTGTTGTTGGATGTTTTGCTGGCGGCCCCGGGCGGGCTGTGGGAGCCGGGAGCGGCCGGGCGGGCCCGGAGCCGCCCCTCGGGCCGGGAGCCCCGGGCAGAGCTCTGTGCTCGGGGCCGAGGCCCGGGCGGCCCGGGCAGCGCTCGGCGGCCCGTGGGCCCCCGGCGCAGGCGGGTCCGTGTGGCCGGGCCGGCCCAGCCGTGTCCGCAGCGGGCTCCGAGGGGAGCGGCCCGGCCCGGCCGTGGCCGTGCGGGGCCTGCCGGGGCTCGGGGGGCCGGGCCGGGCAAAGGCTGAGCGAGAGCGGGGTAAGCGCTGGCACAGAGGCCCCGGGCTCGCCGTGCCCCCCTGGCCACGCAGCCGGGCTCGGGGGCCGCCTCGCTCGGAGCCAGCCCCGGCTGCGGGGGTCCCCGGGGCTCCCTGGGCAGGGGGCGGCGGGGGCTGCCGGAGCTCTGTGCTCGGGGCTGGACTCGGCTGCCGAGGCAACGGAGGATGCAGGGTCCCCCCGTGCTGGGGCTGCCTCTGCCCGGCCCAGGGGCTGCACTGTCAGCCCAGAGGCACATGGGGATCGCCCGGCACCGGCAGGGCTGGCAGGGAAACCGGCAATGGGGGAGCAGAAACGGGAAATACGAGAGCTCCAGAAGCCTGGACATGTTGGGAGCATGGGCAAGGGGGACCCATGGATACCCCAGGACCCTGAAACGGGGACTGCAGACAGTGCTGACCCCTGGAACGCCTGGGGTGCCAAAGTGGTGAGCCCAGAGAAGGGGAACCTGCGGGATTGCCAGTAGCCCCAGCAGTCCAGAGAGGTGAACACCAATACAAACTTGGCTCGGAGGAACCCAGACAGGGGCATCTCCAGGAGCCCAAAGTAGAGAGACCAGAGAGGGGAAACTCAGGCTTGGGTGGTTTTGCTGCATCTTGGTCATTTGTGTATTTTGGGGGCTGAAACTTGGTGTTTTGGAGGTTTATATGGGTGGCAGATTCCCGGTGACTTCTAGAGATGGACTTGGGCAGTAGGAACCCGCTAACCCAATGTGCTCATACAGTGTATTTTTCCCCAGAGCAGGATTTCTCTTTCCCAAACCTTGGCTGGATGGAGAAGGAGGCTGCAAGGAAGAGGAAGATGTCCTGGGACACCGAGGCAGGTGAGGAGGAAGTCACTGCCCCTTTGCCCCTCTCTCCTGCTCCATCTCCCAGCCCAGCATGGCCCCTGGCTGCAGGACAATCCTGCTGCCAATGCCGTCCTGCCGGGGACACACTGGGAGGATCTCCTTCCCTGTGGCATGGAGTCAAAGCCATCCTCTCCTTGTCCTTCCTCCCCAGACTAGGAGCTGAGGATGGAGACCAGGCAGGACAAATCCCCATGGTATTATCTCATGGAAGAGGCTGTTTTGAGCAACTCAACAGCACAGGAATTGAACAGGGAGGAAAATTCCCAGAGATCCCACACGAGGAGGGGCTGCAAACCCAGCCCAGGGTGCCCTGAGGAGCAGGGCAGGAAAGATCCACCCTGTGCCAGGAAGGTGGACAGAGCTTCAGGCAGAGCTCAGAGCTGGTGATCTGTGGAGCAGCTTCAAGCTGGGGAGAAGCCCTGCAAGTACTTGGAGAGTGGGAAGAGCTTCAGGCAGAGCAACAGCCTGATCTGCCACCAGATGATCCACTTTGGAATGGCCCTAAGAGTGTGGGGAGTGTGGTAAGGGCTTCAGCTGCAGCTGCACCCTCGTCATCCACCAAATGATCCACACTGGGGAGAGGCCCTACGAGTGTCCTGAGTGTCAGAAGAGGTTTCAGACCAGCTCCACTCTCCTCCTGCACCAGCGGATTCACAGGGAGGAGAGACCCTTCCTGCTGCCCCAGCTGCAGGAATGGCTTCAAGCACAACTCCACCCTTGTCATCCACCAGGGCATCCACACTGGGGAGAGGCCCTGGGAGTGTCCCCAGTGTGGGAAGAGCTTCTCAGACAGCTCTAACTTCAGTAATCACCAACGGAGGCAGCAGTAAGGGAAGCCCTGCAAGTGCCCCAGCTGCAGGAAGAGCTTCATGCTCTGCTCCAACTCCATCCCCCATTGGAGGACCCATGTTGGTCAGAGCCCTTGAGACCCACGTTCCCAGTGATCTGAGTTGGGAAGACACTTGGCTAGTTATCCTTTTGTTTTGGCCCTAATTTTCTTTTGAGTTATCGTCATCCCTTAAAACAGACAAAACTGGGGGAAAACTCAACAAATTCATTGAGGGCATCTAAAGCCTCACTTTTTCCTAGTGTTTCAGGGGAATCTGGGATTCAGGGAGAAACCTGGGGAGTTTGGGGATATATGATGTAGTTGTCTCCCTTTCTTGGCACTGAAAGAGATGAGAGGGTTCAATGCCACTGAAGACTACTCAATCCCAGCCCAAAATTTCTCAATTCCACAGCTCCTCAGGATGGAATGGGGTTGGAAGGGGATTGGGTGAATTGTGCTGCAAATCAGGAGGGCTGAGATGGGCATGGGGTGGGTCAGGATGGGTGGGATGGGGTTGGGGTGGTGTGAAATGGAGGAAATAGGTCTTGGGAAGGGGGTCTTGATGTCCAGCAGGGGTGGGATGGGTTGAGGTTGGGACTGGGGAGGTGGGGTGGGGTCTGGAACGAGACAGCCGTTTGGGGATGATGAAGGGAGGGGGAGCCCGTTACTGAATGAGTTTTTGAATATGAAAATGATGACATGTCCCACAGCCCCGGAGCTCAGAGCAGCTGAGATGGTGCTGGATCCAAGGCCAACTGTGGATCTCTCCCTCTCACTCTTCTGATTGCCTCTTCTCAAAATCCACACCTTCTCTGGGCAAACTGTTCCAGGACGGTCTTTTTTCTGAATCCCTAACTAAACCTACTCTCTTTCCATTTGGATCCATTCTCCCATGTCCTGTCCCTGCCTGCCCTCGTACAAAGTCCCTGTCCTGCTTTCTTGTAGGTTGCCCTCAGGTACTGGAAGGCCACAGTTGAATCAAGGCTCGGTCTCTTTCCCATGCTGAAGAAGTCGAGCTGTGTCAGCCATTCCTTGCAGGAGAGGAGCTGCAGCCCTCACATCATCTCAGTGTCCCTCCTGGGCCCTGGTGCTGCGTGTCCACGTCCTTGCCGTCCGTGCTGAGGAGCCCAGCAGAGCCGGAGGCAGCACTGCAGGTGCAGGCTCAGCAGCGGGGAGGAGACACGGCCCCGGCAGCAGCTCCAGGAGCAGCGATTGGCGATGGGCCGCCTGCGCTGCAGAGAGCCGGGGCCCTTGTGCCTGCCCTTGTGCCCAGGGCGCCTCTTCCCGCCGCTCGCCCGCCCGCCTGGGGAAAATGCCCCCTGTGCCGCCCCTCAGTGCCGCCCCTCGCCGCTGCCACAGGGGCTCCCCGGCCCCAGCTGGAGAGCCCCAGACCTCAGCCTCACCCTGCTCAGCCCAAGGCCCTGGAAAAGCAGATTAAAGCACCCACCCAGAAAGTGCCCTAGGATTCCAAGGTCAGTCTTTTCTCTACAGTATGGGTTTGGTATCAGAGCCTGCATGGGATTATAAAATCTTTAGGAGAAAAGAGCATGAACAAGTTGTGCTTTGGCAGTACATCAAGGCTTTGAGGGAGAGGGTTTGTTTACTCACTCACAGGGATGCACAGAAAGTTTTGAAATGGTAACAGTAATCCAAACCCATTAGAAATTGGAAAGACAACCTGAGGGACTGGCAGCTAGCGCCTCAGAAACAGGTGGCTTTTGCTTCAGTCTTCTACCTGAGAGCTTCCTGGGCAGGGGCAGTTCTTCCAATTGCATCAGCATGGCCATGGCTGGAAAGGGCAGTGAGCAGATGGATTTAGCTTCTCCTGCCAGCCCCTGAAATGCCAGGTTTCATTTGCGTGTACTGAGGATTCCGTTTCAGACTCTGAACTGGCGCAGCTGCTCCTTGGTGCTGCTCGTACGCACGTACAGTGGTGCTGCAGCAGCTGTCCCGCACACAGGGAGGGCTCTGGAGCCTCCCCGGGGCCACCAAGGAGCAGAGGAGGGAACGTGCCTGGGATCTGCCTCTCTGTGCCGAGCGCTGGCGACTGGAGTCACCCGACCTTGTTCTAAGGCTGGGACCAAGTTCCCGTCGCTGTCTGCTCTGAGAGCGTTCCCAAATTCAAACCCAGACACTTCTGCTAGGCAGAAGCACGGGTTCAAACATGGATTTTACCAGAAAAGGAAAGACCCCTGAAGGAAAAGGTGAAGATAGAAAGATGCTGAAAGGCTGAAGCCAAATGGAAAATAACCCCCCCAGATTTCAGAGAAAACTGGTCCATGGTGGTCAGTGCTGGCTCTGTGTCAGAGTAGGTGGCTGACAGCTACAGGTGATCCCACAAGGACACCCATGGCATCACAACATTCTATCATTAGTTTACTCTGCTTTCTCCCTTTTGACAGTAGCCAGATCACTCATACTGTCAGCCAGGACAGGGACTGTGGCCACAGCTGACTGCAGATTAGACCTGGTCATGAGATGCAAGTCCTGTTGCTTTCTTTGCCATCAATGTTGGGTCTCACTACAGATAAATTTCCCATTCTTCCTTTGCTTTCTGATCGGGTCTGACCCTGAGGATGGTATTATAATGCTACAGACACACCAATAAGGCCTGCCTGCTTCCTGAGATGTCTTTGTGGTTTCCAGAAATAACAAACAGCTGTGTGGCTTTTTCCAGTGGATTCACAGGCCAGCCTCAAGAGGGAATCTTTTTGTCCCCTCTGGTCATTAGAGCCTTCCACCTTTCAGCCTTGCTAACTCAATCCTACTCAGAGGAATTAAATGCAGGCTAGTTCCATGACAAATAAAAACAAATAATTTTTTTTAATAATTAAAAATTATTCCCCTTGAGTGCCACACCCAATATATGTGTTAATGATAAAGTGGGAGTTCACCTAATCACTTCTTTCCTTGTGAGCACGGCTCAGCCTCACACAGAGGTGAGGTGGGAGCTGGGCAAATCTCTGGTGGGAGGAAGGGTCTTGTGGCAGCCCACAGAGCCTGTGCACATTGCCAGGGAACAGCTGTGCCCTGCATGTGCCCCCTGCAATGAGCTGTGCTGCTGCCAGTGCCCCGTGGAGCTGTGGGGCTGCTGAGTTGTGGGGCAGGGAGAGGAGCAGGAGGGTGCATGTGCAGCTGAGCCATTCCTGGAGAGCACAGGGCTCTGGGCTCCCTGCTGTCCCAGGGCAGCCCAGAGGCCAGGCTGTTCCTGTGGTAGCTCTGTGGAAGTGGCTCAGGGTTTTGCCCTGGCCTGCCTCCAGGTGTCTGCCAGCAGGAACATGTTTCCCTGTGCAGCTCTTTAGAAGTTTGCAGGAAATGTATCCCATGAAAAATGGAGTTTCAGATGCTTTAGGTTGGCATGGTGGCCTCTGTTAAACTTTGTGTCTCCACTTTGCAGGCCTGACTGGCTACCCTCTTGCCAAGAGGTTTTCCCTGGCAAGTCCCTCTACGCTCCTTCCCTCCAAGCTGTTGCCTCCCATCCCGAAGAGCTCTCCTTCTTCCAAGCCAAGCCCAACATGCAGCGGAGAGCAGGAGAATGGGAAAAATGGCAGCGGCTACTGTGAGGAGAGTAGAAAAAACCAGGAGCTGGGTTCAGAGGGAAAAGGATGTAAGGTAAGGAGACCAAGCTAAGTCCAGCATTGTAAATGTTCAGTTTATGTGCTCTTGGCAGAGCTCTGAGACCTTTTCCATGATAGGAACTGACTTTGTCACTGAAGTTTGAACAGGTCCTGATCTGGATCTTTAGCTGGCCAGAAATGATGGGATATGAAGGAAGGGTGTGCATCTGCCCCTGCTGCCTCCAGCCCCATTCCTGGCCATGGCATGAGGGCCCTGGAGGAACTTGGGCAGGCAGAGACCTTGCAGAGAGCAGCAGGGCAGGGAGCTCTGCTGAACTTCCTAAATGCCAGTGAGCCTGAGATGATGGATGTGTGGGAGCTGGAGAGCAGCCAGCATCCTGAGAGCTCAGCAGCCTCTGGGCTCAAAGGCTACTGGGGAACTGTAGGAGGGAAAGGCAGCAGCAGAAGAAATGAGGGGCTTGAGAAAAGCAGGTTTGACATCCTGCAGAATAGTTTTGTGGGGACTTGGCTGGAGATCTGCACTGGCAGTTAGGCACCTTAGGGGCAGGGAGAGAATAGTGATCTAAAGGCACTGCCATGCCATCCAAAAGTCCAGTGGAGGCAGTGGCACCTCAGATGACATCTTGATGTCAAACATGTGAATGCCAGCTGGGAATGTAGCTAGTCTTGGAAAAAACTGAGCACAAGGGCAGAGGTGGCAAATGTGTGACATGGGCTGTCCCTCTCCACTTCCCTTTCCTAGGTCACCTTCCCTGTCCTAGGCCAAGCTGCTCCATAAGTTTGACTATTCCTGCCATGTCCCATCTAAATGTCTTGAGGTATGAATCGGGGCAAGGCTTGATGCTTGATCTGAGCTCTGTTCTACTCTTTCCAGACTTCCTTGCTCAATTCCAGTGGTGGGGATATGAAGAAGGGGTCACTGGGACAACCTTTGATCCCCCCATACGCAGGGCAGTGAGTCCCCCTCTTGGCAGTGCTGCAGGGTCTCTGCAAAGCTCTCCACAGCTGGAATTCCAGGAGTCCCAGGAGATGAGGTAAGCCAAGGTGTCTGCTGCTGCAGTGTGCTGTTCACCTCTCTCTTCCCATCTTGTGTGGTTATTTTGCCCAGTCAGGGGTCCCATGTATTTAGGCAAACCTTTGTGCCTTCACCATTTTGGCCATCTATGATGATCCAGCATAAAGTCAAAGCCAAAACCAATGTCCCAAGAGCAGAGGTCGTGGTGGGGAAGAAGAGGCAGGGCTTCAAAGCACCTCAAGATAGGGCCTCTGCTGGACATGGCTATTGTTTGACACAGAGCTTGGCCAGCTCTCTGTGACTTCAGCAAGTGAAAGCTTAAGGGTAATGAATCAGCTCTGCATCCTGGGTTGGGTTTATGTGTTGCATTTCCTCCTTCATCAGAGTGACCATGCTAAGAAGGTTTGCCTCCTTTCGTGGTACACCCATTCCCTCCCTTCTCTTTCTATGTCCTCATATGTTCTTTTGTCCTCCATTTTCTCCAGGCTAACATCCAGCAACAGAGGCAAGGAGAAGAACTCTGAACATGCAGGTAGGTACAGGGCATGTCTGTCCTAAAATGACCATGGTAGTCTTGACTCAGAGGTGACTTTTGGAAAGCTTGGTTACAACCCATTCTTTTAAAAATTTCTTTAAATTCCCTTCAGTTCTTTGATGGGCTCAGCAGACTCTCTGAGAGCCCAGTCAGTGGGACTGTGCTCCAGTGGTGCAGTGAAAATTCCTCCAGTGTGAAGTGTTGAGTGGTAGGAACGGGAGTGGAACCTTGGGGCCCTGGAAATGCAGTGCAGGCCAAGGAAACATTCCTCTCCATCCTGCACATTCTTTTTATCTCCCTGCAGCCTTTCTAGTGTCACATTTAGTAGGGAAAAAGAAGGCATTTAGCATGAAATGAGAAATATTCCCATTCCTCCCTCCTGCTTTTGAAGCAGAAAACCTTTCCTTGGGGCAGTTTCTGAGCCGAACCCTTTGAGATCTGAAGGAGATTGATGGACATTGCCTGGTTTTGTATTGGCAGAAATAGGGAAACCTCCTCTGACAGAATGTCCTTATCAATTTCCCAGTTAGGGCAAAAGAGCCTTCCCAATGGATGCATCCTGTGCAGGGTCTGAGTTTGTCATCCTGTGACAGCACAAAGCCAAAGCCACCTGTGGCAGGTTCACGATGACAAATCTCTTGCCCGGCTCTCTCTGCCTGTGTCAGTGCTGCAGGCTGAGGCTGGGGGAGGAGATGCCTTCTGCCTTGTCCTCCCTCCCTGCCTTGCCTGATCCCTGACAAGTGGAATTGTGCCAGACAAAATGCAGTCTCTGGTGCATCTGGGTCAGCCAATGCTTTCAAGTTGAAAGCCTCAATGCCACTTCTGTTGTTCCTTTGCCATCTCTGGGTGTGTAATGATAGGAGAGATGAGATTTGAAGAAATATTTCTGCTGATGCAGAGAAAGGGATCAGATCCTCTGGTTCCTTTGCTCAGGGTTAGTTCTGCCAAATCCTGGGTACAGCCCCTTTGGGATGACTCCTTCATTGCTGATGTGCAGGTGGAATGCCTAATGCAGCTAGGGAGAAGTATTGCTCAGTAAGTGAGGTGACTTTTTTTCTGGACTAATTCTGGACTAGAAATTACCTAGCTCATTATTCCTTAGCTGTCTCTCTTTTATTACTGTCCCAAGCATTCTACAGGGTGAAGGAATCTAGTTTTAAGATAGGTGTTTCTCTCAAACTGCTTGGCTGCCATATGAATTTATCCTCTGTGAAGCCATGTAAAGAATAAGTTCTCTTAGTTCTAACAGCTCTGTTGGACAGTATTTCAGAATGAGCTCCATTGTTCTTCTTGCAATTAGAAAATCAGCCTTTAGTCTAGCCCAAAACTGACCCAGTCTCATACAGTTGAGAAGGAAAATCCTTGGCGAAAACCAATTATCTAGTGTCAAGAAGACGGTTCGTGTTTGGGTAATACTCCTGCAACGCAAAGCTCTTCTTTGAATGTCCTCTAAAATATTCCAACAAAGAGAAGAAAATGTTGATCTAAATGCATCCAGGTATTAGAACCTGGGACTTCTAGGAACCAAAAGATGATGTTTACTGCAATCAGCATGAATAAGGGCAGATAAGAATCTCTGTCAAGAGCAATCTCCATCTCTGCCCTTCTCTATCAGACACAGAGGCTCTCCAGCATCCAGGGGCTGAGGCCTTCATCATGCAGCAGGTTTCAGTCTGCTGGCCAACAGAGTCATGTCATGTTTGCTGCCAGTAGCCCATCCCTTGGGAGAGGGTCTAGGCATTGTACCTTGCTGCTCTCAATCACAATGTCTGTGTCTTGAGAGCTCTGCAATCTGGAACCAGTCTTGCCTGTTGCCCAGCATTGTGTTTTTGGGGGCTTGAAGTCTGCCAGAGATTTACACAAACCTTTGCTTCCATTGCCAGGCCTCCCACTGAGCCAGGCCAAGGAGATGGATCATCCCACCAGTCCTGGTCTTACAAGTGACAAAGAGCTGAGGGACAGCTTTGGAAAGGTGAGGGATAAGGACAGGGATGAGCAGACTTCCTTTCCAGTGGCTGTTTATTGCTTGGCCCAAAATGTCACTGAAAATCATCATTTTCCACTCTTGGGGGATGGAGATTCCCTTGAGAATATATTGGACAGCTACAGAGCAATTGCTTGGCTATTTCCAGTGGTGCCAAGGTCTCTGGTTTGGAGATGGAGTTAAGGTCATGCCAGAAGCATTCTTTATGTGCAAAGGCTGTTTTAGAGAAGTTCTGAATGACAGAGCAAGCTGCACATCAGTGAACGTGGGCAAAGTGCATCCTCGGAAGCAGAGAAGCAAAGATTGTAAATGTTGGGTGTAAGGAAGGCTGCAAAAGAAAATGGGAGAGTTTTATTTTTCCTGGTTACCTTTGTGGCTGTATTTCACAGCCCTCTCATTCTCAAGTTTTCTGCTCATTACCATCAGTGTTTCTGCTACTTGTTTTCACATGACTCCTCCTTTTGGTGTCATGGTGTCAGAGACCAAGTCCTTATGAGTCCTTCAGAGCTGAGTCCTTCAGAAGCCTGGAGGTGAGAAACAGCTGCAATTCATGGCCATGAGTGTTAAGCAACAGCTCATTACCCCTCCTTGCTGGGTATTGCACATGGTTTTTACTCTCCTGCCATGACCTGTAGGAACTGAACTGCCTGCTCACTGGCCATGCCAGCTCTTCCTCTGTCTTGGAGCACTCCTATGACTTCCATGCTTCAAGCAGGGCTTCCTGACATAGGTTGCAGTTGCAGCAGTGGAAGGTTGTGGCACTGAAGTGTTCCACCTCACTGTGTAATTGCCAGGGTGAGGATGGGAAACACTCCTCTGAAACCATTGGAATGTGGATGGAGCTACATTGAAGCCTATGGCACTCTGTGGACTCTGTGCTCCTGATGAGATGTTGTGTGTGGTTTGTGTGTCTGTGCTTACAGTCTGTGATGTATTTCCATTGCACCTAGATCCGTGCTGCATTGTGCATGTTGGCCCAAAAGAACTTAGGGCAGAAGGAGGCAGAGCTTTTGGAGAGAGAGATGAAGAGAAGGAGACAAAGGAAAACATCCTTGCTAGTTATTCCTGAGACAGTGGAGCCTGGGGATGCAGCTGAAGCAAGTAAGTGGTGGCTACACTTGTGGTGGTCCTTTTTGACCACTTGCTTGCCCTTTGCACTGTGTTGCAATCAGAGTGGAGAGCTGTTCAGTGGAAGGTTGTTTGGGATTTAATTCTGTTTCCCAAAGAAAAATACAGAGGCATGAAGTGTCTTGCCCATGGCCTCAGTGAGTCAGTAACAGAATATCAGCTTCCCCCCTTCACCTCTAAAGTCTTTCAGAGTAGAAAATTCTGTCTTGTACACTGGAGCTTCAGACTCTCCTGGAGAGCAGCCTCCAGGGAAGGTGAGTCCAAAAGAATTTTTTTCAACCAGGGTGCAACCTGGAAGAAACAAAATTCAGCTTCTTCTAATGAAAACACCAGAGATCCTTCTCCTGCCACTCCCTGCTGAGGAGCTGGCACTGGAGAGCTGTGCTGAAGCCCCAGCCAGGGCTTCTGTTGTAGCCCCAGGAGCAAGCAGCGTTCCCACTGAATCCCGGCTGAGGGGCTCTGCCTGCAGGGCTGTGAGCGCTGCCCGAGGGCGGCAGCGGGGCCCTGAGGAGGCAGCACTCAGCCCGAGGGCATCACACAAGGTTATCTGCACTTTCCTTTGGGAACTGCCCCTGCCAGCCTCTGGAACAGGAAAACAAAAGCAAAGCAATTCTGGGTTTCCTTGTTTCTTAGGGGAAGCACCACTGCAATGTGGGTTTAAGCTAGAAGAGGGTAAATTTAGATTAGATATAAGTGATTTTTTTGTTTATAATGAAGGGGAGAAAAAGCTGGCAGGATTTGCCCAGAGAAGCTGTTGTTGGTCCATCCTTGAAGGTGTTCAAGGCCAGTTTACATGGGGCTCTGAGGAACCTGATCAGGAGGAAGATTTCCCTGCTCACAGGGGTTGGACTAGATGGTGCTTAAAGGTGCCTTCCAACCCAAACTCTTCTAGGATTCTGTGATTCTGTGCTCATTGTCCCATGTTAGTGTTATACTTGGTATAAAGTGGTATACCATTGTTATACTTGAAGTTCTTTGGGATAACAAAGAGATGTTCCCCAGCTCTGGCAAGTTTTCTGGCCCTTTTCATCATCACCCTGTCAGCACTCTCCACTTACAAGCTCCTCTTTGGTCCCTGCAGTCTTTAGCCTAGCACCTGTCGATGGCACAGCTTCTAGAGAGCACAGAAAACACCCTGGTAGTGCCTTGAAGGAGAAGGTCTTCAGGAAGCAGGACAACGTGCCCTTACTGCCCAATACAGACATCATCCACGGGGATGGCAGCTTCCCACACAGCTCCTCAGGTAAGCCAGCTCTGTGGCAGCTTTTTCCACACGGGTTTTTCCTTGCACAAGGAGCACAAACTGCCCCCTGCCTCATCCAGCAGAGCTGGGATCTTGGCTCCATAGTCTGTCCTGAGAATCAGCAGCAAATCTACTGTTGAGTTACTCCAGCTTGGTAGTACTGGAGCAGTTGGTTCTTAGAAATCCATTGGAAAGTTGAACTGAATAAAGTCGTGGTAAAGGCCTGAGATCTGGCTTTTGCCCATCCTGACAGTCCAAACTACAGCAGTGGTGCCAGGAGGCAGCTGGGACTGCAGGGATGAGCTGCAGGGCAGTCTGCCAGGCTGTGCTCACTGTGCCCCTACGAGAACCACCACAATCAGTTGTTCACTCCCTGTCTGGGCCCTCTGCCTGTGCTGCTGTCCAGTTCTGCAGCCAGCTGTTCTGCTACCCAGCAAGGGTTGTCTCTGCAGGGCAGTCAGTGGCTTGGTGCAGTCGTGCTGCTGCTGCTCCCAGAAGTGCCCGATGGCTCCTGGCTGCTGCCATCCCACAGCCTGCAGTGCCAAGAGGGAACAAGCAGTGCCTCCTGTGTCACCCAGCAAATACAGCACCCCTGTGCAGCAGATGAGAGCCAGGAGGGGCTGCCTGCTGCTCCCAGGCTGTTTGCTGCCTGCAGCAAATAGACAGCAGATAGTCCCCAGTGGCTCTTGCCTCTCCTTTGTGGGTAGCCTGCCTGTGCTGTGATCCCAAGTAGGGTGAGATGAGAAGAAGGGAGCTAGGAATGATACTTGAATGCTCTTTTCTAGTGATGCTACTTCCATGTTCAGAATTGACTAGAACTAGCCTGGCATGGGTCTCCATTCATAGTGAATCTAGATGTGTATGTCTGCATACTTCTGCAGTGACATCACTGGTGTCAGCGGCTGGGGTACCTCAGTGACATCCAGATTAGCTCAGTCTGAATATTTTTGATGATAAGGTTCCTCCATACTTTGTGAGAGCATGCAAGGTAGCACAAAAACCCTCCAGAGTCTAGAGCAGTTCATCTAGATTCTGTGCAATATTTATACTCCATCATTTTAGACAGCGCAAATGTTTTCATCTACATATTAGAAAATGAGCTTTTGAGTGCATGACATGAAAATTTTGATTGACAGTGCTTTTGATGACAAATGGATTTCATAAGGAATGCATTCATCATCAGATTTTTCTCATACCTTGTAAATTTTTTTCCTTACCAAAAAATTCAATTGAGGCAAACCCAGATCAACCAATTAACAAGAGAGTGCGTCTGCCAACAACGTGGATGTGTATTTGCATATTTTTATCCTCAGAGTGCATTTGGAAGGCTTTTTTATCGACTGTCTAGTCTGCAAACTGCATTTTTCCACAAGAGAAAGCTTAGAAGTTGCTGAGTTTGCAAACATGTCCATTAGATGGCAAATAAATTTCACCTCAGTATCCTTGAAATACAACCAGTGTGTAGCTCTGAAAGAGGAAAGATTCATGATGCTTGGAAAGAACAAAATCCATCAAGTACTCCCTTCCCAATAGTAGCCTAAAATGGATGTGCACTCAGCTGCCTGCTGTCTAGAATATTTGCAGTCAATGGGAACAGAGGCGCTGTCAGGTGGGAAGGGTCAAGTATGGCTGTTCCCTGGTAGCTGCTCCGAGGGGATTGAGCCGGGCCCAGCAGGGCTGGGTTGGTCAGGCTTGGCTTGGTGCTGTCTGCAGGCAGCTGCAGGTCTCTCCTCAGGGAGTTGCAGAGTGCCCCGGTCCTCAGGGCAGGGGGAAATCAGGGCGCTGAGACAAGAGGGGCTCCTGAGGGGTTCCCTCCTGGGTAGCAAGTCCTGCTGTCAGCGCTGTCTGGCAGGGAGCGGGAGCTCTGCGGCCGCAGGAACCTGCCGCTGGCTGCGGCACCTGTGGCACTCGGGAGCTGGCGCTGCGGGGGCAATTGTCAGGTTTAGCTTGGAGCTGGGCCCAGCTGGGGGAGGCTGGGAGCAAGCAAGGAGCCCCAGGAGCTGGACAGCAGGGAAGCCTCTGAGCCGGTGTCAGCGTGTGCCACAGGGAGCCCTGGCTGGGAGATGGGGCTGCAGGCCGCTCCATGGCGGGGCCTTGCCCGGGGCTGCAGCGCCCATGGCCGACCCTCTCCTCACAGTGACCTCGCAGACGGCCACTGGTGCCAAGCGCCGAGAGGAGCCGCTCCGTGGGCATGGGCAGAAGGACAGAGCCTCTTCAGACCCACAGCAGTCCTTGCAGGAGGCACTCTCCATGCTGGGCAGCGATGACTGGTAAGAAAGGCCCTGTTCCCTCTGTGTCCCTCTTAGCGTTAAGGTGGGTCAGAAGCGTGTCTTGCTCGTGCCTCTGAGCCTCGAGAGCCCAGAGGGCCAAAGGGCACTGGTGAAACCACTGTAGAGCAGTGAGAGGATAAGGATTTGAGAGCAGCCTTTTCCTGGCCTTGCTCTGCAGCAGTGCTGCAGCTGCAGCAGGTCCATGCTGTTTCCTTGCTTTGCCTGCTGCTCCATGGAGCTGCAAAGGAAACACTGAGAGAAGAGACAAAGCTCTGGGAGGAGATGATTTTCTGGCTGAAGGCTGAAGCAGGATGGCAGAAGTTTTGAGTGTAGAGATTTGGCTGCCTTGGGCCCCTGGCCCAGTGGGACTGAGTAAGATTCCTCCCTGCTCCCACTGCTGACAGCAATGGAAGGTGACAGGGTCTCCCTGTGACCTCCTGCATGGGAGTCCCAGAAGCAGCTCCAGGGAGTTCCTTTTTCTGAGAAATGGACTGAGTGGTGCTTTCAAGTCCCTCAGCCTGTCATTACTCCTGAAGGGCTCATGGCAGAAGAGAAGGAAAAAGAAAGAAAATCCTCTAGGAATCTTGCACTTTTGGAATTCAACTTTTTTCTTCTCACTGCTTCATGTGGGCCTGAGATGTTTTGTCAATACTCACCATGTGTCCCAAAATGATACACAGGCAGAAGGAGGCCCAGAGGTGATAACCTTACAAACATTAGGTCATATTGCTTTTCTTTTTGATGTCTTTTTGATCACTCCCTGCTGGATGCTTCATTCACACAGGGGTAAGGACTCCATTCCCACTGGGATAAGCATGAAAAATCTGCCACGACGCACCTCCTTGTGCAGTCACCTTTGTTTTGCCCTTTCTCTTCTGCTTTCTCTTCCCCATTTCTTTTGGTTCCCTGTGAGGTGCAGAGAGCTTCTGCAGGTGTGGGGGGTCCGGATGACACTCAGGGGTGCCCGTGGGATGGGTCACCAGCCCTGTGTTGCAGCCCTGATTCCTCACATACCTTCCTGAGGCTGAGGGCCTGCACAAAGCAAGTGCTCAGAAAGAGTTGTTTGCACCTTTCAAATAACATGTTGCTGTTGTGGGGGTTGTTTTAGGCAGGGGGTTTTGGGGAAAAGGCAGAGTTTCAACAGTTCTTGCCCAGGGGGGGAATCTCCTGAGACATCCTGCTGCTTTTTTGCGGAATGTGTGAGGTGGAGTGGAGGGGGTGACAGAGAGGCCGAGATCGTAGAGTGGAAACTCAGCTCCAGTGTGGCAGTGCAGACTCTCCCTGCTGAACTGCCTGCTGGGGCTGACAAAGAAGGAAAATGCCCCAATAACAGCCCAGTGGCACTGTGTCTCAGGGACAGGTAGAGGGAGGTGACAAGAAAGAGCAGCATGGTCTCACAGCTTCTAGAATGCAGTGACAGAGGGGCCTCATGTGCCAGAGATTTCAGAAAGGCTGTCTTCTTAAATGACCACTGAAACCCTTCTCTTTGCCTCTTGGGTTTGTCTATGCTTTTGACAGCCACAGCATCCTGGGTCAATGTGTTCCATGATTTCATTAAGTACTCCTTGAAAAGCACCTCCCATTGTTCGACTGAGCTGCCAGCCTGGTAATTGCTGAGGGTGCTGCCTTGGTGGAGAGAAAAATCAATCTTCTGCCTTTCAGGGAGCTGAAGGAGAAGGGACTCTTCAGCATCAACCACCTGGCTGGGTCCCATTCAGAGGTCCTGCTTTGCAGACTTCATGAGATTTGCTTGGCAGTTAGCAGCGAGGTGAGAACATTGCTCTGAATTGTCCCCCATACTTCATACATGGTGTGTAGAGTAGGTATGTGCTTGTCCATCTCCATGTGTGCTCAGGGACTGCCTTCATTTCTGGTTTTAGACCTCCTATTTCTAATGTCTGTCAGCTGTCTGTAGGATCTGTGGGTACATGTAGCTGTATTTACTGGCAGGTCGGGTATCTGACACCCGTCTGTGAGTGTGGTGCCTTGATGATGCAATGTGCAAATGCACAAACTGAGACACTAATGACATTATTTGCCACACTCCCTATCTCTGCCCAAGCTGTAATTCAACACTGAAATTAGTCTGTAGACCTGAGCCTGTGTTTTCTGTTTCCTGGCTGAGTGCTTCAATTGTTGGTGTTGCTTTTTTGAACAGGAACTTGAGCCTTTATGATTTGAAAGCAGCTCTTGCTTTAATTTTCTAGAAAAAGGGCCTAAAATCAAAGCTGTGGACATTTTAGAAGGGTTAAGTAGAATGCTTTAGTGAAATATTTTTTTTTTATTCCTGCAGTAAGCAGGTCTGAGGCCAGAAATTGGTGCCAGAATAAGTGCCTTTCTGTGCTTGCACTGTCCTGCTCTTCTTGTACTTTTATGTTCCTCTGGACACAGTGGGACGTGTTGTCATTTCCTGCAACTTCTGTTGAAGGCAACTGGTTTTCTTTTCAAGGTGATTCTTATGTTTCCCCTCATGACTTCCCCAGGTGACCAACCTCCGTTCCAAGGTGTCCCACTCTGCAATCGTCACTCTGGGAGAGCTCTTTGTGAGTTTGAAGAAGGACATGGACTCTGAGGTGGATGAGGTTGCTCGGGTCCTTCTCCAGATGGTGTCCAACTCCCCAGAATTTGTTCAGAAAGCAGCCAGTCAGAGCCTGGGGCTCATGGTGGAGAATGTGACTCCTGCACGAGCAATGAGTGCCCTCATGGACATGGGAGTCAAGTAGGTTTTTCTTCTTTTAGTGATATTCTTCACCTTCTAGTGTGGGAGGGAGATGGGATGAGAGAGAGAATGGGAATGGTGGGAGGGAAGGGTCCTGTATCCAGCATCTTGTGTGGACTCAGGGATTTGATTCTCCAACCAACCTCATTTCTTTCTTCTTGTCACCTATTTCTGCCCTCCTGCAGCCCATTAGTTCTCAGAATCACAGAACTGTAGAATATGGGGTGTGTGAAGGGGCCCATCAGGACCATTGAGTCCAGCTCCTGGCCTTGCACAGAACAGCCCAAGGGTCACACCAAGTGCCTGAGATTGTTGTCCAAATGCTTCTTCAACCCTGTCAGGCTTGGTGCTGTGACCACTGCCCAGGGGAACCTGTTCCAGTGCCCAAGCACCCTCTGGGTGAAAAACCTTTCCCTGATATCCAAACTAAAGCTCCTCTGACTCAGGTTCCTGCCGCTTCCTGGAGTTCTCCCAGTCTGTCAGATTTTCCTAGATGTGGTGACCAGTGGGGAAGTGAAAGTGCCTGCAAAGGCTGAGGATAGAGCCTTGTGCTTTTGTGGGAAGAGGGACAATTGCAATTGCAGCTGTGAGCAGTGTTTGGTATTTCACAGCACTAACCACAGAGGCCCTGGGAAAACCACATCTCCTCATGATGCCATTAACCTGAGAAATGAGGAGGGTCCTTGCTGGGGCGTGGAGCACATGGGGGGCAATCTCCTGGCTGTGGCACAGCCTGCACAGAAGGTGCAGCTCCTGCCAAAAGGAGTCCTGTATGATTGTCCTGGCCACTGAACTCTACTGCTTTACTTACCTCAGTTATTATTAGAATTTGCAGTCGTCCCATGGTTGGTGTCCCCACAAATCGCAACAAATACACACATTTCCTTTCTGTGCCAGACACGAAACACCGCTTTGTATTTCAAAGGAGCCCTTGCAGGGAGATCAGGAAGCTCTACCCGGGCTCTTTAGGGTGCGGGGCACGGCAGGAGTTTTAGGCGCAGGACTGTGTTCTGAGGGGCTCTGGGGCTGCGGGGGATGAGAGGAGATGAATTCCCAGAAGTGGCTGTGCCGGGCATCTGTGGAGTTGGGAGCACTCAGGGGATCGGGGAACGCTTTTGGGGGCTCCCTAATGGGCGCTGAGGGGGCACTGAGGGATCCTGGAGGGTCTGGGGGACACTTATGGGACAGATGGGGGCAGATCCCGGGGTTCTGTGGAGCGCAGGGCATGACGGGCATTGTAGTCCCGCCTCCAATGGGGCTCAATCTGGCCGCGGGGCATGACGGGAGTTGTAGGCAAAAAGAAAAGATGGCGCTGACCCTAGGCACCGCCTCCAAGTCTCCGGTCTCCAGCGTTAATTGGCTGCGGGCAGTGATGGGCGGGGCATCGGCAAATGTGAGGTGCTGGAGGTGGGAACAGCCCATTAAACCTGTCCAGTCACTCCCAGTACAACCCAGTTCATCCCCAGTACAGACCAGTACAACCCCAGTACAGCCCAGTTCATCCCAAGTGGAACCCAATTACAACCCCAGTGCCCCTCCAATCCTTCCCAGTACGGCCCAGTCCCTCCCAGTACACCTGACTTCATTCCCAGTTCCCCCCCAATGTCATCCACAGGATGCCCCAGTGTCCCCAGCCTTCTCCGCAATGTCCCCAATGTCCCCATTGTCCCCAGTTTGTCCCAGTATCCCCCAGTATCACTCATGGCTGAGGTTTTTCAGGCCCAGGCAGGCTCAGCCCTGCTCCACCATGGGATCCCATGGGACAGGGCACGCTGGGATTTGCTCCTACAGCTACCAAGTGTGTCCAGGGAAACTTCAAGGAGAGGGTGACCTCTGTCAGTGGGACCCCTCTGTGCACAGGTACCCCCACTCCTGGGGTGGCTGTGCCACCTCCCCCAGGTACCCCCAGCCCTGGGAACCTGGAGCAAGTGGAAACCACAAATTTGCAAATTGTGCCTGTACCCGTAATGCAAAGAGAACTGCAGTGTGAAAAAGGAATATTGTTTATTTTCAGAAGAACAGCAACAGGAATGCAGAACATTTTTACATTGTAAGAATATTTGTAACAACAACAATCCAGAGAACATATATACATTTTGTAACAACAACAATCCAGAGAACCTATATACGTAAGAACATATCTAGCAAAAATATATGAAATATATTTGCAGAAGTTCAAAAAAAGCCCTAAATCCTCTATCCTGAAGAAGACAAAAAACTGTAAAACGTATGTACAAAACGGTGGCATCTCTATCTGGGATTTCCATCGGTCCTGGAAGAAAAGCAAGTGCCATGGTCACTGCAGTCAGGCACAGAGGGCTCTTCCATGTGTCCCCAGGCTGGCACACGCTGGCCCAGCAGGACTCTGCTACCAGAACTGAGCCTGGCTGGGTCTGGGATGGAGCTTGTGCGGCCCAAAGCGAGCACAGGACCAGCTGGGGATGGCCTCCAGAATCCAGTGCACAGGGTGCCACGTCCCTGAGCAGGGACCAGCCCAGCCCCAGCCTGGCAGCAGGGGACCCACTCTGCCTGTGGGGACCACATGCCTGTCCTGCTGCTGGCATTGGTGTTTATCCCAAGATCATGGCTTCTTCCTCATCTTTTTCATCAATGTCCATGTCCTCTACGTAGTCTTCCATTTCCACTTCCATCTCTTCTTCCACATCCACATCGACCTCCATCTCCTCCTCTCCAGTCTCTTCTTCCTCCATTTCCACATCTTCCACTGTATAAGTTTGCATATCCACTTCCATTTCCTCCTCTCCAGTCTCTTCTTCCTCCATTTCCACATCTTCCACTGTATAAGTCTGCATTTCCACCTCCATCTCCTCCTCTCTGTCGGTGACAGCCTGCAGAGGTGGCAGAACCTCAGAGTGGAGTCCCTGTCCCACACCAGGCCCACAGAGCTCCAGCCCACCCGGGCAGTTGGGGGCCTCCACCTCCATGCAATGGCACCTTACCTTCCTCAGGACAAATGGGAGCATCCTGTAGGGATGGGTGTCAAAATCCAGGCACTAGTGAGCTTTCAGGACTGATGGGGGTGGCAGGGGCAGGTGACAAGGAGGGTGACAGCAGTGGGCAGGAGCAGAGCGAAGGGTGCGCTGACACAACGGCCAAGGGCTGTCTTGTGCTCTTTGCCGGGTGCTGGCAGTTCCACTTGGAACGGGGGAGGTGACATCACAGTTCCCAGGAGTCCAGGGCCAACCTGAAGTGGACAATGGAGATCATAGAATGATGGGATCCCTGAATGGTTGGGCTTGGAAGGGACTCTGAAGACCATCTTGTTCCAAGCTGAGCAATCTTTCCCCAGACCTTGGGGGAGCCCTGTTCCCAAGGATGGGGCATCCACAGCCTCTGTGCACAGCCTGGGCCAGTGCCTCCCCACCCTCAGTGTCAAACAGCAGCTTCCTTAGATCCAGCTTCAATCAACCTCCTGCAGTTGAAAGCCATCCCCCTTGTCCTGTCCCCACAGGCCCTGTTGAACACTCTGTCCCCTTCTTCCCTGTGGGACCCTTCCAGTCCTGCAGAGCCACAGTGAGGCCCCCCCAGTGTCTCCTCTTTCCAGGCTGAGCATCCCCAGCCCCACTTGGACAGCAGTCAGTTATATCAGGGGCAGTCAAGGCTGAAGGGTAGCAAAGAGCATCAGGAACTGAGAGATGGAAGCTTTAGGCCCAGGTTTGCCTCTAAATGTACAAAATTAATAACAGTGGAGGGGAAGATGCTGAGACACTGGCTCTGTTCTAACTGGGGATTTTTTTCTTTTTCTTCTTGTCTGTCGTGCTGACCCAGGTTTTTCTGTTTGAAAGGAAGCTTGGCACAATGTCCACTGTCTTCTCCATTTGTGAAACACTGAGCAGAGTCTGGGCAGGCTGATGATGCAGAACAAAACCTGCAAATATACTGGTGATCCTGGGCCTAAGGATGCAGCTAAACCCAGCCAAAAGTAATTTCTGGAAAGTCAAGCCTGGTTTACATTTTCTTCAGTTTGGCTATGCCATCTTAACCAGTCATTTATATAAAAGCAAATAAAAAGCTCCAACAAAACAGACAAAATCCCAAACAAACAAACCCACACAAAACAATCAAACTGATCAAAAACCACAAATCCCAAATAAAAACCAAAGGGAATGAGGAATTAGTAGAGTTGTGAGGATATCACAGCAGGCAAATGGCTGCTTCCCACAGGATCACCATAAAAAGCCACATATAACAGCTGCTCCAAAATATACCCAACAGGAGAGCTATGAAAAGTGATACATGGCAACGTTGGGGGCAGCTCCACAATAAGGTGAAGGATGAGCAGTGGTACAGATCCAGCATTCCCCACCCTCCAGGCTGCTGTTTGCTCCTGATGAAAGACCCTTGCAGGACTGTGGCCCCTCTCAGTGCTGTGTAATTTGCACAAGGATTTGCAGGAGTGTTCCCAATAAACCATGCTTCTCCTGACCTTAACTTTTCTGGATTTCTACCATATGATACAAGAAACTTTGAAAAAACCAAAACACCTTGTGGGGAGGCATTTTTTCCTTTCTTCAGAGTGCCTCTTCCTTTTGTTCCCTCCAGAGCTCTCACTTCATTTCTGCTGTTTTTTGGAGCATGTGCTTACCTCTTTCCTGACCCCCTGGGCTTGTTTTGGCTCTGGCTGTCATGGACACTAATAATTGTGGGGTTTTTTCCCTCCATCTATTTCTGTCTCTTCAAGTGGTTTACCTTCATTTACCTGTTGGAGTGATGCATTTTTCTCACCCTTTATTACTTAGTGCTTTTTCTTCATTCTCTAAAACCAACTTCTCACTTGCCCTGTGGCTGTTAGATGCCATTATTAGGAGCAATAATTCTTTCTCTCCTGCTTGTCTGAGCTCTCACAGGGAGCTGAGAGCTCTTTGGGGTTCAACTTGACTCACTTCAGCGCCTTCCTTGGTGCTGCCTGTGTACTTGGACACTTGAAGGGAATAAAGTCTCGGTGTGGAGATTACAGCTGGGAAATGATGGCTCTTTTGAAGAAGACAAGAATGCTGTTGCCAATCTTTTCCAGGATAATCTGAGCACCTTGTTTTGGGGAGAAACAGGCTCTGATCAGCAAAGAGGTGGCTGTTGCAGGTACCCAGGTTTGGAGGGAAGGGTGCAGCTCCTGGGAGTGTGTTTGTGGGGGGCTATAAGGTTTGTGTGGGCTCCCTGGAGCAGTGGGAACACCCCACTGGGAGATGCACATCAGGAAATGGGTGCACAAAGGGCCTGAAGTGTGACCAGCTTTGGTGAAGGTTGCCATAGGAAAAAAATATTTTTAGTGGGATTTTGGACAATTTGATGTTCATTCTCATGTCCTTTGCCTGATGAACATTGGCCTTTGCAAGAGCATGGGGAATCCTGAGCTCACACAATAAAAATCCCTGATAATGATTTTTTTTTTTATTTTTCAATGTTGTCATCCCAACAGGAGTCAGAGTAAGAGAAGATGTGTGACCTGGCTGTTTTTAACTTTGTGACAGGAACAATGCCATGAGGAAGCTGGTGAGAGGAGCATCACTGCTCTGTCCTTAATTTTCCAGCACAACTGAGGATGATTTAAGAACCCAGGCACAGCCAAGACCTTTCCTCCTGCTGTGCTCATCAAGCAATCACTGCCTCATCACACCTCAGCTTCAAACACCTGGTTTGCATCTGGCTGACCTTGACTGCCCTCCCTGGATGGGAAGATGAAGAGGTGGAAGTGTAAAAGATTGGGATTTGATGGATGAGCTGTGAAATAGTGGCTGGTGCAGGCTGGTTTTGGGTAAACATCGTGTGCTGTGCCATGGAGGATGAGAGTAAATGGATTAAAGAGGAGATGAAAAGGGCAAGGCACCTGGTTAAAGGCACCTGGTTAGCTCCTGTTAAAGAAAATGTTGGAAAAATAGGCATGTATAAAATATGTCAGAGATGGTCATTAACTGCACTGCAGGGTCAGAGCTCCTTTCATAATTGGCCATGTAGTGAATACCAGAAATTATTAAAAAAGTTCTTAAGGGCTGAGGGCTTTTACTGAATGATTGGGAGAAACAAAGGAATACTGTTTCTGGCAGAACTTTGATTATCATTTAAGCATGATCCTCTTTCTCACATAACAGCTGCTTGGAATAAAGTGAAGTATCTTCTCCATTACCCCTGGCAGGAGCTGGATAAAGCTTTCATTCAGGTAAACTTTCATCCAACATATGTCTCTAGAATAATAAATTTAATGGGAGCCATCAAACCTATTGTCTGAGTAAGGATTGTGCTTAGGGCAAGAAAAAAGAGTAATTAGGAGTGGACAAGCCATGAATTAGAGTGGGGAAATTATAATTGATGCTGGTTTAGGGGAATGTTTAACTAAGCTAAGATAGAAGTCTACCTTCATTGCAGGCTAAGCTTTATAACAGAATTCTACTAGAGGAAATTTAGTAGTCCTGGGCTCCAAACAGACCTTTAGATACAAGTTTACCTCTGGTTGGATTAAACTCAGGGCTTGAGCAGGATTTTATGGCTTTGCTCTTGACCCTTGGGCTATAAATGCTCCTGTAAAATTCATGCCAAAGTTATAGCTTCTACAAATTTCCAAGAGTTTCAAAGGAGAAAGGTCCACCTGGACTTTGGGGACAGTTTCTCAGAGCAGAACATTTCAAGTGCTATTGAACTGCATTCAAACTCCCTTTTATTGGGGCATAAATTTCACACCCTGCTCTATCAGTCTGACATGTCCTTTGAGAAGAGACAAACTTTACAAGCCACTTGAAAAATAATTTCACTGACAGGTTTGCAGCTCTGAGAATGTTAATAAACTGAAATGAGTTTTCACCCTGCAGTAGCTATGGATTGTTGTTGTTACAAATATTCTTACAATGTAAAAGTGTTCTGTATTCTTGTTGCTGTTCTTCTGAAAATAAAAAAATTTTCTTTTTCACACCGCAGTTCTCTTTGCATTTTTGGGGAGGGGAAAGCATCCAATCCCTCAGCTCCAGGTTCACACTTGTACAGTCACCTGCAAACCCAGAGGCCAGTGGCTATTTCTGTCTGTTGTGGGATTTGCACACTGGAGCTTTGCTTTTGAAAGTTTGGGCAGCCTGGCTGCTCAGGGAGGGATCTCTCTGCTTTGAGGGTCTCTGAGCTCTCTCCTCTGCGTGAGGGGCTCGAATCTGTTCTTTCCTCATCTCCTTATCTGCAGGTTTCTTGGTGGAGGCTTTTGCAGACAGGAGAGCATGGCAGGAGTGCTGGAATGAAACAGTTATGTCTGGAGTCTGGCTTTAGGTAGTTGATTCATCCCTTAGCTGCTGGGCCTTAAAATTCTTTAAACTCCACCTGTCATCTCCTCATACCAGTGTGGGACTGAGACAACACTGAGCTTCTGGGATTTTTCTGTGTTAGCAGAACAAACTATTGCACTTCTAAACTGTGCACATCAGCACTGACTGTTATAAATGAGAAGCTTGACTAGGCCAATATTCAAGCAACAATCAATTTATTAATTAATATGGTAAAGTATGAGCAAAATAGAGCTGGGTACAGTGGGGGAAGTTTTCCCTCCAACTGCATGCCAATGTTTGGGGCTTACAGGTACTTATAGGGGTACTCAGAAGCTTTCTCAGCAGTTTGTGTTCCAATTTTTTTACTCATCAGCAGTTTTTATTCCCAATTTTTACATCACAATTCTATACACTATTGTGATTTAGTTATTCTTCAGGATGCGTCCCAAAAAGGAGGATCCCCAGATGGTGTTGGTAGTTTCCGAGATGTTGGTCCAGTTTCTGCAAGAATAAAGACAAATCCCATCTGGTGAAGTCCAGCTCCCCAGATGTGGGCCCACCTTTTTAATTAAAATGACTATAAATCTCATAACAGTGATTTCCAGCTTCCCTTGGTCACAATTATAAATCCTTGAGATGATGTTCATCTTCCTTTCTCAAGCTGTTTTTCTCCGTTTTGTTAAGGTGTGAGATAAGCATATTTCCTTTATATATATTCCAAAGCTATCGTTTCAAGGATACAAGCAATATTCTCAAATTATACTTCAAAAGGTTATTATTGCAGCACTCTTTAAGGCCTGACTACAAGCAAAAAGCAACATCCTTAATGCTTTAATTCAGATGCTCCTAAATCAATCAAGGTTAATTGCAAACAAAAGACAGGTTCAAAGGCCTTCTTCCATGCTTGAATTTCCTCAGTTATTGTTAGAATTCGCAGCTGTCCCGTGGTCGGTGTGCACACACATCGCAATCCCAAATACACACATTGCCTGTCTGTACCTGACACAAAACACAGCTTTGTATTTCACATAACCTGAGGCTTCACCCCACTCATTACAGACATCAGGGGTGTCTAGGTTTAGAAAGAAAGGTGCCTGTTAAAGGAGACAGGAGCCTCCCCTGAAATGGAGAATGCAAACCCTCCCCACCCCTCCGAATTGGTATGAATAAGGGGCTCTCAGGAAAAAATATGGGAGCAGGAAATAACAGTTCTTTAATAGGGAAAGGGAAAAAAAAACAATATAAGAGAAAAAAAAATAAAATACAACAATGCAATACACCAGAACAACACTGTCAGAGTCAGAACACAACCTGACACCCTGTGGGTCAGGGTGTTGGTAGCAGTCCGGTTGGAAAAGAGGCTGCAGTCCTCCTGGAGTGTCAGGCGTGGTTCTGTTGGAGCAGGGGAGTCCTGTAGGAAAGGGGTGTCTTCTTCCTCCGCAGATCCGTGGAAGTAGAAGCAGCTGCTGTTCCTCTGGGTAGTCCAGTGGAGCAAAGGCTGTCTTGGTGTCAGAACCTTGCAGGTTATACCTGCATGGCACTGCTTGGCTCCTCCCTCTGGGCGGAGCATCTCACAATGGGTTGCTATAGTTCTTATCAGTCATGTGGTGACATTCAATAGCCCCTTATCAGCAGATGTCCCTTGTTGATTATGATCACTCAGGAAGAGAGATAAGGAGCAATGCCTGCTTGACACCAGACAACTGCCATACAGATGGCAATAGAATACATCTTGCCTTGCAATCTGGAACAGTGCATCGGCTGAATATGGCCATTGTCCTGCAAAAATTCCTTTATCTGCAAAAAATCCTCGACACCTCTGCACACAGCCCAGGGAAGGTGCCCTGGCCACCTGCATAGAGCCACAGACAAGTGTCAGACACAGTTACAGAGCTTTGCCCAGAGCTGACAGGGGGAATTAATTTAAGGGAAAAAAAAGAAACCCAACAGAAAACCCCCAAAACCCCAACAAAACCCAAAGAAAACCAAATTAAAAACAAACAAAAAAAACCCCAAAAACCACCACCCAACAAAACCAAATAAAAACAACAACAAAAACAAACAAAACCAAAAAATGAACAAAAAACCAAACATACCAAACCAAGCAATAAAAACACAAAACAAGAAAAAGAGAACTCCCCCACAGCAGAGATGATCCATCCTTCAGTTGTAACACCTGCACTCACACAAGACCTGGGGCTGCAAAAAAAAAATAGAATTCATTGGGCACATATGCAGGGAAAGCAGGTTTAGGACAGGCTTTCAGCAGAACTGTTCTCAGCTGAGCCAAAAAGGCCCCTCTGGCAGCTGCAGGGCCATTGGAAATGCAGAGCCTCAGCCCACAGGGCAGAAAAGGGCTCTGAGTTCCTCTCCCCTGACACTAAACCCTGTTCCCAGGCTGCTTCACACACAGGATTCTGCTGGAGGACGGCACAAAGCTGAGAGTGGGCTCTGGCTTCTCCATGTTTTGGGTCCTAAAGCTGCCTGGGAGAAGAAATTTCGGGTCAGCTCCTCTGGCACAATCCCTGCTGGCCTGGGGAAGGGCTTTGCATGCCGAGGCTTTGCTGCAGGCAAGGAAAGCTCCTGGCTCAGGGTCACCTTTGCTGCTCAGCCAGAGCCCCGAGTGCCACAGCAGCAGCCGAGAATGGCAGCGGTGCCACGGGCTGGCACACGAGGGGGAGATTTCCCCCTCGAGAGAGGCTCATATCCCTTTCTGCATTCAGGCAGCTGCAGATCCCTCAGCTTTGGCTGCACAGCAGCTGGCAATGCAAGTCCAGGAGCTCTGTCCATGGCCAGCCCCAGCAGGTGACAGCAAGGACGGGGCCCTGGCAGCATCGGGACATTTGCAGGGAGCGCCTTCAGCAAGCGCTGGGGGCCGGGACTGTGTGCAGAAAACGCCCTGGGAGTCTCTGCAGCGAGGGAAAGGGAACAAAGTTTCAGTTGTGGCCTCGCCGGGGAACACCAAAATCGATTGTTTTCCATTGCCGGGTGTTCTAGGAGCCCCAGAGGAGAGCCCGGGGGTTGCCCAGGAATGGAGAGCGGGGACTGTGCAGGAGCCGGGAGCAGCGAGAGAGGCCGGGCTGAAGGTGCGGGGCGGGCACGGGCTGGGAGGGGGCCCAGCCCGGGGGTCCCGCAGAGCCTCCCTGCTCCAGAGCCGCAGCTGCGAGAGCGGGGCAGCTGCCGGGATCGGAGTGCCAGGGACGGGCCGCAGGTGGGGGCTCCAAGGGGCTCGGCCGGAGCAGCTCTTTGTCCCGGGGCACCGGGGGCATTGCCGCGGGTTGGGGTGCCTGGGAAGGTGCAGCAGGACAGGGTGGCAGTGGTTGGTTTGTGGATTTGTTGTTGGATGTTTTATTGGCGGCCCCGGGCGGGCTGTGGGAGCCGGGAGCGGCCGGGCGGGCCCGGAGCCGCCCCTCGGGCCGGGAGCCCCGGGCAGAGCTCTGTGCTCGGGGCCGAGGCCCGGGCGGCCCGGGCAGCGCTCGGCGGCCCGTGGGCCCCCGGCGCAGGCGGGTCCGTGTGGCCGGGCCGGCCCAGCCGTGTCCGCAGCGGGCTCCGAGGGGAGCGGCCCGGCCCGGCCGTGGCCGTGCGGGGCCTGCCGGGGCTCGGGGGGCCGGGCCGGGCAAAGGCTGAGCGAGAGCGGGGGAAGCGCTGGCACAGAGGCCCCGGGCTCGCCGTGCCCCCCTGGCCACGCAGCCGGGCTCGGGGGCCGCCTCGCTCGGAGCCAGCCCCGGCTGCGGGGGTCCCCGGGGCTCCCTGGGCAGGGGGCGGCGGGGGCTGCCGGAGCTCTGTGCCCGGGGCTGGGCGCGGCTGCCGAGGCAGCGGAGGATGCAGGGTCCCCCCGCGCTGGGGCTGCCTCTGCCCGGCCCAGGAGCTGCACTGTCAGCCCAGAGCCACGTGGGGATCGCCCGGCACCGGCAGGGCTGGCAGGGAAACCGGCAATGGGGGAGCAGAAACGGGAAATACGAGAGCTCCAGAAGCCTGGACATGTTGGGAGCATGGACAAGGAGAACGCATGGATACCCCAGGACCCTGAAACAGGGACTGCGGACAGTGCTGAGCCCTGGAACGCCTGGGGTGCCAAAGTGGTGAGCCCAGAGAAGGGGAACCTGCGGGATTGCCAGGAGCCCCGGCAGTCCAGAGAGGAGAACACCAATACAAACTTGACTTGGAGAAACCCAGACAGGGGTGTCTCCAGGAGCCCAAAGTGGAGAGACCAGAGAGGGGTGTTATAAATAAGAAGCTTGACTAGGCCAATATTCAAGCAACAGTCAATTTATTAATTAATTATGGTAAAGTATGAGCAAAACAGCGCTGGGTACAGTGGAGGCAGTTTTCCCTCCGACTGCACACCAATATTTGGGCTTACAGGTATTTTTAGGGGTACTCAGAAGCTTTCTCAGCAGTTTCTATTTCTATTTGTTTTCATCACAATTATATACACTATTGTGATCTAGTTTTTCTCAGGATGTGTCCCAAAAAAAGAAGATCCCCAGACGGTGGTGGTAGTCTCTGAGGTGTTGGTCCAGTTTTCGCAAGAAAAAATGACAAATCCCATCTGATGAAGTCCAGCTCCCCAGATGTGGGTCCCCCTTGTTATTACAAGGACTATCAATGATGTGCAGCTTCCCTTGGAGTTGTAAATTCTTCAGAGGATGTCCCTCTTCCTTTCTCAAGCTGTTTTTCTCAGTTTTGTTAAGGAGTGATATAAGCACATTTCCTTTCTATACATTCCAAAGCTATAGTTTCAAGGATACAATCAATATTCCAAAATTATACCTAAAAAGGTTACCACTGCAGCACTCTTTGAGGCCTGACTACAAGCAAAGAGCAACATCCTGAATGCTGTAATTCAAATGCTCCTACATTAATCCAGGTTAATTGCAAACAAAGGCTAGGTTCAGAGGCCTTTTTCCATGCTTTACTTTCCTCAGTTAATATTAGAATTTGTAGTCGTCCCATGGTTGGTATCCACACATATTGCAATCACAAATACACACATTTCTTTCTGTGCCAGACACGAAACACAGCTTTGTATTTCACAGTGGTAAACTCAGGCTTGGGTGTTTTTTCTGCATCTTGGTCATTTGTGTATTTTGGGGGCTGACTCTTGGTGTTTTGGAGGTTTATATGGGTGGCAGATTCCCGGTGACTCCTAGAGATGGACTTGGGCAGTAGGAACCCGCTAACCCAATGTGCTCATACAGTGTATTTTTCCCCAGAGCAGGATTTCTCTTTCCCAAACCTTTGCTGGATGGAGAAGGAGGCTACAAGGAAGAGGAAGATGTCCTGGGACACCGAGGCAGGTGAGGAAGAAGTCACTGCCCTTTTCCCCCTCTCTCCTGCTCCATCTCCCAGCCCAGCATGGCCCCTGGCTGCAGGACAATCCTGCTGCCAATGCCGTCCTGCCGGGGACACACTGGGAGGATCTCCTTCCCTGTGGCATGGAGTCAAAGCCATCCTCTCCTTGTCCTTCCTCCCCAGACAAGGAGCTGAGGATGGAGACCAGGAAGGACAAATCCCCATGGTATAATCTCATGGAAGAGGCTGTTTTGCGCAACTCAACAGCACAGGAATTGAACAGGGAGGAAAATCCCCAGAGATCCCACACGAGAAGGGGCTGCAAACCCAGCCCAGGGTGCTCTGAGGAGGAAAGATCCACCCTGTGCCAGGAAGGTGGACAGAGCTTCAGGCAGAGCTCAGAGCTGGTGATGTGTGGAGCAGCTTCAAGCTGGGGAGAAGCCCTGCAAGTACTTGGAGAGTGGGAAGAGCTTCAGGCAGAGCAACAGCCTGATCTGCCACCAGATGATCCACACTTTGGAATGGCCCTAAGAGTGTGGGGAGTGTGGTAAGGGCTTCAGCTGCAGCTGCACCCTCGTCATCCACCAAATGATCCACACTGGGGAGAGGCCCTACGAGTGTCCTGAGTGTCAGAAGAGGTTTCAGACCAGCTCCACTCTCCTCCTGCACTAGCAGATTCACAGGGAGGAGAGACCCTCCTGCTGCCCCAGCTGCAGGAATGGCTTCAAGCACAACTCCACCCTTGTCATCCACCAGGGCATCCACACTGGAGAAAGGCCCTGGGAGTGTCCCCAGTGTGGGAAGAGCTTCTCAGACAGCTCTAACTTCAGTAATCACCAACGGAGGCACGGGTAAGGGAAGCCCTGCAAGTGCCCCAGCTGCAGGAAGAGCTTCATGCACTGCTCCAACTCCATCCCCCCCTGGAGGACCCATGTTGGTCAGAGCCCTTGAGACCCACGTTCCCAGTGATCTGAGTTGGGAAGACACTTGGCTAGTTATCCTTTTGTTTTGGCCCTAATTTTCTTTTGAGTTATCGTCATCCCTTAAAACAGACAAAACTGGGGGAAAACTCAACAAATTCATTGAGGGCATCTAAAGCCTCACTTTTTCCTAGTGTTTCAGGGGAATCTGGGATTCAGGGAGAAACCTGGGGAGTTTGGGGATATATGATGTAGTTGTCTCCCTTTGTTGGCACTGAAAGAGATGAGAGGGTTCAATGCCACTGAAAACTACTCAATCCCAGCCCAAAATTCCTCAATTGCACAGCTCCTCAGGATGGAATGGGGTTGGAAGGGGATTGGGTGAATTGTGCTGCAAATCAGGAGGGCTGAGATGGGCATGGGGTGGGGCAGGATGGGTGGGATGGGGTTGGGGTGGTGTGAAATGGAGGAAATAGGTCTTGGGAAGGGGGTCTTGATGTCCAGCAGGGGTGGGATGGGTTGGGGTTGGGACTGGGGAGGTGGGGTGGGGTCTGGAACGAGACAGCCGAAGTTTGGGGATGATGAAGGGAGGGGGAGCCCGTTACTGAATGAGTTTTTGAATATGAAAATGATGACATGTCCCACAGCCCCGGAGCTCAGAGCAGCTGAGATGGTGCTGGATCCAAGGCCAACTGTGGATCTCTCCCTCTCACTCTTCTGATTGCCTCTTCTCAAAATCCACACCTTCTCTGGGCAAACTGTTCCATGACAGTCTTTTTTCTGAATCCCTACCTAAACCTACTCTCTTTCCATTTGGATCCATTCTCCCTTGTCCTGTCCCTGCCTGCCCTCGTACAAAATCCCTGTCCTGCTTTCTTGTAGGTTGCCCTCAGGTACTGGAAGGCCACAGTTGGATCAAGGCTCGGTCTCTTTCCCATGCTGAAGAAGCCGAGCTGTGTCAGCCATTCCTTGCAGGAGAGGAGCTGCAGCCCTCACATCATCTCAGTGTCCCTCCTGGGCCCTGGTGCTGCGTGTCCACGTCCTTGCCGTCCGTGCTGAGGAGCCCAGCAGAGCCGGAGGCAGCACTGCAGGTGCAGGCTCAGCAGCGGGGAGGAGACACGGCCCTGGCAGCAGCTCCAGGAGCAGCGATTGGCGATGGGCTGCCCGCGCTGCAGAGAGCCGGGGCCCTTGTGCCTGCCCTTGTGCCCAGGGCGCCTTTCCCCGCCGCTCGCCCGCCCGCCTGGGGAAAATGCCCCCTGTGCCGCCCCTCAGTGCCGCCCCTCGCCGCTGCCCCAGGGGCTCCCTGGCCCCAGCTGGAGAGCCCCAGACCTCAGCCTCACCCCGCTCAGCCCAAGGCCCTGGAAAAGCAGATTAAAGCACCCACCCAGAAAGTGCCCTAGGATTCCAAGGTCAGTCTTTTCTCTACAGTATGGGTTTGGTATCAGAGCCTGCATGGGATTATAAAATCTTTAGGAGAAAAGAGCATGAACAAGTTGTGCTTTGGCAGTACATCAAGGCTTTGAGGGAGAGGGTTTGTTTACTCACTCACAGGGATGCACAGAAAGTTTTGAAATGGTAACAGTAATCCAAACCCATTAGAAATTGGAAAGAAAACCTGAGGGACTGGCAGCTAGCGCCTCAGAAACAGGTGGCTTTTGCTTCAGTCTTCTACCTGAGAGCTTCCTGGGCAGGGGCAGTTCTTCCAATTGCATCAGCATGGCCATGGCTAGAAAGGGCAGTGAGCAGACGGATTTAGCTTCTCCTGCCAGCCCCTGAAATGCCAGGTTTCATTTGCGTGTACTGAGGATTCCGTTTCAGACTCTGAACTGGCGCAGCTGCTCCTTGGTGCTGCTCGTACGCACGTACAGTGGTGCTGCAGCAGCTGTCCCGCACACAGGGAGGGCTCTGGAGCCTCCCCGGGGCCACCAAGGAGCAGAGGAGGGAACGTGCCTGGGATCTGCCTCTCTGTGCTGAGCGCTGGCGACTGGAGTCACCCGACCTTGTTCTAAGGCTGGGACCAAGTTCCCGTCGCTGTCTGCTCTGAGAGCGTTCCCAAATTCAAACCCAGACACTTCTGCTAGGCAGAAGCACGGGTTCAAACATGGATTTTACCAGAAAAGGAAAGACCCCTGAAGGAAAAGGTGAAGATAGAAAGATGCTGAAAGGCTGAAGCCAAATGGAAAATAACCCCCCCAGATTTCAGAGAAAACTGGTCCATGGTGGTCAGTGCTGGCTCTGTGTCAGAGTAGGTGGCTGACAGCTACAGGTGATCCCACAAGGACACCCATGGCATCACAACATTCTATCATTAGTTTACTCTGCTTTCTCCCTTTTGACAGTAGCCAGATCACTCATACTGTCAGCCAGGACAGGGACTGTGGCCACAGCTGACTGCAGATTAGACCTGGTCATGAGATGCAAGTCCTGTTGCTTTCTTTGCCATCAATGTTGGGTCTCACTACAGATAAATTTCCCATTCTTCCTTTGCTTTCTGATCGGGTCTGACCCTGAGGATGGTATTATAATGCTACAGACATACCAATAAGGCCTGCCTGCTTCCTGAGATGTCTTTGTGGTTTCCAGAAATAACAAACAGCTGTGTGGCTTTTTCCAGTGGACTCACAGGCCAGCCTCAAGAGGGAATCTTTTTGTCCCCTCTGGTCATTAGAGCCTTCCACCTTTCAGCCTTGCTAACTCAATCCTACTCAGAGGAATTAAATGCAGGCTAGTTCCATGACAAATAAAAACAAATAATTTTTTTTAATAATTAAAAATTATTCCCCTTGAGTGCCACACCCAATATATGTGTTAATGATAAAGCGGGAGTTCACCTAATCACTTCTTTCCTTGTGAGCACGGCTCAGCCTCACACAGAGGTGAGGTGGGAGCTGGGCAAATCTCTGGTGGGAGGAAGGGTCTTGTGGCAGCCCACAGAGCCTGTGCACATTGCCAGGGAACAGCTGTGCCCTGCATGTGCCCCCTGCAATGAGCTGTGCTGCTGCCAGTGCCCCGTGGAGCTGTGGGGCTGCTGAGCTGTGGGGCAGGGAGAGGAGCAGGAGGGTGCCTGTGCAGCTGAGCCATTCTTGGAGAGCACAGGGCTCTGGGCTCCCTGCTGTCCCAGGGCAGCCCAGAGGCCAGGCTGTTCCTGTGGTAGCTCCGTGGAAATGGCTCAGGGTTTTGCCCTGGCCTGCCTCCAGGTGTCTGCCAGCAGGAGCATGTTTCCCTGTGCAGCTCTTTAGAAGTTTGCAGGAAATGTATCCCATGAAAAATGGAGTTTCAGATGCTTTAGGTTTGCATGGTGGCCTCTGTTAAACTTTGTGTCTCCACTTTGCAGGCCTGACTGGCTACCCTCTTGCCAAGAGGTTTTCCCTGGCAAGTCCCTCCACGCTCCTTCCCTCCAAGCCGTTGCCTCCCATCCCGAAGAGCTCTCCTTCTACCAAGCCAAGCCCAACATGCAGCGGAGAGCAGGAGAATGGGAAAAATGGCAGCGGCTACTGTGAGGAGAGTAGAAAAAACCAGGAGCTGGGTTCAGAGGGAAAAGGATGTAAGGTAAGGAGACCAAGCTAAGTCCAGCATTGTAAATGTTCAGTTTATGTGCTCTTGGCAGAGCTCTGAGACCTTTTCCATGATAGGAACTGACTTTGTCACTGAAGTTTGAACAGGTCCTGATCTGGATCTTTAGCTGGGCCAGAAATGATGGGATATGAAGGAAGGGTGTGCATCTGCCCCTGCTGCCTCCAGCCCCATTCCTGGCCATGGCATGAGGGCCCTGGAGGAACTTGGGCAGGCAGAGACCTTGCAGAGAGCAGCAGGGCAGGGAGCTCTGCTGAACTTCCTAAATGCCAGTGAGCCTGAGATGATGGATGTGTGGGAGCTGGAGAGCAGCCAGCATCCTGAGAGCTGAGCAGCCTCTGGGCTCAAAGGCTGCTGGGGAACTGTAGGAGGGAAAGGCAGCAGCAGAAGAAATGAGGGGCTTGAGAAAAGCAGGTTTGACATCCTGCAGAATGGCTTTGTGGGGACTTGGCTGGAGATCTGCACTGGCAGTTAGGCACCTTAGGGGCAGGGAGAGAATAGTGATCTAAAGGCACTGCCATGCCATCCAAAAGTCCAGTGGACGCAGTGGCACCTCAGAACATCTTGATGTCAAACATGTGAATGCCAGCTGGGAATGTAGCTAGTCTTGGAAAAAACTGAGCACAAGGGCAGAGGTGGCAAATGTGTGACATGGGCTGTCCCTCTCCACTTCCCTTTCCTAGGTCACCTTTCCTGTCCTAGGCCAAGCTGCTCCATAAGTTTGACTATTCCTGCCATGTCCCATCTAAATGTCTTGAGGTATGAATCGGGGCAAGGCTTGATGCTTGATCTGAGCTCTGTTCTACTCTTTCCAGACTTCCTTGCTCAATTCCAGTGGTCGGGATATGAAGAAGGGGTCACTGGGACCACCTTTGATCCCCCCCATACAGAAGGCAGTGAGTCCCCCTCTTGGCAGTGCTGCAGGGTCTCTGCAAAGCTCTCCACAGCTGGAATTCCAGGAGTCCCAGGAGATGAGGTAAGCCAAGGTGTCTGCTGCTGCAGTGTGCTGTTCACCTCTCTCTTCCCATCTTGTGTGGTTATTTTGCCCAGTCAGGGGTCCCATGTATTTAGGCAAACCTTTGTGCCTTCACCATTTTGGCCATCTGTGGTGATCCAGCACAAAGTCAAAGCCAACGCCAATGTCCCAAGAGCAGAGGTCGTGGTGGGGAAGAAGAGGCAGGGCTTCAAAGCACCTCAAGATAGGGCCTCTGCTGGACATGGCTATTGTTTGACACAGAGCTTGGCCAGCTCTCTGTGACTTCAGCAAGTGAAAGCTTAAGGGTAATGAATCAGCTCTGCATCCTGGGTTGGGTTTATGTGTTGCATTTCCTCCTTCATCAGAGTGACCATGCTAAGAAGGTTTGCCTCCTTTCGTGGTACACCCATTCCCTCCCTTCTCTTTCTATATCCTCATATGTTCTTTTGTCCTCCATTTTCTCCAGGCTAACATCCAGCAACAGAGGCAAGGAGAAGAACTCTGAACATGCAGGTAGGTACAGGGCATGTCTGTCCTAAAATGACCATTGTAGTCTTGACTCAGAGGTGACGTTTGGAAAGCTTGGTTACAACCCATTCTTTTAAAAATTTCTTTAAATTCCCTTCAGTTCTTTGATGGGCTCAGTGGACTCTCTGAGAGCCCAGTCAGTGGGACTGTGCTGCAGTGGTGCAGTGAAAATTCCTCCAGTGTGAAGTGTTGAGTGGTAGGAACTGGAGTGGAACCTTGGGGCCCTGGAAATGCAGTGCAGGCCAAGGAAACATTCCTCTCCATCCTGCACATGCCTTTTATCTCCCTGCAGCCTTTCTAGTGTCACATTTAGTAGGGAAAAAGAAGGCATTTAGCATGAAATGAGAAATATTCCCATTCCTCCCTCCTGCTTTTGAAGCAGAAAACCTTTCCTTGGGGCAGTTTCTGAGCCGAACCCTTTGAGATCTGAAGGAGATTGATGGACATTGCCTGGTTTTGTATTGGCAGAAATAGGGAAACCTCTGACAGAATGTCCTTATCAATTTTCCAGTTAGGGAGAAAGAGCCTTCCCAATGGATGAATCCTGTGCAGGGTCTGAGTTTGTCATCCTGTGACAGCACAGAGCCAAAGCCACCTGTGGCAGGTTCACGGTGACAAATCTCTTGCCCGGCTCTCTCTGCCTGTGTCAGTGCTGCAGGCTGAGGCTGGGGGAGGAGATGCCTTCTGCCTTGTCCTCCCTCCCTGCCTTGCCTGATCCCTGACAAGTGGAATTGTGCCAGACAAAATGCAGTCTCTGGTGCATCTGGGTCAGCCAATGCTTTCAAGTTGAAAGCCTCAATGCCACTTCTGTTGTTCCTTTGCCATCTCTGGGTGTGTAATGATAGGAGAGATGAGATTTGAAGAAATATTTCTGCTGATGCAGAGAAAGGGATCAGATCCTCTGGTTCCTTTGCTCAGGGTTAGTTCTGCCAAATCCTGGGTACAGCCCCTTTGGAATGACTCCTTCATTGCTCATGTGCAGGTGGAATGCCTAATGCAGCTAGGGAGAAGTATTGCTCAGTAAGTGAGGTGACTTTTTTTCTGGACTAATTCTGGACTAGAAATTACCTAGCTCATTATTCCTTAGCTGTCTCTCTTTTATTACTGTCCCAAGCATTCTACAGGGTGAAGGAATCTAGTTTTAAGATAGGTGTTTCTCTCAAACTGCTTGGCTGCCATATGAATTTATCCTCTGTGAAGCCATGTAAAGAATTAGTTCTCTTAGTTCTAACAGCTCTGTTGGACAGTATTTCAGAATGAGCTCCATTGTTCTTCTTGCAATTAGAAAATCAGCCTTTAGTCTAGCCCAAAAGTGACTCAGTCTCATACAGTTGAGAAGGAAAATCCTTGTCACAAGCCAATTATCTAGTGTCCAGAACGCAGTTCATGTTTGGGTAATACTCCTGCAACGCTAAGCTCTTCTTTGAATGTCCTCTAAAATATTCCAACAAAGAGAAGAAAATGTTGATCTAAATGCATCCAGGTATTAGAACCTGGGACTTCTAGGAACCAAAAGATGATGTTTACTACAATCAGCATGAATAAGGGCAGATAAGAATCTCTGTCAAGAGCAATCTCCATCTCTGCCCTTCTCTATCAGACACAGAGGCTCTCCAGCATCCAGGGGCTGAGGCCTTCATCATGCAGCAGGTTTCAGTCTGCTGGCCAACAGAGTCATGTCATGTCTGCTGCCAGTAGCCCATCCCTTGGGAGAGGGTCTAGGCATTGTACCTTGCTGCTCTCAATCACAATGTCTGTGTCTTGAGAGCTCTGCAATCTGGAACCAGTCTTGCCTGTTGCCCAGCATTGTGTTTTTGGGGGCTTGAAGTCTGCCAGAGATTTACACAAACCTTTGCTTCCATTCCCAGGCCTCCCGCTGAGCCAGGCCAAGGAGATGGATCATCCCACCAGTCCTGGTCTTACAAGTGACAAAGAGCTGAGGGACAGCTTTGGAAAGGTCAGGGATAAGGACAGGGATGAGCAGACTTCCTTTCCAGTGGCTGTTTAGTGCTTGGCCCAAAATGTCACTGAAAATCATCATCTTCCACTCTTGGGGGATGGAGATTTCCTTGAGAATATATTGGACAGCTACAGAGCAATTGCTTGGCTATTTCCAGTGGTGCCAAGGTCTCTGGTTTGGAGGTGGAGCTAAGGTCATGCCAGAAGCATTCTTTATGTGCAAAGACTCTTTTAGAGAAGTTCTGAATGACAGAGCAAGCTGCACATCAGTGAACGTGGGCAAAGTGCATCCTCGGAAGCAGAGAAGCAAAGATTCTAAATGTTGGGTGTAAACAAGGCTGCAAAAGAAAATGGGAGAGTTTTATTTTTCCTGGTTACCTTTGTGGCTGTATTTCACAGTCCTCTCATTCTCAAGTTTTCTGCTCATTACCATCAGTGTTTCTGCTACTTGTTTGCACATGACTCCTCCTTTTGGTGTCATGGTGTCAGAGACCAAGTCCTTCTGAGTCCTTCAGAGCTGAGTCCTTCAGAAGCCAGGAGGTGAGAAACAGCTGCAATTCGTGGCCATGAGTGTTAAGCAACAGCTCATTACCCCTCCTTGCTGGCAATTGCATGTGGAAGGGGCTGACAGCGGGCCTGTCAGCTAAAGGAGCGAGAAGAAGCAAGAAAGGAGCGAGAAGAAGCAAGAAAAAGCTGATAAGGAGCTCTCTCCAAGGCTATCACCAAGGAGACCGAGAGAAGAGAGGAATGGAAGAATGATAACACCTTTGCAGCTGGATAAAGTATTTTTAGAAAGTTAGTTAAGTCACCCTACGTTGCACCAATAGAATCATGTTGATGTATAGTGACCAATAGTACAGGTAGAAGAACCATAAACAACTGAACAGTGTATAAAAGATCAGCCATGTTCAGAAATAAAGAGTTGCCAACTGAGACTGCTTGTGGTCTCTGCTTTGTGTCGTGACCGCCTCGACAGCGACATCTGGTGACCCCGACGTGATATAACACCCTTGGCCGTGGGCTCAGACGGGGTCCCAGCAATTGGCAACCGTGACCCACTGGGACGTAGTGGGGGAGGCGGCGTTGGTGCAGCTGAGAGTGGCAGGAAGCCACAAGGAGGTCCGGACCTGATTTTCTCCTATCAAGACACCTGGAAGTAGGTGAGCCACCAACTAGTAATAATGGGACATAATTTGTCTAAAGAGGAAGAAAATGTTTTAGCTACATGGAAAAGCTTGTTAAGGAATAAGGGAATTAATACTTCAGACTATGCCCTTCGTAGTATATTGCTATGGGCTAAATCACAGGATTTTGGAACTGATCCTGACACAGCATTCAGTGTTAAAGAATGGAAAAGAGTCAGGGACAGACTGTGGGAAGTCATCCGAGCGGGAGATAAGACTGTTGTCGATCTAGCGGTGACTTGGGGGTCGCTCTTTGAGGTATTGAAAGAATGGAAAACAGAGGGAGAGCAAGCAGAGCGGGGCGCGGACGAAGAGTCGGGGCTGATAACAGAAACTGATGGGGGGGATGAGGCAGAGGGGGCCTCTGATGGGGAACTCTGTGAAAGTCCAGGTGCCATGCAAGTTACCAAGCAGGCTGCCAAAGCTTCTGGGAAAGCTGCCAAGGCTTCTGGGAAGGCTGCCAAGGCTTCTGGGAAGGCTGCCAAAACATCTGGGCAACCTGCCATAGTGGGTCCTTATCAGACCCCTAAACCTTCTTATATCACACCTGCGCAGCAGCTCACGAGGATGCCTGTATATACCACACCATTACGCCAGTTAGCTGAAATGTCTTTAACAGAGAAAAAAACCCAGCTATCTGCCCCCCCGCTTCCCTCTGCTCCAGTCCAACCATCTGCCCCCCCGCTTCCCTCTGAGCTGCTTGAACAACCTGCAATGTCGTATCCTCTGTTACCTGACAGTGACAGCAGCAGTGAGTCAGCTGATGAGACGCCTGCAGTAACACCTGAGTTGGGGCTTGTCAGTTCATCTTCTAATAGTTCTAGCCCTACTGCCCCATGGACTCTGCCCCCATGTCAAGTAACTGTGCTTCCTCGACATCCTCAGGAGTTTTGGGAATTTGTTAGAAGGAAAGCAGTTGAAGAAAAGAATTGGGACGTCATAGAAAAATTAGGTGCTCCAAGAATACCTCAGGAGAACAGTGTCAATGCAAATGTTGCTTGTAATAACCCTATGGCTTTTCCAGTTTTTAAAGCAGCTCCTGGAGCAGGACAGGATGATAGTCATCACGTCTTTGCCTGGAGGGTTGTGCAAGATCTCCAGTCAAAAGTGGCTCAGTACAGTATCAATTCCTCAGAGGTAATGCAATTAGTACGTGTAATCAATGCAGATCTGCTTGCACCTTATGACATCATGCATCTTGCAACCATCTTATTCCAGCCAGTACAATATGGTGTATTCCAAGACACTTGGAGGCGAGTGGCTGAGCGCACAGCTTTAACAAATATGCAGTTGCCTCAGCACGACCCTCGTCATGCTGTTGGTGTTGATGCTTTACTGGGCACTGGGCCTTTTGCTAGCCCGGATTTACAGGCAAGGTGGGATCCTTCAATTTTGGCACAAGCTCAGCAAATTGGCATGAATGCTTTAATCAAAACGATGGAAATGGCAGCTCCAAAACAGAGATATGTCACTATTCAACAAGGCACGAGAGAACCATTTTTGCAATTTGTAGAAAGGCTTGCTGCAGCTATTGAAAAACAGGTAGAGGATGAAACTTTGCGACACAAATTGTGTATCCAATTGATTAAAGAAAATGCAAACCCAGACTGCAAAAAAATTATTGACACTTTGCCTGGGGAACCCACATTGTCTGAAATGGTTACTGCTTGCTCAAAAGTTGGTTCAGTCGAACATAAAATGGCAGCTCTTGCTGCAGTTCTAAGACCTTCAGCAAAATGCTACAATTGTGGTCAACAAGGGCATGTAAAGTCAGAGTGTACTGCCCGGAAAACACCATCTAATTCAAATTGACACTTTTTCTCATGCAATGGTTGCTTCAGCATTCACAGGGGAAAAAACTCGTGATGCGATTCGTCATTTTTATCATGCCTTTTCTATCCTAGGTGTTCCATGTCATGTGAAAACAGATAATGGCCCAGCATATGCTTCGCAGAAAATGCAAGCATTCTTTCGTGCTTGGGGCATTGAGCATTCAACAGGCATTCCACATGTCCCCACGGGCCAAGCAATCATTGAAAGAGCTCACGGTCTTCTTAAACGTCAGGTTCAAAAACAAAAAGGGGGAATGCAACAGGAGTCACCTCAAGTAAGATTGGATAAAGCAGTTTATGTGTTAAACTTTTTGCGTCCCCTACCTGACTCACAGTTATCTCCAATCTTTTACCATTTTTCCTCTTTGAATTCTAAGCAACCAGATTTTCGTAGAAATGTCAAGGTATGGGTCAAGGACTTAATTACAGGTATGTGGTCTGGTCCAGTGGAACTAATAACCTGGGGGAGGGGTTATGTTTGTGTTTTGACAGATAATGGTCCTCGATGGGTTCCTGCTCGCTGTGTAAAACCCTATCTGGAGCGCGCAGGAAAGGACAAGATGAATGATTCCGCAGTGGAAGCAGAACATGCGGATGACACTAGCTAAGACCATATATCAGGACATGTATTTCATCAGTCTTAAGAATAGAGTAAAGAAATTTATAAATGGGTGACGAACAGGAATGATTGCATTAAGAATGGGGATGTTAATTTTATTGATGGTTGTGATTGTGGTTTTGTGTTTCCCCTGTCTGCTTGGATTTTTGCAAAGGGCCCTGCAAAAATCCATAGCAGCTGTATTTACAGTTCAAAAACAAAAAGGGGGAATTGTGGAAGGGGCTGACAGCGGGCCTGTCAGCTAAAGGAGCGAGAAGAAGCAAGAAAGGAGCGAGAAGAAGCAAGAAAAAGCTGATAAGGAGCTCTCTCCAAGGCTATCACCAAGGAGACCGAGAGAAGAGAGGAATGGAAGAATGATAACACCTTTGCAGCTGGATAAAGTATTTTTAGAAAGTTAGTTAAGTCACCCTACGTTGCACCAATAGAATCATGTTGATGTATAGTGACCAATAGTACAGGTAGAAGAACCATAAACAACTGAACAGTGTATAAAAGATCAGCCATGTTCAGAAATAAAGAGTTGCCAACTGAGACTGCTTGTGGTCTCTGCTTTGTGTCGTGACCGCCTCGACAGCGACAATTGCACATGGTTTTTACTCTCCTGCCATGACCTGTAGGAACTGAACTGCCTGCTCACTGGCCATGCCAGCTCTTCCTCTGTCTTGGAGCACTCCTATGACTTCCATGCTTCAAGCAGGGCTTCCTGACATAGGTTGCAGTTGCAGCAGTGGAAGGTTGTGGCACTGAAGTGTTCCACCTCACTGTGTAATTGCCAGAGTGAGGATGGGAGACATTCCTCTGAAACCATTGGAATGTGGATGGAGCTGCATTGAAGCCTATGGCACTCTGTGAACTCTGTGCTCCTGATGAGATGTTGTGTGTGGTTTGTGTGTCTGTGCTTACAGTCTGTGATGTATTTCCATTGCACCTAGATCCGTGCTGCATTGTGCATGTTGGCTCAAAAGAACTGAGGGCAGAAGGATGCAGAGCTTTTGGAGAGAGATGAAGAGAAGGAGACAAAGGAAAACATCCTTGCAAGTTATTCCTGAGACAGTGGAGCCTGGGGATGCAGCTGAAGCAAGTACGTGGTGGCTACACTTGTGGTGGTCCTTTTTGAGCACTTGCTTGCCCTTTGCACAGTGTTGCAATCAGACTGGAGAGCTGTTCAGTGGAAGGTTGTTTGGGATTTAATTCTGTTTCCCAAAGAAAAGTACAGAGGCATGAAGTGTCTTGCCCATGGCCTCAGTGAGTCAGTAACAGAATATCAGCTTCCCCCCTTCACCTCTTAAGTCTTTCAGAGTAGAAAATTCTGTCTTGCAAAGTACACTGGAGCTTCAGACTCTCTCCTGGAGAGCAGCCTCCAGGGAAGGTGAGTCCAAAAGAATTCTTTTCAACCAGGGTGCAACCTGGAAGAAACAAAATTCAGCTTCTTCTAATGAAAACACCAGAGATCCTTCTCCTGCCACTCCCTGCTGAGGAGCTGGCACTGGAGAGCTGTGCTGAAGCCCCAGGCAGGGCTTCTGTTGTAGCCCCAGGAGCAAGCAGCGTTCCCACTGGATCCCGGCTGAGGGGCTCTGCCTGCAGGGCTGTGAGCGCTGCCCGAGGGCGGCAGCGGGGCCCTGAGGAGGCAGCACTCAGCCCGAGGGCATCACACAAGGTTATCTGCACTTTCCTTTGGGAACTGCCCCCGCCAGCCTCTGGAACAGGAAAACAAAAGCAAAGCAATTCTGGGTTTCCTTGTTCCTTAGGAGAAGCACCACTGCAATGTGGGTTTAAGCTAGAAGAGGGTAAATTTAGATTAGATATAAGTGATTTTTTTTTTTATAATGAAGGGGAGAAAAAGCTGGAAGGATTTGCCCAGAGAAGCTGTTGTTGGTCCATCCTTGAAGGTGTTCAAGGCCAGTTTACATGGGGCTCTGGGGAACCTGATCAGGAGGAAGATGTCCCTGCTGAGAGGGGTTGGACTAGATGGTGCTTAAAGGTGCCTTCCAACCCAAGCTCTTCTAGGATTCTGTGATTCTGTGCTCATTGTCCCATGTTAGTGTTATACTTGGTATAAAGTGGTATACCATTGTTATACTTGAAGTTCTTTGGGATAACAAAGAGATGTTCCCCAGCTCTGGCAAGTTTTCTGGCCCTTTTCATCATCACCCTGTCAGCACTCTCCACTTACAAGCTCCTCTTTGGTCCCTGCAGTCTTTAGCCTAGCACCTGTCGATGGCACAGCTTCTAGAGAGCACAGAAAACACCCTGGTAGTGCCTTGAAGGAGAAGGTCTTCAGGAAGCAGGACAACGTGCCCTTACTGCCCAATACAGACATCATCCATGGGGATGGGAGCTTCCCACGCAGCTCCTCAGGTAAGCCAGCTCTGTGGCAGCTTTTTCCACACGGGTTTTTCCTTGCACAAGGAGCACAAACTGCCCCCTGCCTCATCCAGCAGAGCTGGGATCTTGGCTCCATAGTCTGTCCTGAGAATCAGCAGCAAATCTACTGTTGAGTTACTCCAGCTTGGTAGTACTGGAGCAGTTGGTTCTTAGAAATCCATTGGAAAATTGAACTGAATAAAGTCGTGGTAAAGGCCTGAGATCTGGCTTTTGCCCATCCTGATAGTCCAAACTACAGCAGTGGTGCCAGGAGGCAGCTGGGACTGCAGGGATGAGCTGCAGGGCAGTCTGCCAGGCTGTGTTCACTGTGCCCCTACGAGAACCACCACAATCAGTTGTTCACTCCCTGTCTGGGCCCTCTGCCTGTGCTGCTGTCCAGTTCTGCAGCCAGCTGTTCTGCTACCCAGCAAGGGTTGTCTCTGCAGGGCAGTCAGTGGCTTGGTGCAGTCGTGCTGCTGCTGCTCCCAGAAGTGCCCGATGGCTCCTGGCTGCCGCCATCCCACAGCCTGCAGTGCCAAGAGGGAACAAGCAGTGCCTCCTGTGTCACCCAGCAAATACAGCACCCCTGTGCAGCAGATGACAGCCAGAAGGGGCTGCCTGCTGCTCCCAGGCTGTTTGCTGCCTGCAGCAAATAGACAGCAGATAGTCCCCAGTGGCTCTTGCCTCTCCTTTGTGGGTAGCCTGCCTGTGCTGTGATCCCAGGTAGGGTGAGATGAGAAGAAGGGAGCTAGGAATGATACTTGAATGCTCTTTTCTAGTGATGCTACTTCCATGTTCAGAATTGACTAGAACTAGCCTGGCATGGGTCTCCATTCATAGTGAATCTAGATGTGTATGTCTGCATACTTCTGCAGTGACATCACTGGTGTCAGCGGCTGGGGTACCCCAGTGACATCCAGATTAGCTCAGTCTGAATATTTTTGATGATAAGGTTCCTCCATACTTTGTGAGAGCATGCAAGGTAGCACAAAAACCCTCCAGAGTCTAGAGCAGTTCATCTAGATTCTGTGCAATATTTATACTCCATCATTTTAGACAGCGCAAATGTTTTCATCTACATATTAGAAAATGAGCTTTTGAGTGCATGACATGAAAATTTTGATTGACAGTGCTTTTGATGACAAATGGATTTCATAAGGAATGCATTCATCATCAGATTTTTCTCATACCTTGTAAATTTTTTTCCTTACCAAAAAATTCAATTGAGGCAAACCCAGATCAACCAATTAACAAGAGAGTGCGTCTGCCAACAACGTGGATGTGTATTTGCATATTTTTATCCTCAGAGTGCATTTGGAAGGCTTTTTTATCGACTGTCTAGTCTGCAAACTGCATTTTTCCACAAGAGAAAGCTTAGAAGTTGCTGAGTTTGCAAACATGTCCATTAGATGGCAAATAAATTTCACCTCAGTATCCTTGAAATACAACCAGTGTGTAGCTCTGAAAGAGGAAAGATTCATGATGCTTGGAAAGAACAAAATCCATCAAGTACTCCCTTCCCAATAGTAGCCTAAAATGGATGTGCACTCAGCTGCCTGCTGTCTAGAATATTTGCAGTCAATGGGAACAGAGGCGCTGTCAGGTGGGAAGGGTCAAGTATGGCTGTTCCCTGGTAGCTGCTCCGAGGGGATTGAGCCGGGCCCAGCAGGGCTGGGTTGGTCAGGCTTGGCTTGGTGCTGTCTGCAGGCAGCTGCAGGTCTCTCCTCAGGGAGTTGCAGAGTGCCCCGGTCCTCAGGGCAGGGGGAAATCAGGGCGCTGAGACAAGAGGGGCTCCTGAGGGGTTCCCTCCTGGGTAGCAAGTCCTGCTGTCAGCGCTGTCTGGCAGGGAGCGGGAGCTCTGCGGCCGCAGGAACCTGCCGCTGGCTGCGGCACCTGTGGCACTCGGGAGCTGGCGCTGCGGGGGCAATTGTCAGGTTTAGCTTGGAGCTGGGCCCAGCTGGGGGAGGCTGGGAGCAAGCAAGGAGCCCCAGGAGCTGGACAGCAGGGAAGCCTCTGAGCCGGTGTCAGCGTGTGCCACAGGGAGCCCTGGCTGGGAGATGGGGCTGCAGGCCGCTCCATGGCGGGGCCTTGCCCGGGGCTGCAGCGCCCATGGCCGACCCTCTCCTCACAGTGACCTCGCAGACGGCCACTGGTGCCAAGCGCCGAGAGGAGCCGCTCCGTGGGCATGGGCAGAAGGACAGAGCCTCTTCAGACCCACAGCAGTCCTTGCAGGAGGCACTCTCCATGCTGGGCAGCGATGACTGGTAAGAAAGGCCCTGTTCCCTCTGTGTCCCTCTTAGCGTTAAGGTGGGTCAGAAGCGTGTCTTGCTCGTGCCTCTGAGCCTCGAGAGCCCAGAGGGCCAAAGGGCACTGGTGAAACCACTGTAGAGCAGTGAGAGGATAAGGATTTGAGAGCAGCCTTTTCCTGGCCTTGCTCTGCAGCAGTGCTGCAGCTGCAGCAGGTCCATGCTGTTTCCTTGCTTTGCCTGCTGCTCCATGGAGCTGCAAAGGAAACACTGAGAGAAGAGACAAAGCTCTGGGAGGAGATGATTTTCTGGCTGAAGGCTGAAGCAGGATGGCAGAAGTTTTGAGTGTAGAGATTTGGCTGCCTTGGGCCCCTGGCCCAGTGGGACTGAGTAAGATTCCTCCCTGCTCCCACTGCTGACAGCAATGGAAGGTGACAGGGTCTCCCTGTGACCTCCTGCATGGGAGTCCCAGAAGCAGCTCCAGGGAGTTCCTTTTTCTGAGAAATGGACTGAGTGGTGCTTTCAAGTCCCTCAGCCTGTCATTACTCCTGAAGGGCTCATGGCAGAAGAGAAGGAAAAAGAAAGAAAATCCTCTAGGAATCTTGCACTTTTGGAATTCAACTTTTTTCTTCTCACTGCTTCATGTGGGCCTGAGATGTTTTGTCAATACTCACCATGTGTCCCAAAATGATACACAGGCAGAAGGAGGCCCAGAGGTGATAACCTTACAAACATTAGGTCATATTGCTTTTCTTTTTGATGTCTTTTTGATCACTCCCTGCTGGATGCTTCATTCACACAGGGGTAAGGACTCCATTCCCACTGGGATAAGCATGAAAAATCTGCCACGACGCACCTCCTTGTGCAGTCACCTTTGTTTTGCCCTTTCTCTTCTGCTTTCTCTTCCCCATTTCTTTTGGTTCCCTGTGAGGTGCAGAGAGCTTCTGCAGGTGTGGGGGGTCCGGATGACACTCAGGGGTGCCCGTGGGATGGGTCACCAGCCCTGTGTTGCAGCCCTGATTCCTCACATACCTTCCTGAGGCTGAGGGCCTGCACAAAGCAAGTGCTCAGAAAGAGTTGTTTGCACCTTTCAAATAACATGTTGCTGTTGTGGGGGTTGTTTTAGGCAGGGGGTTTTGGGGAAAAGGCAGAGTTTCAACAGTTCTTGCCCAGGGGGGGAATCTCCTGAGACATCCTGCTGCTTTTTTGCGGAATGTGTGAGGTGGAGTGGAGGGGGTGACAGAGAGGCCGAGATCGTAGAGTGGAAACTCAGCTCCAGTGTGGCAGTGCAGACTCTCCCTGCTGAACTGCCTGCTGGGGCTGACAAAGAAGGAAAATGCCCCAATAACAGCCCAGTGGCACTGTGTCTCAGGGACAGGTAGAGGGAGGTGACAAGAAAGAGCAGCATGGTCTCACAGCTTCTAGAATGCAGTGACAGAGGGGCCTCATGTGCCAGAGATTTCAGAAAGGCTGTCTTCTTAAATGACCACTGAAACCCTTCTCTTTGCCTCTTGGGTTTGTCTATGCTTTTGACAGCCACAGCATCCTGGGTCAATGTGTTCCATGATTTCATTAAGTACTCCTTGAAAAGCACCTCCCATTGTTCGACTGAGCTGCCAGCCTGGTAATTGCTGAGGGTGCTGCCTTGGTGGAGAGAAAAATCAATCTTCTGCCTTTCAGGGAGCTGAAGGAGAAGGGACTCTTCAGCATCAACCACCTGGCTGGGTCCCATTCAGAGGTCCTGCTTTGCAGACTTCATGAGATTTGCTTGGCAGTTAGCAGCGAGGTGAGAACATTGCTCTGAATTGTCCCCCATACTTCATACATGGTGTGTAGAGTAGGTATGTGCTTGTCCATCTCCATGTGTGCTCAGGGACTGCCTTCATTTCTGGTTTTAGACCTCCTATTTCTAATGTCTGTCAGCTGTCTGTAGGATCTGTGGGTACATGTAGCTGTATTTACTGGCAGGTCGGGTATCTGACACCCGTCTGTGAGTGTGGTGCCTTGATGATGCAATGTGCAAATGCACAAACTGAGACACTAATGACATTATTTGCCACACTCCCTATCTCTGCCCAAGCTGTAATTCAACACTGAAATTAGTCTGTAGACCTGAGCCTGTGTTTTCTGTTTCCTGGCTGAGTGCTTCAATTGTTGGTGTTGCTTTTTTGAACAGGAACTTGAGCCTTTATGATTTGAAAGCAGCTCTTGCTTTAATTTTCTAGAAAAAGGGCCTAAAATCAAAGCTGTGGACATTTTAGAAGGGTTAAGTAGAATGCTTTAGTGAAATATTTTTTTTTTATTCCTGCAGTAAGCAGGTCTGAGGCCAGAAATTGGTGCCAGAATAAGTGCCTTTCTGTGCTTGCACTGTCCTGCTCTTCTTGTACTTTTATGTTCCTCTGGACACAGTGGGACGTGTTGTCATTTCCTGCAACTTCTGTTGAAGGCAACTGGTTTTCTTTTCAAGGTGATTCTTATGTTTCCCCTCATGACTTCCCCAGGTGACCAACCTCCGTTCCAAGGTGTCCCACTCTGCAATCGTCACTCTGGGAGAGCTCTTTGTGAGTTTGAAGAAGGACATGGACTCTGAGGTGGATGAGGTTGCTCGGGTCCTTCTCCAGATGGTGTCCAACTCCCCAGAATTTGTTCAGAAAGCAGCCAGTCAGAGCCTGGGGCTCATGGTGGAGAATGTGACTCCTGCACGAGCAATGAGTGCCCTCATGGACATGGGAGTCAAGTAGGTTTTTCTTCTTTTAGTGATATTCTTCACCTTCTAGTGTGGGAGGGAGATGGGATGAGAGAGAGAATGGGAATGGTGGGAGGGAAGGGTCCTGTATCCAGCATCTTGTGTGGACTCAGGGATTTGATTCTCCAACCAACCTCATTTCTTTCTTCTTGTCACCTATTTCTGCCCTCCTGCAGCCCATTAGTTCTCAGAATCACAGAACTGTAGAATATGGGGTGTGTGAAGGGGCCCATCAGGACCATTGAGTCCAGCTCCTGGCCTTGCACAGAACAGCCCAAGGGTCACACCAAGTGCCTGAGATTGTTGTCCAAATGCTTCTTCAACCCTGTCAGGCTTGGTGCTGTGACCACTGCCCAGGGGAACCTGTTCCAGTGCCCAAGCACCCTCTGGGTGAAAAACCTTTCCCTGATATCCAAACTAAAGCTCCTCTGACTCAGGTTCCTGCCGCTTCCTGGAGTTCTCCCAGTCTGTCAGATTTTCCTAGATGTGGTGACCAGTGGGGAAGTGAAAGTGCCTGCAAAGGCTGAGGATAGAGCCTTGTGCTTTTGTGGGAAGAGGGACAATTGCAATTGCAGCTGTGAGCAGTGTTTGGTATTTCACAGCACTAACCACAGAGGCCCTGGGAAAACCACATCTCCTCATGATGCCATTAACCTGAGAAATGAGGAGGGTCCTTGCTGGGGCGTGGAGCACATGGGGGGCAATCTGCTGGCTGTGGCACAGCCTGCACAGAAGGTGCAGCTCCTGCCAAAAGGAGTCCTGTATGATTGTCCTGGCCACTGAACTCTACTGCTTTACTTACCTCAGTTATTATTAGAATTTGCAGTCGTCCCATGGTTGGTGTCCCCACAAATCGCAACAAATACACACATTTCCTTTCTGTGCCAGACACGAAACACCGCTTTGTATTTCAAAGGAGCCCTTGCAGGGAGATCAGGAAGCTCTACCCGGGCTCTTTAGGGTGCGGGGCACGGCAGGAGTTTTAGGCGCAGGACTGTGTTCTGAGGGGCTCTGGGGCTGCGGGGGATGAGAGGAGATGAATTCCCAGAAGTGGCTGTGCCGGGCATCTGTGGAGTTGGGAGCACTCAGGGGATCGGGGAACGCTTTTGGGGGCTCCCTAATGGGCGCTGAGGGGGCACTGAGGGATCCTGGAGGGTCTGGGGGACACTTATGGGACAGATGGGGGCAGATCCCGGGGTTCTGTGGAGCGCAGGGCATGACGGGCATTGTAGTCCCGCCTCCAATGGGGCTCAATCTGGCCGCGGGGCATGACGGGAGTTGTAGGCAAAAAGAAAAGATGGCGCTGACCCTAGGCACCGCCTCCAAGTCTCCGGTCTCCAGCGTTAATTGGCTGCGGGCAGTGATGGGCGGGGCATCGGCAAATGTGAGGTGCTGGAGGTGGGAACAGCCCATTAAACCTGTCCAGTCACTCCCAGTACAACCCAGTTCATCCCCAGTACAGACCAGTACAACCCCAGTACAGCCCAGTTCATCCCAAGTGGAACCCAATTACAACCCCAGTGCCCCTCCAATCCTTCCCAGTACGGCCCAGTCCCTCCCAGTACACCTGACTTCATTCCCAGTTCCCCCCCAATGTCATCCACAGGATGCCCCAGTGTCCCCAGCCTTCTCCGCAATGTCCCCAGTGTCCCCATTGTCCCCAGTTTGTCCCAGTATCCCCCAGTATCACTCATGGCTGAGGCTCTGCAGGCCCAGGCAGGCTCAGCCCTGCTCCACCATGGGATCCCATGGGACAGGGCACGCTGGGATTTGCTCCTACAGCTAGCAAGTGTGTCCAGAGAAACTGCAAGGAGAGGGTGACCTCTGTCAGTGGGACCCCTCTGTGCACAGGTACCCCCACTCCTGGGGTGGCTGTGCCAGCTCCCCCAGGCACCACCAGCCCTGGGAACCTGGAGAAAGTGGAAACCACAACTTTGCAAATGCTGTCTGTGCCCGTAATGCAAAGAGAACTGCAGTGTGAAAAAGGAATATTGTTTATTTTCAGAAGAACAGCAACAGGAATGCAGAACATTTTTACATTGTAAGAATATTTGTAACAACAACAATCCATAGAACATATATACATTTTGTAACAACAACAATCCATAGAACATATATACGTAAGAACATATCTAGCAAAAATATATGAAATATATTTGCAGAAGTTGAAAAAAAGCCCTACATCCTCTATCCTGAAGAAGACAAAAAACTGTAAAGCGTCTGTACAAAAGGGTGGCATCTCTATCTGGGATTTCCATCAGTCCTGGAAGAAAAGCAAGTGCCATGGTCACTGCAGTCAGGCACAGAGGGCTCTTCCATGTGTCCCCAGGCTGGCACACGCTGGCCCAGCAGGACTCTGCTACCAGAACTGAGCCTGGCTGGGTCTGGGATGGAGCTTGTGCGGCCCAAAGCGAGCACAGGAGCAGCTGGGGATGGCCTCCAGAATCCAGTGCACAGGGTGCCACGTCCCTGAGCAGGGACCAGCCAAGCCCCAGCCTGGCAGCAGGGGACCCACTCTGCCTGTGGGGACCACATGCCTGTCCTGCTGCTGGCAGTGGTGTTTATCCCAAGATCATGGCTTCTTCCTCATCTTTTTCATCAATGTCCATGTCCTCTATGTAGTCTTCCATTTCCACTTCCATCTCTTCTTCCACATCCACATCCACCTCCATCTCTTCTTCCAAATCCACATCCACATCGACCTCCATCTCCTCCTCTCCAGTCTCTTCTTCCTCCATTTCCACATCCTCCACTGTATAAGTCTGCATTTCCACTTCCATCTCCTCCTCTCCAGTCTCTTCTTCCTCCATTTCCACGTCCTCCACTGTATAAGTCTGCATTTCCACCTCCATCTCCTCCTCTCCGTCGGTGACAGCCTGCAGAGGTGGTAGAACCTCAGAGTGGAGTCCCTGTCCCACACCAGGCCCACAGAGCTCCAGCCCACCCGGGCAGTTGGGGGTGTCCACCTCCATGCAATGGCACCATACCTTCCTCAGGACAAATGGGAGCATCCTGTAGGGATGGATGTCAAAATCCAGGCACTAGTGAGCTTTCAGGACTGATGGGGGTGGCAGGGGGCAGGTGACAAGGAGGGTGAGAGCAGTGGGCAGGAGCAGAGCGAAGGGTGCGCTGACACAACGGCCAAGGGCTGTCTTGGGCTCTTTGCCGGGTGCTGGCAGTTCCACTTGGAACGGGGGAGGTGACATCACAGTTCCCAGGAGTCCAGGGCCAACCTGAAGTGGACAACGGAGATCATAGAATGATGGGATCCCTGAATGGTTGGGCTTGGAAGGGACTCTGATCCATCTTGTTCCAAGCTGAGCAATCTTTCCCCAGACCTTGGGGGAGCCCTGTTCCCTAGGATGGGGCATCCACAGCCTATGTGCACAGCCTGGGCCAGTGCCTCCCCAGCCTCAGTGTCAAACAGCAGCTTCCTTAGATCCAGCTTCCATCAACCTCCTGCAGTTGAAAGCCATCCCCCTTGTCCTGTCCCCACAGGCCCTGTTGAACACTCTGTCCCCTTCTTCCCTGTGGGACCCTTCCAGTCCTGCAGAGCCACAGTGAGGCCCCCCCAGTGTCTCCTCTTTCCAGGCTGAGCATCCCCAGCCCCACTTGGACAGCAGTCAGTTATATCAGGGGCAGTCAAGGCTGAAGGGTAGCAAAGAGCATCAGGAACTGAGAGATGGAAGCTTTAGGCCCAGGTTTGCCCCTAAATGTACAAAATTAATAACAGTGGAGGGGAAGATGGTTAGACACTGGCTCTGTTCTAACTGATGATTTTTTTTTCTTCTTGTCTGTCGTGCTGACCCAGGTTTTTCTGTTTGAAAGGAAGCTTGGCACAATGTCCACTGTCTTCTCCATTTGTGAAACACTGAGCAGAGTCTGGCCAGGCTGATGATGCAGAGCAAAATCTGCAAATCTGAGCCTGGGGATGCAGCTAAACCCAGCCAAAAGTCATTTCTGGAAAGTCGAGCCTGGTTTACATTTTCTTCAGTTTGGCTATGCCAACTTAACCAGTCATTAATAAAAAAGCAATAAAAAAGTTCAAACAAAAACAGAAAAAAACCCAAATAAACAAACCCACGCAAACCAATCAAAGAGATAAAAAACCCCAAATCCCAAATAAACTTTACAAATCCTGATTATCCAGGACTTGAATGAGAAGAGGGTTAGAGATGAGATAAGAGGAAATGAGCCATGAGAGAAGTTGAGAAGAATCTTTGGTGAGAGGAGGTGATGGAGTGGCCTTTGGCTGGAATTTTCTTGTATAGCCATGGACAGAACCATTTTTCCTGTGACACAGAGACTGAGTTTAGGGGGGAGGCAATGGCTCGTGAACAGAGACAACGGGTGAGGAGGGTGGTGGTGGTGCGGTCCGTCTTCAGGGAAGAAGAAGAAGATCTCTGTTCTCAAGACCCCTCGGCCCCAGGGGATGACTTTGGCGGGGAACAGGTGTCCTGAAAGTGAGAGACTGTGCTTTTTTGGAACTGGGCAAACAATCCTTAAAAGGGGAACCCCAGAAACAGCTCTGGTCTATGCGCAGTGGTGAGAGCGCTGGGCATGGAAGGAAGATGTCACCATGGCAGATGTTCTCTGGGCAGTGCCACGTGGGACATGGAAACACAAGAACTTTCAACTGTGTTTCCTGGGGAAGCCTATGGTACAAGAGGGACTCCTCTCTCCTTGATGAACTGAGAATTGATTATCTAAAGGGTGGTGATGGACTGAGAGTTGATGATCTGAGGGATGGATGTACTGGAAATTTGGTGGGGGGAGGAGGAATGTTTTTGGAAAGTTTTAATTCCAAGTTCTGTGTGTTTCTCTTTAGATATAGTCGTAGGTTAAAAAAAAATTTTTTCCTTTTTGTTCCTAAGCTGGAGCCTGCTTTGCTCTATTTCTGATCACATCTCACAGCAGACACCAGGGAGAAAGTATTTTCATGGAGGCACTGGCATTGCACCAGGGCCAAACCATGACACAGGGCTCCCTCAGCCCCTTGTCCCTTCATGGCCCCGTCCCCTCAGGGTCTCCCCCAGCCCGGCCAACCTGCCCGGCAGCAGCGCCGCAGCCCCACAGCAGCTCCAGAGCAGCCCCATCCAGAGGCACCTCGGAGCCCTCGGCAATCCAGCCAGCACCACACGGGCAGGAGGACACGGATGGCGCTTCCTGCCTGGCACAGGGCTTGTGGCCATCTCCAGGCACCGCTCTCACAGGGATCCTCACAGCTCTGGCCCCTGCCCACCCGCTCTGTCGGCAGCACAAAGGCTTCAGAAGAACCACCAAAGGCCAAGGGGCTTCTGGCCATTTTCCCTGCAACACTGCATGCCTGGACAGCTTGCTGTGCCCAAGCACCCTTTTCCCCCTCTTCCCCTATGCCCTACAGACCCTGGGAAGCAAAAGAAGGCTCCTGGGAGTCTGTGTATTACAACACATTCTGTATTCATATACTAAAGAAAAAACTATTTTCATACTAAATCTATATCCATATACTAAAGAAAAAGAAGAAAAGAACAATCTCAAAGAAACAGAAAATTCCTGCTGGCTCAGGTGGCCCCAGCAGACAGAACGTCTGTGCTCAGCTCTCTGCAGAGCTCCAGCAGCGCAGCCACCTGAGACCTGACAGATGAGGCCGTGTCCTCCATGCCCTACAGAGCTGTTATAAATAAAAAGCTTGACTAGAGTAGGCCAATATTCAAGAAACAACCAATTTATTAATTAATATGGTAAAGTATGAGCAAAACAGAACTGGATACAATGGGGCACGCCGATATTTGGGGCTTACAGGTATTTATAGGGGTACTCAGAAGCTTTCCCAGCAGTTTCTATTCCAATTTTTTTACTCATCAACAGTTTCTATTTCTACTTGTTTACATCACAATTCTATACACTATTGTAATTTAGTTTTTCTTCAGGATGCCTCCCAAAAAGGAGGATCCCCAGATGGTGTTGGTAGATTCTGAGATGTTGGTCCAGTTTCTGCAAGAATAAAGAGGAATCCCATCTGGTGAAGTCCAGCTCCCCAGATGTGGGCCCACCTTTTTAATTACAATTACTATAAATCTCGTAACAGTGATGTCCAGCTTCCCTTGGTCGAAATTATAAATCCTTGAGATGATGTTCATCTTCCTTTTTCAAGCTGTTTTTCTTGGTTTTCTGAAGGTGTGAGATAAGCATATTTCTTTTATATATATTCCAAAGCTATAATTTCAAGGATACAAGCAATATTCTAAAATTATACTTCAAAGGTTATTATTGGAGCACTCTTTAAGGCCTGACTACAAGCAAAAAGCAACATCCTTAATGCTTTAATTCAAATGATCCTAAATCAATCCAGGTTAATTACAAACAAAAGACAGGTTCAAAGGGCTTCTTCCATGCTTTACTTTCCTCAGTTAACTTTGGAGGCTTTTCCCTTCTTGTCTTCTTTCTCTAATTTCATTATTTTGGATATCTTAGCTGGTTTCTTAAATTGGCCGACTCCTCCTGTAGCCAATTCCAGGTTGATCACAGCAACCTGCTTGCTTTGAATAACTGAGTGGAATGGTCTGATAAAACATGGAGTAAGGCAAGGTAGAAACAATAACCCAGCTAATGAACACAGTATCATGAACCCTACTTTCTTCAGAAAACCCCAATCACTATACTGCTGTTCTAACTGTTTGTATTGTTTGATTAATTCATTTTGCTTTATTTGTTCTACCCTTTTCTTTCTTGCTTCGGATTTTTGCTTTTGTAGTTGTTGAGTCATTTGTTTCATTCTGCTCTCTGGGTCCCTTCCTTCCCTATCCTTTGCCAAACAAAAGAACTTTGAGTATTGCCGACAAATTTGTTCATCGTCATCCTTGAGAAGGTTGGTTAACACGGGCCCATCCTTGGGAGAAACCTTTTGTCCATATTTTAAATTTTCTCCAACCCAGTATAATTTGCCACCCATAGTGCACACTTTTAATTGGCTGTGGTCATAGCACACTTCACTAACTTGGGAATGTGCCATAAATACTGATTCCCTGTTTATCCCAGTCCAGACAGTATGATTGCATTTGTCACAGACAGCGGGAACAATAGGCTCTGATCCTGCAGCTCGCTCGTGGAATATGTGGAGCTCAGGAGTGAGGCTATTAAGGCCCATTGCTTGGGATGCAATGATCAATACAGTGAAAATAATCCTCAGGGAGTTTAACTCTCTACCTCTCTCAAGGCCCCTTGGGTTGCATCCAAGGGCCAAGATGTAGATCTTATCAGTAGCAGAGTTTATCCCTTGGGATTTAGTCACTGATATCTTTTGTTTCATTTTTGCCTTTTGCCTCATGAGCCTTCAGTTCACTATTTGTCGTGGGAGTGGCCCAATTCTTTTTAATTTAGGCTAGTTGGCCCCTACGTTCGGGGGATGTGCGACTACAATAGGGTTGGTATATGTGCTTCCCCTTTTCCAGTGATACTTGGCTTCCTGCCAATCTCTTGCTTTTATTTGGTATTCGTCAGGTATCCAATTGCCTTTGTCACACTCTAATTTTTCTAACTTGGCCTTTGGTACTTCCTGCAAATCAATTCATGCTTGTGTCCCGTGTACCCAAGTTTTCCACCAATCTTTATCACCTGTTTTAATATATCCTTTCCTTACTGCAGCCCACAAAGTTTTATCAGTTTCTTTTTCTATTTCTTTTATACAATTACAGCAGAGAGCATTAAGGATCTGTCCCCTTGGTAGGTTTGTATACCACAATTCTCCACACTCTATACCCTTAAAGCAACCCCATGGATGACACTTACAGTTTGGAGTACTACATTCTACCTCTCGTGAGTACAATTGGTTTTGCAGCTTTAGATAGGAGTGTTTTTGTGGCATACATCAGTCTCTCTTTAACTTTACTTTCAGTTCTCTGGGAGTAGATGCAATTCTCCACTGGGATTCAGCAGGGTCTCTGTCGTGGTTCCTCTGTCAGTTGTTCTGCTGGTCCTTTGACCCGTGACGCGCGGGTCCAGCCCTTTGCCGCGGTTCGGACGGCGGTATCGGTGGTCAGCAGAGTTCAATATGGACCTTCCCACCTAGGAGACAAACTTTCATCCTTCTAGCTTTTAATTAGCACCCAGTCACCCGGTTTTATTCGGTGTATGCTAAATCCTAGAGGGGCTGATTGAGCAATTACCCCTTTTTTCCCTTAGCTCTAGGACATGTTGTCCCATCTTCTGGATGTATTTTTGAATAGTCATATCTGCTACAACTACTGATGTTTGGGGTACCTCCTGGGGATAGGGCATTCCAAAAACCATCTCATATGCAGAAAGTCCCGCGTCTGCATTTGGAAGTGTTTATCATTTATGTTAAGTAATGTTAAATAATTTAGCATAACGTTAAGTAATGCTAAAAGGTAAACATTTTACCCATGAGATTTGGGTCTCAATCATCAATTTTGTTAATTGTTGTTTTACAGTTTGGTTCATTCTTTCCACCCTCCCAGAGCTCTGGGGGTGCCAAGGGGTGTGATATTCCCAGGAAATACCCATGGCTTGTATTACTCCTTTTATAATACTGGAAGTGAAATGGGAGCCCTGATCAGAATCTACGGCCCTAATAACCCCAAATCGGGGAATAATTTGTTCCAGCAATATTTTAACTACAAACTTGTGGCTCGGGCAGCCGGGTAGGCCTCCACCCAATGAGTTAGTTGATCTACTAATACCAACAAGTATTTCCATCTGCCCACCCTTGGTAGTTCAGTATAATCTACCTGAACCCTTTTAAATGGTCTGTTATGAACAAAAAAAAAGGTTATCCCCTTTTTTTTTTTTTACTGCAAAGTTCACAGCTGAAACCAATAAATGCCAAGTGGGAGTCCTACTGACTATTGATAGTTTATAATTTCATGTTGTAATGTTCTGTTGACAATATACTTTTAATTACCAGTTCTCAGTAGCTGCTAGGCTGCCCAAGAGTGGTGAGGCCCGACCCCCACTTTCGGCGCGGTCCCGCCCGGGCCGGGGATGATGCGGGAGCGGGGGAGCGGCCCCTCCCCAGCGCGGGTCCCGGCGGGGCCGGGGCAGCCCCCACGGGTGGTGCCGGCGGGGACCGGCCCGTCCCGGGAGCGGCGGGCAGACCCCCGCCCTGGGGCACGGGTCCCAACTGAGCTGGGGAGGGGGCACCCCGGGGATAGCACGGGGGCACAGACCAGCCCCGAGCCCCTCTCCTGCAGGGACAGCTGCTGGGTGCAGCCTGCTGTTCCCCGAGTGATGGCACCCCGACAGATTGGGATGCTAATGCCGTTGTTAACACTGTAGCAGTATCACCCTGCCTGTTTCTCACTTTCACTAACAGCTGGAAGACTGCTTTTCTTTCAACTACTTACACTCAAAACAAACCCCCCCCCCCCTTTTTTTTTTTTTAACTACTTTTCAACACAATACACCTCCCTCCAAGGAGATGTGGTAAAGCTTAAATGCACAAACTAAATTTCCCATACTTTCATTTGTCTATATTCACTCACTTTTATTTCTAATTTACCTTCACACATTCCTTATGCACAATCCTCATTACCCATACTTTAATTCGTCTACATTCACTCACTATTATTTCTCATTTACCTTCACACATTCCTTCACACCCTCAAGACACAAAGTGGATCTTTACTGCTAGAAAATCACGGGTCCCTGTGGCCCCCCCTCGCCTTGGGGTTGGCCTCCAGGTCTCAGTATCTCCAAGCCTCTGGAAGGGCCCTGGCTCTGATCGCCTCCAGTGCCCCCACACACCTGGCAAGCACTGGCCTGGTTCACAGGTCACACACAGCCCCTTTGGCTAAAGTCCCCACCTGTCCGAGGACTACAGCCTGATGCAATATGCTTCTAACGTTGTGGGGGGTATGGGGGGTATATACTACTAACGGAGCTCCGAACGTAACTTTTTTTTTTTTTTTTTTCTACCAGAAGGGCTGTTGCTACTATAGCTTATAAATATACTGGCCATCCCCTGCTGACAGGGTCCAGTAATTTTGAATAATACCCCACCGGTTTTCTGTCTCCTCCCCAGTCCTGGGTGAGCACTCCATAAGCAGTTAATTTACCGATCTCCCCTGGAGTGCACCAGACGTCCGGAGATATTTTATTTTCATCCTGGTCCGTCAATTTGTACAATTGTACCATTAATTGATCATTTTGAGGCTTAATCCCAATATTCAGAGATAAAATAAGGTCTCTGCCGAGTAAATTGCATTCTGCTTCCAAAAATGATAATAGATCACTAATATCCAACTTTCCTTTTGCTTCAATTAGTACTTGTTCAATAATGGGAACCTTAAAGGCTTCCCCTTTTGCTCCAATTACTTGAGCTGTTTTCTCACTGATTTTGCATCCTTTTTGTGATCTTCGCATTGTTGATTTTTCAGCCCCTGTATCTACTAAAAATGTAAATTCTTCACCCTGGGGACCTATCTTTAATTTTATCAAGGGCTCTTGTGATGTTTTGGTCCCCAATAAATAGAGCCCCTGACACCTCTAATCTTCTGAAAACAGTTTTTGGTCTGCTTCTCATTTCTTCCAAAACCTTGTAACATGACCTTCAACCCCACAGTAAAAGTAGGTAGGTCTTTTCGAACCATCACCTGTTATTTTTCTGGTGGTTTTAGCATTCCTGAAGATGCACCGCCCTTCTGAACCTCTTTTACTGCAGCCACAAAAACCTTAGCTTGAACTTTTGCCTTCTCTTCATCACATAAACTGTCTGTGCTTCCCTTAACAATTCCTGTAAACCTCTCTCCTGCTAGCCATCCAATTTTTCAAGTTTCCTCCTAATATACTCCCATGATTTTGTCACAAACTGAGTTTTGATTAATGCTTCCCCCACAGCTGTATCAGGATCCTGTCCTGAGTACATTTGTATACTTTTCCTTATCCTTTCTAGCCAGTCTATTGGGGACTCATCTTTTCCCTGGCATTCATTTAAGGCCTTGCTGATATTTTGCACTCTGGGAACTTCTCGAATTCCCTGAATAATTATATTCCTGAGATCCACCATATTCTGCCTATCTTGGTCATTATTATGGTCCCAGTTAGGGGTTGCCAGGGGCCATTTCATTTCTCCTAAAGGTTCCTGCTGGTGGTCTCTATCCCAAATTCTCATGCCAGCCTGTCGTATCAATTGCCTCTCCTCTGCTGTAAATAAAATACTTAAAATTGACTGCATCTCTGTCCAGGTGTAAATGCTGGGTCCTAGAAACTGATCTAACCTTTCAGACACCCCCAGAGGATCTTCAAGTAACCTCCCCATTTCTTTTTTTAAAACCCCTTACATGCCCAGTATTCAGGGGTGCTGACACACACCCAATGACTGGTCTCCCCTGGTTCCCTGCTAATGGTACTTCTCTTAATGGGTACAGCTGCCCCCCCTTCCCTTCTCTGTAGCTCTCCCCACTGCTTTCTGCTCGTGCCTTTTCCTGGCTTCTAGTTCTGTGTGCTGGTGGTGAATCTGGCACCGAGAGCGGAGCTATCAGGGCTTGTGGAGCAAGGGGTGCAGGATTGGGTGCAAGGGGTGCAGGATTAGGTACAAGGGGTGCTGGATTTTGTACAAGGGGTGCAGGATTAGGTACAAGGGGTGCAGGATTGGGTGCAAGGGGTGCTGGATTAGGTGCAAGGGGTGCAGGACTGGGTGCAAGGGGTGCTGGATTAGGTGCAAGGGGTGCAGGATTGGGTACAAGGGGTGCTGGATTAGGTACAAGGGGTGCTGAATTAGGTGCAAAGGGTGCAGGATTGGGTGCAAGGGGTGCTGGATTAGGTACAAGGGGTGCAGGATTGGGTGCAAGGGGTGCAGGATTGGGTGCAGGGGGTGCTGGATTAGGTGCAAGGGGTGCAGGATTAGGTACAAGGGGTGCAGGATTGGGTGCAAGGGGTGCTGGATTTGGTGCAAGGGGTGCAGGATTAGCTACTGGATGAGGCGCCTCTGGCAGAGCAGCCTGCTGTGGTAGATAAGGGGGGGGGAGGTTACCTAAGGGGTCCCACTGATGCTTTTCCTTTAATGCATACAGGGGAGTAGGCCAGGACCCATGCCATAAAGTGGCATAATTGCTTTCTTCTTGGTTAACAGGGTCCTTTTTATTTACATAGGCATTCGGGGCCTGACAGATCCACCCTTCAGACGACCCATACGTTGGCCAATATGAATTATCAGGTGGTTTAATTTCCTTAGTGCATTCTACCATACAATATTGTATCATTTTCTTCTTACTTTTTCCTCTCCTGTTTTCACATTTATTCCATGATTTTAACATTACCCCAAGGGGCTGTCCTGGGGTAAAAATGCTCCCTCTTTTTCCGGTACCTCAGTACCTCTATTTCCTGCTGGTTTATACCAGCCCCTGGGTTCTTGCTTTCGCATTTACCCATTTTATCCTAACAGGTGTTCCCTCAATTCGCCTCGACCACACTTGTTCAGACCTTGGTCCCTTTTTGTCAAGGAATTTTCTAATAAAAAGTCCCTTCTACCAGTACCGCCTCCCACCTCTGATGTTCTAAAGAACAACAATTCCCCTTCACTATTATCTCGTCTCCCCCCCGACCATTTATATACCGAAAATCCTACTTCATTCACTTCGTTCCTTCACCTGTCGTTCCCCTCGTGGGGAGACGAAACCGAGGTTAGAAGAACTCCACGATTGCTTCGTGACTAGGTCATGTCTCACACACACACCATTCACACTCTTACACTTGCACACCCGTTATTATCCCACCTAACCAAGCGATACTTACAGCCTCCTTTTCTCGCCTGGGTCTCCGTGCACGAGTTATTACAGGTGAATTTACTGCAGTCTACTCCGGAAGCTAAAAATTCTTTGCTCATAAATTACCTTAAAAAAATTTCCTCTTCCCTGAAAGGTTCCCCAGTCACTCAGGGCCACCAGAGGCAAAAAGCCTCCTGGTGGGGTGCCTCCCTGAGATCAGGAGCCCCCCTCAGTGGATTTGGAAATTTCCCGGCCAATGCACCAAATTTGTTATAAATAAGAAGCTTGACTAGGCCAATATTCAAGCAACAATCAATTCATTAATTAATTATGGTAAAGTATGAGCAAAACAGCGCTGGGTACAGTGGAGGCAGTTTTCCCTCCAACTGCACACTGATATTTGGGCTTACAGGTATTGTTAGGGGTACTCAGAAGCTTTTCAGCAGTTTCTATTTCTACTTGTTTTTATCACAATTCTATACACTATTCTGATCTAGTTTTTCTCAGGATGTGTCCCAAAAAAAAATGAGACCCCCAGATGGTGGTTGCTGCCTCCGAGATGTTGCTCCAGTTTCTGCAAGAACAATGACAAATCCCATCTGGTGAAGTCCAGCTCCCCAGATGTGGATCCCCTGTGTTATCACAGGGGCTATCAGTGATGTCCAGCTTCCCTTGGAGTTATAAATCCTTGGAAGGATGTCCCTCTTCCTTTCTCAAGCTGTTTTTCTCCGTTTTGTTAAGGAGTGAGATAAGCACATTTCCTTTCTATACATTCCAAAGCTATAGTTTCAAGGATACAATCAATATTCCAAAATTATACCTAAAAAGGTTACCGTTACAGCACTCTTTAGGGACTGACTACAAGCAAAGAGCAACGTCCCTAATGCTGTAATTCAAATGCTCCTACATTAATCCAGGTTAATTGCAAACACAGGCTAGGTTCAGAGGCCTTCTTCCATGCTTTACTTTCCTCAGTTATTATTAGAATTTGCAGTCGTCCCATGGCTGGTATCCACACATATCGCAATCACAACTACACACATTTCCTTTCTGTGCCAGACACAAAACATAGCTTTGTATTTCACACCACCCAGTCCCTCCCAGTACACCCGAGTTCATTCCCGTTCCCCCCCAATGTCATCCACAGGATGCCCCAGTGTCCCCAGCCTTCGCCACAATGTCCCCAGTGTCCCCATTGTCCCCAGTTTGTCCCAGTATCCCCCAATATCCCCCAGTATCACCCATGGCTGAGGCTCTGCAGGCCCAGGCAGGCTCAGCCCTGCTCCAACATGGGATCCCATGGGACAGGGCACGCTGGGATTTGCCCCTACAGCTACCAAGTGTGTCCAGAGAAACTGCAAGGAGAGGGTGACCTCTGTCAGTGGGACCCCTCTGTGCACAGGTACCCCCACTCCTGGGGTGGCTTTGCCAGCTCCCCCAGGCACCTCCAGCCCTGGGAACCGGGAGCAAGTGGAAACCACAACTTTGCAAATGCTGCCTGTGCCAATAATGCAAGGAGAACTGCGGTGTGAAAAAGGAAATTTGTTTATTTTCAGAAGAACAGCAACAAGAATACAGAACACTTTTACATTGTAAGAATATTTGTAACAACAACAATCCATAGAACATATATACATTTTGTAACAAAAACAATCCAGAGAACCTATATACATAAGAACATATCTAGCAAAAATATATGAAACGTATTTGCAGAAGTTGAAAAAAAGCCCTAAATCCTATATCCTGAAGACGACAAAAAATTGTAAAACATATGTACAAATGGGTGGCATCTCTATCCGGGATGTCCATTGGTCCTGGAAGAAAAGCAAGTGCCATGGTCACTGCAGTCAGGCACAGAGGGCTCTTCCATGTGTCCCCAGGCTGGCTCACGCTGGCCCAGCAGGACTCTGCTACCAGAACTGAGCTTGGCTGGGTCTGGGATGGAGCTTGTGCAGCCCAAAGCGAGCACAGGACCAGCTGGGGATGGCCTCCAGAATCCAGTGCACAGGGTGCCACGTCCCTGAGCAGGGACCAGCCCAGCCCCAGCCTGGCAGCAGGGGACCCACTCTGCCTGTGGGGACCACATGCCTGTCCTGCTGCTGGCATTGCTCTTTATCCCAAGATCATGGCTTCTTCCTCATCTTTTTCATCAATGTCCATGTCCTCTAGGTAGTCTTCCATTTCCACTTCCATCTCTTCTTCCACATCCACATCCACATCGACCTCCATCTCCTCCTCTCCAGTCTCTTCTTCCTCCATTTCCACGTCCTCCACTGTATAAGTCTGCATATCCACTTCCATCTCCTCCTCTCCAGTCTCTTCTTCCTCCATTTCCACATCCTCCACTGTATAAGTCTGCATTTCCACCTCCATCTCCTCCTCTCCGTCGGTGACAGCCTGCAGAGGTGGCAGAACCTCAGAGTGGAGTCCCTGTCCCACACCAGGCCCACAGAGCTCCAGCCCACCCGGGCAGTTGGGGATGTCCACCTCCATGCAATGGCACCATACCTTCCTCAGGACAAATGGGAGCATCCTGTAGGGATGGGTGTCAAAATCCAGGCACTAGTGAGCTTTCAGGACTGATGGGGATAGCAGGGGCAGGTGACAAGGAGGGTGACAGCAGTGGGCAGGAGCAGAGCGAAGGGTGCGCTGACACAATGGCCAAGGGCTGTCTTGTGCTCTTTGCTGGGTGCTGGCAGTTCCATTTGGAACGGGGGAGGTGACATCACAGTTCCCAGGAGTCCAGGGCCAACCTGAAGTGGACAATGGAGATCATAGAATGATGGGATCCCTGAATGGTTGGGCTTGGAAGGGACTCTGAAGACCATCTTGTTCCAAGCTGAGCAATCTTTCCCCAGACCTTGGGGGAGCCCTGTTCCCAAGGATGGGGCATCCACAGCCTCTGTGCACAGCCTGGGCCAGTGCCTCCCCACCCTCAGTGTCAAACAGCAGCTTCCTTAGATCCAGCTTCCATCAACCTCCTGCAGTTGAAAGCCATCCCCCTTGTCCTGTCCCCACAGGCCCTGTTGAACACTCTGTCCCCTTCTTCCCTGTGGGACCCTTCCAGTCCTGCAGAGCCACAGTGAGGCCCCCCCAGTGTCTCCTCTTTCCAGGCTGAGCATCCCCAGCCCCACTTGGACAGCAGTCAGTTATATCAGGGGCAGTCAAGGCTGAAGGGTAGCAAAGAGCATCAGGAACTGAGAGATGGAAGCTTTAGGCCCAGGTTTGCCTCTAAATGTACAAAATTAATAGCAGTGGAGGGAAAGATGCTGAGACACTGGCTCTGTTCTAACTGGGGATTTTTTTCTTTTTCTTCTTGTCTGTCATGCTGACCCAGGTTTTTCTGTTTGAAAGGAAGCTTGGCACAATGTCCACTGTCTTCTCCATTTGTGAAACACTGAGCAGAGTCTGGGCAGGCTGATGATGCAGAACAAAACCTGCAAATATACTGGTGATCCTGGGCCTAAGGATGCAGCTAAACCCAGCCAAAAGTCATTTCTGGAAAGTCGAGCCTGGTTTACATTTTCTTCAGTTTGGCTAGGCCAACTTAACCAGTCATTTATATAAAAGCAAATAAAAAGCTCCAACAAAACAGACAAAATCCCAAACAAACAAACCCACGCAAACCAATCAAACTGATCAAAAACCACAAATCCCAAATAAAAACTAAAGGGAATGAGGAATTAATATAGTTGTGAGGATATCACAGCCGGCAAATGGCTGCTTCCCACAGGATCACCATAAAAAGCCACATATAACAGCTGCTCCAAATATACCCAACAGGAGAGCTATAAAAAGTGATACATGGCACCTTTGGGGGCAGCTCCACAGTAAGGTGAAGGATGAGCAGTGGTACAGATCCAGCATTCCCCACCCTCCAGGCTGCTGTTTGCTCCTGATGAAAGACCCTTGCAGGGCTGTGGCCCCTCTCAGTGCTGTGTAATTTGCACAAGGATATATCTTGTCTGCTATGCAGGAGTGTTCCCAATAAACCATGTTTCTCCTGACCATAACTTTTCTGGATTTCTACCATATGATACAAGAAACTTTTAAAAGACCAAAACACCTTGTGGGGAGGCATTTTTTCCTTTCTTCAGAGCACCTCTTCCTTTTGTTCTCTCCATAGCCTCTCACTTCATTTCTGCTGTTTTTTGGAGCATGTGCTTACCTCTTTCCTGACCCCCTGGGCTTGTTTTGGCTCTGGGTGTCATGGACACTATTAATTGTGGGGTTTTTCCCTCCATCTATTTCTGTCTCTTCAAGTGGTTTACCTTCATTTACCTGTTGGAGTGATGCATTTTTCTCACCCTTTATTACTTAGTGCTTTTTCTTCATTCTCTAAAACCAAATTCTCACTTGCCCCGTGGCTGTTAGATGCCATTATTGGGAGCATTAATTCTTTCTCTCCTGCTTGTCTGAGCTCTCACAGGGAGCTGAGAGCTCTTTGGGGTTCAACTTGACTCACTTCAGCGCCTTCCTTGGTGCTGCCTGTGTACTTGGACACTTGAAGGGAATAAAGTCTTGGTGTGGAGATTACAGCTGGGAAATGATGGCTCTTTTGAAGAAGACAAGAATGCTGTCGCAAATCTTTTCCAGGATAATCTGAGCACCTTGTTTTGGGGAGAAACAGGCTCTGATCAGCAAAGAGGTGGCTGTTGCAGGTACCCAGGTTTGGAGGGAAGGGTGCAGCTCCTGGGAGTGATTTTGTGGGGGGCTATAAGGTTTGTGTGGGCTCCCTGGAGCAGTGGGAACACCCCACTGGGAGATGCACATCAGGAAATGGGTGCACAAAGGGCCTGAAGTGTGACCAGCTTTGGTGAAGGTTGCCATAGGAAAAAATATTTTTAGTGGGATTTTGGACAATTTGAGGCTCCTTCTCATGTCCTTTGCCTGATGAACATTCCCCCTTTGCAAGAGCATGGGGAATCCTGAGCTCACACAATAAAAATCCCTGATAATTATATTTTTTTTCTATTTTTCAATGTTGTCATCCCAGCAGGAGTCAGAGTAAGAGAAGATGTGTGACCTGGCTGTTTTTAACTTTGTGACAGGAACAATGCCATGGGGAAGCTGCTGAGAGGAGCATCACTGCTCTGTCCTTAATTTTCCAGCACAACCGAGGATGATTTAAGAACCCAGGCACAGCCAAGACCTTTCCTCCTCCTGTGCTCATCAAGCAATCACTGCCTCATCACACCTCAGCTTCAAACACCTGGTTTGCATCTGGCTGACCTTGACTGCCCTACCTGGATGGCAAGATGAAGAGGTGGAAGTGTAAAAGATTGGGATTTGATGGGTGAGCTGTGAAATAGTGGCTGGTGCAGGCTGGTTTTGGGTAAACATCGTGTGCTGTGCCATGGAGGATGAGAGTAAATGGATTAAAGAGGAGATAAAAAGGGCAAGGCACCTGGTTAGCTCCTGTTAAAGAAAATGTTGGAAAAATAGGCATGTATAAAATATGTCAGAGATGGTCATTAACTGCACTGCAGGGTCAGAGCTCCTTTCATAATTGGCCATGTAGTGAATACCAGAAATTATTAAAAAAGTTCTTAAGGGCTGAGGGCTTTTACTGAATGACTGGGAGAAACAAAGGAATACTGTTTCTGGCAGAACTTTTATTATAATTTAAGCATGATCCTCTTTCTGACATAACAGCTGCTTGGAATAAACTGAAGTATCTTCTCCATTAGCTCTGGCAGGAGCTGGATAAAGCTTTCATTCAGGTAAACTTTCATCCAACATATGTCTCTAGAATAATAAATTTAATGGGAACCATCAAACCTATTGTCTGAGTAAGGATTGTGCTTAGGGCAAGAAAGAAGAGTAATTAGGAGTGGACAAACCATGAATTAGAGTGGGGAAATTATAATTGATGCTGGTTTAGGGGAATATTTAACTAAGCTAAGATAGAAGTCTACCTTCATTGCAGGCTAAGCTTTATAACAGAATTCTACTGGAGGAAATTTAGTAGTCCTGGGCTCCTAACAGACCTTTAGATACAAGTTTACCTCTGGTTGGATTAAACTCAGGGCTTGAGCAGGATTTTATGGCTTTGCTCTTGAGCCTTGGGCTAGAAATGCTCCTGTAAAATTCATGCCAAAGTTAGAGCTTCTAAAAATTTCCAAGAGTTTCAATGGAGAAAGGTCCACCTGGACTTTGGGGACAGTTTCTCAGAGCAGAACATTTCAAGTGCTATTGAACTGCATTCAAACTCCCTTTTATTGGGGCATAAATTTCACACCCTGCTCTATCAGTCTGACACGTTCTTTGAGAAGAGACAAACTTTACAAGCCACTTTAAAAATAATTTCACTGACAGGTTTGCAGCTCAGAGAATGTTAATAAACTGAAATGGCTTTTCACCCTGCAGTAGCCACTAAGTAATTATGATTGTCTGTAGGCAGACTAATGAAAGCAGCTGGTAACAACCTAATGACAATTTGAACCAGCCCTCTGCTCCACAGACACATCCCTTTTCTGTCCCTGCTTTTCCTGCATCCAGTGCTTCCCAGAGAAGTTTAGTGTTGCTTGATGGTCAGGTAAAAACAGCTTTTGTAGGAGTGGTGCTGCTCTTCTCTGAGGTGGAGCTTCACCTGGGCTGCTGCCATGCTGGGCTCACCCCACAAAGTCCAGTTCTGCAGGAGCTGGGCAGCATGGAGAGCTTTGATAGCAGAGCATGGCAAAACTGGAGTGGAGGGATTCTGGCTCAGTGTGCCCCTCAGTACCAGACAGCCTTAGTTATTGAAAAATCTTGAGTTCAAAGAGAAGATGTTGCTGTTTTGTTCTAATCTTAGCTTGCTTTCAATACAGTTTTCCCTGGCACTTCAGATACTGTTTTTCTCTTGCTTTCAATAGTCTGTCATCCCAGATGACCTTTAAAGGTCCCTTCCAACCCAAACCATTCTGTAATTATTTGAATACATGATGAATACCAACATGTGTTTTACCCTTATTGTGGATGATATTACATCATGTCTGGCCTTTTGGGGCTCTTCTCCAGGACCTTGGGACTACACTCACTCCTATTTGCTCTTCATTGTTTTTTTGCTTACCAGTGAGCATTTTCAGTTCTGCCACCCATGTTTAGAGCAAGTTTTCTGTGAGTCACTGCACCAAACACCAGGTCAGTCCAAAAGAGCATTAAGAAGTATCCAGATGTATTTCCCCTTTTTCCTTCTGGGTACATGCTGCTGTTTTGAGCACTCTGGCTTTCTGAGCTCCCTCACATGTCTTGATCCTTTTCTGGATAACCAGAGGGGTATGAGGATTAAATCCTGTCTCAGCTCTGAGGTCTGGCTTTTGAAAAGTCCCAGTCATCCTCTCCTACTCATCTCATCCTGGCCTTGCTGGAAATATTATCCCTTCATGGCATTGTTGTTCAGCTTTGGGGCATTCTGGCACTGCTTTTCAGTGAAAGTTTTGGAGACTTTGAAAGGGTTCCTGGTGTGGGAATGACAATCCTCAATGCTAATGCTTGATGGGGGTTGCAGTGGCCCAAGTTGTGAAACCTTCTGAAAAACATTGTTTGTTCTTTTTTGCTTGACTTTTCCTTGACTGTTTTCATCAACAGGTTAGGAGGTTTGGGGATGTCTTTTCAAAGTGAATTTCAATGATTCTCCTGTCTGGCATTTCAAAGGGGAACAGTGGTTTTGGGTTATTTTAACTAGCAGCTGCTTATAATCCAATGAGCTAACTGCCTTTAATTAACCATAATATATTCCAGGAGAGCAGAATAACAAAGGAACAAAACCAAGAGGGCACAACTCTGTGACTGAACCTGGACTTCCCCCTTCCCAGGTGCAGGATTCTGGGCAGCCCTGTAACCCTTTGCTGGCCACTTGGAGCTCTGCCATGCAGTGCCTTGGGTTTCTGGAGAGGGCAAAGCATCCAATCCCTCAGCTCCAGGTTCACACTTGTACAGTCACCTGCAAACCCAGAGGCCAGTGGCTATTTCTGTCTGTGGGATTTGCACACTGGAGCTTTGATTTTGAAAGTTTGGGCAGCCTGGCTGCTCAGGGAGGAATCTCTCTGCCTTGAGGGTCTCTGAGCTCTCTCCTCTGCGTGAGGGGCTCGAATCTGTTCTTTCCTCACCTCCTTATCTGCAGGATTCTTGGTGGAGGCTTTTGCAGAAAGGAGAGCATGGCAGGAGTGCTGAAATGAAACAGTTATGTCTGGAGTCTGGCTTTAGGTAGTTGATTCATCCCTTAGCTGCTGGGCCTTAAAATTCTTTAAACTCCACATGTCATCTCCTCATACCAGTGTGGGACTGAGACAACACTGAGCTTCTGGGCTTTTCCTGTGTTAGCAGAACAAACTATTGCACTTCTAAACTGTGCACATCAGCACTAACTGTTATAAATGAGAAGCTTGACTAGGCCAATATTCAAGCAACAATCAATTTATTAATAATATGGTAAAGTATGAGCAAAATAGAGATGGGTATGGTGGGGGAAGTTTTCCCGCCAACTGCACGCTGATATTTGGGGCTTACAGGTATTTTTAGGGGTACTCAGAAGCATTCTCAGCAGTTTCTCTTCCAATTTTTTTTACTCATCAGCAGTTTTTATTCCCAATTTTTACATCACAATTCTATACACTGTTGTGATTTAGTTTTTCTTCAGGATGCATCCCAAAAAGGAGGATCCCCAGATGGTGGTGGTAGTTTCCGAGACGTTGGTCCAGTTTCTGCAAGAATAAAGACGAATCCCATCTGGTGAAGTCCAGCTCCCCAGATGTGGGCCCACCTTTTTAATTACAATGACCATAAATCTCATAACAGTGATGTCCAGCTTCCTTTGGTTGAAATTATAAATCCTTGAGATGATGTTCATCTTCCTTTCTCAAGCTGTTTTTTCTCAGTTTTGTTAAGGAGTAAGATAAGGATATTTTCTTTATATGTATTCCAAAGCTATAGTTTCAAGGATACAAGCAATATTCCAAAATTATACTTCAAAGGTTATTATTGCAGCACTCTTTAAGGCCTGACTACAAGCAAAAAGCAACATCTTTAATGCTTTAATTCAAATGCTCCTAAATCAATCAAGGTTAATTGCAAACAAAAGACAGGTTCAAAGGCCTTCTTCCATGCTTTACTTTTTTCAGTTATTATTAGAATTCGCAGCTGTCCCATGGTCGGTGTGCACACACATCGCAATCCCAAATACACACATTGCCTGTCTGTACCTGACACCAAACACAGCTTTGTATTTCACATACCCTGAGGCTCCACCCCACTCATTACACACATCAGGGGGGAGCTGCTTATACTGCTCATCTCTGCCCCTGGAAGAGAGGCATTCAAAGAATGAGATGCCCCCTAGGATTCTGGTTGTGTGCTTTCCTCAAAAACATGGTGAGATGAGGTGTGTAGGACTCATTTCTTCAGAAGGGCAGGAGAAACCTCTGAAGGCCTCCCCTAAAGGGCCTCCTTACCCAGCAGTCTGACACAGATTTGCTTCTGAAGAGCTTTGTAATTTGTCCTTATTATGCTCTATCTGTGATTTAATGAAAGCCTCTTTTTCTACTGTAATTGAGCTCTTAATCTCATCTGAAAAGCAGAGCACAATCCCTTCAGAGATGGTGTCTGAGTAACAGCCTGTTTGTGTTTCCTCTGCTGTGCTGCTGCTCATGGAGCTGCTCACTCCTCATTTAAAAGCAGATTTCTCTGAGTCAAAAATACATCAGTGATGCCACACAGAGTAGGTTTGAATAGAAAACTCTTCCACTGACCAACTGAGCAAGCAAGATCTTCCCTGGTTCTGCAAAGAATATAAAGTTGGGAGTTTCCCTAGGGAGCACCTGAGGCCTCATGCAGGTGATGCTCAGCAAGAGACACCTGGGCACGGCAGCTGTCAGCTAAACAATTGGCTCTGGGCAGGTAAGAGTTGGCAGGAGGTAAGAGTGGAAAGTCAAAAAAACAGCATGCTGAAAAACTTGTAATAGGAATAATGACCTCAGTGAAAACCCCTCCATCTTAAAGATTCAAAAAGCACTTTTACAAAAATCCACAAAAATGTCCTGATTTTGGTCAGTCTGATCTTCCTAAATAGCATTTTGCAATCAGAATTAGGAGTTGAGAGACACTCAAGAAGGCTCAGCAGAGGATTTTTCATTGGGACCTTAGTACATATCTTTTACTGTGCTGTAGTTTGGAAGGAGGCCCCGAGCTCCAGCTGCAGCCTGGGGAGACCCTGTAGACATAAACACTCCCCAGAGCTGCTGTGGGACTGACCCAGAACCAGAATCTGGAGGGAACTGTGTCAAATACTTCCCACTAGAAAACACTTGAAGCTTGATCCACACTTCTCAGTTCAGAGCACAGGCAGTGCCAGGAGTCACCAGTTTGCTGCTGCTCTGTGCAGGACTGGTGGCTGTGAGTGGCAGAGCTGTGGGGTGAACAGGCTGATGGCTTTTTGAGGCACACAGAACCTTCCATCTCTACTGCCCTGTCCCCAGTACAGAGTGGATTTTCCTAGAGAAATACCTGGAGAGTGGAAAGGATGAAGAGAAAATCATTCCCTGCCCGTGGATGCTGTGCTTGTTGCAAACACATGAGTTACATCTGGTAGGAGTCCTTGCTGCCAATCCACAGGGATTCCAGGCTGAGATCAGCTCAGCTCTGTCATTTGCCAGGAGATTGAGGATCAGACTTTGCACCACACTTCCAGAGCTGCCCTGACCCAGCCTGCAGAGCAAGAAAGGATCAGGATTGGGTTCCAGCTCTGTTTTCAGCACTGTTTTATTCACCCTGAGGGGACAGCAGGAGGCTGCTGGCGCCTTTGCCTTGGGAATTGGAGATCATGGCTGCTCTTGTCCCTCTTCTGCTTGCCACTTGAATTTTATCTGTAAAAGGGCAACAGCCTTTTTCGATCAGTGCTTCCCAGAGTGCTTTCATGACAGGGAACTTGGGCTTTTGGTTGCAGGCACCATGATGAGCAGATCTTGAATACTCACAAATCCCTGAGCACAAAGTCAAGGAGAATAAAGCAGCCTCACAGGCCATATTTGCAGTGCACAAACACAGCCCTGTTGCTGCTGCTGCTGCTGAAATAGAATCAACTGACAGAGGCCATCACAGAAATTGCCTCTCAAGTGTTAAATTAAATGAAAAAATCCACCAGGAGGAAGAAAAACCAGAACTTCTTGACTCCCTTCCTTGTTTCATCCGAGCAGCAGCAGCAGCAGCAAATGGAGATGCCCAGAGGTATTCCCAGCTGCTGCTGATCCCAGCTGGAGCCCAGCCTGCTGCCCAGTCCCAGCGGGAAGCTGAGCCCAGCCCGGGCAGCTCCCGCAGTGTCGGGAGCTCAGCGCACGCGGGGCCAGGCCCAGAGCCCCGGGCACGGCCGCCCATTGCGGGGCAGCGGCGCAGACGGAATGTCCTGCGGCCCAAACCTCCTGCTCCTGCCACACAGCGCCAGCCTTCTCCCCCTCCTCCTCCTCCTCTCCCAGCATGGCACAAATTCCAGCTCGAAGGAGGCTGCCCCAGGGAGGGCTCAGGCTCCTGCTTCAGCCTCAGGCTCCCTGCAGAGGAACAGGGCATCTTTCAGGCACTTCCACAAGCTCAGGGTTCCCATTTCATGGGGAATCTGGGCTGAAAATGGCCTTGTTAAGAAGGAAAATAGCAGAGGGAATGGATTGGAAATTATTAGGAAAAATGACCCTTCTTACAGACAAAGTTCACCAGGTCATTCCCTGCATTTCTCCTTTACAGATTCTTTCACTCATCTCCTGAGAGGTCCAGTTGTTCTGCTGCTTTCCATGAACTGATTTTTATCACTGCATGAGATGTAGAAGCAGCGGAACTGAACAAAGAAAGCAACTCCATCTGTCAGCCCATTTTCATCTTCTAGATCACTTTCAAGGTGTCCATGGGGATGATGGAATGATTATCACACAGCTCTCCATTTCTGGCTGCAAGCTCTGGAGATTCTCTCTCGGCATTCAGTCAGGCTTGCATTCCCTAACAATTCCTGGGAGCCCGTCATGGTTTCTTAGGGTAGAACAAAAACAATGAAAATTTCACCAATGGCACAACAGCCCAGCCCACAAGGAAAAGAAAGAACAAGTTGTCAACTTCTCAAACCTTAGTCTTTCTTTGCTGAAAGAGTCGTGCTGCACGCACGGTGTGGAAAGGCAAGAGAAGCTGCAGTTGGTGGCACATCTTGTGACAGAAGCTGCACCTCGTTCTCCAGGAAAGGTTCTTGGAAAGAGCAAACAGGACTGAGGAGAAGATGATGGGAAAACTGAAACAGCTTGTAAGAAATGAAATTAAAATGGAGAGAACAAATCCAAGACATTTTACTCTATTTATTTTTATGCTCCCCTTTTCCATCTTGCACTAATTCTCCATCCCATTAATTCCAAATGGATCTCACCTCAAAGATCCATGACTTAGCATGTTTTAGACACTGTCAAATACCATGAGCTACACACACTTTGCCTTCCCCTGGTTTTCTTGGAGAGCAGTGCTGGAGAGGTAAGTGCAGTTGTGGGTCAGGTACAAATTCTGCATTCAGGGAATGCGTTCCGATAGTGTTTGACCCTCAGCAGGGACAATGCACAGCAGCGACCAAGGGGATTCCTGTGCCGCTGTGCAGGAGTGCAGACTCTGGGTCTGGGCTGAACACGGCAAAGTTCCCGTGTTTGGACAGGCTCAGGGGCTGCCCCCGGGGAGCGTTGGGCTCGGCACAGGGGTGAATGGGCAACGGACAAACGGACACGGGGAAAAACGGCCCCGGTGCTTCAGTTGCAGCAGCAGCAGCGGCGGCGGCGGCAGCAGCGGCAGCAGCAGCGATAGCAGCGACATTTTAGATTCTTGCTTGTCCTCTCCTCTCCCGCAGTCTCGCACCCTCTCCCGGTCTCCCTTCCCCGGCGGCCCCTCCTCTCCCAGTTTCTCTCTCTCCGTGCCCGGCCGGGCCATGCCCCCGTCCGGCCCCCGGCCCCGGGCGGGGCTGCCCCGGCCCCAGCCCCGGCCCCAGCCCCGGGCGTCCCGCCGCGGTCTCGCCTCCGGCCGGCTCTGGTCGTACTGGCGGTGGCGCTGCTGGGCGGGCATCAGTTCCTGGGGATGGGGCGGCATCGCCTCCCTTTGGCTCCGCCTGGCCCGGCCCCATCACCGGCCCCGGCCCCGGCCCCGACCCCGGCCCCGGCCCCGGCCCCGGCCCCGGCCCCGGCCCCGGTTCCTGCCGGGGCCCGCGGAGGACACAGGCGTCGCGGCCGCTCCCGCCGCCTCCGCTGCGGCTTGCCCGGCCCGAGCTCCGCCGCTCGGCAGCGCGGCCGCCGGCACCGAGCCGCCGCTGTCCCGTTGCAGGGAGCGAACGCCCGGGGATGGCCGGCCCGGGGCCCTTGAGGGGCGCTCGGGGGCCGTTGCCGGCCCCGGGCCGAGCGCTGCCAGCCGCGTCCCGCCGGCAGGGAAGGCGCAGCAGGGCCTGAAGCAGCAGTACCGGGTGGGCTCGCTGCTGGGGCGCGGCGGTTTCGGCAGCGTCTTCGCGGCCACGCGTCTCTCGGACGGCGCCCCGGTGAGCGGCGGGGCCGGCGGCGGGCGCAGGAGAAGGGGGGAACGAGGAGGAGGAAGAGGGCAGAGGATGGGGCTGGGCAGCGCGGACGGCGAGCTGACCCTGCTGCTTCCCTTGGCTTGCAGGTGGCCATCAAAAGGGTGCCACGTTACTCCGTCCGGCATTGGGACAAGCTGGTGAGTGAGCGGGGCCAGCGGGAGAAGCCGGGCCGTGCCGGGCGGGGATGAGTTGAGGCCCGGCAGGGTGGGAGCCACCAGGACGCCTCGAGGGAGAGCGGGCGTGGGGCCAGCGCAAGGCGCAGAGCATCCTGGGCTGGCTGAGGCTTGCCGAGCCCCGGCACGGCATCAGCCCCACTGACGGCATCGTGCTCCTCCCGCAGCCCGACGGCACCAGCGCACCCCTGGAGATCGTGCTTCTATCCAAGGTGTCCACTGGCTTCCCTGGTGTGGTCCAGCTGCTGGAATGGCGTGAGCTCCCCAACGACATCCTGATGGTGATGGAGCGGCCGGAGCGCTCTCAGGACCTGCAGCATTTCATTCGGGCACGGGGCTTCCTGCCTGAGGAGGTCGCGCGGGAGCTGTTCCACCAGGTGCTGGAGGCCGTGCGGCACTGCACCAGCTGCGGGGTCCTGCACAGAGACATAAAACCAGAGAACATCTTGATTGACCTGGCCACAGGGCAGGCCAAATTGATTGACTTTGGCTGTGGCACCTACCTGCAAGACACAGCCTACATTCACTTTGCAGGTGAGCCCATGCAGGGGTGTGCTCCTGGTCCCAGCATCTCATGGCCCAACATCTCACAGCCCAAACTGGGTGTGGCACCGGGGATTCTCCCTTTTGCTGCCCTTCATAGCTCTGAGTCTTTGGCTGAGTTGCTTTTGAGCATGGCTGAGTGGGGAGCCAGCTTCCAGCCCTGCTGGCAGCCTTTGCCCACCACTCTGCCCAGGACTGGGGCTGGGGCTGGGGCAGCCGGCAACAAAAACACCCGTGGGTGGGGGTAGCAGAGAGGGTTTGCCAGAACCTGTGCCCCAGCCAGTTTTGTGTGCAGGTGAGAAAGGGCTTTTGACTGCTCAACTCACCTGGTTTGTCTTGGGTTCATGTTTCTTGGGGCAATGCAGGCAGGGAGGATGAAGGCATGGTTTTTCCCCAGCACTAAGTGGGTTTTTCCTTGTCATGGTTGGACCTTGCCAGGGCTTCTGCTGCTCTCTAACAACACCAGTGGATTCCTTTCGAACCCCAAGTCTGTACACAAGTCCCGTGTGCAACTGGGGCAGCCCCCACAGGCCCAGGGAGGGTGGGGCCAGGCTCTGGGAGCAGCAGCATCCCCCTGCTGAACTCCATCTGTATTCCATAGGAACACGGTCATACAGCCCCCCAGAATGGACCCACTTTGGCTGGTACTATGGCAAGCCAGCTACCATCTGGTCTCTGGGCATCCTGCTGCACCAGATGGTCTGCGGGGAGCACCCCTTCAGGACTGGAAAGAAGATCAGCTGGGACCATCAGCTCTCACTGCCACAAAGGCTCTCTCAAGGTAGATCCTCATCTCTGGGCATGGGGGGAATACCAGTGCTGGGAGACAGCAGCAGGCTTGTGAGCATCCCGCTCTGGCAGCTGCTGAGGTGGCACATGTCCTGCTCTCCTGCTCTCCTCCAAAACAGGGAATGGATGGGAAAGTTTAGGCCCCGCTCTGAGCACATCCAGCATGGGCTGGGCACGGGAACAGTGGGGCAAAGCCAACAGGAGCCTTCTCCAAGTGACCGGCGGTTTCTGGTTTCTCTGCCCAGAGTGCCAAGATCTGATCAGGCGGTGTTTATCCATGCTGGACGTGGAAAGGCCCTCCTTAGAAGAGCTGCTCTGTGACCCTTGGATGCAGGATATTCATCTGCCCTAGAAGAAGGGAGAGAGCCACAGGCACACTGTGATGCAGGGCCCTGGTAAGTTCCAGCTCCACACATGCCTTGGCCATGAGTAGCAAAGGAACCCAGACTTTTTTGTCCTTTTTTGTCCTGCCTGTGTCACTGCCCAGGGCTCATCAGATGGGAACACACAGCCCTTGTGCTGGAGCTGAGCTGTTCTGCCCAGCACCGGTAGCACAACAACTTGATTTGGTTGTCCTGGTTCCCTGACAGCTGGGGCCCTGGGCAGAACCCTGAGAGCCTGGTCTCACCCGAGGAAGGAGAAGGAGCCCCTGGAGAAGCTGTACTAGGTGGGCCAGCTGCTTCTGGAGACAGCGAGGACGACATCAGGGATGGCAACCTCTTCGTGGACCTGGCCACTGGCCATCTGAAGATGATGGACTTCAATTCTGGCCCCTTCTCCAAAGCCAGGCTCCACAGCGAAATTGCAGATGAGTCCACACGGAGGGGGATGCTCCCAGATTTGGGCATTGCACAGCCTGGCCAGGAACCAAAGTTTCCCCCTTTGCTGGGGCAGATGCAGCTAATCCTTCAGTCGGCTGCCCAGCTGCTTTTGGCAGGGCTGGGGGAATGGGCTGGGCTGGGTATGAAATGGGAGTGGGCTCCTGGCCCTGCCAACAGCCCCCAGCACCCACCGTGCCCCGGGCTGGGGCTGGGGCAGCCAGCCCGACACAAACAAACCCCATGGCAGGAGCAGAGGTGGGACTCCAGAACCTGTGCAGGGGCTGCTTTGCTGTGCAGGCAAGGAAGGGCTTGGGCTGCTGCACTGCCCTTGTTTGCTTTGGGATCACCATTATTGTGGGGGCAGTGCAGGGGGAAAGGGAGAAAGCCTGGGCTTCCCTCACCTGTGGGTGGGTTTTTCCCTGGCATGCAGGGGTTGGACTTTTCTCAAGCCCCTGGCAGAGATAATATTTTTTACCTAGTTTTCCCTTTTTGTCTGTAATCTATTTTCAATAATTGGTTGTTTGTTTTTCTAGAGGAAGCGTTCCAGGTGGGCTCCAGTCTGGATCAGGAAGTGCTTGGGATCATCTGTGGCATGGATGGGCCGTGTCCTTGGAGAAGGCTGAGGACATTGTTTGGGACCAGCTTTTCTTCCAGCAGGGGATGGCGTGAGGTGGGTCCCCGTCTGCTTGGCATGGTTGCATCAGAGCTTCTGGGAGATGGCAGCGAGCACAGGAGCATCCTGCTCTGGGCAGCTGCTGAGGAGGTGAATGTGCCCTGGCTGGCTGCAGGCTGGGCACATGTCCTGCCCTCCTGCTCTGCTGCCAAAGGACGCAATGATGGGCAGCTCTGGGCACCGCTCTGAGCACGGCCAGCATGGCCTTGGCACCGCAGGCGGCTGGGACAAGGGCACAGGAGCCTTCAGCTGATGGGCGCTTTCTGCTTTCTCTCCTTGCAGCCGGGCTCTGCGGATGCTGAGGCTGCTCTGGGCTCTGCCAGGGCTCTGCTGGGGCTCAGCACCGGGCCAGAATCTGCCAAAGAAGAAATGGTGTGACCTGCAGCACAGACTCACTTGAGCATTTTGGCAACACAGCTCAAGTTGGCAGTGTGTTCACCTCCAAGTGAAAACATGACACCCCTCAAAAACTAAACTTGTTCAATAACTTTTGAAATGGGATGACCCCAAATGACATTTCTCAGCTTGCTCAAGCTGTAGCTCAGCCCTTCTATGAACAGTTCACTCCCCCAGTAAAAGTTCTCTTTTACTTTCCAACTGCTCCCTCTTTTCCCACAGTGAGTTCCCAGCCCATTGCAGTCTCCATCACACTGTTGCCTTCCTTGATGTCCCTCACAACAGGGAAGAGGGAGCCCCAGGCTTAGGGGATTCTTCCTGTCACTGGCTGAGAAGCAGCAATGTCTCAGATGTCAATGGGATTTTAGTGTAATTCAGAGTCACTCTCCTGCCCTCAGGTCTGTTCACTGCTGAGTTCCCACTTCCCTTTTTCCTTGTCCTTGCAGCAGGATGAGCTCTCTGAATCCCCTTGAGCCTCCCCACTCTTCCCAGCCCACCCACCCACCTCAGTGATGCCAAAGCTGAAGCTTCTCTGTCTCCTCTGGCACACCAGTCCAGTGCCCTGTGCAGGGAGCCCCAACCCCAGAGCACAGCACACAACAGTGCAGTCTGGGCTGGAGCAGCTGCCCCTCAGCCCTGGCTTGGCTCTTTGTGGCAAGGGAATGCTCCCTGTTTCCAGCTGTCCCTGCAGGATGGCCCCAGGGCAGAGCCCAGCGGGGCTCCCACTGCAGCCCCTGGAGCTTGGGGCAGACAGTGCTCCCAGAGCTGAGGTTCCTGGGGAGCACCCGGAGCTGTGCCTTGCACTCTGTTGCCGTGTGTCACAGTGCAGGCTGGCTAGTGCTGTGTGACTGCACCAGCGCCTGGTTTGACTGACAGGGGCCTCGCCCTGTCACATCTCCCCCAAGGCTGCAGAATTTCACTGGCCAGAGTCTGACAAAGCACAGAGATCAAAGCAATGAAATTATCCAGACTGGGCTTTTCAAAGGCCCTTTGGAAGGAAGGGCTTGAGAATAAATGCTCTCTGTTTGCCACATGAACATCGAGGTGAGTGGTCTCTGTCTCCAACTCACTCCCCCTCCAGCAAACATTACAGCCTCCCATCCCTCACACATCCCCCTTGTGCCTCCCCACTGCCATGTCCTGTCAGGGCTCCCTCAGCCCCTCATCCCTTCCTGGCCCCGTCCCCTCAGGGTCTCCCCCAGCCCGGCCAACCTGCCCAGCAGCAGCGCCGCAGCCCCACAGCAGCTCCAGAGCAGCCCCATCCAGAGTCACCTCGGAGCCCTCAGCAATCCAACCAGCACCACACGGGTAGGAGGACACGGATGGCGCTTCCTGCCTGGCACAGGGCTTGTGGCCATCTCCAGGCACCGCTCTCACAGGGATCCCCACAGCTCTGGCCCCTGACCACCTGCTTGTTGGCAGCACAAAGGCTTCAGCAGAACCACCAAAGTCCTAGAGGCTTCTGGCTATTTTCTCTGCTACACTGCATGCCTGGACAGCTTGCTGAGCCCAAGCACCCTTTTTCCCCTCTTCCCCTATGCCCTGGAGACCCTGGGAAGCAAAAGAAAGATCCTGGGAGTCTGTGTATTACAACACACTCTATATACTAAAGAAAAAATAAAAGAAGAACAGTCTCAAAGAAATAGAAAATTCCCACTGGTTCAAGTGGCCCCAGCAGACAGAGCCTCTGGGCTCAGCTCTCTGCAGAGCTCCAGCAGGGCAGACAGCCGAGCCCTGACAGATGAGGCCGTGTCCTCCATGCCCTGAGGAGCTGATCCTGCAGCCTCTGCAAGACAGAAGATCGCTCACTCTGTAGTGACTGGAGAACATACAATGTTTGAAGTGCCACATCTGACACGGCACTGCTGATGTCCTCTGTCAGCTGTTCAAGGGCTGAAAGAGAGGAACAGAGCCATAGTCAGATCCCGGACCTGAGGGGACCCGAGTAGAGCCCCCTGCGAGGGCCATCCCAGCCAGCTCTAGCCATGGACAGGAGGGAGTAGAGGCCAACGGGACCAGCCCGAAGCTGCTGGCCACGAATCCCCCACGTGGCCCTGAAATCTCTCTGTGCTCTGCCCACGCCGCCCCTCGGCCGCACAGGGAGCAGAGCCCTCCGCAGCCGGGGAAGGGCTTGCAGCTCCCCCCGCCAGCCCCCGCTGCCAGCCCGCTGCCCTCACTCACTGTAGCAGATGAACCGGAGCTCTTCCTTCTTCCCCTTCAGGTGCTGCCCGGCCATCCCTGGGAACACAGATCCTGTCACGGCCCCAGCGGCACAGCTCCCTGCCAGCGGCGCTGCCGGCGCTGTGGCCACACGCCCTGCTGGCCCGGCAGGGCTCAGCCCGGCCCTTGCCACACGCTGCCGGCCCAGGGCACGGCTGCCAGAGGGCGGCAGCAGCGCCGAGGCCGGGCGGGGCTCCACGGCGCCGGGCCCGGCTGGCGCTGCCGGGGCAGCAGGCGGGGCTGGGGCCGAGCTGCGGCGGGCCGGGGAGGGAGCCCGGGCTCGTGGCTCACCCATGAACCTGATGGCCAGCACTTGCAGGGGCTCCTGTGGGCTCTGCAGGTATGGCAGGGCCCAGCGCAGGTGCTCGGCCGCTCTGCTGCTGTCCTCTGCCAGCGGGAGAGAGCAGCAGGAGGGAAGGGTCGGCGCGGGCTCAGCCCCTCGGGCGGGCGCTGCCTGCGCCCAGCCCCGGCCTCCCCTGCCCGCACAGCCCTGAGGCGCGGCCAGCAGCCGCTGGCGCCGGGCTCTGGAGGGGGCAGAGGGCCGGCTGCTGCCCGGGAAGCCGCGGTGCCGGCCTGCCACACAGCCCCACTGGGCCGGGACTGCATCGGCCCCCGGCTCGGGCCCACCGGAGCCTGGAGAAGAGCCCGTGCAGCCTCTGGGTGCAGCAGTGGGCAGGGGCACAGCTGCCAGCCCCGCACTCTGAGCACTGCACTCTGGGGGCTTCTCCAGGCTGAGGCTGGGCCTTACAAGCTGTCCTTACCAGGCACTCAGTGAAATTCCACAGCTTCTGGTTCTTCACAAGTCTTTCAAGATCCCTCCTATTCAGGAAATTGGCCACACAAAACAGCAGTTCCCGAGAAGCCTGGAGAGCAGCAGAGATGGGGAGATGGCCCCACAGCCCAGAGTGCAGGACCCGTGTCCCTGTGCCAAGGCCTGGAGGAGGCTGCAGCCCGGCAGGCGCCAGGGCAGGAGGCAGCCGAGCCCACTGCTAGGGGGACAGCAGCAGCCCATGAGTCCTCACCTGTGCCACAAGCTGATTGTCATTATGGCAGTGGAAGAAGAGTGGCAGCAGGCTCTGGCACAAGGGTGTCTTCAGGGCCTTTTTTCCCTTTTCCAGTGGAAGAGTCACCAATGTTCGGAAGAGCAGTATGGAGAGCAGCTGCACCTGGCTATTGTTCTGTATGAAAGGAAGAAAAATAAAACTCAGCATTGCGTGCATGGGGCTCATCTTGGCACAGGCCTGCTAATCCACAGGGCACAAAGTGTCCGGGCAGCAGCCAGTGGCCGTGGCTGGGGTCAGCGAGCCTTACGTGGTCAAAGAGTGGCAGGAGCGCCTCAAGCAGCTGCAGTGTGATGGGGCTGGGTATCAGCATGTCATTGTCCAAGATGATAAAGCTGAGAAGCATGACTGTCATGCTAACTATCTCTCCATCTGTGTCCCACAGGAGCTTCACAAGACTTTCAGTCAGGCTCCACATTTTTTCGGTCTGTGCGGAACACAAGTTGGTGAAACGCCATCCTGCTGCTGCAGGGCCTGGAGGCCAGAGGTCTGTCCCGAAGCACTTGGGCAGCTGAACAGGGAGGCAGGAGAGCTGGGAGCAGCTGCCCCGGCACCCAAAGCCCAGCCAAACCCAAGTGACTGCATTCCCCAGCTCAGCCTCAGCCGCTGCCCCCTTCTCACCATGGAGGGCTCCTCAATGAGCTCGAGAAGGGCCCTGAGCGCCAGGCGATGCCTCTCCCTGCACTCGCTCTGCAGCTGCCTTGACAAGACTTGCAGGACTCTATTAGCACCACGTTCACTCAAATCCAGGCACGCGAGGACCTGAAAGGCACAGGGCAGTGACAGGAGACCTGGCTGGCAGGATCCCAGAACCTCACAGGGCTGGGCCCAGGCAGCAGCACAGGGCACGGGCACCGTCCCAGGGAGCTGCGGCTCCGAGAGGGCAGAGAGCTGGGAGGGAGCTGAGCAAGGCAGCGCTGGCCATCAGGCTCACCTCCACAAGGAAGGCCAGGGCGGGCAGCTCCCAGCGTGGCTCCTGTGTGCTGAGCAGCCGGAGCAGGTAGCGAGCGATGCGGGAACACAAGGGGATGGAGACACAGCACATCTCCCAGGCAGGAGAAGAAGGAACCAAGACTGTGGTCCAGGGGGCAAACTTTTGTCAGGACTGACTCACAGAGGTCTGGTCTTTCCCCAGCATCCTGCAAGGGGCCCTGGCCTATTTGGGAGGCAGCTCCTTGTGGGCACCCTCCTCTCCCAGCCTTTTCCAGTCTGCTTGGCCATCCCTTGGTCACAAGGCCCTCTGTCTCACAACCATGGGGACTGTGTGGAGCTCCCTGGGCACAGAGCACAAATGTCAGAGGCAGTGGGGAGAAGGGGGTCTCACCTGGCCAGCAGACCCACGGCACAGTGGTGGGTGTCAGCGCACAGCAGTGTGTCCCAGCCAACAATTGCGTTCCATTGCCACCACCATGTCCTCCAGCTGCATTCTGCAGAGCAGGGACTTGAGGGTCTGCACTGCAAACCTGAGTGCAGAGCAAAGCCCAGGTCACGCTGGGAGCACTGGCTCCTGTCTAGGGACATGACAGGGATAGGAGGAGTGGGATGGAGCCCCTGTTGGGGCTGGTGGCAAGGCCATGCTCTTCCTGGCATCCCTTCCAGAAGGTATCGACATCTTCTGGCATATCCAGAGTGCTGAAGAACACTTGGAAGAGCAGATGCACAGATACGTGGGAGGAAACACACCGTCACCATATGTGGGACACCGGGCACCTGGAGGATCTTCCACATCACCACAGTTGCCTGCAAAGGACAAAGTCCCCTGAGACAGTGCTCAGTGGCAAGGTGTCCATGTGGCAGGGCCTAAGCAAAGGAGGGAGAGGCCCAGGGAGACACAGGGGGAGCACAGGGCCTGGTGCCCCTGAAGCTGCCCCGAGGCCAGGATTCAGCCCATCACCTGAGGGAGGGAGATGCAGTGGGGGAAGGAGGATGGAAAGCTGCTGGAGAGGCGGCCTTGGAGCCAGCAAAGGCCAGTTTCAGAAACTCACAGCCAGGACAAAGACATCGGTTTTGTCCCCATCAGACGTGCAGGTGCTGTGCTCTGGCCAGCTCCCCAGCACATCCAGGAGTATCAGCAGCACTGGCTCCGCAGTCCTGGGCGAGGACATGATGCTCTTCCACATGGTCAAAGCAGCTCTGTGGGGTTAGAGCTCTGTCTCAAGGGGGGTCTCAGACACAGCACCGTGGCCTGGGCAGCAGTGGGGATCTGAGCTGGCTGCCAGCTCTGCCTCTGCCCACTGGCCCTCACCAGCAGCACCCAGGCAGCCCAGCCCTGTGGGGACAGGCCCCTGAGGGGCAGTGAGGGAGCATGGCAGCAGGCTTGAGGGCTGAATGCAAGGGCTGTCAAAGAGAGCAGCAAGAGGGCCCTGTAACTCTCTGTTGGTCAGACACCTGGACCAGGCTGTACAGGGGAATGGGCTGGGGAGCCCTGAGCCCTCTGGGCAGGTGGGCCCACCCACCCAAGCAGACCTGCCACCCCCCCGAGCCCTGGCAGCGCTGGTGCCCATCTCCTGCCCCAGAGACCTGTGCTCCCAGGGGCTTCTGTGCCAGAGGGAGCCAAAGCCCACGTGCATTGGGGGCTGTGCTCCTTCCTGCAGGGGCTGTTGGCAGGAGCACCTGGAGCAACTGCTGGCAGCACTTGGTCTCTGTCAGAAGCTCTCACTCCATGTTGAAATTATTTTCTCATTGAAATAATCTCCTTTAGCACAAAAACACCTTAGCAGTGAAGGCACAGAAGAATCTGGCGTTTAAGACTCCTCACTTCAGGAAAGCTTTACTTCCCATTGCTCAACTCAAGTAGTTTCAAAAAGTTGCAAACTTCCCAAATTCATTGGGATGGCCTGAGAAAGTGAAGAGTTGGAATTTTTTCTTCCCATCTCAAAGCAGCAACACATTTGCCCTAACATCATCTACTGAGATTCACTTTACAGAATGTAACACTACACAGAGGCAAGAAAAAGGCAATTCTTTGGTTTGCAAACGGTTTTCTATGAAAGGATGATAATATCCTAATTCTCTTAAAGATTAAAAGCTCTCAAGGAATGAAAGTCCACTCAGAGTTACAAAAGTAGCCCAAACAAACAAGTAGATGGCAAATGGCTAATCCTCCCCCTGGTACAGATATCCAAGTGGCCAGTAAAGTACAGCTCTCCCCTCTTGTTCCCTGCAGGAGAATCAGGATCTTGAACAGGAAGAGTCACAGATATTCTTTCTGCCCTCTGTAACCAAAACTGTGCCAAACCACAGATGCTGCCTTCAAAGTGACTCAAATTCCAGCCTAGACCTCTCACCTTCCAGACAACTCCTTCCCCAACACCCCATCAACACCAACCCCACCCACAAACTCCTGCCCAGAAGCCCTCAACACCCCACCAGGACCCCCAGCTGTCCCTGTCCCTCCTCAGAGCTTTCCCACCCTCCAGCAGACGCCCTGGTTCCCTGCACGTGCCGTGGGATTGCACTCAGGAGGATCTGCTCCAAGGCCTTCCCCGGTGGCAAGCTCAGGCTGCCAGGCCTAGGGCTCCTGGATCACCCTTCCCACCTCACTGGGAGCTCCCTGGGAAGCACTTTCCTTGAGAAGCAAGCCCCTTTCCTCCAAGGGCATTTCCCCAAATGTGGAGCTTTCCTGGGCAACACCAACACACTCTTGAGAAAAGCTGGCAAGGCTGAATGACTCCAGGTCCTTTCAGGACAGGCACTCCAGCTCTAGCTGGTATTCCCCCAAGTGTGTTTCCAGGTGGAGGCTCAGAGGTGCAGCCCCAGGCCCTCTACAAACAGAAGCTGCCCGCTGCCTCTTCACCTGCCTCAGCTCCTGCCTGTGGTCACAGCAGCAAAACCAGGCTGTTCCCAGCCAGAGCCCAGAGCCCTGTCCCCACAGGACGCTCTTGCCAGAACCTTCCAGGACTCTCTGCTGTGCACACAGTGCTTTTCATGCCCGCTCCCAACAGGCTTTGGAATGCAGAGCACAACCTGGCTGGCTCTGCCACCAGCACACCCCAAACACAGGTGGAGGAAGAAGCAGCAGGGGTTGTTTTGCGGCCATGCCCAAGAGAAACTGGAAGGCTGCCCTCCCTGTCTGTGCTGCCACTGGGCCTCTTCTAGCCAGATAGCGAGACGGGTCCAGGGTTCCTTCAGGCGAGCAGTCTCAGGCCGGGCAGCTCAGCCTTCAGCAGGCCGAGTGTCCGAGGCCTAAGTGCCCCAAGCCTGACATCTTAGCAAGCTCAGTGATTATCAGCTCTTAGTGATTTTCAGCTCTTTTATAATTTCAGCTCTTTGCTTGCTAAGATGCTGGCCTCAGTGGCATCCACAGAGCAGATGGAGAGAGAGGAGAAGGCAGCCTCGGAGATTCCACGATGGTTAATTTGCAGGGAGTTCGCAAAGGGTTCCGACGAGCAGCTCTTCTACCAGAATGGGCCAGGATGGCTACTTATATAGGGTTAGGAGGGATTGAAAACTGACCAATTGTAAGGGTTAGGGAAAATAGCCTATAGGGTCACAGAGCGATAAGCTAGGCCAGAGGACCTAAGTGAGGACTCCAGGCTTAGCTATTCTGACTCAGCAATTGCTTATCTCAGGCTTACCTCCTCCACGGGGCCCTAGCCATCTCAGTGTCCGCTACACCTGTGGTCTCACTTGGTTGGCTTTCTGACTGGGTCTGGGCCTGGGGCGGCCATTCCTCACTTGTAGGGACCAGAACCACACCCGGGATCCCAGCACTGCCTGACAGCGCTCCAGGAACTGGCACGGTGGTGTGTCTGAGTCTCAGGCACTGTGCAGCTGCTTCATTTGCTCTTAGGCACACCCAAAGCTCTCTGTTAAGCCCAGATGGTCTTTGGTTCTGCCCTCTTCCTGATCCTGTGCAGAGATGGAGCACTGCTGTGCTTTCAGGAAGCTGTTCTTGAAACCCTCCAGCATTCCAAGCTCTTTGCCCTCTGTGGATGCTTGCCATGGAGTCCCTCACCGCTGGGTTCAGAGCATCCTCAGGTTGGCTCTTCCAAAGTCCAGGGGCTCCAGGGTGCACAGCAAGATCTGTAGCTCCACAGTGTTGTGGAACTGGACCTCCAGCACAGGGACCTTTCCAGCCTGATCTGCCCTTGTTCCTCTGTGGCTGTGCACAAAACACAGCATGGAAGAGAATGGCAGGAAGGGCCTGTGTGTCCCAGGGCTCCGGATTTGCATTGCTCCAGCTCCACAGAGATGCAGGTAAAGCGAAGAAGCCAAACTGTTCATTAATGGAAGGTGAAGCAAAGGGATGAGCTGGGAGGGAAGAAAGGGGATGGGCAGGGTCTGAGAGCTGGAGGCAGGAAGCTGTCAACAGGGAGGGAGAAGGCAGGAGCTATGGGAGATTCCCACAAGTTCAACTGTGCTAATCATCAGCTATGCCCTGGAGCTCCAGCTGGTCTCCTCTGCTCTCCATGTGGTCTCACCTTCCAAGGGATCTGGAGGTCTTCAAGAGATACTGGTTCTTTTGAGCCAGCAGATGAAAGTAGTTCTGCAGCTCTTCCCTCAAACATCATCTGTATCAATGTGCTTATGTGAGAGGGGCTGTTGTCTTCACTCAGGCCTTGAAGGGCTGGAAGAGAGAGGAGCAGAGCCACAGTCAGAACCTGGATGTGCAGGAATCCAAGGAGACCTTCCTGCCAGGGCCATCCCACCCAGCTCTTGCCATGGCCACAGGAGAGGAGTGGCCAAGGGGATCAGCTGCAAGGTGCTGACCATGAATCCCCTCACCTATATCCCTGAAATCTCTGTGTGCTCTGCCCACGCCACCCCTCATCCCCACAAGGAGTGAAGCCCACCGCAGCTTGGGCAGGGATTGCAGCTCCCTGGCCAACACCCGCTGACAGCCCGCTGCCCTCACTCACCCTCAGGGAGGGCCTGGAGCTCTTCCTTCTGCCCCATCAGGAGCACCCTGGCAATCTCTGAGAACACAGGCTAACCATAAATAGGGCTGCTGTGGCTATTATCCTATTTGCTTTATGGCTTAATGAGGTGAGGAATTCATGGATCTTTAACTTCCTTTGGAAGGCAGGCACATGGATTCAGAGCTATCACACAATGTGTGGGTTTGGGGTTTCTTTAATAATGGTACTTGCTGAGGAAATGACACTGGGGGAAATTTACTCCCAACCCTTCACACAGCTCTTTGAGTTTGCCCCACCAGTTTTCAAAGGGTCCAGATCAACTCAAAATGCTAATGATATACAGTTGCTGGTGTTGCTGGTAAGCCTGTTCTATTTAGCATTCAGAGATAAGGGAAGTTTAACATGGATAACCACACTGACACCTACCCCAGAGACAAGGGATGCTGCTGCCCCCGAGATTGACCCTGCCCCACAGCCCACCTCAGAAATGAACCACCCAGACTGGCTGGGGGTTCTGGTGAAAGAGATGGGCCAGATGCTGAAGGAGTACATTTCCCCATGTGTTGAGAAACCCTCCCCCTGCCTCAAAGAGAGAGAGTCTGATGGTGCAGCAGTGGAGCCCACAGATGTTACAACTGTCCAGGTTCCAGCTGAACTGCAAAGGCAGTCACAGCAAGCAGCAGTCGCCCCTGTGGAAACAAGGAGACCTAAGAAGAAATCAGAGCACCCAGACAAGGACATGAAAGGAGGGCCCTCACAACCCGAAGGAGAACCAATGGTTGAGATCATCACTGAGTCCCTGATGTACGAAAGTCCCTGTGGGTGAACTGCACAAAGACATTGTATGATGGGGACGTGAGGCTTACACAACCTGGTTAATCCGGGTCTGGGACCTTATGGGTACAGGAGTGCAACTGGATGGTGGTGAGGCAAGGAATTTGGAACTATTTACCCAGGTCTCAGGTGTGAATCAGGTATTTGTAAGAGAGTCATGGTCCCTTTCCCTCTGAGAGCAGCTTTTAATGACTGTCAGAGAGAGGTTTGTCCACAGGGAGGGAATGCAGGAGCACCACCATAGAATGTGCTGCAAGACCCTGGAGGAAGGGATCCAACACCTGATAAGAGTGGCAGTATTGGAGGTACTCTTCGGGAGGGATGGACAGCATGATAATGACCCCAACAAGGTCAGGTGCACAGGGCAAATGCTGTGGAGTCTGGCAAATCTGGGGCCATCCCAATACACCACCTTCACTGCAATGATTAATGCTGATAACTACGGAGAGACAGTGGGTTCTGTCACCAACAAGCTTAGAAATTGTGAGAGTATGATCAAAGGCCCAATGCAGGCTCAAGTCTCTGCTGTGATCAAGGACCTGATCAAAGAGGAGATGAGGGAGATGAAGGAGGAGGAGAGGAAGATCAGTGCAGCACCTGTGCCAGTCACAGGCCCCAAAGTCAGAGCCCAGCGTCCCCCAGCTAGAGAGAGAGGGTACACCCCAAGGGCTGACCTGTGGTTCTTCTTTCATGACCATGGGGAAGACATGGGAAGGTGGCATGGGAAATCCACTTCTGTCCTGGCAGCACAGGTGCATCAGCTCAAGGAGGGAAACACTAACCAAGGGAGTTCCGCTAAATTGAAGGCAGCCTCAACCTCCCATGACCGAGCTGCCGGGTATGATCTGTCAGATCCCAGTGAAGGAACCTCTACTGTGTATGCCCAGAAAAGAAATAATAACCAGGGCTAGGAGGGCACTGCCTCTAGCCAGGAAGAGGCATGGGAAAACCGGATTTTCTGGACGGTGTGGATCTGATGGCCTGGCACATCAGAGCCACAAAAATCCGATGTCTTAGTTGATACTGGTGTGCAGTGTACCCTAATGCCATTGGGAGATGTGGGGGCAGAACCTGTTTCCATTGCTGGGGTGACGGGGGGATGGCAGCAATTGACCCTGTTGGGAGCCCAGGTGAGCCTGACTGGGAAGGAGCAGCAGAAACATCCTATTGTGACTGGCCCAGAGGCCCCATGTATTCTGGGCATAGACTTCCTCTGGAACAGCCTTACAAAGACCCAAAAGGACTCAGGTGGGCTTTTGGCATAGGTGCTGCAGAGGCTGAGAACATGAAGCCATTGAACACCTTGCCTGGACTATCAGAAAACCCATCTGCAGTAGGACTCCAGAAGGTGGAAGAGCAACAAGTGCCGATTACCAGCATCTGCTGTGCCAGACATGCTGGAACTCCAGTACGAGCTGGAGTCCAAGGCAGCAAAGTGCTTTGCCACTATTGACATTGCCAATGCATTTTTCTTCATTCCTCTGGTAGCAGAATGCAGGCCTCAGTTTGCTTTCACCTGGAGGGCCATGCAGTACAACTGGAACCGACTGCCCCAGGGGTGGAAGCACAGCCCCACCATCTGCCATGGACTGATCCAGGCTGCACTGGAAAAGGGTGAAGCTCCAGAACATCTGCAGTACATCGATGATATCATTGTGTGGGGGAACACGACAATGGAAGTATTTGAGAAAGGAAAGAAATTCATCCAGAGTCTGCTGGAAGCTGGCTTCAGCATCCAGAATAGCAAAGTCAAAGGACTTGAATGAGAGATCCAGTTCCTGGGAGAAAAGTTGCAAGATGGATGGCGTCAGATTCCCACTGAGGTCGTCAGTAAGATCACAGGTGTCTCTAATGTTTTGTGGAAGAGATCAAAAAAGCTCCACAATTTGTGAAAGTTGTAAAGTCGGTATGTTTATTGCAGCGCCGGACGCATGCGGGGATTACTTCCCTCAAAAGGCAAGTGTACCTCTGTGAACTTCAGGTCTCTTTTTATGGCTCTCTCAAATACATATGCATATAATTTCACAACAGGTTAATACATATTCATTCTACTGATTTCATGTGACTCTTGCTACTAATTCTTCAGAAGGAACTCTTGGGTCAGGTTGCCCTGCTCTGTCTGCTCTCCTCCTCCCCCCTTTATCTCTTATCCTTCAGCTGAAGCAGTCTCTCTAAGCACAGGCCCTTCAAGAGAACAGGCAGTGAGACTAAACCGCAAGCTACAGACTTAATTCAAAGATGAACATTTCACCTAAATCAAAACGTATTTCTACCCTGGAAAATTTCTACTCTGTCTCATTTCGCCCCTTTCCTGGAAAATAAGTAAATTCTTTTACTTAATGCAAACTCTTAGGACAATAAGTGTCTCTCAATGCTTTACCTCATACATTTGATAGGGAGATTAACAGAGCTATACGCTGTAGTATTCTCTAATTTCCAATTAATAATAAAGGATAACTTTAAACTTACTTTAACGAATACAACATCATTTTTATCAATTTTTACAGAGGTGCAAGCAGTTTTTAGACACTCACAACTTTTACCAGTATATACGAGCACAGTTTTTTCATCAGTGAGTGATGAATTTTGAAGTGGCAAATACTCTGTTCAGTGTCCAGACACACATCATGGGCATTAATAGTACTGCTTTCACAAATGAATCTCAGCTGTTTTCTAGTAATGCAGGATTCTAAGTTTACTGTTTGCTACTTTTAATTAATTTTTCATGTTTGCAGTCTATGTTCTGAAGGGTAGAGCATTGTTTTTTCATTATTTAATCTTAGTGCAATGATGGGATGGATAACATAAACAGTGCTATTATGTATGTTAAGTACAAAGGCAGTGGCTACATTAGAAACAGGATTATAGGTGAAATTTACTATAGTTTACCAGGACTGAAACTTTTTTCAAAATCAATTGTGTTATACATATATAGAGTTAATTCATGCTATTTGTATATATATATGTGTGTGTGTAAGATATTGTAAGAATCCAACTCATGTACTTGACCACTCTGGCTGAGAGCAGAGTCCTATTTCTAACGCTAAAGATAATATCAAGTCCGTTAGCTTAAGAATGAAGCCTTCCCAGACCATGAATGTCGACTTCCCAGAATTGCTTTGAATACTGGCAGCACTCGATTACATGTGAAAGACGGCCATAGGGACACCGGGACTGGCTTTTGCATCGCATCCCTATGGACCCAGCAATACATGCGAAAGAAGGCTATTCTGGAAGGGCTCAGACAGTCATTGGAACACCTGGACTGGCTTTGTATCTCTATGATCCAGCTCTACATATGAAGGGACACAAAGGACATTCTGTCATTGCGGCCCCAGGCGGAATATAGGGGATATAAACTGGCTGTATGAGACAGTCGGGGTGAACCACTGGGGAGATGCTGGCACTCTGTCAGTTGGATCCAGGTTCAGCCAGCACCAAATTCCGGAGTTGATGCTGTCTTGGCTGTGGTGAATTTTTTAATTATATTTTGTTATTGATCTAATAAATCTTTGTTAATTTTTTTTTTTAATTTGGCTGCAGATTCGATCATTTATAACAAATTGCATTATCTTAGACAACTTTCTGAATTTCAGCTGGAAAATTACTTTCCCTCCCTTCTTGTATGATCAGAGCTGCTGTTGCCTGCATCTGCAACTGTGCTTGTATACAACTGAAAGCTAAAGATATATTATCACATTATCTTGAACTGTACTAAGTACTTCTATTAATAACTTGTGATCTTGGTCCCTGGCCTTTTCTTACTTTGGCAGTGCTTTTGAAATCTGCCACTGGCTAGTTCTTAATGCTAGTAGAGATGACTGTAAATGCTGCTTCAATTTTGTAAGGCTGCTTGCTGCAGTGGCTAGCTTATTCATCAGTATTTCTGAATCAATTCCATTTAGAACTCCTAATCCTGTTCCTAATATCCCAGTTAGATCCTTTCTTATTCTGCTCTTAAGGTCTACCTGTCTTTGTTACTACGCTGTGCAGCTCTCAAAGGATGTTCTTAGGAAAGAGGAGCAGGCTGGTTGGATTTTTGAGATGTTGATTTGCATTAGCAACTCTTTTGAAGTGTCTGCAGTTCTTTTCTTGCTACTCTTGCTCTTCATATACTTGATCTCTATGAATTACTACAGTGGACAGGTTTAAATCTTTTATCTCAGAAAGTTCTCTCATGGATCTAGTATCCTGATTAAAAGCCTGGGACCAAGGCCATGCAGCATCACTTTGAATAGAGGTACTCTCTAATTTTAAGATTTCAATTATTATTATATACAAAACAATTCTGTAAGTGAAGGTATGAACAACCCTTGACTGCAATATACTCATTTTGCTTGAGTGAGTTTTAGTCTCAGTTCATTGTCTCTTGGTGTCACTCTCCAAGGGGGCTTCTGGGCCTTTCTTCACTCGAGAGTGATGGATCCAGGCATTCTGCTCTTTGATCTTGATTGCGGTGAGGGTGGTGAGAAGCACCTGGAATGGTCTTCTTTACTGTGGTTCCAAAGTCTTTTCTGCAAGAGGCTTAACATATCCATAATTTCTAGGCTATATGTTATGCACTGGCCCATCTAACTCCCTGCTCTGAGTTCCAGCCACAAGTTTCTCAATTTTTCTGAGCTGTTTGCTTAAAGCCACCATGTAGGTGGCCAGTGTTACCTCTCCAATGTGGTGGGCATTCTTTTTGTGTTCTATAAAGCATTTCAAAGGGACTTAGACTTTCTTTAGCTCTAGGTTTAGTTTAAATTTGCAACAGTGCTAGTAGAAGTGCTTGGGGCTAGGGTAGATTAATTTCCTGCCCGAGTCTTACAATCTGCTGCTTAATTAAATGATCCATTTTCTCCACCTGGCTGCTTGATTGGGGGGGTACAGAGTGTGAAGTAGCCAGGTGGCTACTAATCTGTTGCACTGTTTTGGAAATGAAATGTGATCCTCTATCTGAGGATATTGTGGCTGGAACTCCAAAACATGGTATTTTTTCTTGTAATAACACTCTAGTAACTTCTCGAGCTTTGACAGTTCTGGTGGGGAATGCTTCTGGCCACCCTGAAAATGTGTCTGTCAATACCAATAAATACTGATACCCCCCTTTCCTTGGGAGTTCTGAAAAGTCAATTTGCCACTGCTGTCCAGGCCTATGGCCTCTCCTAATCTGACCGAGTTTCGGCTTGGGGGTATTTTTGGGGTTAGTCTGGAGGCAAAGATCACACTGTCAGGTCACTTGAGTAATAGTGGCATATAAATTCCTAGCAACGATTCTTTCAATCAAGTAGGTGTGTAGGGCATCTATTCCTCAGTGTGCTTTCTGGTGCTCTTCCCTTACTAGTGACCACAAGAAATGGGAAGGGATTACCATTATCTTTTCAATGGTAGCCCACCCTTCTTGGTTATACGTCCTTTTTTGATCTTCAATCAATTTTCTATCTCTCTTATTATATTCTGGCTTACTTTCAAGGGAAATTTGTCTATCTGGAATTAGGGCTCACCTCACCTTTTGCTGCTTCCTTTGTCTCTCTACCGCCAGCTCATTTCCTTCTTCTAATTCTGAGCTCACTTTTTGATGTGCTCTAATATGCATAATTGCTACCTTTTCAGGCAGCTGAACTGCTTCCAGCAGCTGGATTATCTCTTGTGCATGTTTGATGTTCTTTCTCTGTGAGGTCAGCAGTCCTCTCTCTTTCTAGATGGCTCTATGTGCATGCACGACTCTGAATTCATACCTCGAGTCTGTGTAGATGTTTATCTTCTTTCCTTTTGCTATTTCTAAGGCACGGGTCAGAGCAATTATCTCAGCCTTCTGTGCAGAGGTGCCTGTTGGTAAGGGTGCAGATTCTGTTACCTCTCTGCAGGTGGCTACTGTGTACCCAGCACATCGCTTTCCATTGGCAATGCAGCTGCTCTCGTCAGTGAACCAGGTCTCTGCATTGTCCAGAGGAGTGTCTTTCAAATCTGGGCAGCTGGAGTAGGTAGCTCCAATGGTCTCTAGGCAATTGTGGTGTACTGCTTCTCTTTGATTTCTACTGAGAAAGGAAGCTGGGTTGACAATATTAGCACCACTATCTTTACATCATCTTGCTCTACCATGATGGCCTGGTATTTCTCTCTGTGGTGAAAGCCAGTGGCTACTCTTTACTTCCAGTACTGTGGACACTGTATGGGACACTAGCACAGTCATTTTCTGTCCCAGGGAAAACTTGCGTGCCTTCTGAATATTCAGCATCACTGCTGCTACAGCTCTGAGGCAACCTGGCCATCTTTTGGCTGTTGCATCCAGCTACTTGGAGAAGTAAGCAACTGCCCTTCGTTATGGACCTAAGTCTTGAGCCAGTATTCCTAAGGCAATTCTCTGTTTTTCATGGGAAAATAGAAAGAATGGTTTACTTACATCTGGAAGTCCCAGGGCTGGAGCTGACATGAGGGCACTCTTTAGCTGATAAAAGGCCCATGTGGCTTCCTTTGTCCGCTGGAGATCTCTGTTTCCATTAGCAATAAGAGCATAGAGAGGTTTGACAAGCAGTCCATAATTATTAATCCACAGCTGGCACTACCCTGCCATGCCTAAGAAGGTTCGGAGTTCCTTTATCGTCTGGGGTTTTGGGGTTTGGCAGATGGCTTCTTTGCGAGCCTGCCCTAAAGTCTGTTGCCCAGCACTCACCTCGTAGCCCAGGTAGATTACTTTCTGTTTCACTACCTGTGCTTTCTTCTTTGATACTCTGTATCTTTGGAGTCTTAGGAAATTTAAGAGGCTTACTGTCCAGGCCACACATGCTTCTCTCGTCTGAGTGGCTATTAGAAGGTCATCTACATACTGCAACAGCTTCCCTTCCTGTAGAGCTTCCCAGGAGTCCAGATCTTTTGCAAGTTGCTCCCCAAACAGAGTGGGGGAGAATTTGAAGCCTTGAGGCACATAGACTATGTGAGCTGGGTTTTGCACTGCTTTTAGGGCTTTCTCATTTGAATGCAAAAATTTTCTGGCTGGCTTTGTGGATAGGGAGGCAAAAGAAGGCATCTCTCAGGTCTAAAACAGTAAACCAGATTAGCTCAGGTGTTAAACAAGTTAGTAAAATATATGGATTTGCTACCACAGGGTATAAATTCTTCATTATCTTATTGACAGCCCTCAATCTAGTACTATCAGTTATTGGGCTGATTTCTTCCCTATCTTCTTTTCAGGGGGTACTGCTTAATTCTCACTGGTTGTTTTCTTTCTTTAAGCTTGATTACTATGGGGACGCATTCTTCACTTTCTTTGGTACAGCAGAGGCCCATACCCCTGAAAAAACTTGCTCTAATATCTCTTTACTAATTTTTTTCTTAATTTCAATGCCTGTTAATGATAAGCTTAATATCTTTATATCATTTGCCCCCAGAGTAACCTCTTCATTTGAGAATGTTCAGCGAATTGGGCAAATACACAAAAGCTCCTAAGTACACATGTTACTTTAAAGGTTTACAAATGTATGCCTTCTCAGACTGTCCAGTTGTTCTTCACATTACAACATAATCATTCTCTACAGGTACTAAAGCTTTATTTAAAACTGAATTTATGGCTCTTGTATCAACTAAAATTCCACCCTTTTCTTCTGGTCTCACTGCCTCTCGCAGAGGGGTCTGTTCCCTCCTAGTCCTGGGTGAAATTGGACTGCTAGGAGGGGGATGGGTGCGAATGGGTATATCTTTGGAGCTTGAGTCTTCTTCTTTTTGGGGGAGGTCTTCTTTATCTTCCTTTACTTTAGGAGGAGCCTTTAACAAATTATATGTACTCATTTTGCGAGTTGTAATCGCTTTGCATTTCAGTATGATAAACTTTGCCTGACCAGTGGGTCCGAGGGCGGTCTGATCTCACAGTCTCTTTACTATTTTTGGTGATTTCTTAAAACAAAAACACACCAACATACGGGACTATCTCATTTACCTTCCCATTTTAAAACAGCATTAACTGCAATAAAGTCTTACAAATCTTTTTCTTTTCTGAGCTGCCTCTACTGGCAGCTTTCTCCCAAAGAGCCCCTCCCAAAGGGGCTAGTTCAGGAGCTTCTTTGTTCTGGTTAGTTTTCATTATCTCCTTCTCCTTATACTATCTTGTTTCTACTCAAACTTCTCCTCACAGAGCTTCACAGTAGATTCTTAGTCTTCTTCCCACACACAACTCCAGGTGGCAGGAATCAGGTGGGACTTCTCACACACCAGCTTTAAAATCTTAGGTTCTGAATCAGCTTGATGAGGAAACTTTGATTTACACTCGGGGCATATGCCCCGACGCAGCAATACCAGCGTCTCTCACAAACTCTGCACTGCAATGGTACCCTCGCAGGGAGCCAGCCTCTCGATGCACTAAAGGCTCTCAGGAATTACCCACAGAGGCAAGCTATTCTATTTATCACAGGGAATTCTGAATCTTGCACAGCAGGCTGTTCCCAATCTAGACTGACTATCGCACCAGATGAAGTCCAATAGAGCTCTTCTAAATGAACTCGTTCGTCTCACCACGGTAAAAGCGTGCACAATCTACAATCTACACCACAACGGACCACCTGTATTCAATGAACATTCTCACCTGCGCTAAACCACTCTATCTCTGCCTGGCGCTCCCTGCCTCCACAGCCTGCCCCGGCCAGTGCCTCAGGCCTCACTCGGCCCCTTCAGTCACGGGTAGAAACCCCCCCCGCACTGTAGATATACTCCCTTTATACACCATGCACTTGCACGATTACAAACACATACACACTAACATTAACAATTAACCACGCAGTGAACTAACTAAGTCCGGACACAGCACACTCATGAGTCCACTCGAACCCACCCCCAGGGTCACTGGCGGCCGCTCTATGGGACAGTGAACTCCCGTCTCCCAGTAGCTCTATCGACCGGTCTGCTTGCAGGCACAGGAACAAGGCAGAGCACTGAGATGTCTCTGAGTGCCTTATTCAGCCTACCTATCCCCCGGGGGCCCTCTTAATACATACCGAATCTTCCGCCTGCCAGCAGGTCCTTGTCCAGCAGGAGGCCAGCTGACACCAGCGGAATCCCGGGGAGCTCCTAGGAGGGTCCCTTTATCCCTTCTGCCCCTGCAGGGACAGAGATGGTCCCTTCGTGGTCTCCAAAATGTTTTGCGGCAAAGATCAAAAACTCCACAACTTGTGAAAGTTGTAAAGTCCGTATGTTTATTGCAGCGCTGGATGCATGCGGCGATTACTCTCCTCAAAAGGCATGCGTGCCTCTGGGGGAGTCCAAGTCCCATTTCTATCCCTGTCTACAAATGCATATGCATACAATTTCACAATAGGTTCATACATATTCATTCTACTGATTTCATGTGACACTTGCTACTAATTCTTCAGAAGGAACTCTTGCATCACGTTGCCTTGCTCCGTCTGCTCTCTTCTTCCCCCCTTTATCTCTTGTCCTTCAGCTGAAGCAGCCTCTCTAAGCACAGGCCCTTCAAGAGAACAGGCAGTGAGACTAAACAGCAAGCTACAGACTTAATTCAAGGATGAACATTTCACCTAAATCAAAATGTTATTCTACCCTGGAAAATTTCTACTCTGTCTCACAGGGACCCCAGAGTGCCCCACCTTGACCCTATGGGAGAAAAAGATTATAAGAATGATGCCAAAAGTACTACAAATATTATTAGCTACCATAAAGAGGAAGAAATCAATATCAAGTAGACATTAATTAATTAATGGAGTTGTGTTACTTAGAAACACGACCAATAATATTCTTGGTAGCTAAAAATATATTGATTTTTTATTATAAATACAAAAATTGGGTAATAAAGATATTGAATAATACTATCATAATTCAAATAATATAATTATAATTTTATAAATTAATAAATGTTTTTCTAAAGAAAAATGTCTAAATTATTTTAATGTTTTGGGATATCAGTCCCAGGTGGGTGATGTCAGACATGATGAGGCTGGGGATGAGGAGCAGCTTGTCCAAACAGGCTCAGCCTGCAAGGGGCTCATTCTTCTCCCTGCCCAGACACCCTAAAGAGACATTCAGCATCAAGATCACCTGGGGAATGCTTCTGTCACCTCTTCCCTGAACTGAAATGTAAAGAAATATTTCCTTGATATCATGATGTGCACTTTGGAATCTCCCTCCTGAAGGGAACTCCAAGCTGACTCCAATCCCTGCACAAGCCCTGGAGACTCACAGACAATGGAAGGGAGACAAAGAGCTCCTGAGGGCTTTCTGTATTTTAATCAGCCCCACGGTGGCTTTGGGGCTGGCTCCAGGAGCCTCAGGCAGCGAGAGAAGGATGAAGAAGCTGCTCAAGGAGTCAGCAGCCAAACTCCAAGTGCCTTGGAGCACGGCTGGGCCCCAGGGAGGGCAGGGAGTGCCCAAGGCTGCCCAGGCAGTGCTGAGAGCAGATCCTTGAGGCCAGGAGCGCAGGGAGCCCAAGGCTCTGGGCAGGGCACTGCAATGCTGAGCAAGGCCTGGCTTGGCTGCAGGGAGCAGAAAGGCCAAGCCCTGAGCCCAGCCTGGGCCAGCAGGGCCTGTCCCTCCCGGCTGGCTCGGGGCTCTTTGTGGGCCAGGGGGATGTGAGGGGCAGCAAGGACAAACGCCATCAGCCTGCAGCCCCTGCCAGCCTCCCCAGAGGGGCCGAGGCAGAACCAAAGTGCAGCCCCTGCCAGGAAAGTTCCTCCTGTGGGGCTCCAGAGGCGCTGCCCCAGCCCAGGGCACAAAGGCCTGGGTGCCTGTGGCCCTGCCAGCCCTGCCCAGCCCTCGGCCATCTGTCCTGCAGGCTGTGCCCCCTGGGCGTGCTGCTCCTCTGCCCTGGCCGGCTGCACTCGCCCATCTCGCTGTGCCCCAGCATTTCTCACCCAGCGTTTCTGGGCCCTCCCTGGGCTCCCTGCACCCAGCGCTGCCGGCTCCTGGCACACAGAGCCCGGCCATGGCCCAGCCTCACGCTGGGACACCTCCAGCACCAACATTCTGCCCTGTGAGGGACTTTGCTCTCTCCTCAGCTCCAGGCTGAACCTTCCAAGCTGCACTTGCGGAAGGTTTCCTGCAATTCCCACTGCCAAGGAAAGTTCTGTCTCCTGCTGCTCACAAACAGAGAAGGGCTGGAAGGAGATGTGCTGGTCAGAGGCTGCTTGGGGCACAGTGACCATGAAATTTTTGAGTTTCTAAATCTTCTGTGAAAGGAGAGGCATCAACAAATCTTTTACACTGGAGTTACAGAGAGCAGACTTTGGCCTATTGATGATGGAGATTTGGAGAATACAAAATCAGGTACTGATTTTTTAAAGAGAATCAGCACTTAAAAGCAAAGGGATCCAAGAAGGATGGACACATCTCAAGAAAGAAATTTTGGAGGAGTAGCAACAGCCTGTTCTGCTGGTCCAAAAAGTGAGCTAGCAAGGAAAATGACTGGCCTGGATGGGCATGGAGCTTTTTCCAGGAACTCATAGAAAAAAAGTGGATGCATCATCTTTGGTCAGAGGGGGAGGGAACTCATGAAATGTTTAAGGATGTTGTTAGGTCATTCAAAAAGAAAATTATAGAGATGAAAGGTCCATTAGAGCTTAACTTGACCACTTCTGTGAAGGATAATAATGTTTTCATAAATACATTAATGGCAAAAGGAGGGACAAGTACAACCTCCATTCTTTATTGGATATGAGGAGGAATACAGTAACTAAAGCTGAGGAATAGGCTGAGGTACTGAACCCCTTCCTTGCCTCAGTTTTCAACAAAACGTCAAGTTGTCCTCAGGACAAGTGTTCTCCCAAGCTGTAGATGGGGACAGGGAGAAGAACAGCCCCCCTGTAATCCAGGAGGAAGCAGCTGGGGACCTGCTGAGCCACTCAGATGCTCACAGGTGTCTCTGGGAGCAGATGGGATCCATTGCAGGCGGATGAGGGAGCTGGTGGATGAGCTCCCCAAGCTGCTCTCCATCATTTACTGCGGGGGAAAATAGCGGGATGCGGATGTTCAGGGACATCACACCATAACCAATATGACCCAGTCAAGCCAAATTTGTTATCCCTAAAAAGACTATATTTATAATAATTCTCTACTGTCCACGCATCTCTAACTAATACATGATTGGTTATCCTAACTGTTCATGTGTCTAAGATAGGATGCTGACTGGATCATCTAATTTTCCATGTGTCTGGTTGTGGTTTTCTGTCCCACCCAAGAACTTTCTTCTTTCTTACTTTCCCAAGCTCACTGACAAACTTGCTGAGTCCGGATGACTCTTCTTCTTGTATCTTTTTCAATGATGTACCAACCCCATTTTCTGAATATGCCCATTATTGTTTGTGAACGTGTCCATTGTCCATTATCCCAAGCAGGCTGGATTGTGCATCGGCTGAATATGGCCTTTGTCCTGCAAAAACTCCTTTATCTGCAAAAAATCCTCGACACCTCTGCACACAGCCCAGGGAAGGTGCCCTGGCCACCTGCACAGAGCCACAGACAAGTGTCAGACACAGTTACAGAGCTTTGCCCAGAGCTGACAGGGAGAATTAATTTAAGGGAAAAAAAAAAAAGAAAAACAGCAGAAAACCCCAAAAACCAACAAAAACCAAAGAAAACCAAATTAAAAACAAACAAAAAACCCAAAAACCACCACCCAACAAAAACAAACAAAAACAACAACAAAAACAAATGAACCAAAGCCAAAAAGTGAACAAAAAAAGAGCAAACAATAAAAAACCAAAAACAATAAAAAGAACTCCCCACAGCAGAGATGATCCATCCTTCAGTTGTCACAAATGCACTCACACAAGACCTGGGGCTGCAAAAAAATTAGAATTCATTGTGCACATATGCAGGGAAAGCAGGTTTAGGTCAGGCTTTCAGCAGAACTGTTCTCAGCTGAGCCAAAAAGGCCCCTTTGGCAGCTGCAGGGCCATTGGAAATGCAGAGCCTCAGCCCACAGGGCAGAAAAGGGCTCTGAGTTCCTCTCCCCTGACACTAAACCCTGTTCCCAGGCTGCTTCACACTCAGGATTCTTCTGGAGGATGGCACAAAGCTGAGAGGGGGCTCTGGCTTCTCCATGTTTTGTGTCCTAAAGCTTCCTGGGAGAAGGAATTTCAGGTCAGCTCCTCTGGCACAATCCCTGCTGGCCTGGGGAAGGGCTTTGCTGCCGAGGCTTTGCTGCAGGCAAGGAAAGCTCCTGGCTCAGGGTCACCTTTGCTGCTCAGCCAGAGCCCCGAGTGCCACAGCAGCAGCAGCAGAGAATGGCAGCGGTGCCACGGGCTGGCACATGAGGGGGAGATTTCCACCTCGAGAGAGGCTCATATCCCTTTCTGCATTCAGGCAGCTGCGGATCCCTCAGCTTTGGCTGCACAGCAGCTGGAAATGCAAGTCCAGGAGCTCTGTCCATGTTCAGCCCCAGCAGGTGACAGCAAGGACGGGGCCCTGGCAGCATCGGGACATTTGCAGGGAGCGCCTTCAGCAAGCGCTGGGGGCTGGGACTGTGTGCAGAAAACGCCCTGGGGGTCTCTGCAGCGAGGGAAAGGGAACAAAGTTTCAGTTGTGGCCTCGCTAGGGAGCACCAAAATCGATTGTTTTCCATTGCCGGCTGTTCTAGGAGCCCCAGAGGAGAGGCCGGGGGGCCCAGGAATGGAGAGCGGGACTGTGCAGGAGCCGGGAGCAGCGAGAGAGGCCGGGCTGAAGGTGCGGGGCGGGCACGGGCTGGGAGGGGGCCCAGCCCGGTGGTCCCGCAGAGCCTCCCTGCTCCAGAGCCGCAGCTGCGAGCGCGGGGCAGCTGCCGGGATCGGAGTGCCAGGGACGGGCCGCAGGTGGGGGCTCCAAGGGGTTCGGCCGGAGCAGCTCTTTGTCCCGGGGCACCGGGGGCATTGCCGCGGGTTGGGGTGCCTGGGAAGGCGCAGCAGGACAGGGTGGCAGTGGTTGGTTTGTGGATTTGTTGTTGGATGTTTTATTGGCGGCCCCGGGCGGGCTGTGGGAGCCGGGAGCGGCCGGGCGGGCCCGGAGCCGCCCCTCGGGCCGGGAGCCCCCGGGCATAGCTCTGTGCTCGGGGCCGAGGCCCGGGCGGCCCGGGCAGCGCTCGGCGGCCCGTGGGCCCCCGGCGCAGGCGGGTCCGTGTGGCCGGGCCGGCCCAGCCGTGTCCGCAGCGGGCTCCGAGGGGAGCGGCCCGGCCCGGCCGTGGCCGTGCGGGGCCTGCCCGGGCTCGGGGGCCGGGCCGGGCAAAGGCTGAGCGAGAGCGGGGGAAGCGCTGGCACAGAGGCCCCGGGCTCGCCGTGCCCCCCTGGCCACGCAGCCGGGCTCGGGGGCCGCCTCGCTCGGAGCCAGCCCCGGCTGCGGGGGTCCCCGGGGCTCCCTGGGCAGGGGGCGGCGGGGGCTGCCGGAGCTCTGTGCCCGGGGCTGGGCGCGGCTGCCGGGGCAGCGGAGGATGCAGGGTCCCCCCGCGCTGGGGCTGCCTCTGCCCGGCCCAGGAGCTGCACTGTCAGCCCAGAGCCACGTGGGGATTGCCCGGCACCGGCAGGGCTGGCAGGGAAACCGGCAATGGGGGAGCAGAAACGGGAAATACGAGAGCTCCAGAAGCCTGGACATGTTGGGAGCATGGGCAAGGGGGACCCATGGATACCCCAGGACCCTGAAACGGGGACTGCAGACAGTGCTGACCCCTGGAACGCCTGGGGTGCCAAAGTGGTGAGCCCAGAGAAGGGGAACCTGCGGGATTGCCAGTAGCCCCAGCAGTCCAGAGAGGTGAACACCAATACAAACTTGGCTCGGAGGAACCCAGACAGGGGCATCTCCAGGAGCCCAAAGTGGAGAGACCAGAGAGGGGAAACTCAGGCTTGGGTGGTTTTGCTGCATCTTGGTCATTTGTGTATTTTGGGGGCTGAAACTTGGTGTTTTGGAGGTTTATATGGGTAGGAGATTCCCGGTGACTCCTAGAGATGGACTTGGGCAGTAGGAACCCGCTAACCCAATGTGCTCATACAGTGTATTTTTCCCCAGAGCAGGATTTCTCTTTCCCAAACCTTGGCTGGATGGAGAAGGAGGCTGCAAGGAAGAGGAAGATGTCCTGGGGCACTGAGGCAGGTGAGGAGGAAGTCACTGCCCCTTTGCCCCTCTCTCCTGCTCCATCTCCCAGCCCAGCATGGCCCCTGGCTGCAGGACAATCCTGCTGCCAATGCCGTCCTGCCGGGGACACACTGGGAGGATCTCCTTCCCTGTGGCATGGAGTCAAAGCCATCCTCTCCTTGTCCTTCCTCCCCAGACAAGGAGCTGAAGATGGAGACCAGGCAGGACAAATCCCCATGGTATTATCTCATGGAAGAGGCTGTTTTGAGCAACTCTACAGCACAGGAATGGAACAGGGAGGAAAATCCCCAGAGATCCCACACGAGGAGGGGCTGCAAACCCAGCCCAGGGTGCCCTGAGGAGCAGGGCAGGAAAGATCCACCCTGTGCCAGGAAGGTGGACAGAGCTTCAGGCTCTGTGGAGCAGCTTCAAGCTGGGGAGAAGCCCTGCAAGTACTTGGAGAGTGGGAAGAGCTTCAGGCAGAGCAACAGCCTGATCTGCCACCAGATGATCCACTTTGGAATGGCCCTAAGAGTGTGGGGAGTGTGGTAAGGGCTTCAGCTGCAGCTGCACCCTCGTCATCCACCAAATGATCCACACTGGGGAGAGGCCCTACGAGTGTCCTGAGTGTCAGAAGAGGTTTCAGACCAGCTCCACTCTCCTCCTGCACCAGCAGATTCACAGGGAGGAGAGACCCTCCTGCTGCCCCAGCTGCAGGAATGGCTTCAAGCACAACTCCACCCTTGTCATCCACCAGGGCATCCACACTGGGGAGAGGCCCTGGGAGTGTCCCCAGTGTGGGAAGAGCTTCTCAGACAGCTCTAACTTCAGTAATCACCAACGGAGGCACGGGTAAGGGAAGCCCTGCAAGTGCCCCAGCTGCAGGAAGAGCTTCATGCACTGCTCCAACTCCATCCCCCACTGGAGGACCCATGGTGGTCAGAGCCCTTGAGACCCACGTTCCCAGTGATCTGAGTTGGGAAGACACTTGGCTAGTTATCCTTTTGTTTTGGCCCTAATTTTCTTTTGAGTTATCGTCATCCCTTAAAACAGACAAAACTGGGGGAAAACTCAACAAATTCATTGAGGGCATCTAAAGCCTCACTTTTTCCTAGTGTTTCAGGGGAATCTGGGATTCAGGGAGAAACCTGGGGAGTTTGGGGATATATGATGTAGTTGTCTCCCTTTGTTGGCACTGAAAGAGATGAGAGGGTTCAATGCCACTGAAAACTACTCAATCCCAGCCCAAAATTCCTCAATTCCACAGCTCCTCAGGATGGAATGGGGTTGGAAGGGGATTGGGTGAATTGTGCTGCAAATCAGGAGGGCTGAGATGGGCATGGGGTGGGGCAGGATGGGTGGGATGGGGTTGGGGTGGTGTGAAATGGAGGAAATAGGTCTTGGGAAGGGGGTCTTGATGTCCAGCAGGGGTGGGATGGGTTGGGGTTGGGACTGGGGAGGTGGGGTGGGGTCTGGAACGAGACAGCCGAAGTTTGGGGATGATGAAGGGAGGGGGAGCCCGTTACTGAATGAGTTTTTGAATATGAAAATGATGACATGTCCCACAGCCCCGGAGCTCAGAGCAGCTGAGATGGTGCTGGATCCAAGGCCAACTGTGGATCTCTCCCTCTCACTCTTCTGATTGCCTCTTCTCAAAATCCACACCTTCTCTGGGCAAACTGTTCCATGACAGTCTTTTTTCTGAATCCCTACCTAAACCTACTCTCTTTCCATTTGGATCCATTCTCCCTTGTCCTGTCCCTGCCTGCCCTTGTACAAAGTCCCTGTCCTGCTTTCTTGTAGGTTGCCCTCAGGTACTGGAAGGCCACAGTTGAATCAAGGCTCGGTCTCTTTCCCATGCTGAAGAAGTCGAGCTGTGTCAGCCATTCCTTGCAGGAGAGGAGCTGCAGCCCTCACATCATCTCAGTGTCCCTCCTGGGCCCTGGTGCTGCGTGTCCACGTCCTTGCCGTCCGTGCTGAGGAGCCCGGCAGAGCCGGAGGCAGCACTGCAGGTGCAGGCTCAGCAGCGGGGAGGAGACACGGCCCTGGCAGCAGCTCCAGGAGCAGCGATTGGCGATGGGCTGCCCGCACTGCAGAGAGCCGGGGCCCTTGTGCCTGCCCTTGTGCCCGGGGCGCCTTTCCCCGCTGCTCGCCCGCCCGCCTGGGGAAAATGCCCCCTGTGCCGCCCCTCAGTGCCGCCCCTCGCCGCTGCCACAGGGGCTCCCCGGCCCCAGCTGGAGAGCCCCAGACCTCAGCCTCACCCTGCTCAGCCCAAGGCCCTGGAAAAGCAGATTAAAGCACCCACCCAGAAAGTGCCCTAGGATTCCAAGGTCAGTCTTTTCTCTACAGTATGGGTTTGGTATCAGAGCCTGCATGGGATTATAAAATCTTTAGGAGAAAAGAGCATGAACAAGTTGTGCTTTGGCAGTACATCAAGGCTTTGAGGGAGAGGGTTTGTTTACTCACTCACAGGGATGCACAGAAAGTTTTGAAATGGTAACAGTAATCCAAACCCATTAGAAATTGGAAAGACAACCTGAGGGACTGGCAGCTAGCGCCTCAGAAACAGGTGGCTTTTGCTTCAGTCTTCTACCTGAGAGCTTCCTGGGCAGGGGCAGTTCTTCCAATTGCATCAGCATGGCCATGGCTGGAAAGGGCAGTGAGCAGACGGATTTAGCTTCTCCTGCCAGCCCCTGAAATGCCAGGTTTCATTTGCGTGTACTGAGGATTCCGTTTCAGACTCTGAACTGGCGCAGCTGCTCCTTGGTGCTGCTCGTACACACGTACAGTGGTGCTGCAGCAGCTGTCCCGCACACAGGGAGGGCTCTGGAGCCTCCCCGGGGCCGCCAAGGAGCAGAGGAGGGAACGTGCCTGGGATCTGCCTCTCTGTGCCGAGCGCTGGCGACTGGAGTCACCCGACCTTGTTCTAAGGCTGGGACCAAGTTCCCGTCACTGTCTGCTCTGAGAGCGTTCCCAAATTCAAACCCAGACACTTCTGCTAGGCAGAAGCACGGGTTCAAACATGGATTTTACCAGAAAAGGAAGACCCCTGAAGGAAAAGGTGAAGATAGAAAGATGCTGAAAGGCTGAAGCCAAATGGAAAATCACCCCCCCAGATTTCAGAGAAAACTGGTCCATGGTGGTCAGTGCTGGCTCTGTGTCAGAGTAGGTGGCTGACAGCTACAGGTGATCCCACAAGGACACCCATGGCATCACAACATTCTATCATTAGTTTACTCTGCTTTCTCCCTTTTGACAGTAGCCAGATCACTCATACTGTCAGCCAGGACAGGGACTGTGGCCACAGCTGACTGCAGATTAGACCTGGTCATGAGATGCAAGTCCTGTTGCTTTCTTTGCCATCAACGTTGGGTCTCACTACAGATAAATTTCCCATTCTTCCTTTGCTTTCTGATCGGGTCTGACCCTGAGGATGGTATTATAATGCTACAGACATACCAATAAGGCCTGCCTGCTTCCTGAGAGGTCTTTGTGGTTTCCAGAAATAACAAACAGCTGTGTGGCTTTTTCCAGTGGATTCACAGGCCAGCCTCAAGAGGGAATCTTTTTGTCCCCTCTGGTCATTAGAGCCTTCCACCTTTCAGCCTTGCTAACTCAATCCTACTAAGAGGAATTAAATGCAGGCTAGTTCCATGACAAATAAAAACAAATAATTTTTTTTAATAATTAAAAATTATTCCCCTTGAGTGCCACACCCAATATATGTGTTAATGATAAAGTGGGAGTTCACCTAATCCCTTCTTTCCTTGTGAGCACGGCTCAGCCTCACACAGAGGTGTGGTGGGAGCTGGGCCAATCTCTGGTGGGAGGAAGGGTCTTGTGGCAGCCCACAGAGCCTGTGCACATTGCCAGGGAACAGCTGTGCCCTGCATGTGCCCCTGCAATGAGCTGTGCTGCTGCCAGTGCCCCGTGGAGCTGTGGGGCTGCTGAGCTGTGGGGCAGGGAGAGGAGCAGGAGGGTGCATGTGCAGCTGAGCCATTCCTGGAGAGCACAGGGCTCTGGGCTCCCTGCTGTCCCAGGGCAGCCCAGAGGCCAGGCTGTTCCTGTGGTAGCTCTGTGGAAGTGGCTCAGGGTTTTGCCCTGGCCTGCCTCCAGGTGTCTGCCAGCAGGAGCATGTTTCCCTGTGCAGCTCTTTAGAAGTTTGCAGGAAATGTATCCCATGAAAAATGGAGTTTTAGATGCTTTAGGTTTGCATGGTGGCCTCTGTTAAACTTTGTGTCTCCACTTTGCAGGCCTGACTGGCTACCCTCTTGCCAAGAGGTTTTCCCTGGCAAGTCCCTCTACGCTCCTTCCCTCCAAGCCGTTGCCTCCCATCCCGAAGAGCTCTCCTTCTTCCAAGCCAAGCCCAACATGCAGCGGAGAGCAGGAGAATGGGAAAAATGCCAGCGGCTACTGTGAGGAGAGTAGAAAAAACCAGGAGCTGGGTTCAGAGGGAAAAGGATGTAAGGTAAGGAGACCAAGCTAAGTCCAGCATTGTAAATGTTCAGTTTATGTGCTTTTGGCAGAGCTCTGAGACCTTTTCCATGATAGGAAGTGACTTTGTCACTGAAGTTTGAACAGGTCCTGATCTGGATCTTTAGCTGGGCCAGAAATGATGGGATATGAAGGAAGGGTGTGCATCTGCCCCTGCTGCCTCCAGCCCCATTCCTGGCCATGGCATGAGGGCCCTGGAGGAACTTGGGCAGGCAGAGACCTTGCAGAGAGCAGCAGGGCAGGGAGCTCTGCTGAACTTCCTAAATGCCAGTGAGCCTGAGATGATGGATGTGTGGGAGCTGGAGAGCAGCCAGCATCCTGAGAGCTCAGCAGCCTCTGGGCTCAAAGGCTGCTGGGGAACTGTAGGAGGGAAAGGCAGCAGCAGAAGAAATGAGGGGCTTGAGAAAAGCAGGTTTGACATCCTGCAGAATAGTTTTGTGGGGACTTGGCTGGAGATCTGCACTGGCAGTTAGGCACCTTAGGGGCAGGGAGAGAATAGTGATCTAAAGGCACTGCCATGCCATCCAAAAGTCCAGTGGAGGCAGTGGCACCTCAGAACATCTTGATGTCAAACATGTGAATGCCAGCTGGGAATGTAGCTAGTCTTGGAAAAAACTGAGCACAAGGGCAGAGGTGGCAAATGTGTGACATGGGCTGTCCCTCTCCACTTTCCTAGGTCACCTTTCCTGTCCTAGGCCAAGCTGCTCCATAAGTTTGACTATTCCTGCCATGTCCCATCTAAATGTCTTGAGGTATGAATCGGGGCAAGGCTTGATGCTTGATCTGAGCTCTGTTCTACTCTTTCCAGACTTCCTTGCTCAATTCCAGTGGTCGGGATATGAAGAAGGGGTCGCTGGGACCACCTTTGATCCCCCCATACGCAGGGCAGTGAGTCCCCCTCTTGGCAGTGCTGCAGGGTCTCTGCAAAGCTCTCCACAGCTGGAATTCCAGGAGTCCCAGGAGATGAGGTAAGCCAAGGTGTCTGCTGCTGCAGTGTGCTGTTCACCTCTCTCTTCCCATCTTGTGTGGTTATTTTGCCCAGTCAGGGGTCCCATGTATTTAGGCAAACCTTTGTGCCTTCACCATTTTGGCCATCTGTGGTGATCCAGCATAAAGTCAAAGCCAAAACCAATGTCCCAAGAGCAGAGGTCGTGGTGGGGAAGAAGAGGCAGGGCTTCAAAGCACCTCAAGATAGGGCCTCTGCTGGACATGGCTATTGTTTGACACAGAGCTTGGCCAGCTCTCTGTGACTTCAGCAAGTGAAAGCTTAAGGGTATAATGAATCAGCTCTGCATCCTGGGTTGGGTTTATGTGTTGCATTTCCTCCTTCATCAGAGTGACCATGCTAAGAAAGTTTGCCTCCTTTCATGGTACACCCATTCCCTCCCTTCTCTTTCTATGTCCTCATATGTTCTTTTGTCCTCCATTTTCTCCAGGCTAACATCCAGTAACAGAGGCAAGGAGAAGAACTCTGAACATGCAGGTAGGTACAGGGCATGTCTGTCCTAAAATGACCATTGTAGTCTTGACTCAGAGGTGACGTTTGGAAAGCTTGGTTACAACCCATTCTTTTAAAAATTTCTTTAAATTCCCTTCAGTTCTTTGATGGGCTCAGTGGACTCTCTGAGAGCCCAGTCAGTGGGACTGTGCTGCAGTGGTGCAGTGAAAATTCCTCCAGTGTGAAGTGTTGAGTGGTAGGAACGGGAGTGGAACCTTGGGGCCCTGGAAATGCAGTGCAGGCCAAGGAAACATTCCTCTCCATCCTGCACATGCCTTTTATCTCCCTGCAGCCTTTCTAGTGTCACATTTAGTAGGGAAAAAGAAGGCATTTAGCATGAAATGAGAAATATTCCCATTCCTCCCTCCTGCTTTTGAAGCAGAAAACCTTTCCTTGGGGCAGTTTCTGAGCCGAACCCTTTGAGATCTGAAGGAGATTGATGGACATTGCCTGGTTTTGTATTGGCAGAAATAGGGAAACCTCCTCTGACAGAATGTCCTTATCAATTTTCCAGTTAGGGCAAAAGAGCCTTCCCAATGGATGCATCCTGTGCAGGGTCTGAGTTTGTCATCCTGTGACAGCACAAAGCCAAAGCCACCTGTGGCAGGTTCACGATGACAAATCTCTTGCCCGGCTCTCTCTGCCTGTGTCAGTGCTGCAGGCTGAGGCTGGGGGAGGAGATGCCTTCTGCCTTGTCCTCCCTCCCTGCCTTGCCTGATCCCTGACAAGTGGAATTGTGCCAGACAAAATGCAGTCTCTGGGGCATCTGGGTCAGCCAATGCTTTCAAGTTGAAAGCCTCAATGCCACTTCTGTTGTTCCTTTGCCATTTCTGGGTGTGTAATGATAGGAGAGATGAGATTTGAAGAAATATTTCTGCTGATGCAGAGAAAGGGATCAGATCCTCTGGTTCCTTTGCTCAGGGTTAGTTCTGCCAAATCATGGGTACAGCCCCTTTGGAATGACTCCTTCATTGCTGATGTGCAGGTGGAATGCCTAATGCAGCTAGGGAGAAGTATTGCTCAGTAAGTGAGGTGACATTTTTTCTGGACTAATTCTGGACTAGAAATTACCTAGCTCATTATTCCTTAGCTGTCTCTCTTTTATTACTGTCCCAAGCATTCTACAGGGTGAAGGAATCTAGTTTTAAGATAGGTGTTTCTCTCAAACTGCTTGGCTGCCATATGAATTTATCCTCTGTGAAGCCATGTAAAGAATTAGTTCTCTTAGTTCTAACAGCTCTGTTGGACAGTATTTCAGAATGAGCTCCATTATTCTTCTTGCAATTAGAAAATCAGCCTTTAGTCTAGCCCAAAAGTGACCCAGTCTCATACAGTTGAGAAGGAAAATCCTTGGCGAAAACCAATTATCTAGTGTCAAGAACACAGTTCATGTTTGGGTAATACTCCTGCAACGCTAAGCTCTTCTTTGAATGTCCTCTAAAATATTCCAACTTAGAGAAGAAAATGTTGATCTAAATGCATCCAGGTATTAGAACCTGGGACTTCTAGGAACCAAAAGATGATGTTTACTACAATCAGTAAGAATAAGGGCAGATAAGAATCTCTGTCAAGAGCAATCTCCATCTCTGCCCTTCTCTATCAGACACAGAGGCTCTCCAGCATCCAGGGGCTGAGGCCTTCATCATGCAGCAGGTTTCAGTCTGCTGGCCAACAGAGTCATGTCATGTTTGCTGCCAGTAGCCCATCCCTTGGGAGAGGGTCTAGGCATTGTACCTTGCTGCTCTCAATCACAATCTCTGTGTCTTGAGAGCTCTGCAATCTGGAACCAGTCTTGCCTGTTGCCCAGCATTGTGTTTTTGGGGGCTTGAAGTCTGCCAGAGATTTACACAAACCTTTGCTTCCATTGCCAGGCCTCCCACTGAGCCAGGCCAAGGAGATGGATCATCCCACCAGTCCTGGTTGTGCAAGTGACAAAGAGCTGAGGGACGGCTTTGGAAAGGTGAGGGATAAGGACAGGGATGAGCAGACTTTTCCAGTGGCTGTTCAGTGCTTGGCCCAAAATGTCACTGAAAATCATCATCTTCCACTCTTGGGGGATGGAGATTCCCTTGAGAATATATTGGACAGCTACAGAGCAATTGCTTGGCTATTTCCAGTGGTGCCAAGGTCTCTGGTTTGGAGATGGTGCTAAGGTCATGCCAGAAGCATTCTTTATGTGCAAAGGCTGTTTTAGAGAAGTTCTGAATGACAGAGCAAGCTGCACCTCAGTGAACGTGGGCAAAATGCATCCTCGGAAGCAGAGAAGCAAAGATTGTAAATGTTGGGTGTAAGGAAGGCTGCAAAAGAAAATGGGAGAGTTTTATTTTTCCTGGTTACCTTTGTGGCTGTATTTCACAGCCCTCTCATTCTCAAGTTTTCTGCTCATTACCATCAGTGTTTCTGCTACTTGTTTTCACATGACTCCTCCTTTTGGTGTCATGGTGTCAGAGACCAAGTCCTTCCGAGTCCTTCAGAGCTGAGTCCTTCAGAAGCCAGGAAGTGAGAAACAGCTGCAATTCGTGGCCATGAGTGTTAAGCAACAGCTCATTACCCCTCCTTGCTGGGTATTGCACATGGTTTTTACTCTCCTGCCATGGCCTGTAGGAACTGAACTGCCTGCTCACTGGCCATGCCAGCTCTTCCTCTGTCTTGGAGCACTCCTATGACTTTCATGCTTCAAGCAGGGCTTCCTGACATAGGTTGCAGTTGCAGCAGTGGAAGGTTGTGGCACTGAAGTGTTCCACCTCCCTGTGTGTAATTGCCAGGGTGAGGATGGGAGACATTCCTCTGAAACCATTGGAATGTGGATGGAGCTGCATTGAAGCCTATGGCACTCTGTGGACTCTGTGCTCCTGATGAGATGTTGTGTGTGGTTTGTGTGTCTGTGCTTACAGTCTATGATGTATTTCCATTGCACCTAGATCCGTGCTGCATTGTGCATGTTGGCCCAAAAGAACTTAGGGCAGAAGGAGGCAGAGCTTTTGGAGAGAGAGATGAAGAGAAGGAGACAAAGGAAAACATCCTTGCTAGTTATTCCTGAGACAGTGGAGCCTGGGGATGCAGCTGAAGCAAGTAAGTGGTGGCTACACTTGTGGTGGTCCTTTTTGAGCACTTGCTTGCCCTTTGCACAGTGTTGCAATCAGACTGGAGAGCTGTTCAGTGGAAGGTTGTTTGGGATTTAATTCTGTTTCCCAAAGAAAAGTACAGAGGCATGAAGTGTCTTGCCCATTGCCTCAGTGAGTCAGTAACAGAATATCAGCTTCCCCACTTCACCTCTAAAGTCTTTCAGAGTAGAAAATTCTGTCTTGCAAAGTACACTGGAGCTTCAGACTCTCTCCTGGAGAGCAGCCTCCAGGGAAGGGGAGTCCAAAGGAATGCTTTTCAACCAGGGTGCAACCTGGAAGAAACAAACTTCAGCTCCTTCTAATGAAAACACCAGAGATCCTTCTCCTGCCACTCCCTGCTGAGGAGCTGGCACTGGAGAGCTGTGCTGAAGCCCCAGGCAGGGCTTCTTTTGTAGCCCCAGGAGCAAGCAGCGTTCCCACTGGATCCTGGCTGAGGGGCTCTGCCTGCAGGGCTGTGAGCGCTGCCCGAGGGCGGCAGCGGGGCCCTGAGGAGGCAGCACTCAGCCCGAGGGCATCACACAAGGTTATCTGCACTTTCCTTTGGGAACTGCCCCTGCCAGCCTCTGGAACAGGAAAACAAAAGCAAAGCAATTCTGGGTTTCCTTGTTTCTTAGGGGAAGCACCACTGCAATGTGGGTTTAAGCTAGAAGAGGGTAAATTTAGATTAGATATAAGTGATTTTTTTGTTTATAATGAAGGGGAGGAAAAGCTGGCAGGATTTGCCCAGAGAAGCTGTTGTTGGTCCATCCTTGAAGGTGTTCAAGGCCAGTTTACATGGGGCTCTGGGGAACCTGATCAGGCGGAAGATGTCCCTGCTCACAGGGGTTGGACTAGATGGTGCTTAAAGGTGCCTTCCAACCCAAACTCTTCTAGGATTCTGTGATTCTGTGCTCATTGTCCCATGTTAGTGTTATACTTGCTATAAAGTGGTATACCATTGTTATACTTGAAGTTCTTTGGGATAACAAAGAGATGTTCCCCAGCTCTGGCAAGTTTTCTGGCCCTTTCCATCATCACCCTGTCCAGCACTCTCCACTTACAAGCTCCTCTTTGGTCCCTGCAGTCTTTAGCCTAGCACCTGTCGATGGCACAGCTTCTAGAGAGCACAGAAAACACCCTGGTAGTGCCTTGAAGAAGAAGGTCTTCAGGAAGCAGGACAACGTGCCCTTATTGCCCAATACAGACATCATCCATGGGGATGGGAGCTTCCCACACAGCTCCTCAGGTAAGCCAGCTCTGGGGCAGCTTTTTCCCACGGGTTTTTCCTTGCACAAGGAGCACAAATTGCCCCCTGCTTCAGCCAGCACAGCTGGGATCTTGGCTCCATAGTCTGTCCTGAGAATCTGCAGCAAATCTACTTTTGAGTTACTCCAGCTTGGTAGTACTGGAGCAGTTGGTTCTTAGAAATCCATTGGAAAGTTGAACTGAATAAAGTCATGGGAAAGGCCTGAGATCTGGCTTTTGCCCATCCTGACAGTCCAAACTACAGCAGTGGTGCCAGGAGGCAGCTGGGACTGCAGGGATGAGCTGCACATCAGTCTGCCAGGCTGTGCTCACCGTGCACCTACGAGAACCACCACAATCAGTTGTTCACTCCCTGTCTGGGCCCTCTGCCTGTGCTGCTGTCCAGTTCTGCAGCCAGCTGTTCTGCTACCCAGCAAGGGTTGTCTCTGCAGGGCAGTCAGTGGCTTGGTGCAGTCGTGCTGCTGCTGCTCCCAGAAGTGCCCGATGGCTCCTGGCTGCTGCCATCCCACAGCCTGCAGTGCCAAGAGGGAACAAGCAGTGCCTCCTGTGTCACCCAGCAAATACAGCACCCCTGTGCAGCAGATGAGAGCCAGGAGGGGCTGCCTGCTGCTCCCAGGCTGTTTGCTGCCTGCAGCAAATAGACAGCAGATAGTCCCCAGTGGCTCTTGCCTCTCCTTTGTGGGTAGCCTGCCTGTGCTGTGATCCCAGGTAGGGTGAGATGAGAAGAAGGGAGCTAGGAATGATACTTGAATGCTCTTTTCTAGTGATGCTACTTCCATGTTCAGAATTGACTAGAACTAGCCTGGCATGGGTCTCCATTCATAGTGAATCTAGATGTGTATGTCTGCATACTTCTGCAGTGACATCACTGGTGTCAGCGGCTGGGGTACCTCAGTGACATCCAGATTAGCTCAGTCTGAATATTTTTGATGATAAGGTTCCTCCATACTTTGTGAGAGCATGCAAGGTAGCACAAAAACCCTCCAGAGTCTAGAGCAGTTCATCTAGATTCTGTGCAATATTTATACTCCATCATTTTAGACAGCGCAAATGTTTTCATCTACATATTAGAAAATGAGCTTTTGAGTGCATGACATGAAAATTTTGATTGACAGTGCTTTTGATGACAAATGGATTTCATATGGAATGCATTCATCGTCAGATTTTTCTCATACCTTGTAAATTTTTTTCCTTACCAAAAAATTCAATTAAGGCAAACCCAGATCAACCAATTAACAAGAGAGTGCGTCTGCCAACAACGTGGATGTGTATTTGCATATTTTTATCCTCAGAGTGCATTTGGAAGGCTTTTTTATCGACTGTCTAGTCTGCAAACTGCATTTTTCCACAAGAGAAAGCTTAGAAGTTGCTGAGTTTGCAAACATGTCCATTAGATGGCAAATAAATTTCACCTCAGTATCCTTGAAATACAACCGGTGTGTAGCTCTGAAAGAGGAAAGATTCATGATGCTTGGAAAGAACAAAATCCATCAAGTACTCCCTTCCCAATAGTAGCCTAAAATGGATGTGCACTCAGCTGCCTGCTGTCTAGAATATTTACAGTCAATGGGAACAGAGGCGCTGTCAGGTGGGAAGGGTCAGGTTTGGCTGTTCCCTGGTAGCTGCTCCGAGGGGATTGAGCCGGGCCCAGCAGGGCTGGGTTGTTCAGGCTTGGCTTGGTGCTGTCTCCAGGCAGCTGCAGGTCTCTCCTCATGGAGTTGCAGAGTGCCCCTGTCCTCAGGGCTGGGGGAAATCAGGGCGCTGAGACAAGAGGGGCTCCTGAGGGGTTCCCTCCTGGGTAGCAAGTCCTGCTGTCAGCGCTGTCTGGCAGGGAGCGGGAGCTCTGCGGCCGCAGGAACCTGCCGCTGGCTGTGGCACCTGTGGCACTCGGGAGCTGGCGCTGTGGGGACAATTGTCAGGTTTAGCCTGGAGCTGGGCCCAGCTGGGGGAGGCTGAGAGCAAGCAAGGAGCCCCAGGAGCTGGACAGCAGGGAAGCCTCTGAGCCGGTGTCAGTGTGTGCCACAGGGAGCCCTGGCTGGGAGATGGGGCTGCAGGCTGCTCCATGGCGGGGCCTTGCCCGGGGCTGCAGGCCCATGGCCGACCCTCTCCTCACAGTGACCTCGCAGACGGCCACTGCTGCCAAGCGCTGAGAGGAGCCACTCCGTGGGCATGGGCAGAAGGACAGAGCCTCTTCAGACCCACAGCAGTCCTTGCAGGAGGCACTCTCCATGCTGGGCAGCGATGACTGGTAAGAAAGGCCCCGTTCCCTCTGTGTCCCTCTTAGCGTTAAGGTGGGTCAGAAGCATGTCTTGCTCGTGCCTCTGAGCCCCGAGAGCCCAGAGGGCCAAAGGGCACTGGTGAAACCACTGCAGAGCAGTGAGAGGATGAAGATTTGAGAGCAGCCTTTTCTTGGCCTTGCTCTGCAGCAGTGCTGCAGCTGCAGCAGGTCCGTGCTGTTTCCTTGCTTTGCCTGCTGCTCCATGGAGCTGCAAAGGAAACATTGAGAGAAGAGACAAAGCTCTGGAATGAGATGATTTGCTGGCTGAAGGCAGAAGCAGGATGGCAGAAGTTTTGAGTGTAGAGATTTGGCTGCCTTGGGCCCCTGGCCCAGTGGGACTGAGTAAGATTCCTCCCTGCTCCCACTGCTGACAGCAATGGAAGGTGACAGGGTCTCCCTGTGACCTCCTGCATGGGAGTCCCAGAAGCAGCTCCAGGGAGTTCCTTTTTCTGAGAAATGGACTGAGTTGTGCTTTCAAGTCCCTCAGCCTGTCATTACTCCTGAAGGGCTCATGGCAGAAGAGAAGGAAAATGAAAGAAAGTCCTTTAGGAATCTTGCACTTTTGGAATTCAACTTTTTCCTTCTCACTGCTTCATATGGGCCTGAGATGCTTTGTCAATACTCACCATGTGTCCCAAAATTATACACAGGCAGAAGGAGGCCCAGAGGTGATAACCTTACAAAAGTTAGGTGATATTGCTTTTCTTTTTGATGTCTTTTTGATCACTCCCTGCTGGATGCTTCATTCACACAGGGGTAGGGACTCCATTCCCACTGGGATAAGCATGAAAAATCTGCCACGACGCACCTCCTTGTGCAGTCACCTTTGTTTTGCCCTTTCTCTTCTGCTTTCTCTTCCCCATTTCTTTTGGTGCCCTGTGAGGTGCAGAGAGCTTCTGGAGGTGTGGGGGGTCCGGATGACACTCAGGGGTGCCCGTGGGATGGGTCACCAGCCCTGTGCTCAGCCCTGATGCCTCCCATCCCTTCCTGTAGCTGAGGGCCTGCACAAAGCAAGTGCTCAGAGACAGAGTTGTTTGCACCTTTCAGATGACATGTTGCTGTTGTGGGGGTTGTTTTAGGCAGGGGGTTTTGGGGAAAAGGCAGAGTTTCAACAGTTCTTGCCCAGGGGGGGAATCTCCTGAGACATCCTGCTGCTTTTTTGCGGAATGTGTGAGGTGGAGTGGAGGGGGTGACAGAGAGGCCGAGATCGTAGAGTGAAAACTCAGCTCCAGAGTGGCAGTGCAGACTCTCCCTGCTGAACTGCCTGCTGGGGCTGACAAAGAAGGAAAATGCCCCAACAACAGCCCAGTGGCACTGTGTCTCAGGGACAGGTAGAGGGAGGTGACAAGAAAGAGCAGCATGGTCTCACAGCTTCTAGAATGCAGTGACAGAGGGGCCTCATGTGCCAGAGATTTCAGAAAGGCTGTCTTCTTAAATGACCACTGAAACCCTTCTCTTTGCCTCTTGGGTTTGTGTATGCTTTTGACAGCCACAGCATCCTGGGTCAATGTGTTCCATGATTTCATTAAGTACTCCTTGAAAAGCACCTCCCATTGTTCGACTGAGCTGCCAGCCTGGTAATTGCTGAGGGTGCTGCCTTGGTGGAGAGAAAAATCAATCTTCTGCCTTTCAGGGAGCTGAAGGAGAAGGGACTCTTCAGCATCAACCACCTGGCTGGGTCCCATTCAGAGGTCCTGCTTTGCAGACTTCATGAGATTTGCTTGGCAGTTAGCAGCGAGGTGAGAACATTGCTCTGAATTGTCCCCCATACTTCATACATGGTGTGTAGAGTAGGTATGTGTTTGTTCATCTCCATGTGTGCTCAGGGACTGCCTTCATTTCTGGTTTTAGACCTCCTATTTCTAATGTCTGTCAGCTGTCTGTAGGATCTGTGGGTACATGTAGCTGTATTTACTGGCAGGTCGGGTATCTGACACCGATCTGTGAGTGTGGTGCCTTGATGATGCAATGTGCAAATGCACAAACTGAGACACTAATGACATTATTTGCCACAGTCCCTATCTCTGCCCAAGCTGTAATTCAACACTGAAATTAGTCTGTAGACCTGAGCCTGTGTTTTCTGTTTCCTGGATGAGTGCTTCAATTGTTGGTGTTGCTTTTTTGAACAGGAACTTGAGCCTTTATGATTTGAAAGCAGCTCTTGCTTTAATTTTCTAGAAAAAGGGCCTAAAATCAAAGCTGTGGACATTTTAGAAGGGTTAAGTAGAATGCTTTAGTGAAATATTTTTTTTTATTCCTGCAGTAAGCAGGTCTGAGGCCAGAAATTGGTGCCAGAATAAGTGCCTTTCTGTGCTTGCACTGTCCTGCTCTTCTTGTACTTTTATGTTCCTCTGGACACAGTGGGACGTGTTGTCATTTCCTGGGACTTCTGTTGAAGGCAACTGGTTTTCTTTTCAAGGTGATTCTTATGTTTTCCCTCATGACTTCCCCAGGTGACCAACCTCCGTTTTAAGGTGTCCCACTCTGCAATCGTCACTCTGGGAGAGCTCTTTGTGAGTTTGAAGAAGGACATGGACTCTGAGGTGGATGAGGTTGCTCGGGTCCTTCTCCAGATGGTGTCCAACTCCCCAGAATTTGTTCAGAAAGCAGCCAGTCAGAGCCTGGGGCTCATGGTGGAGAATGTGACTCCTGCACGAGCAATGAGTGCCCTCATGGACATGGGAGTCAAGTAGGTTTTTCTTCTTTTAGTGATATTCTTCACCTTCTAGTGTGGGAGGGAGATGGGATGAGAGAGAGAATGGGAATGGTGGGAGGGAAGGGTCCTGTATCCTGCATCTTGTGTGGACTCAGGGATTTGATTCTCCAACCAACCTCATTTCTTTCTTCTTGTCACCTATTTCTGCCCTCCTGCAGCCCATTAGTTCTCAGAATCACAGAACTGTAGAATATGGGGTGTGTGAAGGGGCCCATCAGGACCATTGAGTCCAGCTCCTGGCCTTGCACAGAACAGCCCAAGGGTCACACCAAGTTCCTGAGATTGTGTTCCAAATGCTTCTTCAACCCTGTCAGGCTTGGTGCTGTGACCACTGCCCAGGGGAACCTGTTCCAGTGCCCAAGCACCCTCTGGGTGAAAAACCTTTCCCTGATATCCAAACTAAAGCTCCTCTGACTCAGCTTCCTGCCGCTTCCTGGAGTTCTCTCAGTCTGTCAGATTTTCCTAGATGTGGTGACCAGTGGGGAAGTGAAAGTGCCTGCAAAGGTTGAGGATAGAGCCTTGTGCTTTTGTGGGAAGAGGGACAATTGCAATTGCAGCTGTGAGCAGTGTTTGGTATTTCACAGCACTAACTACAGAGGCCCTGGGAAAACCACGTCTGCTCATGATGCCATTAACCTGAGAAATGAGGAGGGTCCTTGCTGGGGCGTGGAGCACATGGGGGGCAATCTGCTGGCTGTGGCACAGCCTGCAGAGCAGGTGCAGCTCCTGCCAAAAGGAGTCCTGTATGACTGTCCTGGCCACTGAACTCTACTGCTTTACTTACCTTAGTTATTATTAGAATTTGCAGTCGTCCCTTGGTTGGTGTCCCCACAAATCGCAACAAATACACACATTTCCTGTCTGTGCCAGACACGAAACACCGCTTTGTATTTCAAAGGAGCCCTTGCAGGGAGATCAGGAAGCTCTACCCGGGCTCTTTAGGGCGCGGGCCACAGCAGGAGTTTCAGGCACGGGACTGTGTTCTGAGGGGCTCTGGGGCTGCGGGGGATGAGAGGAGATGAATTCCCAGAAGTGGCTGTGCCGGGCATCTGTGGAGTTGGGAGCATTCAGAGGATCAAGGGACGCTTTTTGGGGCTCCTAATGGGCGCTGAGGGGACACTGAGGGATCCTGGAGGGTCTGGGGGACACTCATGGGACAGATGGAGGCAGATCCCGGGGTTCTGTAGAGCGCAGGGCATGACGGGCATTGTAGTCCCGCCTCCAATGGGGCTCAATCTGGCCGCGGGGCATGACGGGAGTTGTAGGCAAAAAGAAAAGATGGCGCTGACCCTAGGCACCGCCTCCAAGTCTCCGGTCTCCAGCGTTAATTGGCTGCGGGCAGTGATGGGCGGGGCATCGGCAAATGGGAGGTGCTGGAGGTGGGAACAGCCCATTCAACCTGTCCAGTCACTCCCAGTACAACCCAGTTCATCCCCAGTACAGACCAGTACAACCCCAGTACAGCCCAGTTCATCCCAAGTGGAACCCAATTACAACCCCAGTGCCCCTCCAATCCTTCCCAGTACGGCCCAGTCCCTACCAGTACACCTGAGTTCATTCCCAGTTCCCCCCCAATGTCATCCACAGGATGCCCCAGTGTTCCCAGCCTTCTCCGCAATGTCCCCAGTGTCCCTATTATCCCCAGTTTGTCCCAGTATCCCCCAGTATCACTCATGGCTGAGGCTCTGCAGGCCCAGGCAGGCTCACCCCTGCTCCACCATGGGATCCCATGGGACAGGGCACGCTGGGATTTGCCACTACAGCTACCAAGTGTGTCCAGAGAAACTGCAAGGACAGGGTGACCTCTCTCAGTGGGACCCCTCTGTGCACAGGTACCCCCACTCCTGGGGTGGCTGTGCCAGCTCCCCCAGGCACCCCCAGCCCTGGGAACTTGGAGCAAGTGGAAACCACAACTTTGCAAATGGGGCCTGTGCCCGTAATGCAAAGAGAACTGCGGTGTGAAAACGGAATATTGTTTATTTTCAGAAGAACAGCAACAGGAATACAGAACATTTTAACATTGTAAGAATATTTGTAACAACAACAATCCGTAGAACATATATACATTTTATAACAACAACAATCCATAGAACATATATACATTTTGTAACAACAACAATCCAGAGAACCTATATACGTAAGAACATATCTAGCAAAAATATATGCAATGTATTTGCAGAAGTCGAAAAAAAGCCCTAAATCCTCTATCCTGAAGAAGACAAAAAACTGTAAAACGTATGTACAAAAGGGTGGCATCTCTATCCGGGATGTCCATCGGTCCTGGAAGAAAAGCAAGTGCCATGGTCACGGCAGTCAGGCACAGAGGGCTCTTCCATGTGTCCCCAGGCTGGCACACGCTGGCCCAGCAGGACTCTGCTACCAGAACTGAGCCTGGCTGGGTCTGGGATGGAGCTTGTGCGGCCCAAAGCGAGCACAGGACCAGCTGGGGATGGCCTCCAGAATCCAGTGCACAGGGTGCCACGTCCCTGAGCAGGGAGCAGCCCAGCCCCAGCCTGGCAGCAGGGGACCCACTCTGCCTCTGGGGACCACATGTCTGTCCTGCTGCTGGCATTGCTCTTTATCCCAAGATCATGGCTGCTTCCTCATCTTTTTCATCAATGTCCATGTCCTCTATGTAGTCTTCCATTTCCACTTCCATCTCTTCTTCCACATCCACATCCACCTCCACCTCCATTTCCTCCTCTCCAGTTTCCTCTTCCTCCATTTCCACATCCTCCACTGTATAAGTCTGCATATCCACTTCCATCTCCTCCTCTCCAGTCTCTTCTTCCTCCATTTCCACGTCCTCCACTGTATAAGTCTGCATTTCCACCTCCATTTCCTCCTCTCCGTCGGTGACAGCCTGCAGAGGTGGCAGAACCTCAGAGTGGAGTCCCTGTCCCACACCAGGCCCACAGAGCTCCAGCCCACCCGGGCAGTTGGGGGTGTCCACCTCCATGCAATGGCACCTTACCTTCCTCAGGACAAATGGGAGCATCCTGTAGGGATGGGTGTCAAAATCCAGGCACTAGTGAGCTTTCAGGACTGATGGGGGTGGCAGGGGCAGGTGACAAGGAGGGTGACAGCAGTGGGCAGGAGCAGAGCGAAGGGTGCGCTGACACAATGGCCAAGGGCTGTCTTGTGCTCTTTGCCGGGTGCTGGCAGTTCCACTTGGAACGGGGGAGGTGACATCACAGTTCCCAGGAGTCCAGGGCCAACCTGAAGTGGACAATGGAGATCATAGAATGATGGGATCCCTGAATGGTTGGGCTTGGAAGGGACTCTGAAGACCATCTTGTTCCAAGCTGAGCAATCTTTCCCCAGACCTTGGGGGAGCCCTGTTCCCAAGGATGGGGCATCCACAGCCTCTGTGCACAGCCTGGGCCAGTGCCTCCCCACCCTCAGTGTCAAACAGCAGCTTCCTTAGATCCAGCTTCAATCAACCTCCTGCAGTTGAAAGCCATCCCCCTTGTCCTGTCCCCACAGGCCCTGTTGAACACTCTGTCCCCTTCTTCCCTGTGGGACCCTTCCAGTCCTGCAGAGCCACAGTGAGGCCCCCCCAGTGTCTCCTCTTTCCAGGCTGAGCATCCCCAGCCCCACTTGGACAGCAGTCAGTTATATCAGGGGCAGTCAAGGCTGAAGGGTAGCAAAGAGCATCAGGAACTGAGAGATGGAAGCTTTAGGCCCAGGATTGCCTCTAAAAGTACAAAATTAATAGCAGTGGAGGGAAAGATGCTGAGACACTGGCTCTGTTCTAACTGGGGATTTTTTTCTTTTTCTTCTTTTCTGTGATGCTGACCCAGGTTTTTCTGTTTGAAAGGAAGCTTGGCACAATGTCCACTGTCTTCTCCATTTGTGAAACACTGAGCAGAGTCTGGGCAGGCTGATGATGCAGAACAAAACCTGCAAATATACTGGTGATCCTGGGCCTAAGGATGCAGCTAAACCCAGCCAAAAGTCATTTCTGGAAAGTCGAGCCTGGTTTACATTTTCTTCAGTTTGGCTATGCCAACCTAACCAGTCATTTATATAAAAGCAAATAAAAAACTCAAACAAAACAGACAAAATCCCAAACAAACAAACCCACGCAAACCAATCAAACTGATCAAAAACCCAAAATCCCAAATAAAAACCAAAGGGAATGAGGAATTAATATAGTTGTGAGGATATCACAGCAGGCAAATGGCTGCTTCCAACAGGATCACCACAAAAAGCCACATATAACAGCTGCTCCAAAGTATACCCAACAGGAGAGCTATAAAAAGTGATACATGGCACCTTTGGGGGCAGCTCCACATTAAAGTGAAGGATGAGCAGTGGTACAGATCCAGCATTCCCCACCCTCCAGGCTGCTGTTTGCTCCTGATGAAAGACCCTTGCAGGGCTGTGGCCCCTCTCAGTGCTGTGTAATTTGCACAAGGATAGATCTTGTTTGCTATGCAGGAGTGTTCCCAATAAACCATGCTTCTCCTGACCTTAACTTTTCTGGATTTCTACCATATGATACAAGAAACTTTGAAAAAACCAAAACACCTTGTGGGGAGGCATTTTTTCCTTTCTTCAGAGTGCCTCTTCCTTTTGTTCCCTCCAGAGCTCTCACTTCATTTCTGCTGTTTTTTGGAGCATGTGCTTACCTCTTTCCTGACCCCCTGGGCTTGTTTTGGCTCTGGCTGTCATGGACACTATTAATTGTGGGGTTTTCCCCTCCATCTATTTCTGTCTTTTCAAGTGGTTTACCTTCATTTACCTGTTGGAGTGATGCATTTTTCTCACCCTTTATTACTTAGTGCTTTTTCTTCATTCTCTAAAACCAACTTCTCACTTGCCCTGTGGCTGTTAGATGCCATTATTAGGAGCAATAATTCTTTCTCTCCTGCTTGTCTGAGCTCTCACAGGGAGCTGAGAGCTCTTTGGGGTTCAACTTGACTCACTTCAGCGCCTTCCTTGGTGCTGCCTGTGTACTTGGACACTTGAAGGGAATAAAGTCTTGGTGTGGAGATTACAGCTGGGAAATGATGGCTCTTTTGAAGAAGACAAGAATGCTGTTGCCAATCTTTTCCAGGATAATGTGAGCACCTTGTTTTGGGGAGAAACAGGCTCTGATCAGCAAAGAGGTGGCTGTTGCAGGTACCCAGGTTTGGAGGGAAGGGTGCAGCTCCTGGGAGTGTGTTTGTGGGGGGCTATAAGGTTTGTGTGGGCTCCCTGGAGCAGTGGGAACACCCCACTGGGAGATGCACATCAGGAAATGGGTGCACAAAGGGCCTGAAGTGTGACCAGGTGAAGGTTTCCATAGGAAAAAATATTTTTAGTGGGATTTTGGACAATTTGAGGCTCCTTCTCATGTCCTTTGCCTGATGAACATTTCCCCCTTTGCAAGAGCATGGGGAATCCTGAGCTCACACAATAAAAATCCCTAATAATGATATTTTTTTTCTATTTTTCAATGTTGTCATCCCAGCAGGAGTCAGAGTAAGAGAAGATGTGTGACCTGGCTGTTTTTAACTTTGTGACAGGAACAATGCCATGGGGAAGCTGCTGAGAGGAGCATCACTGCTCTGTCCCTAATTTTCCAGCACAAGTGAGGATGATTTAAGAACCCAGGCACAGCCAAGACCTTTCCTCCTCCTGTGCTCATCAAGCAATCACTGCCTCATCACACCTCAGCTTCAAACACCTGGTTTGCATCTGGCTGACCTTGACTGCCCTCCCTGGATGGGAAGATGAAGAGGTGGAAGTGTAAAAGATTGGGATTTGATGGGTGAGCTGTGAAATAGTGGCTGGTGCAGGCTGGTTTTGGGTAAACATCGTGTGCTGTGGCATGGAGGATGAGAGTAAATGGATTAAAGAGGAGATAAAAAGGGCAAGGCACCTGGTTAGCTCCTGTTAAAGAAAATGTTGGGAAAATAGACATGTAAGAAATATGTCAGAGATGGTCATTAACTGCACTGCAGGGTCAGAGCTCCTTTCATAATTGGCCATGTAGTGAATACCAGAAATGATTAAAAAAGTCCTTAATGGCTGAGGGCTTTTACTGAATGATTGGGAGAAACAAAGGAATACTGTTTCTGGCAGAACTTTTATTATCATTTAAGCATGATCCTCTTTCTCACATAACAGCTGCTTGGAATAAACTGAAGAATCTTCTCCATTACCCCTGGCAGGAGCTGGATAAAGCTTTCATTCAGGTAAACTTTCATCCAACATAGAATAATAAATTTAATGGGAGCCATCAAACCTATTGTCTGAGTAAGGATTGTGCTTAGGGCAAGAAAGAAGAGTAATTAGGAGTGGACAAGCCATGAATTAGAGTGGGGAAATTATAATTGATGCTGGTTTAGGGGAATGTTTAACTAAGCTAAGATAGAAGTCTACCTTTATTGTAGGTTAACCTTTATAACAGAATTCTACTGGAGGAAATTTAGTAGTCCTGGCCTCCTAACAGACCTTCAGATACAAGTTTACCTCTGGTTTGAGAAAACTCAGGGCTTGAGCAGGATTTTATGGCTTTGCTCTTGACCCTTGGGCTAGAAATGCTCCTGTAAAATTCATGCCAAAGTTAGAGCTTCTACAAATTTCTAAGAGTTTCAATGGAGAAAGGTCCACCTGGACTTTGGGGACAGTTTCTCAGAGCAGAACATTTCAAGTGCTATTGAACTGCATTCAAACTCCCTTTTGTTGGGGCATAAATTTCACGCCCTGCTCTATCAGTCTGACACGTTCTTTGAGAAGAGACAAACTTTACAAGCCACTTTAAAAATAATTTCACTGACAGGTTTGCAGCTCTGAGAATGTTAATAAACTGAAATGGCTTTTCACCCTGCAGTAGCTACTAAGTAATTATGATTGTCTGTAGGCAGACTAATGAAAGCAGCTGTTAACAACCTACTGACAATTTGAACCAGCCCTCTGCTCCACAGACACTTCCCTTTTCTGTCCCTGATTTTCCTGCATCCAGTGCTTCCCAGAGAAGTTTAGTGTTGCTTGATGGTCAGGTAAAAACAGCTTTCTTTTGTAGGAGTGGTGCTGCTCTTCTCTGAGGTTGAGCTTCACCTGGGCTGCTGCCATGCTGGGCTCACCCCACAAAGTCCAGTTCTGCAGGAGCTGGGCAGCATGGAGAGCTTTGATAGCAGAGCATGGCAAAACTGGAGTGGGGGGATTCTGGCTCAGTGTGCCCCTCAGTACCAGACAGCATTAGTTATTGAAAAATCTTGAGTTCAAAGAGAAGATGTTGCTGGTTTGGCTCTAATCTTGGCTTGCTTTCAATACAGTTTTCCCTGGCACTTCAGATACTGTTTTTCTCTTGCTTTCAATAGTCTGTCATTCCAGATGACCTTTAAAGGTCCCTTCCAACCCAAACCATTCTGTAATTCTTTGGATACATGATGAATAGCAACATGTGTTTTACCCTTATTGTGGATGATATTACATCATGTCTGGCCTTTTGGGGCTCTTCTCCAGGACCTTGGGACTACACTCACTCCTATTTGCTCTTCATTGTTTTGTTTTTTGCTTACCAGTCAGCATTTTCAGTTCTGCCACCCATGTTTAGAGCAAGGTTTCTCTGACTCACTGCACCAATCACCAGGTCAGTCCAAAAGAGCATCAGGAAGTATCCAGATGTATTTCCCCTTCTTCCTTCTGGGTACCTGCTGCTGTTTTGAGCACTCTGGCTTTCTGAGCTCCCTCACATGTCTTGATCCTTTTCTGGATAACCAGAGGGGTATGAGGATTAAATCCTGTCTCAGCTCTGAGGTCTGCCTTTTGACAAGTCCCAGTCATCCTCTCCTACTCATCTCATCCTGGCCTTGCTGGAAATATTATCCCTTCATGGGATTGTTGTTCAGCTTTGGGGCGTTCTGGCACTGCTTTTCAGTGAAAGTTTTGGAGACTTTGAAAGGGTTCCTGGCGTGGGAATGACAATCCTCAATGCTAATGCTTGATGGGGGTTGCAGTGGCCCAAGTTGTGAAACCTTCTGAAAAACATTGTTTGTTCTTTTTTGCTTGACTTTTCCTTGACTCTTTTCATCAACAGATTAGGAGGTTTGGGGATGTCTTTTCAAAGTGAATTTCAATGATTCTCCTGGCTGGCATTTCAAAGGGGAACAGTGGTTTTGGGTTATTTTAACTAGCAGCTGCTTACAATCCAATGAGCTAACTGCCTTTAATTAACCATAATATATTCCAGGAGAGCAGAATAACAAAGGAACAAAACCAAGAGGGCACAACTCTGTGACTGAACCTGGACTTGCCCTTTCCCAGGTGCAGGATTCTGGGCAGCCCTGTAACCCTTTGCTAGCCACTTTGAGCTCTGCCATGCAGTGCCTTGGGTTTCTGGGGAGGGCAAAGCATCCAATCCCTCAGCTCCAGGTTCACACTTGTACAGTCACCTGCAAACCCAGAGGCCAGTGGCTATTTCTGTCTGTGGGATTTGCACACTGGAGCTTTGCTTTTGAAAGTTTGGGCAGCCTGGCTGCTCAGGGAGGGATCTCTCTGCCTTAAGGGTCTCTGAGCTCTCTCCTCTGCGTGAGGGGCTCGAATCTGTTCTTTCCTCACCTCCTGATCTGCAGGTTTCTTGGTGGAGGCTTTTGCAGACAGGAGAGCATGGCAGGAGTGCTGAAATGAAACAGTTATGTCCGGAGTCTGGCTTTAGGTAGTTGATTCTTCCTTTAGCTGCTGGGCCTTAAAATTCTTTAAACTCCACATGTCATCTCCTCATACCAGTGTGGGACTGAGACAACACTGAGCTTCTGGGCTTTTTCTGTGTTAGCAGAACAAACTATTGCACTTCTAAACTGTGCACATCAGCACTAACTGTTATAAATGAGAAGCTTGACTAGGCCAATATTCAAGCAACAATCAATTTATTAATAATATGGTAAAGTATGATCAAAATAGAGATGGGTGTGGTGGGGGAAGTTTTCCCTCCAACTGCACGCTGATATTTGGGGCTTACAGGTATTTATAGGGGTACTCAGAAGCATTCTCAGCAGTTTCTCTTCCAATTTTTTTTACTCATCAGCAGTTTTTATTCCCAATTTTTACACCACAATTCTATACACTGTTGTGATCTAGTTTTTCTTCAGGATGCGTCCCAAAAAGGAGGATCCCCAGATGGTGTTGGTAGTTTCCGAGACGTTGGTCCAGTTTCTGCAAGAATAAAGACGAATCCCATCTGGTGAAGTCCAGCTCCCCAGATGTGGGCCCACCTTTTTAATTAGAATGACCATAAATCTCATAACAGTGATGTCCAGCTTCCCTTGGTCACAATTATAAATCCTTGAGATGATGTTCATCTTCCTTTCTCAAGCTGTTTTTTCTCAGTTTTGTTAAGGAGTAAGATAAGGATATTTTCTTTATATGTATTCCAAAGCTATAGTTTCAAGGATACAAGCAATATTCCAAAATTATACTTCAAAGGTTATTATTGCAGCACTCTTTAAGGCCTGACTACAAGCAAAAAGCAACATCCTTAATGCTTTAATTCAAATGCTCCTAAATCAATCCAGGTTAATTGCAAACAAAAGACAGGTTCAAAGGCCTTCTTCCATGCTTTACTTTCCTCAGTTACTGTTAGAATTCGCAGCTGTCCCATGGTCGGTGTGCACACACATCGCAATCCCAAATACACACATTGCCTGTCTGTACCTGACACCAAACACAGCTTTGTATTTCACATAACCTGAGGCTTCACCCCACTCATTACAGACATCAGGGGGGAGCTGCTTATACTGCTCATCTCTGCCCCTGGAAGAGAGGCATTCAAAGAATGAGATGCCCCATAGGATTCTGGTTGTGTGCTTTCCTCAAAAACATGGTGAGATGAGGTGTGTAGGACTCATTTCTTCTGAAGGGCAGGAGAAACCTCTGAAGGCCTCCCCTAAAGGGCCTCCTTACCCAGCAGTCTGACACAGATTTGCTTCTGAAGAGCTTTGTAATTTGTCCTTATTATGCTCTATCTGTGATTTAATGAAAGCCTCTTTCTCTACTGTAATTGAGCTCTTCATCTCATCTGAAAAGCAGAGCACAATCCCTTCAGAGATGGTGTTTGAGTAACAGCCTGTTTGTGTTTCCTCTGCTGTGCTGCTGCTCATGGAGCTGCTCACTCCTCATTTAAAAGCAGATTTCTCTGAGTCAAAAATACATCAGTGATGCCACACAGAGTAGGTCTGAATAGAAACTCTTCCACTGCCCAGCTGAGCAAACGAGATCTTCCCTGGTTCTGCAAAGAATATGAAGAAGGGAGTTTTCCTTAGTGAGCACCTGAGGCCTCATGCAGGTGATGCTCAGCAAGAGGCACCTGGGCATGGCAGCTGTCAGCTAAACAATTGGCTCTGGGCAGGTAAGAGTTGGCAGGAGGTAAGAGTGGAAAGTCAAAACAACAGGATGCTGAAAAACTTGTAAGAGGAATAATGACCTCAGTGAAAACCCCTCCATCTTAAAGATGTAAAAAGCATTTTTACAAAAATGCACAAAAATGTCCTTGTTTTGGTCAGTCTGTTCTTCCTAAATAGCATTTTGCAATCAGAATTAGGAGTTGAGAGACACTCAAGAAGGCTCAGCAGAGGATTTTTCATTGGGACCTTAGTACATATCTTTTACTGTGCTGTAGTTTGGAAGGAGGCCCCGAGCTCCAGCTGCAGCCTGGGGAGACCCTGTAGACAGAAACACTCCCCAGAGCTGCTGTGGCACTGACCCAGAACCAGAATCTGGAGGGAACTGTGTCAAATACTTCCCACTAGAAAACACTTGAAGCTTGATCCACACTTCTCAGTTCAGACCTCAGGCAGTGCCAGGAGTCACCAGTTTGCTGCTGCTCTGTGCAGAACTGGTGGCTGTGATGGCAGAGCTGTGGGGTGAACAGGCTGATGGCTTTTTGAGGCACACAGAACCTTCCATCTCTACTGCCCTGTCCCCTGCAGAGAGTGGATTTTCCTAGAGAAATACCTGGAGAGTGGGAAGGATGAAGAGAAAATCATTCCCTGCCAGTGGATGCTGTGCTTGTTGCAAACACATGAGTTACATGTGGTAGGAGTCCTTGCTGCCAATCCACAGGGATTCCAGGCTGAGATCAGCTCAGCTCTGTCATTTGCCAGGAGATTGAGGATCAGACTTTGCACCACACTTCCAGAGCTGCTCTGACCCAACCTGCAGAGCAAGAAAGGATCATGTTAAGGTTCCAGAGCTGTTTTCAGCACTGTTTTATTCACCCTGAGGGGACAGCAGGAGGCTGCTGGCGCCTTTGCCTTAGGAATTGGAGATCATGGCAGCTCTTGTCCCTCTTCTGCTTGCCAGTTGAATTTTATCTGTAAAAGGGCAACTGCCTTTTTCGATCAGTGCTTCCCAGAGTGCTTTCATGACAGGAACTTGGGCTTTATGTTGCAGGCACCATGATGAGCAGATCTTGAATACTCACAAATCCCCGAACACAAAGTCAAGGAGAATAAAGCAGCCTCACAGGCCACATTTGCAGTGAACAAACACAGCCCTGTTGCTGCTGCTGCTGCTGAAATAGAATCGACTGACAGAGGCCATCACAGAAATTGCCTCTCAAGTGTCAAATCAAATGAAAAAATCCACAAGGAGGAAGAAGAGCCAGAACTTCTTGACTCCCTTCCTTATTTCTTCCGTGCAGCAGCCTCAAATGGAGATGCCCAGAGGTATTCCCAGCTGCTGCTGATCCCAGCTGGAGCCCAGCCTGCTGCCCAGTCCCAGCGGGAAGCTGAGCCCAGCCCGGGCAGCTCCCGCAGTGTCGGGAGCTCAGCGCACGCGGGGCCAGGCCCAGAGCCCCGGGCACGGCCGCCCATTGCGGGGCAGCGGCGCAGACGGAATGTCCTGCGGCCCAAACCTCCTGCTCCTGCCACACAGCGCCAGCCTTCTCCCCCTCCTCCTCCTCCTCTCCCAGCATGCCACAAATTCCAGCTCGGAGGAGGCTGCCCCAGGGAGGGCTCAGGCTCCTGCTTCAGCCTCAGGCTCCCTGCAGAGGAACAGGGCATCTTTCAGCCACTTCCACAAGCTCAGGGTTCCCATTTCATGGGGAATCTGGGGTAAAAATGGCCTTGTAAGAAGGAAAATAGCAGAGGGAATGGATTAGAAATTATTAGGAATAATGACTCTTCTTACAGTCAAAGTTCACCAGGTCATTCCCTGCATTTCTCCTTTACAGATTCTTTCACTCATCTCCTGAGAGGTCCAGTTTGTTCTGCTGCTTTCCATGAACTGATTTTTATCAGTGCATGAGATGTAGAAGCAGCGGAACTGAATGAAGAAACAAACTCCATCTGTCAGCCCATTTTCATCTTCTAGATCGCTTTCAAGATGTCCATGGGGATGACGGAATGATTATCACACAGCTCTCCATTTCTGGCTGCAAGCTCTGGAGATTCTCTCTGGGCATTCAGTCAGGCTTGCATTCCCTAACAATTCCTGGGAGCCCGTCATGGTTTCTTAGGGTAGAACAATAACAATGAAAACCTGACCAATGGCACAAAAGCCCAGCCCTCAAGGAAAAGAAAGAACAAGTTGTCAAGTTCTCAAACCTTAGTCTTTCTTTGCTGAAATAGTCGTGCTGCACGCACGGTGTGGAAAGCCAAGAGAAGCTGCAGTTGGTGGCACATCTTGTGACAGAAGCTGCACCTCGTTCTCCAGGAAAGGTTCTTGGAAAGAGCAAACAGGACTGAGGAGAAGATGATGGGAAAACTGAAACAGCTTGTAAGAAATGAAATTAAAATGGGGAGAAAAAATCCAAGACATTTTACTCTTTTTATTTTTATGCTCCCCTTTTCCATCTTGCACTAATTCTCCATCCTATTAATTCCAAATGGATCTCACCTCAAAGATCCATGACTTGGCAGGTTTTAGACACTGTCAAATACCATGAGCTACACACACTTTGCCTTCCCCTGGTTTTCTTGGAGAGCAATGCTGGAGAGGTAAGTGCAGTTGTGGGTCAGGTACAAATTCTGCATTCAGGGAATGAGTTCCGATAGTGTTTGACCCTCAGCAGGGACAATGCACAGCAGCGACCGAGGGGATTCCTGTGCCGCTGTGCAGGAGTGCAGACTCTGGGTCTGGGCTGAACACGGCAAAGTTCCCGTGTTTGGACAGGCTCAGGGGCTGCCCCCGGGGAGCGTTGGGCTGGGCGCGGGGGTGAGCGGGCAACGGACAAACGGACACGGGGACAAACGGCCCCGGCACTTCAGTTGCAGCAGCAGCAGCGGCGGCGGCAGCAGCAGCGGCAGCAGCAGCGATAGCAGCGACATTTTAGATTCCCTCTTGCTTGTCCTCTCCTCTCCTCTCCCGCAGTCCCGCACCCTCTCCCGGTCTCCCTTACCGGGGGCCCCTCCTCTCCCAGTCTCTCTCTCCCCATGCCCGGCCGGGCCGTGCCCCCGGCCCGCCCCCGGCCCCGGGCGGGGCTGCTCCGGCCCCAGCCCCGGGCGTCCCGCCGCGGTCTCGCCTCCGGCCGGCTCTGGTCGTACTGGCGGTGGCGCTGCTGGGCGGGCATCAGTTCCTGGGGATGGGGCGGCATCGCCTCCCTTTGGCTCCGCCTGGCCCGAGCCCGGCCCCGGCCCCGACCACGGCCCCGGCCCCATCACCGGCCCCGACCACGGCCCCGGTTCCTGCCGGGGCCCGCGGAGGACACAGGCGTCGCGGCCGCTCCCGCCGCCTCCGCTGCGGCTTGCCCGGCCCGAGCTCCGCCGCTCGGCAGCGCGACCGCCGGCCCCGAGCCGCCGCTGTCCCGTTGCAGGGAGCGAACGCCCGGGGATGGCCGGCCCGGGGCCCTTGAGGAGCGCTCGGGGGCCGTTGCCGGCCCCGGGCCGAGCGCTGCCAGCCGCGTCCCGCCGGCAGGGAAAGCGCAGCAGGGCCTGAAGGAGCAGTACCGGGTGGGCTCGCTGCTGGGGCGCGGCGGCTTCGGCAGCGTCTTCGCGGCCACGCGTCTCTCGGACGGCGCCCCGGTGAGCGGCAGGGCCGGCGGCGGGCGCAGGAGAAGGGGGGAACGAGGAGGAGGAAGAGGGCAGAGGATGGGGCTGGGCAGCGCGGACGGCGAGCTGAACCTGCTGCTTCCCTTGGCTTGCAGGTGGCCATCAAAAGGGTGCCACGGAACTGCGTCCGGCATTGGGACGAGCTGGTGAGTGAGCGGGGCCAGCGGGAGAAGCCGGGCCGTGCCGGGCGGGGATGAGGCGAGGCCCGGCAGGGTGAGAGCCACCAGGACGCCTCGAGGGAGAGCGGGCGTGGGGCCAGCGCAGGGCGTAGAGCATCCTGGGCTGGCTGAGGCTTGCTGAGCCCCGGCACGGCATCAGCCCCACTGATGGCATCGTGCTCCTCCCGCAGCCTGACGGCACCAGCGCACCCCTGGAGATCGTGCTGCTGGCCAAGGTGTCCGCTGGCTTCCCTGGTGTGGTCCAGCTGCTGGAATGGCGTGAGCTCCCCAACGACATCCTGATAGTGATGGAGCGGCCGGAGCGCTCTCAGGACCTGCAGCATTTCATTCGGGCACGGGGGTTCCTGCCCGAGGAGGTGGCGCGGGAGCTGTTCCGCCAGGTGCTGGAGGCCGTGCGGCACTGCACCAGCTGCGGGGTCCTGCACAGAGACATAAAACCAGAGAACATCCTGGTTGACCTGGCCACAGGCCAGGCCAAATTGATTGACTTTGGCTGCGGCACCTACCTGCAAGACACAGCCTACATTCACTTTGCAGGTGAGCCCATGCAGGGGTTTGCTCCTGGTCCCAGCATCACATGGCAAAACATCTCATAGCCCAAGCTGGTTGTGGCAGCGGGGATTCTCCCTTTTGCTGCCCTTCATAGCTCTGAGTCTTCGGCTGAGTTGCTTTTGAGCATGGCTGAGTGGGGAGCCAGCTTCCAGCCCTGCTGGCAGCCTTTGCCCACCACTCTGCCCAGGACTGGGCCTGGGCTGGGGCAGCCGGCCCAACAAAAACACCCGTGGGTGGGGGTAGCAGAGAGGGTTTCTCAGAACCTGTGCCCCAGCCAGTTTTGTGTGCAGGTGAGAAAGGGCTTTTGACTGCTCAACTCACCTGGTTTGTCTTGGGTTCATAATGTTTCTTGGGGCAATGCAGGCAGGGAGGATGAAGGCATGGTTTTTCCCCAGCACTAAGTGGGTTTTTCCTTGTCATGGTTGGACCTTGCCAGGGCTTCTGCTGCTCTCTAACAACACCAGTGGATTCCTTTTGAACCCCAAGTCTGTACACAAGTCCCAGGTGCTGGCGAGAGGGAAGCGGTCACCCCGTGTGCCACTGGGGCAGCCCCCACAGGCCCAGGGAGGGTGGGGCCAGGTTCTGGGAGCAGCAGCATCCCCCTGCTGAACTCCATCTGTATTCCATAGGAACACGGTCATACAGCCCCCCAGAATGGACCCACTTTGGCTGGTACTATGGCAAGCCAGCTACCATCTGGTCTCTGGGTATCGTGCTGCACCAGATGGTCTGTGGGGAGCACCCCTTCAGGACTGGAAAGAAGATCAGCTGGGACCATCAGCTCTCGCTGCCACAAAGGCTCTCTCAAGGTGGATCCTCATCTCTGGGCATGGGGGGAATACCAGTGCTGGGAGACAGCAGCAGGCTCGTGAGCATCCCGCTCTGGCAGCTGCTGAGGAGGTTGCACATGTCCTGCTCTCCTGCTCTCCTCCAAAACAGGGAATGGATGGGAAAGTTTAGGCCCAGCTCTGAGCACATCCAGCATGGCCTGGGCACGGGAACAGTGGGGCAAAGCCAACAGGAGCCTTCTCCAAGTGACCAGCGGTTTCTGGTTTCCCTGCCCAGAGTGCCAAGATCTGATCAGGCGGTGTTTATCCATGCTGGACGTGGAAAGGCCCTCCTTAGAAGAGCTGCTCTGTGACCCTTGGATGCAGGATATTCATCTGCCCTAGAAGAAGGGAGAGAGCCACAGGCACACTGTGATGCAGGGCCCTGGTAAGTTCCAGCTCCACACATGCCTTGGCCATGAGTAGCAAAGGAACCCAGACTTTTTTGTCCTTTTTTGTCCTGCCTGTGTCACTGCCCAGGGCTCATCAGATGGGAACACACAGCCCTTGTGCGGGAGCTGAGCTGTTCTGCCCAGCACTGGTGGCACAACAACTGTATTTGGTTGTCCTGGTTCCCTGACAGCTGGGGCCCTGGGCAGAACCCTGAGAGCCTGGTCTCACCCCAGGGAAGGAGAAGGAGCCCCTGGAGAAGCTGTACCAGGTGGGGCAGCTGCTTCTGGAGACAGCGAGGACGACATCAGGGATGGCAACCTCTTCCTGGACCTGGCCACTGGCCAGCTGAAGATGATGGACTTCAATTCTGGCACCTTCTCCAAAGCCAGGCTCCACAGCGAAATTGCAGATGAGTCCACACGGAGGGGGTTGCTCCCAGATTTGGGCATTGCACAGCCTGGCCAGGAACCAAAGGTTTCCCCTTTGCTGGGGCAGATGCAGCTGATCCTTCAGTCGGCTGCCCAGCTGCTTTTGGCAGGGCTGGGGGGATGGGCTGGGCTGGGTATGAAATGGGAGTGGGCTCCTGGCCCTGCCAACAGCCCCCAGCACACACCGTGCCCCGGGCTGGGGCTGGGGCAGCCAGCCCGACACAAACAAACCCCATGGCAGGAGCAGAGGTGGGACTCCAGAACCTGTGCAGGGGCTGCTTTGCTGTGCAGGCAAGGAAGGGCTTGGGCTGCTCCACTGCCCTTGTTTGCTTTGGGATCACCGTTATTGTGGGGGTCAGTGCAGGGGGGAAAGGGAGAAATCCTGGGCTTCCCTCACCTGTGGGTGGGTTTTTCCCTGGCATGCAGGGGTTGGACTTTTCTCAAGCCCCTGGCAGAGATAATATTTTTTACCTTGTTTTCTCTTTTTGTCTGTAATCTATTTTCAATAATTTGTTGTTTGTTTTTCTAGAGGAAGCGTTCCATGTGGGCTCCATTCTGGATCAGGAAGTGCTTGGGAGCAGCTGTGGCGTGGATGGGCCGTGTCCTTGGAGAAGGCTGAGGACATCATTTGGGACCAGCTTTTCTTCCAGCAGGGGATGGCGTGAGGTGGGTCCCTGTCTGCTTGTCATGGTGGCATCAGAGCTTCTGGGAGATGGCAGCGAGCACAGGAGCATCCTGCTCTGGGCGGCTGCTGAGGAGGTGGATGTGCCCTGGCTGGCTGCAGGCTGGGCACATGTCCTGCCCACCTGCTCTGCTGCCAAAGGCAGCAGTGATGGGCAGCTCTGGGCACCGCTCTGAGCACGGCCAGCATGGCCTGGGCACCGCAGGCGGCTGGGACAAGGGCACAGGAGCCTTCAGCTGACGGGTGGTTTCTGCTTTGTCTCCTTGCAGCTGGGCTCTGCGGATGCTGAGGCTGCTCTGGGCTCTGCCAGGGCTCTGCTGGAGCTCAGCACCGGCCTGAATCTGCCAAAGAAGAAATGGTGTGACCTGCAGCACAGACTCACTTGAGCATTTTGGCAACACAGCTCAAGTTGGCAGTGTGTTCACCTCCAAGTGAAAACATGACACCCCTCAAAAACTAAACTTGTTCAATAACTTTTGAAATGGGATGACCCCAAATGACATTTCTCAGCTTGCTCAAGCTGTAGCTCAGCCCTTCTATGAACAGTTCACTCCCCCAGTAAAAGTTCTCTTTTACTTTCCAATTGCTCCCTCTTTTCCCGCAGTGAGTTCCCAGCCCATTGGAGTCTCCATCACACTGTTGCCTTCCTTGATGTCCCTCACAAAAGGGAAGAGGGAGCCCCAGGCTTAGGGGATTCTTCCTGTCACTGGCTGAGAAGCAGCAATGTCTCACATGTCAATGGGATTTTAGTGTAATTCAGAGTCACTCTCCTGCCCTCAGGTCTGTTCACTGCTGAGTTCCCACTTCCCTTTTTCCTCGTCCTTGCAGCAGGATGAGCTCTCTGAATCCCCTTGAGCCTCCCCACTCTTCCCAGCCCACGCACACCCCTCAGTGATGCCAGAGCTGAAGCTTCTCTGTCTCCTCTGGCACACCAGTCCAGTGCCCTGTGCAGGGAGCCCCAACCCCAGAGCACAGCACACAACAGTGCAGTTTGGGCTGGAGCAGCTGCCCTGCAGCAATGGCTTGGCTCTTTGTGGCAAGGGAATGCTCCCTGTTTCCAGCTGTCCCAGCAGGATGGCCCCAGGGCAGAGCCCAGCTGGGCTCCCACTGCAGCCCCTGGAGCTTGGGGCAGACAGTGCTCCCAGAGCTGAGGTTCCTGGGGAGCACCCGGAGCTGTGCCTTGCACTCTGTTGCCGTGTGTTACAGTGCAGGCTGGCTAGTGCTGTGTGACTGCACCAGCCCCTGGTTTGACTGACAGGGACCTCGCCCTGTCACATCTCCCCCAAGGCTGCAGCATTTCACTGGCCAGAGTCTGACAAAGCATAGAGATCAGAGCAATAAAATTATCCAGACAGGGCTTTTCAAAGGCCCTTTGGAAGGAAGGGCTTGAGAATAAATGCTCTCTGTTTGCCACATGAACATCGAGGTGAGTGGTCTCTGTCTCCAACTCACTCCCCCTCCAGCCAACGTTACAGCCTCCCACTCCCTCACACATCCTCCTCGTGCCTTCCCACTGCCGTGTCCTGTCAGGGCTCCCTCAGCCCCTCGTCCCTTCATGGCCCTGTCCCCTCAGGGTCTCCCCCAGCCCGGCCAACCTGCCCGGCAGCAGCGCCGCAGCCCCACAGCAGCTCCAGAGCAGCCCCATCCAGAGGCACCTTGGAGCCCTCAGCAATCCAGGCAGCACCACACGGGCAGGAGGACACGGATGGCGCTTCCTGCCTGGCACAGGGCTTGTGGCCATCTCCAGGCACCATTCTCACAGGGATCCCCACAGCTCTGGCCCCTGACCACCCGCTCTGTTGGCAGCACAAAGGCTTCAGCAGAACCACCAAAGGCCAAGGTGCTTCTGGCCATTTTCTCTGCTACACTGCATGCCTGGACAGCTTGCCGAGCCCAAGCACCCTTTTTCCCCTCTTCCCCTATGCCCTGGAGACCCTGGGAAGCAAAAGAAAGATCCTGGGAGTCTGTGTATTATAGCACATTCTATATACTAAAGAAAAAACAAAAAGAAGAAAAGAATAGTCTCAAAGAAATAGAAAATTCCCACTGGTTCAAGTGGATCCATCAGACAGAGCCTCTGGGCTCAGCTCTCTGCAGAGCTCCAGCAGGGCAGCCAGCCAAGCCCTGACAGATGAGGCCGTGTCCTCCATGCCCTGAGGAGCTGATCCTGCAGCCTCTGCAAGACAGAAGATCGCTCACTCTGTAGTGACTGGAGAACATACAATGTTTGAAGTGCCACGTCTGACACAGCACTGCTGGTGTCCTCTGTAAACTGTTCAAGGGCTGAAAGAGAGGAACAGAGCCATAGTCAAATCCCAGATCTGAGGGGATATGAGGAGAGCCCCCTGCCAGGGCCATCCCAGCCGGCTCTAGCCATGGCCAGGAGTGAGTAGGGACCAACGGGACCTGCACGAAGCTGCTGGCCACGAATCCCCCACGTGGCTCTGAAATCTCTCTGTGCTCTGCCCACGCCGCCCCTCGGCCGCACAGGGAGCAGAGCCCTCCGCAGCCGGGGAAGGGCTTGCAGCTCCCCCCGCCAGCCCCCGCTGCCAGCCCGCTGCCCTCACTCACCGTTGCAGATGAGCCGGAGCTCTTCCTTCTTCCCCCTCAGGTGCTGCCCGGCCATCCCTGGGAACACAGAGCCTGTCACGGCCCCAGCGGCACAGCTCCCTGCCAGCGGCGCTGCCGGCGCTGTGGCCACACGCCCTGCTGGCCCGGCAGGGCTCAGCCCGGCCCTTGCCGCACGCTGCCGGCCCAGGGCACGGCTGCCAGAGGGCGGCAGCAGCGCCGGGGCCGGGCGGGGCTCCACGGCGCCGGGCCCGGCTGGCGCTGCCGGGGCAGCAGGCGGGGCTGGGGCCGAGCTGCGGCGGGCCGGGGAGGGAGCCCGGGCTCGTGGCTCACCCATGAACCTGATGGCCGCCGCTCGCAGGGACTCCTGTGGGTTCTGCAGGTAGGGCAGGGCCCGGCGCAGGTGCTCGGCCGCTCTGCTGCTGTCGTCTGCCAGCTGGAGAGAGCGGCAGGAGGGAAGGGTTGGCGCGGGCTCAGCCCCTCGGGCGGGCGCTGCCTGCGCCCAGCCCCGGCCTCCCCTGCCCGTACAGCCCTGAGGCGCGGCCAGCAGCCGCTGGCGCCGGGCTCTGGAGGGGGCAGAGGGCCGGCTGCTGCCCGAGGAGCCGCGGTGCCGGCCTGCCCCACAGCCCCGCCGGGCCGGGGCTGCATCGGCCCCCGGCTCGGGCCCACCGGCGCCTGGAGAAGAGCCCGTGCGGCCTCTGGGTGTAGCAGCGGGCAGGGGCACAGCTGCCAGCCACGCACTGTGAGCACCGCGCTCTGGGGGCTTCTCCAGGTTGAGGCTGGGGCTTCCAGGCCGTCCTTACCAAGCGCTCGATGAACTTGCACAGCTTCTGGTTCTTCAACAGTGTTTCAAGATCCCTCCTGTTCAGGAACTCAGCCACACAAAGCAGTGTTTCCTGAGAAGCCTGGAGAGCAGCAGAGATGCGGAGATGGCCCCACAGCCCAGGGGTCTGTACCCGCATCCCTGTGCCAAGGCCTGGAGGAGGCTGCAGCCCGGCAGGCACCAGGGTAGGAGACAGCCGAGCCCACTGCTAGGGGGACAGCAGCAGCCCACGAGTCCTCACCTGTGCCACAAGCCGATTCTCATCATGGCAGTGGAAGAAGAGTGGCAGCAGGCTCTGGCGCAGGGGTGTCTTCAGGGCCTTTTTTCCCTTCTCAAATGGAAGAGTCACCAATGTTCGGAAGAGCAGTATGGAGAGCAGCTGCACCTGGCTATTGTTCTGTATGAAAGGAAGAGAAAAAGACCTCAGCATTGGGTGCATGGGGCTCATCTTGGCACAGGCCTGCAAATCCACAGGGCACAAAGTGTCCGGGCAGCAGCCAGTGGCCGTGGCTGGGGTCAGCGAGCCTTACGTGGTCAAAGAGTGGCAGGAGTGCCTCAAGCAGCTGCAGTGTGATGGGGCTGGGCATCAGCATGTCATTGTCCAAGATGATAAAGCTGAGTAGCATGACTGTCATGCTAACTGTCTCTCCATCTGCGTCCCACAGGAGCTTCACAAGACTTTCAGTCAGGCTCCACATTTTTTCGGTCTGTGCAGAACACAAGTTTGTGAAACGCCATCCTGCTGCCGCAGGGCCTGGAGGCCAGAGGTCTGTCCCGAAGCACTCAAGCAGCTGAACAGGGAGGCAGGAGAGCTGGGAGCAGCTGCCCTGGCACCCAAAGCCCAGCCAAGCCCAAGCAACTGCATTCCCCAGCTCAGCCTCAGCCGCTGCCCCCGTCTCACCATGGAGGGCTCCTCAATGAGCTCGAGAAGGGCCCTGAGCGCCAGGTGACGCCTCTCCCTGCACTCGCTCTGCAGCTGCCTTGACAAGATTTGCAGGACTCTATTAGCACCACGTTCACTCAAGTCCAGGAATTCGAGGACCTGAAAGACACAGGGCAGTGACAGGAGACCCGGCTGGCAGGATCCCAGAACCTCACAGGGCTGGGCCCAGGCAGCAGCACAGGGCACGGGCACCGTCCCAGGGAGCTGCGGCTCCGAGAGGGCAGAGAGCTGGGAGGCAGCTGAGCAAGGCAGCGCTGGCCATCAGGCTCACCTCCACAAGGAAGGCCAGGGCGGGCAGCTCCCAGCGTGGCTCCTGTGTGCTGAGCAGCCGGAGCAGGTAGCGAGCAATGCGGGAACACAAGGGGATGGAGACACAGCACATCTCCCTGGCAGGAGAAGAAGGAACCAAGACTGTGGGCCATGGGGATAAACCTCTGCCAGGACTAACTCACAAAGGTCTGGTGTTTCCCCAGCATCCTGCAAGGGACCCTGGGCTATTTGGGAGGCAGCTCCCTGTGGGCACCCTCCTCTCCAGGCCGTTTTACCAGTCTTCTTGGCCATCCCTTGGTGACAAGGCCCTCTGGTTCATGACCTCAGGATCTGTGTGGAGCACCCTGGGCACAGAGCACAAATGTCAGAGGCAGTGGGGAGAAGTGGGTCTCACCTGGCCAGCAGGCCCACGGCATGGTGGTGGCTGTCAGCGCACAGCAGTGTGTCCCAGCCACAACTGCGTTCCATTGCCACCACCACGTCCTCCTGCTGCATTCGGCAGAGCAGGGACTTCAGGGTCTGCAGTGCAAACCTGCATGCAAAGCAAAGCCCAGGTCACGCTGGGAGCACTGGCTCCTTCGCAGGCCATGTGGCAGGGATAGGAGGACTGTGATGGAGCACCTTTTGGGGCTGGTGGCAAGGCCATGCTCTTCCAGGCATCCCTTCCAGAAGGTATCGACCTCTTCTGGCACATCCAGAGTGCTGAAGAAGACTTGGAAGAGCAGATGGACAAACAGGCGTGGGAAATACACGGTCACCATATGTGGGACACAGGGCACCTGGAGGATCTTCCACATCACCACAGTTGCCTGCAAAGGACAAAGCCCCCCAAGACAGTGCTCAGTGCCGAGGTGTCTGTGTGGCAGGGCCAGAGCACAGGAGGGAGAGGCCCAGAGAGACGCAGGGGGAGCACCGGGCCTGATGCCCCTGAAGCTGCCCCGAGGCCAGGTTTCAGCCCAGCTCCTGAGGCAGGGAGATGCAATGGGGGAAGGAAGCTGGAAAGCTGCTGGAGAGGTGGCCTTGGGGCCAGCAAAGGCCAGTTTCAGAAACTCACAGCCAGGACAAAGACACCCGTTTTGTCCCCATCAGACGTGCAGGTGCTGTGGTCTGGCCAGTTGCCCAGCACATCCAGGAGTATCAGCAGCGCCGGCTCCGCAGTCCTGGGTGAGCACATGATGGTCTTCCACATGGTGAAAGCAGCTCTGTGGGGTTAGAGCTCTGTCTCAGCGGGGTCTCAGACACGGCACGGTGGCCTGGGCAGCAGTGGGGATCTGAGCTGGCTGCCATCTCTGCCTCTGCCCACTGGCCCTGGCCAGCAGCACCCAGGCAGCCCAGCCCTGTGGGGACAGGCCTTTGAGGGGCAGCGAGGGAGCATGGCAGCAGGCTTGAGGGCTGAATGCAAGGGCTGGCAAAGAGAGCAGCCAGAGGGCCCTGGAACTCTCAGTTGGTCAGACACCTGGGCCAGGCCGTACAGGCTGATGGGCTGGGGAGCCCTGAGCCCTCTGGGCAGGTGGGCCCCATACCTGTCACAGGATGGGGCCACACGCAGGAGTGCCATGACTACGTCAGCAGGCTGTGCTTCGGTGAGATCCAGCAGGGTCCTGTTCAGCCTGTGCTCAGCAAACTGATTGGCCAGGAGCCACTGGTGGATGTACCTGACCAGGGCGGGCACCTGGAGAAGGTATGGGGAGACTTGGAAGGCTGCCAGAGAGAGGAATGTCCCCAGCTTCCCCAGAGAAGTGCTGCCCTTCCCACCACACTGCCATGTGGCCTCAAAGTTTTCCAGTGACCAGCAGGCGTGGCTTGGGAGGCCAAGCAATTCCTGGGAGGATAAAACCCTGGCCACAGGCTGCTTACTTGCTTTGGATTGGAAAAGCCTTCCTCTACGAGCATATCCAGCAGGGCAGCACTGGTCTTTGTTTTGAAGATGTGTGAATATGCTCTGAGCCCATTACCAACAGGGCTGGTCTCTTCTTCCCGAATTCTCTTGATGAATTTGCAAACCAGCTGTAGGAGAAAGGCAGGAAGCTAGGGATGTTGCACGGAATGCTCCAAGCACAGTGACAGCAGGCCCAGCCCAGGTGGGGGTGGCTGCAGGTACCTGTGCTGTTCTGTGGAAGAGGCCATGGGTGGGGTCCTGCTCTTGTGTGGGCTCCATGGCTGCACCTGGCAAAGAGTGAGCACAGGGAGAGCTGAGGGGCTGCGGGAGAGGCTAGAGAACACAGCCCAGCCCTGCGCTCTGCAGGCAGAGACAGCCCCAGGATGCCCCAGGGGATGGAGCATGGCCACTGCAGGGTGTCAGCCCACCCCCTCTTCCATCCTGTCCATGGGCATGGCTCAGGGGATGAGATGGCATGGGATGGAATGGCATGGGATGGGATGGGATGGGATGGCACCAAGCTGGCTGCAGGCACCAACCCTGTGGCCCAGCTCTGCCACTTACCCTCCTGTGGTGGCTTGAACGGTACCACCTCTTCATTGTCCTGTGCTGGGGACGCTCCAGGGCCTTCTTCCTCTTCTTCCTCTTCTTCCTCTTCTTCCTCTTCTTCCTCTTCTTCCCCCCAGGCCAGCTCTGGCACTCTTGGGGCTCTCTGCTCCATGTCTTGCAGGAGAGATGGCTGGGAAAAGCTCCGAGTCAGCAGGTCCTACAATCGTGCCTGGACGGCACCTTCAAGAGAGAAGCCTCAGGAAGGGCACGGGTCAGCAAGTCCTGTGGTCTGGCCTCGAGGTCAGCTGCAGGAATAACGCCTCGGAAAGGCTCCGGGTCAGACACGAACGAGCGCGCTGTGCGGGGGCTCCTCACGGCACCGCTCTGTCCCGTCCTGTCCCGTCGCGTGCTCCGAGCACTGTGGCGTGGTCTTGTCACCACCAGCTCCTATGTCACCACGTGTCACAAAGGACCTTTGGACACCCGTTCTATGCCACAGTGACCATGCTGCACCGTGTCACAAAGGGCCCCTGCACACACTGCCCCCCGCCTTGGGGCCGCCCCCAGCCCACCCAAAGTGGCCCAGGCTGGAAGGAATATCTCATCCCAAGTGTATAAGCCAGCCCTGTTAGAGTTCGGAAACACATAATCACGAGAATGATTATATGCAGCTGCTTTTATTGAAGAGCTCTGGGTGTCAGAGGTACAAACCCAAATCTGACTCTGACCATACAGTCAAGATGAACATGTTTTTATATTCTATCGTTTTATATAACTTTCATGTTAATTATTAAATTTATATAGTTCTACTGTATACATAGATTACAGCTGAGCATAGCCCCCCTTAAATTTCCGACATAGTTTCTTATGATTCTTCTTATGATTATATTATAATTATATTAAATTACTAAATAATCATCACACCTTACAATTATATCATTTATCATACTGCTTACACAGGTGCAGTTGATCTGGGAAAACACAAAGGCTAACATTTTCAGATTCTATCTTGAACAGCCCGACAGGGTCTTTAGGAATGGCTCAGGCCATCAGCAAATGCTGCCCTGCTCTGTGGGCTCAGGGCAGCAGAAGGAGCCCCAGAGCTGCTGAGGCAGCCATGCTGGGAGGGGCACAGGGCCTTCCACAGCAGCAGGCACGGCCTCCTTGGGACACGTCCTGGCGGTGGCCATCCTAAACCTGCGGGTGTGACAGACAGGAAATGTGTGGGCCAGGGCACGAATGCTGCTCTGAGCCCTGGGGCCCGGGGAGCACTGACATCAGCAGGTGTGGCAGAGTCCCCACCCAAGCAGACCTGCCACCCCCCGAGCCCTGGCAGTGCTGGTGCCCATCTCCTGCCCCCGAGACCTGTGCCCCAGGGGGCTTCTGTGCCAGAGGGAGCCAAAGCCCACGTGCATTGGGGGCTGTGCTCCTTCCTGCAGGGGCTGTTGGCAGGAGCACCTGGAGCAACTGCTGGCAACACTTGGTCTCTGTCAGAAGCCCTCACTCCATGCTGAAATTATTTTCTCATTGAAGTAGTTTCCTTTAGCACAAAGACACTTTAGTGGTGAAGGCACTGAAGATTCTGGCATTTAAGAATCCTCACTTCAGGAAAGCTTTACTTCCCATTGCTCAACTCAAGTAGTTCAAAAAAGTTGCAATTCATTGGGATGGCCTGAGAAAGTGAAGAGTTTAAATGTTGCTTCTCATCTCAAAGCAGCAACTCATTTGCATTAATGTCATCCACTGAGAGTCACTTTACAGAACATAGCACTACACAGAGGCAAAAAAAAGAGGCCATTCTTCGGTTAGCAAGTGGTTTTCTATGAAGGGATGATATTATCCTGATTCTCTTAAAGATTAAAAGCTCTCAAGAAATGAAAATCCACTCAGAGTTACAAAAGTAGCCCAAACAAACAAGTAGATGCAAAAGAGCTAATCCTCCCCCTGGTACAGATATCTAAGTGGCCAGTAAAGTACAGCTCTCCCCTCTTGTTCCCTGCAGGAGAATCAGCACCTTGAACAGGAAGAGTCACAGATATTCTTTCTGCCCTCTATAACCAAAACTCTGCTAAACCACAGATGCTGCCTTCAAAGTGACTCAAATTCCAGCCTAGACCTCTCACCTTCCAGACAACTCCTTCCCCAACACCCCATCAACACCAACCCCCCCCCCACAAACTCCTGCCCAGAGGCCCTCAACACCCCACCAGGACCCCCAGCTGTCCCTGTCCCTCCTCAGAGGTTTCCCACCCTCCAACAGATGCCCTGGTTCCCTGCATGTGCTGTGGGATGGCACTCAGGAGGATCTGCTCCAAGGCCTTCCCTGGTGGCAAGCTCAGGCTGCCAGGCCTAGGGCTCCTGGATCACCCTTCCCACCTCCCTAGGAGCTCCCTGGGAAGCACTTTCCTTGAGAAGCAAGCCCCTTTCCTCCAAGGGCATTTCCCCAAATGTGGAGCTTTCCTGGGGAACACCAACACACTCTTGAGAAAAGCTGGCAAGGCTGAATGACTCCAGGTCCTTTCAGGACAGGCACTCCAGCTCTAGCTCATATTCCCCCAAGTGTGTTTCCAGGTGGAGGTTCAGAGGTGCAGCCCCAGGCCCTCTACAAACACAAGCTGCCTGCTCCCTCTTCACCTGCCTCAGCTCCTGCCTGCGGTCACAGCAGCAAAACCAGGCTGTTCCCAGCCAGAGCCCAGAGCCCTGTCCCCACAGGATGCTCTTGACAGCACCTTCCAGGACTCTCTGCTGTGCACACAGTGCTTTTCATGCCCGCTCCCAACAGGCTCTGGAACGCAGAGCACAACCTGGCTGGCTCTGCCACCAGCACACCCCAAACACAGGCGGAGGAAGCAGCATCAGGGGTTGTTTTGCAGCCATGCCCAAGAGAAACTGGAAGGCTGCCCTCCCTCTGGTCTCACTTGGTTGGCTTTCTGACTGGGTCTGAGCCTGGGGCTGCCATTCCCCACCTGTGGGGACCAGAACCACACCCGGGATCCCAGCACTGCCTGACAGCGCTCCGGGCACTGGCACGGTGGCACGTCTGAGTCTCGGGCACTGTGCTGCTGCATTTGCTCTTATGCACACCCAAAGCTCTCTGTTAAGCCCAGATGGTTGTTGAGGATTTTTTGCAGATAAAGGAGTTTTTGCAGGACCAAGGCCATATTCAGCCAATGCACATTCCAGCCTGCTTGGAATAATGGACAATGGACATGTTCACAAACAATAATGGACATGTTCGGAAAATGGTGTCAGTATATCTTTGAAAAAGATACAGGAAGAAGAGTCATCCAGACTCGGCATGTTTGTCAGTGAGCTGGGGAAAGTAAGGAAAAGGACAATTCTTGGGTGGGACAGAAATCCACAGCCAGACACATGGAAAATTAGATGATCCAATCAGCATCCTGTCTTAGACACATGAACAGTTAGGATAACCAATCATGTATTAGCTAGAGATGCGTGGACAGTAGAGAATTATTATAGTCTTTTTAGGGGTAATAAATTTGGCTTCACTGGATCATACTGGTTATGGTGTGATGTCCCCGAACCTCAGTATGCCGCTATTTTCCCACTGCAGATGGTCTCTGGTTCTGCCATCTTCCTGATCCTGTGCAGGGATGGAGCAGTGTTGTGCTTTCAGGAAGCTGTTCTTAAAACCTTCCAGCATTCCAAGCTCCTTTGCCCTCTGTGGATGCTTGCCATGGAATCCCTCACAGCATCCTTCAGAGCATAGTTCAGAGCATCCTCAGCTTGGCTCTTCCAAAGTCCAGGGCCCCCAGGGTGCACAGCAAGATCTGTAACTCCGCAGTATTGTGGAACTGGACCTCCAACACAGGGACCTTTCCAGCCTGATGTGCCCTCGTTCCTCTGTGTCTGTGCACAAAACATGGCATGGAAGAGAACCGCAGGAGGGGCCTGTGTGTCCCAGGGCTCCGGATTTGCATCACTCCAGCTCCACAGAGATGCAGGTAAAGCGAAGAAGCCAAACTGTTTATTAATTGAAGGTGAAGCAAAGGGATGAGCTGGGAGGGAAGAAAGGGGATTGGCAGGGTCTGATGGCTGGAGGGAGGGAGCAGTCAACAGGGAGGGAGAAGGCAGGAGCTATGGGAGCTTCCCACAAGCTCAGCTGTGCCAATCATCAGCTATGCCTGGAGCTCAAGCTGGTCTCCTCTGGTCTCCAGGTGGTCTCACCTTCCAAGGGATCTGGAGGTCTTCAAGAGATACTGGTTCTTCTGAGCCAGTAGATGAAAGTAGTTCTGAGGCTCATCATCTATATAAATGTGCTTCTATGGGAGGGGGCTGTTGTCTTCACTCAGGCCTTGAAGGGCTGGAAGAGAGAGGAACAGAGCCACAGTCAGAACCTGGATGTGCAGGAATCCAAGGAGACCTCCCTGCCAGGGCCATCCCACCCAGCTCTTGCCATGGCCACAAGAGAGGAGTGGCCAAGGGGATCAGCTGCAAGGTGCTGGCCATGAATCCCCTCACCTATGTCCCTGAAATCTCTGTGTGTTCTGCCCACGCCGCCCCTCATCCCCACAAGGAGTGAAGCCCACTGCAGCTGGGGCAGGGATTGCAGCTCCCTGCCCAGGCATTGTAGCTCCCCAGCCAGACCCCGCTGACAGACCACTGCCCTCACTCACCCTCAGGGAGGGCCTGGAGCTCTTCCTTCTGCCCCATCAGGAGCACCCTGGCCAGCCCTGGGAACACGGCTAACCGTTAACTAAAGCTACTGTGGCTATTATCAAGTTTGCTTTATGGCTTAATGAGGTGAGGAATTAAGGGATCTTTAACTTCCGCTGGAAGGCAGGCACATGGATTCACAGCTATCACACACTAACTGTGTATTTTTGGGGTTTTTTTAATAATGGTACTTACTGTGAAGAAATGACAGTGGGGGAAATTTTCTCCCAGCCCCTGACCCAGCTTTTGGGTCTGCACCACCAGTTTTGAAAGGGTTCAGATCCACTCAAAATGCTAATGATATCATACAGTGGTTGTTCTATTTAGCATTCAGAGATAAAGGAAGATTAACCTGGATAACCGCGTTGACACCTACTCCAGAGACAAGGGATGCTTCTGCCCCCGAGATTGACCCTGCCCCACAGCCCACCTCAGAAATGAACCACCCAGACTGGGTAGGGGTTCTGGTGAAAGAGATGGGCCAGATGCTGAAGGAGTACATTTCCCCAGGTGTTGAGAAACCCTCCCCCAGCCTCAGAGAGAGTCTGATGGTGCAGCAGTGGAACCCACAGATGTTACAACCATCCAGGTTCCAGCTGAACTGCAAAGGCAATCACAGCCAGCCGCAGTCGCCCCTATGGAAACAAGGAGACCTAAGATGAAATTGGAGCATCCAGGTAAGGATAAGAATGGAGGGCCCTCACATCCCACAGGAGAGCCAGTGGTTGACTTCATCACTGAGTCCCTGATGTATGAAAGTCCCTGTGGGTGAACAGCACAAAGACATTATACCATGGGGACATGAGGCTTATACAACCTGGTTACTGTGGGTCTGGGACCTTACGGGTGCAGGAGTGTAACTCGATGGTGGTGAGGCAAGGAATTTAGGACCATTGACCCAGTACTCAAGTATGAATCAGATTTTTGTAAGGGAATCATGGTCCCTTTCCCTCTGGGAATGGCTTTTAATGAGTGTCAGAGAGAGGTTTGTCCACAGGGAGAGAATGCAGGAGCACCACCATAGAATGTGCTGGAAGACCCTGGAGGAAAGAATCCAACAGCTGATAAAAGTGGCAGTATTGGAGGTACACTTTGGGAGGGATGGACAGCATGATAATGCCCCCAACAAGGTCAGGTGCACTGGGCAAATGCTGTGGAGTCTGGCAAATCTGGGGCCATCCCAATACACCACCTTCATTGCAATGATTAATGCTGATAACAACCAAGAGCTGATAACAACCAAGAGCTTGGTTCTGTCACCAAGCTTAGAAATTGTGAGAGTATGATCAATAGCCTGATGCAGGCTCATGTCTCTGCTGTGAACAAGGACCTGATAAGAGATGAGGGAGATGAAGGAGGAGGGGAGAAAGATCAGTGCAGCACCTGTGCCAGGCCCCAAAGTCAGAGCCCACCGTCCCCCAGCTAGAGAGAGAGGGTACACCCCAAGGGCTGACCTGTGGTTCTTCCTGCGTGACCATGGAGCAGACATGGGAATCTGGGATGGGAAATCCACTTCTGTCCTGGCAGCACGGGTGCATCAACTCAAGGAGGGAAACACTAACCGAGAGAGTTCCCCTAAAGGGAAGGCAACCTCAACCTCCCCTGACCAAGCTGCTGGGTATGATCTGTCAGATCCCCTTGAAGGAACCTCTACATGTATGCCCAGGAAAGAAATAACAACCAGGGCTAGGAGGGCCCTGCCTCTAGCCAGGAAGAGGCATGGGAAAACTGGATCTTCTGGACAGTGTGGATCTGACGGCCTGGCACATCAGAGCTACAAAAATACAATGCCTTAGTTGATACTGGTGTGCAGTGTACCCTAATGCCATTGGGACATGTGGGAGCACAACCTGTTTCCATTGCTGGGGTGATGGGGGGATGGCAGCAATTGACCCTGTTGGGAGCCCAGGTGAGTCTGACTGGGAAGGAAGAGCAGAAACATCCTATTGTGACTGGCCCAGAGGCCCCGTGTATTCTGGGCATAGACTTCCTCCAGAATGGCTATTACAAATACCCAATGGGACTCAGGTGGGCTTTTGGCATAGCTGCTGCAGAGGCTGAGAACATGAAGCCATTGAACACCTTGCCTGGACTATCAGAAAACCCATCTGTAGTAGGATGAAGGTGAAAGAGCAACAAGTGCCAATTACCAGCATCTGCTGTGCCAGACATGCTGGAACTCCAGTACGAGCGGGAGTCCAAGGCAGCAAAGTGCTTTGCCACTATTGACATTGCCAATGCATTTTTCTTCATTCCTCTGGCAGCAGAATGCAGGCCTCAGTTTGCTTTCACCTGGAGGGCCGTGCCATACACCTGGAACCGACTGCCCCAGGGGTGGAAGCACAGCCCCACCATCTGTCATGGACTGATCCAGGCTGCACTGGAAAAGGGTGAAGCTCCAGAACATCTGCAGTACATTGATGATATCATTGTATGGGGGAACACGGCAGTGGAAGTATTTGAGAAAGGAGAGAAATTCATCCAGAGTCTGCTGGAAGCTGGCTTTAGCATCCAAAAGAGCAAAGTCACAGGACCTGCCCGAGAGATCCAGTTCCTGGGAGAAAAGTGGCAAGATGGATGGCGTCAGATTCCCACTGAGGTCATCATTAAGATCTCAGGTGTCTCTAATGTTTTGTGGAAGAGATCAAAAAAGCTCCACAATTTGTGAAAGTTGTAAAGTCGGTATGTTTATTGCAGCGCTGGACGCATGCAGGGATTACTCCCCTCAAAAGGCAAGTGTACCTCTGTGAACTTCAGGTTCTTTTTATGGCTCTCTCAAATACATATGCATATAATTTCCAAACAGGTTCATACATATTTATTCTACTGATTTCATGTGACACTTGCTACTAATTCTTCTGAAGGAACTCTTGGGTCAGGTTGCCCTGCTCTGTCTGCTCTCCTCCTCCCCCCTTTATCTCTTATCCTTCAGCTGAAGCAGCCTCTCTAAGCACAGGCCCTTCAAGAGAACAGGCAGTGAGACTAAACAGCAAGCTACAGACTTAATTCAAAGATGAACATTTCACCTAAATCAAAATGTATTTCTACCCTGGAAAATTTCTGCTCTGTCTCATTTCCCCCCTTTCCTGGAAAATAAGTAAATTCTTTTACTTAATGCAAACTCTTACGACAATAAGTGTCTCTCAATGCTTTACCACATACATTTGATAGGGAGATTAAGAGAGCTATACGCTGTAGTATTCTCTAATTTCAAATTAATAATAAAGGATAACTTTAAACTTACTTTAACTAATATAACATCATTTTTATCAATTTTTACAGCAGTGCAAGCATTTTTTAGACACTCACAACTTTTACCAGTATATACGAGCACAGTTTTTTGATCAGTGACTGGATGAATTTTGAAGTGGCAAATACTCTGTTCAGTGTCCAGACACACATCTTGGGCATTAATAGTACTGCTTTCACAAATGAATCTCAGCTGTTCTCTAGTAATGCAGGATTCTAAGTTTACTGTTTGCTACTTTTCATTCATTTTCCTGTTTACAGTCTATGTTCTGAAGGGTAGAGCACTGTTTTTTCATTATTTAATCTTAGTGCAATGATGGGATGGATAACATAAACAGTGCTATTACGTATGGTAAGTACAAAGGCAGTGGCTACATTAGAAACAGGATTATAGGTGAAATTTACTATAGTTTACCAGGACTGAAGCTTTTTTCAAAATCAATTGTGTTATACATATATAGAGTTAATTCATGCTATTTGTATATATATATGTGTGTGTATAAGATATTGTAAGAATCCAACTCATGTACTTGACCACTCTGGCTGAGAGCAGAGTCCTATTTCTAACGCTAAAGATAATATCAAGTCCGTTAGCTTAAGAATGAAGCCTTCCCAGACCATGAATGTCGACTTCCCAGAAATGCTTTGAATACTGGCAGCACTCGATTACATGTGAAAGATGGCCATAGGGACACCGGGACTGGCTTTTGCATCGCATCCCTATGGACCCAGCAATACATGCGAAAGAAGGCTATTCTGGAAGGGCCCAGACAGTCATTGGAACACCTGGACTGGCTTTGTATCTCTATGATCCAGCTCTACATATGAAGGGACACAAAGGACATTCTGTCATTCCGGCCCCAGGCGGAATATAGGGGATATAAACTGGCTGTATGAGACAGTCAGGGTGAACCACTGGGGAGATGCTGGCACTCTGTCAGTTGGATCCAGGTTCACCCAGCACCAAATTCCAGAGTTGATGCTGTCTTGGCATTATATTTTGTTATTGATCTAATAAATCTTTGTTAATTTTTTTTTTAAAATTTGGCTGCAGATTCGATCATTTATAACAAATTGCATTATCTTAGACAACTTTCTGAATTTCAGCTGGAAAATTACTTTCCCTCCCTTCTTGTATGATCAGAGCTGCTGTTGCCTGCATCTGCAACTGTGCTTGTATACAACTGAAAGCTAAAGATATATTATCACATTATCTTGAACTGTACTAAGTACTTCTACTAATAACTTGTGGTCTTGGTCCCCTTTGGCAGTGCTTTTGAAATCTGCCACTGGCTAGTTCTTAATGCTAGTAGAGATGACTGTAAATGCTGCTTCAATTTTGTAAGGCTGCTTGCTGCAGTGGCTAGCTTATTCATCAGTATTTCTGAATCAATTCCTTTTAGAACTCCTAATCCTGTTCCTAATATCCCAGTTAGATCCTTTCTTATTCTGCTCTTAAGGTCTACCTGTCTTTGTTACTGCGCTGTGCAGCTCTCAAAGGATGTTCTTAGGAAAGAGGAGGAGGCTGGTTGGATTTTTGAGATGTTGATTTGCATTAGCAACTCTTTTGAAGTGTCTACAGTTCTTGTTCTTGCTACTCTTGCTCTTCATATACTTGATCTCTATGAATTACTACAGTGGACAGGTTTAAATCTTTTCTCTCAGAAAGTTCTCTCATGGATCTAGTATCCTGATTAAAAGCCTGGGACCAAGGCCATTCAGCATCGCTTTGAATAGAGGTACTCTCTAATTTTAAGATTTCAATTATTATTATATACAAAACAATTCTGTAAGTGAGAGTATGAACAACCCTCGACTGCAATATACTAATTTTGCTTGAGTAAATTTTAGTCTCAGTTCATTGTCTCTTGGTGTCACTCTCCAAGGGGGCTTCTGGGGCCTTCTTCACTCGAGAGTGATGGATCCAGGCATTCTGCTCTTTGATCTTGATTGCAGTGAAGATGGCAAGAAGCACTTGGAATGGTCTTCTTTACTGTGGTTCCAAAGTCTTTTCTGCAAGCAGTTTAACATATACATAATCTCTAGGATATATGTTATGCACTGGCCCATCTAAGTCCCTGCTCTGAGTTCCAGCCACACGTTTCTCAATTTTACTGAGCTGTTTGCTTAAAGCCACCATGTAGGTGGCCAGTGTTACCTCTCTAAAGTACTGGGCATTCTTTTTGTGTTCCATAAAGCATTTCAAAGGGACTTAGACTTTCTTTAGCTCTAGGTTTAGTTTAAATTTGCAACAGTGCTAGTGGAAGTGCTTGGGGCTAGGGTAGATTAACTTCCTGCCCAAGTCTTACAATCTGCTGCTTAATCAAATTATTCATTTTCTCCACCTGGCTGCTTGATTGGGGGGGTACAGAGTGTGAAGTAGCCAGGTGGCTACTAATCTGTTGCACTGTTTTGGAAATGAAATGTGATCCTCTATCTGAGGATATTGTGGCTGGAACTCCGAAGCATGGTATTATTTCTTGTAATAACACTCTAGTAACTTTTTGAGCTTTGACAGTTCTGGTGGGGAATGCTTCTGGCCACCCTGAAAATGTGTCTGTCAATACTAATAAATACTGATACCCCCCTTTCCTTGGGAGTTCTGAAAAGTCAATTTGCCACTGCTGTCCAGGCCCATGGCCTCTCCTAATCTGACCGAGTTTTGGCTTGGGGGTATTTTTAGAGTTAGTCTGGAGGCAAAGATCACACTGTCAGGTCCCTTGAGTAATAGTGGCATATAAATTCCTAGCAACGATTCTTTCAATCAAGTAGGTTGTATAGGGCATCTATTCCTCAGTGTGCTTTCTGATGTTCTTCCCTTACTAGTGACCACAAGAAATGGGAAGGGATTACCAGCTTCTTTTCAATGGTAGCCCACCCTTCTTGGTTATACGTCCTTTTTTGATCTTCAATCAATTTTCCATCTCTCTTATTATATTCTGGCTTACTTTCAAGGGAAATTTGTCTATCTGGAATTAGGGCTCACCTCACCTTTTGCTGCTTCCTTTGCCTCTCTATCCGCCAGCTCATTTCCTTCTTCTAATTCTGAGCTCACTTTTTGATGTGCTCTAATATGCACAATTGCTACCTTTTCAGGCAGCTGAACTGCTTCCAGCAGCTGGATGATCTCTTGTGCATGTTTGATGTTCTTTCTCTGTGAGGTCAGCAGTGCTCTCTCTTTCTAGATGGCTCTATGTGCATGCACGACTCTGAATGCATACCTCGAGTCTGTGTAGATGTTTATCTTCTTTCCTTTTGCTATTTCTAAGGCACGGGTCAGGGCAATTATCTCAGCCTTCTATGCAGAGGTGCCTGTTGGTAAGGGTGCAGATTCTGTTACCTCTCTGCAGGTGGCTACTGTGTACCCAGCATGCCGCTTTCCATTGGCAACGCAGCTGCTCTCGTCAGTGAACCAGGTCTCTGCATTGTCCAGAGGAGTGTCTTTCAAATCTGGGCAGCTGGAGTAGGTAGCTCCAATGGTCTCTAGGCAATTGTGGTGTACTGCTTCTCCTTGATTTCTACTGAGAAAGGAAGCTGGGTTGACAATATTAGTCACCACTATCTTTACATCATCTTGCTCTACCATGATGGCTTGGTATTTCTCTCTGTGGTGAAAGCCAGTGGCTGCTCTTTACTTCCAGTACTGTGGACACTGTATGGGACACTAGCAGAGTCATTTTCTGTCCCAGGGAAAACTTGCATGCCTTCTGAATATTCAGCATCACTGCTGCTACAGCTCTGAGTCAACCTGGCTATCTTTTGGCTGTTGCATCCAGCTACTTGGAGAAGTAAGCAACTGCCCTTTGGTATGGACCTAAGTCCTGAGCCAGTATTCCTAAGGCAATTCTCTGTTTTTCATGGGAAAATAGAAAGAATGGTTTACTCACATCTGGCAGTCCCAGGGCTGGAGCTGACATGAGGGCACTCTTTAGCTGGTGAAAGGCCTGTGTGGCTTCCTTTGTCCACTGGAGATCTCTGTTTCCATTAGCAATAAGAGCATAGAGAGGTTTGACAAGCAGTCCATAATTATTAATCCACAGCTGGCACTACCCTGCCATGACTAAGAAGGTTTGGAGTTCCTTTATTGTCTGGGGTTTTGGGGTTTGGCAGATGGCTTCTTTGTGAGCCTGCCTTAAAGTCTGTTGCCCAGCACTCACCTGGTAGCCCAGGTATATTACTTTCTGTTTCACTACCTGTGCCTTCTTCTCTGATACTCTGTATCTTTGGAGTCTTAGGAAGTTCAAGAGGCTTACTGTCCAGGCCACGCATGCTTCTCTCGTCTGAGTGGCTATTAGAAGATCATCTACGTACTGCAACAGCTTCCCTTCCTGTAGAGCTTCCCAGGACTCCAGATCTTTTGCAAGAGTCTCCCCAAACAGAGTGGGGGGGAATTTGAAGCCTTGAGGCACATAGACTGTGTGAGCTGGGTTTTGCACTGCTTTTAGGGCTTTCTCATTTGAATGCAAGAATTTTCTGGCTGGCTTCATGGATAGGGAGGCAAAAGAAGGCATCTCTCAGGTCTGAAACAGTAAACCGGATTAGCTCAGGTGTTATACAAGTTAGTAAAATATATGGATTTGCTACCACAGGGTATAAATTCTTCATTATCTTATTGACAGCCCTCAATCTAGTACTATCAATTATTGGGCTGATTTCTTCCCTGACTTCTTTTCAGGGGGTACTGCTTAATTCTCACTGGTTGTGTTCTTTCTTTTAGCTTGATTACTATGGGGGGACATTCTTCACTTTCTTTGGTACAGCAGAGGCCCATACCCCCGAAAAAACTTGCTCTAATATCTCTTTACTAATTTTTTCTTTATTTCAATGGCTGTTAATGATAAGCTTAACATCTTTATATCATTTGCCTCCAGAGTAACTACTTCATTTGAGAATGTTCAGCGAATTGGGCATATACAAAAGCTCCTAAGCACACATGTTACTTTAAAGGTTTACAAAAGTATGCTTTCTCAGACTGGCCAGTTGTTCCTCACATTGCAACATAATCATTCTCCACAGGTACTAAAGCTTTATTTAAAACTGAATCTATGGCCCCTGTATCAACTAAAATTCCACCCTTTTGTTTTCTTCTGGTCTCACTGCCTCTCGCAGAGGGGTCTGCTCCCTCCTAGTCCTGGGTGAAATTCGACTGCTAGGAGGGGGATGGGTGCGAATGGGTGTGAACTTTGGAGTTTGAGTCTTCTTCTTTTTTGGGGAGGTCTTCTTTATCCTCCTTTACTTTAGGAGGAGCCTTTAACAAGTTATATGTACTCATTTTGCGAGTTGTAATTGCTTTGCATTTCAGTTTGCCTGACCAGTGGGTCCGAGGGCGGTCTGATCTCACAGTCCCTTTGCCATTCTTCGTGATTTCTTAAAACAAAGACCCACCAAATATACGGGACTATCTCATTTACCTTCCCATTTTAAAACAGCATTAACTGCAATAAAGTCTTATAAATCTTTTTCTTTTCTGAGCTGCCCCTACTGGCAGCTTTCTTCCAAAGAGCCCCTCCCAAAGGGGCTAGGTCAGGAGCTTCTTTGCTCCGGTTAGTTCTCATTATCTCCTTCTCCTTATACTATCTTGTTTCCACTCAAGCCTCACAGTGTCTTTTCTCAGTTTTTCCTCACAACACAGACCTCCAGGTGGCAGAACAGCAATATCAGCACCTCTGCACTGCATACAAGGTGCCAGCCTCTCAATGCACAAAAAGCTCCCAGCAACTGCCTGCAGGCTATTCCTTTGGTGTTTATCACTTTGGAGTTTATCACTTAACCTCTGTGTCGGTTTTCTCAGTCTAAGATTACTGTATTACCAGCTGAAGTCTGATGAACTCATTCATCTCTTCTATCTAAACTCTGGTTTACAAAATCTTAGTATTTTCTAGTTCTTTTCCTGCACAATCTAATTCAAGCATTGTTTCTACTGACACTCGCTTTACTGCCTTGCAAGAGGCTGTGATTGTTACAGCAAAAAGTTTGATATGCCCACAAACACAGACAGACAGACAGATACACACACCACCTCTCTTATCTCAAATTTACAAGAGTCAGGGCTTGAATTGCTGGGGGGGAATTAGTGGAATTCCTTTAATTTGTTTTATTAATGTTAAACATAAATCACCATACTGTAGCTCTTTTGTGTAAAATGCTACACTTGTTGCAAACAAATACCTAAAACTTCTACAAACCCTGCTATACAATTTGAGTATCAAATTACCACAATGTGGGGGAAGAACCACACAAACTCACTGGGAAATGGCATATCTCTCAAAGTGCTCACTTTTCTTAACACAACACAGACAACACAGCATACAATACTTCAGCATTTACCTACGTCAGCTTTCTCTGGTTCTCACACACCCTGGACACAATCAAAATATCAGCACACAGTAAAATTCTAGAGATCAAGTCTAACTACCAGGCAGAAGAGGAACTCCCTGAGCTCGTACTCACGGTTAAAATGTGCTCCATCTACACAAATCGCTACTTCTAAACACTATAAATAGCTTCACCGACATTGCTTCACTTGTTCCACTTCTCCGCAGGGCACTCCCTGTCCTCACAGCCTGCCTCGGCCGGTGCCTCCAGCCCCACTTGGCCCTGTCAGTTGCGGGTAGAAACTTTTCTGCACTGTAGATATACTCCCTTTGTACACCATGCACTCGCACGATTATTAACACACTAACATTAATTACACAGTGCCATAACTATACAACGATGCAGTGTCCAGACACCACACACACACACACACACGAGTCCACTCGAACCCACCCCCAGGGTCGATAGCGGCCGCTCTATCGGACAGTGAACTCTCATCTCCCAGTCGCTCTATCGATCAGGCCTCAGGCCGAGCACTCAGACATCTCTGAGTGACTTATTCAGTCTTCCTATCCCCCAAGGGCTCTCCTAATACATACCGAATCCTCTGCACACCAGCAGGTCCTTGTTTGTCTCCGCAGGAGGCAAGCTGAGACGAGCGGAGCTCCTCCGGGAAGATCTCAGGGCGTGCCTAGGAGGGTCTGTTTATCCCTTCTGCCCTGCGGGGACAGAGATGGTCCCTTCGTGGTTGCCAGAATGTTTTGAGGAAAAGATCAAAAACTCTACAACTTCTGAAAGTTGTAAAGTCGGTATGTTTATTGCAGCACTGGACGCATGCGGGGATTACTCCCCTCAAAAGGCATGCGTATTTCTGTGAAATTCAGGTCTCTTTTTATGGCTCTCTAAAATGCATATGCATATAATTTCACAACAGGTTCATACATATTCATTCTACTGATTTCATGTGACACTTGCTAGTAATTCTTCAGAAGGAACTCTTGGGTCAGGTTGCCTTGCTCTGTCTGCTCTCTTCTTCCCCCCTTTATCTTTTGTCTTTCGGCTGAAGCAGCCTCTCTAAGCACAGGCCCTTCAAGAGAACAGGCAGTGAGACTAAACAGCAAGCTACAGACAATTCAAGGATGTACATTTCACCTAAATCAAAATGGATTTCTACCCTGGAAAATTTCTACTCTGTCTCACAGGTAAGTATCCCACAGCACCGCTGGTGTCCAGGGGGGCCCCACTAGGATCTGGGTGGTCTGGGCACCTGCAGGTGACAGGGAACACCAGCCTTCCATGGCCACAGCACAGGGCTGAGGAGAGCAGAGTGGGGCCATGGTATCCCCCGAGTACTCACCAGAGAGGCCGAGGGTTTGGGCTGGAAGGGAGAAGGGACAGGGCTCAGTAGTGGTGGCAACATAGGGACTGTGGCACCCAGGTTAGGGTGTCTCCAAACTGTCCCTATGGGGACATCAGTTCTTGTGGGAAAGTGCATGGGGGCAGCCCCAAAAGATTGGAAGAGGCCAGGGGTCATGTCTGTGTCTCAGCTACCCGTGCACAACATCCGTGTGGCACAGACACCTTGGGAACAGGGACACCAAGGCCACCCTCGACTGAAGCAGAACATGGGGACACTGTGGACACCCCAGGCACAAGGACACCACGGACACAGCCCATGCTGGCCCAGGTCACCCCCACCAGCTCATGATCCCATCCCCATGATCCCATGTCCATGGCCACATCCTCACAGTTCTTGTCCCCTTCTGTCCCTGCATCCCAGTTCCCTTGTCCCTATCCCCAGAGCTACCTGAGCCCAAAGGTGCCAGTCCCCACATTCCTGCTCCCCAAATCCCCATCCCAGAATTCCTGCCCCCTGTTCCTGTCCCCAAAGCCACCCTACATCAGTCACAGTCCCACCAAGGTCCACTCTGGGTAACATGGACTGGATCTGCTGGCATTGGGGACCTCAGGGGGCCCCACAGCCCCCCTTTGCCTCCTCCCCTTCCATCCCCAGGGTGTCAGGCCTGTGCCCAGGGCACTCACCCCACAGGAGCAGTGCCACCTTCCTGGCCATCCCGGTGTCCCCAGCCATGTGCACTGGCTGTCACTCGCTGCTGTGGCCACCACTCCCCTGGCTGGCGGCTCTTTGGATGAAGGGGAAGGAATTGAGGTCACGTCTGTTCCCACGTGGAGGTGGCCCTTGGTGGGGCAGGGTGGCCACAAGCTGGGCACAGGCTGGGGACAAAGCTGGGTGGGACAAAATGAGACATGGGATTCCCAGGAGTGGGGGGCTCAATGAGTTTGGGGAGGCAGGGTTCAGTCCCTGGGGAATGGGGGTTTTGAGTAGGGGGAGTCACTAGGAATGAGGGTGCCATGGGAATGGGGGTCCCCAGAGCTGGGGGGACAAAGGGATGGGAGTCCCAGGGGAACGTGGGCTCCAGAGATTTGGGGTCATGGCATGGGGGAATGGTAGGTGCTGGGAGAATCAAGGTCCTGGGGGAAGGAGGATTTCAGAGGATGGAATGAACAGGAGAGGGTGCCTTGGAATGGGATCTTGGGCCATGGAGATCAGTGGGGAATGTCAGTACTGGGATGGGCTTGCAGAGAGGGTGGGACATAAGGAATGGGGCTCCCACAGTCGGGTTCCCAGGGTAATGGGAGTGTCAGGGATGGGCATGTCACAAACTGTCCTTATTGATGGATTTCGTGATGATTTCTTCCCAAAGCATTTCTCAGTACAAAATACCAACACGGCAAAAGGGGTTTGCAGTAACCATCAAAACAGTGTGCTTTATTGAATGATTACAGCAAAAATGCGTGTGAGGGAAAAGAGGGAAAGTGGGGAAAGCATCTGGAAAAGTAGGAGGATAAAGAGAAAAGAGGAGGCTATAGCTACTGCCTGCGGAAGCGACGGGGTCCTTCAGAGTCCAGTCGAGGTTCCGTCAGTCGAGGAGTTGTTTGCAAGCGCGGGAAGATCTTCGAATTGCACTAGCTAACCTGGAGGTTTTTATCCAATGGAAGATTGCGAAAGGGGGGGGAAATAATGCAATAGTTTCCTTCTTGGTCCAATAGTCCCAATAATCACTACCCGCGAGCAAACATCACAGTCTGTTCTGTTCCCCCCACCAGTTCCCCCCAGGTTTCAGTCTCAATCCTTGGGAAGAAAATCTTTATGTGAGGGTTTCATGTCTCAGTCCTTGGAGAAGAGACTTCTCCCATCTCAGTCAGTCAGTCACAGTGGTTGCAGAACAGATGAAGGGTCTTCTGTGGGGACCACTTAAAGGTTATTCCAAAAAAGAGTCCATCCAAGCTGAGAGGCAGGGAAATTCCAAGGCTTGTTGTTGCAAAACGGGTCAAGGTGCTCCTTTGCACAATTACTTGGCAGGCTGGGAGTTACATCTCGGCCTTGTAAGCTTGGCAGACTTTCGTCAATCCCAGATATCAAACAGGATCTTGGGGTGGTCTCAGTTTCTGTCCTTTATTATGACGAAAATCATGAGACAAATGAGAGAAATTTCAGACAGACTATCACAGGGCAGTTGCTGGGTGGGCTGATGGGTCACAGCTCCTTCCTTGGGTGCTTCAGATTTTGGGATTACCCAGAGCCCAGCACAGACCCCACAGGTAACCCCACAAGTAATCCCCCCACAAGGGGGTCACCCCAGCCTTATTCCAAGGGGCTCTAGGTCTCTGTCCCACCAACCCCCAGTGAATTTTTTGTCTCTTAATTTCCATTTCCATCATTTTACCCCTCAATTTCACAAGCCCCCAGTTGAGACGTTGATGATCCTGGAGAGGCCCTGAGCAGGAAAGGGGTTGGGGGAAGCTCAGGGTGGGGGAAGCAGGGGTGAGGGGCCTGCAGGGAGGGCTGGGGAGGCTGTGCAGGATGGGGGTGTCTGGCTGTGCCTCCCCAACAATTTCACTTTGTCTCTCCCGCAGCAGAAGGAAGAGGCCATTTGTCACCTTTGTCACACGGGGGATGGGTTCTTTCTTGGGGGGGCAGATCCAGGGTGCTCCTGTGCTGGGGGGATCCTGTCCCAGGGAGGACACCTGGTGGCCAAGGGGGCCCTGTCCTGTGGCTTGACAGGACCTTCCGGGAGGGTCCAGACTTCTCCCTTCTAGCCCACCCCCTGCTGGATCTGAGCCAGCAAGAGTAGCTCGGGGATGGAGCCCAGGGCAAGAAGGAGCCCCCAAACTCCTCCTCTTTTAAGCCAGTGGCCATCCAAGGATGGGGCCCAGCCATGGCCCAGCCCCACTGCACAGGGATGGCCATTGCCCAGCCCTGCTCTGGCCAGCCCCAGGTGGCAGCCAGGACCTGAGGGTCCCCCCTGCCCCCTTGGTTTTGATTCTGGCAGCTTTAGAGCTGCTGCAGAGGTGAGAATTCTGTGAGGGTAAAAGGCCTGCCTGTGGTTTGCTCAGCCCTGCAAGAAGCACAAACCCCAAAGGGAGCCCAAGCAGTGGCTGTGTGAGGGCCTTTGATGGTTTCAGAGCAGGGCTGGCTGGAAACCCACCCTGCAAGGGCAGCTGGGAGGGAACCAGCCTGGAAATGCAGCAATTGCTCATTTTGTTCCTTTGCCCAAGGGAGAGAGAAACCCACAAAATTACTGCAAAGAAAACAGCAATCTGCTCAACACCCTGGCCTGGGCCCTCCTTCAACAAAACCTGCAGCCTTCTGGAACCTCCAGGAAGGAAGGTTTGGGGTCTGGATGTGCACACCTGAAGCGACGGAAAAGTGTGGAAATATTGAGCAGGGGCTGCACACGAGGGGCTGGGGAACAGGGGTGTCACAGCAGAGCAGGGAGTGGCCAGGCAGGGGAATTCAGGGCAGGCTGGAGTGGATTTACCAGGGAATCAGACCCTGAGGCACACATGGCCATCTCCACAGATTCCTGTGCACTGTTCCAAGGATGGACAAAGCTTCTCCCCTTCCTCCATGGGAAGTCAATCAAGTTTCAGGGTGGGAATTAGCAGAATGGGGAGAGTTCCTAAAGATGACCCAACAAAAGGCTTCATAATGGGCTGCGTTGCTGCCCAGCAGGCAGGGAACAATCCCATGCAGCTGTTGTACACACAGGGAGATTCCACCCTCTCTGTTATCCAAAGGAAATGCACCAACAGAATCCTAAAAGGAATCAAAAAGTCTCATTTCTTTGGGATTTGTTTGTGTTTTTCTTGTGAGGGAGTTGTTGGGAGAGCAATGGTTAGAAGGATTCTATAAACCAGACCAATGACCTCTTATTTCTGCTGCAGGAAAAAGAAAGTGAATGTTGCCATCAAGAGGGCAGAGGAAGAATTCAGGGAGGGGACAGGGACACATCACCCACGGGTGTCACCCCCCACCCAGGTCCCCACAGCTGGTGTCACTCTCATGGCCCCCACAGGTGCCCCCTGGCCCTGCCCCACCTCAGGATCCACATGTGACCAACGTGGAGCTGTTGGGAACCTACAAGGGACAGCGGGACCCCCGTCACTACGATGACGTGCTGTGACACTGGGGGCACTGGGGGGTACTGGGGGCACTGGGGGGCACTGGGGCACTGGGGGGCATCAATTCTTCTCAGGGGTCTCTTCTTCCTCTTCATAGCACCCCATGGGGCTCCTCATTCCCCCTCCCAGTGCCAGGGGGCACACAACCCTTTTCACCCTTATTGTACACAAAATGCAGCTTTTGATTAAACCATGTGAGAAACAAGGCTCACTCTTTGACATTTGTAAATTATTAATAACAGATACAAGGATCAGTAAACAGCATGCTGGGTGCTTGGCAAATGCCAGAGGCACACCGTTAACTACAACAATTTGTCTTACACACCTTTTCATTGTATTGCTTAAATACATACTCAGGAGGGTTGCACACATTCAAATATTCTTTCCAGTTTACATGCCCCAGGAATTCTTTTGCTTGGTTTGGCCCTTGATTCATTTTCATAAAGGACATGCCATACTGCAGAGTAAATTTATATATTTTATGTTCTCACAAGGCCCCCCTGTTTTGTGGTTTGACAGTTCTTGATAAACAAAGGGTCAGTGGTTAATTCCTCTTTGCAGTCTTTATTTTGATGTTTTTTTACTTGCTACTTTTCAGTGTGTTCTTATCATACAGATGAGATACTCCACCAGTACATTCAATCAAAATCAGCTATTTCACAAAATTGTCTGAGGTATTCCCACCATTGTCACTTAGTTACACAAATAAAGGCATTAGCTACTTCTGTAACAGTCAATGCTGTAATACACAACACATTGTCTCTATCTTGATATTTTGTGAGAGCCTAAACTATATTTATCACACTGAAATATATATTCTGCACAGTGATTAGGGTAGAAAGGCTGACAAACTGTAGTGTATCAAAAGCAGTTAAAAAAGTGATTACAAACTGTATTGTATCAAAATAGTTTGCATAAATATAATAGAGAAAGCCAATGACTACATAGTTATGAATAATAGGGAGAAGGTGTATTGAAGGGTTTATTTGGCTTCTCCTTATCCTGCTCTGATTTTGACAGCAATAAATTCAATATCTCTAAATCCGAGGCAGTTTGGCCCATGACAGGATTTGATGAGTGATCTCTCCTGGTCCTTGTCTCAACCCAGGAATCCTTTGCTCAATTTTCTCTCCCCATCCAGGTGTGGAGGGCAGTGAGGGAGCGGCTGTGGTGGGTGCGGGGCATCCGGCCACTGTCCACCCATGGCAAGGCAGGAAGGAGGAGGAGGGTCCGGGTCAGGTTATTGAGCAGATTGGTGTGGGATTTGCAGGAGTTCTGGAGGTCTCTCAGTCCCTTGGGGACAGGGCCAAAATGATCAATGGGTGCATTTCCAGACTGATTCCCTCCCAGCTGCCCTTGCAGGGGTGGTTTCCAGCCAGCCCTGCTCTGGAAACCATCAAAGTCCCTCGCAGAGCCACTGCTTGGGCTCCCTTTGTGTTTTGTGCTACTTGTAGGGCTGAGCAAACCACAGGCAGGCCTTTTACCCTCACAGAATTCTCACCTCTGCAGCAGCTCTAAAGCTGCCAGAATCAAAGCCAAAGGGGTGGGGGGGAGGGTGACCCTGAGGTCCTGGCTGCCACCTGGGGCTGGCCAGAGCAGGGCTGGGCAATGGCCATCCCTGTGCAGTGGGGCTGGGCCATGGCTGGGCCCCACCCTTGGATTGACAGAGGTCCCCAGGATGTGCCACCCCTGGGACAGGCTCCTGGCCAGGAATGTACAGGGACATTTCTGGAACCGCCACCTGCTGGTAAAGGTTCCCCCATTCCAGGATGTGTCACCCCCTTGGAAAGGATCGTCCCAAGACAGGAGCCCCCTGGATGTGCCCCCCCAGGACAGACTCCCCCCCCCCCCCCCCCCCCCATCGCCCCTTTCTCATCTGAAACTGAGCACAAACTGCCTCTTCCTTCTCATCCAGGAAAAAGAAAGTGAAAGTGTTGAAGGGGCACAGCCCAACACCTCCATCTCCCACAACCTCCCCACCCTTCCCTGCACTCCCCGCTCCCCATTTTCCCATTCCTCTTGGTCCCCCCAACCCCTTCCCTGGTCAGGTGCTCCCTGTGATTGCTGAGCCAGGAACCGGGGGGGAGGGGACCTGGCACAAAAGTGAGGAAAATAAGGAAAAAAGAGAAATAAGGAGAGGAGACATCAAGGGCAGTGGAGGGCACAGAAGCAGAGGACCCCCATGTGATGCCTGCACAGGAAATCAGAACCCTCTGGGTGTTCCCTGGGTCGCACCAAGATCTGAGGCACCCAGGGAAGGAGATGAGATGCTTGTGCCTATTCAGCAACTGCCCATCCCTGGTACCCCCCTTCCCCTGGGAACCCAAACATGGGAGCCCCATTTCTTATATCCCCCCATCCCTGGGACCCCCATCCCATTACTGCCATTCCCCAGGATCTCCATGGCCCAGCCCCCCTTCCCAAGGAACCTTCTCCTGTTCATTCCATCCCCTGAAATCTCCCTTTCTCCAGAGCCTTCATTCTCCCAGGACTCCCCATTCCCCCGGCACCCTCATCCTGAGGACCCCCATCTCCACGTGGGGAGAGACGTGACCTCGCTTCCATCCCCTTCATCTGAAGAGCTACCAGCCAGGGGAGCGGTGGCCACAGCAGTGAGAGACAGCCAGTCCACATGGCTGGGGACACTGGGATGGCCGGGAAGGTGGCACTGCTCCTGTGGGGTGACTTCTCCGGGCACAGGCCTGACACCCTGGAGATGGAGGGGAAGGGCACAGGGGGGCTTTGGGGTCCCCTGAGGTCCCCAATGCCAGCAGAGCCACAGTGGACCTTGGTGGGACTGTGACTGATGTAGGGTGTCTCTGGGGACAGGAACAGGCGGCAGGAATTTGGGGATGGGGATGTGGGGACAGGAATGTGGGGACTGGCACCTTTGGGCTCAGGTAGCTCTGGGGATAGGGACAAGGGAACTGAGATGCAGGGACAGAAGGGGACAAGAATGGTGAAGATGTGGCCATGGGGATGGGATCATGGGGATGGGATCATGAGCTGCTGGGGGTGACCTGTGCCAGCATGGGCTGTGTCCATGGTGTCCTTGTGCCTGGGCTGTCCACAGTGTCCCCATGTTCTGCCTCAGCTCAGGGTGGCCTCGGAGTCCCTGCTCCCAAGGTATCCGTGCCCCACGGATGTGGTGCGTGGGTGGCTGCGATACAGACATGTTCCCCTGCCTCACCAAATATTTTGGGGACTACCCAGACACACTTTCCTACAAGAACTGCTGTCCCCATGGTGACAGTTTGGGCACAGCCCCCACACCCTGTACCCTGTTTCCTTCTGTCCCCATGGTGCCGCCCCCTCCCAGCCCTTTCCCTTGTCCCTTCCAACCGAGACCCTTGGCCTCTCTGGTGAGTCCTCAAGGGCTGCCATGTCCCCACCCCACTGTCCTCAGCCCCAAGGTGGCCCTGGCAGGCAGGTGTTCCCTGTCACCTGCAGGTGCCCAATCTACCCAGATCCTTGTAGAGCCCCCCTGGACACCGCCGGTGCTGTGGGACATGGTGACACTGACCTGCCAGGGCTTGGGGACCACTGGTGCCACCACCAGATACAAGGACATGCAGCGCCAGCAGCAACAGGGACACGAATGCCTCATTGTTGCCCTGAGTGGCACCTACACGTGTGACAGACCCGGCAGTGGGCTCAGCCCCTCCTTTGACAGTCTTAGATGGTGAGGGTGCATCTTAAATGATCTGGGTGGCCCCTGACAGGTCTGGGTGGGCCCCACTCCATGGGTGGCTTCATACTGCTTATGTGGCAGGCGCCTGTGCCCTGCACACAGGGACATCCCAGTGCATCCCAGTGCATCCAGATGTCCTCAGTGCCATGGGGACCACACTCTGACCTATCTCAAGCCCCTCAGTAAGATGGGACCCTCCTGTCCCACAGAGGAGCTGGTGCTGCAGGTGCCAGTACGGGCGCTGCTGGAGGGGGACATGATGACACTGCTCTGCCGGGCCCGGTGGAACAGCCTGGTCACCAAGGTGCAATTTTTCAAGGATGAGAATAATCTGTTGAGGTCCCTTAATGCGACCGAGCTGTCCCAGTCCCCTCTCCAGCTGAACCACAGTGGCAGTTACCGCTGCAAGGGCTGGGTGAGGTCCTGGTCGACCGGCTCAGCAGCAGTGACAGTGACAGTGCACGGTGAGCACCCCCACGGCTGGAACTCCCATCTCCTGACAACCTGAAAGACACTTCCCAGTGCCCGCTGAGTCATAGTCCTCACCTCACCAATCCTTCCCTGAACTCTTTCTGGTGCCGGTGTTAGAGGGTCCCCCAAGCCCACCAGGGGGGTCCCCCCTGACTCTCAGCTGCCTCAGCACCTCCAAACCCCTGCGGCTCCAAGCTACCCACTTGCACCCCCCCATCCTCTTCTACTGGAATGGGCAGGTGGTGGGGGGCCCGCAGGGGTACCAGCAGCTCTTGGTGCCTGCTGTGGGGGTCTCCCACTCAGGGAAGTACAGCTGCATGTTGCCCTCTGACCGGGGAGCTGTGCAGAAGAGCAGCACCCGGCTCGGCATCACCGTGCGCAGTGAGTGCGGGAATGGGCACGGGGAGCACCCACAGCCTCCTGGGGTCCCCTGCCTGGTGACCTCCATGTCCCTCTGACACATTTCTTGGGTCTCCTCTCCTCTGCCCTCTGTCCCCTCACCCCTCTCTGGTGTGACCCCATCCCTGAAATCCCCCATCACAACCATCCCCCCTATCCCTATGCCCCCACACTGGCTGCCAGCCCCTCCCTGTGGCCTCAGCCCTGTCTCTGTCCCCACAGTGCCCGTGGCCAATGACACCATCACTCCGGGCCCCCTGTCACACCAGATGTGTGCAGGTGACAATGTGACCCTGTGCTGCTCAGCGCAAGTGGGCTCAGCCCCTGTCACCTTCACCTGGCTACACAACATGCAGGAGGTTGCCTGGGGTCCCCTCCTGCAGTTCGGGGCCACCAATGTGGGACATTCAGGCACCTACCAGTGCATGGCCACCAACCAGGCAGACGGGCACTGCGTGTTCCGGGCACTCAGCCCAGAGCTGGTCCTGGCTGTGAAGCAGCAGGGATACTGCAACCAAGGTGGGGTCACACAGGGTCACCAGGGAGTGCACGACCCCTGGGGTGATGGGTGACCCTGATGTGTCCCCCTCTGTTTTTTGCAGTGGCTGCAGGGGTCAGTGTGGCCTTATTGTTCCTGCTCCCGCTTGCAGGTGTCATTGTGGCCTGGCACTGGTGGCACCGTGCGGGTGGGTAACAAAGGGGGGACAGAAGTTCCAGGGTGTGGTAGCGGCGCCCAGAATTGGGCAGTGCTTGGGTAGCAGCCAAAGCCCCAAAACTGTGACAGTGTCTGGGGGTGCTGTAGAGTTTGAGGAGGTGCTGGAGGGTCCTGCAGGGATGTTGGGGGTACTGTCTGAGGCCCTGGGGCTGTTTAGGGGGGTCTCTGTCCCTTCTGGGTTTTGGGTTCTTGAGGCGGATTTGGTCAGGAGCACTGGGGATATTCATGAATTCTGGAAGCCTTCAGGGACGCTTGGAGGTCCTGTGAGAAATCGAGGTGACCCCACAGTCACCCCTCCCCTTTTTCCTCTGCAGCTGCCAGGAAGAATCAAGAAAGGTTAGTGGGGGACTCAAACCACACTCTCCCTTTTAACCGCAACTCCCAAGACCTCCCATTCCCTCTCCCAGAACCCTTTTATTCCCTCAGCCCCCCCCCCCCCCAGATCCCCTAGCCCCCCCAGAGGAGGGGGAGGTGCTGTACACCCACATCGTTGTCACCAAGGGGGCAGTGGGTGAGTATGGGGGGGACACATGCAGAGAGACATATCACCCATGAGTCACCCTACTCAGAACCCACAGCCCGTGTCTCTCACAGCGTCCGCCTGTGCCACCACACTCCAGGATCCCCAGGTGACCTACGCAGAACTGCGGGAACCCCAGGGGCAACCCTGGGAACCCTGTGACATCTACGGGAATCTGCTGTGACACTGGGGAAACTGGGGGCACTGGGGGCCCCCACCCTTGGGTACCCACAAGTCTGTGTGCTGCCTCTAAGAACTGCCCCTCTCCCTCCCCGTGGGGGCAGAAAAATTGCAAAGGGCTGAGAGAAGAACAATTTCCTGCAACAGCAATGAGAGAGAATAAAACCAATAACAACAGCAACAAGGTTCAGAGTCCAAAGGGTCACAAAAAGGAACAATTTTCAGGGAAAGCCCAGAAAAAGAAACCCTTCCCAGACGTTTCCCCCAGTACGTTTCATCCACCAGAGGAACCTGGCAGTGCCCTCGATCTTCCTTGCTCTGATAGCCACAGCAACTTTCAGGAGGCTGTAGATTCTCTTCTCCCCTGTCCCAAACCCCTCCTCTGCCATGTTCCCTACACCAGGAGGTCACATAGGCCTCTGCTCTTCCAGAGCCTCCCCCTTTGCCAGGGCAGTCAGGATCAGGCCATGGCACAGGGCAGGGTGTCAGAGACAGGAAACATTTGATGTCTGAAGAAATTTTGGAACACCTGTGTGTGGCAGGGGTCAGTCGGGCCTTGATTTTGGTGAGACTGGGCCCTGTCTGTCCATCAGTCTGTCAGCCGTGGCACATTGGGGACAGTGTGACGCTCTGCCAAAGCCAGCTCCTGAGTGGCTATGTTACCAGAAGTGCCACCTGGGGAGAGGGCCCATGGTGTCCCAACTAGCTTAAAAGGCAGAGGTGGCCAAGTGTCAAACCCTATCTCCTGTTGGGGTGTCTGCCCCATCCATCCTGCAACACAGGATTTGGCAACTCATTGAAATGAGAAATATCTGCCAAGGAAAGTGGGAACGTTCCTGGAATGGAAAGAAGACCCATGCCTAAATCATTTTTTCATTTCAAAGATTATGGGGCTTCCAGGCAGAAATTCAGGAAAAGGAATAACAGCTCTTTACTGGAAAATTTATAAACCAGGACAGAACAAACAACACAAACCCAGAACTTTCCCTCCCGCAAAGTGCTGTTGGTTTTTGTGGCAGTTATAACCACGGCCTGCAGGGGGCGCTGCAGGGAGCACTCCCGGCCAGCAGGGGGCGCTGCAGGGAGCACTGCCGGCCAGCAGGCGGCGCCCCGGTCGAGCTCCATCCCCCTAGGAGCCACAGTGGCCTCAGACAGGATGGAGGAGGGGAACCAGGGGGTCCCATCTTGCCTGCAAATCCGGGTTAGAGAACAGTCCATCGCCCAGCAAGGCATCAACTCCCACAGCGTGACGTGGATCCTGCTGAGGTAACTCCATATTGTCCAATGCTACTCTTTCAACCATTTGTTTCCAGGTAGCTTGAAACACACGATACCGCACTGGCTGAAACAGAATCCTAGCAAGGTGAACAATATCATAAGGTGCAAGTACATCAGCATTTAAAACACAAATCACTTGCATCACCTGCGAAGAGTTAACACCATACTGATCTACTTTTCACTGAAGGTCCTGTACAACCCTCCATGCAAAAACCTGATGGCTGTCTTCTTGTCCCAAATTAGGAGCAGCTTTGAAAACAGGAAAAGCCACAGCCTCACCAGAAGAAGAAGCAGTAGCCATCTCCATCCTTTTAGGTGGACCTATTTTCTCCAACAAATCCCAATCTCCCACTTTCTGCTGCTTTCATTCTCACATGCTCCCAAAATTGCAAAGGGTGTCGAGGAGTCACAGCCACCTGGCAGGGAGGCAGAGTCCAAGAAACAGCAGGCCTGGGTCTGCTACGAGGTCTAACAGAAACAGATTCCTCTGTCTTTTTAGGTGTACTTATAACCAGCAATTCATCATCAGAGCTATCACTAGACAGGAAAGGACACAATGGTAAAGACTGCATTTGTTCAACCAGTTCAGGAGGGAGGAGGGCAGTAGATGGCTCAATGGGGGATTGAGCAGAGGCAGAGGACTCGAGGAGGGGGAGAGAAGAGGTGGATGGCTCAAGGGAACATGGAGAGGAGGCACATGACTCGAAGGAGGGCAGAGGAGGGGCAGACAGCTCAAGGGAAAGCCGGCGGGGAGCAGCCGATCTGCAGGAGGGTGAGGGGAGAGCAGACAGCCCAGGGAGAGAAAAAGGGGCCAATGACCCAGCCTGTTTTTCACTTTGCTTCTTCTGTGACTTCATTTTTGCTAATTGCTGTGCAGGCATAAGATACTTTGGTTTAGCACACAGTTCAACTAACTACTGAGCAGGCAAAGTATACACAGGTTTAACATCATCTTTTGGAGATAAATACCGAGGAACAGTCTTAGCCTGTCATTTGATTCTCACAATAGCAAACCCTGGGGGAACCTCCGCAGCAGCTGCAGCAGCCTCTTCAGGGGGAGATACATGGACAGGCTCAGCCTCATCTTCCTCCTGCTCCTCTACTTCTGTTGCTTGTTCTAATTCCTGCTCCTCCAGTTCCTCCCCTCTATCTTGTTCTGCTTTCCATTCCTTCAATGCCTCATACAACAGTCTCCATGTAGTAGCCAAATCAATAACTGTCTTATCCCCCTTAGATAGCGCTTCCCATAGTCTCTTCCCAACCTTTTTCAATGCCCGGACATTGGAAGCAGTGTCGGCATCAGCTTCCAAGTCCTGTGATTTACACCATATCAGTAAACTACGAAGAGCATAATCAGAAGCTTCAACATTTTTCCTTTTTAATAAAGTTTTCCACGTGGACAAAACAGACTTTTCCTCGTTTAATAAATTATGCCCCATATTTTTTCCCAATCACGCACCTCGAATCAGATGTCTGAATGAGGCCTGGACCTCTGCAGCGTCCTTCCTGCCTTCGCTCATTTTTAGGGTACCCTTCAACTTTTTTCTCTGTTTTTTTCCTTTCCCTTTTTTACAGTCCAGTTGCAATCACGGTGGGTGGCCACAAGATGTCGCGATAGAGCGCGACACACCACAACTGCACCAGAAGGGTGTAAAAGAGAGATTTATTATAGCAACATGCTGCTTTTATAGTTTTTCAAATATTTACATTTACTTAACAGACACATTCACTGCCCATTGGTCATAAGAGAGAAACGAAGTTCTCAGTAGGAGAACAAGGAGCCACGTGATTCTGTGAGTCAGCCCGAGTTTGTATCTCTTAACTTTCTCTCCATCACATCACCATGGTGACAGCCTTGGTGTCTTCCTCGGGAGAGATACGAGGCTTTCCTTATCTTTAGGAAGCCTTTGCTGGCTCACAAGAACAGCACAAAATGCCTTTCCTACATGGGGGTCTGAAGAGAGAGGCGAGGTCGACCCAGGGACGGGTGAAAAGACCCAGTGAGGGGTGGGTTGTTGTAGTGTGTTGCAATCTCCCATTTCAGACTCCCAGTCCTTTCCCAGGTATAGCTTTCCTGTTCCCCTCCCCCTTTCTCTTCCGAAGTGATGTCCATCAAACTTAACAGTCCAGCAAGGGCGTCGTGTGATTGGCAGAAATTCAAAAGATACCCCTCGGCCCTGGGCCATTGGCCTGCCCAAGTGTCATTGTCCCCTGAGACTCGCCCTCTCCCACCTGGTTGGTAGCTCACCTATCCTCTCCCCTCCCTCTCCCTCTGAGCTTAAAAAGACCTGGAGACCATGCGGCCGCCGATTCTACTGTAGCTGTTACCAAGATTCAGACATCTATGATCCTGGAATAAAGCTCTGGATTAAACCCTGCGGTAGAATCCACTCCTTTCGTTCTTCACCTAGCCTAAGGACTATCACCCGAGGTAAAGCTGAGTTTCTACCAGCCTGGGCTTGTTCTCAGTGTCTAGCTGCAACTCCTAGCTAGCCAGAGGGATCTCTGTGGTGAAAAATCACAGCAGCTGCCTTTGGCCGAGCAGCGAGGGCTGGACGAGCCCAGACACGTGCTATCCGGTAATATTGGAATATTATTCCAATATTTGGCGCCCAACCGTGAGGCAGATCGACTCTGCACCCCCAGAAGAACCTCAGAACCTCGGAAAAGCTCTTAGGCAGCTCAGCATCCACTGGAAGAGCTTTGGCTGCTTAGCTCTCCAGAGGGACTTTGGGACTGATCCCACAAGAAGTTTCGTGGAACGCTCGGCGCCTCTGGAAAGTGCAGCTCCTTTCTGGTGAGCAAATTTTCCAGAGGAGAATAGGGGAGCCCCTCGCCCGTGGGGTCCTATTCCGGTGAAAACACCCTGCCCGACTTTGCCAGCAACAGCTTCGATTTCGGTGAGTATTTCTACTCTTTAGAGGGGGTAGAAGCTCTAAAAACAGTCTCTGCCGTGAGTTCTGTTTCTTTTTGCCTTTGCATACGCTGCGCAGGCCTGCGGGCCGATAGCAATTACTTTGTTAGACTTAGCTCTCTTTAGTGTGCGTTTGCTACTTTTATAAATTCGCGGTGCCAGTAGAGGAGCGGGAGAACACTCCCTGCCCCTCCCCCGGCTTAGCAAAGCAGCGTGCTCGGCTCTCTCTCGGCGGGGGGGCTGCTCTACACGTGGCGCGGGGGGGGCTCTCTACACGTGGCGCGGGGGGGAGCTCTCTCTCTCTCGGTGTGGGGGGCTCGCTTTCGCAGCGCGGTGTGCGGGGGGTGCTTTCTCATCTCTCTAGACGCGGCGCGGCGCAGCCCCGGTTTCGGTTTCGCCACGTGGAGCCGGCAGGAGAGGCTTTGTCTCTCCCTTGCTGCGGCAGGAAAGATTCCGATTCTGCGCTGCTGCCCGCGGCATTTTTAAAAGCAGTGTAATCAGCTGCATTGTCCAAAGCTAAAGTCTGCTCGTTATTGCTTCGTAACCGTGGTTTTTGTAAGAATCGGTAGCTGATTTAGCTAAGTTTTTGGTCGGCGGGATTTTGTATTGTGCTTTTAACATCCAACATGGGCACTAAGTTAAGTACAACACATAAAGGAGTGTATTATCATATTGTTGGAATTTTAGTTTGTGGAAATATAAAGTTCTCTAAAGGAAAATTGAAACAGTTTGTAAGATGGCTTTTTCTACACTTCCCACAAATTTCCCCTGAAGAAGTCCACAATATTCAATTTTGGGATAAAGTTGGAAACAAACTGATAAGTTTGGGACAATCGGGAAATACTTCCTCTGCTAAATTCGTGTTCTGGAGTTTACAAGTTCGAACAGCCTTGCTCAAACAAAGGGAATTAGAGAAAATGCCAAATAACAAGCAATGTACCTCTGCTCTCCCTGTCTCTTCCCCCCCCAGTTCTAAACCCTGCACCCCAAATCTTGGTATTTTAAAAAGAGCACACTCTGCTCAAGCTTTGGGAAGTCGACTCCCTGAGCACTTTAAAATGCCAGAGTTCCAAGGTCCACAAGGTCCTGGCCAGACTGCGTGGAACCTTTCCCAAAACCCTGTGTCCCCTGCTCTGAAACCCAGAGCACGTGTTAGCTTTTCGGAGAGCAGTGATCCCCAATCTAGCCCCCAGTCCCTAGGGGCTCCACAAGATGGAGGATGCCACGTGGCATCATGCCATACCTGGTCTCCTTCTTCCCAAGATCCTCTTAAACATCCCAAAATTCCTTCCCCATCCCCTTCCCCTCCTGCCCCTTGTGACACCTTCCCTCCCCCCCCCTTACCTGCTGTACCCTCAGCTCCGCCCCTCTACTCCTCCCAGGGGGCGTCTGCTGACATGATGTCACCAGGTGTCCCCGCCCCCTGTTCCCACGGTGTCCCCACCCCCTGCCCAGTCCCTGTCTCCGCCCCCTGTTCCCACGGTATGCCCGCCCCCTGCCCAGTCCCTGTCCCCGCCCCCTGTGCCGATTGCATCCCCGCCCCCTCCCCGGGTTCCCACGGTGAGGGCACGCCCACTGTTTCCCCCCCCAGCTGTATCGGTGTTCCCAATGCTTCCCATTCAAGTGATACAGGGCAGGAAACTGCAGACCCAATGCAGGGTCCCACTTTGTCATTTGCTCCTGTTACGTATCAGCCTGCAGCACAAGGGGGAGCAGCCCCAACTGCTAATTGGAGTTCTTTTGGACGGCAATTGATTAAAGAAGTGTGCAAGTCACATAAAGAGTATGCGCCACACAGCCCATACTTCCGTGGCCTTTTAAATTCTGAACTAAGTAGAACTGTGGTAGTCCCACATGATTTAAAACAGCTTTTCTCATGTCTCATGACTTCCACAGAATTCAAATTATGGGAATTAGCATGGAAACAACTGCTAAAAGAAGCTCTCCCAAGCTTGCAGGCTGATCCAAACACAGCAAGAGATACCAATGGCATACCAATTACCATTGAGCATCTCTCTGGTGAAGGCCAGTGGTCTTCACCCTCAACCCAAGCTACTGCAATCCCTGTAGAAACACTTGAGAAAGTCAAAGATGCAGCTGAAAAAGCATTCTTTTCCCTCCAACCTGAGGGGCCTTTCGAGCCCTATAGTAAGATCAAGCAGCTACCATCAGAGCCTTTTTTGAAATTTGTAGAACGGTTAACTAGAGCTATTGAAATACAAGTTAAAAAAGAGAATGCAAGGGAAGAGGTTTTAGAAGAAATGGCATTTACAAATGCAAATGAACAGTGTCGAGCGGCAATTTTGAGTCTTCCCCTAGAACCCCCCCCCTACACTAAAAGATATGCTTCTAGTCTGTAACAGGAAAGTGCCTCTGATGAGTGTTGCTGAAGACACCAGACCAAAGCTGCTGCCAAGACTCCCTCAGCGTGTCGCCGTTGCCAGCCCTGCACCCATTCCCTCAGCACAGCAGTACCCTGGGCAGCAGCGAAGACCAGCACTGGTTGACCCCACAAAGCCATGCCTGCTTTGCCATAACCTTGGGCACTGGAGTAGCCAGTGCCCCCTGAAAAGGCAATTTGATGAGTTTATAAATAGCAACAGGGGAGAACTACAAGCACTCCCAGGGGGTCAACAACAACAAAAAAACTGAAGGGAGAGCGCCAGCCTGTCAGGCGTGCTGACACAAAAAGAGCAGGCCAAGGGAATAAGGGAAGCAAAAGAAACCAAGTGCGCGGTAATGTTAATATTTCTGTACGTAAAGCAGATGCTTCAAAGACCATGTCTGCTAGTCCATTGTTGCAAGTGAAAGAAAATGACCTTTGTTATAATTTAAGTGAACCTGTGTTAACCACATCTTCTGTCAATGAGCCTTACAGATTGCAACTGACAGAATCACTCCACCTGGAAGACACTGACTGGCATTTTGTCTCTGTCAATCCGGAACAGAAGGGTACTTTGCACAATATTCCTTGTAAGTATCTCGTCATTGGGGACACCAAACACACACCACGTGAGATCGAAATTGCTCCAGGAGTGACAACATCAGATTCTGAGCAATTTGTTCTCGGGCTGCACTGTTTCCACCCACCCCTGTTTCTTCCCAAAGGTCAAAATTTTGCCCAAGCTATCCCTGTGCCGTGCTTGCCTGAAGGCACCGAGAAACAAGGGCCCACAGTCGCCCGGGTCCAAGTTATTGGGAAAGACAAACCCAAAGTCTGGTGTAATGTCAGTGGGGGTGGGGAGTCAAAACGCATCGAGATGCTTGTAGACACTGGTGCAGACTGCACAGTGATTCCAACACAAGAATGGCCAGCACATTGGCCTTTGCAAAACGTGGCTGGTCATGTTCAGGGTGTAGGAGGCATGCAATTGGCAAGACAATCCAAAAGCGTCATCCAAGTTGAGAGACAAAACGGACAATTGGCAAATATCTGTCCATTTGTTTTAGATTATTCAGAACCATTGTTGGGGAGAGATTTAATGGCCCAGTGGGGTGTCACAATTGATATTCCAGACTCTCCACAGGATTTTTGTATAGCGGTCATTGAACAACAGCACTGCGCCCAAAAACTGAAGTGGAAAACAGATAAACCAGTTCAGGTAAAACAATGGCCGCTCAGTAAACAAAAAATAAAGGCGCTCGAGGAGCTAGTGGAAGAGCAATTGAAAAAGGGTCATATTGTGGAGACCACATCCCCGTGGAACTCTCCAGTGTTTGTCATTCAGAAGGCTGACAAAAAGAGATGGCGGCTCCTCCACGACCTCCGACAAATTAATAATGTTATTGAAGATATGGGCTCTCCCCAACCTGGTATGCCATCTCCAACAATGCTTCCACAAGATTGGAAATTAGCTGTTATTGATATAAAAGATTGTTTCTTCCAAATCCCTCTACATTCTGACGACGCGCCTCATTTCGCATTTTCGGTCCCCACCATCAACATGGAAGCCCCTATGAAAAGGTATCATTGGAAAGTTCTGCCTCAGGGCCTAAAAGTCTCGCCAGCGATCTGCCAGCGGTATGTCTCTTCCCTGTTGTCCCCAGTGCGTGCAGCCGCAGTAAAGGCCATCATCTATCATTATATGGATGATATCCTTGTGTGTGCCCCCAATGATGATTTACTCACACATGCGCTTGACCTAACGATCGATGCATTGATTGTTGCAGGGTTCGAGCTCCAGGAAAAGAAAATTCAAAAGATGCCACCTTGGAAATATTTGGGCTTAGAAATTGGAAATAGGACCATTGTTCCTCAAAAACTAGAAATCAACCCGAACATAAAAACCCTTGCGGATGCCCACAAGTTGTGTGGGTCCTTAAATTGGGTAAGGCCATGGATAGGTCTGACTAACGAAGACCTTGATCCCCTTTTCAATTTTTTGAAAGGGCGAGAGGATCCGGGTGCTCCTAGGTCTATTACCCCAGAGGCACAGAAAGCTCTAGAAAAGGTTCAGATTGCAATGTCCACAAGACAGGCCCACCAATGTCGGCCTGACCTGCCATTCAAATTTATCATCCTAGGTAAGTTGCCACATCTCCATGGAATCATTTTCCAATGGGATGAAAAACAAACACGTAAGCCAAACAATACACCTAAAAAGGACCAGGACCAGAGGGACTCACTCTTGATCATAGAATGGGTTTTCCTCAGTCACAAAAGGTCCAAGAGAATGACAAAGCCCCAAGAGCTAGTAGCAGAACTGATCCGGAAAGCAAGGACCCGGATCAGGGCGCTAGCAGGATGTGACTTTGAGTGCATTCACATTCCAGTTGAGTTTAAATCAGGCCAAAATACTATGAAAATATTTGAACAATTGTTACAAGAAAATGAAGTGTTGCAGTTTGCTCTAGATTCCTACTCAGGACAAATTTCTGTCCAGCGGCCTGCCCACAAAATGTTCGAACAAGATGTCCAATTCACTCTGAAATTGAAGAGTGCTTTAAGTAGGAGACCTTTAAAAAAGGCTCTGTCTATCTTTACAGATGCGTCCGGGAGGTCCCACAAGTCTGATATGACTTGGAAGGATCCTCAAACCCAGCAGTGGGAGACAGACATTGCTGAGGTGGAAGGTTCACCTCAAGTTGCAGAATTGGCTGCAGTTGTTAAGGCTTTTGAAAAGTTCTCAGAACCATTTAACCTGATTACTAATTCTGCATACGTGGCAGGAGTAGTATCCAGGGCAGATCAAGCAATACTGCAAGAGGTGTCTAACATCGCACTTTTCGAATTGCTCTCAAAACTTGTAAAGCTAGTCACTCACAGAGAGCAACCATTTTATGTGATGCACGTCAGGTCACACACTAACTTGCCCGGGTTTATCGCTGAAGGCAACAGAAGAGCAGATGCTCTTGCTGCACCTGCAGTGATGGCCACTCTCCCAAATGTTTTTGAACAAGCAAAAATCAGCCACCAGCTTTTCCACCAAAATGCACCTGGCCTAGTTCGCCAGTTTCACATCACTCGAGAACAGGCCAAAGCGATTGTGCACACATGCCCAAATTGCCAACAACATGCCCTCCCTACCATGAGTACGGGAGCAAACCCAAGGGGATTGAACAGCTGTGAACTGTGGCAAACAGATGTTACACACATACAGTCATTTGGGCGGCAGAAATACGTTCATGTTAGTGTAGATACATTTTCTGGAGCGGTCTATGCTTCTGCCCACACAGGAGAATCATCTATCGATGCCATTAAGCACCTCTTACAAGCTTTTTCTTTCATGGGCATCCCCAAGGAGTTGAAAACTGATAATGGGCCCGCCTACAAATCCAAGGAATTCGGGAGCTTCCTGCAGCAATGGGGAGTAGAGCACAAAACTGGCATCCCCTACTCCCCTACAGGCCAAGCCATAGTAGAAAGGACTCACTGTGATATTAAAAGAGTCCTAGACCAGCAACAGCAGATTCTGAAAGTAGAACCTCCCCACATCCGGTTATCTTGAGCACTGTTCACAATCAATTTTCTGAACTGTTCTTTTGACAGCCTGAATCTGCCCATCCTACGCCACTTTGGGGGGAACAGTCATATGCTGATTAAAGAAAAGCCTCTGGTCTTAGTAAAGGACCCTGAGACTTGGAAAACGGTGGGACCTTACAAATTGGTTACATGGGGATGTGGATATGGCTGTGTGTCCACCCCCTCTGGTTTAAAGTGGGTTCCTTCCAAATGGGTAAGGCCCTATGTTCCCAAAGTCTCAGAGAAATCTTCAGAAGTGCCCCAGGTTGCTAATGCTGCCTGGAGAAGGAAACGCCGTGTGCGTTCTCTGGAGGAAATTCCATTTAAGCCTCCCATCTGGAATAATTTATAATAGATGTTTGTCTTAAGTTCCCTTTTACCAGTTTAGATCCCTCTGTTCGTGTGCAGTCTCAAGATGCCATGAGACCGAGCCTGCTCCTCGTCCTACTTGTGATCATTTCTCCAGCGATCTCCTGGATAGTCCCTCAGCCCAAAGCAAACGTATGGACCACCTTGGCCAAAGCCCTTGGACAAGATCACATTTGTCTCTCCACAGCAACAGCCTCTGACCCCTTGTCAACTTGCCATGGTAGGAGTTCCCTTTAAATCCTCAGAGTTCCCAAACGAAATGTGGGATGCTTTAAATGAAGTGAACCTACTCGCACCTTCCCCTGGCCGCTATCCTGCTGACAATCCTTTACTGTTTTGGAAAGAGTGGGCAAGAAAGTTACCAGTGCCAAATAGAGAGCCACAAGAGTTCCATCTCTTAGGCTCCATGAATGCAACCTTTTGCATTCACTTTAAATTCAATTCCCAGTTTCCATATCAGGAAGCTAAACGAAACACCTATCCAGACCCTAGCAACCCACACTACACGGACAAAAACTGGTGCAAAAATTCAGTGCTAGTAATGCACTCCTCAGGTGGTGATTATAAGCCTCGTGAACTCCCTAGAGGTATGTTTTTAATATGTGGAGACAGAGCATGGGCAGGTCTCCCCCCTCATCTGCTTGGAGGTCCATGTACCTTTGGCAAGCTGAGCCTGTTAACTCCAAATCGAACAAACCTAATACATTGGCAAATAAGAAACAATACACATACATTGGCTATCCAAAAAAGAGACCTAAGGCAATTAGACCCTGACTGTAATTCGGAAATTGTTCACTGGTCCAGGCTTAAAGCCACCGCAATTACAGTCCTTCTGCCGTGGATCTCGGCAGCTAAAAGCATGGGGGAATTAGGCCGATTGGAATGCTGGGTTGCAAAACAGGCAAATCTCACTTCTACTGCCCTGAGTGACCTCTTATCAGACGAGGAAATTACCAGGCAAGCCACCATTCAGAATAGGGCAGCCATAGACTATCTGCTCCTTCTGCGCAACCATCGCTGTGAAGAATTTGAAGGTCTCTGCTGCCTCAACCTGTCATCGAAAGCAGACAACATCCATGCCACGATTGACAAGATGAAAACCATGGTGAGCGACATCAAGAGAGAAACTGACGACTGGCTGAGTGGACTGTTCAGAGGCTGGGGACTCTCGGGCTGGTTGGGATCTATTCTAAAAACTGTGTTTTTAGTACTGTTTATATTAATTATTGTTGCTGTAGTTGTTAGCATTGTTTTTGGACTAATCACATGCATGGTTCTCAAGTTGATTTCAAGCTCATCTCCCCCTCCTGAAGTTTACCATTTAGAAACCCTTAGTGCTCCAGTAAATAGCATAGAAACCTCAGTAGAAAACACTGACCCTCCTGTAGAAGAAGAACCGATTTACAAACAATGGTTTGGCAACCACTCTGCCCCACAAACCCAGTCCTCTTCTTTTTAAACAAAACTAGGGGGAGATGTTGTAGTGTGTTGCAATCTCCCATTTCAGACTCCCAGTCCTTTCCCAGGTATAGCTTTCCTGTTCCCCTCCCCCTTTCTCTTCCGAAGTGATGTCCATCAAACTTAACAGTCCAGCAAGGGCGTCGTGTGATTGGCAGAAATTCAAAAGATGCCCCTCGGCCCTGGGCCATTGGCCTGTCCAAGTGTCATTGTCCCCTGAGACTCGCCCTCTCCCACCTGGTTGGTAGCTCACCTATCCTCTCCCCTCCCCCTTCCTCTGAGCTTAAAAAGACCTGGAGACCATGCAGCCGCTGATTCTACTGTAGCTGTTACCAAGATTCAGACATCTATGATCCTGGAATAAAGCTCTGGATTAAACCCTGCGGTAGAATCCACTCCTTTCGTTCTTCACCTAGCCTAAGGACTATCACCCGAGGTAAAGCTGAGTTTCTACCAGCCTGGGCTTGTTCTCAGTGTCTAGCTGCAACTCCTAGCTAGCCAGAGGGATCTCTGTGGTGAAAAATCACAGCAGCTGCCTTTGGCCGAGCAGCGAGGGCTGGACGAGCCCAGACACGTGCTATCCGGTAATATTGGAATATTATTCCAATAGTGGGTGACCCAGCCAGGGACCCAGGGAGGAAAGGACTGGGGACCTGTGACAGGAATAGGGGACCCGGGCAGTAGTGGGGGTCTCCAGGCAGGGCTGAGGAACCCGAGGAGGCAGTGGGGTCTCCCCATGCCCATCCCCACACTCACTGCGCACCATGACACGGAGCCGGGTTCTGCTCTTCCGCCTCCCGCTCAGAGTGCACCTGGCAGCTGTAATTCCCTGAGTGGGAGACCCCACAATGGGCACCAGCAGCTGCAGGGAGCCCTGCAGGCCCCACACCACCGTCTGTCTTGGTAGAACTCATGCAAGAGGGGGTGCAGAGCCGCAGGGGCCTGGGGGTGCTGAGGCATCTGGGAGTCATGGGGGACCCCTCGGTGGGCTTGGTGGACCCTTCAGCACCGGCACAGGGGAGAGCTCTGGGAAGGAGATGGGGCAGGAGGGAGGTGACCCCAAGTCCGCTGTGAAGGGGCTGTGGGGGTGCTGAGGCATGAGGTGTGGGGGGCTCACCGTGCTCTGTCACTGTCACTGGTGCTGACTGTGCCCACAGTGACCATTCTGGCCAGGAGCCTCCCCGGACATTGCAGTGGTAGCGACGGCTGTGCCGCAGCTGCAGGGGCAGCAGGAGCAGCTCGGTCCTATGGAGGTACCTCCCCAGATCCTTCCCATCGTGGTGGAAGTGCACTGCAAGGACTGACTCCTTCTGCCTGACCCGGGCAGCTCACGGTCACCGTGTCCCCCTCCAGCAGCGCCTGTGCTGGCACCTGCAGCACTGGGGTGGCTGTGGGACAGGAGGGTCCCAATGGCAACAGAAGGAACCAGGGGTCCCCCATTGCAACAGGGTGCTCTCATCACACTGGGATGCACTGCTGTGTACAGGGGATGCTCCAGTGATGCTATGGGATGTCCCTGTGTGCAAGCTCTTGTCACATGAGGGGTGTGAGCCATGAAGCTGAGCTCACCCAGAGCTATCAGGTTCCTGCAGGTGCCAGGGTAGGGGCACAAAGAGCTCTCACCATTTAGAACATGCACAGAGGGTCTGAGCCAGGTGCTGGGTCTTTCACACTTGTGCAGGTGCCACTCTCGCTGATGAGCCAGGGCTCGTGTCCTTCTGGCCACCAGCACTGCCCATCCTTGTACCAGATGGTGGCACCAGGTGGCCCCGAGCCCTGGCAGGTCAGTGTCACCCGGTCACACAGCACTGTGGGCCTCCAGGGGGGCTCCATGAGGAGCTGGAGGGTTTGGGTGCCTGCAGGTGACAGGGGACACCAGCCTGCCAGGGCCAGCACAGAGCTGGGGACAGCAGGGTGGGGCCATGGCATCCCCCGAAGATTCACCAGAGAGGCCGAGGGTCTGGGCTGGAAGGGACAAGGGACAAGGCTGGGTGAGGGTGGCCTTGCAGGAACAGTGGCACACGGGTTGCAGGGTGTGGGGGCTGTCCCCTAAACTGGGGGGACACTGGTTCTCATGAGAAAGGGCTCAGAAATGGTCCCCAACAGGTCTGGAGAGGCCAGGGGACATGTCTGTGTCACAGCTGCCCACAGCCACATCTGTTGGGAATGGATTCCCTGGGGATGGGGACAGTGTGGTTACCCCGGGTGGAGGCAGGAAGTGGTGACACCACAGACACCTGATGATGGCATAGGTCATCCCCACCAGCCTCATGGCACCTGTCCCCATGGCCACGTCCCCATGGCCCTGTGCCCATGATCCCATTCAGATGGTAGCAGTCCCCACGGCCCATCTGAATGGCGCAGTCTGTCTGTCCCTGTCCCCACAGGTACCCCAGCTCCATGGTGCCTCTTGCCATATCCCTGTCCCTACATCCCATTCCTCACATCCCCTTCCCTCCATTCTTCTCCCTGCATCCTATTCCCACATCCCAGCTGCCACATTCCTGTCCCCTGTTCCTGTCCCCACAGCCACCCCACCACTCTGTTCACACTGGGGTCCATGCCCATGCTCTGGCACTGCTGGCCTTGGGGACCTCAGGGGACCCCACAGCCCCCCTGTGCCCCCTCCCCACAAGTCTCTCCCTCACCAGGGCCCATCCACGGGGTGTCAGGCCCATGCCTGGGGCACTCATCTCACAGGAGCAGCATCACCTTCCCGCCATCCGGGTGTCCCCGGCCATCCAGGCTGGCTGTCACTCGCTGCCAGGGCCACCTGTCCCCTGGGTGGCGACTCTTTGGCCAAAGGGGAAGGAAGAGAGGCCACGTCCTGTCCCCACGTGGAGGTAGCCCTTGGTGAGGGCAGGGTGGGGGCAGGACTGGGGCAATCAGGGAATGTGGGGAGTGAAGGTTGGGTGTCCTATGGAAAGAGGTAACCGAGGAATGGGGTCCTGGGAGGGATGTCCCGAGGGAATGAGGGTTCAGAGAACGGGGATCCTGAGGAGGGGGGCCCAGGGGATCGGGGCACCTGGGAACGGGGGTCCCCATGGGTGGGGGCCAAGGAATGGGGTTCCCAGGGACTTTGGGTCATGGGATGCAGGTTCCAGAGATGGGGGTGACAGTTGGGCTGGGGCCTGTCAGAGTCGGGGTCCTGGGGAAATGGAATGGTGACCCATGGGATGGGATGAAGGGAAGGTGGATCCAGGACCATGGAGATCCTGAGGAATGGCAGTTCTGGGATGGGTGTCCCAGGGAGGTGGGACCTAAAAGAATTGGGATCCCATGGTGGGGTTCCCAGTGGAATGGGGGTCCCAGGGATAGGCAGTGGCTGGCTTGGCACGGGAGGTCACAGCTCCTTCACTGGGTGCCTCAGATTTGGAGGATACCCAGGGTCCAGTGCAGGCCCCCTGGGGTGCTCGTGGTTGGGGGTTTGGGCACCACAACAGGCTTCCAGAAGGTTCCAGGTCTCTGCTGTGGGGGATGCAGGTGCCCAGCTGTGCCCCCCAATGCTTTCACTTCATCTTTCCTGCAGCAGAAGGAAGAGGCCATTTGTGCTTAGGGTCAGAGGGACGGGTGCTTCTCTTCTGGGGGGGGGGGGGGGGGTGGGGCATATCCAGGGAGTTCCTTTCTTGTTGGGCTCTCTGTTTGGGGGATGACATGACCTGGGGGGAACCTGTCCCAGGGGTGACACATTCTGGTGGGGTGTGTCACTGTCCCAGGGGTGGGAAGTCCTGTGAACCCTTTTCCTGGGGTGGGGCCCTGCCCACCACCTCTCCCCGGTGGGACATAGTGACCTCTGGGTTGTTACAACCTGGGATGTGACTTGTCCCCTCTACAACCACCCTTGACGGCCCCACCTAGTTTGGGAGCCCTCAATTCCCCTTTTAGACTTTTAGGTGCAACCCAACCCCCCCATCCTGCAGCCCTCCACGACCTTTCCATGTGTGAGAAGCCCCTACAGTGGTGACAGTAGGGGGTGACATGGGGTGAGTGTCAGCTGGGGAGGGGACAGACCCCTGGAGAGCCCACAACAACCACCCTGTCCCTCAGGGTCTCAGCACTGGGAGCCAGATGAAACACTCCTGACCTTCCCAACTGTGCACCCTCCCCTTTGTTCAAAACCCCAAGGATCATCCTGCCCTCCGCCCCCCCACCCCAGCACTGGGATGGAAAACTGTAGATTTTCGCCCCTGGAAAAGTGGCTGACTTGGCCCCAAAATAGCTGCAAAATGGCTGAGACATTGCGAGGGTCTGGAGCTATTTGAGGCTGCCCCATCCCTCTACTGCTCCCCAAAATTCCCCCCGTGGGATTTCTGTCCTGGAGCTTGGGATGATTTGGGTTTACTGGGTTTTAGGAGAAATCCTGTTCCAGACTTCTCCATCCTTACTTGTCCTCTGCAGGATCTGAGGCATCAAGAGCAGCTTGGGAATGGAGCCCAGGGCAGGAAGGAGCTCCCAAACTCCTCCTCCTTGAAGCCAGTGGTCATGCAAGGGTGGGGCCCAGCCAGGGCCTGAGGGTCCCCCCTGCCCCCTTGGCTTTGATTCTGGCAGCTTTAGAGCTGCTGCAGAGGTGAGAATTCTGTGGGGGAAAAAGGCCTGCCTGTGGTTTGCTCAGCCCTGCAAGAAGCACAAAACCCAAAGGGAGCCCAAGCAGTGGCTCTGCGAGGGCCTTTGATGGTTTTCAGAGCAGGGCTGGCTGCAAACCCCCCTTGCAGAGGTAGCTGGGAGGGAACCAGCCCGGAAATACAGCATGTGATCATTTGTCCCTTTGATGAAGGGGCTGAGAAAACCACAAAACTACTGCAAAGACAACAGAAATCTGCTCAACAACCTGACCTAAACCCTCTGTCTTGAACAAAACCTGCAGCCTTCTGGAACCTCCTGAAGGAAGGTTTGGATTCTGGATGTGCACACCAGAAGAGAGGGAAACGTGTGTAAATATTGAGCAGGGGCTGCACACGAGGGGCTGGGGAACAGGGGTGTCACAGCAGGAGCAGGGAGTGCCCAGGCAGGGGAATTCAGGGCAGGCTGGAGTGGATTTACCAGGGAATCAGACCCTGAGGCACACACAGCCATTTCCAGAGATTCCTGTGCACTGTCCCAAGGATGGACATAGCTTCTGCCCTACCTCCATGGGAATCAATCAAGTTTCAGGATGAGAATTAGTAAAATGAGGAGAGTTCCTAAAGATGGCCCAACAAAAGGCATCCTTATGGGCTGGGTTGCTGCCCAGCGGGCAGGGAACAATCCCATGGAGCTGTTAGACTTGCAGGGAGATTCCATGCTCTCTGTTATTCACAAGCAAACGCTGCTGTGGGATGCACCAATGGACTCCTAAAGGGAACCAAAAAGTGTCATTTCATAGTTATTTGTTTGTGTTTTCATTGTGAGGGACTCGTTGGGAGAGGAACTGTTAAAATGATTCTATAAACCAGAGTGTTTTATACCTTCTGTGTTAGATTCTTGCTGAGTATGTCCTTTATTGGGGAAAAAATTCAGTGAGAAAGATGTTTGCTTTTATTCTATGGATGTATAATTTTGTCTCAAGCAATTGGGCATCAAGTGTTGCCTGGGAGTGCTGAGCCAGGAAATGGGGGGACCTGACCCTGGAGTGTGTGGGCCAGAGACCCAGAGCATCCCAGGAGATCCCTGGGTTCCCCAGGGGGATGTGCTGTGCTGGGCTCTGAGTCACTCCGAAATCTGAGGCAGCCAGGGAGGGAGCTGTGACCCCTATTCCCACCCAGCTACTGCCCATCCCTGGCACCCCCATTCCCCTGGGACCCCATTGCCTTGGTCTCTCTTCCCTTGTGAACCCCATCCCAGGACTGCCATTGCCCAGGATCACCGTTGCCTTGATCCCATCCCATGGGCTGCTTCTTCCCCATGAATCCCTATTCCTGAAGGTCCCCTTTTTCCCCCTGCACCCCCAACCCTGGCACCCAAATGCCATGACCCCAAATCCTTGAAAACCATGTTTCCACAGCACCCCCATCCCTGAATCCACCCAGGCATGGATCCCCTTTCTATTGGAGATCCATCCGTGGTTGCTGATATCCTTTGAGACCCCCACTCCTAAAAACACCATGTCCCCAGACTCTCCCATCATGTCTCCACCCTGTCCCCAGCCTGTGGTCACCCTGCCCCCACCAAGGGCCACCTCCACGTGGGGACTGACGTGACCTCTCTTCCTTCCCCTTCATCCGAAGAGCCGCCAGCCAGGGGAGTGGTGGCCACAGCAGTGAGTGACAGCCAGTCCACATGGCTAGGGACACCGGGATGGCCGGGAAGGTGGTGCTGCTCCTGTGGGGTGAGTGCCCTGGGCATGGGCCTGACACCCCGGGGATGGGGAGGGGAGGGTGCACAGGGGGGCTGCAGGGTCCCCTGAGGTCCCCAATGCCAGCAGGGCATGGAGCCCAATGTGACCAGAGTTGTGGGGTGGCCCTGGGAACATGAAGAGAGGAAAGGAAGAGTGGAACTGGGATGGGGGGACAGGGAGACGGGAATGGAAATGTGGGGACAAGGATGTGGCAGAAGGAACATTGTGGCTGGGGCTGCTCCAGGGACAGGGACAGGGACACAGAGATGCAGGGACAGGGACAAGGAGATAAGTACAATGTGCTTGGGCCATGGGGACAGGTGCCATGGGAATGGAACCACGGATACAAGGTAATGGGGCTGTGGCTGAGAGGCTGGTGGGGGTGACCTGTGCCAGCACTGGGTCGCCATGCCTGAGCATGTGTTGACTGCTGTGTCCCTGTCCTTGAGACATCTGTGCCACATCAGTGCCCCAACTGAGGCCTTTCGGGCACAGCCCCCACATTCCCTGCCCCTTTGCCTCTGTCCCCATGGTGCCATACCCACCCATCCATGTCCCTTCTCCCTTCCAGCCCAGACCCTCAGCTTCACTGGTGAGTCCTTGGCAAATGCCATGTCCCCACCCCGCTGTCCCAACCCCACGCTGGCCTTGGTGGCCTGGTGTCCCCTGTCACCCGCAGGTGCCCAGACCACCCAGCTCCTTTTGGAGCCCCCCTGGACGCCGCCGGTGTGGTGGGACCAGGTGACACTGACCTGCCAGGGCTCGGGGAGTGCTGGTGACACCACCTGGTACAGGAACGGGCAGCGCTGGTGGCAGGAGAGACAGGACAACCTCAATGTCACAGAGAGTGGCACCTACACGTGTGACAGACCCGGCAGTGGGCTCAGCCCCCCTGTGACAGTCTTAGATGGTGAGGGGGTATCTTAAATGATCTGGGTGGCCCCTGACAGGTCTGGGTGGGCTCCACTCCCTAGGTGGCTTCACACCGTTCGTGTGGCAGGAGCCTGTCCCCTGCACACAGGGACATCCCAGTGCATCCCAGTGCACCCAGATGTCCCCAGTGCCATGGGGACACACCTCTGACCTATCTCGAGCCCCTCAGTAAGATGGGACCCTCCTGTCCCACAGATGAGCTGGTGCTGCAGGTGCCAGCACGGGCGCTGCTGGAGGGGGACATGGTGACACTGCGCTGCCGAGCCCGGTGGAACAACCCAGTCACCAACGTGCGATTTTTCAAGGATGAGAATAATCTGACGAGGTCCCTTAATGGCACCGAGGTGTCTCTGTCCCCTCTCCAGCTGAACCACAGTGACAGTTACCGCTGCAAGGGCTGGGTAAGGTCCTGGTTGACAGGCTCAGCAGCAGTGACAGTGACAGTGCACGGTGAGCACTCCCACGGCTGGAACTCGCATCTTCTGACAACCCCAAAGCTCTTTCCCAGTGCACTCTGAATCACACTCCTCACCTTCCCTCTCCATCCCTGCACTCTTTCTGGTGACAGTCCTGAAAGGTCCCCTAAGCCCACCACAGGGGTCCCCTCTGAGTCTTAGCTGCCTCAGCATTCCCAGCCCCGCTGTGACTCCAAGCCTCCCACTTTCACTCCCCCTACTTTTCTATCAGGATGGGCATGTGGTGGGGGGCAGGGGTTCCTGTAGCTGTTGGTGCCTGCCATGGTGGTCTCCCACTCTGGGAAGTTCAGCTTTGGGGTGCTTCTGAGGGGGAGCTGTGCAGAAGAGCAGTGCCCGGCTCCACATCACGGTGCGCAGTGAGTGCGGGGATGGGCACAGGGAGTGCCCACAGCCTCCTCGGGTTCCCTGCCTGGGGACCTCCATGTCCCTCTGACACATTTCTTGGGTCTCCTCTCCTCTGCCCTGTGCCCCCTCACCCCTCTGCGGTGTGACCCCATCCCTGAAATCCACCATCACATCAATCCCCCCCATCCCTATCTCTCCCACTCCTCCTGCCAGCTCCTCCCTGTGTCCTCAGCCCTGTCTCTGTCCCCACAGTGCCTGTGGCCAATGCCACCATCACCCCCGGCCCCCTGTCACACCAGGTGCGTGCAGGTGGCCCTGTGACCCTGCGCTGCTCGGTGCAGGTGGGCTCAGCCCCTGTCGCCTTCACCTGGCTGCACAACGGGCAGGAGGTGGCCCGAGGTCCCCTTCTGGAGTTCAGAGCCACCAATGTGGGACATTCAGGCACCTACCAGTGCATGGCCACCAACCAGGCAGATGGGCACCGCGTGTTCCAGGCACTCAGCCCAGAGCTGGCACTGGAGGTGACACCACGGGACACAGGGACACACAGAGACACAGGTGGGGACACACAAGTTCACCAGGGACTGCAGGACCACTGAGGTGATGGGTGACCCTGATGTGCCCCCTCTCTGTTTCTTGCAGTGGTTGCAGGGGTCGGTGGGGTTCTTTTGTTCCTGCTCCTGCTCTTGGGTGTCATTGTGGCCTGGCACCGGTGGCACCCTGCGGGTGGGTGACAATATGGGGACAGTGGTCCCAAGGAGCTGTAGAGGCCCCCAGAGTTGGGGAACCATAATGTGCCTCCCACAGCCCTAAAATGGTGACCTTGACTGGGGGTGCTGTAGGGTCCTGCAGGGATTTTGGGGGTTCGTTCAGAAGCCCTGGGGGCGTTTGGGGGGGTCTCTGTCTCTGCTGGCCTTTGGGTCCTTGAGGCTGAGTTGGTCAGGGACACTGTGGAGGTTCATGAATTCTGGGAGACTTCAGGGATGCCTGGGGTCTTCTGAGAAATCGAGGGTCCCATGGGTGTTTGGAAATCCTGAGAGGGATCAGATTCCTGGGGAGCCCACAGTCACCCCTCCCCTCTTTCCTTTGCAGCTGCCAGGAAGAATCAAGAAAGGTGAGTGGGGGGCTCAAACCACACTCTCCCATTTTACCCCAGCCCTCAAGACCTCCCATTCTCTCCCCCAAATCCCCTTCATTCCCTCAGGGCCCCCCCGGATCCCTCGGTCCCCCCAGGGGAGGGGGAGGTGCTGTATACCCAGGTCGTGGTCACCAAGAGGGCAGCAGGTGAGTATGGGGGGGGACACATGCAGAGGGACACGTCACCCATGAGTGTCACCCCACCCAGATCCCACAGTCTGTGTGTCTCGCAGTGTCCCCCTGTGACACCACACTTCAGGAACCCCAGGGGCGACCATGGGAACCTGGTGACATCTACGGGAATGTGCTGTGACACTGGGGGGAACTGGGGGGCCTTGGGGTTTCCCACCCATGGGCACCCACAAGTGTGTGTGCTGTCACCAAAACTGCCCCTCTCTGCCCGATGGAGGCACAAAGATCCCAAAGGGCTGAGAGAAGAACAAATTCCTGAAACAGCAATGAGATAGAATAAAACCAACAGCAACAGCAACATGGTTCTGAGTCCAAAGGGTCACAAAAAGGAACAATTTTCAGGGAAAGCCCCCAAAAATGAAGAACCCCAGACATTTCCCACAGCATGTTTCTTCCACCAGAGGAACCTGGCAGAGCTCTGGACCTTCCTTGCTCTGATGGCCACAGCAGCCTTCAGGAGGCTGTAGATTGTCTTCTCCCCTGTCCCAAACCACTCCTCTGCCGTGTTCCCCACACGAGGATGTCACAAAGGCCCTGTGGGGGTTCCAGAGCCTCCCCCTTTGCCAGGGCAGTCAGGATCAGGCAATGGCACAGGACAGGGTTCCAGAGGCAGGAAAAGTTATATGTCTGGAGACATTTTGGAACACCAGTGTGTGGCAGGGTTGGGTCAGGCCTTGCTTTTAGTGAGACTGGGCCCCATCTGTCCATCAGTCTTTCAGCTGTGGCACACTGGGGACAGTGTAACACTTTGCCAAAGTCAGCTCCTGAGTGGCCGGGTGACCAGTAGTGCCAGCTGGGGAGAGGGCCCTTGGTGGCCGAACAGAGTTCAAAGGCAGAGCATGAGGTGGCGAAGTCACTGACCCTGTCTCCTGTTGGTGTGTCTGTCCCATCCACACTGGAACCCAGGATTTGGCAACTCTTTTGAATGAGAAATATCTGCCAAGGAAAGTCGGAACGTCTCTGGAATGGAAAGAAGACCCATGCTTAAAACATTTTTTCATTTCAAAGATTATGGGGGTTCCAGGTGGAAGTGCAGGAAAAGGAATAACAGCTCTTTCCTGGGAAATTTATAAACCAGGACGGAACAAACAACACAAAACCAGAACTTTGCCTCACGCTAAGTGCTGTTGTTTTTGTGGCAGTTAGAACCACGGCCAGCAGGGGGCGCTGCAAGGAGCACTCCTGGCCAGCAGGGGGCGCCCCGGTTGAGCTCCATCCCCTCAGGGGCCATGGTGGCCTCGGACGGGAGGCAGGAGGGGAAATCGCTCCTTTTGCAAACTGACGGGCACCAATCGGTCCTGGCACCACCACCGGCAGCGGGCAGAAGCCGCCAAGGCAGCAGGTTGGATCCCAGTGCCCAGTGGAAGCGTAGCAGTGTCCCGGGGTCAGGCACATGCCTTAGGCAATACCTGCGACCACTGTCCATGATCCTGAATGGAAGGAAGGCAGCGCCTGACCCCAGGCAGGTCTCGGGTCCACAACAGCGCCTCTGGTGGCTTTATACCACAATTCCTGCAACCCTTCAGCCTTTCACTCCTTTTTCCTCCTTCAGTCCTGGCACAGCAGTTCTGGCAATGTTGAATTGCCCTGGGATGTGAAGGAAAGCTGGTGCACGGTGCTGATTCTGCTGGGGCTCCTCATGGGGCTTCCAGAGCACGTTTGGATTTCCTGCCCTTCCTGGGCCACTGCTGGTCCCAACAGAGAAGCAACAGGGGTGGGAGGAGGAGGAGGAGGAGAGCAGAGCCACAGTGCCGAGGGGTCTGCGTCCTCAATTGGAGCACAGGGACAGCCAAGGCTGGGGGCATTGCCTTGGGAGGGGAAAATGGGGAGAAACTGGAGCTGGTTGGGACAATGCCCCTGTTCTGCTCTGGCAGCTGCAGGCCCTTAAGGAGGTGCTGTAATTAGGGCTGGGGCTCCTGAAGTTCAGCCATGCTCCTAAAGTGTCCCTGTGCACAAACACGTGGTTCCACTGCCTCTCACAGGGATTTTGGGGGACACAAGGAAGCATTGGATACCATTTGGGGGTCAGATGCCCCCACCTCCGCCCATAAGGAGCTTTCTTTACTGCCGGGAAGGTTTTGCTGGTGCTGGGGATGATTCAGTGCCTGTGCCATGTGGCTGCTGCTTCCCGCTGGCTGGCCAGGAAGGCTGAGCTGGAGCAGCAGCTGAGGCAGGAGCGGCTGGAGCAGGAGGCCCACGGGAACAGCACCTGGGCATGCAGGTGGAGCAGGAGTGCTGGGAATTCCACAGAATGCTCAGGTGAGGCCCAGGGGGCCGGGCCATAGTGGGGCACAGCTTGTCATTCCTGCTGCCCCAGATTTTGGGACAGAGCAGTGACACCCATCGGGCTCCCAAACCCCTCAGGTCTCAGGCTCAGCCTAACAGGAGGTCCCGGCCCAGGCTTTTGGGATGATTCGGGTGCTCCTGGGCTGGTTCCCGACACAGGGCAGCTCTCCAGGAGCGGTCGGCACATCCCGAAGGACCCGCCCGGGGCTGCTGGAGCCCGAGTGCTGCGGACAAGGACGGTGTGAGGGAACCCGCTCAGCCGGCGCTGCCCCAGGAACGTCTCATCCTGCAGGAGCTCGGCAGCCTCAGCCGGTGTCGGCCCCGGGGCTGTCGGGGGGCAGCTGGTGGGAGGGGTCAGGATGGAGGGACCAGGACCCCACTGGGAAGAGTCACTGCCCGCTGTTACCACACTTTTCCCTCTTGTCTGGCAGCCAAGCCAGAATTCAAAGATTCTTCCTGGGCCATTCCAAAGGGCTGCAGGTTTGAGACAGGAACTAGGAGGGACATTGGCATTGGCAATGGGCACTGTGGGGTCAGGTTGTTGTGCAAAACGTTATTGTCTTTGCAGGATTTTGGGAGTCTCTCAGACCCTTGCTCCAAGTGACAGAATTGTTAATTGAGGCCTTTCAAGACTGTTTCCCTCGAAGCTGCCCTTGCAGGGGGGGTTTCCAGCTAGCCCTGCTCTGAAAACCCTCAAAGGCCCTTGCAGAGCCACTGCTTGGGCTCACTCTGGGCTTTGTGCTTCTTGCAGGGCTGAGCAAACCACAGCCAAGCCATTTTTCCCCGCAGAATTCTCACCTTTGCAGCAACTCCGCAGACGTAGAGCCCCACAGAATCTGTCTGGGGTGACCCAAAGGCTGTGGGCACCTTGTGGAGGCTGTGCTGGCTCTGGGTCACCCCAAAACCTGAAGTACCCAGGGAAGGAGCTGAGACCCATGAGTCCATCCAGCCCCTGCCCATCCCTGGGACCTCTATTCCCCTGGAAATCAAATCATGGGACCCTCATTCCTTAGGTTCTCCCCTCTCTGGAATACCTATCTATGTACCGACATTCCCCAGGATGTCCATGGCCCAGTACCCCATTCCCAAAGAACCCTCTGAGCCCCAGAACCCCAAGCCTGGCAGGGAAGGGCACTCCCAAACTCCCCTAGGACCCCAAGAAGATCCCCCAACATCCCTGTACAGCCCTCCAGGAGCTCCCCAAAGCCTCTGGGAGCTCTCAGTGCCACCCCAATGTTCCTCAAATCCCACCCGGGATGGCCCTGGAGCCCAACCAAGACCCTCCATATTCTCCCAGGACGAGATGAGGTCACTGTGGGCTCAGTTTCCCCCAGCTCAGGGGCCCTGGGTGCTGCCAATCTCTGCCCTCACTCTGGGGGCTGCCCCTGACTCCAGGGCTCCCATCCCTCCCATTGTCACCCACTGTGGCAGTGCCAGCAGTTACAGCCCCCAATGAGAGCCAGGAGCAGGACAAGGAACAGGAGGGTCCTGCCAACATTCACAGCCACTGCAGGGGACAGAGGGGGACACACTGGGGTCACCCTGAACCCCAAGAGTCCTGAACACCCTGGAGATCTTGCGTGACCCCACCTGTGACCCAGGATGAGCCAGGGGTCGCCAACAGGGCCAGCTCTGGGCTGAGTGCCCAGAACACGCAGTGCCCGTCCAGCTGGTTCATGGCCACGCACTGGTAGGTGCCCAAATGTCCCACATCAATGCCCCCAAGCTTCAGGAGGGGACCCTGGGCCACTTCCTGCACATTGTGCAGCCAGGTGAAGGTGACAGGGGCTGAGCCCACCTGCACCGAGCAGCGCAGAGTCACCTGCACGCATCTGGTGCGACAGGGGACCAGGGGTGATGGTGGCATTGGCCGCAGCACTGTGGGGACAGAGACAGGGCTGGCATATGGCCAGGAGGGATGGGGGTGCTGTGGGTGGGTTCACCCACAGCCCAAGGGTTCTGATCTCCCAAGACAGTGACATTTAGGGACACTCTTAGCCATGCAGTCCTCACACTGGTAGTGGCCACTGTCATTGTCCCCCATGTGGCACAGCTCCATGCAGGGGCCAGTGCCCAGTGGTGCCCCTGAGCCCTCCCGGTGCCAGGAGAAGGACAGGGGACCTGTCTCTGTGGCCACCATGCAGCTCAGCACCAGGCAGTCCCCAGGTGCCACCTGTCCCCTGGGGGGCTGCGCCCAAAGGGTCACCCCCAAGGGCAGGACTTCTGCAGGAGGGGGGGGACACCAGGGGACAGTGAGGGACCTGGGGGTGTCAGGGAGGGACAGGGGAACCCCAGTGAGGGAGAGGGGCACAGAGATGAGGGGCTTGGAAAGGAACCCTGAGGAAGGATGGGGCGTTGAGGGAGGGGACACTTGGAAAGGAAGGTGTGGGATCGCAGGAAGGGGTTGGTGTGGGGGACTGTGGGGGTGTCACTATCGAGTGGGACACAGCGCAAAACACCCCAACTCCATCAGAAGAGTGTTAAAGAGAGATTTATTATAGCAATATGTTGCTTTTATAGTTTTTCAAGATATCTACATTTACTTAACAGACACATTCACTGCCTATTGGTCATAAGAGAGAAACAAAGTTCTCAGTAGGTGAACAAGGAGCCACGTCATTCTGTGAGCCAGCCAGAGTCCGTATCTTTTAACTTTCTCTCCTTCATCATGTCTCCATGGTGACAGCCTTGGTGTCTTCCTTGGGAGAGATATGGGGCTTTCCTTATCTTCAGGAGGCCATTGCTGGCTCACAAGTACAGAACAAAATGCCTTTCCTACAATTCCCCCTTTTTGTATTTGACCCACAGATACAACAGCTAAGGACTTCTGCAGGGCCCTTGCAAAAATCCAAGCAGATGGAGGAACCATTCTTCATTCACTTACAGATAACCAACTTCTACCAACTCCACAACACACACCCTCACAATCTTGAGGTTTATATACAAACAAGGCACATAAAAACAGATCTCCAAATACTGTTACAGACCTTGCAATTTCCAGATGACACATTTGGAGCAGAATGACATCTTCACCTCTAATCAAATAACTTTCTCCCACACAGAATCAGAGACCAAGTCATCTGCCTAGTCACCACTTAGAAACAAGTAGCATCCACTTAACCTTGCAACTGGTTGCTGCTCTCATAACGGGCAACCAACCTAGTTGCTCAAAGTGTGGACTTCAGCTACTAATCCAATCCCTGTGCAAAGGCAACACTTCTCCCTTAGGTACATCAAATTCCCCTATTTTTGGGACTGTCGGTGCCCTGCAAAAGGAAATGGTACAAGACACATTTCTCAGTACTACCAACCTCTCTGAAAGAGAATTCAAAGAAAAGAAGAAAAAGGAACATCCACGAACTTAAATTTTGCATTTTCAGCGTAAGCCTATATCTCCCTTTACTCTGTCTTGAATTACCATCTTTACCACACATTCCTTGAGGGTCCATGCTTCTATCCACCTAATAACCAATGCAATTACCTACTCATTTTGCTCCCACTGTACAACCACCCATCCTGTCCTTTTCTGTGTGCTCCAAACAAGGTTTAACACAACAGGCAGAGACCCATCGAGGGCCATTTTCTGTTAAATCACATGCATATCCTCTTCCCCATGTTACTAATTCCACTGAGCCAGTCCACTTTCCCGTGGTTAAATCTTTTACCCATAACTTAATACCTTTCTGAAAGTTTGGCTGTTTTGAATTCAAAGACAAAAAGTGATAGAATATAGGAGACACTTGTAAGTCAGGTAAAGGACCCAGAAAGTTTAAGACATAGACAGCTTTGTCTAATTTCACTTGAGGCAACTCCCTCTGCATTCCCCTTTTTGTTTTTGTACCTGGCGCTTCAACACACCATAAACACATTCAATAATTGCTTGGCCTGTTGAAGCATGAGGGATACCAGTAGAATGACCAACAGCCCAGGCACAAAAAACCACTTGCAATACCTTTGAAACATATACCGGGCCATTATCCACTTTTACATGTGATGGAATGCCTAAGACGGAAAAGGCGTGGCAGAAATGACGAATAGCATCCCGAGCTATTTCACCTGCCAACGCTGAGGCAACCATGACATGAGAAAAGGTGTCAATTGTGATGTGAACATACTTTAGATGGCCAAATTCAGGCGTTTTTGTAAAAAAATTGATGAGATAGAACAGCTTGCTGTAGCACATTAGGCACCATTTTACTGCTGAGGCAGCCACAAGGCAATCCACACAGGCGTTACCTTCAACAAAGAATCCAGGTAGCAATGTATGGCTATGAATATGCATAATAAAATAAGAATGCTTTCGATTACGAATAACAGTCCACAATTTCAACAACATAACAAATAATGGTTTCTCCTTTACATTATACAACACAGCTTGATTCAAGTGTTTCACTAAATTAGCAACATAAACAGAATCAGTAACTATATTTACGGAACTAGGAAACAAGGTAAAGGCCAAGAGTACGGCACGAAGTTCAATTAACTGAGGAGACCCTTGTTGAACCATTACTTCATGTTCCCAGCAGTCATCTTTCTTCCAGGCTACAGCAGCTTTTCCAGTTCTTCCTGATCCATCTATAAAAACTGTTGCACCTTCCACTGGCACAGAAGAGCAAAGTTGTTTCCCCTGAAAGGGAATCTTCTTAGTGAAATTCAAAATAGGATGAGAAGGTAAATGATATGCTATTTGACCTGTAAAAAAAGATAAAGCAGATTGCAACTCATGATTGTTTTGAAAACACCACTCAAAATACCATTGTTGTACTGGTATGACAATAGTTACAGGATCATGGCCTAAGATCTCATGGCAGCGTCTGCGACCTTTGATAATGATGTCTGCAAAAAGTTCACACAGACCTGGAGCTGTTTTTTGGGACCTGAAAGATGAAAATATCCACTCCAAAATTTGCAATTTGCCTTCCCATTTATCATTCCATTGACACAACAATCCACATGGTATTTCATCATCTCTCAAAATAAACAATTGCACACACAGAGAAACATCTATCCTGCTAAAAATTTAGATGTCAAGGGCAATTCAACTTCTTCTACAGCTTTTTTTGCTGCAGCGGTCAAATGTCTCTCATCAGTAGAGGAAGTAATCCCTGACAAGAGGTCATACAAAGGTTGCAGTTGATGATTGGTTATCCCCAAATATGGCCTAAGCCAACCTATTGCACCAACCAATTTCTATACATCAGCAACATTTTTAATTTCAATGTCCAATTTTACAGGTTGAAGCACAATTTGCATATTGGTGATTATCAACCCCAAATATTTCCAAGGCATCTGTCTCTGAACCTTCTCTGGGGTGATAACCAAACCAAAGGCTCCTAAATTTGTCACAATGTATTGTTCAAGAGCTGATAATTGTTGTTTATTTTCAGATGCCAATAAGATATCATCCATATAATGATAGCAATAACAATTGCTAAATTGCTCTCAGACCTTTGATAAAGCCTGTGCCACAAAACATTGACAAATACTTGGAGAATTTTTCATTCCCTGAGGCAAAACCAAAAACTTTGGCCTGGTTCCTTGTGATTTAAAGAAGGCACAGTAAAGGCAAAGTTTTCTTTATCCTGATCAGGCAATGGAATTGTAAAAAAGCAATCTTTCAAATCAATGATAATTATTTCTCGCCCTGGCCTTCCTTGTGGAGGTGAGCCTGATGGCCAGCGCTGCCTTGCTCAGCTGCCTCCCAGTTCTCTGCCCTCTCGGAGCCGCAGCTTCCTTGGACTGTGCCCGTGCCCTGTGCTGCTGCCTGGGCCCAGCCCTGTGAGGTTCTGCCAGCCGGGTCTCCTGTCACTGCCCTGTGCCTTTCAGGTCCTCGAATTCCTGGACTTGAGTGAACGTGGTGCTAACAGAGTCCTGCAAATCTTGTCAAGACAGCTGCAGAGTGAGTGCAGGGAGAGGCGTCACCTGGCACTCAGGGCCCTTCTCGATCTCATTGAGGAGCCCTCCATGGTGAGAAGGGGGCAGCGGCTGAGGCTGAGCTGGGGAATGCAGTCACTTGGGTTTGGCTGGGCTTTGGGTGCCAGGGCAGCTGCTCCCAGCTCTCCTGCCTCCCAGTTCAGCTGCCCAAGTGCTTTGGGGCAGACCTCTGGCCTCCAGGCCCTGCAGCAGCAGGATGGCATTTCACAAACTTGTGTTCTGCACAGACCAAAAAAATGTGGAGCCTGACTGAAAGTCTTGTGAAGCTCCTGTGGGACGCAGATGGAGAGATAGCTAGCATGACAGTCATGCTACTCAGCTTTATCATCTTAGACAATGACATGCTGATGCCCAGCCCCATCACACTGCAGCTGCTTGAGGCGCTCCTGCCACTCTTTGACCACGTAAGGCTCGCTGACCCCAGCCATGGCCACTGGCTGCTGCCTGGACACTTTGTGCACTGTGGATTGGCAGGCCTGTGCCAAGATGAGCCCCGTGCACCCAATGCTGAGGTCTTTTTCTCTTCCTTTCTTACAGAACAATAGCCAGGTGCAGCTGCTCTCCATACTGCTCTTCCGAACATTGGTGACTCTTCCACTTGAGAAGGGAAAAAAGGCCCTGAAGACACCCTTGCGCCTGAGCCTGCTGCCACTCTTCTTTCACTGCCATGATGAGAATCGGCTTGTGGCACAGGTGAGGACTCGAGGGCTGCTGCTGTCCCCCTGGCAGGGGGCTCGGCTGCCTCCTGCCCTGGTGCCTGCCGGGCTGCAGCCTCCTCCAGGCCTTGGCACAGGGATACGGGTCCTGCACCCTGGGCTGTGGGGCCATCTCCGCATCTCTGCTGCTCTCCCGGCTTCTCAGGAAACGCTGCTTTGTGTGGCCGAGTTCCTGAAGAGAAGGGATCTTGAAAGACTGGTGAAGAACCAGAAGCTGTGCAAGTTCATCGAGCGCCTGGTAAGGACGGCCTGGAAGCCCCAGCCTCAGCCTGGAGAAGCCCCCAGAGTGCGGTGCTCACAGTGCGGGGCTGGCAGCTGTGCCCCTGCCCGCTGCTGCACCCAGAGGCCGCGCGGGCTCTTCTCCAGGCTCCTGTGGGCCCGAGCCGGGGGCCGATGCAGCCCCGGCTCGGCGGGGCTGTGGGGCAGGCCGGCACCGCGGCTCCTCGGGAAGCAGCCGGCCCTCTGCCCCCTCCAGAGCCCGGCGCCAGCGGCTGCTGGCCGCGCCTCAGAGCTGTGCGGGCAGGGGAGGCCGGGACTGGGCGCAGGCAGCGCCCGGCCGAGGGGCTGAGCCCGCGCCAACCCTTCCCTCCTGCCGCTCTCTCCAGCTGGCAGAGGACAGCAGCAGAGCGGCCGAGCACCTGCGCTGGGCCCTGCCATACCGGCAGAGCCCACAGGAGTCCCTGCGAGCGGCGGCCATCAGGTTCATGGGTGAGCCACGAGCCCGGACTCCCTCCCCGGCCCGCCGCAGCTCGGCCCCAGCCCCGCCTGCTGCCCCGGCAGCGCCAGCCGGGCCCGGCGCCGTGGAGCCCCGCCCGGCCCCGGCGCTGCTGCCGCCCTCTGGCAGCCGTGCCCTGGGCCGGCAGCGTGCGGCAAGGGCCGGGCTGAGCCCTGCCGGGCCAGCAGGGCGTGTGGCCACAGCGCCGGCAGCGCCGCTGGCAGGGAGCTGTGCCGCTGGGGCCGTGACAGGCTCTGTGTTCCCAGGGATGGCCGGGCAGCACCTGAGGGGGAAGAAGGAAGAGCTACGGCTCATCTGCAACGGTGAGTGAGGGCAGCGGGCTGGCAGCGGGGGCTGGTGGGGGGAGCTGCAAGCCCTTCCCCGGCTGCGGAGGGCTCTGCTCCCTTTGCGGCCGAGGAGCAGCGTGGGCAGAGCACAGAGAGATTTCAGGGCCACCTGGGGGATTCGTTGCCAGCAGCTTCGTGCTGGTCCTGTTGGTCCCTACTCCCTCCTGGCCATGGCTAGAGCCGGCCGGGATGGCCCTGGCCGGGGGCTCTCCTCGGGTCCCCTCAGATCTGGGATTTGACTATGGCTCTGTTCCTCTCTTTCAGCCCTTGAACACCTGACAGAGGACATCAGCAGTGAGGTGTCCGATGTGGCATTTCAGACATTGTATGTTCTCCAGTCATTACAGAGTGAGCGATCTTCTGTCTTCCAGAGGCTGCAGGATCAGCTCCGCAGGGCATGGAGAACACGGCCTCGTCTGTCGGGGCTTGGCTGGCTGCGCTGCTGGAGCACTGCAGAGAGCTGAGCACAGAGGCTCTGTCTGCTGGGCCCACCTGAGCCAGCAGGAATTTTCTATTTCCTTGAGATTGTTCTTTTCTTCTTTTTTTTACTTTTCTTTAGTATATGAATATAGCTTTTCTATGAGTATAGTTTTTTTCTTTAGTATATGAATATAGAGTGTGTTATAATACACAGACTCCCAGGATCTTTTTTTTTGCTTCCCAGGGTCTGTAGGGCATAGGGGAAGATGGGGAAAAGGGTGCTTGGGCACAGCAAGCTGTCCAGGCATGCAGTGTAGCAGGGAAAATGGCCAGAAGCCCCTTGGCCTTTGGTGGTTCTGCTGAAGCTTTGTGCTGCCAAGTAAGTGGCTGGGCAGGGGCCAGAGCTGTGGGGATCCCTGTGAGAGCAGTTCCTGGAGATGGCCACAAGCCCTGTGCCAGGCAGGAAGCGCCATCCGTGTCCTCCTGCCCGTGTGATGCTGGTTGGATTGCTGAGGTCTCCGAGGTGCCTCTGGATGGGGCTGCTCTGGAGCTGCTGTGGGGCTGCGGCGCTGCTGCCGGGCAGGTTGGCCGGGCTGGGGGAGACCCTGAGGGGACAGGGCCATGAAGGGATGAGGGGCTGAGGGAGCCCTGTGTCTTGGTTTGACCCTGGCACAATGCCAGTGCCTCCATGAAAATACTTTCTCCCTGGTGTCTGCTGTGAGATGTGATAAAAATAGAGCAAAGCAGGCTCCAGCTTAGGAACAAAAAGGAAAAATATCTTTAATAACCTACGACTATGTCTAAAGAAACACAGAGAACTCTGAATGAAAACTTTCCAAAAACATTCCTCCTCCCCCCACCAAATTTCCAATACATCCACCCCTCAGATCATCAACTCTCAGTCCATCACCACCCTTTAGATAATCAATTCTCAGTTTATCAAGTAGAGAGGAGTCCCTCTTGTACCATAGGCTTCCCCAGGAAACACAGTTGAAACTTCTTGTGTTTCCATGTCCCACGTGGCACTGCCCAGAGAACATCTGCCATGGTGACATCTTCCTTCCATGCCCAGTGCTCTCACCACTGCGCATGGACCAGAGCTACTTCTGGGGTTCCCCTTTTAAGGATGCTTTGCCCAGTTCCAAAAAAGCACAGTCTCTCACTTTCAGGACACCTGTTCCCCCCCAAATTCATCCCCTGGGGCCGAGGGGTCTTGAGAACAGAGATCATCTTCCCTGAAGACGGACCGCACCACCACCACCCTCCTCACCCGTTGTCTCACCGTTGTTCACGAGCCATTGCCTCCCACCAAAAACTCAGTCTCTGTGTCACAGGAAAAATGGTTCTGTCCATGGCTATACAAGAAAATTCCAGCCAAAGGCCACTCCATCACCTCCTCTCACCTAAGATTCTTCTCAACTTCTCTCATGGCTCATTTCCTCTTATCTCATCTCTATCTCTCTTCTCATTCAAGTCCTGGATAATCAGGATTTGTAAGGTTTATTTGGGATATGGGGGTTTTTATCTCTTTGATTGGTTGGCATGGGTTTGTTTATTTGGGTTTTTGTCTGTCTTGGTTTGAGCTTTTTATTTGCTTTTTTATAAATAACTGGGTAAGTTGGCATAGCCAAACTGAAGAAAATGTAAACCAGGCTTGACTTTCCAGAAATTCCTTTTGGCTGGGTTTAGCTGCATCCCCAGGCTCAGGATCACCAGTATATTTGCAGATTTTGCTCTGCATCATCAGCCTGCCCAGACTCTGCTCAGTGTTTCACAAATGAAGAAGACAGTGGACATTGTGCCAAGCTTTCTTTCAAACAGAAAAACCTGGGTCAGCATCACAGAAAAGAAGAAATAAAAAATGCCCACTTAGAACAGAGCCAGTGTCTCAGCATCTTCCCCTCCAGTGTTATTAATTGTGTACATTTAGAGGCAAACCTGGGCCTAAAGCTTCCATCTCTCAGTTCCTGATGCTCTTTGCTACCCTTCAGCCTTGACTGCCCCTGATATAACTGACTGCTGTCCAAGTGGGGCTGGGGATGCTCAGCCTGGAAAGAGGAGACACTGGGAGGGCCTCACTGTGGCTCTGCAGGACTGGAAGGGTCCCACAGGGAAGAAGGGGACAGAGTGTTCAACAGGGCCTGTGGGGACAGGACAAGGGGGATGGCTTTCAACTGCAGGAGGTTGATGGAAGCTGGATCTAAGGAAGCTGCTGTTTGACACTGAGGGTGGGGAGGCACTGGCCCAGGCTGTGCACAGAGGCTGTGGATGCCCCATCCTTGGGAACAGGGCTCCCCCAAGGTCTGGGGAAAGATTGCTCAGCTTGGAACAAGATGGTCTTCAGAGTCCCTTCCAAGCCCAACCATTCAGGGATCCCATCATTCTATGATCTCCATTGTCCACTTCAGGTTGGCCCTGGACTCCTGGGAACTGTGATGTCACCTCCCCCGTTCCAAGTGGAACTGCCAGCACCCGGCAAAGAGCACAAGACAGCCCTTGGCCATTGTGTCAGCGCAGCCTTCACTCTGCTCCTGCCCACTGCTGTCACCCTCCTTGTCACCTGCCCCTGCCACCCCCATCAGTCCTGAAAGCTCACTAGTGCCTGGATTTTGACATCCATCCCTACAGGATGCTCCCATTTGTCCTGAGGAAGGTAAGGTGCCATTCCATGGAGGTGGACACCCCCAACTGCCCGGGTGGGCTGGAGCTCTGTGGGCCTGGTGTGGGACAGGGACTCCACTCTGAGGTTCTGCCACCTCTGCAGGCTGTCACCGACGGAGAGGAGGAGATGAAGGTGGAAATGCAGACTTATACAGTGGAGGACGTGGAAATGGAGGAAGAAGAGACTGGAGAGGAAGAGATGGAAGTGGATATGCAGACTTATACAGTGGAGGATGTGGAAATAGAGGAAGAAGAGACTGGAGAGGAGGAAATGGAAGTTGATGTGAACATGGATTTGGAAGAAGAGATGGAGGTGGATGTGGATGTGGAAGAAGAGATGGCTGTGGCTGTGGAAGAAGAGATGGAAGTGGAAATGGAAGACTACATAGAGGACATGGACATCGATGAAAAAGATGAGGAAGAAGCCATGATCTTGGGATAAAGAGCAATGCCAGCAGCAGGACAGGCATGTGGTCCCCACAGGCAGAGTGGGTCCCCTGCTGCCAGGCTGGGGCTGGGCTGGTCCCTGCTCAGGGACGTGGCACCCTGTGCACTGGTTCTGGAGGCCATCCCCAGCTGGTCCTGTGCTCGCTTTGGGCCGCACAAGCTCCATCCCAGACCCAGCCAGGCTCAGTTCTGGTAGCAGAGTCCTGCTGGGCCAGCATGTGCCAGCCTGGGGACACATGGAAGAGCCCTCTGTGCCTGACTGCAGTGACCATGGCACTTGCTTTTCTACCAGTACCGATGGACATCCCGGATAGAGATGCCACCCTTTTGTACATACGTTTTACAGTTTTTTATCACGTTCAGGATATAGGATATAGGGCTTTTTTTCGACTTCTGCAAATACAGTTCATATATTTTTGCTAGGTATGTTCTTACATATATATGTTCTCTGGATTGTTGTTGTTACAAAATGTATATATGTTCTATGGATTGTTGTTGTTACAAATATTCTTACAATGTAAAAGTGTTCTGTATTCTTGTTGCTGTTCTTCTGAAAATAAACAAATTTCCTTTTTCACACCGCAGTTCTGTTTGCATTACGGGCACAGGCAGCATTTGCACAGTTGTGGTTTCTACTTTCTCCACGTTCCCAGGGCTGGAGGTGCCTGGGGGAGCTGGCACAGCCACCCCAGGAGTGGGGGTACCTGTGCACAGAGGGGTCCCACTGACAGGGGTCACCCTCTCCTTGCAGTTTCTCTGGACACACTTGGTAGCTGTAGGGGCAAATCCCAGCGTGCCCTGTCCCATGGGATCCCATGTTGGAGCAGGGCTGAGCCTGCCTGGGCCTGCAGAGCCTCAGCCGTGAGTGATACTGGGGGATACTGGGACAAACTGGGGACAATGGGGACATTTGGGACATTGTGGAGAAGGCTGGGGACACTGGGGCATCCTGTGGATGACATTGTGGGGGGAACTGGGAATGAACTCAGGTGTACTGGGAGGGACTGGGTGGTGTGAAATACAAAGCTGTGTTTCGTGTCTGGCACAGAAAGGAAATGTGTGTAGTTGTGATTGCAATATGTGTGGATACCAACCATGGGACGACTGCAAATTCTAATAATAACTGAGGAAAGTAAAGCATGGAAAAAGGCCTCTGAACCTAGCCTGTGTTTGCAATTAACCTGGATTAATGTAGGAGCATTTGAATTACAGCATTCGGGATGTTGCTCTTTGCTTGTAGTCAGGCCTTAAAGAGTGCTGTGATGGTAACCTTTTTAGGTATAATTTTGGAATATTGATTGTATCCTTGAAACTATAGCTTTGGAATGTATAGAAAGGAAATGTGCTTATCTCACTCCTTAACAAAACTGAGAAAAACAGCTTGAGAAAGGAAGAGGGACATCCTTCCAAGGATTTATAACTCCAAGGGAAGCTGGACATCACTGATAGCCCCTGTGATAACACAGGGGATCCACATCTGGGGAGCTGGACTTCACCAGATGGGATTTGTCATTGTTCTTGCGGAAACTGGAGCAACATCTCGGAGGCAGCCACCACCATCTGGGGGTCTCCTTTTTTTTTGGGACATATCCTGAGAAAATCTAGATCACAATAGTGTATAGAATTGTGATAAAAACAAGTAGAAATAGAAACTGCTGAGAAAGCTTCTGAGTACCCCTATAAATACCTGTAAGCCCAAATATCGGCGTGCAGTCGGAGGGAAAACTGCCTCCACTGTACCCAGCGCTGTTTTGCTCATACTTTACCATAATTAATTAGTAAATTGATTGTTGCTTGAATATTGGCCTAGTCAAGCTTCTTTTTTATAACAAATTTGGTGCATTGGCCGGGAAATTTCCATATCCACTGAGAGGGGCTCCTGATCTCAGGGAGGCGCCCCACCAGGAGGCTTTTTGCCTTTGGTGGCCCTGAGTGACTGAGGAATCTTTCAGGGAAGAGGAAATTTTTTTAAGGTAATTTATGAGCAAAGAATTTTGAGCTCCCGGAGTAGACTGCAGTAAATTCACCTGTAATAACTCGAGCACGGAGACCCAGGCGAGAAAAGGAGGCTGTAAGTATCGCTTGGTTAGGTGGGATAATAACGGGTGTGCAAGTGCAAGACTGTGAATGATGTGTGTGAGACGTGACCTAGTCACGAAGCGATTGTGGTGTTCTTCTAACCTCGGTTTCATCTTCCCGCAAGGGGAACGACAGGTGAAGGAACGAAGCGAATGAAGTAGGATTTTTGGTATATAAACGGTTGGGGGGGGAGACGAGATAATAGTGAAGGGGAATTGTTGTTCTTTAGAACATCAGAGGTGGGAGGCGGTACTGGTAGAAGGGACTTTTTATTAGAAAATTCCTTGACAAAAAGGGACCAAGGTCTGAACAAGTGTGGTCGAGGCGAATTGAGGGAACACCTGTTAGGATAAAATGGGTAAATGCGAAAGCAAGAACCCAGGGGCTGGTATAAACCAGCAGGAAATAGAGGTACTGAGATACCGGAAAAAGAGGGAGCATTTTTACCCCAGGACAGCCCCTTGGGGTAATGTTAAAATCATGGAATAAATGTGAAAACAGGAGAGGAAAAAGTAAGAAGAAAATGATACAATATTGTATGGTAGAATGCACTAAGGAAATTAAACCACCTGATAATTCATATTGGCCAACGTATGGGTCGTCTGAAGGGTGGATCTGTCAGGCCCCGAATGCCTATGTAAATAAAAAGGACCCTGTTAACCAAGAAGAAAGCAATTATGCCACTTTATGGCATGGGTCCTGGCCTACTCCCCTGTATGCATTAAAGGAAAAGCATCAGTGGGACCCCTTAGGTAACCTCCCCCCCTCCCTTATCTACCACAGCAGGCTGCTCTGCCAGAGGCGCCTCATCCAGTAGCTAATCCTGCACCCCTTGCACCAAATCCAGCACCCCTTGTACCTAATCCAGCACCCTTTGCACCAAATCCAGCACCCCTTGCACCCAATCCTGCACCCCTTGCATCTAATCCAGCACCCCTTGTACAAAATCCAACACCCCTTGCACCCAATCCTGCACCCCTTGCACCCAATCCTGCACCCCTTGTACCTAATCCTGCACCCCTTGCACCTAATCCAGCACCCCCTGCACCCAATCCTGCACCCCTTGCACCCAATCCTGCACCCCTTGTACCCAGTCCTGCACCCCTTGCACCTAATCCAGCACCCCTTGCACCCAATCCTGCACCCCTTGCACTTAATCCAGCACCCCTTGTACAAAATCCAGCACCCCTTGCACCCAATCCAGCACCCCTTGTACCCAGTCCTGCACCCCTTGCACCTAATCCAGCACCCCCTGCACCCAATCCTGCACCCCTTACACCCAATCCTGCACCCCTTGTACCCAGTCCTGCACCCCTTGCACCAAATCCTGCAACCCTTGTACCTAATCCTGCACCCTTTGCACCTAATCCTGCACCCCTTGTACCCAATTCTGCACCCATTGTACCCAATCCTGCACCCCTTGCTCCACAAGCCCTGATAGCTCCACTCCCGGTGCCAGATTCACCACCAGCACACAGAACTAGAAGCCAGGAAAAGGCACGAGCAGAAAGCAGTGGGGATAGCTACAGAGAAGGGAAGGGGGGGCAGCTGTACCCATTAAGAGAAGTACCATTAGCAGGGAATCAGGGGAGACCAGTCATTGAGAATGTGTCAGCACCCCTGAATACTGGGAATGTAAGAGATTTTAAAAAAAGAAATGGGGAGGTTACTTGAAGATCCTCTGGGGGTGTCTGAAAGGTTAGATCAGTTTCTAGGACCCAGCATTTACACCTGGACAGGAATGCAGTCAATTTTAAGTATTTTATTTACAGCAGAGGAGAGGCAATTGGTACGACAGGCTGGCATGAGAATTTGGGATAGAGACCACCAGCAGGAACCTTCAGGAGAAATGAAATGGCCCCTGGCAACCCCTAACTGGGACCATAATAATGACCAAGATAGGCAGAATATGGTGGATCTCAGGAATATAATTATTCAGGGAATTCAAGAAGTTCCTAGAGTGCAAAATATCAGCAAGGCCTTAAATGAACGCCAGGGAAAAGATGAGTCCCCAATAGACTGGCTAGAAAGGATAAGGAAAAGTATACAAATGTACTCAGGACAGGATCCTGATACAGCTGTGGGGGAAGCATTAATCAAAACTCAGTTTGTGGCAAAATCGTGGGAGGATATTAGGAGGAAACTTGAAAAATTGGATGGCTAGCAGGAGAGAGGTTTACAGGAATTGTTAAGGGAAGCACAGACAGTTTATGTGATGAAGAGAAGGCAAAAGTTCAAGCTAAGGTTTTTGTGGCTGCAGTAAAAGAGGTTCAGAAGGGCGGTGCATCTTCAGGAATGCTAAAACCACCTGAAAAATAACAGGTGATGGTTCGAAAAGAACTACCTACTTTTACTGTGGGGTTGAAGGTCATGTTACAAGGTTTTGCAAGAAATGAGAAGCAGACCAAAAACTGTTTTCAGAAGATTAGAGGTGTCAGGAGCTCTATTTATTGGGGACCAAAACATCACAAGAGCCCTTGATAAAATTAAAGATAGGTCCCCAGGGTGAATAATTTACATTTTTAGTAGATACAGGGGCTGAAAAATCAACAATGCAAAGATCACAAAAAGGATGCAAAATCAGTGAGAAAACAGCTCAAGTAATTGGAGCAAAAGGGGAAGCCTTTAAGGTTCCCATTATTGAACAAGTACTAATTGAAGCAAAAGGAAAGTTGGATATTAGTGATCTATTATTAGTTTTGGAAGCAGAATGCAATTTACTGGGCAGAGACCTTATTTTATCTCTGAATATTGGGATTAAGCCTCAAAATGATCAATTAATGGTACAATTGTACAAATTGATGGACCAGGATGAAAGTAAAATATCTCCGGAGGTCTGGTCCACTCCTGGGGAGATCGGTAAATTAACTGCTTATGGAGTGCTCGCCCAGGACTGGGGAGGAGACAGAAAGCCGGTGGGGTATTATTCAAATATACTGGACCCTGTCAGCAGGGGATGGCCAGTATATTTATAAGCTATAGTAGCAACAGCCCTTCTGGTAGAAGGAAAAAAAAAAAAAAGTTACGTTCGGAGCTCCGTTAGTAGTATATAACCACCCTACCCCCCACAACGTTAGAAGCATATTACGTCAGGCTGTTGTTCCCGGACAGGTGGGGACTTTAGCTGAAGGTTTTGTGTGACCTGTGAACCAGGCCAGTGCTTGCCAGGTGTGTGGGGGTACCGGAGGCGATCAGAGCCAGGGCCCTTCCAGAGGCTCGGAGATACTGAGACCTGGAGGCCAACCCCAAGGCGAGGGGGGGCCACAGGGACCCGTGATTTTCTAGCAGTAAAGATCCACTTTGTGTCTTGAGGGTGTGAAGGAATGTGTGAAGGTAAATGAGAAATAAAAGTGAGTGAATGTAGACAAATGAAAGTATGGGTAATGAGGATTGTGCATAAGGAATGTGTGAAGGTAAATGAGAAATAAAAGTGAGTGAATATAAACGAATGAAAGTATGGGAAATTTATTTTGTGCATTTAAGCTTTACCACATCTCCTTGGAGGGAGGTGTATTGTGTTGAAAAGTAATTAAAAAAAAAAAAAAAAGAAAAGGGGGGGCTTGTTTTGAGTGTAAGTAGTTGAAAGAAAAGTGGTCTTCCAGCTGTTAGTGAAAGTGAGAAACAGGCAGGGTGATACTGATACAGTGTTAACAACGGCATTAGCATCCCAATCTGTCGGGGTGCCATCACTCGGGGAACAGCAGGCTGCGCCCAGCAGCTGTCCCTGCAGGAGAGGGGCTCGGGGCTGGTCTGTGCCCCCGTGCTCTCTCCGGGGTGCCCCCTCCCCAGCTCAGTTGGGACCCGTGCCCCAGGGCGGGGGTCTGCCCGCCGCTCCCGGGACCGGCCGGTCCCCGCCGGCACCACCCGTGGGGGCTCCCCCGGCCCCCCGGGACCCGCGCTGGGGAGGGGCCGCTCCCCCGCTCCCGCATCATCCCCGGCCCGGGCGGGACCGCGCCGAAGGTGGGGAGGTCGGGCCTCACCCCTCTTGGGCAGCCTAGCAGCTACTGAGAACTGGTAATTAAAAGTATATTGTTAACAGAACATTACAACATGAAATTATAAACTATCAATAGTTAGTAGGACTCCCACTTGGCATTTATTGGTTTCAGCTGTGAACTTTGCAGTCAAAAAAAAAAAAGGGGATAACCTTTTTTTTTGTTCATAACAGACCATTTGAAAGGGTTCAGGTGGATTACACTGAACTACCAAGGGTGGGCAGATGGAAATACTTGTTGGTATTAGTAGATCAACTAACTCATTGGGTGGAGGCCTACCCGGCTGCCCGAGCCACAAGTTTGTAGTTAAAATATTGCTGGAACAAATTATTCCCCGATTTGGGGTTATTAGGGCCATAGATTCTGATCAGGGCTCCCATTTCACTTCCAGTATTATAAAAGGAGTAATACAAGCCATGGGTATTTCCTGGGAATATCACACCGCTTGGCACCCGCAGAACTCTGGGAAGGTGGAAAGAATGAACCAAAGTATAAAACAACAATTAACAAAATTGATGATTGAGACCCAAATGTCATGGGTAAAATGCTTACCTTTTAGCATTACTTAACATTATGCTAAATTATTTAACATTACTTAACATAAATGATAAACACTTCCAAATGCAGACACAGGACTTCCTGCATATGAGATGCTTTATGGAATGCCCTATCCCCAGGAGGTACCCCAAACATCAGTAGTTGTAGCAGATATGACTATTCAAAAATACATCCAGAAGATGGGACAACATGTCCTAGAGCTAATGGAAAAAGGGGTAATTGCTCAATCAGCCCCTCTAGGATTTAGCATACACCGAATAAAACCGGGTGACCGGGTGCTAATTAAAAGCTGGAAGGATGAAAGTTTGTCTCCTAGGTGGGAAGGGCCATATTGAACTCTGCTGCCCACCGATACCGCTGCCCGAACCGCGGCAAAGGGCTGGACCCGCGTGTCACGGGTCAAAGGACCAGCGGAACAACTGACAGAGGAACCACGACAGAGACCCTGCTGAATCCCAGTGGAGAATTGCATCTACTCCCAGAGAACTGAAAGTAAAGTTAAAGAGAGACTGATGTATGTCACAAAAACACTCCTATCTAAAGCTGCAAAACCAATTGTACTCACGAGAGGTAGAATGTACTACTCCAAACTGTGTTATCCATGGGGTTGCTTTAAGGGTAGAGAGTGTGGAGAATTCAAGCATGAATTGATTTGCAGGAAGTACCAAAGGCCAAGTTAGAAAAAATAGAGTGTGACAAAGGCAATTGGATACCTGACGAATACCAAATAAAAGCAAGAGATTGGCAGGAAGCCAAGTATCACTGGAAAAGGGGAAGCACATATACCAACCCTATTGTAGTCGCACATCCCCCGAACTTAGGGGCCAACTAGCCTAAATTAAAAAGAATTGGGCCACTCCCACGACAAATAGTGAACTGAAGGCTCATGAGGCAAAAGGCAAAAATGAAACAAAAGATATCAGTGACTAAATCCCAAGGGATAAACTCTGCTACTGATAAGATCTACATCTTGGCCCTTGGATGCAACCCAAGGGGCCTTGAGAGAGGTAGAGAGTTAAACTCCCTGAGGATTATTTTCACTGTATTGATCATTGCATCCCAAGCAATGGGCCTTAATAGCCTCACTCCTGAGCTCCACATATTCCACGAGCGAGCTGCAGGATCAGAGCCTATTGCTCCAGCTGTCTGTGACAAATGCAATCATACTGTCTGGACCGGGATAAACAGGGAATCAGTATTTATGTCACATTCCCAAGTTAGTGAAGTGTGCTATGACCACAGCCAATTAAAAGTGTGCACTATGGGTGGCAAATTATACTGGGTTGGAGAAAATTTAAAATATGGACAAAAGGTTTCTCCCAAGGATGGGCCCGTGTTAACCAACCTTCTCAAGGATGACGATGAACAAATTTGTCGGCAATACTCAAAGTTCTTTTGTTTGGCAAAGGATAGGGAAGGAAGAGACCCAGAGAGCAGAATGAAACAAATGACTCAACAACTACAAAAGCAAAAATCCGAAGCAAGAAAGAAAAGGGTAGAACAAATAAAGCAAAATGAATTAATCAAACAATACAAACAGTTAGAACAGCAGCATAGTGACTGGGGTTTTCTGAAGAAAGTAGGGTTCATGATACTGTGTTCATTAGCTGGGTTATTGTTTCTACCTTGCCTTACTCCATGTTTTATCAGACCATTCCACTCAGTTATTCAAAGCAAGCAGGTTGCTGTGATCAACCTGGAATTGGCTACAGGAGGAGTCGGCCAATTTAAGAAACCAGCTAAGATATCCAAAATAATGAAATTAGAGAAAGAAGACAAGAAGGGAAAAGCCTCCAAAGTTAACTGAGGAAAGTAAAGCATGGAAGAAGCCCTTTGAACCTGTCTTTTGTTTGTAATTAACCTGGATTGATTTAGGAGCATTTGAATTAAAGCATTAAGGATGTTGCTTTTTGCTTGTAGTCAGGCCTTAAAGAGTGCTGCAATAATAACCTTTGAAGTATAATTTTAGAATATTGCTTGTATCCTTGAAATTATAGCTTTGGAATATATATAAAAGAAATATGCTTATCTCACACCTTAACAAAACCAAGAAAAACAGCTTGAAAAAGGAAGATGAACATCATCTCAAGGATTTATAATTTCGACCAAGGGAAGCTGGACATCACTGTTACGAGATTTATAGTAATTGTAATTAAAAAGGTGGGCCCACATCTGGGGAGCTGGACTTCACCAGATGGGATTCCTCTTTATTCTTGCAGAAACTGGACCAACATCTCAGAAACTACCAACACCATCTGGGGATCCTCCTTTTTGGGAGGCATCCTGAAGAAAAACTAAATTACAATAGTGTATAGAATTGTGATGTAAACAAGTAGAAATAGAAACAGTTGATGAGTAAAAAAATTGGAATAGAAACTGCTGAGAAAGCTTCTGAGTACCCCTATAAATACCTGTAAGCCCCAAATATCGGCGTGCCCCATTGTATCCAGTTCTGTTTTGCTCATACTTTACCATATTAATTAATAAATTGGTTGTTTCTTGAATATTGGCCTACCCTAGTCAAGCTTTTTATTTATAACAGCTCTGTAGGGCATGGAGGATACGGCCTCATCTGTCAGGTCTCAGGTGGCTGCGCTGCTGGAGCTCTGCAGAGAGCTGAGCACAGACGTTCTGTCTGCTGGGGCCACCTGAGCCAGCAGGAATTTTCTGTTTCTTTGAGATTGTTCTTTTCTTCTTTTTCTTTAGTATATGGATATAGTTTTAGTATGAAAATAGTTTTTTCTTTAGTATATGAATACAGAATGTGTTGTAATACACAGACTCCCAGGAGCCTTCTTTTGCTTCCCAGGGTCTCCAGGGCATAGGGGAAGAGGGGGAAAAGGGTGCTTGGGCACAGCAAGCTGTCCAGGCATGCAGTGTTGCAGGGAAAATGGCCAGAAGCCCCTTGGCCTTTGGTGGTTCTTCTGAAGCCTTTGTGCTGCCGACAGAGCGGGTGGGCAGGGGCCAGAGCTGTGAGGATCCCTGTGAGAGCGGTGCCTGGAGATGGCCACAAGCCCTGTGCCAGGCAGGAAGCGCCATCCATGTCCTCCTGCCCGTGTGGTGCTGGCTGGATTGCTGAGGGCTCCAAGGTGCCTCTGGATGGGGCTGCTCTGGAGCTGCTGTGGGGCTGCGGCGCTGCTGCCGGGCAGGTTGGCCGGGCTGGGGGAGACCCTGAGGGGACGGGGCCATGAAGGGACGAGGGGCTGAGGGAGCCCTGTGTCTTGGTTTGACCCTGGCACAATGCCAGTGCCTCCATGAAAATACTTTCTCCCTGGTGTCTGCTGTGAGATGTGATCAGAAATAGAGCAAAGCAGGCTCCAGCTTAGGAGCAAAAAGGAAAAATATCTTTAATAACCTACGACTATGTCTAAAGAGAAACACACAGAACTTGGAATTAAAACTTTCCAAAAACATTCCTCCTCCCCCCACCAAATTTCCAGTACATCCATCCCTCAGATCATCAACTCTCAGTCCATCACCACCCTTTAGATAATCAATTCTCAGTTCATCAAGGAGAGAGGAGTCCCTCTTGTACCATAGGCTTCCCCAGGAAACACAGTTGAAACTTCTTGTGTTTCCATGTCCCACGTGGCACTGCCCAGAGAACATCTGCCATGGTGACATCTTCCTTCCATGCCCAGTGCTCTCACCACTGCGCATAGACCAGAGCTGTTTCTGGGGTTCCCCTTTTAAGGATTGTTTGCCCAGTTCCAAAAAAGCACAGTCTCTCACTTTCAGGACACCTGTTCCCCGCCAAAGTCATCCCCTGGGGCCGAGGGGTCTTGAGAACAGAGATCTTCTTCTTCCCTGAAGACGGACCGCACCACCACCACCCTCCTCACCCGTTGTCTCTGTTCACGAGCCATTGTCTCCCACCAAAAACTCAGTCTCTGTGTCACAGGAAAAATGGTTCTGTCCATGGCTATACAAGAAAAGTCCAGACAAAGGCCACTCCATCACCTCCTCTCACCAAAGATTCTTCTCAACTTCTCTCATGGCTCATTTCCTCTTATCTCATCTCTAACCCTCTTCTCATTCAAGTCCTGGATAATCAGGATTTGTAAAGTTTATTTGGGATTTGGGGTTTTTTATCTCTTTGATTGGTTTGCGTGGGTTTGTTTATTTGGGTTTTTGTCTGTTTTTGTTTGAACTTTTTTATTGCTTTTTTATTAATGACTGGTTAAGTTGGCATAGCCAAACTGAAGAAAATGTAAACCAGGCTCGACTTTCCAGAAATTACTTTTGGCTGGGTTTAGCTGCATCCCCAGGCTCAGATTTGCAGATTTTGCTCTGCATCATCAGCCTGGCCAGACTCTGCTCAGTGTTTCACAAATGGAGAAGACAGTGGACATTGTGCCAAGCTTTCTTTCAAACTGAAAAACCTGGGTCAGCACGACAAACAAGAAGAAAAAAAAATCATCAGTTAGAACAGAGCCAGTGTCTCAGCATCTTCCCCTCCACTGTTATTAATTTTGTACATTTAGGGGCAAACCTGGGCCTAAAGCTTCCATCTCTCAGTTCCTGATGCTCTTTGCTACCCTTCAGCCTTGACTGCCCCTGATATAACTGACTGCTGTCCAAGTGGGGCTGGGGATGCTCAGCCTGGAAAGAGGAGACACTGGGGGGGCCTCACTGTGGCTCTGCAGGACTGGAAGGGTCCCACAGGGAAGAAGGGGACAGAGTGTTCAACAGGGCCTGTGGGGACAGGACAAGGGGGATGGCTTTCAGCTGCAGGAGGTTGACTGAAGCTGGATCTAAGGAAGCTGCTGTTTGACACTGAGGCTGGGGAGGCACTGGCCCAGGCTGTGCACATAGGCTGTGGATGCCCCATCCTTGGGAACAGGGCTCCCCCAAGGTCTGGGGAAAGATTGCTCAGCTTGGAACAAGATGGATCAGAGTCCCTTCCAAGCCCAACCATTCAGGGATCCCATCATTCTGTGATCTCCATTGTCCACTTCAGGTTGGCCCTGGACTCCTGGGAACTGTGATGTCACCTCCCCTGTTCCACATGGAACTGCCAGCACCCGGCAAAGAGCACAAGACAGCCCTTGGCCATTGTGTCAGCGCAGCCTTCGCTCTGCTCCTGCCCACTGCTGTCACCCTCCTTGTCACCTGCCCCTGCTACCCCCATCAGTCCTGAAAGCTCACTAGTGCCTGGATTTTGACACCCATCCCTACAGGATGCTCCCATTTGTCCTGAGGAAGGTAAGGTGCCATTCCATGGAGGTGGACACCCCCAACTGCCCGGGTGGGCTGGAGCTCTGTGGGCCTGGTGTGGGACAGGGACTCCACTCTGAGGTTCTGCCACCTCTGCAGGCTGTCACCGACGGAGAGGAGGAGATGGAGGTGGAAATGCAGACTTATACAGTGGAGGACGTGGAAATGGAGGAAGAAGAGACTGGAGAGGAGGAGATGGAAGTGGATATGCAGACTTATACAGTGGAGGACGTGGAAATGGAGGAAGAAGAGACTGGAGAGGAGGAGATGGAGGTCGATGTGGATGTGGATTTGGAAGAAGAGATGGAGGTGGATGTGGATGTGGAAGAAGAGATGGAAGTGGAAATGGAAGACTACATAGAGGACATGGACATTGATGAAAAAGATGAGGAAGAAGCCATGATCTTGGGATAAACACCACTGCCAGCAACAGGACAGGCATGTGGTCCCCAGAGGCAGAGTGGGTCCCCTGCTGCCAGGCTGGGGCTTGGCTGGTCCCTGCTCAGGGACGTGGCACCCTGTGCACTGGATTCTGGAGGCCATCCCCAGCTGGTCCTGTGCTCGCTTTGGGCCGCACAAGCTCCATCCCAGACCCAGCCAGGCTCAGTTCTGGTAGCAGAGTCCTGCTGGGCCAGCGTGTGCCAGCCTGGGGACACATGGAAGAGCCCTCTGTGCCTGACTGCAGTGACCATGGCACTTGCTTTTCTTCCAGGACCGATGGAAATCCCAGATAGAGATGCCACCCTTTTGTACATACGCTTTACAGTTTTTTGTCTTCTTCAGGATAGAGGATGTAGGGCTTTTTTTCAACTTCTGCAAATATATTTCATATATTTTTGCTAGATATGTTCTTACGTATATAGTTTCTCTGGATTGTTGTTGTTACAAAATGTATATAGGTTCTCTGGATTGTTGTTGTTATAAAATGTATATATGTTCTATGGATTGTTGTTGTTACAAATATTCTTACAATGTAAAAGTGTTCTGCATTCCTGTTGCTGTTCTTCTGAAAATAAACAATATTCCTTTTTCACACTGCAGTTCTCTTTGCATTACGGGCACAGGCACCATTTGCAAATTTGTGGTTTCCACTTGCTCCAGGTTCCCAGGGCTGGGGGTGCCTGGGGGAGCTGGCACAGCCACCCCAGGAGTGGGGGTACCTGTGCACAGAGGGGTCCCACTGACAGAGGTCACCCTCTCCTTGCAGTTTCTCTGGACACACTTGGTAGCTGTAGGAGCAAATCCCACCATGCCCTGTCCCATGGGATCCCATGGTGGAGCAGGGCTGAGCCTGCCTGGGCCTGCAGAGCCTCAGCCATGAGTGATACTGGGGGATACTGGGACAAACTGGGGACAATGGGGACACTGGGGACATTGCGGAGAAGGCTGGGGACCCTGGGGCACCCTGTGGATGACATTGGGGGGGAACTGAAAATGAACTCAGGTGTACTGGGAGGGACTGGGCCGTACTGGGAAGGATTGGAGGGGCACTGGGGTTGTAATTGGGTTCCACTTGGGATGAACTGGGCTGTACTGGGGTTGTACTGGTCTCTACTGGGGATGAACTGGGTTGTACTGGGAGTGACTGGACAGGTTTAATGGGCTGTTCCCACCTCCAGCACCTCACATTTGCTGATGCCCCGCCCATCACTGCCCGCAGCCAATTAACGCTGGAGACCGGAGACTTGGAGGCGGTGCCTAGGGTCAGCGCCATCTTTTCTTTTTGCCTACAACTCCCGTCATGCCCCGCGGCCAGATTGAGCCCCATTGGAGGCGGGACTACAATGCCCGTCATGCCCTGCGCTCCACAGAACCCGGGGATCTGCCCCCATCTGTCCCATAAGTGTCCCCCAGACCCTCCAGGATCCCTCAGTGCCCCCTCAGCGCCCATTAGGGAGCCCCGAAAAGCGTTCCCGGATCCCCTGAGTGCTCCCAACTCCACAGATGCCTGGCACAGCCACTTCTGGGAATTCATCTCCTCTCATCCCCCGCAGCCCCAGAGCCCCTCAGAACACAGTCCTGCGCCTAAAACTCCTGCCGTGCCCCGCACCCTAAAGAGCCCGGGTAGAGCTTCCCGATCTCCCTGCAAGGGCTCCTTTGAAATACAAAGCAGTGTTTCGTGTCTGGCACAGAAAGGAAATGTGTGTATTTGTTGCGATTTGTGGGGACACCAACCATGGGACGACTGCAAATTCTAATAATAACTGAGGTAAGTAAAGCAGTAGAGTTCAGTGGCCAGGACAGTCATACAGGACTCCTTTTGGCAGGAGCTGCACCTGCTGTGCAGGCTGTGCCACAGCCAGCAGATTGCCCCCCATGTGCTCCACGCCCCAGCAAGGACCCTCCTCATTTCTCAGGTTAATGGCATCATGAGCAGACGTGGTTTTCCCAGGGCCTCTGTGGTTAGTGCTGTGAAATACCAAACACTGCTCACAGCTGCAATTGCAATTTTCCCTCTTCCCACAAAAGCACAAGGCTCTATCCTCAGCCTTTGCAGGCACTTTCACTTCCCCACTGGTCACCACATCTAGGAAAATCTGACAGACTGGGAGAACTCCAGGAAGAAGCAGGAAGCTGAGTCAGAGGAGCTTTAGTTTGGATATCAGGGAAAGGTTTTTCACCCAGAGGGTGCTTGGGCACTGGAACAGGCTGCCCTGGGCAGTGGTCACAGCACCAAGCCTGACAGGGTTGAAGAAGCATTTGGACAACAATCTCAGGCACTTGGTGTGACCCTTGGGCTGTTCTGTGCAAGGCCAGGAGCTGGACTCCATGGTCCTGATGGGCCCCTTCACACACCCCATATGCTACAGTTCTGTGATTCTGAGAACTAATGGGCTGCAGGAGGGCAGAAATAGGTGACAAGAAGAAAGAAATGAGGTTGGTTGGAGAATCAAGTCCCTGAGTCCACACAAGATGCAGGATACAGGACCCTTCCCTCCCACCATTCCCATTCTCTCTCTCATCCCATCTCCCTCCCACACTAGAAGGTGAAGAATATCACTAAAAGAAGAAAAACCTACGTGACTCCCATGTCCATGAGGGCACTCATTGCTCGTGCAGGAGTCACATTCTCCACCATGAGCCCCAGGCTCTGACTGGCTGCTTTCTGAACAAATTCTGGGGAGTTGGACACCATCTGGAGAAGGACCCGAGCAACCTCATCCACCTCAGAGTCCATGTCCTTCTTCAAGCTCACAAAGAGCTCTCCCAGAGTGACGATTGCAGAGTGGGACACCTTGGAACGGAGGTTGGTCACCTGGGGAAGTCATGAGGGGAAACATAAGAATCACCTTGAAAAGAAAACCAGTTGCCTTCAACAGAAGTTGCAGGAAATGACAACACGTCCCACTGTGTCCAGAGGAACATAAAAGTACAAGAAGAGCAGGACAGTGCAAGCACAGAAAGGCACTTATTCTGGCACCAATTTCTGGCCTCAGACCTGCTTACTGCAGGAATAAAAAAAAAATATTTCACTAAAGCATTCTACTTAACCCTTCTAAAATGTCCACAGCTTTGATTTTAGGCCCTTTTTCTAGAAAATTAAAGCAAGAGTTGCTTTCAAATCATAAAGGCTCAAGTTCCTGTTCAAAAAAGCAACACCAACAATTGAAGCACTCAGCCAGGAAACAGAAAACACAGGCTCAGGTCTACAGACTAATTTCAGTGTTGAATTACAGCTTGGGCAGAGATAGGGACTGTGGCAAATAATGTCATTAGTGTCTCAGTTTGTGCATTTGCACATTGCATCATCAAGGCACCACACTCACAGATCGGTGTCAGATACCCGACCTGCCAGTAAATACAGCTACATGTACCCACAGATCCTACAGACAGCTGACAGACATTAGAAATAGGAGGTCTAAAACCAGAAATGAAGGCAGTCCCTGAGCACACATGGAGATGGACAAGCACATACCTACTCTACACACCATGTATGAAGTATGGGGGACAATTCAGAGCAATGTTCTCACCTCGCTGCTAACTGCCAAGCAAATCTCATGAAGTCTGCAAAGCAGGACCTCTGAATGGGACCCAGCCAGGTGGTTGATGCTGAAGAGTCCCTTCTCCTTCAGCTCCCTGAAAGGCAGAAGATTGATTTTTCTCTCCACCAAGGCAGCACCCTCAGCAATTACCAGGCTGGCAGCTCAGTCGAACAATGGGAGGTGCTTTTCAAGGAGTACTTAATGAAATCATGGAACACATTGACCCAGGATGCTGTGGCTGTCAAAAGCATACACAAACCCAAGAGGCAAAGAGAAGGGTTTCAGTGGTCATTTAAGAAGACAGCCTTTCTGAAATCTCTGGCACATGAGGCCCCTCTGTCACTGCATTCTAGAAGCTGTGAGACCATGCTGCTCTTTCTTGTCACCTCCCTCTACCTGTCCCTGAGACACAGTGCCACTGGGCTGTTATTGGGGCATTTTCCTTCTTTGTCAGCCCCAGCAGGCAGTTCAGCAGGGAGAGTCTGCACTGCCACACTGGAGCTGAGTTTCCACTCTACGATCTCGGCCTCTCTGTCACCCCCTCCACTCCACCTCACACATTCCGCAAAAAAGCAGCAGGATGTCTCAGGAGATTCCCCCCCTGGGCAAGAACTGTTGAAACTCTGCCTTTTCCCCAAAACCCCCTGCCTAAAACAACCCCCACAACAGCAACATGTCATTTGAAAGGTGCAAACAACTCTGTTTCTGAGCACTTGCTTTGTGCAGGCCCTCAGCCTCAGGAAGGTATGTGAGGAATCAGGGCTGCAGCACAGGGCTGGTGACCCATCCCACGGGCACCCCTGAGTGTCATCCGGACCCCCCACACCTGCAGAAGCTCTCTGCACCTCACAGGGAACCAAAAGAAATGGGGAAGAGAAAGCAGAAGAGAAAGGGCAAAACAAAGGTGACTGCACAAGGAGGTGCGTCGTGGCAGATTTTTCATGCTTATCCCAGTGTGAATGGAGTCCTTACCCCTGTGTGAATGAAGCATCCAGCAGGGAGTGATCAAAAAGACATCAAAAAGAAAAGCAATATGACCTAATGTTTGTAAGGTTATCACCTCTGGGCCTCCTTCTGCCTGTGTATAATTTTGGGACACATGGTGAGTATTGACAAAACATCTCAGGCCCACATGAAGCAGTGAGAAGAAAAAAGTTGAATTCCAAAAGTGCAAGATTCCTAGAGGATTTTCTTTCTTTTTCCTTCTCTTCTGCCATGAGCCCTTCAGGAGTAATGACAGGCTGAGGGACTTGAAAGCACCACTCAGTCCATTTCTCAGAAAAAGGAACTCCCTGGAGCTGCTTCTGGGACTCCCATGCAGGAGGTCACAGGGAGACCCTGTCACCTTCCATTGCTGTCAGCAGTGGGAGCAGGGAGGAATCTTACTCAGTCCCACTGGGCCAGGGGCCCAAGGCAGCCAAATCTCTACACTCAAAGCTTCTGCCATCCTGCTTCAGCCTTCAGCCAGAAAACCATCTCCTCCCAGAGCCTTGTCTCTTCTCTCAGTGTTTCCTTTGCAGCTCCATGGAGCAGCAGGCAAAGCAAGGAAACAGCATGGACCTGCTGCAGCTGCAGCACTGCTGCAGAGCAAGGCCAGGAAAAGGCTGCTCTCAAATCCTTATCCTCTCACTGCTCTGCAGAGTGGTTTCACCAGTGCCCTTTGGCCCTCTGGGCTCTCGGGGCTCAGAGGCACGAGCAAGACACGCTTCTGACCCACCTTAACGCTAAGAGGGACACAGAGGGAACGGGGCCTTTCTTACCAGTCATCGCTGCCCAGCATGGAGAGTGCCTCCTGCAAGGACTGCTGTGGGTCTGAAGAGGCTCTGTCCTTCTGCCCATGCCCACGGAGCGGCTCCTCTCGGCGCCTGGCACCAGTGGCCGTCTGCGAGGTCACTGTGAGGAGAGGGTCGGCCATGGGCGCTGCAGCCCCGGGCAAGGCCCCGCCATGGAGCAGCCTGCAGCCCCATCTCCCAGCCAGGGCTCCCTGTGGCACACACTGACACCGGCTCAGAGGCTTCCCTGCTGTCCAGCTCCTGGGGCTCCTTGCTTGCTCCCAGCCTCCCCCAGCTGGGCCCAGCTCCAGGCTAAACCTGACAATTGTCCCCACAGCGCCAGCTCCCCAGTGCCACAGGTGCCGCAGCCAGCGGCAGGTTCCTGCGGCCGCAGAGCTCCCGCTCCCTGCCAGACAGCACTGACAGCAGGACTTGCTACCCAGGAGGGAACCCCTCAGGAGCCCCTCTTGTCTCAGCGCCCTGATTTCCCCCTGCCCTGAGGACCGGGGCACTCTGCAACTCCCTGAGGAGAAACCTGCAACTGCCTGGAGACAGCACCAAGCCAAGCCTGAACAACCCAGCCCTGCTGGGCCCGGCTCAATCCCCTCGGAGCAGCTACCAGGGAACAGCCACACCTGACCCTTCCCACCTGACAGCGCCTCTGTTCCCATTGACTGCAAATATTGTAGACAGCAGGCAGCTGAGTGCACATCCATTTTAGGCTACTATTGGGAAGGGAGTACTTGATGGATTTTGTTCTTTCCAAGCATCATGAATCTTTCCTCTTTCAGAGCTCTACACTGGTTGTATTTCAAGGATACTGAGGTGAAATTTATTTGCCATCTAATGGACATGTTTGCAAACTCAGCAACTTCTAAGCTTTCTCTTGTGGAAAAATGCAGTTTGCAGACTAGACAGTTGATAAAAAAGCCTTCCAAATGCACTCTGAGGATAAAAATATGCAAATACACATCCACGTTGTTGGCAGACGCACTCTCTTGTTAATTGGTTGATCTGGGTTTGCCTCAATTGAATTTTTTGGTAAGGAAAAAAATTTACAAGGTATGAGAAAAATCTGATGATGAATGCATTCCTTATGAAATCCATTTGTCATCAAAAGCACTGTCAATCAAAATTTTCATGTCATGCACTCAAAAGCTCATTTTCTAATATGTAGATGAAAACATTTGCGCTGTCTAAAATGATGGAGTATAAATATTGCACAGAATCTAGATGAACTGCTCTAGACTCTGGAGGGTTTTTGTGCTACCTTGCATGCTCTCACAAAGTATGGAGGAACCTTATCATCAAAAATATTCAGACTGAGCTAATCTGGATGTCACTGGGGTACCCCAGCCGCTGACACCAGTGATGTCACTGCAGAAGTATGCAGACATACACATCTAGATTCACTATGAATGGAGACCCATGCCAGGCTAGTTCTAGTCAATTCTGAACATGGAAGTAGCATCACTAGAAAAGAGCATTCAAGTATCATTCCTAGCTCCCTTCTTCTCATCTCACCCTACCTGGGATCACAGCACAGGCAGGCTACCCACAAAGGAGAGGCAAGAGCCACTGGCGACTATCTGCTGTCTATTTGCTGCAGGCAGCAAACAGCCTGGGAGCAGCAGCAAACAGCCTGGGAGCAGCAGCAAACAGCCTGGGAGCAGCAGCCCCTCCTGGCTCTCATCTGCTGCACAGGGGTGCTGTATTTGCTGGGTGACACAGGAGGCACTGCTTGTTCCCTCTTGGCACTGCAGGCTGTGGGATGGCGGCAGCCAGGAGCCATCGGGCACTTCTGGGAGCAGCAGCAGCACGACTGCACCAAGCCACTGACTGCCCTGCAGAGACAACCCTTGCTGGGTAGCAGAACAGCTGGCTGCAGAACTGGACAGCAGCACAGGCAGAGGGCCCAGACAGGGAGTGAACAACTGATTGTGGTGGTTCTCGTAAGGGCACAGTGAACACAGCCTGGCAGACTGCCCTGCAGCTCATCCCTGCAGTCCCAGCTGCCTCCTGGCACCACTGCTGTAGTTTGGACTATCAGGATGGGCAAAAGCCAGATCTCAGGCCTTTCCCATGACTTTATTCAGTTCAACTTTCCAATGGATTTCTAAGAACCAACTGCTCCAGTACTACCAAGCTGGAGTAACTCAAAAGTAGATTTGCTGCTGATTCTCACGACAGACTATGGAGTCAAGATCCCAGCTCTGCTGGCTGAAGCAGGGGGCAATTTGTGCTCCTTGTGCAAGGAAAAACCTGTGGGAAAAAGCTGCCCCAGAGCTGGCTTACCTGAGGAGCTGTGTGGGAAGCTCCCATCCCCATGGATGATGTCTGTATTGGGCAGTAAGGGCACGTTGTCCTGCTTCCTGAAGACCTTCTTCTTCAAGGCACTACCAGGGTGTTTTCTGTGCTCTCTAGAAGCTGTGCCATCGACAGGTGCTAGGCTAAAGACTGCAGGGACCAAAGAGGAGCTTGTAAGTGGAGAGTGCTGGACAGGGTGATGATGGAAAGGGCCAGAAAACTTGCCAGAGCTGGGGAACATCTCTTTGTTATCCCAAAGAACTTCAAGTATAACAATGGTATACCACTTTATACCAAGTATAACACTAACATGGGACAATGAGCACAGAATCACAGAATCCTAGAAGAGTTTGGGTTGGAAGGCACCTTTAAGCACCATCTAGTCCAACCCCTGTGAGCAGGGACATCTTCCTCCTGATCAGGTTCCTCAGAGCCCCATGTAAACTGGCCTTGAATACCTTCAAGGATGGACCAACAACAGCTTCTCTGGGCAAATCCTGCCAGCTTTTCCTTCCCTTCATTGTAAACAAAAAAATCACTTATATCTAATCTAAATTTACCCTCTTCTAGCTTAAACCCACATTGCAGTGGTGCTTCCCCTAAGAAACAAGGAAACCCAGAATTGCTTTGCTTTTGTTTTCCTGTTCCAGAGGCTGGCAGGGGCAGTTCCCAAAGGAAAGTGCAGATAACCTTGTGTGATGCCCTTGGGCTGAGTGCTGCCTCCTCAGGGCCCCGCTGCCGCCCTCGGGCAGCGCTCACAGCCCTGCAGGCAGAGCCCCTCAGCCGGGATTCAGTGAGAACGCTGCTTGCTCCTGGGGCTACAAAAGAAGCCCTGCCTGGGGCTTCAGCACAGCTCTCCAGTGCCAGCTCCTCAGCAGGGAGTGGCAGGAGAAGGATCTCTGGTGTTTTCATTAGAAGGAGCTGAAGTTTGTTTCTTCCAGGTTGCACCCTGGTTGAAAAGCATTCCTTTGGACTCCCCTTCCCTGGAGGCTGCTCTCCAGGAGAGAGTCTGAAGCTCCAGTGTACTTTGCAAGACAGAATTTTCTACTCTGAAAGACTTTAGAGGTGAAGGGGGGAAGCTGATATTCTGTTACTGACTCACTGAGGCCATGGGCAAGACACTTCATGGCTCTGTACTTTTCTTTGGGAAACAGAATTAAATCCCAAACAACCTTCCACTGAACAGCTCTCCACTCTGATTGCAACACTGTGCAAAGGGCAAGCAAGTGGTCAAAAAGGACCACCACAAGTGTAGCCACCACTTACTTGCTTCAGCTGCATCCCCAGGCTCCACTGTCTCAGGAATAACTTGCAAGGATGTTTTCCTTTGTCTCCTTCTCTTCATCTCTCTCTCCAAAAGCTCTGCCTCCTTCTGCCCTAAGTTCTTTTGGGCCAACATGCACAATGCAGCACGGATCTAGGTGCAATGGAAATACATCATAGACTGTAAGCACAGACACACAAACCACACACAACATCTCATCAGGAGCACAGAGTCCACAGAGTGCCATAGGCTTCAATGCAGCTCCATCCACATTCCAATGGTTTCAGAGGAATGTCTCCCATCCTCACCTTGGCAATTACACACAGGGAGGTGGAACACTTCAGTGCCACAACCTTCCACTGCTGCAACTGCAACCTATGTCAGGAAGCCCTGCTTGAAGCATGAAAGTCATAGGAGTGCTCAAAGACAGAGGAAGAGCTGGCATGGCCAGTGAGCAGGCAGTTCAGTTCCTACAGGCCATGGCAGGAGAGTAAAAACCATGTGCAATACCCAGCAAGGAGGGGTAATGAGCTGTTGCTTAACACTCATGGCAATTAATTGCAGCAGTTTCTCACTTCCTGGCTTCTGAAGGACTCAGCTCTGAAGGACTCGGAAGGACTTGGTCTCTGACACCATGACACCAAAAGGAGGAGTCATGTGAAAACAAGTAGCAGAAACACTGATGGTAATGAGCAGAAAACTTGAGAATGAGAGGGCTGTGAAATACAGCCACAAAGGTAACCAGGAAAAATAAAACTCTCCCATTTTCTTTTGCAGCCTTGTTTACACCCAACATTTAGAATCTTTGCTTCTCTGCTTCCGAGGATGCACTTTGCCCACGTTCACTGAGGTGCAGCTTGCTCTGTCATTCAGAACTTCTCTAAAACAGCCTTTGCACATAAAGAATGCTTCTGGCATGACCTTAGCACCATCTCCAAACCAGAGACCTTGGCACCACTGGAAATAGCCAAGCAATTGCTCTGTAGCTGTCCAATATATTCTCAAGGGAATCTCCATGCCCCAAGAGTGGAAGATGATGATTTTCAGTGACATTTTGGGCCAAGCACTGAACAGCCACTGGAAAGGAAGTCTGCTCATCCCTGTCCTTATCCCTTACCTTTCCAAAGCCGTCCCTCAGCTCTTTGTCACTTGCACAACCAGGACTGGTGGGATGATCCATCTCCTTGGCCTGGCTCAGTGGGAGGCCTGGCAATGGAAGCAAAGGTTTGTGTAAATCTCTGGCAGACTTCAAGCCCCCAAAAACACAATGCTGGGCAACAGGCAAGACTGGTTCCAGATTGCAGAGCTCTCAAGACACAGACATTGTGATTGAGAGCAGCAAGGTACAATGCCTAGACCCTCTCCCAAGGGATGGGCTACTGGCAGCAGACATGACATGACTCTGTTGGCCAGAAGACTGAAACCTGCTGCATGATGAAGGCCTCAGCCCCTGGATGCTGGAGAGCCTCTGTGTCTGATAGAGAAGGGCAGAGATGGAGATTGCTCTTGACAGAGATTCTTATCTGCCCTTATTCTTACTGATTGTAGTAAACATCATCTTTTGGTTCCTAGAAGTCCCAGGTTCTAATACCTGGATGCATTTAGATCAACATTTTCTTCTCTAAGTTGGAATATTTTAGAGGACATTCAAAGAAGAGCTTAGCGTTGCAGGAGTATTACCCAAACATGAACTGTGTTCTTGACACTAGAAAATTGGTTTTCCCCAAGGATTTTCCTTCTCAACTGTATGAGACTGGGCCACTTTTGGGCTAGACCAAAGGCTGATTTTCTAATTGCAAGAAGAATAATGGAGCTCATTCTGAAATACTGTCCAACAGAGCTGTTAGAACTAAGAGAACTAATTCTTTACATGGCTTCACAGAGGATAAATTCATATGGCAGCCAAGCAGTTTGAGAGAAACACCTATCTTAAAACTAGATTCCTTCACCCTGTAGAATGCTTGGGACAGTAATAAAAGAGAGACAGCTAAGGAATAATGAGCTAGGTAATTTCTAGTCCAGAATTAGTCCAGAAAAAAAGTCACCTCACTTACTGAGCAATACTTCTCCCTAGCTGCATTAGGCATTCCACCTGCACATCAGCAATGAAGGAGTCATCCCAAAGGGGCTGTACCCAGGATTTGGCAGAACTAACCCTGAGCAAAGGAACCAGAGGATCTGATCCCTTTCTCTGCATCAGCAGAAATATTTCTTCAAATCTCATCTCTCCTATCATTACACACCCAGAAATGGCAAAGGAACAACAGAAGTGGCATTGAGGCTTTCAACTTGAAAGCATTGGCTGACCCAGATGCACCAGAGACTGCATTTTGTCTGGCACAATTCCACTTGTCAGGGATCAGGCAAGGCAGGGAGGGAGGACAAGGCAGAAGGCATCTCCTCCCCCAGCCTCAGCCTGCAGCACTGACACAGGCAGAGAGAGCCGGGCAAGAGATTTGTCATCGTGAACCTGCCACAGGTGGCTTTGGCTTTGTGCTGTCACAGGATGACAAACTCAGACCCTGCACAGGATGCATCCATTGGGAAGGCTCTTTTGCCCTAACTGGGAAATTGATAAGGACATTCTGTCAGAGGAGGTTTCCCTATTTCTGCCAATACAAAACCAGGCAATGTCCATCAATCTCCTTCAGATCTCAAAGGGTTCGGCTCAGAAACTGCCCCAAGGAAAGGTTTTCTGCTTCAAAAGCAGGAGGGAGGAATGGGAATATTTCTCATTTCATGCTAAATGCCTTCTTTTTCCCTACTAAATGTGACACTAGAAAGGCTGCAGGGAGATAAAAAGAATGTGCAGGATGGAGAGGAATGTTTCCTTGGCCTGCACTGCATTTCCAGGGCCCCAAGGTTCCACTCCCGTTCCTACCACTCAACACTTCACACTGGAGGAATTTTCACTGCACCACTGCAGCACAGTCCCACTGACTGGGCTCTCAGAGAGTCCACTGAGCCCATCAAAGAACTGAAGGGAATTTAAAGAAATTTTTAAAATAATGGGTTGTAACAAAGGTTTTCAAATGTCACCTCTGAGTCAAGACTACAATGGTCATTTTAGGACAGACATGCCCTGTACCTACCTGCATGTTCAGAGTTCTTCTCCTTGCCTCTGTTGCTGGATGTTAGCCTGGAGAAAATGGAGGACAAAAGAACATATGAGGACATAGAAAGAGAAGGGAGGGAATGGGTGTACCACGAAAGGAGGCAAACTTTCTTAGCATGGTCACTCTGATGAAGGAGGAAATGCAACACATAAACCCAACCCAGGATGCAGAGCTGATTCATTACCCTTAAGCTTTCACTTGCTGAAGTCACAGAGAGCTGGCCAAGCTCTGTGTCAAACAATAGCCATGTCCAGCAGAGGCCCTATCTTGAGGTGCTTTGAAGCCCTGCCTCTTCTTCCCCACCACGACCTCTGCTCTTGGGACATTGGCTTTGGCTTTGACTTTATGCTGGATCATCGTAGATGGCCAAAATGGTGAAGGCACAAAGGTTTGCCTAAATACATGGGACCCCTGACTGGGCAAAATAACCACACAAGATGGGAAGAGAGAGGTGAACAGCACACTGCAGCAGCAGACACCTTGGCTTACCTCATCTCCTGGGACTCCTGGAATTCCAGCTGTGGAGAGCTTTGCAGAGACCCTGCAGCACTGCCAAGAGGGGGACTCACTGTCCTGCGTATGGGGGGATCAAAGGTGGTCCCAGTGACCCCTTCTTCATATCCCCACCACTGGAATTGAGCAAGGAAGTCTGGAAAGAGTAGAACAGAGCTCAGATCAAGCATCAAGCCTTGCCCCGATTCATACCTCAAGACATTTAGATGGGCCATGGCAGGAATAGTCAAACTTATGGAGCAGCTTGGCCTAGGACAGGGAAGGTGACCTAGGAAAGGGAAGTGGAGAGGGACAGCACATGTCACACATTTGCCACCTCTGCCCTTGTGCTCAGTTTTTTCCAAGACTAGCTACATTCCCAGCTGGCATTCACATGTTTCACATCAAGATGTTCTGAGGTGCCACTGCCTCCACTGGACTTTTGGATGGCATGGCAGTGCCTTTAGATCACTATTCTCTCCCTGCCCCTAAGGTGCCTAACTGCCAGTGCAGATCTCCAGCCAAGTCCCCACAAAGCCATTCTGCAGGATGTCAAACCTGCTTTTCTCAAGCCCCTCATTTCTTCTGCTCATGCCTTTCCCTCCTACAGTTCCCCAGCAGCCTTTGAGCCCAGAGGCTGCTCAGCTCTCAGGATGCTGGCTGCTCTCCAGCTCCCACACATCCATCATCTCAGGCTCACTGGCATTTAGGAAGTTCAGCAGAGCTCCCTGCCCTGCTGCTCTCTGCAAGGTCTCTGCCTGCCCAAGTTCCTCCAGGGCCCTCATGCCATGGCCAGGAATGGGGCTGGAGGCAGCAGGGGCAGATGCACACCCTTCCTTCATATCCCATCATTTCTGGCCAGCTAAAGATCCAGATCAGGACCTGTTCAAACTTCAGTGACAAAGTCAGTTCCTATCATGGAAAAGGTCTCAGAGCTCTGCCAAGAGCACATAAACTGAACATTTACAATGCTGGACTTAGCTTGGTCTCCTTACCTTACATCCTTTCCCCTCTGAACCCAGCTCCTGGTTTTTTCTACTCTCCTCACAGTAGCCGCTGCCATTTTTCCCATTCTCCTGCTCTCCGCTGCATGTTGGGCTTGGCTTGGTAGAAGGAGAGCTCTTCGGGATGGGAGGCAACGGCTTGGAGGGAAGGAGCGTAGAGGGACTTGCCAGGGAAAACCTCTTGGCAAGAGGGTAGCCAGTCAGGCCTGCAAAGTGTAGACACAAAGTTTAACAGAGGCCACCATGCAAACCTAAAGCATCTGAAACTCCATTTTTCATGGGATACATTTCCTGCAAACTTCTAAAGAGCTGCACAGGGAAACATGTTCCTGCTGGCAGACACCTGGAGGCAGGCCAGGGCAAAACCCTGAGCCACTTCCACAGAGCTACCACAGGAACAGCCTGGCCTCTGGGCTGCCCTGGGACAGCAGGGAGCCCAGAGCCCTGTGCTCTCCAGGAATGGCTCAGCTGCACATGCACCCTCCTGCTCCTCTCCCTGCCCCACAGCTCAGCAGCCCCACAGCTCCACGGGGCACTGGCAGCAGCACAGCTCATTGCAGGGGGCACATGCAGGGCACAGCTGTTCCCTGGCAATGTGCACAGGCTCTGTGGGCTGCCACAAGACCCTTCCTCCCACCAGAGATTTGCCCAGCTCCCACCTCACATCTGTGTGAGGCTGAGCCGTGCTCACAAGGAAAGAAGGGATTAGGTGAACTCCCGCTTTATCATTAACACATATATTGGGTGTGGCACTCAAGGGGAATAATTTTTAATTATTAAAAAAAATTATTTGTTTTTATTTGTCATGGAACTAGCCTGCATTTAATTCCTCTGAGTAGGATTGAGTTAGCAAGGCTGAAAGGTGGAAGGCTCTAATGACCAGAGGGGACAAAAAGATTCCCTCTTGAGGCTGGCCTGTGAATCCACTGGAAAAAGCCACACAGCTGTCTGTTATTTCTGGAAACCACAAAGACATCTCAGGAAGCAGGCAGGCCTTATTGGTATGTCTGTAGCATTATAATACCATCCTCAGGGTCAGACCCGATCAGAAAGCAAAGGAAGAATGGGAAATTTATCTGTAGTGAGACCCAACATTGATGGCAAAGAAAGCAACAGGACTTGCATCTCATGACCAGGTCTAATCTGCAGTCAGCTGTGGCCACAGTCCCTGTCCTGGCTGACAGTATGAGTGATCTGGCTACTGTCAAAAGGGAGAAAGCAGAGTAAACTAATGATAGAATGTTGTGATGCCATGGGTGTCCTTGTGGGATCACCTGTAGCTGTCAGCCACCTACTCTGACACAGAGCCAGCACTGACCACCATGGACCAGTTTTCTCTGAAATCTGGGGGGGTTATTTTCCATTTGGCTTCAGCCTTTCAGCATCTTTCTATCTTCACCTTTTCCTTCAGGGGTCTTCCTTTTCTGGTAAAATCCATGTTTGAACCCGTGCTTCTGCCTAGCAGAAGTGTCTGGGTTTGAATTTGGGAACGCTCTCAGAGCAGACAGTGACGGGAACTTGGTCCCAGCCTTAGAACAAGGTCGGGTGACTCCAGTCGCCAGCGCTCGGCACAGAGAGGCAGATCCCAGGCACGTTCCCTCCTGCTCCTTGGTGGCCCTGGGGAGGCTCCAGAGCCCTCCCTGTGTGCGGGACAGCTGCTGCAGCACCACTGTACGTGCGTACGAGCAGCACCAAGGAGCAGCTGCGCCAGTTCAGAGTCTGAAACGGAATCCTCAGTACACGCAAATGAAACCTGGCATTTCAGGGGCTGGCAGGAGAAGCTAAATCTGTCTGCTCACTGCCCTTTCCAGCCATGGCCATGCTGATGCAATTGGAAGAACTGCCCCTGCCCAGGAAGCTCTCAGGTAGAAGACTGAAGCAAAAGCCACCTGTTTCTGAGGCGCTAGCTGCCAGTCCCTCAGGTTGTCTTTCCAATTTCTAATGGGTTTGGATTACTGTTACCATTTCAAAACTTTCTGTGCATCCCTGTGAGTGAGTAAACAAACCCTCTCCCTCAAAGCCTTGATGTACTGCCAAAGCACAACTTGTTCATGCTCTTTTCTCCTAAAGATTTTATAATCCCATGCAGGCTCTGATACCAAACCCATACTGTAGAGAAAAGACTGACCTTGGAATCCTAGGGCACTTTCTGGCTGGGTGCTTTAATCTGCTTTTCCAGGGCCTTGGGCTGAGCAGGGTGAGGCTGAGGTCTGGGGCTCTCCAGCTGGGGCCAGGGAGCCCCTGGGGCAGCGGTGAGGGGCGGCACTGAGGGACGGCACAGGGGGCATTTTCCCCAGGCGGGCGGGCGAGCGGCAGGAAGAGGCACCCTGGGCACAAGGGCAGGCACAAGGGCCCCGGCTCTCTGCAGTGCGGGCGGCCCATCGCCAATCGCTGCTCCTGGAGCTGCTGCCAGGGCCGTGTCTCCTCCCCGCTGCTGAGCCTGCACCTGCAGTGCTGCCTCCAGCTCTGCCGGGCTCCCCGGCACGGACGGCAAGGACGTGGACACGCAGCACCAGGGCCCAGGAGGGACACTGAGATGATGTGAGGGCTGCAGCTCCTCTCCTGCAAGGAATGGCTGACACAGCTCGGCTTCTTCAGCATGGGAAAGAGACCGAGCCTTGATTCAACTGTGGCCTTCCAGTACCTGAGGGCAACCTACAAGAAAGCAGGACAGGGACTTTGTACAAGGGCAGGCAGGGACAGGACAAGGGAGAATGGATCCAAATGGAAAGAGAGTAGGTTTAGGTAGGGATTCAGAAAAAAGACCATCCTGGAACAGTTTGCCCAGAGAAGGTGTGGATTTTGAGAAGTGGCAATCAGAAGAGTGAGAGGGAGAGATCCACAGTTGGCCTTGGATCCAGCACCATCTCAGCTGCTCTGAGCTCCGGGGCTGTGGGATATGTCATCATTTTCATATTCAAAAACTCATTCAGTAACGGGCTCCCCCTCCCTTCATCACCCCCAAACTTCGGCTGTCTCGTTCCAGACCCCACCCCACCTCCCCAGTCCCAACCCCAACCCATCCTAACTCTGCTGGACATCAAGACCCCCTTCCCAAGACCTATTTCCTCCATTTCACACCACCCCAACCCCATCCCACCCATCCTGCCCCACCCCATGCCCATCTCACCCCTCCTGATTTGCAGCACAATTCACCCAATCCCCTTCCAACCCCATTCCATCCTGAGGAGCTGTGGAATTGAGGAATTTTGGGCTGGGATTGAGTAGTTTTCAGTGGCATTGAACCCTCTCATCTCTTTCAGTGCCAACAAAGGGAGACAACTACATCATATATCCCCAAACTCCCCAGGTTTCTCCCTGAATCCCAGATTCCCCTGAAACACTAGTAAAAAGTGAGGCTTTAGATGCCCTCAATGAATTTGTTGAGTTTTCCCCCAGTTTTGTCTGTTTTAAGGGATGACGATAACTCAAAAGAAAATTAGGGCCAAAACAAAAGGATAACTAGCCAAGTGTCTTCCCAACTCAGATCACTGGGAACGTGGGTCTCAAGGGCTCTGACCAACATGGGTCCTCCAATGGGGGATGGAGTTGGAGCAGTGCATGAATCTCTTCCTGCAGCTGGGGCACTTGCAGGGCTTCCCTTACCGCTGCCTCCGTTGGTGATTACTGAAGTTAGAGCTGTCTGAGAAGCTCTTCCCACACTGCGGACACTCACAGGGCCTTTCTCCAGTGTGGATGCCCTGGTGGATGACAAGGGTGGAGTTGTGCTTGAAGCCATTCCTGCAGCTGGGGCAGCAGGAGGGTCTCTCCTCCCTGTGAATCTGCTGGTGCAGGAGGAGAGTGGAGCTGGTCTGAAACCTCTTCTGACACTCAGGACACTCGTAGGGCCTCTCCCCAGTGTGGATCATTTGGTGGATGACGAGGGTGCAGCTGCAGCTGAAGCCCTTACCACACTCCCCACACTCTTAGGGCCATTCCAAAGTGGATCATCTGGTGGCAGATCAGGCTGTTGCTCTGCCTGAAGCTCTTCCCACTCTCCAAGTACTTGCAGGGCTTCTCCCCAGCTTGAAGCTGCTCCACAGATCACCAGCTCTGAGCTCTGCCTGAACCTCTGTCCACCTTCCTGGCACAGGGTGGATCTTTCCTGCCCTGCTCCTCAGGGCACCCTGGGCTGGGTTTGCAGCCCCTCCTCCTGTGGGATCTCTGGGGATTTTCCTCCCTGTTCAATTCCTGTGCTGTTGAGTTGCTCAAAACAGCCTCTTCCATGAGATTATACCATGGGGATTTGTCCTGCCTGGTCTCCATCCTCAGCTCCTAGTCTGGGGAGGAAGGACAAGGAGAGGATGGCTTTGACTCCATGCCACAGGGAAGGAGATCCTCCCAGTGTGTCCCCGGCAGGACGGCATTGGCAGCAGGATTGTCCTGCAGCCAGGGGCCATGCTGGGCTGGGAGATGGAGCAGGAGAGAGGGGCAAAGGGGCAGTGACTTCCTCCTCACCTGCCTCGGTGTCCCAGGACATCTTCCTCTTCCTTGCAGCCTCCTTCTCCATCCAGCCAAGGTTTGGGAAAGAGAAATCCTGCTCTGGGGAAAAATACACTGTATGAGCACATTGGGTTAGCGGGTTCCTACTGCCCAAGTCCATCTCTAGGAGTCACCGGGAATCTCCTACCCATATAAACCTCCAAAACACCAAGTTTCAGCCCCCAAAATACACAAATGACCAAGATGCAGCAAAACCACCCAAGCCTGAGTTTCCCCTCTCTGGTCTCTCCACTTTGGGCTCCTGGAGATGCCCCTGTCTGGGTTCCTCCGAGCCAAGTTTGTATTGGCGTTCACCTCTCTGGACTGCTGGGGCTCCTGGAAATCCCGCAGGTTCCCCTTCTCTGGGCTCACCACTTTGGCATTCCAGGCGTCCCAGGGGTCAGCACTGTCTGCAGTCCCCGTTTCAGGGTCCTGGGGTATCCATGGGTCCCCCTTGCCCATGCTCCCAACATGTCCAGGCTTCTGGAGCTCTCGTATTTCCCGTTTCTGCTCCCCCATTGCCGGTTTCCCTGCCAGCCCTGCCGGTGCCGGGCGATCCCCACGTGGCTCTGGGCTGACAGTGCAGCCCCTGGGCCGGGCAGAGGCAGCCCCAGCGCGGGGGGACCCTGCATCCTCCGCTGCCCCGGCAGCCGCGCCCAGCTCCGGGCACAGAGCTCCGGCAGCCCCCGCCGCCCCCTGCCCAGGGAGCCCCGGGGACCCCCGCAGCCGGGGCTGGCTCCGAGCGAGGCGGCCCCCGAGCCCGGCTGCGTGGCCAGGGGGGCACGGCGAGCCCGGGGCCTCTGTGCCAGCGCTTCCCCCGCTCTCGCTCAGCCTTTGCCCGGCCCGGCCCCCCGAGCCCCGGCAGGCCCCGCACGGCCACGGCCGGGCCGGGCCGCTCCCCTCGGAGCCCGCTGCGGACACGGCTGGGCCGGCTCGGCCACACGGACCCGCCTGCGCCGGGGGCCCACGGGCCGCCGAGCGCTGCCCGGGCCGCCCGGGCCTCTGCCCCGAGCACAGAGCTCTGCCCGGGGCTCCCGGCCCGAGGGGCGGCTCCGGGCCCGCCCGGCCGCTCCCGGCTCCCACAGCCCGCCCGGGGCCGCCAGCAAAACATCCCAACAACAAATCCACAAACCAACCACTGCCACCCTGTCCTGCTGCGCCTTCCCAGGCACCCCAACCCGCGGCAATGCCCCCGGTGCCCCGGGACAAAAAGCTGCTCCGGCCGAGCCCCTTGGAGCCCCCACCTGCGGCCCGTCCCTGGCACTCCGATCCCGGCAGCTGCCCCGCTCTCGCAGCTGCGGCTCTGGAGCAGGGAGGCTCTGCGGGACCCCCGGGCTGGGCCCCCTCCCAGCCCGTGCCCACCCCGCACCTTCAGCCCGGCCTCTCTCGCTGCTCCCGGCTCCTGCACAGTCCCCGCTCTCCATTCCTGGGCCCCCGGGCTCTCCTCTGGGGCTCCTGGAACAGCCGGCAATGGAAAACAATCGATTTTGGTGCTCCCCGGCGAGGCCACAACTGAAACTTTGTTCCCTTTCCCTCGCTGCAGAGACTCCCAGGGCTTTTTCTGCACACAGTCCCAGCCCCCAGCGCTTGCTGAAGGTGCTCCCTGCAAATGTCCTGATGCTGCCAGGGCCCCGTCCTTGCTGTCACCTGCTGGGGCTGGCCATGGACAGAGCTCCTGGACTTGCATTTCCAGCTGCTGTGCAGCCAAAGCTGAGGGATCTGCAGCTGCCTGAATGCAAAAAGGGATATGAGCCTCTCTCGAGGGGGAAATCTTCCCGTCCTGTGCCAGCCCGTGGTGCCGCTGCCATTCTCTGCTGCTGCTGTGGCACTCGGGGCTCTGGCTGAGCAGCAAAGGTGACCCTGAGCCAGGAGCTTTCCTTGGCTGCAGCAAAGCCTCGGCAGCAAAGCCCTTCCCTAGGCCAGCAGGGATTGTGCCAGAGGAGCTGACCCGAAATTCCTTCTCCCAGGAAGCTTTAGGACACAAAACATGGAGAAGCCAGAGCCCCCTCTCAGCTTTGTGCCGTCCTCCAGCAGAATCCTGTGTGTGAAGCAGCCTGGGAACAGGGTTTAGTGTCAGGGGAGAGGAACTCAGAGCCCTTTTCTGCCCTGTGGGCTGAGGCTCTGCATTTCCAATGGCCCTGCAACTGCCAGAGGGGCCTTTTTGGCTCAGCTGAGAACAGTTCTGCTGAAAGCCTGACCTAAACTTGCTTTCCCTGAATATGTGCACAATGAATTCTAATTTTTTTGCAGCCCCAGGTCTTGTGTGAGTGCATTTGTGACAACTGAAGGATGGATCATCTCTGCTGTGGGGAGTTCTTTTTATTGTTTTTGTTTTTTTATGGTTTGCTCTTTTTTTGTTCACTTATTGGCTTTGGTTCATTTGTTTTTGTTGTTGTTTTTGTTCGTTTTTGTTGGGTGGTGGTTTTTGGGTTTTTTGTTTGTTTTTAATTTGGTTTTCTTTGGTTTTTGTTGGTTTTTGGGGTTTTCTGCTGTTTTTCTTTTTTTTTTTTTTTTTCCCTTAAATTAATTCTCCCTGTCAGCTCTGGGCAAAGCTCTGTAACTGTGTCTGACACTTGTCTGTGGCTCTGTGCAGGTGGCTGGGGCACCTTCCCTGGGCTGTGTGCAGAGGTTTCGTGGATTTCTTGAAGATTGAGGAGTTTTTGCTGGACAATGGCCATATTCAGCCAATGCACAATCCAGCCTGCTTGGGATAATGGACAATGGACACGTTCACAAACAATAATGGGCATATTCAGAAAATGGGGTTGGCTTATCCTTGAAAAAGATACAAGAAGAAGAGTCATCCAGACTCAGCAAGTTTGTCAGTGAGCTTGGGAAAGTAAGAAAGAAGAAAGTTCTTGGGTGGGACAGAAAACCACAACCAGACACATGGAAAATTAGATGATCCAGTCAGCATCCTATCTTAGACGCATGAAGAGCTAGGATAGCCAATCATGTATTAGTTAGAGATGCGTGGACAGTAGAGAATTATTATAAATATAGTCTTTTTAGGGATAACAAATTTGGCTTGACTGGGTCATATTGGTTATGGTGTGATGTCCCTGAACATCCGCATCCCGCTATTTTCCCCCGCAGTAAATGATGGAGAGCAGCTTGGGGAGCTCATCCACCAGCTCCCTCATCCGCCTGCAATGGATCCCATCTGCTCCCAGAGACACCTGTGAGTATCTGAGTGGCTCAGCAGGTCCCCAGCTGCTTCCTCCTGGATTACAGGGGGGCTCTTCTGCTCCCTGCCCCCATCTACAGCTTGGGAGAACACTTGTCCTGAGGACAACTTGACGTTTTGTTGAAAACTGAGGCAAGGAAGGGGTTCAGTACCTCAGCCTATTCCTCAGCTTTAGTTACTGTATTCCTCCTCATATCCAATAAAGAATGGAGGTTGTACTTGTCCCTCCTTTTGCCATTAATGTATTTATGAAAACATTATTATCCTTCACAGAAGTGGTCAAGTTAAGCTCTAATGGACCTTTCATCTCTATAATTTTCTTTTTGAATGACCTAACAACATCCTTAAACATTTCATGAGTTCCCTCCCCCTCTGACCAAAGATGATGCATCCACTTTTTTTCTATGAGTTCCTGGAAAAAGCTCCATGACCATCCAGGCCAGTCATTTTCCTTGCTAGCTCACTTTTTGGACCAGCAGAACAGGCTGTTGCTACTCCTCCAAAATTTCTTTCTTGAGATGTGTCCATCCTTCTTGGATCCCTTTGCTTTTAAGTGCTGATTCCCTTTAAAAAATCAGTACCTGATTTTGTATTCTCCAAATCTCCATCATCAATAGGCCGAAGTCTGCTCTCAGTAACTCCAGTGTAAAAGATTTGTTGATGCCTCTCCTTTCACAGAAGATTTAGAAACTCAAAAATTTCCAGGTCACTGTGCCCCAAACAGCCTCTGACCAGCACATCTCCCTCCAGCCCTTCTCTGTTTGTGAGCAGCAGGAGACAGAGCTTTCCTCGGCAGTGGGAATTGCAGGAAACCTCTTCCAAGTGCAGCTTGGAAGGTTCAGCCTGGAGCTGAGGAGAAAGCAAAGTCCCTCGCAGGGCAGAATGTTGGTGCTGGAGGTGTCCCAGCGTGAGGCTGGGCCATGGCCGGGCTCTGTGTGCCAGGAGCCGGCAGCGCTGGGTGCAGGGAGCCCAGGGAGGGCCCAGAAACGCTGGGTGAGAAATGCTGGGGCACAGCGAGATGGGCGAGTGCAGCCGGCCAGGGCAGAGGAGCAGCACGCCCAGGGGGCACAGCCTGCAGGACAGATGTCCGAGGGCTGGGCAGGGCTGGCAGGGCCACAGGCACCCAGGCCTTTGTGCCCTGGGCTCGGGCAGCGCCTCTGGAGCCCCACAGGAGGAACTTTCCTGGCAGGGGCTGCACTTTGGTTCTGCCTCGGCCTCCCTGGGGAGGCTGGCAGGGGCTGCAGGCTGATGGCGTTTGTCCTTGCTGCCCCTCACATCCCCCTGGCCCACAAAGAGCCCCGAGCCAGCCGGGAGGGACAGGCCCTGCTGGCCCAGGCTGGGCTCAGGGCTTGGCCTTTCTGCTCCCTGCAGCCAAGCCAGGCCTTGCTCAGCATTGCAGTGCCCTGCCCAGAGTCTTGGGCTCCCTGCACTCCTGGCCTCAAGGATCTGCTCTCAGCACTGCCTGGGCAGCCTTGGGCACTCCCTGCCCTCCCTGGGGCCCAGCCGTGCTCCAAGGCACTTGGAGTTTGGCTGCTGACTCCTTGAGCAGCTTCTTCATCCTTCTCTCGCTGCCTGAGGCTCCTGGAGCCAGCCCCAAACCCACCGTGGGGCTGATTAAAATACAGAAAGCCCTCAGGAGCTCTTTGTCTCCCTTCCATTCTCTGTAAGTCTCCAGGGCTTGTGCAGGGATTGGAGTCAGCTTGGAGTTCCCTTCAGGAGGGAGATTCCAAAGTGCACATCATGATATCAAGGAAATATTTCTTTACATTTCAGTTCAGGGAAGAGGTGACAGAAGCATTCCCCAGGTGATCTTGATGCTGAATGTCTCTTTAGGGTGTCTGGGCAGGGAGAAGAATGAGCCCCTTGTAGGCTGAGCCTGTTTGGACAAGCTGCTCCTCACCCCCAGCCTCATCATGTCTGACATCACCCACCTAGGACTGATATCCCAAAACATTAAAATAATTTAGACATTTTTCTTTAGAAAAACATTTATTAATTTATAAAATTATAATTATATTATTTGAATTATGATAGTATTATTCAATATCTTTATTACCCAATTTTTGTATTTATAATAAAAAATCAATATATTTTTAGCTACCAAGAATAATATTGGTCGTGTTTCTAAGTAACACAACTCCATTAATAATTAATGTCTACTTGATATTGATTTCTTCCTCTTTATGGTAGCTAATAATATTTGTAGTACTTTTGGCATCATTCTTATAATCTTTTTCTCCCATAGGGTCAAGGTGGGGCACTCTGGAGTCCCTGTGAGACAGAGTAGAAATTTTCCAGGGTAGAATAACATTTTGATTTAGGTGAAATGTCCATCCTTGAATTAAGTCTGTAGCTTGCTGTTTAGTCTCACTGCCTGTTCTCTTGAAGGGCCTGTGCTTAGAGAGGCTGCTTCAGCTGAAGGACAAGAGATAAAGGGGGGAAGAAGAGAGCAGACGGAGCAAGGCAAGTCCAAGAGTTCCTCCTGAAGAATTAGTAGCAAGTGTCACATGAAATCAGTAGAATGAATATGTATGAACCTATTGTGAAATTGTATGCATATGCATTTGTAGACAGGGATAGAAATGGGACTTGGACTCCCCCAGAGGCATGCATGCCTTTTGAGGAGAGTAATCGCCGCATGCATCCAGCGCTGCAATAAACATACCGACTTTACAACTTTCACAAGTTGTGGAGTTTTTGATCTTTGCCGCAAAACATTTTGGAGACCACGAAGGGACCATCTCTGTCCCTGCAGGGGCAGAAGGGATAAAGGGACCCTCCTAGGAGCGCCCCGGGATTCCGCTGGTGTCAGCTGGCCTCCTGCTGGACAAGGACCTGCTGGCAGGCGGAAGATTCAGTATGTATTAAGAGGGCCCCCGGGGGATAGGTAGGCTGAATAAGGCACTCAGAGACATCTCAGTGCTCTGCCTTGTTCCTGTGCCTGCAAGCAGACCGGTCGATAGAGCTACTGGGAGACGGGAGTTCACTGTCCCATAGAGCGGCCGCCAGCGACCCTGGGGGTGGGTTCGAATGGGCTCATGAGTGTGCTGTGTCCGGAGTTAGTTAGTTCACTGCGTGGTTAATTGTTAATGTTAGTGTGTATGTGTTTGTAATCGTGCGAGTGCATGGTGTACAAAGAGAGTATATCTACAGTGCGGGGGGGGTTTCTACCCGTGACTGAAGGGGCCGAGTGAGGCCTGAGGCACTGGCCGGGGCAGGCTGTGGAGGCAGGGAGCGCCAGGCAGAGATAGAGTGGTTTAGCGCAGGTGAGAATGTTCATTGAATAAAGGTGGTCAGTTGTGGTGTAGATTGTAGATTGTGCACGCTTTTACCGTGGTGAGACGAACGAGTTCATTTAGAAGAGCTTTATTGGACTTCATCTGGTGCGATAGTCAGTCTAGATTGGGAACAGCCTGCTGTGCAAGATTCAGAATTCCCTGTGATAAATAGAATAGCTTGCCTCTGTGGGTAATTCCTGAGAGCCTTTAGTGCATCGAGAGGCTGGCTCCCTGCGAGGGTACCATTGCAGTGCAGAGTTTGTGAGAGACGCTGGTATTGCTGCGTCGGGGCATATGCCCCGAGTGTAAATCAAAGTTTCCTCATCAAGCTGATTCAGAACCTAAGATTTTAAAGCTGGTGTGTGAGAAGTCCCACCTGATTCCTGCCACCTGGAGTTGTGTGTGGGAAGAAGACTAAGAATCTACTGTGAAGCTCTGTGAGGAGAAGTTTGAGTAGAAACAAGATAGTATAAGGAGAAGGAGATAATGAAAACTAACCAGAACAAAGAAGCTCCTGAGCTAGCCCCTTTGGGAGGGGCTCTTTGGGAGAAAGCTGCCAGTAGAGGCAGCTCAGAAAAGAAAAAGATTTGTAAGACTTTATTGCAGTTGATGCTGTTTTAAAATGGGAAGGTAAATGAGATAGTCCCGTATGTTGGTGTGTTTTTGTTTTAAGAAATCACCAAAAATAGCAAAGGGACTGTGAGATCAGACCGCCCTCGGACCCACTGGTCAGGCAAAGTTTATCATACTGAAATGCAAAGCAATTACAACTCGCAAAATGAGTACATATAATTTGTTAAAGGCTCCTCCTAAAGTAAAGGAAGATAAAGAAGACCTCCCCAAAAAAGAAGAAGACTCAAGCTCCAAAGATATACCCATTCACACCCATCCCCCTCCTAGCAGTCCAATTTCACCCAGGACTAGGAGGGAACAGACCCCTCTGCGAGAGGCAGTGAGACCAGAAGAAAAGAAAAGGGTGGAATTTTAGTTGATACAAGAGCCATAAATTCAGTTTTAAATAAAGCTTTAGTACCTGTAGAGAATGATTATGTTGTAATGTGAAGAACAACTGGACAGTCTGAGAAGGCATACATTTGTAAACCTTTAAAGTAACATGTGTACTTAGGAGCTTTTGTGTATTTGCCCAATTCGCTGAACATTCTCAAATGAAAAGGTTACTCTGGGGGCAAATGATATAAAGATATTAAGCTTATCATTAACAGGCATTGAAATTAAGAAAAAAATTAGTAAAGAGATATCAGAGCAAGTTTTTTCAGGGGTATGGGCCTCTGCTGTACCAAAGAAAGTGAAGAATGTGTCCCCATAGTAATCAAGCTTAAAGAAAGAAAACAACCAGTGAGAATTAAGCAGTACCCCCTGAAAAGAAGATAGGGAAGAAATCAGCCCAATAACTGATAGTACTAGATTGAGGGCTGTCAATAAGATAATGAAGAATTTATACCCTGTGGTAGCAAATCCATATATTTTACTAACTTGTTTAACACCTGAGCTAATCTGGTTTACTGTTTTAGACCTGAGAGATGCCTTCTTTTGCCTCCCTATCCACAAACCCAGCCAGAAAATTTTTGCATTCAAATGAGAAAGCCCTAAAAGCAGTGCAAAACCCAGCTCACATAGTCTATGTGCCTCAAGGCTTCAAATTCCCCCCACTCTGTTTGGGGAGCAACTTGCAAAAGATCAGGAGTCCTGGGAAGCTCTACAGGAAGGGAAGCTGTTGCAGTACGTAGATGATCTTCTAATAGCCACTCAGACGAGAGAAGCATGTGTGGCCTGGACAGTAAGCCTCTTGAATTTTCTAAGACTCCAAAGATACAGAGTATCAAAGAAGAAAGCACAGGTAGTGAAACAGAAAGTAATATACCTGGGCTACAAGGTGAGTGCTGGGCAACGGACTTTAAGGCAGGCTCGCAAAGAAGCCATCTGCCAAACCCCAAAACCCCAGACGATAAAGGAACTCCAAACCTTCTTAGGCATGGCAGGGTAGTGCCAGCTGTGGATTAATAATTATGGACTGCTTGTCAAACCTCTCTATGCTCTTATTGCTAATGGAAACAGAGATCTCCAGTGGACAAAGGAAGCCACACAGGCCTTTCTCCAGCTAAAGAGTGCCCTCATGTCAGGTCCAGCCCTGGGACTGCCAGATGTAAGTAAACCATTCTTTCTATTTTCCCATGAAAAACAGAGAATTGCCTTAGGAATACTGGCTCAAGACTTAGGTCCATACCGAAGGGCAGTTGCTTACTTCTCCAAGTAGCTGGATGCAACAGCCAAAAGATGGCCAGGTTGCCTCAGAGCTGTAGCAGCAGTCATGCTGAATATTCAGAAGGCACGCAAGTTTACCCTGGGACAGAAAATGACTGTGCTAGTGTCCCATACAGTGTCCACAGTACTGGAAGTAAAGAGTAGCCACTGGCTTTCACCACAGAGAGAAATACCAGGCCATCATGGTAGAGCAAGATGATGTAAAGATAGTGGTGACTAATATTGTCAACCCAGCTTCCTTTCTCAGTAGAAATCAAAGAGAAGCAGTACACCACAATTGCCTAGAGACCATTGGAGCTACCTACTTCAGCTGCCCAGATTTGAAAGACACTCCTCTGGACAATGCAGAGACCTTGTTCACTACGAGAGCAGCTGAGTTGCCAATGGAAAGCGACATGCTGGGTACACAGTAGCCACCTGTGGAGAGGTAATAGAATCTGCACCCTTACCAACAGGCACCTCTGCGCAGAAGGCTGAGATAATTGCCCTGACCTGTGCCTTAGAAATAGCAAAAGGAAAGAAGATAAACATCTACACAGACTCGAGGTATGAATTCAGAGTTGTGCATGCACATAGAGCCATCTAGAAAGAGAGAGCACTGCTGACCTCACAGAGAAAGAACATCAAACATGCACAAGAGATCATCCAGCTGCTGGAAGCAGTTCAGCTGCCTGAAAAGGTAGCAATTGTGCATATTAGAGCACATCAAAAAGTGAGCTCAGAATTAGAAGAAGGAAATGAGCTGGCGGATAGAGAAGCAAAGGAAGCAGCAAAAGGTGAGGTGAGCCCTAATTCCAGATAGACAAATTTCCCTTGAAAGTAAGGCAGAATATAATAAGAGAGATAGAAAATTGATTGAAGATCAAAAAAGGACGTATAACCAAGAAGGGTGGGCTACCATTGAAAAGAAGCTGGTAATCCCTTCCCATTTCTTGTGGTCACTAGTAAGGGAAGAGCACCAGAAAGCACACTGAGGAATAGATGCCCTATACACCTACTTGATTGAAAGAATTGTTACTAGGAATTTATATGCCACTATTACTCAAGTGACCTGACAGTGTGATCTTTGCCTCCAGACTAACCCCAAAAATACCCCCAAGCCGAAACTCGGTCAGATTAGGAGAGGCCATAGGCCTGGACAGCAGTGGCAAATTGACTTTTCAGAACTCCCAAGGAAAGGGGGGTATCAGTATTTATTAGTATTGACAGACACATTTTCAGGGTGGCCAGAAGCATTCCCCACCAGAACTGTCAAAGCTCGAGAAGTTACTAGAGTGTTATTACAAGAAGTAATACCATGCTTCGGAGTTCCAGCCACAATATCCTCAGATAGAGGATCACATTTCATTTCCAAAATAGTGCAACAGATTAGTAGCCACCTGGCTACTTCACACTCTGTACCCCCCCAATCAAGAAGCCAGGTGGAGAAAATGAATCATTTGATTAAGCAGCAGATTGTAAGACTCGGGCAGGAAGTTAATCTACCCTAGCCCCAAGCACTTCCACTAGCACTGTTGCAAATTTAAACTAAATCTAGAGCTAAAGAAAGTCTAAGTCCCTTTGAAATGCTTTATAGAACACAAAAAGAATGCCCACCACATTGGAGAGGTAACACTGGCCACCTACATGGTGGCTTTAAGCAAACAGCTCAGAAAAATTGAGAAATGTGTGGCTGGAACTCAGAGCAGGGAGTTAGATGGGCCAGTGCATAACATATAGCCTAGAGATTATGTATATGTTAAACTGCTTGCAGAAAAGACTTTGGAACCACAGTAAAGAAGACCATTCCAGGTGCTTCTCACCACCCTCACCGCAATCAAGATCAAGGAGCAGAATGCCTGGATCCATCACTCTCGAGTGAAGAAGGCCCCAGAAGCCCCCTTGGAGAGTGACACCAAGAGACAATGAACTGAGACTAAAACTCACTCAAGCAAAACGAGTATATTGCAGTCAAGGGTTGTTCATACTCTCACTTACAGAATTGTTTTGTATATAATTACAATTGAAGTCTTAAAATTAGAGAGTACCTCTATTCAAAGCGATGCTGAATGGCCTTGGTCCCAGGCTTTTAATCAGGATACTAGATCCATGAGAGAACTTTCTGAGATAAAAGATTTAAACCTGTCCACTGTAGTAATTCATAGAGATCAAGTATATGAAGAGCAAGAGTAGCAAGAACAAGAACTGCAGACACTTCAAAAGAGTTGCTAATGCAAATCAACATCTCAAAAATCCAACCAGCCTGCTCCTCTTTCCTAAAACATCCTTTGAGAGCTGCACAGGGTAGTTACAAAGACAGGTAGACCTTAAGAGCAGAATAAGAAAGGATCTAACTGGGATATTAGGAACAGGATTAGGAGTTCTAAATGGAATTGATTCAGAAATACTGATGAATAAGCTAGCCACTGCAGCAAGCAGCCTAACAAAATTGAAGCAGCATTTACAGTCATCTCTACTATCATTAAGAACTAGCCAGTGGCAGATTTCAAAAGCACTGCCAAAGTAAGAAAAGGCCAGGGACCAAGATCACAAGTTATTAGTAGAAGTACTTAGTACAGTTCAAGATAATGTGATAATATATCTTTAGCTTTCAGTTGTATACAAGCACAGTTGCAGATGCAGGCAACAGCAGCTCTGATCATACAAGAAGGGAGGGAAAGTAATTTTCCAGCTGAAATTCAGAAAGTTGTCTAAGATAATGCAATTTGTTATAAATGATCGAATCTGCAGCCAAGTTAAAAAAAAAAAAACCAAAGATTTATTAGATCAATAACAAAATATAATTAAAAAATTCATCACAGCCAAGACAGCATCAACTCCGGAATTTGGTGCTGGGTGAACCTGGATCCAACTGACAGAGTGCCAGCATCTCCCCAGTGGTTCACCCCGACTGTCTCATACAGCCAGCTTATATCCCCTATATTCCGCCTGGGGCCGGAATGACAGAATGTCCTTTGTGTCCCTTCATATGTAGAGCTGGATCATAGAGATACAAAGCCAGTCCAGGTGTTCCAATGACTGTCTGAGCCCTTCCAGAACAGCCTTCTTTGGAATGTATTGCTGGGTCCATAGGGATGCGATGCAAAAGCCAGTCCTGGTGTCCCTATGGCCGTCTTTCACATGTAATGGAGTGGTGCCAGTATTCAAAGCATTTCTGGGAAGTCAACATTCATGGTCTGGGAAGGCTTCATTCTTAAGCTAACAGACTTGATATTATCTTTAGCATTAGAAATAGGACTCTGCTCTCAGCCAGGGTGGTCAAGTACATGAGTTGGATTCTTACAATATCTTATACACACACATATATATATACAAATAGCATGAATTAACTCTATATATGTATAACACAATTGATTTTGAAAAAAGCTTCAGTCCTGGTAAACTATAGTAAATTTCACCTATAATCCTGTTTCTAATGTAGCCTTTGTACTGTTTCTAATGTAGCCTTTGTACTGCCTTTGTACTTACCATATGTAATAGCACTGTTTATGTTATCCATCCCATCATTGCACTAAGATTAAATAATGAAAAAACAGTGCTCTACCCTTCAGAACATAGACTGTAAACACGAAAAATGAATGAAAAGTAGCAAACAGTAAACTTAGAATCCTGCATTACTAGAGAACAGCTAAGATTCATTTGTGAAAGCAGTACTATTAATGCCCAAGATGTGTGTCTGGACACTGAACAGAGTATTTGCCACTTCAAAATTCATCCAGTCACTGATGAAAAAACTGTGTTCTTATATACTGGTAAAAGGTGTGAGTGTCTAAAAACTGCTTGCACTGCTGTAAAAATTGATAAAAATGATGTTATATTAGTTAGAGTAAGTTTAAAGTTATCCTTCATTATTAATTTGAAATTAGAGAATACTACAGCGTATAGCTCTGTTAATCTCCCTATCAAATGTATGTGGTAAAGCATTGAGAGACACTTATTGTCCTAAGAGTTTGCATTAAGTAAAAGAATTTACTTATTTTCCAGGAAAGGGGGGAAATGAGACAGAGTAGAAATTTTCCAGGGTAGAAATCCATTTTGATTTAGGTGAAATGTTCATCTTTGAATTAAGTCTGTAGCTTGCTGTTTAGTCTCACTGCCTGTTCTCTTGAAGGGCCTGTGCTTAGAGAGACTGCTTCAGCTGAAGGATAAGAGATAAAGGGGGGAGGAGGAGAGCAGAGAGAGCAGGGTAACCTGACCCAAGAGTTCCTTCTGAAGAATTAGTAGCAAGTGTCACATGAAATCAGTAGAATGAATATGTATGAACCTGTTGTGAAATTATATGCATATATATTTGAGTGAGCCATAAAAAGAACCTGAAGTTCACAGAGGTACACTTGCCTTTTGAGGGGAGTAATCCCCGCATGCGTCCAGCGCTACAATAAACATACTGACTTTACAACTTTCACAAGTTGTGGAGCTTTTTTGATCTCTTCCACAAAACAGTAGAGACACCTGTGATCTTACTGATGACCTCAGTGGGAATCTGACGCCATCCATCTTGCAACTTTTCTCCCAGGAACTGGATCTCTCGGGCAAGTCCTTTGAGCCAGGTCCCAGCAGACTCTCGATGATTTTCTCTCCTTTCTCAAATACTTCCATTGTCGTGTTCCCCCACACAATGATATCATCGATGTGCTGCAGATGTTCCTGAGCTTCACCCTTTTCCAGTGCAGCCTGGATCAGTCCATGGCAGATGGTGGGGCTGTGCTTCCACCCCTGGGGCAGTCGGTTCCAGTTGTACTGCATGGCCCTCCAGGTGAAAGCAAACCGAGGCCTGCATTCTGCTGCCAGAGGAATGGAGAAAAATGCATTGGCAATGTCAATAGTGGCAGAGCACTTTGCTGCCTTCAACTCCAGCTCGTACTGGAGTTCCAGCATGTCTGGCACAGCAGATGCTGGTAATTGGCACTTGTTGCTCTTTCACCTTAAGGAGTCCTACTGCAGATGGGTTTTCTGATAGTCCAGGCAAGGTGTTCAATGGCTTCATGTTCTCAGCCTCTGCAGCACCTATGCCAAAAGCCCACCTGAGTCCTTTTGGGTCTTTGTAATAGCCATTCTGGAGGAAGTCTATGCCTCTGTTATTCTCTGTTCATGCTCTGTACACGGGGCCTCTGGGCCAGTCACAATAGGATGTTTCTGCTGCTCCTTCCCAGTCAGGATCACCTGGGCTCCCAACAGGGTCAATTGCTCTGATCCCCCCATCACCCCAGCAATGGAAACAGGTTCTGCCCCCACATGTCCCAATGGCATTAGGGTACACTGCACACCAGCATCAACTAAGGCATTGTATTTTCTGTGGCTCTGATGTGCCAGGCCATTAGATCCACACATTCCAGAAGATGCGGTTTTCCCGTGCCACTTCCTGGCTAGAGGCAGTGCCCTCCTAGCCCTGGTTATTATTTCTTTCCTGGGCATACACAGTAGAGGTTCCTTCAAGGGGATCTGACAGATCATACCCAGCAGCTCGGTCATGGGAGGTTGAGGCTGCCTTCCCTTTAGTGGAACTCCCTTGGTTAGTGTTTCCCTCCTTGAGTTGATGCACCCATGCTGCCAGGACAGAAGTGGATTTCCCATGCCACCTTCCCATGTCTTCCCCATGGTCATGAAAGAAGAACCACAGGTCAGCCCTTGGGGTGTACCTCTCTCTCTAGCTGGGGGACGCTGGGCTCTGACTTTGGGGCCTGTGACTGGCACAGGTGCTGCATTGATCTTCCTCTCCTCCTCCTTCATCTCCCTCATCTCCTCTTTGATCAGGTCCTTGATCACAGCAGAGACATGAGCCTGCATTGGGCTATTGATCATACTCTCACAATTTCTAACCTTGTTGGCGACAGAACCCACTGTCTCTCAGTAGTTTTCAGCATTAATCTTTGCAGTGAAGGTGGTGTATTGGGATGGCCCCAGATTTGCCAGACTCCACAGCATTTGCACTGTGCACCTGAGCTCATCAGGGTCATTATCATGCTGTCCATCCCTCCCAAAGAGTACCTCCAATACTGCCACTTCTCTCAGCTGTTGGATCCCTTCCTCCAGGGTCTTCCAGCACATTCTATGGTGGTGCTCCTGCATTCTATCCCTCTGGACAAACCTCTCTCTGACAGTCATGAAAAGCTGCTCTCAGAGGGAAAGGGACCATGACTCTCTTAAAAATACCTGATTCACACCTGAGACCTGGGTCAATGCTCATAAATTCCTTGCCTCACCACCATCCAGTTGCACTTCTGTACCCATAAGGTCCCAGACCCGTATTAACCAGGTTGTGTAAGCCTCACGTCCCCATCATACAATGTCTTTGTGCAGTTCACCCACAGGGACTTTCGTACATCAGGGACTCAGTGATGAAGTCAACCATTGGTTCTCCTTTGGGTTGTGAGGGCCCTCCTTTCATGTCCTTGTCTGGGTGCTCTGATTTCATCTTAGGTCTCCTTGTTTCCACAGGGGTGACTGCTGCTGGCTGTGACTGCCTTTGCAGTTCAGCTGGAACCTGGACAGTTGTAACATCTGTGGGTTCCACTGCTGCACCATCAGACTCTCTTTCTTTGAGGCAGGGGGAGGGTTTCTCAACACATGGGGAAATGTACTCCCTCAGCATCTGGCCCATCTCTTTCACCAGAACCCCCACCCAATCTGGGTGGTTCATTTCTGAGGTGGGCTGCAGGGCAGGGTCAGGCTATGGGGCAGCAGCATCCTTGTCTCTGGGGTAGGTGTCAGTGTGCTTATCCAGGTTAATCTTCCCTTATCTCTGAATGCTAAATAGAACAGGCTTACCAGCAACACCAGCAACTGTATATCATTAGCATTTTGAGTTGATCTGGACCCTTTGAAAACTGGTGGGGCAAGCTCAAAGAGCTGTGTGAAGGGTTGGGAGTAAATTTCCCCCAGTGTCATTTCCTCAGCAAGTACCATTATTAAAGAAACCCCAAACCCACACAGTGTGTGATAGCTCTGAATCCATGTGCCTGCCTTCCAAAGGAAGTTAAAGATCCATGAATTCCTCACCTCATTAAGCCATAAAGCAAACTGGATAATAGCCACAGCAGCCCTATTTATGGTTAGCCTGTGTTCCCAGAGATTGCCGGGGTGCTCCTGATGGGGCAGAAGGAAGAGCTCCAGGCCCTCCCTGAGGGTGAGTGAGGGCAGTGGGCTGTCAGTGGGGGCTGGCCAGGGAGCTGCAGTGCCCAGGCAGGGAGCCGCAATCCCTGCCCCGGCTGTGGTGGGCTTCACTCCTTGTGGGGACGAGGGGCGGCGTGGGCAGAGCACACAGAGATTTCAGGGACATTGGTGAGGGGATTCATGGCCAGCACCTTGCAGCTGATCCCCTCTGCCCCTCCTCTCCTGTGGCCATGGCAAGAGCTGGGTGGGATGGCCCTGGCAGGAAGGTCTCCTTGGATTCCTGCACATCCACGTTCTGACTGTGGCTCTGCTCCTCTCTCTTTCAGCCCTTCAAGCCCTGAGTGAAGACAACAGTCCCTCTCACATAAGCACATTTATACAGATGATTTTTGAGGGAAGAGCTGCAGAACTACTTCCATCTGCTGGCTCAGAAGAACCAGTATCTCTTGAAGACCTCCAGATCCCTTGGAGGGTGAGACCACATGGAGACCAGAGGAGACCAGCTGGAGCTCCAGGGCATAGCTGATCATTGGCACAGTTGAACTTGTGGGAATCTCCCATAGCTCCTGCCTTCTCCCTCCCTGTTGACAGCTTCCTGCCTCCAGCCCTCAGACCCTGCCCATCCCCTTTCTTCCCTCCCAGCTCATCCCTTTGCTTCACCTTCCATTAATAAACAGTTTGGCTTCTTCGCTTTACCTGCATCTCCCTGGAGCTGGAGCAATGCAAATCCGGAGCCCTGGGACACACAGGCCCTTCCTGCCATTCTCTTCCATGCTGTGTTTTTTGCACAGACACAGAGGAACGAGGGTAGATCAGGCTGGAAAGGTCCCTGTGCTGGAGGTCCAGTTCCACAACACTGTGGAGCTACAGATCTTGCTGTGCACCCTGGAGCCCCTGGACTTTGGAAGAGCCAACCTGAGGATGCTCTGAACCCAGCGGTGAGGGACTCCATGGCAAGCATCCACAGAGGGCAAAGAGCTTGGAATGCTGGAGGGTTTCAAGAGCAGCTTCCTGAAAGCACAGCAGAGCTCCATCTCTGCACAGGATCAGGGTCTCCATCCCCCTGTGTTCCTGCATCGCTCGCTACCTGCTCCGGCTGCTCAGCACACAGGAGCCACGCTGGGAGCTGCCCGCCCTGGCCTTCCTTGTGGAGGTGAGCCTGATGGCCAGCGCTGCCTCGCTCAGCTGCCTCCCAGCTCTCTGCCCTCTCGGAGCCGCAGCTCCCTGGGACGGTGCCCGTGCCCTGTGCTGCTGCCTGGGCACAATCCTGTGCGGTTCTGGGATCCTGCCAGCCAGGTCTCCTGTCACTGCCCTGTGCCTTTCAGGTCCTCGCGTGCCTGGATTTGAGTGAACGTGGTGCTAATAGAGTCCTGCAAGTCTTGTCAAGGCAGCTGCAGAGCGAGTGCAGGGAGAGGCGTCGCCTGGCACTCAGGGCCCTTCTCGAGCTCATTGAGGAGCCCTCTATGGTGAGAAGGGGGCAGCGGCTGAGGCTGAGCTGGGGAATGCTGTCACTTGGGTTTGGCTGGGCTTTGGGTGCCGGGGCAGCTGCTCCCAGCTCTCCTGCCTCCCAGTTCAGCTGCCCAAGTGCTTCGGGACAGACCTCTGGCCTCCAGGCCCTGCAGCAGCAGGATGGCGTTTCACCAACTTGTGTTCCGCACAGACCGAAAAAATGTGGAGCCTGACTGAAAGTCTTGTGAAGCTCCTGTGGGACACAGATGGAGAGATAGTTAGCATGACAGTCATGCTTCTCAGCTTTATCATCTTGGACAATGACATGCTGATACCCAGCCCCATCACACTGCAGCTGCTTGAGGCGCTCCTGCCACTCTTTGACCACGTAAGGCTCGCTGCCCCCAGCCACGGCCACTGGCTGCTGCCTGCACACTTTGTGCCCTGTGGATTGGCAGGCCTGTGCCAAGATGAGCCCCATGCACGCAATGCTGAGTTTTATTTTTCTTCCTTTCATACAGAACAATAGCCAGGTGCAGCTGCTCTTCATATTGCTCTTCCGAACATTGGTGACTCTTCCACTGGAAAAGGGAAAAAAGGACCTGAAGACACCCTTGTGCCAGAGCCTGCTGCCACTCTTCTTCCACTGCCATAATGACAATCAGCTTGTGGCACAGGTGAGGACTCATGGGCTTCTGCTGTCCCCCTAGCAGGGGGCTCGGCTGCCTCCTGCACTGCCGCCTGCCGGGCTGCAGCCTCCTCCAGGCCTTGGCATTGGGACACGGGTCCTGCGCCCTGGGCTGTGGGGCCATCTCCGCATCTCTGCTGCTCTCCAGGCTTCTCGGGAACTGCTGTTTTGTGTGGCCAATTTCCTGAATAGGAGGGATCTTGAAACACTGGTGAAGAACCAGAAGCTGTGGAATTTCACTGAGTGCCTGGTAAGGACAGCTTATAAGGCCCAGCCTCAGCCTGGAGAAGCCCCCAGAGCGCGGGGCTCAGAGTGCGGGGCTGGCAGCTGTGCCCCTGCCCGCTGCTGCACCCAGAGGCCGCACGGGCTCTTCTCCAGGCTCCTGTGGGCCCGAGCCGGGGGCCGATGCAGTCCCGGCCCGGTGGGGCTGTGGGGCAGGCCGGCACCGCGGCTCCCCGGGCAGCAGCCGGCCCTCTGCCCCCTCCAGCGGCTGCTGGCCGCGCCTCAGGGCTGTGCGGGCAGGGGAGGCCGGGGCTGGGCGCAGGCAGCGCCCGCCCGAGGGGCTGAGCCCGCGCCAACCCTTCCCTCCTGCCGCTCTCTCCAGCTGGCAGAGGACAGCAGCAGAGCGGCCAAGCACCTGCGCTGGGCCTTGCCATACCGGCAGAGCCCACAGAAGTCCCTGCAAGTGCTGGCCATCAGGTTCATGGGTGAGCCACGAGCCCGGGCTCCCTCCCCGGCCCGCCGCAGCTCGGCCCCAGCCCCGCCTGCTGCCCTGGCAGCGCCAGCCGGGCCCGGCGCCGGGGAGCCCCGCCCGGCCTCGGCGCTGCTGCCGCCCTCTGGCAGCCGTGCCCTGGGCCGGCAGCGTGTGGCAAGGGCCGGGCTGAGCCCTGCCGGGCCAGCGGGGCGTGTGGCCACAGCGCCGGCAGCGCCGCTGGCAGGGAGCTGTGCCGCTGGGGCCGTGACAGGCTCTGTGTTCCCAGGGATGGCCGGGCAGCACGTGAGGGGGAAGAAGGAAGAGCTCCGGTTCATCTGCTACAGTGAGTGAGGGCAGCGGGCTGGCAGCGGGGGCTGGCGGGGGGAGCTGCAAGCCCTTCCCCGGCTGCGGAGGGCTCTGCTCCCTGTGCGGCCGAGGGGCGGCGTGGGCAGAGCACACAGAGATTTCAGAGCCACGTGGGGGATTCGTGGCCAGCAGGTTCGTGCTGGTCCCGTTGGTCCCTGCTCCCTCCTGGCCATGGCTAGAGCCGGCTGGGATGGCCCTGGCAGGGGGCTCTACTCGGGTCCCCTCAGGTCTGGGATCTGACTATGGCTCTGTTCCTCTCTTTCAGCCCTTGAACAGCTGACGGAGGACATCAGCAGTGCCGTGTCAGATGTGGCACTTCAAACATTCTATGTTCTCCAGTCACTACAGAGTGAGCAATCTTCTGTCTTCCAGAGGCTGCAGGATCAGCTCCTCAGGGCATGGAGGACACAGCCTCATCTGTCAGGGCTCGGCTGTCTGCCCTGCTGGAGCTCTGCAGAGAGCTGAGCCCAGAGGCTCTGTCTGCTGGGGCCACTTGAACCAGTGGGAATTTTCTATTTCTTTGAGACTGTTCTTCTTTTTGTTTTTTCTTTAGTATATAAATATAGAGTGTGTTGTAATACACAGACTCCCAGGATCTTTCTTTTGCTTCCCAGGGTCTCCAGGGCATAGGGGAAGAGGGGAAAAAGGGTGCTTGGGCTCGGCAAGCTGTCCAGGCATGCAGTGTAGCAGAGAAAATAGCCAGAAGCCTCCAGGACTTTGGTGGTTCTGCTGAAGCCTTTGTGCTGCCAACAAGCAGGTGGTCAGGGGCCAGAGCTGTGGGGATCCCTGTGAGAGCTGTGCCTGGAGATGGCCACAAGCCCTGTGCCAGGCAGGAAGCGCCATCCGTGTCCTCCTACCCGTGTGGTGCTGCCTGGATTGCTGAGGGCTCTGAGGTGCCTCTGGATGGGGCTGCTCTGGAGCTGCTGTGGGGCTGCGGCGCTGCTGCCGGGCAGGTTGGCCGGGCTGGGGGAGACCCTTAGGGGACGAGGCCATGAAGGGATGAGGGGCTGAGGGAGCCCTGACAGGACACGGCAGTGGGAAGGCACGAGGGGGATGTGTGAGGGAGTGGGAGGCTGTAATGTTGGCTGGAGGGGGAATGAGTTGGAGACAAAGAGACCACTCACCTCGATGTTCATGTGGCAAACAGAGAGCGTTTATTCTCAAGCCCTTCCTTCTAAAGGGCCTTTGAAAAGCCCTGTCTGGATAATTTCATTGCTCTGATCTCTATGCTTTGTCAGACTCTGGCCAGTGAAATTCTGCAGCCTTGGGGGAGATGTGACAGGGCGAGGCCCCTGTCAGTCAAACCAGGGGCTGGTGCAGTCACACAGCACTAGCCAGCCTGCACTGTGACACACAGCAACAGAGTGCAAGGCACAGCTCCGGGTGCTCCCCAGGAACCTCAGCTCTGGGAGCACTGTCTGCCCCAAGGTCCAGGGGCTGCAGTGGGAGCCCCACTGGGCTCTGCCCTGGGGCCATCCTGCTGGGACAGCTGGAAACAGGGAGCATTCCCTTGCCACAAAGAGCCAAGCCAGGGCTGAGGGGCAGCTGCTCCAGCCCAAACTGCATTGTTGTGTGCTGTGCTCTGGGGTTGGGGCTCCCTGCACAGGGCACTGGACTGGTGTGCCAGAGGAGACAGAGAAGCTTCAGCTTTGGCATCACTGAGGTGGGTGGGTGGGCTGGGAAGAGTGGGGAGGCTCAAGGGGATTCAGAGAGCTCATCCTGCTGCAAGGACGAGGAAAAAGGGAAGTGGGAACTCAGCAGTGAACAGACCTGAGGGCAGGAGAGTGACTCTGAATTACACTAAAATCCCATTGACATCTGAGACATTGCTGCTTCTCAGCCAGTGACAGGAAGAATCCCCTAAGCCTGGGGCTCCCTCTTCCCTGTTGTGAGGGACATCAAGGAAGGCAACAGTGTGATGGAGACTGCAATGGGCTGGGAACTCAGTGCGGGAAAAGAGGGAGCAGTTGGAAAGTAAAAGAGAACTTTTACTGGGGGAGTGAACTGTTCATAGAAGGGCTGAGCTACAGCTTGAGCAAGCTGAGAAATGTCATTTGAGGTCATCCCATTTCAAAAGTTATTGAACAAGTTTAGTTTTTGAGGGGTGTCATGTTTTCACTTGGAGGTGAACACACTGCCAACTTGAGCTGTGTTGCCAAAATGCTCAAGTGAGTCTGTGCTACAGGTCACACCATTTCTTCTTTGGCAGATTCTGGCCCGGTGCTGAGCCCCAGCACAGCCCTGGCAGAGCCCAGAGCAGCCTCAGCATCCGCAGAGCCCGGCTGCAAGGAGAGAAAGCAGAAAGCGCCCGTCAGCTGAAGGCTCCTGTGCCCTTGTCCCAGCCGCCCGCGGTGCCCAGGCCATGCTGGCCGTGCTCAGAGCGGTGCCCAGAGCTGCCCATCACTGCTGCCTTTGGCAGGAGAGCAGGAGGGCAGGACATGTGCCCAGCCTGCAGCCAGCCAGGGCACATCCACCTCCTCAGCAGCTGCCCAGAGCAGGATGCTCCTGTGCTCGCTGCCATCTCCCAGAAGCTCTGATGCCACCATGCCAAGCAGACGGGGACCCACCTCACACCATCCCCTGCTGGAAGAAAAGCTGGTCCCAAACGATGTCCTCAGCCTTCTCCAAGGACACGGCCCATCCATGCCAAAGCTGATCCCAAGCACTTCCTGATCCAGAATGGAGCCCACCTGGAACGCTTCCTCTAGAAAAACAAACAACCAATTATTGAAAATAGATTACAGACAAAAAGGGAAAACAAGGTAAAAAATATTATCTCTGCCAGGGGCTTGAGAAAAGTCCAACCCCTGCATGCCAGGGAAAAACCCACCCACAGGTGAGGGAAGCCCAGGCTTTCTCCCTTTCCCCCCTGCACTGCCCCTTACAATAACGGTGATCCCACAGCAAACAAGGGCAGTGGAGCAGCCCAAGGCCTTCCTTGCCTGCACAGCAAAGCAGCCCCTGCACAGGTTCTGGAGTCCCACCTCTGCTCCTGCCATGGGGTTTGTTTGTGTTGGGCTGGCTGCCCCAGCCCCAGCTCCAGCCCAGGGCACGGTGGGTTCTGGGGGCTGTTGGCAGGGCCAGGAGCCCACTCCCATTTCATACCCAGCCCAGCCCATTCCCCCAGCCCTGCCAAAAGCAGCTGGGCAGCCGACTGAATGATCAGCTGCATCTGCCCCAGCAAAGGGGGAAACTTTGGTTCCTGGCCAGGCTGTGCAATGCCCAAATCTGGGAGCATCCCCCTCCGTGTGGACTCATCTGCAATTTCGCTGTGGAGCCTGGCTTTGGAGAATGTGCCAGAATTGAAGTTCATCATCTTCAGATGGCCAGTGGCCAGGTCCACAAAGAGGTTGCCATCCCTGATGTTGTCCTCGCTGTCTCCAGAAGCAGCTGCCCCACCTAGTACAGCTTCTCCAGGGGCTCCTTCTCCTTCCCTGGGGTGAGACCAGGCTCTCAGGGTTCTGCCCAGGGCCCCAGCTGTCAGGGAACCAGGACAACCAAATCAAGTTGTTGTGCTACTGGTGCTGGGCAGAACAGCTCAGCTCCAGCACAAGGGCTGTGTGCTCCCATCTGATGAGCCCTGGGCAGTGACACAGGCAGGACAAAAAAGGACAAAAAAGTCTGGGTTCCTTTGCTTCTCATGGCCAAGGCATGTGTGGAGCTGGAACTTACCAGGGCCCTGCATCACAGTGTGCCTGTGGCTCTCTCCCTTCTTCTAGGGCAGAAGAATATCCTGCATCCAAGGGTCACAGAGCAGCTCTTCTAAGGAGGGCCTTTCCACGTCCAGCATGGATAAACACCGCCTGATCAGATCTTGGCACTCTGGGCAGAGAAACCAGAAACCACTGGTCACTTGGAGAAGGCTCCTGTTGGCTTTGCCCCACTGTTCCCGTGCCCAGGCCATGCTGGATGTGCTCAGAGCTGGGCCTAAACTTTCCCATCCATTCCCTGGTTTGGAGGAGAGCAGGAGAGCAGGACATGTGCAACCTCCTCAGCAGCTGCCAGAGCGGGATGCTCACGAGCCTGCTGCTGTCTCCCAGCACTGGTATTCCCCCCATGCCCAGAGATGAGGATCTACCTTGAGAGAGCCTTTGTGGCAGCGAGAGCTGATGGTCCCAGCTGATCTTCTTTCCTGTCCTGAAGGGGTGCTCCCCGCAGACCATCTGGTGCAGCAGGATGCCTAGGGACCAGATGGTAGCTGGCTTGCCATAGTACCAGCCAAAGTGGGTCCGTTCTGGGGGGCTGTATGACCGTGTTCCTATGGAATACAGATGGAGTTCAGCAGGGGGATGCTGCTGCTCCCAGAGCCTGGCCCCAGCATCCCTGGGCCTGTGGGGGCTGCCCCAGTGGCACACGGGGTGACCGCTGCCCTCTCGCCAGCACCTGGGACTTGTGTACGGACTTGAGGTTCGAAAGGAATCCACTGGTGTTGTTAGAGGGCAGCAGAAGCCTTGGCAAGGTCCAAGCATGACAAGGAAAAACCCACTTAGTGTTGGGGAAAAACCATGCCTTCATCCTCCCTGCCTGCATTGCCCCAAGAAACATTATGAACCCAAGACAAACCAGGTGAGTTGAGCAGTCAAAAGCCCTTTCTCACCTGCACACAAAACTGGCTGGGGCACAGGTTCTGGCAAACCCTCTCTGCTACCCCCACCCACGGGTGTTTTTGTTGGGCCGGCTGCCCCAGCCCAGGCCCAGTCCTGGGCAGAGTGGTGGGCAAAGGCTGCCAGCAGGGCTGGAAGCTGGGTCCCCACTCAGCCATGCTCAAAAGCAACTCAGCCGAAGACTCAGAGCTATGAAGGACAGCAAAAGGGAGAATCCCCCGTGCTACACCCAGCTTGGGCTGTGAGATGTTGGGCCATGAGATGCTGGGACCAGGAGCACACCCCTGCATGGGCTCACCTGCAAAGTGAATGTAGGCTGTGTCTTGCAGGTAGGTGCCACAGCCAAAGTCAATCAATTTGGTCTGGCCTGTGGCCAGGTCAACCAGGATGTTCTCTGGTTTTATGTCTCTGTGCAGGACCCCGCAGCTGGTGCAGTGCCGCACGGCCTCCAGCACCTGGCGGAACAGCTCCCGCGCCACCTCCTCGGGCAGGAACCCCCGTCCCCGAATGAAATGCTTCAGGTCCTGAGAGCGCTCCGGCCGCTCCATCACCATCAGGATGTCGTTGGGGAGCTCACGCCATTCCAGCAGCTGGACCACACCAGGGAAGCCAGTGGACACCTTGGCCAGCAGCACGATCTCCAGGGGTGCGCTGGTGCCGTCGGGCTGCGGGAGGAGCACGATGCCGTCAGTGGGGCTGATGCCGTGCCGGGGCTCAGCAAGCCTCAGCCAGCCCAGGATGCTCTGTGCCCTGCGCTGGCCCAACGCCCGCTCTCCCTCCAGGCGTCCTGGTGGCTCCCACCCTGCCGGGCCTCAACTCATCCCCGCCCGGCACGGCCCGGCTTCTCCCGCTGGCCCCGCTCACTCACCAGCTTGTCCCAATGCCGGACGCAGTAACGTGGCACCCTTTTGATGGCCACCTGCAAGCCAAGGGAAGCAGCGGGTTCAGCTCGCCGTCCGCGCTGCCCAGCCCCATCCTCTGCCCTCTTCCTCCTCCTCGTTCCCCCCTTCTCCTGCGCCCGCCGCCGGCCCCGCCGCTCACCGGGGCGCCGTCCGAGAGACGCGTGGCCGCGAAGACGCTGCCGAAGCCGCCGCGCCCCAGCAGCGAGCCCACCCGGTATTGCTCCTTCAGGCCCTGCTGCGCCTTCCCTGCCGGCGGGACGCGGCTGGCAGCGCTCGGCCCGGGGCCGGCAACGGCCCCCGAGCGCCCCTCAAGGGCCCCGGGCCGGCCATCCCCGGGCGTTCGCTCCCTGCAACGGGACAGCGGCGGCTCGGGGCCGGCGGCCGCGCTGCCGAGCGGCGGAGCTCGGGCCGGGCAAGCCGCAGCGGAGGCGGCGGGAGCGGCCGCGACGCCTGTGTCCTCCGCGGGCCCCGGCAGGAACCGGGGCCGGGGCCGGGGCCGGTGATGGGGCCGGGGCCGGGGCCGGGGCCGGGGTCGTGTGCGGTGATGGGGCCGGGGCCGGGCTCGGGCCAGGCGGAGCCAAAGGGAGGCGATGCCGCCCCATCCCCAGGAACTGATGCCCGCCCAGCAGCGCCACCGCCAGTACGACCAGAGCCGGCCGGAGGCGAGACCGCGGCGGGACGCCCGGGGCCGGGGACGGGGCAGCCCCGCCCGGTGCCGGGGGCGGGCCGGGGGCATGGTCCGGCCGGGAATGGAGAGAGAGAGACTGGGAGAGGAGGGGCCCCCGGTAAGGGAGACCGGGAGAGGTTGCGGGACTGCGGGAGAGGAGAGGAGAGGACAAGCAAGAATCTAAAATGTCGCTGCTATCGCTGCTGCTGCCGCTGCTGCCGCCGCCGCCGCTGCTGCTGCTGCAACTGAAGCACCGGGGCCGTTTTTCCCCGTGTCCGTTTGTCCGTTGCCTGCTCACCCCCGCGCCCAGCCCAACGCTCCCCGGGGGCAGCCCCCTAGCCTGTCCAAACACGGGAACTTTGCCGTGTTCAGCCAAGACCCAGAGTCTGCACTCCTGCACAGTGGCACAGGAATCCCCTCGGTCGCTGCTGTGCATTGTCCCTGCTGAGGGTCAAACACTATCGGAACGCATTCCCTGAATGCAGAATTTGTACCTGACCCACAACTGCACTTACCTCTCCAGCATTGCTCTCCAAGAAAACCAGGGGAAGGCAAAGTGTGTGTAGCTCATGGTATTTGACAGTGTCTAAAACCTGCTAAGTCATGGATCTTTTAGGTGACATCCATTTGGAATTAATGGGATGGAGAATTAGTGCAAGATGGAAAAGGGGAGCATAAAAATAAAAAGAGTAAAATGTCTTGGATTTGTTCTCCCCATTTTAATTTCATTTCTTACAAGCTGTTTCAGTTTTCCCATCATCTTCTCCTCAGTCCTGTTTGCTCTTTCCAAGAACCTTTCCTGGAGAACGAGGTGCAGCTTCTGTCACAAGATGTGCCACCAACTGCAGCTTCTCTTGTCTTTCCACACCGTGCGTGCAGCACAAATCTTTCAGCAAAGAAAGACTAAGGTTTGAGAACTTGACAACTTGTTCTTTCTTTTCCTTGTGGGCTGGGCTGTTGTGCCATTGGTCAGGTTTTCTTTGTTCTACCCTAAGAAACCATGACGGGCTCCCAGGAATTGTTAGGGAATGCAAGCCTGACTGAATGCCCAGAGAGAATCTCCAGAGCTTGCAGCCAGAAATGGAGAGCTGTGTGATAATCTTTCCATCATCCCCATGGACACCTTGAAAATGATCTAGAAGATGAAAATGGGCTGACAGATGGAATTTGTTTCTTTGTCTAGTTCTGCTGCCTCTACATCTCATGCACTGATAAAAATCAGTTCATGGAAAGCAGCAGAACAAACTGGACCTCTCAGGAGATGAGTGAAAGAATGTGTAAAGGAGAAATGCAGGGAATGACCTGGTGAACTTTGTCTGTAAGAAGGGTCATTTTTCCTAATAATTTCTAATCCATTCCCTCTGCTATTTTCCTTCTTACAAGGCCATTTTCACCCCAGATTCCCCATGAAATGGAACCCTGAGCTTGTGGAAGTTCCTGAAAGATGCCCTGTTCCTCTGCAGGGAGCCTGAGGCTGAAGCAGGAGCCTGAGCCCTCCCTGGGGCAGCCTCCTCCGAGCTGGAATTTGTGGCGTGCTGGGAGAGGAGGAGGAGGAGGGGGAGAAGGCTGGCGCTGTGTGGCAGGAGCAGGAGGTTTGGGCAGCAGGACATTCCGTCTGCGCCGCTGCCCCGCAATGGGCGGCCGTGCCCGGGGCTCTGGGCCTGGCCCCGCGTGCGCTGAGCTCCCGACACTGCGGGAGCTGCCTGGGCTGGGCTCAGCTTCCCGCTGGGACTGGGCAGCAGGCTGGGCTCCAGCTGGGATCAGCAGCAGCTGGGAATACCTCTGGGCATCTCCATTTGCTGCTGCTGCTGCTTGGAAGAAACAAGGAAGGGAGTCAAGAAGTTCTGGCTTTTCTTCCTCCTGGTGGATTTTTTCATTTGATTTGACACTTGAGAGGCAATTTCTATGATGGCCTCTGTCAGTTGATTTTATTTCAGCAGCAGCAGCAGCAACAGGGCTGTGTTTGTGCACTGCAAATGTGGCCTGTGAGGCTGCTTTATTCTCCTTGACTTAGTGCTCAGGGATTTGTGAGTATTCAAGATGTGCTAATCATGGTGTCTGCAAGAAAAAGCCCAAGTTCCTGTCATGAAAGCACTCTGGGAAGCACTGATCGAAAAAGGCAGTTGCCCTTTTACAGATAAAATTCAAGTGGCAAGCAGAAGAGGGACAAGAGCAGCCATGATCTCCAATTCCCAAGGCAAAGGCGCCAGCAGCCTCCTGCTGTCCCCTCAGGGTGAATAAAACAGTGCTGAAAACAGCGCTGGAACCTGATCCTGATCCTTTCTTGCTCTGCAGGCTGGGTCAGGGCAGCTCTGGAAGTGTGGTGCAAAGTCTGATCCTCAATCTCCTGGCAAATGACAGAGCTGAGCTGATCTCAGCCTGGAATCCCTGTGGATTGGCAGCAAGGACTCCTACCAGATGCAACTCCTGTGTTTGCAACAAGCACAGCAACCACTGGCAGGGAATGATTTTCTCTTCATCCTTCCCACTTTCCAGGTATTTCTCTAGGAAAATCCACTCTCTGCAGGGGACAGGGCAGTAGAGATGGAAGGTTCTGTGTGCCTCAAAAAGCCATCAGCCTGTTCACCCCACAGCTCTGCCACTCACAGCCACCAGTTCTCCACAGAGCAGCAGCAAACTGGTGACTCCTGGCACTGCCTGTGCTCTGAACTGAGAAGTGTGGATCAAGCTTCAAGTGTTTTCTAGTGGGAAGTATTTGACACAGTTCCCTCCAGATTCTGGTTCTGGGTCAGTCCCACAGCAGCTCTGGGGAGTGTTTCTGTCTACAGAGTCTCCCCAGGCTGCAGCTGGAGCTCGGGGCCTCCTTCCAAACTACAGCACAGTAAAAGATATGCACTAAGGTCCCAATGGAAAATCCTCTGCTGAGCCTTCTTGAGTGTCTCTCAACTCCTAATTCTGATTGCAAAATGCTATTTAGGAAGATCAGACTGATCAAAACCAGGACATTTTGGTGGGTTTTTGTAAAAATGCTTTTGAATCTTTAAGATGGAGGGGTTTTCACTGAGGTCATTAATCCTCTTACAAGTTTCTCAGCATGCTGTTGTTTTGACTTTCCACTGTTACCTCCTGCCAACTCTTACCTGCCCAGAGCCAATTGTTTAGCTGACAGCTGCCATGCCCAGGTGCCACTTGCTGAGCATCACCTGCATGAGGCCTCAGGTGCTCCCTAAGGAAAACTCCCTTCTTCATATTCTTTGCAGAACCAGGGAAGATCTTGCTTGCTCAGCTGGGCAGTGGAAGAGTTTCTATTCAAACCTACTCTTTGTGGCATCACTGATGTATTTTTGACTCAGAGAAATCTGTTTATGTTCTGCTTTTAAATGAAGAGTGAGCAGCTCCATGAGCAGCACCACAGCAGAGGAAACACAAACAGGCTGTTACTCAAACACCATCTCTGAAGGGATTGTGCTCTGCTTTTCAGATGAGATGAAGAGCTCAATTACAGTAGAGAAAGAGGCTTTCATTAAATCACAGATAGAGCATAATAAGGACAAATCACAAAGCTCTTCAGAAGCAAATCTGTGTCAGACTGCTGGATAAGGAGGCCCTTTAGGGGAGGCCTTCAGAGGTTTCTCCTGCCCTTCTGAAGAAATGAGTCCTACACACCTCATCTCACCATGTTTTTGAGGAAAGCACACAACCAGAATCCTATGGGGCATCTCATTCTTGGAATGCCTCTCTTCCAGGGGCAGAGATGAGCAGTATAAGCAGCTCCCCCCTCATGTCTGTACTGAGTGGGGTGAAGCCTCAGGGTATGTGAAATACAAAGCTGTGTTTGGTGTCAGGTACAGACAGGCAATGTGTGTATTTGGGATTGCGATGTGTGTGCACACCGACCATGGGACAGCTGCGAATTCTAACAATAACTGAGGAAAGTAAAGCATGGAAGAAGGCCTTTGAACCTGTCTTTTGTTTGCAATTAACCTGGATTGATTTAGGAGCATTTGAATTAAAGCATTAAGGATGTTGTTTTTTGCTTGTAGTCAGGCCTTAAAGAGTGCTGCAATAATTGAAACTATGGCTTTGGAATATATAGAAAGGAAAGATGCTTATCTCACACCTTAACAAAACCGAGAAAAACAGCTTGAGAAAGGGAGATGAACATCATCTCAAGGATTTATAATTTCGGCCAAGGGAAGCTGGACATCACTGTTATGAGATTTATAGTCATTGTAATTAAAAACGTGGACCCACATCTGGGGAGCTGGACTTCACCAGATAGGATTCGTCTTTATTCTTGCAGAAACTGGACCAACATCTGGGAAACTACCAACACCATCTGGGGATCCTCCTTTTTGGGACGCATCCTGAAGAAAAACTAAATCACGATAGTGTATAGAATTGTGATGTAAAAATTGGGAATAGGAACTGCTGATGAGTAAAAAAATTGGAATAGAAACTGCTGAGAAAGCTTCTGAGTACCCCTAAAAATACCTTTAAGCCCCAAATACTGGGGTGCAGTCGGAAGGAAAACTTCCCCCACTGTACCCAGCGCTGTTTTGCTCATACTTTACCATATTAATTAATAAATTGATTGTTGCTTGAATATTGGCCTAGTCAACCTTCTCATTTATAACAGTCAGTGCTGATGTGCACAGTTTAGAAGTGCAATAGTTTGTTCTGCTAACACAGAAAAAGCCCAGAAGCTCAGTGTTGTCTCAGTCCCACACTGGTATGAGGAGATGACATGTGGAGTTTAAAGAATTTTAAGGCCCAGCAGCTAAGGGATGAATCAACTACCTAAAGCCAGACTCCAGACATAACTGTTTCATTTGAGCCCTCCTGCCAGGCTCTCCTGTCTGCAAAAGCCTCCACCAAGAAACCTGCAGATAAGGAGGTGAGGAAAGAACAGATTCCAGCCCCTCACGCAGAGGAGAGAGCTCAGAGACTCTCAAGGCAGAGAGATCCCTCCCTGAGCAGCCAGGCTGCCCAAACTTTCAAAATCAAAGCTCCAGTGTGCAAATCCCACAGACAGAAATAGCCACTGGCCTCTGGGTTTGCAGGTGACTGTACAAGTGTGAACCTGGAGCTGAGGGATTGGATGCTTTGCCCTCCCCAGAAACCCAAGGCACTGCATGGCAGAGCTCAAAGTGGCCAGCAAAGGGTTACAGGGCTGCCCAGAATCCTGCACCTGGGAAAGGGCAAGTCCAGGTTCAGTCACAGAGTTGTGCCCCCTTGGTTTTGTTCCCTTGTTATTCTGCTCTCCTGGAATATATTATGGTTAATTAAAGGCAGTTAGCTCTTTGGATTGTAAGCAGCTGCTGGTGAAAATAACCCCAAACTACTGTTGCCCTTTGAAATGCCAGCCAGGGGAATCATTGAAATTCACTTTGAAAAGACATCCCCAAACCTCCTAATCTGTTGATGAAAACAGTCAAGGAAAAGTCAAGCAAAAAAGAACAAACAATGTTTTTCAGGACGTTTCACGACTTGGGCAACTGCAACCCCCATAAGCATTAGGATTGAGGATTGTCATTCCCACAGCAGGAAACCTTTCAAAGTCTCCAAAACTTTCACTGAAAAGCAGTGCCAGAATGCCCCAAAGCTGAACAACAATCCCATGAAGGGATAATATTTCCAGCAAGGCCAGGATGAGATGAGTAGGAGAGGATGACTGGGACTTTTGAAAAGCCAGACCTCAGAGCTGAGACAGGATTTAATCCTCATACCCCTCTGGTTATCCAGAAAAGGACCAAGACATGTGAGGGAGCTCAGAAAGCCAGAGTGCTCAAAACAGCAGCAGGTACCCAGAAGGAAGAAGGGGAAATACATCTGGATACTTCCTAATGCTCTTTTGGACTGACCTGGTGTTTGCTGCAGTGACTCACAGAAAACTTGCTCTAAACATGGGTGGCAGAACTGAAAATGCTGACTGGTAAGCAAAAAAAACCAATGAAGAGCAAATAGGAGTGAGTGTAGTCCCAAGGTCCTGGAGAAGAGCCCCAAAAGGCCAGACATGATGTAATATCATCCATAATGGGAGTAAAACACATGTTGCTATTCATCATGTATCCAAAGAATTACAGAATGGTTTGGGTTGGAAGGGACCTTTAAAGGTCATCTGGGATGACAGACTATTGAAAGCAAGAGAAAAACAGTATCTGAAGTGCCAGGGAAAACTCTATTGAAAGCAAGCTAAGATTAGAGCCAAAACAGCAACATCTTCTCTTTGAACTCAAGATTTTTCAATAACTAATGCTGTCTGGTACTGAGGGGCACACTGAGCCAGAATCCCTCCACTCCAGTTTTGCCATGCCCTGCTATCAAAGCTCTCCATGCTGCCCAGCTCCTGCAGAACTGGACTTTGTGGGGTGAGCCCAGCATGGCAGCAGCCCAGGTGAAGCTCCACCTCAGAGAAGAGCAGCACCACTCCTACAAAAGAAAGCTGTTTTTACCTGACCATCAAGCAACACTAAACTTCTCTGGGAAGCACTGGATGCAGGAAAATCAGGGACAGAAAAGGGATGTGTCTGTGGAGCAGAGGGATGGTTCAAATTGTCATTAGGTTGTTAACAGCTGCTTTCATTAGTCTGCCTACAGACCATCATAATTACTTAGTAGCTACTGCAGGGTGAAAAGCCATTTCAGTTTATTAACATTCTCAGAGCTGCAAACCTGTCAGTGAAATTATTTTTAAGTGGCTTGTAAAGTTTGTCTCCTCTCAAAGGATGTGTCAGACTGATAGAGCAGGGTGTGAAATTTATGCCCAATAAAAGGGAAATGGAATGCAGTTCAATAGCACTTGAAATGTTCTGCTCTGAGAAACTGTCCCCAAAGTCCAGGTGGACCTTTCTCCATTGAAACTCTTAGAAATTCGTAGAAGCTCTAATTTTAGCATTAATTTTACAGGAGCATTTATAGCCCAAGGGTCAAGAACAAAGCCATAAAATCATGCTCAAGCCCTGAGTTTTCTCCAACCAGAGGTAAACTTGTATCTAAAGGTCTGTTTGGAGCCCAGGACTACTAAATTTCCTCCAGTAGAATTCTGTTATAAAGCTTAGCCTGCAATGAAGGTAGACTTTTATCTTAGCTTAGTTATATATTCCCCTAAACCAGCATCAATTATAATTTCCCCACTCTAATTCATGGTTTGTCCACTCCTAATTACTCTTTTTTCTTGCCCTAAGTGCAATCCCTACTCAGACAATAGGTTTGATGGCTCCCATTAAATTTATTATTCTAGAGACATATATTGGATGAAAGTTTACCTGAATGAAAGCTTTATCCAGCTCCTGCCAGAGCTAATGGAGAAGATACTTCAGTTTATTCAAAGCAGCTGTTATGTCAGAAAGAGGATCATGCTTAAATGATAATAAAAGTTCTGCCAGAAACAGTATTCCTTTGTTTCTCCCAATCCTTCAGTAAAAGCCCTCAGCCCTTAAGAACTTTTTTAATCATTTCTGGTATTCACTTCATGGCCAATTATGAAAGGAGCTCTGACCCTGCAGTGCAGTTAATGACCATCTCTGACATATTTCTTACATGTCTATTTTTCCAACATTTTCTTTAACAGGAGCTAACCAGGTGCCTTGCCCTTTTTATCTCCTCTTTAATCCATTTACTCTCATCCTCCATGGCACAGCACACGATGTTTACCCAAAACCAGCCTGCACCAGCCACTATTTCACAGCTCACCCATCAAATCCCAATCTTTTACACTTCCACCTCTTCATCTTCCCATCCAGGGAGGGCAGTCAAGGTCAGCCAGATGCAAACCAGGTGTTTGAAGCTGAGGTGTGATGAGGCAGTGATTGCTTGATGAGCACAGCAGGAGGAAAGGTCTTGGCTGTGCCTGGGTTCTTAAATCATCCTCAGTTGTGCTGGAAAAAAAGGACAGAGCAGTGATGCTCCTCTCACCAGCTTCCCCATGGCATTAATCCTGTCACAAAGTTAAAAACAGCCAGGTCACACATCTTCTCTTACTCTGATTCCTACTGGGATGACAACACTGAAAAATAGAAAAAAATACAATTATCAGTGAGTTTTATTGTGTGAGCTCAGGATTCCCCATGCTCTTGCAAAGGGGGAAATGTTCATCAGGCAAAGGACATGAGAAGGAGCCTCAACTTGTCCAAAATCCTACTAAAAATATTTTTTCCTATGGCAACCTTCACCAAAGCTGGTCACACTTCAGGCCCTTTGTGCCCCCATTCCCTGATGTGCATTTCCCAGTGGGGTGTTCCCACTGCTCCAGGGAGCCCACACAAACCTTAGAGCCCCCCACAAGCACACTCCCAGGAGCTGCACCCTTCCCTCCAAACCTGGGTACCTGCAACAGCCACCTCTTTGCTGATCAGAGCCTGTTTCTCCCCAAAACAAGGTGCTCACATTATCCTGGAAAAGATTGGCAACAGCATTCTTGTCTTCTTCAAAAGAGCCATCATTTCCCAGCTGGAATCTCCACACCGAGACTTTATTCCCTTCAAGTGTCCAAGTACACAGGCAGCACCAAGGAAGGCGCTGAAGTGAGTCAGGTTTAACCCCAAAGAGCTCTCAGCTCCCTGTGAGAGCTCAGACAAGCAGGAGAGAAAGAATTAATGCTCCTAATAATGGCACCTAACAGCCATGGGGCAAATGAGAAGTTGGTTTTAGAGAATGGAATAAAAAGCACTAAGTGATAAAAGGTGAGAAAAATCCATCACTCCAACAGGTAAATGAAGGTAAACCACTTGAAGAGACAGAAATAGATGGAGGGAAAACCCCCACAATTAATAGTGTCCATGACAGCCAGAGCCAAAACAAGCGCAGGGGGTCAGGAAAGAGGTGAGCACATCCTCCAAAAAACAGCAGAAATGAAGTGAGGGCTCTGGAGAGAACAAAAGAAAGAGACACTCTGAAGAAAGGAAAAAATGCCTCCCCACAAGGTGTTTTGGTTTTTTCAAAGGTTCTTGTATCATATGGTCGAAATCCAGAAAAATAAAGGTCAGGAGTGGTCGAAATCCAGAAAAATAAAGGTCAGGAGAAGCATGGTTTATTGGGAACAGTCCTGCATAGCAGACAAGATATATCCTTGTGCAAATTACACAGCACTGAGAGGGGCCACAGCCCTGCAAGGGTCTTTCATCAGCAGCAAATAGCAGCCTGGAGGGTGGGGAATGCTGGATCTGTACCACTGCTCATCCTTCACTTTTATGTGGAGCTGCCCCCAAAGTTGCCATGTATCACTTTTTATAGCTCTCCTGTTGGGTATATTTTGGAGCAGCTGTTATATGTGGCTTTTTATGGTGATCCTGTGGGAAGCAGCCATTTGCCTGCTGTGAAATCCTCACAACTCTACTAATTCCTCATTCCCTTTGGTTTTTATTTGGGATTTGGGGTTTTTTATCTGTTTGATTGGTTTGCATGGGTTTGTTTATTTAGGTTTTTCTGTGTTTTGGTTTAAACTTTTTATTTGCTTTTTTATAAATGATTGGTTAAGTTGGCATAGCCAAACTGAAGAAAATGTAAACAAGGCTCGACTTCCCAGAAATTCCTTTTGGCTGGGTTTAGCTGCATCCCCAGGCTCAGGAGCACCAGTATATTTGCAGGTTTTGCTCTGCATCATCAGCCTGGCCAGACTCTGCTCAGTGTTTCACAAATGGAGAAGACAGTGGACATTGTGCCAAGCTTCCTTTCAAACTGAAAAACCTGGGTCAGCATGACAGAAAAGAAGAAATAAAAAATCCCCAGTTAGAACAGAGCCAGTGTCTCAGCATCTTCCCCTCCACTGTTATTAATTTTGTATATTTAGAAGCAAACCTGGGCCTAAAGCTTCCATCTCTCAGTTCCTGATGCTCTTTGCTACCCTTCAGCCTTGACTGCCCCTGATATAACTGACTGCTGTCCAAGTGGGGCTGGGGATGCTCAGCCTGGAAAGAGGAGACACTGGGGGGGCCTCACTGTGGCTGTGCAGAACTGGAAGGGTCCCAAATGGAAGAAAGGGACAGAGTGTTCAACAGGGCCTGTGGGGACAGGACAAGGGGGATGGCTTTCAACTGCAGGAGGTTGATTGAAGCTGGATCTAAGGAAGCTGCTGTTTGACACTGAGGGTGGGGAGGCACTGGCCCAGGCTGTGCACAGAGGCTGTGGATGCCCCATCCTTGGGAACAGGGCTCCCCCAAGGTCTGGGGAAAGATTGCTCAGCTTGGAACAAGATCGTCTTCAGAGTCCCTTCCAAGCCCAACCATTCAGGGATCCCATCATTCTATGATCTCCATTGTCCACTTCAGGTTGGCCCTGGACTCCTGGGAACTGTGATGTCACCTCACCCGTTCCAAGTGGAACTGCCAGCACCCGGCAAAGAGCACAAGACAGCCCTTGGCCGTTGTGTCAGCGCAGCCTTCGCTCTGCTCCTGCCCACTGCTGTCACCCTCCTTGTCACCTGCCCCTGCCACCCCCATCAGTCCTGAAAGCTCACTAGTGCCTGGATTTTGACATCCATCCCTACAGGATGCTCCCATTTGTCCTGAGGAAGGTATGGTGCCATTGCATGGAGGTGGACACCCCCAGCTGCCCGAGTGGGCTGGAGCTGTGTGGGCCTGGTGTGGGACAGGGACTCCACTCTGAGGTTCTGCCACCTCTGCAGGCTGTCACCGATGGAGAGGAGGAGATGGAGGTGGAAATGCAGACGTATACAGTGGAGGACGTGGAAATGGAGGAAGAAGAGACTGGGGAGGAGGAAATGGAAGTGGATATGCAAACTTATACAGTGGAAGATGTGGTAATGGAGGAAGAAGATACTGGAGAGGAGGAGATGGAAGTTGATGTGGATGTGGATGTGGAAGAAGAGATGGAAGTGGAAATGGAAGACTGCATAGAGGACATGGACATTGATGAAAAAGATGAGGAAGAAGCCATGATCTTGGGATAAAGAGCAATGCCAGCAGCAGGACAGGCATGTGGTCCCCACAGGCAGAGTGGGTCCCCTGCTGCCAGGCTGGGGCTGGGCTGGTCCCTGCTCAGGGACGTGGCACCCTGTGCACTGGATTCTGGAGGCCATCCCCAGCTGGTCCTGTGCTCGCTTTGGGCCGCACAAGCTCCATCCCAGACCCAGCCAGGCTCAGTTCTGGTAGCAGAGTCCTGCTGGGCCAGCGTGTGCCAGCCTGGGGACACATGGAAGAGCCCTCTGTGCCTGACTGCAGTGACCATGGCACTTGCTTTTCTTCCAGGACCGATGGAAATCCCAGATAGAGATGCCACCCTTTTGTACATACGCTTTACAGTTTTTTGTCATGTTCAGGATAGAGGATTTAGGGCTTTTTTTCGACTTCTGCAAATACATTGCATATATTTTTTTGCTAGATATGTTCTTACGTATATAGGTTCTCTGGATTGTTGTTGTTACAAAATGTATATATGTTCAATGGATTGTTGTTGTTATAAAATGTATATATGTTCTATGGATTGTTGTTGTTACAAATATTCTTACAATGTAAAAATGTTCTGTATTCCTGTTGCTGTTCTTCTGAAAATAAACAAATTTCCTTTTTCACACTGCAGTTCTCTTTGCATTACGGGCACAGGCACCATTTGCAAAGTTGTGGTTTCCACTTGCTCCAGGTTCCCAGGGCTGGAGGTGCCTGGGGGAGCTGGCACAGCCACCCCAGCAGTGGGGGTACCTGTGCACAGAGGGGGTCCCACTGACAGGGGTCACCCTCTCCTTGCAGTTTCTCTGGACACACTTGGTAGCTGTAGGGGCAAATCCCAGCGTGCCCTGTCCCATGGGATCCCATGGTGGAGCAGGGCTGAGCCTGCCTGGGCCTGCAAAACCTCAGCCATGAGTGATACTGGGGGATACTGGGACAAACTGGGGACAATAGGGACACTGGGGACATTGCGGAGAAGTCTGGGGACACTGGGGCATCCTGTGGATGACATTGGGGGGGAACTGGGAATGAACTCAGGTGTACTGGGAGGGACTGGGCCGTACTGGGAAGGATTGGAGGGGCACTGGGGTTGTAATTGGGTTCCACTTGGGATGAACTGGGCTGTACTGGGGTTGTACTGGTCTGTACTGGGGATGAACTGGGTTGTACTGGGAGTGACTGGACAGGTTGAATGGGCTGTTCCCACCTCCAGCACCTCCCATTTGCCGATGCCCCGCCCATCACTGCCCGCAGCCAATTAACGCTGGAGACCGGAGACTTGGAGGCGGTGCCTAGGGTCAGCGCCATCTTTTCTTTTTGCCTACAACTCCCATCATGCCCCGCGGCCAGATTGAGCCCCATTGGAGGCGGGACTACAATGCCCGTCATGCCCTGCGCTCCACAGAACCCCGGGATCCGCCCCCATCTGTCCCATAAGTGTCCCCCAGACCCTCCAGGATCCCTCAGTGTCCCCTCAGCGCCCATTAGGGAGCCCCCAAAAGCGTCCCTTGATCCTCTGAATGCTCCGGACTCCACAGATGCCCAGCACAGCCACTTCTGGGAATTCATCTCCTCTCATCCCCCGCAGCCCCAGAGCCCCTCAGAACACAGTCCTGCGCCTAAAACTCCTGCCGTGGCCCGCGCCCTAAAGAGCCCGGGTAGAGCTTCCCGATCTCCCTGCAAGGGCTCCTTTGAAATACAAAGCGGTGTTTCGTGTCTGGCACAGAAAGGAAATGTGTGTATTTGTTGCGATTTGTGGGGACACCAACCATGGGACGACTGCAAATTCTAATAATAACTGAGGTAAGTAAAGCAGTAGAGTTCAGTGGCCAGGACAGTCATACAGGACTCCTTTTGGCAGGAGCTGCACCTTCTGTGCAGGCTGTGCCACAGCCAGCAGATTGCCCCCCATGTGCTCCACGCCCCAGCAAGGACCCTCCTCATTTCTCAGGTTCATGGCATCATGAGCAGACGTGGTTTTCCCAGGGCCTCTGTGCTTAGCTCTGTGAAATACCAAACACTGCTCACAGCTGCAATTGCAATTTTCCCTCTTCCCACAAAAGCACAAGGCTCTAGCCTCAGCCTTTGCAGGCACTTTCACTTCCCCACTGGTCACCACATCTAGGAAAATCTGACAGACTGGGAGAACTCCAGGAAGCGGCAGGAAGCTGAGTCAGAGGAGCTTTAGTTTGGATATCAGGGAAAGGTTTTTCACCCAGAGGGTGCTTGGGCACTGGAACAGGTTCCCCTGGGCAGTGGTCACAGCACCAAGCCTGACACGGTTGAAGAAGCATTTGGACAACAATCTCAGGCACTTGGTGTGACCCTTGGGCTGTTCTGTGCAAGGCCAGGAGCTGGACTCAATGGTCCTGATGGGCCCCTTCACACACCCCATATTCTACAGTTCTGTGATTCTGAGAACTAATGGGCTGCAGGAGGGCAGAAATAGGTGACAAGAGGAAAGAAATGAGGTTGGTTGGAGAATCAAGTCCCTGAGTCCACACAAGATGCAGGATACAGGACCCTTCCCTCCCACCATTCCCATTCTCTCTCTCATCCCATCTCCCTCCCACACTAGAAGGTGAAGAATATCACTAAAAGAAGAAGAACCTACTTGACTCCCATGTCCATGAGGGCACTCATTGCTCGTGCAGGAGTCACATTCTCCACCATGAGCCCCAGGCTCTGACTGGCTGCTTTCTGAACAAATTCTGGGGAGTTGGACACCATCTGGAGAAGGACCCGAGCAACCTCATCCACCTCAGAGTCCATGTCCTTCTTCAAACTCACAAAGAGCTCTTCCAGAGTGATGATTGCAGAGTGGGACACCTTGGAACGGAGGTTGGTCACCTGGGGAAGTCATGAGGGAAAACATAAGAACCTGGAAAAGACAACCAGTTGCCTTCAACAGAAGTCCCAGGAAATGACAACACGTCCCACTGTGTCCAGAGGAACATAAAAGTACAAGAAGAGCAGGACAGTGCAAGCACAGAAAGGCACTTATTCTGGCACCAATTTCTGGCCTCAGACCTGCTTACTGCAGGAATAAAAAAAAAATATTTCACTAAAGCATTCTACTTAACCCTTCTAAAATGTCCACAGCTTTGATTTTAGGCCCTTTTTCTAGAAAATTAAAGCAAGAGCTGCTTTCAAATCATAAAGGCTCAAGTTCCTGTTCAAAAAAGCAACACCAACAATTGAAGCACTCAGCCAGGAAACAGAAAACACAGGCTCAGGTCTACAGACTAATTTCAGTGTTGAATTACAGCTTGGGCAGAGATTGGGACTCTGACAATTAACGTCATTAGTGTCTCAGTTTGTGCATTTGCACATTGCATCATCAAGGCACCACACTCACAGATCGGTGTCAGATACCCGACCTGCCAGTAAATACAGCTACATGTACCCACAGATCCTACAGACAGCTGACAGACATTAGAAATAGGAGGTCTAAAACCAGAAATGAAGGCAGTCCCTGAGCACACATGGAGATGAACAAGCACATACCTACTCTACACACCGTGTATGAAGTATGGGGGACAATTCAGAGCAATGTTCTCACCTCGCTGGTAACTGCCAAGCAAATCTCATGAAGTCTACAAAGCAGGACCTCTGAATGGGACCCAGCCAGGTGGTTGATGCTGAAGAGTCCCTTCTCCTTCAGCTCCCTGAAAGGCAGAAGATTGATTTTTCTCTCCACCAAGGCAGCACCCTCAGCAATTACCAGGCTGGCAGCTCAGTTGAACAATGGGAGGTGCTTTTCAAGGAGTACTTAATGAAATCATGGAACACATTGACCCAGGATGCTGTGGCTGCCAAAAGCATAGACAAACCCAAGAGGCAAAGAGAAGGGTTTCAGTGGTCATTTAAGAAGACAGCCTTTCTGAAATCTCTGGCACATGAGGCCCCTCTGTCACTGCATTCTAGAAGCTGTGAGACCATACTGCTGTTTCTTGTCACCTCCCTCTACCTGTCCCTGAGACACAGTGCCACTGGGCTGTTATTGGGGCATTTTCCTTCTTTGTCAGCCCCAGCAGGCAGTTCAGCAGGGAGAGTCTGCACTGCCACTCTGGAGTTGAGTTTCCACTCTACGATCTAGGCCTCTCTGTCACCCCCTCCACTCCACCTCACACATTCCCCAAAAAAGCAGCAGGATGTCTCAGGAGATTCCCCCCCTGGGCAAGAACTGTTGAAACTCTGCCTTTTCCCCAAAACCCCCTGCCTAAAACAACCCCCACAACAGCAACATGTTATTTGAAAGGTGCAAACAACTCTGTCTCTGAGCACTTGCTTTGTGCAGGCCCTCAGCCTCAGGAAGGTATGTGAGGAATCAGGGCTGCAGCACAGGGCTGGTGACCCATCCCACGGGCACCCCTGAGTGTCATCCGGACCCCCCACACCTGCAGAAGCTCTCTGCACCTCACAGGGCACCAAAAGAAATGGGGAAGAGAAAGCAGAAGAGAAAGGGCAAAACAAAGGTGACTGCACAAGGAGGTGCGTCGTGGCAGATTCTTCATGCTTATCCCAGTGGGAATGGAGTCCCTACCCCTGTGTGAATGAAGCATCCAGCAGGGAGTGATCAAAAAGACATCAAAAAGAAAAGCAATATGACCTAATGTTTGTAAGGTTATCACCTCTGGGCCTCCTTCTGCCTGTGTATCATTTTGGGACACATGGTGAGTATTGACAAAACATCTCAGGCCCATATGAAGCAGTGAGAAGAAAAAAGTTGAATTCCAAAAGTGCAAGATTCCTAGAGGATTTTCTTTCTTTTTCCTTCTCTTCTGCCATGAGCCCTTCAGGAGTAATGAGAGGCTGAGGGACTTGAAAGCACCACTCAGTCCATTTCTCAGAAAAAGGAACTCCCTGGAGCTGCTTCTGGGACTCCCATGCAGAAGGTCACAGGGAGACCCTGTCACCTTCCATTGCTGTCAGCAGTGGGAGCAGGGAGGAATCTTACTCAGTCCCACTGGGCCAGGGGCCCAAGGCAGCCAAATCTCTACACTCAAAGCTTCTGCCATCCTGCTTCTGCCTTCAGCCAGCAAATCATCTCCTTCCAGAGCTTTGTCTCTTCTCTCAATGTTTCCTTTGCAGCTCCATGGAGCAGCAGGCAAGGCAAGGAAACAGCATGGACCTGCTGCAGCTGCAGCACTGCTGCAGAGCAAGGCCAAGAAAAGGCTGCTCTCAAATCTTTATCCTCTCCCTGCTCTGCAGTGGTTTCACCAGTGCCCTTTGGCCCTCTGGGCTCTCGGGGCTCAGAGGCACGAGCAAGACACGCTTCTGACCCACCTTAACGCTAAGAGGGACACAGAGGGAACGGGGCCTTTCTTACCAGTCATCGCTGCCCAGCATGGAGAGTGCCTCCTGCAAGGACTGCTGTGGGTCTGAAGAGGCTCTGTCCTTCTGCCCATGCCCACGGAGCGGCTCCTCTCGGCGCTTGGCACCAGTGGCCGTCTGCGAGGTCACTGTGAGGAGAGGGTCGGCCATGGGCCTGCAGCCCCAGGCAAGGCCCCGCCATGGAGCGGCCTGCAGCCCCATCTCCCAGCCAGGGCTCCCTGTGGCACACACTGACACCGGCTCAGAGGCTTCCCTGCTGTCCAGCTCCTGGGGCTCCTTGCTTGCTCCCAGCCTCCCCCAGCTGGGCCCAGCTCCAGCCTAAACCTGACAATTGCCCCTGCAGCGCCAGCTCCCGAGTGCCACAGGTGCCGCAGCCAGCGGCAGGTTCCTGCGGCCGCAGAGCTCCCGCTCCCTGCCAGACAGCGCTGACAGCAGGACTTGCTACCCAGGAGGGAACCCCTCAGGAGCCCCTCTTGTCTCAGCGCCCTGATTTCCCCCTGCCCTGAGGACAGGGGCACTCTGCAACTCCCTGAGGAGAGACCTGCAGCTGCCTGCAGACAGCACCAAGCCAAGCCTGAACAACCCAGCTCTGCTGGGCCCGGCTCAATCCCCACGGAGCAGCTACCAGGGAACAGCCATACCTGACCCCTCCCACCTGACAGCGCCTCTGTTCCCATTGACTGCAAATATTCTAGACAGCAGGCAGCTGAGTGCACATCCATTTTAGCCTACTATTGGGAAGGGAGTACTTTATAGATTTTGTTCTTTCCAAGCATCATGAATCTTTCCTCTTTCAGAGCTACACACTAGTTGTATTTCAAGGATGCTGAGGTGAAATTTATTTGCCATCTAATGGACATGTTTGCAAACTCAGCAACTTCTAAGCTTTCTCTTGTGGAAAAATGCAGTTTCCAGACTAGACAGTCGATAAAAAAGCCTTCCAAATGCACTCTGAGGATAAAAATATGCAAATACAGATCCACGTTGTTGGCAGACGCACTCTCTTGTTAATCGGTTGATCTGGGTTTGCCTCAATTGAATTTTTTGGTAAGGAAAAAAATTTACAAGGTATGAGAAAAATCTGATGATGAATGCATTCCTTATGAAACCCATTTGTCATCAAAAGCGCTATCAATCAAAAATTTCATGTCATGCACTCAAAACCTAGATTTCTAATGTGCAGATGAAAACATTTGCGCTGTCTAAAATCATGGAGTATAAATATTGCACAGAATCTAGATGAACTGCTCTAGACTCTGGAGGGTTTTTGTGCTACCTTGTATGCTCTCACAAAGTATGGAGGAACCATAACATCAAAAATATTCAGACTGAGCTAATCTGGGTGTCACTGAGGTACCCCAGCCGCTGACACCAGTGATGTCACTGCAGAAGTATGCAGACATACACATCTAGATTCACTATGAATGGAGAGCCAGGCCAGGCTAGTTCTGGTCAATTCTGAACATGGAAGTAGCATCACTAGAAAAGAGCATTCAAGTATCATTCCTAGCTCCCTTCTTCTCATCTCACCCTACTTGGGATCACAGCACAGGCAGGCTACCCACAAAGGAGAGGCAAGAGCCACTGGGGACTATCTGCTGTCTATTTGCTGCAGGCAGCAAACAGCCTGGGAGCAGCAGGCAGCCCCTTCTGGCTGTCATCTGCTGCACAGGGGTGCTGTATTTGCTGGGTGGCACAGGAGGCACTGCTTGTTCCCTCTTGGCACTGCAGGCTGTGGGATGGCGGCAGCCAGGAGCCATTGGGCACTTCTGGGAGTAGCAGCAGCACGACTGCACCAAGCCACTGACTGCCCTGCAGAGACAACCCTTGCTGGGTAGCAGAACAGCTGGCTGCAGAACTGGACAGCAGCACAGGCAGAGGGCCCAGACGGTGAGTGAACAACTGATCGTGGTGGTTCTCATAGGTGCACGGTGAGCACAGCCTGGCAGACTGCCCTGCAGCTCATCCCTGCAGTCCCAGCTGCCTCCTGGCACCACTGCTGTAGTTTGGACTATCAGGATGGGCAAAAGCCAGATCTCAGGCCTTTCCCATGAGTTTATTCAGTTCAACTTTCCAATGGATTTCTAAGAACCAACTGCTCCAGTACTACCAAGCTGGAGTAACTCAAAAGTAGATTTGCTGCTGATTCTCAGGACAGACTATGGAGCCAAGATCCCAGCTCTGCTGGCTGAGGCAGGGGGCAGTTTGTGCTCCTTGTGCAAGGAAAAACCCGTGGGAAAAAGCTGCCACAGAGCTGGCTTACCTGAGGGGCTGCGTGGGAAGCTCCCATCCCCATGGATGATGTCTGTATTGGGCAGTAAGGGCACGTTGTCCTGCTTCCTGAAGACCTTCTTCTTCAAGGCACTACCAGGGTGTTTTCTGTGCTCTCTAGAAGCTGTGCCATCGACAGGTGCTAGGCTAAAGACTGCAGGGACCAAAGAGGAGCTTGTAAGTGGAGAGTGCTGGACAGGGTGATGATGGAAAGGGCCAGAAAACTTGCCAGAGCTGGGGAACATCTCTTTGTTATCCCAAAGAACTTCAAGTGTAACAATGGTATACCACTTTATAGCAAGTATAACACTAACATGGGACAATGAGCACAGAATCACAGAATCCTAGAAGAGTTTGGGTTGGAAGGCACCTTTAAGCACCATCTAGTCCAACCCCTCTCAGCAGGGACATCTTCCTCCTGATCAGGTTCCTCAGAGCCCCATGTAAACTGGCCTTGAACACCTTCAAGGATGGACCAACAACAGCTTCTCTGGGCAAATCCTGCCAGCTTTTCATCCCCTTCATTATAAACAAAAAAATCACTTATATCTAATCTAAATTTACCCTCTTCTAGCTTAAACCCAAATTGCAGTGGTGCTTCTCCTAAGAAACAAGGAAACCCAGAATTGCTTTGCTTTTGTTTTCCTGTTCCAGAGGCTGGCAGGGGCAGTTCCCAAAGGAAAGTGCAGATAACCTTGTGTGATGCCCTCGGGCTGAGTGCTGCCTCCTCAGGGCCCCGCTGCCGCCCTCGGGCAGCGCTCACAGCCCTGCAGGCAGAGCCCCTCAGCCGGGATCCAGTGGGAACGCTGCTTGCTCCTGGGGCTACAACAGAAGCCCTGCCTGGGGCTTCAGCACAGCTCTCCAGTGCCAGCTCCTCAGCAGGGAGTGGCAGGAGAAGGATCTCTGGTGTTTTCATTAGAAGGAGCTGAAGTTTGTTTCTTCCAGGTTGCACCCTGGTTGAAAAGAATTCTTTTGGACTCACCTTCCCTGGAGGCTGCTCTCCAGGAGAGAGTCTGAAGCTCCAGTGTACTTTGCAAGACAGAATTTTCTACTCTGAAAGACTTTAGAGGTGAAGGGGGGAAGCTGATATTCTGTTACTGACTCACTGAGGCAATGGGCAAGACACTTCATGGCTCTGTACTTTTCTTTGGGAAACAGAATTAAATCCCAAACAACCTTCCACTGAACAGCTCTCCAGTCTGATTGCAACACTGTGCAAAGGACAAGCAAGTGGTCAAAAAGGACCACCACAAGTGTAGCCACCACTTACTTGCTTCAGCTGCATCCCCAGGCTCCACTGTCTCAGGAATAACTAACAAGGATGTTTTCCTTTGTCTCCTTCTCTTCATCTCTCTCTCCAAAAGCTCTGCCTCCTTCTGCCCTAAGTTCTTTTGAGCCAACATGCACAATGCAGCACGGATCTAGGTGCAATGGAAATACATCATAGACTGTAAGCACAGACACACAAACCACACACAACATCTCATCAGGAGCACAGAGTCCACAGAGTGCCATAGGCTTCAATGCAGCTCCATCCACATTCCAATGGTTTCAGAGGAGTGTTTCCCATCCTCACCTTGGCAATTACACAGTGAGGTGGAACACTTCAGTGCCACAACCTTCCACTGCTGCAACTGCAACCTATGTCTGGAAGCCCTGCTTGAAGCATGGAAGTCATAGGAGTGCTCCAAGACAGAGGAAGAGCTGGCATGGCCAGTGAGCAGGCAGTTCAGTTCCTACAGGCCATGGCAGGAGAGTAAAAACCATGTGCAATACCCAGCAAGGAGGGGGAATGAGCTGTTGCTTAACACTCATGGCAATTAATTGCAGCAGTTTCTCACTTCCTGGCTTCTGAAGGACTCAGCTCTGAAGGACTCGGAAGGACTTGGTCTCTGACACCATGACACCAAAAGGAGGAGTCATGTGAAAACAAGTAGCAGAAACACTGATGGTAATGAGCAGAAAACTTGAGAATGAGAGCGTTGTGAAATACAGCCACAAAGGTAACCAGGAAAAATAAAACTCTCCCATTTTCTTTTGCAGCCTTCCTTACACCCAACATTTAGAATCTTTGCTTCTCTGCTTCCGAGGATGCACTTTGCCCACGTTCACTGAGGTGCAGCTTGCTCTGTCATTCAGAACTTCTCTAAAACAGCCTTTGCACATAGAGAATGCTTCTGGCATGACCTCAACACCATCTCCAAACCAGAGACCTTGGCACCACTGGAAATAGCCAAGCAATTGCTCTGTAGCTGTCCAATATATTCTCAAGGGAATCTCCATGCCCCAAGAGTGGAAGATGATGATTTTCAGTGACATTTTGGGCCAAGCACTAAACAGCCACTGGAAAGGAAGTCTGCTCATCCCTGTCCTTATCCCTCACCTTTCCAAAGCTGTCCCTCAGCTCTTTGTCACTTGTAAGACCAGGACTGGTGGGATGATCCATCTCCTTGGCCTGGCTCAGTGGGAGGCCTGGCAATGGAAGCAAAGGTTTGTGTAAATCTCTGGCAGACTTCAAGCCCCCAAAAACACAATGCTGGGCAACAGGCAAGACTGGTTCCAGATTGCAGAGCTCTCAAGACACAGAGATTGTGATTGAGAGCAGCAAGGTACAATGCCTAGACCCTCTCCCAAGGGATGGGCTACTGGCAGCAGACATGACATGACTCTGTCGGCCAGCAGACTGAAACCTGCTGCATGATGAAGGCCTCAGCCCCTGGATGCTGGAGAGCCTCTGTGTCTGATAGAGAAGGGCAGAGATGGAGATTGCTCTTGACAGAGATTCTTATCTGCCCTTATTCATGCTGATTGTAGTAAACATCATCTTTTGGTTCCTAGAAGTCCCAGGTTCTAATACCTGGATGCATTTAGATCAACATTTTCTTCTCTAAGTTGGAATATTTTAGAGGACATTCAAAGAAGAGCTTAGCGTTGCAGGAGTATTACCCAAACATGAACTGTGTTCTTGACACTAGAAAATTGGTTTTCGCCAAGGATTTTCCTTCTCAACTGTATGAGACTGGGCCACTTTTGGGCTAGACCAAAGGCTGATTTTCTAATTGCAAGAAGAATAATGGAGCTCATTCTGAAATACTGTCCAACAGAGCTGTTAGAACTAAGAGAACTAATTCTTTACATGGCTTCACAGAGGATAAATTCATATGGCAGCCAAGCAGTTTGAGAGAAACACCTATCTTAAAACTAGATTCCTTCACCCTGTAGAATGCTTGGGACAGTAATAAAAGAGAGACAGCTAAGGAATAATGAGCTAGGTAATTTCTAGTCCAGAATTAGTCCAGAAAAAAAGTCACCTCACTTACTGAGCAATACTTCTCCCTAGCTGCATTAGGCATTCCACCTGCACATCAGCAATGAAGGAGTCATTCCAAAGGGGCTGTACCCAGGATTTGGCAGAACTAACCCTGAGCAAAGGAACCAGAGGATCTGATCCCTTTCTCTGCATCAGCAGAAATATTTCTTCAAATCTCATCTCTCCTATCATTACACACCCAGAGATGGCAAAGGAACAACAGAAGTGTCATTGAGGCTTTCAACTTGAAAGCATTGGCTGACCCAGATGCACCAGAGACTGCATTTTGTCTGGCACAATTCCACTTGTCAGGGATCAGGCAAGGCAGGGAGGGAGGACAAGGCAGAAGGCATCTCCTCCCCCAGCCTCAGCCTGCAGCACTGACACAGCCAGAGAGAGCCGGGCAAGAGATTTGTCACCGTGAACCTGCCACAGGTGGCTTTGGCTTTGTGCTGTCACAGGATGACAAACTCAGACCCTGCACAGGATGCATCCATTGGGAAGGCTCTTTCTCCCTAACTGGGAAATTGATAAGGACATTCTGTCAGAGGTTTCCCTATTTCTGCCAATACAAAACCAGGCAACGTCCATCAATCTCCTTCAGATCTCAAAGGGTTCGGCTCAGAAACTGCCCCAAGGAAAGGTTTTCTGCTTCAAAAGCAGGAGGGAGGAATGGGAATATTTCTCATTTCATGCTAAATGCCTTCTTTTTCCCTACTAAATGTGACACTAGAAAGGCTGCAGGGAGATAAAAGGCATGTGCAGGATGGAGAGGAATGTTTCCTTGGCCTGCACTGCATTTCCAGGGCCCCAAGGTTCCACTCCCGTTCCTACCACTCAACACTTCACACTGGAGGAATTTTCACTGCACCACTGCAGCACAGTCCCACTGACTGGGCTCTCAGAGAGTCCACTGAGCCCATCAAAGAACTGAAGGGAATTTAAAGAAATTTTTAAAAGAATGGGTTGCAACCAAGCTTTCCAAAAGTCACCTCTGAGTCAAGACTACAATGGTCATTTTAGGACAGACATGCCCTGTACCTACCTGCATGTTCAGAGTTCTTCTCCTTGCCTCTGTTGCTGGATGTTAGCCTGGAGAAAATGGAGGACAAAAGAACATATGAGGACATAGAAAGAGAAGGGAGGGAATGGGTGTACCACGAAAGGAGGCAAACCTTCTTAGCATGGTCACTCTGATGAAGGAGGAAATGCAACACATAAACCCAACCCAGGATGCAGAGCTGATTCATTACCCTTAAGCTTTCACTTGCTGAAGTCACAGAGAGCTGGCCAAGCTCTGTGTCAAACAATAGCCATGTCCAGGAGGGGCCCTATCTTGAGGTGCTTTGAAGCCCTGCCTCTTCTTCCCCACCACGACCTCTGCTCTTGGGACATTGGCGTTGGCTTTGACTTTGTGCTGGATCACCACAGATGGCCAAAATGGTGAAGGCACAAAGGTTTGCCTAAATACATGGGACCCCTGACTGGGCAAAATAACCACACAAGATGGGAAGAGAGAGGTGAACAGCACACTGCAGCAGCAGACACCTTGGCTTACCTCATCTCCTGGGACTCCTGGAATTCCAGCTGTGGAGAGCTTTGCAAAGACCCTGCAGCACTGCCAAGAGGGGGACTCACTGCCCTGCGTATGGGGGGATCAAAGGTGGTCCCAGTGACCCCTTCTTCATATCCCCACCACTGGAATTGAGCAAGGAAGTCTGGAAAGAGTAGAACAGAGCTCAGATCAAGCATCAAGCCTTGCCCCGATTCATACCTCAAGATATTTAGATGGGCCATGGCAGGAATAGTCAAACTTATGGAGCAGCTTGGCCTAGGACAGGAAAGCTGACCTAGGAAAGGGAAGTGGAGAGGGACAGCCCATGTCACACATTTGCCACCTCTGCCCTTGTGCTCAGTTTTTTCCAAGACTAGCTACATTCCCAGCTGGCATTCACATGTTTGACATCAAGATGTTCTGAGGTGCCACTGCCTCCACTGGACTTTTGGATGGCATGGCAGTGCCTTTAGATCACTATTCTCTCCCTGCCCCTAAGGTGCCTAACTGCCAGTGCAGATCTCCAGCCAAGTCCCCACAAAGCCATTCTGCAGGATGTCAAACCTGCTTTTCTCAAGCCCCTCATTTCTTCTGCTGCTGCCTTTCCCTCCTACAGTTCCCCAGTAGCCTTTGAGCCCAGAGGCTGCTGAGCTCTCAGGATGCTGGCTGCTCTCCAGCTCCCACACATCCATCATCTCAGGCTCACTGGCATTTAGGAAGTTCAGCAGAGCTCCCTGCCCTGCTGCTCTCTGCAAGGTCTCTGCCTGCCCAAGTTCCTCCAGGGCCCTCATGCCATGGCCAGGAATGGGGCTGGAGGCAGCAGGGGCAGATGCTCACCCTTCCTTCATATCCCATCATTTCTGGCCCAGCTAAAGATCCAGATCAGGACCTGTTCAAACTTCAGTGACAAAGTCACTTCCTATCATGGAAAAGGTCTCAGAGCTCTGCCAAGAGCACATAAACTGAACATTTACAATGCTGGACTTAGCTTGGTCTCCTTACCTTACATCCTTTTCCCTCTGAACCCAGCTCCTGGTTTTCTCTACTCTCCTCACAGTAGCCGCTGCCATTTTTCCCATTCTCCTGCTCTCCGCTGCATGTTGGGCTTGGCTTGGTAGAAGGAGAGCCCTTCGGGATGGGAGGCAACGGCTTGGAGGGAAGGAGCATGGAGGGACTTGCCAGGGAAAACCTCTTGGCAAGAGGGTAGCCAGTCAGGCCTGCAAAGTGGAGACACAAAGTTTAACAGAGGCCACCATGCAAACCTAAAGCATCTGAAACTCCATTTTTCATGGGATACATTTCCTGCAAACTTCTAAAGAGCTGCACAGGGAAACATGCTCCTGCTGGCAGACACCTGGAGGCAGGCCAGGGCAAAACCCTAAGCCACTTCCACAGAGCTACCACAGGAACAGCCTGGCCTCTGGGCTGCCCTGGGACAGCAGGGAGCCCAGAGCCCTGTGCTCTCCAGGAATGGCTCAGCTGCACATGCACCCTCCTGCTCCTCTCCCTGCCCCACAGCTCAGCAGTCCCACAGCTCCACGGGGCACTGGCAGCAGCACAGCTCATTGCAGGTGGCACATGCAGGGCACAGCTGTTCCCTGGCAATGTGCACAGGCTCTATGGGCTGCCACAAGACCCTTCCTCCCACCAGAGATTTGCCCAGCTCCCCCCTCATATCTGTGTGAGGCTGAGCCGTGCTCACAAGGAAAGAAGGGATTAGGTGAACTCCCACTTTATCATTAACACATATATTGGGTGTGGCACTCAAGGGGAATAATTTTTAATTATTAAAAAAAATTATTTGTTTTTATTTGTCATGGAACTAGCCTGCATTTAATTCCTCTGAGTAGGATTGAGTTAGCAAGGCTGAAAGGTGGAAGGCTCTAATGACCAGAGGGGACAAAAAGATTCCCTCTTGAGGCTGGCCTGTGAATCCACTGGAAAAAGCCACACAGCTGTCTGTTATTTCTGGAAACCACAAAGACCTCTCAGGAAGCAGGCAGGTCTTATTGGTGTGTCTGTAGCATTGTAATACCATCCTCAGGGTCAGACCCGATCAGAAAGCAAAGGAAGAATGGGAAATTTATCTGTAGTGAGACCCAACATTGATGGCAAAGAAAGCAACAGGACTTGCATCTCATGACCAGGTCTAATCTGCAGTCAGCTGTGGCCACAGTCCCTGTTATGGCTAACAGTATGAGTGATCTGGCTACTGTCAAAAGGGAGAAAGCAGAGTAAACTAATGATAGAATGTTGTGATGCCATGGGTGTCCTTGTGGGATCACCTGTAGCTGTCAGCCACCTACTCTGACACAGAGCCAGCACTGACCACCATGGACCAGTTTTCTCTGAAATCTGGGGGGGTTATTTTCCATTTGGCTTCAGCCTTTAAGCACCTTTCTACCCTCACCTTTTCCTTTAGGGGTCTTTCCTTTTCTGGTAAAATCCATGTTTGAACCCGTGCTTCTGCCTGGCAGAAGTGTCTGGGTTTGAATTTGGGAACGCTCTCAGAGCAGAGAGTGACGGGAGCTTGGTCCCAGCCTTAGAACAAGGTCGGGTGACTCCAGTCGCCAGCGCTCGGCACAGAGAGGCAGATCCCAGGCATGTTCCCTCCTCTGCTCCTTGGCGGCCCCGGGGAGGCTCCAGAGCCCTCCCTGTGTGCGGGACAGCTGCTGCAGCACCACTGTACGTGCGTACGAGCAGCACCAAGGAGCAGCTGCGCCAGTTCAGAGTCTGAAACGGAATCCTCAGCACACGCAAATGAAACCTGGCATTTCAGGGGCTGGCAGGAGAAGCTAAATCCATCTGCTCACTGCCCTTTCTAGCCATGGCCATGCTGATGCAATTGGAAGAATTGCCCCTGCCCAGGAAGCTCTCAGGTAGAAGACTGAAGCAAAAGCCACCTGTTTCTGAGGCGCTAGCTGCCAGTCCCTCAGGTTGTCTTTCCAATTTCTAATGGGTTTGGATTACTGTTACCATTTCAAAACTTTCTGTGCATCCCTGTGAGTGAGTAAACAAACCCTCTCCCTCAAAGCCTTGATGTACTGCCAAAGCACAACTTGTTCATGCTCTTTTCTCCTAAAGATTTTATAATCCCATGCAGGCTCTGATACCAAACCCATACTGTAGAGAAAAGACTGACCTTGGAATCCTAGGGCACTTTCTGGGTGGGTGCTTTAATCTGCTTTTCCAGGGCCTTGGGCTGAGCAGGGTGAGGCTGAGGCCTGGGGCTCTCCAGCTGGGGCCGGGGAGCCCCTGGGGCAGCGGCGAGGGGCGGCACTGAGGGGCGGCACAGGGGGCATTTTCCCCAGGCGGGCGGGCGAGCGGCGGGGAAAGGCGCCCTGGGCACAAGGGCAGGCACAAGGGCCCCAGCTCTCTGCAGTGCGGGCAGCCCATTGCCAATCGCTGCTCCTGGAGCTGCTGCCAGGGCCGTGGCTCCTCCCTGCTGCTGAGCCTGCACCTGCAGTGCTGCCTCCAGCTCTGCCGGGCTCCCCGGCACGGACGGCAAAGACGTGGACACGCAGCACCAGGGCCCAGGAGGGACACTGAGATGATGTGAGGGCTGCAGCTCCTCTCCTGCAAGGAATGGCTGACACAGCTCGGCTTCTTCAGCATGGGAAAGAGACCGAGCCTTGATTCAACTGTGGCCTTCCAGTACCTGAGGGCAACCTACAAGAAAGCAGGACAGGGACTTTGTACGAGGGCAGGCAGGGACAGGACAAGGGAGAATGGATCCAAATGGAAAGAGAGTAGGTTTAGGTAGGGATTCAGAAAAAAGACTGTCATGGAACAGTTTGCCCAGAGAAGGTGTGAATTTTGAGAAGAGGCAATCAGGAGAAGAGTGAGAGGGAGAGATCCACAGTTGGCCTTGGATCCAGCACCATCTCAGCTGCTCTGAGCTCCGGGGCTGTGGGACATGTCATCATTTTCATATTCAAAAACTCATTCAGTAACGGGCTCCCCCTCCCTTCATCACCCCCAAACTTCGTCTGTCTCGTTCCAGACCCCACCCCACCTCCCCAGTCCCAACCCCAACCCATCCCACCCCTGCTGGACATCAAGACCCCCTTCCCAAGACCTATTTCCTCCATTTCACACCACCCCAACCCCATCCCACCCATCCTGCCCCACCCCATGCCCATCTCAGCCCTCCTGATTTGCAGCACAATTCACCCAATCCCCTTCCAACCCCATTCCATCCTGAGGAGCTGTGGAATTGAGGAATTTTGGGCTGGGATTGAGTAGTTTTCAGTGGCATTGAACCCTCTCATCTCTTTCAGTGCCAACAAAGGGAGACAACTACATCAAATACCCCCAAACTCCCCAGGTTTCTCCCTGAATCCCAGATTCCCCTGAAACACTAGTAAAAAGTGAGGCTTTAGATGCCCTCAATGAATTTGTTGAGTTTTCCCCCAGTTTTGTCTGTTTTAAGGGATGACAATAACTCAAAAGAAAATTAGGGCCAAAACAAAAGGATAACTAGCCAAGTGTCTTCCCAACTCAGATCACTGGGAACGTGGGTCTCAAGGGCTCTGACCAACATGGGTCCTCCAATGGGGGATGGAGTTGGAGCAGTGCATGAAGCTCTTCCTGCAGCTGGGGCACTTGCAGGGCTTCCCTTACCGCTGCCTCCGTTGGTGATTACTGAAGTTAGAGCTGTCTGAGAAGCTCTTCCCACACTGGGGACACTCACAGGGCCTTTCTCCAGTGTGGATGCCCTGGTGGATGACAAGGGTGGAGTTGTGCTTGAAGCCATTCCTGCAGCTGGGGCAGCAGGAGGGTCTCTCCTCCCTGTGAATCTGCTGGTGCAGGAGGAGAGTGGAGCTGGTCTGAAACCTCTTCTGACACTCAGGACACTCGTAGGGCCTCTCCCCAGTGTGGATCATTTGGTGGATGACGAGGGTGCAGCTGCAGCTGAAGCCCTTACCACACTCCCCACACTCTTAGGGCCATTCCAAAGTGGATCATCTGGCGGCAGATCAGGCTGTTGCTCTGCCTGAAGCTCTTCCCACTCTCCAAGTACTTGCAGGGCTTCTCCCCAGCTTGAAGCTGCTCCACAGATCACCAGCTCTGAGCTCTGCCTGAAGCTCTGTCCACCTTCCTGGCACAGGGTGGATCTTTCCTCCTCAGAACACCCTGGGCTGGGTTTGCAGCCCCTCCTCGTGTGGGATCTCTGGGGATTTTCCTCCCTGTTCAATTCCTGTGCTGTTGAGTTGCTCAAAACAGCCTCTTCCATGAGATTATACCATGGGGATTTGTCCTGCCTGGTCTCCATCCTCAGCTCCTAGTCTGGGGAGGAAGGACAAGGAGAGGATGGCTTTGACTCCATGCCACAGGGAAGGAGATCCTCCCAGTGTGTCCCCGGCAGGACGGCATTGGCAGCAGGATTGTCCTGCAGCCAGGGGCCATGCTGGGCTGGGAGATGGAGCAGGAGAGAGGGGGAAAGCGGCAGTGACTTCCTCCTCACCTGCCTGGGTGTCCCAGGACATCTTCCTCTTCCTTGCAGCCTCCTTCTCCATCCAGCCAAGGTTTGGGAAAGAGAAATCCTGCTCTGGGGAAAAATACACTGTATGAGCACATTGGGTTAGCGGGTTCCTACTGCCCAAGTCCATCTCTAGGAGTCACCGGGAGTCTGCCACCCATATAAACCTCCAAAACACCAAGATTCAGCCCCCAAAATACACAAATGACCAAGATGCAGCAAAACCACCCAAGCCTGAGTTTCCCCTCTCTGGTCTCTCCACTTTGGGCTCCTGGAGATGCCCCTGTCTGGGTTCCTCCGAGCCAAGTTTGTATTGGTGTTCACCTCTCTGGACTGCTGGGGCTCCTGGCAATCCCGCAGGTTCCCCTTCTCTGGGCTCACCACTTTGGCACCCCAGGCGTTCCAGGGCTCAGCACTGTCTGCAGTCCCCGTTTCAGGGTCCTGGGGTATCCATGGGTCCCCCTTGCCCATGCTCCCAACATGCCCAGGCTTCTGGAGCTCTCGTATTTCCCGTTTCTGCTCCCCCATTGCCGGCTTCCCTGCCAGCCCTGCCGGTGCCGGGCGATCCCCACGTGGCTCTGGGGTGACAGGGCAGCTCCTGGGCCGGGCAGAGGCAGCCCCAGCACGGGGGGACCCTGCATCCTCCGCTGCCCCGGCAGCCGCGCCCAGCTCCGGGCACAGAGCTCCGGCAGCCCCCGCCGCCCCCTGCCCAGGGAGCCCCGGGGACCCCCGCAGCCGGGGCTGGCTCCGAGCGAGGCGGCCCCCGAGCCCGGCTGCGTGGCCAGGGGGGCACGGCGAGCCCGGGGCCTCTGTGCCAGCGCTTCCCCCGCTCTCGCTCAGCCTTTGCCCGGCCCGGCCCCCCGAGCCCCGGCAGGCCCCGCACGGCCACGGCCGGGCCGGGCCGCTCTCCTCGGAGCCCGCTGCGGACACGGCTGGGCCGGCCCGGCCACACGGACCCGCCTGCGCCGGGGGCCCACGGGCCGCCGAGCGCTGCCCGGGCCGCCCGGGCCTCGGCCCCGAGCACAGAGCTCTGCCCGGGGCTCCCGGCCCGAGGGGCGGCTCCGGGCCCGCCCGGCCGCTCCCGGCTCCCACAGCCCGCACGGGGCCGCCAACAAAACATCCCAACAACAAATCCACAAACCAACCACCGCCACCCCGTCCTGCTGCGCCTTCCCAGGCACCCCAACCCGCGGCAATGCCCCCGGTGCCCCGGGACAAAAAGCTGCTCCGGCCGAGCCCCTTGGAGCCCCCACCTGCGGCCCGTCCCTGGCACTCCGATCCCGGCAGCTGCCCCGCGCTCGCAGCTGCGGCTCTGGAGCAGGGAGGCTCTGCGGGACCCCCGGGCTGGGCCCCCTGCCAGCCCGTGCCCGCCCCGCACCTTCAGCCCGGCCTCTCTCGCTGCTCCCGGCTCCTGCACAGTCCCCGCTCTCCATTCCTGGGGCCCCGGGCTCTCCTCTGGGGCTCCTGGAACAGCCGGCAATGGAAAACAATCGATTTTGGTGCTCCCTAGCGAGGCCACAACTGAAACTTTGTTCCCTTTCCCTCGCTGCAGAGACTCCCAGGGCTTTTTCTGCACACAGTCCCAGCCCCCAGCGCTTGCTGAAGGCGCTCCCTGCAAATGTCCTGATGCTGCCAGGGCCCCGTCATTGCTGTCACCTGCTGGGGCTGGCCATGGACAGAGCTCCTGCACTTGCATTTCCAGCTGCTGTGCAGCCAAAGCTGGCAGCTGCCTGAATGCAAAAAGGGATATGAGCCTCTCTCGAGGGGGAAATCTCCCCCTCGTGTGCCAGCCCGTGGCACCGCTGCCATTCTCTGCTGCTCTGGCTGAACAGCAAAGGTGACCCTGAGCCAGGAGCTTTCCTTGCCTGCAGCAAAGCCTCGGCACGCAAAGCCCTTCCCTAGGCCAGCAGGGATTGTGCCAGAGGAGCTGACCTGAAATTTCTTCTCCCAGGAAGCTTTAGGACACAAAACATGGAGAAGCCAGAGCCCACTCTCAGCTTTGTGCCGTCCTCCAGCAGAATCCTGTGTGTGAAGCAGCCTGGGAACAGGGTTTAGTGTCAGGGGAGAGGAACTCAGAGCCCTTTTCTGCCCTGTGGGCTGAGGCTCTGCATTTCCAAAGGCCCTGCAGCTGCCAAAGGGGCCTTTTTGGCTCAGCTGAGAACAGTTCTGCTGAAAGCCTGTCCTAAACCTGCTTTCCCTGCATATGTGCTCAATGAATTCTAATTTTTTGCAGCCCCAGGTCTTGTGTGAGTGCAGGTGTTACAACTAAAGGATGGATCATCTCTGCTGTGGGGGAGTTCTCTTTTTCTTGTTTTGTTTTTTTATTGCTTGGTTTGGTATGTTTGGTTTTTTGTTCATTTTTTGGTTTTGTTTGTTTTTGTTGTTGTTTTTGTTGGGTGGTGGGTTTTGGGTTTTTTTGTTTGTTTTAAATTTGGTTTTCTTTGGGTTTTGTTGGGGTTTTGGGGGTTTTCTGCTGGTTTGGTTTTTTTTCCCTTAAATTAATTCCCCCTGTCAGCTCTGGGCAAAACTCTGTAACTGTGTCTGACACTTGTCTGTGGCTCTGTGCAGGTGGCCAGGGCACCTTCCCTGGGCTGTGTGCAGAGGTGTCGAGGATTTTTTGCAGATAAAAGAGGTTTTGCAGGACACTGGCCATATTCAGCTGGTGCACAATCCAGCCTGCTTGAGATAATGGACAATGGACACGTTCACAAACAATAATGGGCATATTCAGAAAATGGGGTCAGTATATCCTTGAAAAAATACAAGAAGAAGAGTAATCAGGACTCAGCAAGTTTGTCAGTGAGCTTGGGAAAGTAAGAAAGAAGAAAGTTCATGGGTGGGATGGAAAACCACAGCCAGACACATGGAAAATTAGATGATCCAGTCCGCATCCTATCTTAGAGGCATGAACAGTTAGGATGACCAATGATGTATTAGCTAGAGACACGTGGACAGTAGGGAATTATTATAAATATAGTCTTTTTAGGGATAACAAATTTGGCTTCACTGGATCATATTGGTTATGGTGTGATGTCCCTGAGCCTCTGCACATTTCTGGTGGAGAACGCAGGCAACCCTGAGAGGGACTCGAGGACGGCAATTTGGCTGCTGTGCGGAGGATCGGAGCCAGCCTTCGAGGAGCGGAGAAGCCGGTCGAAAGTATCCTCACTGCCCCGGTGAGAGGAAAAGGTTACTGGAGCTCCAGTCGTAGACGACTTGAATCTCGCCCTGATCAAGGTGAGCGGCCAGGGAGGAGATAGGGTCTGAACATGAAAGCGAAGGTGTTCAGAAACTCCTCCAACATATCCTCTCTAAGAGAGAACATAAGTATGATGCTTGCAATTTGAAGGGACTGTTACACTGGGCTTGGGAACATAATCTCATAGCAGGAGCACAGGCTGCTTTTGAGATTTCGACATGGGAAGCTGTGGGGCAAAGGTTGTGGGACTGCATTGCATCCGGGGGAATGAGGCAAAAGAGGCATCTAAGTATGCTACTTTGTGGAAAACCATCATGGAAGTTTTACAGGCCTTAAAGGCAGAGAGGAAAGCTGCTGCTGCAGCTTGTGCTGCCCTTGCCTCTGAGTCAGATAAGCCTCAGGCATTTCCAGTAACTTCAGTTTAGCAATTGTTTTCTACAACCTCAGATATTCCCTCACACAGCCCGCAACCCCTCAGCTCAGAATTAAGCATTACACCAACTGCTCCTCCAGCTCCTAGTGAGAAAGAGGAAGCTGCTGCCTCTTCAGAGGTGTTAGTCTGCAGGCCAAAGGACACTAGCACTCACAGTGAAAAAACCTCTTTGGGCTTGTTAGTCTGCAGAACAAAGGACAATTGTACTCACAGTGAAAAAATTGCTGATGACAGTAACTTAGAGACTAAATGTGCTGTAAAGGATAAGGAAGGAGATGTTAGTATGGATAATGCTTCTATTGAAGACAATTTAAAATCTTTAGTGGACAATTAGCAAAAATTGGTAATTCAACAAAAGGATTCAGTTGTCTCCAAAAGAGACTATTCTTTTGAAAAAATGGATCTATCGATGATTTTGGGTTCGGACAGGCCATCAGGAAAGCGGTTACCTCCCTCTCATTTTGTCTCTGAGCCAGCATCTGAGCCGGTTAGATGAAATCCTCCCTCTCACACTGTAAAGAATGTGGAATTAGAATTGGAATGTGACCCTGAAATAGAAGCAGCTCAGAAACGAAAGTGGAAGGGAGTTATTACAGAAGCAATTGTAGAAGAGAGTTTTCTCACAAATGATATACAGGCTTTTCCTGTAGTAACTAATGCTGCAGGTAGAGTTTGGAAGCCTTTTGATTGGAAGATTTTAGAGAGGTTAAGAGGTGCAATTTCACAATTTGGTTTAAAGTCCCAACTTGCACAGTCACTGCTGCAGTATGTTTTTTTCCTCTAACACATTTATTCCAGCTGATGTGCATACCCTAAAAAGACTTACAATGCCACCACACCAGAAGATGATGTTCCATTAAAGCTGGGAGGAAAAGTGTGCCCAGGAAGCAGCAAAACCTTGGGTGCAGGTTGATCCTCTGTGTGGTCTAACAGCACAACAGTTACTCGGCAAAGGGCCATGGGCTTCTGCCTCTGCCCAGGCTAGGAGCATTGATGAGCCAACAACTAGCCTATAATGCTATTCTTGCACTTCCAGATGGGTTACACACCAAGTCTTTTACACAAATTTGCTGAACAGAAAATAAATTTTTAGACCTTGATAAATTTGTAGACAGATTGCATGAAGCTATTTAAGATCATCTGAATTTGGATTCAGACACAAAGATGCAATTGTTTAATATGCTGGCTTTTGACAATGCTAATGATAAAACTCAGCAGATTTTGGGTGCACTAAAGAAGGGAGCTGATGTTACAGAAATGCTGGAACTGATGGCTAGAATTACAGAAAGGCAAAGAGCAGCCTATGTAGCTGCTGCAGTACAGGATGCAGTAAAACCACTGCTTTCTAAACTGGAAAAGAAAGCAGATGGAAAGAACATTAAGTGCTTTGGATGGGGTAAAATCGGACAGGTTAGGAGTCAGTGCCGCTTTGCAGCTATGAAAAAATTTTGTTCTATCTGCAGAAAAGATAACCACAGTACTAAAGAATGTGGGTTCCAGGAAAATGGCCTTGCCAACGCGTTCTCTCCTCGCATGCAAAACAAGTAAGGAGAGCTGCCTGGATAGCTCAGCCTCCCACCATGGAGGAGGAGGAGGACTTTACTCACTCAGATTGTCAACAGGCGGCAGTGCTGGAGTGGACGTGGAAACAGCAGGAGACGTCACCATCACAGACTCTGCTGTACACCTGATAGACACCAATGTAAAAGGACCCTTGGCGGGTGGGCTTAGTGCTTTTCTGTTAGGGAGATCATCTGCCAGTAAAAAGGGATTGGATATAATCCCTGGGGTTATTGATGCGGACTATCAAGGGGATGTTAAAATTATGGTTAGAACATTTTTCCCTCCTGTTTCTATTCCAAAAGGTTCACAAATTGCTCAGTTTGTTCCTTTTAAGTCTTGTGCCCCCTGTACAGGTGACAAGGAGTGGGGAACAGGAAGCTTTGGTTCCACAGGCAACCCAGAAGTTTATTGGGCCATGGACATCACAAGAGGTAAACCAGACAAACAGGTAACCCTGACACATCCTAATTGTAATTCTATTACTGAAAAACTCATAATTGACACTGGAGCAGATGTAACCATCATTTCAAACACAATATGGCCTAAAGATTGGGCATTGATCAACCCTATTTAAGGCATTGCAGGTATTGGGGGGACTCAGGCAACTCAAATGAGCAAAGATGTAATTGCCTTTACTTTCCCAGATGGAGTAAATGCATCTACAAGGCCTTATGTCATGCCAATCCTTGGTACTTTGCTAGGTTTGCTTGGCAGGGATCTGTTAAGCCAGTTAAAAGCTACCATGGTTGCACAGCCTTTTTAGCAGCAGCCACTGGGGGGGCTGTCAAAGGAAAAGCTGCCCATAGTTGAACAATTAGTGCAAGAACAGCTTGAGGAAGGGCACATAAAACCATCCACCAGCCCGTGGAACACACCAATTTTTGTCATCCTGAAAAAGAATGGGAAATGGAGGTTGCTACCTGACTTACGTGCTGTTAATGCAGTGACGCTAAGTATGGGCACCTTGCAACCTGGTCGTCCATCTCCTACTATGATACCTGACTCATGGAATCTATTGATCATTGATCTCAAAGATTGTTTTTTCACCATTCTCCTACATTACATCCAGGCGACACAAAACATTTTGCTTTTTCTGTTCCCTTTATCAACAACGCAGAACCTTACAAAAGGTATGAATGGACGTGTCTTCCCCAAGGCATGCATAACTCCCCTGTGATGTGCCAAATTTATGTCACTTGGGCGTTAGAACCTGTTTGGCAGCAATTTCCTGAGTATATCATCTATCACTACATGGATGATATATTGGTGGCTGGAAATCAATTAGACTCTGTTCTAAAAACCATGACAGTTTTGCTAGAGGAGAGAGGGTTAAAAATCTCCTGATAAGGTGCAGCATTCTGTTCCTCGGAAATATCTTGGGTGGCAGATTGATCACTCTGTAGTGAAACCACCAAAACTCGCCATTACCACTGAAATTAAAACTGTACATGATGTTCAGAAGTTAGTTGGAGATATTCAATGGATTAGAACTATTTGTGGGATAACTAACACAGAACTTGAACCATTAACACAGTTGCTAGGTACTTCATCTCAGGCAGATGAACGCCGGACTCTGGATAAGAGACAGCAGCAGGCCTTGGATCGCATTGCCACAAAGGTTGATACATCACATGCACATCATCTGATTGAGGGTGTTCCAGTTCAATTGATGATCATCAGTCAGAGCAAGGAGGATGACAACTTTGTCAAGCATCCTTTCTCCTTAATTTGTCAATGGGTTAAATCTCGGGCTAATCCTATTTTGGAATGGGTGTTTTTACCTGTAAAACAGTCTAGAACTATTACCACTCAATTGGAAATTTTTGCTCATTTGATTATGAAGGGTAGAGGGAGAATATTGGAAATCCGGGGACATGAACTGTATGCTATTGTAGTACCACTGTCTAACTGGTATCTTGAATGGGGAAGTAGACATTCTGTTTCTTTTCAGATAGCTTTGGCTGGATATGACGGTAAAGTTCACAACACCCATGACACGGGGTGTTATCTTTATTGGAACATCAGTGTCTGGAGGACGGACCCTGGAGATCTGACTGTCCAGTGTCTGGGCAGACAGTATTTACAGATGCAGGTAAAAGGTCAAAAAAGGCTGCCTGCACATGGCAGCGAGACAAAGTGTGGAAAAAGCATGTCATTTTTGGAGAGGCAAAAGATACATTGCAAACATTGGAATTGAAAACTGTGATTTGGGCTTTTGAAAATTGGTATAATGAGGCCTTTAACGTTGTTTCTGATTTGCTTTATGTAGCTGGCTGTGTCCAACGCCGTGAATGAACAGTACTCAAGGAGGTGAGTAATAAGCATTTGTATTTACTTTTAAGCCAATTGCTTAAAAACCTAAATCAACGATGGTGGGAATACTTTATTACTCGTGTTTGAAGTCATCAGGCTCTCCATGGTCTGTCTGAAGGTAACGCTCGAGCTGATCGGTTGGTAGCCACTGTCTGGCCAATGCCAAACCCTGATAAATTTCAGCAGGCTAAAACTCCCCCTGCTTTTCTTCATCAATCTGCTAAAATGTTAGTTAAACAATTTGGTGTTCCCTTTACCAATACTTCTGGTATTGTGCGATCCTCTCCTGATTGTCAACAAGATGGCATTCGTTTAGGCACTGGTGTTAACCCTAGGGGCACTCAACCCTTGCAATTTTGGCAAATGGATGTAACTCATGTAGCAGAATTTGGTCAGAAGAAGTTTGTACATGTTTGCGTTGATACCTATTCTTGTGTTATATAGGCTACTCCCTTAACAGGTGAGGCAGCACGTCATGTTGAGAAGCATTTGTACAATTGCTTTGCCATATTAGGTGTCCCCTTAGCAACTAAGACTGACAATGGCCCTTAAGATTCCTTAAGCTTCAAGTGTTTCTGTAATTTGTGGGGTATACAACATGACACTGGTATTCCTCACAATCCTACTGGTCAGGCAATTATTGAGTGTCCTCATCAAACACTAAAGGGCATGCTGCAAAAACAAAAAGGGGGAACTACAGGGTTATCCCCTGAGGAAAAAACAGCTGAAGCCATCTTTGTGCTTAATTACCTTAGAACAACAGGAGAGGAGATAGGGAAGATCCACCTATTCTTGTGCATCATGCCCTCACACGTAATCCAAGGGAGGAATTGCCTGACGGTATTCAGGTCATGTTCAAAAGCCCAGAAACAGGGGTGTGGGAAGGATCAGCTACAGTAACACTAATAGGCAGAGGTTATATGTGCTTACTTACAGATAAAGGCATTTGTTGGAACCCAACCAAGTGGGTGAAGCCCTATCTGAAACGACCATCATCAACCCATGCTGTGTCCAGATGAGGAGAGTCGGCGAAAACACCAATTCCAGACAGCCCTGAATCCACTTCTTTAACACCTGACAGCTGAACAATGATCAGAATATCTACCAAGTTTGCTGGAGTATGCTGAGGGATTACTAGTAACTCCACATAGGCTTAATAGACACGGGTTAGATGTAAACAGCCTCCATTTACCTTCACTTCCATCACAAGTTGAAAATCAGATAGAAAGGGCTTGTTATCTGCATGGTTATGCATGCAGGCCATGGCTCAAGGTTCATTGTATAAAGTGTAACTTAAAAACTTGGCGACAAGTTCGTCAAGAACATAATTTAGCCTTGATTTGGGAGAAAAAGCAAAAGCTTAGGCCTACTAACCTAATATGCATAAGATGCTCTAACCACCTTAACACTCTTACCCCTAGAGTAGCATTAGCTAAATTTTTAGGGTGTAACTGGGGGGGATTTTAGAGTTTTCTCCAGGATGTATCTTTGATAGAAACATATGAGCAGAGATTGTTACTGTGGGTGCAGTTTGGACTTGCTTTCATTGCTCTAGTAAACCAAATTGTACTAGGGAGCAAGATAATAGCTACTGAATGTGGAGTAGGAATAGCAATACCACAAATACATCACGTTAGTGAATGGGAGTGGGAACAGGCCAAAGCATTTTGGGCAAAGCGCAGGCGTGATCGTAGACAATGGTACAATGGCAATAGTCTGGCAGATATTAACAATGTTGCTTAGTGCAGTGATTAGGGAGACGCAGGGAATATACAATATAGAGCAGCAGACTAACATGTGGGTTACATGGGCTAACAAAACAGGGCAAGAATCCTTTTGCTTATCACTAGCCACACCTTCAGATCCATTTCGTACCTGTTTGATTAAAGTTCCCTTAGACTCAATGGAAGAATTTGGAAATTGGACCAGAGCTCAAATTTATGGCAACTTAAGTAACGCCTGGTCAAATTGGTGTACTAATCAAAATGGAATAATCACAGAAATTTGGTGTGGGAAAAAAAAATCCCTAGAAATCCTTTAGGAGCTCAGGCAGTTAAAATAACTGAGAATTTAAACACTACAAGTCAGGAACCACAGGAGCTGGATATTCTGGGATCAGTGCCAGGAAATTACTGTTTGTTCTTTGAGTACTTCAAGGGCCAAGAGCTGATTAGGGAAAGGCCAGGAAAACCCAGGGACGATAGCACTTGGATGTCTCCTGTTTCTTTGTGGTATTACAATACCATGGCATACTGTGCCAACTGGACACGGTCTGTGCCCCTAAAACAAAAATCAGCAAGCATGTTGCCTCCTGGAGTTTTTCTCATTTGTGGAGATAGAGCTTGGCCTGCAATTCCTACAAAAGCATTAGGAGGACCATGTTATTTAGGGAAACTGACGCTGTTTGCCCCGAGCATTCAACAGATGCTTAACATCAGGCACAAGTTCCAACATCCAAAATGTAGTGTGCATTCATTAGGCTCAGGCTGTAAGGATAATGTAGAATTGGGGAATAGGCCTTCGGTTATACTGGCATCACTTTTTACACCAGGCGTAGCTTCTTCACAGGCCCTTACACAATTAAAATGATTGGCTTGTTGGACAGGGAAACAAATTAACATTACATCTGCAATACTGAAGGAGCTCACCACTGATGTGGGTAGCATATGCCACGCTGTGTTACAAGACAGGGCTGCTATAGATTTTTTGTTGGTAGCACAAGGACATGGGTGTGAGGATTTTGAAGGGATGTGTTGCATGAATCTCTCTGACCACTCTGAATCCATTCACAAAAACCTGATGTTGCTTAAGGAAAACATGAGAAGCTTACAGCTGTTGAGAATTCTTTTGACCAGTGGCTAAAATCCGGGGGAATACCAGGCTGGCTCAAGGACTTAGTACGCTTTGGCATTATGATACTTTGTATTCTTTTTTAAATTCTGCTTATAGTGCCTTGCTTACTACCATGTGTGCGGAAACTAATTGACCGTGCTTTTAAATCTGTCTGGTTTGTGCAAAAACAAAGCCAGGGAACTGTTGAGGACTTTTTGCAGATTGAGGAGATTTTGCAGGACAATGTACATATTCAGCCGATGAACAATCCAGCCTGCTTGGGATAATGGACAATGGACACGTTCACAAACAATGACGGACATATTCAGAAAATTGGGTTGGTATATCCTTGAAAAAGATACAAGAAGAAGAGTCATCCGGACTCAGCAAGTTTGTCAGTGAGCTTGGGAAAGTAAGGAAAAAGGCAGTTCTTGGGTGGGACAGAAAACCACAGCCAGACACATGGAAAATTAGATGATCCAATCAGCCTCCTATCTTAGACACATGAACAGTTAGGATAACCAATCATGTATTAGCTAGAAAAACCTGGACAGTAGAAAATTATTATAAATATAGTCTTTTAAGGGATAATAAATTTGGCTTGACTGGATCATGTTGTTTATGGTGTGATGTCCCTAAACTATCGCATCCCGCTATTTTCCCCCGCAGTAAATGATGGAGAGCAGCTTGGGGAGCTCATCCACCAGCTCCCTCATCCCCCTGCGATGGATCCCATCTGCTCCCAGAGACACCTGTGAGTATCTGAGTGGCTCAGCAGGTCCCCAGCTGCTTCCTCCTGGATTACAGGGGGGCTCTTCTGCTCCCTGCCCCCATCTACAGCTTGGGAGAACACTTGTCCTGAGGACAACATGACATTTTGTTGAAAACTGAGGCAAAGAATTGGTTATGTACCTCAGCCTATTCCTCAGCTTTAGTTACTGTATTCCTCCCCATATCCAATAAAGAATGGAGGTTGTATTTGTCCCTCCTTTTGCCATTAATATATTTATAAAAACATTCTTATTATCCTTCACAGAAGGGGCCAGGTTAAGCTCTAATGGACCTTTCATCTCTATAATTTTCCTTTTGTATGACCTAACAACAGCCTTAAAAATTTCCTGAGTTCCCTGCCCCTCTGACCAAAGATGATGCATCCACTTCTTTTCTTTGAGTTCCTGGAAAAAGCTCCATGCCCATCCAGGCCAGTCATTTTCCTTGCTAGCTCACTTTTTGGACCAGCAGCACAGGCTGTTGCTACTCCTCCAAAATTTCTTTCTTGAGATATGTCCATCCTTCTTGGATCCCTTTGCTTTTAAGTGCTGATTCCCTTAAAAAAATCAGTACCTGATTTGGTATTCTTCAAATCTCTATCCTCAATAGGCCAAAGTCTGCTCTCTGTATCTTCTACACCTTCTCAGTGTAGAAGATTTGTTGATGCCCCTCCTTTCACAGAATATTTAAAAACTCAACAATTTCATGGTCACTGTGCTCCAAGCAGCCTCTGACCAGCACATCTCCCTCCAGCCCTTCTCTGTTTGTGAGCAGCAGGAGACAGAACTTTCCTTGGCAGTGGGAATTGCAGGAAACCTCCCCCAAGTGCAGCTTGGAAGGTTCAGCCTGGAGCTGAGGAGAAAGCAAAGTCCCTCGCAGGGCAGAATGTTGGTGCTGGAGGTGTCCCAGCGTGAGGCTGGGCCATGGCCGGGCTCTGTGTGCCAGGAGCCGGCAGCGCTGGGTGCAGGGAGCCCAGGGAGGGCCCAGAAACGCTGGGTGAGAAATGCTGGGGCACAGCGAGATGGGCGAGTGCAGCTGGCCAGGGCAGAGGAGCAGCACACCCAGGAGGCACAGCCTGCAGGACAGATGGCCGAGGGCTGGGCAGGGCTGGCAGGGCCACAGGCACCCAGGCCTTTGTGCCCTGGGCTCGGGCAGCGCCTCTGGAGCCCCACAGGAGGAACTTTCCTGGCAGGGACTGCACTTTGGTTCTGCCTCGGCCTCCCTGGGGAGGCTGGCAGGGGCTGCAGGCTGATGGCGTTTGTCCTTGCTGCCCCTCACATCCCCCTGGCCCACAAAGAGCCCCGAGCCAGCCGGGAGGGACAGGCCCTGCTGGCCCAGGCTGGGCTCAGGGCTTGGCCTTTCTGCTCCCTGCAGCCAAGCCAGGCCTTGCTCAGCATTGCAGTGCCCTGCCCAGAGCCTTGGGCTCCCTGCACTCCTGGCCTCAAGGATCTGCTCTCAGCACTGCCTGGGCAGCCTTGGGCACTCCCTGCCCTCCCTGGGGCCCAGCCGTGCTCCAAGGCACTTGGAGTTTGGCTGCTGACTCCTTGAGCAGCTTCTTCATCCTTCTCTCGCTGCCTGAGGCTCCTGGAGCCAGCCCCAAACCCACCGTGGGGCTGATTAAAATACAGAAAGCCCTCAGGAGCTCTTTGTCTCCCTTCCATTGTCTGTGAGTCTCCAGGGCTTGTGCAGGGATTGGAGTCAGCTTGGAGTTCCCTTCAGGAGGGAGATTCCAAAGTGCACCTCATGATATCTGGTTTTAGTCAAGGAAATATTTTTTTTATTTTTCATTTCAGAGAAGAAGTGACAGAAGCATTCCCCAGGTGATCTTGATGCTGAATGTCTCCTGAGGAGGTCTGGGCAGGGAGAAGAATGAGCCCCTTGCAGGCTGAGCCTGTTTGCACAAGCTGCTCCTCACCCCCAGCCTCACCGTGTCTGACATCGCCCACCTGGGACTGACATGCCAAAAAATAAACCAAAATCATCTTTTTTCCTTTTTAATAAACTTGTTTAAGTAATAAAAATTTAATTCTATTTCTCTAATTTATGATAATGTTTCTCTCTATTTCATTACATTATTTATATTTATATTTTAAAATTGACAAATTTTTAGCAACTAAAAAAATCATTTGCTATTGATTATAAGAAACATAATTCCCTTAATGAATTAATTGACCACTATTGGCTTTTTTTTTTTTGCCCTCTTTATGGTAATTAGTCCTACTTTTAGTCCATTTGTAATCTTTTTCAAAGTATTTTCAGACAGTGCAAAAGGAGCAACTCTGGGGTCCCTGGAGACATTTCTGGGGCACATTTGGTGCAGTTTTGGGTCTGGGGAGGGAATTCAGAGAGAACTTGAGGCTCTGGAGGACACCTGGGGAGCCGGGTGGGCACTTGGAGGGGCACTCAGGGATTCTGAGGGACAGTTCGGGGTCCGGGGCAGCACTTGGGGGTGCAGGGGGGCCCTTGGAGCTCAGGGAGGGGAATTTGGGGCCCTTCGGGGTCCGGGCGGGCCCTTGGGGGGCTCTGACGGGGCTCTCTGGGGCGCGGGGGATGATGGGAGTTGTAGGCGCGGGTATCATACGGTTGAACGGGGCCGCGGAGCATCACGGGAGTTCCAGGCGCAGCTGCACTGGCTCTCGGCAGGGCGCGGGGCATGACGGGAGCTGTAGTCTAGGCTGGAATAGCCCAGGACGTGCGCCGCGGAGCATGACGGGAAGTGTAGTCCCGGAAGTGGTGGGAACGCGGGGTTTGGGGGTCCGGGAAGGCTCTTGCGGGACACTTTTGTGTCCGAGCCGCGACTTGAGGTCCTCGGGGGAACGTAAACGGTTCGGGAGCCCTTGCGGGGAGCTCGGGGAGCTCTAACCGAGCTCTTTAGGGCGCGGGGCACGGCAGGAGTTTTAGGCGCGGGACTGTGTTCTGAGGGGCTCTGGGGCCGCGGGGGATGAGAGGAGATGAATTCCCAGAAGTGGCTATGCCGGGCATCTGTGGGGTTGGGAGCTCTCAGGGGGTCCTAGGATGCTTTTGGGGGGTCACGAATGGGCACTGAGGGATCCTGGAGGGTCTGGGGGAAACTTATGGGACAGATGGGGGCGGATCCCAGGGGCGGTCGGTTCTGTGGCGCGCGGGGCATGATGGGCGTTGTAGTCCTTGCTCCTATAGAGTTCCTTAGGGTCCCGGGGCATGACAGGAGTTGTAGGCAAAAAGAAAAGATGGCGCCAACCCTAGGCACCGCCACCAAGGCTCCGATCTCCGGCGCTGATTGGCTGCGGAGAGTGATGGGCGGAGCCTTGGCCAATGGGAGGTGCTGGAGGGAACAGCCCATTCAACCTCTCTATTCCCTCCCAGTCCAGCACAGTTCATCGCCAGTACAGACCAGTACAACCCCAGTACAGCCCAGTACAGCCCAGTTCATCCCAGGTAGAACCCGATACAACTCCAGTGCCCCTCCAATCCCTCCCAGTACAGCCCAGTCCCTCCCAATACACCTGACTTCATTCCCAATTCCCCCCCAATGTCATCCACAGGATGCCCCAGTATACCCCAGCCTTCTCTGCAAAGTCCTCATTGTCCCCATTGTCCCCAGTTTGTCCCAGTATCCCCCAGGATCACTCCCAGTATGTCCTCTTAACTCCCAGTGTTACCCCCATAGTCCATCCCAGTCCACCCAGATTGCCCCTCAGCATTCCTCGTGTTCCCAGGTTATCCCAGTCCTCCCTAGTGTCACTCCCAGTATGTCTCAGTGTCTCCCATAGCGTTCCCATTGTTCCCCAGTGTTTCCAAAGACAGTTTAGTTTCTCAGGGTTGCCGTAGCAGCCAAACCCAGCAGTGGGGTCAGTGCAGTGCCCATGGCCACAGCCCCTTGCAGTGGCTCAGGGCAGTTTGGTCTGATGATCCACCCTCACAGCTGGCCCAGGGCAGGTCTGCAGTGGCTTTGGTGGCACCTTGGGCTGGAACACACCTGAGCAGTGTGTCTGTTTCCAGTGGGGAAACTCAGGAGTTTGAGATAACTTCAGAAACCCCAAAAATTGAAAACCCCTCTTAGGCTGGGTGCAGCTAGCTCTGCAAGCACAGCAGGTCCCAGGGGAGTGAGGACAGACAGGATGGGGCTGGGGAATGTGGAGCGAGGTTGTCCACGCTGGGTCAGAGCTCAAGGCACAGCTTCTGTGAGCAGGCCAGAGCTGCTGAGGAGAGACCCAGGGTCAATATCAATCACAGAATGCTGCAATCACCTCTGATCTAAAGAGAAATAAAATAAAATACATTCTTTAAAATCGGAAAGTATATTTCTGGCAAGGTCTTTGAAAGATTGCTCCATAACTGGACTAGGAAAACTTTATTGATCCTCTCAGGGCTTTGGTGTTGTTTACATCAGACTCAGTCCCTGAGAGTGTCTTCAAAAAACCTCTCAAGAGCTCAAAGTTTAAATATAACTACAAAGTTTCTTGAAATTTTAATGGGTCCCACTGAGGGACACAACTGAGAAAGTGTCCCCAGGTTCCAGGTAGAGCAGAACACTGGAGGCAGTGATGACAGCTGGGGACAAACAAGGCAAAGGTGTCTCTGGTGCTGAGCCAAGCTGGATGTGTTTCAGGAATGCAAAGGGCCAAGGCCTGAGCCCCAGCCCCTGGCCAGGCAGATCCTGTCCCTCCCTCCTTGCTCAGGGCTCTTCCCGGGATGGGCACTGGCATGTGGACATGTGCAATGGCAAGGGCAGGAGCATGGGGCGGCCCCTGCCAGGCTGCTGAGCAGGGACAAGGAGGCAATGAGGCCCCAGGCCTGCAAGGGTCACTTGTCTCCTGCTCCTGGCTCAGGCCCAGGCCCAGCAGCCATGGCCAAAGTGCTGCAGGAGTTGGCTCTGTCAGGGCCTTGCAGCTGCTGCACATGCCTGTGCCCTGTGCAGCCCAGGCTGTCCTACGGTGTCCCTGCCCTGCGACTCTGTCCCTGCAGGCTGTCAGCATCCCCCGGCTGCCCCACCTGGCTGGCCCCTTCCTTTGCTGACAGCTCTGCCTCTGCCTGCCTCTGCCTGCCCACACAAAGCCTTGGGCTGAGACCAAAAGGGTTCATTCCATTTTTACCCTGCCTGTGAACTTTGAGCACAGGAGCAAGGCATGCAGGGGCTGCTTTCCCTGCAAGGATGGTTGGAAGGGAAGAAGAAGACATCTGGCTCAAGGGTGCAGGGATAGAGAAAACAAGGAGTGAATCTGGGAACTTGGGGTGGGGTATATGGAAATGGGTAAATTGTAATTCACATTTAGTGACTGTGTATAAGCAACACAGTGGTAGAATCACACGTCCATGTAAGGTTAGGCGTTATCCCTCACCAGACCTCAGGCCTGAATAAATGATACCTTCTGAAATGGCAAATGAGTGTTAAGGAGCCTTATTCTGATATTTCAGAGATTTGGTGACAGCAGGGCCTCACAGAATCAAGGATTCAGCTGTGACACTGTGCAAACTCATGGAAAAAAGGGTCCATGGTGACACAGCAGAACCCCATGGAACCAAAATCCATTTTGGCACACTGGGGCCACATTGAACCAATGGTCCATTGTGATACTGCAGATTCAAGGAGACCATTGTGACCCTGAGAAACCTCTTGGAACCAAGGGGCCATTGTGACACAGCAAGGCCTGGTGGAACCTTGGGTCCATTGTGATACTGCAGAACCTCACAGAACCAAGGTGGCCATGTTCTACTGTGGAATCTCATGGAACAAAGGGTCCATGGTGACCCTGCAGAACTGCTGCTCTGCAGAACTCCTGCAGTGCAGGAGACTGCTGCTGGCAGTGTGAAAGCTCATGGAACCAGAAGTCCATTATGACAAAGCAAGACATCCTGGAACCAAGGATCCATTGTTAAACTGTGTGGCCTCATGGAACCATGAGCCATTGTGACACAGCGTGGCCACATGGAGCCAAGGGGCCACTGTGGTGACACTGCAGATCCAAGGAGACCATTGGGACTGAGGAACCTCATGGAACCAAGAGTCCATTGTTCCACTGTGGGGCCCTGTGGAACCTAGGGGAGCACAGTGACATTGCGGGGCCTGATGGAACAATGGAGACTGTTCTGACACTTTGGGACCCCCTGGAACCAAGAGGCCATTAGAGCATGGCAGGGCCTTGTGGAATCAAGGGCACTGCAGTGAACACAGTGAGTGTCCATGGGATGAAGGGTCCGTCCTGACACCGTGGGACCAAGGATACCATTGTGACACTCTGGGGCTTCATGGATCCAAAGGTCCATTGTGACACAGCAGGGCGTCATGGAACCATGGAGGCCATTTTTACACTTGCAGGCCTTGTGAAACCAAAGGGCCATTGTGGCACTTCAGGGCCTTCTGGGGCCAAGGGGACCACAGTGACACTGTGGGGCTCCATGAACAATGGTCTGTTGTGACACTGCAAGGCCATGTGGAATGATGGAGACCATTGTGACAGTTTGCAACCAGGGGGCCATTGTGACACTGTGGGCTACCATGGATCCAAGAGACCACTGTGACGCTGTGGGACCTTGTGGCACCAAGGCCATCACTGTGGCTCAGCTGGGCCAAATGGTCCCAAGGGGCCAGTGTGCAGCAGCAGGGCTTTGTGGAACTAAGAGGCCATTGCTGCATTCCAGGGCCTCGTGGAACCAAAGGACCGTTGTGATCCTGGAGGCACCGTGGAACCATGGAGAGAATTGTGGAATTGCAAGGGCCTGTGGAATCATGGAGACCATGGTGACACTGTGGGGTCCCACGGAACCAAAGGGCCAGTGTGACCCTGCAGGGCCTCCTGGAAGCATGGGGCCATCGTGACACTGCAGAAGCAAGGAGAGCACTGTGACACTGCAGGGCCTGGTGGAACCAAGGGGAGATGGAACCGGTCTGTCTGGTTTGGCCTCCCAGGGGCCACCTGACAGGTCTAGCTTTTCTTGGCATGCTGAGGGCTGCCTCTCATCGACCCCTGGAGAGCTGAGGCTCTGTGCTTTCCTTCCTATGGAAAAGAACCATCCCTCTTTCCAGGTGCCCTTGGCCAAAATTGATTCTCGCCTTGAAAAATTCCGTATATGCAAGGGTTGTCCCAGACAAAAGGGAAGTACAGGACAGAGAGCTCTGGCTGGCCTTGGCCTCTGGTGGTCGCCTCTCAACTCCGTGAATCCCTGTGAAATGCATCTGAAAAGGTTTGGCTACTGGAAAATCAATGACTCTCATCTTCTGAAAAAGCAGATGCTCTTCTAATCATATGTGTCTTTATTTTCTTCTTGTGTATTATGCATGAAATATTATTTTCAGTTACATAATATTATTATTCTCCCTCTACCAGTGTTATCTGACACTTATCCCCTCCTCTACATATGGATCCAGGTCACCTCTACAAGCAAACACAAGACAGAATGCAGTAGGAATGATTTGTCTCTGCTCCAATCTGTCCCATCTCCTCTGGAGCTGGAGGTGCAGCCTCAGCACTTGGCAGGGCTCAAGGGCTCACAAGCTCAGCTCCACATAAAAAACTTGCAGACCCTGGGCTGCTCTTCTTGGCCCCTGCACGCTCAGCCAGGCTGAGATGGACACTGATGGTTTCTGTGCCAGGCTCTCTGAGCCCAGCCCAGCTCCCTGCAAGCTCTGCCAGCTGCCCTGAGCTCTGGGCAGCACCAAGGGCCTCTCCCCAGCCCAGCCCAGCCGGTTCTGGCCCCACAGCTCTGCTCAGGCCAGGCTGCTCTGGGCACTGGCCCCACGGCCTCAGCCCCTGGCAAGGGCTCAGCAGCAGCTGCAGCTCCCACAGGACTCAGCCCCACCATTAGGGAACGTGCCTGCCAAGGGAAAGGAGGCTCCCTGGGTGCCCTGCTCTCCTCTGCAGGAGATTCTGAGAGCTCTGCAGCCCCTGCTACCATCCCATCTGCCCAGGGCAGCCCAAGAGCCCTGGCCTTGCGGCCCCCCAGATCTGCTCCTGCTCCAGGCCCAGGGCGCATCCCAAAGCTGTGGCAGCCACAAAGCTGTGCCCATTTCTGTTCATTCCTGCTCTGATGGGGATGGATCCTCAGCAATTTGGAGGTTGCTGATGCACTTTACTTTTCCTGAGGCCTCTTCTTTCTTCAGGTCTTCAGTTCAGGAATTCAGTGACAAAGGCTCATAAATATTTGTTCAAAATAACCAAACAAGACAAGCCCATGGGTATAATTCAAGTCTTCACCACTTCTGTGGTCAATTAGACAGATTTCAGAAGTGTATTCAAAGTGAATCTACTATTTTGAAAAAATGAAGAGAGAATTGTTTTGTTCTCCTTAGTTTTCTTTTCCTGTTTATAGATAGGTATCAGCAATCCCCAGTGGATATTGATCCCCAGCATCTTCTAATGCAGTGTCAATAGATAGGAAAATCAAGACCCTTAATGGCTGACAATCAATCACACTTTGTCCCTATTTCCACCCCACCATTTCCCGATTCAGCCCCTGGCACTCCTATGGATCAGGAATGGTGTGGCCAGCAGGAGCAGAGCACTGATTCTTCCCCTGTGCTCAGCACTGGTTGGGCCACAACTCGAGTGCTGTGTCCAGTTCTGGGCCCCCAATTAAGGGAGGCTGTGGAGGGGCTGGAGCATGTCCAGAGAAGGGCAACAAGGCTGGTGAGGGGTCTGTAACACAAGTCCTATGAGGAGTGGCTGCGGGAGCTGGAGTTGTTTATCCTGGAGAAGAGGAGGCTCAGGGGAGACCTCATCACTCTCTACAACTCCCTGACAGGAGGGTGCAGCCGGCGGGGGGTCAGGGTCTTCTCCCAGGGAATAGTGACATGACAAGAGAACACAGCCTTAAGCTGCAGCAGGGGACATTTAGGCTGGACATGAGTAAATATTCTTCACAGAAAGGGTGACTGGGCATCGGAATGGGCTGCCCAGGGAGGTGGTAGATTCACCGTCCCTGTAAGTGTTTAAGCAGACTGGATGTGGCACTCGGTGCCATGGTCTGGGTGACAAGGTGATGTTAGGTCTCAGGTTGGACTTGCTGATCTCCAAGGTCTTTTCCAACCTGGTTAATTCTGTAATTCTGTGATGATTGTGACACTGCAGAGCCCTGGGGAAACAAGGGGTCATTGTGACACTGCAGGGCCTCGTGGAACTAAAAGGATCACAGTGACACTGCATACTGAAGGCACCATGGAACCAAGGCCCCATTGTGACATTGTGGGGACGAATGGAAGCAAGGAGTCCAGTGTGACACTCTGGGTCCTCATAGAATCATGGAGGCCACTGTGACACTGCAGGGCCTTGTTCAACCGAGGGGCCATTGTGACACTACAGAACCAAGGAGACCCTCGTGAGACCATGGGGCCCAATAGAACCAAGGGGCCATTGTGACACTGCAGGGACTTGAGGAACTATAAGGAACAATGTGACACTCTGGTGCCCCATGGAACCAAGCATCCCTCGTGACACTGCAGGATCTTGTGTAAGCAGGGGGGTCCATTGTGACACTGCTCCACCAGGGAATCCATTGGGGCACTCTGGGGACTCATGGAACCAAGGGATGACTGTGACACTGTGTGGCCTTGTGGAACCATGGAAGCCATTGTGACACTGCAGGGCCCCATGGAACCAAGGGGCCAGTGTTGCTGCTCAGGGACTCATGGAATGAATGAAACATGTTTGAAACCGTGGTGCCCCTTGGGACCAAGAGGCCATTGTGACACTGTGGAACCAAGGAGAGCATTGCTGCACTGCGAGACCTCATGGGACCAAGGGACATTGTGACACTGCAGGGCCCGAGGATCCAAGGTACTTTTTGACACTAAGGGGTCTCAAGAAACAAAGGGGCCATTGTGAAACAGAGGGGCCTCAGGTCTCATGGAATCATGTCATGGAGACCATTGTGACACTCTAGGGCCTCATGGAACTGTGGTGACCAAGTTGGCTGCAAGTTTGGATCTGCTGGAGGGTAGGAGGGCTCTGCACAGGGACCTGGACAGGCTGGATCCAGGGCCCAAATCCAACAAGGTGAAGTTGAACAACACCAAGTGCCGGATCCTGCAATTTGGCTACAACAACCCCAGCAGTGCTACAGGCTGGGGACAGAGTCGTGGGACAGCGGCCAGGCAGAAAGGGACCTGGGGGCACTGATGGACAGCAGGCTGGACATGAGCCAGCAGTGTGCCCAGGTGGGCAAGAAGGCCAATGGCACCTGACCGTGATCAGGAATGGGGTGGCCAGCAGGACCAGAGCTGCTGTGCTGTCCCTAACCTGCCCCCAGCTCTGCACACAGACATTGCTGCTGCAGCTCCAGAGAAGGGAACAAAAGGGCTATCTCCAGGGAAAACTTTGCTGGAAGATCCTTTAGTTCATTGAAAGCTACTGATTGCACAGCTCCTCATTGACACAGTCTGGGGCCACAGCAATAATGGAGAGAAACAAAAAATGAGAAATGGCATGAACAATGGTCCTATTTTGTGGACAAGATTAATAGAGTAAAACAAAATTTTAAAAACCCACGAGCAAAAAAATAAGAAATGTCAAAGATGGCTTTTATTAGAAGTGACTTGCAGAAACTGGCCAGCAGTTTAATGTTTCTGAAACCATCCAGTCAGCAGTGTCCACACTGCAGCCTTGAGCTCCTGGTTCCTCAGGCTGTAGACGAGGGGGTTCAGGGCTGGAGGCACCACCGAGTACAGAACTGACACTGCCACGTCCAGGGATGGGGAGGACATGGAGAGGGGCTTCAGGTGAGCAAATGTGGCAGTGCTGAGGAACAGGGAGACAACAACCAGGTGAGGGAGGCAGGTGGAAAAGGCTTTGTGCCGTCCCTGCTCAGAGGGGATCCTCAGCACAGCCCTGAAGATCTGCACATAGGAGAAAACAATGAACACAAAGCAGCCAAATGCTAAAGAGGTAGTGAAAATAGAAGTCCCAAGTTCCCTGAGTTTGGATTTGGAGCAGGAGAGCTTGAGGATCTGAGGGATTTCACAGAAGAACTGGCCCAGGGCATTGCCCTGGCAGAGGGGCAGGGAAAATGTATTGGCCGTGTGCAGCAGAGCAGTGAGAAAGGCACTGGCCCAGGCAGCTGCTGCCATGTGGGCACAAGCTCTGCTGCCCAGGAGGGTCCCATAGTGCAGGGGTTTGCAGATGGACGTGTAGCGGTCGTAGCACATGACGGTGAGCAGGGAAAATTCTGCTGACACGAAGAACAGAAAGAAGAAAACCTGAGCAGCACATCCTTTGTAGGAGATGATCCTGGTGTCCCAGAGGGAATTGTGCATGGCTTTGGGGACAGTGGTGCAGATGGAGCCCAGGTCGCTGAGGGCCAGGTTGAGCAGAAAGAAAAACATGGGGGTGTGCAGGTGATGGCCACAGGCTACGGCGCTGATGATGAGGCCATTGCCCAGGAGGGCAGCCAGGGAGATGCCCAGCAAGAGGCAGAAGTGCAAGAGCTGCAGCTGCTGCGTTTCTGCCAATGCCAGTAGGAGGAAGTGGCTGATGGAGCTGCTGTTGGGCATTTGCTGTGTCTTGGCATGGAGATCTGTAGAATAAGTAATATTGAATACTTTGGTTTGAGGAGGACTTTAAATAACCCAGCACAGCTTTGGGGCCCTTTCCCCTAACTGCCTACCCAGGGCTCTGCTGCCTGGAGCTGGCCCTGCCAGCAGCTGCTCCCTGTGCCCAGGGCTGGGCCCTGCCCATGCTGCCAGAGCCCAGCCCAGCCCTGGGGGCTCAACTCTGTCCTTCAGACCCCTCTCAGCTCTGGCACTGCCCAGGGGCAGCTCTGGCTCTGCAGGCTCTAAAGGCAACATCAGAGCAATCCTGAGGAGGCTGGAAAAGCAGTACTGATGCTGCCTCTAAGAGACCCTGTGCTGATTTCTGTCACTGCCTGGTGTATTCATGTCTGAGAGGAGATTTTCTAAAATTTTCTCTATCTGAAGTGAGACATGAATATCTATGTGCAATTTCCCATCCAGCCATCCCAGAGATGTAGATTTTTAAAGTAAGAATTTTCGGTTTTATGAAGACCCCTTCCTTGCTGCGCTAGGAAAAACCCTGGAGGTAAATGTCATGCTGGGAACAGTTCTGAACAATGCAGCATCCTCACCTCACAACAGAAACCCTTCGAAGCCTTACCAGCTGTCTCCTTCCACACAGATCATGTCCCCCAGTGCTGGGAGCAGCTCCCAGGCATGGCTGAGAGCTGTCCCTGGCAGGCAGCAGAGTCCCAGCACAGCACCCTGGGCTGCAGGACCCTGCTCTGCAGGACAGCTCTGGGCACCCCTGGGCACCCCTGGCTGCTCTGCACAAGAGATAATCAGGGAATGTACTCACACAGTCTGTAGGCATGGGGATGTTCCAGCTTTAGGAGATGGCTCCAGGAGCTGCAGCTGCATTGTCCTGCAGCCAAAGGTTCCTGTGCCAAGGGCTGGCAGTGATTCTCCTCCAGTCACATTTCAGCATCCTCTCAGCCGTGACTGATGGAAGTTCTCTGTGCCTCTGTGCTGTGCCCAGGGTGGCTGCAGGCAGTGCCCCAGCCCTGCTGGGCTGGGAGAGGAGCTGGTCCTCAGGAGAAATGTCTTTTTGAAGCTTTTCTTGGTTTGCCATGAGCTGCCTCTGTGCCAGGAGCCCAGCCCAGCTCAGCAGCACAGACACAGCACAAGGACTTTAATGAGCCTCTTGGGGATTTTGTGTTGTTTACATCAGACTCAGTCCCTGAGAGAGTGTTCAGAAAACTTCTCAAGAACTCAGTTAAATTGTAACACTGAAGTTTCTTGAAGTTTGAATGGGTCCCTCTGAGGGAAACAACTGAGAAAGTGTCCCCAGGTTCCAGGTAGAGCAGAACACTGGAGGCAGTGATGACAGCTGGGGACAAACAAGGCAAAGGTGTCTCTGGTGCTGAGCAAAGCTGGATGTGTTTCAGGAATGCAAAGGGCCAAGGCCTGAGCCCCAGCCCCTGGCCAGGCAGATCCTGTCCCTCCCTCCTTGCTCAGGGCTCTTCCCAGGATGGGCACTGGCATGTGGGGATGTGCAATGGCAAGGGCAGGAGCATGGGGCGGCCCCTGCCAGGCTGCTGAGCAGGGACAAGGAGGCAATGAGGCCCCAGGCCTGCAAGGGTCACTTGTCTCCTGCTCCTGCCTCAGGCCCAGGCCCAGCAGCCATGGCCAAAGTGCTGCAGGAGTTGGCTCTGTCAGGGCCTTGCAGCTGCTGCACATGCCTGTGCCCTGTGCAGCCCAGGCTGTCCTACGGTGTCCCTACCCTGTGCCTCTGTCCCTGCAGGCTGTCAGCATCCCCCGGCTGCCCCACCTGGCTGGCCCCTTCCTTTGCTGACAGCTCTGCCTCCTGCCTGCCTCTGCCTGCCCACACAAAGCCTTGGGCTGACCCAGACTCCTTCTGGGGCACGTGTTGCACCACAGCCATGCCCTGGGAGGTAAATTCCTTTCTCTTGGTTCCAATTTGGGCCTCCCCAGCTGCCCTTGGCATTGATTTTTTCTTTCTTGGGCTGTTCTCTACTATCTCAAAAGGATCCACCATGTCTGAAATCACCTTTCAGTCCCTCTCAGGGCTCTCCTCTGTCTCCACCCCACTGAGCACAGAGCTCCTTTGTCCCTATACAGTGCTCATGTGCCTGAGGCCATGGGCGCCTGGACAAGAAGGAGAGTTCTTTTCTACAGGAAGGAAACCACAGAGCCCCAGGGTTTTGAAGGCAGATCAGAGGCAGTCACCAGAGGCCAAGGCAAGCCAGACTTGTCTGTCCTTGCAACTTTTGTCTGAAAGCAACCCTTGGATATTTGGGGGAGTTTTGGAGGTGGAATTTCATTTCAGCCATGAGTGCTTGCACCCGAATGACAGTTCTTCTCCACAGGAAGGAAAGGGATAAGCCCCAGTGTTTTAAAGGCTGATTAGAGGCAGCCCCAAGGAGGCCAAGGCCACCCAGACCTGTTTGTCTTGGCAGCTTTCGTCTGGGAGCAATCCTTGGATAGACAGAATTTGGGAGGCCAAATCTCAGTTTTGTCCATGGGCGCCTGGATAAGAAGGACAGTCCTTTTCCATAGGAAGGAAAGTACAGATCCACAGTGTTTCACAGGCAGATGAGAGCTGGCCCTGAGGAAGCCAAGGGAACCTAGACAGTCCTGGCAGCTTTTTTCTGGGAGTTATCCTTGGATATAAGAAATTTTGGAGGCAGATTCCCAATTTTGGCCATGGACGCCTAGACTTCAAAGCTGTTTTTTTTCCATGAGAAGAAAAGCACAGTCCCTCAGTGTTTTGAAGGCGTATGAGAGATGCCCCCCCAAAATGCCAAGGCAAGCCAGAGTTGTCTGTTCTGGCAGGTTTCATGTGGAAATAATCCTTGTATATAATTGGATTTGGAGGTAGAATCCCAGTTTCTGCCATGAACCCCTGGAGGAGAAGAACAGTTCTTTAAAACAGGAAAGAATGCACTGAACTCCAGGGTTTCAGGGGCAGGTGAGAAGCCCCCCTCAACATGCCAATGTCACCTGGACCAGTCAGGTAGCCACCAGGAGGCCAAGCCTACCAAACCTGTTCCATGTTCTTGGATCCTTGGGGCCCTGAAGTTTCACAATGGCCCCTTGGTTCCGTGAGGCCTTGCAGTGTCAAAATTGTTTTGTTGGGACTGTGCAGAGTGCCACAATGGCCCCTTGGTTCTATTGGGCTCCCCAGGATCACAATGGACCATTGGTTCCACAGGGCATGGGTGTTTCACACTGGCCCCTTGCTTCCATGGGGACCCGTAGTGTCACACTGTCCCCTTGCTTCTATGAGACCTGGCAGTGTCACAATGGTTGCTTTGCTTCTATGAGGCCTTGTGGTTTCACAGTGGTCCCTTGCTTCCACGGGGACTGTGCCAGAATGGTCTCATTGCTTCCATGAGGCCTGCAGTGTCACAAAGAGATCCTTGGTTCCACAAGGCCATGCAGAGCCCTTTGATTCAACAAGTCCTCAAAGTGTCACAGTGGTCTCCAGGATTCAATGAGGCCCTGCAGGGTCACAAGGGCACCTCAGTTCCATGAAGCCCTGAAGTATGGAATTGGCCCTTGATTCCATTGGGGTCCTCACTGTCACATCACTTCTTGGTTCCATGAGCTCTGTAGTGTCACAGTGGTCACTTTGGTTCCACAGAGTCAGAATGTCCTTGTGGTCTCATAGACCCCCACCACAATCCCCTTGATTCCACGAGGCCGTGCCGTGCTACAATGAGCCCTTGGTTAAATGAGGCCCTGCAGTGTCACAATGGCCCCTTGGTTCCAATGGGTCCTGAAGGTCATAATGGTCTTCATGGTTCCATGAGGCCCCAGAACGTCATGATGAACTTTTGGTTCCATGAGCTTTTGTACTGCCAACAGCAGTGTCCTTGGCTCCACAGTGTCACAATGGACCCTTGGTTCCATGAGGTTCACTAGAGTGACATGGACACCTTGATTCCATGAGTTTCTGTAATGTCCCAATGGGCTCCTTGGTTCCATGGCCCTGCTGTCCAGAATGGCCCCTTGTTTCCATGAGGTTCTGTACTGTCAGCAGGAATCACCTTGGTTCTGCAGTGTCATAACTGAACCTTGGTATCATGAGGTGCCTGGCCTCCCACAGCCTCTCAGAGACCCTTCTCAAATTCAAGGTCCCCAGAAGCCCTTTATTATAAATGATCAAATCTGCAGCCAAATTATAAAAAATTTAACAAATATTTATTAGATCAATAACAAAATATAATTAAAAAAAAACCCCACCGCAGCCAAGACAGCGTCAGCTCCAGAATTTGGCGCTGGGTGAACCTGGATCTGACTGACAGAGTGCCAGCATTTCCCTGGTGGTTCAACCCAACTGTCTCATACAGCCAGCTTATATCCTGTGTATTCCGCCCTGGGCAGAAATGACAGAATGTCCTTTTGTGTCCCTTCACATGTAAAGCTGGGACCATATAGATGCAAAGCCTGTCCAGAGGTCCAGATGGCTGTCTGATCTTCTCCAGAATATCCTTCTTTCACATGTAAACTGGGGCCATATGGATACAAAAGCCAGTCCAAGTGTCCGGATGACTGTCTGAATTTCCTTCTTTCACATGTAACCAAGTGGTGCCAGTATTCGAGATGGTAGATGCAATTCTGCTCCGGTGCCGGTTCTCGTGAAAGGCTTAAGCATTCCTGGGAAGTTGATGCTCATGGTCCGGGAAGACTTCATTCTTAAGCTAAAGGACTTGATATTATCTTTAATGTTGTCCAGGCACTAATTGAATAGAAGTAGGACTCTGCTCCCAGCCAGGGTGGTCAAAGACATGAGTTGGGTGTTTACAATATTTTATACACACATATATATATAAATAGCATGAATTAACACTCTCTCTCTATATATAACAATCCCTCCCCGCTTATTTTACTAATTTAATTCATACTTGTAATTTGTTAAATTTTTAACTTTCTACATTAACTCATCACTATTGAGGGTTTTTCACAAATGGAGTACCCTTTTACACTATCCGGTACTCTCCTTGTGGGATGCTCTGATATATTACATAATTCGTTTTCTTAGTTAGTTGTTCTTCAAACTTGGCCAATGCCTCTGCAGCATTGCTGGCATACTTTCTCTTTCCCACCCCCATGATTTTGGATGCGTCGCCTCTGGAAGCTCCCTCCAAGTCTATGGGAACTATTACGATCTGCATTCCCCGGACCATGTAGTGGATCAGTCTGATAAAACTTGCTATCAGAAAAGGGAGGAATAGAATTCCGACTACTGAACAGAGCACAAGAAACATTACCTTGTTCCACCATGCTCCATCGAATAATTTGTCCCACCATGAGGACTGTAGAATAAAATTCCATTTTTGAACTGGGACATGGGCCACCTTTTTGATCTCGGCTGTCAGACTTCTTATGATCTCCCCATAATCATTGATCTTGATACAACATTCTGATTCATTGAATTTTCCACACACTCCTCCCTCCTCAGCCAGCAAGTAGTCTAAAGCAATCTGATTCTGGTACACAAAGGCCCATACCTGGGTGTGCTGCTGACTCAGTAAATCCAGGGCTTTGGAGGTGTGATTTGAGACAATTTTCATCACTGCTTGTAGTCTAATCAACCTGTTGAGTAGATAGATTGGAGTCCTATACCCGTAACTTCCATCCTGTGCCCATGTGGCCAGCCCATAATAATCAATTATTTGTGCCGCTGGCCACTCTTCCTCCCCCCCAAGCTTGTTTTCCACTTATCATCAGTATTATTTTTTCAAGCCTCTCTTCTTCCTTCTCAGGGTCTTGTATAATGGAGCCCCCAACAGATTACTTTTTGCTCTCGGGAGAGTAAAGAAAACGGGTCGGATCATGCCTAGAGTGCAAGACCCTTTCCACCTTGAGAGTAACTCACTGTATGCCTTTTTCCCACATATCCAGTAAACTCCATCCGGTCCGGGGCTTTCCATTTTTCATTTATTTTCCCTGGGTCTTCCCAGTATTTTCTCACATCTTCCAGGGACTGGAAGGGGTTGGCTTCGGGACATTTGACCCAGCACAATCTTATTCTCCTGTCCCATTCACAATTGGTATCGTTTTTCAGGCTCCAATACCCCAGAGGAGGGGCTGGTGCCATGCCTTGTTCTTTGAATCTGAGTTCACCATCAGGGTAGATGCACATGGAGTATATCCCGCCATCTCGGTGTATTCTTTTCCCTCCTGACTGACACAAGTTGTGCTAATCACCCTCTGATCGAAAATCCATCCCTTGGGTCTCTGCACCAATTTTGAGGCCCTCGGGTTGTCCCACTTTAAGAGTTGTTCTGGAGCCAAACTTTCCCCTTTCCAAGGCCATTTTTCAGCAGATTTCAGCCCCCCACAAATCCAACAATTCCACAGACCCAGTTCTGTTGTGATCTCTTGCATTAAATCAATGAACAGGTTTCTGTCTGGGGAAGGTAATTCCCCATCAGCATATTGCCTTTCCAGTACCTTGTACTGCTCACCCAATGTTTTCAATCTCTCCTGTTCAACTTTGTCTCCTCAATTCTGACTCCTTCCATTTCATTTCTTGAGTTATCGCTCTCATCTTTTCCTCAGGATCCTCATTGTTTTTATTTTTCGTAAAGCAGATTACTCTATCATATTGTAGGCACACCCTGTCATCATTTACTGGTGCCAGATCCAATATGAGTGGGTCATTATTTAAAGTAACCTTACTGCTAAATTTCATATTCTCTGTTACCTAGTACATTCTCCCATTCATCACGCATATTTCCAGCCTTGTGTTATCATAACACAATGGGTTGACCTGGTGATATGCAATGAAAATCGATTCTGTCTTACGCCTGATCCACATGGTTCGATTACACTGGTTACAAATGGGGGTTGACCTCTGTTCTATTTTTCGTTTCCACTTCAGGTGCCTGTGAACATTTGACTGTCCGTTCCTTAGCCCAGCCTCAGGATTGACACACCAAGTCCCGATTTCCAATTTACATAATTTCACCCAAGTGCCATTCCTCCAACAGTACTTGCCAGTTCCACTGAGGCATTCTTTTGGGGGTTGGTATGCTGAGTGTCCCCCATCCCGTGATACAGGGACCACCTGAGTGCATTTTCCGCACTCATCCGCGGAGCCCTCGCTTCTGCCTTTCTTTGGGACCTCAGTGCCCAGACTCTGAGTCCGGCACATGACTAGGCTCAGGCCAATCAGGGTTCCCACTAGGTGTGCTCCTCTGCCTTTGCCTCCACCCCCTGGGGTGCCACAGCGGCGAGGAAGACCATCTTCGTGGCAGCAGGAGTACTCTTTGGGGAAGACACCCTCGGACCTAGCTGCATACCTCCTCTTAAAGGTGCCCTACCGTGATACCCTGATTGCATTGGAACTGTACGGGACCCTGATGGATTTCCAGCACTCCACATCCAAGATTTCCTCTTGAGATCTAAGCTTCCCATGCACCCCATTTTGAAAGATCCGAAACCACTCCTGTGAGTCTACTTCAGTGATACTCAAATTGGTGGCTAAGGTCAGGATACGGTCAGTCAATTCAAGCTCCTCCTGTAAACACTGGGTACACAATCCCTTTGGTCTCTGCCCCCTGCTGCAATGAAGCACAAAAACCCCTTGACAATACTCACACTTAAAGTGCACAAACGGATAACACACACAACCTGACAGTGTGCAACTTATCTGCTCATTGTTGGTCATTTACGAGGATGTTGGAGTTTAATTCTCAAGTCGTTGGGGCAAGAAATGACCTTGGACGCTTCCTCCTGCTGTTCCATCTTTTTCAGTCTAGACGTGTGCGTCCAGCCTTTCTCCGCTGTCCGAATGGCCGTGTCTGTTGTCAGGACCACAAGAAAGGGACCTTCCCAGTGAAGAGAGAGCAGCACCTCTTTTGCACTTTCCAAACACTTTGTCCCCTGGCTGGATTTTGTGAATAGCAAACCCCAGAGGAGCACTCTGAGCTACTATTCCCTGCTTTCAGAGTTCCTGTAAGTTTCTGTTGATTGCAACCAGGTATGGTTGAATCTGCCCATCCTCAAACCTGGGGTGTCCCACCAGCATTCCATATTTATATGGCATTCCATACAGCATTTTGAACAGTGAGAGCCCCGTTTCTGAATGAGGCATGGTTCGGATATTAAGCAATGCCAAGGGCAGCCACTTCAGCCAGGACATCTTTGCTTCCAAAATTAATTTAGATACCTGTGCCTTCAAAGTTTGATTAATTCTTTCCACTTGTCTTGAACTCTGGGGGTGCCACGGGGTGTGGTACTCCCATCGGATGCCCAGTGCATCGGCCATTTGCTTAATAAACTTTGATGTAAAGTGTGTTCCCAGATCTGAATCGATACAATTCACTACCCCATATCAGGGTACAATTTCTTCTAACAATTTTCTGGCCACAGTCTGGGTTGTTGCCTGTGAACTGGAGAAGGCTTCCACCCAATGAGCTAATTTGTCTACAATTACCAGTACAAATTTGAACCTTCCCACTTTTGACAGTTCTGTGAAATTAACTTGAAGTCTTTCAAATGGTCGGTACACAATGGGGCAACTCCCCAGGGCAGCCCTTTTGCCCCTTGATTTGTTGACCTTTTGACAAATCAAACACCCGTGTACCTCTTGTCTTGCCAATTCATAAATTCCTTTGCATCCATAAAATTTCAAAAATTGCTCTGCCAGCGCCTGTGCCCCCCTCTCCCCCCCCCCCAGTGCGTTTTCTGGTACAATTTTCGTAAAATCCTTCTGGTAAAACCTCTGGAAACTAATTCCCTCCCATCAGGTAATTTCCACTTACCTTCCTTTAATTCACCTCCAATCTTTTCATAGCATTCGATTTCTTTTTGGGAGAGCTGAGGAGGGTCGTCAGGGTTTGCTTCCCTTTTGATCTCTGTGGTACTTACCACCATCAGCACCGCGGTCTTGGCCTCCTGATCTGCTAAATTGTTTCCCCTGGTCCGGAACTGAATCCCTGTCTGATGCCCTTTTACATGGACCACTGTAATTTCCTCCGGCCCTCTCAAAGCTTTTAAAATTAGCCGGATTAACTCCCTGTGCATCTGTTCCTTCCCCCTCGTGTTCATCAGCCCCCTCTCTTCCCAAATTTTCCCAAGCGTGTGAACCACCCCAATGGCATACCTCGAATCTGTGAAAATCGTTCCCTTTTTCCCTTTCTGTCCCTTCAATGCTCTCAAAACTGCGTACAATTCGCATGCTTGTGCGGACCAGCTTGCATTCAGGGGACCTGCTTTGATCACCTTTCCTGTTTTCCCATCCACAACTGCGTATCCTGACTTTCTTTTCCCTTCAATTACTCTGCTTGACCCATCTACAAACCACTTCTCCCCCTTGTCCAATTCTTCTTCTTCCAAATCCTCCCTGATTTTGGTTTGTAACTCAACTATCTCCACACAGTCATGAACTAACTCCTCTGCAGCTTCTCCAAAGAGAAACTGTGCAGGAATCTGTGCAGTCGTGGTCCTCAATTCCAAGTCCTGCGAGTGAATCAAAATGGCTTCATATTTTAACAACCTCGCATCCGTGAGCCATTTGTCTGCTTTTTGCTGTAGTATGCGCTGCACGTTGTGCGGTGTGAATACTACCAGACATGCCCCAAAGGTCACCTTTTTTGCTTCTTCCACTAGCAAAACCACAGCCACAATCGCCTGCAAGCACGTGGGCCAAACCCTGCTGACCAGGTCCAAAAGCCTGGACAAGTACCCCACAGGTTTCCTGATCCCCGCCCAGTCTTGCTTCAATACCCCATGTGCCGTATGATTGCTAGCATCCACAAAAAACTGTAAAGGTTTCCTCACATCCAGGAAGCTCAGCACTGGAGCTGCCGTGAGTGCCTCCTTGACTCTCCTGAATTCTTCCTCATTTTTTGTGTCCATTTGATCCGATCTGTGGTGAGTTTTTCATAGAGAAGTTTCACCTTTCCACTGTAACTTTCAATCCACTGCCGGCAGTACCCCAACAACCCCAGAAGCTGCCGGACCTCCCTTTTTGTTTGTGGAGGTGGCAGAGTAATAATTGCTGCCACCCTTCCTGGGTCTAGTTTCTTTTTGCCCTTAGTTAACCAATGCCCTAAGAACCTGACCTCCAGCTCTGTGAACTGCCACTTTGACTTTGAAACTTTCAACCCCTTTTCTCCCAAGAAATTCAAAAGCTCAATTGTGCTCACCCTTACCTCCCCCTCCCCTTGTCTGGTGACCAACAAGTCATCTACATACTGTAAAAGCTTTGTCCCTCCAGTCGGCACAAAATGACTTAAAACCTGTTCAAGGGCTTGTCCAATTAAGTTTGGAGAGTCGACAAAGCCCTGAGGCAGAGAAGTCCACCTGAGTTGCTCCTTCCTGTTTGTCTCCGGGTCCTCCCACTGAAACGCAAATTGATCGTGGCTGTCCTCAGTGAGAGGACAAGTCCAGAAAGCGCCCTTTAAGTCAATTACACTGTACCAAGTGTCCTCCGGAGAGAGATTGTTCATCAATGTGCAAGGGTTTGAGACCGTGGGGAACAAAGTCTTAGTCCTCTGATTCACAGCCCGTAAATCCTGTACCAGCCTAAAGCTGCCATCTGTTTTTCTGACTGCCAAAATTGGGGTGTTATGCCTTGACATGCACGGTTCCAGTGTGCCTTTCTTTATTAATTCGTCGATCACTGGTTTCACACCCCTCCTCCCTTCCATGGAGAGGGGATATTGTTTAACCCTTATGGGGTCTTCTGGTCTTTCGATTTCCACCCAAATTAGTTCTATGTCCAGCCTCCCAGCTTCCACTGGAACACACGACACCCTTGGGTCTATTTTTTCCTCATCTGGAACAGTGAGGCTGTAAAGTCTGATTTTGAGCCAAGATTTTTCCACTGCTAACCCCACTCCCAGAGCAACCATCATGTCCCACCCCAGTAAGTTTAAGTCCGCGTCCTTTGCCAATAAAACATGTGCTTTCTGTTTCCCATATTTATTTCTACATTTTTTATGATTGGAACCTCAAAAGGATCCCCTTTTGCCCCAGTTACCACCATGGAGTCATCGCTCAGAGAGCATCCCTTCGGTAGCCGTAGCACCGTAGTCCATTCCACCCCCGAATCTACCATAAACCATAGTTGTTCTTTGTAGGGTCCAACTTTTAGTTTTATCAAGGGCTCTCTAGATGTTCCAGACCCCAGACTGAAAAGCCCCTGACACTCCTAATCCTCCTGAAACATTGCCTGGTCTTTGGCTCTGTTGGGACAGTTCCGTTTAATGTGCCCCTTCTGTTTGCAGTAAAAACACTCAAAATCCCGCTTTTGTTCGCCCGAGCCCTTCTCTTGAGAAGGACCCAGTTTCTTTGCCGGCGCCTTTTTTGCCATATTTTTCCTGCGGTCCTGCTTCTGAGCCTCTCTTACTGCTGCCACAAGGACCTTGGCTTGAATTTTCTGCTTTTCCTCATCCCGGCGCATGTATACTTTCTGGGCTTCCCGCAACAGTTCTTGTAATCCCTGCTCCTGCCATCCACCTTTCTTTTCCAGCTTTCTCTGAATATCCTCCTAAGATTTTGCCATGAATTGTGTTTTTTACAGCACCATCCCCACCAGGGAATCAGGGTCTGTTCCTAAATACATTCTCAGACCTTTCCGGAGCCTTTCTTACCACTCCGTCGAGGTTTCGTCTTTTCCCTGACATTCCCTGAGCACTTTACTCATGTTTTGCCCTTTAGGTACCACCTCCCTGATACCCTGAATAACCATATTTCTTAAATTTATTATCTTTTGCCTCCCTTCCTCCATCTGGGCTTCCCAAGATGGCTTTTGGTTTGGCCATCGCTCCTCCCTGGCTCCCCCATTCAGGTTTCGCCTTTCACAATCCCTGATCACGTGTGACCAGATCATGTCCCTCTCCTCGTTGTTAAACAGTGATCTTAAGATCACTTGAAGATCCTCATAGGTGTATATGCTGGTTCCCAAAAATTCATCCAACCTCTCCGCCACCCCCAAAGGATCATCCATTAATTTTCCCATTTCCTTTTTGAACGCCCTTACATCACTGGTGTCAATCGGGGTGTGGACATATCCAATCACCCCCGGAGCTGTCGGTACCTCCCATAAGGGATAGATACCAGGTTTCCCCCCCTCATCCCCACTCTCTCCCTCAGTGGACCTTCTTGTTCTCCGCCTTGTTCGATGTGCTAGGGAAGATGCATCCCTGGGGACATCTACTTTTTCCTCCTCAATTTTCAGAGTTACCTGGGGCTGCAGCTGCGGAGCCCCAGGTAACTCTGTGGGAGAGCGGATGCCGCCGCCTGCACCGGTGGAGGTGATGGTGCATTCGCCTGGGCTTGCAGAGATCCCACCTTGGGAGGCATTCCTGACGCCGCTTGTGCCTGCACGGGGTCGGGTTGTTGCGGGACCACGAGGTGGAAGATTTTCCAACGGTTCCCATTCCCACCCCACTTTTGCCACACACCGGCAAGCTCGCACTGTGTATAGACCAGAGCAAAAATGCCTCCACATGTCCATGTATTCGAGTTCCTCAGGATCCATGGCTGGCCACATGGTCAAACAAAGACTCACAAGTCCAGTTTTTGAATGTGCCGAATATCGGCCAGACCACATACCTTCCAATCTCCCTCCCTCCTCATTTTTCCATACAAAAATGGATAATTTTCTCCTTGGACTTTCCCACCCTCCGTGGATTTTTGTCCCAGTGCTCCAGCATGCACCCCAGGGGACTATCTCTGGAGATTTCTGGTAAGCTTCTTTCAGGGACTTGGGAGGGTTTTTCCTGAATTTTCTTCTGGTGTCTGCTTTTCCCCAATTGCATTTTTTCAAGGAAAGCTGTGACTTTCCTTACCTTTTCTTGTTTCGCTGGGATGGTCTGCTCGAGTCCCGTTTTTCTTTCTGATGTCAGGTTTTCCGGCTTGTGAAAAGCTGCCAGCCTGACCAAGTCGGACAGTGAACCGCTCTGCCGACTCTGGGGCTGTTTTCCTTACCTGTTTTCTCCGTTTTCAGAAGGTGGATGGGCTCCTGGAATTTTCCAAGCTCGTCTCTCCCCTCCTGATCCTAAATGTGACCAGTTTTCCCCCTAGACTCTTCCCTGAGCCCCGAGTCTTGTGTGTTTCAAATGGAAACCTTGCACTTCCCCCTTGCCTGACCATGCCCCTCGTGGGATAGTGGAACTGCAGTCTCGGGGCCCGCACTCACCTCGTGACAATGTCACGTCTCACAGACGATCACGCTCCACACAATACTTACAGTTCTTTTTTCTTGCGTGGATCTCTTCATGCACATTGAGTTTTTATGGATGAAAACCCTCAAGTCCTGGAAATTTTTCTAGATCTTTCCAAGCCGAGAATCAGGCCCTTTATCTCCCGTGACTGTGGCTCTGTTTGCAGCATGCGGCTCCAATTACGATCCACAGCTCCTGTTGCGGCTCTTTTTGTGGATCTGATTGGTTTCAGAATTACATTCCCGCTTGGGCCACAGAACTCAGTGGGGCGCCCCCCGGATGGGAAAAGGGTTTCCTGAACCCCAATATCAGATCCTGTTGGGTTGTCACCAAATTTTTATAAATGATCAAATCTGCAGCCAAATTATTAAAAAAAAATTAACAAAGATTTATTAGATCAATAACAAAATATAATTAAAAAAAAAAATCCACCACAACCAAGACATCGTCAACTCCGGAATTTGGTGCTGGGTGAACCTGGATCTGACTGACAGAGTGCCAGCATCTCCCTGGTGGTTCACCCCAACTGTCTCATACAGCCAGCTTATATCCCGTGTGTTCTGCCTGGGGCCAGAATGACAGAATGTCCTTTTGTGTCCCTTCACATGCAGAGCTGGATCATATAGATACAAAGCCAGTCCAGGTGTCCCCATGGCTGTATGAGCTTCGCCGGAATATCCTTCTTTCACATGTATAACTGGAACCATATGGATACAAAAGCCACTCCTGGTATCCGGGTGGCTGTCTGAATTTCCTTCTTTCACATGTAATCGAGTGGTGCCAGTATTCGAGATGGTAGATGCAATCTGCTCCCGGTGCCGGTCCTTGTGAGAGGCTTAAGCATTTCCGGGACGTCAACATTAATGGTCCGGGAAGACTTCATTCTTAAGCTAACAGACTTGATATTATCTTTAGCATTGTCCAGGAACTAATTGAATAGAAACAAGATTGCTCCCAGCCAGAGTGGTCAAGGACATGAGTTGGACTTTTACAATATTTTATACACACATATAAATATAAATAGCATGAATTAACTCTATATATATAACACTAGTAATATTTGCAGTCCTTTCTTAATTTTTTTAAATAATATTTTTCTCATACGGGGTAGAAGGAGATCACTGGGGCTTCTGGAGACATTTCTGGGGCACATTTGGACCAGTTTTGAGTCTGGGTAGGGAATTCAGAGAGAACTTGAGGCTCTGGAGGACACTTGGGGCGGCCGGGTGGGCACTTGGAGGGGCACTCAGGGATTCTGAGGGACGATTCGGGGTCCAGGGCAGAACTTGGGGGTGCAGGGGGGCCCTTGGAGCTCAGGGAGGGGAATTTGGGGCCCTTCGGGGTCCGGGCGGGCCCTTGGGGGGCTCTGACGGGACTCTCTGGGGCGCAAAGGGTGATGGGAGTTGTAGGCGCGGGTATCATACGGTTGAACGGGGCCGCGGAGCATCAGGGGAGTTCCAGGCGCAGCTGCACTGGCTCTCGGCGGGGCGTGGGGCATGACGGGAGATGACGTCCTCGCTGGAATAGCGCTGGACGTGCGCTGCGGAGCATGACGGGAGCTGTAGTCCCGGAAGTGATTGGAACGCGGTGTTTGGGGGTCCGGGAAGGCTCTTCTGGGACACTTTTGCGTCCGAGCTGCGACTTGAGATCCTCGGGGGAACGTAAACGGTTCGGGAGCCCTTGCGGGGAGATCGGGGAGCTCTAACCGGGCTCTTTAGGGCGTGGGGCACGGCAGGAGTTTTAGGCGCGGGACTGTGTTCTGAGGGGCTCTGGGGCCGCGGCGGATGAGAGGAGATGAATTCCCAGAAGCGGCTGTGCCGAGCATCTGTGGGGTTGAGAGCACTCAGGGGATCCGGGGACGCTTTTGGAGGGTTCCGAATGTGTGCTGAGGGGACACTGAGGGATCCTGGAGGGTCTGGGGGAAACTCATGGGACAGATGGGGGCGGATCCCGGGGCTCTGTGGAGCGCGGGGCATGACGGGTGTTGTAGTCCCAGCTTCAATGGGGCTCAATCGGGCCGTGGGGCATGACGGGAGTTGTAGGCAAAACAGAAAGATGACGTCGACTTTTGGCAGTGCCCCCGATGCCCCGGGCCCTGGTCCTTATTGGCTGTGGTCGGTGATGGATGGCAGCCTCGGCAAATAGGAGGCAGCAGAGGCAGGAACAGCCCATTCAACCTCTGCAGTTCATCCCCAGTCCAGCCCAGTTCATCCCAAGTATAATCCTGTACAAGCCCAGTGCCCCTCCAGTCCCTCCCAGGACAGCCCAGTCCCTCCAATACACCTGAGCTCATTCCCAGTCCCTTCCAGTTCCCCCCAGTCTTCCCCACCTGCTCTCAGTGACTTTGGGGTTTCAAACCTGGACACTGGTGCTGATGGCTGTCCCAGGGAAGGAGCTGGACAAGGTGTCCATTGCCCAGGAGCTGTAATTGGGATTGTCACTTGCCACTGTTCCTCCTAGCTCTTCTCTGTTATGGAGATGGGCCCTTAATGTGCTGGTGGCTCTCCAGTAAATGGCCCTGGAAGCAGCCCGGGCACAGAATGAACGGAGTTTCTCCTCCTGCCATTGTTGGTGCTGTGTCTGGGTGTGCAGATGAGTCTCTTGTCTCTTAACCTGCAGGACACAAGCCTGCAGGAGCATCGGTCTCCTGAGGCAGCCCTGTTTGGGGGCTGCGCTCACAGGCACTGGTGGTGTGTAACAGATGACACCAGATTCTTGAGATGGCTTTCCAGAAATGCACCATGGTTAGGGGAAAAGCTTTGTTCTTGCCCTGGCAATGGATTTGCTCAGGGCCAGGATCACAGATTTGTTCCGAAGGCTGTAGATCAATGGATTTAAGAGTGGGTACAGGACTGTGTTCAGCAGAGCCACAGTTCTGTTGGTGCTCAAGGAAACAGCTCCTGCAGGACGCGTGTAGAGAGCAAGGCAGCTCCCATAGGCAATGGATAAGGTGATGAGATGGGAAGAACACGTAGTCAAAGCTTTCTTCCTCCCAGAGGCTGCTGGAAGATGCAGAACACAGAAGAGGATGCAGATGTAAAATGCCAGAGTCAAACATAAGGAACCCAGCACGACACAGGATATGAAGACAGAGTCTATTTTCCAGAGCAGGCTGGTGTCAGAGCAGGACAGTTTGAACAAGGGGGAGTTGTCACAAAAGAAATGTGGGATCTTGGAGCCACAGAAAGACAGCTTGGAGAGGAAGAGCAGGCGGTAGCTCAGCAGGGCAAAGCTGAGGACCCAAGCAGCAACAGCCAGGTGGACACAGAGCTGAGGCTTCATGATGGCAGCGTAGAGCAAAGGTTTGCAGATGGCAACATAGCGGTCAAAGGACATGACAACGAGCAGGATGAACTCTGTGCAGCCCAGGGCAAAATAGAAATAGTTTTGGGCAAAGCAGCTGCTTAGTGAGAGAGTGTTCTGACCAGAACTCAGCATCACAAACAGTTTGATGCTTGTGGAGGATGTAAACCAGATTTCCAGGAAGGCCAGGTTGCTGATGAAAAAGTACATGGGGGTTTGCAGGTGGTGATCCACACAGACGAGGAAAATGATGGTTGCATTCCCCATCACTGTTGTCAGGTACATGAGCAGAAGGACTCGAGAGAAAAATACCTGCAGTCTTGGATCAAGCTCTGGGAAACCCTCAAGGATGAACTCAGTAACTGCTGTTTCATTTTCTGGTCCCATGCTGAATTCCAGCTCACCCTGCTGAGACAGGAACTTGGCAAAAACAAGTGGGATAATTTCACAGTCTGGACAAACATTTCTATCCTTCCTTCTCTGCTTCTTTCTTTCCCTGCAGTCTTGCTATAGAGCACAGAGATCGTGCTTCAAACAATTCTCACACCCTGATTGCTCTGTTTCCCATTTCAGGTAGAGACCCCAGGGATTTTATTGTGTTCTTTCTACATTTTCCAAACACTCCCAAAGAATTCTTTCACCAGAGCAGAGGATTCTAAAGAGCTATTGGCTCTTTCCCCCCGTTCCTGGGAAATTCCCAGCTCACTCAGACCTACTGCAAAATCTGTCACACCCGTGTGCCAAACCCCTCTAATCTACAGCACAAACACTAAACTGTGAAGTTACATCCAATCTGTGCATTGAACTTCCTTGTTTCTACTTTTCAGTACTTGCCTTTGGACCAGGAGTCCCTGAGGATCTGTTGATTCCAAAATAAGCAATCCCAAGTATCTCTTTTGCAACCCTCTGCTTTCTTCCACAGTTTTTCCCTCTCTGGCTCTTCAGGAAAGGAATGGCGAGGGCAGAATAGGGACAGGGTATAACTTGGTTTTTAGTACCCTAAACGAAGACTGGAATTTATTATGGATCTACACAGAGTGTCACAATCTGAGCTGTCACCTGTCTGCACCAAAATGCACCTGTTCCCATGCAGTCCTTCATTGCTATTGCTATCAAATAACCCAAGTGCAGATCTAGAGAAAAGTGCCAAGAAGAGATTTGTAACTTCTGTTTTGTGTGCCAGTTGGGAGCACCCAGCCTCCAAATGTTCTCTTGTCTCCACTGGCTACAGAGGGAGCCTTGAGAAAACAAATTCTCCTGGGTGTCTGCAGGGGAGTAGGTGAAACTTACTTTTCAAGTCTCAAAATCCCTTACTCTCAAATCCCTGATTAATGAAGTAATTAAGTTATTCTGTTTTGAAACCAAAACACACAGCTAAGAAAAGATACATGAGAAAAAGATAGGCAATAAAGACTGGTATATTCCCTTTCAGGTTTTTTTGGTTTGCCTTTAGACATGGAGAAGAGCAGAGAAGATGACTTTGAAAATAGAATTATTTAAAATGCTTGAGGAGAGGGAGGGTCTGAAGCAGTGAAACAAAGCTCTGTTGATGTGCAACGAGAGCACTGAAGTCACCAGTCCCCTGGGTGGCCCAAGGACTCTCCCATCTCATTGTCCACACAGAGCAGAGGAGAGACTGGTCTGAGACAGGCCATCAACTTGAAACCAAGTGACTGAGTTCAGTCAAGAGCCCTCAAAATGAACCAACTCCAAAATGAGCAAAAATGAATCACCTTCGAAATTAAGTGTGGGACTGAAAAAGGTCTCCAAATTTCCACTGCAAGAAAACTGAAAAACAACTTCTAGCTTAAACTGTAATGTACTAACTTTTAGGGATTGGAGAACAGTAACATGAATATGGTAGTGATAGTAGTTATGATAGGCTATAGATAAAAGTTAAGGTATAGATAGGTTCTACTGTATTAAGATGCTCAGCAAGAAAAGTATATAATGCAATGTAACCGAAACTAAGGGTCTCCAGGCCTGCCTGCAGCTGGAGCTGACAGCTGTAGGCACAGGCTCTGTCGCCCACAAGCCTGGACTGCTGTAAGGTCTTGGGTGTAATAAACTGCATTTTGAAGAGCTGCCTGGAGTCCCACACCTCTCATTCAGGCTCTTACAATGAGTTCTGTTCCAGCTATAGTGGATCGGAGTCGTGGCACTGGAGGTTTTGGATCTACAGGACCACCCCAGGTTCTCTGGACTCAGAAGGTGACAGATGAGCGTCTGGAAATACAATGTTTGGTCACTGCTAAGGGATGTCATCCAGAAACTACAGCAATATCAGGTTCACTTGACACGGGAGCAGATGTAACTATAATTTCACAGTTTGTTTGGCCTCCAACATGGCCCCTCACTCAATCAACCTTTGGAGTTGTTGGGTTAGGTGGGTCAACTGCTGGTGCTTTATCTGCGATCACAATCACTGTAACACATCCGAAAGGCCAACAAGCTAACATCAGACCTTATGTTACCAGTGCTCCATCTAATTTATGGGGACGTGATTGCTTAACCCAGCGGGGTGTTAAAATTACCACGGATTTTTAGTGGGGGCCACTGGGATGCAGGGTCTTAAACATCCAGTTGTATCCTTGACGTGGCTGACAGAGAAGCCTGCTTGGATGGATCAGTGGCCCCTGCCTACTGAAAAGCTTCTTGCCCTGCGAGGCTTAGTGGCAGAACAATTGTAAGCTGGACATATTGAAAAATCATTTAGCCCATGGAATACTCCCGTGTTTGTAATAAAAAAGAAATGGGGTAAATGGGGGCTTTTGCACGATTTGTGGCAGATAAAGGCTGTGATGGCTGCAATGGGTGCTTTACAATCAGATCTTCCAACACCTACAAGGATTCCACAGGGATGAGAAATAATTATCATTGATTTGAAAGATTGCTTTTTTACAATTCCATTGGCTGATCAGGATAAAGAAAAATTTGCCTTTACTGTGCCTTCTTTAAATCATGAAGAACCAGGCCAAAGTTTTTGGTTTTGCCTCAAGGAATGAGAAATTCTCCAAGCATTCGTCAATGTTTTGTGGCACAGGCTTTATCGAAGGTCTGAGAGCAATTTAGCAATTGTTAATGCTATCATTATATGGATAATATCTTGTTGGCATTTGAAAATAAATAACAATTATCAGCTCTTGAACAATGCACTGTGACAAAATTAGGAGCCTTTGGTTTGGTTGTTGCCCCAGAGAACGTTCAGAGACAGACGCCTTGGAAATATTTCAGGTTGATAATCACCAATATGCAAATTGTGCTTCAACCCTTAAAATTGGACGTTGAAATTAAAAATGTTGCTGATGTACAGAAATTGGTTGGTGCAATAGGTTGGCTTAGCCATACTTGAGCATCACGAATCATCAACTAATCACTTTGTTTGACCTATTGTCAGGGATTACCTCCTCTACAGTGAGAGACATTTGATGCTGCAGCAAAAAAGGCAGTAGAAGAAGTTGTGTTTGCCTTGATGTCTAAATTTGTTACCAGGATAGATGTTTCTCTTGGTGTGCAATTATTTATTTTGAGAGATTATTAAATAGCATGTAGATTGTTGTGTCAATGAAATGATAAATGGGAAGACAAATTGCAAATTTTGGAGTGGATATTTTCTTCTTTCAGGTCCCGAAAAAAAGTTTCAGGTCTGTATGAGCTTTTTGCAGACATCATTATCAAAGGTCGCAGACGCTGCCATGAGAATTTAGGCCATGATCCAGTAATTATTGTCATACCAGTACAACAATGATATTTGAGTGGTGTTTTCAAAACAATCATGAGCTGCAATCTGCTTTATCTTCTTTTACAGGTCAAATAGCATATTATTTACCTTCTCATCCTATTTTGAATTTCACTAAGAAGATTCCCTTTCAGGGGAAACAACTTTTATTTTCTGTTCCAGTGGAAGGTGTGACAGTTTTTACAGATGGATCAGGAAGAACTGGAAAAGCTCCTGTAGCCTGGAAGAAAGATGACTGTTGGGAACATGAAATAATGGTTCAACAAGGGTCTTCTCAGTTAATTGAACTTTGTACGATACTCTTGGCCTTTACCTTATTTCCTAGTTCTGTAAATATAGTTACTGACTCTGTTTATGTTGCTAATTTAGTGAAGCAAAATAAGCAAAAAGAACAGATCAAGCTGTGTTGTATAATGTAAAGGAAAAACCATTATTTGTTATGTTGTGGAAATTGTGGACCATTATTCGTAATTGAAAGCATTCTTATTTTATTATGCATATTCATAGCCATACATCGCTACCTGGATTCTTTGTTGAAGGTAATGCCTATGTGGATTCCCTTGTGGCTGCCTCAGCAGTAAAACGGTGCCTAATGTGTTACAGCAAGCTGTTCTATCTCATCCAGTTTTTAATCAGGGTGCTCAGGCACTACGGAAGCAATTTAAATTATTGATACCGAAATAACAAGAAAAGAACTAATGTAGATATAGCAATAGCAGTAGTTATGCTAAGGCTTAAAAAGCAGCAGTTCACAAGCAGGCCCTGGGAAACAGGCCTGGGAATGTACTAAGAACCACAAACTAATAATTAAAGGATCTAGTAGAGCATGCAGAACACAGTGAAATAATAAATCAATGATAAAGGGTCCTGGTGGTGGGAAGACAAGCAAGGGGGATTAAAGGGGGGTAACCTATAGTTTTGAGTAGACAAGCGTATAGAATTTATGACTTTTAGAAATAATATCTACAAGGTTTATGTAACTGCATTGTGTACGGTTTATGTAACTGCATTGTGTACGGTTTATGTAACTGCATTGTGTACTTCTGTAAAAGGATATAAAAACCTGACGAAAAAGGGGAACGGTGGGCTCTGACTTTGAGACGATAGTCCTCAGACCCCAGGGCCCTCAATAAAGCACCGCACTAAACAACCTAGTTGTTTCGTGTCTCTCTGTCGGGCAACAGTTTTCTGGCGACCGCGGCAGGACTCCGAGGGCTGCTGGGGCGGTTCGCGTCCTGATCCACTCCACGCCGGCACCGAGTGATTCTCGGGGAGTCATTGGTTCGTGCCCGACCCCGCGCCTGTCGGACAACTGCAGGAGGTAAGCCCGAAGGTGCTTTATTTTTTGGTATTGGTATTGGGTGCCTGCCCGTAAGACGAAGCATCGGCTCCGCTGGGTTGGGCTAAAGACGTCTTGGGTAAAGCCTAGGCGCCGGCTGTAAGACGCGGCGAAAGCTTCGCTGGTCCGGCACTTGTTCCCCCGCGGCGTCGGAGGGTGACAAGTTGGTTGGTTGGTTGGTTGGTCTATCCTTCTATCTGCATAGATTTTCTTTCTTTTCCTGTCTATTCTGTTTAGGAATGATGCCTTTGAAAACGTTTAAAACTCTAGCAAGTTCCGGGATAGAAATCCCGGACGATTCGCCTTTGGGCTGTTTATTACAACATTGGAATGCGGGGAATTTTGGTCAAGAACTAAGTAAAAGGAAATTGATTGATTTTTGTAATAATGTGTGGCCTTTATATGAACCCGATGGTATGCAATGGCCTAGAAATGGTACACTGAATCCTGACATTATTACACCTTTGATGCATTTCCTACAAAATAATGAAAAATGGGATGAAATACCGTATTTAGACCTCTTTTATTATTTGAAAGACAAACCAGAGTGGCAAAAGGAGTGCGGAATCATGGTTTTGAAAACATTAAAGTTGAATTGTGAAGGATGTAATGGATGGCAGAAAGAGAAGGAATGCTCGGTTAGGTTTTCGGAACCTGAGGAGGATGTTTCTTTGTTGGTAGCCCCTAGTGCCCCCCCGATGGAGGAACGTGACTTTGGAGAAAGTGTGCCAAAGGTAGAAAAGGAGGATCGGGAAGCAAAGGTAGAAACCGCAGATATACCACGAACCCCCCTTAGTGAAAGAACTCGGAGAGGGCGGTGGGAGGTAGAAAGAAAGAAAAGGGAAGGGGGTGCTCATTTAATGGTTCCGCTGCGTGAAGCAGTCGGGCCACAGGGGGAACGAGTCATAGTGAAAGTTCCCTTTTCTCCGAATGATTTGCTAATCTGGAAACAATCAGCGGGGGCGTATCGGGAGGATCCTGAACGGACTGCACGGGTGGTAAAGATGGTAATTAAGACTCAGAACCCGGACTGGAATGATTTACAAGTTTTGTTAGACACAATAATGGATTCTACTGAAAAGGAAATGGTGTTTAAAGCTATGACAGAGAAAGCACGAGAAATGATTAGGTTACGGCTTGTGGATGGTACGGTAAATGATTTAGTACCTAGGGAAGATCCGGAGTGGGATCCCAACTCGACGGGCGGGTCTCGGAGACTTAAAACTTATCAGGAGTTGTTAACAGAAGGAATACGGAATGGAATACCTAAAACCTTGAATTGGTCTAAGTTGTATTCGGTCAGGCAGGAAAAGAATGAGTCTCCGTCAACCTTTTTAGAGCGGCTTAAGGAGACAGCTCGTAGATACACTAATTTAGAAGTTGAAGGAGAGTCGGGAAAATTGCAGCTAGCATTAATTTTTATGGGGCAGTCCCAGGAAGATATTAGAAAGAAACTACAGAAATTGGAGGGGGAAGATACTCGGAATTTAGATAAACTATTGGAAGTTGCGTGGAAGGTATATAATAATAGGGAAAAAGAAACGGCCAGGAAACAACAGGCTACTATGTTAGCAGTGTTACAGCAAGCGGCTGGAAATAATATGAGAGGAGGGAGCCGAGGACGTGGACTAAGAGGGGGAAAAGGGATAGCAAGGGGGGGGAGGCCGATGGGTACGGGAGGACTTATGGGTCAATTGAATATGGGAAGGGGAAGAATGCAGCTAGGAATAGATCAATGTGCTCTATGTAAAAATAGAGGGCATTGGAAAAATGAGTGTCCTCTCAACCAAGGAATGGGTTTTGGGGGAGGAATTATAGCTAGTGGGGATGGAAATCCGGGGATGATGAATAATACAGGTGCTTTCCCGGGAAATCCACAAGGGGTTGCCCAAGCCTTTATGATGGGGAATTATCAAAATTCAAGTTGACTAGATGAGGACCTTAAAGTAGTAATGGAAGTAGATGGGGAACCGTTAGAATTTAGAGTAGATACGGGGGCATCATACTCAGGTGTTAACACTAAGCTAGGACCTTTGAGTGATTCCACTATCCAAGTAGTGGGGGTTACGGGACAAGTTGAGGAAAGAACGTTTTTGCGACCATTAGATATAAAATTTGGGGGGAAAGAATTTGACCATCAATTTTTATATATGCCAAATAGCCCAGAATCGCTATTCGGGAGGGATCTATTGTCAATGTTAGAGGCAAAGATAATATTTGAAAAAGGTAGAGTAAGATTGGAATTTCCCGAAGAGAATATTGCTAAGTTGTTCGTAGTAAAAGAAGTTGAAGCAGCAGAAATACCACAAGAAATAGAGCAAGCTGTAGTACCATGGGTATGGGAAACAGGAGTACCTGGGAGATCAAAAGCGGCACAACCGGTTGTAATAGAACTAAAGGAAGGAGCCTCCCCAGTAAGGGTAAGACAATATCCTTTGAAATTGGAAGCACGAATAGGAATAGCACCCATGATTGAACAGTTTCTTAGCTTGGGAATTTTACAGGAATGTGAGTCAGAATTCAATACTCCCATATTCCCAGTCAGAAAGCCAAATGGTAAGTATAGATTAGTTCAAGATTTAAGAGCAATTAATAATATCACTAAAGATATACACCCAGTTGTAGCTAATCCGTATACATTGTTGACAGCTGTGTCGGAAAAGTTTAAGTGGTTCACAGTGATTGATTTGAAAGATGCATTTTTCTGTATCCCCTTGGCACTTGAAAGTAGGAGATACTTTGCCTTTGAGTGGGAGAACCCAGACACGGGACGCAAGAAGCAGCTCACCTGGACGCGTCTACCACAAGGATTCAAAAACTCGCCCACTATTTTTGGAAATCAATTGGCTCGAGAGTTAGAAGAATGGAAGACGACTCAGGTAAAAGAATCACCTTTCTTATTTGCCCTCCTACAATATGTTGATGACATCTTTATAGCTTCCACAGAAAAGGATGTTTGCCTCAGACTCACTATTGGATTACTTAATATGCTGGGACAAGCTGGATACCGAGTATCGAAAGAAAAAGCTCAGCTGGTAAGACCCCAGGTAATTTACCTAGGCTGCGAAATTTCACAAGGGGTGCGAAAGTTAGGAGTTAATCGAATACAAGCAATTTGCACCATACCCACACCACGAAATCCGCAAGAGTTAAGATCCTTTTTGGGCATGGTAGGGTGGTGCCGCTTGTGGATCCCGGAATTTGGACTAAAAGCAAAACCCCTGTATGAGGCAGCCAAAAGCCCTGTGTTTCAGTGGGGACAAACGCAAGAAAAGGCATTCCAGAGTTTGAAACAAGCCTTAAAGGAAGCCCCAGCACTAGGATTGCCAGATCTTACAAAACCTTTTCAACTATACGTAAATGAGAGACAAAGACTGGCAATAGGGGTTCTCACCCAAAAACTGGGCTCATGGAAACGCCCGGTAGGGTACTTCTCAAAGCAGCTAGACACTGTAAGCGCCGGATGGCCTGGTTGTCTTAGAGCTGTGGCAGCAACAGTGCTCCTAATTCGGGAAGCCAGAAAATTGACTCTGGGAAAAAGGATAGAAGTATTTGTTCCCCACATGGTCATTGCAGTCTTGGAACAAAAAGGGGGGCATTGGCTCTCGTCAAGCCGCATGTTACAATACCAGGCACTTCTCCGAGAACAGGACGACATTGAATTAAAAACAACTAATCATCTTAATCCAGCAGAATTTCTTAGGAGCAGCAGCCAGGGAGAAGAAGGCGAATTGACGCACGATTGCGTGGAAACCATTGAACAGGTGTATGCCAGCCGGAAAGACCTGAAAGATGAGCCTCTGGAAAATCCGGAATGGGAACTGTTTACAGACGGATCCAGCTTTGTGGAAAACGGAACCAGGTATGCGGGATACGCAGTAGTGACTTTGACACAAATAATAGAAGCTCGAGCCTTAACCCCGGGAACTTCAGCCCAGAAAGCCGAGATACAAGCTCTGGTAAGAGCCTTAGAATTGAGCCAAGGGAAAAGAGTAAATATTTGGACTGATTCAAAATATGCCTTTGGAGTAATACATGTACATGGAGCTCTGTGGAAAGAAAGAGGACTGCTAAATTCTCAAGGATCAGAAATTAAGCACAAAGAACAAATATTAGCACTATTGGAAGCAGTGCATAAACCTCAGGCAGTAGCAGTGATGCATGTAAGAGGACATCAAAATGAAGAAGGAAAGGCGTTCCAAGGAAACCAGTTGGCTGACAGAGTTGCCAAACAGGTCGCCCGAGAGGTATGGACACAATTAGCTTTATTACCAGCGCGATTTAACCCTGCCACTTCTTTTCTTGAGCAGAAACCATGGTATACACATGAAGATGAGAAACTTGCTCAATTTCTCCAGGCCCAGAAGAATGAAAAAGGATGGTATGTCACAGCTGTAGGTCAGGTTGTATTGCCAACAAAGGTAATGAAAACAGTTTTAGAAATCGAACATAACAAGTGCCATTGGGGGGCAGACGCATTAGTACAATTTTTAAAACATGAGGTGATTTCCAACCAGATGTTAACAATGGCAAAACGGATTAACGCCACGTGTCCAGTCTGTATTAAAAACAACCCAGTGACACGAAGGCAAATACAACTAGGAAAGTTACAAGTAGGGCCGCAACCAGGAGACTATTGGCAAATAGATTTCTCAGAGCTACCAAAAGCACAAGGGTACCGTTATTTACTGGTGTATGTGTGTACTTTTTCAGGGTGGCCGGAAGCTTTCCCATGCAGGACTAACCAGGCAAAGGAAGTAATTAAAACCTTACTACGAGAAATTATTCCTAGATTTGGGATCCCATTAGGAATGTCCTCAGATAGGGGACCTCACTTTGTAGCTGGAGTAGTCCAAGAGGTAGCCAGAGTATTAGGGATAGCTTGGGATCTCCATACGCCCTGGAGACCACAATCTAGCGGCCAGGTAGAGCGGATGAATCAGACATTAAAAGGGCAGATTAAGAAAATTTGTCAGGAAGCAAAGATACAGTGGCCTCAGGCACTACCTCTAGCCTTGCTAAGAATCAGGATTAAACCCAGAGAAAAGATAGGAGTAAGTCCATACGAAATTTTGTATGGCAAGCCATATCATGCTGCAACCTACAAAGGGGATCCTCACTTAGTAGGAGATCAAGTATTGCTGAGTTACATTTTGTCTCTAAATAAAGTTCTTACAGCGCTGCGAGGAACATTGCAGTGGAACCGGCCTCTGCCCTTGGAAAATCCTGTCCATGACATCCAGCCAGGAGATCAAGTATATGTGAAGAACTGGAATACGGAACCCTTGAAAGAAGTATGGGGCGGTCCTTACCAGGTGATCATGACTACCTACACGGCAGTGAAAGTCCAAGGGATCGAAAATTGGATTCACTACACTCGAATCAAGAAGGTCCCGTCAAGATGGGAAGTACAGCCTCTGTCAGCAACAAAAATGGTGTTCAGGGCAAGGCCTTAGCTCTTTTAACATTAGTCTGCATAATGCAGGTGGGAAAAGCGTTTGTTAAAATCATAGTTCCGGAGCCAGATGTAATAGTGCCGGAAGGTGCGGGAGTAAATCTAACCTGTCTGTTTTCTAACAACCAGAGAGCTGGATTAAAAGAAGTAAATGCAGCCTGGAGACAAATCACCACAGATGAAGTATTTACAGAAGGGATCGTGACACTTTGGGATATGGAACAGCAAAGAGGTAGCACCACATTGATGATATCTCATATGCAAGCTGATCAGGTAGGACAATTCTCATGTGTTGTGTGGATTAGAGAAAGCTTTGACTACGGAAAAATAAATGTAGATATTCTAAAAGAGAATAGAAGAGTACGACAGGTGACAGAAGTGGGAAAAACACAACAAGAATTGGGACAAGAAAACTTAATAGTGGGATTAATTAGAGATTTTGGGCAAGTACAAAATACTACGTCCATCACTGCATGTTTACCTTTACCTAAAGCGGCGGGAGATCCAATACCATGGGGCATCATTCCCGTTGGGGAAATGCCTCCAGTAACCATAAATGAGACAAAAAGATGTAATAAAGTGATGCAGAACCATACTAAGATGATAGAGGAAACCTATACAGTTCGAGGGCAATGGTCATCGCCGGGACAAAGGAGTGAATGCCTAAAATTACCAAATGCAGTTTATTCAAAAATTGGGCGGTTCCAGGATGTAGGATGGTGTTCTTATGACATAGAGAAAAAAAGACAAAAACCAGTCACTGAATATTCTTATGAGATAGTATGTCAAGAAGGGAGGGAAGAATGGGAACAGTGGAAGACAATTTGGGGTCCCAGCTTGTTAGAATCTTACAGCTACATAGGACCAGTACATTGGTGTATCGAATGGTCAGGCCAAAGGGAACAAGAACATTTAGGAATGTTAGGAACTGAAGTGGTAAGACGGGATCGAATAACCCCCACACCTAGCTGGAATTGTAGCAAAATCATCACATGTGATACCCCTGAATCCCAAATTGGTTTAGTGCCAGTCCGGATACTACTAAAGTGGGGCTGTGAATGTCAAAGATATAATCATACAATAACAGGTGAAATAAAGGGGGCTTGGAAAGATTGTCAGGCGACTACCGTCAGAAGTCCAGGGCATTCAGTGTGGGTAATGGGGCACGGACAATGGACTACCCATATGCCCATTAATGGCCCAATCACACAGATTACGTTAGGGGTCCCTACGCTCTGCCCTTTCTGGAAACAATCTAAATTAACACAAAGAGAGATACAGTCACGAACAAAGAGAGAAACAAATGAGGTGGCAGAAGAACTAGAACTGGGAGATGAAGACGAATGGCATGAACCCTCATCAGGAGTTAAATTTGGATGGGTATTGGAATCCCTGTTTGCACAAATTTCTACATATAGAAACCGGGAGATGCTGTACAAATTATTGGGACAAACTGAGAGGTTAGCTGCAGTTACAAAGAAAGGATTTAGGGACCTAAACTTACAGTTGCAAGCAACAACGAGAATGACAGTCCAAAATCGAATGGCATTAGATTTGCTCTTATTAAAAGAACACGGAGTCTGTGGATACCTCCAAGGAAAGGTTGATCATTGCTGTGTACATATCCCAAATGTCACAGAAGAAGTAGAAAAGGACATAAGTAAATTGGAACAAATTGAAACAAAAGTGCATGAAGTCCAGGAAGAAGCTGAACATAATTGGGTAGGAGCACTATTTAGCTCCCTAGGAATCCAGGTCTCTGGTTGGATATCATCAATTGTACAATATGTAATAACGATTGTGTTGATTATTGTAGTCTGCATGATTATGTATAGATGTCTTTTAGGAATGATTGCCAGAGAAGGAACTCATACTCGACGTGTCATGAGAGCACTAACCCGGAAAGAAGTAATCCTACCAATTCAAAGAGAAGACCCACCATCCTACTTAGAAACCATTACTTGAAGAATTGAGCATCCTTGCAGAAAATCTGAAGAATGCTCAAAAGGGGGGAGTTGATACCGAAATAACAAGAAAAGAACTAATGTAGATATAGCAATAGCAGTAGTTATGCTAAGGCTTAGAAAGCAGTTCACAAGCAGGCCCTGGGAAACAGGCCTGGAAATATACTAAGAACCACAAACTAATAATTAAAGGATCTAGTAGAGCATGCAGAACACAGTGAAATAATAAATCAATGATAAAGGGTCCTGGTGGTGGGAAGACAAGCAAGGGGGATTAAAGGGGGGTAACCTATAGTTTTGAGTAGACAAGCGTATAGAATTTATGACTTTTAGAAATAATATCTACAAGGTTTATGTAACTGCATTGTGTACGGTTTATGTAACTGCATTGTGTACTTCTGTAAAAGGATATAAAAACCTGACGAAAAAGGGGAACGGTGGGCTCTGACTTTGAGACGATAGTCCTCAGACCCCAGGGCCCTCAATAAAGCACCGCACTAAACAACCTAGTTGTTTCGTGTCTCTCTGTCGGGCAACACAAGCACCCTTTTTCCCCTCTTCCCCTATGCCCTGGAGACCCTGGGAAGCAAAAGAAAGATCCTGGGAGTCTGTGTATTACAACACACTCTATATACTAAAGAAAAAACAAAAAGAAGAACAGTCTCAAAGAAATAGAAAATTCCCACTGGTTCAAGTGGCCCCAGCAGACAGAGCCTCTGGGCTCAGGTCTCTGCAGAGCTCCAGCAGGGCAGACAGCCGAGCCCTGACAGATGAGGCCATGTCTTCCATGCCCTGAGGAGCTGATCCTGCAGCCTCTGGAAGACAGAAGATCGCCCACTCTGTAGGGACTGGAGGACATAGAATGTTTGAAGTGCCACATCTGACACGGCACTGCTGATGTCCTCCATCAGGTGTTCAAGGGCTGAAAGAGAGGAACAGAGCCATAGTCAGATCCCAGACCTGACGGGACCCTAGTAGAGCCCCCTGCCAGGGCCATCCCAGCCGGCTCTAGCCATGGCCAGGAGGGAGCAGGGACCAACAGGACCAGCCCGAAGCTGCCGGCCACGAATCCCCCACATGGCCCTGAAATCTCTCTGTGCTCTGCCCACACCGCCCCTCGGCCGCACAGGGAGCAGAGCCCTCCGCAGCCGGGGAAGAGCTCGCAGCTCCCCCCGCCAGCCCCCGCTGCCAGCCCGCTGCCCTCACTCACTGTAGCAGATGAACCAGAGCTCTTCCTTCTTCCCCTTCAGGTGCTGCCCGGCCATCCCTGGGAACACAGATCCTGTCACGGCGCCAGCGGCACAGCTCCCTGCCAGCGGCGCTGCCGGCGCTGTGGCCACACGCCCTGCTGGCCCGGCAGGGCTCAGCCCGGCCCTTGCCGCACGCTGCCGGCCCAGGGCACGGCTGCCAGAGGGCGGCAGCAGCGCCAAGGCCCGGCGGGGCTCCACGGCGCCGGGCCCGGCTGGCGCTGCCGGGGCAGCAGGCGGGGCTGGGGCCGAGCTGCGGCGGGCCGGGGAGGGAGCCCGGGCTCGTGGCTCACCCATGAACCTGATGGCCAGCACTTGCAGGGACTCCTGTGGGCTCTGCAGGTAGGGCAGGGCCCGGCGCAGGTGCTCGGCCGCTCTGCTGCTGTCCTCTGCCAGCTGGAGAGAGCGGCAGGAGGGAAGGGTTGGCGCGGGCTCAGCCCCTCGGGCGGGCGCTGCCTGCGCCCAGCCCCGGCCTCCCCTGCCCGCACAGCCCTGAGGCGCGGCCAGCAGCCGCTGGCGCCGGGCTCTGGAGGGGGCAGAGGGCCGGCTGCTGCCCGAGGAGCCGCGGTGCCGGCCTGCCCCACAGCCCCACCGGGCCGGGACTGCATCGGCCCCTGGCTCGGGCCCACAGGAGCCTGGAGAAGAGCCCGCGCGGCCTCTGGGTGCAGCAGCGGGGAGGGGCACAGCTGCCAGCCCCGCACTCTGAGCACCGCGCTCTGGGGGCTTCTCCAGGCTGAGGCTGGGGCTTCCAGGCCGTCCTTACCAGGCGGTCAGTGAACTTCCACAGCTTCTGGTTCTTCACCAGTCTTTCAAGATCCCTCCTCTTCAGGAAATTGGCCACACAAAACAGCAGTTCCCGAGAAGCCTGGAGAGCAGCAGAGATGGGGAGATGGCCCCACAGCCCAGGGTGCAGGACCCGTGTCCCAATGCCAAGGCCTGGAGGAGGCTGCAGCCCGGCAGGCACCAGGGCAGGAGGCAGCCGAGCCCCCTGCTAGGGGGACAGCAGAAGCCCATGAGTCCTCACCTGTGCCACAAGCTGATTGTCATTATGGCAGTGGAAGAAGAGTGGCAGCAGGCTCTGGCACAAGGGTGTCTTCAGGGCCTTTTTTCCCTTTTCCAGTGGAAGAGTCACCAATGTTCGGAAGAGCAGTATGGAGAGCAGCTGCACCTGGCTATTGTTCTGTATGAAAGGAAGAAAAATAAAACTCAGCATTGCGTGCATGGGGCTCATCTTGGCACAGGCCTGCTAATCCACAGGGCACAAAGTGTCCAGGCAGCAGCCAGTGGCCGTGGCTGGGGGCAGCGAGCCTTACGTGGTCAAAGAGTGGCAGGAGCGCCTCAAGCAGCTGCAGTGTGATGGGGCTGGGCATCAGCATGTCATTGTTCAAGATGATAAAGCTGAGAAGCATGACTGTCATGCTAACTATCTCTCCATCTGTGTCCCACAGGAGCTTCACAAGACTTTCAGTCAGGCTCCACATTTTTTCGGTCTGTGCAGAACACAAGTTGGTGAACCGCCATCCTGCTGCTGCAGGGCCTGGAGGCCAGAGGTCTGTCCCGAAGCACTTGGGCAGCTGAACAGGGAGGCAGGAGAGCTGGGAGCAGCTGCCCTGGCACCCAAAGCCCAGCCAAGCCCAAGCGACTGCATTCCCCAGCTCAGCCTCAGCCGCTGCCCCCTTCTCACCATGGAGGGCTCCTCAATGAGCTCGAGAAGGGCCCTGAGCGCCAGGCGACGCCTCTCCCTGCACTCGCTCTGCAGCTGTCTTGACAAGACTTGCAGGACTCTGTTAGCACCACGTTCACTCAAATCCAGGCACTCGAGGACCTGAAAGGCACAGGGCAGTGACAGGAGACCCGGCTGGCAGGATCCCAGAACCTCACAGGACTGGGCCCAGGCAGCAGCACAGGGCACGGGCACCGTCCCAGGGAGCCGCGGCTCCGAGAGGGCAGAGAGCTGGGAGGCAGCTGAGCGAGGCAGCGCTGGCCATCAGGCTCACCTCCACAAGGAAGGCCAGGGCGGGCAGCTCCCAGCGTGGCTCCTGTGTGCTGAGCAGCCGGAGCAGGTAGCAAGCGATGCGGGAACACAAGGGGATGAAGACACAGCACATCTCCCTGGCAGGAGAAGAAGGAACCAAGAATGTGGGCCAGGGGGCAAACTTTTGTCAGGACTGACTCACAGAGGTCTGGTCTTTCCCCAGCATCCTGCAAGGGGCCCTGGACTATTTGGGAGGCAGCTCCTTGTGGGCACCCTCCTCTCCCAGCCTTTTCCAGTCTGCATGCCATCCCATGGTGACAAGGCCCTCTGGCCCACGACCACAGGGACTGTGAGAAGCACCCTGGGCACAGAGCACAAATGTCAGAGGCAGTGGGGAGAAGGGGGTCTCACCTGGCCAGCAGACCCACGGCACAGTGGTGGGTGTCAGCACACAGCAGCATGTCCCAGCCACAATTGCGTTCCATTGCCACCACCATGTCCTCCAGCTGCATTCGGCAGAGCAGGGACTTCAGGGTCTGCACTGCAAACCTGTGTGCAGAGCAAAGCCCAGGTCACGCTGGGAGCACTGGCTCCTGTCCAGGGACATGACAGGGATAGGAGGAGTGGGATGGGGCCCCTGTTGGGGCTGGTGGCAAGGCCATGCTCTTCCTGGCATCCCTTCCAGAAGGTATCGACATCTTCTGGCATATCCAGAGTGCTGAAGAACACTTGGAAGAGCAGATGCACAGATACGTGGGAGGAAATACACCGTCACCATATGTGGGACACCGGGCACCTGGAGGATCTTCCACATCACCACAGTTGCCTGCAAAGGACAAAGTCCCCTGAGACAGCGCTCAGTGCCAAGGTGTCCATGTGGCAGGGCCTAAGCAAAGGAGGGAGAGGCCCAGGGAGACACAGGGGGAGCACCGGGCCTGGTGCCCCTGAAGCTGCCACGAGGCCAGGATTCAGCCCATCACCTGAGGGAGGGAGATGCAGTGGGGGAAGGAGGATGGAAAGCTGCTGGAGAGGCGGCCTTGGAGCCAGCAAAGGCCAGTTTCAGAAACTCACAGCCAGGACAAAGACATCCGTTTTGTCCCCATCAGACGTGCAGGTGCTGTGCTCTGGCCAGTTGCCCAGCACATCCAGGAGTATCAGCAGCACTGGCTCCGCAGTCCTGGGCGAGCACATGATGCTCTTCCACATGGTCAAAGCAGCTCTGTGGGGTTAGAGCTCTGTCTCAAGGGGGGTCTCAGACACAGCACCGTGGCCTGGGCAGCAGTGGGGATCTGAGCTGGCTGCCAGCTCTGCCTCTGCCCACTGGCCCTCACCAGCAGCACCCAGGCAGCCCAGCCCTGTGGGGACAGGCCCCTGAGGGGCAGCGAGGGAGCATGGCAGCAGGCTTGAGGGCTGAATGCAAGGGCTGTCAAAGAGAGCAGCAAGTGGGCCCTGTAACTCTCTGTTGGTCAGACACCTGGGCCAGGCTGTAGAGGGGAATGGGCTGGGGAGCCCTGAGCCCTCTGGGCAGGTGGGCCCACCCACCCAAGCAGACCTGCCACCCCCCTGAGCCCTGGCAGCGCTGGTGCCCATCTCCTGCCCCAGAGACCTGTGCTCCCAGGGGCTTCTGTGCCAGAGGGAGCCAAACCCCACGTGCATTGGGGGCTCTGCTCCTTCCTGCAGGGGCTGTTGGCAGGAGCACCTGGAGCAACTGCTGGCAGCACTTGGTCTCTGTCAGAAGCTCTCACTCCATACTGAAATTATTTTCTCATTGAAATAATCTCCTTTAGCACAAAAACACCTTAGCAGTGAAGGCACAGAAGAATCTGGCGTTTAAGAATCCTCACTTCAGGAAAGCTTTACTTCCCATTGCTCAACTCAAGTAGTTTCAAAAAGTTGCAAACTTCCCAAATTCATTGGGATGGCCTGAGAAAGTGAAGAGTTGGAATTACACTTCCCATCTCAAAGCAGCAACACATTTGCCCTAACATCATCCACTGAGATTCACTTTACAGAATGTAACACTACACAGAGGCAAGAAAAAGGCAATTCTTTGGTTTGCAAACGGTTTTCTATGAAAGGATGATAATATCCTAATTCTCTTAAAGATTAAAAGCTCTCAAGAAATGAAAGTCCACTCAGAGTTACAAAAGTAGCCCAAACAAACAAGTAGATGGCAAATGGCTAATCCTCCCCCTGGTACAGATATCCAAGTGGCCAGTAAAGTACAGCTCTCCCCTCTTGTTCCCTGCAGGAGAATCAGGATCTTGAACGGGAAGAGTCACAGATATTCTTTCTGCCCTCTGTAACCAAAACTGTGCCAAACCACAGATGCTGCCTTCAAAGTGACTCAAATTCCAGCCTAGACCTCTCACCTTCCAGACAACTCCTTCCCCAACACCCCACCAGTACCAACCCCCTCCACACTCCTGCCCAGAAGCCCTCAACACCCCACCAGGACCCCCAGCTGTCCCTGTCCCTCCTCAGAGGTTTCCCACCCTCCAACAGATGCCCTGGTTCCCTGCATGTGCTATGGGATGGCACTCAGGAGGATCTGCTCCAAGGCCTTCCCCGGTGGCAAGCTCAGGCTGCCAGGTCTAAGGCTCCTGGATCACCCTTCCCACCTCACTGGGAGCTCCCTGGGAAGCACTTTCCTTGAGAAGCAAGCCCCTTTCCTCCAAAGGCATTTTCCCAAATGTGTAGCTTTCCTGGGGAACACCAACACACTATTGAGAAAAGCTGGCAAGGCTGAATGACTCCAGGTCCTTTCAGGACAGGCACTCCAGCTCTAGCTGGTATTCCCCCAAGTGTGTTTCCAGGTGGAGGCTCAGAGGTGCAGCCCCAGGCCCTCTACAAACACAAGCTGCCCGCTGCCTCTTCACCTGCCTCAGCTTCTGCCTGCGGTCACAGCAGCAAAACCAGGCTGTTCCCAGCCAGAGCCCAGAGCCCTGTCCCCACAGGACGCTCTTGCCAGAACCTTCCAGGACTCTCTGCTGTGCACACAGTGCTTTTCATGCCCGCTCCCAACAGGCTTTGGAATGCAGAGCACAACCTGGCTGGCTCTGCCACCAGCACACCCCAAACACAGGTGGAGGAAGAAGCAGCAGGGGTTGTTTTGTGGCCATGCCCAAGAGAAACTGGAAGGCTGCCCTCCCTGTCTGTGTACCGCCACTGGGTCTCTTCTAGCCAGATAGCGAGACGGGTCCAGGGTTCCTTCAGGCGAGCAGTCTCAGGCCGGGCAGCTCAGCCTTCAGCAGGCCGAGTGTCCGAGGCCTAAGTGCCCCAAGCCTGACATCTTAGCAAGCTCAGTGATTATCAGCTCTTAGTGATTTTCAGCTCTTTTATAATTTCAGCTCTTTGCTTGCTAAGATGCTGGCCTCAGTGGCATCCACAGAGCAGATGGAGAGAGAGGAGAAGGCAGCCTCGGAGATTCCACGATGGTTAATTTGCAGGGAGTTCGCAAAGGGTTCCGACGAGCAGCTCTTCTACCAGAATGGGCCAGGATGGCTACTTATATAGGGTTAGGAGGGACTGAAAACTGACCAATTGTAAGGGTTAGGGAAACTAGCCTATAGGGTCACAGAGCGATAAGCTAGGCCAGAGGACCTAAGTGAGGACTCCAGGCTTAGCTATTCTGACTCAGCAATTGCTTATCTCAGGCTTACATCCTCCACAGGGCCCTAGCCATCTCAGTGTCCGCTACACCTGTGGTCTCACTTGGTTGGCTTTCTGACTGGGTCTGAGCCTGGGGCTGCCATTCCTCACTTGTAGGGACCAGAACCACACCCGGGATCCCAGCACTGCCTGACAGCGCTCCAGGCACTGGCACAGTGGTGTGTCTGAGTCTCAGGCACTGTGCAGCTGCTTCATTTGCTCTTAGGCACACCCAAAGCTCTCTGTTAAGCCCAGATGGTCTTTGGTTCTGCCCTCTTCCTGATCCTGTGCAGGGATGGAGCACTGCTGTGCTTTCAGGAAGCTGTTCTTGAAACCCTCCAGCATTCCAAGCTCTTTGCCCTCTGTGGATGCTTGCCATGGAGTCCCTCACCGCTGGGTTCAGAGCATCCTCAGGTTGGCTCTTCCAAAGTCCAGGGGCTCCAGGGTGCACAGCAAGATCTGTAGCTCCACAGTCTTGTGGAACTGGACCTCCAGCACAGGGACCTTTCCAGCCTGATCTGCCCTTGTTCCTCTGTGTCTGTGCACAAAACACAGCATGGAAGAGAATGGCAGGAAGGGCCTGTGTGTCCCAGGGCTCCGGATTTGCATCGTTCCAGCTCCAGAGAGATGCAGGTAAAGCGAAGAAGCCAAACTGTTTATTAATGGAAGGTGAAGCAAAGGGATGAGCTGGGAGAGAAGAAAGGGGATGGGCAGGGTCTGAGGGCTGGAGGCAGGGAGCTGTCAACAGAGAGGGAGAAGGCAGGAGCTATGGGAGATTCCCACAAGTTCAACTGTGCTAATCATCAGCTATGCCTGGAGCTCCAGCTGGTCTCCTCTGCTCTCCATGTGGTCTCACCTTCCAAGGGATCTGGAGGTCTTCAAGAGATACTGGTTCTTCTGAGCCAGCAGATGAAAGTAGTTCTGCAGCTCTTCCCTCAAACATCATCTGTATCAATGTGCTTATGTGAGAGGGGCTGTTGTCTTCACTCAGGCCTTGAAGGGCTGGAAGAGAGAGGAGCAGAGCCACAGTCAGAACGTGGATGTGCAGGAATCCAAGGAGACCTTCCTGCCAGGGCCATCCCACCCAGCTCTTGCCATGGCCACAGGAGAGGAGTGGCCAAGGGGATAAGCTGCAAGGTGCTGACCATGAATCCCCTCACCTATGTCCCTGAAAGCTCTGCCCACGCCGCCCCTCGTCCCCACAAGGAGTGAAGCCCACCGCAGCTTGGGCAGGGATTGCAGCTCCCTGGCCAACCCACGCTGACAGCCCACTGCCCTCACTCACCCTCAGGGAGGGCCTGGAGCTCTTCCTTCTGCCCCATCAGGAGCACCCTGGCAATCTCTGAGAACACAGGCTAACCATCAATAGGGCTGCTGTGGCTATTATCCTGTTTGCTTTATGGCTTAATGAGGTGAGGAATTCATGGATCTTTAACTTCCTTTGGAAGGCAGGCACATGGATTCAGAGCTATCACACAATGTGTGGGTTTGGGGTTTCTTTAATAATGGTACTTGCTGAGGAAATGACACTGGGGGAAATTTACTCCCAAACCTTCACACAGCTCTTTGAGTTTGCCCCACCAGTTTTCAAAGGGTCCAGATCAACTCAAAATGCTAATGATATACAGTTGCTGGTGTTGCTGGTAAGCCTGTTCTATTTAGCATTCAGAGATAAGGGAAGTTTAACATGATAACCACACTGACACCTACCCCAGAGACAAGGGATGCTGCTGCCCCTGAGATTGACCCTGCCCCACAGCCCACCTCAGAAATGAACCACCCAGACTGGGTGGGGGTTCTGGTGAAAGAGATGGGCCAGATGCTGAAGGAGTACATTTCCCCATGTTTTGAGAAACCCTCCCCCTGCCTCAAAGAGAGAGAGTCGGATGGTGCAGCAGTGGAACCCACAGATGTTACAACTGTCCAGGTTCCAGCTGAACTGCAAAGGCAGTCACAGCCAGCAGCAGTCGCCCCTGTGGAAACAAGGAGACCTAAGATGAAATCAGAGCATCTAGACAAGGACATGAAAGGAGGACCCTCACAACCCAAAGGAGAACCAATGGTTGACTTCATCACTGAGTCCCTGATGTACGAAAGTCCCTGTGGGTGAACTGCACAAAGACATTGTATGATGGGGACGTGAGGCTTATACAACCTGGTTAATCCGGGTCTGGGACCTTATGCGTACAGGAGTGCAACTGGATGGTGGTGAGGCAAGGAATTTGGAACTATTGACCCAGGTCTCAGGTGTGAATCAGGTATTTGTAAGAGAGTCATGGTCCCTTTCCCTCTGAGAGCAGCTTTTCATGACTCAGAGAGAGGTTTGTCCACAGGGAGAGAATGCAGGTGCACCACCATAGAATGTGCTGGAAGACCCTGGAGGAAGGGATCCAACAGCTGATAAAAGTGGCAGTATTGGAGGTACTCTTTGGGAGGGATGGACAGCATGATAGTGACCCCGACAAGGTCAGGTGCACTGGGCAAATGCTGTGGAGTCTGGCAAATCTGGGGCCATCCCAATACACCACCTTCACTGAAATGATTAATGCTGATAACTACGGAGAGACAGTGGGTTCTGTCACCAACAAGCTTAGAAATTGTGAGAGTATGATCAAAGGCCCAATGCAGGCTCAAGTCTCTGCTGTGATCAAGGACCTGATCAAAGAGGAGATGAGGGAGATGAAGGAGGAGGAGAGGAAGATCAGTGCAGCACCTGTGCCAGTCACAGGCCCCAAAGTCAGAGCCCAGCGTCCCCCAGCTAGAGAGAGAGGGTACACCCCAAGGGCTGACCTGTGGTTCTTCTTTCATGACCATGGGGAAGACATGGGAAGGTGGCATGGGAAATCCACTTCTGTCCTGGCAGCACAGGTGCATCAAGGAGGGAAACACTAACCAAGGGAGTTCCACTAAATTGAAGGCAGCCTCAACCTCCCATGACCGCTGCTGGGTATGATCTGTCAGATCCCCTTGAAGGAACCTCTACTGTGTATGCCCAGAAAAGAAATAATAACCAGGGCTAGGAGGGCACTGACTCTAGCCAGGAAGAGGCATGGGAAAACCGGATTTTCTGGACGGTGTGGATCTGATGGCCTGGCACATCAGAGCCACAAAAATACGATGTTTTAGTTGATACTGGTGTGCAGTGTACCCTAATGCCATTGGGACATGTGGGGGCGGAACCTGTTTCCATTGCTGGGGTGATGGGGGGATGGCAGCAATTGACCCTGTTGGGAGCCCAGGTGATCCTGACTGGGAAGGAGCAGCAGAAACATCCTCCTGTGACTGGCCCAGAGGCCCCGTGTATTCTGGGCATAGACTTCCTCTGGAACAGCCTTACAAAGACCCAAAAGGACTCAGGTGGGCTTTGGGCATAGCTGCTGCAGAGGCTGAGAACATGAAGCCATTGAACACCTTGCCTGGACTATCAGAAAACCCATCTGCAGTAGGACTCCTGAAGGTGGAAGAGCAACAAGTGCCGATTACCAGCATCTGCTGTGCCAGACATGCTGGAACTCCAGTACAAGCTGGAGTCCAAGGCAGCAAAGTGCTTTGCCACTATTGACATTGCCAATGCATTTTTCTTCATTCCTCTGGCAGCAGAATGCAGGCCTCAGTTTGCTTTCACCTGGAGGGCCATGCAGTACAACTGGAACCAACTGCCCCAGGGGTGGAAGCACAGCCCCACCATCTGCCATGGACTGATCCAGGCTGCACTGGAAAAGGGTGAAGCTCCAGAACATCTGCAGCACATCGATGATATCATTGTATGGGGGAACACGACAATGGAAGTATTTGAGAAAGGAGAGAAATTCATCCAGAGTCTGCTGGAAGCTGGCTTCAGCATCCAGAAGAGCAAAGTCAAAGGACTTGCCCGAGAGATCCAGTTCCTGGGAGAAAAGTTGCAAGATGGATGGCGTCAGATTCCCACTGAGGTCGTCAGTAGGATCACAGGTGTCTCTACTGTTTTGTGGAAGAGATCAAAAAAGCTCCACAATTTGTGAAAGTTGTAAAGTCAGTATGTTTATTGCAGCGCTGGACGCATGCGGGGATTACTCCCCTCAAAAGGCAAGTGTACCTCTGTGAACTTCAGGTCTCTTTTTATGGCTCACTCAAATACATATGCATATAATTTCACAACAGGTTCATACATATTCATTCTACTGATTTCATGTGACACTTGCTACTAATTCTTCAGAAGGAACTCTTGGGTCAGGTTGCCCTGCTCTGTCTGCTCTCCTCCTCCCCCCTTTATCTCTTATCCTTCAGCTGAAGCAGCCTCTCTAAGCACAGGCCCTTCAAGAGAACAGGCAGTGAGACTAAACAGCAAGCTACAGACTTAATTCAAAGATGAACATTTCACCTAAATCAAAATGTATTTCTACCCTGGAAAATTTCTACTCTGTCTCATTTCCCCCCTTTCCTGGAAAATAAGTAAATTCTTTTACTTAATGCAAACTCTTACGACAATAAGTGTCTCTCAATGCTTTACCTCATACATTTGATAGGGAGATTAACAGAGCTATACGCTGTAGTATTCTCTAATTTCAAATTAATAATAAAGGATAACTTTAAACTTACTTTAACTAATACAACATCATTTTTATCAATTTTTACAGAGGTGCAAGCAGTTTTTAGACACTCACAACTTTTACCAGTATATACGAGCACAGTTTTTTCATCAGTGACTGGATGAATTTTGAAGTGGCAAATACTCTGTTCAGTGTCCAGACACACATCATGGGCATTAATAGTACTGCTTTCACAAATGAATCTCAGCTGTTCTCTAGTAATGCAGGATTCTAAGTTTACTGTTTGCTACTTTTCATTCATTTTTCGTGTTTACAGTCTATGTTCTGAAGGGTAGAGCACTGTTTTTTCATTATTTAATCTTGGTGCAATGATGGGATGGATAACATAAACAGTGCTATTATGTATGTTAAGTACAAAGGCAGTGGCTACATTAGAAACAGGATTATAGGTGAAATTTACTATAGTTTACCAGGACTGAAACTTTTTTCAAAATCAATTGTGTTATACATATATAGAGTTAATTCATGCTATTTGTATATATATATGTGTGTGTGTGTAAGATATTGTAAGAATCCAACTCATGTACTTGACCACTCTGGCTGAGAGCAGAGTCCTATTTCTAACGCTAAAGATAATATCAAGTCCGTTAGCTTAAGAATGAAGCCTTCCCAGACCATGAATGTCGACTTCCCAGAAATGCTTTGAATACTGGCAGCACTCGATTACATGTGAAAGACGGCCATAGGGACACCGGGACTGGCTTTTGCATCGCATCCCTATGGACCCAGCAATACATTCCAAAGAAGGCTATTCTGGAAGGGCTCAGACAGTCATTGGAACACCTGGACTGGCTTTGTATCTCTATGATCCAGCTCTACATATGAAGGGACACAAAGGACATTCTGTCATTCCGGCCCCAGGCGGAATATAGGGGATATAAACTGGCTATATGAGACAGTCGGGGTGAACCACTGGGGAGATGCTGGCACTCTGTCAGTTGGATCCAGGTTCACCCAGCACCAAATTCCGGAGTTGATGCTGTCTTGGCTGTGGTGAATTTTTTAATTATATTTTGTTATTGATCTAATAAATCTTTGTTAATTTTTTTTTAATTTGGCTGCAGATTCGATCATTTATAACAAATTGCATTATCTTAGACAACTTTCTGAATTTCAGCTGGAAAATTACTTTCCCTCCCTTCTTGTATGAGCAGAGCTGCTGTTGCCTGCATCTGCAACTGTGCTTGTATACAACTGAAAGCTAAAGATATATTATCACATTATCTTGAACTGTGCTAAGTACTTCTATTAATAACTTGTGATCTTGGTCCCTGGCCTTTTCTTACTTTGGCAGTGCTTTTGAAATCTGCCACTGGCTAGTTCTTAATGCTAGTAGAGATGACTGTAAATGCTGCTTCAATTTTGTTAGGCTGCTTGCTGCAGTGGCTAGCTTATTCATCAGTATTTCTGAATCAATTCCATTTAGAACTCCTAATCCTGTTCCTAGTATCCCAGTTAGATCCTTTCTTATTCTGCTCTTAAGGTCTACCTGTCTTTGTAACTACGCTGTGCAGCTCTCAAAGGATGTTCTTAGGAAAGAGGAGCAGGCTGGTTGGATTTTTGAGATGTTGATTTGCATTAGCAACTCTTTTGAAGTGTCTGCAGTTCTTTTCTTGCTACTCTTGCTCTTCATATACTTGATCTCTATGAATTACTACAGTGGACAGGTTTAAATCTTTTATCTCAGAAAGTTCTCTCATGGATCTAGTATCCTGATTACAAGCCTGGGACCAAGGCCATTCAGCATCACTTTGAATAGAGGTACTCTCTAATTTTAAGATTTCAATTATTATTATATACAAAACAATTCTGTAAGTGAAAGTATGAACAACCCTTGACTGCAATATACTCATTTTGCTTGAGTGAGTTTTAGTCTCAGTTCATTGTCTCTTGGTGTCACTCTCCAAGGGGGCTTCTGGGCCCTTCTTCACTCGAGAGTGATGGATCCAGGCATTCTGCTCCTTGATCTTGATTGCGGTGAAGATGGCAAGAAGCACCTGGAATGGTCTTCTTTACTGTGGTTCCAAAGTCTTTTCTGCAAGAGGCTTAACATATACATAATCTCTAGGCTATATGTTATGCACTGGCCCATCTAACTCCCTGCTCTGAGTTCCAGCCACAAGTTTCTCAATTTTTCTGAGCTGTTTGCTTAAAGCCACCATGTAGGTGGCCAGTGTTACCTCTCCAATGTGGTGGGCATTCTTTTTGTGTTCTATAAAGCATTTCAAAGGGACTTAGACTTTCTTTAGCTGTAGGTTTAGTTTAAATTTGCAACAGTGCTAGTGGAAGTGCTTGGGGCTAGGGTAGATTAACTTCCTGCCCGAGTCTTACAATCTGCTGCTTAATTAAATGATCCATTTTCTCCACCTGGCTGCTTGATTAGGGGGGGTACAGAATGTGAAGTAGCCAGGTGGCTACTAATCTGTTGCACTGTTTTGGAAATGAAATGTGATCCTCTATCTGAGGATATTGTGGCTGGAACTCCGAAGCATGGTATTATTTCTTGTAATAATACTCTAGTAACTTCTCGAGCTTTGACAGTTCTGGTGGGGAATGCTTCTGGCCACCCTGAAAATGTGTCTGTCAATACTAATAAATACTGATACCCCCCTTTCCTTGGGAGTTCTGAAAAGTCAATTTGCCACTGCTGTCCAGGCCCATGGCCTCTCCTAATCTGACCGAGTTTCGGTTTGGGGGTATTTTTGGGGTTAGTCTGGAGGCAAAGATCACACTGTCAGGTCACTTGAGTAATAGTGGCATATAAATTCCTAGCAACGATTCTTTCAATCAAGTAGGTGTGTAGGGCATCTATTCCTCAGTGTGCTTTCTGGTGCTCTTCCCTTACTAGTGACCACAAGAAATGGGAAGGGATTACCAGCTTCTTTTCAATGGTAGCCCACCCTTCTTGGTTATACGTCCTTTTTTGATCTTCAATCAATTTTCCATCTCTCTTATTATATTCTGGCTTACTTTCAAGGGAAATTTGTCTATCTGGAATTAGGGCTCACCTCACCTTTTGCTGCTTCCTTTGCCTCTCTATCCGCCAGCTCATTTCCTTCTTCTAATTCTGAGCTCACTTTTTGATGTGCTCTAATATGCACAATTGCTACCTTTTCAGGCAGCTGAACTGCTTCCAGCAGCTGGATGATCTCTTGTGCATGTTTGATGTTCTTTCTCTGTGAGGTCAGCAGTGCTCTCTCTTTCTAGATGGCTCTATGTGCATGCACGACTCTGAATGCATACCTCGAGTCTGTGTAGATGTTTATCTTCTTTCCTTTTGCTATTTCTAAGGCACGGGTCAGAGCAATTATCTCAGCCTTCTGCGCAGAGGTGCCTGTTGGTAAGGGTGCAGATTCTGTTACCTCTCTGCAGGTGGCTACTGTGTACCCAGCACATCGCTTTCCATTGGCAACGCAGCTGCTCTCGTCAGTGAACCAGGTCTCTGCATTGTCCAGAGGAGTGTCTTTCAAATCTGGGCGTCTGGAGTAGGTAGCTTCAATGGTCTCTAGGCAATTGTGGTGTACTGCTTCACCTTGATTTCTACTGAGAAAGGAAGCTGGGTTGACAATATTAGCACCACTATCTTTACATCATCTTGCTCTACCATGATGGCCTGGTATTTCTCTCTGTGGTGAAAGCCAGTGGCTACTCTTTACTTCCAGTACTGTGGACACTGTATGGGACACTAGCACAGTCCTTTTCTGTCGCAGGGTAAACTTGCGTGCCTTCTGAATATTCAGCATGACTGCTGCTACAGCTCTGAGGCAACCTGGCCATCTTTTGGCTGTTGCATCTAGCTACTTGGAGAAGTAAGCAACTGCCCTTCGTTATGGACCTAAGTCTTGAGCCAGTATTCCTAAGGCGATTCTCTGTTTTTCATGGGAAAATAGAAAGAATGGTTTACTTACATCTGGAAGTCCCAGGGCTGGACCTGACATGAGGGCACTCTTTAGCTGATAAAAGGCCCATGTGGCTTCCTTTGTCCGCTGGAGATCTCTGTTTCCATTAGCAATAAGAGCATAGAGAGTTTGACAAGCAGTCCATAATTATTAATCCACAGCTGGCACTACCCTGCCATGCCTAAGAAGGTTTGGAGTTCCTTTATCGTCTGGGGTTTTGGGGTTTGGCAGATGGCTTCTTTGCGAGCCTGCCTTAAAGTCCGTTGCCCAGCACTCACCTTGTAGCCCAGGTATATTACTTTCTGTTTCACTACCTGTGCCTTCTTCTTTGATACTCTGTATCTTTGGAGTCTTAGGAAATTCAAGAGGTTTACTGTCCAGGCCACACATGCTTCTCTCGTCTGAGTGGCTATTAGAAGATCATCTACGTACTGCAACAGCTTCCCTTCCTGTAGAGCTTCCCAGGACTCCAGATCTTTTGCAAGAGTCTCCCCAAACAGAGTGGGGGGGAATTTGAAGCCTTGAGGCACATAGACTATGTGAGCTGGGTTTTGCACTGCTTTTACGGCTTTCTCATTTGAATGCCAAAATTTTCTGGCTGGCTTCGTGGATAGGGAGGCAAAAGAAGGCATCTCTCAGGTCTAAAACAGTAAACCAGATTAGCTCAGGTGTTAAACAAGTTAGTAAAATATATGGATTTGCTACCACAGGGTATAAATTCTTCATTATCTTATCGACAGCCCTCAATCTAGTACTATCAGTTATTGGGCTGATTTCTTCCCTGACTTCTTTTCAGGGGGTGCTGCTTAATTCTCACTGGGTTGTGTTCTTTCTTTTAGCTTGATTACTATGGGGGGGCATTCTTCACTTTCTTTGGTACAGCAGAAGCCTATACCCCCGAAAAAACTTGTTCTAATATCTCTTTACTAATTTTTTCTTAATTTCAATGGCTGTTAATGATAAGCTTAACATCTTTATATCATTTGCCTCCAGAGTAACTACTTCATTTGAGAATGTTCAGCGAATTGGGCATATACAAAAGCTCCTAAGCACACATGTTACTTTAAAGGTTTACAGAAGTATGGCTTCTCAGACTGGCCAGTTGTTCCTCACATTGCAACATAATCATTCTCCACAGGTACTAAAGCTTTATTTAAAACTGAATCTATGGCTCCTGTATCAATTAAAATTCCACCCTTTTCTTTCCTTCTGGTCTCACTGCCTCTTGCAGAGAGGTCTGCTCCGTCCTAGTCCTGGGTGAAATTGGACTGCTAGGAGGGGGATGGGTGCGAATGGGTGTGAACTTTGGAGTTTGAGTCTTCTTCTTTTTTGGGGAGGTCTTCTTTATCCTCCTTTACTTTAGGAGGAGCCTTTAACAAATTAGATGTACTCATTTTGCGAGTTGTAATCGCTTTGCATTTCAGTTTGCCTGACCAGTGGGTCTGAGGGTGGTCTGATCTCACAGTCCCTTTGCCATTCTTGGTGATTCCTTAAAACAAAACCACACTAACATACGGGACTATCTCATTTACCTTCCCATTTTAAAACAGCAGTAACTGCAATAAAGTCTTTTAAATCTTTTTCTTTTCTGAGCTGCCCCTAATGGCAACTTTCTTCCAAAGAGCCCCTCCCAAAGGGGCTAGGTGAGGAGCTTCTTTGCTCCGGTTAGTTCTCATTATCTCCTTCTCCTTATACTATCTTGTTTCCACTCAAGCCTCACAGTGTCTTTTCTCAGTTTTTCCTCACAACACAGACCTCCAGGTGGCAGAACAGCAATATCAGCTCCTCTGCACTGCATACAAGGTGCCAGCCTCTCAGTGCACTAAAAGCTCCCAGGAACTGCCTGCAGGCTATTCCTTTGGTGTTTATCACTTTGGAGTTTATCACTTAACCTCTATGTCGGTTTTCTCAGTCTAAGCTTAGTGTATTACCAGCTGAAGTCTGATGAACTCATTCATCTCTTCTATCTAAACTCTGGTTTACAAAATCTTAGTATTTTCTAGTTCCTTTCCTGCACAATCTAATCCAAGCATTGCTTCTACTGACACTCGCTTTACTGCCTTGCAAGAGGCTGTGATTGTTACAGCAAAAAGTTTGATATGCCCACAAACACAGACAGACAGACACACACACACCGCCTCTCTTATCTCAAATTCGCAAGAGTCAGGGCTTGAATTGCTGGGGGGGAATTATTGGAATTCCTTTAATTTGTTTTACTAATGTTAAACATGAATCACCCTACTGTAGCTCTTTTGTGTAAAATGCTACACTTGTTGCAAACAAATACCTAAAACTTCTACAAATGCTACTATACAATTTGAGTATCAAATTACCACAATGTGGGGGAAGAAACACAAAAACTCACTGGGAAAGGGCATATCTCTCAAAGTGCCCATTTTTCTTAACATAACACAGACAACACAGTATACAATACTTCAGCATTTACCTACATCAGCTTTCTCTGGCTCTCACACACCCTAGACACAATCAAAATAACAGCACACAGTAAAATTCTAGAGATCAAGTCTAACTACCAGGCAGAAGAGGAACTCCCTGAGCTCGTACTCACGGTTAAAATGTGCTCCATCTACACAAATCACTACTTCTAAACACCATATATACTCTCACCGACGTTTCTCCACTTGTTCCACTTCTCCGCAGGGCACTCCCTGCCCTCACAGCCTGCCTCGGCCGGTGCCTCCGGCCCCACTCGGCCCTGTCAGTTGCGGGTAGAAACCCCCCCACACTGTAGATATACTCCCTTTGTACACCATGCACTCGCACGATTACAAACACACTAACATTAATTACACAATGCATTAACTATACAACGATGCAGTGTCCAGACACCACATACACACACATGAGTCCACTCGAACCCATCCCCAGGGTCGTTAGCAGCCGCTCTATCGGACAGTGAACTCTCATCTCCCAGTCGCTCTATCGATCAGGCCTCAGGCCGAGCACTCAGACATCTCTGAGTGACTTATTCAGTCTTCCTATCCCCCGGTGGCCCTCCTAATACATACCGAATCCTCTGCACACCAGCAGGTCCTTGTTTGTCTCCGCAGGAGGCAAGCTGAGACAAGCGGAGCTCCTCCTGGAAGATCTCGGGGGGCACCTAGGAGGGTCTGTTTATCCCTTCTGCCCTGTGGGGACAGAGATGGTCCCTTCGTGGTCAACAGAATGTTTTGAGGAAAAGATCAAAAACTCTACAACTCGTGAAAGTTGTAAAGCCGGTATGTTTATTGCAGCACTGGACGCATGCAGGGATTACTCCCCTCAAAAGGCATGCATATTTCTGCGAACTTCAGGTCTCTTTTTATGGCTCTCTCAAATACATATGCATAAAATTTCACAACAGGTTCATACATATTCATTCTACTGATTTCATGTGACACTTGCTAGTAATTCTTCAGAAGGAACTCTTGGGTCAGGTTGCCTTGCTCTGTCTGCTCTCTTCTTCCCCCCTTTATCTCTTGTCTTTCGGCTGAAGCAGTCTCTCTAAGCACAGGCCCTTCAAGAGAACAGGCAGTGAGACTAAACAGCAATCTACAGACAATTCAAGGATGGACATTTCACCTAAATCAAAATGTATTTCTACCCTGGAAAATTTCTACTCTGTCTCACAGGTAAGTATCCCACAGCACCGCCGGTGTCCAGGGGGGCCCCACTAGGATCTGGAGGGTCTGGGCACCTGCAGGTGACAGGGAACACCAGCCTTCCAGGGCCACCACGCAGGGCTGAGGAGAGCAGAGTGGGGCCATGGTATCCCCCGAGTACTCACCAGAGAGGCCGAGGGTTTGGGCTGGAAGGGAGAAGGGACAGGGCTCAGTAGTGGTGGCACCATAGGGACAGTGGCACCCAGGTTAGGGTGTCTCCAAACTGTCCCTATGGGGACATCAGTTCTTGTGGGAAAGTGCATGGGGGTGGCCCCAAAAGATTTGGAAGAGGCCAGGGGTCATGTCTGTGTCTCAGCTACCCGTGCACCACATCTGTGTGGCACAGACACCTTGGGAACAGGGACTCCGAGGCCACCCTGGGCTGAGGCAGAACACGGGGACACTGTGGACACCCCAGGCACAAGGACACCACGAACACAGCCCATGCTGGCCCAGGTCGCCCCCAGCAGCTCATGATCCCATCCCCATGGCCACATCCTCATGGTTCTTGTCCCCTTCTGTCCCTGCATCCCAGTTCCCTTGTCCCTATCCCCAGAGCTACCTGAGCCCAAAGGTGCCAGTCCCCACATTCCTGCTCCCAAAACCCCATCCCCAAATTCCTGCCCCCTGTTCCTGTCCCCAAAGCAACCCTACATCAGTCACAGTCTCATCAAGGTCCACTGTGGGTAACATGGACTGGCTCTGCTGGCATTGGGGACCTCAGGGGACCCTGCAGCCCCCCTGTGCACCCTCCCCTCCATCCCCAGGGTGTCATGCCTGTGCCCAGGGCACTCACCCCACAGGAGCAGTGCCACCTTCCCGGCCATCCCAGTGTCCCCAGCCATGTGGACTGGCTGTCACTCGCTGCTGTGGCCACCGCTCCCCTGGCTGGTGGCTCTTCGGATGAAGGGGCAGGAAGCGAGGTCACGTCTGTCCCCATATGTAGGTGGCCTTTGGTGGGGGCAGGGTGGCCACAAGCTGGGCACAGGCTGGGGACAAGGCTGGGTGGGACAAAGTGAGACATGGGATTCCCAGGAGTGGGGGGCTCAGTGGGTTTGGGGAGGCAGGGTTCAGTCCCTGGGGAATGGGGGTTTTGAGTAGGGGGAGTCACTGGGAATGAGGGTGCCATGGGAATGGGGATCCCCAGAGCTGGGGGGACACAGGGATGGGAGTCCCAGGGGAACCTGGGCTCCAGAGATTTGGGGTCATGGCATTGGGGAATGGTAGGTGCTGGGAGAATCAAGGTCCTGGGGGAAGGAGGATTTCAGAGGATGGAATGAACAGGAGAGGGTGCCTTGGAATGGGATCTTGGGCCATGGAGATCAGTGGGGAATGTCAGCACTGGGATGGGCTTGCAGAGAGGGTGGGACATAAGGAATGGGGCTCCCACAGTCGGGTTCCCAGGGTAATGGGAGTGTCAGGGATGGGCATGTCACAAGCTGTCCTTATTGACGGATTTCGTGATGATTTGTTTCCAAAGGATTTCTCAGTACAAAATACCAACACGGCAAAGGGGGTTTGCAGTAACCGTCAAAACAGTGCACTTTATTGAATGATTACAGCAAAAATGCGTGTGAGGGAAAAGAGGGAAAGTGGGGAAAGCATCTGGAAAAATAGGGGGATAAAGAGAAAAGAGGAGGCTATAGCTACCACCCGTGGAAGCGACGGGGTCCTTCAGAGTCCAGTCGAGGTTCCATCAGTCGAGGAGTTGTTCCAAGAGCGGGGAAGATCTTCGAATTGCACTAGCTAACCTGGGGGTTTTTATCCTATGGAAGATTGCGGAAGTCGGGGGCGGGGGGGGGAATAATGCAATAGTTTCCTTCTTGGTCCAATAGTCCCAATAATCACTACCCGCGAGCAAACATCACAGTCTGCACCCGCAAGCAAACATCACAGTCTGTTCTGTTCCCCCCACCAGTTCCCCCCAGGTTTCAGTCTCAATCCTTGGGAAGAAAATGAGTTTTCTTTATGTGAGGGTTTCATGTCTCAGTCCTTGGAGAAGAGACTTCTCCCATCTCAGTCAGTCAGTCACGGTGGTTGCAGAACAGATGAAGGTTCTTCTGTGGGGACCACTTAAAGGTTATTCCAGAAAAGAGTCGATCCAAGCTGAGAGGCAGGGAAATTCCAAGGCTTATTGTTGCAAAACGGGTCAAGGTGCTCGTTTGCACAATTACTTGGCAGGCTGGGAGTTACGTCTCGGCCTTGTAAGCTTGGCAGACTTTCGTCAAACCCGGATATCAAACAGGATCTTGGGGTGGTCTCAGTTTCTGTCCTTTTTTATGACGAAAATCATGAGACAAATGAGAGAAATTTCAGACAGACTATCACAGGGCAGTTGCTGGGTGGGCTGATGGGTCACAGCTCCTTCCTTGGGTGCTTCAGATTTTGGGATTACCCAGAGCCCAGCACAGACCCCACAAGTAACCCCACAAGTAATCCCCCCACAAGGGGCTCACCCCAGCCTTATTCCAAGGGGCTCTAGGCCTCTGTCCCACCAACCCGCAGTGAATTTTTTGTCTCTTAATTTCCATTTCCATCATTTTACCCTTCAATTTCACAAGCCCCCAGTTCAGACGTTGATGATCCTGGAGAGGCCCTGAGCAGGAAAGGGGTTGGGGGAAGCCCAGGGTGGGGGAAGCAGGGGTGAGGGGTCTGCAGGGAGGGCTGTGGAGGCTGTGCAGGATGGGGGTGTCTGGCTGTGCCTCCCCAACACTTTCACTTTGTCTCTCCTGCAGCAGAAGGAAGAGGCCATTTGACACCTTTGTCACATGGGGGATGGGTTCTTTCTTGGGGGTCACATCCAGGGTGCTCCTGTGCTGGGGGGATCCTGTCCCAGGAAGTACACCTGGTGGCCAAGGGGGCCCTGTCCTGTGGCTTGACAGGACCCTCTGGGAGGGTCCAGACTTCTCCCTTCTGGCCCATGCCCTTCAGGATCTGAGCCAGCAAGAGTAGCCAGGGAATGGAGCCCAGGGCAAGAAGGAGCCCCCAAACTCCTCCTCTTTGAATCCATTGGCCATCCAAGGATGGGGCCCAGGCATGGCCCAGCCCCACTGCACAGGGATGCCCATTGCCCAGCCCTGCTCTGGCCAGCACCAGGTGGCAGCCAGGACCTCAGGGTCACCCTCCCCCCCACCCCTTTGGCTTTGATTCTGGCAGCTTTAGAGCTGCTGCAGAGGTGAGAATTCTGTGGGGGGAAAAGGCCTGCCTGTGGTTTGCTCAGCCCTGCAAGAAGCACAAAACCAAAAGGAAGCCCAAGCAGTGGCTCTGCGAGGGCCTTTGATGGTTTTCAGAGCAGGGCTGGATGGAAAGCCCCCTGCAAGGGCAGCTGGGAGGGAACCAGTCTGGAAATGCAGCAATTGATCATTTGTTCCACTAGGTAAGGGACTGAGAGAGCCCCGGAACTACTGCAAATCCCACAACAATCTGTTCAACAACATGATCGGGACCCTCCTTCTTAAACAAAACCTGCAGCCTTCTGGAACCTCATGGAAAGAATGTTTGGTTTCAGACTATAGCTGCCAAATAAGAGAGAAAAGTGTAGAAATATCGAGCAGTGGCTCTGCCCCATGGCTGTCATGGAGCTCTGGGGAGTGACCCTGTCTGGATTCCAGGTGTCCCCAAGGCTGCTCCATCCCTGTCCTCCTCACCTGAGTGAAAGGGTGAGGGTTTGCAGGAATTGTGGTGTAAAGCCACCAGAGGTGCTGCTGTGGACCCGAGACCTGCCTGGGGTCAGGCGCTGCCTTCCTTCCATTCGGGATCATGGGAAGAGGTCGCAGGCAATGGGCAGGACGTGTTCCTGGTCCCGGGACACTGCTATGCGGCCACTGGGCACTGGGATCCAACCTGCTGCTTTTGTGGCGTCTACCCGCTGCTGGTGGTTATGCCGGGATCGATTGGTGCCTGTGCGTTTGCAAAAGGAGCGATTTCCCCTCCTCCCTCCCATCCGAGGCCGCCATGGCCCCTGAGGGGATGGAGCTCGACCGGGGCGCCCCCTGCTGGCTGGGAGTGCTCTCTGCAGCGCCCCCTGCTGGCCGTGGTTATAACTGCCACAGAACCCAACAGCACTGAGCAGGAGGGAAAGTTCTGGGTTTGTGTTGTTGGTTCTCTACTGGTTTATAAATTTCCCAGTAAAGAGCCCTTATTCCTTTTACTGCACTTCTGCCTGAAAGCCCCATAACCTTGGAAATGAAAAAATGTTTTAGGTATGTGTAGGGGATTTTGTTCAGACATGGCTTATAGAAAAAGGCCATGATCATATACAGCTAGCTAAGCAGTGAAGAAGCAGCTGTGGGAACCAAGTTCTCAGCTTTTTCCCTTGCAAGAAAAACAATAATACTGTGTCCTTGGTTTAATGATGAGAAGCACAGTAGGGAAAACATGGAGTCCTTGAGGCTTATCATAACAAGCAACGGCAGAGTGTGAGAAACAGGTGTTATTTTTAATGAAGATTCCACAGGCATGAGCAACCTCAGGAGGGGTTAACATGTAGCTTGTAACCAATGATGAGGGTGATTTGGGAATATGCATGAACTTCATTACCACTACTATAAGAATGTGTATGTTGGATCAATAAAGCGAGACCAATAATCATCAATACGGATGTGTATGTCTCCCTTTATCCCGACAGGTATGGGTCTTCTTTCCATTCCAGGAACATTCCATCTTTCCTTGGCAGATATTTCTCATTTCAATGAGTTGCCAAATCCTGAGTTCCAGCGTGGATGGGACAGACACCCCAAGAGGAGACAGGGTCAGAGACTTGGCTACCTCATTCTCAGCCTTTGAACCCTGTTCGGCCACCAAGGGCTCTCTCCCCGGGTGGCACTTCTGGTCACCTGGCCACTCAGGAGCTGGCTTTGGCAGAGCGTCACACTGTCCCCAGTGTGCCACGGCTGACAGGCTGATGGACAGCTGGGCCCTGTCTCACCAAAAGCAAGGCCTGACCCACCCATGCCACACACAAGTGTTCCAAATGTCTCCAGACATCAAATGTTTCCTGTCTCTGGCACCATGTCCTGTGCGATGGCCTGATCCCGTCGTCCCTGGAAAAGGGGGAGGCTCTGGAACCCACACAGGGCCTTTGTGAAAGCCTTGTGTAGGGAACACGACAGAGGAGGGGTTTGGGGCAGGGAAGAAGAGAATCCAGAGCCTCCTGAAGGCTGCTGTGGCCATCCGAGCAAGGAAGATCAAGCGTTCTGCCAGGTTCCTCTGGTGGAAGAAACGTGCTGTGGAAAATGTCTGGGGTTTGTTTCTTTTTGGGGGCTTTCTGTAGAAATCATTCCTTTTGTGACCCTTTGGACTCTGAACCTTGTTGCTGTTGTTATTGGTTTTATTCTCTCTCATTGCTGTTGAAGAAAATTGTTCTTCTCTCAGCCCTTTGGGATCTTTGTGTCCCCACAGGGAGGGAGAGGGGCAGTTTTGGTGGCAGCACACACACTTGTAGGTGCCCATGGGAGGGACCCCCAGTGCCCCCCAGTTCCCCCCAGTGTCACAGCACATTCCCGTAGATGTCACTGGGTTCCCGTGGTCGTCCCTGGAGTCCCCGCAGTTCCGCGTAAGTCACCTGGGGCTCCTGGAGTGTGGTGGCACGGGGGGAGGCTGCGAGAGACACGGGCTGTGGGTTCTGAGTGGGGTGACACTCATGGGTGACATGTCCCTCTGCGTGTGTCCCCCCCATACTCACCCATTGCCCTCTTGGTGACCACAACGTGGGTGTACAGCACCTCCCCCTCCTCTGGGGGGGCCGGGGGATCCGGGGGGGCCCTGAGGGAATAAAGGGGATGTGGGGGAGGGAATGGGAGGTCTTGGGAGTTGGGGTAAAAAGGGAGAGTGTGGTTTAAACCCCCCACTCACCTTTCTTGATTCTTCCTGGCAACTGCAAAGGAAAGAGGGGAGGGGTGACTGTGGGGTCATCTCGATTTCTCACAGGACCCTCCAGCATCCCTAAAGGCTTCCAGAATTCACGAATATCCCCAGTGCTCCAAACCAAATCCGCCTCAAGAACCCAAAGCCCAGCAGTGACAGAGACCCCCTAAACACCCCAAGGGCCTCAGAAAGTACCCCCAACATCCCTGCAGGACCCTCCAGCACCTCCTCAAACTCTACAGAAACCCCAGACACTTTCACAGTTTTGGCGCTCTGGGTGCTACTCTAGCACTGCCCAATCCTGGGGGCTGCTACCACACCCTGGGAACTCTGTCCCCCCATTGTCACCCACCCGCACAGTGCCACTGGTGCCAGGCCACAATGACACCCATGAGCAGGAGCAGGAACAAATAGGCCCCACCAACCCCTGCAGCCACTGTAAGAAACAGAGGGGGACACACCAGGATCACCCATCACCCCAGGGGTCCTGCACTCCCTGATTACCCTGTGTGACCCCACCTTGGTTACAGTAGCCCCGCTATTTCACAGCCAGGACCAGCTCTGGGCTGAGTGCCCAGAACACGCGATGCTCGTCTGCCTGGTTGGTGGCCATGCACTGGTAGGTGCCTGAATGTCCCACATTGGTGGCCCTGAACTGTAGGAAGGGACCCCAGGCCACCTCCTTCCTGTTGTGCAGCCAGGTGAAGGTGACAGGGGCTGAGCCCACCTACACTGAGCAGCACAGGGTCACGTTGTCACTTGCACACATCTGGTGTGACAGGGGGCCGGTGGTGATGGTGGCATTGGCCATGGGCACTGTGGGGACAGAGACAGGGCTGAGGCCAAAGAGAGGGGCTGGCAGCCAGTGTGGGGAGATAGGGATGGGGGGGATGGGTGTGATGGGGGATTTCGGGGATGGGGTCACACCACAGAGGGGTGAAGGGACAGAGGGCAGAGGAGAGGAGACCCAAGAAATGTGTCTGGGGTACATGGAGGTCCCCAGGCAGGGGACCCCAGGAGGCTGTGGGCACTCCCCGTGCCCATCCCTGCATTCACTGCGCACCGTGACGCAGAGCCGGGTGCTGGTCTTCTGCACAGACCCCCCGTCAGAGGGCACCTCACAGCTGTACTTCCCTGAGTGGGAGACCCCCATGGCAGGCACCAACATCTGCGGTCAGCCCTGCAGGGCCCCCGACCACCTGCCCATCCTGGTAGAACAGGAGGGGGAGTGCAGGAGGGAGGATTGGAGCCATGGGGGTTTGGAGGTGCTGAGGCAGCTGAGAGTCAGGGGGGACCCCCCTGGTGGGCTTGGGGGACCCTCCAGCACCGACACCAGAAAGAGTTCAGGGAAGGAGAGGAGAGGACTATGACTCAGAGGGCACTGGGAAGTGGCTTTGGGGTTGTCAGGAGATGGAGTTCCAGCCGTGGGAGTGCTCACCGTGCACTGTCACTGTCACTGCTGCTGAGCCTGTCGACCAGGACCTCACCCAGGCCCTGCAGCGGTAACTGCCGCTGTGGTTCAGCTGGAGGGGGGACAGGGACACCTCGGTCGCATTAAGGGACCTGGTAAGATTATTCTCATCCTTGAAAAATCGCACCTTGGTGACCGGGCAGTTCCACTGGGCCCGGCAGCGCAGTGTCACTGTGTCCCCCTCCAGCAGCGCCCGTGCTGGCACCTGCAGCACCAGCTCATCTGTGGGACAGGAGGTTCCCATCTTACTGAGGGGCTCGAGATAGGTCAGAGGTGTGTCCCCAAGGCACTGGGGACATCTGGGTGCACTGGGATGCACTGGGATGTCCCTGTGTGCAGGGCACAGGCTCCTGCCACACCAGCAGTGTGAAGCCACCTACGGACTGGAGCCCAACCAGACCTGTCAGGGGCCACCCAGATCATGTAAGATGCTCCCTCACCATCTAAGACTGTCACAGGGGGGCTGAGCCGACTGCCAGGTCTGTCACACTCATAGGTGCCACTCAGGGCAACAATGAGACGGTCCCGTCCCTGTTGCCACCAGCGCTGCCCGTTCCTGTACCAGGTGGTGTCACCGGTGCTCCCCGAGCCCTGGCAGGTCAGTGTCACCATGTCCCACAGCACCGGCGGTGTCCAGGGAGGCTCCACGAGGATCTGGATAGTCTGGGCACCTGCAGGTGAAAGGGGACACCAGCCTGCCAGGGCCAGCATGGGCTGGGGACAGTGGGGTGGGGACATGGCATCCCTTGAGGACTCACCAGAGAGGCCGAGGGTCTGGGCTGAAAGGGAGAAGGGACAGGGCTGGGAGGGGGTGGCACCGTGGGGACAGAGGCAAACGGGGTACAGTCTGTGGGGGCTGTGCCCAAACTGTCACCATGGGGAAAGCAGTTCTTGTGGGAAAGTGGGTCTGGGTAGTCCCCAAAATATTTGGAAGAGGCAGGGGGACATGTCTGTATCACAGCCACCCATGCACCACATCTGTGTGGCATGGACACCTTGGGAACGGACTCCGAGGCCACCCTGGGCTGAGGCAGAACATGGGGACACTGTGGACACCCCAGGCACAAGGACACCACAGACACAGCCCATGCTGGCCCAGGTCACCCCCACCAGCTCATGATCCCATCCCAATGATCCCATCCCCATGGCCTCATGGTTCTTGTCCCCTTCCTACCCTGCATCCCAGTTCCCTTGTCCCTATCCCCAGAGCTACCTGAGCCCAAAGGTGCCAGTCCCCACATTCCTGTCCCCAAATCCCCAAATTCCTGCCCCTATTCCTGTCCCCAAAGCCACCCTACATCAGTCACAGTCCCACCAAGGTCCACTTTGGGTAACATGGACTGGCTCTGCTGGCATTTGGGACCTCAGGGGACACCCCACAGCCCCCCTGTGCACCCTCCCCTCCCCATCCCCAGGGTGTCATGCCTGTGCCCAGGGCACTCACCCCACAGGAGCAGCGCCACCTTCCCAGCCATCCCGGTGTCCCCAGCCATGTGGACTGGCTGTCACTCGCTGCTGTGGCCACCGCTCCCCTGGCTGGTGGCTCTTTGGACAAAGGGGAAGGAAGCGAGGTCACGTCTGTCCCCACGTGTAGGTGGCCCTTGGTGGGGGCAGGGTGGCCACAAGCTGGGCACAGGCTGGGGAAAAGGGTGGGTGGGATAAAGTGGGACATGTGGTTCCCAGGAGTGGGGGGCTCAGGGGGTTTGGCAAGACAGGGATGAGTGTACAGGGAAAGGGGGGGAATCCTAGGGATGGAGTGCCTGCCAAATGGGGGTGCTGAGGAGGGGGAGTCACTGGGAATGGAGGTGCCATGGGAATGGGGCTCCCCAGGGCCTTGGGGACACAGGGATGAGAATCCCAGGGCAATGTAAGCTCCAGGGATTTGGGGTCAGGAGATGGGGGTCCTCGAAATGAGGGTGGTGGGGGAATGGGGAGTCCTGAGAGAATAAAGGCTCTGGAGAAAGGGAGATTTCAGGGGATGGAATGAACAGGAGAAGGTTCCTTGGGAATGGGGTGCTGGGCCATGGAGATCCTGGGGAATGGCAGTAATGGGATGGGAGTCCTAGGAATGGGGGCAGATAAGAAATGGGGCTCCTATGTTTGGGATCCCAGGGGAAGGGGGGTACCAGGGATGGGCAGTTGCTGGATGGGCACAGGCATCTCATCTCCTTCCCTGGGTGCCTCAGATCTTGGCGTGACCCAAGGAACACCCAGAGGGTGCTGATTTCCTGTGCAGGCATCACATGGGGGTCCTCTGCTTCTGTGCCCTCTCATGCCCTTGATGCTTCCTCTCTTTATTTCTCTTTTTTCCTTATTTTCCTCACTTTTGTGCCAGGTCCCCTCACCACCGGTTCCTGGCTCAGCAATCCCTGGGAGCACCTGAGCAGGGAAGGGGTTGGGGGGACCAAGGGGAGTGGGAAAATCAGGAGCGGGGAGTGCAGGGAAGGGTGGGGAGGCTGTGGGAGATGGAGCTGTTGGGCTGTGCCCCCTAAACACTTTCACTTTCTTTTTCCTGGACAAGAAGGAAGAGTCTGTTTGTGCTCAGTTTCAGATGGGAAAGGGGAGGGGGGGGTGTGTCTGTCCTGGGGGGCACATCCAGGGGGCTCCTGTCCTGGGAGGATCCTGTCCCAGAGGGTGACACATCCTGGAATGGGGGAACCTTTACCAGAGGGTGGCGGTTCCAGAAATGTCCCTGCACATTCCTGGCCAGGAGCCTGTCCCAGGTGGTGCATCCTGGGGACCCATCTCAATCCAAGGGTGGGGCCCAGCCATGGCCCAGCCCCACTGCACAGGGATGGCCATTGCCCAGCCCTGCTCTGGCCAGCACCAGGTGGCAGCCAGGACCTCAGGGTCCCCCCTGCCCCCTTGGCTTTGATTCTGGCAGCTTTAGAGCTGCTGCAGAGGTGAGAATTCTGTGGGGGCAGAAGGCCTGCCTGTGGTTTGCTCAGCCCTGCAAGAAGCACAAAACCCAAAGGGAGACCAAGCAGTGGCTCTGCGAGGGCCTTTGATGGTTTTCAGAGCAGGGCTGGATGGAAACTGGGCTGCAGGGGCAGCTGGGAGGGAATCAGTCTGGAAATGCACCCATTGATCATTTTGGCCCTGTCCCCAAGGGACTGAGAGACCTCCAGAACTCCTGCAAATCCCACACCAATCTGCTCGATAACCTGACCCGGACCCTCCTCCTCCTTCCTGCCTTCCCGTGGGTGGACAGTGGTCGGATGCCCCGCACCCACCACAGCTGCTCCCTCACTGCCCTCCACACCTGGATGGGGAGAGAAAATTGAGCAAAGGGTTCCTGGGTTTAGACAAACACCAGGAGAGATCACTCATCAAATCCTGTCATGGGCCAGACTGCCTCGCATTTAGAGATATAATTTGAATTTATTGCTGACATAATCAGAGCAGGATAAGGAGGAGTCAAAAAAACCCTTCAATACACCTTCTCCCTGTTATTTATAACTATGTAGTCATTGGCTTTCTCTATTATATTGCTTTTTGCAAACTATTTTGATACAATAAAGTTAGTAATCACTTTTTTACAGCTTTTGATACACTACAGTTTGTCAGCCTTTCTAACCTAATCACTGCGGAGAATATATATTTTTATGTGATAAATATATTATAGTTTAGGCTCTCCCAAAATATCAAGATAGAGACAATGTGTTGTCTATCACAACATTAACTGTTGCAGAAGTAGCTAATGCCTTTACTTGTGTAACTAAGTGACAATGGTGAGAATAAATCATATAATTTTGCGAAATAGCTAATGTCGATTTAATGTACTGGTGGAGTATCTCATCTGTATGATAAGAACACACTGAAAACTAGCAAGTAAATAAACATCCAAAGAAAGACTGCAAAGACGAATTTACCACTGACCCTTTGCTTATCGAGAACTGTCAAACCACAAAACAGGGGGGCCTTGTGAGAACATAAAAGATATAAACTTACTCTGCAGTATGGCATGTACTTTATGAAAATGAATCAAGGGTCAAACCAAGCAAAAAAATTCCCGGGACATGTAAACTAGAAAGAAAATTTGAATATGTGTAACCCTGCTGAGTATGTATTTAACCAATACAATGAAAAGGTGTGTAAGACAAATTGTTGTAGATAATGGTGTGCCTCTGGCATTTGCCAAGCACCCAGCATGCTGTTTACTGATCCTTTTATCCCTTATTAATCATGTACAAATTTTAAAGAGTGAGCCTTGTTTCTCACATGGTTTAATTAAAAGCTGCATTTTGTGTACAATAAGAGTGGAAAGGGTTGTGTGCCCCCCTGGCACTGGGAGGGGGAATGAGGAGCCTCATGGGTGCTGTGAAGAGCAAGAAGAGACCCCTGAGGGGAATCGATGCCTCCCACTGGCCTCAGTGCCCCCAGTGCCCCCCAGTGCCCCCAGTGTCACAGCACGTAATCATAGTGACGAGGGTCCTGCTGTCCCTTGTAGGTTCCCAACAGCTCCACGTTGGTCACATGTGGATCCTGAGGTGGGGCAGGGCCAGGGGACACCTGTGGGGGCAATGAGAGTGACACCAGTTGTGGGGACCTGGGTGGAGGGTGACACTCATGGGTGATGTGTCCCTGTCCCCTTCCTGAATTCTCCCACTGCCCGCTTCATGCCAGCATTCACTTTCTCATTCCTGCAGCAGAAAGAAGAGGTCATTGGTCTGGTTTATAGAATCCTTCCAACCACTGCTCTCCCAACAACTCCCTCACAAAAAAAACACAAACTAATCCCAAAGAAAAGAGACTTTTTTGCTCTCTTTATGATTCCCTTGGTGCATCCCACAGCAGCATTTGCTTATGGATAACAGAGAGTGTGGAATCTCCCTGAGTGTCCAACAGCTCCATGGGATTGTTCCCTGCCTGCTGGGCAGCAACCCAGCCCATAAGGAAGCCTTTTCTTAGGCCATCTTTAGGAACTCTCCCCATTTTGCTCATTCCCATCCTGAAACTTGATTGACTTTCCATGGAGGAAGGGCAGAAGCTCTGTCCATCCTTGGGACAGTGCACAGGAATCTCTGGAAATGCCTGTGTGTGCCTCAGGGTCTGATTCCCTGTTAAATCCACACCAGCCTGCCCTGAATTCCCCTGCCTGGGCACTCCCTGCTCCTGCTGTGACACCCCCGTTCCCCAACCCCTCGTGTGCAGCCCCTGCTCAATATTTTCACACTTTTCCCTCTTTTGTGGTGTGCACGTCCAGAACCCAAACCTTCCTTCCAGGAGGTTCCAGAAGGCTGCAGGTTTTGTTAAAGACACAGGGTCCAGGTTATGTTGTTGAGCAGATTGTTGTTGTCTTTGCAGTAATTTTGTGGTTTTCTCAGTCCCTTGGACAAAGGGACAAAATGAGCAATTGCTACATTTCCGGGCTGGTTCCCTCCCAGCTGCCCCTGCAGGGGTGGTTTCCATCCAGCCCTGCTCTGAAAACCATCAAAGGCCCTCACAGAGCCACTGCTTGGGCTCCCTTTGGGTTTTGTGCTTCTTGCAGGGCTGAGCAAACCACAGGCAGGGCCTTTTTCCCCCACAGAATTCTCACCTCTGCAGCAGCTCTAAAGCTGCCAGAATCAAAGCCAAGGGGGCAGGGGGGACCCTGAGGTCCTGGCTGCCACCTGGGGCTGGCCAGAGCAGGGCTGGACAGTGGCCATCCCTGTGCAGTGGGGCTGGGCCATGGCTGGGCCCCACCCTTGGATGGCCACTGGCTTCAAGGAGCAGGAGTTTGGGAGCTCCTTCCTTCCCTGGGCTCCATTTCTGAGCTGCTCTTGCTGGCTCAGATCCAGCAGGGGACAAGGAAGAATGGAAAAGTCTGGCCACCCTCCAGACCTTCCATGCCTCAGGACAGGATCCCCTTGCTCAGCATGTGTTCCCCCTGGGACAGGATCCCTCCAGGAAAGAATCCACGCCCAGAGTAACAAACGTGTCAAACAGCCTCTTCCTTTTTCTGCAGGAAAATGAAAATGTTGGTGGGGGCAGGGGGTGGGGAAGCTTGATAGTCCCATCCTGCACAGCCTCCCCAGCCCTCCCTGCAGAACCCTCACCCCTGCTTCCCCCACCCTGGACTTCCTCCAACCCGTTTCCTGCTCGTGGCCTCCACAGAATCATCAAGGCACGAAGTAGGGGTTGTGAAATTGATGGGGGAAATGATGGGAGTGGAAATAAAGAGGAGAAAAAGCCCCTGGGGGCTATAGGGACCCAGGCCCAGACCTTCTTGGAACCTACCTGGGGTGACCCTCCCAAATAACAAGCACCCTGGGGGGACTTTGCTGGGCCCTGGGTCACCCAAAAAAATCTGAGGCACCCAGGGAAGGAGCTTTGACCCATGAGCTCACCAAGCCACTGCCCATGCCTGGTGCCCCTATTCCCCAGGGATCCCAATCATGGGAGCCCCATTCCTTCTATCCCCCCTTTCCTGAGACCTGCATCTCAGTATGACCATTCCCCAGGATCTCCATGGCCCAGGACTCCATTCCCCAGGAACCCTCTCCTGTTCATTCCATCCCCTGAAATCTCCCTTTCTCCAGAGCCTTTTTTTCTCCCAGGACTCCCCATTCCCCCGGCACCCTCATCCCGAGGACCCCCTTCTCCTGACCCCAAATCCCTGGGGCCCATATTCCCCTGGGACTCCCATCCCTGAGTTCCCCCCAGCTCTGGGGACCCCCATTGCCATGCAACCCCCCCTTCTCAATGACTCCCACTCTTCAGCACCCCCATTCCCCAGGCACCCCATCCCAGGGATCTCCCATTCCCATGGACACCCAGCCCTGGGTCCCCAAAACCACTGAGCCCCCCAGTCCTGGGAACCCCATGTCCTACTTTGTCCCACCCGGCCTTGTCCCCAGCCTGTGCCCAACTTGTGGCCACACTGCCCCACCAAGGGCCACCTACACGTGGGGACGGATGTGACCTCGCTTCCTTCCCCTTCATCCGAAGAGCTGCCAGCCAGGGGAGCGGTGGCCACAGCAGCGAGTGACAGCCAGTGCACATGGCTGGGGACACCGGGATGGCCAGGAAGGTGGCACTGCTCCTGTGGGGTGAGTGCCCTGGGCACAGGCCTGACACCCCTGGGGATGGGGAGGGGAGGGTGCACAGGGGGGCTGCGGGGTCCCCTGAAGTCCCCAATGCCAGCAGGGCATGCAGCCCAGTGTGACCAGAGTTGTGGGGTGGCCGTGGGGGCAGCAAAAGAGGACAGGATGAGTGGAACTGGGATGGGGGGACAGGGACAGGGGGATGGAAATGTGGGGACTAGGATGTGGCAGAAGGAACCTTGTGGCTTGGGCAGCTGGGGAGACAGGGATAGGGACACAGGGATGCAGGGGCAGGGACAAGGGGACAAGTACCATGTGCTTGGGCCATGAGGACATGTGCCATGGGAATGGGAGCATGGGCACAGGGCCATGGGGCTGTGGCTGTGAGGCTGGTGGGGGTGACCTGTGCCAGCACAGGGTCCCCATGCCTGAGCATGTGTTGGCTGCTGTGTCCCTGTCCTTCAGACCTCTGTGCTACACCAAAGCCCCCACTGAGAAGTTTTGGAGAAACTCCACACCCCAATGCCCCTGAGCCTCTGTTCCTGCAGTGCCACCCCCTCCCAGCCCTGTCCCTTCTCCCTTTCAGCACTGACCCTCGGCCTCGCTGGTGAGTCCTCAGCAGATGCCATGTCCCCACCCTGCTGTCCCCAGCCCTGCGATGGTCCTGGCAGCCTGGTGTCCCCTGTCACCCGCAGGTGCCCAGACCACCCAGCTCCTCGTGGAGCCCCCCTGGACACCGCCGGTGCTGTGGGACCGGGTGACACTGACCTGCCAGGGCTCAGGGAGCGCCGGTGACACCACCTGGTACAGGAACGGGCGGCGCTGGTGGCAACAGAGACCACAGGACTGCCTCAATGTCACCTATAAGGGCACCTATGAGTGTGACAGACCCGGGAGTGGGCTCAGCCTCCCCATCAATGTCTCAGATGGTGACGGATGTTTGGTTCTCCCCAGCCTGGCACCCGCAGGGACCCCAAGGGCTCTGGGTGGGCTCTGCTCCATGGGTCAGCTCTTGGTGTGACCAGAGCCTGTCCCCTGCTCTGGGGATATCCCAGAGTCTCCCAGTGTGAGCAAAACCCTGGGGGTAATGGGGACCACTGCTGCACTGGGTGTGACCCATGGGGAGATCCTGGTGACATGGGGACCCTCCAGATCCCTGAGATGTGACAGGACCCCCCTGTCCCCCAGGCTCTCTGGTGCTGCAGGTGCCGGCACGGGTGCTGCTGGAGGGGGACACAGTGACACTGCGCTGCCGGAGCTGGCAAGACAAGCCAATCACCTCAGTGTCCTTCTACCATGATGAGGAGGAACTGGGAGTGTTCCCCAATGGCACCCAGCTGTCCCTGTCCCCTCTGCAGCTGAGCCACAGTGGCCGTTACAGCTGCAAGGGCCAGGTGGGATCCTGGGGGTGGCAGGAGTCAGCGCCAGTCACAGTGACAGTGCACGGTGAGTTTCCCAAAGCCCCCACCCCAACACCCCCACAGCCCTTCCTCAGAGACTAAGGGCCAAAAATCCCCCTTCCCTCTCCTGTCCTGAGCTCTCCCCTGTGCCAGTGCTGGAGGTTCCCCCCGAGCCCACCGAGGGGTCCCCCCTGACTCTCAGCTGCCTCAGCACCCCAGCCCTCTGAGGCCCCGAGCCCCCCTACTGGGATGGGCAGGTGGTGGCAGCCCCACAGGCGTCCCCACAGCTGTTGGTGTCTGCTGTGGGAGTCTCCCACTCAGGGAATTACAGCTGCCAGGTGCGCCTTGAGGGGGGGACCATGTGGAAGAGCAGAACCCGGCTCTGTGTCACAGTGAGCAGTGAGTGCGAGGATGGGCACGGGGACCCCTCACTGTCTTCTCAGGCCACCTTGGGTACCTCTTTGTCTCCCATCATACATTTCTTGTGCATTTCCCCTCTCCCCTTGTCCCCTCACCCCTCTCTGGTGTGACCCCAATTCTGACATCCCCCATCACACCCATTCCCACCCGTCCCTATCCCCCCACACTGGCTGCCAGCCCCTCCCTGTGACCTCAGCCCTGTCTCTGTCCCCACAGTGCCTGTGGCCAATGCCACCATCACCCCTGGTGTCCTGGAGGTGACACCGCAGGACACAGGGACACACAGAGACACAGGTGGGGTCACACAGCATCACCATGGAGTGCAAGACCCCTGGGGTGATGGGTGATCCTGATGTGTCCCCCTCTGTTTCTTGCAGTGGCCACAGGGGTCGGTGGGGCCCTTTTGTTCCTGCTGCTGCTCTTGGGTGTCATTGTGGCCTGGCACCGGTGGCACCGTGTGGGTGGGTGACAATGGGGGGCAGGGGTCCCAAGGAGCTGTTGAGGACCTCAGAACTGGGGAACAATAGGGCAGCACACACAGCTCCATAATTATGACCTTGTCTGGGGGTCCTGTAGGGCTTTGGGGAGGTGCTGGATGGTCCTGCAGGGATGTTGGGGGTTCTTTCAGGGGCCCTGGGGGCGTTTGAGGGGTCTCTGTCCCTGCTGGGATTTGGGTTCTTGAGGCTGATTTTGTCGGGGGCACTGTGGATGTTCATGAATACTGGGAGACTTCAAGGATGCTTGGGGATCCTGTAGGAAATTGAGGGTCTCGTGGGCATTCAGGATTCCTGAGAGGACTCAGGGCCCAGGAACCCCATAGTCACCCCTCCCCTCTTTCCTTTGCAGCTGCCAGGAAAAATCAGGAAAGGTGAGTGGGGGGCTCAAACCACCCTCTAACCTTCATCCCCAACCCCAAGACTTCCCATTCTCTCCCCTACATCCCCTTTATTCCCTCAGGCCCCCCCCGGATCCCCCAGCCCCCCCAGAGGAGGGGGAGGTGCTGTACACCCACGTCATAATCACCAAGAAGACAGCAGGTGAGTGTGGGGGGGACACACACAGAGGGACATGTCACCCATGAGTGTCACCCCACCCAGAACCCACAGCCCGTGTCTCTCGCAGTGTCCCCCTGTGCCACCACACTCCAGGAGCCCCAGGTGACCTACGCGGAATTGCGGGGACTCCAGGGACGACCACAGGAACCCAGTGACATCTACGGGAATGTGCTGTGACACTGGGGGGAACTGGGGGGAACTGGGGGTCCCCACCCATGGGCACCCACTCATGTGTGTGCTGCCACTAAGAACTGCCCCTCTTCCTCCCTGTGGTGGCACAAAGATCCCAAAGGGCTGAGAGAAGAACAATTTCCTGCAACAGCAACGAGAGAGAATAAAACCAATAACAACAGCAACAAGGTTCAGAGTCCAAAGGGTCACAAAAGGAACAATTTCTACAGAAAGCCCCCAAAAAGAAACAAACCCCAGACATTTTCCACAGCACGTTTCTTCCACCAGAGGAACCTGGCCGAGCGCTTGATCTTCCTTGCTCTGATGGCCACAGCAGCCTTCAGGAGGCTCTGGATTCTCTTCTTCCCTGCCCCAAACCCCTCCTCTGTTGTGTTCCCTACACAAGGCTGTCACAAAGGCCCTGTGTGGGTTCCAGAGCCTCCCCCTTTTCCAGGGACGACGGGATCAGGCCATGGCACAGGACAGGGTACCAGAGACAGGAAACATTTGATGTCTGGAGACATTTAGAACACCTGTGCGTGGCAGGGGTGGGTCAGGCCTTGCTTTATGTGAGACTGGGCCCCATCTCTCCATCAGCCTGTCAGCCGTGGCACACTGGGGACAGTGTGACGCTCTGCCAAAGCCAGCTCCTGAGTGGCCAGGTGAGCAGAAGTGCCACCCGGGGAGAGGGCCCTTGGTGGCCCAACAGGGTTCAAAGGCTGAGAATGAGGTAGCCAAGTCTCTGACCTTGTCTCCTCTTAGGGTGTCTGTCCCATCCACGCTGGAACTCAGGATTTGGCAACTCATTGAAATGAGAAATATCTGCCAAAGAAAGTAGGAATCTTCCTGGAATGCAAAGAAGACCCATACCTAAAACATTTTTTCATTTCAAAGGTTATGGGGCTTTCAGGCAGAAGTGTAGTAAAAGGAATAAGGGCTCTTTACTGGGAAATTTATAAACCAGTACAGAACCAACAACACAAAACCAGAACTTTCCCTCCTGCTCAGCGCTGTTGGTTTTTGTGGCAGTTATAACCACGGCCAGCAGGGGGCGCTGCAGGGAGCACTCCCGGCCAGCAGGGGGCGCCCCGGTCGAGCTCCATCCCCTTCAGGGTCCATGGTGGCCTTGGACGGGAGGGAGGAGGGGAACCAGGGGCTCCTTTTGCAAACTCACAGGCACCAATCGATCCCGGCATAACCACCAGCAGCAGGTAGAAGCCACGAAAGCAGCAGGTTGCATCCTAGTGCCTAGTGGCCGCATAGCAGTGTCCCGGGACCAGGAACACTTCCTGCCCATTGCCTGCGACCTCTTCCCATGATCCCGAATGGAAGGAAGGCAGCGCCTGACCCCAGGCAGGTCTCGGGTCCACAGCAGCACCTCTGGTGGCTTTACACCACAATTCCTGCAAACCCTCACCCTTTCACTCAGGTGAGGAGGACAGGGATGGAGCAGCCTTGGGGACACCTGGAATCCAGACAGGGTCACTCCCCAGAGCTCCATGACAGCCATGGGGCAGAGCCACTGCTCGATATTTCTACACTTTTCTCTCTTATTTGGCAGCTATAGTCTGAAACCAAACATTCTTTCCATGAGGTTCCAGAAGGCTGTAGGTTTTGTTTAAGAAGGAGGGTCCAGGTCATGTTGTTGAACAGATTGTTGTGGGATTTGCAGTAGTTCCGGGGCTCTCTCAGTCCCTTACCTAGTGGAACAGATGATCAATTGCTGCATTTCCAGACTGGTTCCCTCGCAGCTGCCCTTGCAGGGGCTTTCCAGCCAGCCCTGCTCTGAAAACCATCAAAGGCCCTTGCAGAGCCACTGCTTGGGCTTCCTTTGGGGTTTGTGCTTTTTGAAGGGCTGAGCAAACCACAGGCAGGCCTTTTCCCCCCACAGAATTCTCACCCCTGCAGCAGCTCTAAAGCTGCCAGAATCAAAGCCAAGGGGGCAGGGGGGACCCTGAGGTCCTGGCTGCCACCTGGTGCTGGCCAGAGCAGGGCTGGGCAATGGCCATCCCTGTGCAGTGGGGCTGGGCCATGCCTGGGCACCACCCTTGGGTGGCCACTGGCTTCAAGGAGCAGGAGTTTGGGAGCTCCTTCCTGCCCTGGGCTCCATCCCCGAGCTGCTCTTGCTGGCTCAGATCCTGCAGGGGGTGGGCTAGAAGGGAGAATTCTGGACCCTCCCAGAGGGTCCTGTCAAGCCACAGGACAGGGCCCCCTTGGCTACCAGGTGTCCTCCCTGGGACAGGATCCCCCCAGCACAGGAGCACCCTGGATGTGACCCCTCAAGAAAGAACCCATCCCCCATGTGACAAAGGTGTCAAATGGCCTCTTCCTTCTGCTGCGGGAGAGACAAAGTGAAAGTGTTGGGGAGGCACAGCCAGACACCCCCATCCTGCACAGCCTCCACAGCCCTCCCTGCAGACCCCTCACCCCTGCTTCCCCCACCCTGGGCTTCCCCCAACCCCTTTCCTGCTCAGGGCCTCTCCAGGATCATCAACGTCTGAACTGGGGGCTTGTGAAATTGAGGGGTAAAATGATGGAAATGGAAATTAAGAGACAAAAAATTCACTGCGGGTTGGTGGGACAGAGACCTAGAGCCCCTTGGAATAAGGCTGGGGTGACCCCCTTGTGAGGGGGTTTACTTGTGGGGTTAATTGTGGGGTCTGTGCTGGGCTCTGGGTAATCCCAAAATCTGAAGCACCGAAGGAAGGAGCTGTGACCCTTCAGCCCACCCAGCAACTGCCCTGTGATAGTCTGTCTGAAATTTCTCTCATTTGTCTCATGATTTTTGTCATAAAAAAGGACAGAAACTGAGACCACCCCAAGATCGTGTTTGATATCCGGGTTTGACGAAAGTCTGACAAGCTTACAAGGCCAAGACGTAACTCCCAGCCTGCCAAGTAATTGTGCAAAGGAGCACCTTGACCCGTTTTGTAACAACAAGCCTTGGAATTTCCCTGCCTCTCAGCTTGGATGTACTCTTTTCTGGAATAACCTTTAAGTGGTCCCCACAGAAGAACCTTCATCTGTTCTGCAACCACCGTGACTGACTGACTCAGATGGGAGAAGCCTCTTCTCCAAGGACTGAGACATGAAACCCTCACATAAAGAAAATTCATTTTTTTCCCAAGGACTGAGACTGAAACCTGGGGGGAACTGGTGGGGGGAACAGAACAGACTGTGATGTTTGCTTGCGGGTGCAGACCGTGATGTTTGCTCGCGGGTAGTGATTATTGGGACTATTGGACCAAGAAGGAAACTATTGCATTATTTCCCCCTCTCCGCCTTTCGCAATCTTCCATTGGATAAAAACCCCCAGGTTAGCTAGTGCAATTCAAAGATCTTCCCCGCGCTTGGAACAACTCCTCGACTGACGGAACCTCGACTGGACTCTGAAGGACCCCGTCGCTTCCAGGGGCGGTAGCTACACCCTCCTCTTTTCTCTTTATCCCCCTACTTTTCCAGATGCTTTCCCCACTTTCCCTCTTTTCCCTCACACGCATTTTTGCTGTAATCATTCAATAAAGTGCACTGTTTTGACGGTTACTGCAAACCCCCTTTGCCGTGTTGGTATTTTGTACTGAGAAATGCTTTGGAAACAAATCATCATGAAATCCGTCAATAAGGACAGTTTGTGACATGCCCATCCCTGACACTCCCATTACCCTGGGAACCCGACTGTGGGAGCCCCATTCCTTATGTCCCACCCTCTCTGCAAGCCCATCCCAGTACTGACATTCCCCACTGATCTCCATGGCCCAAGATCCCATTCCAAGGCACCCTCTCCTGTTCATTCTATCCCCTGAAATCCTCCTTCTCCCAGGACCTTGATTCTCCCAGCACCTACCATTCCCCAATGCCATGACCCCAAATCTCTGGAGCCCACATTCCCCTGGGACTCCCATCCCTTTGTCCCCCCAGCTCTGGGGACCCCCATTCCCATGGGACCCTCATTCCCAGTGACTCCCCCTACTAAAAACCCCCATTCCCCAGGGACTGAACCCTGCCTCCCCAAACCCACTGAGCCCCCCACTCCTGGGAATCCCATGTCTCACTTTGTCCCACCCTGCCTTATCCCCAGCCTGTGCCCAGCTTGTGGCCACCCTGCCCCCTCCAAAGGCCACCTACACCTGGGGACAGACGTGACCTCGCTTCCTGCCCCTTCATCCGAAGAGCCACCAGTCAGGGGAGCGGTGGCCACAGCAGCGAGTGACAGCCAGTCCACATGGCTGGGGACACCGGGATGGCTGGGAAGGTGGCACTGCTCCTGTGGGGTGAGTGCCCCAATCAAAGGCCTGACACCCTGGGGAGGGAAGGGGAGGGCGCACAGGGGGGCTGCAGGGTCCCCTGAGGTCCCCAGTGCCATCAGAGCCAGTCCATGTTATCCACAGTGGACCTTGGTGGGACTGTGACTGATTTAGGGTAGCTTTGGTGACAGGAACAGGGGGCAGGAATTTGGGGATGGGGATGTGGGAGCAGGAATGTGGGGACTGGCACCTTTGGGCTCAGGTAGCTCTGGGGATAGGGACAAGGGAACTGGGATGCAGGAAATGAAGGGCACAAGAACTGTGAGGATGTGGCCATGGAGATGGGATCATGGGGATGGGATCATGAGCTGCTGGGGGTGACCTGGGCCAGCATGGGCTGTGTCCGTGGTGTCCTTGTACCTGGGGTGCCCACAGTGTCCCCATGTTCTGCCTCAGCCCAGGGTGGCCTCGGAGTCCCTGTTCCCAAGGTGTCTGTGCCATAGAGATGTGGTGCACGGGTAGCTGAGACACAGACATGACCCCTGGCCTCTTCCAATCTTTTGGGGCCACCCCCATGCACTTTTCCACAAGAACTAATGTCCCCATAGGGACAGTTTGGAGACACCCTAACCTGGGTGCCACTGTCCCTATGTTGCCACCACTACTGAGCCCTGTCCCTTCTCCCTTCCAGCCCAAACCCTCGGCCTCTCTGGTGAGTACTCGGGGGATACCATGGCCCCACTCTGCTCTCCTCAGCCCTGCGCTGTGGCCCTGGAAGGCTGGTGTTCCCTGTCACCTGCAGGTGCCCACACCCTCCAGATCCTCGTGGGGCCCCCCTGGACACCGGCGGCGCTGTGGGATACTTACCTGTGAGACAGAGTAGAAATTTTCCAGGGTAGAAATCCATTTTGATTTAGGTGAAATGTACATCCTTGAATTGTCTGTAGCTTGCTGTTTAGTCTCACTGCCTGTTCTCTTGAAGGGCCTGTGCTTAGAGAGACTGCTTCAGCCGAAAGACAAGAGATAAAGGGGGGAAGAAGAGAGCAGATGGAGCAAGGCAACCTGACCCCAGAGTTCCTTCTGAAGAATTAGTAGCAAGTGTCACATGAAATCAATAGAATGAATATGTATGAACCTGTTGTGAAATTATATGCATATGTATTTGAGAGAGCCATAAAAAGAGACCTGAAGTTCGCAGAAATACGCATGCCTTTTGAGGGGAGTAATCCCTGCATGCGTCCAGTGCTGCAATAAACATACTGGCTTTACAACTTTCACAAGTTGTAGAGTTTTTGATCTTTTCCTCAAAACATTCTGTTGACCAGGAAGGGACCATCTCTGTCCCCACAGGGCAGAAAGGATAAACAGACCCTCCTAGGCGCGCCCTGGGATCTTCCCGGAGGAGCTCAGCTCATCTCAGCTTGCCTCCTGCGGAGACAAACAAGGACCTGCTGGTGTGCAGAGGATTCGGTATGTATTAAGAGGGCCCCGTGGGATAGGAAGGCTGAATAAGTCACTCAGAGATGTCTGAGTGCTTGGCCTGTGGCCTGGTCGATAGAACAACTGGGAGATGAGAGTTCACTGTCCGATAGAGTGGCCGCTAGCAACCCTGGGGGTGGGTTCAAGTGGACTCGCATGTGTGTGTGTGTGTGTGGTGTCTGGACACTGTATTGTTGTACAGTTAATGCATTGTGCAATTAATGTTAGTGTGTTTGTAATCGTGCGAGTGCATGGTGTACAAAGGGAGTATATCTACAGTGCAGGAGGGTTTCTACCCGCGACTGACAGGGCTGAGTGGGGCTGGAGGCACCAGCCAGGCGAGCTGTGAGGGCAGGGAGTTCCCTGTGGAGAAGTGGAACAAGTGGAGAAACGTCGGTGAAAGAATTTATTGTGTTTAGAAGTAGTGATTTGTGTAGATGGAGCACATTTTAACCGTGAGTAGGAGCTTAGGGAGTTCCTCTTCTGCCTGGTAGTTAGACTTGATCTCTAGAATTTTACTGTGTGCTGTTATTTTGATTGTGTCTAGGGTGTGTGAGAGCCAGAGAAAGCTGATGTAGGTAAATGCTGAAGTATTGTATGCTGTGTTGTCTGTGTTGTCTTAAGAAAAGTGGGCACTTTGAGAGATATGCCCTTTCCCAGTGAGTTTGTGTGTTTCTTCCCCCACATTGTGCTAATTTGATACTCAAATTGTATAGTAGCATTTGTAGAAGTTTTAGGTATTTGTTTGCAACAAGTGTAGCATTTTACACAAAAGAGCTACAGTAGGGTGATTCATGTTTAACTGTAGTAAAACAAATTAAAGGAATTCCACTAATTCCCCCCCAGCAATTCAAGCCCTGACTCATCTGAATTTGAGATAAGAGAGGTGGTGTGTGTGTGTCTGTCTGTCTGTCTGTCTGTGTTTGTGGGCATATCAAACTTTTTGCTGTAACAATCACAGCCTCTTGCAAGGCAGTAAAGCGAGTGTCAGTAGAAGCAATGCTTGGATTAGATTGTGCAGGAAAAGAACTAGAAAATACTAGGATTTTGTAAACCAGAGTTTAGATAGAAGAGATGAATGAGTCCATCAGACTTCAGCTGGTAATACAGTAAGCTTAGACTGAGAAAACCGACATAGAGGTTAAGTGATAAACTCCAAAGTGATAAATGCCAAAGGAATAGCCTGCAGGCCGTTCCTGGGAGCTTTTAGTGCATTGAGAGGCTGGCACCTTGTGTGCAATGCAGAGGTGCTGATATTGCTGTTCTGCCACCTGGAGGTCTGTGTTGTGAGGAAAAACTGATAAAAGACACTGTGAGTGGAAACAAGATAGTATAAGGAGAAGGAGATAATAAGAACTAACCGGAGCAAAGAAGCTCCTCACCTAGCCCCTTTGGGAGGGGCTCTTTGGAAGAAAGCTCCCAGTAGGGGCAGCTCAGAAAAGAAAGAGATTTATAAGACTTTATTGCAGTTACTGCTGTTTTAAAATGGGAAGGTAAATGAGATAGTCCCGTATGTTAGTGTGGTTTTGTTTAAAGAAATCACCAAGAATGGCAAAGGGACTGTGAGATCAGACCGCCCTCAGACCCACTGGTCAGGCAAACTGAAATGCAAAGCGATTACAACTCGCAAAATGAGTACATATAACTTGTTAAAGGCTCCTCCTAAAGTAAAGGAGGATAAAGAAGACCTCCCCAAAAAAGAAGAAGACTCAAACTCCAAAGTTCACATCCATTCACACCCATTCCCCTCCTAGCAGTCCAATTTCACCCAGCAGTCCAATTTCACCCAGGACTAGGAGGGAGCAGACCCCTCTACAAGAGGCAGTGAGACCAGAAGAAAAGAAAAGGGTGGAATTTTAGTAGATACAGGAGCCATAGATTCAGTTTTAAATAAAGCTTTAGTACCTGTGGAGAATGATTATGTTACAATGTGAGGAACAACTGGCCAGTCTGAGAAGGGATACTTTTGTAAACCTTTAAAGTAACATATGTACTTAGGAGCTTTTGTATATGCCCAATTCGCTGAACATTCTCAAATGAAGTAGTTACTCTGGAGGCAAATGATATAAAGATGTTAAGCTTATCATTAACAGCCATTGAAATTAAGAAAAAACTAGTAAAGAGATATTAGAGCAAGTTTTTTCGGGGGTATGGGCCTCTGCTGTACCAAAGAAAGTGAAGAATGCCCCCCCATAGTAATCAAGCTTAAAGAAATAAAACAACCAGTGAGAATTAAGCAGTACCCCCTGAAGAGAAGTCAAGGAAGAAATCAGCCCAATAACTGATAGTACTAGATTGAGGGCTGTCAATAAGATAATGAAGAATTTATACCCTGTGGTAGCAAATCCATATATTTTACTAACTTGTTTAACACCTGAGCTAATCTGGTTTACTGTTTCAGACCTGAGAGATGCCTTCTTTTGCCTCCCTATCCACGAAGCCAGCCAGAAAATTTTTGCACTCAAATGAGAAAGCCCTAAAAGCAGTGCAAAACCCAGCTCACATAGTCTATGTGCCTCAAGGCTTCAAATTCCCCCCACTCTGTCTGGGGAGCAACTTGCAAAAGATCTGGAGTCCTGGGAAGCTCTACAGGAAGGGAAGCTGTTGCAGTACGTAGATGATCTTCTAATAGCCACTCAGACGAGAGAAGCATGTGTGGCCTGGACAGTAAGCCTCTTGAATTTCCTAAGACTCCAAAGATACAGAGTATCAAAGAAGAAGGCACAGGTAGTGAAACAGAAAGTAATATACCTGGGCTATGAGGTGAGTGCTGGGCAACAGACTTTAAGGCAGGCTCGCAAAGAAGCCATCTGCCAAACCCCAAAACCCCAGATGATAAAGGAACTCCGAACCTTCTTAGGCATGGCAGGGTAGTGCCAGCTGTGGATTAATAATTATGGACTGCTTGTCAAGCCTCTCTATGCTCTTATTGCTAATGGAAACAGAGATCTCCAGTGGACAAAGGAAGCCACACAGGCCTTTCTCCAGCTGAAGAGTGCCCTCATGTCAGCTCCAGCCCTGGGACTTCCAGATGTGAGTAAACCATTCTTTCTATTTTCCCATGAAAAACAGAGAATTGCCTTAGGAATACTGGCTCAGGACTTAGGTCCATACCGAAGGGCAGTTGCTTACTTCTCCAAGTAGCTGGATGCAACAGCCAAAAGATAGCCAGGTTGACTCAGAGCTGTAGCAGCAGTGATGCTGAATATTCAGAAGGCACGCAAGTTTACCCTGCGACAGAAAATGACTGTGCTAGCGTCCCATACAGTGTCCACAGTACTGGAAGTAAAGGGTGGCCACTGGCTTTCACCACAGAGAGAAATACCAAGCCATCATGGTAGAGCAAGATGATGTAAAGATAGTGGTGACTAATATTGTCAACCCAGCTTCCTTTCTCAGTAGAAATCAAGGAGAAGCAGTACACCACAATTGCCTAGAGACCATTGGAGCTACCTACTCCAGCTGCCCAGATTTGAAAGACACTCCTCTGGACAATGCAGAGACCTGGTTCACTGACGAGAGCAGCTGCATTGCCAATGGAAAGCAACATGCTGGGTACACAGTAGCCACCTGCAGAGAGGTAACAGAATCTGCACCCTTACCAACAGGCACCTCTGCGCAGAAGGCTGAGATAATTGCTCTGACCCGTGCCTTAGAAATAGCAAAAGGAAAGAAGATAAACATCGACACAGACTCAAGGTATGAATTCAGAGTCGTGCATGCACATAGAGCCATCTAGAAAGAGAGTGGACTGCTGACCTCACAGAGAAAGAACATCAAACATGCACAAGAGATCATCCAGCTGCTGGAAGCAGTTCAGCTGCCTGAAAAGGTAGCAATTGTGCATATTAGAGAACATCAAAAAGTGAGCTCAGAATTAGAAGAAGGAAATGAGCTGGCGGATAGAGAAGCAAAGGAAGCAGCAAAAGGTGAGGTGAGCCCTAATTCCAGATAGACAAATTTCCCTTGAAAGTAAGGCAGAATATAATAAGAGAGATAGAAAATTGATTGAAGATCAAAAAAGGATGTATAACCAAGAAGGGTGGGCTGCCATTGAAAAGAAGCTGGTAATCCCTTCCCGTTTTTTGTGGTCACTAGTAAGGGAAGAGCACCAGAAAGCACACTGAGGAATAGATGCCCTATACACCTACTTGATTGAAAGAATCGTTGCTAGGAATTTATATGCCACTATTACTCAAGTGACCTGACAGTGTGATCTTTGCCTCCAGACTAACCCCAAAAATACCCCCAAGCCGAAACTTGGTCAGATTAGGAGAGGCCATAGGCCTGGACAGCAGTGGCAAATTGACTTTTCAGAACTCCCAAGGAAAGGGGGGTATCAGTATTTATTAGTATTGACAGACACATTTTCAGGGTGGCCAGAAGCATTCCCCACCAGAACTGTCAAAGCTCGAGAAGTTACTAGAGTGTTATTACAAGAAATAATACCATGCTTTGGAGTTCCAGCCACAATATCCTCAGATAGAGGATCACATTTCATTTCCAAAATAGTGCAACAGATTAGTAGCCACCTGGCTACTTCACACTCTGTACCCCCCCTAATCAAGAAGCCAGGTGGAGAAAATGAATCATTTGATTAAGCAGCAGATTGTAAGACTTGGGCAGGAAGTTAATCTACCCTAGCCCCAAGCACTTCCACTAGCACTGTTGCAAATTTAAACTAAATCTAGAGCTAAAGAAAGTCTAAGTCCCTTTGAAATGCTTTATAGAACACAAAAAGAATGCCCAGTACATTGGAGAGGTAACACTGGCCACCTACATGGTGGCTTTAAGCAAACAGCTCAGAAAAATTGAGAAACGTGTGACTGGAACTCAGAGCAGGGAGTTAGATGGGCCAGTGCATAACATATATCCTAGAGATTATGTATATGTTAAACCGCTTGCAGAAAAGACTTTGGAACCACAGTAAAGAAGACCATTCCAGGTGCTTCTCACCACCCTCACCGCAATCAAGATCAAGGAGCAGAATGCCTGGATCCATCACTCTCGAGTGAAGAAGGGCCCAGAAGCCCCCTTGGAGAGTGACACCAGGAGACAATGAACTGAGACTAAAACTCACTCAAGCAAAATGAGTATATTGCAGTCAAGGGTTTTTCATACTTTCACCTACAGAATTGTTTTGCATATAATTATAATTGAAGTCTTAAAATTAGAGAGTACCTCTATTCAAAGCGATGCTGAATGGCCTTGGTCCCAGGCTTTTAATCAGTATACTAGATCCATGAGAGAACTTTCTGAGATAAAAGATTTAAACCTGTCCACTGTAGTAATTCATAGAGATCAAGTATATGAAGAGCAAGAGTAGCAAGAACAAGAAGTGCAGACACTTCAAAAGAGTTGCTAATGCAAATCAACATCTCAAAAATCCAACCAGCCTGCTCCTCTTTCTTAAGAACATCCTTTGAGAGCTGCACAGTGTAGTTACAAAGACAGGTAGACCTTAAGAGCAGAATAAGAAAGGATCTAACTGGGATATTAGGAACAGGATTAGGAGTTCTAAATGGAATTGATTCAGAAATACTGATGAATAAGCTAGCCACTGCAGCAAGCAGCCTAACAAAATTGAAGCAGCATTTACAGTCATCTCTACTAGCCATTAAGAACTAGCCAGTGGCAGATTTCAAAAGCACTGCCAAAGTAAGAAAAGGCCAGGGACCAAGATCACAAGTTATTAGTAGAAGTACTTAGTACAGTTCAAGATAATGTGATAATATATCTTTAGCTTTCAGTTGTATACAAGCACAGTTGCAGATGCAGGCAACAGCAGCTCTGATCATACAAGAAGGGAGGGAAAGTCATTTTCCAGCTGAAATTCAGAAAGTTGTCTAAGATAATGCAATTTGTTATAAATGATCGAATCTGCAGCCAAATTAAAAAAAAAAATTAACAAAGATTTATTAGATCAATAACAAAATATAATTAAAAAATTCACCACAGCCAAGACAGCATCAACTCCGGAATTTGGTGCTGGGTGAACCTGGATCCAACTGACAGAGTGCCAGCATCTCCCCAGTGGTTCACCCCGACTGTCTCATATAGCCAGCTTATATCCCCTATATTCCGCCTGGGGCCGGAATGACAGAATGTCCTTTGTGTCCCTTCATATGTAGAGCTGGATCATATAGATACAAAGCCAGTCCAGGTGTTCCAATGACTGTCTGAGCCCTTCCAGAATAGCCTTCTTTCGCATGTATTGCTGGGTCCATACTGATGCGATGCAAAAGCCAGTCCCGGTGTCCCTATGGCCATCTTTCACATGCAATCGAGTGGTGTCAGTATTCGAAGCATTTCTGGGAAGTCGACATTCATGGTCTGGGAAGGCTTCATTCTTAAGCTAACGGACTTGATATTATCTTTAGCATTAGAAATAGGACTCTGCTCTCAGCCAGGGTGGTCAAGTACATGAGTTGTATTCTTACAATATCTTATACACACACATATATATATACAAATAGCATGAATTAACTCTATATATGTATAACACAATTGATTTTGAAAAAAGCTTCAGTCCTGGTAAACCATAGTAAATTTCACCTATAATCCTGTTTCTAATGTAGCCACTGCCTTTGTACTTACCATACGTAATAACACTGTTTACGTTATCCATCCCATCATTGCACTAAGATTAAATAATGAAAAAACAGTGCTCTACCCTTCAGAACATAGACTGTAAACACGAAAAATGAATGAAAAGTAGCAAACAGTAAACTTAGAATCCTGCATTACTAGAGAACAGCTGAGATTCATTTGTGAAAGCAGTACTATTCATGCCCAAGATGTGTGTCTGGACACTGAACAGAGTATTTGCCACTTCAAAATTCATCCAGTCACTGATCAAAAAACTGTGCTCGTATATACTGGTAAAAGGTGTGAGTGTCTAAAAACTGCTTGCACTGCTGTAAAAATTGATAAAAATGATGTTATATTAGTTAAAGTAAGTTTCAAGTTATCCTTTATTATTAATTTGAAATTAGAGAGTACTACAGCGTATAGCTCTGTTAATCTCCTTATCAAACGTACGTAGTAAAGCACTGAGAGACACTTATTGTCGTAAGAGTTTGCATTAAGTAAAAGAATTTACTTATTTTCCAGGAAAGGGGGAAAATGAGACACAGCAGAAATTTTCCAGGGTAGAAATTCATTTTGATTTAGGTGAAATGTACATCTTTGATTTAAGTCTGTAGCTTGCTGTTTAGTCTCACTGCCTGTTCTTTTGAAGAGCCTGTGATTAGAGAGACTGCTTTAGCTGAAGGATAAGAGATAAAGGGGGGAGGAGGAGAGCAGACAGAGCAGGGTAACCTGACCCAAGAGTTCCTTCTGAAGAATTAGTAGCAAGTGTCACATGAAATCAGTAGAATGAATATGTATGAACCTGTTTGGAAATTATATGCATATGTATTTGAGTGAGCCATAAAAAGAACCTGAAGTTCACAGAAGTACACTTGCCTTTTGAGGGGAGTAATCCCCGCATGCGTCCAGCGCTGCAATAAACATACCGACTTTACAACTTTCACAAGTTGTGGAGTTTTTTTGATCTCTTCCACAAAAGAGTAGAGACGCCTGTGATATTACTGATGACCTCAGTGGGAATCTGACGCCATCCATCTTGCAACTTTTCTCCCAGGAACTGGATCTCTCAGGCAGGTCCTGTGACTTTGCTCTTCTGGATGCTGAAGCCAGCTTCCAGCAGACTCTGGATGATTTTCTCTCCTTTCTCAAATACTTCCACTGCCGTGTTCCCCCATACAATGATATCATCGATGTGCTGCAGATGTTCTGGAGCTTCACCCTTTTCCAGTGCAGCCTGGATCAGTCCATGGCAGATGGTGGGGCTGTGCTTCCACCCCTGGGGCAGTCGGTTCCAGGTGTATGGCACAGCTCTCCAGGTGAAAGCAAACTGAGGCCTGCATTCTGCTGCCAGAGGAATGAAGAAAAATGCATTGGCAATGTCAATAGTGACAAAGCACTTTGCTGCCTTCGACTCCAGCTCGTATTGGAGTTCCAGCGTGTCTGGCACAGCAGATGCTGGTAATTGGCACTTGTTGCTCTTTCACCTTCAGGAGTCCTACTGCAGATGGTTTTCTGATAGTCCAGGCAAGATGGTCAATGGCTTCAGGTACTCAGCCTCTGCAGCAGCTATGCCAAAGCCCACCTGAGTCCCATTGGGTCTTTGTAAGGCTGTTCCAGAGGAAGTCTATGCCCAGAATACACGGGGCCTCTGGGCCAGTCACAATAGGATGTTTCTGCTGCTCCTTCCCAGTCAGGCTCACCTGGGCTGCCAACATGGTAAATTGCTGCCATCCCCCCATGACCCCAGCAATGGAAACAGGTTCTGCCCCGACATGTCCCAATGGCATTAGGGTACACTGCACACCAGCATCAACTAAGGCATCATATTTTTGTAGCTCTGATGTGCCAGGCCATCGGATCCACACTGTCCAGAAGATCCAGTTTTCCCATGCCTCTTCCTGGCTAGAGGCAGGGCCCTCCTAGCCCTGGTTGTTATGTCTTTCCTGGGCATACATGTAGAGGTTCCTTCAAGGGGATCTGACAGATCATACCCAGCAGCTCGGTCATGGGAGGTTGAGGTTGCCTTCCCTTTAGTGGAACTCCCTCGGTTAGTGTTTCCCTCCTTGAGTTGATGCACCCATGCTGCCAGGACAGAAGTGGATTTCCCATCCCAGATTCCCATGTCTGCTCCATGGTCACGCAGAAAGAACCACAGGTCAGCCCTTGGGGTGTAACCTCTCTCTCTAGCTGGGGGACGTTGGGCTCTGACTTTGGGGCCTGTGACTGGCACAGGTGCTGCATTGATCTTTCTCCCCTCCTCCTTCATCTCCCTCATCTCCTCTTATCAGGTCCTTGTTCACAGCAGAGACATGAGCCTGCATCAGGCTATTGATCATACTCTCACAATTTCTAAGCTTGGTGACAGAACCCACTGTCCCTCTGTTGGTATCAGCATTAATCATTGCAATGAAGGTGGTGTATTGGGATGGCCCCAGATTTGCCAGACTCCACAGCATTTGCCCTGTGCACCTGACCTTTTTGGGGTCATTATCATGCTGTCCATCGCTCCCAAAGTGTACCTCCAATACTGCCACTTCTCTCAGCTGTTGGATTCTTTCCTTAAGGGTCTTCCAGCACATTCTATGGTGGTGCTCCTGCATTCTCTCCCTGTGGACAAACCTCTCTCTGACACTCATTAAAAGCCATTCCCAGAGGGAAAGGGACTCTGATTCCCTTACAAAAATCTGATTCATACTTGAGTCCTGGGTCAATGCTCCTAAATTCCTTGCCTCACCCCATCCAGTTGCACTCCTGTACCCGTAAGGTCCCAGACCCAGAGTAACCAGGTTGTATAAGCCTCATGTCCCCATGGTATAATGTCTTTGTGCAGTTCACCCACAGGGACTTTTGTACATCAGGGACTCAGTTATGAAGTCAACCATTGGCTCTCCTGTGGGATGTGAGGGCCCTCCATTCTTATCCTTACCTGGATGCTCTGATTTCATCTTAGGTCTCCTTGTTTCCATAGGGGCGACTGCGGCTGGCTGTGACTGCCTTTGCAGTTCAGCTGGAACCTGGATGGTTGTAACATCTGTGGGTTTCACTGCTGCACCATCAGACTCTCTCTCTTTGAGGCTGGGGGAGGGTTTCTCAACATCTGGGGAAATGTACTCCTGCAGCATCTGTCCCATCTCTTTCACCAGAACCCCTACCCAGTCTGGGTGGTTCCTTTCTGACGTGGGCAGTGGGGCCGGGTCAGGCTCTGGGGCAGCAGCATCCCTTGTCTCTGGAGTAGGTGTCAGTGTGGTTATCCAGGTTAATCTTCCTTTATCTCTGAAGGCTAAATAGAACAACCACTGTATGATATCATTAGCATTTTGAGTGGATCTGAACCCTTTCAAAACTGGTGGTGCAGACCCAAAAGCTGGGTCAGGGGCTGGGAGAAAATTTCCCCCACTGTCATTTCCTCACAGTAAGTACCATTATTAAAAAAACCCCAAAACATACAGTTAGTGTTTGATAGCTCTGAATCCATGTGCCTGCCTTCCAGCGGACGTTAAAGATCCATTAATTCCTCACCTCATTAAGCCATAAAGCAAACTTGATAATAGCCACAGTAGCTTTAGTTAACGGTTAGCCAGTGTTCCCAGGGATGGCCAGGGTGCTCCTGACGGGGCAGAAGGAAGAGCTCCAGTCCCTCCCTGAGGGTGAGTGAGGGCAGTGGGCTGTCAGCGGGGGCTGGCCGGGGAGCTGCAATGCCCGGGCAGGGAGCTGCAATCCCTGCCCCAGCTGCGGTGGGCTTCACTCCTTGTGGGGATGAGGGGCGGCATGGGCAGAGCACACAGAGATTTAAGGGACATAGGTGAGGGGATTCATGGCCAGCACCTTGCAGCTGATCCCCTTGGCCCCTCCTCTCTTGTGGCCATGGCAAGAGCTGGGTGGGATGGCCCTGGCAGGAAGGTCTCCTTGGATTCCTGCACATCCAGGTTCTGAGTGTGGCTCTGTTCCTCTCTCTTCCAGCCCTTCAAGGCCTGAGTGAAGACAACAGCCCCCTCCCATAGAAGCACATTTATATAGATGATGAGCCTCAGAACTACTTTCATCTGCTTGCTCAGAAGAACCAGTATGTCTTGAAGACCTCCAGATCCCTTGGGAGGTGAGACCACATGGAGACCAGAGGAGACCAGCTGGAGCTCCAGGCATAGCTGATGATTGGCACAGCTGAGCTTGTGGGAAGCTCCCATAGCTCCTGCCTTCTCCCTCCCTGTTGACTGCTCCCTCCCTCCAGCCATCAGACCCTGCCCATCCCCTTTCTTCCCTCCCAGCTCATCCCTTTGCTTCACCTTCAATTAATAAACAGTTTGGCTTCTTCGCTTTACCTGCATCTCTGTGGAGCTGGAGTGATGCAAATCCGGAGCCCCGGGACACACAGCCCCCTCCTGGTGTTCTCTTCCATGCTGTGTTTTGTGCACAGACACAGAGGAACGAGGGCAGATCAGGCTGGAAAGGTCCCTGTGCTGGAGGTCCAGTTCCAAACACTGTGGAGTTACAGATCTTGCTGTGCACCCTGGAGCCCCTGGGCTTTGGAAGAGCCAAGCTGAGGATGCTCTGAACTATGCTCTGAAGGATGCTGTGAGGGATTCCATGGCAAGCATCCACAGAGGGCAAAGGAGCTTGGAATGCTGGGAGGTTTTAAGAACAGCTTCCTGAAGGCACAGCAGTGTTCCATCCCTACACAGGATCAGGAAGATGGCAGAACCAGCGACCATCTGCAGTGGGAAAATAGCGGCATACTGAGGTTCAGGGACATCACACCATAACCAGTATGATCCAGTGAAGCCAAATTTATTACCCCTAAAATGACTATAATAATTCTCTACTGTCCACGTGTCTCTAGCTAATACATGATTGGTTATCCTAACTGTTCATGTGTCTAAGATAGGATGCTGATTGGATCATCTAATTTTCCATGTGTCTGGCTGTGGATTTCTGTCCCACCCAAGAATTGTCCTTTTCCTTACTTTCCCCAGCTCACTGACAAACATGCCGAGTCTGGATGACTCTTCTTCCTGTATCTTTTTCAAAGATATACTGACACCATTTTCTGAACATGTCCATTATTGTTTGTGAACATGTCCATTGTCCATTATCCCAAGCAGGCTGGATTGTGCATTGGCTGAATATGGCCATTGTCCTGCAAAAACTCCTTTATCTGCAAAAAATCCTCAACCACCATCTGGGCTTAACAGAGAGCTTTGGGTGTGCCTAAGAGCAAATGAAGCAGCAGCACAGTGCCCGAGACTCAGACGCGCCACCGTGCCAGTGCCCGGAGTGCTGTCAGGCAGTGCTGGGATCCCGGGTGTGGTTCTGGTCCCCACAGGTGAGGAATGGCAGCCCCAGGCTCAGACCCAGTCAGAAAGCCAACCAAGTGAGACCAGAGGGAGGGCAGCCTTCCAGTTTCTCTTGGGCATGGCCGCAAAACAAGCCCTGATGCTGCTTCCTCTGCCTGTGTTTGGGGTGTGCTGGGGGCAGAGCCAGCCAGGTTGTGCTCTGCGTTCCAGAGCCTGTTGGGAGCTGGCATGAAAAGCGCTGCGTGCACAGCAGAGAGTCCTGGAAGGTGCTGGCAGGAGCGTCCTGTGGGGACAGGGCTCTGGGCTCTGGCTGGGAACAGCCTGGTTTTGCTGCTGTGACCACAGGCAGGAGTTGAGGCAGGTGAAGAGGCAGCAGGCAGCTTGTGTTTGTAGAGGGCCTGGGGCTGCACCTCTGAACCTCCACCTGGAAACACACTTGGGGGAATACGAGCTAGAGCTGGAGTGCCTGTCCTGAAAGGACCTGGAGTCATTCAGCCTTGCCAGCTTTTGTCAAGAGTGTGTTGGTGTTCCCCAGGAAAGCTCCACATTTGGGGAAATGCCCTTGGAGGAAACGGGCTGGCTTCTCAAGGAAAGTGCTTCCCAGGGAGCTCCTAGGGAGGTGGGAAGGGTGATCCAGGAGCCTTAGACCTGGCAGCCTGAGCTTGCCACCAGGGAAGGCCTTGGAGCAGATCCCCCTGAGTGCCATCCCACGGCACGTGCAGGGAACCAGGGCATCTTCTGGAGGGTGGGAAAGCTCTGAGGAGGGACAGGGACAGCTGGGGGTCCTGGTGGGGTGTTGAGGGCCTCTGGGCAGGAGTTTGGGGGGTGGTTGGTGTTGGTGGGGTGTTGGGAAAGGAGTTGTCTGGAAGGTGAGAGGTCTAGGCTGGAATTTGAGTCAGTTTGAAGGCAGCATCTGTGGTTTGGCACAGCTTTGGTTACAGAGGGCAGAAAGAGTATCTGTGACTCTTTCTGTTCAAGGTCCTGATTCTCCTGCAGGGAACAAGAGAGGAGAGCTGTACTTTACTGGCCACTTAGATACCTGTAGCAGGGGGAGCATTAGGCCTTTTGCCTTTTACTTATTTGTTTGGGCTATTTTTGTAACTCTGAGTGGACTTTCATTTCTTGAGAGATTTTATTCCTTAAGAGAATTAGGATATTATCACCCCTTCATAGAAAACTGTTTGTAAACCAAAGAATGGGCCTTTTTTTTGCCTCTGTGTAGTGTTACATTCCATAAGGTGACTCTCAGTGGATGATGTTAGGGAAAATGAGTTGCTGCTTTGAGATAGGAAGCAAAATTCCAAGTCTTAACCTTCTCAGGTCATCCCAATGAATTTGGGAAGTTTGCAACTTTTTGGAACTACTTGAGTTGAGCAATGGGAAGTAAAGCTTTCCTGAACTGAGGAGTCTTAAAATGCCAGCTTCTTCTGTGCCTTCACCACTAAGGTGTTTCTGTGCTAAAGAAAATTACTTCAATGAGAAAATAATTTCAGCATGGAGTGAGAGCTTCTGACTGAGACCAAGTGTTGCCAGCAGTTGCTCCAGGTGCTCCTGCCAACAGCCCCTGCAGGAAGGAGCACAGCCCCCAATGCACGTGGGGTTTGGCTCCCTCTGGCACAGAAGCCCCCTGGGGGCACAGGTCTCTGGAGCAGGAGATGGGCACCAGCATTGCCAGGGCTCGGGGGGTGGCATGTCTGCTTGGGAGGGGACTCTGCCACACCTGCTGATGTCAGTGCTCCCCAGGTCCCAGGGCTCAGAGCAGCATTCGTGCCCTGGCCTGCACATTCCCTGTCCGTGTCACACCCACAAGTTAAGGATGGCAACCAGCCAGGACGTGTCCCAAGGAGCCTTTGCCAGCTTCTCTGGAAGGCCCCGTGCTGTTCCCAGCGTGGCTGCTTTAGCAGCCTTGGGGGCTCCTTCTGCTGACCTGAGCCCACAGAGTAGGGCAGCATTTGCTGATGGTTTGAGCCGTTCCTAAAGACCCTGTCGGGCTGGCTTAGACGCTTGGGGTGAGATATTCCTTCCAGCCTGGGCCACTTTGGGTGGGCTGGGGGCAGCCTCAGTGCAGAGGGCAGTGTGTGCAGGGGCCCTTTGTGACACGGTGCAGCATGGTCACTGTGGCATAGAATGGGTGTCCAAGGGTCCTTTGTGACACGTGGTGACATAGGAGCTGGCGGTGACAAGACCACGCCACAGTGCTTGGAGCACGCAACGGGACAGGACAGGACAGAGCGGTGCCGTGAGGAGCCCCCGCACAGCGCGCTCGTTCGTGTCTGACCCGGAGCCTTTCCGAGGCGTTATTCCTGCAGCTGACCTCGAGGCCAGACCACAGGACTTGCTGTCCCGTGGCCTTCCCGAGGCTTCTCTTCTGCAGGTGCCCTCGAGGGCAGAGTGTGGGACTTGGTGCCCCAGAGGCATCTCCCATCCCTACCGCCAGTGCCCTCGAAGCCAGACCACAATCCTTGACAGGAATCTCCTGTCCTTGTGACAGGAGCCCTCGAGACCAGAGTGCAGGACTTGCTGTCCTTTAGCTTTCCTGAGGCATCTCTCTTGAAGTTGCCTTCCAGGAAGAACTTGCTGATTTCGAGCTTTTCTGAGGGATCTCTCCTGCAAGTAGCCACAAATCCAGTCACTGACATGGAGCAGAGACCCCCAAAAGTGCCCAAGCTGGCCTGGGTGGAGGAGGACGAAGGCACCTCTGGAGCTGCCTCAGCACCAGAGACTGAAGAGGCAGTGCTGTTTGAGCTGCCACAGGAGGGTGAGTGGCAGAGCTGGGCCACAGGATGGGTGCCTGCAGCCACCTTGGCACCATTGCATCCCATCCCATCCCCTGGGCCATGCCCGTGGACAGGATGGAAGAGGGGCTGGGCTGACACCCCACAGTGGCCATGCTCCATCCCCTGGGGCATCCTGGAGCTGTCCCTGCCTGGGGAGCGCAGGGCTGGGCTGTGTTCTCCGGCCTCTCCCGCAGCCCCTCAGCTCTACCTGCGCTCGCTCTTTGCCAGATGTAGTCATGGAGCCCACACAAGAGCAGGAATCCACCCATGGCCTCTTCCGCAGAACAGCACAGGTACCTGAAGCCATCCCCACCTGGGCTGGGCCTGCTTGTCACCATGCTTGGAGCATTGCGTGCAACATCCCTATCTTCCTGCCCTTCTCCTACAGCTGGTTTGCAATTTCATGAGGAGAATTCGGGAAGAAGAGACCAGCCCCGTGGGCACTGGGCTCAGAGCATATTCGCACATATTCCAAACCAAGACCAGTGCTGCCCTGCTGGGTATGCTCGTAGAGGAGGGCTTTACCAACCCAAAGCAAGTAAGCAGCCTGTGGCCAGGGTTTGACCCTCCCAGGAATTGCTTAGCCTCCCAAGCCACGCCTGCTGGTCCCTGTGAGCCTTGGAGGCCACATGGCAGTGTGGTGGGAAGGGCAGCACTTCTCTGGGGAAGCTGGGGACATTCCTCCCTCTGGCAGCTTTCCAAGTCTCCCTGTGCCTTCTCCAGGTGCCTGCCCTGGTCAGGTACATCCACCAGTGGATCCTGGCCAATAAGTTTGCTGAGCACAGGCTGAACAGGACCCTGCTGGATCTCACCGAAGCACAGCCTGCTGACGTAGTCATGGCACTCCTGCGTGTGGCCCCATCCTGTGACAGGTATGGGGCCCACCTCCCCAGAGGGCTCAGGGCTCCCCAGCCCATCAGCCTGGACAGCCTGGCCCAGCTGTCTGACCAACTGAGAGTTACAGGGCCCTCTGGCTGCTCTCTTTGACAGCCCTTGCATTCAGACCCCGAGCCTGCTGCCATGCTCTCTCGCTGCCCCTCAGGGGCCTGTCCCCACAGGGCTGGGCTGCCTGCGTGCTGCTGGCCAGGGCCAGTGGGCAGAGGCAGAGCTGGCAGCCAGCTCAGATCCCCACTGCTGCCCAGGCCACGGTGCTGTGTCTGAGACCCCCCTTGAGACAGAGCTCTAACCCCACAGAGCTGCTTTCACCATGTGGATGAGCATCACATCCTCACCCAGAACTGCAGAGCCAGTGCTGCTGATACTCCTGGATGTGTTGGGCAACTGGCCAGAGCACAGCACCTGCACGTCTGATGGGGACAAAACAAGTGTCTTTGTCCTGGCTGTGAGTTTCTGAAACTGGCCTTTGCTGGCCCCAAGGCCACCTCTCCAGCAGCTCTCCATCTTCCTTCCCCCACTGCATCTCCCTGCCTCAGGTGTTGGGCTGAAACCGTGCCCAGGGGCAGCTTCAGGGACACCAGGCCCCGTGCTCTCCCTGCGTCTCTCTGGGCCTCTCCCTCCTCTGCTCGAGCCCTGACAGGCGGACACCTCGGCACTGAGCACTGTCTCGGGGGGCTTTGTCCTTTGCAGGCAACTGTGGTGATGTGGAAGATCCTCCAGGCGCCTTGTGTCCCACACATAGTGACGGTGTGTTTCCCCCTCCTCTTTGTCCATCTGCTCATCCAAGTCTTCTTCAGCACTCTGGATGTGCCAGAAGAGGTCGATACCTTCTGGAAGGGATGCCAGGAGCAACATGGCCTTGCCACCAGCCCCAACAGGTGCTCCATCCCACTCCTCCTATCCCTGCCACGTCCTTGGGCAGGAGCCACTGCTCCCAGTGTGACCTGGGCTTTGCTCTGCATGCAGGTTTGCAGTGCAGACCCTGAAGTCCCTGCTCTGCCGAACACAGCATGAGGATGTGGTGGTGGCAATGGAACGCAATTGTGCCTGGGACATGCTGCTGTGTGCTGACACCCACCACTGTGCCGTGGGTATGCTGGCCAGGTGAGACCCCCTTCTCCCCACTGCCTCTGACATTTGTGCTCTGTGCCCAGGGAGCTCCACACAGTCCCCATGGTTGTGAGACAGAGGGCCTTGTGACCAAGGGATGGCCAAGCAGACTGGAAAAGGCTGGGAGAAGACATCCCCACAAGAAGCCGCCTCCCAAATAGGCCAGGGCCCCTTGCAGGATGCTGGGGAAAGACCAGACCTCTGTGAGTCAGTCCTGACAGAGGTTTGTCCCCCTGGCCCACAGTAAGCAAAGTCTTGGTTCCTTTTTCTCTTGCCAGGGAGATGTGCTGTGTCTTCAGGCCCTTGCGTTCCCGCATTGCTCGCTACCTGCTCCGGCTGCTCAGCACACAGGAGCCACGCTGGGAGCTGCCCGCCCTGGCCTTCCTTGTGGAGGTGAGCCTGATGGCCAGCGCTGCCTTGCTCAGCTGCCTCCCAGCTCTCTGCCCTCTCGGAGCCGCAGCTCCCTGGGACGGTGCCCATGCCCTGTGCTGCTGCCTGGGCCCAGTCCTGTGCGGTTCTGAGATCCTGCCAGCCGGGTCTCCTGTCACTGCCCTGTGCCTTTCAGGTCCTCGAGTGCCTGGATTTGAGTGAACGTGGTGCTAACAGAGTCCTGCAAATCTTGTCAAGGCAGCTGCAGAGCGAGTGCAGGGAGAGGCGTCGCCTGGCGCTCAGGGCCCTTCTCGAGCTCATTGAGGAGCCCTCCATGGTGAGAAGGGGACAGCAGCTGAGGCTGAGCTGGGGAATGCTGTCACTTGGGCTTGGCTGGGCTTTGGGTGCCAGGGCAGCTGCTCCCAGCTCTCCTGCCTCCCAGTTCAGCTGCCCAAGTGCTTCAGGCCTCCAAGCCCTGTGGCAGCAAGATGGCATTTCACCAACTTGTGTTCTGCACAGACCAAAAAAATGTGGAGCCTGACTGAAAGTCTTGTGAAGCTCCTGTGGGACACAGATGGAGAGATAGTTAGCATGACAGTCAAGCTACTCAGGTTTATCATCTTGGACACTGACATGCTGATACCCAGCCCCATCACACTGCAGCTGCTTGAGGCGCTCCTGCCACTCTTTGACCACGTAAGGCTCGCTGCCCCCAGCCACGGCCACTGGCTGCTGCCCAGACACTTTGTGCCCTGTGGATTGGCAGGCCTGTGCCAAGATGAGCCCCATGCACCCAGTGCTGAGGTCTTTTTATCTTGCTTTCTTACAGGATAATAGCCAGGTGCAGCTGCTCTCCATACTGCTCTTCCGAACATTGGTGACTCTTCCACAGGTAAAGGAAAAAAAGGCTCTGAAGACACCCCTGCGCCAGAGCCTGCTGCCACTCTTCTTCCACTGCCATGATGGCAATCAGCGTGTGGCACAGGTGAGGACTCAAGGGCTGCTGCTGTCCCCCTGGCAGGGGGCTCGGCTGCCTCCTGCCCTGGTGCCTGCCAGGCTGCAGCCTCCTCCAGGCCTTGGCACAGGGACACGGGTCCTGCACCCTGGGCTGTGGGGCCATCTCCGCATCTCTGCTGCTCTCCAGGCTTCTCAGGAAACGCTGCTTTGTGTGGCTGAGTTCCTGAATAGGAGGGATCTTGAAACACTGGTGAAGAGCCAGAAGCTGTGGAAGTTCACTGACCGCCTGGTAAGGACTAAGGATTGCCTGTAAGCTCAAGCCTCAGCCTGGAGAAGCCCCCAGAGCGCGGTGCTCAGAGTGCGGGGCTGGCAGCTGTGCCCCTCCCCGCTGCTACACCCAGAGGCCGCGCGGGCTCTTCTCCAGGCTCCGGTGGGCCCGAGCCGGGGGCCGATGCAGTCCCGGCCCGGTGGGGCTGTGGGGCGGGCCGGCACTGCGGCTCCCCGGGCAGCAGCCGGCCCTCTGCCCCCTCCAGAGCCCAGCGCCAGCGGCTGCTGGCCGCGCCTCAGGGCTGTGCGGGCAGGGGAGGCCGGGGCTGGGCGCAGGCAGCGCCCGCCCGAGGGGCTGAGCCCGCGCCGACCCTTCCCTCCTGCCGCTCTCTCCAGCTGGCAGAGGACAGCAGCAGAGCGCCCGAGCACCTGCGCCGGGCCGTGCGCTATCTGGAGAACCCACAGGAGCCCCTGCAAGTGGTGGCCATCAGGTTCATGGGTGAGCCACGAGCCCGGGCTCCCTCCCCGGCCCGCCGCAGCTCGGCCCCAGCCCCGCCTGCTGCCCCGGCAGCGCCAGCCGGGCCCGGCGCCGTGGAGCCCCGCCCGGCCTCGGCGCTGCTGCCGCCCTCTGGCAGCCGTGCCCTGGGCCGGCAGCGTGCGGCAAGGGCCGGGCTGAGCCCTGCCGGGCCAGCAGGGCGTGTGGCCACAGCGCCGGCAGCGCCGCTGGCAGGGAGCTGTGCCGCTGGCGCCGTGACAGGCTCTGTGTTCCCAGGGATGGCCGGGCAGCACGTGAGGTGGAAGAAGGAAGAGCTCCGGTTCATCTGCTACAGTGAGTGAGGGCAGCGGGCTGGCAGCGGGGGCTGGCGGGGGGAGCTGCGAGCCCTTCCCCGGCTGCGGAGGGCTCTGCTCCCTGTGCGGCCGAGGAGCAGCGTGGGCAGAGCACAGAGAGATTTCAGAGCCACGTGGGGGATTCGTGGCCAGCAGCTTCGGGCTGGTGCCGTTCGTCCCTACTCCCTCCGGCTAGAGCCGGCTGGGATGGCCCTGGCAGGGGGCTCTCCACGGATCTCCTCAGAGCCAGGATCTGACTATGGCTCTGTTCCTCTCTTTCAGCCCTTGAACAGTTTACAGAGGACACCAGCAGTGCTGTGTCAGATGTGGCACTTCAAACATTGTATGTCCTCCAGTCCCTACAGAGTGAGCGATCTTCTGTCTTCCAGAGGCTGCAGGATCAGCTCCGCAGGGCATGGAGGACACGGCCTCGTCTGTCGGGGCTTGGCTGGCTCCACTGCTGGAGCTCTGCAGAGAGCTGAGCCCAGAGGCTCTGTCTGCTGGGGCCACTTGAATCAGTGGCAATTTTCTCTTTCTTTAAGATTGTTCTTGTCTTCTTTTTGTTTTTTTCTTTAGTATATTAATATAGAGTGTGTTATAATACACAGACTCCCAGGAGCCTTCTTTTGCTTCCCAGGGTCTGCAAGGCATAGGGGAAGAGGGGGGAAAGGGTGCTTGGGCTCAGCAAGTTGTCCAGGCGTGCAGTGTTGCAGGGAAAATGGCCAGAAGCCTCTAGGACTTTGGTGGTTCTTCTGAAGCCTTTGTGCTGCCAACAGAGCGGGTGGTCAGGGGCTGGAGCTGTGGGGATCCCTGTGAGAGCGGTGCCTGGAGATGGCCACAAGCCCTGTGCCAGGCAGGAAGCGCCATCCATGTCCTCCTGCCCGTGTGGTGCTGCCTGGATTGCTGAGGGCTCCAAGGTGCCTCTGGATGGGGCTGCTCTGGAGCTGCTGTGGGGCTGCGGTGCTGCTGCTGGGCAGGTTGGCCGGGCTGGGGGAGACCCTGAGGGGACAGGGCCATGAAGGGACGAGGGGCTGAGGGAGCCCTGACAGGACACGGCAGTGGGAAGGCACGAGGGGGATGTGTGAGGGATTGGGTGGCTGTAACATTGGCTGGAGGGGGAGTGAGTTGGAGACGAAGAGACCACTCACCCTGATGTTCATGTGGCAAACAGAGAGCGTTTATTCTCAAGCCCTTCCTTCTAAAGGGCCTTTGAAAAGCCCAGTCTGGATAATTTCATTGCTCTGATCTCTATGCTTTGTCAGACTCTGGCCAGTGAAATGCTGCAGCCTTGGGGGAGATGTGACAGGGCGAGGCCCCTGTCAGTCAAACCAGGGGCTGGTGCAGTCACACAGCACTAGCCAGCCTGCACTGTGACACACGGCAACAGAGTGCAAGGCACAGCTCCGGGTGCTCCCCAGGAACCTCAGCTCTGGGAGCACTGTCTGCCCCAAGGTCCAGGGGCTGCAGTGGGAGCCCCGCTGGGCTCTGCCCTGGGGCCATCCTGCAGGGACAGCTGGAAACAGGGAGCATTCCCTTGCCACAAAGAGCCAAGCCATTGCTGCAGGGCAGCTGCTCCAGCCCGGACTGCACTGTTGTGTGCTGTGCTCTAGGGCTGGGGCTCCCTGCACAGGGCACTGGACTAGTGTGCCAGAGGAGACAGAGAAGCTTCAGATTCAGCATAACTGAGGTGGGTGGGTGGGCTGGGAAGAGTGGGGAGGCTCAGGGGCATTCGGAGAGCTCATCCTGTTGGAAGGATGAGGAAAAAGGAGTGGGAACTCAGTGAGGAGAGCTCAGGGCTGCAGAGTGGCTCTGAATGACACTAAAATCCCACTGGACCTCTGAGACATTGCTGCTGCTCAGCCAGTGACAGGAAGAGTCCCTAATTGTGGGGCTCAGCCTCCCTCCTCGTGAGGGGCATCAAGGAAGGCAACAGTGTGATGGAAACTGCGCTGGGCTGGGAACTCACTGGGGAAAAGAGGGAGCAGCTGGGAAGTAAAAGGAAGGTGGGGGAGAGAACTGTTCAGAGAAGGGCTGAGCTACAGCTTGAGCAAGCTGAGAAATGTCATTTGGGGGCATCCCAGATTGATTTCATTTCAGAAGTTATTGAACAAGTTTAGTTTTTGAGGGGTGTCATGTTTTCACTTGGAGGTGAACACACTGCCAACTTGAGCTGTGTTGCCAAAATGCTCAAGTGAGTCTGTGCTGCAGGTCACACCATTTCTTCTTTGGCAGATTCTGGGCCGGTGCTGAGCTCCAGCAGAGCCCGGGCAGAGCCCAGAGCAGCCTCAGCATCCGCAGAGCCCGGCTGCAAGGAGAGAAAGCAGAAACCGCCCGTCAGCTGAAGGCTCCTGTGCCCTTGTCCCAGCCGCCCGCGGTGCCCAGGCCATGCTGGCCGTGCTCAGAGCGGTGCCCAGAGCTGCCCATCACTGCTGCCTTTGGCAGCAGAGCAGGAGGGCAGGACATGTGCCCAGCCTGCAGCCAGCCAGGGCACATCCACCTCCTCAGCAGCCACCCAGAGCAGGATGCTCCTGTGCTCGCTGCCATCTCCCAGAAGCTCTGATGCCACCATGCCAAGCAGACAGGGACCCACCTCACGCCATCCCCTGCTGGAACAAAAGCTGGTCCCAAACAATGTCCTCAGCCTTCTCCAAGGGCACGGCCCATCCATGCCACAGATGATCCCAAGCACTTCCTAATCCAGACTGGACCCCACCTGGAACGCTTCCTCTAGAAAAACAAACAACAAATTATTGAAAATACATTACAGACAAAAAGGGAAAACAAGGTAAAAAATATTATCTCTGCCAGGGGCTTGAGAAAAGCCCAAACCCTGCATGCCAGGGAAAAACCCACCCACAGGTGAGGGAAGCCCAGGCTTTCTCCCTTCCCCCCTGCACTGCCCCCCACAATAACGGTTATCCCAAAGCAAACAAAGGCAGTGGAGCAGTCCAAGCCCTTCCTTGCCTGTACAGCAAAGCAGCCCCTGCACAGGTTCTGGAGTCCCACCTCTGCTCCTGCCATGGGGTTTGTTTGTGTCGGGCTGGCTGCCCCAGCCCCAGCCCGGGGCACGGTGGGTGCTGGGGGCTGTTGGCAGGGCCAGGAGCCCACTCCCATTTCATACCCAGCCCAGCCCATTCCCCCAGCCCTGCCAAAAGCAGCTGGGCAGCCGACTGAAGGATCAGCTGCATCTGCCACAGCAAAGGGGGAACCTTTGGTTCCTGGCCAGGCTGCGCAATGCCCAAATCTGGGAACATCCCCCTGCCTGTGGACTCATCTGCAATTTCACTGTGAAACCTGGCTTTGGAGAATGTGCCAGAATTGAAGTCCATCATCTTCAGATGGCCAGTGGCCAGGTCCAGGAAGAGGTTGCCATCCTTGATGTCGTCCTCGTTGTCTCCAGCAGCAGCAGCCCCACCTGGTACAGCTTCTCCAGGGGCTCCTTCTCCTTCCCTGGGGTGAGACCAGGCTCTCAGGGTTCTGCCCAGGGCCCCAGCTGTCAGGGAACAACCAGGACAAGCAAATCCAGTTCAGATGGTGGCCACCAGTGCTGGGCAGAACAGCTCAGCTCCAGCACAAGGGCTGTGTGCTCCCATCTGATGAGCCCTGGGAAGTGACACAGGCAGAACAAAAAAGTCTGGGTTCCTTTGCTTCTCATGGCCAAGGCATGTGTGGAGCTGGAACTTACCAGGGCCCTGCATCACAGTGTGCCTGTGGCTCTGTCCTTTCTTCTAAGGCAGATGAATATCCTGCATCCAAGGATCACAGAGCAGCTCTTCTAAGGAGGGCCTTTCCAAGTCCAGCATGGATAAACACCTCCTGATCAGATCTTGGCACTCTGGGCAGAGAAACCAGAAACCGCTGGTCACTTGGAGAAGGCTCCTGTTGGCTTTGCCCCACTGTTCCCGTGCCCAGCCCATGCTGGATGTGCTCAGAGCTGGGCCTAAACTTTCCCATCCATTTCCTGTTTTGGAGGAGAGCAGGAGAGCAGGACATGTGCCACCTCCTCAGCAGCTGCCAGAGCGGGATGCTCACGAGCCTGCTGCTGTCTCCCAGCACTGGTATTCCCCCTGTGCCCAGAGATGAGGATCCACCTTGAGAGAGCCTTTGTGGCAGCGAGAGCTGATGGTCCCAGCTGATCTTCTGGCCCCTCCTGAAGGGGTGCTCCCCGCAGACCATCTGGTGCAGCAGGATGCCCAGAGACCAGATGGTAGCTGGCTTGCCATAGTACCAGCCAAAGTGGGTCCATTCTGGGGGGCTGTATGACTGTGTTCCTATGGAATACAGATGGAGTTCAGCAGGGGGATGCTGCTGCTCCCAGAGCCTGGCCCCACCCTCCCTGGGCCTGTGGGGGCTGCCCCAGTGACACACGGGGTGACCGCTGCCCTCTCGCCAGCACCTGGGACTTGTGTACAGACTTCGGGTTGGAAAGGAATCCACTGGTGTTGGGAGAGGGCAGCAGAAGCCTTGGCAAGGTCCAACCATGACAAGGAAAAACCCACTTAGTGCTGGGGAAAAACCATGCCTTGATCCTCCCTGCCTGCACTGCCCCAAGAAAAATTATGAACCCAAGACAAACCAGGTGAGTTGAGCAGTCAAAAGCCCTTTCTCACCTGCACACAAAACTGGCTGGGGCACAGGTTCTGGCAACCCCTCTCTGCTACCCCCACCCACGGGTGTTTTTGTTGGGCCGGCTGCCCCAGCCCCAGCCCCAGTCCTGGGCAGAGTGGTGGGCAAAGGCTGCCAGCAGGGCTGGAAGCTGGCTCCCCACCCAGCCATGCTCAAAAGACACTCAGCTGAAGACTCAGAGCTATGAAGAGCAGCAAAAGAGAGAATCCCCGCTGCCACACCCAGCTTGGGCTGTGAGATGTTGTGCCATTAGTTTCTGGGACTGGGAGCACACCCCTGCATGGGCTCATCTGCAAAGTGAATGTAGGCTGTGTCTTGCAGGTAGGTGCCGCAGCCAAAGTCAATCAATTTGGCCTGGCCTGTGGCCAGGTCAACCAGGATGTTCTCTGGTTTTATGTCTCTGTGCAGGACCCCGCAGCTGGTGCAGTGCCGCACAGCCTCCAGCACCTGGCGGAACAGCTCCCGCGCCACCTCCTCGGGCAGGAACCCCCGTGCCCGAATGAAACGCTTCAGGTCCTGAGAGCGCTCTGGCCGCTCCATCACCATCAGGATGTCATTGGGGAGCTCACGCCATTCCAGCAGCTGGACCACACCAGGGAAGCCAGTGGACACCTTGGCCAGCAGCACGATCTCCAGGGGTGCGCTGGTGCCGTCGGGCTGCGGGAGGAGCACGATGCCGTCAGTGGGGCTGATGCTGTGCCGGGGCTCGGCAAGCCTCAGCCAGCCCGGGATGCTCTGCGCCCTGCGCTGGCTCTGCGCCCTGCGCTGGCCCCACGCCCGCTCTCCCTCGAGGCGTCCTGGCGGCTCCCACCCTGCCGGGCCTCGCCTCATCCCCGCCCGGCACGGCCCAGCTTCTCCCGCTGGCCCCGCTCACTCACCAGCTCGCCCCACCTGCAAGCCAAGGGCAGCAGCGGGTTCAGCTCGCCGTCCGCCCTGCCCAGCCCCATCCTCCGACCTCCTCCTCCTCCTCATTCCCCCTTTCTCCTGCGCCCGCCGCCGGCCCCGCCGCTCACCGGGGCGCCGTCCGAGAGACGCGTGGCCGCGAAGACGCTGCCGAAGCCGCCGCGCCCCAGCAGCGAGCCCACCCGGTACTGCTCCTTCAGGCCCTGCTGCGCCTTCCCTGCCGGCGGGACGCGGCTGGCAGCGCTCGGCCCGGGGCCGGCAACGGCCCCCGAGCGCCCCTCAAGGGCCCCGGGCCGGCCATCCCCGGGCGTTCGCTCCCTGCAACGGGACAGCGGCGGCTCGGGGCCGGCGGCCGCGCTGCCGAGCGGCGGAGCTCGGGCCGGGCAAGCCGCAGAGGAGGGGGCGGGAGCGGCCGCGACGCCTGTGTCCTCCGCGGGCCCCGGCAGGAGCCGGGGCCGGGGCCGGGGCCGGGGCCGGGGCCGGGGCCGGGGCCGGGGTCGGGCTCGGGACAGGCGGAGCCAAAGGGAGGCGATGCCGCCCCATCCCCAGGCACTGATGCCCGCCCAGCAGCGCCACCGCCAGTACGGCCAGAGCCGGCCGGAGGCGAGACCGCGGAGGGACGCCCGGGGCCGGGGGCGGGCCGGGGGCATGGCCCGGCCGGGCATGGGGAGAGAGAGACTGGGAGAGGAGGGGCCCCCGGGGAAGGGAGACCGGGAGAGGAGAGGAGAGGAGAGGACAAGCAAGAGGGAATCTAAAAAAGTCGCTGCTTTCGCTGCTGCTGCCGCTGCTGCCGCCGCCGCCGCCGCTGCTGCTGCTGCAACTGAAGCGCCGGGGCCGTTTGTCCCCCTGTCCATTTGTCCGTTGCCCGCTCACCCCCGTGCCGAGCCTCGCACTCCCCGGGGGAAGCCCCTGAGCCTGTCCAAACACGGGAACTTTGCCGTGTTCAGCCCAGACCCAGAGTCTGCACTCCTGCACAGCGGCACAGGAATCCCCTTGGTCGCTGCTGTGCATTGTCCCTGCTGAGGGTCAAACACTATCGGAACGCATTCCCTGAATGCAGAATTTGTACCTGACCCCAGACTGCACTTACCTCTCCAGCATTGCTCTCCAAGAAAACCAGGGGAAGGCAAAGTGTGTGTAGCTCATGGTATTTGACAGTGTCTAAAACCTGCCAAGTCATGGATCTTTGAGGTGAGATCCATTTGGAATTAATGGGATGGAGAATTAGTGCAAGATGGAAAAGGGGAGCATAAAAATAAAAAGAGTAAAATGTCTTGGATTTTTTCTCCCCATTTTAATTTCATTTCTTACAAGCTGTTTCAGTTTTCCCATCATCTTCTCCTCAGTCCTGTTTGCTCTTTCCAAGAACCTTTCCTGGAGAACGAGGTGCAGCTTCTGTCACAAGATGTGCCACCAACTGCAGCTTCTCTTGCCTTTCCACACCGTGCGTGCAGCACGACTATTTCAGCAAAGAAAGACTAAGTTTTGAGAACTTGACAACTTGTTCTTTCTTTTCCTTGTGGGCTGGGCTGTTGTGCCATTGGTCAGGTTTTCATTGTTATTATTCTACCCTAAGAAACCATGACGGGCTCCCAGGAATTGTTAGGGAATGCAAGCCTGACTGAATACAGAGAAAGAATCTCCAGAGCTTGCAGCCAGAAATGGAGAGCTGTGTGATAATCATTCCATCATCCCCATGGACACCTTGAAAGCGATCTAGAAGATGAAAATGGGCTGACAGAGGGAGTTTGTTTCTTCGTTCAGTTCCGCTGCTTCTACATCTCATGCACTGATAAAAATCAGTCCATGGAAAGCAGCAGAACAAACTGGACCTCTCAGGAGGTGAGTGAAAGAATCTGTAAAGGAGAAATGCAGGGAATGACCTGGTGAACTTTGTCTGTAAGAAGGGTCATTTTTCCTAATAATTTCCAATCCATTCCCTCTGCTATTTTCCTTCTTAACAAGGCCATTTTCAGCCCAGATTCCCCATGAAATGGGAACCCTGAGCTTGTGGAAGTGCCTGAAAGATGCCCTGTTCCTCTGCAGGGAGCCTGAGGCTGAAGCAGGAGCCTGAGACCTCCCTGGGGCAGCCTCCTCCGAGCTGGAATTTGTGCCGTGCTGGGAGAGGAGGAGGAGGAGGGGGAGAAGGCTGGCGCTGTGTGGCAGGAGCAGGAGGTTTGGGCCGCAGGACATTCCGTCTGCGCCGCTGCCCCGCAATGGGCGGCCGTGCCCGGGGCTCTGGGCCTGGCCCCGCGTGCGCTGAGCTCCGACACTGCAGGAGCTGCCCGGGCTGGGCTCAGCTTCCCGCTGGGACTGGGCAGCAGGCTGGGCTCCAGCTGGGATCAGCAGCAGCTGGGAATGCCAATGGCCATCTCCATTTGAGGCTGCTGCTCGGAAGAAACAAGGAAGGGAGTCAAGAAGTTCTGGTTTTTCTTCCTCCTGGTGGAGTTTTTCATTTGATTTGACACTTGAGAGGCGATTTCTGTGATGGCCTCTGTCAGTCGATTCTATTTCAGCAGCAGCAACAGCAACAGGGCTGTGTTTGTGCACTGCAAATGTGGCCTGTGAGGCTGCTTTATTCTCCTTGACTTAGTGCTCAGGGATTTGTGAGTATTCAAGATCTGCTCATCATGGTGCCTGCAACAAAATGCCCAAGTTCCCTGTCATGAAAGCACTCTGGGAAGCACTGATCGAAAAAGGCAGTTGCCCTTTTACAGATAAAATTCAAGTGGCAAGCAGAAGAGGGACAACAGCAGCCATGATCCCCAGATGGGATTTGTCTTTATTCTTGCGGAAACTGGACCAACATCTCGGAAACTACCAACACCATCTGGGGATCCTCCTTTTTGGGATGCATCCTGAAGAAACACTAAATCAAAATAGTGTATAGAATTTTGATGTAAAAAATGGGAATAGAAATTGCTGATGAGCAAAAAAAAACTGGAATAGAAACTGCTGAGAAAGCTTCTGAGTACCCCTATAAATACCTGTAAGCCCCAAATATTGGCGTGCAGTTGGAGGGAAAACTTCCCCCACTGTACCCATCTCTGTTTTGCTTATACTTTACCATATTAATTAATAAATCGGTTGCTGCTTGAATATTGGCCTAGTCAAGCTTCTCATTTATAACAGTTAGTGCTGATGTGCACAGTTTAGAAGTGCAATAGTTTGTTCTGCTAACACAGGAAAAGCCCAGAAGCTCAGTGTTGTCTCAGTCCCACACTGGTATGAGGAGATGACAGGTGGAGTTTAAAGAATTTTAAGGCCCAGCAGCTAAGGGATGAATCAACTACCTAAAGCCAGACTCCAGACATAACTGTTTCATTCCAGCCCTCCTGCCATGCTCTCCTGTCTGCAAAAGCCTCCACCAAGAAACCTGCAGATAAGGAGGTGAGGAAAGAACAGATTCGAGCCCCTCACGCAGAGGAGAGAGTTCAGAGACCCTCAAGGCAGAGAGATCCTTCCCTGAGCAGCCAGGCTGCCCAAACTTTCAAAAGCAAAGCTCCAGTGTGCAAATCCCACAGACAGAAATAGCCACTGGCCTCTGGGTTTGCAGGTGACTGTACAAGTGTGAACCTGGAGCTGAGGGATTGGATGCTTTGCCCTCCTCAAAAATGCAAAGAGAACTGCGGTGTGAAAAAGAAAATTTGTTTATTTTCAGAAGAACAGCAACAAGAATACAGAATACTTTTACATTGTAAGAACATTTGTAACAACAACAATCCATAGAACATATATACATTTCGAAACAACAACAATCCAGAGAACCTATATACATAAGAACATATCTAGCAAAAATATATGCAATGTATTTGCAGAAGTTGAAAAAAAGCCCTAAATCCTATATCCTGAAGAAGACAAAAAATTGTAAAACGTATGTACAAAAGGGTGGCATCTCTATCCGGGATGTCCATTGGTCCTGGAAGAAAAGCAAGTGCCATGGTCACTGCAGTCAGGCACAGAGGGCTCTTCCATGTGTCCCCAGGCTGGCACACGCTGGCCCAGCAGGACTCTGCTACCAGAACTGAGCCTGGCTGGGTCTGGGATGGAGCTTGTGCGGCCCAAAGCCAGCACAGGACCAGCTGGGGATGGCCTCCAGAATCCAGTGCACAGGGTGCCACGTCCCTGAGCAGGGACCAGCCCAGCCCCAGCCTGGCTGCAGGGGACCCACTCTGCCTCTGGGGACCACATGCCTATCCTGCTGCTGGCATTGGTCTCTATCCCAAGATCATGGCTTCTTCCTCATCTTTTTCATCAATGTCCATGTCCTCTATGTAGTCTTCCATTTCCACTTCCATCTCTTCTTCCACATCCACATCCACATCGACCTCCATCTCCTCCTCTCCAGTCTCTTCTTCCTCCATTTCCACATCTTCCACTGTATAAGTCTGCATATCCACTTCCATCTTCTCCTCTCCAGTCTCTTCTTCCTCCATTTCCACGTCCTCCACTGTATAAGTCTGCATTTCCACCTCCATCTCCTCCTCTCCGTCGGTGACAGCCTGCAGAGGTGGCAGAACCTCAGAGTGGAGTCCCTGTCCCACACCAGGCCCACAGAGCTCCAGCCCACCCAGGCAGTTGGGGATGTCCACCTCCATGGAATTGCACCATACCTTCCTCAGGACAAATGGGAGCATCCTGTAGGGATGGGTGTCAAAATCCAGGCACTAGTGAGCTTTCAGGACTGATGGGTGTGGCAGGGGCAGGTGACAAGGAGGGTGACAGCAGTGGGCAGGAGCAGAGCGAAGGGTGCGCTGACACAACGACCAACGGCTGTCTTGGGCTCTTTGCCGGGTGCTGGCAGTTCCATTTGGAACAGGGGAGGTGACATCACAGTTCCCAGGAGTCCAGGGCCAACCTGAAGTGGGCAACGGAGATCATAGAATGATGGGATCCCTGAATGGTTGGGCTTGGAAGGGACTCTGAAGACCATCTTGTTCCAAGCTGAGCAATCTTTCCCCAGACCTTGGGGGAGCCCTGTTCCCAAGGATGGGGCATCCACAGCCTCTGTGCACAGCCTGGGCCGGTGCCTCCCTACCCTCAGTGTCAAACAGCAGCTTCCTTAGATCCAGCTTCCATCAACCTCCTGCAGTTGAAAGCCACCCCCCTTGTCCTGTCCCCACAGGCCCTGTTGAACACTCTGTCCCCTTCTTCCCTGTGGGACCCTTCCAGTCCTGCAGAGCCACAGTGAGGCCCCCCCAGTGTCTCCTCTTTCCAGGCTGAGCATCCCCAGCCCCACTTGGACAGCAGTCAGTTATATCAGGGGCAGTCAAGGCTGAAGGGTAGCAAAGAGCATCAGGAACTGAGAGATGGAAGCTTTAGGCCCAGGTTTGCCTCTAAATGTACAAAATTAATAACAGTGGAGGGGAAGATGCTGAGACACTGGCTGTGTTCTAACTGGGGATTTTTTTCTTTTTCTTCTTGTCTGTCAAGCTGACCCAGGTTTTTCTGTTTGAAAGGAAGCTTGGCACAATGTCCACTGTCTTCTCCATTTGTGAAACACTGAGCAGAGTCTGGGCAGGCTGATGATGCAGAACCTGCATCATAAACCTGCAAATATACTGGTGATCCTGGTCCGAAGGATGCAGCTAAACCCAGCCAAAAGTAATTTCTGGAAAGTCAAGCCTGGTTTACATTTTCTTCAGTTTGGCTATGCCATCTTAACCAGTCATTTATATAAAAGCAAATAAAAAGCTCCAACAAAACAGACAAAATCCCAAACAAACAAACCCACGCAAACCAATCAAACTGATCAAAAACCACAAATCCCAAATAAAAACCAAAGGGAATGAGGAATTAGTAGAGTTGTGAGGATATCACAGCAGGCAAATGGCTGCTTCCCACAGGATCACCATAAAAAGCCACATATAACAGCTGCTCCAAAATATACCCAGCAGGAGAGCTATAAAAAGTGATACATGGCACCTTTGGGGGCAGCTCCACAGTAAGGTGAAGGATGAGCAGTGGTACAGATCCAGCATTCCCCACCCTCCAGGCTGCTGTTTGCTCCTGATGAAAGACCCTTGCAGGACTGTGGCCCCTCTCAGTGCTGTGTAATTTGCACAAGGATAGATCTTGTCTGCTATGCAAGAGTGTTCCCAATAAACCATGTTTCTCCTGACCTTTATTTTTCTGGATTTCTACCATATGATACAAGAAACTTTGAAAAAACCAAAACACCTTGTGGGGAGGCATTTTTTCCTTTCTTCAGAGTGCCTCTTCCTTTTGTTCCCTCCAGAGCCTCTCACTTAATTTCTGCTGTTTTTTGGAGCATGTGCTCACCTCTTTCCTGACCCCTGCGCTTGTTTTGGCTCTGGCTGTCATGGACACTATTAATTGTGGGGTTTTTCCCTCCATCTATTTCTGTCTCTTCAAGTGGTTTACCTTCATTTACCTGTTGGAGTGATGGATTTTTCTCACCTTTTATTACTTAGTGCTTTTTCTTCATTCTCTAAAACCAACTTCTCACTTGCCCTGTGGCTGTTAGATGCCATTATTAGGAGCATTAATTCTTTCTCTACTGCTTGTCTGAGCTCTCACAGGGAGCTGAGAGCTCTTTGGGGTTAAACCTGACTCACTTCAGCGCCTTCCTTGGTGCTGCCTGTGTACTTGGACACTTGAAGGGAATAAAGTCTGGGTGTGGAGATTACAGCTGGGAAATGATGGCTCTTTTGAAGAAGACAAGAATGCTGTTGCCAGTTTTTTCCAGGATAATGTGAGCACCTTGTTTTGGGGAGAAACAGGCTCTGATCAGCAAAGAGGTGGCTGTTGCAGGTACCCAGGTTTGGAGGGAAGGGTGCAGCTCCTGGGAGTGTGTTTGTGGGGGGCTATAAGGTTTGTGTGGGCTCCCTGGAGCAGTGGGAACACCCCACTGGGAGATGCACATCAGGAAATGGGGGCACAAAGGGCCTGAAGTGTAACCAGCTTTGGTGAAGGTTGCCATAGGAAAAAAATATTTTTAGTGGGATTTTGGACAATTTGATGTTCATTCTCATGTCCTTTGCCTGATGAACATTTCCCCCTTTGCAAGAGCATGGGGAATCCTGAGCTCACACAATAAAAATCCCTGATAATGATATTTTTTTTTATTTTTCAATGTTGTCATCCCAGCAGGAGTCAGAGTAAGAGAAGATGTGTGACCTGGCTGTTTTTAACTTTGTGACAGGAACAATGCCATGGGGAAGCTGGTGAGAGGAGCATCACTGCTCTGTCCTTAATTTTCCAGCACAAGTGAGGATGATTTAAGAACTGAGGCACAGCCAAGACCTTTCCTCCTCCTGTGTTCATCAAGCAATCACTGCCTCATCACACCTCAGCTTCAAACACCTGGTTTGCATCTGGCTGACCTTGACTGCCCTCCCTGGATGGGAAGATGAAGAGGTGGAAGTGTAAAAGATTGGGATTTGATGGGTGAGCTGTGAAATAGTGGCTGGTGCAGGCTGGTTTTGGGTAAACATCGTGTGCTGTGCCATGGAGGATGAGAGTAAATGGATTAAAGAGGAGATAAAAAGGGCAGGGCAACTGGTTAGCTCCTGTTAAAGAAAATGTTGGGAAAATAGACATGTAAGAAATATGTCAGAGATGGTCATTAACTGCACTGCAGGGTCAGAGCTCTTTTAATAATTGGCCATGAAGTAAATACCAGAAATGATTAAAAAAGTTCTTAAGGGCTGAGGGCTTTTACTGAAGGATTGGGAGAAACAAAGGAATACTGTTTCTGGCAGAACTTTTATTATCATTTAAGCATGATCCTCTTTCTCACATAACAGCTGCTTGGAATAAACTGAAGAATCTTCTCCATTAGCTCTGGCAGGAGCTGCTTAGAGCTTTCATTCAGGTAAATTTTCATCCAACATATGTCTCTAGAATAATAAATTTAATGGGAGCCATCAAACCTATTGTAGGAGTAAGGATTGTGCTTAGGGCAAGAAAAAAGAGTAATTAGGTGTGGACAAACCATGAATTAGAGTGAGGAAATTATAATTGATGCTGGTTTAGGGGAATATTTAACTAAGCTAAGATAAAAGTCTACCTTCATTGCAGGCTAAGCTTTATAATCGAATTCTACTAGAAGAAATTTAGTAGTCCTGGGCTCCAAACAGACCTTTAGATACAAGTTTACCTCTGGTTTGAGAAAACTCAGGGCTTGAGCAGGATTTTATGGCTTTGCTCTTGACCCTTGGGCTATAAATGCTCCTGTAAAATTCATGCCAAAGTAAGAGCTTCTACAAATTTCTAAGAGTTTCAATGGAGAAAGGTCCATGTGGACTTTGGGGACAGTTTCTCAGAGCAGAACATTTCAAGTGCTATTGAACTGCATTTAAACTCCCTTTTATTGGGGCATAAATTTCACACCCTGCTCTATCAGTCTGACACGTTCTTTGAGAAGAGACAAACTTTAACAGCCACTTGAAAAATAATTTCCCTGACAGGTTTGCAGCTCAGAGAATGTTAATAAACTGAAATGGCTTTTCACCCTGCAGTAGCCACTAAGTAATTATGATTGTCTGTAGGCAGACTAATGAAAGCAGCTGTTAACAACCTAATGACAATTTGAACCAGCCCTCTGCTCCACAGACACATCTCTTTTCTGTCCCCGATTTTCCTGCATCCAGTGCTTCCCAGAGAAGTTTAGTGTTGCTTGATGGTCAGGTAAAAACAGCTTTCTTTTGTAGGAGTGGTGCTGCTCTTCTCTGAGGTGGAGCTTCACCTGGGCTGCTGCCATGCTGGGCTCACCCCACAAAGTCCAGTTCTGCAGGAGCTGGGCAGCATGGAGAGCTTTGATAGCAGAGCATGGCAAAACTGGAGTGGAGGGATTCTGGCTCAGTGTGCCCCTCAGTACCAGACTGCATTAGTTATTGAAAAATCTTTTGTTCAAAGAGAAGATGTTGCTGTTTTGGCTCCAATCTTAGCTTGCTTTCAATACAGTTTTCCCTGGCACTTCAGATACTGTTTTTCTCTTGCTTTCAATAGTCTGTCATCCCAGATGACCTTTAAAGGTCCCTTCCAACCCAAACCATTCTATAATTCTTTGGATACATGATGAATAGCAACATGTGTTTTACCCTCATTATGGATGATATTCCTTTATGTCTGGCCTTTTGGGGCTCTTCTCCAGGTCCTTGGGACTACACTCACACCTATTTGCTCTTCATTGGTTTTTTTTGCTTACCAGTGAGCATTTTCAGTTCTGCCACCCATGATTAGAGCAAGGTTTCTCTGACTCACTGCACCAAACACCAGGTCAGTCCAAAAGAGCATTAGGAAGTATCCAGATGTATTTCCCCTTCTTCCTTCTGGGAACATGGAGCTCTTTTGAGCACTCTGGCTTTCTGAGCTCCCTCACATGTCTTGATCCTTTTCTGGGTAACCAGAGGGGTATGAGGATTAAATCCTGTCTCAGCTCTGAGGTCTGGCTTTTGAAAAGTCCCAGTCATCCTCTCCTACTCATCTCATCCTGGCCTTGCTGGAAATATTATCCCTTCATGGGGTTGTTGTTCAGTTTTGGGGCATTCTGGCACTGCTTTTCAGTGAAGGTTTTGGAGACTTTGAAAGGTTTCCTGCTGTGGGAATGACAATCCTCAATGCTAATGCTTGATGGGGGATGCAGTTGCCTGAGTTGGGAAACCTGCTGAAAAACATTGTTTGTTCTTTTCTGCTTGACTTTTCCTTGACTGTTTTCATCAACAGATTAGGAAGTTTGGGGATGTCTTTTCAAAGTGAATTTCAATGATTCTCCTGTCTGGCATTTCAAATGGCAACAGTGTTTTGGTTTTTTTTAAACCAGAAGCTGCTTACAATCCAATGAGCTAACTGCCTTTAATTAACCATAATATATTCCAGGGGAGCAGAATAACAAGGGAATAAAACCAAGGGGGCACAACTCTGTGACTGAACCTGGACTTGTCCTTTCCCAGGTGCAGGATTCTGGGCAGCCCTGTAACCCTTTGCTGGCCACTTTGAGCTCTGCCATGCAGTGCCTTGGGTTTCTGGGGAGGGCAAAGCATCCAATCCCTCAGCTCCAGGTTCACACTTGTACAGTCACCTGCAAACCCAGAGGCCAGTGGCTATTTCTGTCTGTGGGATTTGCACACTGGAGCTTTGCTTTTGAAAGTTTGGGCAGCCTGGCTGCTCAGGGAGGGATCTCTCTGCCTTGAGGGTCTCTGAGCTCTCTCCTCTGCATGAGGGGCTTGAATCTGTTCTTTCCTCACCTCCTTATCTGCAGGTTTCTTGGTGGAGGCTTTTGCAGACAGGAGAGCATGGCAGGAGGGCTGGAATGAAACAGTTATGTCTGGAGTCTGGCTTTAGGTAGTTGATTCATCCCTTAGCTGCTGGGCCTTAAAATTCTTTAAACTCCACCTGTCATCTCCTCATACCAGTGTGGGACTGAGACAACACTGAGCTTCTGGGCTTTTTCTGTGTTAGCAGAACAAATTATTGCACTTCTAAACTGTGCACATCAGCACTGACTGTTATAAATGAGAAGCTTGACTAGGCCAATATTCAAGCAGCAATCAATTTATTAATTAATATGGTAAAGTATGAGCAAATAAGAGCTGGGTACAGTGGGGGAAGTTTTCCCTCCAACTGCATGCCGATAGTTGGAGCTTACAAGTATTTATAGGGGTACTCATAAGTTTCTCAGCAGTTTCTATTCCAATTTTTTTACTCATCAGCAGTTTCTATTCCCAATTTTTACATCACAATTCTATACACTATTGTGATTTAGTTTTTCTTCAGGATGCATCCCAAAAAGGAGGATCCCCAGATGGTGTTGGTAGTTTCCCAGATGTTGGTCCAGTTTCTGCAAGAATAAAGATGAATCCCATCTGGTGAAGTCCAGCTCCCCAGACGTGGGTCCACCTTTTTAATTACAAGGACCATAAATCTCATAACAGTGATTTCCAGCTTCCCTTGGTCACAATTATAAATCCTTGAGATGATGTTCATCCTTCTTTCTCAAGCTGTTTTTCTCAGTTTTGTTAAGGTGTGAGATAAGCATATTTCCTTTATATATATTCCAAAGCTATCGTTTCAAGGATACAAGCAATATTCTAAAATTATACTTCAAAAGGTTATTATTGCAGCACTCTTTAAGGCCTGACTACAAGCAAAAAGCAACATCCTTAACACTTTAATTCAGATGCTCTTAAATCAATCCAGGTTAGTTGCATACAAAAGACAGGTTCAAAGGCCTTCTTCCATGCTTTACTTTCCTCAGTTATTATTAGAATTCGCAGCTGTCCCATGGTCGGTGTGCACACACATCGCAATCCCAAATACACACATTGCCTGTCTGTACCTGACACCAAACACAGCTTTGTATTTCACATAACCTGAGGCTTCACCCCACTCATTACAGACATGAGGGGGGAGCTGCTTATACTGCTCATCTCTGCCCCTGGAAGAGAGGCATTCAAAGAATGAGATGCCCCATAGGATTCTGGTTGTGTGCTTTCCTCAAAAACATGGTGAGATGAGGTGTGTAGGACTCATTTCTTCAGAAAGGGCACAAGAAACCTCTGAAGGCCTCCCCTAAATGGCCTCCTTACCCAGCAGTCTGACACAGATTTGCTTCTGAAGAGCTTTGTAATTTGTCCTTATTATGCTCTATCTGTGATTTAATGAAAGCCTCTTTCTCTACTGTAATTGAGCTCTTCATCTCATCAGAAAAGCAGAGCACAATCCCTTCAGAGATGGTGTTTGAGTAACAGCCTGTTTGTGTTTCCTCTGCTGTGCTGCTGCTCATGGAGCTGCTCACTCCTCATTTAAAAGCAGAAAATAAACAGATTTCTCTGATTCAAAAATACATCAGTGATGCCACAAAGAGTAGGTTTGAATAGAAAACTCTTCCACTGCCCAGCTGAGCAAGCAAGATCTTCCCTGGTTCTGCAAAGAATATGATGAAGGGAGTTTTCCTTAGGGAGCACCTGAGGCCTCATGCAGGTGATGCTCAGCAAGAGGCACCTGGGCATGGCAGCTGTCAGCTAAACAATTGGCTCTGGGCAGGTAAGAGTTGGCAGGAGGTAACAGTGGAAAGTCAAAACAACAGGATGCTGAGAAACTTGTAAGAGGAATAATGACCTCAGTGAAAATCCCTCCATCCTAAAGATTCAAAAAGCATTTTTACAAAAATCCACAAAAATCTCCTGATTTTGATCCCTCTGATCTTCCTAAATAGCATTTTGCAATCAGAATTAGGAGTTGAGAGACACTCAAGAAGGCTCAGCAGAGGATTTTTCATTGGGACCTTAGTACATATCTTTTACTGTGCTGTAGTTTGGAAGGAGGCCCCGAGCTCCAGCTGCAGCCTGGGGAGACCCTGTAGACATAAACACTCCCCAGAGCTGCTGTGGGACTGACCCAGAACCAGAATCTGGAGGGAACTGTGTCAAATACTTCCCACTAGAAAACACTTGAAGCTTGATCCACACTTCTCAGTTCAGAGCACAGGCAGTGCCAGGAGTCACCAGTTTGCTGCTGCTCTGTGCAGAACTGGTGGCTGTGAGTGGCAGAGCTGTGGGGTGAACAGGCTGATGGCTTTTTGAGGCACACAGAACCTTCCATCTCTACTGCCCTGTCCCCAGGAGAGAGTGGATTTTCCTAGAGAAATACCTGGAGAGTGGGAAGGATGAAGAGAAAATCATTCCCTGCCAGTGATTGCTGTGCTTGTTGCAAACACAGGAGTTACATCTGGTAGGAGTCCTTGCTGCCAATCCACAGGGATTCCAGGCTGAGATCAGCTCAGCTCTGTCATTTGCCAGGAGATTGAAGATCAGATTTTGCACCACACTTCCAGAGCTGCCCTGACCCAGCCTGCAGAGCAAGAAAGGATCAGGATCGGGTTCCAGCGCTGTTTTCAGCACTGTTTTATTCACCCTGAGGGGACAGCAGGAGGCTGCTGGCGCCTTTGCCTTGGGAATTGGAGATCATGGCTGCTCTTGTCTCTCTTCTGCTTGCCACTTGAATTTTATCTGTAAAAGGGCAACTGCCTTTTTCGATCAGTGCTTCCCAGAGTGCTTTCATGACAGGGAACTTGGGCATTTTGTTGCAGGCACCATGATGAGCAGATCTTGAATACTCACAAATCCCTGAGCACAAAGTCAAGGAGAATAAAGCAGCCTCACAGGCCACATTTGCAGTGCACAAACACAGCCCTGTTACTGGTGCTGCTGCTGAAATAGAATCAACTGACAGAGGCCATCAAAGAAATTGCCTCTCAAGTGTCAAATCAAATGAAATAATCCACCAGGAGGAAGAAAAGCCAGAATTTCCTGACTCCCTTCCTTGTTTCTTCCGAGCAGCAGCAGAAGCAGCAAATGGAGATGGCCATTGGCATTCCCAGCTGCTGCTGATCCCAGCTGGAGCCCAGCCTGCTGCCCAGTCCCAGCGGGAAGCTGAACCCAGCCCGGGCAGCTCCCGCAGTGTCGGGAGCTCAGCGCACGCGGGGCCAGGCCCAGAGCCCCGGGCACGGCCGCCCATTGCGGGGCAGCGGCGCAGACGGAATGTCCTGCGGCCCAAACCTCCTGCTCCTGCCACACAGCGCCAGCCTTCTCCCCCTCCTCCTCCTCCTCTCCCAGCACGCCACAAATTCCAGCTCGGAGGAGGCTGCCCCAGGGAGGGCTCAGGCTCCTGCTTCAGCCTCAGGCTCCCTGCAGAGGAACAGGGCATCTTTCAGGCACTTCCACAAGCTCAGGGTTCCCATTTCATGGGGAATCTGGGCTGAAAATGGCCTTGTTAAGAAGGAAAATAGCAGAGGGAATGGATTGGAAATTATTAGGAAAAATGACCCTTCTTACAGACAAAGTTCACCAGGTCATTCCCTGCATTTCTCCTTTACAGATTCTTTCACTCATATCCTGAGAGGTCCAGTTTGTTCTGCTGCTTTCCATGAACTGATTTTTATCAGTGCATGAGATGTAGAAGCAGCGGAACTGAACGAAGAAACAAACTCCCTCTGTCAGCCCATTTTCATCTTCTAGATCGCTTTCAAGTTGTCCATGGGGATGATGGAATGATTATCACACAGCTCTCCATTTCTGGCTGCAAGCTCTGCAGATTCTCTCTCGGCATTCAGTCAGGCTTGCATTCCCTAACAATTCCTGGGAGCCCGTCATGGTTTCTTAGGGTAGAACAAAAACAATGAAAATTTCACCAATGGCACAACAGCCCAGCCCACAAGGAAAAGAAAGAACAAGTTGTCAACTTCTCAAACCTTAGTCTTTCTTTGCTGAAAGAGTCGTGCTGCACACACGGTGTGGAAAGCCAAGAGAAGCTGCAGTTGGTGGCACATCTTGTGACAGAAGCTGCACCTCGTTCTCCAGGAAAGGTTCTTGGAAAGAGCAAACAGGACTGAGGAGAAGATGATGGGAAAACTGAAACAGCTTGTAAGAAATGAAATTAAAATGGGGAGAACAAATCCAAGACATTTTACTCTTTTTATTTTTAGGCTCCCCTTTTCCATCTTGCACTAATTCTCCATCCCATTAATTCCAAATGGATCTCACCTCAAAGATCCATGACTTAGCATGTTTTAGACACTGTCAAATACCATGAGCTACACACACTTTGCCTTCTCCTGGTTTTCTTGGAGAGCAATGCTGGAGAGGTAAGTGCAGTCTGGGGTCAGGTACAAATTCTGCATTCAGGGAATGCGTTCCGATAGTGTTTGACCCTCAGCAGGGACAATGCACAGCAGCGACCAAGGGGATTCCTGTGCCGCTGTGCAGGAGTGCAGACTCTGGGTCTGGGCTGAACACGGCAAAGTTCCCGTGTTTGGACAGGCTCAGGGGCTGCCCCCGGGGAGCGTTGGGCTGGGCGCGGGGGTGAGCAGGCAACGGACAAACGGACACGGGGAAAAACGGCCCCGGCGCTTCAGTTGCAGCAGCAGCAGCGGCGGTGGCGGCAGCAGCGGCAGCAGCAGCGATAGCAGCGACATTTTAGATTCTTGCTTGTCCTCTCCTCTCCTCTCCCGCAGTCCCGCACCCTCTCCCGGTCTCCCTTCCCTGGCGGCCCCTCCTCTCCCAGTTTCTCTCTCTCCGTGCCCGACCGGGCCATGCCCCCGGCCGGCCCCCGGCCCCGGGCGGGGCTGCTCCGGCCCCAGCCCCGGGCGTCCCGCCGCGGTCTCGCCTCCGGCCGGCTCTGGTCGTACTGGCGGTGGCGCTGCTGGGCGGGCATCAGTTCCTGGGGATGGGGCGGCATCGCCTCCCTTTGGCTCCGGCCGGCCCGAGCTTGGCCCCGGCCCCGGCCCCGGCCCCGGCCCCGGCCCCGACCCCGGCCCCGGCCCCGGTTCCTGCCGGGGCCCGCGGAGGACACAGGCGTCGCGGCCGCTCCCGCCGCCTCCGCTGCGGCTTGCCCGGCCCGACCTCCGCCGCTCGGCAGCGCGGCCGCCGACCCCGAGCCGCCGCTGTCCCGTTGCAGGGAGCGAACGCCCGGGGATGGCCGGCCCGGGGCCCTTGAGGGGCGCTCGGGGGCCGTTGCCGGCCCCGGGCCGAGCGCTGCCAGCCGCGTCCCGCCGGCAGGGAAGGCGCAGCAGGGCCTGAAGCAGCAGTACCGGCTGGGCTCGCTGCTGGGGCGCGGCGGCTTCGGCAGCGTCTTCGCGGCCACGCGTCTCTCGGACGGCGCCCCGGTGAGCGGCGGGGCCGGCGGCGGGCGCAGGAGAAGGGGGGGACGAGGAGGAGGAAGAGGGCAGAGGATGGGGCTGGGCAGCGCGGACGGCGAGCTGACCCTGCTGCTTCCCTTGGCTTGCAGGTGGCCATCAAAAGGGTGCCACGTTACTGCGTCCGGCATTGGGACAAGCTGGTGAGTGAGCGGGGCCAGCGGGAGAAGCCGGGCCGTGCCGGGCGGGGATGAGGCGAGGCCCGGCAGGGTGGGAGCCACCAGGACGCCTCGAGGGAGAGCGGGCGTGGGGCCAGCGCAAGGCGCAGAGCATCCTGGGCTGGCTGAGGCTTGCTGAGCCCCGGCACGGCATCAGCCCCACTGACAGCATCGTGCTCCTCCCGCAGCCCGACGGCACCAGCGCACCCCTGGAGATCGTGCTTCTATCCAAGGTGTCCACTGGCTTCCCTGGTGTGGTCCAGCTGCTGGAATGGCGTGAGCTCCCCAATGACATCCTGATGGTGATGGAGCGGCCAGAGCGCTCTCAGGACCTGAAGCGTTTCATTCGGGCACGGGGGTTCCTGCCCGAGGAGGTGGCGCGGGAGCTGTTCCGCCAGGTGCTGGAGGCCGTGCGGCACTGCACCAGCTGCGGGGTCCTGCACAGAGACATAAAACCAGAGAACATCCTGGTTGACCTGGCCACAGGGCAGGCCAAATTGATTGACTTTGGCTGTGGCACCTACCTGCAAGACACAGCCTACATTCACTTTGCAGGTGAGCCCATGCAGGGGTGTGCTCCTGGTCCCAGCATCTCATGGCCCAACATCTCACAGCCCAAGCTGGGTGTGGCACCGGGGATTCTCCCTTTTGCTGCCCTTCATAGCTCTGAGTCTTTGGCTGAGTTGCTTTTGAGCATGGCTGAGTGGGGAGCCAGCTTCCAGCCCTGCTGGCATCCTTTGCCCACCACTCTGCCCAGGACTGGGGCTGGGGCTGGGGCAGCCGGCAACAAAAACACCCGTGGGTGGGGGTAGCAGAGAGGGTTTGCCAGAACCTGTGCCCCAGCCAGTTTTGTGTGCAGGTGAGAAAGGGCTTTTGACTGCTCAACTCACCTGGTTTGTCTTGGGTTCATAATGTTTATTGGGGCAATGCAGGCAGGGAGGATGAAGGCATGGTTTTTCCCCAGCACTAAGTGGGTTTTTCCTTGTCATGGTGTGACCTTGCCAGGGCTTCTGCTGCTCTCTAACAACACCAGTGGATTCCTTTCGAACCTCAAGTCTGTACACAAGTCCCAGGTGCTGGCGAGAGGGCAGCGGTCACCCCGTGTGCCACTGGGGCAGCCCCCACAGGCCCAGGGAGGGTGGGGCCAGGCTCTGGGAGCAGCAGCATCCCCCTGCTGAACTCCATCTGTATTCCATAGGAACACAGTCATACAGCCCCCCAGAATGGACCCACTTTGGCTGGTACTATGGCAAGCCAGCTACCATCTGGTCTCTGGGCATCCTGCTGCACCAGATGGTCTGCGGGGAGCACCCCTTCAGGACTGGAAAGAAGATCAGCTGGGACCATCAGCTCTCACTGCCACAAAGGCTCTCTCAAGGTGGATCCTCATCTCTGGGCACGGGGGGAATACCAGTGCTGGGAGACAGCAGCAGGCTTGTGAGCATCCCGCTCTGGCAGCTGCTGAGGAGGTGGCACATGTCCTGCTCTCCTGCTCTCCTCCAAAAGAGGGAATGGATGGGAAAGTTTAGGCTCAGCTCTGAGCACATCCAGCATGGGCTGGGCACGGGAACAGTGGGGCAAAGCCAACAGGAGCCTTCTCCAAGTGACCGGCGGTTTCTGGTTTCTCTGCCCAGAGTGCCAAGATCTGATCAGGCGGTGTTTATTCATGCTGGACGTGGAAAGGCCCTCCTTAGAAGAGCTGCTCTGTGACCCTTGGATGCAGGATATTCATGTGCCCTAGAAGAAGGGAGAGAGCCACAGGCACACTGTGATGCAGGGCCCTGGTAAGTTCCAGCTCCACACATGCCTTGGCCATGAGTAGCAAAGGAACCCAGACTTTTTTGTCCTTTTTTGTCCTGCCTGTGTCACTGCCCAGGGCTCATCAGATGGGAACACACAGCCCTTGTGCTGGAGCTGAGCTGTTCTGCCCAGCACCAGTAGCACAACAACTTGATTTGGTTGTCCTGGTTCCCTGGGGCCCTGGGCAGAACCCTGAGAGCCTGGTCTCACCCCAGGAAGGAGAAGGAGCCCCTGGAGAAGCTGTACTAGGTGGGCCAGCTGCTTCTGGAGACAGCGAGGACGACATCAGGGATGGCAACCTCTCCGTGGACCTGGCCACTGGCCAGCTGAAGATGATGGACTTCAATTCTGGCACCTTCTCCAAAGCCAGGCTCCACAGCAAAATTGCAGATGAGTCCACACGCAGGGGGATGCTCCCAGATTTGGGCATTGCACAGCCTGGCCAGGAACCAAAGTTTCCCCCTTTGCTGGGGCAGATGCAGCTGATCCTTCAGTCGGCTGCCCAGCTGCTTTTGGCAGGGCTGGGGGAATAGGCTGGGCTGGGTATGAAATGGGAGTGGGCTCCTGGCCCTGCCAACAGCCCCCAGCACCCACCGTGCCCCAGGCTGGGGCTGGGGCTGGGGCAGCCAGCCCAACACAAACAAACCCCATGGCAGGAGCAGAGGTGGGACTCCAGAACCTTTGCAGGGGCTGCTTTGCTGTGCAGGCAAGGAAGGGCTTGGGCTGCTCCACTGCCCTTGTTTGCTTTGGGATCACCGTTATTGTGGGGGTCAGTGCAGAGGGGAAGGGAGAAAGCCTGGGCTTCCCTCACCTGTGGGTGGGTTTTTCCCTGGCATGCAGGGGTTGGACTTTTCTCAAGCCCCTGGCAGAGATAATATTTTTTACCATGTTTTCCCTTTTTGTCTGTAATCTATTTTCAATAATTGGTTGTTTGTTTTTCTAGAGGAAGCGTTCCAGGTGGGTTCCAGTCTGGATCAGGAAGTGCTTGGGATCATCTGTGGCATGGATGGGCCGTGTCCTTGGAGAAGGCTGAGGACATCGTTTGGGACCAGCTTTTCTTCCAGCAGGGGATGGCGTGAGGTGGGTCCCCGTCTGCTTGGCATGGTGGCATCAGAGCTTCTGGGAGATGGCAGCGAGCACAGGAGCATCCTGCTCTGGGTGGCTGCTGAGGAGGTGGATGTGCCCTGGCTGGCTGCAGGCTGGGCACATGTCCTGCCCTCCTGCTCTGCTGCCAAAGGCAGCAGTGATGGGCAGCTCTGGGCACCGCTCTGAGCATGGCCAGCATGGCCTTGGCACTGCAGGCGGCTGGGACAAGGGCACAGGAGCCTTCAGCTGACAGGCGGTTTCTGCTTTCTCTCCTTGCAGCCGGGCTCTGCGGATGCTGAGGCTGCTCTGGGCTCTGCCAGGGCTCTGCTGGGGCTCAGCACCGGGCCAGAATCTGCCAAAGAAGAAATGGTGGGACCTGCAGCACAGACTCACTTGAGCATTTTGGCAACACAGCTCAAGTTGGCAGTGTGTTCACCTCCAAGTGAAAACATAACACCCCTCAAAAACTAAACTTGTTCAATAACTTTTGAAATGGGATGACCCCAAGTGACATTTCTCAGCTTGCTCAAGCTGTAGCTCAGCCCTTCTATGAACAGTTCACTCCCCCAGTAAAAGTTCTCTTTTACTTTCCAACTGCTCCCTCTTTTCCCACAGTGAGTTCCCAGCCCATTGCAGTCTCCATCACACTGTTGCCTTCCTTGATGTCCCTCACAACAGGGAAGAGGGAGCCCCAGGCTTAGGGGATTCTTCCTGTCACTGGCTGAGAAGCAGCAATGTCTCAGATGTCAATGGGATTTTAGTGTAATTCAGAGTCACTCTCCTGCCCTCAGGTCTGTTCACTGCTGAGTTCCCTCTTCCCTTTTTCCTTGTCCTTGCAGCAGGATGAGCTCTGTGAATCCCCTTGAGCCTCCCCACTCTTCCCAGCCCACCCACCCACCTCAGTGATGCCAAAGCTGAAGCTTCTCTGTCTCCTCTGGCACACCAGTCCAGCCCTGTGCAGGGAGCCCCAACCCCAGAGCACAGCACACAACAGTGCAGTCTGGGCTGGAGCAGCTGCCCTGCAGCAATGGCTTGGCTCTTTGTGGCAAGGGAATGCTCCCTGTTTCCAGCTGTCCCAGCAGGACGGCCCCAGGGCAGAGCTAAGCGGGGCTCCCACTGCAGCCCCTGGAGCTTGGGGCAGACAGTGCTCCCAGAGCTGAGGTTCCTGGGGAGCACCCGGAGCTGTGCCTTGCACTCTGTTGCCGTGTGTCACAGTGCAGGCTGGCTAGTGCTGTGTGACTGCACCAGCCCCTGGTTTGACTGACAGGGGCCTCGCCCTGTCACATCTCCCCCAAGGCTGCAGAATTTCACTGGCCAGAGTCTGACAAAGCACAGAGATCAGAGCAATGAAATTATCCAGACTGGGCTTTTCAAAGGCCCTTTGGAAGGAAGGCCTTGAGAATAAATGCTCTCTGTTTGCCACATGAACATCGAGGTGAGTGGTCTCTGTCTCCAACCCACTCCCCCTCCAGCCAACATTACAGCCTCCCACTCCCTCACACATCCCCCTCGTGCCTCCCCACTGCCGTGTCCTGTCAGGGCTCCCTCAGCCCCTCATCCCTTCATGGCCCTGTCCCCTCAGGGTCTCCCCCAGCCCGGCCAAGCTGCCCAGCAGCAGCGCCGCAGCCCCACAGCAGCTCCAGAGCAGCCCCATCCAGAGGCACCTTGGAGCCCTCAGCAATCCAACCAGCACCACACGGGTAGGAGGACACGGATGGCGCTTCCTGCCTGGCATAGGGCTTGTGGCCATCTCCAGGCACCGCTCTCAGAGGGATCCCCACAGCTCTGGCCCCTGACCACCTGCTTGTTGGCAGCACAAAGGTTTCAGCAGAACCACCAAAGTCCTAGAGGCTTCTGGCTATTTTCTCTGCTACACTGCATGCCTGGACAGCTTGCCGAGCCCAAGCACCCTTTTTCCCCTCTTCCCCTATGCCCTGGAGACCCTGGGAAGCAAAAGAAAGATCCTGGGAGTCTGTGTATTACAACACACTCTATATACTAAAGAAAAAACAAAAAGAAGAACAGTCTCAAAGAAATAGAAAATTCCTACTGGTTCAAGTGGCCCCAGCAGACAGAGCCTCTGGGCTCAGCTCTCTGCAGAGCTCCAGCAGGGCAGACAGCCGAGCCCTGACAGATGAGGCCGTGTCCTCCATGCCCTGAGGAGCTGATCCTGCAGCCTCTGGAAGACAGAAGATCGCTCACTCTGTAGTGACTGGAGAACATACAATGTTTGAAGTGCCACATCTGACACAGCACTGCTGATGTCCTCTGTCAGCTGTTCAAGGGCTGAAAGAGAGGAACAGAGCCATAGTCAGATCCCGGACCTGAGGGGACCCGAGTAGAGCCCCCTGCCAGGGCCATCCCAGCCGGCTCTAGCCATGGCCAGGAGGGAGCAGGGACCAACAGAACCAGCCCGAAGCTGCTGGCCACGAATCCCCCACGTGGCTCTGAAATCTCTCTGTGCTCTGCCCACGCCGCCCCTCGGCCGCACAGGGAGCAGAGCCCTCCGCAGCCGGGGAAGAGCTCGCAGCTCCCCCCGCCAGCCCCCGCTGCCAGCCCGCTGCCCTCACTCACTGTAGCAGATGAACCAGAGCTCTTCCTTCTTCCCCTTCAGGTGCTGCCCGGCCATCCCTGGGAACACAGATCCTGTCACGGCGCCAGCGGCACAGCTCCCTGCCAGCGGCGCTGCCGGCGCTGTGGCCACACGCCCTGCTGGCCCGGCAGGGCTCAGCCCGGCCCTTGCCGCACGCTGCCGGCCCAGGGCACGGCTGCCAGAGGGCGGCAGCAGCGCCGAGGCCGGGCGGGGCTCCATGGCGCCGGGCCCGGCTGGCGCTGCCGGGGCAGCAGGCGGGGCTGGGGCCGAGCTGCGGCGGGCCGGGGAGGGAGCCCGGGCTCGTGACTCACCCATGAACCTGATGGCCCCCACTTGCAGGGGCTCCTGTGGGCTCTGCCGGTATGGCAGGGCCCAGCGGAGGTGCTCGGCCGCTGTGCTGCTGTCGTCTGCCAGCTGGAGAGAGCGGCAGGAGGGAAGGGTTGGCGCGGGCTCAGCCCCTCGGGCGGGCGCTGCCTGCGCCCAGCCCCGGCCTCCCCTGCCCGCACAGCCCTGAGGCGCGGCCAGCAGCCGCTGGCGCCGGGCTCTAGAGGGGGCAGAGGGCCGGCTGCTGCCCGAGGAGCCGCGGTGCCGGCCTGCCCCACAGCCCCACCGGGCCGGGACTGCATCGGCCCCCGGCTCGGGCCCACCGGAGCCTGGAGAAGAGCCCGTGCGGCCTCTGGGTGCAGCAGCGGGCAGGGGCACAGCTGCCAGCCCCGCACTCTGAGCACCGCGCTCTGGGGGCTTCTCCAGGCTGAGGCTGGGCCTTACAAGCTGTCCTTACCAGGCACTCAGTGAAATTCCACAGCTTCTGGTTCTTCACCAGTCTTTCAAGATCCCTCCTGTTCAGGAAATTGGCCACACAAAACAGCAGTTCCCGAGAAGCCTGGAGAGCAGCAGAGATGGGGAGATGGCCCCACAGCCCAGGGTGCAGGACCCGTGTCCCAATGCCAAGGCCTGGAGGAGGCTGCAGCCCGGCAGGCGCCAGTGCAGGAGGCAGCCGAGCCCACTGCTAGGGGGACAGCAGCAGCCCACGAGTCCTCACCTGTGCCAGAAGCTGATTGCCATCATGGCAGTGGAAGAAGAGTGGCAGCAGGCTCTGGCACAAGGGTGTCTTCAGGGCCTTTTTTCCCTTTTCCAGTGGAAGAGTCACCAATGTTCGGAAGAGCAGTATGGAGAGCAGCTGCACCTGGCTATTGTTCTGTATGAAAGAAAGAAAAATAAAACTCAGCATTGCGTGCATGGTGCTCATCTTGGCACAGGCCTGCCAATCCACAGGGCACAAAGTGTCCAGGCAGCAGCCAGTGGCCGTGGCTGGGGGCAGTGAGCCTTACGTGGTCAAAGAGTGGCAGGAGCGCCTCAAGCAGCTGCAGTGTGATGGGGCTGGGCATCAGCATGTAATTGTCCAAGATGATAAAGCTGAGAAGCATGACTGTCATGCTAACTATCTCTCCATCTGCGTCCCACAGGAGCTTCACAAGACTTTCAGTCAGGCTCCACATTTTTTCGGTCTGTGCGGAACACAAGTTTGTGAAACTCCATCCTCCTGCTGCAGGGCCTGGAGGCCAGAGGTCTGTCCCGAAGCACTTGGGCAGCTGAACAGGGAGGCAGGAGAGCTGGGAGCAGCTGCCCCGGCACCCAAAGCCCAGCCAAACCCAAGTGACTGCATTCCCCAGCTCAGCCTCAGCCGCTGCCCCCTTCTCACCATGGAGGGCTCCTCAATGAGCTCGAGAAGGGCCCTGAGTGCCAGGCGACGCCTCTCCCTGCACTCGCTCTACAGCTGCCTTGACAAGATTTGCAGGACTCTATTAGCACCACGTTCACTCAAATCCAGGCACGCGAGGACCTAAAAGGCACAGGGCAGTGACAGGAGACCCGGCTGGCAGGATCCCAGAACCTCACAGGACTGGGCCCAGGCAGCAGCACAGGGCACGGGCACCGTCCCAGGGAGCTGGGGCTCCGAGAGGGCAGAGAGCTGGGAGGCAGCTGAGCGAGGCAGTGCTGGCCATCAGGCTCACCTCCACAAGGAAGGCCAGGGCGGGCAGCTCCCAGCGTGGCTCCTGTGTGCTGAGCAGCCAGAGCAGGTAGCGAGCGATGCGGGAACACAAGGGGATGAAGACACAGCACATCTCCCTGGCAGGAGAAGAAGGAACCAAGACTGTGGTCCAGGGGGCAAACTTTTGTCAGGACTGACTCACAGAGGTCTGGTCTTTCCCCAGAATCCTGCAAGGGGCCCTGGCCTATTTGGGAGGCAGCTCCTTGTGGGCACCCTCCTCTCCCAGCCTTTTCCAGTCTGCTTGGCCATCCCTTGGTCACAAGGCCCTCTGGCCCACGACCAGAGGGACTGTGTGGACCTCCCTGGGCACAGAGCACAAATATCAGAGGCAGTGGGGAGAAGGGGGTCTCACCTGGCCAGCAGACCCACGGCACAGTGGTGGGTGTCAGAACACAGCAGCGTGTCCCAGCCACAATTGCATTCCATTGCCACCACCATGTCCTCCAGCTGCATTCGGCAGAGCAGGGACTTCAGGGTCTGCACTGCAAACCTGAGTGCAGAGCAAAGCCCAGGTCACGCTGGGAGCAATGGCTCCTGTCTAGGGACATGACAGGGACAGGAGGAGTGGGATGGAGCCCCTGTTAGGGCTGGTGGCAAGGCCATGCTCTTCCTGGCATCCCTTCCAGAAGGTATCGACATCTTCTGGCATATCCAGAGTGCTGAAGAACACTTGGAAGAGCAGATGCACAGATACGTGGGAGGAAATACACGGTCACCATATGTGGGACACCGGGCACCTGGAGGATCTTCCACATCACCACAGTTGCCTGCAAAGGACAAAGCCCCCCAAGACAGCGCTCAGTGCTGAGGTGTCCATGTGGCAGGGCCTAAGCAAAGGAGGGAGAGGCCCAGGGAGACACAGGGGGAGAACCGGGCCTGGTGCCCCTGAAGCTGCCACGAGGCCAGGATTCAGCCCATCACCTGAGGGAGGGAGATGCAGTGGGGGAAGGAGGATGGAAAGCTGCTGGAGAGGCGGCCTTGGAGCCAGCAAAGGCCAGTTTCAGAAACTCACAGCCAGGACAAAGACACTTGTTTTGTCCCCATCAGACGTGCAGGTGCTGTGCTCTGGCCAGTTGCCGAGCACATCCAGGAGTATCAGCAGCGCTGGCTCCGCAGTCCTGGGCGAGGACATGATGCTCTTCCACATGGTGAAAGCAGCTCTGTGGGGTTAGAGCTCTGTCTCAAGGGGGGTCTCAGACACAGCACCGTGGCCTGGGCAGCAGTGGGGATCTGAGCTGGCTGCCAGCTCTGCCTCTGCCCACTGGCCCTGGCCAGCAGCACCCAGGCAGCCCAGCCCTGTGGGGACAGGCCCCTGAGGGGCAGTGAGGGAGCATGGCAGCAGGCTTGAGGGCTGAATGCAAGGGCTGTCAAAGAGAGCAGCAAGAGGGCCCTGTAACTCTCTGTTGGTCAGACACCTGGGCCAGGCTGTAGAGGGGAATGGGCTGGGGAGCCCTGAGCCCTCTGGGCAGGTGGGCCCACCCACACAAGCAGACCTGCCACCCCCCTGAGCCCTGGCAGTGCTGGTGCCCATCTCCTGCCCCAGAGACCTGTGCTCCCAGGGGCTTCTGTGCCAGAGGGAGCCAAACCCCACGTGCATTGGGGGCTGTGCTCCTTCCTGCAGGGGCTGTTGGCAGGAGCACCTGGAGCAACTGCTGGCAGCACTTGGTCTCTGTCAGAAGCTCTCACTCCATGCTGAAATTATTTTCTCATTGAAATAATCTCCTTTAGCACAAAAACACCTTAGCAGTGAAGGCACAGAAGAATCTGGCGTTTAAGAATCCTCACTTCAGGAAAGCTTTACTTCCCATTGCTCAACTCAAGTAGTTTCAAAAAGTTGCAAACTTCCCAAATTCATTGGGATGGCCTGAGAAAGTGAAGAGTTGGAATTACACTTCCCATCTCAAAGCAGCAACACATTTGCCCTAACATCATCCACTGAGATTCACTTTACAGAATGTAACACTACACAGAGGCAAGAAAAAGGCAATTCTTTGGTTTGCAAACGGTTTTCTATGAAAGGATGATAATATCCTAATTCTCTTAAAGATTAAAAGCTCTCATGGAATGAAAGTCCACTCAGAGTTACAAAAGTAGCCCAAACAAACAAGTAGATGGCAAATGGCTAATCCTCCCCCTGGTACAGATATCCAAGTGGCCAGTAAAGTACAGCTCTCCCCTCTTGTTCACTGCAGGAGAATCAGGATCTTGAACAGGAAGAGTCACAGATATTCTTTCTGCCCTCTGTAACCAAAACTGTGCCAAACCACAGATGCTGCCTTCAAAGTGACTCAAATTCCAGCCTAGACCTCTCACCTTCCAGACAACTCCTTCCCCAACACCCCATCAACACCAACCCCACCCACAAACTCCTGCCCAGAAGCCCTCAACACCTCACCAGGACCCCCAGCTGTCCCTGTCCCTCCGCAGAGCTTTCCCACCCTCCAGCAGATGCCCTGGTTCCCGGCACGTGCCGTGGGATTGCACTCAGGAGGATCTGCTCCAAGGCCTTCCCTGGTGACAAGCTCAGGCTGCCAGGCCTAGGGCTCCTGGATCACCCTTCCCACCTCACTGGGAGCTCCCTGGGAAGCACTTTCCTTGAGAAGCAAGCCCCTTTCCTCCAAAGGCATTTTCCCAAATGTGTAGCTTTCCTGGGGAACACCAACACACTATTGAGAAAAGCTGGCAAGGCTGAATGACTCCAGGTCCTTTCAGGACAGGCACTCCAGCTCTAGCTGGTATTCCCCCAAGTGTGTTTCCAGGTGGAGGTTCAGAGGTGCAGCCCCAGGCCCTCTACAAACACAAGCTGCCCGCTGCCTCTTCACCTGCCTCAGCTTCTGCCTGTGGTCACAGCAGCAAAACCAGGCTGTTCCCAGCCAGAGCCCAGAGCCCTGTCCCCACAGGACGCTCTTGCCAGAACCTTCCAGCACTCTCTGCTGTGCACACAGTGCTTTTCATGCCCGCTCACAACAGGCTTTGGAATGCAGAGCACAACCTGGCTGGCTCTGCCACCAGCACACCCCAAACACAGGTGGAGGAAGAAGCAGCAGGGGTCGTTTTGCGGCCATGCCCAAGAGAAACTGGAAGGCTGCCCTCCCTGTCTGTGCTGCCACTGGGTCTCTTCTAGCCAGATAGCGAGACGGGTCCAGGGTTCCTTCAGGCGAGCAGTCTCAGGCCGGGCAGCTCAGCCTTCAGCAGGCCAAGTGTCCGAGGCCTAAGTGCCCCAAGCCTGACATCTTAGCAAGCTCAGTGATTATCAGCTCTTAGTGATTTTCAGCTCTTTTATAATTTCAGCTCTTTGCTTGCTAAGATGCTGGCCTCAGTGGCATCCACAGAGCAGATGGAGAGAGAGGAGAAGGCAGCCTCGGAGATTCCATGATGGTTTATTTGCAGGGAGTTTGCGAAGGGTTCCGACGAGCAGCTCTTCTACCAGAATGGGCCAGGATGGCTACTTATATAGGGTTAGGAGGGATTGAAAACTGACCAATTGTAAGGGTTAGGGAAACTAGCCTATAGGGTCACAGAGCGATAAGCTAGGCCAGAGGACCTAAGTGAGGACTCCAGGCTTAGCTATTCTGACTCAGCAATTGCTTATCTCAGGCTTACATCCTCCACGGGACCCTAGCCATCTCAGTGTCCGCTACACCTGTGGTCTCACTTGGTTGGCTTTCTGACTGGGTCTGGGCCTGGGGCGGCCATTCCTCACTTGTAGGGACCAGAACCACACCCGGGATCCCAGCACTGCCTGACAGCGCTCCAGGCACTGGCACAGTGGTATGACTGAGTCTCAGGCACTGTGCAGCTGCTTCATTTGCTCTTAGGCACACCCAAAGCTCTCTGTTAAGTCCAGATGGTCTTTGGTTCTGCCCTCTTCCTGATCCTGTGCAGAGATGGAGCACTGCTGTGCTTTCAGGAAGCTGTTCTTGAAACCCTCCAGCATTCCAAGCTCTTTGCCCTCTGTGGATGCTTGCCATGGAGTCCCTCACCGCTGGGTTCAGAGCATCCTCAGGTTGGCTCTTCCAAAGCCCAGGGGCTCCAGGGTGCACAGCAAGATCTGTAACTCCGCAGTGTTGTGGAACTGGACCTCCAGCACAGGGACCTTTCCAGCCTGATCTGCCCTTGTTCCTCTGTGTCTGTGCACAAAACACAGCATGGAAGAGAATGGCAGGAAGGGCCTGTGTGTCCCAGGGCTCCAGATTTGCATCGCTCCAGCTCCAGAGAGATGCAGGTAAAGCGAAGAAGCCAAACTGTTTATTAATGGAAGGTGAAGCAAAGGGATGAGCTGGGAGAGAAGAAAAAGGATGGGCAGGGTCTGAGGGCTGGAGGCAGGAAGCTGTCAACAGGGAGGGAGAAGGCAGGAGCTATGGGAGATTCCCACAAGTTCAACTGTGCTAATCATCAGCTATGCCCTGGAGCTCCAGCTGGTCTCCTCTGCTCTCCATGTGGTCTCACCTTCCAAGGGATCTGGAGGTCTTCAAGAGATGCTGGTTCTTCTGAGCCAGCAGATGAAAGTAGTTCTGCAGCTCTTCCCTCAAACATCATCTGTATCAATGTGCTTATGTGAGAGGGGCTGTTGTCTTCACTCAGGCCTTGAAGGGCTGGAAGAGAGAGGAGCAGAGCCACAGTCAGAACGTGGATGTGCAGGAATCCAAGGAGACCTTCCTGCCAGGGCCATCCCACCCAGCTCTTGCCATGGCCACAGGAGAGGAGTGGCCAAGGGGATCAGCTGCAAGGTGCTGACCATGAATCCCCTCACCTATGTCCCTGAAAGCTCTGCCCACGCCACCCCTCGTCCCCACAAGGAGTGAAGCCCACCGCAGCTTGGGCAGGGATTGCAGCTCCCTGGCCAACCCCCGCTGACAGCCCACTGCCCTCACTCACCCTCAGGGAGGGCCTGGAGCTCTTCCTTCTGCCCCATCAGGAGCACCCTGGCAATCTCTGAGAACACAGGCTAACCATAAATAGGGCTGCTGTGGCTATTATCCTGTTTGCTTTATGGCTTAATGAGGTGAGGAATTCATGGATCTTTAACTTCCTTTGGAAGGCAGGCGCATGGATTCAGAGCTATCACACAATGTGTGGGTTTGGGGTTTCTTTAATAATGGTACTTGCTGAGGAAATGACACTGGGCGAAATTTACTCCCAACCCTTCACCCAGCTCTTTGAGTTTGCCCCACCAGTTTTCAAAGGGTCCAGATCAACTCAAAATGCTAATGATATACAGTTGCTGGTGTTGCTGGTAAGCCTGTTCTATTTAGCATTCAGAGATAAGGGAAGTTTAAGATGGATAACCACACTGACACCTACCCCAGAGACAAGGGATGCTGCTGCCCCCGAGATTGACCCTGCCCCACAGCCCACCTCAGAAACGAACCACCCAGACTGGGTGGGGGTTCTGGTGAAAGAGATGGGCCAGATGCTGAAGGAGTACATTTCCCCATGTTTTGAGAAACCCTCCCCCTGCCTCAAAGAGAGAGAGTCGGATGGTGCAGCAGTGGAGCCCACAGATGTTACAACTGTCCAGGTTCCAGCTGAACTGCAAAGGCAGTCACAGCCAGGAGCATTCGCCCCTGTGGAAACAAGGAGACCTAAGAAGAAATCAGAGCACCCAGACAAGGACATGAAAGGAGGGCCCTCACAACCCAAAGGAGAACCAATGGTTGAGATCATCACTGAGTCCCTGATGTACGAAAGTCCCTGTGGGTGAACTGCACAAAGACATTGTATGATGGGGACGTGAGGCTTATACAACCTGGTTAATCCGGGTCTGGGACCTTATGGGTACAGGAGTGCAACTGGATGGTGGTGAGGCAAGGAATTTGGAACTATTGACCCAGGTCTCAGGTGTGAATCAGGTATTTGTAAGGGAGTCATGGTCCCTTTCCCTCTGAGAGCAGCTTTTCATGACTCAGAGAGAGGTTTGTCCACAGGGAGAGAATGCAGGTGCACCACCATAGAATGTGCTGGAAGACCCTGGAGGAATAGATCCAACAACTGATAAAAGTGGCAGTATTGGAGGTACTCTTTGGGAGGGATGGACAACATGATAATGACCCCAACAAGGTCAGGTGCACTGGGCAAATGCTGTGGAGTCTGGCAAATCTGGGGCCATCCCAATACACCACCTTCACTGCAATGATTAATGCTGATAACAACTGAGAGACAGTGGGTTCTGTCACCAACAAGCTTAGAAATTGTGAGAGTATGATCAAAGGCCCAATGCAGCCTCAAGTCTCTGCTGTGATCAAGGACCTGATCAAAGAAGAGATGAGGGAGATGAAGGAGGAGGAGAGGAAGATCAGTGCAGCACCTATGCCAGTCACAGGCCCCAAAGTCAGAGCCCAACGTCCCCCAGCTAGAGAGAGAGGGTACACCCCAAGGGCTGACCTGTGGTTCTTCTTTCATGACCATGGGGAAGACATGGGAAGGTGGCATGGGAAATCCACTTCTGTCCTGGCAGCACAGGTGCATCAGCTCAAGGAGGGAAACACTAACCAAGGGAGTTCCACTAAATTGAAGGCAGCCTCAACCTCCCATGACCAAGCTGCTGGGTATGATCTGTCAGATCCCCTTGAAGGAACCTCTACTGTGTATGCCCAGAAAAGAAATAATAACCAGGGCTAGGAGGGCACTGCCTCTAGCCAGGAAGAGGCATGGGAAAACCGGATTTTCTGGACGGTGTGGATCTGATGGCCTGGCACATCAGAGCCACAAAAATCCGATGTTTTAGTTGATACTGGTGTGCAGTGTACCCTAATGCCATTGGGACATGTGGGGGCGGAACCTGTTTCCATTGCTGGGGTGATGGGGGGATCAGAGCAATTGACCCTGTTGGGAGCCCAGGTGAGCCTGACTGGGAAGGAGCAGCAGAAACATCCTCCTGTGACTGGCCCAGAGGCCCCATGTATTCTGGGCATAGACTTCCTCTGGAACAGCCTTACAAAGACCCAAAAGGACTCAGGTGGGCTTTTGGCATAGCTGCTGCAGAGGATGAGAACATGAAGCCATTGAACACCTTGCCTGGACTATCAGAAAACCCATCTGCAGTAGGACTCCTGAAGGTGAAAGAGCAACAAGTGCCGATTACCAGCATCTGCTGTGCCAGACATGCTGGAACTCCAGTACGAGCTGGAGTCCAAGGCAGCAAAGTGCTTTGCCACTATTGACATTGCCAATGCATTTTTCTTCATTCCTCTGGCAGCACAATGCAGACCTCAGTTTGCTTTCACCTGGAGGGCCGTGCCATACACCTGGAACTGACTGCCCCAGGGGTGGAAGCACAGCCCCACCATCTGCCATGGACTGATCCAGGCTGCACTGGAAAAGGGTGAAGCTCCAGAACATCTGCAGCACATCGATGATATCATTGTGTGGGGGAACACGACAATGGAAGTATTTGAGAAAGGAGAGAAATTCATCCAGAGTCTGCTGGAAGCTGGCTTCAGCATCCAGAAGATCAAAGTCACAGGACTTGCCTGAGAGATCCACTTCCTGGGAGAAAAGTGGCAAGATGGATGGCGTCAGATTCCCACTGAGGTCATCAGTAAGATCACAAGTGTCTCTAATGTTTTGTGGAAGAGATCAAAAAAGCTCCACAATTTGTGAAAGTTGTAAAGTTGGTATGTTTATTGCAGCGCTGGACGCATGCGGGGATTACTCCCCTCAAAAGGCAAGTGTACCTCTGTGAACTTCAGGTCTCTTTTTATGGCTCACTCAAATACATATGCATATAATTTCACAACAGGTTCATACATCTTCATTCTACTGATTTCATGTGACACTTGCTACTAATTCTTCAGAAGGAACTCTTGGGTCAGGTTGCCCTGCTCTGTCTGCTCTCCTCCTCCCCCCTTTATCTCTTATCCTTCAGCTGAAGCAGTCTCTCTAAGCACAGGCCCTTCAAGAGAACAGGCAGTGAGACTAAACAGCAAGCTACAGACTTAATTCAAAGATGAACATTTCACCTAAATCAAAATGGATTTCTACCCTGGAAAATTTCTACTCTGTCTCATTTCCCCCCTTTCCTGGAAAATAAGTAAATTCTTTTACTTAATGCAAACTCTTAGGACAATAAGTGACTCTCAATGCTTTACCTCATACATTTGATAGGGAGATTAACAGAGCTATACGCTGTAGTACTCTCTAATTTCAAATTAATAATAAAGGATAACTTTAAACTTACTTTAACTAATACAACATCATTTTTATCAATTTTTACAGCAGTGCAAGCAGTTTTTAGACACTCACAACTTTTACCAGTATATACGAGCACAGTTTTTTGATCCATGACTGGATGAATTTTGAAGTGGCAAATACTCTGTTCAGTGTCCAGACACACACCTTGGGCATTAATAGTACTGCTTTCACAAATGAATCTCAGCTGTTCTCTAGTAATGCAGGATTCTAAGTTTACTGTTTGCTACTTTTCATTCATTTTTCGTGTTTACAGTCTATGTTCTGAAGGGTAGAGCACTGTTTTTTCATTATTTAATCTTAGTGCAATGATGGGATGGATAATGTAAACAGTGCTATTACATATGGTAAGTACAAAGGCAGTGGCTACATTAGAAACAGGATTATAGGTGAAATTTACTATAGTTTACCAGGACTGAAGCTTTTTTCAAAATCAATTGTGTTATACATATATAGAGTTAATTCATGCTATTTGTATATATATATGTGTGTGTATAAGATATTGTAAGAATACAACTCATGTACTTGACCACTCTGGCTGAGAGCAGAGTCCTATTTCTAACGCTAAAGATAATATCAAGTCCGTTAGCTTAAGAATGAAGCCTTCCCAGACCATGAATGTCGACTTCCCAGAATTGCTTTGAATACTGGCAGCACTCGATTACATGTGAAAGATGGCCATAGGGACACCGGGACTGGCTTTTGCATCGCATCCCTATGGACCCAGCAATACATTCCAAAGAAGGCTATTCTGGAAGGGCTCAGACAGTCATTGGAACACCTGGACTGGCTTTGTATCTCTATGATCCAGCTCTACATATGAAGGGACACAAAGGACATTCTGTCATTCCGGCCCCAGGCGGAATATAGGGGATATAAGCTGGCTGTATGAGACAGTCGGGGTGAACCACTGGGGAGATGCTGGCACTCTGTCAGTTGGATCCAGGTTCACCCAGCACCAACTTCCGGAGTTGATGCTGTCTTGGCTGTGGTGAATTTTTTAATTATATTTTGTTATTGATCTAATAAATCTTTGTTAATTTTTTTTTAATTTGGCTGCAGATTTGATCATTTATAACAAATTGCATTATCTTAGACAACTTTCTGAATTTCAGCTGGAAAATTACTTTCCCTCCCTTCTTGAATGATCAGAGCTGCTGTTGCCTGCATCTGCAACTGTGCTTGTATACAACTGAAAGCTAAAGATATATTATCACATTATCTTGAACTGTGCTAAGTACTTCTATTAATAACTTGTGATCTTGGTCCCTGGCCTTTTCTTACTTTGGCAGTGCTTTTGAAATATGCCACTGGCTAGTTCTTAATGCTAGTAGAGATGACTGTAAATGCTGCTTCAATTTTGTTAGGCTGCTAGCTGCAGTGGCTAGCTTATTCATCAGTATTTCTGAATCAATTCCATTTAGAACTCCTAATCCTGTTCCTAATATCCCAGTTAGATCCTTTCTTATTCTGCTCTTAAGGTCTACCTGTCTTTGTAACTACACTGTGCAGCTCTCAAAGGATGTTCTTAGGAAAGAGGAGCAGGCTGGTTGGATTTTTGAGATGTTGATTTGCATTAGCAACTCTTTTGAAGTGTCTGCACTTCTTGTTCTTGCTACTCTTGCTCTTCATATACTTGATCTCTATGAATTACTACAGTGGACAGGTTTAAATCTTTTATCTCAGAAAGTTCTCTCATGGAGCTAGTATCCTGATTAAAAGCCTGGGACCAAGGCCATTCAGCATCGCTTTGAATAGAGGTACTCTCTAATTTTAAGATTTCAATTATTATTATATACAAAACAATTCTGTAAGTGAAAGTATGAAAAACCCTTGACTGCAATATACTCATTTTGCTTGAGTGAGTTTTAGTCTCAGTTCAATGTCTCTTGGTGTCACTTTCCAAGGGGGCTTCTGGGCCTTTCTTCACTCGAGAGTGATGGATCCAGGCATTCTGCTCCTTGATCTTGATTGCGGTGAAGATGGCAAGAAGCACTTGGAATGGTCTTCTTTACTGTGGTTCCAAAGTCTTTTCTGCAAGAGGCTTAACATATCCATAATCTTTAGGCTATATGTTATGCACTGGCCCATCTAACTCCCTGCTCTGAGTTCCAGCCACACATTTCTCAATTTTTCTGAGCTGTTTGCTTAAAGCCACCATGTAGGTGGCCAGTGTTACCTCTCCAATGTACTGGGCATTCTTTTTGTGTTCCATAAAGCATTTCAAAGGGACTTAGACTTTCTTTAGCTCTAGGTTTAGTTTAAATTTGCAACAGTGCTAGTGGAAGTGCTTGGGGCTAGGGTAGATTAACTTCCTGCCCAAGTCTTACAATCTGCTGCTTAATTAAATGATCCATTTTCTCCACCTGGCTGCTTGATTAGGGGGGGTACAGAATGTGAAGTAGCCAGGTGGCTACTAATCTGTTGCACTGTTTTGGAAATGAAATGTGATCCTCTATCTGAGGATATTGTGGCTGGAACTCCGAAGCATGGTATTATTTCTTGTAATAATACTCTAGTAACTTCTCGAGCTTTGACAGTTCTGGTGGGAAATGCTTCTGGCCACCCTGAAAATGTGTCTGTCAATACCAATAAATACTGATACCCCCCTTTCCTTGGGAGTTCTGAAAAGTCAATTTGCCACTGCTGTCCAGGCCTATGGCCTCTCCTAATCTGACCGAGTTTCGTCTTGGGGGTATTTTTGGGGTTAGTCTGGAGGCAAAGATCACACTGTCAGGTCACTTGAGTAATAGTGGCATATAAATTCCTAGCAACGATTCTTTCAATCAAGTAGGTGTATAGGGCATCTATTCCTCAGTGTGCTTTCTGGTGCTCTTCCCTTACTAGTGACCACAAGAAATGGGAAGGGATTACCAGCTTCTTTTCAATGGTAGCCCACCCTTCTTGGTTATACGTCCTTTTTTGATCTTCAATCAATTTTCTATCTCTCTTATTATATTCTGGCTTACTTTCAAGGGAAATTTGTCTATCTGGAATTAGGGCTCACCTCACCTTTTGCTGCTTCCTTTGCCTCTCTATCCGCCAGCTCATTTCCTTCTTCTAATTCTGAGCTCACTTTTTGATGTGCTCTAATATGCATAATTGCTACCTTTTCAGGCAGCTGAACTGCTTCCAGCAGCTGGATGATCTCTTGTGCATGTTTGATGTTCTTTCTCTGTGAGGTCAGCAGTGCTCTCTCTTTCTAGATGGCTCTATGTGCATGCACGACTCTGAATGCATACCTCGAGTCTGTGTAGATGTTTATCTTCTTTCCTTTTGCTATTTCTAAGGCACGGGTCAGAGCAATTATCTCAGCCTTCTGCGCAGAGGTGCCTGTTGGTAAGGGTGCAGATTCTGTTACCTCTCTGCAGGTGGCTACTGTGTACCCAGCATGTTGCTTTCCATTGGCAATGCAGCTGCTCTCGTCAGTGAACCAGGTCTCTGCATTGTCCAGAGGAGTGTCTTTCAAATCTGGGCAGCTGGAGTAGCTAGCTTCAATGGTCTCTAGGCAATTGTGGTGTACTGCTTCACCTTGATTTCTACTGAGAAAGGAAGCTGGGTTGACAATATTAGCACCACTATCTTTACATCATCTTGCTCTACCATGATGGCCTGGTATTTCTCTCTGTGGTGAAAGCCAGTGGCTACTCTTTACTTCCAGTACTGTGGACACTGTATGGGACACTAGCACAGTCCTTTTCTGTCCCAGGGAAAACTTGTGTGCCTTCTGAATATTCAGCATGACTGCTGCTACAGCTCTGAGGCAACCTGGCCATCTTTTGGCTGTTGCATCTAGCTACTTGGAGAAGTAAGCAACTGCCCTTCAGTATGGACCTAAGTCTTGAGCCAGTATTCCTAAGGCAATTCTCTGTTTTTCATGGGAAAATAGAAAGAATGGTTTACTCACATCTGGAAGTCCCAGGGCTGGAGCTGACATGAGGGCACTCTTTAGCTGGTGAAAGGCCTGTGTGGCTTCCTTTGTCCGCTGGAGATCTCTGTTTCCATTAGCAATAAGAGCATAGAGAGGTTTGACAAGCAGTCCATAATTATTAATCCACAGCTGGCACTACCCTGCCATGCCTAAGAAGGTTCGGAGTTCCTTTATCGTCTGGGGTTTTGGGGTTTGGCAGATGGCTTCTTTGCGAGCCTGCCTTAAAGTCTGTTGCCCAGCACTCACCTTGTAGCCCAGGTATATTACTTTCTGTTTCACTACCTGTGCCTTCTTCTTTGATACTCTGTATCTTTGGAGTCTTAGGAAGTTCAAGAGGCTTACTGTCCAGGCCACACATGCTTCTCTCGTCTGAGTGGCTATTAGAAGATCATCTACATACTGCAACAGCTTCCCTTCCTTTAGAGCTTCCCAGGAGTCCAGATCTTTTGCAAGAGTCTCCCCAAACAGAGTGGGGGGGAATTTGAAGCCTTGAGGCACATAGACTATGTGAGCTGGGTTTTGCACTGCTTTTAGGGCTTTCTCATTTGAATGCAAAAATTTTCTGCCTGGCTTCGTGGATAGGGAGGCAAAAGAAGGCATCTCTCAGGTCTAAAACAGTAAACCAGATTAGCTCAGGTGTTAAACAAGTTAGTAAAATATATGGATTTGCTACCACAGGGTATAAATTCTTCATTATCTTATTGACAGCCCTCAATCTAGTACTATCAGTTATTGGGCTGATTTCTTCCCTATCTTCTTTTCAGGGGGTACTGCTTAATTCTCACTGGTTGTTTTCTTTCTTTAAGCTTGATTACTATGGGGACGCATTCTTCACTTTCTTTGGTACAGCAGAGGCCCATACCCCTGAAAAAACTTGCTCTAATATCTCTTTACTAATTTTTTTCTTAATTTCAATGCCTGTTAATGATAAGCTTAATATCTTTATATCATTTGCCCCCAGAGTAACCTCTTCATTTGAGAATGTTCAGCGAATTGGGCAAATACACAAAAGCTCCTAAGTACACATGTTACTTTAAAGGTTTACAAATGTATGCCTTCTCAGACTGTCCAGTTGTTCTTCACATTACAACATAATCATTCTCTACAGGTACTAAAGCTTTATTTAAAACTGAATTTATGGCTCTTGTATCAACTAAAATTCCACCCTTTTCTTTTCTTCTGGTCTCACTGCCTCTCGCAGAGGGGTCTGTTCCCTCCTAGTCCTGGGTGAAATTGGACTGCTAGGAGGGGGATGGGTGCGAATGGGTATATCTTTGGAGCTTGAGTCTTCTTCTTTTTTGGGGAGGTCTTCTTTATCTTCCTTTACTTTAGGAGGAACCTTTAACAAATTATATGTACTCATTTTGCGAGTTGTAATCGCTTTGCATTTCAGTATGATAAACTTTGCCTGACCAGTGGGTCCGAGGGCGGTCTGATCTCACAGTCTCTTTGCTATTTTTGGTGATTTCTTAAAACAAAAACACACCAACATACGGGACTATCTCATTTATCTTCCCATTTTAAAACAGCAGTAACTGCAATAAAGTCTTACAAATCTTTTTCTTTTCTGAGCTGCCTCTACTGGCAGCTTTCTCCCAAAGAGCCCCTCCCAAAGGGGCTAGTTCAGGAGCTTCTTTGTTCTGGTTAGTTTTCATTATCTCCTTCTCCTTATACTATCTTGTTTCTACTCAAACTTCTCCTCACAGAGCTTCACAGTAGATTCTTAGTCTTCTTCCCACACACAACTCCAGGTGGCAGGAATCAGGTGGGACTTCTCACACACCAGCTTTAAAATCTTAGGTTCTGAATCAGCTTGATGAGGAAACTTTGATTTACACTCGGGGCATATGCCCCGACGCAGCAATACCAGCGTCTCTCACAAACTCTGCACTGCAATGGTACCCTCGCAGGGAGCCAGCCTCTCGATGCACTAAAGGCTCTCAGGAATTACCCACAGAGGCAAGCTATTCTATTTATCACAGGGAATTCTGAATCTTGCACAGCAGGCTGTTCCCAATCTAGACTGACTATCGCACCAGATGAAGTCCAATAGAGCTCTTCTAAATGAACTCGTTCGTCTCACCACGGTAAAAGCGTGCACAATCTACAATCTACACCACAACTGACCACCTTTATTCAATGAACATTCTCACCTGCGCTAAACCACTCTATCTCTGCCGGGCGCTCCCTGCCTCCACAGCCTGCCCCGGCCAGTGCCTCAGGCCTCACTCGGCCCCTTCAGTCACGGGTAGAAACCCCCCCCGCATTGTAGATATACTCTCTTTGTACACCATGCACTTGCACGATTACAAACACACACACACTAACATTAACAATTAACCACGCAGTGAACTAACTAAGTCTGGACACAGCACACTCATGAGTCCACTCGAACCCACCCGCAGGGTCGCTGGCGGCCGCTCTATGGGACAGTGAACTCCTGTCTCCCAGTAGCTCTATCGACCGGTCTGCTTGCAGGCACAGGAACAAGGCAGAGCACTGAGATGTCTCTGAGTGCCTTATTCAGCCTACCTATCCCCCGGGGGCCCTCTTAATACATACCGAATCTTCCGCCTGCCAGCAGGTCCTTGTCCAGCAGGAGGCCAGCTGACACCAGCGGAATCCCGGGGAGCTCCTAGGAGGGTCCCTTTATCCCTTCTGCCCCTGCAGGGACAGAGATGGTCCCTTCGTGGTCTCCAAAATGTTTTGCGGCAAAGATCAAAAACTCCACAACTTGTGAAAGTTGTAAAGTCGGTATGTTTATTGCAGCGCTGGACGCATGCGGGGATTACTCCCCTCAAAAGGCATGCGTGCCTCTGGGGGAGTCCAAGTCCCATTTCTATCCCTGTCTACAAATGCATATGCATACAATTTCACAATAGGTTCATACATATTCAATCTACTGATTTCATGTGACACTTGCTACTAATTCTTCAGAAGGAACTCTTGGACTTGCCTTGCTCCGTCAGCTCTCTTCTTCCCCCCTTTATCTCTTGTCCTTCAGCTGAAGCAGCCTCTCTAAGCACAGGCCCTTCAAGAGAACAGGCAGTGAGACTAAACAGCAAGCTACAGACTTAATTCAAGGATGAACATTTCACCTAAATCAAAATGTTATTCTACCCTGGAAAATTTCTACTCTGTCTCACAGGGACCCCAGAGTGCCCCACCTTGACCCTATGGGAGAAAAAGATTATAAGAATGATGCCAAAAGTACTACAAATATTATTAGCTACCATAAAGAGGAAGAAATCAATATCAAGTAGACATTAATTAATTAATTAATGGAGTTGTGTTACTTAGAAACACGACCAATAATATTCTTGGTAGCTAAAAATATATTGATTTTTTATTATAAATACAAAAATTGGGTAATAAAGATATTGAATAATACTATCATAATTCAAATAATATAATTATAATTTTATAAATTAATAAAAGTTTTTCTAAAGAAAAATGTCTAAATTATTTTAATGTTTTGGGATATCAGTCCTAGGTGGGTGATGTCAGACATGATGAGGCTGGGGGTGAGGAGCAGCTTGTCCAAACAGGCTCAGCCTGCAAGGGGCTCATTCTTCTCCCTGCCCAGACACCCTAAAGAGACATTCAGCATCAAGATCACCTGGGGAATGCTTCTGTCACCTCTTCCCTGAACTGAAATGTAAAGAAATATTTCCTTGATATCATGATGTGCACTTTGGAATCTCCCTCCTGAAGGGAGCTCCAAGCTGACTCCAATCGCTGCACAAGCCCTGGAGACTCACAGACAATGGAAGGGAGACAAAGAGATCCTGAGGGCTTTCTGTATTTTAATCAGCCCCACGGTGGCTTTGGGGCTGGCTCCAGGAGCCTCAGGCAGCGAGAGAAGGATGAAGAAGCTGCTCAAGGAGTCAGCAGCCAAACTCCAAGTGCCTTGGAGCACGGCTGGGCCCCAGGGAGGGCAGGGAGTGCCCAAGGCTGCCCAGGCAGTGCTGAGAGCAGATCCTTGAGGCCAGGAGTGCAGGGAGCCCAAGGCTCTGGGCAGGGCCCTGCAATGCTGAGCAAGGCCTGGCTTGGCTGCAGGGAGCAGAAAGGCCAAGCCCTGAGCCCAGCCTGGGCCAGCAGGGCCTGTCCCTCCCGGCTGGCTCGGGGCTCTTTGTGGGCCAGGGGGATGTGAGGGGCAGCAAGGACAAACGCCATCAGCCTGCAGCCCCTGCCAGCCTCCCCAGGGAGGCCGAGGCAGAACCAAAGTGCAGCCCCTGCCAGGAAAGTTCCTCCTGTGGGGCTCCAGAGGCGCTGCCCGAGCCCAGGGCACAAAGGCCTGGGTGCCTGTGGCCCTGCCAGCCCTGCCCAGCCCTCGGCCATCTGTCCTGCAGGCTGTGCCCCCTGGGCGTGCTGCTCCTCTGCCCTGGCCGGCTGCACTCGCCCATCTCGCTGTGCCCCAGCATTTCTCACCCAGCGTTTCTGGGCCCTCCCTGGGCTCCCTGCACCCAGCGCTGCCGGCTCCTGGCACACAGAGCCCGGCCATGGCCCAGCCTCACGCTGGGACACCTCCAGCACCAACATTCTGCCCTGCGAGGGACTTTGCTTTCTCCTCAGCTCCAGGATGAACCTTCCAAGCTGCACTTTGGAGAGGTTTGCTGCAATTCCCACTGCCAAGGAAAGTTCTGTCTCCTGCTGCTCACAAACAGAGAAGGGCTGGAGGGAGATGTGCTGGTCAGAGGCTGTTTGGGGCACAGTGACCTGGAAATTTTTGAGTTTCTAAATCTTCTGTGAAAGGAGAGGCATCAACAAATCTTTTACACTGGAGTTACAGAGAGCAGACTTTGGCCTATTGATGATGGAGATTTGGAGAATACAAAATCAGGTACTGATTTTTTAAAGAGAATCAGCACTTAAAAGCAAAGGGATCCAAGAAGGATGGACACATCTCAAGAAAGAAATTTTGGAGGAGTAGCAACAGCCTGTTCTGCTGGTCCAAAAAGTGAGCTAGCAAGGAAAATGACTGGCCTGGATGGTCATGGAGCTTTTTCCAGGAACTCAGAGAAAAAAAGTGGATGCATCATCTTTGGTCAGAGGGGGAGGGAACTCATGAAATGTTTAAGGATGTTGTTAGGTCATTCAAAAAGAAAATTATAGAGATGAAAGGTCCATTAGAGCTTAACTTGACCACTTCTGTGAACGATAATAATGTTTTCATAAATACATTAATGGCAAAAGGAGGGACAAGTACAACCTCCATTCTTTATTGGATATGAGGAGGAATACAGTAACTAAAGCTGAGGAATAGGCTGAGGTACTGAACCCCTTCCTTGCCTCAGTTTTCAACAAAACGTCAAGTTGTCCTCAGGACAAGTGTTCTCCCAAGCTGTAGATGGGGGCAGGGAGCAGAAGAGCCCCCCTGTAATCCAGGAGGAAGCAGCTGGGGACCTGCTGAGCCACTCAGATGCTCACAGGTGTCTCTGGGAGCAGATGGGATCCATTGCAGGCGGATGAGGGAGCTGGTGGATGAGCTCCCCAAGCTGCTCTCCATCATTTACTGCGGGGGAAAATAGCGGGATGCGGATGTTCAGGGACATCACACCATAACCAATATGACCCAGTCAAGCCAAATTTGTTATCCCTAAAAAGACTATATGTATAATAATTCTCTACTGTCCACGCATCTCTAGCTAATACATGATTGGCTATCCTAGCTGTTCATGCGTCTAAGATAGGATGCTGACTGGATCATCTAATTTTCCATGTGTCTGGCTGTGATTTTCTGTCCCACCCAAGAACTTTCTTCTTTCTTACTTTCCCAAGCTCACTGACAAACTTGCTGAGTCCGGATGACTCTTCTTCTTGTATCTTTTTCAATGATGTACCAACCCCATTTGCTGAATATGCCCATTATTGTTTGTGAACGTGTCCATTGTCCATTATCCCAAGCAGGCTGGATTGTGCATTGGCTGAATATGGTCATTGTCCCGCAAAAACTCCTCAATCTTCAAGAAATCCTCGACACCTCTGCACACAGCCCAGGGAAGGTGCCCTGGCCACCTGCACAGAGCCACAGACAAGTGTCAGACACAGTTACAGAGCTTTGCCCAGAGCTGACAGGGAGAATTAATTTAAGGGAAAAAAAAAAAAAAGAAAAACAGCAGAAAACCCCCAAAACCAACAAAAACCAAAGAAAACCAAATTAAAAACAAACAAAAAACCCAAAAACCACCACCCAACAAAAACAAACAAAAACAACAACAAAAACAAATGAACCAAAGCCAAAAAGTGAACAAAAAAAGAGCAAACAATAAAAAAACAAAAACAATAAAAAGAACTCCCCACAGCAGAGATGATCCATCCTTCAGTTGTCACAAATGCACTCACACAAGACCTGGGGCTGCAAAAAAATTAGAATTTATTGTGCACATATGCAGGGAAAGCAGGTTTAGGTCAGGCTTTCAGCAGAACTGTTCTCAGCTGAGCCAAAAAGGCCCCTTTGGCAGCTGCAGGGCCATTGGAAATGCAGAGCCTCAGCCCACAGGGCAGAAAAGGGCTCTGAGTTCCTCTCCCCTGACACTAAACCCTGTTCCCAGGCTGTTTCACACACAGGATTCTGCTGGAGGACGGCACAAAGCTGAGAGGGGGCTCTGGCTTCTCCATGTTTTGTGTCCTAAAGCTTCCTGGGAGAAGGAATTTCGGGTCAGCTCCTCTGGCACAATCCCTGCTGGCCTGGTGAAGGGCTTTGCGTGCCGAGGCTTTGCTGCAGGCAAGGAAAGCTCCTGGCTCAGGGTCACCTTTGCTGCTCAGCCAGAGCCCCGAGTGCCCCAGCAGCAGCAGCAGAGACTGGCAGCGGCACCACGGGCTGGCACACGAGGGGGAGATTTCCCCCTCGAGAGAGGCTCATATCCCTTTCTGCATTCAGGCAGCTGCGGATCCCTCAGCTTTGGCTGCACAGCAGCTGGAAATGCAAGTCCAGGAGCTCTGTCCATGGCCAGCCCCAGCAGGTGACAGCAAGGACGGGGCCCTGGCAGCATCGGGACATTTGCAGGGAGCGCCTTCAGCAAGCGCTGGGGGCTGGGACTGTGTGCAGAAAACGCCCTGGGAGTCTCTGCAGCCCGGCAAAGGGAACAAAGTTTCAGTTGTGGCCTCGCCAGGGAGCACCAAAATCGATTGTTTTCCATTGCCGGCTGTTCCAGGAGCCCCAGAGGAGAGCCCGGGGGCCCAGGAATGGAGAGCGGGACTGTGCAGGAGCCGGGAGCAGCGAGAGAGGCCGGGCTGAAGGTGCGGGGCGGGCACGGGCTGGGAGGGGGCCCAGCCCGGGGGTCCCGCAGAGCCTCCCTGCTCCAGAGCCGCAGCTGCGAGCGCGGGGCAGCTGCCGGGATCGGAGTGCCAGGGACGGGCCCAGGTGGGGGCTCCAAGGGGCTCGGCCGGAGCAGCTCTTTGTCCCGGGGCACCGGGGGCATTTCCGCGGGTTGGGGTGCCTGGGAAGGCGCAGCAGGACAGGGTGGCAGTTGTTGGTTTGTGGATTTGTTGTTGGGATGTTTTGCTGGCGGCCCCGGGCGGGCTGTGGGAGCCGGGAGCGGCCGGGCGGGCCCGGAGCCGCCCCTCGGGCCGGGAGCCCCCGGGCAGAGCTCTGTGCTCGGGGCCGAGGCCCGGGCGGCCTGGGCAGCGCTCGGCGGCCCGTGGGCCCCCGGCGCAGGCGGGTCCGTGTGGCCGGGCCGGCCCAGCCGTGTCCGCAGCGGGCTCCGAGGGGAGCGGCCCGGCCCGGCCGTGGCCGTGCGGGGCCTGCCGGGGCTCGGGGGGCCGGGCCGGGCAAAGGCTGAGCGAGAGCGGGGGAAGCGCTGGCACAGAGGCCCCGGGCTCGCCGTGCCCCCTTGGCCACGCAGCCGGGCTCGGGGGCCGCCTCGCTCGGAGCCAGCCCCGGCTGCGGGGGTCCCCGGGGCTCCCTGGGCAGGGGGCGGCGGGGGCTGCCGGAGCTCTGTGCCCGGGGCTGGGCGCGGCTGCCGAGACAGCGGAGGATGCAGGGTCCGCCCGTGCTGGGGCTGGCTATGCCCGGCCCAGGAGCTGCACTGTCAGCCCAGAGCCACGTGGGGATCGCCCGGCACCGGCAGGGCTGGCAGGGAAACCGGCAATGGGGGAGCAGAAACGGGAAATACGAGAGCTCCAGAAGCCTGGACATGTTGGGAGCATGGGCAAGGGGGACCCATGGATACCCCAGGACCCTGAAACGGGGACTGCAGACAGTGCTGACCCCTGGAACGCCTGGGGTGCCAAAGTGGTGAGCCCAGAGAATGGGAACCTGCGGGATTGCCAGGAGCCCCAGCAGCTCAGAGAGGTGAACACCAATAAAAACTTGGCTCGGAGGAACCCAGACAGGGGCATCTCCAGGAGCCCAAAGTGGAGAGACCAGAGAGGGGAAACTCAGGGTTGGGTGGTTTTGCTGCATCTTGGTCATTTGTGTATTTTGGGGGCTGAAACTTGGTGTTTTGGAGGTTTATATGGGTAGGAGATTCCCGGTGACTCCTAGAGATGGACTTGGGCAGTAGGAACCCGCTAACCCAATGTGCTCATACAGTGTATTTTTCCCCAGAGCAGGATTTCTCTTTCCCAAACCTTGGCTGGATGGAGAAGGAGGCTGCAAGGAAGAGGAAGATGTCCTGGGACTCCGAGGCAGGTGAGGAGGAAGTCACTGCCCCTTTGCCCCTCTCTCCTGCTCCATCTCCCAGCCCAGCATGGCCCCTGGCTGCAGGACAATCCTGCTGCCAATGCCGTCCTGCCGGGGACACACTGGGAGGATCTCCTTCCCTGTGGCATGGAGTCAAAGCCATCCTCTCCTTGTCCTTCCTCCCCAGACTAGGAGCTGAGGATGGAGACCAGGCAGGACAAATCCCCATGGTATAATCTCATGGAAGAGGCTGTTTTGAGCAACTCAACAGCACAGGAATTGAACAGGGAGGAAAATCCCCAGAGATCCCACACGAGGAGGGGCTGCAAACCCAGCCCAGGGTGCCCTGAGGAGCAGGGCAGGAAAGATCCACCCTGTGCCAGGAAGGTGGACAGAGCTTCAGGCAGAGCTCAGAGCTGGTGATCTGTGGAGCAGCTTCAAGCTGGGGAGAAGCCCTGCAAGTACTTGGAGAGTGGGAAGAGCTTCAGGCAGAGCAACAGCCTGATCTGCCACCAGATGATCCACTTTGGAATGGCCCTAAGAGTGTGGGGAGTGTGGTAAGGGCTTCAGCTGCAGCTCCACCCTTGTCATCCACCAAATGATCCACGCTGGGGAGAGGCCCTACGAGTGTCCTGAGTGTCAGAAGAGGTTTCAGACCAGCTCCACTCTCCTCCTGCACCAGCAGATTCACAGGGAGGAGAGACCCTCCTGCTGCCCCAGCTGCAGGAATGGCTTCAAGCACAACTCCACCCTTGTCATCCACCAGGGCATCCACACTGGAGAAAGGCCCTGTGAGTGTCCCCAATGTGGGAAGAGCTTCTCAGACAGCTCTAACTTCAGTAATCATCAATGGAGGCAGCGGTAAGGGAAGCCCTGCAAGTGCCCCAGCTGCAGGAAGAGCTTCATGCACTGCTCCAACTCCATCCCCCATTGGAGGACCCATGGTGGTCAGAGCCCTTGAGACCCACGTTCCCAGTGATCTGAGTTGGGAAGACACTTGGCTAGTTATCCTTTTGTTTTGGCCCTAATTTTCTTTTGAGTTATCGTCATCCCTTAAAACAGACAAAACTGGGGGAAAACTCAACAAATTCATTGAGGGCATCTAAAGCCTCACTTTTTCCTAGTGTTTCAGGGGAATCTGGGATTCAGGGAGAAACCTGGGGAGTTTGGGGATATATGATGTAGTTGTCTCCCTTTGTTGGCACTGAAAGAGATGAGAGGGTTCAATGCCACTGAAAACTACTCAATCCCAGCCCAAAATTCCTCAATTCCACAGCTCCTCAGGATGGAATGGGGTTGGAAGGGGATTGGTGAATTGTGCTGCAAATCAGGAGGGCTGAGATGGGCATGGGGTGGGGCAGGATGGGTGGGATGGGGTTGGGGTGGTGTGAAATGGAGGAAATAGGTCTTGGGAAGGGGGTCTTGATGTCCAGCAGGGGTGGGATGGGTTGGGGTTGGGACTGGGGAGGTGGGGTGGGGTCTGGAACGAGACAGCCGAAGTTTGGGGGTGATGAAGGGAGGAGGAGCCCGTTACTGAATGAGTTTTTGAATATGAAAATGATGACATGTCCCACAGCCCCGGAGCTCAGAGCAGCTGAGATGGTGCTGGATCCAAGGCCAACTGTGGATCTCTCCCTCTCACTCTTCTGATTGCCTCTTCTCAAAATCCACACCTTCTCTGGGCAAACTGTTCCATGACAGTCTTTTTTCTGAATCCCTACCTAAACCTACTCTCTTTCCATTTGGATCCATTCTCCCTTGTCCTGTCCCTGCCTGCCCTCGTACAAAGTCCCTGTCCTGCTTTCTTGTAGGTTGCCCTCAGGTACTGGAAGGCCACAGTTGAATCAAGGCTCGGTCTCTTTCCCATGCTGAAGAAGTCGAGCTGTGTCAGCCATTCATTGCAGGAGAGGAGCTGCAGCCCTCACATCATCTCAGTGTCCCTCCTGGGCCCTGGTGCTGCGTGTCCACGTCCTTGCCGTCCGTGCCGGGGAGCCCGGCAGAGCCGGAGGCAGCACTGCAGGTGCAGGCTCAGCAGCAGGGAGGAGACACGGCCCTGGCAGCAGCTCCAGGAGCAGCGATTGGCGATGGGCCGCCCGCACTGCAGAGAGCCGGGGCCCTTGTGCCTGCCCTTGTGCCCAGGGCGCCTTTCCCCGCCGCTCGCCCGCCCGCCTGGGGAAAATGCCCCCTGTGCCGCCCCTCAGTGCCGCCCCTCGCCGCTGCCCCAGGGGCTCCCCGGCCCCAGCTGGAGAGCCCCAGACCTCAGCCTCACCCTGCTCAGCCCAAGGCCCTGGAAAAGCAGATTAAAGCACCCAGCCAGAAAGTGCCCTAGGATTCCAAGGTCAGTCTTTTCTCTACAGTATGGGTTTGGTGTCAGAGCCTGCATGGGATTATAAAATCTTTAGGAGAAAAGAGCATGAACAAGTTGTGCTTTGGCAGTACATCAAGGCTTTGAGGGAGAGGGTTTGTTTACTCACTCACAGGGATGCACAGAAAGTTTTGAAATGGTAACAGTAATCCAAACCCATTAGAAATTGGAAAGAAAACCTGAGGGACTGGCAGCTAGCGCCTCAGAAACAGGTGGCTTTTGCTTCAGTCTTCTACCTGAGAGCTTCCTGGGCAGGGGCAGTTCTTCCAATTGCATCAGCATGGCCATGGCTAGAAAGGGCAGTGAGCAGATGGATTTAGCTTCTCCTGCCAGCCCCTGAAATGCCAGGTTTCATTTGCGTGTACTGAGGATTCCGTTTCAGACTCTGAACTGGCGCAGCTGCTCCTTGGTGCTGCTCGTACGCACGTACAGTGGTGCTGCAGCAGCTGTCCCGCACACAGGGAGGGCTCTGGAGCCTCCCCGGGGCCACCAAGGAGCAGAGGAGGGAACGTGCCTGGGATCTGCCTCTCTGTGCCGAGCGCTGGCGACTGGAGTCACCCGACCTTGTTCTAAGGCTGGGACCAAGTTCCTGTCACTGTCTGCTCTGAGAGCGTTCCCAAATTCAAACCCAGACACTTCTGCTAGGCAGAAGCACGGGTTCAAACATGGATTTTACCAGAAAAGGAAAGACCCCTGAAGGAAAAGGTGAAGATAGAAAGATGCTGAAAGGCTGAAGCCAAATGGAAAATAACCCCCCCAGATTTCAGAGAAAACTGGTCCATGGTGGTCAGTGCTGGCTCTGTGTCAGAGTAGGTGGCTGACAGCTACAGGTGATCCCACAAGGACACCCATGGCATCACAACATTCTATCATTAGTTTACTCTGCTTTCTCCCTTTTGACAGTAGCCAGATCACTCATACTGTCAGCCAGGACAGGGACTGTGGCCACAGCTGACTGCAGATTAGACCTGGTCATGAGATGCAAGTCCTGTTGCTTTCTTTGCCATCAATGTTGGGTCTCACTACAGATAAATTTCCCATTCTTCCTTTGCTTTCTGATCGGGTCTGACCCTGAGGATGGTATTATAATGCTACAGACATACCAATAAGGCCTGCCTGCTTCCTGAGATGTCTTTGTGGTTTCCAGAAATAACAAACAGCTGTGTGGCTTTTTCCAGTGGATTCACAGGCCAGCCTCAAGAGGGAATCTTTTTGTCCCCTCTGGTCATTAGAGCCTTCCACCTTTCAGCCTTGCTAACTCAATCCTACTCAGAGGAATTAAATGCAGGCTAGTTCCATGACAAATAAAAACAAATAATTTTTTTTAATAATTAAAAATTATTCCCCTTGAGTGCCACACCCAATATATGTGTTAATGATAAAGCGGGAGTTCACCTAATCCCTTCTTTCCTTGTGAGCACAGCTCAGCCTCACACAGAGGTGAGGTGGGAGCTGGGCAAATCTCTGGTGGGAGGAAGGGTCTTGTGGCAGCCCACAGAGCCTGTGCACATTGCCAGGGAACAGCTGTGCCCTGCATGTGCCCCTGCAATGAGCTGTGCTGCTGCCAGTGCCCCGTGGAGCTGTAGGGCTGCTGAGCTGTGGGGCAGGGAGAGGAGCAGGAGGGTGCATGTGCAGCTGAGCCATTCCTGGAGAGCACAGGGCTCTGGGCTCCCTGCTGTCCCAGGGCAGCCCAGAGGCCAGGCTGTTCCTGTGGTAGCTCTGTGGAAATGGCTCAGGGTTTTGCCCTGGCCTGCCTCCAGGTGTCTGCCAGCAGGAGCATGTTTCCCTGTGCAGCTCTTTAGAAGTTTGCAGGAAATGTATCCCATGAAAAATGGAGTTTCAGATGCTTTAGGTTTGCATGGTGGCCTCTGTTAAACTTTGTGTCTCCACTTTGCAGGCCTGACTGGCTACCCTCTTGCCAAGAGGTTTTCCCTGGCAAGTCCCTCTACGCTCCTTCCCTCCAAGCCGTTGCCTCCCATCCCGAAGGGCTCTCCTTCTACCAAGCCAAGCCCAACATGCAGCGGAGAGCAGGAGAATGGGAAAAATGGCAGCGGCTACTGTGAGGAGAGTAGAAAAAACCAGGAGCTGGGTTCAGAGGGGAAAGGATGTAAGGTAAGGAGACCAAGCTAAGTCCAGCATTGTAAATGTTCAGTTTATGTGCTCTTGGCAGAGCTCTGAGACCTTTTCCATGATAGGAAGTGACTTTGTCACTGAAGTTTGAACAGGTCCTGATCTGGATCTTTAGCTGGGCCAGAAATGATGGGATATGAAGGAAGGGTGTGCATCTGCCCCTGCTGCCTCCAGCCCCATTCCTGGCCATGGCATGAGGGCCCTGGAGGAACTTGGGCAGGCAGAGACCTTGCAGAGAGCAGCAGGGCAGGGAGCTCTGCTGAACTTCCTAAATGCCAGGGAGCCTGAGAGGATGGATGTGTGGGAGCTGGAGAGCAGCCAGCATCCTGAGAGCTCAGCAGCCTCTGGGCTCAAAGGCTGCTGGGGAACTGTAGGAGGGAAAGGCAGCAGCAGAAGAAATGAGGGGCTTGAGAAAAGCAGGTTTGACATCCTGCAGAATGGCTTTGTGGGGACTTGGCTGGAGATCTGCACTGGCAGTTAGGCACCTTAGGGGCAGGGAGAGAATAGTGATCTAAAGGCACTGCCATGCCATCCAAAAGTCCAGTGGAGGCAGTGGCACCTCAGAACATCTTGATGTGAAACATGTGAATGCCAGCTGGGAATGTAGCTAGTCTTGGAAAAAACTGAGCACAAGGGCAGAGGTGGCAAATGTGTGACATGGGCTGTCCCTCTCCACTTCCCTTTCCTAGGTCACCTTTCCTGTCCTAGGCCAAGCTGCTCCATAAGTTTGACTATTCCTGCCATGGCCCATCTAAATGTCTTGAGGTATGAATCGGGGCAAGGCTTGATGCTTGATCTGAGCTCTGTTCTACTCTTTCCAGACTTCCTTGCTCAATTCCAGTGGTCGGGATATGAAGAAGGGGTCACTGGGACCACCTTTGATCCCCCCCATACAGAAGGCAGTGAGTCCCCCTCTTGGCAGTGCTGCAGGGTCTCTGCAAAGCTCTCCACAGCTGGAATTCCAGGAGTCCCAGGAGATGAGGTAAGCCAAGGTGTCTGCTGCTGCAGTGTGCTGTTCACCTCTCTCTTCCCATCTTGTGTGGTTATTTTGCCCAGTCAGGGGTCCCATGTATTTAGGCAAACCTTTGTGCCTTCACCATTTTGGCCATCTGTGGTCAAAGTCAAAGCCAACGCCAATGTCCCAAGAGCAGAGGTCGTGGTGGGGAAGAAGAGGCAGGGCTTCAAAGCACCTCAAGATAGGGCCTCTGCTGGACATGGCTATTGTTTGACACAGAGCTTGGCCAGCTCTCTGTGACTTCAGCAAGTGAAAGCTTAAGGGTAATGAATCAGCTCTGCATCCTGGGTTGGGTTTATGTGTTGCATTTCCTCCTTCATCAGAGTGACCATGCTAAGAAGGTTTGCCTCCTTTCGTGGTACACCCATTCCCTCCCTTCTCTTTCTATGTCCTCATATGTTCTTTTGTCCTCCATTTTCTCCAGGCTAACATCCAGCAACAGAGGCAAGGAGAAGAACTCTGAACATGCAGGTAGGTACAGGGCATGTCTGTCCTAAAATGACCATTGTAGTCTTGACTCAGAGGTGACGTTTGGAAAGCTTGGTTACAACCCATTCTTTTAAAAATTTCTTTAAATTCCCTTCAGTTCTTTGATGGGCTCAGTGGACTCTCTGAGAGCCCAGTTGTCCGGGTTCGGGCTGTTATTTGTCTCTGCCCAGACAAGGGTGAGATGGGCTCGCTTTTCGGGCTCCAAAAAACAAGGCTGGACTCTCAGGTTCGGTCTTCAAGGTTGTTTATTATTTCTTATCTACAAAAATTTTCTTTCTGCCCAGCCGGGGTCTGACCAGCAAGGCAGCCAAAGGCACTCTGACCGCCCACAGGGCGGCCACCTCTTTTTATAACAAAGTTTACGTAAACTATATTTATCTTTTGTCTCCAATACTTATAATTTTTATTACTAAGTGTACCTTTACTATAAACCTATCAAAAATACCTACGTCACCCGGAAAATGGAAGACAAGAAGAAGGAGGAAGAACCATGTGGCAGGCCCTAACTCCCTCCATCTTGTTCTTTTCCAACCCCCCTGTACCAAATCTTAAAAACTGTGCTTAAGCTTATAAATGTTCTATTTCTATATCTTTTACACGCCAGTGATTCTTATGTCCCCACATATAGGTGGAACATCTCTTGCAGGGTCAAAGTTGAGCCACCAGGTACTTTTTGCAACATCCCAAGGCTCCCGAGCTCCCCAAGGGTTCTCTCGGTAGCTCTGGCCCTCAGGAGAAGTGCGCTGAGTTCCCACATCTCCCCCTTCTGTTTGCACAAAAAGCACCTGTTTCATGACTGAACTTATGACACGTCGTATACACAAAAGAATACAAGGTGTAACAAACATGAGGACTATAAGAACCACTAAAACCATGAACCCTATCCTCAAAACCTCTTTCCATAAAGGAGAAAAATCAAAAAATCTTGCCATGTCATCGATCCAAGACCCTGTGTCTTCGCCAAGTTTTTAATACTATCTTCTATTCTTTTGATGTTCTCGTGAATAGATTTTGAATGATCAGAGAGATTCATGCAGCACATTCCTTCAAACTCTTTGCATCCATGCCCATGAGTGAGCAATAAGTAATCAATTGCTGCTCTGTTTTGAAGTGTTGCCTGTCTTACACCGCTCATGTCTTCTAACATGTCGCTCAGTGCAAGAGAGACTGAATGGGCATGTTTGCTTAACCAACAACCCATATGGTCCAGCTGAGTCAAGGCTACCCCTGATGCTGTTTGAGGTGAAAAAATTGCTACTGCAATTCTTCTTGCCTTGTCCCAAGTGTACACTTTGTCATCGCAATTTGGACCATATTGTTGTAAAGATCTTTTTTCTTTATACTTTTGTTTTCCCATCAATTTTGAATCTGGTGACAACATTGAAATTTCTCCGATGCTGCATGGACCTCCCTGGGTATTCGCAGGAATACCATACCAAATTCTATCCCCACAAATCAAGAAAAGTCCTCTTGGCAATTGCACAGGTACTTGGAGTGACCTTTTGTCTATTGTAATTGTGGTTTTGCACCATGTTGATGCATTTCTATAGAACTCACGATTCGGAGTGACATCGATGGTTTTGTTTGTTCTTGCCACATCCTGAATCTGAAACTGTATGCATATCTCCATTGTCATGGACCCAAAAATTTCCAATTCCTGAGGTTCGGTAGAAGCCACAGGAAGAAGATGTGTCCAAGCGCACCACTCATTCACAGGATCCTTAACGACCTGTGAGATTTCAACCTGAGTGTGTCCTGGAATTGGCCATGCATTCACCGGCATCCCAACCATACAGACTGAGAATGGTTTTCCTGGTCTAGAATGTATTAAACAGATGCTATCTAAATTTGCTGCTTGGGCTAAAGCTTCCCAAACGTTCTTTTTTGGTTGGTTAACCGGTAAATTTGTTTTTTCATTTGAGACAATGCATAATGATGTGAGACATATAAACATTATAAAATTCACGACCTCCCCTTTGTGGTGAAACATTGTGGTAACTTCCCAACCAAAATCCCCAAAGTCTTTATTCTTTTGTTTCTTCCGGACCGTTGTTTGCAGCTTGAGCCTCCTCCTCTGTCTGAGTGCTCGCCTCGCTGCTCTTGGGATCAGTGCTCTCTTCTTGCGTCCGAAATGGTTTCACGTGCCGTGCTGACTCTGATGAGGTCACAAACTCGGTCTGCTCGTCTGCTGTGTCGGCTAAAAGTGGTTTTTGTGCCTTTCGGGGTCGGGTTTGAGTGGATTTCTGATATCCTAGCGATGGGGTTTGGACATCTAAGCATCTTTTTGAGGCTTGGGTATTTTGAACCATTGGGATAGGGACCGGAGGAGCCGAACTCAGAGAGGGGGTGGCGCCTTGCCGTGCCAAACCCCGGGCACGGCCCCGCCTCACCCCTGACGCCACGGGAGATCGGGCCCGCCCCTGACCGCGTTTTTTCTGGGCATGCGCAGTCCCCGGCAGCCCCAAACTGGCGTCACTGTCTCCCTCTTGCTCCGTCTCAGAACTCTCTTCCCTAATGTCTGTCCCCCATTCTGCCTCTTCCTCTGATGTAGTGTCCGTCCCTCCTGCCCGCGCGACCCCTCCCCGTCCCGCCTGAGCCTTCATCCGCTCCCTTATTCGAGCCGAACGCCGCGGCTGCATTTCCTGCTCTGACGTCATCACTCTGCGACCCCTATGCTTCCTCACCGGCACCCCAGAGAGATCCGGGCTGTCCCGGTCTCTGTTTTCTCGGTCAGAGACATGAGGATTTAGAACAGAGCCCTTGCCAGAGCTGATTATTTTCGGCGCGGCGGCACCGGGGACCCCTGTCTCGCACGGTAATTCGCTTGCAGAAATCTCCCCAGAACCCGTCTCCCCCTTTGTCCCCATGGATCTTGCAAACGCCTCCTCGGGCTTTGCCAACCCATGGCTCCTTGGTCCGCTGTCCTTTGCGGTCCTTTTCCTGCCGCTCACTGCGGCTTTGCTCCTCCCGCCGCTTCCCGCGGGTCCGCTCGCCCCGCCGCTGCCACTCGTATCAGTGGCACGGCTGCGAATACGGCTGCCCCCCCGCTTGGTGCTCGCCGCGCGGCCGCGGGAAAGTGAAACTCCGCCCCCACCCTCCGTGTTTTCGACTCCACTGCCTGAATCAGAGATTGAGCTGAGGTTTAAATCGCTTTCTGACTCTGAGGTTTCAGGGCACTCCGGGAGTCCCTCACACAGCTGGGCTGGTGGGACTGGAGGTTGTATTTCTCCCTGCTTTTCTTCTTCAGGAAGTGTGTCCCCTTGGCCGACAGGGCTTAAAGGCAGCCTCTGTCTTGAGCCATTGTTCCCTCCCCCGGTCTCTGAGGGTGTATCACGTGTCTCTTTGGCTACTGTGTTTGACTTAGCCATGATTGCTTCTAACATTGTGCGTGCTGGAGACAGCAATCTAAAAGCTGTCTCATCCTTTTTTATTGTTAATAAATACAGATGTCTGTTCACTTCTTGCCAGAAACCCACTTCAAATAGCAACCGGGTCTCTGCCGAAGGGTAGTGACATCTTGTCCACAAAAGCAGCTGTTTAAGATCTGGCTTTGATATTCCTAATGTGTATGTATCTGCTACCCTTTTTAAATCTGACAAAATTTGTATTTGATCCTTTGAATATGAAACCCCCATTTCGTGTATATTATTAAGAATTCTCTCACCGAAATCGTCGTCAGGAAAGCCGGAAATGTCCTGGATTCTGGCCAGCAGTTTTCAGGAAGTGGAATCAGAGGCGCCTTTCTGGTTCCGTTTCAGGCTGTCCTGATACGAGGTGTTTTCGGCAGAGAGTGGAGTGAGGTGGATTATCAGTGGCTGCAGTCGCTTCAAACTCCTGGCTGGCTTCTGAAGGTATTATCTGTGGTGACCTTGGCACACGTCCCAGGCCGGGAAATCTCCGCTTCTTTCAGGCTATCAGTCGTGAGCCCCGTCTCAGGACTCCTGAGCCGTCTTCTGAGAGTCCTCTTCTGAGCCTTCTTCTGGGAGCCCTCGGGCCCTCTTCCGAGAGCCCTAGGGCTCGGTGGTAGCCTTGCAGCCCACCCAAGGGACAGCCAGATGTCCGGGTTCGGGCTGTTATTTGTCTCTGCCCAGACAAGGGTGAGATGGGCTCGCTTTTCGGGCTCCAAAAAACAAGGCTGGACTCTCAGGTTCGGTCTTCAAGGTTGTTTATTATTTCTTATCTACAAAAATTTTCTTTCTGCCCAGCCGGGGTCTGACCAGCAAGGCAGCCAAAGGCACTCTGACCGCCCACAGGGCGGCCACCTCTTTTTATAACAAAGTTTACGTAAACTATATTTATCTTTTGTCTCCAATACTTATAATTTTTATTACTAAGTGTACCTTTACTATAAACCTATCAAAAATACCTACGTCACCCGGAAAATGGAAGACAAGAAGAAGGAGGAAGAACCATGTGGCAGGCCCTAACTCCCTCCATCTTGTTCTTTTCCAACCCCCCTGTACCAAATCTTAAAAACTGTGCTTAAGCTTATAAATGTTCTATTTCTATATCTTTTACACGCCAGTGATTCTTATGTCCCCACATATAGGTGGAACATCTCTTGCAGGGTCAAAGTTGAGCCACCAGGTACTTTTTGCAACATCCCAAGGCTCCCGAGCTCCCCAAGGGTTCTCTCGGTAGCTCTGGCCCTCAGGAGAAGTGCGCTGAGTTCCCACACCCAGTCAGTGGGACTGTGCTGCAGTGGTGCAGTGAAAATTCCTCCAGTGTGAAGTGTTGAGTGGTAGGAACGGGAGTGGAACCTTGGGGCCCTGGAAATGCAGTGCAGGCCAAGGAAACATTCCTCTCCATCCTGCACATGCCTTTTATCTCCCTGCAGCCTTTCTAGTGTCACATTTAGTAGGGAAAAAGAAGGCATTTAGCATGAAATGAGAAATATTCCCATTACTCCCTCCTGCTTTTGAAGCAGAAAACCTTTCCTTGGGGCAGTTTCTGAGCCAAACCCTTTGAGATCTGAAGGAGATTGATGGACATTGCCTGGTTTTGTATTGGCAGAAATAGGGAATCCTCCTCTGACAGAATGTCCTTATCAATTTCCCAGTTAGGGCAAAAGAGCCTTCCCAATGGATGCATCCTGTGCAGGGTCTGAGTTTGTCATCCTGTGACAGCACAAAGCCAAAGCCACCTGTGGCAGGTTCACGGTGACAAATCTCTTGCCCGGCTCTCTCTGCCTGTGTCAGTGCTGCAGGCTGAGGCTGGGGGAGGAGATGCCTTCTGCCTTGTCCTCCCTCCCTGCCTTGCCTGATCCCTGACAAGTGGAATTGTGCCAGACAAAATGCAGTCTCTGGTGCATCTGGGTCAGCCAATGCTTTCAAGTTGAAAGCCTCAATGCCACTTCTGTTGTTCCTTTGCCATTTCTGGGTGTGTAATGATAGGAGAGATGAGATTTGAAGAAATATTTCTGCTGATGCAGAGAAAGGGATCAGATCCTCTGGTTCCTTTGCTCAGGGTTAGTTCTGCCAAATCCTGGGTACAGCCCCTTTGGGATGACTCCTTCATTGCTGATGTGCAGGTGGAATGCCTAATGCAGCTAGGGAGAAGTATTGCTCAGTAAGTGAGGTGACTTTTTTTCTGGACTAATTCTGGACTAGAAATTACCTAGCTCATTATTCCTTAGCTGTCTCTCTTTTATTACTGTCCCAAGCATTCTACAGGGTGAAGGAATCTAGTTTTAAGATAGGTGTTTCTCTCAAACTGCTTGGCTTCCATATGAATTTATCCTCTGTGAAGCCATGTAAAGAATTAGTTCTCTTAGTTCTAACAGCTCTGTTGGACAGTATTTCAGAATGAGCTCCATTATTCTTCTTGCAATTGGAAAATCAGCCTTTGGTCTAGCCCAAAAGTGACCCAGTCTCATACAGTTGAGAAGGAAAATCCTTGGCGAAAACCAATTTTCTAGTGTCAAGAACACAGTTCATGTTTGGGTAATACTCCTGCAACGCTAAGCTCTTCTTTGAATGTCCTCTAAAATATTCCAACTTAGAGAAGAAAATGTTGATCTAAATGCATCCAGGTATTAGAACCTGGGACTTCTAGGAACCAAAAGATGATGTTTACTACAATCAGTAAGAATAAGGGCAGATAAGAATCTCTGTCAAGAGCAATCTCCATCTCTGCCCTTCTCTATCAGACACAGAGGCTCTCCAGCATCCAGGGGCTGAGGCCTTCATCATGCAGCAGGTTTCAGTCTGCTGGCCAACAGAGTCATGTCATGTCTGCTGCCAGTAGCCCATCCCTTGGGAGAGGGTCTAGGCATTGTACCTTGCTGCTCTCAATCACAATGTCTGTGTCTTGAGAGCTCTGCAATCTGGAACCAGTCTTGCCTGTTGGCCAGCATTGTGTTTTTGGGGGCTTGAAGTCTGCCAGAGATTTACACAAACCTTTGCTTCCATTGCCAGGCCTCCCACTGAGCCAGGCCAAGGAGATGGATCATCCCACCAGTCCTGGTCTTACAAGTGACAAAGAGCTGAGGGACAGCTTTGGAAAGGTGAGGGATAAGGACAGGGATGAGCAGACTTCCTTTCCAGTGGCTGTTTAGTGCTTGGCCCAAAATGTCACTGAAAATCATCATCTTCCACTCTTGGGGGATGGAGATTCCCTTGAGAATATATTGGACAGCTACAGAGCAATTGCTTGGCTATTTCCAGTGGTGCCAAGGTCTCTGGTTTGGAGATGGTGCTAAGGTCATGCCAGAAGCATTCTTTATGTGCAAAGGCTGTTTTAGAGAAGTTCTGAATGACAGAGCAAGCTGCACCTCAGTGAACGTGGGCAAAGTGCATCCTCAGAAGCAGAGAAGCAAAGATTCTAAATGTTGGGTGTAAGGAAGGCTGCAAAAGAAAATGGGAGAGTTTTATTTTTCCTGGTTACCTTTGTGGCTGTATTTCACAGCCCTCTCATTCTCAATTTTTCTGCTCATTACCATCAGTGTTTCTGCTACTTGTTTTCACATGACTCCTCCTTTTGGTGTCATGGTGTCAGAGACCAAGTCCTTCCGAGTCCTTCAGAGCTGAGTCCTTCAGAAGCCAGGAAGTGAGAAACAGCTGCAATTAATTGCCATGAGTGTTAAGCAACAGCTCATTCCCCCTCCTTGCTGGGTATTGCACATGGTTTTTACTCTCCTGCCATGGCCTGTAGGAACTGAACTGCCTGCTCACTGGCCATGCCAGCTCTTCCTCTGTCTTTGAGCACTCCTATGACTTTCATGCTTCAAGCAGGGCTTCCTGACATAGGTTGCAGTTGCAGCAGTGGAAGGTTGTGGCACTGAAGTGTTCCACCTCACTGTGTAATTGCCAAGGTGAGGATGGGAAACACTCCTCTGAAACCATTGGAATGTGGATGGAGCTGCATTGAAGCCTATGGCACTCTGTGGACTCTGTGCTCCTGATGAGATGTTGTGTGTGGTTTGTGTGTCTGTGCTTACAGTCTATGATGTATTTCCATTGCACCTAGATCCGTGCTGCATTGTGCATGTTGGCCCAAAAGAACTTAGGGCAGAAGGATGCAGAGCTTTTGGAGAGAGAGATGAAGAGAAGGAGACAAAGGAAAACATCCTTGTTAGTTATTCCTGAGACAGTGGAGCCTGGGGATGCAGCTGAAGCAAGTAAGTGGTGGCTACACTTGTGGTGGTCCTTTTTGAGCACTTGCTTGCCCTTTGCACAGTGTTGCAATCAGAGTGGAGAGCTGTTCAGTGAAAGGTTGTTTGGGATTTAATTCTGTTTCCCAAAGAAAAGTACAGAGGCATGAAGTGTCTTGCCCATTGCCTCAGTGAGTCAGTAACAGAATATCAGCTTCCCCCCTTCACCTCTAAAGTCTTTCAGAGTAGAAAATTCTGTCTTGCAAAGTACACTGGAGCTTCAGACTCTCTCCTGGAGAGCAGCCTCCAGGGAAGGGGAGTCCAAAGGAATGCTTTTCAACCAGGGTGCAACCTGGAAGAAACAAACTTCAGCTCCTTCTAATGAAAACACCAGAGATCCTTCTCCTGCCACTCCCTGCTGAGGAGCTGGCACTGGAGAGCTGTGCTGAAGCCCCAGCCAGGGCTTCTTTTGTAGCCCCAGGAGCAAGCAGCGTTCCCACTGGATCCCGGCTGAGGGGCTCTGCCTGCAGGGCTGTGAGCGCTGCCCGAGGGCGGCAGCGGGGCCCTGAGGAGGCAGCACTCAGCCCGAGGGCATCACACAAGGTTATCTGCACTTTCCTTTGGGAACTGCCCCTGCCAGCCTCTGGAACAGGAAAACAAAGGCAAAGCAATTCTGGGTTTCCTTGTTTCTTAGGGGAAGCACCACTGCAATGTGGGTTTAAGCTAGAAGAGGGTAAATTTAGATTAGATATAAGTGATTTTTTTGTTTACAATGAAGGGGAGGAAAAGCTGGCAGGATTTGCCCAGAGAAGCTGTTGTTGGTCCATCCTTGAAGGTGTTCAAGGCCAGTTTACATGGGGCTCTGAGGAACCTGATCAGGAGGAAGATGTCCCTGCTCACAGGGGTTGGACTAGATGGTGCTTAAAGGTGCCTTCCAACCCAAACTCTTCTAGGATTCTGTGATTCTGTGCTCATTGTCCCATGTTAGTGTTATACTTGCTATAAAGTGGTATACCATTGTTATACTTGAAGTTCTTTGGGATAACAAAGAGATGTTCCCCAGCTCTGGCAAGTTTTCTGGCCCTTTCCATCATCACCCTGTCCAGCACTCTCCACTTACAAGTTCCTCTTTGGTCCCTGCAGTCTTTAGCCTAGCACCTGTCGATGGCACAGCTTCTAGAGAGCACAGAAAACACCCTGGTAGTGCCTTGAAGGAGAAGGTCTTCAGGAAGCAGGACAACGTGCCCTTACTGCCCAATACAGACATCATCCACGGGGATGGCAGCTTCCCACACAGCTCCTCAGGTAAGCCAGCTCTGTGGCAGCTTTTTCCCACGGGTTTTTCCTTGCACAAGGAGCACAAATTGCCCCCTGCTTCAGCCAGCAGAGCTGGGATCTTGACTCCATAGTCTGTCCTGAGAATCAGCAGCAAATCTACTTTTGAGTTACTCCAGCTTGGTAGTACTGGAGCAGTTGGTTCTTAGAAATCCATTGGAAAGTTGAACTGAATAAAGTCATGGGAAAGGCCTGAGATCTGGCTTTTGCCCATCCTGACAGTCCAAACTACAGCAGTGGTGCCAGGAGGCAGCTGGGACTGCAGGGATGAGCTGCAGGGCAGTCTGCCAGGCTGTGCTCACTGTGCCCCTACGAGAACCACCACTGTCAGTTGTTCACTCCCCGTCTGGGCCCTCTGCCTGTGCTGCTGTCCAGTTCTGCAGCCAGCTGTTCTGCTACCCAGCAAGGGTTGTCTCTGCAGGGCAGTCAGTGGCTTGGTGCAGTCGTGCTGCTGCTGCTCCCAGAAGTGCCCGATGGCTCCTGGCTGCCGCCATCCCACAGCCTGCAGTGCCAAGAGGGAACAAGCAGTGCCTCCTGTGTCACCCAGCAAATACAGCACCCCTGTGCAGCAGATGAGAGCCAGGAGGGGCTGTCTGCTGCTCCCAGGCTGTTTGCTGCCTGCAGCAAATAGACAGCAGATAGTCGCCAGTGGCTCTTGCCTCTCCTTTGTGGGTAGCCTGCCTGTGCTGTGATCCCAGGTAGGGTGAGATGAGAAGAAGGGAGCTAGGAATGATACTTGAATGCTCTTTTCTAGTGATGCTGCTTCCATGTTCAGAATTGACTAGAACTAGCCTGGCATGGGTCTCCATTCATAGTGAATCTAGATGTGTATGTCTGCATACTTCTGCAGTGACATCACTGGTGTCAGCAGCTGGGGTACCCCAGTGACATCCAGATTAGCTCAGTCTGAATATTTTTGATGATAAGGTTCCTCCATACTTTGTGAGAGCATGCAAGGTAGCACAAAAACCCTCCAGAGTCTAGAGCAGTTCATCTAGATTCTGTGCAATATTTATACTCCATCATTTTAGACAGCGCAAATGTTTTCATCTACATATTAGAAAATGAGCTTTTGAGTGCATGACATGAAAATTTTGATTGACAGTGCTTTTGATGACAAATGGATTTCATAAGGAATGCATTCATCATCAGATTTTTCTCATACCTTGTAAATTTTTTTCCTTACCAAAAAATTCAATTGAGGCAAACCCAGATCAACCAATTAACAAGAGAGTGTGTCTGCCAACAACGTGGATGTGTATTTGCATATTTTTATCCTCAGAGTGCATTTGGAAGGCTTTTTTATCGACTGTCTAGTCTGCAAACTGCATTTTTCCACAAGAGAAAGCTTAGAAGTTGCTGAGTTTGCAAACATGTCCATTAGATGGCAAATAAATTTCACCTCAGTATCCTTGAAATACAACCAGTGTAGAGCTCTGAAAGAGGAAAGATTCATGATGCTTGGAAAGAACAAAATCCATCAAGTACTCCCTTCCCAATAGTAGCCTAAAATGGATGTGCACTCAGCTGCCTGCTGTCTAGAATATTTGCAGTCAATGGGAACAGAGGCGCTGTCAGGTGGGAAGGGTCAGGTGTGGCTGTTCCCTGGTAGCTGCTCCGAGGGGATTGAGCCGGGCCCAGCAGGGCTGGGTTGTTCAGGCTTGGCTTGGTGCTGTCTGCAGGCAGCTGCAGGTTTCTCCTCAGGGAGTTGCAGAGTGCCCCTGTCCTCAGGGCAGGGGGAAATCAGGGCGCTGAGACAAGAGGGGCTCCTGAGGGGTTCCCTCCTGGGTAGCAAGTCCTGCTGTCAGCGCTGTCTGGCAGGGAGCGGGAGCTCTGCGGCCGCAGGAACCTGCCGCTGGCTGTGGCACCTGTGGCACTGGGGAGCTGGCGCTGTGGGGACAATTGTCAGGTTTAGCTTGGAGCTGGGCCCAGCTGGGAGAGGCTGGGAGCAAGCAAGGAGCCCCAGGAGCTGGACAGCAGGGAAGCCTCTGAGCCGGTGTCAGTGTGTGCCACAGGGAGCCCTGGCTGGGAGATGGGGCTGCAGGCCGCTCCATGGCGGGGGCCTTGCCCGGGGCTGCAGCGCCCATGGCCGACCCTCTCCTTACAGTGACCTCGCAGACGGCCACTGGTGCCAAGCGCCGAGAGGAGCCGCTCCGTGGGCATGGGCAGAAGGACAGAGCCTCTTCAGACCCACAGCAGTCCTTGCAGGAGGCACTCTCCATGCTGGGCAGCGATGACTGGTAAGAAAGGCCCCGTTCCCTCTGTGTCCCTCTTAGTGTTAAGGTGGGTCAGAAGCGTGTCTTGCTCGTGCCTCTGAGCCCCGAGAGCCCAGAGGGCCAAAGGGCACTGGTGAAACCACTGCAGAGCAGTGAGAGGATAAAGATTTGAGAGCAGCCTTTTCTTGGCCTTGCTCTGCAGCAGTGCTGCAGCTGCAGCAGGTCCATGCTGTTTCCTTGCTTTGCCTGCTGCTCCATGGAGCTGCAAAGGAAACACTGAGAGAAGAGACAAGGCTCTGGAAGGAGATGATTTTCTGGCTGAAGGCAGAAGCAGGATGGCAGAAGTTTTGAGTGTAGAGATTTGGCTGCCTTGGGCCCCTGGCCCAGTAGGACTGAGTAAGATTCCTCCCTGCTCCCACTGCTGACAGCAATGGAAGGTGACAGGGTCTCCCTGTGACCTCCTGCATGGGAGTCCCAGAAGCAGCTCCAGGGAGTTCCTTTTTCTGAGAAATGGACTGAGTGGTGCTTTCAAGTCCCTCAGCCTCTCATTACTCCTGAAGGGCTCATGGCAGAAGAGAAGGAAAAAGAAAGAAAATCCTCTAGGAATCTTGCACTTTTGAAATTCAACTTTTTTCTTCTCACTGCTTCATATGGGCCTGAGATGTTTTGTCAATACTCACCATGTGTCCCAAAATTATACACAGGCAGAAGGAGGCCCAGAGGTGATAACCTTACAAACATTAGGTCATATTGCTTTTCTTTTTGATGTCTTTTTGATCACTCCCTGCTGGATGCTTCATTCACACTGCGGTAAGGACTCCATTCACACTGGGATAAGCATGAAAAATCTGCCACGACGCACGTCCTTGTGCAGTCACCTTTGTTTTGCCCTTTCTCTTCTGCTTTCTCTTCCCCATTTCTTTTGGTGCCCTGTGAGGTGCAGAGAGCTTCTGCAGGTGTGGGGGGTCCGGATGACACTCAGGGGTGCCCGTGGGATGGGTCACCAGCCCTGTGTTGCAGCCCTGATGCCTCACATACCTTCCTGAGGCTGAGGGCCTGCACAAAGCAAGTGCTCAGAAACAGAGTTGTTTGCACCTTTCAGATGACATGTTGCTGTTGTGGGGGTTGTTTTAGGCAGGGGGTTTTGGGGAAAAGGCAGAGTTTCAACAGTTCTTGCCCAGGGGGGGAATCTCCTGAGACATCCTGCTGCTTTTTTGGGGAATGTGTCAGGTGGAGTGGAGGGGGTGACAGAGAGGCCGAGATCGTAGAGTGGAAACTCAGCTCCAGTGTGGCAGTGCAGACTCTCCCTGCTGAACTGCCTGCTGGGGCTGACAAAGAAGGAAAATGCCCCAATAACAGCCCAGTGGCACTGTGTCTCAGGGACAGGTACAGGGAGGTGACAAGAAACAGCAGTATGGTCTCACAGCTTCTAGAATGCAGTGACAGAGGGGCCTCATGTGCCAGAGATTTCAGAAAGGCTGTCTTCTTAAATGACCACTGAAACCCTTCTCTTTGCCTCTTGGGTTTGTGTATGCTTTTGACAGCCACAGCATCCTGGGGCAGTGTGTTCCATGATTTCATTAAGTACTCCTTGAAAAGCACCTCCCATTGTTCGACTGAGCTGCCAGCCTGGTAATTGCTGAGGGTGCTGCCTTGGTGGAGAGAAAAATCAATCTTCTGCCTTTCAGGGAGCTGAAGGAGAAGGGACTCTTCAGCATCAACCACCTGGCTGGGTCCCATTCAGAGGTCCTGCTTTGTAGACTTCATGAGATTTGCTTGGCAGTTAGCAGCGAGGTGAGAACATTGCTCTGAATTGTCCCCCATACTTCATACATGGTGTGTAGAGTAGGTATGTGCTTGTTCATCTCCATGTGTGCTCAGGGACTGCCTTCATTTCTGGTTTTAGACCTCCTATTTCTAATGTCTGTCAGCTATCTGTAGGATCTGTGGGTACATGTAGCTGTATTTACTGGCAGGTCGGGTATCTGACACCGATCTGTGAGTGTGGTGCCTTGATGATGCAATGTGCAAATGCACAAACTGAGACACTAATGACATTATTTGCCACAGTCCCAATCTCTGCCCAAGCTGTAATTCAACACTGCAAATTAGTCTGTAGACCTGAGCCTATGTTTTCTGTTTCCTGGCTGAGTGCTTCAATTGTTGGTGTTGCTTTTTTGAACAGGAACGCCTGACTCTTTCATCTTTATGACTTGGGCCTTTATAATTTGAAAGCAGCTCTTGCTTTAATTTTCTAGAAAAAGGGCCTAAAATCAAAGCTGTGGACATTTTAGAAGGGTTAAGTAGAATGCTTTAGTGAAATATTTTTTTTTTATTCCTGCAGTAAGCAGGTCTGAGGCCAGAAATTGGTGCCAGAATAAGTGCCTTTCTGTGCTTGCACTGTCCTGCTCTTCTTGTACTTTTATGTTCCTCTGGACACAGTGGGACGTGTTGTCATTTCCTGGGACTTCTGTTGAAGGCAACTGGTTTTCTTTTCAAGGTGATTCTTATGTTTCCCCTCATGACTTCCCCAGGTGACCAACCTCCGTTCCAAGGTGTCCCACTCTGCAATCGTCACTCTGGGAGAGCTCTTTGTGAGCTTGAAGAAGGACATGGACTCTGAGGTGGATGAGGTTGCTCGGGTCCTTCTCCAGATGGTGTCCAACTCCCCAGAATTTGTTCAGAAAGCAGCCAGTCAGAGCCTGGGGCTCATGGTGGAGAATGTGACTCCTGCACGAGCAATGAGTGCCCTCATGGACATGGGAGTCAAGTAGGTTTTTCTTCTTTTAGTGATATTCTTCACCTTCTAGTGTGGGAGGGAGATGGGATGAGAGAGAGAATGGGAATGGTGGGAGGGAAGGGTCCTGTATCCTGCATCTTGTGTGGACTCAGGGACTTGATTCTCCAACCAACCTCATTTCTTTCTTCTTGTCACCTATTTCTGCCCTCCTGCAGCCCATTAGTTCTCAGAATCACAGAACTGTAGAATATGGGGTGTGTGAAGGGGCCCATCAGGACCATTGAGTCCAGCTCCTGGCCTTGCACAGAACAGCCCAAGGGTCACACCTAGGGCCTGAGATTGTTGTCCAAATGCTTCTTCAACCGTGTCAGGCTTGGTGCTGTGACCACTGCCCAGGGTAGCCTGTTCCAATGCCCAAGCACCCTCTGGGTGAAAAACCTTTCCCTGATATCCAAACTAAAGCTCCTCTGACTCAGCTTCCTGCTTCTTCCCGGAGTTCTCCCAGTCTGTCAGATTTTCCTAGATGTGGTGACCAGTGGGGAAGTGAAAGTGCCTGCAAAGGCTGAGGATAGAGCCTTGTGCTTTTGTGGGAAGAGGGACAATTGCAATTGCAGCTGTGAGCAGTGTTTGGTATTTCACAGCACTAACCACAGAGGCCCTGGGAAAACCACGTCTGCTCATGATGCCATTAACCTGAGAAATGAGGAGGGTCCTTGCTGGGGCGTGGAGCACATGGGGGACAATCTGCTGGCTGTGGCACAGCCTGCACAGCAGGTGCAGCTCCTGCCAAAAGGAGTCCTGTATGACTGTCCTGGCCATTGAACTCTACTTTCTATTCAGACTCATGTTAGATGTTAGCCTTGAGATGAATCACTTTAAAGGCACCTTCACAGGCTGACTGCCATGGGACAGTTGAAGCAAATGCTGCCTTAAATGTTGGTGTTGGGCCTGAGAGTTCCCAGGAGACACTCTCTAGAACAGGACAACCTGGCTAAACTTCCTGCCACCCTTTCCTCAGCTTTGGAATAGGGTAAAACATTCAGATGGATCCGTTGCCAAGCCCCACAAAAGAAACAGGCTGCATTGCTGGATATTCTGCAACTTCATGACCCAAAAAGTGTTTTCTCTGCATTTGTTTTTTTCAAAAGGTCTGCAGATTTGGGGATAAATGGGTGGAAAGAGCCTCAATCCTGCTGCAGCTCTGTGTACTGGGTGCCCTCTGATGGGTCAGCATGAATTGTTCTTAATTTCTAAATAATTCATATGTCATCTATTTCTTTAATCTTTCTCAGACTAAATACTCTGAAAGAAACTGAGTATCAGATAGCGCATGGAGACTGAATTCCTCCCTCTTGTTTGCAGGCAGTCCTTCTTACAATGCTAACTTTTGTTTACCTGAGGACAGAACCTTCTACAGGTGTCTAAAGCTGCAGGGAGAGCCCAGGCCTGCTTCCCCCAGCAAGGCCAGGGAGCAGGCTCTGGCCAAGGCCTGTGCTGCTGCTGCTCCTTCTCCCTGTGCCCAGGGTTTGCTCTCTCCTTCCCAGGAGCCGCCAGGGCCAGGTGCGGAAGTGTGCGGCCGAACTCCTCCTGTCCCTGATGGAGAGAATTGGAGTCACCAAGCTCGCAGGCAAACCCAGGGCTGAGAGGCTGGCACACGTGGCAGGGAAGCTTGCTCAGGACTGCCACAAGGACACAAGGTAACGATCTTCATTTCGCCTTCTAAAACAGGAAACCCATTTTGTGTCTGGCTATGAAGGTGAAACCACAAAAGAGTGGAAACTAAAGGAAATATGAAGTGACCTCACGGTGTGAAGAAGGGTCATAGAATCATGGAATATGCTGAGTTGGAAGGGACCCATCAGGGTCATTGAGTCCATCTCCTGGCCATGTGCAATGACCCCAAGATTCACTCCATGTGCTTGAGAGCATTGTCCAAACTCTTCTTGAGCTCTGTCAGCCTTGGTGCTGTGACCACTGCTCTGGGTTGCCAGGGGAAATGGCTGTACTGGGTAACCTGAGGTTGGCCAGCAAGAAGGAGCATTGCCAACTTTTTCCTGTGGCTTGAAGGATTCTTTACTGAGATCAAAAGAGCTCACATAAGCCAGTCCAACAGTTTTCTTTAGCCTTAGGTGCACAACCCAAAGCCAAAGTATTGGCTAATGTTCATCACTGAAGGATCCCAAACATCCATTTCTCATTAACTTCAGACTTTCCTAGAAATATTTCAGGGGTCTTTAGCCAACATATTCAGTCTTTCTGAAGTTGTTCTGCAGATTTCTAGACCGCTGTTATCTGGGACTCAGTGAACTCCATATTTCTTCTTGAAGAAAACTGTGGTTTCCTAATGGCAAAATCAACCCAAACCAGAAAAATCCCCTTCCTTTGATGCTTAAATTCCCATTAATAGCTGCCAAGAACACCAGAGCAACTGGCTACCCATGTGCATACATATAGTATGGAATAATCAATAGGATGCATGAGGTGTTTTGTCCTGGCTTCCCTGCCAGTTAAAGAAAGGTAAATTACTGTGCAATGGCATCAGGACACTGCTAACAGGCTCTGACAACAAAGCAGATGTGTTTTGCTTGTTCCCTGGGATCCTTTGATGCCACAGAAGCACACTTGCAGTTTCAGAGTGAAATGGGATTTTTCTGTTGCCCACATTCTCCTCTTACCTCTTGTGTTCACTGACAGCACTGTGTGGTGTCAAGGGGAGGCAAATCTCCCTTTTTGCTGAGTAGGTAATGCCTTCTCAGTCAAGCATTACACCTGATGAGTTTAAGGTATCAGCCTCTTCTGTTAACACTCTTGCTTTGTTTGTTCACTTTTCTTTCATTTCCTTCCTGCCTTCCTTAGGCATTTTGGACAGGAGATGGTGAAGATGTTGCTCACTGATCAACAATTTAAAATGCTTTTGGAACGATCTCTTTCTACCCGTGACCTGGAAGATATCCTGACAAGAATTAAGAAGAAAGTAAGTGCTTGGCAGGAGAAATGTCTCCTTTGTGCTAGTATTGCCACTACTAACATGAGATCAAACATACCCAATGTGTCTTTAGCTCACTCCTCTTCTGCTGAATCCTTTTGCTCCTGGGAATGAGCTGTTAATCCTCCGCCTGTTCATCTGCAGACCACAAAGGAACTGATATTATTAGGGAAAAAGTGGAGTTTTGAATATTTTCTATAGCGGTCACAAAGAGGAAAGGGAAAGAGGAGAAAATGGGATTACATTTAAGCGTAAGGCCCCACCATGCTCTCCCTACTCGCCCCAGTAAAGCAATGAAGTGACAATACTGCTTCTGAAGATAACAGAGTCTTTGCAAAAGACACTGGAAGTAGTGGTACCAAGAAAATTTGCAAATATACAAAAGATGTCCAAGTCAATCCTAGTTACTACAATTACTGTCTGTCTTTTGGGAATACTGCCTTGCTGTCAAGCCTTGTGTAGCTGGAAGAAGCTTGGTGAATTCAGCAGCATCCAGTAGAAAATTCTTTGTTTCTTTGAGGGGGGGGGGGGATTTTATTTTTTTTATCAACATTTTAGAAGGGAGCATGCCTTTGTGCAGGCACAGGGAGAGTGACCGTTGAATCAAATTGCCTTCCAACACAATGGGCCAACCCCCAAAGAGTCAAATTTTTTCTGTGCTTCCTTCATGAATACTCATTGCCTACCAGTTTGCATTATTCCCATTTGTGCTCAGGACTAAAGAATTTGGGATTTTCGACTGATGCTCAGTCTGGTGGCACCCATAACCTGCCTGGGGCTATTGAAAACAAAGAGTTGGCATCACTCAATCTCTGGTCTTTTTCCTTCTGTAAGTTAGGAAATGTTCCGTAACCCTTGGTAGCAGTGATGCTGGTTCTAACTTGTGTTCTAAACAGGCAATTTCCTATTTTATGCTCTAAAGATTGATGGGGTTTCTCTATGTCCTTGTAGGGGATGGAAAACCAGAAGGCTGAACGCCCATCTGTCAAGGAGCCGGTGCAGGAGAGGAACGATGGCTCCAAGAAGCCCCAGGCCACATTGCCTTCTAGCAAACGGTACTGAGTACTTTTGTCAGTTGTGACAAAGCACATGGCAAGCTTTACATGTCTCTTCCTCAGGAAAGCCTTTCTGGTAGAGATGACCAGTGCCACAGATTGTTTCTTTTGCCTACAAATGCTCTAGGATAAAAAATGTCTACTTCTGCATTGTGTTGAACACAACTTCTCTGGAGGGGTTTCCACAAAAATGAAGAGAAAAAAGACATCCATTGGTTTCAGCTCAGATAATCCAGTGCAGTGGCAAGGGCAGTGTTGTGGAGGCTATGAGAGGGCCAAGTTTGTGCTGCCTGACTTGGGACAAGTAAATTCAACCAAGGCTTTTTTCATCTGAGTGGAGTCTTTTTCAGATGGGTGTTTTGATGAGAAGTCCCAGTCTAGAAGCAAGATGCCATTCCACAAAGATGCACTTTTCATCCATGTGGTTTGGCCTGGCTGAATCAGGGTTTTCTTACCCTTAAACAGTATCAAGTTTGAGTAGTAAGTAGCAAGGCAATTCCTGAACAACTTGAGTCAACAGGTGTCTCAATGTAGACTTTTTGTCTTGATATTCCCTTCCTTCATCTGATTTGCTTGATGGACAGCATGTTTGGTTTATTTGCCCCTGTGCTGCAATCAGCATTTAAGACAGGAATTTGCTCCTTGCTGTCTTTTCATGGCAGTTGCAGAGCTACCTATTCTCGTCTGATAACTGAGGGGATTTATTTAGCACTGTCATGCTCAGCAGTGGCAGGAAAGTGACCACATGCCTCAGTAGCATGGCTAGCATCTTCCTGTGCTCATGGAAGAGACAGGTTGGTCCAGAAGAATTGTTCCCAGTGGGGTTGTTAAGCTGAGGATCTAGTCCCTAAGGAAGCAAATGAAATGTGAGCATAGTTCTGGGATGTCTGGCTTCTGTTTTTATCTCTGTTACTGATTTTCTAAACCTCTTTCAAATATGGCCCTGTTCATCTGTTCAGATGCATCTGAGCTACTTTTCCAGATTGTCATGCCTGGTTGTAGAGACACTTCTCCAGAGTGATGAGTTTTCTTCTTATAAGACACACACATCCCATATGAGGAGGCATTTAAACTTGGAAGTAGTGTCTCTCTTTCCCCACAAAGCAATGTGACCTGTGTGCCTTGGCAGCCATCTGAAGATAGATCAGATGCATCTCATCCTTGGTGTTCCTGAGTGAGCACTGGTGAGAATGTCACTTGCAGATTGTCTGCTGTAATGATTGTCATGAGGTCCACGTTGTTCTTCAGACCCTCATGATTTTCCAGCTTGAAATCACCTAATTAGGAAAGCTGCTCAAGATGTTTTGCTCACAGTTAACTGGAGATATTATCTGTGGCCGCAGCTCTCTCCACAGAGAGCAGCAGGCACAACTTTCCCAGGCATTGTCCTGGGGAAGGCTTTGAGAAGATCAGAGAAATGAATGAGAAACAATTCTTATCTTCACTTGCTGCACCTGTTGCTGTGAACATGCGGAATGTGTTATGGAGATTTGTTTACCAAAGAGTAATTTCTGAATTGGCCACTGGTGATGATGTTTTGGATCCAATTGACCAATCTGGTCTGTCTGTATCAGACTGTCTGTAAGGGCGATGAGTTTCTGGATAGGATAGGATAGGATAGGATAGGATAGGATAGGATAGGATAGGATAGGATAGGATAGGATAGGATAGGATAGGATAATAAAGTGATTGATCAGCCTTCTAGAATCATGGAGTCATTGGTAATTATTTCCACAATGGGGATGCCATGCTATGATAATTATCACCAACAGGTCCTCGTTTGGTTTTGTTTTCCAGGGTGAAATCTACCTCTGATGGACACCTCCTCCACCATGCAAAAGCCCAGGTCACGTTACCTCCAGCTCTGGAAGATACGGAGCTGCTCCAGAAGCTTTACCATCTCCTGGAAGCCAAGGGGTTTCAGACACGAATGGAAGGAGTAGAACTCCTCCAAGACCTGTGCAAAACCAGCCTCCAGCTCATCTGCACCAACATTGTCCAAGTATGTAGGGTATCTTCATTGTTCCTTTCCTTTAGCTCTTTCCCCAAGCCTGTAGCAGTAAAGTTAATTCAGTGTGTCTTGGCACTCCATCCTGGCTGTTTGGGACATGATGGTCCCTCTTACCCAGACAAATTTAATTGAGGTCCAGGCTTCAGGACAAGTTATTTCAGTCCAGCTGTATTTGTCTGGCAGGTGCCTATTGATGCTGTTCATCAGATGAACAGCATCAATGACAGAATTTTCTGCTGGTGTAACTGCTGCTGTCTCCTACTCCCAGTTGGGTGAAGTGAAGGGAATCGAGCCCCTGAAAGCACGGCAGTTATTCTCTAGACCAAAAATGGGTTTGCATAGGGAAGAGAAGTATCAGGCTGAGTTGGTTTAAACCCAGTTGGTTTTTCAAAAACAATACTTCTATATACTCCATCTTGTCTTGTACAGGCACAACTCTGGCTACTCATATCCATCCTTGTTCCTATTCCTCTTTGTAAAGACAGTGCTCACCCTTCTTGGGGAGTGTTTTTTTCTCTTTGGAAAAGGAGGAAAACAGCTAAGGACTAATCTCTGCCTTCTCCTCCCAGTAGCTGCTTTTTCCCTTTTTCCAGGAAAAGGTGCCTGGTAATGTGGCCATCAAGGGACTGAACCTGCTCTAATCAGAGCTGTCCAGTACATTACATTTCAGAAATCCACCTGTTACTTAGAGAAATGGTCTGGATCCTGGAAGAGTTGATCAGAGCCCTGCACTTCTCCAGGCACTGGCTCTGAGACAAACAAAAGAAAACTTAGATCTCCTCCAGCCATAGTTTTGGCAAAATCATAATTGCCCTCAGTCCTTGAGGCAACTGTATAGAAAACTGGGCATTGTAAACATCTGCTTCCATCCAAAGCAAAGGTAGTCTTTAGCATTAATAAATGGGATTGATTTAATGATTTATAGATGGACATAAATACCATAGGAACTATTCCTTCCCCAGCCAAACCTCTTAAAAACAGAAGAAAATCTTTCAACCAGCATGAGGTTGCACCACCATTCCAGTGAGTGGCCCAGAGGAGAACAGTGAAATTGTGCAAGGACGTGCTGACCTGACAGAAAGGATCACTTTCATCTTTCACATTGCTGACTGCTACATCCACTCTTCAAACAAGGACATTTGAATCCAGCTTTCACGTAGTTTGTTCTCTTCACAGATTTTTGATTATTTTGTCCTGAGAATATCTGACAGCCACAAGAAGGTGAAGCAGAAGGCGCTGGAGGTGCTGGCTGAAATCACAGGCATCCTGAAAGATGCCTTGAACCCAGTGATCATTGATTTGGTGGAAGGAATAACAAGGAACCTGAATTCAAAGGATCCCAGGGTTCGTGCTGCAGCTGTGAAAGCACTGGAAGAATCCATTGCTCATTTGGGTAAGGCTGAGCCCTGGCAGGGACTCTCCTCAACTGCATCTCTGTCTCTCCTGCACAAGAGAACGCTGAGTGCCCGGAGAGCTGCTCTTGTCTGTGGAATGCTCCAGCTGACACCCACCAAAGCTGTGCAGGTGCAGTCCTTATGCACCAGTCCCCCAGCAGGCTTGAATGTGATCAGCATTTCCCAAAAGTCCCAGGAGCCCTTGGCTCTGTGCTGCTGGTCTGAAGAGCAAGTCCCAGACTATAGCTTTGCTGCAGTTCAGAGGCAAAGGGGGTTTGGAGTTTGCTTGGGCCCTGTCTGACTTCCCAAATGAACAGCTTTGCTGTTGGCATGAAGGGACACTGACCCATCAGAGCTTCTGCAGAGCAGCCACCTGGAAGCCTCTACATTATAGGCATTAGCTGCCTATTTTCTTCTTTGTCTTCTATTTTCAAAGGAGAACTGATGATTCACCAAGTTCATTTCTTTAAAACAAACAGGTATCATGCTGTCAATGATGCCTTGTTCCACGTGCTGTTTTGCATGGACAAAATGGCTACAGCAAGTAACTACATAGGCAGGGACTGCTCTAAATTCCTTTGCCACACACATTTATGTCAGCTCTGAAAATGCTGCACTGGGGGAAATATGCCTGAAAAAAGGAGCGCTGAAGAGGCAGGTCTTCAAAGGGAGTTTCCACTTTCTCCTCCTCACATGTTCTGTGAACTCACAAACTGCCTGACTCGATGCCTTTCTGTTTCCCAAGAATGGGCTTCTTCCTGTTTGCTCTGGGATATAAAAACCTGTCTCTGCTTACATGGGATTGAACTCTTGAGGTCCCTGATGTGAAATGTTTTAACATAGCTCCTGGTACAGCAGACAAGTTTGGATTTAGAAATGTGAAAGGAGAGCTTTTCTTTTGGAATTTAAAACCCTGCCAAGCATTCTGGAAGGAAAGAAGAAAAAGATTCAAAAAGGAGCAGAAATGTACTTTATTTAATAAAATGGGGTTGGCCCTGCCCTTTCTCTCACACTGTCCTTTCTGCTATGACCTCAGAAAAGTGAACAGAAACATGTGTTTCACTTGTAGATAAAGTATCACTGCTGAAGGAGTTCAGCTACCAATGGAATCACCTGAGTGGCCAAGCTCTGCTGGATGTCGCGGAGCGTATCACAGGTATGGCCTCCCCTCCTAAGCCAAGAGCTCTTCCCAGGGAGTATGTACAGGGAATGCCTGTGAATAGACAGTAGAGTAGCTCCTCCAAATCAGGAGGTGCTGAGTTCTCCCTCCTGCCCAATACCCATGGCAGGTGTATTTGGCAGGCTTTCCCTGGCTGCTGCAGAGCTGTGCAGCATCTGAGATGGGAGCGGGGCTCAGCCTCGGGGCTGAGCACTCACTGGGGCATCTCAGAACCCACCTCCAGGTTAAGGGATGGGCTGAAAATACCCCAGCTGGCTCCTCTCTTGGCAGCTCAGGGACATCTGTGATCCTTTAGGGAAAATGGTGGCAAATGCTGATTCAGGGCATCAGTTTATTTTGTCCTCAGAGAATTCTTGTTTTTCTCTTGGAAAGTTTTGAGGCTGAACCGTGCAGAGCCTGGGGGTCACAGCTTAGGTCAAAACTCACCAGACCTGTTAGAGGCACGGGTTTAGTGCAAGGCAGCCTCTGGGGGCAGAGGGGCAGAGGCAGAGTACTGGGGCTCCCTGCCTGTGCTGTCAAAGTGGCACTGGACTGAGCCTTTCAGGGTGTGCAAACAGTGTCTGCCCATGTCAGCGCTGTCCAAAATGCTACACATGCAGCTGATAATTGATTCCTCAGAGGAGCTTGCTATGTCAGCAGTAGCCAAGGAATGGAAAAATGATAACCTCAATATGTAGTAGAGAAGACCATTGATAGCCTTGCTTTATCTGGGGCTAAATCCAGTGCTAATTAAGCCAACATCTTTGAATGCAAGGTTTAATACACTTTGTGTCTTCATTAGGAATCTCAAAAGGGCATGTTCAGCGATTGGGAATGTCAAAGGCCCTTTTAAGAGCATTTGAATAAAGTAAATCTCCAGCAAGAGGGAATTTAGGTTAGCAGTTCTTTTGATCTCTTTTTCAAATAAAGGAATTAACCATACATTAGGACTACTTTAGAAAAAGCAGATATTCTTTCTGAGATTTAGTAGGAACAGACAGCTGTTCCTCACGTTCAGCAGTCATCACTGTCTTTAATTACATTTAAACTCAAATGAATTCCCACATTAAAATGGGTACCATAACCCTTTCCTGCTTAGCAGAATTAGTTTTGGGTACTTTCAGGAGCAGTTTCAATGTTGATGGCTGCTGGTGGATTAACAGCATAGAAAAAATGAAGTCTCTTCCACCAGAGAATATTAAATGGCTGCTAGATAACATTTTGCCTGATCAGAAAATAAGAATGGTCTCCAGAGCATTTCAGGTTTTGATCTGTCAGCCAAATCTGCCATGCAAGAAGCCTCCTTGTAGTAATTTTTTTGTCTGTGTTTGATGTGGTTCAGTTCAGAAAATGGGCAGAGAGCAGATTTCAGAGACAATGTGAGAAAACACTCATGTTTTGGTTACATTTTACTCCTCTGTGTTGCATTTTCCTCTCTCTATGCCCCTATTTTAGTCGACATTATAAGAAAAAATGCCATTAGCATTGGGAGGGGAAATGGCATTAAAATGTGGAGCATTCAAATGCCACAGCAATGAGGTCTGGGTAATTATCTAAGACACCCTGAGATTTGAAACAGCTGTTTGTTGGAAGCCCCAAAAGCCTTCTGCCAAAGACACCAGCTAGTCACTGATGTTTCTCATCCAACTGTCAGGCAGCAGCCATCTCTGGTGGGCTGGAGTTTTGATGTGTGTTCTAGCACTGCCCTTTGCAATGTGGCACTGAGCCAAGGGAAGAGCCAGATTAGACATTTGGAACTTGATATCAAAGGTACAGAAATGGAATCATCCCTTTTATTAGAAATCTCTCCATTTCCTCTCTATTTCCAAATCTTCAGTGTGGGTTTAGACAACTTCTTAATGGAAATAAAAGGCAGTTGGACATTTCATTCATTGTTCATACAGAAAGAGATTGTGAAATAATTTAGTAAAGGTAAAAAGTTTGCCACAAGGACAAGGTTCTGGTTGGAGAAATTAGTCCTGAGGGGTTGGTGGTTCTGTTTCAAGAATGTTCAGCTGCTTTGCCCGTTTCTGGATCATGGGGCTCTGTGTGCTGTTTTGCTGATCTTGGCCAGAGAGGCTTGCAAGAAGCAGAAGCAGAGGTAGATCCTTGTTTGCATTGAGGTTGGTGGGTAAGAAGCTGTGTCTCTGTGCCTGCAGTGCTTGTGCAGTGGGTTTATGCCAGCAGTCCTGAAGTGGTCCAGCACGAAGCCCTGCCCGTGCTCTGGTCCTTCCTGGGGAACAAGGCGCTGCCTGTCCGAAGCGCCAATGTCCGCACCGTGGCCACCAAGCTTGCCTGTGCCCTCTACAAGGTGATGGGCACCCAGCTGAAGAAATGTGCTGCCAGCAAGCCTCCACATGTGCAGGAAAACCTCTCCAAAATGTTGGGCTGGTGAAGGCGTGATGTTCTCCAGAAAGCTGACGAAGTGCTGAGTTGGACACCTCCGGATTTGCCTTTGTAGCTGTGCCAAAAATGAGGAAATCCTAAGGAGGGGTGTGCATCTGCCCCTGCTCTCACCATCGCCCTTCCCAGTCATGGCATGGGGGGCCTGAAGCATCTCCAGATGGAGGAAAAGGGGAAGGCTGAGCACGGCTCAGCCTCACACAGAGGTGAGGGGGGAGCTGGGCCAATCTCTGGTGGGAGGAAGGGTCTTGTGGCAGCCCACAGAGCCTGTGCACATTGCCAGGGAACAGCTGTGCCCTGCATGTGCCACCTGCAATGAGCTGTGCTGCTGCCAGTGCCCCGTGGAGCTGTGGGGCTGCTGAGCTGTGGGGCAGGGAGAGGAGCAGGAGGGTGCATGTGCAGCTGAGCCATTCCTGGAGAGCACAGGGCTCTGGGCTCCCTGCTGTCCCAGGGCAGCCCAGAGGCCAGGCTGTTCCTGTGGTAGCTCTGTGGAAGTGGCTCAGGGTTTTGCCCTGGCCTGCCTCCAGGTGTCTGCCAGCAGGAGCATGTTTCCCTGTGCAGCTCTTTAGAAGTTTCCGGGAAGTCTGTCCCATGATATATGGAGCTTGAGCTGCTTTAGGTTTGCATGGTGGCCTCTGTTAAACTTTGTGTCTCCATTTTGCAGATCTGACTGGTTACAGTCTGGGCACTTCTGATGTTCCCTTAGCCACAAAGTCTTTGCCTCCTGTCCAGAAGAGCTCTCTTTCCTCCCGGCTCAGGAAGAAGCTGCCTGCAGGAAGAATGTTTGAAGAATAAGATTTATGCCTTAGGCTTCATAGTTACAGATGTACATATGTTCTGATCTTTAGATGTAGTTTTGAATAAGTGTGTTTTGATTCTATCTTTTAATTTTTACTTGTATATATTTTATTTTGATGATTAAAAAGAAGTAAATAAATAAAAAAAATTAAATAAACCAAGAGGAGAATGTGAGACCAGGAAATGCTAGCCTTGAGATTATGGGAGTGCAGCTCACTCGATGTGCCAGTGTCTCACCACATCCTTCCTCATTGGGGCTCTCCTCTTCCTCTTTTGCCATGGTTTCTTTGTGGCATTTGTGCTGCTCTTTGTTACCTGGCATTACAATGGGGCCACCTGTCCACATGTTTGGGGGACAATGGACCCAAAAGATCCTGTCTAGTCAAAGGTTTTCTGCCTAGGTGTGTTCTGTGCTCCCAAAAGGCCTGAGCAAAGAAACCAAGAGCAGTGTGGCCAAATCCCAAAGTTTTGCTCCTTTGCAATCTCCCACAGATCTGACTCACAGGTGTCTTCAATCACAATTCCATAGGTAAGAAGAGGTCGTGTATTTCACTGGGAAAAGATGCACTGCTTTGGAAAAGTCACCTGTTTGTATATTTACCCAGGACAGCAGTTCAGCTGTGCTGTCTGCATCTTGTTTGCAGAAGGATGAGTGCACTGTGAGGCCAATAGCAATTGACAAGGGTTCCTCAAATCTGTACTGCAGCCTGGGTGCCATTCAGCCCAGAGCCAGGGGATCATTAGTTCCCATGGACCAGTGCTTGCCAGTGTAATGAATTCCTGCACAGCTGGAAGAAGCAATTCTGGATTCAGCTCCAGCTGTTGGTGGGCTGCATGATCATTGACAATGCTGCCTTTCGAGAAATTATTCCACAGATTCCTTTCATAGTCATTTGAAGCTTTTAAACTTCACATTTCAATTTGCTTTGCCTTAGGGAAAAACACTTCTGGGCCCAGTAACCTCTTGACAGCAAAGTTCTCATGATTGCCAGCTTCTGGGGTTACAGATGAAACGGCATGTGAATGTGTTAATTAGGTTTTCTGGAAGAAAAACTCTATGCCACCTGGCTGCATGTGTTTGCTTAGTTATGGGTCTAGTGCTGGCCTAGTAAAGCTCAGGCAGGGTGGCACGTTGCAGGGAAAACTAGTTTGTGAGCTTATGGGATTGCCATTACCAGCAGAGGGAATATGCGCTTTGGGGATTTCTTTGGAGACAAAATTAGGGACCTACTCCATGCCACAATATTCTCTTAGATCTTTCTAAAATATCCTAGAAAAGGCTGTGAAACTTCATGCATCTCCTTGCACAGCCACTGTTTGAAGAGGGGCATTTTTGTCCCTCCTCAAAGTCATTGCTCTTGCCCACCAGAAACATGAACATCCACCAACAGGAATGATGCTTTGTCCTCCTGGTGCTGCTTCAGAGCACTGGGAAGTGCAGACCTGGGTATTACCAATATGAGTACTTAATTAGCATTTCATGCTCCTTCAAGATAGCCACATCTCAGGGCTTTCTGTTTCAAAGCAGCCCCTGTACTGCCTCTAGGGAAGAACAGGAAATGGGAAACAGCAACTGCCAGCCTTGCAGGGGTGTAGGGGAAAACCTGAAGTGTCTGCATCAAAAGATGAAGGGGAAGAATTGCCAAAGCCAATGTTTCATTAGGACACAGGATCAGTTCTTTACTGCATGCTTGCATGAAGATCATTTGGGATCTCCTTTTTGTATCTCATGCAGAAAAGGAGCTCTTAATAATACCATGCTATTTAAACCACTTTGGGATGGAGCTCTGTCGTGGTTCACAATGATCAGACTGCCTGCTTTGTCATTGCCAGTTCTGGTGACCCTGCAAGGGACTGTAGTGTATCCCATGCCTGTTTTGCCTCCAAGCAAAGCTTGGTTTTCCTTATTAGTGTGAAGTAAATACAAGAGTAATAAAATGGGCAATTAAACTGGTCATTTTGGAGGATATGCTGATGCTTTTGCATGTCAGTTCAATACCTCATGCTCCCAAGGCTTGTTACTCATCATGAAATATTTTAATTAAAAAACTCAGCTCTCATGTTTCATCTGAATAAACTTGCATAAGATCATCAAGAATTCTGCTGGTAGGAACAAGACAAGGGCCTTCTGACACTCACTTGCAGCTGTCCTGCATTTCTGCAGCCCTTTGTGAAAAGCTGCTGTAGACAGAGTGTTTGGAGTTGGTTTGGGCCTTTATGAAAGACATGTGGAACAGTGTGCAGGGCTCTCCTGGCAGAGAACTCTTTGTCCAGCCCAGGGACATTGTGCTGGCAGAAGCGAAGTGGCCCCGCTCCCAGCCCGAGAGTCTGTGAGCTGAGCCACACCAGGGAGAAAAGGCAGCGAGGGGCTCCAGCCCAGCTGCTTCACCTGCCCTGGCCGTTCCATGGAGCTCTGCCACTGGGAGAAAGTCAACGCCAGACGAGCCATCGAGCTTTCATCTGTTGCTGGAACTGCTCTGTGACAGCTCCTGTTCTTCCTGAGAGAGAACCCAGCGCCTTCTTGTAACACGTGTCACGGGGGGATTATGTTTGTTAATAAACTGTTGGGCTTTTTCCCACTTTCATCTATTAGGATTCATTTCCTACTGCTGGAAAGGGATTGTGGGAACACTTTAGAGGAGATGACTTATTGCACAATATCCTGTTTTAAGTTGTCTCAAACTGTGTGAGAAAGATGGCTTCACACAGGACCATCCCCAAGGCTGCTGAGGGGAAGGCACAGAGAAAGACAAACCCAGTATTTCTGAGGGAAACTCCTTGACACCAAACCAACCTTGTCAAACATCAGAGCTGATGTTTAAGGACATGGTCCAAAGAGGAAACCTTTCAGTGTGTTTGGTCCAGGCTGGGTTATGCTCGAGGCAAAGGTCTGTCAGTGGGCTGGATAATACTCTCCTCTTGACCTAGAGATGGGGCAACTGAGAGGTGTTTTAAAAACTTTTGTTCCATTTTCAGTCTCATGGGAAGAGTGAGACAATACAGATGTTCTAATTCACGCCATCACAATCAGAAGCCGACTATTTCCTAATTATAATACATTGTAAGCGTTTCTTGGTCTATCAGGTTTTGGCCATGCCATGTTGTAGATGCCTTAAAGCCAATTATTTCAAACTCCCCCTCGTGGGTCCTACTACAATGCATCTTTCATAGCTTTATTTTTCCATAGTCTTATTTGCAAGGCCATCTTTTGAAACTTTTTTCCAGCTCCATTTCTCTCTAAACAATATCTGTCCTGTTCCATGGCATTCTGAAGTTAGCATTTCATGTCTCAAGATTTATGTACGGATGCATACCGTGTGGGCCTTCTATTAGGCCCTAAAAACTTTCAAGGAATCCATTTCATTTGTGGGAAGAGGGACAATTGCAATTGCAGCTGTGAGCAGTGTTTGGTATTTCACAGCACTAACCACAGAGGCCCTGGGAAAACCACGTCTGCTCATGATGCCATTAACCTGAGAAATGAGGAGGGTCCTTGCTGGGGCGTGGAGCACATGGGGGGCAATCTGCTGGCTGTGGCACAGCCTGCACAGCAGGTGCAGCTCCTGCCAAAAGGAGTCCTGTATGACTGTCCTGGCCATTGAACTCTACTTTCTATTCAGACTCATGTTTGATGTTAGCCTTGAGATGAATCACTAAAGGCACCTTCACAGGCTGAGTGCCATGGGAGAGTTGAAGCAAATGCTGCCTTAAATGTTGGTGTTGGGCCTGAGAGTTCCCAGGAGACACTCTCTAGAACAGGACAACCTGGCTAAACTTCCTGCGACCCTTTCCTCAGCTTTGGAATAGGGTAAAACATTCAGATGGATCCAATTTTTGAGTGTGGCATGCCTGGTGGTCTCCTCACCTGCCAGGAGGTCAGACAAAGCAGCGGACATAGCACTGGCTTGCTCACTGAGCCGGTACCCCAGGTGAGAAAGCTCACCCAGGGCCTTTGCAGCGGCAACCCACGGTAGAAAGATGGATACTGGAACCCTGTTTGTCTGGCCCCAATATTTAATTTGATCATTACAGTTTGGATCAAATTCAGAATAGGATCTCTTTTGCGTGCCAGTTGTATTCCTTGCTTCCAATTCTTTATTTGGGTCGTGTTCGGGGTGAGGGTAGTGAGTCGGCCAAGGCTGCAGGGACCCGCTTTGATCTTCGATGGGCTTGACCTGTTGGGCTCCTCCTGAGCAATTGACTGTGTCAATTTCTTCTATATGCCATCTGAGCAGAATTGTCATGAAACAACTGAGCCGAAAGTGACAGAGAGAAAAGATGTATCCCCCAATGGCACTGGAGCTGATTGGTGCAATTACAGCAGTGAAACATTGTCCGAGTCCTCTCCATTCCCCAGAGCGCTCCCGGGGGGAGTGTTTCTTACATCACTGACAGGGTGTGGGCAGCTGAGCCTGTTTGGACAAGCTGCTCCTCACCCCCAGCCTCACCTTGTCTGACATCGCCCACCTGGGACTGACATGCCAAAAAAAAAAAAAATCATCTTTTTTCTTATTAATAAACTTGTTTAATTAATAAAAATTTAATTCTATTTCTCTAATTTATGATGTTTCTCTCTATTTTATAACATTATTTATATTTATATTTTAAAATTGACAAATTTTAGTCACTAAAAAAATCATTGGCCGTTGATTATAAGTAACATAATTCCCTTAATTAATAATTAACCACTATTGGCTATTTATTTTGCCCTCTTTATGCTAATTAGTCCTACTTTATGTCCTTTTGTAATCTTTTTCATAGTATTTTAAGACAGGGTAAAAGGGGCCACTCTGGGGTCCCTGGACACATTTCTGGGGCACATTTGGGGCAGTTTTGGGTCTGGGGAGGGAATTCAGAGAGAACCTGAGGCTCTGGAGGACACTTGGGGCAGCCGGGTGGGCACTTGGAGGGGCGCTCAATGATTCTGAGGGACAGTTCGGGGTCCGGGGCAGCACTTGGGGGTGCAGGGGGCCCTTGGAGCTCAGGGAGGGGAATTTGGGGCCCTTCGGGGTCCGGGCGGGCCCTTGGGGGGCTCTGACGGGACTCTCTGGGGCGCGGGGGGTGATGGGAGTTGTAGGCGCGGGTATCATACGGTTGATGGGGGCCGCGGAGCATCACGGGAGTTCCAGTCGCAGCTGCACTGGCTCTCGCTGGGGCGCGTGGCATGACGGGAGATGAGGTCCCGGCTGGAATAGCGCAGGACGTGCGCCGCGGAGCATAATGGGAGCTGTAGTCCCGGAAGTGGTGGGAACGCGGTGTTTGGGGGTCCGGAAAGGCTCTTGGGGGGACACTTTTGGGTCGGATCAGAGACTTGAGGTCCTCGGGGGAACGTAAACGGTTCGGGAGCCCTTGAGGGGAGATCGGGGAGCTCTAACCGGGCTCTTTAGGGCGCGGGCCACGGCAGGAGTTTTACACGCGGGACTGTGTTCTGAGGGGCTCTGGGGCCGCGGGGGATGAGAGGAGATGAATTCCCAGAAGTGGCTGTGCCGAGCATCTGTGGGGTTGGGAGCAGTCAGGGGGTGCGGGAAAGCTTTTGGGGGGTCCCTAATGGGTGCTGAGGGGGCGCTGAGGGATCCTGGAGGGTCTGGGGGAAACTCATGGGACAGATGGGGAGCGGATCCCGGGTTCTGTGAAGCGCGGGGCGTGACGGGCGTTGGAGTCCCGGCTTCAATGGGGCTCAATCTGGCCGCGGGGCATGACGGGAGTTGTAAGCAAAGAGAAAAGATGGCGCTGACCCTAGGTACCACCTGATTAGGCCCCGATCTCCGGCACTGATTGGCTGCGGGCGGTTATGGGCGGGGCCTCAGGAAAAGGGAGGTGCTGGAGGCGGGAACAGCCCATTCAACCTCTACAGTCCCTCCAAGTCCAGCCCAGTTCATCCCCAGTACAACCCTAGTGCCCCTCCAAACCCCTTCCAGTACAGCCCAGTCCCTACCAATACACCTGAGTTCATTCCCAGTTCCCCCCCAATGTCATCCACAGGATGACCCGGTGTCCCCAGATTGTCACAGTATCCCCCAGTATCACTCCCAGTATGTCCTGTTACATCCCAGTATGTCCCAGTGTACCCCCACAGTCCATCCCAGTCCACCCAGATTACCCCTCAGCATTCCTCATGTTCCCAGGTTATCCCAGCCCATCCACAGTGTCACTCCCAGTATGTCCCAGTGTCTCCCACAGCGTTCCAAGTGTTCCCCAGTATGTCCCAGTCCTCCCCAGTGTTTCCAAGGACAGTTTAATTTCTCAGGGTTGCCGTGGCAGCCAAACCCAGCAGTGGGGTCAGTGCAGTGCCCATGGCCACAGCCCCTTGCAGTGGCCCAGGGCAGCTTGGGCTGATGATCCACCCTCACAGCTGGCCACAGCTGGGCAGGTCTGCAGTGGCTTTGGTGGCACCTTGGGCTGGCACACACCTGAGCAGTGTGTCTGTTTCCAGTGGGGAAACTCAGGAGTTTGAGATTGCTTCAGAAACCCCAAAAATTGAAAACCCCTCTTAGGGTGAGTTCAGCCAGCTCTCCAAGCACAGCAGGTCCCAGGGGAGTGAGGACAGACAGGATGGGGCTGGGGAATGTGGAGCAAGGTTGTCCACACTGGGTCAGAGCTTAAGGCACAGCTTCTGTGAGCAGGCCAGAGCTGCTGAGGAGAGACCCTGGGTCAATATCAATCACAGAATGCTGCAATCACCTCTGATCTAAAGAGAAATAAAATAAATCACATCCTTTAAAATCAGAGTGTGTATTTCTGACAAGATCTCTGAAATTTTTCTCCATAACTGGACTAGGAATACTTTAATGACCCTCTCAGGGCTTTGGCGTTGTTTACATCAGACTCAGTCCCTCAGAGTGTCTTCAAGAAACTTCTCAAGAACTCAAATTTAGACTCCAAATTTTCTTTGAAGTTTTAATGGGTCCCAATGAGGGACATGAATGAGAAAGTGTCCCCAGGTTCCTGTTAGAGCAGAACACTGGAGGCAGTGATGACAGCTGGGGACAAACAAGGCAAAGGTGTCTCTAGTGCTGAGCAAAGCTGGATGTGTTTCAGGAATGCAAAGGGCCAAGGCCTGAGCCCCAGCCCCTGGCCAGGCAGATCCTGTCCCTCCCTCCTTGCTCAGGGCTCTTCCCAGGATGGGCACTGGCATGTGGGGATGTGCAATGGCAAGGGCAGGAGCATGGGGCGGCCCCTGCCAGGCTGCTGAGCAGGGACAAGGAGGCAATGAGGCCCCAGGCCTGCAAGGGTCACTTGTCTCCTGCTCCTGGCTCAGGCCCAGGCCCAGCAGCCATGGCCAAAGTGCTGCAGGAGTTGGCTCTGCCAGGGCCTTGCAGCTGCTGCACATGCCTGTGCCCTGTGCAGCCCAGGCTGTCCTACGGTGTCCCTGCCCTGCGCCTCTGTCCCTGCAGGCTGTTGGCATCCCCCGGCTGCCCCACCTGGCTGGCCCCTTCCTTTGCTGACAGCTCTGCCTCCTGCCTGCCTCTGCCTGCCCACACAAAGCCTTGGGCTGATACCAAAAGGGTTCATTCCATTTTTACCCTGCCTGTGAAATTTGAGCACAGGAACAAGGCATGCAGGGGCTGCTTTCCCAGCAAGGATGGTTGGAAGGGAAGAAGAAGACATCTGGCTCAAGGGTGCAGGGACAGAGAAAACAAGGAGTGAATCTGGGAACTTGGGGAGGGTTTTATGGAAATGGGCAAATTGTAATTCACATTTAGTGACTCTGTATAAGCAACACAGTGGTAGAATCACATGTAAGGTTAGGAGTTATCCCTCTCTCAACCTCAGGCCTGAATAAATGATACTCTCTGAAATGGTAAATGAGTGTTAAGGAGCCTTGTTCTGATATTTTGCACATTTGGTGACAGCAGGGCCTCACAGAGCCAAGGACTCAGCTGTGACACTGTGCAAACTCATGGAACAAAGGGTCCATTGTGACACAGCACAACCCCATGGAACCAAAATCCATTTTGGCACATTCAGGCTTCATTGACCCAATGGTCCATTGTGATACTGCAGATTCAAGGAGACCATTGTAACCCTGAGAAACCTCTTGGAACCAAGGGGCCATTTTGACACAGCAAGGCCTGGTGGAACCTTGGGTCCATTGTGACACTGCAGAACCTCACGGAACCAATGTGGCCATGTTCTACTGTGGAACCTCATGGAATAAAGGGTCCGTGGTGACAGTGCAGAACCAAGGAGACTGCTGCTGGCAGTGTGAAAGCTCATGGAACCAGAAGTCCATTGTGACACAGCAAGGCCTTGTGGATCCAAGGGTCCATTGTTAAACTGTGTGGCCTCATGGAACCATGAGCCATTGTGACACAGCGTGGCCACATGGAGCCAAGGGGCCACTGTGACACTGCAGATCCAAGGAGACCATTGGGACTGCGGAACCTCATGGAACCAAGAGTCCATTGTTCCAGTGTGGGGCCCTGTGGAACCAAGGGGAGCACAGTGACATTGTGGGGCCTCATGGAACAATGGAGACTGTTCTGACACTTTGGGACCTTCTGGAACCAAGGGGCCATTAGAGCATGGCAGGGCCTGGTGGAATCAAGGGCACTGCAGTGAACACAGTGGGTGTCCATGGGATGAAGGGTCCATTCTGACACTGTGGAACCAAGGATGCCATTGTGACACTCTGGGGCTTCATGGAACCAAAGGTTCATTGTGACACAGCAGAGCGTCATGGAACCATGGGGGCCATTTTTACACTTGCAGACCTTGTGAAACCGAAGGGTCATTGTGGCACTTCAGGGCCTTGTGGAGCCAAGGGGACCACAGTGACACTGTGGGGCTCCATGAACAATGGTCTGTTGTGACACTGCAAGGCCCTGTGGAATGATGGAGACCATTGTGACAGTTTGGGGCCTCATGGAACCAGGGGGCCATTGTGACACTGTGGGCTACCATGGATCCAAGAGACCACTGTGACGCTGTGGGACCTCGTGGCACCAAGGCCATCACTGTGGCTCTGCTGGGCCGCATGGTCCCAAGGGCCCAGTGTGCAGCAGCAGGGCTTTGTGGAACCAAGAGGCCATTGCTGCATTCCAGGGCCTCGTGGAACCAAAGGGCCATTGTGATCCTGAAGAGCCTCATGGAAGCACGGGGCCATTGTGACACTGCAGAAGCAAGGAGAACATTGTGACACTGCAGGGCCTCCTGGAACCAAGGGAACGTGGAACAGGTCTGGCTGGTTTAGCCTCCCAGGGGCCACCTGACAGGTCCAGCTGATCTTGAAATGCTGATGGCTGCCTCTCATCAGCCCCTGGAGAACTGGGGCTCTGTGCTTTCCTTCCTATGGAAAAGAACCATCCCTCTTTCCAGGTGCCCAGGGCCAAAATTAATTCTCCCCTTTAAAAATTCTCTATATGCAAGGTCTCTCCCAGACAAGAGCTCTAAGTACAAAGCTCTGGCTGACCTTGGTTTCTGGTGGTCACCTCTCATCTCAAACAAGCCCTGAGGAAAGCATTTGAACAGGTTTGGCTACTGGAAAATCAATGAGTGTCTCATTTTCTGAAAAACTCAGATGGTCTTGTGATCATATCTGTCTTCTTTTTCTCCTTGTGTATTATGCACAAAATATTATTTTGAGCTACACAATATTATTCTTTTCCCTCTACCAGTGTTATCTGACACAAATCACCTCCTCTACATATCGATCCAGGTCACCTGTACAAGCAAACACAAGAAAGTGTGCAGCAGGAATGATTTGTCTCTGCTCCCATCTGTCCCATCTCCTCTGGAGCTGGAGGTGCAGCCCCAGCACTTGTCGGGGCTCAAGGGCTCACAAGCTCAGCTCTCACGCAGAGAACTTGCAGACCCTGGGCTGCTCTTCTTGGCCCCTGCACGCTCAGCCAGGCTGAGATGGACACTGATGGTTTCTGTGCCAGGCTCTCTGAGCCCAGCCCAGCTCCCTGCAAGCTCTGCCAGCTGCCCTGAGCTCTGGGCAGCACCAAGGGCCTCTGGCCAGCCCAGCTCAGCCGGCTCTGGCCCCACAGCTCTGCTCAGGCCAGGCTGCTCTGGGCACTGGCCCCACGGCCTCAGCCCCTGGCAATGGCACAGCAGCAACTGCAGCTCACACAGGACTCAGCCCCACCATGGGGGAACATGCCTGGCCAAGGGAAAGGAGGGTCCCTGGGTGCCCTGCTCTCCTCTGCAGGAGATCCTGAGAGCTCTGCAGCCCCTGCTGCCATCCCATCTGCCCAGGGCATCACAAGAGCCCCGGCCTTGGGGCCCTCCAGAGCTGCTCCTGCTCCAGGCCCAGGGCCCATCCCAAAGCTGGGGCAGCCACAAAGCTGTGCACATTTCTGTTCATTCCTGCTCTGATGGGGATGGATCCTCAGCACCTTGGAGACTGTTGATGAATTTTACTTCTCCAGAGGCCTCTTGTTTCTGGAACTCTTCAGTTGAGGAATTCAGTGACAAAGACTCATAAACTTTTGTTCAAAACACACAAACAAGACAATCTCCTGGGAATAATTTAAGTTTTCCATTCTTCTGTGGTTAATTAGACAGATTTCAGAAGTGCATTCAAAGTGAATCTACTATATTGGAAACAATGAAGAGAGAACTGTTTTGTCCTGTCTAGTTTTCTTTTCCTGTTTTTAGATTGATATCAGCAATTCCCAGTTGATATTGATCCCCAGCCCCTCCTAATGCACTCTGAGCAGATATGAAAATCAAGCCCCTTCATGGCTGACAATCAATTACACTTTGTCCCTACCCCAGCTCCACCATTTCCCTCATCCAACCCCTGGCACTCAGAGCAGCTGAGGAATGGAGTCACATCCAGGGCTGTCCCCAGGGCTCAGGACTGGGGCCAGGTCAGTGAAATCTCTTTACTGCTCATCTGGACGAGCCATCAAGGACACCCTCAGTCAGTTCCCAGGTGAGCCCAAGCTGGGTGGGAGTGTGGCTGTGCTGGGGGTAGGAAGCTCTGCAGAGGGATCTGGACAGGCTGGAGCCATGGGCCCAGGACAATTGGATGAGGTTCACCAAGGCCAAGGGCCAGCTCCTGCCCTGGGCTCACAACCACCCCAAATCCCTGGCCATGCCCTGCCCTGATCCCCAGAGCCTGTGCTGTTTCTTTCATCCCTGCACTGCCAGGGACTTTCTGGGACAAGGGAGCTCTGCTCTGAGGATGGAGGGAGGTGCAAGTGCCACCACTGGAGTGGGAACCAGAACTCATCAGGTTTGTGTCTTTGGGGGTCAGAAACTGGTGGGACTCAGAGGCACAGAGAGTTTCTCTTTATGGCCAACATAAAAATTGTAAACATGATTCAAATTAAGAAATGTTGAAACTCTTCCCTCAGTAGTGTGAGACATCCCAGCAACATCTGACATGTCCACCATCTACAATGGATTTTTGCACAAAACCAATTTTAGACAAAGATGATTCTGTGATAGATACAAACACAGTGAAGTTGTATCAGGATGCTCATCCTGAAGTGGGGATAAAACAGCCTGAACGGTTCCTGGTTTGCAAAGCTGTCAGTGGTGGATGTAGAAGGGAGGTCAGGCTGCTTTTGGTGTTGAGGAAATGCTGAAACCAGGCTGACTCATTTAATCTCCTCCTGTCCTGGCTGATCTCCCCTCTTTGCCCTTCCCCCCATTGTCTTTTGTCTCCCACCAGGCCCCTCGGTGAAGAGCCTGGCTCTGTGTTCTCCATCCCCTCCTGGGTGGCCCTGCCAGGCTGGGATGAGGAGCCCCTCAGCCTTCCCTGCTCCAGGCTGGACAAGCCCAGCTTCCTCAGCCTCTCCTCACAGGTAATGAGCTGCAGTGCTGTTGGACAATACCGTTTTCCTGATCCAGGATGGGGCAACTGAGAGGCATTTTAAAAACTTTAATTTCATTTTCTACCTCATGAGAAATGTGAGACAATATACAGATGTTATAATTCATGCCATCACAATCAGAAGCCAGCTATTTCCTAATTACAATACATTGTAAGGGTTTCTTGGCCTCTCAGCTTTGGCCAGGCCATGCTGTAGATGCCTTGAAGCCAATCATCTAAAACTACCCCTTGTGGGTCCCACTACAATGCATCTTTCATAGTCCTATTTCTCCAAAGTATCTAGTCTTTTTTGCAAGGTCATCCTCTGAAACTTTTTCTAGCTCAATGTCTCTCTAAACAATATCTGTCCTATTCCATGGCATTTCTTATCTCAAAATTTGCATATGGATGCGTACGGTCTGGACCTTCTGACAGGCCCTGAGAACTTCCTACAAATCCATTTCCCACACAACCCCACCTTGGAGGCCCTTCCCTAACCCTGCTCCAGCTGCCAGACATCTTTCCTGCCCCGGGGACCCCAAACCAGGCCCCAGTGGCCTGGGTAATCCACGTCCTGGATGTCCTGGTCACACAGCCCAGCCCCTTGTCCCCGTGTCAGGCTCTGGGGGTTGATTTGTGGAACATCCTTGGGGGAGGCTGCAGCTCCAGGTGGACCAGGGGGATACCAGGGACTGGGGACCCTGCTGGGCATGAACAGCTTTGGACTTGTGAGGGTGGAAACTGTGAGGGGGGGCTGGGGCAGAGTGACCAACCCAGTGACTGTAGGCACACAGTTTGTGGTAATTGGGAGTGGGGCTCTGGCCAAGCCTCATCCCTAAGGGGCTACAACCCTGCAGGACAGGTGAACAGTATTAAAGGTAATGAGACATGGAGTGCCGAGGTGTACTGACCAACCACAAAAGGGTACAGAGGGCACACAGGTGCAATGCGTGTAAGGTGAAGGGTATAAAAGGTTGTGCTGAGGAACAATAAAGGGCTGGTGCTTGATTCCTGCTTTGGTGTCAGTTGTCCCCCCAGCTGGGACACCTGGTGATCCTGAGGTGATTTGGTCAGATGACTGCAGACCTAAGAGCAGTAAGATGGTGGAGCCAGGCAGACTAGGAGCCTGGCAACAGAGCCAGGTGGACCAAGAGCCTGAAAGCCTAAAAATCAGGAGTTTTATAATCAGGCAGACCTGTGAGCCAGAAAGAAATGTAGGCAGACCAAAGAGCCTAGAAGCCTGGACAATGTACGAGACACCACACCAAGAGGAAGGGTGCTGGATATGAGGAGAAGATGCTACACACTTTGCTTGTTTGCTATGATAGAATCAATGATAGCCACACAATAGCCACACTCTTAACTTGTGCTGCTGCCTGCCACTCCCTGCAGGCATAGTGGAGTGAGCCCTGTGCCCCCCGGTGATGTTTTAGCTGCTCTATGATGTTACAGCCCATTCTCCAATGTCACACAGCTGGTCTCTGATGTCACAGCCAACTCTGTGATGTCATAGTCTGCTCTATAATGGCTGGCCTCTGCCACGTGACATCACAACCCTCTCGGTGATGTCACAGAGATGGCCTATGATGCCATAATTGCTCAATGACCTCACATAACCCACTTTGTGATGCCATAGCCCACTCTGTGACCTCATGTTACCGGATAATAAATTGTCAACACCAGATGAGCTAACTCAATGCTAGTTCTGCATTGAGAAAAACCCCAGGCCTATGGAAACCAAACAATGCCCATTGTGTGAGAAGGGGAACTGAAATTCACCAGCCTCAGTGTCCTGCCAGCTCAGCCAGCCCAACTGGAACATTGGGGTCATGAGCACAAGGGACCACCAAAGAGACCCCCAGGACAGAAGAATACATGGGTAAAGGGGAGGAGAAATATGTTAATGATTTTGGGGAAATTATTATCATATATGTGTTTAGTCCAGGACAATCAATGAATATGTATGCAAAATACAGACTATAAACAGAAACTTTCCTGTACTCAGCATGCATGGCTGTGGGAGAAGCTATCCCCCTGTGCATCTTCATGCTACATTGGGATTATGGAGTTTTATTATTTTGCCGAATTTTTGGTATCACTCCCACTCCCAGGGAAAGCTCTGTCTCCAGCTGTTCACAAACAGAGAAGGGCTGGTGGGAGATGTGGTGGTTGGAGGCTGCCTAGGACACAGTCACCAAAAAATAATAGAGTTTCTAACATTCTGTGAAAGAAGGAGGGGCATCAACAAAACATCTACCCTGGAATTATGGAGGGCAGACCTTGGCCTATTCAGGATGCAGATTTGGAGAGTACAGAATCAGGTACTGATTTTTTAAGGGAAACAGCCCTTAAAAACAAAGGGATCCCGGAAGGATGAACACACCTCAAGAAAGTAATCTTAAGGGGGAAGGAGCAGCCTGTCCCTCTGTGCTAAAGTTAGACCTAAGAAAAATGATTGTCCTGACTGGGCATGGAGCTTTGTGGCAACTGAGGGAAAAAAGAGGGTGGGTGCGTCACCATTGGATAGAAGATCAGGCATGGTAGGAAGCATTTAAGGATGTTCTTAGGTCATACAGAAGGAAAAGTAGAGTGGTAAAAGGTCAACTAGAGCTTAACCTGGCAACTTCTGTGAAAAATAATAAAAAAAAATTTTAAAAAAATTAATAGCAAAAGGAGGGATAAGTAGAACATCTACTCTTTATTGGAGGCAGTAGGGAATACAGTAAGTAAGATAAGGAAAAGCTCAGCTGCTTAACCCCTTTTTTGCCCCAGTTTTCAACATTAGGGCAGGTTGTCTTCAGGACAAGTGTTCTCCCAAGCTGTAGATGGGGACAGGGAGCAGAAGAGCCCCCCTGTAATCCAGGAGGAAGCAGCTGGGGACCTGCTGAGCCACTCAGATGCTCACAGGTGTCTCTGGGAGCAGATGGGATCCATCGCAGGGGGATGAGGGAGCTGGTGGATGAGCTCCCCAAGCTGCTCTCCATCATTTACCATCAGTCCTGGCTCACTGGGGAGGTCCCAGAGGACCGGAGGTCCTTGTGTGAGCCCATCCCCAAGAAGGGCAGGAAGGAGGATCTGGGGAACTCCAGGCCTAACAGTCTGACCTAGGTGCCTGGCAAGGTTATGGAACAGATCACCTTGAGTGCCATCCCAGGGCACCCACAGGATGGGCGAGGGATCAGAGCCAGCCAGTGTGGATTTCAATATCTGCACTGATGATCTGCATGAGGGGACTGAGTCCAGCATCAGCAAATGTGCAGATGACACCAAGCTGGGTTGTGAGTGTGGATCTGCTGGAGGGTAGGATGGCTCTGGAGAGGGACCTGGACAGGCTGGATCCAGGGCCCAAATCCAGCAAGGTGAGGTTGAACAAGACCAAGTGCTGGCTCCTGCACTTTGGCCACAACAACCCCTGCGGTGCTACAGGCTGGGGAGAGAGTGGCTGGACAGCAGCCTGGCTGAAAGGGACCCTGGGGGCAGTGATGGTGTCATGGGTTGACCCTGGCACAGTGCCAGCGCCCCCATGAAAGGTGGATTTTCCAAAATGGTTACCGTGAGATGTGACCCAGGAACAGAACAAAACAGGCTCCAACTTGGGAATGGAGGGAAAAAAAAAAAACAACATTTTATTAATCTACATAGACACAAAAGGGGAAAAGGGAAAAACTACACACAACAATCCACAATAGAACATCTTCAAAAACACTTCTCCTCCCCCCACCTCTCCAAACAAACAAATCCCCTCTAACACATCAATTCTCAGTCCAATACCCTCCTTCACACACACTCTCCCCAGTTCATCAGGAGAGAGGAGTCTTCCTCTCACACCATGGGCCTCCCCAGGGAAACACTGCAAAGTCCCCAGTGCTTCCATGTAACACGCTGCAGCCGCCCGAAGAAAATCTGTAGCGGTGACCATCTTCCTTCCATGTCCAGCGCTCTCACCACTGTCCATGGATCCAAACTGCTCCTTAGGTCCTTTTAAGAATGCTTTGCCCAGTTCCAAGAAGTGGCCGCCTCTCACCATTTGGGACATCTGTCCCCCCCATATTATTTCCCCTGGGGCCTGGGGCTCTCAGGAACAGAGATCCTTCCCTGGAGGCAGAGGGCTCCACCACACCCTCCCCCTCAGTCTCTGTTCTCTCCGCTTCTCTTCGCGGCCTTGTCACTCCTGGCTCCTAGCCAACCGCCTCCCCCAAGGAGCAGTCTCTGTATTATCAGAAGAACTTGGTTTCGCCCGTGGCTGTGTAAGAGAAAAGTCCAGCCCAAAGCCACTCCAATCATCTCCTCCACCTAGGGCACTCTCATCTGCAAGCATTCCTTCACCTAGTCAAACTTCTTCTTCTTTCCCATCCTCTTTCCCCTCTCACTCCTCAGCTGGGGAGGATCAGTGTTTTTACAGCTTCCAAAAATTCACAAAAAGGTTAAAAGCTCGGCCCGGTCTGCTGGCAGCTGGGCACCTGCCGCCCCCCCCCCACTTTCTCCTCCTGGCTGTGCTCCCAGCACAAGATAACAAATTTCCAGCCTGCACAGCCTCTATCATTCTCTCTCCCAGGGGGGGCTGCCCAAACCATCCCAGGACTCCTCCACCCCTGCACCTTGCCGGGGCTCCGGCCTTCCTTCCCAGGCCGCATGGCCTCCCCTCCCCCGCCCAGACGCTGCTGGGCAGGGGAGAGGTCAGAGCAACTCACCGGCCGGACTCCAAAGAGGAAGGTCTTCTCTAAATCCTCTGCTTTTTAACCCACTGAGTGTGTTCTCGGAGGCGTACCCAAATCCTCAGTGGCCACACCAAATGCCAATTTCACATCTGGCCACTGATTGGTTTGACCATAACTTTCCAAAAAAAAACTCTCTTCCGGGTCAAACCATGACAGATGGACAGCAGGCTGGACATGAGGCAGCAGTGTGCCCAGGTGGGCAAGAAGGCCAATGGCTCCTGGCCTGGATCAGGAATGGTGTGGCCAGCAGGAGCAGGGCAGTGATTCTTCCCCTGTGCTCGGCCCTGGTGAGGCCAAACCTTGAGTGCTGTGTCCAGTTCTGGGCCCCCAATTTAGGAAGGATGTGGAGGGGCTGGATCGTGTCCAGAGAAGGGCAACAAGGCTGGTGAGGGGTCGGGACCACAAGTCCTGTGAGTAGTGGCTGAGGGAGCTGGGGTTGTTTATCCTGGAGAAGAGGAGGCTTAGGGAGACAAGGCAGTGTGAGGGCACAGGTTGGACTTAATGATCTCCAAGGACTTTTCCTACCTTGCTGATTCTGTGATTCTCTGGAACCACCCTTGGAGCAGTTGCAGGAGGAGCCCTGGGCCTCCTCTTCAGAAGCTCCAGCAGCCCAGGTCCCTCAGCTTCTCCTGCCAGGCCCACAGCCCATCCTGTCAGTCCTGCAGAGCCTTTGCAGCCCCTCCTCATTGCCCAGACCAGGGAGCCCCACAGGCAGACAGAACAGCCCAGATGTGCCCCCCTGGCCTGTGGTGCCTGTGGCAAGGGAGCAGCAGGAGGCACTGCAGGAGCCTGCAGACAATTCCTGCAGCATTTGTAGGATGATCCTGCTGCCCAAGGGACGTTCCCGTGGTGCCAAGTCCGGAACTGCAATGGGGAGTGGGGACAGAGAGAAAAGGGCAAACAGGGATGGGCTGATTGCAGGGGACAGGACTAGGATGGGAAATAAAAAGAAACTTGGAGCAGAAGAGAGCAAAGAAAGCAAAGGAAGGAAAGAAAACAAAGCAAAGAAAGAGGCCAGAGCTGCAGAGGGGGGATGTTGTTGGCAGCTCCATGAGGATGCTCTGGGACGCTGCCCTGGGCTGTCCAGAGCACTGGGGATGGATCAGCCCCTGCTCTGCTGCTCCTTCCCATCTTCCCACGGCCCTTGCACAGCCCCAGCCATGCTGTTTGCCCCCAGCCTGCCCACAGCCACCCTGGGACTGCTCACGGGGCTTTTCTGTGATGAGCATCGGCCTGGGTGTGTCCCTGAGAGAGCCTGGGCAAGGAGACTGGAGCCCCCAGGCCCCGGCCTGAGGCGTCAGCGCTGCCCCAGCAGTGCCCATGGCCTGTCCCTGCTGCAGCCCCGGCACTGCCACCCCCAGGACTGTGCCCGGCCCCGAGAGCACTCAGGCCCTACAGCAACACCAGGGCCACCAGGGCAGTGAGGCAGGGCCATGGGAGCAGCACTGGCAACACCAAGTGCTGCTGCTGCTGGGCACAGCTGCTGTGCCAGCCCTGATCTGCCCCCAGCTCTGCACACAGACATTGCTACTGCAGCTCCAGAGAAGGCAACAAAAGGGGCTTCTCCCGTGAAAACTCTGCTGGGAGATCTTTCATTTAAAGCCACTGAGAACACAGCTCCTCATTGACACGTCTGGGGCCAAAGCAAAGTTGGAGAGAAACAAAATGAGAAATGGCTGAAACAATGGCCTTTCTTTTGGCAGAATATTAGAAAAAGGAAAACAGGGGGGGAAAAATAGCCAATCCAACAACAACTATGAAATATGCATTCTGTTACAAGAGACATGCAGAAATTGTCAACCAGTTTAATGTTTCTGAAATAATCCAGTCACCAGTCTGCACACTGCAGCCTTGAGCTCCTGGTTCCTCAGGCTGTAGATGAAGGGGTTCAGGGCTGGAGGAACCACCGAGTACAGAAATGACACTGCCAGATCCAGGGATCGGGAGGCGATGGAGGGGGGCTTCAAGTAAGCAAAAAATGAGGTGCTGACAAACACAGAGACCACAGCCAGGTGTGGGAGGCAGGTGGAAAAGGCTTTGTGCCGTCCCTGCTCAGAGGAGATCCTCAGCACAGCCCTGAAGATCTGCACATAGGAGAAAACAATGAACACAAAACAACCAAACGCTAAGAAGGTAGTGAAAACAGAAACCCCAAGTTCCCTGAGTTTGGATTTGGAGCAGGAGATCTTGAGGATCTGAGGGATTTCACAGAAGAACTGGCCCAGGGCATTGCCATGGCACAGGGGCAGGGAAAATGTATTGGCTGTGTGCAGCAGAGCATTGAGAAAGCCACTGGCCCAGGCAGCTGCTGCCATGTGGGCACAAGCTCTGCTGCCAAGGAGGGTCCCGTAGTGCAGGGGTTTGCAGATGGACACGTAGCGGTCATAGCACATGACAGTCAAGAGAAAATACTCTGCTGAAATGAAGAAGAGGAACAGAAAGAGCTGTGCAGCACATCCTGTGTAGGAGATGGTCCTGGTGTCCCAGAGGGAATTGTGCATGGCTTTGGGGACAGTGGTGCAGATGGAGCCCAGGTCGCTGAGGGCCAGGTTGAGCATGAAGAAAAACATGGGGGTGTGCAGGTGCTGGCCGCAGGCTATGGCACTGATGATGAGGCCATTGCCCAGGAGGGCAGCCAGGGAGATGGCCAGCAAGAGGCAGAAGTGCAGGAGCTGCAGCTGCCGCGTGTCTGCCAATGCCAGCAGGAGGAAGTGGCTGATGGAGCTGCTGTTGGACATTCCTTCACTCTGGGCATGGTGGACTGTTGAAAGAAGACATTGCCAAAGTGCAACTAATTTCTTTGAGTCAATCCTTTGTATTTTATTTGGAACCTCAGCAAAGTCACTTCTCTTCCTGTGAGGAAATTTTGCTAGACTTTCTTTGATTTTGAGTTTGTGCTGCTGAGTTCCTGTCTCATCTTTACCATTGCTCACTGCCTGAACCCTGGGGAGTCCCAAGAGAAAACAGGGCTCCCTGTGCATCAGTGCAGTCAGTGCTAGTCCCCACAAAGGCGTCCTTTAAATATTACAAGTCCTCTGTTTAAGGGTGCCTGCGCTTAAAAATTTCTTCAAAAATAAAGTGGACTTCTGAACTCTACATTTTAAAAACAAATTTCTCCCACCCTTCTTTCTTTCCCTGTGCAGCTGGACAGGAAGGAATAGAAATGGTTGGTCTGCTTCTCTGCTGTCTGGAGTTGTGCCTACTAGGAGCTGTTTCTCTCTATCCAAGCCTTGTCCTACCAGTGCTGCCAGAGCCCAGCCCAGCCTGGGGGCTCAGCTCTGCCCTGCAGACCCCTCCCAGCACAGGCCACTGCCCAGGGGCACCTCCCTGGCAGCAGGGCCTTAAGGGCAGACCAGACAAACAGAGATGCTGCAAGCCAAGGTGCTGCTGCTTCTGCTGTCTGTAGGTAGAGGAGTGTGAGGAGGCACTTTCTGAGGGAGATGTGAGGCACATCTGCTGATGCCTAGGGTGACAGGGCAGAAGTCTCAGTGACACAAGCAAAGCTGACAGCCCATTTCCCTTCCCTTTCAGAGAAAGCTGAGAGCAGCCCTGGCCATGCAGTACCATCTCCACAGCAGGAGGAATCTGCCCTGATGGGGGTCGCTCCTTCCACCTCCAGCTTCTCTCCTGCACAGTCCATGGGGACCTGCCCCTGGCAGGTTGCACATCCCCTGGTCTGGCCAAGAGCCCTGAGGGCTGCAGGACCTGCTCTGCAGGACAGCCCTGGGTAGTCCTGGCTGCAGCCCCAGCTTCACCCCCTGCAGCCGTCCCTGGCAGCAGCAGCTGTCCTGCCCTTTCCCTCTGATGGTGCCCAGGGCAGCCCCGCTCTGCAGCACATCCTCCCCCAAAGCAGAAAGGGCAGCAGAGCCAACCTTACAGTCACATCAGTCCTGTCCTAGGTCAGCATCAGGAGATCTCTGCAGCCAGAAACTGACTGTGTCTGAAGTGGTGAAGATTTCTCCATGAATGAGCTCAGAATTGTCCTTCCAGATGCTTTGAGCCTCTGTCTGCTTCACTGCTCCCAGGTACCTGCAGGCAGAGTCCTCAGCCTTTGTGGGCTGGGAGAGGAGCTGCTCCTCAGGAGAAATGTGTTTATAAAGCTCTTCTTGGTTTCCAAGACCTTCTTCTCTGCCAGGAGCCCGGCCCAGCTCAGCAGCACAGACAAAGCACAAGGACTTTAATGACCCTCTTGGGGCTTTGGTGTTGTTTACATCCGACTATGTCCCTGAGAGAGTCTTCAAAAAACTTTTCAGGAACTCAAATTTAGACTCCAAGGATACTTGAAGTTTAATGGGACTTTCTGAGAAAGTGTCCCCAGATTCTAGTTAGAGCAGAACACTGGAGGCAGTGATGACAGCTGGGGACAAACAAGGCAAAGGTGTCTCTGGTGCTGAGCCAAGCTGGATGTGTTTCAGGAATGCAAAGGGCCAAGGCCTGAGCCCCGAGGCAGATCCTGTCCCTCCCTCCTTGCTCAGGGCTCTTCCCGGGATGGGCACTGGCATGTGGGGATGTGCAATGGCAAGGGCAGGAGCATGGGGTGGCCCCTGCCAGGCTGCTGAGCAGGGACAAGGAGGCAATGAGGCCCCAGGCCTGCAAGGGTCACTTGTCTCCTGCTCCTGGCTCAGGCCCAGGGCCGGGAGCCATGGCCAAAGTGCTGCAGGAGTTGGCTCTGTCAGGGCCTTGCAGCTGCTGCACAGCCCTGGTGCTTCTAACACAGATGAGATGTGACCACCAGAGGCCAAGGCCTGCCAGAGCTGTCAGGTTTTTTTCTGGAAGATACCCTTGCATACAGGAAATTTTTAGGGGGTAGTACCAATTCTATCCATGGGTGTCTGAAAAGAGAGACAGTTCTTTTCCATAGGAAGGAAAGCATGGTGCCACAGTCGTTCATGGGCAGATGAGAGGCAGCCCTTGACATTCCAAGATCAGCCAGACCTGTCAGGTGGCCCCTGGGAGGCTCAATCAGCCTGATCTCTTCCATGTTCCCCTCATTCCATGGGGCCCCACAATGTCCCAGTGGTTCCCTTGATTCCATGGGGCCCTGAGGTGTCACAATGGCCTCTTGGTTGCACAAGGCCCTGAAGGGTCCTCATGGTCTCCATGGTTCCTTGAGGCCCCACAGTGTCATGGTGGTCTCTTGGTTCCATGGAACCCCATGGTGTCACCATGGTATCCCAAAGTGTCGCAGTGGTGTCCATGGTTTCACCAGTCCTCACAGTGTCACAGAGGTCTCCACAGGAAGGAAAAAACTGAGCCCCAGTGTTCCAGGGGCAGATGAGGGGCAGTCAACAGAGGCCAAGGGCAGCCAGATTAGCGGTGCTGGCAGATTTTGTCTGGGAGCAATCTCTGGATATAGGGAATCTTAGAGGTGGAATACCAGTTTCAGACATGGATGCCTGGAGGAGAAGGACAGCTCTTTTACAAAGGAAGGAAAGCACGGAACACTGGTGTTTCAGGGCCAGATGAAAGGCAGCAATCAGAGGCCAAGACCAGCCAGACCTCTTTGTCCTGGCAGCTTTTATCTGAAAGCAGCCCTTGGATATAGGGGATTTTTCAGGTAGAATCCAAATTTTGGCCATTTCTGCATAGATAAGGACAGTTGTTTTCCATAGGAAGGAAAGCACAGAGCCCAGGTGTTTCAGGGGCTGAAGTAGAGAGAGAAGGCTCCTGAGAAGCCAAGCCTGACAGACCTGTTTGTCCTGGCAGCTTTTGTCATGGAGGAATCCTTGGATATAGGGAATTCTGGAGGCAGATTCCCAACTTTGGCCATGAGCACCTGATTGAAATGGATGGTTTTTCCCATAGTAAAGGAAAGTGTGAAGCTCAAGTGTTTTGGAAGAAGATGAGAGGTGGCCACCCATGGGCCAAGGCAGCCAGAGCTGTCTCTCCTGACACCTTTCATCTAGGGGAAATTCTTGGATATAGGGAATTTTGGAGGTGGAATCTCAGTTTTGGCTGTGGGCAAAATTTTGGAGGTGGAATCTCAGTTTTGGCTGTGAGAGTTCTTTTCATTAGGATGGAAAGCACAAAGCCCCAGTGTTTCAAAGGCAGATGAGAACCAGCTCTTCAGAAACCAAGGCCAGCCAGACTTGTCCCTCCTGGCAGCTTTTGTCTGGGAGAAATCCCTGGATATAGGGAATTCTGGAGGTGGATTCCCAACTTTGGCCATGGGTACCTGGATGTGAAAGGTGCTTTTTTCCCATAAGAAAGAAAAGCACAGTGTATCAAAGGCAGATGAGAGGTCGCCCCCAGGTGGCCAAGCCAGCCAGATCTACGTGTCCTAGAAGATTTCATCTGGGAACAATCTTTGCATATATGGAAATTTGGAGGAGGAATCCTGATTTTGGCCATGGACACCTGGAGGAGATGGACAGTTCTTTCCACAGGAAGGAGAGCCCAGAGCCCCAGTGTTCCAGGGGCTGATGAGCAGCAGCCCTGGACATGCCAGGGTCAGCTGGACCTGTCAGGTGGCCCCAGGTGGCCCAGCCAGCCAGGCCTTGATGCCTTGAGAGGCTGCCTAGAGCAGAGGCTGGACAGTGTTACAGGAATAAAGTAGGGATTTATTAAAAAGGCCTTCAAAGAATACACCTGGGGCAGTACAAGAGCCCAGCTGAGGGTACACCCAAGATGGATGATGGGTCACACATTTTCACACTTTTATAAATTTTGGTCCATTTACATATGGGGTTAATTGTCCAATTACAGCTTCAGGTTATGAAGTCCCATCCTCCCAGTCTGCTCTCCTCAATTCACTGTTTTTTGAACTTTTTGGGCCTGAAGGTGCAACAGTGTCCTTGGCTCTCCTAGGTTTCTAGGTTTCCTAGTCCAGTTATGGAGAAAGATTTCAAAGAGCTTCTAAAAAATATGCACTTCTATTTGAAAGGATGCATTTTATTACTGCTCTCTTTGGAGCAGAGACAATTGCAGCATTCTATGCTTGATGTTGACCCAAGGTCTCTCCTCAGGAACTCTGGCCTGCTCACAGAAGCTGTGCTTTGAGCTCTGACCCAGTGTGGACAACTTTGCTCCACATTCTCCACCCCATCCTGTCTGTCCTCACTCCCCTGGGACCTGCTGTGCTTGGAGAGCTGGCTATGCCCACCCTAAGAGGGGGTTTCCCTTTGTGTATTTTTTGAAGCAATCTCAAACTCCTGAGTTTCCCCACTGAAAACAGAGACACTCCTCAAGTGTGTGCCAAGACCAAGCTGCCACCAATAATGTTGCCCCTAGCCAGTGTGAGAAATGAAACCCTGGAGACGGGAGCTCTTTTTCAGAGTGGTAATTGCTAGTTGAAGTTTATGAAGTTGATAGGATTTTAATTTGAAGTGTTGGTCTGTTGATGAATATTGAATGTTAGAGTTCTGGGACTTGCCTTTGGTTGCCACTGTTAAGTGTTACTATCTTACCCTGTATTTGTATCCCTTTCCCTTGGGAACCACTTGCCCTGCCCCCAGAAGGACTTGCACTGGGACTGAATTTTATGAGAGGCTGATGATACAATATGACCCTCTCAGAAACAACAAACCAGCCCATAAACTGACTTTAACCCAGCAGAACCACAGGAAATCACCCACCATTGACCAGAGCCGGATTCCATCCTGTCACCAAAACTTTAATAATACTCAGTTTGGATGACACCCCTACACTACGAGCCAACTTTGTCTTCCTAAGGACTCTTGTGAGGACGGAAACCCCAGCTCTGCTGAGAGACAAAGCTGCACTCCTCCTCCTCAGCATTGTCCTTTGGGAGCAGCAGCGGTGTGCGCAAGCCCTCAGGTTCCCCACCCAGAGCTGTTTTTAATAAAGGCTTTTTAAAGGAGCTGGTCTCCTGGCCCTGTCTATTATGGCTTGGGGGCTCGTCCAGGAGAGCCACACCCGAAGAGGACTGGGGACAGGATGGCCGCCCGCCCTATTGGGCCTCCAGGGAACAGCTGGCTACGCCAGACCTGGGAGGACAGCCTGGGACTAGCAACACACAGGAGAGCCAGGACCTGGTAAGAACCGGTGGTGAGAGTTGGAGGGGAGTGAGTGAGACAGGGGCTGGCAGCTCGGACCTCCGAAATGGGTGAGGACCTCCTAGTACCGTGGTTCTGGATTCCTGTGAGGGGCTGGCCGGGAACAGAGGGCAGCGAGAGAGGCCTAACAAGGCCCAGAGGAACGAGTGAGGCGTTTCCTGGGGACAGATAGGGCCCCTCCTGGGTGTGCAGGGGATGGCCCTGTGAGTGGCACGCAACAGGGGTAGGCACCCCCGCCTTTTTGTTAGGCCTAGTACGTATTGTAGAGGTGCAAGGGAGGGGCAAGAGGGAGCCCCGTTGGGACCTAACCCCAGGGAAGTGAGAGAGTTTGGCCCGGGAATGTGGGTGAGTTTCCTCTCCTTGTCCCGAGTGTGTGAGTGAATTCCCCATCCTTACCAGTGTGAAAGTGAAAGAATGTTTGGGCAATAAAAGAATATTAGGAGTTATGTTGCCTGTCTGTAGTTTTCCATTCAGGTGGGGGCATGTTAAGATTTCAGTTAAGAATTCAATCATTAAGTTTTTAGTAGATGTTGTGTTGCCTGTCTGTAGTTTTTCGTTGGGGCAGGGGCACCTTAAGATTCCAGTTAGAACCCAATTGGAGTCAGTATGGGAAAGCGTTTGAGTAAAAGAAGAAGATTCAGAAGGCAAGATGAGAAAAAAGAGAAAAATATTCCCCCAATAGCCCTCTTGGACAGGTGATCAATGGGACACTCAGGAGGCCATGAAAGGCTTAGACAAAATAAAAATTATTCACTGTTGTATGGAAGTCTGGCCTAAGTGAAACCTGCAGAGGGAGTGGCCGTGGTATAGGCCAAGAGATCCATGGATGTGATCCCAATTAAATCAACACCTGAAAACCCGAGAAAGTCCCAATCTTGAGCAGTTAACATATGCTGCATTTTGGCAGAGGGATACCACTGGTAATTAGGTCATAAAAATCTGTAAGCTATAAAAACAGGAAGAAAGGAATGAGAGGAGAGAAGAGGCTAGCAATAAGTGGGACCCCCTTGATTACTTCCCTCCTCCTCCTTTCTCTCCTATTTACCCAGCAATGCCTCTCCCAGATCCCCCAATTTTACCTTTGGTCCCTCCATCCCTGGAACCAGCAGCTGCCCGCTCCCATCACCTCCTCTTATTAACACTCCGATGATTAATACTCCTGCCCTAACTTCAACTCCCTTACCACCTCCAAATACTTCTGTCCCACCTCCCTCTAATATGGCTATTTCCCCAGTCTCCCTCTCAACCTCTTCAACTGTCTCTCCAGCTCCACTCCCAGTGTCCCTTCCTACAGGTTTGCTTTCTTCCCCCTTACCTACCGCTATACCATTACCTCCTCCTAACTGGGAGGTGAGCACCTTCATCTCTAACCCAGTTAGTATAAGTCAACTAGCCCCCACCCCTCCTGTTTCTTCCCAGAAGAGTAACCTCACAGAAGGACCTTACTGTAACAGAAGATCTAAAACATCTAAAGCGGAGAAGCTTTTTCCTCTTAGAGAAGCCCCCTTGGGTGGGATACGTGGGGACTTGGGTTTGTGAATGCCCCACTAACAGGCACTGAAGTTCAAGGTTTTAAGAAGGAGTTAGAGAGCTTGCTGGAGGACCTGGTAGGCATATCGAACCAAGGAGACCAATTTCTGGGTCCCAACACTTACACCTGAGGAGACCTGAACTCTATTTTTAAAATCCTGTTTAGCCCTGAAGAAGTGAGGATGATTAGGGCTGTGGGAATGCGGATCTGGGAGCGAGAAAATTGCTCAAGAGATCCCAGTGACCAAAAATTACCCTTAAAGGACCCTGAGTGGGACCCCAATGAAGAGGAAGATAGAAGGAACATGGAGGAGTATAGGTCCCTGATGGTTAGAGGAAGAAAGGAATCAGTTCCCCAAAGTAATAACAAAAAACTAGCTTTTGATAGCAACCAAGAAAAGGATGAAACCTCAGCTACTTGGCTTAATAGATTAAAGAGGAACTTCCAATTATACTCCAATATAGACCCTGATAGCTCTGAAGTCCAAGTACTTCTAAAAGTGCAATTTGTTACAAAATCGTGGCCAGACATCCGGAGAAAGTTAGAGAAAATGGAGGACTGGCAGGAGAAGGGAATAAATGAACTATGAAAGGAAACTTTAAAGATATATTTAAGGAGAGAGGAAGAGAAAACTAAAGCTAAAGCTAGAATCATGGTAGCTATAGCCAGGGAAAGTCTAGGGGCAAACAGGTCAGCGGGGACAACCATCCAGAATCAGTGAGGGTGGACAGAAGTCCTCCTTTGAAGCATCCAAAGATAAACCTATACTACCTCCAGGGGTGGATACAAACAAGAGACCAGGGGCACCACTGAGCAGCAGGAAATGTTATCATTGTGGAGAGATAGAACGCATAAGAAGGGATTGCAACAAACTCTCTTTTGATGAGGCAATTGCAAAAGAACAAGAGGCTCTCGAGAGACTTCTGAGGGGTGACGACTAGGGGTGTCAGGGGCTTTACATGTTAGGGGACCCAATGTACCATCAGTAGGAGCCCCTAGTAAACTTTGAGTTGAGTCCACAAAGTGAAGAATTTGAATTTTTAGTTGATGCTGGAGCAGATAGATCAAGTAGAAAGGAATTACCTGCAGGAGTGATGACTGAGAGAAAGGTCTGTGAGGTGATGGGAGCAGAGGGAAAATTGTTTAGAGCCTCAATAGTTGAAAAATTAGAAATTAAAGGAAACGGAAGGCAGTGTGTGGCTGATTTTATTTATTTACCTAATCTAGAAAGTAATTTACTAGGAAGGGACTTACAGGTTCAATTAGGAGTGGGGATTATCGCAAAGGATGGGAGAATGATAGTCCAGATCATGAAATGGACATTGGGAGATAGAAAGCAGATAAACCCAGAGGTTTGGGCAGGAGAAGGAAAGAGAGGCTATCTAGGCATCCCACCAATAAGAATTCAAATGCAAAAAGAAATTCCTCCCAATGTCTGTTGAGGTTAAAAAGGGACTGACTCTGTGATTGAGCAGTTATTAGAGGAAGGTATCCTAGTGTGGAGAGATGGAATGTAAGAAAATAGTGTAAAAGGTAATCTTATCCCCCAATGAGTTGCAGCTGAACCAATTGCTAAAGATTAGAAACAGGCCCAGATCTTAACAAGCCATACCTGTATCCAATAAGAGTAAGTGCTAAAAAAGAGGGAGCTGAGTGAGAAGAGAGCTGCAATTTGTTGGCTGTGGGGGGAAGAGAGAGGGATTTGTTGACTGTGAAGAAGAGGAGTCAAATGACTACTTCAAGGACCAGGGACAGGCAGCACATAGAAGAGCTGCATTGTAAAGGAACTTCAAGGAGGTATGTGGCCCTGGAGATATGAAATCCCTTGCACTATAATGACGCTAGAATTTGTGCTAAGGCAACATCCTAGAGGCGTGTATGTCTCCCCACAACACCCCTATTTTAGCAGTCAAGAAGGCAGATGGAAAATTCTGGTTAGTCCAAGACTTAAGGGAAATAAATAAGAGAACTATAAGCAGGCATTCAATGGTCCCAAATTCCTACACCCCCTTGAGTCAGATCCCAAGGGAGCATGCCTGATTTACCATTAGAGATTTAAAAGATGCATTTTGGGCATGTTCTCTTGCTGAGGAATGTAGGGACTGATTCACATTTGAGTGGAACATCCAGAGAAAAGGAGGAAACAAAAATTAAGGTGGACACGCCTACCCCAAGGATTTACAGAGTCCCCAAATCTCTTCAGGCAAGCCTTAGAAGAGCTTTTAGAACAATTCACCCCTGAGAGTGAAGTACAAATACTGAAAAAGGAAGCTGGGTTGACAATATTAGTCACCACTATCTTTACATCATCTTGCTCTACCATAATGGCTTGGTATTTCAGGAACCTCTGTGGTGAAAGCCAGTGGCCACCCGTTACTTCCAGTACTGTGGACACGGTGTGGGACACTAGCGCAGTCATTTTCTGTCCCAGGGTAAACTTGTGTGCCTTCTGAATATTCAGCATGACTGCTGCTACAGCTCTGAGGCAACCTGGCCATCTTTTGGCTGTTGCATCTAGCTGCTTGGAGAAGTAAGCAACTGCCCTTCGGTATGGACCTAAGTCTTGAGCCAGTATTCCTAAGGCAATTCTCTGTTTTTCATGGGAAAATAGAAAGAATGGTTTACTCACATCTGGAAGTCCCAGGGCTGGACCTGACATGAGGGCACTCTTTAGCTGGTGAAAGGCCCTGTGTGGCTTCCTTTGTCCACTGGAGATCTCTGTTTCCATTAGCAATAAGAGCATAGAGAGGTTTGACAAGCAGTCCATAATTATTAATCTACAGCTGGCACTACCCTGCCATGCCTAAGAAGGTTCGGAGTTCCTTTATCGTCTGGGGTTTTGGGGTTTGGCAGATGGCTTCTTTGTGAGCCTGCCTTAAAGTCTGTTGCCCAGCACTCACCTCATAGCCCAGGTATATTACTTTCTGTTTCACTACCTGTGCCTTCTTCTTTGATACTCTGTATCTTTGGAGTCTTAGGAAATTCAAGAGGCTTACTGTCCAGGCCACACATGCTTCTCTCATCTGAGTGGCTATTAGAGGATCATCTATGTACTGCAACAGTTTCCCTTCCTGTAGAGCTTCCCAGGACTCCAGATCTTTTGCAAGTTGCTCCCCAAACAGAGTGGGGGGGAATTTGAAGCCTTGAGGAACACAGACTATGTGAGCTGGGTTTTGCACTGCTTTTAGGGCTTTCTCATTTGAGTGCAAAAATTTTCTGGCTGGCTTTGTGGATAGGGAGGCAAAAGAAGGCATCTCTCAGGTCTAAAACAGTAAACCAGATTAGCTCAGGTGTTAAACCAGTTAGTAAAATATATGGATTTGCTACCACAGGGTATAAATTCTTCATTAATTTATTGACAGCCCTCAATCTACTACTATCAGTTATTGGGCTGATTTCTTCCCTATCTTCTTTTCAGGGGGTACTGCTTAATTCTCACTGGTTGTTTTCTTTCTTTAAGCTTGATTACTATGGGGACGCATTCTTCACTTTCTTTGGTACAGCAGAGGCCCATACCCCTGAAAAAACTTGCTCTATTATCTCTTTACAAATTTTTTCTTAATTTCAATGGCTGTTAATGATAAGCTTAACATCTTTATATCATTTACCCCCAGAGTAACCTCTTCATTTGAGAATGTTCAGCGAATTGGGCAAATACACAAAAGCTCCTAAGTACACGTGTTACTTTAAAGGTTTACAAAAGTATGCCTTCTCAGACTGTCCAGTTGTTCTTCACATTACAACATAATCATTCTCTACAGGTACTAAAGCTTTATTTAAAACTGAATTTATGGCTCTTGTATCAACTAAAATTCCACCCTTTTCTTTCCTTCTGGTCTCACTGCCTCTCGCAGAGGGGTCTGCTCCCTCCTAGTCCTGGGTGAAATTGGACTGCTAAGAGGGGGATGGGTGCAAATGGGTATACCTTTGGAGCTTGAGTCTTCTTTTTTGGGGAGGTCTTCTTTATCCTCCTTTACTTTAGGAGGAGCCTTTAACAAGTTATATGTACTCATTTTGCGAGTTGTAATTGCTTTGCATTTCAGTATGATAAACTTTGCCTGACCAGTGGGTCCGAGGGCGGTCTGATCTCACAGTCCCTTTGCCATTCTTGGTGATTTCTTAAAACAAAAACACACCAACATACGGGACTATCTCATTTACCTTCCCATTTTAAAACAGCATTAACTGCAATGAAGTCTTATAAATATTTTTCTTTTCTGAGCTGCCTCTACTGGCAGCTTTCTCCCAAAGAGCCCCTCCCAAAGGGGCTAGGTCAGGAGCTTCTTTTCTCTGATTAGTTCTCATTATCTCCTTCTGCTTATACTATCTTGTTTCCACTCAAGCCTCACAGTGTCTTTTCTCAGATTTTCCTCACAACACAGACCTCCAGGTGGCAGGTATCTCAGGTTCTGAATTGGCTTGATCAGGAACTTGCAATTTACACTGAAGGCACAGAGCAGCAATATCAGCACCTCTGTATTGCACACAAGGTGCCAGCCTCTCAGTGCACTAAAAGCTCCCAGGAACTGCCTGCAGGCTATTCCTTTGGCGTTTATCACTTTGGAGTTTATCACTTAACCTCTATGTCGGCTTTTCTCAGTCTAAACTTACTATATTATCAGCTAAGTCTGATGAACTCATTCATCTCTTCTATCTAAACTCTGGTTTACAAAATCCTAGTATTTTCTAGTTCTCTTCCTGCATAATCTAATTCAAGCATTGTTTCTACTGACACTCGCTTTACTGCCTTGCAACAGGCTGTGGTTGTTACAGCAAAAAGTTTGATAAGCCCACAAACACAGACAGACACACACATACACCACCTCTCTAATCTCAAATTCACAAGAGTCAGGGCTTGAATTGCTGGGGGGGAATTCTTGGAATTCCTTTAATTTGTTTTACTACAGTTAAACATCAATTACCATACTGTAGCTCTTTTTTGTAAAATGCTACACTTGTTGCAAACAAATACCTTAAACTTCTACAATAGCTACTGTGGAAGATTTTTTGCAGGACTGGCTTGCAAGTAAGGGACATAGCAGGGAGGATTAGCTGACAGAGAGCACGTATACAGGCCTGACAGTCATCAGTCAGTGTCCAATGGTAAAGCTGGGTCATAGTGACCTTACTGCAACATGAAGAGGTAGGAGGATAGTACCTTGCCAGAATAGTGAGATCAGTTTCAATAGTTTACAATAAAAACCTAGAAGATTGTAGAAGTAGGTGTAACTAGATGATAAGTAAACTAACCAATCCTGAGGTCAGCTTTTGCAATATGTATGAAGCTTATTAAGAAATGTATTTAACCTGCTGTATTTGCCTAATAAATCGAGACAAAGATGATCAAATGATGTCTGGTCTCCCTTCATCCCGACAAGCTACTATACAATTTGAGCATCAAATTACCACAATGTGGGGGAAGAACCACACAAACTCACTGGGAAAGGGCATATCTCTCAAAGTGCCCACTTTTCTTAACACAACACAGACAACACAGCATACAATACTTCAGCATTTACGTACATCAGCTTTTTCTGGTTCTCACACACCCTGGACACAATCAAAATAACAGCACACAGTAAAATTCTAGAGATCAAGTCTAACTACCAGGCAGAAGAAGAACTCCCTGAGCTCGTACTCACGGTTAAAATGTGCTCCATCTACACAAATCACTACTTCTAAACACAATAAATACTTTCACCGACATTTCTCCACTTGTTCCACTTCTCCGCAGGGCACTCCCTGCCCTCACAGCTCGCCTGGCCGGTGCCTCTGGCCCCACTCGGCCCTGTCAGTTGCGGGTAGAAACCCCCCCACACTGTAGATGTACTCCCTTTGTACACCATGCACTCGCACGATTACAAACCCACTAACATTAATTGCACAATGCATTAACTATACAACAATACAGTGTCCAGACACCACACACACACACGCGAGTCCACTCAAACCCACCCCCAGGGTTGCTAGCGGCCGCTCTATCAGACAGTGAACTCTCCTCTCCCAGTTGCTCTATTGACCAGGCCACAGGCTGAGCACTCAGATGTCTCTGAGTGACTTATTCAACCTTCCTATCCCCCGGGGCCCTCTTAATACATACCGAATCCTCTGCACACCAGCAGGTCCTTGTCTGTCTCTGCAGGAGGCAAGCTGAGACGAGCAGAGCTCCTCCTGGAAGATCTTGGGGCGCACCTAGGAGGGTCTGTTTATCCCTTCTGCCCTACGGGGACAGAGATGGTCCCTTCATGGTCAACAGAATGTTTTGAGGAAAAGTTTGAAAACTCTACAACTTGTGAAAGTTGTAAAGTCGGTATGTTTATTGCAGCACTGGACGCATGCAGGGATTACTCCCCTTAAAAGGCATGCGTATTTCTGTGAACTTCAGGTCTCTTTTTATGGCTCTCTCAAATACATATGCATATAATTTCACAACAGGTTCATACATATTCATTCTACTGATTTCATGTGACACTTGCTACTAATTCTTCAGAAGGAACTCTTGTGTCAGGTTGCCTTGCTCTGTCTGCTCTCTTCTTCCCCCCTTTATCTCTTGTCTTTTGGCTGAAGCAGTCTCTCTAAGCACAGGCCCTTCAAGAGAGCAGGCAGTGAGACTAAACAGCAAGCTACAGACAATTCAAGGATGGACATTTCACCTAAATCAAAATGGATTTCTACCCTGGAAAATTTCTACTCTGTCTCACAGGTAAGTATCCCACAGCGCCGCCGGTGTCCAGGGGGGCCCCACTAGGATCTGGGTGGTCTGGGCACCTGCAGGTGACAGGGAACACCAGCCTTCCAGGGCCACAGCGCAGGGCTGAGGAGAACAGAGTGGGGCCATGGTATCCCCCGAGTACTCACCAGAGAGGCCGAGGGTTTGGGCTGGAAGGGAGAAGGGACAGGGCTCAGTAGTGGTGGCAACATAGAGAGAGTGGCACCCAGGTTAGGGTGTCTCCAAACTGTCCCTATGGGGACATCAGTTCTTGTGGGAAAGTGCATGGCGGTGGCCCCAAAAGATTGGAAGAGGCCAGGGGTCATGTCTGTGTCTCAGCTACCCGTGCACCACATCTGTGTGGCACAGACACCTTGGGAACAGGGACACCAAGGCCACCGTGGGTTGAGGAAGAACATGGGGACACTGTGGACACCCCAGGCACAAGGACACCACGGACACAGCTCATGCTGGCCCAGGTCACCCCCAGCAGCTCATGATCCCATGCCCATGATCCCATCCCCATGGCCACATCCTCACGGTTCTTGTCCCCTTCTGTCCCTGCATCCCAGTTCCCTTGTCCCTATCCCCAGAGCTATCTGAGACTAAAGGTGCCAGTCCCCACATTCCTGCTCCCACATCCCCATCCCCAAATTCCTGCCCCCTGTTCCTGTCCCCAAAGCCACCCTACATCAGTCACAGTCCCGCCAAGGTCCACTGTGGGTAACATGGACTGGCTCTGCTGGCATTGGGGACCTCAGGGGACTCCGCAGCCCCCCTGTGCACCCTCCCCTTCCATCCCCAGGGTGTCAGGCCTGTGCCTGGGGCACTCACCCCACAGGAGCAGTGCCACCTTCCCGGCCATCCTGGTGTCCCCAGCTGGGTTTGTGGGGCAGAGTGGTTGCCAAATTATGGTTGGTAAATCGGTTCTTCTTCTACAGGAGGGTCAGTGTTTTCTACTGAGGTTTCTATGCTATTTACTGGAGCACTAAGGGCTTCTAAATGGTAAACTTCAGGAGGGGGAGATGAGCTTGAAATCAACTTGAGAACCATGCGTTTGATTAGTCCAAAAACAATGCTAACAACTACAACGACAATAAATAATATAAACAGTACTAAAACCACAGTTTTCAGAATAGATCCCAACCAGCCCGAGAGTCCCCAGCCTCTGAACAGTCCACTCAGCCAGTCGTCAGTTTCTCTCTTGATGTCGCTCACCATGGTTTTCATCTTGTCAATCGTGGCATGGATGTTCTCTGCTTTTGATGACAGGTTGAGGCAGCAGAGAACTTCAAATTCTTCACAGCGATGGTTGTGCAGAAGGAGCAGGTAGTCTATGGCTGCAAGAGGCTGTTGCTGTGGAGAGACACATGTGATCTTGTCCAAGGGCTTTGGCCAAGGTGGTCCATACGTTTGCTTTGGGCTGAGGGACTATCCAGGAGATCACTGGAGAAATGATTGCAAGTAGGACAAGGAGCAGGCTCAGTCTCATGGCGTCTTGAGACTGCACATGAACAGAGGGACCTAAACTGGTAAAAGGGAACTTGAGACAAACACATATTACAAATTATTCCAGATAGGAGGCTTAAATGGAATTTCCTCCAGAGAACGCACACGGCGTTTCCTTCTCCAGGCAGCATTAGCAACCTGGGGCACTTCTGAAGATTTCTCTGAGACTTTGGGAACATAGGGCCTTACCCATTTGGAAGGAACCCACTTTAAACCAGAGGGGGTGGACACACAGGCGTATCCACGTCCCCATGTAACCAATTTGTAAGGTCCCACCGTTTTCCAAGTCTCAGGGTCCTTTACTAAGACCGGAGGCTTTTCTTTTATCAGCATGTGATTGCTCCCCCCAAAGTGGCGTAGGATGGGTGGATTCAGGCTGTCAAAAGAACAGTTCAGAAAATTGATTGTGAACAGCGCTCTAGATAACCGGATGTGGGGAGGTTCTACTTTTAGAATCTGCTGTTGCTGGTCTAGGACTCTTTTAATATCACGGTGAGTCCTTTCTACTATGGCTTGGCCTGTAGGGGAGTAGGGGATGCCAGTTTTGTGCTCTACTCCCCATTGCTGCAGGAAGCTCCCGAATTCCTTGGATTTGTAGGCGGGCCCATTATCAGTTTTCAACTCCTTGGGGATGCCCATGAAAGAAAAAGCTTGTAAGAGGTGCTTAATGGCATCAATAGATGATTCTCCTGTGTGGGCAGAAGCATAGACCGCTCCAGAAAAGGTATCTACACTAACGTGAACGTATTTCTGCCGTCCAAATGACTGTATGTGTGTAACATCTGTTTGCCACAGTTCACAGCTGTTCAATCCCCTTGGGTTTGCTCCTGTACTCACTGTAGGGAGTGCATGTTGTTGGCAATTTGGGCATGTGTGCACAATCGCTTTGGCCTGTTCTCGAGTGATATGAAACTGGTGAACCAGGCCAGGTGCATTTTGGTGGAAGAGCTGGTGGCTGATTTTTGCCTGTTCAAAAACATTTGGGAGAGTGGCCATCACTGCAGGTGCAGCAAGAGCATCTGCTCTTCTGTTGCCTTCAGCAATAAACCCGGGCAAGTTAGTGTGTGACCTGACGTGCATCACATAAAATGGTTGCTCTCTGTGAGTGACTAGCTTTACAAGTTTTGAGAGCAATTCGAAAAGTGCGATGTTAGACACTTCTTGCAGTATAGCTTGATCTGCTCTGGATACTACTCCTGCCACGTATGCAGAATCTGTAATCAGGTTGAATGGTTCTGAGAATTTTTCAAAAGCCCTAACAACTGCAGCCAATTCTGCAACCTGAGGTGAGCCTTCCACCTCAGCAATGTCCGTCTCCCACTGCTGGGTTTGAGGATCCTTCCAAGTCATAACGGACTTGTGGGACCTCCCGGACGCATCTGTAAAGACAGTCAGAGCCTTTTTTAAAGGTCTCCTACTTAAAGCACTCTTCAATTTCAGCGTGAATTGAACATCTTGTTCAAACATTTTGTGGGCAGGCCGCTGGACAGAAATTTGTCCTGAGTAGGAATCTAGAGCAAACTGCAACACTTCATTTTCTTGCAACAATTGTTCGAATATTTTCATAGTATTTTGTCCTGATTTAAACTCAACTGGAATGTGAATGCACTCAAAGTCACATCCTGCTAGCGCCCTGATCCGGGTCCTTGCTTTCCGGATCAGTTCTGCTACTAGCTCTTGGGGCTTTGTCATTCTCTTGGACCTTTTGTGACTGAGGAAAACCCATTCTATGATCAAGAGTGAGTCCCTCTGGTCCTGGTCCTTTTTAGGTGTATTGTTTGGCTTACGTGTTTGTTTTTCATCCCATTGGAAAATTATTCCATGGAGATGTGGCAACTTACCTAGGATGAAAAATTTGAATGGCAGGTCAGGCCGACATCGGTGGGCCTGTCTTGTGGACATTGCAATCTGAACCTTTTCTAGAGCTTTCTGTGCCTCTGGGGTAATAGACCTAGGAGCACCCGGATCCTCTCCCCCTTTCAAAAAATTGAGAAGAGGGTCAAGGTCTTCGTTAGTCAGACCTAGCCATGGCCTTACCCAATTTAAGGACCCACACAACTTGTGGGCATCCGCAAGGGTTTTTATGTTCGGGTTGATTTCTAGTTTTTAAAGAACAATGGTCCTATTTCCAATTTCTAAGCCCAAATATTTCCAAGGTGGCATCTTTTGAATTTTCTTTTCTTGGAGCTCGAACCTTGCAACAATCAATGCATCGATCGTTAGGTCAAGCGCATGTGTGAGTAAATCATCATTGGGGGCACACACAAGGATATCATCCATATAATGATGGATGATGGCCTTTACTGCGGCTGCACGCACTGGGGACAACAGGGAAGAGACATACCGCTGGCAGATCGCTGGCGAGACTTTTAGGCCCTGAGGCAGAACTTTCCAATGATACCTTTTCATAGGGGCTTCCATGTTGATGGTGGGGACCGAAAATGCAAAACGAGGCGCGTCGTCGGCATGTAAAGGGATTTGAAAGAAACAATCTTTTATATCAATAACAGCTAATTTCCAATCCTGTGGAAGCATTGTTGGAGATGGCATACCAGGTTGGGGAGAGCCCATATCTTCAATAACATTATTAATTTGTCGGAGGTCGTGGAGGAGCCGCCATCTCTTTTTGTCAGCCTTCTGGATGACAAACACTGGAGAGTTCCATGGGGACGTGGTCTCCACAATATGACCCTTTTTCAATTGCTCTTCCACTAGCTCCTCGAGCGCCTTTATTTTTTGTTTACTGAGCGGCCATTGTTTCACCTGAACTGGTTTGTCTGTTTTCCACTTCAGTTTTTGGGCGCAGTGCTGTTGTTCAATGATCCCTATACAAAAATCCTGTGGAGAGTCTGGAATATCAATTGTGACACCCCACTGGGCCATTAAATCTCTCCCCAACAATGGTTCTGAATAATCTAAAACAAATGGACGGATATTTGCCAATTGTCCGTTTGGTCCCTCAACTTGGATGACGCTCTTGGATTGTCTTGCCAATTGCATGCCTCCTACCCCCTGAACATGACCAGCCACATTTTGCAAAGGCCAATGTGCTGGCCATTCTCGTGTTGGAATCACTGTGCAGTCTGCACCAGTGTCTACAAGCATCTCGATGCGTTTTGACTCCCCACCCCCACTGACATTACACCAGACTTTGGGTTTGTCTTTCCCAATAACTTGGACCCGGGCGACTGTGGGCCTTTGTTTCTCGGTGCCTTCAGGTAAGCACGGCACAGGGATAGCTTGGGCAATAATTTGACCTTTGGGAAGAAACAGGGGTGGGTGGAAACAGTGCAGCCCGAGAACGAATTGCTCAGAATCTGAAGTGGTCACTCCTGGAGCAATTTCGATCTCACGTGGTGTGTGTTTGGTGTCCCCAAAGACGAGATACTTACAAGGAATCTTATGCAAAGTACCCTTCTGTTCCGGATTGACAGAGACAAAATGCCAGTCAGTGTCTTCCAGGTGGAGTGATTCTGTCAGTTGCAACCTGTAAGGCTCATTGATAGAAGATGCGGTTAACATAGGTTCACTTAAATCATAGCAAAGGTCATTTTGTTTCACTTGCAACAATGGATTAGCAGACCTTGTCTTTGAAGCATCTGCTTCACGTACAGAAATATTAACATTACCGCGCACTTGGTTTCTTTTGCTCCCCTTATTCCCTTGGCCTGCTCTTTTTGTGTCAGCACGCCTGACAGGCTGGCGCTCTCCCTTCAGTTTTTTTGTTGTTGTTGACCCCCTGGGAGTGCTTGTAGTTCTCCCCCGTTGCTATTTATAAACTCATCAAATTGCCTTTTCAGGGGGCACTGGCTACTCCAGTGCCCAAGGTTATTGCAAAGCAAGCATGGCTTTGTGGGGTCAACCACTGCTGGTCTTCGCTGCTGCCCAGGGTACTGCTGTGCTGAGGGAATGGGTGCAGGGCTGGCAACGGCGACACGCTGAGGGAGTCTTGGCAGCAGCTTTGGTCTGGTGTCTTCAGCAACACTCATCAGAGGCACTTTCCTGTTACAGACTAGAAGCATATCTTTTAGTGTAGGGGGGGGTTCTAGGGGAAGACTCAAAATTGCTGCTCGACACTGTTCATTTGCATTTGTAAATGCCATTTCCTCTAAAACCTCTTCCCTTGCATTCTCTTTTTTAACTTGTATCTCAATAGCTCTAGTTAACCGTTCTACAAATTTCAAAAAAGGCTCTGATGGTAGCTGCTTGATCTTACTATAAGGCTCTAAAGGCCCCTCAGGTTAGAGGGAAAAGAATGCTTTTTCAGCTGCATCTTTGACTTTCTCAAGCGTTTCTACAGGGATTGCAGTAGCTTGGGTTGAGGGTGAAGACCACTGGCCTTCACCAGAAAGATGCTCAATGGTAATTGGTATGCCGTTGGTATCTCTTGCTGTGTTTGGATCAGCCTGCAAGCTTGGGAGAGCTTCTTTTAGCAGTTGTTTCCATGCTAATTCCCATAATTTGAATTCTGTGGAAGTCATGAGACATGAGAAAAGCTGTTTTAAATCATGTGGGACCACCACAGTTCTACTTAGTTCAGAATTTAAAAGGCCACGGAAGTATGGGCTGTGTGGCCCGTACTCTTTATGTGCCTTGCACACTTCTTTAATCAATTGACGTCCAAAAGAACTCCAATTAGCAGTTGGGGCTGCTCCCCCTTGTGCTGCAGGCTGATACGTAACAGGAGCGAATGACAAAGTGGGACCCTGCATTGGGTCTGCAGTTTCCTGCCCTGTATCGCTTAAATCGGAAGCATTGGGAACACCGATACAGCTGGGGGGGGAAGCAGTGGGCGTGCCTTCACCGTGGGAACCCGGGGAGGGGGCGGGGACGCAATGGGCACAGGGGGCGGGGACAGGGACTGAGCAGGGGGCGGGGATACCGTGGGAACAGGGGGCGGGGACAGGGACTGGACAGGGGGCGGGGACACCTGGTGACATCATGTCAGCAGACGCCCCCTGGGAGGAGTAGAGGGGCGGAGCTGAGGGTACAGCAGATAAGGTGGGGGGAGGGAAGGTGTCACGAGGGGCAGGAGGGGAAGGGGATGGGGAAGGAATTTTGGGATGTTTAAGAGGATCTTGGGAAGAAGGAGACCAGGTATGGCATGGTGCCACGTGGCATCCTTCATCTTGTGGAGCCCCTAGGGACTGGGGGCTAGATTGGGGATCACTGCTCTCTGAAAAGCTAACACGTGCTCTGGGTTTCAGAGCAGGGGACACAGGGTTTTGGGAAAGGTTCCACGCAGTCTGGCCAGGACTTTGTGGAACTTGGAACTCTGGCATTTTAAAGTGCTCAGGGAGTCGACTTCCCAAAGCTTGAGCAGAGTGTGCTCTTTTTAAAATACCAAGTTTTGGGGTGCAGGGTTTAGAGCTGGGGGGGGGAGAGACAGGGAGAGCAGAGGTACATTGCTTGATATTTGGCTTTTTCTCTAATTCCCTTTGTTTGAGCAAGGCTGTTCGAACTTGTAAACTCCAGAACACGAATTTAGCGGAGGATGTATGTCCTGATTGTCCTAAACTTATCAATTCGTTTCCCACTTTATCCCAAAATTGAATATTGTGGACTTCTTCAGGGGAAATTTGTGGGAAGTGTAGAAAAAGCCATCTTACAAACTGTTTCAATTTTCCTTTAGAGAACTTTACATTTCCACAAACTAAAATTCCAACAATATGATAATACACTCCTTTATGTGTTGTACTTAACTTAGTGCCCATGTTGGATGTTAAAAGCACAATACAAAATCCCGCCGACCAAAAACTTAGCTAAATCAGCTACCGATTCTTACAAAAACCACGGTTACGAAGCAATAACGAGCAGACTTTAGCTTTGGACAATGCAGCTGATTACACTGCTTTTAAAAATGCCGCGGGCAGCAGCGCAGAATCGGAATCTTTCCTGCCGCAGCAAGGGAGAGACAAAGCCTCTCCTGCCGGCTCCACGTGGCGAAACCGTAACCGGGGCGGCGCCGCGCCGCGTCTAGAGAGACGAGAAAGCACCCCCCGCACGCCGCGCTGCGAAAGCGAGCCCCCCACACCGAGAGAGAGAGCAGCCCCCCCACGCCACGTGTAGAGAGCCCCCCCCGCGCCACGTGTAGAGCAGCCCCCCCGCCGAGAGAGAGCCGAGCACGCTGCTTTGCTAAGCTGGGGGAGGGGCAGGGAGTGTTCTCCCGCTCCTCTACTGGCACCGCGAATTTATAAAAGTAGCAAAAGCACACTACAGAGAGCTAAGTCTAACAAAGTAATTGCTTTCGGCCCGCAGGCCTGCGCAGCGTATGCAAAGGCAAAAAGAAACAGAACTCACGGCAGAGACTGTTTTTAGAGCTTCTACCCCCTCTAAGGAGTAGAAATACTCACCGAAATCGAGGCTGTTGCTGGCAAAGTCGGGCAGGGTGTTTTCACCGGAAAAGGACCCCACGGGCGAGGGGCTCCCCTATTCTCCTCTGGAAAATTTGCTCACCAGAAAGGAGCTGCACTTTCCAGAGGTGCAGAGCGTTCCACGAAACTTCTTGTGGGATCGGTCCCAAGTCTCTCTGGAGAGCTATGCAGCCAAAGCTCTTCCAGTGGATGCTGAGCTGCCTAAGAGCTTTTCCGAGGTTCTGAGGTTCTTCTGGGGGTGCAGACTCGATCTGCCGCACGTTGGGCGCCAAATATTGGAGTATTATTCCAATATTACCGGATAGCACGTGTCTGGGCTTGTCCGGCCCTCGCTGCTCGGCCAAAGGCAGCTGCTGTGGTTTTCCGCCACAGAGATCCCTCTGGCTAGTTAGGGGTTGCAGCTAGACACTGAGAAGTCCAGGCTGGTAGAAACTCAGGTTTACCTCGGTGATAGTCCTTAGGCTAGGTGAAGAACGAAAGGAGTGGATTCTACCGCAGGGTTTAATCCAGAGCTTTATTCCAGGATCATAGATGTCTGAATATGGTAACAGCTACAGTAGAATGAATACCGCATGGTGCCCAGGTCCTTTTAAGCTCAGGAAGAGGGGGAGGGGAGAGGATAGGTGAGCTACCAACCAGGTGGGAGAGGGCGAGTCTCAGGGGACAATAACACTTGGACAGGCCAATGACCCCAGGGCTGAGGGGCATCTTTGAACTTCTACCAATCACACGACGCTCTTACTGGACTGTTAAGTTTGATGGACATCACTTAGGAAGAGAAAGGGGGAGGGGAACAGGAAAGCTATACCTGGGAAAGGACTGGGAGTCTGAAATGGGAGATTGCAACACACTGCAACAGTTGGTTCTGTACTGGTTTATAAATTTCCCAGTAAAGAGCTGTTATTCCTTTTACTACATTTTGGCCTGAAAGCCCCATAATCTTTGAAATGAAAAAAATGTTTTATGCATGGGTCTTCTTTGCATTCCAGGAACGTTCCCACATAGATATTTCTCATTTCAATGAGTTGCCAAATCCTGAGTTCCAGTTTGGATGGGACGGACACCCCAACAGGAGACAGGGTCATACACTTGGCTACCTCATGCTCTGCCTTTTAAGCTAGTTGGGCCACCAAGGGCCCTCTCCCCAGCTGGCACTTCTGACAACCCGGCCACTCAGGAGCTGGCTTTGGCAGAGTGTCACACTGTCCCCAGTGTGCCACAACTGACAGACTGATGGACAGATGGGCCCTGTCTCACCAAAAGCAAGGCCTGACCCACCCCTGCCACACACAGGTGTTCCAAATGTCTGCAGAAATCATACTTTTCCTGTCTCTGGCACCCTGCCCTGTGCCATGGCCTGATCCTGCCTGCCCTGGAACCCACACAGGGCCTTTGTGACATCCTTGTGTAGGGAACACAGCAGAGGAGGGGTTTTGGGCAGGGAAGAAGAGAATCCAGAGCCTCCTGAAGGCTGCTGTGGCCATCAGGGCAAGGAAGGCCCAGAGCTCTGCCAGGTTCCTCTGGTGGAAGAAACGTGCTGTGGAAAATGTCTGGGGTTTGATTCTTTTTGGGGGCTTTCCATAGAAATTGTTCCTTTTGTGACCCTTTGGACTCTGAACCTTGTTGCTGTTGCTGTTGGTTTTATTCTCTCTCGTTGCTGTTGCAGGAAATTGTTCTTCTATCAGTCCTTCGGGATCTTTGTACCCGCACAGGGACAAAGAGGGGCAGTTTTGGTGGCAGCACACACACTTGTGGGTGCCCATGGGTGGGGACCCCCAGTGCCCCCCAGTTCCCCCAGTGTCACAGCACATTCCCATAGATGTCACTGGGTTCCCGTGGTCGCCCCTGGGGTCCCTGCAGTTCCGCGTAGGTCACCTGGGGATCCTGGAGTCTGGTGGCACGGGGGGACGCTGCGAGAGACAGGGGCTGTGGGTTCTGAGTGGGGTGACACTTGTGGGTGACGTGTCCCTCTGTGTGTGTCCCCCCCATACTCACCCGCTGCCCTCTTGGTGACCATGACATGGGTGTACAGCACCTCCCCCTCCTCTGGGGTGGCTGGAGAATCTGGGGGGGGCCTGAGGGAATAAAGGGGATGTGGGGGAAGGAATGGGAGGTCTTGGGGTTTGGGGTGAAGGTTAGAGGGTTGTTTGAGCCCCCCACTCACCTTTCCTGATTCTTCCTGGCAGCTGCAAAGGAAAGAGGGGAGGGGTGACTATGGGGTTCCTGGGCCCTGAGCCCTCTCAGGAATCTGAATGCACACGAGACCCTCAATTTACCACAGGATCCCTAAGAATCCTTGAAGTCTCCCAGAATTAATGAACTTCCACAGTGCCCCCGACCAACTCAGCCTCAAGACCCCAAAGCCCGGCAGGGACAGAAACCCCTCAAACGCTCCCAGGGCCCCTGAAAGAACACCCAACATCCCTGCAGGAGCCTCCAGCACCTCCCCAAAGCCCTACAGGACCCCCAGACAAGGTCATAATTATGGAGCTGTGTGTGCTGCCATTTTGTTCCCCAATTCTGAGGTCCTCAACAGCTCCTTGGGACCCCTGCCCCCCATTGTCACCCACCCGCAGGGTGCCACCGGTGCCAGGCCACAATGACACCCACGAGCAGGAGCAGGAACAGAAGGCCCCCACCGACCCCAGCGGCCACTGCAATAAACAGAGGGGGACACATCAGGGTCATCCATACCCCTGGGGGTCCTGCACTCCATGGTGATGCTGTGTGACCCCACCTGTTTCCCTGTGTGTCCCTGTGTCCTGCGGTGTCACCTCCAAGACACCAGGGGTGATGGTGGCATTGGCCACAGGCACTGTGGGGACAGAGACAGGGCTGAGGCCACAGGGAGGGGCTGGCAGCCGGTGTGGGGGGATAGGGACGGGTGGGAATGAGTGTGATGGGGGATGTCAGAACTGGGGTCACACCAGAGAGGGGTGAGGGGACAAGGGGAGAGGTGGAAGGACACAAGAAAGATGTGATGGGGGGCAAAGAGGTACCGAAGCAGGTGGCCTGAGCAGGCAATGGGGGCTCCCCGTGCCCATCCCTGCACCCACTGCCCACCGTGACACGGAGCCAGGTGCTGCTCTTTTGCACAGGCACCCCCTCAAGGCGCACCTGGCAGCTGTAATTCCCCAAGTGGGAGACTCCCACGGCAGGCACCAACAGCTGTGGGGACCCCTGTGGGCCCCCCACCACCTGCCCATCCCGGTAGAACACATGCAGGAGTGGGGCTTGGGGCCGCAGAGATCTGGGGGTGCTGAGGCAGCTGAGAGTCAGGGGGGACTCCTTGGTGGGTTTCGGGGAAACCTCAAGCACCGGCACAGGGGAGAGCTCAGGGCAGGAGAGAGGAAGGGGATTTGTGGCCCTGAGTTTCTGGGGAAGGCCTGTGGGGATGTTTGGGATCAGGGCTTCAGGGTGCTCACCATGCACTTTCACTGTCACCGGCACTGACTCCTGCCACCCCCAGGATCCCACCTGGCCCTTGCAGCTGTAGTGGCCACTGTGGTTCAGCTGCAGAGGGGACAGGGACAGCTGGGTGCCATTGGGGAAAACCCTCAGTACCTCTTCCTCATGGTAGAAGGACACCGAAGTGATCAGTTTGTCTTGCCAGCTCCGGCAGCGCAGTGTCACTGTTTCCCCCTCCAGCAGCACCCGGGCCGGCACCTGCAGCACCAGCCAGGCTGGGGGACAGGGGGGTCCTGTCACATCTCAGGGATCTGGAGGGTCCCCATTTCACCAGGACCTCCCCATTGGGTCACACCCAGTGCACCAGGGGTCGCCAGTACCCCCAGGGTTTCGCCCACACTGGGATGCTCTGGGATATCCCCACAGCAGGGGACGGGCTCTGGTCACACCAGGAGGGGACCCATGGAGCTGAGCCCACCCAGAGCCCTTGGGGTCCCAGCCTGGGGAAAACCAAACCTCCCTCACCATCTGAGACGTTTATGGTGGGGCTGAGCCCACTGCCGGGTCTGTCACACTCATAGGTGCCACTATGGGTGACATTGAGGCGGTCGCGTCCCAGTTGCCACCTGCGCCGCCCGTTCCTGTACCAGGTGGTGTCACCAGCGCTCCCCGAGCCCTGGCAGGTCAGTGCCACCCGGTCCCATTCCACCGGCGGTGTCCAGGGGGGCTCCACGAGGACCTGGGTGGTCTGGGCCCCTGCAGGTGACAGGGGACACCACACTGCCAGGGCCACCTTGGGGCTGGGGACAGTGGGGTGGGGACATGGCATTCACCGAGGACTCACCAGCAAGGCCGAGGATCTGGGCTGAAAGGGAGAAGGGACAGGGCTGGGAGGGGGTGGCACTGCAGGAACAGTGGCACAAGGCATGGGGTGTGGGGTTTCTCTGAAACATCTCAGTGGGGGCTTTGGTGTGGCACAGAGGTCTCCAGGACAGGGACACAGCAGCCAACACATGCCCAGGCATGGGGACCCTGTGCTGGCATAGGTCACCTCCACCAGCCCCACAGCCACAGCCCCATGGCCCTGTGCCCATGCTCCCATTCCCATGGCACCTGTCCCCATGGCCCAAGCACATGATACTTGTCCCCTTGTCCCTGTCTCTGCATCCTTCTGTCCCTGTCCCCGCAGCTGCCCCAGCTACAAGGTTCCTTCTGCCACATCCTTGTCTCCACATTTCCATCCCCCTGTCATGCCATCCCAGTTCCACTCATCCTGTCCACAGGGCCACCCCACAACTCTGGTCACACTGGGCTGCATGCCCTGCTGGCATTGGGGACCTCTGGGGACCCCACAGCCCCCCTGTGCACCCTCCCTTCCCCATCCCCAGGGTGTCAGGCCCATGCCCAGGGCACTCACCCCCCAGGAGCAGCACCACCTTCCCGGCCATCTCAGTGTCCCCAGCCATGTGGACTGGCTGTCACTCACTGCTGTGGCCACCACTCCCCTGGCTGGCGGCTCTTCGGATGAAGGGGAAGGAAGCGAGGTCACATCCGTCCCCACATAGAGGTGGCCCTTGGTGGGACAGGGTGGCCACAAGCTGGGCACAGGCTGGGGACAAGGGTAGGTGGGACAAAGTGGGACATGGGGTTCTCAGGAATGGGGGGCTCAGTGGGTTTGGGGACCCAGGGCTGGGTGTCTAGGGCAATGGGGGTCCCAGGGATGGGGTTCCTGGGGAATGGGGGGGCTGAAGAGGGAGAGTCACTGGGGAGGGGGGGTGCCATGGGAATGGGGGTCCCCAGGGCCTGGGGGACTCAGGGATGGGAGTCCCAGGGGAATGTAAGCTCCAGGATTTGGGGTCAGGAGATGGGGGTCCTCAGGATGAGGGTGCCGGGGGAATCGGGTGCCCTGGGAGAAAAAAGGCTCTGGGGAAAGGGAGATTTCAGGGGACGTAATGAACAGGAGAGGGTTCCTGGGGAATGGAGTCCTGGGCCATGGAGATCCTGGGGAATGTCCTTACTGGGATGCAGGTCGCAGGAAAGGGAGGATGGAAGGAATGGGGCTCCCATGATTGGGATCCCTGGGGAATGGGGGCGCCAGGTATGGGCAGTGGCTTGGTGAGCCCGTGGGTCAAAGTTTCTTGCCTGGGTGCCTCAGATTTTTGGGTGACCCAGGGCCCAGCAAAGTTCCCCCAGGGTGCTTGTTTTTTGGGAGGGTCACCCCAGGTAGGTTCCCAGACCAAGAAGGTCTGGGACTGAGTCCTTATATTTCCTCTTTATTTCCATGTAGATCCTCTTTATTTCCATTTCCATCATTTTACTCTTCAATTTCACAAACCCCAGTTCATGCCTTGATGATTCTGTGGAGGCCATGAGCAGGAAACGGGTTGGAGGAAGCCCAGGGTGGGGGAAGCAGGGGTGAGGGGTCTGCAGGGAGGGCTGGGGAGGCTGTGGGGGATGGGGGTGTCAAGCTTCCCCCCCCCGCTAACATTTTCATTTTCCTGCAGAAGAAGGAAGAGGCTTTTTGACACGTTTGTTACTCTGGGGGTGGGTTCTTTCCTGGGGGGATCCTGTCCCAGGGGGGACACATGCTGGGCAAGGGTTTCCTGTCCTGGGGCATGGAGGGTCTGGAGGGTGGCCAGACTTCTCCCTCCTTCCTCGCCCCCTGCTGGATCTGAGCCGGCAAGAGCAGCTTGGAAATGGAGCCCAGGGAAGGAAGGAGCTCCCAAACTCCTGCTCCTTGAAGCCAGTGGCCATCCAAGGGTGGGGCCCAGCCATGGCCCAGCCCCACTGCACAGGGATGGCCATTGCCCAGCCCTGCTCTGGCCAGCCCCAGGTGGCAGCCAGGACCTGAGGGGCTCCCCCCCCCCCCCCCCCAATCCCCTTGGCTTTGATTCTGGCAGCTTTAGAGCTGCTGCAGAGGTGAGAATTCTGTGGGGGTAAAAGGCCTGCCTGTGGTTAGTTCAGCCCTGCAAGAAGCACAAAACCCAAAGGGAGCCCAAGCAGTGGCTCTGCGAGGCCCTTTGATGGTTTTCAGAGCAGGGCTGGCTGGAAAGCCCCCTGTAAGGGCAGCTGGGAGGGAACCAGCCCGGAAGTGCAGCAACTGATCATTTTGTCCCTTTGCCCAAGGGACTGAGAAAACAACAAAACTACTGCAAAGAAAACAACAATCTGCTCAACAACATAACCCGGACCCTCCTTCTTGAACAAAACCTGCAGCCTTCCGGAGCCTCCTGGAAGGAAGGTTTGGGTTCTGGATGTGCACACCAGAAGAGAGGGAAAAGTGTGGAAATATTGAGCAGGGGATGCACATGAAGGGCTGGGGAGCAGGGGTGTCACAGCAGGAGCAGGGAGTGCCCAGGCAGGGGTATTCAGGGCAGGCTGGAGTGGATTTACCAGGGAATCAGACCCTGAGGCACACACAGGCATTTCCAGAGATTCCTGTGCACTGTCCCAAGGATGGACAGAGCTTCTGCCCTTCCTCAGTGGGAAGTCAATCAAGTTTCAGGGTGGGAATGAGCAAAATGGGGAGAGTTCCTAAAGATGGCCTAAGAAAAGGCTTCATAATGGACTGGGTTTCTGCCCAGCAGGCAGGGAACAATCCCATGGAGCTCTTGGACACTCAAGGAGATTCCACACTCTCTGTTATCCACAAGGAAATGCTGCTGTGGGATGCATCAAGGGAATCCTAAAGGGAACCAAAAAGTCTATTTTCTTTGGGATTAGTTTGTGTTTTACTTGTGAGGGAGTTGTTGGGAGAGCAGTGGTTGGAAGGATTCTATAAACCAGACCAATGACCTCTTCTTTCTGCTGCAGGAAAGAGAAAGGGAATGTTGGCACCAAGCAGGCAGTGGGAGAATTCAGGGAGGGGACAGGGACACATCACCCACGCGTGTCACCCTCCACCCAGGTCCCCACAACTGATGTCACTCTCATGGCCCCCACAGGTGTCCCCTGGCCCTGCCCCACCTCAGGATTCACATGTGACCAACGTGGAGCTGCTGGGAACCTACAAGGGACAGTGAAACTCCAGTCACTCGATGATGTACTGTGACACTGGGGGCACTGAGGGGCACTGGGGGCACTGGGGGGCACTGGGGGCACTGGGGGGCATCAATTCCCATCAGGGGTCTCTTCTTCCTCTTCACAGCACCCCATGGGGCTCCTCATTCCCCCTCCCAGTGCCAGGGGGACACACGACCCTTTTAACTCTTACTGTACACAAAATGCAGCTTTTGATTAAACCATGTGAGAAACAAGGCTCACTCTTTAAAATTTGTAAATGATTAATAAGGGATAAAAGGGTCAGTAAACAGAATGCTGGGTGCTTGGCAACTGCCAGAGGCACACCGTTAACTACAACAATTCATCTTACATAACTTTTCATTGTATTGGTTAAATACATACTCAGCAAGGTTACACATATTCAAATATTCTTTCCAGTTTACATGCCCCAGGAATTCTTTTGCTTGGTTTGGCCCTTGATTCATTTTCATAAAGTACATGCCATACTGCAGAGTAAATTTATATCTTTTATGTTCTCACAAGGCCCCCCTGTTTTGTGGTTTGACAGTTCTCGATAAGCAAAGGGTCAGTGGTAAATTCCTCTTTGCAGTCTTTCTTTTGATGTTTTTTTACTTGCTAGTTTTCAGTGTGTTCTTATCATACAGATGAGATACTCCACCAGTACATTCAATCAACATTAGCTATTTCACAAAATTATCTGAGTTATTCTCACCATTGTCACTTAGTTACACAAATAAAGGCATTAGCTACTTCTGCAACAGTTAATGCTGTGATACACAACACATTGTCTCTATCTTGATATTTTGTGAGAGCCTAAACTATAATATATTTATCACATTGAAATATATATTCTACACAGGGATTAGGGTTGAAAGGCTGACAATCTGTAGTGTATCAAAAGCTGTAAAAAAGTGATTAGAAACTGTATTGTATCAAAATAGTTTGCAAAAACCAATATCCTAGGGAAAGCCAATGACTACATAATTATGAATAACAGGGAGAAGGTGAATTGAAGGGTTTATTTGACTCCTCCTTATCCTGCTCTGATTATGTCAGCAATAAATTCAATTCATATCTCTAAATCCGAGGCAGTTTGGCCCATGACAGGATTTGACGAGTGATCTCTCCTGTTCCTTGTCTCAACCCAGGAACCCTTTGCTCAATTTTCTCTCCCCATCCAGGTGCGGAGGGCAGTGAGGGAGCGGCTGTGGTGGGTGCGGGGCATCCGGCCACTGTCCACCCATGGCAAGGTGGGAAGGAGGAGGAGGGTCCAGGTCAGGTTATTGAGCAGATTGGTGTGGGATTTGCAGGAGTTCTGGAGGTCTCTCAGTCCCTTGGGGACAGGGACAAAATGATCAAATGATGCATTTCCAGACTGATTCCCTCCCAGCTGCCCTTGCAGGGGGGTTTCCAGCCAGCCCTGCTCTGAAAACCACCAAAGGCCTTTGCAGAGCCACTGCTTGGGCTTCCTTTGGGTTTTGTGCTTCTTGCAGGGCTGAGCAAACCACAGACAGGCCTTTTTCCCCCACAGAATTCTCACCTCTGCAGCAGCTCTAAAGCTGCCAGAATCAAAGCCAAGAGGGCAGGGGGGCCCCTCTGGTCCTGGCTGCCACCTGGGGCTGGCCAGAGCAGGGCTGGGCAATGGCCATCCCTGTGCAGTGGGGCTGGGCCATGGCTGGGCCCCACCCTTGGATTGACAGAGGTCCCCAGGATGTGCCACCCCTGGGACAGGAAAAAGCAGGTTAAAGTGTTGAGGGGGCACAGCCCAACACCTCCATCTCCCACAGCCTCCCCACCCTTCCCTGCACTCCCCGCTCCCAATTCTTCCATTCCCCTGGGTCCCCCCAACCCCTTCCCTGCTCAGGTGCTCCCTGAGATTGCTGAGCCGGGAACTGGGGGGGAGGGGACCTGGCAGAAAAGTGAGGAAAATAAGGAAAAAAAGAGAAATAAAGAGAGAAGAAATCAAGGGCATGGGAGGGCAAAGAAGCAGAGGACCCCATGTGATGCCTGCACAGGAAACCAGCACCCCGTGGGGGCAATGCTGTTCCCAAGTTCTGAGGCACCCAGGGAAGAAGATGAGATGCCTGTGCCCATCCAGCAACTGCCCAATCCTTGTACACCCCTTCCTATGGGATCCCAACAATGGGAGCCCCATTCCTTATATCCCCTCATCCCTGGGACCCCCATCCCATTAATGCCATTCCCCAGGATCTCCATGGCCCAGCCCCCCACTCCCAAGGAACCCTCTCCTGGTCATTCCATCCCCTGAAATCTCCTGTTCTCCAAAGCCTTTATTCTCCCAGGACTCCCCATTCCCCCGGCATCCTCACCCCGCGGACCCCCATCTCCTGACCCCAAATCCCTGGAGCCCACATTCCCCTGGGATTCTCATCCCTGAGTCCCCCAGGCCCTGGGGACCCCCATTCCCATGGCACCCCCATTCCTGGTCACTTTTCCTCCTAAGCACCCCCATTTGCCAGGCACCCCATCCCAGGGATCCCCCCATTTCCCTGGATACTCATCCCTGGCTCCCCAAAGCCCCTGAGCCCCCTACTCCTGGGAATCCCATGTCCCACTTTTTCCCACCCACCCTTGTCCCCAGCCTGTGCCCAGCTTGTGGCCACCCTGCCCCCACCAAGGGCCACCTACACGTGGGGACAGACGTGACCTCGCTTCCTTCCCCTTCATCCGAAGAGCCGCCAGCCAGGGGAGCGGTGGCCACAGCAGCGAGTGACAGCCAGTCCACATGGCTGGGGACACCGGGATGGCTGGGAAGGTGGCGCTGCTCCTGTGGGGTGAGTGCCCTGGGCATGCGCCTGACACTCCTGGGATAGTGACGGGAGGGTGCACAGGGGGGCTGTGGGGTGTCCCCTGAGGTCCCCAATGCCAGCAGAGCCAGTCCATGTTACCCACAGTGGACCTTGGTGGGACTGTGACTGATGTAGGGTGGCTTTAGGGACAGGAATAGGGGCAGGAATTTGGGGATGGGGATTTGGGGACAGGAATGTGGGGACTGGCACCTTTGGGCTCAGGTAGCTCTGGGGATAGGGACAAGGGAACTGGGATGCAGGGATAGAAGGGGACAAGAACTGTGAGGATGTGGCCATGGGGATGGGATCATGGGGATGGGATCATGAGCTGCTGGGGGTGATCTGGGCCAGCATGGGCTGTCTCTGTGGTGTCCTTGTGCCTGGGGTGTCCACAGTGTCCCCATGTTCTGCCTCAGCCCAGGGTGGCCTTGGTGTCCCTGTTTCCAAGGTGTCCGTGCCTCAGGGATGTGGTGCACAGGTGGCTGTGACACAGACATGTCCACCTGCCTTGCCAAATCTTTTGGGACCACCCCCGTGCACTTTTCCACAAGAACTGCTGTCCCCATGGGGACAGTTCTGGACAGTCCCCACACCCTGTACCCGGTTTGCTTCTGTCCCTACAGTGCCACCCGGCCCAAGCCCTGTCCATTCTCCCTTCCAGCCCAGACCCTCGGCTTTGCTGGTGAGTCCTCAGAGGATGTCATGTCCTCACCCCACTGTCCCCAGCCCATGCTGGCCCTGGCAGCCTGGTGTCCCCTGTCACCTCCAGGCACCCAGACCACCCAGCTTCTTATGGAGCCACCCTGGACGTCACCAGTGCTGTGGGACCTGGTGACACTGACCTGCCAGGGCTCGGGGAGCACTGGTGCCACCACCAGGTACAAGGACACGCAGCGCTGGTGGCAACAGGGATGCAACCGCCTCAGTGTCACAGAGACTGGCACCTACACGTGTGACAGATCTGGCAGTGGGCTCAGCCCCCCTGTGACAGTCTTAGATGGTTAGGGGGCATCTTAAATGATCTGGGTGGCCCCTGACAGGTCTGGATGGGCCCCACTCCGTGGGTGGCTTCACACTGCTGTGTGGCAGGAGCCTGTGCCCTGCACACAGGGACATCCCAGTGCATTCCAGTGCACCCCAATGTCCCCAGTGCCATGGGGACCCACCTCTGACCTATCTCAAGCCCCTCAGTAAGATGGGACCCTCCTGTCTCCTTTCCCACAGATGAGTTGGTGCTGCAGGTGCCAGCACGGGCGCTGCTGGAGGGGGACACGGTGACACAGCGCTGCTGGGCCCAGTGGAACAGCCCGGTCACCAAGGTGCGATTTTTCAAGGATGAGAATAATCTGACGAGGTCCCTTAATGTGACTGAGCTGTCCCTGTCCCTCCTTGTTCCAGATTTCAAGACAAGATGTATTCTATTGCCATCTGTTTGGCAGTTGTCTGGTGTCAAGTGAGCAATTCTCCTTATCTCTCTTCCTGAGTGATCATAATCAAGGTCCCTCAGCACGGAACATCTGCTGATAAGAAGTTATTGAATGTCATCACATGACTGATAAGAACTATAACATCCTGTTGTGAGATGCCCTGCTCAGAGTGAGGAGCCAAGCATTCCTACCCAAATATATCTGCGAAGATTCTGACACTCACAGGGCTCTTCTCCACTGGACTCCCCAGAGGAACAGCAGCTGCTTCTACTTCCATGCATCTGCGGAAGAAGAATACACCCCTTTTCTGCAGGACTCCCCTGCTCCAACCATGCCTGTCACTCCAGGAGGACTGCAGCTCCTTTTCCAACTGGACTGCTACCAACACCCTGACCAACAGCGTGTCAGGTTGAGTTCTGGATCTGACAGTGTTGTTCTGGTGTATTGCATTGTTTTATCCTTTTATTTTTTTCCCTTCCCTATTAAAGAACTGTTATTTCCTGCTCCCATGTTTTTTGCCTGAGAGCCCCTTATTTAAAATTCATAGCAATTTGGAGGGGTGGGGGAGGGTTTGCATTCTCCATTTCAGGGGAGGCTCCTGTCTCCTTTAGCAGGCACCTGTCTTTCCAAACCAAGACACACCTCCAGCTGAACCACAGCGGCAGCTACCACTGCAAGGGCTGGGTGAGATCCTGGTTGACAGGCTCAGCAGCAGTGACAGTGACAGTGCACAGTGAGCACCCCCACGGCTGGAACTCCCATCTCCTGACAACCCCAAAGACATTTCCCTATGCACTCTGAGTCATAGTCCTCACCTTTCCTCTCCTTCCCTGAACTCATTCCGGTGACAGTGTTGGAGGGTCCCCCAAGCCCACCAGAGGGGTCCTCCCTGACTCTCAGCTGCCTCAGCACCTCCGAACCTCCGTGGCTCCAAGCCTCCCTCCTGCACTCCCCTTCCTGTTCAACTGGGATGGGCAGGTGGTCGGGGGCCCGCAGGGGTCCCCACAGCTTTTGGTGCCTGCCGTGGGGGTCTCCCACTCAGGGAAGTACAGCTGCGTGTTGCCCTCTGACAGGGGGGCTGTGCAGAAGACCAGCACCTGGCTCTGCGTCACGGTGCACAGTGAGTGCGGGAATGGGCACGGGGAGTGCCCACAGCCTCCTGGGGTCCCCTGCCTGGGGACCTCCATGTCCCCCAGACACATTTCTTGGGTCTCCTCTCCTCTGCCCTCTGTCCCCTCACCCCTCTGCAGTGTGACCCCATCCCTGAAAACCCCCATCACACCCATCCCCCCCGCCCCTGTGGCCTCAGTACTGTCTCTGTCCCCACAGTGCCTGTGGCCAATGCCACCATCACCCCCGATCCCCTGTCACACCAGATGTGTGCAGGTCACAATGTGACCCTGTGCTGCTCAGTGCAGGTGGGCTCAGCCCCTGTCACCTTCACCTGGCTACCCAACAGGCAGGAGGTGGCCTGGGGTCCCCTCCTGCAGTTCGGGGCCACCAATGTGGGACATCCAGGAACCTACCAGTGCATGGCCACCAACCAGGCAGACAAGCATCGTGTGTTCCGGGCACTCAGCCCAGAGCTGGTCCTGGCTGTGAAGCAGCAGGGATACTGCAACCAAGGTGGGGTCACACAGGGTCACCAGGGAGTGCAGGACCCCTGGGGTGATGGGTGACCCTGATGTGTCCCCCTCTGTTTTTTGCAGTGGCTGCAGGGGTCAGTGTGGCCTTATTGTTCCTGCTCCCGCTTGCAGGTGTCATTGTGGCCTGGCACTGGTGGCACCGTGCGGGTGGGTAACAAAGGGGGGACAGAAGTTCCAGGGTGTGGTAGCGGCGCCCAGAATTGGGCAGTGCTTGGGTAGCAGCCAAAGCCCCAAAACTGTGACAGTGTCTGGGGGTGCTGTAGAGTTTGAGGAGGTGCTGGAGGGTCCTGCAGGGATGTTGGGGGTACTGTCTGAGGCCCTGGGGGTGTTTAGGGGGGTCTCTGTCCTTGCTGGTTTTTTGGTTCTTGAGGCGGATTTGGTTGGGAGCACTGGGGTTGTTCATGAATTCTGGAAGCCTTCAGGGATGCTTGAGGGTCCTGTGAGAAATCGAGGTGACCCCACAGTCACCCCTCTCCTCTTTCCTTTGCAGCTGCCAGGAAGAATCAAGACAGGTGAATGGGGGGCTCAAATCACATTCTCCCCTTTTACCCCAACTCCCAAGACCTCCCATTCCCTCCCCCACATCCCCTTTATTCCCTCAGGGCTCCCCCGGATCCCCCGGCCCCCTCAGAGGAGGGGGAGGTGCTGTACACCCACGTCATGGACACCAAGAGGGCAGCAGGTGAGTATGGGGGGGACACACACAGAGGGACATGTCACCCATGAGTGTCACCCCACTCACAACCCAGAGCCCGTGTCTCTCGCAGCCTCCCCCCGTGCCACCACACTCCAGGATCCCCAGGTGACCTACGCGGAACTGTGGGGACTCCAGGGGCAACCACGGGAACCCAGTGACATCTATGGGAATGTGCTGTGACACTGGGGGGAACTGGGGCGCACTGGGGGTCCCCACCCATGGGCACCCACAAGTGTGTGTGCTGCCGCTAAGAACTGCGCCTCTCCCTCCCCATGGGGGCACAAGGATCACAAAGGGCTGAGAGAAGAACAATTTCCCGAAACAGCAATGAGAGAGAATAAAACCAATAACAACAGCAACAAGGTTCAGAGTCCAAAGGGTCACAAAAGGAACAATTTCTATGGAAAGCCCAGAAAAAGAAACCATCCCCAGACGTTTCCCCCAGTACATTTCATCCACCAGAGGAACCTGGCAGACCACTTGATCTTCCTTGCTCTGATAGCCACAGCAGCCTTCAGAAGGCTCTGGATTCTCTTCTCCCCTATCCCAAACCCCTCCTCTGCTGTGTTCCCCACACGAGGATGTCACAAAGGCCCGTTGTGGGTTCCAGAGCCTCCCCCTTTCCCAGGGCAGTCAGGATCAGGCCATGGCACAGGGCAGGGTGCCAGAGACAGGAAAATTTTGATGTCTAGAAACATTTTGGAACACCTGTGTGTGGCAGGGGTGGGTCAGGCCTTGCTTTTGGTGAGACTGGGCCCTGTCTGTCCATCAGTCTGTCAGCTGTGGCACACTGGGGACAGTGTGACACTCTGCCAAAGCCAGCTCCTGAGTGGCCAGGGGAGCAGAAGTGCCACCCGGGGAGAGGGCCCTTGGTGGCCCAACAGGGTTCAAAGGCAGAGCATGAGGTGGCCAAGTCTCTGACCCTATCTCCTCTTGGGGTGTCTGTCCCCTCCACGCTGGAACACAGGATTTGGCAACTCATTGAAATGAGAAATATCTGCCAAGGAAAGTGGGAACATCTCTGGAATGCAAAGAAGACCCATGCCTAAAACATTTTTTCATTTCAAAGATGATGGAGCTTCCAGGCAGAAGTGCAGGAAAAGGAATACCAGCTCTTTACTGGGAAATTTATAAACCAGGACAGAACAAACAACACAAACTCCGAACTTTCCCTCCCGCCCAGCACTGTTGGTTTTTGTGGCAGGTATAATCGTGGCCAGCAGGGGGCTCTGCAGGGAGCACTCCCGGCCAGCAGGGGGCGCCCTGGTTGAGCTCCATCCCCCTAGGGGCCACAGTGGCCTTGGACAGGATGGAGGAGGGGAACCAGGGGGTCCCATCTTGCCTGCAAATCCGGGTTGGAGAACAGTCCATTGCCCAGCAAGGCATCAACTCCCACAGCCTGACATGGATCCTGCTGAGGTAACTCCATATTGTCCAATGCTACTCTTTAAACCATTTGTTTCCAGGTAGCTTGAAACACACCATACTGCACTGGCTGAAATAGAAGCATAGCAAGGTGAACAATATCATAAGGCGCAAGTACAGCAGCATTTAAAATACAAATCACTTGCATCACCTGCGAAGAGTTAACACCATACTGATCTACTTTTGACTGAAGGTCCTCTACAGCCCTCCATGCAAAAACCTGATGGCTGTCTTCTTGTCCCAAATTAGGAGCAGCTTTGAAAACAGGAAAAGCCACAGCCTCACCAGAAGAAGCAGCAGTAGCCATCTCCATCCTTTTAGGTGGACCTCTTTTCTCTAACAAATTCCAATCTCCCACTTCAGCTGCTTTCATTCTCACATGCTCCCAAATTTGCAAAGGGTGTCAAGGAGTCACAGCCACCTGGCAGGGAGGCAGAGTCCAAGAAACAACAGGCCTGGGTCTGCTACAAGGTCTAACAGAAACAGATTCCTAACAGAAACAGATTCCTGTGTCTTTTTAGGTGTACTTATAACCGGCAATTCGTCATCAGAGCTATCACTAGACAGGAAAGGACACAATGGTAAAGACTGCATTTGTCCAACCAGTTCAGGAGGGAGGAGGGCAGTAGATGGCTCAATGGGGGATTGAGCAGAGGCAGAGGACTCGAGGAGGGGGAGAGAAGAGGTGGATGGCTCAAGGGAACATGGAAAGGAGGGAGATGACTTGAAGGAGGGCAGAGGAGGGGCAGACAGCTCAAGGGAAAGCTGGGGGGGAGGAACAGCCGATCCACGGGAGGGTGAGGGGAGAGCAGACAGCCCAGGGAGAGAAAAAGGGGCCAATGAGCCAGCCTGTTTTTCACTTTGCTTCTTCTGTGACTTCATTTTTGCTAATTGCTGTGCAGGCATAAGATACTTTGGTTTAGCACACAGTTCAACTAACTACTGAACAGGCAAAGTATACACAGGTTTAACATCGTCTTTTGGAGATAAATACCGAGGAACAGTCTTAGCCTGCCGTTTGATTCTCACAATAGCAAACTCTGGGGGAACCTCCACAGCAGCTACAGCAGCCTCCTCAGGGGGAGATACATGGACAGGCTCAGCCTCATCTTCCTCCTGTTCCTCTACTTCAGTTGCTTGTTCTAATTCCTGCTCCTCCAATTCCTCCCCTCTATCTTGTTCTGCTTTCCATTCCTTCAATGCCTCATACAACAGTCTCCATGTAGTAGCCAAATCAATAACTGTCTTATCCCCCTTAGATATCTCTTCCCATAGTCTCTTCCCAACCTTTTCCATGCCCGGACACTGGAAGCAGTGTCGGCATCAACTTCAAAGTCCTGTGATTTACACCGTATCAGTAAACTAAGAAGAGCATAATCAGAAGCTTCAACATTTTTTCCTTTTTAATAAAGTTTTCCATGTGGACAAAACAGACTTTTCCTCGTTTAATAAATTATGCCCCATATTTTTTCCCAATCACGCACCTCAAATCAGATGTCCAAATGAGGTACGGACCTCTGCAGCATCCTTCCTGCCTTCGCTCATTTTTAGGGTACCCTTCAACTTTTTTCTCTGTTTTTTTCCTTTCCCTTTTTTACAGTCCAGTTGCAATCACGGTGGGTGGAGACCAGATGTCGCGATAGAGCGCGACACAGCGCAGAACACCACAACTGCACCAGAAGGGTGCAAAAGAGAGATTCATTATAGCAACATGCTGCTTTTAGAGTTTTTCAAGGTATTTACATTTACTTAACAGACACATTCGCTGCCCATTGGTCATAGGAGAGAAACAAAGTTCTCAGTAGGAGAACAAGGAGCCACGTGATTCTGTGAGCCAGCCAGAGTTTGTATCTCTTAACTTTCTCTCCTTCATCACGTCACCATGGTGATGGCCTTGGTGTCTTCCTCGGGAGAGATATGAAGCTTTCCTTATCTTTAGGAAGCCTTTGCTGGCTCACAAGAACACCACAAAATGCCTTTCCTGCATGGGGGGACTTAAGGGAGAGGCGAGGTCGACCCAGGGATGGGTGAAAGGACCCAGTGAGGGGTGGGGGACCCAGCCAGGAACCCCGGGAGGAAAGGACTGGGGACCTGTGACAGGAATAGGGGACCCGGGCAGTAGTGGGGGTCTCCAGGCAGGGCTGAGAGACCCGAGGAGGCTGTGGGGTCTCCCCGTGCCCATCCTCGCACTCACTGCGCACCGTGACACAGAGCCGGGTGCTGCTCTTCTGCCTCCTGCTCAGAGTGCACCTGGCAGCTGTAATTCCCTGAGTGGGAGACCCTATAATGGGCACCAGCAGCTGCAGGGACCCCCCCCCTGCAGGCCCCCCACCACCGTCTGTCTTGGTAGAACTCATGCAAGAGGGGGTGCAGAGCCGCAGGGGGCTGGGTGTGCTTAGGCAGCAGAGAGTCATGGGGGACCCCTCGGTGGGCTTGGTGGAACCATCAGCACTGGCATAGGGGAGAGCTCTGGGAAGGAGATGGGGCAGGGGGGATGTGACCACGAGTCCGCTGTGAAGGGGCTGTTGGGGTGCTGAGGCATGAGGTGTGGGGGGCTCACGGTGCACTGTCACTGTCACTGGTGCTGACTGTGCCCACAGTGACCATTCCCGGCCAGGAGCCTCCCCGGACATTGCAGTGGTAGCGACGGCTGTGCCGCAGCTGCAGGGGCAGCAGGAGCAGCTCGGTCCTATGGAGGTACCTCCCCAGATCCTTCCCATCGTGGTGGAAGTGCACTGCAAGGACTGACTCCTTCTGCCTGACCCAGGCAGCTCAGGGTCACCATGTCCCCTTCCAGCAGCGCCTGCGCTGGCACCTGCAGCACTGGGGTGGCTGTGGGACAGGAGGGTCCCAATGGCAACAGAAGGAACCAGGGGGCCCCATTGATATAGGGTGCTCTCGTCACACTGGGATGCACTGGTGATGCTCTGGGATGTCCCTGTGTGCAAGCTCTTGTCACATGAGGGGTGTGAGCCATGAAGCTGAGCTCACCCAGAGCTATCAGGTTCTCGCAGGTGCCAGGGTAGGGGCACAAAGAGCTCTCACCATTTAGAACGTGCACAGAGGGTCTGAGCCAGGTGCCGGGTCTGTCACACTTGTGCAGGTGCCACTCTCGCTGATGAGCCAGGGCTCGTGTCCTTCTGGCCACCAGCACTGCCCATCCTTGTACCAGATGGTGGCACCAGGTGGCCCCGAGCCCTGGCAGGTCAGTGCCACCCGGTCACACAACACCCTCGGCCTCCAGGGGGGCTCCATGAGGAGCTGGAGGGTTTGGGTGCCTGCAGGTGACAGGGGACACCAGCCTGCCAGGGCCAGCACAGGGTTGGGGACAGTGGGGTGGGGCCATGGCATCCCCTGAGGACTCACCAGAGAGGTCGAGGGTCTGGGCTGGAAGGGACAAGGGACAAGGGTGGGTGAGGGTGGCCTTGCAGGAACAGTGGCACACGGGTTGCAGGGTGTGGGGGCTGTCCCCCAAATTATCCCCTTTGGGACATTGGTTCTCATGAGAAAGTGCTCAGGAATGGTCCCCAACAGGTCTGGAGAGGCCAGGGGACATGTCTGTGTCACAGCTGCCCACAGCCAATTCTGTTGGGAATGGATTCCCTAGGGATGGGGACAGTGTGGTTACCCTGGGTGGAGGCAGGAAGTGGTGACACCACTGACACCTGATGATGGCACAGGTCATCCCCACCAGCCTCATGGCACCTGTCCCCATGGCCACGTCCCCATGGCCCTGTGCCCATGATCCCATTCAGATGGCAGCAGTCCCCACGCCCCATCTGAATGGCGCAGTCTGTCTGTCCCTGTCCCCACAGTGCCCCAGCTCCATGGTGCCTGTTGCCATATCCCTGTCCCTACATCCCATTCCTCACATCCCCTTCCCTCCATTCTTCTCCCTGCATCCTATTCCCACATCCCAGCTGCCACATTCCTGTCCCCTGTTCCTGTCCCCACAGCCACCCCACAACTCTGCTCACACTGGGGTCCATGCCCATGCTCTGGCTCTGCTGGCCTTGGGGACCTCAGGGGACCCCACAGCCCCCCTGTGCCCCCTCCCCACAAGTCTCTCCCTCACCAGGGCCCATCCGCAGGGTGTCAGGCCCATGCCTGGGGCACTCACCTCACAGGAGCAGCATCACCTTCCCGCCATCCGGGTGTCCCGGCCATCCAGGCTGGCTGTCACTCACTGCCAGGGCCACCTGTCCCCTGGGTGGCGGCTCTTTGGCCAAAGGGGAAGGAAGAGAGGCCACGTCCTGTCCCCACGTGGAGGTGGCCCTTGGTGGGGGCAGGGTGGGGGCAGGACTGGGGCAATCAGGGAATGTGGGGAGTGAAGGTTGGGTGTCCTAGTGAAAGAGGTAACCCAGGAATGGGGTCCGGGGAGGAATGTCCCGAGGGAATGAGGGTTCAGAGAACGGGGATCCTGAGGAGGGGGGCCCAGGGGATTGGAGCGCCTGGGAATGGGAGCCCCCATGGGTGGGGGCCCAGGAATGGGGTTCCCAGGGACTTTGGGTCATGGGATGCAGGTTCCAGAGATGGGGGTGTCAGTTGGGCCGGGGCCTGTGGGAGTCGGGGTCCTGGGGGAATGGAATGGTGACCCATGGGATGGGACGAAGGGAAGGTGGATCCAGGACCATGGAGATCCTGAGGAATGGCAGTTCTGGGATGGGTGACCCAGGGAGGTGGGACCTTAAAGAATTGGGATCCCATGGTTGGGTTCCCAGTGGAATGGGGGTCCCAGGGATAGGCAGTGGCTGGCTTGGCACGGGGGGTCACAGCTCCTTCACTGGGTGCCTCAGATTTGGGGGACACCAGGGTCCAGTGCAGGCCCCCTGGGGTGCTTGTGGTGGGGGTTTGGGCACCACAACAGGCTTCCAGAAGGTTCCAGGTCTCTGCTGTGGGGGATGCAGGTGCCCAGCTGTGCCCCCCAATGCTTTCACTTCATCTTTCCTGCAGCAGAAGGAAGAGGCCATTTGTGCTTAGGGTCAGAGGGAGGGGTGGTTCTGTTCTGGGGGTGGGGGGGGGGCGGGGCACATCCAGGGAATTTCATTTCCTGTTGGAGTCTCTGTTCTGGGGAGGACATGACCTGGGGGCATCCTGTCCCAGGGGTGACACATTCTGGTGGGGTGTGTCACTCTCCCAGGGGTGGGAAGTCCTGTGAACCCTTTTCCTGGGGTGGGGCCATGCCCACCACCTCTCCCCAGTGAGTCATAGTGACCTCTGGGGTGTTGCAACCTGGGATGTGCCTTGTTCCCTCTACAACCACCCTTGACGGCCCCACCCAGTTTGGGAGCCCTCAATTCCCCTTTTACATTTTTAGGTGCAACCCAAGCCCCCCATCCTGCAGCTCTCCATGACGTTTCCATGTGTGAGAAGCCCCTACAGTGGTGACAGTAGGGGGTGACATGGGGGTGAGTGTCAGCTGGGGAGGGCACAGACCCCCCAAGAGCCCCCAACAACCACCCTGTCCCTCAGGGTCTCAGCACTGGGAGCCAGATGAAACACTCCTGACCTTCCCGACTGTGCACCCTCCCCTATGTTCAAAATACCAAGGATCATCCTGCCCTCCCCCACCCCCCCCCATCCCCCCCAGCACTGGGGTGGAAAATTGTAGATTTTTGCCTCTGGAAATGTGGCTGACTTGGCCCCAAAATAGCTGCAACAGGGTTGAGACATTGTGAGGGTTTGAAGCTATTTGGGGCTGCCCCATCCCTCTACTGCTCCCCAGAACTCCCCCCGTGGGATTTCTGTCCTGGAGCTTGGGAGGATTTGGGTTTACTCAGTTTTGGGACAAATCCTGTTCCAGACTTTTCCATCCTTACTTGTCCTCTGCAGGACCTGAGGCTTCAAGAGCAGCTTGGGAATGGAGCCCAGGGCAGGAAGGAGATCCCAAACTCCTCCTCCTTGAAGCCAGTGGTCATGCAAGGGTGGGGCCCAGCCATGGCCCAGCCCCACTGCACAGGGATGGCCATTGCCCAGCCCTGCTCTGGCCAGCCCCAGGTGGCAGCCAGGACCTGAGGGTCCCCACTGCCCCCTTGGCTTTGATTCTGGCAGCTTTAGCAGGTTTAGAGCTGCTGCAGAGGTGAGAATTCTGTGGGGGAAAAAGGCCTGCCTGTGGTTTGCTCAGCCCTGCAAGAAGCACAGAGCAGGGCTGGCTGGAAACCCCCCCTACAAGGGCAGCTGGGAGGGAACCAGCCCGGAAATGCAGCAATTGATCATTTGTCCCTTTGATGAAGGGGCTGAGAAAACCACAAAACTACTGCAAAGACAACAACAATTTGCTACACAACCTGGCCTAAACCCTCCTTCTTGAACAAAACCTGCAGCCTTTGGGAACCTCCTGGAAGGAAGCTTTGGGTTCTGGACGTGCACACCAGAAGAGAGGGAAAAGTGTGGAAATATTGAGCAGGGGATGCACATGAGGGGCTGGGGAGCAGGGGTGTCACAGCAGGAGCAGGGAGTGCCCAGGCAGGGGAATTCAGGGCAGGCTGGAGTGGATTTACCAGGGAATCAGACCCTGAGGCACACAGGCATTTCCAGAGATTCCTGGTCACTGTTCCAAGGGATTCTGCCCTTCCTCCATGGGAAGTCAATCAAGTTTCAGGATGGGAATGAGCAAAATGGGGAGAGTTCCTAAAGATGGCTCAAGAAAAGGCTGCCTTATGGTCTTGGTTGCTGCCCAGCAGGCAGGGAACAATCCCATGGAGCTGTTGGACACTCAGGGAGCTTCCACATTCTCTGTTATCCACAAGCAAACGCTGCTGTGGGATGCACCAAGGGAATCCTAAAGGGAACCAAAAAGTCTCATTTCATAGTGATTTGTTTGTGTTTTCATTGTGAGTGACTTGTTGGGAGAGGAACTGTTAAAATGATTCTATAAACCAGAGTGGTTTATACCTTCTCTGTTAGGTTCTTGCTGAGTATGTCCTTTATTGGGGAAAAAATTCTGTGGGAAAGATGTTTGCTTTTATTCTATGGATGTATAATTTTGTCTCAAACAATTGGGCATCAAGTGTTGCCTGGGAAGGCTGAGCCAGGAAATGGGGGGACCTGACCCAGGGGTGTGGGGGCCAGAGACCCAGAGCATCCCAAGGCAGCCTTGGGTTCCCCAGGGGGGTGTGCTGTGCTGGTCTCTGAGTCACCCCAAAATCTGAGGCAAACAGGGAAGTAGCTGTGACCCCAATGCCCACCCAGCCACTGCCCATCCCTGGCAACTCCATTCCCCTGGGACCTCCATTGCCTTGGTCTCTCCTCCCTGGGGACCCCCATCCCAGGACTGCCATTGCCCAGGACCACCGTTTCCTTGATCCCATCACATGGGCTGCTTCTTCCCCCAGAATAGCTATTCCCAAGGGTCCCCTTTTTCGCCCTGCACCCCCAACCCTGGCACCCAAATGCCATGACCCCAAATTCCTGGGGACCATGTTATCACAGCACCCCCATCCCTGAATCCACCCAGGAATGGATACCCCAATTCCCCTGGACCCCCTTTCTCCTGGACACCCATCCTTGGTTGCTGACATCCCCTGAGACCCCCACTCCTTAAAACACCATCCCCCACCATGTCCCCAGACTATCTCAACATGTCCCCAGTCTGTCCCCAGCTTGTGGCCACCCTGCCCCCACCAAGAGCCACCTCCACATGGGGACGGATGTGACCTCGCTTCCTTCCCCTTCATCCAAAGAGCCGCCAGCCAGGGGAGCGGTGGCCACAGCAGCGAGTGACAGCCAGTCCACATGGCTGGGGACACCGGGATGGCCAGGAAGGTGGCGCTGCTCCTGTGGGGTGAGTGCCCTGGGCATGGGCCTGACACCCTGGGGATGGAGGGGAGGGTGCACAGGGGGGCTGCAGGATCCCCTGAGATCCCCAAGGCCAGCAGGGCATGGAGCCCAGTGTGACCAGAGTTGCGCGGTGGCCGTAGAGACAGGGACAGAGGAAAGGAAGAGTGGAACTGGGATGGGGGGACAGGGAGAGGGGGATGGAAATGTGGGGACAAGGATGTGACAGAAGGAACCTTGTGGCTGGGGCAGCTGCAGGGACTGGGACAGGGACACAGAGATGCAGGGACAGGGACAAGGAGATAAGTACCATGTGCTTGGGCCATGGGGACAGGTGCCATGGGAATGGGACCATGGGCACAGGGCCATAGGGGCTGTGGCTATGGGGCTGGTGTGGGTGACCTGTGCCAGCACAGGGTCCCCATGCCTGAACATGTGTTGGCTGCTGTGTCCCTGTCCTGGAGATCTCTGTGCCACACCAGTGCCCCAACTGAGACCTTTCGGGCACAGCCCCCACATTCCGTGCCCCTTTGCCTCTGTCCCCATGGTGCCACCCCCACCCATCCATGTCCCTTCTCCCCTCCAGCCCACACCCTCGGCTATGCTGGTGAGTACTTGGAGAATGCCATGTCCCCACCCTGCTGCCCCACCCCACACTGGCCCTGGCAGCCTGGTGTCCCCTGTCATCTGCAGGTGCCCAGACCACCCAGCTCCTTGTGGAGCCCCCCTGGAAGCCGGCAGTTCTGTGGGACCAGGTGACACTGACCTGTCAGGGCTCGGGGAGCGCCGGTGACACCACCTGGTACAGGAACGGGCAGCGCTGGCGGCAGGAAAGACACGACTGCCTCAATGTCACAGAGAGTGGCACCTACACGTGTGACAGACCCGGCAGTGGGCTCAGCCCCCCTGTGACAGTCTTAGATGGTGAGGGGGCATCTTAAATGATCTGGGTGGCCCCTGACAGGTCTGGGTGGGCTCCACTCCGTGGGTGGCTTCAAACCGTTCAAGGGGCAGGAGCCTGTGCCCTGCACACAGGGACATCCCAGTGCATCCCAGTGCACCCAGATGTCCTTGGTGTCCTGGGGAAATACCTCTGACCTATTTCGAGCCTCTCAGTAAGATGGGACCCTCCTGTCCCACAGATGAGCTGGTGCTGCAGGTGCCAGCACGGGCGCTGCTGGAGGGAGATACGGTGACACTGCGCTGCCGGGCCCGATGGAACAGCCCAGTCACCAACGTGCAATTTTTCAAGGATGAGAATATTCTGATAAGGTCCCTTAATGCGACCGAGCTGTCCCTGTCCCCCCTCCAGCTGAAACACAGTGGCAGCTACTGCTGCAAGGGCTGGGTGAGGTCCTGGCCATCAGGCTCAGCAGCAGTGAAGGTGACAGTGCACGGTGAGCACCCCCACAGCTGGAACTCCCATCTCCTGACAACCCCAAAGCCAATTCCCAGTGCCTTCTGAGTCACACTCCTCACCTCTCCTCTCCTTCCCTGAACTCTTCCCAGTGCCACTCCTGGAGGGTCCCCCAAGCCCACCAAGGGGGTCCCCCCTGACTCTCAGCTGCCTCAGCATCCCCAGCACTTTGCAGCTCCAAGCTCCCACTTGCACTCTCCCTCCTGTTCTATCAGGATGGGCAGGTGGTGGGGGGCTTGCAGGGATCCCTGCAGCTGTTGGTGCCTGCCGTGGTGGTCTCCCACTTAGGGAATTACAGCTGTGAGGTGCCCTCAGATGCGGGGGCTGTGCAGAAGAGCAGCACCCGGCTCTGCGTCACAGTGCGCAGTGAGTGCGGGGATGGACACAGGGAGCGCCCACAGCCTCTTCAGGTCCCCTGCCTGGGGACCTCCATGTCCCCTGACACATTTCTTAGGTCTTCTCTCCTCTGCCCTGTGCCCCCTCACCCCTCTGCATTGTGACCCCATCCCTAAAATCCCTCATCACATCCATCCACCCCATCCCTATCCCCCCACACTGGCTGCCAGCCCCTCCCTGTGGCTTCAGCCCTGTCTCTGTCCCCACAGTGCCTGTGGCCAATGCCACCATCACCCCCGGCCCCCTGTCGCACCAGATGTGTGCAGGTGACCCTGTGACCCTGCACTGCTCAGTGCAGGTGGGCTCAGTCCCTGTCACCTTCACCTGGATGCACAACGGGCAGGAGGTGGCCCGGGGTCCACTTCTGGAGTTCAGGGCCACCAATGTGGGACATTCAGGCACCTACCAGTGCATGGCCACCAACCAGGCAGACGGGCACCGCGTGTTCCGGGCAGTCAGCCCAGAGCTGGCACTGGAGGTGACACCACGGGACACATGGACACACAGAGACACAGGTGGGGACACACAAGTTCACCAGGGACTGCAGGAAAACTGAGGTGATGGGTGACCCTGATGTGTCCCCCTCTGTTTCTTGCAGCGGCTGCAGCGGTCTGTGGGGCCCTTTTGTTCCTGCTTCTGCTTGTGGGTATCATTGTGGCCTGGCACCGGTGGCACCCTCTGGGTGGGTGACAATAGGGGGAAGGGGGTTCCTAGGAAGCTGTAGAGGCCCCCAGAGTTGGGGAACCATAATGAGGCTCCCGCAGCCCTAGAATTCTGACCTTGGCTGGCTGCCCTGTAGGGTTTGGATAGGTGCTGGAGGGTCCTGCAGGGATGCTGGGCATCCTTTCAGGGGCCCTGGGGGCATTTGGGGGGTCTCTGTCCCTGCTGGGCTTTGGGTCCTTGAGGCCTAGTGTGTCGGGGGCACTGTGGAGGTTCATGAATTCTGGGAGATTTCAGGGATGCCTGGGGTCCTCTGAGAAATCGATGGCCCAGTGGGTGTTAAGGAATCCTGAGAGGGATTAGATCCCTGGGGATCCCACAGTCACCCCTCCCCTCTTTCCTTTGCAGCTGCCAGGAAGAATCAGGAAAGGTGAGTGGAGGACTCAAACCACTCTCCCCTTTTACCACAACCCTCAAGACTTTCCATTCTCTCCCCCAAATCGCCTTTATTCCCTCAGGGCCCCCCGGATCCCCCGGCCCCCTCAGAGGAGGGGGAGGAGCTGTACACCCCCGTCGTGTTCACCAAGACGGCTGCGAATGAGTATGGGGGGCAGACATGCAGAGGGACATGTCACCCATGAGTGTCACCCCATCCAGAACCCACAGCCCATGTCCCTCACAGCGTCCCCCCGCGCCACCACACTCCAGGAGCCCCAGGTGACCTACGTGGAACTGCAGGCACCCCATGGACAACCATGGGAACCCAGTGACATCTACGGGAATGTGCTGTGAGACTGGGGGGAACTGGGGGGCACTGGGGTTTCCCACTCATGTGTGTGCTGCCACTAAAACATGCCCCTCTCCCCCCCGTGGAGGCACAAAGATCGCAAAGGGCTGAGAGAAGAACAATTTCCTGCAACAGCAATGAGAGAATAAAACCAACAGCAATAGCACCAAGGTTCTGAGTCCCAAGGGTCAGAAAAAGGAACAATTTTCAGGGAAAGCCCCTAAAAATGAACCAACCCCGGACATTTCCCACAGCAAATTTCCTCCACCAGAGGAACCTGGAAGGGCCCTGGACCTTCCTTGCTCTGATGGCCAAAGCAGCCTTCAGGTGGCTCCGAATTCTCTTGTCCCCCGACCCAAACCCCTCCTCTGCTGTGTTCCCCAAACGAGGATGTCACATAGGCCTCTGGGCTTCCAGAGCCTCCCCCTTTCCCAGGGCATTCGGGATCAGGCCATGGCACAGGGCAAGGTGTCAGAGACAGGAAAAGTTTGGTGGCTGGAAAAATTTTGGAAAACCTGTGTGTGGCAGGGGTGTGTCAGGCCTGGCTTTTGGTGAGACAGGGCCCAGTCTGTCCATCAGTCTGTCAGCCGTGGCACACTGGAGACAGTGTGGCATTCTGCCAAAGCCAGGTCCTGAGTGGCCATGTGACCAGAAGTGGTGCCAGCTGGGGAGAGGGCCCTTGGTGTCTCAACTAGCTTAAAAGGCAGAGGTGGCCAAGTGTCTAACCCTATCTCCTGTTGGGGTGTCTACCCCATCCATGCTGGAACCCAGGATTTGGCAACTCTTTTAAATGAGAAATATCTGCCAAGGAATGTGGGAACGTTTCTGGAATGGAAAGAAGACCCATTTTTTCATTTCAAAGATTATGGAGCTTCCAGGCAGAAGTTCAGGAAAAGGAATAATAGCTCTTTACTGGGAAATTTATAAAGCAGCACAGAACAAACAACACAAACCCAGAACTTTCCCTCCCGCTCAGCGTTGCTGGTTTTTGTGGCAGTTATAACCGCGGCCAGCAGGGGGCGCTGCAGGGAGCACTCCCAGCCAGCAGGGGGGGCCCCGGTCAAGCTCCATCCCCTCAGGGGCCATGGCGGCCTGGGACAGGAAGGAGGAGGGGAAGTCGCTCCTTTTGCAAACTCACGGGCACCAATCAATCCCAGCACCACCACTGGCAGTGGGCAGAAGCCGCCAAGGCAGCAGGTTGGATCCCAGTGCCCAGTGGCAGAGTAGCAGTGTCCCGGGGCCAGGCACACACCCTGTCCATCACCCATGACCGCTGTCCATGATCCCCAATGGTAGGAAGGCAACGCAGGTCTCGGGTCCACAATAGCACCTCTGGTGGCTTTACACCACAATTCCTGCAAACCCTCAGCCTTTCACTCAGGTGAGGAGGACGGGGATGGAGCAGCTTTGGGGACACCTGGAATTCAGACTGGTTCACTCCCCAGAGCTCCACGACAGCCATGGGGCAGATCCATTGCTTGATATTTCCACACTTTTCCCTCTTATTTGGCAGCTATAGTCTGAAACCAAACATTCTTTCCATGAGGTTCCAGAAGGCTGCAGCTTTTTGTTTAAGAAGGAGGGTCCAGGTCAAGTTGTTGAGCAGATTGATGTGGGATTTGCAGTAGTTCTGAGGCTCTCTCAGTCTCTTACCTAGAGGAACATATAATCAGTTGCTGCATTTCCGGACTGGTTCCCTCTCAGCTGCCCCTGCAGGGGGGGTTTCCAGCCAGCCCTGCTCTGAAAACCATCAAAGGCCCTCACAGAGCCACTGCTTGGCTTTCCTTTTGGTTTTGTGCTTCTTGCAGGGCTGAGTAAACCACAGGCAGGCCTTTTTCCCCCACAGAATTCTCACCTCTGCAGTAGCTCTAAAGCTGCCAGAATCAAAGCCAAGGCGGTGGGGGAACCCTGAGGTCCTGGCTGGCCAGAGCAGGGCTGGGCAATGGCCATCCCTGTGCAGTGGGGCTGGGCCATGGCTGGGCCCCACCCTTGGATGGCCACTGGCTTCAAGGACCAGGAGTTTGGGATCTCCTTCATGCCCTGGGCTCCATTCCCTGGCTGCTCTTGCCAGCTGAGATCCTGCAGAGGACAAGCAAGAATGGAGAAGTCTGGACCCTCCCAGAGGGTCCTGTCAAGCCACAGGACAGGACCCCCTTGGCCACCATGTGTCCCCCCTGGGACAGGATCCCCCCAGCACAGGAGCACCCTGGATGTGACCCCCCAGGAAAGAACCCATCCCCCATGTGACAAAGGTGACAAATGGCCTCTTCCTTCTACTGCAGGAGAGACAAAGTGCAATTGTAGGGGAGGCACAGCCAGACACCCCCATCCTGCACAGCCTACCCAGCCCTCCCTGAAGACCTCTCACCCCTGCTTCCCTCACCCTGGGCTTCCCCCAAACGCTTCCCTGCTCAGGGCCTCTCCAGGTTCTTTAAGGTATTAACTGGGGGCTTGAGAAATTGAGGGGTAAATTGATGGAAATGGAAAGGAAGAGAGGAAAAGTCACTGGGGGTTGGTGGGACAGACACCCAGAGCCCCTCGCAATCAGTCTGGGGTGACCCTCTGGTTACAGGCGCCTTGTGGGGTCTGTGCTGGGCCCTGGGTAACCCCAAAATCTGAAGCACCCAGGGAAGGAGCTGTGACCCATCAGCCCACCCAGCAACTGCCCATCCCTGACACCCCCATTACCCTGGGAACCCAACCATGGGAGCCCCATTCCTTATGTCCCACCCTCTCTGCAAGCCCATCCAATACCAACGTTCCCCACTGATCTCCATGGCCCAGGACCCCATTCCAAGAAACCCTCTCCTGTTCATTCCATCTCCTGAAATCCTCCTTCCCCCAGGACCTTGATTCTCCCAGCACCCAACATTCCCCCAGCCCCTGACCCCAAATCTCTGGAGCCCATGTTCCCCTGGGACTCCTATCTCTGTGACCCCCCCCCCACACCCAGCTCTGAGGACCCACATTCCCATGGCACTCCCATTCCCAGTGAGTCCCCCTACTCAGCACTCCCATTCTCCAGGGACCACAACCCTGCCTCCCCAAACCCCCTGAGCCCCCACTCCTGGGAATCCCATGTCTCACCTTGTCCCACCCAGCCTTGTCCCCAGCCTGTGGTCACCCTGCCCCCACCAAGGGCCACCTACACCTGGGGACAGACGTGACCTCGCTTCCTTCCCCTTCATCCGAAGAGCCGCCAGCCAGGGGAGCGGTGGCCACAGCAGTGAGTGACAGCCAGTCCACATGGCTGGGGACACCGGGATGTCCGGGAAGGGGGCACTGCTCCTGTGGGGTGAGTGCCCTGGGCACAGGCCTGACACTCCTGGGGATGGGGAGGGGAGGGTGCACAGGGGGGCTGCAGGGCCCTGAGGTCCCCAATGCCAGCATAGGCAGTCCATGTTACCTACAGTGGACCTTGGTGGGACTGGGGATGTAGGATGGCTTTGGGGACAGGAATAGGGGCAGGAATTTGGGGATGGGGATGTGGGGACAGGAATGAGGGGACTGGCACTTTTGGGCTCAGGTAGCTCTGGGGATAGGGACAAGGGAACTGGGATGCAGGGACAGAAGGGGACAAGAACCATGAGGATGTGGCCATGGGGATGGGATCATGGGCATGGGATCATGAGCTGCTGGGGGTGACCGGGGCCAGCATGGGCTGTGTCTGTGGTGTCCTCATGCCCAGAGTCTCCCCGTGTTCTGCCTCAGCCCAGGGTGGCCTTGGTGTCCCTGTTCCCAAGGTGTCTGTGCCAAAGAGATGTGGTGTACGGGTGGCTGTGACACAGACATGTCCCCTGGCCTCTTCAAATGTATTGGGGACGACCCAGACACACTTTCCCACAAGAACTGTTAGTTTGGAGACACCCTAACCTGGGTGCCACTGCCGCTATGGTGCGACCCCTACTGAGCCCTGTCCCTTCTCCCTTTCAGCACAGATCCTTGGCCTCGCTGGTGAGTCCTCGGGGGATGCCATGGTCACACCCCGCTGTCCCCATACCGTGGTGGCCCTGGCAGCCTGGTGTCCCCTGTCACCTGCAGGCATCCAGACCACCCAGCTCCTTGTGGAGCCCCCCTGGACACCGGCAGTGCTGTGGGACCAGGTGACACTGACCTGCCAGGGCACGGGCAGCGTCGGTGACACCACCTGGTACAAGGACGGGCGGCGCTGGTGGCAGGAGAAACATGACTGCCTCAATGTCACAGAGAGTGGCACCTATGAGTGTGACAGACCCGGCAGTGGGCTCAGCCCCCCTGTGACAGTCTTAGATGGTGAGAGGGGATCTTAAATGATCTGGGTGGCCCCTGACAGGTCTGGGTGGGCTCCACTCCATGGGTGGCTTCACACTGCTCGGGTGGCAGGAGCCTGTGCCATGCACACAGGGACATCCCAGTGCATCCCAGTGCACCCAGATGTCCTCAGTGCCATGGGGACACACCTCTGACCTATCTCAAGCCCCTCAGTAAGATGGGACCCTCCTTTCCCACAGATGAGCTGGTGCTGCAGGTGCCAGCACGGGTGCTGCTGGAGGGGGACATGGTGACACTGCGCTGCCGAGCCCAGTGGAACAGCCCAGTCACCAAGGTGCAATTTTTCAAGGATGAGAATAATCTGACCAGGTCCCTTAATGCGACCGAGCTGTCCCTGTCCTCTCTCCAGCTGAACCTCAGTGGCAGTTACCGCTGCAAGGGCTGGGTGAGGTCCTGGTTGGCAGGCTCAGCAGCAGTGAAGGTGACAGTGCACGGTGAGCATCCCCACGGCTGGAACTCCCATCTCCTGACAACCCAAAGCCACTTCCCAGTGCCTTCTGAGTCACAGTCCTCATCTCCCCTCTCCTTCCCTGAACTCTTTCCGGTGCCAGTGCTGGAGGGTCCCCCAAGCCCACAACGAGGGTCTTCCCTGACTCTCAGTTGCCTCTGCACCCCCAGCCCCCTGCAGCTCCAAGCTCCCACTTGCACTCTCCCTCCTGTTCTATCAGGATGGGCAGGTGGTGGGGGGCTTGCAGGGATCCCTGTAGCTGTTGGTGCCTGCCATGGGGGTCTCCCACTCAGGCAATTACAGCTGCGAGGTGCCCTCTTAGGGGGGGCGGTCTGTGCAGAAGAGCAGCACCCGGCTCTGCATCACAGAGCGCAGTGAGTGTGGGAATGGGCACAGGGAGCACCCAGCGCCTCCTTGGGTCCCCTGCCTGCGGACCTCCATGTCCCTCTGACACATTTCTTGGGTCTCCTCTCCTCTGCCCTGTGTCCTCTCATCCTTCTCTGGTGTGACCCCATCCCCAAAATCCCCATCACACCCATCTTCCCCCTGTCCCTATACCCCCCTACAGGCTGCCAGCCCCTCCCTGTGGCCTCAGCCCTGTCTCTGTCCCCACAGTGCCTGTGGCCAATGCCACCATCACCCCTGGTGTCCTGGAGGTGACACCGCAGGACACATGGACACACAGGAGCACAGGTGGGGTCACACAGCATCACCATGGACTGCAGGACCCCCGGGGTGATGGGTGACCCTGATGTGTCCCCCTCTGTTTCTTGCAGTGGCCGCAGGGGTTGGTGGGGCCCTTTTGTTCCTGCTCCTGCTCATGGGTGTCATTGTGGCCTGGCACCGGTGGCACACTGTGGGTGGGTGACAATGGGGGGATGGGGGTCATGGAGAAAGGTGGGAAGGGCCCCAGAGATGGAGGGCCCTAGGGGATCACCCACAGCCCCTGAATTGGGAGGGGCTGAAGCCCCAGTGACCATGGCTCAGAGCCCTGGGGAGGTGTTGGAAGGTTGTGAGGGACTCTGGGGGTTCTGTCAGGGGTTCCCCTCCCTGCCAGGCTCGGGGTTCTGGGGGCTCAGGGTGTTGGTGCAAGTGGGGTGGTTCAGGGATACTCAGGGGGCATCAGGGATACTGGGGGGTCCTGGGGAGAATTGTGTGTCTGGTGGTGGTTCAGCATTCCCAAGGGTGGATGGGGGCCCCTGGGTCTCCAAAGTCACCCCTCCAGTTTTCCTTTGCAGATGCCAGGAAGCACCAGGAAAGGTGAGTGCAGGCTCCAGCCATGATACACCTTTTCCCCAAACCCCCAGGACCTCCCATCCCCTTCCACACTCTCTCTTATTCCCACAGGGCCCCCCCAGACCCCCTGGCACCCACGGTGGAGGATCCTCAGGCGACGTACATGAAGCTGCAATGGCAACCGTGGGAACCAAGTGACATCTATGACAGCCTACACCCAAAGTTGTGATGCTCTGGGAAGCGGGAGGCACTGGGTGACACTGGGGGTGCTCTCTCCATGGCTCCTGTGGTTGCCCATCCTTCCAAGGGAGGTGGTCCTGGGTCAGGGGGAGGTGACACTGGGCACCCTCTGCCCCCCATTTCCTCTCCTTGTACCCCCAAGGGCTCCCCCATCCCTTTGCTCATACTTGCAGAGGCTCCCAGCCCCATCCAAGGGCCCAAGTACCTTCAGTGACTGCCCCATTCTCTCCCCACAGTGCTTGCAGTACACCCAGGGCTTCCCCATTCCCCCTCCCACTACCCCTGTCCAATCCCTGTGTAAAATGGGGAGTCGGGGAGGATTCTTGCTGAAAGGTTTCTCAGATGAAAATGAAGCACAAACTCGGCAATCTTATATCTGAGAACTGTTTATTGATAAAGGAGGGTAAGTGTTCTTACCGAAGGGGGAGAGAAGAGAGTAGAAAGGGAAAAGGAAAGAGAGAGAAACAGAAGACAGGGACAGCGTTACCACAAGAAGCCCGGGCGCTCTGTGAGCATCATCTCGGCAGATGGAGTGTGTGTGCTGCAAGCCACAGCGAGCCCACAGGGCTTTTGTGAGTGGCTGGGCAGGATTTCCAAGCGACGGCACCTGCGTGTCTGTGGCATTGGCCAGCGATGGCTGCAGGCTGGCTGCTGTGGGCTGGCTGCGGGCCGGGGCTGCGGCACTGGTGGCTCTGGGCTGGCTGCCGCGGGCTGGTGCTGCGGTGGGCAGGTGCAGCAGGCTCGGTGCTGTGGGCAGCGTGGGAAACGCAGCACAGGCAGCGGGTGGGTGCAGGCAGCATCTGCTCTGTTGGGGAAGCAATGCAGGAGTGCAGGACGAACAGGAATGAGCTGCCTTGTGGAAGCAGCCAAGCAGGGAAGAAGAGGTGTGGACAGGGAAGAAGGACCACCGGGAGGAAAAGGAGGGGGGGGGAGTATCGGTGATATTTTTGTCCAATGTACGGGGGGAATGATATATCTGACTCCATCTGTTCAAAAGGCTAATTAAGTGCTTTATTCTACTATATTATTCTATATTATATTACATTACATCTAAACTGAATCTGCCAAGCACTCACCTGCACTCCACACTGCACAGAATCTCATGACTGCCAGCCCACAGTCCCAACACACACATACCTGGATTCAATTGGTCAGTGAATCAAAACACACACACCAGAATCCAATCGCCAATTCCCTTCAGGTAAACAATCTTCCACAATGCATTCCACTTATGAACAGCACAGTAGTAGTAAATGAGATAAGAATTTTTTGGATCATTTTTGCTTCTCTCATTGCTTCTCCCAAGTTCAGAGAATATGAATCCTACAGGGGAGGAGGGCCAAACTGACCCTCCAAGCGAGCCCCTGAGCCCTCCAAGAAACCCAAAGCCAAAGGCTCCTGTTGTGTCACACTTTGCTGCTTTTATTTGTAAAGGCTCCTCCCACAGCCTGATTTTCTGGGCATTTTTTCACACACATTTTTCCCGGGCATCTGTCTCACCAGCCAGTGGGGGTCACTCACAGCCCCATCACGGAAGCTTTCTCTCCCCTGATCATCTGTTGCGTGAAGCCTCACTGGGGACAGGGTTCCCAGCACATGCACAACCCACAGAGTCATTTTTCACCTCATGTGTCTCATGTGGTGAGACATGGATCAAAATCAGATTTGTTCCTCTGAACCCCCATGTGCTTAGTGGCTCTGCAATCCCCCTCCCAGTGCTCCCAGTAAGGTGGCTTACTGGTCCTGTCCCAGTTGCAAGGGGGCACAGGACCTGGTTCCCTGCTCCTGGCAAAAAATGCAGCTCTTTGGTTAAACTGGCAGGAATGGTGTTTTTTTGTTCAGGTCTGTCAAGGAAGCTGAACAAGGTGGGAACCTCCCATGGAATGGAAAATATGACCCCCTTCTCTCTGAACTATTATAATTTATAAATTACGGGGCTTTTAGGCAAAGATGTGGGACCAGGAATAATTGTCCTTTACTGGTATATATTGTGAGAAACAAGTTAATGGAAGTTGGCTTTTGCTGGATGTTATATGAATTTTAATTACATTATTGATTATATTGTTGATAAAATATTGTGATGATGTTAGTGTTAGGACAGTGATATGAACTGTGGAGTGGTTGATGTTGTGGCAGTGCCCATGCAAGGGTGGGGCCCAGCCATGGCCCAGCCCCACTGCACAGGGATGGCCATTGCCCAGCCCTGCTCTGGCCAGCCCCTGGTGGAAGCCAGGACCTGAGGGTCCCCACCCTGCTTCCTTGGCTTTGATTCTGGCAGCTTTAGAGCTGCTGCAAAGGTGAGAATTCTGTGGGGGGAAAAGACCTGCCTGTGGTTTGCTCAGCCCTGCAAGAAGCACAAACCCCGATGGGAACCCAAGCAGTGGCTCTGCAAGGGCCTTTGATGGTTTGCAGAGCAGGGCTGGTTGAAACTCCCCCTGCAGGGGCAGCTGGGATGGAACCAGCCCAGAAATGCAGGAGTTGATCATTTAGTCCGTAGCAGCAAGGAACTGAGAGAGCCCCAGAACTGCTGAAAGGACAACAACAATCTGCTCAATAACCTGCCAGGGATGATCCTTCTTGAACAAAACCTGCAGCATTCTGGGACCTCATGGAAAGAATATTTGGGTTCTGGCTCAGCTGCCAGACAAGAAGGAAAAGTGTGGAAATATAGAGCAGTGGCTGTGCCCTGTGGCCATGCTGGGGCTGTGGGGAGTGACTCTGTCTGGATTCCAGGTGTCCCTGCTGAGCTCACCTGCGCAGGGCACAGGGAGTAGACAGGGCTCTGCCCCGCCCCTGCACCGCCCCTTCCAGGGTACCCCTCCCCTTCCCAGAGCTGTGGGGGTCTTACCATTGCAATGCCCGGTCCTGACACATTGCGACAGTGGCTTCAGACATGCTGCCACAGTCGGTTCGGACACTCCGTGACCGTCCCGGCACTCCCAGTGAGATGGCAGCTGGGCCCATTCCTGGTGCTCTGGGACCACCATTGCGGTCCCTCTTTTCCGCAGACACCGCAGGGTCTCTGCTCCCCTGCCATCCCAGGGTCTCCCCTCCGATGTTTCTCTCTCTTCACACACGGGGCTCCCCAGTGGGGTCCCGGTCCCTCCATCCTGACCCCACCCACCCACTGCCCCCCGGGACCAGCACCAGCTGAGGCTGCTGAGCTCCTGTAGGATGAGACGTTCCTGGGACAGCGCCGGCTGAGCGGGGCCTGGCTCCCTCACACCGTCCTTGCCCGCAGCCCTCGGGCTCCAGCAGCCCCGGGCGGGTCCTTTGGGATGTGCTGACCGCTCCCGGAGAGCTGCCCTTTGTTGGGAACCAGCCCAGGAGCACACGAATCATCCCAAAAGCCTGGGCCGGGACCTCCTGTGAGGCTGAGCCTGAGCCCTGAGGGGTTTGGGAGCCTGATGGGTGTCACTGCTCTGTCCCAAAATCTGGGGGAGCAGGAATGACAAGCTGTGCCCCACCATGGCCTAGCGCCCTGGGCCTCACCTGAGCATTCTGTGGAATTCCCAGCACTCCTGCTCCACCTGCAAGGCCAGGTGCTGTTCCCGTGGGCCCCCTGCTCCAGCCGCTCCCGCCTCAGCTGCTGCTCCAGCTCGGCCTTCCTGGCCAGCCAGCGGGAAGCAGCGGCCACATGGCACAGGCACTGAATCATCCCCAGCACCAGCAAAACCTTCCTGGCAGTAAAGAAAGCTCCTTGTGGCCAGAGGTGGGGGCATCTGACCCCCAAATGGTATCCAATGCTGCCTTGTGTCCCCCAAAATCCCTGTGAGAGGCAGTGGAGCCATGTCCTTGTGCACAGGGATGCTTTAGGAGCATGGCTGAACTTCAGAAGCCCCAGCCCTAATTACAGCACCTCCTTAAGGGTCTGCAGCTCCCAGAGCAGAACAGGGGCATTGGCCCAACCAGCTCCAGTTTTGCCCCATTTTCCCCTCCCGCGGCACTGCCCCCAGCCTTGTCTCTCCCTGTGCTCCAATTGAGGCAGCAGACCCCTCGGGGCTGTGGCTCTGCTCTCCTCCTCCTCCTCCCACCCCTGTTGCTTCTCTGTTGGGACCAGCAGTGGCCCAGGAAGGGCAGGAAATCCAAACGTGCTCTGGAACCCCCTGAGGAGCCCCAGCAGAGTCAGCACTGTGCACCAGCTTCCCTCAACATCCCAGGGCAATTCAACATTGCCAGAACTGCTGTGCAAGGACTGAAGGAGGAAAAGGGAGTGAAAGGCTGAGGTTTTGCAGGAATTGTGGTGTAAAGCCACCAGAGGTGCTGTTGTGGACCCGAGACCTGCTTGGGGTCAGATGCGGCCTTCCTTCCATTCAGGATCATGGACATTGGTCGTGGGTATTGCCTTAGGCATGTGCCTGACCCCGGGACACTGCTACGCTTCCACTGGGCACTGGAATCCAACCTGCTGCCTTGGCGGCTTATACCCACTGCCGGTGGTGGTGCCGGTACCGATTGGTGCCTGTGAGTTTGCAAAAGGAGCGATTTCCCCTCCTGCCTCCCGTCCGAGGCCGCCATGGCCCCTGAGGGGATGGAGCTCGACCAGGACGCCCCCTGCTGGCCGGGAGTGCTCCCTGCAGCGCTCCCTGCTGGCCGGGAGTGCTCCCTGCAGCGCCCCCTGCTGGCCGTGGTTATAACTGCCACAAAACCAACAGCGCTGAGTGGGAGGGAAAGTTCTGGGTTTCTGTTGTTTGTTCTTTCCTGGTTTATAAATTTTCCAGTAAAGAGCTGGTATTCCTTTTCCGGCACTTCCGCCTGGAACCCCCATAATCTTTGAAATGAAAAAAAAATGGTTTAGGCATGGGTCTTCTTTGCATTCCAGAGATGTTCCCACTTTCCTTGGCAGATATTTCTCATTCAAAAGAGTTGCCAAATCCTGGCTTCCAGTGTAGATGGGACAGACACCCCAACAGGAGACAGGGTCAGTGACTTGGCCACCTCATGCTCTGCCTTTGAACCCTGTTCGGCTACCAAGGGCCCTCTCCCCGGGTGGCACTACTGGTCACCCGGCCACTCAGGAGCTGGCTTTGGCAGAGTGTCATACTGTCCCCAGTGTGCCACAGCTGACAGACTGATGGACAGACTGGGCCCTGTCTAACCAAAAGCAAGGCCTGACCCACCCCTGCTACACACAGGCGTTCCAAAATGTTTCCAGACATCAAACTTTTCTTGTGCCATTGCCTGATCCTGACTGTCCTGGCAAAGGGGGAGGCTCTGGAACCCCCACAGGGCCTTTGTGACATCTTTGTGTGGGGAATATGGCAGAGGAGTGGTTTGGGACAGGGGAGAAGAAAATCTACAGCCTCCTGAAGGCCACTTTGGTCATCAGAGCAAGGAAGGTCCAGAGCTCTGCCAGGTTCCTCTGGTGGAAGAAACATGCTGTGGGAAATGTCCAGGGTTCTTCATTTTTAGGGGCTTTCCCTGAAAATTGTTCCTTTTTGTGACCCTTTGGACTCAGAACCATGTTGCTGTTGCTGTTGGTTTTATTCTGTCTCATTGCTGTTTCAGGAATTTGTTCTTCTCTCAGCCCTTTGGGATCTTTGTGCCTCCATCGGGCAGAGAGGGGCAGTTTTGGTGACAGCACACACACGAGTGGGTGCCCATGGGTGGGAAACCCCAAGGCCCCCCAGTTCCCCCAGTGTCACAGCACATTCCCGTAGATGTCACCGGGTTCCCGTGGTCGCCCCTGGGGTTCCTGTAGTGTGGTGTCACAGGGGGACACTGCGAGAGACACGGGCTGTGGGTTCTGAGTGGGGTGACACTCATGGGTGACGTGTCCCTCTGCGTGTGTCCCCCCCATACTCACCCGCTGCCCTCTTGGTGACCACGACCTGGGTGTACAGCACCTCCCCCTCCTCTGGGGGCACTGAGGGATCCGGGGGGGCCCTGAGGGAATAAAGGGGATTTGGGGGAGAGAATGGGAGGTCTTGAGGGTTGGGGTAAAAGGGGAGAGTGTGGTTTGAGCCCCCCACTCACCTTTCTTGATTCTTCCTGGCAGCTGCAAAGGAAAGAGGGGAGGGGTGACTATGGGCTCCCCAGGAATCTGATCCCTCTCAGGATTTCCAAACACCCATGGGGCCCTCGATTTCTCAGAGGACCCCAGGCATCCCTGAAGTCTCCCAGAATTCATGAACCTCCACAGTGCCCCTGACCAACTCAGCCTCAAGGACCCAAAGGCCAGCAGAGACAGAGACCCCCCAAACCCCCCCAGGGCTTCTGAAAGAACCCCCAAAATCCCTGCAGGACCCTACAGCACCCCCAGTCAAGGTCACCATTTTAGGGCTGTGGGAGGCACATTATGGTTCCCCAACTCTGGGGGCCTCTACAGCTCCTTGGGACCACTGTCCCCATATTGTCACCCACCCGCAGGGTGCCACCGGTGCCAGGCCACAATGACACCCACGAGCAGGAGCAGGAACAAAAGGACCCCACCGACCCCTGCAGCCACTGCAAGAAACAGAGAGGGACACATCAGGGTCACCCATTACCTCAGTGGTCCTGCACTCCCTGGTGACCACGTCTGCCCCCACCTCTGTCTCTGTGTGTCCCTGTGTCCCGTGGTGTCACCTCCAGTGCCAGCTCTGGGCTGAATGCCCGGAACATGCGGTGCCCATCTGCCTGGTTGGTGGCCATGCACTGGTAGGTGCCTGAATGTCCCACATTGGTGGCCCCGAACTCCAGAAGGGGACCTCGGGCCACCTCCTGCCCGTTGTGCAGCCAGGTGAAGGTGACAGGGGCTGAGCCCACCTGCACCGAGCAGCGCAGAGTCACAGGGTCGCCTCCATGCACCTGGTGTGACAGGGAGCCGGGGGTGATGGTGGCATTGGCCACAGGCACTGTGGGGACAGAGACAGGGCTGAGGACACAGGGAGGGGCTGGCAGGAGGAGTTGGGGGGATAGGGATGGGGTGGATGGGTGTGATGGTGGATTTCAGGGATGGGGTCACACCAGAGAGGGGTGAGGGGGTACAGGGCAGAGGAGGGGAGACCCAAGAAATGTGTCAGGGGTACATGGAGGTCCCTAGGCAGGGAACCCGAGGAGGCTGTGGGCACTCCCTGTGCCCATCCCCGCACTCACTGCGCACCGTGATGTGGAGCCGGGTGCTGCTCTTCTGCTCAGCCCCCCCTCAGAGGCACCCCACAGCTGAACTTCCCTGAGTGGGAGACCCCCACGGCAGGCACCAACAGCTACAGGAACCCCTGCAGGCCCCCCACCACCTGCCCATCTTGACAGAAAAGTAGGGGGAGTGCAAGTGGGACACTTGGAGCCACAGGGGGGCTAGGGGTGCTGAGGCGGCTAAGACTCAGAGGGGACCCCCGTGGTAGGCTTGGAGGACCCTCCAGGACTGTCACCAGAAAGAGTTCAGGGAAGGAGAGGAAAGGTGAGGAGTGTGACTCAGAGGGCACTGGGAAGTGGCTTTGAGGTTGTCAGGAGATGGGAGTTCCAGCCATAGGGGTGCTCACCGTGCACTGTCACTGTCACTGCTGCTGAGCCTGACAACCAGGACCTCACCCAGCCCTTGCAGCAGTAACTGCCACTGTGGTTCAGCTGGAGAGGGGACAGGGACACCTCAGTGCCATTAACGGACCTTGTCAGATTATTGTCATCCTTGAAAAATCGCACCTTGGTGACTGGGCTGTTCCACCGGGCACGGCAGCGCAGTGTCACCGTGTCCCCTTCCAGCAGTGCCTGTGCTGGCACCTGCAGCACCAGCTCATCTGTGGGACAGGAGGGTCCCATCTTACTGAGGGATTTGAGATAGGTAAGGGGTGGGTCCCCATGGCACTGGGGACATCTGGGTGCACTGGGATGCACTGGGATGTCCCTGTGTGCAGGGCACAGGTCCCTGCCACACGAACGGTGTGAAGCCACCCACGGAGTGGAGCCCACCCAGACCTGTCAGGGGCCACCCAGATCATTTAAGATTCCCCCTCACCATCTAAGACTGTCACAGGGGGGCTGAGCCCACTGCCGGGTCTGTCACACGTGTAGGTGCCACTCAGGGTGACATTGAGGCAGTCGTGTCTCTCCTGCCGCCAGCGCTGCCCGTTCCTGTACCAGGTGGTGTCACCGGCGCTTCCCGAGCCCTGGCAGGTCAGTGTCACCCGGTCCCACAGCACCGCCGGCCTCCAGGGTGGCTCCACAAGGAGCTGGGTAGTCTGGGCCCCTGCAGGTGACAGGGGACACCAGGCTACCAAGGCCAGCGTGGGGTTGGGACAGCGGGGTGGGGACATGGCATTCGCCAAGGACTCACCAGTGAAGCAGAGGGTCTGGGCTGGAAGGGAGAAGGGACATGGCTGGGTGGGGGTGGCACCATGGGGACAGAGGCACAGGGGCACGGAATGTGGAGGCTGTGCCCGAAAGGCCTCAGTTGGGGCACTGATGTGGCACAGATGTCTCAAGGACAGGGACACAGCAGCCAACACATGCTCAGGCATGGCGACTCAGTGCTGGCACAGGTCACCCCCACCAGCCCCACAGTGACAGTCCCATCACCCTGTGCCCATGGTCCCATTCCCATTGCACCTGTCCCCATGGCCCAAGCACATGGTACTTATCTCCTTGTCCCTGTCCCTGCATCTCTGTGTCCCTGTCCCAGTCCCTGCAGCTGCGAAGCCACAAGGTTCCTTCTGCCACATCCTTGTCCCCACATTTCCATTCCCGTCTCCCTGTCCCCCCATCCCAGTTCCACTCTTCCTTTCCTGTGTTCATGTTCCCAGGGCCACCCCACAACTCTGGTCACACTGGGCTCCATGCCCTGCTGGCATTGGGGACCTCAGGGGACGCTGCAGCCCCCCTGTGCACCCTCCCCTCCATCCCCGGGGTGTCATGCCTGTGCCCAGGGCACTCACCCCACAGGAGCAGCGCCACCTTCCTGGCCATCCCGGTGTCCCCAGCCATGTGGACTGGCTGTCACTCGCTGCTGTGGCCACCGCTCCCCTGGCTGGCGGCTCTTCGGATGAAGGGGAAGGAAGCGAGGTCACGTCTGTCGCCACGTGTAGGTGGCCCTTGGTGGGGGCAGGGTAGCCACAAGCTGAGGACAGGCTGGGGACATGTTGAGATAGTCTGGGGTCATGGTGGGGGATGGTGTTTTAAGGAGTGGGGGTCTCAGGGGATGTCAGCAACCAAGGATGGGTGTCCAGGAGAAAGGGGGTCCAGGGGAATTGGGGTATCCATTCCTGGGTGGATTCAGGGATGGGGGTGCTGTGATAACATGGTCCCCAGGAATTTGGGGTCATGGCATTTGGGTGCCAGGGTTGGGGGTGCAGGGCGAAAAAGGGGACCCTTGGGAATAGCTATTCTGGGGGAAGAAGCAGCCCATGTGATGGGATCAAGGAAACGGTGGTCCTGGGCAATGGCAGTCCTGGGATGGGGGTCCCCAGGGAGGAGAGACCAAGGCAATGGGGGTCCCAGGGGAATGGGGTTGCCAGGGGTGGGCAGTGGCTGGGTGGGCATGGGGGTCACAGCTCCTTCCATCTTTGCCTCAGATTTTGGGGTGACTCAGAGACCAGCACAGCACATCCCCCTGGGGAACCCAAGGCTGCCTTGGGATGCTCTGGGTCTCTGCCCCACACACCCCTGGGTCAGGTCCCCCCATTTCCTGGCTCAGCCCTCCCAGGCAATACTTGATGCCCAATCGTTGAGACAAAATTAAACATCCATAGAATAAAAGCAAACATCTTTCCCACAGAATTTTTTCCCCAATAAAGGACATAGTAAGCAAGAATCTAACAGAGAAGGTATAAAACACTCTGGTTTATAGAATCATTTTAACAGTTCCTCTCCCAACAAGTCACTCACAATGAAAACACAGACAAATAACTATGAAATGAGACGTTTTGGTACCTTTAGGATTCCCTTGGTGCATCACACAGCAGCATTTGCTTGTGGATAACAGAGAATGTGGAATCTCCCTGCATGTCTAACAGCTCCATGGGATTGTTCCCTGCCTGCTGGACAGAAACCCAGGCCATGACAAAGCCATTTCTTCAGCCATCTTTAGGAACTCTCCCCATTTTTTTCATTCCCACCCTGAAACTTGATTGACTTCCCATGGAGGAAGGGGAGAAGCTCTGTCCATCCTTGGGACAGTGACCAGGAATCTGTGGAAATGCCTGTGTGTGCCTCAGGGTCTGATTCCCTGGTAAATCCACTCCAGCCTGCCCTGAATTCCCCTGCCTGGGCACTCCCTGCTCCTGCTGTGACACCCCTGTTCCCCAGCCCCTGGTTTGCAGCCCCTGCTCAATATTTCCACACTTTTCCCTCTTTTCTGGTGTGCACGTCCAGAACCCAAAGCTTCCTTCCAGGTTTGGATTCAGGTTCCAGAAGGCTGCAGGTTTTGTTCAAAAAGGGGGGTTTAGGCCAGGTTGTGAAGATTGTTGTTGTCTTTGCAGTAATTTTGTGATTTTCTCAGCCCCTTCATCAAAAGGACAAATGATCAATTGATGCATTTCCGGGCTGGTTCCCTCGCAGCTGACCTTGCAGGGGGGGTTTCCAGCCAGCCCTGCTCTGTGCTTCTTGCAAGGCTGAGACAACCACAGGCAGGCCTTTTTCCCCCACAGAATTCTCACCTCTGCAGCAGCTCTAAAGCTGCCAGAATCAAAGCCAAGGGGGCAGGGGGGACCCTCAGGCCCCAGCCTTGCATGGCCACTGGCTTCAAGGAGCAGGAGTTTGGGAGCTCCTTCCTGCCCTGGGCTCCATTCCCAACCTGCTCTTGATGCCTCAGATCATGCAGAGGACAAGTAAGGATGGAGAAGTTTGGAACAGGATTTCTCCCAAAACTGAGTAAACCCAAATCCTCCCAAGCTCCAGGACAGAAATCCCACGGGGGGAATTTTGGGGAGCAGTAGAGGGATGGGGCAGCCCCGAATAGCTCCAGACCCTCGCAATGTCTCAGCCATTTTGCAGCTATTTTGGGGTCAAGTCAGCCATTTTTCCAGGGGCGAAAATCTAAAGTTTTCCATCGCAGTGCTCGGGGGGGGTTGGCAGGATGGTCCTTGGGATTTTGAACATAGGGGAGGGTGCACAGTCGGGAAGGTCAGGAGTGTTTCATCTGGCTCCCAGTGCTGAGACCCTGAGGGACAGGGTGGTTGTTTGGGGCTCTTGGGGGGGTCTGTGCCCTCCCCAGCTGACACCCACCCCATGTCACCCCCTACTGTCACCACTGTAGGTGCTTCTCACACATGGAAAGGTCGTGGAGAGCTGTAGGACAGGGGGTTGAGTTGCACCTAAAAATCTAAAAGGGGAATTGAGGGCTCCCAAACTGGGTGGGGTTGTCAAGGGTGGTTCTAGAGGGGACAAGGCACATCCCAGGTTGCAACACCCCAGAGGTCATTATGACTCACTGGGGAGAGGTGGTGGGCACAGCCTCACCTCAGGAAAAGGGTTCACAGGACTTCCCACCCCTGGGACAGTGACACACCCCACCAGAATGTGTCACCCCTGGGACAGGTTCCTCCCAGGTCATGTCATCCCCCGAACAGAGACTCCAACAAGAAAGGAACTCCCGGGATGAGCTCCCCCCAGAACAGAACCACCCCTCCCTCTGACCCTAAGCACAAATGGCCTCTTCCTTCTGCTGCAGGAAAGATGAAGTGAAAGCATTGGGGAGCACAGCTGGGCACCTGCATCCCCCACAGAAGAGACCTGGAACTTTCTGGAAGCCTCTTGTGGTGCCCAAACCCCCAACCACGAGCACTCCAGCGGGCCTGAGCTGGACCCTGGTGTCCCTCAAATCTGAGGCACCCAGTGAAGGAGCTGTGACCTCCTGTGCCAACCCAGCCACTGCCTATCCCTGGGACCCCCATTCCACTGGGAACCCAACCATGGGATCCCAATTCTTTAAGGTCCCACCTCCGTGGGACACCCATCCCAGAACTGCCATTCCTCAGGATCTCCATGGTCCTGGATCCACCTTCCCTTCATCCCATCCCATGGGTCACCATTCCATTCCCCCAGGACCCCGACTCTGACAGGCCCCAGCCCAACTGTCACCCCCATCTCTGGAACCTGCATCCCATGACCCAAAGTCCCTGGGAACCCCATTCCTGGGCCCCCACCCATGGGGACCCTCATTCCCCGGCGTCCCGATGCCCTGGGTCCCCCTCCTTAGGATCCCAGTTCTCTGAACCCTCATTCCCTCGGGACATCCCTCCCAGGACCCCATTCCTGGGTTACCTCTTTCACTAGGACACCCAACCTTCACTCCCCACATTCCCTGATTGCCCCAGTCCTGCCCCCACCCTGCCCCCACCAAGGGCTACCTCCACGTGGGGACAGGACGTGGCCTCTCTTCCTTCCCCTTTGGCCAAAGAGCCGCCACCCAGGGGACAGGTGGCCCTGGCAGCGAGTGACAGCCAGCCTGGATGGCCAGGGACACCCAGATGGTGTGGAAGGTGATGCTGCTCCTGTGAGGTGAGTGCCCCAGGCATGGGCCAGACACCCCGTGGATGGGCCCTGGTGAGGGAGAGACTTGTGGGGAGGGGGCACAGGGGGGCTGTGGGGTCCCCTGAGGTCCCCAAGGCCAGCAGTGCCAGAGCATGGGCATGGACCCCAGTGTGAGCAGAGTTGTGGGGTGGCTGTGGGGACAGGAACAGGGGAAAGAATGTGGCAGCTGGGATGTGGGAATAGGATGCAGGGAGAAGAATGGAGGGAAGGGGATGTGAGGAATGGGATGTAGGGACAGGGATATGGCAACAGGCACCATGGAGCTGGGGCACCTGTGGGGACAGGGACAGACAGACTGCACCATTCAGATGGGCCGTGGGGACTGCTACCATCTGAATGGGATCATGGGCACAGGGCCATGGGGACGTTGCCATGGGGACAGGTGCCATGAGGCTGGTGGGGATGACCTGTGCCATCATCAGGTGTCTGTGGTGTCACCAGTTCCTGCCTCCACCCAGGGTAACCACACTGTCCCCATCCCCAGGGAATCCATTCCCAACAGATGTGGCTGTTGGCAGCTGTGACACAGACATGTCCCCTGGCCTCTCCAGACCTGTTGGGGACCATTTCTGAGCACTTTCTCATGAGAACCAATGTCCCAAAGGGGACAGTTTGGGGGACAGCCCCCACACCCTGCAACCCGTGTGCCACTGTTCCTGCAAGGCCCCCCTCACCCAGCCTTGTCCCTTGTCCCTTCCAACCAAGACCCTCAGCCTCTCTGGTGAGTCCTCGGGGGATGCCACGGCCCCACCCCAGTGTCCCCAGCCCTGTGCTGGCCCTGGCAGGCTGGTGTCCCCTGTCACCTGCAGGCACCCAAACCCTCCAGCTCCTCATGGAGCCCCGCCGGAGGCCGGCGGTGCTGTGTGACCAGGTGACACTGACCTGCCAGGGCTTGGGGCCACCGGGTGCCACCATCTGGTACAAGGATGGGCAGTGCTGGTGACCAGAAGGGCACGAGCCCTGGCTCATCAGCAAGAGTGGCACCTGCACAAGTGTGACAGACCCAGCACCTAGCTCAGACCCTCTGTGCACGTTCTAAATGGTGAGAGCTCTTTGTGCCCCTACTCTGGCACCTGCAGGAACCTGATAGCTCTGGGTGAGCTCAGCTTCATGGCTCACACCCCTCATGTGACAAGAGCTTGCACACAGGGACATCCCAGAGCATCACTGGAGCATCCCCTGTACACACCAGTGCATTCCAGCATGATGAGAGCACCCTATTGCAATGGGGGACCCCTGGTTCCTTCTATTTCCATTGGGACCCTCCAGTCCCAGAGCCACCCCAGTGCTGCAGGTGCCAGCGCAGGCGCTGCTGGAGGGGGACACGGTGACCCTGAGCTGCCCGGGTCAGGCAGAAGGAGTCAGTTCTTGAAGTGAACTTCCACCACGATGGGAAGGATCTGGGGAGGTACCTCCATAGGACCGAGCTGCTCCTGCTGCCCCTGCAGCTGCGGCACAGCCGTCGCTACCACTGCAATGTCCGGGGAGGCTCCTGGCCGGAATGGTCACTGTGGGCACAGTCAGCACCAGTGACAGTGACAGAGCACGGTGAGCACCCACACCTCATGCCTCAGCACCGCCACAGCCCCTTCACAGCGGACTCGGGGTCACATCCCCCCTGCCCCATCTCCTTCCCAGAGCTCTCCCCTGTGCCAGTGCTGGAGAGTCACCCTGAGCTCACCATGGAATCCCCCATGACTCCCAGCTGCCTCAGCACCCCCAGTCCCCTGCGGCTCTGCACCCCCTCTTGCATGAGTTCTACCGAGACAGACGGTGGTGGGGGGCCTGCAGGGGTCCCTGCAGCTGCTGGTGCCCATTGTGGGGTCTCGCACTCAGGGAATTACAGCTGCCAGGTGCACTCTGAGCGGGAGGCAGAAGAGCAGCACCCAGCTCCGCGTCATGGTGCGCAGTGAGTGTGGGGATGGGCATGGGGAGACCCCACAGCCTCCTCGGGTCCCTCAGCCCTGCCTGGAGACCCCCACTACTGCCCGGGTCCCCTATTCCTGTCATGGGTCCCCAGTTCTTTCCTCCCTGGGTCCCTGGCCGGGTTCCCCACCCCTCACTGGGTCCTTTCACCTGTTCCTGGGTCAACCTCGCCTCTCTCTTCAGTCCCCCCATGTAGGAAAGGCATTTTGTGCTGTTCTTGTGAGCCAGCAAAGGCTTCCTAAAGATAAGGAAAGCCCCGTATCTCTCCCAAGGAAGACACCAAGGCTATCACCATGGTGATGTGATGAAGGAGAGAAAGTTAAGAGATACAAACTCTGGCTGGCTCACAGAATGACGTGGCTCCTTGTTCACCTATTGAGAACTTTGTTTCTCTCTTATGACCAATGGGCAGTGAATGTGTCTGTTAAGTAAATGTAAATATCTTGAAAAACTATAAAAGTAGCATGTTGCTATAATGAATCTCTCTTTTACACCCTTCTGGTGCAGTTGTGGTGTGTCGCGCTCTATCGCGACATCTGGTGGCCGCCCTCCGTGATTGCAACTGGACTGTAAAAAAGGGAAAGGAAAAAAACAGAGAAAAAAGTTGAAGGGTACCCTAAAAATGAGCGAAGGCAGGAAGGACGCTGCAGAGGTCCAGACCTCATTCAGACATCTGATTCGAGGTGTGTGATTGGGAAAAAATACGGGGCAAAATTTATTAAACGAGGAAAAGTCCGTTTTGTCCACGTGGAAAACTTTATTAAAAAGGAAAAATGTTGAAGCTTCTGATTATGCTCTTCCTAGTTTACTGATATGGTGTAAATCACAGGACTTTGAAGCTGATGCCGACACTGCTTCCAGTGTCGGGGCATGGAAAAATGTTGGGAAGAAACTATGGGAAGCAATATCTAAGGGGGATGAGACAGTTATTGATTTGGCTACTACCTGGAGACTGTTGTATGAGGCATTAAAGGAATGGAAAGCAGAACAAGATAGAGGGGAGGAATTGGAGAAGCAGGAATTAGAACAAGCAACTGAAGTAGAGGAGCAGGAGGAAGATGAGGCTGAGCCTGTCCATGTATCTCCCCCTGAGGAGGCTGCTGCAGCTGCTGAGGAGGTTCCCCCAGGGTTTGCTATCGTGAGAATCAATCAGCAGGCTAAGACAGTTCCTCGGTATTTATCTCCAAAAGACGATGTTAAACCTGTGTATACTTTGCCTGCTCAGCAGTTAGTTGAACTGTGTGCTAAACCAAAGTATCTTATGCCTGCACAGCAATTAGCAAAAATGAAGTCACAGAAGAAGCAAAGTGAAAAACAGGCTGGCTCATTGGCCCCTTTTTCTCTCCCTGGGCTGTCTGCTCTCCCCTCACCCTCCCCTCGGTCGGCTGCTCCCCCCTCACCCTCCCACAGATTGGCTGCTCCCCCCCAGCTTTCCCTTGAGCTGTCTGCCCCTCCTCTGCCCTCCTTCGAGTCATCTGCCTCCTCTCCATGTTCCCTTGAGCCATCCACCTCTTCTCTCCCCCTTCTCGAGTCCTCTGCTGCTGCTCAATCCCCCATTGAGCCATCTACGGCCCTCCTCCCTCCTGAACTGGTTGGACAAATGCAGTCTTTAACATTGTGTCCTTTCCTGTCTAGTGATAGCTCTGATGACGAATTGCCGGTTATAAGTACACCTAAAAAGACACAGGAATCTGTTTCTGTTAGACCTCGTAGCAGACCCAGGCCTGTTGTTTCTTGGACTCTGCCTCCCTGCCAGGTGCCTGCGACTCCTTGACACCCTTTGCAATTTTGGCAGCATGTGAGAATGAAAGCAGCTGTAGTGGGAGATTGGAATTTGTTAGAGAAAATAGGTCCACCTAAAAGGATGGAGATGGCTACTGCTGCTTCTTCTGGTGGGGCTGTGGCTTTTCCTGTTTTCAAAGCTGTTCCTAATTTGGGACAAGAAGACAGCCATCAGGTTTTTGCATGGAGGGCTGTACAGGACCTTCAGTCAAAAGTAGATCAGTATGGTGTTAACTCTTCACAGGTGATGCAAGTGATTTGTGTTTTAAATGCTGATGTACTTGCACCTTATGATATTGTTCACCTTGCTATGATTCTGTTTCAGCCAGTGCAGTATGGCGTGTTTCAAGCTACCTGGAAACAAATGTTTGAAAGAGTAGCATTGGACAACATGGAGTTACCTCAGCAGGATCCACGTCAGGCTGTGGGAGTTGAGGCCTTGCTGGGCAATGGACTGTTCTCCAACCCGGAATTGCAGGCAAGATGGGACCCCCTGGTTCCCCTCCTCCCTCCAGTCTGAGGCTGCCATGGCCCCTAAGGGGATGGAGCTTGACCGGGGCGCCCCCTGCTGGCCAGGAGTGCTCCCTGCAGCGCCCCCTGCTGGCCAGGAGTGCTCCTTGCAGCGCCCCCTGCTGGCCACGGTATAAGTGCCACAAAAACCAACAGCGCTGCGTGGGAGGGAAAGTTCTGGGTTTATGTTTGTTCTGTCCTGGTTTATAAATTTCCCAGTAAAAAGCTGTTATTCCTTTTCCTGCACTTTTGCCTGAAAGCCCCATAATCTTTGAAATGAAAAAAAATGGTTTAGGCATGGGTCTTCTTTGCATTCCAGAGATGTTCCCACTTTCCTTGGCAGATATTTCTCATTTCAATGAGTTGCCAAATCCTTTCCAGCATGGATGGGACAGACACCCCAACAGGAGACAGGGTCAGGGACTTGGCCACCTCATGCTATGCCTTTGAACCCTGTTGGGCCACCAAGGGCCCTCTCCCCAGCTGGCACCACCACTGGTGGATGAAATGTACTCCGGGAAACGTCTGGGGATGGTTTCTTTTCTGGGCTTTCTGCAGAAATTGTTCCTTTTGCGACCCTTTGACTCTGAACCTTGTTGCTGTTGTTATTGGCTTTATTCGCTGTTGCTATTGGTTTTATTCTCACTCATTGCTGTTGCAGGAAATTGTCATTCTCTCAGCCCTTTGCGATCTTTGTGCCCCTACGCGGAGGGAGAGGGTCAGTTCTTAGCACAAACACTTGTGGGTGCCCATGGGTGGGAAACCCCAGTGCCCCCCAGTTTCCCCCAGTGTCACAGCACATTCCCGTAGATGTCACCGGGTTCCCGTGGTCGTCCCTGGAGTCCCCGCAGTTCCGTGTAGGTCACCTGAAGATCCTGAAGTGTGGTGGGATTGGGGGACACTGTGAGAGACAGGGGCTGTGGGTTCTGGGTGGGGTGACACTCATGGGTGACGTGTCCCTCTGCGTGTGTCCCCCCCATACTCACCCGCTGCCCTCTTGGTGACAATGACATGGGTGTACAGCACCTCCCCCTCCTCTGGGCGGGCTGGGGGATCCGGAGGGCCCTGAGGGAAAAAAGGGAATTTGGGAGAGGGAATGGGAGGTCTTGGGAGTTGGGGTAAAAAGGCAGAGTGTAGTGTGAGCCCCCCACTCACCTTTCCTGATTCTTCCTGGCAGCTGCAAAGGAAAGAGGGGAGGGGTGACTTTGGGGTCACCTTGATTTCTCAGAGGACCCCCAAGCATCCCTGAAGGCTTCCAGAATTCATGAACATCCCCAGTGCTCCTGACCAAATCTGCCTCAAGAACCCAAAACCCAGCAGGGACAGAGACCCCCCTAAACACCCCCAGGGCCTCAGAAAGTACCTGCAACATCCCTGCAGGACCCTCCAGCACCTCCTCAAACTCTACAGCACCCCCAGACACTGTCACAGTTTTGGGGCTCTGGGTGCTACCCTAGCACTGCCCAGTTCTGGGGACTGCTGCCACACCCTGCGACCTCTGTCCCCCCATTGTCACCCACCCACAGGGTGCCACCGGTGCCAGGCCACCATGACACCCATGAGCAGGAGCAGGAACAAAAAGGCCCCACCAACCCCTGCAGCCACTGCAAGAAACAGAGGGGGACACATCAGGGTCACCCATCACCCCAGGGGTCCTGCACTCCCTGGTGACCCTGTGTGACCCCACCTTGGTTGCAGTATCCCTGCTGTTTCACAGCCAGGACCAGCTCTGGGCTGAGTACCCAGAACGCGCGATGCTCGTCTGCCTGGTTGGTGGCCATGCACTGGTAGGTGCCTGAATGTCCCACATTGGTGGCTCCAAACAGCAGGAGGGGACCCTGGGCCACCTCCATCCTGTTGTGTAGCCAGGTGAAGGTGTGTCATGGTTTGACCCTGGCGCAATGCCAGTGCCCCCATGAAAATGCTTCCTCCCTGGTATCTACTGTGAGATGTGATCAGAAATAGAGCAAAGCAGGCTCTAGCTTAAGAATAAAAAAGTGAAAACTTTATTAAACTACAACTCTACATAAAGAGAAACACACAGAACTCGGAATGAAAACTTTACATATCACATTCCTCCCCCATCCCCTACCAGATTTCCAATACATCCACCCCTCAGATCATCCACTCTCAGTCCATCACCACCTTTCAGATAATCAATTCTCAAATCATCAAGGAGAACAGAGTCTCTCTTGCACCTTAGGCTTCCCCTGGAAACACAGTTGAAACCTCTTGTATTTCCCAGTCACACATGGCCCGGAGATCATCTGCCAGCGTGACATCTTCCTTCCATGCCCAGTGCTCTCACCACTGTGCATGGACCAGAGCTGCTTCTAGGGTTTTCCTTTTCAAGGATGCTTTGCCCAGTTCCATAAAAGGTACAGTCCCTCACTTTTGGGACACATGTCCCCCCCAGATTTCCCCCTCTGGGGCCGAGGGGTCTCAAGAACAGAGATCCTCTTCTTCTTCCTGGAGGGCACCACCACCCTCCTCACCCATCGCCTCTGTTCATGAACTCCATCACACCACTGCACTTTCTTGGCTCCGAGTCACTGCCTCCCCCTAAATGCAGTCTCTGTGTCACAGGAAAAAAAGGTGGTTCCATCCATGGCTATACAAGAAAAGTCCAGCCAAAGGCCACTCCATCACCTCCTCCCACCTAGTATTCTTCTCAAATCTTCTGACATCTTTTACTTGCACAGACTTTCATCGCACTTGCCCATTTCCTGTTATTTCAACTGTATCTCTCTTCTCATTTAACTCCAGGAGGAATCAGCATTTGTAAGGTTTCCCATCATCCAAAAAAAGGGTTAAAAGTCTCAGGCTCGGCCTGTGCAGAACTCTCATGGCTGCCCTGCCAGCACCTTCTCACCGCACCGCCCCTCTCCTTCTCAGCTGGCTGTGCTATCAAATCTCAGGGTAACACAGGCACAGACACCAGCCCTCTCTCTCTCTCTCCTCCAGGGGCGGGAAGGCTGCCCGATGTCTCTCCGGGTTCCTCCACCCTTCCATCTTGCAGGGCCTTCTCCTCCCTTCTCTGTCCAGGCCCCCAGCCTACCCAACTCAGGCCTCGTGGCTCCCCTCCCCTGCCCAGCTCGGAGCCGGGCAGGGGAGGTCTGAGCTCTTTCACTGACCTGAACCAAGAGAGTTTTCCCCTGCGAGTTCTCAGCTTTTAACCCCCTGTGTTCTCAGAGGTGTATCCATATCCTCAGTGGCCACACCAGGTGCCAATATTCAAATCTGACCACCTATTGGTTTGACCACAGCATCCCAAAAAACCCTACTTCCTCTCAAACCACGACAGGTTGACAGGGGCTGAGCCCACCTGCACTGAGCAGCACAGGGTCATGTTGTCACCTGCACACATCTGCTGTGACAGGGGGCCGGGGGTGATGGTGGCCTTGGGACAGAGACAGGGCTGAGGCCACAGGGAGGGGCTGGAAGCCAGTGTGGGGGGATAGGGATGGGGGAGATGGGTGTGATGGGAGATTTCAGGGATGGGGTCACACCAGCGAGGGGTAAGGGGACAGAGGGCAGAGGAGAGGAGACCCAAGAAATGTGTCTGGGGGACATGGAGGTCCCCAGGCAGGGGACCCGAGGAGGCTGTAGGAGCTCCCCGTGCCCATCCCCACACTCACTGCCCTCTGTGACGAGGAGCCGGGTGCCACTCTTCTGCACAGCCCCACCCTCAGAGGGCACCTTGCAGCTGAACTTCCCTGAGTGGGAGACCCCCACGGCAGGCACCAACAGCTGTGGGGAGCCCTGTGGGCCCCCGACCACCTGCCTATCCTGGTAGAAAAGGAGGGGAAATGCGGGAGGGAGGCTTGGAGCTATGGGGTTTGGAGGTGCTGAGGTGCCTGAGAGTCAGGGAGGACCCCCATGGTGGGCTTGGGGGACCCTCCAGCACCAGCAACAGAAAGAGTTCAGGGAAGGAGAGGGAAGGTGAGGACTGTGATTCAGAGTGCACTAGGAAGTGGCTTTGGGGTTGTCAGGAGATGGGAGTTCCAGCCGTGGGGGTGCTCACCGTGCACTGTCACTGTCACTGCTGCTGAGCCTGTTGACCAGGACCTCACCCAGCCCTTGCAGCGGTAGCTGCCACTGTGGTTCAGCTGGAGAGGGGACAGGGACAGCTCAGTCGCATTAAGGGACCTCGTCAGATTATTCTCATCCTTGAAAAATCGCACCTTGGTGACCGGGCTGTTCCACTGGGCGCGGCAGCGCAGTGTCACCGTGTCACCCTCCAGCAGCGCCCGTGCTGGCACCTGCAGCACCAGCTCATCTGTGGGACAGGAGGGTCCCATCTTACTGAGGGGCTCAAGATAGGTCAGAGGTGGGTCCCCAAGGCACTGGGGACATCTGGGTGCACTGGGATGCACTGGGATGTCCCTGTGTGCAGGGCACAGGCTCCTGCCACACAAGCAGTGTGAAGACACCCATGGAGTGGAGCCCACCCAGACCTGTCAGGGGCCGCCCAGATCATGTAAGATGCCCCCTCACCATCTAAGACTGTCACAGGGGGTCTGAGCCCACTGCCGGGTCTGTCACACTCATAGGTGCCACTCAGGGCAACAATGAGGCGGTCATGTCCCTGTTGCCACCAGCGCCACATGTCCTTGTACCTGGTGGGGGTAGAAGTGGTCCCCAAGCCCTGGCAGGTCAGTGTCACCCGGTCCCACAGCACCGGTGGCGTCCAGGGGGGCTCTACAAGGATCTGGTAGTCTGGGCACCTGCAGGTGACAGGAAACACCAGCCTGCAAGGGCCAGCATGGGCTGGGGACAGTGGGGTGGGGACATGGCATCCCTTGAGGACTCACCAGAGAGGCCGAGGGTCTGGGCTGGAAGGGAGAAGGGACAGGGCTGGGAGGAGGTGGCACCATGGAGACAGAGGCAAACGGGGAACAGGGTGTGGGGGCTGTGCCCAAACTGTCACCATAGGGACAGCAATTCTTGTGGGAAAGTATGTCTGGGTAGTCCCCAAAATATTTGGTGAGGCAGGGGGACATGTCTGTATCACAGCCACCCGTGCACCACATCTGTGTGGCACGGACACCTTGGGAGCAGGGACTCCGAGGCCACCCTGGGCTGAGGCAGAACATGGGGACACTGTGGACTCCCCAGGCACAAGGACACCACAGACACAGCCCATGCTGGCCCAGGTCACCCCCAGCAGCTCATGATCCCATCCCCATGATCCCATCCCCATGACCACATCCTCACAGTTCTCTTCCCCTTCTGTCCCTGCATCCCAGTTCCCTTGTCCATATCCCCAGAGCTATCTGAGACTAAAGGTGCCAGTCCCCACATTCCTGCCCTCACATCCCCAAATTCCTGCCCCTATTCCTGTCCCCAAAGCCACACTACATCAGTCACCGTCCCACCAAGGTCCACCGTGGGTAACATGGACTGGCTCTGCTGGCATTGGGGACCTCAGGGGCTCCTGCAGCCCCCCTGTGCACCCTCCCCTCCCCATCCCCAGGGTGTCAGGCCTGTGCCTGGGACACTCACCCCACATGAGCAGTGCCACCTTCCCGGCCATCCCGGTGTCCCCAGCCATGTGGACTGGCTGTCACTCGCTGCTGTGGCCACCGCTCCCCTGGCTGGTGGCTCTTTGGATGAAGGGGAAGGAAGCGAGGTCACATCTGTCCCCACGTGGAGGTGGCCCTTGGTGGGGGCAGGGTGGCCACAAGCTGGGCACAGGCTGGGGACAAGGCTGGGTATTACAAGGTGGGACATGGGATTTCCAGCAGTGGGGGGCTCAGTGGGTTTGGGGTTTCAGGGATGAGTGTCCAAGGAAATAGGGGGATCCTAGCAATGGGGTGGCTGCCAAATGGGGCTGCTAAGGAGGGGGAGTCACTGGGTATGGGAGTGCCATTGGAATGGGGGTCCCCAGAGCTGGGGGGGACTCAGGGATGGGAATCCCAGGGGAATGTGGGCCCCAGGGATTTGGGGTCAGGAGATGGGGGTCCTCAGGATGAGGATGCCGAGGGAATGGGGAGTCCTGGGAGAATGAAGGCTCTGGAGAAAGGGAGATTTCAGGAGATGGAATGAACAGGAGAAGGTTCCTCGGGCGTGGGGTGCTGGGCCATGGAAATCCTGGGGAATGGCAGTAATGGGATGGGGGTCCCAGGAATGGGGGGATATAAGGAATTGGGCTCCCATGTTTGGGTTCCCAGGGGAAGGGGGGTACCAGGGATGGGCAGTTGCTGGATGGGCACAGGCATCTCATCTCCTTCCCTGGGTGCCTCAGATTTTGGGGTGACCCAGGGAACAGCCCTGCCCAAATGGGGTGCTGCTTTCCTGTGCAGACATCACATGGGGGTCCTCTGCTTCTGTGCCCTCCTCTGCCTTTGATGTCTTCTCTCTTTATTTCTCTTTTTTCCTTATTTTCCTCACTTTTGTACCAGGTCCCCTCCCCCCCGGTTCCTGGCTCAGCAATCCCAAGGAGCACCTGAGCAGGGAAGGGTTTGGGGGGATGAAGGGGAATGGGAAAATGGGGAGTGGGGGGTGCAGGGAAGGGCCGGGAAGCTGTGGAAGATGGAGGTGTGGGGCTGTGCCCCCTCAACCCTTTCACTTTCTTTTTCCTGGACAAGAAGGAAGAGGCTGTTTGTGCTCAGTTTCAGATGGGAAAGGGGGGGGGGGGTGTGTGTGTGTCTGTCCTGGGGCGGCAAATCCAGGGGGCTCCTGTCCTTGGAGGATCCTGTCCCAGAGGGTGACACATCCTGGAATGGGGGAACCTTTACCAGCAGGTGGCGGTTCCAGAAATGTCCCTGCACATTCCTGGCCTGGAGCCTGTCCCAGGGGTGGCACATCCTGGAGACCCCTGTCAATCCAAGGGTGGGGCCCAGCCATGGCCCAGCCCCACTGCACAGGGATGGCCATTGCCCAGCCCTGCTCTGGCCAGCCCCAGGTGGCAGCCAGGACCGGAGGGTCCCCACTGCCCCCTTGGCTTTGATTCTGGCAGCTTTAGAGCTGCTGCAGAGGTGAGAATTCTGTGGGGGAAAAGGCCTGTCTGTGGTTTGCTCAGCCCTGCCTGTGGTTTGCTCAGCCCTGCAAGAAGCACAAAACCCAAAGCGAGCCCAAGCAGTGGCTCTGTGAGGGCCTTTGATGGTTTTCAGAGCAGGGCTGGATGGAAACCACCCTGCAGGGGCAGCTGGGAGGGAACCAGTCCGGAAATACAGGAATTGATCATTTTGTCCCTGTCCCCAAGGGACTGAGAGACCTCCAGAACTACTGCAAATCCCACACCAATCTGCTCAAAAACCTGACCCAGACCCTCCTCCTCCTTCCTGCCTTGCTGTGTGTGGACAGTGGCCGGATGCCCCGCACCCACCACAGCCGCTCCCTCACTGCCCTCCACACCTGGATGGGGAGAGAAAATTGAGCAAAGGGTTCCTGGGTTGAGACAAGCACCAGGAGACATCACTCGTCAAATCCTGTCATGGGCCAGACTGCCTCGGATTTAGAGATATGAATTGAATTTATTGCTGTCAAAATCAGAGCAGGATAAGGAGAAGTCAAATAAACCCTTCAATACACCTTCTCCCTGTTATTCATAACTATGTAGTCATTGGCTTTCTCTATTATATCACTTTTTGCAAACTATTTTGATACAATACAGTTTGTAATCACTTTTTTTACAGCTTTTGATACACTACAGTTTGTCAGCCTTTCTACCCTAATCACTGTGGAGAATATATATTTCAGTGTGATAAATATAGATAGGGCTCTCACAAAATATCAAGATAGAGACAATGTGTTGTGTTTTACAACATTAACTGTTGCAGAAGTAGCTAATGCCTTTATTTGTGTAACTAAGTGACAATGGTGAGAGTACCTCAGACAATTTCGTGAAATAGTGAATGTTGATTGAATGTACTGGTGGAATATCTCATCTGTATGATAAGAACACACTGAAAAGTAGCAAGTAAATAAACATCAAAAGAAAGACTGCAAAGAGGAATTTACCACTGACCCTTTGTTTATCAAGAACTGTCAAACCGCAAAACAGGGGGGCCTTGTGAGAACATATAAGATATAAATTTACTCTGCAGTATGGCATGTACTTTGTGAAAACGAATCAAGGGCCAAACCAAGCAAAAGAATTCCTGGGACATGTAAACTGGAAAGAATATTTGAATGTGTGTAACCCTGCTGAGTATGTATTTAAGCAATACAATGAAAAGGTGTGTAAGACAAATTGTTGTAGTTAACGGTGTGCCTCTGGCATTTGCCAAGCACCCAGCATGCTGTTTACTGATCCTTTTATCCCTTATTAATCATTTACAAATTCTAAAGAGTGAGCCTTGTTTCTCACATAGTTTAATTAAAAGCTGCATTTTGTGTACAATAAGAGTGGAAAGGGTCGTGTGCCCCCCTGGCACTGGGAGGGGGAATGAGGAGCCCCATGGGTGCTGTGAAGAGCAAGAAGAGACCCCTGAGGGGAATCGATGCCTCCCACTGGCCTCAGTGCCCCCAGTGCCCCCAGTGTCACAGCATGTAATCATAGTGACGGGGGTCCTGCTGTCCCTTGTAGGTTCCCAACAGTTCCACGTTGGTCAAATGTGGATCCTGAGGTGGGGCAGGGCCAGGGGACACCTGTGGGGGCCATGAGAGTGACACCAGTTGTGGGGACCTGGGTGGAGGGTGACACTCATGGGTGATGTGTCCCTGTCCCCTTCCTGAATTCTCCCACTGCCTGCTCGGTGCCAACATTCACTTTCTCTTTCCTGCAGCAGAAAGAAGAGGTCATTGGTCTGGTTTATAGAATCCTTCCAACCACTGCTCTCCCAACAACTCCCTCACAAGAAAAACACAAACTAATCCCAAAGAAAAGAGACTTTTTTGCTCTCTTTATGATTCCCTTGGTGCATCCCACAGCAGCATTTGCTTATGGATAACAGAGAGTGTGGAATCTCCCTGAGTGTCCAACAGCTCCATGGGATTGTTCCCTGCCTGCTGGGCAGCAACCCAGGCCATAAGGAAGCCTTTTCTTAGGCCATCTTTAGGAACTCTCCCCATTTTGCTCATTCCCATCCTGAAACTTGATTGACTTTCCATGGAGGAAGGGCAGAAGCTCCATCCATCCTTGGGACAGTGCACAGGAATCTCTGGGAATGCCTGTGTGTGCCTCAGGGTCTGATTCCCTGGTAAATCCACTCCAGCCTGCCCTGAATTCCCCTGCCTGGGCACTCCCTGCTCCTGCTGTGACACCCCTGTTCACCAGCCCCTCATGTGCAGCCCCTCCTCAATATTTTCACACTTTTCCCTCTTTTGTGGTGTGCACGTCCAGAACCCAAAGCTTCCTTCCAGGAGGTTCCAGAAGGCTGCAGGTTTTGTTAAAGACACAGGGTCCAGGTTATGTTGTTGAGCAGATTGTTGTTGTCTTTGCAGTAATTTTGTGGTTTTCTCAGTCCCTTGGACAAAGGGACAAAATGAGCAATTGCTACATTTCCAGACTGGTTCCCTCCCAGCTGCCCTTGCAGGGGGCTTTTCAGCCAGCCCCGCTCTGAAAACCATCAAAGGCCCTCGCAGAGCCACTGCTTGGGCTCCCTTTGGGTTTTGTGCTTCTTGCAGGGCTGAGCAAACCACAGGCAGGGCCTTTTTCCCCCACAGAATTCTCACCTCTGCAGCAGCTCTAAAGCTGCCAGAATCAAAGCCAAGGGGGCAGTGGGGACCCTCCGGTCCTGGCTGCCGCCTGGGGCTGGCCAGAGCAGGGCTGGGCAATGGCCATCCCTGTGCAGTGGGGCTGGGCCATGGCTGGGCCCTACTCTTGCATGGCCACTGGCTTCAAGGAGCAGGAGTTTGGGAGCCCCTTCCTTCCCTGGGCTCCATTTCGGAGCTGCTCTTGCTGGCTCAGATCCAGCAGGGGACAAGGAAGAATGGAAAAGTCTGGCCACCCTCCAGACCTTCCATGCCTCAGGACAGGATCCCCTTGCTCAGCATGTGTTCCCCCTGGGACAGGATCCCTCCAGGAAAGAATCCACCCCCAGAGTAACAAACGTGTCAAACAGCCTCTTCCTTTTTCTGCAGGAAAATGAAAATGTTGGTGGGGGCAGGGGGTGGGGAAGCTTGATAGTCCCATCCTGCACAGCCTCCCCAGCCCTCCCTGCAGACCCCTCACCCCTGCTTCCCCCACCCTGGACTTCCTCCAACCCGTTTCCTGCTCGTGGCCTCCACAGAATCATCAAGGCACGAAGTAGGGGTTGTGAAATTGAGGGGGGAAATGATGGGAGTGGAAATAAAGAGGAGAAAAAGCCCCTGGGGGCTATAGGGACCCAGGCCCAGACCTTCTTGGAACCTACCTGGGGTGACCCTCCCAAATAACAAGCACCCTGGGGGGACTTTGCTGGGCCCTGGGTCACCCAAAAAAATCTGAGGCACCCAGGGAAGGAGCTTTGACCCATGAGCTCACCAAGCCACTGCCCATGCCTGGTGCCCCTATTCCCCAGGGATCCCAATCATGGGAGCCCCATTCCTTCTATCCCCCCTTTCCTGGGACCTGCATCTCAGTATTGTTGCAGTGTGTTGCAATCTCCTGTTTCAAACTCCCAGTCCTTTCCCAGGTATAGCTTTCCTGTTCCCCTCCCCCTTTCTCTTCCTAAGTGATGTCCATCAAACTTAACAGTCCAGTAAGAGCGTCGTGTGATTGGCTGAAGTTCAAAGATGCCCCTCAGCCCTGGGGTCATTGGCCTGTCCAAGTGTCATTGTCCCCTGAGACTCGCCCTCTCCCACCTGGTTGGTAGCTCACCTATCCTCTCCCCTCCCCCTCTTCCTGAGCTTAAAAGGACCTGGGCACCATGCGGTCTGGATTCTACTGTAGCTGTTACCATATTCAGACATCTATGATCCTGGAATAAAGCTCTGGATTAAACCCTGCGGTAGAATCCACTCCTTTCGTTCTTCACCTAGCTTAAGGACTATCACCGAGGTAAACCTGAGTTTCTACCAGCCTGGACTTCTCAGTGTCTAGCTGCAACCCCTAACTAGCCAGAGGGATCTCTGTGGCGGAAAACCACAGCAGCTGCCTTTGGCCGAGCAGCGAGGGCCGGACAAGCCCAGACACGTGCTATCCGGTAATATTGGAATAATATTCCAATATTTGGCGCCCAACCGTAGGGCAGATCGAGTCTGCACCCCCAGAAGAACCTCAGAACCTCGGAAAAGCTCTTAGGCAGCTCAGCATCCACTGGAAGAGCTTTGGCTGCATAGCTCTCCAGAGAGACTTGGGACTGATCCCACAAGAAGTTTCGTGGAACGCTCGGCGCCTCTGGAAAGTGCAGCTCCTTTCTGGTGAGCAAATTTTCCAGAGGAGAATAGGGGAGCCCCTCGCCCGTGGGGTCCTATTCCGGTGAAAACACCCTGCCCGACTTTGCCAGCTACAGCTTCGATTTCGGTGAGTATTTCTGCTCCTGGGAGGGGTAGAAGCTCGAAAAACAGTCTCTGCCGTGAGTTCTGTTTCTTTTTCCCTTTGCCTTATACGAACAGTCTCTGCCGTGAGTTCTGTTTCTTTTTCCCTTTGCCTTATACGCTGCGCAGCACTGCGGGCCGATAGCAATTACTTTGTTAGACTTAGCTCTCTGTAGTGTGCTTTTGCTACTTTTATAAATTCGCGGGTGCCGGTGGAGGAGCGGGAGAACACTCCCTGCCCCTCCCCCAGCTTAGCAAAGCAGCGTGCTCGGCTCTCTCTCGGCGGGGGGGCTGCTCTACACGTGGCTCGGCGGGGAGTTCTCTCTCTCTGTACGGGGGGCTCTCTACACGTGGCGCGGGGGGGCTGCTCTCTCTCTCGGTGGGGGGGCTCGCTTTCGCAGCGCGGTGTGCGGGGGGGTGCTTTCTCGGCTCTCTACACGCGGCGCGGCGCCGCCCGGGTTTCGGTTTCACCACGTGGAGCCGGCAGGAGAGGCTTTGTCTCTCCCTTGCTGCAGAGGGGCGGGTTCCAATTCTGTGCTGTTGCCCGCGGCATTTTTAAAAGCGGTGTAAGCAGCTGCATTGCCTAAAGCTAAGGTCTGCTCGGTATTGCTTCGTAACCGTGGTTTTTGTAAGAATCGGTAGCTGATTTAGCTTAGTTTTTGGTCGGCGGGATTTTGTATTGTGCTTTTAACATCCAACATGGGCACTAAATTAAGTACAACACATAAAGGAGTGTATTATCATATTGTTGGAATTTTAGTTTGTGGAAATGTAAAGTTCTCTAAAGGAAAATTGAAACAATTTGTAAGATGGCTTTTTCTCTACTTCCCACAAATTTCCCCTGAAGAAGTCCACAATATTCAATTTTGGGATAAAGTTGGAAACGAATTGATAAGTCTGGGACAATCAGGAGATACTTCCTCTGCTAAATTCGTGTTCTGGAGTTTACAAGTTCGAACAGCCTTGCTCAAACAAAGGGAATTAGAGAAAAAGCCAAATAACAAGCAATGTACCTCTGCTCTCCCTGTCTCTCCTCCCCCCAGTTCTAAACCCTGCACCCCAAATCTTGGTATTTTAAAAAGAGCACACTCTGCTCAAGCTTTGGGAAGTCGACTCCCTGAGCACTTTAAAATGCCAGAGTTCCAAGTTCCACAAAGTCCTGGCCAGACTGCGTGGAACCTTTCCCAAACCCCTGTGTCCCCTGCTCTGAAACCCAGAGCACGTGTTAGCTTTTCGGAGAGCAGTGATCCCCAAACTAGCCCCCAGTCCCTAGGGGCTCCACAAGATGGAGGATGCCACGTGGCACCATGCCATACCTGGTCTCCTTCTTCCCAAGATCCCCTTAAACATCCCAAAATTCCTTCCCCATCCCCCTCCCCTCCTGCCCCTTGTGACACCTTCCCTCCCCCCCCCTTACCTGCTGTACCCTCAGCTCCGCCCCTCTACTCCTCCCAGGGGGCGTCTGCTGACGGGATGTCACCAGGTGTCCCCGCCCCCTGTCCAGTCCCTGTCCCCGCCCCCTGTTCCCACGGTGTCCCCGCCCCCTGTGCCCATTGCGTCCCCGCCCCCTCCCCGGGTTCCCACGGTGAGGGCTCGCCCACTGCTTCCCCCCCCAGCTGTATCGGTGTTCCCAGTGCTTCCAATTTAAGTGATACAGGGCAGGAAACTGTAGACCCAATGCAGGGTCCCACTTTGTCATTTGCTCCTGTTACGTATCAGCCTGCAGCACAAGGGGGAGCAGCCCCAACTGCTAACTGGAGTTCTTTTGGACGGCAATTGATTAAAGAAGTGTGCAAGGCACACAAAGAGTACGGGCCACACAGCCCATACTTCCGTGGCCTTTTAAATTCTGAACTAAGTAGAACTGTGGTAGTCCCACATGATTTAAAACAGCTTTTCTCATGTCTCATGACTTCCACAGAATTCAAATTATGGGAATTAGCATGGAAACAACTGCTAAAGGAAGCTCTCCCAAGCTTGCAGGCTGATCCAAACACAGCAAGAGATACCAATGGCATACCAATTACCATTGAGTATCTCTCTGGTGAAGGCCAGTGGTCTTCACCCTCAACCCAAGCTGCTGCAATCCCTGTAGAAACACTTGAGAAAGTCAAAGATGCAGCTGAAAAAGCATTCTTTTCCCTCCAACCTGAGGGGCCTTTAGAGCCTTATAGTAAGATCAAGCAGCAACCATCAGAGCCTTTTTTGAAATTTGTAGAACGGTTAACTAGAGCTATTGAGATACAAGTTAAAAAAGAGAATGCAAGGGAAGAGGTTTTAGAGGAAATGGCATTTACAAATGCAAATGAACAGTGTCGAGCAGCAATTTTGAGTCTTCCCCTAGAACCCCCCCCTACACTAAAAGATATGCTTCTAGTCTGTAACAGGAAAGTGCCTCTGATGAGTGTTGCTGAAGACACCAGACCAAAGCTGCTGCCAAGACTCCCTCAGCGTGTCGCCGTTGCCAGCCCTGCACCCATTCCCTCAGCACAGCAGTACCCTGGGCAGCAGCGAAGACCAGCAGTGGTTGACCCCACAAAGCCATGCCTGCTTTGTAATAACCTTGGGCACTGGAGTAGCCAGTGCCCCCTGAAAAGGCAATTTGATGAGTTTATAAATAGCAACGGGGGAGAACTACAAGCACTCCCAGGGGGTCAACAACAACAAAAAAACTGAAGGGAGAGCGCCAGCCTGTCAGGCGTGCTGACACAAAAAGAGCAGGCCAAGGGAATAAGGGAAGCAAAAGAAACCAAGTGCGCGGTAATGTTAATCTTTCTGTACGTGAAGCAGATGCTTCAAAGACCATGTCTGCTAATCCATTGCTGCAAGTGAAACAAAATGACCTTTGTTATAATTTAAGTGAACCGGTGTTAACCGCATCTTCTGTCAATGAGCCTTACAGGTTGCAACTGACAGAATCACTCCACCTGGAAGACACTGACTGGCATTGTGTCTCTGTCAATCCGGAACAGAAGGGTACTTTGCACAATATTCCTTGTAAGTATCTCGTCATTGGGGACACCAAACACACACCACGTGAGATCGAAATTGCTCCAGGAGTGACAACTTCAGATTCTGAGCAATTTGTTCTCGGGCTGCACTGTTTCCACCCACCCCTGTTCCTTCCCAAAGGTCAAATTATTGCCCAAGCTATCCCTGTGCCATGCTTGCCTGAAGGCACCGAGAAACAAGGGCCCACAATCGCCCGGGTCCAAGTTATTGGGAAGGACAAACCGAAAGTCTGGTGTAATGTCAGTGGGGGTGGGGAGTCAAAACGCATCGAGATGCTTGTAGACACTGGTGCAGACTGCACAGTGATTCCAATACAAGAATGGCCAGCACATTGGCCTTTGCAAAACGTGGCTGGTCATGTTCAGGGTGTAGGAGGCATGCAATTGGCAAGACAATCCAAAAGCGTCATCCAAGTTGAAGGACCAAACGGACAATTGGCAAATATCCGTCCATTTGTTTTAGATTATTCAGAACCATTGTTGGGGAGAGATTTAATGGCCCAGTGGGGTGTCACAATTGATATTCCAGACTCTCCACAGGATTTTTGTATAGCGGTCATTGAACAACAGCGCTGCGCCCAAAAACTGAAGTGGAAAACAGACAAACCAGTTCAGGTAAAACAATGGCCGCTCAGTAAACAAAAAATAAAGGCGCTCGAGGAGCTAGTGGAAGAGCAATTGAAAAAGGGTCATATTGTGGAGACCACGTCCCCGTGGAACTCTCCAGTGTTTGTCATTCAGAAGGCTGACAAAAAGAGATGGCGGCTCCTCCACGACCTCCGACAAATTAATAATGTTATTGAAGATATGGGCTCTCCCCAACCTGGTATGCCATCTCCAACAATGCTTCCACAGGATTGGAAATTAGCTGTTATTGATATAAAAGATTGTTTCTTTCAAATCCCTTTACATGCCGACGACGCGCCTCGTTTTGCATTTTCGGTCCCCACCATCAACATGGAAGCCCCTATGAAAAGGTATCATTGGAAAGTTCTGCCTCAGGGCCTAAAAGTCTCGCCAGCGATCTGCCAGCGGTATGTCTCTTCCCTGTTGTCCCCAGTGCGTGCAGCCGCAGTAAAGGCCATCATCTATCATTATATGGATGATATCCTTGTGTGTGCCCCCAATGATGATTTACTTACACATGCGCTTGACCTAACGATCGATGCATTGATTGTTGCAGGGTTCGAGCTCCAGGAAAAGAAAATTCAAAAGATGCCACCTTGGAAATATTTGGGCTTAGAAATTGGAAATAGGACCATTGTTCCTCAAAAACTAGAAATCAACCCGAACATAAAAACCCTTGCGGATGCCCACAAGTTGTGTGGGTCCTTAAATTGGGTAAGGCCATGGCTAGGTCTGACTAATGAAGACCTTGACCCTCTTTTCAATTTTTTGAAAGGGGGAGAGGATCCGGGTGCTCCTAGGTCTATTACCCCAGAGGCACAGAAAGCTCTAGAAAAGGTTCAGATTGCAATGTCCACAAGACAGGCCCACCGATGTCGGCCTGACCTGCCATTCAAATTTATCATCCTAGGTAAGTTGCCACATCTCCATGGAATCATTTTCCAATGGGATGAAAAACAAACACGTAAGCCAAACAATACACCTAAAAAGGACCAGGACCAGAGGGACCCTCTCTTGATCATAGAATGGGTTTTCCTCAGTCACAAAAGGTCCAAGAGAATGACAAAGCCCCAAGAGCTAGTAGCAGAACTGATCCGGAAAGCAAGGACCCGGATCAGGGCGCTAGCAGGATGTGACTTTGAGTGCATTCACATTCCAGTTGAGTTTAAATCAGGACAAAATACTATGAAAATATTCGAACAATTGTTGCAAGAAAATGAAGTGTTGCAGTTTGCTCTAGATTCCTACTCAGGACAAATTTCTGTCCAGCGGCCTGCCCACAAAATGTTTGAACAAGATGTTCAATTCACGCTGAAATTGAAGAGTGCTTTAAGTAGGAGACCTTTAAAAAAGGCTCTGACTGTCTTTACAGATGCGTCCGGGAGGTCCCACAAGTCCGTTATGACTTGGAAGGATCCTCAAACCCAGCAGTGGGAGACGGACATTGCTGAGGTGGAAGGCTCACCTCAGGTTGCAGAATTGGCTGCAGTTGTTAGGGCTTTTGAAAAATTCTCAGAACCATTCAACTTGATTACAGATTCTGCATACGTGGCAGGAGTAGTATCCAGGGCAGATCAAGCAATACTGCAAGAGGTGTCTAACATCGCACTTTTCGAATTGCTCTCAAAACTTGTAAAGCTAGTCACTCACAGAGAGCAACCATTTTATGTGATGCACGTCAGGTCACACACTAACTTGCCCGGGTTTATTGCTGAAGGCAACAGAAGAGCAGATGCTCTTGCTGCACCTGCAGTGATGGCCACTCTCCCAAATGTTTTTGAACAGGCAAAAATCAGCCACCAGCTCTTCCACCAAAATGCACCTGGCCTGGTTCGCCAGTTTCACATCACTCGAGAACAGGCCAAAGCGATTGTGCACACATGCCCAAATTGCCAACAACATGCACTCCCTACAGTGAGTACGGGAGCAAACCCAAGGGGATTGAACAGCTGTGAACTGTGGCAAACAGATGTTACACACATACAGTCATTTGGGCGGCAGAAATACGTTCATGTTAGTGTAGATACATTTTCTGGAGCGGTCTATGCTTCTGCCCACACAGGAGAATCATCTATTGATGCCATTAAGCACCTGTTACAAGCTTTTTCTTTCATGGGCATCCCCAAGGAGTTGAAAACTGATAATGGGCCCACCTACAAATCCAAGGAATTCGGGAGCTTCCTGCAGCAATGGGGAGTAGAGCACAAAACTGGCATCCCCTACTCCCCTACAGGCCAGGCCATAGTAGAAAGGACTCACCGTGATATTAAAAGAGTCCTAGACCAGCAACAGCAGATTCTAAAAGTAGAACCTCCCCACATCCGGTTATCTAGAGCGCTGTTCACAATCAATTTTCTGAACTGTTCTTTTGACAGCCTGAATCCGCCCATCCTACGCCACTTTGGGGGGAGCAATCATATGCTGATAAAAGAAAAGCCCCTGGTCTTAGTAAAGGACCCTGAGACTTGGAAAACGGTGGGACCTTACAAATTGGTTACATGGGGACGTGGATACGCCTGTGTGTCCACCCCCTCTGGTTTAAAGTGGGTTCCTTCCAAATGGGTAAGGCCCTATGTTCCCAAAGTCTCAGAGAAATCTTCAGAAGTGCCCCAGGTTGCTAATGCTGCCTGGAGAAGGAAACGCCGTGTGCATTCTTTGGAGGAAATTCCATTTAAGCCTCCCATCTGGAATAATTTGTAATATATGTTTGTCTTAAGTTCCCTTTTACCAGTCTAGGTCCCTCTGTTCGTGTGCAGTCTCAAGACGCCATGAGACTGAGCCTGCTCCTTGTCCTACCTGCAATCATTTCTCCAGTGATCTCCTAGATAGTCCCTCAGCCCAAAGCAAACGGATGGACCACCTTGGCCAAAGCCCTTGGACAAGATCACATGTGTCTCTCCACAGCAACAGCCTCTAGCAGCCATAGACTACCTGCTCCTTCTGCACAACCATCGCTGTGAAGAATTTGAAGGTCTCTGAGCGACATCAAGAGAGAAACTGACGACTAGCTGAGTGGACTGTTCAGAGGCTGGAGACTCTCGGGCTGGTTGGGATATATTCTGAAAACTGTGTTTTTAGTACTGTTTATATTAATTATTGTCATTGTAGTTGTTAGCATTGTTTTTAGACTAATCAAACGCATGGTCCTCAAGTTCATTTCAAGCTCATCTCCCCCTCCTGAAGTTTACCATTTAGAAGCCCTTAGTGCTCCAGTAAATAGCATAGAAGCCTCAGTAGAAAACACTGACCCTCCTGTAGAAGAACCGATTTACCAACCATGGTTTGGCAACCACTCTGCCCCACAAACCCAGTCCTCTTCTTTTTAAACAAAACTAGGGGGAGATGTTGCAGTGTGTTGCAATCTCCTGTTTCAAACTCCCAGTCCTTTCCCAGGTATAGCTTTCCTGTTCCCCTCCCCCTTTCTCTTCCTAAGTGATGTCCATCAAACTTAACAGTCCAGTAAGAGCGTCGTGTGATTGGCTGAAGTTCAAAGATGCCCCTCAGCCCTGGGGTCATTGGCCTGTCCAAGTGTCATTGTCCCCTGAGACTCGCCCTCTCCCACCTGGTTGGTAGCTCACCTATCCTCTCCCCTCCCCCTCTTCCTGAGCTTAAAAGGACCTGGGCACCATGCGGTCTGGATTCTACTGTAGCTGTTACCATATTCAGACATCTATGATCCTGGAATAAAGCTCTGGATTAAACCCTGCGGTAGAATCCACTCCTTTCGTTCTTCACCTAGCCTAAGGACTATCACCGAGGTAAACCTGAGTTTCTACCAGCCTGGACTTCTCAGTGTCTAGCTGCAACCCCTAACTAGCCAGAGGGATCTCTGTGGCGGAAAACCACAGCAGCTGCCTTTGGCCGAGCAGCGAGGGCTGGACGAGCCCAGACACGTGCTATCCGGTAATATTGGAATAATATTCCAATACAGTATGACCATTCCCCAGGATCTCCATGGCCCAGGACTCCATTCCCCAGGAACCCTCTCCTGTTCATTCCATCCCCTGAAATCTCCCTTTCTCCAGAGCCTTTTTTTCTCCCACGACTCCCCATTCCCCCGGCCCCCTCATCCCGAGGACCCCCTTCTCCTGAACCCAAATCCCTGGGGCCCATATTCCCCTGGGACTCCCATCCCTGAGTTCCCCCCAGCTCTGGGGACCCCCATTGCCATGCAACCCCCCCTTCCCAATGACTCCCACTCTTCAGCACCCCCATTCCCCAGGCACCCCATCCCAGGGATCTCCCATTCCCATGGACACCCAGCCCTGGGTCCCCAAAACCACTGAGCCCCCCAGTCCTGGGAACCCCATGTCCCACTTTGTCCCACCCAGCCTTGTCCCCAGCCTGTGCCCAGCTTGTGGCCACCCTGCCCCACCAAGGGCCACCTACACGTGGGGACGGATGTGACCTCGCTTCCTTCCCCTTCATCCGAAGAGCCACCAGCAAGGGGAGCGGTGGCCACAGCAGCGAGTGACAGCCAGTCCACATGGCTGGGGACACCGAGATGGCCGGGAAGGTGGCGCTGCTCCTGTGGGGTGAGTGCCCTGGGCACAGGCCTGACACCCCTGGGGATGGGGAGGGGAGGGTGCACAGGGGGGCTGTGGGGTCCCCTGAGGTCCTCAATGCCAGCAGGGCATGCAGCCCAGTGTGACCAGAGTTGTGGGGTGGCCGTGGGGGCAGCAAAAGAGGACAGGATGAGTGGAACTGGGATGGGGGGACAGGGACAGGGGGATGGAAATGTGGGGACTAGGATGTGGCAGAAGGAACCTTGTGGCTTGGGCAGCTGGGGAGACAGGGATAGGGACACAGGGATGCAGGGGCAGGGACAAGGGGACAAATACCATGTTCTTTGGCGATGGGGACAGGTGCCATGGGAATGGGAGCATGGGCACAGGGCCATGGGGCTGTGGCTGTGAGGCTGGTGGGGGTGACCTGTGCCAGCACAGGGTCCCCATGCCTGAGCATGTGTTGGCTGCTGTGTCCCTGTCCTTCAGACCTCTGTGCTACACCAAAGCCCCCACTGAGAAGTTTTGGAGAAACCCCACACCCCAATGCCCCTGAGCCTCTGTTCCTGCAGTGCCACCCCCTCCCAGCCCTGTCCCTTCTCCCTTTCAGCACTGACCCTCGGCCTCGCTGGTGAGTCCTCAGCAGATGCCATGTCCCCACCCTGCTGTCCCCAGCCCTGCGATGGCCCTGGAAGCCTGGTGTCCCCTGTCACCCGCAGGTGCCCAGACCACCCAGCTCCTCGTGGAGCCCCCCTGGATGCCGCCGGTGGAATGGGACCGGGTGACACTGACCTGCCAGGGCTCAGGGAGTGCCGGTGCCACCACCTGGTACAGGAACGGGCGGCGCTGGTGGCAACAGAGACCACAGGACTGCCTCAATGTCACCTATAAGGGCACCTATGAGTGTGACAGACCCGGGAGTGGGCTCAGCCTCCCCATCAATGTCTCAGATGGTGACGGATGTTTGGTTCTCCCCAGCCTGGCACCCGCAGGGACCCCGAGGGCTCTGGGTGGGCTCTGCTCCATGGGTCAGCTCTTGGTGTGACCAGAGCCTGTCCCCTGCTCTGGGGATATCCCAGAGTCTCCCAGTGTGAGCAAAACCCTGGGGGTAATGGGGACCACTGCTGCACTGGGTGTGACCCATGGGGAGATCCTGGTGACATGGGGACCCTCCAGATCCCTGAGATGTGACAGGACCCCCCTGTCCCCCAGGCTCTCTGGTGCTGCAGGTGCCGGCACGGGTGCTGCTGGAGGGGGACACAGTGACACTGCGCTGCCGGAGCTGGCAAGACAAGCCAATCACCTCAGTGTCCTTCTACCATGATGAGGAGGAACTGGGAGTGTTCCCCAATGGCACCCAGCTGTCCCTGTCCCCTCTGCAGCTGAGCCACAGTGGCCGTTACAGCTGCAAGGGCCAGGTGGGATCCTGGGGGTGGCAGGAGTCAGCGCCAGTCACAGTGACAGTGCACGGTGAGTTTCCCAAAGCCCCCACCCCAACACCCCCACAGCCCTTCCTCAGAGACTAAGGGCCAAAAATCCCCCTTCCCTCTCCTGTCCTGAGCTCTCCCCTGTGCCAGTGCTGGAGGTTCCCCCCGAGCCCACCGAGGGCTGCCTCTGACTCTCAGCTGCCTCAGCACCCCAGCCCTCTGAGGCCCCGAGCCCCCCTACTGGGATGGGCAGGTGGTGGCAGCCCCACAGGCGTCCCCACAGCTGTTGGTGTCTGCTGTGGGAGTCTCCCACTCAGGGAATTACAGCTGCCAGGTGCGCCTTGAGGGGGGTGCAATGTGGAAGAGCAGAACCCGGCTCTGTGTCACAGTGAGCAGTGAGTGTGAGGATGGGCACGGGGACCCCTCACTGTCTTCTCAGGCCACCTTGGGTACCTCTTTGTCTCCCATCATACATTTCTTGTGCATTTCCCCTCTCCCCTTGTCCCCTCACCCCTCTCTGATGTGACCCCAATTCTGACATCCTCCATCACACCCATTCCCACCTGTCCCTATCCCCCCACACTGGCTGCCAGCCCCTCCCTGTGGCCTCAGCCCTGTCTCTGTCCCCACAGTGCCTGTGGCCAATGCCACCATCACCCCTGGTGTCCTGGAGGTGACACCGCAGGACACAGGGACACACAGGGACACAGGTGGGGTCACACAGCATCACCATGGAGTGCAGGACCCCTGGGGTGATGGGTGATCCTGATGTGTCCCCCTCTGTTTCTTGCAGTGGCTGCAGGGGTCGGTGGGGCCCTTTTGTTCCTGCTGCTGCTCTTGGGTGTCATTGTGGCCTGGCACCGGTGGCACCCTATGGGTGGGTGACAATGGGGGGACAGGGGTCCCAAGGAGCTGTTGAGGACCTCAGAATTGGGGAACAATAGGGCAGCATACACAGCTCCATAATTATGACCTTGTCTGGGGGTCCTGTAGGGCTTTGGGGAGGTGCTGGATGGTCCTGCAGGGATGTTGGGGGTTCTTTCAGGGGCCCTGGGGGCGTTTGAGGGGTCTCTGTCCCTGCTGGGATTTGGGTTCTTGAGGCTGATTTTGTCGGGGGCACTGTGGATGTTCATGAATACTGGGAGACTTCAAGGATGCTTGGGGATCCTGTAGGAAATTGAGGGTCTCGTGGGCATTCAGGATTCCTGAGAGGACTCAGGGCCCAGGAACCCCATAGTCACCCCTCCCCTCTTTCCTTTGCAGCTGCCAGGAAAAATCAGGAAAGGTGAGTGGAGGGCTCAAACCACCCTCTAACCTTCACTCCCAACCCCAAGACTTCCCATTCTCTCCCCCACATCCCCTTTATTCCCTCAGGCCCCCCCCGGATCCCCCAGCCCCCTCAGAGGAGGGGGAGGTGCTGTACACCCACATCGTGGTCACCAAGAGGACAGCGGGTGAGTATGGGGGGGACACACACAGAGGGACATGTCACCCATGAGTGTCACCCCACCCAGATCCCACAGCCCATGTCTCTCGCAGTGTCCCCCCGTGTCACCACACTCCAGGATCCCCAGGTGACCTACGCGGAACTGCGGGGACTCCAGGGACGACCACAGGAACCCAGTGACATCTACGGGAATGTGCTGTGACACTGGGGGGAACTGGGGGGAACTGGGGGTCCCCCCCATGGGCACCCACTCATGTGTGTGCTGCCACTAAGAACTGCCCCTCTTCCTCCCTGTGGTGGCACAAAGATCCCAAAGGGCTGAGAGAAGAACAATTTCCTGCAACAGCAACGAGAGAGAATAAAACCAATAACAACAGCAACAAGGTTCAGAGTCCAAAGGGTCACAAAAGGAACGATTTCTACAGAAAGCCCCCAAAAAGAAACAAACCCCAGACATTTTCCACAGCACGTTTCTTCCACCAGAGGAACCTGGCAGAGCGCTTGATCTTCCTTGCTCTGATGGCTACAGCAGCCTTCAGGAGGCTCTGGATTCTCTTCTTCCCTGCCCCAAACCCCTCCTCTGTTGTGTTCCCTACACAAGGCTGTCACAAAGGCCCTGTGTGGGTTCCAGAGCCTCCCCCTTTCCCAGGGACGACGGGATCAGGCCATGGCACAGGACAGGGTACCAGAGACAGGAAACATTTGATGTCTGGAGACATTTAGAACACCTGTGCGTGGCAGGGGTGGGTCAGGCCTTGCTTTATGTGAGACTGGGCCCCATCTCTCCATCAGTCTGTCAGCCGTGGCACACTGGGGACAGTGTGACGCTCTGCCAAAGCCAGCTCCTGAGTGGCCAGGTGAGCAGAAGTGCCAGCTGGGGAGAGGGCCCTTGGTGGCCCAACAGGGTTCAAAGGCTGAGAATGAGGTAGCCAAGTCTCTAACCTTGTCTCCTCTTAGGGTGTCTGTCCCATCCACGCTGGAACTCAGGATTTGGCAACTCATTGAAATGAGAAATATCTGCCAAAGAAAGTAGGAATCTTCCTGGAATGCAAAGAAGACCCATACCTAAAACATTTTTTCATTTCAAAGTTTATGGGGCTTTCAGGCAGAAGTGTAGTAAAAGGAATAAGGGCTCTTTACTGGGAAATTTATAAACCAGTACAGAACAAACAACACAAAATCAGAACTTTCCCTCCTGCTCAGCGCTGTTGGTTTTTGTGGCAGTTGTAACCATGGCCAGGAGGGGGCGCTGCAGGGAGCACTCCCGGCCAGCAGGGGGCGCCCCAGTCGAGCTCCATCCCCTTCAGGGTCCATGGTGGCCTTGGACGGGAGGGAGGAGGGGAACCAGGGGCTCCTTTTGCAAACTCACGGGCACCAATCCATCCCGGCATAACCACCAGCAGCAGGTAGAAGCCACGAAAGCAGCAGGTTGCATCCTAGGGCCTAGTGGCCGCATAGCAGTGTCCCGGGACCAGGCACACGTCCTGCCCATTGCCTGCGACCTCTTTCCATGATCCCGAATGGAAGGAAGGCAGCGCCTGACCCCAGGCAGGTCTCGGGTCCACAACAGCACCTCTGGTGGCTTTACACCACAATTCCTGCAAACCCTCAGCCTTTCACTCAGGTGTGGAGTGCAGGGATGCAGCAGCTTTGGGGACACCTGGAATCCAGACTGGGTCACTCCCCAGAGCTCCATGACAGCCATGGGGCAGAGCCACTGCTCGATATTTCTACACTTTTCTCTCTTATTTGGCAGCTATAGTCTGAAACCAAACATTCTTTCCATGAGGTTCCAGAAGGCTGTAGGTTTTGTTTAAGAAGGAGGGTCCCGATCATGTTGTTGAACAGATTGTTGTGGGATTTGCAGTAGTTCGGGGCTCTCTCAGTCCCTTACCTAGTGGAACAGATGATCAATTGCTGCATTTCCAGACTGGTTCCCTCCCAGCTGCCCTTGCAGGGGCTTTCCAGCCAGCCCTGCTCTGAAAACCATCAAAGGCCCTCACAGAGCCACTGCTTGGGCTCCCATCGGGGTTTGTGCTTCTTGAAGGGCTGAGCAAACCACAGGCAGGCCTTTTCCCCCCACAGAATTCTCACCTCTGCAGCAGCTCTAAACCTGCCAGAATCAAAACCAAGGGGGCAGGGAGGACCCTCAGGTCCTGGCTGCCGCCTGGGGCTGGCCAGAGCAGGGCTGGGCAATGACCATCCCTGTGCAGTGGGGCTGGGCCATGGCTGGGCACCACCCTTGGGTGGCCACTGGCTTCAAGGAGGAGGAGTTTGGGAGCCCCTTCCTGCCCTGGGCTCCATCCCCGAGCTGCTCTTGCTGGCTCAGATCCTGCAGGGGGTGGGCTAGAAGGGAGAATTCTGGACCCTCCCAGAGGGTCCTGTCAAGCCACAGGACAGGGCCCCCTTGGCTACCAGGTGTCCTCCCTGGGACAGGATCCCCCCAGCACAGGAGCACCCTGGATGTGACCCCCCCAAGAAAGAACCCATCCCCCGTGTGACAAAGGTGTCAAATGGCCTCTTCCTTCTGCTGCGGGAGAGACAAAGTGAAAGTGTTGGGGAGGCACAGCCAGACACCCCCATCCTGCACAGCCTCCCCAGCCCTCCCTGCAGACCCCTCACCCCTGCTTCCACCACCCTGGGCTTCCCCCAACCCCTTTCCTGCTCAGGGCCTCTCCAGGTTCATCAACATCTGAACTGGGGGCTTGTGAAATTGAGGGGTAAAATGATGGAAATGGAAATTAAGAGACAAAAAATTCACTGGGGGTTGGTGGGACAGAGACCTAGAGCCCCTTGGAATAAGGCTGGGGTGACCCCCTTGTGAGGGGGTTTACTTGTGGGGTTAATTGTGGAGTCTGTGCTGGGCTCTGGGTAATCCCAAAATCTGAAGCACCCAAGGAAGGAGCTGTGACCCTTCAGCCCACCCAGCAACTGCCCTGTGATAGTCTGTCTGAAATTTCTCTCATTTGTCTCATGATTTTTGTCATAAAAAAGGACAGAAACTGAGACCACCCCAAGATCCTGTTTGATATCCGGGTTTGACGAAAGTCTGCCAAGCTTACAAGGCCGAGACATAACTCCCAGCCTGCCAAGTAATTGTGCAAAGGAGCACCTTGACCCGTTTTGTAACAACAAGCCTTGGAATTTCCCTGCCTCTCAGCTTGGATGGACTCAGCTTGGACGGACTCTTTTCTGGAATAACCTTTAAGTGGTCCCCACAGAAGACCCTTCATCTGTTCTGCAACCACTGTGACTGACTGACTGAGATGGGAGAAGCCTCTTCTCCAAGGACTGAGACATGAAACCCTCACATAAAGAAAATTCATTTTTTTCCCAAGGACTGAGACTGAAACCTGGGGGGAACTGGTGGGGGGAACAGAACAGACTGTGATGTTTGCTTGCGGGTGCAGACCGTGATGTTTGCTCGCGGGTAGTGATTATTGGGACTATTGGACCAAGAAGGAAACTATTGCATTATTTCCCCCTCTCCGCCTTTTGCAATCTTCCATTGGATAAAAACCCCCAGGTTAGCTAGTGCAATTCAAAGATCTTCCCCGCGCTTGGAACAACTCCTCGACTGACGGAACCTTGACTGGACTCTGAAGGACCCCGTCGCTTCCAGGGGCGGTAGCTATAGCCTCCTCTTTTCTCTTTGCCCCCCTACTTTTCCAGATGCTTTCCCCACTTTCCCTCTTTTCCCTCACACGCATTTTTGCTGTAATCATTCAATAAAGTACACTGTTTTGACGGTTACTGCAAACCCCCTTTGCCGTGTTGGTATTTTTTACTGAGAAATGCTTTGGAAACAAATCATCATGAAATCCGTCAATAAGGACAGTTTGTGACATGCCCATCCCTGACACTCCCATTACCCTGGGAACCCGACTGTGGGAGCCCCATTCCTTATGTCCCACCCTCTCTGCAAGCCCATCCCAGTGCTGACATTCCCCACTGATCTCCATGGCCCAAGATCCCATTCCAAGGCACCCTCTCCTGTTCATTCCATCCCCTGAAATCCTCCTTCTCCCAGGACCTTGATTCTCCCAGCACCTACCATTCCCCAATGCCATGACCCCAAATCTCTGGAGCCCACATTCCCCTGGGACTTCCATCCCTTTGTCCCCCCAGCTCTGGGGACCCCCATTCCCATGGCACCCTCATTCCCAGTGACTCCCCCTACTCAAAACCCCCATTCCCCAGGGACTGAACCCTGCCTCCCCAAACCCACTGAGCCCCCCACTCCTGGGAATCCCATGTCTCACTTTGTCCCACCCTGCCTTATCCCCAGCCTGTGCCCAGCTTGTGGCCACCCTGCCCCCACCAAAGGCCACCTACACCTGGGGACAGACGTGACCTCGCTTCCTGCCCCTTCATCCGAAGAGCCACCAGCCAGGGGAGCGGTGGCCATAGCAGCGAGTGACAGCCAGTCCACATGGCTGGGGACACCGGGATGGCTGGGAAGGTGGCACTGCTCCTGTGGGGTGAGTGCCCCAATCAAAGGCCTGACACCCTGGGGATGGAAGGGGAGGGCGCACAGGGGGGCTGCGGGGTCCCCTGAGGTCCCCAGTGCCAGCAGAGCCAGTCCATATTATCCACAGTGGACCTTGGTGGGACTGTGACTGATGTAGGGTAGCTTTGGTGACAGGAACAGGGGGCAGGAATTTGGGGATGGGGATGTGGGAGCAGGAATGTGGGGACTGGCACCTTTGGGCTCAGGTAGCTCTGGGGATAGGGACAAGGGAACTGGGATGCAGGAACTGAAGGGCACAAGAACTGTGAGGATGTGGCCATGGAGATGGGATCATGGGCATGGGACCATGAGCTGGTGGGGGTGACCTGGGCCAGCATGGGCTGTGTCTGTGGTGTCCTTGTGCCTGGGGTGTCCACAGTGTCCCCATGTTCTGCCTCAGCCCAGGGTGGCCTCGGAGTCCCTGTTCCCAAGGTGTCTGTGCCACACAGATGTGGTGCACGGGTAGCTGAGACACAGACATGACCCCTGGCCTCTTCCAATCTTTTGGGGCCACCCCCATGCACTTTCCCACAAGAACTGATGTCCCCATAGGGACAGTTTGGAGACACCCTAACCTGGGTGCCACTCTCCCTATGTTGCCACCACTACTGAGCCCTGTCCCTTCTCCCTTCCAGCCCAAACCCTCGGCCTCTCTGGTGAGTACTCGGGGGATACCATGGCCCCACTCTGCTCTCCTCAGCCCTGCGCTGTTGCCCTGGAAGGCTGGTGTTCCCTGTCACCTGCAGGTGCCCAGACCCTCCAGATCCTAGTGGGGCCCCCCTGGACACCGGTGGTGCTGTGGGATACTTACCTGTGAGACAGAGTAGAAATTTTCCAGGGTAGAAATCCATTTTGATTTAGGTGAAATGTACATCCTTGAATTGTCTGTAGCTTGCTGTTTAGTCTCACTGCCTGTTCTCTTGAAGGGCCTGTGCTTAGAGAGACTGCTTCAGCCGAAAGACAAGAGATAAAGGGGGGAAGAAGAGAGCAGATGGAGCAAGGCAACCTGACCCCAGAGTTCCTTCTGAAGAATTAGTAGCAAGTGTCACATGAAATCAATAGAATGAATATGTATGAACCTGTTGTGAAATTATATGCATATGTATTTGAGAGAGCCATAAAAAGAGACCTGAAGTTCGCAGAAATACGCATGCCTTTTGAGGGGAGTAATCCCTGCATGCGTCCAGTGCTGCAATAAACATACTGGCTTTACAACTTTCACAAGTTGTAGAGTTTTTGATCTTTTCCTCAAAACATTCTGTTGAACAGGAAGGGACCATCTCTGTCCCCACAGGGCAGAAAGGATAAACAGACCCTCCTAGGCGCGCCCTGGGATCTTCCCGGAGGAGCTCAGCTCATCTCAGCTTGCCTCCTGCGGAGACAAACAAGGACCTGCTGGTGTGCAGAGGATTCGGTATGTATTAGGAGAGCCCTTGGGGGATAGGAAGGCTGAATAAGTCACTCAGAGATGTCTGAGTGCTTCGCCTGTGGCCTGGTCGATAGAGCAACTGGGAGACGAGAGTTCACTGTCCCATAGAGTGGCCGCTAGCAACCCTGGGGGTGGGTTCGAGTGGACTCGCGTGTGTGTGTGTGTGTGTGTGTGTGTGTGTGTGTGTGTGTGTGTGTGGTGTCTGGACACTGTATTGTTGTACAGTTAATGCATTGTGCAATTAATGTTAGTGTGTTTGTAATCGTGCGAGTGCATGGTGTACAAAGGGAGTATATCTACAGTGCAGGAGGGTTTCTACCCGCGACTGACAGGGCTGAGTGGGGCTGGAGGCACCAGCCAGGCGAGCTGTGAGGGCAGGGAGTGCCCTGCGGAGAAGTGGAACAAGTGGAGAAACGTCGGTGAAAGTATTTATTGTGTTTAGAGGGAGTGATTTGTGTAGATCAAGCACATTTTAACTGTGAGTACGAGCTCAGGGAGTTCCTCTTCTGCCTGGTAGTTAGACTTGATCTCTAGAATTTTACTGTGTGCTGTTATTTTGATTGTGTCCAGGGTGTGTGAGAACCAGAGAAAGCTGATGTAGGTAAATGCTGAAGTATTGTATGCTGTGTTGTCTGTGTTGTGTTAAGAAAAGTGGGCACTTTGAGAGATATGCCCTTTCCCAGTGAGTTTGTGTGGTTCTTCCCCCACATTGTGGTAATTTGATGCTCAAATTGTATAGCAGGGTTTGTAGAAGTTTTAGGTATTTGTTTGCAACAAGTGTAGCATTTTACACAAAAGAGCTACAGTAGGGTGATTCATGTTTAACTGTAGTAAAACAAATTAAAGGAATTCCAAGAATTATCCCCCAGCAATTCAAGCCCTGACTCATCTGAATTTGAGATAAGAGAGGTGGTGTGTATGTCTGTCTGTCTGTCTGTCTGTCTGTGTTTGTGGGCATATCAAACTTTTTGCTGTAACAACCACAGCCTGTTGCAAGGCAGTAAAGCGAGTGTCAGTAGATACAATGCTTGAATTAGATTGTGCAGGAAGAGAACTAGAAAATACTAGGATTTTGTAAACCAGAGTTTAGATAGAAGAGATGAATGAGTTCATCAGACTTCAGCTGGTAATACAGTAAGTTTAGACTGAGAAAACCCGACATAGAGGTTAAGTGATAAACTCCAAAGGGATAAACGCCAAAGGAATAGCCTGCAGGCAGTTCCTGGGAGCTTTTAGTGCACTGAGAGGCTGGCACCTTGTGTGCAATGCAGAGGTGCTGATATTGCTGTTCTGTGCCTTCAGTGTAAATTGAAAGCTCCTGATCAAGCCAATTCAGAACCTGAGATACCTGCCACCTGGAGGTCTGTGTTGTGAGGAAAAACTGAGAAAAGACACTGTGAGGCTTGAGGGGAAACAAGACAGTATAAGGAGAAGGAGATAATGAGAGCTAATCAGAGCAAAGAAGCTCCTGACCTAGCCCCTTTGGGAGGGGCTCTTTGGGAGAAAGCTGCCAGTAGGGGCAGCTCAGAAAAGAAAAAGATTTATAAGACTTCATTGCAGTTAATGCTGTTTTAAAATGGGAAGGTAAATGAGTTAGTCCCGTATGTTAGTGTGTTTTTGTTTTAAGAAATCACCAAGAATGGCAAAGGGACTGTGAGATCAGACCGCCCTCAGACCCACTGGTCAGGAAAAGTTTATCATACTGAAATGCAAAGCGATTACAACTCACAAAATGAGTACATATAATTTGTTAAAGGCTCCTCCTAAAGTAAAGGAGGATAAAGAAGACCTCTCCAAAAAAGAAGAAGACTCAAGCTCCAAAGGTATACCCATTCACACCCATCCCCCTCCTAGCAGTCCAATTTCACCCAGGACTAGGAGGGAGCAGACCCCTCTGCGAGAGGCAGTGAGACCAGAAGGAAAGAAAAGGGTGGAATTTTAGTTGATAGGAGAGCCATAAGTTCAGTTTTAAATAAATTCTTAGTACTTGTGGAGAATGATTATGTTGTAATGTGAGGAACAACTGGCCAGTCTGAGAAGGCATACTTCTGTAAACCTTTAAAGTAACATGTGTACTTAGGAGCTTTTGTATATGCCCAATTTGCTGAACATTCTCAAATGAAGAGGTTACTCTGGGGGCAAATGATATAAAGATGTTAAGCTTATCATTAACAGGCATTGAAATTAAGAAAAAATTAGTACAGAGATATTAGAGCAAGTTTTGTCAGGGGTATGGGCCTCTGCTGTACCAAAGAAAGTGAAGAATGCCCCCCCCCATAGTAATCAAGCTTAAAGAAAGAACACAACCCAGTGAGAATTAAGCAGTACCCCCTGAAAAGAAGATAGGGAAGAAATCAGCCCAATAACTGATAGTACTAGATTGAGGGCTGTTAATAAGATAACGAAGAATTTATACCCTGTGGTAGCAAATCCATATATTTTACTAACTTGTTTAACACCTGAGCTAATCTGGTTTACTGTTTTAGACCTAAGAGATGCCTTCTTTTGCCTCCCTATCCACGAACCCAGCCAGAAAATTTTTGCATTCAAATGAGAAAGCCCTAAAAGCAGTGCAAAACCCAGCTCACATAGTCTATGTGCCTCAAGGCTTCAAATTCCCCCCCACTCTGTCTGGGGAGCCACTTGCAAAAGATCTGGAGTCCTGGGAAGCTCCACAGGAAGGGAAGCTGTTGCAGTACGTAGATGATCTTCTAATAGCCACTCAGACAAGAGAAGCATGTGTGGCCTGGACAGTAAGCCTCTTGAACTTCCTAAGACTCCAAAGATACAGAGTATCAAAGAAGAAGGCACAGGTAGTGAAACAGAAAGTAATCTACCTGGGCTACAAGGTGAGTGCTGGGCAACAGACTTTAAGGCAGGCTCGCAAAGAAGCCATCTGCCAAACCCCAAAACCCCAGACGATAAAGGAACTCCCAACCTTCTTAGGCATGGCAGGGTAGTGCCAGCTGTGGATTAATAATTATGGACTGCTTGTCAAACCTCTCTATGTTCTTATTGCTAATGGAAACAGAGATCTCCAGATTACAAAGGAAGCCACACAGGCCTTTCTCAAGCTAAAGAGTGCCCTCATGTCAGATCCAGCCCTGGGACTTCCAGATGTGAGTAAACCATTCTTTCTATTTTCCCATGAAAAACAGAGAATTGCCTTAGGAATACTGGCTCAAGACTTAGGTCCATACTGAAGGGCAGTCGCTTACTTCTCCAAACAGCTAGATGCAACAGCCAAAAGATGGCCAGGTTGCCTCAGAGCTGTAGCAGCAGTCGTGCTGAATATTCAGAAGGCACGCAAGTTTACCCTGGGACAGAAAATGACTGTGCTAGTGTCTCACACCGTGTCCGCAGTACTAGAAGTAAAGGGTGGCTACTGGCTTTCACCACAGAGAGAAATACCAAGCCATCATGGTAGAGCAAGATGATGTAAAGATAGTGGTGATTAATATTGTCAACCCAGCTTCCTTTCTCAGTAGAAATCAAAGAGAAGCAGTACACCACAATTGCCTAGAGACCATTGGAGCTCCCTACTCTAGCCGCCCAGATTTGAAAGACACTCCTCTGGACAATGCAGAGACCTGGTTCACTAACGAGAGCAGCTGCGTTGCCGATGGAAAGCGACATGCTGGGTACACTGTAGCCATCTGCTGAGAGGTAATAGAATCCACACCCTTACCAACAGGGACCTCTGCACAGAAGGCTGCGATAATTGCTCTGACCCGTGCCCTAGAAATAGCAAAAGGAAAGAAGATAAACATCTACACAGACTCGAGGCATGCATTCGGAGTCATGCATGCACATAGAGCCATCTAGAAAGAGAGAGCACTGCTGACCTCACAGAGAAAGAACATCAAACATGCACAAGAGATCATCCAGCAGCTGGAAGCAGTTCAGCTGCCTGAAAAGGTAGCAATTGTGCATATTAAGGCACATCAAAAAGTGAGCTCAGAATTAGAAGAAGGAAATGAGCTGGCAGATAGAGAGGCAAAGGAAGCAGCGAAAGGTGAGGGGAGCCCTAATTCCAGATAGACAAATTTCCCTTGAAAGTAAGCCAGAATATAATAAGAGAGATAGAAAATTGATTGAAGATCAAAAAAGGACGTATAACCAAGAAGGGTGGGCTACCATTGAAAAGAAGCTGGTAATCCCTTCCCATTTCTTGTGGTCACTAGTAAGGGAAGAGCACCAGAAAGCACACTGAGGAATAGATGCCCTATACAACCCACTTGATTGAAAGAATCGTTGCTAGGAATTTATATGCCACTATTACTCAAGTGACCTGACAGTGTGATCTTTGCCTCCAGACTAACCCCAAAAATACCCCCAAGCCGAAACTCGGTCAGATTAGGAGAGGCCATGGGCCTGGACAGCAGTGGCAAATTGACTTTTCAGAACTCCCGAGGAAAGCGGGGGTATCAGTATTTATTGGTATTGACAGACACATTTTCAGGGTGGCCAGAAGCATTCCCCACCAGAACTGTCAAAGCTCGAGAAGTTACTAGAGTGTTATTACAAGAAGTAATACCATGCTTCGGAGTTCCAGCCACAATATCCTCAGATAGAGGATCACATTTCATTTCCAAAATAGTGCAACAGATTAGTAGCCACCTGGCCACTTCACACTCTGTACCCCCCCAATCAAGCAGCCAGGTGGAGAAAATGAATCGTTTGATTAAGCAGCAGATTGTAAGACTCAGGCAGGAAGTTAATCTACCCTAGCCCCAAGCACTTCCCCTACCACTGTTGCAAATTTAAACTAAACCTACAGCTAAAGAAAGTCTAAGTCCCTTTGAAATGCTTTATAGAACACAAAAAGAATGCCCACCACATTGGAGAGGTAACACTGGCCACCTACATGGTGGCTTTAAGCAAACAGCTCCGAAAAATTGAGAAACGTGTGGCTGGAACTCAGAGCAGGGAGTTAGATGGGCCAGTGCATAACATATAGCCTAGAGATTATGGATATGTTAAGCCTCTTGCAGAAAAGACTTTGGAACCACAGTAAAGAAGACCATTTCAGGTGCTTCTCACCACCCTCACCGCAATCAAGATCAAAGAGCAGAATGCCTGGATCCATCACTCTCGAGTGAAGAAGGCCCCAGAAGCCCCCTTGGAGAGTGACACCAAGAGACAATGAACTGAGACTAAAACTCACTCAAGCAAAATGAGTATATTGCAGTCAAGGGTTGTTCATACTTTCACTTACAGAATTGTTTTGTATATAATTACAATTGAAGTCTTAAAATTAGAGAGTACCTCTATTCAAAGTGATGCTGAATGGCCTTGGTCCCAGGCTTTTAATCAGTATACTAGATCCATGAGAGAACTTTCTGAGATAAAAGATTTAAACCTGTCCACTGTAGTAATTCATAGAGATCAAGTATATGAAGAGCAAGAGTAGCAAGAACAAGAACTGTAGACACTTCAAAAGAGTTGCTAATGCAAATCAACATCTCAAAAATCCAACCAGCCTGCTCCTCTTTCCTAAGAACATCCTTTGAGAGCTGCACAGCGTAGTAACAAAGACAGGCAGACCTTAAGAGCAGAATAAGAAAGGATCTAACTGGAATATTAGGAACAGGATTAGGTGTTCTAAATGGAATTGATTCAGAAATACTGATGAATAAGCTAGCCACTGCAGCAAGCAGCCTAACAAAATTGAAGCAGCATTTACAGTCATCTCTACTAGCATTAAGAACTAGCCAGTGGCAGATTTCAAAAGCACTGCCAAAGTAAGAAAAGGCCAGGGACCAAGATCACAAGTTATTAGTAGAAGTACTTAGTACAGTTCAAGATAATGTGATAATATATCTTTAGCTTTCAGTTGTATACAAGCACAGTTGCAGATGCAGGCAACAGCAGCTCTGATCATACAAGAAGGGAGGGAAAGTAATTTTCCAGCTGAAATTCAGAAAGTTGTCTAAGATAATGCAATTTGTTATAAATGATCGAATCTGCAGCCAAATTAAAAAAAAATAACAAAGATTTATTAGATCAATAACAAAATATAATTAAAAAATTCACCACAGCCAAGACAGCATCAACTCCGGAATTTGGTGCTGGGTGAACCTGGATCCAACTGACAGAGTGCCAGCATCTCCCCAGTGGTTCACCCCGACTGTCTCATATAGCCAGCTTATATCCCCTATGTTCCGCCTGGGGCCGGAATGACAGAATGTCCTTTGTGTCCCTTCATATGTAGAGCTGGATCATAGAGATACAAAGCCAGTCCAGGTGTTCCAATGACTGTCTGAGCCCTTCCAGAATGGCCTTCTTTTGCATGTATTGCTGGGTCCATACGGATGCAAAAGTCAGTTCCGGTGTCCCTATGACCATCTTTCACATGTAATCGAGTGCTGCCAGTATTCAAAGCATTTCTGGGAAGTCAACATTCATGGTCTGGGAAGGCTTCATTCTTAAGCTAACGGACTTGATATTATCTTTAGCATTAGAAATAGGACTCTGCTCTCAGCCAGAGTGGTCAAGTACATGAGTTGGATTCTTACAATATCTTATACACACACATATATATATACAAATAGCATGAATTAACTCTATATATGTATAACACAATTGATTTTGAAAAAAGCTTCAGTCCTGGTAAACTATAGTAAATTTCACCTATAATCCTGTTTCTAATGTAGCCACTGCCTTTGTACTTACCATATGTAATAGCACTGTTTACATTATTCATCCCATCATTGCACTAAGATTAAATAATGAAAAAACAGTGCTCTACCCTTCAGAACATAGACTGCAAACACGAAAAATTAATTAAAAGTAGCAAACAGTAAACTTAGAATCCTGCATTACTAGAGAACAGCTGAGATTCATTTGTGAAAGCAGTACTATTCATGCCCAAGATGTGTGTCTGGACACTGAACAGAGTATTTGCCACTTCAAAATTCATCCACTCACTGATGAAAAAACTGTGCTCGTATATACTGGTAAAAGTTGTTAGTGTCTAAAAACTGCTTGCACTGCTGTAAAAATTGATAAAAATGATGTTATATTAGTTAAAGTAAGTTTTGATCTCTTCCACAAAACAGTAGAGACACCTGTGATCTTACTGATGACCTCAGTGGGAATCTGACGCCATCCATCTTGCCACTTTTCTCCCAGGAAGTGGATCTCTCGGGCAAGTCCTTTGACTTTGATCTTCTGGATGCTGAAGCCAGCTTCCAGCAGACTCTGGATGATTTTCTCTCCTTTCTCAAATACTTCCATTGTCGTGTTCCCCCACACAATGATATCATCGATGTACTGCAGATGTTCTGGAGCTTCACCCTTTTCCAGTGCAGCCTGGATCAGTCCATGGCAGATGGTGGGGCTGTGCTTCCACCCCTGGGGCAGTCAGTTCCAGTTGTACTGCATGGCCCTCCAGGTGAAAGCAAACTGAGGCCTGCATTCTGCTGCCAGAGGAATGAAGAAAAATGCATTGGCAATGTCAATAGTGGCAAAGTACTTTGCTGCCTTGGATTCCCGCTCGTACTGGAGTTCCAAGCATGTCTGGCACAGCAGATGCTGGTAATCGGCACTTGTTGCTCTTTCAACTTCATCCTACTGCAGATGGGTTTTCTGATAGTCCAGGCAAGGTGTTCAATGGCTTAATGTTCTCAGCCTCTGCAGCAGCTATGCCAAAAGCCCACCTGAGTCCCATTGGGTATTTGTAATAGCCATTCTGGAGGAAGTCTATGCCCAGAATACACGGGGCCTCTGGGCCAGTCACAATAGGATGTTTCTGCTCTTCCTTTCCAGTCAGGCTCACCTGGGCTCCCAACAGGGTCAATTGCTGCCATCCCCCCATCACCCCAGCAATGGAAACAGGTTGTGCTCCCACATGTCCCAATGGCATTAGGGTACACTGCACACCAGCATCAACTAAGGCATTGTATTTTTATGGCTCTGATGTGCCAGGCCGTCGGATCCACACCGTCCAAAAAATCCGGTTTTCCCATGCCTCTTCCTGGCTAGAGGCAGGGCCCTCCTAGCCCTGGTTATTATTTCTTTTCTGGGCATACATGTAGAGGTTCCTTCAAGGGGATCTGACAGATCATACCCAGCAGCTCGGTCATGGGAGGCTGAGACTGACTTCCATTTAGTGGAACTCCCTTGGTTAGTGTTTCCCTCCTTGAGTTGATGCACCCATGCTGCCAGGACAGAAGTGGATTTCCCATCCCAGATTCCCATGTCTGCTCCATGGTCACGCAGGAAGAACCACAGGTCAGCCCTTGGGGTGTAACCTCTCTCTCTAGCTGGGGGACGTTGGGCTCTGACTTTGGGGCCTGTGACTGGCACAGGTGCTGCACTGATCTTTCTCCCCTCCTCCTTCATCTCCCTCATCTCCTCTTATCAGGTCCTTGTTCACAGCAGAGACATGAGCCTGCATCAGGCTATTGATCATACTCTCACAATTTCTAAGCTTGGTGACAGAACCCACTGTCTCTCGGTTGTTATCAGCATTAATCATTGCAATGAAGGTGGTGTATTGGGATGGCCCCAGATTTGCCAGACTCCACAGCATTTGCCCTGTGCACCTGACCTTGTTGGGGTCATTATCATGCTGTCCATCCCTCCCAAAGTGTACCTCCAATACTGCCACTTCTCTCAGCTGTTGGATTCTTTCCTTAAGGGTCTTCCAGCACATTCTATGGTGGTGCTCCTGCATTCTCTCCCTGTGGACAAATCTCTCTCTGACACTCATTAAAAGCCGTTCCCAGAGGGAAAGGGACTCTGACTCCCTTACAAAAATCTGATTCATACTTGAGTCCTGGGTCAATGCTCCTAAATTCCTTGCCTCACCACCATCCAGTTGCACTCCTGTACCCGTAAGGTCCCAGACCCAGAGTAACCAGGTTGTCTAAGCCTCACGTCCCCATGGTATAATGTCTTTGTGCAGTTCACCCACAGGGACTTTTGTACATCAGGGACTCAGTGATGAAGTCAACCATTGGCTCTCCTGTGGGATGTGAGGGCCCTCCATTCTTATCCTTACCTGGATGCTTCAATTTCATCTTAGGTCTCCGTGTTTCCATAGGGGCGACTGCGGCTGGCTGTGACTGCCTTTGCAGTTCAGCTGGAACCTGGATGGTTGTAACATCTGTGGGCTCCACTGCTGCACCATCAGACTCTCTCTCTTTGAGGCTGGGGGAGGGTTTCTCAACACCTGGGGAAATGTACTCCTGCAGCATCTGGCCCATCTCTTTCACCAGAACCCCTACCCAGTCTGGGTGGTTCATTTCTGACGTGGGCTGTGGGGCCGGGTCAGGCTCTGGGGCAGCAGCATCCCTTATCTCTGGAGTAGGTGTCAGTGTGGTTATCCAGGTTAATCTTCCTTTATCTCTGAATGCTAAATAGAACAACCACTGTATGATATCATTAGCATTTTGAGTGGATCTGAACCCTTTCAAAACTGGTGGTGCAGACCCAAAAGCTGGGTCAGGGGCTGGGAGAAAATTTCCCCCACTGTCATTTCCTCACAGTAAGTACCATTATTAAAAAAACCCCAAAACATACAGTTAGTGTTTGATAGCTCTGTATCCATGTGCCTGCCTTCCAAAGGAAGTTAAAGATCCCTTAATTCCTCACCTCATTAAGCCATAAAGCAAACTTGATAATAGCCACAGTAGCTTTAGTTAACGGTTAGCCGTGTTCCCAGAGATGGCCAGGCTACTCCTGATGGGACAGAAGGAAGAGCTCCAGGCCCTCCGTGAGGGTCAGTGAGGGCAGTGGGCTGTCAGCAGGCCTGGCCGGGGAGCTGCAGTGCCCAGGCAGGGAGCTGCAATCCCTGCCCCAGCTGCAGTGGGCTTCACTCCTTGTGGCGATGAGGGGCGGCATGGGCAGAGCACACAGAGATTTCAGGGACATAGGTGAGAGGATTCGTGGCCAGCACCTTGCAGCTGATCCCCTTGGCCCCTCCTCTCTTGTGGCCATGGCAAGAGCTGGGTGGGATGGCCCTGGCAGGAAGGTCTCCTTGGATTCCTGCACATCCAGGCTCTGACTGTGGCTCTGTTCCTCTCTCTTCCAGCCCTTCAAGGCCTGAGTGAAGACAACAGTCCCCTCCCATAGAAGCACATTTATATAGATGATATTTGAGGGAAGAGCTGCAGAACTACTTTCATCTCCTGGCTCAGAAGAACCAGTATCTCTTGAAGACCTTCAGATCCCTTGGAAGGCGAGACCACCTGGAGACCAGAGGAGACCAGCTGGAGGTCCAGGCACAGCTGATGACTGGCACAGCTGAGCTTGTGGGAAGCTCCCATAGCTCCTGCCTTCTCCCTCCCTGTTGACTGCTCCCTCCCTCCAGCCATCAGACCCTGCCCATCCCCTTTCTTCCCTCCCAGCTCATCCCTTTGCTTCACCTTCCATTAATAAACATTTTGGCTTCTTTGCTTTACCTGCATCTCTGTGGAACTGGAGTGATGCAAATCCGGAGCCCTGGGACACACAGACCCCTCCTGCTGTGCCCTTCCAAGCCGTGTTTTGTGCACAGACGCAGAGGAACGAGGGCAGATCAGGCTGGAAAGGTCCCTGTGCTGGAGGTCCAGTTCCACAACACTGTGGAGTTACAGATCTTGTTGAGCACCCTGGAGCCCCTGGACTTTGGAAGAGCCAAGCTGAGGATGCTCTGAACTATGCTCTGAAGGATGCTGTGAGGGATTCCATGGCAAGCATCCACGGAGGGCAAAGGAGCTTGGAATGCTGGAAGGTTTCAAGAACAGCTTCCTGAAAGCACAACACTGCTCCATCCTGCACAGGATCAGGAAGAGGGCAGAACCAGAGACCATCTGCAGTGGGAAAATAGCGGCATACTGAGGTTCAGGGACATCACACCATAACCAATATGATCCAGTGAAGACAAATTTATTACCCCTAAAAAGACTATAATAATTCTCTACTGTCCACGTGTCTCTAGCTAATACATGATTGGTTATCCTAACTGTTCATATGTCTAAGATAGGATGCTGATTGGATCATCTAATTTTCCATGTGTCTGGCTGTGGATTTCTGTCCCACCCAAGAATTGTCCTTTTCCTTACTTTCCCCAGCTCACTGACAAACATACCGAGTCCGGATGACTCTTCTTCTTGTATCTTTTTCAAAGATATACTGACACCATTTTCTGAACATGTCTATTATTGGTTGTGAACATGTCCATTGTCCATTATCCCAAGCAGGCTGGATTGTGCATTGGCTGAATATGGCCATTGTCCTGCAAAAACTCCTTTATCTGCAAAAAATCCTCAACAACAATCTGGGCTTAACAGAGAGCTTTGGGTGTGCCTAAGAGCAAATGAAAGAGCAGCACAGTGCCCGAGACTCAGACACACCACCGTGCCAGTGCCCAGAGCGCTGTCAGGCAGTGCTGGGATCCCGGGTGTGGTTCTGGTCCCCACAGGTGGGGAATGGCAGCCCTAGGCTCAGACCCAGTCAGAAAGCCAACCAAGTGAGACCAGAGGGAGGGCACCCTTCCAGTTTCTCTTGGGCATGGCTGCAAAACAACCCCTGATGCTGCTTCCTCTGCCTATGTTTGGGGTGTGCTGGTGGCAGAGCCAGCCAGGTTGTGCTCTGCATTCCAAAGCCTGTTGGGAGCTGGCATGAAAAGCGCTGCGTGCACAGCAGAGAGTCCTGGAAGGTTCTGGCAAGAGCGTCCTGTGGGGACAGGACTCTGGGCTCTGGCTGGGAACAGCTTGGTTTTGCTGCTGTGAGCACAAGGCAGGAGTTGAGGCAGGTGAAGAGGCAGCAAGCAGCTTGTGTTTGTAGAGGGCCTGGGGCTGCACCTCTGAACCTCCACCTGGAAACACACTTGGGGGAATAAAAGCTAGAGCTGAAGTGCCTGTCCTGAAAGGACCTGGAGTCATTCAGCCTTGCCAGCTTTTCTCAAGAGTGTGTTGGTGTTCCCCAGGAAAGCTCCACATTTGGGGAAATGCCCTTGGAGGAAAGGGGCTTGCTTCTCAAAGAAAAGTGCTTCCCAGGGAGCTCCCAGGGAGGTGGGAAGGGTGATCCAGGAGCCCTAGGCCTGGCAGCCTGAGCTTGCCGCCAGGGAAGGCCTTGGAGCAGATCCTCCTAAATGCAATCCCATGGCACGTGCAGGGAACCAGGGCATCTGCTGGAGGGTGGGAAAGCTCTGCGGAGGGACAGGGACAGCTGGGGGTCCTGGTGGGGTGTTGAGGGCCTCTGGGCAGGAGTTTGGGAGGGAGGGTTGGTGTTGGTGGGGTGTTGGGGAAGGAGTTGTCTGGAAGGTGAGAGGTCTAGGCTGGAATTTGAGTCAGTTTGAAGGCAGCATCTGTGGTTTAGCACAGCTTTGGTTACAGAGGGCAGAAAGAATATCTGTGACTCTTCCTGTTCAAGGTCCTGATTCTCCTGCAGGGAACAAGAGGGGAGAGCTGTACTTTACTGGCCACTTGGATATCTGTACCAGGGGGAGGATTAGCTCTTTTGCATCTACTTGTTTGTTTGGGCTACTTTTGTATCTCTGAGTGGACTTTCATTTCTTGAGAGATTTTAATCTTTAAGAGAATCCGGATAATATCATCCCTTCATAGAAAACCACTTGCTAACCGAAGAATGGCCTCTTTTTTTGCCTCTGTGTAGTGTTATGTTCTGTAAAGTGACTCTCAGTGGATGATGTAAGTGCAAATGAGTTGCTGCTTTGAGATGAGAAGCAACATTTAAACTCTTCACTTTCTCAGGCCATCCCAATGAATTGCAACTTTTTTGAACTACTTGAGTTGAGCAATGGGAAGTAAAGCTTTCCTGAACTGAGGATTCTTAAATGCCAGAATCTTCAGTGCCTTCACCACTAAAGTGTCTTTGTGCTAAAGGAAACTACTTCAATGAGAAAATAATTTCAGCATGGAGTGAGGGCTTCTGACTGAGACCAAGTGTTGCCAGCAGTTGCTCCAGGTGCTCCTGCCAACAGCCCCTGCAGGAAGGAGCACAGCCCCCAATGCACGTGGGCTTTGGCTCCCTCTGGCACAGAAGCCCCCTGGGGCACAGGTCTCTGGGGCAGGAGATGGGCACCAGCACTGCCAGGGCTCGGGGGGTGGCAGGTCTGCTTGGGTGGGGACTCTGCCACACCTGCTGATGTCAGTGCTCCCCAGGTCCCAGGGCACAGAGCAGCATTCGTGCCCTGGCCCACACATTTCCTGTCTGTCCCACCCGCAGGTTTAGGATGGCCACCGCCAGGATGTGTCCCATGGAGGCCGGTCCAGCTGCTCTGGAACGCCCTGTGCCCCTCCCAGCATGGCTGCCTCAGCAGCTCTGGGGCTCCTTCTGCTGCCCTGAGCCCACAGAGCAGGGCAGCATTTGCTGATGGCCTGAGCCATTCCTAAAGACCCTGTTGGGCTGTTAAAGATAGAATCTGAAAATGTTAGACTTTGTGTTTTCTCAGATCAACTGCACCTGCGTAAGCAGTATGATAAATGATATAATTGTTAGATGTGATAATTATTTAGTAATTTAATATAATTATAATATAATCATAGGAAGAATCATGAGAAACTATGTCGGAAATTTAAGGGGGGCTATGCTCAGCTGTAATCTATGTATACAGTAGAACAATATAAATTTAATCATTAACATGAAAGTTATATAAAACGATAGAATATAAAAACATGTTCATCTTGACTGTATGGTCAGAGTCAGATTTGGGTTTGTACCTCTGACACCCAGAGCTCTTCAATAAAAGCACCTGCATATAATCATTCTCGTGATTATGTGTTTCCGAACTCTAACAGGGCTGGCTTAGACACTTGGGGTGAGACATTCCTTCCAGCCTGGGCCACTTTGGGAGGGCTGGGGGCGGCCCCAGGGCGGGGGGCAGTGTGTGCAGGGGCCCTTTGTGACACGGTGCAGCATGGTCACCATGGCATAGAATGGGTGTCCAAGGGTCCTTTGTGACACGTGGTGACATAGGAGCTGGCGGTGACAAGACCACGCCACAGTGCTCGGAGCACGCAACGGGACAGGACGGGACAGAGCGGTGCCGTGAGGAGCCCCCGCACAGCGCGCTCGTTCGTGTCTGACCCGGAGCCTTTCCGAGGCGTTATTCCTGCAGCTGACCTCGAGGCCAGACCACAGGACTTGCTGACCCGTGCCCTTCCTGAGGCTTCTCTCTTGAAGGTGCCGTCCAGGCACAATTGTAGGACCTACTGACTCGGAGCTTTTCCCAGCCATCTCTCCTGCAAGACATGGAGCAGAGAGCCCCAAGAGTGCCAGAGCTGGCCTGGGGGGAAGAAGAGGAAGAAGAGGAAGAAGGCCCTGGAGCGTCCCCAGCACAGGACAATGAAGAGGTGGTACCGTTCAAGCCACCACAGGAGGGTGAGTGGCAGAGCTGGGCCACAGGGTTGGTGCCTCCAGCCAGCTTGGTGCCATCCCATCCCATCCCATGCCATCTCATCCCATGCCATCTCATCCCCTGGGCCATGCCCATGGACTGGACGGAAGAGGGGCTGGGCTGACACCCCACAGTGGCCATGCTCCATCCCCAGGGACATCCCGGGGCTGTCTCTGCCTGTAGAGCGCAGGGCTGGGCTGTGTTCTCTGGCCTCTCCCGCAGTCCCTCAGCTCTACCTGTGCTCACTCTTTGCCAGGTGCAGCCATGGAGCCCACACAAGGGCAGGACCCCACCCATGGCCTCTTCCACAGAACAGCACAGGTACCTGCAGCCACCCCCACCTGGGCTGGGCCTGCTGTCACTGTCCTTGGAGCATTCCGTGCAACATCCCTGGCTTCCTGCCCTTCTCCTACAGCTGGTTTCCAAATTCATCAAGAGAATTCGGGAAGAAGAGACCCACCCTATTGGCAATGGGCTCAGAGCATATTCACACATCTTCAAAACCAAGACCAGTGCTGCCCTGCTGGATATGCTCGTAGAGGAGGGCTTTTCCAATCCAAAGCAAGTAAGCAGCCTGTGGCCAGGGTTTGATCCTCCCAGGAATTCCTTGGCCTCCCAAGCCACGCCTGCTGGTCACTGGAAAACTTTGAGGCCATGGTAGTGTGGTGGGAAGGGCAGCACTTCTCTGGGGAAGCTGGGGACATTCCTCCCTCTGGCAGCTTTCCAAGTCTCCCCGTACCTTCTCCAGGTGCCCGCCCTGGTCAGGTACATCCACCAGTGGCTCCTGGCCAATCAGTTTGCTGAGCACCGGCTGAACAGGACCCTGCTGGATCTCACCGAAGCACAGCCTGCTGACGTAGTCATGGCACTCCTGCGTGTGGCCCCATCCTGTGACAGGTATGGGGCCCACCTGCCCAGAGGGCTCAGGGCTCCCCAGCCCATTCCCCTGTACAGCCTGGCCCAGCTGTCTGACCAACTGAGAGTTACAGGGCCCTCTGGCTGCTCTCTTTGCCTGCCCTTGCATTCAGCCCCCGAGCCTGCTGCCATGCTCCCTCGCTGCCCCTCAGGGGCCTGTCCCCACAGGGCTGGGCTGCCTGGGTGCTGCTGGCCAGGGCCAGTGGGCAGAGGCAGAGCTGGCAGTCAGCTCAGATCCCCACTGCTGCCCAGGCCATGGTGCTGTGTCTGAGACCCCGCCTTGAGACAGAGCTCGAACCCCACAGAGCTGCTTTGACCATTTGGAAGACCATCATGTGCTCGCCCAGGACTGCGGAGCCAGCGCTGCTGATACTCCTGGATGTGCTGGGGAGCTGGCCAGAGCACAGCATGTGCACCTCAGATGGGGACAAAACGGGTGTCTTTGTCCTGGCTGTGAGTTTCTGAAACTGGCCTCTGCTGGCCCCAAGGCCGCTTCTCCAGCAGCTCTCCATCTTCCTTCCCCCACTGCATCTCCCTGCCTCAGGAGCTGGGCAGAATCCTGGCCTCGGGGCACCTTCAGGGGCACCAGGCCTGGTGCTCCCCCTGCGTCTCTCTGGGCCTCTCCCTCCTGTGCTCTGGCCCTGCCACAAGGACACCTCGGCACTGAGCACTGTCTTGGGGGGCTTTGTCCTTTGCAGGCAACTGTGGTGATGTGGAAGATCCTCCAGGTGCCCTGTGTCCCACATATGGTGACCGTGTATTTCCCACGCCTGTTTGTCCATCTGCTCTTCCAAGTGTTCTTCAGCACTCTGGATGTGCCAGAAGAGGTCGATACCTTCTGGAACAGATGCCAGGAAGAGCATGGCCTTACTACCAGCCCCAACAGGTGCTCCATCCCACTCCTCCTATCCCTGCCACATGGCCAGTGAAGGAGCCAGTGCTCCCAGCGTGACCTGGGCTTTGCTCTGCACGCAGGTTTGCAGTGCAGACCCTCAAGTCCCTGCTCTGCCGAATGCAGCAGGAGGACGTGGTGGTGGCAATGGAACGCAGTTGTGGCTGGGACACACTGCTGTGCGCTGACACCCACCACTATGCCGTGGGCCTGCTGGCCAGGTGAGACCCGCTTCTCCCCACTGCCTCTGACATTTGTGCTCTGTGCCCAGGGTGCTCCACACAGATCCTGAGGTCACAAACCAGAGGGCCTTGTCACCAAGGGATTGCCAAGAAGACTGGTAAAACGGCCTGGAGAGGAGGGTGCCCACAGGGAGCTGCCTCCCAAATTGCCCAGGGCCCCTTGCAGGATGCTGGGGAAACACCAGACCTTTGTGAGTTAGTCCTGGCAGAGGTTTATCTCCATGGCCCACAGTCTTGGTGCCTTCTTCTCCTGCCAGGGAGATGTGCTGTGTCTCCATCCCCTTGTGTTCCCGCATCGCTCGCTACCTGCTCCGGCTGCTCAGCACACAGCAGCCACGCTGGGAGCTGCCCGCCCTGGCCTTCCTTGTGGAGGTGAGCCTGATGGCCAGCGCTGCCTTGCTCAGCTGCCTTCCAGCTCTCTGCACTCTCATAGCCGCAGCTCCCTGGGACGGTGCCCGTGCCCTGTGCTGCTGCCTGGGCTCAGCCCTGTGCGGTTCTGGGATCCTGCCAGCTGGGTCTCCTGTCACTGCCCTGTGTCTTTCAGGTCCTCGAATTCCTGGACTTGAGTGAAAATGGTGCTAACAGAGTCCTGCAAATCTTGTCAAGGCAGCTGCAGAGCAAGTGCAGGGAGAGGCATCGCCTGGCGCTCAGGGCCCTTCTCGAGCTCATTGAGGAGCCGTTCATGGTGAGACGGGGGCAGTGGCTGAGGCTGAGCTGGGGAATGCAGTCGCTTGGGCTTGGCTGGGCTTTGGGTGCCAGGGCAGCTGCTCCCAGCTCTCCTGCCTCCCAGTTCAGCTGCTTGAGTGCTTTGGGGCAGACCTCTGGCCTCCAGGCCCTGCGGCAGCAGGATGGCGTTTCACAAACTTGTGTTTTGCACAGACCAAAAAAATGTGGAGCCTGACTGAAAGTCTTGTGAAGCTCCTGTGGGACGCAGATGGAGAGACAGTTAGCATGACAGTCATGTTACTCAGCTTTATCATCTTGGACAATGACATGCTGCTGCCCAGCCCCATCACACTGCAGCTGCTTGAGGCGCTCCTGCCACTCTTTGACCACGTAAGGCTCGCTGACCCCAGCCACGGCCACTGGCTGCTGCCCGGACACTTTGTGTGCTGTAGATTTGCAGGCCTGTGCCAAGCTGAGCCCCATGCACCCAATGCTGAGGTCTTTTTCTCTTCCTTTCATACAGAACAATAGCCAGGTGCAGCTGCTCTCCATACTGCTCTTCCGAACATTGGTGACTCTTCCACTTGAGAAGGGAAAAAAGGCCCTGAAGACACTCCTGCGCCAGAGCCTGCTGCCACTCTTCTTCCACTGCCATGATGAGAATCGGCTTGTAGCACAGGTGAGGACTCAAGGGCTGCTGCTGTCCCCCTAGCAGGGGGCTCGGCTGCCTCCTGCCCTGGCGCCTGCCGGGCTGCAGCCTCCTCCAGGCCTTGGCACAGGGACGCGGGTCCTGCACCCTGGGCTGTGGGGCCATCTCCGCATCTCTGCTGCTCTCCAGGCTTCTCAGGAAACGCTGCTTTGTGTGGCTGAGTTCCTGAAGAGGAGGGATCTTGAAAGACTGGTGAAGAACCAGAAGCTGTGGAAGTTCATCGAGCGCCTGGTAAGGACAGCCTGGAAGCCCCAGCCTCAGCCTGGAGAAGCCCCCAGAGCGCGGTGCTCAGAGTGCGGGGCTGGCAGCTGTGCCCCTGCCCGCTGCTGCACCCAGAGGCCGCGCGGGCTCTTCTCCAGGCTCCGGTGGGCCCGAGCCGGGGGCCGATGCAGCCCCGGCCCGGCGGGGCTGTGGGGCAGGCCGGCACCGCGGCTCCCCCGGCAGCAGCCGGCCCTCTGCCCCCTCCAGCGGCTGCTGGCCGCGCCTCAGGGCTGTGCGGGCAGGGGAGGCCGGGGCTGGGCGCAGGCAGAGCCCGCCCGAGGGGCTGAGCCCGCGCCAACCCTTCCCTCCTGCCGCTCTCTCCAGCTGGCAGAGGACAGCAGCAGAGCGGCCGAGCACCTGCGCCGGGCCCTGCCCTACCTGCAGAACCCACAGGCGTCCCTGCGTGCGGCGGCCATCAGGTTCATGGGTGAGCCACGAGCCCGGGCTCCCTCCCCTGCCCGCCGCAGCTCGGCCCCAGCCCCGCCTGCTGCCCCGGCAGCGCCAGCCGGGCCCGGCGCCGTGGAGCCCCGCCCGGCCTCGGCGCTGCTGCCGCCCTCTGGCAGCCGTGCCCTGGGCCGGCAGCGTGCGGCAAGGGCCGGGCTGAGCCCTGCCGGGCCAGCAGGGCGTGTGGCCACAGCGCCGGCAGCGCCGCTGGCAGGGAGCTGTGCCGCTAGGGCCGTGACAGGCTCTGTGTTCCCAGGGATGGCCGGGCAGCACCTGAGGTGGAAGAAGGAAGAGCTCCGGCTCATCTGCAACGGTGAGTGAGGGTAGCGGGCTGGCAGTGGGGGCTGGCTGAGAGCTGCAAGCCCTGTCCCGGCTGCGGAGGGCTCTGCTCCCTGTGCGGCCGAGGGGCGGCGTGGGCAGAGCACACAGAGATTTCAGGTCCATGTGGGGGATTCGTGGCCAGCAGCTTTGGGCTGGTCCCGTTGGTCCCTACTCCCTCCTGGCCATGGCTAGAGCCGACTGGGATGGCCCTGGCAGGGGGCTCTCGACGGATCCCCTCAGATCTGGGATTTGACTATGGCTCTGTTCCTCTCTTTCAGCCCTTGAACACCTGACAGAGGACATCAGCAGTGACGTGTCCGATGTGGCATTTCAGACATTGTATGTTCTCCAGGCACTAGAGAATGAGCAATCTTCCGTCTTCCAGAGGCTGCAGGATCAGCTCCGCAGGGCATGGAGAACACGGCCTCATCTGTCGGGGCTCGGGTGGCTGCGCTGCTGGAGCTCTGCAGAGAACTGAGCACAGAGGCTCTGTCTGCTGGGGCCACCTGAGCCAGCAGGAATTTTCTATTTCCTTGAGATTGTTCTTAACTTCTTTTTTTTCTTTTCTTTAGTATATGAATATAGCTTTTCTATGAGTATAGTTTTTTTCTTTAGTATATGAATATAGAGTGTGTTATAATACACAGACTCCCAGGATCTTTTTTTTTGCTTCCCAGGGTCTGCAGGGCATAGGGGAAGAGGGGGAAAAGGGTGCTTGGGCTCAGCAAGCTGTCCAGGCATGCAGTGTAGCAGGGAAAATGGCCAGAAGCCCCTTGGCCTTTGGTGGTTCTGCTGAAGCTTTGTGCTGCCAGCAGAGCGACTGAGCAGGGCCCAGAGCTGTGGGGTTCCCTGTGAGAGCGGTTCCTGGAGATGGGCACAAGCCCTGTGCCAGGCAGGAAGCGCCATCCGTGTCCTTCTGCCCGTGTGATGCTGGTTGGATTGCTGAGGGCTCCGAGGTGCCTCTGGATCGAGCTCCTCTGGAGCTGCTGTGGGGCTGCGGCGCTGCTGCCAGGCAGGTTGGCCGGGCTGGGGGAGACCCTGAGGGGACGGGGCCATGAAGGGACGAGGGGCTGCGGGAGCCCTGTGTCATGGTTTGACCCTGGCACAATGCCAGTGCCCTCATGAAAATACTTTCTCCCTGGTGTCTGCTGTGAGATGTGATCAGAAATAGAGCAAAGCAGGCTCCAGCTTAGGAGCAAAAAAGAAAAATATCTTTAATAACCTACGACTATGTCTAAAGAGAAACACACAGAACTCTGAATGAGAACTTTCCAAAAACATTCCTCCTCCCCCCACCAAATTTCCAATACATCCACCCCTCAGATCATCAACTCTCAGTCCATCACCACCCTTTAGGTAATCAATTCTCAGTTTATCAAGTAGAGAGGAGTCCCTCTTGTACCATAGGCTTCCCCAGGAAACACAGTTGAAACTTCTTGTGTTTCCATGTCCCACGTGGCACTGCCCAGAGAACATCTGCCATGGTGACATCTTCCTTCCATGCCCAGTGCTCTCACCACTGTGCATGGACCAGAGCTGCTTCTGGGGTTCCCCTTTTAAGGATGCTCTGCCCAGTTCCAAAAAAGCACAGTCTCTCACTTTCAGGACCCCTGTTCCCCCCCAAAGTCATCCCCTGGGGCCGAGGGGTCTTGAGAACAGAGATCTTCTTCTTCTTCCCTGAAGACGGATCGCACCACCACCACCCTCCTCACCCATTGTCTCTGTTCACGAGCCATTGCCTCCCCCCTAAACTCAGTCTCTGTGTCACAGGAAAAATGATTCTGTCCATGGCTATACAAGAAAATTCCAGCCAAAGTCCGCTCCATCACTGTCGGGATAAAGGGGAGACGTGCACATCTTGGGGGTGATGATCATTGGTCTCCGATTTATTGATCAGGTTACATACTTTTATAATAGTGTTAATAAGCTCATACATATTCTGTAACCTAAGCATTCTATTCGTTAAGCTAAACATCAACTCTTCTTCATTCTTTCAGTCTTGCATTCTACTTTCCCACGTCTCTCTGACTCCTTGTTATCATATTTAGAGATGTCCAAGGACACAGTATTTTCGCAGGTGCAAGAACTCAGATCAGAAGGCTAAACACAGTACTTTTCCAGCTTCTAATAATTAGCATTCCCACACATCACCTCCTCTAAATTAAGATTCTTCTCAACTTCTGTCATGGCTCATTTCCTCTTATCTCATCTCTATCCCTCTTCTCATTCAACTCCAGGAGAATCAGGATTTGTAAGGTTTATTTGGGATTTGGTTCTATCTCTTTGATTGGTTTGCGTGGGTTTGTTTATTTGGGTTTTTGTCTGTTTTGGTTTGAGCTTTTTATTTGCTTTTTTATAAATGACTGGTTAGGTTGGCATAGCCAAACTGAAGAAAATGTAAACCAGGCTCGACTTTCCAGAAATTACTTTTGGCTGGGTTTAGCTGCATCCCCAGGCTAAGGATCACCAGTATATTTGCAGATTTTGTTCTGCATCATCAGCCTGGCCAGACTCTGCTCAGTGTTTAACAAATGAAGAAGGCAGTGGACATTGTGCTAAGCTTTCTCTCAAACAGAAAAACCTGGGTCAGCATCACAGAAAAGAAGAAGAAAAAAATAATCCCCAGTTAGAACAGAGCCAGTGTCTCAGCATCTTCCCCTCCACTGTTATTATTTTTTGTACATTTAGAGGCAAACCTGGGCCTAAAGCTTCCATCTCTCAGTTCCTGATGCTCTTTGCTACCCTTCAGCCTTGACTGCCCCTGATATAACTGACTGCTGTCCAAGTGGGGCTGGGGATGCTCAACCTGGAAAGAGGAGACACTGGGGGGGCCTCACTGTGGCTCTGCAGGACTGGAAGGGTCCCACAGGGAAGAAGGGGACAGAGTGTTCAACAGGGCCTGTGGGGACAGGACAAGGGGGATGGCTTTCAACTGCAGGAGGTTGATTGAAGCTGGATCTAAGGAAGCTGCTGTTTGACACTGAGGGTGGGGAGGCACTGGCCCAGGCTGTGCACAGAGGCTGTGGATGCCCCATCCTTGGGAACAGGGCTCCCCCAAGGTCTGGGGAAAGATTGCTCAGCTTGGAACAAGATGGTCTTCAGAGTTCCTTCCAAGCCCAACCATTCAGGGATCCCATCATTCTATGATCTCCATTGTCCACTTCAGGGTTGGCCCTGGACTCCTGGGAACTGTGATGTCACCTCCCCTGTTCCAAATGGAACTGCCAGCACCCGGCAAAGAGCACAAGACAGCCCTTGGCCGTTGTGTCAGCGCACCCTTCGCTCTGCTCCTGCCCACTGCTGTCACCCTCCTTGTCACCTGCCCCTGCCACCCCCATCAGTCCTGAAAGCTCACTAGTGCCTGGATTTTGACACCCATCCCTACAGGATGCTCCCATTTGTCCTGAGGAAGGTAAGGTGCCATTCCATGGAGGTGGACACCCCCAACTGCCCGGGTGGGCTGGAGCTCTGTGGGCCTGGTGTGGGACAGGGAGTCCACTCTGAGGTTCTGCCACCTCTGCAGGCTGTCACCGACGGAGAGGAGGAGATGGAGGTAGAAATGCAGACTTATACAGTGGAGGACGTGGAAATGGAGGAAGAAGATACTGGAGAGGAGGAGATGGAAGTGGATATGCAGACTTTTACAGTGGAGGATGTGGAAATGGAGGAAGAAGATACTGGAGAGGAGGAAATGGAAGTTGATGTGAATGTGGATGTGGAAGAAGAGATGGAAGTGGAAATGGAAGACTACATAGAGGACGTGGACATTGATGAAAAAGATGAGGAAGAAGCCATGATCTTGGGATAAAGAGCAATGCCAGCAGCAGGACAGGCATGTGGTCCCCACAGGCAGAGTGGGTCGACTGCAGCCAGGCTGGGGCTGGGCTGGTCCCTGCTCAGGGACGTGGCACCCTGTGCACTGGATTCTGGAGGCCATCCCCAGCTAGTCCTGTGCTCGCTTTGGGCCGCACAAACTCCATCCCAGACCCAGCCAGGCTCAGTTCTGGTAGCAGAGTCCTGCTGGGCCAGCGTGTGCCAGCCTGGGGACACATGGAAGAGCCCTCTGTGCCTCACTGCAGTGACCACGGCACTTGCTTTTCTTCCAGGACCGATGGACATCCTGGATAGAGATGCCACCCTTTTGTACATACGTTTTACAGTTTTTTGTCATCTTCAGGATATAGGATTTAGGGCTTTTTTTCAACTTCTGCAAATACATTTCATATATTTTTTCTAGATATGTTCTTACTTGTATAGGTTCTCTGGATTGTTGTTGTTACAAAATGTATATATGTTCTATGGATTGTTGTTGTTACAAATATTCTTACAATGTAATAGTGTTCTAAATTCCTGTTGCTGTTCTTCTGAAAATAAACAAATTTTCTTTTTCACACTGCAGTTCTCTTTGCATTACGGGCACAGGCAGCATTTGCAAAGTTGTGGTTTCCACTTGCTCCAGGTTTCCAGGGCTGGAGGTGCCTGGGGGAGCTGGGGGTACCTGTGCACAGAGGGGTCCCACTGACAGAGGTCACCCTCTCCTTGCAGTTTCTCTGGACACACTTGGAAGCTGTAAGGGCAAATCCCAGCGTGCCCTGTCCCATGGGATCCCATGGTGGAGCAGGGCTGAGCCTGCCTGGGCCTGCAGAGCCTCTGCCGTGAGTGATACTGGGGGATACTGGGACAAACTGGGGGCGAACTGGGGACATTGGGGCGATTGTGGAGAAGGCTGGGGACACTGGGGCATCCTGTGGATGACATTGGGAGGGAACTGGGAATGAACTCAGGTGTGTTGGGAGGGACTGGGCTGTACTGGGTGGGATTGGAGGGGCACTGGGGTTGTAGTGGGTTCTACTTGGGATGAACTGGGCTGTACGGGGGTTGTACTGGTATTTACTGGGGCTGTACTGGGAGGGACTGGACAGGTTGAATGGGCTGTTCCCGCCTCCAGCACCTCCCATTTGCCAATGCCCTCAATCCCTGCCCACAGCCAATCAGCGCCTGAGATCAGAGCCTTAGAGGCGGTGCCTAGGGTCAGCGCCATCTTTTCTTTTTGCCTACAACTCCCATCATGCCCCGCGGCCAGGTTGAGCCTCATTGGAGGTGGGACTACAATGCCCATCATGCCCCGCACTCCACAGATCCCGGGATCTGCCCCCATCTCTCCCATAAGTGTCCCCCAGACCCTCCAGGATCCCTCAGTGCCCCCTCAGCGCCCATTCGGGACCCCCCAAAAGCATCCCCAGAACCCCTGAGTGCTCCCAACCTCAAGGATGCTCGGCACAGCCACTTCTGGGAATTCATCTCCTCTCATCCCGCGCGACCCCAGAGCCCCTCAGAACACAGTCTCGTGCCTAAAACTCCTGCTCTGCCCCGCGCCCTAAAGAGCCCGGTTAGAGCTTCCCAATCTCCCTCACGGGCTCCCGAACCATTTACGTTCCCTCGAGGACCTCAAGTCGTGGCTCGGATGCAAAAGTGTCCCCCAAGAGCCTTCCCGGACCCCCAAACATCGTGTTCCAACCACTTCTGGGACTACACCTCCCATCATGCCCCGCGCCCTAGAGAGTCCCGTCCGAGCCCCCCAAGGGCCCGCCCGGACCCCGAAGGGCCTCAAATTCCCCTCCCTGAGCTCCAAGGGCCCCCCTGCACCCCCAAGTGCTGCCCCAGACCCTGAACTGTCCCTCAGAATCCCTGAGTGCCCCTCCAAGTGCCCACCCGGCTCCCCTAAGTGTCCTCCAGAGCCTCAAGTTCTCTCTGAATTCCCTCCCCAGGCCCAAAACTGCCTCAAATGTGCCCCAGAAATGTCTCCAGGCACCCCAGAGAGCCCACCCACCTTGACCCTATAGGAGAAAAAGATGATAAAAATTGTTGGAAAAGCCAATCACTTCTTTTTTAAAATCCTAAAAGTTTAATAGTAACAAAATGGTTATAAAAATAGTGGTACAATTAGAGTAATAATAATTTGGACAATATGAATTAGGACAATATGAGACAATAGAAACAAAGAGTTACAGATGTCCGGGTACCTTTTTCTGGGCAACACAAGCCCAAAAAGAACACCTGTTAACAAAGGATTAACCCTTAAAAACAGCAGCCTGTTGCATATTCATACACTTCATACACTTAAATTCCATTCAAACACAGGATTCTGTCTGGTCATCGTCAACTTCTTCCTCTGAATCCTAACAGCGCCTTCGAGGCAGGAAGAAGTTCCTTTCCTCTGATAAGAGGGCAATAAACTCTTTTTCTCTGAAAGACTTAGGTGTCCTATGGTTGCTATCTCCCTGCAAGTCCTTTCTTTAAAAAAGTATCCCACACAGCATAGTTTGTTTTTTAACGTTTTTTATAACCTAAAAGTATATTTAACAAACTACTTAAGAGAATTAATACAGCATTACTTTCTAACACAAGACATACAACATTCATTTTATTATGTGCGAAAAGCCAATCATAAAAAAAGTATTTTTCACAAAAATAATGCCAAAGGACTGCAAATATTACTAGTTACCATAGAGAGGAAGAAATAAATAGCCAATACAGATTAATTACTAATGAAGGGCATTGTGTTACTTAGAACCAATGACCAATGATTTTCTTGGTTGCTAAAAATATATTGATTTTTTAGTATAAATATAAAAACTATGTAATGCAATATGGAATAATAGCATCATAAATTAGAAAAATAAAATTATATTTTATTAATTATTAAATTTTATGTATAAGGGAAAATGCCTAAATTTTTTTATGTTTGTCAATGTCAGTCCCAGGTGGGCAATGTCAGACACGGTGAGGATGGGGGTGAGGAGCAGCTTGTCCAAACAGGCTCAGCCTGCAAGGGGCTCATTCTTCTCCCTGCCCAGACCTCCTCAGGAGACATTCAGCATCAAGATCACCTGGGGAATGCTTCTGTCACCTCTTCTCTGAAATGAAAAATAAAAAAATATTTCCTTGACTAAAACCAGATATCATGAGGTGCGCTTTGGAATCTCCCTCCTGAAGGGAACTCCAAGCTGACTCCAATCTCTGCACAAGCCCTGGAGACTCACAGACAATGGAAGGGAGACAAAGAGCTCCTGAGGGCTTTCTGTATTTTAATCAGCCCCACGGTGGCTTTGGGGCTGGCTCCAGGAGCCTGAGGCAGCGAGAGAAGGATGAAGAAGCTGCTCAAGGAGTCAGCAGCCAAACTCCAAGTGCCTTGGAGCACGGCTGGGCCCCAGGGAGGGCAGGGAGTGCCCAAGGCTGCCCAGGCAGTGCTGAGAGCAGATCCTTGAGGCCAGGAGTGCAGGGAGCCCAAGGCTCTGGGCAGGGCCCTGCAATGCTGAGCAAGGCCTGGCTTGGCTGCAGGGAGCAGAAAGGCCAAGCCCTGAGCCCAGCCTGGGCCAGCAGGGCCTGTCCCTCCCGGCTGGCTCGGGGCTCTTTGTGGGCCAGGGGGATGTGAGGGGCAGCAAGGACAAACGCCATCAGCCTGCAGCCCCTGCCAGCCTCCCCAGGGAGGCCGAGGCAGAACCAAAGTGCAGCCCCTGCCAGGAAAGTTCCTCCTGTGGGGCTCCAGAGGCGCTGCCCAAGCCCAGGGCACAAAGGCCTGGGTGCCTGTGGCCCTGCCAGCCCTGCCCAGCCCTCGGCCATCTGTCCTGCAGGCTGTGCCCCCTGGGCGTGCTGCTCCTCTGCCCTGGCCGGCTGCACTCGCCCATCTCGCTGTGCCCCAGCATTTCTTACCCAGCGTTTCTGGGCCCTCCCTGGGCTCCCTGCACCCAGCGCTGCCGGCTCCTGGCGCACAGAGCCCGGCCATGGCCCAGTCTCGCGCTGGGACACCTCCAGCACCAACATTCTGCCCTGGGAGGGACTTTGCTTTCTCCTCAGCTCCAGGCTGAACCTTCCAAGCTGCACTTGGGGGAGGTTTCCTGCAATTCCCACTGCCAAGGAAAGCTCTGTCTCTTGCTGCTCACAAACAGAGAAGGGCTGGAGGGAGATGTGCTGGTCAGAGGCTGTTTGGGGCACAGTGACCTGGAAATTTTTGAGTTTCTAAATCTTCTGTGAAAGGAGAGGCATCAACAAATCTTTTACACTGGAGGTACAGAGAGCAGACTTCGGCCTATTGATGATGGAGATTTGGAGAATACAAAATCAGGTACTGACTTTTTAAAGGGAATCAGCACTTAAAAGCAAAGGGATCCAAGAAGGATGGACACATCTCAAGAAAGAAATTTTGGAGGAGTAGCAACAGCCTGTTCTGCTGGTCCAAAAAGTGAGCTAGCAAGGAAAATGACTGGCCTGGATGGTCATGGAGCTTTTTCCAGGAACTCATAGAAAAAAAGTGGATGCATCATCTTTGGTCAGAGGGGGAGGGAACTCATGAAATGTTTAAGGATGTTGTTAGGTCATTCAAAAAGAAAATTATAGAGATGAAAGGTCCATTAGAGCTTAACTTGACCACTTCTGTGAAGGATAATAATGTTTTCATAAATACATTAATGGCAAAAGGAGGGACAAGTACAACCTCCATTCTTTATTGGATATGAGGAGGAATACAGTAACTAAAGCTGAGGAATAGGCTGAGGTACTGAAGCCCTTCCTTGCCTCAGTTTTCAACAAAACGTCAAGTTGTCCTCAGGACAAGTGTTCTCCCAAGCTGTAGATGGGGGCAGGGAGCAGAAGAGCCTGCCTGTAATCCAGGAGGAAGCAGCTGGGGACCTGCTGAGCCACTCAGATGCTCACAGGTGTCTCTGGGAGCAGATGGGATCCATTGCAGGCGGATGAGGGAGCTGGTGGATGAGCTCCCCAAGCTGCTCTCCATCATTTACTGTGGGGGAAAATAGCAGGATGCGGATGTTCAGGGACATCACACCATAACCAATATGACCCAGTCAAACCAAATTTGTTATCCCTAAAAAGACTATATTTATAATAATTCTCTACTGTCCACGCATCTCTAACTAATACATGATTGGCTATCCTAGCTGTTCATGCGTCTAAGATAGGATGCTGACTGGATCATCTAATTTTCCATGTGTCTGGTTGTGGTTTTCTGTCCCACCCAAGAACTTTCTTCTTTCTTACTTTCCCAAGCTCACTGACAAACTTGCTGAGTCCGGATGACTCTTCTTCTTGTATCTTTTTCAAGGATAAGCCAACCCCATTTTCTGAATATGTCCATTATTGTTTGTGAACGTGTCCATTGTCCATTATCCCAAGCAGGCTGGATTGTGCATCGCCTGAATATGGCCATTGTCCTGCAAAAACTCCTCAATCTGCAAAAAATCCACGAAACCTCTGCACACTGCCCAGGGAAGGTGCCCCAGCCACCTGCACAGAGCCACAGACAAGTGTCAGACACAGTTACAGAGCTTTGCCCAGAGCTGACAGGGAGAATTAATTTAAGGGAAAAAAAAAAAAAAAAGAAAAACAGCAGAAAACCCCAAAAACCAACAAAAACCAAAGAAAACCAAATTAAAAACAAACAAAAAACCCAAAACCCACCACCCAACAAAAACAAACAAAAACAACAACAAAAACAAATGAACCAAAGCCAAAAAGTGAACAAAAAAAGAGCAAACAATAAAAAACCAAAAACAATAAAAAGAACTCCCCACAGCAGAGATGATCCATCCTTCAGTTGTCACACCTGCACTCACACAAGACCTGGGGCTGCAAAAAAATTAGAATTCATTGGGCACATATGCAGGGAAAGCAGGTTTAGGACAGGCTTTCAGCAGAACTGTTCTCAGCTGAGCCAAAAAGGCCCCTTTGGCAGCTGCAGGGCCATTGGAAATGCAGAGCCTCAGCCCACAGGGCAGAAAAGGGCTCTGAGTTCCTCTCCCCTGACACTAAACCCTGTTCCCAGGCTGCTTCACACTCAGGATTCTGCTGGAGGATGGCACAAAGCTGAGAGGGGGCTCTGGCTTCTCCATGTTTTGTGTCCTAAAGCTTCCTGGGAGAAGGAATTTCGGGTCAGCTCCTCTGGCACAATCCCTGCTGGCCTGGGGAAGGGCTTTGCATGCCGAGGCTTTGCTGCAGGCAAGGAAAGCTCCTGGCTCAGGGTCACCTTTGCTGCTCAGCCAGAGCCCCGAGTGCCACAGCAGCAGCAGAGAATGGCAGCGGCACCACGGGCTGGCACACGAGGGGGAGATTTCCCCCTCGAGAGAGGCTCATATCCCTTTTTGCATTCAGGCAGCTGCAGATCCCTCAGCTTTGGCTGCACAGCAGCTGGAAATGCAAGTGCAGGAGCTCTGTCCATGGCCAGCCCCAGCAGGTGACAGCAAGGACGGGGCCCTGGCAGCATCAGGACATTTGCAGGGAGCGCCTTCAGCAAGCGCTGGGGGCTGGGACTGTGTGCAGAAAACGCCCTGGGAGTCTCTGCAGCGAGGGAAAGGGAACAAAGTTTCAGTTGTGGCCTCGCCGGGGAGCACCAAAATCGATTGTTTTCCATTGCTGGCTGTTCCAGGAGCCCCAGAGGAGAGCCCGGGGGCCCAGGAATGGAGAGCGGGGACTGTGCAGGAGCCGGGAGCAGCGAGAGAGGCCGGGCTGAAGGTGCGGGGCGGGCACGGGCTGGGAGGGGGCCCAGCCCGGGGGTCCCGCAGAGCCTCCCTGCTCCAGAGCCGCAGCTGCGAGCGCGGGGCAGCTGCCGGGATCGGAGTGCCAGGGACGGGCCGCAGGTGGGGGCTCCAAGGGGCTCGGCCGGAGCAGCTCTTTGTCCCGGGGCACCGGGGGCATTGCCGCGGGTTGGGGTGCCTGGGAAGGCGCAGCAGGACAGGGTGGCAGTGGTTGGTTTGTGGATTTGTTGTTGGGATGTTTTGCTGGCGGCCCCGGGCGGGCTGTGGGAGCCGGGAGCGGCCGGGCGGGCCCGGAGCCGCCCCTCGGGCCGGGAGCCCCGGGCAGAGCTCTGTGCTCGGGGCCGAGGCCCGGGCGGCCCGGGCAGCGCTCGGCGGCCCGTGGGCCCCCGGCGCAGGCGGGTCCGTGTGGCCGGGCCGGCCCAGCCGTGTCCGCAGCGGGCTCCGAGGGGAGCGGCCCGGCCCGGCCGTGGCCGTGCGGGGCCTGCCGGGGCTCGGGGGGCCGGGCCGGGCAAAGGCTGAGCGAGAGCGGGGGAAGCGCTGGCACAGAGGCCCCGGGCTCGCCGTGCCCCCCTGGCCACGCAGCCGGGCTCGGGGGCCGCCTCGCTCGGAGCCAGCCCCGGCTGCGGGGGTCCCCGGGGCTCCCTGGGCAGGGGGCGGCGGGGGCTGCCGGAGCTCTGTGCCCGGGGCTGGGCGCGGCTGCCGGGGCAGCGGAGGATGCAGGGTCCCCCCGCGCTGGGGCTGCCTCTGCCCGGCCCAGGAGCTGCACTGTCAGCCCAGAGCCACGTGGGGATCGCCCGGCACCGGCAGGGCTGACAGGGAAACCGGCAATGGGGGAGCAGAAACGGGAAATACGAGAGCTCCAGAAGCCTGGACATGTTGGGAGCATGGGCAAGGGGGACCCATGGATACCCCAGGACCCTGAAACGGGGACTGCAGACAGTGCTGAGCCCTGGAACGCCTGGGGTGCCAAAGTGGTGAGCCCAGAGAAGGGGAACCTGCGGGATTGCCAGTAGCCCCAGCAGTCCAGAGAGGTGAACACCAATACAAACTTGGCTCGGAGGAACCCAGACAGGGGCATCTCCAGGAGCCCAAAGTGGAGAGACCAGAGAGGGGAAACTCAGGGTTGGGTGGTTTTGCTGCATCTTGGTCATTTGTGTATTTTGGGGGCTGAAACTTGGTGTTTTGGAGGTTTATATGGGTGGCAGATTCCCGGTGACTCCTAGAGATGGACTTGGGCAGTAGGAACCCGCTAACCCAATGTGCTCATACAGTGTATTTTTCCCCAGAGCAGGATTTCTCTTTCCCAAACCTTGGCTGGATGGAGAAGGAGGCTGCAAGGAAGAGGAAGATGTCCTGGGACACCGAGGCAGGTGAGGAGGAAGTCACTGCCCCTTTGCCCCTCTCTCCTGCTCCATCTCCCAGCCCAGCATGGCCCCTGGCTGCAGGACAATCCTGCTGCCAATGCCGTCCTGCCGTGGACACACTGGGAGGATCTCCTTCCCTGTGGCATGGAGTCAAAGCCATCCTCTCCTTGTCCTTCCTCCCCAGACTAGGAGCTGAAGATGGAGACCAGGCAGGACAAATCCCCATGGTATAATCTCATGGAAGAGGCTTTTTTGAGCAACTCAACAGCACAGGAATTGAACAGGGAGGAAAATCCCTAGAGACCCCACAGGAGGAGGGGCTGCAAACCCAGTCCAGGGTGCCCTGAGGAGCAGGGCAGGAAAGATCCACCCTGTGCCAGGAAGGTGGACAGAGATTCAGGCAGAGCTCAGAGCTGGTGATCTGTGGAGCAGCTTCAAGCTGGGGAGAAGCCCTGCAAGTACTTGGAGAGTGGGAAGAGCTTCAGGCAGAGCAACAGCCTGATCTGCCACCAGATGATCCACACTTTGGAATGGTCCTAAGAGTGTGGGGAGTGTGGTAAGGGCTTCAGCTGCAGCTGCACCCTCATCATCCACCAAATGATCCACACTGGGGAGAGGCCCTACGAGTGTCCTGAGTGTCAGAAGAGGTTTCAGACCAGCTCCACTCTCCTCCTGCACCAGCGGATTCACAGGGAGGAGAGACCCTCCTGCTGCCCCAGCTGCAGGAATGGCTTCAAGCACAACTCCACCCTTGTCATCCACCAGGGCATCCACACTGGGGAGAGGCCCTGTGAGTGTCCCCAGTGTGGGAAGAGCTTCTCAGACAGCTCTAACTTCAGTAATCACCAACGGAGGCACGGGTAAGGGAAGCCCTGCAAGTGCCCCAGCTGCAGGAAGAGCTTCATGCACTGCTCCAACTCCATCCCCCACTGGAGGACCCATGGTGGTCAGAGCCCTTCAGACCCACGTTCCCAGTGATCTGAGTTGGGAAGACACTTGGCTAGTTATCCTTTTGTTTTGGCCCTAATTTTCTTTTGAGTTATTGTCATCCCTTAAAACAGACAAAACTGGGGGGAAAATCAACAAATTCATTGAGGGCATCTAAAGCCTCACTTTTTCCTAGTGTTTCAGGGGAATTGGGGATTCAGGGAGAAACCTGGGGAGTTTGGGGGTATTTGATGTAGTTGTTTCCCCTTCTTGGCACTGAAAGAGATGAGAGGGTTCAATGCCACTGAAAACTACTCAGTCCCAGCCCAAAATTTCTCAATTCCACAGCTCTTCAGGATGGAATGGGGTTGGAAGGGGATTGGGTGAAGTGTGCTGCAAATCAGGAGGGGTGAGATGGGCATGGGGTGGGGCAGGATGGGTGGGATGGGGTTGGGGTGGTGTGAAATGGAGGAAATAGGTCTTGAGAAGGGGGTCTTGATGTCCAGCAGGGGTGGGATGGGTTGGGGTTGGGACTGGGGAGGTGGGGTGGGGTCTGGAACGAGACAGCCGAAGTTTGGGGGTGATGAAGGGAGGGGGAGCCCGTTACTGAATGAGTTTTTGAATATGAAAATGATGACATGTCCCACAGCCCCGGAGCTCAGAGCAGCTGAGATGGTGCTGGATCCAAGGCCAACTGTGGATCTCTCACTCTTCTGATTGCCTCTTCTCAAAATCCACACATTCTCTGGGCAAACTGTTCCAGGATGGTCTTTTTTCTGAATCCCTACCTAAACCTACTCTCTTTCCATTTGGATCCATTCTCCCTTGTCCTGTCCCTGCCTGCCCTCGTACAAAGTCCCTGTCCTGCTTTCTTGTAGGTTGCCCTCAGGTACTGGAAGGCCACAGTTGAATCAAGGCTCGGTCTCTTTCCCATGCTGAAGAAGCCGAGCTGTGTCAGCCATTCCTTGCAGGAGAGGAGCTGCAGCCCTCACATCATCTCAGTGTCCCTCCTGGGCCCTGGTGCTGCGTGTCCACGTCCTTGCCGTCCGTGCCGGGGAGCCCAGCAGAGCCGGAGGCAGCACTGCAGGTGCAGGCTCAGCAGCGGGGAGGAGACATGGCCCTGGCAGCAGCTCCAGGAGCAGCGATTGGCGATGGGCCGCCCGCACTGCAGAGAGCCGGGGCCCTTGTGCCTGCCCTTGTGCCCAGGGCGCCTTTCCCCGCCGCTCGCCCGCCCGCCTGGGGAAAATGCCCCCTGTGCCGCCCCTCAGTGCCGCCCCTCGCCGCTGCCCCAGGGGCTCCCTGGCCCCAGCTGGAGAGCCCCAGACCTCAGCCTCACCCCGCTCAGCCCAAGGCCCTGGAAAAGCAGATTAAAGCACCCACCCAGAAAGTGCCCTAGGATTCCAAGGTCAGTCTTTTCTCTACAGTATGGGTTTGGTATCAGAGCCTGCATGGGATTATAAAATCTTTAGGAGAAAAGAGCATGAACAAGTTCTGCTTTGGCAGTACATCAAGGCTTTGAGGGAGAGGGTTTGTTTACTCACTCACAGGGATGCACAGAAAGTTTTGAAATGGTAACAGTAATCCAAACCCATTAGAAATTGGAAAGAAAACCTGAGGGACTGGCAGCTAGCGCCTCAGAAACAGGTGGCTTTTGCTTCAGTCTTCTACCTGAGAGCTTCCTGGGCAGGGGCAATTCTTACAATTGCATCAGCATGGCCATGGCTAGAAAGGGCAGTGAGCAGACGGATTTAGCTTCTCCTGCCAGCCCCTGAAATGCCAGGTTTCATTTGCGTGTACTGAGGATTCCATTTCAGACTCTGAACTGGCGCAGCTGCTCCTTGGTGCTGCTCGTACGCACGTGCAGTGGTGCTGCAGCAGCTGTCCCGCACACAGGGAGGGCTCTGGAGCCTCCCCGGGGCCACCAAGGAGCAGAGGAGGGAACGTGCCTGGGATCTGCCTCTCTGTGCCGAGCGCTGGCGACTGGAGTCACCCGACCTTGTTCAAAGGCTGGGACCAAGCTCCCGTCGCTGTCTGCTCTGAGAGCGTTCCCAAATTCAAACCCAGACACTTCTGCCAGGCAGAAGCACGGGTTCAAACATGGATTTTACCAGAAAAGGAAAGACCCCTAAAGGAAAAGGTGAGGGTAGAAAGGTGCTTAAAGGCTGAAGCCAAATGGAAAATAACCCCCCCAGATTTCAGAGAAAACTGGTCCATGGTGGTCAGTGCTGGCTCTGTGTCAGAGTAGGTGGCTGACAGTTACAGGTGATCCCACAAGGACACCCATGGCATCACAACATTCTATCATTAGTTTACTCTGCTTTCTCCCTTTTGACAGTAGCCAGATCACTCATACTGTCAGCCAGGACAGGGACTGTGACCACAGCTGACTGCAGATTAGACCTGGTCATGAGATGCAAGTCCTGTTGCTTTCTTTGCCATCAATGTTGGGTCTCACTACAGATAAATTTCCCATTCTTCCTTTGCTTTCTGATCGGGTCTGACCCTGAGGATGGTATTATAATGCTACAGACACACCAATAATGCCTGCCTGCTTCCTGAGAGGTCTTTGTGGTTTCCAGAAATAACAAACAGCTGTGTGGCTTTTTCCAGTGGATTCACAGGCTAGCCTCAAGAGGGAATCTTTTTGTCCCCTCTGGTCATTAGAGCCTTCCACCTTTCAGCCTTGCTAACGCAATCCTACTCAGAGGAATTAAATGCAGGCTAGTTCCATGACAAATAAAAACAAATAATTTTTTTTAATAATTAAAAATTATTCCCCTTGAGTGCCACACTCAATATATGTGTTAATGATAAAGTGGGAGTTCACCTAATCACTTCTTTCCTTGTGAGCACGGCTCAGCCTCACACAGAGGTGTGGTGGGAGCTGGGCCAATCTCTGGTGGGAGGAAGGGTCTTGTGGCAGCCCACAGAGCCTGTGCACATTGCCAGGGAACAGCTGTGCCCTGCATGTGCCCCCTGCAATGAGCTGTGCTGCTGCCAGTGCCCCGTAGAGCTGTGGGGCTGCTGAGCTGTGGGGCAGGGAGAGGAGCAGGAGGGTGCATGTGCAGCTGAGCCATTCCTGGAGAGCACAGGGCTCTGGGCTCCCTGCTGTCCCAGGGCAGCCCAGAGGCCAGGCTGTTCCTGTGGTAGCTCTGTGGAAATGGCTCAGGATTTTGCCCTGGCCTGCCTCCAGGTGTCTGCCAGCAGGAGCATGTTTCCCTGTGCAGCTCTTTAGAAGTTTGCAGGAAATGTATCCCATGAAAAATGGAGTTTCAGATGCTTTAGGTTTGCATTGTGGCCTCTGTTAAACTTTGTGTCTCCACTTTGCAGGCCTGACTGGCTACCCTCTTGCCAAGAGGTTTTCCCTGGCAAGTCCCTCTACGCTCCTTCCCTCCAAGCCGTTGCCTCCCATCCCGAAGAGCTCTCCTTCTACCAAGCCAAGCCCAACATGCAGCGGAGAGCAGGAGAATGGGAAAAATGGCAGCGGCTACTGTGAGGAGAGTAGAAAAAACCAGGAGCTGGGTTCAGAGGGAAAAGGATGTAAGGTAAGGAGACCAAGCTAAGTCCAGCGTGGTAAATGTTCAATTTATGTGCTCTTGGTCTTGGCAGAGCTCTGAGACCTTTTCAATGATAGGAACTGACTTTGTCACTGAAATTTGAACAGGTCCTGATCTAGATTTTTAGCTGGGCCAGAAATGATGGGATATGAAGGAAGGGTGTGCATCAGCCCCTGCTGCCTCCAGCCCCATTCCTGGCCATGGCATGAGGGCCCTGGAGGAACTTGGGCAGGCAGAGACCTTGCAGAGAGCAGCAGGGCAGGGAGCTCTGCTGAACTTCCTAAATGCCAGGGAGCCTGAGAGGATGGATGTGTGGGAGCTGGAGAGCAGCCAGCATCCTGAGAGCTCAGCAACCTCTGGGCTCAAAGGCTACTGGGGAACTTTAGGAGGCTATTGGGGAACTGTAGCAGCAGAAGAAATGAGGGGCTTGAGAAAAGCAGGTTTGACATTCTGCAGAATAGTTTTGTGGGGACTTGGCTGGAGATCTGCACTGGCAGTTAGGCACCTTAGGGGCAGGGAGAGAATAGCAATCTAAAGCCACTGCCATGCCATCCAAAAGTCAGTGGAGGCAGTGGCACCTCAGATGACATCTTGATGTGAAGCATGTGACTGCCAGCTGGGAATGTAGCTAGTCTTGGAAAAAACTGAGCAGGAGGGCAGAAGTGGCAAATATGTGACATGGGCTGTCCCTCTCCACTTCCCTTTCCATTCCCCATCCTGGCCCAAGCTTCTCCATTAGTTTGCCTTGTCTTTTCCTGCCAGGTCCCTGTTAAATGCATGGTTAAATATCTTGAAGGATGAATGTGGGTAAGGCTGGATTCTTGATCTGAGCTCTGTGTTCTACTCTTTCCAGACTTCCTTGCTCAATTCCAGTGGTGGGGATATGAAGAAGGGGTCACTGGGACCACCTTTGATCCCCCCCATACACAAGGCAGTGAGTCCCCCTCTTGGCAGTGCTGCGGGGTCTCTGCAAAGCTCTCTGCAGCTGGAGTCCCAGGAGATGAGGTAAGCCAAGGTTTCTGCTGCTGCAGTGTGCTGTTCACCTCTCTCTTCCCATCTCGTGTGGTTATTTTGCCCAGTCAGGTGTCCCATGTATTTAGGCAAACCTTTGTGCCTTCACCATTTTGGCCATCTATGATGATCCAGCACAAAGTCAAAACCAAAACCAATGTCCCAAGAGCAGAGGTGGTGGTGGGGAAGGGGAGGAAGTGCTTCAAAGCACCTCAAGATGGGTCCTCTGCTGGACTTGGCTATTGATTCCCTGTGTAATGGTTGTGGCATCATTTGGGAACCGAATTTTATGGGTATGGATCCTGCAGATCTTTGCTTGCTGTGATACTTGACTTTCACCTTCTGCAGCCACAAGAATATGTGCAGGCAAATATTGGCTACTGAAGAGGTGCCTGCATATTCAGGTGCTGCTTCTGTAAACATCAGGTGTAACTTGACAGTGCCTGGGCCTCCATTGTGAAATGAGATCCCAGATATGTTTTGGGGTATTGATGTATAACCCAATCAATGTTTAATATTTTGATCTGGGCTTCAAGATCAAAGAGGGCAAGGTGTTAGAGAAGAGTTATAGGACTGTACCTGATGGAAAGATATTGGCATGGATATGTGTGGGAAAATGTAGCTGTCAAGCTTATCTGAGTGGTAACAATAAAGAAAGAGACAGAGAAGTATCAATCCAATTGAAAAACTTTGGTAGGGCTTTTAAAGTGTAATCTGAATATCCTCCCCTAGTGGCTGTGTTGGAAAAAGCCTTTTTGTTCTTGAAAGAGCCAGGAGGTGTAATACCATTCTCAGGAGACAGTAGTGCTCGGAGCACATGTAGCACAGGACTGTCACCAGGGTAAGGCACAAGCAGGCAAAGTTAAGCTTTGGCAGCTTCACAAAAGTAGCTGCCCTTCATGCAGACTCGTGATTCAGCTCAGCAGTACTTGCTGCTTCAGGGAGGCTGAAGGAGCCACTTGGCTCTAAAAGATGAGACTGCAGAATTGGGGAGTTCTGAAGCATGTCTAAGGATGACTGCTGGTGGTGGGGAAGAAGAGGCAGGGCTTCAAAGCAGCTCAAGATGGGTCCTCTGCTGGACATGGCTATTGTTTCACACAGAGCTTGGCCAGCTCTCTGTGAGTCCAGCAACTTGAAAGCTGAAGGACAATGAATCAGCTCTGCATCCTGTTGCATTTATGTGTTGCATTTCCTCCTTCCTGAGAGTGACCATGCTAAGAAGGTTTTTGTCCTTTCATGGTACACCCATTCCCTCCCTTCTCTTTCTATGTCCTCATATGTTCTTTTGTCCTCCATTTTCTCCAGGCTAACATCCAGCAACAGAGGCAAGGAGAAGAACTCTGAACATGAAGGTAGGTACAGGGCATGTCTGTCCTAAAATGACCATTATAGTCTTGACTCAGAGGTGACATTTGAAAACCTTTGATACAACCCATTCTTTTAAAGATTTCTTTAAATTCCCTTCAGTTCTTTGATGGGCTTAGTGGACTGTCTGAGAGCCCAGTCAGTGGGACTGTGCTCCAGTGGTGCAGTGAAAATTCCTCCCCTTTGCAGGCATGACTAGGTTCATTTTCTCCCAGTTTTTCCGTCCGTGTCCCTCTTGGCTCCTTCCCTCAAAGCCATTGCCGCCCATCCGGATCAGCTCTCCTTCTTCTAACAATAATAACATGGACAGCGTGGAAGAAGAGAACAAGGAAACTGGCATTGGCTATGATAATGACAGCAGAAAAAACCAGGAGCAGAGTTCAGAAGGAAAAAATTCTAAGGTAAGGAGACCAAACTAAGTCCTGTGTGGTAGATTTTCAGTTTATGTGCTGGAGGCAGAGCTTGGAGACCTTTTCCTTTGGTGTGAGCCCAGGGAAGCAGCTGAGCCAAAGAGCTCAGCTGGACTCTGCTGCTTCAGGCTGTTTCTGCAATGGGTGTGTAGTGCAGACTTCACATACCCAGCATGTATCAATAACAGGAGAGGTCTTTGAATGAATTCTGGTCACTGTCGTGGTTCCTCCTCTGCCTTATGGCTGAGAAAACACCAACAAGCAGTCAGAGCAGCTAACATTGTCCGATCTGGACAAGCTGTCCATCTAGATTTAGTAACCTACGGGTGGGTATCTGTGAACCATGTCTATGACTTGGTGGTATTTTCTGTCAGCTCTGTCTGGTTTGGATGGAAAAACGGTGTTTGCTGGTACAGACAGTCCTGCAAAGTCAGTTCCAGGTTGGCTCTGCTTTTGACTTGTACAGCCATGCCCTCTGCACAGTTGTCCCTGATGCTATTTCTAGAAGTCATCAGGTTCTGGGCAGCTGTGTACTCTGCCATGGCTTTGTCCAGAGGGAAGGGATGGGAGGTGGTGATGGGGAGAGCAGCCCAGAGCCCAGCCCCTCGACTTCTTTTGCAGGAGGGCCAGGACCTGCAGTTGTTTTGGGTTTCTGTAGGGTGCAGGAGGAGGGAGATGAACAACAGTTTTGGCAGACAGAATGTCCAATCAAAAGCTCTAGTACTTGATTTCAGGCTTGCTGAGAAAGGGCCCATTGTATTCCTGACAGGAACTGACCCTCTCACTGAAGTTTGAACAGGTCCTGATCTGGATCTTTAGCTGGGCCAGAAATGATGGGATATGAAGGAAGGGTGTGCATCAGCCCCTGCTGCCTCCAGCCCCATTCCTGGCCATGGCATGAGGGCCCTGGAGGAATTTGGGCAGGCAGAGACGTTGCAGAGAGCAGCAGGGCAGGGAGCTCTGCTGAACTTCCTAAATGCCAGGGAGCCTGAGAGGATGGATGTGTGGGAGCTGGAGAGCAGCCAGCATCCTGAGAGCTCAGCAACCTCTGGGCTCAAAGGCTGCTGGGGAACCGTAGGAGGGAGAGGCAGCAGCAGAAGAAATGAGGGGCTTGAGAATAGCAGGTTTGACATTCTGCAGAATAGTTTTGTGGGGACTTGGCTGGAGATCTGCACTGGCAGTTAGGCACCTTAGGGGCAGGGAGAGAATAGCAATCTAAAGCCACTGCCATGCCATCCAAAAGTCCAGTGGAGGCAGTGGCACCTCAGATGACATCTTGATGTGAAGCATGTGACTGCCAGCTGGGAATGTAGCTAGTCTTGGAAAAAACTGAGCACAATGGCAGAAGTGGCAAATGTGTGACATGGGCTGTCCCTCTCCCCTTTCCTAGGTCACCTTCCCTGTCCTAGGCCAAGCTGCTCCATAAGTTTGACTATTCCTGCCATGTCTCATCTAAATGTCTTGAGGTATGAATCGGGGCAAGGCTGGATTCTTGATCTGAGCTCTGTGTTCTACTCTTTCCAGACTTCCTTGCTCAATTCCAGTGGTGGGGATATGAAGAAGGGGTCACTGGGACCACCTTTGATCCCCCCCATACACAAGGCAGTGAGTCCCCCTCTTGGCAGTGCTGCGGGGTCTCTGCAAAGCTCTCTGCAGCTGGAGTCCCAGGAGATGAGGTAAGCCAAGGTTTCTGCTGCTGCAGTGTGCTGTTCACCTCTCTCTTCCCATCTCGTGTGGTTATTTTGCCCAGTCAGGTGTCCCCTGTATTTAGGCAAACCTTTGTGCCTTCACCATTTTGGCCATCTATGATGATCCAGCACAAAGTCAAAGCCAAAACCAATGTCCCAAGAGTAGAGGTGGTAGTGGGGAAGAAAGGGAAGGGCTTAAAGCACCTCAAGATGGGTCTTCTGCTGGACATGGCTATTGTTTCACTCAGAGCTTGGCCAGCTCTCTGTGAGTCCAGCAACTTGAAAGCTGAAGGACAATGAATCAGCTCTGCATCCTGTTGCATTTATGTGTTGCATTTCCTCCTTCCTGAGAGTGACCATGCTAAGAAGGTTTTTGTCCTTTCATGGTACACCCATTCCCTCCCTTCTCTTTCTATGTCCTCATATGTTCTTTTGTCCTCCATTTTCTCCAGGCTAACATCCAGCAACAGAGGCAAGGAGGGAACTCTGAACATGAAGGTAGGTACAGGGCATGTCTGTCGTAAAATGACCATTGTAGTCTTGACTCAGAGGTGACGTTTGAAAACCTTTATTACAACCCATTCTTTTAAAAATTTCTTTAAATTCCCTTCAGTTCTTTGATGGGCTCAGCAGACTCTCTGAGAGCCCAGTCAGTGGGACTGTGCTCCAGTGGTGCAGTGAAAATTCCTCCAGTGTGAAGTGTTGAGTGGTCGGAACTGGAGTGGTACCTTGGGGCCCTGGAAATGCAGTGCAGGCCAAGGAAACATTCCTCTCCATCCTGCACATGCCTTTTATCTCCCTGCAGCCTTTCTAGTGTCACATTTAGTAGGGAAAAAGAAGGCATTTAGCATGAAATGAGAAATATTCCCATTCCTCCCTCCTGCTTTTGAAGCAGAAAACCTTTCCTTGGGGCAGTTTCTGAGCCGAACCCTTTGAGATCAGAAGGAGATTGATGGACATTGCCTGGTTTTGTATTGGCAGAAATAGGGAAACCTCCTCTGACAGAATGTCCTTATCAATTTCCCAGTTAGGGCAAAAGAGCCTTCTCAATGGATGCATCCTGTGCAGGGTCTGAGTTTGTCATCCTGTGACAGCACAAAGCCAAAGCCACCTGTGGCAGGTTCACGGTGACAAATCTCTTGCCCGGCTCTCTCTGCCTGTGTCAGTGCTGCAGGCTGAGGCTGGAGGAGGAGATGCCTTCTGCCTTGTCCTCCCTCCCTGCCTTGCCTGATCCTTGACAAGTGGAATTGTGCCAGACAAAATGCAGTCTCTGGGGCATCTGGGTCAGCCAATGCTTTCAAGTTGAAAGCCTCAATGACACTTCTGTTGTTCCTTTGCCATTTCTGGGTGTGTAATGATAGGAGAGATGAGGTTTGAAGAAATATTTCTGCTGATGCAGAGAAAGGGATCAGATCCTCTGGTTCCTTTGCTCAGGGTTAGTTCTGCCAAATCCTGGGTACAGCCCCTTTGGAATGACTCCTTCATTGCTGATGTGCAGGTGGAATGCCTAATGCAGCTAGGGAGAAGTATTGCTCAGTAAGTGAGGTGACATTTTTTTCTGGACTAATTCTGGACTAGAAATTACCTAGCTCATTATTCCTTAGCTGTCTCTCTTTTATTACTGTCCCAAGCATTCTACAGGGTGAAGGAATCTAGTTTTAAGATAGGTGTTTCTCTCAAACTGCTTGGCTGCCATATGAATTTATCCTCTGTGAAGCCATGTAAAGAATTAGTTCTCTTAGTTCTAACAGCTCTGTTGGACAGTATTTCAGAATGAGCTCCATTGTTCTTCTTGCAATTAGAAAATCAGCCTTTAGTCTAGCTTAAAAGTGACCCAGTCTCATACAGTTGAGAAGGAAAATCCTTGTCACAAGCCAATTATCTAGTGTCCAGAACGCAGTTCATGTTTGGGTAACACTCCTGCAACGCTAAGCTCTTCTTTGAATGTCCTCTAAAATATTCCAACTTAGAGAAGAAAATGTAGATCTAAATGCATCCAGGTATTAGAACCTGGGACTTCTAGGAACCAAAAGATGATGTTTACTGCAATCAGCATGAATAAGGGCAGATAAGAATCTCTATCAAGAGCAATCTCCATCTCTGCCCTTCTCTATCAGACACAGAGGCTCTCCAGCATCCAGGGGCTGAGGCCTTCATCATGCAGCAGGTTTCAGTCTGCTGGCCAACAGAGTCATGTCATGTCTGCTGCCAGTAGCCCATCCCTTGGGAGAGGGTCTAGGCATTGTACCTTGCTGCTGTCAATCACAATGTCTGTGTCTTGAGAGCTCTGCAATCTGGAACCAGTCTTGCCTGTTGCCCAGCATTGTGTTTTTGGGGGCTTGAAGTCTGCCAGAGATTTACACAAACCTTTGCTTCCATTCCCAGGCCTCCCGCTGAGCCAGGCCAAGGAGATGGATCATCCCACCAGTCCTGGTCTTACAAGTGACAAAGAGCTGAGGGACAGCTTTGGAAAGGTGAGGGATAAGGACAGGGATGAGCAGACTTCCTTTCCAGTGGCTGTTCAGTGCTTGGCCCAAAATGTCACTGAAAATCATCATCTTCCACTCTTGGGGGATGGAGATTCCCTTGAGAATATATTGGACAGCTACAGAGCAATTATTTGGCTATTTCCAGTGGTGCCAAGGTCTCTGGTTTGGAGATGGTGCTAAGGTCATGCCAGAAGCATTCTTTATGTGCAAAGGCTGTTTTAGAGAAGTTCTGAATGACAGAGCAAGCTGCACATCAGTGAACGTGGGCAAAGTGCATCCTCGGAAGCAGAGAAGCAAAGATTCTAAATGTTGGGTGTAAGGAAGGCTGCAAAAGAAAATGGGAGAGTTTTATTTTTCCTGGTTACCTTTGTGGCTGTATTTCACAGCCCTCTCATTCTCAAGTTTTCTGCTCATTACCATCAGTGTTTCTGTTACTTGTTTTCACATGACTCCTCCTTTTGGTCTCATGGTGTCAGAGACCAAGTCCTTCCGAGTCCTTCAGAGCTGAGTCCTTCAGAAGCCAGGAAGTGAGAAACTGCTGCAATTAATTGCCATGAGTGTTAAGCAACAGCTCATTACCCCTCCTTGCTGGCAATTGCACATGGTTTTTACTCTCCTGCCATGGCCTGTAGGAACTGAACTGCCTGCTCACTGGCCATGCCAGCTCTTCCTCTGTCTTGGAGCACTCCTATGACTTTCATGCTTCAAGCAGGGCTTCCTGACATAGGTTGCAGTTGCTGCAGTGGAAGGTTGTGGCACTGAAGTGTTCCACCTCCCTGTGTGTAATTGCCAAGGTGAGGATGGGAAACACTCCTCTGAAACCATTGGAATGCGGATGGAGCTACATTGAAGCCTATGGCACTCTGTGGACTCTGTGCTCCTGATGAGATGTTGTGTGTGGTTTGTGTGTCTGTGCTTACAGTCTGTGATGTATTTCCATTGCACCTAGATCCGTGCTGCATTGTGCATGTTGGCCCAAAAGAACTTAGGGCAGAAGGAGGCAGAGCTTTTGGAGAGAGAGATGAAGAGAAGGAGACAAAGGAAAACATCCTTGCTAGTTATTCCTGAGACAGTGGAGCTTGGGGATGCAGCTGAAGCAAGTAAGTGGTGGCTACACTTGTGGTGGTCCTTTTTGACCACTTGCTTGCCCTTTGCACAGTGTTGCAATCAGACTGGAGAGCTGTTCAGTGGAAGGTTGTTTGGAATTTAATTCTGTTTCCCAAAGAAAAGTACAGAGGCATGAAGTGTCTTGCCCATGGCCTCAGTGAGTCAGTAACAGAATATCAGCTTCCCCCCTTCACCTCTAAAGTCTTTCAGAGTAGAAAATTATGTCTTGCAAAGTACACTGGAGCTTCAGACTCTCTCCTGGAGAGCAGCCTCCAGGGAAGGTGAGTCCAAAAGAATGCTTTTCAACCAGGGTGCAACCTCGAAGAAACAAAATTCAGCTCCTTCTAATGAAAACACCAGAGATCCTTCTCCTGCCACTCCCTGCTGAGGAGCTGGCACTGGAGAGCTGTGCTGAAGCCCCAGGCAGGGCTTATTTTGTAGCCCCAGGAGCAAGCAGCGTTCCCACTGGATCCCGGCTGAGGGGCTCTGCCTGCAGGGCTGTGAGCACTGCCCGAGGGCGGCAGCGGGGCCCTGAGGAGGCAGCACTCAGCCCGAGGGCATCACACAAGGTTATCTGCACTTTCCTTTGGGAACTGCCCCTGCCAGTCTCTGGAATAGGAAAACAAAAGCAAAGCAATTCTGGGTTTCCTTGTTTCTTAGGGGAAGCACCACTGCAATGTGGGTTTAAGCTAGAAGAGGGTAAATTTAGATTAGATATAAGTGATTTTTTTGTTTATAATGAAGGGGAGGAAAAGCTGGCAGGATTTGCCCAGAGAAGCTGTTGTTGGTCCATCCTTGAAGGTGTTCAAGGCCAGTTTACATGGGGCTCTGAGGAACCTGATCATGAGGAAGATGTCCCTGCTCACAGGGGTTGGACTAGATGGTGCTTAAAGGTGCCTTCCAACCCAAACTCTTCTAGGATTCTGTGATTCTGTGCTCATTGTCCCATGTTAGTGTTATACTTGGTATAAAGTGGTATACCATTGTTATACTTGAAGTTCTTTGGGATAACAAAGAGATGTTCCCCAGCTCTGGCAAGTTTTCTGGCCCTTTCCATCATCACCCTGTCCAGCACTCTCCACTTACAAGCTCCTCTTTGGTCCCTGCAGTCTTTAGCCTAGCACCTGTCGATGGCACAGCTTCTAGAGAGCACAGAAAACACCCTGGTAGTGCCTTGAAGAAGAAGGTCTTCAGGAAGCAGGACAACGTGCCCTTACTGCCCAATACAGACATCATCCATGGGGATGGCAGCTTCCCACACAGCTCCTCAGGTAAGCCAGCTCTGTGGCAGTTTTTTCCCATGGGTTTTTCCTTGCACAAGGAGCACAAATTGCCCCCTGCCTCAGCCAGCACAGCTGGGATCTTGGCTCCATAGTCTGTCCTGAGAATCAGCAGCAAATCTACTTTTGAGTTACTCCAGCTTGGTAGTACTGGAGCAGTTGGTTCTTAGAAATCCATTGGCAAGTTGAACTGAATAAAGTCATGGGAAAGGCCTGAGATCTGGCTTTTGCCCATCCTGATAGTCCAAACTACAGCAGTGGTGCCAGGAGGCAGCTGGGACTGCAGGGATGAGCTGCAGGGCAGTCTGCCAGGCTGTGCTCACCGTGCACCTACGAGAACCACCACAATTAGTTGTTCACTCCCCGTCTGGGCCCTCTGCCTGTGCTGCTGTCCAGTTCTGCAGCCAGCTGTTCTGCTACCCAGCAAGGGTTGTCTCTGCGGGGCAGTCAATGGCTTGGTGCAGTCGTGCTGCTGCTGCTCCCAGAAGTGCCCGATGGCTCCTGGCTGCTGCCATCCCACAGCCTGCAGTGCCAAGAGGGAACAAGCAGTGCCTCCTGTGTCACCCAGCAAATACAGCACCCCTGTGCAGCAGATGAGAGCCAGGAGGGGCTGCCTGCTGCTCCCAGGCTGTTTGCTGCCTGCAGCAAATAGACAGCAGATAGTCCCCAGTGGCTCTTGCCTCTCCTTTGTGGGCAGCCTGCCTGTGCTGTGATCCCAGGTAGGGTGAGATGAGAAGAAGGGGGCTAGGAATGATACTTGAATGCTCTTTTCTACTGATGCTGCTTCCATGATCAGAATTGACCAGAACTAGCCTGGTATGGGTCTCCATTCATAGTGAATCTAGATGTGTATGTCTGCATACTTCTGCAGTGACATCACTGGTGTCAGCGGCTGGGGTACCTCAGTGACATCCAGATTAGCTCAGTCTGAATATTTTTGATGATAAGGTTCCTCCATACTTTGTGAGAGCATGCAAGGTAGCACAAAAACCCTCCAGAGTCTAGAGCAGTTCATCTAGATTCTGTGCAATATTTATACTCCATGATTTTAGACAGCGCAAATGTTTTCATCTACACATTAGAAAATGAGCTTTTGAGTGCATGACATGAAAATTTTGATTGACAGTGCTTTTGATGACAGATGCTTTTGATGGGTTTCATAAGGAATGCATTCATCATCAGATTTTTCTCATACCTTGTAAATTTTTTTCCTTACCAAAAAATTCAATTGAGGCAAACCCAGATCAACCAATTAACAAGAGAGTGTGTCTGCCAACAACGTGGATGTGTATTTGCATATTTTTATCCTCAGAGTGCATTTGGAAGGCTTTTTTATCGACTGTCTAGTCTGGAAACTGCATTTTTCCACAAGAGAAAGCTTAGAAGTTGCTGAGTTTGCAAACATGTCCATTAGATGGCAAATAAATTTCACCTCAGCATCCTTGAAATACAACCAGTGTGTACCTCTGAAAGAGGAAAGATTCATGATGCTTGGAAAGAACAAAATCCATCAAGTACTCCCTTCCCAATAGCAGGCTAAATGGATGTGCACTCAGCTGCCTGCTGTCTAGAATATTTACAGTCAATGGGAACAGAGGCGCTGTTAGGTGGGAAGGGTCAGGTATGGCTGTTCCCTGGTAGCTGCTCCGTGGGGATTGAGCCGGGCCCAGCAGGGCTGGGTTGCTCAGGCTTGGCTTGGTGCTGTCTGCAGGCAGCTGCAGGTCTCTCCTCAGGGAGTTGCAGAGTGCCCCTGTCCTCAGGGCAGGGGGAAATCAGGGCGCTGAGACAAGAGGGGCTCCTGAGGGGTTCCCTCCTGGGTAGCAAGTGCTGCTGTCAGCGCTGTCTCGCAGGGAGCGGGAGCTCTGCAGCCGCAGGAACCTGCCGCTGGCTGCGGCACCTGTGGCACTCGGGAGCTGGCGCTGTGGGGGCAATTGTCAGGTTTAGCCTGGAGCTGGGCCCAGCTGGGGGAGGCTGGGAGCAAGCAAGGAGCCCCAGGAGCCGGACAGCAGGGAAGCCTCTGAGCCGGTGTCAGTGTGTGCCACAGGGAGCCCTGGCTGGGAGATGGGGCTGCAGGCCGCTCCATGGCGGGGCCTTGCCCGGGGCTGCAGGCCCATGGCCGACCCTCTCCTCACAGTGACCTCGCAGACGGCCACTGCTGCCAAGCGCTGAGAGGAGCCACTCCGTGGGCATGGGCAGAAGGACAGAGCCTCTTCAGACCCACAGCAGTCCTTGCAGGAGGCACTCTCCATGCTGGGCAGCGATGACTGGTAAGAAAGGCCCCGTTCCCTCTGTGTCCCTCTTAGCGTTAAGGTGGGTCAGAAGCGTGTCTTGCTCGTGCCTCTGAGCCTCGAGAGCCCAGAGGGCCAAAGGGCACTGGTGAAACCACTGCAGAGCAGGGAGAGGATGAAGATTTGAGAGCAGCCTTTTCTTGGCCTTGCTCTGCAGCAGTGCTGCAGCTGCAGCAGGTCCGTGCTGTTTCCTTGCTTTGCCTGCTGCTCCATGGAGCTGCAAAGGAAACATTGAGAGAAGAGACAAAGCTCTGGAATGAGATGATTTGCTGGCTGAAGGCAGAAGCAGGATGGCAGAAGTTTTGAGTGTAGAGATTTGGCTGCCTTGGGCCCCTGGCCCAGTGGGACTGAGTAAGATTCCTCCCTCTCCCACTGCTGACAGCAATGGAAGGTGACAGGGTCTCCCTGTGACCTCCTGCATGGGAGTCCCAGAAGCAGCTCCAGGGAGTTCCTTTTTCTGAGAAATGGACTGAGTTGTGCTTTCAAGTCCCTCAGCCTGTCATTACTCCTGAAGGGCTCATGGCAGAAGAGAAGGAAAATGAAAGAAAGTCCTTTAGGAATCTTGCACTTTTGGAATTCAACTTTTTCCTTCTCACTGCTTCATATGGGCCTGAGATGCTTTGTCAATACTCACCATGTGTCCCAAAATTATACACAGGCAGAAGGAGGCCCAGAGGTGATAACCTTACAAAAGTTAGGTGATATTGCTTTTCTTTTTGATGTCTTTTTGATCACTCCCTGCTGGATGCTTCATTCACACAGGGGTAGGGACTCCATTCCCACTGGGATAAGCATGAAAAATCTGCCACGACGCACCTCCTTGTGCAGTCACCTTTGTTTTGCCCTTTCTCTTCTGCTTTCTCTTCCCCATTTCTTTTGGTGCCCTGTGAGGTGCAGAGAGCTTCTGCAGGTGTGGGGGGTCCGGATGACACTCAGGGGTGCCCGTGTGATGGGTCACCAGCCCTGTGCTGCAGCCCTGATGCCTCACATACCTTCCTGAGGCTGAGGGCCTGCACAAAGCAAGTGCTCAGAGACAGAGTTGTTTGCACCTTTCAAATAACATGTTGCTGTTGTGGGGGTTGTTTTAGGCAGGGGGTTTTGGGAAAAGGCAGAGTTTCAACAGTTCTTGCCCAGGGCGGGGAATCTCCTGAGACATCCTGCTGCTTTGTTGGGGAATGTGTCACATGGAGTGGAGGGGGTGACAGAGAGGCCTAGATCATAGAGTGGAAACTCAGCTCCAGAGTGGCAGTGCAGACTCTCCCTGCTGAACTGCCTGCTGGGGCTGACAAAGAAGGAAAATGCCCCAATAACAGCCCAATGGCACTGTGTCTCAGGGACAGGTAGAGGGAGGTGACAAGAAAGAGCAGCATGGTCTCACAGCTTCTAGAATGCAGTGACAGAGGGGCCTCATGTGCCAGAGATTTCAGAAAGGCTGTCTTCTTAAATGACCACTGAAACCCTTCTCTTTGCCTCTTGGGTTTGTGTATGCTTTTGACAGCCACAGCATCCTGGGTCAATGTGTTCCATGATTTCATTAAGTACTCCTTGAAAAGCACCTCCCATTGTTCGACTGAGCTGCCAGCCTGGTAATTGCTGAGGGTGCTGCCTTGGTGGAGAGAAAAATCAATCTTCTGCCTTTCAGGGAGCTGAAGGAGAAGGGACTCTTCAGCATCAACCACCTGGCTGGGTCCCATTCAGAGGTCCTGCTTTGCAGACTTCATGAGATTTGCTTGGCAGTTAGCAGCGAGGTGAGAACATTGCTCTGAATTGTCCCCCATACTTCATACACGGTGTGTAGAGTAGGTATGTGCTTGTTCATCTCCATGTGTGCTCAGGGACTGCCTTCATTTCTGGTTTTAGACCTCCTATTTCTAATGTCTGTCAGCTATCTGTAGGATCTGTGGGTACATGTAGCTGTATTTACTGGCAGGTCAGGTATCTGACACCCGTCTGTCAGTGTGGTGCCTTGATGATGCAATGTGCAAATGCACAAACTGAGACACTAATGACATTATTTGCCACAGTCCCTATCTCTGCCCAAGCTGTAATTCAACACTGAAATTAGTCTGTAGACCTGAGCCTGTGTTTTCTGTTTCCTGGCTGAGTGCTTCAATTGTTGGTGTTGCTTTTTTGAACAGGAACTTGAGCCTTTATGATTTGAAAGCAGCTCTTGCTTTAATTTTCTAGAAAAAGGGCCTAAAATCAAAGCTGTGGACATTTTAGAAGGGTTAAGTAGAATGCTTTAGTGAAATATTTTTTTTTTATTCCTGCAGTAAGCAGGTCTGAGGCCAGAAATTGGTGCCAGAATAAGTGCCTTTCTGTGCTTGCACTGTCCTGCTCTTCTTGTACTTTTATGTTCCTCTGGACACAGTGGGACGTGTTGTCATTTCCTGGGACTTCTGTTGAAGGCAACTGGTTTTCTTTTCCAGGTGATTCTTATGTTTCCCCTCATGACTTCCCCAGGTGACCAACCTCCGTTCTAAGGTGTCCCACTCTGCAATCGTCACTCTGGGAGAGCTCTTTGTGAGCTTGAAGAAGGACATGGACTCTGAGGTGGATGAGGTTGCTCGGGTCCTTCTCCAGATGGTGTCCAACTCCCCAGAATTTGTTCAGAAAGCAGCCAGTCAGAGCCTGGGGCTCATGGTGGAGAATGTGACTCCTGCACGAGCAATGAGTGCCCTCATGGACATGGGAGTCAAGTAGGTTTTTCTTCTTTTAGTGATATTCTTCACCTTCTAGTGTGGGAGGGAGATGGGATGAGAGAGAGAATGGGAATGGTGGGAGGGAAGGGTCCTGTATCCTGAATCTTGTGTGGACTCAGGGACTTGATTCTCCAACCAACCTCATTTCTTTCCTCTTGTCACCTATTTCTGCCCTCCTGCAGCCCATTAGTTCTCAGAATCACAGAACTGTAGAATATGGGGTGTGTGATGGGGCCCATCAGGACCACCGAGCCCAGCTCCTGGCCTTGCACAGAACAGCCCAAGGGTCACACCAAGTGCCTGAGATTGTGTTCCAAATGCTTCTTCAACCGTGTCAGGCTTGGTGCTGTGACCACTGCCCAGGGGAACCTGTTCCAGTGCCCAAGCACCCTCTGGGTGAAAAACCTTTTCCTGATATCCAAACTAAAGCTCCTCTGACTCAGCTTCCTGCCGCTTCCTGGAGTTCTCCCAGTCTGTCAGATTTTCCTAGATGTGGTGACCAGTGGGGAAGTGAAAGTGCCTGCAAAGGCTGAGGATAGAGCCTTGTGCTTTTGTGGGAAGAGGGACAATTGCAATTGCAGCTGTGAGCAGTGTTTGGTATTTCACAGCACTAACCACAGAGGCCCTGGGAAAACCACGTCTCCTCATGATGCCATGAACCTGAGAAATGAGGAGGGTCCTTGCTGGGGCGTGGAGCACATGGGGGGCAATCTGCTGGCTGTGGCACAGCCTGCACAGCAGGTGCAGCTCCTGCCAAAAGGAGTCCTGTATGACTGTCCTGGCCATTGAACTCTACTGCTTTACTTACCTCAGTTATTATTAGAATTTGCAGTCGTCCCATGGTTGGTGTCCCCACAAATCGCAACAAATACACACATTTCCTTTCTGTGCCAGACACGAAACACCGCTTTGTATTTCAAAGGAGCCCTTGCAGGGAGATCGGGAAGCTCTACCCGGGCTCTTTAGGGCGCGGGGCACGGCAGGAGTTTCAGGCGTAGGACTGTGTTCTGAGGGGCTCTGGGGCTGCGGGGGATGAGAGGAGATGAATTCCCAGAAGTGGCTGTGCTGGGCATCTGTGGAGTTGGGAGCATTCAGAGGATCAAGGGACCTTTTGGGGGCTCCCTAATGGGCGCTGAGGGGGCACTGAGGGATCCTGGAGGGTCTGGGGGACACTCATGGGACAGATGGAGGCGGATCCCGGGGTTCTGTGGAGCGCAGGGCATGACGGGCATTGTAGTCCTGCCTCCAATGGGGCTCAATCTGGCCGCGGGGCATGACGGGAGTTGTAGGCAAAAAGAAAAGATGGCGCTGACCCTAGGCACCGCCTCCGAGGCTCCGGTCTCCGGCGTTAATTGGCTGCGGGCAGTGATGGGTGGGGCATCGGCAAATGTGAGGTGCTGGAGGTGGGAACAGCCCATTAAACCTGTCCAGTCACTCCCAGTACAACCCAGTTCATCCCCAGTAGAGACCAGTACAACCCCAGTACAGCCCAGTTCATCCCAAGTGGAACCCAATTACAACCCCAGTGCCCCTCCAATCCTTCCCAGTACGGCCCAGTCCCTCCCAGTACACCTGAGTTCATTCCCAGTTCCCCCCCAATGTCATCCACAGGATGCCCCAGTGTCCCCAGCCTTCTCCGCAATGTCCCCAGTGTCCCTATTGTCCCCAGTTTGTCCCAGTATCCCCCAGTATCACTCATGGCTGAGGCTCTGCAGGCCCAGGCAGGCTCAGCCCTGCTCCACCATGGGACCCCATGGGACAGGGCATGCTGGGATTTGCCCCTACAGCTTCCAAGTGTGTCCAGAGAAACTGCAAGGAGAGGGTGACCTCTGTCAGTGGGACCCCTCTGTGCACAGGTACCCCCACTGCTGGGGTGGCTGTGCAAGCTCCCCCAGGCACCCCCAGCCCTGGGAACCTGGAGCAAGTGGAAACCACAACTTTGCAAATGCTGCCTGTGCCCGTAATGCAAAGAGAACTGCGGTGTGAAAAAGGAATATTGTTTATTTTCAGAAGAACAGCAACATGAATACAGAACATTTTTACATTGTAAGAATATTTGTAACAACAACAATCCAGAGAACATATATACATTTTATAACAACAACAATCCATAGAACATATATACATTTTGTAACAACAACAATCCAGAGAACCTATATACGTAAGAACATATCTAGCAAAAATATATGCAATGTATTTGCAGAAGTCGAAAAAAAGCCCTAAATCCTCTATCCTGAACATGACAAAAAACTGTAAAGCGTATGTACAAAAGGGTGGCATCTCTATCCGGGATGTCCATCGGTCCTGGAAGAAAAGCAAGTGCCATGGGCACTGCAGTCAGGCACAGAGGGCTCTTCCATGTGTCCCCAGGCTGGCACACGCTGGCCCAGCAGGACTCTGCTACCAGAACTGAGCCTGGCTGGGTCTGGGATGGAGTTTGTGCAGCCCAAAGCGAGCACAGGACCAGCTGGGGATGGCCTGCAGAATCCAGTGCACAGGGTGCCACGTCCCTGAGCAGGGACCAGCCCAACCCCAGCCTGGCTGCAGTCGACCCACTCTGCGTCTGGGGACCACATGTCTGTCCTGCTGCTGGCATTGCTCTTTATCCCAAGATCATGGCTTCTTCCTCATCTTTTTCATCAATGTCCACATCCTCTATGTACTCTTCCATTTCCACTTCCATCTCTTCTTCCACATCCACATCCACCTCCATCTCCTCCTCTCCAGTCTCTTCTTCCTCCATTACCACATCTTCCACTGTATAAGTTTGCATATCCACTTCCATTTCCTCCTCCCCAGTCTCTTCTTCCTCCATTTCCACGTCCTCCACTGTATAAGTCTGCATTTCCACCTCCATCTCCTCCTCTCTGTCGGTGACAGCCTGCAGAGGTGGCAGAACCTCAGAGTGGAGTCCCTGTCCCACACCAGGCCCACAGAGCTCCAGCCCACCCGGGCAGTTGGAGGTCTCCACCTCCATGCAATGCCACCATACCTTCCTCAGGACAAATGGGAGCATCCTGTAGGGATGGATGTCAAAATCCAGGCACTAGTGAGCTTTCAGGACTGATGGGGGTGGCAGGGGCAGGTGACAAGGAGGGTGACAGCAGTGGGCAGGAGCAGAGCGAAGGGTGCGCTGACACAACGACCAACGGCTGTCTTGTGCTCTTTGCCGGGTGCTGGCAGTTCCATTTGGAACGGGGGAGGTGACATCACAGTTCCCAGGAGTCCAGGGCCAACCTGAAGTGGACAACGGAGATCACAGAATGATGGGATCCCTGAATGGTTGGGCTTGGAAGGGACTCTGAAGACCATCTTGTTCCAAGCTGAGCAATCTTTCCCCAGACCTTGGGGGAGCCCTGTTCCCAAGGATGGGGCATCCACAGCCTCTGTGCACAGCCTGGGCCAGTGCCTCCCCACCCTCAGTGTCAAACAGCAGCTTCCTTAGATCCAGCTTCAATCAACCTCCTGCAGTTGAAAGCCATCCCCCTTGTCCTGTCCCCACAGGCCCTGTTGAACACTCTGTCCCCTTCTTCCCTGTGGGACCCTTCCAGTCCTGCAGAGCCACAGTGAGGCCCCCCCAGTGTCTCCTCTTTCCAGGCTGAGCATCCCCAGCCCCACTTGGACAGCAGTCAGTTATATCAGGGCCAGTCAAGGTTGAAGGGTAGCAAAGAGCATCAGGAACTGAGAGATGGAAGCTTTAGGCCCAGGTTTGCCTCTAAATGTACAAAATTAATAACAGTGGAGGGGAAGATGCTGAGATACTGGCTCTGTTCTAACTGGGGATTTTTTATTTCTTCTTTTCTGTGATGCTGACCCAGGTTTTTCAGTTTGAAAGGAAGCTTGGCACAATGTCCACTGTCTTCTCCATTTGTGAAACACTGAGCAGAGTCTGGCCAGGCTGATGATGCAGAACAAAACCTGCAAATATACTGGTGATCCTGGGCCTAAGGATGCAGCTAAACCCAGCCAAAAGTAATTTCTGGAAAGTCGAGCCTTGTTTACATTTTCTTCAGTTTGGCTGTGTCAACTTAACCAGTCATTTATAAAAAAGCAAATAAAAAGTTTAAACCAAAACACAGAAAAACCTAAATAAACAAACCCATGCAAACCAATCAAACAGATAAAAAACCCGAAATCCCAAATAAAAACCAAAGGGAATGAGGAATTAGTAGAGTTGTGAGGATTTCACAGCAGGCAAATGGCTGCTTCCCACAGGATCACCATAAAAACCCACATATAACAGCTGCTCCAAAATATACCCAACAGGAGAGCTATAAAAAGTGATACATGGCAACTTTGGGGGCAGCTCCACATAAAAGTGAAGGATGAGCACTGGCACAGATCCAGCATTCCCCACCCTCCAGGCTGCTGTTTGCTCCTGATGAAAGACCCTTGCAGGACTGTGGCCCCTCTCAGTGCTGTGTAATTTGCACAAGGATATATCTTGTCTGCTATGCAGGAGTGTTCACAATAAACCATGCTTCTCCTGACCTTTATTTTTCTGGATTTCGACCATATGATACAAGAAACTTTGAAAAAACCAAAACACCTTGTTGGGAGGCATTTTTTCCTTTCTTCAGAGTGTCTCTTTCTTTTGTTCTCTCCAGAGCTCTCACTTCATTTCTGCTGTTTTTGGAGCATGTGCTTACCTCTTTCCTGACCCCCTGGGCTTGTTTTGACTCTGGCTGTCATGGACACTATTAATTGTGGGTTTTTTTCCCTCCACCTATTTCTGTCTCTTCAAGTGGTTTACCTTCATTTACCTGTTGGAGTGATGGATTTTTCTCACCCTTTATTACTTAGTGCTTTTTCTCCATTCTCTAAAACCAACTTCTCACTTGCCCTGTGGCTGTTAGATGCCATTATTAGGAGCATTAATTCTTTCTCTCCTGCTTGTCTGAGCTCTCACAGGGAGCTGAGAGCTCTTTGGGGTTCAACTTGACTCACTTCAGCGCCTTCCTTGGTGCTGCCTGTGTACTTGGACACTTGAAGGGAATAAAGTCTCGGTGTGGAGATTACAGCTGGGAAATGATGGCTCTTTTGAAGAAGACAAGAATGCTGTTGCCAATCTTTTCCAGGATAATCTGAGCACCTTGTTTTGGGGAGAAACAGGCTCTGATCAGCAAAGAGGTGGCTGTTGCAGGTACCCAGGTTTGGAGGGGAGGGTGCAGCTCCTGGGAGTGTGTTTGTGGGGGGCTCTAAGGTTTGTGTGGGCTCCCTGGAGCAGTGGGAACACCCCACTGGGAGATGCACGCCAGGAAATGGGTGCACAATGGGCCTGAAGTGTGACCAGCTTTGGTGAAGGTTTCCATAGGAAAAAATATTTTTAGTGGGATTTTGGACAATTTGAGGCTCCTTCTCATGTCCTTTGCCTGATGAACATTCCCCCTTTGCAAGAGCATGGGGAATCCTGAGCTCACACAAGAAAAATCCCTGATAATTATATTTTTTTTCTATTTTTCAATGTTGTCATCCCAGCAGGAGTCAGAGTAAGAGAAGATGTGTGACCTGGCTGTTTTTAACTTTGTGACAGGAACAATGCCATGGGGAAGCTGGTGAGAGGAGCATCACTGCTCTGTCCTTACTTTTCCAGCACAACTGAGGATGATTTAAGAACCCAGGCACAGCCAAGACCTTTCCTCCTCCTGTGCTCATCAAGCAATCACTGCCTCATCACACCTCAGCTTCAAACACCTGGTTTGCATCTGGCTGACCTTGACTGCCCTCCCTGGATGGGAAGATGAAGAGGTGGAAGTGTAAAAGATTGGGATTTGATGGATGAGCTGTGAAATAGTGGCTGGTGCAGGCTGGTTTTGGGTAAACATCGTGTGCTGTGCCATGGAGGATGAGAGTAAATGGATTAAAGAGGACATAAAAAGGGCAAGGCACCTGGTTAGCTCCTGTTAAAGAAAATGTTGGAAAAATAGACATGTAAGAAATATGTCAGAGATGGTCATTAACTGCACTGCAGGGTCAGAGCTCCTTTCATAATTGGCCATGAAGTGAATACCAGAAATGATTAAAAAAGTTCTTAAGGGCTGAGGGCTTTTACTGAATGATTGGGAGAAACAAAGGAATACTGTTTCTGGAAGAACTTTTGTTATCATTTAAGCATGATCCTCCTTCTGACCTAACAGAAGCTTTGAATAAACTGAAGTATCTTCTCCATTAGCTCTGCCAGGAGCTGGATAAAGCTTTCATTCAGGTAAACTTTCATCCAACATATGTCTCTAGAATATTATATTTAATGGGAGCCATCAAACCTATTGTCTGAGTAAGGATTCTGCTTAGGGCAAGAAAAAAGAGTAATTAGGAGTGGACAAACCATGAATTAGAGGGGGGAAATTATAATTGATGCTGGTTTAGGGGAATATTTAACTAAGCTAAGATAGAAGTCTACCTTCATTGCAGGTTAAGCTTTATAACAGAATTCTACTGGAGGAAATTTAGTAGTCCTGGGCTCCAAACAGACCTTTAGATACAAGTTTACCTCTGGGTGGAGAAAACTCAGGGCTTGAGCAGGATTTTATGGCTTTGCTCTTGACCCTTGGGCTAGAAATGCTCCTGTAAAATTCATGCCAAAGTTATAGCTTCTACAAATTTCCAAGAGTTTCAATGGAGAAAGGTCCACCTGGACTTTGGGGACAGTTTCTCAGAGAAGGACATTTCAAGTGCTATTGAACTGCATTCGGACTCCCTTTTATTGGGGCATAAATTTCACACCCTGCTCTATCAGGCTGACACGTTCTTTGAGAAGAGACAAACTTTAACAGCCACTTGAAAAATAATTTCACTGACAGGTTTGCAGCTCTGAGAATGGTAATAAACTGAAATGGCTTTTCACCCTGCAGTAGCTCCCAAGTAATTATGATTGTCTGTAGGCAGACTAATGAAAGCAGCTGTTAACAACCTAATGACAATTTGAACCAGCCCTCTGCTCCACAGACACATCCCTTTCTGTCCCTGCTTTTCCTGCATCCAGTGCTTCCCAGAGAAGTTTAGTGTTGCTTGATGGTCAGGTAAAAACAGCTTTCTTTTGTAGGAGTGGTGCTGCTCTTCTCTCAGGTGGAGCTTCACCTGGGCTGCTGCCATGCTGGGCTCACCCCACAAAGTCCAGTTCTGCAGGAGCTGGGCAGCATGGAGAGCTTTGATAGCAGAGCATGGCAAAACTGGAGTGGAGGGATTCTGGCTCAGTGTGCCCCTCAGTACCAGACAGCATTAGTTATTGAAAAATCTTGAGTTCAAAGAGAAGATGTTGCTGTTTTGGCTCCAATCTTAGCTTGCTTTCAATACAGTTTTCCCTGGCACTTCAGATACTGTTTTTCTCTTGCTTTCAATAGTCTGTCATCCCAGATGACCTTTAAAGGTCCCTTCCAACCCAAACCATTCTGTAATTCTTTGGATACATGATGAATAGCAACATGTGTTTTACCCTTATTGTGGATGATATTACATCATGTCTGGCCTTTTGGGGCTATTCTCCAGGTCCTTGGGACTACACTCACTCTTATTTGCTCTTCATTGTTTTTTTTTTTTTTTTTTGCTTACCAGTGAGCATTTTCAGTTCTGCCACCCATGTTTAGAGCAAGTTTTCTGTGACTCACTGCACCAAACACCAGGTCAGCCCAAAAGAGCATTAGGAGGTATCCAGATGCATTTCCCCTTCTTCCTTCTGAGTACATGCTGCTGTTTTGAGCACTCTGGCTTTCTGAGCTCCCTCACATGTCTTGATCCTTTTCTGGATAACCAGAGGGATATGAGGATTAAATCCTGTCTCAGCTCTGAGGTCTGGCTTTTGAAAAGTCCCAGTCATCCTTTCCTACTCATCTCATCCTGGCCTTACTGGAAATATTATCCCTTCATGGGATTGTTGTTCAGCTTTGGGGCATTCTGGCACTGCTTTTCAGTGAAAGTTTTGGAGACTTTGAAAGGTTTCCTGGTGTGGGAATGACAATCCTTAATCCTAATGCTTGATGGGGGTTGCAGTTGCCTGAGTTGTGAAACCTCCTGAAAAACATTGTTTGTTCTTTTTTGCTTGACTTTTCCTTGACTGTTTTCATCAACAGATTAGGAGGTTTGGGGATGTCTTTTCAAAATGAATTTCAATGATTCTCCTGTCTGCCATTTCAAAGGGCAACAGTAGTTTGGGGTTATTTTCACCAGCAGCTGCTTACAATCCAAAGAGCTAACTGACTTTAATTAACCATAATATATTCCAGGAGAGCAGAATAACAAGGGAACAAAACCAAGGGGGCACAACTCTGTGACTGAACCTGGACTTGCCCTTTCCCAGGTGCAGGATCCTGGGCAGCCCTGTAACCCTTTGCTGGCCACTTTGAGCTCTGCCATGCAGTGCCTTGGGTTTCTGGGGAGGGCAAAGCATCCAATCCCTCAGCTCCAGGTTCACACTTGTACAGTCACCTGCAAACCCAGAGGCCAGTGGCTATTTCTGTCTGTGGGATTTGCACACTGGAGCTTTGCTTTTGAAAGTTTGGGCAGCCTGGCTGCTCAGGGAGGGATCTCTCTGCCTTGAGGGTCTCTGAGCTCTCTCCTCTGTGTGAGGGGCTCGAATCTGTTCTTTCCTCACCTCCTTATCTGCAGGTTTTTTGGTGGAGGCTTTTGCAGACAGGAGAGCATGGCAGGAGTGCTGGAATGAAACAGTTATGTCTGGAGTCTGGCTTTAGGTAGTTGATTCATCTCTTAGCTGCTGGGCCTTAAAATTCTTTAAACTCCACATGTCATCTCCTCATACCAGTGTGGGACTGAGACAACACTGAGCTCCTGGGCTTTTCCTGTGTTAGCAGAACAAACTATTGCACTTCTAAACTGTGCACATCAGCACTAACTGTTATAAATGAGAAGCGTGACTAGGCCAATATTCAAGCAACAATCAATTTATTAATTAATATGGTAAAGTATGAGCAAAACAGAGCTGGGTACAGTGGGGGAAGTTTTCCCTCCAACTGCACGCTGATATTTGGGGCTTACAGGTATTTATAGGGGTACTCAGAAGCTTTATCAGCAGTTTCTGTTCCAATATTTTACTCATCAGCAGTTTGTATTCCCAATTTTTACATCACAATTCTATACACTATCATGATTTAGTTTTTCTTCAGGATGCGTCCCAAAAAGGAGGATCCCCAGATGGTGTTGGTAGTTTCCGAGATGTTGGTCCAGTTTCTGCAAGAATAAAGATGAATCCTATCTGGTGAAGTCCAGCTCCCCAGATGTGGGTCCACCTTTTCAATTACAATGACTATAAATCTCATAACAGTGATGTCCACCTTCCCTTGGCTGAAATTATAAATCCTTGAGATGATGTTCATCTTCCTTTCTCAAGCTGATTTTCTCGGTTTTGTTAAGGTGTGAGATAAGCATATTTCCTTTCTATATATTCCAAAGCTATAGTTTTAATTATTGCAGCACTCTTTAAGGCCTGACTACAAGCAAAAAGCAACATCCTTAATGCTTTAATTCAAATGCTCCTAAATCAATCCAGGTTAGTTGCAAACAAAAGACAGGTTCAAAGGCCTTCTTCCATGCTTGACTTTCCTCAGTTATTGTTAGAATTCGCAGCTGTCCCATGGTTGGTGTGCACACACATCGCAATCCCAAATACACGCATTGCCTGTCTGTACCTGACACCAAACACAGCTTTGTATTTCACATACCCTGAGGCTTCACCCCACTCAGTAAAGACATCAGGGGGGAGCTGCTTATACTGCTCATCTCTGCCCCTGGAAGAGAGGCATTCAAAGAATGAGATGCCCCATAGGATTCTGGTTGTGTGCTTTCCTCAAAAACATGGTGAGATGAGGTGTGTAGGACTCATTTCTTCAGAAGGGCAGGAGAAACCTCTGAAGGCCTCCCCTAAAGGGCCTCCTTACCCAGCAGTCTGACACAGATTTGCTTCTGAAGAGCTTTGTAATTTGTCCTTATTATGCTCTATCTGTGATTTAATGAAAGCCTCTTTCTCTACTGTAATTGAGCTCTTCATCTCATCTCATGAAAAGCAGAGCACAATCCCTTCAGAGATGGTGTTTGAGTAACAGCCTGTTTGTGTTTCCTCTGCTGTGCTGCTGCTCATGGAGCTGCTCACTCCTCATTTAAAAGTAGAAAATAAACAGATTTCTCTGAGTCAAAAATACATCAGTGATGCCACACAGAGTAGGTTTGAACAGAAAACTCTTCCACTGCCCAGCTGAGCAATCAAGATCTTCCCTGGTTCTGCAAAGAATATGAAGAAAGGAGTTTTCCTTAGTGAGCACCTGAGGCCTCATGCAGGTGGTGCTCAGCAAGAGGCACCTGGGCATGGCAGCTGTCAGCTAAACAATTGGCTCTGGGCAGGTAAGAGTTGGCACGAGGTAAGAGTGGAAAGTCAAAACAACAGGATGCTGAGAAACTTGTAAGAGGAATAATGACCTCACTGAAAACCCCTCCATCTTAAAGATTCAAAAAGCATTTTTACAAAAATCCACAAAAATGTCCTGATTTTTATCAGTCTGTTCATCCTAAATAGCATTTTGCAATCAGAATTAGGAGTTGAGAGACACTCAAGAAGGCTCAGCAGAGGATTTTCCATTGGGGTCTTAGTACACATCTTTTACTGTGCTGTAGTTTTAAGGAGGCCCCGAGCTCCAGCTGCAGCCTGGGGAGACCCTGTAGACAGAAACACTCCCCAGAGCTGCTGTGGGACTGACCCAGAACCAGAATCTGGAGGGAACTGTGTCAAATACTTCCCACTAGAAAACACTTGAAGCTTGATCCACACTTCTCAGTTCAGAGCACAGGCAGTGCCAGGAGTCACCAGTTTGCTGCTGCTCTGTGCAGAACTGGTGGCTGTGAGTGGCAGAGCTGTGGGGTGAACAGGCTGATGGCTTTTTGAGGCACACAGAACCTTCCATCTCTACTGCCCTGTCCCCTGCAGAGAGTGGATTTTCCTAGAGAAATACCTGGAGAGTGGGAAGGATGCAGAGAAAATCATTCCCTGCCAGTGGATGCTGTGCTTGTTGCAAACACATGAGTTGCATCTGGTAGGAGTCCTTGCTGCCAATTCACAGGGATCCCAGGCTGAGATCAGCTCAGCTCTGTCATTTGCCAGGAGATTGAGGATCAGACATTCTGTGATGTTCTTGTTAGCTAGCAAGGGCCTCCTGAAGATAAAGGGAAACTCCATATCTCTCCTGAGGAAGACACCAAGGCTGTCACCATGGAGACGCGATGAAGGAGAGAAAGTTAAAAGATATGGACTCTGGCTGGCTCACAGAGTGACGTGGCTCCCTGATCACCTACTGAGAATTTTTTTTCTCTCTTATAACCAATGGGCAATGAATGTGTATTTTCAAAGAATGTAAATATCTTGAAAAAGTATAAAAGCAGCATGTTGCTATAATAAATCTCTCTTGCTCCCTTCTGATGGAGTTGTGGTACTTTGTGCTGTGTCGTGCTCTATAACAACACATCCCTGCCCTCCTCACCTGACTGAAAGGCTGAAGTTTTGCAGGAATTGTGGTGTAAGGCCACCAGAGGTGCTGTTGTGGACCCGAGACCTGCCTGGGGTCAGGTGCTGCCTTCCTTCCATTTGAGGAATGAACAGCATGAAGAGTTGTTGCAGGTGTTGGGCAGGGCGTATGCCTGGCCCCGGGACACTGCTACACTTCCGCTGGGCACCGGGATCCATGGTGCTGCCTTGGTGGCTCCTGCCCGCTGCCGGTGCTGGTGGCAGGATCAACTGGTACCCGTGAGTTTGCAAAAGGTGCGATTTCCCCTCCTCCCTCCTGTCCAAGGCCGCCATGGCCCCTGAGGGGATGGAGCTTGACCTGGGCGCCCCCTGCTGGGCGGGAGTGCTCCCTGCAGCGCCCCCTGCTGGCCGGGAGTGCTCCTTGCAGCGCCCCCTGCTGGCAGGGGTTGCTCCCTGCAGCGCCCCCTGCTGGCCGGGAGTGCTCCCTGCAGCGCCCCCTGCTGGCCGCGGTTATAACTGCCACAAAAACCAACAGCCCTGAGCGGGAGGGAAAGTTCTGGTTTTGTGTTGATTATTCTGTTCTGGTTTATAAATTTCCCAGTAAAGAGCTGTTATTCCTTTTCCTATGCTTCTGCCTGAAAGCTCCATAATCTTTGAAATTTAAAAAAGTTTTAGGCATAGGTCTTCTTTCCACTCCAGGAAGATTCCTACTTTCCTTGGCAGATATTTCTCCTTTCAAGGAGTTGCCAGCTGCTGGGTTCCAGTGTGGATGTGACAGACATCCCAAGAGGAGACGGGGTCAGACACTTGGCCACTACATTCTCTGCCTTTTAAGCCAGTTGGGCTACCAAGGGCCCTCTCCCCGGGTGGCACTTCTGGTCACCCGGCCACTCAGGAGCTGGCTTTAGCAGAGCGTCACTCTGTCCCCAGTGTGCCACAGCTGACAGACTGATGGACAGACAGGGACCTGTCTCCAACAAAGCAAGGCCAGACCCACCCTGCCACACACAGGTGTTCCAAAATGTTTCCAGACATCAAACTTTTCCGGTCGCTGACACCCTGCCCTGTGCCATGGGCTGATCCCTCTGCCCTGGCAAAGGGGGAGAATCTGGAACCCCCACCGGGCCTTTGTGACATCCTCGTGTAGGGAATATGGCAGAGGAGGGGTTTGGGGCAGGGGAGAAGAGAATCCAGAGCCTCCTGAAGGCTGCTGTGGCCGTCAGAGCAAGGAAGGTCCAGGGCCCTACCAGGTCCTTCTGGTGGAGGAAACATGCTGGAGGAAATATCTGGGGTTTTGTTCCTTTTTGGGGGATTTCCAGGAAATCGTTCCTTTTGTAATAATTTGGATCCTGACCCATGTTGCTGTTGCTGTTGGTTTTATTTTCTTTCATTGCTGTTTCAGGAAATTTTTCTTTTCCCAGTCCTTTGAAATCCTGGTGCCCCCACAGGGAGGAAGAGGGGCAGTTTTGGTGGCAACACACACACAAGAGGGTACCCATGGGTGGGAACACCCAGTTCCCCCAGTCTCACAGCACATTCCCATAGATATCATTGGTCTCCCGCAGTCGCCCCTGGGGTCCCTGCAGTTCCACGTAGGTCACCTGGAGATCCTGGAATGTGGTGGCACGGGGGAACGCTGCGAGAGACACGGGCTATGGGATCTGGGTGGGGTGACACTCATGGGTGACGTGTCCCTCTGCATGTGTCCCCTCCATACTCACCCGCTGCCCTCTCGGTGTCCACGACGCGGGTGTACAGCACCTCCCCCTCATCTGGGGGGGCTGGGGGATCCAGGGGGGCCCTGAGGGAATAAAGGGGATGTGGGGGAGGGAATGGGACATCTTGGGAGTTTGGGTAAAATGGGAGAGTGTGGTTTGAGCACCCACTCACCTTTCCTGATTCTTCCTGGCAGCTGAAAAGGAAAGAGGGGAGGGGTGTCTGTGGGATCCCCAGGGCTCTGACCCCTCTCAGGACTCCTGAACCCCCACAGGACTCTCAATTTCCCACAGGAACCCACAATCATCCCTGAAGTGTCCCAGAATTCATGAACATCCCCAGTGCCCCCAACCGAATCAGTCTCAAGGACCCACAGCCCAGCAGGGACAGAGAGCCCAAACAACACCAGGGCCCCTGAAAGAAACCCCAAAATCCCTGCAGGACCCTCCAGCACTCCCCAAACCCTACAGCACCAAGTCAAGGTCAGAATTCTAGGGCTGTGGGAGCCACGTTATGGTTCCCCAACTCTGGGGACCTCTACAGCTCCCTAGGACCCATTCCCCCTAATGTTACCCACCCACACGGTGCCACCAGTGCCAGGCCACAATGACACCCACGAGCAGGAGCAGGAACAAAAGGACACCACCGACCCCTGCGGCCACTGGAAGAAACAGAGGGAGACACATCAGGGTCACCCATCACCCCGGGGGTCCTGCAGTCCATAGTGACCATGTGTGACCCCACCTGTGCTCCTGTGTGTCCATGTGTCCTGCGGTGTCACCTCCAGGACACCATGGGTGATGGTGGCATTGGCCACAGGCACTGTGGGGACAGAGACAGGGCTGAGGCCACAGGGAGGGGCTGGCAGCCTGTAGGGGGGTCTAGGGACAGGGGGAAGATGGGTGTGATGGGGATTTCGGGGATGGGATCACACCAGAGAGGGATGAGAGGACACAGGGCAGAGGAGAGGAGACCCAAGAAATGTGTCAGAGGGACATGGAGGTCCCCAGGCAGGGGACCCCAGGAGGCTGTGGGTGCTCCCCGTACCCATCCCCGCACTCACTGCGCTCTGTGATGCGGAGCCGGGTGCTTCTCTTCTGCACAGACCGCCCCCCCTAAGAGAGCACCTCGCAGCTGTAATTGCCTGAGTGGGAGACCCCCATGGCAGGCACCAACAGCTACAGGGATCCCTGCAAGCCCCCCACCACCTGCCCATCCTGATAGAACAGGAGGGAGAGTGCAAGTGGGAGCTTGGAGCTGCAGGGGGCTGGGGGTGCAGAGGCTGCTGAGAGTCAGGGAGGACTCCCTTGGTGGGCTTGGGGGACCCTCCAGCAGCGGCACCAGAAAGAGTTCAGGGAAGGAGAGGAGAGGAGAGGTGAGGAGTGTGACTCAGAGGGCACTGGGAAGTGGCTTTGGGTTGTCAGGAGATGGGAGTTCCAGCCGTGGGGGTGCTCACCGTGCACTGTCACTGCCACTGCTGCTGAGCCTGCCGACCAGGACCTCACCCAGCCCTTGCAGCGGTAACTGCTGCTGTGTTTCAGCTAGAGAGGGGACAGGGACAGCTCAGTCACATTAAGGGACCTCATCAGAATATTCTCATCCTTGAAAAATTGCACCTTGGTGACCAGGCTGTTCCACCGGGCTCGGCAGCGCAGTGTCACCGTGTCCCCCTCCAGCAGCACCCGTGCTGGCACCTGCAGCACCAGCTCATCTGTGGGACAGGAGGGTCCCATCTTACTGAGGGGCTCGAGATAGGTCAGAGATGTGTCCCCATGGCACTGGGGACATCTGGGTGCACTGGGATGCACTGGGATGTCCCTGTGTGCAGAGCACAGGCTCCTGCCACCCGAGCAGTGTGAAGCCACCTATGGAGTGGAGCCCACCCAGACCTGCCAGGGGCCACCCAGATCATTTAAGATCCCCTCTCACCATCTAAGACTGTCACAGGGAGGCTGAGCCCACTGCCGGGCCTGTCACACGTGTAGGTGCCACTCTGTCTGACATTGAGGCAGTCATGTTTCTCCTGCCACCAGCGCCGCCCGTCCCTGTACCAGGTGGTGTCACCGGCGCTGCCCGTGCCCTGGCAGGTCAGTGTCACCCGGTCCCACAGCACTGCCGGTGTCCAGGGGGGCTCCACAAGGAGCTGGGTGGTCTGGATGCCTGCAGGTGACAGGGGACACCAGCCTGCCAGGGCCACCACGGTATGGGGACAGCGGGGTGTGACCATGGCATCCCCCGAGGACTCACCAGCGAAGCCAATGATCTGTGCTGAAAGGGAGAAGGGACAGGGCTCAGTAGGGGCCGCACCATAGTGGCAGTGGCACCCAGGTTAGGGTGTCTCCAAACTAACAGTTCTTGTGGGAAAGCGTGTCTGGGTCGTCCCCAATACATTTGAAGAGGCCAGGGGACATGTCTGTGTCACAGCCACCTGTGCACCACATCTCTTTGGCACAGACACCTTGGGAACAGGGACACCAAGGCCACCCTGGGCTGAGGCAGAACACGGGGACACTCTGGGGATGAGGACACCACAGACACAGCCCATGCTGGCCCCGGTCACCCCCACCAGCTCATGATCCCATCCCCATGATCCCATCCCCATGGCCACATCCTCACAGTCCTTGTCCACTTCTATCCCTGCATCCCAGTTCCCTTGTCCCTATCCCCAGAGCTATCTGAGCCCAAAGGTGCCAGTCCCCACATTCCTGCCCCCACATCCCCATTCCCAAATTCCTGCCCTCTTTTCCTGTCCCCAAAGCCACCCTACATCCCCAGTCCCACCACCGTCCACTGTGGGTAACATGGACTGGCTCTGCTGGCATTGGGGTGCTCTGGGGACACTGGAGCCCCCCTGTGCCCCCTCCCCATCCCTGGGGTTTCAGGCCCGTGCCCGGGGAACTCACCCCACAGGAGCAGCGCCACCTTCCCAGACATCCCAGTGTCACCAGCCATGTGGACTGGCTGTCACTTGCTGCTGTGGCCACCGCTCCCCTGGCTGGTGGCTCTTCGGATGAAGGGGAAGGAAGCGAGGTCACGTCCATCCCCACGTGGAGGTGGCCCTTGGTGGGGGCAGGGTGACTACAGGCTGGAGACAAGGCTGGGTGGGACAAGATGAGACATGGGATTCCCAGGACTGGGGGGCTCAGGGGGTTTGGGGAGAGAGGGTTGTGGTCCCTGGAGAATGGGGGTGCTGAGTAGGGGGAGTCTGTGGGAATGGGAGTGCCATGGGAATGGGGGTCCCCAGAGCTGGGAGGGTCATAGAGATAGGAGTCCCAGGGGAACATGGGCTCCAGAGATGTGGGGTCAGGTGCTGGGGGGAATGGTGGGTGCTGGGAGAGTCAAGGTCCTGGGGGAAGGAGGATTTCAGGGGATGGAATGAACAGGAGAGGGTTCCTTGGAATGGAGTCCTGGGCCATGGAGATCAGTGGGGAATGTCGGTACTGGGATGGGCTTGCAGAGAGGGTGGGACATAAGGAATGGGGCTCTCATGGTTGGGTTCCCAGGGTAATGGGGCTGTCAGGGATGGGCAGTGTCTGGGTGGGCTGATGGGTCACAGCTCCTTCCTTGGGTGCTTCAGATTTTGGGGTTACCCAGAGTCCAGCACAGACTCCACAAGGCGCCTGTAACCAGAGGGTCACCCCAGACTGATTCCGAGGGGCTCTGGGTGTCTGTCCCACCAACCCCCAGTGACTTTTCCCTCTCTTCCTTTCCATTTCCATCAATTTACCCCTCAATTTCACAATCCCCTAATTCATACCTTGATGATCCTAGAGAGGCCCTGAGCAGGGAAGGGGTTTGGGAAAGCCCAGGGTAGGGGAAGCCCAGGGTGGGAGAAGCAAGGGTGAGGGGTCTGTAGGGAGGGCTGGGGAGGCTGTGCAGGATGGGGGTGTCTGGCTGTGCCTCCCCAAGACTTTCACTTTGTCTCTCCTGCAGCAGAAGGAAGAGGCCATTTGTCACCTTTGTCACACGGGGGATGGGTTCTTTCCTGAGGAGCACATCCAGGATGCTCCTGTGCTGGGGGAATCCTGTCCCAGGGGGGACACATGGTGGCCAAGGGGGTCCTGTCCTGCGGCTTGGCAGGACCCTCTGGGAGGGTCCAGACTTCTCCCTTCTAGTCCATCCCCTGCAGGATCTGAGTCTACAAGAGCAGCCAGGGAATGGAGCCCTGGGCAGGAAGGAGCTCCCAAACTCCTCCTCTTTGAAGCCAGTGGCCATACAAGGGTGGTGCCCAGCCATGGCCCAGCCCCACTGCACAGGGATGGCCATTGCCCAGCCCTGCTCTGGCCAGCCCCAGGTGGCAGCCAGGACCTCAGGGTCCCCCCTGCCCCCTTGGTTTTGATTCTGGCAGCTTTAGAGCTGCTGCAGAGGTGAGAATTCTGTGGGGGTAAAAGGCCCTGCCTGTGGTTTGCTCAGCACTGCAAGAAGCACAAAACCAAAAGGGAGCCCAAGCAGTGGCTGTGTGAGGGCCTTTGATGGTTTTCAGAGCAGGGCTGACTGGAAACCCACCCGGCAAGGGCAGCTGGGAGGGAACCAGGCCGGAAATGAAGCAACTGATCATATGTTCCTCTAGGGAAGAGACTGAGAGAGCCCCAGAAGTACATTAAATCCCACACCAATCTGCTCAACAACTTGACCTGGACCGTCCTTCTTGAACAAAAACCTGCAGCCTTCTGGAACCTCATGGAAAAAATGTTTGGTTTCAGGCTATAGCTGGGAAATAAGAGGGAAAAGTATAGAAATATCGAGCAGTGGATCTGTCCCATGGCTGTCATGGAGCTCTGGGGAGTGACCCTGTCTAGATTCCAGGTTTCCCCAAAGCTGCTGCATCCCTGTCCTCCTCACCTGAGTGAAAGGCTGAGGGTTTGCAGGAGTTGTGGTGCCGTTGTGGACCCGAGAATCTTGCTGGGGTCAGGCGCTGCCTTCCTACCATTCAGGATCATGGACAGCAGTCGTGGGTGATGGACAGGGTGTGTGCCTGGTCCTGGGACACTGCTATGCTTCCACTGGGCACTGGGATCCAACCTGCTGCCTTGGCGGCTTCTGCCCGCTGCTGGTGGTGGTGCCGGGATCGATTGGTGCCCGTGAGTTTGCAAAAGGAGCGATTTCCCCTCCTCCCTTCCGTCCAAGACCGCCATGGCCCCTGAGGGGATGGAGCTCGACTGGGGTGCCCCCTGCTGGCCGGGTGTGCTCCCTGCAGCGCCCCCTGCTGGCCGGGGGTGCTCCCTGCCTTGCCCCCTACTGGCCGAGGTTATAACTGCCACAAAAACAACAGCACTTAGCGGGAGGCAAAGTTCTGGTTTTGTCTTGTTGGTTGTGTACTGGTTTATAAATTTACCAGTAAAGAGCCGTTTTTCCTTTTACTACACTTCTGCCTGAAAACTCCATAATTTTTGAAATGAAAAAATGTTTTAGGTATGGGTCTTCTTTCCATTCCAGGAATGTTCCTACATTCATTGGCAAATATTTCTCATTTCAATGAGTTGCCAAATCCTGAGTTCCAGTGTGGGTGGGACAGACACCCCAACAGGAGACGGGGTCATACACTTTGCTACCTCATTCTCTGCCTTTTAAGCCTGTTGGGCCACCAAGGGCCCTCTCCCCAGCTGCCACTTCTGGTCACCCGGCCACTCAGGAGCTGGCTTTGGCAGAGTGTCAAACTGTCCCCAGTGTGCCACAGCTAACAGACTGATGGACAGATGGGCCCTGTCTCACCAAAAGCAAGGCCTGACATACGCCTGCCACACACAGGTGTTCCAAATGTCTCCAGACATCAAATGTTTCCTGTTTCTGGCACCCTGTCCTGTGCCATGGCCTGATCCCGTCGTCCCTGGAAAAGGGGGAGGCTCTGGAACCCACACAGGGCCTTTGTGACAGCCTTGTGTGGGGAACACAACAGAGGAGGGGTTTGGGGCAGGGAAGAAGAGAATCCAGAGACTCCTGAAGGCTGATGTGGCCATCAGAGCAAGGAAGATCAAGTGGTCTGCCAGGTTCCTCTGGTGGAAGAAACGTGCTGTGGAAAATGTCTGGGGTTTGTTTCTTTTTGGGGGCTTTCCATAGAAATTGTTCCTTTTGTGACCCTTTGGACTCTGAACCTTGTTGCTGTTGCTGTTGGTTTTATTCTCTCTCATTGCTGTTGCAGGAAATTGTTCTTTTCTCAGCCCTTTGGGATCTTTGTGCCCCCACAGGGAGGGAGAGGGGCAGTTCTTAGTGGCAGCACACACATGAGTGGGTGCCCATGGGTGGGGACTGCCAGTTCCCTCCAGTTCCCCCCAGTCTCAGAGCACATTCCTGTAGATGTCACTGGGTTCCCATGGTCGTCCCTGGAGTCCCCGCAGTTCTGCGTAGGTCACCTGGGGATCCTGGAGTGTGGTGACACGGGGGGACACTGCAAGAGACATGGGCTGTGGGTTCTGGGTGGGGTGACACTCATGGGTGACGTGTCCCTCTGCGTGTGTCCCCCCCATACTCACCCGCTGCCCTCTTGGTGACCATGACGTGGGTGTACAGCACCTCCCCCTCTTCTGGGGGGGCTGGGGGATCTGGGGGGGCCCTGAGGGAATAAAGGGGATGTGGGGGAAGGAATGGGAGGTCTTGGGGTTTGGGGTGAAGGTTAGAGGGTGGTTTGAGCCCCCACTCACCTTTCCTGATTTTTCCTGGCAGCTGCAAAGGAAAGAGGGGAGGGGTGACTATGGGGTTCCTGGGCCCTGAGCCCTCTCAGGAATCCTGAATGCCCACGAGACCCTCAAATTCCCACAGGATCCCCAAGCATCCTTGAAGTCTCCCAGTATTCATGAACATGCACAGTGCCCCTGACAAAATCAGCGTCAAGAACCCAAAGCCCGGCAGGGATAGAGACCCCTCAAATGCCCCCAGGGCCCCTTAAAGAACCCCCAACATCCCTGCAGGACCCTCCAGCACCTCCCCAAAGCCCTACAGGACCCCCAGACAAGGTCATAATTATGGAGCTGTGTGTGCTGCCCTATTGTTCCCCAATTCTGAGGTCCTCAACAGCTCCTTGGGACCCCTGTCCCCCCATTGTCACCCACCCACACAGTGCCACCGGTGGCAGGCCACAATGACACCCACGAGCAGGAGCAGGAACAAAAGGGCTACACCGACCCCGGCAGCCACTGCAAGAAACAGAGGGGGACACATCAGTTACACCCATCACTCCAGGGGTCCGGCCCTCCCGGGTGACCACGTGTGAACCCACCTGCATCCCTGTGCATCCCTGTGTCCTGCGGTGTCACCTCCAGGACACCAGGGGTGATGGTAGCATTGGCCACAGGCACTGTGGGGACAGAGACAGGGCTGAGGCCAAAGGGAGTGGCTGGCAGCCGGTGTGGGGTGGTTAGGGATGGGTGGTAATGGGTGTGATGGGGGATGTCAGAATTGGGGTCACACCAGAGAGGGGTGAGGGGACAAGGGGAGAGGGGAAATGCACAAGAAAGGTGTAAGGGGGGGCAAAGAGGTACCCAAGGTGGCCTGAGAAGACAGTGAAGGGTCCCCGTGCCCATCCTCACACTCACTGCTCACTGTGACACAGAGCTGGGTTCTGCTCTTCCACATGGCCCCCCCTCAAGACGCACCTGGCAGCTGTAATTCCCCAAGTGGGAGACTCCCACAGCAGACACCAACAGCTGTGGGGACGCCTGTGGGCCTGCCACCACCTGTCCATCCCAGTAGAACACACGCAGGAGGGGGGCTCGGGGCCTCAGAGGGCTGGGGGTGCTGAGGCAGCTGAGAGTCAGGGGGGACCCTCGGTGGGCTTGGGGGGACCCTCCAGCACTGGCACAGGGGAGAGCTCAGGACAGGAGAGGGAAGCAGGATTTTTGGCCCTTAGTCTCTGGGGAAGGGCTGTGGGAGTGTTGGGGTGGGGGCTTTGGGGAACTCACCGTGCACTGTCACTGTGACTGGTGCTGACTCCTGCCACCCCCAGGATCCCACCTGGCCCTTGCAGCTGTAGCGGCCGCTGTGGCTCAGCTGCAGAGGGAACAGGGACAGCTGGGTGCCATTGGGGAACACTTCCAGTTCCTCCTCTTCATGGTAGAAGGACACCGAGGTGATCGGTTTGTCTTTCCAGCTCCAGCAGTGCAGTGTCACTGTGTCCCCCTCCAGCAGCACCTGTGCCGGTACCTGCAGCACCAGCCAGTCCTGGGGGACAGGGGGGTCCTGTCACATCTCAGGGATCTGGAGGGTTCCTATGTCACCAGGACCTCCCCACTGGGTCACACCCAGCGTACCGGGAGTCCCCAGTACCCCCACGGTTTCGCCCACACTGGGATTCTCTGGGATATCCCCACAGCAGGGGACGGGCTCTAGTCACACCAGGAGGGGACCCATGGAGCAGAGCCCATCCAGAGCCCTCGGGGTCCCTGCGGGTGCCAGGCTGGGGACAACCAAACCTCCCTCACCATCTGAGACGTTCATGGTGGGGCTGAGCCCACTGCCAGGTCTGTCACATTCATAGGTGCCACTCAGGGTGACAATGAGGCGGTCGTGTCCCTGTTGCCACCAGCACCGCCCATTCCTGTACCAGGTGGTGTCACCGGCACTCCCCGACCCCTGGCAGGTCAGTGTCACCCGGTCCCACAGCACCGGCGGTGTCCAGGGGGGCTGCACAAGGAGCTGGGTGGTCTGGGCAACTGCGGGCAACAGGGGACACCAGCCTGCCAGGGCCAGCTTGGGCTAGGGACAGTGGGGTGGGGACATGGCATTCACCAAGGACTCACCAGCGAGGCCAAGCGTATGTGCTGAAAGGAAGAAGAGACAGGGCTGGGAGGGGGTGGCACCATAGGAACAGAGGCACAGGGGCACGGGGTGTGGGGCTGTCCCCAAAACTTCTCAGTAGGGGCATTGCTGTGGCACAGAGGTCTCAAGGACAGGGACACAGCAGCCAACACGTGCTCAGGCATGGAGACCCTGTGCTGGCACAGGTCACACCCACCAGCCCCACAGCCACAGCCCCATAGCCCTGTACCCATGGTCCCATTCCCATGGCACCTGTCCCCATGGGCCAAGCACATGGTACTTGTCCCCTTGTCCCTCTCCCTGTATCCCTGTGTCCCTGTCCCCGCTGCTGCCCCAGCCACAAGGTTCCTTCTGCCACATCCTTGTCCTCACATTTCCATCCCCCTGTGCCTATCCCCCATCCCAGTTCCACTCATCCTGTCCTCTGTTCCTGTCCCCACAGCCACCCCACAACTCTGGTCACACTGGGCTCCATGCCCTGCTGGCACTGGGAACCTCAGGGGACCCCTGCAGACCCCCTGTTCCCCCTTCCCTCCCCATCCCCAGGGGTGTCAGGCCTGTGCCCAGGGCACTCACCCCACAGGAGCAGCGCCACCTTCCCGGCCATCCCGGTGTCCCCAGCCATGTGGACTGGCTGTCACTCGCTGCTGTGGCCACCGCTCCCCTGGCTGGCGGCTCTTCGGATGAAGGGGAAGGAAGCGAGGTCACATCCGTCCCCATGTGTAGGTGGCCCTTGGTGGGGGCAGGGTGGCCACAAGCTGGGCACAGGCTGGGGACAAGGCTGGGACAAGGTGAGACATAGGGTTCCAAGGAGTGGGGGGCTCAGTGAGTTTGGGGACCCAGGGCTGGGTGTCCATGGGAATGGGGAGTCCCAGGGAATGGGTCCGTGGGGAATGGGGGTGCTGAAGAGGGGGAGTAACTGGGAATAGCAGTACCATGTGAATGGGGGTCCCCCGAGCTGCGGGGAATAAGGGATGGGAATCCCAGCGGAATGTAGGCTCCAGAGATTTGGGGTCTGAAGATGGGGATGCTGGGGGAATGGCAGATCCCGTGGGAAAAGGGGGTCCTGGGAGAATCAAGGTCCTGGGAGAAGGAGCATTTCAGGGGATGGAATGAACGGGATAGGGTTCCTGGGCCATGGAGATCCTGGGGAATGGCAGTAATGAGATGGGGGTCCCAGAGATGGGTGGATAGAAGGAATGGGGCTCCCATTATTGGGATGACTGGGGAATGGGGGCGCCAGGGTTTGGCAGTTGCTTGGTGAGCCTGTGGGTCAAAGCTCCTTCCCTGGGTGCCTCAGATTTTGGGGTGACCCAGGGCCCAGCAAGGTCCCCCAAGGAGGCTTGTTTTTTTGGAGGGTCATCCCAGGTAGGTTCCAAGAAGGTCTGGGCCTGGGTCCCTACAGCCCCCAGGGGCTTTTTCTCTTCTTTATTTCCATTTCCATCATTATACCCCTCAATTTCACAACCCCCAGTTCGTGCCTTGATGATTCTGTGGAGGCCACAAGCAGGGAACGGGTTGGGGGAAACCCAGGGTGGGGGAAGCAGGGGTGAGGGGTCTGGAGGGAGGGCTGTGGGGGATGGGGGTGTCAAGCTGCGCCCCCCCCTTCCCCCAACATTTTCACTTTCAGAAGGAGGAAGAGGCTTTTTGACACGTTTGTTAGACTGGGGGCCCGTTCTTTCCTGGGGGGATCCTGTCCCAGGGGGAACACATGCTGGACAAGGGGGTCCTGTCCTGCAGCTTGGAGGGTCTGGAGGGTGGCCAGACTTCTCCATTCTTGCTCATCCCCTGCAGGATCTGACCCAGCAAGAGCAGCTTCGGCATGGAGCCCAGGGCAGGAAGGAGCTCCCAAATTCCTGCTCCTTGAAGCCAGTGGCCATGCAAGGGTGGGGCCCAGCCATGGCCCAGCCCCACTGCACAGGGGTGGCCATTGCCCAGCCATGCTCTGGCCAGCCCCAGGTGGCAGCCAGGACCTGATGGTCCCCCCTGCCCCCTTGGCTTTGATTCTGGCAGCTTTAGAGCTGCTGCAGATGTGAGAATTCTGTGGGGGAAAAGGCCTGCCTGTGGTTTGCTCAGCCCTGCAAGAAACACAAACCACAATGGGAGCCCAAGCAGTGGCTCTGGGAGGGCCTTTGATGGTTTTCAGAGCGGGGCTGGCTGGAAACCCCTCCTGCAGGGGCAGCTGGGAGGGAACCAGTCCAGAAATGCAGGAATCGATAATTTTGTCCCTTTGCCCCAGGGACTGAGAGAGCCCCTGAACTACTGCAAATCCCACAAAAATTTGCTCAACAACCTGACCTGGACCCTCCTTCTTGAACAAAACCTGCAGCCTTCTGGAACCTCCTGGAAGGAAGCTTTGGGTTCTGGATGTGCACACCAGAAGAGAGGGAAAAGTGTGGAAATACTGAGCAGGGGCTGCACGTGAGTGGCTGGGGAACAGGGGTGTCACAGCAGGAGCAGGGAGTGCCAAGGCAGAGCAATTCAAGGCAGGCTGGAGTGGATTACCAGCCGAATCAGACCCTGAGGCACACACAAACATTTCCAGAGATTCCTCTGCACTGTCCCAAGGATGGACAGAGGTTCTGCCCTCCCTGCAGACCCCTCACCCCTACTTCCCCCACCCTGGGGTTCCTCAAACCCCTTTCCTGCTCAGGCCCTCCACAGAATCATCAAGGCACGAACTGGGGGTTGTGAAATTGAGGGGTAAAATGATTGAAATGGAAATAAAGACAAGAAAAAGCCCCTGGGGGCTGTAGGGACCCAGGCCCAAACCTTCTTGGAACCTACCTGGGATGGCCCTCCCAAAAAACAAGCACCCTGGGGGGACTTTGCTGGGCCCTGAGTCACCCCAAAATCTGAGGCACCCAGGGAAGGAGCTTTGACCCACAGGCTCACCAAGCCACTGCCCATGCCTGGCGCCCCCATTCCCCAGGGATCCCAATAATGGGAGCCCCATTCCTTCTATCCACTCATCTCTGGGACCCCCATCTCATTACTGCCATTCCCCAGGATCTCCATGGCCCAGGACTTCATTCCCAAGGAACCCTATCCCGATCATTCCATCCCCTGAAATCTCCCTTTCCCCAGAGCCTTTTTTCTCCCAGAACACCCCATTCCCCCGGCACCCTCATCCCAAGGAATCCCATCTTCAGGCCCCAAATCCTTGGAGCCTACATTCCGCTGGGATTCCCATCCCTTATTCCCCGCAGTTTGGGGGACCCCCATTCATATGGTACCGCTATTCCCAGTGACTCCCCCTCTTCAGCACCCCCATTCCCCAGGGACCCCCATTCCCTGGGATCCCCCCATTCTCCTGGACACACAGTCCCAGGTCCCTGAACCCACTGAGCCCCCCACTCCTGGGAACCCCATGTCCCACTTTATCCCACCGAGCCTTGTCCCCTACCTGTGCCCAGCTTGTGGCCACCCTGCCCCCACCAAGGGCCACCTACACATGGGGACGGATGTGACCTCGCTTCCTTCCCCTTCATCCGAAGAGCCGCCAGCCAGGGGAGCGGTGGCCACAGCAGTGAGTGACAGCCAGTCCACATGGCTGGTGACACTGGGATGTCTGGGAAGGTGGCGCTGCTCCTGTGGGGTGAGTGCCCCGGGCACAGGCCTGACACCCTGGGGATAGGGAGGGAAGCGGGCACAGGGGGGCTGTGGGGTGTCCCCTGAGGTCCCCAAGGCCAGCAAGGCATGGAGCCCAGTGTGACCAGAGTTGTGGGGTGGCTGTGGGGACAGGAACAGAGGACAAGATGAGTGGAACTGGGATGGGGGGATAGGGATAGGGGGATGGGAATGTGGGGACAAGAATGTGGCAGAAGGAACCTTGTAGCTGGGGCAGCAGGGGGGACAGGGACACAGGGATACAGGGAGAGGGACAAGGGGACAAGTACCATGTGCTTGGCCCATGGAGACAGGTGCCATGGGAATGGGAGCATGGGCACAGGGCTATGGGGCTGTGGCTGTGGGGCTGGTGGGTGTGACCTGTGCCAGCACAGGGTCTCCATGCCTGAGCATGTGTTGGCTGCTGTGTCCCTGTCCTTGAAACCTCTGTGCCACAGCAATGCCCCCACTGTGACCTTTTGGGGACAGCCCCACACCCCGTGCCCCTTTGCCACTCTTCCTATGGTGCCACCCCCTCCCAGCTCTGTCCCTTCTCCCTTTCAGCACTGACCCTCGGCCTCGCTGGTGAGTCCTCGGTGAATGCCATGTCCCCACCCCACTCTCCCTAGCCCATGCTGGCCCTAGCAGTCTGGTGTCCCTGGTCACCCACAGGAGCCCAGACCACCCAGCTCCTCGTGGAGCCCCCCTGGACACCGCCAGTGTTGTGGGACCGGGTGACACTGACCTGCCAGGTCTCGGGGAGCGCCGGTGACACTACCTGGTACAGGAACGGGCAGCGCTGGTGGCAACAGGGACACGACCGACTCATTGTCACCCTGAGTGGCACCTATGAGTGTGACAGACCTGGCAATGGGCTCAGCCCCACCATGAATGTCTCAGATGGTGAGGGAGGTTTGGTTGTCCCCAGCCTGGCACCCGCGGGGACCCCGAGGGCTCTGGATGGGCTCTGCTCCATGGGTCACCTCCTGGTGTGACTAGAGCCCGTCCCCTGCTGTGGGGATATCCCAGAGCAACCCAGTGTGGGTGAAACCATGGGGGTACTGGGGACTCCTGGTGCGCTGGCTGTGACCCAATGCGGAGGTCGTGGTGAGATGGGGACCCTCCAGATCCCTGAGATGTGACAGGACCCCCCTGTCCCCCAGGCTCTCTGGTGCTGCAGGTGCCGGCACAGGTGCTGCTGGAGGGGGACACAATGACACTGCGCTGCCGGAGCTGGAAAGACAAACCGATCACCTCGGTGTCCTTCTACCATGAAGAGGAGGAACTGGAAGTGTTCCCCAATGGCACCCAGCTGTCCTTGTCCCCTCTGCAGCTGAGCCACAGCGGCCGCTACAGCTGCAAGGGCCAGGTGGGATCCTGGGGGTGGCAGGAGTCAGCGCCAGTGACAGTGACAGTGCACGGTGGGTTCCCCAAAGCCCCCACCCCAACACCCCCACAGGCCTTCCCCAGAGACTAAGGGCCAAAAATCCCCCTTCCCTCTCCCGCCCTGAGCTCTCCCCTGTGCCAGTGGTGGACAGTTCCCCCAAGCCCACCGAGGGTCCCCTCTGACTCTCAGCTGCCTCAGCACCCCCAGACCCCTGCGGCCCCAAGCCCCCCTCCTGCGTGTGTGCTACTTGGATGGGCAGGTGGTGGGGGGCCCACAGGGGTCCCCACAGCTGTTGGTGCCTGCTGTGTGAGTCTCCCACTCAGGGAATTACAGCTGCCAGGTGCGCCTTGAGGGGGGGGCCATGTGGAAGAGCAGAACCCGGCTCTGTGTCACAGTGAGCAGTGAGTGTGAGGATGGGCACGGGGACCCCTCACTGTCTTCTCAGGCCACCTTGGGTACCTCTTTGTCTCCCATCATACATTTCTTGTGCATTTCCCCTCTCCCCTTGTCCCCTCACCCCTCTTAGGTGTGACCCCAATACTGACATCCGCCATCACACCCATTCCCACCCGTCCCTATCCCCCCACACCAGCTGCCAGCCCCTCCCTGTGGCCTCAGCCCTGTCTCTGTCCCCACAGTGCCCGTGGCCAATGCCACCATCACCCCTGGTGTCCTGGAGGTGACACCGCAGCACACAGGGACACAAAGGGACCCAGGTGGGTTCACACAGCATCACCATGGAGTGCAGGACCCCTGGGGTGATGGGTGATTCTGATGTGTCCCCCTCTGTTTCTTGCAGTGGCTGCAGGGGTCGGTGGGGCATTTTTGTTTCTGCTCCTGCTCGTCGGTGTCATTGTGGCCTGGCACTGGTGGCACCCTCTGGGTGGGTGACAATGGGGGAATGGGGGTCTCAAGGAGCTGTTGAGGACCTCAGAATTGGGGAACAATAGGGTAGTACACACAGCTCCATAATTAGGACCTTATCTGGGGGTCCTGTAGGGTTTGTGGAGGTGCTGGAGGGTCCTGCAGGGATGTTGGGACTTCCGTCAGGGGTCCTGGGGGTATTTGAGGGGTCTCTGTCCCTGCTGGGCTTTGGGTTCTTGAGGCTGATTTGGTCGGGGGCACTGTGGAGGTTCATGAATTCTGGGAGACTTCAGGGATGCTTGGGGATCCTGTGAGAAATTGAGGGTCTCGTGGGCATTCAGGATTCCTGAAAGGGCTTAGGGCCCTTGGACCCCAGAGTCACCCCTCCCCTCTTTCCTTTGCAGCTGCCAGGAAAAATCAGGAAAGGTGAGTGGGGGCTCAAACCACCCTCCAAACTTCACCCCAAACCCCATGACCTCCCATTCTCTCCCCCACATCCCCTTATTCTTTCAGGGCTCCCCCAGAACCCCCGCACCCCCCAGAGGAGGGGGAGGTGCTGTACACCAAAGTCGTGGTCACCAAGAGGACAGCGGGTGAGTATGGGGGGGACACACGCAGAGGGACACGTCACCCATGAGTGTCACCCCACCCAGATTCCACAGCCCGTGTCTCTCGCAGTGTCCCCCCGTGTCACCACACTCCAGGATTCCCAAGTGACCTACACGGAACTGCAGGGACCCCAGGGACGACTGTGGGAACCCGGTGACATCTACGGGAATGTGCTGTGAGACTGGGGGGAACTGGGGGGAACTGGGGGGAACTGGGGGTCCCCACCCATGGGCACCCACTCATGTGTGTGCTGCCGCTAAGAACTGCCCCTCACCCTCCCTGTGGGGGCACAAAGATCGCAAAGAGCTGAGAGAAGAACAATTTCCTGCAACAGCAACAAGAAAGAATAAAACCAACAGCAACAGCAATATGGTTCAGGATCCAAAGGGTCACAAAAGGAATGATTTCCAGGGAAAGCCCCGAAAAAGGAACAAAACCCTGACATTTTCTACAGCACGTTTCTTCCACCAGAGGAACCTGGCAGGCCACTTGATCTTCCTTGCCCTGATGGCCAAAGCAGCCTTCAGGAGGCTCTGGATTCTCTTCTTCCCAGTCCCAAACCACATCTCTGCTTTGTTCCCAACACAAGGATGTCACAAAGGCCCTGTGTGGGTTCCAGAGCCTCCCCCTTTTCCAGGGCGGGCAAGATCAGGCCATGGCACAGGGCAGGATACCAAAGACAGGAAAAGTTTGATTTATGGAGACATTTGGAATACCTGTGTGTGGCAGGGGTGGGTCAGGCCTTGCTTTTGGTGAGACTGGGCCTGGCTGACCATCAGTCTGTTATTCATGGCACACTGGGGACAGTTTGAAACTCTGCCAAAGCCAGCTCCTGAATGGCCATGTGACCAGAAGTGGCAGCTGGGGAGAAGGCCCTTGGTGGCCCAACTGGCTTAAAGGCTTAGAGGTTGCCAAGTGTCTGACCCTATCTCTTCTTAAGGTGTCTGCCCCATCCATGCTGCAACACAGGATTTGGCAACTCATTGAAGTGAAAAATATCTGCCACGGAAAGGGGGAACGTTCCTGGAATGGAAAGAAGACCCATGCCTAAAACATTTCTTTCATTTCAACGATTATTCATTTCAGGCAGAAGTGCAGGAAAAGGGACAACAGCTCTTTACTGGGAAATTTATAAACGAGAACAGAACAATCAACACAAAACCAGAACAGTCCCTCCCTCTCAGCGCTGTTGGTTTTTGTGGCAGCTATAACCGCGGCCAGCAGGGGGCGCTGCAGGGAGCACTCCCGGCCAGCAGGGGGCGCTGCAGGGAGCACTCCCGGCCAGCAGGGGGTGCCCCGGTCGAGCTCCATCCCTTCAGGGGCCATGGCGGCCTCGGACAGGAAGGAGGAGGAGAACCAGGGGCTCCTTTTGCAAACTCACGGGCGCCAGTTGGTCCCAGCACCACCACTGGCAATGGGCAAAAGCCACGAAAGCAGCAGGTTGCATCCTAGTGCCTAGTGGCCGCATAGCAGTGTCCCGGGACCAGGCACACGTCCTGCCCATCGCCTGCGACCTCTTTCCATGATCCCAAATGGAATTAAGGCAGTGCCTGACCTCAGGCAGGTCTCGGGTCCACAATAGCACCTCTGGTGGCTTTACACCACAATTCCTGCAAACCCTCAGCCTTTCACTCAGGTGAGGAGTACAGGGATGCAGGAGCTTTGGGGACACCTGGAATCCAGACAGGGTCACTCCCCAGAGCTCCATGGCAGCCACGGGGCAGAGCCACTGCTCGATATTTCTATATTTTTCCTTCTTATTTGGCAGCTATAGTCTGAAACCAAATATTCCTTCCATGAGGTTCCAGAAGGCTGCAGGTTTTGTTCAAGAAGGAGGGTCCAGATCATGTTGCTGAACAGATTGTTGTTGTCTTTGCAGTACTTCCGGGGCTCTCTCAGTCCCTTACCTAGAGGAACAAAGGATCAATTGCTGCATTTCCAGACTGGTTCCCTTTCAGCTGCCCTTGCAGGGGGCTTTCCAGCCAGCTCTGCTCTGAAAACCATCAAAGGCCCTCCCAGAGCCACTGCTTCGGCTTCCTTTTGGTTTTGTGCTTCTTGCAGGGCTGAGCAAACCACAGGCAGGCCTTTTCCCCCACAGAATTCTCACCTCTGCAGCAGCTCTAAAGCTGCCAGAATCAAAACCAAGGGGGCAGGGGGGACCCTCAGGTCCTGGCTGGCCAGAGCAGGGCTGGGCAATGGCCATCCCTGTGCAGTGGGGCTGGGCCATGGCTGGGCCCCACCCTGGCATGGCCACTGGCTTCAAAGAGGAGGAGTTTGGGGGCTCCTTCTTGCCCTGGGCTCCATCCCCGAGCTGCTCTTGCTGGCTCAGATCCTGCAGGGGGCGGGCAAGAAGGGAAAAGTCTGGACCCTCCCAGAGGGTCCTGCCAAGCTGCAGGGCAGGGCCCCCTTGTCCAGCATGTTTCCCCCCTGGGACAGGATCCCCCCAGCACAGGAGCACCCTGGATGTGCCCTCTCCAAGAAAGAACCCATCCCCCGTGTGACAAAGGTGTCAAATGGCCTCTTCCTTCTGCTGCGGGAGAGACAAAGTGAAAATGCTGGGCAGGCACAGCCAGACACCCCCATCCTGCACAGCCTCCCCAGCCCTCCCTGCAGACCCCTCACCCCTGCTTCCCCCACCCTGGGCTTCACCAAACCCCTTCCCTGCTCAGGGCCTCTCCAGGATCATCAACATCTGAACTGGGGGCTTGTGAAATTGAGAGGTAAGATGATGTAAATGGAAATGAAGAGAGGAAAAAGTCACTGGGGGTTGGTGGGAAGAGACCTAGAGCCCCTTGGAATAAGGCTGGGGTGACCCCCTTGTGGGGGGATTACTTGTGGGGTCTGTGCTGGGCCTGGGTAACCCCAAAATCTGAAGAACCCAGGGAAGGAGCTGTGACCCATCAGCCCACCCAGCAACTGCCCATCCCTGACAGCCCCATTAACCTGGGAACCCAACCCATTCCGTATGTCCCACCCTCTCTGCAAGCCCATCCCAGTGCTGACATTTCCCACCGATCTCCATGGCCCAGGTGCCCATTCCAAGGAACCCTCTCCTGTTCATTCCATCCCCTGAAATCCTCCTTCCCCCAGGACCTTGATTCTCCCAGCACCCACCATTCCCCCATGCCATGACCCCAAATCCCTGGAGCCCAGGTTCCCCTGGGACTCTCATCCCTGTGTCCCCCCAGCTCTGGGGACCCCCATTCCCATGGCACCCCTACTCCCACTGACTCCCCCTACTCAAAACCCCCATTCCCCAGGGACTGAACCCTGCCTCCCAAAACCCACTCCTGGGAATCCCATGTCCCACTTTGTCCCACCCAGCCTTGTCACCAGCCTCTGCCCAGCTTGTGGCCACCCTGCCCCCACCAAGGGCCAGCTCCATGTGGGGATGGATGTGACCTCGCTTCCTTCCCCTTCATCCGAAGAGCCGCCAGCCAGGGGAGCAGTGGCCACAGCAGTGAGTGACAGTCAGTCCACATGGCTGGGGACACTGGGATGGCTGGGAAGGTCATGCTGGTCCTGTGGGGTGAGTGCCCCAGGCACAGGGCTGAATTCCCTGGGGATGGAGGGGAGGGTGCACAGGGGTGCTGCAGGGTCCCCAGAGGACCCCAATGCCAGCAGAGCCAGTCCATGTTACCCACAGTGGACCTTGGTGAGACTGTGACTGATGTAGGGTGTCTCTGGGGACAGGAACAGGGGGCAGGAATTTGGGGATGGGGATTTGGGAGCAGGAATGTGGGGACTGGCACCTTTGGGCTCAGGTAGCTCTGGGGATAGGGACAAGGGAACTGGGATGCAGGGACAGAAGGGGACAAGAACCGTGAGGATGTGGCCGTGGGGATGGGATCATGGGCATGGGATCATGAGCTGCTGGGGGTGACCTGGGCCAGCATGGGCTGTGTCTGTGGTGTCCTTGTGCCTGGGGTGTCCACAGTGTCCCCATGTTCTGCCTCAGCCCAGTGTGGCCTTGGTGTCCCTGTTCCCAAGGTGTCTGTGCCACACGGATGTGGTGCACAGGTAGCTGAGACACAGACATGACCCCTGGCCTCTTCCAATCTTTTGGGGCCACCCCCATGCACTTTCCCACAAGAACTGATGTCCCCATAGGGACAGTTTGGAGACACCCTAACCTGGGTGCCACTGTCCCTATGGTGCCACCACTACTGAGCCCTGTCCCTTCTCCCTTCCAGTCCAAACCCTCGGCCTCTCTGGTGAGTACTCGGGGGATGCCATGGCCCCACCCTGCTGTCCCCAGCCCTGCGCTGTGGCCCTGGAAGGCTGGTGTCCACTGTCACCCGCAGGTGTCCAGACACTCCAGATCCTCGTTGAGCCCCAGTGGATACCGGCGGTGCTGTGGACCGGGTGACACTGACCTTTGAGACAGAGTAGAAATTTTCCAGGGTAGAAATCCATTTTTATTTAGGGGAAATGTACATTTTTGAATTAAGTCTGTAGCTTGCTGTTTAGTCTCACTGCCTGTTCTCTTGAAGGGCCTGTGCTTAGAGAGACTGCTTCAGCCGATAGACAAGAGATAAAGGGGGGAAGAAGAGAGCAGGCAGAGCAGGGCAACCTGACCCAAAAGTTCCTTCTGAAGAATTAGTGGCAAGTGTCACATGAAATCAATAGAATGAATATGTATGAACCTGTTGTGAAATTATATGCATATGTATTTGAGAGAGCCATAAAAAGAGACCTGAAGTTCACAGAGGTACGCATGCCTTTTGAGGGGAGTAATCCCCGCATGTGTCCAGCGCTGCAATAAACATACTGGCTTTACAACTTTCACAAGTTGTAGAGTTTTCAAACTTTTCCTCAAAACATTCTGGCGACCACGAAGAGACCATCTCTGTCCTCACAGGGCAGAAGGGATAAACGGACCCTCCTAGGCGCGCCCCGAGATCTTCCAGGAGGAGCTCCGCTCGTCTCAGCTTGCCTCCTGCGGAGACAGACAAGGACCTGCTGGTGTGCAGAGGATTCGGTATGTATTAAGAGGGCCCCGGGGGATAGGAAGGCTGAATAAGTCACTCAGAGATGTCTGAGTGCTTGGCCTTAGGCCTGGTCGATAGAGCGACTGGGAGACGAGAGTTCACTGTCCGATAGAGCGGCCGCTAGCAACCCTGGGGGTGGGTTCAAATGGACTCTGGACTCGTGTGTGTGTGTGTGGTGTCCAGACACTGCATCGTTGTATAGTTATGGCACTGTGTAATTAATGCTAGTGTGTTTGTAATCGTGCGAGTGCATGGTGTACAAAGGGAGTATATCTACAGTGCGGGGGGGTTTCTACCCGCAACTGACAGGGCCGAGTGGGGCCGGAGGCACCGGCCAGGCGAGCTGTGAGGGCAGGGAGTGCCCTGTGGAGAAGTGGAACAAGTGGAGAAACGTCGGTGAAGGTATTTATTGTGTTTAGAGGTAGTGATTTGTGTAGATGGAGCACATTTTAACCATGAGTATGAGCCCAGGGAGTTCTTCTTCTGCCTGGTAGTTAGACTTGATCTCTAGAATTTTACTGTGTGCTGTTGTTTTGATTGTGTCCAGGGTGTGTGAGAACCAGAGAAAGCTGATGTAGGTAAATGCTGAAGTATTGTATGCTGTGTTGTCTGTGTTGTGTTAAGAAAAGTGAGCACTTTGAGAGATATGCCCTTTCCCAGTGAGTTTGTGTGGTTCTTCCCCCACATTGTGGTAGTTTGAAAGTCAAATTGTATAGCAGGGTTTGTAGAAGTTTTAGGTATTTGTTTGCAACAAGTGTAGCATTTTACACAAAAGAGCTACAGTAGGGTGATTGATGTTTAACTGTAGTAAAACAAATTAAAGGAATTCCAAGAATTCCCCCCCAGCAATTCAAGCCCTGACTCTTTCGAATTTGAGATAAGAGAGGTGGTGTGTGTGTGTGTGTCTGTCTGTGTTTGTGGGCATATCAAACTTTTTGCTGTAACAACCACAGCCTGTTGCAAGGCAGTAAAGCGAGTGTCAGTAGATACAATGCTTGAATTAGATTGTGCAGGAAGAGAACTAGAAAATACTAGGATTTTGTAAACCAGAGTTTAGATAGAAGAGATGAATGAGTTCATTAGACTTCAGCTGGTAATACAGTAAGCTTAGACTGAGAAAACCCGACATAGAGGTTAAGTGATAAAATCCAAAGTGATAAATGCCAAAGGAATAGCCTGCAGGGAGTTCCTGGGAGCTTTTAGTGCATTGGGTCTGGCACCTTATGTGCAATGCAGAGGTGCTGATATTGCTGTTCTGTGCCTTCAGTGTAAATTGAAAGTTCCTGATCAAGCCAATTCAGAAGCTGAAATACCTGCCACCTGGAGGTCTGTTGTGAGGAAAAACTGAGAAAAGACACTGTGAGGCTTGAGTGGAAACAAGACAGTATAAGGAGAAGGAGATAATGAGAACTAACCAGAGCAAAGAAGCTCCTGACCAAGCCCCTTTGGGAGGGGCTCTTTGGGAGAAAGCTGCCAGTAGGGGCAGCTCAGAAAAGAAAAAGATTTATAAGACTTCATTGCAGTTAATGCTGTTTTGAAATGGGAAGGTAAATGAGATAGTCCCATATGTTAGTGTGTTTTTGTTTTAAGAAATCACCAAGAATGGCAAAGGGACTGTGAGATCAGACCGCCCTCAGACCCACTGGTCAGGCAAACTGAAATGCAAAGCGATTACAACTCGCAAAATGAGTACATATAATTTGTTAAAGGCTCCTCCTAAAGTAAAGGAGGATAAAGAAGACCTCCCCAAAAAAGAAGAAGACTCAAGCTCCAAAGGTATACCCATTCACACCCATCCCCTTCCTAGAAGTCCAATTTCACCCAGGACTAGGAGGGAACAGACCCCTCTGCGAGAGGCAGTGAGACCAGAAGAAAAGAAAAGGGTGGAATTTTAGTTGATACAGGAGCCATATATTCAGTTTTAAATAAAGCTTTAGTACCTGTGGAGAATGATTATGTTGTAATGTGAGGAACAACTGGCCAGTCTGAGAAGGCATACTTCTGTAAACCTTCAAAGTAACATGTGTACTTAGGAGCTTTTGTATATGCCCAATTCACTGAACATTCTCAAATGAAGTAGTTACTCTGGGGGCAAATGATATAAAGATGTTAAGCTTATCATTAACAGGCATTGAAATTAAGAAAAAATTAGTAAAGAGATATTAGAGGAAGTTTTTTCAGGGTTATGGGCCTCTGCTGTACCAAAGAAAGTGAAGAATGCCCCCCCCATAGTAATCAAGCTTAAAGAAAGAAAACAACCCAGTGAGAATTAAGCAGTACTCCCTGAAAAGAAGACAGGGAAGAAATCAGCCCAAAACTTATAGTACTAGATTGAGGGCTGTCAATAAGATAATGAAGAATTTATACCCTGTGGTAGCAAATCCATATATTTTACTAACTTGCTTAACACCTGAGCTAATCTGGTTTACTGTTTTAGACCTAAGAGATGCCTTCTTTTGCCTCCCTATCCACGAAGCCAGCCAGAAAACTTTTGCACTCAAATGAGAAAGCCCTAAAAGCAGTGCAAAACCCAGCTCACATAGTTATGTGCCTCAAGGCTTCAAATTCTCCCCCACTCTGTCTGGGGAGCAACTTGCAAAAGATCTGGAGTCCTGGGAAGCTCCACAGGAAGGGAAACTGTTGCAGTACGTAGATGATCTTCTAATAGCCACTCAGACGAGAGAAGCATGTGTGGCCTGGACAGTAAGCCTCTTGAATTTTCTAAGACTCCAAAGATACAGAGTATCAAAGAAGAAGGCACAGGTAGTGAAACAGAAAGTAATATACCTGTGCTATGAGGTGAGTGCTGGGCAACAGACTTTAAGGCAGGCTCGCAAAGAAGCCATCTGCCAAACCCCAAAACCCCAGACAATAAAGGAACTCCCAACCTTCTTAGGCATGGCAGGGTAGTGCCAGCTGTGGATTAATAATTATGGACTGCTTGTCAAACCTCTCTATGCTCTTATTGCTAATGGAAACAGAGATCTCCAGTGGACAAAGGAAGCCACACAGGCCTTTCACCAGCTAAAGAGTGCCCTCATGTCAGGTCCAGCCCTGGGACTTCCAGATGTAAGTAAACCATTCTTTCTATTTTCCCATGAAAAACAGAGAATTGCCTTAGGAATACTGGCTCAGGACTCAGGTCCATACCGAAGGGCAGTTGCTTACTTCTCGAAGCAGCTGGATGCAACAGCCAAAAGATGGCCAGGTTGCTTCAGAGCTGTAGCAGCAGTCGTGCTGAATATTCAGAAGGCACACAAGTTTACCATGGGACAGAAAATGACTCTGCTAGTGTCCCATACAGTGTCCACAGTACTGGAAGTAAAGGGTGGCCACTGGCTTTCACCACAGAGAGAAATACCAGGCCATCATGGTAGAGCAAGATGATGTAAAGATAGTGGTGACTAATATTGTCAACCCAGCTTCCTTTCTCAGTAGAAATCAAGGAGAAGCAGTACACCACAATTGCCTAGAGACCATTGGAGCTACCTACTCCAGCTGCCCAGATTTGAAAGACACTCCTCTGGACAATGCAGAGACCTTGTTCACTGACGAGAGCACCTGAGTTGCCAATGGAAAGCGACATGCTGGGTACACAGTAGCCACCTGTGGAGAGGTAATAGAATCTGCACCCTTACCAACAGGCACCTCTGCGCAGAAGGCTGGGATAATTGCCCTGACCCGTGCCTTAGAAATAGCAAAAGGAAAGAGGATAAACATCTACACAGACTCGAGGTATGAATTCAGAGTTGTGCATGCACATAGAGCCATCTAGAAAGAGAGAGCACTGCTGACCTAACAGAGAAAGAACATCAAACATGCACAAGAGATAATCCAGCTGCTGGAAGCAGTTCAGCTGGCCTGAAAAGGTAGCAATTGTGCATATTAAGGCACATCAAAAAGTGAGCTCAGAATTAGAAGAAGGAAATGAGCTGGCGGATAGAGAAGCAAAGGAAGCAGCAAAAGGTGAGGTGAGCCCTAATTCCAGATAGACAAATTTCCCTTGAAAGTAAGCCAGAATATAATAAGAGAGATAGAAAATTGATTGAAGATCAAAAAAGGATGTATAACGAAGAAGGGTGGGCTGCCATTGAAAAGAAGCTGGTAATCCCTTCCCATTTCTTGTGGTCACTAGTAAGGGAAGAGCACCAGAAAACACACTGAGGAATAGATGCCCTATACACCTACTTGATTGAAAGAATTGTTACTAGGAATTTATATGCCACTATTACTCAAGTGACCTGACAGTGTGATCTTTGCCTCCAGACTAACCCCAAAAATACCCCCAAGCCGAAACTCGGTCAGATTAGGAGAGGCCATAGGCCTGGACAGCGGTGGCAAATTGACTTTTCAGAACTCCCAAGGAAAGGGGGGTATCAGTATTTATTAGTATTGACAGACACATTTTCAGGGTGGCCAGAAGCATTCCCCACCAGAACTGTCAAAGCTCGAGAAGTTACTAGAGTGTTATTACAAGAAGTAATACCATGCTTCGGAGTTCCAGCCACAATATCCTCAGATAGAGGATCACATTTCATTTCCAAAATAGTGCAACAGATTAGTAGCCACCTGGCTACTTCACACTCTGTACCCCCCCAATCAAGAAGCCAGGTGGAGAAAATGAATCATTTGATTAAGCAGCAGATTGTAAGACTCGGGCAGGAAGTTAGTCTACCCTAGCCCCAAGCACTTCCACTAGCACTGTTGCAAATTTAAACTAAATCTAGAGCTAAAGAAAGTCTAAGTCCCTTTGAAATGCTTTATAGAACACAAAAAGAATGCCCACCACATTGGAGAGGTAACACTGGCCACCTACATGGTGGCTTTAAGCAAACAGCTCAGAAAAATTGAGAAATGTGTGGCTGGAACTCAGAGCAGGGAGTTAGATGGGCCAGTGCATAACATATAGCCTAGAGATTATGTATATGTTAAACTGCTTGCAGAAAAGACTTTGGAACCACAGTAAAGAAGACCATTCCCGGTGCTTCTCACCACCCTCACCACAATCAAGATCAAAGAGCAGAATGCCTGGATCCATCACTCTCGAGTGAAGAAGGCCCTAGAAGCCCCCTTGGAGAGTGACACCAGGAGACAATGAACTGAGACTAAAACTCACTCAAGCAAAACGAGTATATTGCAGTCAAGGGTTGTTCATACTTTCACTTACAGAATTGTTTTGTATATAATAATAATTGAAATCTTAAAATTAGAGAGTACCTCTATTCAAAGCGATGCTGAATGGCCTTGGTCCCAGGCTTTTAATCAGTATACTAGATCCATGAGAGAACTTTCTGAGATAAAAGATTTAAACCTGTCCACTGTAGTAATTCATAGAGATCAAGTATATGAAGAGCAAGAGTAGCAAGAACAAGAACTGCAGACACTTCAAAAGAGTTGCTAATGCAAATCAACATCTCAAAAATCCAACCAGCCTGCTCCTCTTTCCTAAGAACATCCTTTGAGAGCTGCACAGCGTAGTTACAAAGACAGGTAGACCTTAAGAGCAGAATAAGAAAGGATCTAACTGGGATATTAGGAACAGGATTAGGAGTTCTAAATGGAATTGATTCAGAAATACTGATGAATAAGCTAGCCACTGCAGCAAGCAGCCTAACAAAATTGAAGCAGCATTTACAGTCATCTCTACTAGCATTAAGAACTAGCCAGTGGCAGATTTCAAAAGCACTGCCAAAGTAAGAAAAGGCCAGGGACCAAGATCACAAGTTATTAGTAGAAGTACTTAGTACAGTTCAAGATAATGTGATAATATATCTTTAGCTTTCAGTTGTATACAAGCATAGTTGCAGATGCAGGCAACAGCAGCTCTGATCATACAAGAAGGGAGGGATAGTCATTTTCCAGCTGAAATTCAGAAAGTTGTCTAAGATAATGCAATTTGTTATAAATGATCGAATCTGCAGACAAATTAAAAAAAAATTAACAAAGATTTATTAGATCAATAACAAAATATAATTAAAAAATTCACCACAGCCAAGACAGCATCAACTCCGGAATTTGGTGCTGGGTGAACCTGGATCCAACTGACAGAGTGCCAGCATCTCCCCAGTGGTTCACCCCGACTGTCTCATATAGCCAGCTTATATCCCCTATATTCCGCCTGGGGCCGGAATGACAGAATGTCCTTTGTGTCCCTTCATATGTAGAGCTGGATCATAGCGATACAAAGCCAGTCCAGGTGTTCCAATGACTGTCTGAGCCCTTCCAGAATGGCCTTCTTTCGCATGTATTGCTGGGTCCATACGGATGCAAAAGTCAGTTCCGGTGTCCCTATGGCCATCTTTCACATGTAATGGAGTGGTGCCAGTATTCAAAGCATTTCTGGGAAGTCAACATTCATGGTCTGGGAAGGCTTCATTCTTAAGCTAACGGACTTGATATTATCTTTAACGTTGTCCAGGAATTACTTGAATAGAAATAGGACTCTGCTCTCAGCCAGGGTGGTCAAGTACATGAGTTGGATTCTTACAATATCTTATACACACACATATATATATACAAATAGCATGAATTAACTCTATATATGTATAACACAATTGATTTTGAAAAAAGCTTCAGTCCTGGTAAACTATAGTAAATTTCACCTATAATCCTGTTTCTAATGTAGCCTTTGTACTGTTTCTAATGTAGCCTTTGTACTGCCTTTGTACTTACCATATGTAATAGCACTGTTTATGTTATCCATCCCATCATTGCACTAAGATTAAATAATGAAAAAACAGTGCTCTACCCTTCAGAACATAGACTGTAAACACAAAAAATGAATGAAAAGTAGCAAACAGTAAACTTAGAATCCTGCATTACTAGAGAACAGCTAAGATTCATTTGTGAAAGCAGTACTATTAATGCCCAAGATGTGTGTCTGGACACTGAACAGAGTATTTGCCACTTCAAAATTCATCCAGTCACTGATCAAAAAACTGTGCTCGTATATACTGGTAAAAGGTGTGAGTGTCTAAAAACTGCTTGCACTGCTGTAAAAATTGATAAAAATGATGTTATATTAGTTAAAGTAAGTTTAAAGTTATCCTTCATTATTAATTTGAAATTAGAGAATACTACAGCGTATAGCTCTGTTAATCTCCCTATCAAATGTATGTGGTAAAGCATTGAGAGACACTTATTGTCGTGAGAGTTTGCATTAAGTAAAAGAATTTACTTATTTTCCAGGAAAGGGGGGAAATGAGACAGAGTAGAAATTTTCCAGGGTAGAAATCCATTTTGATTTAGGTGAAATGTTCATCTTTGAATTAAGTCTGTAGCTTGCTGTTTAGTCTCACTGCCTGTTCTCTTGAAGGGCCTGTGATTAGAGAGACTGCTTCAGCTGAAGGATAAGAGATAAAGGGGGTAGGAGGAGAGCAGAGAGAGCAGGGCAACCTGACCCAAGAGTTCCTTCTGAAGAATTAGTAGCAAGTGTCACATGAAATCAGTAGAATGAATATGTATGAACCTGTTGTGAAATTATATGCATATGTATTTGAGAGAGCCATAAAAAGAGACCTGAAGTTCACAGAGGTACACTTGCCTTTTGAGGGGAGTAATCCCCGCATGCGTCCAGCGCTGCAATAAACATACCGACTTTACAACTTTCACAAATTGTGGAGCTTTTTTGATCTCTTCCACAAAACAGTAGAGACACCTGTGATCTTACTGATGACCTCAGTGGGAATCTGACGCCATCCATCTTGCAACTTTTCTCCCAGGAAGTGGATCTCTCGGGCAAGTCCTTTGAGCCAGCTCCCAGCAGACTCTCGATGATTTTCTCTCCTTTCTCAAGTACTTCCATTGTCGTGTTCCCCCACACAATGATATCATCGATGTGCTGCAGATGTTCCTGAGCTTCACCCTTTTCCAGTGCAGCCTGGGTCAGTCCATGGCAGATGGTGGGGCTGTGCTTCCACCCCTGGGGCAGTCGGTTCCAGTTGTACTGCATGGCCCTCCAGGTGAAAGCAAACCGAGGCCTGCATTCTGCTGCCAGAGGAATGGAGAAAAATGCATTGGCAATGTCAATAGTGGCAGAGCACTTTGCTGCCTTCAACTCCAGCTCGTACTGGAGTTCCAGCATGTCTGGCACAGCAGATGCTGGTAATCGGCACTTGTTGCTCTTTCACCTTCTGGAGTCCTACTGCAGATGGGTTTTCTGATAGTCCAGGCAAGGTGTTCAATGGCTTCATGTTCTCAGCCTCTGCAGCACCTATGCCAAAAGCCCACCTGAGTCCTTTTGGGTCTTTGTAATAGCCATTCTGGAGGAAGTCTATGCCTCTGTTATTCTCTGTTCATGCTCTGTACATGGGGCCTCTGGGCCAATCACAATAGGATGTTTCTGCTGCTCCTTCCCAGTCAGGATCACCTGGGCTCCCAACAGGGTCAATTACTCTGATCCCCCCATCACCCCAGCAATGGAAACAGGTTCTGCCCCCACATGTCCCAATGGCATTAGGGTACACTGCACACCAGCATCAACTAAGGCATTGTATTTTCTGTGGCTCTGATGTGCCAGGCCATTAGATCCACACATTCCAGAAGATCCGGTTTTCCCATGCCACTTCCTGGCTAGAGGCAGTGCCCTCCTAGCCCTGGTTATTATTTCTTTCCTGGGCATACACAGTAGAGGTTCCTTCAAGGGGATCTGACAGATCATACCCAGCAGCTCGGTCATGGGAGGTTGAGGCTGCCTTCCCTTTAGTGGAACTCCCTTGGTTAGTGTTTCCCTCCTTGAGTTGATGCACCCATGCTGCCAGGACAGAAGTGGATTTCCCATGCCACCTTCCCATGTCTTCCCCATGGTCATGAAAGAAGAACCACAGGTCAGCCCTTGGGGTGTAACCTCTCTCTCTAGCTGGGGGACGCTGGGCTCTGACTTTGGGGCCTGTGACTGGCACAGGTGCTGCATTGATCTTCCTCTCCTCCTCCTTCATCTCCCTCATCTCCTCTTTGATCAGGTCCTTGATCACAGCAGAGACATGAGCCTGCATTGGGCTATTGATCATACTCTCACAATTTCTAACCTTGTTGGTGACAGAACCCACTGTCTCTCAGTAGTTTTCAGCATTAATCTTTGCAGTGAAGGTGGTGTATTGGGATGGCCCCAGATTTGCCAGACTCCACAGCATTTGCCCTGTGCACCTGAGCTCATCAGGGTCATTATCATGCTGTCCATCCCTCCCAAAGAGTACCTCCAATACTGCCACTTCTCTCAGCTGTTGGATCCCTTCCTCCAGGGTCTTCCAGCACATTCTATGGTGATGCTCCTGCATTCTCTCCCTGTGGACAAACCTCTCTCTGACAGTCATGAAAAGCTGCTCTCAGAGGGAAAGGGACCATGACTCTCTTAAAAATACCTGATTCACACCTGAGACCTGGGTCAATGCTCATAAATTCCTTGCCTCACCACCATCCAGTTGCACTCCTGTACCCATAAGGTCCCAGACCCGTATTAACCAGGTTGTATAAGCCTCACGTCCCCATCATACAATGTCTTTGTGCTGTTCACCCACAGGGACTTTCGTACATCAGGGACTCACTGATGATCTCAACCATTGGTTCTCCTTTGGGTTGTGAGGGCCCTCCTTTCATGTCCTTGTCTGGGTGCTCTGATTTCATCTTAGGTCTCCTTGTTTACACAGGGGCGACTGCTCCTGGCTGTGACTGCCTTTGCAGTTCAGCTGTTACCTGGACGGTTGTAACACCTCTGGGTTCCACTGCTGCACCATCAGACTCTCTTTCTTTGAGGCAGGGGGAGGGTTTCTCAACACATGGGGAAATGTACTCCCTCAGCATCTGGCCCATCTCTTTCACCAGAACCCCCACCCAATCTGGGTGGTTCATTTCTGAGGTGGGCTGTGGGGCAGGGTCAATCTCAGGGGCAGCAGCATCCTTGTCTCTGGGGTAGGTGTCAGTGTGCTTATCCAGGTTAATCTTCCCTTATCTCTGAATGCTAAATAGAACAGGCTTACCAGCAACACCAGCAACTGTATATCATTAGCATTTTGAGTTGATCTGGACCCTTTGAAAACTGGTGGGGCAAGCTCAAAGAGCTGTGTGAAGGGTTGGGAGTAAATTTCCCCCAGTGTCATTTCCTCAGCAAGTACCATTATTAAAGAAACCCCAAACCCACACAGTGTGTGATAGCTGTGAATCCATGTGCCTGCCTTCCAAAGGAAGTTAAAGATCCATGAATTCCTCACCTCATTAAGCCATAAAGCAAACTGGATAATAGCCACAGCAGCCCTATTTATGGTTAGCCTGTGTTCCCAGGGATTGCCGGGGTGCTCCTGATGGGGCAGAAGGAAGAGCTCCAGGCCCTCCCTGAGGGTGAGTGAGGGCAGCGGGCTGTCAGTGGGGGCTGGCTGGGGAGCTGCAGTGCCCGGGCAGGGAGCTGCAATCCCTGCTCCGGCAGTGGTGGGCTTCACTCCTTGTGGGGATGAGGGGTGGCGTGGCCAGAGCACACAGAGATTTCAGGGACATTGGTGAGGGGATTCATGGCCAGCACCTTGCAGCTGATCCCCTCTGCCCCTCCTCTCCTGTGGCCATGGCAAGAGCTGGGTGGGATGGCCCTGGCAGGAAGGTCTCCTTGGATTCCTGCACATCCAGGTTCTGACTGTGGCTCTGCTCCTCTCTCTTTCAGCCCTTCAAGCCCTGAGTGAAGACAACAGTCCCTCTCACATAAGCACATTTATACAGATGATTTTTGAGGGAAGAGCTGCAGAACTACTTCCATCTGCTGGCTCAGAAGAACCAGTATCTCTTGAAGACATCCAGATCCCTTGGAGGGTGAGACCACATGGAGACCAGAGGAGACCAGCTGGAGCTCCAGGGCATAGCTGATCATTGGCACAGTTGAACTTGTGGGAATCTCCCATAGCTCCTGCCTTCTCCCTCCCTGTTGACAGCTTCCTGCCTCCAGCCCTCAGACCCTGCCCATCCCCTTTCTTCCCTCCCAGCTCATCCCTTTGCTTCACCTTCCATTAATAAACAGTTTGGCTTCTTCGCTTTACCTGCATCTCCCTGGAGCTGGAGTGATGCAAATCCGGAGCCCTGGGACACACAGGCCCTTCCTGCCATTCTCTTCCATGCTGTGTTTTTTGCACAGACACAGAGGAACGAGGGTAGATCAGGCTGGAAAGGTCCCTGTGCTGGAGGTCCAGTTCCACAACACTGTGGAGCTACAGATCTTGCTGTGCACCCTGGAGCCCCTGGACTTTGGAAGAGCCAACCTGAGGATGCTCTGAACCCAGCGGTGGGGGACTCCATGGCAAGCATCCACAGAGGGCAAAGAGCTTGGAATGCTGGAGGGTTTCAAGAGCAGCTTCCTGAAAGCACAGCAGTGCTCCATCTGTGCACAGGATCAGGAAGAGGGCAGAACCAAAGACCATCTGGGCTTAACAGAGAGCTTTGGGTGTGCCTAAGAGCAAACGAAGCAGCTGCACAGTGCCTGAGACTCAGACACACCACTGTGCCAGTTCCTGGAGCGCTGTCAGGCAGTGCTGGGATCCCGGGTGTGGTTCTGGTCCCCACAAGTGAGGAATGGCAGCCCCAGGCTCAGACCCAGTCAGAAAGCCAACCAAGTGAGACCACAGGTGTAGCGGACACTGAGATGGCTAGGGCCCCGTGGAGGATGTAAGCCTGAGATAAGCAATTGCTGAGTCAGAATAGCTAAGCCTGGAGTCCTCACTTAGGTCCTCTGGCCTAGCTTATCGCTCTGTGACCCTATAGGCTAGTTTCCCTAACCCTTACAATTGGTCAGTTTTCAGTCCCTCCTAACCCTATATAAGTAGCCATCCTGGCCCATTCTGGTAGAAGAGCTGCTCATCGGAACCCTTTGCGAACTCCCTGCAAATTAACCATCGTGGAATCTCCGAGGCTGCCTTCTCCTCTCTCTCCATCTGCTCTGTGGATGCCACTGAGGCCAGCATCTTAGCAAGCAAAGAGCTGAAATTATAAAAGAGCTGAAAATCACTAAGAGCTGATAATCACTGAGCTTGCTAAGATGTCAGGCTTGGGGCACTTAGGCCTCGGACACTCGGCCTGCTGAAGGCTGAGCTGCCCGGCCTGAGACTGCTCGCCTGAAGGAACCCTGGACCCGTCTCGCTATCTGGCTAGAAGAGACCCAGTGGCAGTACACAGACAGGGAGGGCAGCCTTCCAGTTTCTCTTGGGCATGGCCGCAAAACGACCCCTGCTGCTTCTTCCTCCACCTGTGTTTGGGGTGTGCTGGTGGCAGAGCCAGCCAGTTTGTGCTCTGCATTCCAAAGCCTGTTGGGAGCGGTCATGAAAAGCACTGTGTGCACAGCAGAGAGTGCTGGAAAGTTCTGGCAAGAGCGTCCTGTGGGGACAGGACTCTGGGCTCTGGCTGGGAACAGCCTGGTTTTGCTGCTGTGACCACAGGCAGAAGCTGAGGCAGGTGAAGAGGCAGCGGGCAGCTTGTGTTTGTAGAGGGCCTGGGGCTGCACCTCTGAGCCTCCACCTGGAAACACACTTGGGGGAATACCAGCTAGAGCTGGAGTGCCTGTCCTGAAAGGACCTGGAGTCATTCAGCCTTGCCAGCTTTTCTCAAGAGTGTGTTGGTGTTCCCCAGGAAAGCTACACATTTGGGGAAATGCCTTTGGAGGAAAGGGGCTTGCTTCTCAAGGAAAGTGCTTCCCAGGGAGCTCCCAGTGAGGTGGGAAGGGTGATCCAGGAGCCCTAGGCCTGGCAGCCTGAGCTTGCCGCCAGGGAAGGCCTTGGAGCAGATCCTCCTGAGTGCAATCCCACGGCACGTGCTGGGAACCAGGGCATCTGCTGGAGGGTGGGAAAGCTCTGCGGAGGGACAGGGACAGCTGGGGGTCCTGGTGAGGTGTTGAGGGCTTCTGGGCAGGAGTTTGGGAGGGGGGGTTGGTGTTGATGGGGTGTTGGGGAAGGAGTTGTCTGGAAGGTGAGAGGTCTAGGCTGGAATTTGAGTCACTTTGAAGGCAGCATCTGTGGTTTGGCACAGTTTTGGTTACAGAGGGCATAAAGAATATCTGTGACTCTTCCTGTTCAAGATCCTGATTCTCCTGCAGGGAACAAGAGGGGAGAGCTGTACTTTACTGGCCACTTGGATATCTGTACCAGGGGGAGGATTAGCCATTTGCCATCTACTTGTTTGTTTGGGCTACTTTTGTAACTCTGAGTGGACTTTCATTCCTTGAGAGCTTTTAATCTTTAAGAGAATTAGGATATTATCATCCTTTCATAGAAAACCGTTTGCAAACCAAAGAATTGCCTTTTTCTTGCCTCTGTGTAGTGTTACATTCTGTAAAGTGAATCTCAGTGGATGATGTTAGGGCAAATGTGTTGCTGCTTTGAGATGGGAAGCAAAATTCCAACTCTTCACTTTCTCAGGCATCCCAATGAATTTGGGAAGTTTGCAACTTTTTGAAACTACTTGAGTTGAGCAATGGGAAGTAAAGCTTTCCTGAAGTGAGGATTCTTAAACGCCAGCTTCTTCTGTGCCTTCACTGCTAAGGTGTTTTTGTGCTAAAGGAGATTATTTCAATGAGAAAATAATTTCAGCATGGAGTGAGAGCTTCTGACAGAGACCAAGTGCTGCCAGCAGTTGCTCCAGGTGCTCCTGCCAACAGCCCCTGCAGGAAGGAGCACAGCCCCCAATGCACGTGGGCTTTGGCTCCCTCTGGCACAGAAGCCCCTGGGAGCACAGGTCTCTGGGGCAGGAGATGGGCACCAGGGCTGCCAGGGCTCAGGGGGGTGGCAGGTCTGCTTGGGTGGGTGGGCCCACCTGCCCAGAGGGCTCAGGGCTCCCCAGCCCATTCCCCTCTACAGCCTGGCCCAGGTGTCTGACCAACAGAGAGTTACAGGGCCCTCTTGCTGCTCTCTTTGACAGCCCTTGCATTCAGCCCTCAAGCCTGCTGCCATGCTCCCTCACTGCCCCTCAGGGGCCTGTCCCCACAGGGCTGGGCTGCCTGGGTGCTGCTGGTGAGGGCCAGTGGGCAGAGGCAGAGCTGGCAGCCAGCTCAGATCCCCACTGCTGCCCAGGCCACGGTGCTGTGTCTGAGACCCCCCCTGAGACAGAGCTCCAACCCCACAGAGCTGCTTTGACCATGTAGAAGAGCATCATGTGCTCGCCCAGGACTGCGGAGCCAGCGCTGCTGATACTCCTGGATGTGCTGGGGAGCTGGCCAGAGCACAGCACCTGCACGTCTGATGGGGACAAAACGGATGTCTTTGTCCTGGCTGTGAGTTTTTGAAACTGGCCTTTGCTGGCTCCAAGGCCGCCTCTCCAGCAGCTTTCCATCTTCCTTCCCCCACTGCATCTCCCTCCCTCAGGTGATGGGCTGAATCCTGGCCTCGGGGCAGCTTCAGGGGCACCAGGCCCCGTGCTCCCCCTGCGTCTCCCTGGGCCTCTCCCTCCTGTGCTCGGGCCCTGCCACATGGACACCTTGGCACTGAGCGCTGTCTCAGGGGACTTTGTCCTTTGCAGGCAACTGTGGTGATGTGGAAGATCCTCCAGGTGCCCGGTGTCCCACATATGGTGACGGTGTATTTCCTCCCACGTATCTGTGCATCTGCTCTTCCAAGTGTTCTTCAGCACTCTGGATATGCCAGAAGATGACAATACCTTCTCGAAGGGATGCCAGGAGCAACATGGCCTTGCCACCAGCCCCAACAGCTGCTCCATCCCACTCCTCCTATCCCTGTCATGTCCCTGGACAGGAGCCAGTGCTCCCAGCGTGACCTGGGCTTTGCTCTGCACGCAGGTTTGAAGTGCAGACCCTCAAGTCCCTGCTCTGCCGAATGCAGCATGAGGATGTGGTGGTGGCAATGGAACGCAATTGTGGCTGGGACATGCTGCTGTGTGCTGACACCCACCACTGTGCCGTGGGTCTGCTGGCCAGGTGAGACCCGCTTCTCCCCACTGCCTCTGACATTTGTGCTCTGTGCCCAGGGTGCTTCTCACAGTCCCTGTGGTCATGGGCCAGAGGGCCTTGTCACCAAGGGATGGCCAAGCAGACTGGAAAAGGCTGGGAGAGGAGGGTGCCCACAAGGAGCTGCCTCCCAAATAGGCCAGGGCCCCTTGCAGGATGCTGGGGAAAGACCAGACCTCTGTGAGTCAGTCCTGACAAAAGTTTGCCCCCTGGACCACAGTCTTGGTTCCTTCTTCTCCTGCCAGGGAGATGTGCTGTGTCTTCATCCCCTTGCGTTCCCGGATCTCTCGCTACCTGACCACCTGCTTGTTGGCAGCACAAAGGCTTCAGCAGAACCACCAAAGGCCAAGGGGCTTCTGGCCATTTTCCCTGCTACACTGCATGCCTGGACAGCTTGCTGTGCCCAAGCACCCTTTTCCCCGTCTTCCCCTATGCCTTGGAGACCCTGGGAAGCAAAAAAAAGATCCTGGGAGTCTCTGTATTATAACACACTCTATATTCATATACTAAAGAAAAAAACTATACTCATAGAAAAGCTATATTCATATACTAAAGAAAAGAAAAAAAAGAAGAAAAGAACAATCTCAAGGAAATAGAAAATTCCCACTGGCTCAGGTGGCTCCAGCAGACAGAGCCTCTGTGCTCAGTTCTCTGCAGAGCTCCAGCAGCGCAGCGACCCGAGCCCCGACAGATGAGGCCGTGTTCTCCATGCCCTGCGGAGCTGATCCTGCAGCCTCTGGAAGATGGAAGATTGCTCATTCTGTAGTGCCTGGAGAACATACAATGTCTGAAATGCCACATCGGACACGTCACTGCTGATGTCCTCTGTCAGCTGTTCAAGGGCTGAAAGAGAGGAACAGAGCCATAGTCAAATCCCGAAACTGAGGGGACCCGAGGAGAGCCCCCTGCCAGGGCCATCCCGGCCGGCTCTAGCCATGGCCAGGAGGGAGTAGGGACGAACGGGACCAGCCCGAAGCTGCTGGCCACGAATCCCCCAGGTGGCCCTGAAATCTCTGTGTGCTCTGCCCACGCCGCCCCTCGGCCGCACAGGGAGCAGAGCCCTCTGCAGCCGGGGAAGGGCTTGCAGCTCCCCAGCCAACCCCCGCTGCCAGCCCGCTGCCCTCACTCACCGTTGCAGATGAACCGGAGCTCTTCCTTCTTCCACCTCACGTGCTGCCCGGCCATCCCTGGGAACACAGAGCCTGTCACGGCCCCAGCGGCACAGTTCCCTGCCAGCGGCGCTGCCGGCGCTGTGGCCACAGACCCTGCTGGCCCGGCAGGGCTCAGCCCGGCCCTTGCCACACGCTGCCGGCCCAGGGCACGGCTGCCAGAGGGCGGCAGCAGCGCCGAGGCCGGGCGGGGCTCCACGGCGCCGGGCCCGGCTGGCGCTGCCGGGGCAGCAGGCGGGGCTGGGGCCGAGCTGCGGCGGGCCGGGGAGGGAGGCCGGGCTCGTGACTCACCCATGAACCTGATGGCCGCCGCTCGCAGGGACTCCTGTGGGCTCTGCAGGTAGGGCAGGGCCCGGTGCAGGTGCTCGGCCGCTCTGCTGCTGTCCTCTGCCAGCTGGAGAGAGCGGCAGGAGGGAAGGGTTGGCGCGGGCTCAGCCCCTCGGGCGGGCGCTGCCTGCGCCCAGCCCCGGCCTCCCCTGCCCGCACAGCCCTGAGGCGCGGCCAGCAGCCGCTGGCGCCGGGCTCTGGAGGGGGCAGAGGGCCGGCTGCTGCCCGAGGAGCCGCGGTGCCGGCCTGCCCCACAGCCCCACCGGGCCGGGGCTGCATCGGCCCCCGGCTCGGGCCCACCGGAGCCTGGAGAAGAGCCTGCGTGGCCTCTGGGTGCAGCAGCGGGCAGGGGCACAGCTGCCAGCCCCGCACTCTGAGCACCGCGCTCTGGGGGCTTCTCCAGGCTGAGTCTGGGGCTTCCAGGCCGTCATTACCAGGCGCTCGATGAACTTGCACAGCTTCTGGTTCTTGACCAGTCTTTCAAGATCCCTCCTCTTCAGGAACTCAGCCACACAAAGCAGCAGTTCCTGAGAAGCCTGGAGAGCAGCAGAGATGCGGAGATGGCCCCACAGCCCAGAGCACAGGACCCGCGTCCCTTTGCCAAGGCCTGGAGGAGGCTGCAGCCCGGCAGGCGCCAGGGCAGGAGGCAGCCGAGCCCCCTGCCAGGGGGACAGCAGCAGCCATCGAGTCCTCACCTGTGCCACAAGCCGATTCTCATAATGGCAGTGGAAGAAGAGTGGCAGCAGGCTCTGGCGCAGGGGTGTCTTCAGGGCCTTTCCCTTTTCCAGTGGAAGAGTCACCAATGTTCGGAAGAGCAGTATGGAGAGCAGCTGCACCTGGCTATTGTTCTGTATGAAAGGAAGAGAAAAAGACCTCAACATTAGCTGCATGGGGCTTAGCTTGGCATAGGCCTGCAAATCCACAGGGCACAAAGTGTCCGGGCAGCAGCCAGTGGCCGTGGCTGGGGGCAGCAAGCCTTACGTGGTCAAAGAGTGGCAGGAGCGCCTCAAGCAGCTGCAGTGTGATGGGGCTGGGCATCAGCATGTCATTGTCCAAGATGATAAAGCTGAGTAGCATGACTGTCATGCTAACTATCTCTCCGTCTGCGTCCCACAGGAGCTTCACAAGACTTTCAGTCAGGCTCCACATTTTTTTGGTCTGTGCAGAACACAAATTTGTGAAACGCCATCCTGCTGCCGCAGGGCCTGGAGGCCAGAGGTCTGCCCCAAAGCACTCAAGCAGCTGAACTGGGATGCAGGAGAGCTGGGAGCAGCTGCCCTGGCAGCCAAAGCCCAGCCAAGCCCAAGTGACTGCATTCCCCAGCTCAGCCTCAGCCGCTGCCCCCTTCTCACCATGGAGGGCTCCTCAATGAGCTCGAGAAGGGCCCTGAGTGCCAGGCGATGCCTCTCCCTGCACTCGCTCTGCAGCTGTCTTGACAAGATTTGCAGGACTCTGTTAGCACCACGTTCACTCAAGTCCAGGAATTCGAGGACCTGAAAGACACAGGGCAGTGACAGGAGACCCGGCTGGCAGGATCCCAGAACTGCACAGGGCTGGGCCCAGGCAGCAGCACAGGGCACGGGCACCGTCCCAGGGAGCTGCGGCTCCGAGAGGGCAGAGAGCTGGGAGGCAGCTGAGCGAGGCAGCGCTGGCCATCAGGCTCACCTCCACAAGGAAGGCCAGGGCGGGCAGCTCCCAGCGTGGCTCCTGTGTGCTGAGCAGCCGGAGCAGGTAGCGAGCGATGCGGGAACACAAGGGGATGGAGACACAGCACATCTCCCTGGCAGGAGAAGAAGGAACCAAGACTGTGGGCCATGGGGATAAACCTCTGCCAGGACTGACTCACAAAGGTCTGGTGTTTCCCCAGCATCCTGCAAGGGGCCCTGGCCTATTTGGGAGGCAGCTCCCTGTGGGCACCCTCCTCTCCAGGCCGTTTTACCAGTCTTCTTGGCCATCCCTTGGTGACAAGGCCCTCTGGTTCATGACCTCAGGATCTGTGTGGAGCACCCTGGGCACAGAGCACAAATGTCAGAGGGAGTGGGGAGAAGGGGGTCTCACCTGGCCAGCAGGCCCACGGCACAGTGGTGGGTGTCAGCGCACAGCAGCGTGTCCCAGCCACAACTACGTTCCATTGCCACCACCACATCCTCCTGCTGCATTTGGCAGAGCAGGGACTTGAGGGTCTGCACTGCAAACCTGTATGCAGAGCAAAGCCCAGGTCACACTGGGAGCACTGGCTCCTGCCTAAGGACGTGGCAGGGATAGGAGGACTGGGATAGAGCACCTGTTGGGGCTGGTGGCAAGGCCATGCTCTTCCTGGCATCCCTTCCAGAAGGTATCGACCTCTTCTGGCACATCCAGAGTGCTGAAGAACACTTGGAAGAGCAGCTGCACAAATAGGCGTGGGAAATACACGGTCACCATATGTGGGACACAGGGCACCTGGAGGATCTTCCACATCACCACAGTTGCCTGTAAAGGACAAAGCCCCCCAAGACAGTGCTCAGTGCCGAGGTGTCTGTGTGGCAGGGCCAGAGCACAGGAGGGAGAGGTCCAGAGAGACACAGGGGGAGCACCAGGCCTGGTGCCCCTGAAGCTGCCCCGAGGCCAGGATTCTGCCCAGCTCCTGAGGCAGGGAGATGCAATGGGGGAAGGAAGATGGAGAGCTGCTGGAGAGGCGGCCTTGGAGCCAGCAAAGGCCAGTTTCAGAAACTCACAGCCAGGACAAAGACACCCGTTTTGTCCCCATCAGACGTGCAGGTGCTGTGCTCTGGCCAGCTCCCCAGCACATCCAGGAGTATCAGCAGCACTGGCTCTGCAGTCCTGGGCGAGCACATGATGGTCTTCCACATGGTCAAAGCAGCTCTGTGGGGTTAGAGCTCTGTCTCGAGGGGGGTCTCAGACACAGCACCGTGGCCTGGGCAGCAGTGGGGCTCTGAGCTGGCTGCCAGCTCTGCCTCTGCCCACTGGCCCTGGCCAGCAGCACTTAGGCAGCCCAGCCCTGTGGGGACAGGCCCCTGAGGGGCAGCGAGGGAGCATGGCAGCAGGTTCAGGGTCTGAATGCAAGGGCAGGCAAAGAGAGCAGCCAGAGGGCCCTAGAAGTCTCTGTTGGTCAGACAGCTGGGCCAGGCTGTCCAGGCTGATGGGCTGGGGAGCCCTGAGCCCTCTGGGCAGGTGGGCCCCATACCTGTCACAGGATGGGGCCACACGCAGGAGTGCCATGACTACGTCAGCAGGCTGTGCTTCGGTGAGATCCAGCAGGGTCCTGTTCAGCCTGTGCTCAGCAAACTGATTGTCCAGGAGCCACTGGTGGATGTACCTGACCAGGGCGGGCACCTGGAGAAGGTACGGGGAGACTTGGAAAGCTGCCAGAGGGAGGAATGTCCCCAGCTTCCCCAGAGAAGTGCTGCCCTTCCCACCACACTGCCATGGCCTCAGAGTTTTCCAGTGACCAGCAGGCGTGGCTTGGGAGGCCAAGCAATTCCTGGGAGGATAAAACCCTGGCCACAGGCTGCTTACTTGCTTTGGATTGGAAAAGCCCTCCTCTACGAGCATATCCAGGAGGGCAGCACTGGTCTTGGTTTTGAAGATGTGTGAATATGCTCTGAGCCCATTGCCAACAGGGCTGGTCTCTTCTTCCCGAATTCTCTTGATGAATTTGCAAACCAGCTGTAGGAGAAGGGCAGGAAGCCAGGGATGTTGCACGGAATGCTCCAAGGACAGTGACAGCAAGCCCAGCCCAGGTGGGGGTGGCTGCAGGTACCTGTGCTGTTCTGTGGAAGAGGCCATGGGTGGGATCCTGCTCTTGTGTGCGCTCCACGGCTGCACCTGGCAAAGAGTGAGCGCAGGCAGAGCTGAGGGGCTGCGGGAGAGGCCAGAAAACAGAGCTCAGCCCTGCACTCCCCAGGCAGAGACAGCCCCAGGATGCCCCAGGGGATGGAGCACGGCCACTGCGGGGTGTCAGCCCAGCCCCTCTTCCGTCCTGTCCATGGGCATGGCCCAGGGGATGAGATGGCATGGGATGGGATGAGATGGCATGGGATGGGATGGGATGAGATGGGATGGGATGGGATGGGATGGGATGGGATGGGATGGGATGGGATGGGATGGCACCAAGCTGGCTGGAGGCACCAACCCTGTGGCCCAGCTCTGCCACTCACCCTCCTGTGGTGGCTTGTACGGTACCACCTCTTCATTGTCCTGTGCTGGGGCAGCTCCAGGGCCTTCTTCCTCTTCTTCCTCTTCTTCCTCTTCTTCCCCCCAGGCCAGCTCTGGCACTCTTGGGGCTCTCTGCTCCATGTCTTGCAGGAGAGATGGCTGGGAAAAGCTCCGAGTCAGCAGGTCCTACAATCGTGCCTGGACAGCACCTTCAAGAGAGAAGCCTCAGGAAGGGCACGGGTCAGCAAGTCCTGTGGTCTGGTCTCGAGGTCAGCTGCAGGAATAACGCCTCGGAAAGGCTCCGGGTCAGACACGAACGAGCGCGCTGTGCGGGGGCTCCTCACGGCACCGCTCTGTCCCGTCCTGTCCCGTTGCGTGCTCTGAGCACTGTGGCGTGGTCTTGTCACCACCAGCTCCTATGTCACCATGTGTCACAAAGGGCCCTTGGGACACCCGTTATATGCCATGGTGACCATGCTGCACCGTGTCACAAAGGGCCCCTGCACACACTGCCCCCCGCCCTGGGGCTGCCCCCAGCCCACCCAAAGTGGCCCAGGCTGGAAGGAATGTCTCACCCCAAGTGTCTAAGCCAGCCCTGTTAGAGTTCTGAAACACATAATCAAGAGAATGATTATATGCAGGTGCTTTTATTGAAGAGCTCTGGGTGTCAGGGGAACAAACCCAAATCTGACTCGGCACATACAGTCAAGATGAACATGTTTTTATATTCTATCGTTTTATATAACTTTCATGTTAATTATTAAATTTATATTGTTCTACTGTATACATAGATTACAGCTGAGCATAGCCCCCCTTAAATTTCCGACATAGTTTCTCATGATTCTTCTTATGATTATATTATAATTATATTAAATTACTAAATAATCATCATACCTAACAATTATATCATTTATCATACTGCTTACGCAGGTGCAGTTGATCTGAGAAAACACAAAGCCTAACATTTTCAGATTCTATCTTGAACAGCCCGACGGGGTCTTTAGGAATGGCTCAGGCCATCAGCAAATGCTGCCCTGCTCTGTGGGCTCAGGGCAGCAGAAGGAGCCCCAGGGCTGCTGAGGCACAGGGCCTTCCACAGCAGCTGGCCCGGCCTCCTTGGGACACGTCCTGGCGGTGGCCATCCTAAACCTGCGGGTGTGACAGAGAGGAAATGTGTGGGCCAGGGCACGAATGCTGCTCTGTGCCCTGGGGCCCGGGGACCACTGACATCAGCAGGTGTGGCGGAATCCCTGCCCAAGCAGACCTGCCAACCCTGAGCCCTGGCAGCCCTGGTGCCCATCTCCTGCCCCAGAGACCTGTGCCCCAGGGGGCTTCTGTGCCAGAGGGAGCCAAAGCCCACGTGCATTGGGGGCTGTGCTCCTTCCTACAGGGGCTGTGGGCAGGAGCACCTGGAGCAACTGCTGCCAACACTTGGTCTCTGTCAGAAGCCCTCACTCCATGCTGAAATTATTTTCTCATTGAAGTAATTTCCTTTAGCACAAAGACACTTTAGTGGTGAAGGCACTGAAGATTCTGGCATTTAAGAATCCTCACTTCAGGAAAGCTTTACTTCCCATTGCTCAACTCAAGTAGTTCAAAAAAGTTGCAATTCATTGGGATGGCCTGAGAAAGTGAAGAGTTTAAATGTTGCTTCTCATCTCAAAGCAGCAACTCATTTGCATTAATGTCATCCACTGAGAGTCACTTTACAGAACATAACACTACACAGAGGCAGAAAAAGAGGCCATTCTTCGGTTAGCAAGTGGTTTTCTATGAAGGGATGATATTATCCTGATTCTCTTAAAGATTAAAATCTCTCAAGAAATGAAAGTCCACTCAGAGTTACAAAAGTAGCCCAAACAAACAAGTAGATGCAAAAGAGCTAATCCTCCCCCTCCCTGGTACAGATATCTAAATGGCCAGTAAAGTACAGCTCTCCCCTCTTGTTCCCTGCAGGAGAATCAGGACCTTGAACAGGAAGAGTCACAGATATTCTTTCTGCCCTCTATAACCAAAACTGTGCTAAACCACAGATGCTGCCTTCAAACTGACTCAAATTCCAGCCTAGACCTCTCACCTTCCAGACAACTCCTTCCCCAACACCCCATCAACACCAACCCCCCCCACAAACTCCTGCCCAGAAGCCCTCAACACCCCACCAGGACCCCCAGCTGTCCCTGTCCCTCCGCAGAGCTTTCCCACCCTCCAGCAGATGCCCTGGTTCCCTGCATGTGCTGTGGGATGGCACTCAGGAGGATCTGCTCCAAGGCCTTCCCTGGTGGCAAGCTCAGGCTGCCAGGCCTAGGGCTCCTGGATCACCCTTCCCACCTCACTGGGAGCTCCCTGGGAAGCACTTTCCTTGAGAAGCAAGGCCCTTTCCTCCAAGGGCATTTCCCCAAATGTGGAGCTTTCCTGGGGAACACCAACACACTCTTGAGAAAAGCTGGCAAGGCTGAATGACTCCAGGTCCTTTCAGGACAGGCACTCCAGCTCTAGCTCGTATTCCCCCAAGTGTGTTTCCAGGTGGAGGTTCAGAGGTGCAGCCCCAGGCCCTCTACAAACACAAGCTGCTTGCTGCCTCTTCACCTGCCTCAACTCCTGCCTGTGCTCACAGCAGCAAAACCAGGCTGTTCCCAGCCAGAGCCCAGAGCCCTGTCCCCACAGGACGCTCTTGCCAGAACCTTCCAGGACTCTCTGCTGTGCACGCAGCGCTTTTCATGCCTGCTCCCAACAGGCTTTGGAACGCAGAGCACAACCTGGCTGGCTCTGCCACCAGCACACCCCAAACACAGGCGGAGGAAGCAGCATCAGGGGTTGTTTTGCAGCCATGCCCAAGAGAAACTGGAAGGCTGCCCTCCCTCTGGTCTCACTTGGTTGGCTTTCTGACTGGGTCTGAGCCTGGGGCTGCCATTCCTCACCTGTGGGGACCAGAACCACACCTGGGATCCCAGCACTGTCTGACAGCGCTCCGGGCACTGGCACGGTGGCGCGTCCAAGTCTCAGGCACTGTGCTGCTGCTTCATTTGCTCTTAGGCACACCCGAAGCTCTCTGTTAAGCCCAGATGGTTGTTGAGGATTTTTTGCAGATAAAGGAGTTTTTGCAGGACAATGGCCATATTCAGCCAATGCACATTCCAGCCTGCTTGGGATAATGGACAATGGACATGTTCACAAACAATAATGGACATGTTCAGAAAATGGTGTCAGTATATCTTTGAAAAAGATACAGGAAGAAGAGTCATCTGGACTCGGCATGTTTGTCAGTGAGCTGGGGAAAGTAAGGAAAAAGACAATTCTTGAGTGGGACAGAAATCCACAGCCAGACATATGGAAAATTAGATGATCCAATCAGCATCCTGTCTTAGACACATGAACAGTTAGGATAACCAATCATGTGTTAGCTAGAGACACGTGGACAGTAGAGAATTATTATAGTCTTTTTAGGGGTAATAAATTTGGCTTCACTGGATCATACTGGTTATGGTGTGATGTCCCTGAACCTCACTATGCTGCTATTTTCCCACTGCAGATGGTCGCTGGTTCTGCCTTCTTCCTGATCCTGTGTAGGGATGGAGCACTGCTGTGCTTTCCGGAAGCTGTTCTTAAAACCTTCCAGCATTCCAAGCTCCTTTGCCCTCTGTGGATGCTTGCCATGGAATCCCTCACAGCATCCTTCAGAGCATAGTTCAGAGCATCCTCAGCTTGGCTCTTCCAAAGTCCAGGGGCTCCAGGGTGCTCAGCAAGATCTGTAACTCCACAGTGTTGTGGAACTGGACCTCGAGCACAGGGACCTTTCCAGCCTGATCTGCCCTTGTTCCTCTGTGTCTGTGCACAAAACACAGCATGGAAGGGCACAGCAAGAGGGGCCTGTGTGTCCCAGGGCTCCGGATTTGCATCACTCCAGCTCCACAGAGACGCAGGTAAAGCGAAGAAGCCAAACTGTTTATCAATTGAAGGTGAAGCAAAGGGATGAGCTGGGAGGGAAGAAAGGGGATGGGCAGGGTCTGAGGGCTGGAGGCAGGGAGCTGTCAACAGAGAGGGAGAAGGCAGGAGCTATGGGAGCTTCCCACAAGCTCAGCTGTGCCAATCATCAGCTATGCCTGGAGCTCCAGCTGGTCTCCTCTGGTCTCCAGGTGGTCTCGCCTTCCAAGGGATCTGGAGGTCTTCAAGAGATACTGGTTCTTCTGAGCCAGTAGATGAAAGTAGTTCTGCAGCTCTTCCCTCAAACATCATCTGTATAAATGGGCTTCTATGGGAGGGGGCTCTTGTCTTCACTCAGGCCTTGAAGGGCTGGAAGAGAGAGGAGCAGAGCCACAGTCAGAACCTGGATGTGCAGGAATCCAAGGACACCTTCCTGCCAGGGCCATCCCACCCAGCTCTTGCCATGGCCACAAGAGAGGAGGGGCCAAGGGGATCAGCTGCAAGGTGCTGTCCATGAATCCCCTCACCTATGTCCCTGAAATCTCTGTGTGCTCTGCCCACGCCACCCCTCATCCCCACAAGGAGTGAAGCCCACCGCAGCTGGGGCAGGGATTGCAGCTCCCAGCCCGGGCATTGCAGCTCCCCGGCCAGCCCCCGCTGACAGCCCACTGCTCTCACTCACCCTCACAGAGGGTATGGAGCTCTTCCTTCTGCCCCATCAGGAGCACCCTGGCCATCCCTGGGAACACAGGCTAACCGTTAACTAAAGCTACTGTGGCTATTATCAAGTTTGCTTTATGGCTTAATGAGGTGAGGAATTAATGAATCTTGAACTTCCACTGGAAGGCAGGCACATGGATTCAGAGCTATCAAACACTAACTGTATGTTTTGGGGTTTTTTTAATAATGGTACTTACTGTGAGGAAATGACAGTGGGGGAAATTTTCTCCCAGCCCCTGACCCAGCTTTTGGGTCTGCACCACCAGTTTTGAAAGGGTTCAGATCCTCTCAAAATGCTAATGATATCATACAGTGGTTGTTGTATTTAGCATTTAGAGATAAAGGAAGATTAACCTGGATAACCGCGTTGACACCTACTCCAGAGACAAGGGATGCTGCTGCCCCAGAGCCTGACCCTGCCCCACTGCCCACGTAGGAAATGAACCACCCAGACTGGGTAGGGGTTCTGGTGAAAGAGATGGGCCAGATGCTGCAGGAGTACATTTCCCCAGGTGTTGAGAAACCCTCCCCCTGCCTCAAAGAGAGAGAGTCTGATGGTGCAGCAGTGGAGCCCAGAGATGTTACAACCATCCGGGTTCCAGCTGAACTGCAAAGGCAGTCACAGCCAGCCGCAGTCGCCCCTATGGAAACAAGGAGACCTAAGATGAAATTGGAGCATCCAGGTAAGGATAAGAATGGAGGGCCCTCACATCCCACAGGAGAGCCAATGGTTGACTTCATCACTGAGTCCCTGATGTACAAAAGTCCCTGTGGGTGAACTGCACAAAGACATTATACCATGGGGACATGAGGCTTATACAACTTGGTTACTCTGGGTCTGGGACCTTACGGGTACAGGAGTGCAACTGGATGGTGGTGAGGCAAGGAATTTAGGAGCATTGACGCAGGACTCAAGTATGAATCAGATTTTTGTAAGGGACTCAGAGTCCCTTTCCCTCTGGGAACGGCTTTTAATGAGTGTCAGAGAGAGGTTTGTCCACAGGGAGAGAATGCAGGAGCACCACCATAGAATGTACTGGAAGACCCTTAAGGAAAGAATCCACCAGCTGAGAGAAGTGGCAGTATTGGAGGTACACTTTGGGAGGGATGGACAGCATGATAATGACCCCAACAAGGTCAGGTGCACAGGGCAAATGCTATGGAGTCTGGCAAATCTGGGGCCATCCCAATACACCACCTTCATTGCAATGATTAATGCTGATAACTACTGAGAGACAGTGGGTTCTGTCACCAAGTTTAGAAATTATGAGAGTATGATCAATAGCCTGATGCAGGCTCATGTCTCTGCTGTGAACAAGGACCTGATAAGAGGAGATGAGGGAGATGAAGGAGGAGGGGAGAAAGATCAATGCAGCACCTGTGCCAGTCACAGGCCCCAAAGTCAGAGCCCAGTGTCCCCCAGCTAGAGAGAGAGGTTACACCCCAAGGGCTGACCTGTGGTTCTTCCTGCGTGACCATGGAGCAGACATGGGAATCTGGGATGGGAAATCCACTTCTGTCCTGGGAGCACAGGTGCATCAACTCAAGGAGGGAAACACTAACCGAGGGAGTTCCACTAAAGGGAAGGCAGTCTCAGCCTCCCATGACCGAGCTGCTGGGTATGATCTGTCAGATCCCCTTGAAGGAACCTCTACATGTATGCCCAGGAAAGAAATAACAACCAGGGCTAGGAGGGCCCTGCCTCTAGCCAGGAAGAGGCATGGGAAAACCGGATTTTTTGGACGGTGTGGATCCGATGGCCTGGCACATCAGAGCCATAAAAATACAATGCCTTAGTTGATGCTGGTGTGCAATGTACCCTAATGCCATTGGGACATGTGGGGGCAGAACCTGTTTCCATTGCTGGGGTGATGGGGGGATGGCAGCAATTGACCCTGTTGGGAGCCCAGGTGAGCCTGACTGGGAAGGAGCAGCAGAAACATCCTATTGTGACTGGCCCAGAGGCCCCGCTGTATTCTGGGCATAGACTTCTTCCAGAATGGCTATTACAAATACCCAATGGGACTCAGGTGGGCTTTTGGCATAGATGCTGCAGAGGCTGAGAACATGAAGCCATTGAACACCTTGCCTGGACTATCAGAAAACCATCTGCAGTAGGATGAAGGTGAAAGAGCAACAAGTGCTGATTACCCACATCTGCTGTGCCAGACATGCTGGAACTCCAGTACGAGCGGGAATCCAAGGCAGCAAAGTACTTTGCCACTATTGACATTGCCAATGCATTTTTCTTCATTCCTCCGGCAGCAGAATGCAGGCCTCAGTTTGCTTTCACCTGGAGGGCCGTGCCATACACCTGGAACTGACTGCCCCAGGGGTGGAAGCACAGCCCCACCATCTGCCATGGACTGATCCAGGCTGCACTGGAAAAGGGTGAAGCTCCAGAACATCTGCAGCACATTGATGATATCATTGTGTGGGGGAACACGACAATGGAAGTATTTGAGAAAGGAGAGAAAATCATCGAGAGTCTGCTGGAAGCTGGCTTTAGCATCCAAAAGAGCAAAGTCACAGGACCTGCCCGAGAGATCCAGTTCCTGGGAGAAAAGTTGCAAGATGGATGGCATCAGATTCCCACTGAGGTCATCAGTAAGGTCACTGTTTTGCGGAAGAGATCAAAAAAGCTCCACAACTTGTGAAAGTTGTAAAGTTGGTATGTTTATTGCAGCACTGGACGCATGCGGGGATTACTCCCCTCAAAAGGCAAGTGTACCTCTGTGAACTTCAGGTCTCTTTCTATGGCTCTCTCAAATACATATGCATATAATTTCACAACAGGTTCATACATATTCATTGTACTGATTTCATGTGACACTTGCTACTAATTCTTCAGAAGGAACTCTTGGGTCAGGTTGCCTTGCTCTCTCTGCTCTCCTCCTCCCCCCTTATCTCTTGTCTATCGGCTGAAGCAGTCTCTCTAAGCACAGGCCCTTCAAGAGAACAGGCAGTGAGACTAAACAGCAAGCTACAGACTTAATTCAAAGATGTACATTTCACCTAAATCAAAATGAATTTCTACCCTGGAAAATTTCTGCTATGTCTCATTTCCCCCCTTTCCTGGAAAATAAGTAAATTCTTTTACTTAATGCAAACTCTTAGGACAATAAGTGTCTCTCAATGCTTTACCACGTACGTTTGATAAGGAGATTAACAGAGCTATACGCTGTAGTACTCTCTAATTTCAAATTAATAATAAAGGATAACTTTAAACTTACTTTAACTAATACAACATCGTTGTTATCAATTTTTACAGCAGTGCAAGCAGTTTTTAGAGACTCACACCTTTTACCAGTATAAACGAGCACAGTTTTTTCATCAGTGACTGGATGAATTTTGAAGTGGCAAATACTCTGTTCAGTGTCCAGACACACATCTTGGGCATGAATAGTACTGCTTTCACAAATGAATCTCAGCTGTTCTCTAGTAATGCAGGATTCTAAGTTTACTGTTTGCTACTTTTCATTCATTTTTTGTGTTTACAGTCTATGTTCTGAAGGGTAGAGCACTGTTTTTTCATTATTTAATCTTAGTGCAATGATGGGATGGATAACGTAAACAGTGCTATTACGTATGGTAAGTACAAAGACAGTGGCTACATTAGAAACAGGATTATAGGTGAAATTTACTATAGTTTACCAGGACTGAAGCTTTTTTCAAAATCAATTGTGTTATACATATATAGAGTTAATTCATGCTATTTGTATATATATATGTGTGTGTATAAGATATTGTAAGAATCCAACTCATGTACTTGACCACTCTGGCTGAGAGCAGAGTCCTATTTCTAACGCTAAAGATAATATCAAGTCCGTTAGCTTAAGAATGAAGCCTTCCCAGACCATGAATGTCGACTTCCCAGAAATGCTTTGAATACTGGCACCACTCGATTACATGTGAAAGACGGCCATAGGGACACCGGGACTGGCTTTTGCATCGCATCCCTATGGACCCAGCAATACATGCGAAAGAAGGCTATTCTGGAAGGGCTCAGACAGTCATTGGAACACCTGGACTGGCTTTGTATCTCTATGATCCAGCTCTACATATGAAGGGACACAAAGGACATTCTGTCATTCCGGCCCCAGGCGGAATATAGGGGATATAAACTGGCTGTATGAGACAGTCAGGGTGAACCACTGGGGAGATGCTGGCACTCTGTCAGTTGGATCCAGGTTCACCCAGCACCAAATTCCGGAGTTGATGCTGTCTTGGCTGTGGTGAATTTTTTAATTATATTTTGTTATTGATCTAATAAATCTTTGTTAATTTTTTTTTAATTTGTCTGCAGATTCGATCATTTATAACAAATTGCATTATCTTAGACAACTTTCTGAATTTCAGCTGGAAAATGACTATCCCTCCCTTCTTGTATGATCAGAGCTGCTGTTGCCTGCATCTGCAACTATGCTTGTATACAACTGAAAGCTAAAGATATATTATCACATTATCTTGAACTGTACTAAGTACTTCTACTAATAACTTGTGATCTTGGTCCCTGGCCTTTTCTTACTTTGGCAGTGCTTTTGAAATCTGCCACTGGCTAGTTCTTAATGCTAGTAGAGATGACTGTAAATGCTGCTTCAATTTTGTTAGGCTGCTTGCTGCAGTGGCTAGCTTATTCATCAGTATTTCTGAATCAATTCCATTTAGAACTCCTAATCCTGTTCCTAATATCCCAGTTAGATCCTTTCTTATTCTGCTCTTAAGGTCTACCTGTCTTTGTAACTACGCTGTGCAGCTCTCAAAGGATGTTTTTAGGAAAGAGGAGCAGGCTGGTTGGATTTTTGAGATGTTGATTTGCATTAGCAACTCTTTTGAAGTGTCTGCAGTTCTTGTTCTTGCTACTCTTGCTCTTCATATACTTGATCTCTATGAATTACTACAGTGGACAGGTTTAAATCTTTTATCTCAGAAAGTTCTCTCATGGATCTAGTATACTGATTAAAAGCCTGGGACCAAGGCCATTCAGCATCACTTTGAATAGAGGTACTCTCTAATTTTAAGACTTCAATTGTAATTATATACAAAACAATTCTGTAAGTGAAAGTATGAACAACCCTTGACTGCGATATACTCATTTTGCTTGAGTGAGTTTTAGTCTCAGTTCATTGTCTCTTGGTGTCACTCTCCAAGGGGGCTTCTGGGCCCTTCTTCACTCGAGAGTGATGGATCCAGGCATTCTGCTCCTTGATCTTGATTGCGGTGAAGATGGCAAGAAGCACTTGGAATGGTCTTCTCTACTGTGGTTCCAAAGTCTTTTCTGCAAGAGGCTTAACATATCCATAATCTCTAGGCTATATGTTATGCACTGGCCCATCCAACTCCCTGCTCTGAGTTCCAGCCACACGTTTCTCACTTTTCTGAGCTGTTTGCTTAAAGCCACCATGTAGGTGGCCAGTGTTACCTCTCCAATGTGGTGGGCATTCTTTTTGTGTTCTATAAAGCATTTCAAAGGGACTTAGACTTTCTTTAGCTCTAGGTTTAGTTTAAATTTGCAACAGTGCTAGTGGAAGTGCTTGGGGCTAGGGTAGTTTAACTTCCTGCCCGAGTCTTACAATCTGCTGCTTAATCAAATGATCCATTTTCTCCACCTGGCTTCTTGATTGGGGGGGTACAGAATGTGAAGTAGCCAGGTGGCTACTTATCTGTTGCACTATTTTGGAAATGAAATGTGATCCTCTATCTGAGGATATTGTGGCTGGAACTCCGAAGCATGGTATTATTTCTTGTAATAACACTCTAGTAACTTCTCGAGCTTTGACAGTTCTGGTGGGGAATGCTTCTGGCCACCCTGAAAATGTGTCTGTCAATACTAATAAATACTGATACCCCACTTTCCTTGGGAGTTCTGAAAAGTCAATTTGCCACTGCTGTCCAGGCCTATGGCCTCTCCTAATCTGACCGAGTTTCGGCTTGGGGGTATTTTTGGGGTTAGTCTGGAGGCAAAGATCACACTGTCAGGTCACTTGAGTAATAGTGGCATATAAATTCCTAGCAACAATTCTTTCAATCAAGTAGGTGTATAGGGCATCTATTCCTCAGTGTGCTTTCTGGTGCTCTTCCCTTACTAGTGACCACAAGAAATGGGAAGGGATTACCAGCTTCTTTTCAATGGTAGCCCACCCTTCTTGGTTATACGTCCTTTTTTGATCTTCAATCAATTTTCTATCTCTTTTATTATATTCTGGCTTACTTTCAAGGGAAATTTGTCTATCTGGAATTAGGGCTCACCTCACCTTTTGCTGCTTCCTTTGCCTCTCTAACCGCCAGCTCATTTCCTTCTTCTAATTCTGAGCTCACTTTTTGATGTGCCTTAATATGCACAATTGCTACCTTTTCAGGCAGCTGAACTGCTTCCAGCAGCTGGATGATCTCTTGTGCATATTTGATGTTCTTTCTCTGTGAGGTCAGCAGTGCTCTCTCTTTCTAGATGGCTCTATGTGCATGCACGACTCTGAATTCATACCTCGAGTCTGTGTAGATGTTTATCTTCTTTCCTTTTGCTATTTCTAGGGCACGGGTCAGAGCAATTATCGCAGCCTTCTGTGCAGAGGTCCCTGTTGGTAAGGGTGTGGATTCTATTACCTCTCAGCAGATGGCTACAGTGTACCCAGCATGTCGCTTTCCATTGGCAACGCAGCTGCTCTCGTCAGTGAACAAGGTCTCTGCATTGTCCAGAGGAGTGTCTTTCAAATCTGGGCATCTGGAGTAGGTAGCTCCAATGGTCTCTAGGCAATTGTGGTGTACTGCTTCTCTTTGATTTTTACTGAGAAAGGAAGCTGGGTTGACAATATTAGTCACCACTATCTTTACATCATCTTGCTCTACCATGATGGCCTGGTATTTCTCACTGTGGTGAAAGCCAGTGGCTACCCTTTACTTCCAGTACTGTGGACACTGTATGGGACACTAGCAGAGTCATTTTCTGTCCCAGGGTAAACTTGCGTGCCTTCTGAATATTCAGCACGACTGCTGCTACAGCTCTGAGGCAAACTGGCCATCTTTTGGCTGTTGCATCTAGCTGCTTGGAGAAGTAAGCAACTGCCCTTCAGTATGGACCTAAGTCTTGAGCCAGTATTCCTAAGGCAATTCTCTGTTTTTCATGGGAAAATAGAAAGAATGGCTTACTCACATCTGGAAGTCCCAGGGCTGGATCTGACATGAGGGCACTCTTTAGCTGATAAAAGGCCCATGTGGCTTCCTTTGTCCACTGGAGATCTCTGTTTCCATTAGCAATAAGAGCATAGAGAGGTTTGACAAGCAGTCCATAATTATTAATCCACAGCTGGCACTACCCTGCCATGCCTAAGAAGGTTCGGAGTTCCTTTATCGTCTGGGGTTTTGGGGTTTGGCAGATGGCTTCTTTGCAAGCCTGCCTTGAAGTCTGTTGCCCAGCACTCACCTCATAGCCCAGGTATATTACTTTCTGTTTCACTACCTGTACCTTCTTCTTTGATACTCTGTATCTTTGGAGTCTTAGGAAATTCAAGAGGCTTACTGTCCAGGCCACACATGCTTCTCTCGTCTGAGTGGCTGTAATATGATCATCTACGTACTGCAACAGCTTCCCTTCCTGTAGAGCTTCCCAGGACTCCAGATCTTTTGCAAGTGGCTCCCCAAACAGAGTGGGGGGGAATTTGAAGCCTTGAGGAACACAGACTATGTGAGCTGGGTTTTGCACTGCTTTTACGGCTTTCTCATTTGAATGCCAAAATTTTCTGGCTGGCTTCGTGGATAGGGAGGCAAAAGAAGGCATCTCTCAGGTCTAAAACAGTAAACCAGATTAGCTCAGGTGTTAAACAAGTTAAATATATGGATTTGCTACCACAGGGTATAAATTCTTCATTATCTTATGGACAGCCCTCAATCTAGTACTATCAGTTATTGGGCTGATTTCTTCCCTGACTTCTTTTCAGGGGGTGCTGCTTAATTCTCACTGGGTTGTGTTCTTTCTTTTAGCTTGATTACTATGGGGGGGGGCATTCTTCACTTTCTTTGGTACAGCAGAAGCCTATACCCCCGAAAAAACTTGTTCTAATATCTCTTTACTAATTTTTTCTTAATTTCAATGCCTGTTAATGATAAGCTTAACATCTTTATATCATTTGCCTCCAGAGTAACCTCTTCATTTGAGAATGTTCAGCGAATTGGGCATATACAAAAGCTCCTAAGCACACATGTTACTTTAAAGGTTTACAAAAGTATGCCTTCTCAGACTGGCCAGTTGTTCCTCACATTGCAACATAATCATTCTCCACAGGTACTAAAGCTTTATTTAAAACTGAATCTATGGCTCCTGTATCAATTAAAATTCCACCCTTTTCTTTTCTTCTGGTCTCACTGCCTCTCGCAGAGAGGTCTGCTCCGTCCTAGTCCTGGGTGAAATTGGACTGCTAGGAGGGGGATGGGTGCGAATGGGTGTGAACTTTGGAGTTTGAGTCTTCTTCTTTTTTGGGGAGGTCTTCTTTATCCTCCTTTACTTTAGGAGGAGCCTTTAACAAATTATATGTACTCATTTTGCGAGTTGTAATCGCTTTGCATTTCAGTATGATAAACTTTGCCTGACCAGTGGGTCTGAGGGCGGTCTGATCTCACAGTCCCTTTGCCATTCTTGGTGATTCCTTAAAACAAAACCACACTAACATACGGGACTATCTCATTTACCTTCCCATTTTAAAACAGCAGTAACTGCAATAAAGTCTTTTAAATCTTTTTCTTTTCTGAGCTGCCCCTAATGGCAACTTTCTTCCAAAGAGCCCCTCCCAAAGGGGCTAGGTCAGGAGCTTCTTTGCTCCGGTTAGTTCTCATTATCTCCTTCTCCTTGTACTATCTTGTTTCCACTCAAGCCTCACAGTGTCTTTTCTCAGTTTTTCCTCACAACACAGACCTCCAGGAGGCAGAACAGCAATATCAGCTCCTCTGCACTGCATACAAGGTGCCAGCCTCTTAGTGCACTAAAAGCTCCCAGGAACTGCCTGCAGGCTATTCCTTTGGTGTTTATCACTTTGGAGTTTATCACTTAACCTCTATGTCGGTTTTCTCAGTCTAAGCTTAGTGTATTACCAGCTGAAGTCTGATGAACTCATTCATCTCTTCTATCTAAACTCTGGTTTACAAAATCCTAGTATTTTCTAGTTCTTTTCCTGCACAATCTAATCCAAGCATTGCTTCTACTGACACTCGCTTTACTGCCTTGCAAGAGGCTGTGATTGTTACAGCAAAAAGTTTGATATGCCCACAAACACAGACAGACAGACACACACACACCACCTCTCTTATCTCAAATTCGCAAGAGTCAGGGCTTGAATTGCTGGGGGGGAATTATTGGAATTCCTTTAATTTGTTTTACTAATGTTAAACATGAATCACCCTACTGTAGCTCTAACTACCAGGCAGAAGAGGAACTCCCTGAGCTCGTACTCACGGTTAAAATGTGCTCCATCTACACAAATCACTACTTCTAAACACCATATATACTCTCACCGACGTTTCTCCACTTGTTCCACTTCTCCGCAGGGCACTCCCTGCCCTCACAGCCTGCCTCGGCCGGTGCCTCCGGCCCCACTCGGCCCTGTCAGTCGCGGGTAGAAACCCTCCTGCACTGTAGATATACTCCCTTTGTACACCATGCACTCGCACGATTGCAAACACACTAACATTAATTACACAATGCATTAACTATACAACGATGCAGTGTCCAGACACCACACACACACACACACACCCCCACACGGGAGTCCACTCGAACCCACCCCCAGGGTTGCTAGCGGCCGCTCTATCGGACAGTGAACTCTCATCTCCCAGTCACTCTATCGATCAGGCCTCAGGCCGAGCACTCAGACATCTCTGAGTGACTTATTCAGTCTTCCTATCCCCCGTGGCCCTCCTAATACATACCGAATCCTCTGCACACCAGCAGGTCCTTGTCTGTCTCCTCAGGAGGCAAGCTGAGACAAGCGGAGCTCCTCCTGGAAGATCTCGGGGGGCACCTAGGAGGGTCTGTTTATCCCTTCTGCCCTGTGGGGACAGAGATGGTCTCTTTGTGGTCAACAGAAAGTTTTGTGGAAAAGATCAAAACTCCACAACTTGTGAAAGTTGTAAAGCCGGTATGTTAATTGCAGCACTGGATGCATGCGGGGATTACTCCCCTCAAAAGGCATGTGTACTTCTGTGAACCTCAGGTCTCTTTTTATGGCTCTCTCAAATACATATGCATATAATTTCACAACAGGTTCATACATATTCATTCTACTGATTTCATGTGACACTTGCTACTAATTCTTCAGAAGGAACTTTTGGGTCAGGTTGCCTTGCTCTGTCTGCTCTCTTCTTCCCCCCTTTATCTCTTGTCTTTCGGCTGAAGCAGTCTCTCTAATCATAGGCCCTTCAAGAGAGCAGGCAGTGAGACTAAACAGCAAGCTACAGACAATTCAAGGATGGACATTTCACCTAAATCAAAATGGATTTCTACCCTGGAAAATTTCTACTCTGTCTCAAAGGTCAGTGTCCCACAGCACCGCTGGTGTCCGATGGGGGCCCCACTAGGATCTGGAGGGTCTGGGCACCTGCAGGTGACAGGGAACACCAGCCTTCCAGGGCCACAGCGCAGGGGTGAGGAGAGCAGAGTGGGGCCATGGTATCCCCAGGGTACTCACCAGAGAGGCCAAGGGTTTGGGCTGGAAGGGAGAAGAGACAGGGCTCAGTAGTGGTGGCACCACAGGGACAGTGGCACCCAGGTTAGGGTGTCTCCAAACTGTCCCTATGGGGACATCAGTTCTTGTGGGAAAGTGCATGGGGGTGGCCCCAAAAAATTGGAAGAGGCCAGGGGTCATGTCTGTGTCTCAGCTACCCGTGCACCACATCTGTGTGGCACAGACACCTTGGGAACAGGGACACCAAGGCCACCCTGGGCTGAGGAAGAACATGGGGACACTGTGGACACCCCAGGCACAAGGACACCACGGACACAGCTCATGCTGGCCCAGGTCACCCCCAGCAGCTCATGATCCCATGCCCATGATCCCATCCCCACGGCCACATCCTCACGGTTCTTGTCCCCTTCTGTCCCTGCATCCCAGTTCCCTTGTCCCTATCCCCAGAGCTACCTGAGCCCAAAGGTGCCAGTCCCCACATTCCTGCTCCCAAATCCCCATCCCCAAATTCCTGCCCCCTGTTCCTGTCCCCAAAGCTACCCTACATCAGTCACAGTCCCACCAAGGTCCACTGTGGGTAACATGGACTGGCTCTGCTGGCATTGGGGTCCTCTGGGGACTCAGCAGCCCCCCTGTGCACCCTCCCCTCCATCCCCAGGGTGTCAGGCCTGTGCCTGGGGCACTCACCCCACAGGAGCAGTGCCACCTTCCCAGACATCCCAGTGTCCCCAGCCATGTGGACTGGCTGTCACTCACTGCTGTGGCCACCGCTCCCCTGGCTGGTGGCTCTTTGGATGAAGGGGAAGGAAGCGAGGTCACGTCTGTCCCCATGTGGAGGTGGCCCTTGGTGGGGGCAGGGTGGCCACAAGCTGGGCACAGGCTGGGGACAAGGCTGGGACAAGGTGAGACATAGGGTTCCAAGGAGTGGGGGGCTCAGTGAGTTTGGGGACCCAGGGCTGGGTGTCCATGGGAATGGGAGGATCCCAGGGAATGGGGGTCCCTGGGGAATGGGGGTGCTGAAGAGGGGGAGTCACTGGGAATAGCGGTACCATGGGAATGGGGGTCCCCCGAGCTGCGGGGAATAAGGGATGGGAATCCCAGCAGAATGTAGGCTCCAGGGATTTGGGGTCTGAAGATGGGGATGCTGGGGGAATGGCAGATCCCGTGGGAAAGGGGGTCCTGGGAGAATCAAGGTCCTGGGAGAAGGAGCATTTCAGGGGATAGAATGAATGGGATACGGTTCCTTGTGAATGAAGTCCTGGGCCATGGAGATCCTGGGGAATGGCAGTAATGAGATGGGGGTCCCAGAGATGAGTGGATAGAAGGAATGGGGCTCCCATGATTGGGATCCCTGGGGAATGGGGGCGCCAGGCATGGGGAGTAGCTTGGTGAGCCTGTGGGTCAAAGCTCCTTCCATGGGTGCCTCAGATTTTGGGGTGACCCAGGGCCCAGCAAGGTCCCCCCAGGGTGCTTTTTTTTGGGAGGGTCATCCCAGGTAGGTTCCAAGAAGGTCTGGGCCTGGGTCCCTATAGCCCCCAGGGGCTTTTTCTCTTCTTTATTTCCATTTCCATCATTTTACCCCTCAATTTCACAACCCCCAGTTCGTGCCTTGATGATTCTGTGGAGGGCCTGAGCAGGAAAGGGGTTGGAGGAAACCCAGGGTGGTGGAAGTAGGGGTGAGGGGTCTGCAGGGAGGGCAGAACCTCTGTCCATCCTTGGGACAGTGCAGAGGAATCTCTGGAAATGTCCGTGTGTGCCTCAGGGTCTGATTTGGCTGGTAAATCCACTCCAGCCTGCCTTGAATTGCTCTGCCTTGGCACTCCCTGCTCCTGCTGTGACACCCCTGCTCCCCAGCCCCTCACGTGCAGCCCCTGCTCAATATTTCCACACTTTTCCCTCTCTTCTGCTGTGCACATCCAGAACCCAAAGCTTCCTTCCAGGAGGTTCCAGAAGGCTGCAGGTTTTCTTCAAGAAGGAGGGTCCAGGTCAGGTTGTTGAGCAAATTTTTGTAGGATTTGCAGTAGTTCAGAGGCTCTCTCAGTCCCTGGGGCAAAGGGACAAAATTATCAATTCCTGCATTTCCGGACTGGTTCCCTCCCAGCTGCCCCTGCAGGAGGGGTTTCCAGCCAGCCCTGCTCTGAAAACCATCAATGGCGCTCATAGAGCCACTGCTTGGCCTCCCTTTGTGTTTTGTGCTTCTTGCAGGGCTGAGCAAACCACAGGCAGGGCCTTTTCCCCCACAGAATTCTCACCTCTGCAGCAGCTCCAAAGCTGCCAAAATCAAAGCCAAGGGAGCAGGGTGGGGACCCTCAGGTCCTGGCTGCCACCTGAGGCTGGCCAGAGCAGGGTTGGGCAATGGCCATCCCTGTGCAGTGGGGCTGGGCCATGGCTGGGCCCCACCCTGGCATGGCCACTGGCTTCAAGGAGCAGGAATTTGGGAGCTCATTCCTGCCCTGGGCTCCATGCCGAAGCTGCTCTTGCTGGGTCAGATCCTGCAGGGGATGAGCAAGAATGGAGAAGTCTGGCCACCCTCCAGACTCTCCAAGCTGCAGGACAGGACCCCCTTGTCCAGCATGGGTCCCCCCTGGGACAGGATCCTCCCAGAAAAGAACCCGCCCCCAGTCTAACAAACGTGTCAAAAAGCCTCTTCCTCCTTCTGAAAGTGAAAATGTTGGGGGAAGGGGGGGTGCAGCTTGACACCCCCATCCCCCACAGCCCTCCCTGCAAACCCCTCACCCCTGCTTCCCCCACCCTGGGTTTCCTCCAACCCGTTCCCTGCTTGTGGCCTCAACAGAATCATCAAGGCACGAAGTGGGGGTTGTGAAATTGAGGGGTACAATGATGGAAATGGAAATAAAGACGAGAAAAAGCCCCTGGGGGCTGTAGGGACCAGACCTTCTTGGAACCTGGTGAGATGGGGACCCTCCAGATCCCTGAGATGTGACAGGACCCCCCTGTCCCCCAGACTCTCTGGTGCTGCAGGTGCCGGCGCGGGTGCTGCTGGAGGGGGACACAGTGACACTGCGCTGCTGGAGCTGGAAAGACAAACCAATCACCTCGGTGTCCTTCTACCACGAAGAGGAGGAACTGGGAGCGTTCCCCAATGGTACCCAGTTGTCCCCTCTGAAGCTGAGCCACAGTGGCCGCTACAGCTGCAAGGGCCTGGTGGGATCCTGGGGGTGGCAGGAGTCAGTGCCAGTGACCGTGACAGTGCATGGTGAGTTCCCCAAAGCCCCCACCCCAACACCCCCACAGCCCTTCCCAAGAGACTCGGGGCCAAAAATCCCCCTTCCCTCTCCTGCCCTGAGCTCTCCCCTGTGCTGGTGCTGGAGGGTCCCCCCGAGCCCACCGAGGGGTCCCCCCTGACTCTCAGCTGCCTCAGCACCCCCAGACCCCTGCGGCCCCAAGCCCCACTCCTGCATGTGTTCTATCCGGATGGGCAGGTGGTGGGGGGCCCACAGGGGTCCCCACAGCTGTTGGTGTCTGCTGTGTGAGTCTCCCACTCAGGGAATTACAGCTGCCAGGTGCGTCTTGAGCGGGGTGCAATGTGGAAGAGCAGCACCCGGCTCTGTGTCACAGTGAGCAGTGAGTGTGAGGATGGGCACAGGGACCCCTCACTGTCTTCTCAGGCCACCTTGGGTACCTCTTTGTCTCCCATCATACATTTCTTGTGCATTTCTCCTCTCCCCTTGTCCCCTCACCCCTCTCTGGTGTGACCCCAATACTGACATCCGCCATCACACCCATTCCCACCCATCCCTAATCCCCCCACACCGGCTGCCAGCCCCTCCCTGTGACCTCAGCCCTGTCTCTGTCCCCACAGTGCCTGTGGCCAATGCCACCATCACCCCTGGTGTCCTGGAGGTGACACCGCAGGACACAGGGACACACAGGAACACAGGTGGGGTCACACATGGTCACCATGGAGTGCAGGACCCCTGGGGTGATGAGTGACCCTGATGTGTCCCCCTCTGTTTCTTGCAGTGGCTGCAGGGGTCGGTGGGGCCCTTTTGTTCCTGCTCCTGCTTGTGGGTGTCATTGTGGCCTGGCACCGGTGGCACCCTATGGGTGGGTGACAATAGGAGGAATGGGGGTCTCAAGGAGCTGTTGAGGACCTCAGAATTGGGGAACAATAGGGTAGTACACACAGCTCCATAATTAGGACCTTATCTGGGGGTCCTGTAGGGTTTGTGGAGGTGCTGGAGGGTCCTGCAGGGATGTTGGGACTTCCGTCAGGGGCCCTGGGGGTATTTGAGGGGTCTCTGTCCCTGCTGGGCTTTGGGTTCTTGAGGCTGAGTTGGTTGGGGGCACCGTGGAGGTTCATGAATTCTGGGAGACTTCAGGGATGCTTGGGGTCCTCTGAGAAATTGAGGGTCTCGTGGGCATTCAGGATTCCTGAAAGGGCTCAGGGCCCTCGGACCCCACAGTCACCCCTCCCCTCTTTCCTTTGCAGCTGCCAGGAAGAATCAGGAAAGGTGAATGGGGGCTCGAACCACCCTCCAAACTTCACCCCAAACCCCAAGACCTCCCATTCTCTCCCCCACATCTCCTTATTCCCTCAGGGCACCCCCAGATCCCCCGGCCCCCCCAGAGGAGGGGGAGGTGCTGTACACCCATGTCATGGTCACCAAGAGGACAGCGGGTGAGTATGGGGGGGACACACACAGAGGGACACATCACCCATGAGTGTCACCCCACCCAGAAACCATAGCCCGTGTCTCTCGCAGTGTCCCCCTTTGCCACCACACTCCAGGAGCCCCAGGTGACCTACGCAGAACTGCGGGGACTCCAGGGACGACCACAGGAACCTGGTGGCATCTACGGGAATGTGCTGTGACACTGGGGCAACTGGGGGGCACTGGGGGTCACAACCCATGGGCACCCACTCATGTGTGTGCTGCTACTAAGAACTGCCCCTCTCCCTCCCTGTGTGGGCACAAAGATCGCAAAGCACTGAGAGAAGAACAATTTCCTGCAACAGCAACAAGAGAGAATAAAACCAACAGCAACAGCAACAAGGTTCAGGATCCAAAGGGTCACAAAAGGAATGATTTCCAGGGAAAGCCCCAAAAAAGGAACAAAACCCTGACATTTTCTACAACATGTTTCTTCCACCAGAGGAACCTGGCAGGCCACTTGATGTTCCTTGCTCTGATGGCCAAAGCAGCCTTCAGGAGGCTCTGGATTCTCTTCTTCCCAGTCCCAAACCCCGTCTCTGCTTTGTTCCCAACACAAGGATGTCACAAAGGCCCTGTGTGGATTCCAGAGCCTCCCCCTTTTCCAGGGCGGGCAAGATCAGGCCATGGCACAGGGCAGGATACCAAAGACAGGAAAAGTTTGATTTATGGAGACATTTGGAATACCTGTGTGTGGCAGGGGTGGGTCAGGCCTTGCTTTTGGTGAGACTGGGCCTGGCTGACCATCAGTCTGTTATTCATGGCACACTGGGGACAGTTTGAAACTCTGCCAAAGCCAGCTCCTGAATGGCCATGTGACCAGAAGTGGCAGCTGGGGAGAAGGCCCTTGGTGGCCCAACTGGCTTAAAGGGCAGAGGTGGCCAAGTGTCTGACCCTATCTCTTCTTAAGGTGTCTGCCCCATCCATGCTGCAACACAGGATTTGGCAACTCATTGAAATGAGAAATATCTGCCAAGGAAAGTGGGAACGTTCCTGGAATGGAAAGAAGACCCATGCCTAAAACATTTCTTTCATTTCAACGATTATTCATTTCAGGCAGAAGTGCAGGAAAAGGGACAACAGCTCTTTACTGGGAAATTTATAAACGAGAACAGAACAATCAACACAAAACCAGAACAGTCCCTCCCTCTCAGCGCTGTTGGTTTTTGTGGCAGCTATAACCGCGGCCAGCAGGGGGCGCTGCAGGGAGCACTCCCGGCCAGCAGGGGGCGCTGCAGGGAGCACTCCCGGCCAGCAGGGGGTGCCCCGGTCGAGCTCCATCCCTTCAGGGGCCATGGCGGCCTCAGACAGGAAGGAGGAGGAGAACCAGGGGCTCCTTTTGCAAACTCACGGGCGCCAGTCGGTCCCAGCACCACCACTGGCAATGGGCAAAAGCCACGAAAGCAGCAGGTTGCATCCTAGTGCCTAGTGGCCGCATAGCAGTGTCCCGGGACCAGGCACACGTCCTGCCCATCGCCTGCGACCTCTTTCCATGATCCCAAATGGAAAGAAGGCAGTGCCTGACCTCAGGCAGGTCTCGGGTCCACAATAGCACCTCTGGTGGCTTTACACCACAATTCCTGCAAACCCTCAGCCTTTCACTCAGGTGAGGAGTACAGGGATGCAGGAGCTTTGGGGACACCTGGAATCCAGACAGGGTCACTCCCCAGAGCTCCATGGCAGCCACGGGGCAGAGCCACTGCTCGATATTTCTATATTTTTCCTTCTTATTTGGCAGCTATAGTCTGAAACCAAATATTCCTTCCATGAGGTTCCAGAAGGCTGCAGGTTTTGTTCAAGAAGGAGGGTCCAGATCATGTTGCTGAACAGATTGTTGTTGTCTTTGCAGTACTTCCGGGGCTCTCTCAGTCCCTTACCTAGAGGAACAAAGGATCAATTGCTGCATTTCCAGACTGGTTCCCTTTCAGCTGCCCTTGCAGGGGGCTTTCCAGCCAGCTCTGCTCTGAAAACCATCAAAGGCCCTCCCAGAGCCACTGCTTCGGCTTCCTTTTGGTTTTGTGCTTCTTGCAGGGCTGAGCAAACCACAGGCAGGCCTTTTCCCCCACAGAATTCTCACCTCTGCAGCAGCTCTAAAGCTGCCAGAATCAAAACCAAGGGGGCAGGGGGGACCCTCAGGTCCTGGCTGGCCAGAGCAGGGCTGGGCAATGGCCATCCCTGTGCAGTGGGGCTGGGCCATGGCTGGGCCCCACCCTGGCATGGCCACTGGCTTCAAAGAGGAGGAGTTTGGGGGCTCCTTCTTGCCCTGGGCTCCATCCCCGAGCTGCTCTTGCTGGCTCAGATCCTGCAGGGGGCGGGCAAGAAGGGAAAAGTCTGGACCCTCCCAGAGGGTCCTGCCAAGCTGCAGGGCAGGGCCCCCTTGTCCAGCATGTTTCCCCCCTGGGACAGGATCCCCCCAGCACAGGAGCACCCTGGATGTGCCCTCTCCAAGAAAGAACCCATCCCCCGTGTGACAAAGGTGTCAAATGGCCTCTTCCTTCTGCTGCGGGAGAGACAAAGTGAAAATGCTGGGCAGGCACAGCCAGACACCCCCATCCTGCACAGCCTCCCCAGCCCTCCCTGCAGACCCCTCACCCCTGCTTCCCCCACCCTGGGCTTCCCCAAACCCCTTCCCTGCTCAGGGCCTCTCCAGGATCATCAACATCTGAACTGGGGGCTTGTGAAATTGAGAGGTAAGATGATGTAAATGGAAATGAAGAGAGGAAAAAGTCACTGGGGGTTGGTGGGAAGAGACCTAGAGCCCCTTGGAATAAGGCTGGGGTGACCCCCTTGTGGGGGGATTACTTGTGGGGTCTGTGCTGGGCCTGGGTAACCCCAAAATCTGAAGAACCCAGGGAAGGAGCTGTGACCCATCAGCCCACCCAGCAACTGCCCATCCCTGACAGCCCCATTAACCTGGGAATCCAACCCATTCCGTATGTCCCACCCTCTCTGCAAGCCCATCCCAGTGCTGACATTTCCCACTGATCTCCATGGCCCAGGTGCCCATTCCAAGGAACCCTCTCCTGTTCATTCCATCCCCTGAAATCCTCCTTCCCCCAGGACCTTGATTCTCCCAGCACCCACCATTCCCCCATGCCATGACCCCAAATCCCTGGAGCCCAGGTTCCCCTGGGACTCTCATCCCTGTGTCCCCCCAGCTCTGGGGACCCCCATTCCCATGGCACCCCTACTCCCACTGACTCCCCCTACTCAAAACCCCCATTCCCCAGGGACTGAACCCTGCCTCCCAAAACCCACTCCTGGGAATCCCATGTCCCACTTTGTCCCACCCAGCCTTGTCACCAGCCTCTGCCCAGCTTGTGGCCACCCTGCCCCCACCAAGGGCCAGCTCCATGTGGGGATGGATGTGACCTCGCTTCCTTCCCCTTCATCCGAAGAGCCGCCAGCCAGGGGAGCAGTGGCCACAGCAGTGAGTGACAGTCAGTCCACATGGCTGGGGACACTGGGATGGCTGGGAAGGTCATGCTGGTCCTGTGGGGTGAGTGCCCCAGGCACAGGGCTGAATTCCCTGGGGATGGAGGGGAGGGTGCACAGGGGTGCTGCAGGGTCCCCAGAGGACCCCAATGCCAGCAGAGCCAGTCCATGTTACCCACAGTGGACCTTGGTGGGACTGTGACTGATGTAGGGTGTCTCTGGGGACAGGAACAGGGGGCAGGAATTTGGGGATGGGGATTTGGGAGCAGGAATGTGGGGACTGGCACCTTTGGGCTCAGGTAGCTCTGGGGATAGGGACAAGGGAACTGGGATGCAGGGACAGAAGGGGACAAGAACCGTGAGGATGTGGCCGTGGGGATGGGATCATGGGCATGGGATCATGAGCTGCTGGGGGTGACCTGGGCCAGCATGGGCTGTGTCTGTGGTGTCCTTGTGCCTGGGGTGTCCACAGTGTCCCCATGTTCTGCCTCAGCCCAGGGTGGCCTTGGTGTCCCTGTTCCCAAGGTGTCTGTGCCACACGGATGTGGTGCACAGGTAGCTGAGACACAGACATGACCCCTGGCCTCTTCCAATCTTTTGGGGCCACCCCCATGCACTTTCCCACAAGAACTGATGTCCCCATAGGGACAGTTTGGAGACACCCTAACCTGGGTGCCACTGTCCCTATGGTGCCACCACTACTGAGCCCTGTCCCTTCTCCCTTCCAGTCCAAACCCTCGGCCTCTCTGGTGAGTACTCGGGGGATGCCATGGCCCCACCCTGCTGTCCCCAGCCCTGCGCTGTGGCCCTGGAAGGCTGGTTTCCACTGTCACCCGCAGGTGTCCAGACACTCCAGATCCTCGTTGAGCCCCAGTGGATACCGGCGGTGCTGTGGACCGGGTGACACTGACCTTTGAGACAGAGTAGAAATTTTCCAGGGTAGAAATCCATTTTTATTTAGGGGAAATGTACATTTTTGAATTAAGTCTGTAGCTTGCTGTTTAGTCTCACTGCCTGTTCTCTTGAAGGGCCTGTGCTTAGAGAGACTGCTTCAGCCGATAGACAAGAGATAAAGGGGGGAAGAAGAGAGCAGGCAGAGCAGGGCAACCTGACCCAAAAGTTCCTTCTGAAGAATTAGTGGCAAGTGTCACATGAAATCAATAGAATGAATATGTATGAACCTGTTGTGAAATTATATGCATATGTATTTGAGAGAGCCATAAAAAGAGACCTGAAGTTCACAGAGGTACGCATGCCTTTTGAGGGGAGTAATCCCCGCATGTGTCCAGCGCTGCAATAAACATACTGGCTTTACAACTTTCACAAGTTGTAGAGTTTTCAAACTTTTCCTCAAAACATTCTGGCGACCACGAAGAGACCATCTCTGTCCTCACAGGGCAGAAGGGATAAACGGACCCTCCTAGGCGCGCCCCGAGATCTTCCAGGAGGAGCTCCGCTCGTCTCAGCTTGCCTCCTGCGGAGACAGACAAGGACCTGCTGGTGTGCAGAGGATTCGGTATGTATTAAGAGGGCCCCGGGGGATAGGAAGGCTGAATAAGTCACTCAGAGATGTCTGAGTGCTTGGCCTTAGGCCTGGTCGATAGAGCGACTGGGAGACGAGAGTTCACTGTCCGATAGAGCGGCCGCTAGCGACCCTGGGGGTGGGTTCAAATGGACTCTGGACTCGTGTGTGTGTGTGTGTGGTGTCCAGACACTGCATCGTTGTATAGTTATGGCACTGTGTAATTAATGCTAGTGTGTTTGTAATCGTGCGAGTGCATGGTGTACAAAGGGAGTATATCTACAGTGCGGGGGGGTTTCTACCCGCGACTGACAGGGCCGAGTGGGGCCGGAGGCACCGGCCGAGGCAGGCTGTGAGGGCAGGCCCTGTGGAGAAGTGGAACAAGTGGAGAAACGTCGGTGAAGGTATTTATTGTGTTTAGAGGTAGTGATTTGTGTAGATGGAGCACATTTTAACCGTGAGTATGAGCCCAGGGAGTTCTTCTTCTGCCTGGTAGTTAGACTTGATCTCTAGAATTTTACTGTGTGCTGTTGTTTTGATTGTGTCCAGGGTGTGTGAGAACCAGAGAAAGCTGATGTAGGTAAATGCTGAAGTATTGTATGCTGTGTTGTCTGTGTTGTGTTAAGAAAAGTGAGCACTTTGAGAGATATGCCCTTTCCCAGTGAGTTTGTGTGGTTCTTCCCCCACATTGTGGTAATTTGAAACTCAAATTGTATAGCAGGGTTTGTAGAAGTTTTAGGTATTTGTTTGCAACAAGTGTAGCATTTTACACAAAAGAGCTACAGTAGGGTGATTCATGTTTAACATTAGTAAAACAAATTAAAGGAATTCCAATAATTCCCCCCCAACAATTCAAGCCCTGACTCTTGCGAATTTGAGATAAGAGAGGTGGTGTGTGTGTGTCTGTCTGTCTGTGTTTGTGGGCATATCAAACTTTTTGCTGTAACAACCACAGCCTGTTGCAAGGCAGTAAAGCGAGTGTCAGTAGATACAATGCTTGAATTAGATTGTGCAAGAAGAGAACTAGAAAATACTAGGATTTTGTAAACCAGAGTTTAGATAGAAGAGATGAATGAGTTCATTAGACTTCAGCTGGTAATACAGTAAGCTTAGACTGAGAAAACCCGACATAGAGGTTAAGTGATAAAATCCAAAGTGATAAATGCCAAAGGAATAGCCTGCAGGCAGTTCCTGGGAGCTTTTAGTGCATTGGGTCTGGCACCTTATGTGCAATGCAGAGGTGCTGATATTGCTGTTCTGTGCCTTCAGTGTAAATTGAAAGTTCCTGATCAAGCCAATTCAGAAGCTGAAATACCTGCCACCTGGAGGTCTGTTGTGAGGAAAAACTGAGAAAAGACACTGTGAGGCTTGAGTGGAAACAAGACAGTATAAGGAGAAGGAGACAATGAGAACTAACCAGAGCAAAGAAGCTCCTGACCTAGCCCCTTTGGGAGGGGCTCTTTGGGAGAAAGCTGCCAGTAGGGGCAGCTCAGAAAAGAAAAAGATTTATAAGACTTCATTGCAGTTAATGCTGTTTTGAAATGGGAAGGTAAATGAGATAGTCCCATATGTTAGTGTGTTTTTGTTTTAAGAAATCACCAAGAATGGCAAAGGGACTGTGAGATCAGACCGCCCTCAGACCCACTGGTCAGGCAAACTGAAATGCAAAGCGATTACAACTCGCAAAATGAGTACATATAATTTGTTAAAGGCTCCTCCTAAAGTAAAGGAGGATAAAGAAGACCTCTCCAAAAAAGAAGAAGACTCAAGCTCCAAAGGTATACCCATTCACACCCATCCCCCTCCTAGAAGTCCAATTTCACCCAGGACTAGGAGGGAACAGACCCCTCTGCGAGAGGCAGTGAGACCAGAAGAAAAGAAAAGGGTGGAATTTTAGTTGATACAGGAGCCATATATTCAGTTTTAAATAAAGCTTTAGTACCTGTGGAGAATGATTATGTTGTAATGTGAGGAACAACTGGCCAGACTGAGAAGGCATACTTCTGTAAACCTTCAAAGTAACATGTGTACTTAGGAGCTTTTGTATATGCCCAATTCACTGAACATTCTCAAATGAAGTAGTTACTCTGGGGGCAAATGATATAAAGATGTTAAGCTTATCATTAACAGGCATTGAAATTAAGAAAAAATTAGTAAAGAGATATTAGAGGAAGTTTTTTCAGGGTTATGGGCCTCTGCTGTACCAAAGAAAGTGAAGAATGCCCCCCCCATAGTAATCAAGCTTAAAGAAAGAAAACAACCCAGTGAGAATTAAGCAGTACTCCCTGAAAAGAAGACAGGGAAGAAATCAGCCCAAAACTTATAGTACTAGATTGAGGGCTGTCAATAAGATAATGAAGAATTTATACCCTGTGGTAGCAAATCCATATATTTTACTAACTTGCTTAACACCTGAGCTAATCTGGTTTACTGTTTTAGACCTAAGAGATGCCTTCTTTTGCCTCCCTATCCACGAAGCCAGCCAGAAAACTTTTGCACTCAAATGAGAAAGCCCTAAAAGCAGTGCAAAACCCAGCTCACATAGTCTATGTGCCTCAAGGCTTCAAATTCTCCCCCACTCTGTCTGGGGAGCAACTTGCAAAAGATCTGGAGTCCTGGGAAGCTCTACAGGAAGGGAAGCTGTTGCAGTACGTAGATGATCTTCTAATAGCCACTCAGACGAGAGAAGCATGTGTGGCCTGGACAGTAAGCCTCTTGAATTTCCTAAGACTCCAAAGATACAGAGTATCAAAGAAGAAGGCACAGGTAGTGAAACAGAAAGTAATATACCTGTGCTATGAGGTGAGTGCTGGGCAACAGACTTTAAGGCAGGCTCGCAAAGAAGCCATCTGCCAAACCCCAAAACCCCAGACAATAAAGGAACTCCCAACCTTCTTAGGCATGGCAGGGTAGTGCCAGCTGTGGATTAATAATTATGGACTGCTTGTCAAACCTCTCTATGCTCTTATTGCTAATGGAAACAGAGATCTCCAGTGGACAAAGGAAGCCACACAGGCCTTTCACCAGCTAAAGAGTGCCCTCATGTCAGGTCCAGCCCTGGGACTTCCAGATGTAAGTAAACCATTCTTTCTATTTTCCCATGAAAAACAGAGAATTGCCTTAGGAATACTGGCTCAGGACTCAGGTCCATACCGAAGGGCAGTTGCTTACTTCTCGAAGCAGCTGGATGCAACAGCCAAAAGATGGCCAGGTTGCTTCAGAGCTGTAGCAGCAGTCGTGCTGAATATTCAGAAGGCACGCAAGTTTACCATGGGACAGAAAATGACTCTGCTAGTGTCCCATACAGTGTCCACAGTACTGGAAGTAAAGGGTGGCCACTGGCTTTCACCACAGAGAGAAATACCAAGCCATCATGGTAGAGCAAGATGATGTAAAGATAGTGGTGACTAATATTGTCAACCCTGCTTCCTTTCTCAGTAGAAATCAAGGAGAAGCAGTACACCACAATTGCCTAGAGACCATTGGAGCTACCTACTCCAGCTGCCCAGATTTGAAAGACACTCCTCTGGACAATGCAGAGACCTTGTTCACTGACGAGAGCAGCTGAGTTGCCAATGGAAAGCGACATGCTGGGTACACAGTAGCCACCTGTGGAGAGGTAATAGAATCTGCACCCTTACCAACAGGCACCTCTGCGCAGAAGGCTGAGATAATTGCTCTGACCCGTGCCTTAGAAATAGCAAAAGGAAAGAGGATAAACATCTACACAGACTCGAGGTATGAATTCAGAGTTGTGCATGCACATAGAGCCATCTAGAAAGAGAGAGCACTGCTGACCTAACAGAGAAAGAACATCAAACATGCACAAGAGATAATCCAGCTGCTGGAAGCAGTTCAGCTGGCCTGAAAAGGTAGCAATTGTGCATATTAAGGCACATCAAAAAGTGAGCTCAGAATTAGAAGAAGGAAATGAGCTGGCGGATAGAGAAGCAAAGGAAGCAGCAAAAGGTGAGGTGAGCCCTAATTCCAGATAGACAAATTTCCCTTGAAAGTAAGCCAGAATATAATAAGAGAGATAGAAAATTGATTGAAGATCAAAAAAGGATGTATAACGAAGAAGGGTGGGCTGCCATTGAAAAGAAGCTGGTAATCCCTTCCCATTTCTTGTGGTCACTAGTAAGGGAAGAGCACCAGAAAGCACACTGAGGAATAGATGCCCTACACACCTACTTGATTGAAAGAATTGTTACTAGGAATTTATATGCCACTATTACTCAAGTGACCTGACAGTGTGATCTTTGCCTCCAGACTAACCCCAAAAATACCCCCAAGCCGAAACTCGGTCAGATTAGGAGAGGCCATAGGCCTGGACAGCGGTGGCAAATTGACTTTTCAAGACTCCCAAGGAAAGGGGGGTATCAGTATTTATTAGTATTGACAGACACATTTTCAGGGTGGCCAGAAGCATTCCCCACCAGAACTGTCAAAGCTCGAGAAGTTACTAGAGTGTTATTACAAGAAGTAATACCATGCTTCGGAGTTCCAGCCACAATATCCTCAGATAGAGGATCACATTTCATTTCCAAAATAGTGCAACAGATTAGTAGCTACCTGGCTACTTCACACTCTGTACCCCCCCAATCAAGAAGCCAGGTGGAGAAAATGAATCATTTGATTAAGCAGCAGATTGTAAGACTCGGGCAGGAAGTTAGTCTACCCTAGCCCCAAGCACTTCCACTAGCACTGTTGCAAATTTAAACTAAATCTAGAGCTAAAGAAAGTCTAAGTCCCTTTGAAATGCTTTATAGAACACAAAAAGAATGCCCACCACATTGGAGAGGTAACACTGGCCACCTACATGGTGGCTTTAAGCAAACAGCTCAGAAAAATTGAGAAATGTGTGGCTGGAACTCAGAGCAGGGAGTTAGATGGGCCAGTGCATAACATATAGCCTAGAGATTATGTATATGTTAAACTGCTTGCAGAAAAGACTTTGGAACCACAGTAAAGAAGACCATTCCAGGTGCTTCTCACCACCCTCACCGCAATCAAGATCAAAGAGCAGAATGCCTGGATCCATCACTCTCGAGTGAAGAAGGCCCCAGATGCCCCCTTGGAGAGTGACACCAAGAGACAATGAACTGAGACTAAAACTCACTCAAGCAAAACGAGTATATTGCAGTCAAGGGTTGTTCATACTCTCACTTACAGAATTGTTTTGTATATAATTACAATTGAAGTCTTAAAATTAGAGAGTACCTCTATTCAAAGTGATGCTGAATGGCCTTGGTCCCAGGCTTTTAATCAGTATACTAGATCCATGAGAGAACTTTCTGAGATAAAAGATTTAAACCTGTCCACTGTAGTAATTCATAGAGATCAAGTATATGAAGAGCAAGAGTAGCAAGAACAAGAACTGCAGACACTTCAAAAGAGTTGCTAATGCAAATCAACATCTCAAAAATCCAACCAGCCTGCTCCTCTTTCCTAAGAACATCCTTTGAGAGCTGCACAGCGTAGTTACAAAGACAGGTAGACCTTAAGAGCAGAATAAGAAAGGATCTAACTGGGATATTAGGAACAGGATTAGGAGTTCTAAATGGAATTGATTCAGAAATACTGATGAATAAGCTAGCCACTGCAGCAAGCAGCCTAACAAAATTGAAGCAGCATTTACAGTCATCTCTACTAGCATTAAGAACTAGCCAGTGGCAGATTTCAAAAGCACTGCCAAAGTAAGAAAAGGCCAGGGACCAAGATCACAAGTTATTAGTAGAAGTACTTAGTACAGTTCAAGATAATGTGATAATATATCTTTAGCTTTCAGTTGTATACAAGCACAGTTGCAGATGCAGGCAACAGCAGCTCTGCTCATACAAGAAGGGAGGGAAAGTAATTTTCCAGCTGAAATTCAGAAAGTTGTCTAAGATAATGCAATTTGTTATAAATGATCGAATCTGCAGCCAAATTAAAAAAAAAAAACAAACAAAGATTTATTAGATCAATAACAAAATATAATTAAAAAATTCACCACAGCCAAGACAGCATCAACTCCGGAATTTGGTGCTGGGTGAACCTGGATCCAACTGACAGAGTGCCAGCATCTCCCCAGTGGTTCACCCTGACTGTCTCATACAGCCAGCTTATATCCCCTATGTTCCGCCTGGGGCCGGAATGACAGAATGTCCTTTGTGTCCCTTCATATGTAGAGCTGGATCATAGAGATACAAAGCCAGTCCAGGTGTTCCAATGACTGTCTGAGCCCTTCCAGAATGGCCTTCTTTCGCATGTATTGCTGGGTCCATACGGATGCAAAAGTCAGTTCCGGTGTCCCTATGGCCATCTTTCACATGTAATGGAGTGGTGCCAGTATTCAAAGCATTTCTGGGAAGTCAACATTCATGGTCTGGGAAGGCTTCATTCTTAAGCTAACGGACTTGATATTATCTTTAACGTTGTCCAGGAATTACTTGAATAGAAATAGGACTCTGCTCTCAGCCAGGGTGGTCAAGTACATGAGTTGGATTCTTACAATATCTTATACACACACATATATATATACAAATAGCATGAATTAACTCTATATATGTATAACACAATTGATTTTGAAAAAAGCTTCAGTCCTGGTAAACTATAGTAAATTTCACCTATAATCCTGTTTCTAATGTAGCCTTTGTACTGTTTCTAATGTAGCCTTTGTACTGCCTTTGTACTTACCATATGTAATAGCACTGTTTATGTTATCCATCCCATCATTGCACTAAGATTAAATAATGAAAAAACAGTGCTCTACCCTTCAGAACATAGACTGTAAACACAAAAAATGAATGAAAAGTAGCAAACAGTAAACTTAGAATCCTGCATTACTAGAGAACAGCTAAGATTCATTTGTGAAAGCAGTACTATTAATGCCCAAGATGTGTGTCTGGACACTGAACAGAGTATTTGCCACTTCAAAATTCATCCAGTCACTGATCAAAAAACTGTGCTCGTATATACTGGTAAAAGGTGTGAGTGTCTAAAAACTGCTTGCACTGCTGTAAAAATTGATAAAAATGATGTTATATTAGTTAAAGTAAGTTTAAAGTTATCCTTCATTATTAATTTGAAATTAGAGAATACTACAGCGTATAGCTCTGTTAATCTCCCTATCAAATGTATGTGGTAAAGCATTGAGAGACACTTATTGTCGTGAGAGTTTGCATTAAGTAAAAGAATTTACTTATTTTCCAGGAAAGGGGGGAAATGAGACAGAGTAGAAATTTTCCAGGGTAGAAATCCATTTTGATTTAGGTGAAATGTTCATCTTTGAATTAAGTCTGTAGCTTGCTGTTTAGTCTCACTGCCTGTTCTCTTGAAGGGCCTGTGATTAGAGAGACTGCTTCAGCTGAAGGATAAGAGATAAAGGGGGTAGGAGGAGAGCAGAGAGAGCAGGGCAACCTGACCCAAGAGTTCCTTCTGAAGAATTAGTAGCAAGTGTCACATGAAATCAGTAGAATGAATATGTATGAACCTGTTGTGAAATTATATGCATATGTATTTGAGAGAGCCATAAAAAGAGACCTGAAGTTCACAGAGGTACACTTGCCTTTTGAGGGGAGTAATCCCCGCATGCGTCCAGCGCTGCAATAAACATACCGACTTTACAACTTTCACAAATTGTGGAGCTTTTTTGATCTCTTCCACAAAACAGTAGAGACACCTGTGATCTTACTGATGACCTCAGTGGGAATCTGACGCCATCCATCTTGCAACTTTTCTCCCAGGAAGTGGATCTCTCGGGCAAGTCCTTTGAGCCAGCTCCCAGCAGACTCTCGATGATTTTCTCTCCTTTCTCAAGTACTTCCATTGTCGTGTTCCCCCACACAATGATATCATCGATGTGCTGCAGATGTTCCTGAGCTTCACCCTTTTCCAGTGCAGCCTGGGTCAGTCCATGGCAGATGGTGGGGCTGTGCTTCCACCCCTGGGGCAGTCGGTTCCAGTTGTACTGCATGGCCCTCCAGGTGAAAGCAAACCGAGGCCTGCATTCTGCTGCCAGAGGAATGGAGAAAAATGCATTGGCAATGTCAATAGTGGCAGAGCACTTTGCTGCCTTCAACTCCAGCTCGTACTGGAGTTCCAGCATGTCTGGCACAGCAGATGCTGGTAATCGGCACTTGTTGCTCTTTCACCTTCTGGAGTCCTACTGCAGATGGGTTTTCTGATAGTCCAGGCAAGGTGTTCAATGGCTTCATGTTCTCAGCCTCTGCAGCACCTATGCCAAAAGCCCACCTGAGTCCTTTTGGGTCTTTGTAATAGCCATTCTGGAGGAAGCCTATGCCTCTGTTATTCTCTGTTCATGCTCTGTACATGGGGCCTCTGGGCCAATCACAATAGGATGTTTCTGCTGCTCCTTCCCAGTCAGGATCACCTGGGCTCCCAACAGGGTCAATTGCTCTGATCCCCCCATCAACCCAGCAATGGAAACAGGTTCTGCTCCCACATGTCCCAATGGCATTAGGGTACATTGCACACCAGCATCAACTAAGGCATTGTATTTTCTGTGGCTCTGATGTGCCAGGCCATTAGATCCACACATTCCAGAAGATCCGGTTTTCCCATGCCACTTCCTGGCTAGAGGCAGTGCCCTCCTAGCCCTGGTTATTATTTCTTTCCTGGGCATACACAGTAGAGGTTCCTTCAAGGGGATCTGACAGATCATACCCAGCAGCTCGGTCATGGGAGGTTGAGGCTGCCTTCCCTTTAGTGGAACTCCCTTGGTTAGTGTTTCCCTCCTTGAGTTGATGCACCCATGCTGCCAGGACAGAAGTGGATTTCCCATGCCACCTTCCCATGTCTTCCCCATGGTCATGAAAGAAGAACCACAGGTCAGCCCTTGGGGTGTAACCTCTCTCTCTAGCTGGGGGACGCTGGGCTCTGACTTTGGGGCCTGTGACTGGCACAGGTGCTGCATTGATCTTCCTCTCCTCCTCCTTCATCTCCCTCATCTCCTCTTTGATCAGGTCCTTGATCACAGCAGAGACATGAGCCTGCATTGGGCTATTGATCATACTCTCACAATTTCTAACCTTGTTGGTGACAGAACCCACTGTCTCTCAGTAGTTTTCAGCATTAATCTTTGCAGTGAAGGTGGTGTATTGGGATGGCCCCAGATTTGCCAGACTCCACAGCATTTGCCCTGTGCACCTGAGCTCATCAGGGTCATTATCATGCTGTCCATCCCTCCCAAAGAGTACCTCCAATACTGCCACTTCTCTCAGCTGTTGGATCCCTTCCTCCAGGGTCTTCCAGCACATTCTATGGTGATGCTCCTGCATTCTCTCCCTGTGGACAAACCTCTCTCTGACAGTCATGAAAAGCTGCTCTCAGAGGGAAAGGGACCATGACTCTCTTAAAAATACCTGATTCACACCTGACACCTGGGTCAATGCTCATAAATTCCTTGCCTCACCACCATCCAGTTGCACTCCTGTACCCATAAGGTCCCAGACCCGTATTAACCAGGTTGTATAAGCCTCACGTCCCCATCATACAATGTCTTTGTGCTGTTCACCCACAGGGACTTTCGTACATCAGGGACTCACTGATGATCTCAACCATTGGTTCTCCTTTGGGTTGTGAGGGCCCTCCTTTCATGTCCTTGTCTGGGTGCTCTGATTTCATCTTAGGTCTCCTTGTTTACACAGGGGCGACTGCTCCTGGCTGTGACTGCCTTTGCAGTTCAGCTGTTACCTGGACGGTTGTAACACCTCTGGGTTCCACTGCTGCACCATCAGACTCTCTTTCTTTGAGGCAGGGGGAGGGTTTCTCAACACATGGGGAAATGTACTCCCTCAGCATCTGGCCCATCTCTTTCACCAGAACCCCCACCCAATCTGGGTGGTTCATTTCTGAGGTGGGCTGTGGGGCAGGGTCAATCTCAGGGGCAGCAGCATCCTTGTCTCTGGGGTAGGTGTCAGTGTGCTTATCCAGGTTAATCTTCCCTTATCTCTGAATGCTAAATAGAACAGGCTTACCAGCAACACCAGCAACTGTATATCATTAGCATTTTGAGTTGATCTGGACCCTTTGAAAACTGGTGGGGCAAGCTCAAAGAGCTGTGTGAAGGGTTGGGAGTAAATTTCCCCCAGTGTCATTTCCTCAGCAAGTACCATTATTAAAGAAACCCCAAACCCACACAGTGTGTGATAGCTGTGAATCCATGTGCCTGCCTTCCAAAGGAAGTTAAAGATCCATGAATTCCTCACCTCATTAAGCCATAAAGCAAACTGGATAATAGCCACAGCAGCCCTATTTATGGTTAGCCTGTGTTCCCAGGGATTGCCGGGGTGCTCCTGATGGGGCAGAAGGAAGAGCTCCAGGCCCTCCCTGAGGGTGAGTGAGGGCAGCGGGCTGTCAGTGGGGGCTGGCTGGGGAGCTGCAGTGCCCGGGCAGGGAGCTGCAATCCCTGCTCCGGCAGTGGTGGGCTTCACTCCTTGTGGGGATGAGGGGTGGCGTGGCCAGAGCACACAGAGATTTCAGGGACATTGGTGAGGGGATTCATGGCCAGCACCTTGCAGCTGATCCCCTCTGCCCCTCCTCTCCTGTGGCCATGGCAAGAGCTGGGTGGGATGGCCCTGGCAGGAAGGTCTCCTTGGATTCCTGCACATCCAGGTTCTGACTGTGGCTCTGCTCCTCTCTCTTTCAGCCCTTCAAGCCCTGAGTGAAGACAACAGTCCCTCTCACATAAGCACATTTATACAGATGATTTTTGAGGGAAGAGCTGCAGAACTACTTCCATCTGCTGGCTCAGAAGAACCAGTATCTCTTGAAGACATCCAGATCCCTTGGAGGGTGAGACCACATGGAGACCAGAGGAGACCAGCTGGAGCTCCAGGGCATAGCTGATCATTGGCACAGTTGAACTTGTGGGAATCTCCCATAGCTCCTGCCTTCTCCCTCCCTGTTGACAGCTTCCTGCCTCCAGCCCTCAGACCCTGCCCATCCCCTTTCTTCCCTCCCAGCTCATCCCTTTGCTTCACCTTCCATTAATGAACAGTTTGGCTGCTTCGCTTTACCTGCATCTCTCTGGAGCTGGAGCGATGCAAATCTGGAGCCCTGGGACACACAGGCCCTTCCTGCCATTCTCTTCCATGCTGTGTTTTTTGCACAGACACAGAGGAACGAGGGTAGATCAGGCTGGAAAGGTCCCTGTGCTGGAGGTCCAGTTCCACAACACTGTGGAGCTACAGATCTTGCTGTGCACCCTGGAGCCCCTGGACTTTGGAAGAGCCAACCTGAGGATGCTCTGAACCCAGCGGTGGGGGACTCCATGGCAAGCATCCACAGAGGGCAAAGAGCTTGGAATGCTGGAGGGTTTCAAGAGCAGCTTCCTGAAAGCACAGCAGTGCTCCATCTGTGCACAGGATCAGGAAGAGGGCAGAACCAAAGACCATCTGGGCTTAACAGAGAGCTTTGGGTGTGCCTAAGAGCAAATGAAGCAGCTGCACAGTGCCTGAGACTCAGACACACCACTGTGCCAGTTCCTGGAGCGCTGTCAGGCAGTGCTGGGATCCCGGGTGTGGTTCTGGTCCCCACAAGTGAGGAATGGCAGCCCCAGGCTCAGACCCAGTCAGAAAGCCAACCAAGTGAGACCACAGGTGTAGCGGACACTGAGATGGCTAGGGCCCCGTGGAGGATGTAAGCCTGAGATAAGCAATTGCTGAGTCAGAATAGCTAAGCCTGGAGTCCTCACTTAGGTCCTCTGGCCTAGCTTATCGCTCTGTGACCCTATAGGCTAGTTTCCCTAACCCTTACAATTGGTCAGTTTTCAATCCCTCCTAACCCTATATAAGTAGCCATCCTGGCCCATTCTGGTAGAAGAGCTGCTCATCGGAACCCTTTGCGAACTCCCTGCAAATTAACCATCGTGGAATCTCCGAGGCTGCCTTCTCCTCTCTCTCCATCTGCTCTGTGGATGCCACTGAGGCCAGCATCTTAGCAAGCAAAGAGCTGAAATTATAAAAGAGCTGAAAATCACTAAGAGCTGATAATCACTGAGCTTGCTAAGATGTCAGGCTTGGGGCACTTAGGCCTCGGACACTCGGCCTGCTGAAGGCTGAGCTGCCCGGCCTGAGACTGCTCGCCTGAAGGAACCCTGGACCCGTCTCGCTATCTGGCTAGAAGAGACCCAGTGGCAGTACACAGACAGGGAGGGCAGCCTTCCAGTTTCTCTTGGGCATGGCCGCAAAACGACCCCTGCTGCTTCTTCCTCCACCTGTGTTTGGGGTGTGCTGGTGGCAGAGCCAGCCAGTTTGTGCTCTGCATTCCAAAGCCTGTTGGGAGCGGTCATGAAAAGCACTGTGTGCACAGCAGAGAGTGCTGGAAAGTTCTGGCAAGAGCGTCCTGTGGGGACAGGACTCTGGGCTCTGGCTGGGAACAGCCTGGTTTTGCTGCTGTGACCACAGGCAGAAGCTGAGGCAGGTGAAGAGGCAGCGGGCAGCTTGTGTTTGTAGAGGGCCTGGGGCTGCACCTCTGAGTCTCCACCTGGAAACACACTTGGGGGAATACCAGCTAGAGCTGGAGTGCCTGTCCTGAAAGGACCTGGAGTCATTCAGCCATGCCAGCTTTTCTCAAGAGTGTGTTGGTGTTCCCCAGGAAAGCTACACATTTGGGAAAATGCCTTTGGAGGAAAGGGGCTTGCTTCTCAAGGAAAGTGCTTCCCAGGGAGCTCCCAGTGAGGTGGGAAGGGTGATCCAGGAGCCCTAGGCCTGGCAGCCTGAGCTTGCCACCAGGGAAGGCCTTGGAGAAGATCCTCCTGAGTGCAATCCCACGGCACGTGCTGGGAACCAGGGCATCTGCTGGAGGGTGGGAAAGCTCTGCGGAGGGACAGGGACAGCTGGGGGTCCTGGTGGGGTGTTGAGGGCTTCTGGGCAGGAGTTTGGGAGGGGGGGTTGGTGTTGATGGGGTGTTGGGGAAGGAGTTGTCTGGAAGGTGAGAGGTCTAGGCTGGAATTTGAGTCACTTTGAAGGCAGCATCTGTGGTTTGGCACAGTTTTGGTTACAGAGGGCATAAAGAATATCTGTGACTCTTCCTGTTCAAGATCCTGATTCTCCTGCAGGGAACAAGAGGGGAGAGCTGTACTTTACTGGCCACTTGGATATCTGTACCAGGGGGAGGATTAGCCATTTGCCATCTACTTGTTTGTTTGGGCTACTTTTGTAACTCTGAGTGGACTTTCATTCCTTGAGAGCTTTTAATCTTTAAGAGAATTAGGATATTATCATCCTTTCATAGAAAACCGTTTGCAAACCAAAGAATTGCCTTTTTCTTGCCTCTGTGTAGTGTTACATTCTGTAAAGTGAATCTCAGTGGATGATGTTAGGGCAAATGTGTTGCTGCTTTGAGATGGGAAGCAAAATTCCAACTCTTCACTTTCTCAGGCATCCCAATGAATTTGGGAAGTTTGCAACTTTTTGAAACTACTTGAGTTGAGCAATGGGAAGTAAAGCTTTCCTGAAGTGAGGATTCTTAAACGTCAGCTTCTTCTGTGCCTTCACTGCTAAGGTGTTTTTGTGCTAAAGGAGATTATTTCAATGAGAAAATAATTTCAGCATGGAGTGAGAGCTTCTGACAGAGACCAAGTGCTGCCAGCAGTTGCTCCAGGTGCTCCTGCCAACAGCCCCTGCAGGAAGGAGCACAGCCCCCAATGCACGTGGGCTTTGGCTCCCTCTGGCACAGAAGCCCCTGGGAGCACAGGTCTCTGGGGCAGGAGATGGGCACCAGGGCTGCCAGGGCTCAGGGGGGTGGCAGGTCTGCTTGGGTGGGTGGGCCCACCTGCCCAGAGGGCTCAGGGCTCCCCAGCCCATTCCCCTGTACAGCCTGGCCCAGGTGTCTGACCAACAGAGAGTTACAGGGCCCTCTTGCTGCTCTCTTTGACAGCCCTTGCATTCAGCCCTCAAGCCTGCTGCCATGCTCCCTCACTGCCCCTCAGGGGCCTGTCCCCACAGGGCTGGGCTGCCTGGGTGCTGCTGGTGAGGGCCAGTGGGCAGAGGCAGAGCTGGCAGCCAGCTCAGATCCCCACTGCTGCCCAGGCCACGGTGCTGTGTCTGAGACCCCCCCTGAGACAGAGCTCCAACCCCACAGAGCTGCTTTGACCATGTGGAAGAGCATCATGTCCTCGCCCAGGACTGCGGAGCCGGCGCTGCTGATACTCCTGGATGTGCTGGGCAACTGGCCAGAGCACAGCACCTGCACGTCTGATGGGGACAAAACGGATGTCTTTGTCCTGGCTGTGAGTTTCTGAAACTGGCCTTTGCTGGCTCCAAGGCCGCCTCTCCAGCAGCTTTCCATCCTCCTTCCCCCACTGCATCTCCCTCCCTCAGGTGATGGGCTGAATCCTGGCCTCGGGGCAGCTTCAGGGGCACCAGGCCCCGTGCTCCCCCTGTGTCTCCCTGGGCCTCTCCCTCCTGTGCTTAGGCCCTGCCACATGGACACCTTGGCACTGAGCGCTGTCTCAGGGGACTTTGTCCTTTGCAGGCAACTGTGGTGATGTGGAAGATCCTCCAGGTGCCCGGTGTCCCACATATGGTGACCGTGTATTTCCTCCCACGTATCTGTGCATCTGCTCTTCCAAGTGTTCTTCAGCACTCTGGATATGCCAGAAGATGACAATACCTTCTGGAAGGGATGCCAGGAGCAACATGGCCTTGCCACCAGCCCCAACAGCTGCTCCATCCCACTCCTCCTATCCCTGTCATGTCCCTGGACAGGAGCCAGTGCTCCCAGCGTGACCTGGGCTTTGCTCTGCACGCAGGTTTGAAGTGCAGACCCTCAAGTCCCTGCTCTGCCGAATGCAGCATGAGGATGTGGTGGTGGCAATGGAACGCAATTGTGGCTGGGACATGCTGCTGTGTGCTGACACCCACCACTGTGCCGTGGGTCTGCTGGCCAGGTGAGACCCGCTTCTCCCCACTGCCTCTGACATTTGTGCTCTGTGCCCAGGGTGCTTCTCACAGTCCCTGTGGTCATGGGCCAGAGGGCCTTGTCACCAAGGGATGGCCAAGCAGACTGGAAAAGGCTGGGAGAGGAGGGTGCCCACAAGGAGCTGCCATCCAAATAGGCCAGGGCCCCTTGCAGGATGCTGGGGAAAGACCAGACCTCTGTGAGTCAGTCCTGACAAAAGTTTGCCCCCTGGACCACAGTCTTGGTTCCTTCTTCTCCTGCCAGGGAGATGTGCTGTGTCTTCATCCCCTTGCGTTCCCGGATCTCTCGCTACCTGCTCCGGCTGCTCAGCACACAGGAGCCACGCTGGGAGCTGCCCGCCCTGGCCTTCCTTGTGGAGGTGAGCCTGATGGCCAGCAGTGCCTTGCTCAGCTGCCTCCCAGCTCTCTGCCCTCTCGGAGCCGCAGCTCCCTGGGAGGGTGCCCGTGCCCTGTGCTGCTGCCTGGGCCAAGTCCTGTGCGGTTCTGGGATCCTGCCAGCTGGGTCTCCTGTCACTGCCCTGTGCCTTTCAGGTCCTCGCGTGCCTGGATTTGAGTGAACGTGGTGCTAATAGAGTCCTGCAAATCTTGTCAGGGAAGCTGCAGAGTGAGTGCAGGGAGAGGCGTCGCCTGGCACTCAGGGCCCTTCTCGAGCTCATTGAGGAGCCCTCCATGGTGAGAAGGGGGCAGCAGCTGAGGCTGAGCTGGGGAATGCTGTCACTTGGGTTTGGCTGGGCTTTGGGTGCCGGGGCAGCTGCTCCCAGCTCTCCTGCCTCCCTGTTCAGCTGCCCAAGTGCTTCGGGACACACCTCTGGCCTCCAGGCCCTGCAGCAGCAGGATGGCGTTTCACCAACTTGTGTTCCGCACAGACCGAAAAAATGTGGAGCCTGACTGAAAGTCTTGTGAAGCTCCTGTGGGACACAGATGGAGAGATAGTTAGCATGACAGTCAAGCTTCTCAGCTTTATCATCTTGGACAATGACATGCTGATACCCAGCCCCATCACACTGCAGCTGCTTGAGGCGCTCCTGCCACTCTTTGACCACGTAAGGCTCGCTGACCCCAGCCACGGCCACTGGCTGCTGCACAGACACTTTGTGCCCTGTGGATTGGCAGGCCTGTGCCAAGATGAGCCCCATGCACGCAATGCTGAGTTTTATTTTTCTTCCTTTCATACAGAACAATAGCCAGGTGCAGCTGCTCTCCATACTGCTCTTCCGAACATTGGTGACTCTTCCACTGGAAAAGGGAAAAAAGGCCCTGAAGACACCCTTGTGCCAGAGCCTGCTGCCACTCTTCTTCCACTGCCATAATGACAATCAGCTTGTGGCACAGGTGAGGACTCATGGGCTTCTGCTGTCCCCCTAGCAGGGGGCTCGGCTGCCTCCTGCCCTGGTGCCTGCCGGGCTGCAGCCTCCTCCAGGCCTTGGCATTGGGACACGGGTCCTGCACCCTGGGCTGTGGGGCCATCTCCCCATCTCTGCTGCTCTCCAGGCTTCTCGGGAACTGCTGTTTTGTGTGGCCAATTTCCTGAATAGGAGGGATCTTGAAAGACTGGTGAAGAACCAGAAGCTGTGGAATTTCACTGAGTGCCTGGTAAGGACAGCTTGTAAGGCCCAGCCTCAGCCTGGAGAAGGCCCCAGAGCGCGGTGCTCAGAGTGCGGGGCTGGCAGCTGTGCCCCTGCCCGCTGCTGCACCCAGAAGCCGCACGGGCTCTTCTCCAGGCTCCTGTGGGCCCGAGCCGGGGGCCGATGCAGTCCCGGCCCGGTGGGGCTGTGGGGCAGGCCGGCACCGCGGCACCCCGGGCAGCAGCCGGCCCTCTGCCCCCTCCAGAGCCCAGCGCCAGCGGCTGCTGGCCGCGCCTCAGGGCTGTGCGGGCAGGGGAGGCCGGGGCTGGGCGCAGGCAGCGCCCGTCCGAGGGGCTGAGCCCGCGCCAACCCTTCCCTCCTGCCGCTCTCTCCAGCTGGCAGAGGACAGCAGCAGAGCGGCCGAGCACCTGCGCTGGGCCCTGCCCTACCTGCAGAGCCCACAGGCGTCCCTGCAAGTGCTGGCCATCAGGTTCATGGGTGAGCCACGAGCCCGGGCTCCCTCCCCGGCCCGCCGCAGCTCGGCCCCAGCCCCGCCTGCTGCCCCGGCAGTGCCAGCCGGGCCCGGCGCCGTGGAGCCCCGCCGGGCCTCGGCGCTGCTGCCGCCCTCTGGCAGCCGTGCCCTGGGCCGGCAGCGTGCGGCAAGGGCCGGGCTGAGCCCTGCCGGGCCAGCAGGGCGTGTGGCCACAGCGCCGGCAGCGCCGCTGGCAGGGAGCTGTGCCGCTGGGGCCGTGAAAGGCTCTGTGTTCCCAGGGATGGCCGGGCAGCACCTGAAGGGGAAGAAGGAAGAGCTCTGGTTCATCTGCAACGGTGAGTGAGGGCAGCGGGCTGGCAGCGGGGGCTGGCGGGGGGAGCTGCAAGCCCTTCCCCGGCTGCGGAGGGCTCTGCTCCCTGTGCGGCCGAGGGGCGGCGTGGGCAGAGCACAGAGAGATTTCAGGGCCACCTGGGGGATTCGTGGCCAGCAGCTTCGGGCTGGTCCCGTTGGTCCCTGCTCCCTCCTGGCCATGGCTAGAGCCGGCTGGGATGGCCCTGGCAGGGGGCTCTACTCGGGTCCCCTCAGGTCCGGGATCTGACTATGGCTCTGTTCCTCTCTTTCAGCCCTTGAACACCTGACGGAGGACATCAGCAGTGCCGTGTCAGATGTGGCACTTCAAACATTGTATGTTCTCCAGTCACTACAGAGTGAGCGATCTTCTGTCTTCCAGAGGCTGCAGGATCAGCTCCTCAGGGCATGGAGGACACGGCCTCATCTGTCAGGGCTCGGCTGTCTTCCCTGCTGGAGCTCTGCAGAGAGCTGAGCCCAGAGGCTCTGTCTGCTGGGGCCACTTGAACCAGTGGGAATTTTCTATTTCTTTGAGACTGTTCTTCTTTTTGTTTTTTCTTTAGTATATAAATATAGAGTGTGTTGTAATACACAGACTCCCAGGATCTTTCTTTTGCTTCCCAGGGTCTCCAGGGCATAGGGGAAGAGGGGAAAAAGGGTGCTTGGGCTCGGCAAGCTGTCCAGGCATGCAGTGTAGCAGAGAAAATAGCCAGAAGCCTCTAGGACTTTGGTGGTTCTGCTGAAGCCTTTGTGCTGCCAACAAGCAGGTGGTGAGGGGCCAGAGCTGTGGGGATCCCTGTGAGAGCGGTGCCTGGAGATGGCCACAAGCCCTGTGCCAGGCAGGAAGCGCCATCCGTGTCCTCCTACCCGTGTGGTGCTGGTTGGATTGCTGAGGGCTCCGAGGTGCTTCTGGATGGGGCTGCTCTGGAGCTGCTGTGGGGCTGCGGCGCTGCTGCCGGGCAGGTTGGCCGGGCTGGGGGAGATCCTGAGGGGACGGGGCCATGAAGGGACGAGGGGCTGAGGGAGCCCTGACAGGACACGGCAGTGGGGAGGCACGAGGGGGATGTGTGAGGGAGTGGGAGGCTGTAACGTTGGCTGGAGGGGGAGTGGGTTGGAGACAGAGACCACTCACCCTGATGTTCATGTGGCAAACAGAGAGCATTTATTCTCAAGCCCTTCCTTCCAAAGGGCCTTTGAAAAGCCCAGTCTGGATAATTTCATTGCTCTGATCTCTATGCTTTGTCAGACTCTGGCCAGTGAAATTCTGCAGCCTTGGGGGAGATGTGACAGGGCGAGGCCCCTGTCAGTCAAACCAGGGGCTGGTGCAGTCACACAGCACTAGCCAGCCTGCACTGTGACACACGGCAACAGAGTGCAAGGCACAGCTCCGGGTGCTCCCCAGGAACCTCAGCTCTGGGAGCACTGTCTGCCCCAAGCTCCAGGGGCTGCAGTGGGAGCCTCGCTGGGCTCTGCCCTGGGGCCATCCTGCAGGGACAGCTGGAAACAGGGAGTATTCCCTTGCCACAAAGAGCCAAGCCAGGGCTGCAGGGCAGCTGCTCCAGCCTGGACTGCACTGTTGTGTGCTGTGCTCTGGGGTTGGGGCTCCATGCACAGGGCACTGGACTGGTGTGCCAGAGGAGACAGAGAAGCTTCAGCTTTGGCATCACTGAGGTGGGTGGGTGGGCTGGGAAGAGTGGGGAGACTCAAGGGGATTCAGAGAGCTCATCCTGCTGCAAGGACAAGGAAAAAGGGAAGTGGGAACTCAGCAGTGAACAGACCTGAGGGCAGGAGAGTGACTCTGAATTACACTAAAATCCCATTGACATCTGAGACATTGCTGCTTCTCAGCCAGTGACAGGAAGAATCCCCTAAGCCTGGGGCTCCCTCTTCCCTGTTGTGAGGGACATCAAGGAAGGCAACAGTGTGATGGAGACTGCAATGGGCTGGGAACTCACTGCGGGAAAAGAGGGAGCAGTTGGAAAGTAAAAGAGAACTTTTCCTGGGGGAGTGAACTGTTCATAGAAGGGCTGAGCTACAGCTTGAGCAAGCTGAGAAATGTCATATGGGGTCATCCCATTTCAAAAGTTATTGAACAAGTTTAGTTTTTGAGGGGTGTCATGTTTTCACTTGGAGGTGAACATACTGCCAACTTGAGCTGTGTTGCCAAAATGCTCAAGTGAGTCTGTGCTGCAGGTCACACCATTTCTTCTTTGGCAGATTCTGGCCCGGTGCTGAGCCCCAGCAGAGCCCTGGCAGAGCCCAGAGCAGCCTCAGCATCCGCAGAGCCCGGCTGCAAGGAGAGAAAGCAGAAACCGCCCGTCAGCTGAAGGCTCCTGTGCCCTTGTCCCAGCTGCCCGCGGTGCCCAGGCCATGCTGGCCGTGCTCAGAACGGTGCCCAGAGCTGCCCATCACTGCTGCCTTTGGCAGCAGTGCAGGAGGGCAGGACATGTGCCCAGCCTGCAGCCAGCCAGGGCACATCCACCTCCTCAGCAGCCGCCCAGAGCAGGATGCTCCTGTGCTCGCTGCCATCTCCCAGAAGCTCTGATGCAACCATGCCAAGCAGACGGGGACCCACCTCACGCCATCCCCTGCTGGAAGAAAAGCTGGTCCCAAACAATGTCCTCAGCCTTCTCCAAGGGCACGGCCCATCCATGCCACAGCTGCTCCCAAGCACTTCCAGATCCAGACTGGAGCCCACCTGGAACGCTTCCTCTAGAAAAACAAACAACCAATTATTGAAAATAGATTACAGACAAAAAGGGAAAACAAGGTAAAAAATATTATCCCTGCCAGGGGCTTGAGAAAAGTCCAACCCCTGCATGCCAGGGAAAAACCCACCCACAGGTGAGGGAAGCCCAGGCATTCTCCCTTCCCCTCTGCACTGACCCCCACAATAACGGTGATCCCAAAGCAAACAAGGGCAGTGGAGCAGCCCAAGCCCTTCCTTGCCTGCACAGCAAAGCAGCCCCTGCACAGGTTCTGGAGTCCCACCTCTGCTCCTGCCATGGGGTTTGTTTGTGTTGGGCTGGCTGCCCCAGCCCCAGCCCCAGCCCGGGGCACGGTGGGTGCTGGGGCTGTTGGCAGGGCCAGGAGCCCACTCCCATTTCATACCTTCATACCCAGCCCAGCCCATTCCCCCAGCCCTGCCAAAAGCAGCTGGGCAGCCGACTGAAGGATTAGCTGCATCTGCCCCAGCAAAGGGGGAAACTTTGGTTCCTGGCCAGGCTGTGCAATGCCCAAATCTGGGAGCATCCCCCTGCGTGTGGACTCATCTGCAATTTCGCTGTGGAGCCTGGCTTTGGAGAAGGTGCCAGAATTGAAGTCCATCATCTTCAGCTGGCCAGTGGCCAGGTCCAGGAAGAGGTTGCCATCCCTGATGTCGTCCTCGCTGTCTCCAGAAGCAGCTGGCCCACCTAGTACAGCTTCTCCAGGGGCTCCTTCTCCTTCCCTGGGGTGAGACCAGGCTCTCAGGCTGTCAGGGAACCAGGACAACCAAATCCAGTTGTTGTGCTACCGGTGCTGGGCAGAACAGCTCAGCTCCAGCACAAGGGCTGTGTGCTCCCATCTGATGAGCCCTGGGCAGTGACACAGGCAGGACAAAAAAGGACAAAAAAGTCTGGGTTCCTTTGCTTCTCATGGCCAAGGCATGTGTGGAGCTGGAACTTACCAGGGCCCTGCATCACAGTGTGCCTGTGGCTCTCTCCCTTCTTCTAGGGCAGATGAATATCCTGCATCCAAGGGTCACAGAGCAGCTCTTCTAAGGAGGGCCTTTCCACGTCCAGCATGGATAAACACCGCCTGATCAGATCTTGGCACTCTGGGCAGAGAAACCAGAAACCGCCGGTCACTTGGAGAAGGCTCCTGTTGGCTTTGCCCCACTGTTCCTGTGCCCAGCCCATGCTGGATGTGCTCAGAGCTAGGCCTAAACTTTCCCATCCATTTCCTGTTTTGGAGGAGAGCAGGACAGCAGGACATGTGCCACCTCCTCAGCAGCTGCCAGAGCGGGATGCTCACGAGCCTGCTGCTGTCTCCCAGCACTGGTATTCCCCCCATGCCCAGAGATGAGGATCTACCTTGAGAGAGCCTTTGTGGTAGTGAGAGCTGATGGTCCCAGCTGATCTTCTTTCCAGTCCTGAAGGGGTGCTCCCCACAGACCATCTGGTGCAGCAGGATGCCCAGAGACCAGATGGTTGCTGGCTTGCCATAGTACCAGCCAAAGTGGGTCCATTCTGGGGGGCTGTATGACCGTGTTCCTATGGAATACAGATGGAGTTCAGCAGGGGGATGCTGCTGCTCCCAGAGCCTGGCCCCACCCTCCCTGGGCCTGTGGGGGCTGCCCCAGTGACACACGGGGTGACCGCTGCCCTCTCGCCAGCACCTGGGACTTGTGTACAGACTTGGGGTTGGAAAGGAATCCACTGGTGTTGGAAGAGGGCAGCAGAAGCCTTGGCAAGGTCCAAGCATGACAAGGAAAAACCCACTTAGTGCTGGGGAAAAACCATGCCTTCATCCTCCCTGCCTGCATTGCCCCAAGAAACATTATGAACCCAAGACAAACCAGGTGAGTTGAGCAGTCAAAAGCCCTTTCTCACCTGCACACAAAACTGGCTGGGGCACAGGTTCTGAGAAACCCTCTCTGCTACCCCCACCCACGGGTGTTTTTGTTGCCGGCTGCCCCAGCCCCAGCCCCAGTCCTGGGCAGAGTGGTGGGCAAAGGCTGCCAGCAGGGCTGGAAGCTGGCTCCCCACTCAGCCATGCTCAAAAGCAACTCAGCCGAAGACTCAGAGCTATGAAGGGCAGCAAAAGGGAGAATCCCCGGTGCCACACCCAGCTTGGGCTGTGAGATGTTGGGCCATGAGATGCTGGGACCAGGAGCACACCCCTGCATGGGCTCACCTGCAAAGTGAATGTAGGCTGTGTCTTGAAGGTAGGTCCCGCAGCCAAAGTCAATCAATTTGGCCTGGCCTGTGGCCAGGTCAACCAGGATGTTCTCTGGTTTTATGTCTCTGTGCAGGACCCCGCAGCTGGTGCAGTGCCGCACGGCCTCCAGCACCTGGCGGAACAGCTCCCGCGCCACCTCCTCGGGCAGGAACCCCCGTGCCCGAATGAAATGCTGCAGGTCCTGAGAGCGCTCCGGCCGCTCCATCACCATCAGGATGTCGTTGGGGAGCTCACGCCATTCCAGCAGCTGGACCACACCAGGGAAGCCAGTAGACACCTTGGATAGAAGCACGATCTCCAGGGGTGCGCTGGTGCCGTCGGGCTGCGGGAGGAGCACGATGCCATCAGTGGGGCTGATGCCGTGCCGGGGCTCGGCAAGCCTCAGCCAGCCCGGGATGCTCTGCGCCCTGCGCTGGCCCCACGCCCGCTCTCCCTCCAGGCGTCCTGGCGGCTCCCACCCTGCCGGGCCTCGGCTCATCCCCGCCCGGCACGGCCCGGCTTCTCCCGCTGGCCCCGCTCACTCACCAGCTTGTCCCAATGCCGGACGCAGTAACGTGGCACCCTTTTGATGGCCACCTGCAAGCCAAGGGAAGCAGCAGGGTCAGCTCGCCGTCCGCGCTGCCCAGCCCCATCCTCTGCCCTCTTCCTCCTCCTCGTCCCCCCCTTCTCCTGCGCCCGCCGCCGGCCCCGCCGCTCACCGGGGCACCGTCCGAGAGACGCGTGGCCGCGAAGACGCTGCCGAAGCCGCCGCGCCCCAGCAGCGAGCCCACCCGGTACTGCTCCTTCAGGCCCTGCTGCGCCTTCCCTGCCGGCGGGACGCGGCTGGCAGCGCTCGGCCCGGGGCCGGCAACGGCCCCCGAGCGCCCCTCAAGGGCCCCGGGCCGGCTATCCCCGGGCGTTCGCTCCCTGCAACAGGACAGCGGCGGCTCGGGGCCGGCGGCCGCGCTGCCGAGCGGCGGAGCTCGGGCCGGGCAAGCCGCAGCGGAGGCAGCGGGAGCGGCCGCGACGACTGTGTCCTCCGCGGGCCCCGGCAGGAGGCGGGGCCGGGGCCGGGGCCGGGGCCGGGGCCGGGGCCGGGGCCGGGGCCGGGCTCGGGCCAGGCGGAGCCAAAGGGAGGCGATGCCGCCCCATCCCCAGGAACTGATGCCCGCCCAGCAGCGCCACCGCCAGTACGGCCAGAGCCGGCCGGAGGCGAGACCGCGGCGGGACGCCCGGGGCTGGGGCCGGGGCAGCCCCGCCCGGGGCCGGGGGCCGGCCGGGGGCATGGCCCGGCCGGGTATGGGGAGAGAGAGACTGGGAGAGGAGGGGCCCCCGGGGAAGGGAGACCGGGAGAGGGTGCGGGACTGCGGGAGAGGAGAGGAGAGGACAAGCAAGAATCTAAAATGTCGCTGCTATCGCTGCTGCTGCCGCTGCTGCCGCCGCCGCCGCTGCTGCTGCTGCAACTGAAGCGCCGGGGCCGTTTTTCCCCGTGTCCGTTTGTCCGTTGCCTGCTCACCCCCGCGCCCAGCCCAACGCTCCCCGGGGGCAGCCCCTGAGCCTGTCCAAACACGGGAACTTTGCCGTGTTCAGCCCAGACCCAGAGTCTGCACTCCTGCACAGCGGCACAGGAATCCCCTCGGTCGCTGCTGTGCATTGTCCCTGCTGAGGGTCAAACACTATCGGAACGCATTCCCTGAATGCAGAATTTGTACCTGACCCACAACTGCACTTACCTCTCCAGCATTGCTCTCCAAGAAAACCAGGGGAAGGCAAAGTGTGTGTAGCTCATGGTATTTGACAGTGTCTAAAACATGCTAAGTCATGGATCTTTGAGGTGTCATCCATTTGGAATTAATAGGATGGAGAATTTGTGCAAGATGGAAAAGGGGAGCATAAAAATAAATACAGTAAAATGTCTTGGATTTGTTCTCCCCATTTTAATTTCATTTCTTACAAGCTGTTTCAGTTTTCCCAGAATCTTCTCCTCAGTCCTGTTTGCTCTTTCCAAGAACCTTTCCTGGAGAACGAGGTGCAGCTTCTGTCACAAGATGTGCCACCAACTGCAGCTTCTCTTGGCTTTCCACACCGTGCGTGCAGCACGACTATTTCAGCAAAGAAAGACTAAGTTTTGAGAACTTGACAACTTGTTCTTTCTTTTCCTTGTGGGCTGGGCTGTTGTGTCATTGGTCAGGTTTTCATTGTTATTGTTCTACCCTAAGAAACCATGACGGGCTCCCAGGAATTGTTAGGGAATGCAAGCCTGACTGAATACAGAGAAAGAATCTCCAGAGCTTGCAGCCAGAAATGGAGAGCTGTGTGAAAATCATTCCATCATCCCCATGGACACCTTGAAAGTGATCTAGAAGATGAAAATGGGCTGACAGAGGGAGTTTGTTTCTTCGTTCAGTTCCGCTGCTTCTACATCTCATGCAGTGATAAAAATCAGTTCATGGAAAGCAGCAGAACAAACTGGACCTCTCAGGAGATGAGTGAAAGAATCTGTAGAGGACAAATGCAGGGAATGACCTGGTGAACTTTGTCTGTAAGAAGGGTCATTTTTCCTAATAATTTCCAATCCATTCCCTCTGCTATTTTCCTTCTTAACAAGGCCATTTTCAGCCCAGATTCCCCGTGAAATGGGAACCCTGAGCTTGTGGAAGTGCCTGAAAGATGCCCTGTTCCTCTGCAGGGAGCCTGAGGCTGAAGCAGGAGCCTGAGCCCTCCCTGGGGCAGCCTCCTCCGAGCTGGAATTTGTGCCGTGCTGGGAGAGGAGGAGGAGGAGGGGGAGAAGGCTGGCGCTGTGTGGCAGGAGCAGGAGGTTTGGGCCGCAGGACATTCCGTCTGCGCCGCTGCCCCGCAATGGGCGGCCGTGCCCGGGGCTCTGGGCCTGGCCCCGCGTGCGCTGAGCTCCGACACTGCGGGAGCTGCCCGGGCTGGGCTCAGCTTCCCGCTGGGACTGGGCAGCAGGCTGGGCTCCAGCTGGGATCAGCAGCAGCTGGGAATACCTCTGGGCATCTCCATTTGAGGCTGCTGCTCGGAAGAAACAAGGAAGGGAGTCAAGAAGTTCTGGTTTTTCTTCCTCCTGGTGGATTTTTTCATTTGATTTGACACTTGAGAGGCAATTTCTGTGATGGCCTCTGTCAGTCGATTCTATTTCAGCAGCAGCAGCAGCAACAGGGCTGTGTTTGTTCACTGCAAATGTGGCCTGTGAGGCTGCTTTATTCTCCTTGACTTTGTGCTCAGGGATTTGTGAGTATTCAAGATCTGCTCATCATGGTGCCTGCAACAAAATGCCCAAGTACCCTGTCATGAAAGCACTCTGGGAAGCACTGATCGAAAAAGGCAGTTGCCCTTTTACAGATAAAATTCAAGTGGCAAGCAGAAGAGGGACAAGAGCAGCCATGATCCCCAGATGGGATTTGTCTTTATTCTTGCAGAAACTGGACCAACATCTCGGAAACTACCAACACCATCTGGGGATCCTCCTTTTTGGGATGCATCCTGAAGAAACACTAAATCAAAATAGTGTATAGAATTTTGATGTAAAAAATGGGAATAGAAATTGCTGATGAGCAAAAAAAATTGGAATAGAAACTGTTGAGAAAGCTTCTGAGTATCCCTATAAATACCTGTAAGCCCCAAATATCAGCGTGCAGTTGGAGGGAAAACTTCCCCCACTGTACCCAGCTCTGTTTTGCTCATACTTTACCATATTAATTAATAAATTGGTTGCTGCTTGAATATTGGCCTAGTCAAGCTTCTCATTTATAACAGTTAGTGCTGATGCGCACAGTTTAGAAGTGCAATAGTTTGTTCTGCTAACAGAGTAAAAGCCCAGGAGCTCAGTGTTGTCTCAGTCCCACACTGGTATGAGGAGATGACATGTGGAGTTTAAAGAATTTTAAGGCCCAGCAGCTGAGGGATGAATCAACTACCTAAAGCCAGACTCCAGACATAACTGTTTCATTCCAGCCCTCCTGCCATGCTCTCCTGTCTGCAAAAGCCTCCACCAAGAATCCTGCAGATAAGGAGGTGAGGAAAGAACAGATTCAAGTCCCTCACGCAGAGGAGAGAGCTCAGAGACCCTCAAGGCAGAGAGATCCCTCCCTGAGCAGCCAGGCTGCCCAAACTTTCAAAATCAAAGCTCCAGTGTGCAAATCCCACAGACAGAAATAGCCACTGGCCTCTGGGTTTGCAGGTGACTGTACAAGTGTGAACCTGGAGCTGAGGGATTGGATGCTTTGCCCTCCTCAAAAATGCAAAGAGAACTGCGGTGTGAAAAAGAAAATTTGTTTATTTTCAGAAGAACAGCAACAAGAATACAGAACACTTTTACATTGTAAGAACATTTGTAACAACAACAATCCATAGAACATATATACATTTCAAAACAACAACAATCCAGAGAACCTATATACATAAGAACATATCTAGCAAAAATATATGCAATGTATTTGCAGAAGTTGAAAAAAAGCCCTAAATCCTATATCCTGAAGACAACAAAAAACTGTAAAACGTATGTACAAAAGGGTGGCATCTCTATCCGGGATGTCCATCAGTCCTGGAAGAAAAGCAAGTGCCATGGTCACTGCAGTCAGGCACAGAGGGCTCTTCCATGTGTCCCCAGGCTGGCACACGCTGGCCCAGCAGGACTCTGCTACCAGAACTGAGCCTGGCTGGGTCTGGGATGGAGCTTGTGCAGCCCAAAGCGAGCATAGGACCAGCTGGGGATGGCCTCCAGAATCCAGTGCACAGGGTGCCACGTCCCTGAGCAGGGAGCAGCCCAGCCCCAGCCTGGCAGCAGGGGACCCACTCTGCCTCTGGGGACCACATGCCTGTCCTGCTGCTGGCATTGCTCTTTATCCCAAGATCATGGCTTCTTCCTCATCTTTTTCATCAATGTCCATGTCCTCTATGTACTCTTCCATTTCCACTTCCATCTCTTCTTCCACATCCACATGCACATCGATCTCCATCTCCTCTTCTCCAGTCTCTTCTTCCTCCATTTCCACGTCCTCCACTGTATACGTCTGCATATCCACTTCCATCTTCTCCTCTCCAGTCTCTTCTTCCTCCATTTCCACGTCCTCCACTGTATAAGTCTGCATTTACACCTCCATCTCCTCCTCTCCATCGGTGACAGCCTGCAGAGGTGGCAGAACCTCAGAGTGGAGTCCCTATCCCACACCAGGCCCACAGAGCTCCAGCCCACCCGGGCAGTTGGGGATGTCCACCTCCATGGAATGCCACCATACCTTCCTCAGGACAAATGGGAGCATCCTGTAGGGATGGGTGTCAAAATCCAGGCACTAGTGAGCTTTCAGGACTAATGGGGGTAGCAGGGGGCAGGTGACAAGGAGGGTGACAGCAGTGGGCAGGAGCAGAGCGAAGGGTGCGCTGACACAACGACCAACGGCTGTCTTGGGCTCTTTGCTGGGTGCTGGCAGTTCCATTTGGAACGGGGGAGGTGACATCACAGTTCCCAGGAGTCCAGGGCCAACCTGAAGTGGACAATGGAGATCATAGAATGATGGGATCCCTGAATGGTTGGGCTTGGAAGGGACTCTGAAGACCATCTTGTTCCAAGCTGAGCAATCTTTCCCCAGACCTTGGGGGAGCCCTGTTCCCAAGGATGGGGCATCCACAGCCTCTGTGCACAGCCTGGGCCAGTGCCTCCCCACCCTCAGTGTCAAACAGCAGCTTCCTTAGATCCAGCTTCCATCAACCTCCTGCAGTTGAAAGCCATCCTCCTTGTCCTGTCCCCACAGGCCCTGTTGAACACTCTGTCCCCTTCTTCCCTGTGGGACCCTTCCAGTCCTGCAGAGCCACAGTGAGGCCCCCCCAGTGTCTCCTCTTTCCAGGCTGAGCATCCCCAGCCCCACTTGGACAGCAGTCAGTTATATCAGGGGCAGTCAAGGCTGAAGGGTAGCAAAGAGCATCAGGAACTGAGAGATGGAAGCTTTAGGCCCAGGTTTCTCCCTAAATGTACAAAATTAATAACAGTGGAGGCGAAGATGCTGAGACACTGGCTCTGTTCTTACTGGTGATTTTTTTCTTTTTCTTCTTGTCTGTCGTGCTGACCTAGGTTTTTCTGTTTGAAAGGAAGCTTGGCAAAATGTCCACTGTCTTCTCCATTTGTGAAACACTGAGCAGAGTCTGGGCAGGCTGATGATGCAGAGCAAAACCTGCAAATATACTGGTGATCCTGAGCCGAAGGATGCAGCTAAACCCAGCCAAAAGTAATTTCTGGAAAGTCGAGCCTGGTTTACATTTTCTTCAGTTTGGCTATGCCATCTTAACCAGTCATTTATATAAAAGCAAATAAAAAGCTGAAACAAAATGGACAAAATCCCAAACAAACAAACCCACGCAAAACAATCAAACTGATCAAAAACCACAAATCCCAAATAAAAACCAAAGGGAATGAGGAATTAATATAGTTGTGAGGATATCACAGCAGGCAAATGGCTGCTTCCCACAGGATCACCATAAAAAGCCACATATAACAGCTGCTCCAAAATATACCCAACAGGAGAGCTATAAAAAGTGATACATGGCACCTTTGGGGGCAGCTCCACATTAAAGTGAAGGATGAGCAGTGGTACAGATGCAGCATTCCCCACCCTCCAGGCTGCTGTTTGCTCCTGATGAAAGACCCTTGCAGGACTGTGGCCCCTCTCAGTGCTGTGTAATTTGCACAAGGATATATCTTGTCTGCTATGCAGGAGTGTTCCGAATAAACCATGCTTCTCCTGACCTTTATTGTTCTGGATTTCTACCATATGATACAAGAAACTTTGAAAAAACCAAAACACCTTGTGGGGAGGCATTTTTTCCTTTCTTCAGAGCGCCTCTTCCTTTTGTTCCCTACAGAGCCTCTCACTTCATTTCTGCTGTTTTTTGGAGCATGTGCTCACCTCTTTCCTGACCCCCTGGGCTTGTTTTGGCTCTGGCTGTCATGGACACTATTAATTGTGGGTTTTTTTCCCTCCATCTATTTCTGTCTCTTCAAGTGGTTTACCTTCATTTACCTGTTGGAGTGATGGATTTTTCTCACCTTTTATTACTTAGTGCTTTTTCTTCATTCTCTAAAACCAACTTCTCACTTGCCCTGTGGCTGTTAGATGCCATTATTAGGAGCAATAATTCTTTCTCTCCTGCTTGTCTGAGCTCTCACAGGGAGCTGAGAGCTCTTTGGGGTTCAACTTGACTCACTTCAGCGCCTTCCTTGGTGCTGCCTGTGTGCTTGGACACTTGAAGGGAATAAAGTCTCGGTGTGGAGATTACAGCTGGGAAATGATGGCTCTTTTGAAGAAGACAAGAATGCTGTTGCCAATCTTTTCCAGGATAATGAGCACCTTGTTTTGGGGAGAAACAGGCTCTGATCAGCAAAGAGGTGGCTGTTGCAGGTACTCAGGTTTGGAGGGAAGGAAGCAGCTCCTGGGAGTGATTTTGTGGGGGGCTCTAAGGTTTGTGTGGGCTCCCTGGAGCAGTGGGAACACCCCACTGGGAAATGCACATCAGGGAATGGGGGCACAAAGGGCCTGAAGTGTGACCAGCTTTGGTGAAGGTTGCCATAGGAAAAAAATATTTTTAGTGGGATTTTGGACAATTTGAGGCTCCTTCTCATGTCCTTTGCCTGATGAACATTTCCCCCTTTGCAAGAGCATGGGGAATCCTGAGCTCACACAATAAAAATCCCTGAGAATTATATAATTTTTACTATTTTTCAATGTTGTCATCCCAGCAGGAGCCAGAGTAAGAGAAGATGTGTGACCTGGCTGTTTTTAACTTTGTGACAGGAACAATGCCATGGGGCAGCTGGTGAGAGGAGCATCACTGCTCTGTCCTTACTTTTCCAGCACAACTGAGGATGATTTAAGAACCCAGGCACAGCCAAGACCTTTCCTCCTCCTGTGCTCATCAAGCAATCACTGCCTCATCACACCTCAGCTTCAAACACCTGGTTTGCATCTGGCTGACCTTGACTGCCCTCCCTGGATGGGAAGATGAAGAGGTGGAAGTGTAAAAGATTGGGATTTGATGGGTGAGCTGTTGAATAGTGGCTGGTGCAGGCTGGTTTTGGGTAAACATCGTGTGCTGTGCCATGGAGGATGAGAGTAAATGGATTAAAGAGGAGATGAAAAGGGCAAGGCACCTGGTTAAAGGCACCTGGTTAGCTCCTGTTAAAGAAAATGTTGGAAAAATAGGCATGTAAGAAATATGTCAGAGATGGTCATTAACTGCACTGCAGGGTCAGAGCTCCTTTAAGAATTGGCCATGTAGTGAATACCAGAAATTATTTGAAAAGTTCTTAAGGGCTGAGGGCTTTTACTGAATGATTGGGAGAAACAAAGGAATACTGTTTCTGGCAGAACTTCTATTATCATTTAAGCATGATCCTTCTTCTGACATAACAGCTGCTTGGAATAAAGTGAAGTATCTTCTCCATTACCCCTGGCAGGAGCTGGATAAAGCTTTCATTCAGGTAAACTTTCATCCAACATATGTCTCTAGAATAATAAATTTAATGGGAGCCATCAAACCTATTGTCTGAGTAAGGATTGTGCTTAGGGCAAGAAAAAAGAGTAATTAGGAGTGGACAAGCCATGAATTAGAGTGGGGAAATTATAATTGATGCTGGTTTAGGGGAATGTTTAACTAAGCTAAGATATAAGTCTACCTTCATTGCAGGCTAAGCTTTATAACAGAATTCTACTAGAGGAAATTTAGTAGTCCTGGGCTCCAAACAGACCTTTAGATACAAGTTTACCTCTGGTTTGAGAAAACTCAGGGCTTGAGCAGGATTTTATGGCTTTGCTCTTGACCCTTGGGCTATAAATGCTCCTGTAAAATTCATGCCAAAGTTATAGCTTCTACAAATTTCCAAGAGTTTCAAAGGAGAAAGGTCCACCTGGACTTTGGGGACAGTTTCTCAGAGCAGAACATTTCAAGTGCTATTGAACTGCATTCAATCTCCCTTTTATTGGGGCATAAATTTCACACCATGCTCTATCAGTCTGACACGTTCTTTGAGAAGAGACAAACTTTACAAGCCACTTTAAAAATAATTTCAGTGACAGGTTTGAAGCTCTGAGAATGTTAATAAACTGAAAGGGCTTTTCACCCTGCAGTAGCTCCCAAGTAATTATGATTGTCTGTAGGCAGACTAATGAAAGCAGCTGTTAACAACCTAATGACAATTTGAACCAGCCCTCTGCTCCACAGACACAGCCCTTTTCTGTCCCTGCTTTTCCTGCATCCAGTGCTTCCCAGAGAAGTTTAGTGTTGCTTGATGGTCAGGTAAAAACAGCTTTCTTTTGTAGGAGTGGTGCTGCTCTTCTCTGAGGTGGAGCTTCACCTGGGCTGCTGCCATGCTGGGCTCACCCCACAAAGTCCAGTTCTGCAGGAGCTGGGCAGCATGGAGAGCTTTGATAGCAGAGCATGGCAAAACTGGAGTGGAGGGATTCTGGCTCAGTGTGCCCCTCAGTACCAGACTGCATTAGTTATTGAAAAATCTTGAGTTCAAAGAGAAAATGTTGCTGTTTTGGCTCCAATCTTAGCTTGCTTTCAATACAGTTTTCCCTGGCACTTCAGATACTGTTTTTCTCTTGCTTTCAATAGTCTGTCATCCCAGATGACCTTTAAAGGTCCCTTCCAACCCAAACCATTCTGTAATTCTTTGGATACATGATGAATAGCAACATGTGTTTTACCCTCATTATGGATGATATTTCATCATGTCTGGCCTTTTGGGGCTCTTCTCCAGGTCCTTGGGACTACACTCACTCCTATTTGCTCTTCATTGTTTTCTTTTGCTTACCAGTGAGCATTTTCAGTTCTGCCACCCATGTTTAGAGCAAGGTTTCTGTGACTCACTGCACCAAACACCAGGTCAGTCCAAAAGAGCATTAGGAAGTATCCAGATGTATTTCCCCTTCTTCCTTCTGGGAACATGCAGCTCTTTTGAGCACTCTGGCTTTCTGAGCTCCCTCACATGTCTTGATCCTTTTCTGGATAACCAGATGGGTATGAGGATTAAATCCTGTCTCAGCTCTGAGGTCTGCCTTTTGAAAAGTCCCAGTCATCCTCTCCTACTCATCTCATCCTGGCCTTGCTGGAAATATTATCCCTTCATGGGATTGTTGTTCATCTTTGGGGCAATCTGGCACTGCTTTTCAGTGAAAGTTTTGGAGACTTTGAAGGGTTTCCTGGTGTGGGAATGACAATCCTCAGTGTTAATGCTTATGGGGGATGCAGTTGCCTGAGTTGTGAAACCTCCTGAAAAACATTGTTTGTTCTTTTTTGCTTGACTTTTCCTTGACTGTTTTCATCAACAGATTAGGAGGTTTGGGGATGTCTTTTCAAAGTGAATTTCAATGATTCTCCTGCCTGGCATTTCAAAGGGGAACAGTATTTTGGGGTTTTTTAACCAGCAGCTGCTTACAATCCAATGAGCTAACTGCCTTTAATTAACCATAATATGTTCCAGGAGAGCAGAATAACAAGGGAACAAAACCAAGGGGGCAAACTCTGTGACTGAACCTGGACTTGCCCTTTCCCAGGTGCAGGATTCTGGGCAGCCCTGTAACCCTTTGCTGGCCACTTTGAGCTCTGCCATGCAGTGCCTTGGGTTTCTGGGGAGGGCAAAGCATCCAATCCCTCAGCTCCAGGTTCACACTTGTACAGTCACCTGCAAACCCAGAGGCCAGTGGCTATTTCTGTCTGTGGGATTTGCACACTGGAGCTTTGATTTTGAAAGTTTGGGCAGCCTGGCTGCTCAGGGAGGGATCTCTCTGCCTTGAGGGTCTCTGAGCTCTCTCCTCTGCGTGAGGGGCTCGAATCTGTTCTTTCCTCACCTCCTGATCTGCAGGATTCTTGGTGGAGGCTTTTGCAGACAGGAGAGCATGGCAGGAGTGCTGGAATGAAACAGTTATGTCTGGAGTCTGGCTTTAGGTAGTTGATTCATCCCTTAGCTGCTGGGCCTTAAAATTCTTTAAACTCCACATGTCATCTCCTCATACTAGTGTGGGACTGAGACAACACTGAGCTCCTGGGCTTTTACTCTGTTAGCAGAACAAACTATTGCACTTCTAAACTGTGCACATCAGCACTGACTGTTATAAATGAGAAGCTTGACTAGGCCAATATTCAAGCAACAATCAATTTATTAATTAATATGGTAAAGTATGAGCAAAACAGAGCTGGGTACAGTGGGGGAAGTTTTCCCTCCAACTGCACGCTGATATTTGGGGCTTACAGGTATTTATAGGGATACTCAGAAGCTTTCTCAGCAGTTTCTATTCCAATTTTTTTACTCATCAGCAGTTTCTATTCCCAATTTTTACATCACAATTCTATACACTATTGTGATTTAGTTTTTCTTCAGGATGCATCCCAAAAAGGAGGATCCCCAGATGGTGTTGGTAGTTTCCAAGATGTTGGTCCAGTTTCTGCAAGAATAAAGACGAATCCCATCTGGTGAAGTCCAGCTCCCAGAATGTGGGTCCACCTTTTTAATTACAATGGCCATAAATCTCATAACAGTGATGTCCAGCTTCCGTTGGTTGAAATTTTAAATCCTTGAGATGATGTTCATCTTCCTTTCTCAAGCTGTTTTTCTTGGTTTTGTTAAGATGTGAGATTAGCACATTTCCTTTATATGTATTCCAAAGCTATAGTTTCAAGAATACAAGCAATATTCTAAAATTATACTTCAAAAGGTTATTATTGCAGCACTCTTTAAGGCCTGACTACAAGCAAAAAGCAACATCCTTAATGCTTTAATTCAAATGCTCCTAAATCAATCCAGGTTAATTGCAAACAAAGGACAGGTTCAAAGGCCTTCTTCCATGCTTGACTTTCCTCAGTTATTGTTAGAATTCGCAGCTGTCCCATGGTCGGTGTGCACACACATCGCAATCCCAAATACACACATTGCCTGTCTGTACCTGACACCAAACACAGCTTTGTATTTCACATAACCTGAGGCTTCACCCCACTCAGTACAGACATCAGGGGGGAGCTGCTTATACTGCTCATCTCTGCCCCTGGAAGAGAGGCATTCCAAGAATGAGATGCCCCATAGGATTCTGGTTGTGTGCTTTCCTCAAAAACATGGTGAGATGAGGTGTGTAGGACTCATTTCTTCAGAAGGGCAGGAGAAACCTCTGAAGGCCTCCCCTAAAGGGCCTCCTTACCCAGCAGTCTGACACAGATTTGCTTCTGAAGAGCTTTGTAATTTGTCCTTATTATGCTCTATCTGTGATTTAATGAAAGCCTCTTTCTCTACTGTAATTGAGCTCTTCATCTCATCTGAATAGCAGAGCACAATCCCTTCAGAGATGGTGTTTGAGTAACAGCCTGTTTGTGTTTCCTCTGCTGTGCTGCTGCTCATGGAGCTGCTCACTCCTCATTTAAAAGCAGAAAAGAAACAGATTTCTCTGAGTCAAAAATACATCAGTGATGCCACACAGAGTAGGTCTGAATAGAAAACTCTTCCACTGCCCAGCTGAGCAAGCAAGATCTTCCCTGGTTCTGCAAAGAATATGAAGAAGGGAGTTTGCCTTAGGGAGCACCTGAGGCCCCATACAGGTGATGCTCAGCAAGTGGCACCTGGGCATGGCAGCTGTCAGCTAAACAATTGGCTCTGGGCAGGTAAGAGTGGGCAGGAGGTAAGAGTGGAAAGTCAAAACAACAGGATGCTGAGAAACTTGTAAGAGGAATAATGACCTCACTGAAAACCCCTCCATCTTAAAGATTCAAAAAGCATTTTTACAAAAATCCACAAAAATGTCCTGATTTTTATCAGTCTGTTCTTCCTAAATAGCATTTTGCAATCAGAATTAGGAGTTGAGAGACACTCAAGAAGGCTCAGCAGAGGATTTTCCATTGGGACCTTAGTACATATCTTTACTGTGCTGTAGTTTGGAAGGAGGCCCCGAGCTCCAGCTGCAGCCTGGGGAGACCCTATAGACAGAAACACTCCCCAGAACTGCTGTGGCACTGACCCAGAACCAGAATCTGGAGGGAACTGTGTCAAATACTTCCCACTAGAAAACACTTGAAACTTGATCCACACTTCTCAGTTCAGAGCACAGGCAGTGCCAGGAGTCACCAGTTTGCTGCTGCTCTGTGCAGAACTGGTGGCTATGAGTGGCAGAGCTGTGGGGTGAACAGGCTGATGGCTTTTTGAGGCACACAGAACCTTCCATCTCTACTGCCCTGTCCCCTGCAGAGAGTGGATTTTCCTAGAGAAATACCTGGAGAGTGGGAAGCATGAAGAGAAAATCATTCCCTGCCAGTGGATGCTGTGCTTGTTGCAAACACATGAGCTACACCTGGTAGGAGTCCTTGCTGCCAATCCACAGGGATTCCAGGCTGAGATCAGCTCAGCTCTGTCATTTGCCAAGAGATTGAGGATCAGACTTTGCACCACACTTCCAGAGCTGCCCTGACCCAGCCTGCAGAGCAAGAAGGGATCAGGATCGGGTTCCAGTGCTGTTTTCAGCACTGTTTTATTCACCCTGAGGGGACAGCAGGAGGCTGCTGGCGCCTTTGCCTTGGGAATTGGAGATCATGGCTGCTCTTGTCCCTCTTCTGCTTGCCACTTGAATTTTATCTGTAAAAGGGCAACTGCCTTTTTCAATCAGTGCTTCCCAGAGACAGGGAACTTTTGTCGCAGGCACCATGATGAGCAGATCTTGAATACTCACAAATCCCTGAGCACAAAGTCAAGGAGAATAAAGCAGCCTCACAGGCCACATTTGCAGTGCACAAACAAGCACAAACAAGCCCTATTGTTGCTGCTGCTGAAATAGAATCAACTGACAGAGGCCATCACAGAAATTGCCTTTCAAGTGTCAAATCAAATGAAAAAATCCACCAGGAGGAAGAAGAGCCAGAACTTCTTGACTCCCTTCCTTGTTTCTTCCGAGCAGCAGCAGCAGCAAATGGAGATGCCCAGAGGCATTCTCAGCTGCTGCTGATCCCAGCTGGAGCCCAGCCTGCTGCCCAGTCCCAGCGGGAAGCTGAGCCCAGCCCGGGCAGCTCCCGCAGTGTCGGGAGCTCAGCGCACGCGGGGCCAGGCCCAGAGCCCCGGGCACGGCCGCCCATTGCGGGGCAGCGGCGCAGACGGAATGTCCTGCGGCCCAAACCTCCTGCTCCTGCCACGCAGCGCCAGCCTTCTCCCCCTCCTCCTCCTCCTCTCCCAGCACGGCACAAATTCCAGCTCGGAGGAGGCTGCCCCAGGGAGGGCTCAGGCTCCTGCTTCAGCCTCAGGCTCCCTGCAGAGGAACAGGGCATCTTTCAATCACTTCCACAAGCTCAGGGTTCCCATTTCATGGGGAATCTGGGCTGAAAATCGCCTTGTTAAGAAGGAAAATAGCAGAGGGAATGGATTGGAAATTATTAGGAAAAATGACCCTTCTTACAGACAAAGTTCACCAGGTCATTCCCTGCATTTGTCCTCTACAGATTCTTTCACTCATCTCCTGAGAGGTCCAGTTTGTTCTGCTGCTTTCCATGAACTGATTTTTATCAGTGCATGAGATGTAGAAGCAGCGGAACTGAACGAAGAAACAAACTCCATCTGTCAGCCCATTTTCATCTTCTAGATCGCTTTCAAGGTGTCCATGGGGATGATGGAATGATTATCACACAGCTCTCCATTTCTGGCTGCAAGCTCTGGAGATTCTCTCTCGGCATTCAGTCAGGCTTGCATTCCCTAACAATTCCTGGGAGCCCGTCATGGTTTCTTAGGGTAGAACAAAAACAATGAAAATTTCACCAATGGCACAACAGCCCAGCCCACAAGGAAAAGAAAGAACAAGTTGTCAACTTCTCAAACCTTAGTCTTTCTTTGCTGAAAGAGTCGTGCTGCACGCACGGTGTGGAAAGCCAAGAGAAGCTGCAGTTGGTGGCACATCTTGTGACAGAAGCTGCACCTCGTTCTCCAGGAAAGGTTCTTGGAAAGAGCAAACAGGACTGAGGAGAAGATTCTGGGAAAACTGAAACAGCTTGTAAGAAATGAAATTAAAATGGGGAGAACAAATCCAAGACATTTTACTGTATTTATTTTTATGCTCCCCTTCTCCATCTTGCACTAATTCTCCATCCCATTAATTCCAAATGGATCTCACCTCAAAGATCCATGGCTTACCATGTTTTAGACACTGTCAAATACCATGAGCTACACACACTTTGCCTTCCCCTGGTTTTCTTGGAGAGCAATGCTGGAGAGGTAAGTGCAGTTGTGGGTCAGGTACAAATTCTGCATTCAGGGAATGCGTTCCGATAGTGTTTGACCCTCAGCAGGGACAATGCACAGCAGCGACCGAGGGGATTCCTGTGCCGCTGTGCAGGAGTGCAGACTCTGGGTCTGGGCTGAACACGGCAAAGTTCCCGTGTTTGGACAGGCTCAGGGGCTGCCCCCGGGGAGCGTTGGGCTGGGCGCGGAGGTGAGCAGGCAACGGACAAACGGACACGGGGAAAAACGGCCCCGGCGCTTCAGTTGCAGCAGCAGCAGCGGCGGCGGCGGCAGCAGCGGCAGCAGCAGCGATAGCAGCGACATTTTAGATTCTTGCTTGTCCTCTCCTCTCCTCTCCCGCAGTCCCGCACCCTCTCCCGGTCTCCCTTCCCCGGGGGCCCCTCCTCTCCCAGTCTCTCTCTCCCCATACCCGGCCGGGCCATGCCCCCGGCCGGCCCCCGGCCCCGGGCGGGGCTGCCCCGGCCCCAGCCCCGGGCGTCCCGCCGCGGTCTCGCCTCCGGCCGGCTCTGGCCGTACTGGCGGTGGCGCTGCTGGGCGGGCATCAGTGCCTGGGGCTGCGGCGGCATCGCCTCCCTTTGGCTCCGCCCGGCCCCAACCCGGCCCCGGCCCCGGCCCCGGCCCTGGCCCCGGCCCCATCACCGGCCCCGACCCCGGCCCCGGCCCCTGCCCCGGCTCCTGCCGGGGCCCGCGGAGGACACAGGCGGCGCGGCCGCTCCCGCCGCCTCCGCTGCGGCTTGCCCGGCCCGAGCTCCGCCGCTCGGCAGCGCGGCCGCCGGCCCCGAGCCGCCGCTGTCCTGTTGCAGGGAGCGAACGCCCGGGGATAGCCGGCCCGGGGCCCTTGAGGGGCGCTCGGGGGCCGTTGCCGGCCCCGGGCCGAGCGCTGCCAGCCGCGTCCCGCCGGCAGGGAAGGCGCAGCAGGGCCTGAAGCAGCAGTACCGGCTGGGCTCGCTGCTGGGGCGCGGCGGCTTCGGCAGCGTCTTCGCGGCCACGCGTCTCTCGGACGGTGCCCCGGTGAGCGGCGGGGCCGGCGGCGGGCGCAGGAGAAGGGGGGTACGAGGAGGAGGAAGAGGGCAGAGGATGGGGCTGGGCAGGGAGGACGGCGAGCTGAACCCACTGCTTCCCTTGGCTTGCAGGTGGCCATCAAAAGGGTGCCACGGAACTGCGTCCGGCATTGGGACAAGCTGGTGAGTGAGCGGGGCCAGCGGGAGAAGCCGGGCCATGCCGGGCGGGGATGAGTTGAGGCCCGGCAGGGTGGGAGCCACCAGGACGCCTCGAGGGAGAGCGGGCGTGGGGCCAGCGCAAGGCGCAGAGCATCCCGGGCTGGCTGAGGCTTGCCGAGCCCCGGCACGGCATCAGCCCCACTGACGGCATCGTGCTCCTCCCGCAGCCCGACGGCACCAGCGCACCCCTGGAGATCGTGCTGCTGGCCAAGGTGTCCACTGGCTTCCCTGGTGTGGTCCAGCTGCTGGAATGGCGTGAGCTCCCCAACGACATCCTGATGGTGATGGAGCGGCCGGAGCGCTCTCAGGACCTGAAGCATTTCATTCGGGCACGGGGGTTCCTGCCCGAGGAAGTGGCGCGGGAGCTGTTCCGCCAGGTGCTGGAGGCCGTGCGGCACTGCACCAGCTGCGGGGTCCTGCACAGAGACATAAAACCAGAGAACATCCTGATTGACCTGGCCACAGGGCAGGCCAAATTGATTGACTTTGGCTGTGGCACCTACCTGCAAGACACAGCCTACATTCACTTTGCAGGTGAGCCCATGCAGGGGTGTGCTCCTGGTCCCAGCATCTCATGGCCCAACATCTCACAGCCCAAGCTGGGTGTGGCACCGGGGATTCTCCCTTTTGCTGCCCTGCATAGCTCTGAGTCTTCGGCTAAGTTGCTTTTGAGCATGGCTGAGTGGGGAGCCAGCTTCCAGCCCTGCTGGCAGCCTTTGCCCACCACTCTGCCCAGGACTGGGGCTGGGGCTGGGGCAGCCGGCAACAAAAACACCCGTGGGTAGGGGTAGCAGAGAGGGTTTGCCAGAACCTGTGCCCCAGCCAGTTTTGTGTGCAGGTGAGAAAGGGCTTTTGACTGCTCAACTCACCTGGTTTGTCTTGGGTTCTTGTTTCTTGGGGCAATGCAGGCAGGGAGGATGAAGGCATGGTTTTTCCCCAGCACTAAGTGGGTTTTTCCTTGTCATGGTGTGACCTTGCCAAGGCTTCTGCTGCCCTCTAACAACACCAGTGGATTCCTTTCCAACCCGAAGTCTGTACACAAGTCCCAGGTGCTGGCGAGAGGGCAGCGGTCACCCCGTGTGTCACTGGGGCAGCCCCCACAGGCCCAGGGAGGGTGGGGCCAGGCTCTGGGAGCAGCAGCATCCCCCTGCTGAACTCCATCTGTATTCCATAGGAACACGGTCATACAGCCCCCCAGAATGGACCCACTTTGGCTGGTACTATGGCAAGCCAGCTACCATCTGGTCTCTGGGCATCCTGCTGCACCAGATGGTCTGTGGGGAGCACCCCTTCAGGACTGGAAAGAAGATCAGCTGGGACCATCAGCTCTCACTGCCACAAAGGCTCTCTCAAGGTAGATCCTCATCTCTGGGCATGGGGGGAATACCAGTGCTGGGAGACAGCAGCGGGCTCGTGAGCATCCCGCTCTGGCAGCTGCTGAGGAGGTGGCACATGTCCTGCTCTCCTGCTCTCCTCCAAAACAGGGAATGGATGGGAAAGTTTAGGCCCAGCTCTGAGCACATCCAGCATGGGCTGGGCACGGGAACAGTGGGGCAAAGCCAACAGGAGCCTTCTCCAAGTGACCAGCGGTTTCTGGTTTCTCTGCCCAGAGTGCCAAGATCTGATCAGGCGGTGTTTATCCATGCTGGACGTGGAAAGGCCCTCCTTAGAAGAGCTGCTCTGTGACCCTTGGATGCAGGATATTCATCTGCTCTAGAAGAAGGGAGAGAGCCACAGGCACACTGTGATGCAGGGCCCTGGTAAGTTCCAGCTCCACACATGCCTTGGCCATGAGTAGCAAAGGAACCCAGACTTTTTTGTCCTTTTTTGTCCTGCCTGTGTCACTGCCCAGGGCTCATCAGATGGGAGCACACAGCCCTTGTGCTGGAGCTGAGCTGTTCTGCCCAGCACCGGTAGCACAACAACTGGATTTGGTTGTCCTGGTTCCCTGACAGCTGGGGCCCTGGCCAGAACCCTAAGAGCCTGGTCTCACCCCAGGGAAGGAGAAGGAGCCCCTGGAGAAGCTGTACTAGGTGGGCCAGCTGCTTCTGGAGACAGCGAGGACGACATCAGGGATGGCAACCTCTTCGTGGACCTGGCCACTGGCCAGCTGAAGATGATGGACTTCAATTCTGGCACCTTCTCCAAAGCCAGGCTCCACAGCGAAATTGCAGATGAGTCCACACGCAGGGGGATGCTCCCAGATTTGGGCATTGCACAGCCTGGCCAGGAACCAAAGTTTCCCCCTTTGCTGGGGCAGATGCAGCTAATCCTTCAGTCGGCTGCCCAGCTGCTTTTGGCAGGGCTGGGGGAATGGGCTGGGCTGGGTATGAAATGGGAGTGGGCTCCTGGCCCTGCCAACAGCCCCCAGCACCCACCGTGCCCCGGGCTGGGGCTGGGGCAGCCAGCCCAACACAAACAAACCCCATGGCAGGAGCAGAGGTGGGAATCCAGAACCTGTGCAGGGGCTGCTTTGCTGTGCAGGCAAGGAAGGGCTTGGGCTGCTCCACTGCCCTTGTTTGCTTTGGGATCACCGTTATTGTGGGGGTCAGTGCAGAGGGGAAGGGAGAATGCCTGGGCTTCCCTCACCTGTGGGTGGGTTTTTCCCTGGCATGCAGGGGTTGGACTTTTCTCAAGCCCCTGGCAGAGATAAGATTTTTTACCTTGTTTTCCCTTTTTGTCTGTAATCTATTTTCAATAATTGGTTGTTTGTTTTTCTAGAGGAAGCGTTCCAGGTGGGCTCCAGTCTGGATCAGGAAGTGCTTGGGATCATCTGTGGCATGGATGGGCCGTGTCCTTGGAGAAGGCTGAGGACATCGTTTGGGACCAGCTTTTCTTCCAGCAGGGGATGGCGTGAGGTGGGTCCCCATCTGCTTGGCATGGTGGCATCAGAGCTTCTGGGAGATGGCAGCGAGCTCAGGAGCATCCTGCTCTGGGCGGCTGCTGAGGAGGTGGATGTGCCCTGGCTGGCTGCAGGCTGGGCACATGTCCTGCCCTCCTGCTCTGCTGCCAAAGGCAGCAGTGATGGGCAGCTCTGGGCACCGCTCTGAGCACAGCCAGCATGGCCTGGGCACAGGCGGCTGGGACAAGGGCACAGGAGCCTTCAGCTGACGGGCGGTTTCTGCTTTCTCTCCTTGCAGCCGGGCTCTGCGGATGCTGAGGCTGCTCTGGGCTCTGCCAGGGCTCTGCTGGGGCTCAGCACCGGGCCAGAATCTGCCAAAGAAGAAATGGTGTGACCTGCAGCACAGACTCACTTGAGCATTTTGGCAACACAGCTCAAGTTGGCAGTGTGTTCACCTCCAAGTGAAAACATGACACCCCTCAAAAACTAAACTTGTTCAATAACTTTTGAAATGGGATGACCCCAAATGACATTTCTCAGCTTGCTCAAGCTGTAGCTCAGCCCTTCTATGAACAGTTCACTCCCCCAGGAAAAGTTCTCTTTTACTTTCCAACTGCTCCCTCTTTTCCCGCAGTGAGTTCCCAGCCCATTGCAGTCTCCATCACACTGTTGCCTTCCTTGATGTCCCTCACAAAAGGGAAGAGGGAGCCCCAGGCTTAGGGGATTCTTCCTGTCACTGGCTGAGAAGCAGCAATGTCTCAGATGTCAATGGGATTTTAGTGTAATTCAGAGTCACTCTCCTGCCCTCAGGTCTGTTCACTGCTGAGTTCCCACTTCCCTTTTTCCTTGTCCTTGCAGCAGGATGAGCTCTCTGAATCCCCTTGAGTCTCCCCACTCTTCCCAGCCCACCCACCCACCTCAGTGATGCCAAAGCTGAAGCTTCTCTGTCTCCTCTGGCACACCAGTCCAGCCCTGTGCAGGGAGCCCCAACCCCAGAGCACAGCACACAACAGTGCAGTTTGGGCTGGAGCAGCTGCCCCTCAGCCCTGGCTTGGCTCTTTGTGGCAAGGGAATGCTCCCTGTTTCCAGCTGTCCCTGCAGGACGGCCCCAGGGCAGAGCTAAGCGGGGCTCCCACTGCAGCCCCTGGAGCTTGGGGCAGACAGTGCTCCCAGAGCTGAGGTTCCTGGGGAGCACCCGGAGCTGTGCCTTGCACTCTGTTGCCGTGTGTCACAGTGCAGGCTGGCTAGTGCTGTGTGACTGCACCAGCCCCTGGTTTGACTGACAGGGGCCTCGCCCTGTCACATCTCCCCCAAGGCTGCAGAATTTCACTGGCCAGAGTCTGACAAAGCATAGAGATCAGAGCAATGAAATTATCCAGACTGGGCTTTTCAAAGGCCCTTTGGAAGGAAGGGCTTGAGAATAAATGCTCTCTGTTTGCCACATGAACATCAGGGTGAGTGGTCTCTTTGTCTCCAACTCACTCCCCCTCCAGCCAATGTTACAGCCTCCCACTCCCTCACACATCCCCCTCGTGCCTTCCCACTGCCGTGTCCTGTCAGGGCTCCCTCAGCCCCTCGTCCCTTCATGCCCTCGTCCCCTCAGGGTCTCCCCCAGCCCGGCCAACCTGCCCAGCAGCAGCGCCGCAGCCCCACAGCAGCTCCAGAGCAGCCCCATCCAGAGGCACCTCGGAGCCCTCAGCAATCCAACCAGCACCACACGGGTAGGAGGACACGGATGGCGCTTCCTGCCTGGCACAGGGCTTGTGGCCATCTCCAGGCACCGCTCTCACAGGGATCCCCACAGCTCTGGCCCCTGACCACCTGCTTGTTGGCAGCACAAAGGCTTCAGCAGAACCACCAAAATCCTAGAGGCTTCTGGCTATTTTCTCTGCTACACTGCATGCCTGGACAGCTTGCCGAGCCCAAGCACCCTTTTTCCCCTCTTCCCCTATGCCCTGGAGACCCTGGGAAGCAAAAGAAAGATCCTGGGAGTCTGTGTATTACAACACACTCTATATACTAAAGAAAAAACAAAAAGAAGAACAGTCTCAAAGAAATAGAAAATTCCCACTGGTTCAAGTGGCCCCAGCAGACACAACCTCTGGGCTCAGCTCTCTGCAGAGCTCCAGCAGGGCAGACAGCCGAGCCCTGACAGATGAGGCCATGTCCTCCATGCCCTGAGGAGCTGATCCTGCAGCCTCTGGAAGAGAGAAGATCGCTCACTCTGTAGTGACTGGAGAACATACAATGTTTGAAGTGCCACAACTGACACAGCACTGCTGGTGTCCTCTGTCAGGTCTTCAAGGGCTGAAAGAGAGGAACAGAGCCATAGTCAGATCCCGGACCTGAGGGGACCCGAGTAGAGCCCCCTGCCAGGGCCATCCCAGCCGGCTCTAGCCATGGCCAGGAGGGAGCAGGGACCAACAGGACCAGCCCGAAGCTGCTGGCCACGAATCCCCCAGGTGGCCCTGAAATCTCTGTGTGCTCTGCCCACGCCGCCCCTCGGCCGCACAGGGAGCAGAGCCCTCCGCAGCCGGGGAAGAGCTCGCAGCTCCCCCCGCCAGCCCCTGCTGCCAGCCCGCTGCCCTCACTCACTGTAGCAGATGAACCGGAGCTCTTCCTTCTTCCCCCTCAGGTGCTGCCCGGCCATCCCTGGGAACACAGAGCCTTTCACGGCCCCAGCGGCACAGCTCCCTGCCAGCGGCGCTGCCGGCGCTGTGGCCACACGCCCTGCTGGCCCGGCAGGGCTCAGCCCGGCCCTTGCCGCACGCTGCCGGCCCAGGGCACGGCTGCCAGAGGGCGGCAGCAGCGCCGGGGCCGGGCGGGGCTCCACGGCGCCGGGCCCGGCTGGCGCTGCCGGGGCAGCAGGCGGGGCTGGGGCCGAGCTGCGGCGGGCCGGGGAGGGAGCCCGGGCTCGTGGCTCACCCATGAACCTGATGGCCAGCACTTGCAGGGACTCCTGTGGGCACTGCCGGTATGGCAGGGCCCAGCGCAGGTGCTCGGCCGCTCTGCTGCTGTCCTCTACCAGCTGGAGAGAGCGGCAGGAGGGAAGGGTTGGCGCGGGCTCAGCCCCTCGGACGGGCGCTGCCTGCGCCAGCCCCGGCCTCCCCTGCCCGCACAGCCCTGAGGCGCGGCCAGCAGCCGCTGGCGCCGGGCTCTGGAGGGGGCAGAGGGCCGGCTGCTGCCCGAGGAGCCGCGGTGCCGGCCTGCCCCACAGCCCCACCGGGCCGGGACCGCATCGGCCCCTGGCTCGGGCCCACCGGAGCCTGGAGAAGAGCCCGTGCGGCCTCTGGGTGCAGCAGCGGGCAGGGGCACAGCTGCCAGCCCCGCACTCTGAGCACCACGCTCCGGGGGCTTCTCCAGGCTGAGGCTGGGCCTTACAAGCTGTCCTTACCAGGCACTCAGTGAAATTCCACAGCTTCTGGTTCTTCACCAGTCTTTCAAGATCCCTCCTATTCAGGAACTTGGCCACACAAAACAGCAGTTCCCGAGAAGCCTGGAGAGCAGCAGAGATGGGGAGATGGCCCCACAGCCCAGAGTGCAGGACCCGTGTCCCTGTGCCAAGGCCTGGAGGAGGCTGCAGCCCGGCAGGCGCCAGTGCAGGAGGCAGCCGAGCCCACTGCTAGGGGGACAGCAGCAGCCATTGAGTCCTCACCTGTGCCACAAGCTGATTGCCATCATGGCAGTGGAAGAAGAGTGGCAGCAGGCTCTGGCACAAGGGTGTCTTCAGGGCCTTTTTTCCCTTTTCCAGTGGAAGAGTCACCAATGTTCGGAAGAGCAGTATGGAGAGCAGCTGCACCTGGCTAATGTTCTGTATGAAAGGAAGAAAAATGAAACTCAGCATTGCGTGCATGGGGCTCATCTTGGCACAGGCTTCCAATCCACAGGGCACAAAGTGTCTGTGCAGCAGCCAGTGACCGTGGCTGGGGGCAGCGAGCCTTACGTGGTCAAAGAGTGGCAGGAGCGCCTCAAGCAGCTGCAGTGTGATGGGGCTGGGTATCAGCATGTCATTGTCCAAGATGATAAAGCTGAGAAGCTTGACTGTCATGCTAACTATCTCTCCATCTGTGTCCCACAGGAGCTTCACAAGACTTTCAGTCAGGCTCCACATTTTTTCAGTCTGTGCGGAACACAAGTTGGTGAAACGCCATCCTGCTGCTGCAGGGCCTGGAGGCCAGAGGTGTGTCCCGAAGCACTTGGGCAGCTGAACAGGGAGGCAGGAGAGCTGGGAGCAGCTGCCCCGGCACCCAAAGCCCAGCCAAACCCAAGTGACTGCATTCCCCAGCTCAGCCTCAGCCGCTGCCCCCTTCTCACCATGGAGGGCTCCTCAATGAGCTCGAGAAGGGCCCTGAGTGCCAGGCGATGCCTCTCCCTGCACTCGCTCTGCAGCTGCCTTGACAAGACTTGCAGGACTCTATTAGCACCACGTTCACTCAAATCCAGGCACACGAGGACCTGAAAGGCACAGGGCAGTGACAGGAGACCTGGCTGGCAGGATCCCAGAACCGCACAGGACTGGGCCCAGGCAGCAGCACAGGGCACGGGCACCGTCCCAGGGAGCTGCGGCTCCGAGAGGGCAGAGAGCTGGGAGGCAGCTGAGCGAGGCAGCGCTGGCCATCAGGCTCACCTCCACAAGGAAGGCCAGGGCGGGCAGCTCCCAGCGTGGCTCCTGTGTGCTGAGCAGCCGGAGCAGGTAGCGAGCAATGCGGGAACACAAGGGGATGAAGACACAGCACATCTCCCTGGCAGGAGAAGAAGGAACCAAGAATGTGGTCCAGGGGGCAAACTTTTGTCAGGACTGACTCACAGAGGTCTGGTCTTTCCCCAGCATCCTGCAAGGGGCCCTGGCCTATTTGGGAGGCAGCTCCTTGTGGGCACCCTCCTCTCCCAGCCTTTTCCAGTCTGCATGCCATCCCTTGGTGACAAGGCCCTCTGGCCCATGACCACAGGGACTGTGAGAAGCACCCTGGGCACAGAGCACAAATGTCAGAGGCAGTGGGGAGAAGGGGGTCTCACCTGGCCAGCAGACCCACGGCATAGTGGTGGGTGTCAGCGCACAGCAGCATGTCCCAGCCACAATTGCGTTCCATTGCCACCACCACATCCTCCTGCTGCATTTTGCAGAGCAGGGACTTGAGGGTCTGCACTGCAAACCTGCGTGCAGAGCAAAGCCCAGGTCACGCTGGGAGCACTGGCTCCTGTCTAGGGACATGACAGGGATAGGAGGAGTGGGATGGAGCCCCTGTTAGGGCTGGTGGCAAGGCCATGCTCTTCCTGGCATCCCTTCCAGAAGGTATCGACATCTTCTGGCATATCCAGAGTGCTGAAGAACACTTGGAAGAGCAGATGCACAGATACGTGGGAGGAAATACACCGTCACCATATGTGGGACACCAGGCACCTGGAGGATCTTCCACATCACCACAGTTGCCTGCAAAGGACAAAGCTCCCCAAGACTGTGCTCAGTGCCGAGGTGTCCATGTGGCAGGGCCTAAGCAAAGGAGGGAGAGGCCCAGGGAGACACAGGGGGAGCACCGGGCCTGGTGCCCCTGAAGCTGCCCCGAGGCCAGGATTCAGCCCAGCTCCTGAGGGAGGGAGATGCAGTGGGGGAAGGAGGATGGAAAGCTGCTGGAGAGGTGGCCTTGGAGCCAGCAAAGGCCAGTTTCAGAAACTCACAGCCAGGACAAAGACATCCGTTTTGTCCCCATCAGACGTGCAGGTGCTGTGCTCTGGCCAGTTGCCCAGCACATCCAGGAGTATCAGCAGCGCCGGCTCCGCAGTCCTGGGCGAGGACATGATGCTCTTCCACATGGTCAAAGCAGCTCTGTGGGGTTAGAGCTCTGTCTCAAGGGGGGTCTCAGACACAGCACCGTGGCCTGGGCAGCAGTGGGGATCTGAGCTGGCTGCCAGCTCTGCCTCTGCCCACTGGCCCTCACCAGCAGCACCCAGGCAGCCCAGCCCTAAGGGGACAGGCCCCTGAGGGGCAGTGAGGGAGCATGGCAGCAGGCTCGGGGGCTGAATGCAAGGGCTGGCAAAGAGAGCAGCCAGAGGGCCCTGTAACTCTCTGTTGGTCAGACACCTGGGCCAGGCTGTAGAGGGGAATGGGCTGGGGAGCCCTGAGCCCTCTGGGCAGGTGGGCCCACCCACCCAAGCAGACCTGCCACCCCCCTGAGCCCTGGCAGCGCTGGTGCCCATCTCCTGCCCCAGAGACCTGTGCTCCCAGGGGCTTCTGTGCCAGAGGGAGCCAAACCCCACGTGCATTGGGGGCTCTGCTCCTTCCTGCAGGGGCTGTTGGCAGGAGCACCTGGAGCAACTGCTGGCAGCACTTGGTCTCTGTCAGAAGCTCTCACTCCATACTGAAATTATTTTCTCATTGAAATAATCTCCTTTAGCACAAAAACACCTTAGCAGTGAAGGCACAGAAGAATCTGGCGTTTAAGAATCCTCACTTCAGGAAAGCTTTACTTCCCATTGCTCAACTCAAGTAGTTCCAAAAAGTTGCAAACTTCCCAAATTCATTGGGATGGCCTGAGAAAGTGAAGAGTTGGAATTTTGCTTCCCATCTCAAAGCAGCAACACATTTGCCCTAACATCATCCACTGAGATTCACTTTACAGAATGTAACACTACACAGAGGCAAGAAAAAGGCAATTCTTTGGTTTGCAAACGGTTTTCTATGAAAGGATGATAATATCCTAATTCTCTTAAAGATTAAAAGCTCTCAAGAAATGAAAGTCCACTCAGAGTTACAAAAGTAGCCCAAACAAACAAGTAGATGGCAAATGGCTAATCCTCCCCCTGGTACAGATATCCAAGTGGCCAGTAAAGTACAGCTCTCCCCTCTTGTTCCCTGCAGGAGAATCAGGATCTTGAACGGGAAGAGTCACAGATATTCTTTCTGCCCTCTGTAACCAAAACTGTGCCAAACCACAGATGCTGCCTTCAAAGTGACTCAAATTCCAGCCTAGACCTCTCACCTTCCAGACAACTCCTTCCCCAACACCCCATCAACACCAACCCCACCCACAAACTCCTGCCCAGAAGCCCTCAACAACCCACCAGGACCCCCAGCTGTCCCTGTCCCTCCTCAGAGCTTTCCCACCCTCCAGCAGATGCCCTGGTTCCCGGCACGTGCCATGGGATTGCACTCAGGAGGATCTGCTCCAAGGCCTTCCCCGGTGGCAAGCTCAGGCTGCCAGGCCTAGGGCTCCTGGATCACCCTTCCCACCTCCCTAGGAGCTCCCTGGGAAGCACTTTCCTTGAGAAGCAAGCCCCTTTCCTCCAAAGGCATTTTCCCAAATGTGTAGCTTTCCTGGGGAACACCAACACACTCTTGAGAAAAGCTGGCAAGGCTGAATGACTCCAGGTCCTTTCAGGACAGGCACTCCAGCTCTAGCTGGTATTCCCCCAAGTGTGTTTCCAGGTGGAGGCTCAGAGGTGCAGCCCCAGGCCCTCTACAAACACAAGCTGCCCGCTGCCTCTTCACCTGCCTCAGCTTCTGCCTGCGGTCACAGCAGCAAAACCAGGCTGTTCCCAGCCAGAGCCCAGAGCCCTGTCCCCACAGGACGCTCTTGCCAGAACCTTCCAGGACTCTCTGCTGTGCACACAGTGCTTTTCATGACCGCTCCCAACAGGCTTTGGAATGCAGAGCACAACCTGGCTGGCTCTGCCACCAGCACACCCCAAACACAGGTGGAGGAAGAAGCAGCAGGGGTCGTTTTGCGGCCATGCCCAAGAGAAACTGGAAGGCTGCCCTCCCTGTCTGTGTACTGCCACTGGGTCTCTTCTAGCCAGATAGCGAGACGGGTCCAGGGTTCCTTCAGGCGAGCAGTCTCAGGCCGGGCAGCTCAGCCTTCAGCAGGCCGAGTGTCCGAGGCCTAAGTGCCCCAAGCCTGACATCTTAGCAAGCTCAGTGATTATCAGCTCTTAGTGATTTTCAGCTCTTTTATAATTTCAGCTCTTTGCTTGCTAAGATGCTGGCCTCAGTGGCATCCACAGAGCAGATGGAGAGAGAGGAGAAGGCAGCCTCAGAGATTCCATGATGGTTAATTTGCAGGGAGTTCGCAAAGGGTTCCGACGAGCAGCTCTTCTACCAGAATGGGCCAGGATGGCTACTTATATAGGGTTAGGAGGGATTGAAAACTGACCAATTGTAAGGGTTAGGGAAACTAGCCTATAGGGTCACAGAGCAATAAGCTAGGCCAGAGAACCTAAGTGAGGACTCCAGGCTTAGCTATTCTGACTCAGCAATTGCTTATCTCAGGCTTACATCCTCCACAGGGCCCTAGCCATCTCAGTGTCCGCTACACCTGTGGTCTCACTTGGTTGGCTTTCTGACTGGGTCTGAGCCTGGGGCTGCCATTCCTCACTTGTAGGGACTAGAACCACACCCGGGATCCCAGCACTGCCTGACAGCACTCCAGGCACTGGCACGGTGGTATGACTGAGTCTCAGGCACTGTGCAGCTGCTTCATTTGCTCTTAGGCACACCCAAAGCTCTCTGTTAAGCCCAGATGGTCTTTGGTTCTGCCCTCTTCCTGATCCTGTGCAGGGATGGAGCACTGCTGTGCTTTCAGGAAGCTGTTCTTGAAACCCTCCAGCATTCCAAGCTCTTTGCCCTCTGTGGATGCTTGCCATGGAATCCCTCACCGCTGGGTTCAGAGCATCCTCAGGTTGGCTCTTCCAAAGTCCAGGGGCTCCAGGGTGCACAGCAAGATCTGTAGCTCCACAGTGTTGTGGAACTGGACCTCCAGCACAGGGACCTTTCCAGCCTGATCTGCCCTTGTTCCTCTGTGTCTGTGCACAAAACACATCATGGAAGAGAATGGCAGGAAGGGCCTGTGTGTCCCAGGGCTCCGGATTTGCATCGCTCCAGCTCCAGAGAGATGCAGGTAAAGCGAAGAAGCCAAACTGTTTATTAATGGAAGGTGACGCAAAGGGATGAGCTGGGAGAGAAGAAAGGGGATGGGCAGGGTCTGAGGGCTGGAGGCAGGAAGCTGTCAACAGGGAGGGAGAAGGCAGGAGCTATGGGAGATTCCCACAAGTTCAACTGTGCTAATCATCAGCTATGCCCTGGAGCTCCAGCTGGTCTCCTCTGCTCTCCATGTGGTCTCACCTTCCAAGGGATCTGGAGGTCTTCAAGAGATACTGGTTCTTCTGAGCCAGCTGATGAAAGTAGTTCTGCAGCTCTTCCCTCAAACATCATCTGTATCAATGTGCTTATGTGAGAGGGGCTGTTGTCTTCACTCAGGCCTTGAAGGGCTGGAAGAGAGAGGAGCAGAGCCACAGTCAGAACCTGGATGTGCAGGAATCCAAGGAGACCTTCCTGCCAGGGCCATCCCACCCAGCTCTTGCCATGGCCACAAGAGAGGAGTGGCCAAGGGGATCAGCTGCAAGGTGCTGACCATGAATCCCCTCACCTATGTCCCTGAAAGCTCTGCCCACGCCACCCCTCGTCCCCACAAGGAGTGAAGCCCACCGCAGCTTGGGCAGGGATTGCAGCTCCCTGGCCAACCCCCACTGACAGCCCACTGCCCTCACTCACCCTCAGGGAGGGCCTGGAGCTCTTCCTTCTGCCCCATCAGGAGCACCCTGGCAATCTCTGAGAACACAGGCTAACCATAAATAGGGCTGCTGTGGCTATTATCCTGTTTGCTTTATGGCTTAATGAGGTGAGGAATTCATGGATCTTTAACTTCCTTTGGAAGGCAGGCACATGGATTCAGAGCTATCACACAATGTGTGGGTTTGGGGTTTCTTTAATAATGGTACTTGCTGAGGAAATGACACTGGGGGAAATTTACTCCCAACCCTTCACACAGCTCTTTGAGTTTGCCCCACCAGTTTTCAAAGGGTCCAGATCAACTCAAAATGCTAATGATATACAGTTGCTGGTGTTGCTGGTAAGCCTGTTCTATTTAGCATTCAGAGATAAGGGAAGTTTAACATGGATAACCACACTGACACCTACCCCAGAGACAAGGGATGCTGCTGCCCCTGAGATTGACCCTGCCCCACAGCCCACCTCAGAAACGAACCACCCAGACTGGGTGGGGGTTCTGGTGAAAGAGATGGGCCAGATGCTGAAGGAGTACATTTCCCCATGTGTTGAGAAACCCTCCCCCTGCCTCAAAGAGAGAGAGTCTGATGGTGCAGCAGTGGAGCCCACAGATGTTACAACCATCCAGGTTCCAGCTGAACTGCAAAGGCAGTCACAGCAAGCAGCAGTCGCCTCTGTGGAAACAAGGAGACCTAAGATGAAATCAGAGCACCCAGACAAGGACATGAAAGGAGGGCCCTCACAACCCAAAGAAGAACCAATGGTTGAGATCATCACTGAGTCCCTGATGTACAAAAGTCCCTGTGGGTGAACTGCACAAAGACATTGTATGATGGGGACGTGAGGCTTATACAACCTGGTTAATCCGGGTCTGGGACCTTATGGGTACAGGAGTGCAACTGGATGGTGGTGAGGCAAGGAATTTGGAACTATTGACCCTGGTCTCAGGTGTGAATCAGGTATTTGTAAGAGAGTCATGGTCCCTTTCCCTCTGAGAGCAGCTTTTAATGACTGTCAGAGAGGGGTTTGTCCACAGGGAGGGAATGCAGGAGCACCACCATAGAATGTGCTGGAAGACCCTGGAGGAAGGGATCCAACAGCTGATAAAAGTGGCAGTATTGGAGGTAGTCTTTGGGAGGGATGGACAGCATGATAATGACCCCAACAAGGTCAGGTGCACAGGGCAAATGCTGTGGAGTCTGGCAAATCTGGGGCCATCCCAATACACCACCTTCACTGCAATGATTAATGCTGATAACTACGGAGAGACAGTGGGTTCTGTCACCAACAAGCTTAGAAATTGTGAGAGTATGATCAATAGCCCAATGCAGGCTCATGTCTCTGCTGTGATCAAGGACCTGATCAAAGAGGAGATGAGGGAGATGAAGGAGGAGGAGAGGAAGATCAGTGCAGCACCTGTGCCAGTCACAGGCCCCAAAGTCAGAGCCCAGCGTCCCCCAGCTAGAGAGAGAGGGTACACCCCAAGGGCTGACCTGTGGTTCTTCTTTCATGACCATGGGGAAGACATGGGAAGGTGGCATGGGAAATCCACTTCTGTCCTGGCAGCACAGGTGCATCAGCTCAAGGAGGGAAACACTAACCAAGGGAGTTCCACTAAATTGAAGGCAGCCTCAACCTCCCATGACCGAGCTGCTGGGTATGATCTGTCAGATCCCCTTGAAGGAACCTCTACTGTGTATGCCCAGGAAAGAAATAATAACCAGGGCTAGGAGGGCACTGCCTCTAGCCAGGAAGAGGCATGGGAAAACCGGATTTTTTGGACGGTGTGGATCTGATGGCCTGGCACATCAGAGCCACAAAAATCCGATGTTTTAGTTGATACTGGTGTGCAGTGTACCCTAATGCCATTGGGACATGTGGGAGCGGAACCTGTTTCCATTGCTGGGGTGATGGGGGGATCAGAGCAATTGACCCTGTTGGGAGCCCAGGTGAGCCTGACTGGGAAGGAGCAGCAGAAACATCCTCCTGTGACTGGCCCAGAGGCCCCGTGTATTCTGGGCACAGACTTCCTCTGGAACAGCCTTACAAAGACCCAAAAGGACTCAGGTGGGCTTTTGGCATAGCTGCTGCAGAGGCTGAGAACATGAAGCCATTGAACACCTTGCCTGGACTATCAGAAAACCCATCTGCAGTAGGACTCCAGAAGGTAAAAGAGCAACAAGTGCCGATTACCAGCATCTGCTGTGCCAGACATGCTGGAACTCCAGTACGAGCTGGAGTCCAAGGCAGCAAAGTGCTTTGCCACTATTGACATTGCCAATGCATTTTTCTTCATTCCTCTGGCAGCAGAATGCAGGCCTCAGTTTGCTTTCACCTGGAGGGCCATGCAGTACAACTGGAACCGACTGCCCCAGGGGTGGAAGCACAGCCCCACCATCTGCCATGGACTGATCCAGGCTGCACTGGAAAAGGGTGAAGCTCCAGAACATCTGCAGTACATCGATGATATCATTGTATGGGGGAACACGACAATGAAAGTATTTGAGAAAGGAGAGAAATTCATCCAGAGTCTGCTGGAAGCTGGCTTCAGTATCCAGAAGAGCAAAGTCAAAGGACTTGCCCGAGAGATCCAGTTCCTGGGAGAAAAGTTGCAAGATGGATGGCGTCAGATTCCCACTGAGGTCGTCAGTAAGATCACAGGTGTCTCTAATGTTTTGTGGAAGAGATCAAAAAAGCTCCACAATTTGTGAAAGTTGTAAAGTCGGTATGTTTATTGCAGCGCTGGACGCATGCGGGGATTACTCCCCTCAAAAGGCAAGTGTACCTCTGTGAACTTCAGGTCTCTTTTTATGGCTTACTCAAATACATATGCATATAATTTCACAACAGGTTCATACATCTTCATTCTACTGATTTCATGTGACACTTGCTACTAATTCTTCAGAAGGAACTCTTGGGTCAGGTTGCCCTGCTCTCTCTGCTCTCCTCCTCCTCCCCCCTTTATCTCTTATCCTTCAGCTGAAGCAGTCTCTCTAAGCACAGGCCCTTCAAGAGAACAGGCAGTGAGACTAAACAGCAAGCTACAGACTTAATTCAAAGATGAACATTTCACCTAAATCAAAATGGATTTCTACCCTGGAAAATTTCTACTCTGTCTCATTTCCCCCCTTTCCTGGAAAATAAGTAAATTCTTTTACTTAATGCAAACTCTTAGGACAATAAGTGTCTCTCAATGCTTTACCTCATAAATTTGATAGGGAGATTAACAGAACTATACGCTGTAGTATTCTCTAATTTCAAATTAATAATAAAGGATAACTTTAAACTTACTTTAACTAATACAACATCGTTGTTATCAATTTTTACAGCAGTGCAAGCAGTTTTTAGAGACTCACAACTTTTACCAGTATATACGAGCACAGTTTTTTCATCAGTGAGTGGATGAATTTTGAAGTGGCAAATACTCTGTTCAGTGTCCAGACACACATCATGGGCATTAATAGTACTGCTTTCACAAATGAATCTCAGCTGTTTTCTAGTAATGCAGGATACTAAGTTTACTGTTTGCTACTTTTAATTAATTTTTCATGTTTGCAGTCTATGTTCTGAAGGGTAGAGCACTGTTTTTTCATTATTTAATCTTAGTGAAATGATGGGATGGATAACATAAACAGTGCTATTATGTATGTTAAAGTACAAAGGCAGTGGCTACATTAGAAACAGGATTATAGGTGAAATTTACTATAGTTTACCAGGACTGAAACTTTTTTCAAAATCAATTGTGTTATACATATATAGAGTTAATTCATGCTATTTGTATATATATATGTGTGTGTATAAGATATTGTAAGAATCCAACTCATGTACTTGACCACTCTGGCTGAGAGCAGAGTCCTATTTCTAACGCCAAAGATAATATCAAGTCCGTTAGCTTAAGAATGAAGCCTTCCCAGACCATGAATGTCGACTTCCCAGAATTGCTTTGAATACTGGCAGCACTCGATTACATGTGAAAGATGGCCATAGGGACACCGGGACTGGCTTTTGCATCGCATCCCTAGGGACCCAGCAATACATGCGAAAGAAGGCTATTCTGGAAGGGCTCAGACAGTCATTGGAACACCTGGCTTTGTATCAATATGATCCAGCTCTACATATGAAGGGACACAAAGGACATTCTGTCATTCCGGCCCCAGGCGGAATATAGGGGATATAAACTGGCTATATGAGACAGTCGGGGTGAACCACTGGGGAGATGCTGGCACTCTGTCAATTGGATCCAGGTTCACCCAGCACCAAATTCCGGAGTTGATGCTGTCTTGGCTGTGGTGAATTTTTTAATTATATTTTGTTATTGATCTAATAAATCTTTGTTAAATTTTTTTTAATTTGTCTGCAGATTCGATCATTTATAACAAATTGCATTATCTTAGACAACTTTCTGAATTTCAGCTGGAAAATTACTTTCCCTCCTATCTTGTATGATCAGAGCTGCTGTTGCCTGCATCTGCAACTGTGCTTGTATACAACTGAAAGCTAAAGATATATTATCACATTATCTTGAACTGTGCTAAGTACTTCTATTAATAACTTGTGATCTTGGTCCCTGGCCTTTTCTTACTTTGGCAGTGCTTTTGAAATCTGCCACTGGCTAGTTCTTAATGCTAGTAGAGATGACTGTAAATGCTGCTTCAATTTTGTTAGGCTGCTTGCTGCAGTGGCTAGCTTATTCATCAGTATTTCTGAATCAATTCCATTTAGAACTCCTAATCCTGTTCCTAATATCCCAGTTAGATCCTTTCTTATTCTGCTCTTAAGGTCTACCTGTCTTTGTTACTACGCTGTGCAGCTCTCAAAGGATGTTCTTAGGAAAGAGGAGCAGGCTGGTTGGATTTTTGAGATGTTGATTTGCATTAGCAACTCTTTTGAAGTGTCTGCAGTTCTTTTCTTGCTACTCTTGCTCTTCATATACTTGATCTCTATGAATTACTACAGTGGACAGGTTTAAATCTTTTATCTCAGAAAGTTCTCTCATGGATCTAGTATCCTGATTAAAAGCCTGGGACCAAGGCCATTCAGCATCACTTTGAATAGAGGTACTCTCTAATTTTAAGATTTCAATTATTATTATATACAAAACAATTCTGTAAGTGAAAGTATGAACAACCCTTGACTGCAATATACTCATTTTGCTTGAGTGAGTTTTAGTGTCAGTTCATTGTCTCTTGGTTTCACTCTCCAAGGGGGCTTCTGGGCCTTTCTTCACTCGAGAGTGATGGATCCAGGCATTCTGCTCTTTGATCTTGATTGCGGTGAAGATGGCAAGAAGCACTTGGAATGGTCTTCTTTACTGTGGTTCCAGTCTTTTCTGCAAGAGGCTTAACATATCCATAATCTCTAGGCTATATGTTATGCACTGGCCCATCTAACTCCCTGCTCTGAGTTCCAGCCACAAGTTTCTCAATTTTTCTGAGCTGTTTGCTTAAAGCCACCATGTAGGTGGCCAGTGTTACCTCTCCAATGTGGTGGGCATTCTTTTTGTGTTCTATAAAGCATTTCAAAGGGACTTAGACTTTCTTTAGCTCTAGATTTAGTTTAAATTTGCAACAGTGCTAGTGGAAGTGCTTGGGGCTAGGGTAGTTTAACTTCCTGCCCGAGTCTTACAATCTGCTGCTTGATTAAATGATCCATTTTCTCCACCTGGCTGCTTGATTAGGGGGGGTACAGAATGTGAAGTAGCCAGGTGGCTACTAATCTGTTGCACTATTTTGGAAATGAAATGTGATCCTCTATCTGAGGATATTGTGGCTGGAACTCCGAAGCATGGTATTACTTCTTGTAATAACACTCTAGTAACTTCTTGAGCTTTGACAGTTCTGGTGGGGAATGCTTCTGGCCACCCTGAAAATGTGTCTGTCAATACTAATAAATACTGATACCCCCCTTTCCTTGGGAGTTCTGAAAAGTCAATTTGCCACTGCTGTCCCGGCCTATGGCCTCTCCTAATCTGACCGAGTTTCGGCTTGGGGGTATTTTTGGGGTTAGTCTGGAGGCAAAGATCACACTGTCAGGTCACTTGAGTAATAGTGGCATATAAATTCCTAGCAACGATTCTTTCAATCAAGTAGGTGTGTAGGGCATCTATTCCTCAGTGTGCTTTCTGGTGCTCTTCCCTTACTAGTGACCACAAGAAATGGGAAGGGATCACCAGCTTCTTTTCAATGGTAGCCCACCCTTCTTGGTTATACGTCCTTTTTTGATCTTCAATCAATTTTCTATCTCTCTTATTATATTCTGGCTTACTTTCAAGGGAAATTTGTCTATCTGGAATTAGGGCTCACCTCACCTCTCGCTGCTTCCTTTGCCTCTCTATCCGCCAGCTCATTTCCTTCTTCTAATTCTGAGCTCACTTTTTGATGTGCTCTAATATGCATAATTGCTACCTTTTCAGGCAGCTGAACTGCTTCCAGCAGCTGGATGATCTCTTGTGCATGTTTGATGTTCTTTCTCTGTGAGGTCAGCAGTGCTCTCTCTTTCTAGATGGCTCTATGTGCATGCACGACTCTGAATGCATACCTCGAGTCTGTGTAGATGTTTATCTTCTTTCCTTTTGCTATTTCTAAGGCACGGGTCAGAGCAATTATCTCAGCCTTCTGCGCAGAGGTGCCTGTTGGTAAGGGTGCAGATTCTGTTACCTCTCTGCAGGTGGCTACTGTTTATCCAGCATGTTGCTTTCCATTGGCAATGCAGCTGCTCTCGTCAGTGAACCAGGTCTCTGCATTGTCCAGAGGAGTGTCTTTCAAATCTGGGCAGCTGGAGTAGGTAGCTCCAATGGTCTCTAGGCAATTGTGGTGTACTGCTTCACCTTGATTTCTACTGAGAAAGGAAGCTGGGTTGACAATATTAGCACCACTATCTTTACATCATCTTGCTCTACCATGATGGCTTGGTATTTCTCTCTGTGGTGAAAGCCAGTGGCTACTCTTTACTTCTAGTACTGTGGACACTGTATGGGACACTAGCACAGTCCTTTTCTGTCCCAGGGAAAACTTGCGTGCCTTCTGAATATTCAGCATGACTGCTGCTACAGCTCTGAGGCAACCCGGCCATCCTTTGGCTGTTGCATCCAGCTACTTGGAGAAGTAAGCAACTGCCCTTCGTTATGGACCTAAGTCTTGAGCCAGTATTCCTAAGGTGATTCTCTGTTTTTCATGGGAAAATAGAAAGAATGGTTTACTTACACCTGGAAGTCCCAGGGCTGGAGCTGACATGAGGGCACTCTTTAGCTGATAAAAGGCCCATGTGGCTTCCTTTGTCCGCTGGAGATCTCTGTTTCCATTAGCAATAAGAGCATAGAGAGGTTTGACAAGCAGTCCATAATTATTAATCCACAGCTGGCACTACCCTGCCATGCCTAAGAAGGTTGGGAGTTCCTTTATTGTCTGGGGTTTTGGGGTTTGGCAGATGGCTTCTTTGCGAGCCTGCCTTAAAGTCTGTTGCCCAGCACTCACCTTGTAGCCCAGGTATATTACTTTCTGTTTCACTACCTGTGCCTTCTTCCTTGATACTCTGTATCTTTGGAGTCTTAGGAAGTTCAAGAGGCTTACTGTCCAGGCCACACATGCTTCTCTCGTCTGAGTGGCTATTAGAAGATCATCTACGTACTGCAACAGCTTCCCTTCCTGTGGAGCTTCCCAGGACTCCAGATCTTTTGCAAGTTGCTCCCCAAACAGAGTGGGGGAGAATTTGAAGCCTTGAGGCACATAGACCATGTGAGCTGGGTTTTGCACTGCTTTTAGGGCTTTCTCATTTGAATGCAAAAATTTTCTGGCTGGCTTCGTGGATAGGGAGGCAAAAGAAGGCATCTCTCAGGTCTGAAACAGTAAACCAGATTAGCACAGGTGTTAAACAAGTTAGTAAAATATATGGATTTGCTACCACAGGGTATAAATTCTTCATTATCTTATTGACAGCCCTCAATCTAGTACTATCAGTTATTGGGCTGATTTCTTCCCTATCTTCTTTTCAGGGGGTACTGCTTAATTCTCACTGGTTGTGATTTTTCTTTAAGCTTGATTACTATGGGGGGGCATTCTTCACTTTCTTTGGTACAGCAGAGGCCCATACCCCTGAAAAAACTTGCTCTAATATCTCTTTACTAATTTTTTCTTAATTTCAATGCCTGTTAATGATAAGCTTAACATCTTTATATCATTTGCCCCCAGAGTAACCTCTTCATTTGAGAATGCTCAGCGAATTGGGCATATACAAATGCTCCTAAGTACACGTTACTTTAAAGGTTTACAGAAGTATGCCTTCTCAGACTGGCCAGTTGCTCCTCACATTGCAACATAATCATTCTCCACAGGTACTAAAGCTTTATTTAAAACTGAATTTATGGCTCTCGTGTCAACTAAAATTCCACCCTTTTGTTTTCTTCCTGTCTCACTGCCTCTCGCAGAGGGGTCTGTTCCCTCCTAGTCCTGGGTGGAATTAGACTGCTAGGAGGGGGATGGGTGTGAATGGGTATACCTTTGGAGCTTGAGTCTTCTTCTTTTTTGGGGAGGTCTTCTTTATCCTCCTTTACTTTAGGAAGAGCCTTTAACAAGTTATATGTACTCATTTTGCGAGTTGTAATCGCTTTGCATTTCAGTTTGCCTGACCAGTGGGTCTGAGGGTGGTCTGATCTCACAGTCCCTTTGCCATTCTTGGTGATTTTTTAAAACAAAAACAAACCAACATACGGGACTATCTCATTTACCTTCCCATTTTAAAACAGCAGTAACTGCAATAAAGTCTTATAAATCTTTTTCTTTTCTGAGCTGCCCCTACTGGCAGCTTTCTCCCAAAGAGCCCCTCCCAAAGGTGCTAGGTCAGGAGCTTCTTTGCTCTGGTTAGTTTTCATTATCTCCTTCTCCTTATACTATCTTGTTTCCACTCAAGCCTCACAGTGTCTTTTCTCAGATTTTCCTCACAACACAGACCTCCAGGTGGCAGGTATCTCAGGTTCTGAATTGGCTTGATCAGGAGCTTTCAATTTACACTGAAGGCACAGAACAGCAATATCAGCACCTCTGCATTGCACACAAGGTGCCAGCCTCTCAGTGCACTCAAAGCTCCTAGGAACTGCCTGCAGGCTATTCCTTTGGCATTTATCACTTTGGAGTTTATCCCTTAACCTCTATGTCGGTTTTCTCAGTCTAAACTTACTGTATTGCCAGCTGAAGTCTGATGAACTCATTCATCTCTTCTATCTAAACTCTGGTTTACAAAATCCTAGTATTTTCTAGTTCTCTTCCTGCACAATCTAATTCAAGCATTGCTTCTACTGACACTCGCTTTACTACCTTGCAACAGGCTGTGGTTGTTACAGCAAAAAGTTTGATATGCCCACAAACACAGACAGACAGACACACACACCACCTCTCTTATCTCAAATTCACAAGAGTCAGGGCTTGAATTGCTGGGGGGGAATTAGTGGAATTCCTTTAATTTGTTTTACTAATGTTAAACATAAATCACCATACTGTAGCTCTTTTGTGTAAAATGCTACACTTGTTGCAAACAAATACCTAAAACTTCTACAAATGCTACTATACAATTTGAGCATCAAATTACCACAATGTGGGGGAAGAACCACACAAACTCACTGGGAAATGGCATATCTCTCAAAGTGCCCACTTTTCTTAACACAACACAGACAACACAGCATACAATACTTCAGCATTTACGTACATCAGCTTTTTCTGGTTCTCACACACCCTGGACACAATCAAAATAACAGCACACAGTAAAATTCTAGAGATCAAGTCTAACTACCAGGCAGAAGAGGAACTCCCTGAGCTCGTACTCACGGTTAAAATGTGCTCCATCTACACAAATTACTACCTCTAAACACAATAAATACCTTCACTGACGTTTCTCCACTTGTTCCACTTCTCTGCAGGGCACTCCCTGCCCTCACAGCTCGCCTGGCTGATGCTTCTCGCCCCACTCGGCCCTGTCAGTTGCAGGCAGAAACCCCCCCGCACTGTAGATATACTCCCTTTGTACACCATGCACTCGCACAATTACAAACACACTAACATTAATTACACAATGCATTAACTATACAATAATACAGTGTCTGGACACCACACACACACACACACACACGGGAGTCCACTCGAACCCACCCCCAGGGTTGCTAGCGGCCGCTCTATCGGACAGTGAACTCTCGTCTCCCAGTCGCTCTATCGACCAGGCCTCAGGCCGAGCACTCAGACATCTCTGAGTGACTTATTCAGCCTTCCTATCCCCCCGGGGCCCTCTTAATACATACCGAATCCTCTGCACACCAGCAGGTCCTTGTCTGTCTCTGCAGAAGGCAAGCTGAGACGAGCGGAGCTCCTCCTGGAAGATCTCGGGGGGCACCTAGGAGGGTCTGTTTATCCCTTCTGTCCTGTGGGGACAGAGATGGTCCCTTCGTGGTCAACAGAATGTTTTGAGGAAGAGATCAAAAACTCTACAACTTGTGAAAGTTGTAAAGTCGGTATGTTTATTGCAGCACTGGACGCATGCAGGGATTACTCCCCTCAAAAGGCATGTGTACCTCTGCAAACTTCAGGTCTCTTTTTATGGCTCTCTCAAATACATATGCATATGATTTCACAACAGGTTCATACATATTCATTCTACTGATTTCATGTGACACTTGCTACTAATTCTTCTGAAGGAACTTTTGGGTCAGGTTGCCCTGCTCTGCCTGCTCTCTTCTTCCCCCCTTTATCTCTTGTCTTTCGGCTGAAGCAGTCTCTCTAAGCACAGGCCCTTCAAGAGAACAGGCAGTGAGACTAAACAGCAAGCTACAGACAATTCAAGGATGGACATTTCACCTAAATCAAAATGGATTTCTACCCTGGAAAATTTCTACTCTGTCTCACAGGTAAGTATCCCACAGCGCCGCCGGTGTCCAGGGGGGCCCCACGAGGATCTGGAGGGTCTGGGCACCTGCAGGTGACAGGGAACACCAGCCTTCCAGGGCCACAGCGCAGGGCTGAGGAGAGGAGAGCAGAGTGGGGCCATGGTATCCCCCGAGTACTCACCAGAGAGGCCGAGGGTTTGGGCTGGAAGGGAGAAGAGACAGGGCTCAGTAGTGCTGGCAACATAGGGAGAGTGGCACCCAGGTTAGGGTGTCTCCAAACTGTCCCTATGGAGACATCAGTTGGAAAGTGCATGGGGGTGGCCCCAAAAGATTGGAAGAGGCCAGGGGTCATGTCTGTGTCTCAGCTACCCGTGCACCACATCTGTGTGGCACAGACACCTTGGGAACAGGGACTCCAAGGCCACCCTCGACTGAAGCAGAACATGGGGACACTGTGGACACCCCAGGCACAAGGACACCACGGACACAGCCCATGCTGGCCCAGGACACCCCCAGCAGCTCATGATCCCATCCCCATGATCCCATGTCCATGGCCACATCCTCATGGTTCTTGTCCCCTTCTGGCCCTGCATCCCAGTTCCCTTGTCCCTATCCCCAGAGCTACCTGAGCCCAAAGGTGCCAGTCCCCACATTCCTGCTCCCAAATCCCCATCCCCAAATTCCTGTCCCCTGTTCCTGTCCCCAAAGCCACCCTACATCAGTCACAGTCCCACCAAGGTCCACTGTGGGTAACATGGACTGGCTCTGCTGGCACTGGGGACGTCAGGGGACCCTGCAGCCCCCCTGTGCACCCTCCCCTCCATCCCCAGGGTGTCAGGCCTCTGCCTGGGGCACTCACCCCACAGGAGCAGCGCCACCTTCCCGGCCATCCCGGTGTCCCCAGCCATGTGGACTGGCTGTCACTCGCTGCTATGTCCACCACTCCCCTGGCTGGTGGCTCTTTGGATGAAAGGGAAGGAAGCGAGGTCACGTCTGTCCCCACGTGGAGGTGGCCTTTGGTGGGGGCAGGGTGGCCACAAGCTGGGCACAGGCTGGGGACAAGGCTGGGTGGGACAAAGTGAGACATGGGATTCCCAGGAGTGGGGGGCTCAGTGGGTTTGGGGAGGCAGGGTTCAGTCCCTGGGAAATGGGGGTTTTGAGGAGGGGGAGTCACTGGGAATGAGGGTGCCATGGGAATGGGGGTCCCCAGAGCTGGGGGGACAAAGGGATGGGAGTCCCAGGGGAACGTGGGCTCCAGAGATTTGGGGTCATGGCATTGGGGAATGGTAGGTGCTGGGAGAATCAAGGTCCTGGGGGAAGGAGGATTTCAGGGGATGGAATGAACAGGAGAGGGTGTCTTGGAATGGGATCTTGGGCCATGGAGATCAGTGGGGGATGTCTGTACTGGGATGGGCTTGCAGAGAGGGTGGGACATAAGGAATGGGGCTCCCACAGTCGGGTTCTCAGGGTAATGGGAGTGTCAGGGATGGGCATGTCACAAACTGTCCTTATTGACGGATTTCGTGATGATTTGTTTCCAAAGCATTTCTCAGTACAAAATACCAACACAGCAAAGGGGGTTTGCAGTAACCGTCAAAACAGTGCACTTTATTGAATGATTACAGCAAAAATGCGTGTGAGGGAAAAGAGGGAAAGTGGGGAAAGCATCTGGAAAAATAGGGGGATAAAGAGAAAAGAGGAGGCTATAGCTACCACCCGTGGAAGTGACGGGGTCCTTCAGAGTCCAGTCGAGGTTCCGTCAGTCGAGGAGTTGTTCCAAGCGCAGGGAAGATCTTCGAATTGGACTGGCTAACCTGGGGGTTTTTATCCTATGGAAGATTGTGAAGGGGGGGGGGGGGGAAATAATGCAATAGTTTCCTTCTTGGTCCAATAGTCCAAATAACCACTACCCGCGAGCAAATATCACAGTCTGCACCCGCAAGTAAACATCACAGTCTGTTCTGTTCCCCCCACCAGTTCCCCCCAGGTTTCAGTCTCAATCCTTGGGAAGAAAATGAGTTTTCTTTATGTGAGGGTTTCATGTCTCAGTCCTTGGAGAAGAGGCTTCTCCCATCTCAGCAAGTCAGTCACAGTGGTTGCAGAACAGATGAAGGGTCTTCTGTGGGAGCCACTTAAAGGTTATTCCAGAAAAGAGTCCATCCAAGCTGAGAGGCAGGGAAATTCCAAGGCTTGTTGTTGCAAAACGGGTCAAGGTGCTCCTTTGCACAATTACTTGGCAGGCTGGGAGTTATGTCTCGGCCTTGTAAGCTTGGCAGACTATCGTCAAGCCCGGATATCAAACAGGATCTTGGGGTGGTCTCAGTTTCTGTCCTTTTTTATGACGAAAGTCATGAGACAAATGAGAGAAATTTTAGACAGACTATCACAGGGCAGTTGCTGGGTGGGCTGATGGGTCACAGCTCCTTCCTTGGATGCTTCAGATTTTGGGATTACCCAGAGCCCAGCACAAACCCCACAAGTAACCCCACAAGTAATCCCCCCACAAGGGGGTCACCCCAGCCTTATTCCAAGGGGCTCTAGGTCTCTGTCCCACCAATCCCCAGTGATTTTTTTGTCTCTTAATTTCCATTTCCATAATTTTATCTTTCAATTTCACAAGCCCCCAGTTCAGACGTTGATGATCCTGGAGAGGCCCTGAGCAGGAAAGGGGTTGGGGGAAGCCAAGGGTGGGGGAAGCAGGGGTGAGGGGTCTGCAGGGAGGGCTGGGGAGGCTGTGCAGGATGGGGGTGTCTGGCTGTGCCTCCCCAACACTTTCACTTTGTCTCTCCTGCAGCAGAAGGAAGAGGCCATTTGACACCTTTGTCACATGGGGGATGGGTTCTTTCTTGGGGGGTCACATCCAGGGTGCTCCTGTGTGGGAAGGGGCTGACAGCGGGCCTGTCAGCTAAAGGAGCGAAAAGAAGCAAGAAAGGAGCGAGAAGAAGCAAGAAAAAGCTGATAAGGAGCTCTCTCCAAGGCTATCACCAAGGAGACCGAGAGAAGAGAGGAATGGAAGAATGATAACACCTTTGCAGCTGGACAAAGTATTTTTAGAAAGTTAGTTAAGTCACCCTACGTTGCACCAATAGAATCATGTTGATGTATAGTGACCAATAGTACAGGTAGAAGAACCATAAACAACTGAACAGTGTATAAAAGATCAGCCATGTTCAGAAATAAAGAGTTGCCAACTGAGACTGCTTGTGGTCTCTGCTTTGTGTCGTGACCGCCTCGACAGCGACATCTGGTGACCCCGGTGTGATATAACACCCTCAAGAAGATCCTCGGCCTTGGACCCAGACGGGGTCCCAGCAATTGGCAACCGTGACCCACTGGGACGTAGTGGGGGAGGCGGCGTTGGTGCAGCTGAGAGTGGCAGGTGGAAGCCACAAGGAGGTCCGGACCTGATTTTCTCCTATCAAGACACCTGGAAGTAGGTGAGCCACCAACTAGTAATAATGGGACATAATTTGTCTAAAGAGGAAGAAAATGTTTTAGCTACATGGAAAAGCTTGTTAAGGAATAAGGGAATTAATACTTCAGACTATGCCCTTCGTAGTATATTGCTATGGGCTAAATCACAGGATTTTGGAACTGATCCTGACACAGCATTCAGTGTTAAAGAATGGAAAAGAGTCGGGGACAGACTGTGGGAAGTCATCCGAGCGGGAGATAAGACTGTTGTCGATCTAGCGGTGACTTGGGGGTCGCTCTTTGAAGCATTGAAAGAATGGAAAACAGAGGGAGAGCAAGCAGAGCGGGGCGCGGACGAAGAGTCAGGGCTGATAACAGAAACTGATGGGGGGGATGAGGCAGAGGGGGCCTCTGATGGGGAACTCTGTGAAAGTCCAGGTGCCATGCAAGTTACCAAGCAGGCTGCCAAAGCTTCTGGGAAAGCTGCCAAAGCTTCTGGGAAAGCTGCCAAAGCTTCTGGGAAGGCTGCCAAGGCTTCTGGGAAGGCTGCCAAAACATCTGGGCAACCTGCCATAGTAGCTCCTTATCAGACCCCTAAACCTTCTTATCTCACACCTGCGCAGCAGCTCGCGAAGATGCCTGTATATACTACACCATTACGCCAGTTAGCTGAAATGTCTTTAACAGAGAAAAAAACCCAGCCATCTGCCCCCCCGCTTCCCTCTGCTCCAGTCCAACCATCTGCCCCCCCGCTTCCCTCTGAGCTGCTTGAACAACCTGCAATGTCGTATCCTCCGTTACCTGACAGTGACAGCAGCAGTGAGTCAGCTGATGAGACGCCTGCAGTAACACCTGAGATGGGGCTTGTCAGTTCATCTTCTAATAGTTCTAACCCTACTGCCCCATGGACTCTGCCCCCATGTCAAGTAACTGTGCTTCCTCGACATCCTCAGGAGTTTTGGGAATTTGTTAGAAGGAAAGCAGTTGAAGAAAAGAATTGGGACGTCATAGAAAAATTAGGTGCTCCAAGAATACCTCAGGAGAACAGTGTCAATGCAAATGTTGCTTGTAATAACCCTATGGCTTTTCCAGTTTTTAAAGCAGCTCCTGGAGCAGGACAGGATGATAGTCATCACGTCTTTGCCTGGAGGGTTGTGCAAGATCTCCAGTCAAAAGTGGCTCAGTACGGTATCAATTCCTCAGAGATAATGGTCCTCGATGGGTTCCTGCTCGCTGTGTAAAACCCTATCTGGAGCGCACAGGAAAGGACAGGATGAATGATTCCGCAGTGGAAGCAGAACATGCGGATGAAACTGGCTAAGACCATATATCAGGACATGTATTTCATCAGTCTTAAGAATAGAGTAAAGAAATTTATAAATGGGTGACGAACAGGAATGATTGCATTAAGAATGGGGATGTTAATTTTATTGATGGTTGTGATTGTGGTTTTGTGTTTCCCCTGTCTGCTTGGATTTTTGCAAAGGGCCCTGCAAAAATCCATAGCAGCTGTATTTACAGTTCAAAAACAAAAAGGGGGAATTGTGGGAAGGGGCTGACAGCGGGCCTGTCAGCTAAAGGAGCGAAAAGAAGCAAGAAAGGAGCGAGAAGAAGCAAGAAAAAGCTGATAAGGAGCTCTCTCCAAGGCTATCACCAAGGAGACCGAGAGAAGAGAGGAATGGAAGAATGATAACACCTTTGCAGCTGGACAAAGTATTTTTAGAAAGTTAGTTAAGTCACCCTACGTTGCACCAATAGAATCATGTTGATGTATAGTGACCAATAGTACAGGTAGAAGAACCATAAACAACTGAACAGTGTATAAAAGATCAGCCATGTTCAGAAATAAAGAGTTGCCAACTGAGACTGCTTGTGGTCTCTGCTTTGTGTCGTGACCGCCTCGACAGCGACACTCCTGTGCTGGGGGGATCGTGTTCCAGGGAGGACACCTGGTGGCCAAGGGGGCCCTGTCCTGTGGCTTGACAGGACCCTCTGGGAGGGTCCAGAATTCTCCCTTCTAGCCCACCCCCTGCAGGATCTGAGCCAGCAAGAGCAGCTTGGGAATGGAGCCCAGGGCAGGAAGGAGATCCCAAACTCCTGCTCCTTGAAGCCAGTGGCCATCCAAGGGTGGGGCCCAGCCATGGCCCAGCCCCACTGCACAGGGATGGCCATTGCCCAGCCCTGCTCTGGCCAGCCCCAGGTGGCAGCCAGGACCTCAGGGTCCCCCCTGCCCCCTTGGCTTTGATTCTGGCAGCTTTAGAGCTGCTGCAGAGGTGAGAATTCTGTGGGGGTAAAAGGCCTGCCTGTGGTTTGCTCAGCCCTGCAAGAAGCACAAACCCCGATGGGAGCCCAAGCAGTGGCTCTGCAAGGGCCTTTGATGGTTTTCAGAGCAGGGCTGGCTGGAAAGCCCCCTGCAAGGGCAGCTGGGAGGGAACCAGTCTGGAAATGCAGCAATTGATCATTTGTTCCACTAGGTAAGGGACTGAGAGAGCCCCGGAACTACTGCAAATCCCACAACAATCTGTTCAACAACATGATCAGGACCCTCCTTCTTAAACAAATCCTGCAGCCTTCTGGAACCTCATGGAAAGAATGTTTGGTTTCAGACTATAGCTGCCAAACAAGAGAGAAAAGTGTAGAAATATCGAGCAGTGGCTCTGCCCCGTGGCTGTCGTGGAGCTCTGGGGAGTGACCCTGTCTGGATTCCAGGTGTCCCCAAAGCTCCTGCATTCCTGTCCTCCTCACCTGAGTGAAAGGCTGAGGGTTTGCAGGAATTGTGGTGTAAAGCCACCAGAGGTGCTGTTGTGGACCCGAGACCTGCCTGGGGTCAGGCGCTGCCTTCCTTCCATTCGGGATCATGGAAAGAGGTCGCAGGCGATGGGCAGGAAGTGTGCCTGGTCCCGGGACACTGCTATGCGACCACTGGGCACTAGGATGCAACCTGCTGCTTTTGTGGCGTCTACCCGCTGCTGGTGGTTATGCCGGGATCGATTGGTGCCCGTGAGTTTGCAAAAGGAGCCCCTGGTTCCCCTCCTCCCTCCCGTCCAAGGCCACCATGGACCCTGAAGGGGATGGAGCTCGACCGGGGCGCCCCCTGCTGGCCGGGAGTACTCCATGCAGCGCCCCCTGCTGGCCGCGGTTATAACTGCCACAGAAACCAACAGTGCTGAGCGGGAGGGAAAGTTCTGGTTTTGTGTTGTTGGTTCTGTACTGGTTTATAAATTTCCCAGTAAAGAGCCCTTATTCCTTTTACTACACTTCTGCCTGAAAGCCCCATAACCTTTGAAATGAAAAAATGTTTTAGGTATGGGTCTTCTTTGCATTCCAGGAACATTCCATCTTTCCTTGGCAGATATTTCTCATTTCAATGAGTTGCCAAATCCTGAGTTCCAGCGTGGATGGGACAGACACCCCAAGAGGAGACAGGGTCAGAGACTTGGCTACCTCATTCTCAGCCTTTGAACCCTGTTGGGCCACCAAGGGCCTTCTCCCCAGCTGGCACTTCTGCTCACCTGGCCACTCAGGAGCTGGCTTTGGCAGAGCGTCACACTGTCCCCAGTGTGCCACGGCTGACAGACTGATGGACAGATGGGCCCTGTCTCACCAAAAGCAAGGCCTGACCCACCCCTGCCACACACAGGTGTTCCAAATGTCTCCAGACATCAAATGTTTCCTGTCTCTGGCACCCTGTCCTGTGCCATGGCCTGATCCCGTCGTCCCTGGGAAAGGGGGAGGCTCTGGAACCCACACAGGGCCTTTGTGACAGCCTTGTGTAGGGAACACAACAGAGGAGGGGTTTGGGGCAGAGAAGAAGAGAATCCAGAGCCTCCTGAAGGCTGCTGTGGCCATCAGAGCAAGGAAGATCAAGCGCTCTGCCAGGTTCCTCTGGTGGAAGAAACATGCTGTGGAAAATGTCTGGGGTTTGTTTCTTTTTGGGGGCTTTCTGTAGAAATTGTTCCTTTTGTGACCCTTTGGACTCTGAATCTTGTTGCTGTTGCTGTTGGTTTTATTCTCTCTCATTGCTGTTGCAGGAAATTGTTCTTCTCTCAGCCCTTTGGGATCTTTGTGCCCCCACGGGGAGGGAGAGGGGCAGTTCTTAGCGGCAGCACACACACTTGTGGGTGCCCATGTGTGGGGACCCCCAGTTCCCCCCAGTTCCCCCCAGTTCCCCCCAGTGTCACAGCACATTCCCGTAGATGTCACCGGGTTCCCGCGGTCATCCCTGGAGTCCCCGCAGTTCCACGTAGGTCACCTGGGGTTCCTGGAGTGTGGTGTCACAGGGGGACACTGCAAGAGGCTGTGGGATCTGGGTGGGGTGACACTCATGGGTGACGTGTCCCTCTGCGTGTGTCCCCCCCATACTCACCTGCTGCCCTCTTGGTGACAACGACGTGGGTGTACAGCACCTCCCCCTCCTCTGGGGGGGCCGGGGGATCTGGGGGGGCCTTGAGGGAATAAAGGGGATGTGGGGGAGAGAATGGGAGGTCTTGGGGTTTGGGGTGAAGGTTAGAGAATGGTTTGAGCCCCCACTCACCTTTCCTGATTCTTCCTGGCAGCTGCAAAGGAAAGAGGGGAGGGGTGACTATGGGGTTCCTGGGCCCTGAGCCCTCTCAGGAATCCTGAATGCCCACGAGACCCTCAATTTACCACAGGATCCCCAAGCATCCTTGAAGTCTCCCAGAATTCATGAACCTCCACAGCGCCCCTGACCAAATCAGCCTCAAGAACCCAAAGCCCGGCAGGGACAGAGACCCCTCAAATACCCCCAGGGCCCCTGAAAGAAGCACCAACATCCCTGCAGGACACTCCAGCACCTCCCCAAAGCCCTACAGGACCCCCAGACAAAGTCATAATTATGGAGCTGTGTGTGCTGCCCTATTGTTCCCCAGTTCTGAGGTCCTCAACAACTCCTTGGGACCCCTGTCCCCCCATTGTCACCCACCCACAGGGTGCCGCCAGTGCCAGGCCACAATGACACCCACGAGCAGGAGCAGGAACAAAAGGGCCCCACCAACCCCGGCAGCCACTGCAAGAAACAGAGGGGGACATATCAGGGTCACCCATCACCCCAGGGGTCCTGCACTCCCTGGTGACCACGTGTGACCCCACCTGTGTCCCTGTGCATCCCTGTGTCCTGCGGTGTCACCTCCAGGACACCAGGGGTGATGGTGGCATTGGCCACAGGCACTGTGGGGACAGAGACAGGGCTGAGGTCACAGGGAGGGGCTGGCAGCCGGTGTGGGGGGATAGAGACGGGTGGGAATGAGTGTGATGGCGGATGTCAGAATTGGGGTCACACCAGAGAGGGGTGAGGTGACAAGGGGAGAGGTGGAAGGACACAAGAAAGGTGTGATGGGGGGCAAATAGGTACCCAAGCAGGTGGCCTGAGCAGGCAATGGGGGGTTCCCGTGCCCATCCCCTCACTCACTGCTCACCGTGACGTGGAGCCAGGTGCTGCTCTTCTGCCCGGGCACCCCTCAAGGCGCACCTGGCAGCTGTAATTCCCCAAGTGGGAGACTCCCACGGTGGGCACCAAGCAGCTGTGGGGACCCCTGTGGGCCCCCCACCACCTGCCCATCCCGGTAGAACACATGCAGGAGTGGGGCTTGGGGTTGCAGGGGTCTGGGGCTGCTGAGGCAGCTGAGAGTCAGGGGGGACCCCTCGGTGGGCTCGGGGGGACCCTCCAGCACCGGCACAGGGGAGAGCTCAGGGCAGGAGAGGGGAGGGGGATTTGTGGCACCGAGTCTCTGGGGAAGGGCTGTGGCGGTGTTGGGATGGGGGGTTTGGGGTGCTCACCATGCACTGTCACTGTCACTGGCGCTGACTCCTGCCACCCCCAGGATCCCACCTGGCCCTTGCAGCTGTAGCGGCCACTGTGGCTCAGCTGCAGAGGGGACAGGGACAGCTGGGTGCCATTGGGGAGCACTCCCAGTTCCTCCTCCTCATGGTAGAATGACACCGAGGTGATCGGTTTGTCTTTCCAGCTCCGGCAGCGCAGTGTCACTGTGTCCCCCTCCAGCAGCACCCGTGCCGGCACCTGCAGCACCAGCCAGTCTGGGGGACAGGAGGGTCCTGTCACATCTCAAGGATCTGGAGCATCCCCATGTCACTGAGACCTCCCCACTGGGCCACACCCAGCGCACCAGGGGCCCCCAGTACCCCCGCGCTTTCGACCACACTGGGATGCTCTGGGATATCCCCAGAGCAGGGGACAGGCTCTGGTCACCCCAGGAGGGGACCCATGGAGCTGAGCCCACCCAGAGCCCTCGGGGTCCCAGCCTGGGGACAACCAAACCTCCCTCACCATCTAAGACATTCATGGTGGGGCTGAGCCCACTGCTGGGTCTGTCACACTCATAGGTGCCACTCAGGGTGACAATGAGGTGGTCTCGTCCCTGTTGCCACCAGCGCCGCCCGTCCTTGAACCATGTGGTATCACGGGCGCTCCCCGAGCCCTGGCAGGTCAGTGTCACTCGGTCCCACAGCACTGGCGGTGTCCAGGGGGGCTCCACGAGGAGCTGGGTGGTCTGGGCACCTGCGGGTGACAGGGGACACCAGACTGCCAGGGCCAGCACGCGGCTGGGGACAGCGGGGTGGGGACATGGCATTCACCGAGGACTCACCAGCGAGGCCAAGGGTCAGTGCTGAAAGGGAGAAGGGACAGGGCTGGGAGGGGGTGGCACTCAAGGAACAGAGGCTCAGGGGCATTGGGGTGTGTGGTTTCTCCAAAACTTCTCAGTGGGGGCTTTGGTGTAGCACAGAGGTCTGAAGGACAGGGACATAGCAGCCAACACATGTTCAGGCATGGGGACCCTGTGCTGGCACAGGTCACCCCCACCAGCCTCACAGCCACAGCCCCATGGCCCTGTGCCCATGCTCCCATTCCCATGGCACCTGTCCCCGTCGCCAAAGAACATGGTATTTGTCCCCTTTTCCCTGTCCCTGCATCCCTGTGTCCCTATCCCTGTCTCCCCAGCTGCCCAAGCCACAAGGTTCCTTCTGCCACATCCTTGTCCCCACATTTCCATCCCCCTGTCCCTGTCCCCCCATCCCAGTTCCACTCATCCTGTCCTCTTTTGCTGGCCCCACGGCCACCCCACAACTCTGGTCACACTGGGCTCCATGCCCTGCTGGCATTGGGGACCTCAGGGGACCCCACAGCCCCCCTGTGCTCCCTCCCCTCCCCATCCCCAGGGTGTCAGGCCTGTGCCCAGGGCACTCACCCCACAGGAACAACACCACCTTCCCGGCCATCCCGGTGTCCCCAGCCATGTGGACTGGCTGTCACTCACTGCTGTGGCCACCGCTCCCCTTGCTGGTGGCTCTTCGGATGAAGGGGAAGGAAGCGAGGTCACATCTGTCCCCACGTGTAGGTGGCCCTTGGTGGGGCAGGGTGGCCACAAGCTGGGCACAGGCTGGGGACAAGGCTGGGTGGGACAAAGTGAGACATGAGGTTCCCAGGAGTGGGGGCTCAGTGGGTTTGGGGACCCAGGGCTGGGTGTCTAGAGGAATGGGAGATCCCTGGGATGGGGTGCCTGGGGAATGGGGGTTCTGGAGAGTGGGAGTCATTGGGAAGGGGGATTGCATGGCAATGGGGGTCCCCAGAGCTGGGGGGAACTCAGGGATGGGGGTCCCAGGGGAATGTGGGCCCCAGGGATTTGGGGTCAGGAGAAGGGGGTCCTCGGGATGAGGGTGCCGGGGGAATGGGGAGTCCTGGGAGAAAAAAGGCTCTGGAGAAAGGGAGATTTCAGGGGATGGAATGAACAGGAGAGGGTTCCTGGGGAATGGAGTCCTGGGCCATGGAGATCCTGGGGAATGGTCGTACTGAGATGGGGGTCCCAGGAAAGGGAGGATAGAAGGAATGGGGCTCCCATGATTGGGATCCCTGGGGAATAGGGGCACCAGGCATGGGCAGTGGCTTGGTGAGCCCGTGGGTCAAAGCTCCTTCCCTGGGTGCCTCAGATTTTTGGGTGACCCAGGGCCCAGCAAAGTCCCCCCAGGGTTCTTGTTTTTTGGGAGGGTCGCCCCAGGTAGGTTCCAAGAAGGTCTGGGCCTGGGTCCCTATAGCCCCCAGGGGCTTTTTCTCATCTTTATTTCCACTCCCGTCATTTTCCCCCTCAATTTCACAACCCCCAGTTCATGCCTTGATGATTCTGTGGAGGCCACGAGCAGGAAATGGGTTGGAGGAAGTCCAGGGTGGGGGAAGCAGGGGTGAGGGGTCTGCAGGGAGGGCTGGGGAGGCTGTGCAGGATGGGACTATCAAGCTTCCCCACCCCGCCCCCCCCGCCAACATTTTCATTTTCCTGCAGAAAAAGGAAGAGTCTGTTTGACATGTTTGTTACACTGGGGGCAGGTTCTTTCCTGGAGGGATCCTGTCCCAGGGGGAACACATGCTGAGCAAGGGGAACCTGTCGTGAGGCATGGAAGGTCTGGAGGGTGGCCAGACTTTTCCATTCTTTCGTGTCCCCTGCTGGATCTGAGCCAGAAAGAGCAGCTCAGAAATGGAGCCCAGGCAAGGAAGGGGCTCCCAAACTCCTGGTCCTTGAAGCCAGTGGCCATGCAAGAGTAGGGCCCAGCCATGGCCCAGCCCCACTGCACAGGGATGGCCATTGCCCAGCCCTGCTCTGGCCAGCCCCAGGTGGCAGCCAGGACCTCAGGGTCCCCCCTGCCCCCTTGGCTTTGATTCTGGCAGCTTTAGAGCTGCTGCAGAGGTGAGAATTCTGTGGGGAAAAGGCCTGCCTGTGGTTTGCTCAGCCCTGCAAGAAGCACAAACCCCAAAGGGAGCCAGAACAGTGGCTGTGCGAGGGCCTTTGATGGTTTTCAGAGCAGGGCTGGCTGGAAACCCCCCCTGCAAGGGCAGCTGGGAGGGAACCAGCTCGGAAATGTAGCAATTGCTCATTTTGTCCCTTTGCCCAAGGGACTGAGAAAACCACAAAATTACTGCAAAGACAACAACAATCTGCTCAACAACATAACCTGGACCCTGTGTCTTTAACAAAACCTGCAGCCTTCTGGAACCTCCTGGAAGGAAGCTTTGCGTTCTGGACATGCACACCAGAAAAGAGGGAAAAGTGTGAAAATATTGAGCAGGGGCTGCACCCGAGGGACTGGGGAACAGGGGTGTCACAGCAGGAGCAGGGAGTGCCCAGGCAGGGGAATTCAGGGCAGGCTGGAGTGGATTTACCAGAGAATCAGACCCTGAGGCACACACGGCCATTTCCACAGATTCCTGTGCACTGTCCCAGGGATGGACAGAGCTTCTCCCCTTCCTCCATGGAAAGTCAATCAAGTTTCAGGATGGGAAAGAGCAAAATGGGGAGAGTTCCTAAAGATGGCCCAACAAAAGGCTTCCTTATGGGCTGGTTTGCTGCCCAGCAGGCAGGGAACAATCCCATGGAGCTGTTGGACACTCAGGGAGATTCCACACTCTCTGTTATCCATAAGCAAATGCTGCTGTGGGATGCACCAAGGGAATCATAAAGGGAGCAAAAAAGTCTCATTTCTTTGGGATTAGTTTGTGTTTTTCTTGTGAGGGAGTTGTGGGGAGAGCAGTGGTTGGAAGGATTCTATAAACCAGACCAATGACCTCTTCTTTCTGCTACAGGAAAGAGAAAGTGAATGTTGGCACCGAGCAGGCAGTGGGAGAATTCAGGGAGGGGACAGGGACACATCACCCATGAGTGTCACCCTCCACCCAGGTCCCCACAACTGGTGCCACTCTCATGGCCCCCACAGGTGTCCCCTGGCCCTGCCCCACCTCAGGATCCACATGTGACCAACGTGGAGCTGTTGGGAACCTACAAGGGACAGTGAAACTCCAGTCACTCGATGATGTACTGTGACACTGGCGGCACTGAGGGGCACTGGGGGCATTGGGGGGCATCAATTCCCCTCAGGGGTCTCTTCTTCCTCTTCACAGCACCCATGGGGCTCCTCATTCCCCCTCCCAGTGCCAGGGGGGCACACGACCCTTTTAACTCTTTCTGTACACAAAATGCAGCTTTTTATTAAACCATGTGAGAAACAAGGCTCACTCTTTAAAATTTGTAAATTATTAATAAGGGATAAAAGGGTCAGTAAACAGCATGCTGGGTGCTTGGCAACTGCCAGAGGCACACCATTAACTACAACAATTTGTCTTACACACCTTTTCATTGTATTGGTTAAACACATACTCAGGACGGTTACACACATTCAAATATTCTTTCCAGTTTACATGTCCCAGGAATTCTTTTGCTTGGTTTGACCCTTGATTCATTTTCATAAAGTACATGCCATACTGCAGAGTAAATTTATATCTTTTATGTTCTCACAAGGCCCCCCTCTTTTGTGGTTTGACAGTTCTTGATAAACAAAGGGTCCGTGGTAAATTTCTCTTTGCAGTCTTTCGTTTGATGTTTTTTTACTTGATACTTTCCAGTGTGTTCTTATCATACAGATGAGATACTCCACTAGTACATTAAATCAACATTAGCTATTTCACAAAATTATCTGAGTTATTCTCACCATTGTCACTTAGTTACACAAATAAAGGCATTAGCTACTTCTGCAACAGTTCATGCTGTGATACACAACACATTGTCTCTATCTTGATATTTTGTGAAAGCCTAAACTATAATATATTTATCACATTGAAATATATATTCTGCAAAGTGATTAGGATAGAAAGGCTGACAAACTGTAGTGTATCAAAAGCTGTAAAAAAAGTGATTACAAACTGTATTGTATCAAAATAGTTTGCAAAAAGCGATATCCTAGAGAAAGCCAATGACTACATAGTTATGAATAACAGGGAGAAGGTGAATTGAAGGGTTTATTTGACTCCTCCTTATCCTGCTCTGATTATGTCAGCAATAAATTCAATTCATATCTCTAAATCCGAGGCAGTTTGGCCCATGACAGGATTTGATGAGTGATCTCTCCTGGTGCTTGTCTAAACCCAGGAACCCTTTGCTCAATTTTCTCTCCCCATCCAGGTGCAGAGGGCAGTGAGGGAGCGGCTGTGGTGGGTGCGGGGCATCCGGCCACTGTCCACCCACGGCAAGGCAGGAAGGAGGAGGAGGGTCCGGGTCAGGTTATTGAGCAGATTGGTGTGGGATTTGCAGTAGTTCTGGAGGTCTCTCAGTCCCTTGGGGACAGGGACAAAATGATCAATTCCTGCATTTCTGGGCTGGTTCCCTCACAGCTGCCCCTGCAGGGTGGTTTCCAGCCAGCCCTGCTCTGAAAACCATCAAAGGCCTTTGCAGAGCCACTGCTTGGGCTCCCTTTGGGTTTTGTGCTTCTTGCAGGGCTGAGCAAACCACAGGCAGGCCTTTTCCCCCCACAGAATTCTCACCTCTGCAGCAGCTCTAAAGCTGCCAGAATCAAAGCCAAGGGGGCAGGGGGGACCCTGAGGTCCTGGCTGCCACCTGGGGCTGGCCAGAGCAGGGCTGGGCAATGGCCATCCCTGTGCAGTGGGGCTGGGCCATGGCTGGTCTCCACCCTTGGATTGACAGGGGTCCCCAGGATGTGCCACCCCTGGGACAGGCTCCTGGCCAGGAATGTGCAGGGACATTCCTGGAACCGCCACACTCTGGTAAAGGTTCCCCCATTCCAGGATGTGTCACCCCCTGGGACAGGATCTTCCCAGAACAGGAGCCCCCTGGATGTGCCCCCCCAGGACAGACATCCCCCCCCCGCCTCCTTTCCCATCTTTTACAGAGCACAAACAGCCTCTTCCTTCTTGTCCAGGAAAAAGAAAATGAAAGGGTTGAGGGGGCACAGACCAACACCTCCATCTCCCACAGCCTCCCCTCCCTTCCCTGCACTCCCTGCTCCCCATTGTCCCATTCCCAGCAGTCCCCCCAACCCCTTCCCTGCTCAGGTGCTCTCTGGGATTGCTGAGCCAGGAACCGGTGGTGAGGGCACCTGGCACAAAAGTGAGGAAAATAAGGAAAAAAGAGAAATAAAGAGAGGAGACATCAAGGGCAGAGTAGGGCACAGAAGCAGAGGACCTCATGTGATGTCTGCACAGGAAACCAGCAGCCCATGGGGGCAGTGCTGTTCCCTGGGTCACCCCAAAATCTGAGGTACCCAGGGAAGGGGATGAGATGCCTGTGCCCATCTCGCCACTGCCCATCCCTGGTACCTCCCTTCCCCTGGGAACCCAAACATGGGAGCCCCATTCCTTATATCCTCCCATCCCTGGGACCCCCATCCCATTACTGCCATTCCCCAGGATCTCCATGGCCCAGGACCCCATTCCCAATGAACCTTCTCCTGTTCATTCCATCCCCTGAAATCTCCCTTTCTCCATAGCCTTCATTCTCCCAGGATTCCCCATTTCCCCAGCACCCTCATCCTGAGGACCCCCATCTCCACGTGGGGAGAGACGTGACCTCGCTTCCTTCCCCTTCATCCAAAGAGCTGCCAGCCAGGGGAGCAGTGGCCACAGCAGCGAGTGACAGCCAGTCCACATGGCTGGGGACACCGGGATGGCCGGGAAGGTGGCACTGCTCCTGTGGGGTGAGTGCACTGGGCATGGGTCTGACACCCTGGGGATGGGGAGGGGAGGGTGCACAGGGGGGCTGTGGGGTGTCCCCTGAGATCCCCAATGCCAGCAGAGCCAGTCCATGTTACCCAAAGTGGACCTTGGTGGGATGGTGACTGATGTAGGGTGGCTTTGGGGACAGGAACAGGGGCAGGAATTTGGGGATTGGGATTTGTGGGCAGGAATTTCGGGACTGGCACCTTTAGTCTCAGATAGCTCTGGGGATAGGGACAAGGGAACTGGGATGCAGGGTAGGAAGGGGACAAGAACCGTGAGGATGTGGCCATGGGGATGGGATCATGAGCTGGTGGGGGTGACCTGGCCCAGCATGGGCTGTGTCCATGGTGTCCTTGTGCCTGGGGTGTCCACAGTGTCCCCATGTTCTGCCTCAGCCCAGGGTGGCCTCTGAGTCCCTGTTCCCAAGGTGTCCGTGCCCCATGGATGTGTTGCGTGGGTGGCTCTGATACAGACATGTCCCCCTGCCTCACCAAATATTTTCGGGACTACCCAGACACACTTTCCCACAAGAACTGCTGTCCCAAGTAGGGACAGTTTGGGGAAAGCCCCCACACCCAGTACCGTGTTTGCCTCTGTCCCCACGGTGCCACCCCCTCCCAGCCCTGTCCCTTCTCCCTTCCAGCCCAGACCCTCGGCCTCTCTGGTGAGTCCTCAAGGGATGCCATGTCCCTACCCCACTGTCCCCAGCCCATGCTGGCCCTGGTAGGCTGGTGTTCCCTGTCACCTGCAGGTGCCCAGACTACCCAGATCCTTGTAGAGCCCCCCTGGACACCACCGGTGCTGTGGGACATGGTGACACTGACCTGCCAGGGCTCGGGGAGCGCCGGTGTCACCACGGGGTACAAGGACAGGCAGTGCTGGTGGCAACTGGGATGCGACCGCCTCATTGTTGCCCTGAGTGGCACCTATGAGTGTGACCGACCTGGCAGTGGGCTCAGCCCCACTGTGGCAGTCTTAGATGGTGAGGGGGCATCTTAAATGATCTGGGTGGCCCCTGACAGGTCTGGGTGGGCTCCACTCCATGGGTGGCTTCACACTGCTCGGGTGGCAGGAGCCTGTGCCCTGCACACAGGGACATCCCAGTGCATCCCAGTGCACCCAGATGTCCTCAGTGCCATGGGGACCACACTCTGACCTATCTCAAGCCCCTCAGTAAGATGGGACCCTCCCGTCCCACAGATGAGCTGGTGCTGCAGGTGCCAGCACGGGTGCTGCTGGGAGGGGACATGGTGACACTGCGCTGCCATGCCCGGTGGAACAGACCGGTCACCAAGGTGCAATTTTTCAAGGATGAGAATAATCTGACGAGGTCCCTTAATGCGACCAAACTGTCCCCGACCCCTCTCCAGCCGAACCACAGCAGCAGCTACTGCTGCAAGGGCTGGGTGAGGTCCTGGTCGACAGGCTCAGCAGCAGTGACAGTGACAATGCACGGTGAGCACCCCCACAGCTGGAACTCCCATCTCCTGACAACCCCAAAGCCACTTCCCAGTGCACTCTGAGTCACAGTCTTCACCTTCCCTTTCCATCCCTGAACTCTTTCTGGTGCAGGTGCTGGAGGGTCCTCCAAGCCCACCAAGGGGGTCTCCTCTGAGTCTTAGCTGCCTCAGCACCCCTAGCCCCCCTGTGGCTCCAAGCTCCCACTTGCACACCCCCTCCTGTTCTACTGGGATGGGCAGGTGGTGGAGGGCCCGCAGGGGTCCCAGCAGCTGTTGGTTCCTGCCGTGGGGGTCTCCCACTCAGGGAAGTACAGCTGCAAGGTGCCCTCTGACAGGGGGGCTGTGCAGAAGAGCAGCGCCCGGCTCGGCATCACGGTGCGCTGTGAGTGCGGGGATGGGCATGGGGAGCGCCCACAGCCTTCTGGGGTCCCCTGCCTGGGGACCTCCATGTGCCCCTGACTTATTTCTTGGGTCTCCTCTCCTCTGCCCTCTGTCCCCTCATGTGGGAATTCAGCACATTGCTCCGGATGTCCAGAGCTACCGAGAAAACCCTTGGGGGGGCTTGCAGGTCTTGGAATGTTGCCAAAGTGCCTGGTGGCTTGACTTTGATCCCTCTAGGGAAGTGCCGCCTGCATATGAGGATATGAGAATCACTGGGGTTTAAATGGTACAGAAATAGTATAATTACAGGGTAAAACACAGGTTTTATTATTTTGGTACAGGGGGTTTATGGAGACAAGATGGAGGAATTTGGGCCTGTCTCGTGGTTCCTCTTCCGTCTTCATGTCTTCCATTTTATGTGTGATGCAGATATTTTTTGATAGGTTCTTGGTGAAGGTACACTTACTAATAAGAATGATAAGTACTGGGGACAAAAGGTAAATAAGATTTACATAGGTTTTGTTATAAAAAGACACGACTGCCTCATGGGCGGTCAGAGTGCCTTTGGCTGCCTTGCTGGTCCGATCCTGGCTGGGCAGAGAGAAAACTTTGTAGATAAGAAATAATAAACAACCTTGAAGACCAAGGTTGTTGTCCAGCCTCGTCTTTTGAAGCCCGATCGGAGTGAACCCATCTCACACGTGTCTGGGCAGAGACAGACAACAGCCGAGCCGGACACCCTCACCCCTCTCTGGTGTGACCCCATCACTGAAATCCCCCATCACATCCATCCCCCCATCCCTATCCCCCCACACCACCTGCCAGCTCCTCCCTGTGGCCTCAGCCCTGTCTCTGTCCCCACAGTGCCTGTGGCCAATGCCACCATCACCCCCAGCTGCCTGTCACACCAGGTGCATGCAGGTGACCCTGTGACCCTGCGCTGCTCAGTGCAGGTGGGCTCAGCCCCTGTCACCTTCACCTGGCTTCACAATGAGCAGGAGGTGGCCCGGGGTCCCCTCCTGCAGTTCGGGGCCACCAGTGTGGGACATTCAGGCACCTACCAGTGCATGGCCACCAACCAGGCAGACGGGCACCGCGTGTTCTGGGCACTCAGCCCAGAGCTGGCCCTGGCTGTGAAATAGCGGGGCTACTGTAACCAAGGTGGGGTCACACAGGGTCACCGGGGAGTGCAGGACCCCTGAGGTGATGGGTGACCCTGAAGTGTCCCCCTCTGTTTCTTGCAGTGGCTGCAAGGGTCAGTGGGGCCTTTTTGTTCCTTCTCCTGCTCGTGGGTGTCATTGTAGCCTGGCACTGGTGGAATCCTGTGGGTGGGTGACAATGGGGGACAGAGGTCCCAGCGTGTGGTAGCGGCCCCCAGAATTGGGCAGTGCTAGGGTAGCACCCAGAGCCCCAAAACTGTGAAAGTGTCTGGGGTTGCTGTAGAGTGTGGGGAGGTGCTGGCGGGTACTGCAGGGATGTTGGGGGTACTTTCTGAGGCCCTTGGGGTGTTTAGGGGGGTCACTGTCCCTTCTGGGTTTTGGGTTCTTGAGGCAGATTTGGTTGGGAGCACTGGGGATGTTCATGAATTCTGGAAGGGTTGCTTGGGGGTCCTGTGAGAAATCGAGGTGACCCCACTGTCACCCCTCCCCTCTTTCCTTTGCAGCTGCCAGGAAGAATCAAGAAAGGTGAGTAGGGGGCTCACACTACACTCTGCCTTTTTACCCCAACTCCTAAGACCTCCCATTCCCTCCCCCACATCCCCTTTATTCCCTCAGGGTACCCCAGATCCCCCGGCCCCCCCAGAGGAGGGGGAGGTGCTGTACACCCACGTCGTGGTCACCAAGAGGGCAGCGGGTGAGTATGGGGGGGACACACACAGAGGGACATGTCACCCATGAGTGTCACCCCACTCAGAACCCACAGCCCGTGTCTCTCACAGCGTCCCCCCGTGCCACCACACTCCAGGATCCACAGGTGACCTACGCAGAACTGCGGGAACCCCAGGGGCGACCGTGGGAACATGGTGACATCTACGGGAATGTGCTGTGAGAGTGGGGGGAACTGGGGGGCACTGGCGGTCCCCACACATGGGCACCCACTCATGTGTGTGCTGCCACTAAAACTGCCCCTCTCCCTCCCCGCGGGGGCACAAAGATCACAAAGGGCTGAGAGAAGAACAATTTCCTGCAACAGCAATGAGACAGAATAAAACCAACAACAACAGCAACAAGGTTCAGGATCCAAAGGGACGCAAAAGGAACGATTTCTACAGAAAGCCCAGAAAAAGAAACCATCCCCAGACGTTTCCCCCAGTACATTTCATCCACCAGAGGAATCTGGCAGACCCTTTGATCTTCCTTGCTCTGATGGCCAAAGCGGCCTTCAGGAGGCTCTGGATTCTCCTGTCCCCTGTCCCAAACCCCTCCTCTGCTGTGTTCCCCACACGAGGATGTCACAAAGGCCCTGTGTGGGTTCCAGAGCCTCCCCCTTTCCCAGGGCAGTCAGGATCAGGCCATGGCACAGGGCAAGGTGTCAGAGACAGGAATCGTTTGATGTTTGGAGACATTTGGATTACCTGTATGTGGCAGGGGTGGGTCAGGCCTTGCTTTTGGTGAGACAGGGCCCCGTCTGTCCATCAGTCTGTCAGCTGTGGCACACTGGGGACAGTGTGACGCTCTGCCAAAGCCAGCTCCTGAGTGGCTGGGTGACCAGAAGTGGGAGCTGGGGAGAGGGCCCTTGGTGGCCCAACAGGGTTCAAAGGCAGAGCATGATGTGGCCAAGTCCCTGACCCTATCTCCTCTTGGGGTGTCTGCTCCATCCATGCTGCAACCCCGGAGTTGGCAACTCATTGTAATGAGAAATATCTGGCAAGGAATGTCAGAATGTCTCTGGAATGGAAAGAAGACCCATGCCTAAAACATTTTTTCATTTCAAAGGTTACGGAGCTTCTAGGCAGAAGTGCAGGAAAAGGAATAACAGCTCTTTACTGGGAAATTTATAAACTAGGACAGAACAAAAAACACAAAACCAGAATTTTCCTTCTCGCTCAGCGCTGTTGGTTTTTGCGGCAGTTATAACCACAGCCAGCAGGGGGTGCTGCAGGGAGCACTCCCGGCCAGCAGGGGGCGCTGCAGGGAGCACTCCCGGCCAGCAGGGGGCGCTGCAGGGAGCACTCCCGGCCAGCAGGGGGCGCCCTGGTCAAGCTCCATCCCTTTAAGGACCATGGCGGCCTCGGACAGGATGGAGGAGGGGAACCAGGGGTCCCATCTTGCCTGCAAATCCGGGTTGGAGAACAGTCCATTGCCCAACAAGGCATCAACTCCCACAGCGTGACGTGGATCCTGCTGAGGTAACTCCATATTGTCCAATGCTACTCTTTCAACCATTTCTTTCCAGGTAGCTTGAAACACACCATACTGCACTGGCTGAAACAGAATCATAGCAAGGTGAACAATATCATAAGGTGCAAGTACATCAGCATTTAAAACACAAATCACTTGCATCACCTGTGAAGAGTTAACACCATACTGATCTACCTTTGACTGAAGGTCCTCTACAGCCCTCCATGCAAAAACCTGATGGCTGTCTTCTTGTCCCAAATTAGGAGCAGCTTTGAAACAGGAAAAGCCACAGCCTCACCAGAAGAAGCAGCAGTAGCCATCTCCATCCTTTTAGGTGGACCTATTTTCTGTAACAAATTCCAATCTCCCACTTCAGCTGCTTTCATTCTCACATGCTGCCAAAATTGCAAAGGGTGTCGAGGAGTCACAGCCACCTTGCAGGGAGGCAGAGTCCAAGAAACAGCAGGCCTGGGTCTGCTACAAGGTCTAACAGAAACAGATTCCTGTGTCTTTTTAGGTGTACTTATAACCGGCAATTCGTCATCAGAGCTATCACTAGACAGGAAAGGACACAATGTAAAAGACTGCATTTGTCCAACCAGTTCAGGAGGGAGGAGGGTGGTAGATGACTCAATGGGGGATTGAGAAGAGGCAGAGGACTTGAGGAGGGGGAGAGAAGAGGTGGATGGCTCAAGGGAACATGGAGAGGAGGCAGATGGCTCAAAGGAGGGCAGAGGAGGGGCGGACAGCTCGAGGGAAAGCTTGGGGGGAGCAGCCGACCGAGGGGAGGGTGAGGGGGGAGCAGACAGCCCAGGGAGAGAAAAAGGGGCCAATGAGACAGCCTGTTTTTCACTTTGCTTCTTCTGTGACTTCATTTTTGCTAATTGCTGTGCAGGCATAAGATACTTTGGTTTAGCAAACAGTTCACCTAACTGCTGAGCAGGCAAAGTATACACAGGTTTAACATCGTCTTTTGGAGATCAATACCGAGGAACAGTCTTAGCCTGCCGTTTGATTCTCACAATAGCAAACCCTGGGGGAACCTCCACAGCAGCAACAGCAGCCTCCTCAGGGGGAGATACATGGACAGGCTCAGCCTCATCTTCCTCCTGTTCCTCTACTTCAGTTGCTTGTTCTAATTCCTGCTCCTCCAATTCCTCCCCTCTATCTTGTTCTGCTTTTCATTCCTTCAATGCCTCATACAACAGTCTCCAGGTAGTAGCCAAATCAATAACTGTCTTATCCCCCTTAGATAGCGCTTCCCATAGTCTCTTCCCAACCTTTTTCCATGCCCAGACACTGGAAGCAGTGTCGGCATCAGGTTCAAAGTCCTGTGATTTACACCATATCAGTAAATTAGGAAGAGCATAATCAGAAGCCTGAATATTTCTCCTTTTCAATAAAGTTTTCCACGTGGACAAAACGGACTTTTCCTCGTTTAATAAATTATGCCCCATATTTTTTCCCAATCACACACCTCGAATCAGATGTCTGAATGAGGTCCGGACCTCCGCAGCGTCCTTCCTGCCTTCGCTCATTTTTAGGGTACCTTTAAACTTTTTTCTCTGTTTTTCTCCTTTCCGTTTTTACAGTCCAGTTGCAATCACGGTGGGCGGCCACAAGATGTCGCGATAGAGCGCGACACACCACAACTACACCAGAAGGGTGTAAAAGAGAGATTCATTATAGCAACCCGCTGCTTTTATAGTTATTCAAGATATTTACATTTACTTAACAGACACATTCGCTGCCCATTGGTCATAGGAGAGAAACAAAGTTCTCAGTAGGAGAACAAGGAGCCACGTGATTCTGTGAGCCAGCCAGAGTCCGTATCTCTTAACTTTCTCTCCTTCATCACGTCTCCATGGTGACAGCCTTGGTGTCTTCCTCGGGAGAGATATGAAGCTTTCCTTATCTTTAGGAAGCCTTTGCTGGCTCACAAGAACAGCACAAAATGCCTTTCCTGCATGGGGGGACTTAAGGGAGAGGCGAGGTCGACCCAGGGATGGGTGAAAGGACCCAGTGAGGGGTGGGGGACCCAGCCAGGAACCCCGGGAGGAAAGGACTGGGGACCTGTGACAGGAATAGGGGACCCGGGCAGTAGTGGGGGTCTCCAGGCAGGGCTGAGAGACCCGAGGAGGCTGTGGGGTCTCCCCGTGCCCATCCCCGCCCTCACTGCGCACCATGACGCAGAGCCGGGTGCTGCTCTTCCGCCTCCCGCTCAGAGTGCACCTGGCAGCTGTAATTCCCTGAGTGGGAGACCCTATAATGGGCACCAGCAGCTGCAGGGACCCCCCCCCTGCAGGCCCCCCACCACCGTCTGTCTCGGTAGAACACATGCAGGAGGGGGGCGCAGAGCCACAGGGGGCTGGGGGTGCTGAGGCAGCTGAGAGTCATGGGGGACCCCTCGGTGGGCTTGGTGGACCCATCAGCACCAGCACAGGGGAGAGCTCTGGGAAGGAGATGGGGCAGGGGGGATGTGACCCCGAGTCCGCTGTGAAGGGGCTGTTGGGGTGCTGAGGCATGAGGTGTGGGTGCTCACCGTGCTCTGTCACTGTCACTGGTGCTGACTGTGCCCACAGTGACCATTCCGGCCAGGAGCCTCCCCGGACATTGCAGTGGTAGCGACGGCTGTGCCGCAGCTGCAGGGGCAGCAGGAGCAGCTCGGTCCTATGGAGGTACCTCCCCAGATCCTTCCCATCGTGGTGGAAGTGCACTGACAGGACTGACTCCTTCTGCCTGACCCGGGCAGCTCAGGGTCACCGTGTCCCCCTCCAGCAGCACCTGCAGCACTGGGGTGGCTGTGGGACAGGGGGTCCCGATGGCAACAGAAGGAACCAGGGGTCCCCCATTGCAATAGGGTGCTCTCATCACACTGGGATGCACTGTTGTGTACAGGGGATGCTCCAGTGATGCTCTGGGATGTCCCTGTGTGCAAGCTCTTGTCACATGAGGGGTGTGAGCCATGAAGCTGAGCTCACCCAGAGCTATCAGGTTCCCGCAGGTGCCAGTGTAGGGGCACAAAGAGCTCTCACCATTTAGAATGTGCACAGAGGGTCTGAGCCAGGTGCTGGGTCTGTCACACTTGTGCAGGTGCCACTCTCGGTGATGAGCCAGGGCTCGTGTCCTTCTGGCCACCAGCACTGCCCATCCTTGTACCAGATGGTGGCACCAGGTGGCCCCGAGCCCTGGCAGGTCAGTGCCACCCAGTCACACAGCACCGTCGGCCTCCAGGGGGTGCTCCATGAGGAGCTGGAGGGTTTGGGTGCCTGCAGGTGACAGGGGACACCAGCCTGCCAGGGCCAGCACAGGGCTGGGGACAGTGGGGTGGGGCCATGGCATCCCCCGAAGATTCACCAGAGTGGCCGAGGTTCTGGGCTGGAAGGGACAAGGGACAAGGCTGGGTGAGGGTGGCCTTGCAGGAACAGTGGCACACGGGTTGCAGGGTGTGGGGGCTGTCCCCTAAACTGTCCCCTTTGGGACACTGGTTCTCATGAGAAAGGGCTCAGGAATGGTCCCCAACAGGTCTGGAGAGGCCAGGGGACATGTCTGTGTCACAGCTGCCCACAGCCACATCTGTTGGGAATGGATTCCCTGGGGATGGGGACAGTGTGGTTACCCCAGGTGGAGGCAGGAAGTGGTGACACCACAGACACCTGATGATGGCACAGGTCATCCCCACTAGCCTCATGGCACCTGTCCCCATGGCCACGTCCCCATGGCCCTGTGCCCATGATCCCATTCAGATGGTAGCAGTCCCCACGGCCCATCTGAATGGCGCAGTCTGTCTGTCCCTGTCCCCACAGGTGCCCCAGCTCCATGGTGCCTCTTGCCATATCCCTGTCCCTACATCCCATTCCTCACATCCCCTTCCCTCCATTCTTCTCCCTGCATCCTATTCCCACATCCCAGCTGCCACATTCCTGTCCCCTGTTCCTGTCCCCACAGCCACCCCACAACTCTGCTCACACTGGGGTCCATGCCCATGCTCTGGCACTGCTGGCCTTGGGGACCTCAGGGGGCCCCACAGCCCCCCTGTGCCCCCTCCCCACAAGTCTCTCCCGCACCAGGGCCCATCCGCGGGGTGTCAGGCCCATGCCTGGGGCACTCACCTCACAGGAGCAGCATCACCTTCCTGCCATCCGGGTGTCCCGGCCATCCAGGCTGGCTGTCACTCGCTGCCAGGGCCACCTGTCCCCTGGGTGGCGGCTCTTTGGCCAAAGGGAAAGGAAGAGAGGCCACGTCCTGTCCCCACGTGGAGGTAGCCCTTGGTGGGGGCAGGGTGGGGGCAGGACTGGGGCAATCAGGGAATGTGGGGAGTGAAGGTTGGGTGTCCTAGTGAAAGAGGTAACCCAGGAATGGGGTCCTGGGAGGGATGTCCCGAGAGAATGAGGGTTCAGAGAACGGGGATCGTAAGGAGGGGGGCCCAGGGGATTGGGGCGCCTGGGAACGCGGGTCCCCATGGGTGGAGGCCCAGGAATGGGGTTCCCAGGGACTTTGGGTCATGGGATGCAGGTCCCAGGGATGGGGGTGACAGTTGGGCTGGGGCCTGTGGGAGTCGGGGTCCTGGGGGAATGGAATGGTGACCCATGGGATGGGATGGGATGAAGGGAAGGTGGATCCAGGACCATGGAGATCCTGAGGAATGGCAGTTCTGGGATGGGTGTCCCAGGGAGGTGGGACCTTAAAGAATTGGGATTCCATGGTTGGGTTCCCAGTGGAATGGGGGTCCCAGGGATAGGCAGTGGCTGGGTTGGCATGGGAGGTCACAGCTCCTTCACTGGATGCCTCAGATTTGGGGGACACCAGGGTCCAGCTCAGGCCCGCTGGAGTGCTTGTGGTTGGGGGTTTGGGCGCCACAAGAGGCTTCCAGAAAGTTCCAGGTCTCTTCTGTGGGGGATGCAGGTGCCCAGCTGTGCCCCCCAATGCTTTCACTTCATCTTTCCTGCAGCAGAAGGAAGAGGCCATTTGTGCTTAGGGTCAGAGGGAGGGGTGGTTCTGTTCTTGGGGGGGGTCACATCCAGGGAGTCCCTTTCTTGTTGGAGTCTCCGTTCGGGGGATGACATGATCTGGGGGGAACCTGTCCCAGGGGTGACACATTCTGGTGGGGTGTGTCACTGTCCCAGGGGTGGGAAGTCCTGTGAACCCTTTTCCTGGGGTGGGGCCCTGCCCACCACCTCTCCCAGTGAGTCATAGTGACCTCTGGGGTGTTGCAACCTGGGATGTGCCTTGTCCCCTCTACAACCACCCTTGACGGCCACACCTAGTTTGGGAGCCCTCAATTCCCCTTTTAGATTTTTAGGTGCAACCCAACCCCCTGTCCTACAGCTCTCCATGACCTTTCCATGTGTGAGGAGCCCCTACAGTGGTGACAGTAGGGGGTGACATGGGGTGAGTGTCAGCTGGGGAGGGCACAGACCCCCCGAGAGCCCCCAACAACCACCCTGTCCCTCAGGGTCTCAGCACTGGGAGCCAGATGAAACACTCCTGACCTTCCCGACTGTGCACCCTCCCCTATGTTCAAAACCCCAAGGATCATCCTGCCCTCCGCCCCCCCCACCCCAGCACTGGGATGGAAAACTGTAGATTTTCGCCCCTGGAAAAGTGGCTGACTTGGCCCCAAAATAGCTGCAAAATGGCTGAGACATTGCGAGGGTCTGGAGCTATTTGAGGCTGCCCCATCCCTCTACTGCTCCCCAAAATTCCCCCTGTGGGATTTCTGTCCTGGAGCTTGGGATGATTTGGGTTTACTGGGTTTTAGGAGAAATCCTGTTCAAGACTTCTCCATCCTTACTTGTCCTTTGCAGGATCTGAGGCATCAAGAGCAGCTTGGGAATGGAGCCCAGGGCAGGAAGGAGCTCCCAAACTCCTGCTCCTTGAAGCCAGTGGCCATGCAAGGGTGGGGCCCAGCCAGGGCCTGAGGGTCCCCCCTGCCCCCTTGGCTTTGATTCTGGCAGCTTTAGAGCTGCTGCAAAGGTGAGAATTCTGTGGGGGAAAAAGGCCTGCCTGTGGTTGTCTCAGCCCTGCAAGAAGCACAAACCCCAAAGGGAGCCCAAGCCGTGGCTCTGCGAGGCCCTTTGATGGTTTTCAGAGCAGGGCTGACTGGAAACTCCCCTTGCAGAGGCAGCTGGGAGGGAACCAGCCCGGAAATACAGCATGTGATCATTTGTCCCCTTGATGAAGGGGCTGAGAAAACCACAAAACTACTGCAAAGACAACAGAAATCTGCTCAACAACCTGACCTAAACCCTCCTTCTTGAACAAAACCTGCAGCCTTCTGGAACCTCCTGAAGGAAGGTTTGGGTTCTGGATGTGCACACCAGAAGAGAGGGAAACGTGTGGAAATATTGAGCAGGGGCTGCACATGAGGGGCTGGGGAACAGGGCTGTCACAGCAGGAGCAGGGAGTTCCCAGGCAGGGGAATTCAGGGCAGGCTGGAGTGGATTTACCAGGGAATCAGACCCTGAGGAACACACAGGCATTTCCAGAGATTCCTGTGCACTGTCCCAAGGATGGACAGAGCTTCTCCCTTTTTCCATGGGAAGTCAATCAAGTTTCAGGGTGGGAATGAGCAAAATGGGGAGAGTTCCTAAAGATGGCCCAAGAAAAGGCTTCCTTATGGGCTGGGTCGCTGCCCAGCAGGCAGGGAACAATCCCATGGAGCTGTTAGACTTGCAGGGAGATTCCACACTCTCTGTTATTCACAAGAAAATGCTGCTGTGGGATGCACCAATGGGCTCCTAAAGGGAACCAAAAAGTCTCATTTCATAGTGATTTGTATGTGTTTTCATTGTGAGTGACTTGTTGGGAGAGGAACTGTTAAAATGATTCTATAAACCAGAGTGTTTTATACCTTCTCTGTTAGATTCTTGCTGAGTATGTCCTTTATTGGGGGAAAAATTCTGTAGGAAAGATGTTTGCTTTTATTCTATGGATGTAAAATTGTGTCTCAAACAATTGGGCATCAAGTGTTGCCTGGGAGGGCTGAGCCAGGAAATGGGGGGACCTGACCCAGGAGTGTGTGGGCCAGAGACCCAGAGCATCCCAGGAGATCCCTGGGTTCCTCAGGGAGGATGCTGTGCTGGGCTCTGAATCACCCCAAAATCTGAGGCAGCCAGGGAGGGAGCTGTGACCCCTATTCCCACCCAGCCACTGCCCATCCCTGGCACCCCCATTCCCCTGGGACCCCATTGCCTTGGTCTCTCTTCCCTGGGGACGCCCATCCCAGGACTGCCATTGCCCAGGACAACCATTTCCTTGATCCCATCCCATAGGCTGCTTCTTCCTCCAGAATCCCTATTCCTGAGGGTCCCCTTTTTCCCCCTGCACCCCCAACCGTGGCACCCAAATGCCATGACCCCAAATCCTTGAAAAACTTGTTTCCACAGCACCCCCATCCTTCAATCCACCCGGCATGGATACCCCAATTCCCGAGGACCCCCTTTCTCCTGGACACCGATCCTTGGTTGCTGACATCCCCTGAGCCCCCACCATGTCCCCAGACTCTCCCATCATGTCCCCAGCCTGTCCCCAGCTTGTGGCCACCCTGCCCCCACAAAGGGCCACCTACACGTGGGGACAGACGTGACCTCGCTTCCTTCCCCTTCATCCGAAGAGCCGCCAGCCAGGGGAGCGGTGGCCACAGCAGCGAGTGACAGCCAGTCCACATGGCTGGGGACACCGGGATGGCCGGGAAGGTGGCGCTGCTCCTGTGGGGTGAGTGCCCCAGGCACAGGCCTGACACCCTGGGGATGGGGAGGGGAGAGTGCACAGGGATGCTGCAGGGTTCCCTGAGGTTCCCAGTGCCAGCAGGGCATGGAGCCCAGTGTGACCAGAGTTGTGGGGTGGCCCTGGGGACAGGAAAAGAGGACAGGAAAAGTGGAACTGGGATGGGGGGACAGGGAGAGGGGGATGGAAATGTGGGGACAAGGATGTGGCAGAAAGAACCTTGGGGCTGGGGTAGCTTGGGGGACAGGGACAGGGACACAGAGATGCAGGGACAGGGACAAGGGGACAAGTATCATGTGCTTGGGCCATGGGGACAGGTGCCATGGGAATGGGACCATGGGCACAGGACCATGGGGCTGTGGCTGTTGGGCTGGTGGGGGTGACCTGTGCCAGCACAGGGTCTCCATGCCTGAGCATGTGTTGGCTGCTGTGTCCCTGTGCAAAAGACATCTGTGCCACATCAGTGTCCCAACTGAGGCCTTTCGGGCACAGCCCTCACATTCTGTGCCCCTTTGCCTCTGTCCCCATGGTGCCACACCCACCCATCCATGTCCCTTCTCCCTTCCAGCCCAGACCCTCGGCTTTGCTGGTGAGTCCTTGGCAAATGCCATGTCCCCACCCCGCTGTCCCCAGCCCATGCTGGCCCTGGCCCCGCTGTCCCCAGCCCTGGTGTCCCCTGTCACTCACAGGTGCCCAGACCACCCTGCTCCTTGTGGAGTCCCCCTGGAGGCCAGCGGTGCTGTGGGACCGGGTGACACTGACCTGCCAGGGCTCGGGAAGCGCCGGTGACACCACCTGGTACAGGGACGGGCGGCGCTGGCGGCAGGAGAGACACGACTGCCTCAATGTCACGGAGAGTGGCACCTACACGTGTGACAGACCCGGCAGTGGGCTCAGCCCCCCTGTGACAGTCTTAGATGGTGAGGGGGCACCTTAAATGATCTGCGTGGCCCCTGACAGGTCTGGGTGGGCCCCACTCCGTAGGTGGCTTCACACCGTTTGTGTGGCAGGAGCCTGTGCCCTGCACACAGGGATATCCCAGTGCATCCCAGTGCACCCAGATGTCCCCGGTGCCATGGGGAACCACCTCTGACCTATCTGGAGCTCTTCAGTAAGATGGGACCCTCCTGTCTCCTTTCCCACAGATGAGCTGGTGCTGCAGGTGCCAGCACGGGCGCTGCTGGAGGGGGACATCGTGACACTGCGCTGCCGGGCACGGTGGAACAGCCCGGTCACCAAGGTGCGATTTTTCAAGGATGACAATAATCTGACCAGGTCCCTTAATGCGACCGAGCTGTCCCTGTTCCCCCTCCAGCTGAACCACAGCGGCAGCTACTGCTGCAAGGGCTGGGTGAGGTCCTGGTCGTCAGGCTCAGCAGCAGTGACAGTGACAGTGCACGGTGAGCACCCCCACAGCTGGAACTCCCATCTCCTGACAACCCCAAAGCCACTTGCCAGTGCCCTCTGAGTCAGAGTCCTCACCTCCCCAATCTTTCCCTGAACTCATTCCGGTGCCAGTGCTGGAGGGTCCCCAAGCCTGCCATGGGAGACATCCCTGACTCTCAGCTGCCTCAACACCCCCAGCCCCCTGCAGCCCCAAGCTCCCACTTGCACTCTCCCTCCAGTTCTACTGGGATGGGCAGGTGGTAGGGGACATGCTGGGGTCCCTGCAGTTGTTGGTGCCTGCCATGGGGGTCTCCCACTCAGGGAATTACAGCTGCGAGCTGCCCTCTGAGGGCAGAGCTGTGCAGAAGAGCAGCGCCCGGCTCCACATCACAGAGCGCAGTGAGTGCGGGGATGGGCACAAGCTGCCCCCACAAACTCTTCAGGTCCCCTGCCTGGGGACCTCCATGTCCCCCAGACACATTTCTTGGGTCTCCTCTCCTCTGCCCTGTGTCCTCTCATCCCTCTCTGGTGTGACCCCATCCCTGAAATCCGCCATCACACCCATCCCCCCTATCCCTATCCCCCCACACTGGCTGCCAACCCCTCCCTGTGGCCTCAGCCCTGTCTCTGTCCCCACAGTGCCTGTGGCCAATGCCACCATCACCCCCGGCCCCCTGTCACACCAGGTGCATGCCGGTTACCCTGTGACCCTGTGCTGCTCAGTGCAGGTGGGCTCAGCCCCTGTCACCTTCACCTGGCTGCACAACGGGCAGGAGGTGGCCTGGGGTCCCCTTCTGGAGTTCAGGGTCACCAATGTGGGACATTCAGCCACCTACCAGTGCATGGCCATCAACTAGGCAGATGGGCACCACGTGTTCCAGGCACTCAGCCCAGAGCTGGCACTGGAGGTGACACCACGGGACACAGGGACACACATGATCACAGGTGGGGTCACACAAATTCACGAGGGAGTGCAGGACCCCTGGTGTGATGAGTGACCCTGATCTGTCCCCCTTTGTTTCTTGCAGTGGCTGCAGGGGTCGGTGGGGTCCTTTTGTTCCTGCTCCTGCTCATGGGTGTCATTGTGTCCTGGCAGCGGTGGCACCCTCTGGGTGGGTGACAATGGGGGACAGGGGTCATGGAGAAAGGTGGGAAGGGCCCCAGAGAAAGAGGGCCATAGGGCAGCACCAACAGCCCCTGACTTGGTAGGGGTTGAGGCCCCAGTGACCATGGCTCAGAGGCCTGGGGAGGTGTTGGAGGGTTGTGCAGGGACTTTGGGGGTTCTGTCAGGGGTCCCCCTCCCTGCCAGGCTCGGGGTTCTGGGGGCTCAGGGTGTTGGTGCAAGTGGGGTGGTTCAGGGATACTCAGGGGGCATCAGGGATACTGGGGGTCCTGGGGAGAATTGTGTGTCTGGTGGTGGTTCAGCATTCCCAAGGGTGGATGGGGGCCCCTGGGTCTCCAAAGTCACCCCTCCAGTTTTCCTTTGCAGATTCCAGGAATCACCAGGAAAGGTGAGTGCAGGTTCCTGCCATTCCACCTTTTCCCCAAATCCCCAGGACCTCCCATCCCCTTCTACACACCCTCTTATTCCCACAGGCCCCCCCCAGACCCCCTGGCACCCTTGGTGGAGGATCCTCAGGAGACATACATGAAGCTGCAATGGCAACCGTGGGAACCCAGTGACATCTATGACAGCCTACACCAAAAGTTGTGATGCTCTGGGAAGCGGGAGGCACTGGGTGACACTGGGGGTGCTCCCTGCATGGCTCCTGTGGTTGCCCATCCTTCCAAGGCAGGTGGTCATGGGTCAGGGGGAGGCTACACAGAGTACCTTCTGCTCCCTGTTTCTTCTTCCAGTACCCCCAAGGGCTCCCCCATCCCTTTGCTCGTACCTGCAGGGGCTCCCCAGCCCCATCCAAGTGCCCAAGTACCCTCAGTGACTGCCCCATTCTCTCCCCACAGTGCTTGCAGTACACCCAAGTGTTCCCCATTCCCCCTCCCACTACCCCTATCCCATCCCTCTGTAAAATGGGGAGTCAGGGAGGATTCTTTCTGAAAGGTTTCTCAGATGAAAATGAAGCACAAACACGGCAATCTTATATCTGAGAACGGTTTATTGATAAAGGAGGGTAAGTGTTCTTTCCGAAGGGGGAGAGAAGAGAGTAGAAAGGGAAAAGGAAAGAGAGAGAAACAGAAGACAGGGACAGCGTTACCACAAGAAGCCCAGGCGCTCTGTGGGCATCAGCTCGGCTGACGGAGTGTGTGTGCTGCGAGCCACGGCGAGCCCACAGGGCTTTTGTGAGTGGCTGGGCAGGATTTCCAAGCGAGGCACCTGCGTGTCTCTGGCATCAGCCAGCGATGGCTGCAGGCTGGCTGCTGCGGGCTGGCTGCGGGCTGGGGCTGCGGCACTGGTGGCTCTGGGCTGGCTGCCGCGGGCTGGTGCTGCGGTGGGCAGGTGCAGCAGGCTCGGTGCTGTGGGCAGCGTGGGAAACGCAGCACAGGCAACGGGTGGGTGCAGGCAGCATCTGCTCTGTCGGGGAAGCAATTAAGGAGGCCAAGATGAACAGGAATGAGCTACCTGGTGGAAGCAGCCAAGCAGGGAAGAACAGGCGCGGACAGGGAAGAAGGACAACCGGGAGGAAAAGGCAGGGGAGGGGAGTATCAGTGATATTTTTGTCTGACATCTGGCAGGAATAATCCATCTTTTCAGAAGGCTAATTAAGTACTTATTCTACAATATTACTCTTTATTATATTACATTACACCTAAACTGAATCTGCCAAACACTCACCTGCACTCCACACTGCACAGAATCTCATGACTGCCAGCCCACAGTCCCAACACACACATACCTGGATTCAATTGGTCAGTGAATCAAAAGACTCACACCAGAATCCAATCACCAATTCCCTTCAGGTAAACAATCTTCCACAATACATTCCACTTGTGAACAACACAGGAGCATAAATGAGATGAGAATTGTTTGGATCATTTTTGCTTCTCTCACTGCTTCGCCCAGGCTGAGAGAATGTGAATCCCACAGGGAGGAGGGCCAGACTGACCCTCCAAGCGAGCCCCTGATCCCTCCAAGAAACCCAAAGCCAAAGTCTCTGGTTGTGTCACACTTTGCTGCTTTTATTTGTAAAGGCTCCTCCCACAGCCCGATTTCCTGGGCATTTTTTCACACACATCTTTCCCAGGCATCTGTCTCACCAGCCAGTGGGGGTCACTCACAGCCCCATCACGGAAGCTTTCTCTCCCCTGATCATCTGTTGCGTGAAGCCTCGCCGGGGACAGGGTTCCCAGCACATGTACAACCCACAGAGTCATTTTTCACCTCATGTGTATCATGTGTTGAGACATGAATCAAAATCAGATTTGTTCCTCTGAACCCCCATGTGCTTAGTGGCTCTGCAATCCCCCTCCCAGTGCTCCCAGTAAGGTGGCTTACTGGTGCCTGTCCCAGTTGCAAGGGGGCAAAGGACCTGGTTCCCTGCTCCTGGCAAAAAATGCAGCTCTTTGGTTAAACTGGCAGGAATGGTGTTTCTTTGTTCAGCTCTGTCAAGGGAGTTAAACAAGGTGGGAACCTCCCTTGGAATGTAAAATACGACCCCCTTCTCTCTGAACTATAATAAATTACGGGGCTTTTAGGCAAAGATGTGGGAACAGGAATAATTGTCTTTTACTGGTATATATTGTGAGAAACAAGTTAATGGAAGTTGTCTTTTGCTGGATGTTATATGAATTGATATTACATTATTGATTATATTGATGATAAAATATTGTGATGTTAGTGTTGGGACAGTGATATGTATTGTGGAGTGGGTGATGTTGTGGTGGGGGCCATGCAAGGGTGGGGCCCAGCCATGGCCCAGCCCCACTGCACAGGGATGGCCATTGCCCAGCCCTGCTCTGGCCAGCCCCAGGTGGCAGCCAGGACCTCAGGGTCCCCATCTTGCCCCCTTGGCTTTGATTCTGGCAGCTTTAGAGCTGCAGCAGAGGTGAGAATTCTGTGGGGGGAAAAGGCCTGCCTTTGGTTTGCTCAGCCCTGCAAGAAGCACAAACCCCAATGGGAGCCCAAGCAGTGGCTCTGCAAAGGCCTTTGATGGTTTTCAGAGCAGGGCTGGCTGGAAACCTGCCCTGCAAGGGCAGCTGGGAGGGAACCAGCCCAGAAATACAGGAGTTGATCATTTAGTCCCTAGCAGCAAGGAACTGAGAGAGCCCCAGAACTGCTGAAAGGACAACAACAATCTGCTCAACAACCTGACAGGGACACTACTTCTTGAACAAAACCTGCATCATTCTGGGACCTCATGGAAAGAATATTTGGGTTCTGGCTCAGCTGCCAGACAAGAGGGAAAAGTGTGGAAATACCAAGCAGTGGCTGTGCCCCGCGGCCATGCTGGAGCTGTGTGGAATGACCCTGTCGGGATTCCAGGTGTCCCTGAAGCCGCTCCATCCCTGTCCTCCCCACCTGCACAGGGCACAGGGAATAGACAGGGCTCTGCCCCGCCCCTGCACCGCCCCTTTCCAGGGTACCCCTCCCCTTCCCAGAGCTGTGGGAGCCTTCCCCTGGCAATGCTCGGTCCCCACACATTACGACAGTGGCTTCGGACACGCTGCCACAGTCGGTTTGGACACTCCGTGACCGTCCCGGCACTCCCAGCGCGATGGCAGCTGGGTCCCTTCCCAGTGCTCCGGGACCACCATTGCAGTCCCTCCTTTCCGCACACCCCACCGCGGGGTCTCTGCCCCGCCCCGTCCCAGGCTCTCCCCTCCGCCTTTTCTCTCTCTCCATGCACGGGGCTCCCCAGTGGGGTCCCGGTCGGTCCCTCCATCCCGGCCCCTCCCACCCGCTGCCTCCCGGCCCCTCCGGCCGCACCCCCCCAACAGCCCCGGGGCCGGCGCTGGCTGAGGCTGCCGAGCTCCTGTAGGATGAGACGTTCCTGGGGCAGCGCCGGCTGAGCGGGACCCGGCTTCCTCACACCGTCCTTGCCCGCAGCACTCGGGCTCCAGCAGCCCCGGGCGGGTCCTTCGGGATGTGCTGACTGCTCCCGGAGCACTGCCATTTGTTGGGAACGACTGCTCCCGGAGCACCCGAATCATCCCAAAAGCCTGGGCCGGGACCTCCTGTGAGGCTGAGCCTGAGCCCTGAGGGGTTTGGGAGCCCGATGGGTGTCACTGCTCTGTCCCAAAATCTGGGGAAGCAGGAATGACAAGCTGTGCCCCACCATGGCCCAGCCCCCTGGGCCTCACCTGAGCATTCTGTAGAATTCCCAGCACTCCTGCTCCACCTGCAAGGCCAGGTGCTGTTCCCGGGGGCCCCCTGCTCCAGCCGCTCCTGCCTCAGCTGCTGCTCCAGCTCAGCCTTCCTGGCCAGCAAGGGGGAAGCAGCAGCCACATGGCACAGGCACTGAATCATCCCCAGCACCAGCAAAAACCTTCCCGGCAGTAAAGAAAGCTCCTTGTGGCCAGAGGTGGGGGCATGTGACCCCCAAATGGTATCCAATGCTGCCTTGTGTCCCCCAAAATCCCTGTGAGAGGCAGTGGAGCCATGTCCTTGTGCACAGGGATGCTTTAGGAGCATGGCTGAACTTCAGAAGCCCCAGCCCAAATTACAGCACCTCCTTAAGGGTCTGCAGCTCCCAGAGCAGAACAGGGGCATTGGCCCAACCAGCTCCAGTTTTGCCCCATTTTCCCCTCCCGAGGCACTGCCCCCAGCCTTGTCTCTCCCTGTGCTCCAATTGAGGCAGCAGACCCCTTGGGGCTGTGGCTCTGCTCTCCTCCTCCTCCTCCTCCCACCCCTGTTGCTTCTCTGTCGGGACCAGCAGTGGCCCAGGAAGGGCAGGAAATCCAAACGTGCTCTGGAGCCCCCTGAGGAGCCCCAGCAGAGTCAGCACTGAGCACCAGCTTTCCTTAACATCCCAGGGCAATTCAACATTGCCAGAACTGCTGTGCCAGGACTGAAGGAGGAAAAGGGAGTGAAAGGCTGAGGGTTTGCAGGAATTGTGGTGTAAAGCCACCAGAGGTGCTGTTGTGGGCCTGAGACCTGCCTGGGGTCAGGTGTGGCCTTCCTTCCATTCGGGATCATGGACATTGGTCATGGGTATTGCCTAAGGCATGTGCCTGACCCCAGGACACTGCTACGCTTCCACTGGGCACTGGAATCCAACCTGCTGCCTTGGTGGCTTCTGCCCACTGCCGGTGCTGGTGCCGGGACCGATTGGTGCCTGTGAGTTTGCACAAGGAGCGATTTCCCCTCCTGCCTCCCGTCCGAGGCCACCATGGCCCCTGAGGGGATGGAGCTCGACCGGGGCGCCCCCCGCTGGCCGGGAGTACTCCCTGCAGCGCCACCTGCTGGCCGCAGTTATAACTGCCACAAAAACAACAGCGCTGGGAGGGAGGGAAAGTTCTGGGTTTCTGTTGTTTGTTCTGCCCTGGTTTATAAATTTTCCAGTGAAGAGCTGTTATTCCTTTTCCTGCACTTCCGCCTGGAACCCTCATAATCTTTGAAATTAAAAAATGTTTCAGACATGGGTCTTCTTTGCATTCCAGAGACGTTCCCACTTTCCTTGGCAGATATTTCTCATTCAAAAGAGTTGCCAAATCCTGTGTTCCAGTGTGGATGGGACAGATACCCCAACAGGAGACAGGGTCAGTGACTTCGCCACCTCATGCTCTGCCTTTGAACCCTGTTGGGCCACCAACGGCCCTCTCCCCGGGTGGCACTACTGGTCACCCGGCCACTCAGGAGCTGGCTTTGGCAGAGTGTCACACTATCCCCAGTGTGCCACAGCTGACAGACTGATGGACAGACTGGGCCCTGTCTCACCAAAAGCAAGGCCTGACCCACCCCTGCTACACACAGGTGTTCCAAAATGTCTCCAGACATCAAACCTTTCCTATGCCATTGCCTGATCCTGACTGTCCTGGCAAAGGGGGAGGCTCTGGAACCCACACAGGGCCTTTGTGACATCTTTGTGTGGGGAGAGGAGTGGTTTGGGACAGGGGAGAAGAAAATCTACAGCCTCCTGAAGGCCACTTTGGCCATCAGAGCAAGGAAGGTCCAGAGCTCTGCCAGGTTCCTCTGGTGGAAGAAACATGCTGTGGGAAATGTCCAGGGTTCTTCATTTTTAGGGGCTTTCCCTGAAAATTGTTCCTTTTTGTGACCCTTTGGACTCAGAACCATGTTGCTGTTGCTGTTGATTTTATTCTCTCTCATTGCTGTTTCAGGAATTTGTTCTTCTCTCAGCCCTTTGGGATCTTTGTGCCTCCACGGGGACAGAGAGGGGCAGTTTTGGTGACAGCACACACACGAGTGGGTGCCCATGGGTGGGAAACCCCAAGGCCCCCCAGTTCCCCCAGTGTCACAGCACATTCCCGTAGATATCACCGGGTTCCCATGGTCGCCCCTGGGGTTCCTGAAGTGTGGTGTCACAGGGGGACACTACGAGAGACACAGACTGTGGGATTTGGGTGGGGTGACACTCATGGGTGACGTGTCCCGTGGCGTGTGTCCCCTCCATACTCACCCGCTGCCCTCTTGGTGACCACGACCTGGGTGTACAGCACCTCCCCCTCTCCTGGGGGGACCGAGGAATCCGGGGGGGCCCTGAGGGAATAAAGGGGATTTGGGGGAGAGAATGGGAGGTCTTGAGGGTTGGGGTAAAAGGGGAGAGTGTGGTTTGAGCCCCCCACTCACCTTTCTTGATTCTTCCTGGCAGCTGCAAAGGAAAGAGGGGAGGGGTGACTGTGGGCTCCCCAGGAATCTGATTCCTCTCAGGATTTCCAAACACCCATGGGGCCCTCGATTTCTCAGAGGACCCCAGGCATCCCTGAAGTCTCCCAGAATTCATGAACCTCCACAGTGCCCCTCACCAACTCAGCCTCAAGGACCCAAAGGCCAGCAGAGACAGAGACCCCCCAAACGCCCCCAGGGCTTCTGAACGAACCCCCAACATCCCTGCAGGACCCTACAGCACCCCCAGTCAAGGTCACCATTTTAGGGCTGTGGGAGGCACATTATGGTTCACCAACTCTGGGGGCCTCTACAGCTCCTTGGGACCACTGTCCCCATATTGTCACCCACCTGCAGGGTGCCACCGGTGCCAGGCCACAATGACACCCACGAGCAGGAGCAGGAACAAAAGGACCCCACCGATCCCTGCAGCCACTGCAAGAAACAGAGACGGACACATCAGGGTCACCCATCACCTCAGTCGTGCTGCAGTCCCTGGTGAACTTGTGTGTACCCCACCTGTGTCTCTGTGTGTCCCTGTGTCCCGTGGTGTCACCTCCAGTGCCAGCTCTGGGCTGAGTGCCCGGAACATGCGGTGCCCATCTGCCTGGTTGGTGGCCATGCACTGGTAGGTGCCTGAATGTCCCACATTGGTGGCCCCGAACTCCAGAAGGGGACCTCGGGCCACCTCCTGCCCGTTGTGCAGCCAGGTGAAGGTGACAGGGGCTGAGCCCACCTGCACTGAGCAGCGCAAAGTCACAGGGTCGCCTCCATGCACCTGGTGTGAGAGGGAGCCGGGGGTGATGGTAGCATTGGCCACAGGCACTGTGGGGACAGAGACAGGGCTGAGGACACAGGGAGGGGTTGGCAAGAGGAGTTGGGGGGATAGGGATGGGGTGGATGGGTGTGATGGTGGATTTCAGGGATGGGGTCACACCAGAGAGGGGTGAGGGGGCGCAGGGCAGAGGAGGGGAGACCCAAGAAATGTGTCAGAGGGACATGGAGGTCCCCAGGCAGGGAAGCCGAGGAGGCTGTGGGCACTCCCTGTGCCCATCCCCGCACTCACTGCGCACTGTGATGTGGAGCCGGGTGCTGCTCTTCTGCAAAGCCCCCCCTCAGAGGCACCCCACAGCTGAACTTCCCTGAGTGGGAGACCCCCACGGCAGGCACCAACAGCTAAAAGAACCCCTGAAGACCCCCCACCACCTGCCCATCCTGACAGAAAAGTAGGGGGAGTGCCAGTGGGACACTTGGAGCCACAGGGGGGCTAGGGGTGCTGAGGCAGCTATGACTCAGAGGGGACCCCTGTGGTGGGCTTGGGGGCCCTCCAGCACTGTCACCAGAAAGAGTTCAGGGATGGAGAGGGGAGATGAGGACTGTGACTCAGAGTGCACTGGGAAGTGTCTTTCAGGTTGTCAGGAGATGGGAGTTCCAGCCATGGCGGTGCTCACCGTGCACTGTCACTGTCACTGCTACTGAGCCTGTCGACCAGGACCTCACAAAACCCTTGCAGCGGTAGCTGCCACTGTGGTTCAGCTGGAGAGGGGACAGGGACACCTCAGTGCCATTAACGGACCTTGTCAGATTATTCTCATCCTTGAAAAATCGCACCTTGGTGACCGGGCTGTTCCACCGGGCACGGCAGCGCAGTGTCACCGTGTCCCCTTCCAGCAGTGCCTGTGCTGGCACCTGCAGCACCAGCTCATCTGTGGGACAGGAGGGTCCCATCTTACTGAGGGGTTTGAGATAGGTAAGGGGTGGGCACTGGGGACATCTGGGTGCACTGGGATGCACTGGGATGTCCCTGTGTGCAGGGCACAGGCTCCTGCCATACGAACGGTGTAAAGCCACATACAGAGTGAGGCCCACCCAGACCTGTCAGGGGCCACCCAGATCATGTAAGATGCCCCCTCACCATCTAAGACTGTCACAGGGGGGCTGAGCCCACTGCCGGGTCTGTCACACGTGTAGGTGCCACTCTCTGTGACATTGAGGCAGTCGTGTTTCTCCTGCCACCAGCGCCGCCCGTCCTTGTACCAGGTGGTGTCACCGGCGCTTCCCGAGCCCTGGCAGGTCAGTGTCACCCGGTCCCACAGCACTGGTGGCCTCCAGGGGGGCTCCACAAGGAGCTGGGTGGTCTGGGCACCTGCAGGTGACAGGGGACACCAGGCTGCCAGGACCAGCGTGGGGCTGGGGACAGCGGGGTGGGGACATGGCATTTGCCAAGGACTCACCAGTGAAGCCGAGGGTCTGGGCTGGAAGGGAGAAGGGACATGGATGGGTGGGCATGGCACCATGGGGACAGAGGCAAAGGGGCATGGAATGTGGGGGCTGTGCCCAAAAGGCATCAGTCTGGGCACTGATGTGGCACAGATGTCTTTAGGACAGGGACACAGCAGCCAACACATGCTCAGGCATGGGGACCCTGTGCTGGCACAGGTCACCCCCACCAGCCCAACAGCCACAGCCCCATGGCCCTGTGCTCATGCTCCCATTCCCATGGCACCTGTCCCCATGGCCCAAGCACATGATACTTGTCCCCTTGTCCCTGTCCCTGCATCTCTGTGTCCCTGTCCCTGTCCCTGCAGCTGCCCCAGCCACAAGGTTCCTTCTGTCACATCCTTGTCCCCACATTCCCATCCCCCTGTCCCTGTCCCCCCATCCCAGTTCCACTTTTCTTGTCCTCTTTTCCTGTCCCCAGGGCTACCCCACAACTCTGGTCACACTGGGCTCCATGCCCTGCTGGCATTGGGGACCTCAGGGAACCCAGCAGCCCCGCTGTGCACCCTCCTATCCCCATCCCCAGGGTGTCAGGCCTGTGCCTGGGGCACTCACCCCACAGGAGCAGCGCCACCTTCCCGGCCATCCCGGTGTCCCCAGCCATGTGCACTGGCTGTCACTCGCTGCTGTGGCCACCGCTCCCCTGGCTGGCGGCTCTTCGGATGAAGGGGAAGGAAGCGAGGTCACGTCTGTCCCCACGTGTAGGTGGCCCTTTGTGGGGGCAGGGTGGCCCCAAGCTGGGGACAGTCTGGGGACATGGTGGGGGCTCAGGGGATGTCAGCAGCCAAGGATAGGTGTCCAGGAGAAAGGGGGTCCTTGGGAATTGGGGTATTCATGCCTGGGTGGATTGAAGGATGGGGGTGCTGTGGAAACAAGTTTTTCAAGGATTTGGGGTCATGGCATTTGGGTGCCACAGTTGGGGGTGCAGGGGGAAAAAGGGGACCCTCAGGAATAGCGATTCTGGAGGAAAAAGCATCCCATGGGATGGGATCAAGGCAACGGTGGTCCTGGGCAATGGCAGTCCTGGGATGGGCGTCCCCAGGGAAGAGAGACCAAGGCAATGGGGTCCCAGGGGAATGGGGATGCCAGGGATGGGCAGTGGCTGGGTGGGAATAGGGGTCACAGCTCCTTCCCTGGCTGCCTCAGATTTTGGAGTGACTCAGAGCCCAGCACAGCACACCCCCCTGGGGAACCCAGGGATCTCCTGGGATGCTCTGGGTCTCTGGCCCACACACTCCTGGGTCAGGTCCCCCCATTTCCTGGCTCAGCCCTCCCAGGCAACACTTGATGCCCAATTGCTTGAGACAAAATTATACATCCATAGAATAAAAGCAAACATCTTTCCCACAGAATTTTTCCCCCAGTAAAGGACATACTCAGCAAGAATCTAACAGAGAAGGTATAAAACACTCTGGTTTATAGAATCATTTTAACAGTTCCTCTCCCAACAAGTCACTCACAATGAAAACACATACAACTCACTATGAAATGAGACTTTTTGGTTCCCTTTAGGAGCCCATTGGTGCAACCCACAGCAGCATTTTCTTGTGAATAACAGAGAGAATGGAATCTCCCTGCATGTCTAACAGCTCCATGGGATTGTTCCCTGCCTGCTGGGCAGCGACCCAGCCCATAAGGAAGCCTTTTCTTGGGCCATCTTTAGGAACTCTCCCCATTTTGCTCATTCCCACCCTGAAACTTGATTGACTTCCCATGGAAAAAGGGAGAAGCTCTGTCCATCCTTGGGACAGTGCACAGGAATCTCTGGAAATGCCCGTGTGTGCCTCAGGGTCTGATTCCCTGGTAAATCCACTCCAGCCTGCCCTGAATTCCCCTGCCTGGGAACTCCCTGCTCCTGCTGTGACAGCCCTGTTCCCCAGCCCCTCATGTGCAGCCCCTGCTCAATATTTCCACACGTTTCCCTCTCTTCTGGTGTGCACATCCAGAACCCAAACCTTCCTTCAGGAGGTTCCAGAAGGCTGCAGGTTTTGTTCAAGAAGGAGGGTTTAGGTCAGGTTGTTGAGCAGATTTCTGTTGTCTTTGCAGTAGTTTTGTGGTTTTCTCAGCCCCTTCATCAAGGGGACAAATGATCACATGCTGTATTTCTGTGCTGGTTCCCTCCCAGCTGCCTCTGCAAGGGGGGGTTTCCAGCCAGGCCTGCTCTGAAAACCATCAAAGGGCCTCGCAGAGCCACGGCTTGGGCTCCCTTTGGGGTTTGTGCTTCTTGCAGGGCTGAGACAACCACAGGCAGGCCTTTTTCCCCCACAGAATTCTCACCTCTGCAGCAGCTCTAAAGCTGCCAGAATCAAAGCCAAGGGGGCAGGGGGGACCCTCAGGCCCTGGCTGGGCCCCACCCTTGCATGGCCACTGGCTTCAAGGAGCAGGAGTTTGGGACCTCCTTCCTGCCCTGGGCTCCATTCCCAAGCTGCTCTTGATGACTCAGATCATGCAGAGGACAAGTAAGGATGGAGAAGTCTGGAACAGGATTTCTCCTAAACCCCAGTAAACCCAAATCATTCCAAGCTCCAGGACAGAAAACCCACGGGGGGAGTTTTGGGGAGCAGTAGAGGGATGGGGCAGCCCCAAATAGCTCCAGACCCTCACAATGTCTCAGCCATTTTGCAGCTATTTTGGGGCCAAGTCAGCCACTTTTCCAGGGGCAAAAATCTACAATTTTCCACCCCAGTGCGGAGGGGGGGGGGGGGGCGTGCGGGGGGGGGTGGGGGGGGGGGAGGGCAGGATGGTCCTTGGGGTTTTGAACATAGGGGAGGGTGCACAGTCGGGAAGGTCAGGAGTGTTTCATCTGGCTCCCAGTGCTGAGACCCTGAGGAACAGGGTGGTTGTTGGGGGCTCTTGGGGGGTCTGTGCCCTCCCCAGCTGACACTCACCCCCATGTCACCCCCTACTGTCACCACTGTAGGGGCTTCTCACACATGGAAAGGTCATGGAGAGCTGCAGGATGGGGGGCTTGGGTTGCACCTAAAAATCTTAAAGGGGAATTGAGGGCTCCCAAACTAGGTGTGGCTGTCAAGGGTGGTTGTAGAGGGGACAAGGCACATCCCAGGTTGCAACACCCCAGACGTCACTATGTCCCACTGGGGAGAGGTGGTGGGCAGGGCCCCACCCCAGGAAAAGGGTTCACAGGATTTCCCACCCCTGGGACAGTGACACACCCACCAGAATGTGTCACCCCTGGGACAGGTTCCCCCCAGATCATGTCATCCCCCGAACAGAGACCCCAACAAGAAAGGAACTCCCTGGATGTGACCCCCCCAGAACAGAACCACCCCTCTCTCTGACCCTAAGCACAAATGGCCTCTTCCTTCTGCTGCAGGAAAGATGAAGTGAAAGCATTGGGGGGCACAGCTGGGCACCTGCATCCCCCACAGAAGAGACCTGGAACCTTCTGGAAGCCTCTTGTGGTGCCCAAACGCCCAACCATGAGCACCCCAGGGGGCCTGTGCTGGACCCTGGTGTCCCCCAAATCTGAGACACCCAGTGAAGGAGCTGTGACCTCCCGTGCCCACCCAGCCACTGCCTATCCCTGGGACCCCCATTCCACTGGGAACCCAACCATGGAATCCCAATTCTTTAAGGTCCCACCTCCCTGGGACACCCATCCCAGAACTGCCATTCCTCAGGATCTCCATGGTCCTGGATCCACCTTCCCTTCATCCCATCCCATGAGTCACCATTCCATTTCCCCTGGACCCCGACTCCCACAGGCCCCAGCCTAACTGACACCCCCATCCCTGGGACCTGCATCCCATGACCCAAAGTCCCTGAGAACCCCATTCCTGGGCCCCCACCCATGGGGGCCCCCATTCCCAGGCGTCCCGATCCCCTGGGTCCCCCTCCTCAGGTTCCCCATTCTCTGAACCCTCATTCCCTTGGGACATCCCTCCCAGGACTACATTCCTGGGTTACCTCTTTCACTAGGACACCCAGCCTTCACTCCCCACATTCCCTGATTGCCCCAGTCCTGCCCCCACCCTGTCCCCACCAAGGGCCACCTCCACGTGGGGACAGGACGTGGCCTCTCTTCCTTTCCCTTTGGCCAAAGAGCCGCCACCCAGGGGACAGGTGGCCCTGGCAGCGAGTGACAGCCAGCCTGGATGGCCGGGACACCCGGATGGCGGGGAAGGTGATGCTGCTCCTGTGAGGTAAGTGCCCCAGGCATGGGCCTGACACCCCTGGGATGGGCCCTGGTGAGGGAGAGACTTGTGGGGAGGGGGCACAGGGGGGCTGTGGGGCCCCCTGAGGTCCCCAAGGCCAGCAGTGCCAGAGCATGGGCATGGACCCCAGTGTGAGCAGAGTTGTGGGGTGGCTATGGGGACAGGAACAGGGGACAGGAATGTGGCAGCTGGGATGTGGGAATAGGATGCAGGGAGAAGAATGGAGGGAAGGGCATGTGAGGAATAGGATGTAGGGACAGGGATATGGCAAGAGGCACCATGGAGCTGGGGCACCTGTGGGGACAGGGAGAGACAGACTGCACCATTCAGATGGGCCGTGGGGACTGCTGCCATCTGAATGGGATCATGGGCACAGGGCCATGGGGACGTGGCCATGGGGACAGGTGCCATGAGGCTGGTGGGGATGACCTGTGCCATCATCAGGTGTCTGTGGTGTCACCACTTCCTGCCTCCACCCGGGGTAACCACACTGTCCCCATCCCCAGGGAATCCATTCCCAACAGATGTGGCTGTGGGCAGCTGTGACACAGACATGTCCCCTGGCCTCTCCAGACCTGTTGGGGACCATTCCTGAGCTCTTTCTCATGAGAACCAGTGTCCCAAAGGGGACAGTTTGGGGGACAGCCCCCACACCCTGCAACCCGTGTGCCACTGTTCCTGCAAGGCCACCCTCACCCAGCCTTGTCCCTTGTCCCTTCCAGCCCAGACCCTCGGCCTCTCTGGTGAGTCCTCGGGGGATGTGATGGGCCCACCCTGCTGTCCCCAGCCCTGTTCTGGCCCTGGCAGGCTGGTGTCCCCTGTCACCTGCAGGCACCCAAACCCTCCAGCTCCTCATGGAGCCCCCCTGGAGGCCGACGGTGCTGTGTGACCAGGTGACACTGACCTGCCAGGGCTCGGGGCCACCCGGTGCCACCATCTGGTACAAGGATGGGCAGTGCTGGTGGCCAGAAGGACACGAGCCCTGTCTCATCACCGAGAGTGGCACCTGCACAAGTGTGACAGACCTGGCACCTGGCTCAGACCCTCTGTGCACTTTCTAAATGGTGAGAGCTCTTTGTCCCCTTACCCTGGCACCTGCGAGAACCTGATAGCTCTGGGTGAGCTCAGCTTCATGGCTCACACCCCTCATGTGACAAGAGCTTGCACACAGGGACATCCCAGAGCATCACTGGAGCATCCCCTGTACACACCAGTGCATCCCAGTGTGATGAGAGCACCCTATTGCAATGGGGGACCCCTGGTTCCTTCTGTTGCCATCGGGACCCCCTGTCCCACAGCCACCCCAGTGCTGCAGCTGCCAGCGCAGGCGCTGCTGGAGGGGGACACGGTGACCCTGAGCTGCCCGGGTCAGGCAGAAGGAGTCAGTCCTTGCAGTGCACTTCCACCACGATGGGAAGGATCTGGGGAGGTACCTCCATAGGACCGAGCTGCTCCTGCTGCCCCTGCAGCTGCGGCACAGCGGTCGCTACCACTGCAATGTCCGGGGAGGCTCCTGGCCGGGAATGGTCACTGTGGGCACAGTCAGCACCAGTGACAGTGACAGTGCACGGTGAGCCCCCCACACCTCATGCCTCAGCACCCCACAGCCCCTTCACAGCGGACTCGGGGTCACATCCCCCCTGCCCCATCTCCTTCCCAGAGCTCTTCCCTGTGCTGGTGCTGATGGGTCCACCAAGCCCACCGAGGGGTCCCCCATGACTCTCTGCTGCCTCAGCACCCCCAGTCCCCTGCGGCTCTGCACCCCCTCTTGCATGAGTTCTACCGAGACAGACGGTGGTGGGGGGCCCACAGGGGTCCCCGCAGCTGCTGGTGCCCATTGTGGGGTCTCCCACTCAGGGAATTACAGCTGCCAGGTGCACTCTGAGCAGGAGGCAGAAGAGCAGCACCCGGCTCCGCGTCATGGTGCACAGTGAGTGTGGGGATGGGCACGGGGAGACCTCACTGCCTCCTCGGGTCCCTCAGCCCTGCCTGGAGACCCCCACTACTGCCCGGGTCCCCTATTCCTGTCACGGGTCCCCAGTCCTTTCCTCCTCGGGCCCCTGACTGGGTCCCCCACCCCTCACTGGGTCCTTTCACCCGTCCCTGGGTCCACCTCGCCTCTCTCTTCAGTCCCCCCATGCAGGAAAGGCATTTTGTGCTGTTCTTGTGAGCCAGCAAAGGCTTCCTAAAGATAAGGAAAGCCCTGTATCTCTCCCGAGGAAGACACCCAGGCTGCCACCATGGTGACGTGATGAAGGAGAGAAAGTTAAAAGATACAGACTCTGGCTGGCTCACAGAATGACGTAGCTCCTTGTTCTGCTGAGAACTTTGTTTCTCTCTTATGACCAATGGGCAGCGAATGTGTCTGTTAAGTAAATGTAAATATCTTGAAAAACTATAAAAGCAGCGCGTTGCTATAATGAATCTCTCTTTTGCACCCTTCTGGTGCAGTTGTGTTTTGCGCTGTGTCGCGCTCTATCGCGACATCTGGTGGCCGCCCACCGTGATTGCAACTGGACTGTAAAAAAGGGAAAGGAAAAAAACAGAGAAAAAAGTTGAAGGGTACCCTAAAAATGAGCGAAGGCAGGAAGGAGGCTGCGGAGGTCCAGACCTCATTCAGACATCTGATTCGAGGTGTGTGATTGGTAAAAAATATGGGGCATAATTTATTAAACGAGGAAAAGTTTGTTTTGTCCACGTGGAAAACTTTATTAAAAAAGAAAAATGTTGAAGCTTCCGATTATGCTCTTCCTAGTTTACTGATATGGTGTAAATCACAGGACTTGGAGGCTGATGCTGACACTGCTTCCAGTGTCCGGGCATGGAAAAAGGTTGGGAAGAAACTATGGGAAGTGGTATCTAAGGGGGATAAGACAGTTATTGATTTGGCTACTACATGGAGACGGTTGTATGAGGCATTGAAGGAATGGAAAGCAGAACAAGATCGAGAGGAGCAATTGGAGGAGCAGGAATTAGAACAAGCAACTGAAGTAGAGGAACAGGAGGAAGATGAGGCTGAGCCTGTCCATATATCTCCCCCTGAGGAGGCTGCTGTAGCTGCTGTGGAGGTTCCCCCAGGGTTTGCTGTCGTGAGAATCAAATCGCAGGCTAAGACAGTTCCTCGCTATTTATTTCCAAAAGACGATGTTAAACCTGTGTATACTTTGCCTGTTCAGTAGTTAGTTGAACTGTGTGCTAAACCAAAGTATCTTATGCCTGCACAGCAATTAGCAAAAATGAAGTCACAGAAGAAGCAAAGTGGCTGGGTCATTGGCCCCTTTTTGTCTCCCTGGGCAGTCTGCTCCACCCGCATCCTCCCCTCCACGTCAGGCTGTGGGAGTTGATGCCTTGCTGGGCAATGGACTGTTCTCCAACCCGGATTTGCAGGCAAGATGGGACCCCCTGGTTCCCCTCCTCCCTCCTGTCTGAGGCCGTCATGGCCCCTGAGGGGATGGAGCTCGACCTGGTGGGCGGGAGTGCTCCCTGCAGCGCCCCCTGCTGGCCAGGAGTGCTCCCTGCAGTGTCCCCTGCTGGCCGGGAGGGCTCCCTGCAGCGCCCCCTGCTGGCTGGGAGTGCTCCCTGCGCCGCCCCCTGCTGGCCGGGAGTGCTCCCTGCAGCGCCCCCTGCTGGCTGTGGTTATAACTGCCACAAAAACCAACAGCGCTGAGCAGGAGGAAAGTTCTGGTTTTGTGTTGTTTGTTCTTTTCTGGCTTATAAATTTCCCAGTAAAGAGCTGGTTTTCCTTTTCCTGAACTTCTGCCTGGAAGCTCCATCATCTTTGAAATGAAAAAATGTTTTAGGCATGGGTCTTCTTTCCATTCCAGAGACGTTCCCACTTTCCTTGGTAGATATTCCTCATTTCAATGAGTTGCCAAATCCTGGGTTCCAGCCTGGATGGGACAGATACCCCAACAGGAGAAAGGGTCAGAGACTTGGCCACCTCATGCTCTGCCTTTGAACCCTGTTGGGCCACCAAGGGCCTTCTCCCCAGCGGGCACTCAGCCATTCAGGAGCTGGCTTTGGCAGAGCATCACACTATCCCCAGTGTGCCACAGCTGACAGACTGATAGACAGACTGGGCCCTGTCTCACCAAAAGCAAGGCCTGACCCACCCCTGCCACACACAGGTGTTCCAAAATGTCTCCAGACATCAAACGTTTCCTGTGTCTGACACCCAGCCCTGTTCCATGGCCTGATCCTGACTGCCCTGGGAAAGGGGGAGGCTCTGGAACCCACACAGTGCCTTTGTGACATCCTGGTGTGGGGAACATGGCAGAGGAGGGGTTTGGGACAGGGGAGAAGAGAATCCAGAACCTCCTGAAGGCTGCTTTGGCCATCAGAGCAAGGAAGGTCCAGGGCTCTGCCAGGTTTCTCTGGTGGATGAAATGTACTGAAGGAAACGTCTGGGGATGGTTTCTTTTTCTGGGCTTTCTGTAGAAATTGTTCCTTTTGTGACAATTTGGACTCTGAACCTTATTGCTGTTGTTATTGGTTTTATTCTCTCTTATTGCTGTTGCAGGAAATTGTTCTCTCAGCCCTTTGGGATCTTTCTGCCCCCACGGGGAGGGAGAGGAGCAGTTCTTAGCGGCAGCACACAGACTTGTGGGTGCCCATGGGTGGGGACCCCCAGTGCCCCCCAGTTCCCCCCCAGTCTCACAGCACATTCCTGTAGATGTCACCGGGTTCTCGTGGTTGCCCCTGGAGTCCCTGCCATTCCGTGTAGGTCACCTGGGGATCCTGGAGTGTGGTGGCATGAGGGACACTGCGAGAGACACGGGCTGTGGGTTCTGGGTGGGGTGACTCATGGGTGACGTGTCCCTCTGCGTGTGTCCCCCCCATACTCACCCGCTGTCCTCTTGGTGACCATGATGTGGGTGTACAGCACCTCCCCCTCCTCTGGGGGGGCTGGGGGATCCAGGGAGGCCCTGAGGGAATAAAGGGGATGTGGGGGAGGGAATGGGAGGTCTTGGGGTTGGGGTAAAGTGTCAGAGTGTGGTTTGAGCCCCCAACTCACCTTTCTTGATTCTTCCTGGCAGCTGCAAAGGAAAGAGGGGAGGGGTGACTGTGGGGTCACCTCGATTTCTCACAGGACCCCCAAGCATCTCTGAAGGCTTCCAGAATTCATGAACATCCCCAGTGCTCCCAACCAAATCCACCTCAAGAACCCAAAACCCAGCAGGGACAGCAACCCACCTCAACACCCCCAGGGCCTCAGAAAGTACCCCCAATATCCCTGCAGGACTCTCCAGCACCTCCCCAAACTCTACAGAAACCCCAGATATGGTCACAGTTTTGGGGCTCTGGGTGCTACCCTAGCACTGCCCAATTCTGGGGGCTGCAACCACACCCTGCGACCTCTGTCCCCCCATTGTCACCCACCCACAGGGTGCCACCGGTGGAAGGCCACAATGACACCCATGAGCAGGAGCAGGAAAAAAAAGACCCCACCGATCCCTGCAACCACTGCAAGAAACAGAGGGGGACACATCAGGGTCACCCATCACCCCAGGGGTCCTGCACTCCCTGATTACCCTGTGTGACCCCACCTTGGTTGCAGTATCCCCACTGTTTCACAGCCAGGACCAGCTCTGGGCTGAGTACCCAGAACATGTGGTGCCCGTCTGCCTGGTTGGTGGCCATGCACTGGTAGGTGCCTGAATGTCCCACATTGGTGGCCCCGAACTCCAGGTGGGGACCCTGAGCCACCTCTGTCCTGTTGTGTAGCCAGGTGAAGGTGACAGGGGCTGAGCCCACCTGCACCAAGCAGCACAGGGTCACAGGGTCACCTGCACACATCTGGTGTGACAGGGGGCCGGGGGTGATGGTGGCATTGGCCACAGGCACTGTGGGGACAGAGACAGGGCTGAGGCCACAGGGAGGGGCTGGCAGCCAGTGTGGGGTGGAAAGGGATGGGGCGGATGGTTGTGATGGGGGATTTCAGGGACAGGGTCACACCAGAGAGGGGTGAGGGGACAGGGCAGAGGAGAGGAGACCCAAGAAATGTGTCTGGGGGACATGCAGGTGCCCAGGCAGGGGACCCCATAAGGCTGTGGGCATTCCCCGTGCCCATTCCTGCACTCACTGTGCACCATGACGCAGAGCCGGGTGCTGCTCTTCTGCAAAGCCCCCCCCGTCAGAGGGCAACACGCAGCTGTACTTCCCTGAGTGGGAGACCCCCACGCTGGGCACCAATATCTGCGGGGACCCCTGTGGGCCCCCGACCACCTGCCCATCTTGGTAGAACAGGAGGGGGAGTGCAGGAGGGAGGCTTGGAGCCATGGGGGTTTGGAGGTGCTGAGGCAGCTGAGAGTCAGGGGGGACCCCCTTGGTGGGCTTGGGGGACCCTCCAGCACCAGGACCGGAAAGAGTTCAGGGAAGGAGACGGGAGGTGAGGAGTGTGACTCAGATGCACTGGGAAGTGGCTTTGGGTTTGGCAGGAGATGGGAGTTCCAGCCGTGGGGGTGCTCACCGTGCACTGTCACTGTCACTGCTGCTGAGCCTGACAACCAGGACCTCACCCAGACCTTGCAGAGGTAGCTGCTGCTCTGGTTCAGCTGGAGGGGGGACAGGGACAGCTCGGTCGCATTAAGGGTCCTTGTCAGATTATTCTCATCCTTGAAAAATTGCACATTGGTGACCGGGCTGTTCCATCGGGCATGGCAGAGCAGTGTCACCGTGTCCCCCTCCATCAGCGCCCGTGCTGGCACCTGCAGCACCAGCTCCTCTGTGGGACAGGAGGGTCCCATCTTACTGAGGAGATAGGTCAGAGGTGTGTCCCCATGGCACTGGGGACATCTGGGTGCACTGGGATGCACTGGGATGTCCCTGTGTGCAGGACACAGGCTCCTGGCACATGAGCAGTGTGAAGCCACCTACGGAGTGGAACCCACCCAGACCTGTCAGGGGCCACGCAGATCATTTAAGATGCCCCCTCACCATCTAAGACTGTCACAGGGGGGCTGAGCCCACTGCCGGGTCTGTCACACTCATAGGTGTCACTCAGGGCAACAATGAGGCAGTCATGTCCCTGTTGCCACCAGCACCTCATGTCCTTGTACCTGGTGGTGGCACCAGTGGTCCCCAAGCCCTGGCAGGTCAGTGTCACCCGGTCCCACAGCACCGGCGGTGTCCTGGGGGACTCTAGGAGCATCTGGGTAGTCTGGGCACCTGCAGGTGACAGGAAACACCTGCCTACCAGGGCCAGCACGGGCTGGGGACAGCGGGGTGGGGACATGGCATTCCTTGAGGACTCACCAGCGAGATCAAGGGTCTGGGCAGGAAGGGAGAAGGGACAGGGCTGGGACGGGGTGGCACCTTGGGGACAGAGGAAAATGGGGTACAGTATGTGGGGGCTGTGCTCAAACTGTCACCATGAGGACATCAGTTCTTGTGGGAAAGTGTGTCTGGGTAGTCCCCAAAAGATTTGGTGAGGCAGGGGGACATGGCTGTGTCACAGCCACCCGTGCACCACATCCGTGTGGCACGGACACCTTGGGAACAGGGACTCCGAGGCCACCCTGGGCTGAGGCAGAACATGGGGACACTGTGGACACCCCAGGCACAAGGACACAATGGACACAGCCCATGCTGGCACAGGTCACCCCCAGCAGCTCATGATCCCATGCCCATGATCCCATCCCCATGACCACATCCTCACAGTTCTTGTCCCCTTCTGTCCCTGCATCCCAGTTGCCTTGTCCCTATCCCCAGAGCTCCCTGAGCCCAAAGGTGCTAGTCCCCACATTCCTGCCCCCACATCACCATCCCCAAATTCCTGCCCCCTGTTCCTGTCACCAAAGCCACCCTACATCAGTCACAGTCCCACCAAGGTCCACTGTGGGTAACATGGACTGGCTCTGCTGGCATTGGGGACCTCAGAGGACCCCACAGCCCCCCTGTGCACGCTCCCCTCTCCATCCCTGGGGTGTCAGGCCTGTGCCCAGGGCACTCACCCCACAGGAGCAGCACCACCTTCCCAGCCATCCCGGTGTCCCCAGCCATGTGGACTGGCTGTCACTCGCTGCTGTGAGCACTGGTCCCCTGGCTGGCAGCTCTTCGGATGAAGGGGAAGGAAGCGAGGTCACGTCTGTCCCCACGTGTAGGTGGCCCTTGGTGGGGGCAGGGTGGCCACAAGCTGGGCACAGGCTGGGGACAAGGGTGGGTGGGACAAAGTGGGACATGGGATTCCCAGGAGTAGGGGGTTCAGGGGGTTTGGGGAGCCAGGGATGAGTATCCAGGGAAATGGGGGGATCCCTGGGATGGGGTGCCTGGCAAACGGGGGTGCTTAGGAGGAAGAGTGACCAGGAATGGGGGTGCCATGGGAATGGGGGTCCCCAGGGCCTGGGGGACTCAGGGATGAGAATCCCAGGGGAATGTGGGCTCCAGGGATTTGGGGTCAGGAGATGGGGGTCCACGGGGTGAGGATGCCGGGGGAATGGGGAGTCCTGGGAGAATAAAGGCTTTGGAGAACAGGAGATTTCAGGGGATGGAATGACCAGGAGAGGGTTCCTTGGGAGTGGGGGCTGGGCCATGGAGATCCTGGGGAATGGCATTAATGGGATGGGGGTCCCAGGGATGAGGGGATATAAGGAATGGGGCTCCCATTGTTGGGATCCCATAGGAAGGGGTGTACAAGGATTGGGCAGTTGCTGGATGGGCACAGGCATCTCATCTTCTTCCCTGGGTGCCTCAGAACTTGGGAACAGCATTGCCCCCATGGGGTGCTGGTTTCCTGTACAGGCATCACATGGGGTCCTCTGCTTCTTTGCCCTCCCTTGCCCTTGATTTCTTCTCTCTTTATTTCTCTTTTTTTCCTTATTTTCCTCACTTTTCTGCCAGGTCCCCTCCCTCCCAGTTCCCGGCTCAGCAATCTCAGGGAGCACCTGAGCAGGGAAGGGGTTGGGGGAACCCAGGGGAATGGGAGAATGGGGAGCGGGGAGCGCAGGGAAGGGTGGGGAGGCTGTGGGAGATGGAGGTGTTGGGCTGTGCCCCCTCAACACTTTAACCTGCTTTTTCCTGTCCCAGGGGTGGCACATCCTGGGGACCTCTGTCAATCCAAGGGTGGGGCCCAGCCATGGCCCAGCCCCACTGCACAGGGATGGCCATTGCCCAGCCCTGCTCTGGCCAGCCCCAGGTGGCAGCCAGCACCAGAGGGGCCCCCCTGCCCTCTTGGCTTTGATTCTGGCAGCTTTAGAGCTGCTGCAGAGGTGAGAATTCTGTGAGGGCAGAAGGCCTGCCTGTGGTTTGCTCAGCCGTGCAAGAAGCACAAAACCCAAAGGAAGCCCAAGCAGTGGCTCTGCAAGGGCCTTTGATGGTTTTCAGAGCAGGGCTGGCTGGAAAGCCCCCTGCAAGGGGCAGCTGTGAGGGAACCAGCCCAGAAATGCATCATTTGATCATTTTGTCCCTGTCCCCAAGGGACTGAGAGACCTCCAGAACTCCTGCAAATCCCACACCAATCTGCTCAATAACCTGACCCGGACCCTCCTCCTCCTTCCTGCCTTGCCGTGGGTGGACAGTGGCCGGATGCCCCACACCCACCACAGCCGCTCCCTCACTGCCCTCTGCACCTGGATGGGGAGAGAAAATTGAGGAAAGGGTTCCTGGGTTGAGACAAGGAACAGGAGAGATCACTCGTCAAATCCTGTCATGGGCCAAACTGCCTCGGATTTAGAGATATGAATTGAATTTATTGCTGACATAATCAGAGCAGGATAAGGAGGAGTCAAATAAACCCTTCAATTCACCTTCTCCCTGTTATTCATAATTATGTAGTCATTGGCTTTCCCTAGGATATTGGTTTTTGCAAACTATTTTGATACAATACAGTTTGTAATCACTTTTTTACAGCTTTTGATACACTACAGATTGTCAGCCTTTCAACCCTAATCCCTGTGTAGAATATATATTTCAATGTGATAAATATATTATAGTTTAGGCTCTCACAAAATATCAAGATAGAGACAATGTGTTGTGTATCACAGCATTAACTGTTACAGAAGTAGCTAATGCCTTTATTTGTGTAACTAAGTGACAATGGTGAGAATAACTCAGATAATTTTGTGAAATAGCTAATGTTGATTGAATGTACTGGTGGAGTATCTCATCTGTATGATAAGAACACACTGAAAACTAGCAAGTAAAAAAACATCAAAAGAAAGACTGCAAAGAGGAATTTACCACTGACCCTTTGCTTATCGAGAACTGTCAAACCACAAAACAGGGGGGCCTTGTGAGAACATAAAAGATATAAATTTACTCTGCAGTATGGCATGTACTTTATGAAAATGAATCAAGGGTCAAACCAAGCAAAAGAATTCCTGGGACACGTAAACTGGAAAGAATATTTGAATATGTGTAACCTTGCTGAGTATGTATTTAACCAATACAATGAAAAGTTATGTAAGATGAATTGTTGTAGTTAACGGTGTGCCTCTGGCAGTTGCCAAGCACCCAGCATGCTGTTTACTGACCCTTTTATCCCTTATTAATCATTTACAAATTTTAAAGAGTGAGCCTTGTTTCTCACATGGTTTAATCAAAAGCTGCATTTTGTGTACAGTAAGAGTTAAAAGGGTCGTGTGTCCCCCTGGCACTGGGAGGGGGAATGAGGAGCCCCATGGGGTGCTGTGAAGAGGAAGAAGAGACCCCTGATGGGAATTGATGCCCCCCAGTGCCCCCAGTGCCCCCCAGTGCCCCCAGTGCCCCTCAGTGCCCCCAGTGTCACAGTACATCATCGAGTGACTGGAGTTTCACTGTCCCTTTTAGGTTCCCAGCAGCTCCACGTTGGTCACATGTGGATCCTGAGGTGGGGCAGGGCCAGGGGACACCTGTGGGGGCCATGAGAGTGACACCAGTTGTGGGGACCTGGGTGGAGGGTGACACTCACGGGTGATATGTCCCTGTCCCCTCCCTGAATTCTCCCACTGCCTGCTCGGTGCCAACAGTAACTTTCTCTTTCCTGCAGCAGAAAGAAGAGGTCATTGGTCTGGTTTATAGAATCCTTCCAACCACTGCTCTCCCAACAACTCCCTCACAAGTAAAACACAAACTAATCCCAAAGAAAAGAGACTTTTTGCTTCCCTTTACGATTCCCCTGATGCATCCCACAGCAGCATTTCCTTGTGGATAACAGAGAGTGTGGAATCTCCCTGAGTGTCCAACAGCTCCATGGGATTGTTCCCTGCCTGCTGGGCAGCAACCCAGCCCATGACGAAGCCTTTTCTTAGGCCATCTTTAGGAACTCTCCCCATTTTGCTCATTCCCATCCTGAAACTTGATTGACTTCCCATGGAGGAAGGGCAGAAGCTCTGCCCATCCTTGGGACAGTGCACAGGAATCTCTGGAAATGCCTGTGTGTGCCTCAGGGTCTGATTCCCTGGTAAATCCACTCCAGCCTGCCCTGAATTTCCCTGCCTGGGCACTCCCTGCTCCTGCTGTGACACCCCCGTTCCCCAGTCCCTCGGGTGCAGCCCCTGCTCAGTATTTCCACACTTTTCCCTCTCTTCTGGTGTGCACATCCAGAACCCAAACCTTCCTTCCAGGAGGCTCCGGAAGGCTGCAGGTTTTGTTCAAGAAGGAGGGTCCGGGTTATGTTGTTGAGCAGATTGTTGTTTTCTTTGCAGTAGTTTTGTCGTTTTCTCAGTCCCTTGGGCAAAGGGACAAAATGATCAGTTGCTGCACTTCCGGGCTGGTTCCCTCCCAGCTGCCCTTACAGGGGGCTTTCCAGCCAGCCCTGCTCTGAAAACCATCAAAGGGCCTCGCAGAGCCACTGCTCTGGCTCGCTTTGGGTTTTGTGCTTCTTGCAGGGCTGAACTAACCACAGGCAGGCCTTTTACCCCCACAGAATTCTCACCTCTGCAGCAGCTCTAAAGCTGCCAGAATCAAAGCCAAGGGGATTGGGGGGGGGGGGGGGGGGGGGGGGGCGGGGGGAGCCCCTCTGGTGCTGGCTGCCACCTGGGGCTGGCCAGAGCAGGGCTGGGCAATGGCCATCCCTGTGCAGTGGGGCTGGGCCATGGCTGGGCCCCACCCTTGGATGGCCACTGGCTTCAAAGAGGAGGAGTTTGGGAGCTCCTTCCTTCCCTGGGCTCCATTCCCAAGCTGCTCTTGCTGGCTCAGATCCAGCAGGGGGCAAGGAAGGAGGGAGAAGTCTGGCCACCCTCCAGACCCTCCATGCCCCAGGACAGGAAACCCTTGCCCAGCATGTGTCCCCCCTGGGACAGGATCCCCCCAGGAAAGAACCCACCCCCAGACTAACAAACGTGTCAAAAAGCCTCTTCCTTCTTCTGCAGGAAAATGAAAATGTTAGCGAGGGGGGAAGCTTGACACCCCCATCCCCCACAGCCTCCCCAGCCCTCCATGCAGACCCCTCACCCCTGCTTCCCCCACCCTGGGCTTCCTCCAACCCGTTTCCTGCTCATGGCCTCCACAGAATCATCAAGGCATGAACTGGGGGTTGTGAAATTGAAGAGTAAAATGATGGAAATGGAAATAAAGAGGATCTATATGGAAATAAAGAGGAAATATAAGGACTCAGTCCCAGACCTTCTTGGAACCTACCTGGGGTGACCCTCCCAAAAAACAAGCATCCTGGGGGAACTTTGCTGGGCCCTGGGTCACCCAAAAATCTGAGGCACCCAGGCAAGAAACTTTGACCCACGGGCTCACCAAGCCACTGCCCATACCTGGCGCCCCCATTCCCCAGGGATCCCAATCATGGGAGCCCCATTCCTTCCATCCTCCCTTTCCTGCGACCTGCATCCCAGTAAGGACATTCCCCAGGATCTCCATGGCCCAGGACTCCATTCCCCAGGAACCCTCTCCTGTTCATTACGTCCCCTGAAATCTCCCTTTCCCCAGAGCCTTTTTTCTCCCAGGGCACCCGATTCCCCCGGCACCCTCATCCTGAGGACCCCCATCTCCTGACCCCAAATCCTGGAGCTTACATTCCCCTGGGACTCCCATCCCTGAGTCCCCCAGGCCCTGGGGACCCCCATTCCCATGGCACCCCCCCTCCCCAGTGACTCTCCCTCTTCAGCCCCCCCATTCCCCAGGAACCCCATCCCTGGGACCCCCATTCCCCTAGACACCCAGCCCTGGGTCCCCAAACCCACTGAGCCCCCCATTCCTGAGAACCCCATGTCCCACTTTGTCCCACCTACCCTTGTCCCCAGCCTGTGCCCAGCTTGTGGCCACCCTGTCCCACCAAGGGCCACCTCTATGTGGGGACGGATGTGACCTCGCTTCCTTCCCCTTCATCCGAAGAGCTGCCAGCCAGGGGAGCGGTGGCCACAGCAGCGAGTGACAGCCAGTGCACATGGCTGGGGACACTGAGATGGCCGGGAAGGTGGCGCTGCTTTTGTGGGGTGAGTGCCCTGGGCATGGGCCTGACACCCTGGGGATGGGGAAGGGAGGGTGCACAGGGGGGCTGTGGGGTCCCCAGAGGTCCCCAATGCCAGCAGGGCATGCAGCCCAGTGTGACCAGAGTTGTGGGGTGGCCCTGGGGACAGGATGAGTGGAACTGGGATGGCATGACAGGGGGATGGAAATGTGGGGACAAGGATGTGGCAGAAGGAACATTGTAGCTGGGGCAGCTGGGGGGACAGGGACAGAAGGATGCAGGGACAGGGACAAGGGGACAAGTATCATGTGCTTGGGCCATGGGGACAGGTGCCATGGGAATGGGAGCATGGGCACAGGGCCATGGGGCTGTGGCTGTAGGGCTGGTGGAGGTGACCTATGCCAGCACAGGGTCCCCATGCCTGGGCATGTGTTGGCTGCTGTGTCCCTGTCCTGGAGACCTCTGTGCCACACCAAAGCCCCCACTGAGATGTTTCAGAGAAACCCCACACCCCATGCCTTGTGCCACTGTTCCTGCAGTGCCACCCCCTCCCAGCCCTGTCCCTTCTCCCTTTCAGCCCAGATCCTCGGCCTCGCTGGTGAGTCCTCGGTGAATGCCATGTCCCCACCCCACTGTCCCCAGCCCCAAGGTGGCCCTGGCAGTGTGGTGTCCCCTGTCACCTGCAGGGGCCCAGACCACCCAGGTCCTCGTGGAGCCTCCCTGGACACCGCCGGTGGAATGGGACCGGGTGACACTGACCTGCCAGGGCTCGGGGAGCGCCGGTGTCACCACCTGGTAGAGGAATGGGCGGCGCTGGTGGCAACAGGGACGCGACCGCCTCAATGTCACCCATAGTGGCACCTATGAGTGTGACAGACCCGGCAGTGGGCTCAGCCCCACCATAAACGTCTCAGATGGTGAGGGAGGTTTGGTTTTCCCCAGGCTGGGACCCCAAGGGCTCTGGGTGGGCTCAGCTCCATGGGTCCCCTCCTGGTGTGACCAGAGCCCGTCCCCAGCTCTGGGGATATCCCAGAGCATCCCAGTGTGGGCGAAACCCTGGGGGTACTGGCGACCCCTGGTGCACTGGGTGTGACCCAATGGGGAGGTCCTGGTGAAATGGGGACCCTCCAGATCCCTGAGATGTGACAGGACCCCCCTGTCCCCCAGCCTGGCTGGTGCTGCAGGTGCCGGCACGGGTGCTGCTGGAGGGGGAAACAGTGACACTGCGCTGCCGGAGCTGGCAAGACAACCCGATCACTTCGGTGTCCTTCTACCATGAGGAAGAGGTACTGAGGGTTTTCCCCAATGGCACCCAGCTGTCCCTGTCCCCTCTGCAGCTGAACCACAGTGGCCACTACAGCTGCAAGGGCCAGGTGGGATCCTGGGGGTGGCAGGAGTCAGCGCCAGTGACAGTGACAGTGCATGGTGAGCACCCTGAAGCCCTGATCCCAAACATCCCCACAGCCCTTCCCCAGAAACTCAGGGCCACAAATCCCCTTCCTCTCTCCTGCCCTGAACTCTCCCCTGTGCCGGTGCTTGAGGTTTCCCCGAAACCCACCAAGGAGTCCCCCCTGACTCTCAGCTGCCTCAGCACCCCCAGATCTCTGCGGCCCCAAGCCCCACTCCTGCATGTGTTCTACCGGGATGGGCAGGTGGTGGGGGGCCCACAGGGGTCCCCACAGCTGTTGGTGCCCGCCGTGGGAGTCTCCCACTTGGGGAATTACAGCTGCCAGGTGCGCCTTGAGGGGGTGCCTGTGCAAAAGAGCAGCACCTGGCTCCGTGTCACGGTGGGCAGTGGGTGCAGGGATGGGCACGGGGAGCCCCCATTGCCTGCTCAGGCCACCTGCTTCGGTACCTCTTTGCCCCCCATCACATCTTTCTTGTGTCTTTCCACCTCTCCCCTTGTCCCCTCACCCCTCTCTGGTGTGACCCCAGTTCTGACATCCCCCATCACACCCATTCCCACCCGCCCCTATCCCCCCACACCGGCTGCCAGCCCCTCCCTGTGACCTCAGCCCTGTCTCTGTCCCCACAGTGCCGGTGGCCAATGCCACCATCACCCCTGGTGTCTTGGAGGTGACACCGCAGGACACAGGGACACACAGGGAAACAGGTGGGGTCACACATGGTCACCAGGGAGTGCAGGATCCTTGGGGTGATGGGTGATCCTGATGTGTCCCCCTCTGTTTCTTGCAGTGGCTGCAGGGGTCGGTGGGGGCCTTCTGTTCCTGCTCCTGCTCGTGGGTGTCATTGTGGCCTGGCACCGGTGGCACTGTGCGGGTGGGTGACAATGGGGGGCAGGGGTCCCAAGGAGCGTTTGAGGACCTCAGAATTGGGGAACAAAAGGGCAGCACACACAGCTCCATAATTATGACCTTGTCTGGGGGTCCTGTAGGGCTTTGGGGAGGTGCTGGAGGCTCCTGCAGGGATGTTGGGTGTTCTTTCAGGGGCCCTGGGAGCGTTTGAGGGGTTTCTGTCCCTGCCGGGCTTTGGGGTCTTGAGACTGAGTTGGTCGGGGGCACTGTGGAAGTTCATTAATTCTGGGAGACTTCAAGGATTCTTAGGGATCCTGTGGTAAATTGAGGGTCTCGTGTGCATTCAGATTCCTAAGAGGGCTCAGGGCCCAGGAACCCCACAGTCACCCCTCCCCTCTTTCCTTTGCAGCTGCCAGGAAGAATCAGGAAAGGTGAGTGGGGGGCTCAAACAACCCTCTAACCTTCACCCCAAACCCCAAGACCTCCCATTCCTTCCCCCACATCCCCTTTATTCCCTCAGGCCCCCCCCAGATTCTCCAGCCACCCCAGAGGAGGGGGAGGTGCTGTACACCCACGTCGTGGACACCAAGAGGGCAGCGGGTGAGTATGGGGGGGACACACACAGAGGGACACGTCACCCACAAGTGTCACCCCACTCAGAACCCACAGCCCCTGTCTCTCGCAGCGTCCCCCCGTGCCACCAGACTCCAGGATCCCCAGGTGACCTACGCGGAACTGCAGGGACCCCAGGGGCGACCACGGGAACCCAGTGACATCTATGGGAATGTGCTGTGACACTGGGGGAACTGGGGGGCACTGGGGGTCCCCACCCATGGGCACCCACAAGTGTGTGTGCTGCCACCAAAACTGCCCCTCTTTGTCCCTGTGCGGGTACAAAGATCCCAAAGGACTGATAGAAGAACAATTTCCTGCAACAGCAATGAGAGAGAATAAAACCAACAGCAACAGCAACAAGGTTCAGAGTCCAAAGGGTCACAAAAGGAACAATTTCTATGGAAAGCCCCCAAAAAGAATCAAACCCCAGACATTTTCCACAGCACGTTTCTTCCACCAGAGGAACCTGGCAGAGCTCTGGGCCTTCCTTGCCCTGATGGCCAAAGCAGCCTTCAGGAGGCTCTGGATTCTCTTCTTCCCTGCCCAAAACCCCTCCTCTGCTGTGTTCCCTACACAAGGATGTCACAAAGGCCCTGTGTGGGTTCCAGGGCAGGCAGGATCAGGCCATGGCACAGGGCTGGGTGCCAGAGACAGGAAAAGTATGATTTCTGCAGACATTTGGAACACCTGTGTGTGGCAGGGGTGGGTCAGCCCTTGCTTTTGGTGAGACAGGGCCCATCTGTCCATCAGTCTGTCAGTTGTGGCACACTGGGGACAGTGTGACACTCTGCCAAAGCCAGCTCCTGAGTGGCCGGGTTGTCAGAAGTGCCAGCTGGGGAGTGGGCCCTTGGTGGCCCAACTAGCTTGAAAGGCAGAGCATGAGGTAGCCAAGTGTATGACCCTGTCTCCTGTTGGGGTGTCCGTCCCATCCAAACTGGAACTCAGGATTTGGCAACTCATTGAAATGAGAAATATCTATGTGGGAACGTTCCTGGAATGCAAAGAAGACCCATGCCTAAAACATTTTTTTCATTTCAAAGATTATGGGGCTTTCAGGCCAAAATGTAGTAAAAGGAATAACAGCTCTTTACTGGGAAATTTATAAACCAGTACAGAACCAACAACACAACCCCAGAACTTTCCCTCCTGCTCAGCGCTGTTGGTTTTTGTGGCAGTTATAACCACGGCCAGGAGGGGGCGCTGCAGGGAGCGCTCCTGGCCAGCAGGGGGCGCCCCGGTCGAGCTCCATCCCCTCAGGGCCAATGGCAGCCTTGGACAGGAGGGAGGAGGGGAACCAGGGGCTCCTTTTGCAAACTCACAGGCACCAATTGATCCCGGCACCACCACCAGCAGCGGGTAGAAGCCATGAAAGCAGCAGGTTGGATCCCAGTGCCCAGTGGCCGCATAGCAGTGTCCCGGGACCAGGCACACGTCCTGCCCATCGCCTGCGACCTCTTTCCATGATCCCGAATGGAAGGAAGGCAGCACCTGACCCCAGGCAGGTCTCGGGTCCACAAAAGCACCTCTGGTGGCTTTACACCACAATTCCTGCAAACCCTCAGCCTTTCACTCAGGTGCGGAGGACAGGGATGGAGCAGCTTTGGGGACACCTGGAATCCAGAGAGGGTCACTCCCCAGAGCTCCACTACAGCAACGGGGCAGAGCCACTGCTTGATATTTCTATACTTTTCCTTGTTATTTGGCAGCTATAGTCTGTAACCAAACATTCTTTCCATGAGGTTCCAGGAGGCTGTAGGTTTTGTTCAAGAAGGAGGGTCCAGATCGTGTTGTTGAACAGATTGTTGTGGGATTTGCAGTAGTTCCGGGGCGCTCTCAGTCCCTTACCTAGTGGAACAAAGGATCAATTGCTGCATTTCCAGACTGGTACCCTCGCAGCTGCCCCTGCAAGGGGGGTTTTCAGCCAAGCCTGCTCTGAAAACCATCAAAGGCCCTCACAGAGCCACTGCTTGGGCTCCCTTTGGGGTTTGTGCTTCTTGCAGGGCTGAGCAAACCACAGGCAGGCCTTTTACCCCCACAGAATTCTCACCTCTGCAGCAGCTCTAAAGCTGCCAGATACAAAACCAAGGGGGCAGGGAGGACCCTCAGGTCCTGGCTGCCGCCTGGGGCTGGCCAGAGCAGGGCTGGGCAATGGCCATCCCTGTGCAGTGGGGCTGGGCCATGGCTGGGCCCCACCCTTGGATGGCCACTGGCTTCAAGGAGCAGAAGTTTGGGAGCTCCTTCCTTCCCTGGGCTCGATCCCCGAGCTGCTCTTGCCGGCTCAGATCCAGCAGGGGATGAGCAAGAATAGAGAAGTGTGGACCCTCCCAGAGGGTCCTGCCAAGCCACACGACAGGACCTCCTTGGCCACCAGGTGTCCCCCCAGGACAGGATCCCCCCAGCACAGGAGCACCCTGGATGTGCCCCCGCAGGAAAGAACCCATCCTCCGTGTGACAAAGGTGTCAAATGGCCTCTTCCTTCTGCTGCAGGAGAGACAAAGTGAAATTGTTGGGGAGGCAGAGCCAGACACCCCCATCCTGCACAGCCTCCCCAGCCCTCCCTGCAGACCCCTCACCCCTGCTTCCCCCACCCCGGGCTTCGCCTAATCCCTTCCCTGCTCAGTGCCTCTCCAGGATCATCAACGTCTGAAGTGGGGGTTGTGAAATTAAGGGGTAAAATGATGGAAATGGAAATGAAGAGAGGAAAAACTCACTGGGGGTTGGTGGGACAGAGACCTAGAGCCCCTTGGAATAAGGCTGGGGTGACCCCCTTGTGAGGGGATTACTTGTGGGGTTACTTGTGGGGTCTGTGCTGGGCCCTGGGTAACCCCAAAATCTGAAGCACCCTGGAAAGGAGCTGTGACCCATCAGCCCACTCAGCAACTGCCCATCCCTGACAGCCCCATTACCCTGGGAACCCAACCATGGGAGCCCCATTCCTTATGTCCCACCCTCTCTGCCAGCCCATCCCAGTACTGACATTCCCCACTGATCTCCATGGTCCAAGATCCCATTCCAAGGAACCCTCTCCTGTTCATTCCATCCCCTGAAATCCTCCTTCCCCCAGGACCTTGATTCTCCCAGAACCCACCATTCCCCCATGCCATGACCCCAAGTCTCTGGAGCCCATGTTCCCCTGGGACTCCCATCCCTGAGTCTCCCCAGCTCTGGGGATCCCCATTCCCATGGCACCCCCATTCCCAGTGACTCCCCCTACACAGCACCCCCATTCCCCAGGGACTGAACCGTGCCTCCCCAAACCCACTGAGCCCCCCACTCCTGGGTATCCATGTCCCACTTTGTCCCACCCACCCTTGTCCCCAGCCTGTGCCCAGCTTGTGGCCACCCTGCCCCCTCCAAGGACCACCTACACGTGGGGACAGACGTGACCTCGCTTCCTTCCCCTTCATCCAAAGAGCCACCAGCCAGGGGAGTGGTGGCCACAGCAGTGAGTGACAGCCAGTCCACATGGCTGGGGACACCGGGATGGCCGGGAAGGTGGTGCTGCTCCTGTGGGGTGACTTCCCTGGGCAGAGGCCTGACACCCTGGAGATGGAGGGGAGGGTGCACAGGGGTGCTGCAGGGTCCCCTGAGGTCCCCAATGCCAGCAGAGCCACAGTGGACCTTGGTGGGACTGTGAATTATGTAGGGTGTCTCTGGGGACAGGAACAGGGGGCAGGAATTTGGGGATGGGGATTTGGGAGCAGGAATGTGGGGACTGGCATCTCTGGGCTCAGGTAGCTCTGGGGATAAGGACAAGGGAACTGGGATGCAGGGATAGAAGGGGACAAGAACCATGAGGATGTGGCCATGGGTATGGGATCATGGGGATGAGATCATGAGCTGGTGGGGGTGACCTGTGGCAGCATGGGCTGTGTCTGAGGTGTCCTTGTACCTGGGGTGTCCACAGTGTCCCCATGTTCTTCCTCAGCCCAGGGTGGCCTTGGTGTCCCTGTTCCCAAGGTGTCTGTGCCACACGGATGTGGTGCAAGGGTAGCTGAGACCCAGACATGTCCCTTGGCCTCTTCCAATCTTTTGGGGCCACCCCCATGCACTTTCCCACAAGAACTGATGTCCCCATAGGGACAGTTTGGAGACACCCTAACCTGGGTGCCACTCTCCCTATGTTGCCACCACTGCTGAGCCCTGTCCCTTCTCCCTTCCAGCCCAAACCCTTGGCCTCTCTGGTGAGTACTCAGGGGATGCCATGGCCCCACTCTGCTCTCCTCAGCCCTGCGCTGTGGCCCTGGAAGGCTGGTGTTCCCTGTCACCTGCAGGTGCCCAGACCCTCCAGATCCTCGTGGGGCCCCCCTGGACACCGCCGATGCTGTGGGATACTTACCTGTGAGACAGAGTAGAAATTTTCCAGGGTAGAAATCCATTTTGATTTAGGTGAAATGTCCATCCTTGAATTGTCTGTAGCTTGCTGTTTAGTCTCACTGCCTGTTCTCTTGAAGGGCCTGTGCTTAGAGAGACTGCTTCAGCTGAAAGACAAGAGATAAAGGGGGGAAGAAGAGAGCAGACAGAGCAAGGCAACCTGACCCAAGAGTTCCTTCTGAAGAATTACTAGCGAGTGTCACATGAAATCAGTAGAATGAATATATGTGAACCTGTTGTGAAATTATATGCATATGCATTTGAGAGAGCCATAAAAAGAGACCTGAAGTTCACAGAGGTACACTTGCCTTTTGAGGGGAGTAATCCCTGCATGCGTCCAGTGCTGCAATAAACATACCGACTTTACAACTTTCACAAGTTGTAGAGTTTTTGATCTTTTCCTCAAAACATTCTGTTGACCACGAAGGGACCATCTTTGTCCCCACAGGGCAGAAGGGATAAACAGACCCTCCTAGGTGCCCCCTGAGATCTTCCCAGAGGAGCTCTGCTCATCTCAGCTTGCCTCCTGTGGAGACAGACAAGGACCTGCTGGTGTGCAGAGAATTCAGTATGTATTAGGAGGGCCCCGGGGGATAGGAGGGATGAATAAGTCACTCAGAGACATCTGAGTGCTCGGCCTGTGGCCTGGTGAATAGAGTGACTGGGAGACAAGAGTTCACTGTCCGATAGAGCAGCCGCTATCAACCCTGGGGGTGGGTTTGAGTGGACTCGCATGTGTGTGTGGTGTCCGGACACTGCATCGTTGTACAGTTAATGCACTGTGCAATTAATGTTAGTGTGTTTGTAATCGTGCGAGTGCATGGTGTACAAAGGGAGTATATCTACAGTGCGGGGGGGTTTCTACCCGCGACTGAAAGGGCCGAGTGAGGCCGGAGGCACCGGCCGAGGCAGGCTGTGAGGACAGGGAGTGCCCTGCGGAGAAGTGGAACAAGTGGAGAAACGTCGGTGAAGGTATTTATTGTGTTTAGAAGTAGTGATTTGTGTAGATGGAGCACATTTTAACTGTGAGTATGAACTCAGGGAGTTCCTCTTCTGCCTGGTAGTTAGACTTGATCTCTAGAATTTTACTGTGTGCTGTTATTTTGATTGTGTCCAGGGTGTGTGAGAACCAGAGAAAGCTGATGTAGGTAAATGCTGAAGTATTGTAAGCTGTGTTGTCTGTGTTGTGTTAAGAAAAGTGAGCACTTTGAGAGATATGCCCTTTCCCAATGAGTTTGTGTGGTTCTTCCCCTACATTGTGGTAATTTGATACTCAAATTGTATAGTAGCATTTATAGAAGTTTTAAGTATTTGTTTGCAACAAGTGTAGCATTTTACACAAAAGAGCTACAGTATGGTGATTTATGTTTAACTGTAGTAAAACAAATTAAAAGAATTCCAAGAATTCCCCCCCAGCAATTCAAGCCCTGACTCATCTGAATTTGAGATAAGAGAGGTGGTGTGTGTCTGTCTGTCTATCTGTCTGTGTTTGTGGGCGAATCAAACTTTTTGCTGTAACAACCACAGCCTGTTGCAAGGCAGTAAAGCGAGTGTCAGTAGAAGCAATGCTTGAATTAGATTGTGCAGGAAGAGAACTAGAAAATACTAGGATTTTGTAAACCAGAGTTTAGATAGAAGAGATGAATGAGTTCATCAGACTTCAGCTGGTAATACAGTAAGCTTAGACTGAGAAAACCTGACATAGAGGTTAAGTGATAAACTCCAAAGTGATAAACACCAAAGGAATAGCCTGCAGGCAGTTCCTGGGAGCTTTTAGTGCATTGAGAGGCTGGCACCTTATGTGCAATGCAGAGGTGCTGATATTGCTGTTCTGTGCCTTCAGTGTAAATTGAAAGCTCCTGATCAAGCCAATTCAGAACCTGAGATACCTGCCACCTGGAGGTCTGTGTTGTGAGGAAAAACTGAGAAAAGACACTGTGAGGCTTGAGTGGAAACAAGACAGTATAAGGAGAAGGAGATAATGAGAACTAACCAGAGCAAAGAAGCTCCTGACCTAGCCCCTTTGGGAGAGGCTCTTTGGGAGAAAGCTGCCAGTAGGGGCAGCTCAGAAAAGAAAAAGATTTATAAGACTTTATTGCAGTTAATGCTGTTTTAAAATGGGAAGGTAAATGAGATAGTCCCTTATGTTAGTGTGTTTTTGTTTTAAGAAATCACCAAGAATGGCAAAGGGACTGTGAGATCAGACCGCCCTGGGACCCACTGGTCAGGCAAAGTTTATCATACTGAAATGCAAAGCGATTACAACTCGCAAAATGAGTACATATAACTTGTTAAAGGCTCCTCCTAAAGTAAAGGAGGATAAAGAAGACCTCTCCAAAAAAGAAGAAGACTCAAACTCCAAAGTTCACACCCATTCGCACCAATCCCCCTCCTAGCAGTCTAATTCCACCCAGGACTAGGAGGGAACAGACCCCTCTGCGAGAGGCAGTGAGACCAGAAGAAAAGAAAAGGGTGGAATTTTAGTTGATACAGGAGCCATAGATTCAGTTTTAAATAAAGCTTTAGTACCTGTGGAAAATGATTATGTTACAATGTGAGGAACAACTGGCCAGTCTGAGAAAGCATACTTTTGTAAACCTTTAAAGTAACATGTGTGATTAGGAGCTTTTGTATATGCCCAATTCGCTGAACATTCTCAAATGAAGTAGTTACTCTGGGGGCAAATGATATAAAGATGTTAAACTTATCATTAACAGGCATTGAAATTAAGAAAAAATTAGTAAAGAGATATTAGAGCAAGTTTTTTCAGGGGTATGGGCCTCTGCTGTACCAAAGAAAGTGAAGAATGCCCCCCCATAGTAATCAAGCTTAAAGAAAGAACACAACCAGTGAGAATTAAGCAGTACCCCCTGAAAAGAAGATAGGGAAGAAATCAGCCCAATAACTGATAGTACTAGATTGAGGGCTGTCAATAAGATAATGAAGAATTTATACCCTGTGCTAGCAAATCCATATATTTTACTAACTTGTTTAACACCTGAGCTAATCTGGTTTACTGTTTCAGACCTAAGAGATGCCTTCTTTTGCCTCCCTATCCATGAAGCCAGCCAGAAAATTCTGGCATTCAAATGAGAAAGCCCTAAAAGCAGTGCAAAACCCAGCTCAGATAGTCTATGTGCCTCAAGGCTTCAAATTCCCCCCCACTCTGTCTGGGGAGCAACTTGCAAAAGATCTGGAGTCCTGGGAAGCTCTACAGGAAGGGAAGCTGTTGCAGTACGTAGATGATCTTCTAATAGCCACTCAGACGAGAGAAGCATGTGTGGCCTGGACAGTAAGCCTCTTGAACTTCCTAAGACTCCAAAGATACAGAGTATCAAAGAAGAAGGTACAGGTAGTGAAACAGAAAGTAATCTACCTGTGCTATGAGGTGAGTGCTGGGCAACAGACTTTAAGGCAGGCTCACAAAGAAGCCATCTGCCAAACCCCAAAAACCCCAGACGATAAAGGAACTCCGAACCTTCTTAGGCATGGCAGGGTAGTGCCAGCTGTGGATTAATAATTATGGACTGCTTGTCAAACCTCTCTATGCTCTTATTGCTAATGGAAACAGAGATCTCCAGTGGACAAAGGAAGCCACATGGGCCTTTTAGCAGCTAAAGAGTGCCCTCATGTCAGGTCCAGCCCTGGGACTTCCAGATGTAAGTAAACCATTCTTTCTATTTTCCCATGAAAAACAGAGAATTGCCTTAGGAATACTGGCTCAAGACTTAGGTCCATACCGAAGGGCAGTTGCTTACTTCTCCAAGTAGCTGGATGCAACAGCCAAAAGATGGCCATGTTGCCTCAGAGCTGTAGCAGCAGTTGTGCTGAATATTCAGAAGGCACGCAAGTTTTCCCTTGGACAGAAAATGACTCTGCTAGTGTCCCATACAGTGTCCACAGTACTGGAAGTAAAGGGTGGCCACTGGCTTTCACCACAGAGAGAAATACCAAGCCATCATGGTAGAGCAAGATGATGTAAAGATAGTGGTGACTAATATTGTCAACCCAGCTTCCTTTCTCAGTAGAAATCAAAGAGAAGCAGTACACCACAATTGCCTAGAGACCATTGGAGCTACCTACTTCAGCTGCCCAGATTTGAAAGACACTCCTCTGGACAATGCAGAGACCTGGTTCACTGACGAGAGCAGCTGTGTTGCCAATGGAAAGCGATGTGCTGGGTACACAGTAGCCACCTGCAGAGAGGTAATAGAATCCACACCCTTACCAACAGGCACCTCTGCGCAGAAGGCTGAGATAATTGCTCTGACCCGTGCCTTAGAAATAGCAAAAGGAAAGAGGATAAACATCGACACAGACTCGAGGTATGAATTCAGAGTTGTGCATGCACATAGAGCCATCTAGAAAGAGAGAGGACTGCTGACCTCACAGAGAAAGAACATCAAACATGCACAAGAGATCATCCAGCTGCTGGAAGTAGTTCAGCTGCCTGAAAAGGTAGCAATTGTGCATATTAAGGCACATCAAAAAGTGAGCTCAGAATTAGGAGAAGGAAATGAGCTGGCGGATAGAGAGGCAAAGGAAGCAGCGAGAGGTGAGGTGAGCCCTAATTCCAGATAGACAAATTTCCCTTGAAAGTAAGCCAGAATATAATAAGAGAGATAGAAAATTTATTGAAGATCAAAAAAGGACGTATAACCAAGAAGGGTGGGCTACCATTGAAAAGAAGATGGTAATCCCTTCCCATTTCTTGTGGTCACTAGTAAGGGAAGAGCACCAGAAAGCACACTGAGGAATAGATGCCCTATACAACCTACTTGATTGAAAGAATCGTTGCTAGGAATTTATATGCCACTATTACTCAAGTGACCTGACAGTGTGATCTTTGCCTCCAGACTAACCCCAAAAATATCCCCAAGCCGAAACTCGGTCAGACTGGGAGAGGCCATAGGCCTGGACAGCAGTGGCAAATTGACTTTTCAGAACTCCCAAGGAAAGCGGGGGTATCAGTATTTATTGGTATTGACAGACACATTTTCAGGGTGGCCAGAAGCATTCCCCACCAGAACTGTCAAAGCTCGAGAAGTTACTAGAGTGTTATTACAAGAAATAATCCCATGCTTCGGAGTTCCAGCCACAATATCCTCAGATAGAGGATCACATTTCATTTCCAAAATAGTGCAACAGATTAGTAGCCACCTGGCCACTTCACACTCTGTACCCCCCCAATCAAGCAGCCAGGTGGAGAAAATGAATCATTTGATTAAGCAGCAGATTGTAAGACTTGGGCAGGAAGTTAATCTACCCTAGCCCCAAGCACTTCCCCTACCACTGTTGCAAATTTAAACTAAATCTAGAGCTAAAGAAAGTCTAAGTCCCTTTGAAATGCTTTAAAGAACACAAAAAGAATGCCCACCACATTGGAGAGGTAACACTGGCCACCTACATGGTGGCTTTAAGCAAACAGCTCAGAAAAATTGAGAAACGTGTGGCTGGAACTCAGAGCAGGGAGTTGGATGGGCCAGTGCATAACATATAGCCTAGAGATTATGGATATGTTGAGCCTCTTGCAGAAAAGACTTTGGAACCACAGTAAAGAAGACCATTCCAGGTGCTTCTCACCACCCTAACTGCAATCAAGATCAAAGAGCAGAATGCCTGGATCCATCACTCTCGAGTGAAGAAGGCCCCAGAAGCCCCCTTGGAGAGTGACACCAGGAGACAATGAACTGAGACTAAAACTCACTCAAGCAAAATGAGTATATTGCAGTCGAGGGTTGTTCATACTTTCACCTACAGAATTGTTTTGTATATAATTACAATTGAAGTCTTAAAATTAGAGAGTACCTCTATTCAAAGTGATGCTGAATGGCCTTGGTCCCAGGTTTTTAATCAGTATACTAGATCCATGAGAGAACTTTCTGAGATAAAAGATATAAACCTGTCCACTGTAGTAATTCATAGAGATCAAGTATATGAAGAGCAAGAGTAGCAAGAACAAGAACTGCAGACACTTCAAAAGAGTTGCTAATGCAAATCAACATCTCAAAAATCCAACCAGCCTGCTCCTCTTTCCTAAGAACATCCTTTGAGAGCTGCACAGTGTAGTTACAAAGACAGGTAGACCTTAAGAGCAGAATAAGAAAGGATCTAACTGGGATATTAGGAACAGGATTAGGAGTTCTAAATGGAATTGATTCAGAAATACTGATGAATAAGCTAGCCACTGCAGCAAGCAGCCTAACAAAATTGAAGCAGCATTTACAGTCATCTCTACTAGCATTAAGAACTAGCCAGTGGCAGATTTCAAAAGCACTGCCAAAGTAAGAAAAGGCCAGGGACCAAGATCACAAGTTATTAGTAGAAGTACTTAGTACAGTTCAAGATAATCTGATAATATATCTTTATCTTTCAGTTGTATACAAGCACAGTTGCAGATGCAGGCAACAGCAGCTCTGCTCATACAAGAAGGGAGGGAAAGTAATTTTCCAGCTGAAATTCAGAAAGTTGTCTAAGATAATGCAATTTGTTATAAATGATCGAATCTGCAGCCAAGTTAAAAAAAAATAACAAAGATTTATTAGATCAATAACAAAATATAATTAAAAAATTCACCACAGCCAAGACAGCATCAACTCCGGAATTTGGTGCTGGGTGAACCTGGATCCAACTGACAGAGTGCCAGCATCTCCCCAGTGGTTCACCCTGTCTCATACAGCCAGTTTATATCCCCTATGTTGCGCCTGGGGCCGGAATGACAGAATGTCCTTTGTGTCCCTTCATATGTAGAGCTGGATCATAGAGATACAAAGCCAGTCCAGGTGTTCCAATGACTGTCTGAGCCCTTCCAGAATAGCCTTCTTTCGCATGTATTGCTGGGTCCATAGGGATGCGATGCAAAAGCCAGTCCCGGTGTCCCTATGGCCGTCTTTCACATGTAATCGAGTGGTGCCAGTATTCAAAGCAATTCTGGGAAGTCGACATTCATGGTCTGGGAAGGCTTCATTCTTAAGCTAACGGACTTGATATTATCTTTAGCGTTAGAAATAGGACTCTGCTCTCAGCCAGAGTGGTCAAGTACATGAGTTGGATTCTTACAATATCTTATACACACACATATATATATACAAATAGCATGAATTAACTCTATATATGTATAACACAATTGATTTTGAAAAAAGCTTCAGTCCTGGTAAACTATAGTAAATTTCACCTATAATCCTGTTTCTAATGTAGCCACTGCCTTTGTACTTACCATACGTAATAGCACTGTTTACGTTATCCATCCCATCATTGCACTAAGATTAAATAATGAAAAAACAGTGCTCTACCCTTCAGAACATAGACTGTAAACACGAAAAATGAATGAAAAGTAGCAAACAGTAAACTTAGAATCCTGCATTACTAGAGAACAGCTGAGATTCATTTGTGAAAGCAGTACTATTAATGCCCAAGATGTGTGTCTGGACACTGAACAGAGTATTTGCCACTTCAAAATTCATCCAGTCACTGATCAAAAAACTGTGCTCGTATATGCTGGTAAAAGTTGTGAGTGTCTAAAAACTGCTTGCACTGCTGTAAAAATTGATAAAAATGATGTTATATTAGTTAAAGTAAGTTTAAAGTTATCCTTTATTATTAATTTGAAATTAGAGAATACTACAGCGTATAGCTCTGTTAATCTCCCTATCAAATGTATGTGGTAAAGCATTGAGAGACACTTATTGTCGTAAGAGTTTGCATTAAGTAAAAGAATTTACTTATTTTCCAGGAAAGGGGGGAAATGAGACAGAGTAGAAATTTTCCAGGGTAGAAATACATTTTGATTTAGGTGAAATGTTCATCTTTGAATTAAGTCTGTAGCTTGCTGTTTAGTCTCACTGCCTGTTCTCTTGAAGGGCCTGTGCTTAGAGAGACTGCTTCAGCCAAAAGACAAGAGATAAGGGGGGAAGAAGAGAGCAGATGGAGCAGGGCAACCTGACCCAAGAGTTCCTTCAGAAGAATTAGTAGCAAGTGTCACATGAAATCAGTAGAATGAAGATGTATGAACCTGTTTGGAAATTATATGCATATGTATTTGAGAGAGCCATAAAAAGAGACCTGAAGTTCACAGAGGTACACTTGCCTTTTGAGGGGAGTAATCCCCGCATGCGTCCAGCGCTGCAATAAACATACCGACTTTACAACTTTCACAAATTGTGGAGCTTTTTTGATCTCTTCCACAAAACAGTAGAGACACCTGTGATCTTACTGACGACCTCAGTGGGAATCTGACGCCATCCACCTTGCAACTTTTCTCCCAGGAACTGGATCTCTCAGGCAAGTCCTTTGACTTTGATTTTCTGGATGCTGAAGCCAGCATCCAGCAGACTCTGGATGAATTTCTCTCCTTTCTCAAATACTTCCATTGTCGTGTTCCCCCACACAATGATATCATCGATGTGCTGCAGATGTTCTGGAGCTTCACCCTTTTCCAGTGCAGCCTGGATCAGTCCATGGCAGATGGTGGGGCTGTGCTTCCACCCCTGGGGCAGTCGGTTCCAGTTGTACTGCATGGCCCTCCAGGTGAAAGCAAACTGAGGCCTGCATTCTGCTGCCAGAGGAATGAAGAAAAATGCATTGGCAATGTCAATAGTGGCAAAGCACTTTGCTGCCTTCGACTCCAGCTCGTACTGGAGTTCCAGCATGTCTGGCACAGCAGATGCTGGTAATCGGCACTTGTTGCTCTTTCACCTTCAGGAGTCCTACTGCAGATGGGTTTTCTGATAGTCCAGGCAAGGTGTTCATGTTCTCAGCCTCTGCAGCAGCTATGCCAAAAGCCCACCTGAGTCCTTTTGGGTCTTTGTAAGGCTGTTCTACAGGAAGTCTATGCCCAGAATACATGGGGCCTCTGGGCCAGTCACAATAGGATGTTTCTGCTGCTCCTTCCCAGTCAGGCTCACCTGGGCTCCCAACAGGGTCAATTGCTGCCATCCCCCCATCACCCCAGCAATGGAAACAGGTTCTGCCCCCACATGTCCCAATGGCATTAGGGTACACTGCACACCAGCATCAACTAAGGCATTGTATTTTTGTGGCTCTGATGCGCCAGGCCATCGGATCCACACCATCCAGAAAATCCGGTTTTCCCGTGCCTCTTCCTGGCTAGAGGCAGTGCCCTCCTAGCCCTGGTTATTATTTCTTTCCTGGGCATACACAGTAGAGGTTCCTTCAAGGGGATCTGACAGATCATACCCAGCAGCTCAGTCATGGGAGGTTGACGCTGCCTTCACTTTAGTGGAACTCCCTCGGTTAGTGTTTCCCTCCTTGAGCTGATGCACCCGTGCTGCCAGGACAGAAGTGGATTTCCCATGCCACCTTCCCATGTCTTCCCCATGGTCATGCAGGAAGAACCACAGGTCAGCCCTTGGGGTGTACCCTCTCTCTCTAGCTGGGGGACGCTGGGCTCTGACTTTGGGGCCTGTGACTGGCACAGGTGCTGCACTGATCTTCCTCTCCTCCTCCTTCATCTCCCTCATCTCCTCTTTGATCAGGTCCTTGATCACAGCAGAGACTTGAGGCTGCATTGGGCCTTTGATCATACTCTCACAATTTCTAAGCTTGTTGGTGACAGAACCCACTGTCTCTCCGTAGTTATCAGCATTAATCATTGCAGTGAAGGTGGTGTATTGGGATGGCCCCAGATTTGCCAGACTCCACAGCATTTGCCCTGTGCACCTGACCTTGTTGGGGTCATTATCATGCTGTCCATCCCTCCCAAAGAGTACCTCCAATACTGCCACTTTTATCAGCTGTTGGATCCCTTCCTCCAGGGTCTTCCAGCACATTCTATGGTGGTGCTCCTGCATTCCCTCCCTGTGGACAAACCTCTCTCTGACAGTCATTAAAAGCTGCTCTCAGAGAGAAAGGGACCATGACTCTCTTACAAATACCTGATTCACACCTGAGACCTGGGTCAATAGTTCCAAATTCCTTGCCTCACCACCATCCAGTTGCACTCCTGTACCCATAAGGTCCCAGACCCATATTAACCAGGTTGTATAAGCCTCACGTCCCCATCATACAATGTCTTTGTGCAGTTCACCCACAGGGACTTTCGTACATCAGGGACTCAGTGATGAAGTCAACCATTGGTTCTCCTTTGGGTTGTGAGGGCCCTCCTTTCATGTCCTTGTCTGGGTGCTCTGATTTCATCTTAGGTCTCCTTGTTTCCACAGGGGTGACTGCTGCTGGCTGTGACTGCCTTTGCAGTTCAGCTGGAACCTGGACGGTTGTAGCATCTCTGGGTTCCACTGCTGCACCATCAGACTCTCTCTCTTTGAGGCAGGGGGAGGGTTTCTCAACACATGGGGAAATGTACTCCTTCAGCATCTGGCCCATCTCTTTCACCAGAACCCCTACCCAGTCTGGGTGGTTCGTTTCTGAGGTGGGCTGTGGGGCAGGGTCAGGCTCTGGGGCAGCGGCATCCCTTGTCTCTGGGGTAGGTGTCAGTGTGGTTATCCACGTTAAACTTCCCTTATCTCTGAATGCTAAATAGAACAGGCTTACCAGCAACACCAGCAACTGTATATCATTAGCATTTTGAGTTGATCTGGACCCTTTGAAAACTAGTGGGGCAAACTCAAAGAGCTGTGTGAAGGGTTGGGAGTAAATTTCCCCCAGTGTCATTTCCTCAGCAAGTACCATTATTAAAAAAACCCAAAAACCACACATTGCGTGATAGCTCTGAATCCATGTGCCTGCCTTCCAAAGGAAGTTAAAGATCCATGAATTCCTCACCTCATTAAGCCATAAAGCAAACAGGATAATAGCCACAGCAGCCCTATTTATGGTTAGCCGTGTTCCCAGAAATGGCCCGGGTGCTCCTGATGGGGCAGAAGGAAGAGCTCCAGGCCCTCCGTGAGGGTGAGTGAGGGCAGTGGGCTGTCAGCGGGGGCTGGCCAGGGAACTGCAATACCTGGGCAGGGAGCTGCAATCCCTGCCCCGGCTGCAGTGGGCTTCAGTCCTTGTGGGGATGAGGGGTGGCGTGGGCAGAGCACACAGAGATTTCAGGGACATAGGTGAGAGGATTCATGGCCAGCACCTTGCAGCTGATCCCCTTGGCCATTCCTCTCTTGTGGCCATGGCAAGAGCTGGGTGGGATGGCCCTGGCAGGAAGGTCTCCTGCACATCCAGGTTCTGACTGTGGCTCTGCTCCTCTCTCTTCCAGCCCTTCAAGCCCTGAGTGAAGACAACAGCCCCTCTCACATAAGCACATTTATACAGATGATTTTTGAGGGAAGAGCTGCAGAACTACTTTCATCTGCTGGCTCAGAAGAACCAGCATCTCTTGAAGACCTCCAGATCCCTTGGAAGGTGAGACCACATGGAGAGCAGAGGAGACCAGCTGGAGCTCCAGGGCATAGCTGATGATTGGCACAGCTGAGACTGTGGGAAGCTCCCATAGCTCCTGCCTTCTCCCTCCCTGTTGACAGCTCCCTGCCTCCAGCCCTCAGGCCCTGCCCATCCCCTTTCTTCCCTCCCAGCTCATCCCTTTGCTTCACCTTCCATTAATGAACAGTTTGGCTGCTTCGCTTTACCTGCATCTCTGTGGAGCTGGAGCGATGCAAATCTGGAGCCCTGGGACACACAGGCCCTTCCTGCCATTCTCTTCCATGCTGTGTTTTTTGCACAGACACAGAGGAACCAGGGCAGATCAGGCTGGAAAGGTCCCTGTGCTGGAGGTCCAGTTCCACATCACTGTGGAGCTACAGATCTTGCTGTGCACCCTGGAGCCCCTGGACTTTGGAAGAGCCAAGCTGAGGATGCTCTGAACCCAGCGGTGAGGGACTCCATGGCAAGCATCCACAGAGGGCAAAGAGCTTGGAATGCTGGAGGGTTTCAAGAACAGCTTCCTGAAAGCACAGCAGTGCTCCATCTCTGCACAGGATCAGGAAGAGGGCAGAATCAAAGACCATCTGGGCTTAACAAAGAGCTTTGGGTGTGCCTAAGAGCAAATGAAGCAGCTGCACAGTGCCTGAGACTCAGACACACCACCGTGCCTGTGCCTGGAGCGCTGTCAGGCAGTGCTGGGATCCCGGGTGTGGTACTGGTCCTCACAAGTGAGGAATGGCAGCCCCAGGCTCAGACCCAGTCAGAAAGCCAACCAAGTGGGACCACAGGTGTAGCGGACACTGAGATGGCTAGGACCCTGTCGAGGATGTAAGTCTGAGATAAGCAATTGCTGAGTCAGAATAGCTAAGCCTGGAGTCCTCACTTAGGTCCTCTGGCCTAGCTTATCGCTCTGTGACCCTATAGGCTAGTTTCCCTAACCCTTACAATTGGTCAGTTTTCAATCCCTCCTAACCCTATATAAGTAGCCATCCTGGCCCATTCTGGTAGAAGAGCTGCTCATCGGAACCCTTCGCGAACTCCCTGCAAATTAACCATCGTGGAATCTCCGAGGCTGCCTTCTCCTCTCTCTCCATCTGCTCTGTGGATGCCACTGAGGCCAGCATCTTAGCAAGCAAAGAGCTGAAATTATAAAAGAGCTGAAAATCACTAAGAGCTGATAATCACTGAGCTTGCTAAGATGTCAGGCTTGGGGCACTTAGGCCTCGGACACTCGGCCTGCTGAAGGCTGAGCTGCCCGGCCTGAGACTGCTCGCCTGAAGGAACCCTGGACCCGTCTCGCTATCTGGCTAGAAGAGACCCAGTGGCAGTACACAGACAGGGAGGGCAGCCTTCCAGTTTCTCTTGGGCATGGCCACAAAACAACCCCTGCTGCTTCTTCCTCCGCCTGTGTTTGGGGTGTGCTGGTGGCAGAGCCAGCCAGGTTGTGCTCTGCATTCCAAAGCCTGTTGGGAGCGGGCATGAAAAGCACTGTGTACACAGCAGAGAGTGCTGGAAGGTTCTGGCAAGAGCATCCTGTGGGGACAGGGCTCTGGGATCTGGCTGGGAACAGCCTGGTTTTGCTGCTGTGACCGCAGGCAGAAGCTGAGGCAGGTGAAGAGGGAGCAGGCAGCTTGTGTTTGTAGAGGGCCTGGGGCTGCACCTCTGAACCTCCACCTGGAAACACACTTGGGGGAATACCAGCTAGAGCTGAAGTGCCTGTCCTGAAAGGACCTGGAGTCATTCAGCCTTTCCAGCTTTTCTCAATAGTGTGTTGGTGTTCCCCAGGAAAGCTCCACATTTGGGGAAATGCCCTTGGAGGAAAGGGGCTGGCTTCTCAAGGAAAGTGCTTCCCAGGGAGCTCCCAGTGAGGTGGGAAGGGTGATCCAGGAGCCCTAGGCCTGGCAGCCTGAGCTTGCCACCAGGGAAGGCCTTGGAGCAGATCCTCCTGAGTGCAATCCCACGGCATGTGCTGGGAACCTGGGCATCTGCTGGAGGGTGGGAAAGCTCTGCAGAGGGACAGGGACAGCTGGGGGTCCTGGTGGGGTGTTGAGGGCCTCTGGGCAGGAGTTTGGGAGGGGGGGTTGGTGTTGATGGGGTGTTGGGGAAGGAGTTGTCTGGAAGGTGAGAGGTCTAGGCTGGAATTTGAGTCACTTTGAAGGCAGCATCTGTGGTTTGGCACACAGCTTTGGTTACAGAGGGCAGAAAGAATATCTGTGACTCTTCCTGTTCAAGATCCTGATTCTCCTGCAGTGAACAAGAGGGGAGAGCTGTACTTTACTGGCCACTTGGATATCTGTACCAGGGGGAGGATTAGCCATTTGCCATCTACTTGTTTGTTTGGGCTACTTTTGTAACTCTGAGTGGACTTTCATTCCTTGAGAGCTTTTAATCTTTAAGAGAATTAGGATATTATCATCCTTTCATAGAAAACCATTTGCAAACCAAAGAATTGCCTTTTTCTTGCCTCTGTGTAGTGTTACATTCTGTAAAGTGAATCTCAGTGGATGATGTTAGGGCAAATGTGTTGCTGCTTTGAGATGAGAAGTGTAATTCCAACTCTTCACTTTCTCAGGCCATCCCAATGAATTTGGGAAGTTTGCAACTTTTTGAAACTACTTGAGTTGAGCAATGGGAAGTAAAGCTTTCCTGAAGTGAGGATTCTTAAACGCCAGATTCTTCTGTGCCTTCACTGCTAAGGTGTTTTTGTGCTAAAGAAGATTATTTCAATGAGAAAATAATTTCAGCATGGAGTGAGAGCTTCTGACAGAGACCAAGTGCTGCCAGCAGTTGCTCCAGGTGCTCCTGCCAACAGCCCCTGCAGGAAGGAGCACAGCCCCCAATGCACGTGGGCTTTGGCTCCCTCTGGCACAGAAGCCCCCTGGGAGCACAGGTCTCTGGGGCAGGAGATGGGCACCAGCGCTGCCAGGGCTCAGGGGGATTGCAGGTCTGCTTGGGTGGGTGGGCCCACCTGCCCAGAGGGCTCAGGGCTCCCCAGCCCATCAGCCTGGACAGCCTGGTCCAGGTGTCTGACCAACAGAGAGTTACAGGGCCCACTTGCTGCTCTCTTTGACAGCCCTTGCATTCAGCCCCCAGCCTGCTGCCATGCTCCCTCGCTGCCCCTCAGGGGCCTGTCCCCACAGGGCTGGGCTGCCTGGGTGCTGCTGGCCAGGGCCAGTGGGCAGAGGCAGAGCTGGCAGCCAGCTCAGATCCCCACTGCTGCCCAGGCCACGGTGCTGTGTCTGAGACCCCCCTTGAGACAGAGCTCTAACCCCACAGAGCTGCTTTGACCATGTGGTAGAGCATCACGTCCTCGCCCAGGACTGCGGAGCCAGCGCTGCTGATACTCCTGGATGTGCTGGGCAACTGGCCAGAGCACAGCACCTGCACGTCTGATGGGGACAAAACGCATGTCTTTGTCCTGGCTATGAGTTTCTGAAACTGGCCTTTCCTGGCTCCAAGGCCGCCTCTCCAGCAGCTTTCCATCCTCCTTCCCCCACTGCATCTCCCTGCCTCAGGAGCTGGGCTGAAACCTGGCGTCGGAGCAGCTTCAGGAACACCAGGCCCGGTGCTCCCCCTGTGTCTCCCTGGGCCTCTCCCTCCTGTGCTCTGGCCCTGCCACATGGACACCTCAGCACTGAGCGCTGTCTCAGGGGACTTTGTCCTTTGCAGGCAACTGTGGTGATGTGGAAGATCCTCCAGGTGCCCGGTGTCCCACATATGGTGACGGTGTATTTCCTCCCACGTATCTGTGCATCTGCTCTTCCAAGTGTTCTTCAGCACTCTGGATGTGCCAGAAGAGGTCGATACCTTCTGGAAGGGATGCCAGGAAGAGCATGGCCTTGCCACCAGCCCCAAAAGGTGCTCCATCCCACTCCTCTTATCCCTGTCATGTCCCTGGACAGGAGCCAGTGCTCCCAGCGTGACCTGGGCTTTGCTCTGCACGCAGGTTTGCAGTGCAGACCCTCAAGTCCCTGCTCTGCCGAATGCAGCAGGAGGATGTGGTGGTGGCAATGGAACGCAATTGTGGCTGGGACATGCTGCTGTGTGCTGACACCCACCACTGTGCCGTGGGTCTGCTGGCCAGGTGAGACCCCCTTCTCCCCACTGCCTCTGACATTTGTGCTCTGTGCCCAGGGTGCTTCTCACAGTCCCTGTGGTCATGGGCCAGAGGGCCTTGTCACCAAGGGATGGCCAAGCAGACTGGAAAAGGCTGGGAGAGGAGGGTGCCTGCAAGGAGCGACCTCCTAAATAGGCCAGGGCCCCTTGCAGGATGCTGGGGAAAGACCAGACCTCTGTGAGTCAGTCCTGACAAAAGTTTGCCCCCTGGACCACAGTCTTGGTTCCTTCTTCTCCTGCCAGGGAGATGTACTGTGTCTCCATCCCCTTGCGTTCCCGGATCTCTCGCTACCTGCTCCAGCTGCTCAGCACACAGGAGCCACGCTGGGAGCTGCCTGCCCTGGCCTTCCTTGTGGAGGTGAGCCTGATGGCCAGCACTGCCTCGCTCAGCTGCCTCCCAGCTCTCTGCCCTCTCGGAGCCGCAGCTCCCTGGGACGGTGCCCGTGCCCTGTGCTGCTGCCTGGGCACAGTCCTGTGCGGTTCTGGGATCCTGCCAGCCAGGTCTCCTGTCACTGCCCTGTGCCTTTCAGGTCCTCCCGTGCCTGGATTTGAGTGAACGTGGTGCTAATAGAGTCCTGCAAGTCTTGTCAAGGCAGCTGCAGAGCGAGTGCAGGGAGAGGCGTCGCCTGGTGCTCAGGGCCCTTCTCGAGCTCATTGAGGAGCCCTCCATGGTGAGAAGGGGGCAGCGGCTGAGGCTGAGCTGGGGAATGCAGTCACTTGGGTTTGGCTGGGCTTTGGGTGCCGGGGCAGCTGCTCCCAGCTCTCCTGCCTCCTGGTTCAGCTGCCCAAGTGCTTCGGGACACACCTCTGGCCTCCAGGCCCTGCAGCAGCAGGATGGCGTTTCACCAACTTGTGTTCCGCACAGACCGAAAAAATGTGGAGCCTGACTGAAAGTCTTGTGAAGCTCCTGTGGGACACAGATGGAGAGATAGTTAGCATGACAGTCAAGCTACTCAGCTTTATCATCTTGGACAATGACATGCTGATGCCCAGCCCCATCACACTGCAGCTGCTTGAGGCGCTCCTGCCACTCTTTGACCACGTAAGGCTCGCTGACCCCAGCCACGGCCACTGGCTGCTGCGCAGACACTTTGTGCCCTGTGGATTGGCAGGCCTGTGTCAAGATGAGCCCCATGCACCCAATGCTGAGTTTTTTTTTTCTTCCTTTCATAAAGAACAATAGCCAGGTGCAGCTGCTCTCCATACTGCTCTTCCAAACATTGGTGACTCTTCCACTGGAAAAGGGAAAAAAGGACCTGAAGACACCCTTGTGCCAGAGTCTGCTGCCACTCTTCTTCCACTGCCATTATGAGAATCGGCTTGTGGCACAGGTGAGGACTCAAGGGCTCAGGTCCTGGCAGGGGGCTCATCTGCCTCCTGCCCTGGCGCCTGCCGGGCTGCAGCCTCCTCCAGGCCTTGGCACAGGGAGGCGGGTCCTGTGCCCTGGGCTGTGGGACCATCTCCGCATCTCTGCTGCTCTCCAGGCTTCTCGGGAACTGCTGTTTTTTGTGGCCAAGTTCCTGAAGAGGAGGGATCTTGAAAGATTGGTGAAGAACCAGGAGCTGTGGAATTTCACTGAGTGCCTGGTAAGGACAGCTTGTAAGGCCCAGCCTCAGCCTGGAGAAGCCCCCAGAGCACGGTGCTCAGAGTGCGGGGCTGACAGCTGTGCCCCTGCCCGCTGCTGCACCCAGAGGCCGCGCGGGCTCTTCTCCAGGCTCCTGTGGGCCTGAGCCGGGGGCCGATGCAGTCCCGGCCCGGTGGGGCTGTGGGGCAGGCCGGCACCGCGGCTCCCCGGGCAGCAGCCGGCCCTCTGCCCCCTCCAGAGCCCAGCGCCAGCGGCTGCTGGCCGCGCCTCAGGGCTGTGCGGGCAGGGGAGGCCGGGGCTGGGCGCAGGCAGTGCCCGCCCGAGGGGATCAGCCCGCGCCGACCCTTCCCTCCTGCCGCTCTCTCCAGCTGGCAGAGGACAGCAGCAGAGCGGCCGAGCACCTGCGCTGGGCCCTGCCCTACCTGCAGAGCCCACAGGAGTCCCTGCAAGTGCTGGCCATCAGGTTCATGGGTGAGCCACGAGCCCGGGCTCCCTCCCCGGCCCGCCGCAGCTCGACCCCAGCCCCGCCTGCTGCCCCGGCAGCGCCAGCCGGGCCCGGCGCCGTGGAGCCCCGCCCGGCCTCGGCGCTGCTGCCGCCCTCTGGCAGCCGTGCCCTGGGCCGGCAGCGTGCGGCAAGGGCCGGGCTGAGCCCTGCCGGGCCAGCAGGGCGTGTGGCCACAGCGCCGGCAGCGCCGCTGGCAGGGAGCTGTGCCGCTGGGGCCGTGACAGGCTCTGTGTTCCCAGGGATGGCCGGGCAGCACCTGAGGTGGAAGAAGGAAGAGCTCCGGCTCATCTGCAACGGTGAGTGAGGGCAGCGGGCTGGCAGCGGGGGCTGGCGGGGGGAGCTGCAAGCCCTGCCCCGGCTGTGGAGGGCTCTGCTCCCTGTGCGGTCGAGGGGCGGCGTGGGCAGAGCGCAGAGAGATTTCAGGGCCAGGTGGGGGATTCGTGGCCAGCAGCTTCGGGCTGGTCCCGTTGGCCCCTACTCCCTCCTGGCCATGGCTAGAGCCAGCTGGGATGGCCCTGGCAGGGGGCTCTACTCGGGTCCCCTCAGGTCCGGGATCTGACTATGGCTCTGTTCCTCTCTTTCAGCCCTTGAACAGCTGACGGAGGACATCAGCAGTGCTGTGTCAGATGTGGCACTTAAAACATTGTATCTTCTCCAGTCACTACAGAGTGTGCGATCCTCTGTCTTGCAGAGGCTGCAGGATCAGCTCCACAGGGCATGGAGGACACGGCCTCTTCTGTCAGGGCTCGGCTGTCTGCAATGCTGGAGCTCTACAGAGAGCTGAGCCCAGAGGTTATGTCTGCTGGGGCCACTTGAATCAGTGGGAATTTTCTCTTTCTTTGAGACTGTGCTTCTTTTTGTTTTTTCTTTAGTATATAAATAGTGTGTTGTAATACACAGACTCCCAGGATCTTTCTTTTGCTTCCCAGGGTCTCCATGGCATAGAGGAAGAGGGGAAAAAGGGTGCTTGGGCTCGGCAAGCTGTCCAGGCATGCAGTGTAGCAGAGAAAATGGCCAGAAGCCTCTAGGACTTTGGTGGTTCTGCTGAAGCCTTTGTGCTGTCAACAAGCAGGTGGGCAGGGGCCAGAGCTGTGAGGATCCCTGTGAGAGCAGTGCCTGGAGATGGCCACAAGCCCTGTGCCAGGCAGGAAGCGCCATCCTTGTCCTCCTGCCCGTGTGGTGCTGGCTGGATTGCTGAGGGCTCCAAGGTGCCTCGTGGTGGGGCTGCTCTGGAGCTGCTGTGGGGCTGTGGCGCTGCTGCCGGGCAGGTTGGCCGGGCTGGGGGAGACCTTGAGGGGACGAGGCCATGAAGGGATGAGGGGCTGAGGGAGCCCTGACAGGACACGGCAGTGGGGAGGCACGAGGGGGATGTGTGAGGGAGTGGGAGGCTGTAACCTTGGCTGGAGGGGGAGTGAGTTGGAGACAGAGACCACTCACCCCGATGTTCATGTGGCAAACAGAGAGCGTTTATCGTTAAGTCCTTCCCTGTCTGGACAATTTCATTGCTCTGATCTCTATGCTTTGTCAGACTCTGGCCAGTGAAATTCTGCAGCCTTGGGGGAGATGTGACAGGGCAAGGCCCCTGTCAGTCAAACCAGGGGCTGGTGCAGTCACACAGCACTAGCCAGCCTGCACTGTGACACACGGCAACAGAGTGCAAGGCACAGCTCCGGGTGCTCCCCAGGAACCTCAGCTCTGGGAGCACTGTCTGCCCCAAGCTCCAGGGGCTGCAGTGGGAGCCCCGCTGGGCTCTGCCCTGGGGCCATCCTGCAGGGACAGCTGGAAACAGGGAGCATTCCCTTGCCACAAAGAGCCAAGCCAGGGCTGCACGGCAGCTGCTCCAGCCCAAACTGCACTGTTGTGTGCTGTGCTCTGGGGTTGGGGCTCCCTGCACAGGGCTGGACTGGTGTGCCAGAGGAGACAGAGAAGCTTCAGCTTTGGCATCACTGAGGGGTGTGCGTGGGCTGGGAAGAGTGGGGAGGCTCAAGGGGATTCAGAGAGCTCATCCTGCTGCAAGGATGAGGAAAAGGGAAGTGGGAACTCAGCAGTGAGCAGAGCTGAGGGCAGGAGAGTGGCTCTGAATGACACTAAAATCCCATTGACATCTGAGACATTGCTGCTTCTCAGCCAGTGACAGGAAGAATCCCCTAAGCCTGGGGCTCCCTCTTTCCTGTTGTGAGGGACATCAAGGAAGGCAACAGTGTGATGGAGACTGCAATGGGCTGGGAACTCACTGTGGGAAAAGAGGGAGCAGTTGGAAAGTAAAAGAGAACTTTTACTGGGGGAGTGAACTGTTCATAGAAGGGCTGAGCTACAGCTTGAGCAAGCTGAGAAATGTCATTTGGGGGCATCCCATTCTAAAAGTTATTGAACAAGTTTAGTTTTCAGGGGGTGTCATGTTTTCACTTGGAGGTGAACACACTGCCAACTTGAGCTGTGTTGCCAAAATGCTCAAGCACGTCTGTGCTGCAGGTCCCAACATTTCTTCTTTGGCAGATTCTGGCCTGGTGCTGAGCTCCAGCAGAGCCCTGGCAGAGCCCAGAGCAGCCTCAGCATCCGCAGAGCCCGGCTGCAAGGAGAGAAAGCAGAAACCGCCCGTCAGCTGAAGGATCCTGTGCCCTTGTCCCAGCCGCCCGCGGTGCCCAGGCCATGCTGGCCGTGCTCAGAGCGGTGCCCAGAGCTGCCCATCACTGCTGCCTTTGGCAGCAGAGCAGGAGGGCAGGACATGTGCCCAGCCTGCAGCCAGCCAGGGCACATCCACCTCCTCAGCAGCCACCCAGAGCAGGATGCTGCTGTGCTCGCTGCCATCTCCCAGAAGCTCTGATGCAACCATGCCAAGCAGACGGGGACCTACCTCACACCATCCCCTGCTGGAAGAAAAGCTGGTCCCAAACGATGTCCCCAGCCTTCTCCAAGGGCACGGCCCATCTACGCCACAGCTGGTCCCAAGCACTTCCTGATCCAGACTGGAGCCCACCTGGAACGCTTCCTCTAGAAAAACAAACAACCAATTATTGAAAATAGATTACAGACAAAAAGAGAAAACAAGGTAAAAAATATTATCTCTGCCAGGGGCTTGAGAAAAGTCCAACCCCTGCATGCCAAGGAAAAACGCACCCACAGGTGAGGGAAGCCCAGGCTTTCTCCCTTCCCCCCTGCACTGCCCCCACAATAACGGTGATCCCAAAGCAAACAAGGGCAGTGGAATAGCCCAAGCCCTTCCTTGCCTGCCCAGCAAAGCAGCCCCTGCACAGGTTCTGGAGTCCCACCTCTGCTCCTGCCATGGGGTTTGTTTGTGTTGGGCTGGCTGCCCCAGCCCCAGCCCGGGGCAGGATGGGTGCTGGGGGCTGTTGGCAGGGCCAGGAGCCCACTCCCATTTCATACCCAGCCCAGCCCATCCCCCCAGCCCTGCCAAAAGCAGCTGGGCAGCTGACTGAAGGATCAGCTGCATCTGCCCCAGCAAAGGGGGAACCTTTGGTTCCTGGCAAGGCTGTGCAATGCCCAAATCTGGGAGCATCCCTATCCGTGTGGACTCATCTGCAATTTCGCTGTGGAGCCTGGCTTTGGAAAAGGTGCCAGAATTGAAGTTCATCATCTTCAGATGGCCAGTGGCCAGGTCCAGGAAGAGGTTGCCATCCCTGATGTCGTCCTCGCTGTCTCCAGCAGCAGCTGCCCCACCTAGTACACCTTCTCCAGGGGCTCCTTCTCCTTCCCTGGGGTGAGACCAGGGTCTCAGGGTTCTGCCCAGGGCCCCAGCTGTCAGGGAACAACCAGGACAACCAAATCAAGTTGTTGTGCCACCAGTGCTGGGCAGAACAGCTCAGCTCCAGCACAAGGGCTGTGTGCTCCCATCTGATGAGCCCTGGGCAGTGACACAGGCAGGACAAAAAAGGACAAAAAAGTCTGGGTTCCTTTGCTTCTCATGGCCAAGGCATGTGTGGAGCTGGAACTTACCAGGGCCCTGCATCACAGTGTGCCTGTGGCTCTCTCCCTTCTTCTAGGGCAGATGAATATCCTGCATCCAAGGGTCACAGAGCAGCTCTTCTAAGGAGGGCCTTTCCAAGTCCAGCATGGATAAACACCGCCTGATCAGATCTTGGCACTCTGGGCAGAGAAACCAGAAACCGCTGGTCACTTGGAGAAGGCTCCTGTTGGCTTTGCCCCACTGTTCCCGTGCCCAGGCCATGCTGGATGTGCTCAGAGCTGGGCCTAAACTTTCCCATCCATTCTCTGTTTTGGAGGAGAGCAGGAGAGCAGGACATGTGCCACCTCCTCAGCAGCTGCCAGAGCGGGATGCTCACGAGCCTGCTGCTGTCTCCCAGCACTGGTATTCCCCCCGTGCCCAGAGATGAGGATCCACCTTGAGAGAGCCTTTGTGGCAGCGAGAGCTGATGGTCCCAGCTGATCTTCTGGCCCCTCCTGAAGGGGTGCTCCCCGCAGACCATCTGGTGCAGCAGGATGCCCAGAGACCAGATGGTAGCTGGCTTGCCATAGTACCAGCCAAAGTGGGTCCATTCTGGGGGGCTGTATGACCGTGTTCCTATGGAATACAGATGGAGTTCAGCAGGGGGATGCTGCTGGTCCTAGAGCCTGGCCCCAGCATCCCTGGGCCTGTGGGGGCTGCCCCAGTGGCCCACGGGGTGACCGCTGCCCTCTCGCCAGCACCTGGGACTTGTGTACAGACTTGAGGTTCAAAAGGAATCCACTGGTGTTGTTAGATGGCAGCAGAAGCCTTGGCAAGGCCCAACCATGACAAAGAAAAACCCACTTAGTGCTGGGGAAAAACCATGCATTCATCCTCCCTGCCTGCATTGCCCCAAGAAACATTATGAACCCAAGACAAACCAGGTGAGTTGAGCAGTCAAAAGCCCTTTCTCACCTGCACACAAAACTGGCTGGGGCACAGGTTCTGGCAAACCCTCTCTGCTATCCCCACCCATAGGTGTTTTTGTTGGGCCGGCTGCCCCAGCCCCAGGCCCAGTCCTGGGCAGAGTGGTGGGCAAAGGCTGCCAGCAGGGCTGGAAGCTGGCTCCCCACCCTACCATGCTCAAAAGCAACTCAGCCGAAGACTCAGAGCTATGAAGGGCAGCAAAAGAGAGAATTCCCGCTGCCACACCCAGCTTGGGCTATGAGATGTTGGGCCATGAGATGCTGGGACTGGGAGCACACCCCTGCATGGGCTCACCTGCAAAGTGAATGTAGGCTGTGTCTTGCAGGTAGGTGCCGCAGCCAAAGTCAATCAATTTGGCCTGGCCTGTGGCCAGGTCAACCAGGATGTTTTCTGGTTTTATGTCCCTGTGCAGGACACCGCAGCTGGTGCAGTGCCACACGGCCTCCAGCACCTGGCGGAACAGCTCCCGCGCCACCTCCTCGGGCAGGAACCCCCGTGCCCGAATGAAATGCTTCAGGTCCTGAGAGCGCTCCGGCCGCTCCATCACCATCAGGATGTCGTTGGGGAGCTCACGCCATTCCAGCAGCTGGACCACACCAGGGAAGCCAGTGGACACCTTGGCCAGCAGCACGATCTCCAGGGGTGCGCTGGTGCCGTCGGGCTGCGGGAGGAGCACGATGCCGTCAGTGGGGCTGATGCCGTGCCGGGGCTCGGCAAGCCTCAGCCAGCCCGGGATGCTCTGCGCCCTGTGCTGGCCCCACGCCCGCTCTCCCTCCAGGCGTCCTGGCAGCTCCCACCCTGCCGGGCCTCGCCTCATCCCCGCCCGGCACGGCCCGGCTTCTCCCGCTGGCCCCGCTCACTCACCAGCTCGTCCCAAAGCCGGACGCAGTTCCGTGGCACCCTTTTGATGGCCACCTGCAAGCCAAGGGAAGCAGCGGGTTCAGCTCGCCGTCCGCGCTGCCCAGCCCCATCTCTGCCCTCTTCCTCCTCCTCGTTCCCCTGTTCTCCTGCGCCCACCGCCGGCCCCGCCGCTCACCGGGGCGCTGTCCGAGAGACGCGTGGCTGCGAAGACACTGCCGAAGCCGCCGCGCCCCAGCAGCGAGCCCACCCGGTACTGCTCCTTCAGGCCCTGCTGCGCCTTCCCTGCCGGCGGGACGCGGCTGGCAGCGCTCGGCCCGGGTCCGGCAACGGCCCCCGAGCGCCCCTCAAGGGCCCCGGGCCGGCCATCCCCGGGCGTTCGCTCCCTGCAACGGGACAGCGGCGGCTCGGGGCCGGCGGCCGCGCTGCCGAGCGGCGGAGCTCGGGCCGGGCAGGCCGCAGCGGAGGCGGCGGGAGCGGCCGCGACGCCTGTGTCCTCCGCGGGCCCCGGCAGGAGCCGGGGCCGGAGCCGGGGCCGGGGCCTGGGCCTGAGCCGGGGCCGGGGCCAGGCCGGGGCCGGGGCCGGGCCAGGCGGAGCCAAAGGGAGGCGATGCCGCCCCAGCCCCAGGCACTGATGCCCGCCCAGCAGCGCCACCGCCAGTATGGCCAGAGCCGGCCGGAGGCGAGACCGCGGCGGGACGCCCGGGGCCGGGCACGGGGCAGCCCCGCCCGGGGCCGGGGGCGGGCCGGGGGCATGGCCCGGTCCGGCAGGGGGAGCAAGAGACTGGGAGAGGAGGGGACCCCGGGTAAGGGAGACCGGGAGAGAGTGCCGGACTGCAGGAGAGGGAGAGGACAAGCAAGAGGGAGTTGGCAAAATCGCTGCTTTCGCCTCTGCTGCCGCTGCAACTGAAGCGCCGGGGCCGTTTGTCCCCCTGTCCATTTGTCCGTTGCCCGCTCACCCCCGCGCTGAGCCCAACGCTCCCCGGGGGCAGCCCCTGAGCCTGTCCAAACACGGGAACTTTGCAGTGTTCAGCCAAGACCCAGAGTCTGCACTCCTGCACAGCGGCACAGGAATCCCCTCGGTCGCTGCTGTGCATTGTCCCTGCTGAGGGTCAAACACTATCGGAACGCATTCCCTGAATGCAGAATTTGTACCTGACCCAAGCACTGCACCTACTTCTCCAGCATTGCTCTCCAAGAAAACCAGGGGAAGGCAAAGTGTGTGTAGCTCATGGTATTTGACAGTGTCTAAAACCTGCCAAGTCATGGATCTTCGAGGTGAGATCCATTTGGAATTAGTGGAATGGAGAAGTAGTGCAAGATGGAAAAGGGGAGCATAAAAATAAATAGAGTAAAACACCTTGGAATGTTTCTCTCCATTTTAATTTCATTTCTTACAAGCTGTTTCAGTTTTCCCATCATCTTCTCCTGAGTCCTGTTTGCTCTTTCCAAGAACCTTTCCTGGAGAATGAGGTGCAGCTTCTGTCACAAGATGTGCCACCAACTGCAGCTTCTCTTGCCTTTCCACACCATGTGTGCAACACAACTCTTTCAGCAAAGAAAGACTAAGGTTTGAGAAGTTGACAACTTGTTCTTTCTTTTCCTTGTGGGCTGGGCTGTTGTGCCATTCATCAGGTTTTCACTGTTATTGTTCTACCCTAAGAAACCATGACAGGCTCCCAGGAATTGTTAGGGAATGCAAGCCTGACTGAATGCCGAGAGAGAATCTCCAGAGCTTGCAGCCAGAAATGGAGAGCTGTGTGATAATCATTCCATCATCCCCATGGACACCTTGAAAGCGATCTAGAAGATGAAAATGGGCTGACAGATAAAGTTTGTTTCTTCGTTCAGTTCTGCTGCTTCTACATCTCATACCACTGATAAAAATCAGTTCATGGAAAGCAGCAGAAAAAACTGGACCTCTCAGGAGATGAGTGAAAGAATCTGTAAAGTAGAAATGCAGGGAATGACCTGGTGAACTTTGTCTGTAAGAAGGGTCATTTTTCCTAATAATTTCCAATCCATTCCCTCTGCTATTTTCCTTCTTAACAAGGCCATTTTCACCCCAGATTCCCCATGAAATGGGAACCCTGAGCTTGTGGAAGTGCCTGAAAGATGCCCTGTTCCTCTGCAGGGAGCCTGAGGCTGAAGCAGGAGCCTGAGCCCTCCCTGGGGCAGCCTTCTCCGAGCTGGAATTTGTGCCGTGCTGGGAGAGGAGGAGGAGGAGGGGGAGAAGGCTGGCGCTGTGTGGCAGGAGCAGGAGGTTTGGGCCGCAGGACATTCCGTCTGCGCCGCTGCCCCGCAATGGGCGGCCGTGCCCGGGGCTCTGGGCCTGGCCCCGCGTGCGCTGAGCTCCCGACACTGCGGGAGCTGCCCGGGCTGGGCTCAGCTTCCCGCTGGGACTGGGCAGCAGGCTGGGCTTCAGCTGGGATCAGCAGCAGCTGGGAATACCTCTGGGCATCTCCATTGGCTGCTGCTGCTGCTGCTCGGAAGAAACAAGGAAGGGAGTCAAGAAGTTCTGGCTCTTCTTCCTCCTGCTGGATTTTTTCATTTGATTTGACACTTGAGAGGCAATTTCTGTGATGGCCTCTGTCAGTCGATTCTATTTCAGCAGCAACAGCAGCAACAGGGCTGTGTTTGTGCACTGCAAATGTGGCCTGTGAGGCTGCTTTAATTCTCCTTGACTTTGTGCTCAGGGATTTGTGAGTATTCAAGATCTGCTCATCATGGTGCCTGCAACCAAAAGCCCAATTTCCCTGTCCTGAAAGCACTCTGGGAAGCACTGATTGAAAAAGGCAGTTGCCCTTTTACAGATAAAATTCAAGTGGCAAGCAGAAGAGGGACAAGAGCAGCCATGATCTCCAATTCCCAAGGCAAAGGTGCCAGCAGCCTCCTGCTGTCCCCTCAGGGTGAATAAAACAGTGCTGGAAACAGCTCTGGAACCTGATCCTGATCCTTTCTTTCTCGGCAGGCTGGGTCAGGGCAGCTCTGGAAGTGTGGTGCAAAGTCTGATCCTCCATCTCCTGGCAAATGACAGAGCTGAGCTGATCTCAGCCTGGAATCCTTGTGGATTGGCAGCAAGGACTCCTACCAGATGTAACTCCTGTGTTTGCAACAAGCACAGCATCCACTGGCAGGGAATGATTTTCTCTTCATCCTTCCCACTCTCCAGGTATTTCTCTAGGAAAATCCACTCTCTGCAGGGGACAGGGCAGTAGAGATGGAAGGTTCTGTGTGCCTCAAAAAGCCATCAGCCTGTTCACCCCACAGCTCTGCCACTCACAGCCACCAGTTCTGCACAGAGCAGCAGCAAACTGGTGACTCCTGGCACTGCCTGTGCTCTGAACTGAGAAGTGTGGATCAAGCTTCAAGTGTTTTCTAGTGGGAAGTATTGGACACAGTTCCCTCCAGATTCTGGTTCTGGGTCAGTCCCCCAGCAGCTGTGGGGAGTGTTTATGTCTACAGGGTCTCCCCAGGCTGCAGCTGGAGCTCGGGGCCTCCTTCCAAACTACAGCACAGTAAAAGGTATGTACTAAGGTCCCAATGAAAAATCCTCTGCTGAGCCTTCTTGAGTGTCTCTCAACTCCTAATTCTGATTGCAAAATGCTATTTAGGAAGATCAGACTGACCAAAATCAGGACAATTTGTGGATTTTTGTAAAAGTGCTTTTTGAATCTTAAAGATGGAGGGGTTTTCACTGAGGTCATTATTCCTCTGACAAGTTTTTCAGCATCCTGTTGTTTTGACTTTCCACTCTTACCTCTTGCCAACTCTTACCTGCCCAGAGCCAATTGTTTAGCTGACAGCTGCCATGCCCAGGTGCCACTTGCTGAGCATCACCTGCATGAGGCCTCAGGTGCTCACTAAGGAAAACTCCCTTCTTCATATTCTTTGCAGAACCAGGGAAGATCTTGCTTGCTCAGTGTGGCAGTGGAAGAGTTTTCTATTCAGACCTACTCTGTGTGGCATCACTGATGTATTTTTGACTCAGAGAAATCTGTTTCTTTTCTGCTTTTAAATGAGGAGTGAGCAGCTCCATGAGCAGCAGCACAGCAGAGGAAACACAAACAGGCTGTTACTCAAACACCATCTCTGAAGGGATTGTGCTCTTCTTTTCAGATGAGATTAAGAGCTCAATTACAGTAGAGAAAGAGGCTTTCATTAAATCACACATAGAGCATAATAAGGACAAATTACAAAGCTCTTCAGAAGCAAATCTGTGTCAGACTGCTGGGTAAGGAGGCCCTTTAGGGGAGGCCTTCAGAGGTTTCTCCTGCCCTTCTGAAGAAATGAGTCCTACACACCTCATCTCACCATGTTTTTGAGGAAAGCACACAACCAGAATCCCATGGGGCATCTCATTCTTTGAATGCCTCTCTTCCAGGGGCAGAGATGAGCAGTATAAGCAGCTCCCCCCTGATGTCTGTAATGAGTGGGGTGAAGCCTCAGGTTATGTGAAATACAAAGCTGTGTTTGGTGTCAGGTACAGACAGGCAATGTGTGTATTTGGGATTGCGATGTGTGTGCACACCGACCATGGGACAGCTGCGAATTCTAACAATAACTGAGGAAAGTCAAGCATGGAAGAAGGCCTTTGAACCTGTCTTTTGTTTGCAATTAACCTTGATTGATTTAGGAGCATTTGAATTAAAGCATTAAGGATGTTGCTTTTTGCTTGTAGTCAGCCTTAAAGAGTGCTGCAATAATAAATTTTGAAGTATAATTTTAGAATATTGCTTGTATCCTTGAAACAATAGCTTTGGAATATATATAAAGGAAATATGGTTATCTCACACCTTAACAAAACAGAGAAAAACAGCTTGAGAAAGGAAGATGAACATCATCTCAAGGATTTATAATTGTGACCAACGGAAGCTGGACATCACTGTTATTAGATTTATAGTCATTGTAATTGAAAAGGTGGGCCCACATCTGGGGAGCTGGACTTCACCAGATGGGATTCAGCTTTATTCTTGCAGAAACTGGACCAACATCTGGGAAACTACCAACACCATCTGGGGATCCGCTTTTTTGGGACACATCCTGAAGAAAAACTAAATCACGATAGTGTATAGAATTGTGATGTAAAAATTGGGAATGGAAACTGCTGATGAGTAAAAAAAATGGAACAGAAACTGCTGAGAATGCTTTTGAGTACCCCTATAAATACCTGTAAGCCCCAAATATCGCTGTGCAGTTGGAGGGAAAACTGCCCCCACTGTACCCAGCTCTGTTTTGTTAATACTTTACCATATTAATTAATAAATTGATTTTTGCTTGAATATTGACCTAGTCAAAGCTTCTCATTTATAACAGTTGGTGCTGATGTGCACAGTTTAGAAGTGCAATAGTTTGCTCTGCTAACACAGAAAAAGCCCAGAAGCTCAGTGTTGTCTCAGTCCTACACTGGTATGAGGAGATGACATGTGGAGTTTAAAGAATTTTAAGGCCCAGCAGCTAAGGGATGAATCAACTACCTAAAGCCAGACTCCGGACATAACTGTTTCATTTCAGCCCTCCTGCCATGCTCTCCTGTCTGCAAAAGCCTCCACCAAGAAACCTGCAGATAAGGAGGTGAGGAAAGAAAAGATTCGAGCCCCTCACGCAGAGGAGAGAGTTCAGAGACCCTCAAGGCAGAGAGATCCCTCCCTGAGCAGCCAGGCTGCCCAAACTTTCAAAATCAAAGCTCCAGTGTGCAAATCCCACAGACAGAAATAGCCACTGGCCTCTGGGTTTGCAGGTGACTGCACAAGTGTGAACCTGGAGCTGAGGGATTGGATGCTTTCCCCTCCCCAGAAACCCAAGGCACTGCATGGCAGAGCTCAAAGTGGCCAGCAAAGGGTTACAGGGCTGCCCAGAATCCTGCACCTGGGAAAGGGCAAGTCCAGGTTCAGTCACAGAGTTGTGCCCCCTTGGTTTTGTTCCCTTGTTATTCTGCTCTCCTGGAATATATCAGGGTTAATTAAAGGCAGTTAGCTCATTGGATTGTAAGCAGCTGCTGGTGAAAATAACCCCAAACTACTGTTCCCCTTTGAAATGGCAGACAGGAGAATCATTGAAATTCACTTTGAAAAGACATCCCCAAACCTCCTAATCTGTTGATGAAAACAGTCAAGGAAAAGTCAAGCAAAAAAGAACAAACAATGTTTTTCAGGAGGTTTCACAACTCAGGCAACTGCAACCCCCATAAGCATTAGGACTGAGGATTGTCATTCCCACACCAGGAAACCTTTCAAAGTCTCCAAAACTTTCACTGAAAAGCAGAGCCAGAATGCCCCAAAGCTGAACAACAATCCCATGAAGGTATAATATTTCCAGCAAAGCCAGGATGAGATGAGTAGGAGAGGATGACTGGGACTTTTCAAAAGCCAGACCTCAGAGCTGAGACAGGATTTAATCCTCATAGCCCTCTGGTTATCCAGAAAAGGATCAAGACATGTGAGGGAGCTCAGAAAGCCAGAGTGCTCAAAACAGCAGCATGTACCCAGAAGGAAGAAGGGGAAATACATCTGGATACTTCCTAATGCTCTTTTGGACTGACCTGGTGTTTGGTGCAGTGAGGCACAGAAACCTTGCTCTAATCATGGGTGGCAGAACTGAAAATGCTCACTGGTAAGCAAAAAAAAAACCAAAAAACAAAACAATGAAGAGCAAATAAGAGTGAGTATAGTCCCAAGGACCTGGAGAAGAGCCCCAAAAGGCCAGACATGATGTAATATCATCCACAATAAGGGTAAAACACATGTTGCTATTCATCATGTATCCAAAGAATTACAGAATGGTTTGGGTTGGAAGGGACCTTTAAAGGTCATCTGGAATGACAGACTATTGAAAGCAAGAGAAAAGCAGTATCTGAAGTGCCAGGGAAAACTGTATTGAAAGCAAGCCAAGATTAGAGCCAAAACAGCAACATCTTCTCTTTGAACTCAAGATTTTTCAATAACTAATGCTGTCTGGTACTGAGGGGCACACTGAGCCAGAATCCCTCCACTCCAGTTTTGCCATGCTCTGCTATCAAAGCTCTCCATGCTGCCCAGCTCCTGCAGAACTGGACTTTGTGGGGTGAGCCCAGCATGGCAGCAGCCCAGGTGAAGCTCCACCTCAGAGAAGAGCAGCACCACTCCTACAAAAGAAAGCTGTTTTTACCTGACCATCAAGCAACACTAAACTTCTCTGGGAAGCACTGGATGCAGGAAAAGGAGGGACAGAAAAGGGATGTGTCTGTGGAGCAGAGGGCTGGTTCAAATTGTCATTAGGCTGTTACCAGCTGCTTTCATTAGTCTGCCTACAGACAATCATAATTACTTAGTGGCTACTGCAGGGTGAAAACTCATTTCAGTTTATTAACATTCTCAGAGCTGCAAAACTGTCAGGGAAATTATTTTTAAAGTGGCTGTTAAAGTTTGTCTCTTCTCAAAGAACGTGTCAGACTGATAGAGCAGGGTGTGAAATTTATGCCCCAATTAAAGGGAGTTTGAATGCAGTTCAATATCACTTGAAATGTTCTGCTCTGAGAAACTGTCCCCAAAGTCCAGGTGGACCTTTCTTCATTAAACTCTTAGAAATTTGTAGAAGCTCTAACTTTGGCATGAATTTTACAGGAGCATTTCTAGCCCAAGGGTCAAGAGCAAAGCCATAAAATCCTGCTCAAGCCCTGAGTTTTCTCAAACCAGAGGTAAACTTGTATCTAAAGGTCTGTTTGGAGCCCAGGACTACTAAATTTATTCTAGTAGAATTCTGTTATAAAGCTTAGCCTGCAATGACGGTAGACTTTTATCTTAGCTTAGTTAAATATTCCCCTAAAGCAGCATAAATTATGATTTCCTCACTCTAATTCATGGTTTGTCCACACCTAATTACTCTTTTTTCTTGCCCTAAGCACAATCCTTACTCATACAATAGGTTTAATGGTTCCCATTAAATTTATTATTCTAGAGACATATGTTGGATGAAAGTTTACCTGAATGAAAGCTTTATCCAGCTCCTGCCAGAGGTAATGGAGAAGATACTTCAGTTTATTCCAAGCAGCTGTTATGTCAGAAAGAGGATCATGCTTAAATGATAATAAAAGTTCTGCCAGAAACAGTATTCCTTTGTTTCTCCCAGTCATTCAGTAAAAGCCCTCAGCCCTTAAGAACTTTTCAAATCATTTCTGGTATTCACTACATGGCCAATTCTTAAAGGAGCTCTGACCCTGCAGTGCAGTTAATGACCATCTCTGACATATTTCTTACATGTCTATTTTCCCAACATTTTCTTGAACAGGAGCTAACCAGGTGCCTTGCCTTTTTTATCTCCTCTTTAATCCATTTACTCTCATCCTCCATGGCACAGCACACAATGTTTACCCAAAACCAGCCTGCACCAGCCACTATTTCACAGCTCATCCATAAAATCCCAATCTTTTACACTTCCACCTCTTCATCTTCCCATCCAGGGAGGGCAGTCAAGGTCAGCCAGATGCAAACCAGGTGTTTGAAGCTGAGGTGTGATGAGGCAGTGATTGCTTGATGAGCACAGCAGGAGGAAAGGTCTTGGCTGTGCCTCAGTTCTTCAATCATCCTCACTTGTGCTGGAAAATTAAGGACAGAGCAGTGATGCTCCTCTCAGCAGCTTCCTCATGGCATTGTTCCTGTCACAAAGTTAAAAACAGCCAGGTCACACATCTTCTCTTACTCTGACTCCTGCTGGGATGACAACATTGAAAAATAAAAAAAAATATAATTATCAGGGATTTTTATTGTGTGAGCTCAGGATTCCCCATGCTCTTGCAAAGGGGGAATGTTCATCAGGCAAAGGACATGAGAATGAACATCAAACTGTCCAAAATCCCACTAAAAATATTTTTTTCCTATGGCAACCTTCACCAAAGCTGGTCACACTTCAGGCCCTTTGTGCACCCATTTCCTGATCTGCATCTCCCAGTGGGGTGTTCCCACTGCTCCAGGGAGCCCACACAAACCTTAGAGCCCCTACAAACACACTCCTAGGAGCTGCACCCTTCCCTCCAAACCTGGGAACCTGCAACAGCCACCTCTTTGCTGATCAGAGCCTGTTTCTCCCCAAAACAAGGTGCTCAGATTATCCTGGAAAAGATTGGCAACAGCATTCTTGTCTTCTTCAAAAGAGCCATCATTTCCCAGCTGTAATCTCCACACCCAGACTTTATTCCCTTCAAGTGTCCAAGTACACAGGCAGCACCAAGGAAGGCGCTGAAGTGAGTCAAGTTGAACCCCAAAGAGCTCTCAGCTCCCTGTGAGAGCTCAGACAAGCAGGAGAGAAAGAATTAATGCTCCTAATAATGGCATCTAACAGCCACGGGGCAAGTGAGAATTTGGTTTTAGAGAATGAAGAAAAAGCACTAAGTATTAAAGGGTGAGAAAAATCCATCGCTCCAACAGGTAAATGAAGGTAAACCACTTGAAGAGACAGAAATAGATGGAGGGAAAAAGCCCCACAATTAATAGTGTCCATGACAGCCAGAGCCAAAACAAGCCCAGGGGGTCAGGAAAGAGGTGAGCACATGCTTCAAAAAACAGCAGAAATGAAGTGAGAGCTCTGGAGGGAACAAAAGGAAGAGGCGCTCTGAAGAAAGGAAAAAATGCCTCCCCACAAGGTGTTTTGGTTTTTTCAAAGTTTCTTGTATCATATGGTAGAAATCCAGAAAAGTTAAGGTCAGGAGAAACATGGTTTATTGGGAACACTCCTGCATAGCAGACAAGATATATCCTTGTGCAAATTACACAGCACTGAGAGGGGCCACAGTCCTGCAAGGGTCTTTCATCAGGAGCAAACAGCAGCCTGGAGGGTGGGGAATGCTGGGTCTGTACCACTGCTCATCCTTCACCTTACTGTGGAGCTGCCCCCAAAGTTGCCATGTATCACTTTTTATAGCTCTCCTGTTGGGTATATTTTGGAGCAGCTATTATATGTGGTTTTTATGGTGATCCTGTGGGAAGCAGCCATTTACCTGCTGTGATATCCTCACAACTATATTAATTCCTCATTCCCTTTGGTTTTTATTTGGGATTTGGGGTTTTTGATCAGTTTGATTGGTTTGCGTGGGTTTGTTTGTTTGGGATTTTGTCTGTTTTGTTTGAGATTTTTATTTGCTTTTATATAAATGACTGGTTAAGATGGCATAGCCAAACTGAAGAAAATGTAAGCCAGGCTTGACTTTCCAGAAATTACTTTTGGCTGGGTTTAGCTGCATCCTTAGGCCCAGGATCACCAGTATATTTGCAGGTTTTGTTCTGCATCATCAGCCTGGCCAGACTCTGCTCAGTGTTTCACAAATGGAGAAGACAGTGGACATTGTGCCAAGCTTCCTTTCAAACTGAAAAACCTGGGTCAGCACGACAGACAAGAAGAAAAAGAAAAAAATCACCAGTAAGAACAGAGCCAGTGTCTCAGCATCTTCCCCGTCCACTGTTATTAATTTTGTACATTTAGAGGCAAACCCGGGCCTAAAGCTTCCATCTCTCAGTTCCTGATGCTCTTTGCTACCCTTCAGCCTTGACTGGCCCTGATATAACTGACTGCTGTCCAAGTGGGGCTGGGGATGCTCAGCCTGGAAAGAGGAGACACTGGGGGGGCCTCACTGTGGCTGTGCAGGACTGGAAGGGTCCCACAGGGAAGAAGGGGACAGAGTGTTCAACAGGGCCTGTGGGGACAGGACAAGGGGGATGGCTTTCAACTGCAGGAGGTTGATTGAAGCTGGATCTAAGGAAGCTGCTGTTTGACACTGAGGCTGGGGAGGCACTGGCCCAGGCTGTGCACAGAGGCTGTGGATGCCCCATCCTTGGGAACAGGGCTCCCCCAAGGTCTGGGGAAAGATTGCTCAGCTTGGAACAAGATGGTCTTCAGAGTCCCTTCCAAGCCCAACCATTCAGGGATCCCATCATTCTATGATCTCCATTGTCCACTTCAGGGTTGGCCCTGGACTCCTGGGAACTGTGATGTCACCTCCCCCGTTCCAAATGGAACTGCCAGCACCCGGCAAAGAGCACAAGACAGCCGTTGGTCGTTGTGTCAGTGCACCCTTCGCTCTGCTCCTGCCCACTGCTGTCACCCTCCTTGTGACCTGCCCCTGCCACCCCCATCAGTCCTGAAAGCTCACTAGTGCCTGGATTTTGACACCCATCCCTACAGGATGCTCCCATTTGTCCTGAGGAAGGTATGGTGGCATTCCATGGAGGTGGACACCCCCAACTGCCCGGGTGGGCTGGAGCTCTGTGGGCATGGTGTGGGACAGGGACTCCACTCTGAGGTTCTGCCACCTCTGCAGGCTGTCACCGATGGAGAGGAGGAGAAGGAGGTGGAAATGCAGACTTATCCAGTGGAGGATGTGGAAATGGAGGAAGAAGAGACTGGAGAGGAGGAGATGGAGGTGGAAATGCAGACTTATACAGTGGAGGATGTGGAAATGGAGGAAGAAGAGACTGGAGAGGAGGAGATGGAGGTGGATGTGGATATGGATGTGGAAGAAGAGATGGAGGTCGATGTGGATGTGGATGTGGAAGAAGAGATGGAAGTGGAAATGGAAGACTACATAGAGGACATGGACATTGATGAAAAAGATGAGGAAGAAGCCATGATCTTGGGATAAAGAGCAATGCCAGCAGCAGGACAGGCATGTGGTCCCCAGAGGCAGAGTGGGTCCCCTGCTGCCAGGCTGGGGCTTGGCTGCTCCCTGCTCAGGGACGTGGCACCCTGTGCACTGGATTCTGGAGGCCATCCCCAGCTGGTCCTGTGCTCGCTTTGGGCCGCACAAGCTCCATCCCAGACCCAGCCAGGCTCAGTTCTGGTAGCAGAGTCCTGCTGGGCCAGCATGTGCCAGCCTGGGGACACATGGAAGAGCCCTCTGTGCCTGACTGCAGTGACCATGGCAGTTGCTTTTCTTCCAGGACCGATGGACATCCTGGATAGAGATGCCACCCTTTTGTACATACGTTTTACAATTTTTTATCGTCTTCAGGATATAGGATTTAGTGCTTTTTTTCAACTTCTGCAAATACATTGCATATATTTTTGCTAGATATGTTCTTATGTATATAGGTTCTCCGGATTGTGGTTGTTTCGAAATGTATATATGTTCTATGGATTGTTGTTGTTACAAATATTCTTACAATGTAAAAGTGTTCTGTATTCTTGTTGCTGTTCTTCTGAAAATAAACAAATTTTCTTTTTCACACTGCGGTTCTCTTTGCATTTTTGAGGAGGGCAAAGCATCCAATCCCTCAGCTCCAGGTTCACACTTGTACAGTCACCTGCAAACCCAGAGGCCAGTGGCTATTTCTGTCTGTGGGATTTGCACACTGGAGCTTTGATTTTGAAAGTTTGGGCAGCCTGGCTGCTCAGGGAGGGATATCTCTGCCTTGAGGGTCTCTGAGCTCTCTCCTCTGTGTGAGGGGCTCGAATCTCTTCTTTCTTCACCTCCTGATCTGCAGGTTTCTTGGTGGAGGCTTTTGCAGACAGGAGAGCGTGGCAGGAGTGCTGGAATGAAACAGTTATGTCCAGAGTCTGGCTTTAGGTAGTTGATTCATCCCTTAGCTGCTGGGCCTTAAAATTCTTTAAACGCCACATGTCATCTCCTCATACCAGTGTGGGACTGAGACAACACTGAGCTTCTGGGCTTTTCCTGTGTTAGCAGAACAAACTATTGCACTTCTAAACTGTGCACATCAGCACTGACTGTTATAAATGAGAAGGTTGACTAGGCCAATATTCAAGCAATAATCAATGTATTAATTAATATGGTAAAGTATGAGCAAAATAGCACTGGGTACAGTGGAAGAAGTTTTCCCTCCAAATGCACGCTGATATTTGGGGCTTACAGGTATTTATAGAGGTACTCAGAAGCTTTCTCAGCAGTTTCTATTCCAATTTTTTTTGCTCATCAGCAATTTCTATTCCCATTTTTTATATCAAAATTCTATACACTATTGTGATTTAGTGTTTCTTCAGGATGCATCCCAAAAAGGAGGATCCCCAGATGGTGTTGGTAGTTTCCAAGATGTTGGTCCAGTTTCTGCAAGAATAAAGACAAATCCCATCTGGTGAAGTCCAGCTCCCCAGATGTGGGCCCACCTTTTTAATTAAAATGACTATAAATCTCATAATAGTGATGTCCAGCTTCCCTTGGTCACAATTATAAATCCTTGAGATGATGTTCATCTTCCTTTCTCAAGCTGTTTTTCTCGGTTTTGTTAAGGTGTGAGATAAGCATATTTCCTTTATATATATATTCCATAGCTGTAGTTTCAAAGATTCAAGCAATATTCTAAAATTATACTTCAAAAGGTTATTATTGCAGCACTCTTTAAGGCCTGACTACAAGCAAAAAGCAACATCCTTAATGCTTTAATTCAAATGCTCCTAAATCAATCAAGGTTAATTGCAAACAAAAGACAGGTTCAAAGGCCTTCTTCCATGCTTGACTTTCCTCAGTTATTGTTAGAATTCGCAGCTGTCCCATGGTCGGTGTGCACACACATCGCAATCCCAAATACACACATGGCCTGTCTGTACCTGACACCAAACCCAGCTTTGTATTTCACATAACCTGAGGCTTCACCCCACTCATTACAGACATCAGGGGGGAGCTGCTTATACTGCTCATCTCTGCCCCTGGAAGAGAGGCATTCAAAGAATGAGATGCCCCATAGGATTCTGGTTGTGTGCTTTCCTCAAAAACATGGTGAGATGAGGTGTGTGGGACTCATTTCTTCAGAAGGGCAGGAGAAACCTCTGAAGGCCTCCCCTAAAGGGCCTCCTTACCCAGCAGTCTGACACAGATTTGCTTCTGAAGAGCTTTGTAATTTGTCCTTATTATGCCCTATCTGTGATTTAATGAAAGCCTCTTTCTCTACTGTAATTGAGCTCTTAATCTCATCTGAAAAGAAGAGCACAATCCCTTCAGAGATGGTGTTTGAGTAACAGCTTGTTTGTGTTTCCTCTGCTGTGCTGCTGCTCATGGAGCTGCTCACTCCTCATTTAAAAGCAGAAAAGAAACAGATTTCTCTGAGTCAAAAATACATCAGTGATGCCACACAGAGTAGGTCTGAATAGAAAACTCTTCCACTGCCCAGCTGAGCAAGCAAGATCTTCCCTGGTTCTGCAAAGAATATGAAGAAGGGAGTTTTCCTTAGTGAGCACCTGAGGCCTCATGCAGGTGATGCTCAGCAAGTGGCACCTGGGCATGGCAGCTGTCAGCTAAACAATTGGCTCTGGGCAGGTAAGAGTTGGCAGGAGGTAACAGTGGAAAGTCAAAACAACAGGATGCTGAGAAACTTGTAAGAAGAATAATGACCTCAGTGAAAACCCCTCCATCTTAAAGATTCAAAAAGCATTTTTACAAAAATCCACCAAAATGTCTTGATTTTGCTCAGTCTGATCTTCCTAAATAGCATTTTGCAATCAGAATTAGGAGTTGAGAGACACTCAAGAAGGCTCAGCAGAGGATTTTTCATTGGGACCTTAGTACATATCTTTTACTGTGCTGTAGTTTGGAAGGAGGCCCCGAGCTCCAGCTGCAGCCTGGGGAGACCCTGTAGACAGAAAGACTCCCCACAGCTGCTGTGGGACTGACCCAGAACCAGAATCTGGAGGGAACTGTGTCCAATACTTCCCACTAGAAAACACTTGAAGCTTGATCCACACTTCTCAGTTCAGAGCACAGGCAGTGCCAGGAGTCACCAGTTTGCTGCTGCTCTGTGCAGAACTGGTGGCTGTGAGTGGCAGAGCTGTGGGGTGAACAGGCTGATGGCTTTTTGAGGCACACAGAACCTTCCATCTCTACTGCCCTGTCCCCAGTACAGAGTGGATTTTCCTAGAGAAATACCTGGAGAGTGGAAAGGATGAAGAGAAAATCATTCCCTGCCAGTGGATGCTGTGCTTGTTGCAAACACATGAGCTCCACCTGGTAGGAGTCCTTGCTGCCAATCCACAGGGATTCCAGGCTGAGATCAGCTCAGCTCTGTCATTTGCCAGGAGATTGAGGATTGGACTTTGCACCACACTTCCAGAGCTGCCCTGACCCAGCCTGCAGAGCAAGAAAGGATCAGGATCGGGTTCCAGAGCTGTTTTCAGCACTGTTTTATTCACCCTGAGGGGACAGCAGGAGGCTGCTGGCGCCTTTGCCTTGGGAATTGGAGATCATGGCTGCTCTGGTCCCTCTCCTGCTTGCCACTTGAATTTTATCTGTAAAAGGGCAACTGCCTTTTTCGATCAGTGCTTCCCAGAGTGCTTTCATGACAGGGAACTTGGGCATTTGGTTGCAGGCACCATGATGAGCAGATCTTGAATGCTCACAAATCCCTGAGCACAAAGTCAAGGAGAATTAAAGCAGCCTCACAGGCCACATTTTGCAGTGCACAAACACAGCCCTATTGCTGTTGCTGCTGAAATAGAATCGACTGACAGAGGCCATCACAGAAATCGCCTCTCAAGTGTCAAATCAAATGTAAAACTCCACCAGGAGGAAGAAGAGCCAGAACTTCTTGACTCCCTTCCTTGTTTCTTCCGAGCAGCAGCAGCAGCAAATGGAGATGCCCAGAGGTATTCCCAGCTGCTGCTGATCCCAGCTGGAGCCCAGCCTGCTGCCCAGTCCCAGCGGGAAGCTGAACCCAGCCCGGGCAGCTCCCGCAGTGTCGGGAGCTCAGCGCACGCGGGGCCAGGCCCAGAGCCCCGGGCACGGCCGCCCATTGCGGGGCAGCGGCGCAGACGGAATGTCCTGCGGCCCAAACCTCCTGCTCCTGCCACACAGCGCCAGCCTTCTCCCCCTCCTCCTCCTCTCCCAGCACGGCACAAATTCCAGCTCGGAGGAGGCTGCCCCGGGGAGGGCTCAGGCTCCTGCTTCAGCCTCAGGCTCCCTGCAGAGGAACAGGGCATCTTTCAGGCACTTCCACAAGCTCAGGGTTCAATTTCATGGGGAATCTGGGCTGAAAATGGCCTTGTTAAGAAGGAAAATAGCAGAGGGAATGGATTGGAAATTATTAGGAAAAATGACCCTTCTTACAGACAAAGTTCACCAGCTCATTCCCTGCATTTCTACTTTACAGATTCTTTCACTCATCTCCTGAGAGGTCCAGTTTGTTCTGCTGCTTTCCATGAACTGATTTTTATCAGTGCATGAGATGTAGAAGCAGCGGAACTGAACGAAGAAACAAACTCCATCTGTCAGGCATTTTCATCTTCTAGATCACTTTCAAGGTGTCCATGGGGATGATGGAATGATTATCACACAGCTCTCCATTTCTGGCTGCAAGCTCTGGAGATTCTCTCTCGGCATTCAGTCAGGCTTGCATTCCCTAACAATTCCTGGGAGCCTGTCATGGTTTCTTAGGGTAGAACAATAACAGTGAAAACCTGATGAATGGCACAACAGCCCAGCCCACAAGGAAAAGAAAGAACACATTGTCAAGTTCTCAAACCTTAGTCTTTCTTTGCTGAAAGAGTCGTGCTGCACACATGGTGTGGAAAGGCAAGAGAAGCTGCAGTTGGTGGCACATCTTGTGACAGAAGCTGCACCTCATTCTCCAGGAAAGGTTCTTGGAAAGAGCAAACAGGACTCAGGAGAAGATGATGGGAAAACTGAAACAGCTTGTAAGAAATGAAATTAAACTGGAGAGAAACATTCCAAGGTGTTTTACTCTTTTTATTTTTATGCTCCCCTTTTCCATCTTGCACTACTTCTCCATTCCACTAATTCCAAATGGATCTCACCTCAAAGATCCATGACTTGGCAGGTTTTAGACACTGTCAAATACCATGAGCTACACACACTTTGCCTTCCCCTGGTTTTCTTGGAGAGCAATGCTGGAAAGGTAAATGCAGTGCTTGGGTCAGGTACAAATTCTGCATTCAGGGAATGCGTTCCGATAGTGTTTGACCCTCAGCAGGGACAATGCATAGCAGCGACCGAGGGGATTCCTGTGCCGCTGTGCAGGAGTGCAGACTCTGGGTCTTGGCTGAACACGGCAAAGTTCCCGAGTTTGGACAGGCTCAGGGGCTGCCCCCGGGGAGCCTTGGGTTCGGCACAGGGGTGAGCGGGCAACGGACAAACAGACAGGGGGACAAATGGCCCCGGCACTTCAGTTGCAGCAGCAGCAGCAGCGAAAGCAGCGGCAGCAGAGGCGAAAGCAGCGATTTTGCCGACTCCCTCTTGCTTGTCCTCTCCCTCTCCCGCAGTCCCGCACCCTCTCCCGGTCCCCCTTCCCCGGGGTCCCCTCCTCTCCCAGTCTCTCTCTCCGTGCCCGACCGGGACATGCCCCCGGCCCGCCCCCGGCCCCGGGCGGGGCTGCCCCGGCCCCGTCCCCGTCCCCGTCCCCGGCCCCCGCCGTCCCGCCGCGGTCTCGTCTCCGGCCGGCTCTGGCCCTACTGGCGGTGGCGCTGCTGGGCGGGCATCAGTGCCTGGGGCTGGGGCGGCATCGCCTCCCTTTGGCTCCGCCTGGCCCGAGCCCGAGCCCGAGCCCGGCCCCGGGCCCGGCCCCGGCCCCGGCCCCGGCCCCGGCCCCGGCCCCGGCCCCGGCCCCGGCTCCGGCTCCGGCCCCGGCTCCTGCCGGGGCCCGCGGAGGACACAGGCGGCGCGGCCGCTCCCGCCGCCTCCGCTGCGGCTTGCCCGGCCCGAGCTCCGCCGCTCGGCAGCGCGGCCGCCGGCCCCGAGCCGCCGCTGTCCCGTTGCAGGGAGCGAACGCCCGGGGATGGCCGGCCCGGGGCCCCTGAGGGGCGCTCGGGGGCCGTTGCCGGCCCCGGGCCGAGCGCTGCCAGCCGCGTCCCGCCGGCAGGGAAGGCGCAGCAGGGCCTGAAGCAGCAGTACCGGCTGGGCTCGCTGCTGGGGCGCGGCGGCTTCGGCAGCGTCTTCGCAGCCACGCGTCTCTCGGACGGCGCCCCGGTGAGTGGCGGGGCCGGCGGCGGGCGCAGGAGAAGGGGGGAACGAGGAGGAGGAAGAGGGCAGAGGATGGGGCTGGGCAGCGCGGACGGCGAGCTGAACCCGCTGCTGCCCTTGGCTTGCTGGAGGCCATCAAAAGGGTGCCACGGAACCGCGTCTGGCATTGGGGCGAGCTGGTGAGTGAGCGGGGCCAGCGGGAGAAGCCGGGCCGTGCCGGGCCGGGATGAGCCGAGGCCCGGCAGGGTGGGAGCCGCCAGGACGCCTCGAGGGAGAGCGGGCGTGGGGCCAGCGCAGGGCGCAGAGCATCCCGGGCTGGCTCAGGCTTGCCGAGCCCCGGCACGGCATCAGCCCCACTGACGGCATCGTGCTCCTCCCGCAGCCCGACGGCACCAGCGCACCCCTGGAGATCGTGCTGCTGGCCAAGGTGTCCACTGGCTTCCCTGGTGTGGTCCAGCTGCTGGAATGGCGTGAGCTCCCCAACGACATCCTGATAGTGATGGAGCGGCCGGAGCGCTCTCAGGACCTGCAGCATTTAATTCGGGCACAGGGGTTCCTGCCCGAGGAGGTGGCGCGGGAGCTGTTCCGCCAGGTGCTGGAGGCCGTGCGGCACTGCACCAGCTGCGGGGTCCTGCACAGAGACATCAAACCAGAGAACATCCTGATTGACCTGGCCACAGGGCAGGCCAAATTGATTGACTTTGGCTGCAGCACCTACCTGCAAGACACAGCCTACATTCACTTTGCAGGTGAGCCCATGCAGGGGTGTGCTCCCAGTCCCAGAAACTCATGGCACAACATCTCACAGCCCAAGCTGGGTGTGGCAGTGGGGATTTTCCTTTTTGCTGCCCTTCATGGCACTGAGTCTTCAGCTGAGTTGCTTTTGAGCATGGTAGGGTGGGGAGCCAGCTTCCAGCCGTGCTGGCAGCCTTTGCCCAGGACTGGGGCTGGGGCTGGGCAGCCAGCCCAACAAAAACACCTATGGGTGGGGGTAGCAGAGAGGGGTTGCCAGAACCTGTGCCCCAGCCAGTTTTGTGTGCAGGTGAGAAAGGGCTTTTGACTGCTCAACTCACCTGGTTTGTCTTGGGTTCATGTTTCTTGGGGCAATGCAGGAAGGGAGGATGAAGGCAAGGTTTTTCCCCAGCACTAAGTGGGTTTTTCCTTGTCATGGTTGGACCTTGCCAGGGCTTCTGCTGCCCTCTTCCAACACCAGTGGGTTCCTTTCCAATCCCAAGTCTGTACACAAGTCCCAGGTGCTGGCGAGAGGGCAGCGGTCACCCCGTGGGCCACTGGGGCAGCCCCCACAGGCCCAGGGATGCTGGGGCCAGGCTCTGGGAGCAGCAGCATCCCCCTGCTGAACTCCATCTGTATTCCATAGGAACACAGTCATACAGCCCCCCAGAATGGACCCACTTTGGCTGGTACTATGGCAAGCCAGCTACCATCTGGTCTCTGGGCATCCTGCTGCACCAGATGGTCTGCGGGGAGCACCCCTTCAGGACAGGAAAGAAGATCAGCTGGGACCATCAGCTCTCACTGCCAGAAAGGCTCTCTCAAGGTGAATCCTCATCTCTGGGCACGGGGGGAATACCAGTGCTGGGAGACAGCAGCAGGCTCGTGAGCATCCCCCTCTGGCAGCTGCTGAGGAGGTGGCACATGTCCTGCTCTCCTGCTCTCCTCCAAAACAGGGAATGGATGGGAAAGTTTAGGCTCAGCTCTGAGCACATCCAGCATGGCTTGGGCACGGGAACAATGGGGCAAAGCCAACAGGAGCCTTCTCCAAGTGACCGGCGGTTTCTGGTTTCTCTGCCCAGAGTGCCAAGATCTGATCAGGAGATGTTTATCCACGCTGGACTTGGAAAGGCCCTCCTTAGAAGAGCTGCTCTGTGACCCTTGGATGCAGGATATTCATCTGCTCTAGAAGAAGGGAGAGAGCCACAGGCACGCTGTGATGCAGGGCCCTGGTAAGTTCCAGCTCCACACATGCCTTGGCCATGAGAAGCAAAGGAACCCAGACTTTTTTGTCCTGCCTGTGTCACTGCCCAGGGCTCATCAGATGGGAGCACACAGCCCTTGTGCTGGAGCTGAGCTGTTCTGCCCAGCACTGGTGGCACAACAACTTGATTTGGTTGTCCTGGTTCCCTGACAGCTGGGGCCCTGGGCAGAACCCTGAGAGCCTGGTCTCACCCTAGGGAAGAAGAAGCAGCCCCGGGAGAAGCTGTACCAGGTGGGGCTGCTGCTGCTGGAGGCAGCGAGGATGACATCAAGGATGGCAACCTCTTCCTGGACCTGGCCACTGGCCAGCTGAAGATGATGGACTTCAATTCTGGCACATTCTCCAAAGCCAGGCTCCACAGCGAAATTGCAGATGAGTCCACACGCAGGGGAATGCTCCCAGATTTGGGCATTGCACAGCCTGGTCAGGAACCAAAGGTTTCCCCTTTGCTGGGGCAGATGCAGCTGATCCTTCATCCAGCTGCCCATCTGCTTTTGGCAGGGCTGGGGGGATGGGCTGGGCTGGGTATGAAAGGGGAGTGGGCTCCTGGCCCTGCCAACAGCCCCCAGCACCCATCCTGCCCCGGGCTGGGGCTGGGGCAGCCAGCCCGACACAAACAAACCCCATGGCAGGAGCAGAGGTGGGACTCCAGAACCTGTGCAGGGGCTGCTTTGCTGTGCAGGCAAGGAAGGGCTTGGGCTGCTCCACTGCCCTTGTTTGCTTTGGGATCACCGTTATTGTGGGGGCAGTGCAGGGGAAAAGGGAGAAAGCCTGGGCTTCCCTCACCTGTGGGTGGGTTTTTCCCTGGCATGCAGGGTTTGGGCTTTTCTTAAGCCCTTGCCAGAGAAAAGATGTTTTACTTTGTTTTTCCCTTTTTGTCTGTAATCTATTTTTAAAAATTTGTTGTTTGTTTTTCTAGAGGAAGCGTTCCAGGTGGGCTCCAGTCTGGATCAGGAAGTGCTTGGGACCAGCTATGGCGTGGATGGGCCGTGCCCTTGGAGAAGGCTGAGGACATCATTTGGGACCAGCTTTTCTTCCAGCAGGGGATGGTGTGAGGTGGGTCCCTGTCTGCTTGGCATGGTGGCATCAGAGCTTCTGGGAGATGGCAGCGAGCACAGCAGCATCCTGCTCTGGGCAGCTGCTGAGGAGGTGGATGTGCCCTGGCTGGCTGCAGGCTGGGCACATGTCCTGCCCTCCTGCTCTGCTGCCAAAGGCAGCAGTGATGGGCAGCTCTGGGCACCGCTCTGAGCATGGGCAGCATGGCCTGGGCACCGTGGGTGGCTGGGACAAGGGCACAGGAGCCTTCAGCTGACGGGCGGTTTCTGCTTTCTCTCCTTGCAGCCGGGCTCTGCGGATGCTGAGGCTGCTCTGGGCTCTGCCAGGGCTCTGCTGGAGCTCAGCACCAGGCCAGAATCTGCCAAAGAAGAAATGGTGTGACCTGCAGCACAGACTCACTTGAGCATTTTGGCAACACAGCTCAAGTTTGTAGAGTGTACAACCCCAAGGGAAAACATGACACCCCCCAAAAAATAAACTTGTTCAATAACGTCTGAAATGGGATGCCCCCAAATGACATTTCTCAGCTTGCTCAAGCGGTAGCTCAGCCCTTTTCTGAACAGTTCACTCCCCCAGTAAAAGTTCTCTTTTACTTCCCAGCTGCTCCCTCTTTTCCCACAGTGAGTTCCCAGCCCATTGCAGTCTCCATCACACTGTTGCCTTCCTTGATCTCCCTCACAACAGGGAAGAGGGAGCCCCAGGCTTAGGGGATTCTTCCTGTCACTGGCTGAGAAGCAGCAATGTCTCAGATGTCAATGGGATTTTAGTGTAATTCAGAGCCATTCTCCTGCCCTAAGCTCTGCTCACTGCTGAGTTCCCACTTCCCTTTTTCCTTGTCCTTGCAGCAGGATGAGCTCTCTGAATCCCCTTGAGTCTCCCCACTCTTCCCAGCCCACCCACCCACCTCAGTGATGCCAAAGCTGAAGCTTCTCTGTCTCCTCTGGCACACCAGTCCAGTGCCCTGTGCAGGGAGCCCCAACCCCAGAGCACAGCACACAACAGTGCAGTCTGGGCTGGAGCAGCTGCCGTGCAGCCCTGGCTTGGCTCTTTGTGGCAAGGGAATGCTCCCTGTTTCCAGCTGTCCCTGCAGGATGGCCCCAGGGCAGAGCCCAGCGGGGCTCCCACTGCAGCCCCTGGAGCTTGGGGCAGACAGTGCTCCCAGAGCTGAGGTTCCTGGGGAGCACCCGGAGCTGTGCCTTGCACTCTGTTGCCGTGTGTCACAGTGCAGGCTGGCTAGTGCTGTGTGACTGCACCAGCCCCTGGTTTGACTGACAGGGGCCTCGCCCTGTCACATCTCCCCCAAGGCTGCAGAATTTCACTGGCCAGAGTCTGACAAAGCACAGAGATCAAAGCAATGAAATTATCCAGACTGGGCTTTTCAAAGGCCCTTTGGAAGGAAGGGCTTGAGAATAAATGCTCTCTGTTTGCCACATGAACATCGAGGTGAGTGGTCTCTGTCTCCAACTCACTCCCCTTCCAGCCAACGTTACAGCCTCCCACTCCCTCACACATCCCCCTCGTGCCTCCCCACTGCCGTGTCCTGTCAGGGCTCCCTCAGCCCCTCATCCCTTCCTGGCCCCGTCCCCTCAGGGTCTCCCCCAGCCCGGCCAACCTGCCCGGCAGCAGCGCCGCAGCCCCACAGCAGCTCCAGAGCAGCCCCATCCAGAGGCAACTTGGAGCCCTCAGCAATCCAGCCAGCACCACACGGGTAGGAGGACACGGATGGCGCTTCCTGCCTGGCACAGGGCTTGTGGCCATCTCCAGGCACCGCTCTCACAGGGATCCCCACAGCTCTGGCCCCTGACCACCTGCTTGTTGGCAGCACAAAGGCTTCAGCAGAACCACCAAAGTCCTAGAGGCTTCTGGCTATTTTCTCTGCTACACTGCATGCCTGGACAGCTTGCCGAGCCCAAGCACCCTTTTTCCCCTCTTCCCCTATGCCCTGGAGACCCTGGGAAGCAAAAGAAAGATCCTGGGAGTCTGTGTATTACAACACACTCTATATACTAAAGAAAAAAAAAAAGAAGAACAGTCTCAAAGAAATAGAAAATTCCCACTGGTTCAAGTGGCCCCAGCAGACAGAGCCTCTGGGCTCAGCTCTCTGCAGAGCTCCAGCATTGCAGACAGCCGACCCCTGACAGATGAGGCCGTGTCCTCCATGCCCTGAGGAGCTGATCCTGCAGCCTCTGGAAGACAGAAGATCGCTCACTCTGTAGTGACTGGAGAACATACAATGTTTGAAGTGCCACATCTGACACGGCACTGCTGATGTCCTCTGTCAGCTGTTCAAGGGCTGAAAGAGAGGAACAGAGCCATAGTCAGATCCCGGACCTGAGGGGACCCGAGCAGAGCCCCCTGCCAGGGCCATCCCAGCCAGCTCTAGCCATGGACAGGAGGGAGTAGAGGCCAACGGGACCAGCCCGAAGCTGCTGGCCACGAATCCCCCACGTGGCCCTGAAATCTCTGTGTGCTCTGCCCACGCCGCCCCTCGGCCGCACAGGGAGCAGAGCCCTCCGCAGCCGGGGAAGAGCTCGCAGCTCCCCCCGCCAGCCCCCGCTGCCAGCTCGCTGCCCTCACTCACTGTAGCAGATGAACCAGAGCTCTTCCTTCTTCCCCTTCAGGTGCTGCCCGGCCATCCCTGGGAACACAGATCCTGTCACGGCCCCAGCGGCACAGCTCCCTGCCAGCGGCGCTGCCGGCGCTGTGGCCACACGCCCTGCTGGCCCGGCAGGGCTCAGCCCGGCCCTTGCCGCACGCTGCCGGCCCAGGGCACGGCTGCCAGAGGGCGGCAGCAGCGCCGAGGCCGGGCGGGGCTCCACGGCGCCGGGCCCGGCTGGCGCTGCCGGGGCAGCAGGCGGGGCTGGGGCCGAGCTGCGGCGCGCCGGGGAGGGAGCCCGGGCTCGTGGCTCACCCATGAACCTGATGGCCAGCACTTGCAGGGGCTCCTGTGGGCTCTGCCGGTATGGCAGGGCTCAGCGCAGGTGCTCGGCCGCTCTGCTGCTGTCGTCTGCCAGCTGGAGAGAGCGGCAGGAGGGAAGGGTTGGCGCGGGCTCAGCCCCTCGGGCGGGCGCTGCCTGCGCCCAGCCCCGGCCTCCCCTGCCTGCACAGCCCTGAGGCGCGGCCAGCAGCCGCTGGCGCCGGGCTCTGGAGGGGGCAGAGGGCCGGCTGCTGCCCGGGGAGCCGCGGTGCCGGCCCGCCCCACAGCCCCACGGGGCCGGGACTGCATCGGCCCCCGGCTCAGGCCCACAGGAGCCTGGAGAAGAGCCCGTGCGGCCTCTGGGTGCAGCAGCGGGCAGGGGCACAGCTGCCAGCTCCGCACTCTGAGCACCGTGCTCTGGGGGCTTCTCCAGGCTGAGGCTGGGCTTTACAGGGTGTCCTTACCAGGCACTCAGTGAAATTCCACAGCTTCTGGTTCTTCACCAGTCTTTCAAGATCCCTCCTCTTCAGGAAATTGGCCACACAAAACAGCAGTTCCCGAGAAGCCTGGAGAGAAGCAGAGATGGGGAGATGGCCCCACAGCCCAGGGCACAGGACCCGTGTCCCTGTGCCAAGGCCTGGAGGAGGCTGCAGCCCGGCAGGCGCCAGTGCAGGAGGCAGCCGAGCCCCCTGCTAGGGGGACAGCAGAAGCCCATGAGTCCTCACCTGTGCCACAAGCTGATTGTCATTATGGCAGTGGAAGAAGAGTGGCAGCAGGCTCTGGCGCAGGGGTGTCTTCAGGGCCTTTTTTCCCTTTTCCAGTGGAAGAGTCACCAATGTTCGGAAGAGCAGTATGGAGAGCAGCTGCACCTGGCTATTGTTCTGTATGAAAGGAAGAAAAATAAAACTCAGCATTGCGTGCATGGGGCTCATCTTGGCACAGGCCTGCCAATCCACAGGGCACAAAGTGTCTGCGCAGCAGCCAGTGGCCGTGGCTGGGGTCAGCGAGCCTTACGTGGTCAAAGAGTGGCAGGAGCGCCTCAAGCAGCTGCAGTGGGATGGGGCTGGGTATCAGCATGTCATTGTCCAAGATGATAAAGCTGAGAAGCATGACTGTCATGCTAACTATCTCTCCATCTGTGTCCCACAGGAGCTTCACAAGACTTTCAGTCAGGCTCCACATTTTTTCGGTCTGTGCGGAACACAAGTTGGTGAAACGCCATCCTGCTGCTGCAGGGCCTGGAGGCCAGAGGTCTGTCCCGAAGCACTTGGGCAGCTGAACAGGGAGGCAGGAGAGCTGGGAGCAGCTGCCCTGGCACCCAAAGCCCAGCCAAACCCAAGCGACTGCATTCCCCAGCTCAGCCTCAGCCGCTGCCCCCTTCTCACCATGGAGGGCTCCTCAATGAGCTCGAGAAGGGCCCTGAGTGCCAGGCGACGCCTCTCCCTGCACTCACTCTGCAGCTGCCTTGACAAGACTTGCAGGACTCTGTTAGCACCACGTTCACTCAAGTCCAGGAATTCGAGGACCTGAAAGGCACAGGGCAGTGACAGGAGACCCGGCTGGCAGGATCCCAGAACCGCACAGGACTGTGCCCAGGCAGCAGCACAAGGCACGGGCACCGTCCCAGGGAGCTGCGGCTCCGAGAGGGCAGAGAGCTGGGAGGGAGCTGAGCGAGGCAGCGCTGGCCATCAGGCTCACCTCCACAAGGAAGGCCAGGGCGGGCAGCTCCCAGCGTGGCTCCTGTGTGCTGAGCAGCCGGAGCAGGTAGCGAGCGATGCGGGAACACAAGGGGGTGGAGACACAGCACATCTCCCTGGCAGGAGAAGAAGGAACCAAGACTGTGGGCCAGGGGGCAAACTTTTGTCAGGACTGACTCACAGAGGTCTGGTCTTTCCCCAGCATCCTGCAAGGGGCCCTGGCCTATTTGGGAGGCAGCTCCTTGTGGGCACCCTCCTCTCCCAGCCTTTTCCAGTCTGCTTGGCCATCCCTTGGTCACAAGGCCCTCTGGCCCATGACCAGAGGGACTGTGTGGACCTCCCTGGGCACAGAGCACAAATGTCAGAGGCAGTGGGGAGAAGGGGGTCTCACCTGGCCAGCAGACCCACGGCACAGTGGTGGGTGTCAGCGCACAGCAGTGTGTCCCAGCCAACAATTGCGTTCCATTGCCACCACCATGTCCTCCAGCTGCATTCGGCAGAGCAGGGACTTGAGGGTCTGCACTGCAAACCTGCGTGCAGAGCAAAGCCCAGGTCACGCTGGGAGCACTGGCTCCTGTCCAGGGACATGACAGGGATAGGAGGAGTGGGATGGAGCCCCTGTTAGGGCTGGTGGCAAGGCCGTGCTCTTCCTGGCATCCCTTCCAGAAGGTATCGACATCTTCTGGCATATCCAGAGTGCTGAAGAACACTTGGAAGAGCAGATGCACAGATACGTGGGAGGAAATACACCGTCACCATATGTGGGACACAGGGCACCTGGAGGATCTTCCACATCACCACAGTTGCCTGCAAAGGACAAAGCTCCCCAAGACTGTGCTCAGTGCCGAGGTGTCCATGTGGCAGGGCCTAAGCAAAGGAGGGAGAGGCCCAGGGAGACACTAGGGGAGCACCGGGCCTGGTGCCCCTGAAGCTGCCACGAGGCCAGGTTTCAGCCCATCACCTGAGGGAGGGAGATGCAGTGGGGGAAGGAGGATGGAGAGCTGCTGGAGAGGTGGCCTTGGAGCCAGCAAAGGCCAGTTTCAGAAACTCACAGCCAGGACAAAGACACTTGTTTTGTCCCCATCAGACGTGCAGGTGCTGTGCTCTGGCCAGTTGCCCAGCACATCCAGGAGTATCAGCAGCGCCGGCTCCGCAGTCCTCGGTGAGGACATGATGCTCTTCCACATGGTCAAAGCAGCTCTGTGGGGTTGGAGCTCTGTCTCAAGGGGGGTCTCAGACACAGCACCGTGGCCTGGGCAGCAGTGGGGATCTGAGCTGGCTGCCAGCTCTGCCTCTGCCCACTGGCCCTGGCCAGCAGCACCCAGGCAGCCCAGCCCTGTGGGGACAGGCCCCTGAGGGGCAGTGAGGGAGCATGGCAGCAGGCTTGAGGGCTGAATGCAAGGGCTGTCAAAGAGAGCAGCAAGAGGGCCCTGTAACTCTCTGTTGGTCAGACACCTGGGCCAGGCTGTCCAGGCTGATGGGCTGGGGAGCCCTGAGCCCTCTGGGCAGGTGGGCCCACCCACCCAAGCAGACCTGCAATCCCCCTGAGCCCTGGCAGCGCTGGTGCCCATCTCCTGCTCCAGAGACCTGTGCTCCCAGGGCCTTCTGTGCCAGAGGGAGCCAAACCCCACGTGCATTGGGGGCTGTGCTCCTTCCTGCAGGGGCTGTTGGCAGGAGCACCTGGAGCAACTGCTGGCAGCACTTGGTCTCTGTCAGAAGCTCTCACTCCATGCTGAAATTATTTTCTCATTGAAATAATCTCCTTTAGCACAAAAACACCTTAGCAGTGAAGGCACAGAAGAATCTGGCGTTTAAGAATCCTCACTTCAGGAAAGCTTTACTTCCCATTGCTCAACTCAAGTAGTTTCAAAAAGTTGCAAACTTCCCAAATTCATTGGGATGGCCTGAGAAAGTGAAGAGTTGGAATTTTGCTTCCCATCTCAAAGCAGCAACACATTTGCCCTAACATCATCCACTGAGATTCACTTTACAGAATGTAACACTACACAGAGGCAAGAAAAAGGCAATTCTTTGGTTTCGAAACGGTTTTCTATGAAAGGATGATAATATCCTAATTCTCTTAAAGATTAAAAGCTCTCATGGAATGAAAGTCCACTCAGAGTTACAAAAGTAGCCCAAACAAACAAGTAGATGGCAAAAGGGCTAATCCTCCCGCTGGTACAGATATCCAAGTGGCCAGTAAAGTACAGCTCTCCCCTCTTGTTCACTGCAGGAGAATCAGGATCTTGAACAGGAAGAGTCACAGATATTCTTTCTGCCCTCTGTAACCAAAACTGTGCCAAACCACAGATGCTGCCTTCAAAGTGACTCAAATTCCAGCCTAGACCTCTCACCTTCCAGACAACTCCTTCCCCAACACCCCATCAACACCAACCCCACCCACAAACTCCTGCCCAGAAGCCCTCAACACCTCACCAGGACCCCCAGCTGTCCCTGTCCCTCCGCAGAGCTTTCCCACCCTCCAGCAGATGCCCTGGTTCCCTGCACGTGCCGTGGGATTGCACTCAGGAGGATCTGCTCCAAGGCCTTCCCTGGTGGCAAGCTCAGGCTGCAAGGCCTAGGGCTCCTGGATCACCCTTCCCACCTCACTGGGAGCTCCCTGGGAAGCACTTTCCTTGAGAAGCAAGCCCCTTTCCTCCAAAGGCATTTTCCCAAATGTGTAGCTTTCCTGGGGAACACCAACACACTCTTGAGAAAAGCTGGAAAGTCTGAATGACTCCAGGTCCTTTCAGGACAGGCACTCCAGCTCTAGCTGGTATTCCCCCAAGTGTGTTTCCAGGTGGAGGTTCAGAGGTGCAGCCCCAGGCCCTCTACAAACACAAGCTGCCTGCTCCCTCTTCACCTGCCTCAGCTTCTGCCTGTGGTCACAGCAGCAAAACCAGGCTGTTCCCAGCCAGAGCCCAGAGCCCTGTCCCCACAGGACGCTCTTGCCAGAACCTTCCAGCACTCTCTGCTGTGCACACAGTGCTTTTCATGCCCGCTCCCAACAGGCTTTGGAACGCAGAGCACAACCTGGCTGGCTCTGCCACCAGCACACCCCAAACACAGGCAGAGGAAGAAGCAGCAGGGGTCGTTTTGCGGCCATGCCCAAGAGAAACTGGAAGGCTGCCCTCCCTGTCTGTGTACTGCCACTGGGTCTCTTCTAGCCAGATAGCGAGACGGGTCCAGGGTTCCTTCAGGCGAGCAGTCTCAGGCCGGGCAGCTCAGCCTTCAGCAGGCCGAGTGTCCGAGGCCTAAGTGCCCCAAGCCTGACATCTTAGCAAGCTCAGTGATTATCAGCTCTTAGTGATTTTCAGCTCTTTTATAATTTCAGCTCTTTGCTTGCTAAGATGCTGGCCTCAGTGGCATCCACAGAGCAGATGGAGAGAGAGGAGAAGGCAGCCTCGGAGATTCCATGATGGTTAATTTGCAGGGAGTTCGCAAAGGGTTCCGACGAGCAGCTCTTCTACCAGAATGGGCCAGGATGGCTACTTATATAGGGTTAGGGGGGATTGAAAACTGACCAATTGTAAGGGTTAGGGAAACTAGCCTATAGGGTCACAGAGCGATAAGCTAGGCCAGAGGACCTAAGTGAGGACTCCAGGCTTAGCTATTCTGACTCAGCAATTGCTTATCTCAGGCTTACATCCTCCACGGGACCCTAGCCATCTCAGTGTCCGCTACACCTGTGGTCTCACTTGGTTGGCTTTCTGACTGGGTCTGGGCCTGGGGCGGCCATTCCTCACTTGTAGGGACCAGAACCACACCCGGGATCCCAGCACTGCCTGACAGCGCTCCAGGCACTGGCACAGTGGCACGTCTGAGTCTCAGGCACTGTGCAGCTGCTTCATTTGCTCTTAGGCACACCCAAAGCTCTCTGTTAAGCCCAGATGGTCTTTGGTTCTGCCCTCTTCCTGATCCTGTGCAGAGATGGAGCACTGCTGTGCTTTCAGGAAGCTGTTCTTGAAACCCTCCAGCATTCCAAGCTCTTTGCCCTCTGTGGATGCTTGCCATGGAGTCCCTCACCGCTGGGTTCAGAGCATCCTCAGGTTGGCTCTTCCAAAGTCCAGGGGCTCCAGGGTGCACAGCAAGATCTGTAGCTCCACAGTGTTGTGGAACTGGACCTCCAGCACAGGGACCTTTCCAGCCTGATCTGCCCTTGTTCCTCTGTGTCTGTGCACAAAACACAGCATGGAAGAGAATGGCAGGAAGGGCCTGTGTGTCCCAGGGCTCCGGATTTGCATCGCTCCAGCTCCAGAGAGATGCAGGTAAAGCGAAGAAGCCAAACTGTTTATTAATGGAAGGTGAAGCAAAGGGATGAGCTGGGAGAGAAGAAAAAGGATGGGCAGGGTCTGAGGGCTGGAGGCAGGAAGCTGTCAACAGGGAGGGAGAAGGCAGGAGCTATGGGAGATTCCCACAAGTTCAACTGTGCTAATCATCAGCTATGCCCTGGAGCTCCAGCTGGTCTCCTCTGCTCTCCATGTGGTCTCACCTTCCAAGGGATCTGGAGGTCTTCAAGAGATGCTGGTTCTTCTGAGCCAGCAGATGAAAGTAGTTCTGCAGCTCTTCCCTCAAAAATCATCTTGTGCTTATGTGAGAGGGGCTGTTGTCTTCACTCAGGCCTTGAAGGGCTGGAAGAGAGAGGAGCAGAGCCACAGTCAGAACCTGGATGTGCAGGAATCCAAGGAGACCTTCCTGCCAGGGCCATCCCACCCAGCTCTTGCCATGGCCACAGGAGAGGAGTGGCCAAGGGGATCAGCTGCAAGGTGCTGACCATGAATCCCCTCACCTATGTCCCTGAAAGCTCTGCCCACGCCACCCCTCGTCCCCACAAGGAGTGAAGCCCACCGCAGCTTGGGCAGGGATTGCAGCTCCCTGGCCAACCCCCACTGACAGCCCACTGCCCTCACTCACCCTCAGGGAGGGCCTGGAGCTCTTCCTTCTGCCCCATCAGGAGCACCCTGGCAATCTCTGAGAACACAGGCTAACCATCAATAGGGCTGCTGTGGCTATTATCCTGTTTGCTTTATGGCTTAATGAGGTGAGGAATTCATGGATCTTTAACTTCCTTTGGAAGGCAGGCACATGGATTCAGAGCTATCACACAATGTGTGGGTTTGGGGTTTCTTTAATAATGGTACTTGCTGAGGAAATGACACTGGGCGAAATTTACTCCCAACCCTTCACCCAGCTCTTTGAGCTTGCCCCACCAGTTTTCAAAGGGTCCAGATCAACTCAAAATGCTAATGATATACAGTTGCTGGTGTTGCTGGTAAGCCTGTTCTATTTAGCATTCAGAGATAAGGGAAGTTTAACATGGATAACCACACTGACACCTACCCCAGAGACAAGGGATGCTGCTGCCCCCGAGATTGACCCTGCCCCACAGCCCACCTCAGAAACGAACCACCCAGACTGGGTGGGGGTTCTGGTGAAAGAGATGGGCCAGATGCTGAAGGAGTACATTTCCCCATGTTTTGAGAAACCCTCCCCCTGCCTCAAAGAGAGAGAGTCGGATGGTCCAGCAGTGGAGCCCACAGATGTTACAACTGTCCAGGTTCCAGCTGAACTGCAAAGGCAGTCACAGCCAGGAGCATTCGCCCCTGTGGAAACAAGGAGACCTAAGAAGAAATCAGAGCACCCAGACAAGGACATGAAAGGAGGGCCCTCACAACCCAAAGGAGAACCAATGGTTGACTTCATCACTGAGTCCCTGATGTACGAAAGTCCCTGTGGGTGAACTGCACAAAGACATTGTATGATGGGGACGTGAGGCTTATACAACCTGGTTAATCCGGGTCTGGGACCTTATGGGTACAGGAGTGCAACTGGATGGTGGTGAGGCAAGGAATTTGGAACTATTGACCCAGGTCTCAGGTGTGAATCAGGTATTTGTAAGAGAGTCATGGTCCCTTTCCCTCTGAGAGCAGCTTTTAATGACTGTCAGAGAGGGGTTTGTCCACAGGGAGGGAATGCAGGAGCACCACCATAGAATGTGCTGGAAGACCCTGGAGGAAGGGATCCAACAGCTGAGAGAAGTGGCAGTATTGGAGGTACTCTTTGGGAGGGATGGACAACATGATAATGACCCTGACAAGGTCAGGTGCACTGGGCAAATGCTGTGGAGTCTGGCAAATCTGGGGCCATCCCAATACACCACCTTCACTGCAATGATTAATGCTGATAACTACGGAGAGACAGTGGGTTCTGTCACCAACAAGCTTAGAAATTGTGAGAGTATGATCAAAGGCCCAATGCAGCCTCAAGTCTCTGCTGTGATCAAGGACCTGATCAAAGAGGAGATGAGGGAGATGAAGGAGGAGGAGAGGAAGATCAGTGCAGCACCTATGCCAGTCACAGGCCCCAAAGTCAGAGCCCAACGTCCCCCAGCTAGAGAGAGAGGGTACACCCCAAGGGCTGACCTGTGGTTCTTCTTTCATGACCATGGGGAAGACATGGGAAGGTGGCATGGGAAATCCACTTCTGTCCTGGCAGCACAGGTGCATCAGCTCAAGGAGGGAAACACTAACCAAGGGAGTTCCACTAAATTGAAGGCAGCCTCAACCTCCCATGACCGAGCTGCTGGCTATGATCTGTCAGATCCCCTTGAAGGAACCTCTACTGTGTATGCCCAGGAAAGAAATAATAACCAGGGCTAGGAGGGCACTGCCTCTAGCCAGGAAGAGGCATGGGAAAACCGGATTTTCTGGACGGTGTGGATCTGATGGCCTGGCACATCAGAACCACAAAAATCCGATGTTTTAGTTGATACTGTTGTGCAGTGTACCCTAATGCCATTGGGACATGTGGGGGCGGAACCTGTTTCCATTGCTGGGGTGATGGGGGGATGGCAGCAATTTACCATGTTGGGAGCCCAGGTGAGCCTGACTGGGAAGGAGCAGCAGAAACATCCTCCTGTGACTGGCCCAGAGGCCCCATGTATTCTGGGCATAGACTTCCTCTGGAACAGCCTTACAAAGACCCAAAAGGACTCAGGTGGGCTTTTGGGATAGCTGCTGCAGAGGATGAGAACATGAAGCCATTGAACACCTTGCCTGGACTATCAGAAAACCCATCTGCAGTAGGACTCCTGAAGGTGAAAGAGCAACAAGTGCCGATTACCAGCATCTGCTGTGCCAGACATGCTGGAACTCCAGTACGAGCTGGAGTCGAAGGCAGCAAAGTGCTTTGCCACTACTGACATTGCCAATGCATTTTTCTTCATTCCTCTGGCAGCACAATGCAGACCTCAGTTTGCTTTCACCTGGAGGGCCGTGCCATACACCTGGAACTGACTGCCCCAGGGGTGGAAGCACAGCCCCACCATCTGCCATGGACTGATCCAGGCTGCACTGGAAAAGGGTGAAGCTCCAGAACATCTGCAGTACATCGATGATATCATTGTGTGGGGGAACACGACAATGGAAGTATTTGAGAAAGGAGAGAAATTCATCCAGAGTCTGCTGGAAGCTGGCTTCAGCATCCAGAAGAGCAAAGTCAAAGGACTTGCCCGAGAGATCCAGTTCCTGGGAGAAAAGTTGCAAGATGGATGGCGTCAGATTCCCACTGAGGTCGTCAGTAAGATCACAGGTGTCTCTAATGTTTTGTGGAAGAGATCAAAAAAGCTCCACAATTTGTGAAAGTTGTAAAGTTGGTATGTTTATTGCAGCGCTGGACGCATGCGGGGATTACTCCCCTCAAAAGGTAAGTGTACCTCTGTGAACTTCAGGTCTCTTTTTATGGCTCACTCAAATACATATGCATATAATTTCACAACAGGTTCATACATCTTCATTCTACTGATTTCATGTGACACTTGCTACTAATTCTTCAGACGGAACTCTTGGGTCAGGTTGCCCTGCTCTCTCTGCTCTCCTCCTCCCCCCTTTATCTCTTATCCTTCAGCTGAAGCAGCCTCTCTAAGCACAGGCCCTTCAAGAGAACAGGCAGTGAGACTAAACAGCAAGCTACAGACTTAATTCAAAGATGAACATTTCACCTAAATCAAAATGTATTTCTACCCTGGAAAATTTCTACTCTGTCTCATTTCCCCCCTTTCCTGGAAAAAAAGTAAATTCTTTTACTTAATGCAAACTCTTAGGACAATAAGTGACTCTCAATGCTTTACCTCATACATTTGATAGGGAGATTAACAGAGCTATACGCTGTAGTATTCTCTAATTTCAAATTAATAATAAAGGATAACTTTAAACTTACTTTAACTAATACAACATCATTTTTATCAATTTTTACAGCAGTGCAAGCAGTTTTTAGACACTCACAACTTTTACCAGTATATACGAGCACAGTTTTTTGATCAGTGACTGGATGAATTTTGAAGTGGCAAATACTCTGTTCAGTGTCCAGACACACATCTTGGGCATTAATAGTACTGCTTTCACAAATGAATCTCAGCTGTTCTCTAGTAATGCAGGATTCTAAGTTTACTGTTTGCTACTTTTCATTCATTTTTCGTGTTTACAGTCTATGTTCTGAAGGGTAGAGCACTGTTTTTTCATTATTTAATCTTAGTGCAATGATGGGATGGATAACATAAACAGTGCTATTACGTATGGTAAGTACAAAGGCAGTGGCTACATTAGAAACAGGATTATAGGTGAAATTTACTATAGTTTACCAGGACTGAAGCTTTTTTCAAAATCAATTGTGTTATACATATATAGAGTTAATTCATGCTATTTGTATATATATATGTGTGTATAAGATATTGTAAGAATCCAACTCATGTACTTGACCACTCTGGCTGAGAGCAGAGTCCTATTTCTAACGCTAAAGATAATATCAAGTCCGTTAGCTTAAGAATGAAGCCTTCCCAGACCATGAATGTCGACTTCCCAGAATTGCTTCGAATACTGGCAGCACTCGATTACATGTGAAAGATGGCCATAGGGACACCGGGACTGGCTTTTGCATCGCATCCCTATGGACCCAGCAATACATGCGAAAGAAGGCTGTTCTGGAAGGGCCCAGACAGTCATTGGAACACCTGGACTGGCTTTGTATCTATATGATCCAGCTCTACATATGAAGGGACACAAAGGACATTCTGTCATTCCGGCCCCAGGCAGAATATAGGGGATATAAGCTGGCTGTATGAGACAGTCGGGGTGAACCACTGGGGAGATGCTGGCACTCTGTCAGTTGGATCCAGGTTCACCCAGCACCAAATTCCGGAGTTGATGCTGTCTTGGCTGTGGTGAATTTTTTAATTATATTTTGTTATTGATCTAATAAATCTTTGTTAATTTTTTTTTAATTTGGCTGCAGATTCGATCATTTATAACAAATTGCATTATCTTAGACAACTTTCTGAATTTCAGCTGGAAAATTACTTTCCCTCCCTTCTTGTATGAGCAGAGCTGCTGTTGCCTGCATCTGCAACTGTGCTTGTATACAACTGAAAGCTAAAGATATATTATCACATTATCTTGAACTGTGCTAAGTACTTCTATTAATAACTTGTGATCTTGGTCCCTGGCCTTTTCTTACTTTGGCAGTGCTTTTGAAATCTGCCACTGGCTAGTTCTTAATGCTAGTAGAGATGACTGTAAATGCTGCTTCAATTTTGTTAGGCTGCTTGCTGCAGTGGCTAGCTTATTCATCAGTATTTCTGAATCAATTCCATTTAGAACTCCTAATCCTGTTCCTAGTATCCCAGTTAGATCCTTTCTTATTCTGCTCTTAAGGTCTACCTGTCTTTGTTACTACGCTGTGCAGCTCTCAAAGGATGTTCTTAGGAAAGAGGAGCAGGCTGGTTGGATTTTTGAGATGTTGATTTGCATTAGCAACTCTTTTGAAGTGTCTGCAGTTCTTGTTCTTGCTACTCTTGCTCTTCATATACTTGATCTCTATGAATTACTACAGTGGACAGGTTTAAATCTTTTATCTCAGAAAGTTCTCTCATGGATCTAGTATCCTGATTAAAAGCCTGGGACCAAGGCCATTCAGCATCACTTTGAATAGAGGTACTCTCTAATTTTAAGATTTCAATTATTATTATATACAAAACAATTCTGTAAGTTAAAGTATGAAAAACCCTTGACTGCAATATACTCATTTTGCTTGAGTGAGTTTTAGTCTCAGTTCATTGTCTCTTGGTGTCACTCTCCAAGGGGGCTTCTGGGCCTTTCTTCACTCGAGAGTGATGGATCCTGGCATTCTGCTCCTTGATCTTGATTGCGGTGAAGATGGCAAGAAGCACTTGGAATGGTCTTCTTTACTGTTGTTCCAAAGTCTTTTCTGCAAGAGGCTTAACATATCCATAATCTCTAGGCTATATGTTATGCACTGGCCCATCCAACTCCCTGCTCTGAGTTCCAGCCACAAGTTTCTCAATTTTTCTGAGCTGTTTGCTTAAAGCCACCATGTAGGTGGCCAGTGTTACCTCTCCAATGTACTGGGCATTCTTTTTGTGTTCCATAAAGCATTTCAAAGGGACTTAGACATTCTTTAGCTCTAGGTTTAGTTTAAATTTGCAACAGTGCTAGTGGAAGTGCTTGGGGCTAGGGTAGATTAACTTCCTGCCCGAGTCTTACAATCTGCTGCTTAATTAAATGATTCATTTTCTCCACCTGGCTGCTTGATTAGGGGGGGTACAGAATGTGAAGTAGCCAGGTGGCTACTAATCTGTTGCACTGTTTTGGAAATGAAATGTGATCCTCTATCTGAGGATATTGTGGCTGGAACTCCGAAGCATGGTATTATTTCTTGTAATAATACTCTAGTAACTTCTCGAGCTTTGACAGTTCTGGTGGGGAATGCTTCTGGCCACCCTGAAAATGTGTCTGTCAATACCAATAAATACTGATACCCCCGCTTTCCTTGGGAGTTCTGAAAAGTCAATTTGCCACTGCTGTCCAGGCCTATGGCCTCTCCTAATCTGACCGAGTTTTGGCTTGGGGGTATTTTTGGGGTTAGTCTGGAGGCAAAGATCACACTGTCAGGTCACTTGAGTAATAGTGGCATATAAATTCCTAGCAACGATTCTTTCAATCAAGTAGGTGTGTAGGGCATCTATTCCTCAGTGTGCTTTCTGGTGCTCTTCCCTTACTAGTGACCACAAGAAATGGGAAGGGATTACCAGCTTCTTTTCAATGGTAGCCCACCCTTCTTGGTTATACGTCCTTTTTTGATCTTCAATCAATTTTCTATCTCTCTTATTATATTCTGGCTTACTTTCAAGGGAAATTTGTCTATCTGGAATTAGGGCTCACCTCACCTTTTGCTGCTTCCTTTGCCTCTCTATCCGCCAGCTCATTTCCTTCTTCTAATTCTGAGCTCACTTTTTGATGTGCTCTAATATGCATAATTGCTACCTTTTCAGGCAGCTGAACTGCTTCCAGCAGCTGGATGATCTCTTGTGCATGTTTGATGTTCTTTCTCTGTGAGGTCAGCAGTGCTCTCTCTTTCTAGATGGCTCTATGTGCATGCACGACTCTGAATGCATACCTCGAGTCTGTGTAGATGTTTATCTTCTTTCCTTTTGCTATTTCTAAGGCACGGGTCAGAGCAATTATCTCAGCCTTCTGCGCAGAGGTGCCTGTTGGTAAGGGTGCAGATTCTGTTACCTCTCTGCAGGTGGCTACTGTGTACCCAGCATGTTGCTTTCCATTGGCAATGCAGCTGCTCTCGTCAGTGAACCAGGTCTCTGCATTGTCCAGAGGAGTGTCTTTCAAATCTGGGCGTCTGGAGTAGGTAGCTTCAATGGTCTCTAGGCAATTGTGGTGTACTGCTTCACCTTGATTTCTACTGATAAAGGAAGCTGGGTTGACAATATTAGCACCACTATCTTTACATCATCTTGCTCTACCATGATGGCCTGGTATTTCTCTCTGTGGTGAAAGCCAGTGGCTACTCTTTACTTCCAGTACTGTGGACACTGTATGGGACACTAGCACAGTCATTTTCTGTCCCAGGGTAAACTTGCGTGCCTTCTGAATATTCAGCATGACTGCTGCTACAGCTCTGAGGCAACATGGCCATCTTTTGGCTGTTGCATCCAGCTACTTGGAGAAGTAAGCAACTTCCCTTCAGTATGGACCTAAGTCTTGAGCCCGTATTCCTAAGGCAATTCTCTGTTTTTCATGGGAAAATAGAAAGAATGGTTTACTTACACCTGGAAGTCCCAGGGCTGGAGCTGACATGAGGGCACTCTTTAGCTGATAAAAGGCCCATGTGGCTTCCTTTGTCGGCTGGAGATCTCTGTTTCCATTAGCAATAAGAGCATAGAGGGGTTTCACAAGCAGTCCATAATTATTAATCCACAGCTGGCCCTACCCTGCCATGCCTAAGAAGGTTCGGAGTTCCTTTATCGTCTGGGGTTTTGGGGTTTGGCAGATGGCTTCTTTGCGAGCCTGCCTTAAAGTCCGTTGCCCAGCACTCACCTTGTAGCCCAGGTATATTACTTTCTGTTTCACTACCTGTGCCTTCTTCTTTGATACTCTGTATCTTTGGAGTCTTAGGAAGTTCAAGAGGCTTACTGTCCAGGCCACACATGCTTCTCTTGTCTGAGTGGCTATTAGAAGATCATCTACGTACTGCAACAGCTTCCCTTCCTGTAGAGCTTCCCAGGACTCCAGATCTTTTGCAAGTTGCTCCCCAGACAGAGTGGGGGGGAATTTGAAGCCTTGAGGCACATAGACTATGTGAGCTGGGTTTTGCACTGCTTTTAGGGCTTTCTCATTTGAATGCAAAAATTTTCTGGCTGGCTTTGTGGATAGGGAGGCAAAAGAAGGCATCTCTCAGGTCTAAAACAGTAAACCAGATTAGCTCAGGTGTTAAACAAGTTAGTAAAATATATGGATTTGCTAGCACAGGGTATAAATTCTTCATTATCTTATTGACAGCCCTCAATCTAGTACTATCAGTTATTGGGCTGATTTCTTCCCTATCTTCTTTTCAGGGGGTACTGCTTAATTCTCACTGGTTGTTTTCTTTCTTTAAGCTTGATTACTATGGGGACGCATTCTTCACTTTCTTTGGTACAGCAGAGGCCCATACCCCTGAAAAAACTTGCTCTAATATCTCTTTACTAATTTTTTTCTTAATTTCAATGCCTGTTAATGATAAGCTTAATATCTTTATATCATTTGCCCCCAGAGTAACCTCTTCATTTGAGAATGTTCAGCGAATTGGGCAAATACACAAAAGCTCCTAAGTACACATGTTACTTTAAAGGTTTACAAATGTATGCCTTCTCAGACTGTCCAGTTGTTCTTCACATTACAACATAATCATTCTCTACAGGTACTAAAGCTTTATTTAAAACTGAATTTATGGCTCTTGTATCAACTAAAATTCCACCCTTTTCTTTTCTTCTGGTCTCACTGCCTCTCGCAGAGGGGTCTGTTCCCTCCTAGTCCTGGGTGAAATTGGACTGCTAGGAGGGGGATGGGTGTGAATGGGTATATCTTTGGAGCTTGAGTCTTCTTCTTTTTTGGGGAGGTCTTCTTTATCTTCCTTTACTTTAGGAGGAGCCTTTAACAAATTATATGTACTCATTTTGCGAGTTGTAATCGCTTTGCATTTCAGTATGATAAACTTTGCCTGACCAGTGGATCCGAGGGTGGTCTGATCTCACAGTCTCTTTGCTATTTTTGGTGATTTCTTAAAACAAAAACACACCAACATATGGGACTATCTCATTTACCTTCCCATTTTAAAACAGCATTAACTGCAATAAAGTCTTACAAATCTTTTTCTTTTCTGAGCTGCCCCTACTGGCAGCTTTCTCCCAAAGAGCCCCTCCCCAAGGGGCTAGTTCAGGAGCTTCTTTGTTCTGGTTAGTTTTCATTATCTCCTTCTCCTTATACTATCTTGTTTCTACTCAAACTTCTCCTCACAGAGCTTCACAGTAGATTCTTAGTCTTCTTCCCACACACAACTCCAGGTGGCAGGAATCAGGTGGGACTTCTCACACACCAGCTTTAAAATCTTAGGTTCTGAATCAGCTTGATGAGGAAACTTTGATTTACACTCGGGGCATATGCCCCGACGCAGCAATACCAGCGTCTCTCACAAACTCTGCACTGCAATGGTACCCTCGCAGGGAGCCAGCCTCTCGATGCACTAAAGGCTCTCAGGAATTACCCACAGAGGCAAGCTATTCTATTTATCACAGGGAATTCTGAATCTTGCACAGCAGGCTGTTCCCAATCTAGACTGACTATTGCACCAGATGAAGTCCAATAGAGCTCTTCTAAATGAACTCGTTCGTCTCACCACGGTAAAAGCGTGCACAATCTACAATCTACACCACAACTGACCACCTTTATTCAATGAACATTCTCACCTGCGCTAAACCACTCTGTCTCTGCCGGGCGCTCCTTGCCTCCACAGCCTGCCCCAGCCAGTGCCTCAGGCCTCACTCGGCCCCTTCAGTCGCGGGTAGAAACCCCCCCCGCATTGTAGATATACTCTCTTTGTACACCATGCACTCGCACGATTACAAACACACACACACTAATATTAACAATTAACCACGCAGTGAACGAACTAAGTCTGGACACAGCACACTCATGAGCCCACTCGAACCCACCCCCAGGGTCGCTGGCGGCCGCTCTATGGGACAGTGAACTCCCGTCTCCCAGTCGCTCTATCGACCGGTCTGCTTGCAGGCACAGGAACAAGGCAGAGCACTCAGATGTCTCTGAGTGCCTTACTTATTCAGCCTACCTATCCCCCGGGGGCCCTCTTAATACATACCGAATCTTCCGCCTGCCAGCAGGTCCTTGTCCAGCAGGAGGCCAGCTGACACCAGCGGAATCCCGGGGAGCTCCTAGGAGGGTCCCTTTATCCCTTCTGCCCCTGCAGGGACAGAGATGGTCCCTTCGTGGTCTCCAAAATGTTTTGCGGCAAAGATCAAAAACTCCACAACTTGTGAAAGTTGTAAAGTCCGTATGTTTATTGCAGCGCTGGATGCATGCGGCGATTACTCCCCTCAAAAGGCATGCGTGCCTCTGGGGGAGTCCAAGTCCCATTTCTATCCCTGTCTACAAATGCATATGCATACAATTTCACAATAGGTTCATACATATTCATTCTACTGATTTCATGTGACACTTGCTACTAATTCTTCAGAAGGAACTCTTGGACTTGCCTTGCTCCGTCTGCTCTCTTCTTCCCCCCTTTATCTCTTGTCCTTCAGCTGAAGCAGCCTCTCTAAGCACAGGCCCTTCAAGAGAACAGGCAGTGAGACTAAACAGCAAGCTACAGACTTAATTCAAGGATGAACATTTCACCTAAATCAAAATGTTATTCTACCCTGGAAAATTTCTACTCTGTCTCACAGGGACCCCAGAGTGCCCCACCTTGACCCTATGGGAGAAAAAGATTATAAGAATGATGCCAAAAGTACTACAAATATTATTAGCTACCATAAAGAGGAAGAAATCAATATCAAGTAGACATTAATTAATTAATGGAGTTGTGTTACTTAGAAACACGACCAATAATATTCTTGGTAGCTAAAAATATATTGATTTTTTATTATAAATACAAAAATTGGGTAATAAAGATATTGAATAATACTATCATAATTCAAATAATATAATTGTAATTTTTAAAATTAATAAATGTTTTTCTAAAGAAAAATGTCTAAATTATTTTAATGTTTTGGGATATCAGTCCTAGGTGGGTGATGTCAGACATGATGAGGCTGGGGGTGAGGAGCAGCTTGTCCAAACAGGCTCAGCCTGCAAGGGGCTCATTCTTCTCCCTGCCCAGACACCCTAAAGAGACATTCAGCATCAAGATCACCTGGGGAATGCTTCTGTCACCTCTTCCCTGAACTGAAATGTAAAGAAATATTTCCTTGATATCATGATGTGCACTTTGGAATCTCCCTCCTGAAGGGAGCTCCAAGCTGACTCCAATCGCTGCACAAGCCCTGGAGACTCACAGACAATGGAAGGGAGACAAAGAGATCCTGAGGGCTTTCTGTATTTTAATCAGCCCCACGGTGGCTTTGGGGCTGGCTCCAGGAGCCTCAGGCAGCGAGAGAAGGATGAAGAAGCTGCTCAAGGAGTCAGCAGCCAAACTCCAAGTGCCTTGGAGCACGGCTGGGCCCCAGGGAGGGCAGGGAGTGCCCAAGGCTGCCCAGGCAGTGCTGAGAGCAGATCCTTGAGGCCAGGAGTGCAGGGAGCCCAAGGCTCTGGGCAGGGCACTGCAATGCTGAGCAAGGCCTGGCTTGGCTGCAGGGAGCAGAAAGGCCAAGCCCTGAGCCCAGCCTGGGCCAGCAGGGCCTGTCCCTCCCGGCTGGCTCGGGGCTCTTTGTGGGCCAGGGGGATGTGAGGGGCAGCAAGGACAAACGCCATCAGCCTGCAGCCCCTGCCAGCCTCCCCAGGGAGGCCGAGGCAGAACCAAAGGGCAGCCCCTGCCAGGAAAGTTCCTCCTGTGGGGCTCCAGAGGCGCTGCCCAAGCCCAGGGCACAAAGGCCTGGGTGCCTGTGGCCCTGCCAGCCCTGCCCAGCCCTCGGCCATCTGTCCTGCAGGCTGTGCCCCCAGGGCGTGCTGCTCCTCTGCCCTGGCCGGCTGCACTCGCCCATCTCGCTGTGCCCCAGCATTTCTCACCCAGCGTTTCTGGGCCCTCCCTGGGCTCCCTGCACCCAGCGCTGCCGGCTCCTGGCACACAGAGCCCGGCCATGGCCCAGCCTCACGCTGGGACACCTCCAGCACCAACATTCTGCCCTGCGAGGGACTTTGCTCTCTCCTCAGCTCCAGGCTGAACCTTCCAAGCTGCACTTGGGGAAGGTTTCCTGCAATTCCCACTGCCAAGGAAAGTTCTGTCTCCTGCTGCTCACAAACAGAGAAGGGCTGGAGGGAGATGTGCTGGTCAGAGGCTGTTTGGGGCACAGTGACCTGGAAATTTTTGAGTTTCTAAATCTTCTGTGAAAGGAGAGGCATCAACAAATCTTTTACACTGGAGTTACAGAGAGCAGACTTTGGCCTATTGATGATGGAGATTTGGAGAATACAAAATCAGGTACTGATTTTTTAAAGAGAATCAGCACTTAAAAGCAAAGGGATCCAAGAAGGATGAACACATCTCAAGAAAGAAATTTTGGAGGAGTAGCAACAGCCTGTTCTGCTGGTCCAAAAAGTGAGCTAGCAAGGAAAATGACTGGCCTGGATGGTCATGGAGCTTTTTCCAGGAACTCATAGAAAAAAAGTGGATGCATCATCTTTGGTCAGAGGGGGAGGGAACTCATGAAATGTTTAAGGATGTTGTTAGGTCATTCAAAAATAAAATTATAGAGATGAAAGGTCCATTAGAGCTTAACTTGACCACTTCTGTGAAGGATAATAATGTTTTCATAAATACATTAATGGCAAAAGGAGGGACAAGTACAACCTCCATTCTTTATTGGATATGAGGAGGAATACAGTAACTAAAGCTGAGGAATAGGCTGAGGTACTGAACCCCTTCCTTGCCTCAGTTTTCAACAAAACGTCAAGTTGTCCTCAGGACAAGTGTTCTCCCAAGCTGTAGATGGGGGCAGGGAGCAGAAGAGCCTCCCTGTAATCCAGGAGGAAGCAGCTGGGGACCTGCTGAGCCACTCAGATGCTCACAGGTGTCTCTGGGAGCAGATGGGATCCATTGCAGGTGGATGAGGGAGCTGGTGGATGAGCTCCCCAAGCTGCTCTCCATCATTTACTGCGGGGGAAAATAGCGGGATGCGGATGTTCAGGGACATCACACCATAACCAATATGACCCAGTCAAGCCAAATTTGTTATCCCTAAAAAGACTATATTTATAATAATTCTCTACTGTCCACGCATCTCTAACTAATACATGATTGGCTATCCTAGCTGTTCATGCGTCTAAGATAGGATGCTGACTGGATCATCTAATTTTCCATGTGTCTGGTTGTGGTTTTCTGTCCCACCCAAGAACTTTCTTCTTTCTTACTTTCCCAAGCTCACTGACAAACTTGCTGAGTCCGGATGACTCTTCTTCTTGTATCTTTTTCAATGATGTACCAACCCCATTTGCTGAATATGCCCATTATTGTTTGTGAACGTGTCCATTGTCCATTATCCCAAGCAGGCTGGATTGTGCATTGGCTGAATATGGCCATTGTCCCGCAAAAACTCCTCAATCTTCAAGAAATCCTCGACACCTCTGCACACAGCCCAGGGAAGGTGCCCTGGCCACCTGCACAGAGCCACAGACAAGTGTCAGACACAGTTACAGAGCTTTGCCCAGAGCTGACAGGGAGACATAATTTAAGGGAAAAAAAAAAAAGAAAAACAGCAGAAAACCCCAAAAACCAACAAAAACCAAAGAAAACCAAATTAAAAACAAACAAAAAACCCAAAAACCACCACCCAACAAAAACAAACAAAAACAACAACAAAAACAAATGAACCAAAGCCAAAAAGTGAACAAAAAAAGAGCAAACAATAAAAAACCAAAAACAATAAAAAGAACTCCCCACAGCAGAGATGATCCATCCTTCAGTTGTCACAAATGCACTCACACAAGACCTGGGGCTGCAAAAAAATTAGAATTCATTGTGCACATATGCAGGGAAAGCAGGTTTAGGTCAGGCTTTCAGCAGAACTGTTCTCAGCTGAGCCAAAAAGGCCCCTTTGGCAGCTGCAGGGCCATTGGAAATGCAGAGCCTCAGCCCACAGGGCAGAAAAGGGCTCTGAGTTCCTCTCCCCTGACACTAAACCCTGTTCCCAGGCTGCTTCACACTCAGGATTCTTCTGGAGGATGGCACAAAGCTGAGAGGGGGCTCTGGCTTCTCCATGTTTTGTGTCCTAAAGCTTCCTGGGAGAAGGAATTTCGGGTCAGCTCCTCTGGCACAATCCCTGCTGGCCTAGGGAAGGGCTTTGCTGCCGAGGCTTTGCTGCAGGCAAGGAAAGCTCCTGGCTCAGGGTCACCTTTGCTGCTCAGCCAGAGCCCCGAGTGCCACAGCAGCAGCAGCAGAGAATGGCAGCGGTGCCACGGGCTGGCACACGAGGGGGAGATTTCCACCTCGAGAGAGGCTCATATCCCTTTTTGCATTCAGGCAGCTGCGGATCCCTCAGCTTTGGCTGCACAGCAGCTGGAAATGCAAGTCCAGGAGCTCTGTCCATGGCCAGCCCCAGCAGGTGACAGCAAGGACGGGGCCCTGGCAGCATCGGGACATTTGCAGGGAGCGCCTTCAGCAAGCGCTGGGGGCTGGGACTGTGTGCAGAAAACGCCCTGGGAGTCTCTGCAGGGAGGGAAAGGGAACAAAGTTTCAGTTGTGGCCTCGCTAGGGAGCACCAAAATCGATTGTTTTCCATTGCCGGCTGTTCCAGGAGCCCCAGAGGAGAGCCCGGGGCCCCAGGAATGGAGAGCGGGGACTGTGCAGGAGCCGGGAGCAGCGAGAGAGGCCGGGCTGAAGGTGCGGGGCGGGCACGGGCTGGGAGGGGGCCCAGCCCGGGGGTCCCGCAGAGCCTCCCTGCTCCAGAGCCGCAGCTGCGAGCGCGGGGCAGCTGCCGGGATCGGAGTGCCAGGGACGGGCCGCAGGTGGGGGCTCCAAGGGGCTCGGCCGGAGCAGCTTTTTGTCCCGGGGCACCGGGGGCATTGCCGCGGGTTGGGGTGCCTGGGAAGGCGCAGCAGGACAGGGTGGCGGTGGTTGGTTTGTGGATTTGTTGTTGGGATGTTTTGCTGGCGGCCCCAGGCGGGCTGTGGGAGCCGGGAGCGGCCGGGCGGGCCCGGAGCCGCCCCTGGGGCCGGGAGCCCCGGGCAGAGCTCTGTGCTCGGGGCCGAGGCCCGGGCGGCCCGGGCAGCGCTCGGCGGCCCGTGGGCCCCCGGCGCAGGCGGGTCCGTGTGGCCGAGCCGGCCCAGCCGTGTCCGCAGCGGGCTCCGAGGAGAGCGGCCCGGCCCGGCCGTGGCCGTGCGGGGCCTGCCGGGGCTCGGGGGGCCGGGCCGGGCAAAGGCTGAGCGAGAGTGGGGTAAGCGCTGGCACAGAGGCCCCGGGCTCGCCGTGCCCCCCTGGCCACGCAGCCGGGCTCGGGGGCCGCCTCGCTCGGAGCCAGCCCCGGCTGCGGGGGTCCCCGGGGCTCCCTGGGCAGGGGGCGGCGGGGGCTGCCGGAGCTCTGTGCCCGGGGCTGGGCGCGGCTGCCGAGACAGCGGAGGATGCAGGGTCCCCCCGCGCTGGGGCTGCCTCTGCCCGGCCCAGGGGCTGCACTGTCAGCCCAGAGCCACGTGGGGATCGCCCGGCACCGGCAGGGCTGGCAGGGAAACCGGCAATGGGGGAGCAGAAACGGGAAATACGAGAGCTCCAGAAGCCTGGGCATGTTGGGAGCATGGGCAAGGGGGACCCATGGATTCCCCAGGACCCTGAAACGGGGACTGCAGACAGTGCTGACCCCTGGAACGCCTGGGGTGCCAAAGTGGTGAGCCCAGAGAAGGGGAACCTGCAGGATTGCCAGGAGCCCCAGCAGTCCAGAGAGGTGAACACCAATACAAACTTGGCTTGGAGGAACCCAGACAGGGGCATCTCCAGGAGCCCAAAGTGGAGAGACCCAAGAGGGGAAACTCAGGCTTGGGTGGTTTTGCTGCATCTTGGTCATTTGTGTATTTTGGGGGCTGAATCTTGGTGTTTTGGAGGTATATGTGGGTGGCAGATTCCCGGTGACCCCTAGAGATGGACTTGGGCAGTAGGAACCCGCTAACCCAATGTGCTCATACAGTGTATTTTTCCCCAGAGCAGGATTTCTCTTTCCCACACCTTGGCTGGATGGAGAAGGAGGCTGCAAGGAAGAGGAAGATGTCCTGGGACACCGAGGCAGGTGAGGAGGAAGTCACTTCCCCTTTGCCCCTCTCTCCTGCTCCATCTCCCAGCCCAGCATGGCCCCTGGCTGCAGGACAATCCTGCTGCCAATGCCGTCCTGCCGTGGACACACTGGGAGGATCTCCTTCCCTGTGGCATGGAGGCAAAGCCATCCTCTCCTTGTCCTTCCTCCCCAGACTAGGAGCTGAGGATGGAGACCAGGCAGGACAAATCCCCATGGTATAATCTCATGGAAGAGGCTGTTTTGAGCAACTCAACAGCACAGGAATTGAACAGGGAGGAAAATACCCAGAGACCCCACAGGAGGAGGGGCTGCAAACCCAGCCCAGGGTGCCCTGAGGAGCAGGGCAGGAAAGATCCACCCTGTGCCAGGAAGGTGGACAGAGCTTCAGCCAGAGCTCAGAGCTGGTGATCTGTGGAGCAGCTTCAAGCTGGGGAGAAGCCCTGCAAGTACTTGGAGAGTGGGAAGAGCTTCAGGCAGAGCAACAGCCTGATCTGCCACCAGATGATCCACTTTGGAATGGCCCTAAGAGTGTGGGGAGTGTGGGGAGTGTGGGAAGGGCTTCAGCTGCAGCGGCACCCTCGTCATCCACCAAATGATCCACACTGGGGAGAGGCCCTACGAGTGTCCTGAGTGTCAGAAGAGGTTTCAGACCAGCTCCACTCTCCTCCTGCACCAGCGGATTCACAGGGAGGAGAGACCCTCCTGCTGCCCCAGCTGCAGGAATGGCTTCAAGCACAACTCCACCCTTGTCATCCACCAGGGCATCCACACTGGGGAGAGGCCCTGTGAGTGTCCGCAGTGTGGGAAGAGCTTCTCAGACAGCTCTAACTTCAGTAATCACCAATGGAGGCACGGGTAAGGGAAGCCCTGCAAGTGCCCCAGCTGCAGGAAGAGCTTCATGCACTGCTCCAACTCCATCCCCCATTGGAGGACCCATGTTGGTCAGAGCCCTTCAGACCCACGTTCCCAGTGATCTGAGTTGGGAAGACACTTGGCTACTTATCCTTTTGTTTTGGCCCTAATTTTCTTTTGAGTTATCGTCATCCCTTAAAACAGACAAAACTGGGGGAAAACTCAACAAATTCATTGAGGGCATCTAAAGCCTCACTTTTTCCTAGTGTTTCAGGGGAATCTGGGATTCAGGGAGAAACCTGGGGAGTTTGGGGATATATGATGTAGTTGTCTCCCTTTGTTGGCACTGAAAGAGATGAGAGGGTTCAATGCCACTGAAAACTACTCAATCCCAGCCCAAAATTTCTCAATTCCACAGCTCTTCAGGATAGAATGGGGTTGGAAGGGGATTGGGTGAAGTGTGCTGCAAATCAGGAGGGGTGAGATGGGCATGGGGTGGGGCAGGATGGGTGGGATGGGGTTGGGGTGGTGTGAAATGGAGGAAATAGGTCTTGGGAAGGGGGTCTTGATGTCCAGCAGGGGTGGGATGGGTTGGGGTTGGGACTGGGGAGGTGGGGTGGGGTCTGGAACGAGACAGCCGAAGTTTGGGGGTGATGAAGGGAGGGGGAGCCCGTTACTGAATGAGTTTTTGAATATGAAAATGATGACATGTCCCACAGCCCCGGAGCTCAGAGCAGCTGAGATGGTGCTGGATCCAAGGCCAACTGTGGATCTCTCCCTCTCACTCTTCTGATTGCCTCTTCTCAAAATCCACACCTTCTCTGGGCAAACTGTTCCAGGATGGTCTTTTTTCTGAATCCCTACCTAAACCTACTCTCTTTCCATTTGGATCCATTCTCCCTTGTCCTGTCCCTGCCTGCCCTCGTACAAAGTCCCTGTCCTGCTTTCTTGTAGGTTGCCCTCAGGTACTGGAAGGCCACAGTTGGATCAAGGCTCGGTCTCTTTCCCATGCTGAAGAAGCCGAGCTGTGTCAGCCATTCCTTGCAGGAGAGGAGCTGCAGCCCTCACATCATCTCAGTGTCCCTCCTGGGCCCTGGTGCTGCGTGTCCACGTCCTTGCCGTCCGTGCTGAGGAGCCCGGCAGAGCCGGAGGCAGCACTGCAGGTGCAGGGTCAGCAGCAGGGAGGAGACACGGCCCTGGCAGCAGCTCCAGGAGCAGCGATTGGCAATGGGCTGCACGCACTGCAGAGAGCCGGGGCCCTTGTGCCTGCCCTTGTGCCCAGGGCGCCTCTTCCTGCCGCTCGCCCGCCCGCCTGGGGAAAATGCCCCCTGTGCCGCCCCTCAGTGCCGCCCCTCGCCGCTGCCCCAGGGGCTCCCTGGCCTCAGATGGAGAGCCCCAGACCTCAGCCTCACCCTGCTCAGCCCAAGGCCCTGGAAAAGCAGATTAAAGCACCCAGCCAGAAAGTGCCCTAGGATTCCAAGGTCAGTCTTTTCTCTACAGTATGGGTTTGGTATCAGAGCCTGCATGGGATTATAAAATCTTTAGGAGAAAAGAGCATAACAAGTTGTGCTTTGGCAGTACATCAAGGCTTTGAGGGAGAGGGTTTGTTTACTCACTCACAGGGATGCACAGAAAGTTTTGAAATGGTAACAGTAATCCAAACCCATTAGAAATTGGAAAGAAAACCTGAGGGACTGGCAGCTAGCGCCTCAGAAACAGGTGGCTTTTGCTTCAGTCTTCTACCTGAGAGCTTCCTGGGCAGGGGCAATTCTTCCAATTGCATCAGCATGGCCATGGCTAGAAAGGGCAGTGAGCAGATGGATTTAGCTTCTCCTGCCAGCCCCTGAAATGCCGGTTGTCATTTGCGTGTACTGAGGATTCCGTTTCAGACTCTGAACTGGCGCAGCTGCTCCTTGGTGCTGCTCGTACGCACGTACAGTGGTGCTGCAGCAGCTGTCCCGCACACAGGGAGGGCTCTGGAGCCTCCCCGGGGCCACCAAGGAGCAGAGGAGGGAACGTGCCTGGGATCTGCCTCTCTGTGCCGAGCGCTGGCGACTGGAGTCACCCGACCTTGTTCTAAGGCTGGGACCAAGTTCAAGTCGCTGTCTGCTCTGAGAGCATTCCCAAATTCAAACCCAGACACTTCTGCTAGGCAGAAGCACGGGTTCAAACATGGATTTTACCAGAAAAGGAAACACCCCTGAAGGAAAAGGTGAAGATAGAAAGATGCTGAAAGGCTGAAGCCAAATGGAAAATAACCCCCCCAGATTTCAGAGAAAACTGGTCCATGGTGGTCAGTGCTGGCTCTGTGTCAGAGTAGGTGGCTGACGCCTACAGATGATCCCGCAAGGACACCCATGGCATCACAACATTCTATCATTAGTTTACTCTGCTTTCTCCCTTTTGACAGTAGCCAGATCACTCATACTGTCAGCCAGAACACGGACTGTGGCCACAGCTGACTGCAGATTAGACCTGGTCATGAGATGCAAGTCCTGTTGCTTTCTTTGCCATCAATGTTGGGTCTCACTACAGATAAATTTCCCATTCTTCCTTTGCTTTCTGATCGGGTCTGACCCTGAGGATGGTATTATAATGCTACAGACACACCAATAAGGCCTGCCTGCTTCCTGAGTCGTCTTTGTGGTTTCCAGAAATAACAAAAAAGCTGTGTGGCTTTTTCCAGTGGATTCACAGGCCAGCCTCAAGAGGGAATCTTTTTGTCCCCTCTGGTCATTAGAACCTTCCACCTTTCAGCCTTGCTAACTCAATCCTACTCAGAGGAATTAAATGCAGGCTAGTTCCATGACAAATAAAAACAAATAATTTTTTTTAATAATTAAAAATTATTCCCCTTGAGTGCCACACCCAATATATGTGTTAATGATAAAGTGGGAGTTCACCTAATCCCTTCTTTCCTTGTGAGCACGGCTCAGCCTCACACAGAGGTGTGGTGGGAGCTGGGCCAATCTCTGGTGGGAGGAAGGGTCTTGTGGCAGCCCACAGAGCCTGTGCACATTGCCAGGGAACAGCTGTGCCCTGCATGTGCCCCTGCAATGAGCTGTGCTGCTGCCAGTGCCCCGTGGAGCTGTGGGGCTGCTCAGCTGTGGGGCAGGGAGAGGAGCAGGAGGGTGCATGTGCAGCTGAGCCATTCCTGGAGAGCACAGGGCTCTGGGCTCCCTGCTGTCCCAGGGCAGCCCAGAGGCCAGGCTGTTCCTGTGGTAGCTCTGTGGAAGTGGCTCAGGGTTTTGCCCTGGCCTGCCTCCAGGTGTCTGCCAGCAGGAGCATGTTTCCCTGTGCAGCTCTTTAGAAGTTTGCAGGAAATGTATCCCATGAAAAATGGAGTTTCAGATGCTTTAGGTTTGCATTGTGGCCTCTGTTAAACTTTGTGTCTCCACTTTGCAGGCCTGACTGGCTATCCTCTTGCCAAGAGGTTTTCCCTGGCAAGTCCCTCCACGCTCCTTCCCTCCAAGCCGTTGCCTCCCATCCCGAAGAGCTCTCCTTCTTCCAAGCCAAGCCCAACATGCAGCGGAGAGCAGGAGAATGGGAAAAATGGCAGCGGCTACTGTGAGGAGAGTAGAAAAAACCAGGAGCTGGGTTCAGAGGGAAAAGGATGTAAGGTAAGGAGACCAAGCTAAGTCCAGCATTGTAAATGTTCAGTTTATGTGCTCTTGGCAGAGCTCTGAGACCTTTTCCATGATAGGAACTGACTTTGTCACTGAAGTTTGAACAGGTCCTGATCTGGATCTTTAGCTGGGCCAGAAATGATGGGATATGAAGGAAGGGTGTGCATCTGCCCCTGCTGCCTCCAGCCCCATTCCTGGCCATGGCATGAGGGCCCTGGAGGAACTTGGGCAGGCAGAGACCTTGCAGAGAGCAGCAGGGCAGGGAGCTCTGCTGAACTTCCTAAATGCCAGTGAGCCTGAGATGATGGATGTGTGGGAGCTGGAGAGCAGCCAGCATCCTGAGAGCTCAGCAGCCTCTGGGCTCAAAGGCTGCTGGGGAACTGTAGGAGGGAAAGGCAGCAGCAGAAGAAATGAGGGGCTTGAGAAAAGCAGGTTTGACATCCTGCAGAATAGTTTTGTGGGGACTTGGCTGGAGATCTGCACTGGCAGTTAGGCACCTTAGGGGCAGGGAGAGAATAGTGATCTAAAGGCACTGCCATGCCATCCAAAAGTCCAGTGGAGGCAGTGGCACCTCAGAACATCTTGATGTCAAACATGTGAATGCCAGCTGGGAATGTAGCTAGTCTTGGAAAAAACTGAGCACAAGGGCAGAGGTGGCAAATGTGTGACATGGGCTGTCCCTCTCCACTTCCCTTTCCTAGGTCACCTTTCCTGTCCTAGGCCAAGCTGCTCCATAAGTTTGACTATTCCTGCCATGGCCCATCTAAATGTCTTGAGGTATGAATCGGGGCAAGGCTTGATGCTTGATCTGAGCTCTGTTCTACTCTTTCCAGACTTCCTTGCTCAATTCCAGTGGTCGGGATATGAAGAAGGGGTCACTGGGACCACCTTTGATCCCCCCATACGCAGGGCAGTGAGTCCCCCTCTTGGCAGTGCTGCAGGGTCTCTGCAAAGCTCTCCACAGCTGGAATTCCAGGAGTCCCAGGAGATGAGGTAAGCCAAGGTGTCTGCTGCTGCAGTGTGCTGTTCACCTCTCTCTTCCCATCTTGTGTGGTTATTTTGCCCAGTCAGGGGTCCCATGTATTTAGGCAAACCTTTGTGCCTTCACCATTTTGGCCATCTGTGGTGATCCAGCATAAAGTCAAAGCCAAAACCAATGTCCCAAGAGCAGAGGTCGTGGTGGGGAAGAAGAGGCAGGGCTTCAAAGCACCTCAAGATAGGGCCTCTGCTGGACATGGCTATTGTTTGACACAGAGCTTGGCCAGCTCTCTGTGACTTCAGCAAGTGAAAGCTTAAGGGTAATGAATCAGCTCTGCATCCTGGGTTGGGTTTATGTGTTGCATTTCCTCCTTCATCAGAGTGACCATGCTAAGAAGGTTTGCCTCCTTTCGTGGTACACCCATTCCCTCCCTTCTCTTTCTATGTCCTCATATGTTCTTTTGTCCTCCATTTTCTCCAGGCTAACATCCAGCAACAGAGGCAAGGAGAAGAACTCTGAACATGCAGGTAGGTACAGGGCATGTCTGTCCTAAAATGACCATGGTAGTCTTGACTCAGAGGTGACTTTTGGAAAGCTTGGTTACAACCCATTCTTTTAAAAATTTCTTTAAATTCCCTTCAGTTCTTTGATGGGCTCAGTGGACTCTCTGAGAGCCCAGTCAGTGGGACTGTGCTCCAGTGGTGCAGTGAAAATTCCTCCAGTGTGAAGTGTTGAGTGGTAGGAACGGGAGTGGAACCTTGGGGCCCTGGAAATGCAGTGCAGGCCAAGGAAACATTCCTCTCCATCCTGCACATGCCTTTTATCTCCCTGCAGCCTTTCTAGTGTCACATTTAGTAGGGAAAAAGAAGGCATTTAGCATGAAATGAGAAATATTCCCATTCCTCCCTCCTGCTTTTGAAGCAGAAAACCTTTCCTTGGGGCAGTTTCTGAGCCGAACCGTTTGAGATCTGAAGGAGATTGATGGACATTGCCTGGTTTTGTATTGGCAGAAATAGGGAAACCTCTGACAGAATGTCCTTATCAATTTCCCAGTTAGGGAGAAAGAGCCTTCCCAATGGATGCATCCTGTGCAGGGTCTGAGTTTGTCATCCTGTGACAGCACAAAGCCAAAGCCACCTGTGGCAGGTTCACGATGACAAATCTCTTGCCCGGCTCTCTCTGGCTGTGTCAGTGCTGCAGGTTGAGGCTGGGGGAGGAGATGCCTTCTGCCTTGTCCTCCCTCCCTGCCTTGCCTGATCCTTGACAAGTGGAATTGTGCCAGACAAAATGCAGTCTCTGGTGCATCTGGGTCAGCCAATGCTTTCAAGTTGAAAGCCTCAATGCCACTTCTGTTGTTCCTTTGCCATCTCTGGGTGTGTAATGATAGGAGAGATGAGGTTTGAAGAAATATTTCTGCTGATGCAGAGAAAGGGATCAGATCCTCTGGTTCCTTTGCTCAGGGTTAGTTCTGCCAAATCCTGGGTACAGCCCCTTTGGAATGACTCCTTCATTGCTGATGTGCAGGTGGAATGCCTAATGCAGCTAGGGAGAAGTATTGCTCAGTAAGTGAGGTGACTTTTTTTCTGGACTAATTCTGGACTAGAAATTACTTAGCTCATTATTCCTTAGCTGTCTCTCTTTTATTACTGTCCCAAGCATTCTACAGGGTGAAGGAATCTAGTTTTAAGATAGGTGTTTCTCTCAAACTGCTTGGCTGCCATATGAATTTATCCTCTGTGAAGCCATGTAAAGAATTAGTTCTCTTAGTTCTAACAGCTCTGTTGGACAGTATTTCAGAATGAGCTCCATTGTTCTTCTTGCAATTAGAAAATCAGCCTTTAGTCTAGCCCAAAAGTGACTCAGTCTCATACAGCTGAGAAGGAAAATCCTTGTCACAAGCCAATTATCTAGTGTCCAGAACGCAGTTCATGTTTGGGTAACACTCCTGCAACGCTAAGCTCTTCTTTGAATGTCCTCTAAAATATTCCAACTTAGAGAAGAAAATGTTGATCTAAATGCATCCAGGTATTAGAACCTGGGACTTCTAGGAACCAAAAGATGATGCTTACTACAATCAGCATGAATAAGGGCAGATAAGAATCTCTGTCAAGAGCAATCTCCATCTCTGCCCTTCTCTATCAGACACAGAGGCTCTCCAGCATCCAGGGGCTGAGGCCTTCATCATGCAGCAGGTTTCAGTCTGCTGGCCAACAGAGTCATGTCATGTCTGCTGCCAGTAGCCCATCCCTTGGGAGAGGGTCTAGGCATTGTACCTTACTGCTCTCAATCACAATCTCTGTGTCTTGAGAGCTCTGCAATCTGGAACCAGTCTTGCCTGTTGCCCAGCATTGTGTTTTTGGGGGCTTGAAGTCTGCCAGAGATTTACACAAACCTTTGCTTCCATTCCCAGGTCTCCCACTGAGCCAGGCCAAGGAGATGGATCATCCCACCAGTCCTGGTTGTGCAAGTGACAAAGAGCTGAGGGACAGCTTTGGAAAGGTGAGGGATAAGGACAGGGATGAGCAGACTTCCTTCCCAGTGGCTGTTTAGTGCTTGGCCCAAAATGTCACTGAAAATCATCATCTTCCACTCTTGGGGGATGGAGATTCCCTTGAGAATATATTGGACAGCTACAGAGCAATTGCTTGGCTATTTCCAGTGGTGCCAAGGTCTCTGGTTTGGAGATGGTGCTAAGGTCATGCCAGAAGCATTCTTTATGTGCAAAGGCTGTTTTAGAGAAGTTCTGAATGACAGAGCAAGCTGCACATCAGTGAACGTGGGCAAACTGCATCCTCGGAAGCAGAGAAGCAAAGATTGTAAATGTTGGGTGTAAGGAAGGCTGCAAAAGAAAATGGGAGAGTTTTATTTTTCCTGGTTACCTTTGTGGCTGTATTTCACAGCCCTCTCATTCTCAAGTTTTCTGCTCATTACCATCAGTGTTTCTGCTACTTGTTTTCACATGACTCCTCCTTTTGGTGTCATGGTGTCAGAGACCAAGTCCTTACAAGTCCTTCAGAGCTGAGTCCTTCAGAAGCCAGGAGGTGAGAAACAGCTGCAATTCGTGGCCATGAGTGTTAAGCAACAGCTCATTACCCCTCCTTGCTGGCAATTGCACATGGTTTTTACTCTTCTGCCATGACCTGTAGGAACTGAACTGCCTGCTCACTGGCCATGCTAGCTCTTCCTCTGTCTTGGAGCACTCCTATGACTTTCATGCTTCAAGCAGGGCTTCCTGACATAGGTTGCAGTTGCAGCAGTGGAAGGTTGTGGCACTGAAGTGTTCCACCTCCCTGTGTGTAATTGCCAAGGTGAGGATGGGAGACATTCCTCTGAAACCATTGGAATGTGGATGGAGCTGCATTGAAGCCTATGGCACTCTGTGAACTCTGTGCTCCTGATGAGATGTTGTGTGTGGTTTGTGTGTCTGTGCTTACAGTCTGTGATGTATTTCCATTGCACCTAGATCCGTGCTGCATTGTGCATGTTGGCCCAAAAGAACTTAGGGCAGAAGGAGGCAGAGCTTTTGGAGAGAGAGATGAAGAGAAGGAGACAAAGGAAAACATCCTTGCAAGTTATTCCTGAGACAGTGGAGCCTGGGGATGCAGCTGAAGCAAGTAAGTGGTGGCTACACTTGTGGTGGTCCTTTTTGAGCACTTGCTTGCCCTTTGCACAGTGTTGCAATCAGACTGGAGAGCTGTTCAGTGGAAGGTTGTTTGGGATTTAATTCTGTTTCCCAAAGAAAAGTACAGAGGCATGAAGTGTCTTGCCCATTGCCTCAGTGAGTCAGTAACAGAATATCAGCTTCCCCCCTTCACCTCTAAAGTCTTTCAGAGTAGAAAATTCTGTCTTGCAAAGTACACTGGAGCTTCAGACTCTCTCCTGGAGAGCAGCCTCCAGGGAAGGGGAGTCCAAAGGAATGCTTTTCAACCAGGGTGCAACCTGGAAGAAACAAACTTCAGCTCCTTCTAATGAAAACACCAGAGATCCTTCTCCTGCCACTCCCTGCTGAGGAGCTGGCACTGGAGAGCTGTGCTGAAGCCCCAGGCAGGGCTTCTTTTGTAGCCCCAGGAGCAAGCAGCGTTCCCACTGGATCCCGGCTGAGGGGCTCTGCCTGCAGGGCTGTGAGCGCTGCCCGAGGGCAGCAGCGGGGCCCTGAGGAGGCAGCACTCAGCCCGAGGGCATCACACAAGGTTATCTGCACTTTCCTTTGGGAACTGCCCCTGCCAGCCTCTGGAACAGGAAAACAAAAGCAAAGCAATTCTGGGTTTCCTTGTTTCTTAGAGGAAGCACCACTGCAATGTGGGTTTAAGCTAGAAGAGGGTAAATTTAGATTAGATATAAGTGATTTTTTTGTTTATAATGAAGGGGATGAAAAGCTGGCAGGATTTGCCCAGAGAAGCTGTTGTTGGTCCATCCTTGAAGGTGTTCAAGGCCAGTTTACATGGGGCTCTGAGGAACCTGATCAGGAGGAAGATGTCCCTGCTGAGAGGGGTTGGACTAGATGGTGCTTAATAGTGCCTTCCAACTCAAACTCTTCTAGGATTCTGTGATTCTGTGCTCATTGTCCCATGTTAGTGTTATACTTGGTATAAAGTGGTATACCATTGTTATACTTGAAGTTCTTTGGGATAACAAAGAGATGTTCCCCAGCTCTGGCAAGTTTTCTGGCCCTTTCAATCATCACCCTGTCCAGCACTCTCCACTTACAAGCTCCTCTTTGGTCCCTGCAGTCTTTAGCCTAGCACCTGTCGATGGCACAGCTTCTAGAGAGCACAGAAAACACCCTGGTAGTGCCTTGAAGGAGAAGGTCTTCAGGAAGCAGGACAACGTGCCCTTACTGCCCAATACAGACATCATCCATGGGGATGGCAGCTTCCCATGCAGCCCCTCAGGTAAGCCAGCTCTGTGGCAGCTTTTTCCACACGGGTTTTTCCTTGCACAAGGAGCACAAACTGCCCCCTGCCTCAGCCAGCACAGCTGGGATCTTGGCTCCATAGTCTGTCCTGAGAATCAGCAGCAAATCTACTTTTGAGTTAATCTAGCTTGGTAGTACTGGAGCAGTTGGTTCTTAGAAATCCATTGGAAAGTTGAACTGAATAAAGTCATGGGAAAGGCCTGAGATCTGGCTTTTGCCCATCCTGATAGTCCAAACTACAGCAGTGGTGCCAGGAGGCAGCTGGGACTGCAGGGATGAGCTGCAGGGCAGTCTGCCAGGCTGTGTTCACTGTGCCCCTACGAGAACCACCACGATCAGTTGTTCACTCCCTGTCTGGGCCCTCTGCCTGTGCTGCTGTCCAGTTCTGCAGCCAGCTGTTCTGCTACCCAGCAAGGGTTGTCTCTGCAGGGCAGTCAGTGGCTTGGTGCAGTCGTGCTGCTGCTGCTCCCAGAAGTGCCCGATGGCTCCTGGCTGCTGCCATCCCACAGCCTGCAGTGCCAAGAGGGAACAAGCAGTGCCTCCTGTGCCACCCAGCAAATACAGCACCCCTGTGCAGCAGATGACAGCCAGGAGGGGCTGCCTGCTGCTCCCAGGCTGTTTGCTGCCTGCAGCAAATAGACAGCAGATAGTCCCCAGTGGCTCTTGCCTCTCCTTTGTGGGTAGCCTGCCTGTGCTGTGATCCCAAGTAGGGTGAGATGAGAAGAAGGGAGCTAGGAATGATACTTGAATGCTCTTTTCTAGTGATGCTGCTTCCATGTTCAGAATTGACCAGAACTAGCCTGGTATGGGTCTCCATTCATAGTGAATCTAGATGTGTATGTCTGCATACTTCTGCAGTGACATCACTGGTGTCAGCGGCTGGGGTACCTCAGTGACATCCAGATTAGCTCAGTCTGAATATTTTTGATGTTATGGTTCCTCCATACTTTGTGAGAGCATGCAAGGTAGCACAAAAACCCTCCAGAGTCTAGAGCAGTTCATCTAGATTCTGTGCAATATTTATACTCCATCACTTTAGACAGCGCAAATGTTTTCATCTACACATTAGAAAATGAGCTTTTGAGTGCATGACATGAAAATTTTGATTGACAGTGCTTTTGATGACAAATGGGTTTCATAAGGAATGCATTCATCATCAGATTTTTCTCATACCTTGTAAATTTTTTTCCTTACCAAAAAATTCAATTGAGGCAAACCCAGATCAACCAATTAACAAGAGAGTGCATCTGCCAACAACGTGGATGTGTATTTGCATATTTTTATCCTCAGAGTGCATTTGGAAGGCTTTTTTATCGACTCTCTAGTCTGCAAACTGCATTTTTCCACAAGAGAAAGCTTAGAAGTTGCTGAGTTTGCAAACATGTCCATTAGATGGCAAATAAATTTCACCTCAGCATCCTTGAAATACAACCAGTGTGTACCTCTGAAAGAGGAAAGATTCTTGATGCTTGGAAAGAACAAAATCCCATCAAGTACTCCCTTCCCAATAGTAGCCTAAAATGGATGTGCACTCAGCTGCCTGCTGTCTAAAATATTTGCAGTCAATGGGAACAGAGGCGCTGTCAGGTGGGAAGGGTCAGGTATGGCTGTTCCCTGGTAGCTGCTCCGAGGGGATTGAGCCGGGCCCAGCAGGGCTGGGTTGTTCAGGCTTGGCTTGGTGCTGTCTCCAGGCAGCTGCAGGTCTCTCCTCAGGGAGTTGCAGAGTGCCCCTGTCCTCAGGGCAGGGGGAAATCAGGGTGCTGAGACAAGAGGGGCTCCTGAGGGGTTCCCTCCTGGGTAGCAAGTCCTGCTGTCAGCGCTGTCTGGCAGGGAGCGGGAGCTCTGCGGCCGCAGGAACCTGCCGCTGGCTGTGGCACCTGTGGCACTGGGGAGCTGGCGCTGCAGGGGCAATTGTCAGGTTTAGGCTGGAGCTGGGCCCAGCTGGGGGAGGCTGGGAGCAAGCAAGGAGCCCCAGGAGCCGGACAGCAGGGAAGCCTCTGAGCCGGTGTCAGTGTGTGCCACAGGGAGCCCTGGCTGGGGGATGGGGCTGCAGGCCGCTCCATGGCGGGGCCTTGCCCGGGGCTGCAGGCCCATGGCCGACCCTCTCCTCACAGTGACCTCGCAGACGGCCACTGGTGCCAAGCGCCGAGAGGAGCCACTCCGTGGGCATGGGCAGAAGGACAGAGCCTCTTCAGACCCACAGCAGTCCTTGCAGGAGGCACTCTCCATGCTGGGCAGCGATGACTGGTAAGAAAGGCCCCGTTCCCTCTGTGTCCCTCTTAGTGTTAAGGTGGGTCAGAAGCGTGTCTTGCTCGTGCCTCTGAGCCCCGAGAGCCCAGAGGGCCAAAGGGCACTGGTGAAACCACTGCAGAGCAGTGAGAGGATAAGGATTTGAGAGCAGCCTTTTCCTGGCCTTGCTCTGCAGCAGTGCTGCAGCTGCAGCAGGTCCGTGCTGTTTCCTCGCTTTGCCTGCTGCTCCATGGAGCTGCAAAGGAAACATTGAGAGAAGAGACAAGGCTCTGGAAGGAGATGATTTGCTGGCTGAAGGCAGAAGCAGGATGGCAGAAGTTTTGAATGTAGAGATTTGGCTGCCTTGGGCCCCTGGCCCAGTGGGACTGAGTAAGATTCCTCCCTGCTCCCACTGCTGACAGCAATGGAAGGTGACAGGGTCTCCCTGTGACCTCCTGCATGGGAGTCCCAGAAGCAGCTCCAGGAAGTTCCTTTTTCTGAGAAATGGACTGAGTTGTGCTTTCAAGTCCCTCAGCCTCTCATTACTCCTGAAGGGCTCATGGCAGAAGAGAAGGAAAAAGAAAGAAAATATTCTACGAATCTTGCATTTTTGGAATTCAACTTTTTCCTTCTCACTGCTTTATGTGGGCCTGAGATGTTTTGTCAATACTCACCATGTGTCCCAAAATGATACACAGACAGAAGGAGGCCCAGAGGTGATAACCTTACAAATGTTAGGTGATATTGCTTTTCTTTTTGATGTCTTTTTGATCACTCACTACTGGATTCTTCATTCACACAGGGGTAGGGACTCCATTCCCACTGGGATAAGCATGAAAAATCTGCCACGACGCACCTCCTTGTGCAGTCACCTTTGTTTTGCCCTTTCTCTTCTGCTTTCTCTTCCCCATTTCTTTTGGTGCCCTGTGAGGTGCAGAGAGTTTCTGCAGGTGTGGGGGGTCCAGATGACACTCAGGGGTGCCCGTGGGATGGGTCACCAGCCCTGTGCTCAGCCCTGATTCCTCACATACCTTCCTGAGGCTGAGGGCCTGCACAAAGCAAGTGCTCAGAGACAGAGTTGTTTGCACCTTTCAAATGACATGTTGCTGTTGTGGGGGTTGTTTTAGGCAGGGGGTTTTGGGAAAAGGCAGAGTTTCAACAGTTCTTGCCCAGGGCGGGGAATCTCCTGAGACATCCTGCTGCTTTGTTGGGGAATGTGTCACATGGAGTGGAGGGGGTGACAGAGAGGCCGAGATCATAGAGTGGAAACTCAGCTCCAGTGTGGCAGTGCAGACTCTCCCTGCTGAACTGCCTGCTGGGGCTGACAAAGAAGGAAAATGCCCCAATAACAGCCCAGTGGCACTGTGTCTCAGGGACAGGTAGAGGGAGGTGACAAGAAACAGCAGCATGGTCTCACAGCTTCTAGAATGCAGTGACAGAGGGGCCTCATGTGCCAGAGATTTCAGGAAGGCTGTCTTCTTAAATGACCACTGAAACCCTTCTCTTTGCCTCTTGGGTTTGTCTATGCTTTTGACAGCCACAGCATCCTGGGTCAATGTGTTCTATGATTTCATTAAGTACTCCTTGAAAAGCACCTCCCATTGTTCGACTGAGCTGCCAGCCTGGTAATTGCTGAGGGTGCTGCCTTGGTGGAGAGAAAAATCAATCTTCTGCCTTTCAGGGAGCTGAAGGAGAAGGGACTCTTCAGCATCAACCACCTGGCTGGGTCCCATTCAGAGGTCCTGCTTTGTAGACTTCATGAGATTTGCTTGGCAGTTACCAGCAAGGTGAGCACATTGTTCTGAATTGTCCCCCATACTTCATACATGGTGTGTAGAGTAGGTATGTGCTTGTTCATCTCCATGTGTGCTCAGGGACTGCCTTCATTTCTGGTTTTAGACCTCCTATTTCTAATGTCTGTCAGCTATCTGTAGGATCTGGGGGTACATGTAGCTGTATTTACTGGCAGGTCGGGTATCTGACACCAATCTGTGAGTGTGGTGCCTTGATGATGCAATGTGCAAATGCACAAACTGAGACACTAATGACATTATTTGCCAGAGTCCCAATCTCTGCCCAAGCTGCAATTCAACACTGCAGTTTAGTCTGTAGACCTGAGCCTGTGTTTTCTGTTTCCTGGCTGAGTGCTTCAATTGTTGGTGTTGCTTTTTTGAACAGGAACTTGAGCCTTTATGATTTGAAAGCAGCTCTTGCTTTAATTTTCTAGAAAAAGGGCCTAAAATCAAAGCTGTGGACATTTTAGAAGGGTTAAGTAGAATGCTTTAGTGAAATATTTTTTTTTTAGTCCTACAGTAAGCAGGTCTGAGGCCAGAAATTGGTGCCAGAATAAGTGCCTTCCTGTGCTTGCACTGTCCTGCTCTTCTTGTACTTTTATGTTCCTCTGGACACAGTGGGATGTGTTGTCATTTCCTGGGACTTCTGTTGAAGGCAACTGGTTTTCTTTTCAAGGTGATTCTTATGTTTCCCCTCATGACTTCCCCAGGTGACCAACCTCCGTTCCAAGGTGTCCCACTCTGCAATCGTCACTCTGGGAGAGCTCTTTGTGAGCTTGAAGAAGGACATGGACTCTGAGGTGGATGAGGTTGCTCGTGTTCTTCTCCAGATGGTGTCCAACTCCCCAGAATTTGTTCAGAAAGCAGCCAGTCAGAGCCTGGGGATCATGGTGGAGAATGTGACTCCTGCACGAACAATGACTGCCCTCATGGACATGGGAGTCAAGTAGGTTCTTCTGCTTTTAGTGATATTCTTCACCTTCTAGTGTGGGAGGGAGATGGGATGAGAGAGAGAATGGGAATGGTGGGAGGGAAGGGTCCTGTATCCTGAATCTTGTGTGGACTCAGGGACTTGATTCTCCAACCAACCTCATTTCTTTCCTCTTGTCACCTATTTCTGCCCTCCTGCAGCCCATTAGTTCTCAGAATCACAGAACTGTAGAATATGGGGTGTGTGAAGGGGCCCATCAGGACCATTGAGTCCAGCTCCTGGCCTTGCACAGAACAGCCCAAGGGTCACACCAAGGGCCTGAAATTGTTGTCCAAATGCTTCTTCAACCCTGTCAGGCTTGGTGCTGTGACCACTGCCCAGGGTAGCCTGTTCCAGTGCCCAAGCACCCTCTGGGTGAAAAACCTTTCCCTGATATCCAAACTAAAGCTCCTCTGACTCAGCTTCCTGCTTCTTCCTGGAGTTCTCCCAGTCTGTCAGATTTTCCTAGATGTGGTGACTGGTGGGGAAGTGAAAGTGCCTGCAAAGGCTGAGGATAGAGCCTTGTGCTTTTGTGGGAAGAGGGACAATTGCAATTGCAGCTGTGAGCAGTGTTTGGTATTTCACAGCGCTAAGCACAGAGGCCCTGGGAAAACCACGTCTCCTCATGATGCCATTAACCTGAGAAATGAGGAGGGTCCTTGCTGGGGCGTGGAGCACATGGGGGGCAATCTGCTGGCTGTGGCACAGCCTGCACAGCAGGTGCAGCTCCTGCCAAAAGGAGTCCTGTATGACTGTCCTGGCCATTGAACTCTACTTTCTATTCAGACTCATGTTTGATGTTAGCCTTGAGATGATGAATCACTAAAGGCACCTTCACAGGCTGAGTGCCATGAGACAGTTGAAGCAAATGCTGCCTTAAATGTTGGTGCTGGGCCTGAGAGTTCCCAAAAGACACTCTCTAGAACAGGACAACCTGGCTAAACTTCCTGCCACCCTTTCCTCTGCTTTGGAATAGGGTAAAACATTCAGATGGATCCAGTTTTCGAGCGTGGCATGCCTGGTGGTCTCCTCACCTGCCAGGAGGTCAGACAAAGCAGCGGACATAGCACTGGCTTGCTTACTGAGCTGGTACCCCAGGTGAGAAAGCTCACCCAGGGCCTTTGCAGCGGCAACCCACGGTAGAAAGATGGATACTGGAACCCTGTTTGTCTGGCCCCAATATTTAATTTGATCATTACAGTTTGGATCAAATTCAGAATAGGATCTCTTTTGCACGCCAGTTGTGTTCCTTGCTTCCAATTCTTTATTTGGGTAGTGTTCGTGGTGAGGGTAGTGAGTCGGCCAAGGCTGCAGGGACCCGCTTTGATCTTCGATGGGCTCCCTGCCCACACCCTGTAAGTGCTGTAAGAAACACTCCCCCGGGGAGCGCTCTGGGGAATGGAGAGGACTCAGACAATGTTTCACTGCTGTAATTGCACCAATCAGCTCCATTGTCATTGGGGGATACATCTTTTCTCTCTGTCACTTGCGGCTCAGTTGTTTCATGACAATTCTGCTCAGATGGCTTATAGAAGAAATTGACACAGTCAATTGCTCACGAGGAGCCCAACAGGTCAAATTCCTGGGGCTCCTGCGGCGCATGAGGCAAGATCCTTGTCCACTCATCCCAGGTGTCCACCGGGTTAGGTTTCTTACCTGTGGATGGGTACTCACTTGGTGACAGGGGGATTCCCACCCGGCATGCGGATAATGGGTCACGCACAGTCCCCATGACCATGCAAAAGTTGTTCTGCTGGAGGGATTTAACAAGTGTGATCCAGACGTTTACTCATGGTTGTGGAACAATCCATCCAGCCACTGCTTGAATGTGAAAGAGCATGGCAATGGTGACAGCAGCTGCCACGATGTTCTGAGGTGCTCCGGGAGATGGCACTGGAGTGGCCATCTGGTAGGTTAGGTATTCATTTGTGGAAAAATAACAAAGATAAAGATTAACAAGGACATAAAACTAAAGTGTGGCTTAGATCTGGCTGGCCAATCTCTGCAACTCACTTGTAATAAAAGTCATCTTTGATACTTGTTTATTGGAATATTATTCCAATATTACCGGATAGCACGTGTCTGGGCTCGTCCGGCCCTCGCTGCTCGGCCAAAGGCAGCTGCTGTGATTTTTCACCACAGAGATCCCTCTGGCTAGCTAGGAGTTGCAGCTAGACACTGAGAACAAGCCCAGGCTGGTAGAAACTCAGCTTTACCTCGTTGATAGTCTTTAGGCTAGGTGAAGAACGAAAGGAGTGGATTCTACCGCAGGGTTTAATCCAGAGCTTTATTCCAGGATCATAGATGTCTGAATCTTGGTAACAGCTACAGTAGAATCAAGACCGCATGGTGCCCAGGTCCTTTTAAGCTCAGGAAGAGGGGGAGGGGAGAGGATAGGTGAGCTACCAACCAGGTGGGAGAGGGTGAGTCTCAGGGGACAATGACACTTGGACAGGCCAATGGCCCAGGGCTGAGGGGCATCTTTGAACTTCAGCCAATCACACGACACCCTTACTGGACTGTTAAGTTTGATGGACATCACTTAGGAAGAGAAAGGGGGAGGGGAACAGGAAAGCTATACCTGGGAAAGGACTGGGAGTCTGAAATGGGAGATTGCAACACACTGCAACATCTGACAAGGTCCCTTAATGTGACTGAGCTGTCCCTGTCCCCCCTCCAGCTGAAACACAGTGGCAGCTACCGCTGCAAGGGCTGGGTGAGGTCCTGGTCGTCAGGCTCAGCAGCAGTGACAGTGACAGTGCACGGTGAGCACCCCCATGGCTGGAACTCCCATCTCCTGACAACCTGAAAGCCACTTCCCAGTGCACTCTGAGTCACAGTCCTCACCTCCCCTCCCCTTCCCTGAACTCTTTCTGGTGCCGGTGCTGGAGGGTCCCCCAAGCCCACCAGGGGGGTCCCCCCTGACTCTCAGCTGCCTCAGCACCTCCAAACCCCTGCGGCTCCAAGCTCCCACTTGCACTCCCCCTCCTGTTCTTCTGGGATGGGCAGGTGGTGGAGGGCCCGCAGGGGTCCCAGCAGCTGTTGGTGCCTGCCATGGGGGTCTCCCACTCAGGCAATTACAGCTGCATGTTGCCCTCTCACAGGGGGGCTGTGCAGAAGAGCAGCGCCCGGCTCCACGTCACGGTGCACAGTGAGTGTGGGGATGGGCATGGGGAGCGCCCACAGCCTTCTGGGGTCCCCTGCCTGGGGACCTCCATGTCCCCCAGACACATTTCTTGGGTCTCCTCTCCACTGCCCTCTGTCCCCTCATGTGGGAATTCAGCATATTGCTCCGGATGTCCAGACCTACCGAGAGAACCCTTGGGGGGGCTTGCAGGTCTTGGAATGTTGCCAAAGTGCCTGGTGGCTTGACTTTGATCCCTCTAGGGAAGTGCCACCTGCATATGAGGATATGAGAATCACTGGGGTTTAAATGGTATACAAATAGTATAATTACAGGGTAAAACAAAGGTTTTAAGATTTCGGTACAGGGGGGTTATGGAGGCAAGATGGAGGAATTTGGGCCTACCTCGTGGTTCTTCTTACTTCTTCATGTCTTCCATTTTATGTGTGATGCAGATATTTTTTGATAGGTTCTTGGTGAAGGTACACTTACTAATAAGAATGATAAGTACTGGGGACAAAAGGTAAATAAGATTTACATAGGTTTTGTTATAAAAAGACACGACTGCCTCATGGGCGGTCAGAGTGCCTTTGGCTGCCTTGCTGGTCCGATCCTGGCTGGGTAGAGGGAAAACTTTGTATATAAGAAATAATAAACAACCTTGAAGACCAAAAACCTGAGTGTCCAGCCTCGTCTTTTGAAGCCAGATTGGAGCGAACCCATCTCACGCGTGTCTGGGCAGAGACAGACAACAGCTGAGCCGGACACCCTCACCCCTCTGTGGTGTGACCCCATCCCTGAAATCCCCCATCACATCCATCCCCCCATCCCTATCCCCCCCCACCACCTGCCAGCCCCTCCCTGTGGTCTCAGCCCTGTCTCTGTCCCCACAGTGCCCTGTCACACCCGGTGCATGCAGGTGACCCTGTGACTCTGCGCTGCTTGGTGCAGGTGGGCTCAGCCCCTGTCACCTTCACCTGGCTGCACAACAGGAAGGAGGTGGCTTGGGGTCACCTTCTGGAGTTCAGGGCCACCAATGTGGGACATTCAGGAACTTACCAGTGCATGGCCACCAACCAGGCAGACGGGCACCGCGTGTTCCGGGCACTCAGCCCAGAGCTGGCACTGGAGGTGACACCGCAGGACACAGGGACACACAGAGACACAGGTGGGGAAACACAAGTTCATCAGGGACTGCAGGATCACTGAGGTGATGGGTGACCCTGATGTGTCCCCCTCTCTGTTTCTTGCAGTGGCTGCAGGGGTCGGTGGGGCCTTTTTTTTCCTGCTCCTGCTCGTGGGTGTCATTGTGGACTGGCACCAGTGGCACTGTGTGGGTGGGTGACAATGGGGGGACAGGGGTCCCAGGGTGTGGTAGCGGCCCCCAGAATTGGGCAGTGCTAGAGTAGCACCCAGAGCCCCAAAACTGTGAAAGTGTCTGGGGTTGCTGTAGAGCGTGGGGAGGTGCTGGCGGGTACTGCAGGGATGTTGGGGGTACTTTCTGAGGCCCTTGGGGTGTTTAGGGGGGTCTCTGTCCCTTCTGGGTTTTGGGTTCTTGAGGCGGATTTGGTCGAGAGCACTGGGGATGTTCATGAATTCTGGAAGGGATGCTTGGGGGTCCTGTGAGAAATCGAGGTGACCTCACAGTCACCCCTCCTGTCTTTCCTTTGCAGCTGCCAGGAAGAATCAAGAAAGGTGAGTGGGGGGCTTAAACCAACTCTCCCTTTTTACCCCAACTCCCAAGACCTCCCATTCCCTCCCCCTCATCCCCTTTATTCTCTCAGGGCCCCCTCAGATCCCCTGCCCCCCCTCAAATGAGGGGCAGGTGCTGTACACCCACCTCATGGTCACCAAGAGGGCAGCGGGTGAGTATGGGGGGGACACACGCAGAGGGACACGTCACCCATGAGTCACCCCACCCAGAACCCACAGCCTGTGTCTCTCGCAGCCTCCCCCCGTGCCACCACACTCCAGGATCTCCAGGTGACCTACGCGGAACTGCGGGGACTCCAGGGGCAACCACGGGAACCCGGTGACATCTACGGGAATATGCTGTGACACTGGGGGGAACTGGGGGGCACTGGGGGTCCCCACCCATGGGCACCCACTCATGTGTGTGCTGCTGCTAAAAACTGCCCCTCTCCCTCCTCATGGGGGCACAAGGATCGCAAAGGGCTGAGAGAAGAACAATTTCCTGCAACAGCAATGAGAGAGAATAAAACCAACAACAGCAACAAGGTTCAGAGTCCAAAGGGTCACAAAAGGAACAATTTCCAGGGAAAGCCCAGAAAAAGAAACCATCCCCAGATGTTTCCCCCAGTACATTTCATCCACCAGAGGAACCTGGCAGTGCCCTCGATCTTTCTTTGCTCTGATGGCCACAGCAGCCTTGAGGAGGCTCTGGATCCTCCTGTCCCTTGTCCCAAACCCCTCCTCTGCCGTGTTCCCCACACAAAGATGTCACAAAGGCCCTGTGGGTGTTTCAGAGCTTCCGCCTTTGCCAGGGCAGTCAGAATCAGGCCATGGCACAGGGCTGGGTGTCAGAGACAGGAAACGTTTGATGTCTGGAGACATTTGGAACACCTGTGTGTGGCAGGGGTGGGTCAGGCCTTGCTTTATGTGAGACTGGGCCCCATCTGTCCATCAGTCTGTCAGCCGTGGCACACTGGGGACAGTGTGACACTCTGCCAAAGCCAGCTCCTGAGTGGCCGGGTGACCAGAAGTGCCAGCTGGGGAGAGGGCCCTTGGTGGCCCAACAGGGTTCAAAGGAAGAGCATGAGGTGGCGAAGTCACTGACCCTATCTCCTCTTGGGGTGTCTGCTCCATCCATGCTGGAACACAGTATTTGGCAACTCATTGAAATGAGAAATATCTGCCAAGGAATGTGGGAACGTTTCTGGAATGGAAAGAAGACCCATGCCTAAAACATTTTTTCATTTCAAAGATGATGGAGCTTTCCAGGCAGAAGTTCAGGAAAAGGAATAACAGCTCTTTACTGGGAAATTTATAAACCAGGAAAGAACAAACAACACAAAACCAGAACTTTCCCTCCCTCCCGCTCTGTGCTGTTGGTTTTTGTGGCAGTTATAACCGTGGCCAGCAGGGGGTGCTGCAAGGAGCACTCCCGACCAGCAGGGGGCGCCCCAGTCGAGCTCCATCCCCTTAGGGGCCATGGCGACCTGGGACCAGAGGGAGGAGGGGAAATCGCTCCTTTTGCAAACTCACGGGCACCAATCGGTCCCGGCACCACCACTGGCAGTGGGTATAAGCCGCCAAGGCAGCAGGTTGGATCCCAGTGCCCATTGGAAGCGTAGCAGCTTCCCAGGGCCAGGCACACACCCTGTCCATCACCCACGACCGCTGTCCATGATCCCCAATGGTAGGAAGGCAACGCCTGACCACAGGCAGGTCTCGGGTCCACAACAGCACCTCTGTTGGCTTTACACCACAATTCCTGCAAACCCTCAGCCTTTCACTCAGGTGAGGAGGACAGGGATGCAGCAGCTTTGGGGACACTTGGAATCCAGACTGGTTCACTCCCCAGAGCTCCACGACAGCAATGGGGCAGATCCACTGCTTGATATTTCCACACTTTTCCCTCTTATTTGGCAGCTATAGTCTGAAACCAAACCTTTTTTCCATGAGGTTCCAGAAGGCTGCAGCTTTTTGTTTAAGAAGGAGGGTCCAGGTCAAGTTGTTGAGCAGATTGATGTGGGATTTGCAGTAGTTCTGTGTCGGGACGAAGGGAGACCGGACATCATTTGATCATCTTTGTCTCGATTTATTAGGCGAATACAGCAGGTTAAATACATTTCTTAATAAGCTTCATACATATTGCAAAAGCTGAGCTCAGGATTGGTTAGTTTACTTATCATCTAGTTACACCTACTTTTACATTCTTCTAGGTTTTTATTGTAAACTATTGAAACTGATCTCACTATTCTGGCAAGGTGCTATCCTCCTACATCCTCATGTTGCAGCAAGGTCGCTGTGACCTAGCTTTACCATTGGACACTGACTGATGACTGTTAGGCCTGTATACGTGCTCTCTGCCAGCTAGTCCTCTCTGCTATGTCCCTTACTTGCAAGCCAGTCTTGTACAAAATCCTTCCACATTTCCCCCGTTTTCTTTTTAGACAAGCAAGGTTTGATTAAATGCAGCAGATATCATCTTTTGTACTATATTTTGCAAGCATATACAAAGACAAGGCAAAATTAACACTACTAACAAAGCTATAATGCCTACTATAATACCAGCTTTAGCAGTAGCACGTAGCCAGGACCCCAGGCCCAAAGATTTAAGCCAACTATCAAGACCAAGGCCTGATTCTACCTGCAAGTTCCCAGTCAGCCTCCGCAACTCAGAGAACTGGGCGTGGATAGACTGAGAATGGTCAGAAAGGTTCATACAACACATGCCTTCAAATTCTTCACAACCATGGCCTTGTGCAAGCAAAAGAAAATCAATTGCAGCTCTATTTTGAAGCGTTGCATGGTGAATAGAATCAACATTAAGCAAAAGGCTAGAAAGTGCCATAGAAGTAGCATTGGTTTGTTTTGCAAGCCAGCATCCTAACCTATTTAAGGTGGCATGGGCACCTGCAGCTGACACCCCTGGAGCTAGAAAGGATGCTGCAATTATGGCCCCTGAGGACCAAAACTTTACATCATCTTTACAGTCAGCAGTAAATGCGTGGGCCATTCTTTTACCTCTATGATGGTGGCGGCTCATATTCAATATCATGGAGGTGTTTGGTGTAAGTAGAGACAGCTGTCTAATTGTACATAGCGCCCCTGGCAGCATAGATGGGATACCAGGCCAGGCACGGTCTCCACATATTAAGAAGTAACTTGCTGGCAATTGAATAGGGTCATTTGATGAGATTGACACTTCTTTTGTAGCATAATTGCACCAGGTGGTTGCATTATGATATTTGTATCATAGAGAAAGAAATGTTTTTAAATGAAATTAGTACATTTTAATGGTAGGCTTCACTTAGCAAACTACTTGGTGTAAAGCAAAAATGTGTGCTCAGAAGCCTCAGACTGACAGTGATTCTTGCTTTAGTGTTTTTTGTTTGTTTTTAAACTCTTAATGGAAAGGTACATTTGTAAAAAAGTCATTTGTTGCAATTCCACTTGTTATTGAGCTGTCTGCTACTGTTGCTTCATATGCAGATACAGATATCACATATAGGTCTTATAATATTCATCTGCAAAGTATGTAAAGTAGTCTAGTAGTCTTTTCACTTTCTCTCCCCCCCTTTATTTTTTTTTTTTTAATGTCATATGAAAATTACTAAAGATGTTTTCTATAGTCACCTATAAAATACCAGATGTTAGTACAAATTATATAAACTTCTATTTGCAAATATTTTGAATAGCCTCTAAAATACCAGAAATCACCAGAAACCACAAGCATCATTTATCAGTACAAAGCTATAATAGTTTTGTTCCCCCTTTTAAAGGCAATTGCTCAACCCACACCCGGTCCTCTGTTCTCCACTAGGAAAGTCCATGCAATGGCAGTCCTTATAAAGATGTCTCAATTGTGCTCACAGGTCACAGCTTAGCGAGGCGTGGACACCCTCAGGGAATGGTGTTGCAGAAACTGCACAGGTGACAGTCTTTCCTCTATAAGAATTTTCAGCAGAGGGGATGTCTGTGCAAGTGAGTCTTCTTACTCTTGCTACTGTAGCATTTCTTGCATGGGTGGGCTACTAAGGTGGCCACTCCTGTGTCCTTATAATGCTGACGTCTGCGCCGGTGTCCAAGAGCGCAGTCAGAGTGATGGTGTGACCCCGATACTGAATGTCAATTGTCCCCTAGGACGATGCTTTAAGTCCACTGTTAACAAAGTCACTGTTCCTGTAGCCAAAACTACTCTCACCACGTTGCTGCTTGCCAAGTGGTAAACTTCTTCCGGTTAACTGAGGCAAGGGAGTAATTCGTGATCCAGCCGGAATGAACAACGGCAGAAATGACGTTTGTGCCATTATTTGTATTTCTCTTGTATAATCAGCATCAATAAGTCCAACAAGAATAGTAAGTCCCACCATGCTGGCAGACGAGCATCCAATCTATAAAGCCCCCACTGATTGTCCACTTGCTGTAACAGGACTTTTAATCTCTGTGGGAATACGTTGAGGTTTGCAGTCTCTTAAGGTACAGTCCACTGAGGTTGCTAAATCCAAGCCGAGGCCCCTGCTGGTTGCAGGGCGGAGGGAGGAGGCACTTGTGCTGGGAAGGCGCTCGGATTCTGGGTAGCTAGTTGTGTCGACTAGTGGGGCGACTCGTCCCACTCGGCTTCCCGAGACGCGACGGCAGGGTGACTCTGTGTGTGTTGGACTGACAGCGCCAGCACCGGAACTAGTTCATATAGCCAGCGATTCTAAAGCAGAGTTGTGATGGTCTTTTCTCTGAGGCCGATTTACGGACACTTGCAAGGTAGCAAGGGCAGCTGACATCTGATTCTGCATGGCCTACGCCTGTCCCTTTAAACTACCTAACAGTGCTGGGTGCATATATTCAGGGACCCCTGCTGTCTGAATAGCATTCGCCACTCTGTCAATAAACAACCCAAATGGCTCTTCTCTACCTTGTTGAATTCACATCTATGAGGGAATACCCCCTGGAGATTTTACCCTGTTGAGCCCCACCCGGGCTAACTGCATAGCTTCCCTTAGCTTCTCAGGACTGATTAACGCTTGTGCCTACCCCCGCTACAAGCCACGCGGCGCGGAGGGAGCGGGGGGGGGGGGGGGGGAGAGGAACCGACCGAAGGGGAGAGCGGTGGCACGGAGGGAGCGGGGGGAGAGGAATCTCCCGTGGCAAGCAAGGTCGCGGAGGGAGCGGGAGGGGGAGAGGTATCCGACGCAGCAGCAGAGACGCAGAGAGAGCGGGGTGAGAGTGAGAGGTACCGGCCGGCGCGGAGGGAGCAGGAGGAGGAGAGGTATCTGACGCGGCAGCAGAGACACAGAGAGAGCAAGGGGAGAGGTACCGGTGCGGAGGGAGCGGGGGGAGGATGCAATCCCCCACTGCAGCAGAGAGCTTGTTTTACGACATTAGCAACTATCTGCTACATTTTAAACAACTTTTTTACAGCTTTACAATCATCTAGCACCGGCACCCATAATCTAAACCTACGCCACTCCATAAGCAAGCAATCTTAGAAGTTTTGCTAGAGCAATTCCTTTTTTAAATTAACGCCTTTAACACTACATTTTTCTAAAAAGGCTGTAAATAAATCATACGCCACTTGCCTATCCATAATTAGACGTCAGCGCTGTTGCAGGCTCCAGGCTTCGGTGACGCGTATGGCCTGACCCACCTATGTGGCATTCAGGGGCACACTCCCATTTCTCAGTTTTCTCTCGGTGCCGTCCTGGCTGCTTCCGGACCCAACTCTACCTCGCCCAACCGTGGCGCGTCCTCCCCCGTTTTCTTTTCAGCGACGAGGGCGACGTCGGGGTCACCATTTGTCGGGACGAAGGGAGACTGGACATCATTTGATCATCTTTGTCTCGATTTATTAGGCGAATACAGCAGGTTAAATACATTTCTTAATAAGCTTCCTGCATATTGCAAAAGCTGAGCTCAGGATTGGTTAGTTTACTTATCATCTAGTTACACCTACTTCTACATTCTTCTAAGTTTTTATTGTAAACTATTGAAACTGATCTCACTATTCTGGCAAGGTGCTATCCTCCTACATCCTCATGTTGCAGCAAGGTCACAGTGACCTTGCTTTACCATTGGTCACTAACTGATGACTGTTAGGCCTGTATACGTGCTCTCTGTCAGCTAGTCCTCCCTGCTATGTCCCTTACTTGCAAACCAGTCCTGCACAAAATCCTTCCACAATGTGTCAGGGTTACCTGTTTGTCTGGTTTACCTCTTGTGATGTCCATGGCCCAATAAACTTCTGGGTTGCCTGTGGAACCAAAGCTTCCTGTTCCCCACTCCTTGTCACCTGTACAGGGGGCACAAGACTTAAAAGGAACAAACTGAGCAATTTGTGAACCTTTTGGAATAGAAACAGGAGGGAAAAATGTTCTAACCATAATTTTAACAGCCCCTTGATAGTCCGCATCAATAACCCCAGGGATTATATCCAATCCCTTTTTACTGGCAGATGATCTCCCTAACAGAAAAGCACTAAGCCCACCCGCCAAGGGTCCTTTTACATTGGTGTCTATCAGGTGTACAGCAGAGTCCGTGATGGTGACGTCTCCTGCTGTTTCCACGTCCACTCCAGCACTGCCACCTGTTGACAATCTGAGTGAGTAAAGTCCTCCTCCTCCTCCATGGTGGGAGGCTGAGCTATCCAGGCAGCTCTCCTTACTTGTTTTGCATGCGAGGAGAGAACGCGTTGGCAAGGCCATTTTCCTGGAACAGACATTCTTTAGTACTGTGGTTATCTTTTCTGCAGATAGAACAAAATTTTTTCATAGCTGCAAAGCGGCACTGACTCCTAACATGTCCGATTTTACCCCATCCAAAGCACTTAATGTTCTTTCCATCTGCTTTCTTTTCCAGTTTAGAAAGCAGTGGTTTTACTGCATCCTGTACTGCAGCAGCTACATAGGCTGCTCTTTGCCTTTCTGTAATTCTAGCCATCAGTTCCAGCATTTCTGTAACATCAGCTCCCTTCTTTAGTGCACCCAAAATCTGCCGAGTTTTATCATTAGCATTGTCAAAAGCCAGCATATTAAACAATTGCATCTTTGTGTCTGAATCCAAATTCAGATGATCTTAAATAGCTTCATGCAATCTGTCTACAAATTTATCAAGGTCTAAAAATTTATTTTCTGTTCAGCAAATTTGTGTAAAAGACTTGGTGTGTAACCCATCTGGAAGTGCAAGAATAGCATTATAGGCTAGTTGTTGGCTCATCTATAAAACTTCATCACTGCTCCTAGCCTGGGCAGAGGCAGAAGCCCATGGTCCTTTGCCGAGTAACTGTTGTGCTGTTAGACCACACAGAGGATCAACCTGCACCCAAGGTTTTGCTGCTTCCTGGGCACACTTTTCCTCCCAGCTTTAATGGAACATCATCTGCTGGTGTGGTGGCATTGTAAGTCTTTTTAGGGTATGCACATCAGCTGGAATAAATGTGTTAGAGGAAAAAAACATAGTGCAGCAGTGACTGTGCAAGTTGGGACTTTAAACCAAATTGTGAAATTGCACCTCTTAACCTCTCTAAAATCTTCCAATCAAAAGGCTTCCAAACTCTACCTGCAGCATTAGTTACTACAGGAAAAGCCTGTATATCATTTGTGAGAAAAGTCTCTTCTACAATCACTTCAGTAATAACACCCTTCCACTTTTGTTTCTGAGCTGCTTCTATTTCAGGGTCACATTCCAATTCTGATTCCACATTCTTTACAGCATGAGAGGGAGGATTTCATCTAACCGGCTCAGATGCTTGCTCAGAGACAAAATGAGAGGGAGGTAACCGCTTTCCTGATTGCCTGTCCGAACCCAAAATCATCGGTAGATCCATTTTTTAAAAAGAATAGTCTCTTTTGGAGACAACTGAATCCTTTTGTTGAATTACCAATTTTTGCTAATTGTCCACTAAAGATTTTAAATTGTCTTCAATAGAAGCATTATTCATACTAACATCTCCTTCCTTATCCTTTACAGCACATTTAGTCTCTAAGTTACTGTTATCAGCAATTTTTTCACTGTGAGTACAATTGTCCTTTGTTCTGCAGACTAACAAGCCCAAAGAGGTTTTTTCACTGTGAGTGCTAGTGTCCTTCGGCCTGCAGACTAACACCTCTGAAGAGGCAGCAGCTTCCTCTTTCTCACTAGGAGCTGGAGGAGCAGTTGGTGCAATGCTCGATTCTGAGCTGATGGGTTGCGGGCTGTGTGAAGGAATATCTAAGATTGTAGAAAACAATTGCTAAACTGAAGCTACCGGAAATGCCTGAGACTTATCTGACTCAGAGGCAAGGGCAGCACAAGCTGCTGCAGCAGCTTTCCTCTCTGCCTTTAAGGCCTATAAAACTTCCATGATGGTTTTCCACAAAGTAGCATACTTAGATGCCTCTTTTGCCTCATTCCCCCGGATGCAATGCAGTCCCACAACCTTTGCCCCACAGCTTCCCATGTCGAAATCTCAAAAGCAGCCTGTGCTCCTGCTATGAGATTATGTTCCCAAGCCCAGTGTAACAGTCCCTTCAAATTGCAAGCATCATACTCATGTTCTCTCTTAGAGAGGATATGTTGGAGGAGTTTCTGAACACCTTCGCTTTCATGTTCAGACCCTATCTCCTCCCTGGCCGCTCACCTTGATCAGGGCGAGATTCAAGTTGTCTACGACTGGAGCTCCAGTAACCTTTTCCTCTCACCGGGGCAGTGAGGATACTTTCGACCGGCTTCTCCGCTCCTCGAAGGCTGGCTCCGATCCTCTGCACAGCAGCCAAATTGCCGTCCTCAAGTCCCTCTCAGGGTTGCCTGCGTTCTCCACCAGAAATGCGTGGTGCAGAGGCTCAGGGACATCACACCATAACCAATATGATCCAGTGAAGCCAAATTTGTTATCCCTAAAAAGACTATATTTATAATAATTCCCTACTGTCCACGTGTCTCTAGCTAATACATGATTGGTTATCCTAACTGTTCATGCGTCTAAGATAGGATGCGGACTGGATCATCTAATTTTCCATGTGTCTGGCTGTGGTTTTCCGTCCCACCCATGAACTTTCTTCTTTCTTACTTTCCCAAGCTCACTGACAAACTTGCTGAGTCCTGATTACTCTTCTTCTTGTATTTTTTCAAGGATATACTGACCCCATTTTCTGAATATGCCCATTATTGTTTGTGAACGTGTCCATTGTCCATTATCCCAAGCAGGCTGGATTGTGCATGTCTTGGTTTAGAAAGACAGGTGCCTGTTAAAGGAGACAGGGGCCTCCCCTGAAATGGAGAATGCAAACCCTCCCCACCCCTCCGAACTGGTATGAATAAGGGGCTCTCAGGCAAAAAATATGGGAGCAGGAAATAACAGTTCTTTAATAGGGAAAGGGAAAAAAACAATATAAAAGAAAAAAAAATAAAAATACAACAATGCAATACACCAGAACAACACTGTCAGAGTCAGAACACAACCTGACACCCTGTGGGTCAGGGTGTTGGTAGCAGTCCGGTTGGAAAAGGGGCTGCAGTCCTCCTGGAGTGTCAGGCGTGGTTCTGTTGGAGCAGGGGAGTCCTGTAGGAAAGGGGTGTCTTCTTCCTCCGCAGATCCGTGGAAGTAGAAGCAGCTGCTGTTCCTCTGGGTAGTCCAGTGGAGCAAAGGCTGTCTTAGTGTCAGAACCTTGCAGGTTATACCTGCATGGCACTGCTTGGCTCCTCCCTCTGGGCGGAGCATCTCACAATGGGTTGCTATAGTTCTTATCACTCATGTGGTGACATTCAATAGCCCCTTATCAGCAGATGCCCCTTGTTGATTATGATCACTCGGGAAGAGAGATAAGGAGCAATGCCTGCTTGACACCAGACAACTGCCATACAGATGGCAATAGAATACATCTTGCCTTGCAATCTGGAACAGTGCATCGGCTGAATATGGCCATTGTCCTGCAAAAATTCCTTTATCTGCAAAAAATCCTCGACACCTCTGCACACAGCCCAGGGAAGGTGCCCTGGCCACCTGCATAGAGCCACAGACAAGTGTCAGACACAGTTACAGAGCTTTGCCCAGAGCTGACAGGGGGAATTAATTTAAGGGAAAAAAAAGAAACCCAACAGAAAACCCCCAAAAACCCAACAAAACCCAAAGAAAACCAAATTAAAAACAAACAAAAAAAACCCCAAAAACCACCACCCAACAAAAACAAATAAAAACAACAACAAAAACAAACAAAACCAAAAAATGAACAAAAAACCAAACATACCAAACCAAGCAATAAAAACACAAAACAAGAAAAAGAGAACTCCCCCACAGCAGAGATGATCCATCCTTCAGTTGTAACACCTGCACTCACACAAGACCTGGGGCTGCAAAAAAATTAGAATTCATTGGGCACATATGCAGGGAAAGCAGGTTTAGGACAGGCTTTCAGCAGAACTGTTCTCAGCTGAGCCAAAAAGGCCCCTCTGGCAGCTGCAGGGCCATTGGAAATGCAGAGCCTCAGCCCACAGGGCAGAAAAGGGCTCTGAGTTCCTCTCCCCTGACACTAAACCCTGTTCCCAGGCTGCTTCACACACAGGATTCTGCTGGAGGACGGCACAAAGCTGAGAGTGGGCTCTGGCTTCTCCATGTTTTGTGTCCTAAAGCTGCCTGGGAGAAGAAATTTCGGGTCAGCTCCTCTGGCACAATCCCTGCTGGCCTGGGGAAGGGCTTTGTGTGCCGAGGCTTTGCTGCAGGCAAGGAAAGCTCCTGGCTCAGGGTCACCTTTGCTGCTCAGCCAGAGCCCCGAGTGCCACAGCACCAGCCGAGAATGGCAGCGGCACCACGGGCTGGCACACGAGGGGGAGATTTCCCCCTCGAGAGAGGCTCATATCCCTTTTTGCATTCAGGCAGCTGCAGATCCCTCAGCTTTGGCTGCACAGCAGCTGGCAATGCAAGTGCAGGAGCTCTGTCCATGGCCAGCCCCAGCAGGTGACAGCAAGGACGGGGCCCTGGCAGCATCGGGACATTTGCAGGGAGCGCCTTCAGCAAGCGCTGGGGGCCGGGACTGTGTGCAGAAAACGCCCTGGGGGTCTCTGCAGCGAGGGAAAGGGAACAAAGTTTCAGTTGTGGCCTCGCCGGGGAGCACCAAAATCGATTGTTTTCCATTGCCGGCTGTTCCAGGAGCCCCAGAGGAGAGCCCGGGGGTTGCCCAGGAATGGAGAGCGGGGACTGTGCAGGAGGCGGGAGCAGCGAGAGAGGCCGGGCTGAAGGTGCGGGGCGGGCACGGGCTGGGAGGGGGCCCAGCCCGGGGGTCCCGCAGAGCCTCCCTGCTCCAGAGCCGCAGCTGCGAGCGCGGGGCAGCTGCCGGGATCGGAGTGCCAGGGACGGGCCGCAGGTGGGGGCTCCAAGGGGCTCGGCCGGAGCAGCTTTTTGTCCCGGGGCACCGGGGGCATTGCCGCGGGTTGGGGTGCCTGGGAAGGCGCAGCAGGACAGGGTGGCAGTGGTTGGTTTGTGGATTTGTTGTTGGATGTTTTATTGGCGGCCCCGGGCGGGCTGTGGGAGCCGGGAGCGGCCGGGCGGGCCCGGAGCCGCCCCTCGGGCCGGGAGCCCCGGGCAGAGCTCTGTGCTCGGGGCCGAGGCCCGGGCGGCCCGGGCAGCGCTCGGCGGCCCGTGGGCCCCCGGCGCAGGCGGGTCCGTGTGGCCGAGCCGGCCCAGCCGTGTCCGCAGCGGGCTCCGAGGGGAGCGGCCCGGCCCGGCCGTGGCCGTGCGGGGCCTGCCGGGGCTCGGGGGGCCGGGCCGGGCAAAGGCTGAGCGAGAGCGGGGGAAGCGCTGGCACAGAGGCCCCGGGCTCGCCGTGCCCCCCTGGCCACGCAGCCGGGCTCGGGGGCCGCCTCGCTCGGAGCCAGCCCCGGCTGCGGGGGTCCCCGGGGCTCCCTGGGCATGGGGCGGCGGGGGCTGCCGGAGCTCTGTGCCCGGGGCTGGGCGCGGCTGCCGGGGCAGCGGAGGATGCAGGGTCCCCCCGCGCTGGGGCTGCCTCTGCCCGGCCCAGGAGCTGCACTGTCAGCCCAGAGCCACGTGGGGATCGCCCGGCACCGGCAGGGCTGGCAGGGAAACCGGCAATGGGGGAGCAGAAACGGGAAATACGAGAGCTCCAGAAGCCTGGACATGTTGGGAGCATGGGCAAGGGGGACCCATGGATACCCCAGGACCCTGAAACGGGGACTGCAGACAGTGCTGACCCCTGGAACGCCTGGAATGCCAAAGTGGTGAGCCCAGAGAAGGGGAACCTGCGGGATTGCCAGGAGCCCCAGCAGTCCAGAGAGGTGAACGCCAATACAAACTTGGCTCGGAGGAACCCAGACAGGGGCATCTCCAGGAGCCCAAAGTGGAGAGACCAGAGAGGGGAAACTCAGGCTTGGGTGGTTTTGCTGCATCTTGGTCATTTGTGTATTTTGGGGGCTGAAACTTGGTGTTTTGGAGGTTTATATGGGTAGGAGATTCCCGGTGACTCCTAGAGATGGACTTGGGCAGTAGGAACCCGCTAACCCAATGTGCTCATACAGTGTATTTTTCCCCAGAGCAGGATTTCTCTTTCCCAAACCTTGGCTGGATGGAGAAGGAGGCTGCAAGGAAGAGGAAGATGTCCTGGGACACCGAGGCAGATGAGGAGGAAGTCACTGCCCCTTTGCCCCTCTCTCCTGCTCCATCTCCCAGCCCAGCATGGCCCCTGGCTGCAGGACAATCCTGCTGCCAATGCCGTCCTGCCGTGGACACACTGGGAGGATCTCCTTCCCTGTGGCATGGAGTCAAAGCCATCCTCTCCTTGTCCTTCCTCCCCAGACTAGGAGCTGAAGATGGAGACCAGGCAGGACAAATCCCCATGGTATAATCTCATGGAAGAGGCTGTTTTGAGCAACTCAACAGCACAGGAATTGAACAGGGAGGAAAATCCCCAGAGATCCCACAGGAGGAGGGGCTGCAAACCCAGCCCAGGGTGCCCTGAGGAGCAGGGAAGGAAAGATCCACCCTGTGCCAGGAAGGTGGACAGAGGTTCAGGCAGAGCTCAGAGCTGGTGATCTGTGGAGCAGCTTCAAGCTGGGGAGAAGCCCTGCAAGTACTTGGAGAGTGGGAAGAGCTTCAGGCAGAGCAACAGCCTGATCTGCCACCAGATGATCCACTTTGGAATGGCCCTAAGAGTGTGGGGAGTGTGGTAAGGGCTTCAGCTGCAGCTGCACCCTCGTCATCCACCAAATGATCCACACTGGGGAGAGGCCCTACGAGTGTCCTGAGTGTCAGAAGAGGTTTCAGACCAGCTCCACTCTCCTCCTGCACCAGCAGATTCACAGGGAGGAGAGACCCTCCTGCTGCCCCAGCTGCAGGAATGGCTTCAAGCACAACTCCACCCTTGTCATCCCCCAGGGCATCCACACTGGGGAGAGGCCCTGGGAGTGTCCCCTGTGTGGGAAGAGCTTCTCAGACAGCTCTAACTTCAGTAATCACCAACGGAGGCAGCGGTAAGGGAAGCCCTGCAAGTGCCCCAGCTGCAGGAAGAGCTTCATGCACTGCTCCAACTCCATCCCCCACTGGAGGACCCATGTTGGTCAGAGCTTTTCAGACCCACGTTCCCAGTGATCTGAGTTGGGAAGACACTTGGCTAGTTATCCTTTTGTTTTGGCCCTAATTTTCTTTTGAGTTATCGTCATCCCTTAAAACAGACAAAACTGGGGGAAAACTCAACAAATTCATTGAGGGCATCTAAAGCCTCACTTTTTCCTAGTGTTTCAGGGGAATCTGGGATTCAGGGAGAAACCTGGGGAGTTTGGGGATATATGATGTAGTTGTCTCCCTTTGTTGGCACTGAAAGAGATGAGAGGGTTCAATGCCACTGAAAACTACTCAATCCCAGCCCAAAATTCCTCAATTCCACAGCTCCTCAGGATGGAATGGGGTTGGAAGGGGATTGGGTGAATTGTGCTGCAAATCAGGAGGGGTGAGATGGGCATGGGGTGGGGCAGGATGGGTGGGATGCGGTTGGGGTGGTGTGAAATGGAGGAAATAGGTCTTGGGAAGGGGGTCTTGATGTCCAGCAGGGGTGGGATGGGTTGGGGTTGGGACTGGGGAGGTGGGGTGGAGTCTGGAACGAGACAGCCGAAGTTTGGGGGTGATGAAGGGAGGGGGAGCCCGTTACTGAATGAGTTTTTGAATATGAAAATGATGACATGTCCCACAGCCCCGGAGCTCAGAGCAGCTGAGATGGTGCTGGATCCAAGGCCAACTGTGGATCTCTCCCTCTCACTCTTCTGATTGCCTCTTCTCAAAATCCACACCTTCTCTGGGCAAACTGTTCCATGACAGTCTTTTTTCTGAATCCCTACCTAAACCTACTCTCTTTCCATTTGGATCCATTCTCCCTTGTCCTGTCCCTGCCTGCCCTCGTACAAAGTCCCTGTCCTGCTTTCTTGTAGGTTGCCCTCAGGTACTGGAAGGCCACAGTTGAATCAAGGCTCGGTCTCTTTCCCATGCTGAAGAAGCCGAGCTGTGTCAGCCATTCCTTGCAGGAGAGGAGCTGCAGCCCTCACATCATCTCAGTGTCCCTCCTGGGCCCTGGTGCTGCGTGTCCACGTCCTTGCCGTCCGTGCCGGGGAGCCCGGCAGAGCCGGAGGCAGCACTGCAGGTGCAGGGTCAGCAGCAGGGAGGAGACACGGCCCTGGCAGCAGCTCCAGGAGCAGCGATTGGCAATGGGCTGCACGCACTGCAGAGAGCCGGGGCCCTTGTGCCTGCCCTTGTGCCCAGGGCGCCTCTTCCCGCCGCTCGCCCGCCCGCCTGGGGAAAATGCCCCCTGTGCCGCCCCTCAGTGCCGCCCCTCGCCGCTGCCCCAGGGGCTCCCCGGCCCCAGCTGGAGAGCCCCAGACCTCAGCCTCACCCTGCTCAGCCCAAGGCCCTGGAAAAGCAGATTAAAGCACCCAGCCAGAAAGTGCCCTAGGATTCCAAGGTCAGTCTTTTCTCTACAGTATGGGTTTGGTATCAGAGCCTGCATGGGATTTTAAAATCTTTAGGAGAAAAGAGCATGAACAAGTTGTGCTTTGGCAGTACATCAAGGCTTTGAGGGAGAGGGTTTGTTTACTCACTCACAGGGATGCACAGAAAGTTTTGAAATGGTAACAGTAATCCAAACCCATTAGAAATTGGAAAGAAAACCTGAGGGACTGGCAGCTAGCGCCTCAGAAACAGGTGGCTTTTGCTTCAGTCTTCTACCTGAGAGCTTCCTGGGCAGGGGCAATTCTACCAATTGCATCAGCATGGCCATGGCTAGAAAGGGCAGTGAGCAGATGGATTTAGCTTCTCCTGCCAGCCCCTGAAATGACAGGTTTCATTTGCGTGTACTGAGGATTCCGTTTCAGACTCTGAACTGGCGCAGCTGCTCCTTGGTGCTGCTCGTACGCACGTACAGTGGTGCTGCAGCAGCTGTCCCGCACACAGGGAGGGCTCTGGAGCCTCCCCGGGGCCACCAAGGAGCAGAGGAGGGAACGTGCCTGGGATCTGCCTCTCTGTGCCGAGCGCTGGCGACTGGAGTCACCCGACCTTGTTCTAAGGCTGGGACCAAGTTCCTGTCACTGTCTGCTCTGAGAGCGTTCCCAAATTCAAACCCAGACACTTCTGCTAGGCAGAAGCACGGGTTCAAACATGGATTTTACCAGAAAAGGAAAGACCCCTGAAGGAAAAGGTGAGGGTAGAAAGATGCTGAAAGGCTGAAGCCAAATGGAAAATAACCCCCCCAGATTTCAGAGAAAACTGGTCCATGGTGGTCAGTGCTGGCTCTGGGTCAGAGTAGGTGGCTGACAGCTACAGGTGATCCCACAAGGACACCCATGGCATCACAACATTCTATCATTAGTTTACTCTGCTTTCTCCCTTTTGACAGTAGCCAGATCACTCATACTGTCAGCCAGGACAGGGACTGTGGCCACAGCTGACTGCAGATTAGACCTGGTCATGAGATGCAAGTCCTGTTGCTTTCTTTGCCATCAATGTTGGGTCTCACTACAGATAAATCTCCCATTCTTCCTTTGCTTTCTGATCGGGTCTGACCCTGAGGATGGTATTATAATGCTACAGACATACCAATAAGGCCTGCCTGCTTCCTGAGATGTCTTTGTGGTTTCCAGAAATAACAAACAGCTGTGTGGCTTTTTCCAGTGGATTCACAGGCCAGCCTCAAGAGGGAATCTTTTTGTCCCCTCTGGTCATTAGAGCCTTCCACCTTTCAGCCTTGCTAACTCAATCCTACTCAGAGGAATTGAATGCAGGCTAGTTCCATGACAAATAAAAACAAATAATTTTTTTTAATAATTAAAAATTATTCCCCTTGAGTGCCACACCCAATATATGTGTTAATGATAAAGCGGGAGTTCACCTAATCACTTCTTTCCTTGTGAGCACGGCTCAGCCTCACACAGAGGTGAGGTGGGAGCTGGGCAAATCTCTGGTGGGAGGAAGGGTCTTGTGGCACCCAGGGAGCCTCTGCACATTGCCAGGGAACAGCTGTGCCCTGCATGTGCCCCTGCAATGAGCTGTGCTGCTGCCAGTGCCCCGTGGAGCTGTGGGGCTGCTCAGCTGTGGGACAGGGAGAGGAGCAGGAGGGTGCATGTGCAGCTGAGCCATTCCTGGAGAGCACAGGGCTCTGGGCTCCCTGCTGTCCCAGGGCAGCCCAGAGGCCAGGCTGTTCCTGTGGTAGCTCTGTGGAAATGGCTCAGGGTTTTGCCCTGGCCTGCCTCCAGGTGTCTGCCAGCAGGAGCATGTTTCCCTGTGCAGCTCTTTAGAAGTTTGCAGGAAATGTATCCCATGAAAAATGGAGTTTCAGATGCTTTAGGTTTGCATGGTGGCATCTGTTAAACTTTGTGTCTCCACTTTGCAGGCCTGACTGGCTACCCTCTTGCCAAGAGGTTTTCCCTGGCAAGTCCCTCCACGCTCCTTCCCTCCAAGGCGTTGCCTCCCATCCCGAAGAGCTCTCCTTCTTCCAAGCCAAGCCCAACATGCAGCGGAGAGCAGGAGAATGGGAAAAATGGCAGCGGCTACTGTGAGGAGAGTAGAAAAAACCAGGAGCTGGGTTCAGAGGGAAAAGGATGTAAGGTAAGGAGACCAAGCTAAGTCCAGCATTGTAAATGTTCAGTTTATGTGCTCTTGGCAGAGCTCTGAGACCTTTTCCATGATAGGAACTGACTTTGTCACTGAAGTTTGAACAGGTCCTGATCTGGATCTTTAGCTGGGCCAGAAATGATGGGATATGAAGGAAGGGTGTGCATCTGCCCCTGCTGCCTCCAGCCCCATTCCTGGCCATGGCATGAGGGCCCTGGAGGAACTTGGGCAGGCAGAGACCTTGCAGAGAGCAGCAGGGCAGGGAGCTCTGCTGAACTTCCTAAATGCCAGGGAGCCTGAGACGATGGATGTGTGGGAGCTGGAGAGCAGCCAGCATCCTGAGAGCTGAGCAGCCTCTGGGCTCAAAGGCTGCTGGGGAACTGTAGGAGGGAAAGGCAGCAGCAGAAGAAATGAGGGGCTTGAGAAAAGCAGGTTTGACATCCTGCAGAATGGCTTTGTGGGGACTTGGCTGGAGATCTGCACTGGCAGTTAGGCACCTTAGGGGCAGGGAGAGAATAGTGATCTAAAGGCACTGCCATGCCATCCAAAAGTCCAGTGGAGGCAGTGGCACCTCAGAACATCTTGATGTCAAACATGTGAATGCCAGCTGGGAATGTAGCTAGTCTTGGAAAAAACTGAGCACAAGGGCAGAGGTGGCAAATGTGTGACATGGGCTGTCCCTCTCAACTTCCCTTTCCTAGGTCACCTTTCCTGTCCTAGGCCAAGCTGCTCCATAAGTTTGACTATTCCTGCCATGGCCCATCTAAATGTCTTGAGGTATGAATCGGGGCAAGGCTTGATGCTTGATCTGAGCTCTGTTCTACTCTTTCCAGACTTCCTTGCTCAATTCCAGTGGTGGGGATATGAAGAAGGGGTCACTGGGACCACCTTTGATCCCCCCCATACAGAAGGCAGTGAGTCCCCCTCTTGGCAGTGCTGCAGGGTCTCTGCAAAGCTCTCCACAGCTGGAATTCCAGGAGTCCCAGGAGATGAGGTAAGCCAAGGTGTCTGCTGCTGCAGTGTGCTGTTCACCTCTCTCTTCCCATCTCGTGTGGTTATTTTGCCCAGTCAGGGGTCCCATGTATTTAGGCAAACCTTTGTGCCTTCAGCATTTTGGCCATCTGTGGTGATCCAGCACAAAGTCAAAGCCAACACCAATGTCCCAAGAGCAGAGGTCGTGGTGGGGAAGAAGAGGCAGGGCTTCAAAGCACCTCAAGATAGGGCCTCTGCTGGACATGGCTATTGTTTGACACAGAGCTTGGCCAGCTCTCTGTGACTTCAGCAAGTGAAAGCTTAAGGGTAAGGAATCAGCTCTGCATCCTGGGTTGGGTTTATGTGTTGCATTTCCTCCTTCATCAGAGTGACCATGCTAAGAAAGTTTGCCTCCTTTCGTGGTACACCCATTCCCTCCCTTCTCTTTCTATGTCCTCATATGTTCTTTTGTCCTCCATTTTCTCCAGGCTAACATCCAGCAACAGAGGCAAGGAGAAGAATTCTGAATATGCAGGTAGGTACGGGGCATGTCTGTCTTAAAATGACCATTGTAGTCTTGACTCAGAGGTGACGTTTGAAAACCTTTGTTACAACCCATTCTTTAAAAAATTTCTTTAAATTCCCTTCAGTTCTTTGATGGGCTCAGTGGACTGTCTGAGAGCCCAGTCAGTGGGACTGTGCTGCAGTGGTGCAGTGAAAATTCCTCCAGTGTGAAGTGTTGAGTGGTAGGAACTGGAGTGGTACCTTGGGGCCCTGGAAATGCAGTGCAGGCCAAGGAAACATTCCTCTCCATCCTGCACATGCCTTTTATCTCCCTGCAGCCTTTCTAGTGTCACATTTAGTAGGGAAAAAGAAGGCATTTAGCATGAAATGAGAAATATTCCCATTCCTCCCTCCTGCTTTTGAAGCAGAAAACCTTTCCTTGGGGCAGTTTCTGAGCCGAACCCTTTGAGATCTGAAGGAGATTGATGGACATTGCCTGGTTTTGTATTGGCAGAAATAGGGAAACCTCCTCTGACAGAATGTCCTTATCAATTTCCCAGTTAGGGCAAAAGAGCCTTCCCAATGGATGCATCCTGTGCAGGGTCTGAGTTTGTCATCCTGTGACAGCACAAAGCCAAAGCCACCTGTGGCAGGTTCACGGTGACAAATCTCTTGCCTGGCTCTCTCTGCCTGTGTCAGTGCTGCAGGCTGAGGCTGGGGGAGGAGATGCCTTCTGTCTTGTCCTCCCTCCCTGCCTTGCCTGATCCCTGACAAGTGGAATTGTGCCAGACAAAATGCAGTCTCTGGTGCATCTGGGTCAGCCAATGCTTTCAAGTTGAAAGCCTCAATGACACTTCTGTTGTTCCTTTGCCATCTCTGGGTGTGTAATGATAGGAGAGATGAGATTTGAAGAAATATTTCTGCTGATGCAGAGAAAGGGATCAGATCCCCTGGACCCTTTGCTCAGGGTTAGTTCTGCCAAATCCTGGGTACAGCCCCTTTGGCATGACTCCTTCATTGCTGATGTGCAGGTGGAATGCCTAATGCAGCTAGGGAGAAGTATTGCTCAGTAAGTGAGGTGACATTTTTTCTGGACTAATTCTGGACTAGAAATTACCTAGCTCATTATTCCTTAGCTGTCTCTCTTTTATTACTGTCCCAAGCATTCTACAGGGTGAAGGAATCTAGTTTTAAGATAGGTGTTTCTCTCAAACTGCTTGGCTGCCATATGAATTTATCCTCTGTGAAGCCATGTAAAGAATAAGTTCTCTTAGTTCTAACAGCTCTGTTGGACAGTATTTCAGAATGAGCTCCATTATTCTTCTTGCAATTAGAAAATCAGCCTTTGGTCTAGCTCAAAACTGACCCAGTCTCATACAGTTGAGAAGGAAAATCCTTGGGGAAAACCAATTTTCTAGTGTCAAGAACACAGTTCATGTTTGGGTAACACTCCTGCAACGCTAAGCTCTTCTTTGAATGCCCTCTAAAATATTCCAACTTAGAGAAGAAAATGTTGATCTAAGTGCATCCAGGTATTAGAACCTGGGACTTCTAGGAACCAAAAGATGATGTTTACTACAATCAGCATGAATAAGGGCAGATAAGAATCTCTGTCAAGAGCAATCTCCATCTCTGCCCTTCTCTATCAGACACAGAGGCTCTCCAGCATCCAGGGGCTGAGGCCTTCATCATGCAGCAGGTTTCAGTCTGCTGGCCAACAGAGTCATGTCATGTCTGCTGCCAGTAGCCCATCCCTTGGGAGAGGGTCTAGGCATTGTACCTTGCTGCTCTCAATCACAATGTCTGTGTCTTGAGTGCTCTGCAATCTGGAACCAGTCTTGCCTGTTGCCCAGCATTGTGTTTTTGGGGGCTTGAAGTCTGCCAGAGATTTACACAAACCTTTGCTTCCATTCCCAGGCCTCCCACTGAGCCAGGCCAAGGAGATGGATCATCCCACCAGTCCTGGTCTTACAAGTGACAAAGAGCTGAGGGACAGCTTTGGAAAGGTGAGGGATAAGGACAGGGATGAGCAGACTTCCTTTCCAGTGGCTGTTCAGTGCTTGGCCCAAAATGTCACTGAAAATCATCATCTTCCACTCTTGGGGCATGGAGATTCCCTTGAGAATATATTGGACAGCTATAGAGCAATTGTTTGGCTATTTCCAGTGGTGCCAAGGTCTCTGGTTTAAAGATGGTGCTGAGGTCATGCCAGAAGCATTCTTTATGTGCAAAGGCTATTTTAGAGAAGTTCTGAATGACAGAGCAAGCTGCACATCAGTGAACGTGGGCAAAGTGCATCCTCGGAAGCAGAGAAGCAAAGATTGTAAATGTTGGGTGTAAGGAAGGCTGCAAAAGAAAATGGGAGAGTTTTATTTTTCCTGGTTACCTTTGTGGCTGTATTTCACAGCCCTCTCATTCTCAAGTTTTCTGCTCATTACCATCAGTGTTTCTGCTACTTGTTTTCACATGACTCCTCCTTTTGGTGTCATGGTGTCAGAGACCAAGTCCTTCAGAGTCCTTCAGAGCTGAGTCCTTCAGAAGCCAGGAAGTGAGTAACAGCTGCAATTCGTGGCCATGAGTGTTAAGCAACAGCTCATTCCCTCTCCTTGCTGGGTATTGCACATGGTTTTTACTCTCCTGCCATGGCCTGTAGGAACTGAACTGCCTGCTCACTGGCCATGCCAGCTCTTCCTCTGTCTTGGAGCACTCCTATGACTTTCATGCTTCAAGCAGGGCTTCCTGACATAGGTTGCAGTTGCAGCAGTGGAAGGTTGTGGCACTGAAGTGTTCCACCTCACTGTGTAATTGCCAAGGTGAGGATGGGAAACACTCCTCTGAAACCATTGGAATGTGGATGGAGCTACATTGAAGCCTATGGCAATCTGTGGACTCTGTGCTCCTGATGAGATGTTGTGTGTGGTTTGTGTATCTGTGCTTACAGTCTGTGATGTATTTCCATTGCACCTAGATCCGTGCTGCATTGTGCATGTTGGCTCAAAAGAACTGAGGGCGGAAGGAGGCAGAGCTTTTGGAGAGAGAGATGAAGAGAAGGAGACAAAGGAAAACATCCTTGCTAGTTATTCCTGAGACAGTGGAGCCTGGGGATGCAGCTGAAGCAAGTAAGTGGTGGCTACACTTGTGGTGGTCCTTTTTGACCACTTGCTTGCCCTTTGCACAGTGTTGCAATCAGAGTGGAGAGCTGTTCAGTGGAAGGTTGTTTGGGATTTAATTCTGTTTCCCAAAGAAAAATACAGAGGCATGAAGTGTCTTGCCCATGGCCTCAGTGAGTCAGTAACAGAATATCAGCTTCCCCCCTTCACCTCTAAAGTCTTTCAGAGTAGAAAATTCTGTCTTGCAAAGTACACTGGAGCTTCAGACTCTCTCCTGGAGAGCAGCCTCCAGGGAAGGTGAGTCCAAAAGAATTCTTTTCAACCAGGGTGCAACCTGGAAGAAACAAAATTCAGCTTCTTCTAATGAAAACACCAGAGATCCTTCTCCTGCCACTCCCTGCTGAGGAGCTGGCACTGGAGAGCTGTGCTGAAGCCCCAGGCAGGGCTTCTGTTGTAGCCCCAGGAGCAAGCAGCGTTCCCACTGGATCCCGGCTGAGGGGCTCTGCCTGCAGGGCTGTGAGTGCTGCCCGAGGGCGGCAGTGGGGCCCTGAGGAGGCAGCACTCAGCCCGAGGGCATCACACAAGGTTATCTGCACTTTCCTTTGGGAACTGCCCCTGCCTCTGGAACAGGAAAACAAAAGCAAAGCAATTCTGGGTTTCCTTGTTCCTTAGGAGAAGCACCACTGCAATGTGGGTTTAAGCTAGAAGAGGGTAAATTTAGATTAGATATAAGTGATTTTTTTGTTTATAATGAAGGGGAGGAAAAGCTGGCAGGATTTGCCCAGAGAAGCTGTTGTTGGTCCATCCTTGAAGGTGTTCAAGGCCAGTTTACATGGGGCTCTGGGGAACCTGATCAGGAGGAAGATGTCCCTGCTGAGAGAGGTTGGACTAGATGGTGCTTAAAGGTGCCTTCCAACCCAAACTCTTCTAGGATTCTGTGATTCTGTGCTCATTGTCCCATGTTAGTGTTATACTTGGTATAAAGTGGTATACCATTGTTATACTTGAAGTTCTTTGGGATAACAAAGAGATGTTCCCCAGCTCTGGCAAGTTTTCTGGCCCTTTTCATCATCACCCTGTCCAGCACTCTCCACTTACAAGCTCCTCTTTGGTCCCTGCAGTCTTTAGCCTAGCACCTGTCGATGGCACAGCTTCTAGAGAGCACAGAAAACACCCTGGTAGTGCCTTGAAGAAGAAGGTCTTCAGGAAGCAGGACAACGTGCCCTTACTGCCCAATACAGACATCATCCATGGGGATGGGAGCTTCCCACACAGCTCCTCAGGTAAGCCAGCTCTGGGGCAGCTTTTTCCCATGGGTTTTTCCTTGCACAAGGAGCACAAATTGCCCCCTGCCTCAGCCAGCACAGCTGGGATCTTGGCTCCATAGTCTGTCCTGAGAATCAGCAGCAAATCTACTTTTGAGTTACTCCAGCTTGGTAGTACTGGAGCAGTTGGTTCTTAGAAATCCATTGGAAAGTTAAACTGAATAAAGTCATGGGAAAGGCCTGAGATCTGGCTTTTGCCCATCCTGATAGTCCAAACTACAGCAGTGGTGCCAGGAGGCAGCTGGGACTGCAGGGATGAGCTGCAGGGCAGTCTGCCAGGCTGTGTTCACTGTGCCCCTACGAGAACCACCACAATCAGTTGTTCACTCACTGTCTGGGCCCTCTGCCTGTGCTGCTGTCCAGTTCTGCAGCCAGCTGTTCTGCTACCCAGCAAGGGTTGTCTCTGCAGGGCAGTCAGTGGCTTGGTGCAGTCGTGCTGCTGCTGCTCCCAGAAGTGCCCGATGGCTCCTGGCTGCTGCCATCCCACAGCCTGCAGTGCCAAGAGGGAACAAGCAGTGCCTCCTGTGTCACCCAGCAAATACAGCACCCCTGTGCAGCAGATGAGAGCCAGGAGGGGCTGCCTGCTGCTCCCAGGCTGTTTGCTGCCTGCAGCAAATAGACAGCAGATAGTCCCCAGTGGCTCTTGCCTCTCCTTTGTGGGTAGCCTGCCTGTGCTGTGATCCCAGGTAGGGTGAGATGAGAAGAAGGGGGCTAGGAATGATACTTGAATGCTCTTTTCTAGTGATGCTGCTTCCATGTTCAGAATTGACTAGAACTAGCCTGGCATGGGTCTTCATTCATAGTGAATCTAGATGTGTATGTCTGCATACTTCTGCAGTGACATCACTGGTGTCAGCGGCTGGGGTACCTCAGTGACATCCAGATTAGCTCAGTCTGAATATTTTTGATGATAAGGTTCCTCCATACTTTGTGAGAGCATGCAAGGTAGCACAAAAACCCTCCAGAGTCTAGAGCAGTTCATCTAGATTCTGTGCAATATTTATACTCCATGATTTTAGACAGCGCAAATGTTTTCATCTACACATTAGAAAATGAGCTTTTGAGTGCATGACATGAAAATTTTGATTGACAGTGCTTTTGATGACAAATGGGTTTCATAAGGAATGCATTCATCATCAGATTTTTCTCATACCTTGTAAATTTTTTTCCTTACCAAAAAATTCAATTGAGGCAAACCCAGATCAACCAATTAACAAGAGAGTGCGTCTGCCAACAACGTGGATGTGTATTTGCATATTTTTATCCTCAGAGTGCATTTGGAAGGCTTTTTTATCGACTGTCTAGTCTGGAAACTGCATTTTTCCACAAGAGAAAGCTTAGAAGTTGCTGAGTTTGCAAACATGTCCATTAGATGGCAAATAAATTTCACCTCAGCATCCTTGAAATACAACCAGTGTGTACCTCTGAAAGAGGAAAGATTCATGATACTTGGAAAGAACAAAATCCATCAAGTACTCCCTTCCCAATAGTAGCCTAAAATGGATGTGCACTCAGCTGCCTGCTGTCTAGAATATTTGCAGTCAATGGGAACAGAGGCGCTGTCAGGTGGGAAGGGTCAGGTGTGGCTGTTCCCTGGTAGCTGCTCCGTGGGGATTGAGCTGGGCCCAGCAGGGCTGGGTTGTTCAGGCTTGGCTTGGTGCTGTCTGCAGGCAGCTGCAGGTCTCTCCTCAGGGAGTTGCAGAGTGCCCCTGTCCTCAGGGCAGGGGGAAATCAGGGCGCTGAGACAAGAGGGGCTCCTGAGGGGTTCCCTCCTGGGTAGCAAGTCCTGCTGTCAGCGCTGTCTGGCAGGGAGCGGGAGCTCTGCGGCCGCAGGAACCTGCCGCTGGCTGCGGCACCTGTGGCACTGGGGAGCTGGCGCTGTGGGGACAATTGTCAGGTTTAGGCTGGAGCTGAGCCCAGCTGGGGGAGGCTGGGAGCAAGCAAGGAGCCCCAGGAGCTGGACAGCAGGGAAGCCTCTGAGCCGGTGTCAGTGTGTGCCACAGGGAGCCCTGGCTGGGAGATGGGGCTGCAGGCCGCTCCATGGCGGGGCCTTGCCTGGGGCTGCAGGCCCATGGCCGACCCTCTCCTCACAGTGACCTCGCAGACGGCCACTGGTGCCAAGCGCCGAGAGGAGCCGCTCCGTGGGCATGGGCAGAAGGACAGAGCCTCTTCAGACCCACAGCAGTCCTTGCAGGAGGCACTCTCCATGCTGGGCAGCGATGACTGGTAAGAAAGGCCCCGTTCCCTCTGTGTCCCTCTTAGCATTAAGGTGGGTCAGAAGCGTGTCTTGCTCGTGCCTCTTAGCCCCGAGAGCCCAGAGGGCCAAAGGGCACTGGTGAAACCACTGCAGAGCAGTGAGAGGATAAAGATTTGAGAGCAGCCTTTTCTTGGCCTTGCTCTGCAGCAGTGCTGCAGCTGCAGCAGGTCCGTTCTGTTTCCTTGCTTTGCCTGCTGCTCCATAGAGCTGCAAAGGAAACATTTAGAGAAGAGACAAGGCTCTGGAAGGAGATGATTTGCTGGCTGAAGGCAGAAGCAGGATGGCAGAAGCTTTGAGTGTAGAGATTTGGCTGCCTTGGGCCCCTGGCCCAGTGGGACAGAGTAAGATTCCTCCCTGCTCCCACTGCTGACAGCAATGGAAGGTGACAGGGTCTCCCTGTGACCTCCTGCATGGGAGTCCCAGAAGCAGCTCCAGGGAGTTCGTTTTTCTGAGAAATGGACTGAGTTGTGCTTTCAAATCCCTCAGCCTGTCATTACTCCTGAAGGGCTCATGGCAGAAGAGAAGGAAAATGAAAGAAAGTCCTTTAGGAATCTTGCACTTTTGGAATTCAACTTTTTCCTTCTCATTGCTTCATATGGGCCTGAGATGTTTTGTCAATACTCACCATGTGTCCCAAAATGATACACAGGCAGAAGGAGGCCCAGAGGTGATAACCTTACAAAAGTTAGGTGATATTGCTTTTCTTTTTGATGTCTTTTTGATCACTCACTGCTGGATGCTTCATTCACACAGGGGTAGGGACTCCATTCCCACTGGGATAAGCATGAAAAATCTGCCACGACGCACCTCCTTGTGCAGTCACCTTTGTTTTGCCCTTTCTCTTCTGCTTTCTCTTCCCCATTTCTTTTGGTGCCCTGTGAGGTGTAGAGAGCTTCTGCAGGTGTGGGCGGTCCGGATGACACTCAGGGGTGCCCGTGGGATGGGTCACCAGCCCTGTGCTGCAGCCCTGATTCCTCACATACCTTCCTGTAGCTGAGGGCCTGCACAAAGCAAGTGCTCAGAGACAAAGTTGTTTGCACCTTTCAAATGACATGTTGCTGTTGTGGGGGTTCTTTTAGGCAGGGGGTTTTGGGAAAAGCCAGAATTTCAACAGTTCTTGCCCGGGGGGGGAATCTCCTGAGACATCCTGCTGCTTTGTTGGGGAATGTATGAGGTGGAGTGGAGGGGGTGACAGAGAGGCCGAGATCGTAGAGTGGAAACTCAGCTCCAGTGTGGCAGTGCAGACTCTCCCTGCTGAACTGCCTGCTGGGGCTGACAAAGAAGGAAAATGCCCCAGTAACAGCCCAGTGGCACTGTGTCTCAGGGACAGGTAGAGGGAGGTGACAAGAAAGAGCAGTATGGTCTCACAGCTTCTAGAAGCAGTGACAGAGGGGCCTCATGTGCCAGAGATTTCAGGAAGGCTGTCTTCTTAAATGACCACTGAAACCCTTCTCTTTGCCTCTTGGGTTTGTGTATGCTTTTGACAGCCACAGCATCCTGGGTCAATGTGTTCCATGATTTCATTAAGTACTCCTTGAAAAGCACCTCCCATTGTTCGACTGAGCTGCCAGCCTGGTAATTGCTGAGGGTGCTGCCTTGGTGGAGAGAAAAATCAATCTTCTGCCTTTCAGGGAGCTGAAGGAGAACGGACTCTTCAGCATCAACCACCTGGCTGGGTCCCATTCAGAGGTTCTGCTTTGTAGACTTCATGAGATTTGCTTGGCAGTTAGCAGCGAGGTGAGAACATTGCTCTGAATTGTCCCCCATACTTCATACACGGTGTGTAGAGTAGGTATGAGCTTGTTCATCTCCATGTGTGCTCAGGGACTGCCTTCATTTCTGGTTTTAGACCTCCTATTTCTAATGTCTGTCAGCTATCTGTAGGATCTGTGGGTACATGTAGCTGTATTTACTGGCAGGTCGGGTATCTGACACCGATCTGTGAGTGTGGTGCCTTGATGATGCAATGTGCAAATGCACAAACTAAGACACTAATGACGTTAATTGTCAGAGTCCCAATCTCTGCCCAAGCTGTAATTCAACACTGAAATTAGTCTGTAGACCTGAGCCTGTGTTTTCTGTTTCCTGGCTGAGTGCTTCAATTGTTGGTGTTGCTTTTTTGAACAGGAACTTGGGCCTTTATGATTTGAAAGCAGCTCTTGCTTTAATTTTCTAGAAAAAGGGCCTAAAATCAAAGCTGTGGACATTTTGGAAGGGTTAAGTAGAACGCTTTAGTGAAATATTTTTTTTTTAGTCCTGCAGTAAGCAGGTCTGAGGCCAGAAATTGGTGCCAGAATAAGTGCCTTTCTGTGCTTGCGCTGTCCCGCTCTTCTTGTACTTTTATGTTCCTCTGGACACAGTGGGACGTGTTGTCATTTCCTGGGACTTCTGTTGAAGGCAACTGTTTTTCTTTTCCAGGTGATTCTTATGTTTCCCCTCATGACTTCCCCAGGTGATCAACCTCCGTTCTAAGGTGTCCCACTCTGCAATCATCACTTTGGGAGAGCTCTTTGTGAGCTTGAAGAAGGACATGGACTCTGAGGTGGATGAGGTTGCTCGGGTCCTTCTCCAGATGGTGTCCAACTCCCCAGAATTTGTTCAGAAAGCAGCCAGTCAGAGCCTGGGGCTCATGGTGGAGAATGTGACTCCTGCACGAGCAATGAGTGCCCTCATGGACATGGGAGTCAAGTAGGTTTTTCTTCTTTTAGTGATATTCTTCACCTTCTAGTGTGGGAGGGAGAAGGGATGAGAGAGAGAATGGGAATGGTGGGAGGGAAGGGTCCTGTATCCTGCATCTTGTGTGGACTCAGGGACTTGATTCTCCAACCAACCTCATTTCTTTCCTCTTGTCACCTATTTCTGCCCTCCTGCAGCCCATTAGTTCTCAGAATCACAGAACTGTAGAATATGGGGTGTGTGAAGGGGTCCATCAGGACCATTGAGTCCAGCTCCTGGCCTTGCACAGAACAGCCCAAGGGTCACACCAAGTGCCTGAGATTGTGTTCCAAATGCTTCTTCAACCATGTCAGGCTTGGTGCTGTGACCACTGCCCAGGGGAGCCTGTTCCAGTACCCAAGCACCCTCTGGGTGAAAAACCTTTCCCTGATATCCAAACTAAAGCTCCTCTGACTCAGCTTCCTGCCGCTTCCTGGAGTTCTCCCAGTCTGTCAGATTTTCCTAGATGTGGTGACCAGTGGGGAAGTGAAAGTGCCTGCAAAGGCTGAGGATAGAGCCTTGTGCTTTTGTGGGAAGAGGGACAATTGCAATTGCAGCTGTGAGCAGTGTTTGGTATTTCACAGCACTAACCACAGAGGCCCTGGGAAAACCACGTCTCCTCATGATGCCATTAACCTGAGAAATGAGGAGGGTCCTTGCTGGGGCGTGGAGCACATGGGGGGCAATCTGCTGGCTGTGGCACAGCCTGCACAGCAGGTGCAGCTCCTGCCAAAAGGAGTCCTGTATGACTGTCCTGGCCACTGAACTCTACTGCTTTACTTACCTCAGTTATTATTAGAATTTGCAGTCGTCCCATGGTTGGTGTCCCCACAAATCGCAACAAATACACACATTTCCTTTCTGTGCCAGACACGAAACACCGCTTTGTATTTCAAAGGAGCCCTTGCAGGGAGATCGGGAAGCTCTAACCAAGCTCTTTAGGGCGCGGGCCACGGCAGGAGTTTTAGGCGCGGGACTGTGTTCTGAGGGGCTCTGGGGCTGCGGGGGATGAGAGGAGATGAATTCCCAGAAGTGGCTGTGCTGAGCATCTGTGGAGTTGGGAGCATTCAGAGGATCAAGGGACGCTTTTGGGGGCTCCCTAATGGGTGCTGAGGGGGCACTGAGGGATCCTGGAGGGTCTGGGGGACACTCATGGGACAGATGGGGGCGGATCCCGGGGTTCTGTGGAGCGCAGGGCATGACGGGCATTGTAGTCCCGCCTCCAGTGGGGCTCAATCTGGCCGCGGGGCATGATGGGAGTTGTAGGCAAAAAGAAAAGATGGCGCTGACCCTAGGCACCGCCTCCAAGTCTCCGGTCTCCAGCGTTAATTGGCTGCGGGCAGTGATGGGCGGGGCATCGGCAAATGTGAGGTGCTGGAGGTGGGAACAGCCCATTCAACCTGTCCAGTCACTCCCAGTACAACCCAGTTCATCCCCAGTACAGACCAGTACAACCCCAGTACAGCCCAGTTCATCCCAAGTGGAACCCAATTACAACCCCAGTGCCTCTCCAATCCTTCCCAGTACGGCCCAGTCCCTCCCAGTACACCTGAGTTCATTCCCAGTTCCCCCCCAATGTCATCCACAGGGTGCCCCAGGGTCCCCAGCCTTCTCCGCAAGGTTCCCAGTGTCCCTATTGTCCCCAGTTTGTCCCAGTATCCCCCAATATCACTCATGGCTGAGGTTTTGCAGGCCCAGGCAGGCTCAGCCCTGCTCCACCATGGGATCCCATGGGACAGGGCACGCTGGGATTTGCCCCTACAGCTTCCAAGTGTGTCCAGAGAAACTGCAAGGAGAGGGTGACCTCTGTCAGTGGGACCCCTCTGTGCACAGGTACCCCCACTCCTGGCGTGGCTGTGCCAGCTCCCCCAGGCACCCCCAGCCCTGGGAACCTGGAGCAAGTGGAAACCACAAATTTGCAAATGGTGCCTGGGTCCGTAATGCAAAGAGAACTGCGGTGTGAAAAAGGAAATTTGTTTATTTTCAGAAGAATAGCAACAGGAATACAGAACATTTTTACATTGTAAGAATATTTGTAACAGTAACAATCCATAGAACATATATACATTTTATAACAACAACAATCCAGAGAACCTATATACATTTTGTAACAACAACAATCCAGAGAACCTATATACGTAAGAACATATCTAGCAAAAATATATGAAATATATTTGCAGAAGTTGAAAAAAAGCCCTAAATCTCTATCCTGAAGAAGACAAAAAACTGTAAAGCGTATGTACAAAAGTGTGGCATCTCTATCCGGGATTTCCATAGGTCCTGGAAGAAAAGCAAGTGCCATGGTCACGGCAGTCAGGCACAGAGGGCTCTTCCATGTGTCCCCAGGCTGGCACACGCTGGCCCAGCAGGACTCTGCTACCAGAACTGAGCCTGGCTGGGTCTGGGATGGAGCTTGTGCGGCCCAAAACGAGCACAGGACCAGCTGGGGATGGCCTCCAGAGTCCAGTGCACAGGGTGCCACGTCCCTGAGCAGGGACCAGCCCAGCCCCAGCCTGGCAGCAGGGGACCCACTCTGCCTGTGGGGACCACATGCCTGTCCTGCTGCTGGCATTGCTCTTTATCCCAAGATCATGGCTTCTTCCTCATCTTTTTCATCAATGTCCATGTCCTCTATGTAGTCTTCCATTTCCACTTCCATCTCTTCTTCCACATCCACATCCACATTCACATCAACTTCCATCTCCTCCTCTCCAGTCTCTTCTTCCTCCATTTCCACGTCCTCCACTGTATAAATCGGCATATCCACCTCCATCTCCTCCTCTCCATTCTCTTCTTCCTCCATTTCCACGTCCTCCACTGTATAAGTCTGCATTTCCACCTCCATCTCCTCCTCTCTGTCGGTGACAGCCTGCAGAGGTGGCAGAACCTCAGAGTGGAGTCCCTGTCCCACACCAGGCCCACAGAGCTCCAGCCCACCGGGGCAGTGTGAGGTCTCCACCTCCATGGACTGCACCTTACCTTCCTCAGGACAAATGGGAGCATCCTGTAGGGATGGGTGTCAAAATCCAGGCACTAGTGAGCTTTCAGGACTGATGGGGGTGGCAGGGGGCAGGTGACAAGGAGGGTGACAGCAGTGGGCAGGAGCAGAGTGAAGGGTGCGCTGACACAACGGCCAAGGGCTTTCTTGTGCTCTTTGCCGGGTGCTGGCAGTTCCACTTGGAACGGGGGAGGTGACATCACAGTTCCCAGGAGTCCAGGGCCAACCTGAAGTGGACAACGGAGATCACAGAATGATGGGATCCCTGATTGCTTGGGCTTGGAAGGGACTCTGAAGACCATCTTGTTCCAGGCTGAGCAATCTTTCCCCAGACCTTGGGGGAGCCCTGTTCCCAAGGATGGGGCATCCACAGCCTCTGTGCACAGCCTGGGCCACTGCCTCCCCACCCTCAGTGTCAAACAGCAGCTTCCTTAGATCCAGCTTCAATCAACCTCCTGCAGTTGAAAGCCATCCCCCTTGTCCTGTCCCCACAGGCCCTGTTGAACACTCTGTCCCCTTCTTCCCTGTGGGACCCTTCCAGTCCTGCAGAGCCACAGTGAGGCCCCCCCAGTGTCTCCTCTTTCCAGGCTGAGCATCCCCAGCCCCACTTGGACAGCAGTCAGTTATATCAGGGGCAGTCAAGGCTGAAGGGTAGCAAAGAGCATCAGGAGCTGAGAGATGGAAGCTTTAGGCCCAGGTTCACCCCTAAGTGTACAAAATTAATAAGAGTGGAAGGGAAGAGGGTCAGACACTGGCTCTGTTCTTACTGGTGATTTTTTTCTTTTTTTTCTTTTCTGTCATGCTGACCCAGGTTTTTCTGTTTGAAAGGAAGCTTGGCACAATGTCCACTGTCTTCTCCATTTGTGAAACACTGAGCAGAGTCCGGTCAGGTTGATGATGCAGAGCAAAACCTGCAAATATACTGGTGCTCCTGAGCCTGGGGATGCAGCTAAACCCAGCCAAAAGTCATTTCTGGTAAGTCGAGCCTGGTTTACATTTTCTTCAGTTTGGCTATGCCAACTGAACCAGTCATTTAAAAAAAAAACCAAATAAAAAGCTCAAACCAAAACAGACAAAATCCCAAACAAACAAACCCACGCAAACCAATCAAACAGATAAAAAACCCCAACTCCCAATTAAAAACCAAAGGGAATGAGGAATTAGCCGAGTTGTGAGGATATCACAGCAGGCAAATGGCTGCTTCCCACAGGATCACCATAAAAAGCCACATATAACAGCTGCTCCAAAATATACCCAACAGGAGAGCTATAAAAAGTGATACATGGCAACTTTGGGGGCAGCTCCACAGTAAGGTGAAGGATGAGCAGTGGTACAGATCCAGCATTCCCCACCCTCCAGGCTGCTGTTTGCTCCTGATGAAAGACCCTTGCAGGGCTGTGGCCCCTCTCAGTGCTGTGTAATTTGCACAAGGATAGATCTTGTCTGCTATGCAGGACTGTTCCCAATAAACCATGCTTCTCCTGACCTTAACTTTTCTGGATTTCTACCATATGATACAAGAAACTTTGAAAAAACCAAAACACCTTGTGGGGAGGCATTTTTTCCTTTCTTCAGAGTGCCTCTTCCTTTTGTTCCCTCCAGAGCTCTCACTTCATTTCTGCTGTTTTTTGGAGCATGTGCTTACCTCTTTCCTGACCCCCTGGGCTTGTTTTGGCTCTGGGTGTCATGGACACTATTAATTGTGGGGTTTTCCCCTCCATCTATTTCTGTCTTTTCAAGTGGTTTACCTTCATTTACCTGTTGGAGTGATGCATTTTTCTCACCCTTTATTACTTAGTGCTTTTTCTTCATTCTCTAAAACCAACTTCTCACTTGCCTCGTGGCTGTTAGATGCCATTATTAGGAGCAATAATTCTTTCTCTCCTGCTTGTCTGAGCTCTCACAGGGAGCTGAGAGCTCTTTGGGGTTAAACCTGACTCACTTCAGCGCCTTCCTTGGTGCTGCCTGTGTACTTGGACACTTGAAGGGAATAAAGTCTGGGTGTGGAGATTACAGCTGGGAAATGATGGCTCTTTTGAAGAAGACAAGAATGCTGTTGCCAATCTTTTCCAGGATAATCTGAGCACCTTGTTTTGGGGAGAAACAGGCTCTGATCAGCAAAGAGGTGGCTGTTGCAGGTACCCAGGTTTGGAGGGAAGGGTGCAGCTCCTGGGAGTGTGTTTGTGGGGGGCTATAAGGTTTGTGTGGGCTCCCTGGAGCAGTGGGAACACCCCACTGGGAGATGCACATCAGGAAATGGGTGCACAAAGGGCCTGAAGTGTGACCAGCTTTGGTGAAGGTTTCCATAGGAAAAAATATTTTAGTGGGATTTTGGACAATTTGAGGCTCCTTCTCATGTCCTTTGCCTGATGAACATTTCCCCCTTTGCAAGAGCATGGGGAATCCTGAGCTCACACAATAAAAATCCCTGAGAATTATTTTTTTTTTCTATTTTTCAGTGTTGTCATCCCAGCAGGAGTCAGAGAAGATGTGTGACCTGGCTGTTTTTAACTTTGTGACAGGAACAATGCCATGGGGAAGCTGGTGAGAGGAGCATCACTGCTCTGTCCTTAATTTTCCAGCACAACTGAGGATGATTTAAGAACCCAGGCACAGCCAAGACCTTTCCTCCTCCTGTGCTCATCAAGCAATCACTGCCTCATCACACCTCAGCTTCAAACACCTGGTTTGCATCTGGCTGACCTTGACTGCCCTCCCTGGATGGGAAGAGGAAGAGGTGGAAGTGTAAAAGATTGGGATTTGATGGGTGAGCTGTGAAATAGTGGCTGGTGCAGGCTGGTTTTGGGTAAATATTGTATGCTGTGCCATGGAGGATGAGAGTAAATGAATTAAAGAGGAGATAAAAAGGGCAGGGCAACTGGTTAGCTGCTGTTAAAGAAAATGTTGGAAAAATAGACATGTAAGAAATATGTCAGAGATGGTCATTAACTGCACTGCAGGGTCAGAGCTCTTTTAATAATTGGCCATGAAGTGAATACCAGAAATGATTAAAAAAGTTCTTAAGGGCTGAGGGCTTTTACTGAAGGATTGGGAGAAACAAAGGAATACTGTTTCTGGCAGAACTTTTATTATCATTTAAGCATGATCCTCTTTCTGACATAACAGCTGCTTGGAATAAACTGAAGTATCTTCTCCATTAGCTCTGGCAGGAGCTGCTTAGAGCTTTCATTCAGGTAAATTTTCATCCAACATATGTCTCTAGAATAATAAATTTAATGGGAGCCATCAAACCTATTGTAGGAGTAAGGATTGTGCTTAGGGCAAGAAAAAAGAGTAATTAGGTGTGGACAAACCATGAATTCGAGTGGGGAAATTATAATTTATGCCGGTTTAGGGGAATATTTAACTAAGCTAAGATAAAAGTCTACCTTCATTGCAGGCTAAGCTTTATAATCGAATTCTACTAGAAGAAATTTAGTAGTCCTGGGCTCCAAACAGACCTTTAGATACAAGTTTACCTCTGGTTTGAGAAAACTCAGGGCTTGAGCAGGATTTTATGGCTTTGCTCTTGACCCTTGGGCTAGAAATGCTCCTGTAAAATTCATGCCAAAGTTAGAGCTTCTACAAATTTCTAAGAGTTTCAATGGAGAAAGGTCCACCTGGACTTGGGGGACAATTTCTCAGAGCAGAACATTTCAAGTGCTATTAAACTGCATTCAAACTCCCTTTTATTTGGGCATAAATTTCACACCCTGCTCTATCAGTCTGACACATTCTTTGAGAAGAGACAAACTTTACAAGCCACTTTAAAAATAATTTCACTGACAGGTTTGCAGCTCTGAGAATGGTAATAAACTGAAATGGCTTTTCACCCTGCAGTAGCTCCCAAGTAATTATGATTGTCTGTAGGCAGACTAATGAAAGCAGCTGTTAACAACCTAATGACAATTTGAACCAGCCCTCTGCTCCACAGACACATCCCTTTTCTGTCTCTGCTTTTCCTGCATCCAGTGCTTCCCAGAGAAGTTTCGTGTTGCTTGATGGTCAGGTAAAAACAGCTTTCTTTTGTAGGAGTGGTGCTGCTCTTCTCTGAGGTGGAGCTTCACCTGGGCTGCTGCCATGCTGGGCTCACCCCACAAAGTCCAGTTCTGCAGGAGCTGGGCAGCATGGAGAGCTTTGATAGCAGAGCATGGCAAAACTGGAGTGGAGGGATTCTGGCTCAGTGTGCCCCTCAGTACCAGACAGCATTAGTTATTGAAAAATCTTGAGTTCAAAGAGAAGATGTTGCTGTTTTGGCTCTAATCTTAGCTTGCTTTCAATACAGTTTTCCCTGGCACTTCAGATACTGTTTTTCTCTTGCTTTCAATAGTCTGTCATTCCAGATGACCTTTAAAGGTCCCTTCCAACCCAAACCATTCTGTAATTCTTTGGATACATGATGAATAGCAACATGTGTTTTACTCTCATTATGGATGATATTACATCATGTCTGGCCTTTTGGGGCTCTTCTCCAGGACCTTGGGACTACACTCACTCCTATTTGCTCTTCATTGTTTTGTTTTTTGCTTACCAGTGAGCATTTTCAGTTCTGCCACCCATGTTTAGAGCAAGTTTTCTGTGAGTCACTGCACCAAACACCAGGTCAGTCCAAAAGAGCATCAGGAAGTATCCAGATGTATTTCCCCTTCTTCCTTCTGGGTACCTGCTGCTGTTTTGAGCACTCTGGCTTTCTGAGCTCCCTCACATGTCTTGATCCTTTTCTGGATAACCAGAGGGGTATGAGGATTAAATCCTGTCTCAGCTCTGAGGTCTGCCTTTTGACAGGTCCCAGTCATCCTCTCCTACTCATCTCATCCTGGCCTTGCTGGAAATATTATCCCTTCATGGGATTGTTGTTCAGCTTTGGGGCATTCTGGCACTGCTTTTCAGTGAAAGTTTTGGAGACTTTGAAAGGGTTCCTGGTGTGGGAATGACAATCCTCAATGCTAATGCTTGATGGGGGTTGCAGTGGCCCAAGTTGTGAAACCTTCTGAAAAACATTGTTTGTTCTTTTTTGCTTGACTTTTCCTTGACTGTTTTCATCAACAGGTTAGGAGGTTTGGGGATGTCTTTTCAAAGTGAATTTCAATGATTCTCCTGGCTGGCATTTCAAAGGGGAACAGTGGTTTTGGGTTATTTTTACTAGCAGCTGCTTACAATCCAATGAGCTAACTGCCTTTAATTAACCCTAATATATTCCAGGAGAGCAGAATAACAAAGGAACAAAACCAAGAGGGCACAACTCTTTGACTGAACCTGGACTTGCCCTTTCCCAGGTGCAGGATTCTGGGCAGCCCTTTAACCCTTTGCTGGCCACTTTGAGCTCTGCCATGCAGTGCCTTGGGTTTCTGGGGAGGGCAAAGCATCCAATCCCTCAGCTCCAGGTTCACACTTGTACAGTCACCTGCAAACCCAGAGGCCAGTGGCTATTTCTGTCTGTGGGATTTGCACACTGGAGCTTTGCTTTTGAAAGTTTGGGCAGCCTGGCTGCTCAGGGAGGGATCTCTCTGCCTTGAGGGTCTCTGAGCTCTCTCCTCTGCGTGAGGGGCTTGAATCTGTTCTTTCCTCACCTCCTTATCTGCAGGTTTCTTGGTGGAGGCTTTTGCAGACAGGAGAGCATGGCAGGAGGGCTGGAATGAAACAGTTATGTCTGGAGTCTGGCTTTAGGTAGTTGATTCATCCCGTAGCTGCTGGGCCTTAAAATTCTTTAAACTCCACATGTCATCTCCTCATACCAGTGTGGGACTGAGACAACACTGAGCTTCTGGGCTTTTTCTGTGTTAGCAGAACAAACTATTGCACTTCCAAACTGTGCACATCAGCACTAACTGTTATAAATGAGAAGCTTGACTAGGCCAATATTCAAGCAACAATCAATTTATTAATAATATGGTAAAGTATGAGCAAAATAGAGATGGGTATGGTGGAGGAAGTTTTCCCTCCAACTGCACGCTGATATTTGGGGCTTACAAGTATTTATAGGAGTACTCAGAAGCATTCTCAGCAGTTTCTCTTCCAATTTTTTTTACTCATCAGCAGTTTCTATTCCCAATTTTTACATCACAATTCTATACACTATTGTGATTTAGTTTTTCTTCAGGATGCGTCCCAAAAAGGAGGATCCCCAGATGGTGTTGGTAGTTTCCGAGACGTTGGTCCAGTTTCTGCAAGAATAAAGACGAATCCCATCTGGTGAAGTCCAGCTCCCCAGATGTGGGCCCACCTTTTTAATTACAATGACCATAAATCTCATAACAGTGATGTCCAGCTTCCTTTGGTTGAAATTATAAATCCTTGAGATGATGTTCATCTTCCATTCTCAAGCTGTTTTTTCTCAGTTTTGTTAAGGAGTAAGATAAGGATATTTTCTTTATATGTATTCCAAAGCTATAGTTTCAAGGATACAAGCAATATTCCAAAATTATACTTCAAAGGTTATTATTGCAGCACTCTTTAAGGCCTGACTACAAGCAAAAAGCAACATCCTTAATGCTTTAATTCAAATGCTCCTAAATCAATCCAGGTTAATTGCAAACAAAAGACAGGTTCAAAGGCCTTCTTCCATGCTTGACTTTCCTCAGTTATTATTAGAATTCGCAGCTGTCCCATGGTCGGTGTGCACACACATCGCAATCCCAAATACACACATTGCCTGTCTGTACCTGACACCAAACACAGCTTTGTATTTCACATAACCTGAGGCTTCACCCCACTCATTACACACATCAGGGGGGAGCTGCTTATACTGCTCATCTCTGCCCCTGGAAGAGAGGCATTCAAAGAATGAGATGCCCCATAGGATTCTGGTTGTGTGCTTTCCTCAAAAACATGGTGAGATGAGGTCTGTAGGACTCATTTCTTCAGAAGGGCAGGAGAAACCTCTGAAGGCCTCCCCTAAAGGGCCTCCTTACCCAGCAGTCTGACACAGATTTGCTTCTGAAGAGCTTTGTAATTTGTCCTTATTATGCTCTATCTGTGATTTAATGAAAGCCTCTTTCTCTACTGTAATTGAGCTCTTCATCTCATCTGAAAAGCAGAGCACAATCCCTTCAGAGGTGGTGTCTGAGTAAGAGCCTGTTTGGGTTTCCTCTGCTGTGGTTCTGCTCATGGAGCTGCTCACTCCTCATTTAAAAGCAGATTTCTCTGAGTCAAAAATACATCAGTGATGCCACACAGAGTAGGTCTGAATAGAAACTCTTCCACTGCCCAGCTGAGCAAACGAGATCTTCCCTGGTTCTGCAAAGAATATGAAGAAGGGAGTTTTCCTTAGTGAGCACCTGAGGCCTCATGCAGGTGATGCTCAGCAAGAGGCACCTGGGCATGGCAGCTGTCAGCTAAACAATTGGCTCTGGGCAGATAGGAGTTGGCAGGAGGTAAGAGTGGAAAGTCAAAACAACAGCATGCTGAAAAACTTGTAAGAGGAATAATGACCTCAGTGAAAACCCCTCCATCTTAAAGATGTAAAAAGCATTTTTACAAAAATGCACAAAAATGTCCTTGTTTTGGTCAGTCTGTTCTTCCTAAATAGCATTTTGCAATCAGAATTAGGAGCTGAGAGACACTCAAGAAGGCTCAGCAGAGGATTTTTCATTGGGACCTTAGTACATATCTTTTACTGTGCTGTAGTTTGGAAGGAGGCCCCGAGCTCCAGCTGCAGCCTGGGGAGACCCTATAGACAGAAAGACTCCCCAGAGCTGCTGTGGCACTGACCCAGAACCAGAATCTGGAGGGAACTGTGTCAAATACTTCCCACTAGAAAACACTTGAAGCTTGATCCACACTTCTCAGTTCAGACCTCAGGCAGTGCCAGGAGTCACCAGTTTGCTGCTGCTCTGTGCAGAACTGGTGGCTGTGAGTGGCAGAGCTGTGGGGTGAACAGGCTGATGGCTTTTTGAGGCACACAGAACCTTCCATCTCTACTGCCCTGTCCCCTGCAGAGAGTGGATTTTCCTAGAGAAATACCTGGAGAGTGGGAAGGATGAAGAGAAAATCATTCCATGCCAGTGGATGCTGTGCTTGTTGCAAACACAGGAGTTGCATCTGGTAGCAGTCCTTGCTGCCAGTCCACAGGGATTCCAGGCTGAGATCAGCTCAGCTCTGTCATTTGCCAGGAGATGGAGGATCAGACTTTGCACCACACTTCCAGAGCTGCTCTGACCCAGCCTGCAGAGCAAGAAAGGATCATGTTCAGGTTCCAGAGCTGTTTTCAGCACTGTTTTATTCACCCTGAGGGGACAGCAGGAGGCTGCTGGCGCCTTTGCCTTGGGAATTGGAGATCATGGCAGCTCTTGTCCCTCTTCTGCTTGCCACTTGAATTTTATCTGTAAAAGGGCAACTGCCTTTTTCGATCAGTGCTTCCCAGAGTGCTTTCATGACAGGAACTTGGGCTTTATGTTGCAGGCACCATGATGAGCAGATCTTGAATACTCACAAATCCCCGAACACAAAGTCAAGGAGAATAAAGCAGCCTCACAGGCCACATTTGCAGTGAACAAACACAGCCCTGTTGCTGCTGCTGCTGCTGAAATAGAATCAACTGACAGAGGCCATCACAGAAATTGCCTCTCAAGTGTCAAATCAAATGAAAAAATCCACAAGGAGGAAGAAGAGCCAGAACTTCTTGACTCCCTTCCTTATTTCTTCCGTGCAGCAGCCTCAAATGGAGATGCCCAGAGGTATTCCCAGCTGCTGCTGATCCCAGCTGGAGCCCAGCCTGCTGCCCAGTCCCAGCGGGAAGCTGAGCCCAGCCCGGGCAGCTCCCGCAGTGTCGGGAGCTCAGCGCACGCGGGGCCTGGCCCAGAGCCCCGGGCACGGCCGCCCATTGCGGGGCAGCGGCGCAGACGGAATGTCCTGCGGCCCAAACCTCCTGCTCCTGCCACACAGCGCCAGCCTTCTCCCCCTCCTCCTCCTCCTCTCCCAGCACGGCACAAATTCCAGCTCGGAGGAGGCTGCCCCAGGGAGGGCTCAGGCTCCTGCTTCAGCCTCAGGCTCCCTGCAGAGGAACAGGGCATCTTTCAGCCACTTCCACAAGCTCAGGGTTCCCATTTCATGGGGAATCTGGGGTAAAAATGGCCTTGTAAGAAGGAAAATAGCAGAGGGAATGGATTAGAAATTATTAGGAATAATGACTCTTCTTACAGTCAAAGTTCACCGGGTCATTCCCTGCATTTCTCCTTTACAGATTCTTTCACTCATATCCTGAGAGGTCCAGTTTGTTCTGCTGCTTTCCATGAACTGATTTTTATCAGTGCATGAGATGTAGAAGCAGCGGAACTGAATGAAGAAACAAACTCCATCTGTCAGCCCATTTTCATCTTCTAGATCACTTTCAAGGTGTCCATGGGGATGACGGAATGATTATCACACAGCTCTCCATTTCTGGCTGCAAGCTCTGGAGATTCTCTCTGGGCATTCAGTCAGGCTTGCATTCCCTAACAATTCCTGGGAGCCCGTCATGGTTTCTTAGGGTAGAACAATAACAATGAAAACCTGACCAATGGCACAACAGCCCAGCCCTCAAGGAAAAGAAAGAACAAGTTGTCAACTTCTCAAACCTTAGTCTTTCTTTGCTGAAAGAGTCGTGCTGCACGCACGGTGTGGAAAGCCAAGAGAAGCTGCAGTTGGTGGCACATCTTGTGACAGAAGCTGCACCTTGTTCTCCAGGAAAGGTTCTTGGAAAGAGCAAACAGGACTGAGGAGAAGATGATGGGAAAACTGAAACAGCTTGTAAGAAATGAAATTAAAATGGGGAGAAAAAATCCAAGACATTTTACTGTATTTATTTTTATGCTCCCCTTTTCCATCTTGCACTAATTCTCCATCCTATTAATTCCAAATGGATCTCACCTCAAAGATCCATGACTTGGCAGGTTTTAGACACTGTCAAATACCATGATCTACAGACACTTTGCCTTCCCCTGGTTTTCTTGGAGAGCAATGCTGGAGAGGTAAGTGCAGTGCTTGGGTCAGGTACAAATTCTGCATTCAGGGAATGAGTTCCGATAGTGTTTGACCCTCAGCAGGGACAATGCACAGCAGCGACCGAGGGGATTCCTGTGCCGCTGTGCAGGAGTGCAGACTCTGGGTCTGGGCTGAACACGGCAAAGTTCCCGTGTTTGGACAGGCTCAGGGGCTGCCCCCGGGGAGCGTTGGGCTCGGAACGGGGGTGAGCGGGCAACGGACAAACGGCCACGGGGACAAACGGCCCCGGCGCTTCAGTTGCAGCAGCAGCAGCGGCGGCGGCAGCAGCAGCGGCAGCAGCAGCGATAGCAGCGACATTTTAGATTCCCTCTTGCTTGTCCTCTCCCTCTCCTGCAGTCCCGCACCCTCTCCCGGTCTCCCTTACCGGGGGCCCCTCCTCTCCCAGTCTCTCTCTCCCCATGCCCGGCCGGGCCATGCCCCCGGCCCGCCCCCGGCCCCGGGCGGGGCTGCTCCGGCCCCAGCCCCGGGCGTCCCGCCGCGGTCTCGCCTCCGGCCGGCTCTGGTCGTACTGGCGGTGGCGCTGCTGGGCGGGCATCAGTTCCTGGGGCTGGGGCGGCATCGCCTCCCTTTGGCTCCGCCTGGCCCGAGCCCGGCCCCGGCCCCGGCCCCGGCCCCGACCACGGCCCCGGCCCCATCACCGGCCCCGACCACCACGGCCCCGGTTCCTGCCGGGGCCCGCGGAGGACACAGGCGTCGCGGCCGCTCCCGCCGCCTCCGCTGCGGCTTGCCCGGCCCGAGCTCCGCCGCTTGGCAGCGCGGCCGCCGGCCCCGAGCCGCCGCTGTCCCGTTGCAGGGAGCGAACGCCCGGGGATGGCCGGCCCGGGGCCCTTGAGGAGCGCTCGGGGGCCGTTGCCGGCCCCGGGCCGAGCGCTGCCAGCCGCGTCCCGCCGGCAGGGAAGGCGCAGCAGGGCCTGAAGCAGCAGTACCGGGTGGGCTCGCTGCTGGGGCGCGGCGGCTTCGGCAGCGTCTTCGCGGCCACGCGTCTCTCGGACGGCGCCCCGGTGAGCGGCGGGGCCGGCGGCGGGCGCAGGAGAAGGGGGGAACGAGGAGGAGGAAGAGGGCAGAGGATGGGGCTGGGCAGCGCGGACGGCGAGCTGAACCTGCTGCTTCCCTTGGCTTACAGGTGGCCATCAAAAGGGTGGCACGTTACTGCGTCCGGCATTGGGACGAGCTGGTGAGTGAGCGGGGCCAGCGGGAGAAGCCGGGCCGTGCCGGGCGGGGATGAGGCGAGGCCCGGCAGGGTGGGAGCCGCCAGGACGCCTCGAGGGAGAGCGGGCATGGGGCCAGCGCAGGGCGCAGAGCCAGCGCAGGGCGCAGAGCATCCCGGGCTGGCTGAGGCTTGCTGAGCCCCGGCACGGCATCAGCCCCACTGATGGCATCGTGCTCCTCCCGCAGCCCGACGGCACCAGCGCACCCCTGGAGATCGTGCTGCTGGCCAAGGTGTCCACTGGCTTCCCTGGTGTGGTCCAGCTGCTGGAATGGCGTGAGCTCCCCAACGACATCCTGATAGTGATGGAGCGGCCGGAGCGCTCTCAGGACCTGCAGCATTTCATTCGGGCACGGGGGTTCCTGCCCGAGGAGGTGGCGCGGGAGCTGTTCCACCAGGTGTTGGAGGCCGTGCGGCACTGCACCAGCTGCGGGGTCCTGCACAGAGACATAAAACCAGAGAACATCCTGGTTGACCTGGCCACAGGCCAGGCCAAATTGATTGACTTTGGCTGTGGCACCTACCTGCAAGACACAGCCTACATTCACTTTGCAGGTGAGCCCATGCAGGGGTTTGCTCCTGGTCCCAGCATCACATGGCAAAACATCTCATAGCCCAAGCTGGTTGTGGCAGCGGGGATTCTCCCTTTTGCTGCCCTTCATAGCTCTGAGTCTTCGGCTGAGTTTCTTTTGAGCATGGCTGAGTGGGGAGCCAGCTTCCAGCCCTGCTGGCAGCCTTTGCCCACCACTCTGCCCAGGATTGGGCCTGGGCTGGGGCAGCCGGCCCAACAAAAACACCCGTGGGTGGGGGTAGCAGAGAGGGTTTCTCAGAACCTGTGCCCCAGCCAGTTTTGTGTGCAGGTGAGAAAGGGCTTTTGACTGCTCAACTCACCTGGTTTGTCTTGGGTTCATAATGTTTCTTGGGGCAATGCAGGCAGGGAGGATGAAGGCATGGTTTTTCCCCAGCACTAAGTGGGTTTTTCCTTGTCATGGTTGGACCTTGCCAGGGCTTCTGCTGCCCTCTTCCAACACCAGTGGATTCCTTTCGAACCTCAAGTCCGTACACAAGTCCCAGGTGCTGGCGAGAGGGCAGCGGTCACCCCGTGTGCCACTGGGGCAGCCCCTACAGGCCCAGGGATGCTGGGGCCAGGCTCTGGGAGCAGCAGCATCCCCCTGCTGAACTCCATCTGTATTCCATAGGAACACGGTCATACAGCCCCCCAGAATGGACCCACTTTGGCTGGTACTATGGCAAGCCAGCTACCGTCTGGTCCCTAGGCATCGTGCTGCACCAGATGGTCTGCGGGGAGCACCCCTTCAGGACAGGAAAGAAGATCAGCTGGGACCATCAGCTCTCGCTGCCACAAAGGCTCTCTCAAGGTGGATCCTCATCTCTGGGCACGGGGGGAATACCAGTGCTGGGAGACAGCAGCGGGCTCGTGAGCATTCCTCTCTGGCAGCTGCTGAGGAGGTGGCACATGTCCTGCTCTCCTGCTCTCCTCCAAAACAGGGAATGGATGGGAAAGTTTAGGCCCAGCTCTGAGCACATCCAGCATGGCCTGGGCACGGGAACAGTGGGGCAAAGCCAACAGGAGCCTTCTCCAAGTGACCAGCGGTTTCTGGTTTCTCTGCCCAGAGTGCCAAGATCTGATCAGGCGGTGTTTATCCATGCTGGACTTGGAAAGGCCCTCCTTAGAAGAGCTGCTCTGTGACCCTTGGATGCAGGATATTCATCTGCCCTAGAAGAAGGGAGAGAGCCACAGGCACACTGTGATGCAGGGCCCTGGTAAGTTCCAGCTCCACACATGCCTTGGCCATGAGAAGCAAAGGAACCCAGACTTTTTTGTCCTTTTTTGTCCTGCCTGTGTCACTGCCCAGGGCTCATCAGATGGGAGCACACAGCCCTTGTGCTGGAGCTGAGCTGTTCTGCCCAGCACCGGTAGCACAACAACTTGATTTGGTTGTCCTGGTTCCCAGACAGCTGGGGCCCTGGGCAGAACCCTGAGAGCCTGGTCTCACCCCAGGGAAGGAGAAGGAGCCCCTGGAGAAGCTGTACTAGGTGGGGCAGCTGCTGCTGGAGACAGCGAGGACGACATCAGGGATGGCAACCTCTTTGTGGACCTGGCCACTGGCCATCTGAAGATGATGGACTTCAATTCTGGCACCTTCTCCAAAGCCAGGCTCCACAGCGAAATTGCAGATGAGTCCACACGGAGGGGGATGCTCCCAGATTTGGGCATTGCACAGCCTGGCCAGGAACCAAAGTTTCCCCTTTTGCTGGGGCAGATGCAGCTGATCCTTCAGTCGGCTGCCCAGCTGCTTTGGCAGGGCTGGGGGAATGGGCTGGGCTGGGTATGAAATGGGAGTGGGCTTCTGGCCCTGCCAACAGCCCCCAGAACTCACCGTGCCCCGGGCTGGGGCTGGGGCTGGGGCAGCCAGCCCGACACAAACAAACCCCATGCCAGGAGCAGAGGTGGGACTCCAGAACCTGTGCAGGGGCTGCTTTGCTGTGCAGGCAAGGAAGGGCTTGGGCTGCTCCACTGCCCTTGTTTGCTTTGGGATCACCGTTATTGTAAGGGGCAGTGCAGGGGGGAAAGGGAGAAAGCCTGGGCTTCCCTCACCTGTGGGTGGGTTTTTCCCTGGCATGCAGGGGTCGGACTTTTCTCAAGCCCCTGGCAGAGATAATATTTTTTACCTTGTTTTCCCTTTTTGTCTGTAATCTATTTTCAATAATTTGTTGTTTGTTTTTCTAGAGGAAGCGTTCCAGGTGGGCTCCAGTCTGGATCAGGAAGTGCTTCGGATCAGCTTTGGCATGGATGGGCCGTGTCCTTGGAGAAGGCTGAGGACATCATTTGGGACCAGCTTTTCTTCCAGCAGGGGATGGCGTGAGGTGGGTCCCTGTCTGCTTGGCATGGTGGCATCAGAGCTTCTGGGAGATGGCAGCGAGCACAGGAGCATCCTGCTCTGGGCGGCTGCTGAGGAGGTGGATGTGCCCTGGCTGGCTGCAGGCTGGGCACATGTCCTGCCCTCCTGCTCTGCTGCCAAAGGCAGCAGTGATGGGCAGCTCTGGGCATGGCTCTGAGCACGGCCAGCATGGCCTGGGCACCGCGGGCGGCTGGGACAAGGGCACAGGAGCCTTCAGCTGACGGGCGGTTTCTGCTTTCTCTCCTTGCAGCCAGGCTCTGCGGATGCTGAGGCTGCTCAGGGCTCTGCCAGGGCTCTGCTGGGGCTCAGCACCGGGCCAGAATCTGCCAAAGAAGAAATGGTGGGACCTGCAGCACAGACTCACTTGAGCATTTTGGCAACACAGCTCAAGTTGGCAGTGTGTTCACCTCCAAGTGAAAACATGACACCCCTCAAAAACTAAACTTGTTCAATAACTTTTAGAATGGGATGACCCCAAATGACATTTCTCAGCTTGCTCAAGCTGTAGCTCAGCCCTTCTATGAACAGTTCACTCCCCCAGTAAAAGTTCTCTTTTACTTTCCAACTGCTCCCTCTTTTCCCGCAGTGAGTTCCCAGCCCATTGCAGTCTCCATCACACTGTTGCCTTCCTTGATGTCCCTCACAACAGGGAAGAGGGAGCCCCAGGCTTAGGGGATTCTTCCTGTAACTGGCTGAGAAGCAGCAATGTCTCAGATGTCAATGGGATTTTAGTGTAATTCAGAGTCACTCTCCTGCCCTCAGGTCTGTTCACTGCTGAGTTCCCACTTCCCTTTTTCCTTGTCCTTGCAGCAGGATGAGCTCTCTGAATCCCCTTGAGTCTCCCCACTCTTCCCAGCCCACCCACCCACCTCAGTGATGCCAAAGCTGAAGCTTCTCTGTCTCCTTTGGCACACCAGTCCAGTGCCCTGTGCAGGGAGCCCCAACCCCAGAGCACAGCACACAACAGTGCAGTTTGGGCTGGAGCAGCTGCCCTGCAGCCCTGGCTTGGCTCTTTGTGGCAAGGGAATGCTCCCTGTTTCCAGCTGTCCCTGCAGGATGGCCCCAGGGCAGAGCCCAGCGGGGCTCCCACTGCAGCCCCTGGAGCTTGGGGCAGACAGTGCTCCCAGAGCTGAGGTTCCTGGGGAGCACCCGGAGCTGTGCCTTGCACTCTGTTGCCGTGTGTCACAGTGCAGGCTGGCTAGTGCTGTGTGACTGCACCAGCCCCTGGTTTGACTGACAGGGGCCTCGCCCTGTCACATCTCCCCCAAGGCTGCAGAATTTCACTGGCCAGAGTCTGACAAAGCATAGAGATCAGAGCAATGAAATTATCCAGACTGGGCTTTTCAAAGGCCCTTTAGAAGGAAGGGCTTGAGGATAAATGCTCTCTGTTTGCCACATGAACATCGAGGTGAGTGGTCTCTGTCTCCAACTCACTCCCCCTCCAGCCAAGGTTACAGCCACCCACTCCCTCACACATCCTCCTCGTGCCTCCCCACTGCCGTGTCCTGTCTGGGCTCCCTCAGCCCCTCATCCCTTCATGGCCCCGTCCCCTGAGGGTCTCCCCCAGCCCGGCCAACCTGCCCAGCAGCAGCGCCACAGCCCCACAGCAGCTCCAGAGCAGCCCCATCCAGAGGCACCACAGAGCCCTCAGCAATCCAGCCAGCACCACACGGGTAGGAGGACACGGATGGCGCTTCCTGCCTGGCACAGGGCTTGTGGCCATCTCCAGGAACTGCTCTCACAGGGATCCCCACAGCTCTGGCCCCTGACCACCTGCTTGTTGGCAGCACAAAGGCTTCAGCAGAACCACCAAAGTCCTAGAGGCTTCTGGCCATTTTCTCTGCTACACTGCATGCCTGGACAGCTTGCCGAGCCCAAGCACCCTTTTTCCCCTCTTCCCCTATGCCCTGGAGACCCTGGGAAGCAAAAGAAAGATCCTGGGAGTCTGTGTATTACAACACACTCTATATCTATATACTAAAGAAAAAACAAAAAGAAGAACAGTCTCAAAGAAATAGAAAATTCCCACTGGTTCAAGTGGCCCCAGCAGACAGAACCTCTGGGCTCAGCTCTCTGCAGAGCTCCAGCAGCGCAGACAGCCGAGCCCTGACAGATGAGGCCGTGTCCTCCATGCCCTGAGGAGCTGATCCTGCAGCCTCTGCAAGACAGAAGATCACTCACTCTGTAGTGACTGGAGAAGTGCCACATCTGACACGGGACTGCTGATGTCCTCTGTCAGGTGTTCGAGGGCTGAAAGAGAGGAACAGAGCCATAGTCAGATCCCAGACCTGAGGGGACCCGAGTAGAGCCCCCTGCCAGGGCCATGCCAGCCGGCTCTAGCCATGGCCAGGAGGGAGCAGGGGCCAACGGGACCAGCCCGAAGCTGCCAGCCACGAATCCCCCACGTGGCTCTGAAATCTCTCTGTGCTCTGCCCACGCCGCCCCTCGGCCGCACAGGGAGCAGAGCCCTCCGCAGCCGGGGCACGGCTGGCAGCTCCCCCCGCCAGCCCCCGCTGCCAGCCCGCTGCCCTCACTCACTGTAGCAGATGAACCGGAGCTCTTCCTTCTTCCACCTCACGTGCTGCCCGGCCATCCCTGGGAACACAGAGCCTGTCACGGCGCCAGCGGCACAGCTCCCTGCCAGCGGCGCTGCCGGCGCTGTGGCCACACGCCCTGCTGGCCCGGCAGGGCTCAGCCCGGCCCTTGCCGCACGCTGCCGGCCCAGGGCACGGCTGCCAGAGGGCGGCAGCAGCGCCGAGGCCGGGCGGGGCTCCACGGCGCCGGGCCCGGCTGGCGCTGCCGGGGCAGCAGGCGGGGCTGGGGCCGAGCTGCGGCGGGCCGGGGAGGGAGCCCGGGCTCGTGGCTCACCCATGAACCTGATGGCCGCCGCTCGCAGGGGCTCCTGTGGGTTCTGCAGGTAGGGCAGGGCCCGGCGCAGGTGCTCGGCCGCTCTGCTGCTGTCCTCTGCCAGCTGCAGAGAGCGGCAGGAGGGAAGGGTTGGCGTGGGTGCCCAGCGGGCGCCCAGCCCCGGCCTCCCCTGCCCGCACAGCCCTGAGGTGCGGCCAGCAGCCGCTGGCGCCGGGCTCTGGAGGGGACAGAGGGCCGGCTGCTGCCCGGGAAGCCGCGGTGCCGGCCTGCCCCACAGCCCCACCGGGCCGGGGCTGCATCGGCCCCCGGCTCGGGCCCACAGGAGCCTGGAGAAGAGCCCGCGCGGCCTCTGGGTGCAGCAGCGGGCAGGGGCACAGCTGCCAGCCCCGCACTGTGAGCACCGCGCTCTGGGGGCTTCTCCCGGCTGAGGCTGGGGCTTCCACGCTGTCCTTACCAGGCGCTCGATGAACTTGCACAGCTTCTGGTTCTTCACCAGTCTTTCAAGATCCCTCCTATTCAGGAAATTGGCCACACAAAACAGCAGTTCCCGAGAAGCCTGGAGAGCAGCAGAGATGCGGAGATGGTCCCACAGCCCAGGGCGCAGGACCCGCGTCCCTGTGCCAAGGCCTGGAGGAGGCTGCAGCCTGGCAGGCGCCAGGGCAGGAGGCAGCCGAGCCCCCTGCTAGGGGGACAGCAGAAGCCCATGAGTCCTCACCTGTGCCACAAGCTGATTGTCATCATGGCAGTGGAAGAAGAGTGGCAGCAGGCTCTGGCACAAGGGTGTCTTCAGGGCCTTTTTTCCCTTTTCCAGTGGAAGAGTCACCAATGTTCGGAAGAGCAGTATGGAGAGCAGCTGCACCTGGCTATTGTTCTGTATGAAAGGAAGAAAAATAAAATTCAGCATTGGGTGCATGGGGCTCATCTTTGCACAGGCCTGCCAATCCACAGGGCACAAAGTGTCCAGGCAGCAGCCAGTGACCGTGGCTGGGGGCAGCGAGCCTTACGTGGTCAAAGAGTGGCAGGAGCGCCTCAAGCAGCTGCAGTGTGATGGGGCTGGGCATCAGCATGTCAGTGTCCAAGATGATAAAGCTGAGTAGCTTGACTGTCATGCTAACTATCTCTCCATCTGTGTCCCACAGGAGCTTCACAAGACTTTCAGTCAGGCTCCACATTTTTTCGGTCTGTGCGGAACTCAAGTTTGTGAAACGCCATCCTGCTGCTGCAGGGCCTGGAGGCCAGAGGTCTGTCCCGAAGCACTTGGGCAGCTGAACTGGGAGGCAGGAGAGCTGGGAGCAGCTGCCCTGGCACCCAAAGCCCAGCCAAGCCCAAGTGACTGCATTCCCCAGCTCAGCCTCAGCCGCTGCCCCCTTCTCACCATGGAGGGCTCCTCAATGAGCTCGAGAAGGGCCCTGAGTGCCAGGTGATGCCTCTCCCTGCACTCGCTCTGCAGCTGTCTTGACAAGATTTGCAGGACTCTGTTAGCACCACGTTCACTCAAATCCAGGCACGCGAGGACCTGAAAGGCACAGGGCAGTGACAGGAGACCTGGCTGGCAGGATCCCAGAACTGCACAGGACTGGGCCCAGGCAGCAGCACAGGGCACGGGCACCGTCCCAGGGAGCTGCGGCTCCGAGAGGGCAGAGAGCTGGGAGGCAGCTGAGCGAGGCAGCGCTGGCCATCAGGCTCACCTCCACAAGGAAGGCCAGGGCGGGCAGCTCCCAGCGTGGCTCCTGTGTGCTGAGCAGCCGGAGCAGGTAGCGAGCAATGCGGGAACACAAGGGGATGAAGACACAGCACATCTCCCTGGCAGGAGAAGAAGGAACCAAGACTGTGGTCCAGGGGGGCAAACTTTTGTCAGGACTGACTCACAGAGGTCTGGTCTTTCCCCAGCATCCTGCAAGGGGCCCTGGGCTATTTGGGAGTCAGCTCCTTGTGGGCACCCTCCTCTCCCAGCCTTTTCCAATCTGCTTGGCCATCCCTTGGTGACAAGGCCCTCTGGTTCATGACCACAGGGACTGTGAGAAGCACCCTGGTCACAGAGCACAAATGTCAGAGGTAGTGGGGAGAAGGGGGTCTCACCTGGCCAGCAGACCCACGGCACAGTGGTGGGTGTCAGCACACAGCAGCACGTCCCAGCCACAACTGCGTTCCATTGCCACCACCACATCCTCATGCTGCCTTTGGCAGAGCAGGGACTTGAGGGTCTGCACTGCAAACCTGCGTGCAGAGCAAAGCCCAGGTCACGCTGGGAGCACTGGCTCCTGTCCAGGGACATGACAGGGACAGGAGGAGTGGGATGGAGCCCCTGTTGGGGCTGGTGGCAAGGCCATGCTCTTCCTGGCATCCCTTCCAGAAGGTATCGACCTCTTCTAGCATATCCAGAGTGCTGAAGAACACTTGGATGAGCAGATGCACAGATACGTGGGAGGAAATACACCGTCACCATGTGTGGGACACAGGGCACCTGGAGGATCTTCCACATCACCACAGTTGCCTGCAAAGGACAAAGTCCCCTGAGACAGTGCTCAGTGCCAAGGTGTCCATGTGGCAGGGCCTAAGCACAGGAGGGAGAGGCCCAGGGAGACACAGGGGGAGCACCGGGCCTGGTGCCCCTGAAGCTGCCCCGAGGCCAGGTTTCAGCCCAGCACCTGAGGGAAGGAGATGCAGTGGGGGAAGGAGGATGGAAAGCTGCTGGAGAGGCGGCCTTGGAGCCAGCAAAGGCCAGTTTCAGAAACTCACAGCCAGGACAAAGACACCCGTTTTGTCCCATCTGAGGTGCACATGCTGTGCTCTGGCCAGCTCCCCAGCACATCAAGGAGTATAAGCAGCGCTGGCTCCGCAGTCCTGGGCGAGCACATGATGGTCTTCCACATGGTCAAAGCAGCTCTGTGGGGTTAGAGCTCTGTCTCAAGGGGGGTCTCAGACACAGCACCGTGGCCTGGGCAGCAGTGGGGATCTGAGCTGGCTGCCAGCTCTGCCTCTGCCCACTGGCCCTGGCCAGCAGCACTTAGGCAGCCCAGCCCTGTGGGGAGAGGCCCCTGAGGGGCAGTGAGGGAGCATGGCAGCAGGCTTGAGGGCTGAATGCAAGGGCTGGCAAAGAGAGCAGCAAGAGGGCCCTGTAACTCTCTGTTGGTCAGACACCTGGGCCAGGCTGTCCAGGCTGATGGGCTGGGGAGCCCTGAGCCCTCTGGGCAGGTGGGCCCACCCACCCAAGCAGACCTGCCACCCCCCTGAGCCCTGGCAGCGCTGGTGCCCATCTCCTGCCCCAGAGACCTGTGCTCCCAGGGGCTTCTGTGCCAGAGGGAGCCAAAGTCCACGTGCATTAGGGGCTGTGCTCCTTCCTGCAGGGGCTGTTGGCAGGAGCACCTGGAGCAACTGCTGGCAGCACTTGGTCTCAGTCAGAAGCTCTCACTCCATGCTGAAATTATTTTCTCATTGAAATAATCTCCTTTAGCACAAAAACACCTTAGCAGTGAAGGGAGAGAAGAATCTGGCGTTTAAGAATCCTCACTTCAGGAAAGCTTTACTTCCCATTGCTCAACTCAAGTAGTTTCAAAAAGTTGCAAACTTCCCAAATTCATTGGGATGGCCTGAGAAAGTGAAGAGTTGGAATTTTGCTTCCCATCTCAAAGCAGCAACTCATTTGCCCTAACATCATCCACTGAGAGTCACTTTACAGAATGTAACACTACACAGAGGAAAGAAAAAGGCAATTCTTTGGTTTGCAAATGGTTTTCTATGAAAGGATGATAATATCCTAATTCTCTTAAAGATTAAAAGCTCTCAAGGAATGAAAGTCCACTCAGAGTTACAAAAGTAGCCCAAACAAACAAGTAGATGGCAAAATGGCTAATCCTCCCCTTGGTACAGATATCTAAGTGGCCACTAAAGTACAGCTCTCCCCTCTTGTTCCCTGCAGGAGAATCAGGATCTTGAACAGGAAGAGTCACAGATATTCTTTCTGCCCTCTGTAACCAAAACTGTGCCAAACCACAGATGCTGCCTTCAAAGTGACTCAAATTCCAGCCTAGACCTCTCACCTTCCAGACAACTCCTTCCCCAACACCCCATCAACACCAACCCCACCCACAAACTCCTGCCCAGAAGCCCTCAACACCCGACCAGGACCCCCAGCTGTCCCTGTCCCTCCGCAGAGCTTTCCCACCCTCCAGCAGATGTCCTGGTTCCCGGCACGTGCCGTGGGATGGCACTCAAGAGGATCTGCTCCAAGGCCTTCCCTGGTGGCAAGCTCAGGCTGCCAGGCCTAGGGCTCCTGGATCATCCTTCCCACATCACTGGAAGCTCCCTGGGAAGCACTTTCCTTGAGAAGCAAGCCCCTTTCCTCCAAGGGCATTTTCCCAAATGTGTAGCTTTCCTGGGGAACACCAACACACTCTTGAGAAAAGCTGGCAAGGCTGAATGACTCCAGGTCCTTTCAGGACAGGCACTCTAGCTCTAGCTTGTATTCCCCCAAGTGTGTTTCCAGGTGGAGGTTCAGAGGTGCAGCCCCAGGCCCTCTACAAACACAAGCTGCCCGCTGCCTCTTCACCTGCCTCAGCTTCTGCCTGTGGTCACAGCAGAAAAACCAGGCTGTTCCCAGCCAGAGCCCAGAGCCCTGTCCCCACAGGACGCTCTTGCCAGAACCTTTCAGCACTCTCTGCTGTGCACGCAGCGCTTTTCATGCCCGCTCCCAACAGGCTTTGGAATGCAGAGCACAACCTGGCTGGCTCTGCCACCAGCACACCCCAAACACAGGTGGAGGCAGAAGCAGCAGGGGTCGTTTGGCGGCCATGCCCAAGAGAAACTGGAAGGCTGCTCTCCCTGTCTGTGTACTGCCACTGGGTCTCTTCTAGCCAGATAGTGAGACGGGTCCAGGGTTCCTTCAGGCGAGCAGTCTCAGGCCGGGCAGCTCAGCCTTCAGCAGGCCGAGTGTCCGAGGCCTAAGTGCCCCAAGCCTGACATCTTAGCAAGCTCAGTGATTATCAGCTCTTAGTGATTTTCAGCTCTTTTATAATTTCAGCTCTTTGCTTGCTAAGATGCTGGCCTCAGTGGCATCCACAGAGCAGATGGAGAGAGAGGAAAAGGCAGCCTCGGAGATTCCATGATGGTTAATTTGCAGGGAGTTCGCAAAGGGTTCCGACGAGCAGCTCTTCTACCAGAATGGGCCAGGATGGCTACTTATATAGGGTTAGGGGGGATTGAAAACTGACCAATTGTAAGGGTTAGGGAAACTAGCCTATAGGGTCACAGAGCGATAAGCTAGGCCAGAGGACCTAAGTGAGGACTCCAGGCTTAGCTATTCTGACTCAGCAATTGCTTATCTCAGGCTTACATCCTCCACGGGACCCTAGCCATCTCAGTGTCCGCTACACCTGGGGTCTCACTTGGTTGGCTTTCTGACTGGGTCTGAGCCTGGGGCTGCCATTCCTCACTTGTAGGGACCAGAACCACACCCGGGATCCCAGCACTGCCTGACAGCGCTCCAGGAACTGGCACGGTGGTGTGTCTGAGTCTCAGGCACTGTGCAGCTGCTTCATTTGCTCTTAGGCACACCCAAAGCTCTCTGTTAAGCCCAGATGGTCTTTGGTTCTGCCCTCTTCCTGATCCTGTGCAGAGATGGAGCACTGCTGTGCTTTCAGGAAGCTGTTCTTGAAACCCTCCAGCATTCCAAGCTCTTTGCCCTCTGTGGATGCTTGCCATGGAGTCCCTCACCGCTGGGTTCAGAGCATCCTCAGGTTGGCTCTTCCAAAGTCCAGGGGCTCCAGGGTGCACAGCAAGATCTGTAACTCCGCAGTGTTGTGGAACTGGACCTCCAGCACACGGACCTTTCCAGCCTGATCTGCCCTTGTTCCTCTGTGTCTGTGCACAAAACATGGTGTGGAAGAGAACGGCAGGAGGGGCCTGTGTGTCCCAGAGCTCCGGATGTTCATCGCTCCAGCTCCACAGAGATGCAGGTAAAGCAAAGAAGCCAAACTGTTCATTAATGGAAGGTGAAGCAAAGGGATGAGCTGGGAGAGAAGAAAAAGGATGGGCAGGGTCTGAGGGCTGGAGGCAGGAAGCTGTCAACAAGGAGGGAGAAGGCAGGAGCTATGGGAGATTCCCACAAGTTCAACTGTGCTAATCATCAGCTATGCCCTGGAGCTCCAGCTGGTCTCCTCTGCTCTCCATGTGGTCTCACCTTCCAAGGGATCTGGAGGTCTTCAAGAGATACTGGTTCTTCTGAGCCAGCAGATGAAAGTAGTTCTGCAGCTCTTCCCTCAAACATCATCTGTATCAATGTGCTTATGTGAGAGGGGCTGTTGTCTTCACTCAGGCCTTGAAGGGCTGGAAGAGAGAGGAGCAGAGCCACAGTCAGAACCTGGATGTGCAGGAATCCAAGGAGACCTTCCTGCCAGGGCCATCCCACCCAGCTCTTGCCATGGCCACAGGAGAGGAGTGGCCAAGGGGATCAGCTGCAAGGTGCTGTCCATGAATCCCCTCACCTATGTCCCTGAAAGCTCTGCCCACGCCACCCCTCGTCCCCACAAGGAGTGAAGCCCACCGCAGCTTGGGCAGGGATTGCAGCTCCCTGGCCAACCCCCACTGACAGCCCACTGCCCTCACTCACCCTCAGGGAGGGCCTGGAGCTCTTCCTTCTGCCCCATCAGGAGCACCCTGGCAATCTCTGAGAACACAGGCTAACCATAAATAGGGCTGCTGTGGCTATTATCCTGTTTGCTTTATGGCTTAATGAGGTGAGGAATTCATGGATCTTTAATTTCCTTTGGAAGGCAGGCACATGGATTCAGAGCTATCACACAATGTGTGGGTTTGGGGTTTCTTTAATAATGGTACTTGCTGAGGAAATGACACTGGGGGAAATTTACTCCCAACCCTTCACACAGCTCTTTGAGTTTGCCCCACCAGTTTTCAAAGGGTCCAGATCAACTCAAAATGCTAATGATATACAGTTGCTGGTGTTGCTGGTAAGCCTGTTCTATTTAGCATTCAGAGATAAGGGAAGTTTAACATGGATAACCACACTGGCACCTACCCCAGAGACAAGGGATGCTGCTGCCCCCGAGATTGACCCTGCCCCACAGCCCACCTCAGAAACGAACCACCCAGACTGGGTGGGGGTTCTGGTGAAAGAGATGGGCCAGATGCTGAAGGAGTACATTTCCCCATGTGTTGAGAAACCCTCCCCCTGCCTCAAAGAGAGAGAGTCTGATGGTGCAGCAGTGGAGCCCACAGATGTTACAACCATCCAGGTTCCAGCTGAACTGCAAAGGCAGCCACAGCAAGCAGCAGTCGCCCCTGTGGAAACAAGGAGACCTAAGAAGAAATCAGAGCACCCAGACAAGGACATGAAAGGAGGGCCCTCACAACCCAAAGGAGAACCAATGGTTGACTTCATCACTGAGTCCCTGATGTACGAAAGTCCCTGTGGGTGAACTGCACAAAGACATTGTATGATGGGGACGTGAGGCTTATACAACCTGGTTAATCCGGGTCTGGGACCTTATGGGTACAGGAGTGCAACTGGATGGTGGTGAGGCAAGGAATTTATGAGCATTGAACCAGGTCTCAGGTGTGAATCAGGTATTTGTAAGAGAGTCATGGTCCCTTTCCCTCTGAGAGCAGCTTTTAATGACTGTCAGAGAGGGGTTTGTCCACAGGGAGGGAATGCAGGAGCACCACCATAGAATGTGCTGGAAGACCCTGGAGGAAGGGATCCAACAGCTGAGAGAAGTGGCAGTATTGGAGGTACTCTTTGGGAGGGATGGACAGCATGATAATGACCCTGATGAGCTCAGGTGCACAGGGCAAATGCTGTGGAGTCTGGCAAATCTGGGGCCATCCCAATACACCACCTTCACTGCAATGATTAATGCTGATAACTACGGAGAGACAGTGGGTTCTGTCACCAACAAGCTTAGAAATTGTGAGAGTATGATCAAAGGCCCAATGCAGGCTCAAGTCTCTGCTGTGATCAAGGACCTGATCAAAGAGGAGATGAGGGAGATGAAGGAGGAGGAGAGGAAGATCAGTGCAGCACCTGTGCCAGTCACAGGCCCCAAAGTCAGAGCCCAGTGTCCCCCAGCTAGAGAGAGAGGGTACACCCCAAGGGCTGACCTGTGGTTCTTCTTTCATGACCATGGGGAAGACATGGGAAGGTGGCATGGGAAATCCACTTCTGTCCTGGCAGCACAGGTGCATCAGCTCAAGGAGGGAAACACTAACTAAGGGAGTTCCACTAAATTGAAGGCAGCCTCAACCTCCCATGACCGAGCTGCTGGGTATGATCTGTCAGATCCCCTTGAAGGAACCTCTACATGTATGCCCAGAAAAGAAATAATAACCAGGGCTAGGAGGGCACTGACTCTAGCCAGGAAGAGGCATGGGAAAACCGTATTTTCTGGACGGTGTGGATCCGACGGCCTGGCACATCAGAGCCACAAAAATCCGATGTTTTAGTTGATACTGGTGTGCAGTGTACCCTAATGCCATTGGGACATGTGGGGGTGGAACCTGTTTCCATTGCTGGGGTGATGGGGGGATCAGAGCAATTGACCCTGTTGGGAGCCCAGGTGAGCCTGACTGGGAAGGAGCAGCAGAAACATCCTCCTGTGACTGGCCCAGAGGCCCCATGTATTCTGGGCATAGACTTCCTCTGGAACAGCCTTACAAAGACCCAAGAGGACTCAGGTGGGCTTTTGGCATAGCTGCTGCAGAGGCTAAGAACATGAAGCCATTGAACGCCTTGCCTGGACTATCAGAAAACCCATCTGCAGTAGGACTCCTGAAGGTGGAAGAGCAACAAGTGCCAATTACCAGCATCTGCTGTGCCAGACATGCTGGAACTCCAGTACAAGCTGGAGTCGAAGGCAGCAAAGTGCTTTGCCACTATTGACATTGGCAATGCATTTTTCTTCATTCCTCTGGCAGCAGAATGCAGGCCTTAGTTTGCTTTCACCTGGAGGGCCATGCAGTACAACTGGAACCGACTGCCCCAGGGGTGGAAGCACAGCCCCACCATCTGCCATGGACTGATCCAGGCTGCACTGGAAAAGGGTGAAGCTCCAGAACATCTGCAGTACATCGATGATATCATTGTGTGGGGGAACACGACAATGGAAGTATTTGAGAAAGGAGAGAAATTCATCCAGAGTCTGCTGGAAGCTGGCTTCAGCATCCAGAAGAGCAAAGTCAAAGGACTTGCCCGAGAGATCCAGTTCCTGGGAGAAAAGTTGCAAGATGGATGGCGTCAGATTCCCACTGAGGTGATCAGTAAGATCACAGGTGTCTCTACTGTTTTGTGGAAGAGATCAAAAAAGCTCCACAATTTGTGAAAGTTGTAAAGTCGGTATGTTTATTGCAGCGCTGGACGCATGCGGGGATTACTCCCCTCAAAAGGCAAGTGTACCTCTGTGAACTTCAGGTCTCTTTTTATGGCTCACTCAAATACATATGCATATAATTTCACAACAGGTTCATACATCTTCATTCTACTGATTTCATGTGACACTTGCTACTAATTCTTCAGAAGGAACTCTTGGGTCAGGTTGCCCTGCTCTGTCTGCTCTCCTCCTCCCCCCTTTATCTCTTATCCTTCAGCTGAAGCAGCCTCTCTAAGCACAGGCCCTTCAAGAGAACAGGCAGTGAGACTAAACAACAAGCTACAGACTTAATTCAAAGATGAACATTTCACCTAAATCAAAATGTATTTCTACCCTGGAAAATTTTTACTCTGTCTCATTTCCCCCCTTTCCTGGAAAATAAGTAAATTCTTTTACTTAATGCAAACTCTTACGACAATAAGTGTCTCTCAATGCTTTACCTCATACATTTGATAGGGAGATTAACAGAGCTATACGCTGTAGTATTCTCTAATTTCAAATTAATAATAAAGGATAACTTTAAACTTACTTTAACTAATACAACATCATTTTTATCAATTTTTACAGCAGTGCAAGCAGTTTTTAGACACTCACAACTTTTGCCAGTATATACGAGCACAGTTTTTTCATCAGTGAGTGGATGAATTTTGAAGTGGCAAATACTCTGTTCAGTGTCCAGACACACATCATGGGCATTAATAGTACTGCTTTCACAAATGAATCTCAGCTGTTTTCTAGTAATGCAGGATTCTAAGTTTACTGTTTGCTACTTTTAATTAATTTTTCGTGTTTGCAGTCTATGTTCTGAAGGGTAGAGCACTGTTTTTTCATTATTTAATCTTAGTGCAATGATGGAATGGATAACATAAACAGTGCTATTATGTATGTTAAGTACAAAGGCAGTGGCTACATTAGAAACAGGATTATAGGTGAAATTTACTATAGTTTACCAGGACTGAAACTTTTTTCAAAATCAATTGTGTTATACATATATAGAGTTAATTCATGCTATTTGTATATATATATGTGTGTATAAGATATTGTAAGAATCCAACTCATGTACTTGACCACTCTGGCTGAGAGCAGAGTCCTATTTCTAACGCTAAAGATAATATCAAGTCCGTTAACTTAAGAGTGAAGCCTTCCCAGACCATGAATGTCGACTTCCCAGAATTGCTTTGAATACTGGCAGCACTCGATTACATGTGAAAGACGGCCATAGGGACACTGGGACTGGCTTTTGCATTGCATCCCTATGGACCCAGCAATACATTCCAAAGAAGGCTATTCTGGAAGGGCCCAGACAGTCATTGGAACACGTGGACTGGCTTTGTATCTCTATGATCCAGCTCTACATATGAAGGGACACAAAGGACATTCTGTCATTTCGGCCCCAGGAGGAATATAGGGGATATAAACTGGCTGTATGAGACAGTCGGGGTGAACCACTGGGGAGATGCTGGCACTCTGTCAGTTGGATCCAGGTTCACCCAGCACCAAATTCCGGAGTTGATGCTGTCTTGGCTGTGGTGAATTTTTTAATTATATTTTGTTATTGATCTAATAAATCTTTGTTAATTTTTTTTTTAATTTGGCTGCAGATTCGATCATTTATAACAAATTGCATTATCTTAGACAACTTTCTGAATTTCAGCTGGAAAATTACTTTCCCTCCCTTCTTGCATGAGCAGAGCTGCTGTTGCCTGCATCTGCAACTGTGCTTGTATACAACTGAAAGCTAAAGATATATTATCACATTATCTTGAACTGTACTAAGTACTTCTACTAATAACTTGTGATCTTGGTCCCTGGCCTTTTCTTACTTTGGCAGTGCTTTTGAAATCTGCCACTGGCTAGTTCTTAATGCTAGTAGAGATGACTGTAAATGCTGCTTCAATTTTGTTAGGCTGCTTGCTGCAGTGGCTAGCTTATTCATCAGTATTTCTAAATCAATTCCATTTAGAACTCCTAATCCTGTTCCTAATATCCCAGTTAGATCCTTTCTTATTCTGCTCTTAAGGTCTGCCTGTCTTTGTAACTACACTGTGCAGCTCTCAAAGGATGTTCTTAGGAAAGAGGAGCAGGCTGGTTGGATTTTTGAGATGTTGATTTGCATTAGCAACTCTTTTGAAGTGTCTACAGTTCTTGTTCTTGCTACTCTTGCTCTTCATATACTTGATCTCTATGAATTACTACAGTGGACAGGTTTAAATCTTTTATCTCAGAAAGTTCTCTCATGGATCTAGTATCCTGATTTAAAGCCTGGGACCAAGGCCATTCAGCATCACTTTGAATAGAGGTACTCTCTAATTTTAAGATTTCAATTATTATTATATACAAAACAATTCTGTAAGTGAAAGTATGAACAACCCTTGACTGCAATATACTCATTTTGCTTGAGTGAGTTTTAGTCTCAGTTCATTGTCTCTTGGTGTCACTCTCCAAGGGGGCTTCTGGGCCTTTCTTCACTCGAGAGTGATGGATCCAGGCATTCTGCTCTTTGATCTTGATTGCAATGAAGATGGCAAGAAGCACTTGGAATGGTCTTCTTTACTGTGGTTCCAAAGTCTTTTCTGCAAGAGGCTTAACATATCCATAATCTCTAGGCTATATGTTATGCACTGGCCCATCTAACTCCCTGCTCTGAGTTCAAGCCACAAGTTTCTCAATTTTTCTGAGCTGTTTGCTTAAAGCCACCATGTAGGTGGCCAGTGTTACCTCTCCAATGTGGTGGGCATTCTTTTTGTGTTCTATAAAGCATTTCAAAGGGACTTAGACTTTCTTTAGCTCTAGGTTTAGTTTAAATTTGCAACAGTGCTAGTGGAAGTGCTTGGGGCTAGGGTAGATTAACTTACTGCCCGAGTCTTACAATCTGCTGCTTAATTAAATGATCCATTTTCTCCACCTGGCTGCTTGATTAGGGGGGGTACAGAGTGTGAAGTAGCCAGGTGGCTACTAATCTGTTGCACTGTTTTGGAAATGAAATGTGATCCTCTATCTGAGGATATTGTGGCTGGAACTCCAAAGCATGGTATTATTTCTTGTAATAACACTCTAGTAACTTCTCGAGCTTTGACAGTTCTGGTGGGGAATGCTTCTGGCCACCCTGAAAATGTGTCTGTCAATACCAATAAATACTGATACCCCCCTTTCCTTGGGAGTTCTGAAAAGTCAATTTGCCACTGCTGTCCCGGCCTATGGCCTCTCCTAATCTGACCGAGTTTTGGCTTGGGGGTATTTTTGGGGTTAGTCTGGAGGCAAAGATCACACTGTCAGGTCACTTGAGTAATAGTGGCATATAAATTCCTAGCAACGATTCTTTCAATCAAGTAGGTGTGTAGGGCATCTATTCCTCAGTGTGCTTTCTGGTGCTCTTCCCTTACTAGTGACCACAAGAAATGGGAAGGGATTACCAGCTTCTTTTCAATGGTAGCCCACCCTTCTTGGTTATACGTCCTTTTTTGATCTTCAATCAATTTTCTATCTCTCATATTATATTCTGGCTTATGTTCAAGGGAAATTTGTCTATCTGGAATTAGGGCTCACCTCACCTCTCGCTGCTTCCTTTGCCTCTCTATCCGCCAGCTCATTTCCTTCTTCTAATTCTGAGCTCACTTTTTGATGTGCTCTAATATGCACAATTGCTACCTTTTCAGGCAGCTGAACTGCTTCCAGCAGCTGGATGATCTCTTGTGCATGTTTGATGTTCTTTCTCTGTGAGGTCAGCAGTGCTCTCTCTTTCTAGATGGCTCTATGTGCATGCACGACTCTGAATGCATACCTCGAGTCTGTGTAGATGTTTATCTTCTTTCCTTTTGCTATTTCTAAGGCACGGGTCAGAGCAATTATCTCAGCCTTCTGCGCAGAGGTGCCTGTTGGTAAGGGTGCAGATTCTGTTACCTCTCTGCAGGTGGCTACTGTTTATCCAGCATGTTGCTTTCCATTGGCAATGCAGCTGCTCTCGTCAGTGAACCAGGTCTCTGCATTGTCCAGAGGAGTGTCTTTCAAATCTGGGCGTCTGGAGTAGGTAGCTTCAATGGTCTCTAGGCAATTGTGGTGTACTGCTTCTCTTTGATTTCTACTGAGAAAGGAAGCTGGGTTGACAATATTAGCACCACTATCTTTACATCATCTTGCTCTACCATGATGGTTTGGTATTTCTCTCTGTGGTGAAAGCCAGTGGCTACTCTTTACTTCCAGTACTGTGGACACTGTATGCGACACTAGCACAGTCCTTTTCTGTCCCAGGGAAAACTTGCGTGCCTTCTGAATATTCAGCATGACTGCTGCTACAGCTCTGAGGCAACCTGGCCATCTTTTGGCTGTTGCATCTAGCTACTTGGAGAAGTAAGCAACTGCCCTTCGTTATGGACCTAAGTCTTGAGCCAGTATTCCTAAGGCAATTCTCTGTTTTTCATGGGAAAATAGAAAGAATGGTTTACTTACACCTGGAAGTCCCAGGGCTGGACCTGACATGAGGGCACTCTTCAGCTGGTGAAAGGCCTGTGTGGCTTCCTTTGTCCGCTGGAGATCTCTGTTTCCATTAGCAATAAGAGCATAGAGAGGTTTGACAAGCAGTCCATAATTATTAATCCACAGCTGGCACTACCCTGCCATGCCTAAGAAGGTTCGGAGTTCCTTTATCGTCTGGGGTTTTGGGGTTTGGCAGATGGCTTCTTTGCGAGCCTGCCTTAAAGTCTGTTGCCCAGCACTCACCTTGTAGCCCAGGTATATTACTTTCTGTTTCACTACCTGTGCCTTCTTCTTTGATACTCTGTATCTTTGGAGTCTTAGGAAGTTCAAGAGGCTTACTGTCCAGGCCACACATGCTTCTCTCGTCTGAGTGGCTATTAGAAGATCATCTACGTACTGCAACAGCTTCCCTTCCTGTAGAGCTTCCCAAGAGTCCAGATCTTTTGCAAGTTGCTCCCCAAACAGAGTGGGGGGGAATTTGAAGCCTTGAGGCACATAGACTATGTGAGCTGGGTTTTGCACTGCTTTTAGGGCTTTCTCATTTGAATGCAAAAATTTTCTGGCTGGCTTCGTGGATAGGGAGGCAAAAGAAGGCATCTCTCAGGTCTAAAACAGTAAACCAGATTAGCTCAGGTGTTAAACAAGTTAGTAAAATATATGGATTTGCTACCACAGGGTATAAATTCTTCATTATCTTATTGACAGCCCTCAATCTAGTACTATCAGTTATTGGGCTGATTTCTTCCCTATCTTCTTTTCAGGGGCTACTGCTTAATTCTCACTGGTTGTTTTCTTTCTTTAAGCTTGATTACTATGGGGACGCATTCTTCACTTTCTTTGGTACAGCAGAGGCCCATACCCCTGAAAAAACTTGCTCTAATATCTCTTTACTAATTTTTTTCTTAATTTCAATGCCTGTTAATGATAAGCTTAATATCTTTATATCATTTGCCCCCAGAGTAACCTCTTCATTTGAGAATGTTCAGCGAATTGGGCAAATACACAAAAGCTCCTAAGTACACATGTTACTTTAAAGGTTTACAAATGTATGCCTTCTCAGACTGGCCAGTTGTTCTTCACATTACAACATAATCATTCTCCACAGATACTAAAGCTTTATTTAAAACTGAATTTATGGCTCTTGTATCAACTAAAATTCCACCCTTTTCTTTTCTTCTGGTCTCACTGCCTCTCGCAGAGGGGTCTGTTCCCTCCTTGTCCTGGGTGAAATTGGACTGCTAGGAGGGGGATGGGTGCGAACGGGTATATCTTTGGAGCTTGAGTCTTCTTCTTTTTTGGGGAGGTCTTCTTTATCTTCCTTTACTTTAGGAGGAGCCTTTAACAAATTATATGCACTCATTTTGCGAGTTGTAATCACTTTGCATTTCAGTATGATAAACTTTGCCTGACCAGTGGGTCTGAGGGCGGTCTGATCTCACAGTCTCTTTGTTATTTTTGGTGATTTCTTAAAACAAAAACACACCAACATACGGGACCATCTCATTTACCTTCCCATTTTAAAACAGCATTAACTGCAATAAAGTCTTACAAATCTTTTTCTTTTCTGAGCTGCTTCTACTGGTAGCTTTCTTCCAAAGAGCCCCTCCCAAAGGGGCTAGTTCAGGAGCTTCTTTGTTCTGGTTAGTTTTCATTATCTCCTTCTCCTTATACTATCTTGTTTCTACTCAAACTTCTCCTCACAGAGCTTCACAGTAGATTCTTAGTCTTCTTCCCACACACAACTCCAGGTGGCAGGAATCAGGTGGGACTTCTCACACACCAGCTTTAAAATCTTAGGTTCTGAATCAGCTTGATGAGGAAACTTTGATTTACACTCGGGGCATATGCCCCGACGCAGCAATACCAGCGTCTCTCACAAACTCTGCACTGCAATAGTGCCCTCGCAGGGAGCCAGCCTCTCGATGCACTAAAGGCTCTCAGGAATTACCCACAGAGGCAAGCTATTCTATTTATCACAGGGAATTCTGAATCTTGCACAGCAGGCTGTTCCCAATCTAGACTGACTATCGCACCAGATGAAGTCCAATAGAGCTCTTCTAAATGAAGTCGTTCGTCTTACCACGGTAAAAGCGTGCACAATCTACAATCTACACCACAACTGACCACCTTTATTCAATGAACATTCTCACCTGCGCTAAACCACTCTATCTCTGCCTGGCGCTCCCTGCCTCCACAGCCTGCCCCGGCCAGTGCCTCAGGCCTCACTCGGCCCCTTCAGTCACGGGTAGAAACCCCCCCCGCACTGTAGACATACTCTCTTTGTACACCATGCACTCGCACGATTACAAACACACACACACACTAACATTAACAATTAACCACGCAGTGAACTAACTAACTCCGGACACAGCACACTCATGAGCCCACTCGAACCCACCCCCAGGGTCGCTGGCGGCCGCTCTATGGGACAGTGAACTCCCGTCTCCCAGTAGCTCTATCGACCGGTCTGCTTGCAGGCACATGAACAAGGCAGAGCACTGAGATGTCTCTGCGTGCCTTATTCAGCCTACCTATCCCCCGGGGGCCCTCTTAATACATACCGAATCTTCCGCCTGCCAGCAGGTCCTTGTCCAGCAGGAGGCCAGCTGACACCAGCGGAATCCCGGGGAGCTCCTAGGAGGGTCCCTTTATCCCTTCTGCCCCTGCAGGGACAGAGATGGTCCCTTCGTGGTCTCCAAAATGTTTTGCGGCAAAGATCAAAAACTCCACAACTTGTGAAAGTTGTAAAGTCGGTATGTTTATTGCAGCGCTGGATGCATGCGGCGATTACTCTCCTCAAAAGGCATGCGTGCCTCTGGGGGAGTCCAAGTCCCATTTCTATCCCTGTCTACAAATGCATATGCATACAATTTCACAATAGGTTCATACATATTCATTCTACTGATTTCATGTGACACTTGCTACTAATTCTTCAGAAGGAACTCTTGGACTTGCCTTGCTCCGTCTGCTCTCTTCTTCCCCCCTTTATCTCTTGTCCTTCAGCTGAAGCAGCCTCTCTAAGCACAGGCCCTTCAAGAGAACAGGCAGTGAGACTAAACAGCAAGCTACAGACTTAATTCAAGGATGGACATTTCACCTAAATCAAAATGTTATTCTACCCTGGAAAATTTCTACTCTGTCTCACAGGGACCCCAGAGTGCCCCACCTTGACCCTATGGGAGAAAAAGATTATAAGAATGATGCCAAAAGTACTACAAATATTATTAGCTACCATAAAGAGGAAGAAATCAATATCAAGTAGACATTAATTAATTAATGGAGTTGTGTTACTTAGAAACACGACCAATAATATTCTTGGTAGCTAAAAATATATTGATTTTTTTATTATAAATACAAAAATTGGGTAATAAAGATATTGAATAATACTATCATAATTCAAATAATATAATTATAATTTTATAAATTAATAAATGTTTTTCTAAAGAAAAATGTCTAAATTATTTTAATGTTTTGGGATATCAGTCCTAGGTGGGTGATGTCAGACATGATGAGGCTGGGGATGAGGAGCAGCTTGTCCAAACAGGCTCAGCCTGCAAGGGGCTCATTCTTCTCCCTGCCCAGACACCCTAAAGAGACATTCAGCATCAAGATCACCTGGGGAATGCTTCTGTCACCTCTTCCCTGAACTGAAATGTAAAGAAATATTTCCTTGATATCATGATGTGCACTTTGGAATCTCCCTCCTGAAGGGAACTCCAAGCTGACTCCAATTGCTGCACAAGCCCTGGAGACTCACAGACAATGGAAGGGAGACAAAGAGCTCCTGAGGGCTTTCTGTATTTTAATCAGCCCCACGGTGGGTTTGGGGCTGGCTCCAGGAGCCTCAGGCAGCGAGAGAAGGATGAAGAAGCTGCTCAAGGAGTCAGCAGCCAAACTCCAAGTGCCTTGGAGCACGGCTGGGCCCCAGGGAGGGCAGGGAGTGCCCAAGGCTGCCCAGGCAGTGCTGAGAGCAGATCCTTGAGGCCAGGAGTGCAGGGAGCCCAAGGCTCTGGGCAGGGCACTGCAATGCTGAGCAAGGCCTGGCTTGGCTGCAGGGAGCAGAAAGGCCAAGCCCTGAGCCCAGCCTGGGCCAGCAGGGCCTGTCCCTCCCGGCTGGCTCGGGGCTCTTTGTGGGCCAGGGGGATGTGAGGGGCAGCAAGGACAAACGCCATCAGCCTGCAGCCCCTGCCAGCCTCCCCAGGGAGGCCGAGGCAGAACCAAAGTGCAGCCCCTGCCAGGAAAGTTCCTCCTGTGGGGCTCCAGAGGCGCTGCCCGAGCCCAGAGCACAAAGGCCTGGGTGCCTGTGGCCCTGCCAGCCCTGCCCAGCCCTCGGCCATCTGTCCTGCAGGCTGTGCCCCCTGGGCGTGCTGCTCCTCTGCCCTGGCCGGCTGCACTCGCCCATCTCGCTGTGCCCCAGCATTTCTCACCCAGCGTTTCTGGGCCCTCCCTGGGCTCCCTGCACCCAGCGCTGCCGGCTCCTGGCACACAGAGCCCGGCCATGGCCCAGCCTCACGCTGGGACACCTCCAGCACCAACATTCTGCCCTGTGAGGGACTTTGCTCTCTCCTCAGCTCCAGGCTGAACCTTCCAAGCTGCACTTGGGGAAGGTTTCCTGCAATTCCCACTGCTGAGGAAAGCTCTGTCTCCTGCTGCTCACAAACAGAGAAGGGCTGGAGGGAGATGTGCTGGTCAGAGGCTGTTTGGGGTGCAGTGACCATGAAAATATTGGGTTTCTAAATATTCTGTGAAAGGATGGGCATCAACAAATCTTCTACACTGGAGGTACAGAGAGCAGACTTTGGCCTATTGAGGATTCAGATTTGGAGAATACCAAATCAGGTACTGATTTTTTAAAGGCAATCAACACATTAAAACAAAGGGATCGAAGAAGGATGGACACATCTGAAGAAAGAAATTTTGGAGGAGTAGCAAAAGCCTGTCCTGCTGGTCCAAAAAGTGAGCTAGCAAGGAAAATGACTGGCCTGGATGGGCATGGAGTTTCTTCCAGGAACTCACAGAAAAAAAAGTGGATGCATCATCTTTGGTCAGGGCGGGGGGGGAACTCAGGAAATGTTTAAGGATGTTGCTAGAACATGCAAAAGGAAAATTTTAGAGATGAAAGGTTCATTAGAGCTTAACCTGGCCACTTCTGTGAAGGATAATAATGTTTTTATAAATACATTAATGGCAAAAGGAGGGACAAGTACAACCTCCATTCTTTTTTGGATATGGGGAGGAATACAGTAACTAAAGCTGAGGAATAGGCTGAGGTACTGAAGCCCTTCCTTGCCTCAGTTTTCAACAAAACGTCAAGTTGTCCTCAGGACAAGTGTTCTCCCAAGCTGTAGATGGGACAGGGAGCAGAACAGCCCCCCTGTAATCCAGGAGGAAGCAGCTGGGGACCTGCTGAGCCACTCAGATGCTCACAGGTGTCTCTGGGAGCAGATGGGATCCATTGCAGGCGGATGAGGGAGCTGGTGGATGAGCTGCCCAAGCTGCTCTACATCATTTACTGTGGGGGAAACTAGCAGGATGCAGAGGTTCAGGGACATCACACCATTACCAATATGACCCAGTCAAGCCAAATTTGTTATCCCTAAAAAGACTATATTTATAATAATTCTCTACTGTCCACGCATCTCTAGCTAATACATGATTGGCTATCCTAGCTGTTCATGTGTCTCAGATAGGATGCTGACTGGATCATCTAATTTTCCATGTGTCTGGTTGTGGTTTTCTGTCCCACCCAAGAACTGTCTTTTTCCTTACTTTCCCAAGCTCACTGACAAACTTGCTGAGTCCGGATGACTCTTCTTCTTGTATCTTTTTCAATGATGTACCAACCCCATTTGCTGAATATGCCCATTATTGTTTGTGAACGTGTCCATTGTCCATTATCCCAAGCAGGCTGGATTGTGCATTGGCTGAATATGGCCATTGTCCAGCAAAAACTCCTCAATCTTCAAGAAATCCTCGACACCTCTGCACACAGCCCAGGGAAGGTGCCCCAGCCACCTGCACAGAGCCACAGACAAGTGTCAGACACAGTTACAGAGCTTTGCCCAGAGCTGACAGGGAGAATTAATTTAAGGGAAAAAAAAAAAAGAAAAACAGCAGAAAACCCCCAAAACCAACAAAAACCAAAGAAAACCAAATTAAAAACAAACAAAAAACCCAAAAACCACCACCCAACAAAAACAAACAAAAACAACAACAAAAACAAATGAACCAAAGCCAAAAAGTGAACAAAAAAAGAGCAAACAAGAAAAAACCAAAAACAATAAAAAGAACTCCCCACAGCAGAGATGATCCATCCTTCAGTTGTCACAAATGCACTCACACAAGACCTGGGGCTGCAAAAAAATTAGAATTCATTGTGCACATATGCAGGGAAAGCAGGTTTAGGTCAGGCTTTCAGCAGAACTGTTCTCAGCTGAGCCAAAAAGGCCCCTTTGGCAGCTGCAGGGCCATTGGAAATGCAGAGCCTCAGCCCACAGGGCAGAAAAGGGCTCTGAGTTCCTCTCCCCTGACACTAAACCCTGTTCCCAGGCTGCTTCACACTCAGGATTCTTCTGGAGGATGGCACAAAGCTGAGAGGGGGCTCTGGCTTCTCCATGTTTTGTGTCCTAAAGCTGCCTGGGAGAAGGAATTTCGGGTCAGCTCCTCTGGCACAATCCCTGCTGGCCTGGGGAAGGGCTTTGCTACCGAGGCTTTGCTGCAGCCAAGGAAAGCTCCTGGCTCAGGGTCACCTTTGCTGCACAGCCAGAGCCCCGAGTGCCACAGCAGCAGCGGCAGAGAATGGCAGCAGCACCACGGGCTGGCACACGAGGGGGAGATTTCCCCCTCGAGAGAGGCTCATATCCCTTTCTGCATTCAGGCAGCTGCAGATCCCTCAGCTTTGGCTGCACAGCAGCTGGCAATGCAAGTCCAGGAGCTCTGTCCATGGCCAGCCCCAGCAGGTGACAGCAAGGACGGGGCCCTGGCAGCATCGGGACATTTGCAGGGAGCACCTTCAGCAAGCGCTGGGGGCTGGGACGGTGTGCAGAAAACGCCCTGGGGGTCTCTGCAGCGAGGGAAAGGGAACAAAGTTTCAGTTGTGGCCTCGCTAGGGAGCACCAAAATCGATTGTTTTCCATTGCCGGCTGTTCCAGGAGCCGCAGAGGAGAGCCCGGGGGGCACAGGAATGGAGAGCGGGACTGTGCAGGAGCCGGGAGCAGCGAGAGAGGCCGGGCTGAAGGTGCGGGGCGGGCACGGGCTGGGAGGGGGCCCAGCCCGGGGGTCCCGCAGAGCCTCCCTGCTCCAGAGCCGCAGCTGCGAGCGCGGGGCAGCTGCCGGGATCGGAGTGCCAGGGACGGGCCGCAGGTGGGGGCTCCAAGGGGCTCGGCCGGAGCAGCTTTTTGTCCCGGGGCACCGGGGGCATTGCCGCGGGCTTGGGGTGCCCGGGAAGGCGCAGCAGGACAGGGTGGCAGTGGTTGGTTTGTGGATTTGTTTTGGGATGTTTTGCTGGCGGCCCCGGGCGGGCTGTGGGAGCCGGGAGCGGCCGGGCGGGCCCGGAGCCGCCCCTCGGGCCGGGAGCCCCCGGGCAGAGCTCTGTGCTCGGGGCCGAGGCCCGGGCGGCCCGGGCAGCGCTCGGCGGCCCGTGGGCCCCCGGCGCAGGCGGGTCCGTGTGGCCGGGCCGGCCCAGCCGTGTCCGCAGCGGGCTCCGAGGGGAGCGGCCCGGCCCGGCCGTGGCCGTGCGGGGCCTGCCGGGGCTCGGGGGGCCGGGCCGGGCAAAGGCTGAGCGAGAGCGGGGGAAGCGCTGGCACAGAGGCCCCGGGCTCGCCGTGCCCCCCTGGCCACGCAGCCGGGCTCGGGGGCCGCCTCGCTCGGAGCCAGCCCCGGCTGCGGGGGTCCCCGGGGCTCCCTGGGCAGGGGGCGGCGGGGGCTGCCGGAGCTCTGTGCCCGGGGCTGGGCGCGGCTGCCGAGACAGCGGAGGATGCAGGGTCCCCCCGTGCTGGGGCTGGCTATGCCCGGCCCAGGGGCTGCACTGTCAGCCCAGAGCCACGTGGGGATCGCCCGGCACCGGCAGGGCTGGCAGGGAAACCGGCAATGGGGGAGCAGAAACGGGAAATACGAGAGCTCCAGAAGCCTGGACATGTTGGGAGCATGGGCAAGGGGGACCCATGGATACCCCAGGACCCTGAAACGGGGACTGCAGACAGTGCTGAGCCCTGGAACGCCTGGGGTGCCAAAGTGGTGAGCCCAGAGAAGGGGAACCTGCGGGATTGCCAGGAGCCCCAGCAGCTCAGAGAGGTGAACACCAATACAAACTTGGCTCGGAGGAACCCAGACAGGGGCATCTCCAGGAGCCCAAAGTGGAGAGACCAGAGAGGGGAAACTCAGGGTTGGGTGGTTTTGCTGCATCTTGGTCATTTGTGTATTTTGGGGGCTGAAACTTGGTGTTTTGGAGGTTTATATGGGTGGCAGATTCCCGGTGACTCCTAGAGATGGAGTTGGGCAGTAGGAACCCGCTAACCCAATGTGCTCATACAGTGTATTTTTCCCCAGAGCAGGATTTCTCTTTCTCAAACCTTGGCTGGATGGAGAAGGAGGCTGCAAGGAAGAGGAAGATGTCCTGGGACACCGAGGCAGGTGAGGAGGAAGTCACTGCCCCTTTGCCCCTCTCTCCTGCTCCATCTCCCAGCCCAGCATGGCCCCTGGCTGCAGGACAATCCTGCTGCCAATGCCGTCCTGCCGGGGACACACTGGGAGGATCTCCTTCCCTGTGGCATGGAGGCAAAGCCATCCTCTCCTTGTCCTTCCTCCCCAGACTAGGAGCTGAGGATGGAGACCAGGCAGGACAAATCCCCATGGTATAATCTCATGGAAGAGGCTGTTTTGAGCAACTCAACAGCACAGGAATTGAACAGGGAGGAAAATCCCCAGAGATCCCACAGGAGGAGGGGCTGCAAACCCAGCCCAGGGTGCCCTGAGGAGCAGGGCAGGAAAGATCCACCCTGTGCCAGGAAGGTGGACAGAGCTTCAGGCAGAGCTCAGAGCTGGTGATCTGTGGAGCAGCTTCAAGCTGGGGAGAAGCCCTGCAAGTACTTGGAGAGTGGGAAGAGCTTCAGGCAGAGCAACAGCGTGATCTGCCACCAGATGATCCACTTTGGAATGGCCCTAAGAGTGTGGGGAGTGTGGGAAGGGCTTCAGCTGCAGCTGCACCCTCGTCATCCACCAAATGATCCACACTGGGGAGAGGCCCTACGAGTGTCCTGAGTGTCAGAAGAGGTTTCAGACCAGCTCCACTCTCCTCCTGCACCAGCAGATTCACAGGGAGGAGAGACCCTCCTGCTGCCCCAGCTGCAGGAATGGCTTCAAGCACAACTCCACCCTTGTCATCCACCAGGGCATCCACACTGGGGAGAGGCCCTGTGAGTGTCCCCAGTGTGGGAAGAGCTTCTCAGACAGCTCTAACTTCAGTAATCACCAACGGAGGCAGCGGTAAGGGAAGCCCTGCAAGTGCCCCAGCTGCAGGAAGAGCTTCATGCACTGCTCCAACTCCATCCCCCATTGGAGGACCCATGTTGGTCAGAGCCCTTCAGACCCACGTTCCCAGTGATCTGAGTTGGGAAGACACTTGGCTAGTTATCCTTTTGTTTTGGCCCTAATTTTCTTTTGAGTTATCGTCATCCCTTAAAACAGACAAAACTGGGGGAAAACTCAACAAATTCATTGAGGGCATCTAAAGCCTCACTTTTTCCTAGTGTTTCAGGGGAATCTGGGATTCAGGGAGAAACCTGGGGAGTTTGGGGATATATGATGTAGTTGTCTCCCTTTGTTGGCACTGAAAGAGATGAGAGGGTTCAATGCCACTGAAAAGTACTCAATCCCAGCCCAAAATTCCTCAATTCCACAGCTCCTCAGGATGGAATGGGGTTGGAAGGGGATTGGGTGAAGTGTGCTGCAAATCAGGAGGGGTGAGATGGGCATGGGGTGGGTCAGGATGGGTGGGATGGGGTTGGGGTGGTGTGAAATGGAGGAAATAGGTCTTGGGAAGGGGGTCTTGATGTCCAGCAGGGGTGGGATGGGTTGGGGTTGGGACTGGGGAGGTGGGGTGGGGTCTGGAACGAGACAGCCGAAGTTTGGGGATGATGAAGGGAGGGGGAGCCCGTTACTGAATGAGTTTTTGAATATGAAAATGATGACATGTCCCACAGCCCCGGAGCTCAGAGCAGCTGAGATGGTGCTGGATCCAAGGCCAACTGTGGATCTCTCCCTCTCACTCTTCTGATTGCCTCTTCTCAAAATCCACACCTTCTCTGGGCAAACTGTTCCAGGACGGTCTTTTTTCTGAATCCCTACCTAAACCTACTCTCTTTCCATTTGGATCCATTCTCCCTTGTCCTGTCCCTGCCTGCCCTCGTACAAAGTCCCTGTCCTGCTTTCTTGTAGGTTGCCCTCAGGTACTGGAAGGCCACAGTTGAATCAAGGCTCGGTCTCTTTCCCATGCTGAAGAAGCTGAGCTGTGTCAGCCATTCCTTGCAGGAGAGGAGCTGCAGCCCTCACATCATCTCAGTGTCCCTCCTGGGCCCTGGTGCTGCGTGTCCACGTCCTTGCCGTCCGTGCTGAGGAGCCCGGCAGAGCCGGAGGCAGCACTGCAGGTGCAGGCTCAGCAGCGGGGAGGAGACACGGCCCTGGCAGCAGCTCCAGGAGCAGCGATTGGCGATGGGCTGCCCGCGCTGCAGAGAGCCGGGGCCCTTGTGCCTGCCCTTGTGCCCAGGGTGCCTTTCCCCGCCGCTCGCCCGCCCGCCTGGGGAAAATGCCCCCTGTGCCGCCCCTCAGTGCCGCCCCTCGCCGCTGTCCCAGGGGCTCCCCGGCCCCAGCTGGAGAGCCCCAGACCTCAGCCTCACCCTGCTCAGCCCAAGGCCCTGGAAAAGCAGATTAAAGCACCCAGCCAGAAAGTGCCCTAGGATTCCAAGGTCAGTCTTTTCTCTACAGTATGGGTTTGGTATCAGAGCCTGCATGGGATTATAAAATCTTTAGGAGAAAAGAGCATGAACAAGTTGTGCTTTGGCAGTACATCAAGGCTTTGAGGGAGAGGGTTTGTTTACTCACTCACAGGGATGCACAAAAAGTTTTGAAATGGTAACAGTAATCCAAACCCATTAGAAATTGGAAAGAAAACCTGAGGGACTGGCAGCTAGCGCCTCAGAAACAGGTGGCTTTTGCTTCAGTCTTCTACCTGAGAGCTTCCTGGGCAGGGGCAGTTCTTCCAATTGCATCAGCATGGCCATGGCTAGAAAGGGCAGTGAGCAGATGGATTTAGCTTCTCCTGCCAGCCCCTGAAATGCCGGTTGTCATTTGCGTGTACTGAGGATTCCGTTTCAGACTCTGAACTGGCGCAGCTGCTCCTTGGTGCTGCTCGTACGCACGTACAGTGGTGCTGCAGCAGCTGTCCCGCACACAGGGAGGGCTCTGGAGCCTCCCTGGGGCCGCCAAGGAGCAGAGGAGGGAACGTGCCTGGGATCTGCCTCTCTGTGCCGAGCGCTGGCGACTGGAGTCACCCGACCTTGTTCTAAGGCTGGGACCAAGTTCCTGTCACTGTCTGCTCTGAGAGCGTTCCCAAATTCAAACCCAGACACTTCTGCCAGGCAGAAGCACGGGTTCAAACATGGATTTTACCAGAAAAGGAAAGACCCCTGAAGGAAAAGGTGAGGGTAGAAAGATGCTGAAAGGCTGAAGCCAAATGGAAAATAACCCCCCCAGATTTCAGAGAAAACTGGTCCATGGTGGTCAGTGCTGGCTCTGGGTCAGAGTAGGTGGCTGACAGCTACAGGTGATCCCACAAGGACACCCATGGCATCACAACATTCTATCATTAGTTTACTCTGCTTTCTCCCTTTTGACAGTAGCCAGATCACTCATACTGTCAGCCAGGACAGGGACTGTGACCACAGCTGACTGCAGATTAGACCTGGTCATGAGATGCAAGTCCTGTTGCTTTCTTTGCCATCAACGTTGGGTCTCACTACAGATAAATTTCCCATTCTTCCTTTGCTTGCTGATCGGGTCTGACCCTGAGGATGGTATTATAATGCTACAGACACACCAATAAGGCCTGCCTGCTTCCTGAGAGGTCTTTGTGGTTTCCAGAAATAACAAACAGCTGTGTGGCTTTTTCCAGTGGATTCACAGGCCAGCCTCAAGAGGGAATCTTTTTGTCCCCTCTGGTCATTAGAACCTTCCACCTTTCAGCCTTGCTAACTCAATCCTACTCAGAGGAATTAAATGCAGGCTAGTTCCATGACAAATAAAAACAAATAATTTTTTTTAATAATTAAAAATTATTCCCCTTGAGTGCCACACTCAATATATGTGTTAATGATAAAGTGGGAGTTCACCTAATCACTTCTTTCCTTGTGAGCACAGCTCAGCCTCACACAGAGGTGTGGTGGGAGCTGGGCCAATCTCTGGTGGGAGGAAGGGTCTTGTGGCAGCCCACAGAGCCTGTGCACATTGCCAGGGAACAGCTGTGCCCTTCATGTGCCCCTGCAATGAGCTGTGCTGCTGCCAGTGCCCCGTGGAGCTGTGGGGCTGCTGAGCTGTGGGGCAGGGAGAGGAGCAGGAGGGTGCATGTGCAGCTGAGCCATTCCTGGAGAGCACAGGGCTCTGGGCTCCCTGCTGTCCCAGGGCAGCCCAGAGGCCAGGCTGTTCCTGTGGTAGCTCTGTGGAAGTGGCTCAGGGTTTTGCCCTGGCCTGCCTCCAGGTGTCTGCCAGCAGGAGCATGTTTCCCTGTGCAGCTCTTTAGAAGTTTGCAGGAAATGTATCTCATGAAAAATGGAGTTTCAGATGCAATAAAGAGACAGAGAAGTATCATTCCAATTGAAAAACTTTGGTAGGGCTTTTAAAGTGTAATCTGAATATCCTCCCCTAGTGGCTGTGTTGGAAAAAGCCTTTTTGTTCTTGAAAGAGCCAGGAGGTGTAATACCATTCTCAGGAGACAGTAGTGCTCGGAGCACATGTAGCACAGGACTGTCACCAGGGTAAGGCACAAGCAGGCAAAGTTAAGCTTTGGCAGCTTCACAAAAGTAGCTGCCCTCCATGCAGACTCGTGATTCAGCTCAGCAGCTCTTGCTGCTTCAGAGAGGCTGAAGGAGCCACTTGGCTCCAAAAGATGAGACTGCAGAATTGGGAAGTTCTGAAGCATGTCTAAGGATGACTGCTGGTGGTGGGGAAGAAGAGGCAGGGCTTCAAAGCAGCTCAAGATGGGTCCTCTCCTGGACACGGCTATTGTTTCACACAGAGCTTGGCCAGCTCTCTGTAACTCCAGCAACTGAAAGCTGAAGGACAATGAATCAGCTCTGCATCCTGTTGCATTTATGTGTTGCATTTCCTCCTTCATGAGAGTGACCATGCTAAGAAGGTTTTCGTCCTTTCATGGTACACCCATTCCCTCCCTTCTCTTTCTATGTCCTCATATGTTCTTTTGTCCTCCATTTTCTCCAGGCTAACATCCAGCAACAGAGGCAAGGAGAAGAACTCTGAACATGCAGGTAGGTACAGGGCATGTCTGTCCTAAAATGACCATTGTAGTCTTGACTCAGAGGTGACGTTTGGAAAGCTTGGTTAAAACCCATTCTTTTAAAGATTTCTTTAAATTCCCTTCAGTTCTTTGATGGGCTCAGTGGACTCTCCCAGAACCCAGTCACTGGGAGTGTTCTCTGGAGGTGTAGTGAGAATTCCTCCCCTTTGCAGGCATGACTAGGTTCATTTTCTCCAAGTTTTTCCGTCCGTGTCCCTCTTGGCTCCTTCCCTCAAAGCCATTGCCGCCCATCCGGATCAGCTCTCCTTCTTCTAACAATAATAACATGGACAGCGTGGAAGAAGAGAACAAGGAAACTGGCATTGGCTATGATAATGACAGCAGAAAAAAACAGGAGCAGAGTTCAGAAGGAAAAAATTCTAAGGTAAGGAGACCAAACTAAGTCCTGTGTGGTAGATTTTCAGTTTATGTGCTGGAGGCAGAGCTTGGAGACCTTTTCCTTTGGGGTGAGCCCAGGGAAGCAGCTGAGCCAAAGAACTCAGCTGGACTCTGCTACTTCAGGCTGTTTCTACAATGGGTGTGTAGTGCAGACTTCACATACCCAGCATGTATCAATAACAGGAGAGGTCTTTGAATGAATTCTGGTCACTGTCGTGGTTCCTCCTCTGCCTTATGGCTGAGAAAACACCAACAAGCAGTCAGAGCAGCTAACATTGTCCGATCTGGACAAGCTGTCCTTCTAGATTTAGTAACCTACGGGTGGGTATCTGTGAACCATGTCTATGACTTGGTGGTATTTTCTGTCAGCTCTGTCTGGTTTGGATGGAAAAACAGTGTTTGCTGGTACAGACAGTCCTGCAAAGTCAGTTCCAGGTTGGCTCTGCTTTTGACTTGTACAGCCATGCCCTCTGCACAGTTGTCCCTGATGCTATTTCTAGAAGTCATCAGGTTCTGGGCAGCTGTGTACTCTGCCATGGCTTTGTCCAGAGGGAAGGGGTGGGAGGTGGTGATGGGGAGAGCAGCCCAGAGCCCAGCCCCTCGACTTCTTTAGCAGCAGGGCCAGGACCTGCAGGTTTTTTGAGTTTCTGTAGGGTGCAGGAGGAGGCAGATGAAACACAGTTTTGGCAGACAGAATGTCCAATCAAAGGCCCTAGTACTTGATTTCAGGCTTGCTGAGAAAGGGCCCATTGTATTCCTGACAGGAACTGACCCTCTCACTGAAGTTTGAACAGGTCCTGATCTGGATCTTTAGCTGGGCCAGAAATGATGGGATATGAAGGAAGGGTGTGCATCAGCCCCTGCTGCCTCCAGCCCCATTCCTGGCCATGGCATGAGGGCCCTGGAGGAATTTGGGCAGGCAGAGACCTTGCAGAGAGCAGCAGGGCATGGAGCTCTGCTGAACTTCCTAAATGCCAGGGAGCCTGAGACGATGGATGTGTGGGAGCTGGAGAGCAGCCAGCATCCTGAGAGCTCAGCAGCCTCTGGGCTCAAAGGCTACTGGGGAACTGTAGAAGGCTACTGGGGAACTGTAGCAGCAGAAGAAATGAGGGGCTTGAGAAAAGCAGGTTTGACATTCTGCAGAATAGTTTTGTGGGGACTTGGCTGGAGATCTGCACTGGCAGTTAGGCACCTTAGGGGCAGGGTGAGAATAGTGATCTAAAGGCACTGCCATGCCATCCAAAAGTCCAGTGGAGGCAGTGGCACCTCAGATGACATCTTGATGTGAAACATGTGACTGCCAGCTGGGAATGTAGCTAGTCTTGGAAAAAACTGAGCGCAATGGCAGAAGTGGCAAATGTGTGACATGGGCTGTCCCTCTCCCCTTTCCTAGGTCACCTTCCCTGTCCTAGGCCAAGCTGCTCCATAAGTTTGACTATTCCTGCCATGTCCCATCTAAATGTCTTGAGATATGAATCGGGGCAAGGCTGGATTCTTAATCTGAGCTCTATGTTCTACTCTTTCCAGACTTCCTTGCTCAATTCCAGTGGTGGGGATATGAAGAAGGGGTCACTGGGACCACCTTTGATCCCCCCCATACAGAAGGCAGTGAGTCCCCCTCTTGGCAGTGCTGCGGGGTCTCTGCAAAGCTCTCCTCAGCTGGAATTCCAGGAGTCCCAGGAGATGAGGTAAGCCAAGGTTTCTGCTGCTGCAGTGTGCTGTTCACCTCTCTCTTCCCATCTCGTGTGGTTATTTTGCCCAGTCAGGTGTCCCCTGTATTTAGGCAAACCTTTGTGCCTTCACCATTTTGGCCATCTATGATGATCCAGCATAAAGTCAAAGCCAAAACCAATGTCCCAAGAGTAGAGGTGGTAGTGGGGAAGAAAGGGAAGGGCTTAAAGCACCTCAAGATGGGTCCTCTGCTGGACATGGCTATTGTTTCACACAGAGCTTGGCCAGCTCTCTGTAACTCCAGCAACTTGAAAGCTGAAGGACAATGAATCAGATCTGCATCCTGTTGCATTTATGTGTTGCATTTCCTCCTTCATGAGAGTGACCATGCTAAGAAGGTTTTCGTCCTTTCATGGTACACCCATTCCCTCCCTTCTCTTTCTATGTCCTCATATGTTCTTTTGTCCTCCATTTTCTCCAGACTAACATCCAGCAACAGATGCAAGGAGAAGAACTCTGAACATGCAGGTAGGTACAGGGCACATCTGTCCTAAAATGACCATTGTAGTCTTGACTCAGAGGTGACATTTGAAAACCTTTGTTACAACCCATTCTTATAAAGATTTCTTTAAATTCCTTTCAGTTCTTTAATGGGCTCAGTGGACTGTCTGAGAGCCCAGTCAGTGGGACTGTGCTCCAGTGGTGCAGTGAAAATTCCTCCAGTGTGAAGTGTTGAGTGGTAGGAACTGGAGTGGTACCTTGGGGCCCTGGAAATGCAGTGCAGGCCAAGGAAACATTCCTCTCCATCCTGCACATGCCTTTTATCTCCCTGCAGCCTTTCTAGTGTCACATTTAGTAGGGAAAAAGAAGGCATTTAGCATGAAATGAGAAATATTCCCATTCCTCCCTCCTGCTTTTGAAGCAGAAAACCTTTCCTTGGGGCAGTTTCTGAGCCGAACCCTTTGAGATCTGAAGGAGATTGATGGGCGTTGCCTGGTTTTGTATTGGCAGAAATAGGGAAACCTCTGACAGAATGTCCTTATCAATTTTCCAGTTAGGGAGAAAGAGCCTTCCCGATGGATGCATTCTGTGCAGGGTCTGAGTTTGTCATCCTGTGACAGCACAAAGCCAAAGCCACCTGTGGCAGGTTCACGATGACAAATCTCTTGCCCGGCTCTCTCTGGCTGTGTCAGTGCTGCAGGCTGAGGCTGGGGGAGGAGATGCCTTCTGCCTTGTCCTCCCTCCCTGCCTTGCCTGATCCCTGACAAGTGGAATTGTGCCAGACAAAATGCAGTCTCTGGTGCATCTGGGTCAGCCAATGCTTTCAAGTTGAAAGCCTCAATGACACTTCTGTTGTTCCTTTGCCATTTCTGGGTGTGTAATGATAGGAGAGATGAGATTTGAAGAAATATTTCTGCTGATGCAGAGAAAGGGATCAGATCCTCTGGTTCCTTTGCTCAGGGTTAGTTCTGCCAAATCCTGGGTACAGCCCCTTTGGAATGACTCCTTCATTGCTGATGTGCAGGTGGAATGCCTAATGCAGCTAGGGAGAAGTATTGCTCAGTAAGTGAGGTGACTTTTTTTCTGGACTAATTCTGGACTAGAAATTACCTAGCTCATTAAACCTTACCTGTCGCAGTTTAAAAATGATCTCACCATTCTACAGGGATTAAAAAACACAGATTTGAGAACAGCCTTCTTTTTATGATCTACCCTTTGTAATTTCCATTAAAGTTTTTGAATTGTTATCACCTGCCGTGATCAGAAATGTTTTGAAGCAGGTCATGTTTATGTTGGGTCTGGGTCTCTCGCTGGAAAGACAGCAAGGAATAAAGGAATGAAACTGAGCAAAACGGAAAGCTTGAAATCTAATTTGTTCCCTGCAGGTTTGGGTTCTTCAATTCTGGGGACTTGTATTGGGGAGTGCAAAGCTTCTTTTACTTCTGATATGGGGTACCATTGTTCATGTACCAGCACTTCCCTTCCTGTGAAGAGAAATGGAATGGGTTTGGAACAAAGCAAACCCAGCCCAGAACTGAGTGGGAGTTAGAGAAACAAAGGCCATGAAATTAACTTGAGAAAGCAATGACTTGCTCAGTGGAATTGTCAAATACTGGAGAACACTGTGAGTTGCCAACCGTTTGGAAGGAAAGCGATTTCAAAGTAGTGGATGGGCAATGAGCAACACCAAAGCAAAGTAGTTGAAGCTTTCTCTCTTCACTTGCCAGCTCCAAAGACTTCGGAAGAATTCTAGTGATGCTAGTTTCATAAAAAATAAAAACAGAGTGATCTTCTGAACAGTTCAAAAACGCCTTGGATATCTCATCAATCCATGGATGGATTGATTGTAGGAGCGGGAGTTCACCTAACTCATTTCTTCCCTTGTGAACACAGCTCAGCCTCACACAGAGGTGAGGGGGGAGCTGGGCCAATCTCTGGTGGGAGGAAGGGTCTTGTGGCAGCCCACAGAGCCTGTGCACATTGCCAGGGAACAGCTGTGCCCTGCATGTGCCCCCTGCAATGAGCTGTGCTGCTGCCAGTGCCCCGTGGAGCTGTGGGGCTGCTGAGCTGTGGGGCAGGGAGAGGAGCAGGAGGGTGCATGTGCAGCTGAGCCATTCCTGGAGAGCACAGGGCTCTGGGCTCCCTGCTGTCCCAGGGCAGCCCAGAGGCCAGGCTGTTCCTGTGGTAGCTCTGTGGAAGTGGCTCAGGGTTTTGCCCTGGCCTGCCTCCAGGTGTCTGCCAGCAGGAGCATGTTTCCCTGTGCAGCTCTTTAGAAGTTTGCAGGAAATGTATCCCATGAAAAATGGAGTTTCAGATGCTTTAGGTTTGCATGGTGGCCTCTGTTAAACTTTGTGTCTCCACTTTGCAGGCCTGACTGGCTACCCTCTTGCCAAGAGGTTTTCCCTGGCAAGTCCCTCTACGCTCCTTCCCTCCAAGCCGTTGCCTCCCATCCCGAAGAGCTCTCCTTCTTCCAAGCCAAGCCCAACATGCAGCGGAGAGCAGGAGAATGGGAAAAATGGCAGCGGCTACTGTGAGGAGAGTAGAAAAAACCAGGAGCTGGGTTCAGAGGGAAAAGAATGTAAGGTAAGGAGACCAAGCTAAGTCCAGCGTTGTAAATGTTCAGTTTATGTGCTCTTGGCAGAGCTCTGAGACCTTTTCCATGATAGGAACTGACTTTGTCACTGAAGTTTGAACAGGTCCTGATCTGGATCTTTAGCTGGGCCAGAAATGATGGGATATGAAGGAAGGGTGTGCATCTGCCCCTGCTGCCTCCAGCCCCATTCCTGGCCATGGCATGAGGGCCCTGGAGGAATTTGGGCAGGCAGAGACCTTGCAGAGAGCAGCAGGGCAGGGAGCTCTGCTGAACTTCCTAAATGCCAGTGAGCCTGAGATGATGGATGTGTGGGAGCTGGAGAGCAGCCAGCATCCTGAGAGCTCAGCAGCCTCTGGGCTCAAAGGCTGCTGGGGAACTGTAGGAGGGAAAGGCAGCAGCAGAAGAAATGAGGGGCTTGAGAAAAGCAGGTTTGACATCCTGCAGAATGGCTTTGTGGGGACTTGGCTGGAGATCTGCACTGGCAGTTAGGCACCTTAGGGGCAGGGAGAGAATAGTGATCTAAAGGCACTGCCATGCCATCCAAAAGTCCAGTGGAGGCAGTGGCACCTCAGAACATCTTGATGTCAAACATGTGAATGCCAGCTGGGAATGTAGCTAGTCTTGGAAAAAACTGAGCACAAGGGCAGAGGTGGCAAATGTGTGACATGTGCTGTCCCTCTCCACTTCCCTTTCCTAGGTCACCTTCCCCGTCCTAGGCCAAGCTGCTCCATAAGTTTGACTATTCCTGCCATGTCCCATCTAAATGTCTTGAGGTATGAATCAGGGCAAGGCTTGATGCTTGATCTGAGCTCTGTTCTACTCTTTCCAGACTTCCTTGCTCAATTCCAGTGGTGGGGATATGAAGAAGGGGTCACTGGGACCACCTTTGATCCCCCCCATACAGAAGGCAGTGAGTCCCCCTCTTGGCAGTGCTGCAGGGTCTCTGCAAAGCTCTCCACAGCTGGAATTCCAGGAGTCCCAGGAGATGAGGTAAGCCAAGGTTTCTGCTGCTGCAGTGTGCTGTTCACCTCTCTCTTCCCATCTTGTGTGGTTATTTTGCCCAGTCAGGGGTCCCATGTATTTAGGCAAACCTTTGTGCCTTCACCATTTTGGCCATCTATGATGATCCAGCATAAAGTCAAAGCCAAAACCAATGTCCCAGGAGCAGAGGTCGTGGTGGGGAAGAAGAGGCAGGGCTTCAAAGCACCTCAAGATAGGGCCTCTGCTGGACATGGCTATTGTTTGACACAGAGCTTGGCCAGCTCTCTGTGACTTCAGCAAGTGAAAGCTTAAGGGTAATGAATCAGCTCTGCATCCTGGGTTGGGTTTATGTGTTGCATTTCCTCCTTCATCAGAGTGACCATGCTAAGAAGGTTTGCCTCCTTTCGTGGTACACCCATTCCCTCCCTTCTCTTTCTATGTCCTCATATGTTCTTTTGTCCTCCATTTTCTCCAGACTAACATCCAGCAACAGAGGCAAGGAGAAGAACTCTGAACATGCAGGTAGGTACAGGGCATGTCTGTCCTAAAATGACCATTATAGTCTTGACTCAGAGGTGACATTTGAAAACCTTTGTTACAACCCATTCTTATAAAGATTTCTTTAAATTCCCTTCAGTTCTTTGATGGGCTCAGTGGACTGTCTGAGAGCCCAGTCAGTGGGACTGTGCTGCAGTGGTGCAGTGAAAATTCCTCCAGTGTGAAGTGTTGAGTGGTAGGAACTGGAGTGGTACCTTGGGGCCCTGGAAATGCAGTGCAGGCCAAGGAAACATTCCTCTCCATCCTGCACGTGCCTTTTATCTCCCTGCAGCTTTTCTAGTGTCACATTTAGTAGGGAAAAAGAAGGCATTTAGCATGAAATGAGAAATATTCCCATTCCTCCCTCCTGCTTTTGAAGCAGAAAACCTTTCCTTGGGGCAGTTTCTGAGCCGAACCCTTTGAGATCTGAAGGAGATTGATGGACATTGCCTGGTTTTGTATTGGCAGAAATAGGGAAACCTCCTCTGACAGAATGTCCTTATCAATTTCCCAGTTAGGGCAAAAGAGCCTTCCCAATGGATGCATCCTGTGCAGGGTCTGAGTTTGTCATCCTGTGACAGCACAAAGCCAAAGCCACCTGTGGCAGGTTCACGGTGACAAATCTCTTGCCCGGCTCTCTCTGCCTGTGTCAGTGCTGCAGGCTGAGGCTGGGGGAGGAGATGCCTTCTGCCTTGTCCTCCCTCCCTGCCTTGCCTGATCCCTGACAAGTGGAATTGTGCCAGACAAAATGCAGTCTCTGGGGCATCTGGGTCAGCCAGTGCTTTCAAGTTGAAAGCCTCAATGCCACTTCTGTTGTTCCTTTGCCATTTCTGGGTGTGTAATGATAGGAGAGATGAGATTTGAAGAAATATTTCTGCTGATGCAGAGAAAGGGATCAGATCCTCTGGTTCCTTTGCTCAGGGTTAGTTCTGCCAAATCCTGGGTACAGCCCCTTTGGAATGACTCCTTCATTGCTGATGTGCAGGTGGAATGCCTAATGCAGCTAGGGAGAAGTATTGCTCAGTAAGTGAGGTGACTTTTTTTCTGGACTAATTCTGGACTAGAAATTACCTAGCTCATTATTCCTTAGCTGTCTCTCTTTTATTACTGTCCCAAGCATTCTACAGGGTGAAGGAATCTAGTTTTAAGATAGGTGTTTCTCTCAAACTGCTTGGCTGCCATATGAATTTATCCTCTGTGAAGCCATGTAAAGAATTAGTTCTCTTAGTTCTAACAGCTCTGTTGGAGAGTATTTCAGAATGAGCTCCATTATTCTTCTTGCAATTAGAAAATCAGCCTTTGGTCTAGCCCAAAAGTGGCCCAGTCTCATACAGTTGAGAAGGAAAATCCTTGGCGAAAACCAATTTTCTAGTGTCAAGAACACAGTTCATGTTTGGGTAACACTCCTGTCACCCTAAGCTTTTCTTTGAATGTCCTCTAAAATATTCCAACAAAGAGAAGAAAATGTTGATCTAAATGCATCCAGGTATTAGAACCTGGGACTTCTAGGAACCAAAAGATGATGCTTACTACAATCAGCATGAATAAGGGCAGATAAGAATCTCTGTCAAGAGCAATCTCCATCTCTGCCCTTCTCTATCAGACACAGAGGCTCTCCAGCATCCAGGGGCTGAGGCCTTCATCATGCAGCAGGTTTCAGTCTGCTGGCCAACAGAGTCATGTCATGTCTGCTGCCAGTAGCCCATCCCTTGGGAGAGGGTCTAGGCATTGTACCTTGCTGCTCTCAATCACAATGTCTGTGTCTTGAGAGCTCTGCAATCTGGAACCAGTCTTGCCTGTTGCCCAGCATTGTGTTTTTGGGGGCTTGAAGTCTGCCAGAGATTTACACAAACCTTTGCTTCCATTGCCAGGCCTCCCACTGAGCCAGGCCAAGGAGATGGATCATCCCACCAGTCCTGGTTGTGCAAGTGACAAAGAGCTGAGGGACAGCTTTGGAAAGGTGAGGGATAAGGACAGGGATGAGCAGACTTCCTTTCCAGTGGCTGTTTAGTGCTTGGCCCAAAATGTCACTGAAAATCATCATCTTCCACTCTTGGGGGATGGAGATTCACTTGAGAATATATTGGACAGCTACAGAGCAATTGCTTGGCTATTTCCAGTGGTGCCAAGGTCTCTGGTTTGGAGATGGTGCTAAGGTCATGCCAGAAGCATTCTTTATGTGCAAAGGCTGTTTTAGAGAAGTTCTGAATGACAGAGCAAGCTGCACATCAGTGAACGTGGGCAAAGTGCATCCTCGGAAGCAGAGAAGCAAAGATTGTAAATGTTGGGTGTAAGGAAGGCTGCAAAAGAAAATGGGAGAGTTTTATTTTTCCTGGTTACCTTTGTGGCTGTATTTCACAGCCCTCTCATTCTCAAGTTTTCTGCTCATTACCATCAGTGTTTCTGCTACTTGTTTTCACATGACTCCTCCTTTTGGTGTCATGGTGTCAGAGACCAAGTCCTTCCGAGTCCTTCAGAGCTGAGTCCTTCAGAAGCCAGGAAGTGAGAAACTGCTGCAATTAATTGCCATGAGTGTTAAGCAACAGCTCATTCCCCCTCCTTGCTGGCAATTGCACATGGTTTTTACTCTCCTGCCATGGCCTGTAGGAACTGAACTGCCTGCTCACTGGCCATGCCAGCTCTTCCTCTGTCTTGGAGCACTCCTATGACTTCCATGCTTCAAGCAGGGCTTCCTGACATAGCTTGCAGTTGCAGCAGTGGAAGGTTGTGGCACTGAAGTGTTCCACCTCACTGTGTAATTGCCAAGGTGAGGATGGGAAACACTCCTCTGAAACCATTGGAATGTGGATGGAGCTGCATTGAAGCCTATGGCACTCTGTGGACTCTGTGCTCCTGATGAGATGTTGTGTGTGGTTTGTGTGTCTGTGCTTACAGTCTGTGATGTATTTCCATTGCACCTAGATCCGTGCTGCATTGTGGATGTTGGCCCAAAAGAACTTAGGGCAGAAGGAGGCAGAGCTTTTGGAGAGAGAGATGAAGAGAAGGAGACAAAGGAAAACATCCTTGTTAGTTATTCCTGAGACAGTGGAGCCTGGGGATGCAGCTGAAGCAAGTAAGTGGTGGCTACACTTGTGGTGGTCCTTTTTGAGCACTTGCTTGCCCTTTGCACAGTGTTGCAATCAGACTGGAGAGCTGTTCAGTGAAAGGTTGTTTGGGATTTAATTCTGTTTCCCAAAGAAAAGTACAGAGGCATGAAGTGTCTTGCCCATTGCCTCAGTGAGTCAGTAACAGAATATCAGCTTCCCCCCTTCACCTCTAAAGTCTTTCAGAGTAGAAAATTCTGTCTTGCAAAGTACACTGGAGCTTCAGACTCTCTCCTGGAGAGCAGCCTCCAGGGAAGGTGAGTCCAAAAGAATTCTTTTCAACCAGGGTGCAACCTGGAAGAAACAAACTTCAGCTCCTTCTAATGAAAACACCAGAGATCCTTCTCCTGCCACTCCCTGCTGAGGAGCTGACACTGGAGAGCTGTGCTGAAGGCCCAGCCAGTGCTTCTGTTGTAGCCCCAGGAGCAAGCAGCGTTCCCACTGAATCCCGGCTGAGGGGCTCTGCCTGCAGGGCTGTGAGCGCTGCCCGAGGGCGGCAGCGGGGCCCTGAGGAGGCAGCACTCAGCCCAAGGGCATCACACAAGGTTATCTGCACTTTCCTTTGGGAACTGCCCCTGCCAGCCTCTGGAACAGGAAAACAAAAGCAAAGCAATTCTGGGTTTCCTTGTTTCTTAGGAGAAGCACCACTGCAATGTGGGTTTAAGCTAGAAGAGGGTAAATTTAGATTAGATATAAGTGATTTTTTTGTTTACAATGAAGGGGAGGAAAAGCTGGCAGGATTTGCCCAGAGAAGCTGTTGTTGGTCCATCCTTGAAGGTGTTCAAGGCCAGTTTACATGGGGCTCTGAGGAACCTGATCAGGAGGAAGATGTCCCTGCTGAGAGGGGTTGGACTAGATGGTGCTTAAAGGTGCCTTCCAACCCAAACTCTTCTAGGATTCTGTGATTCTGTGCTCATTGTCCCATGTTAGTGTTATACTTGGTATAAAGTGGTATACCATTGTTATACTTGAAGTTCTTTGGGATAACAAAGAGATGTTCCCCAGCTCTGGCAAGTTTTCTGGCCCTTTCCATCATCACCCTGTCCAGCACTCTCCACTTACAAGCTCCTCTTTGGTCCCTGCAGTCTTTAGCCTAGCACCTGTCGATGGCACAGCTTCTAGAGAGCACAGAAAACACCCTGGTAGTGCCTTGAAGAAGAAGGTCTTCAGGAAGCAGGACAACGTGCCCTTACTGCCCAATACAGACATCATCCATGGGGATGGCAGCTTCCCACACAGCTCCTCAGGTAAGCCAGCTCTGTGGCAGCTTTTTCCCACGGGTTTTTCCTTGCACAAGGAGCACAAACTGCCCCCTGCTTCAGCCAGCAGAGCTGGGATCTAGACTCCATAGTCTGTCCTGAGAATCAGCAGCAAATCTACTTTTGAGTTACTCCAGCTTGGTAGTACTGGAGCAGTTGGTTCTTAGAAATCCATTGGAAAGTTGAACTGAATAAAGTCATGGGAAAGGCCTGAGATCTGGCTTTTGCCCATCCTGATAGTCCAAACTACAGCAGTGGTGCCAGGAGGCAGCTGGGACTGCAGGCATGAGCTGCAGGGCACTCTGCCAGGCTGTGCTCACCGTGCACCTACGAGAACCACCACGATCAGTTGTTCACTCCCCGTCTGGGCCCTCTGCCTGTGCTGCTGTCCAGTTCTGCAGCCAGCTGTTCTGCTACCCAGCAAGGGTTGTCTCTGCAGGGCAGTCAGTGGCTTGGTGCAGTCGTGCTGCTGCTGCTCCCAGAAGTGCCCGATGGCTCCTGGCTGCCGCCATCCCACAGCCTGCAGTGCCAAGAGGGAACAAGCAGTGCCTCCTGTGTCACCCAGCAAATACAGCACCCCTGTGCAGCAGATGAGAGCCAGGAGGGGCTGCCTGCTGCTCCCAGGCTGTTTGCTGCCTGCAGCAAATAGACAGCAGATAGTCCCCAGTGGCTCTTGCCTCTCCTTTGTGGGTAGCCTGCCTGTGCTGTGATCCCAGGTAGGGTGAGATGAGAAGAAGGGAGCTAGGAATGATACTTGAATGCTCTTTTCTAGTGATGCTACTTCCATGTTCAGAATTGACTAGAACTAGCCTGGCATGGGTCTCCATTCATAGTGAATCTAGATGTGTATGTCTGCATACTTCTGCAGTGACATCACTGGTGTCAGCGGCTGGGGTACCCCAGTGACATCCAGATTAGCTCAGTCTGAATATTTTTGATGATAAGGTTCCTCCATACTTTGTGAGAGCATGCAAGGTAGCACAAAAACCCTCCAGAGTCTAGAGCAGTTCATCTAGATTCTGTGCAATATTTATACTCCATCATTTTAGACAGCGCAAATGTTTTCATCTACATATTAGAAAATGAGCTTTTGAGTGCATGACATGAAAATTTTGATTGACAGTGCTTTTGATGACAAATGGATTTCATAAGGAATGCATTCATCATCAGATTTTTCTCATACCTTGTAAATTTTTTTCCTTACCAAAAAATTCAATTGAGGCAAACCAAGATCAACCAATTAACAAGAGAGTGCGTCTGCCAACAACGTGGATGTGTATTTGCATATTTTTATCCTCAGAGTGCATTTGGAAGGCTTTTTTATCGACTGTCTAGTCTGCAAACTGCATTTTTCCACAAGAGAAAGCTTAGAAGTTGCTGAGTTTGCAAACATGTCCATTAGATGGCAAATAAATTTCACCTCAGTATCCTTGAAATACAACCAGTGTAGAGCTCTGAAAGAGGAAAGATTCATGATGCTTGGAAAGAACAAAATCCATCAAGTACTCCCTTCCCAATAGTAGCCTAAAATGGATGTGCACTCAGCTGCCTGCTGTCTAGAATATTTGCAGTCAATGGGAACAGAGGCGCTGTCAGGTGGGAAGGGTCAGGTGTGGCTGTTCCCTGGTAGCTGCTCCGAGGGGATTGAGCCGGGCCCAGCAGGGCTGGGTTGGTCAGGCTTGGCTTGGTGCTGTCTGCAGGCAGCTGCAGGTCTCTCCTCAGGGAGTTGCAGAGTGCCCCTGTCCTCAGGGCTGGGGGAAATCAGGGCGCTGAGACAAGAGGGGCTCCTGAGGGGTTCCCTCCTGGGTAGCAAGTCCTGCTGTCAGCGCTGTCTGGCAGGGAGCGGGAGCTCTGCGGCCGCAGGAACCTGCCGCTGGCTGCGGCACCTGTGGCACTGGGGAGCTGGCGCTGTGGGGGCAATTGTCAGGTTTAGGCTGGAGCTGAGCCCAGCTGGGAGAGGCTGGGAGCAAGCAAGGAGCCCCAGGAGCTGGACAGCAGGGAAGCCTCTGAGCCGGTGTCAGTGTGTGCCACAGGGAGCCCTGGCTGGGAGATGGGGCTGCAGGCCGCTCCATGGCGGGGCCTTGCCCGGGGCTGCAGCGCCCATGGCCGACCCTCTCCTCACAGTGACCTCGCAGACGGCCACTGGTGCCAAGCGCCGAGAGGAGCCACTCCGTGGGCATGGGCAGAAGGACAGAGCCTCTTCAGACCCACAGCAGTCCTTGCAGGAGGCACTCTCCATGCTGGGCAGCGATGACTGGTAAGAAAGGCCCCGTTCCCTCTGTGTCCCTCTTAGTGTTAAGGTGGGTCAGAAGCGTGTCTTGCTCGTGCCTCTGAGCCCCGAGAGCCCAGAGGGCCAAAGGGCACTGGTGAAACCACTGCAGAGCAGTGAGAGGATAAGGATTTGAGAGCAGCCTTTTCCTGGCCTTGCTCTGCAGCAGTGCTGCAGCTGCAGCAGGTCCATGCTGTTTCCTTGCTTTGCCTGCTGCTCCATGGAGCTGCAAAGGAAACACTGAGAGAAGAGACAAGGCTCTGGAAGGAGATGATTTGCTGGCTGAAGGCAGAAGCAGGATGGCAGAAGTTTTGAGTGTAGAGATTTGGCTGCCTTGGGCCCCTGGCCCAGTGGGACTGAGTAAGATTCCTCCCTGCTCCCACTGCTGACAGCAATGGAAGGTGACAGGGTCTCCCTGTGACCTCCTGCATGGGAGTCCCAGAAGCAGCTCCAGGGAGTTCCTTTTTCTGAGAAATGGACTGAGTGGTGCTTTCAAATCCCTCAGCCTGTCATTACTCCTGAAGGGCTCATGGCAGAAGAGAAGGAAAAAGAAAGAAAATCCTCTAGGAATCTTGCACTTTTGAAATTCAACTTTTTTCTTCTCACTGCTTCATATGGGCCTGAGATGTTTTGTCAATACTCACCATGTGTCCCAAAATTATACACAGGCAGAAGGAGGCCCAGAGGTGATAACCTTACAAATGTTAGGTGATATTGCTTTTCTTTTTGATGTCTTTTTGATCACTCCCTGCTGGATGCTTCATTCACACTGCGGTAAGGACTCCATTCACACTGGGATAAGCATGAAAAATCTGCCACGACGCACGTCCTTGTGCAGTCACCTTTGTTTTGCCCTTTCTCTTCTGCTTTCTCTTCCCCATTTCTTTTGGTGCCCTGTGAGGTGCAGAGAGCTTCTGCAGGTGTGGGGGGTCCGGATGACACTCAGGGGTGCCCGTGGGATGGGTCACCAGCCCTGTGTTGCAGCCCTGATGCCTCACATACCTTCCTGAGGCTGAGGGCCTGCACAAAGCAAGTGCTCAGAGACAGAGTTGTTTGCACCTTTCAGATGACATGTTGCTGTTGTGGGGGTTGTTTTAGGCAGGGGGTTTTGGGGAAAAGGCAGAGTTTCAACAGTTCTTGCCCAGGGGGGGAATCTCCTGAGACATCCTGCTGCTTTTTTGGGGAATGTGTCAGGTGGAGTGGAGGGGGTGACAGAGAGGCCTAGATCATAGAGTGGAAACTCAGCTCCAGTGTGGCAGTGCAGACTCTCCCTGCTGAACTGCCTGCTGGGGCTGACAAAGAAGGAAAATGCCCCAATAACAGCCCAGTGGCACTGTGTCTCAGGGACAGGTAGAGGGAGGTGACAAGAAACAGCAGCATGGTCTCACAGCTTCTAGAATGCAGTGACAGAGGGGCCTCATGTGCCAGAGATTTCAGAAAGGCTGTCTTCTTAAATGACCACTGAAACCCTTCTCTTTGCGTCTTGGGTTTGTGTATGCTTTTGACAGCCACAGCATCCTGGGGCAGTGTGTTCCATGATTTCATTAAGTACTCCTTGAAAAGCACCTCCCATTGTTCGACTGAGCTGCCAGCCTGGTAATTGCTGAGGGTGCTGCCTTGGTGGAGAGAAAAATCAATCTTCTGCCTTTCAGGGAGCTGAAGGAGAAGGGACTCTTCAGCATCAACCACCTGGCTGGGTCCCATTCAGAGGTCCTGCTTTGCAGACTTCATGAGATTTGCTTGGCAGTTAGCAGCGAGGTGAGAACATTGCTCTGAATTGTCCCCCATACTTCATACATGGTGTGTAGAGTAGGTATGTGCTTGTTCATCTCCATGTGTGCTCAGGGACTGCCTTCATTTCTGGTTTTAGACCTCCTATTTCTAATGTCTGTCAGCTATCTGTAGGATCTGTGGGTACATGTAGCTGTATTTACTCGCAGGTCGGGTATCTGACACCGATCTGTGAGTGTGGTGCCTTGATGATGCAATGTGCAAATGCACAAACTGAGACACTAATGACATTATTTGCCACACTCCCTATCTCTGCCCAAGCTGTAATTCAACACTGAAATTAGTCTGTAGACCTGAGCCTGTGTTTTCTGTTTCCTGGCTGAGTGCTTCAATTGTTGGTGTTGCTTTTTTGAACAGGAACTTGAGCCTTTATGATTTGAAAGCAGCTCTTGCTTTAATTTTCTAGAAAAAGGGCCTAAAATCAAAGCTGTGGACATTTTAGAAGGGTTAAGTAGAATGCTTTAGTGAAATATATTTTTTTTATTCCTGCAGTAACCAGGTCTGAGGCCAGAAATTGGTGCCAGAATAAGTGCCTTTCTGTGCTTGCACTGTCCTGCTCTTCTTGTACTTTTATGTTCCTCTGGACACAGTGGGACGTGTTGTCATTTCCTGGGACTTCTGTTGAAGGCAACTGGTTTTCTTTTCCAGGTTCTTATGTTTTCCCTCATGACTTCCCCAGGTGACCAACCTCCGTTCCAAGGTGTCCCACTCTGCAATCGTCACTCTGGGAGAGCTCTTTGTGAGCTTGAAGAAGGACATGGACTCTGAGGTGGATGAGGTTGCTCGGATCCTTCTCCAGATGGTGTCCAACTCCCCAGAATTTGTTCAGAAAGCAGCCAGTCAGAGCCTGGGGCTCATGGTGGAGAATGTGACTCCTGCACGAGCAATGAGTGCCCTCATGGACATGGGAGTCAAGTAGGTTTTTCTTCTTTTAGTGATATTCTTCACCTTCTAGTGTGGGAGGGAGATGGGATGAGAGAGAGAATGGGAATGGTGGGAGGGAAGGGTCCTGTATCCTGCATCTTGTGTGGACTCAGGGACTTGATTCTCCAACCAACCTCATTTCTTTCCTCTTGTCACCTATTTCTGCCCTCCTGCAGCCCATTAGTTCTCAGAATCACAGAACTGTAGAATATGGGGTGCGTGAAGGGGCCCATCAGGACCATTGAGTCCAGCTCCTGGCCTTGCACAGAACAGCCCAAGGGTCACACCAAGTGCCTGAAATTGTTGTCCAAATGCTTCTTCAACCCTGTCAGGCTTGGTGCTGTGACCACTGCCCAGGGGAACCTGTTCCAGTGCCCAAGCACCCTCTGGGTGAAAAACCTTTCCCTGATATCCAAACTAAAGCTCCTCTGGCTCAGCTTCCTGCTGCTTCCTGGAGTTCTCCCAGTCTGTCAGATTTTCCTAGATGTGGTGACCAGTGGGGAAGTGAAAGTGCCTGCAAAGGTTGAGGCTAGAGCCTTGTGCTTTTGTGGGAAGAGGGACAATTGCAATTGGAGCTCTGAGCAGTGTTTGGTATTTCACAGCACTAACCACAGAGGCCCTGGGAAAACCACATCTCCTCATGATGCCATTAACCTGAGAAATGAGGAGGGTCCTTGCTGGGGCGTGGAGCACATGGGGGGGCAATCTGCTGGCTGTGGCACAGCCTGCACAGCAGGTGCAGCTCCTGCCAAAAGGAGTCCTGTATGACTGTCCTGGCCACTGAACTCTACTGCTTTACTTACCTCAGTTATTATTAGAATTTGCAGTCGTCCCATGGTTGGTGTCCCCACAAATCGCAACAAATACACACATTTCCTTTCTGTGCCAGACACGAAACACCGCTTTGTATTTCAAAGGAGCCCTTGCAGGGAGATCAGGAAGCTCTACCCGGGCTCTTTAGGGTGCGGGGCACGGCAGGAGTTTTAGGCGCGGGACTGTGTTCTGAGGGGCTCTGGGGCTGCGGGGGATGAGAGGAGATGAATTCCCAGAAGTGGCTGTGCCGGGCATCTGTGGAGTTGGGAGCACTCAGGGGATCCGGGAACGCTTTTGGGGGCTCCCTAATGGGCGCTGAGGGGGCACTGAGGGATCCTGGAGGGTCTGGGGGACACTTATGGGACAGATGGGGGCGGATCCCGGGGTTCTGTGGAGCGCAGGGCATGACGGGCATTGTAGTCCCGCCTCCAATGGGGCTCAATCTGGCCACGGGGCATGACGGGAGTTGTAGGCAAAAAGAAAAGATGGCGCTGACCCTAGGCACCGCCTCCGAGTCTCCGGTCTCCAGCGTTAATTGGCTGCGGGCAGTGATGGGTGGGGCATCGGCAAATGTGAGGTGCTGGAGGTGGGAACAGCCCATTCAACCTGTCCAGTCACTCCCAGTACAACCTAGTTCATCCCCAGTACAGACCAGTTCATCCCAAGTGGAACCCAATTACAACCCCAGTGCCCCTCCAATCCTTCCCAGTACGGCCCAGTCCCTCCCAGTACACCTGAGTTCATTCCCAGTTCCCCCCCAATGTCATCCACAGGATGCCCCAGTGTCCCCAGCCTTCTCCGCAATGTCCCCAATGTCCCCATTGTCCCCAGTTTGTCCCAGTATCCCCCAGTATCACGCATGGCTGAGGTTTTTCAGGCCCAGGCAGGCTCAGCCCTGCTCCACCATGGGATCCCATGGGACAGGGCACGCTGGGATTTGCTCCTACAGCTACCAAGTGTGTCCAGGGAAACTTCAAGGAGAGGGTGACCTCTGTCAGTGGGACCCCTCTGTGCACAGGTACCCCCACTCCTGGGGTGGCTGTGCCACCTCCCCCAGGTACCCCCAGCCCTGGGAACCTGGAGCAAGTGGAAACCACAAATTTGCAAATGGTGCCTGTGCCCGTAATGCAAAGAGAACTGCAGTGTGAAAAAGGAATATTGTTTATTTTCAGAAGAACAGCAACAGGAATGCAGAACATTTTTACATTGTAAGAATATTTGTAACAACAACAATCCATAGAACATATATACATTTTGTAACAACAACAATCCAGAGAACCTATATACGTAAGAACATATCTAGCAAAAATATATGAAATATATTTGCAGAAGTTGAAAAAAAGCCCTAAATCCTCTATCCTGAAGAAGACAAAAAACTGTAAAACGTATGTACAAAACGGTGGCATCTCTATCTGGGATTTCCATCGGTCCTGGAAGAAAAGCAAGTGCCATGGTCACGGCAGTCAGGCACAGAGGGCTCTTCCATGTGTCCCCAGGCTGGCACACGCTGGCTCAGCAGGACTCTGCTACCAGAACTGAGCCTGGCTGGGTCTGGGATGGAGCTTGTGCGGCCCAAAGCGAGCACAGGACCAGCTGGGGATGGCCTCCGGAATCCAGTGCACAGGGTGCCACGTCCCTGAGCAGGGACCAGCCCAGCCCCAGCCTGGCAGCAGGGGACCCACTCTGCCTGTGGGGACCACATGCCTGTCCTGCTGCTGGCATTGCTCTTTATCCCAAGATCATGGCTTCTTCCTCATCTTTTTCATCAATGTCCATGTCCTCTACGTAGTCTTCCATTTCCACTTCCATCTCTTCTTCCACATCCACATCCACATCGACCTCCATCTCCTCCTCTCCAGTCTCTTCTTCCTCCATTTCCACATCTTCCACTGTATAAGTTTGCATATCCACTTCCATTTCCTCCTCTCCAGTCTCTTCTTCCTCCATTTCCACATCTTCCACTGTATAAGTCTGCATTTCCACCTCCATCTCCTCCTCTCTGTCGGTGACAGCCTGCAGAGGTGGCAGAACCTCAGAGTGGAGTCCCTGTCCCACACCAGGCCCACAGAGCTCCAGCCCACCCGGGCAGTTGGGGGCCTCCACCTCCATGCAATGGCACCTTACCTTCCTCAGGACAAATGGGAGCATCCTGTAGGGATGGGTGTCAAAATCCAGGCACTAGTGAGCTTTCAGGACTGATGGGGGTGGCAGGGGCAGGTGACAAGGAGGGTGACAGCAGTGGGCAGGAGCAGAGCGAAGGGTGCGCTGACACAACGGCCAAGGGCTGTCTTGTGCTCTTTGCCGGGTGCTGGCAGTTCCACTTGGAACGGGGGAGGTGACATCACAGTTCCCAGGAGTCCAGGGCCAACCTGAAGTGGACAATGGAGATCATAGAATGATGGGATCCCTGAATGGTTGGGCTTGGAAGGGACTCTGAAGACCATCTTGTTCCAAGCTGAGCAATCTTTCCCCAGACCTTGGGGGAGCCCTGTTCCCAAGGATGGGGCATCCACAGCCTCTGTGCACAGCCTGGGCCAGTGCCTCCCCACCCTCAGTGTCAAACAGCAGCTTCCTTAGATCCAGCTTCAATCAACCTCCTGCAGTTGAAAGCCATCCCCCTTGTCCTGTCCCCACAGGCCCTGTTGAACACTCTGTCCCCTTCTTCCCTGTGGGACCCTTCCAGTCCTGCAGAGCCACAGTGAGGCCCCCCCAGTGTCTCCTCTTTCCAGGCTGAGCATCCCCAGCCCCACTTGGACAGCAGTCAGTTATATCAGGGGCAGTCAAGGCTGAAGGGTAGCAAAGAGCATCAGGAACTGAGAGATGGAAGCTTTAGGCCCAGGTTTGCCTCTAAATGTACAAAATTAATAACAGTGGAGGGGAAGATGCTGAGACACTGGCTCTGTTCTAACTGGGGATTTTTTTCTTTTTCTTCTTGTCTGTCGTGCTGACCCAGGTTTTTCTGTTTGAAAGGAAGCTTGGCACAATGTCCACTGTCTTCTCCATTTGTGAAACACTGAGCAGAGTCTGGGCAGGCTGATGATGCAGAACAAAACCTGCAAATATACTGGTGATCCTGGGCCTAAGGATGCAGCTAAACCCAGCCAAAAGTAATTTCTGGAAAGTCAAGCCTGGTTTACATTTTCTTCAGTTTGGCTATGCCATCTTAACCAGTCATTTATATAAAAGCAAATAAAAAGCTGAAAGAAAATGGACAAAATCCCAAACAAACAAACCCACGCAAAACAATCAAACTGATCAAAAACCACAAATCCCAAATAAAAACCAAAGGGAATGAGGAATTAGTAGAGTTGTGAGGATATCACAGCAGGCAAATGGCTGCTTCCCACAGGATCACCATAAAAAGCCACATATAACAGCTGCTCCAAAATATACCCAACAGGAGAGCTATAAAAAGTGATACATGGCACCTTTGGGGGCAGCTCCACAGTAAGGTGAAGGATGAGCAGTGGTACAGATCCAGCATTCCCCACCCTCCAGGCTGCTGTTTGCTCCTGATGAAAGACCCTTGCAGGACTGTGGCCCCTCTCAGTGCTGTGTAATTTGCACAAGGATATATCTTGTCTGCTATGCAGGACTGTTCCCAATAAACCATGCTTCTCCTGACCTTAACTTTTCTGGATTTCTACCATATGATACAAGAAACTTTGAAAAAACCAAAACACCTTGTGGGGAGGCATTTTTTCCTTTCTTCAGAGTGCCTCTTCCTTTTGTTCCCTCCAGAGCTCTCACTTCATTTCTGCTGTTTTTTGGAGCATGTGCTCACCTCTTTCCTGACCCCAGAGCTCTTACTTCATTTCTGCTGTTTTTTGGAGCATGTGCTCACCTCTTTCCTGACCCCCTGGGCTTGTTTTGGCTCTGGCTGTCATGGACACTATTAATTGTGGGGTTTTCTCCTCCATCTATTTCTGTCTCTTCAAGTGGTTTACCTTCATTTACCTGTTGGAGTGATGCATTTTTCTCACCCTTTATTACTTAGTGCTTTTTCTTCATTCTCTAAAACCAACTTCTCACTTGCCCCGTGGCTGTTAGATGCCATTATTAGGAGCAATAATTCTTTCTCTCCTGCTTGTCTGAGCTCTCACAGGGAGCTGAGAGCTCTTTGGGGTTAAACCTGACTCACTTCAGCGCCTTCCTTGGTGCTGCCTGTGTACTTGGACACTTGAAGGGAATAAAGTCTCGGTGTGGAGATTACAGCTGGGAAATGATGGCTCTTTTGAAGAAGACAAGAATGCTGTTGCCAATCTTTTCCAGGATAATCTGAGCACCTTGTTTTGGGGAGAAACAGGCTCTGATCAGCAAAGAGGTGGCTGTTGCAGGTACCCAGGTTTGGAGGGAAGGGTGCAGCTCCTGGGAGTGTGTTTGTGGGGGGCTATAAGGTTTGTGTGGGCTCCCTGGAGCAGTGGGAACACCCCACTGGGAGATGCAGATCAGGAAATGGGTGCACAAAGGGCCTGAAGTGTGACCAGCTTTGGTGAAGGTTTCCATAGGAAAAAATATTTTTAGTGGGATTTTGGACAATTTGAGGCTCCTTCTCCTGTCCTTGCCTGAGGAACATTCCCCCTTTGCAAGAGCATGGGGAATCCTGAGCTCACACAATAAAAATCCCTGAGAATTATATAATTTTTTCTATTTTTCAATGTTGTCATCCCAGCAGGAGCCAGAGTAAGAGAAGATGTGTGACCTGGCTGTTTTTAACTTTGTGACAGGAACAATGCCATGGGGAAGCTGCTGAGAGGAGCATCACTGCTCTGTCCTTAATTTTCCAGCACAAGTGAGGATGATTTAAGAACTGAGGCACAGCCAAGACCTTTCCTCCTCCTGTGCTCATCAAGCAATCACTGCCTCATCACACCTCAGCTTCAAACACCTGGTTTGCATCTGGCTGACCTTGACTGCCCTCCCTGGATGGGAAGATGAAGAGGTGGAAGTGTAAAAGATTGGGATTTGATGGGTGAGCTGTGAAATAGTGGCTGGTGCAGGCTGGTTTTGGGAAAACATCGTGTGCTGTGCCATGGAGGATGAGAGTAAATGGATTAAAGAGGAGATAAAAAGGGCAAGGCACCTGGTTAGCTCCTGTTAAAGAAAATGTTGGAAAAATAGGCATGTAAGAAATATGTCAGAGATGGTCATTAACTGCACTGCAGGGTCAGAGCTCCTTTCATAATTGGCCATGTAGTGAATACCAGAAATGATTTTAAAAAGTTCTTAAGGGCTGAGGGCTTTTACTGAATGACTGGGAGAAACAAAGGAATACTGTTTCTGGCAGAACTTTTATTATCATTTAAGCATGATCCTCTTTCTGACATAACAGCTGCTTGGAATAAACTGAAGAATCTTCTCCATTACCCCTGGCAGGAGCTGGATAAAGCTTTCATTCAGGTAAACTTTCATCCAACATATGTCTCTAGAATAATAAATTTAATGGGAGCCATCAAACCTATTGTCTGAGTAAGGATTGTGCTTAGGGCAAGAAAAAAGAGTAATTAGGAGTGGACAAGCCATGAATTAGAGTGGGGAAATTATAATTGATGCTGGTTTAGGGGAATGTTTAACTAAGCTAAGATAGAAGTCTACCTTCATTGCAGGCTAAGCTTTATAACAGAATTCTACTAGAGGAAATTTAGTAGTCCTGGGCTCCAAACAGACCTTTAGATACAAGTTTACCTCTGGTTTGAGAAAACTCAGGGCTTGAGCAGGATTTTATGGCTTTGCTCTTGACCCTTGGGCTAGAAATGCTCCTGTAAAATTCATGCCAAAGTTATAGCTTCTACAAATTTCCAAGAGTTTCAAAGGAGAAAGGTCCACCTGGACTTTGGGGACAGTTTCTCAGAGCAGAACATTTCAAGTGCTATTGAACTGCATTCAATCTCCCTTTTATTGGGGCATAAATTTCACACCCTGCTCTATCAGTCTGACACGTCCTTTGAGAAGAGACAAACTTTACAAGCCACTTTAAAAATAATTTCAGTGACAAGTTTTAAGCTCTGAGAATGTTAATAAACTGAAATGGCTTTTCACCCTGCAGTAGCTCCCAAGTAATTATGATTGTCTGTAGGCAGACTAATGAAAGCAGCTGTTAACAACCTAATGACAATTTGAACCAGCCCTCTGCTCCACAGACACATCCCTTTTCTGTCCCTGCTTTTCCTGCATCCAGTGCTTCCCAGAGAAGTTTAGTGTTGCTTGATGGTCAGGTAAAAACAGCTTTCTTTTGTAGGAGTGGTGCTGCTCTTCTCTGAGGTGGAGCTTCACCTGGGCTGCTGCCATGCTGGGCTCACCCCACAAAGTCCAGTTCTGCAGGAGCTGGGCAGCATGGAGAGCTTTGATAGCAGAGCATGGCAAAACTGGAGTGGAGGGATTCTGGCTCAGTGTGCCCCTCAGTACCAGACTGCATTAGTTATTGAAAAATCTTGAGTTCAAAGAGAAGATGTTGCTGTTTTGGCTCTAATCTTAGCTTGCTTTCAATACAGTTTTCCCTGGCACTTCAGATACTGTTTTTCTCTTGCTTTCAATAGTCTGTCATCCCAGATGACCTTTAAAGGTCCCTTCCAACCCAAACAATTCTGTAATTCTTTGCATACATGATGAATAGCAACGTGTGTTTTACCCTTATTGTGGATGATATTACATCATGTCTGGCCTTTTGGGGCTCTTCTCCAGGACCTTGGGACTACACTCACTCCTATTTGCTCTTCATTGTTTTTTTTTGCTTACCAGTGAGCATTTTCAGTTCTGCCACCCATGTTTAGAGCAAGTTTTCTGTGACTCCCTGCACCAATCACCAGGTCAGTCCAAAAGAGCATTAGGAAGTATCCAGATGTATTTCCCCTTCTTCCTTCTGGGTACATGCTGCTGTTCTGAGCACTCTGGCTTTCTGAGCTCCCTCACATGTCTTGATCCTTTTCTGGATAACCAGAGGGGTATGAGGATTAAATCCTGTCTCAGTTCTGAGGTCTGGCTTTTGAAAAGTCCCAGTCATCCTCTCCTACTCATCTCATCCTGGCCTTGCTGGAAATATTATCCCTTCATGGGATTGTTGTTCAGCTTTGGGGCATTCTGGCACTGCTTTTCAATGAAAGTTTTGGAGACTTTGAAAGGTTTCCTGCTGTGGGAATGACAATCCTCAGTCCTAATGCTTATGGGGGTTGCAGTTGCCTGAGTTGTGAAACCTCCTGAAAAACATGGTTTGTTCTTTTTTGCTTGACTTTTCCTTGACTGTTTTCATCAACAGATTAGGAGGTTTGGGGATGTCTTTTCAAAGTGAATTTCAATGATTCTCCTGTCTGCCATTTCAAAGGGATACTGTGGTTTGGGTTTTTTTCACCAGCAGCTGCTTACAATCCAATGAGCTAACTGCATTTAATTACCATAATATATTCCAGGAGAGCAGAACAACAAGGGAACAAAACCAAGGAGGCACAACTCTGTGACTGAACCTGGACTTGCCCTTTCCCAGGTGCAGGATCCTGGGCAGCCCTGTAACCCTTTGCTGGCCACTTTGAGCTCTGCCATGCAGTGCCTTGGGTTTCTGGGGAGGGCAAAGCATCCAATCCCTCAGCTCCAGGTTCACACTTGTACAGTCACCTGCAAACCCAGAGGCCAGTGGCTATTTCTGTCTGTGGGATTTGCATACTGGAGCTTTGATTTTGAAAGTTTGGGCAGCCTGGCTGCTCAGGGAGGGATCTCTCTGCCTTGAGGGTCTCTGAGCTCTCTCCTCTGCATGAGGGGCTCGAATCTGTTCTTTCCTCACCTCCTTATCTGCAGGTTTCTTGGTGGAGGCTTTTGCAGACAGGAGAGCATGGCAGGAGTGCTGGAATGAAACAGCTATGTCTGGAGTCTGGCTTTAGGTAGTTGATTCATCCCTTAGCTGCTGGGCCTTAAAATTCTTAAAACTCCACATGTCATCTCCTCATACCACTGTGGGACTGAGACAACACTGAGCTTCTGGGCTTTTTCTGTGTTAGCAGAACAAATTATTGCACTTCTGAACTGTGCACATCAGCACTGACTGTTATAAATGAGAAGCTTGACTAGGCCAATATTCAAGCAGCAATCAATTTATTAATTAATATGGTAAAGTATGAGCAAAACAGAGCTGGGTTCGGTGGGGGAAGTTTTCCCTCCAACTGCATGCTGATATTTGGAGCTTACAGGTATTTATAGGGGTACTCATAAGTTTCTCAGCAGTTTCTATTCCAATTTTTTTACTCATCAGCAGTTTCTATTCCCAATTTTTACATCACAATTCTATACACTATTGTGATTTAGTTTTTCTTCAGGATGCGTCTCAAACAGGAGGATCCCCAGATGGTGTTGGTAGTTTCCCAGATGTTGGTCCAGTTTCTGCAAGAATAAAGATGAATCCCATCTGGTGAAGTCCAGCTCCCCAGACGTGGGTCCACCTTTTTAATTACAAGGACCATAAATCTCATAACAGTGATTTCCAGCTTCCCTTGGTCACAATTATAAATCCTTGAGATGATGTTCATCTTCCTTTCGCAAGCTGTTTTTCTCAGTTTTGTTAAGGTGTGAGATAAGCATATTTCCTTTATATATATTCCAAAGCTATCGTTTCAAGGATACAAGCAATATTCTAAAATTATACTTCAAAAGGTTATTATTGCAGCACTCTTTAAGGCCTGACTACAAGCAAAAAGCAACATCCTTAACACTTTAATTCAAATGCTCCTAAATCAATCCAGGTTAGTTGCAAACAAAAGACAGGTTCAAAGGCCTTCTTCCATGCTTGACTTTCCTAAGTTATTGTTAGAATTCGCAGCTGTCCCATGGTCGGTGTGCACACACATCGCAATCCCAAATACACACATTGCCTGTCTGTACCTGACACCAAACACAGCTTTGTATTTCACATACCCTGAGGCTTCACCCCACTCATTACAGACATCAGGGGGTAGCTGCTTATACTGCTCATCTCTGCCCCTGGAAGAGAGGCATTCAAAGAATGAGATGCCCCATAGGATTCTGGTTGTGTGCTTTCCTCAAAAACATGGTGAGATGAGGTGTGTAGGACTCATTTCTTCAGAAGGGCAGGAGAAACGTCTGAAGGCCTCCCCTAAAGGGCCTCCTTACCCAGCAGTCTGACGTAGATTTGCTTCTGAAGAGCTTTGTAATTTGTCCTTATTATGCTCTATCTGTGATTTAATGAAAGCCTCTTTTTCTACTGTAATGGAGCTCTTCATCTTATCTGAAAAGCAGAGCACAATCCCTTCAGAGATGGTGTCTGAGTAACAGCCTGTTTGTGTTTCCTCTGCTGTGCTGCTGCTCATGGAGCTGCTCACTCCTCATTTAAAAGCAGAAAATAAACAGATTTCTCTGAGTCAAAAATACATCAGTGATGCCACACAGAGTAGGTCTGAATAGAAAACTCTTCCACTGCCCAGCTGAGCAAGCAAGATCTTCCCTGGTTCTGCAAAGAATATGAAGAAGGGAGTTTTCCTTAGGGAGCACCTGAGGCCTCATGCAGGTGATGCTCAGCAAGTGGCACCTGGGCATGGCAGCTGCCAGCTAAACAATTGGCTCTGGGCAGATAGGAGTTGGCAGGAGGTAAGAGTGGAAAGTCAAAACAACAGCATGCTGAAAAATTTGTCAGAGGAATAATGACCTCACTGAAAACCCCTCCATCTCAGAAATTCAAAAAGCATTTTTACAAAAGTCCACTATAATGTCCTGATTTTGATCAGTCTGATCTTCCTAAATAGCATTTTGCAATCAGAATTAGGAGTTTAGAGACACTCAAGAAGGCTCAAAAGAGGATTTTTCATTGGGACCTTAGTACATATCTTTTACTGTGCTGTAGTTTGGAAGGAGGCCCCGAGCTCCAGCTGCAGCCTGGGGAGACCCTGTAGACAGAAACACTCCCCAGAGCTGCTGTGGGACTGACCCAGAACCAGAATCTGGAGGGAACTGTGTCCAATACTTCCCACTAGAAAACACTTGAAGCTTGATCCACACTTCTCAGTTCAGAGCACAGGCAGTGCCAGGAGTCACCAGTTTGCTGCTGCTCTGTGCAGAACTGGTGGCTGTGAGTGGCAGAGCTGTGGGGTGAACAGGCTGATGGCTTTTTGAGGCACACAGAACCTTCCATCTCTACTGCCCTGTCCCCTGCAGAGAGTGGATTTTCCTAGAGAAATACCTGGAGAGTGGGAAGGATGAAGAGAAAATCATTCCCTGCCAGTGGATGCTGTGCTTGTTGCAAACACATGAGTTACATCTGGTAGCAGTCCTTGCTGCCAATCCACAGGGATTCCAGGCTGAGATCAGCTCAGCTCTGTCATTTGCCAGGAGATTGAGGATCAGACTTTGCACCACACTTCCTGAGCTGCCCTGACCCAGCCTGCAGAGCAAGAAAGGATCAGGATCGGGTTCCAGTGCTGTTTTCAGCACTGTTTTATTCACCCTGAGGGGACAGCAGGAGGCTGCTGGTGCCTTTGCCTTGGGAATTGGAGATCATGGCTGCTCTTGTCCCTCTTCTGCTTGCCACTTGAATTTTATCTGTAAAAGGGCAACTGCCTTTTTCGATCAGTGCTTCCCAGAGTGCTTTCATGACAGGGAACTTGGGCATTTTGTTGCAGGCACCATGATGAGCAGATCTTGAATACTCACAAATCCCTGAGCACAAAGTCAAGGAGAATAAAGCAGCCTCACAGGCCACATTTGCAGTGCACAAACACAGCCCTGTTGCTGCTGCTGCTGCTGAAATAGAATCAACTGACAGAGGCCATCAAAAAAATTGCCTCTCAAATGTCAAATCAAATGAAAAAATCCACCAGGAGGAAGAAAAGCCAGAATTTCCTGACTCCCTTCCTTGTTTCTTCCGAGCAGCAGCAGCAGCAGCCAATGGAGATGCCCAGAGGTATTCCTAGCTGCTGCTGATCCCAGCTGGAGCCCAGCCTGCTGCCCAGTCCCAGCGGGAAGCTGAGCCCAGCCCGGGCAGCTCCCGCAGTGTCGGGAGCTCAGCGCACGCGGGGCCAGGCCCAGAGCCCCGGGCACGGCCGCCCATTGCGGGGCAGCGGCGCAGACGGAATGTCCTGCGGCCCAAACCTCCTGCTCCTGCCACACAGTGCCAGCCTTCTCCCCCTCCTCCTCCTCCTTTCCCAGCACGGCACAAATTCCAGCTCGGAGAAAGCTGCCCCAGGGAGGGCTCAGGCTCCTGCTTCAGCCTCAGGCTCCCTGCAGAGGAACAGGGCATCTTTCGGGCACTTCCACAAGCTCAGGGTTCCCATTTCATGGGGAATCTGGGCTGAAAATGGCCTTGTAAGAAGGAAAATAGCAGAGGGAATGGATTGGAAATTATTAGGAAAAATGACCCTTCTTACAGACAAAGTTCACCAGGTCATTCCCTGCATTTGTCCTTTACAGATTCTTCAAGTCATCTCCTGTTGGAGGTTCAGTTTGTTCTGCTGCTTTCCATGAACTGATTTTTATCAGTGCATGAGATGTAGAAGCAGCAGAACTGGACAAAGAAACAAACTCCCTCTGTCAGCCCATTTTCATCTTCTCGATTGCTTTCAAGGTGTCCATGGGGATGATGGAATGATTATCACACAGCTCTCCATTTCTGGCTGCAAGCTCTGGAGATTCTCTCTCGGCATTCAGTCAGGCTTGCATTCCCTAACAATTCCTGGGAGCCCGTCATGGTTTCTTAGGGTAGAACAATAATAATGAAAACCTAACCAATGGCACAACAGCCCAGCCCACAAGGAAAAGAAAGAACAAGTTGTCAACTTCTCAAACCTTAGTCTTTCTTTGCTGAAAGAGTCCTGCTGCACGCACGGTGTGGAAAGCCAAGAGAATCTGCAGTTGGTGGCACATCTTGTGACAGAAGCTGCACCTCGTTCTCCAGGAAAGGTTCTTGGAAAGAGCAAACAGGACTGAGGAGAACAGGATGGGAAAACTGAAACAGCTTTTAAGAAATGAAATCAAAATGGAGAGAAAATATCCAAGACGTTTAACTTGATTTTATTTTTATGCTGCCCTTTTCCATCTTACACTATTTCTCCATCCCATTAATTCCAAATGGATCTCACCTCAAAGATCCATGACTTAGCAAGTTTTAGACACTGTCAAATACCATGAGCTACACACACTTGCCTTCCCCTGGGTTTCTTGGAGAGCAATGCTGGAGAGGTAAGTGCAGTGCTTGGGTCAGGTACAAATTCTGCATTCAGGGAATGAGTTCCGATAGTGTTTGACCCTCAGCAGGGACAATGCACAGCAGCGACCAAGGGGATTCCTGTGCCGCTGTGCAGGAGTGCAGACTCTGGGTCTTGGCTGAACACGGCAAAGTTCCCGAGTTTGGACAGGCTCAGGGGCTGCCCCCGGGGAGCGTTGGGCTCGGCACGGGGTGAGCGGGCAACGGACAAACGGACACGAGGACAAACGGCCCCAGCACTTCAATTGCAGCGGCAGCAGCGGCGGCGGCAGCAGCGGCAGCAGCAGCAGCGAAAGCAGAGGCTTTTTCAGATTCCCTCTTGCTTGTGCTCTCCTCTCCCGCAGTCCCGCAACCTCTCCCGGTCTCCCTTACCCGCTGTCCCCTCCTTTCCTAGTCTCTCTCTCCCCATGCCCGGTCGGGCCATGACCCCGGCCCCGGCCCCGATCCCGTGCTGGGCTGCCCCGGCCCCAGCCCCGGGCGTCCCGCCGCGGTCTCGCCTCCGGCCGGCTCTGGCCGTACTGGCGGTGGCGCTGCTGGGCGGGCATCAGTGCCTGGGGCTGGGGCGGCATCGCCTCCCTTTGGCTCCGCCTGGCCCGAGCCCGGCCCCGGCCCCGGCCCCGGCCCCAGCCCCGGCTCCTGCCGGGGCCCGCGGAGGACACAGGCGTCGCGGCCACTCCCGCCGCCTCCGCTGCGGCTTGCCCGGCCCGAGCTCCGCCGCTCGGCAGCGCGGCCGCCGGCCCCGAGCCGCCGCTGTCCCGTTGCAGGGAGCGAACGCCCGGGGATGGCCGGCCCGGGGCCCTTGAGGGGCGCTCGGGGGCCGTTGCCGGCCCCGGGCCGAGCGCTGCCAGCCGCGTCCCGCCGGCAGGGAAGGCGCAGCAGGGCCTGAAGGAGCAGTACCGGGTGGGCTCGCTGCTGGGGCGCGGCGGCTTCGGCAGCGTCTTCGCGGCCACGCATCTCTCGGACGGCGCCCCGGTGAGTGGCGGGGCCGCCGGGCGCTGGAGACGGGGGGGACGAGGAGGAGGGCAGAGGATGGAGCTGGGCAGCGCGGACGGCGAGCTGAACCCGCTGCTGACCTTGGCTTGCAGGTGGCCATCAAAAGGGTGCCACGGAACCGCGTCCGGAACTTGGGCGCTCTGGTGAGTGAGCAGGGCCAGCGGGAGAAGCCGGGCCGTGCCGGGCGGGGATGAGGCGAGGCCCGGCAGGGTGGGAGCCGCCAGGACGCCTCGAGGGAGAGCGGGCGTGGGGCCAGCGCAGGGCGCAGAGCATCCCGGGCTGGCTGAGGCTTGCTGAACCCCGGCACGGCATCAGCCCCACTGACGGCATCGTGCTCCTCCCGCAGCCCGACGGCACCAGCGCACCCCTGGAGATCGTGCTTCTATCCAAGGTGTCCACTGGCTTCCCTGGTGTGGTCCAGCGGCTGGAATGGCGTGAGCTCCCCAACAACATCCTGATGGTGATGGAGCGGCCGGAGCGCTCTCAGGACCTGAAGCATTTCATTCGGGCACGGGGGTTCCTGCCCGAGGAGGTGGCGCGGGAGCTGTTCCGCCAGGTGCTGGAGGCCGTGCGGCACTGCACCAGCTGCGGGGTCCTGCACAGAGACATCAAACCAGAGAACATCCTGGTTGACCTGGCCACAGGCCAGGCCAAATTGATTGACTTTGGCTGCGGCACCTACCTGCAAGACACAGCCTACATTCACTTTGCAGGTGAGCCCATGAAGGGGTGTGCTCCCAGTCCCAGAAACTCATGGCACAACATCTCACAGCCCAAGCTGGGTGTGGCAGCGGGGATTCTCCCTTTTGCTGCCCTTCATGGCACTGAGTCTTCGGCTGAGTTGCTTTTGAGCATGGCTGAGTGGGGACCCAGCTTCCAGCCCTGCTGGCAGCCTTTGCCCACCACTCTGCCCAGGATTGGGCCTGGGGCTGGGGCAGCCGGCCCAACAAAAACACCTGTGGGTGGGGATAGCAGAGAGGGGTTGCCAGAACCTGTGCCCCAGCCAGTTTTGTGTGCAGGTGAGAAAGGGCTTTTGACTGCTCAACTCACCTGGTTTGTCTTGGGTTCATAATGTTTCTTGGGGCAATGCAGGCAGGGAGGATGAAGGCATGGTTTTTCCCCAGCACTAAGTGGGTTTTTCCTTGTCATGCTTGGACCTTGACAGGGCTTCTGCTGCCCTCTTCCAACACCAGTGGATTCCTTTCCAACCCCAAGTCTGTACACAAGTCCCAGGTGCTGGCGAGAGGGCAGCGGTCACCCCGTGTGTCACTGGGGCAGCCCCCACAGGCCCAGGGATGCTGGGGCCAGGCTCTGGGAGCAGCAGCATCCCCCTGCTGAACTCCATCTGTATTCCATAGGAACACAGTCATACAGCCCCCCAGAATGGACCCACTTTGGCTGGTACTATGGCAAGCCAGCTACCATCTGGTCTCTGGGCATCCTGCTGCACCACATGGTCTGCAGGGAGCACCCCTTCAGGAGGGGCCAGAAGATCAGCTGGGACCATCAGCTCTCACTGCCACAAAGGCTCTCTCAAGGTGGATCCTCATCTCTGGGCATGGGGGGAATACCAGTGCAGGGAGACAGCAGCAGGCTCGTGAGCATCCCGCTCTGGCAGCTGCTGAGGAGGTGGCACATGTCCTGCTCTCCTGCTCTCCTCCAAAACAGGGAATAGATGGGAAAGTTTAGGCCCAGCTCTGAGCACATCCAGCATGGCCTGGGCACGGGAACAGTGGGGCAAAGCCAACAGGAGCTTTCTCCAAGTGACCAGCGGTTTCTGGTTTCTCTGCCCAGAGTGCCAAGATCTGATGAGGCAGTGTTTATCCATGCTGGACTTGGAAAGGCCCTCCTTAGAAGAGCTGCTCTGTGATCCTTGGATGCAGGATATTCATCTGCCCTAGAAGAAGGGAGAGAGCCACAGGCACACTGTGATGCAGGGCCCTGGTAAGTTCCAGCTCCACACATGCCTTGGCCATGAGAAGCAAACGAACCCAGACTTTTTTGTCCTGCCTGTGTCACTGCCCAGGGCTCATCAGATGGGAGCACACAGCCCTTGTGCTGGAGCTGAGCTGTTCTGCCCAGCACTGGTGGCCACCATCCATACTGGATTTGCTTGTCCTGGTTGTTCCCTGACAGCTGGGGCCCTGGGCAGAACCCTGAGAGCCTGGTCTCACCCCAGGAAAGGAGAAGGAGCCCCTGGAGAAGCTGTACCAGGTGGGGCAGCTGCTGCTGGAGACAGCGAGGACGACATCAGGGATGGCAACCTCTTCCTGGACCTGGCCACTGGCCATCTGAAGATGATGAACATTAATTCTGGCACCTTCTCCAAAGCCAGGCTCCACAGCGAAATTGCAGATGAGTCCACACGGAGGGGGATGCTCCCAGATTTGGGCATTGCACAGCCTGGCCAGGAACCAAAGGTTCCCCCTTTGCTGGGGCAGATGCAGCTGATCCTTCAGTCGGCTGCCCAGCTGCTTTTGGCAGGGCTGGGGGAATGGGCTGGGCTGGGTATGAAATGGGAGTGGGCTCCTGGCCCTGCCAACAGCCCCCAGCACCCACCGTGCCCCGGGCTGGAGCTGGGGCTGGGGCAGCCAGCCCGACACAAACAAACTCCATGGCAGGAGCAGAGGTGGGACTCCAGAACCTGTGCAGGGGCTGCTTTGCTGTGCAGGCAAGGAAGGGCTTGGGCTGCTGCACTGCCCTTGTTTGCTTTGGGATCACCGTTATTGTGGGGGGCAGTGCAGGGGGGAAGGGAGAAAGCCTGGGCTTCCCTCACCTGTGGGTGGGTTTTTCCCTGGCATGCAGGGGTTGGGCCATTCTCAAGACCCTGGCAGAGATAATATTTTTTACCTTGTTTTCCTCTTTTTGTCTGTTATTTATTTTCAATAATTGGTTGTTTGTTTTTCTAGAGGAGGCGTTCCAGGTGGGCTCCAGTCTAGATCAGGAAGTGCTTGGGAGCAGCTGTGGCGTGGATGGGCCGTGCCCTTGGAGAAAGCTGAGGACATCATTTGGGACCAGCTTTTCTTCCAGCGGGGGATGGCGTGAGGTGGGTCCCTGTCTGCTTGGCATGGTGGCATCAGAGCTTTTGGGAGATGGCAGCGAGCACAGGAGCATCCTGCTCTGGGCGGCTGCTGAGGAGGTTGATGAACCCTGGCTGGCTGCAAGCTGGGCACATGTCCTGCCCTCCTGCTCTGCTGCCAAAGGCAGCAGTGATGGGCAGCTCTGGGCACCGCTCTGAGCATGGCAAGCATGGCCTGGGCACCGCGGGTGGCTGGGACAAGGGCACAGGAGCCTTCAGCTGACGGGCGGTTTCTGCTTTCTCTCCTTGCAGCCGGGCTCTGCGGATGCTGAGGCTACTCTGGGCTCTGCCAGGGCTCTGCTGGAGCTCAGCACTGGGTCAGAATCTGCCAAAGAAGAAATGGTGTGACCTGCAGCACAGATGTGCTTGAGCATTTTGGCAACACAGCTCAAGTTTGCAGAGTGTACACCTCCAAGGGAAAATATATGTCACGATCCGTCCTTACGAATGGGTTTTGTGATGGTTCCTGGATTGATCTCAAGAGTGCAAAACACCGACACGGCACAGAAGGTTGCAGTGATAATCAAAACATATGCATTTTTATTGAATAACCACAGCAAAATGGGTTGGGGAGGAACTAGGGGGAAAAGGAAGAATTAAGGAAAAAGAGGGAGGAAGGGAAAGGAAGGTATATAGCTACCAAACGTAGAACGGCGAAGTCCTTCGATGTGCAGCCAATGGAGTTCACCAGGTCACGTCCGGGGGGATCTCAAAGGTTGCAGTTCATCCGAACTCTTATTATACTCTTTTTTATGGGGGAAGGGGGTGAATCTTGAAATCAAATCAAAAGTAGTATTTTCTGGGGAAAAAATGGGCATTTGAAGAAGGATACACACAGTCCATGTTCTCAGCAGTGGGCTACAACCGCTGTCTTCTTGGTCCACTGCTGGCACCTGCGACATCCATCTTGCTTTGGTTAGCCTGCCTCCCCCACAGACCTACCCTGGTTAGGGGTTTCAGTCCCAGTCCTTGGAAAGAGTGGGGGGGGGGGGCCTTTTCACATAGGGATTTCATGTCCTGGTCTTTGGTAGAGAGGCTTCTTCCATCTCAGTCTGTCTGTCATGGCGGTTGTAAAAACAGTGAGGGGCCTTCTGTGGGGGACCACCTAAAACCTCAGAAAAAGTCCAGCCAAGCCGAGAGGTGGGACAACTTCCAGAGCTATTGTTGCAAAAGGGCAAAGTGCCCCTTTCTTCTTTTTATCAGGTTCAGCGTAGCCTACAGCAAACACACCTCTGAACAATAGTTTAGCAATGTGCTCAGGCCTTGGTGTCCATGGAGAGTAAGTTTGTCTAACAGGGCCAGAATTTCAGACAAGGGTCTTTTTCTTCAGTGGTCCCAAGTCTCTGTCCCCTCCATGATAATCGTGAGGCACATGAGGGAAACTTTGGACAGCGACTCATAACATCACACCCCCCCAAAAATAAACTTGTTCAATAACTTCTGAAATCAAATCAATCTGGGATGCCCCCAACTGACATTTCTCAGCTTGCCCAAGCTGTAGCTCAGCCCTTCTCTGAATAGTTCTCTCCCCCACCTTCCTTTTACTTCCCAGCTGCTCCCTCTTTTCCCCAGTGAGTTCCCAGCCCATCGCAGTTTCCATCACACTGTTGCCTTCCTTGGTGCCTCTCACCACGAGGAAGGCTGAGCCCCAGGCTTAGGGACTCTTCCTGTCACTGGCTGTGCAGCAGCAATGTCTCAGAGGTCCAGTGGGATTTTAGTGTCATTGAGAGCCACTCTCCTGCCCTCAGCTCTGCTCACTGCTGAGTTCCCACTTCCCTTTTCCTTGTCCTTGCAGCAGGATGAGCTCTCTGAATCCCCTTGAGCCTCCCCACTCTTCCCAGCCCACCCACCCACCTCAGTTAGGCTGAATCTGAAGCTTCTCTGTCTCCTCTGGCACACCAGTTTAGTGCCCTGTGCAGGGAGCCCCAGCCCCAAAGCACAGAACACAACAGTGCAGTTTGGGCTGGAGCAGCTGCCCTGCAGCCCTGGCTTGGCTCTTTGTGGCAGGGGAATGCTCCCTGTTTCCAGCTGTCCCAGCAGGATGGCCCCAGGGCAGAGCCCAGCGGGGCTCCCACTGCAGCCCCTGGAGCTTGGGGCAGACAGTGCTCCCAGAGCTGAGGTTCCTGGGGAGCACCCGGAGCTGTGCCTTGCACTCTGTTGCCGTGTGTCACAGTGCAGGCTGGCTAGTGCTGTGTGACTGCACCAGCCCCTGGTTTGACTGACAGGGGCCTCGCCCTGTCACATCTCCCTCAAGGCTGCAGAATTTCACTGGCCAGAATCTGACAAGGCATAGAGATCAGAGCAATGAAATTATCCAGACTGGGTTTTTCAAAGGCCCTTTAGAAGGAAGGGCTTGAGAATAAATGCTCTTTATTCACCACATGAACATTTGGGATGAGTGGTCTCTTTGTCTCCAACCCAGTCCCCCTCCAGCTCACATTACAGCCACCCACTCCCTCACACATCCCCCTCGTGCCTTCCCACTGCCGTGTCCTGTCAGGGCTCCCTCAGCCCCTCGTCCCTTCATGGCCCCGTCCCCTCAGGGTCTCCCCCAGGCCTGCCAACCTGCCCGGCAGCAGCGCCGCAGCCCCACAGCAGCTCCAGAGCAGCCCCATCCAGAGGCACCTTGGAGCCCTCAGCAATCCAACCAGCACCACACGGGCAGGAGGACACGGATGGCGCTTCCTGCCTGGCACAGGGCTTGTGGCCATCTCCAGGAACTGCTCTCACAGGGATCCCCACAGCTCTGGCCCCTGACCACCTGCTTGTTGGCAGCACAAAGGCTTCAGCAGAACCACCAAAGGCCAAGGGGCTTCTGGCCATTTTCCCTGCTACACTGCATGCCTGGACAGCTTGCCGAGCCCAAGCACCCTTTTCCCCCTTTTCCCCTATGCCCTACAGACCCTGGGAAGCAAAAGAAGGCTCCTGGGAGTCTGTGTATTATAGCACACTCTATATTCATATACTAAAGAAAAAACAAAAAGAAGAAAAGAACAATCTCAAAGAAAGAGAAAATTCCCACTGATTCAAGTGGCCCCAGCAGACAGAGCCTCTGGGCTCAGCTCTCTGCAGAGCTCCAGCAGTGCAGCCAGCCGAGCCCTGACAGACGAGGCCGTGTCCTCCATGCCCTGAGGAGCTGATGCTGCAGCCTCTGGAAGACGGAAGATCGCTCACTCTGTAGGGACTGGAGGACATTCAATGTTTGAAGTGCCACATCTGACACAGCACTGCTGATGTCCTCTGTCAGCTGTTCAAGGGCTGAAAGAGAGGAGCAGAGCCATAGTCAGATCCTGGATCTGAGGGGATCCGCAGAGAGCCCCCTGCCAGGGCCATCCCAGCCGGCTCTAGCCGGAGGGAGTAGGGACGAACGGGACCAGCCCGAAGCTGCTGGCCACGAATCCCCCACGTGGCCCTGAAATATCTGTGTGCTCTGCCCACGCCGCCCCTCGACCGCACAGGGAGCAGAGCCCTCCACAGCCGGGGAAGGGCTTGCAGCTCCCCCCCGCCAGCCCCCGCTGCCAGGCCGCTGCCCTCACTCACCGTTGCAGATGAGCCGGAGCTCTTCCTTCTTCCCCCTCAGGTGCTGCCCGGCCATCCCTGGGAACACAGAGCCTGTCACGGCGCCAGCGGCACAGCTCCCTGCCAGCGGCGCTGCCGGCGCTGTGGCCACACGCCCTGCTGGCCCGGCAGGGCTCAGCCCGGCCCTTGCCACACGCTGCCGGCCCAGGGCACGGCTGCCAGAGGGCGGCAGCAGCGCCGGGGCCGGGCGGGGCTCCACGGCGCCGGGCCCGGCTGGTGCTGCCGGAGCAGCAGGCGGGGCTGGGGCCGAGCTGCGGCGGGCCGGGGAGGGAGCCCGGGCTCGTGGCTCACCCATGAACCTGATGGCCGCCGCTCGCAGGGACTCCTGTGGGCTCTGCAGGTAGGGCAGGGCCCGGCGCAGGTGCTCGGCCGCTCTGCTGCTGTCGTCTACCAGCTGGAGAGAGCGGCAGGAGGGAAGGGTTGGCGCGGGCTCAGCCCCTCGGGCGGGCGCTGCCTGCGCCCAGCTCCGGCCTCCCCTGCCCGCACCGCCCTGAGGCGCGGCCAGCAGCCGCTGGCGCCGGGCTCTGGAGGGGGCAGAGGGCCGGCTGTGGTCTGGGGAGCCGCGGTGCCAGCCTGCCCCACAGCCCCGCCGGGCCGGGGCTGCATCGGCCCCCGGCTCGGGCCCACAGGAGTCTGGAGAAGAGCCCGTGCGGCCTCTGGGTGTAGCAGCGGGCAGGGGCACAGCTGCCAGCCCCGCACTCTGAGCACCGCGCTCTGGGGGCTTCTCCAGGCTGAGGCTGGGGCTTCCAGGCAATCCTTAGTCCTTACCAGGCGCTCGATGAACTTCCACAGCTTCTGGTTCTTCACCAGTCTTTCAAGATCCCTCCTCTTCAGGAACTCAACCACACAAAGCAGTGTTTCTTGAGAAGCCTGGAGAGCAGCAGAGATGCGGAGATGGCCCCACAGCCCAGGGTGCAGGACCCGCGTCCCTGTGCCAAGGCCTGGAGGAGGCTGCAGCCCGGCAGGCGCCAGGGCAGGAGGCAACCAAGCCCCCTGCCAGGGTGACAGCAGCAGCCCTCAAGTCCTCACCTGTGCCACAAGCCGATTCTCATCATGGCAGTGGAAGAAGAGTGGCAGCAGGCTCTGGCACAAGGGTGTCTTCAGGGCCTTTTTATTCTTTTGCTGTGGAAAAGTCACCAATGTTCGGAAGAGCAGTATGGAGAGCAGCTGCACCTGGCTATTGTTCTGTATGAAAGGAAGAGAAAAAGACCTCAGCATTGGGTGCACGGGGCTCATCTTGGCACAGGCCTGCCAATCCACAGCACACAAAGTGTCTGAGCAGCAGCCAGTGACCGTAGCTGGGGGCAGCGAGCCTTACATGGTCAAAGAGTGGCAGGAGCGCCTCAAGCAGCTGCAGTGTGATGGGGCTGGGCATCAGCATGTCATTGTCCAAGATGATAAAGCTGAGTAGCATGACTGTCATGCTAACTATCTCTCCATCTGCGTCCCACAGGAGCTTCACAAGACTTTCAGTCAGGCTCCACATTTGTTTGGTCTGTGCAGAACACAAATTTGTGAAACGCCATCCTGCTGCCGCAGGGCCTGGAGGCCAGAGGTCTGCCCTAAAGCACTCAAGCAGCTGAACTGGGAGGCAGGAGAGCTGGGAGCAGCTGCCCTGGCAGCCAAAGCCCAGCCAAGCCCAAGTGACTGCATTCCCCAGCTCAGCCTCAGCCGCTGCCCCCTTCTCACCATGGAGGGCTCCTCAATGAGATCGAGAAGGGCCCTGAGCGCCAGGCGATGCCTCTCCCTGCACTCGCTCTGCAGCTGTCTTGACAAGATTTTCAGGACTCTGTTAGCACCACGTTCACTCAAGTCCAGGAATTCGAGGACCTGAAAGACACAGGGCAGTGACAGGAGACCCGGCTGGCAGGATCCCAGAACCGCACAGGACTGTGCCCAGGCAGCAGCACAGGGCACGGGCACCGTCCCAGGGAGCTGCGGCTATGAGAGGGCAGAGAGCTGGGAGGCAGCTGAGCGAGGCAGCGCTGGCCATCAGGCTCACCTCCACAAGGAAGGCCAGGGCGGGCAGCTCCCAGCGTGGCTCCTGTGTGCTGAGCAGCCGGAGCAGGTAGCGAGCAATGCGGGAACACAAGGGGATGGAGACACAGCACATCTCCCTGGCAGGAGAAGAAGGAACCAAGACTGTGGGCCATGGGGATAAACCTCTGCCAGGACTAACTCACAAAGGTCTGGTGTTTCCCCAGCATCCTGCAAGGGGCCCTGGGCTATTTGGGAGGCAGCTGCCTGTGGGCACCCTCCTCTCCAGGCCATTTTACCAGTCTTCTTGGCCATCCCTTGGTGACAAGGCCCTCTGGTTCATGACCTCAGGATCTGTGTGGAGCACCCTGGGCACAGAGCACAAATGTCAGAGGCAGTGGGGAGAAGTGGGTCTCACCTGGCCAGCAGACCCACGGCATAGTGGTGGGTGTCAGCGCACAGCAGCGTGTCCCAGCCACAACTACGTTCCATTGCCACCACCACATCCTCCTGCTGCATTTGGCAGAGCAGGGACTTCAGGGTCTGCACTGCAAACCTGTATGCAGAGCAAAGCCCAGGTCACACTGGGAGCACTGGCTCCTGCCTAAGGATGTGGCAGGGATAGGAGGACTGGGATAGAGCACCTTTTGGGGCTGGTGGCAAGGCCATGCTCTTCCAGGCATCCCTTCCAGAAGGTATCGACCTCTTCTGGCACATCCAGAGTGCTGAAGAACACTTGGAAGAGCAGCTGCACAAATAGGCGTGGGAAATACACGGTCACCATATGTGGGACACAGGGCACCTGGAGGATCTTCCACATCACCACAGTTGCCTGTAAAGGACAAAGCCCCCCAAGACAGTGCTCAGTGCCGAGGTGTCTGTGTGGCAGGGCCAGAGCACAGGAGGGAGAGGTCCAGAGAGACACAGGGGGAGCACCAGGCCTGGTGCCCCTGAAGCTGCCCCGAGGCCAGGATTCTGCCCAGCTCCTGAGGCAGGGAGATGCAATGGGGGAAGGAAGATGGAGAGCTGCTGGAGAGGCGGCCTTGGGGCCAGCAAAGGCCAGTTTCAGAAACTCACAGCCAGGACAAAGACACCCGTTTTGTCCCCATCTGAGGTGCCCATGCTGTGCTCTGGCCAGCTCCCCAGCACATCCAGGAGTATCAGCAGCACTGGCTCTGCAGTCCTGGGCGAGCACATGATGGTCTTCCACATGGTGAAAGCAGCTCTGTGGGGTTAGAGCTCTGTCTCAAGGGGGGTCTCAGACACAGCACCGTGGCCTGGGCAGCAGTGGGGATCTGAGCTGGCTGCCAGCTCTGCCTCCGCCCACTGGCCCTGGCCAGCAGCACTTAGGCAGCCCAGCCCTGTGGGGACAGGCCCCTGAGGGGCAGCGAGGGAGCATGGCAGCAGGTTCAGGGTCTGAATGCAAGGGCAGGCAAAGAGAGCAGCCAGAGGGCCCTGGAAGTCTCTGTTGGTCAGACAGCTGGGCCAGGCTGTCCAGGCTGATGGGCTGGGGAGCCCTGAGCCCTCTGGTCAGGTGGGCCCCATACCTGTCACAGGATGGGGCCACACGCAGGAGCGCCATGACTACGTCAGCAGGCTGCGCTTCGGTGAGATCCTGCAGGGTCCTGTTCAGCCTGTGCTCAGCAAACTGATTGGCCAGGAGCCACTGGTGGATGTACCTGACCAGGGCGGGCACCTGGAGAAGGTATGGGGAGACTTGGAAAGCTGCCAGAGGGAGGAATGTCCCCAGCTTCCCCAGAGAAGTGCTGCCCTTCCCACCACACTGCCATGGCCTCAGAGTTTTCCAGTGACCAGCAGGCATGGCTTGGGAGGCCAAGCAATTCCTGGGAGGATCAAACCCTGGCCACAGGCTGCTTACTTGCTTTGGATTGGAAAAGCCCTCCTCTACGAGCATATCCAGGAGGGCAGCACTGGTCTTGGTTTTGAAGATGTGTGAATATGCTCTGAGCCCATTGCCAACGGGGCTGGTCTCTTCTTCCCGAATTCTCTTGATGAATTTGCAAACCAGCTGTAGGAGAAGGGCAGGAAGCCAGGGATGTTGCACGGAATGCTCCAAGGACAGTGACAGCAGGCCCAGTGCAGGTGGGGGTGGCTGCAGGTACCTGTGCTGTTCTGTGGAAGAGGCCATGGCTGGATTCCTGCTCTTGTGTGCGCTCCACGGCTGCACCTGGCAAAGAGTGAGCACAGGGAGAGCTGAGGGGCTGTGGGAGAGGCCGGAGAACACCGCCCAGCCCTGCGCTCTGCAGGCAGAGACAGCCCCAGGATGCCCCAGGGGATGGAGCATGGCCACAGCAGGGTGTCAGCCCAGCCCCTCTTCCGTCCTTTCCATGGGCATGGCCCAGGGGATGAGATGGCATGGGATGGGATGGGATGGGATGGGATGGGATGGGATGGGATGGGATGGGATGGGATGGGATGGGATGGGATGGGATGGGATGGGATGGCACCAAGCTGGCTGGAGGCACCAACCCTGTGGCCCAGCTCTGCCACTCACCCTCCTGTGGTGGCTTGAACAGTACCACCTCTTCATTGTCCTGTGCTGGGGCAGCTCCATGACCTTCTTCCTCTTCTTCCTCTTCTTCCCCCCAGGCCAGCTCTGGCACTCTTGGGGCTCTCTGCTCCATGTCTTGCAGGAGAGATGGCTGGGAAAAGCTCCGAGTCAGCAGGTCCTACAATCGTGCCTGGACGGCACCTTCAAGAGAGAAGCCTCGGGAAGGCCACGGGTCAGCAAGTCCCGTGGTCTGGCCTCGAGGTCAGCTGCAGGAATAACGCCTCGGAAAGGCTCCGGGTCAGACACGAACAAGTGCGCTGTGCGGGGGCTCCTCACAGCACCGCTCTGTCCCGTCCTGTCCCGTCGCGTGCTCCGAGCACTGTGGCATGGTCTTGTCACCGCCAGCTCCTATGTCACCACGTGTCACAAAGGGCCCTTGGGCACCCATTCTATGCCGCAGTGACCATGCTGCACCGTGTCACAAAGGGCCCCTGCACACACTGCCCCCCGCCCTGGGGCTGCCCCCAGCCCACCCAAAGTGGCCCAGGCTGGAAGGAATGTCTCACCCCAAGTGTCTAAGCCAGCCCTGTTAGCGTTTGGAAACACATAATCAAGAGAATGATTATATGCAGGTGCTTTTATTGAAGAGCTCTGGGTGTCAGGGGAACAAACCCAAATCTGACTCTGCACATACAGTCAAGATGAACATGTTTTTATATTCTATCGTTTTATATAACTTTCATGTTAATTATTAAACTTATATTGTTCTACTGTATACATAGATTTCAGCTGAGCATAGCCCCCCTTAAATTTCCGACATAGTTTCTCATGATTCTTCTTATGATTATATTATAATTATATTAAATTACTAAATAATCATCATACCTAACAATTATATCATTTATCATACTGCTTACGCAGGTGCAGTTGATCTGAGAAAACACAAAGCCTAACATTTTCAGATTCTATCTTGAACAGCCCGACAGGGTCTTTAGGAATGGCTCAGGCCATCAGCAAATGCTGCCCTGCTCTGTGGGCTCAGGGCAGCAGAAGGAGCCCCAGGGCTGCTGAGGCAGCCGTGCTGGGAGGGCACAGGGCCTTCCACAGCAGCTGGCCCGACCTCCTTGGGACACGTCCTGGCGGTGGCCATCCTAAACCTGCGGGTGTGACAGACAGGAAATGTGTGGGCCAGGGCACGAATGCTGCTCTGAGCCATGGGGCCCGGGGAGCACTGACATCAGCAGGTGTGGCAGAATCCCTGCCCAAGCAGACCTGCCAACCCTGAGCCCTGGCAGCCCTGGTGCCCATCTCCTGCCCCAGAGACCTGTGCCCCAGGGGGCTTCTGTGCCAGAGGGAGCCAAAGCCCACGTGCATTGGGGGCTGTGCTCCTTCCTGCAGGGGCTGTGGGCAGGAGCACCTGGAGCAACTGCTGCCAACACTTCATCTCTGTCAGAAGCCCTCACTCCATGCTGAAATTATTTTCTCATTGAAGTAATTTCCTTTAGCACAAAGACACTTTAGTGGTGAAGGCACTGAAGATTCTGGCATTTAAGAATCCTCACTTCAGGAAAGCTTTACTTCCTATTGCTCAACTCAAGTAGTTCAAAAAAGTTGCAATTCATTGGGATGGCCTGAGAAAGTGAAGAGTTTAAATGTTGCTTCTCATCTCAAAGCAGCAACTCATTTGCATTATTGTCATCCACTGAGAGTAACTTTACAGAACATAACACTACACAGAGGCAAAAAAAGAGGCCATTCTTCGGTTAGCAAGTGGTTTTCTATGAAGGGATGATATTATCCTGATTCTCTTAAAGATTAAAATCTCTCAAGAAATGAAAGTCCACTCAGAGTTACAAAAGTAGCCCAAACAAACGAGTAGATGGCAAAAGGGCTAATCCTCCCCCTGGTACAGATATCCAAGTGGCCAGTAAAGTACAGCTCTCCTCTCTTGTTCCCTGCAGGAGAATCAGGACCTTGAACAGCAAGAGTCACAGATATTCTTTCTGCCCTCTGTAACCAAAGCTGTGCCAAACCACAGATGCTGCCTTCAAACTGACTCAAATTCCAGCCTAGACCTCTCACCTTCCAGACAACTCCTTCCCCAACACCCCATCAACACCAACTTCCCCCCACAAACTCCTGCCCAGAGGCCCTCAACACCCCACCAGGACCCCCAGCTGTCCCTGTCCCTCCGCAGAGCTTTCCCACCCTCCAGCAGATGCCCTGGTTCCCTGCACGTGCCGTGGGATGGCACTCAGGAGGATCTGCTCCAAGGCCTTCCCTGGTGGCAAGCTCAGGCTGCCAGGCCTAGGGCTCCTGGATCACCCTTCCCACCTCACTGGGAGCTCCCTGGGAAGCACTTTCCTTGAGAAGCCAGCCCCTTTCCTCCAAGGGCATTTCCCCAAATGTGGAGCTTTCCTGGGGAACACCAACACACTCTTGAGAAAAGCTGGCAAGGCTGAATGACTCCAGGTCCTTTCAGGACAGGCACTCCAGCTCTAGCTTGTATTCCCCCAAGTGTGTTTCCAGGTGGAGGTTCAGAGGTGCAGCCCCAGGCCCTCTACAAACACAAGCTGCCCGCTGCCTCTTCACCTGCCTCAACTCCTGCCTGTGCTCACAGCAGCAAAACCAAGCTGTTCCCAGCCAGAGCCCAGAGCCCTGTCCCCACAGGACGCTCTTGACAGCACCTTCCAGGACTCTCTGCTGTGCACACAGCGCTTTTCATGCCAGCTCCCAACAGGCTTTGGAACACAGAGCACAACCTGGCTGGCTCTGCCCCCAGCACACCCCAAACACAGGCAGAGGAAGAAGCATCAGGGGTTGTTTTGCAGCCATGCCCAAGAGAAACTGGAAGGCTGCCCTCCCTCTGGTCTCACTTGGTTGGCTTTCTGACTGGGTCTGAGCCTGGGGCTGCCATTCCTCACCTGTGGGGACCAGAACCACACCCAGGATCCCAGCACTGCCTGACAGCGCTCCGGGCACTGGCACGGTGGCACGTCTGAGTCTCGGGCACTGTGCTGCTGCTTCATTTGCTCTTAGGCACACCCAAAGCTCTCTGTTAAGCCTGGATGGTTGTTGAGGATTTTTTGCAGATAAAGGAGTTTTTGCGGGACAATGGCCATATTCAGCTGATGCACAATCCAGCCTGCTTGGGATAATGGACAATGGACACATTCGCAAACAATGATGGACATATTCAGAAAATGGGTTGGTATATGATTGAAAAAGATACAAGAAGAAGAGTCATCCAGACTCAGCAAGTTTGTCAGTGAGCTTGGGAAGGTAAGGAAAAAGACAGTTCTTGGGTGGGGCAGAAAACCACAGCCAGACACATGGAAAATTAGATGATCCAATCAGCATCCTATCTTAGACACATGAACAGTTAGGATAACCAATCATGTATTAGCTAGAGATGCGTGGACAGTAGAGAATTATTAAAAATATAATCTTTTTAGGGGTAATAAATTTGGCTTGACTGGATCATATTGGTTATGGTGTGATGTCCCTGAACCTCCGCATCCTGCTATTTTCCCACTGCAGATGGTCTCTGGTTCTGCCCTCTTCCTGATCCTGTGCAGTGATGGAGCAGTGTTGTGCTTTCAGGAAGCTGTTCTTGAAACCTTCCAGCATTCCAAGCTCCTTTATTCTCCATAGATGCTTACCATGGAATCCCTCACAGCTGGGTTCAGAGCATCCTCAGGTTGGCTCTTCCAAAGCCCAGGGGCTCCAGGGTGCACAGCAAGATCTGTAACTCCACAGTGTTGTGGAACTGGACCTCCAACACAGGGACCTTTCCAGCCTGGTCTGCCCTCATTCCTCTGTGTCTGTGCACAAAACATGGTGTGGAAGAGAACGACAGGAGGGGCCTGTGTGTCCCAGGGCTCCAGATTTGCATTGCTCCAGCTCCACAGAGATGCAGGTAAAGCGAAGAAGCCAAACTGTTTATTAATGGAAGGTGAAGCAAAGGAATGAGCTGGGAGGGAAGAAAGGGGATGGGCAGGGTCTGAGGGCTGGAGGCAGGAAGCTGTCAACAGGGAGGGAGGAGGCAGGAGCTATGGGAGCTTCCCACAGTCTCAGCTGTGCCAATCATCAGCTGTGCCAGGAAGTCCAGCTGGTCTCCTCTGGTCTCCAGGTGGTCTCACCTTCCAAGGGATCTGGAGGTCTTCAAGAGATGCTGGTTCTTCTGAGCCAGCAGATGAAAGTAGTTCTGCAGCTCTTCCCTCAAACATCATCTGTATAAATGTGCTTCTATGGGAGGGGCTGTTGTCTTCACTCAGGGCTTGAAGGGCTGAAAGAGAGAGGAACAGAGCCACAGCCAGAACCTGGATGTGCAGGAATCCAAGGAGACCTTCCTGCCAGGGCCATCCCACCCAGCTCTTGCCATGGCCACAGGAGAGGAGGGGCCAAGGGGATCAGCTGCAAGGTGCTGTCCATGAATCCCCTCACCTATGTCCCTGAAATCTCTGTGTGCTCTGCCCACGCCACTCCTCATCCCCACAAGGAGTGAAGCCCACCGCAGCTGGGGCAGGGATTGCAGCTCCCTGCCCGGGCATTGCAGCTCCCTGGCCAGCCCACGCTGACAGCCCGCTGCCCTCACTCACCCTTAGGGAGAGCCTGGAGCTCTTCCTTCTGCCCTATCAGGAGCACCCCGGCCATCCCTGGGTACACAGGCTAACCATAATTAAGGCTATTGTGGCTATTATCCAGAGTGCCTTTTGGATTAATGAGGGGGGGAATTCATGGATCTTTAACTTCCTCTGGAAGGCAGGCACATGGATTCAGAGCTATCACACACTAACTGTGTGGTTTTGGGGTTACTTTAATAATGATACTTGCTGTGAAGAAATTACACTGGGGGAAATTTTCTCCCAACCCTTCACCCAGCTCTTTGGGTTTGCCCCACCAGTTTTCAAAGGGTTCAGATCCACTCGAAATGCTAATGATAGCATACAGTAGTTGGTGTTTCTGGTAGGCGTGTTCTATTTAGCATTCAGACATAAAGGAAGATTAACCTGGATAACCTCACTGACATCTACCCCAGAGACAAGGGATGCTGCTGCCCCTGAGATTGACCCTGCCCCACAGCCCACCTCAGAAATGAACCACCCAGATTGGGTGGGGGTTCTGGTGAAGGAGATGGGCCAGATTCTGAAGGAGTACATTTCCCCATGTGTTGGGAAACCCTTCCCCTGCCTCAAAGAAAGAGAGTCTGATGGTGCAGCAGAGGAGCCAAGAGATGTTACAACCATCCAGGTTCCAGCTGAACTGCAAAGGCAGTCACAGCCAGCAGCAGTCGCCCCTGTGGAAACACAGAGACCTAAGATGAAATCAGAGCATCCAGGTAAGGATAAGAATGGAGGGCCCTCACATCCCACAGGAGACCCAATGGTTGAGATCATCACTGAGTCCCTGATGTATTAAAGTCCCTGTGGGTGAACTGCACAAAGACATTGTACAACGGGGACGTGAGGCTTAGACAACCTGGTTACTCTGGGTCTGGGACCTTATGGGTACAGGAGTGCAACTGGATGGTGGTGAGGTAAGGAATTTGAGACTCTTGACCAAGGACTCAAGTATGAATCAGATTTTTGTAAGGGAGTCAGGATCCCTTTCCCTCTAGGAACAGCTTTTCATGAGTGTGAGAAAGAGGTTTGTCCACAGGGAGAGAATGCAGGAGCACCACCATAGAATGTGGTTGAAGACCCTTGAGGAATAGATCCAACAGCTGAGAGAAGTGGCAGTATTGGAGGTACACTTTGGGAGGGATGGACAGCATGATAGTGACCCCGACACGGTCAGGTGCACAGGGCAAATGCTGTGGAGTCTGGCAAATCTGGGGCCATCCCAATACACCACCTTCATTGCAATGATTAATGCTGATAACAACCGAGAGACAGTGGATTCTGTCACCAACATGCTTAGAATTTGTGAGAGTATGATCAATGGCCCAATGCAGGCTCAACTCTGTGCTGTGATCAAAGACTTGATCAAAGAAGAGATGAGGGAGATGAAGGAGGAGGAGAGGAAGATCAGTGCAGCACCTGTGCCAGTCACAGGCCCCAAAGTCAGAGCCTAGTGTCCCCCAGCTAGAGAGAGAGGTTACACCCCAAGGGCTGACCTGTGGTTCTTCCTGCGTGACCATGGAGCAGACATGGGAAGGTAGGATGGAAACCCACTTCTGTCCTGGCAGCACGGGTGCATCATCTCAAGGAGGGAAACACTAACTAAGGGAGTTCCACTAAAGGGAAGGCAGCCTCAACCTCCCATGACCGAGCTGCTGGGTATGATCTGTCAGATCCCCTTGAAGGAACCTCTACTGCGTATGCCCAGGAAAGAAATAATAGCCAGGGCTAGGAGGGCACTGACTCTAGCCAGGAAGAGGCATGGGAAAACTGGATCTTCTGGACAGTGTGGATCCGATGGCCTGGCACATCAGAGCTACAAAAATACAATGCCTTAGTTGATACTGGTGTGCAGTGTACCCTAATGCCATTGGGACATGTGGGGGTAAAACTTGTTTCCATTGCTGGGGTGATGGGGGGATGGCAGCAATTGACCCTGTTGGGAGCCCAGGTGAGCCTGACTGGGAAGGACCAGCAGAAACATCCTATTGTGACTGGCCCAGAGGCCCTGTGTATTCCGGGCATAAACTTCCTCCGAGACAGCTTTACAAAGACCCAAAAGGACTCAGATGGGCTTTTGGCATAGCTGCTGTACAGACAGAGAACATGAAGCCATTGAACACCTTGCCTGGACTATCAGAAAACTCCTGAAGGTGGAAGAGCAATAAGTGACAATTACCATCATCTGCTGTGCCAGACATGCTGGAACTCCAGTACGAGCTGGAGTCCAGGGCAGCAAAGTGCTTTGCCACTATTGACATTGCTAACACGTTTTTCTCCCTTCCTCTGTCAGCAGAATGCAGGCCTCAGTTTGCTTTCACCTGGAGGGCCATGCAGTACAACTGGAACTGACTGCCCCAGGGGTGGAAGCACAGCCCCACTATCTGCCATGGACTGATCCAGGCTGCACTGGAAAAGGGTGAAGCTCCAGAACACCTGCAGCACATCGATGACATCATTGTGTGCAGGAACATGGCAATGGAAGTGTTTGAGAAAGGAGAGAGGATCATCCAGAGTCTGCTGGAAGTTGGCTTTGGCATCCAGAAGAGCAAAGTCACCGGACCTGCCCAAGAGATCCACTTCCTGGGAGAAAAGTGGCAAGATGGATGGCGTCAGATTCCCACTGAGGTCATCAATAAGATTACAGGTGTCTCTACTGACGAGCAAGAAGGAAACACAAGCTTTTCTAGGCACCATAGGTTTTTGGAGAATGCACATTCCCGAGTACAGTCAGATTGTGAGCCCTCTTTACCTGGTCACCCGCAAGAAGAACGATTTCCACTGGGGCCCGGAGTAGCAACAAGCCTTTGCTCAGATCAAGCAGGTGATCACTCATGCACCAGCCTTTGGCCCAGTGAGAAGGGGACCAGAGGGGAAGAATGTGCTCTACTCTGTAGCCAGGAACCGTGGTCTGTCCTGGAGCCTTTAGCAGAAGGTGCCTGGGGAGACTTGAGGCCGCGCACTGGGATTCTGGAGCCAAAGTTACAGAGGGTCCAAAGCCAACTCCACTCCCACAGGGAAGGAAGTCTTGGCTGCCTGTGAAGGAGTTCAAGGGACCTCAGAGGTATTGGCGCGGAAGCACAAGTCCTCCTGGCAGCCTGACTACTGGTTCTAGGGTGGATGTTTAAAGGAAAGGTTCCCTCTACCCACCACGCCACCAACACCACACGGAGCAAATGGATTGCCCTCATCACACAGTGTGCCTGTATTGGAAACCTGAATGGCCCTGGGATTCTGGAAATAATTATAAACTGGCTGGAAGGGGAGAACTGTAGTTTTATTGACAAAGAAGATCAGGAAGAAGCGACAAGGGCTGAAGAAGCTCCACCATAAAACCAATTACCAGCAGAGGATGCACGCTACGCTCTTTTCACTGATGGTTCCTGTCGCATTGTAGGGATGAACTGGAAGTGGAAAGCAGCCATATGGAGCCCTACATGACAAGTTGCTCAAGCTACCAAAGGAAAAGTTGGATCAAGTCAACTTGCGGAACTCAAGGCCGTTCAGCTGGCCGTGGACATTGCTGAAAGAGAGAAGTGGCCAAAGCTCTACCTTTATACTGATTCATGGATGGTTCCCAATGCACTGTGGCATTGGCTGGAAAGGTAGAAAAAGGCCAACCAGCAGCGTAGAGGAAAGAGTCTGGGCTGCTGATGAATGGAAAAACATTTCCTCTTGGCTAGAAAATCTGTCTGTGAAAATGCATCATGTAGATGCCCATGTCCCCAAGAGTTGGGCTAAGGAGCACCGAAAAAATGAGCTGGTAATTCAGGCAGCAAAGACAGAGGTGTCAAAGATAGACTTAGATTGGCAACATAACGGGCAGTTGTTCCCAGCTCGATGGGCCCATGATGCCTCAGGTCATCAGGGCAGAGATGCCACCTATGAGTGGGCACGAGACCGAGGGGTGGATTTAAGAATGGACAGGGTTTTGCAGGTTATCCATGACTGTGAGACGTGTGCTGAGATCAAGCAGTCCAGGTGAGTGAAGCCCCTGTGGTACGGTGGGCAATGGTCCAAGTACAAGCATGGGGACGCCTGGCAGATTGACTACATCACACTGCCCCAGACACGCCAAGGCAAGCGCTATGTGCTGATGATCGTGGAAGCCACCACGGAATGGTTGGAGACCTACCCTGTTCTTCCCACTACTGCCCGGAACACTATCCTGGGCCTGGAAAAGCAAATCCTGTGGAGACATGGAACCCCTGAGAGGACTAAATCAGACAATGGGGACCCATTTCAAGAATAGCCTTACCAAGACCTGGGCCAGGGAACATGGTATTGAATGGACATACCATATCCCCTATCATGCACCAGCTGCTGGGAAAGTTTATTGGTGTAACAGACTACTTATGACTACCCTGAAGGCACTTGGCAGGGGAACTTTTAGAAATTGGGAAATTAACTTAGCAAAAGCAACCTGGATGGTCAACACCAGAGGGTCCATCAATCGAGCTGGTCCTGCCCAGTCTGAACCCCTGCACACAGTGGATGGAGATAAAGTCCCTGTGGTACATACGAAAGGTATTTTTGGAAAGACTGGATAAATCCCACCTCAGGCAGAAAAAAACCTATATGTGGGATTGGTTTTGCTCAAGGACCCGGTTACACTTGGTGGGTAATGCAGAAAGATGGAGAAAGCTGCTGTGTACCACAGGGAAAGCCAGCCTTAAGTGAGAAGTGTGTGTAAGGTTTCATTGTGATGTAGATGGAAATAGAATAAGGGGTGGATAATGTCCTGGATTGAAAGATAATGTGTGTATTCTATTTGCCATCTGTCAGAAGTAGGGCAGTTTTCTTTATCTGTCCCACAAACCAGTCCTCCCTCAGGGAATATCTTCTGTTCATGGGCCATTGAGTGTCACTGCATGACTGATAAAATTACATCATCCCATTGGGAGAAGCTCTGCCCAGGGGGAAGAGCCAAGCATTCTTTCCTGGGTATAATCTGACAGTTGGAACACCACAGCACCTTTCCCACTGGATTCCCAGAGGAGCTGCCCTTTCCCACTGGATTCCCAGAGGAAGACCAGACCAATTCACACCACCACTGGATCTTCAGAGGAAAACTCCACCCTTCTACAGGATCAGTGCTTCAACAGAACCATACCTGTCTCTCCAGGAGGACTGCAGCCATCATTTAATGGGACTGCTACAAACACCCTGACACACAGGGCGTCAGGCCATATTCTGACTCTGTCAGTGTTGTTTTGTATTACTGCATTGTTTTCTTGTTTTTTTTTTTTTTTCTTTCCCTACCAAAGAACTGTTATTCCTGCTCCCATATCTTTGCCTGAGAGCCCCTTAATTTCAACCTTATAACAATTTGGTGGGAGGGGTTCACATTTTCCATTTCAGGGGAGGCTCCTGCCTTCCTTAGCAGACACCTGTCTTTTCAAGCCCAGACAAACATAAATATCCATAATATCCAGTGTTTTATTGGCCAATAAATCCTTAAAGGGTCTTGTAACTAGGAGTCTTGTGACCTTCTGAGCCTCGCGGTGGAGATGTGAGCCAAACTCCCCCTTCCTGTCTATGTAGAAGATAAGAAAAAGAAATGGCATCATTTAAAAAACTCAGAGGTCCAGTCTCTAACTCATTCCAAACTCCTTCAAGTCCCCTGAAGTGTGATTTAGCTACAAATAGATGACAAGGACTCTTAATGCTGGCTCTTTGACTCCAAGCCAGTTGCTTCAGAAACTTTCACATAACCCTGTGTAGTTAGGTGCCAGAAATGTATCATTTTAAGAAATTTTCCCAACTGACTTGAATAGAGGTTTGTTTGTAGGGTATTTGAGGTGAAACTCTCCAGCCAGAGGTCTGGGCTTTAGCCTAGCTATGTCCCTGCTGGTTGTGAAGTGTGCCATCAGCTGCAGGGGTTTCTGGGCTAAAAATACAATTGAGTCACATTGACTTGCTCTTTTTGGCCTATAAAAGCTGGATCCACTTTTGGGGCAATTTTGGAGACCTCATCTCTGGGTGAATGGATGACCTAGGATTTTCCCACTTGCTGGGAATGGTTCTCCAGTCCTTGGTGCAAAATGCAGCTACCCAGCAAGTGCAGATCTGCAAGATGATAAACAATTTAGGCAATTGGTGATGATTCTTTCTAAATCTCTCTCCTTTCTCTCTTATTGTACTGATTTAGGTGCACTACCTTGCTTGTTTTTGCTTGTCACTAAAAGCAAGTGCACGTTTTTTATTGAATGTATCATCTTACACTGTGGTTCCCTAATATTGACAGTAAAATAAGAACATTATTTCCAGTGGTGTGTCCTTTAAATTGCCTCTGTGATTTGCCAGAACCACAGGAGGCTCCTGAGGAGCTGGGGCAGTGGGAAGCCCTGAGGAATTGGGTGCCAGAGGCCACAAGCAGCCCCCAGGCAGCCGCCTTGTCCCTGGCCCCCGGCTGCTCGGGCGCTTCCCCAGAGCGTCTCCCAGGCCTGCGGCAGAAGCCCTCGAGGCCGGGCCTCAGCAGGAGGGTGGGGGCAGCCCTGAGGTGCCCGGGCTGGGCTGGCTGGGGACAGGGAGGGCAAAGCTCTCCTGCTGGGGCATGGGATGAGGTAGCGGGAAGGCAGAGAACCTGAGATTTTACCCCCCAAATGTTCTTTCTTTGCCCTAACATTTACCTCAGGTTTTGTCACAAAATGATCTCTATGTGTCCTCTAGAAATTACTCAGACTTTTCCTCAAAGTAATTTTGCCCCCTAGAGATCACCTCACATCTTCCTGCGCAAATATCCACTACATATACTCGACAGATGACATCCAATGTCATTATTCTCACAGTCCAGTGATTACCTGCACTTTATAGCCCAAATGTTCATTCCGTGCCCTACAGGTGACCCCAGGTAATTCCAGCATTCCCCCGCTGTGTTCTCTCGCTCTAAGCTACTGCAGCTTTACCCCTCGCAAAGTGAAACACTCCCTAGTCCTGAGACAACACTGCCCCATCCTCCTCGGTGTGTATGAGCGCAAGGCAGCCCCAGGGCAGCTCCCCACGGCCTCTGGAAGCCGCCCGGCGCCCGGCCCCGAGGGGCGGCCACAGCGGGTCGGAGTTCCCGCCCGCGGCTGAGGGGACCGGCGGGGCGGGGCCGCCCGCGCTGGGCGGGAAACGCTCCCTGCGGCGGGGAGCGGGCGGCGGCGGCGCAGCGGGGCCCGGCCCGGCCCTGCCGTGTCCCTCAGGGCGAGCCCGCGTCCCCTCAGCGGCCCTGGCGTCCCTTCAGCGAGCGGCATGTGCGCTCAGCGACACGCGGCGTGCCCGTGTCCCCCTCAAGTGACGCTCACGTTCCCTCAGTGGCACCGACGACATACCCTGAGGTGTTGTAGTGTGTTTTTATACTTTGTAATACTTTGAAGTAGTTTGGTTTTTGTATCCCCGTAGTTTTCCCAAATAGTTTATCCCAGGCTGCACCTCTTTTCCCTTTACCTATGTGATCCCTCTCCCCTGATGAGATCATCCCCAGATCCCCACCCTGGCTCTCTGTCAATCACTCAGCATCCCATCCCCTTCATCTAGAAACTTCGGTTCAAGACGTCGAGTGATTAGCCAGAGGCTAGGGGTCAGCCCCCTGAGACTTGTCCTATACGCTGTCCTAAATGTCCATCCCTTAGGGTCATTTATTGGTTTGTAAAATGTTATCTACTTTTGGCTTCCCCCTGTCTTTAAATGTAACCTTGGCACATCTCCCGGGGCTCTCAGCAGGAGGCCCCCTAAGGTGTTGGAGCTCCCCTGGCTCCTGAATAAAACCTTGGATGAACCCCTGCTAAGAGTCGGCCCTTTATCTTCCACCGATGTCTCTGGTGTCTCCTGCTGCAAAGGCGACCAGCCTAGCTGCCCTCAGCAGCCTCGGGACACGAGAAAGTGTCTCCCTGCAGTCGGCCGTGTTGGGGTTGCTTTCCCTGGTGTCTGCCAACTTGGGCTTGGCCAGGGGTTCCTGAGAGGCTCCCAGAGATACACAGACACTGAGGAACACGACAGACACCCGTCTCCCCTCAGCGACACTCACGTGCCCTCAGTGGCATGCAGGGCATCTGCAGGCCATTCAGGGACCATCATGACACCTCAGCCACACACGGGGCATCTGCCTTCCCTGCAGTGACACATAAGGCACCTGCAACCTGCTGGGGAAGCCTCAAGTCTGCTCAGTGACCCACGTGTGCCCTCAGCATTGGGACACCCACCTTTCCCTCAGTAACCCTCACATCCTGCCAGCAAATCAAGAGGCACCAGCCATCCTGTAGGTGACTCAGAGTGAGTGCAGTGGGTCATGGTGGCCAGAGGCCAGCAGCAGGCAGAAAGCCATCAGAGCTGGGGGACAGGCTCTGCTCTGCTTACAGCATGGGCTGAGGGCTGGGAGAGTTCCATTTCCCCCTTGAGATGTGGGGGACAGGCCTTTCACCCTCCTTGTAGGGCTACCCCTCTCTGCAGGCAGCCAAAGGAGCACGACAGCAAAAGGCCGAGGACAGCAAAGCAAAGAGCCAGCCCTGCACACACAGGGAGGTGGCCCAGGGCAAAGCCAGCGTAGCACCCTGAAGGTGTCCGCCACACTCCCATGTGTCCCTGCCCTGGCAATGTCAGGAATGCCCTTTGTCCAGAGGGCCTCTCTGTGGCCCCTCTGGGCTCAAAGCTGCTGCTCTTCTGGCTCAATGGTGCCCAAAGCCACAGAGCTCAGCCTCCCCCACAGCAACAGGAACAAGACTCTGCAAGCAGGCAGTGGAGCTCCATGCCTAAGGCTGAGGGGCCTGGGACTCCATTCTTGAGCACAGGGAGGGCACACGCCCAGCCCCACAACTCCTGGCCTCACAGCCCTGAAAGGCCGGGACCAGGGTTCCATGCCTGATTCCAGGGGGTCCCTCCAACTGCCCACTAAGGAAGCGCCAGAGCAGCAGGCTGTCAGGATCAAGGTGGCTGCCAGGGGGCTGCTAATGGCCTCTGACACCCAATTGCTCAGGGCTTCCCAGTGCCCCAGCCCCTCAGGGCCTCCCCCAGCCCGGCCAACCTGCCCAGCAGCAGCACCGCAGCCCCACAGCAGCTCCAGAGCAGCCCCATCCAGAGGCACCTCGGAGCCCTCAGCAATCCAGTCAGCAGCACATGGGCAGGAGGACACAGATGGCACTTCCTGCCTGGCACAGGGCTTGTGGCCATCTCCAGGCACCGCTCTCACAGGGATCCCCACAGCTCTGGCCCCTGCCCACCCGCTCTGTTGGCAGCAAAAAGGCTTCAGTAGAACCACCAAAGGCCAAGGGGCTTCTGGCCATTTTCCTTGCAACACTGCATGTCTGGGAAAGGTGCTAAGTACAAGCACACTTTCCTTTTTCAGGAAAAATGCTTAGGGCAGCCATGGACTGCACAGAGATAAACTGGATAGAGTGAGGGTCTGTGGGGAGAAATCACAGCTGCCTCCCTTCTGAACCACCCTGAGGACCGGACAGGGCTGTGCTGTGTTCTGGGAACTGACCTGGAACTAAGGGATGTGGAAAAGGCCTTTGGTGTCAGGGCTGTTGAGAAGGCTGGGCACTGTCACTGTGGGAGCTCTCTGAAACCCCTTGGAAAGGCCAGAGCCATCCCAGAGGGTCCTGGGCACTTGGGAAGGGCAGACATGGAACCAGTCTGCAAACAGGGCAGGGAGGGGGACTGGCAGAGTCACAGGCTGGTCAGGCTCAGCAGGGAAGGGGATGTGGCAAATCCTCCTGCAGCCATTCCAGGCACTGGCAGGACAGGGTAGGGACTGCAGAACCCACGTGGGAGGGAAAAGAAGGGGATGTTGTGTGCCCGGACTTCAGCCAGGCCTGTGACAGGGTCTGCTGTGGTGTCCTGAGAGCCAGACTGGAGAGAGCTGGGCTGAAGGAGTGGAACATGGGCTGGGTGGGAATTTGGCTGAACAATGAGGGCCAAATGTCATCCATGGTACAGAGTCCTCCTGGCAGCCACGCCCTGGTGACACCCCTCAGTGACCAGCCCTTGACCACCACTGTGGAATATTTCTATTATCTCTACAAGGGCGTGAAATGCACTTTCAATTCCATTGTGGATGTTGCCAAATGGCAGGGAGTCTGTGACTGAACTCTTCTAGTTAATAGTGACTGCAAAATATAATTGGTCAAAATGACTGAGTTTGGTAAATTTGTCTTGCCATAAGGTGCCAAGCAAGCCACCAAATCAAAAAACCACCAAAGCCAACCAAAACAACCCAAAGCAGGACCCACCCACAACAACACAAAAACCCCACAAACAAACCAACCACAAAAAGAAAAGACCACAAACAGAAAAAATAAAAATCAGCAGGAAATCTGCTGTCAGCAGAAGATATTTGATTACCTTGTGGCAGGAGAGGGTTCTGTATTTGTTAGTTTGTTGCTGTTTTGAAAGAAAAATATCTTTAAAAAGATGCCCCCCCCCCCCCCCCCCCCGCCCAGTTCTCTCAGTTAAATGCTGATCATGGTGTGACATGGAATGGAACATCCCTTGGGTCAGTCCAGCCCAGCTGTCCCATCCCTGTTCCCCCAGGAACACTTGCCCACCCCAGGCCCATAGGTTGGGGGGTTGCAGACGCCTCATGCAGGGAAAGCACTGAGACAAGGACAGGAGAACAGAACAACATTTACTCTTGTCAAGGACAGGAGAACAGAACAGCCCAGCCATGGAGAAACTGATGAAGGTTGTACCTCTGGCAACCAGAAGTCACACAAAATGCAAGCAGGATGCCAGCTCAGCTCTGCAAAGCTGAAAAAACAGAAGGTATGCAAAACAATAATATTGCCTTTACTGAAAACGGGGGGGTCAAAGAAGAGCCACCTAAAAAGGACACTGGGTGTTGAAGAGAGACCACAAAGAACCATGTAAGGGTTTCTGATAAGGTGTGCAACTATGTCAAAAAAACTCAAAGGAAGTGGGGATAGTTAATGGATACATAATTAGTGTGTGGGATAACTCTTTTCATTTAATGCTCAGTGCACTCAAATGGAGGAAGGATGACCCAAGTGACCACCATGCTGTAATAAAGAATACCTGCTTTCAATACTCAGAACGGTGTTAAAAAGTTTCTATCCAGTGGATTTCAGTATCAGTGCTGTCCTTGGCTCCATTGCGCCCCAAAGTTTCACAACAGCCCCTTGGTTCCATGAGGCCCTGCTGTATAACAATGAACACTTGGTTCCCTTGGGTTCCGTACTGTCAAAATGGCCTCCTTGGTTCTGCACTGCCACAATGCTCTCCTTGGTTCCACGAGGCCTTGGTGTGTCACAACAGCCCCTTGGTTCCATGAACTGCCAGAGTGTCACCCTGGCCTCTTGGATCTGAAGTATCACAATGGACAATTGGTCACAAGCAGCCCCTCTGTGACACCATGAATATTTGTTCCATGGGGCCCCACAGTGTCACAACAGTCCCTTGGTTCCATGAGGTTCCACAATATCACCATGTGGATCTGCACTATCTCTATGGAACATTGGTTCCATCTGGCCCTGCTGTGTCACAGTGGTTCCTTGGATCCATGAAGCCCCACTGTATAATGATTGAATCTTGCTCCTGTGAGGTTCTGTACTGTCACAGTGGTCTCCTTGGTTCTGGACCGTGACAATGGATCCTTGGTTCCACGAGGTTCCATGATGTCACAATGGTCCTCTTGGTTCCACGAGGCCTTGCTGTGTCACAATGGACCCATGGTTCCATGAGCTTCCATGGTGTCACCATGGTCTCCTTGGAGCCACATTGTCTCAATGGACAATTGGCTCCATGGGCCCCTGCTGTGTCACAATAAACCCTTAGTGCCATGAGGATCTGTGGTGTCACAATGGTCTGCCTGGTTCAACGAGGCTCTGGAGTGTCACAAAGGCTGCTTGGTTCTGTGAGCTTCCATAGCACCAACTATGGTCTCCTTGTTTCTGCAGTGTCATAATGGACCCTGGTTCCATGAGGTCCCTAAATGTCACTGCTCTCCTGGGTTCCATGTGGCCCTGCTGTGTCACCACAGCCCCTTGGTTCCATGAGTTTCTGTACTGTCAGCAATGGTTCCTCTGTTCTAATGAGGTCCTGCTGTGTCACAATGGACCCTGAGTTCCATGAAGTTCTTCAGTGTCACAATGGCCCCTTGGATCCATGAAGTCCCATAGTGTCACCATGGTGTCCTTGTGTCCACACTGCCATAATGGACCATTGCTGCAGCCAGGATAGCTGCTAATAAAGCCCAGGGTAGGGAAGCAAAAAGGGCCTTTGCATGGTATCCACAGATGTTTACTTCAGCCTGCAGTGAGATGTTCAGGGTCACAAGGGAGGACTCCTGGGGGCAGTCCAGGTTTCTGTATCTCCAGAGGTAGGGGCTGATCAGTGGCGTTGGGGCAGTACAAAGATGGGGGGCCAATGGGGGAATGGGGAGGGAGAGGCTGAGGGACATAGGAAGGGGAAGCAGCCAATGGGGTCAAACAGCTTTTCAGGGAAGCTTCTTGTGTCTCCCTAACCCAAGGAATGCCTCTCAGCGTCTCCACAGCAGCAGAGTGTCAAAATGGCCCCGGGGTTCTTTTGGGCACCTCAGGATCACAGTGGCCCCTTGGCTGCATGAGGCCCAGCTGTGTCACACAGGCCCCTTGCTTCCTTTGGGCCCATAGCGTCACAATTGTCCCCACTTAGTTCCATGAGGCCCCACAATGTCACAATGGACCTTTGGTTCCATGAGTCCCACAATGTTCCATGAATCCTTAGTTCCATGGAGCCCTAGAGTGTCACAGTGATCCCTTGGTTCCATGGTACCACACAGTGTCACAACTGCCCTTTGGCCCAACAAAGCCTCATAGTGTCACAATGGACTCCTTGGTTCCATGGGGACACATAGTGCCACAATGGCCCTTTGGTTTCACAAGGCCTCAAAGAGTAAAAATGGCCTCCATGGTTTCACGCAGCCATGCTGTGTCCCAATGGACCTGTGGTTCTGTGATGCCCCATTGTGTCACAATGGTCTCCTTGGGTTTGCACTATAAGAATGGCCCCTCAGAGCCCCACTGTGTCACGACTGTGCCATTGGTTCCATGAGGCCACATGTGTCATAATGGTCTCCATGGTTCCATGAGGCCTTGCTCTGGCAAAATGGATCCTTGGTTCCATGATGTCCCATAGCAAAGCAATGGTCTCCTTGGTTGCACAGAGTTAGAATGGCCCTTTTGTCCCATGGAGCCCCACAGTGTCGCTGTGGTCCCCTTGATTCCACAAGGCCCAGCAGTGTCACAATGGCCCCTCGGTTCCAATGGGTTCTGAAGCGCCCTAATGGTCTCCATGGTTCCATGATGTCCTGCAATCTCCCAATGGACCCTTGGTGCCAAGGGCCCCACAGTGTCACAAGGCTGCCTTAGTTCCATCAGGCCCTGCAGTGTCTCAGTGGCCCCTTGGCTCCATGAGGCAAAGCAGAATCAGAATGGCCCCTTGGTTCCATGGAGCACCACGGTGTCACCATGGTCCCATTGGTTCCACAGGGCCCCACAGTGGAACAATGGACCTTTGGTTCCATGGGGTTCCTCAGTGTCTCAGTGGCCCCTTGGCTCCATGTGGCCCTGCTGTGTCACAGTGGCAGGTGGTTCCATGAGGCCCCACAGTGTCCAAGTGGTCTCCTTGGTTCTGGAAAGCCCTACAGAGCCACAAGGGACCCTTGGTTCCAGGAGGCCTTGCTGTGTCACAATGGACTTTTGGTTCCAGGAGCTTTCACACTGTCAACAATGCTCTGAGCACTGCAGTGTCACCATGAATCCTTTGTTCCATGAGGTTCCAGAGCATACCATGATCCCCTTGATTCCAGAAGGTTCTGCAGGGTCCCAATGGACCATTGTTTCCCAGCAACACTCCACTGTCACAATGACCCCATGGCTCCATGAGCTTCCACTCTGTCAGCAATGTTCTCCTTGGTTCCACGAGGCCTTGCTCTGATACAATGGACTTTTGATTCCGTGGGGTTCCACTGCATCGCAATGGACCCTTTGTTCCATGGGGTTCCAAAGTGTCAAAGGTGACTCCTTGGTTCTGTGAGGTCCCACTGTCACCAGATGCCCAAAATATCAGAATAAGGCTCCTTAAAACTAATTTAGTGTTTAAGAGTGCATAATTTATTCTGGTCTGAGGTCCAACATGAAATAATTCCTAAACTTTCATAGACATTTACTTCTTCCAGCATGTTCCTTCTATACGGTCACTAAATGTGAATTTAGCCTGGCTCCTGTGTTCAAATATCACAGGCGGGGTAAAAATGGAATGAACACTTTTGGTATCAGCCCAAGGCTTTGTGTGGGCAGGCAGAGGCGGGCAGGAGGCAGAGCTGTCAGCAAAGGAAGGGGCCAGCCAGTTGGGCAGCTGGGGGATGACAACAGCCTGCAGGGACAGAGGCGCAGGGCAGGGACACCGTAGGACAGCCTGGGCTGCACAGGGCACAGGCATGTGCAGCAGCTGCAAGGCCCTGACAGAGCCAACTCCTGCAGCACTTTGGCCATGGCTGCTGGGCCTGGGCCTGAGGCAGGAGCAGGAGACAAGTGACCCTTGCAGGCCTGGGGCCTCATTGCCTCCTTGTCCCTGCTCAGCAGCCTGGCAGGGGTCGCCCCATGCTCCTGCCCTTGGCATTGCACATCCCCACATGCCAGTGCCCATCCCGGGAAGAGCCCTGAGCAAGGAGGGAGGGACAGGATCTGCCTGGCGGGGGGCTGGTGCTCAGGCCTTGGCCCTTTGCACTCCTGAAACACATCCAGCTTTGCTCAGCACCAGAGACACCTTTGCCTTGTTTGTGCCCAGCTGTCATCACTGCCTCCAGAGTTCTCCTCTACCTGGAACCTGGGGACACTTTCTCAGTTGTTTCCCTCAGTGGGACCCATTAAAACTTCAAGAAGCTTCAGTGTTTTAATTTAAGTTTGAGTTCTTGAGAAGTTTTCTGAACACTCTCTCAGGGACTGAGTCTGATGTAAACAACACAAAATCCCTGAGAGGGTCATTAAGGCCCTTGTGCTGTGTCTGTGCTGCTGAGCTGGGCTGGGCTCCTGGCACAGAGGCAGCTCATGGCAAACCAAGAAAAGCTTCAAAGAGACATTTCTCCTGAGGAGCAGCTCCTCTCCCAGCCCAGCAGGGCTGGGGCACTGCCTGCAGCCACCCTGGGCACAGCACAGACGCACAGAGAACTTCAATCAGTCAGGGCTGGGAGGATGCTGAGAAGTGACTGGGGGAGAATCACTGCCAGACCTTGGCACTGCAACCTCTGGCTGCAAGATAAGGCAGCTGCAGCTCCTGGAGCCATCTCCTAAAGCTGGAACATCCCAATGCCTACAGAATCTGTGAGTACATTTTCTGATTATCTCTTGTGCAGAGCAGGCAGGGGCCCTGGGCTGTCCTGCAGAGCAAGGTCCTGCAGCCCAGGGTGCTGTGCTGGGGCAGGGACTCTGCTGCCTGCCAGGGACAGCTCTCCATCAATCCTGGGAGCTGCTCCCAGCACTTGGGGACAAGATCTGGGTGGAAGGAAACAGCTGGTAAGGCTTGGAAATATCCTCCTTGTGTGGTGAGGATGCTGCATTATTAAGGACTGCTCTCAGCATTTTTCCCTAGGATATTTCCTAGCAAACTAAGTGATAAGCTCAGAAAAGCAGAACCTGCATAAAAGAGAAAAATCCTGCTTTTTAAAACTACATCTCTGGGATGCCTGGCTGGGAAATTGCACACAGATATTGTCTCACAGATAGTGTCACAGATGTCTCACTTTGGGTTGAGAAAAATCAAAATCTCCCCTCAGACCTGAATACACCAGGCAGTGAAAGAAATCAGCACAGGGGCCTGTTAAGGCAGCACCAGCATCGCTTTTCCAGCCTCCTCAGGATTGCTCTTACATTGCCATCAGAGCTTGCAGGGCCAGAGCTGTCCCTGGGTAGTGCTTGAGTTGGGAGGGGTCTGTAGGGCAGAGCTGAGCCCCCAGGGCTGAACCGGAGCTCTGGCAGCACAGGCAGGGCCCAGCCCTGGGCACAGGGAAGGAGCTGCTGGCAGGGCCAAATCCATGCAGCAAAGCCCTGGGCAGGCAGTGGGGGGAAAGTGACCCTGTGCTGGGATAGTTGAAATTCTCCAGAAACTGAAGTAAACCATAACTACTTATTCTACAGATATCCATGCCAAGACACAGCAAATGTCCAACAGCAGCTCCATCAGCCACTTCCTCCTGCTGGCATTGGACGACACACGGCAGCTGCAGCTCCTGCATTTCTGCCTCTTGCTGGCCATCTCCCTGGCTGCCCTCCTGGGCAATGGCCTCATCATCAGCACCGTAGCCTGCAGCAAGCACCTACACAACCCCATGTTTTTCTTTCTGCTCAACCTGGCCCTCAGCGACCTGGGCTCCATCTGCACCACTGTCCCCAAAGCCATGCACAATTCCCTCTGGGACACCAGGACCATCTCCTACAATGGATGTGCTGCTCAGGTGTTTTTCTTTGCCTTTTTCATTGCATCAGAATTTGCATTTCTCACTGTCATGTGCTACGACCGCTACGTGTCCATCTGCAAACCCCTGCACTATGGGACCCTCCTGGGCAGCAGAGCTTGTGCCCACATGGCAGCAGCTGCCTGGGCCAGTGGCTTTCTCAATGCTCTGCTGCACACGGCCAATACATTTTCCCTACCCCTGTGCCATGGCAATGCCCTGGGCCAGTTCTTCTGTGAAATCCCACACATCCTCAAGCTCTCCTGCTCACACTCCAGCTTAAGGGAACTTGGGCTTCTTGTGGTCACTTTCTGTTTAGCTTTTGGTTGTTTTATATTCATTGTTTTCTCCTATGTGCAGATCTTCAGGGCTGTGCTGAGGATCCCCTGTGAGCAGGGACGGCACAAAGCGTTTTCCACTTGCCTCCCTCACCTGGCCGTGATCTCCCTGTTCCTCAGCACTGACACATTTGCCTACCTGAAGCCCTCCTCCATTTCTTCCCCATCCCTGGATCTGGCCGTGTCAGTTCTGTACTCAGTGGTTCCTCCGGCCCTGAACCCCCTCATCTACAGCCTGAGGAACCAGGAGCTCAAGGAATCTCTCAGGAAAGCTGTGACTGGATGCTTTTCAGGCTTTTCATTGTCCCATAACAGCCCTCACAGTGCTTTGCATTGGGAGCCACAAAGGAGCTGGAAACACACCCCGGGTTTGACTCCTGCTGACTCTCAGCATTCTCCCTCCATCAAGGGGCTGTGAGTGGGTCAGATCCTGGGAAGGGACACCAGGCCAGTGACCCAAATTAACCAAAGGGATATACTAGACTGTATGGCACTAGTTCTGGTATAAAAGCTAAGGAAGGAGGAGGAATAGCGGGCATTTCCTATTTACAGTGTTTGCCTTCCTGATCAACCACTCCACCTTCTGAAGTCTTGCTTCCTGGGAAGTGGCTGAACATCACTTGCTGACGGGAAGTAGAGAATAAAATATTGGGTTTTTTTTCCTCGTTACTGGTGCTTGTAAATACTTCTTCATTTGTTACAGAAAACTGCCTTATCTCAATCTACGATTTGTCTCTCCCATATAATTTTCTCTCCCCTGTCCAGCCAAGGAGGGGAGTGCTAAAGCAGCTTGGTCGGCATATGGGCTCCAGCAGAGGTAACCCACCAGAAGAAGCCAAAGAAGGCCTGCTTTCCTCTGTCAGCAGCTCTCAGTGCCTATCATGAGAGGCCAAGTCTGCCCTTAAGCATATTTTTTTTTTTCTGCTTCTGATACTGCTATATTAAAAGAAATGCTATTATCTACCCCTTTCAACTTAATTAACCCCTCTTGTGTGACCCAGAGACATTGTGTAAGCAGGGAGTCTCACATTGTATTTAGGTGAAATAAATGAATATGCAACCACTTTGTAAAAAATTTTGTACTGTCCTTATTACAGCAGGAATGAACAGAAATGGGCACAGCTTTGTGGCTACCCCAGCTTTGGGATGGGCCCTGGGCCTGGAACAGGAGCAGCTCTTGAGGGCCCCAAGGCCAGGGCTCTTGTGCTGCCCTGGGCAGATGGGATGGCAGCAGGGGCTGCAGAGCTCTCAGGATCTCCTGCAGAGGAGAGCAGGGCACCCAGGGAGCCTCCTTTCCCTGGGCCAGGCACGTTCCCCCATGGTGGGGCTGAGTCCTGTGGCAGCTGCAGGTTCTTCTGTGCCTTTGCTGAGGCCGTGGGGCCAGTGCCCAGAGCAGTCTGGCCTGAGCAGAGCAGTGGGGCCGGAGCTGGCTGGGCTGGGCTGGGGAGAGGCCCTTGGTGCTGCCCAGAGCTCAGGGCAGCTGGGAGAGCTTGCAGGGAGCTGGGCTGGGCTGGGCTCAGAGAGCCTGGCCCAGAAACCATCAGTGTCCATCTCAGCCTGGCTGAGCGTGCAGGGGCAGGACTCAGGACAGGCCTTATGGGGCAGGGCCAGCACCTGTGCAAGGCATTGAAAACAGGCAAATGCCCCAGAGAGGAGGCTGCTCTGTGCCCTTGGTAGAATGGACAGAGCAGGGAGGGGGCCCAGGACATTTGTCACCACCTGCCTCAGTCCCCAGCTCTTGGCAGACCTGGTGCTGAGTCCAGCTTTGCCCTGGGCTGAGTTTGGCTGTGGCCCAGCTCCATCCTCCTGTGGGGCTCAAGGCCTGTTCCCGGCCATGGCCAGCCCTGGCCAGCCTCTCTGCTGGCCCAGAGGCCGGCAGAGCCCAGGGCAGGGCTGTCTGTGCAGCCCCACAGGTGCCACGGGCTCTGCAGGAGCTGGCAGAGGCTGCCCAGCAGGGAGGCCATAGGGCACAGAGCCCCAAGGCTTCTGTGGGCACCACGGCACAGGGGCTGTTCCCAGATGCAATGTTCCTGGTCTGGGCTGGGCCTACACAGGGGCTGTGCCACCATGGCTGGGCCAGCACAGGGCCACAAAGGGGCCACACAGCCACTGCCTCATGGAAACAAGGGGCCATTGTGACATAGCAGAGTCCCATGGAACTAAGGAGAGCATTGTGGCATGGGGAAAACAAGGAGAGCACTGTGACACGTGGCGTCCCACAGAACCAAACGTCCATGGTGATACTGTGGGGCCCAATGGAACCAAGGAGAGCATTGTGACACTTTGGGGCCTCAAGGAACCAAGTAGCCATTTTAACACTGCAGAACCAAGGAGACCATTGCTACACTGAGGGGCCCCATGGAGCCCTGGAATGCCTTGTGCCACCAATGGGCCTCACGGAACCAAATGTCCTTTGTGATGCTGTGGAACCAAGGGGCCATTGTGACACTTCAGGGCCTCATGGAACCAAGGAGAGCATTGTAGCACTGCAAGGGCTCATGGATTTAAGGAACTGTTGTGACACAGGGGTGGCCAATGGAACCAAGTGGCCCATTGTGACATTGTGGGGCCTCAAGGAACCAAGGGGCCATTGTGGCACTTCAGGGACTTCAGAAAGCAAGGGGGGATCATTGTGGCACTCTGGGGTCTTGTATAACCAAGACCCAGTGCAGCACTGCAGGGCCTGATGGAACCAAGGGCCATTTTAAAACTGCAGAGCCAAGAAGAGCATTGGGACACTGTGGGGCCTGACTGAACTGATGAGAATACTGTGACACAGTGAGACCTTATGGAAACAAGGATCCATCATGACACTTTAGTGTCTCAGGGAACCAGGAGTCCAATTGCGACACTGCAGAGTCAAGGAGATCTTTATGACACTACAGGGTCTCCTGGAACCAAGGGGCCATTGTGTCACTTTGCGGCCTTATGGAACCAAGGGGCCATTGTGACACTATGGGGCATCATGGAAGTGAGGGGCCATTGTGACACTGCTTCCCGAAATTGGAAAAAAATAAAAGAAACTGCTTGACACCAAGGGAGAAGTAAGAAGCAGCATTCTTTATTCAGCCAGATGCACAAAGGGGAATAGCTCTTCCCAAAGCTGTGCATGACGAATACAGGAAAGTTCCTGCTTACAGACTGTATTTTACATACACATTCAGTGACTGTCACAGAATAAACATACACATGATCATCATTTCCCTGAAATCATTAACATATTTTTCCTCCCCTTCACAGAGGTGTTCTTCTGTCCTGGATGTCACTTTGGTGGTCCCTGGTGCTTGGTGAGGCCAGAGTCACCCCTGACTGCCTGGGGAACTGTTAAAAGTTGGCAATACTGGAGCTGGTCGCTTTGTAATCCTTCTTACACAGTGGGCATTGTGCAGTTCCATGGGCCAAAGAGTTTTGAAGAACAAGTATTGTGTGTACTCACCAGGGGGACATGGTTTTTCACGTGGTAACATCCTGTCCTTTGAGGCTTGGGAAGCTTCTCTTCTCTGAAAGACTTCTTAAGCCTCACATCAATGTCTGCGGGAACTAAATCTCCCTCCCCATCCCACAGCAGCCCTGCCTTTCCCTCCTCCAGCCTTGATCTCCAACACATGAAGTCCTGCAGTGTCCCAATGGACATTTGCAGGGCTGGAACTCCACTGCTCTGGAGCCAGGCTGAGAGAGCTGGAGCTGTTAAGCCCGGGCATGAGAAGGCTCCAGGGAGACATTAGAGCACATATCAGTACCTGAAGGGGCTTTGAGAGAGCTGGAGGGGGACTTTGGACAAAGGCCTGGAGGGACAGGACAAGGGGGAATGGCCATGAAGTGAAGGAGGGCAGGTTTAGATGGAATATTGGGAAGAAATTCTTCCCAGTGAGGGTGGTGAGGCCCTGGCATAGGTTACCCAGAGAGGCTACAGACTCCTCACCTCTGGAGGTTTTCAAGACCAGGTTGGATAGAGCATGTCCCATGAATCCTTAGTTTCATGGGGCCCTGTAGTGTCACAATGGTCCCTTGGTTACATGGTGCCACACATGTTGTTCCTGCGCTGAAAGTTCACAGGCAGGGTAAAAATAGAATGAACCCTTTTGGTATCAGCCCAAGGCTTTGTGTGTGCAGGCAGAGGCAGGCAGGAGGCAGAGCTCCCAGCAAAGGAAGGGGCCAGCCAGGTGGGGCAGCCAGGGGATGCCGACAGCCTGCAGGGACAGAGGCGCAGGGCAGGGACACCGTAGGACAGCCTGGGCTGCACAGGGCACAGGCATGTGCAGCAGCTGCAAGGCCCTGACAGAGCCAACTCCTGCAGCACTTTGGCCATGGCTGCTGGGCCTGGGCCTGAGGCAGGAGCAGGAGACAAGTGACCCTTGCAGGCCTGGGGCCTCATTGCCTCCTTGTCCCTGCTCAGCAGCCTGGCAGGGGCCGCCCCATGCTCCTGCCTTGGCATTGCACATCCCCACATGCCAGTGCCCATCCTGGGAAGAGCCCTGAGCAAGGAGGGAGGGACAGGATCTGCCTGGCCAGGGGCTGGGGCTCAGGCCTTGGCCCTTTGCATTCCTGAAACACATCCAGCTTTGCTCAGCACCAGAGACACCTTTGTCCTGTTTGTCCCCAGCTGTCATCACTGCCTCCAGTGTTCTGCTCTAACTGGAACCTGGGGACACTTTCTCAGTCATGTCCCTCAGTGAGACCTATTAAAACTTCAAGAAACTTCATTGTTTTAATTAATGTTTGAGTTTTTGAGAAGTTTTTTGAACACTCTCTTAGGGACTGAGTCTGATGTAAACGCAACCAAAGCCCCAAGAGGGCAATTAAAGTCCTTGTGCTGTGTCTGTGCTGCTGAGCTTTAAAGGAACAGCTCTTCCCAGGACCAGCTCCTCTCCCAGCCCAGCAGGGCTGAGGGCTCTGCCTGCAGGCAGTGAGGGGACAGGAGCCAGGCAGAGACAAGCTGAAGGCAATCAGGACTGGGAAGACATTGAATTGAGTCTTCACTTGGGGTAACATCTTCACAGCCCACTGCATGGTGAGTCTGTGGGTGCAGGGGCAATGTCCGCTGTGCTCCTGGATGGATCTCCTGAAGCCAGCACACCCCAACGCCTCGGGGACATGTCAGGAGGACTCTCACAGATTCTCTGTGGCAGAGGAGGATGAGGACGAGGAGGAGGAGGGGGAGGATGTGCTGCTGCAACGGTGATTGCAGGGGTTCCAGGATGAGGGAAGAGACAAGAAAGTTGACTCCATGTTCAGAAGGCTTGATTTATTATTTTTTGATATATTAAAAACTATACTAAAAGACTAGCAGAAAGGATTTCATCAGAAAGCTGGCTAAGAATAGAAAAGGAATGAATAACAAAGGTTTGTCTCTGACCTAGACAGTATGGACAGCTGGGCTGTGTTTGGCCATTAATTAGAAAGAACCACATAAGACCAATCACAGATCCACCTGTGTCATTCCACAGTAGGAGACAGTAATTTATATTTTGTTCCTGAGGCCTTTCAGCTTATCAGGAGGAAAAATCCTAAGGAAAGGCTTTTTCATAAAACACGTCTGTGACATGCTGCAGAGCGGGGTGGCTATGGGCACCATCAGAGGGAAAGGGCAGGACAGCTCCTTCTACCAGGAAAGCTGGGGCTGCAGCCAGGGCTGCCCAGGGCTCTCCTGCAGAGCAGGTACTGCAGCCCTCAGGGCTCTTGGCCAGCCCAGGGCATGTGCCACCTGCCAGGGGCAGCTCTCAGCCTGCCTGGCAGCTCCCCATGGATGGCACAGGGGAGAAGTTGGAGGTGGAAGAAGAGACCCCCATCAGGGCAGATTCCTCCTGCTGTGGAGATGATGCTGCATGGCCAGGGCTGCTCTCAGCTTTCTCTTAAAGGGAAGGGAGAGTGGCTGTCAGCTTTGCCTGTGTCACTGAGACTCCTGCACTGTCACCCTAAGCATCAGCAGATGTGCCTCACATCTCCCTCAGAAAGTGCCTCCTCACCCTCCTCTACCTACAGACAGCAGCAGCAGCATCTTGGCTTGCAGCATCTCTGTCCGGCCTGCCCTTAAGGCCCTGCTGCCAGGGAGATGCCCCTGGTCAGTGGCCTGTGCTGGGAGGGGTCTGCAGGGCAGAGCTGAGCCCCCAGGGCTTAGCTGGGCTCTGGAAGCCCTGGCAGGGAGAAGGCTTGGATAGAGAGGAACAGCTCTCAGTAGGCACAGCTCCAAGCAGCAGAGAGCAAGACTAACCTGTGGTATCCTTTATCCCTTTCTTTTCAGTGTACAGGGAAAGAGAGAAGTGTTTAAAGAAATTTACTTTGAAACTGGAGCATTCCAAAAGCTGACTTTATTTTCAAGCTTGTTTTAAACATGATCGCCCTTAAATAGAGCAAGGTATCATGATCAAAGGGCATCTCTGTGGGGACCAGACATTCTGACTGCCCTGAAGCACAGGGAGCCCTGTTTTCCCATGGAGCTCCCCAGTGTTCAGGCTGAGAGCAATGATGAAGATGAGGCAGAAACTCAGCAGCAGCAGAAACCTAAACTCAAAACAAAAAGTAAAATAAAATGCAAATGAAATTTTCCCAAATAAAGAGAAGTAATTTTCCGTGACTGTGAAAGAAAATAGCTTAGAACTGACTCAAAGAAGTTGGTGCCAGCTTGTCAATGTCTTCTTTCAACAGTCCACAATGCCCAGAGTGAAGGAATGTCCAACAGCAGCTCCTTCAGCCACTTCCTCCTGCTGGCATTGGCAGACACACGGCAGCTGCAGCTCCTGCACTTCTGCCTCTTGCTGGGCATCTCCCTGGCTGCCCTCCTGGGCAACAGCCTCATCATCAGCGCTGTAGCCTGCAGCCACCACCTGCACACCCCCATGTACTTCTTCCTGCTCAACCTGGCCCTCAGCGACCTGGGCTCCATCTGCACCACTGTCCCCAAAGCCATGCACAATTCCCTCTGGAACACCAGGACCATCTCCTACTCAGGATGTGCTGCACAGGTGTTTTTCTTTGCCTTTTTCATATCAGCAGAATTTGCACTTCTCACTGTCATGTGCTACGACCGCTATGTGTCCATCTGCAAACCCCTGCACTATGGGACCCTCCTGGGCAGCAGAGCTTGTGCCCACATGGCAGCAGCTGCCTGGGCCAGTGGCTTTCTCAATGCTCTGCTGCACACAGCCAATACATTTTCCCTACCCCTGTGCCATGGCAATGCCCTGGGCCAGTTCTTCTGTGAAATCCCACACATTCTCAAGCTCTCTTGCTCACACTCCAAACTCAGGGAATTTGGGCTTATTGTGCTTAGTGCACTTCTATATTTTGGTTGTTTTGTATTCATTGTTTTCTCCTATGTGCAGATCTTCAGGGCTGTGCTGAGGATCCCCTGTGAGCAGGGACGGCACAAAGCCTTTTCCACCTGCCTCCCTCACCTGGCTGTGGTCTCCCTGTTCCTCAGCACTGCAGCATTTGCCTACCTGAAGCCCCCCTCCATCTCCTCCCCATCCCTGGATCTGGCCCTTTCAGTTCTGTACTCAGTGGTGCCTCCAGCCCTGAACCCCCTCATCTACAGCTTGAAGAACCAGGAGCTCAAGGCTGCAGTGCAGACACTAATGAATGGATGGTTTCAGAAACATTAAACTGCTCACCAGTTTCTGCTAGTCACATGCAATAAAAGTCATCTTTGATAGTTCTTGTTGGTTTGGTTGTGGGTTCTTTTTTTTTTTTAATTTAGTTTTTAATATTGTCAACTGTCTAGGTCAGAGACAAATGTTTGTGCCCATTTTCATTTTCTTTCTCCCTATTTCCGCTGTGACCCCAGACTGTGTCAATGAGGAGCTGGGCTCTCAGTAGCATTAAACAAAATAAAGGGACATGCATCAATGTTTTCTCCAAACTACCCCCTTTGGTTGCCTTCTCTGGAGCTGTATCAGCAATGTCCAAGTGCAGAGCTGGGGGCAGATCAGTGCTGGCACAGCAGCTGTGCCCAGCAGCAGCAGCACTTGGTGTTGCCAGTGCTGTTCGCGTGGCCTGGCCCCGCTGCCCTGGTGGCCCTGGTGTTGCTGTAGGTCCTGAGTGCTCTCAGGGCTAGGCACAGCCCTGGGGGTGGCAGTGCCAGGGCTGCAGCAGGGACAGGCCATGGGCACTGCTGGGGCAGCACTGACACCTCAGGCCAGGCCCTGGGGGCTCCAGGCTCGTTGCCCAGGCTCTCTCAAGAACACTCAGGCCAATGCTCAGCACAGAAAGTCCCCATGAGCAGCCCCAGGGTGGCCGTGGGCATGCTGGGGGCAAACAGCATGGCTGGGGCTCTGCAAGGGCCCTGGGGGAGATGGGAAGGAGCAGCAAAGCAGGGGCTGATCCATCCCCAGTGCGCTGGACAGCCCAGGGCAGTGTCCCAGAGCATCCTCATGGAGCTGCCAACAACATCCCCCCTCTGCAGCCCTGGCCTCTCCCCCAGCTCACACAGGTGCCCCATCCTTGCAGGCACAGACACAGCAGTACTGGCTCAGCAGCCCTTGTTTGCATTGCACAGAGCAGGCAGGAGCACCCCCATGCTGTTGGTGTGGAACATGAACCTGAGGGAGCACAAATGCCATCAGCCCCTGGGGCCAGCAAGGGCTGGGGGATGCCAGGGAAACCACTCAGCTTTGTCCTGGCCTCTGCAATCAGCCAGAAAGTTTGTTCCCATCAGCTGGGAGTTTCCTGTCCCACTGCAGATGCTGTTGCTCAGAGCCAGGGATGCCTGGAAGCCACCCCCAAACTGCCCTGAGCATTTCCTTGGCTTCACCACTGCTTCCTTTCCTCTTTCCTGATCTAGATGTCTTCCTACTGCCTATCCCTTTCTCCCCCCTGCAAACAGCCCATCCCTGTTTGCCCTTTTCTCTCTGGCCCCACTCCCCATTGCAGTTCCTGACTTGGCACCATGGGAATATCCCTTGGGCAGCAGGATCATCCTGTAAATGCTGCAGGAATTGTCTGCAGGCTCCTGCAGTGTCTGGTGCTGCTCCCTTGCCAGAGGCACAACAGGCCAGGGGGGCACATCTTGGCTGCGGTGTCTGCCTCTGGGGCTCCCTGTTCTGGGCAATGAGAAGGGGCTGGAGAGGCTCTGTGGGACTGACAGGGTGGGCTTTGAGCCTGGGAGGAGAAGCTGAGGGTCCTGGGCTGCTGGAGCTTCTCAAGAGGAGGTCCAGGGCTTATCCTGCAACTGCTCCAAGGGTTGTTGCATTGTTATTTCAAGGTTTATCTTCGAATCTCATATCCCTCCCCTGATAACTCTCTCCCAGATGTGTCAGTCACCTCTCCTTTCCCCTGCCAGCACTGTCTTTCAATCCTGGAATTCCAGAAGGGCGTCGAGGGATTGGCAGTTTCAAAAGATGCCCTCTACCCCGGGTGGGCTTTGGGGCATCCAGGTGTCCTTTGTTCATTAAGACCTCCTTCTGTGTACCTGGTTGGTGGGATTCCTACCCCTTTCCTCCCCCTCCTCCCCGGGGTTAAAAGGAACAACAACCACGTGGTTCTGGGAGTTCTGTTGGAGCTGTTGCTGGATTCAGAGGCCTGTGAACCAGAATAAAGCTCTGGATTGAAACCCTCTGTCAGAACTGACTCCTTTCCTTCACCAACACCTTAAAGCTTCTCTGCCAAGGTAAACCTGAGGAGAAAATCCTGTTATGGGGAATGCTCCATCCCACAGCCACCGGAACTCCTGCATGTCTGGACTTGTTTCCAAGCATCCAGCTGCAGCATCCAGCTAGCCAAAAATGTCCCTGGGGTGAAAACACCACAGTTGCCGCTATTTGGTTCAGCATCAAGGGTCAGACAAGCTCAGGCTTGTACTGTCCAGCTATGTTGGTAATTATTCTGTTTTATATATATATATATATATATATATATATATATATAGAGTTAATTCATGCTATTAATATATATATGTGTGTATAAAATATTGTAAAAATCCAACTCATGTCCTTGACCACCCTGGCTGGGAGCAGAGTCCTATTTCTATTCAATTAGTTCCCAGACAATGCTAAAGATAATATCAAGTCCGTTAGCTTAAGAATGAAGTCTTCCTGGACCATGAAAGTCGACTTCCCAGAAATGCTTAAGCCTTTCAGGAGAAACGGCAGGGGAGCAGATTGCATCTGTCGTCTCGAGTACTGGCACCACTCGATTATATGTGAAAGAAGGAAATTCAGACAGCCATACAGACACTGGGACTGGCTTTTGCATCCGTATGGACCCAGTGATACATGTGAAAGAAGGCTATTCTGAAAGAGCTCAGACACCTGGACTTGCTTGGTATCTATATTATCCAGCTCTTGGTATCTATATGATCCAGCTCTATATGTGAAAAGACACAAAGGACATTCTGTCATTCTGGTCCCAGGCGGAATATATGAGATATAAACTGGCTGTATGAGACAGTCACAGTGAACCACTGAAGAAATGCTGTCACTCTGTCAGGTAGATCCAGGTTCATCCAGCACCAAATTCTGGAGTTGACGCTGTCTTGGCTGCAGTAGATTTTTAAAATTATATTTTGTTATTGATCTAATAAATCTTTGTTAAATTTTTCTTAAATTTAGCTGCAGATTTGATCATTTATAACAATTCCAATAAAGGGTGGTTCCAGAGAATTACAGAATCAGACAGGATGGAAAAGACCTTGGAATTCATCAAGTCCAACCTGTGCCCTGACACCGCCTTGTCTCCTCTGAGCCTTCTCTTCACCAGAATAAACAACCCCATCTTCCTCATGTACTCCTCACAGATTTATGTCCCAGACCCCTCACCAGCCTTACTGCCCTTCTCTGGACACGCTCCAGCCCCTCCATGGCCTTCCTAAATTGGGGGGCCCAGAACCAGACACAGTACTCAAGGTGTGGCCCCACCAGTGCCGAGTAGAGGGGGAGAATGTCCTCCCTGCTCCTGCTGGCCACACCATTCCTGATCCAGGCCAGGAGCCATTGGCCTTCTTGCCCACCTGGACACACTGCTGCCTCATGTCCAGCCTGCTGTCCATCAGTGCCCCCAGGTCCACTTCTGCCTGGCCACTGTCCAGCCACTCTGTCCCCAGCCTGTAGCACTGCAGGGGTTGTTGTGGCCAAAGTTCAGGACCCAGCACTTGGTCTTATTCAACCTCACCTTGCTGGATTTGGGCCCTGGATCCAGCTGTCCAGGTCTCTGTGCAGATCCCTCCGACCCTCTAGCAGATCCACACTCACAGCCAACTAGGTCACAATGGTTCACTGAGGCCCTACAGTGTCACAATGGTCTCCATGATTCCATGAGTCCATACAGGCTCACAATGGCCCCTTGGTTCCGTGGGACCCCTTAGTATCACAAAGTCCTTTGAATCCTTGGGTCCCACAGTGTCACAATGGATCCATAGTGCCATGAGGTCTCACACTGCAGCAATGATCTCACAGAGCAGCAATGGTCTCCTTGGTTCCACAGTGTCCCAGTGGCCTCTTGGTCCTAGGGAGAACCACAGTATCAAACATGTTTCCTTCATTCCATGAGTCCCTGCAGAGCAACACTGGCCCCTTTGTTCCATGGGGCCCTGCAGTGTCACAATGGCCCCATCATTACACGAGGTCCTGCAGTGTCACAATGGCCTCCATGGTTCCACAAGGCCACACAGTGTCACAAGGGTCCTTTGGTTCCATGAGGCCCCACATTTCCCCAATGGATTCCCTGGTGCTGCAGTGTCACAATGGACCCCTGCTTACACAAGATGCTGCAGTGTAACAAGGAATCCTTGGTTCCATGGGGCACCAGAGTGTCTCAGTTGTTCCCTTATGTGCTGGTTTTGCATTAATTGACGTGGTGAGGAAGGAAGAAGCCACCCACGGAAATGATTATTCTGAGAAGAGCTGCTGAGGGCTTCCTCTGTGCCTCACAGCACAAATCAGTGACTGGTTTGTGAGACTGACACCTTGTTAATCCACTAGAAAGCTGAAGATGCCTCTACGAACACACATGTTAAAAATTAACAAATTCCAGGAAAAGCTGTCTTTTGCTTCCAGCCTGGCAAGAGGTAACAAGCCCAGCCTGGCTGCCATCTCAGCTGAGCCAGGCCAGGTGGACCCTGCCATAGAACTGGGCATCTCCTCGGGGAACCTGCCTAGCCCTGTCCCAGCAGGTGGAGGCCACAGAGGCTGCCAGGCAGGGGGGAGAGGAGGCCATCAGCCCGTGGCATGTTCCAGCTGAGATTTTAGCTGTTGCTCCCCTAGCAGCCGCTGCACGAGATCATGGGGCTGAGGCCAGAGGTGGCCTTGTAGCCCACACAGAGAGTGGCCCTGCACCTGGAATTGAACGTAGCAGGGGCCAGAGACCGGCCATGAGGCTGATCCTGACACAGCCCCCAGGGCAATCGGAAAATCCATCACCACGATTGCTTTGGCTGCTGCCCAGCAGGGATCACATGACCATCTGGAGGCCCCAGGTGAGATTTTACCTCTTTTAGTGCATAAATAAGGCTTACAGACCTTCAGTCCTCCCTTGGGGAGAGAAAAGGACAGAGTGAAGACACATAGAGAACAACATGAGACATGAAGGTCAGTAAGAAGTCAAGTCCCAGATGGGAGGTGTCCTAGGGTGACATTAGGATGTTTGTATCCCCATTTGTGTGTGCTGTTTATTCTGGATATTATGTTCTGTGCCTTCAAGACTGGCTCTGAAGAGTGAAAGTTTTGTTTTGGTTTCTTATCAGCCGCTCCCCCACGGCTGGCAGGACACAGAGACGGGACAGTACATAGTGCTGGTTTTGCTTTTTGCCTAGCTTTTCACTTTGCTCTTGCTTCTCCTTTGCTTCTGCTTGTTCTTGCTTTTTGCTTCTGCTCATTACTTAGTAGCTAAGCAGTGCAAATTTTTCCTGGACTGTTTCTCCTTTCCCTTTTTTTGGATCTACTTGAACCTGCTCCAGACTGGGACCTGGGAAACAACAAAAGTTTGAACTTTGTGGCCTGCAGCAGCCCCACCACTGGAGAGTCGGATAACAGAGTGACCACCCCCAAGAGAGACTTTCTGAATTTGTCATCTTTTTCAGTGTGGTGAAAGAGTGTTGTCATCCGGTATTGTTCATTTTGTGTGCTGGGGGGTGCTGTGCCTGTTAAATAAACAGGTTCTTTCCACTTCTCTCCAAGGAATACTTCCCAAACCGGTTGGGGGGAGGGGCCATGTGGGTTTGCTTTCTGGAAGGGCCCCCTTTTTGGAAGTTTTCTCCCAAATTTGCACTAAACCAGGACTGGAGGGTTGAGAAGATGCCTCAGTCCTGGGCTGAAATCCCCTTGTAAGGCTATGGAGAAAACATAATTGGTATATCAGACTCTTTTTTTCCCCTGTTACTCATTGAAAGTATGTGGGGATGAAGTGTTCAAATTGTAGATATGAGCAAAGGCATTTCTGCTAAAGCAAGCAGATGTTTAAGTAGCTGTGATCCCATGAGAAAGTATAGAACAGAGATAGAGAGGAGTGATGAAGACCCTTTGCCTCCAGGGAAAGAAGAAGACCTCGCTTCCCCGAGATGATCTCAGAAATTGATAGAGAACTTTTGCTCTTGAACAGCTCGTCCTTAAAATAACATCCCATAAGTTGACGTAGCCCACAAACACAGCTGTGGGAAGGCTGTGAAAAGATGGGAGGGACTTCACGATTGCAGAATCCTGGCAGCTGCTGTTCATGGAAATTAAAAGCCACAATAGAACTGTTTTCTTGTGGACAAGTCTCCATAAAATGACAAGAGCGACTCCTTCCTGAAGTGAACTAATAGAGGTGATAAACTGACTGAATTGTTTCTGTATGGTGTAAGTGGGAAAGAGAAAATTGTAGGAGGTAGGAGAAAGGTTTTAAAGGATTTATCCTGATTCTTGGTTTTTTCTCATTTAGTTCCTGTTAATAAAGTTTTTTTTATACCCTTTTAAAGTCTTAAGCCTGCTTTGCTCTCCTCCTAATCCTATTGCACAGCAGAAAATGAGTAAGTATATTCTAGTGGGGGCACTGGCATTTAGCCAGCACTGAACCCGCCCCACCTTAGTCCCACAAGTCCCTGCTATGTCACAATGGCCCCTTGGTCCCATTGGGCTCCAGGATCTCACAAGGATCTCCTTGGGCCCTTAGTGTCACAATGGCCCCTCAGTTCAAAGAGGCCCTGCAGTGTCACAGTGGCCTCCATGGTTCCATGAGGACCCAGAGTGTCACACTGGACTCCTTGCTTCCATTCAGCCCCACAGTGTCACAATGGGGCCTTGGTTCTATGGTGCCTTCAGCACGCAGTGTCACTGTGATCCTCTTAGTTCCATGAGGCCCTGCAGTGTCACAATGCCCCCTTGTTTTCCCAGAGCCCTGCAGTGTCACAAACGTCACAGAATCACAGAATTAACCAGGTTGGAAAAGACCTTGGAGATCAGCAAGTCCAACCTGTGACCCAACACCACCTTGTCACCCAGACCATGGAACTCAGTGCCACATCCAGTCTCCTTAAACACCTCCAGGGATGGTGGTCCCTGGGCATCCCTGAGCAGCCCATTCCAGTGCCCAATCACCTTTTCTGTGAAGAACCTATTCCTAATGTCCAGCCTAAAAGTCCCCTGGTGCAGCTGTGTCCTCGTCCTGTCACTGTTCCCTGGGAGAAGAGCCCAACCCCCCCGGCGGCACCCTCCTGCAGGGAGTTGCAGAGTGATGAGGTCTCCCCTGAGCCTCCTCTTCTCCAGGATAAACAACCCCAGATCCCTCAGCTGCTCCTCACAGCTGCTCACAGGACATGTGATCCCAACCCCTCCAGCCTTGCTGCCCTTCTCTGGACATGCTCCAGTCCCTCCCTGTCCTTTCTAAACTGGGGGCCCAGAACTGGGCACAGCACTCAAGGTGTGGCCCAACCAGTGCCGAGCACAGGGGAAGAATCACTGCCCTGCTCCTGCTGGCCACACCATTCCTGATCCAGGCCAGGAGCCATTTGCCTTCTTGCCCACCTGGGCACACTGCTGCCTCATGTCCAGCCTGCTGTCCATCAGTGCCCCCAGGTCCCTTTCTACCTGGCTGCTGTCCAGCCACTCTGTCCCCAGCCTGTAGCGTTGCAGGGGTTGTTGTGGCCAAAGGTCAGGACCCAGCACTTGGACTTGTTCAGCCTCACCTTGCTGGATTTAGGCCCTGGATCCAGCCTGTCCAGGTCCCACTGCAGAGCCCTCCTACCCTCCAGCAGATCCACATTCACACCCAGCTTGGTGTCATCTGCACATTTGCCGATGCTGGACTCAGTCCCCTCATGCAGATCATCAGTGCAGATATTGAAATCCACGCTGGCTGGCTCTGATCCCTCAGCCATCCTGTGGGTGCCCTGTGATGGCACTCAAGGTGATCTGTTCCATAACCTTGCCAGGCACCCAGGTCAGGCTGACAGGCCTGGAGTTCCCTAGATCCTCCTTCCAGCCCTTCTTAGGCATGGGCTCAGACTGGCACCTCCAGTCCTCTGGGACCTCCCCAGTGAGCCAGGACTGATGGTAAATGATGGAGACCAGCTTGGGGAGCTCATCCACCAGCTCCCTCATCCCCCTGCGATGGATCCCATCTGCTCCCAGAGACACCTGTGAGCATCTGAGTGGCTCAGCAGGTCCCCAGCTGCTTCTTCCTGGATTACAGGCGGGCTGTTCTGCTCCCTCTCCCCATCTACCAGCTCAGGAGAACACTTGTCCTGAGGAGAACCTTGTCCTAATGTTAAAAATTGGGGCAAAGTGGTTAAGCAGCTGAGCTTTTTCTTATCTTACTTACTGGATTCCCCACTGCCTCCAATAAAGAGTAGATGTTCTACTTATCCCTCCTTTTGCTATTAGTTTTTCTAAAATTTTCTTTAATTATTTTTCACAGAAGTGGCCAGGTTAAGCTCTAGTTGACCTTTTACCACTCTAGTTTTTCTTTCTGCATGACCTAACAACATCTCTGAATACTTCCTGAGATGCCTGATCTTCCATCCAATGGTGACGCACCCTCTTTTTTCCCTCAGTTCCCACAAAAGCTCCATGCCCAGTCAGGACAATAATTTTCCTAGCTGTCTCAACTTTAGCACAGAGGGACAGGCCAGGCTGCTCCTTCCCCCTTAAGATTACTTTCTTGAAGTGTGTTCATCCTTCCTGGATCCCTTTGTTTTTAAGGGCTGTTTCCCTTAAAAAATCAGTACCTGATTCTGTACTCTCCAAATCTACATCCTGAATAGGCCAAGGTCTGCCCTCCATAATTCCAGGGTAGATGTTTTGTTGATGCCCCTCCTTCTCAGAAGGGGGGCACCTTTCACAGAATTTTAGAAACTCTATTATTTTTTGGTGACTGTGCCCTAGGCAGCCTCCAACCACATCTCCCACCAGCCCTTCTCTGTTTGTGAACAGCTGGAGACAGAGCTTTCCTTGGGAGTGGGAGTGATGCCAAAAATTGGGCAAAATAATAAAACTCCATAATCCCAATGTAGCATGAAGATGCAGCATTCTTTATTTGGCCGGATGCACAGGGGGATAGCTTCTCCCACAGCCATGCATGCTGAGTACAGGAAAGTTTCTGTTTATACTCTGTATTTTGCATACATATTCATTGATTGTCCTGGACTAAACACATATATGATTATCATTTCCCCAAAATCATTACATATTTCTCCTCCCCTTTACCCATGTATTCTTCTGTCCTGGGGGTCTCTTTGGTGGTCCCTGATGCTTGAGGACCCCAGTGTTCCAGTTGGGCTGGCTGAGCTGGCAGGACACTGAGGCTGGTGAATTTCAGTTCCCCTTCTCACACAATGGGCATTGTGTGGTTTCCATAGGCCTGGGGTTTTTCTCAATGCAGAACTAGCATTGAGTTAGCTCATCTCGTGCTGACAATTTATCACCTGGTAACATGAGGTCACAGAGTGGGCTATGGCATCACAAAGTGGGTTATGTGAGGTCATTGAGCAATTATGGCATCATAGGCTCTGTGACTCCCTTGCTCCAACAGAACCACGCCTGACACTCCAGGAGGACTGCAGCCCCTTTTCCAACTGGACTGCTACCAACACCCTGACCAACAGGGTATCAGGTTGTGTTCTGACTCTGTCAGTGTTGTTCTAGTGTATTGCATTGTTGTATCTTATCATTTTATTGTTTTCCTTCCCTCTTAAAGAACTGTTATTTCCTGCTCCCATGTTTTTTGCCCAAGAGCCTGTTATTCATACCAATTTGGAAGGGTGGGGAGGGTTTGCAATCTCCATTTCAGCGGAGGCTCCTGTCTCCTTTAACAGGCACCTGTCTTTCCAAACCAAGACATATGGCATCATAGGCCATCTCTGTGACATCACAGAGAGGGTTGTGATGTCACGTGGCAGAGGCCAGCCATCATAGAGCAGACCATGACATCACAGAGTTGTCTGTGACATCAGAGACCAGCTGTGTGACATTGGAGAATGGGCTGTAACATCATAGAGCAGCTAAAACATCACCGGGGGGCACAGGGCTCACTCCACCATGCCTGCAGGGAGTGGCAGGCAGCAGCACGAGTTAAGAGTGTGGCTATTGTGTGGCTATCATTGATTCTATCGTATCAAACAAGCAAAGTGTGTAGCATCTGCTCCTCATATCCAGCACCCTTCCTCTTGGGGGTGGTGTCTTGTACATTGTCCAGGCTTCTAGGCTCTCAGGTCTCCCTACATTTCTTTCTGGCTCCCAGGTCTGCCTGGCTATAGAACTTGTCCCGATTTTTAGGCTCTCAGGCTCTTGGTCCACCTGGCTCAGTTGCCAGGCTCCTAGTCTGCCTGGCTCCACCATCTTACTGCTCTTAGGTCTGCAGTCATCTGACCAAATCACCTCAGGATCACCAGGTGTCCCAGTTGGGGGTACAACTGACACCAAAGAAGGCATCAAGCACCAGCCCTTTATTGTTCCTCAGCACAACCTTTTATACCCTTCACCTCACACGCATTGCACCTGTGTGCCCTCTGTACCCTTTTGTGGTTGGTCAGTACACCTCGCACTCCATTTCTCATTATCTTTAATACTGTTCACCTGTCCTGCATGGTTGTAGCCCCTTAGGGATGAGGCTTGGCCACAGCCCCACTCCCAGTTACCACAAACTGTGTGCCTACAGTCACTGGGTTGGTCACTCTGCCCCAGCCCCCCCTCACAGTTTCCCCCCAGAAGTCCAAAGCTGTTCATGCCCAGCAGGGTCCCCTGTCCCTGGTATCCCCCTGGTCCACCTGGAGCTGCAGCCTCCCCCAAGGATGTTCCACAAATCAACCCCCAGAGCCTGACACGGGGACAAGGGGCTGGGCTGTGTGACCAGGACATCCAGGACGTAGATTATCCAGGTCACTGGGGCCTGGTTTGGGGTCTCCAGGGCAGGAACGATGTCTGGCAGCTGGAGCAGGATTAGGGAACGGCCTCCAAGGTGGGGCTGTGTGGGAATTGGATTTGTAGGAAGTTCTCAGGGCCTGACAGAAGGTCCACACCATACGCATACATATGCAAATTTTGAGATAAGAAATGCCATGGAATAGGACCAATATTGTTTAGAGAGATATTGAGCTAGAAAAAAGTTTCAGAGGATGACCTTGCAAAAAAGACTAGATACTTTGGAGAAATAGAACTATGAAAGATGCATTGTAGTGGGACCCACAAGGGGTAGTTTTAGATTATTTGCTTTAGGGCATCTACAGCATGGCCTGGCCAAAGCTGAGAGGCCAAGAAACGCTTACAATGTATTGTAATTAGGAAATAGATGGCTTCTGATTGTTATGGCATGAATTATAACATCTGTATATTGTCTCACACTTCTCATGAGATTGAAAATTGAATAAAAGTTTTTAAAACACCTCTCAGTTGCCCCATCTCTGGGTCAGGAAAATGGTATTGTCCAACAGCACTGGAGCCCTTGGGCTGTGAGCAGAGGCTGAGGGAGCTGGGCTTGTCCAGCCTGGAGCAGGGAAGGCTGAGGGGCTCCTCATCCCAGCCTGGCAGTGCCACCCAGGAGGGGATGGAGAACACAGAGCCAGGCTGTTCACTGGGGGCCTGGTAGGAGACAAAAGACAGTGGGTGAAAGGGGAAAGAGGGGAGATCAGCCAGGACAGGAGGAGATGAAATGAGTCAAGCTGGTTTCAGCATTTCCTCAACACCAAAAGCAGCCTGACCTCCCTTCTCCATCCACCATCGACAGCTTTGCAAACCAGGAACTGTTCAGGCTGTTTTATCCCCACTTCAGGATGAGCATCCTGATACAACTTCACTTGGTTTGTAACTATCACAGAATCATCTTTGTCTAAAGTTGGTTTTGTACAAAAATCCATTGTGGATGGTGGACATGTCAGATGTTGCTGGGATGTGCCACACTGCTGAGGGAAGAGTTTCAACATTTCTTGATTTGAATCATGTTTACAATTTTTATGTTGGCCATGAAGAGAAACTCTCTGTGCCTCTGAGTCCCACCAGTTTCTGACCACCAAAGGACACAAACCTGATGAGTTCTGGTTCCCACTCAAGTGCTGGCACTTGCACCTCCCTCTGTAGCCAGAGCAGAGCTCCCTTGTCCCAGAAAGTCCCTGGCAGTGCAGGGATGAAGGAAACAGCACAGGCTCTGGGGATCAGGGCAGGGCATGGCCAGGGATTTGGGGTGGTTGTGAGCCCAGGGAAGGACCTGGCCCTTGGCCTTGGTGAACCTCATCCAATTGTCCTGGGCCCATGGCTCCAGCCTGTCCAGATCCCTCTGCAGAGCTTCCTGCCCCCCAGCACACCCACACTCCCACCCAGCTTGGGATCATCCGGGAACTGACTGAGGGTATCCTCGATGGCCTCGTCCAGACAAGTAACAAAGAGATTTCACTGACCTGGCCCCAGTCCTGAGCCCTGGGGACAGCCCTGGATGTGACTCCATTCCCCAGCTCCTCTGAGTGCCAGGGGTTGGATGAGGGAAATGCTGGGGCTGGGGTAGGGACAAAGTGTGATTAATTGTGAGCCATGAAGGGGCTTGATTTTCATATCTGTTCAGACTGCATTAGGAGGGGCTGGGGATCAATATCAACTGGGGATTGCTGATATCAATCTATAAACAGGAAAAGAAAACTAAAGAGGACAAAACAATTCTCTCTTCATTGTTTCCAATATAGTAGATTGACTTTGAATACACTTCTGAAATCTGTCTAATTAACCACAGAAGAACTGAAAACTTAAATTATTCCCAGGAGATTGTCTTGTTTGTGTGTTTTGAACAAACGTTTATGAGTCTTTTTCACTGAATTCCTCAACTTAAGAGTTCAAGAAAGAAGAGGCCTCTGGAGTAGGGAAATTCATCAGCAACCTCCAAGGTGCTGAGGATCCATCCTCATCAGAGCAGCAATGAACAGAAATGGGCACAGCTTTGTGGCTGCCCCAGCTTTGGGATGGGCCCTGGGCCTGGAGCAGGAGCAGCTCTGGAGGGCCCCAAGGCCGGGGCTCTTGTGCTGCCCTGGGCAGATGGGATGGCAGCAGAGGCTGCAGAGCTCTCAGGATCTCCTGCAGAGGAGAGCAGGGCACCCAGGGAGCCTCCTTTCCCTTGGCCAGGCACATTCCCCCATGGTGGGGCTGAGTCCTGTGGCAGCTGCAGCTGCTGCTGTGCCCTTGCCAGGGGCTGAGGCCGTGGGGCCAGTGCCCAGAGCAGCCTGGCCTGAGCAGAGCTGTGGGGCCAGAGCCGGCTGGGCTGGGCTGGGGAGAGGCCCTTGGTGCTGCCCAGAGCTCGGGGCAGCTGGAAGAGCTTGCAGGGAGCTGCTGGCCACAGAGAGCCTGGCACAGAAACCATCAGTGTCCATCTCAGCCTGGCTGAGCGTGCAGGGGCCAAGAAGAGCAGCCCAGGGTCTGCAAGTTCTCTGCATGGGAGCTGTGCTTGGGAGCCCTTGAGCCCTGCCAAGTGCTGGGGCTGCACCTCCAGCTCCAGAGGAGGTGGGACAGATCGGAGCAGAGATAAATAATTCCTGCTGCATTCTTTCTTGTGTGTGCTTGTACAGGTGACCTGGATCCATATGTAGAGGAGGGGATAAGTGTCAGATAAACTGGTAGAGGGAAAAGAATAATATTGTTTAGCTGAAAATAATATTTTGTGCATAATACACAAGGAGAAAAAGAAGACACATATGATCACAAGAGCATCTGAGTTTTTCAGAAAATGAGAGACTCATTGATTTTGCAGTAGCCAAACCTGTTCAAATGCTTTCCTCAGGGCTTGCTTGAGATGAGAGGTGACCACCAGAGGCCAAGGCCAGCCAGAGCTCTCTCTCCTGGCAGCTTTTGTCTGGGAGAATCCTTGCAGATAGGGAATTTTTCAGGGGGAGTATCAGTTTTGGCCGTGGACACCTGGGAAGAGGGATGGTTCTTTTCCATAGGAAGGAAAGCACAGAGCTCCTGCTCTTCAGGGTCTGATGAGAGGCAGCCCTCAGCATTCCAAGAAAAGCTAGACCTATCAGGTGTCCTCTGGGAGGCCAGACCAGCCAGACCTGTTCCTTGTTCCCTTGGTTCCACCAGGCCCAGCAGTGTCACAGTGCTCTCCTTGCTTCTGCAGTGTCACAATGGCCCTGTTCTTCCAGGAGGCCCTGCAGGGTCACAGTGGCCCTTTGGTTCCATGAGGCCCCACAGTGTCACCATGGCCCCTTGGTTCCAAGAGGTTTCTCAGGGTCACCATGGTCTCCTTGGATCTGCAGTATCACAATGGACCATTGGTTCAATGTGGCCCCAGTGTGCCCAAATGGATTTTGGTTCCATGGGGTTGTGCTGTGTCACAACGGACCCTTTGTTCCATGAGTTTGCACAGTGTCACAGCTGAGCCCTTGGCTCTGTGAGGCCCTGCTGTCACCAGATCTGCAAAATATCAGAACAAGGCTCCTTAACACTCATTTACCATTTCAGACAGTATCATTTATTCAGGCCTGAGGTTGAGAGAGGGATAACTCCTAACCTTACATGGACGTGTGATTCTACCAGTGTGTTGCTTATACACAGTCACTAAATGTGAATTACAATTTACCCATTTCTATAAAACCCCCCACCAAATTCCCAGATTCACTCCTTGTTTTCTCTATCCCTGCACCCTTGAGCCAGATGTCTTCTTCTTCCCTTCCAACCATCCTTGCAGGGGAAGCAGCCCCTGCATGCCTTGTTCCTGTGCTCAAAGTTCACAGGCAGGGTAAAAATGGAATGAACCCTTTTGGTATCAGCCCAAGGCTTTGTGTGGGCAGGCAGAGGCAGGCAGGAGGCAGAGCTCCCAGCAAAGGAAGGGGCCAGCCAGGTGGGGCAGCCAGGGGATGATGACAGCCTGCAGGGACAGAGGCGCAGGGCAGGGACACCGTAGGACAGCCTGGGCTGCACAGGGCACAGGCATGTGCAGCAGCTGCAAGGCCCTGACAGAGCCAACTCCTGCAGCACTTTGGCCATGGCTGCTGGGCCTGGGCCTGAGGCAGGAGCAGGAGACAAGTGACCCTTGCAGGCCTGGGGCCTCATTGCCTCCTTGTCCCTGCTCAGCAGCCTGGCAGGGGCCGCCCCATGCTCCTGCCTTGGCATTGCACATCCCCACATGCCAGTGCCCATCCTGGGAAGAGCCCTGAGCAAGGAGGGAGGGACAGGATCTGCCTGGCCAGGGGCTGGGGCTCAGGCTTGGCCCTTTGCATTCCTGAAACACATCCAGCTTGGCTCAGCACCAGAGACACCTTTGCCTTGTTTGTCCCCAGCTGCCATCACTGCCTCCAGTGTTCTGCTTCACCTGGAACCTAGGGACACTTTCTCAGTCATGTACCTCAATGTGACACATTAAAACTTGCAGAAACTTTGGAGTGTAAATTTAACATTGAGTTGTTGAGAAGTTTCTTGAAGACACTCTCAGGGACTGAGTCTGATGTAAACAACACCAAAGCCCTGAGAGGGTCATTAAAGTTTTTCTAGTCAACTTATGGAGAAAAATTTCAAAGATATTGTCAGAAATACACATTCCTATTTTAAAGGGTGTATTTTATTTTATTTCTCTTTAGATCAGAGGTGATTGCAGCATTCTGTGATTGATATTGACCCTGGGTCTCTCCTCAGCAGCTCTGGCCTGCTCACAGAAGCTGTGCCTTGAGCTCTGACCCAGTGTGGACAACCTCACTCCACATTCCCCAGCCCCATCCTGTCTGTCCTCACTCCCCTGGGACCTGCTGTGCTTGGACAGCTGGCTGCACTCAGCCTAAGAGGGGTTTTCACTTTTTGGTGTTTCTGAAGCAATCTCAAACTCCTGAGTTTCCCCACTGGAAACAGACACACTGCTCAGGTGTGTGCCAGCCCAAGGTGCCACCAAAGCCACTGCAGACCTGCCCTGGGCCAGCTGTGAGGGTGGATCATCAGCCCAAGCTGCCCTGGGCCACTGCAAGGGGCTGTGGCCATGGGCACTGCACTGACCCCACTGCTGGGTTTGGCTGCCACAGAAACCCTGAGAAATTAAACTGTCCTTGGAAACACTGGGGAGGACTGGGACATACTGGGGAACACTGGGAATGCTGTGGGAGACACTGCGACCTACTGGGAGTGACACTGGGGAGGACTGGGACAACCTGGGAACACAAGGAATGCAAAGGGGGAATCTGGGTGGACTGGGATGCACAGTGGGGGTACACTGGAACATACTGGGATATACTGGGAGTGATCCTGGGGGATACTGTGACAAACTGGGGACACTCAGGAGAACACTGGGGGATACAGGAGTGCACTATGCATGACACAGTGGGGAACTGGAAGGGACTGGGAATGAACTCAGGTGGACTGGAGTGACACGGGGGTTGTACTGGTCTGTACTGTGGATGAACTGGGCTATACTGGGAGGGACTGGAAAACTTGAATGGGCTGTTCCCACCTCTGCTGCCGCCCATCTGCCCGCAGCCGAGACTCCCGCCCATCACTGCCCGCAGCCAATCAGTGCTGGAATTCGGGGCCTCAGGAAGCAGTTCCTAAGGTCGGTGCTATATTTTCTTTTTGCCTACAACTCCCGTCATGCCCCGCAGCCAAATGCAGCCCCATTGGAGCTGAGACTACAACGCCCGTCATGCCTCGTGCTCCACAGAACCCTGGGATCCTCCCCCCATCTGTCCCATGAGCGTCCCCCAGACCCTCCAGGATCCCTCAGTGGCCCCTCAGTGCACATTCGGGACCCCCCAAAAGCATCCCAGGACCCCCTGAGTGCTCCCAACTCCACAGATGCCCGGCACAGCCACTTCTGGGAATTCATCTCCTCTCATCCCCCGCGGCCCCAGAGCCCCTCAGAACACAGTCCCGCACCTAAAACTCCTGCCGTGCCCCGCGCCCTAAAGAGCCCGGTTAGAGCTTCTGGATCTCCCCACAAGTGCTTCCCTGGACCCCGAACTGTCCCTCAGAATCCCTGAGTGCCCCTCCAAGTGCCCACCCGGCTCCCCCAGGTGTCCTCCAGAGCCTCAAGTTCTCTCTGAATTCCCTCCCCTGCCCCAAATGTGCCCCAGAAATGTCTCCAGGGACCCCAGAGGGTCCCACCCCTTGGCCCTATGGGAGAAAAAGATGATAAAAATTGTTGAAAAAGCCAATCACTTCTTTTTTAAAGTCTTAAAAGTTTAATAGCAATAAAATGGTTATAAAAATAGTTATACAATTGGAGTAATAATAATTTTGACAATTTGAATTAGGACTGTTCCAGATTGCAAGGCAAGATGTATTCTATTGCCATCTGTATGGCAGTTGTCTGGTGCCAACTGGGCAATTCTCCTTATCTCTCTTCCTGAGTGATCATAATCAACAGGGTGACATCTGCTGATAAGAGGGTATTGAATGTCACCATATAACTGATAAGAACTATAACATCCCATTGTGAGATGCTCCGCCCAGAGGGAGGAGCCAAGCATTCCTACCCAAATATAACCTAGAAGATTCTGACACATCAGACAGCTCTTCTCCACTGGACTCCCCAGAGGAACAGCAGCTGCTTCTACTTCCACGGATCTGTGGAGGAAGAATACACATCTTTCCTACAGGACTCCCCTGCTCCAACAGAACCACGCCTGACACTCCAAGAGGACTACAGCCCCTTTTCCAACTGGACTGCTACCAACACCCTGACCAACAGGGTGTCAGGTTGTGTTCTGACTCTGTCAGTGTTGTTCTAGTGTATTGCATCGTTTTATTTTATCCTTTTTTTTTTTCCTTTCCCTATTAAAGAACTGTTATTTCCTGCTCCCATATTTTTTGCCTGAGACCCCATTAATTTAAAATTCATAGCAATTCGGAGGGGTGGGGAGGGTTTGCATTCTCCATTTCAGGGGAGGCTCCTGTCTCCTTTAGCAGGCACCTGTCGTTCCAAACGAAGACAAGAGGCCTCTTCTTTCTTGAGCTCTTCAGTTGAGAAATTCAGTGACAAAGGCTCATAAACATTTGTTCAAAACACACAAACAAGACAAGCCCCTGGGAATAATTCAAGTCTGATTCTTCTGTGGTTAATCAGGCAGATTTCAGAAGTGTATTCAAAGTGAATCTACTATATTGGAAACAATGAAGAGATAATTGTTTTGTCCTCTTTCGTTTTCTTTTCCTGTTTTTAGATTGATATCAGCAATCTCCGCTTAATATTGATCCCCAGTCCCTCCTAATGCACTCTGAACAGATATGAAAATCAAGCCCCTTCATGGCTGACAATTAATCACACTTTGTCCCTACCTCCACCCCAGCATTTCCCTCATCCAACCCCTGGCACTCAGAGCAGCTGAGGAATGGAGTCACATCCAGGGCTGTCCCCAGGGCTCAGGACTGGGGCCAGGTCAGTGAAATCTCTATTGCGTGTGTGGACGAGGCCATCGAGGGTACCCTCAGTCCGTTACCGGGTGATCCCAAGCTGGGTGGGAGTGTGGCTGTGCTGCAGGGCAGGAAGCTCTGCAGAGGGATCTGGACAGGCTGGAGCCATGGGCCCAGGACAATTGGATGAGGTTCACCAAGGCCAAGGGCCAGGTCCTGCCCTGGGCTCACAACCACCCCAAATCCCTGGCTGTGCCCTGCCCTGATCCCCAGAGCCTGTGCTGTTTCCTTCATCCCTGCACTGTCAGGGACTTTCTGGGACAAGGGAGCTCTGCTCTGGAAAAGGAGGGAGGTGCAAGTGCCAGCACTTGAGTGGGAACCAGAACTCCTCAGGGTTGTGTCCTTTGGGGGTCAGAGACTGGTGGGACTCAGAGGCATAGAGAGTTTCTCTTCATGGCCAACATAAAAATTGTAAACATGATTCAAATTAAGAAACATTGAAACTCTTCCCTCAGTAGTGTGAGACATCCCAGCAACATCTGACGTGTCCACCATCCACAATGGATTTTTGTACAAAACCAATTTTAGACAAAGATGATTCAGTGATAGATATAAACACAGTGAAGTTGTTGTATCAGGATGCTCATCCTGAAGTGGGGATAAAACAGCCTGAACAATTCTCCATCCTGGTGGATGTAGAAGGGAGGTCAGGCTGCTTTTAGTGTTGAGGAAACCAGCTGAAACCAGGCTGACACATTTAATCTCCTCCTGTCCTGGCTGATCTCCCCTCTTTCCCCTTTCACCCACTGTCTTTTGTCTCCCACATGGCCCCCTGGTGAAGAGCCTGGCTCTGTGTTCTCCATCCCCTCCTGGGTGGCACTGCCAGGCTGGGATGAGGAGCCCCTCAGCCTTCCCTGCTCCAGGCTGGACAAGCCCAGCTTCCTCAGCCTTTGCTCACAGCCAAAGGGCTCCAGTGCTGCTGGACAATACTGCTTTCCTGATCCAGAGATGGGGCAACTGAGAGGTGTTTTAAAAACTTTTATTCCATTTTCAATCTCATGAGAAGTGTGAGACAATATACAGATGTTATAATTCATGCCATCACAATCAGAAGCCAGCTATTTCCTAATTACAATACATTATAAGGGTTTCTTGGCCTCTCAGCTTTGGCCAGGCCATGCTGTAGATGCCTTAAAGCCAATCATCTAAAACTACCCCTTGTGGGCACCTTGTGGGTGCATCTTTCATAGTTCTATTTCTCCAAAGTATCTAGTCTTTTTTGCAAGGTCATCCTCTGAAACTTTTTTCTAGCTCAATATCTCTCTAAACAATATCTGTCCTATTCCATGGCATTTCTTATCTCAAAATTTGCATATGGATGTGTACAGTGTGGACCGTCTGACAGGTCCTGAGAACTTTCTACAAATCCATTTCTCACACAGCCCCACCTTGGAGGCCATTCCCTAACCCTGCTCCAGCTGCCAGACATCTTTGCTGCCCTGTGGACCCCAAACCAGGCCCCAGTGGATAATCCACGTCCTGGATGTCCAGGTCACACAGCCCAGCCCCTTGTCCCCGTGTCAGGCTCTGGGGGTTGATTTGTGGAACATCCTTGGGGGAGGCTGCAGCTCCAGGTGGACCAGGGGGATACCAGGGACTGGGGACCCTGCTGGGCATGAACAGCTTTGGACTTCTGGGGGAAACTGTGAGGGGGGGCTGGGGCAGAGTGACCAACCCAGTGACTGTAGGCACACAGTTTGTGGTAACTGGGAGTGGAGCTGTGGCCAAGCCTCATCCCTAAGGGGCTACAACCATGCAGGACAGGTGAACAGTTTTAAAGGTAATGAGACATGGAGTGCCGAGGTGTACTGACCAACCACAAAAGGGTACAGAGGGCACACAGGTGCAATGTGTGTAAGGTGAAGGGTATAAAAGGTTGTGCTGAGGAATAATAAAGGGCTGGTGCTTGATGCCTTCTTTGGTGTCAGTTGTCCCCCCAGTTGGGACACCTGGTGATCCTGAGGTGATTCAGTCAGATGACTGCAGACTGAAAAGCAGTAAGATGGTGGAGCCAGGCAGACTAGGAGCCTGGCAACTGAGCCAGGTGGACCAAGAGCCTGGGAGCCTAAAAATCAGGAGTTTTATAGGCAGGCAGACCTGTGAGCCAGAAAGAAATGTAGGCAGACCAAAGAGCCTAGAAGCCTGGACAATGTACGAGACACCACCCCAAGAGGAAGGGTGCTGGATATGAGAAGCAGATGCTACACACTTTGCTTGTTTGATATGATAGAGTCAATGATAGCCACACAATAGCCACACTCTTAACTCGTGCTGCTGCCTGCCGCTCCCTGCAGGCATGGTGGAGCGAGCCCTGTGCTCCCTGGTGATGTTTTAGCTGCTCTATGATGTTACAGCCCATTCTCCAATGTCCCACAGCTGGTCTCTGATGTCACAGCCAACCCTGTGATGTCATAGTCTGCTCTATGATGGCTGGCCTCTGCCCTGTGACATCACAAGCCTCTCTGTGATGTCACAGAGATAGCCTATGATGCCATAATTGCTCAATGACCTCACATAACCCACTTTGTGATGCCATAGCCCACTTTGTGATGCCATAGCCCACTCTGTGACCTCATGTTGCCAGATGATAACTTGTCAACTTCAGGTGAGCTAACTCAATGCTAGTTCTGCGTTGAGAAAAACCCCAGGCCTATGGAAACCACACAATGCCCCTTGTGTGAGAAGGGGAACTGAAATTCACCAGCCTCAGTGTCCTGCCAGCTCGGCCAGCCCAACTGGAACACTGGGGTCATGAGCACCAGGGACCATCAGAGACCCCCAGGACAGAAGAATACATGGGTAAAGGGGAGGAGAAATATGTTAATGATTTTGGGGAAATGATTATCATATGTGTGTTTAGTCCAGGGCAATCAATGAATATGTATGCAAAACACAGCCTATAAACAGAAACTTTCCTGTACTCAGCATGCATGGCTGTGGGAGAAGCTATCCCCCTGTGCCACTGGCCAAATAAAGAATGCTGCATCTTCATGCTACATTGGGATTATGGAGTTTTATTATTTTGCCGAATTTTTGGTATCACTCCCACTGCCAGGGAAAGCTCTGTCTCCAGCTGTTCACAAACAGAGAAGGGCTGGTGGGAAATGTGGTGGTCGGAGGCTGCCCGGGGCACAGTCACCATAAAATAATAGAGTTTCCAATATTCTGTGGAAGAAGGAGGGGCACCAACAAAACATCTACCCTGGAATTATGGAGGGCAGACCTTGGCCTACTCAGGATGCAGATTTGGAGAATACCAAATCAGGTACTGATTTTTAAAGGGAAACAGCCTTTAAAAACAAAGGGATCCAGGAAGGATGAGCACACTTCAAGAAAGTAATCTTAAGGTGGGAGGAACAGCCTGTCCCTCTGTGCTAAAGTTGAGCCAGCTAGGAAAATTATTGTCCTGACTGGGCATGGAACTTTTGTGGGAACTAAGGGAAAAAAGTCACCATTGGACAGAAGATCAGGCATCTCAGGAAGCATTTAAGGATGTTGTTAGGTTGTGCAGAAAGAAAAGTAGAGTGGTAAAAGGTCAATTAGAGCCTAACCTGGCCACTTCCGTGAAAAATGAAAAAAATGTTTTTAAAAAACCTAATAGCAAAGGGAGGGATAAGTAGAACATCTACTCTTTATTGGAGGCAGTGGGGAATAGAGTAAGTAACATAAGGAAAAGCTAAGGTGCTTAACCCCTTCTTTGCCCCACTTTTCAACATTAGGGCAGGTTGTCCTCAGGACAAGTGTTCTCCTGAGCTGGTAGATGTGCACAGGGAGCAGAACAACCCCCCTGTAATCTAGGAGGAAACAGCTGGGGACCTGCTGAGCCACTCAGATGCTCACAGGTGTCTCTGGGAGCAGATAGGATCCATCCCAGAGGGATGAGGGAGTTGGTGGATGAGCTCCCCAAGCTGCTCTCCATCATTTACCATCAGTCTGGATCACTGAGGAGGTCCCAGAGGACTGGGGGTGCCAATGTGAGCCCATCCCCAAGAAGGGCTGGAAGGAGGATCTAGGGAACTCCATGCCTGTCAGCCTGACCTGGCTGCCCAGCAAGGTTGTGGAACAGATCAGCTTGAGTGCCATCACAGGGCACCCACAGGATGGCCGAGGGATCAGAGCCAGGCTGCATGGGTTTAGGTCCTGCCTGACCAACCTGATCTCCTTTTATGACCATGTGACCCACCTGGTGGATGCAGGAAAGGCAGTAGATGTTGTGTACCTGGAATTCAGCAAAGTCTTTGGCACCATAAGTCGCAGAATTCCCTGGAAAATGTGCATCCCATAGCTTGGACAGAGTCACCCTTCTCAGGGCTAAGAGCTGGCTGGAGGCCAGGTCCAGAGAGTGGTGGGGATGGTGCTGCATACAGTGTGTCCAGTCACCAGTGGCATCCCCCAGGAATCTGAGTTTTGCCCAGTCCTGTTTAACATCATTAATGATGATCTACATGAGGGGACTGAGTCCAGCATCAGCAAATTTGCAGATGACACCAAGCTGGGTGTGAGTGTGGATCTGCTGGAAGGTAGGAGGGCTCGGCAGAGGGACCTGGACAGGCTGGATCCAGGCCCTAAATCCAGCAAGGTCAGGTTGAACAAGACCAAGTGCTGGGTCCTGCACATAGGCCACAACAACCCCTGCAGTGCTACAGGCTGGAGACAGAGTGGCTGGACAGCAGCCAAGCAGAAAGGGACCTGGGGGCACTGATGGACAGCAGGCTGGACATGAGGCAGCAGTGTGCCCAGGTGGGCAAGAAGGCCAATGGCTCCTGGCCTGGATCAGGAATGGTGTGGCCAGCAAGAGCAGGGCAGTGATTCTTCCCGTGCACTCGGCACTGGTGAGGCCACACCTTGAGTGCTGTGTCCAGTTCTGGGCCCCAGTTTAGGAAGGCCATGGAGGGGCTGGAGCGTGTCCAGAGAAAGGCAGCAAGGCTGGTGAGGGGCCTGGAACACAAGTCCTGTGAGGAGTGGCTGAGGGAGCTGGGGTTGTTTATCCTGGAGAAGAGGAGGCTCAGGGAGACAAGGTGGTGTCAGGGCACAGGTTGGACTTGATGATCAACAAGGACTTTTCCAACCTTGCTGATCCTGTGATTCTCTGGAACCACCCCTGGAGCAGTTGCAGGATGAGCCCTGGGCCTCCTCTTGAGAAGCTCCAGCAGCCCAGGTCGCTCAGCTTCTCCTGCCAGGCCCAAAGCCCATCCTGTCAGTCCTGCAGAGCCTCTGCAGCCCCTCCTCATTGCCCAGAACAGGGAGCCCCGCAGGCAGACACAGCAGCCCAGATGTGCCCCCCTGGCCTGTGGTGCCTCTGGCAAGGGAGCAGCACGAGGCACTGCAGGAGCTTGCAGACAATTCCTGCAGCATTTGTCATGCCAGGACAGAAGACAAAGGTGACACCCAGGAAATGCTCGGGGCTGTTTGGGGGTGGCTGCCAGGCAGCCCTGGCTCTGAGCAACAGCATCTGCAGTGGGACAGGAAACTCCCAGCTCATGGGAACAAACTTTCTGTCTGACTGCAGAGGCCAGGACAAAGCTGAGTGGTTTCCCTGCCGTCCCCCAGCCCTTGTTGGCCCCAGGGGCTGATGGCATTTGTGCTCCCTCAGGTTCATGTCCCCACACCAACAGCATGGGGGTGCTCCTGCCTGCTCTGTGCAATGCAAACAGGGGCTCCTGAGCCAGTGCTGCCGTGTCTGTGCCTGCAAGGATGGGGCAGCTGTGTGAGCTGGGGGAGAGGCCAGGGCTGCAGAGGGGGGATGTTGTTGGCAGCTCCATGAGGACACTCTGGGACACTGCCCTGGGCTGTCCAGCACACTGGGGATGGATCAGCCCTGACCTACTGCTTATTCCTGTCTCCCTAGGGCCCTTGCAGAGCACCAGCCATGCTGTTTGTCCCCAACCACTGGGAGCACAGCTCCTCAACAACAGAGTTGAGGCCACTGCAAATTTTGAGAAAAACAAAGTGAGAAATGGTACAAACCATCCTATTTCTTTATGGACAATATTAAAATAATAAAACAAAGTAAAACAACCTCCAAAATAAAACCAACAAGATGTATCAAACATGACTTTCATTACAATTGATTTGCAGAAGTTTCCCAGCAGTTTAGCATTTCTGAAATCGTCCAGTCATCAATGTCCACACTGCATTCTTGAGCTCCTGGTTCCTCAGGCTGTAGATCAGGGGGTTCAGAGCTTGAGGCACCAGCGAGTAAAGAACTGACACTCCCAGATCCAGGAATGGGGAGGACATGGAGAGGGGCTTCAGGTGAGCAAACATGATAGTGCTGAGGAACAGGGAGACCACGGCCAGGTGAGGGAGGCAGGTGGAAAAGGCTTTTTGCCGTCCCTGCTTAGAGGGAATCCTCAGCACAACCCTGAAGATCTGCACATAGGAGAAAACAATGAATACAAAACAACCAAAAGCTAAACAGGCATTAACAGCAAGTAGCCCAAGTTCCCTTAAGCTGGAGTGTGAGCAGGAGAGCTTGAGAATGTGTGGGATTTCACAGAAGAACTGGCCCAGAGCATTGCCATGGCACAGGGGCAGGGAAAATGTATTGGCTGTGTGCAGCAGAGCATTGAGAAAGCCACTGGCCCAGGCAGCTGCTGCCATGTGGGCACAAGCTCTGCTGCCCAGGAGGGTCCCGTAGTGCAGGGGTTTGCAGATGGACACGTAGCGGTCGTAGCACATGACGGTCAGGAGGGAAACTTCTGTTGAAATGAAAAAGGCAAACAGAAATAGCTGTGCAGCACATCCATTGTAGGAGATGTTCCTGGTGTCCCACAGGGAATTGTGCATGGCTTTGGGGACAGTGGTGCAGATGGAGCCCAGGTCAGTGAGGGCCAGGTTGAGCAGGAAGAAAAACATGGGGGTGTGCAGGTGCTGGCCGCAGGCTATGGCACTGATGATGAGGCCATTGCCCAGGAGGGCAGCCAGGGAGATGCCCAGCAAGAGGCAGAAGTGCAGGAGCTGCAGCTGCCGCGTGTCTGCCAATGCCAGCAGGAGGAAGTGGCTGATGGAGCTGCTGTTGGACATTTGCTGTGTCTGGCCATGGGAGCTGTTCATAGATGAAAATCAGTGACAGGTTAGGAGAAATTTCCTCCAGCAATTTCAAAGCCTTTTCCCACAATCCCTTCTCCTGTAACACGCTGACACCCTTTTGACTTCTTGGAGATTTTCCTTCTGCTCCAAGTGGGTAGCCCCGGTTTGTGCTGCCTGGGTGGTACTTCATGTTCAGGGTTTTTATAATTCAGCATGCTGTGCAGATGTAGGAGGGGGACAGGGAACTGTCCTAATGTTCCTCTTTGAAACCCTCTTAACACAGAAGGACCTGTCAGCATGTGCACTCCTACTGGCAGTGAACAGGAATGGTAAAGTCTGTTTACATGTACTAGTGCTACTTACAGCTTTTCTTCATCTCCCCTGCTGACTATTTTGGCATGTCAGAAACTCTCAGCATTTCTGCTGCCCTTGGGGAGAATATTGAGTTCTCTGAGGCAGAGTGGTGAGTGGAGAGTGAGGGGAAGAGGTCTGTCACCCTGTCCTGCTCCAGGATTCTCTGAGCTTTCACCTTTCCCAGACCGAGGATGATCATCCTCCCGTGTTTCCTTTACAAACCATCCCCACACTGCTGAGAGCAGATGGGTCCCCCACAGTCCACCAAATGTCCATCCCTTTCTCAAGGTTTCATACCCACATTTGTACCCAGGGACACATGGGGCTCATTTCTCCACCCCAACAGCATTTTCTCATCATAGATTTTCTGTGTCTCACCCTGTGGCTTTCAGATAACACAGAGATGCTACAGGACAGGTTTGTATCCTGGAGGGAAGCTCAAAGCTTGGAAGGAAATCTCAGGGAAACTTCCAGGTATCCTAATGATGGCATTGGATTAAGGGAGATGCAGCTCCTTCCCTGGCTGCACTGACAGCATTGACCAGAGCTGGGCACTGGGGACAGTGTCACCCTGAGCCAGCTGTGCCCCCTGCCAGAGCCCCCAGGGCCGGGCAACTGCTCCCAGCCCTGTGCTCTGCAGAGGGAACTGGGCCCAGGGCTGCAGAGCTGCCCCACGGCTCTGCTGCAGCTCTGCCTGCACAGGAGGGGCTGCACGCCTTGGAGCCCGGGCCCTGAGGGCAGAGGCTTGGCTGGGGGCACAGGAGGGAGGGGCTGCACTGGAGGGGATTTTGTGCACATCTTTAAACGCTCCCTGCCACAGCATTTCTGGGTTTTGTTTCCTCTCATTCCCTGATGTTCTCTCTGCTTTCTGGAGATTTTCCTCCTGCAGGTGTTTCCCTGTGCCTGAGCTCTCCCTGCCAGCACTCACAGACCCCAAATCTCTGCACTCTCCTTGGCCCTACAGAACCCTGCCTGTTTGCAGGGCACTGGCTGAGGGGAGGTTCTGTTTGCAGATGGGAGAAAGGACAGCTCAGACTGAGCCTGATGGGTCCAGCAAAGGGGATGCTGATGCTTTCCATGGGAAGAGGAGTGGCTAAAAACCACTTCAAAAAACTCCTGTAGACTTACAGAGTGCCCAAAGCTACAATCCAGGTCTCTCAGATACTTGTCAAAATTAGTAAATATATCATATTTTATCCTTTCCATTGCACAGGAGAAAGAAGTTGGAAATAATCTCAGGAAATTTCCTTGTCTTTCTAAAAATCATTACCTTTAAAATATTCTGGAAATTATCTGACGCTCTCAGCTTGTCCTCATCTACACCAGAGATACTCTGAGTTGTACTTACAGAACCTGTTGTCAGTGGGATGTTCCAGCTTTAGGAGATCACTGAAGGAGCTGCAGCTGCCTTGTCCTGCAGCCAGAGGTTCCTGTGCCAAGGGCTGGGAGTGATTCTCCTCCAGTCACATTTCAGCATCTTCCCAGCCCTGACTGATTGAAGCTCTCTGTGCCTCTGTGCTGGGCCCTGCGTGGCTGCAGGCAGTGACCCAGCCCTGCTGGGCTGGGAAAGGAGCTGCTCCTCAGGAGAAATGTCTTTTTGAAGCTTTTCTTGGTTTGCCATGAGCTGCCTCTGTGCCAGGAGCCCGGCTCAGCTCAGCAGCACAGACACAGCACAAGGACTTTAATGAGCCTCTTGGGGATTTTGTGTTGTTTACATCAGACTCAGTCCCTGAGAGAGTGTTCAGAAAACTTCTCAAGAACTCAAAATTAAATTTGAAACACTGAAGTTTCTTGAAGTTTGAATGGGTCCCAATGAGGGACACAACTGAGAAAGTGTCCCCAGATTCCAGGTAGAGCAGAACACTGGAGGCAGTGATGACAGCTGGGGACAAACAAGGCAAAGGTGTCTCTGGTGCTGAGCCAAGCTGGATGTGTTTCAGGAGTGCAAAGGGCCAAGGCCTGAGCCCCAGCCCCTGGCCAGGCAGATCCTGTCCCTCCCTCCTTGCTCAGGGCTCTTCCCAGGATGGGCACTGGCATGTGGGGATGTGCAATGGCAAGGGCAGGAGCATGGGGCGGCCCCTGCCAGGCTGCTGAGCAGGGACAAGGAGGCAATGAGGCCCCAGGCCTGCAAGGGTCACTTGTCTCCTGCTCCTGCCTCAGGCCCAGGCCCAGCAGCCATGGCCAAAGTGCTGCAGGAGTTGGCTCTGTCAGGGCCTTGCAGCTGCTGCACATGCCTGTGCCCTGTGCAGCCCAGGCTGTCCTACGGTGTCCCTGCCCTGCGCCTCTGTCCCTGCAGGCTGTCGGCATCCCCCGGCTGCCCCACCTGGCTGGCCCCTTCCTTTGCTGACAGCTCTGCCTCCTGCCCGCCTCTGCCTGCCCACACAAAGCCTTGGGCTGATACCAAAAGGGTTCATTCCATTTTTACTCTGCCTGTGAACTTTCAGCACAGGAACAAAGCATGCAGAGGCTGCTATCCCAGCAAGGATGGTTGGAAGAGAAGAAGAAGACATCTGGCGCAAGGGTACAGGGATAGAGAAAACAAGAAGTGAATCTGGGAGTTTGGGGTGGGTTTTAGGGGTATGGGTAAATTGTAATTCACATTTAGTGACTGTATAGAAGGAACATGCTGCAAGAACTACACATCTATGTAAGTTTAGGAATTATTTCATGTTGGACCTCAGACCAGAAAAATTATGCCCTCTTAAATACCTAATTAGACTTAAGGAGCCTTATTCTGGTATTTTGGGCATCTGGTGACAGTGGGATCTTACAGAACCAAGGAGTGTCTTTGTTTGGAAAGACAGTTGCCTGCTAAAGGGAGAATGCAAACCCTCCCCACCCCTCTGAATTGCTATGAGTTTTAAATTTAGGGGCTCTCAGGCAAACACATGGGAGCAGGAAATAACAGTTCTTTAATAGGGAAAGGAAAAAAAATTATAAAATACAACAATGCAATACATTAAAACAACACTGACAGACTCAGAACACAACCTGACACCCTGTTGGTCAGGTTGTTGGTAGCAGTCCAGTTGGAAAAGGGGCTGCAGTCCTCTTGAAATGTCAGGCGTGGTTCTGTTGGAGCAGGGGAGTCCTGTAGGAAAGGGGGGTATTCTTCCTCTGCAGATCCGTGGAAGTAGAAGCAGCTGCTGTTCCTCTGGGGAGTCCACTGGAGAAAAGCTGTATTGGTGTGTCAGAACCTTGCAGGTTATATTTGGTTAGGAATGCTTGGCTCCTCCCACTCTCCCTCTCCATCCCATCTCACAATGGGATGTTATAGTTCTTATCAGTCATGTGGTGACATTCAATAGCTTCTTATCAGCAGATGTTCCCTGCTGAGGGACCTTGATTATGATCACTCAGGAAGAGAGATAAGGAGAATTGCCCACTTGACAAAAGACAACTGCCATACAGATGGCAATAGAATACATCTTGCCTTTCAATCTGGAACAAGGAGTCACCTGTGACACTGTGGAACCTCATGGAACAAAGGGTCCATTGCGATGCAGTGGAACCCCATGGAACCAAAAGTCCATTGTATCAGAGCAAGGCCTCGTGGAACCAAGGAGAGCATTGCTGACAGTGTGGAAGCTCATGGAGCCATGGGGTCATTGTGACAGTGTGGGGCTGCATGGAACCAATGGTCCATTGTGACACTGCAGAACCTTCTGGAATTAAGGGGATCATCTTATGCTCTGGAACCTCATGGAACAAAGGATCCATGGTGACACTGCAGTGCTCAGACCATTGTTGACAGTGTGAAAGCTCCTCGACCCAAAAGTCCATTGTGACACAGCAAGGCCTCCTGGAACCAAGGGTCCCTTGTGGCTCTGTAGGGCTTCCCAGAACCAAGGAGACCATTTGGACACTGTGGGGCCTCATGGAACCACCTGCCACTGTGACAGAGCGGGGCCACATGGAGCCAAGGGGCCACTGAGACACTGAGGAACCTCATGGAACCAAAGGTCCATTGTTCCACTTTGGGGTCCTGTGGAACCAATGGGACCATGGTGACACCGTGGTGCTCCATGGAACCAAGGGGCCATTCTGGTTCTGCTTTGCCTCATGGAGCCAAGGGGCCACTGAGACACTGCAGGGCCTGGTGGAACTAAGGGAGCCTTGTGACACTGTGGGGCCCTTGGAACCAAGGGTGCATTGGGACATTGCAGGGCCTCATGGAACCATGGAGACCATTATGACACATGTGGCCTCATGAAACCAAGGGCACGGTAGTGACACAGTGGGGCTCTGAGGGACCAAGGGGCCATTCTTATAGTGCAAAACAAAGGAGACCATTGTGACACAATGGTGCATCACAGAACCACAGGTCCATTGGGACACAGCATGGCTGCGTGAAACCATGGAGGCCATTTTTACTCTTTGAGGCCTTGTGAAACAAAAGGGCCATTGTGGCACTTTGTGTCCCCATGGAACCAAGGACTTCATTGTGACACTATGAGGCTTTGTTGGGCCAAAGGGCAGTTGTGACACTGTGTGGTACCATGGAACCAAGGGACCACTGTGACACTACAGGGCCCCATGGAGTTAAGGACTCATGGGATAGTGTGGGACTCATGGAACCAAAGGTCCATTGTGACATTGTGGGGCCTCATGGAACTAAGGAGGGACAATTGTGACGCAATGGGGCCTAAAGGAAGCAAGGGGCCTGTGTGACACAGCTGGGCCTCATGCAGCCAGGGCGCCACTGTGATCTTGAGGACCCCAAAAGAACCCAAGGGCCATTTTGACACTCTGCTGCTGTGGAGACCCTGAGAGGCATTACTTCTGTCAGCCGACACAAGAAGCTTCCCTCAGAAGCTGTTTGACCCCATTGGCTCCTTCCCCTTGTTCTATGTCCCTCCAGCCACTCCCTCCTCATTCGCCCATTGGCCCCCATCTTTGTACTGCCCCAACGCCACTGATCCCCCCTACCACTAGAGATAAAGAAACCTGGACTCTCCCCAGGAGTCCTGCCTTGTGACCCCGAACATCTCACCTCACGGCTGAATTAAACATCTGTGGATACCATGCAAAGGCCCTTTTTGCTTTCCTACCCTGGGCTTTATTAGCAGTTATCCAGGCTGCAGCAATGGTCCATTACAGCAGTGTGGACCCAAGGACACCATGGTGACACTATGGGACCTCATGGATCCAAGGGGCCATTGTGACACTGAAGAACTTCATGGAACCCAGGGTCCATTGTGACACTGCAAGACCTCATTGGAACAGAGGAACCATTGCTGACAGTACAGAAACTCATGGAACCAAGGGGCCATGGTGACACAGCAGTGCCACATGGAACCCAGGAGAGCAGTGATATTAAGGGACCTCATGGAACCAGGGTCCATTATGACACTGCAGAACCAAGGAGACCATTGTTGGTGCTATGGAAGCTCAGGGAACCAAGCAGCCATTGTGACACTCCAGGGCCTTGTTGAACCAGGCAGACCATTGTGACACCACAGATCCTCATGGCACTAAGGGTTTATTGCGACACAGCAGGGGCCCGTGGAGCCAATTGTCCATTGTGACAATGTGGATCCGAGGAGACCATGGTGACACCATGGAAGCTCATGGAACCATGGGTCCATTGTGACACAGCAAGGCCTCATGGAACCAAGGAGACCACTGTGACATCATGGAACCTTGTGGAACCAAGGGTCCATTGTCACAGTCCAGAACCAAGGAGACCCTTGTGACAGTACAGAACCTCACGGGACCAAGATTGCATTGTTATACAGTGGGGCTTCATGGAACCAAGGAACCACTGTGACACAGCAGGACCACATGGAACCAATGGTCCATAGAGATACTGCGGATCCAAGGAGACCATGGTGATGCTGTGGAACCTTGTGGAACCAAGGAACCACTGTGACACTGTGGGGCTCCATGGAAACAAATATTCATGGTGACACAGCGGGGCTCTTTGTGACCAATTGTCCATTGTGACGCTGCAGATCCAAGAGACCAGGGTGACACTCTGGCAGTTCATGGAAGCAAGGGGCTGTTGTGACACACCAAGGCCTCGTGGAACCAAGGAGAGCATTGTGGCAGTGCAGAACCAAGGAGGCCATTTTGACAGTACAGAACCCTGTGGAACCAAGGGTCCATTGTTATACCGCAGGGCCTCATGGAACCAAGGGACCGTTGTGAAACTGTGGGGAATAATGGAGTCAAGGACAACACTGATACTGAAATCCTCTGGATAGAAACTTTTGAACACAGTTCTGAGTACTTTAAAACAGGTCTTCTTTATTACAGCATGGTGGTCACTTGGGCCAATCCTTCCTCCATTTTAGCGCACTGAGCATCAGATGAACAGAGTTTTTATCACACACATTGATTATGTATTCATTAGTTTAACCCACTTACTTAGAATTTATTCGACATACTTGCACCCCTTATCACAAATCCTTTTATCGTTCTTTGGGGTTTGTCTTCAACATCCGTTGTCCTTTTTATGGTGGCTGTTCCTTAACCCCTCCTTTTGAGTAAAGGCAATATTATTGTTTTGCATAACGTCTCTTTTGTCAGCGCCTTGCAGAGCTGAGCTGGCATCCTGCTTGCATTTTGTGTGACTTGTGTTTGCCGGAGGTACAACCTTAATCAGTTTCTCCAAGGCTGTGCTGTTCTGTTCTCATGTCCTTGACAAGAGTAAATGTTGTTCTGTTCTCCTGTCCTTGTCTCAGTGCTCACCCCACATGAGGCGTTGTCCTGGTTTAGGGCAAATTTGGGAGAGAATCCCCAAAAGAGGCCCCTCCAGAAAGCAAACCCACACGGCCCCTCCCCCTAACCAGTTCGGGAAGAATTCCTCGGAGACAAGTGGAAAGAACCTGTTTATTTAACAGGCTCAGCACCCCCCATCACACAAAATGAACAATACTGGATGACACCACTCTTTCAGCCCTTTGAAAAAGATGACAAATTCAGAAAGTCTCTCCTGGGTGTGGTCGCTCTGTTATCAGTCCCTCTGGTGCTGGGGCAGCTGCTGCAGCCACAAGGTGCAAACTCTCGGTGTTCCCAGGTCCCAGTCCGGAGTAGGTTCGAGTAGGCCCAAACAGGAAAGGAGAAACAGTCCACGAAGAAATGTGGACTATTCAGCTAAACTAACTAAGGAGAAGAAGCAAAAAGCAAGAGCAAGCAGAAGCAAAGCAGAAGCAAGAGTAAAGCAAAAAGCCAAGCAAAAGCAGAAGCAGCACTATGTACCGTACTGTCTGTACGTCCTGCTGGCCGTGGGAAAACAGCTGATAAGAAGCCAAAACAAAACATTCACTCTTGATAGCCAGTCTTGAAGGCACAGAACCTAATATCCAGCATAAACAGCACACACGCGTGGGGATACAAGCATTCTAACGTCACCCTGGCGTGTTTCCTCTGCTGGTAGTTGGTTGTATGGTGGAGCTTCTTCAGCCTGTGTCACTTGTTCCTGCTCCTCTTTGTCAGTGAGACCAAAGTTTTCACCTTCCGGCCAGTTTGTAATTATCTCCAAAATCCCTGGGCCGTTCAGGTTTCCAGTACGGGCATGCTGTGTGATGAGAGCAATCCACTTGCTCCATGTGGTGTCAGTGGCGTGGTGGGTAGTGGGAACTTTTCCTTTAAACATCCACCCTAGCACCAGTAGTCAGGCTGCCAGGAGGAGTTTTGGCACAGTGCTTCTGTGCCAATCACCTCTGAAGCGTCTTGGACTCCTTCACAGGTGGCCAAGATTTCCTTCTCTGTGGGAGTGTAGCTGTCTTCGGACCCTCTGTAACTTCAGCTCCAGAATCCCAGTGCTTGGCCTCGAGTCTCCCCAGGCACCTTCTGCTAAAGGCTCCAGGACAGACCATGGTTCCTGGCTGCAGAGTAGAGCACATTCTTCACCTCTGGTCCCATCCTCACTGGGCCAAGGGCTACTGCATGAGTGATCTCCTGCTTGACCTGGGCAAAGGCTTGTTATTGTTCAGGGCCCCAGTGGAAATTGTTCTTCTTACGGGTGACCAAGTAGAGAGGGCTCACAATCTAGCTGTACTCGGGAATGTGCATTCTCCAAAATCCTATGGAGCCTAGGAAAGCTTGTGTTTCCTTCTTGCTGGTCGGTGGAGACATTGCTGTGATCTTACTGATGACCTCAGTGGGAATCTGAGACCATCCATCATGCCACTTTACCCCAGGAACTGGATCTCTCGGGCAAGTCCTTTGACTTGGCTCTTCTTGATGGTGAAGCCAGCTTCCAGCAGACTCTGGATGATTTTCTCTCCTTTCTCAAACACTTCCATTGCCATGTCCCTGCACACAATGATGTCCTTGATGTACTGCAGATGTTCTGGAGCTTCACCCTTTTCCAGTGCAGCCTGGATCAGTCCATGGCAGATGGTGGGGCTGTGCTTCCACCCCTGGGGCAGTCAGTTCCAGGTGTACTGCACTCCCCTCCAGGTGAAAGCAAACTGAGGCCTGCATTCTGCTGCCAGAGGAATGGAGAAAAATGCATTGGCAATGTCAATAGTGGCAAAGCACTTTGCTGCCTTGGACTCCAGCTCGTACTGGAGTTCCAGCATGTCTGGCACAGCAGCGCTCAGCGGTAGAGTCACTTCATTCAAGCTGTGATAGAGCACAGTCAATCTCTATTCTCCTTCAGACTTGCACACAGGCCAGTGAGGCTGTGGGGGGTTGAGTGGGTTTTGCTGACCAGCCCTTGGCTCTCCAGATTACGAGTCATTTTGTGGATGGGGATAACGGCATCTCAATTTGTTCAATACTACCAGCGGTGCACAGTCGAAGTGGCAATTGGTACTCGTTGTTCTTCCACCCTCAGGAGTCCTACTGCAGATGGGTTTTCTGATAGTCCAGGAGAGGTGTTAAACTGCTTCATGTCCTCTGCCTATATAGCAGCTATGCCAAAAGCCCCCCTGAGTCCCTTTGGGTCTTTGTAAGGCTGTTCCACAGGAAGTCTATGCCCAGAATACACGGGGCCTCTGGGCCAGTCACAATAGGATGTTTCTGCTGCTCCTTCCCAGTCAGGATCACCTGGGCTCCTAACAGGGTCAATTGCTCTGATCCCCCCATCACCCCAGCAATGGAAACAGGTTGTGCCCCCACATCTCCCAATGCCATTAGGGTACACTGCACACCAGTATCAACTAAGGCATCGTATTTTTGTGGCTCTGATGTGCAAGGCCATCAGATCCACACTGTCCAGAAGATCTGGTTTTTCTGTGCCTCTTCCTGGCTAGAGTCAGTGCCCTCCTAGCCCTGGTTATTATTTCTTTCCTGGGCATATGCAGTAGAGGTTCCTTCAAAGGGATCTGACAGATCATACCCAGCAGCTTGGTCATGGGAGGTTGAGGCTGCCTTCCCTTTAGTGGAACTCCCTCGGTTGGTGTTTCCCTCCTTGAGCTCATGCACCCGTGCTGCCAGGACTGAAGTGGGTTTCCATCCCACCTTCCCATGTCTGCCCCATGGTCACGCAGGAAGAACCACAGGTCAGCCCTTGGGGTGTAACCTCTCTCTCTAGCTGGGGGACGCTGGGCTCTGACTTTGGGGCCTGTGACTGGCACAGGTGCTGCACTGATCTTCCTCTCCTCCTCCTTCATCTCCCTCATCTCCTCTTTGATCAGGTCCTTGATCACAGCAGAGACTTGAGCCTGCATTGGGCCATTGATCATACTCTCACAATTTCTAAGCTTGTTGGTGACAGAACCCACTGTCTCTCGGTTGTTATCAGCATTAATCATTGCAATGAAGGTGGTGTATTGGGATGGCCCCAGATTTGCCAGACTCCACAGCATTTGCCCTGTGCACCTGAGCTCATCAGTGTCATTATCATGCTGTCCATCCCTCCCAAAGAGTACCTCCAATACTGCCACATTTATCAGCTGTTGGATCCTTTCCTCCAGGGTCTTCCAGCACATTCTGTGGTGGTGCTCCTGCATTCTCTCCCTGTGGACAAACCTATCTCTGACAGTCATTAAAAGCTGCTCTCAGAGGGAAAGGGACCATGACTCTTACAAATACCTGATTCACACCTGAGACCTGGGTCAATAGTTCCAAATTCCTTGCCTCACCACCATCCAGTTGCACTCCTGTACCCATAAGGTCCCAGACCCGAATTAACCAGGTTGTATAAGCCTCATGTCCCCATCATACAATGTCTTTGTGCAGTTCACCCACAGGGACTTTCGTACATCAGGGACTCAGTGATGATCTCAACCATTGGTTCTCCTTTGGGTTGTGAGGGCCCTCCTTTCATGTCCTTGTCTAGATGCTCTGATTTCATCTTAGGTCTCCTTGTTTCCACAGGGGTGACTGCTGCTGGCTGTGACTGCCTTTGCAGTTCAGCTGGAACCTGGACGGTTGTAACATCTGTGGGCTCCACTGCTGCACCATCAGACTCTCTTTCTTTGAGGCTGGGCGAGGGTTTCTCAACACATGGGGAAATGTACTCCTTCAGCATCTGGCCCATCTCTTTCACCAGAACCCCCACCCAATCTGGGTGGTTCGTTTCTGAGGTGGGCTGTGGGGCAGGGTCAATCTCGGGGGCAGCAGCATCCCTTGTCTCTGGGGTAGGTGTCAGTGTGGTTATCCACGTTAAACTTCCCTTATCTCTGAATGCTAAATAGAACAGGCTTACCAGCAACACCAGCAACTGTATATTATTAGCATTTTGAGTTGATCTGGACCCTTTGAAAATTTGTGGGGCAAACTCAAAGAGCTGTGTGAAGGGTTGGGAGAAAATTTCCCCCAGTGTCATTTCCTCAGCAAGTACCATTATTAAAGAAACCCCAAACCCACACAGTGTGTGATAGCTCTGAATTCATGTGCCTGCCTTCCAAAGGAAGTTAAAGATCCATGAATTCCTCACCTCATTAAGCCATAAAGCAAACTGGATAATAGCCACAGCAGCCCTATTTATGGTTAGCCTGTGTTTCCAGGGATGGCCAGGGTGCTCCTGATGGGGCAGAAGGAAGAGCTCCAGGCCATCCCTGAGGGTGAGTGAGCGCAGCGGGCTGTCAGCGGGGACTGGCTGGGGAGCTGCAATCCCTGCCCAAGCTGCGGTGGGCTTCACTCCTTGTGGGGATGAGGGGTGGCGTGGGCAGAGCACACAGAGATTTCAGGGACATAGGTGAGGGGATTCATGGCCAGCACCTTGCAGCTGATCCCCGTGGCCCCTCCTGTCTTGTGGCCATGGCAAGAGCTGGGTGGCATGGCCCTGGCAGGAAGGTCTCCTTGGACTCCTGCACATCCAGGTTCTGACTGTGGCTCTGCTCCTCTCTCTTCCAGCCCTTCAAGGCCTGAGTGAAGACAACAGCCCCTCTCACATAAGCACATTTATACAGATGATGTTTGAGGGAAGAGCTGCAGAACTACTTTCATCTGCTGGCTCAGAAGAACCAGTATCTCTTGAAGACCTCCAGATCCCTTGGAAGGTGAGACCACCTGGAGACCAGAGGAGACCAGCTGGAGCTCCAGGGCATAGCTGATCATTGGCACAGTTGAACTTGTGGGAATCTCCCATAGCTCCTTCCTTCTCCCTCCCTGTTGACAGCTTCCTGCCTCCAGCCCTCAGACCCTGCCCATCCCCTTTCTTCCCTCCCAGCTCATCCCTTTGCTTCACCTTCCATTAATGGACAGTTTGGCTTCTTCGCTTTACCTGCATCTCTCTGGAGCTAGAGCGATGCAAATCCTGAGCCCTGGGACACACAGGCCCCTCCTGCCATTCTCTTCCATGCTGTGTTTTTTGCACAGTCACAGAGGAACAAGGGCAGATAAGGCTGGAAAGGTCCCTGTGCTGGAGGTCCAGTTCCACAACACTGTGGAGTTACAGATCTTGCTGTGCACCCTGGAGCCCCTGGACTTTGGAAGAGCCAACCTGAGGATGCTCTGAACCCAGCGGTGAGGGACTCCATGGCAAACATCCACAGAGGGCAAAGAGCTTGGAATGCTGGAGGGTTTCAAGACCAGCTTCCTGAAAGCACAGCAGTGCTCCATCCCTGCACAGGATCAGGAAGAGGGCAGAACCAGAGACCATCTGGGCTTAACAGAGAGCTTTGGGTGTGCCTAAGAGCAAATGAAGCAGCTGCACAGTGCCTGAGGCTCAGATACACCACCGTGCCAGTGCCTGGAGCGCTGTCAGGCAGTGCTGGGATCCCGGGTATGGTTCTGGTCCCCACAAGTGAGGAATGGCAGCCCCAGGCTCAGACCCAGTCAGAAAGCCAACCAAGTGAGACCACAGGTGTAGCGGACACTGAGATGGCTAGGGCCCTGTTGAGGATGTAAGCCTGAGATAAGCAATTGCTGAGTCAGAATAGCTAAGCCTGGAGTCCTCACTTAGGTCCTCTGGCCTAGCTTATCTCTCTGTGACCCTATAGGCTAATTTCCCTAACCCTTACAATTGGTCAGTTTTCAATCCCTCCTAACCCTATATAAGTAGCCATCCTGGCCCATTCTGGTAGAAGAGCTGCTCGTCAGAACCCTTTGCGAACTCCCTGCAAATTAACCATCATGGAATCTCTGAGGCTGCCTTCTCCTCTCTCTCCGTCTGCTCTGTGGATGCCACTGAGGCCAGCATCTTAGCAAGCAAAGAGCTGAAATTATAAAAGAGCTGAAAATCACTAAGAGCTGATAATCACTGAGCTCGCTAAGGTGTCAGGCTAAAGGGCACTTACGGCTTGGACACTCGGCCTGCTGAAGGCTGAGCTGCCCGGCCTGAGACTGCTCGCCTGAAGGAACCCTGGACCCGTCTCGCTATCCGGCTAGAAGAGGCCCAGTGGCGGTACACATTTGGCGCACCGAGCAGAGTGGAAGAAATTTCACAGATTGAGCAGCGCTTCTCTTTGAGAAACAGTTACTGCCGCCCGGTTATGCGCATTCCTGAAGACCGGCTTCTGCGTTCTAGAAATCGCTCTTAGGGACGGCTGCTGCGACCCTCACCAAAACATCTGAACAACCTGTTCCAAGGAGACAGCCGAAGCAGATGCCTCCCAGTATGCATTCTTTTGATATGTAAGCCTTTAGCGCGCGCTTAAGATTTTCTCTGATTTTTTTAGTTTTTTTTTTCTTTTTTTTCTCGTTTTAGCTGCTGGGAGGGTGAAATAGTTAGCATGGGATCTAAACTTTCTACCTTAAAGCGATCCCCCATTGAGAGAGATTTATATTTACTAATCCTAGAAATCTTATCTTCTAACAATGTCTCTTTATCAACCGGAAACCATAGTAAAGGCAGGATTTTTGATCCGTGAGGACAAAATACAGTATACCGATCCATGGACCTACCTTGGAATCCAAATCCAGGAAAGGAGTATCGTACCCCAGCAGCTCATCATCCGAGACAACCCAAAAACCCTGAGGGACTTACACAGCCTATGTGGATCTATCAACTGGGTTCATCCTTTGTTAGGTTTAACCACAGAGGACCTTGCTCCACTGTTCAACCTTCTACGAGGTAACAAAAACCTGGACTCTACATGCAGCCTCACATCAGAAGCTCGAGGTTCTATCACTAAGGTCCAGGAAGCTCTGTCTTCACGCAAAGCTCATCGCTTTGAGCCCAGTCTACCTTTCAAGTTTGTCATCTTGGGAAAAGCATCTTGATTTCATGGACTGATTTTTCAATGGGACAATCAACTTCAAGACCCTTTGTTGATCCTGGAATGGATTTTTACAAGTAACCAACCTACAAAGACAATTACCACCTTCCAGGAAATCATGGCACATTTAATAAAAAAGGCTAGAACTCGACTCCGCTCGCTTGCAGGGTGTGACTTCACATGCATTTACTTGCCAATAACCATTGAGGACCTGGAGAATTTGCTCCAGACCAATGAAAATCTCCAGTTTGCCCTAGATAGTTATTCAGGTGAAATTTTGGTTCAGTTGCCAAAACACAAACTTTTTAATCCGGGTGAAGCCTTTCATCTGAACCCAAAAGTAATCCAAAGTAGGAATCCTCTGAAAGCTCTAACCATCTTTACAGATGGCTCAGGGTCATCCCACAAGTCTGTAATGACATGGATGGACCCTCAAACACAAAAATGGGAATCTGACATACAAATAGTGGAGGGATCTCCACAAACTGCAGAGTTAGCAGCTGTTGTCAGAACTTTTGAAAGATTCAAAAACGAACCTTTTAATCTGGTCACAGATTCAGCCTATTTTGCGGGCATAGCTATGAGAGCAGAACATGCTCTTCTCAAAGAGGTTTCCAATCCAAAGTTGTACCAATTGATGTCTAGATTAATATACCTGATTTCCCACAGAAAGCAACATTACCATATAATGCATGTGAGATCGCATACTGACCTCCCAGGTTTCATTGCAGAAGGGAATAGGAAAGCTGATGCACTAGCCATGGCAGTACAAACTGCTAATGTTCCTAACATCTTTGCCCAGGCAAAATTGTCACATGCATTTTTCCATCAAAATATACTGCCCTTGTCAGAATGTTCAAAATTTCAAAAGAGCAAGCAAAAGCTATTGTTGCTACCTGTCCAAACTGTCAAAGCTATCAGGTACCATCTATGGGGATGGGAGTCAATCCCCGAGGTCTAAACAGCTGCCAGCTGTGGCAGACAGATGTGACTCACTTCACACCTTTTGGAAGGCCAAAATACGTGCATGTATCGGTCGACACATTTTCAGGAGCTGTATTTGCATCATCGCATACAGGAGAAACTGCATGGGACAGAATAAAACATTTCCTCCTTGCTTTTGCCACCCTAGGAGTACCAAAGGAGATCAAAACAGGTAGTGGACCTGCCTATACCTCTCGTAAGTTAAGAGACTTTTTCAGTGAATGGGGAATAGAACACAAGACAGGCATACCAGTGAACCCCACAGGACAATCCGTCGTGGAAAGGACACATCAAACCCTCAAAAGAGTTCTCAATCAACAGAACTTAGACATGAGTATCAAATCTCCAGTTGAAAGACTTTGCAAGGCTCTCTATGTTATTAACTTCCTGAACTGTACAGCATCAGAGCCTGATCCACCAGTATTTCGCCATTTTGCTAATACCACACAAGCAAAGCTCATGAGAAACCACCTGTGCTCATGAAGGACCCCAAAACACATCAAATTTCTGGACCTTTCAACTAATTACCTGGGGTCGAGGATATGCATGCATGTACTACTACCATCTGGCCCAAGATGGTACCCAGGGAAAAACATAAAAGCGTACCTAGGCACTGTAGATACAGAGAAAGATGACAAGAATTCTCCTGAGTCAAACATAGAACCTCCCAAAAACCAAACCAGTTCCGCTTGGAGATGAAGACGTTGCCAAGTACCCACAAACAGAAGACCAGACCGTCCCGTCACACGACAGCAGACAAAACAGAAAGCTGTATAACATTCTGCTGCGTCAAAACTTAGATAGCCTGAACTTGAAAATATTCTCTGAACTATACATTGTTGCCTTTTTTCTACCTCAAAAAACCCTGTTATTCCCTTTCCCTAACCCTTTTTCAAAGCCCCTAACCTCATCCCTCTCCCTTAGCTTAGAAAAAAAAAAAGGGGGGGAAGGAACGGAAGGAAGTAACAGAGAAAAGAACAAAAGTAATAAACCCTCCTCTCCCACCATAAGATAACAAATTTTGCTTATATTCCCTATCAGAAGCCCCATTCCTGTCCAAAGATGAAAAATATCTCAGTTGGTGCTGCTCTCTCTGCTGCCTGGATGTTCTTCACCGTACTGTGTGCCTTTGGCTGGATTAGCCCTCAGCCTAGCCATAATGTTTGGGTAACCTTAGCAAAGACATTAAAACAGGATAACCTGTGTCTATCCATGGGAAGCATTGATAACCCACTTTCCACATGTCTAGTAGGAATTCCCTTCGTAGCAGATGATTGGCCTGTCTATAACTTAGAGCTCCTCCGCACCACAGGTAAGAGACCCAACTTGATAGATACGTGGGACGAGTGGACAAAAATGCTGCCCAACGCTCTAGAGGAACCCCAAGAATTGGCTCTGTTGGAGTCCTCCAGGGTGGTATACTGTGTCAAATTTTACTTTAGACGCCCAAAAAACAATTGGCCAGAAATTGACTAGACAAAAAACACATATAGAAAAGACATATCACCAATTAACAAAGCCTATAACTATCCCGATTGGTGTAATTACACTGTTCGTGTGATATCTGTGTCCTCTCTCCATCCCAAAGTATTACCCAAGGGAACGTTTCTCATCTGTGGTGACAGAGTGTGGGCTGGGATCCCTTCCCGACTACATGGAGGTCCCTGTACCCTTGGAAAACTTTCTACCCTCACTTCAAACATTACCCTGTTACATAATTGGAGGAAAGAAAGTGAATTAAAACGCCACAAAAGGTCCTACACTGAATTTGATGAAAATTGTGATCCCAAACTATACAATTGGAACAAACCCAAAAAGATTGCCATCTCCCTGTTCCTACCAGGGGCAGCTGCAGCTAAAGCCCTTGGTGAAATAAATCACCTCGGGTGCTGGCTCAGTAAGCAAGCTAATGCTACATCTGCTGCTCTGAGCGATCTCTTAAAGGAAGAAGAAACCACAAGACATGCTTCACTCCAGAACCGAGCTGTGATTGACTTTCTGCTGCTTGCCCACGGACATGGTTGTGAAGACTTTGAAGGAATGTGTTGCTTCAATCTCTCTTCTCGCTCAGAATCCATCCACGCAAACATCCAGAAACTGAAAAATCTTGTGAAGGACTTGAAAATAGAAAAAAAACCTGACTGGGTCAATGACCTTTTCGGTCAATGGGGATTAACTGGATGGGTTGCATCTTTGGTTAAGGGATTGTTGTGGATTCTTATTGTAGTTGTTATTGTATTAGCTATGTTCTCATGCTTTGTTCACTGTTTCAAAAGAACTATAGGGAATGTCTTTTTTCTAAAAACAGAAAGTGGAGTTGTAGGGGACACTGAGATGGCTAGGGCCCTGTGGAGGATGTAAGCCTGAGATAAGCAATTGTTGAGTCAGAATAGCTAAGCCTGGAGTCCTCACTTAGGTCCTCTGGCCTAGCTTATCGCTCTGTGACCCTATAGGCTAGTTTCCCTAACCCTTACAATTGGTCAGTTTTCAATCCCTCCTAACCCTATATAAGTAGCCATCCTGGCCCATTCTGGTAGAAGAGCTGCTCGTCGGAACCCTTCGCGAACTCCCTGCAAATAAACCATCATGGAATCTCTGAGGCTGCCTTCTCCTCTCTCTCCATCTGCTCTGTGGATGCCACTGAAGCCAGCATCTTAGCAAGCAAAGAGCTGAAATTATAAAAGAGCTGAAAATCACTAAGAGCTGATAATCACTGAGCTTGCTAAGATGTCAGGTTTGGGGCACTTAGGCCTCGGACACTCGGCCTGCTGAAGGCTGAGCTGCCCGGCCTGAGACTGCTCGCCTGAAGGAACCCTGGACCCGTCTCGCTGTCTGGCTAGAAGAGACCCAGTGGCAGTACACAGACAGGGAGGGCAGCCTTCCAGTTTCTCTTGGGCATGGCTGAAAAACACCACCTGCTGCTTCTTCCTCTGCCTGTGTTTGGGGTGTGCTGGTGGCAGAGCCAGCCAGGTCGTGCTCTGCGTTCCAAAGCCTGTTGGGAGCGGGCATGAAAAGCGCTGCGTGCACAGCAGAGAGTGCTGGAAGGTTCTGGCAAGAGCGTCCTGTGGGGACAGGGCTCTGGGCTCTGGCTGGGAACAGCCTGGTTTTGCTGCTGTGACCACAGGCAGAAGCTGAGGCAGGTGAAGAGGGAGCGGGCAGCTTGTGTTTGTAGAGGGCCTGGGGCTGCACCTCTGAGCCTCCACCTGGAAACACACTTGGGGGAATACCAGCTAGAGCTGGAGTGCCTGTCCTGAAAGGACCTGGAGTCATTCAGCCTTGCCAGCTTTTCTCAATAGTGTGTTGGTGTTCCCCAGGAAAGCTACACATTTGGGGAAATGCCCCTGGAGGAAAGGGGCTTGCTTCTCAAGGAAAGTGCTTCCCAGGGAGCTCCCAGTGAGGTGGGAAGGGTGATCCAGGAGCCCTAGGCCTGGCAGCCTGAGCTTGCCACCAGGGAAGGCCTTGGAGCAGATCCTCCTGAGTGCCATCCCACAGCACGTGCAGGGAACCAGGGCATCTGCTGGAGGGTGGAAAACCTCTGAGGAGGGACAGGGACAGCTGGGGGTCCTGGTGGGGTGTTGAGGGCTTCTGGGCAGGAGTTTGTGGGGGGGTTGGTGTTGATGGGGTGTTGGGGAAGGAGTTGTCTGGAAGGTGAGAGTTCTAGGCTGGAATTTGAGTCAGTTTGAAGGCATCATCTGTGGTTTGGCACAGTTTTGGTTACAGAGGGCAGAAAGAATATCTGTGACTCTTCCTGTTCAAGATCATAATTCTCCTGCAGGGAACAAGAGGGGAGAGCTGTACTTTACTGGCCACTTGGATATCTGTAGCAGGGGGAGGATTAGCTATTTTGCCATCTACTTGTTTGTTTGGGCTACATTTGTAACTCTGAGTGGACTTTCATTTCTTGAGAGCTTTTAATCTTTAAGAGAATTAGGATATTATCATCCCTTCATAGAAAACCGTTTGCAAACCAAAGAATGGCCTTTTTCTTGCCTCTGTGTAGTGTTACGTTCTGTAGAGTGAATCTCAGTGGATGATGTTAGGGCAAATGTGTTGCTGCTTTGAGATGGGAAGCAAAATTCCAACTCTTCACTTTCTCAGGCCATCCCAATGAATTTGGGAAGTTTGCAACTTTTTGAAACTACTTGAGTTGAGCAATGGGAAGTAAAGCTTTCCTAAAGTGAGGATTCTTAAACGCCAGATTCTTCTGTGCCTTCACTGCTAAGGTGTTTTTGTGCTAAAGGAAATTATTTCAATGAGAAAATAATTTCAGCATGGAGTGAGAGCTTCTGACAGAGACCAAGTGTTGCCAGCAGTTGCTCCAGGTGCTCCTGCCAACAGCCCCTGCAGGAAGGAGCACAGCCCCCAATGCACGTGGGCTTTGGCTCCCTCTGGCACAGAAGCCCCTGGGAGCACAGGTCTCTGGGGCAGGAGATGGGCACCAGCGCTGCCAGGGCTCAGGAGGGTGGCAGGTCTGCTTGTGTGGGTGGGCCCGCCTGCCCAGAGGGCTCAGGGCTCCCCAGCCCATCAGCCTGGACAGCCTGGTTCAGGTGTCTGACCAACAGAGAGTTACAGGGCCCTCTTGCTGCTCTCTTTGCCAGCCCTTGCATTCAGACCCCGAGCCTGCTGCCATGCTCCCTCGCTGCCCCTCAGGGGCCTGTCCCCACAGGGCTGGGCTGCCTAAGTGCTGCTGGCCAGGGCCAGTGGGCAGAGGCAGAGCTGGCAGCCAGCTCAGATCCCCACTGCTGCCCAGGCCACGGTGCTGTGTCTGAGACCCCCCTTGAGACAGAGCTCTAACCCCACAGAGCTGCTTTGACCATGTGGAAGACCATCATGTGCTCGCCCAGGACTGCAGAGCCAGTGCTGCTGATACTCCTGGATGTGCTGGGGAGCTGGCCAGAGCACAGCATGTGCACCTCAGATGGGACAAAACGATGTCTTTGTCCTGGCTGTGAGTTTCTGAAACTGGCCTTTGCTGGCCCCAAGGCCACCTCTCCAGCAGCTTTCCATCCTCCTTCCCCCACTGCATCTCCCTCCCTCAGGTGATGGGCTGAAACCTGGCATCGGAGCAGCTTCAGGGACACCAGGCCCGGTGCTCCCCCTGTGTCTCCCTGGGCCTCTCCGTCCTGTGCTCGGGCCCTGCCACAAGGACACCTTGGCACTGAGCACAGTCTTGGAGGGCTTTGTCCTTTGCAGGCAACTGTGGTGATGTGGAAGATCCTCCAGGTGCCCGGTGTCCCACATATGGTGACGGTGTATTTCCTCCCACGTATCTGTGCATCTGCTCTTCCAAGTGTTCTTCAGCACTCTGGATATGCCAGAAGAGGTCGATACCTTCTGGAAGGGATGCCAGGAAGAGCATGGCCTTGCCACCAGCCCCAAAAGGTGCTCCATCCCACTCCTCCTATCCCTGTCATGTCCCTGGACAGGAGCCAGTGCTCCCAGCGTGACCTGGGCTTTGCTCTGCACTCAGGTTTGCAGTGCAGACCCTCAAGTCCCTGCTCTGCCGAACGCAGCATGAGGATGTGGTGGTGGCAATGGAACGCAATTGTGGCTGGGACATGCTGCTGTGTGCTGACACCCACCACTGTGCCGTGGGTCTGCTGGCCAGGTGAGACCCCCTTCTCCCCACTGCCTCTGACATTTGTGCTCAGTGCCCAGGGTGCTTCTCACAGTCCCTGTGGTCGTGGGCCAGAGGGCCTTGTAACCATGGGATGGCCAAGCAGACTGGAAAAGGCTGGGAGAGGAGGGTGCCTACAAGGAGCTGCCTCCCAAATAGCCCAGGGCCCCTTGCAGGATGCTGGGGAAAGACCAGACCTCTGTGAATCAGTCCTGGCATACGTTTGTCCCCCTGGACCACAGTCTTGGTTCCTTCTTCTCCTGCCAGGGAGATGTGCTGTGTCTCCATCCCCTTGTGTTCCCGCATCGCTCGCTACCTGCTCCGGCTGCTCAGCACACAGGAGCCACGCTGGGAGCTGCCCGCCCTGGCCTTCCTTGTGGAGGTGAGCCTGATGGCCAGCGCTGCCTCGCTCAGCTGCCTCCCAGCTCTCTGCCCTCTCGGAGCCGCAGCTCCCTGGGACGGTGCCCGTGCCCTGTGCTGCTGCCTGGGCTCAGCCCTGTGCAGTTGCGGGATCCTGCCAGCCAGGTCTCCTGTCACTGCCCTGTGCCTTTCAGGACCTCACGTGCCTGGATTTGAGTGAACGTGGTGCTAATAGAGTCCTGAAAATCTTGTCAAGGCAGCTGCAGAGCGAGTGCAGGGAGAGGCATCGCCTGGCGCTCAGGGCCCTTCTCGATCTCATTGAGGAGCCCTCCATGGTGAGAAGGGGGCAGTGGCTGAGGCTGAGCTGGGGAATGCAGTCACTTGGGCTTGGCTGGGCTTTGGGTGCCAGGGCAGCTGCTCCCAGCTCTCCTGCCTCCCTGTTCAGCTACCCGAGTGCTTCGGGACAGACCTCTGGCCTCCAGGCCCTGTAGCAGCAGGATGGCGTTTCACCAACTTGTGTTCCGCACAGACTGAAAAAATGTGGAGCCTGACTGAAAGTCTTTTGAAGCTCCTGTGGGAAACAGATGGAGAGATAGTTGGCATGACAGTCATGCTACTCAGCTTTATCATCTTGGACAATGACATGCTGATACCCAGCCCCATCACACTGCAGCTGCTTGAGGCGCTCCTGCCACTCTTTGACCACATAAGGCTCGCTGCCCACAGCCACGGCCACTGGCTGCTGGCCGGACACTTTGTGCCCTGTGGATTGGCAGGCCTGTGCGAAGATGAGCCCCATGCACCCAATGCTGAGTTTTTTTTTTCTTCCTTTCATAAAGAACAATAGCCAGGTGCAGCTGCTCTCCTTACTGCTCTTCCAAACATTGGTGACTCTTCCACTGGAAAAGGGAAAAAAGGCCCTGAAGACACCCTTGTGCCAGAGTCTGCTGCCACTCTTCTTCCACTGCCATTATGAGAATCGGCTTGTGGCACAGGTGAGGACTCAAGGGCTCAGGTCCTGGCAGGGGGCTCGGCTGCCTCCTGCCCTGGCGCCTGCCGGGCTGCAGCCTCCTCCAGGCCTTGGCACAGGGAGGCGGGTCCTGTGCCCTGGGCTGTGGGGCCATCTCCGCATCTCTGCTGCTCTCCAGGCTTCTCGGGAACTGCTGTTTTTTGTGGCCAAGTTCCTGAAGAGGAGGGATCTTGAAAGATTGGTGAAGAACCAGGAGCTGTGGAATTTCACTGAGTGCCTGGTAAGGACAGCTTGTAAGGCCCAGCCTCAGCCTGGAGAAGCCCCCAGAGCGCGGTGCTCAGAGTGCGGGGCTGGCAGCTGTGCCCCTGCCCGCTGCTGCACCCAGAGGCCACGCGGGCTCTTCTCCAGGCTCCGGTGGGCCCGAGCCGGGGGCCGATGCAGCCCCGGCCCGGCGGGGCTGTGGGGCAGGCCGGCACCGCGGCTCCCCGGGCAGCAGCCGGCCCTCTGCCCCCTCCAGAGCCCGGCGCCAGCGGCTGCTGGCCGCGCCTCAGGGCTGTGCGGGCAGGGGAGGCCGGGGCTGGGCGCAGGCAGCGCCCGCCCGAGGGGCTCAGCCCGCGCCAACCCTTCCCTCCTGCAGCTCTCTCCAGCTGGTAGAGGACAGCAGCAGAGCGGCCGAGCACCTGCGCTGGGCCCTGCCCTACCTGCAGAGCCCACAGGAGTCCCTGCGAGCGGCAGCCATCAGGTTCATGGGTGAGCCACGAGCCCGGGCTCCCTCCCCGGCCCGCCGCAGCTCGGCCCCAGCCCCGCCTGCTGCCCCGGCAGCGCCAGCCGGGCCCGGCGCCGTGGAGCCCCGCCCGGCCTCGGCGCTGCTGCCGCGCTCTGGCAGCCGTGCCCTGGGCCGGCAGCGTGCGGCAAGGGCCGGGCTGAGCCCTGCCGGGCCAGCAGGGCGTGTGGCCACAGCGCCGGCAACGCCGCTGGCAGGGAGCTGTGCCGCTGGCGCCGTGACAGGCTCTGTGTTCCCAGGGATGGCCGGGCAGCACGTGAGGGGGAAGAAGGAAGAGCTCCGGCTCATCTGCTACAGTGAGTGAGAGGAGCAGGCTGGCAGCGGGGGCTGGCGGGGGGAGCTGCAAGCCCTGCCCCGGCTGTGGAGGGCTCTGCTCCCTGTGCGGTCGAGGGGCGGCGTGGGCAGAGCGCAGAGAGATTTCAGGGCCACCTGGGGGATTCATGGCCAGCAGCTTCGGGCTGGTCCCGTTGGCCCCTACTCCCTCCTGGCCATGGCTAGAGCCGGCTGGGATGGCCCTGGCAGGGGGCTCTCCTCGGGTCCCCTCAGGTCCGGGATCTGACTATGGCTCTGTTCCTCTCTTTCAGCCCTTAGAACAGCTGACGGAGGACATCAGCAGTGCTGTGTCAGATGTGGCACTTAAAACATTGTATGTTCTCCAGTCACTACAGAGTGAGCGATCTTCTGTCTTGCAGAGGCTGCAGGATCAGCTCCTCAGGGCCTGGAGGACACGGCCTCATCTGTCAGGGCTCGGCTGTCTGCCCTGCTGGAGCTCTGCAGAGACCTGAGCCCAGAGGCTCTGTCTGCTGCGGCCACTTGAACCAGTGGGAATTTTCTATTTCTTTGAGACTGTGCTTCTTTTTGTTTTTTCTTTAGTATATAAATAGTGTGTTGTAATACACAGACTCCCAGGATCTTTCTTTTGCTTCCCAGGGTCTCCAGGGCATAGGGGAAGAGGGGAAAAAGGGTGCTTGGGCTCGGCAAGCTGTCCAGGCATGCAGTGTAGCAGAGAAAATGGCCAGAAGCCTCTAGGACTTTGGTGGTTCTGCTGAAGCCTTTGTGCTGCCAACAAGCAGGTGGTCAGGGGCCAGAGCTGTGAGGATCCCTGTGAGAGCGGTGCCTGGAGATGGCCACAAGCCCTGTGCCAGGCAGGAAGCGCCATCCGTGTCCTCCTGCCCGTGTGGTGCTGGCTGGATTGCTGAGGGCTCCGAGGTGCCTCTGGATGGGGCTGCTCTGGAGCTGCTGTGGGGCTGTGGCGCTGCTGCCGGGCAGCTTGGCCGGGCTGGGGGAGACCTTGAGGGGACGGGGCCATGAAGGGACGAGGGGCTGAGGGAGCCCTGACAGGACACGGCAGTGGGGAGGCACGAGGGGGATGTGTGAGGGAGTGGGAGGCTGTAACATTGGCTGGAGGGGGAGTGAGTTGGAGACAGAGACCACTCACCCTGATGTTCATGTGGCAAACAGAGAGCGTTTATCGTTAAGTCCTTCCCTGTCTGGACAATTTCATTGCTCTGATCTCTATGCTTTGTCAGACTCTGGCCAGTGAAATTCTGCAGCCTTGGGGGAGATGTGACAGGGCGAGGCCCCTGTCAGTCAAACCAGGGGCTGGTGCAGTCACACAGCACTAGCCAGCCTGCACTGTGACACACGGCAACAGAGTGCAAGGCACAGCTCCGGGTGCTCCCCAGGAACCTCAGCTCTGGGAGCACTGTCTGCCCCAAGCTCCAGGGGCTGCAGTGGGAGCCCCGCTGGGCTCTGCCCTGGGGCCATCCTGCTGGGACAGCTGGAAACAGGGAGCATTCCCTTGCCACAGAGAGCCAAGCCAGGGCTGCAGGGCAGCTGCTCCAGCCCAAACTGCACTGTTGTGTGCTGTGCTCTGGGGTTGGGGCTCCCTGCACAGGGCTGGACTGGTGTGCCAGAGGAGACAGAGAAGCTTCAGCTTTGGCATCACTGAGGGGTGTGCGTGGGCTGGGAAGAGTGGGGAGGCTCAAGGGGATTCAGAGAGCTCATCCTGCTGCAAGGATGAGGAAAAGGGAAGTGGGAACTCAGCAGTGAGCAGAGCTGAGGGCAGGAGAGTGGCTCTGAATTACACTAAAATCCCATTGACATCTGAGACATTGCTGCTTCTCAGCCAGTGACAGGAAGAATCCCCTAAGCCTGGGGCTCCCTCTTTCCTGTTGTGAGGGACATCAAGGAAGGCAACAGTGTGATGGAGACTGCAATGGGCTGGGAACTCACTGTGGGAAAAGAGGGAGCAGTTGGAAAAGAAAAGAGAACTTTTACTGGGGGAGTGAACTGTTCATAGAAGGGCTGAGCTACAGCTTGAGCAAGCTGAGAAATGTCATTTGGGGGCATCCCATTCTAAAAGTTATTGAACAAGTTTAGTTTTCAGGGGGTGTCATGTTTTCACTTGGAGGTGAGCACACTGCCAACTTGAGCTGTGTTGCCAAAATGCTCAAGTGAGTCTGTGCTGCAGGTCCCACCATTTCTTCTTTGGCAGATTCTGGCCCGTGCTGAGCCCCAGCACAGCCCTGGCAGAGCCCAGAGCAGCCTCAGCATCCGCAGAGCCCAGCTGCAAGGAGACAAAGCAGAAACCGCCCATCAGCTGAAGGCTCCTGTGCCCTTGTCCCAGCCGCCTGTGCCCAGGCCATGCTGGCCGTGCTCAGAGCGGCGCCCAGAGCTGCCCATCACTGCTGCCTTTGGCAGCAGAGCAGGAGGGCAGGACATGTGCCCAGCCTGCAGCCAGCCAGGGCACATCCACCTCCTCAGCAGCCGCCCAGAGCAGGATGCTCCTGTGCTCGCTGCCATCTCCCAGAAGCTCTGATGCCACCATGCCAAGCAGACGGGGACCCACCTCACACCATCCCCCGCTGGAAGAAAAGCTGGTCCCAAACGATGTCCTCAGCCTTCTCCAAGGACACGGCCCATCCACGCCACAGCTGATCCCAAGCACTTCCTGATCCAGACTGGAGCCCACCTGGAACTCTTCCTCTAGAAAAACAAACAACCAATTATTGAAAATAGATTACAGACAAAAAGGGAAAACAAGGTAAAAAATATTATCTCTGCCAGGGCCTTGAGAAAAGTCCAACCCCTGCATGCCAAGGAAAAACGCACCCACAGGTGAGGGAAGCCCAGGCTTTCTCCCTTTCCCCCTGCACTGCCCCCACAATAACGGTGATCCCAAAGCAAACAAGGGCAGTGGAGCAGCCCAAGCCCTTCCTTGCCTGCACAGCAAAGCAGCCCCTGCACAGGTTCTGGAGTCCCACCTCTGCTCCTGCCATGGGGTTTGTTTGTGTTGGGCTGGCTGCCCCAGCCCCAGCCCGGGGCACGGTGGGTGCTGGGGGCTGTTGGCAGGGCCAGGAGCCCACTCCCATTTCATACCCAGCCCAGCCCATCCCCCCAGCCCTGCCAAAAGCAGCTGGGCAGCCGAATGAAGGATCAGCTGCATCTGCCCCAGCAAAGGGGGAACCTTTGGTTCCTGGCCAGGCTGTGCAGTGCCCAAATCTGGGAGCATCCCCCTCCGTGTGGACTCATCTCCAATTTCACTGTGAAACCTGGCTTTGGAGAATGTGCCAGAATTGAAGTTCATCATCTTCAGATGGCCAGTGGCCCGGTCCAGGAAGAGGTTGCCATCCTTGATGTCGTCCTCGTTGTCTCCAGCAGCCACAGCCCCACCTGGTACAGCCTCTCCAGGGGCTCCTTCTCCTTCCCTGGGGTGAGACCAGGCTCTCAGGGTTCTGCCCAGGGCCCCAGCTGTCAGGGAACAACCAGGACAAGCAAATCCAGTTCAGATGGTGGCCACCAGTGCTGGGCAGAACAGCTCAGCTCCAGCACAAGGGCTGTGTGCTCCCATCTGATGAGCCCTGGGAAGTGACACAGGCAGAACAAAAAAGTCTGGGTTCCTTTGCTTCTCATGGCCAAGGCATGTGTGGAGCTGGAACTTACCAGGGCCCTGCATCACAGTGTGCCTGTGGCTCTCTCCCTTCTTCTAGAGCAGATGAATATCCTGCATCCAAGGATCACAGAGCAGCTCTTCTAAGGAGGGCCTTTCCAAGTCCAGCATGGATAAACACCTCCTGATCAGATCGTGGCACTCTGGGCAGAGAAACCAGAAACCGCTGGTCACTTGAAGAAGGCTCCTGTTGGCTTTGCCCCACTGTTCCCATGCCCAGGCCATGCTGGATGTGCTCAGAGCTGAGCCTAAACTTTCCCATCCATTCCCTGTTTTGGAGGAGAGCAGGAGAGCAGGACATGTGCCACCTCCTCAGCAGCTGCCAGAGCGGGATGCTCACGAGCCCGCTGCTGTCTCCCAGCACTGGTATTCCCCCTGTGCCCAGAGATGAGGATCCACCTTGAGAGAGCCTTTGTGGCAGCGAGAGCTGATGGTCCCAGCTGATCTTCTGGCCCCTCCTGAAGGGGTGCTCCCCGCAGACCATCTGGTGCAGCAGGATGCCCAGAGACCAGATGGTAGCTGGCTTGCCATAGTACCAGCCAAAGTGGGTCCATTCTGGGGGGCTGTATGACCGTGTTCCTATGGAATACAGATGGAGTTCAGCAGGGGGATGCTGCTGCTCCCAGAGCCTGGCCCCACCCTCCCTGGGCCTGTGGGGGCTGCCCCAGTGACACACGGGGTGACCGCGGCCCTCTCGCCAGCACCTGGGACTTGTATACAGACTTGAGGTTGGAAAGGAATCCACTGGTGTTGGAAGAGGGCAGCAGAAGCCTTGGCAAGGTCCAACCATGACAAGGAAAAACCCACTTAGTGCTGGGGAAAAACCATGCCTTCATCCTCCCTGCCTGCATTGCCCCAAGAAACATTATGAACCCAAGACAAACCAGGTGAGTTGAGCAGTCAAAAGCCCTTTCTCACCTGCACACAAAACTGGCTGGGGAAAAGGGTCTGGCAACCCCTCTCTGCTATCCCCACCCACGGGTGTTTTTGTTGGGCCGGCTGCCCAGTCCTGGGCAGAGTGGTGGGCAAAGGCTGCACACAGGGCTGGAAGCTGGCTCCCCACCCTACCATGCTCAAAAGCAACTCAGCCGAAGACTCAGAGCTATGAAGGGCAGCAAAAGGGAGAATCCCCGGTGCTACACCCAGCTTGGGCTGTGAGATGTTGGGCCATGAGATGCTGGGACCAGGAGCACACCCCTGCATGGGCTCACCTGCAAAGTGAATGTAGGCTGTGTCTTGCAGGTAGGTGCCGCAGCCAAAGTCAATCAATTTGGCCTGCCCGGTGGCCTGGTCAACCAGGATGTTCTCTGGTTTGATGTCTGTGTGCAGGACCCCGCAGCTGGTGCAGTGCCGCACGGCCTCCAGCACCTGGCGGAACAGCTCCCGCGCCACCTCATCAGGCAGGAACCCCCGTGCCCGAATGAAATGCTTCAGGTCCTGAGAGCGCTCCGGCCGCTCCAGCACCATCAGGATGTCGTTGGGGAGCTCACGCCATTCCAGCAGCTGGACCACACCAGGGAAGCCAGTGGACACCTTGGCCAGCAGCACGATCTCCAGGGGTGCGGTGGTGCCGTCGGGCTGCAGGAGGAGCACGATGCCGTCAGTGGGGCTGATGCCGTGCCGAGGCTCGGCAAGCCCTCAGCCAGCCCGGGATGCTCTGTGCCCTGCGCTGGCCCCACGCCCGCTCTCCCTCGAGGCGTCCTGGTGGCTCCCACCCTGCCGGGCATCGGCTCATCCCCGCCCGGCACGGCCCAGCTTCTCCCGCTGGCCCCGCTCACTCACCAGCTCGTCCCGATGCAGTTCCGTGGCACCCTTTTGATGGCCACCTGCAAGCCAAGGGAAGCAGCGGGTTCAGCTCGCCGTCCTCCCTGCCCAGCCCCATCCTCTGCCCTCTTCCTCCTCCTTGTTCACCCCTTCTCCTGCGCCCGCCGGCGGCCCCGCTGCTCACCGGGGCGCCGTCCGAGAGACGCGTGGCCGCGAAGACGCTGCTGAAGCCGCCGCGCCCCAGCAGCGAGCCCACCCGGTACTGCTCCTTCAGGCCCTGCTGCGCCTTCCCTGCCGGCGGGACGCGGCTGGCAGCGCTCGGCCCGTGGCCGGCAACGGCCCCCGAGCGCCCCTCAAGGGCCCCGGGCCGGCCATCCCCGGGCGTTCGCTCCCTGCAACGGGACAGCGGCGGCTCGGGGCCAGCGGCCGCGCTGCCGAGCGGCGGTGCTCGGGCGGGGCAAGCTGCAGCGGAGGCGTCGGGAGCGGCCGCGCCGCCTGTGTCCTCCGCGGGCCCCGGCTCCTGCCGGGGCCGGGGCCGGGGCCGGGGTCTGGCTCGGGCTTGGGCCAGGCGGAGCCAAAGGGAGGCGATGCCGCCCCAGCCCCAGGCACTGATGCCCGCCCAGCAGCGCCACCGCCAGTACGGCCAGAGCCGGCCGGAGGCGAGATCGCGGCGGGACGGCCGGGGCCGGGGCCGGGGCCGGGGCCGGGGCCGGGGCAGCCCCGCCCGGGGCTGGGGGCGGGCCGGGGGCGTGTCCCGGTCGGGCATGGGGAGAGAGAGACTGGGAGAGGAAGGGCCCCCGGGGAAGGGGGAGCGGGAGAGGGTGCGGGACTGCGGGAGAGGAGAGGAGAGGACAAGCAAGAGGGAATCTAAAACAGTCGCTGCTTTCGCTGCTGCTGCTGCTACTGCCACCGCTGCTGCTGCTGCTGCAACTGAAGTGCCGGGGCCGTATGTCCCCCTGTCTGTTTGTCCGTTGCCCGCTCACCCCCGTGCCGAACCCAACGCTCCCCGGGGGCAGCCCCTGAGCCTGTCCAAACACGGGAACTTTGCTGTGTTCAGCCAAGACCCAGAGTCTGCACTCCCCCACAGCGGCACAGGAATCCCCTCGGTCGCTGCTGTGCATTGTCCCTGCTGAGGGTCAAACACTATCGGAACGCGTTCCCTGAATGCAGAATTTGTACCTGACCCCAGGCTGCACTTACCTCTCCAGCATTGCTCTCCAAGAAAACCAGGGGAAGGCAAAGTGTCTGTAGCTCATGGTATTTGACAGTGTCTAAAACCTGCCAAGTCATGGATCTTTGAGGTGAGATCCATTTGGAATTAATGGGATGGAGAAGTAGTGCAAGATGGAAAAGGGGAGCATAAAAATAAAAAGAGTAAAATGTCTTGGATTTGTTCTGTCAATTTTAATTTCATTTCTTACAAGCTGTTTCAGTTTTCCCATCATCTTCTCCTGAGTCCTGTTTGCTCTTTCCAAGAACCTTTCCTGGAGAACGAGGTGCAGCTTCTGTCACAAGATGTGCCACCAACTGCAGCTTCTCTTGGCTTTCCACACCATGCGTGCAGCACGACTCTTTCAGCAAAGAAAGACTAAGGTTTGAGAACTTGACAACTTGTTCTTTCTTTTCCTTGTGGGCTGGGCTGTTGTGCCATTGGTCAGGTTTTCATCGTTTTTGTTCTACCCTAAGAAACCATGACGGGCTTCCAGGAATTGTTAGGGAATGCAAGCCTGACTGAATGCAGAGAAAGAATCTCCAGAGCTTGCAGCCAGAAATGGAGAGCTGTGTGATAATCATTCCATCATCCCCATGGACACCTTGAAAGTGATCTAGAAGATGAAAATGGGCTGACAGAGGGAGTTTGTTTCTTTGTTCAGTTCAGATGCTTCTACATCTCGTGCACTGATAAAAATCAGTTCATGGAAAGCAGCAGAACAAACTGGACCTCTCAGGAGATGAGTGAAAGAATCTGTAAAGGAGAAATGCAGGGAATGACCTGGTGAACTTTGTCTGTAAGAAGGGTCATTTTTCCTAATAATTTCCAATCCATTCCCTCTGCTATTTTCCTTCTTACAAGGCCATTTTCACTCCAGATTCCCCATGAAATGGAACCCTGAGCTTGTGGAAGTGCCTGAAAGATGCCCTGTTCCTCTGCAGGGAGCCTGAGGCTGAAGCAGGAGCCTGAGCCCTCCCTGGGGCAGCCTCCTCCGAGCTGGAATTTGTGCTGTGCTGGGAGAGGAGGAGGAGGAGGGGGAGAAGGCTGGCGCTGTGTGGCAGGAGCAGGAGGTTTGGGCCACAGGACATTCCGTCTGCGCCGCTGCCCCGCAATGGGCGGCCGTGCCCGGGGCTCTGGGCCTGGCCCCGTGTGCGCTGAGCTCCCGACACTGCGGGAGCTGCCCGGGCTGGGCTCAGCTTCCCGCTGGCACTAGGCAGAAGGCTGGGCTCCAGCTGGGATCAGCAGCAGCTGGGAATGCCTCTGGGCATCTCCATTTGCTGCTGCTGCTGCTGCTTGGAAGAAATAAGGAAGCGAGTCAAGAAATTCTGGTGTTTCTTCCTCCTGGTGGATTTTTTCATTTGATTTGACACTTGAGAGGCAATTTCTGTGATGGCCTCTGTCAGTTGATTCTATTTCAGCAGCAGCAGCAACAGGGCTGTGTTTGTGCACTGCAAATGTTGCCTTTGAGGCTGCTTTATTCTCCTTGACTTTGTGAGTATTCAAGATCTGCTCATCATGGTGCCTGCAACAAAAACCCAAGTTCCCTGTCATGAAAGCACTCTGGGAAGCACTGATCAAAAAAGGCAGTTGCCCTTTTACAGATAAAATTCAAGTGGCAAGCAGAAGAGGGACAAGAGCAGCCATGATCTCCAATTCCCAAGGCAAAGGCACCAGCAGCCTCCTGCTGTCCCCTCAGGGTGAATAAAACAGTGCTGAAAACAGCGCTGGAACCCGATCCTGATCCTTTCTTGCTCTGCAGGCTGGGTCAGGGCAGCTCTGGAAGTGTGGTGCAAAGTCTGATCCTCAATCTCCTGGCAAATGACAGAGCTGAGCTGATCTCAGCCTGGAATCCCTGTGGATTGGCAGCAAGGACTCCTACCAGATGCAACTCCTGTGTTTGCAACAAGCACAGCATCCACTGGCAGGGAATGATTTTCTCTTCATCCTTTCCCCTCTCCAGGTATTTCTCTAGGAAAATCCACTCTCTGCAGGGGACAGGGCAGTAGAGATGGAAGGTTCTGTGTGCCTCAAAAAGCCATCAGCCTGTTCACCCCACAGCTCTGCCACTCACAGCCACCAGTTCTGCACAGAGCAGCAGCAAACTGGTGACTCCTGGCACTGCCTGTGCTCTGAACTGAGAAGTGTGGATCAAGCTTCAAGTGTTTTCTAGTGGGAAGTATTGGACACAGTTCCCTCCAGATTCTGGTTCTGGGTCAGTGCCACAGCAGCTCTGGGGAGTGTTTCTGTCTACAGGGTCTCCCCAGGCTGCAGCTGGAGCTCGGGGCCTCCTTCCAAACAGTAAAAGATATGTACTAAGGTCCCAATGAAAAATCCTCTGCTGAGCCTTCTTGAGTGTCTCTCAACTCCTAATTCTGATTGCAAAATGCTATTTAGGAAGATCAGACTGATCAAAATCAGGACATTTTGGTGGATTTTTGTAAAAATGCTTTTTGAATCTTTAGGATGGAGGGGTTTTCAGTGAGGTCATTATTCCTCTTACAGGTTTCTCAGCATCCTGTTGTTTTGACTTTCCACTCTTACCTCCTGCCCACTCTTACCTGCCCAGAGCCAATTGTTTAGCTGACAGCTGCCATGCCCAGGTGCCTCTTGCTGAGCATCACCTGTATGGGGCCTCAGGTGCTCACTGAGGAAAACTCCCTTCTTCATATTCTTTGCAGAACCAGGGAAGATCTTGCTTGATCAGTTAGGCAATGGAAGAGTTTCTATTCAGACCTACTCCGTGTGGCATCACTGATGTATTTTTGACTCAGAGAAATCTGTTTATTTTCTGCTTTTAAATGAGGAGTGAGCAGCTCCATGAGCAGCAGCACAGCAGAGGAAACACAAACAGGCTGTTACTCAAACACCATCTCTGAAGGGATTGTGCTCTGCTTTTCAGATGAGATGAAGAGCTCAATTACGGTAGAGAAAGAGGCTTTCATTAAATCACAGATAGAGCATAATAAGGACAAATCACAAAGCTCTTCAGAAGCAAATCTGTGTCAGACTGCTGGGTAAGGAGGCCCTTTAGGGGAGGCCTTCAGAGGTTTCTCCTGCCCTTCTGAAGAAATGAGTCCTACACACCTCATCTCACCATGTTTTTGAGGAAAGCACACAACCAGAATCCTAGGGGGCATCTCATTCTTTGAATGCCTCTCTTCCAGGGGCAGAGATGAGCAGTATAAGCAGCTCCCCCCTCATGTGTGTAATGAGTGGGGTGAAGCCTCAGGTTATGTGAAATACAAAGCTGTGTTTGGTGTCAGGTACAGACAGGCAATGTGTGTATTTGGGATTGCGATGTGTGTGCACACCGACCGTGGGACAGCTACGAATTCTAATAATAACTGAGGAAAGTCAAGCATGGAAGAAGGCCTTTGAACCTGTCTTTTGTTTGCAATTAACCTTGATTGATTTAGGAGCATTTGAATTAAAGCATTAAGGATGTTGCTTTTTGCTTGTAGTCAGGCCTTAAAGAGTGCTGCAATAATAACCTTTTGAAGTATAATTTTAGAATATTGCTTGTATCCTTGAAACCATAGCTTTGGAATATATATAAAAGAAATATGCTTATCTCACACCTTAACAAAACTGAGAAAAACAGCTTGAGAAAGGAAGATGAACATCATCTCAAGGATTCATAATTGTGACTAAGGGAAGCTGGATCTCACTGATATGAGATTTATAGTCATTGTAATTGAAAAGGTGGGCCCACACCTGGGGAGCTGGACTTCACCAGATGGGATTTGTCTTTATTCTTGTAGAAACTGGACCAACATCTGGGAAACTACCAACACCATATGGGGATTCGCTTTTTTGGGACACATACTGAAGAAAAACTAAATCACGATAGTGTATAGAATTGTGATGTAAAAATTTGGAATAGAAACTGCTGATGAGTAAAAAAATTGGGAATAGAAACTGCTGAGAAAGCTTCTGAGTACCCCTATAAATACCTGTAAGCCCCAAATATCAGCGTGCAGTTGGAGGGAAAACTTCCCCCACTGTACCCAGCTCTGTTTTGCTCATACTTTACCATATTAATTAATAAATTGATTGTTGCTTGAATATTGGCCTAGTCAAGCTTCTCATTTATAACAGTCAGTGCTCATATGCACAGTTTAGAAGTGCAATAGTTTGTTCTGCTAACACAGGAAAAGCCCAGAAGCTCAGTGTTGTCTCAGTCCCACACTGGTATGAGGAGATGACAGGTGGAGTTTAAAGAATTTTAAGGCCCAGCAGCTAAGGGATGAATCAACTACCTAAAGCCGGACTCTAGACATAACTGTTTCATTCCAGCACTCCTGCCATGTTCTCCTGTCTGCAAAAGCCTCCACCAAGAAACCTGCAGATCAGGAGGTGAGGAAAGAACAGATTCCAGCCCCTCACACAGAGGAAAGAGCTCAGAGACCCTCAAGGCAGAGAGATCCCTCCCTGAGCAGCCAGGCTGCCCAAACTTTCAAAATCAAAGCTCCAGTGTGCAAATCCCACAGACAGAAATAGCCACTGGCCTCTGGGTTTGCAGGTGACTGTACAAGTGTGAACCTGGAGCTGAGGGATTGGATGCTTTCCCCTCCCCAAAAATGCAAAGAGAACTGTGGTGTGAAAAAGAAAATTTGTTTATTTTCAGAAGAACAGCAACAAGAATACAGAATACTTTTACATTGTAAGAATATTTGTAACAACAACAATCCATAGAACATATATATATTTTGTAACAACAACAATCCATAGAACATATATACATTTCGAAACAACAACAATCCAGAGAACCTATATACGTAAGAACATATCTAGCAAAAATATATGCAATGTATTTGCAGAAGTTGAAAAAAAGCCCTAAATCCTATATCCTGAAGACGACAAAAAACTGTAAAACGTATGTACAAAAGGGTGGCATCTCTATCCGGGATGTCCATCTGTCCTGGAAGAAAAGCAAGTGCCATGGTCACTGCAGTCAGGCACAGAGGGCTCTTCCATGTGTCCCCAGGCTGGCACACGCTGGCCCAGCAGGACTCTGCTACCAGAACTGAGCCTGGCTGGGTCTGGGATGGAGCTTGTGCGGCCCAAAGCAAGCACAGGACCAGCTGGGAATGGCCTCCAGAATCCAGTGCACAGGGTGCCACGTCCCTGAGCAGGGACCAGCCCAGCCCCAGCCTGGCAGCAGGGGACCCACTCTGCCTGTGGGGACCACATGCCTGTCCTGCTGCTGGCATTGCTCTTTATCCCAAGATCATGGCTTCTTCCTCATCTTTTTCATCAATGTCCATGTCCTCTATGTAGTCTTTCATTTCCACTTCCATCTCTTCTTCCACATCCACATCCACCTCCATCTCCTCCACTCCAGTCTCTTCTTCCTCCATTTCCACGTCCTCCACTGTATAAGTCTGCATATCCACTTCCATCTCCTCCTCTCCAGTCTCTTCTTCCTCCATTTCCACGTCCTCCACTGTATAAGTCTGCATTTCCACCTCCATCTCCTCCTCTCCGTCGGTGACAGCCTGCAGAGGTGGCAGAATCTCAGAGTGGAGTCCCTGTCCCACACCAGGCCCACAGAGCTCCAGCCCACCCGGGCAGTTGGGGGTCTCCACCTCCATGGATGGCACCATACCTTCCTCAGGACAAATGGGAGCATCCTGTAGGGATGGATGTCAAAATCCAGGCACTAGTGAGCTTTCAGGACTGATGGGGGTGGCAGGGGCAGGTGACAAGGAGGGTGACAGCAGTGGGCAGGAGCAGAGCGAAGGGTGCGCTGACACAACGGCCAAGGGCTGTCTTGGGCTCTTTGCCGGGTGCTGGCAGTTCCACATGGAACGGGGGAGGTGACATCACAGTTCCCAGGAGTCCAGGGTCAACCTGAAGTGGACAACGGAGATCACAGAATGATGGGATCCCTGAATGGTTGGGCTTGGAAGGGACTCTGAAGACCATCTTGTTCCAAGCTGAGCAATCTTTCCCCAGACCTTGGGGGAGCCCTGTTCCCAAGGATGGGGCATCCACAGCCTCTGTGCACAGCCTGGGCCAGTGCCTCCCCACCCTCAGTGTCAAACAGCAGCTTCCTTAGATCCAGCTTCCATCAACCTCCTGCAGTTGAAAGCCATCCCCCTTGTCCTGTCCCCACAGGCCCTGTTGAACACTCTGTCCCCTTCTTCCCTGTGGGACCCTTCCAGTCCTGCAGAGCCACAGTGAGGCCCCCCCAGTGTCTCCTCTTTCCAGGCTGAGCATCCCCAGCCCCACTTGGACAGCAGTCAGTTATATCAGGGGCAGTCAAGGCTGAAGGGTAGCAAAGAGCATCAGGAACTGAGAGATGGAAGCTTTAGGCCCAGGTTTGCCTCTAAATGTACAAAATTAGTAACAGTGGAGGGGAAGATGCTGAGACACTGGCTGTGTTCTAACTGGTGATTTTATTTTTTTTTTCTTCTTTTCTGTCGTGCTGACCCAGGTTTTTCTGTTTGAAAGGAAGCTTGGCACAATGTCCACTGTCTTCTTCATTTGTGAAACACTGAGCAGAGTCTGGGCAGGCTGATGATGCAGAGCAAAACCTGCAAATATACTGGTTATCCTGGGCCTGGGGATGCAGCTAAACCCAGCCAAAAGGAATTTCTGGAAAGTCGAGCCTGGTTTACATTTTCTTCAGTTTTGCTATGCCAACTTAACCAGTCATTTATAAAAAAGCAAATAAAAAGCTCAAACCAAAACAGACAAAAACCCAAATAAACCCACACAAACCAATCAAAGAGATAAAAAACCCCAAATCCCAAATAAACCTTACAAATCCTGATTCTCCTGGAGTTGAATGAGAAGAGGGATAGAGATGAGATAAGAGGAAATGAGCCATGAGAGAAGTTGAGAAGAATCTTAGTTTAGAGGAGGTGATGGAGTGGCCTTTGGCTGGACTTTTCTTGTATAGCCATGGACAGAACCATTTTTCCTGTGACACAGAGACTGAGTTTAGGGGGGAGGCAATGGCTCGTGAACAGAGACAACGGGTGAGGAGGGTGGTGGTGGTGCGGTCCGTCTTCAGGGAAGAAGAAGAAGATCTCTGTTCTCAAGACCCCTCGGCCCCAGGGGATGACTTTGGGGAGGAACAGGTTTCCTGAAAGTGAGAGACTGTGCTTTTTTGGAACTGGGCAGAGCATCCTTAAAAGGGGAACCCTAGAAGCAGCTCTGGTCCATGTGCAGTGGTGAGAGCGCTGGGCATGGAAGGAAGATGTCACCATGGCAGATGTTCTCTGGGCAGTGCCACGTGGGACATGGAAACACACGAAGTTTCAACTGTGTTTCCTGGGGAAGCCTATGGTACAAGAGGGACTCCTCTCTCCTTGATAAACTGAGAATTGATTATCTAAAGGGTGGTGATGGACTGAGATTTGATGATCTGAGGGGTGGATGTATTAGAAATCTGGTGGGGGGAGGAGGAATGTTTTTGGAAAGTTTTCAGAGTTCTGTGTGTTTCTCTTTAGACATAGTCGTAGGTTATTAAAGATATTTTTCCTTTTTGTTCCTAAGCTGGAGCCTGCTTTGCTCTATTTCTGATCACATCTAACAGCAGACACCAGGGAGAAAGTATTTTCATGAGGGCACTGGCATTGTGCCAGGGTCAAACCATGACACAGGGCTCCCACAGCCCCTCGTCCCTTCGTGGCCCCGTCCCCTCAGGGGCTCCCCCAGCCCGGCCAACCTGCCCGGCAGCAGCGCCGCAGCCCCACAGCAGCTCCAGAGGAGCTCGATCCAGAGGCACCTCGGAGCCCTCAGCAATCCAGCCAGCACCACACGGGCAGGAGGACACGGATGGCGCTTCCTGCCTGGCACAGGGCTTGTGGCCATCTCCAGGCATCGCTCTCACAGGGATCCTCACAGCTCTGGCCCCTGACCACCTGCTCTGTCGGAAGCACAAAGGCTTTAGCAAAACCACCAAAGGCCAAGGGGCTTCTGGCCATTTTCCCTGCTACACTGCATGCCTGGACAGCTTGCTGTGCCCAAGCACCCTTTTCCCCGTCTTCCCCTATGCCCTGGAGACCCTGGGAAGCAAAAAAAAAAGATCCTGGGAGTCTGTGTATTATAACACACTCTATATTCATATACTAAAGAAAAAAACTATACTCATAGAAAAGCTATATTCATATACTAAAGAAAAGGAAAAAAAGAAGAAAAGAACAATCTCAAGGAAATAGAAAATTCCCACTGGCTCAGGTGGCCCCAGCAGACAGAGCCTCTGTGCTCAGTTCTCTGCAGAGCTCCAGCAGCGCAGCCACCCGAGCCCCGACAGACGAGGCCGTGTCCTCCATGCCCTGCGGAGCTGATCCTGCAGCCTCTGGAAGATGGAAGATTGCTCATTCTGTAGTGCCTGGAGAACATACAATGTCTGAAATGCCACATCGGACACGTCACTGCTGATGTCCTCTGTCAGCTGTTCAAGGGCTGAAAGAGAGGAACAGAGCCATAGTCAAATCCCAGATCTGAGGGTACCCAAGGAGAGCCCCCTGCCAGGGCCATCCCAGCCGGCTCTAGCCATGGCCAGGAGGGAGTAGGGGCCAATGGGACCAGCCCGAAGCTGCTGGCCACGAATCCCCCACGTGGCCCTGAAATCTCTGTGTGCTCTGCCCACGCCGCCCCTCGGCCGCACAGGGAGCAGAGCCCTCTGCCGCCGGGGAAAGGCTTGCAGCTCCCCCCGCCAGCCCCCGCTGCCAGCCCGCTGCCCTCACTCACCGTTGCAGATGAGCCGGAGCTCTTCCTTCTTCCCCCTCAGGTGCTGCCCGGCCATCCCTGGGAACACAGAGCCTGTCACGGCCCCAGCGGCACAGCTCCCTGCCAGCGGCGCTGCCGGCGCTGTGGCCACACGCCCTGCTGGCCCGGCAGGGCTCAGCCCGGCCCTTGCCGCACGCTGCCGGCCCAGGGCACGGCTGCCAGAGGGCGGCAGCAGCGCCAAGGCCGGGCGGGGCTCCACGGCGCCGGGCCCGGCTGGCGCTGCCGGGGCAGCAGGCGGGGCTGGGGCCGAGCTGCGGCGGGCCGGGGAGGGAGCCCGGGCTCGTGGCTCACCCATGAACCTGATGGCCGCCGCTCGCAGGGACTCCTGTGGGCTCTGCAGGTGGGGCAGGGCCCGGCGCAGGTGCTCGGCCGCTCTGCTGCTGTCCTCTGCCAGCTGGAGAGAGCGGCAGGAGGGAAGGGTTGGCGCGGGCTCAGCCCTCGTTCGGGCGCTGCCTGCGCCCAGCCCCGGCCTCCCCTGCCCGCACAGCCCTGAGGCGCGGCCAGCAGCCGCTGGCGCCGGGCTCTGGAGGGGGCAGAGGGCCGGCTGCTGCCCGGGGAGCCGCGGTGCCGGCCTGCCCTACAGCCCCACCGGGCCGGGGCTGCATCGGCCCCTGGCTCGGGCCACAGGAGCCTGGAGAAGAGCCCGCGCGGCCTCTGGGTGCAGCAGCGGGCAGGGGCACAGCTGCCAGCCCCGCACTGTGAGCACCGTGCTCTGGGGGCTTCTCCAGGCTGAGGCTGGGGCTTCCAGGCCGTCCTTACCAGGCGCTCGATGAACTTCCACAGCTTCTGGTTCTTCACCAGTCTTTCAAGATCCCTCCTCTTCAGGAACTCAGCCACACAAAGCAGCGTTTCCTGAGAAGCCTGGAGAGCAGCAGAGATGCAGAGATGGCCCCACAGCCCAGGGTGCTGGACCCGTGTCCCTGTGCCAAGGCCTGGAGGAGGCTGCAGCCCGGCAGGTGCCAGGGCAGGAGGCAGCCGAGCCCCCTGCTAGGGGGTCAGCAGCAGCCATTGAGTCCTCACCTGTGCCACAAGCCGATTTTCATCATGGCAGTGGAAGAAGAGTGGCAGCAGGCTCTGGCGCAAGGGTGTCTTCAGGGCCTTTTTTCCCTTCTCAAGTGGAAGAGTCACCAATGTTCGGAAGAGCAGTATGGAGAGCAGCTGCACCTGGCTATTGTTCTGTATGAAAGGAAGAGAAAAAGACTTCAGCATTGGCTGCATGGGGCTTAGCTTGGCACAGGCCTGCAAATCCAGAATGCACAAAGTGTCCGGGCTGCAGCCAGTGGCTGTGGCTGGGGGCAGCGAGCCTTACGTGGTCAAAGAGTGGCAGGAGCGCCTCAAGCAGCTGCAGTGTGATGGGGCTGGGCATCAGCATGTCATTGTCCAAGATGATAAAGCTGAGTAGCATGACTGTCATGCTAACTATCTCTCCATCTGTGTCCCACAGGAGCTTCACAAGACTTTCAGTCAGGCTCCACATTTTTTCAGTCTGTGCGGAACACAAGTTTGTAAAACGCCATCCTGCTGCCGCAGGGCCTGGAGGCCAGAGGTCTGCCCCAAAGCACTTGGGCAGCTGAACTGGGAGGCAGGAGAGCTGGGAGCAGCTGCCCTGGCAGCCAAAGCCCAGCCAAGCCCAAGTGACTGCATTCCCCAGCTCAGCCTCAGCCGCTGCCCCCTTCTCACCATGGAGGGCTCCTCAATGAGCTCGAGAAGGGCCCTGAGCGCCAGGTGACGCCTCTCCCTGCACTCGCTCTGCAGTTGTCTTGACAAGATTTGCAGGACTCTGTTAGCACCACGTTCACTCAAGTCCAGGAATTCGAGGACCTGAAAGGCACAGGGCAGTGACAGGAGACCCGGCTGGCAGGATCCCGGAAACTCACAGGACTGTGCCCAGGCAGCAGCACAGGGCACGGGCACCGTCCCAGGGAGCTGCGGCTATGAGAGTGCAGAGAGCTGGGAGGCAGCTGAGCGAGGCAGCGCTGGCCATCAGGCTCACCTCCACAAGGAAGGCCAGGGCAGGCAGCTCCCAGCGTGGCTCCTGTGTGCTGAGCAGCCGGAGCAGGTAGCGAGCGATGCGGGAACACAAGGGGATGGAGACACAGCACATCTCCCTGGCAGGAGAAGAAGGAACCAAGACTGTGGGCCATGGGGATAAACCTCTGCCAGGACTAACTCACAAAGGTCTGGTGTTTCCCCAGCATCCTGCAAGGGGCCCTGGGCTATTTGGGAGGCAGCTCCCTGTGGGCACCCTCCTCTCCAGGCCGTTTTACCAGTCTTCTTGGCCATCCCTTGGTGACAAGGCCCTCTGGTTCATGACCTCAGGATCTGTGTGGAGCACCCTGGGCACAGAGCACAAATGTCAGAGGGAGTGGGGAGAAGTGGGTCTCACCTGGCCAGCAGACCCACGGCATAGTGGTGGGTGTCAGCGCACAGCAGCGTGTCCCAGCCACAACTACGTTCCATTGCCACCACCACATCCTCCTGCTGCATTTGGCAGAGCAGGGACTTCAGGGTCTGCACTGCAAACCTGTATGCAGAGCAAAGCCCAGGTCACACTGGGAGCACTGGCTCCTGCCTAAGGACGTGGCAGGGATAGGAGGACTGGGATAGAGCACCTGTTGGGGCTGGTGGCAAGGCCATGCTCTTCCTGGCATCCCTTCCAGAAGGTATCGACCTCTTCTGGCACATCCAGAGTGCTGAAGAACACTTGGAAGAGCAGCTGCACAAATAGGCGTGGGAAATACACGGTCACCATATGTGGGACACAGGGCACCTGGAGGATCTTCCACATCACCACAGTTGCCTGTAAAGGACAAAGCCCCCCAAGACAGTGCTCAGTGCCGAGGTGTCTGTGTGGCAGGGCCAGAGCACAGGAGGGAGAGGTCCAGAGAGACACAGGGGGAGCACCAGGCCTGGTGCCCCTGAAGCTGCCCCAAGGCCAGGATTCTGCCCATCTCCTGAGGCAGGGAGATGCAATGGGGGAAGGAAGATGGAGAGCTGCTGGAGAGGTGGCCTTGGAGCCAGCAAAGGCCAGTTTCAGAAACTCACAGCCAGGACAAAGACACCCGTTTTGTCCCCATCCGAGGTGCCCATGCTGTGCTCTGGCCAGTTGCCCAGCACATCCAGGAGTATCAGCAGCACTGGCTCTGCAGTCCTGGGCGAGCACATGATGGTCTTCCACATGGTCAAAGCAGCTCTGTGGGGTTAGAGCTCTGTCTCAAGGGGGGTCTCAGACACAGCACCGTGGCCTGGGCAGCAGTGGGGATCTGAGCTGGCTGCCAGCTCGGCCTCCGCCCACTGGCCCTGGCCAGCAGCACTTAGGCAGCCCAGCCCTGTGGGGACAGGCCCTTGAGGGGCAGCGAGGGAGCATGGCAGCAGGTTCAGGGTCTGAATGCAAGGGCAGGCAAAGAGAGCAGCCAGAGGGCCCTAGAAGTCTCTGTTGGTCAGACAGCTGGGCCAGGCTGTCCAGGCTGATGGGCTGGGGAGCCCTGAGCCCTCTGGGCAGGTGGGCCCCATACCTGTCACAGGATGGGGCCACACGCAGGAGTGCCATGACTACGTCAGCAGGCTGTGCTTCGGTGAGATCCAGCAGGGTCCTGTTCAGCCGGTGCTCAGCAAACTGATTGGCCAGGAGCCACTGGTGGATGTACCTGACCAGGGCGGGCACCTGGAGAAGGTACGGGGAGACTTGGAAAGCTGCCAGAGGGAGGAATGTCCCCAGCTTCCCCAGAGAAGTGCTGCCCTTCCCACCACACTGCCATGGCCTCAGAGTTTTCCAGTGACCAGCAGGCGTGGCTTGGGAGGCCAAGCAATTCCTGGGAGGATAAAACCCTGGCCATAGGCTGCTTACTTGCTTTGGATTGGAAAAGCCCTCCTCTACGAGCATATCCAGGAGGGCAGCACTGGTCTTGGTTTTGAAGATGTGTGAATATGCTCTGAGCCCATTGCCAACAGGGCTGGTCTCTTCTTCCCGAATTCTCTTGATGAATTTGCAAACCAGCTGTAGGAGAAGGGCAGGAAGCCAGGGATGTTACACAGAATGCTCCAAGCACACTGACAGCAGGCCCAGCCCAGGTGGGGGTGGCTGCAGGTACCTGTGCTGTTCTGTGGAAGAGGCCATGGGTGGGATTCTGCTCTTGTGTGCGCTCCACGGCTGCACCTGGCAAAGAGTGAGCGCAGGCAGAGCTGAGGGGCTGCGGGAGAGGCCAGAAAACAGAGCCCAGCCCTGCGCTCCGCAGGCAGAGACAGCCCCGGAATGCCCCAGGGGATGGAGCACGGCCACTGCGGGGTGTCAGCCCAGCCCCTCTTCCGTCCTGTCCATGGGCATGGCCCAGGGGATGAGATGGCATGGGATGGGATGGGATGGGATGGGATGGGATGGGATGGGATGGGATGGCACCAAGCTGGCTGGAGGCACCAACCCTGTGGCCCAGCTCTGCCACTCACCCTCCTGTGGTGGCTTGAACGGTACCACCTCTTCATTGTCCTGTGCTGGGGCAGCTCCAGGGCCTTCTTCCTCTTCTTCCTCTTCTTCCTCTTCTTCCTCTTCTTCCCCCCAGGCCAGCTCTGGCACTCTTGGGGCTCTCTGCTCCATGTCTTGCAGGAGAGATGGCTGGGAAAAGCTCCGAGTCAGCAGGTCCTACAATTGTGCCTGGACGGCACCTTCAAGAGAGAAGCCTCGGGAAGGGCACAGGTCAGCAAGTCCTGTGGTCTGGTCTCGAGGTCAGCTGCAGGAATAACGCCTCGGAAAGGCTCCGGGTCAGACACGAACGAGCGCGCTGTGCTGGGGGCTCCTCACGGCACCGTTCTGTCCTGTCCTGTCCCGTTGCGTGCTCTGAGCACTGTGGCGTGGTCTTGTCACCACCAGCTCCTATGTCACCATGTGTCACAAAGGGCCCTTGGGACACCCGTTCTATGCCATGGTGACCATGCTGCACCGTGTCACAAAGGGCCCCTGCACACACTGCCCCCCGCCCTGGGGCTGCCCCCAGCCCACCCAAAGTGGCCCAGGCTGGAAGGAATGTCTCACCCCAAGTGTCTAAGCCAGCCCTGTTAGAGTTCTGAAACACATAATCAAGAGAATGATTATATGCAGGTGCTTTTATTGAAGAGCTCTGGGTGTCAGGGGAACAAACCCAAATCTGACTTGGCACATACAGTCAAGATGAACATGTTTTTATATTCTATCGTTTTATATAACTTTCATGTTAATTATTAAATTTATATTGTTCTACTGTATACATAGATTACAGCTGAGCATAGCCCCCCTTAAATTTCCGACATAGTTTCTCATGATTCTTCTTATGATTATATTATAATTATATTAAATTACTAAATAATCATCATACCTAACAATTATATCATTTATCATACTGCTTACGCAGGTGCAGTTGATCTGAGAAAACACAAAGCCTAACATTTTCAGATTCTATCTTGAACAGCCCGACGGGGTCTTTAGGAATGGCTCAGGCCATCAGCAAATGCTGCCCTGCTCTGTGGGCTCAGGGCAGCAGAAGGAGCCCCAGGGCTGCTGAGGCACAGGGCCTTCCACAGCAGCTGGCCCGGCCTCCTTGGGACACGTCCTGGCGGTGGCCATCCTAAACCTGCGGGTGTGACAGAGAGGAAATGTGTGGGCCAGGGCACGAATGCTGCTCTGTGCCCTGGGGCCCGGGGACCACTGACATCAGCAGGTGTGGCGGAATCCCTGCCCAAGCAGACCTGCCAACCCTGAGCCCTGGCAGCCCTGGTGCCCATCTCCTGCCCCAGAGACCTGTGCCCCAGGGGGCTTCTGTGCCAGAGGGAGCCAAAGCCCACGTACATTGGGGGCTGTGCTCCTTCCTGCAGGGGCTGTGGGCAGGAGCACCTGGAGCAACTGCTGCCAACACTTGGTCTCTGTCAGAAGCCCTCACTCCATGCTGAAATTATTTTCTCATTGAAGTAATTTCCTTTAGCACAAAGACACTTTAGTGGTAAAGGCACTGAAGATTCTGGCATTTAAGAATCCTCACTTCAGGAAAGCTTTACTTCCCATTGCTCAACTCAAGTAGTTCAAAAAAGTTGCAATTCATTGGGATGGCCTGAGAAAGTGAAGAGTTTAAATGTTGCTTCTCATCTCAAAGCAGCAACTCATTTGCATTAATGTCATCCACTGAGAGTCACTTTACAGAACATAACACTACACAGAGGCAGAAAAAGAGGCCATTCTTCGGTTAGCAAGTGGTTTTCTATGAAGGGATGATATTATCCTGATTCTCTTAAAGATTAAAATCTCTCAAGAAATGAAAGTCCACTCAGAGTTACAAAAGTAGCCCAAACAAACAAGTAGATGCAAAAGAGCTAATCCTCCCCCTGGTACAGATATCTAAATGGCCAGTAAAGTACAGCTCTCCCCTCTTGTTCCCTGCAGGAGAATCAGGACCTTGAACAGGAAGAGTCACAGATATTCTTTCTGCCCTCTATAACCAAAACTGTGCTAAACCACAGATGCTGCCTTCAAAGTGACTCAAATTCCAGCCTAGACCTCTCACCTTCCAGACAACTCCTTCCCCAACACCCCACCACCACCAACCCCCCCCACAAACTCCTGCCCAGAAGCCCTCAACACCCCACCAGGACCCCCAGCTGTCCCTGTCCCTCCGCAGAGCTTTCCCACCCTCCAGCAGATGCCCTGGTTCCCTGCATGTGCTGTGGGATGGCACTCAGGAGGATCTGCTCCAAGGCCTTCCCTGGTGGCAAGCTCAGGCTGCCAGGCCTAGGGCTCCTGGATCACCCTTCCCACCTCACTGGGAGCTCCCTGGGAAGCACTTTCCTTGAGAAGCCAGCCCCTTTCCTCCAAGGGCATTTCCCCAAATGTGTAGCTTTCCTGGGGAACACCAACACACTATTGAGAAAAGCTGGCAAGGCTGAATGACTCCAGGTCCTTTCAGGACAGGCACTCCAGCTCTAGCTGGTATTCCCCCAAGTGTGTTTCCAGGTGGAGGTTCAGAGGTGCAGCCCCAGGCCCTCTACAAACACAAGCTGCTTGCTGCCTCTTCACCTGCCTCAACTCCTGCCTGTGGTCACAGCAGCAAAACCAGGCTGTTCCCAGCCAGAGACCAGAGCCCTGTCCCCACAGGACGCTCCTGCCAGCACCTTCCAGGACTTTCTGCTGTGCACGCAGCGCTTTTCATGCCTGCTCCCAACAGGCTTTGGAACGCAGAGCACAACCTGGCTGGCTCTGCCCCCAGCACACCCCAAACACAGGCAGAGGAAGAAGCATCAGGGGTTGTTTTGCAGCCATGCCCAAGAGAAACTGGAAGGCTGCCCTCCCTCTGGTCTCACTTGGTTGGCTTTCTGACTGGGTCTGGGCCTGGGGCTGCCATTCCTCACCTGTGGGGACCAGAACCACACCTGGGATCCCAGCACTGTCTGACAGCGCTCCGGGCACTGGCACGGTGGCGCGTCCAAGTCTCAGGCACTGTGCTGCTGCTTCATTTGCTCTTAGGCACACCCAAAGCTCTCTGTTAAGCCCAGATGGTTGTTGAGGATTTTTTGCAGATAAAGGAGTTTTTGCAGGACAATGGCCATATTCAGCCAATGCACAATCCAGCCTGCTTGGGATAATGGACAATGGACATGTTCACAAACAATAATGGACATGTTCAGAAAATGGTGTCAGTATATCTTTGAAAAAGATACAGGAAGAAGAGTCATCTGGACTCGGCATGTTTGTCAGTGAGCTGGGGAAAGTAAGGAAAAAGACAATTCTTGAGTGGGACAGAAATCCACAGCCAGACATATGGAAAATTAGATGATCCAATCAGCATCCTGTCTTAGACACATGAACAGTTAGGATAACCAATCATGTGTTAGCTAGAGACACGTGGACAGTAGAGAATTATTATAGTCTTTTTAGGGGTAATAAATTTGGCTTCACTGGATCATACTGGTTATGGTGTGATGTCCCTGAACCTCAGTATGCCGCTATTTTCCCACTGCAGATGGTCGCTGGTTCTGCCTTCTTCCTGATCCTGTGTAGGGATGGAGCACTGCTGTGCTTTCCGGAAGCTGTTCTTAAAACCTTCCAGCATTCCAAGCTCCTTTGCCCTCTGTGGATGCTTGCCATGGAATCCCTCACAGCATCCTTCAGAGCATAGTTCAGAGCATCCTCAGCTTGGCTCTTCCAAAGTCCAGGGGCTCCAGGGTGCTCAGCAAGATCTGTAACTCCACAGTGTTGTGGAACTGGACCTCGAGAATAAGGGACCTTTCCAGCCTGATCTGCCCTTGTTCCTCTGTGTCTGTGCACAAAACACAGTGTGGAAGAGAACGGCAGGAGGGGCCTGTGTGTCCCAGGGCTCCGGATTTGCATCACTCCAGCTCCACAGAGATGCAGGTAAAGCGAAGAAGCCAAACTGTTTATTAATGGAAGGTGGAGCAAAGGGATGAGCTGGGAGGGAAGAAAGGGGATGGGCAGGGTCTGAGGGCTGGAGGCAGGGAGCTGTCAACAGAGAGGGAGAAGGCAGGAGCTATGGGAGCTTCCCACAAGCTCAGCTGTGCCAATCATCAGCTATGCCTGGAGCTCCAGCTGGTCTCCTCTGGTCTCCAGGTGGTCTCGCCTTCCAAGGGATCTGGAGGTCTTCAAGAGATACTGGTTCTTCTGAGCCAGTAGATGAAAGTAGTTCTGCAGCTCTTCCCTCAAACATCATCTGTATAAATGGGCTTCTATGGGAGGGGGCTCTTGTCTTCACTCAGGCCTTGAAGGGCTGGAAGAGAGAGGAGCAGAGCCACAGTCAGAACCTGGGTGTGCAGGAATCCAAGGACACCTTCCTGCCAGGGCCATCCCACCCAGCTCTTGCCATGGCCACAAGAGAGGAGGGGCCAAGGGGATCAGCTGCAAGGTGCTGTCCATGAATCCCCTCACCTATGTCCCTGAAATCTCTGTGTGCTCTGCCCACGCCACCCCTCATCCCCACAAGGAGTGAAGCCCACCGCAGCTGGGGCAGGGATTGCAGCTCCCTGCCCGGGCATTGCAGCTCCCCGGCCAGCCCCCGCTGACAGCCCACTGCTCTCACTCACCCTCACAGAGGGCCTGGAGCTCTTCCTTCTGCCCCATCAGGAGCACCCTGGCCATCCCTGGGAACACAGGCTAACCGTTAACTAAAGCTACTGTGGCTATTATCAAGTTTGCTTTATGGCTTAATGAGGTGAGGAATTAATGAATCTTGAACTTCCACTGGAAGGCAGGCACATGGATTCAGAGCTATCAAACACTAACTGTATGTTTTGGGGTTTTTTTAATAATGGTACTTACTGTGAGGAAATGACACTGGGGGAAATTTTCTCCCAGGCCCTGACCCAGCTTTTGGGTCTGCACCACCAGTTTTGAAAGGGTTCAGATCCTCTCAAAATGCTAATGATATCAAACAGTGGTTGTTGTATTTAGCATTTAGAGATAAAGGAAGATTAACCTGGATAACCACACTGACACCTACTCCAGAGACAAGGGATGCTGCTGCCCCAGAGCCTGACCCTGCCCCACTGCCCACGTAGGAAATGAACCACCCAGACTGGGTAGGGGTTCTGGTGAAAGAGATGGGCCAGATGCTGCAGGAGTACATTTCCCCAGGTGTTGAGAAACCCTCCCCCTGCCTCAAAGAGGGAGAGTCTGATGGTGCAGCAGTGGAACCCACAGATGTTACAACCATCCAGGTTCCAGCTGAACTGCAAAGGCAGTCACAGACAGCAGCAGTCGCCCCTATGGAAACAAGGAGACCTAAGATGAAATTGGAGCATCCAGGTAAGGATAAGAATGGAGGGCCCTCACGTCCCACAGGAGAGCCAATGGTTGACTTCATCACTGAGTCCCTGATGTACAAAAGTCCCTGTGGGTGAACTGCACAAAGACATTATACCATGGGGACATGAGGCTTATACAACCTGGTTACTCTGGGTCTGGGACCTTACAGGTACAGGAGTGCAACTGGATGGTGGTGAGGCAAGGAATTTAGGAGCATTGACGCAGGACTCAAGTATGAATCAGATTTTTGTAAGGGACTCAGAGTCCCTTTCCCTCTGGGAACAGCTTTTAATGAGTGTCAGAGAGAGGTTTGTCCACAGGGAGAGAATGCAGGAGCACCACCATAGAATGTGCTGGAAGACCCTTAAGGAAAGAATCCAACAGCTGAGAGAAGTGGCAGTATTGGAGGTACACTTTGGGAGGGATGGACAGCATGATAATGACCCCAACAAGGTCAGGTGCACAGGGCAAATGCTGTGGAGTCTGGCAAATCTGGGGCCATCCCAATACACCACCTTCATTGCAATGATTAATGCTGATAACTACTGAGAGACAGTGGGTTCTGTCACCAAGTTTAGAAATTATGAGAGTATGATCAATAGCCTGATGCAGGCTCATGTCTCTGCTGTGAACAAGGACCTGATAAGAGGAGATGAGGGAGATGAAGGATGAGGAGAGGAAGATCAATGCAGCACCTGTGCCAGTCACAGGCCCCAAAGTCAGAGCCCAGTGTCCCCCAGCTAGAGAGAGAGGTTACACCCCAAGGGCTGACCTGTGGTTCTTCCTGCGTGACCATGGAGCAGACATGGGAATCTGGGATGGGAAATCCACTTCTGTCCTGGGAGCACAGGTGCATCAACTCAAGGAGGGAAACACTAACCGAGGGAGTTCCACTAAAGGGAAGGCAGTCTCAGCCTCCCATGACCGAGCTGCTGGGTATGATCTGTCAGATCCCCTTGAAGGAACCTCTACATGTATGCCCAGGAAAGAAATAACAACCAGGGCTAGGAGGGCCCTGCCTCTAGCCAGGAAGAGGCATGGGAAAACCGGATTTTTTGGACGGTGTGGATCCGATGGCCTGGCACATCAGAGCCATAAAAATACAATGCCTTAGTTGATGCTGGTGTGCAATGTACCCTAATGCCATTGGGACATGTGGGGGCAGAACCTGTTTCCATTGCTGGGGTGATGGGGGGATGGCAGCAATTTACCATGTTGGGAGCCCAGGTGAGCCTGACTGGGAAGGAGCAGCAGAAACATCCTATTGTGACTGGCCCAGAGGCCCCATGTATTCTGGGCATAGACTTCCTCCAGAATGGCTATTACAAATACCCAATAGAACTCAGGTGGGCTTTTGGCGTAGATGCTGCAGAGGCTGAGAACATGAAGCCATTGAACACCTTGCCTGGACTATCAGAAAACCATCTGCAGTAGGATGAAGGTGAAAGAGCAACAAGTGCCGATTACCCACATCTGCTGTGCCAGACATGCTGGAACTCCAGTACGAGCGGGAGTCCAAGGCAGCAAAGTGCTTTGCCACTATTGACATTGCCAATGCATTTTTCTTCATTCCTCCGGCAGCAGAATGCAGGCCTCAGTTTGCTTTCACCTGGAGGGCCGTGCCATACACCTGGAACTGACTGCCCCAGGGGTGGAAGCACAGCCCCACCATCTGCCATGGACTGATCCAGGCTGCACTGGAAAAGGGTGAAGCTCCAGAACATCTGCAGCACATTGATGATATCATTGTGTGGGGGAACACGACAATGGAAGTATTTGAGAAAGGAGAGAAAATCATCCAGAGTCTGCTGGAAGCTGGCTTTAGCATCCAAAAGAGCAAAGTCACAGGACCTGCCCGAGAGATCCAGTTCCTGGGAGAAAAGTTGCAAGATGGATGGCATCAGATTCCCACTGAGGTCATCAGTAAGGTCACTGTTTTGCGGAAGAGATCAAAAAAGCTCCACAACTTGTGAAAGATGTAAAGTCGGTATGTTTATTGCAGCGCTGGACGCATGCAGGGATTACTCCCCTCAAAAGGCAAGTGTACCTCTGTGAACTTCAGGTCTCTTTCTATGGCTCTCTCAAATACATATGCATATAATTTCACAACAGGTTCATACATATTCATTGTACTGATTTCATGTGACACTTGCTACTAATTCTTCAGAAGGAACTCTTGGGTCAGGTTGCCTTGCTCTCTCTGCTCTCCTCCTCCCCCCTTATCTCTTGTCTATCGGCTGAAGCAGTCTCTCTAAGCACAGGCCCTTCAAGAGAACAGGCAGTGAGACTAAACAGCAAGCTACAGACTTAATTCAAAGATGTACATTTCACCTAAATCAAAATGAATTTCTACCCTGGAAAATTTCTGCTATGTCTCATTTCCCCCCTTTCCTGGAAAATAAGTAAATTCTTTTACTTAATGCAAACTCTTAGGACAATAAGTGTCTCTCAATGCTTTACCACGTACGTTTGATAAGGAGATTAACAGAGCTATACGCTGTAGTACTCTCTAATTTCAAATTAATAATAAAGGATAACTTTAAACTTACTTTAACTAATACAACATCGTTGTTATCAATTTTTACAGCAGTGCAAGCAGTTTTTAGAGACTCACACCTTTTACCAGTATATACGAGCACAGTTTTTTCATCAGTGACTGGATGAATTTTGAAGTGGCAAATACTCTGTTCAGTGTCCAGACACACATCTTGGGCATGAATAGTACTGCTTTCACAAATGAATCTCAGCTGTTCTCTAGTAATGCAGGATTCTAAGTTTACTGTTTGCTACTTTTCATTCATTTTTTGTGTTTACAGTCTATGTTCTGAAGGGTAGAGCACTGTTTTTTCATTATTTAATCTTAGTGCAATGATGGGATGGATAACGTAAACAGTGCTATTATGTATGGTAAGTACAAAGACAGTGGCTACATTAGAAACAGGATTATAGGTGAAATTTACTATAGTTTACCAGGACTGAAGCTTTTTTCAAAATCAATTGTGTTATACATATATAGAGTTAATTCATGCTATTTGTATATATATATGTGTGTGTATAAGATATTGTAAGAATCCAACTCATGTACTTGACCACTCTGGCTGAGAGCAGAGTCCTATTTCTAACGCTAAAGATAATATCAAGTCCGTTAGCTTAAGAATGAAGCCTTCCCAGACCATGAATGTCGACTTCCCAGAAATGCTTTGAATACTGGCAGCACTCGATTACATGTGAAAGATGGCCATATGGACACCGGGACTGGCTTTTGCATCGCATCCCTATGGACCCAGCAATACATGCGAAAGAAGGCTATTCTGGAAGGGCTCAGACAGTCATTGGAACACCTGGACTGGCTTTGTATCTCTATGATCCAGCTCTACATATGAAGGGACACAAAGGACATTCTGTCATTCCGGCCCCAGGCGGAATATAGGGGATATAAACTGGCTGTATGAGACAGTCGGGGTGAACCACTGGGGAGATGCTGGCACTCTGTCAGTTGGATCCAGGTTCACCCAACACCAAATTCCGGAGTTGATGCTGTCTTGGCTGTGGTGAATTTTTTAATTATATTTTGTTATTGATCTAATAAATCTTTGTTAATTTTTTTTTAATTTGTCTGCAGATTCGATCATTTATAACAAATTGCATTATCTTAGACAACTTTCTGAATTTCAGCTGGAAAATTACTTTCCCTCCCTTCTTGTATGATCAGAGCTGCTGTTGCCTGCATCTGCAACTATGCTTGTATACAACTGAAAGCTAAAGATATATTATCACATTATCTTGAACTGTACTAAGTACTTCTACTAATAACTTGTGATCTTGGTCCCTGGCCTTTTCTTTCTTTGGCAGTGCTTTTGAAATCTGCCACTGGCTAGTTCTTAATGCTAGTAGAGATGACTGTAAATGCTGCTTCAATTTTGTTAGGCTGCTTGCTGCAGTGGCTAGCTTATTCATCAGTATTTCTGAATCAATTCCATTTAGAACTCCTAATCCTGTTCCTAATATCCCAGTTAGATCCTTTCTTATTCTGCTCTTAAGGTCTGCCTGTCTTTGTAACTACGCTGTGCAGCTCTCAAAGGATGTTCTTAGGAAAGAGGAGCAGGCTGGTTGGATTTTTGAGATGTTGATTTGCATTAGCAACTCTTTTGAAGTGTCTGCAGTTCTTGTTCTTGCTACTCTTGCTCTTCATATACTTGATCTCTATGAATTACTACAGTGGACAGGTTTAAATCTTTTATCTCAGAAAGTTCTCTCATGGATCTAGTATCCTGATTAAAAGCCTGGGACCAAGGCCATTCAGCATCACTTTGAATAGAGGTACTCTCTAATTTTAAGACTTCAATTGTAATTATATACAAAACAATTCTGTAAGTGAAAGTATGAACAACCCTTGACTGCGATATACTCATTTTGCTTGAGTGAGTTTTAGTTTTAGTTCATTGTCTCTTGGTGTCACTTTCCAAGGGGGCTTCTGGGGCCTTCTTCACTCGAGAGTGATGGATCCAGGCATTCTGCTCCTTGATCTTGATTGCGGTGAGGGTGGTGAGAAGCACTTGGAATGGTCTTCTTTACTGTGGTTCCAAAGTCTTTTCTGCAAGCGGTTTAACATATACGTAATCTCTAGGCTATATGTTATGCACTGGCCCATCCAACTCCCTGCTCTGAGTTCCAGCCACACGTTTCTCACTTTTCTGAGCTGTTTGCTTAAAGCCACCATGTAGGTGGCCAGTGTTACCTCTCCAATGTGGTGGGCATTCTTTTTGTGTTCTATAAAGCATTTCAAAGGGACTTAGACTTTCTTTAGCTCTAGGTTTAGTTTAAATTTGCAACAGTGCTAGTGGAAGTGCTTGGGGCTAGGGTAGATTAACTTCCTGCCCGAGTCTTACAATCTGCTGCTTAATCAAATGATTCATTTTCTCCACCTGGCTTCTTGATTGGGGGGGTACAGAATGTGAAGTAGCCAGGTGGCTACTAATCTGTTGCACTATTTTGGAAATGAAATGTGATCCTCTATCTGAGGATATTGTGGCTGGAACTCCGAAGCATGGTATTATTTCTTGTAATAACACTCTAGTAACTTCTCGAGCTTTGACAGTTCTGGTGGGGAATGCTTCTGGCCACCCTGAAAATGTGTCTGTCAATACTAATAAATACTGATACCCCCCTTTCCTTGGGAGTTCTGAAAAGTCAATTTGCCACTGCTGTCCCGGCCTATGGCCTCTCCTAATCTGACCGAGTTTCGGCTTGGGGGTATTTTTGGGTTAGTCTGGAGGCAAAGATCACACTGTCAGGTCACTTGAGTAATAGTGGCATATAAATTCCTAGCAACGATTCTTTCAATCAAGTAGGTGTATAGGGCATCTATTCCTCAGTGTGCTTTCTGGTGCTCTTCCCTTACTAGTGACCACAAGAAATGGGAAGGGATTACCATCTTCTTTTCAATGGTAGCCCACCCTTCTTGGTTATACGTCCATTTTTGATCTTCAATCAATTTTCCATCTCTCTTATTATATTCTGGCTTACTTTCAAGGGAAATTTGTCTATCTGGAATTAGGGCTCACCTCACCTTTTGCTGCTTCCTTTGCCTCTCTATCCGCCAGCTCATTTCCTTCTTCTAATTCTGAGCTCACTTTTTGATGTGCTCTAATATGCATAATTGCTACCTTTTCAGGCAGCTGAACTGCTTCCAGCAGCTGGATGATCTCTTGTGCATGTTTGATGTTCTTTCTCTGTGAGGTCAGCAGTGCTCTCTCTTTCTAGATGGCTCTATGTGCATGCACGACTCTGAATGCATACCTCGAGTCTGTGTAGATGTTTATCTTCTTTCCTTTTGCTATTTCTAAGGCACGGGTCAGAGCAATTATCTCAGCCTTCTGCGCAGAGGTGCCTGTTGGTAAGGGTGCAGATTCTGTTACCTCTCAGCAGGTGGCTACTGTGTACCCAGCATGTTGCTTTCCATTGGCAATGCAGCTGCTCTCGTCAGTGAACCAGGTCTCTGCATTGTCCAGAGGAGTGTCTTTCAAATCTGGGCGTCTGGAGTAGGTAGCTCCAATGGTCTCTAGGCAATTGTGGTGTACTGCTTCACCTTGATTTCTACTGAGAAAGGAAGCTGGGTTGACAATATTAGCACCACTATCTTTACATCATCTTGCTCTACCATGATGGCCTGGTATTTCTCTCTGTGGTGAAAGCCAGTGGCTACTCTTTACTTCCAGTACTGTGGACACTGTATGGGACACTAGCACAGTCCTTTTCTGTCCCAGGGAAAACTTGTGTGCCTTCTGAATATTCAGCATGACTGCTGCTACAGCTCTGAGGCAACCTGGCCATCTTTTGGCTGTTGCATCTAGCTACTTGGAGAAGTAAGCAACTGCCCTTCGGTATGGACCTAAGTCTTGAGCCAGTATTCCTAAGGCGATTCTCTGTTTTTCATGGGAAAATAGAAAGAATGGTTTACTTACATCTGGAAGTCCCAGGGCTGGACCTGACATGAGGGCACTCTTTAGCTGATAAAAGGCCCATGTGGCTTCCTTTGTCCGCTGGAGATCTCTGTTTCCATTAGCAATAAGAGCATAGAGAGTTTGACAAGCAGTCCATAATTATTAATCCACAGCTGGCACTACCCTGCCATGCCTAAGAAGGTTCGGAGTTCCTTTATCGTCTGGGGTTTTGGGGTTTGGCAGATGGCTTCTTTGCGAGCCTGCCTTAAAGTCCGTTGCCCAGCACTCACCTCGTAGCCCAGGTATATTACTTTCTGTTTCACTACCTGTGCCTTCTTCTTTGATACTCTGTATCTTTGGAGTCTTAGGAAATTCAAGAGGCTTACTGTCCAGGCCACACAGGCTTCTCTCGTCTGAGTGGCTATTAGAAGATCATCTACGTACTGCAACAGCTTCCCTTCCTGTAGAGCTTCCCAGGACTCCAGATCTTTTGCAAGAGTCTCCCCAAACAGAGTGGGGGGGAATTTGAAGCCTTGAGGCACATAGACTATGTGAGCTGGGTTTTGCACTGCTTTTACGGCTTTCTCATTTGAATGCCAAAATTTTCTGGCTGGCTTCGTGGATAGGGAGGCAAAAGAAGGCATCTCTCAGGTCTAAAACAGTAAACCAGATTAGCTCAGGTGTTAAACAAGTTAGTAAAATATATGGATTTGCTACCACAGGGTATAAATTCTTCATTATCTTATCAACAGCCCTCAATCTAGTACTATCAGTTATTGGGCTGATTTCTTCCCTGACTTCTTTTCAGGGGGTGCTGCTTAATTCTCACTGGGTTGTGTTCTTTCTTTTAGCTTGATTACTATGGGGGGGCATTCTTCACTTTCTTTGGTACAGCAGAAGCCTATACCCCCGAAAAAACTTGTTCTAATATCTCTTTACTAATTTTTTCTTAATTTCAATGGCTGTTAATGATAAGCTTAACATCTTTATATCATTTGCCTCCAGAGTAACTACTTCATTTGAGAATGTTCAGCGAATTGGGCATATACAAAAGCTCCTAAGCACACATGTTACTTTAAAGGTTTACAGAAGTATGGCTTCTCAGACTGGCCAGTTGTTCCTCACATTGCAACATAATCATTCTCCACAGGTACTAAAGCTTTATTTAAAACTGAATCTATGGCTCCTGTATCAATTAAAATTCCACCCTTTTCTTTCCTTCTGGTCTCACTGCCTCTTGCAGAGAGGTCTGCTCCGTCCTAGTCCTGGGTGAAATTGGACTGCTAGGAGGGGGATGGGTGCGAATGGGTGTGAACTTTGGAGTTTGAGTCTTCTTCTTTTTTGGGGAGGTCTTCTTTATCCTCCTTTACTTTAGGAGGAGCCTTTAACAAATTAGATGTACTCATTTTGCGAGTTGTAATCGCTTTGCATTTCAGTTTGCCTGACCAGTGGGTCTGAGGGTGGTCTGATCTCACAGTCCCTTTGCCATTCTTGGTGTTTCCTTAAAACAAAACCACACTAACATACGGGACTATCTCATTTACCTTCCCATTTTAAAACAGCAGTAACTGCAATAAAGTCTTTTAAATCTTTTTCTTTTCTGAGCTGCCCCTAATGGCAACTTTCTTCCAAAGAGCCCCTCCCAAAGGGGCTAGGTGAGGAGCTTCTTTGCTCCGGTTAGTTCTCATTATCTCCTTCTCCTTGTACTATCTGGTTTCCACTCAAGCCTCACAGTGTTTTTTCTCAGTTTTTCCTCACAACACAGACCTCCAGGAGGCAGAACAGCAATATCAGCTCCTCTGCACTGCATACAAGGTGCCAGCCTCTCAGTGCACTAAAAGCTCCCAGGAACTGCCTGCAGGCTATTCCTTTGGTGTTTATCACTTTGGAGTTTATCACTTAACCTCTATGTCGGTTTTCTCAGTCTAAGCTTAGTGTATTACCAGCTGAAGTCTGATGAACTCATTCATCTCTTCTATCTAAACTCTGGTTTACAAAATCTTAGTATTTTCTAGTTCCTTTCCTGCACAATCTAATCCAAGCATTGCTTCTACTGACACTCGCTTTACTGCCTTGCAAGAGGCTGTGATTGTTACAGCAAAAAGTTTGATATGCCCACAAACACAGACAGACAGACACACACACACCACCTCTCTTATCTCAAATTCACAAGAGTCAGGGCTTGAATTGCTGGGGGGGAATTAGTGGAATTCCTTTAATTTGTTTTACTAATGTTAAACATGAATCACCCTACTGTAGCTCTTTTGTGTAAAATGCTACACTTGTTGCAAACAAATACCTAAAACTTCTACAAATGCTACTATACAATTTGAGTATCAAATTACCACAATGTGGGGGAAGAACCACACAAACTCACTGGGAAAGGGCATATCTCTCAAAGTGCCCACTTTTCTTAACACAACACAGACAACACAGCATACAATACTTCAGCATTTACCTACATCAGCTTTCTCTGGTTCTCACACACCCTAGACACAATCAAAATAACAGCACACAGTAAAATTCTAGAGATCAAGTCTAACTACCAGGCAGAAGAGGAACTCCCTGAGCTCGTACTCACGGTTAAAATGTGCTCCATCTACACAAATCACTACTTCTAAACACCATATATACTCTCACCGACGTTTCTCCACTTGTTCCACTTCTCCGCAGGGCACTCCCTGCCCTCACAGCCTGCCTCGGCCGGTGCCTCCGGCCCCACTTGGCCCTGTCAGTCGCGGGTAGAAACCCCCCCACACTGTAGATATACTCCCTTTGTACACCATGCACTCGCACAATTACAAACACACTAACATTAATTACACAATGCATTAACTATACAACAATACAGTGTCCAGACACCACATACACACACATGAGTCCACTCGAACCCACCCCCAGGGTCGATAGCGGCCGCTCTATCAGACAGTGAACTCTCATCTCCCAGTCGCTCTATCGATCAGGCCTCAGGCCGAGCACTCAGACATCTCTGAGTGACTTATTCAGCCTTCCTATCCCCCGGTGGCCCTCCTAATACATACCGAATCCTCTGCACACCAGCAGGTCCTTGTTTGTCTCCGCAGGAGGCAAGCTGAGACAAGCGGAGCTCCTCCTGGAAGATCTCGGGGGGCACCTAGGAGGGTCTGTTTATCCCTTCTGCCCTGTGGGGACAGAGATGGTCCCTTCGTGGTCAACAGAATGTTTTGAGGAAAAGATCAAAAACTCTACAACTCGTGAAAGTTGTAAAGCCGGTATGTTTATTGCAGCACTGGACGCATGCAGGGATTACTCCCCTCAAAAGGCATGCGTACCTCTGTGAACTTCAGGTCTCTTTTTATGGCTCTCTCAAATACATATGCATAAAATTTCACAACAGGTTCATACATATTCATTCTATTGATTTCATGTGACACTTGCTAGTAATTCTTCAGAAGGAACTCTTGGGTCAGGTTCCCTTGCTCTGTCTGCTCTCTTCTTCCCCCCTTTATCTCTTGTCTTTCGGCTGAAGCAGTCTCTCTAAGCACAGGCCCTTCAAGAGAACAGGCAGTGAGACTAAACAGCAAGCTACAGACAATTCAAGGATGGACATTTCACCTAAATCAAAATGTATTTCTACCCTGGAAAATTTCTACTCTGTCTCACAGGTAAGTATCCCACAGCACCGCCGGTGTCCAGGGGGGCCCCACTAGGATCTGGAGGGTGTGGGCACCTGCAGGTGACAGGGAACACCAGCCTTCCAGGGCCACCACGCAGGGCTGAGGAGAGCAGAGTGGGGCCATGGTATCCCCCGAGTACTCACCAGAGAGGCCGAGGGTTTGGGCTGGAAGGGAGAAGGGACAGGGCTCAGTAGTGGTGGCAACATAGGGACAGTGGCACCCAGGTTAGGGTGTCTCCAAACTGTCCCTATGGGGACATCAGTTCTTGTGGGAAAGTGCATGGGGGTGGCCCCAAAAGATTTGGAAGAGGCCAGGGGTCATGTCTGTGTCTCAGCTACCCGTGCACCACATCTGTGTGGCACAGACACCTTGGGAACAGGGACTCCGAGGCCACCCTGGGCTGAGGCAGAACACGGGGACACTGTGGACACCCCAGGCACAAGGACACCACAGACACAGCCCATGCTGGCCCAGGTCACCCCCACCAGCTCATGATCCCATCCCCATGGCCACATCCTCATGGTTCTTGTCCCCTTCTGTCCCTGCATCCCAGTTCCCTTGTCCCTATCCCCAGAGCTACCTGAGCCCAAAGGTGCCAGTCCCCACATTCCTGCTCCCACATCCCCATCCCCAAATTCCTGCCCCCTGTTCCTGTCCCCAAAGCAACCCTACATCAGTCACAGTCTCATCAAGGTCCACTGTGGGTAACATGGACTGGCTCTGCTGGCATTGGGGACCTCAGGGGACCCTGCAGCCCCCCTGTGCACCCTCCCCTCCATCCCCAGGGTGTCATGCCTGTGCCCAGGGCACTCACCCCACAGGAGCAGTGCCACCTTCCCGGCCATCCCAGTGTCCCCAGCCATGTGGACTGGCTGTCACTCGCTGCTGTGGCCACCACTCCCCTGGCTGGCGGCTCTTCGGATGAAGGGGCAGGAAGCGAGGTCACGTCTGTCCCCATATGTAGGTGGCCTTTGGTGGGGGCAGGGTGGCCACAAGCTGGGCACAGGCTGGGGACAAGGCTGGGTGGGACAAAGTGAGACATGGGATTCCCAGGAGTGGGGGGCTCAGTGGGTTTGGGGAGGCAGGGTGCAGTCCCTGGGAAATGGGGGTTTTGAGTAGGGGGAGTCACTGGGAATGAGGGTGCCATGGGAATAGGGGTCCCCAGAGCTGGGGGGACACAGGGATGGGAGTCCCAGGGGAACCTGGGCTCCAGAGATTTGGGGTCATGGCATTGGGGAATGGTAGGTGCTGGGAGAATCAAGGTCCTGGGGGAAGGAGGATTTCAGAGGATGGAATGAACAGGAGAGGGTGCCTTCGAATGGGATCTTGGGCCATGGAGATCAGTGGGGAATGTCAGCACTGGGATGGGCTTGCAGAGAGGGTGGGACATAAGGAATGGGGCTCCCACAGTCGGGTTCCCAGGGTAATGGGAGTGTCAGGGATGGGCATGTCACAAGCTGTCCTTATTGACGGATTTCGTGATGATTTGTTTCCAAAGCATTTCTCAGTACAAAATACCAACACGGCAAAGGGGGTTTGCAGTAACCATCAAAACAGTGCACTTTATTGAATGATTACAGCAAAAATGCGTGTGAGGGAAAAGAGGGAAAGTGGGGAAAGCATCTGGAAAAATAGGGGGATAAAGAGAAAAGAGGAGGCTATAGCTACCACCCGTGGAAGCGACGGGGTCCTTCAGAGTCCAGTTGAGGTTCCATCAGTCGAGGAGTTGTTCCAAGAGCGGGGAAGATCTTCGAATTGCACTAGCTAACCTGGGGGTTTTTATCCTATGGAAGATTGCGAAAGAGCGGGGGGAAATAATGCAATAGTTTCCTTCTTGGTCCAATAGTCCCAATAATCACTACCCGCGAGCAAACATCACAGTCTGCACCCGCAAGCAAACATCACAGTCTGTTCTGTTCCCCCCACCAGTTCCCCCCAGGTTTCAGTCTCAATCCTTGGGAAGAAAATGAGTTTTCTTTATGTGAGGGTTTCATGTCTCAGTCCTTGGAGAAGAGACTTCTCCCATCTCAGTCAGTCAGTCACGGTGGTTGCAGAACAGATGAAGGGTCTTCTGTGGGGACCACTTAAAGGTTATTCCAGAAAAGAGTCGATCCAAGCTGAGAGGCAGGGAAATTCCAAGGCTTATTGTTGCAAAACGGGTCAAGGTGCTCGTTTGCACAATTACTTGGCAGGCTGGGAGTTACGTCTCGGCCTTGTAAGCTTGGCAGACTTTCGTCAAACCCGGATATCAAACAGGATCTTTTGGTGGTCTCAGTTTCTGTCCTTTTTTATGACGAAAATCATGAGACAAATGAGAGAAATTTCAGACAGACTATCACAGGGCAGTTGCTGGGTGGGCTGATGGGTCACAGCTCCTTCCTTGGGTGCTTCAGATTTTGGGATTACCCAGAGCCCAGCACAGACCCCACAAGTAACCCCACAAGTAATCCCCCCACAAGGGGGTCACCCCAGCCTTATTCCAAGGGGCTCTAGGCCTCTGTCCCACCAACCCGCAGTGAATTTTTTGTCTCTTAATTTCCATTTCCATCATTTTACCCCTCAATTTCACAAGCCCCCAGTTCAGACGTTGATGATCCTGGAGAGGCCCTGAGCAGGAAAGGGGTTGGGGGAAGCCCAGGGTGGGGGAAGCAGGGGTGAGGGGTCTGCAGGGAGGGCTGTGGAGGCTGTGCAGGATGGGGGTGTCTGGCTGTGCCTCCCCAACACTTTCACTTTGTCTCTCCTGCAGCAGAAGGAAGAGGCCATTTGACACCTTTGTCACACGGAGGATGGGTTCTTTCTTGGAGGGGGCACATCCAGGGTGCTCCTGTGCTGGGGGGATCCTGTCCCAGGGAGGACACCTGGTGGCCAAGGGGGCCCTGTCCTGTGGCTTGACAGGACCCTCTGGGAGGGTCCAGACTTCTCCCTTCTGGCCCACCCCCTGCAGGATCTGAGCCAGCAAGAGCAGCTCGGGGATGGAGCCCAGGGCAAGAAGGAGCCCCCAAACTCCTCCTCTTTGAAGCCAGTGGCCATCCAAGGATGGGGCCCAGGCATGGCCCAGCCCCACTGCACAGGGATGGCCATTGCCCAGCCCTGCTCTGGCCAGCACCAGGTGGCAGCCAGGACCTCAGGGTCACCCTCCCCCCCACCCCTTTGGCTTTGATTCTGGCAGCTTTAGAGCTGCTGCAGAGGTGAGAATTCTGTGGGGGGAAAAGGCCTGCCTGTGGTTTGCTCAGCCCTGCAAGAAGCACAAAACCAAAAGGAAGCCCAAGCAGTGGCTCTGGGAGGGCCTTTGATGGTTTTCAGAGCAGGGCTGGCTGGAAAGCCCCCTGCAAGGGCAGCTGGGAGGGAACCAGTCTGGAAATGCAGCAATTGATCATTTGTTCCACTAGGTAAGGGACTGAGGGAGCCCCGGAACTACTGCAAATCCCACAACAATCTGTTCAACAACATGATCTGGACCCTCCTTCTTGAACAAAACCTACAGCCTTCTGGAACCTCATGGAAAGAATGTTTGGTTTCAGACTATAGCTGCCAAATAAGAGAGAAAAGTATAGAAATATCGAGCAGTGGCTCTGCCCCGTGGCTGTCGTGGAGCTCTGGGTAGTGACCCTGTCTGGATTCCAGGTGTCCCCAAAGCTGCTCCATCCCTGTCCTCCTCACCTGAGTGAAAGGCTGAGGGTTTGCAGGAATTGTGGTGTAAAGCCACCAGAGGTGCTGTTGTGGACCCGAGACCTGCCTGGGGTCAGGCGCTGCCTTCCTTCCATTTGGGATCATGGAAAGAGGTTGCAGGCGATGGGCAGGACGTGTGCTGGTCCCGGGACACTGGTATGCGGCCACTAGGCACTAGGATGCAACCTGCTGCTTCTGTGGCGTCTACCCGCTGCTGGTGGTTATGCCGGGATCGATTGGTGCCCGTGAGTTTGCAAAAGGAGCCCCTGGTTCCCCTCCTCCCTCCCGTCCGAGGCCGCCATGGACCCTGAACGGGATGGAGCTGGACCGGGGCGCCCCCTGCTGGCTGGGAGTGCTCCCTGCAGCGCCCCCTGCTGGCCGTGGTTATAACTGCCACAAAAACCAACAGCGCTGAGCAGGAGGGAAAGTTCTGGTTTTGTGTTGTTGGTTCTGTACTGGTTTATAAATTTCCCAGTAAAGAGCCCTTATTCCTTTTACTACACTTCTGCCTGAAAGCCCAATAACCTTGGAAATGAAAAAATGTTTTAGGTATGGGTCTTCTTTCCATTCCAGGAACATTCCATCTTTCCTTGGCAGATATTTCTCATTTCAATGAGTTGCCAAATCCTGAGTTCTAGCGTGGATGGGACAGACACCCTAAGAGGAGACAAGGTCAGAGACTTGGCTACCTCATTCTCAGCCTTTGAACCCTGTTGGGCCACCAAGGGCCCTCTCCCCAGCTGGCACTTCTGGTCACCTGGCCACTCAGGAGCTGGCTTTGGCAGAGCGTCACACTGTCCCCAGTGTGCCACGGCTGACAGACTGATGGACAGATGGGCCCAGTCTCACATAAAGCAAGGCCTGACCCACCCCTGCCACACAGAGGTGTTCCAAATGTCTCCAGACATCAAATGTTTCCTGTCTCTGGTACCCTGTCCTGTGCCATGGCCTGATCCCGTCGTCCCTGGGAAAGGGGGAGGCTCTGGAACCCACACAGGGCCTTTGTGACAGCCTTGTGTAGGGAACACAACAGAGAAGGGGTTTGGGGCAGGGAAGAAGAGAATCCAGAGCCTCCTGAAGGCTGCTGTGGCCATCAGAGCAAGGAAGATCAAGCGCTCTGCCAGGTTCCTCTGGTGGAAGAAACGTACTGTGGAAAATGTCTGGGGTTTGTTTCTTTTTGGGGGCTTTCTGTAGAAATTGTTCCTTTTGTGACCCTTTGGACTCTGAACCTTGTTGCTGTTGCTGTTGGTTTTATTCTCTCTCATTGCTGTTGCAGGAAATTGTTCTTCTCTCAGCCCTTTGGGATCTTTGTGCCACCACAGGGAGGAAGAGGGGCAGTTCTTAGCAGCAGCACACACACTTGTGGGTGCCCATGGGTGGGGACCCCCAGTTCCCCCCAGTTCCCCCCAGTGTCACAGCACATTCCCGTAGATGTCACTGGGTTCCCGCGGTCATCCCTGGGGTCCCTGCAGTTCCAAGTAGGTCACCTGGGGTTCCTGGAGTGTGGTGGCACGGGGGGACGCTGCAAGAGGCACGGGCTGTGGGTTCTGAGTGGGGTGACACTCATGGGTGACGTGTCCCTCTGCGTGTGTCCCCCCCATACTCACCCGCTGTCCTCTTGGTGACCACGACGTGGGTGTACAGCACCTCCCCCTCCCCTGGGGGGGCTGGGGGATCCAGGGGGGCCCTGAGGGAATAAGGGGGATGTGGGGGAGAGAATGGGAGGTCTTGGGGTTGGGGGTGAAGGTTAGAGGGTGGTTTGAGCCCCCCACCTTTCCTGATTTTTCCTGATTTTTCCTGATTTTTCCTGGCAGCTGCAAAGGAAAGAGGGGAGGGGTGACTGTGGGGTTCCTGGGCCCTGAGGCCTCTCAGGAATCCTGAATGCCCACGAGACCCTCAATTTACCACAGGATCCCCAGCATCCTTGAAGTCTTCCAGAATTCATGAACCTCCACAGTGCCCCCAACCAAATCAGCCTCAAGAACCCAAGACCCGGCAGGGACAGAGCCCCCTCAAATACCCCCAGGGCCCCTGAAAGAAGAACCAAAATCCCTGCAGGACCCTTCAGCACCTCCCCAAACCCTACAGAATCCACAGAAAAGGTCATAATTCCGGGGCTGTGTGTGCTGCCCTATTGTTCCCCAATTCTGAAGTCCTCAACAGCTCCTTGGGACCCCTGCCCCCCATTGTCACCCACCCACAGGGTGCCACCAGTGCCAGGCCACAATGACACGCACGAGCAGGAGCAGGAACAAAAGGGCCCCACCGACCCCGGCAGCCACTGCAAGAAACAGAGGGGGACACGTCAGGGTCACCCATCACCCCAGGGATCCGGCACTCCCTGGTGACCCCGTGTGACCCCACCTGTGTCCCTGTGCATCCCTGTGTGCTGTGGTGTCACCTCCAGGACACCAGGGGTGATGGTGGCGTTGGCCACCGGCACTGTGGGGACAGAGACATGGCTGAGGCCATAGGGAGGGGCTGGCAGCCAGTGTGGGGGGATAGGGACGGGTGGGAATGGGTGTGATGGGGGATGTCAGTATTGGGGTCACACCAAAGAGGGGTGAGGGGACAGGGGGAGAGGTAGAAGAACACAAGAAAGGTGTAATGGGAGGCAAAGAGGTACCCAAGCAGGTGGCCTGAGCAGGCAATGGGGGCTCCCCGTGCCCATCCCTGCACCCACTGCTCACCGTGACACAGAGCCGGGTGCTGCTCTTCCACACGGGCACCCCTCAAGGCGCACCTGGCAGCTGTAAATCCCCAAGTGGGAGACTCCCACGGTGGGCACCAAGCAGCTGTGGGGACCCCTGTGGGCCCCCCACCACCTGCCCATCCCAGTAGAACACATGCAGGAGGGGGGCTTGGGGCTGCAGGGGTCTAGGGGTGCTGAGGCAGCTGAGAGTCAGGGGGGACCCCTCAGTGGGCTCGGGGGGACCCTCCAGCACCGGCATAGGGGAGAGCTCAGGGCAGGAGAGGAGAGGGGGATTTTTGGCCCTTAATCTCTGGGGAAGGGCTGAGGGGGTGTTGGGGTGGGGGCTTTGGGGTGCTCACCATGCACTGTCACTGTCACTGGCGCTGACTCCTGCCACCCACAGGATCCCACCTGGCCTTTGCAGCTGTAGTGGCCGCTGTGGTTCAGCTTCAGAGGGGACAGGGACAGCTGGGTGCCATTGGGGAACACCCTCCGTTCCTCCTCCTCGTGGTAGAAGGACACTGACATGATCGGGTTGTCTCGCCAGCTCCGGCAGCGCAGTGTCACCGTGTCCCCCTCCAGCAGCACCCGTGCCGGCACCTGCAGCACCAGAGAGTCTGGGGGACAGGGGGCTCCTGTCGCATCTTAAGGATCTGAAGTGTCCCCCTGTCACTGGGACCTCCCCACTGGGCCACACCCAGCGCACCAGGTGTCCCCAGTACCCCCACGGTTTCAACCACACTGGGATGCTTTGGGATATCCCCAGAGCAGGGGACAGGCTCTGGTCACCCCAGGAGGGGACCCAGGGAGCTGAGCCCACCCAGAGCCCTCGGGGTCCCAGCCTGGGGAGAACCAAACCTCCCTCACCATATGAGACGTTTATGGTGGGGCTGAGCCCACTGCTGGGTCTGTCACACTCATAGGTGCCACTATGGGTGACAATGAGACGGTCCCGTCCCTGTTGCCACCAGCGCCGCCCGTTCCTGTACCAGGTGGTGTCACCGGCGCTCCCCGAGCCCTGGCAGGTCAGTGTCACCCGGTCCCATTCCACCGGCGGCATCCAGGGGGGCTCCACGAGGAGCTGGGTGGTCTGGGCACCTGCGGGTGACAGGGGACACCAGGCTGCCAGGGCCAGCATGGGGCTGGGGACAGCAGGGTGGGGACAAGGCATTCACCGAGGACTCACCAGCGAGGCCGAGGGTCTGGGCTGAAAGGGAGAAGGGACAGGGCTGGGAGGGGGTGGCACTGCAGGAACAGTGGCACAGGAGCATGGGGTGTGGGGTTTCTCTGAAACATCTCAGTGGGGGCTTTGGTGTAGCACAGAGGTCTGAAGGACAGGGACATAGCAGCCAACACATGCTCAGGCATGGGGATCCTGTGCTGGCACAGGTCACCCCCACCAGCCTCACAGCCACAGCCCCATGGCCCTGTGCCCATGCTCCCATTCCCATGGCACCTGTCCCCATCGCCAAAGAACATGGTATTTGTCCCCTTGTCCCTGTCCCTGCATCCCTGTGTCCCGGTCTCCCCAACTGCCCCAGCCACAAGATTCCTTCTGCCACAGCCATGTCCCCACACCTCCATCCCCCTGTCCATGTCCCCCCATCCCAGTTCTACTCATCCTGTCCTCTTTTGCTGCCCCCACGGCCACCCCACAACTCTGGTCACACTGGGCTGCATGCCCTGCTGGCATTGGGGACCTCAGGGGACCCCACAGCCCCCTGTGCCCCCTCCCTATCCCCATCCCCGGGGTGTCAGGCCCGTGCCCAGGGCACACACCACACAGGAGCAGCGCCACTTTCCCTGCCATCCCGGTGTCCCCAGCCATGTGGACTGGCTGTCACTCGCTGCTGTAGCCACCGCTCCCCTGGCTGGCAGCTCTTCGGATGAAGGGGAAGGAAGCGAGGTCACATCCGTCCCCACGTGTAGGTGGCCCTTGGTGGGGCAGGGTGGCCACAAGTTGGGGACAGGCTGGGGACAAGGCTGGGTGGGACAAAGTGAGACATGGGGTTCCCAGGAGTGGGGGGCTCAGGGAGTTTGGGGACCCAGGGCAGGGTGTCTAGGGGAATGGGAGATCCCTAGGATGGGGTGCCTGGGGAATGGGGTGCTGAAGAGTGGGAGTCATTGGGAAGGGGGGGTGGCATGGGAATGGGGGTCCCCAGGGCCTTGGGAACTCAGGGATGGGAGTCCCAGGGGAATGTAAGCTCCAGGGATTTGGGGTCAGGAGATGGGGGTCCTCGGGATGAGGATGCCGGGGGAATGGGGAGTCCTGGGAGAAAAAAGGCTCTGGAGAAAGGGAGATTTCAGGGGATGGAATGAAAAGGAGAGGGTTCCTTGGGAATGGAGTCCTGGGCCATGGAAATCCTGGGGAATGTCCGTACTGGGATGCAGGTCCCAAGAAAGGAAGGATATAAGGAATGGGGCTCCCATGATTGGGATCCCTGGGGAATGGGGGCACCAGGCATGGGCAGTGGCTTGGTGACCCTGTGGGTCAAAGCTCCTTCCCTGGGTGCCTCAGATTTTTGGGTGACCCAGGGCCCAACAAAGTCCCCCCAGGGTGCCTGTTTTTTGGGAGGGTCACCCCAGGTAGGTTCCAAGAAGGTCTGGGCCTGCGTCCCTATAGCCCCCAGGGGCTTTTTCTCCTCTTTATTTCCACTCCCATCATTTTCCCCCTCAATTTCACAACCCCCAGTTCGTGCCTTGATGATCATGTGGAGGCCACGAGCAGGGAACGGGCTTGGGAAGCCCGGGGTGGGGGAAGCAGGGGTGAGGGGTCTGCAGGGAGGGCTGCAGAGGCTGTGCAGGATGGGGGTGTCCAACTTCACCCCCCCCCCCCCCCCCCCCCCCAATATTTACTTTCTCTCTCCTGCAGAAGAAGGAAGAGGCTGTTTGAAATGTTTGTTACACGGGGGGGGGGCGGGTTCTGTCCTGGAGGGATCCTGTCCCCAGGGAAACGTGCTGGGCAAAGGAGTGCTGTCCTGGGGTATGGCAACTCCAGGTGGTGTGTATATTTCTCCATTCTTCCTCGCCCCCTGCTGGATCTGAGCCAGCAAGAGCAGCTCGGGAATGGAGCCCAGGGAAGGAAGGAGCTCCCAAACTCCTGCTCCTTGAAGCCAGTGGCCATGCAAGGGTGGGGCCCAGCCATGGCCCAGCCCCACTGCACAGGGATGGCCATTGCCCAGCCCTGCTCTGGCCAGCCCCAGGTGGCAACCTGGAACTGAGGGTCCCCCCTGCCCCCTTGGTTTTGATTCTGGCAGCTTTAAAGCTGCTGCAGAGGTGAGAATTCTGTGGAGGCAGAAGGCCTGCCTATAGCTTGCTCAGCCCTGCAAGAAGCACAAAACCCAAAGGGAGCCAGAGCAGTGGCTCTGCGAGGGCCTTTGATGGTTTTCAGAGCAGGGCTGACTGGAAACCGCCCAGCAGGGGCAGCTGGGAGGGAACCAGCCCGGAAATTCAGGAATTGATCATTTGTCCCTTTGCCCAGGGGACAGAGAAAACCCCAAATCTACTGCAAAGAAAACAGCAATCTGCTCCTGGACCTTTCCTGGACCCTCCTGCTTAAACAAGACCTACAGCCCTTCCGAACCTTCCAGAAAGAATGTTTGGGTTCTGGATGTGCATGCCAGAAGAGAGGGAAAAGTGTGGAAATATTGATCAGGGGCTGCACATGAGGGGCTGGGGAACAGGGGTGTCACAGCAGGAGCAGGGAGTTCCCAGGCAGGAGAATTCAGGGCAGGCTGGAGTGGATTTACCAGAGAATCGGACCCTGAGGCACACACGGCCATTTCCAGAGATTCCTGTGCACTGTCCCAAGGATGGACAGAGCTTCTGCCCTTCCTCCATGGGAAGTCAATCAAGTTTCAGGGTGGGAATGAGCAAAATGGGGAGAGTTCCTAAAGATGGCCCAACAAAAGGCTGCCTTATGGGCTGGGTTGCTGCCCAGCAGGCAGGGAACAATCCCATGCAGCTGTTGGACACTCAGGGAGATTCCACCCTCTCTGTTATCCATAAGCAAATGCTGCTGTGGGATGCACCAGCGGAATCCTAAAGGGAATCTAAAAGTCTCATTTCTTTGGGATTAGTTTGTGTTTTTCTTGCGAGGGAATTGTTGGGAGAGCAACGGTTGGAAGGATTCTATAAATCAGACCAATGACCTCTTATTTCTGCTGCAGGAAAAAGAAAGTGAATGTTGGCACCAGGTGGGCAGTGGGAGAATTCAGGAAGGGGACAGAGACACATCACCCACGGGTGTCACCCCCCACTAAGGTCCCCATAACTGGTGTCACTCTCTTGGCCCCCACAGGTGTCCCCTGGCCCTGCCCCACCTCAGGATCCACATGTGACCAACGTGGAGCTGCTGGGAACCTACAAGGGACAGCGGGACCCCCGTCACTACGTTGACATGCTGTGGCACTGGGGGCACTGGGGGGCACTGAGGTCATTGGGGGGCATTGATTCTCCTCAGGGGTCTCTTCTTGCTCTTCACAGCACCCATGGGGCTCCTCATTCCCCCTCCCAGTGCCAGGGGGGCACACAACCCTTTTAACTCTTACTGTACACAAAATGCAGCTTTTGATTAAACCATGTGAGAAACAAGGCTCACTCTTTGACATTTGTAAATGATTAATAAGGGATAAAAGGGTCAGTAAACAGCATGCTGGGTGCTTGGTGACTGCCAGAGGCACACCGTTAAGTACAAAAATTTGTCTTACACACCTTTTCATTGTATTGGTTAAATTCATACTCAGGAGGGTTACACACATTCAAATATTCTTTCCAGTTTACATGTCCCAGGAATTCTTTTGCTTGGTTTGACCTTTGATTCATTTTTATAAAGGACATGCCATACTGCAAAGTAAATTTATATATTTTATGTTCTCACAAGGCCCCCCTGTTTTGTGGTTTGACAGTTCTTGATAAACAAAGGGTCAGTGGTAAATTTCTCTTTGCAGTCTTTCTTTTGATGTTTTTTTACTTGATATTTTTCGGTGTGTTCTTATCATACAGATGAGATACTCCACCAGTACATTCAATCAACATTAGCTATTTCACAAAATTATCTGAGTTATTCTCACCATTGTCACTTAGTTACAAAAATAAAGGCATTAGCTGCTTCTGCAACAGTTCATACTGTAATACACAACACATTGTCTCTATCTTGATATTTTGTGAGAGCCTAAACTATAATATATTTATCACACTGAAATATGTATTCTACACAGTGATTAGGGTAGAAAGGCTGACAAACTGTAGTGTATCAAAAACTGTAAATAAGTGATTACAAACTGTATTGTATCAAAATCATTTGCAAAAAGCGACATAATAGAGAAAGCCAATGACTACATAGTTATGAATAACAGGGAGAAGATGTATTGAAGGTTTATTTGGTTTCTCCTTATGCTGCTCTGATTTTGACAGCAATAAATTCATTTCATATCTCTAAATCCGGGGCAGTTTGGCCCATGACACTGATCTCTCCTGTTGCTTGTCTCAACCCAGGAACCCTTTGCTCAATTTTCTCTCCCCATCCAGGTGCAGAGGGCAGTGAGGGAGCGGCTGTGGTGGGTGCGGGGCATCCGGCCACTGTCCACCCACGGGAAGGCAGGAAGGAGGAGAAGGGTCCGGGTCAGGTTATTGAGCAGATTGGTGTGGGATTTGCAGGAGTTCTGGAGGTCTCTCAGTCCCTTGGGGAAAGGGACAAAATGATCAAATGATGCATTTCCAGACTGGTTCCCACCCAGCTGCCCTTGCAGGGTGGTTTCCATCCAGCCCTGCACTGAAAACCATCAAAGGCCCTTGCAGAGCCACTGCTTGGGTTCCCATCGGGGTTTTGTGCTTCTTGCAGGGCTGAGCAAACCACAGGCAGGGCTGAGCAAACCACAGACAGGCCATTTCCCCCCACAGAATTCTCACCTCTGCAGCAGCTCTAAAGATGCCAGAATCAAAGCCAAGGGGGCAGGTGGGACCCTGAGGTCCTGGCTGCCACCTGGTGCTGGCCAGAGCAGGGCTGGGCAATGGCCATCCCTGTGCAGTGGGGCTGGGCCATGGCTGGGCCCCACCCTTGGACTGACCCTGGGGTCCCCAGGATGTGCCACCCCTGGGACAGGCTCCCAGCCAGGAATATGCAGGGACATTTCTGGAACTGCCACCCTCTGGAAAAGGTTCCCCCATTCCAGGATGAGTCACCCCCTGGGACAGGATCCTCCCAGGACAGGAGCCCCCTGGATGTGCCCCTCCAGGACAGACCCCCCCCTCTCCCTCCCCCCTTTCCCATCTGAAACTGAGCACAAATGTCCTCTTCCTTCCTGTCCAGGAAAAAGAACGTGAAAGTGTTGAGGGGGCAAAGCCCCACACCTCTATCTCCCACAGCCTCCCCACCCTTCACTGCACTCCCCGCTCCCCATTTTCCCATTCCCCTTGCCCCCCCCAACCCCTTTCCTGCTCAGGTGCTCCCAGGGATTGCTGAGCCAGGAACTGGGGGGGAGGGGACCTGGCACAAGAGTGAGGAAAATAAGGGAAAAAGAGAAATAAAGAGAGGAGACATCAAGGGCAGGGGAGGGCACAGAAGCAGAGGACCCCCATGTGAATCCTGCACAGGAAACCAGCACCCCATGGGGGCAGGGCTGTTCCCTGGGACACCCCAAAATCTGAGGCACCCAGGGAAGGAGATGAGATGCTTGTGTCCATCCAGCAACTGCCCATCCCAGGTACCCCCTTCCCCTGGGAACCCAACCATGGGAGCCCCATTCCTTATATCCCCCCATTCCTGGGACTCCCATCCCATTACTGCCATTCCCCAGGATCTCCATGGCCCAGCACCCAAGGCCAAGGAACCTTCTCCTGTTCATTCCATCCCCTGAAATCTCCCTTTCTCCAGAGCCTTTATTCTCCCAGGACTCCCCATTCTCCCAGCATCCTCATCCCGAGGACCCCCATCTCCTGACCCCTAATTCCTGGAGTCCACATTCCCCTGGGATTCCCATCCTTGAGCCCCCCAGTCCCTGGGGACCCCCATTCCCATGGCGCCTCCATTCCCAGTGACTCCCCCTCCTTATCAGCCCCATTTGGCAGGCACCCCATCCCTAGGATCCCCCCATTTCCCTGGACACTCATCCCTGACTCCCCAAACCCCCTGAGCCCCCCAATCTTAGGAACCCCATGTCCCACTTTGTCCCACCCAGCCTTGTCCCCATCCTGTGCCCAGCTTGTGGCCACCCTGCCCCCACCAAGGGCCACCTACACGTGGGGACAGATGTGACCTCGCTTCCTTCCCCTTCATCCAAAGAGCCACCAGCCAGGGGAGCGGTGGCCACAGCAGCGAGTGACAGCCAGTGCACATGGCTGGGGACACCCGGATGGCCGAGAAGGTGGTGCTGTTCCTGTGGGGTGAGTGCCCCGGGAAAGGGCTGAATTCCTGGGGATGGGGAGGGGAGGGTGCACAGGGGGGCTCTGGGGTGTCCCCTGAGGTCCCCAATGCCAGCAGAGCCAGTCCATGTTACCCACAGTGGACCTTGGTGGGACTGTGACTGATGTAGGGTGGCTTTGGGGACAGGAACAGGGGGCATGAATTTGAGGATGAGGATTTGGGGGCAGGAATGTGGGGACTGGCACTTTTGGGCTCAGATAGCTTTGGGGATAGGGACAAGGGAACTGGGATGCAGGGACAGAAGGGCACAAGAACCGTGAGGATGTGGCCATGGGGATGGGATCATGGGGATGGGATCATGAGCCAGTGGGGGTGACCTGGGCCAGCATGGGCTGTGTCTGTGGTGTCCTTGTTCCTGGGGTGTCCACAGTGTCCCCATGTTCTGCCTCAGCCCAGGGTGGCCTCGGAGTCCCTGCTCCCAAGGTGTCCGTGCCACACAGATGTGGTGCATGGGTGGCTGTGATACAGACATGTCCCCCTGCCTCACCAAATCTTTTGGGGACTACCCAGAAACACTTTCCCACAAGAACTGCTGTCCCTATCATGACAGTTTGGGCACAGCCCCCACACCCTGTACCCCGTTTGCCTGTGTCTCCATGGTGCCACCCCCTCCCAGCCCTGTCCCTTCTCCCTTTCAGCCCAGACCCTCAGCCTCTCTGGTGAGTCCTCAAGGGATGCCATGTCCCCACCCCACTGTCCCCAGCCCATGCTGGCCCTGGCAGGCAGGTGTTCCCTGTCACCTGCACGTGCCCAGACTACCCACATCCTTGTAGAGCCTCCCTGGATGCCACCCTGGTGCTGTGGGATCGGGTGACACTCACCTGCCAGGGCTTGGGGACCACTGGTGCCACCACCAGGTACAAGGACATGAGGCGCTGGTGGCAACAGGGACACGACCGCCTCATTGTTGCCCTGAGTGGCACCGATGAGTGTGACAGAACCGGCAAGAGGCTCAGCCCCCCTGTGACAGTCTTAGATGGTGAGGGGGGATCTTAAATGATCTGGGTGGCCCCTGGCAGGTCTGGGTGGGCTCCACTCCATGGGTGGCTTCACACTGCTGGTGTGGCAGGAGCCTGTGCCCTGCACACAGGGACATCCCAGTGCATTCCAGGGCACCCAGATGTCCTCAGTGCCATGGGCACCCACCTCTGACCTATCTTGAGCCCCTCAGTAAGATGGGACCCTCCTGTCCCACAGATGAGCTGGTGCTGCAGGTGCCAGCACGGGCGCTGCTGGAGGGGGACACGGTGACACTGCGCTGCCATGCCCGGTGGAACAGCTTGGTCACCAAGGTGCGATTTTTCAAGGATGAGAATAATCTGACAAGGTCCGTTAATGCGACCGAGCTGTCCCTGTCCCCTCTCCAGCTGAAACACAGCGGCAGCTACCGCTGCAAGGGCTGGGTGAGGTCCTGGTTGGCAGGCTCAGCAGCAGTGACAGTGACAGTGCACGGTGAGCACCCCATGGCTGGAACTCCCATCTCCTGACAACCTGAAAGACATTTCCCAGTGCCCTCTGAGTCACAGTCCTCACCTCCCCAATCCTTCCCTGAACTCTTTCCTGTGCCGGTGCTGAAGGGTCCCCCAAGCCCACCAGAGGGGTCCCCCCTGACTCTCAGCTGCTGCAGCATCCCCAGCCCCCTGCGGCTCCAAACCTCCCTCCTGCACTCTCCCTCCTGTTCCATCAGGATGGGCAGGTGGTGGGGGGCCCTGCAGAGGTCCCCGCAGCTTTTGGTGCCCAGTGTGGGGTCTCCCACTCAGGGAAACACAGCTGTGATGTGCCCTCTGACAGGGGGGCTGTACAGAAGACCAGCACCTAGCTCTGCGTCACAGAGCACAGTGAGTGCGGGGATGGGCATGGGGAGCACCCTCAGCCTCCTGGGGTCCCCTGCCTGGGGACCTCCATGTGCCCCTGACACATTTCTTGGGTCTCCTCTCCTCTGCCCTGTGCCCCCTCACCCCTCTCTGGTGTGACCCCATCCCTGAAATCCCCCATCACACCCATCCCCCCATCCCTATCCCCCCACACCACCTGCCAGCTCCTCCCTGTGGCCTCAGCTCTGTCTCTGTCCCCACAGTGCCTGTGGCCAATGCCACCATCACCCCCAGCCCCCCGTCACACCAAATTTGTGCAGGTCACAACGTGACCATGTGCTGCTCAGTGCAGGTGGGCTCAGCCCCTGTCACCCTCACCTGGCTGCACAACAGGCAGGAGGTGACTCGAGGTCCCCTCCTGCAGTTCAGGGCCACCAATGTGGGACATTCAGGCACCTACCAGTGCATGGCCACCAACCAGGCAGAGGAGCATCGCGTGTTCCGGGCACTCAGCCCAGAGCTGGCCCTGGCTGTGAAACAGTGGGGATACTGAAACCAATGTGGGGTCACACAGGGTTACCAGGGAGTGCAGGACCCCTGGGGTGATGGGTGACCCTGATGTGTCCCCCTCTGTTTCTTGCAGTGGCTGCAGGAGTCGGTGGGGCCCTTCTGTTCCTGCTCCCGCTTGCGGGTGCCATTGTGGCCTGGAACCGGTGGCACCCTGTGGGTGGGTGACAACAGGGGGACGGGAGTCTAGGGAGCTGTAGAGGCCCCCAGAATTGGGCAGTGCTAGGGTAGCACCCAGAGCCCTAAAACTATGACCATGTCTGGGGGTGCTGTAGAGTTTGGGGAGGTTCTGGAGGGTCCTGCAGGGATATTGGGGGTACTTTCTGAGGCTCTGGGGGTGTTAAGGGGGTTTCTGTCCCTGCTGGGTTTTGGGTTCTTGAGGCAGATTTTGTCGGGAGCACTGGGGATGTTCATGAATTCTGGAAGCATTTATGGATGCTTGGGAGTCCTGTGAGAATTCGAGGTGACCCCACAGTCACCCCTTCTCTCTTTCCTTTGCAGCTGCCAGGAATAATCATGAAAGGTGAGTGGGGGGCTCAAACCACACTTTCCCTTTTTTTACCCCAACTCCCAAGACCTCCCATTCCCTCCCCCACATCCCCTTTATTCCCTCAGGGCCCCCCCAGATCCCCCGCCCCCCCCCAGATGAGGGGGAGGTGCTGTACACCCACGTCGTTGTCACCAAGAGGGCTGAGAATGAGTATGAGGGGGACACACGCAGAGGGACACATCACCCATGAGTGTCACCCCACCCAGAACCCACAGCCCATGTCCCTCTCAGTGTTCCCCCATGCCACCAGACTCCAGGATCCCCAGGTGACCTACACGGAACTGCGGGGACTCCAGGGACGACCACAGGAACCCAGTGACATCTACGGGAATGTGCTCTGACACTGGGGGGAACTGGGGGGAACTGGGGGGCACTGGGGGGCACTGGGGGTCCCCACCCATGGGCACCCACAAGTGTGTGTGCTGCCACCAAAACTGCCCCCTCCCTCCCCATGGGGGCACACAGATCGCAAAGAGCTGAGAGAAGAACAATTTCCTGCAACAGCAACGAGAGAGAATAAAACCAATAACAACAGCAACAAGGTTCAGAGTCCAAAGGGTCACAAAAGGAACAATTTCTATGGAAAGCCCAGAAAAAGAAACCATCCCCAGACGTTTCCCCCAGTACATTTCATTCACCAGAGGTGCCAGCTGGGGAGAGGGCCCTTGGTGGCCCAACAGGGTTCAAAGGCAGAGCATGAGGTAGCCAAGTCCCTGACCCTGTCTCCTGTTGGGTTATCTGTCCCATCCAGGCTGGAACCCAGGATTTGGCAACTCATTGAAATGAGAAATATCTGCCAAGGAAAGTGGGAACGTCTCTGGAATGCAAAGAAGACCCATACCTAAATCATTTTTTCATTTCAAAGATGATGGAGCTTCCAGGCAGAAGTGCAGGAAAAGGAATACCAGCTCTTTACTGGGAAATTTATAAACCAGGACGGAACACACAACACAAACCCAGAACTTTCCCTCCTGCTCAGCGCTGTTGGTTTTAGTGGCAGTTATACCGCGGCCAGCAGGGGGCGCTGCAGGGAGCATTCCCGGCCAGCAGGGGGCGCTGCAGGGAGCACTCCCGGCCAGCAGGGGGCGCTGCAGGGAGCACTCCCGGCCACCAGGGGGTGCCCCGGTCGAGCTCCATCCCCTCAGGGGCCGTGGCGGCCTCATACAGGATGGAGGAGGGGAACCAGGGGGTCCCATCTTGCCTGCAAATCTGGGTTGGAGAACAGTCCATTGCCCAGCAAGGCACCAACTCCCACAGCCTGACGTGGATCCTGCTGAGGGAACTCCATATTGTCCAATGCTACTCTTTCTACCATTTCTTTCCAGGTAGCTTGAAACACACCATACTGCACTGGCTGAAACAGAATCATAGCAAGGTGAACAATATCATAAGGTGCAAGTACATCAGCATTTAAAATACAAATCACTTGCATCACCTGCGAAGAGTTAACACCATACTGATCTACCTTTGACTGAAGGTCCTTTACAGCCCTCCATGCAAAAACCTGATGGCTGTCTTCTTGTCCCAAATTAGGAGCAGCTTTGAAAACAGGAAAAACCACAGGCTCACCAGAAGAAGCAGCAGTAGCCATCTCTATCCTTTTAGGTGGACCTTTCTCTTACAAATTCCAATCTCCCACTTCAGCTGCTTTCATTCTCACATGCTCCCAAAATTGCAAAGGGTGTCGAGGAGTCACAGCCACCTGGCAGGGAGGCAGAGTCCAAGAAACAGCAGGCCTGGGTCTGCTACGAGGTCTAACAGAAGCAGATTCCTGTGTCTTTTTAGGTGTACTTATAACCGGCAATTCGTCATCAGAGCTATCACTAGACAGGGAAGGACACAATGTTAAAGACTGCATTTGTCCAACTAGTTCAGGAGGGAGGAGGGCCGTAGATGGCTCAATGGGGGATTGAGCAGAGGCAGAGGACTCGAGGAGGGGGAGAGAAGAGGTGGATGGCTCAAGGGAACATGGAGAGGAGGCAGATGACTCAAAGGAGGTCAGAGGAGGGGCGGACAGCTCAAGGGAAAGCTTGGGGGGAGCAGCCAATCTGTGGGAGGGTGAGGGGGGAGCAGCCGACCAAGGGGAGGGTGAGGGGCGAGACGACAGCCCAGGGAGAGAAAAAGGGGCCAATGACCCAGCCTGTTTTTCACTTTGTTTCTTCTGTGACTTACTTTTTGCTAATTGCTGTGCAGGCATAAGATACTTTGGTTTAGCACACAGTTCACCTAACTGCTGAGCAGGCAAAGTATACACAGGTTTAACATCGTCTTTTGGAGATAAATACTGAGGAACAGTCTTAGCCTGCCGTTTGATTCTCACAATAGCAAACCCTGGGGGAACCTCCACAGCAGCTGCAGCAGCCTCCTCAGGGGGAGATACATGGACAGGGTCAGCCTCATCTTCCTCCTGCTCCTCTACTTCAGTTGCTTGTTCTAATTCCTGCTCCTCCAATTCCTCCCCTCTATCTTGTTCTGCTTTCCATTCCTTCAATGCCTCATACAACAGTCTCCAGGTAGTAGACAAATCAACAGCCGTCTTATCCCCCTTAGATATCACTTCCCATAGTCTCTTCCCAACCTTTTTCCATGCCCTGACACTGAAGGCAGTGTTGGCATCAGCCTCCAAGTCCTGTGATTTACAACATATCAGTAAACTTGGAAGAGCATAATCAGAAGCCTGAATATTTTTCCTTTTCAATAAAGTTTTCCACGTGGACAAAACAGACTTTTCCTCGTTTAATAAATTATGTCCCATCATATTTCCCAATCACACACCTCGAATCAGATGTCCGAATGAAGTCCGGACCTCCGCAGCCTCCTTCCTGCCTTCGCTCATTTTTAGGGTACCCTTCAACTTTTTTCTCTGTTTTTTTCCTTTCCCTTTTTTACAGTCCAGTTGCAATCACGGTGGGCGGCCACCAGATGTCGCGATAGAGCGCGACACAGCGCAGAACACCACAACTGCACCAGAAGGGTGTAAAAGAGAGATTTATTATAGCAAGATGCTGCTTTTATAGTTTTTCAAGGTATTTACATTTACTTAACACATGCATTCATTGCCCATTAGTCATAAGAGAGAAACAAAGTTCTCAGTAGGAGAACAAGGAGCCACGTGATACTGTGAGCCAGCCAGAGTCTGTATATTTTAACTTTCTCTCCTTCATCACGTCACCATGGTGGCAGCCTGGGCGTCTTCCTCGGGAGAGATACAGGGCTTTCCTTATCTTTAGGAAGCCTTTGCTGGCTCACAAGAACAGCACAAAATGCCTTTCCTACATGGGGGGACTGAAGAGAGAGGGGAGGTGGACCCAGGGACGGGTGAAAGGACCCAGTGAGGGGTGGGGGACCCAGTCAGGGACCCAGGGAGGAAAGGACTGGGGACCCGTGACAGGAATAGGGGACCAGGGCAGTAGTGGGGGTCTCCAGGCAGGGCTGAGGGACCCGAGGAGGCTGTGGGGTCTCCCCGTGCCCATCCCCACACTCACTGTGCAACATGACGTGGAGCCGGGTGCTGCTCTTCTGCCTCCTGCTCAGAGTGCACCTGGCAGCTGTAATTCCCTGAGTGGGAGACCCCACAGTGGGCACCAGCAGCTGCAGGGACCCCTGTGGGCCCCCCACCACCTTCTGTCTTGGGAGAACTCATGCAAGAAGGGGTGCAGAGCCGCAGGGGGCTGGGGGTGCTGAGGCAGCTGAGAGTCATGGGGGACCCCTCGGTGGGCTTGGACCCTTCAGCACCGGCACAGGGGAGAGCTCTGGGAAGGAGATGGGGCAGGAGGGATGTGACCCCCAGTCCACTGTGAAGGGGCAGTGGGGGTGCTGAGGCATGAGGTGTGGGTGCTCACCGTGCTCTGTCACTGTCACTGGTGCTGACTGTGCCCACAGTGACCATTCCGGCCAGGAGCCTCCCCAGACATTGCAGTGGTAGCGACAGCTGTGCCGCAGCTGCAGGGGCAGCAGGAGCAGCTCGGTCCTATGGAGGTACCTCCCCAGATCCTTCCCATCGTGGTGGAAGTGCACTGCAAGGACTGACTCCTTCTGCCTGACCTGGGCAGCTCAGGGTCACCGTGTCCCCCTCCAGCAGCGCCTGCGCTGGCACCTGCAGCACTGGGGTGGCTGTGGGACAGGAGGGTCCCAATGGCAACAGAAGGAACCAGGGGTCCCCCATTGCATTAGGGTGCTCTCATCACACTGGGCTGCACTGGTGTGTACAGGGGATGCTCCAGTGATGCTCTGGGATGTCCCTGTGTGCAAGCTCTTGTCACATGAGGGGTGTGAGCCATGAAGCTGAGCTCATCCAGAGCTATCAGGCTCCTGCAGGTGCCAGGGTAGGGGCACAAAGAGCTCTCACCATTTAGAATGTGCACAGAGGGTCTGAGCCAGGTGCTGTGTCTGTCACACTTGTGCAGGTGCCACTCTCGCTGATGAGCCAGGGCTCGTGTCCTTCTGGCCACCAGCACTGCCCATCCTTGTACCAGATGGTGGCACCAGGTGGCCCCAAGCCCTGGCAGGTCAGTGCCACCCGGTCACACAGCACCGTCGGCCTCCAGGGGAGCTCCATGAGGAGCTGGAGGGTTTGGGTGCCTGCAGGTGACAGGGGACACCAGCCTGCCAGGGCCAGCACAGGGCTGGGGACAGTGGGGTGGGGCTATGGCATCCCCTGAGGACTCACCAGAGAGGCCGAGGGTCTGGGCTGGAAGGGACAAGGGACAAGGCTGGGTGAGGGTGGCCTTGCAGGAACAGTGGCACACAGGTTGCAGGGTGTGGGGGCTGCCCCCAAACTGTCCCCTTTGGGACATTGGTTCTCATGAGAAAGTGCTCAGGCATGGTCCCCAACAGGTCTGGAGAGGCCAGGGGACATGTCTGTGTCACAGCTGCCCACAGCCACATCTGTTGGGAATGGATTCCCTGGGGATGGGGACAGTGGGGTTACCCCAGGTGGAGGCAGGAAGTGGTGACACCACAGACACCTGATGATGGCACAGGTCATCCCCACCAGCCTCATGGCACCTGTCCCCATGGCCACGTCCCCATGGCCCTGTGCCCATGATCCCATTCAGATGGTAGCAGTCCCCACGGCCCATCTGAATGGTGCAGTCTGTCTGTCCCTGTCCCCACAGGTGCCCCAGCTCCATGGTGCCTCTTGCCATATCCCTGTCCCTACATCCCATTCCTCACATGCCCTTCCCTCCATTCTTCTCCCTGCATCCTATTCCCACATCCCAGCTGCCACATTCCTGTCCCCTGTTCCTGTCCCCACAGCCACCCCACCACTCTGGTCACACTGGGGTCCATGCCCATGCTCTGGCACTGCTGGCCTTGGGGACCTCAGGGGACCCCACAGCCCCCCTGTGCCCCCTCCCCACAAGTCTCTCCCTCACCAGAGCCCATCCGCGGGGTGTCAGGCCCATGCCTGGGGCACTCACCTCACAGGAGCAGCATCACCTTCCCCACCATCCGGGTGTCCCCGGCCATCCAGGCTGGCTGTCACTCGCTGCCAGGGCCACCTGTCCCCTGGGTGGCGGCTCTTTGGCCAGAGGGGAAGGAAGAGAGGCCACGTCCTGTCCCCACGTGGAGGTAGCCCTTGGTGGGGGCAGGGTGGGGGCAGGACTGGGGCAATCAGGGAATGTGGGGAGTGAAGTTTGGGTGTCCTAGTGAAAGAGGTAACCCAGGAATGGGGTCCCGGGAGGGATGTCCTGAGGGAATGAGGATTCAGAGAATGGGGATCCTAAGGAGGGGGGCCCAGGGGTTGGGACGCCTGGGAATGGGGGTCCCCATGGGCGGGGGCCCAGGAATGGGGTTCCCAGGGACTTTGGGTCATGGGATGCAGGTCCCAGGGATGGTGGTGTCAGTTGGGCTGGGGCCTGTCAGAGTTGGGGTCCTGGGGGAATGGAATGGTGACCCATGGGATGGGATGAAGGGAAGGTGGATCCAGGACCATGGAGATCCTGAGGAATGGCAGTTCTGGGATGGGTGACCCAGGGAGGAGGGACCTTAAAGAATTGGGATCCCATGGTTGGGTTCCCAGTGGAATGGGGGTCCCAGGGATAGGCAGTGGCTGGCTTGGCACGGGAGGTCACAGCTCCTTCACTGGGTGCCTCAGATTTGGGGGACACCCAGGGTCCAGCACAGGCCCCCTGGGGTGCTCATGGTTGGGGGTTTGGGCATCACAAGAGGCTTCCAGAAGGTTCCAGGTTTCTTCTGTGGGGGATGCAGGTGCCCAGCTGTGCCCCCCAATGCTTTCACTCATCATTTCATCAAAGCCATTTGTGCTTAGGGTCAGAGGGAGGGGTGGTTCTGTTCTGGGGGGGGGCACATCCAGGGAGTTCCTTTCTTGTTGGGGTCTCTGTTCTGGGGATGACATGACCTGGGGGGAACCTGTCCCAGGGGTGACACATTCTGGTGGGGTGTGTCACTGTCCCAGGGGTGGGAAGTCCTGTGAACCCTTTTCCTTGGAAATGCCCCTGCCCACCACCTCTCCCCAGTGAGTCATAGTGACCTCTGGGGTGTTGCAACCTGGGATGTGCCTTGTCCCCTCTACAACCACCCTTGACGGCCCCACCTAGTTTGGGAGCCCTCAATTCCCCTTTTACATTTTTAGGTGCAACCCAACCCCCCCATCCTGCAGCTCTCCACGACCTTTCCCTGTGTGAGAAGCCCCTACAGTGGTGACAGTAGGGGGTGACATGGGGTGAGTGTGAGCTGGGGAGGGCACAGACCCCCCGAGAGCCCCCAACAACCACCCTGTCCCTCAGGGTCTCAGCACTGGGAGCCAGATGAAACACTCCTGACCTTCCCGACTGTGCACCCTCCCCTCTGTTCAAAACCCCAAGAACCATCCTGCCCTCCCCCGCCCAGCACTGCGATGGAAAACTGTAGATTTTTGCCCCTGGAAAAGTGGCTGACTTGGCCCCAAAATAGCTGCAACAGGGCTGAGACATTGCGAGGGTCTGGATCTATTTGGGGCTGCCCCACCCCTCTACTGCTCCCCAAAATTCCCCCCGTGGGATTTCTGTCCTGGAGCTTGGGATGATTTGGGATTACTGGGTTTTAGGAGAAATCCATCTTCTCCATCCTTACTTGTCCTCTGCAGGATCTGAGGCATCAAGAGAAGCTTGGGAATGGCGCCCAGGGCAGGAAGGAGCTCCCAAACTCCTGCTCCTTGAAGCCAGTGGCCATGCAAGGGTGGGGGGCCCAGCCAGGGCCTGAGGGTCCCCCTGCCCCCTTGGCTTTGATTCTGGCAGCTTTAGAGCTGCTGCAGAGGTGAGAATTCTGTGGGGGGAAAAGGCCTGCCTGTGGTTTGCTCAGCCCTGCAAGAAGCACAGAGCAAGGCTGGCTGGAAACCCCCCCTGCAAGGTCAGCTGCGAGGGAACCAGCCCAGGAATGCAGGAATTGATCATTTGTCCTTTTGATGAAGGGGCTGAGAAAACCACAAAACTACTGCAAAGACAACAACAATCTGCTTCACAACCTGGCCTAAACCCTCCTTCTTGAACAAAACCTGCAGCCTTCTGGAACCTCCTGGAAGGAAGGTTTGGATTCTGGATGTGCACAGCAGAAAAGAGGGAAAAGTGTGGAAATATTGAGCAGGGGCTGCACGTGAGGGGCTGGGGAACAGGGGTGTCACAGCAGGAGCAGGGAGTGCCCAGGCAGGGGAATTCAGGGCAGGCTGGAGTGGATTTACCAGGGAATCAGACCCTGAGGCACACACGGGCATTTCCAGAGATTCCTGTGCACTGTCCCAAGGATGGACAGAGCTTCTGCCCTTTGTCCATGGGAAGTCAATCAAGTTTCAGGATGGGAATGAGCAAAATGGGGAGAGTTCCTAAAGATGGCTCAAGAAAAGGCTTTTTCATGGCCTGGGTTGCTGCCCAGCAGGCAGGGAACAATCCCATGGAGATGTTGGACATGCAGGGAGATTCCATGCTCTCTGTTATCCACAAGGAAATGCTGCTGTGGGATGCACCAATGGGCTCCTAAAGGGAACCAAAAAGTCTCATTTCATAGTGATTTGTTTGTGTTTTCATTGTGAGTGACTTGTTGGGAGAGGAACTGTTAAAATGATTCTATAAACCAGAGTGTTTTATATCTTCTCTGTTAGATTCTTGCTGAGTTCGTCCTTTATTGGGGGAAAAATTCTGTGGGAAAGATGTTTGCTTTTATTCTATGGATGTATAATTTTGTCTCAAACAATTTGGCATCAAGTGATGCCTGGGAGGGCTGAGCCAGGAAATGGGGGAACCTGATGCAGGGGTGTGTTGGGCAGAGACCCAGAGCATCCCAAGGCAGCCCTGGGTTCCCCAGGGGGGATGCTGTGCTGGGCTCTGAATCAGCCCAAAATCTGAGGCAGCCAGGGAAGGAGCTGTGACCCCTATTCCCACCCAGCCACTGCCCATCCCTGGCATCCCCATTCCCTTGGGACCCCCATTGCCTTGGTCTCTCCTCCCTGGGGACCCCCATCCCAGGACTGCCATTGCCCAGGACCACCGTTGCCTTGATCTCATCCCATGGGCTGCTTCTTCCTCCAGAATCCCTATTCCCGAGGGTCCCCTTTTTTCCCCAGCACCCCCAACCCTGGCACCCACATGCCATGACCCCAAATCCCTGGGGACCATGTTTCCACAGCACCCCCATCCCTGAATCCACCCAGGCATGGATACCCCAATTCCCGAGGACCCCCTTTCTCCTGGACACCGATCCTTGGTTGCTGACATCCCCTGAGCCCCCACCATGTCCCCAGAGTCTCCCATCATGTCCCCAGTCTGTCCACAGCTTGTGGCCACCCTGCCCCCACAAAGGGCCACCTCCACGTGGGGACAGACGTGACCTCGCTTCCTTCCCCTTCATCCGAAGAGCCGCCAGCCAGGGGAGCGGTGGCCACTGCAGCGAGTGACAGCCAGTCCACATGGCTGGGGACACCGGGATGGCCGGGAAGGTGGCGCTGCTCCTGTGGGGTGAGTGCCCTGGGCATGGGCCTGACACCCCAGGGATAGGAGGGTGCACAGGGGGGCTGCTGGGTTCCTTGAGGTCCCCAAGGCCAGCAGGGCATGGAGCCCAGTGTGACCAGAGTTGTGGGGTGGCCCTGGGGACAGGAAAAGAGGACAGGAAGAGTGGAACCGGGATGGGGGGACAGGGAGAGGGGGATGGGAATATGGGGACAAGGATGTGACAGAAGGAACCTTGTGTCTGGGGAAGCTGCAGGGACAGTGACAGGGACACAGAGATACAGGGACAAGTATAATGTGCTTGGGCCATGGGGCTGTGGCTGTGGGGCTGGTGGGGGTGACCTGTGCCAGCACAGTCCCCATGCCTGAGCATGTGTTGGCTGCTGTGTCCCTGTCCTAAAGACATCTGTGCCACATCAGTGCCCCAACTGAGGCCTTTCGGGCACAGCCTCCACATTCCGTGCCCCTTTGCCTCTGTCCCCATGGTGCCATACCCACCCAGCCATGTCCCTTCTCCCTTCCAGCCCAGACCCTTGGCTTCGCTGGTGAGTCCTTGGAGAATGCCATGTCCTTACCCCGCTGTCCCCAGCCCCACGCTGGCCCTGGCAGCCTGGTGTCCCCTGTAACCCACAGGTGCCCAGACTACCCAGCTCCTTGTGGAGCCCCCGCTGGAGGCCACCAGTGCTGTGGGACCGGGTGACACTGACCTGCCAGGGCTCGGGCAGCACCAGTGACACCACCTGGTACAGGAACGGGCGGCGCTGGTGGCCGGTGAAACACGACTGCCTCAATGTCACAGAGAGTGGCACCTACACGTGCGACAGACCTGGCAGTGGGCTCAGCCCCCCTGTGACAGTCTTAGATGGTGAGGGGGAATCTTACATGATCTGGGTGGCCCCTGACAGGTCTGGGTGGGCTCCACTCCCTGGGTGGCTTCACACTGCTCATGTGCCAGGAGCCTGTGCCCTGCACACAGGGACATCCTAGTGCATCCCAGTGCACCCAGATGTCCTCAGTGCCATGGGGACACACCTCTGACCTATCTCGAGCCCCTCAGTAAGATGGGACCCTCCTGTCTCACAGATGAGCTGGTGCTGCAGGTGCCAGCACGGGTGCTGCTGAAGGGGGACACGGTGACACTGCGCTGCCGTGCCCGCTGGAACAGCCTGGTCACCAAGGTGTGATTTTTCAAGGATGAGAATAATCTGACAAGGACCCTTAATGCAACCGAGGTGTCCCTGTCCCCCCTCCAGCTGAACCACAGTGGCAGCTACCACTGCAAGGGCTGGGTGAGGTCCTGGTTGTCAGGCTCAGCAGCAGTGACAGTGACAGTGCACGGTGAGCACCCCCACGGCTGGAACTCCCATCTCCTGCCAAACCCAAAGCCACTTCCCAGTGCACTCTGAGTCACACTCCTCACCTCTCATCACCTTCCCTAAACTCTTTCTGGTGCCGGTGCTGGAGGGTCCCCCAAGCCCACCAGGCGATCCCCCCTGAGTCTTAGCTGCCTCAGCACCCCCAACCCCCTGTGGCTCCAAGCCTCCCACTTGCACTCCCCCTCCTGTTCTATCAGGATGGGCAGGTGGGGGCTGGGGGGGGCCCGCAAGGGTCACCGCAGCTTTTGGTGCCTGCCTTGGTGGTCTCCCACTCAGGGAAGTACAGCTGCGAGGTGCCCTCTGAAGGGGGGGGGCTGTGCAGAAGAGCAGCGCCCGGCTCCCTGTCCCAGAGCGCAGTGAGTGCGGGGATGGGCACGGGGAGCACCCATTGTCTCCTGGGGTCCCCTGCCTGGGAACCTCCATGTCTACCAGACACATTTCTTGGCTCTCCTCTCCTCTGCCCTATGCTCCCTCACCCCTCTGCGGTGTGACCCCATCCCTGAAATTTCTCATCACATCCATCCGCCCCATCCCTATCCCCCTCCACCACCTGCCAGCTCCTCCCTGTGTCCTCAGCCCTGTCTCTGTCCCCACAGTGCCTGTGGCCAATGCCACCATCACCCCCGGCCCCCTGTCACACCAGGTGCATGCTGGTGACCCTGTGACCCTGTGCTGCTCGGTGCGGGTGGGCTCAGCCCCTGTCACCTTCACCTGGCTGCACAACGGGCAGGAGGTGGCCCGAGGTTCCCCTCGTGCAGTTCGGGGCCACCAATGTGGGACATTCAGGCACCTACCAGTGCATGGCCACCAACCAGGCAGACGGGCACCGCGTGTTCCGGGCACTCAGCCCAGAGCTGGCCCTGGAGGTGACACCACGGGACACAGGGACACACAGAGACACAGGTGGGGACACACTAGTTCACCAGGGACTGCAGCACCACTGAGGTGATGGGTGACCCTGATGTGCCCCCTCTCTGTTTCTTGCAGTGGCTGCAGGGGTCGGTGGAGTCCTTTTGTTCCTGCTCCTGCTCGTGGGTGTCATTGTAGCCTGGCAACGGTGGCACCCTGTGGGTGGGTGACAATGGGGGGATGGTGGTCCTAGGGAGCTGTAGAGGCCCCCAGAGTTGGGGAACCATAACGTGCCTCCCACAGCCCTAAAATGGTGACCTTGACTGGGGGTGCTGTAGGGTCCTGCAGGGATGTTGGGGGTTCGTTCAGAAGCCCTGGGGGCCTTTGGGGGGTCTCTGTCTCTGCTGGCCTTTGGGTCCTTGAGGCCTTGTTGGTCAGGGGCACTGTGGAGGTTCATGAATTCTGGGAGACTTCAGGGATGCCTGGGGTCCTCTGAGAAATCGAGGGCCCCATGGGTGTTCAGGAATCCTAAGAGGGATCAGATGCCTGGGGACCCCACAGTCACCCCTCCCCTCTTTCCTTTGCAGCTGCCAGGAAGAATCAGGAAAGGTGAGTGGGGGGCTCAAACCACACTCTCCCCTTTTACCCCAACCCTCAAGACCTCCCATTCTCTCCCCCAAATCCCCTTTATTCCCTCAGGGCCCCCCCAGATCCCTCGGTCCCCCCAGAGGAGGGGGAGGTGCTGTACACCCACGTCATTGTCACCAAGAGGGCAGCGGGTGAGTATGGGGGGGACAGATGCAGAGGGACACGTCACCCATGAGTGTCACCCCACCCAAATCCCACAGTCTGTGTCTATTGCAGTGTCCCCTTGTGCCACCACACTCGAGGAACCCCAGGTGGCTACCATGGGAACCTGGTGACATCTATATGAATATGCTGTGACACTGGGGGGAACTGGGGGGCCTTGGGGTTTCCCACCCATGGGCACCCACAAGTGTGTGTGCTGCCACCAAAACTGCCCCTCTCCCACCCGGTGGAGGCACAAAGATCCCAAAGGGCTGAGAGAAGAACATATTCCTGCAACAGAGACGAGAGAGAATAAAAGCAACAGCAACATGGTTCTGAGTCCAAAGGGTCACAAAAAGGAACAATTTTCAGGGAAAGTCCCCAAAAATGAACAAACCCCAGACATTTCCCACAGCAAATTTCCTCCACCAGAGGAACCTGGCCGAGTTCTGGACCTTCCTTTCTCTGATGGCCAAAGTGGCCTTCAGAAGGCTCTGGATTCTCTTCTCCCCTTTCACAAGCCCCTCCTCTGCCATGTTCCCCACATGAGGATATCACAAATTCCTCTGGGCTTCCGGAGCCTCCCCCTTTCCCAGGGCAGTTAGGATTAGGCCATGGAACAGGGCAGGTTGTCAGAGACAGGAAACATTTGATGTCTGGAGACATTTGGAATACCTGTGTGTGGCAGGGGTGGGTCAGGCCTTGCTTTTGGTCAGACAGGGCCCATCTGTCCATCAGTTTGTCAGCTGTGGCACACTGGGGACAGTTTGACACTCTGCCAAAGCCAGCTCCTGAATGGCCGGATGACAAGAAGTGCCAGCTGGGGAGAGGGCCCTTAGCAGCCCAACTGGCTGAAAGGGCAGAGGTGGCCAAGTCCCTGACCGTGTCTCCTCTTAAGGTATCTGCCCCATCCATGCTGAAACACACGATTTGGCTACTCATTGAAATGAGAAATATCTGTCAAGAAAAGTGGAAACATTCCTGGAATGGAAAGAAGACCCATGACTAAAACATTTTTTAATTTCAAAGATTATGGGGCTTTCATGCAGAAGTGCAGGAAAAGGAATAACAACTCTTTACTGGGAAATTTATAAACCAAAACAGAACAAACAACACAAAACCAGAACTTTCCCTCCCGCTCAGCGCTGTTGGTTTTTGTGGCAGTTATAACCACGGCCAGCAGGGGGCGCTGCTAGGAGCACTCCCGGCCAGCAGGGGGCGCTGCAGGGAGCACTGCCGGCCAGCAGGGGGCGCCTCGGTCGAGCTCCATCCCCTCAGGGACCATGGCAGCCTTGGACGGGAGGCAGGAGGGGAAATCGCTCCTTTTGCAAACTCACAGGCACCAATCGATCCCAGCACCACCACCGGCAGCGGGCAGAAGCCGCCAAGGCAGCAGGTTGGATCCCAGTGCCTAGTGGCCGCATAGCAGTGTCCCGGGATCAGGCACACGTCCTGCCCATTGCCTGCGACCACTGTCCATGATCCCGAATGGAAAGAAGGCAGCGCCTGACCCCAGGCAGGTCTCGGGTCCACAACAGCACCTCTGGTGGCTTTACACCACAATTCCTGCAAACCCTCAGCCTTTCACTCCCTTTTCCTCCTTCAGTCCTTGCACAGCAACTCTGGGAATGTTGAATTGCTCTGGGATATTGAGGAAAGCTCGGTGCTGACTCTGCTGGGGCTCTTCAGGGGGTTTCAGAGCACGTTTGGATTTCCTGCCCTTCCTGGGCCACTGCTGGTCCCAACAGAGAAGCCACACAGGGAGAAGGAGTAAGAAGAGGAGAGCAGAGCCACAGTCCCGAGAGGTCTGCTGCCTCAATTGGAGCACAGGGACAGCCAAGGCTGGGGGCATTGCCTTGGGAGGGGAAAATGGGGCAAAACTGGAGCTGGTTGGGCCAATGCCCCTGTTCTGCTCTGGGAGCTGCAGACCCTTAAGGAGGTGTTGTAATTAGGGCTGGGGCTCCTGAAGTTCAGCCATGCTCCTAAAGCATCCCGGTGCACAAACACATGGCTCCACTGCCTCTCACAAGGATTTTGGGGGACACAAGGTAGCATTGGATACCATTTGGGGGTCAGATGCCCCCACCTCTGCCCATAAGGAGCTTTCTTTACTGCCGGGAAGGTTTTTGCTGGTGCTGGGGATGATTCAGTGCCTGTGCCATGTGGCTGCTGCTTCCCGCTGGCTGGCCAGGAAGGCTGAGCTGGAGCAGCAGCTGAGGAGGGAGCGGCTGGAGCAGGGGGCCCCCGAGAACAGCACCTGGGCATGCAGGTGGAGCAGGAGTGCTGGGAATTCTGCAGGGTGCTCAGGGGAGGCCCAGGGGGCCGGGCCATGGTGGGGCACAGCTTGTCATTCCTGCTCCCCCAGATTTTGGGACAGAGCAGTGACACCCATCGGGCTCCCAAACCCCTAAGGGCTCAGGCTCAGCCTCACAGGAGGTCCCGGCCCAGGCTTTGGGAATGATTCTGGTGCTCCTGGGCTGGTTCCCGACACAGGGCAGCTCTCCGGGAGCAGTCGGCACATCCCGAAGGACCCGCCCGGGGCTGCTGGAGCCCGAGGGCTGCGGGCAAGGACGGTGTGAAGGAGCCAGGCCCCGCTCAGCTGGCGCTGCCCCAGGAACGTCTCATCCTGCAGGAGCTCGGCAGCCTCTGCCAGTGCCGGCCCCGGGGCTGTTGGGGGGGTGCGGCCGGAGGGGCCGGGAGGCAGCGGTTGGGAGGGGCCGGGATGGAGGGACCGACTGGGACCCCACTGGGGAGCCCCGTGCATGGAGAGAGAGAAAAGGCAGAGGGGAGAGCCTGGGACAGCGCCGGGGCAGAGACCCTGCTGTGGGGTTCACGGAAAGGAGGGACCGCAATGGTGGTCCCGGGGCACCGGGAAGGAGCCCAGCTGCCATCGCGCTGGGAATGCCTGGATGGTCACGGGGTGTCCAAACCAACCGTGGCAGCGTGTCCGAAGCCACTGTCGCAATGTGTGGGGACCGAGCGTTGCCAGGGTAAGATCCCACAGCTCTGGGAAGGGGAGGGGTACCCTGGAAGGGGCATGGCAGGGGCGGGGCAGAGCCCTATTTATTCCCCGTGCCCTGCGCAGGTGAGGAGGGCAGGGGCACAGCCACTGCTCAGTATTTCCACACTTTTCCCTCTTGTCTGGCAGCTGAGACATAACACAAATATTCTTTCCATGAGGTCCCAGAATGCTGCAGGTTTTGTTCAAGAAGTAGCGTCCCTGTCAGGTTATTGAGCAGATTGTTGTTGTCCTTTCAGCAGTTCTGGGGCTCTCTCAGTTCCTTGCTGCTAGGGACTAAATGATCAACTCCTGTATTTCTGGGCTGGTTCCCTCCCAGCTGCCCCTGCAGGGCGGTTTCCAGCCAGCCCTGCTCTGAAAACCATCAAAGGCCCTCACAGAGACACTGCTTGGGCTCCCTTTGGGTTTTGTGCTTCTTGAAGGGCTGAGCAAACCACAGGCAGGCCTTTTCCCCCACAGAATTCTCACCTCTGCTGCAGCTCTAAAGCTGCCAGAATCAAAGCCAAGGGGGCAGGGGGGCCCCTCAGGTCCTGGCTGCCACCTGGGGCTGGCCAGAGCAGGGCTGGGCAATGGCCATCCCTGTGCAGTGGGGCCGGGCCATGGCTGGGCCCCACCCTTGCATGGCAACCGCCACAGCTTCGACTACTCTCACTGTCCCAACACTAACATCACAATATTTTATCAACAACATAACCAATAATGTAATATCAATTCATATAACATCCAGCAAAAGACAACTTCCATTAACGTGTTTCTCACAATACATACCAGTAAAGGACAATTATTCCTGTTCCCACATCTGTGCCTAAAAGCCCCGTGATTTATAAGTTACAATAGTTCAGAGAGAAGGGGGTCGTATTTTCCATTCCAAGGGAGGTTCCCACCTTGTTCAGCTTCCTTGACAGAGCTGAACAAAGAAACACCATTCCTGCCAGTTTAACCAAAGAGCTGCATTTTTTGCCTGGAGCAGGGAACCAGGTCCTGTGCACCCCTGCAACTGGGACAGGCACCAGTAAGCCACCTCACTGGGAGCACTGGGAGGGGGATTGCAGAGCCACTAAGCACATGGGGGTTCAGAGGAACAAATCTGATTTTGATTCATGTCTCAACACATCCTACACATGAGGTGAAAAATGACTCTGTGGGTTGTACATATCCTGGGGACACTGTCCCTGGCGAGGATTCACACAACAGACAATCAGGGGAGAGAAAGCTTCCATGATGGGGCTGTGAGTGACCCCCACTGGCTGGTGAGACAGATGCCTGGGAAAGATGTGTGAAAAAATGCCCAGGAAATCAGGCTGTGGGAGGAGCCTTTACATATAAAAGCAGCAAAGTATGACACAACAGGAGACTTTGGCTTTGGGTTTCTTGGAGCGATCAGGGGCTTGCTTGGAGGCTCAGTTTGGCCCTCCTCCCCTGTGGGATTCACATTCTCTGAACATGGGAGAAGCAGTGAGAGAAGCAAAAATGATCCAAACAATGCTCATCTCATTTAATGCTGGTGTGTTGTTCAAAAGTGGAATGCACTGTGGAAGATTGTTTACCTGAAGGGAATTGGTGATTGGATTCTATTGTGAGTGCTTTGATTCACTGACCCATTGAATCCAGGTATGTGTGTGTCGGGACCATGGGCTGGCAGTCATGAGATTCTGTGCAGTGTGAAGTGCAGGTGAGTGCTTGGCAGATTCAGTTTAGATGTAATGTAATATAATATAGAAAAATGTAGTAGAATAAAGTACTTAATTAGCCTTCTGAACAGATGGAGTCAGATGCATCATTCCTTCTGGACGTCGGACAAAAATATCAGCTATACTCCCCCCTCGCCTTTTCCTCACGGTGGTCCTTCTTCCCTGCCTGCACCCGTTCTTCACTGCTTGGCTGCTTCCACCAGGTAGCTCATTCCTGCTTGTCCTGCACTCCTGCATTGTTTCCCCGATAGAGCGGATGCTGCCTGCACCCACCCGCAGTCTGTGCTGCATTTCCCACGCTGCCCACAGCACCGAGCCTGCTGCACCTGCCCACCGCAGCACCAGCCCGCGGCAGCCAGCCCAGAGCCACCAGTGCCGCAGCCCCGGCCCGCAGCCAGCCCGCAGCAGCCAGCCTGCAGCCATCGCTGGCCGATGCCAGACACACGCAGGTGCCATCGCGTGGAAATCCTGCCCGGCCACTCACAAAAGCCCTGTGGGCTCGCCGTGGCTCGCAGCACACACACTCCATCTGCCGAGCTGATGCCCACAGAGCTCCCGGGCTTCTTGTGGTAACGCTGCCCCTGTCTTCTGTTTCTCTCTCTTTCCTTTTCCCTTTCTACTCTCTTCTCTCCCCCTTCGGTAAGAACACTTACCCTCCTTAGTCAATACAGAGTTCACAGATATGATATTGCTGTGTTTGTGCTTCATTTTCATCTGAGAAATATTTCAGCAAGAATCCTCCCCAACTCCCCATTTTACAGAGGGACGGGACAGGGGTAGTGGGAGGGGGAATGGGGAAGACCTGGGTGTACTGCAAGCACTGTGGGGAGAGAATGGGGCAGTCACTGAGGGTACTTGGGCACTTGGATGGGGCCTGGGAGCCCCTGCAGGTACGAGCAAAGGGATGGGGCAGCCCTTGGGGGTACGGGGAGAGGAAATGGGGAGCAGAGGGTACTCTGTGTAGCCTCCCCCTGACCCATGACCACCTCCCTCAGAAGGATGGGCAACCACAGGAGCCATGGAGGGAGCACCCCCAGTGTCACCCAGTGCCACCCGCTTCCCAGAGCATCACAACTTTTGGTGTAGGCTGTCATAGATGTCACTGGGTTCCCACGGTTGCCATTGCAGCTTCATGTATGTCTCCTGAGGATCCTCCACTGTGGGTGCCAGGGGGTCTGGGTGGGCCCTGTGGGATTAAGGGGGTGTGTGGAAGGAGATGGGAGGTCCTGGGGGTTTAGGTAAAAGGTGTATCATGGCTGGAGCCTGCACTCACCTTTCCTGGTGCTTCCTGGCATCTGCAAAGGAAAACTGGAGGGGTGACTTTGGAGACCCAGAGGCCCCCATCCACCCTTGGGAATGCTGAACCACCACCAGACACACAAGTCTCCGCAGCCCCCCCCAGTATCCCTGATGCACCTGAGTATCCCTGAAAAACCTCACTTGCACCAACACCCTGAGCCCCCAGAACCCCAAGCCTGGCAGGGAGGGGAACCCCTGATAGAACCCCCAAAGTCCCTGAAAAACCCTCCAACACCTCCCCAGTTCTCTGAGCCATGGTCATTGGGGGCTCAGCCCCTCCCAAGTCAGGGGCTGTGGGTGCCACCCTACGGCCCACGTTCTCGGGGCCCTTCCAACCTCTCTCCATGACCCCCGTCCCCCCATTGTCACCCACCCACACAGTGCCACCGGTGCCAGGCTACAATGACACCCACGAGCAGGAGCAGGAACAAAAGGGCCCCACTGACCCCAGCAGCCACTGCAATAAACAGAGGGGGACACATCAGGGTCACTCATCACCCCAGGGGTCCTGCACTCCCTGGTGACCATGTGTGACCCCACCTGCGTCCCTGTGCATCCCTGTGTCCTGCGGTGTCACCTCCAGGACACCAGGGGTGATGGTGGCATTGGCCACAGGCACTGTGGGGACAGAGACAGGGCTGAGGTCACAGGGAGGGGCTGGCAGCCGGTGTGGGGGGATAGGGACGGGTGGGAATGGGTGTGATGGGGGATGTCAGAATTGGGGTCACACCAGAGAGGGGTGAGGTGACTAGGGGAGAGGTAGAAGGACACAAGAAAGGTGTAAGGGGCGGCAAAGAGGTACCCAAGGTGGCCTGAGCAGGCAATGGGGGCTCCCCGTGCCCATCCCTGCACCCACTGCTCACCGTGTCACGGAGCCAGGTGCTGCTCTTCCGCACGGGCACCCCTCAAGGCGCACCTGGCAGCTGTAATTCCCCAAGTGGGAGACTCCCACGATGGGCACCAAGCAACTGTGGGGACCCCTGTGGGCCCCCCACCACCTGCCCATCCCGGTAGAACACATGCAGGAGTGGGGTTTGGGGTTGCAGGGGTCTGGGGGTGCTGAGGCCGCTGAGAGTCAGGGGGGACCCTTCAGTGGGCTCGGGGGGACCCTCCAGCACCGGCACAGGGGAGAGCTCAGGGCAGGAGAGGGGAGGGGGATTTGTGGCACTGAGTCTCTGGGGAAGGGCTGTGGGAGTGTTGGGGTGGGGGCTTTGGGGTGCTCACCATGCACTGTCACTGTCACTGGCGCTGACTCCTGCCACCCCCAGGATCCCACCAGGCCCTTGCAGCTGTAGCGGCCGCTGTGGTTCAGCTGCAGAGGGGACAGGGACAGCTGGGTGCCATTGGGGAACACTCCCAGTTCCTCCTCCTCGTGGTAGAAGGACACTGACATGATTGGCTTGTCTTTCCAGCTCCGGCAGCGCAGTGTCACTGTGTCCCCCTCCAGCAGCACCCGTGCCGGCACCTGCAGCACCAGCCAGGCTGGGGGACAGGGGGCTCCTGTCACATCTTAAGGATCTGGAGCATCCCCATGTCACTGGGACCTCCACACTGGGCCACACCCAGCGCACCAGGGGCCACCAGTGCCCCCGTGCTTTCGACCACACTAGGATGCTCTGGGATATCCCCAGAGCTGGGGACAGGCTCTGGTCACCCCAGGAGGGGACCCAGGGAGCTGAGCCCACCCAGAGCCCTCGGGGTCCCAGCCTGGGGACAACCAAACCTCCCTCACCATCTGAGACATTCATGGTGGGGCTGAGCCCACTGCCGGGTCTGTCACACTCATAGGTGCCACTCAGAGTGACAATGAGGCGGTCGCGTCCCAGTTGCCACCAGCGCTGCCCGTTCCTGTACCAGGTGGTGTCACCGGCGCTCCCTGAGCCCTGGCAGGTCAGTGTCACCCAGTCCCATTCCACCGGCGGCATCCAGGGGGGCTCCACAAGGAGCTGGATGGTCTGGGCACCTGTGGGTGACAGGGGACACCAGCCTGCCAGGGCCAGCATGGGGCTGGGGACAGCGGGGTGGGAACATGGCATTCACCGAGGACTCACCAGCGAGGCCGAGGGTCTGGGCTGAAAGGGAGAAGGGACAGGGCTGGGAGGGGGTGGCACTGCAGGAACAGAGGCTCAGGGGCATTGGGGTGTGGGGTTTCTCCAAAATTTCGCAGTGGGGGCTTTGGTGTAGCACAGAGGTCTGAAGGACAGGGACACAGCAGCCAACACATGCTCAGGCATGGGGACTGTGCTGGAACAGGTCACCCCCACCAGCCTCACAGCCACAGCCCCATGGCCCTGTGCCCATGCTCCCATTCCCATGGTACCTGTCCCCATCGCCCAAGAACATGGTATTTGTCCCCTTGTCCCTGCCCCTGTATCCCTGTCTCCCCAGCTGCCCCAGCCACAAGGTTCCTTCTGCCACATCCATGTCCCCACATTTCTATCCCCCTGTCCCTGTCCCCCCATCCCAGTTCCACTCATCCTGTCCTCTTTTCCTGCCCCCACGGCCACCCCACAACTCTGGTCACACCGGGCTGCATGCCCTGCTGGCATTGAGGACTTCAGGGGACCCCACAGCCCCCCTGTGCACCCTCCCCTCCCCATCCCCAGGCTGTCAGGCCTGTGCCCAGGGCACTCACCCCACAGGAGCAGTGCCACCTTCCCGGCCATCCCAGTGTCCCCAGCCATGTGGACTGGCTGTCACTCGCTGCTGTGGCCACTGCTCCCCTGGCTGGCGGCTCTTCGGATGAAGGGGAAGGAAGCAAGGTCACATCCGTCCCCACATGTGTAGGTGGCCCTTGGTGGGGCAGGGTGGCCACAAGTTGGGCACAGGCTGGGGACAAGGCTGGGTGGGACAAAGTAGGACATGGGGTTCCCAGGACTGGGGGGCTCAGTGGGTTTGGGGACCAAGGGCTGGGTGTCTAGAGGAATGGGAGATCCCTGGGATGGGGTGCCTGGGGAATGGGGGTGCTGAAGAGTGGGAGTCATTGGGAAGGGGGGGTGGCATGGCAATGGGGGTCCCCAGAGCTGGGGGGAACTCAGGGATGGGAGTCCCAGGGGAATGTGGGCCCCAGGGATTTGGGGTCAGGAGAAGGGGGTCCTCGGGATGAGGGTGCCGGGGAAATGGGGAGTCCTGGGAGAAAAAAAGGCTCTGGAGAAAGGGAGATTTCAGGGGATGGAATGAACAGGAGAGGGTTCCTTGGAAATGAAGTCCTGGGCCATGGAAATCCTGGGGAATGGCAGTAATGGGATGGGGGTCCCAGGAAAGGGGGGATGGAAGGAATGGGGCTCTCATGATTGGGATCCGAGGGGAATGGGGGCACCAGGCATGGGCAGTAGCTTGGTGAGCCCGTGGGTCAAAGCTCCTTCCCTGGGTGCCTCAGATTTTTGGGTGACCCAGGGCCCAGCAAAGTTCCCCCAGGATGCTTGTTTTTTGGGAGGGTCATCCCAGGTAGGTACCAAGAAAGTCTGGGCCTGGGTCCCTATAGCCCCCAGGGGCTTTTTCTCATCTTTATTTCCACTCCCGTCATTTTTCCCCTCAATTTCACAACCCCCAGTTCGTGCCTTGATGATTCTGTGGAGGCCACGAGCAGGAAATGGGTTGGAGGAAGTCCAGGGTGGGGGAAGCAGGGGTGAGGGGTCTGCAGGGAGGGCTGGGGAGGCTGTGGGGGATGGGACTATCAAGTTTCCCCACCCCCTGCCCCCACCAACATTTTCATTTTCCTGCAGAAGAAGGAAGAGGCTTTTTGACACGTTTGTTACACTGGGGGCGGGTTCTTTCCTGGAGGGATCCTGTCCCAGGGGGAACACATGCTGAGCAAGGGGATCCTGTCCTGGGGCATGGAAGGTCTGGAGGGTGGCCAGACTTTTCCCTTCTTCCTTGTCCCCTGCTGGATCTGAGCCAGCAAGTGCAGCTCAGAAATGGAGCCCAGGCAAGGAAGGGGCTCCCAAACTCCTCCTCTTTGAAGCCAGTGGCCATCCAAGAGTAGGGCCCAGCCATGGCCCAGCCCCACTGCACAGGGATGGCCATTGTCCAGCCCTGCTCTGGCCAGCCCCAGGTGGCAGCCAGGACCTGAGGGTCCCCCCTGCCCCCTTGGCTTTGATTCTGGCAGCTTTAGAGCTGCTGCAGAGGTGAGAATTCTGTGGGGGTAAAAGGCCTGTCTATGGTTTGCTCAGCCCTGCAAGAAGCACAAAACCCAATGGGAGCCCAAGCAGTGGCTCTGCGAGGGCCTTTGATGGTTTTCAGAGCAGGGCTGGCTGAAAAGCCCCATACAAGGGCAGCTTGGAGGGAACCAGCCCGGAAATGTAGCAATTGCTCATTTTGTCCCTTTGCCCAAGGGACTGAGAAAACCACAAAACTACTGCAAAGACAACAACAATCTGCTCAACAACATAACCTGGATCCTGTGTCTTTAACAAAACCTGCAGCCTTCTGGAACCTCCTGGAAGGAAGGTTTGGATTCTGGATGTGCACAGCAGAAGAGAAGAAAAAGTGTGGAAATATTTAGCAGGGGCTGCACACGAGGGGCTGGGGAACAGGGGTGTCACAGCAGGAGCACGGAGTGCCCTGGCAGGGGAATTCAGGGCAGGCTGGAGTGGATTTACCAGAGAATCAGACCCTGAGGCACACACAGGCATTTCCACAGATTCCTGTGCAATGTCCCAAGGATGGACAGAGCTTCTGCCCTTCCTGCATGGGAAGTCAATCAAGTTTCAGGGTGGGAATTAGCAGAATGGGGAGAGTTCCTAAAGACGGCCCAACAAAAGGCTTCCTTATGGGTTGGGTTGCTGCCCAGCATGCAGGGAACAATCCCATGGAGCTGTTGGACACTCAGGGAGATTCCACACTCTCTGTTATCCACAAGGAAATGCTGCTGTGGGATGCACCAAGGGAATCATAAAGGGAGCAAAAAAGTCTCATTTCTTTGGGATTAGTTTGTGTTTTTCTTGTGAGGGAGTTGTGGGGAGAGCAGTGGTTGGAAGGATTCTATAAACCAGACGAATGACCTCTTCTTTCTGCTGCAGGAAAGAGAAAGTGAATGTTGGCACCGAGCAGGCAGTGGGAGAATTCAGGGAGGGGACAGGGACACATCACCCATGAGTGTCACCCTCCACCCAGGTCCCCACAACTGGTGTCACTCTCATGGCCCCCACAGGTGTCCCCTGGCCCTGCCCCACCTCAGGATCCACATGTGACCAACGTGGAGCTGATGGGAACCTACAAGGGACAGCGGGATGACTACGATGACGTGCTGTGACACTGGGGGCACTGGGGGCCACTGGGGCCAGTGGGGGGCATTGATTCTCCTCAGGGGTCTCTTCTTGCTCTTCACAGCACCCCATGGGGCTCCTCATTCCCCCTCCCAGTGCCAGGGGGGCACACAACCCGTTTTCACTCTTATTGTACACAAAATGCAGCTTTTGATTAAACCATGTGAGAAACAAGGCTCACTCTTTACAATTTGTAAATGATTAATAAGGGATAAAAGGATCAGTAAACAGCATGCTGGGTGCTTGACAACTGCCAGAGGCACACCATTAACTACAACAATTTGTCTTACATAACATTTCATTGTATTGGTTAAATACATACTCAGGAGGGTTACACACATTCAAATATTCTTTCCAGTTTACATGTCCAAGGAATTCTTTTGCTTTGTTTGACACTTGATTCATTTTTATAAAGTACATGCCATACTGCAGAGCAAATTTATATCTTTTATGTTCTCACAAGGCCCCCCTGTTTTGTGGTTTGACAGTTCTTGATAAACAAAGGGTCAGTGGTAAATTCCTCTTTGCAGTCTTTCTTTTGATGTTTTTTTACTTGCTAGTTTTCAGTGTGTTCTTATCATACAGATGAGATACTCCACCAGTACATTCAATCAACATTAGCTATTTCACAAAATTATCTGAGTTATTCTCACCATTTTCACTTAGTTACACAAATAAAGGCATTAGCTACTTCTGCAACAGTTCATACTGTAATACAGAACACATTGTCTCTATCTTGATATTTTGTGAGAGCCTAAACTATATTTATCACATTGAAATATATATTCTACACAGTGATTAGGGTAGAAAGGCTGACAAACTGTAGTGTATCAAAAGTGGTAAAAAAGTGATTACAAACTGTATAGTATCAAAATAGTTTGCAAAAACCAATATCCTAGGGAAAGCCAATGACTACATAATTATGAATAACAGGGAGAAGGTGCATTGAAGGGTTTATTTGACTCCTCCTTATCCTGCTCTGATTTTGACAGCAATACATTCAATTCATATCTCTGAATCCGAGGCAGTCTGGCCCATGACAGGATTTGATGAGTGATCTCTCCTGGTCCTTGTGTCAACCCAGGAACCCTTTGCTCAATTTTCTCTCCCCATCCAGGTGCGGAGGGCAGTGAGGGAGCGGCTGTGGTGGGTGCGGGGCATCCGGCCACTGTCCACCCACGGGAAGGCAGGAAGGAGGAGGAGGGTCTGGGTCAGGTTATTGAGCAGATTGGTGTGGGATTTGCAGTAGTTCTGGAGGTCTCTCAGTTCCTTGGGGACAGGGACAAAATGATGAATTCCTGCATTTCCAGACTGGTTCCCTCCCAGCTGCCCCTGCAGGGTGGTTTCCATCCAGCCCTGCACTGAAAACCATCAAAGTCCCTCACAGAGCCACTGCTTGGGCTCCCTTTGGGTTTTGTGCTTCTTGCAGGGCTGAGCAAACCACAGAATTCTCACCTCTGCAGCAGCTCTAAAGCTGCCAGAATCAAAGCCAAGGGGGCAGGGGGGACCCTGAGGTCCTGGCTGCCACCTGGGGCTGGCCAGAGCAGGGCTGGGCAATGGCCATCCCTGTGCAGTGGGGCTGGGATATGGCTGGGCCCCACCCTTGCATTGACAGGGGTCCCCAGGATGCACCACCTGGGACAGGCTCCTGGCCAGGAATGTGCAGGGACATTTCTGGAACCGCCACCCTCTGGTAAAGGTTCCCCCATTCCAGGATGTGTCACCCCCTGGGACAGGATCCTCCCAGAACAGGAGCCCCCTGGATGTGCCTCTCCAGGACAGACCCCCCCCTCTCCCTCTTTCCTTTCCCATCTGAAACTGAGCACAAATGTCCTCTTCCTTCTTGTCCAGGAAAAAGAAAGTGAAAGTGTTGAGGGGGCAAAGCCCCACACCTCTATCTCCCACAGCCTCCCCACCCTTCACTGCACTCCCCGCTCCCCATTTTCCCATTCCCCTTGGCCCCCCCAACCCCTTTCCTGCTCAGGTGCTCCCAGGGATTGCTGAGCCAGGAACCGCGGGGGAGGGGACCTGGCACAAGAGTGAGGAAAATAAGGGAAAAAGAGAAATAAAGAGAGGAGACATCAAGGGCAGGGGAGGGAACAGAAGCAGAGGACCCCCATGTGAATCCTGCACAGGAAACCAGCACCCCATGGGGGCAGTGCTGTTCCCTGGGTCACCCCAAAATCTGAGGCACCCAGGGAAGGAGATGAGATGCTTGTGTCCATCCAGCAACTGCCCATCCCAGGTACCCCCTTCCCCTGGGAACCCAAACATGGGAGCCCCATTCCTTATATCCCCCCTTTCCTGGGACCCCCATCCCATTACTGCCATTCCCCAGGATCTCCATGGCCCAGCACCCAAGGCCAAGGAACCTTCTCCTGTTCATTCCATCCCCTGAAATCTCCCTTTCTCCAGAGCATTTATTCTCCCAGGACTCCCCATTCCCCCAGCATCCTCATCCCGAGTACCCCTTTCTCCCTATCTCCTGACCCCTAATTCCTGGAGTCCACATTCACCTGGGATTCCCATCCCTGAGCCCCCCAGGCCCTGGGGACCCCCATTCCCATGGCACCTCCATTCCCAGTGACTCCCCCTCCTTATCAGCCCCATTTGGCAGGCACCCCATCCCTAGGATCCCCCCATTTCCCTGGACACTCATCCCTGACTCCCCAAACCCCCTGAGCCCCCCAATCTTAGGAACGCCATGTCCCACTTTGTCCCACCCAGCCTTGTCCCCATCCTGTGCCCAGCTTGTGGCCACCCTGCCCCCACCAAGGGCCGCCTACACGTGGGGACAGACGTGACCTCGCTTCCTTCCCCTTCATCCAAAAAGTCACCAGCCAGAGGAGCGGTGGCCACTGCAGCGAGTGACAGCCAGTGCACATGGCTGGGGACACTGGGATGGCCGGGAAGGTGGTGCTGTTCCTGTGGGGTGAGTGCCCCGGGACAGGGCTGAATTCCTGGGGATGGGGATGGGGAGGGGTGTCCCCTGAGGTCGCCAGTGCCAGCAGAGCCAGTCCATGTTACCCACAGTGGACCTTGGTGGGACTGTGACTGATGTAGGGTGGCTTTGGGGACAGGAACAGGGGGCAGGAATTTGAGGATGAGGATTTGGGGGCAGGAATGTGGGGACTGGCAACTTTAGTCTCAGATAGCTCTGGGGATAGGGACAAGAGAACTGGGATGCAGGGATAGAAGGGGACAAGGACTGTGTGGATGTGGCCATGGGGATGGGATCATGGGGATGGGATCATGAGCTGCTGGGGGTGACCTGGGCCAGCATGAGCTGTGTCTGTGGGACATCCCAGTGCATCCCAGTGCACCCAGATGTCCTCAGTGCCATGGGCACCCACCCCTTACCTATCTCGAGCCCCTCAGTAAGATGGGACCCTCTGTCCCACAGATGAGCTGGTGCTGCAGGTGCCAGCATGGGCGCTGCTGGAGGGGGACATGGTGACACTGCGCTGCCGAGCCCGGTGGAACAGCCTGGTCACCAAGGTGCGATTTTTCAAGGATGAGAATAATCTGACAAGGTCCGTTAATGCGACCGAGCTGTCCCTGTCCCCTCTCCAGCTGAAACACAGCGGCAGCTACCGCTGCAAGGGCTGGGTGAGGTCCTGGTCGACAGGCTCAGCAGCAGTGACAGTGACAGCACACGATGTGCACTCCCACGGCTGGAACTCCCATCTCCTGACAACCTGAAAGACATTTCCCAGTGCCCTCTGAGTCACAGTCCTCACCTCCCCAATCCTTCCCTGAACTCTTTCCTGTGCCGGTGCTGAAGGGTCCCCCAAGCCCACCAGAGGGGTCCCCCCTGACTCTCAGCTGCTGCAGCATCCCCAGCCCCCTGCGGCTCCAAACCTCCCTCCTGCACTCCCCCTCCTGTTCCATCAGGATGGGCAGGTGGTGGGGGGCCCTGCAGACGTCCCCGCAGCTTTTGGTGCCCAGCGTGGGGTCTCCCACTCAGGGAAACACAGCTGTGATGTGCCCTCTGACAGGGGGGCTGTGCAGAAGACCAGCACCTGGCTCTGCGTCACAGAGCACAGTGAGTGCGGGGATGGGCATGGGGAGCACCCTCAGCCTCCTGGGGTCCCCTGCCTGGGGACCTCCATGTGCCCCTGACACATTTCTTGGGTCTCCTCTCCTCTGTCCTGTGCCCCCTCACCCCTCTCTGGTGTGACCCCATCCCTGAAATCCCCCATCACACCCATCCCCCCATCCCTATCCCCCCACACCACCTGCCAGCTCCTCCCTGTGTCCTCAGCCCTGTCTCTGTCCCCACAGTCAACCCCGGCCCCCCGTCACAACAAATTTGCGCAGGTCACAACGTGATCATGTGCTGCTCAGTGCAGGTGGGCTCAGCCCCTGTCACCCTCACCTGGCTGCACAACAGGCAGGAGGTGACTCGAGGTCCCCTCCTGCAGTTCGGGGCCACCAATGTGGGACATTCAGGCACCTACCAGTGCATGGCCACCAACCAGGCAGACGAGCATCACGTGTTCCGGGCACTCAGCCCAGAGCTGGCCCTGGCTGTGAAACAGTTGGGATACTGAAACCAATGTGGGGTCACACAGGGTTACCAAGGAGTGCAGGACCCCTGGGGTGATGGGTGACCCTGATGTGTCCCCCTCTGTTTCTTGCAGTGGCTGCAGGATTCGGTGGGGCCCTTCTGTTCCTGCTCCCGCTTGCGGGTGTCATTGTGGCCTGGAACCGGTGGCACCCTGTGGGTGGGTGACAACAGGGGGACGGGAGTCTAGGGAGCTGTAGAGGCCCCCAGAATTGGGCATGCTAGAGTAGCACCCAGAGCCCCAAAACTATGACCATATCTGGGGGTGCTGTAGAGTTTGGGGAGGTGCTGGAGGGTCCTGCAGGGATTTTGGGGGTACTTTCTGAGGCTCTGGGGGTGTTGAGGGGGTTTCTGTCCCTGCTGGGTTTTGGGTTCTTGAGGCAGATTTTGTCGGGAGCACTGGGGATGTTCATGAATTCTGGAAGCATTCATGGATGCTTGGGGGTCCTGTGAGAAATTGAGGTGACCCCACAGTCACCCCTTCTCTCTTTCCTTTGCAGCTGCCACGAATAATCATGAAAGGTGAGTGGGGGGCTCAAACCACACTTTCCCTTTTTTTACCCCAACTCCCAAGACCTCCCATTCCTTCCCCCACATCCCCTTTTTTCCCTCAGGGCCCCCCAGATCCACCGGCCCCCCCAGATGAGGGGGAGGTGCTGTACACCCACGTCGTTGTCACCAAGAGGGCTGAGAATGAGTATGGGGGGGACACACACAGAGGGACATGCCACCCATGAGTCACCCCACTCAGAATCCACAGCCCATGTCCCTCGCAGTGTTCCCCCATGCCACCAGACTCCAGGATCCCCAGGTGACCTACGCGGAACTGCAGGAAGCCCAGGGCCAACCGCGGGAACCCAGTGACATCTACGGGAATGTGCTCTGACACTGGGGGGAACTGGGGGGAACTAGGGGGCACTGGGGGGCACTGGGGGTCCCCACCCATGGGCACCCATTCGTGTGTGTGCTGCCACCAAAACTGCCCCCTCCCTCCCCGTGAGGGCACACAGATCGCAAAGAGCCGAGAGAAGAACAATTTCCTGCAACAGCAACGAGAGAGAATAAAACCAATAACAACAGCAACAAGGTTCAGAGTCCAAAGGGTCACAAAAGGAACAATTTCATTGGAAAGCCCAGAAAAAGAAACCATCCCCAGACGTTTCCCCCAGTACATTTCATTCACCAGAGGTGCCAGCTGGGGAGAGGGCCCTTAGTGGCCCAACAGGGTTCAAAGGCAGAGCATGAGGTAGCCAAGTCCCTGACCCTGTCTCCTGTTGGGTTATCTGTCCCATCCAGGCTGGAACCCAGGATTTGGCAACTCATTGAAATGAGAAATATCTGCCAAGGAAAGTGGGAACGCCTCTGGAATGCAAAGAAGACCCATACCTAAATCATTTTTTCATTTCAAAGATGATGGAGCTTCCAGGCAGAAGTGCAGGAAAAGGAATACCAGCTCTTTACTCGGAAATTTATAAACCAGGACGGAACAAACAACACAAACCCAGAACTTTCCCTCCTGCTCAGTGCTGTTGGTTTTAGTGGCAGTTATACCGCGGCCAGCAGGGGGCGCTGCAGGGAGCACTCCCGGCCAGCAGGGGGCGCTGCAGGGAGCCCTCCCGGCCAGCAGGGGGCTCTGCAGGGAGCATTCCCGGCCAGCAGGGGGCGCTGCAGGGAGCACTCCCGGCCAGCAGGGGGCGCTGCAGGGAGCACTCCCGGCCACCAGGGGGTGCCCCGGTCGAGCTCCATCCCCTCAGGGGCCGTGGCGGCCTCATACAGGATGGAGGAGGGGAACCAGGGGGTCCCATCTTGCCTGCAAATCCGGGTTGGAGAACAGTCCATTGCCCAGCAAGGCACCAACTCCCACAGCCTGACGTGGATCCTGCTGAGGGAACTCCATATTGTCCAATGCTACTCTTTCTACCATTTCTTTCCAGGTAGCTTGAAACACACCATACTGCACTGGCTGAAACCGAATCATAGCAAGATGAACAATATCATAAGGTGCAAGTACATCAGCATTTAAAACACAAATCACTTGCATCACCTGCGAAGAGTTAACACCATACTGATCTACTTTTGCCTGAAGGTCCTCTACAGCCCTCCATGCAAAAACCTGATGGCTGTCTTCTTGTCCCAAATTAGGAGCAGCTTTGAAAACAGGAAAAACCACAGGCTCACCAGAAGAAGCAGCAGTAGCCATCTCTATCCTTTTAGGTGGACCTTTCTCTTACAAATCCCAATCTCCCACTTCAGCTGCTTTCATTCTCACATGCTCCCAAAATTGCAAAGGGTGTCGAGGAGTCACAGCCACCTGGCAGGGAGGCAGAGTCCAAGAAACAGCAGGCCTGGGTCTGCTACAAGGTCTAACAGAAACAGATTCCTAACAGAAACAGATTCCTGTGTCTTTTTAGGTGTACTTAGAACCGGCAATTCGTCATCAGAGCTATCACTAGACAGGAAAGGACACAATGTTAAAGACAGCATTTGGCAACCAGTTCAGGAGGGAGGAGGGTGGTAGATGGCTCAATGGGGGATTGAGCAGCGGCAGAGGACTCGAGGAGGGGGAGAGAAGAGCTGGATGGCTCAAGGGAACATGGAGAGGAGGCAGATGACTCGAAGGAGGGCAGAGGAGGGGCGGACAGCTCAAGGGAAAGCTGGGGGGGAGCAGCCGATCGAGGGGAGGGTGAGGGGGGAGCAGACAGCCCAGGGAGAGAAAAAGGGGCCAATAACCCAGCCTGTTTTTCCCTTTGCTTCTTCTGTGACTTCATTTTTGCTAATTGCTGTGCAGGCATAAGATACTTTGGTTTAGCACACAGTTCACCTAACTGCTGAGCAGGCAAAGTATACACAGGTTTAACATCGTCTTTTGGAGATAAATACCGAGGAACTGTCTTAGCCTGCTGTTTGATTCTCACGACAGCAAACCCTGGGGGAACCTCCACAGCAGCTGCAGGAGCCTCCTCAGGAGGAGATGCATGGACACGCTCAGCCTCATCTTCCTCCTGTTCCTCTACTTTAGTTGCTTGTTCTAATTCCTGCTCCTCCAATTCCTCCCCTCTATCTTGTTCTGCTTTTCATTCCTTCAATGCCTCATACAACAGTCTCCAGGTAGTAGCCAAATCAATAAGTGTCTTATCCCTCCTTCGATATCACTTCCCATAGTTTCTTCCCAACCTTTTTCCATGCCCGGACACTGGAAGCAGTGTTGGCATCAGCCTCCAAGTCCTGTGATTTACACCATATCAGTAAACTAGGAAGAGCATAATCGGAAGCTTCAACATTTTTCCTTTTCAATAAAGTTTTCCACGTGGACAAAACACTTTTCCTCGTTTAATAAATTATGCCCCATATTTTTTCCCAATCACACACCTTGAATCAGATGTCTGAATGAGATCCGGACCTCCGCAGCCTCCTTCCTGCCTTCGCTCATTTTTAGGGTACCCTTCAACTTTTTTCTCTGTTTTTTTCCTTTCCCTTTTTTACAGTCCAGTTGCAATCACGGTGGGCAGCCACCAGATGTCGCGATAGAGCGCGACACAGCGCAGAACACCACAACTGCACCAGAAGGGTGTAAAAGATTTATTATAGCAACCCGCTGCTTTTAGAGTTTTTCAAGATATTTACATTTACTTAACAGACACATTCGCTGCCCATTGGTCATAGGAGAGAAACAAAGTTCTCAGTAGGTGAACAAGGAGCCACGTCATTCTGTGAGTCAGCCAGAGTCCGTATCTCCTAAATTTCTCTCCTTCATCACGTCACCATGGTGATGGCCTTGGTGTCTTCCTTGGGAGAGATATGCGGATTTCCTTATCTTTAGAAAGCCTTTGCCGGCTCAGAAAAACAGGACAAAATGCCTTTCCTGCATGGGGGGACTGAAGAGAGAGGCCAGGTCGACCCAGGGACGGGTGAAAGGACCCAGTGAGGGGTGGGGGATCCAGCCAGGGACCCAGGGAGGAAAGGACTGGGGACCCGTGACAGGAATAGGGGACTCGGGCAGTAGTGGGGGTCTCCAGGCAGGGCTGAGGGACCCGAGGAGGCTGTGGGGTCTCCCCGTGCCCATCCCCACACTCACTGTGCAACATGACGCGGAGCCGGGTGCTGCTCTTCTGCCTCCCGCTCAGAGTGCACCTGGCAGCTGTAATTCCCTGAGTGGGAGACCCCACAATGGGCACCAGCAGCTGCAGGGACCCCTGCGGGGCCCCCCAGCACCGCCCGTCTCGGTAGAACACTTGCAGGAGGGGGGCGCAGAGCCGCAGGGGTCTGGGGGTGCTGAGGCAGCAGAGAGTCAGGGGGGATTCCATGGTGAGCTCAGGGCGACTCTCCAGCACTGGCACAGGGGAGAGCTCTGGGAAGGAGATGGGGCAGGGGGGATGTGACCCCGAGTCCGCTGTGAAGGGGCTGTGGGGGTGCTGAGGCATGAGGTGTGGGGTGCTCACCGTGCTCTGTCACTGTCACTGGTGCTGACTGTGCCCACAGTGACCATTCCGGCCAGGAGCCTCCCCGGACATTGCAGTGGTAGCGACAGCTGTGCCGCAGCTGCAGGGGCAGCAGGAGCAGCTCGGTCCTATGGAGGTACCTCCCCAGATCCTTCCTATTGTGGTGGAAGTGCACTGCAAGGACTGACTCCTTCTGCCTGACCCGGGCAGCTCAGGGTCACCATGTCCCCCTCCAGCAGCGCCTGCGCTGGCACCTGCAGCACTGGGGTGGCTGTGGGACAGGAGGGCCCCGATGGCAACAGAAGGAACCAGGGGTCCCCATTGCAATAGGGTGCTCTCATCACACTGGGATGCACTGGTGTGTACAGGGGATACTCCAGTGATGCTCTGGGATGTCCCTGTGTGCAAGCTCTTGTCACATGAGGGGTGTGAGCCATGAAGCTGAGCTCACCCAGAGCTATCAGGTTCCCGCAGTTTCCAGGGTAGGGGCACAAAGAGCTCTCACCATTTAGAATGTGCACAGAGGGTCTGAGCCAGGTGCCAGGTCTGTCACACTTGTGCAGGTGCCACTCTTGCTGATGAGCCAGGGCTCGTGCCCTTCTGGCCACCAGCACTGCCCATCCTTGTACCAGATGATGGCACCCGGTGGCCCCAAGCCCTGGCAGGTCAGTGTCACCTGGTCACACAGCACCATCGGCCTCCAGGGGGGCTCCATGAGGAGCTGGAGGATTTGGGTGCCTGCAGGTGACAGGGGACACCAGCCTGCTAGGGCCAGCACAGGGTTGGGGACAGCGGGGTGGGGCCATGGCATCCCCTGAGGACTCACCAGAGAGGCCGAGGGTCTGGGCTGGAAGGGACAAGGGACAAGGCTGGGTGAGGGTGGCCTTGCAGGAACAGTGGCACACAGGTTGCAGGGTGTGGGGGCTGTCTCCCAAACTGTCCCCTTTGGGACACTGGTTCTCATGAGAAAGTGCTCAGGAATGGTCCCCAACAGGTCTGGAGAGGCCAGGGGACATGTCTGTGTCACAGCTGCCCACAGCCATATCTGTTGGGAATGGATTCCCTGGGGATGGGGACAGTGTGGTTACCCAGGGTGGAGGCAGGAAGTGGTGACACCACAGACACCTGATGATGGCACAGGTCATCCCCACCAGCCTCATGGCACCTGTCCCCATGGCCACGTCCCCATGGCCCTGTGCCCATGATCCCATTCAGATGGTAGCAGTCCCTATGGCCCATCTGAATGGTGCAGTCTGTCTGTCCCTGTCCCCACATGTGCCCCAGCTCCATGGTGCCTCTTGCCATATCCCTGTCCCTACATCCCATTCCTCACATCCCCTTCCCTCCATTCTTCTCCCTGCATCCCATTCCCACATCCCAGCTGCCACATTCCTGTCCCCTGTTCCTGTCCCCACAGCCACCCCACCACTCTGGTCACACTGGGGTCCATGCCCATGCTCTGGCACTGCTGGCCTTGGGGACCTCAGGGGACCCCACAGCCCCCCTGTGCCCCCTCCCCACAAGTCTCTCCCTCACCAGGGCCCATCCCCGGGGTGTCAGGCCCATGCCTGGGGCCCTCACCTCACAGGAGCAGCATCACCTTCCCCACCATCCGGGTGTCCCCAGCCATCCAGGCTGGCTGTCACTCACTGCCAGGGCCACCTGTCCCCTGGGTGGTGGCTCTTTGGCCAAAGGGGAAGGAAGAGAGGCCACGTCCTGTCCCCACGTGGAGGTGGCCCTTGGTGGGGGCAGGGTGGGGGCAGGACTGGGGCAATCAGAGAATGTGGGGAGTGAAGGTTGGGTGTCCTAGTGAAAGAGGTAACCCAGGAATGGGGTCCCGGGAGGGATGTCCCGAGGGAATGAGGGTTCAGAGAACGGGGATACTGAGGAGGGGGACACAGGGGATCGGGGCGCCTGGGAATGGGGGTCCCCATGGGTGGGGGCACAGGAATGGGGTTCCCAGGGACTTTGGGTCATGGGATGCAGGTCCCAGGGATGGTGGTGTCAGTTGGGCTGGGGCCTGTCAGAGTTGGGGTCCTGGGGGAATGGAATGGTGACCCATGGGATGGGATGAAGGGAAGGTGGATCCAGGACCATGGAGATCCTGAGGAATGGCAGTTCTGGGATGGGTGTCCCAGGGAGGAGGGACCTTAAAGAATTTGTATGCCATGGTTGGGTTCCCAGCGGAATGGGGGTCCCAGGGATTGGCAGTGGCTGGGTTGGCACAGGAGGTCACAGCTCGTTAACTGTGTTTCTCAGACTGGGGGGACACCCAGGGTCCAGCTCAGGCCCGCTGGAGTGCTCGTGGCTGGGGAGGGTGGGCACCACAAGAGGCTTCCAGAAGGTTCCAGGTTTCTTCTGTGGGGGATGCAGGTGCCCAGCTGTGCCCCCCAATGCTTTCACTTCATCTTTCCTGCAGCAGAAGGAAGAGGCCATTTGTGCTTAGGGTCAGAGGGAGGGGTGGTTCTGTTCTGGGGGGAGCACATCCAGGGAGTTCCTTTCTTGTTGGGGTCTCTGTTTGAGGGAAGACATGATCTGGGAGGAACCTGTCCCAGGGGTGACACATTCTGGTGGGGTGTGCCACTGTCCCAGGGGTGGGAAGTCCTGTGAACCCTTTTCCTGGGGTGGGGCCCTGCCCACCACCTCTCCCTGGTGGGACACAGTGACCTCTGGGGTGTTGCAACCTGGGATGTGCCTTGTCCCCTCTACAACCACCCTTGATGGCCCCACCCAGTTTGGGAGCCCTCAATTCCCCTTTTACATTTTAGGTGGACCCCCCCCCCCCACCCCCACCTCATCCTGCAGCTCTCCACGACCTTTCCATGTGTGAGAAGCCCCTACAGTGGTGACAGTAGGGGGTGACATGGGGTGAGTGCCAGCTGGGGAGGGCACAGACCCCCCAAGAGCCCACAACAACCACCCTGTCCCTCAGGGTCTCAGCACTGGGAGCCAGATGAAACAGTCCTGACCTTCCCGACTGTGCACCCTCCCCTCTGTTCAAAACCCCAAGGACCATCGTGCCATCCCCCCCCAGCACTGGGATGGAAAAATGTACATTTTTGCCCCTAGAAAAGTGGCTGACTTGGCCCCAAAATAGCTGCAAAAGGGCTGAGACATTGCGAGGGTCTGGAGCTATTTGGGGCTGCCCCACCCCTCTACTGCTCCCCAAAATTCCCCCCGTGGGATTTCTGTCCTGGAGCTTGGGATGATTTGGGTTTACTGGGTTTTAGGAGAAATCCTGTTCCAGACTTCTCCATCCTTACTTGTCCTCTGCAGGATCTGAAGCATCAAGAGCAGCTTGGGAATGGAGCCCAGGGAAGGAAGGAGCTCCCAAACTCCTGCTCCTTAAAGCCAGTGGCCATGCAAGGCTGGGGCCCAGCCATGGCCTGAGGGTCCCCATCTTGCCCCCTTGGCTTTGATTCTGGCAGCTTTAGAGCTGCTGCAGAGGTGAGAATTCTGTGGGGGGAAAAGGTCTGCCTGTGGTTGTCTCAGCCCTGCAAGAAGCACAAAACCCAAAGGGAGCCCAAGCCGTGGCTCTGCAAGGGCCTTTGATGGTTTTTAGAGCAGGCCTGGCTGGAAACCCCCCTTGCAGAGGCAGCTGGGAGGGAACCAGCCCAGAAATACAGCATGTGATCATTTGTCCCCTTGATGAAGGGGCTGAGAAAACCACAAAACTACTGCAAAGACAACAGAAATCTGCTCAACAACCTGACCTAAACTCTCCTTCTTGAACAAAACCTGCAGCCTTCTGGAACCTCCTGGAAGGAAGCTTTGGATTCTGGATGTGCACACCAGAAGAGAGGGAAACGTGTGGAAAGACTGAGCAGGGGCTGCACACGAGGGGCTGGGGAACAGGGGAGTCACAGCAGGAACAGGGAGTGCCCAGGCAGGGGAATTCAGGGCAGGCTGGAGTGGATTTACCAGGGAATCAGACCTTGAGGCACACACAAGCATTTCCAGAGATTCCTGTGCACTGTCCCAAGGATGGACAGAGCTTCTGCCGTTCCTCCATGGGAAGTCAATCAAGTTTCAGGATGGGAATGAGCAAAATGGGGAGAGTTCCTAAAGATGGCCTAAGAAAAGGCTTCATAATGGGCTGGGTCGCTGCCCAGCAGGCAGGGAACAATCCCATGGAGCTGTTAGACATGCAGGGAGATTCCATTCTCTCTGTTATTCACAAGAAAATGCTGCTGTGGGATGCACCAATGGGGTCCTAAAGGGAACCAAAAAGTCTCATTTCATAGTGAGTTGTATGTGTTTTCATTGTGAGTGACTTGTTGGGAGAGGAACTGTTAAAATGATTCTATAAACCAGAGTGTTTTATACCTTCTCTGTTAGATTCTTGCTGAGTATGTCCTTTATTGGGGGAAAAATTCTGTAGGAAAGATGTTTGCTTTTATTCTATGGATGTATAATTTTGTCTCAAGCAATTGGGCATCAAGTGTTCCCTGGGAGTGCTGAGCCAGGAAATGGGGGGACCTGACCCAGGAGTGTGTGGGCCAGAGACCCAGAGCATCCCAAGGCAGCCCTGGGTTCCCCAGGGGGGTGTGCTGTGCTGGGCTCTGAGTCACTCCAAAATCTGAGGCAGCCAGGGAAGGAGCTGTGACCCCTATTCCCACCCAGCCACTGCCCATCCCTGGCATCCCCATTCCCCTGGGACCCCATTGCCTTGGTCTCTCTTCCCTGGGGACGCCCATCCCAGGACTGCCATTGCCCAGGACCACCGTTGCCTTGATCCCATCCCATGGGCTGCTTTTTCCTCCAGAATCGCTATTCCTGAGGGTCCCCTTTTTCCCCCTGCACCCCCAACCCTGGCACCCAAATGCCATGACCCCAAATCCTTGAAAAACTTGTTTCCACAGCACCCCCATCCTTGAATCCACCCAGGCATGAATACCCCAATTCCCAAGGTCCCCCTTTCTCCTGGACACCTATCCTTGGCTGCTGACATCCCCTGAGCCCCCACCATGTCCCCAGACTCTCCCATCATGTCCCCAGCCTGTCCCCCGCTTGGGGCCACCCTGCCCCCACAAAGGGCCACCTACACGTGGGGACAGACGTGACCTCGCTTCCTTCCCCTTCATCCGAAGAGCCGCCAGCCAGGGGAGCGGTGGCCACAGCAGCGAGTGACAGCCAGTCCACATGGCTGGGGACACTGGGATGGCCGGGAAGGTGGCACTGCTCCTGTGGGGTGAGTGCCCTGGGCACAGGCCTGACACCCTGGGGATAGGGATAGGAGGGTGCACTGGGGGGCTGCTGGGTTCCCTGAGATCCCCAATGCCATTAGGGCATGGAGCCCAGTGTGACCAGAGTTGTGGGGTGGCCCTGGGGACAGGAAAAGAGGACAGGAAAAGTGGAACTGGGATGGGGGGACAGGGACAGGGGGATGGGAATGTGGGGACAAGGATGTGACAGAAGGAACCTTGTGGCTGGGGCAGCTGCAGGGACAGGGACAGGGACACAGAGATGCCCAGGGACAGGGACAAGGGGACAAGTATCATGTGCTTGGGCCATGGGGACAGGTGCCATGGGAATGGAACCACGGATACAGGGTCATGGGGCTGTGGCTGTGGGGCTGGTGGGGGTGACCTGTGCTAGCACAGGGTCCCCATGCCTGAGCATGTGTTGGCTGCTGTGTCCCTGTTCTAAAGACCTCTGTGCCACATCAGTGCCCCAACCGAGGCCTTTCGGGCACAGCCTCCACATTCCGTGCCCCTTTGCCTCTGTCCCCATGGTGCCATGCCCACCCATCCATGTCCCTTCTCCCTTCCAGCCCAGACCTTCAGCTTCGCTGGTGAGTCCTTGGAGAATGCCATGTCCCCACCCCGCTGTCCCCAGCCCCATGCTGGTCCTGGCAGCCTGGTGTCCCCTGTCACCTGCAGGTGCCCAGACCACCCAGCTCCTTGTCGAGCCCCCCTGGACGCCACCGGTGCTGTGGGACCGGGTGACACTGACCTGCCAGGGCTTGGGAAGCGCTGGTGACACCACCTGGTACAGGAACGGGCGGCGCTGGCGGCAGGAGAGACACGACTGCCTCATTGTCACGGAGAGTGGCACCTACACGTGTGACAGACCCGGCAGTGGGCTCAGCCCCCATGTGACAGTCTTAGATGGTGAGGGGGGAATCTTAAATGATCTGGGTGGCCCCTGACAGGTCTGGGTGGGCTCCACTCCGTAGGTGGCTTCACACCGTTCGTGTGGCAGGAGCCTGTGCCCTGCACACAGGGACATCCCAGTGCATCCCAGTGCACCCAGATGTCCCTGGTGCCTTGGGGACCCACCTCTGACCTATCTCAAGCCCCTCAGTAAGATGGGACCCTCCTGTCCCACAGATGAGCTGGTGCTGCAGGTGCCAGCACGGGTGCTGCTGGAAGGGGACACGGTGACACTGCGCTGCCGTGCCCGGTGTAACAGCCCGGTCACCAAGGTGCGATTTTTCAAGGATGGGAATAATCTGACAAGGTCCGTTAATGGCACTGAGGTGTCCCTGTCCTCTCTCCAGCTGAACCACAGTGGCAGCTACCACTGCAAGGGTTTTGTGAGGTCCTGGTTGACAGGCTCAGCAGCAGTGACAGTGACAGTGCACGGTGAGCACCACCACGGCTGGAACTCCCATCTCCTGACAACCCCAAAGCCCTTTCCCAGTGCACTCTGAGTCACAGTCCCCACCTTCCCTCTCCATCCCTGAACTCTTTCCTGTGCCAGTGCTGGAGGGCCCCCAAGCCCACCACGGGGGTCCCCTCTGAGTCTTAGCTGCCTCAGCACCCCCAGCCCCCCTGTGGCTCCAAGTGTCCCACTTGCACTCCCCCTACTTTTCTGTCAAGATGGGCAGGTGGTGGGGGGCCTGCAGGGGTTCCTTTAGCTGTTGGTGCCTGCCGTGGGGGTCTCCCGCTCAGGGAAGTACAGCTGTGGGGTGCCTCTGAGGGAGGGGCTTTGCAGAAGAGCAGCACCCGGCTCCACATCACGGTGCGCAGTGAGTGCGGGGATGGGCACAGAGAGTGCCCACAGCCTCCTCGGGTTCCCTGCCTGGGGACCTCCATGTCCCTCTGACACATTTCTTGGGACTCCCCTCCTCTGCCCTGCGCCTCCTCACCCCTCTCTGGTGTGACCCCATCCCTGAAATCCACCATCACACCCATCCACCCCATCCCTATCCCCCCAACTCCTCCTGCCAGCCCCTTCCTGTATCCTCAGCCCTGTCTCTGTCCCTACAGTGCCTGTGGCCAATGCCACCATCACCCCCGGCCCCCTGTCACACCAGGTGCATGGAGGCGACCCTGTGACTCTGCGCTGCTCGGTGCAGGTGGGCTCAGCCCCTGTCACCTTCACCTGGATGCACAACGGGCAGGAGGTGGCCCGAGGTCCCCACCTGGAGTTCGGGGCCACCAATGTGGGACATTCAGGCACCTACCAGTGCATGGCCACCAACCAGGCAGACAGGCACCGCATGTTCCGGGCACTCAGCCCAGAGCTGGCACTGGAGGTGACACCACAGGACACAGGGACACACAGAGACACAGGTGGGGACACACAAGTTCACCAGGGACTGCAGGACCACTGAGGTGATGGGTGACCCTGATATGTCCCTCTCTGTTTCTTGCAGTGGCTGCAGGGATCGGTGGGGTCCTTTTGTTCCTGCTCCTGCTCGTGGGTGTCATTGTGGCCTGGCACCGGTGGCACCCTGCGGGTGGGTGAAAATATGGGGACAGTGGTCCCAAGGAGCTGTAGAGGCCCCCAGAGTTGGGGAACCACAATGTGCCTCCCACAGCCCTAAAATGGTGACCTTGACTGGGGGTGCTGTAGGGTCCTGCAGGGATGTTGGGGGTTCGTTCAGAAGCCCTGGGGGCGTTTGGGGGGGTCTCTGTCTCTACTGGCCTTTGGGTCCTTGAGGCTGAGTTGGTCAGGGGCACTGTGGAGGTTCATGAATTCTGGGAGACTTCAGGGATGCCTGGGGTCCTCTGAGAAATCGAGGGTCCCATGGGTGTTTGGAAATCCTGAGAGGGATCAGATGCCTGGGGACCCCACAGTCACCCCTCCCCTCTTTCCTTTGCAGCTGCCAGGAAGAATCAAGAAAGGTGAGTGGGGGGCTCAAACCACACTCTCCCCTTTTACCCCAACCCTCAAGACCTCCCATTCTCTCCCCCAAATCCCCTTTATTCCCTCAGGGCCCCCCCGGATCCCTCGGTCCCCCCAGGGGAGGGGGAGGTGCTGTACACCCAGGTCGTGGTCACCAAGAGGGCAGCGGGTGAGTATGGGGGGGACAGATGCAGAGGGACACGTCACCCATGAGTGTCACCCCTCCCAAATCCCACAGCCTGTGTCTCTCGCAGTATCCCCCTGTGACACCACACTTCAGGAACCCCAGGGGCGACCATGGGAACCCGGTGATATCTACGGGAATGTGCTGTGATACTGGGGGAACTGGGGGGCCTTGGGGTTTCCCACCCATGGGCACCCACAAGTGTGGGTGCTGTCACCAAAACTGCCCCTCTCTGTCCTGGTGGAGGCACAAAGATCCCAAAGGGCTGAGAGAAGAACAAATTCCTGAAACAGCAATGAGACAGAATAAAACCAACAGCAACAGCAACATGGTTCTGAGACCAAAGGGTCACAAAAAGGAACAATTTCAGGGAAAGCCCCTAAAAATGAAGAACCCTGGACATTTCCCACAGCATGCCTCTTCCACCAGAGGAACCTGGCAGAGCTCTGGACCTTCCTTGCTCTGATGGCCAAAGTGGCCTTCAGGAGGCTGTAGATTTTCTTCTCCCCTGTCCCAAACCACTCCTCTGCCATATTCCCCGCACAAAGATGTCACAAAGGCCCTTTGGGGGTTCCAGAGCCTCCCCCTTTGCCAGGACAGTCAGGATCAGGCCATGGCACAGGAAAATTTTGATGTCTGGAGACATTTTGGAACACCTGTGTGTAGCTGGGGTGGGTCAGGCCTTGCTTTTGGTGAGACAGGGCCCAGTCTGTCCATCAGTCTGTCAGCTGTGGCACACTGGGGACAGTATGATGCTCTGCCAAAGTCAGCTCCTGAGTGGCCGGGTGACCAGAAGTGCCACCCGGGGGAGGGCCCTTGGTAGCCAAACAGGGTTCAAAGGCAGAGCATGAGGTGGCGAAGTCACTGACCCTGTCTCCTCTTGGGGTGTCTGTCCCATCCACACTGGAACCCAGGATTTGGCAACTCTTTTGAATGAGAAATATCTGCCAAGGAAAGTGGGAACATCTCTGGAATGCAAAGAAGACCCATGCCTAAAACATTTTTTAATTTCAAAGATTATCGGGGTTCCAGGTGGAAGTGCAGGAAACGGAATAACAGCTCTTTACTGGAAAATTTATAAACCAGGGCAGAACAAACAACAGAAACCCAGAACTTTCCCTCCCGCTCAGCGCTGTTGGTTTTTGTGGCAGTTATAACCGCGGCCAACAGGGGGCGCTGCAGAGAGCACTCCCGGCCAGCAGGGGGCGCCCCGGTCGAGCTCCATCCCCTCAGGGGCCATGGTGGCCTCGGACGGGAGGCAGGAGGGGAAATCGCTCCTTTTGCAAACTCACAGGCACCAATCGGTCCCGGCACCACCACCGGCAGCAGGCAGAAGCTGCCAAGGCAGCAGGTTGGATCCCAGTGCCCAGTGGCAGCGTAGCAGTGTCCCGGGGTCAGGCACATGCCTTAGGCAATACCCACGACCAATGTCCATGATCCCGAATGGAAGGAAGGCAGTGCCTGACCTCAGGCCCACAACAGCACCTCTGGTGGCTTTACACCACAATTCCTGCAAACCCTCAGCCTTTCACTCCCTTTTCCTCCTTCAGTCCTTGCACAGCAACTCTGGGAATGTTGAATTGCTCTGGGATATTGAGGAAAGCTCGGTGCTGACTCTGCTGGGGCTCCTCAGAGGGCTCCAGAGCACATTTGGATTTCCTGCCCTTCCTGGGCCACTGCTGGTCCCAACAGAGAAGCCACACAGGGAGAAGGAGTAAGAAGAGGAGAGCAGAGCCACAGTCCCGAGAGGTCTGCGTCCTCAATTGGAGCACAGGGACAGCCAAGGCTGGGAGCATTGCCTTAGGAGGGGAAGATGGGGCAAAACTGGAGCTGGTTGGGCCAATGCCCCTGTTCTGCTCTGGGAGCTGCAGACCCTTAAGGAGGTGTTGTAATTAGGGCTGGGGCTTCTGAAGTTCAGCCATGCTCCTAAAGTGTCCCTGTGCACAAGGACATGGCTCCACTGCCTCTCACAGGGATTTTGGGGGACACAAGGTAGCATTGGAAACCATTTGGGGGTCAGATGCCCCCACCTCTGCCCACAAGGAGCTTTCTTTACTGCCGGGAAGGTTTTGCTGGTGCTGGGGATGATTCAGTGCCTGTGCCATGTGGCTGCTGCTTCCCCCTTGCTGGCCAGGAAGGCTGAGCTGGAGCAGCAGCTGAGGCGGGAGCGACTGGAGCAGGGGGCCCACGGGAACAGCACCTGGCCTTGCAGGTAGAGCAGGAGTGCTGGGAATTCCACAAAATGCTAAGGTGAGGCCCAGGGGGCCGGGCCATGGTGGGGCACAGCCTGTCATTCCTGCTCCCCCTGGGACAGAGCAGTGACACCCATTGGGCTCCCAAACCCCTTTAGGGCTTGGGCTCAGCCTCACAGGAGGTCCCGGCCCAGGCCCTGGGAATGATTCGGGTGCTCCGGGAGCAGTCGTTCCCAACAAACGGCAGTGCTCCGGGAGCAGTCGGCACATCCCGAAGGAGCAGCCCAGGGCTGCTGGAGCCCGAGTGCTGCGGGGAAGGACGGTGTGAGGGAGCCGGGTCCCGCTCAGCCGGCGCTGCCCCAGGAACGTCTCATCCTACAGGAGCTCGGCGGCCTCGGCCGGTGCCGGCCCCGGGGCTGTTGGGGGGGTGCGGCCGGAGGGGCCGGGAGGCAGCGGTTGGGAGGGGCTGGGATGGAGGGACCGACCGGGACCCCACTGGGGAGCCCTGTGCATGGAGAGAGAGAAACGGCGGAGGGGAGAGCCTGGGACAGCGGGGGGGGCAGAGACCCCGCGGTGGGGTCTGCAGAAAGGAGGGACCGCAATGGTGGTTCCGGGGTACCGGGAAGGGGCCCAGCTGCCATCACACTGGGAGTGCCGGGATGGTCACGGAGTTTCCGAACCGACTGTGGCAGCATGTCTGAAGCCACTGTCGCAATGTGTGGGGACCGAGCATTGCCAGGGGAAGGCTCCCACAGCTCTGGGAAGGGGAGGGGTACCCTGGAAGGGGCGGTGCAGGGGCGGGGCAGAGCCCTGTCTATTCCCTGTGCCTGTGCAGGTGGGGAGGACAGGGATGGAGTGGCTTCAGGGACACCTGGAATCTAGACAGGGTCATTCCACACAGCCCCAGCATGGCCGCAGGGCACAGCCACTGCTCGGTATTTCCACACTTTTCCCTCTTGTCTGGCAGCTGAGCCAGAACCCAAATATTCTTTCCATGAGGTCCCAGAATGATGCAGGTTTTGTTCAAGAAGTAGCATCCCTGTCAGGTTGTTGAGCAGATTGTTGTTGTCTTTGCAGCAGTTCTGGGGCTCTCTCAGTTCCTTGCTGCTAGGGACTAAATGATCAACTCCTGTATTTCTGGGCTGGTTCCCTCCCAGCTGCCCTTGCAGGGCAGGTTTCCAGCCAGCCCTGCTCTGAAAACCATCAAAGGCCCTCGCAGAGCCACTGTTCTGGCTCCCTTTGGGTTTTGTGCTTCTTGCAGGGCTGAGCAAACCACAGGCAGGCCTTTTTTCCCACACAGAATTCTCACCTCTGCAACAGCTCTAAAGCTGCCAGAATCAAAGCCTCAGGTCCTGGCTGCCACCTGGGGCTGGCCAGAGCAGGGCTGGGCAATGGCCATCCCTGTGCAGTGGGGCTGGGCCATGGCTGGGCCCCACCTTTTCATGGGCACTGCCACAACATCAACCACTCCACAATTCACATCACTGTCCCAACACTAACAACATCACAATATTTTATCAACAACATAATCAATAATGTAATATCAATTCATATAACATCCAGCAAAAGACAACCTCCATTAACTTGTTTCTCACAATATATACCAGTAAAGGACAATTATTCCTGGTCCCACATCTTTGCCTAAAAGCCCCGTAATTTATAAGGTATAATAGTTCAGAGAGAAGGGGGTCGTATTTTCCATTTCAAAGGGGTTCCAAACTTGTTTAACTCCCTTGACACAGCTGAACAAAGAAACACCATTCCTGCCAGTTTAACCAAAGAGCTGCATTTTTTTGCCAGGAGCAGTGAACCAGGTCCTTTGTCCCCTTGCAACTGGGACAGGCACCAGTAAGCCACCTCACTGGGAGCACTGGGAGGGGGATTGCAGAGCCACTAAGCACATGGGGGTTAAGAGGAACAAATATGATTTTGATTCATGTCTCAACACATAATACACATGAGGTGAAAAATGACTCTGTGGGTTGTACATATCCTGGGAACCCTGTCCCCAGTGAGGCTTCACGCAACAGACAATCAGGGGAGAGAAAGCTTCCGTGATGGGGCTGTGAGTGACCCCCACTGGCTGGTGAGACAGATGCCTGGGAAAGATGTGTGTGAAAAAATGCCCAGGAAATCAGGCTGTGGGAGGAGCCTTTACATATAAAAGCAGCAAAGTATGACACAACAGGAGACTTTGGCTTTGGGTTTCTTGGAGCGATCAGGGGCTTGCTTGGAGGCTCAGTTTGGCCCTCCTCCCCTGTGGGATTCACATTCTCTGAACATGGGAGAAGCAGTGAGAAAATCAAAAATGATCCAAACAATGCTCATCTCATTTAATGCTGGTGTGTTGTTCAAAAGTGGAATGCACTGTGGAAGATTGTTTACCTGAAGGGAATTGGTGATTGGATTCTATTGTGAGTGCTTTGATTCACTGACCCATTGAATCCAGGTATGTGTGTGTCGGGACCATGGGCTGGCAGTCTTGAGATTCTGTGCGGTGTGAAGTGCAGGTGAGTGCTTGGCAGATTCAGTTCAGATGTAACGTAATATAATATAGAATATTATAGTAGAAGAAAGTACTTAATTAACCTTCTGAACAGATGGAGTCAGATGCATCATTCCTCCTGAACTTCGGACAAAAATATCACCGATACTTCCCCCGCCTTTTCCTCCCGGTGGTCCTTCTTTCCTGTCTGCACCTGTTCTTCCCTGCTTGGCTGCTTCCACCAGGTAGCTTATTACTGTTGGTCCTGCACTCCTGCATTGCTTCCCCGATAGAGCGGATGCTGCCTGCACCCACCCGCCGCCTGTGCTGCGTTTCCCACGCTGCCCACAGCACCAAGCCTGCTGCACCTGCCCACCGCAGCACCAGCCCGCGGCAGCCAGCCCAGAGCCACCAGTGCCGCAGCCCCGGCCCGCAGCCAGCCCGCAGCAGCCAGCCTGCAGCCATCGCTGGCCGATGCCAGAGACATACAGGTGCCATCGCGTGGAAATCCTGCCCGGCCACTCACAAAAGCCCTGTGGGCTCGCTGTGGCTCGCAGCACACACACTCCATCTGCCAAGCTGATGCCCACAGAGCTCCCGGGCTTCTTGTGGTAACGCTGTCCCTGTCTTCTGTTTCTCTCTCTTTCCTTTTCCCTTTCTACTCCCTTCTCTCCCCCTTCGGAAAGAACACTTACCCTCCTTAGTCAATAAACAGTTCTCAGATATAAGATTGCCGTGTTTGTGCTTCATTTTCATCTGAGAAATATTTCAGACAGAATCCTCCCCGACTCCCCATTTTACAGAGGGATGGGACAGGGGTAGTGGGAGGGGGAATGGGGAAGCCCTGGCTGTACTGCAAGCACTGTGGGGAGAGAATGGGGCAGTCACTGAGGGTACTTGGGCACTTGGATGGGGCTGGGGAGCCCCTGCCGGTACAAGCAAAGGGATGGGGCAGCCCTTGGGGGTACGGGGAGAGGAAATGGGGAACAGAGGGTGCCCAGTGTAGCCTCCCCCTGACCCAGGACCACCTCCCTTGGAAGGATGGGCAATCACAGGAGCCATGCAGGGAGCACCCTCAGTGTCACCCAGTGCCACCCGCTTCCCAGAGCATCACAACTTTTGGTGTAGGTTTTCATAGATATCACTGGGTTCCCACGGTTGCCATTGCAGCTTCATGTACATCTCCTGAGGATCCTCCTCCGGGGGTGCCAGGGGGTCTGGGGGGGCCCTGTGGGAATAAGGGGCTGTGTGAAAGGGGATGGGAGGTCCTGGGGGTTCGGGTAAAAGGTGCATCATGGCTGGAGCCTGCACTCACCTTTCCTGGTACTTCCTGGCATCTGCAAAAGAAAACTGCAGGAGTGACTTTGGGGACCCAGGGACCCCCATCCACCCTTGGGAATGCTGAACCACCACCAGACACACAAGTCTCCGCAGCCCCCCCCAGTATCCCTGTTGCACCCGAGTATCCCTGAACCACCCCACTTGCACCAACACCCTGAGCCCCCAGAACCCCGAGCCTGGCAGGGAGGGGTCCCCTGACAGAACGCCCAAAGTTCCTGCACAACCCTCCAATACCTCCCCAGGGCTCTGAACCATGGTCACTGGGTCTCAGCCCCTCCCAAGTCAGGGGCTGTGGGTGTTGCCCTGCAGCCCTCCATCTCTGGGGCCATTCCCACCTTTCTCCATGACCCCCGTCCCCCCATTGTCACCCACCCACACCGTGCCACCGGTGCCAGGCCACAGTGACACCCACGAGCAGGAGCAGGAACAAAAGGGCCCCACCAACCCCTGCAGCCACTGCAAGAAACAGATGGGGGATATGTCAGGATCACCCATCACCCCAGGGGTCCTGCACTCCCTGGTGACAATGTTTGACCCCACCTGTGTTCATGTGTGTCCCTGTGTCCTGTGGTGTCACCTCCAGGACACCAGGGGTGATGGTGGCATTTGCCACAGGCACTGCGGGGACAGAGACAGGGCTGAGGTCACAGGGAGGGGCTGGCAGCCGGTGTGGGGAGATAGGGATGGGCAGGAAAGGGTGTGATGGGGCATGTCAGAATTGGGGTTGCACCAAAGAGGGGTGTGGGGACAAGGGGAGAGGTGGAAGGACACAAGAAAGGTGTGATGGGGGACAAATAGGTACCCAAGCAGGTGGCCTGAGCAGGTTGTGGGGGTTCCCCCTGCCCATCTCTGCAATCACTGCACTCACTGTGATGCAGAGCCGGGTGCTGCTTTCTGCACGGCACCCGCCTTGGAGTGCACCTGGCAGCTGAAATTCCCTGAGTAGGAGACCTTCACAGTGGGCACCAACTGCTATGGGGACGCTTGTGGACCCACCACCACCTGCCCATCCAGGTAGAACACATGCAGGAGGGGGGCTTGGGGCTGCAGGGGGCTGGGGGTGCTGAGGCAGCTGAGAGTCAGGGGAACCATCGTTGGGCAGGGGGGTACCCTCCAGCACCAGCACAGGGGAGAGCTCAGAGTAGGAGAGGGGAGGGGGATTTGTGGCCCTGAGTCTCTGGGGAAGGGCTGTGGGGCTGTTTGGGGTGCTCACCATGCACTGTCACTGTCACTGGCGCTGACTCCTGCCACCCCCAGGATCCCACCTGGCCCTTGCAGCTGTAGCGGCCGCTGTGGCTCAGCTGCAGAGGGGACAGGGACAGCTGGGTGCCATTGGGGAACACTCCCAGTTCCTCCTCCTCGTGGTAGAAGGACACCGAGGTGATTGGCTTGTCTTTCCAGCTCCGGCAGTGCAGTGTCACCGTGTCCCCCTCCAGCAGCACCTGTGCCGGCACCTGCAGCACCAGCCAGTCTGGGGGACAGGGGGCTCCTGTCACATCTCAGGGATCTGGAGGGTCCCCATGTCACCGGGACCTCCCCATTGGATCACACCCAGCGCACCAGGTGTCCCCAGTACCCACACATTTTTGTCCACACTGGGAGGCTCTGGGATATCCCCAGAGCAGGGAACAGGCTCTGGTCACACCGGGAGGGGACCCATGGAGCTGAGTCCACCCAGAGCCCTTGGGGTCCCTGCGGGTGCCAGGCTGGGGCAACCAAACCGCCCTCACCATGTGAGACATTGATGGGGAGGCTGAGCCCACTCCCGGGTCTTTCACACTCATAGGTGCCCTTATAGGTGACAATGAGGCAGTCCCGTGGTCTCTGTTGCCACCAGCGCTGCCCGTTCCTGTACCAGGTGGTGTCACCGGCGCTCCCCGAGCCCTGGCAGGTCAGTGTCACCCGGTCCCACAGCACCGGCGGTGTCCAGGGGGGCTCCACGAGGAGCTGGGTGGTCTGGGCACCTGTGGGTGACAGGGGACACCAGGCATCCAGGGCATCGCGGGCCTGGGGACAGCAGGGTGGGGACATGGCATCCGCCGAGGACTCACCAGCGAGGCCGAGGGTCTGGGCTGAAAGGGAGACGGGACAGGGCTGGGAGGGAATGGCACTGCAGGAACAGTGGCACAGGGGCATGGAGTGTGGGGTTTCTCAAAAAAATCTCAGTGGGGGCATTGGTGTGTCACAGAGGTCTCCAGGACAGGGACACAGCAGCCAACACATGCTCAGGCATGGGGACTCTGTGCTGGCACAGGTCATCCCAAGAGCTCATGATCGCATTCCTATGATCCCATCCCCTTGGCCACATCCTCACGTTTCTTATCTCCTTCTGTCACTGCATGCCTTTCCTTTGTCCCCTCCCTTAAGCCCAGAGCTACCTGAGCCCAAAGGTGCCAGTCCCTACATTCCTGCTCCCACATCATCATCCCCAAATTCCTGCCCCTATTCCTCTCCCCAAAGCCACCCTATATCCCCAGTCCCACCAAGGTCCACTGTGGGTAACATGGACTGGCTCTGCTGGCATTGGGGATCTCAGGGGTCCCAGCAGCCCCCCTGTGCACTCTCCCCTCCCCATCCCCAGGGTGTCAGGCCTGTGCCCAGGGCACTCACCCCACAGGAGCAGCACCACCTTCCCGGCCATCCCAGTGTCCCCAGCCATGTGGACTGGCTGTCACTCGCTGCTGTGGCCACCGCTCCCCTGGCGGGCAGCTCTTTGGATGAAGGGGAAGGAAGCGAGGTCACGCCCGTCCCCACGTGGAGGTGGCCCTTGGTGGGGGCAGGGTGGCCACAAGCTGGGCACAGGCTGGGGACAAGGCTGGGTGGGACAAAGTGGGACATGGAGTTCCCAGGAGTGGGGGGCTCAGTGGGTTTTGGGACCCGGAGCTGGGTGTCCAGGAGAATGGGGGGTCCCAGGGATGGGTCCCTGGGGCATGGGGGGTGCTGAAGAGGGGGAGTCAGTGGGAATGGCAGTGCCATTGGAATGGGGGTCCCCAGAGCTGAGGGGTACTCAGGGATGGGAATATCAGGGGAACGTTGCCTCCAGGGATTTGGAGTCATGGGATGGGGATGCTGGAAAATTGTAGCTCCTGTGGGAATGAGGGTCCTGGGAGAATCCAGGTCCTGGGGGAAGGAGCATTTCAGGAGATGGAATGAACGGGAGAGGCTTTTTTGGGAATGGGGTGCTGGGCCATGGAGATCAGTGGGGAATGTCCGTACTGGGATGTGGGTCCCAGGAAAGGGAGGATGGAAGGAATGGGGCTCCCATGATTGGGATTCCTGGGGAATGGGGGCACCAGGGATGGGCAGTGGCTTGGTGAGCCCGTGGGTCAAAGCTCCTTCCCTGGGTGCCTCAGATTTTGGGGTGACCCAGGGCCCAACAAAGTCCCCCCAGGGTGCCTGTTTTTTTTGGGAGGGTCATCCCAGGTAGGTTCCAAGGTCTGGGCCTGGGTCCCTACAGCCCCCAGGGGCTTTTTCTCCTCCTTATTTCCATTTCCATCATTTCACCCCTCAATTTCACAACTCCCAGTTTGTGTCATGATGATCCTGCTGAGGCCCTGAGCAGGAAATTGGTTGGGGGAAGCCCAGGGTGGGGAAAGCAGGGGTGAGGGGTCTGCAGGGAGAGCTGGGGAGGCTGTCCAGGATGGGGGTGTCCAGCTTCACCCCCCCCACACACACATATTTACTTTATCTCTCCTGCAGAAGAAGGAAGAGGCTGTTTGACACGTTTGTTACACGAGGGGGGCGGGTTCTTTCCATGGGGGCTCCTGTCCCAGGGGGGAAGCATGTGCTGGGCAAGGGGATCCTGTCTGGGGTATGGCAACTCCAGGTGGTGTGTATATTTCTCCATTCTTGCTTGTTCCCTGCTGGATCTGAGCCTACAAGAGCAGCTTGGGAATGGAGCCCAGGGCAGGAAGGAGCTCCCAAACTCCTGCTCCTTGAAGCCAGTGGCCATCCAAGGGGGGGCCCAGCCATGGCCCAGCCCCACTGCACAGGGATGGCCATTGCCCAGCCCTGCTCTGGCCAGCCCCAGGTGGCAGCCAGGACCTGAGGGTCCCCCCTGCCCCCTTGGCTTTGATTCTGGCAGCTTTAGAGCTGCTGCAGAGGTGAGAATTCTGTGGGGGAAAAGGCCTGTCTGTGGTTTGCTCAGCCCTGCAAGAAGCACAAAACCCCAAGGGAGCCTAAGCAGTGGCTGTGCGAGGGCCTTTGATGGTTTTCAGAGCAGGGCTGGCTGGAAAGCCCCTGTAAGGGCAGCTGGGAGGGAACCAGCCCGGAAATACAGCATGTGATCATTTGCCCCTTTGATGAAGGGACTAAGAAAACCACAAAACTACTGCAAAGACAACAGAAATCTGCTCAACAACCTGACCTAAACCCTCTGTCTTGAACAAAACCTGCAGCCTTCTGGAACCTCCTGAAGGAAGGTTTGGATGTGCACACCAGAAGAGAGGGAAACGTGTGGAAAGACTGAGCAGGGGCTGCACATGAGGGGCTGGGGAACAGGGGAGTCACAGCAGGAACAGGGAGTGCCCAGGCAGGGGAATTCAGGGCAGGCTGGGGTGGATTTACCAGGGAATCAGACCCTGAGGCATACACAGGCATTTCCACAGATTCCTGGTTACTGTTCCAAGGATGGACAGAGCTTCTCCCCTTCCTCAGTGGGAAGTCAATCAAGTTTCAGGGTGGGAATGAGCAAAATGGGGAGAGTTCCTAAAGATGGCTCAAAAAAAGGCTTCCTTATGGGCTGGGTTGCTGCCCAGCAGGCAGGGAACAATCCCATGGAGCTGTTGCGCACTCAGGGAGATTCCACCCTCTCTGTTATCCACAAGGAAATGCTGCTGTTGGATGCATCAATTGAATCCTAAAGGGAACCAAAAAGTCTCTTTTCTTTGGGATTAGTTTGTGTTTTTCTTGTGAGGGAGTTGTTGGGAGAGCAGTGGTTGGAAGGATTCTATAAACCAGACCAATGACCTCTTCTTTCTGCTACAGGAAAGAGAAAGGGAATGTTGGCACCAAGCAGGCAGTGGGAGAATTCAGGGAGGGGACAGGGACATATCACCCGTGACTGTCACCCTCCACCCAGGTCCCCACAACTGGTGCCACTCTCATGGCCCCCACAGGTGTCCCCTGGCCCTGCCCCACCTCAGGATTCACATGTGACCAACGTGGAGCTGTTGGGAACCTAAAAGGGACAGTGAAACTCCTGTCACTCAATGATGTACTGGGACACTGGGGGCACTGAGGGGCACTGGGGGCACTGGGGGGCATCAATTCCCCTCAGGGGTCTCTTCTTGCTCTTCACAGCACTTCATGGGGCTCCTCATTCCCGCTCCCAGTGCCAGGGACACACACGACCCTTTTAACTCTTACTGTACACAAAATGCAGCTTTTGATTAAACCATGTGAGAAACAAGGCTCACTCTTTAAAATTTGTAAATTATTAATAAGGGATAAAAGGGTCAGTAAACAGCATGCTGGGTGCATGGCAACTGCCAGAGGCACAACGTTAACTACAACAATTCATCTTACATAACTTTTCATTGTATTGGTTAAATACATACTCAGGAGGGTTACACATATTCAAATATTCTTTCCAGTTTACATGTCCGAGGAATTCTTTTGCTTGGTTTGACCCTTGATTCATTTTCATAAAGTACATGCCATACTGCAGAGTAAATTTATATCTTTTATGTTCTCACAAGGCCCCCCTGTTTTGTGGTTTGACAGTTCTTGATAAACAAAGGGTCAGTGGTAAATTCCTCTTTGCAGTCTTTCTTTTGATGTTTTTTTACTTTCTACTTTTCAGTGTGTTCTTATCATACAGATGAGATACTCCACTAGTACATTAAATCAACATTAGCTATTTCACAAAATTATCTGAGTTATTCTCACCATTGTCACTTAGTTACACAAATAAAGGCATTAGCTACTTCTGCAACAGTTCATGCTGTGATACACAACACATTGTCTCTATCTTGATATTTTGTGAGAGCCTAAACTATAATATATTTATCACATTGAAATATATAGTCTACACAGTGATTAGGGTAGAAAGGCTGACAAACTGTAGTATATCAAAAGCTGTAAAAAAAGTGATTACAAACTGTATTGTATCAAAATAGTTTGCAAAAAGTGATATAATAGAGAAAGCCAATGACTACATAGTTATGAATAACAGGGAGAAGGTGTATTGAAGGGTTTCTTTGACTTCTCCTTATCCTGCTCTGATTTTGACAGCAATAAATTCAATTCATATCTCTAAATCCGAGGCAGTTTGGCCCATGACAGGATTTGATGAGTGATCTCTCCTGGTGCTTGTCTAAACCCAGGAACCCTTTGCTCAATTTTCTCTCCCCATCCAGGTGCGGAGGGCAGTGAGGGAGCGGCTGTGGTGGGTGCGGGGCATCCGGCCACTGTCCACCCACTGCAAGGCAGGAAGGAGGAGCAGGGTCTGGGTCAGGTTACTGAGCAGATTGGTGTGGGATTTGCAGTAGTTCTGGAGGTCTGTCAGTCCCTTGGGGACAGGGACATAATGATCAATTGCTGCATTTCCAGACTGATTCCCTCACAGCTGCCCCTGCAGGGTGGTTTCCAGCCAGCCCTGCTCTGAAAACCATCAAAGGCCCTCACAGAGCCACTGCTTGGGCTCCCTTTGGGTTTTGTGCTTCTTGTAGGGCTGAGCAAACCACAGGCAGGCCTTTTACCCCCACAGAATTCTCACCTCTGCTGCAGCTCAGAAGCTGCCAGAATCAAAGCCAAGGGGGTGGGGGGAAACCTCAGGTCCTGGCTGCCACCTGGGGCTGGCCAGAGCAGGGCTGGGCAATGGCCATCCCTGTGCAGTGGGGCTGGGCCATGGCTGGGCCCCACCCTTGGATTGACAGAGGTCGACAGGATGTGCCACCCCTGGGACAGGAAAAAGCAGGTGAAAATGTTGAGGGGGCACAGCCCCACACCTCCATCTCCCACAGCCTCCCCACCCTTCCCTGCACCCCCTCTTCCCCATTCTCCCGTTCCCCTTGGTCCTCCTGACCCTTTCCCTGCTCAGGTGCTCCCTGGGATTGCTAAACCGGGAACTGGGGCTGAGGGGACCTGGCACCAAAGTGTGGAAAATAAGGAAAAAAGAGAAATAAAGAGAGGAGAAATCAAGGGAAGCGCGAGGGCACAGAAGCAGAGAACCCCCGATGTGATGCCGGCACAGGAAACGAGCACCCCCTGGATGTTCTCTGGGTCACCCCAAAATCTGAGGCACCCAGGAAAAGAGATTAAATGCCTGTGCCCATCCAGCAACTTCCCATCCCTGGTACCCCCCTTCCCCTGGGAACCCAAACATGGGAGCCCCATTCCTTATATCCCCCCATCCCTCGGACCCCCATCCCATTACTGCCATTCCCCAGGATCTCCATGGCCCAGCACCCCATTCCCAAGGAACCTTCTCCTGTTCATTCCATCTCCTGAAATCTCCCTTTCTCTAGAGCCTTTATTCTCCCGGGACTCCCCATTCCCCCAGCACCCTCATCCCGAGGACCCCCATCTCATGATCCCTGGTGTCTACATTGCCCTGGGATTCCCATCCCTGAGTCCCCCAGGCCCTGGGGAACCCATTCCCATGGCACCTCCATTCCCAGTGACTCCCCCTCCTTAGCAGCCTCATTTGGCAGGCACTCCATCCCTAGGATCCCCCCATTTCCCTGGACACCCAGCCCTGACTCCCCAAACCCCCTGAGCCCCCCACTCCTGGGAACCCCATGTCCCACTTTGTCCCACCCAGCCTTTTCCCCAGCCTGTGCCCAGCTTGTGGCCACCCTGCCCCCACCAAAGGCCACCTACACGTGGGGACAGATGTGACCTCGCTTCCTTCCCCTTCATCCGAAGAGCCGCCAGCCAGGGGAGCGGTGGCCACAGCAGCGAGTGACAGCCAGTCCACATGGCTGGAGACACCGGGATGGCCGGGAAGGTGGTGCTGTTCCTGTGGGGTGAGTGCCCTGGGCACAGGCCTGGGGATAGGGAGGGGAGGGGACACAGGGGGGCTGCTGGGCCCCTAGAGGTCCCCAATGCCAGCAGAGCCAGTCCATGTTACCCACAGTGGACCTTGGTGGGACTGGGGACGTAGGGTGGCTTTGGGGACAGGAACAGGGGGCAGGAATTTGGGGATGTGGGGGCAGGAATGTGGGGACTGGCACCTTTAGGCTCAGATAGCTCTGGGGATAGGGACAAGGGAAGTGGGATGCAGGGATAGAAGGGGACAAGAACCGTGAGGATGTGGCCATGGGGATGGGATCATGGGGATGGGATCATGAGCTGCTGGGGGTGACCTGGGCCAGCATGGGCTGTGTCCGTGGTGTCCTTGTGCCTGGGGTGTCCACAGTGTCCCCATGTTCTTCCTCAGCCCAGGGTGGCCTTGGTGTCCCTGTTCCCAAGGTGTCTGTGCCACACAGATGTGGTGCACGGGTAGCTGAGACAAAGACATGACCCCTGGCCTCTTCCAATCTTTTAGGGCCACCCCCATGCACTTTCCCACAAGAACTGATGTCCCCATAGGGACAGTTTGGAGACACCCTAACCTGGGTGCCACTCTCCCTATGTTGCCACCACTACTAAGACCTGTCCCTTCTCCCTTCCAGCCCAAACCCTCGGCCTCTCTGGTGAGTACTCGGGGGATGCCATGGCCCTACCCTGCTGTCCCCAGGCCTGCTGTGGCCCGGAAGGCTGGTGTTGCCTGTCACCTGCAGGTGCCCAGACCCTCCAGATCCTAGTGGGGCCCCCCTGGACACGGGCGGCGCTGTGGGATACTTACCTGTGAGACAGAGTAGAAATTTTCCAGGGTAGAAATCCATTTTGATTTAGGTGAAATGTCCATCCTTGAATTGTCTGTAGCTTGCTGTTTAGTCTCACTGCCTGTTCTCTTGAAGGGCCTGTGCTTAGAGAGACTGCTTCAGCCGAAAGACAAGAGATTAAGGGGGGAAGAAGAGAGCAGGCAGAGCAAGGCAACCTGACCCAAAAGTTCCTTCTGAAGAATTAGTAGCAAGTGTCACATGAAATCAGTAGAATGAATATGTATGAACCTGTTGTGAAATTATATGCATATGTATTTGAGAGAGCCATAAAAAGAGACCTGAAGTTCACAGAAATACGCATGCCTTTTGAGGGGAGTAATCCCTGCATGCGTCCAGTGCTGCAATAAACATACTGGCTTTACAACTTTCACAAGTTGTAGAGTTTTCAAACTTTTCCTCAAAACATTCTGTTGACCAGGAAGGGACCATCTCTGTCCCCACAGGGCAGAAGGGATAAACAGACCCTCCTAGGCATGCCTTGAGATCTTCCCGGAGGAGCTCCGCTCTTCTCAGCTTGCCTCCTGCGGAGACAGACAAGGGGCTGCTGGTGTGCAGAGGATTTGGTATGTATTAGGAGGGCCCCCAGGGATAGGAAGGCTGAATAAGTCACTCAGAGACATCTGAGTGCTTGGCCTTAGGCCTGGTCGATAGAGCGACTGGGAGATGAGAGTTCACTGTCCGATAGAGTGGCCGATAGCAACCCTGGGGGTGGGTTCGAGTGGACTCGCGTGTGTGTGTGTGTGTGGTGTCTGGACACTGCATCGTTGTATAGTTAATGCACTGTGTAATTAATGTTAGTGTGTTTGTAAACGTGCAAGTGCATGGTGTACAAAGTGCAGGAGGGTTTCTGCCCACAACTGACAGGGCCGAGTGGGGCCAGAAGCACCAGCCAGGCGAGCTGTGAGGGCAGCGAGTGCCCTGTGGAGAAGTGGAACAAGTGGAGAAACATCAGTGAAAGTATTTATTGTGTTTAGAAGTAGTGATTTGTGTAGATGGAGCACATTTTAACCGTGAGTACGAGCTCAGGGAGTTCCTCTTCTGCCTGGTAGTTAGACTTGATCTCTAGAATTTTACTGTGTGCTGTTATTTTGATTGTGTCCAGGGTGTGTGAGAACCAGAAAAAGCTGATGTTGGCAAATGCTGAAGTATTGTATGCTGTGTTGTCTGTGTTGTGTTAAGAAAAGTGGGAACTTTGAGAGATATGCCCTTTCCCAGTGAGTTTGTGTGGTTCTTCCCCCACATTGTGGTAATTTGATGCTCAAATTGTATAGTAGCTTGTCGGGACGAAGGGAGACCAGACATCATTTGATCATCTTTGTCTCGATTTATTAGGCGAATGCAGCAGGTTAAATACATTTCTTAATAAGCTTCATACATATTGCAAAAGCTGAGCTCAGGATTGGTTTGTTTACTTATCATCCAGTTACACCTACTTCTACAATCTTCTAGGTTTTTATTGTAAACTATTGAAACTGATCTCACTATTCTGGCAAGGTACTATCCTCCTACCTCTTCATGTTGCAGTAAGGTCACTATGACCCAGCTTTACCATTGGACACTGACTGATGACTGTCAGGCCTGTATACGTGCTCTCTGTCAGTTAATCCTCCCTGCTATGTCACTTACTTGCAAGCCAGTCCTGCACAAAATCTTCCACAGTAGCTATTGTAGAAGTTTTAGGTATTTGTTTGCAACAAGTGTAGCATTTTACAAAAAAGAGCTACAGTATGGTGATTGATGTTTAACTGTAGTAAAACAAATTAAAGGAATTCCAAGAATTCCCCCCCAGCAATTCAAGCCCTGACTCTTGTGAATTTGAGATTAGAGATGTGGTGTATGTGTGTGTCTGTCTGTGTTTGTGGGCATATCAAACTTTTTGCTGTAACAACCACAGCCTGTTGCAAGGCAGTAAAGCGAGTGTCAGTAGAAATAATGCTTGAATTAGATTATGCAGGAAGAGAACTAGAAAATACTAGGATTTTGTAAACCAGAGTTTAGATAGAAGAGATGAATGAGTTCATCAGACTTCAGCTGGTAATACAGTAAATTTAGACTGAGAAACCCGACATAGAGATTAAGTGATAAACTCCAAAATGATAAACACCAAAGGAATAGCCTGCAGGCAGTTCCTGGGAGCTTTTAGTGCATTGAGAGTCTGGCACCTTGTGTGCAATACAGAGGTGCTGATATTGCTGCTCTGTGCCTTCAGTGTAAATTGAAAGCTCCTGATCAAGCCAATTCAGAACCTGAGATACCTGCCACCTGGAGGTCTGTGTTGTGAGGAAAATCTGAGAAAAGACACTGTGAGGCTTGAGTGGAAACAAGACAGTATAAGGAGAAGGAGATAATGAGAACTAACCAGAGCAAAGAAGCTCCTGACCTAGCCCCTTTGGGAGGGGCTCTTTGGGAGAAAGCTGCCAGTAGGGGCAGCTCAGAAAAGAAAAAGATTTATAAGACTTTATTGCAGTTAATGCTGTTTTAAAATGGAAAGGTAAATGAGATAGTCCCGTATGTTAGTGTGTTTTTGTTTTAAGAAATCACCAAGAATGGCAAAGGGACTGTGAGATCAGACCGCCCTCGGACCCACTGGTCAGGCAAAGTTTATCATACTGAAATGCAAAGCAATTACAACTCGCAAAATGAGTACATATAATTTGTTAAAGGCTCCTCCTAAAGTAAAGGAGGATAAAGAAGACCTCCCCAAAAAAGAAGAAGACTCAAGCTCCAAAGGTATACCCATTCACACCCATCCCCCTCCTAGAGTCCAATTTCACCCAGGACTAGGAGGGAGCAGACCCCTCTGCGAGAGGCAGTGAGACCAGAAGAAAAGAAAAGGGTGGAATTTTAATTGATACAGGAGCCATAGATTCAGTTTTAAATAAAGCTTTAGTACCTGTGGAGAATGATTATGTTGCAATGTGAGGAACAACTGGCCAGTCTGAGAAGGCATACTTTTGTAAACCTTTAAAGTAACATGTGTACTTAGGAGCTTTTGTATATGCCCAATTCGCTGAACATTCTCAAATGAAGTAGTTACTCTGGAGGCAAATGATATAAAGATGTTACGCTTATCATTAACAGGCATTGAAATTAAGAAAAAATTAGTAAAGAGATATTAGAGCAAGTTTTTTCAGGGGTATGGGCCTCTGCTGTACCAAAGAAAGTGAAGAATGCCCCCCCATAGTAATCAAGCTTAAAGAAAGAAAACGACCAGTGAGAATTAAGCAGTACCCCCTGAAAAGAAGGTAGGGAAGAAATCAGCCCAAAACTTATAGTACTAGATTGAGGGCTGTTAATAAGATAATGAAGAATTTATACCCTGTGGTAGCAAATCCATATATTTTACTAACTTGCTTAACACCTGAGCTAATCTGGTTTACTGTTTTAGACCTGAGAGATGCCTTCTTTTGCCTCCCTATCCACGAAGCCAGCCAGAAAATTTTTGCATTCAAATGAGAAAGCCCTAAAAGCAGTGCAAAACCCAGCTCACATAGTCTATGTGCCTCAAGGCTTCAAATTCCCCCCCCACTCTGTCTGGGGAGCCACTTGCAAAAGATCTGGAGTCCTGGGAAGCTCCACAGGAAGGGAAGTTGTTGCAGTACGTAGATGATCTTCTAATAGCCACTCAGACAAGAGAAGCATGTGTGGCCTGGACAGTAAGCCTCTTGAATTTCCTAAGACTCCAAAGATACAGAGTATCAAAGAAGAAGGCACAGGTAGTGAAACAGAAAGTAATCTACCTGGGCTACCAGGTGAGTGCTGGGCAATGGACTTTAAGGCAGGCTCACAAAGAAGCCATCTGCCAAACCCCAAAACCCCAGACAATAAAGGAACTCCAAACCTTCTTAGGCATGGCAGGGTAGTGCCAGCTGTGGATTAATAATTATGGACTGCTTGTCAAACCTCTCTATGCTCTTATTGCTAATGGAAACAGAGATCTCCAGTGGACAAAGGAAGCCACACAGGCCTTTCACCAGCTGAAGAGTGCCCTCATGTCAGATCCAGCCCTGGGACTTCCAGATGTGAGTAAACCATTCTTTCTATTTTCCCATGAAAAGCAGAGAATTGCCTTAGGAATACTGGCTGAGGACATAGGTCCATACCGAAGGGCAGTTGCTTACTTCTCCAAGTAGCTGGATGCAACAGCTAAAAGATGGCCAGGTTGCCTCAGAGCTGTAGCAGCAGTCATGCTGAATATTCAGAAGGCACGCAAGTTTACCCTGGGACAGAAAATGACTGTGCTAGTGTCCCATACAGTGTCCACAGTACTGGAAGTAAAGGGTGGCCACTGGCTTTCACCACAGAGAGAAATACCAAGCCATCATGGTAGAGCAAGATGATGTAAAGATAGTGGTGACTAATATTGTCAACCCAGCTTCCTTTCTCAGTAGAAATCAAAGAGAAGCAGTACACCACAATTGCCTAGAGACCATTGGAGCTACCTACTCCAGCTGCCCAGATTTGAAAGACACTCCTCTGGACAATGCAGAGACCTGGTTCACTGACGAGAGCACCTGCGTTGCCAATGGAAAGCAATGTGCTGGGTACACAGTAGCCACCTGTAGAGAGGTAACAGAATCTGCACCCTTACCAACAGGCACCTCTGCGCAGAAGGCTGAGATAATTGCTCTGACCCGTGCCTTAGAAATAGCAAAAGGAAAGAAGATAAACATCTACACAGACTCGAGGCATGCATTCGGAGTCGTGCATGCACATAGAGCCATCTAGAAAGAGAGAGCACTGCTGACCTCACAGAGAAAGAACATCAAACATGCACAAGAGATAATCCAGCTGCTGGAAGCAGTTCAGCTGCCTGAAAAGGTAGCAATTGTGCATATTAGAGCACATCAAAAAGTGAGCTCAGAATTAGAAGAAGGAAATGAGCTGGCGGATAGAGAGGCAAAGGAAGCAGCGAAAGGTGAGGTGAGTCCTAATTCCAGATAGACAAATTTCCCTTGAAAGTAAGGCAGAATATAATAAGAGAGATAGAAAATTGATTGAAGATCAAAAAAGGATGTATAACCAAGAAGGGTGGGCTACTATTGAAAAGAAGCTGGTAATCCCTTCCCATTTCTTGTGGTCACTAGTAAGGGAAGAGCACCAGAAAGCACACTGAGGAATAGATGCCCTATACACCTACTTGATTGAAAGAATTGTTACTAGGAATTTATATGCCACTATTACTCAAGTGACCTGACAGTGTGATCTTTGGCTCCAGACTAACCCCAAAAATACCCCCAAACCGAAACTCGGTCAGATTAGGAGAGACCATAGGCCTGGACAGCAGTGGCAAATTGACTTTTCAGAACTCCCAAGGAAAGGAGGGTATCAGTATTTATTGGTATTGACAGACACATTTTCAGGGTGGCCAGAAGCTTTCCCCACCAGAACTGTCAAAGCTCGAGAAGTTACTAGAGTGTTATTACAAGAAACAATACCATGTTTTGGAGTTCCAGCCACAATATCCTCAGATAGAGGATCACATTTCATTTCCAAAATAGTGCAACAGATTAGTAGCCACCTGGCTACTTCACATTCTGTACCCCCCCTAATCAAGCAGCCAGGTGGAGAAAATGGATCATTTGATTAAGCAGCAGATTGTAAGACTCGGGCAGGAAATTAATCTACCCTAGCCCCAAGCACTTCCACTAGCACTGTTGCAAATTTAAACTAAACCTACAGCTAAAGAAAGTCTAAGTCCCTTTGAAATGCTTTATAGAACACAAAAAGAATGCCCACCACATTGGAGAGGTAACACTGGCCACCTACATGGTGGCTTTAAGCAAACAGCTCAGAAAAATTGAGAAACGTGTGGCTGGAACTCAGAGCAGGGAGTTGGATGGGCCAGTGCATAATGTACAGCCTAGAGATTATGGATATGTTGAGCCTCTTGCAGAAAAGACTTTGGAACCACAGTAAAGAAGACCATTCCAGGTGCTTCTTGCCATCTTCACCGCAATCAAGATCAAGGAGCAGAATGCCTGGATCCATCAGTCTCGAGTGAAGAAGGGCCCAGAAGCCCCCTTGGAGAGTGACACCAAGAGACAATGAACTGAGACTAAAACTCACTCAAGCAAAATGAGTATATTGCAGTCAAGGGTTGTTCATACTTTCACTTACAGAATTGTTTTGTATATAATAATAATTGAAATCTTAAAATTAGAGAGTACCTCTATTCAAAGTGATGCTGAATGGCCTTGGTCCCAGGCTTTTAATCAGGATACTAGATCCATGAGAGAACTTTCTGAGATAAAAGATTTAAACCTGTCCACTGTAGTAATTCATAGAGATCAAGTATATGAAGAGCAAGAGTAGCAAGAACAAGAACTGTAGACACTTCAAAAGAGTTGCTAATGCATATCAACATCTCAAAAATCCAACCAGCCTGCTCCTCTTTCCTAAGAACATCCTTTGAGAGCTGCACAGGGTAGTTACAAAGACAGGTAGACCTTAAGAGCAGAATAAGAAAGGATCTAACTGGGATATTAGGAACAGGATTAGGAGTTCTAAATGGAATTGATTCAGAAATACTGATGAATAAGCTAGCCACTGCAGCAAGCAGCCTTACAAAATTGAAGCAGCATTTACAGTCATCTCTACTAGCATTAAGAACTAGCCAGTGGCAGATTTCAAAAGCACTGCCAAAGTAAGAAAAGGCCAGGGACCAAGATCACAAGTTATTAGTAGAAGTACTTAGTACAGTTCAAGATAATGTGATAATATATCTTTAGCTTTCAGTTGTATACAAGCACAGTTGCAGATGCAGGCAACAGCAGCTCTGATCATACAAGAAGGGAGGGAAAGTCATTTTCCAGCTGAAATTCAGAAAGTTGTCTAAGATAATGCAATTTGTTATAAATGATCGAATCTGCAGCCAAATTAAAAAAAAAATTAACAAAGATTTATTAGATCAATAACAAAATATAATTAAAAAATTCACCACAGCCAAGACAGCATCAACTCCGGAATTTGGTGCTGGGTGAACCTGGATCCAACTGACAGAGTGCCAGCATCTCCCCAGTGATTCACCCCGACTGTCTCATACAGCCAGTTTATATCCCCTATATTCCGCCTGGGGCCGGAATGACAGAATGTCCTTTGTGTCCCTTCATATGTAGAGCTGGATCATATAGATACAAACCCAGTCCAGGTGTTCCAATGACTGTCTGAGCCCTTCCAGAATAGCCTTCTTTCGCATGTATTGCTAGGTCCATAGGGATGCGATGCAAAAGCCAGTCCCGGTGTCCCTATGGCCATCTTTCACATGTAATCGAGTGGTGCCAGTATTCAAAGCAATTCTGGGAAGTTGACATTCATGGTCCGGGAAGGCTTCATTCTTAAGCTAACGGACTTGATATTATCTTTAGCTTTAGAAACAGGACTCTGCTCTCAGCCAGAGTGGTCAAGTACATGAGTTGGATTCTTACAATATCTTATACACACACATATATATATACAAATAGCATGAATTAACTCTATATATGTATAACACAATTGATTTTGAAAAAAGCTTCAGTCCTGGTAAACTATAGTAAATTTCACCTATAATCCTGTTTCTAATGTAGCCACTGACTTTGTACTTACCATACGTAATAGCACTGTTTATGTTATCCATCCCATCATTGCACCAAGATTAAATAATGAAAAAACAGTGCTCTACCCTTCAGAACATAGACTGTAAACACGAAAAATGAATGAAAAGTAGCAAACAGTAAACTTAGAATCCTGCATTACTAGAGAACAGCTGAGATTCATTTGTGAAAGCAGTACTATTAATGCCCAAGATGTGTGTCTGGACACTGAACAGAGTATTTGCCACTACAAAATTCATCCAGTCACTGATGAAAAAACTGTGCTCGTATATACTGGTAAAAGTTGTGAGTGTCTAAAAACTGCTTGCACTGCTGTAAAAATTGATAAAAATGATGTTATATTAGTTAAAGTAAGTTTAAAGTTATCCTTTATTATTAATTTGAAATTAGAGAATACTACAGCGTATAGCTCTGTTAATCTCCCTATCAAATGTATGTGGTAAAGCATTGAGAGACACTTATTGTCGTGAGAGTTTGCATTAAGTAAAAGAATTTACTTATTTTCCAGGAAAGGGGGGAAATGAGACAGAGTAGAAATTTTCCAAGGTAGAAATCCATTTTGATTTAGGTGAAATGTTCATCTTTGAATTAAGTCTGTTGCTTGCTGTTTAGTCTCACTGCCTGTTCTCTTGAAGGGCCTGTGCTTAGAGAGGCTGCTTCAGCTGAAGGATAAGAGATCAAGGGGGCAGGAGGAGAGCAGACAGAGCAGGGCAACCTGACCCAAGAGTTCCTTCAGAAGAATTAGTAGCAAGTGTCACATGAAATCAGTAGAATGAATATGTATGAACCTGTTTGGAAATTATATGCATATGTATTTGAGAGAGCCATAAAAAGAGACCTGAAGTTCACAGAGGTACACTTGCCTTTTGAGGGGAGTAATCCCCGCATGCGTCCAGCGCTGCAATAAACATACCGACTTTACAACTTTCACAAATTGTGGAGCTTTTTTGATCTCTTCCACAAAGCAGTAGAGACACCTGTGATCTTACTGATGACCTCAGTGGGAATCTGACGCCATCCATCTTGCCACTTTTCTCCCAGGAACTGGATCTCTCAGGCAAGTCCTTTGACTTTGCTCTTCTGAATGCTGAAGCCAGCTTCCAGCAGACTCTGGATGAATTTCTCTCCTTTCTCAAATACTTCCATTGTCGTGTTCCCCCACACAATGATATCATCGATGTGCTGCAGATGTTCTGGAGCTTCACCCTTTTCCAGTGCAGCCTGGATCAGTCCATGGCAGATGGTGGGGCTGTGCTTCCACCCCTGGGGCAGTCAGTTCCAGTTGTACTGCATGGCCCTCCAGGTGAAAGCAAACTGAGGCCTGCATTCTGCTGCCAGAGGAATGAAGAAAAATGCTTTGGCAATGTCAATAGTGGCAAAGTACTTTGCTGCCTTGGATTCCCGCTCGTACTGGAGTTCCAAGCATGTCTGGCACAGCAGATGCTGGTAATCGGCACTTGTTGCTCTTTCAACTTCATCCTACTGCAGATGGGTTTTCTGATAGTCCAGGCAAGGTGTTCAATGGCTTAATGTTCTCAGCCTCTGCAGCAGCTATGCCAAAAGCCCATCTGGGTCCCACTGGGTATTTGTAATAGCCATTCTGGAGGAAGTCTATGCCCAGAATACATGGGGCCTCTGGGCCAGTCACATTAGGATGTTTCTGCTGCTCCTTCCCAGTCAGGCTCACCTGGGCTCCCAACAGGGTCAATTGCTGCCATCCCCCCATCACCCCAGCAATGGAAACAGGTTGTGCTCCCACATGTCCCAATGGCATGAGGGTACACTGAACATCAGTATCAAATAAGGCATTGTATTTTTATGGCTCTGATGTGCCAGGCCGTCGGATCCACACCGTCCAAAAAATCCGGTTTTCCCATGCCTCTTCCTGGCTAGAGGCAGGGCCCTCCTAGCCCTGGTTGTTATTTCTTTTCTGGGCATACATGTAGAGGTTCCTTCAAGGGGATCTGACAGATCATACCCAGCAGCTTGGTCATGGGAGGCTGAGACTGCCTTCCATTTAGTGGAACTCCCTTGGTTAGTGTTTCCCTCCTTGAGTTGATGCACCCATGCTGCCAGGACAGAAGTGGGTTTCCCATCCCAGATTCCCATGTCTGCTCCATGGTCACGCAGGAAGAACCACAGGTCAGTCCTTGGGGTGTAATCTGTCTCTCTAGCTGGGGGACATTGGGCTCTGACTTTGGGGCCTGTGACTGGCACAGGTGCTGCACTGATCTTTCTCCCCTCCTCCTTCATCTCCCTCATCTCCTCTTATCAGGTCCTTGTTCACAGCAGAGACATGAGCCTGCATCAGGCTATTGATCATACTCTCACAATTTCTAAGCTTGGTGACAGAACCCACTGTCTCTTGGTTGTTATCAGCATTAATCATTGCAATGAAGGTGGTGTATTGGGATGGCCCCAGATTTGCCAGACTCCACAGCATTTGCCCTGTGCACCTGACCTTGTTGGGGTCATTATCATGCTGTCCATCCCTCCCAAAGTGTACCTCCAATATTGCCACTTCTCTCAGCTGTTGGATCCCTTCCTTAAGGGTCTTCCAGCACATTCTATGGTGGTGCTCCTGCATTCTCTCCCTGTGGACAAACCTCTCTCTGACACTCATTAAAAGCCGTTTCCAGAGGGAAAGGGACTCTGACTCCCTTACAAAAATCTGATTCATACTTGAGTCCTGGGTCAATGCTCCTAAATTCCTTGCCTCACCACCATCCAGTTGCACTCCTGTACCCGTAAGGTCCCAGACCCAGAGTCACCAGGTTGTATAAGCCTCACGTCCCCATGGTATAATGTCTTTGTGCAGTTCACCCACAGGGACTTTCGTACATCAGGGACTCAGTGATGAAGTCAACCATTGGCTCTCCTGTGGGATGTGAGGGCCCTCCATTCTTATCCTTACCTGGATGCTCTGATTTCATCTTAGATCTCCTTGTTTCCACAGAGGTGACTGCTGCTGGCTGTGACTGCCTTTGCAGTTCAGCTGGAACCTGGATGGTTGTAACATCTGTGGGCTCCACTGCTGCACCATCAGACTCTCTCTCTTTGAGGCTGGGGGAGGGTTTCTCAACACCTGGGGAAATGTACTCCTGCAGCATCTGGCCCATCTCCTTCACCAGAACCCCTACCCATTTCCTACGTGGGCTGTGGGGCAGGGTCAGGCTCTGGGGCAGCAGCATTCCTTGTCTCTGGAGTAGGTGTCAACGTGGTTATCCAGGTTAATTTTCCTTTATCTCTAAATGCTAAATAGAACAACCACTGTATGATATCATTAGCATTTTGAGTGGATCTGAACCCTTTCAAAACTGGTGGTGCAGACCCAAAAGCTGGGTCAGGGGCTGGGAGAAAATTTCCCCCAGTGTCATTTCCTCAGAGTAAGTACCATTATTAAAAAAAACCAAAAACCACACAGTTAGTGTTTGATAGCTCTGAATCCATGTGCCTGCCTTCCAGCAAAAGTTAAAGATCCATTAATTCCTCACCTCATTAAGCCATAAAGCAAACTTGATAATAGCCACAGTAGCTTTAGTTAACCGTTAGCCATGTTCCCAGGGATGGCCAGGGTGCTCCTGATGGGGCAGAAGGAAGAGCTCCAGGCCCTCTGTGAGGGTGAGTGAGGGCAGTGGGCTGTCAGCGAGGGCTGGCCGGGGAGCTGCAATGCCCGGGCAGGGAGCTGCAATCCCTGCCCCGGCTGCTGTGGGCTTCACTCCTTGTGGGGATCAGGGGTGGCGTGGGCAGAGCACACAGAGATTTCAGGGACATAGGTCAGGGGATTCATGGCCAGCACCTTGCAGCTGATCCCCTTGGCCCCTCCTCTCTTGTGGGCATGGCAAGAGCTGGGTGGGATGGCCCTGGCAGGAAGGTCTCCTTGGATTCCTGCACATCCAGGTTCTGACTGTGGCTCTGTTCCTCTCTCTTTCAGCCCTTCAAGGCCTGAGTGAAGACAACAGCCCCTCCCATAGAAGCACATTTATACAGATGATATTTGAGGGAAGAGCTGCAGAACTACTTTCATCTGCTGGCTCAGAAGAACCAGTATCTCTTGAAGACCTCCAGATCCCTTGGAAGGTGAGACCACCTGGAGACCAGAGGAGACCAGCTGGACTTCCTGGCACAGCTGATGATTGGCACAGCTGAGCTTGTGGGAAGCTCCCATAGCTCCTGCCTTCTCCCTCCCTGTTGACAGCTTCCTGCCTCCAGCCCTCAGACCCTGCCCATCCCCTTTCTTCCCTCCCAGCTCATCCCTTTGCTTCACCTTCCATTAATGAACAGTTTGGCTTCTTCACTTTGCCTGCATCTCTGTGGAGCTGGAGCAATGCAAATCCGGAGCCCTGGGACACACAGGCCCCTCCTGCCGTTCTCTTCCACACCATGTTTTGTGCACAGACACAGAGAAACGAGGGCAGATCAGGCTGGAAAGGTCCCTGTGTTGGAGGTCCAGTTCCACAACACTGTGGAGTTACAGATCTTGCTGAACACACTGGAGCCCCTGGGCTTTGGAAGAGCCAACCTGAGGATGCTCTGAACCCAGCTGTGAGAGATTCCATGGCAAGCATCTATGGAGAATAAAGGAGCTTGGAATGCTGGAAGGTTTCAAGAACAGCTTCCTGAAAGCACAACACTGCTCCATCCCTGCACAGGATCAGGAAGACGGCAGAACCAGAGACCATCTGCAGTGGGAAAATAGCGGGATGCAGAGGTTCAGGGACATCACACCATAAGCAATATGATCCAGTCAAGCCAAATTTATTATCCCTAAAAAGATTATATTTTTAATTATTCTCTACTGTCCATGCATCTCTAGCTAATACATGATTGGTTATCCTAACTGTTCATGTGTCTTAAGATAGGATGCTGATTGGATCATCTAATTTTCCATGTGTCTGGCTGTGGTTTTCTTTCCCACCCAAGAACTGTCTTTTTCCTTACTTTCCCCAGCTCACTGACAAAATTGCTGAGTCTGGATGACTCTTCTTCTTGTATCTTTTTCACGGATATACCAACCCCATTTTATGAATATGCCCATTATTGTTTGTGAACGTGTCCATTGTCCATTATCTCAAGCAGGCTGGATTGTGCATTGGCTGAATATGGCCTTGGTCCTGCAAAAACTCCTCAATCTGCAAAAAATCTTCAAAAACCATCCAGGCTTAACAGAGAGTTTTGGGTGTGCCTAAGAGTAAATGAAGTAGCAGCACAGTGCCCGAGACTCAGATGTGCCACTGTGCCAGTGCCCGGAGCGCTGTCAGGCAGTGCTGGGATCCTGGGTGTGGTTCTGGTCCCCACAGGTGAGGAATGGCAGCCCCAGGCTCAGACCCAGTCAGAAAGCCAACCAAGTGAGACCAGAGGGAGGGCACCCTTCCAGTTTCTCTTGGGCATGGCCACAAAACAACCCCTGCTGCTTCTTCCTCTGCCTGTGTTTGGGGTGTGCTGGTGGCAGAGCCAGCCAGGTTGTGCTCTGCATTCCAGAGCCTGTTGGGAGCTGGCATGAAAAGCGCTGCGTGCACAGCAGAGAGTCCTGGAAGGTGCTGGCAAGAGCGTCTTGTGGGGACAGAGCTCTGGGCTCTGGCTGGGAACAGCCTGGTTTTGCTGCTGTGACCTCAGGCAGGAGTTGAGGCAGGTGAAGAGGCAGCGGGCAGCTTGTGTTTGTAAAGGGCCTGGGGCTGCACCTCTGAACCTCCACCTGGACACACACTTGGGGGAATACGAGCTAGAGCTGGAGTGCCTGTCCTGAAAGGACCTGGAGTCATTCAGCCTTGCCAGCTTTTCTCAAGAGTGTGTTGGTGTTCCCCAGGAAAGCTACACATTTGGGGAAATGCCCTTGGAGGAAAGGGGCTGGCTTCTCAAGGAAAGTGCTTCCCAGGGAGCTTCCAGTGAGGTGGGAAGAGTCATCCAGGAGCCCTAGGCCTGGCAGCCTGAGCTTGCCACCAGGGAAGGCCTTGGAGCAGATCCTCCTAAATGCAATCCCACGGCACGTGCAGGGAACCAGGGCATCTGCTGGAGGGTGGGAAAGCTCTGCGGAGGGACAGGGACAGCTGGGGGTCCTGGTGGGGCGTTGAGGGCCTCTGGGCAGGAGTTTGTGGCGGGGGTTGGTGTTGATGGGGTGTTGGGGAAGGAGTGGTCTGAAAGGTGAGAGATCTAGGCTGGAATTTGAGTCAGTTTGAAGGCAGCATCTGTGGTTTAGCACAGTTTTGGTTACAGAGGGCAGAAAATATCTGTGACTCTTCCCGTTCAAGATCCTGATTCTCCTGCAGGGAACAAGAGGGGAGAGCTGTATTTTACAGGCCACTTGGCTATCTGTACCAGGCGGAGGATTAGCCCTTTTGCCATCTACTCATTTTTTGGGCTGCTTTTGTAACTCTGAGTGGACTTTCATTCCTTGAGAGCTTTTATTCTCTAAGACAATTAAGATAATATCACCCCCTCATGGAAAACCACTGGCAAACCAAAGAATGGCCTTTTTTTTTTCCTCTGTGTAGTGCTATGTTCTGTAAAGTGACTCTCAGTGGATGATGTTAGGGCAAATGAGTTGCTGCTTTGAGATGGGAAGCAAAATTCCAACTCTTCACTTCTCAGGCCATCCCAATGAATTGCAACATTTTGGAACTACTTGAATTGAGCAATGGGAAGTAAAGCTTTCCTGAACTGAGGATTCTTAAATGCCAGATTCTTCTGTGCCTTCACCACTAAGGTGTTTTTGTGCTAAAGGAAGTTACTTCAATGAGAAAATTTCAGCATGGAGTGAGACCTTCTGATGGAGATGAAGTGTTATCAGCAGTTGCTCCAGGTGCTCCTGCCCACAGCCCCTGCAGGAAGGAGCACAGCCCCCAATGCACGTGGGCTTTGGCTCCCTCTGGCACAGAAGCCCCCTGGGGGCACAGGTCTCTGGGGCAGGAGATGGGCACCAGCACTGCCCGGGCTCGGGGGTGGCAGGTCTGCTTGAGTGGGGACTCTGCCACGCCTGCTGATGTCAGTGCTCCCCAGGTCCCAGGGCTCAGAGCAGCATTTGTGCCCTGGCCCACACATTTCCTCTCTGTCACACCCTTGGGTTTAGGATGGCCACCAGCCAGGACGTGTTCCAAGAAGGCCGGTCCAGCCACTGTGGAAGGCCCTGTGCCCCTCCCAGCATGGCTGCCTCAGCAGCTCTGGGGCTCCTTCTGCTGCCCTGAGCCCACAGAGCAGGGCGGCATTTGCTGTTGGCCTGAGCCATTCCTAAAGACCCTGTCGGGCTGTTAAAGATAGAATCTGAAAATGTTAGGCTTTGTGTTTTCCCAGATCAACTGCACCTGTGTAAGCAGTATGATAAATGATATGATTGTTAGGTGTGATGATTATTTAGTAATTTAATATAATTATTATATAATCATAAGAAGAATCATGAGAAACTATGTCAGAAATTTAAGGGGGGCTATGCTCAGCTGAAATCTATGTATACAGTAGAACAATATAAGTTTAATAATTAACATGAAATTTATATAACAATCGAATATAAAAACATGTTCATCTCGACTGTATGTGCAGAGTCAGATTTGGGTTTGTACCCCTGACACCCAGAGCTCTTCAATAAAAGCACCTGCATATAATCATTCTCGTGATTATGTGTTTCCGAACTCTAACAGGGCTCGCTTAGACACTTGGGATGAGACATTCCTTCCAGCCTGGGCCACTTTGGGTGGGCTGGGGGCAGCCTCAGGGCAGAGGGCAGTGTGTGCAGGGGCCCTTTGTGACACGGTGCAGCATGGTCACTGTGGCATAGAACGGGTGCCCAAGGGCCCTTTGTGACACGTGGTGACATAGGAGCTGGCAGTGACAAGACCACACCACAGTGCTCGGAGAACGCAATGGGACAGGACAGGACAGAGCAGTGCCATGAGGAGCCCCCGCACAGCACGCTCGTTCGTGTCTGATCCGGAGCCTTTCCGAGGCGTTATTCCTGCAGCTGACCTCGAGGCCAGACCACAGGACTTGCTGTCCTGTAGCCTTCCCGAGGCTTCTCTTTTGAAGGTGCCTTCCAGGCACGATTGTAGAACCTACTGACTCGGAGCTTTTCCCAGCCATCTCTCCTGCAAGACATGGAGCAGAGAGCCCCAAGAGTGCCAGAGCTGGCCTGGGGGGAAGAAGAGAATGAAGAGGAAGAAGGCCCTGGAGCTGCCCCAGCACAGGACAATGAAGAGGTGACGCCATTCAAGCCACCACAGGAGGGTGAGTGGCAGAGCTGGGCCACAGGGTTGGTGCCTGCAGCCAGCTTGTTTCCATCCCATCCCATCCCATCCCATCCCATCCCATCCCCTGGGGCATCCTGGGGCTGTCTCTGCCTGGGGAGTGCAGGGCTGGGCTCTGTTTTCTGGCCTCTCCCGCAGTCCCTCAGCTCTCCCTGTGCTCACTCTTTGCCAGGTGCAGCCGTGGAGCGCACACAAGAGCAGGACCCCACCCATGGCCTCTTCCACAGAACAGCGCAGGTACCTGCAGCCACCCCCACCTGGGCTGGGCTTGCTGTCACCATGCTCGGAGCATTCCGTGCAACATCCCTGGCTTCCTGCCTTTCTCCTACAGCTGGTTTGCAAATTCATGAGGAGAATTCGGGAAGAAGAGACCAGCCCTGTTGGCACTGGGCTCAGAGCATATTCACACATCTTCAAAACAAAGACCAGTGCTGCCCTCCTGGATATGCTTGTAGAGGAAGGCTTTTCCAATCCAAAGCAAGTAAGCAGCCTGTGGCCAGGGTTTGATCCTCCCAGGAATTGCCTGGCCTCCCAAGCCACTCCTGCTGGTCACTGGAAACCTTTGAGGCCATGGCAGTGTGGTGGGAAGGGCAGCTCTTCACTGTGGAAGTTGGGGACATTCCTCCCCCTGGCAGCTTTCCAAGTCTCCCCGTGCCTTCTTCAGGTGCCTGCCCTTGTCAGGTACATCCACCAGTGGCTCCTGGACAATCAGTTTGCTGAGCACAGGCTGAACAGGACCCTGCTGGATCTCACCGAAGCACAGCCTGCTGACGTAGTCATGACGCTCCTGCGTGTGGCCCCATCCTGTGACAGGTATGGGGCCCACCTGCCCAGAGCACTCAGGGCTCCCCAGCCCATCAGCCTGGACAGCCTGGCCCAGCTGTCTGACCAACTGAGACTTCCAGGGCCCTCTGGCTGCTCTCTTTGCAATCAGCTCTCAAGCCTGCTGCCATGCTCCCTCACTGCCCCTCAGGGGCCTGTCCCCACAGGGCTGGGCTGCCTGGGTGCTGCTGGCCAGGGCCAGTGGGCAGAGGCAGAGCTGGCAGCCAGCTCAGATCCCCACTGCTGCCCAGGCCACGGTGCTGTGTCTGAGACCCCCCCTGAGACAGAGCTCTAACCCCACAGAGCTGCTTTGACCATGTGGAAGACCATCATGTGCTCGCCCAGGACTGCGGAGACGGCGCTGCTGATACTCCTGGATGTGCTGGGGAGCTGGCCAGAGCACAGCACGTGCACCTCTGATGGGGATAAAACGGGTGTCTTTGTCCTGGCTGTGAGTTTCTGAAACTAGCTTTTGCTGGCTCCAAGGCCGCTTCTCCAGCAGCTCTCCATCTTCCTTCCCCCACCGCATCTCCCTCCCTCAGGAGCTGGGCTGAATCCTAGCCTCGGAGCAGCTTCAGGGACACCAGGCCTGGTGCTCCCCCTGTGTCCCTCTGGGCCTCTCCATCCTGTGCTTGGGCCCTGCCACACAGACACCTCGGCACTGAGCACTGTCTTGGGGGGCTTTGTCTTTTGCAGGCAACTGTGGTGATGTGGAAGATCCTCCAGGTGCCCTGTGTCCCACATATGGTGACCGTGTATTTCCCACGCCTATTTGTGCAGCTGCTTTTCCAAGTCTTCTTCAGCACTCTGGATGTGCCAGAAGAGGTCGATACCTTCTGGAAGGGATGCCTGGAAGAGCATGGCCTTGCCACCAGCCCCAACAGGTGCTCCATCCCACTCCTCTTATCCCTGCCACATGGCCTGCGAAGGAGCCAGTGCTCCCAGCATGACCTGGGCTTTGCTTTGCACGCAGGTTTTCAGTGCAGACCCTGAAGTCCCTGCTCTGCCGAATGCAGCAGGAGGACGTGGTGGTGGCAATGGAACGCAATTGTGGCTGGGACATGCTGCTGTGTGCTTACACCCACCACTATGCCGTTGGTATGCTGGCCAGGTGAGACCCCCTTCTCCCCACTCCCTCTGACATTTGTACTCTGTGCCCAGGGTGCTTCTCACAGTCCCTGTGGTCGTGGGCCAGAGGGCCTTGTCACCATGGGATGGCCAAGAAGACTGGTAAAACGGCCTGGAGAGGAGGGTGCCCACAGGGAGCTGCCTCCCAAATAGCCCAGGGTCCCTTGCAGGATGCTGGGGAAAGACCAGACCTCTGTGAGTCAGTCCTGGCCAACGTTTGTCCCCCTGGACCACAGTCTTGGTTCCTTTTTCTCCTGCCAGGGAGATGTGCTGTGTCTCCATCCCCTTGTGTTCCCGCATCGCTCGCTACCTGCTCCGGCTGCTCAGCACACAGGAGCCACGCTGGGAGCTGCCTGCCCTGGCCTTCCTTGTGGAGGTGAGCCTGATGGCCAGCGCTACCTCGCTCAGCTGCCTCCCAGCTCTCTGCCCTCTCGGAGCCACAGCTCCCTGGGACGGTGCCCGTGCCCTGTGCTGCTGCCTGGGCCCAGTCCTGTGAGGTTCTGGGCTCCTGCCAGCCAGGTCTCCTGTCACTGCCCTGTGTCTTTCAGGTCCTCGCGTGCCTGGACTTGAGTGAACGTGGTGCTAACAGAGTCCTGCAAATCTTATCAAGGCAGCTGCAGAGCGAGTGCAGGGAGAGGCATCGCCTGGCACTCAGGGCCCTTCTCGAGCTCATTGAGGAGCCCTCCATGGTGAGAAGGGGGCAGCGGCTGAGGCTGAGCTGGGGAATGCAGTCGCTTGGGCTTGGCTGGGCTTTGGGTGCCAGGGCAGCTGCTCCCAGCTCTCCTGCCTCCCAGTTCAGCTGCCCAAGTGCTTCGGGACAGACCTCTGGCCTCCAGGCCCTGCAGCAGCAGCATGGCGTTTCACAAACTTGTGTTCTGCACAGACTGAAAAAATGTGGAGCCTGACTGAAAGTCTTGTGGAGCTCCTGTGGGACACAGATGGAGAGATAGTTAGCATGACAGTCATGCTACTCAGTTTTATCATCTTGGACAATGACATGCTGCTGCCCAGCCCCATCACACTGCAGCTGCTTGAGGCACTCCTGCCACTCTTTGACCACGTAAGGCTCGCTGCCCCCAGCCACGGCCACTGGCTGCTGCCCGGACACTTTGTGTGCTGTGGATTGGCAGGCCTATGCCAAGAAGAGCCCCGTGCACCCAATGCTGAGGTCTTTTTCTCTTCCTTTCATACAGAACAATAGCCAGGTGCAGCTGCTCTCCATACTGCTCTTCCGAACATTGGTGACTCTTCCACTGGAAAAGGGAAAAAAGGCCCTGAAGACACCCTTGTGCCAGAGCCTGCTGCCGCTCTTCTTCCACTGCCATGATGAGAATCGGCTTGTGGCTCAGGTGAGGACTCAAGGGCTGCTGCTGTCCCCCTGGCAGGGGGCTCGGCTGCCTCCTGCCCTGGTGCCTGCAGGGCTGGAGCCTCCTCCAGGCCTTGGCACAGGGACGCGGGTCCTGAGCCCTGGGCTGTGGGGCCATCTCCGCAACTCTGCTGCTCTCCAGGCTTCTCAAGAAACTCTGCTTTGTGTGGCCGAGTTCCTGAAGAGGAGGGATCTTGAAAGACTGATCAAGAACCAGAAGCTGTGCAAGTTCATCGAGCGCCTGGTAAGGACGGCCTGGAAGCCCCAGCCTCAGCCTGGAGAAGCCCCGAGAGTGCGGTGCTCAGAGTGCGGGGCTGGCAGCTGTGCCCCTGCCCGCTGCTACACCCAGAGGCCGCGCGGGCTCTTCTCCAGGCTCCTGTGGGCCCGAGCCGGGGGCCGATGCAGCCCCGGCCCGGCGGGGCTGTGGGGCAGGCCGGCACCGCGGTTCCCCGGGCAGCAGCCGGCCCTCTGCCTGCTCCAGAGCCCGGCGCCAGCGGCTGCTGGCCGCGCCTCAGGGCTGTGCGGGCAGGGGAGGCCGGGGCTGGGCGCAGGCAGCGCCCGCCCGAGGGGCTGAGCCCGCGCCAACCCTTCCCTCCTGCCGCTCTCTCCAGCTGGCAGAGGACAGCAGCAGAGCGGCCGAGCACCTGCGCCGGGCCCTGCCATACCTGCAGAACCCACAGGAGTCCCTGCGAGCGGCAGCCATCAGGTTCATGGGTGAGCCACGAGCCCGGGCTCCCTCCCCGGCCCGCCGCAGCTCGGCCCCAGCCCCGCCTGCTGCCCCGGCAGCGCCAGCCGGGCCCGGCGCCGTGGAGCCCCGCCCGGCCCCGGCGCTGCTGCCGCCCTCTGGCAGCCGTGCCCTGGGCCGGCAGCGTGCGGCAAGGGCCGGGCTGAGCCCTGCCGGGCCAGCGGGGCGTGTGGCCACAGCGCCGGCAGCGCCGCTGGCAGGGAGCTGTGCCGCTGGGGCCGTGACAGGCTCTGTGTTCCCAGGGATGGCCGGGCAGCACCTGAGGTGGAAGAAGGAAGATCTCCGGCTCATCTGCAACGGTGAGTGAGGGCAGCGGGCTGGCAGCGGGGGCTGGCGGGGGGGAGCTGCAAGCCCTTCCCCGGCTGCGGAGGGCTCTGCTCCCTGTGCGGCCGAGGGGCGGCGTGGGCAGAGCACAGAGAGATTTCAGGGCCACGTGGGGGATTCGTGGCCAGCAGCTTCGTGCTGGTCCCGTTGGCCCCTACTCCCTCCTGGCCATGGCTAGAGCCGGCTGGGATGGCCCTGGCAGGGGGCTCTCCTCGGGTCCCCTCAGATCTGGGATCTGACTATGGCTCTGTTCCTCTCTTTCAGCCCTTGAACAGCTGACAGAGGACGCCAGCGGTGACGTGTCAGATGTGGCATTTCAGACATTGTATGTCCTCCAGGCACTACAGAATGAGCGATCTTCTGTCTTCCAGAGGCTGCAGGATCAGCTCCGCAGGGCATGGAGGACACGGCCTCGTCTGTCGGGGCTCGGCTGTCTGCACTGCTGGAGCTCTGCAGAGAACTGAGCACAGAGGCTCTGTCTGCTGGGGCCACCTGAGCCAGCAGGAATTTTCTATTTCTTTGAGATTGTTCTTTTCTTCTTTTTTTTTTCTTTAGTATATGAATATAGCTTTTCTATGAATATAGTTTTTTTCTTTAGTACATGAATATAGAGTGTGTTATAATACACAGACTCCCAGGATCTTTCTTTTGCTTCCCAGGGTCTCCAGGGCATAGGGGAAGAGGGGGAAAAGGGTGCTTGGGCTCAGCAAGCTGTCCAGGCGTGCAGTGTAGCAGGGAAAATGGCCAGAAGCCCCTTGGCCTTTGGTGGTTCTGCTGAAGCCTTTGTGCTGCCAACAGAGCGGGTGGTCAGGGGCCGGAGCTGTGAGGATCCCTGTGAGAGCGGTGCCTGGAGATGGCCACAAGCCCTGTGCCAGGCAGGAAGCGCCATCCGTGTCCTCCTGCCCGTGTGGTGCTGGCTGGATTGCTGAGGGCTCCGAGGTGCCTCTGGATGGGGCTCCTCTGGAGCTGCTGTGGGGCTGCGGCGCTGCTGCCGGGCAGGTTGGCCGGGCTGGAGGACACCCTGAGGGGACGGGGCCACGAAGGGACGAGGGGCTTTGGGAGCCCTGTGTCATGGTTTGACCCTGGCACAATGCCAGTGCCCTCATGAAAATACTTTCTCCCTGGTGTCTGCTGTGAGATGTGATCAGAAATAGAGCAAAGCAGGCTCCAGCTTAGGAACAAAAAGGAAAAATATCTTTAATAACCTACGACTATGTCTAAAGAGAAACACACAGAACTCGGAATTAAAACTTTCCAAAAACATTCCTCCTCCCCCCACCAAATTTCCAATACATCCACCCCTCAGATCATCAACTCTCAGTCCATCACCACCCTTTAGATAATCAATTCTCAGTTTATCAAGTAGAGAGGAGTCCCTCTTGTACCATACGCTTCCCCAGGAAACACAGTTGAAACTTCTTGTGTTTCCATGTCCCACGTGGCACTGCCCAGAGAACATCTGCCATGGTGACATCTTCCTTCCATGCCCAGCGCTCTCAACACTGCGCATGGACCAGAGCTGCTTCTGGGGTTCCCCCTTTAGGGATGCTCTGCCCAGTTCCAAAAAAGCACAGTCTCTCACTTTCAGGACACCTGTTCCCCCCCAAATTCATCCCCTGGGGCCGAGGGGTCTTGAGAACAGAGATCTTCTTCTCCTTCCCTGAAGACGGACCGCACCACCACCACCCTCCTCACCCGTTGTCTCTGTTCACGAGCCATTGCCTCCCACCCAAAATTCAGTCTCTGTGTCACAGGAAAAATGGTTCTGTCCATGGCTATACAAGAAAATTCCAGCCAAAGGCCGCTCCATCAACTCCTCTAAACTAAGATTCTTCTCAACTTCTCTCATGGCTCATTTCCTCTTATCTCATCTCTATCCCTCTTCTCATTCAACTCCCGGAGAATCAGGATTTGTAAGGTTTATTTGGGATTTGAGGGTTTTTATCTGTTTGATTGCTTTGCGTGGGTTTGTTTATTTGGGATTTTGTCTGTTTTGGTTTGAGCTTTTTATTTGCTTTTTAAAAAATGACTGGGTAAGTTGGCATAGCCAAACTGAAGAAAATGTAAACCAGGCTCGACTTTCCAGAAATGACTTTTGGCTGGATTTAGCTGCATCCCCAGGCTCAGGATCACCAGTATATTTGCAGGTTTTGCTCTGCATCATCAGCCTGGCCAGACTCTGCTCAGTGTTTCACAAATGAAGAAGACAGTGGACATTGTGCCAAGCTTCCTTTCAAAGAGAAAAACCTGGGTCAGCATGACAGAAAAGAAGAAAAAGAAAAAAATGCCCACTTAGAACAGAGCCAGTGTCTCAGCATCTTCCCCTCCACTGTTATTAATTTTGTACATTTAGAGGCAAACCTGGGCCTAAAGCTTCCATCTCTCAGTTCCTGATGCTCTTTGCTACCCTTCAGCCTTGACTGCCCCTGATATAACTGACTGCTGTCCAAGTGGGGCTGGGGATGCTCAGCCTGGAAAGAGGAGACACTGGGGGGGCCTCACTGTGGCTCTGCAGGACTGGAAGGGTCCCACAGGGAAGAAGGGGACAGAGTGTTCAACAGGGCCTGTGGGGACAGGACAAGGGGGATGGCTTTCAACTGCAGGAGGTTGATGGAAGCTGGATCTAAGGAAGCTGCTGTTTGACACTGAGGGTGGGGAGGCACTGGCCCAGGCTGTGCACAGAGGCTGTGGATGCCCCATCCTTGGGAACAGGGCTCCCCCAAGGTCTGGGGAAAGATTGCTCAGCCTGGAACAAGATGGTCTTCAGAGTCCCTTCCAAGCCCAACCATTCAGGGATCCCATCATTCTATGATCTCCATTGTCCACTTCAGGTTGGCCCTGGACTCCTGGGAACTGTGATGTCACCTCCCCCGTTCCAAGTGGAACTGCCAGCACCCGGCAAAGAGCACAAGACAGCCCTTGGCCGTTGTGTCAGCGCACCCTTCGCTCTGCTCCTGCCCACTGCTGTCACCCTCCTTGTCACCTGCCCCTGCCACCCCCATCAGTCCTGAAAGCTCACTAGTGCCTGGATTTTGACACCCATCCCTACAGGATGCTCCCATTTGTCCTGAGGAAGGTATGGTGCCATTGCATGGAGGTGGACACCTCCAACTGCCCGAGTGGCCTGGAGCTCTGTGGGCCTGGTGTGGGACAGGGACTCCACTCTGAGGTTCTGCCACCTCTGCAGGCTGTCACTGACAGAGAGGAGGAGATGGAGGTGGAAATGCAGACTTATACAGTGGAGGATGTGGAAATGGAGGAAGAAGAGACTGGAGAGGAGGAGATGGAAGTGGATATGCAGACTTATACAGTGGAGGACGTGGAAATGGAGGAAGAAGAGACTGGAGAGGAGGAAATGGAGGTGGAGGTGGATGTGGATGTGGAAGAAGAGATGGAAGTGGAAATGGAAGACTACATAGAGGACATGGACATTGATGAAAAAGATGAGGAAGAAGCCATGATCTTGGGATAAAGAGCAATGCCAGCAGCAGGACAGGCATGTGGTCCCCACAGGCAGAGTGGGTCCCCTGCTGCCAGGCTGGGGCTGGGCTGGTCCCTGCTCAGGGACGTGGCACCCTGTGCACTGGATTCTGGAGGCCATCCCCAGCTGGTCCTGTGCTCGCTTTGGGCCGCACAAGCTCCATCCCAGACCCAGCCAGGCTCAGTTCTGGTAGCAGAGTCCTGCTGGGCCAGCGTGTGCCAGCCTGGGGACACATGGAAGAGCCCTTTGTGCCTGACTGCAGTGACCATGGCACTTGCTTTTCTTCCAGGACCGATGGACATTCCGGATAGAGATGCCACCCTTTTGTACATATGTTTTACAGTTTTTTGTCGTCTTCAGGATATAGGATTTAGGGCTTTTTTCGACTTCTGCAAATACATTGCATATATTTTTGCTAGATATGTTCTTACGTATATAGGTTCTCTGGATTGTTGTTGTTTCGAAATGTATATATGTTCTATGGATTGTTGTTGTTACGAATATTCTTACAATGTAAAAGTGTTCTGCATTCTTGTTGCTGTTCTTCTGAAAATAAACAAATTTCCTTTTTCCCACTGCAGTTCTCTTTGCATTACGGGCACAGGCAGCATTTGCACAGTTGTGGTTTCCACTTGCTCCAGGTTCCCAGGGCTGGGGGTCCCTGGGGGAGCTGGCACTGCCACCCCAGGAGTGGGGGTACCTGTGCACAGAGGGGTCCCACTGAGAGAGGTCACCCTCTCCTTGCAGTTTCTCTGGACACACTTGGTAGCTGTAGGGGCAAATCCCAGCGTGCCCTGTCCCATGGGATCCCATGTTGGAGCAGGGCTGAGCCTGCCTGGGCCTGCAGAGCCTCAGCCATGAGTGATACTGGGGGATACTGGGACAGACTGGGGACAGTGGGGACACTGGGGACATTGTGGAGAAATCTGGGGACACTGGGGCATCCTGTGGATGACAGTGGGGGGGAACTGGGAATGACTCAGGTGTGTTGGGAGGGACTGGGCTGTACTGGGAGGGATTGGAGGCGCACTGGGGTTGTATCGGGTTCTACTTGGGATGAACTGGGCTGTACTGGGGTTGTACTAGTCTGTACAGGGGATTAACTGGGCTGTACTGGGAGGGACTGGAGAGGTTGAATGGGCTGTTCCCGCCTCCAGCACCTCCCATTTTCTGATGCCCCGCCCATCACTGGCCACAGCCAATCAGTGCCGGAGACTGGAGCCTCAGAGGCGGTGCCTCGGGTCAGCGCCATCTTTTCTTTTTGCCTACAACTCCCGTCATGCCCCGCGGCCAGATGCAGCTCCATTAGAGCCAGGACTACAACGCCCGTCATACCCTGCGCTCCACAGAACCCGGGATCTGCTCCCCATCTGTCCCATGAGTGTCCCCCAGACTCTCCAGGATCCCTCAGTGCCCATTTGGGACCCCCCAAAAGCGTCCCCAGATCCCCTGACGGCTCCCAACCCCACAGATGCCCGGCACAGCCACTTCTGGGAATTCATCTCCTCTCATCCCCCGCGGCCCCAGAGCCCTCAGAACACAGTCCCGCGCCTAAAACTCCTGCCGTGCCCCACACCCTCAAGAGCCCGGTTAGAGCTTCCCGATGTCCCCGCAACGACTCCCGACCCGTTTACGTTTCCCCAAGGATCTCAAGTCGCGGCTCGGACGCAAAAGTGTTTCCCAAAAGCCTTCCCCAAATTCCGCATTCGAGACACTTCTGGGACTATGACTCCCATCATGCTCTGCGGCTCACGTCCAGCGCTATTTCAACCGGGACTTCATCTCCCATCATGCCCCGCGCCCAGAGAGTCCCATCAGAGCCCCCAAGGGCCCGCCCGGACCCCGAAGGGCCCCAAATTCCCCTCCCTGAGCTCCAAGGGCCCCCCTGCACCCCCAAGAGCTGCCCTGGACCCCGAACTGTCCCTCAGAATCCCTGAGTGCCCCTCCAAGTGCCCACCCGGCTGCTCCAAGTGTCCTCCAGAGCCTCAAGTTCTCTCTGAATTCCCTCCCCAGACCCAACACTGCCCTAAATGTGCCCCAGAAATGTCTCCAGGGACCCGAGAGAGCCCCCCCCACCTTGACCCTATGGGAGAAAAAGATGATAAAAATTGTTGAAAAAAGCCAATCACTTCTTTTTAAAAATCTTTAAAGTTTAATAGTAATAAAATGGTTATAAAAATAGTAATACAATTAGAGTAATAATAAATTGGAAAATTTGAATTAGGACAATATGAGACAATAGAAACAAAGAGTTACGGATGTCTGGGTACCTTTTTCTGGGCAGCCCAAGCCCAAAAAAACACCTGTTAACAAAGGATTAACCCTTAAAAACAGCAGCCTGTTGCATATTCATACACTTCAGACATGATGCTTAAATTCCATTCAAACACAGGATTCTGTCTGGTCATCATCAGCTTCTTCCTCTGAATCCTAACAGCGCCTTCGAGGCGGGAAGAAGTTCCTTTCTTCTGATAACAGGGTAATAAGTTCTTTTTCTCTGAAAGATTTAGGTGTCCTGTGGTTGCTATCTCACTGCAAGTCCTTTCTTAAAAAAAGTATCCTACATAGCATAGTTTGTTTTTTAACATTTTTTATAACCTGAAACTATATTTAACAAACTACCTAAGAGAATTAACACAGCATTACTTTCTACCAAAACACATACAATATTCATTTTATTCTTTGCGAAAAGCCAATCATAAAAAAAGCATTTTTCACAAAAATATTGCCAAAAGCACAGGAAATACTACCAGTTACCATAAAGAGGAAGAAAAAAATAGCCAAAAAAGATTAAATTATTAATTAATGAAGGGAATTGTGTTACTCAGAACCAATGACCAATGATTTCTTGGTCGCTGAAAATGTATTGATTTTTAATATAAAAATAAAAATTATGTAATGAAATATTGAAAAATAATAACATAAATATGAATAATAAAATTATAATTTATTAATAATAAATTTTATTCCATGGGAAAGTGCTTAAATTTTTTTATGTTTTGCAATGTCAGTCCCAGGTGGGCCATGTCAGACACGGTGAGGCTGGGGGTGAGGAGCAGCTTGTCCAAACAGGCTCAGCCTGCAAGGGGCTCATTCTTCTCCCTGCCCAGACCTCCTCAGGAGACATTCAGCATCAAGATCACCTGGGGAATGCTTCTGTCACCTCTTCTCTGAAATCAAAGATAAAAAAATATTTCCTTGACTAAAACCAGATAACATGAAGTGCACTTTGGAATCTCCCTCCTGAAGAGAACTCCAAGCTGACTCCAATCCCTGCACAAGCCCTGGAGACTCACAGACAATGGAAGGGAGACAAAGAGCTCCTGAGGGCTTTCTGTATTTTAATCAGCCCCACGGTGGCTTTGGGGCTGGCTCCAGGAGCCTCAGGCAGCGAGAGAAGGATGAAGAAGCTGCTCAAGGAGTCAGCAGCCAAACTCCAAGTGCCTTGGAGCACGGCTGGGCCCCAGGGAGGGCAGGGAGTGCCCAAGGCTGCCCAGGCAGTGCTGAGAGCAGATCCTTGAGGCCAGGAGTGCAGGGAGCCCAAGGCTCTGGGCAGGGCACTGCAATGCTGAGCAAGGCCTGGCTTGGCTGCAGGGAGCAGAAAGGCCAAGCCCTGAGCCCAGCCTGGGCCAGCAGGGCCTGTCCCTCCCGGCTGGCTCGGGGCTCTTTGTGGGCCAGGGGGATGTGAGGGGCAGCAAGGACAAACGCCATCAGCCTGCAGCCCCTGCCAGCCTCCCCAGGGAGGCCGAGGCAGAACCAAAGTGCAGCCCCTGCCAGGAAAGTTCCTCCTGTGGGGCTCCAGAGGTGCTGCCCGAGCCCAGGGCACAAAGGCCTGGGTGCCTGTGGCCCTGCCAGCCCTGCCCAGCCCTCGGCCATCTGTCCTGCAGGCTGTGCCCCCTGGGCGTGCTGCTCCTCTGCCCTGGCCGGCTGCACTCGCCCATCTCGCTGTGCCCCAGCATTTCTCACCCAGCGTTTCTGGGCCCTCCCTGGGCTCCCTGCACCCAGCGCTGCCGGCTCCTGGCACACAGAGCCCGGCCATGGCCCAGCCTCACGCTGGGACACCTCCAGCACCAACATTCTGCCCTGCCAGGGACTTTGCTTTCTCCTCAGCTTTAGGATAAACCTTCCAAGCTGCACTTGGGGGAGGCTTCCTGCAATTCCCACTGCTGAGGAAAGCTCTGTCTCCTGCTGCTCACAAACAGAGAAGGGCTGGAAGGAGATGTGCTGGTCAGAGGCTGTTTGGGGCGCAGTGACCATGAAAATATTGAGTTTCTAAATATTCTGTGAAAGGATGGGCATCAACAAATCTTCTACACTGGAGGTACAGAGAGCAGACTTTGGCCTATTGAGGATTCAGATTTGGAGAATACCAAATCAGTTACTGATTTTTTAAAGGCATTTAGCACATTAAAACAAAGGGATCGAAGAAGGATGGACACATCTGAAGAAAGAAATTTTGGAGGAGTAGCAAAAGCCTGTCCTGCTGGTCCAAAAAGTGAGCTAGCAAGGAAAATGACTGGCCTGGATGGGCATGGAGTTTCTTCCAGGAACTCACAGAAAAAAAAGTGGATGCATCATCTTTGGTCAGGGCGGGGGGGGAACTCAGGAAATGTTTAAGGATGTTGCTAGAACCTGCAAAAGGAAAATTTTAGAGATGAAAGGTTCATTAGAGCTTAACCTGGCCACTTCTGTGAAGGATAATAATGTTTTTATAAATACATTAATGGCAAAAGGAGGGACAAGTACAACCTCCATTCTTTTTTGGATATGGGGAGGAATACAGTAACTAAAGCTGAGGAATAGGCTGAGGTACTGAACCCCTTCCTTGCCTCAGTTTACAACAATAAGTCATGTTGTCCTCAGGACAAGTGTTCTCCTGAGCTATAGATGGGGACAGGGAGCAGAAGAGCCCCCCTGTAATCCAGGAGGAAGCAGCTGGGGACCTGCTGAGCCACTCAGATGCTCACAGGTGTCTCTGGGAGCAGATGGCATCCATCCCAGGGGGTTGAGGGAGCTGGTGGATGAGCTGCCCAAGCTGCTCTACATCATTTACTGTGGGGGAAACTAGCAGGATGCAGAGGTTCAGGGACATCACACCATTACCAATATGATCCAATCAAGCCAAATTTATTACCCTTAAAAAGACTATATTTATAATAATTCTCTACTGTCCCTGCATCTCTAGCTAATACATGACTGGTTATCCTAGCTGTTCATGTGTCTCAGATAGGATGCTGATTGGATCATCTAATTTTCCATGTGTCTGGTTGTGGTTTTCTGTCCCACCCAAGAATTGTCGTTTTCCTTACTTTCCCAAGCTCACTGACAAACTTGCTGAGTCCGGATGACTCTTCTTCTTGTATCTTTTTCAAGGATATACCAACCCAATTTTCTGAATATGTCCGTCATTGTTTGTGAACGTGTCCATTGTCCATTATCCCAAGCAGGCTGGATTGTGCACCGGCTGAATATGGCCATTGTCCAGCAAAAACTCCTCAATCTTCAAAAAATCCACAACATTTTCCCTGCTTTGTTTTTGCACAAGCCAGACTGATTTAAAAGCACGGTCAATTAGTTTCCGCACACAGCGTAGTAAGCAAGGCACTATAAGCAGAATTGAAAAAAGAATACAAAGTATCATAATGCCGAAGCATACTAAATCCTTGAGCCAGCCTGGTATTCACCAGGATTTTCTTGTGAATAGATTTAGAGTGTTCAGAGAGATTCATGCAACACATCCCTTCAAAATCCTCACGTCCATGTCCTTGTGCTAGCAACAAAAAATCTCTAGCAGCCCTGTCTTGTAACACAGCGTGGCGTAAGCTACCTACATCAGTGGTAAGCTCATTCAGTATTGCAGATGTAATGTTAATTTGTTTCCCTGTCCAACAAGCCAATCATTTTAATTGCATAAGGGCCTGTGATGAGGCTACTCCTGCTGTAAAAAGTGATGCCAGTTTAACCAAAGGCCTATTCCACAATTCTACATTATCCTTACAGCCTGAGCCTAATGAATGCACACTACATTTTGGATGTTGGAACTTGTGCCTGCTGTTAAGCATCTGTTGAATGCTAGGGGCAAACTGTGTCAGTTTCCCTAAATAACATGGTCCTCCTAATGCTTTCGTAGGAATTGCAGGCCAAGCTCTATCTCATCAAATGAGAAAAACTCCAGGAGGCAACATGCTTGCTGATTCTTGTTTTAGGGGCACAGACCGTGTCCAGCTGGCACAGTATGCCGTGGTATTGTAATACCACGAAGAAACAGGAGACATCCAAGTGCTATCATCTCCGGGTCTTCCTGACTTCTCCCTAATCAGCTCTTTACCCTTGAAGTTTTCAAAGAGCTAACAATAATTTCTGGGCAATGATCCCAGAATATCCAGCTCCTGTGGTTCCTGACTTGTAGTATTTAAATTCTCAGTTATTTTCACTGCCTGAGCTCCTAAAGGATTTTTAGGGATTTTTTTTTTTTGGTCATTTTTCACAGCAATTATCTGTGATTATTCCATTTTGATTAGTACACCAATTTGACCAGGCGTTACTTAAGTTGCCATAAATTTGAGCTCTGGTCCAATTTCCAAATTCTTCCATTGAGTCTAAGGGAACTTTAATCAAACAGGTACGAAATGGATCCGAAGGTGTGGCTAGTGATAAGCAAAAGGATTCTTGCCCTGTTCTGTTAGCCCATGTATCCCACATGTTAGCTTGCTGCTCTATATTGTATATTCCCTGCGTCTCCCTAATCACTGCACTAAGCAACATTGTTAATATCTGCCAGACTATTGCCATTGTTGCTGTTGTCTACAATCACGCCTGCACTTTGCCCAAAATGCTTTGGCCTGTTCCCACTCCCATTCACTAACGTGATGTATTTGTGGTATTGCATTCCTACTCCACATTCAGTAGCTATTATCTTGCTCCCTAGTACAATTTGGTTTACTAGAGCAATGAAAGCAAGTCCAAACTGCACCCACAGTAACAATCTCTGCTCATATGTTTCTATCAAAGATACATCCTGGAGAAAACTCTAAAATCCCCCCCAGTTACACCCTAAAAATTTAGCTAATGCTACTCTAGGGGTAAGAGTGTAAAGGTGGTTAGAGCATCTTGTGCATATTAGGTTAGTAGGCCTAAGCTTTTGCTTTTTCTCCTGGCTAAATTATGTTCTTGACGAACTTGTGGCCAAGTTTTTAAGTTACACTTTATACAATGAACCTTGAGCCACGGTCTGCATGCATAACCATGCAGATAACAAGCCCTTTCTATCTGATTTTCAACTTGTGATGGAAGTGAAGGTAAATGGAGGCTGTTTACATCTAACCCGTGTCTATTAAGCCTATGTGGAGTTACTAGTAATCCCTCAGCATACTCCAGCAAACTTGGTAGATATTCTGATCATTGTTCAGCTGTCAGGTGTTAAAGAAGTGGATTCAGGGCTGTCTGGAATTGGTGTTTTCGCCGACTCTCCTCATCTGGACACAGCATGGGTTGATGATGGTGGTTTTAGATAGGGCTTCACCCACTTGGTTGGGTTCCAACAAATGCCTTTATCTGTAAGTAAACACATATAACCTCTGCCTATTAGTTTTACTGTAGCTGGTCCTTCCCACACCCCTGTTTCTGGGCTTTTGAACATGACCTGAATACCGTCAGGCAATTCCTCCCTTGGATTACGTGTGAGGGCATGATGCACAAGAATAGGTGGATCTTCCCTATCTCCTCTCCTGTTGTTCTAAGGTAATTAAGCACAAAGATGCCTTCAGCTGTTTTTTCCTCAGGGGATAACCCTGTAGTTCCCCCTTTTTGTTTTTGCAGCATGCCCTTTAGTGTTTGATGAGGACACTCAATAATTGCCTGACCAGTAGGATTGTGAGGAATACCAGTGTCATGTTGTGTACCCCATAAATTACAGAAACACTTGAAGCTTAAGGAATCTTAAGGGCCATTGTCAGTCTTAGTTGCTAAGGGGACACCTAATATGGCAAAGCAATTGTACAAATGCTTCTCAACATGACGTGCTGCCTCACCTGTTAAGGGAGTAGCCCATATAACACAAGAATAGGTATCAACGCAAACATGTACAAACTTCTTCTGACCAAATTCTGCTACATGAGTTACATCCATTTGCCAAAATTGCAAGGGTTGAGTGCCCCTAGGGTTAACACCAGTGCCTAAACGAATGCCATCTTGTTGACAATCAGGACAGGATCGCACAATACCAGAAGCATTGGTAAAGGGAACACCAAATTGTTTAACTAACATTTTAGCAGATTGATGAAGAAAAGCAGGGGGAGTTTTAGCCTGCTGAAATTTATCAGGGTTTGGCATTGGCCAGACAGTGGCTGCTAACTGATCAGCTCGAGCGTTACCTTCAGACAGACCATGGAGAGCCTGATGACTTCGAACACGAGTAATAAAGTATTCCTGCCATCGTTGATTTAGGTTTTTAAGCAATTGGCTTAAAAGGAAATACAAATGCTTATTACTCACCTCCTTGAGTACTGCTCATTCACAGCGTTGGACACAGCCAACTACATAAAGCAAATCAGAAACAACGTTAAAGGCCTCATTATACCAATTTTCAAAAGCCCAAATCACAGTTTTCAATTCCAATGTTTGCAATGTATCTTTTGCCTCTCCAAAAATGACATGCTTTTTCCACACTTTGTCTCGCTGCCATGTGCAGGCAGCCTTTTTTGACCTTTTACCTGCATCTGTAAGTACTGTCTGCCCAGACACTGGACAGTCAGATCTCCAGGGTCTGTCCTCCAGACACTGATGTTCCAATAAAGATAACACCCATGTCATGGGTGTTGTGAACTTTACCGTCATATCCAGCCAAAGCTATCTGAAAAGAAACAGAATGTCTAATTGCCCATTCAAGATACCAGTTAGATAGTGGTACTACAATAGCATACAGTTCATGTCCCCGGATTTCCAATATTCTCCCTCTACCCTTCATAATCAAATGAGCAAAAATTTCCAATTGAGTGGTAATAGTTCTAGACTGTTTTACAGGTAAAAACACCCATTCCAAAATAGGATTAGCCCGAGATTTAACCCATTGACAAATTAAGGAGAAAGGATGCTTGACAAAGTTGTCATCCTACTTGCTCTGACTGATGATCATCAATTGAACTGGAACACCCTCAATCAGATGATGTGCATGTGATGTATCAACCTTTGTGGCAATGTGATCCAAGGCCCGCTGTTGTCTCTTATCCAGGGTCCGGCGTTCATCTGCCCGAGATGAAGTACCTAGTAACTGTGTTAATGGTTCAAGTTCTGCGTTAGTTATCCCACAAATAGTTCTAATCCATAGACTATCTCCAACTAACTTCTGAACATCACGTACAGTTTTAATTTCAGTGGTAATGGCGAGTTTTGGTGGTTTCACTACAGAGTGATCAATCTGCCACCCAAGATATTTCCGAGGAACAGAATGCTGCACCTTATCAGGAGATTTTTAACCCTCTCTCCTCTAGCAAAACTGTCATGGTTTTTAGAACAGAGTCTAATTGATTTCCAGCCACCAATATATCATCCATGTAGTGATAGATGATATACTCAGGAAATTGCTGCCAAACAGGTTCTAACGCCCAAGTGACATAAATTTGGCACATCACAGGGGAGTTATGCATGCCTTGGGGAAGACACGTCCATTCATACCTTTTGTAAGGTTCTGCGTTGTTGATAAAAGGAACAGAAAAAGCAAAATGTTTTGTGTCGCCTGGATGTAATGTAAGAGAATGGTGAAAAAGCAATCTTTGAGATCAATGATCAATAGATTCCATGAGTCAGGTATCATAGTAGGAGATGGACGACCAGGTTGCAAGGTGCCCATACTTAGCGTCACTGCATTAACAGCACGTAAATCAGGTAGCAACCTCAATTTCCCATTCTTTTTCAGGATGACAAAAATTGGTGTGTTCCACGGGCTGGTGGATGGTTTTATGTGCCCTTCCTCAAGCTGTTCTTGCACTAATTGTTCAACTATGGGCAGCTTTTCCTTTGACAGCCCCCCCAGTGGCTGCTGCTAAAAAGGCTGTGTAACCACGGTAGCTTTTAACTGGCTTAACAGATCCCTGCCAAGCAAACCTAGCAAAGTACCAAGGATTGGCATGACATAAGGCCTTGTAGATGCATTTACTCCATCTGGGAAAGTAAAGGTAATTACATCTTTGCTCATTTGAGTTGCCTGAGTCCCCCCAATACCTGCAATGCCTTAAATAGGGTTGATCAATGCCCAATCTTTAGGCCATATTGTGTTTGAAATGATGGTTACATCTGCTCCAGTGTCAATTATGAGTTTTTCAGTAATAGAATTACAATTAGGATGTGTCAGGGTTACCTGTTTGTCTGGTTTACCTCTTGTGATGTCCATGGCCCAATATACTTCTGGGTTGCCTGTGGAACCAAAGCTTCCTGTTCCCCACTCCTTGTCACCTGTACAGGGGGCACAAGACTTAAAAGGAACAAACTGAGCAATTTGTGAACCTTTTGGAATAGAAACAGGAGGGAAAAATGTTCTAACCATAATTTTAACAGCCCCTTGATAGTCCGCATCAATAACCCCAGGGATTATATCCAATCCCTTTTTACTGGCAGATGATCTCCCTAACAGAAAAGCACTAAGCCCACCCGCCAAGGGTCCTTTTACATTGGTGTCTATCAGGTGTACAGCAGATTCTGTGATGGTGACGTCTCCTGCTGTTTCCACGTCCACTCCAGCACTGCCACCTGTTGACAATCTGAGTGAGTAAAGTCCTCCTCCTCCTCCATGGTGGGAGGCTGAGCTATCCAGGCAGCTCTCCTTACTTGTTTTGCATGCGAGGAGAGAACGCGTTGGCAAGGCCATTTTCCTGGAACAGACATTCTTTAGTACTGTGGTTATCTTTTCTGCAGATAGAACAAAATTTTTTCATAGCTGCAAAGTGGCACTGACTCCTAACATGTCCGATTTTACCCCATCCAAAGCACTTAATGTTCTTTCCTTCTGCTTTCTTTTCCAGTTTAGAAAGCAGTGGGTTTACTGCATCCTGTACTGCAGCAGCTACAGAGGCTGCTCTTTGCCTTTCTGTAATTCTAGCCATAAGTTCCAGCATTTCTGTAACATCAGCTCCCTTCTTTAGTGCACCCAAAATCTGCCAAATTTTATCATTAACATTGTCAAAAGCCAGCATATTTACAATTTCACCTTTGTCTCTGAATCCAAATCAGGATGATCATAAATAGCTTCATGCAATCTGTCTACAAATTTATCAAGGACCTCATTCTCTCTTCAGCAAGTTTATGTAAAAGACTTGGTGTGTAACCCATCTGGAAGTGCAAGAATAGCATTATAGGCTAGTTGTTGGCTCATCTGTAAAACTTCATCAATGCTCCTAGCCTGGGCAGAGGCAGTAGCCCAGGGCCCTTTACCGAGTAAATGTTGTGCTGTTAGACCACAGAGAAGATCAACCTGCGCCCAAGGTTTTGCTGCTTCCTGGGCACACTTTTCCTCCCAGCTTTAATGGAACATCACCTGCTGGTGGGGTGGCATTATAAGTCTTATTAGGGTATGCACATCAGCCGGAATTATTGTGTTAGATGTAAAAACATAGTGCAGCAGTGACTGTGCAAGTTGGGACTTTAAACCAAATAGTAAAATTGCACCTCTTAACCTCTCTAAAATCTTCCAATCAAAAGGCTTCTAAACTCTACCTGCAGCATTAGTTACTACAGGAAAAGCCTGTATATCATTTGTAAGAAAAGTCTCTTCTACAATCGCTTCAGTAATAACTCCCTTCCACTTTTGTTTCTGAGCTGCTTCTATTTCAGGGTCACATTCCAATTCTAATTCCACATTCTTTACAGCATGAGAGGGAGGATTTCATCTGACCGGCTCAGATGCTTGCTCAGAGACAAAATGAGAGGGAGGTAACTGCTTTCCTGATTGCCTGTCCGAACCCAAAATCATCGATAGATCAATTTTTTCCAAAGAATAGTCTCTTTTGGAGACAACTGAATCCTTTTGTTGAATTACCAATTTTTGCTAATTGTCCACTAAAGATTTTAAATTGTCTTCAATAGAAGCATTATTCATACTAACATCTCCTTCCTTATCCTTTACAGCACATTTAGTCTCTAAGTTACTGTTATCAGCAATTTTTTCACTATGAGTACAACTGTCCTTTGTTCTGCAGACTAACAAGCCCAAAGAGGTTTTTTCACTGTGAGTGCTAGTGTCCTTTGGCCTGCAGACTAACACCTCTGAAGAGGCAGCAGCTTCCTCTTTCTCACTAGGAGCTGGAGGAGCAGTTGGTGTAATGCTCGATTCTGAGCTGAGGGGTTGCGGGCTGTGTGAGGGAATATCTGAGGTTGTAGAAAACAATTGCTAAACTGAAGTTACTGGAAATGCCTGAGGCTTATCTGACTCAGAGGCAAGGGCAGCACAAGCTCCAGCAGCAGCTTTCCTCTCTGCCTTTAAGGCCTGTAAAACTTCCATGATGGTTTTCCACTAAGTAGCATACTTAGATGCCTCTTTTGCCTCATTCCCCCCGGATGCAATGCAGTCCCACAACCTTTGCCCCACAGCTTCCCATGCCAAAATCTCAAAAGCAGCCTGTGCTCCTGCTATGAGATTATGTTCCCAAGCCCAGTGTAACAGTCCCTTCAAATTGCAAGCATCATACTTATGTTCTCTCTTAGAGAGGATATGTTGGAGGAGTTTCTGAACACCTTCGCTTTCATGTTCAGACCCCATCTCCTCCCTGGCTGCTCACCTTGATCAGGGCGAGATTCAAGTCGTCTACGACTGGAGCTCCAGTAACCTTTTCCTCTCACCGGGGCAGTGAGGATACTTTCGACCGGCTTCTCCGCTCCTCGAAGGCTGGCTCCGATCCTCTGCACAGCAGCCAAATTGCCGTCCTCAAGTCCCTCTCAGGGTTGCCTGCGTTCTCCACCAGAAATGCGTGGTGCAGAGGCTCAGGGACATCACACCATAACCAATATGATCCAGTGAAGCCAAATTTGTTATCCCTAAAAAGACTATATTTATAATAATTCCCTACTGTCCACGTGTCTCTAGCTAATACATGATTGGTTATCCTAACTGTTCATGCGTCTAAGATAGGATGCGGACTGGATCATCTAATTTTCCATGTGTCTGGCTGTGGTTTTCCGTCCCACCCATGAACTTTCTTCTTTCTTACTTTCCCAAGCTCACTGACAAACTTGCTGAGTCCTGATTACTCTTCTTCTTGTATTTTTTCAAGGATATACTGACCCCATTTTCTGAATATGCCCATTATTGTTTGTGAACGTGTCCATTGTCCATTATCCCAAGCAGGCTGGATTGTGCATGTCTTGGTTTAGAAAGACAGGTGCCTGTTAAAGGAGACAGGGGCCTCCCCTGAAATGGAGAATGCAAACCCTCCCCACCCCTCTGAACTGGTATGAATAAGGGGCTCTCAGGCAAAAAATATGGGAGCAGGAAATAACAGTTCTTTAATAGGGAAAGGGAAAAAAACAATATAAAAGAAAAAAAATAAAAATACAACAATGCAATACACCAGAACAACACTGTCAGAGTCAGAACACAACCTGACACCCTGTGGGTCAGGGTGTTGGTAGCAGTCCAGTTGGAAAAGGGGCTGCAGTCCTCCTGGAGTGTCAGGCGTGGTTCTGTTGGAGCAGGGGAGTCCTGTAGGAAAGGGGTGTCTTCTTCCTCCGCAGATCCGTGGAAGTAGAAGCATCTGCTGTTCCTCTGGGTAGTCCAGTGGAGCAAAGGCTGTCTTGGTGTCAGAACCTTGCAGGTTATACCTGCATGGCACTGCTTGGCTCCTCCCTCTGGGCGGAGCATCTCACAATGGGTTGCTATAGTTCTTATCAGTCATGTGGTGACATTCAATAGCCCCTTATCAGCAGATGCCCCTTGTTGATTATGATCACTCAGGAAGAGAGATAAGGAGCAATGCCTGCTTGACACCAGACAACTGCCATACAGATGGCAATAGAATACATCTTGCCTTGCAATCTGGAACAGTGCATCGGCTGAATATGGCCATTGTCCTGCAAAAATTCCTTTATCTGCAAAAAATCCTCGACACCTCTGCACACAGCCCAGGGAAGGTGCCCTGGCCACCTGCATAGAGCCACAGACAAGTGTCAGACACAGTTACAGAGCTTTGCCCAGAGCTGACAGGGGGAATTAATTTAAGGGAAAAAAAAGAAACCCAACAGAAAACCCCCAAAAACCCAACAAAACCCAAAGAAAACCAAATTAAAAACAAACAAAAAAAACCCCAAAAACCACCACCCAACAAAAACAAATAAAAACAACAACAAAAACAAACAAAACCAAAAAATGAACAAAAAACCAAACATACCAAACCAAGCAATAAAAACACAAAACAAGAAAAAGAGAACTCCCCCACAGCAGAGATGATCCATCCTTCAGTTGTAACACCTGCACTCACACAAGACCTGGGGCTGCAAAAAAATTAGAATTCATTGTGCACATATGCAGGGAAAGCAGGTTTAGGTCAGGCTTTCAGCAGAACTGTTCTCAGCTGAGCCAAAAAGGCCCCTTTGGCAGCTGCAGGGCCATTGGAAATGCAGAGCCTCAGCCCACAGGGCAGAAAAGGGCTCTGAGTTCCTCTCCCCTGACACTAAACCCTGTTCCCAGGCTGTTTCACACTCAGGATTCTGCTGGAGGACGGCACAAAGCTGAGAGTGGGCTCTGGCTTCTCCATGTTTTGGGTCCTAAAGCTGCCTGGGACAAGAAATTTCGGGTCAGCTCCTCTGGCACAATCCCTGCTGGCCTGGGGAAGGGCTTTGCTGCCGAGGCTTTGCTGCAGGCAAGGAAAGCTCCTGGCTCAGGGTCACCTTTGCTGCTCAGCCAGAACCCCGAGTGCCACAGCACCAGCCGAGAATGGCAGCGGCACCACGGGCTGGCACACGAGGGGGAGATTTCCCCCTCGAGAGAGGCTCATATCCCTTTCTGCATTCAGGCAGCTGCAGATCCCTCAGCTTTGGCTGCACAGCAGCTGGCAATGCAAGTCCAGGAGCTCTGTCCATGGCCAGCCCCAGCAGGTGACAGCAAGGACAGGGCCCTGGCAGCATCGGGACATTTGCAGGGAGCGCCTTCAGCAAGCGCTGGGGGCTGGGACTGTGTGCAGAAAACGCCCTGGGAGTCTCTGCAGCGAGGGAAAGGGAACAAAGTTTCAGTTGTGGCCTCGCTAGGGAGCACCAAAATCGATTGTTTTCCATTGCCGGCTGTTCCAGGAGCCCCAGAGGAGAGCCCGGGGGGCACAGGAATGGAGAGCGGGACTGTGCAGGAGCCGGGAGCAGCGAGAGAGGCCGGGCTGAAGGTGCGGGGCGGGCACGGGCTGGGAGGGGGCCCAGCCCGGGGGTCCCGCAGAGCCTCCCTGCTCCAGAGCCGCAGCTGCGAGAGCGGGGCAGCTGCCGGGATCGGAGTGCCAGGGACGGGCCGCAGGTGGGGGCTCCAAGGGGCTCGGCCGGAGCAGCTTTTTGTCCCGGGGCACCGGGGGCATTGCCGCGGGGTTGGGGTGCCTGGGAAGGCGCAGCAGGACAGGGTGGCAGTGGTTGGTTTGTGGATTTGTTGTTGGATGTTTTGCTGGCGGCCCCGGCCGGGCTGTGGGAGCCGGGAGCGGCCGGGCGGGCCCGGAGCCGCCCCTCGGGCCGGGAGCCCCGGGCAGAGCTCTGTGCTTGGGGCCGAGGCCCGGGCGGCCCGGGCAGCGCTCGGCGGCCCGTGGGCCCCCGGCGCAGGCGGGTCCGTGTGGCCGGGCCGGCCCAGCCGTGTCCGCAGCGGGCTCCGAGGGGAGCGGCCCGGCCCGGCCGTGGCCGTGCGGGGCCTGCCGGGGCTCGGGGGGCCGGGCCGGGCAAAGGCTGAGCGAGAGCGGGGTAAGCGCTGGCACAGAGGCCCCGGGCTCGCCGTGCCCCCCTGGCCACGCAGCCGGGCTCGGGGGCCGCCTCGCTCGGAGCCAGCCCCGGCTGCGGGGGTCCCCAGGGCTCCCTGGGCAGGGGGCGGCGGGGGCTGCCGGAGCTCTGTGCCCGGGGCTGGGCGCGGCTGCCGGGGCAGCGGAGGATGCAGGGTCCCCCCGCGCTGGGGCTGCCTCTGCCCGGCCCAGGAGCTGCACTGTCAGCCCAGAGCCACGTGGGGATCGCCCGGCACCGGCAGGGCTGGCAGGGAAACCGGCAATGGGGGAGCAGAAACGGGAAATACGAGAGCTCCAGAAGCCTGGACATGTTGGGAGCATGGACAAGGAGAACGCATGGATACCCCAGGACCCTGAAACAGGGACTGCGGACAGTGCTGACCCCTGGAACGCCTGGGGTGCCAAAGTGGTGAGCCCAGAGAAGGGGAACCTGCGGGATTGCCAGGAGCCCCGGCAGTCCAGAGAGGAGAACACCAATACAAACTTGACTTGGAGAAACCCAGACAGGGGTGTCTCCAGGAGCCCAAAGTGGAGAGACCAGAGAGGGGTGTTATAAATAAGAAGCTTGACTAGGCCAATATTCAAGCAACAATCAATTTATTAATTAATTATGGTAAAGTATGAGCAAAACAGCGCTGGGTACAGTGGAGGCAGTTTTCCCTCCGACTGCACACCAATATTTGGGCTTACAGGTATTTTTAGGGGTACTCAGAAGCTTTCTCAGCAGTTTCTATTTCTATTTGTTTTCATCACAATTCTATACACTATTGTGATCTAGTTTTTCTCAGGATGTGTCCCAAAAAAAGAAGATCCCCAGACGGTGGTGGTAGTCTCTGAGGTGTTGGTCCAGTTTTCGCAAGAAAAAATGACAAATCCCATCTGGTGAAGTCCAGCTCCCCAGATGTGGGTCCCCCTTGTTATTACAAGGACTATCAATGATGTGCAGCTTCCCTTGGAGTTGTAAATTCTTCAGAGGATGTCCCTCTTCCTTTCTCAAGCTGTTTTTCTCAGTTTTGTTAAGGAGTGATATAAGCACATTTCCTTTCTATACATTCCAAAGCTATAGTTTCAAGGATACAATCAATATTCCAAAATTATACCTAAAAAGGTTACCACTGCAGCACTCTTTGAGGCCTGACTACAAGCAAAGAGCAACATCCTGAATGCTGTAATTCCAATGCTCCTAAATTAATCCAGGTTAATTGCAAACAAAGGCTAGGTTCAGAGGCCTTTTTCCATGCTTTACTTTCCTCAGTTAATATTAGAATTTGCAGTCGTCCCATGGTTGGTATCCACACATATTGCAATCACAAATACACACATTTCTTTCTGTGCCAGACACGAAACACAGCTTTGTATTTCACAGTGGTAAACTCAGGCTTGGGTGTTTTTTCTGCATCTTGGTCATTTGTGTATTTTGGGGGCTGAAACTTGGTGTTTTGGAGGTTTATATGGGTGGCAGATTCCCGGTGACTCCTAGAGATGGACTTGGGCAGTAGGAACCCGCTAAGCCAATGTGCTCATACAGTGTATTTTTCCCCAGAGCAGGATTTCTCTTTCCCAAACCTTGGCTGGATGGAGAAGGAGGCTGCAAGGAAGAGGAAGATGTCCCGGGACACCGAGGCAGGTGAGGAGGAAGTCACTGCCCCTTTGCCCCTCTCTCCTGCTCCATCTCCCAGCCCAGCATGGCCCCTGGCTGCAGGACAATCCTGCTGCCAATGCCGTCCTGCCGGGGACACACTGGGAGGATCTCCTTCCCTGTGGCATGGAGTCAAAGCCATCCTCTCCTTGTCCTTCCTCCCCAGACTAGGAGCTGAGGATGGAGACCAGGCAGGACAAATCCCCATGGTATAATCTCATGGAAGAGGCTGTTTTGAGCAACTCAACAGCACAGGAATGGAACAGGGAGGAAAATCCCCAGAGATCCCACAGGAGGAGGGGCTGCAAACCCAGCCCAGGGTGCCCTGAGGAGCAGGGCAGGAAAGATCCACCCTGTGCCAGGAAGGTGGACAGAGATTCAGGCAGAGCTCAGAGCTGGTGATCTGTGGAGCAGCTTCAAGCTGGGGAGAAGCCCTGCAAGTACTTGGAGAGTGGGAAGAGCTTCAGGCAGAGCAACAGCCTGATCTGCCACCAGATGATCCACTTTGGAATGGCCTAGGAGTGTGGTAAGGGCTTCAGCTGCAGCTGCACCCTCGTCATCCACCAAATGATCCACACTGGGGAGAGGCCCTACGAGTGTCCTGAGTGTCAGAAGAGGTTTCAGACCAGCTCCACTCTCCTCCTGCACCAGCAGATTCACAGGGAGGAGAGACCCTCCTGCTGCCCCAGCTGCAGGAATGGCTTCAAGCACAACTCCACCCTTGTCATCCACCAGGGCATCCACACTGGAGAAAGGCCCTGGGAGTGTCCCCAGTGTGGGAAGAGCTTCTCAGACAGCTCTAACTTCAGTAATCACCAACGGAGGCAGCGGTAAGGGAAGCCCTGCAAGTGCCCCAGCTGCAGGAAGAGCTTCATGCACTGCTCCAACTCCATCCTCCACTGGAGGACCCATGTTGGTCAGAGCCCTTGAGACCCACGTTCCCAGTGATCTGAGTTGGGAAGACACTTGGCTAGTTATCCTTTTGTTTTGGCCCTAATTTTCTTTTGAGTTATCGTCATCCCTTAAAACAGACAAAACTGGGGGAAAACTCAACAAATTCATTGAGGGCATCTAAAGCCTCACTTTTTCCTAGTGTTTCAGGGGAATCTGGGATTCAGGGAGAAACCTGGGGAGTTTGGGGATATATGATGTAGTTGTCTCCCTTTGTTGGCACTGAAAGAGATGAGAGGGTTCAATGCCACTGAAAACTACTCAATCCCAGCCCAAAATTCCTCAATTCCACAGCTCCTGAGGATGGAATGGGGTTGGAAGGGGATTGGGTGAAGTGTGCTGCAAATCAGGAGGGGTGAGATGGGCATGGGGTGGGGCAGGATGGGTGGGATGGGGTTGGGGTGGTGTGAAATGGAGGAAATAGGTCTTGGGAAGGGGGTCTTGATGTCCAGCAGGGGTGGGATGGGTTGGGGTTGGGACTGGGGAGGTGGGGTGGGGTCTGGAACGAGACAGCCGAAGTTTGGGGATGATGAAGGGAGGGGGAGCCCGTTACTGAATGAGTTTTTGAATATGAAAATGATGACATGTCCCACAGCCCCGGAGCTCAGAGCAGCTGAGATGGTGCTGGATCCAAGGCCAACTGTGGATCTCTCCCTCTCACTCTTCTGATTGCCTCTTCTCAAAATCCACACCTTCTCTGGGCAAACTGTTCCATGACAGTCTTTTTTCTGAATCCCTACCTAAACCTACTCTCTTTCCATTTGGATCCATTCTCCCTTGTCCTGTCCCTGCCTGCCCTTGTACAAAGTCCCTGTCCTGCTTTCTTGTAGGTTGCCCTCAGGTACTGGAAGGCCACAGTTGAATCAAGGCTCGGTCTCTTTCCCATGCTGAAGAAGCCGAGCTGTGTCAGCCATTCCTTGCAGGAGAGGAGCTGCAGCCCTCACATCATCTCAGTGTCCCTCCTGGGCCCTGGTGCTGCGTGTCCACGTCCTTGCCGTCCGTGCTGAGGAGCCCGGCAGAGCCGGAGGCAGCACTGCAGGTGCAGGCTCAGCAGTGGGGAGGAGACACGGCCCTGGCAGCAGCTCCAGGAGCAGCGATTGGCGATGGGCTGCCCGCACTGCAGAGAGCCGGGGCCCTTGTGCCTGCCCTTGTGCCCAGGGCACCTTTCCCCGCCGCTCGCCCGCCCGCCTGGGGAAAATGCCCCCTGTGCCGCCCCTCAGTGCCGCCCCTCGCCGCTGCCCCAGGGGCTCCCCGGCCCCAGCTGGAGAGCCCCAGACCTCAGCCTCACCCTGCTCAGCCCAAGGCCCTGGAAAAGCAGATTAAAGCACCCACCCAGAAAGTGCCCTAGGATTCCAAGGTCAGTCTTTTCTCTACAGTATGGGTTTGGTATCAGAGCCTGCATGGGATTATAAAATCTTTAGGAGAAAAGAGCATGAACAAGTTGTGCTTTGGCAGTACATCAAGGCTTTGAGGGAGAGGGTTTGTTTACTCACTCACAGGGATGCACAGAAAGTTTTGAAATGGTAACAGTAATCCAAACCCATTAGAAATTGGAAAGACAACCTGAGGGACTGGCAGCTAGCGCCTCAGAAACAGGTGGCTTTTGCTTCAGTCTTCTACCTGAGAGCTTCCTGGGCAGGGGCAGTTCTTCCAATTGCATCAGCATGGCCATGGCTGGAAAGGGCAGTGAGCAGACGGATTTAGCTTCTCCTGCCAGCCCCTGAAATGCCAGGTTTCATTTGCGTGTACTGAGGATTCCGTTTCAGACTCTGAACTGGCGCAGCTGCTCCTTGGTGCTGCTCGTACGCACGTACAGTGGTGCTGCAGCAGCTGTCCCGCACACAGGGAGGGCTCTGGAGCCTCCCCAGGGCCACCAAGGAGCAGGAGGGAACGTGCCTGGGATCTGCCTCTCTGTGCCGAGCGCTGGCGACTGGAGTCACCCGACCTTGTTCTAAGGCTGGGACCAAGTTCCTGTCACTGTCTGCTCTGAGAGCGTTCCCAAATTCAAACCCAGACACTTCTGCTAGGCAGAAGCACGGGTTCAAACATGGATTTTACCAGAAAAGGAAAGACCCCTGAAGGAAAAGGTGAAGATAGAAAGATGCTGAAAGGCTGAAGCCAAATGGAAAATAACCCCCCCAGATTTCAGAGAAAACTGGTCCATGGTGGTCAGTGCTGGCTCTGTGTCAGAGTAGGTGGCTGACAGCTACAGGTGATCCCACAAGGACACCCATGGCATCACAACATTCTATCATTAGTTTACTCTGCTTTCTCCCTTTTGACAGTAGCCAGATCACTCATACTGTCAGCCAGGACAGGGACTGTGGCCACAGCTGACTGCAGATTAGACCTGGTCATGAGATGCAAGTCCTGTTGCTTTCTTTGCCATCAATGTTGGGTCTCACTACAGATAAATTTCCCATTCTTCCTTTGCTTTCTGATCGGGTCTGACCCTGAGGATGGTATTATAATGCTACAGACATACCAATAAGGCCTGCCTGCTTCCTGAGAGGTCTTTGTGGTTTCCAGAAATAACAAACAGCTGTGTGGCTTTTTCCAGTGGATTCACAGGCCAGCCTCAAGAGGGAATCTTTTTGTCCCCTCTGGTCATTAGAGCCTTCCACCTTTCAGCCTTGCTAACTCAATCCTACTCAGAGGAATTAAATGCAGGCTAGTTCCATGACAAATAAAAACAAATAATTTTTTTTTAATAATTAAAAATTATTCCCCTTGAGTGCCACACCCAATATATGTGTTAATGATAAAGCGGGAGTTCACCTAATCCCTTCTTTCCTTGTGAGCACGGCTCAGCCTCACACAGAGGTGAGGTGGGAGCTGGGCAAATCTCTGGTGGGAGGAAGGGTCTTGTGGCAGCCCACAGAGCCTGTGCACATTGCCAGGGAACAGCTGTGCCCTGCATGTGCCCCCTGCAATGAGCTGTGCTGCTGCCAGTGCCCCGTGGAGCTGTGGGGCTGCTGAGCTGTGGGGCAGGGAGAGGAGCAGGAGGGTGCATGTGCAGCTGAGCCATTCCTGGAGAGCACAGGGCTCTGGGCTCCCTGCTGTCCCAGGGCAGCCCAGAGGCCAGGCTGTTCCTGTGGTAACTCTGTGGAAGTGGCTCAGGGTTTTGCCCTGGCCCGCCTCCAGGTGTCTGCCAGCAGGAACATGTTTCCCTGTGCAGCTCTTTAGAAGTTTGCAGGAAATGTATCCCATGAAAAATGGAGTTTCAGATGCTTTAGGTTTGCATGGTGGCCTCTGTTAAACTTTGTGTCTCCACTTTGCAGGCCTGACTGGCTACCCTCTTGCCAAGAGGTTTTCCCTGGCAAGTCCCTCCACGCTCCTTCCCTCCAAGCCGTTGCCTCCCATCCCGAAGAGCTCTCCTTCTACCAAGCCAAGCCCAACATGCAGCGGAGAGCAGGAGAATGGGAAAAATGGCAGCGGCTACTGTGAGGAGAGTAGAAAAAACCAGGAGCTGGGTTCAGAGGGGAAAGGATGTAAGGTAAGGAGACCAAGCTAAGTCCAGCATTGTAAATGTTCAGTTTATGTGCTCTTGGCAGAGCTCTGAGACCTTTTCCATGATAGGAACTGACTTTGTCACTGAAGTTTGAACAGGTCCTGATCTGGATCTTTAGCTGGGCCAGAAATGACGGGATATGAAGGAAGGGTGTGCATCTGCCCCTGCTGCCTCCAGCCCCATTCCTGGCCATGGCATGAGGGCCCTGGAGGAACTTGGGCAGGCAGAGACCTTGCAGAGAGCAGCAGGGCAGGGAGCTCTGCTGAACTTCCTAAATGCCAGTGAGCCTGAGATGATGGATGTGTGGGAGCTGGAGAGCAGCCAGCATCCTGAGAGCTGAGCAGCCTCTGGGCTCAAAGGCTGCTGGGGAACTGTAGGAGGGAAAGGCAGCAGCAGAAGAAATGAGGGGCTTGAGAAAAGCAGGTTTGACATCCTGCAGAATGGCTTTGTGGGGACGTGGCTGGAGATCTGCACTGGCAGTTAGGCACCTTAGGGGCAGGGAGAGAATAGTGATCTAAAGGCACTGCCATGCCATCCAAAAGTCCAGTGGAGGCAGTGGCACCTCAGAACATCTTGATGTCAAACATGTGAATGCCAGCTGGGAATGTAGCTAGTCTTGGAAAAAACTGAGCACAAGGGCAGAGGTGGCAAATGTGTGACATGTGCTGTCCCTCTCCACTTCCCTTTCCTAGGTCACCTTTCCTGTCCTAGGCCGAGCTGCTCCATAAGTTTGACTATTCCTGCCATGTCCCATCTAAATGTCTTGAGGTATGAATCGGGGCAAGGCTTGATGCTTGATCTGAGCTCTGTTCTACTCTTTCCAGACTTCCTTGCTCAATTCCAGTGGTGGGGATATGAAGAAGGGGTCACTGGGACCACCTTTGATCCCCCCATACGCAGGGCAGTGAGTCCCCCTCTTGGCAGTGCTGCAGGGTCTCTGCAAAGCTCTCCACAGCTGGAATTCCAGGAGTCCCAGGAGATGAGGTAAGCCAAGGTGTCTGCTGCTGCAGTGTGCTGTTCACCTCTCTCTTCCCATCTCGTGTGGTTATTTTGCCCAGTCAGGGGTCCCATGTATTTAGGCAAACCTTTGTGCCTTCACCATTTTGGCCATCTATGATGATCCAGCATAAAGTCAAAGCCAAAACCAATGTCCCAAGAGAAGAGGTCGTGGTGGGGAAGAAGAGGCAGGGCTTCAAAGCACCTCAAGATAGGGCCTCTGCTGGACATGGCTATTGTTTGACACAGAGCTTGGCCAGCTCTCTGTGACTTCAGCAAGTGAAAGCTTAAGGGTAATGAATCAGCTCTGCATCCTGGGTTGGGTTTATGTGTTGCATTTCCTCCTTCATCAGAGTGACCATGCTAAGAAGGTTTGCCTCCTTTCGTGGTACACCCATTCCCTCCCTTCTCTTTCTATGTCCTCATATGTTCTTTTGTCCTCCATTTTCTCCAGGCTAACATCCAGCAACAGAGGCAAGGAGAAGAACTCTGAACATGCAGGTAGGTACAGGGCATGTCTGTCCTAAAATGACCATTGTAGTCTTGACTCAGAGGTGACATTTGAAAACCTTTGTTACAATCCATTATTTTAAAAATTTCTTTAAATTCCCTTCAGTTCTTTGATGGGCTCAGTGGACTCTCTGAGAGCCCAGTCAGTGGGACTGTGCTGCAGTGGTGCAGTGAAAATTCCTCCAGTGTGAAGTGTTGAGTGGTAGGAACTGGAGTGGTACCTTGGGGCCCTGGAAATGCAGTGCAGGCCAAGGAAACATTCCTCTCCATTCTGCACATTCTTTTTATCTCCCTGCAGCCTTTCTAGTGTCACATTTAGTAGGGAAAAAGAAGGCATTTAGCATGAAATGAGAAATATTCCCATTCCTCCCTCCTGCTTTTGAAGCAGAAAACCTTTCCTTGGGGCAGTTTCTGAGCCGAACCCTTTGAGATCTGAAGGAGATTGATGGACATTGCCTGGTTTTGTATTGGCAGAAATAGGGAAACCTCCTCTGACAGAATGTCCTTATCAATTTCCCAGTTAGGGAGAAAGAGCCTTCCCAATGGATGCATCCTGTGCAGGGTCTGAGTTTGTCATCCTGTGACAGCACAAAGCCAAAGCCACCTGTGGCAGGTTCACGGTGACAAATCTCTTGCCCGGCTCTCTCTGCTTCTGTCAGTGCTGCAGGCTGAGGCTGGGGGAGGAGGTGCCTTCTGCCTTGTCCTCCCTCCCTGCCTTGCCTGATCCCTGACAAGTGGAATTGTGCCAGACAAAATGCAGTCTCTGGTGCATCTGGGTCAGCCAATGCTTTCAAGTTGAAAGCCTCAATGACACTTCTGTTGTTCCTTTGCCATCTCTGGGTGTGTAATGATAGGAGAGATGAGATTTGAAGAAATATTTCTGCTGATGCAGAGAAAGGGATCAGATCCTCTGGTTCCTTTGCTCAGGGTTAGTTCTGCCAAATCCTGGGTACAGCCCCTTTGGGATGACTCCTTCATTGCTGATGTGCAGGTGGAATGCCTAATGCAGCTAGGGAGAAGTATTGCTCAGTAAGTGAGGTGACTTTTTTTCTGGACTAATTCTGGACTAGAAATTACCTAGCTCATTATTCCTTAGCTGTCTCTCTTTTATTACTTCCCAAGCATTCTACAGGGTGAAGGAATCTAGTTTTAAGATAGGTGTTTCTCTCAAACTGCTTGGCTGCCATATGAATTTATCCTCTGTGAAGCCATGTAAAGAATTAGTTCTCTTAGTTCTAACAGCTCTGTCGGACAGTATTTCAGAATGAGCTCCATTATTCTTCTTGCAATTAGAAAATCAGCCTTTGGTCTAGCCCAAAAGTGGCCCAGTCTCATACAGTTGAGAAGGAAAATCCTTGGCGAAAACCAATTTTCTAGTGTCAAGAACACAGTTCATGTTTGGGTAATACTCCTGCAACGCTAAGCTCTTCTTTGAATGTCCTCTAAAATATTCCAACTTAGAGAAGAAAATGTTGATCTAAATGCATCCAGGTATTAGAACCTGGGACTTCTAGGAACCAAAAGATGATGTTTACTACAATCAGTAAGAATAAGGGCAGATAAGAATCTCTGTCAAGAGCAATCTCCATCTCTGCCCTTCTCTATCAGACACAGAGGCTCTCCAGCATCCAGGGGCTGAGGCCTTCATCATGCAGCAGGTTTCAGTCTTCTGGCCAACAGAGTCATGTCATGTCTGCTGCCAGTAGCCCATCCCTTGGGAGAGGGTCTAGGCATTGTACCTTGCTGCTCTCAATCACAATCTCTGTGTCTTGAGAGCTCTGCAATCTGGAACCAGTCTTGCCTGTTGCCCAGCATTGTGTTTTTGGGGGCTTGAAGTCTGCCAGAGATTTACACAAACCTTTGCTTCCATTGCCAGGCCTCCCACTGAGCCAGGCCAAGGAGATGGATCATCCCACCAGTCCTGGTCTTACAAGTGACAAAGAGCTGAGGGACAGCTTTGGAAAGGTGAGGGATAAGGACAGGGATGAGCAGACTTCCTTTCCAGTGGCTGTTTAGTGCTGGGCCCAAAATGTCACTGAAAATCATCATCTTCCACTATTGGGGGATGGAGATTCCCTTGAGAATATATTGGACAGCTACAGAGCAATTGCTTGGCTATTTCCAGTGGTGCCAAGGTCTCTGGTTTGGAGATGGTGCTAAGGTCATGCCAGAAGCATTCTTTATGTGCAAAGGCTGTTTTAGAGAAGTTCTGAATGACAGAGCAAGCTGCACCTCAGTGAACGTGGGCAAAGTGCATCCTCGGAAGCAGAGAAGCAAAGATTGTAAATGTTGGGTGTAAGGAAGGCTGCAAAAGAAAATGGGAGAGTTTTATTTTTCCTGGTTACCTTTGTGGCTGTATTTCACAGCCCTCTCATTCTTAAGTTTTCTGCTCATTACCATCAGTGTTTCTGCTACTTGTTTTCACATGACTCCTCCTTTTGGTGTCATGGTGTCAGAGACCAAGTCCTTCCGAGTCCTTCAGAGCTGAGTCCTTCAGAAGCCAGGAAGTGAGAAACTGCTGCAATTCGTGGCCATGAGTGTTAAGCAACAGCTCATTCCCCCTCCTTGCTGGGTATTGCACATGGTTTTTACTCTCCTGCCATGGCCTGTAGGAACTGAACTGCCTGCTCACTGGCCATGCCAGCTCTTCCTCTGTCTTGGAGCACTCCTATGACTTTCATGCTTCAAGCAGGGCTTCCTGACATAGGTTGCAGTTGCAGCAGTGGAAGGTTGTGGCACTGAAGTGTTCCACCTCCCTGTGTGTAATTGCCAGGGTGAGGATGGGAGACATTCCTCTGAAACCATTGGAATGTGGATGGAGCTGCATTGAAGCCTATGGCACTCTGTGGACTCTGTGCTCCTGATGAGATGTTGTGTGTGGTTTGTGTGTCTGTGCTTACAGTCTGTGATGTATTTCCATTGCACCTAGATCCATGCTGCATTGTGCATGTTGGCCCAAAAGAACTTAGGGCAGAAGGAGGCAGAGCTTTTGGAGAGAGAGATGAAGAGAAGGAGACAAAGGAAAACATCCTTGCAAGTTATTCCTGAGACAGTGGAGCCTGGGGATGCAGCTGAAGCAAGTAAGTGGTGGCTACACTTGTGGTGGTCCTTTTTGAGCACTTGCTTGCCCTTTGCACAGTGTTGCAATCAGACTGGAGAGCTGTTCAGTGGAAGGTTGTTTGGGATTTAATTCTGTTTCCCAAAGAAAAATACAGAGGCATGAAGTGTCTTGCCCATTGCCTCAGTGAGTCAGTAACAGAATATCAGCTTCCCCCCTTCACCTCTAAAGTGTTTCAGAGTAGAAAATTCTGTCTTGCAAAGTACACTGGAGCTTCAGACTCTCTCCTGGAGAGCAGCCTCCAGGGAAGGGGAGTCCAAAGGAATGCTTTTCAACCAGGGTGCAACCTGGAAGAAACAAACTTCAGCTCCTTCTAATGAAAACACCAGAGATCCTTCTCCTGCCACTCCCTGCTGAGGAGCTGGCAGTGTAGAGCTGTGCTGAAGCCCCAGGCAGGGCTTCTGTTGTAGCCCCAGGAGCAAGCAGCGTTCCCACTGGATCCCGGCTGAGGGGCTCTGCCTGCAGGGCTGTGAGCGCTGCCCGAGGGCGGCAGCGGGGCCCTGAGGAGGCAGCACTCAGCCCGAGGGCATCACACAAGGTTATCTGCACTTTCCTTTGGGAACTGCCCCTGCCAGCCTCTGGAACAGGAAAACAAAAGCAAAGCAATTCTGGGTTTCCTTGTTTCTTAGGGGAAGCACCACTGCAATGTGGGTTTAAGCTAGAAGAGGGTAAATTTAGATTAGATATAAGTGATTTTTTTGTTTACAATGAAGGGGAGGAAAAGCTGGCAGGATTTGCCCAGAGAAGCTGTTGTTGGTCCATCCTTGAAGGTGTTCAAGGCCAGTTTACATGGGGCTCTGAGGAACCTGATCAGGAGGAAGATGTCCCTGCTGAGAGGGGTTGGACTAGATGGTGCTTAAAGGTGCCTTCCAACCCAAACTCTTCTAGGATTCTGTGATTCTGTGCTCATTGTCCCATGTTAGTGTTATACTTGCTATAAAGTGGTATACCATTGTTATACTTGAAGTTCTTTGGGATAACAAAGAGATGTTCCCCAGCTCTGGCAAGTTTTCTGGCCCTTTCCATCATCACCCTGTCCAGCACTCTCCACTTACAAGCTCCTCTTTGGTCCCTGCAGTCTTTAGCCTAGCACCTGTCGATGGCACAGCTTCTAGAGAGCACAGAAAACACCCTGGTAGTGCCTTGAAGAAGAAGGTCTTCAGGAAGCAGGACAACATGCCCTTACTGCCCAATACAGACATCATCCACGGGGATGGCAGCTTCCCACGCAGCTCCTCAGGTAAGCCAGCTCTGGGGCAGCTTTTTCCCACGGGTTTTTCCTTGCACAAGGAGCACAAATTGCCCCCTGCTTCAGCCAGCAGAGCTGGGATCTTGACTCCATAGTCTGTCCTGAGAATCAGCAGCAAATCTACTTTTGAGTTACTCCAGCTTGGTAGTACTGGAGCAGTTGGTTCTTAGAAATCCATTGGAAAGTTGAACTGAATAAAGTCGTGGTAAAGGCCTGAGATCTGGCTTTTGCCCATCCTGATAGTCCAAACTACAGCAGTGGTGTCAGGAGGCAGCTGGGACTGCAGGGATGAGCTGCAGGGCAGTCTGCCAGGCTGTGCTCACCGTGCACCTACGAGAACCACCACGATCAGTTGTTCACTCCCCGTCTGGGCCCTCTGCCTGTGCTGCTGTCCAGTTCTGCAGCCAGCTGTTCTGCTACCCAGCAAGGGTTGTCTCTGCAGGGCAGTCAGTGGCTTGGTGCAGTCGTGCTGCTGCTGCTCCCAGAAGTGCCCGATGGCTCCTGGCTGCCGCCATCCCACAGCCTGCAGTGCCAAGAGGGAACAAGCAGTGCCTCCTGTGTCACCCAGCAAATACAGCACCCCTGTGCAGCAGATGACAGCCAGGAGGGGCTGCCTGCTGCTCCCAGGCTGTTTGCTGCCTGCAGCAAATAGACAGCAGATAGTCCCCAGTGGCTCTTGCCTCTCCTTTGTGGGTAGCCTGCCTGTGCTGTGATCCCAGGTAGGGTGAGATGAGAAGAAGGGAGCTAGGAATGATACTTGAATGCTCTTTTCTAGTGATGCTACTTCCATGTTCAGAATTGACCAGAACTAGCCTGGCATGGGTCTTCATTCATAGTGAATCTAGATGTGTATGTCTGCATACTTCTGCAGTGACATCACTGGTGTCAGCGGCTGGGGTACCTCAGTGACACCCAGATTAGCTCAGTCTGAATATTTTTGATGTTATGGTTCCTCCATACTTTGTGAGAGCATGCAAGGTAGCACAAAAACCCTCCAGAGTCTAGAGCAGTTCATCTAGATTCTGTGCAATATTTATACTCCATGATTTTAGACAGCGCAAATGTTTTCATCTACACATTAGAAAATGAGCTTTTGAGTGCATGACATGAAATTTTTGATTGACAGTGCTTTTGATGACAAATGGATTTCATAAGGAATGCATTCATCATCAGATTTTTCTCATACCTTGTAAATTTTTTTCCTTACCAAAAAATTCAATTGAGGCAAACCCAGATCAACCAATTAACAAGAGAGTGCGTCTGCCAACAACGTGGATGTGTATTTGCATATTTTTATCCTCAGAGTGCATTTGGAAGGCTTTTTTATCGACTGTCTAGTCTGCAAACTGCATTTTTCCACAAGAGAAAGCTTAGAAGTTGCTGAGTTTGCAAACATGTCCATTAGATGGCAAATAAATTTCACCTCAGTATCCTTGAAATACAACCAGTGTGTAGCTCTGAAAGAGGAAAGATTCATGATGCTTGGAAAGAACAAAATCCATCAAGTACTCCCTTCCCAATAGTAGCCTAAAATGGATGTGCACTCAGCTGCCTGCTGTCTAGAATATTTGCAGTCAATGGGAACAGAGGCGCTGTCAGGTGGGAAGGGTCAGGTATGGCTGTTCCCTGGTAGCTGCTCCGAGGGGATTGAGCCGGGCCCAGCAGGGCTGGGTTGCTCAGGCTTGGCTTGGTGCTGTCTGCAGGCAGCTGCAGGTCTCTCCTCATGGAGTTGCAGAGTGCCCCTGTCCTCAGGGCAGGGGGAAATCAGGGCGCTGAGACAAGAGGGGCTCCTGAGGGGTTCCCTCCTGGGTAGCAAGTCCTGCTGTCAGCGCTGTCTGGCAGGGAGCGGGAGCTCTGCAGCCGCAGGAACCTGCCGCTGGCTGCGGCACCTGTGGCACTGGGGAGCTGGCGCTGCGGGGGCAATGGTCAGGTTTAGGCTGGAGCTGGGCCCAGCTGGGAGAGGCTGGGAGCAAGCAAGGAGCCCCAGGAGCTGGACAGCAGGGAAGCCTCTGAGCCGGTGTCAGCGTGTGCCACAGGGAGCCCTGGCTGGGAGATGGGGCTGCAGGCCGCTCCATGGCGGGTGCCTTGCCCGGGGCTGCAGGCCCATGGCCGACCCTCTCCTCACAGTGACCTCGCAGACGGCCACTGCTGCCAAGCGCCGAGAGGAGCCGCTCCGTGGGCATGGGCAGAAGGACAGAGCCTCTTCAGACCCACAGCAGTCCTTGCAGGAGGCACTCTCCATGCTGGGCAGCGATGACTGGTAAGAAAGGCCCTGTTCCCTCTGTGTCCCTCTTAGCGTTAAGGTGGGTCAGAAGCGTGTCTTGCTCGTGTCTCTGAGCCCCGAGAGCCCAGAGGGCCAAAGGGCACTGGTGAAACCACTGCAGAGCAGTGAGAGGATAAGGATTTGAGAGCAGCCTTTTCCTGGCCTTGCTCTGCAGCAGTGCTGCAGCTGCAGCAGGTCCATGCTGTTTCCTTGCTTTGCCTGCTGCTCCATGGAGCTGCAAAGGAAACACTGAGAGAAGAGACAAGGCTCTGGGAGGAGATGATTTTCTGGCTGAAGGCTGAAGCAGGATGGCAGAAGTTTTGAGTGTAGAGATTTGGCTGCCTTGGGCCCCTGGCCCAGTGGGACTAAGATTCCTCCCTGCTCCCACTGTTGACAGCAATGGAAGGTGACAGGGTCTCCCTGTGACCTCCTGCATGGGAGTCCCAGAAGCAGCTCCAGGGAGTTCCTTTTTCTGAGAAATGGACTGAGTGGTGCTTTCAAATCCCTCAGCCTGTCATTACTCCTGAAGGGCTCATGGCAGAAGAGAAGGAAAAAGAAAGAAAATCCTCAAGGAATCTTGCACTTTTGGAATTCAACTTTTTCCTTCTCACTGCTTCATATGGGCCTGAGATGTTTTGTCAATACTCACCATGTGTCCCAAAATTATACACAGGCAGAAGGAGGCCCAGAGGTGATAACCTTACAAACATTAGGTCATATTGCTTTTCTTTTTGATGTCTTTTTGATCACTCCCTGCTGGATGCTTCATTCACACAGGGGTAAGGACTCCATTCACACTGGGATAAGCATGAAAAATCTGCCACGACGCACCTCCTTGTGCAGTCACCTTTGTTTTGCCCTTTCTCTAGTGCTTTCTCTTCCCCATTTCTTTTGGTTCCCTGTGAGGTGCAGAGAGCTTCTGCAGGTGTGGGGGGTCCGGATGACACTCAGGGGTGCCCGTGGGATGGGTCACCAGCCCTGTGTTGTAGCCCTGATTCCTCACATACCTTCCTGAGGCTGAGGGCCTGCACAAAGCAAGTGCTCAGAGACAGAGTTGTTTGCACCTTTCAGATGACATGTTGCTGTTGTGGGGGTTGTTTTAGGCAGGGGGTTTTGGGGAAAAGGCAGAGTTTCAACAGTTCTTGCCCAGGGGGGGAATCTCCTGAGACATCCTGCTGCTTTTTTGGGGAATGTGTGAGGTGGAGTGGAGGGGGTGACAGAGAGGCCGAGATCGTAGAGTGGAAACTCAGCTCCAGTGTGGCAGTGCAGACTCTCCCTGCTGAACTGCCTGCTGGGGCTGACAAAGAAGGAAAATGCCCCAATAACAGCCCAGTGGCACTGTGTCTCAGGGACAGGTAGAGGGAGGTGACAAGAAAGAGCAGCATGGTCTCACAGCTTCTAGAATGCAGTGACAGAGGGGCCTCATGTGCCAGAGATTTCAGAAAGGCTGTCTTCTTAAATGACCACTGAAACCCTTCTCTTTGCCTCTTGGGTTTGTGTATGCTTTTGACAGCCACAGCATCCTGGGTCAATGTGTTCCATGATTTCATTAAGTACTCCTTGAAAAGCACCTCCCATTGTTCGACTGAGCTGCCAGCCTGGTAATTGCTGAGGGTGCTGCCTTGGTGGAGAGAAAAATCAATCTTCTGCCTTTCAGGGAGCTGAAGGAGAAGGGACTCTTCAGCATCAACCACCTGGCTGGGTCCCATTCAGAGGTCCTGCTTTGCAGACTTCATGAGATTTGCTTGGCAGTTAGCAGCGAGGTGAGAACATTGCTCTGAATTGTCCCCCATACTTCATACATGGTGTGTAGAGTAGGTATGTGCTTGTTCATCTCCATGTGTGCTCAGGGACTGCCTTCATTTCTGGTTTTAGATCTCCTATTTCTAATGTCTGTCAGCTATCTGTAGGATCTGTGGGTACATGTAGCTGTATTTACTGGCAGGTCAGGTATCTGACACCCGTCTGTCAGTGTGGTGCCTTGATGATGCAATGTGCAAATGCACAAACTGAGACACTAATGACATTATTTGCCACAGTCCCAATCTCTGCCCAAGCTGTAATTCAACACTGCAAATTAGTCTGTAGACCTGAGCCTATGTTTTCTGTTTCCTGGCTGAGTGCTTCAATTGTTGGTGTTGCTTTTTTGAACAGGAACACCTGACTCTTTCATCTTTATGACTTGGGCCTTTATAATTTGAAAGCAGCTCTTGCTTTAATTTTCTAGAAAAAGGGCCTAAAATCAAAGCTGTGGACATTTTAGAAGGGTTAAGTAGAATGCTTTAGTGAAATATTTTTTTTTTAGTCCTGCAGTAAGCAGGTCTGAGGCCAGAAATTGGTGCCAGAATAAGTGCCTTTCTGTGCTTGCACTGTCCTGCTCTTCTTGTACTTTTATGTTCCTCTGGACACAGTGGGACGTGTTGTCATTTCCTGCAACTTCTGTTGAAGGCAACTGGTTTTCTTTTCAAGGTGATTCTTATGTTTCCCCTCATGACTTCCCCAGGTGACCAACCTCCGTTCCAAGGTGTCCCACTCTGCAATCATCACTCTGGAAGAGCTCTTTGTGAGCTTGAAGAAGGACATGGACTCTGAGGTGGATGAGGTTGCTCGGATCCTTCTCCAGATGGTGTCCAGCTCCCCAGAATTTGTTCAGAAAGCAGCCAGTCAGAGCCTGGGGCTCATGGTGGAGAATGTGACTCCTGCACGAGCAATGAGTGCCCTCATGGACATGGGAGTCAAGTAGGTTTTTCTTCTTTTAGTGATATTCTTCACCTTCTAGTGTGGGAAGGAGAAGGGATGAGAGAGAGAATGGGAATGGTGGGAGGGAAGGGTCCTGTATCCTGCATCTTGTGTGGACTCAGGGACTTGATTCTCCAACCAACCTCATTTCTTTCCTCTTGTCACCTATTTCTGCCCTCCTGCAGCCCATTAGTTCTCAGAATCACAGAACTGTAGAATATGGGGTGTGTGAAGGGGCCCATCAGGACCATTGAGTCCAGCTCCTGGCCTTGCACAGAACAGCCCAAGGGTCACACCTAGGGCCTGAAATTGTTGTCCAAATGCTTCTTCAACCGTGTCAGGCTTGGTGCTGTGACCACTGCCCAGGGGAACCTGTTCCAGTGCCCAAGCACCCTCTGGGTGAAAAACCTTTCCCTGATATCCAAACTAAAGCTCCTCTGACTCAGCTTCCTGCCGCTTCCTGGAGTTCTCCCAGTCTGTCAGATTTTCCTAGGTGTGGTGACCAGTGGGGAAGTGAAAGTGCCTGCAAAGGCTGAGGATAGAGCCTTGTGCTTTTGTGGGAAGAGGGACAATTGCAGTTGCAGCTGTGAGCAGTGTTTGGTATTTCACAGCAGTAACCACAGAGGCCCTGGGAAAACCACGTCTCCTCATGATGCCATGAACCTGAGAAATGAGGAGGGTCCTTGCTGGGGCGTGGAGCACATGGGGGGCAATCTGCTGGCTGTGGCACAGCCTGCACAGAAGGTGCAGCTCCTGCCAAAAGGAGTCCTGTATGACTGTCCTGGCCACTGAACTCTACTGCTTTACTTACCTCAGTTATTATTAGAATTTGCAGTCGTCCCATGGTTGGTGTCCCCACAAATCGCAACAAATACACACATTTCCTTTCTGTGCCAGACACGAAACACCGCTTTGTATTTCAAAGGAGCCCTTGCAGGGAGATCAGGAAGCTCTACCCGGGCTCTTTAGGGTGCGGGGCACGGCAGGAGTTTTAGGCACAGGACTGTGTTCTGAGGGGCTCTGGGGCTGCGGGGGATGAGAGGAGATGAATTCCCAGAAGTGGCTGTGCCGGGCATCTGTGGAGTTGGGAGCACTCAGGGGATCCAGGAACGCTTTTGGGGTCTCCCTAATGGGCGCTGAGGGGGCACTGAGGGATCCTGGAGGGTCTGGGGGACACTCATGGGAGAGATGGAGGCGGATCCCGGGGTTCTGTGGAGCGCAGGGCATGACGGGCATTGTAGTCCCGCCTCCAATGGGGCTCAATCTGGCCGCGGGGCATGACGGGAGTTGTAGGCAAAAAGAAAAGATGGCGCTGACCCTAGGCACCGCCTCCGAGGCTCCGGTCTCCAGCGTTAATTGGCTGCGGGCAGTGATGGGCGGGGCATCAGCAAATGGGAGGTGCTGGAGGTGAGAACAGCCCATTCAACCTGTCCAGTCACTCCCAGTACAACCCAGTTCATCCCCAGTAGAGACCAGTACAACCCCAGTACAGCCCAGTTCATCCCAAGTGGAACCCAATTACAACCCCAGTGCCCCTCCAATCCTTCCCAGTACGGCCCAGTCCCTCCCAGTACACCTGAGTTCATTCCCAGTTCCCCCCCAATGTCATCCACAGGATGCCCCAGTGTCCCCAGCCTTCTCCGCAATGTCCCCAGTGTCCCTATTGTCCCCAGGTTGTCCCAGTATCCCCCAGTATCACTCATGGCTGAGGCTCTGCAGGCCCAGGCAGGCTCAGCCCTGCTCCACCATGGGATCCCATGGGACAGGGCACGCTGGGATTTGCCCCTACAGCTTCCAAGTGTGTCCAGAGAAACTGCAAGGAGAGGGTGACCTCTGTCAGTGGGACCCCTCTGTGCACAGGTACCCCCACTGCTGGGGTGGCTGTGCCAGCTCCCCCAGGCACCCCCAGCCCTGGGAACCTGTAGCAAGTGGAAACCACAACTTTGCAAATGCTGCCTGTGCCCGTAATGCAAAGAGAAATGCGGTGTGAAAAAGGAATATTGTTTATTTTCAGAAGAACAGCAACATGAATACAGAACATTTTTACATTGTAAGAATATTTGTAACAACAACAATCCATTGAACATATATACATTTTGTAACAACAACAATCCAGAGAACCTATATACGTAAGAACATATCTAGCAAAAATATATGAAATATATTTGCAGAAGTTGAAAAAAAAGCCCTAAATCCTCTATCCTGAAGAAGACAAAAAACTGTAAAGCGTATGTACAAAACGGTGGCATCTCTATCCGGGATGTCCATCGGTCCTGGAAGAAAAGCAAGTGCCATGGGCACTGCAGTCAGGCACAGAGGGCTCTTCCATGTGTCCCCAGGCTGGCACACGCTGGCCCAGCAGGACTCTGCTACCAGAACTGAGCCTGGCTGGGTCTGGGATGGAGCTGGTGCAGCCCAAAGCGAGCACAGGACCAGCTGGGATGGCCTCCAGAATCCAGTGCACAGGGTGCCACGTCCCTGAGCAGGGACCAGCCCAGCCCCAGCCTGGCAGCAGGGGACCCACTCTGCCTGTGGGGACCACATGCCTGTCCTGCTGCTGGCATTGCTCTTTATCCCAAGATCATGGCTTCTTCCTCATCTTTTTCATCAATGTCCATGTCCTCTACGTAGTCTTCCATTTCCACTTCCATCTCTTCTTCCACATCCACATCGACCTCCATCTCCTCCTCTCCAGTCTCTTCTTCTTCCATTTCCACATCCTCCACTGTATAAGTCTGCATATCCACTTCCATTTCCTCCTCTCCAGTCTCTTCTTCCTCCATTTCCACGTCCTCCACTGTATAAGTCTGCATTTCCACCTCCATCTCCTCCTCTCTGTCGGTGACAGCCTGCAGAGGTGGCAGAACCTCAGAGTGGAGTCCCTGTCCCACACCAGGCCCACAGAGCTCCAGCCCACCCGGGCAGTTGGGGATGTCCACCTCAATGGAATGGCACCATACCTTCCTCAGGACAAAAGGGAGCATCCTGTAGGGATGGGTGTCAAAATCCAGGCACTAGTGAGCTTTCAGGACTGATGGGGGTAGCAGGGGCAGGTGACAAGGAGGGTGACAGCAGTGGGCAGGAGCAGAGCGAAGGGTGCGCTGACACAACGGCCAAGGGCTGTCTTGTGCTCTTTGCCGGGTGCTGGCAGTTCCACTTGGAACGGGGGAGGTGACATCACAGTTCCCAGGAGTCCAGGGCCAACCTGAAGTGGACAATGGAGATCATAGAATGATGGGATCCCTGAATGGTTGGGCTTGGAAGGGACTCTGAAGACCATCTTGTTCCAAGCTGAGCAATCTTTCCCCAGACCTTGGGGGAGCCCTGTTCCCAAGGATGGGGCATCCACAGCCTCTGTGCACAGCCTGGGCCACTGCCTCCCCACCCTCAGTGTCAAACAGCAGCTTCCTTAGATCCAGCTTCCATCAACCTCCTGCAGTTGAAAGCCATCCCCCTTGTCCTGTCCCCACAGGCCCTGTTGAACACTCTGTCCCCTTCTTCCCTGTGGGACCCTTCCAGTCCTGCACAGCCACAGTGAGGCCCCCCCAGTGTCTCCTCTTTCCAGGCTGAGCATCCCCAGCCCCACTTGGACAGCAGTCAGTTATATCAGGGGCAGTCAAGGCTGAAGGGTAGCAAAGAGCATCAGGAACTGAGAGATGGAAGCTTTAGGCCCAGGTTTGCCTCTAAATGTACAAAATTAATAGCAGTGGAGGGAAAGATGCTGAGACACTGGCTCTGTTCTAACTGGGGATTTTTTTCTTTTTCTTCTTGTCTGTCATGCTGACCCAGGTTTTTCTGTTTGAAGGGAAGCTTGGCACAATGTCCACTGTCTTCTCCATTTGTGAAACACTGAGCAGAGTCTGGGCAGGCTGATGATGCAGAACAAAACCTGCAAATATACTGGTGATCCTGGGCCTAAGGATGCAGCTAAACCCAGCCAAAAGTCATTTCTGGAAAGTCGAGCCTGGTTTCCATTTTCTTCAGTTTGGCTATGCTATCTTAACCAGTCATTTATATAAAAGCAAATAAAAAATTCAAACAAAACAGAAAAAATCCCAAACAAACAAACCCACGCAAAACAATCAAACTGATCAAAAACCACAAATCCCAAATAAAAACCAAAGGGAATGAGGAATTAATATAGTTGTGAGGATATCACAGCCGGCAAATGGCTGCTTCCCACAGGATCACCATAAAAAGCCACATATAACAGCTGCTCCAAAATATACCCAGCAGGAGAGCTATAAAAAGTGATACATGGCACCTTTGGGGGCAGCTCCACAGTAAGGTGAAGGATGAGCAGTGGTACAGATCCAGCATTCCCCACCCTCCAGGCTGCTCTTTGCTCCTGATGAAAGACCCTTGCAGGGCTGCGGCCCCTCTCAGTGCTGTGTAATTTGCACAAGGATATATCTTGTCTGCTATGCAGGACTGTTCCCAATAAACCATGCTTCTCCTGACCTTAACTTTTCTGGATTTCTACCATATGATACAAGAAACTTTGAAAAAACCAAAACACCTTGTGGGGAGGCATTTTTTCCTTTCTTCAGAGTGCCTCTTCCTTTTGTTCCCTCCAGAGCTCTCACTTAATTTCTGCTGTTTTTTGGAGCATGTGCTTACCTCTTTCCTGACCCCCTGGGCTTGTTTTGGCTCTGGGTGTCATGGACACTATTATTGTGGGGTTTTCCGCTCCATCTATTTCTGTCTTTTCAAGTGGTTTACCTTCATTTACCTGTTGGAGTGATGGATTTTTCTCACCATTTATTACTTAGTGCTTTTTCTTCATTCTCTAAAACCAACTTCTCACTTGCCCCATGGCTGTTAGATGCCATTATTAGGAGCAATAATTCTTTCTCTCCTGCTTGTCTGAGCTCTCACAGGGAGCTGAGAGCTCTTTGGGGTTAAACCTGACTCACTTCAGCGCCTTCCTTGGTGCTGCCTGTGTACTTGGACACTTGAAGGGAATAAAGTCTCGGTGTGGAGATTACAGCTGGGAAATGATGGCTCTTTTGAAGAAGACAAGAATGCTGTTGCCAATCTTTTCCAGGATAATCTGAGCACCTTGTTTTGGGGAGAAACAGGCTCTGATCAGCAAAGAGGTGGCTGTTGCAGGTACCCAGGTTTGGAGGGAAGGGTGCAGCTCCTGGGAGTGTGTTTGTAGGGGGCTATAAGGTTTGTGTGGGCTCCCTGGAGCAGTGGGAACACCCCACTGGGAGATGCACATCAGGAAATGGGTGCACAAAGGGCCTGAACTGTGACCAGCTTTGGTGAAGGTTTCCATAGGAAAAAATATTTTTAGCAGATTTTGGACAATTTGAGGCTCCTTCTCATGTCCTTTGCCTGATGAACATTTCCCCCTTTGCAAGAGCATGGGGAATCCTGAGCTCACACAATAAAAATCCCTGAGAATTATTTTTTTTTTTATTATTTTTCAGTGTTGTCATCCCAGCAGGAGTCAGAGAAGATGTGTGACCTGGCTGTTTTTAACTTTGTGACAGGAACAATGCCATGGCGAAGCTGGTAAGAGGAGCATCACTGCTCTGTCCTTAATTTTCCAGCACAACTGAGGATGATTTAAGAACTGAGGCACAGCCAAGACCTTTCCTCCTCCTGTGCTCATCAAGCAATCACTGCCTCATCACACCTCAGCTTCAAACACCTGGTTTGCATCTGGCTGACCTTGACTGCCCTCCCTGGATGGGAAGATGAAGAGGTGGAAGTGTAAAAGATTGGGATTTGATGGGTGAGCTGTGAAATAGTGGCTGGTGCAGGCTGGTTTTGGGTAAACATCGTGTGCTGTGCCATGGAGGATGAGAGTAAATGGATTAAAGAGGAGATAAAAAGGGCAGGGCAACTGGTTAGCTCCTGTTAAAGAAAATGTTGGGAAAATAGACATGTAAGAAATATGTCAGAGATGGTCATTAACTGCACTGCAGGGTCAGAGTTCTTTTAATAATTGGCCATGAAGTGAATACCAGAAATGATTAAAAAAGTTCTTAAGGGCTGAGGGCTTTTACTGAAGGATTGGGAGAAACAAAGGAATACTGTTTCTGGCAGAACTTTTATTATCATTTAAGCATGATCCTCTTTCTGACATAACAGCTGCTTGGAATAAACTGAAGTATCTTCTCCATTAGCTCTGGCAGGAGCTGCTTAGAGCTTTCATTCAGGTAAATTTTCATCCAACATATGTCTCTAGAATAATAAATTTAATGGGAGCCATCAAACCTATTGTAGGAGTAAGGATTGTGCTTAGGGCAAGAAAAAAGAGTAATTAGGTGTGGACAAACCATGAATTAGAGTGAGGAAATTATAATTGATGCCGGTTTAGGGGAATATTTAACTAAGCTAAGATAAAAGTCTACCTTCATTGCAGGCTAAGCTTTATAGTCGAATTCTACTAGAGGAAATTTAGTAGTCCTTGGCTCCAAACAGACCTTTAGATACAAGTTTACCTCTGGTTTGAGAAAACTCAGGGCTTGAGCAGGATTTTATGGCTTTGCTCTTGACCCTTGGGCTATAAATGCTCCTGTAAAATTCATGCCAAAGTTAGAGCTTCTACAAATTTCTAAGAGTTTCAATGGAGAAAGGTCCACCTGGACTTTGGGGACAGTTTCTCAGAGCAGAACATTTCAAGTGCTATTGAACTGCATTTAAACTCCCTTTTATTGGGGCATAAATTTCACACCCTGCTCTATCAGTCTGACACGTTCTTTGAGAAGAGACAAACTTTAACAGCCACTTGAAAAATAATTTCACTGACAGGTTTGAAGCTCTGAGAATGGTAATAAACTGAAATGGCTTTTCACCCTGCAGTAGCTCCCAAGTAATTATGATTGTCTGTAGGCAGACTAATGAAAGCAGCTGTTAACAACCTAATGACAATTTGAACCAGCCCTCTGCTCCACAGACACTTCCCTTTTCTGTCCCTGCTTTTCCTGCATCCAGTGCTTCCCAGAGAAGTTTAGTGTTGCTTGATGGTCAGGTAAAAACAGCTTTCTTTTGTAGGAGTGGTGCTGCTCTTCTCTGAGGTGGAGCTTCAGCTGGGCTGCTGCCATGCTGGGCTCACCCCACAAAGTCCAGTTCTGCAGGAGCTGGGCAGCATGGAGAGCTTTGATAGCAGAGCATGGCAAAACTGGAGTGGAGGGATTCTGGCTCAGTGTGCCCCTCAGTACCAGACAGCATTAGTTATTGAAAAATCTTGAGTTCAAAGAGAAGATGTTGCTGTTTTGGCTCTAATCTTAGCTTGCTTTCAATACAGTTTTCCCTGGCACTTCAGATACTGTTTTTCTCTTGCTTTCAATAGTCTGTCATCCCAGATGACCTTTAAAGGTCCCTTCCAACCCAAACCATTCTATAATTCTTTGGATACATGATGAATAGCAACATGTGTTTTACCCTCATTATGGATGATATTCCTTTATGTCTGGCCTTTTGGGGCTCTTCTCCAGGTCCTTGGGACTACACTCACACCTATTTGCTCTTCATTGTTTTTTTTTGCTTACCAGTGAGCATTTTCAGTTCTGCCACCCATGTTTAGAGCAAGGTTTCTCTGACTCACTGCACCAAACACCAGGTCAGTCCAAAAGAGCATTAGGAAGTAGCCAGATGTATTTCCCCTTCTTCCTTCTGGGTACATGCTGCTGTTTTGAGCACTCTGGCTTTCTGAGCTCCCTCACATGTCTTGATCCTTTTCTGGGTAACCAAAGGGGTATGAGGATTAAATCCTGTCTCAGCTCTGAGGTCTGGCTTTTGAAAAGTCCCAGTCATCCTCTCCTACTCATCTCATCCTGACCTTGCTGGAAATATTATCCCTTCATGGGGTTGTTGTTCAGTTTTGGGGCATTCTGGCACTGCTTTTCAGTGAAGGTTTTGGAGACTTTGAAAGGTTTCCTGGTGTGGGAATGACAATCCTCAATGCTAATGCTTGATGGGGGTTGCAGTTGCCTGAGTTGGGAAACCTGCTGAAAAACATTGTTTGTTCTTTTCTGCTTGACTTTTCCTTGACTGTTTTCATCAACAGATTAGGAAGTTTGGGGATGTCTTTTCAAAGTGAATTTCAATGATTCTCCTGTCTGGCATTTCAAATGGCAACAGTGTTTTGGTTTTTTTAAACCAGAAGCTGCTTACAATCCAATGAGCTAACTGCCTTTAATTAACCATAATATATTCCAGGGGAGCAGAACAACAAGGGAATAAAACCAAGGGGGCACAACTCTGTGACTGAACCTGGACTTGCCCTTTCCCAGCTGCAGGATTCTGGGCAGCCCTGTAACCCTTTGCTGGCCACTTTGAGCTCTGCCATGCAGTGCCTTGGGTTTCTGGGGAGGGCAAAGCATCCAATCCCTCAGCTCCAGGTTCACACTTGTACAGTCACCTGCAAACCCAGAGGCCAGTGGCTATTTCTGTCTGTGGGATTTGCACACTGGAGCTTTGCTTTTGAAAGTTTGGGCAGCCTGGCTGCTCAGGGAGGGATCTCTCTGCCTTGAGGGTGTCTGAGCTCTCTCCTCTGCATGAGGGGCTTGAATCTGTTCTTTCCTCACCTCCTGATCTGCAGGTTTCTTGGTGGAGGCTTTTGCAGACAGGAGAGCGTGGCAGGAGGGCTGGAATGAAACAGTTATTTCTAGAGTCTGGCTTTAGGTAGTTGATTCATCCCTTAGCTGCTGGGCCTTAAAATTCTTTAAACTCCACATGTCATCTCCTCATACCAGTGTGGGACTGAGACAACACTGAGCTTCTGGGCTTTTTCTGTGTTAGCAGAACAAACTATTGCACTTCTAAACTATGCCCATCAGCACTGACTGTTATAAATGAGAAGCTTGACTAGGCCAATATTCAAGCAGCAACCAATTTATTAATTAATATGGTAAAGTATAAGCAAAACAGAGATGGGTATGGTGGAGGAAGTTTTCCTTCCAACTGCACGCTGATATTTGGGGCTTACAGGTATTTATAGGGGTACTCAGAAGCATTCTCAGCAGTTTCTATTCCAATTTTTTTACTCATCAGCAGTTTGTATTCCCAATTTTTACATCACAACTCCATACACTATTGTAATTTAGTTTTTCTTCAGGATGCATCCCAAAAAGGAGGATCCCCAGATGGTGTTGGTAGTTTCCCAGATGTTGGTCCAGTTTCTGCAAGAATAAACATGAATCCCATCTGGTGAAGTCCAGCTTCCCAGATGTGGGCCCACCTTTTCAATTACAATGACTATAAATCTCATAACAGTGATGTCCAGCTTCCGTTGGTCACAATTATAAATCCTTGAGATGATGTTCATCTTCCTTTCTCAAGTTGATTTTCTCGGTTTTGTTAAGGTGTGAGATAAGCATATTTCCTTTCTATAGATTCCAAAGCTATAGTTTCAAGGATACAAGCAATATTCCAAAATTATACTTTAAAAGGTTATTATTGGAGCACTCTTTAAGGCCTGACTACAAGCAAAAAGCAACATCCTTAATGCTTTAATTCAAATGCTCCTAAATCAATCCAGGTTAATTGCAAACAAAAGACAGGTTCAAAGGCCTTCTTCCATGCTTGACTTTCCTCAGTTATGATTAGAATTCGCAGCTGTCCCATGGTCGGTGTGCACACACATCGCAATCCCAAATACACACATTGCCTGTCTGTACCTGACACCAAACACAGCTTTGTATTTCACATAACCTGAGGCTTCACCCCACTCATTACAGACATCAGGGGGTAGCTGCTTATACTGCTCATCTCTGCCCCTGGAAGAGAGGCATTCAAAGAATGAGATGCCCCATAGGATTCTGGTTGTGTGCTTTCCTCAAAAACATGGTGAGATGAGGTGTGTAGGACTCATTTCTTCAGAAGGGCAGGAGAAACCTCTGAAGGCCTCCCCTAAAGGGCCTCCTTACCCAGCAGTCTGACACAGATTTGCTTCTGAAGAGCTTTGTAATTTGTCCTTATTATGCTCTATCTGTGATTTAATGAAAGCCTCTTTTTCTACTGTAATTGAGCTCTTAATCTCATCGCAAAAGCAGAGCACAATCCCTTCAGAGATGGTGTTTGAGTAACAGCCTGTTTGGGTTTCCTCTGCTGTGGTGCTGCTCATGGAGCTGCTCACTCCTCATTTAAAAGCAGATTTCTCTGAGTCAAAAATACATCAGTGATGCCACAAAGAGTAGGTTTGTATAGAAAATACTTCCACTGCCCAACTGAGCAAGCAAGATCTTCCCTGCTTCTGCAAAGAATATGAAGAAGGGAGTTTTCCTTAGGGAGCACCTGAGGCCTCATGCAGGTGATGCTCAGCAAGAGGCACCTGGGCATGGCAGCTGTCAGCTAAACAATTGGCTCTGGGCAGGTAAGAGTGGGCAGGAGGTAAGAGTGGAAAGTCAAAACAACAGCATGCTGTGAAACTTGTAAGAGGAATGATGACCTCAGTGAAAATCCCTCCATCTTAAAGATTCAAAAAGCATTTTTACAAAAATCCACAAAAATGTCCTGATTTTTATCAGTCTGTTCTTCCTAAATAGCATTTTGCAATCAGAATTAGGAGTTGAGAGACACTCAAGAAGGCTCAGCAGAGGATTTTTCATTGGGACCTTAGTACATATCTTTTACTGTGCTGTAGTTTGGAAGGAGGCCCCGAGCTCCAGCTGCAGCCTGGGGAGACCCTGTAGACAGAAACACTCCCCAGAGCTGCTGTGGGACTGACTCAGAACCAGAATCTGGAGGGAACTGTGTCCAATACTTCCCACTAGAAAACACTTGAAGCTTGATCCACACTTCTCAGTTCAGAGCACAGGCAGTGCCAGGAGTCACCAGTTTGCTGCTGCTCTGTGCAGAACTGGTGGCTATGAGTGGCAGAGCTGTGGGGTGAACAGGCTGATGGCTTTTTGAGGCACACAGAACCTTCCATCTCTACTGCCCTGTCCCCTGCAGAGAGTGGATTTTCCTAGAGAAATACCTGGAGAGTGGGAAGGATGAAGAGAAAATCATTCCCTGCCCGTGGATGCTGTGCTTGTTGCAAACACATGAGCTACACCTGGTAGGAGTCCTTGCTGCCAATCCACAGGGATTCCAGGCTGAGATCAGCTCAGCTCTGTCATTTGCCAGGAGATTGAGGATCAGACTTTGCACCACACTCCCAGAGCTGCCCTGACCCAGCCTGCAGAGCAAGAAAGGATCAGGATCGGGTTCCAGAGCTGTTTTCAGCACGGTTTTATTCACCCTGAGGGGACAGCAGGAGGCTGCTGGCGCCTTTGCCTTGGGAATTGGAGATCATGGCTGCTCTTGTCCCTCTTCTGCTTGCCACTTGAATTTTATCTGTAAAAGGGCAACTGCCTTTTTCAATCAGTGCTTCCCAGAAACAGGGAACTTTTGTTGCAGGCACCATGATGAGCAGATCTTGAATACTCACAAATCCCTGAGCACAAAGTCAAGGAGAATAAAGCAGCCTCACAGGCCACATTTGCAGTGCACAAACACAGCCCTGTTGCTGCTGCTGCTGCTGAAATAGAATCAACTGACAGAGGCCATCACAGAAATTGCCTCTCAAGTGTCAAATCAAATGAAAAACTCCACCAGGAGGAAGAAGAGCCAGAACTTCTTGACTCCCTTCCTTGTTTCTTCCGAGCAGCAGCAGCAGCAGCAAATGGAGATGCCCAGAGGTATTCCCAGCTGCTGCTGATCCCAGCTGGAGCCCAGCCTGCTGCCCAGTCCCAGCGGGAAGCTGAGCCCAGCCCGGGCAGCTCCCGCAGTGTTGGGAGCTCAGCGCACGCGAGGCCAGGCCCAGAGCCCCGGGCACGGCCGCCCATTGCGGGGCAGCGGCGCAGACGAAATGTCCTGCGGCCCAAACCTCCTGCTCCTGCCACACAGCGCCAGCCTTCTCCCCCTCTTCCTCCTCCTCTCCCAGCACGGCACAAATTCCAGCTCCGAGGAGGCTGCCCCAGGGAGGGCTCAGGCTCCTGCTTCAGCCTCAGGCTCCCTGCAGAGGAACAGGGCATCTTTCAATCACTTCCACAAGCTCAGGGTTCCATTTCATGGGGAATCTGGGCTGAAAATGGCCTTGTAAGAAGGAAAATAGCAGAGGGAATGGATTGGAAATTATTAGGAAAAATGACCCTTCTTACAGACAAAGTTCACCAGGTCATTCCCTGCATTTGTCCTCTACAGATTCTTTCACTCAGCTCCTGAGAGGTCCAGTTTGTTCTGCTGCTTTCCATGAACTGATTTTTATCACTGCATGAGATGTAGAAGCAGCGGAACTGAACGAAGAAACAAACTCCGTCTGTCAGCCCATTTTCATCTTCTAGATCGCTTTCAAGGTGTCCATGGGGATGATGGAATGATTATCACACAGCTCTCCATTTCTGGCTGCAAGCTCTGGAGATTCTTCCTCTGCATTCAGTCAGGCTTGCATTCCCTAACAATTCCTGGGAGCCTGTCTTGGTTTCTTAGGGTAGAACAATAACAGTGAAAACCTGACCAATGGCAAAACAGCCCAGCCCACAAGGAAAAGAAAGAACAAGTTGTCAAGTTCTCAAACCTTAGTCTTTCTTTGCTGAAAGAGTCGTGCTGCACGCATGGTGTGGAAAGCCAAGAGAAGCTGCAGTTGGTGGCACATCTTGTGACAGAAGCTGCACCTCGTTCTCCAGGAAAGGTTCTTGGAAAGAGCAAACAGGACTGAGGAGAAGATGATGGGAAAACTGAAACAGCTTGTAAGAAATGAAATTAAAATGGAGAGAAACATTCCAAGGTGTTTTACTCTTTTTATTTTTATGCTCCCCTTTTCCATCTTGCACTAATTCTCCATCCCACTAATTCCAAATGGATCTCATATCAAAGATTCATGACTTGGCAGGTTTTAGACAGTGTTAAATACCATGAGCTACAGACACTTTGCCTTCCCCTGGTTTTCTTGGAGAGCAATGCTGGAGAAGTAGGTGCTGTGCTTGGGTCAGGTACAAATTCTGCATTCAGGGAATGCGTTCCGATAGTGTTTGACCCTCAGCAGGGACAATGCACAGCAGCGACCGAGGGGATTCCTGTGCCGCTGTGCAGGAGTGCAGACTCTGGGTCTTGGCTGAACACGGCAAAGTTCCCGTGTTTGGACAGGCTCAGGGGCTGCCCCCGGGGAGCGCGGGGCTCGGCACGGGGGTGAGCGGGCAACGGACAAATGGACACGGGGACAAACGGCCCCGGTGCTTCAGTTGCAGCGGCAGCAGCAGCGAAAGCAGCGGCACCAGAGGCGAAAGCAGCGATTTTGCCGACTCCCTCTTGCTTGTCCTCTCCCTCTCCTGCAGTCCCGCACCCGCTCCCGGTCTCCCTTACCCGGGGTTCCCTCCTCTCCCAGTCTCTCTCTCTCCGTGCCCGACCGGGCCATGCCCCCGGCCCGCCCCCGGCCCCGGGCGGGGCTGTCCCGTCCCCGTGCCCGGCCCCGGGCGTCCCGCCGCGGTCTCGCCTCCGGCCGGCTCTGGTCGTACTGGCGATGGCGCTGCTGGGCGGGCATCAGTTCCTGGGGCTGGGGCGGCATCGCCTCCCTTTGGCTCCGCCTGGCCCGAGCCCGAGCCCGAGCCCGAGCCCAGCCCCGGCCCTGGCCCCGGCCCCGGCCCCGGCCCCGGCCCCGGCTCCTGCCGGGGCCTGCGGAGGACACAGGCGTCGCGGCCGCTCCCGCCGCCTCCGCTGCAGCTTGCCCGGCCCGAGCTCCGCCGCTCGGCAGCGCGGCCGCCGGCCCCGAGCCGCCGCTGTCCCGTTGCAGGGAGCGAACGCCCGGGGATGGCCGGCCCGCGGCCCTTGAGGGGCGCTTGGGGGCCGTTGCCGGCCCCGGGCCGAGCGCTGCCAGCCGCGTCCCGCCGGCAGGGAAGGCGCAGCAGGGCCTGAAGCAGCAGTACCGGCTGGGCTCGCTGCTGGGGCGCGGCGGCTTCGGCAGCGTCTTCGCGGCCACGCGTCTCTCGGACGGCGCCCCGGTGAGCGGCGGGGCCGGCGGCGGGCGCAGGAAAATGGGAGGGACGAGGAGGAGGAAGAGGGCAGAGGATGGGGCTGGGCAGCGCGGACGGCGAGCTGAACCCGCTGCTGCCCTTGGCTTGCAGGTGGCCATCAAAAGGGTGCCACGGAACCGCGTCCCGCACTCGGGCGCTCTGGTGAGTGAGCGGGGCCAGCAGGAGAAGCCGGGCCGTTCCGGGCGGGGATGAGCCGAGGCCCGGCAGGGTGGGAGCCGCCAGGACGCCTGGAGGGAGAGCGGGCGTGGGGCCAGCGCAGGGCGCAGAGCATCCCGGGCTGGCTGAGGCTTGCCGAGCCCCGGCACGGCATCAGCCCCACTGACGGCATCGTGCTCCTCCCGCAGCCCGACGGCACCAGCGCACCCCTGGAGATCGTGCTGCTGGCCAAGGTGTCCACTGGCTTCCCCGGTGGTGTCCAGCTGCTGGAATGGCGTGAGCTCCCCAACGACATCCTGATGGTGATGGAGCGGCCGGAGCGCTCTCAGGACCTGCAGCATTTCATTCGGGCACGGGGGCTCCTGCCCGAGGAGGTGGCGCGGGAGCTGTTCCGCCAGGTGCTGGAGGCCGTGTGGCACTGCACCAGCTCTGGGGTCCTGCACAGAGACATCAAACCAGAGAACATCCTGGTTGACCTGGCCACAGGGCAGGCCAAATTGATTGACTTTGGCTGCGGCACCTACCTGCAAGACACAGCCTACATTCACTTTGCAGGTGAGCCCATGCAGGGGTGTGCTCCCAGTCCCAGAAACTCATGGCACAACATCTCACAGCCCAAGCTGGGTGTGGCAGTGGGGATTTTCCTTTTTGCTGCCCTTCATGGCACTGAGTCTTCAGCTGAGTTGCTTTTGAGCATGGTTGGGTGGGGAGCCAGCTTCCAGCCCTGCTGGCAGCCTTTGCCCAGGACTGGGGCTGGGGCTGGGGCAGCCGGCCCAACAAAAACACCCGTGGGTGGGGGTAGCAGAGAGGGGTTGCCAGAACCTGTGCCCCAGCCAGTTTTGTGTGCAGGTGAGAAAGGGCTTTTGACTGCTCAACTCACCTGGTTTGTCTTGGGTTCATAATGTTTATTGGGGCAATGCAGGCAGGGAGGATGAAGGCATGGTTTTTCCTTGTCATGGTTGGACCTTGCCAGGGCTTCTGCTGCCCTCTTCCAACACCAGTGGATTCCTTTTGAACCCCAAGTCTGTACACAAGTCCCAGGTGCTGGCAAGAGGGCAGCGGTCACCCCGTGGGCCACTGGGGCAGCCCCCACAGGCCCAGGGATGCTGGGGCCAGGCTCTGGGAGCAGCAGCATCCCCCTGCTGAACTCCATCTGTATTCCATAGGAACACAGTCATACAGCCCCCCAGAATGGACCCACTTTGGCTGGTACTATGGCAAGCCAGCTACCATCTGGTCTCTGGGCATGGTGCTGCACCAGATGGTCTGCGGGGAGCACCCCTTCAGGACAGGAAAGAAGATCAGCTGGGACCATCAGCTCTCACTGCCACAAAGGCTCTCTCAAGGTAGGTCCTCATCTCTGGGCACGGGAGGAATACCAGTGCTGGGAGACAGCAGCAGGCTCGTGAGCATCCCGCTCTGGCAGCTGCTGAGGAGGTGGCACATGTCCTGCTCTCCTGCTCTCCTCCAAAACAGGGAATGGATGGGAAAGTTTAGGCCCAGCTCTGAGCACATCCAGCATGGCCTGGGCACGGGAACAGTGGGGCAAAGCCAACAGGAGCCTTCTCCAAGTGACCGGCGGTTTCTGGTTTCTCTGCCAAGAGTGCCAAGATCTGATCAGGAGGTGTTTATCCACGCTGGACTTGGAAAGGCCCTCCTTAGAAGAGCTGCTCTGTGATCCTTGGATGCAGGATATTCATCTGCTCTAGAAGAAGGGAGAGAGCCACAGGCACACTGTGATGCAGGGCCCTGGTAAGTTCCAGCTCCACACATGCCTTGGCCATGAGAAGCAAACGAACCCAGACTTTTTTGTTCTGCCTGTGTCACTGCCCAGGGCTCATCAGATGGGAACACACAGCCCTTGTGCTGGAGCTGAGCTTTTCAGCCCAGTACTGGTGGCACCATCCGAGTTGGTTTTGCTTGTCCTGGTTCCCTGACAGCTGGGGCCCTGAGCAGAACCCTGAGAGCCTGGTCTCACCCCAGGGAAGAAGAAGCAGCCCCGGGAGAAGCTGTACCAGTTGGGGCTGCTGCTGCTGGAGGCAGCGAGGACGACAGCAAGGATGGCAACCTCTTCGTGGACCTGGCCACTGGCCAGCTGAAGATGATGGACTTCAATTCTGGCACATTCTCCAAAGCCAGGCTAAACAGCGAAATTGCAGATGAGTCCACACGCAGGGGAATGCTCCCAGATTTGGGCATTGCACAGCCTGGCCAGGAACCAAAGGTTTCCCCTTTGCTGGAGGCAGATGCAGCTGATCATTCAGTCGGCTGTCCAGCTGCTTTTGGCAGGGCTGGGGGAATGGGCTGGGCTGGGTATGAAATGGGAGTGGGCTCCTGGCCCTGCCAACAGCCCCCAGCACCCACCGTGCCCCGGGCTGGAGCTGGGGATGGGGCAGCCAGCCCAACACAAACACCATGGCAGGAGCAGAGGTGGGACTCCAGAACCTGTGCAGGGGCTGCTTTGCTGTGCAGGCAAGGAAGGGCTTGGGCTGCTCCACTGCCCTTGTTTGCTTTGGGATCACCGTTATTGTGGGGGGCAGTGCAGGGGGGAAGGGAGAAAGCCTGGGCTTCCCTCACCTGTGGGTGGGTTTTTCCCTGGCATTCAGGGTTTGGGCTTTTCTTAAGCCCTTGGAAGAGATAAGATGTTTTACTTTGTTTTCCCCTTTTTGTCTGTAATCTATTTTCAATAATTGGTTGTTTGTTTTTCTAGAGGAAGCGTTCCAGGTGGGCTCCAGTCTGGATCAGGAAGTGCTTGGGACCAGCTGTGGCGTGGATGGGCCGTGCCCTTGGAGAAGGCTGAGGACATCGTTTGGGACCAGCTTTTCTTCCAGCAGGAGATGGCGTGAGGTGGGTCCCCGTCTGCTTGGCATGGTGGCATCAGAGCTTCTGGGAGATGGCAGCGAGCACAGGAGCATCCTGCTCTGGGCGGCTGCTGAGGAGGTGGATGTGCACTGGCTGGCTGCAGGCTGGACACATGTCCTGCCCTCCTGCTCAGCTGCCAAAGGCAGCAGTGATGGGCAGCTCTGGGCGCCGCTCTGAGCACGGCCAGCATGGCCTGGGCACCACGGGCGGCTGGGACAAGGGCACAGGAGCCTTCAGCTGACGGGCGGTTTCTGCTTTCTCTCCTTGCAGCCGGGCTCTGCGGATGCTGAGGCTGCTCTGGGCTCTGCCAGGGCTCTGCTGGAGCTCAGCACCGGCCCAGAATCTGCCAAAGACGAAATGGTGTGACCTGCAGCACAGACTCACTTGAGCATTTTGGCAACACAGCTCAAGTTGGCAGAGTGTTCACCTCCAAGTGAAAACATGACACCCCCCAAAAGCTAAACTTGTTCAATAACTTCCGAAATGAAATCAATCTGGGATGCCCCCAAATGACAAGGGCTGTAGTTCAGCCCTCCCTCTTTTCCCCAGTGAGTTCCCAGCCCATTGCAGTCTCCATCACACTGTTGCCTTCCTTGATGCCCCTCACCAGGAGGGAGGCTGAGCCCCATGATTTGGGACTCTTCCTGTCACTGGCTGAGCAGCAGCAATGTCTCAGAGGTTCAGTGGGATTTTACTGTCATTCAGAGCCACTCTGCAGCCCTGAGCTCTCCTCACTGCTGAGTTCCCACTCCTTTTTCCTCATCCTTCCAGTAGGATGAGCTCTCCGAATGCCCCTGAGCCTCCCCACTCTTCTCAGCCCACCCACCCACCTCAATCAGGCTGAAGCTGAAGCTTCTCTTTCTCCTTTGGCACACCAGTCCAGTGCCCTGTGCAGGGAGCCCCAGCCCCAGAGCACAGCACACAACAGTGCAGTCCAGGCTGGAGCAGCTGCCCTGCAGCCCTGGCTTGGCTCTTTGTGGCAAGGGAATGCTCCCTGTTTCCAGCTGTCCCAGCAGGATGGCCCCAGGGCAGAGCCCAGCCGGGCTCCCACTCTAGCCCCTGGAGCTTGGGGCAGACAGTGCTCCCAGAGCTGAGGTTCCTGGGGAGCACCCGGAGCTGTGCCTTGCACTCTGTTGCCGTGTGTCACAGTGCAGGCTGGCTAGTGCTGTGTGACTGCACCAGCCCCTGGTTTGACTGACAGGGGCCTCGCCCTGTCACATCTCCCCCAAGGCTGAGCCATTTCACTGGCCAGAATGTGACAAGGCATAGAGATCAGAGCAATGAAATTGTCCAGACAGGGCTTTTCAAAGGCCCTTTGGAAGGAAGGGCTTGACGATAAACGCTCTCTGTTTGCCACATGAACATCAGGGTGAGTGGTCTCTTTGTCTCCAACTCACTCCCCCTCCAGCCAATGTTACAGCCACCCAATCCCTCACACATCCCCCTCGTGCCTTCCCACTGCCGTGTCCTGTCAGGGCTCCCTCAGCCCCTCGTCCCTTCATGGCCTCGTCCCCTCAAGGTCTCCCCCAGCCCGGCCAAGCTGCCCGGCAGCAGCGCCGCAGCCCCACAGCAGCTCCAGAGGAGCCCCATCCAGAGGCACCTTGGAGCCCTCAGCAATCCAACCAGCACCACACGGGTAGGAGGACATGGATGGCGCTTCCTGCCTGGGACAGGACTTGTGGCCATCTCCAGGAACCGCTCTCACAGGGATCCTCACAGCTCCGGCCCCTGCCCACCCGCTCTGTTGGCAGCACAAAGGCTTCAGCAGAACCACCAAAGGCCAAGGGGCTTCTGGCCATTTTCCCTGCTACACTGCATGCCTGGACAGCTTGCTGAGCCCAAGCACCCTTTCCCCCCTCCTCCCCTATGCCCTGCAGACCCTGGGAAGCAAAAGAAGTCTTCTGGGAGTCTGTGTATTATAACACACACTATATTAATATGCTAAAGAAAAAACAAAAAGAAGACAAGAACAATCTTAAAGAAAGAGAAAATTGCCACTGATTCAAGTGGCCCCAGCAGACAGAGCCTCTGGGCTCAGCTCTCTGCAGAGCTCCAGCAGTAGAGCCAGCCAAGCCCCGACAGACGAGGCCATGTCCTCCATGCCCTGAGGAGCTGATCCTGCAGCCTCTGGAAGACAGAAGATCGCTCACTCTGTAGGGACTGGAGGACATACAATGTTTGAAGTGCCACGTCTGACACAGCACTGCTGGTGTCCTCTGTAAACTGTTCAAGGGCTGAAAGAGAGGAACAGAGCCATAGTCAGATCCTGGCTCTGAGGGGATCCGTGGAGAGCCCCCTGCCAGGGCCATCCCAGCCGGCTCTAGCCGGAGGGAGTAGGGACGAACGGGACCAGCCCGAAGCGCCTGGCCACGAATCCCCCACGTGGCCCTGAAATCTCTCTGTGCTCTGCCCACGCTGCTCCTCGGCCGCACAGGGAGCAGAGCCCTCCGCCGCCGGGGCACGGCTTGCAGCTCCCCCCGCCAGCCCCCGCTGCCAGCCCGCTGCCCTCACTCACTGTAGCAGATGAACCGGAGCTCTTCCTTCTTCCACCTCACGTGCTGCCCGGCCATCCCTGGGAACACAGAGCCTGTCACGGCGCCAGCGGCACAGCTCCCTGCCAGCGGCGCTGCCGGCGCTGTGGCCACACGCCCTGCTGGCCCGGCAGGGCTCAGCCCGGCCCTGGCCGCACGCTGCCGGCCCAGGGCACGGCTGCCAGAGGGCGGCAGCAGCGCCGAGGCCGGGCGGGACTCCACGGCGCCGGGCCCGGCTGGCGCTGCCGGGGCAGCAGGCGGGGCTGGGGCCGAGCTGCGGCGGGCCGGGGAGGGAGCCCGGGCTCGTGGCTCACCCATGAACCTGATGGCCACAACTTGCAGGTGCTCCTGTGGGTTCTCCAGATAGCGCACGGCCCGGCGCAGGTGCTCGGCCGCTCTGCTCCTGTCCTCTGCCAGCTGGAGAGAGCGGCAGGAGGGAAGGGTCGGCGCGGGCTCAGCCCCTCGGGCGGGCGCTGCCCTTTGCCCAGCCCCGGCCTCCCCTGCCCGCACAGCCCTGAGGCGCGGCCAGCAGCCGCTGGCGCCGGGCTCTGGAGGGGGCAGAGGGCCGGCTGCTGCCCGGGGAGCCGCAGTGCCGGACTGCCCCACAGCCCCACCGGGCCGGGGCTGCATCGGCCCCCGGCTCGGGCCCACAGGAGCCTGGAGAAGAGCCCGCGCGGCCTCTGGGTGCAGCAGCGGGCAGGGGCACAGCTGCCAGCCCCGCACTCTGAGAGCCGCGCTCTGGGGGCTTCTCCAGGCTGAGGCTTGAGCTTACAGGCAATCCTTAGTCCTTACCAGGCGGTCAGTGAACTTCCACAGCTTCTGGCTCTTCACCAGTGTTTCAAGATCCCTCCTGTTCAGGAACTCAGCCACACAAAGCAGCGTTTCCTGAGAAGCCTGGAGAGCAGCAGAGATGCGGAGATGGCCCCACAGCCCAGGGCGCGGGACCCGTGTCCCTGTGCCAAGGCCTGGAGGAGGCTGCAGCCCGGCAGGCGCCAGGGCAGGAGGCAGCCGAGCCCCCTGCCAGGGGGACAGCAGCAGCCCTCGCATCCTCACCTGTGCCACACGCTGATTGCCATCATGGCAGTGGAAGAAGAGTGGCAGCAGGCTCTGGCGCAGCGGTGTCTTCAGAGCCTTTTTTTCCTTTACCTGTGGAAGAGTCACCAATGTTCGGAAGAGCAGTATGGAGAGCAGCTGCACCTGGCTATTATCCTGTAAGAAAGCAAGATAAAAAGGCCTCAGCACTGGATGCATGGGGCTCATCTTGGCACAGGCCTGCCAATCCACAGCGCACAAAGTGTCTGGGCAGCAGCCAGTGGCCGTGGCTGGGGTCAGCGAGCCTTACGTGGTCAAAGAGTGGCAGGAGCGCCTCAAGCAGCTGCAGTGTGATGGGGCTGGGCATCAGCATGTCAGTGTCCAAGATGATAAAGCTGAGTAGCTTGACTGTCATGCTAACTATCTCTCCATCTGTGTCCCACAGGAGCTTCACAAGACTTTCAGTCAGGCTCCACATTTTTTTGGTCTGTGCAGAACACAAGTTTGTGAAATGCCATCTTGCTGCCACAGGGCTTGGAGGCCTGAAGCACTTGGGCAGCTGAACTGGGAGGCAGGAGAGCTGGGAGCAGCTGCCCTGGCACCCAAAGCCCAGCCAAGCCCAAGTGACTGCATTCCCCTGCTCAGCCTCAGCCGCTGCCCCCTTCTCACCATCAAGGGCTCCTCAATGAGCTCGAGAAGGGCCCTGAGCGCCAGGCGATGCCTCTCCCTGCACTTGCCCCGCAGCTGCCTTGACAAGATTTGCAGGACTCTATTAGCACCACGTTCACTCAAATCCAGGCACTCGAGGACCTGAAAGGCACAGGGCAGTGACAGGAGACCCGGCTGGCAGGATCCCAGAACCGCACAGGACTGGGCCCAGGCAGCAGCACAGGGCATGGGCACCGTCCCAGGGAGCTGCGGCTATGAGAGGGCAGAGAGGTGGGAGGCAGCTGAGCAAGGCAGCGCTGGCCATCAGGCTCACCTCCACAAGGAAGGCCAGGGCGGGCAGCTCCCAGCGTGGCTCCTGTGTGCTGAGCAGCTGGAGCAGGTAGCGAGCGATGCGGGAACGCAAGGGCCTGAAGACACAGCACATCTCCCTGGCAGGAGAAAAAGGAACCAAGACTTTGCTTACTGTGGGCCAGGGGGACAAACCTCTGTCAGGACTGACTCACAGGGGTCTGGTCTTTCCCCAGCATCCTGCAAGGGGCCCTGGCCTATTTGGGAGGCGGCTTCTTGTGGGGATGTCTTCTCCCAGCCTTTTCCAGTCTGCTTGGCCATCCCTTGGTCACAAGGCCCTCTGTCTCACAACCATGGGGACTGTGTGGAGCTCCCTGGGCACAGAGCACAAATGTCAGAGGCAGTGGGGAGAAGGGGGTCTCACCTGGCCAGCATACCCACGGCACAGTGGTGGGTGTCAGCACACAGCAGCATGTCCCAGCCACAATTTCGTTCCATTGCCACCACCACATCCTCATGCTGTGTTCGGCAGAGCAGGGACTTCAGGGTCTGCACTGCAAACCTGCATGCAGAGCAAAGCCCAGGTCACAGTGGGAGCAGTGGCTCCTGCCCAAGGACGTGGCAGGGATAAGAGGAGTGGGATGGAGCACCTGTTGGGGCTGGTGGCAAGGCCATGTTGCTCCTGGCATCCCTTCCAGAAGGTATCGACCTCTTCTGGCACATCCAGAGTGCTGAAGAAGACTTGGATGAGCAGATGGACAAAGAGGAGGGGGAAACACACCGTCATTATGTGTGGGACACAAGGCGCCTGGAGGATCTTCCACATCACCACAGTTGCCTGCAAAGGACAAAGCCCCCCGAGACAGTGCTCAGTGCCGAGGTGTCCGCCTGTCAGGGCTCAAGCAGAGGAGGGAGAGGCCCAGAGAGACGCAGGGGGAGCACGGGGCCTGGTGTCCCTGAAGCTGCCCCTGGGCACGGTTTCAGCCCAGCACCTGAGGCAGGGAGATGCAGTGGGGGAAGGAAGATGGAGAGCTGCTGGAGAGGTGGCCTTGGGGCCAGCAAAGGCCAGTTTCAGAAACTCACAGCCAGGACAAAGACTCTTGTTTTGTCCCCATCAGACGTTCAGGTGCTGTGCTCTGGCCAGTTGCCCAGCACATCAAGGAGTATCAGCAGCACTGGCTCTGCAGTTCTGGGTGAGGATGTGATGCTCATCCACATGGTCAAAGCAGCTCTGTGGGGTTAGAGCTCTGTCTCAAGGTGGGTCTCAGACACAGCACCATGGCCTGGGCAGCAGTGGGGATCTGAGCTGGCTGCCAGCTCTGCCTCTGCCCACTGGCCCTGGCCAGCAGCACCCAGGCAGCCCAGCCCTGTGGGGACAGGCCCCTGAGGGGCAGTGAGGGAGCATGGCAGCAGGCTCGGGGGCTGAATGCAAGGGCTGGCAAAGAGAGCAGCCAGAGGGCCCTGGAACTCTCAGTTGGTCAGACAGCTGGGCCAGGCTGTTCAGGCTGATGGGCTGGGGAGCCCTGAGCCCTCTGGGCAGATGGGCCCCATACCTGTCACAGGATGGGGCCACACGCAGGAGCGTCATGACTACGTCAGCAGGCTGTGCTTCGGTGAGATCCAGCAGGGTCCTGTTCAGCCTGTGCTCAGCAAACTTATTGGCCAGGATCCACTGGTGGATGTATCTGACCAGGGCGGGCACCTGGAGAAGGCACAGGGAGCCTTGGAAAGCTGCCAGAGGGAGGAATGTCCCCAGCTTCCCCAGAGAAGTGCTGCCCTTCCCACCACACTGCCATGTGGCCTCCAAGGCTCACAGGGACCAGCAGGCATGGCTTGGGAGGCCAAGCAATTCCTGGGAGGATCAAACCCTGGCCACAGGCTGCTTACTTGCTTTGGGTTGGTAAAGCCCTCCTCTACGAGCATACCCAGCAGGGCAGCACTGGTCTTGGTTTGGAAAGTGTGCGAATATGCTCTGAGCCCAGTGCCCACGGGGCTGGTCTCTTCTTCCCAAATTCTCCTCATGAAATTGCAAACCAGCTGTAGGAGAAGGGCAGGAAGATAGGGATGTTGCACGCAATGCTCCAAGCATGGTGACAAGCAGGCCCAGCCCAGGTGGGGATGGCTTCAGGTACCTGTGCTGTTCTGTGGAAGAGGCCATGGCTGGATTCCTGCTCTTGTGTGGGCTCCATGACTACATCTGGCAAAGAGCGAGCACAGGCAGAGCTGAGGGGCTGCGGGAGAGGCCAGAGAACACAGCCCAGCCCTGCACTCCCCAGGCAGGGACAGCTGCAGGATGACCCAGGGGATGGAGCATGGCCACTGTGGGGTGTCAGCCCAGCCCCTCTTCCATCCTGTCCATGGGCATGGCCCAGGGGATGGGACGGGATGCAATGGTGCCAAGGTCGCTGCAGGCACCAACCCTGTGGCCCAGCTCTGCCACTCACCCTCCTGTGGCAGCTCAAACGTGGCACTCCTGTGGCAGCTCCTGTGGCACCACCTCTTCAGTCTCCGGTGCTGAGGCAGCTCCAGAGGTGCCTTCGTCCTCCTCCACCCAGGCCAGCTTGGGCACTTTTGGGGGTCTCTGCTCCATGTCAGTGACTGGATTTGTGGCTACTTGCAGGAGAGATCCCTCAGAAAAGCTCGAAATCACCAAGGTGTTCCTGGAAGGCAACTTCAAGAGAGATGCCTCAGGAAAGCTACAGGACAGCAAGTCCTGCACTCTGGTCTCGAGGGCTCCTGTCACAAGGACAGGAGATTCCTGTCCAGGATTGTGGTCTGGCCTCGAGGGAACTGGCGGTAGGGATGGGAGATGCCTCTGGGGCACCAAGTCCCACGCTCTGCCCTCGAGGGCACCTGCAGAAGAGAAGCCTCGGGAAGGCCACGGGTCAGCAAGTCCTGTGGTCTGGGGCCTCCAGGTCAGCTGCAGGAATAACGCCTCGGAAAGGCTCCGGGTCAGACACGAACGAGCGCGCTGTGCAGGGGCTCCTCACGGCACTGCTCTGTCCCGTCCTGTCCCGTTGCATGCTCCGAGCACTGTGGCGTGGTCTTGTCACCGCCAGCTCCTATGTCACCACATGTCACAAAGGACCCTTGGACACCCGTTCTATGCCACGGTGACCATGCTGCACCGTGTCACAAAGGGCCCCTGCACACACTGCCCTCTGCCCTGAGGCTGCCCCCAGCCCACCCAAAGTGGCCCAGGCTGGAAGGAATATCTCACCCCAAGCATCTAAGCCAGCCCGACAGGGTCTTTAGGAACAGCTCAAACCATCAGCAAACGCTGCCCTGCTCTGTGGGCTCAGGTCAGCAGAAGGAGCCCCCAAGGCTGCTAAAGCAGCCACGCCGGGAATGGCACAGGGCCTTCCACAGAAGCTGGCAAAGGCTCCTTGGGACACGTCCTGGCTGGTTGCCATCCTTAACTTGTGGCTGTGACACGGACAGGGAATGTGCAGGCCAGGGCACGAATGCTGCTCTGAGCACTGGGACCTGGGGAGCACTGACATCAGCAGGTGTGGCAGAGTCCCCACCCAAGCAGACCTGCCACCCCCCGAGCCCTGGCAGTGCTGGTGCTCATCTCCTGCTCCAGAGACCTGTGCCCCAGGGGGCTTCTGTGCCAGAGGGAGCCAAAGCCCACTTGCATTGGGGGCTGTGCTCCTTCCTGCAGGGGCTGTTGGCAGGAGCACCTGGAACATCAGCTGGCAACACTTGGTCTCTTTCAGAAGCTCTCACTCCATGCTGAAATTATTTTCTCATTGAAGTAATTTCCTTTAGCACAAAAACGCTTTAGTGGTGAAGGCACAGAAGAATCTGGCATTTAAGACTCCTCAGTTCAGGAAAGCTTTACTTCCCATTGCTCAACTCAAGTAGTTCCAAAAAGTTGCAAACTTCCCAAATTCATTGGGATGACCTGAGAAGGTTAAGACTTGGAATTTTGCTTCCTATCTCAAAGCAGCAACTCATTTGCCCTAACATCATCCACTGAGAGTCACTTTATGGAATGTAACACTGCACAGAGGCAAAAAAAAGGCCCATTCTTTGGTTTACAAACATTTTTCTATGAAGGGGTGATAATATCCTAATTCTCTTAAGGAATAAAATCTCTCAAGAAATGAAAGTCCACTCAGAGTTACAAAAATAGCCCAAACAAATGAGTAAAAGGCAAAAGGCCTAATGCTCCCCCTGGTACAGGTATCTAAGTGGCCAGTAAAGTACAGCTCTCCTCTCTTGTTCCCTGCAGGAGAATCAGGACCTTGAACAGGAAGAGTCACAGATATTCTTTCTGCCCTCTGTAACCAAAGCTGTGCCAAACCACAGATGCTGCCTTCAAAGTGACTCAAATTCCAGCCTAGACCTCTCACCTTCCAGACAACTCCTTCCCCAACACCCCACCAACACCAACCCTCCCCCACAAACTCCTGCCCAGAGGCCCTCAACACCCCACCAGGACCCCCAGCTGTTCCTGTTCCTCTGCAGAGCTTTCCCACCCTCCAGCAGATGCCCTGGTTCACTGCACGTGCCGTGGGATTGCACTCAGGAGGATCTGCTCCAAGGCCTTCCCCGGTGGCAAGCTCAGGCTGCCAGGCCTAGGGCTCCTGGATCACCCTTCCCACCTCACTGGGAGCTCCCTGGGAAGCACTTTCCCTGAGAAGCAAGCCCCTTTCCTCCAAGGGCATTTCCCCAAATGTGTAGCTTTCCTGGGGAACACCAACACACTCTTGAGAAAAGCTGGCAAGGCTGAATGACTCCAGGTCCTTTCAGGACAGGCACTCCAGCTCTAGCTGGTATTCCCCCAAGTGTGTTTCCAGGTGGAGGTTCAGAGGTGCAGCCCCAGGCCCTCTACAAACACAAGCTGCCCGCTGCCTCTTCACCTGCCTCAGCTCCTGCCTGCAGTCACAGCAGCAAAACCAGGCTGTTCCCAGCTAGAGCCCGGAGCTCTGTCCCCACAGGACGCTCTTGACAGCACCTTCCAGGACTCTCTGTTGTGCACGCAGCACTTTTCATGCCTGCTCCCAACAGGCTTTGGAACGCAGAGCACAACCTGGCTGGCTCTGCCACCAGCACACCCCAAACACAGGCAGAGGAAGAAGCAGCAGGGGTTGGTTTGCGGCCATGCCCAAGAGAAACTGGAAGGCTGCCCTCCCTCTGGTCTCACTTGGTTGGCTTTCTGACTGGGTCTGAGCCTGGGGCTGCCATTTCTCACTTGTGAGGACCAGAACCACACCCGGGATCCCAGCACTGCCTGACAGCGCTCCGGGCACTGGCACGGTGGCACGTCTGAGTCTCCGCCACTGTGCTGCTGCTTCATTTGCTCTTAGGCACACCCAAAGCTCTCTGTTAAGCCCAGATGGTCTCTGGTTCTGCCTTCTTCCTGATCCTGTTCAGGGATGGAGCACTGCTGTGCTTTCAGGAAGCTGTTCTTGAAACCTTCCAGCATTCCAAGCTCCTTTGCCCTCCATGGATGTTTGCCATGGAGTCCCTCACCGCTGGGTTCAGAGCATCCTCAGGTTGGCTCTTCCAAAGTCCAGGGGCTCCAGGATGCTCAGCAAGATCTGTAACTCCACAGTGTTGTTGAACTGGACTTCCAGCACAGGGACCTTTCCAGCCTGATCTGCCCTCATTCCTCTGTGTCTGTGCAAAAAACATGGTGTGGAAGAGAACGGCAGGAGGGGCCTGTGTGTCCCAGGGCTCAGGATTTGCATTGCTCCAGCTCCACAGAGATGCAGGCAAAGTGAAGAAGCCAAACTGTTTATTAATGGAAGGTGAAGGAAAGGGATGAGCTGGGAGGGAAGAAAGGGGATGGGCAGGGTCTGAGGGCTGGAGTCAGGAAGCTGTCAACAGGGAGGGAGAAGGCGGGAGCTATGGGAGCTTCCCACAGGCTCAGCTGTGCCAATCATCAGCTGTGCCTGGAACTCCAGTTGGTCTCCTCTGGTCTCCATGTGGTCTCACCTTCCAAGGGATCTGGAGGTCTTCAAGAGATACTGGTTCTTCTGAGCCAGCAGATGAAAGTAGTTCTGCAGCTCTTCCCTCAAAAATCATCTGTATAAATGTGCTTATGTGAGAGGGGCTGTTGTCTTCACTCAGGGCTTGAAGGGCTGAAAGAGAGAGGAACAGAGCCACAGTCAGAACCTGGATGTGTAGGAATCCAAGGAGACCTTCCTGCCAGGGCCATCCCACCCAGCTCTTGCCATGGCCACAGGAGAGGAGTGGCCAAGGGGATCAGCTGCAAGGTGCTGGCCATGAATCCCCTCACCTATGTCCCTGATATCTCTGTGTGCTCTGCCCACGCCACCCCTCGTCCCCACAAGGAGTGAAGCCCACCGCAGCTTGGGCAGGGATTGCAGCTCCCTGGCCAGCCCCCGCTGACAGCCCGCTGCCCTCACTCACCCTCAGGGAGAGCCTGGAGCTCTTCCTTCTGCCCCATCAGGAGCACCCCGGCAATCTCTGGGAACACAGGCTAACCATAAATAGGGCTGCTGTGGCTATTATCCAGTTTGCTTTATGGCTTAATGAGGTGAGGAATTCATGGATCTTTAACTTCCTTTGGAAGGCAGGCACATGGATTCAGAGCTATCACACACTGTGTGGTTTTGGGGTTTCTTTAATAATGATACTTGCTGAGGAAATGACACTGGGGGAAATTTACTCCCAACCCTTCACACAGCTCTTTGAGTTTGCCCCACCAGTTTTCAAAGGGTCCAGATCAACTCAAAATGCTAATGACATACAGTTGCTGCTGTTGCTGGTAAGCCTGTTCTATTTAGCATTCAGAGATAAGGGAAGTTTAACATGGATAACCACACTGACACCTACCCCAGAGACAAGGGATGCTGCTGCCCCCGAGATTGACCCTGCCCCACAGCCCACCTCAGAAACGAACCACCCAGATTGGGTGGGGGTTCTGGTGAAGGAGATGGGCCAGATGCTGAAGGAGTACATTTCCCCATGTGTTGAGAAACCCTTCCCCTGCCTCAAAGAAAGAGAGTCTGATGGTGCCGAAGTGGAACCCAGAGATGTTACAACCATCCAGGTTCCAGCTGAACTGCAAAGACAGTCACAGCCATCAGCAGTCACCCCTGTGGAAACAAGGAGACCTAAGATGAAATCAGAGCATCCAGACAAGGACATGAAAGGAGGGCCCTCACAACCCAAAGGAGAACCAATCACTGAGTCCCTGATGTACGAAAGTCCCTGTGGGTAAACTGCACAAAGACATTGTATGATGGGGACGTGAGGCTTACACAACCTGGTTAATCCGGGTCTGGGACCTTATGGGTACAGGAGTGCAACTGGATGGTGGTGAGGCAAGGAATTTGGGACTATTGACCCAGGTCTCAGGTGTGAATCAGGTATTTGTAAGAGAGTCATGGTCCCTTTCCCTCTGAGAGCAGCTTTTAATGAGTGTCAGAGAGAGGTTTGTCCACAGGGAGAGAATGCAGGAACACCACCATAGAATGTGCTGGAAGACCCTTAAGGAAAGGATCCAACAGCTGATAAAAGTGGCAGTATTGGAGGTACTCTTTGGGAGGGATGGACAGCATGATAATGACCCTGATGAGCTCAGGTGCACAGGGCAAATGCTGTGGAGTCTGGCAAATCTGGGGCCATCCCAATACACCACCTTCACTGCAATGATTAATGCTGATAACAACAGAGAGACAGTGGATTCTGTCACCAACAAGCTTAGAAATTGTGAGAGTATGATCAATAGCCCAATGCAGGCTCATGTCTCTGCTGTGATCAAGGACCTGATCAAAGAGGAGATGAGGGAGATGGAGGAGGAGGAGAGGAAGATCAGTGCAGCACCTGTGCCAGTCACAGGCCCCAAAGTCAGAGCCCAGCATCCCCCAGCTAGAGAGAGAGGTACACCCCAAGGGCTGACCTGTGGTTCTTCTTTCATGACCATGGGGAAGACATGGGAAGGTGGCATGGGAAATCCACTTCTGTCCTGGCAGTATGGGTGCATCAGCTCAAGGAGGGAAACACTAACCGAGGGAGTTCCACTAAAGGGAAGGCAACCTCAACCTCCCATGACCGAGCTGCTGGGTATGATCTGTCAGATCCCCTTGAAGGAACCTCTACTGCGTATGCCCAGGAAAGAAATAATAACCATGGCTAGGAGGGCCCTGACTCTAGCCAGGAAGAGGCACGGGAAAACCGGATTTTCTGGACGGAGTGGATCCGATGGCCTGACACATCAGAGCCACAAAAAATACAATGCCTTAGTTGATGCTGGTGTGCAGTGTACCCTAATGCCATTGGGACATGTTGGGGCAGAACCTGTTTCCATTGCTGGGGTGACGGGGGGATGGCAGCAATCGACCCTGTTGGGAGCCCAGGGGAGCCTGACTGGGAAGGAGCAGCAGAAACATCCTCCTGTGACTGGCCCAGAGGCCCTTTGTATTCTGGGCGTAGACTTCCCCCAGAATGGCTATTACAAAGACCCAATAGGACTCAGGTGGGATTTTGGCATAGCTGCTGCAGAGGCTGAGAACATGAAGCCATTGAACACCTTGCCTGGACTATCAGAAAACCCATCTGCAGTAGGACTCTTTAGGGTGGAAGAGCAACAAGTGCCGATTACCAGCATCTGCTGTGCCAGACATGCTGGAACTCCAGTACGAGCTGGAGTCCAAGGCAGCAAAGTGCTCTGCCACTATTGACATTGCCAATGCATTTTTCTTCATTCCTCTGGCAGCAGAATGCAGGCCTCAGTTTGCTTTCACCTGGAGGGCCATGCAGTACAACTGGAACCGACTGCCCCAGGGGTGGAAGCACAGCCCCACCATCTGCCATGGACTGATTCAGGCTGCACTGGAAAAGGGTGAAGCTCCAGAACATCTGCAGCACATCGATGATATCATTGTGTGGGGGAACACGACAATGGAAGTATTTGAGAAAAGAGAGAAAATCATCCAGAGTCTGCTGGAAGCTGGCTTCAGGATCCAGAAGAGCAAAGTCAAAGGACTTGCCCGAGAGATCCACTTCCTGGGAGAAAAGTGTCAAAATGGATGGCGTCAGATTCCCACTGAGGTCATCAGTAAGATCACAGGTGTCTCTAATGTTTTGTGGAAGAGATCAAAAAAGCTCCACAATTTGTGAAAGTTGTAAAGTCGGTATGTTTATTGCAGCGCTGGACGCATGCGGGGATTACTCCCCTCAAAAGGCAAGTGTACCTCTGTGAACTTCAGGTCTCTTTTTATGGCTCTCTCAAATACATATGCATATAATTTCACAACAGGTTCATACATATTCATTCTACTGATTTCATGTGACACTTGCTACTAATTCTTCAGAAGGAACTCTTGGGTCAGGTTGCCCTGCTCTGTCTGCTCTCCTCCTCCCCCCTTTATCTCTTATCCTTCAGCTGAAGCAGCCTCTCTAAGCACAGGCCCTTCAAGAGAACAGGCAGTGAGACTAAACAGCAAGCTACAGACTTAATTCAAAGATGAACATTTCACCTAAATCAAAATGTATTTCTACCCTGGAAAATTTCTACTCTGTCTCATTTCCCCCCTTTCCTGGAAAATAAGTAAATTCTTTTACTTAATGCAAACTCTTACGACAATAAGTGTCTCTCAATGCTTTACCTCATACATTTGATAGGGAGATTAACAGAGCTATACGCTGTAGTATTCTCTAATTTCAAATTAATAATAAAGGATAACTTTAAACTTACTTTAACTAATACAACATCATTTTTATCAATTTTTACAGAGGTGCAAGCAGTTTTTAGACACTCACAACTTTTACCAGTATATACGAGCACAGTTTTTTGATCAGTGAGTGGATGAATTTTGAAGTGGCAAATACTCTGTTCAGTGTCCAGACACACATCTTGGGCATTAATAGTACTGCTTTCACAAATGAATCTCAGCTGTTTTCTAGTAATGCAGGATTCTAAGTTTACTGTTTGCTACTTTTAATTAATTTTTCGTGTTTGCAGTCTATGTTCTGAAGGGTAGAGCACTGTTTTTTCATTATTTAATCTTAGTGCAATGATGGGATGGATAACATAAACAGTGCTATTATGTATGTTAAGTACAAAGGCAGTGGCTACATTAGAAACAGGATTATAGGTGAAATTTACTATAGTTTACCAGGACTGAAACTTTTTTCAAAATCAATTGTGTTATACATATATAGAGTTAATTCATGCTATTTGTATATATATATGTGTGTGTATAAGATATTGTAAGAATCCAACTCATGTACTTGACCACTCTGGCTGAGAGCAGAGTCCTATTTCTAATGCTAAAGATAATATCAAGTCCGTTAGCTTAAGAATGAAGCCTTCCCAGACCATGAATGTCGACTTCCCAGAATTGCTTTGAATACTGGCAGCACTCGATTACATGTGAAAGACGGCCATAGGGACACCGGGACTGGCTTTTGCATCACATCCCTATGGACCCAGCAATACATGCGAAAGAAGGCTATTCTGGAAGGGCCCAGACAGTCATTGGAACACCTGGACTGGGTTTGTATCTATATGATCCAGCTCTACATATGAAGGGACACAAAGGACATTCTGTCATTCCGGCCCCAGGCGGAATATAGGGGATATAAACTGGCTGTATGAGACAGTCGGGGTGAACCACTGGGGAGATGCTGGCACTCTGTCAGTTGGACCCAGGTTCACCCAGCACCAAATTCCGGAGTTGATGCTGTCTTGGCTGTGGTGAATTTTTTAATTATATTTTGTTATTGATCTAATAAATCTTTGTTAATTTTTTTTAATTTGGCTGCATATTCGATCATTTATAACAAATTGCATTATCTTAGACAACTTTCTGAATTTCAGCTGGAAAATTACTTTCCCTCCCTTCTTGTATGAGCAGAGCTGCTGTTGCCTGCATCTGCAACTGTGCTTGGATACAACTGAAAGCTAAAGATATATTATCACATTATCTTGAACTGTACTAAGTACTTCTACTAATAACTTGTGATCTTGGTCCCTGGCCTTTTCTTACTTTGGCAGTGCTTTTGAAATCTGCCACTGGCTAGTTCTTAATGCTAGTAGAGATGACTGTAAATGCTGCTTCAATTTTGTTAGGCTGCTTGCTGCAGTGGCTAGCTTATTCGTCAGTATTTCTGAATCAATTCCATTTAGAACTCCTAATCCTGTTCCTAATATCCCAGTTAGATCCTTTCTTATTCTGCTCTTAAGGTCTGCCTGTCTTTGTTACTACGCTGTGCAGCTCTCAAAGGATGTTCTTAGGAAAGAGGAGCAGGCTGGTTGGATTTTTGAGATGTTGATTTGCATTAGCAACTCTTTTGAAGTGTCTGCAGTTCTTTTCTTGCTACTCTTGCTCTTCATATACTTGATCTCTATGAATTACTACAGTGGACAGGTTTAAATCTTTTATCTCAGAAAGTTCTCTCATGGATCTAGTATCCTGATTAAAAGCCTGGGACCAAGGCCATTCAGCATCACTTTGAATAGAGGTACTCTCTAATTTTAAGATTTCAATTATTATTATATACAAAACAATTCTGTAAGTGAAAGTATGAACAACCCTTGACTGCAATATACTCATTTTGCTTGAGTGAGTTTTAGTCTCAGTTCATTGTCTCTTGGTGTCACTCTCCAAGGGGGCTTCTGGGCCTTTCTTCACTCGAGAGTGATGGATCCAGGCATTCTGCTCTTTGATCTTGATTGCAGTGAGGGTGGTGAGAAGCACCTGGAATGGTCTTCTTTACTGTGGTTCCAAAGTCTTTTCTGCAAGAGGCTTAACATATACATAATCTCTAGGCTATATGTTATGCACTGGCCCATCTAACTCCCTGCTCTGAGTTCCAGCCACAAGTTTCTCAATTTTTCTGAGCTGTTTGCTTAAAGCCACCATGTAGGTGACCAGTGTTACCTCTCCAATGTACTGGGCATTCTTTTTGTGTTCTATAAAGCATTTCAAAGGGACTTAGACTTTCTTTAGCTCTAGGTTTAGTTTAAATTTGCAACAGTGCTAGTGGAAGTGCTTGGGGCTAGGGTAGATTAACTTCCTGCCCGAGTCTTACAATCTGCTGCTTAATTAAATGATCCATTTTCTCCACCTGGCTGCTTGATTAGGGGGGGTACAGAATGTGAAGTAGCCAGGTGGCTACTAATCTGTTGCACTGTTTTGGAAATGAAATGTGATCCTCTATCTGAGGATATTGTGGCTGGAACTCCGAAGCATGGTATTATTTCTTGTAATAACACTCTAGTAACTTCTCGAGCTTTGACAGTTCTGGTGGGGAATGCTTCTGGCCACCCTGAAAATGTGTCTGTCAATACCAATAAATACTGATACCCCCCTTTCCTTGGGAGTTCTGAAAAGTCAATTTGCCACTGCTGTCCCGGCCTATGGCCTCTCCTAATCTGACTGAGTTTTGGCTTGGGGGTATTTTTGGGGTTAGTCTGGAGGCAAAGATCACACTGTCAGGTCACTTGAGTAATAGTGGCATATAAATTCCTAGCAACGATTCTTTCAATCAAGTAGGTGTGTAGGGCATCTATTCCTCAGTGTGCTTTCTGATGCTCTTCCCTTACTAGTGACCACAAGAAATGGGAAGGGATTACCAGCTTCTTTTCAATGGTAGCCCACCCTTCTTGGTTATACGTCCTTTTTTGATCTTCAATCAGTTTTCTATCTCTCTTATTATATTCTGCCTTACTTTCAAGGGAAATTTGTCTATCTGGAATTAGGGCTCACCTCACCTTTTGCTGCTTCCTTTGCCTCTCTATCCGCCAGCTCACTTCCTTTTTCTAATTCTGAGCTCACTTTTTGATGTGCTCTAATATGCACAATTGCTACCTTTTCAGGCAGCTGAACTGCTTCCAGCAGCTGGATTATCTCTTGTGCATGTTTGATGTTCTTTCTCTGTGAGGTCAGCAGTCCTCTCTCTTTCTAGATGGCTCTATGTGCATGCACGACTCTGAATGCATACCACGAGTCTGTGTAGATGTTTATCTTCTTTCCTTTTGCTATTTCTAAGGCATGGGTCAGAGCAATTATCTCAGCCTTCTGCGCAGAGGTGCCTGTTGGTAAGGGTGCAGATTCTGTTACCTCTCTGCAGGTGGCTACTGTGTACCCAGCACATCGCTTTCCATTGGCAACGCAGCTGCTCTCGTCAGTGAACCAGGTCTCTGCATTGTCCAGAGGAGTGTCTTTCAAATCTGGGCAGCTGGAGTAGGTAGCTCCAATGGTCTCTAGGCAATTGTGGTGTACTGCTTCACCTTGATTTCTACTGAGAAAGGAAGCTGGGTTGACAATATTAGCACCACTATCTTTACATCATCTTGCTCTACCATGATGGCCTGGTATTTCTCTCTGTGGTGAAAGCCAGTGGCTACTCTTTACTTCCAGTACTGTGGACACTGTATGGGACACTAGCACAGTCATTTTCTGTCCCAGGGTAAACTTGCGTGCCTTATGAATATTCAGCATGACTGCTGCTACAGCTCTGAGGCAACCTGGCCATCTTTTGGCTGTTGCATCTAGCTGCTTGAAGTAAGCAACTGCCCTTCGTTATGGACCTAAGTCTTGAGCCAGTATTCCTAAGGCAATTCTCTGTTTTTCATGGGAAAATAGAAAGAATGGTTTACTTACATCTGGCAGTCCCAGGGCTGGACCTGACATGAGGGCACTCTTTAGCTGGAGAAAGGCCTGTGTGGCTTCCTTTGTCCGCTGGAGATCTCTGTTTCCATTAGCAATAAGAGCATAGAGAGGTTTGACAAGCAGTCCATAATTATTAATCCACAGCTGGCACTACCCTGCCATGCCTAAGAAGGTTCGGAGTTCCTTTATCGTCTGGGGTTTTGGGGTTTGGCAGATGGCTTCTTTGCGAGCCTGCCTTAAAGTCCGTTGCCCAGCACTCACCTTGTAGCCCAGGTATATTACTTTCTGTTTCACTACCTGTGCTTTCTTCTTTGATACTCTGTATCTTTGGAGTCTTAGGAAATTCAAGAGGCTTACTGTCCAGGCCACACATGCTTCTCTCGTCTGAGTGGCTATTAGAAGATCATCTACGTACTGCAACAGCTTCCCTTCCTGTAGAGCTTCCCAGGACTCCAGATCTTTTGCAAGTTGCTCCCCAAACAGAGTGGGGGGGAATTTGAAGCCTTGAGGCACATAGACTATGTGAGCTGGGTTTTGCACTGCTTTTAGGGCTTTCTCATTTGAATGCAAAAATTTTCTGGCTGGCTTTGTGGATAGGGAGGCAAAAGAAGGCATCTCTCAGGTCTAAAACAGTAAACCAGATTAGCTCAGGTGTTAAACAAGTTAGTAAAATATATGGATTTGCTACCACAGGGTATAAATTCTTCATTATCTTATTGACAGCCCTCAATCTAGTACTATCAGTTACTGGGCTGATTTCTTCCCTATCTTCTTTTCAGGGGGTACTGCTTAATTCTCACTGGTTGTTTTCTTTTTTTAAGCTTGATTACTATGGGGACGCATTCTTCACTTTCTTTGGTACAGCAGAGGCCCATACCCCTGAAAAAACTTGCTCTAATATCTCTTTACTAATTTTTTTCTTAATTTCAATGCCTGTTAATGATAAGCTTAATATCTTTATATCATTTGCCCCCAGAGTAACCTCTTCATTTGAGAATGTTCAGCGAATTGGGCAAATACACAAAAGCTCCTAAGTACACATGTTACTTTAAAGGTTTACAAATGTATGCCTTCTCAGACTGTCCAGTTGTTCTTCACATTACAACATAATCATTCTCTACAGGTACTAAAGCTTTATTTAAAACTGAATTTATGGCTCTTGTATCAACTAAAATTCCACCCTTTTCTTTTCTTCTGGTCTCACTGCCTCTCGCAGAGGGGTCTGTTCCCTCCTAGTCCTGGGTGAAATTGGACTGCTAGGAGGGGGATGGGTGCGAATGGGTATATCTTTGGAGCTTGAGTCTTCTTCTTTTTTGGGGAGGTCTTCTTTATCTTCCTTTACTTTAGGAGGAGCCTTTAACAAATTATATGTACTCATTTTGCGAGTTGTAATCGCTTTGCATTTCAGTATGATAAACTTTGCCTGACCAGTGGGTCCGAGGGCGGTCTGATCTCACAGTCCCTTTGCTATTTTTGGTGATTTCTTAAAACAAAAACACACCAACATACGGGACTATCTCATTTACCTTCCCATTTTAAAACAGCATTAACTGCAATAAAGTCTTACAAATCTTTTTCTTTTCTGAGCTGCCTCTACTGGCAGCTTTCTTCCAAAGAGCCCCTCCCAAAGGGGCTAGTTCAGGAGCTTCTTTGTTCTGGTTAGTTTTCATTATCTCCTTCTCCTTATACTATCTTGTTTCTACTCAAACTTCTCCTCACAGAGCTTCACAGTAGATTCTTAGTCTTCTTCCCACACACAACTCCAGGTGGCAGGAATCAGGTGGGACTTCTCACACACCAGCTTTAAAATCTTAGGTTCTGAATCAGCTTGATGAGGAAACTTTGATTTACACTCGGGGCATATGCCCCGACGCAGCAATACCAGCGTCTCTCACAAACTCTGCACTGCAATGGTACCCTCGCAGGGAGCCAGCCTCTCGATGCACTAAAGGCTCTCAGGAATTACCCACAGAGGCAAGCTATTCTATTTATCACAGGGAATTCTGAATCTTGCACAGCAGGCTGTTCCCAATCTAGACTGACTATCGCACCAGATGAAGTCAAATAGAGCTCTTCTAAATGAACTCGTTCGTCTCACCACGGTAAAAGCGTGCACAATCTACAATCTACACCACAACTGACCACCTTTATTCAATGAACATTCTCACCTGCGCTAAACCACTCTGTCTCTGCCGGGCGCTCCCTGCCTCCACAGCCTGCCCCGGCCAGTGCCTCAGGCCTCACTCGGCCCCTTCAGTCGCGGGTAGAATCCCCCCCCGCACTGTAGATATACTCTCTTTGTACACCATGCACTCGCACGATTACAAACACACACACACTAATATTAACAATTAACCACGCAGTGAACGAACTAAGTCTGGACACAGCACACTCATGAGCCCACTCGAACCCACCCGCAGGGTCGCTGGCGGCCGCTCTATGGGACAGTGAACTCCCGTCTCCCAGTCGCTCTATCGACCGGTCTGCTTGCAGGCACAGGAACAAGGCAGAGCACTGAGATGTCTCTGAGTGCCTTACTTATTCAGCCTACCTATCCCCCGGGGGCCCTCTTAATACATACCGAATCTTCCGCCTGCCAGCAGGTCCTTGTCCAGCAGGAGGCCAGCTGACACCAGCGGAATCCCGGGGAGCTCCTAGGAGGGTCCCTTTATCCCTTCTGCCCCTGCAGGGACAGAGATGGTCCCTTTGTGGTCTCCAAAATGTTTTGCGGCAAAGATCAAAAACTCCACAACTTGTGAAAGTTGTCAAGTCGGTATGTTTATTGCAGCGCTGGATGCATGCGGCGATTACTCCCCTCAAAAGGCATGTGTGCCTCTGGGGGGGTCCAAGTCCCATTTCTATCCCTGTCTACAAATGCATATGCATACAATTTCACAATAGGTTCATACATATTCATTCTACTGATTTCATGTGACACTTGCTACTAATTCTTCAGAAGGAACTCTTGGATCACGTTGCCTTGCTCCGTCTGCTCTCTTCTTCCCCCCTTTATCTCTTGTCCTTCAGCTGAAGCAGCCTCTCTAAGCACAGGCCCTTCAAGAGAACAGGCAGTGAGACTAAACAGCAAGCTACAGACTTAATTCAAGGATGAACATTTCACCTAAATCAAAATGTTATTCTACCCTGGAAAATTTCTACTCTGTCTCACAGGGACCCCAGAGTGCCCCACCTTGACCCTATGGGAGAAAAAGATTATAAGAATGATGCCAAAAGTACTACAAATATTATTAGCTACCATAAAGAGGAAGAAATCAATATCAAGTAGACATTAATTAATTAATGGAGTTGTGTTACTTAGAAACACGACCAATAATATTCTTGGTAGCTAAAAATATATTGATTTTTTATTATAAATACAAAAATTGGGTAATAAAGATATTGAATAATACTATCATAATTCAAATAATATAATTATAATTTTTAAAATTAATAAATGTTTTTCTAAAGAAAAATGTCTAAATTATTTTAATGTTTTGGGATATCAGTCCTAGGTGGGTGATGTCAGACATGATGAGGCTGGGGGTGAGGAGCAGCTTGTCCAAACAGGCTCAGCCTGCAAGGGGCTCATTCTTCTCCCTGCCCAGACACCCTAAAGAGACATTCAGCATCAAGATCACCTGGGGAATGCTTCTGTCACCTCTTCCCTGAACTGAAATGTAAAGAAATATTTCCTTGATATCATGATGTGCACTTTGGAATCTCCCTCCTGAAGGGAGCTCCAAGCTGACTCCAATCGCTGCACAAGCCCTGGAGACTCACAGACAATGGAAGGGAGACAAAGAGCTCCTGAGGGCTTTCTGTATTTTAATCAGCCCCACGGTGGCTTTGGGGCTGGCTCCAGGAGCCTCAGGCAGCGAGAGAAGGATGAAGAAGCTGCTCAAGGAGTCAGCAGCCAAACTCCAAGTGCCTTGGAGCACGGCTGGGCCCCAGGGAGGGCAGGGAGTGCCCAAGGCTGCCCAGGCAGTGCTGAGAGCAGATCCTTGAGGCCAGGAGTGCAGGGAGCCCAAGGCTCTGGGCAGGGCACTGCAATGCTGAGCAAGGCCTGGCTTGGCTGCAGGGAGCAGAAAGGCCAAGCCCTGAGCCCAGCCTGGGCCAGCAGGGCCTGTCCCTCCCGGCTGGCTCGGGGCTCTTTGTGGGCCAGGGGGATGTGAGGGGCAGCAAGGACAAACGCCATCAGCCTGCAGCCCCTGCCAGCCTCCCCAGGGAGGCCGAGGCAGAACCAAAGTGCAGCCCCTGCCAGGAAAGTTCCTCCTGTGGGGCTCCAGAGGCGCTGCCCCAGCCCAGGGCACAAAGGCCTGGGTGCCTGTGGCCCTGCCAGCCCTGCCCAGCCCTCGGCCATCTGTCCTGCAGGCTGTGCCCCCTGGGCGTGCTGCTCCTCTGCCCTGGCCGGCTGCACTCGCCCATCTCGCTGTGCCCCAGCATTTCTCACCCAGCGTTTCTGGGCCCTCCCTGGGCTCCCTGCACCCAGCGCTGCCGGCTCCTGGCACACAGAGCCCGGCCATGGCCCAGCCTCACGCTGGGACACCTCCAGCACCAACATTCTGCCCTGCCAGGGACTTTGCTTTCTCCTCAGCTCCAGGCTGAACCTTCCAAGCTGCACTTGGGGAAGGTTTCCTGCAATTCCCACTGCCAAGGAAAGTTCTGTCTCCTGCTGCTCACAAACAGAGAAGGGCTGGAGGGAGATGTGCTGGTCAGAGGCTGTTTGGGGCACAGTGACCTGGAAATTTTTGAGTTTCTAAATCTTCTGTGAAAGGAGAGGCATCAACAAATCTTTTACACTGGAGTTACAGAGAGCAGACTTTGGCCTATTGATGATGGAGATTTGGAGAATACAAAATCAGGTACTGATTTTTTAAAGAGAATCAGCACTTAAAAGCAAAGGGATCCAAGAAGGATAAACACATCTCAAGAAAGAAATTTTGGAGGAGTAGCAACAGCCTGTTCTGCTGGTCCAAAAAGTGAGCTAGCAAGGAAAATGACTGGCCTGGATGGTCATGGAGCTTTTTCCAGGAACTCATAGAAAAAAAGTGGATGCATCATCTTTGGTCAGAGGGGGAGGGAACTCATGAAATGTTTAAGGATGTTGTTAGGTCATTCAAAAAGAAAATTATAGAGATGAAAGGTCCATTAGAGCTTAACTTGACCACTTCTGTGAAGGATAATAATGTTTTCATAAATACATTAATGGCAAAAGGAGGGACAAGTACAACCTCCATTCTTTATTGGATATGAGGAGGAATACAGTAACTAAAGCTGAGGAATAGGCTGAGGTACTGAACCCCTTCCTTGCCTCAGTTTTCAACAAAACGTCAAGTTGTCCTCAGGACAAGTGTTCTCCCAAGCTGTAGATGGGGGCAGGGAGCAGAAGAGCCCCCCTGTAATCCAGGAGGAAGCAGCTGGGGACCTGCTGAGCCACTCAGATGCTCACAGGTGTCTCTGGGAGCAGATGGCATCCATTGCAGGCGGATGAGGGAGCTGGTGGATGAGCTCCCCAAGCTGCTCTCCATCATTTACTGCGGGGGAAAATAGCGGGATGCGGATGTTCAGGGACATCACACCATAACCAATATGACCCAGTCAAGCCAAATTTGTTATCCCTAAAAAGACTATATTTGTAATAATTCTCTACTGTCCCCGCATCTCTAACTAATACATGATTGGCTATCCTAGCTGTTCATACGTCTAAGATAGGATGCTGATTGGATCATCTAATTTTCCATGTGTCTGGTTGTGGTTTTCTGTCCCACCCAAGAACTTTCTTCTTTCTTACTTTCCCAAGCTCACTGACAAACTTGCTGAGTCCGGATGACTCTTCTTCTTGTATCTTTTTCAATGATGTACCAACCCCATTTGCTGAATATGCCCATTATTGTTTGTGAACGTGTCCATTGTCCATTATCCCAAGCAGGCTGGATTGTGCATTGGCTGAATATGGCCATTGTCCCGCAAAAACTCCTCAATCTTCAAGAAATCCTCGACACCTCTGCACACAGCCCAGGGAAGGTGCCCTGGCCACCTGCACAGAGCCACAGACAAGTGTCAGACACAGTTACAGAGCTTTGCCCAGAGCTGACAGGGAGAATTAATTTAAGGGAAAAAAAAAAAAAGAAAAACAGCAGAAAACCCCAAAAACCAACAAAAACCAAAGAAAACCAAATTAAAAACAAACAAAAAACCCAAAAACCACCACCCAACAAAAACAAACAAAAACAACAACAAAAACAAATGAACCAAAGCCAAAAAGTGAACAAAAAAAGAGCAAACAATAAAAAAACAAAAACAATAAAAAGAACTCCCCACAGCAGAGATGATCCATCCTTCAGTTGTCACACCTGCACTCACACAAGACCTGGGGCTGCAAAAAAATTAGAATTCATTGGGCACATATGCAGGGAAAGCAGGTTTAGGTCAGGCTTTCAGCAGAACTGTTCTCAGCTGAGCCAAAAAGGCCCCTTTGGCAGCTGCAGGGCCATTGGAAATGCAGAGCCTCAGCCCACAGGGCAGAAAAGGGCTCTGAGTTCCTCTCCCCTGACACTAAACCCTGTTCCCAGGCTGCTTCACACTCAGGATTCTGCTGGAGGACGGCACAAAGCTGAGAGTGGGCTCTGGCTTCTCCATGTTTTGGGTCCTAAAGCTGCCTGGGAGAAGAAATTTCGGGTCAGCTCCTCTGGCACAATCCCTGCTGGCCTGGGGAAGGGCTTTGCGTGCCGAGGCTTTGCTGCAGGCAAGGAAAGCTCCTGGCTCAGGGTCACCTTTGCTGCTCAGCCAGAGCCCCGAGTGCCACAGCAGCAGCAGAGAATGGCAGTGGCACCACGGGCTGGCACACGAGGGGGAGATTTCCCCCTCGAGAGAGGCTCATATCCCTTTCTGCATTCAGGCAGCTGCGGATCCCTCAGCTTTGGCTGCACAGCAGCTGGAAATGCAAGTCCAGGAGCTCTGTCCATGGCCAGCCCCAGCAGGTGACAGCAAGGACGGGGCCCTGGCAGCATCGGGACATTTGCAGGGAGCGCCTTCAGCAAGCGCTGGGGGCTGGGACTGTGTGCAGAAAACGCCCTGGGGGTCTCTGCAGCGAGGCAAAGGGAACAAAGTTTCAGTTGTGGCCTCGCTAGGGAGCACCAAAATCGATTGTTTTCCATTGCCGGCTGTTCTAGGAGCCCCAGAGGAGGGCCCGGGGCCCCAGGAATGGAGAGCGGGGACTGTGCAGGAGCCAGGAGCAGCGAGAGAGGCCGGGCTGAAGGTGCGGGGCGGGCACGGGCTGGGAGGGGGCCCAGCCCGGGGGTCCCGCAGAGCCTCCCTGCTCCAGAGCCGCAGCTGCGAGAGCGGGGCAGCTGCCGGGATCGGAGTGCCAGGGACGGGCCGCAGGTGGGGGCTCCAAGGGGCTCGGCCGGAGCAGCTCTTTGTCCCGGGGCACCGGGGGCATTGCCGCGGGTTGGGGTGCCTGGGAAGGCGCAGCAGGACAGGGTGGCGATGGTTGGTTTGTGGATTTGTTGTTGGGATGTTTTGCTGGCGGCCCCGGGCGGGCTGTGGGAGCCGGGAGCGGCCGGGCGGGCCCGGAGCCGCCCCTCGGGCCGGGAGCCCCGGGCAGAACTCTCTGCTCGGGGCAGAGGCCCGGGCGGCCCGGGCAGCGCTCGGCGGCCCGTGGGCCCCCGGCGCAGGCGGGTCCGTGTGGCCGGGCCGGCCCAGCCGTGTCCGCAGCGGGCTCCGAGGGGAGCGGCCCGGCCCGGCCGTGGCCGTGCGGGGCCTGCCGGGGCTCGGGGGGCCGGGCCGGGCAAAGGCTGAGCGAGAGCGGGGGAAGCGCTGGCACAGAGGCCCCGGGCTCGCCGTGCCCCCGTGGCCACGCAGCCGGGCTCGGGGGCCGCCTCGCTCGGAGCCAGCCCCGGCTGCGGGGGTCCCCGGGGCTCCCTGGGCAGGGGGCGGTGGGGGCTGCCGGAGCTCTGTGCCCGGGGCTGGGCGCGGCTGCCGGGGCAGCGGAGGATGCAGGGTGCCCCCGCGCTGGGGCTGCCTCTGCCCGGCCCAGGAGCTGCACTGTCAGCCCAGAGCCACGTGGGGATCGCCCGGCACCGGCAGGGCTGGCAGGGAAACCGGCAATGGGGGAGCAGAAACGGGAAATATGAGAGCTCCAGAAGCCTGGACATGTTGGGAGCATGGGCAAGGGGAACCCATGGATACCCCAGGACCCTGAAACGGGGACTGCAGACAGTGCTGAGCCCTGGAACGCCTGGGGTGCCAAAGTGGTGAGCCCAGAGAAGGGGAACCTGCGGGATTGCCAGGAGCCCCAGCAGTCCAGAGAGGTGAACACCAATACAAACTTGGCTCGGAGGAACCCAGACAGGGGCATCTCCAGGAGCCCAAAGTAGAGAGACCAGAGAGGGGAAACTCAGGCTTGGGTGGTTTTGCTGCATCTTGGTCATTTGTGTATTTTGGGGGCTGAAACTTGGTGTTTTGGAGGTTTATATGGGTGGCAGATTCCCGGTGACTCCTAGAGATGGACTTGGGCAGTAGGAACCCGCTAACCCAATGTGCTCATACAGTGTATTTTTCCCCAGAGCAGGATTTCTCTTTCCCAAACCTTGGCTGGATGGAGAAGGAGGCTGCAAGGAAGAGGAAGATGTCCTGGGACACCGAGGCAGGTGAGGAGGAAGTCACTGCCCCTTTGCCCCTCTCTCCTGCTCCATCTCCCAGCCCAGCATGGCCCCTGGCTGCAGGACAATCCTGCTGCCAATGCCGTCCTGCCGTGGACACACTGGGAGGATCTCCTTCCCTGTGGCATGGAGTCAAAGCCATCCTCTCCTTGTCCTTCCTCCCCAGACTAGGAGCTGAAGATGGAGACCAGGCAGGACAAATCCCCATGGTATAATCTCATGGAAGAGGCTTTTTTGAGCAACTCAACAGCACAGGAATTGAACAGGGAGGAAAATCCCTAGAGACCCCACAGGAGGAGGGGCTGCAAACCCAGCCCAGGGTGCCCTGAGGAGCAGGGCAGGAAAGATCCACCCTGTGCCAGGAAGGTGGACAGAGCTTCAGGCAGAGCTCAGAGCTGGTGATCTGTGGAGCAGCTTCAAGCTGGGGAGAAGCCCTGCAAGTACTTGGAGAGTGGGAAGAGCTTCAGGCAGAGCAACAGCCTGATCTGCCACCAGATGATCCACACTTTGGAATGGTCCTAAGAGTGTGGGGAGTGTGGTAAGGGCTTCAGCTGCAGCTGCACCCTCATCATCCACCAAATGATCCACACTGGGGAGAGGCCCTACGAGTGTCCTGAGTGTCAGAAGAGGTTTCAGACCAGCTCCACTCTCCTCCTGCACCAGCGGATTCACAGGGAGGAGAGACCCTCCTGCTGCCCCAGCTGCAGGAATGGCTTCAAGCACAACTCCACCCTTGTCATCCACCAGGGCATCCACTCTGGAGAAAGGCCCTGTGAGTGTCCCCAGTGTGGGAAGAGCTTCTCAGACAGCTCTAACTTCAGTAATCACCAACGGAGGTACGGGTAAGGGAAGCCCTGCAAGTGCCCCAGCTGCAGGAAGAGCTTCATGCACTGCTCCAACTCCATCCCCCACTGGAGGACCCATGTTGGTCAGAGCCCTTCAGACCCACGTTCCCAGTGATCTGAGTTGGGAAGACACTTGGCTAGTTATCCTTTTGTTTTGGCCCTAATTTTCTTTTGAGTTATTGTCATCCCTTAAAACAGACAAAACTGGGGGGAAAATCAAAAAATTCATTGAGGGCATCTAAAGCCTCACTTTTTCCTAGTGTTTCAGGGGAATTGGGGATTCAGGGAGAAACCTGGGGAGTTTGGGGGTATTTGATGTAGTTGTTTCCCCTTCTTGGCACTGAAAGAGATGAGAGGGTTCAATGCCACTGAAAACTACTCAATCCCAGCCCAAAATTTCTCAATTCCACAGCTCTTCAGGATGGAATGGGGTTGGAAGGGGATTGGGTGAAGTGTGCTGCAAATCAGGAGGGGTGAGATGGGCATGGGGTGGGGCAGGATGGGTGGGATGGGGTTGGGGTGGTGTGAAATGGAGGAAATAGGTCTTGGGAAGGGGGTCTTGATGTCCAGCAGGGGTGGGATGGGTTGGGGTTGGGACTGGGGAGGTGGGATGGGGTCTGGAACGAGACAGCCGAAGTTTGGGGGTGATGAAGGGAGGGGGAGCCCGTTACTGAATGAGTTTTTGAATATGAAAATGATGACATGTCCCACAGCCCCGGAGCTCAGAGCAGCTGAGATGGTGCTGGATCCAAGGCCAACTGTGGATCTCTCCCTCTCACTCTTCTGATTGCCTCTTCTCAAAATCCACACCTTCTCTGGGCAAACTGTTCCAGGATGGTCTTTTTTCTTAATCCCTACCTAAACCTACTCTCTTTCCATTTGGATCCATTCTCCCTTGTCCTGTCCCTGCCTGCCCTCGTACAAAGTCCCTGTCCTGCTTTCTTGTAGGTTGCCCTCAGGTACTGGAAGGCCACAGTTGAATCAAGGCTCGGTCTCTTTCCCATGCTGAAGAAGCCGAGCTGTGTCAGCCATTCCTTGCAGGAGAGGAGCTGCAGCCCTCACATCATCTCAGTGTCCCTCCTGGGCCCTGGTGCTGCGTGTCCACGTCCTTGCCGTCTGTGCCGGGAGCCCGGCAGAGCCGGAGGCAGCACTGCAGGTGCAGGCTCAGCAGTGGGGAGGAGCCACGGCCCTGGCAGCAGCTCCAGGAGCAGCGATTGGCGATGGGCTGCCCGCACTGCAGAGAGCCGGGGCCCTTGTGCCTCCCCTTGTGCCCAGGGCGCCTTTCCCCGCCGCTCGCCCGCCCGCCTGGGGAAAATGCCCCCTGTGCCGCCCCTCAGTGCCGCCCCTCGCCGCTGCCCCAGGGGCTCCCCGGCCCCAGCTGGAGAGCCCCAGACCTCAGCCTCACCCCGCTCAGCCCAAGGCCCTGGAAAAGCAGATTAAAGCACCCAGCCAGAAAGTGCCCTAGGATTCCAAGGTCAGTCTTTTCTCTACAGTATGGGTTTGGTATCAGAGCCTGCATGGGATTATAAAATCTTTAGGAGAAAAGAGCATGAACAAGTTGTGCTTTGGCAGTACATCAAGGCTTTGAGGGAGAGGGTTTGTTTACTCACTCACAGGGATGCACAGAAAGTTTTGAAATGGTAACAGTAATCCAAACCCATTAGAAATTGGAAAGAAAACCTGAGGGACTGGCAGCTAGCGCCTCAGAAACAGGTGGCTTTTGCTTCAGTCTTCTACCTGAGAGCTTCCTGGGCAGGGGCAATTCTTCCAATTGCATCAGCATGGCCATGGCTAGAAAGGGCAGTGAGCAGATGGATTTAGCTTCTCCTGCCAGCCCCTGAAATGCCAGGTTTCATTTGCGTGTACTGAGGATTCCATTTCAGACTCTGAACTGGCGCAGCTGCTCCTTGGTGCTGCTCGTACACACGTACAGTGGTGCTGCAGCAGCTGTCCTGCACACAGGGAGGGCTCTGGAGCCTCCCCGGGGCCACCAAGGAGCAGAGGAGGGAACGTGCCTGGGATCTGCCTCTCTGTGCCGAGCGCTGGCGACTGGAGTCACCCGACCTTGTTCTAAGGCTGGGACCAAGTTCCCGTCACTGTCTGCTCTGAGAGCGTTCCCAAATTCAAACCCAGACACTTCTGCCAGGCAGAAGCACGGGTTCAAACATGGATTTTACCAGAGAGGAAAGACCCCTGAAGGAAAAGGTGAAGATAGAAAGATGCTGAAAGGCTGAAGCCAAATGGAAAATAACCCCCCCAGATTTCAGAGAAAACTGGTCCATGGTGGTCAGTGCTGGCTCTGTGTCAGAGTAGGTGGCTGACAGCTACAGGTGATCCCACAAGGACACCCATGGCATCCCAACATTCTATCATTAGTTTACTCTGCTTTCTCCCTTTTGACAGTAGCCAGATCACTCATACTGTCAGCCAGGACAGGGACTGTGGCCACAGCTGACTGCAGATTAGACCTGGTCATGAGATGCAAGTCCTGTTGCTTTCTTTGCCATCAATGTTGGGTCTCACTACAGATAAATTTCCCATTCTTCCTTTGCTTTCTGATCGGGTCTGACCCTGAGGATGGTATTATAATGCTACAGACATACCAATAAGGCCTGCCTGCTTCCTGAGATGTCTTTGTGGTTTCCAGAAATAACAAACAGCTGTGTGGCTTTTTCCAGTGGATTCACAGGCCAGCCTCAAGAGGGAATCTTTTTGTCCCCTCTGGTCATTAGAGCCTTCCACCTTTCAGCCTTGCTAACGCAATCCTACTCAGAGGAATTAAATGCAGGCTAGTTCCATGACAAATAAAAACAAATAATTTTTTTTAATAATTAAAAATTATTCCCCTTGAGTGCCACACCCAATATATGTGTTAATGATAAAGCGGGAGTTCACCTAATCACTTCTTTCCTTGTGAGCACGGCTCAGCCTCACACAGAGGTGAGGTGGGAGCTGGGCAAATCTCTGGTGGGAGGAAGGGTCTTGTGGCAGCCCACAGAGCCTGTGCACATTGCCAGGGAACAGCTGTGCCCTGCATGTGCCCCCTGCAATGAGCTGTGCTGCTGCCAGTGCCCCGTGGAGCTGTGGGGCTGCTGAGCTGTGGGGCAGGGAGAGGAGCAGGAGGGTGCATGTGCAGCTGAGCCATTCCTGGAGAGCACAGGGCTCTGGGCTCCCTGCTGTCCCAGGGCAGCCCAGAGGCCAGGCTGTTCCTGTGGTAGCTCTGTGGAAATGGCTCAGGGTTTTGCCCTGGCCTGCCTCCAGGTGTCTGCCAGCAGGAGCATGTTTCCCTGTGCAGCTCTTTAGAAGTTTGCAGGAAATGTATCCCATGAAAAATGGAGTTTCAGATGCTTTAGGTTTGCATGGTGGCCTCTGTTAAACTTTGTGTCTCCACTTTGCAGGCCTGACTGGCTACCCTCTTGCCAAGAGGTTTTCCCTGGCAAGTCCCTCCACGCTCCTTCCCTCCAAGCCGTTGCCTCCCATCCCGAAGAGCTCTCCTTCTACCAAGCCAAGCCCAACATGCAGCGGAGAGCAGGAGAATGGGAAAAATGGCAGCGGCTACTGTGAGGAGAGTAGAAAAAACCAGGAGCTGGGTTCAGAGGGAAAAGGATGTAAGGTAAGGAGACCAAGCTAAGTCCAGCATTGTAAATGTTCAGTTTATGTGCTCTTGGCAGAGCTCTGAGACCTTTTCCATGATAGGAAGTGACTTTGTCACTGAAGTTTGAACAGGTCCTGATCTGGATCTTTAGCTGGGCCAGAAATGATGGGATATGAAGGAAGGGTGTGCATCTGCCCCTGCTGCCTCCAGCCCCATTCCTGGCCATGGCATGAGGGCCCTGGAGGAACTTGGGCAGGCAGAGACCTTGCAGAGAGCAGCAGGGCAGGGAGCTCTGCTGAACTTCCTAAATGCCAGGGAGCCTGAGATGATGGATGTGTGGGAGCTGGAGAGCAGCCAGCATCCTGAGAGCTGAGCAGCCTCTGGGCTCAAAGGCTGCTGGGGAACTGTAGGAGGGAAAGGCAGCAGCAGAAGAAATGAGGGACTTGAGAAAAGCAGGTTTGACATCCTGCAGAATGGCTTTGTGGGGACTTGGCTAGAGATCTGCACTGGCAGTTAGGCACCTTAGGGGCAGGGAGAGAATAGTGATCTAAAGGCACTGCCATGCCATCCAAAAGTCCAGTGGAGGCAGTGGCACCTCAGAACATCTTGATGTCAAACATGTGAATGCCAGCTGGGAATGTAGCTAGTCTTGGAAAAAACTGAGCACAAGGGCAGAGGTGGCAAATGTGTGACATGGGCTGTCCCTCTCCACTTCCCTTTCCTAGGTCACCTTCCCTGTCCTAGGCCAAGCTGCTCCATAAGTTTGACTATTCCTGCCATGTCCCATCTAAATGTCTTGAGGTATGAATCGGGGCAAGGCTTGATGCTTGATCTGAGCTCTGTTCTACTCTTTCCAGACTTCCTTGCTCAATTCCAGTGGTGGGGATATGAAGAAGGGGTCACTGGGACCACCTTTGATCCCCCCCATACAGAAGGCAGTGAGTCCCCCTCTTGGCAGTGCTGCAGGGTCTCTGCAAAGCTCTCCACAGCTGGAATTCCAGGAGTCCCAGGAGATGAGGTAAGCCAAGGTGTCTGCTGCTGCAGTGTGCTGTTCACCTCTCTCTTCCCATCTCGTGTGGTTATTTTGCCCAGTCAGGGGTCCCATGTATTTAGGCAAACCTTTGTGCCTTCACCATTTTGGCCATCTGTGGTGATCCAGCACAAAGTCAAAGCCAACGCCAATGTCCCAAGAGCAGAGGTCGTGGTGGGGAAGAAGAGGCAGGGCTTCAAAGCACCTCAAGATAGGGCCTCTGCTGGACATGGCTATTGTTTGACACAGAGCTTGGCCAGCTCTCTGTGACTTCAGCAAGTGAAAGCTTAAGGGTAATGAATCAGCTCTGCATCCTGGGTTGGGTTTATGTGTTGCATTTCCTCCTTCATCAGAGTGACCATGCTAAGAAGGTTTGCCTCCTTTCGTGGTACACCCATTCCCTCCCTTCTCTTTCTATGTCCTCATATGTTCTTTTGTCCTCCATTTTCTCCAGGCTAACATCCAGCAACAGAGGCAAGGAGAAGAACTCTGAACATGCAGGTAGGTACAGGGCATGTCTGTCCTAAAATGACCATTGTAGTCTTGACTCAGAGGTGACGTTTGGAAAGCTTGGTTACAACCCATTCTTTTAAAAATTTCTTTAAATTCCCTTCAGTTCTTTGATGGGCTCAGTGGACTGTCTGAGAGCCCAGTCAGTGGGACTGTGCTGCAGTGGTGCAGTGAAAATTCCTCCAGTGTGAAGTGTTGAGTGGTAGGAACGGGAGTGGAACCTTGGGGCCCTGGAAATGCAGTGCAGGCCAAGGAAACATTCCTCTCCATCCTGCACATGCCTTTTATCTCCCTGCAGCCTTTCTAGTGTCACATTTAGTAGGGAAAAAGAAGGCATTTAGCATGAAATGAGAAATATTCCCATTCCTCCCTCCTGCTTTTGAAGCAGAAAACCTTTCCTTGGGGCAGTTTCTGAGCCGAACCTTTTGAGATCTGAAGGAGATTGATGGACATTGCCTGGTTTTGTATTGGCAGAAATAGGGAAACCTCCTCTGACAGAATGTCCTTATCAATTTCCCAGTTAGGGCAAAAGAGCCTTCCCAATGGATGCATCCTGTGCAGGGTCTGAGTTTGTCATCCTGTGACAGCACAAAGCCAAAGCCACCTGTGGCAGGTTCACGGTGACAAATCTCTTGCCCGGCTCTCTCTGGCTGTGTCAGTGCTGCAGGGTGAGGCTGGGGGAGGAGATGCCTTCTGCCTTGTCCTCCCTCCCTGCCTTGCCTGATCCCTGACAAGTGGAATTGTGCCAGACAAAATGCAGTCTCTGGTGCATCTGGGTCAGCCAATGCTTTCAAGTTGAAAGCCTCAATGCCACTTCTGTTGTTCCTTTGCCATCTCTGGGTTTGTAATGATAGGAGAGATGAGGTTTGAAGAAATATTTCTGCTGATGCAGAGAAAGGGATAAGATCCCCTGGACCCTTTGCTCAGGGTTAGTTCTGCCAAATCCTGGGTACAGCCCCTTTGGAATGACTCCTTCATTGCTGATGTGCAGGTGGAATGCCTAATGCAGCTAGGGAGAAGTATTGCTCAGTAAGTGAGGTGACTTTTTTTCTGGACTAATTCTGGACTAGAAATTACCTAGCTCATTATTCCTTAGCTGTCTCTCTTTTATTACTGTCCCAAGCATTCTACAGGGTGAAGGAATCTAGTTTTAAGATAGGTGTTTCTCTCAAACTGCGTGGCTGCCATATGAATTTATCCTCTGTGAAGCCGTGTAAAGAATAAGTTCTCTTAGTTCTAACAGCTCTGTTGGACAGTATTTCAGAATGAGCTCCATTGTTCTTCTTGCAATTAGAAAATCAGCCTTTAGTCTAGCCCAAAAGTGACCCAGTCTCATACAGTTGAGAAGGAAAATCCTTGGGAAAAACCAATTATCTAGTGTCAAGAAGACAGTTCATGTTTGGGTAATACTCCTGCAACGCTAAGCTCTTCTTTGAATGTCCTCTAAAATATTCCAACTTAGAGAAGAAAATGTTGATCTAAATGCATCCAGGTATTAGAACCTGGGACTTCTAGGAACCAAAAGATGATGTTTACTACAATCAGTAAGAATAAGGGCAGATAAGAATCTCTGTCAAGAGCAATCTCCATCTCTGCCCTTCTCTATCAGACACAGAGGCTCTCCAGCATCCAGGGGCTGAGGCCTTCATCATGCAGCAGGTTTCAGTCTGCTGGCCAACAGAGTCATGTCATGTCTGCTGCCAGTAGCCCATCCCTTGGGAGAGGGTCTAGGCATTGTTCCTTGCTGCTCTCAATCACAGTCTCTGTGTCTTGAGAGCTCTGCAATCTGGAACCAGTCTTGCCTGTTGCCCAGCATTGTGTTTTTGGGGGCTTGAAGTCTGCCAGAGATTTACACAAACCTTTGCTTCCATTCTCAGGCCTCCCACTGAGCCAGGCCAAGGAGATGGATCATCCCACCAGTCCTGGTCTTACAAGTGACAAAGAGCTGAGGGATGGCTTTGGAAAGGTGAGGGATAAGGACAGGGATGAGCAGACTTCCTTTCCAGTGCCTGTTCAGTGCTTGGCCCAAAATGTCACTGAAAATCATCATCTTCCACTCTTGGGGCATGGAGATTCCCTTGAGAATATATTGGACAGCTACAGAGCAATTGCTTGGCTATTTCCAGTGGTGCCAAGGTCTCTGGTTTGGAGATGGTGCTGAGGTCATGCCAGAAGCATTCTTTATGTGCAAAGACTCTTTTAGAGAAGTTCTGAATGACAGAGCAAGCTGCACATCAGTGAACGTGGGCAAAGTGCATCCTCGGAAGCAGAGAAGCAAAGATTCTAAATGTTGGGTGTAAGGAAGGCTGCAAAAGAAAATGGGAGAGTTTTATTTTTCCTGGTTACCTTTGTGGCTGTATTTCACAGCCCTCTCATTCTCAAGTTTTCTGCTCATTACCATCAGTGTTTCTGCTACTTGTTTTCACATGACTCCTCCTTTTGGTCTCATGGTGTTAGAGACCAAGTCCTTACGAGTCCTTCAGAGCTGAGTCCTTCAGAAGCCTAGAGGTGAGAAACTGCTGCAATTCGTGGCCATGAGTGTTAAGCAACAGCTCATTACCCCTCCTTGCTGGGTATTGCACATGGTTTTTACTCTCCTGCCATGGCCTGTAGGAACTGAACTGCCTGCTCACTGGCCATGCCAGCTCTTCCTCTGTCTTGGAGCACTCCTATGACTTTCATGCTTCAAGCAGGGCTTCCTGACATAGGTTGCAGTTGCAGCAGTGGAAGGTTGTGGCACTGAAGTGTTCCACCTCACTGTGTAATTGCCAGGGTGAGGATGGGAGACATTCCTCTGAAACCATTGGAATGTGGATGGAGCTGCATTGAAGCCTATGGCACTCTGTGAACTCTGTGCTCCTGATGAGATGTTGTGTGTGGTTTGTGTGTCTGTGCTTACAGTCTGTGATGTATTTCCATTGCACCTAGATCCGTGCTGCATTGTGCATGTTGGCCCAAAAGAACTTAGGGCAGAAGGAGGCAGAGCTTTTGGAGAGAGAGATGAAGAGAAGGAGACAAAGGAAAACATCCTTGCTAGTTATTCCTGAGACAGTGGAGCCTGGGGATGCAGCTGAAGCAAGTAAGTGGTGGCTACACTTGTGGTGGTCCTTTTTGACCACTTGCTTGCCCTTTGCACAGTGTTGCAATCAGACTGGAGAGCTGTTCAGTGGAAGGTTGTTTGGGATTTAATTCTGTTTCCCAAAGAAAAATACAGAGGCATGAAGTGTCTTGCCCATTGCCTCAGTGAGTCAGTAACAGAATATCAGCTTCCCCCCTTCACCTCTAAAGTCTTTCAGAGTAGAAAATTCTGTCTTGCAAAGTACACTGGAGCTTCAGACTCTCTCCTGGAGAGCAGCCTCCAGGGAAGGTGAGTCCAAAAGAATGCTTTTCAACCAGGGTGCAACCTGGAAGAAACAAAATTCAGCTTCTTCTAATGAAAACACCAGAGATCCTTCTCCTGCCACTCCCTGCTGAGGAGCTGGCACTGGAGAGCTGTGCTGAAGCCCCAGCCAGGGCTTCTGTTGTAGCCCCAGGAGCAAGCAGCGTTCCCACTGGATCCTGGCTGAGGGGCTCTGCCTGCAGGGCTGTGAGCGCTGCCCGAGGGCGGCAGCGGGGCCCTGAGGAGGCAGCACTCAGCCCGAGGGCATCACACAAGGTTATCTGCACTTTCCTTTGGGAACTGCCCCTGCCAGCCTCTGGAACAGGAAAACAAAAGCAAAGCAATACTGGGTTTCCTTGTTTCTTAGGGGAAGCACCACTGCAATGTGGGTTTAAGCTAGAAGAGGGTAAATTTAGATTAGATATAAGTGATTTTTTTGTTTACAATGAAGGGGATGAAAAGCTGGCAGGATTTGCCCAGAGAAGCTGTTGTTGGTCCATCCTTGAAGGTGTTCAAGGCCAGTTTACATGGGGCTCTGAGGAACCTGATCAGGAGGAAGATGTCCCTGCTGAGAGGGGTTGGACTAGATGGCGCTTAAAGGTGCCTTCCAACCCAAACTCTTCTAGGATTCTGTGATTCTGTGCTCATTGTCCCATGTTAGTGTTATACTTGGTATAAAGTGGTATACCATTGTTATACTTGAAGTTCTTTGGGATAACAAAGAGATGTTCCCCAGCTCTGGCAAGTTTTCTGGCCCTTTCCATCATCACCCTGTCCAGCACTCTCTACTTACAAGTTCCTCTTTGGTCCCTGCAGTCTTTAGCCTAGCACCTGTCGATGGCACAGCTTCTAGAGAGCACAGAAAACACCCTGGTAGTGCCTTGAAGAAGAAGGTCTTCAGGAAGCAGGACAACGTGCCCTTACTGCCCAATACAGACATCATCCATGGGGATGGCAGCTTCCCACACAGCTCCTCAGGTAAGCCAGCTCTGGGGCAGCTTTTTCCCACGGGTTTTTCCTTGCACAAGGAGCACAAACTGCCCCCTGCCTCAGCCAGCAGAGCTGGGATCTTGGCTCCATAGTCTGTCCTGAGAATCAGCAGCAAATCTACTGTTGAGTTACTCCATCTTGGTAGTACTGGAGCAGTTGGTTCTTAGAAATCCATTGGAAAATTGAACTGAATAAAGTCGTGGTAAAGGCCTGAGATCTGGCTTTTGCCCATCCTGATAGTCCAAACTACAGCAGTGGTGCCAGGAGGTAGCTGGGACTGCAGGGATGAGCTGCAGGGCAGTCTGCCAGGCTGTGTTCACTGTGCCCCTACGAGAACCACCACAATCAGTTGTTCACTCACCGTCTGGGCCCTGTGCCTGTGCTGCTGTCCAGTTCTGCAGCCAGCTGTTCTGCTACCCAGCAAGGGTTGTCTCTGCAGGGCAGTCAGTGGCTTGGTGCAGTCGTGCTGCTGCTGCTCCCAGAAGTGCCCGATGGCTCCTGGCTGCCGCCATCCCACAGCCTGCAGTGCCAAGAGGGAACAAGCAGTGCCTCCTGTGTCACCCAGCAAATACAGCACCCCTGTGCAGCAGATGACAGCCAGGAGGGGCTGCCTGCTGCTCCCAGGCTCTTTGCTGCCTGCAGCAAATAGACAGCAGATAGTCCCCAGTGGCTCTTGCCTCTCCTTTGTGGGTAGCCTGCCTGTGCTGTGATCCCAGGTAGGGTGAGATGAGAAGAAGGGAGCTAGGAATGATACTTGAATGCTCTTTTCTAGTGATGCTACTTCCATGTTCAGAATTGACCAGAACTAGCCTGGCATGGGTCTTCATTCATAGTGAATCTAGATGTGTATGTCTGCATACTTCTGCAGTGACATCACTGGTGTCAGCGGCTGGGGTACCTCAGTGACACCCAGATTAGCTCAGTCTGAATATTTTTGATGTTATGGTTCCTCCATACTTTGTGAGAGCATGCAAGGTAGCACAAAAACCCTCCAGAGTCTAGAGCAGTTCATCTAGATTCTGTGCAATATTTATACTCCATGATTTTAGACAGCGCAAATGTTTTCATCTACACATTAGAAAATGAGCTTTTGAGTGCATGAGATGAAATTTTTGATTGACAGTGCTTTTGATGACAAATGTGTGGGAACTCGGCGCACCTCTCCTGAGGGCCAGAGCTACCGAGAAAACCCTTGGGGAGCTCGGGAGCCTTGGGATGTTGCTAAAAGTACCTGGTGGCTCAACTTTGACCCTGCAAGAGATGTACCACCTGTATGTGGGGATATAAGAATCACTGGTGTGTAAAGGATGTAGAAATAGAACATTTATAGGTCAAAGTACAGTTTATAAGATTTTGGTACAGGGGGGTTGGAAAAACAAGATGGAGGGAGTTGGGGCCTGCCACATGGTTCTTCCTCCTTCTTCTTGTCTTCCATTTTCTGTGTGACGTAGGTATTTTTGATAGGTTTATAGTAAAGGTACACTTAGTAATAAAAATGATAAGTATTGGAGACAAAAGATAAATATAGTTTACGTAGACTTTGTTATAAAAAGATGCGACCACCCTGTGGGCAGTCAGAGTGCCTTTGGCTGCCTTGCTGGTCAGACCCCAGCTGGGCAGAAAGAAAATTTTTGTAGATAAGAAATAATAAACAACCTTGAAGACCGAACCTGAGAGTCCAGTCTTGTCTTTTGGAGCCCGGGAAGCGAGCCCATCTCACCCTTGTCTGGGCAGAGACAAATAACAGGCAGAAGCCCGGACAAAATGGGTTTCATAAGGAATGCATTTATCATCAGATTTTTCTCATACCTTCTAAATTTTTTCATTACCAAAAAATTCAATTAAGGCAAACTCAGATCAACCAATTAACAAGAGAGTGCGTCTGCTAACAACGTGGATCTGTATTTGCATATTTTTATCCTCAGAGTGCATTTGGAAGGCTTTTTTGTCAATTGTCTAGTCTGGAAACTGCATTTTTCCACAAGAGAAAGCTTAGAAGTTGCTGAGTTTGCAAACATGTCCATTAGATGGCAAATAAATTTCACCTCAGCATCCTTGAAATACAACCAGTGTGTAGCTCTGAAAGAGGAAAGATTCATGATGCTTGGAAAGAACAAAATCCATCAAGTACTCCCTTCCCAATAGTAGCCTAAAATGGATGTGCACTCAGCTGCCTGCTGTCTAGAATATTTGCAGTCAATGGGAACAGAGGCGCTGTCAGGTGGGAAGGGTCAGGTATGGCTGTTCCCTGGTAGCTGCTCCGAGGGGATTGAGCCGGGCCCAGCAGGGCTGGGTTGCTCAGGCTTGGCTTGGTGCTGTCTGCAGGCAGCTGCAGGTCTCTCCTCAGGGAGTTGCAGAGTGCCCCTGTCCTCAGGGCTGGGGGAAATCAGGGCGCTGAGACAAGAGGGGCTCCTGAGGGGTTCCCTCCTGGGTAGCAAGTCCTGCTGTCAGCGCTGTCTCGCAGGGAGCGGGAGCTCTGCGGCCGCAGGAACCTGCCGCTGGCTGCGGCACCTGTGGCACTGGGGAGCTGGCGCTGCGGGGGCAATTGTCAGGTTTAGCTTGGAGCTGGGCCCAGCTGGGGGAGGCTGGGAGCAAGCAAGGAGCCCCAGGAGCTGGACAGCAGGGAAGCCTCTGAGCTGGTGTCAGCGTGTGCCACAGGGAGCCCTGGCTGGGAGATGGGGCTGCAGGCCGCTCCATGGCGGGGCCTTGCCCGGGGCTGCAGCGCCCATGGCCGACCCTCTCCTCACAGTGACCTCGCAGACGGCCACTGCTGCCAAGCGCCGAGAGGAGCCACTCCGTGGGCATGGGCAGAAGGACAGAGCCTCTTCAGACCCACAGCAGTCCTTGCAGGAGGCACTCTCCATGCTGGGCAGCGATGACTGGTAAGAAAGGCCCCGTTCCCTCTGTGTCCCTCTTAGCGTTAAGGTGGGTCAGAAGCGTGTCTTGCTCGTGCCTCTGAGCCCCGAGAGCCCAGAGGGCCAAAGGGCACTGGTGAAACCACTGCAGAGCAGTGAGAGGATAAGGATTTGAGAGCAGCCTTTTCCTGGCCTTGCTCTGCAGCAGTGCTGCAGCTGCAGCAGGTCCATGCTGTTTCCTTGCTTTGCCTGCTGCTCCATGGAGCTGCAAAGGAAACACTGAGAGAAGAGACAAAGCTCTGGGAGGAGATGATTTTCTGGCTGAAGGCTGAAGCAGGATGGCAGAAGTTTTGAGTGTAGAGATTTGGCTGCCTTGGGCCCCTGGCCCAGTGGGACTGAGTAAGATTCCTCCCTGCTCCCACTGCTGACAGCAATGGAAGGTGACAGGGTCTCCCTGTGACCTCCTGCATGGGAGTCCCAGAAGCAGCTCCAGGGAGTTCCTTTTTCTGAGAAATGGACTGAGTGGTGCTTTCAAGTCCCTCAGCCTGTCATTACTCCTGAAGGGCTCATGGCAGAAGAGAAGGAAAAAGAAAGAAAATCCTCTAGGAATCTTGCACTTTTGGAATTCAACTTTTTTCTTCTCACTGCTTCATGTGGGCCTGAGATGTTTTGTCAATACTCACCATGTGTCCCAAAATTATACACAGGCAGAAGGAGGCCCAGAGGTGATAACCTTACAAACATTAGGTCATATTGCTTTTCTTTTTGATGTCTTTTTGATCACTCCCTGCTGGATGCTTCATTCACACAGGGGTAAGGACTCCATTCACACTGGGATAAGCATGAAAAATCTGCCACGACGCACCTCCTTGTGCAGTCACCTTTGTTTTGCCCTTTCTCTTCTGCTTTCTCTTCCCCATTTCTTTTGGTGCCCTGTGAGGTGCAGAGAGCTTCTGCAGGTGTGGGGGGTCCGGATGACACTCGGGGGTGCCCGTGGGATGGGTCACCAGCCCTGTGTTGCAGCCCTGATGCCTCACATACCTTCCTGAGGCTGAGGGCCTGCACAAAGCAAGTGCTCAGAGACAGAGTTGTTTGCACCTTTCAGATGACATGTTGCTGTTGTGGGGGTTGTTTTAGGCAGGGGGTTTTGGGGAAAAGGCAGAGTTTCAACAGTTCTTGCCCAGGGGGGGAATCTCCTGAGACATCCTGCTGCTTTTTTGCGGAATGTGTGAGGTGGAGTGGAGGGGGTGACAGAGAGGCCGAGATCGTAGAGTGGAAACTCAGCTCCAGTGTGGCAGTGCAGACTCTCCCTGCTGAACTGCCTGCTGGGGCTGACAAAGAAGGAAAATGCCCCAATAACAGCCCAGTGGCACTGTGTCTCAGGGACAGGTAGAGGGAGGTGACAAGAAAGAGCAGCATGGTCTCACAGCTTCTAGAATGCAGTGACAGAGGGGCCTCATGTGCCAGAGATTTCAGAAAGGCTGTCTTCTTAAATGACCACTGAAACCCTTCTCTTTGCCTCTTGGGTTTGTGTATGCTTTTGACAGCCACAGCATCCTGGGTCAATGTGTTCCATGATTTCATTAAGTACTCCTTGAAAAGCACCTCCCATTGTTCGACTGAGCTGCCAGCCTGGTAATTGCTGAGGGTGCTGCCTTGGTGGAGAGAAAAATCAATCTTTTGCCTTTCAGGGAGCTGAAGGAGAAGGGACTCTTCAGCATCAACCACCTGGCTGGGTCCCATTCAGAGGTCCTGCTTTGCAGACTTCATGAGATTTGCTTGGCAGTTAGCAGCGAGGTGAGCACATTGCTCTGAATTGTCCCCCATACTTCATACATGGTGTGTAGAGTAGGTATGTGCTTGTCCATCTCCATGTGTGCTCAGGGACTGCCTTCATTTCTGGTTTTAGACCTCCTATTTCTAATGTCTGTCAGCTGTCTGTAGGATCTGTGGGTACATGTAGCTGTATTTACTGGCAGGTCGGGTATCTGACACCGATCTGTGAGTGTGGTGCCTTGATGATGCAATGTGCAAATGCACAAACTGAGACACTAATGACATTATTTGCCACACTCCCTATCTCTGCCCAAGCTGTAATTCAACACTGAAATTAGTCTGTAGACCTGAGCCTGTGTTTTCTGTTTCCTGGCTGAGTGCTTCAATTGTTGGTGTTGCTTTTTTGAACAGGAACTTGAGCCTTTATGATTTGAAAGCAGCTCTTGCTTTAATTTTCTAGAAAAAGGGCCTAAAATCAAAGCTGTGGACATTTTAGAAGGGTTAAGTAGAATGCTTTAGTGAAATATTTTTTTTTTATTCCTGCAGTAAGCAGGTCTGAGGCCAGAAATTGGTGCCACAATAAGTGCCTTTCTGTGCTTGCACTGTCCTGCTCTTCTTGTACTTTTATGTTCCTCTGGACACAGTGGGACGTGTTGTCATTTCCTGCAACTTCTGTTGAAGGCAACTGGTTTTCTTTTCAAGGTGATTCTTATGTTTCCCCTCATGACTTCCCCAGGTGACCAACCTCCGTTCCAAGGTGTCCCACTCTGCAATCGTCACTCTGGGAGAGCTCTTTGTGAGCTTGAAGAAGGACATGGACTCTGAGGTGGATGAGGTTGCTCGGGTCCTTCTCCAGATGGTGTCCAACTCCCCAGAATTTGTTCAGAAAGCAGCCAGTCAGAGCCTGGGGCTCATGGTGGAGAATGTGACTCCTGCACGAGCAATGAGTGCCCTCATGGACATGGGAGTCAAGTAGGTTTTTCTTCTTTTAGTGATATTCTTCACCTTCTAGTGTGGGAGGGAGATGGGATGAGAGAGAGAATGGGAATGGTGGGAGGGAAGGGTCCTGTATCCTGCATCTTGTGTGGACTCAGGGACTTGATTCTCCAACCAACCTCATTTCTTTCCTCTTGTCACCTATTTCTGCCCTCCTGCAGCCCATTAGTTCTCAGAATCACAGAACTGTAGAATATGGGGTGTGTGAAGGGGCCCATCAGGACCATTGAGTCCAGCTCCTGGCCTTGCACAGAACAGCCCAAGGGTCACACCAAGTGCCTGAGATTGTTGTCCAAATGCTTCTTCAACCCTGTCAGGCTTGGTGCTGTGACCACTGCCCAGGGGAGCCTGTTCCAGTGCCCAAGCACCCTCTGGGTGAAAAACCTTTCCCTGATATCCAAACTAAAGCTCCTCTGACTCAGCTTCCTGCCGCTTCCTGGAGTTCTCCCAGTCTGTCAGATTTTCCTAGATGTGGTGACCGGTGGGGAAGTGAAAGTGCCTGCAAAGGCTGAGGATAGAGCCTTGTGCTTTTGTGGGAAGAGGGACAATTGCAATTGGAGCTGTGAGCAGTGTTTGGTATTTCACAGCACTAACCACAGAGGCCCTGGGAAAACCACGTCTCCTCATGATGCCATTAACCTGAGAAATGAGGAGGGTCCTTGCTGGGGCGTGGAGCACATGGGGGGCAATCTGCTGGCTGTGGCACAGCCTGCACAGAAGGTGCAGCTCCTGCCAAAAGGAGTCCTGTGTGACTGTCCTGGCCACTGAACTCTACTGCTTTACTTACCTCAGTTATTATTAGAATTTGCAGTCGTCCCATGGTTGGTGTCCCCACAAATCGCAACAAATACACACATTTCCTTTCTGTGCCAGACACGAAACACCGCTTTGTATTTCAAAGGAGCCCTTGCAGGGAGATCAGGAAGCTCTACCCGGGCTCTTTAGGGGGCGGCCACGGCAGGAGTTTTAGGTGCAGGACTGTGTTCTGAGGGGCTCTGGGGCTGCGAGGGATGAGAGGAGATGAATTCCCAGAAGTGGCTGTGCCGGGCATCTGTGGAGTTGGGAGCCTTCAGAGGATCAAGGGACGCTTTTGGGGGCTCCCTAATGGGCGCTGAGGGGGCACTGAGGGATCCTGGAGGGTCTGGGGGACACTCATGGGACAGATGGGGGCGGATCCCGGGGTTCTGTGGAGCGCAGGGCATGACGGGCATTGTAGTCCCGGCTGCAATGGGGCTCAATCTGGCCGCGGGGCATGATGGGAGTTGTAGGCAAAAAGAAAAGATGGCGCTGACCCTAGGCACCGCCTCCAAGTCTCCGGTCTCCGGCGTTAATTGGCTGCGGGCAGTGATGGGCGGGGCATCGGCAAATGGGAGGTGCTGGAGGTGGGAACAGCCCATTCAACCTGTCCAGTCACTCCCAGTACAACCCAGTTCATCCCCAGTACAGACCAGTTCAACCCCAGTACAGCCCAGTTCATCCCAAGTGGAACCCAATTACAACCCCAGTGTCCCTCCAATCCTTCCCAGTACGGCCCAGTCCCTACCAGTACACCTGAGTTCATTCCCAGTTCCCCCCCAATGTCATCCACAGGATGCCCCAGTGTCCCCAGCCTTCTCCACAATGTCCCCAGTGTCCCTATGGTCCCCAGTTTGTCCCAGTATCCCCCAGTATCACTCATGGCTGAGGCTCTGCAGGCCCAGGCAGGCTCAGCCCTGCTCCACCATGGAATCCCATGGGACAGGGCACGCTGGGATTTGCCACTACAGCTACCAAGTGTGTCCAGAGAAACTGCAAGGAGAGGGTGACCTCTGTCAGTGGGACCCCTCTGTGCACAGGTACCCCCACTCCTGGGGTGGCTGTGCCAGCTCCCCCAGGCACCCCCAGCCCTGGGAACCTGGAGCAAGTGGAAACCACAACTTTGCAAATGGTGCCTGTGCCCGTAATGCAAAGAGAACTGCGGTGTGAAAAAGGAAATTTGTTTATTTTCAGAAGAACAGCAACAAGAATACAGAACACTTTTACATTGTAAGAATATTTGTAACAACAACAATCCATTGAACATATATACATTTTATAACAACAACAATCCATTGAACATATATACATTTTGTAACAACAACAATCCAGAGAACCTATATACGTAAGAACATATCTAGCAAAAATATTTGCAATGTATTTGCAGAAGTCGAAAAAAAGCCCTATATCCTATATCCTGAACGTGACAAAAAACTGTAAAACGTATGTACAAAAGGGTGGCATCTCTATCTGGGATGTCCATCGGTCCTGGAAGAAAAGCAAGTGCCATGGTCACTGCAGTCAGGTACAGAGGGCTCTTCCATGTGTCCCCAGGCTGGCACACGCTGGCCCAGCAGGACTCTGCTACCAGAACTGAGCCTGGCTGGGTCTGGGATGGAGTTTGTGTGGCCCAAAGCGAGCACAGGACCAGCTGGGGATGGCCTGCAGAATCCAGTGCACAGGGTGCCACGTCCCTGAGCAGGGACCAGCCCAGCCCCAGCCTGGCAGCAGGGGACCCACTCTGCCTCTGGGGACCACATGCCTGTCCTGCTGCTGGCATTGCTCTTTATCCCAAGATCATGGCTTCTTCCTCATCTTTTTCATCAATGTCCATGTCCTCTATGCAGTCTTCCATTTCCACTTTCATCTCTTCTTCCACATCCACCTCCATCTCCTCCTCTCCAGTCTCTTCTTCCTCCATTACCACATCTTCCACTGTATAAGTCTGCATTTCCACTTCCATTTCCTCCTCCCCAGTCTCTTCTTCCTCCATTTCCACGTCCTCCACTGTATAAGTCTGCATTTCCACCTCCATCTCCTCCTCTCCGTCGGTGACAGCCTGCAGAGGTGGCAGAACCTCAGAGTGGAGTCCCTGTCCCACACCAGGCCCACAGAGCTCCCGCCCACCCGGGCAGTTGGAGGTGTCCACCTCCATGGAATGGCACCATACCTTCCTCAGGACAAATGGGAGCATCCTGTAGGGATGGGTGTCAAAATCCAGGCACTAGTGAGCTTTCAGGACTGATGGGGGTAGCAGGGGCAGGTGACAAGGAGGGTGACAGCAGTGGGCAGGAGCAGAGCGAAGGGTGCGCTGACACAACGGCCAAGGGCTGTCTTGTGCTCTTTGCTGGGTGCTGGCAGTTCCATTTGGAACGGGGGAGGTGACATCACAATTCCCAGGAGTCCAGGGTCAACCTGAAGTGGACAATGGAGATCATAGAATGATGGGATCCCTGAATGGTTGGGCTTGGAAGGGACTCTGAAGACCATCTTGTTCCAAGCTGAGCAATCTTTCCCTTGGGGGAGCCCTGTTCCCAAGGATGGGGCATCCACAGCCTCTGTGCACAGCCTGGGCCACTGCCTCCCCACCCTCAGTGTCAAACAGCAGCTTCCTTAGATCCAGCTTCAATCAACCTCCTGCAGTTGAAAGCCATCCCCCTTGTCCTGTCCCCACAGGCCCTGTTGAACACTCTGTCCCCTTCTTCCCTGTGGGACCCTTCCAGTCCTGCAGAGCCACAGTGAGGCCCCCCCAGTGTCTCCTCTTTCCAGGCTGAGCATCCCCAGCCCCACTTGGACACCAGTCAGTTATATCAGGGCCAGTCAAGGCTGAAGGGTAGCAAAGAGCATCAGGAACTGAGAGATGGAAGCTTTAGGCCCAGGTTTGCCTCTAAAAGTACAAAATTAATAACAGTGGAGGGGTAGATGCTGAGACACTGGCTCTGTTCTAACTGGGGATTTTTTCTTTTTCTTCTTGTCTGTCATGCTGACCCAGGTTTTTCTGTTTGAAAGGAAGCTTGGCACAATGTCCACTGTCTTCTCCATTTGTGAAACACTGAGCAGAGTCTGGGCAGGCTGATGATGCAGAGCAAAACCTGCAAATATACTGGTGCTCCTGAGCCTGGGGATGCAGCTAAACCCAGCCAAAAGTCATTTCTGGAAAGTCGAGCCTGGTTTACATTTTCTTCAGTTTGGCTATGCTATCTTAACCAGTCATTTATATAAAAGCAAATAAAAAACTCAAACAAAACAGACAAAATCCCAAACAAACAAACCCACGCAAACCAGTCAAACTGATCAAAAACCACAAATCCCAAATAAAAACCAAAGGGAATGAGGAATTAATAGAGTTGTGAGGATATCACAGCCGGCAAATGGCTGCTTCCCACAGGATCACCATAAAAAGCCACATATAACAGCTGCTCCAAAATATACCCAACAGGAGAGCTATAAAAAGTGATACATGGCAACTTTGGGGGCAGCTCCACATGAAGGTGAAGGATGAGCAGTGGTACAGATGCAGCATTCCCCACCCTCCAGGCTGCTGTTTGCTCCTGATGAAAGACCCTTGCAGGGCTGCGGCCCCTCTCAGTGCTGTGTAATTTGCACAAGGATAGATCTTGTCTGCCATGCAGGAGTGTTCCCAATAAACCATGCTTCTCCTGACCTTAACTTTTCTGGATTTCTACCATATGATACAAGAAACTTTGAAAAAACCAAAACACCTTGTGGGGAGGCATTTTTTCCTTTCTTCAGAGTTCCTCTTCCTTTTGTTCCCTCCAGAGCTCTCACTTCATTTCTGCTGTTTTTTGGAGCATGTGCTCACCTCTTTCCTGACCCCCTGGGCTTGTTTTGGCTCTGGGTGTCATGGACACTATTAATTGTGGGGTTTTCCCCTCCATCTATTTCTGTCTTTTCAAGTGGTTTACCTTCATTTACCTGTTGGAGTGATGCATTTTTCTCACTCTTTATTACTTAGTGCTTTTTCTTCATTCTCTAAAACCAACTTCTCACTTGCCTCGTGGCTGTTAGATGCCATTATTAGGAGCAATAATTCTTTCTCTCCTGCTTGTCTGAGCTCTCACAGGGAGCTGAGAGCTCTTTGGGGTTAAACCTGACTCACTTCAGTGCCTTCCTTGGTGCTGCCTGTGTACTTGGACACTTGAAGGGAATAAAGTCTTGGTGTGGAGATTACAGCTGGGAAATGATGGCTCTTTTGAAGAAGACAAGAATGCTGTTGCCAATCTTTTCCAGGATAATCTGAGCACCTTGTTTTGGGGAGAAACAGGCTCTGATCAGCAAAGAGGTGGCTGTTGCAGGTACCCAGGTTTGGAGGGAAGGGTGCAGCTCCTGGGAGTGTGTTTGTGGGGGGCTCTAAGGTTTGTGTGGGCTCCCTGGAGCAGTGGGAACACCCCACTGGGAGATGCACATCAGGAAATGGGTGCACAAAGGGCCTGAAGTGTGACCAGCTTTGGTGAAGGTTTCCATAGGAAAAAATATTTTTAGTGGGATTTTGGACAATTTGAGGCTCCTTCTCATGTCCTTTGCCTGATGAACATTCCCCCTTTTCAAGAGCATGGGGAATCCTGAACTCACACAATAAAAATCTCTGATAATTATATTTTTTTTCTATTTTTCAATGTTGTCATCCCAGTAGGAGTCAGAGTAAGAGAAGATGTGTGACCTGGCTGTTTTTAACTTTGTGACAGGAACAATGCCATGGCGAAGCTGGTAAGAGGAGCATCACTGCTCTGTCCTTAATTTTCCAGCACAAGTGAGGATGATTTAAGAACTGAGGCACAGCCAAGACCTTTCCTCCTCCTGTGCTCATCAAGCAATCACTGCCTCATCACACCTCAGCTTCAAACACCTGGTTTGCATCTGGCTGACCTTGGCTGCCCTCCCTGGATGGGAAGATGAAGAGGTGGAAGTGTAAAAGATTGGGATTTGATGGGTGAGCTGTGAAATAGTGGCTGGTGCAGGCTGGTTTTGGGTAAACATCGTGTGCTGTGCCATGGAGGATGAGAGTAAATGGATTAAAGAGGAGATAAAAAGGGCAGGGCAACTGGTTAGCTCCTGTTAAAGAAAATGTTGGGAAAATAGACATGTAAGAAATATGTCAGAGATGGTCATTAACTGCACTGCAGGGTCAGAGCTCCTTTCATAATTGGCCATGTAGTGAATACCAGAAATGATTAAAAAGTTCTTAAGGGCTGAGGGCTTTTACTGAAGGATTGGGAGAAACAAACTGTTTCTGGCAGAACTTTTATTATCATTTAAGCATGATCCTCTTTCTGACATAACAGCTGCTTGGAATAAACTGAAGTATCTTCTCCATTAGCTCTGGCAGGAGCTGCTTAGAGCTTTCATTCAGGTAAATTTTCATCCAACATATGTCTCTAGAATAATAAATTTAATGGGAGCCATCAAACCTATTGTAGGAGTAAGGATTGTGCTTAGGGCAAGAAAAAAGAGTAATTAGGTGTGGACAAACCATGAATTAGAGTGAGGAAATTATAATTGATGCCGGTTTAGGGGAATATTTAACTAAGCTAAGATAAAAGTCTACCTTCAGGCTAAGCTTTATAATCGAATTCTACTAGAAGAAATTTAGTAGTCCTGGGCTCCAAACAGACCTTTAGATACAAGTTTACCTCTGGTTTGAGAAAACTCAGGGCTTGAGCAGGATTTTATGGCTTTGCTCTTGACCCTTGGGCTAGAAATGCTCCTGTAAAATTCATGCCAAAGTAAGAGCTTCTACAAATTTCTAAGAGTTTCAATGGAGAAAGGTCCACCTGGACTTTGGGGACAGTTTCTCAGAGCAGAACATTTCAAGTGCTATTGAACTGCATTTAAACTCCCTTTTATTGGGGCATAAATTTCACACCCTGCTCTATCAGTCTGACACGTTCTTTGAGAAGAGACAAACTTTAACAGCCACTTTAAAAATAATTTCACTGACAGGTTTGCAGCTCAGAGAATGTTAATAAACTGAAATGGCTTTTCACCCTGCAGTAGCCACAAAGTAATTATGATTGTCTGTAGGCAGACTAATGAAAGCAGCTGTTAACAACCTAATGACAATTTGAACCAGCCCTCTGCTCCACAGACACATCTCTTTTCTGTCCCTGATTTTCCTGCATCCAGTGCTTCCCAGAGAAGTTTAGTGTTGCTTGATGGTCAGGTAAAAACAGCTTTCTTTTGTAGGAGTGGTGCTGCTCTTCTCTGAGGTGGAGCTTCACCTGGGCTGCTGCCATGCTGGGCTCACCCCACAAAGTCCAGTTCTGCAGGAGCTGGGCAGCATGGAGAGATTTGACAGCAGAGCATGGCAAAACTGGAGTGGAGGGATTCTGGCTCAGTGTGCCCCTCAGTACCAGACTGCATTAGTTATTGAAAAATCTTTTGTTCAAAGAGAAGATGTTTCTGTTTTGGCTCTAATCTTAGCTTGCTTTCAATACAGTTTTCCCTGCCACTTCAGATACTGTTTTTCTTTTGCTTTCAATAGTCTGTCATCCCAGGTGACCTTTAAAGGTCCCTTCCAACCCAAACCATTCTGTAATTCTTTGGATACATGATGAATAGCAACATGTGTTTTACCCTCATTGTGGATGATATTACATCATGTCTGGCCTTTTGGGGCTCTTCTCCAGGACCTTGGGACTACACTCACTCCTATTTGCTCTTCATTGGTTTTTTTTGCTTACCAATGAGCATTTTCAGTTCTGCCACCCATGTTTAGAGCAAGTTTTCTGTGACTCACTACACCAAACACCAGGTCAGTCCAAAAGAGCATTAGGAAGTATCCAGATGTATTTCCCCTTCTTCCTTCTGGGAACATGCTGCTGTTTTGAGCGCTCTGGCTTTCTGAGCTCCCTCACATGTCTTGATCCTTTTCTGGATAACCAGAGGGGTATGAGGATTAAATCCTGTCTCAGCTCTGAGGTCTGGCTTTTAAAATGTCCCAGTCATCCTCTCCTACTCATCTCATCCTGGCCTTGCTGGAAATATTATCCCTTCATGGGATTGTTGTTCATCTTTGGGGCAATCTGGCACTGCTTTTCAGTGAAAGTTTTGGAGACTTTGAAAGGTTTCCTGGTGTGGGAATGACAATCCTCAGTGCTAATGCTTATGGGGGATGCAGTTGCCTGAGTTGTGAAACCTCCTGAAAAACATTGTTTGTTCTTTTTTGCTTGACTTTTCCTTGACTGTTTTCATCAACAGATTAGGAGGTTTGGGGATGTCTTTTCAAAGTGAATTTCAATGATTCTCCTGGCTGGCATTTCAAAGGGGAACAGTAGTTTTGGGGTTTTTTAACCAGCAGCTGCTTACAATCCAATGAGCTAACTGCCTTTAATTAACCATAATATGTTCCAGGAGAGCAGAATAACAAGGGAACAAAACCAAGGGGGCAAACTCTGTGACTGAACCTGGACTTGCCCTTTCCCAGGTGCAGGATTCTGGGCAGCCCTGTAACCCTTTGCTGGCCACTTTGAGCTCTGCCATGCAGTGCCTTGGGTTTCTGGGGAGGGCAAAGCATCCAATCCCTCAGCTCCAGGTTCACACTTGTACAGTCACCTGCAAACCCAGAGGCCAGTGGCTATTTCTGTCTGTGGGATTTGCACACTGGAGCTTTGCTTTTGAAAGTTTGGGCAGCCTGGCTGCTCAGGGAGGGATCTCTCTGCCTTGAGAGTCTCTGAGCTCTCTCCTCTGTGTGAGGGGCTCGAATCTGTTCTTTCCTCACCTCCTTATCTGCAGGTTTCTTGGTGGAGGCTTTTGCAGACAGGAGAGCATGGCAGGAGTGCTGGAATGAAACAGTTATGTCTGGGGTCTAGCTTTAGGTAGTTGATTCATCCCTTAGCTGCTGGGCCTTAAAATTCTTTAAACTCCACATGTCATCTCCTCATACCAGTGTGGGACTGAGACAACACTGAGCTTCTGGGCTTTTTCTGTGTTAGCAGAACAAACTATTGCACTTCTAAACTGTGCACATCAGCACTGACTGTTATAAATGAGAAGCTTGACTAGGCCAATATTCAAGCAACAATCAATTTATTAATTAATATGGTAAAGTATGAGCAAAACAGAGCTGGGTACAGTGGGGGAAGTTTTCCCTCCAACTGCACGCTGATATTTGGGGCTTACAGGTATTTATAGGGGTACTCAGAAGCTTTCTCAGCAGTTTCTATTCTAATTTTTTTACTCATCAGCAGTTTGTATTCCCAATTTTTACATCACAATTCTATACACTATTTTGATTTAGTTTTTCTTCAGGATGCATCCCAAAAAGGAGGATCCCCAGATGGTTTTGGTAGTTTCCAAGATGTTGGTCCAGTTTCTGCAAGAATAAAGACGAATCCCATCTGGTGAAGTCCAGCTCCCCAGATGTGGGCCCACCTTTTTAATTACAATGGCCATAAATCTCATAACAGTGATGTCCAGCTTCCCTTGGTCGAAATTTTAAATCCTTGAGATGATGTTCATCTTCCTTTCTCAAGCTGTTTTTCTTGGTTTTGTTAAGGTGTGAGATTAGCACATTTCCTTTATATATATTCCAAAGCTATAGTTTCAAGAATACAAGCAATATTCTAAAATTATACTTCAAAAGGTTATTATTGCAGCACTCTTTAAGGCCTGACTACAAGCAAAAAGCAACATCCTTAATGCTTTAATTCAAATGCTCCTAAATCAATCCAGTTTAATTGCAAACAAAGGACAGGTTCAAAGGCCTTCTTCCATGCTTCACTTTCCTCAGTTATTGTTAGAATTCGCAGCTGTCCCATGGTCGGTGTGCACACACATCGCAATCCCAAATACACACATTGCCTGTCTGTACCTGACACCAAACACAGCTTTGTATTTCACATAACCTGAGGCTTCACCCCACTCAGTACAGACATCAGGGGGTAGCTGTTTATACTGCTCATCTCTGCCCCTGGAAGAGAGGCATTCCAAGAATGAGATGCCCCATAGGATTCTGGTTGTGTGCTTTCCTCAAAAACATGGTGAGATGAGGTGTGTGGGACTCATTTCTTCAGAAGGGCAGGAGAAACCTCTGAAGGCTTCACCTAAAGGGCCTCCTTACCCAGCAGTCTGACACAGATTTGCTTCTGAAGAGCTTTGTAATTTGTTTTTATTATGCTCTATCTGTGATTTAATGAAAGCCTCTTTCTCTACTGTAATTGAGCTCTTCATCTCATCTGAAAAGCAGAGCACAATCCCTTCAGAGATGGTGTTTGAGTAACAGCCTGTTTGTGTTTCCTCTGCTGTGGTGCTGCTCATGGAGCTGCTCACTCCTCATTTAAAAGCAGAAAATAAACAGATTTCTCTGAGGCAAAAATACATCAGTGATACCACACAGAGTAGGTTTGAATAGAAAACTCTTCCACTGCCCAGCTGAGCAAGCAAGATCTTCCCTGCTTCTGCAAAGAATATGAAGAAGGGAGTTTTCCTCAGTGAGCACCTGATGCCTCATGCAGGTGATGCTCAGCAAGTGACACCTGGGCATGGCAGCTGTCAGCTAAACAATTGGCTCTGGGCAGGTAAGAGTTGGCAGGAGGTAAGAGTGGAAAGTCAAAACAACAGCATGCTGAATAACTTGTAAGAGGAATAATGACCTCAGTGAAAAGCCCTCCATCTTAAAGATTCAAAAAGCATTTTTACAAAAATCCACAAAAATGTCCTGATTTTGATCAGTCTGTTCTTCCTAAATAGCATTTTGCCATCAGAATTAGGAGTTGAGAGACACTCAAGAAGGCTCAGCAGAGGATTTTCCATTGGGACCTTAGTACATATCTTTTACTGTGCTGTAGTTTGGAAGGAGGCCCTGAGCTCCAGCTGCAGCCTGGGGAGACCCTGTAGACATAAACACTCCCCAGAGCTGCTGTGGGACTGACCCAGAACCAGAATCTGGAGGGAACTGTGTCCAATACTTCCCACTAGAAAACACTTGAAGCTTGATCCACACTTCTCAGTTCAGAGCACAGGCAGTGCCAGGAGTCACCAGTTTGCTGCTGCTCTGTGCAGAACTGGTGGCTGTCAGTGGCAGACCTGTGGGGTGAACAGGCTGATGGCTTTTTGAGGCACACAGAACCTTCCATCTCTACTACCCTGTCCCCTGCAGAGAGTGGATTTTCCTAGAGAAATACCTGGAGAGCGGGAAGGATGAAGAGAAAATCATTCCCTGCCAGTGGATGCTGTGCTTGTTGCAAACACATGAGTTACATCTGGTAGCAGTCCTTGCTGCCAATCCACAGGGATTCCAGGCTGAGATCAGCTCAGCTCTGTCATTTGCCAGGAGATTGAGGATCAGACTTTGCACCACACTTCCAGAGCTGCCCTGACCCAGCCTGCAGAGCAAGAAAGGATCAGGATCGGGTTCCAGAGCTGTTTTCAGCACTGTTTTATTCACCCTGAGGAGACAGCAGGAGGCTGCTGGTGCCTTTGCCTTGGGAATTGGAGATCATGGCTGCTCTTGTCCCTCTTCTGCTTGCCACTTGAATTTTATCTGTAAAAGGGCAACTGCCTTTTTCGATCAGTGCTTCCCAGAGTGCTTTCATGACAGGGAACTTGGGCTTTTTCTTGCAGACACCATGATTAGCAGATCTTGAATACTCACAAAGTCAAGGAGAATAAAGCAGCCTCACAGGCCACATTTGCAGTGCACAAACACAGCCCTGTTGCTGCTGCTGCTGCTGAAATAGAATCAACTGACAGAGGCCATCACAGAAATTGCCTCTCAAGTGTCAAATCAAATGAAAAAATCCACCAGGAGGAAGAAGAGCCAGAACTTCTTGACTCCCTTCCTTATTTCTTCCGTGCAGCAGCCTCAAATGGAGATGCCCAGAGGCATTCCCAGCTGCTGCTGATCCCAGCTGGAGCCCAGCCTGCTGCCCAGTCCCAGCGGGAAGCTGAGCCCAGCCCGGGCAGCTCCCGCAGTGTCGGGAGCTCAGCGCACGCGGGGCCAGGCCCAGAGCCCCGGGCACGGCCGCCCATTGCGGGGCAGCGGCGCAGACGGAATGTCCTGCGGCCCAGACCTCCTGCTCCTGCCACACAGCGCCAGCCTTCTCCCCCTCCTCCTCCTCTCCCAGCACGCCACAAATTCCAGCTCGGAGGAGGCTGCCCCGGGGAGGGCTCAGGCTCCTGCTTCAGCCTCAGGCTCCCTGCAGAGGAACAGGGCATCTTTCAGGCACTTCCACAAGCTCAGGGTTCCCATTTCATGGGGAATCTGGGGTAAAAATGGCCTTGTAAGAAGGAAAATAGCAGAGGGAATGGATTGGAAATTATTAGGAATAATGACCCTTCTTACAGACAAAGTTCACCAGGTCATTCCCTGCATTTGTCCTCTACAGATTCTTTTACTCAGCTCCTGAGAGGTCCAGTTTGTTCTGCTGCTTTCCATGAACTGATTTTTATCAGTGCATGAGATGTAGAAGCAGCGGAACTGAACGAAGAAACAAACTCCATCTGTCAGCCCATTTTCATCTTCTAGATCGCTTTCAAGGTGTCCATGGGGATGATGGAATGATTATCACACAGCTCTCCATTTCTGGCTGCAAACTCTGGAGATTCTCTCACAGCATTCAGTCAGGCTTGCATTCCCTAACAATTCCTGGGAGCCCATCATGGTTTCTTAGGGTAGAACAAAAACAATGAAAATTTCACCAATGGCACAACAGCCCAGCCCACAAGGAAAAGAAAGAACAAGTTGTCAACTTCTCAAACCTTAGTCTTTCTTTGCTGAAAGAGTCGTGCTGCACGCACGGTGTGGAAAGCCAAGAGAAGCTGCAGAGTTGGTGGCACATCTTGTGACAGAAGCTGCCCCTCGTTCTCCAGGAAAGGTTCTTGGAAAGAGCAAACAGGACTCAGGAGAAGATTCTGGGAAAACTGAAACAGCTTGTAAGAAATGAAATTAAAATGGGGAGAAAAAATCCAAGACGTTTTACTCTTTTTATTTTTATGCTCCCCTTTTCCATCTTGCACTAATTCTCCATCCTATTAATTCCAAATGGATCTCACCTCAAAGATCCATGACTTAGCATGTTTTAGACACTGTCAAATACCATGAGCTACACACACTTTGCCTTCCCCTGGTTTTCTTGGAGAGCAATGCTGGAGAGGTAAGTGCAGTTGTGGGTCAGGTACAAATTCTGCATTCAGGGAATGAGTTCCAATAGTGTTTGACCCTCAGCAGGGACAATGCACAGCAGCGACCGAGGGGATTCCTGTGCCGCTGTGCAGGAGTGCAGACTCTGGGTCTTGGCTGAACACGGCAAAGTTCCCGTGTTTGGACAGGCTCAGGGGCTGCCCCCGGGGAGCGCGGGGCTCGGAACGGGGGTGAGCGGGCAACGGACAAACGGACACGGGGACAAACGGCCCCGGCGCTTCAGTTGCAGCAGCAGCAGCGGCGGCGGCAGCAGCAGCAGCAGCAGCAGCGATAGCAGCGACATTTTAGATTCCCTCTTGCTTGTCCTCTCCCTCTCCTGCAGTCCCGCACCCTCTCCCGGTCTCCCTTACCGGGGGCCCCTCCTCTCCCAGTCTCTCTCTCTCCATGCCCGGCCGGGCCATGCCCCCGGCCCGCCCCCGGCCCCGGGCGGGGCTGCTCCGGCCCCAGCCCCGGGCGTCCCGCCGCGGTCTCGCCTCCGGCCGGCTCTGGTCGTACTGGCGGTGGCGCTGCTGGGCGGGCATCAGTGCCTGGGGATGGGGCGGCATCGCCTCCCTTTGGCTCCGCCTGGCCCGAGCCCGGCCCCGGCCCCGGCCCCGACCACGGCCCCGGCCCCATCACCGGCCCCGACCACGGCCCCGGTTCCTGCCGGGGCCCGCGGAGGACACAGGCGTCGCGGCCGCTCCCGCCGCCTCCGCTGCGGCTTGCCCGGCCCGAGCTCCGCCGCTCGGCAGCGCGGCCGCCGGCCCCGAGCCGCCGCTGTCCCCTTGCAGGGAGCGAACGCCCGGGGATGGCCGGCCCGGGGCCCTTGAGGGGCGCTCGGGGGCCGTTGCCGGCCCCGGGCCGAGCGCTCAGAGCCGCGTCCCGCCGGCAGGGAAGGCGCAGCAGGGCCTGAAGCAGCAGTACCGGCTGGGCTCGCTGCTGGGGCGCGGCGGCTTCGGCAGCGTCTTCGCGGCCACGCGTCTCTCGGACGGCGCCCCGGTGAGCGGCGGGGCCGGCGGCGGGCGCAGGAGAAGGGGGGAACGAGGAGGAGGAAGAGGGCAGAGGATGGGGCTGGGCAGCGCGGACGGCGAGCTGAACCTGCTGCTTCCCTTGGCTTGCAGGTGGCCATCAAAAGGGTGCCACGTTACTGCGTCCGGCATTGGGACGAGCTGGTGAGTGAGCGGGGCCAGCGGGAGAAGCCGGGCCGTGCCGGGCGGGGATGAGGCGAGGCCCGGCAGGGTGGGAGCCACCAGGACGCCTCGAGGGAGAGCGGGCATGGGGCCAGCGCAGGGCGCAGAGCCAGCACAGGGCACAGAGCATCCCGGGCTGGCTGAGGCTTGCTGAGCCCCGGCACGGCATCAGCCCCACTGATGGCATCGTGCTCCTCCCGCAGCCCGACGGCACCAGCGCACCCCTGGAGATCGTGCTGCTGGCCAAGGTGTCCACTGGCTTCCCTGGTGTGGTCCAGCTGCTGGAATGGCGTGAGCTCCCCAACGACATCCTGATAGTGATGGAGCGGCCGGAGCGCTCTCAGGACCTGAAGCATTTCATTCGGGCACGGGGGTTCCTGCCCGAGGAGGTGGCGCGGGAGCTGTTCCACCAGGTGTTGGAGGCCGTGCGGCACTGCACCAGCTGCGGGGTCCTGCACAGAGACATAAAACCAGAGAACATCCTGGTTGACCTGGCCACAGGCCAGGCCAAATTGATTGACTTTGGCTGTGGCACCTACCTGCAAGACACAGCCTACATTCACTTTGCAGGTGAGCCCATGCAGGGGTTTGCTCCTGGTCCCAGCATCACATGGCAAAACATCTCATAGCCCAAGCTGGTTGTGGCAGCGGGGATTCTCCCTTTTGCTGCCCTTCATAGCTCTGAGTCTTCGGCTGAGTTTCTTTTGAGCATGGCTGAGTGGGGAGCCAGCTTCCAGCCCTGCTGGCAGCCTTTGCCCACCACTCTGCCCAGGATTGGGCCTGGGCTGGGGCAGCCGGCCCAACAAAAACACCCGTGGGTGGGGGTAGCAGAGAGGGTTTCTCAGAACCTGTGCCCCAGCCAGTTTTGTGTGCAGGTGAGAAAGGGCTTTTGACTGCTCAACTCACCTGGTTTGTCTTGGGTTCATAATGTTTCTTGGGGCAATGCAGGCAGGGAGGATGAAGGCATGGTTTTTCCCCAGCACTAAGTGGGTTTTTCCTTGTCATGGTTGGACCTTGCCAGGGCTTCTGCTGCCCTCTAACAACACCAGTGGATTCCTTTCGAACCTCAAGTCCGTACACAAGTCCCAGGTGCTGGCGAGAGGGCAGCGGTCACCCCGTGTGCCACTGGGGCAGCCCCCACAGGCCCAGGGAGGGTGGGGCCAGGCTCTGGGAGCAGCAGCATCCCCCTGCTGAACTCCATCTGTATTCCATAGGAACACGGTCATACAGCCCCCCAGAATGGACCCACTTTGGCTGGTACTATGGCAAGCCAGCTACCATCTGGTCTCTGGGCATCGTGCTGCACCAGATGGTCTGCGGAGAGCACCCCTTCAGGTCTGGAAAGAAGATCAGCTGGGACCATCAGCTCTCGCTGCCACAAAGGCTCTCTCAAGGTGGATCCTCATCTCTGGGCATGGGGGGAATACCAGTGCTGGGAGACAGCAGCAGGCTCGTGAGCATCCCGCTCTGGCAGCTGCTGAGGAGGTGGCACATGTCCTGCTCTCCTGCTCTCCTCCAAAAGAGGGAATGGATGGGAAAGTTTAGGCCCAGCTCTGAGCACATCCAGCATGGCCTGGGCACGGGAACAGTGGGGCAAAGCCAACAGGAGCCTTCTCCAAGTGACCAGCGGTTTCTGGTTTGTCTGCCCAGAGTGCCAAGATCTGATCAGGCGGTGTTTATCCATGCTGGACGTGGAAAGGCCCTCCTTAGAAGAGCTGCTCTGTGACCCTTGGATGCAGGATATTCATCTGCCCTAGAAGAAGGGAGAGAGCCACAGGCACACTGTGATGCAGGGCCCTGGTAAGTTCCAGCTCCACACATGCCTTGGCCATGAGTAGCAAAGGAACCCAGACTTTTTTGTCCTTTTTTGTCCTGCCTGTGTCACTGCCCAGGGCTCATCAGATGGGAGCACACAGCCCTTGTGCTGGAGCTGAGCTGTTCTGCCCAGCATTGGTGGCACAACAACTTGATTTGGTTGTCCTGGTTCCCTGACAGCTGGGGCCCTGGGCAGAACCCTGAGAGCCTGGTCTCACTCCAGGGAAGGAGAAGGAGCCCCTGGAGAAGCTGTACCAGGTGGGGCAGCTGCTTCTGGAGACAGCGAGGACGACATCAGGGATGGCAACCTCTTCGTGGACCTGGCCACTGGCCATCTGAAGATGATGGACTTCAATTCTGGCACATTCTCCAAAGCCAGGCTAAACAGCGAAATTGCAGATGAGTCCACACGGAGGGGGATGCTCCCAGATTTGGGCATTGCACAGCCTGGCCAGTAACCAAAGTTTCCCCCTTTGCTGGGGCAGATGCAGCTGATCCTTCAGTCGGCTGCCCAGCTGCTTTTGGCAGGGCTGGGGGGATGGGCTGGGCTGGGTATGAAATGGGAGTGGGCTCCTGGCCCTGCCAACAGTCCCCAGCACCCACCGTGCCCCGGGCTGGGGCTGGGGCCGGGGCAGCCAGCCCAACACAAACAAACCCCATGGCAGGAGCAGAGGTGGGACTCCAGAACCTGTGCAGGGGCTGCTTTGCTGTGCAGGCAAGGAAGGGCTTGGGCTGCTCCACTGCCCTTGTTTTCTTTGGGATCACCGTTATTGTGGGGGTCAGTGCAGGGGGAAAGGGAGAAATCCTGGGCTTCCCTCACCTGTGGGTGGGTTTTTCCCTGGCATGGAGGGGTTGGACTTTTCTCAAGCCCCTGGCAGAGATAATATTTTTTACCTTGTTTTCTCTTTTTGTCTGTAATCTATTTTCAATAATTTGTTGTTTGTTTTTCTAGAGGAAGCGTTCCAGGTGGGCTCCAGTCTGGATCAGGAAGTGCTTGGGAGCAGCTGTGGCGTGGATGGGCCGTGTCCTTGGAGAAGGCTGAGGACATCGTTTGGGACCAGCTTTTCTTCCAGCAGGGGATGGCGTGAGGTGGGTCCCTGTCTGCTTGGCATGGTGGCATCAGAGCTTCTGGGAGATGGCAGCGAGCACAGGAGCATCCTGCTCTGGGCGGCTGCTGAGGAGGTGGATGTGCCCTGGCTGGCTGCAGGCTGGGCACATGTCCTGCCCTCCTGCTCTGCTGCCAAAGGCAGCAGTGATGGGCAGCTCTGGGCACCGCTCTGAGCACGGCCAGCATGGCCTGGGCACCGTGGGCGGCTGGGACAAGGGCACAGGAGCCTTCAGCTGACAGGCGGTTTCTGCTTTCTCTCCTTGCAGCCGGGCTCTGCGGATGCTGAGGCTGCTCTGGGCTCTGCCCTGCTGGAGCTCAGCACCGGCCAGAATCTGCCAAAGAAGAAATGGTGGGACCTGCAGCACAGACTCACTTGAGCATTTTGGCAACACAGCTCAAGTTGGCAGTGTGTTCACCTCCAAGTGAAAACATGACACCCCTCAAAAACTAAACTTGTTCAATAACTTTTGAAATGGGATGACCCCAAATGACATTTCTCAGCTTGCTCAAGCTGTAGCTCAGCCCTTCTATGAACAGTTCACTCCCCCAGTAAAAGTTCTCTTTTACTTTCCAACTGCTCCCTCTTTTCCCGCAGTGAGTTCCCAGCCCATTGCAGTCTCCATCACACTGTTGCCTTCCTTGATGTCCCTCACAACAGGGAAGAGGGAGCCCCAGGCTTAGGGGATTCTTCCTGTCACTGGCTGAGAAGCAGCAATGTCTCAGATGTCAATGGGATTTTAGTGTAATTCAGAGTCACTCTCCTGCCCTCAGGTCTGTTCACTGCTGAGTTCCCACTTCCCTTTTTCCTCGTCCTTGCAGCAGGATGAGCTCTCTGAATCCCCTTGAGCCTCCCCACTCTTCCCAGCCCACGCACACCCCTCAGTGATGCCAAAGCTGAAGCTTCTCTGTCTCCTCTGGCACACCAGTCCAGTGCCCTGTGCAGGGAGCCCCAACCCCAAAGCACAGCACACAACAGTGCAGTCCAGGCTGGAGCAGCTGCCCTGCAGCAATGGCTTGGCTCTTTGTGGCAAGGGAATGCTCCCTGTTTCCAGCTGTCCCAGCAGGACGGCCCCAGGGCAGAGCCCAGCCGGGCTCCCACTGCAGCCCCTGGAGCTTGGGGCAGACAGTGCTCCCAGAGCTGAGGTTCCTGGGGAGCACCCGGAGCTGTGCCTTGCACTCTGTTGCCGTGTGTCACAGTGCAGGCTGGCTAGTGCTGTGTGACTGCACCAGCCCCTGGTTTGACTGACAGGGGCCTCGCCCTGTCACATCTCCTCCAAGGCTGCAGAATTTCACTGGCCAGAGTCTGACAAAGCATAGAGATCAGAGCAATGAAATTATCCAGACAGGGCTTTTCAAAGGCCCTTTGGAAGGAAGGGCTTGAGAATAAATGCTCTCTGTTTGCCACATGAACATCGAGGTGAGTGGTCTCTGTCTCCAACTCACTCCCCCTCCAGCCAATGTTACAGCCTCCCACTCCCTCACACATCCTCCTCGTGCCTCCCCACTGCCGTGTCCTGTCAGGGCTCCCTCAGCCCCTCGTCCCTTCATGGCCCCGTCCCCTCAAGGTCTCCCCCAGCCCAGCCAACCTGCCCGGCAGCAGCGCCGCAGCCCCACAGCAGCTCCAGAGCAGCCCCATCCAGAGGCACCTTGGAGCCCTCAGGAATCCAGCTAGCACCACACGGGTAGGAGGACACGGATGGCGCTTCCTGCCTGGCACAGGGCTTGTGGCCATCTCCAGGCACCGCTCTCACAGGGATCCCCACAGCTCTGGCCCCTGACCACCTGCTTGTTGGCAGCACAAACGTTTCAGAAGAACCACCAAAGTCCTAGAGGCTTCTGGCCATTTTCTCTGCTACACTGCATGCCTGGACAGCTTGCTGAGCCCAAGCACCCTTTTTCCCGTCTTCCCCTATGCCCTGCAGACCCTGGGAAGCCAAAGAAGCTCCTGGGAGTCTGTGTATTATAACACATTCTATATACTAAAGAAAAAACAAAAAGAAGAAAAGAACAGTCTCAAAGAAATAGAAAATTCCCACTGGTTCAAGTGGCCCCAGCAGACACAACCTCTGGGCTCAGCTCTCTGCAGAGCTCCAGCAGGGCAGCCAGCCGAGCCCTGACAGACGAGGCCGTGTCCTCCATGCCCTGAGGAGCTGATCCTGCAGCCTCTGGAAGACAGAAGATCGCTCACTCTGTAGTGACTGGAGAACATACAATGTTTGAAGTGCCACATCTGACACAGCACTGCTGATGTCCTCTGTCAGTTGTTCAAGGGCTGAAAGAGAGGAACAGAGCCATAGTCAGATCCCGGACCTGAGGGGACCCGAGTAGAGCCCCCTGCCAGGGCCATCCCAGCCGGCTCTAGCCATGGCCAGGAGGGAGCAGGGACCAACGGGACCAGCCCGAAGCTGCTGGCCACGAATCCCCCACATGGCCCTGAAATCTCTGTGTGCTCTGCCCACGCCGCCCCTCGGCCGCACAGGGAGCAGAGCCCTCCGCAGCCGGGGCACGGCTTGCAGCTCCCCCCGCCAGCCCCCGCTGCCAGCCCGCTGCCCTCACTCACTGTAGCAGATGAACCGGAGCTCTTCCTTCTTCCACCTCACGTGCTGCCCGGCCATCCCTGGGAACACAGAGCCTGTCACGGCCCCAGCGGCACAGCTCCCTGCCAGCGGCGCTGCCGGCGCTGTGGCCACACGCCCCGCTGGCCCGGCAGGGCGCAGCCCGGCCCTTGCCGCACGCTGCCGGCCCAGGGCACGGCTGCCAGAGGGCGGCAGCAGCGCCGAGGCCGGGCGGGGCTCCACGGCGCCGGGCCCGGCTGGCGCTGCCGGGGCAGCAGGCGGGGCTGGGGCCGAGCTGCGGCGGGCCGGGGAGGGAGCCCGGGCTCGTGGCTCACCCATGAACCTGATGGCCACCACTTGCAGGGACTCCTGTGGGTTCTGCAGGTATGGCAGGGCCCGGCGCAGGTGCTCGGCCGCTCTGCTGCTGTCGTCTGCCAGCTGGAGAGAGCGGCAGGAGGGAAGGGTTGGCGCGGGCTCAGCCCCTCGGGCGGGCGCTGCCTGCGCCCAGCCCCGGCCTCCCCTGCCCGCACAGCCCTGAGGCGCGGCCAGCAGCCGCTGGCGCCGGGCTCTGGAGGGGGCAGAGGGCCGGCTGCTGCCCGGGGAGCCGCGGTGCCGGCCTGCCCCACAGCCCCTCCGGGCCGGGACTGCATCGGCCCCCGGCTCGGGCTCACCGGAGCCTGGAGAAGAGCCCGCGCAGCCTCTGGGTGTAGCAGCAGGCAGGGGCACAGCTGCCAGCCCCGCACTCTGAGCACGGCGCTCTGGGGGCTTCTCCAGGCTGAGGCTGGAGCTTCCAGGCTGTCCTTACCAGGCACTCGATGAACTTCCACAGCTTCTGGTTCTTCACCAGTCTTTCAAGATCCCTCCTATTCAGGAACTTGGCCACACAAAACAGCAGTTCTCGAGAAGCCTGGAGAGCAGCAGAGATGCGGAGATGGTCCCACAGCCCAGGACGCAGGACCCGCGTCCCTGTGCCAAGGCCTGGAGGAGGCTGCAGCCCGGCAGGCACCAGGGCAGGAGGCAGCCGAGCCCCCTGCCAGGGGGACAGCAGCAGCCCACGAGTCCTCACCTGTGCCACAAGCTGATTGTCATTATGGCAGTGGAAGAAGAGTGGCAGCAGGCTCTGGCACAAGGGTGTCTTCAGGGCCTTTTTATTCTTTTCCAGTGGAAGAGTCACCAATGTTCGGAAGAGCAGTATGGAGAGCAGCTGCACCTGGCTATTGTTCTGTATGAAAGGAAGAAAAATAAAACTCAGCATTGGCTGCATGGGGCTCATCTTGGCACAGGCCTGCCAATCCACAGGGCACAAAGTGTCCAGGCAGCAGCCAGTGACCGTGGCTGGGGGCAGCGAGCCTTATGTGGTCAAAGAGTGGCAGGAGCGCCTCAAGCAGCTGCAGTGGGATGGGGCTGGGCAGCAGCATGTCATTGTCCAAGATGATAAAGCTGAGAAGTATGACTGTCATGCTAACTATCTCTCCATCTGTGTCCCACAGGAGCTTCACAAGACTTTCAGTCAGGCTCCACATTTTTTTGGTGTGTGGGGAACACAATTTGTGAAACGCCATGCTGCTGCTGCAGGGCCTGGAGGCCAGAGGTCTGTCCAGAAGCACTTGGGCAGCTTACTTGGGAGGCAGGAGAGCTGGGAGCAGCTGCCCCGGCACCCAAAGCCCAGCCAAACCCAAGTGACTGCATTCCCCAGCTCAGCCTCAGCCGCTACCCCCTTCTCACCATGGAGGGCTCCTCAGTGAGCTCAAGAAGGGCCCTGAGTGCCAGGTGACGCCTCTCCCTGCACTCGCTCTGCAGCTGCCTTGACAAGATTTGCAGGACTCTGTTAGCACCACGTTCACTCAAGTCCAGGCACTCGAGGACCTGAAAGGCACAGGGCAGTGACAGGAGACCCGGCTGGCAGGATCCCAGAACCTCACAGGACTGGGCCCAGGCAGCAGCACAGGGCACGGGCACCGTCCCAGGGAGCTGCGGCTCCAAGAGGGCAGAGAGCTGGGAGGCAGCTGAGCGAGGCAGCGCTGGCCATCAGGCTCACGTCCACAAGGAAGGCCAGGGCGGGCAGCTCCCAGCGTGGCTCCTGTGTGCTGAGCAGCCGGAGCAGGTAGTGAGCGATGCGGGAACACAAGGGGATGAAGACACAGCACATCTCCCTGGCAGGAGAAGAAGGAACCAAGACTGTGGTCCAGGGGGACAAACGTTGGCCAGGACTGACTCACAGAGGTCTGGTCTTTCCCCAGCATCCTGCAAGGGGCCCTGGCCTATTTGGGAGGCAACTCCTTGTGGGCACCCTCCTCTCCCAGCCGTTTCCAGTCTGCTTGGCCATCTCTTGGTGACAAGGCCCTCTGGCCCATGACCACAGGGACTGTGAGAAGCACCCTGGGCACAGAGCACAAATGTCAGAGGCAGTGGGAAGAAGGGGGTCTCACCTGGCCAGCAGACCCACGGCACAGTGGTGGGTGTCAGCACACAGCAGCATGTCCCAGCCACAACTGCGTTCCATTGCCACCACCACATCCTCCTGCTGCATTTGGCAGAGCAGGGACTTCAGGGTCTGCACTGCAAACCTGCGTGCAGAGCAATGCCCAGGTAACGCTGGGAGCACTGGCTCCTGTCTAGGGACATGACAGGGATAGGAGGAGTGGGATGGAGCCCCTGTTGGGTCTGGTGGCAAGGCCATGCTCTTCCTGGCATCCCTTCCAGAAGGTATCGACCTCTTCTGGCATATCCAGAGTGCTGAAGAACACTTGGAAGAGCAGATGCACAGATACATGGGAGGAAATACACGGTCACCATATGTGGGACACAGAGCACCTGGAGGATCTTCCACATCACCACAGTTGCCTGCAAAGGACAAAGTCCCCTGAGACAGCGCTCAGTGCCAAGGTGTCCATGTGGCAGGGCCTAAGCAAAGGAGGGAGAGGCCCAGGGAGACACAGGGGGAGCACCGGGCCTGGTGCCCCTGAAGCTGCCCCGAGGCCAGGTTTCAGCCCATCACCTGAGGGAAGGAGATGCAGTGGGGGAAGGAGGATGGAAAGCTGCTGGAGAGGCGGCCTTGGAGCCAGAAAAGGCCAGTTTCAGAAACTCACAGCCAGGACAAAGACACTTGTTTTGTCCCCATCAGAGGTGCACATGCTGTGCTCTGGCCAGCTCCCCAGCACATCCAGGAGTATCAGCAGCGCTGGCTCCGCAGTCCTGGGTGAGGACATGATGCTCTTCCACATGGTCAAAGCAGCTCTGTGGGGTTAGAGCTCTGTCTCAAGGGGGATCTCAGACACAGCACCGTGGCCTGGGCAGCAGTGGGGATCTGAGCTGGCTGCCAGCTCTGCCTCTGCCCACTGGCCCTGGCCAGCAGCAGCCAGGCAGCCCAGCCCTGTGGGGACAGGCCCCTGAGGGGCAGTGAGGGAGCATGGCAGCAGGCTTGAGGGCTGAATGCAAGGGCTGTCAAAGAGAGCAGCCAGAGGGCCCTGGAACTCTCTGTTGGTCAGACACCTGGACCAGGCTGTACAGGGGAATGGGCTGGGGAGCCCTGAGCCCTCTGGGCAGGTGGGCCCACCCAAGCAGACCTGCCACCCCCGAGCCCGGGCAGTGCTGGTGCCCATCTCCTGCCCCAGAGACCTGTGCTCCCAGGGGCTTCTGTGCCAGAGGGAGCCAAAGCCCACGTGCATTAGGGGCTGTGCTCCTTCCTGCAGGGGCTGTTGCCAGGAGCACCTGGAGCAACTGCTGGCAGCACTTGGTCTCTGTCAGAAGCTCTCACTCCATGCTGAAATTATTTTCTCATTGAAATAATCTCCTTTAGCACAAAAACACCTTAGCAGTGAAGGCACAGAAGAATCTGGCGTTTAAGAATCCTCACTTCAGGAAAGCTTTACTTCCCATTGCTCAACTCAAGTAGTTTCAAAAAGTTGCAAACTTCCCAAATTCATTGGGATGGCCTGAGAAAGTGAAGAGTTGGAATTTTGCTTCCCATCTCAAAGCAGCAACACATTTGCCCTAACATCATCCACTGAGATTCACTTTACAGAATGTAACACTACACAGAGGCAAGAAAAAGGCAATTCTTTGGTTTGCAAACGGTTTTCTATGAAAGGATGATAATATCCTAATTCTCTTAAAGATTAAAAGCTCTCAAGGAATGAAAGTCCACTAAGAGTTACAAAAGTAGCCCAAACAAACAAGTAGATGGCAAAATGGCTAATCCTTCCCCTGGTACAGATATCCAAGTGGCCAGTAAAGTACAGCTCTCCCCTCTTGTTCCCTGCAGGAGAATCAGGATCTTGAACAGGAAGAGTCACAGATATTCTTTCTGCCCTCTGTAACCAAAACTGTGCCAAACCACAGATGCTGCCTTCAAAGTGACTCAAATTCCAGCCTAGACCTCTCACCTTCCAGACAACTCCTTCCCCAACACCCCATCAACACCAACCCCCCCTCCACACTCCTGCCCAGAAGCCCTCAACACCCCACCAGGACCCCCAGCTGTCCCTGTCCCTCCGCAGAGCTTTCCCACCCTCCAGCAGATGCCCTGGTTCCCTGCACGTGCTGTGGGATGGCACTCAGGAGGATCTGCTCCAAGGCCTTCCCTGGTGGCAAGCTTAGGCTGCCAGGCCTAGGGCTCCTGGATCACCCTTCCCACCTCACTGGGAACTCCCTGGGAAGCACTTTCCTTGAGAAGCAAGCCCCTTTCCTCCAAAGGCATTTCCCCAAATGTGGAGCTTTCCTGGGGAACACCAACACACTCCTGAGAAAAGCTGGCAAGGCTGAATGACTCCAGGTCCTTTCAGGACAGGCACTCTAGCTCTAGCTTGTATTCCCCCAAGTGTGTGTCCAGGTGGAGGTTCAGAGGTCCAGCCCCAGGCCCTCTACAAACACAAGCTGCCTGCTCCCTCTTCACCTGCCTCAGCTTCTGCCTGTGGTCACAGCAGCAAAACCAGGCTGTTCCCAGCCAGAGCCCAGAGCCCTGTCCCCACAGGACGCTCTTGCCAGCACCTTCCAGCACTCTCTGCTGTGCACGCAGCGCTTTTCAGGCCCGCTCCCAACAGGCTTTGGAACGCAGAGCACAACCTGGCTGGCTCTGCCACCAGCACACCCCAAACACAGGTGGAGGAATAAGCAGCAGGGGTTGTTTTGCGGCCATGCCCAAGAGAAACTGGAAGGCTGCTCTCCCTGTCTGTGTACTGCCACTGGGTCTCTTCTAGCCAGATAGCGAGACGGGTCCAGGGTTCCTTCAGGCGAGCAGTCTCAGGCCGGGCAGCTCAGCCTTCAGCAGGCCGAGTGTCCGAGGCCTAAGTGCCCCAAGCCTGACATCTTAGCAAGCTCAGTGATTATCAGCTCTTAGTGATTTTCAGCTCTTTTATAATTTCAGCTCTTTGCTTGCTAAGATGCTGGCCTCAGTGGCATCCACAGAGCAGATGGAGAGAGAGGAGAAGGCAGCCTCGGAGATTCCACGATGGTTTATTTGAAGGGGGTTCGCGAAGGGTTCCGACGAGCAGCTCTTCTACCAGAATGGGCCAGGATGGCTACTTATATAGGGTTAGGAGGGATTGAAAACTGACCAATTGTAAGGGTTAGGGAAACTAGCCTATAGGGTCACAGAGCGATAAGCTAGGCCAGAGGACCTAAGTGAGGACTCCAGGCTTAGCTATTCTGACTCAGCAATTGCTTATCTCAGGCTTACATCCTCCACAGGGCCCTAGCCATCTCAGTGTCTGCTACACCTGTGGTCCCACTTGGTTGGCTTTCTGACTGGGTCTGAGCCTGGGGCTGCCATTCCTCACTTGTAGGGACCAGAACCACACCCGGGATCCCAGCACTGCCTGACAGCGCTCCAGGCACTGGCACAGTGGTGTGTCTGAGTCTCAGGCACTGTGCAGCTGCTTCATTTGCTCTTAGGCACACCCAAAGCTCTCTGTTAAGCCCAGATGGTCTCTGGTTCTGTCCTCTTCCTGATCCTGTGCAGAGATGGAGCACTGCTGTGCTTTCAGGAAGCTGTTCTTGAAACCCTCCAGCATTCCAAGCTCTTTGCCCTCTGTGGATGCTTGCCATGGAGTCCCTCACCGCTGGGTTCAGAGCATCCTCAGGTTGGCTCTTCCAAAGTCCAGGGGCTCCAGGGTGCACAGCAAGATCTGTAACTCCACAGTGTTGTGGAACTGGACCTCCAGCACAGGGACCTTTCCAGCCTGATCTGCCCTTGTTCCTCTGTGTCTGTGCACAAAACACAGCATGGAAGAGAATGGCAGGAAGGGCCTGTGTGTCCCAGGGCTCCGGATTTGCATTGCTCCAGCTCCACAGAGATGCAGGTAAAGCGAAGCAGCCAAACTGTTCATTAATGGAAGGTGAAGCAAAGGGATGAGCTGGGAGGGAAGAAAGGGGATGGGCAGGGTCTGAGGGCTGGAGGGAGGGAGCAGTCAACAGGGAGGGAGAAGGCAGGAGCTATGGGAGCTTCCCACAGTCTCAGCTGTGCCAATCATCAGCTATGCCCTGGAGCTCCAGCTGGTCTCCTCTGCTCTCCATGTGGTCTCACCTTCCAAGGGATCTGGAGGTCTTCAAGAGATACTGGTTCTTCTGAGCCAGCAGATGAAAGTAGTTCTGCAGCTCTTCCCTCAAACATCATCTGTATCAATGTGCTTATGTGAGAGGGGCTGTTGTCTTCACTCAGGCCATGAAGGGCTGGAAGAGAGAGGAACAGAGCCACAGTCAGAACCTGGATGTGCAGGAATCCAAGGAGACCTTCCTGCCAGGGCCATGCCACCCAGCTCTTGCCATGGCCACAAGAGAGGAGTGGCCAAGGGGATCAGCTGCAAGGTGCTGACCATGAATCCCCTCACCTATGTCCCTGAAAGCTCTGCCCACGCCACCCCTCGTCCCCACAAGGAGTGAAGCCCACTGCAGCCGGGGCAGGGATTGCAGCTCCCTGGCCAACCCCCACTGACAGCCCGCTGCCCTCACTCACCCTCAGGGAGGGCCTGGAGCTCTTCCTTCTGCCCCATCAGGAGCACCCTGGCAATCTCTGAGAACACAGGCTAACCATAACTAGGGCTGCTGTGGCTATTATCCAGTTTGCTTTATGGCTTAATGAGGTGAGGAATTCATGGATCTTTAACTTCCTTTGGAAGGCAGGCACATGGATTCAGAGCTATCACACAATGTGTGGGTTTGGGGTTTTTTTAATAATGGTACTTGCTGAGGAAATGACACTGGGGGAAATTTACTCCCAACCCTTCACACAGCTCTTTGAGCTTGCCCCACCAGTTTTCAAAGGGTCCAGATCAACTCAAAATGCTAATGATATACAGTTGCTGGTGTTGCTGGTAAGCCTGTTCTATTTAGCATTCAGAGATAAGGGAAGTTTAACATGGATAACCACACTGACACCTACCCCAGAGACAAGGGATGCTGCTGCCCCCGAGATTGACCCTGCCCCACAGCCCACCTCAGAAATGAACCACCCAGACTGGGTGGGGGTTCTGGTGAAAGAGATGGGCCAGATGCTGAGGGAGTACATTTCCCCATGTGTTGAGAAACCCTCCCCCTGCCTCAAAGAGAGAGAGTCTGATGGTGCAGCAGTGGAGCCCAGAGATGTTACAACTGTCCAGGTTCCAGCTGAACTGCAAAGGCAGTCACAGCCAGCCGCAGTCTCCCCTGTGGAAACAAGGAGACCTAAGAAGAAATCAGAGCACCCAGACAAGGACATGAAAGGAGGGCCCTCACAACCCAAAGGAGAACCAATGGTTGAGATCATCACTGAGTCCCTGATGTACGAAAGTCCCTGTGGGTGAACTGCACAAAGACATTGTATGATGGGGACGTGAGGCTTACACAACCTGGTTACTGTGGGTCTGGGACCTTATGGGTACAGGAGTGCAACTGGATGGTGGTGAGGCAAAGAATTTATGAGCATTGACCCAGGTCTCAGGTGTGAATCAGGTATTTGTAAGAGAGTCATGGTCCCTTTCCCTCTGAGAGCAGCTTTTAATGACTGTCAGAGAGGGGTTTGTCCACAGGGAGGGAATGCAGGAGCACCACCATAGAATGTGCTGGAAGACCCTGGAGGAAGGGATCCAACAGCTGATAAAAGTGGCAGTATTGGAGGTACTCTTTGGGAGGGATGGACACCATGATAATGACCCCAACAAGGTCAGGTGCACAGGGCAAACGCTGTGGAGTCTGGCAAATCTGGGGCCATCCCAATACACCACCTTCACTGCAATGATTAATGCTGATATCTACGGAGAGACAGTGGGTTCTGTCACCAACAAGCTTAGAAATTGTGAGAGTATGATCAAAGGCCCAATGCAGCCTCAAGTCTCTGCTGTGATCAAGGACCTGATCAAAGAGGAGATGAGGGAGATGAAGGAGGAGGAGAGGAAGATCAGTGCAGCACCTGTGCCAGTCACAGGCCCCAAAGTCAGAGCCCAGCGTCCCCCAGCTAGAGAGAGAGGGTACACCCCAAGGGCTGACCTGTGGTTCTTCTTTCATGACCATGGGGAAGACATGGGAAGGTGGCATGGGAAATCCACTTCTGTCCTGGCAGCATGGGTGCATCATCACAAGGAGGGAAACACTAACCGAGGGAGTTCCACTAAAGGGAAGGCAGCCTCAACCTCCCATGACCGAGCTGCTGGGTATGATCTGTCAGATCCCCTTGAAGGAACCTCTACTGTGTATGCCCAGAAAGAAATAATAACCAGGGCTAGGAGGGCACTGACTCTAGCCAGGAAGAGGCGCGGGAAAACCGGATCTTCTGGACAGTGTGGATCTGATGGCCTGGCACATCAGAGCTACAAAAATACGATGCCTTAGTTGATGCTGGTGTGCAGTGTACCCTAATGCCATTGGGACATGTGGGGGTGGAACCTGTTTCCATTGCTGGGGTGATGAAGGGATCAGAGCAATTGACCCTGTTGGGAGCCCAGGTGAGCCTGACTGGGAAGGAGCAGCAGAAACATCCTATTGTGACTGGCCCAGAGGCCCCATGTATTCTGGGCATAGACTTCCTCTGGAACAGCCTTACAAAGACCCAAAAGGACTCAGGTGGGCTTTTGGCATAGCTGCTGCAGAGGCTAAGAACATGAAGCCATTGAACACCTTGCCTGGACTATCAGAAAACCCATCTGCAGTAGGACTCCTGAAGGTGAAAGAGCAACAAGTGCCGATTACCAGCATCTGCTGTGCCAGACATGCTGGAACTCCAGTACGAGCTGGAGTCGAAGGCAGCAAAGTGCTTTGCCACTATTGACATTGCCAATGCATTTTTCTTCATTCCTCTGGCAGCAGAATGCAGGCCTCAGTTTGCTTTCACCTGGAGGGCCATGCAGTACAACTGGAACCGACTGCCCCAGGGGTAGAAGCACAGCCCCACCATCTGCCATGGACTGATCCAGGCTGCACTGGAAAAGGGTGAAGCTCCAGAACATCTGCAGCACATCGATGATATCATTGTGTGGGGGAACACGACAATGGAAGTATTTGAGAAAGGAGAGAAATTCATCCAGAGTCTGCTGGAAGCTGGCTTCAGCATCCAGAAGAGCAAAGTCAAAGGACTTGCCCGAGAGATCCAGTTCCTGGGAGAAAAGTTGCAAGATGGATGGCGTCAGATTCCCACTGAGGTCATCAGTAAGATCACAGGTGTCTCTACTGTTTTGTGGAAGAGATCAAAAAAGCTCCACAATTTGTGAAAGTTGTAAAGTCAGTATGTTTATTGCAGCGCTGGACGCATGCGGGGATTACTCCCCTCAAAAGGCAAGTGTACCTCTGTGAACTTCAGGTCTCTTTTTATGGCTCTCTCAAATACATATGCATATAATTTCCAAACAGGTTCATACATCTTCATTCTACTGATTTCATGTGACACTTGCTACTAATTCTTCAGAAGGAACTCTTGGGTCAGGTTGCCCTGCTCTGTCTGCTCTCCTCCTCCCCCCTTTATCTCTTGTCTTTCAGCTGAAGCAGCCTCTCTAAGCACAGGCCTTTCAAGAGAACAGGCAGTGAGACTAAACAGCAAGCTACAGACTTAATTCAAAGATGAACATTTCACCTAAATCAAAATGTATTTCTACCCTGGAAAATTTCTACTCTGTCTCATTTCCCCCTTTCCTGGAAAATAAGTAAATTCTTTTACTTAATGCAAACTCTTACGACAATAAGTGTCTCTCAATGCTTTACCTCATACATTTGATAGGGAGATTAACAGAGCTATACGCTGTAGTATTCTCTAATTTCAAATTAATAATAAAGGATAACTTTAAACTTACTTTAATTAATACAACATCATTTTTATCAATTTTTACAGAGGTGCAAGCAGTTTTTAGACACTCACAACTTTTACCAGTATATACGAGCACAGTTTTTTGATCAGTGAGTGGATGAATTTTGAAGTGGCAAATACTCTGTTCAGTGTCCAGACACACATCATGGGCATTAATAGTACTGCTTTCACAAATGAATCTCAGCTGTTCTCTAGTAATGCAGGATTCTAAGTTTACTGTTTGCTACTTTTCATTCATTTTTCGTGTTTACAGTCTATGTTCTGAAGGGTAGAGCACTGTTTTTTCATTATTTAATCTTAGTGCAATGATGGGATGGATAACATAAACAGTGCTATTATGTATGTTAAGTACAAAGGCAGTGGCTACATTAGAAACAGGATTATAGGTGAAATTTACTATAGTTTACCAGGACTGAAACTTTTTTCAAAATCAATTGTGTTATACATATATAGAGTTAATTCATGCTATTTGTATATATATATGTGTGTGTATAAGATATTGTAAGAATCCAACTCATGTACTTGACCACTCTGGCTGAGAGCAGAGTCCTATTTCTAACGCTAAAGATAATATCAAGTCCGTTAGCTTAAGAATGAAGCCTTCCCAGACCATGAATGTCGACTTCCCAGAATTGCTTTGAATACTGGCACCACTCGATTACATGTGAAAGATGGCCATAGGGACACCGGGACTGGCTTTTGCATCACATCCCTATGGACCCAGCAATACACGCGAAAGAAGGCTGTTCTGGAAGGGCTCAGACAGTCATTGGAACACCTGGACTGGCTTTGTATCTCTATGATCCAGCTCTACATATGAAGGGACACAAAGGACATTCTGTCATTCCAGCCCCAGGCAGAATATAGGGGATATAAACTGGCTGTATGAGACAGTCGGGGTGAACCACTGGGGAGATGCTGGCACTCTGTCAGTTGGATCCAGGTTCACCCAGCACCAAATTCCGGAGTTGATGCTGTCTTGGCTGTGGTGAATTTTTTAATTATATTTTGTTATTGATCTAATAAATCTTTGTTAATTTTTTTTTTAATTTGGCTGCAGATTCGATCATTTATAACAAATTGCATTATCTTAGACAACTTTCTGAATTTCAGCTGGAAAATTACTTTCCCTCCCTTCTTGTATGAGCAGAGCTGCTGTTGCCTGCATCTGCAACTGTGCTTGTATACAACTGAAAGCTAAAGATATATTATCACATTATCTTGAACTGTGCTAAGTACTTCTATTAATAACTTGTGATCTTGGTCCCTGGCCTTTTCTTACTTTGGCAGTGCTTTTGAAATCTGCCACTGGCTAGTTCTTAATGCTAGTAGAGATGACTGTAAATGCTGCTTCAATTTTGTTAGGCTGCTTGCTGCAGTGGCTAGCTTATTCATCAGTATTTCTGAATCAATTCCATTTAGAACTCCTAATCCTGTTCCTAATATCCCAGTTAGATCCTTTCTTATTCTGCTCTTAAGGTCTACCTGTCTTTGTTACTACGCTGTGCAGCTCTCAAAGGATGTTCTTAGGAAAGAGGAGCAGGCTGGTTGGATTTTTGAGATGTTGATTTGCATTAGCAACTCTTTTGAAGTGTCTGCAGTTCTTTTCTTGCTACTCTTGCTCTTCATATACTTGATCTCTATGAATTACTACAGTGGACAGGTTTAAATCTTTTATCTCAGAAAGTTCTCTCATGGATCTAGTATCCTGATTAAAAGCCTGGGACCAAGGCCATTCAGCATCACTTTGAATAGAGGTACTCTCTAATTTTAAGATTTCAATTATTATTATATACAAAACAATTCTGTAAGTGAAAGTATGAACAACCCTTGACTGCAATATACTCATTTTGCTTGAGTGAGTTTTAGTCTCAGTTCATTGTCTCTTGGTGTCACTCTCCAAGGGGGCTTCTGGGGCCTTCTTCACTCGAGACTGATGGATCCAGGCATTCTGCTCCTTGATCTTGATTGCAGTGAGGGTGGTGAGAAGCACCTGGAATGGTCTTCTTTACTGTGGTTCCAAAGTCTTTTCTGCAAGCGGTTTAACATATCCATAATCTCTAGGCTATATGTTATGCACTGGCCCATCTAACTCCCTGCTCTGAGTTCCAGCCACACGTTTCTCAATTTTTCTGAGCTGTTTGCTTAAAGCCACCATGTAGGTGGCCAGTGTTACTTCTCCAATGTGGTGGGCATTCTTTTTGTGTTCTATAAAGCATTTCAAAGGGACTTAGACTTTCTTTAGCTCTAGGTTTAGTTTAAATTTGCAACAGTGCTAGTGGAAGTGCTTGGGGCTAGGGTAGATTAACTTCCTGCCCGAGTCTTACAATCTGCTGCTTAATTAAATGATCCATTTTCTCCACCTGGCTGCTTGATTAGGGGGGGTACAGAATGTGAAGTAGCCAGGTGGCTACTAATCTGTTGCACTATTTTGGAAATGAAATGTGATCCTCTATCTGAGGATATTGTGGCTGGAACTCCGAAGCATGGTATTATTTCTTGTAATAATACTCTAGTAACTTCTCGAGCTTTGACAGTTCTGGTGGGGAATGCTTCTGGCCACCCTGAAAATGTGTCTGTCAATACCAATAAATACTGATACCCCCCTTTCCTTGGGAGTTCTGAAAAGTCAATTTGCCACTGCTGTCCCGGCCTATGGCCTCTCCTAATCTGACCTAGTTTTGGCTTGGGGGTATTTTTGGGGTTAGTCTGGAGGCAAAAATCACACTGTCAGGTCACTTGAGTAATAGTGGCATAAAAATTCCTAGCAACGATTCTTTCAATCAAGTAGGTGTGTAGGGCATCTATTCCTCAGTGTGCTTTCTGGTGCTCTTCCCTTACTAGTGACCACAAGAAATGGGAAGGGATTACCATCTTCTTTTCAATGGTAGCCCACCTTTCTTGGTTATACGTCCTTTTTTGATCTTCAATCAATTTTCTATCTCTCTTATTATATTCTGGCTTACTTTCAAGGGAAATTTGTCTATCTGGAATTAGGGCTCACCTCACCTTTTGCTGCTTCCTTTGCCTCTCTATCCGCCAGCTCATTTCCTTCTTCTAATTCTGAGTACACTTTTTGATGTGCTCTAATATGCATAATTGCTACCTTTTCAGGCAGCTGAACTGCTTCCAGCAGCTGGATTATCTCTTGTGCGTGTTTGATGTTCTTTCTCTGTGAGGTCAGCAGTGCTCTCTCTTTCTAGATGGCTCTATGTGCATGCACGACTCTGAATTCATACCTCGAGTCTGTGTCGATGTTTATCCTCTTTCCTTTTGCTATTTCTAAGGCACGGGTCAGAGCAATTATCTCAGCCTTCTGCACAGAGGTGCCTGTTGGTAAGGGTGCAGGTTCTGTTACCTCTTAGCAGGTGGCTACTGTGTACCCAGCATGTTGCTTTCCATTGGCAATGCAGCTGCTCTCGTCAGTGAACCAGGTCTCTGCATTGTCCAGAGGAGTGTCTTTCAAATCTGGGCATCTGGAGTAGGTAGCTCCAATGGTCTCTAGGCAATTGTGGTGTACTGCTTCACCTTGATTTCTACTGAGAAAGGAAGCTGGGTTGACAATATTAGCACCACTATCTTTACATCATCTTGCTCTACCATGATGGCCTGGTATTTCTCTCTGTGGTGAAAGCCAGTGGCTACTCTTTACTTCCAGTACTGTGGACACTGTATGGGACACTAGCACAGTCCTTTTCTGTCCCAGGGAAAACTTGAGTGCCTTCTGAATATTCAGCATGACTGCTGCTACAGCTCTGAGGCAACCTGGCCATCTTTTGGCTGTTGCATCTAGTTACTTGGAGAAGTAAGCAACTGCCCTTCGGTATGGACCTAAGTCTTGAGCCAGTATTCCTAAGGCAATTCTCTGGTTTTCATGGGAAAATAGAAAGAATGGTTTACTTACACCTGGAAGTCCCAGGGCTGGAGCTGACATGAGGGCACTCTTTAGCTGATAAAAGGCCCATGTGGCTTCCTTTGTCCACTGGAGATCTCTGTTTCCATTAGCAATAAGAGCATAGAGAGGTTTGACAAGCAGTCCATAATTATTAATCCACAGCTGGCACTACCCTGCCATGCCTAAGAAGGTTCGGAGTTCCTTTATTGTCTGGGGTTTTGGGGTTTGGCAGATGGCTTCTTTGCGAGCCTGCCTTAAAGTCTGTTGCCCAGCACTCACCTGGTAGCCCAGGTATATTACTTTCTGTTTCACTACCTGCGCCTTCTTCTTTGATACTCTGTATCTTTGGAGTCTTAGGAAATTCAAGAGGCTTACTGTCCGGGCCACACATGCTTCTCTTGTCTGAGTGGCTATTAGAAGATCATCTACATACTGCAACAGCTTCCCTTCCTGTAGAGCTTCCCAGGACTCCAGATCTTTTGCAAGCTGCTCCCCAAACAGAGTGGGGGGGAATTTGAAGCCTTGAGGCACATAGACTATGTGAGCTGGGTTTTGCACTGCTTTTAGGGCTTTCTCATTTGAATGCAAAAATTTTCTGGCTGGCTTTGTGGATAGGGAGGCAAAAGAAGGCATCTCTCAGGTCTGAAACAGTAAACCAGATTAGCTCAGGTGTTAAACAAGTTAGTAAAATATATGGATTTGCTACCACAGGGTATAAATTCTTCATTATCTTATTGACAGCCCTCAATCTAGTACTATCAGTTATTGGGCTGATTTCTTCCCTATCTTCTTTTCAGGGGGTACTGCTTAATTCTCACTGGTTGTTTTCTTTCTTTAAGCTTGATTACTATGGGGACGCATTCTTCACTTTCTTTGGTACAGCAGAGGCCCATACCCCTGAAAAAACTTGCTCTAATATCTCTTTACTAATTTTTTTCTTAATTTCAATGCCTGTTAATGATAAGCTTAATATCTTTATATCATTTGCCCCCAGAGTAACCTCTTCATTTGAGAATGTTCAGCAAATTGGGCAAATACACAAAAGCTCCTAAGTACACATGTTACTTTAAAGGTTTACAAATGTATGCCTTCTCAGACTGTCCAGTTGTTCTTCACATTACAACATAATCATTCTCTACAGGTACTAAAGCTTTATTTAAAACTGAATTTATGGCTCTTGTATCAACTAAAATTCCACCCTTTTCTTTTCTTCTGGTCTCACTGCCTCTCGCAGAGGGGTCTGCTCCCTCCTAGTCCTGGGTGAAATTGGACTGCTAGGAGGGGGATGGGTGCAAATGGGTATATCTTTGGAGCTTGAGTCTTCTTCTTTTTTGGGGAGGTCTTCTTTATCTTCCTTTACTTTAGGAGGAGCCTTTAACAAATTATATGTACTCATTTTGCGAGTTGTAATCGCTTTGCATTTCAGTATGATAAACTTTGCCTGACCATTGGGTCCCAGGGCGGTCTAATCTCACAGTCTCTTTGCTATTTTTGGTGATTTCTTAAAACAAAAACACACCAACATACGGGACTATCTCATTTACCTTCCCATTTTAAAACAGCATTAACTGCAATAAAGTCTTACAAATCTTTTTCTTTTCTGAGCTGCCTCTACTGGCAGCTTTCTTCCAAAGAGCCCCTCCCAAAGGGGCTAGTTCAGGAGCTTCTTTGTTCTGGTTAGTTTTCATATTATCCTTCTCCTTATACTATCTTGTTTCCACTCAAACTTCTCCTCACAGAGCTTCACAGTAGATTCTTAGTCTTCTTCCCACACACAACTCCAGGCAGCAGGAATCAGGTGGGACTTCTCACACACCAGCTTTAAAATCTTAGGTTCTGAATCAGCTTGATGAGGAAACTTTGATTTACACTCGGGGCATATGCCCCGACGCAGCAATACCAGCGTCTCTCACAAACTCTGCACTGCAATGGTACCCTCGCAGGGAGCCAGCCTCTCGATGCACTAAAGGCTCTCAGGAATTACCCACAGAGGCAAGCTATTCTATTTATCACAGGGAATTCTATATCTTGCACAGCAGGCTGTTCCCAATCTAGACTGACTATCGCACCAGATGAAGTCCAATAAAGCTCTTCTAAATGAACTCGTTCGTCTCACCACGGTAAAAGCGTGCACAATCTACAATCTACACCACAACGGACCACCTTTATTCAATGAACATTCTCACCTGCGCTAAACCACTCTATCTCTGCCTGGCGCTCCCTGCCTCCACAGCCGGCCCCGGCCAGTGCCTCAGGCCTCACTCGGTCCCTTCAGTCGCGGGTAGAAACCCCCCCCGCACTGTAGATATACTCTCTTTGTACACCATGCACTCGCACGATTACAAACACACACACACTAACATTAACAATTAACCACGCAGTGAACGAACTAAGTCCAGACACAGCACACTCATGAGCCCACTCGAACCCACCCGCAGGGTCGCTGGCGGCCGCTCTATGGGACAGTGAACTCCCGTCTCCCAGTCGCTCTATCGACCGGTCTGCTTGCAGGCACAGGAACAAGGCAGAGCACTGAGATGTCTCTGAGTGCCTTATTCAGCCTACCTATCCCCCGGGGGCCCTCTTAATACATACCGAATCTTCCGCCTGCCAGCAGGTCCTTGTCCAGCAGGAGGCCAGCTGACACCAGCGGAATCCCGGGGAGCTCCTAGGAGGGTCCCTTTATCCCTTCTGCCCCTGCAGGGACAGAGATGGTCCCTTTGTGGTCTCCAAAATGTTTTGCGGCAAAGATCAAAAACTCCACAACTTGTGAAAGTTGTAAAGTCAGTATGTTTATTGCAGCGCTGGATGCATGCGGCGATTACTCTCCTCAAAAGGCATGCGTACCTCTGTGGGAGTCCAAGTCCCATTTCTATCCCTGTCTACAAATGCATATGCATACAATTTCACAATAGGTTCATACATATTCATTCTACTGATTTCATGTGACACTTGCTACTAATTCTTCAGAAGGAACTCTTGGGTCAGGTTGCCTTGCTCTGTCTGCTCTCTTCTTCCCCCCTTTATCTCTTGTCCTTCAGCTGAAGCAGCCTCTCTAAGCACAGGCCCTTCAAGAGAACAGGCAGTGAGACTAAACAGCAAGCTACAGACTTAATTCAAGGATGGACATTTCACCTAAATCAAAATGTTATTCTACCCTGGAAAATTTCTACTCTGTCTCACAGGGACCCCAGAGTGCCCCACCTTGACCCTATGGGAGAAAAAGATTATAAGAATGATGCCAAAAGTACTACAAATATTATTAGCTACCATAAAGAGGAAGAAATCAATATCAAGTAGACATTAATTAATTAATGGAGTTGTGTTACTTAGAAACACGACCAATAATATTCTTGGTAGCTAAAAATATATTGATTTTTTATTATAAATACAAAAATTGGGTAATAAAGATATTGAATAATACTATCATAATTCAAATAATATAATTAATATTTTATAAATTAATAAATGTTTTTCTAAAGAAAAATGTCTAAATTATTTTAATGTTTTGGGATATCAGTCCTAGGTGGGTGATGTGAGACATGATCAGGCTGGGGGTGAGGAGCAGCTTGTCCAAACAGGCTCAGCCTGCAAGGGGCTCATTCTTCTCCCTGCCCAGACACCCTAAAGAGACATTCAGCATCAAGATCACCTGGGGAATGCTTCTGTCACCTCTTCCCTGAACTGAAATGTAAAGAAATATTTCCTTGATATCATGATGTGCACTTTGGAATCTCCCTCCTGAAGGGAACTCCAAGCTGACTCCAATCGCTGCACAAGCCCTGGAGACTCACAGACAATGGAAGGGAGACAAAGAGCTCCTGAGGGCTTTCTGTATTTTAATCAGCCCCACGGTGGGTTTGGGGCTGGCTCCAGGAGCCTCAGGCAGCGAGAGAAGGATGAAGAAGCTGCTCAAGGAGTCAGCAGCCAAACTCCAAGTGCCTTGGAGCACGGCTGGGCCCCAGGGAGGGCAGGGAGTGCCCAAGGCTGCCCAGGCAGTGCTGAGAGCAGATCCTTGAGGCCAGGAGTGCAGGGAGCCCAAGGCTCTGGGCAGGGCACTGCAATGCTGAGCAAGGCCTGGCTTGGCTGCAGGGAGCAGAAAGGCCAAGCCCTGAGCCCAGCCTGGGCCAGCAGGGCCTGTCCCTCCCGGCTGGCTCGGGGCTCTTTGTGGGCCAGGGGGATGTGAGGGGCAGCAAGGACAAACGCCATCAGCCTGCAGCCCCTGCCAGCCTCCCCAGGGAGGCCGAGGCAGAACCAAAGTGCAGCCCCTGCCAGGAAAGTTCCTCCTGTGGGGCTCCAGAGGCGCTGCCCGAGCCCAGGGCACAAAGGCCTGGGTGCCTGTGGCCCTGCCAGCCCTGCCCAGCCCTCGGCCATCTGTCCTGCAGGCTGTGCCCCCTGGGCGTGCTGCTCCTCTGCCCTGGCCGGCTGCACTCGCCCATCTCGCTGTGCCCCAGCATTTCTCACCCAGCGTTTCTGGGCCCTCCCTGGGCTCCCTGCACCCAGCGCTGCCGGCTCCTGGCACACAGAGCCCGGCCATGGCCCAGCCTCACACTGGGACACCTCCAGCACCAACATTCTGCCCTGCCAGGGACTTTGCTTTCTCCTCAGCTCCAGGCTGAACCTTCCAAGCTGCACTTGGGGAAGGTTTCCTGCAATTCCCACTGCCAAGGAAAGCTCTGTCTCCTGCCGCTCACAAACAGAGAAGGGCTGGAGGGAGATGTGCTGGTCAGAGGCTGTTTGGGGCACAGTGACCTGGAAATTTTTGAGTTTCTAAATCTTTTGTGAAAGGAGAGGCATCAACAAATCTTTTACACTGGAGTTACAGAGAGCAGACTTCGGCCTATTGATGATGGAGATTTGGAGAATACAAAATCAGGTACTGATTTTTTAAAGGGAATCAGCACTTAAAAGCAAAGGGATCCAAAAAGGATGGACACATCTCAAGAAAGAAATTTTGGAGGAGTAGCAACAGCCTGTTCTGCTGGTCCAAAAAGTGAGCTAGCAAGGAAAATGACTGGCCTGGATGGGCATGGAGCTTTTTCCAGGAACTCATAGAAAAAAAGTGGATGCATCATCTTTGGTCAGAGGGGGAGGGAACTCATGAAATGTTTAAGGATGTTGTTAGGTCATTCAAAAAGAAAATTATAGAGATGAAAGGTCCATTAGAGCTTAACTTGACCACTTCTGTGAAGGATAATAATGTTTTCATAAATATATTAATGGCAAAAGGAGGGACAAGTACAACCTCCATTCTTTATTGGATATGAGGAGGAATACAGTAACTAAAGCTGAGGAATAGGCTGAGGTACTGAACCCCTTCCTTTCCTCAGTTTTCAACAAAATGTCAAGTTGTCCTCAGGACAAGTGTTCTCCCAAGCTGTAGATGGGGGCAGGGAGCAGAAGAGCCCCCCTGTAATCCAGGAGGAAGCAGCTGGGGACCTGCTGAGCCACTCAGATGCTCACAGGTGTCTCTGGGAGCAGATGGGATCCATTGCAGGCGGATGAGGGAGCTGGTGGATGAGCTGCCCAAGCTGCTCTCCATCATTTACTGTGGGGGAAAATAGCGGGATGCGGATGTTCAGGGACATCACACCATAACCAATATGACCCAGTCAAGCCAAATTTGTTATCCCTAAAAAGACTATATGTATAATAATTCTCTACTGTCCACGCATCTCTAGCTAATACATGATTGGCTATCCTAGCTGTTCATGCGTCTAAGATAGGATGCTGACTGGATCATCTAATTTTCTATGTGTCTGGTTGTGGTTTTCTGTCCCACCCAAGAACTTTCTTCTTTCTTACTTTCCCAAGCTCACTGACAAACTTGCTGAGTCCGGATGACTCTTCTTCTTGTATCTTTTTCAAGGATAAGCCAACCCCATTTTCTGAATATGTCCATTATTGTTTGTGAACGTGTCCATTGTCCATTATCCCAACCAGGCTGGATTGTGCATTGGCTGAATATGGCCATTGTCCAGCAAAAACTCCTCAATCTGCAAAAAATCCACGAAACCTCTGCACACAGCCCAGGGAAGGTGCCCCAGCCACCTGCACAGAGCCACAGACAAGTGTCAGACACAGTTACAGAGCTTTGCCCAGAGCTGACAGGGAGAATTAATTTAAGGGAAAAAAAAAAAAAAGAAAAACAGCAGAAAACCCCCAAAACCAACAAAAACCAAAGAAAACCAAATTAAAAACAAACAAAAAACCCAAAAACCACCACCCAACAAAAACGAACAAAAACAACAAAAACAAATGAACCAAAGCCAAAAAGTGAACAAAAAAAGAGCAAACAATAAAAAAACAAAAACAATAAAAAGAACTCCCCACAGCAGAGATGATCCATCCTTCAGTTGTCACAAATGCACTCACACAAGACCTGGGGCTGCAAAAAAATTAGAATTCATTGTGCACATATTCAGGGAAAGCAGGTTTAGGACAGGCTTTCAGCAGAACTGTTCTCAGCTGAGCCAAAAAGGCCCCTTTGGCAGCTGCAGGGCCATTGGAAATGCAGAGCCTCAGCCCACAGGGCAGAAAAGGGCTCTGAGTTTCCCTCCCCTGACACTAAACCCTGTTCCCAGGCTGCTTCACACTCAGGATTCTTCTGGAGGATGGCACAAAGCTGAGAGTGGGCTCTGGCTTCTCCATGTTTTGTGTCCTAAAGCTTCCTGGGAGAAGGAATTTCGGGTCAGCTCCTCTGACACAATCCCTGCTGGCCTGGGGAAGGGCTTTGCGTGCGGAGGCTTTGCTGCAGGCAAGGAAAGCTCCTGGCTCAGGGTCACCTTTGCTGCTCAGCCAGAGCCCCGAGTGCCACAGCAGCAGCTGTGAGAATGGCAGCGGCACCACGGGCTGGCATAGGACGGGGAGATTTCCCCCTCGAGAGAGGCTCATATCCCTTTTTGCATTCAGGCAGCTGCAGATCCCTCAGCTTTGGCTGCACAGCAGCTGGAAATGCAAGTCCAGGAGCTCTGTCCATGGCCAGCCCCAGCAGGTGACAGCAAGGACGGGGCCCTGGCAGCATCGGGACATTTGCAGGGAGCGCCTTCAGCAAGCGCTGGGGGCTGGGACTGTGTGCAGAAAACGCCCTGGGGGTCTCTGCAGCGAGGGAAAGGGAACAAAGTTTCAGTTGTGGCCTCGCTAGGGAGCACCAAAATCGATTGTTTTCCATTGCCGGCTGTTCCAGGAGCCCCAGAGGAGAGCCCGGGGGGCCCAGGAATGGAGAGCGGGACTGTGCAGGAGCCGGGAGCAGCGAGAGAGGCCGGGCTGAAGGTGCGGGGCGGGCACGGGCTGGGAGGGGGCCCAGCCCGGGGGTCCCGCAGAGCCTCCCTGCTCCAGAGCCGCAGCTGCGAGAGCGGGGCAGCTGCCGGGATCGGAGTGCCAGGGACGGGCCGCAGGTGGGGGCTCCAAGGGGCTCGGCCGGAGCAGCTCTTTGTCCCGGGGCACCGGGGGCATTGCCGCGGGGTTGGGGTCCCTGGGAAGGCGCAGCAGGACAGGGTGGCAGTGGTTGGTTTGTGGATTTGTTGTTGGGATGTTTTGTTGGCGGACCCGGGCGGGCTGTGGGAGCCGGGAGCGGCCGGCCGGGCCCGGAGCCGCCCCTCGGGCCGGGAGCCCCCGGGCAGAGCTCTGTGCTCGGGGCGAGGCCCGGGCGGCCCGGGCAGCGCTCGGCGGCCCGTGGGCCCCCGGCGCAGGCGGGTCCGTGTGGCCGGGCCGGCCCAGCCGTGTCCGCAGCGGGCTCCGAGGGGAGCGGCCCGGCCCGGCCGTGGCCGTGCGGGGCCTGCCGGGGCTCGGGGGGCCGGGCCGGGCAAAGGCTGAGCGAGAGCGGGGGAAGCGCTGGCACAGAGGCCCCGGGCTCGCCGTGCCCCCCTGGCCACGCAGCCGGGCTCGGGGGCCGCCTCGCTCGGAGCCAGCCCCGGCTGCGGGGGTCCCCGGGGCTCCCTGGGCAGGGGGCGGCGGGGGCTGCCGGAGCTCTGTGCCCGGGGCTGGGCGCGGCTGCCGAGACAGCGGAGGATGCAGGGTCCCCCCGCGCTGGGGCTGCCTCTGCCCGGCCCCGGGGCTGCACTGTCAGCCCAGAGCCACGTGGGGATCGCCCGGCACCGGCAGGGCTGGCAGGGAAACCGGCAATGGGGGAGCAGAAACGGGAAATACGAGAGCTCCAGAAGCCTGGACATGTTGGGAGCATGGGCAAGGGGGACCCATGGATACCCCAGGACCCTGAAACAGGGACTGCAGACAGTGCTGAGCCCTGGAACGCCTGGGGTGCCAAAGTGGTGAGCCCAGAGAAGGGGAACCTGCAGGATTGCCAGGAGCCCCAGCAGTCCAGAGAGGTGAACACCAATACAAACTTGGCTCGGAGAAACCCAGACAGGGGCATCTCCAGGAGCCCAAAGTGGAGAGACCAGAGAGAGGAAACTCAGGCTTGGGTGGTTTTGCTGCATCTTTGTAATTTGTGTATTTTGGGGGCTGAAACTTGGTGTTTTGGAGGTTTATATGGGTGGCAGACTCCCGGTGACTCCTAGAGATGGACTTGGGCAGTAGGAACCCGCTAAGCCAATGTGCTCATACAGTGTATTTTTCCCCAGAGCAGGATTTCTCTTTCCCAAACCTTGGCTGGATGGAGAAGGAGGCTGCAAGGAAGAGGAAGATGTCCTGGGACACCGAGGCAGGTGAGGAGGAAGTCACTGCCCCTTTGCCCCTCTCTCCTGCTCCATCTCCCAGCCCAGCATGGCCCCTGGCTGCAGGACAATCCTGCTGCCAATGCCGTCCTGCCGGGGACACACTGGGAGGATCTCCTTCCCTGTGGCATGGAGTCAAAGCCATCCTCTCCTTGTCCTTCCTCCCCAGACTCGGAGCTGAGGATGGAGACCAGGCAGGACAAATCCCCATGGTATAATCTCATGGAAGAGGCTGTTTTGAGCAACTCAACAGCACAGGAATTGAACAGGGAGGAAAATCCCCAGAGATCCCACACGAGGAGGGGCTGCAAACCCAGCCCAGGGTGCCCTGAGGAGCAGGGCAGGAAAGATCCACCCTGTGCCAGGAAGGTGGACAGAGCTTCAGGCAGAGCTCAGAGCTGGTGATCTGTGGAGCAGCTTCAAGCTGGGGAGAAGCCCTGCAAGTACTTGGAGAGTGGGAAGAGCTTCAGGCAGAGCAACAGCCTGATCTGCCACCAGATGATCCACACTTTGGAATGGTCCTAAGAGTGTGGGGAGTGTGGTAAGGGCTTCAGCTGCAGCTGCACCCTCATCATCCACCAAATGATCCACACTGGGGAGAGGCCCTACGAGTGTCCTGAGTGTCAGAAGAGGTTTCAGACCAGCTCCACTCTCCTCCTGCACCAGCGGATTCACAGGGAGGAGAGACCCTCCTGCTGCCCCAGCTGCAGGAATGGCTTCAAGCACAACTCCACCCTTGTCATCCACCAGGGCATCCACACTGGGGAGAGGCCCTGGGAGTGTCCCCTGTGTGGGAAGAGCTTCTCAGACAGCTCTAACTTCAGTAATCACCAACGGAGGCACGGGTAAGGGAAGCCCTGCAAGTGCCCCAGCTGCAGGAAGAGCTTCATGCTCTGCTCCAACTCCATCCCCCACTGGAGGACCCATGTTGGTCAGAGCCCTTCAGACCCACGTTCCCAGTGATCTGAGTTGGGAAGACACTTGGCTAGTTATCCTTTTGTTTTGGCCCTAATTTTCTTTTGAGTTATCGTCATCCCTTAAAACAGACAAAACTGGGGGAAAAATCAACAAATTCATTGAAGGCATCTAAAGCCTCACTTTTTCCTAGTGTTTCAGGGGAATCTGGGATTCAGGGAGAAACCTGGGGAGTTTGGGGATATATGATGTAGTTGTCTCCCTTTGTTGGCACTGAAAGAGATGAGAGGGTTCAATGCCGCTGAAGACTACTCAATCCCAGCCCAAAATTCCTCAATTCCACAGCTCCTCAGGATGGAATGGGGTTGGAAGGGGATTGGGTGAATTGTGCTGCAAATCAGGAGGGGTGAGATGGGCATGGGGTGGGGCAGGATGGGTGGGATGGGGTTGGGGTGGTGTGAAATGGAGGAAATAGGTCTTGGGAAGGGGGTCTTGATGTCCAGCAGGGGTGGGATGGGTTGGGGTTGGGACTGGGGAGGTGGGGTGGGGTCTGGAATGAGACAGCCGAAGTTTGGGGATGATGAAGGGAGGGGGAGCCCGTTACTGAATGAGTTTTTGAATATGAAAATGATGACATGTCCCACAGCCCCGGAGCTCAGAGCAGCTGAGATGGTGCTGGATCCAAGGCCAACTGTGGATCTCTCCCTCTCACTCTTCTGATTGCCTCTTCTCAAAATCCACACCTTCTCTGGGCAAACTGTTCCATGGACGGTCTTTTTTCTGAATCCCTACCTAAACCTACTCTCTTTCCATTTGGATCCATTCTCCCTTGTCCTGTCCCTGCCTGCCCTTGTACAAAGTCCCTGTCCTGCTTTCTTGTAGATTGCCCTCAGGTACTGGAAGGCCACAGTTGAATCAAGGCTCGGTCTCTTTCCCATGCTGAAGAAGCCGAGCTGTGTCAGCCATTCCTTGCAGGAGAGGAGCTGCAGCCCTCACATCATCTCAGTGTCCCTCCTGGGCCCTGGTGCTGCGTGTCCACGTCCTTGCCGTCCGTGCCGGGGAGCCCGGCAGAGCCGGAGGCAGCACTGCAGGTGCAGGCTCAGCAGTGGGGAGGAGCCACGGCCCTGGCAGCAGCTCCAGGAGCAGCGATTGGCGATGGGCTGCCCGCGCTGCAGAGAGCCGGGGCCCTTGTGCCTGCCCTTGTGCCCAGGGCGCCTTTCCCCGCCGCTCGCCCGCCCGCCTGGGGAAAATGCCCCCTGTGCCGCCCCTCAGTGCCGCCCCTCGCCGCTGCCCCAGGGGCTCCCCGGCCCCAGCTGGAGAGCCCCAGGCCTCAGCCTCACCCTGCTCAGCCCAAGGCCCTGGAAAAGCAGATTAAAGCACCCAGCCAGAAAGTGCCCTAGGATTCCAAGGTCAGTCTTTTCTCTACAGTATGGGTTTGGTATCAGAGCCTGCATGGGATTATAAAATCTTTAGGAGAAAAGAGCATGAACAAGTTGTGCTTTGGCAGTACATCAAGGCTTTGAGGGAGAGGGTTTGTTTACTCACTCACAGGGATGCACAGAAAGTTTTGAAATGGTAACAGTAATCCAAACCCATTAGAAATTGGAAAGTAAAACCTGAGGCACTGGCAGCTAGCACCTCAGAAACAGGTGGCTTTTGCTCCAATCTTCCACCTGAGAGCTTCCTGGGCAGGGGCAATTCTTCCAATTGTATCAGCATGGCCATGGCTAGGAAGGGCAGTGAGCAGATGGATTTAGCTTCTCCTGCCAGCCCCTGAAATGCCGGTTGTCATTTGCGTGTACTGAGGATTCCGTTTCAGACTCTGAACTGGCGCAGCTGCTCCTTGGTGCTGCTCGTACGCACGTACAGTGGTGCTGCAGCAGCTGTCCCGCACACAGGGAGGGCTCTGGAGCCTCCCCGGGGCCACCAAGGAGCAGAGGAGGGAACGTGCCTGGGATCTGCCTCTCTGTGCCGAGCGCTGGCGACTGGAGTCACCCGACCTTGTTCTAAGGCTGGGACCAAGTTCCCGTCGCTGTCTGCTCTGAGAGCGTTCCCAAATTCAAACCCAGACACTTCTGCTAGGCAGAAGCACGGGTTCAAACATGGATTTTACCAGAAAAGGAAAGACCCCTGAAGGAAAAGGTGAAGATAGAAAGATGCTGAAAGGCTGAAGCCAAATGGAAAATAACCCCCCCAGATTTCAGAGAAAACTGGTCCATAGTGGTCAGTGCTGGCTCTGTGTCAGAGTAGGTGGCTGACAGCTACAGGTGATCCCTCAAGGACACCCATGGCATCACAACATTCTATCATTAGTTTACTCTGCTTTCTCCCTTTTGACAGTAGCCAGATCACTCATACTGTCAGCCAGGACAGGGACTGTGGCCACAGCTGACTGCAGATTAGACCTGGTCATGAGATGCAAGTCCTGTTGCTTTCTTTGCCATCAATGTTGGGTCTCACTACAGATAAATTTCCCATTCTTCCTTTGCTTTCTGATCGGGTCTGACCCTGAGGATGGTATTATAATGCTACAGACACACCAATGAGGCCTGCCTGCTTCCTGAGACATCTTTGTGGTTTCCAGAAATAACAAAAAAGCTGTGTGGCTTTTTCCAGTGGATTCACAGGCCAGCCTCAAGAGGGAATCTTTTTGTCCCCTCTGGTCATTGGAGCCTTCCACCTTTCAGCCTTGCTAACTCAATCCTACTCAGAGGAATTAAATGCAGGCTAGTTCCATGACAAATAAAAACAAATAATTTTTTTTAATAATTAAAAATTATTCCCCTTGAGTGCCACACCCAATATATGTGTTAATGATAAAGTGGGAGTTCACCTAATCCCTTCTTTCCTTGTGAGCACGGCTCAGCCTCACACAGAGGTGTGGTGGGAGCTGGGCCAATCTCTGGTGGGAGGAAGGGTCTTGTGGCAGCCCACAGAGCCTGTGCACATTGCCAGGGAACAGCTGTGCCCTGCATGTGCCCCCTGCAATGAGCTGTGCTGCTGCCAGTGCCCCGTGGAGCTGTGGGGCTGCTGAGCTGTGGGGCAGGGAGAGGAGCAGGAGGGTGCCTGTGCAGCTGAGCCATTCCTGGAGAGCACAGGGCTCTGGGCTCCCTGCTGTCCCAGGGCAGCCCAGAGGCCAGGCTGTTCCTGTGGTAGCTCTGTGGAAATGGCTCAGGGTTTTGCCCTGGCCTGCCTCCAGGTGTCTGCCAGCAGGAGCATGTTTCCCTGTGCAGCTCTTTAGAAGTTTGCAGGAAATGTATCCCATGAAAAATGGAGTTTCAGATGCTTTAGGTTTCCATTGTGGCCTCTGTTAAACTTTGTGTCTCCACTTTGCAGGCCTGCCTGGCTACCCTCTTGCCAAGAGGTTTTCCCTGGCAAGTCCCTCTACGCTCCTTCCCTCCAAGCCGTTGCCTCCCATCCCGAAGGGCTCTCCTTCTACCAAGCCAAGCCCAACATGCAGCGGAGAGCAGGAGAATGGGAAAAATGGCAGCGGCTACTGTGAGGAGAGTAGAAAAAAACAGGAGCTGGGTTCAGAGGGAAAAGGATGTAAGGTAAGGAGACCAAGCTAAGTCCAGCATTGTAAATGTTCAGTTTATGTGCTCTTGGCAGAGCTCTGAGACCTTTTCCATGATAGGAACTGACTTTGTCACTGAAGTTTGAACAGGTCCTGATCTGGATCTTTAGCTGGGCCAGAAATGATGGGATATGAAGGAAGGGTGTGCATCTGCCCCTGCTGCCTCCAGCCCCATTCCTGGCCATGGCATGAGGGCCCTGGAGGAACTTGGGCAGGCAGAGACCTTGCAGAGAGCAGCAGGGCAGGGAGCTCTGCTGAACTTCCTAAATGCCAGGGAGCCTGAGATGATGGATGTGTGGGAGCTGGAGAGCAGCCAGCATCCTGAGAGCTGAGCAGCCTCTGGGCTCAAAGGCTGCTGGGGAACTGTAGGAGGGAAAGGCAGCAGCAGAAGAAATGAGGGGCTTGAGAAAAGCAGGTTTGACATCCTGCAGAATAGTTTTGTGGGGACTTGGCTGGAGATCTGCACTGGCAGTTAGGCACCTTAGGGGCAGGGAGAGAATAGTGATCTAAAGGCACTGCCATGCCATCCAAAAGTCCAGTGGAGGCAGTGGCACCTCAGAACATCTTGATGTCAAACATGTGAATGCCAGCTGGGAATGTAGCTAGTCTTGGAAAAAACTGAGCACAAGGGCAGAGGTGGCAAATGTGTGACATGGGCTGTCCCTCTCCACTTCCCTTTCCTAGGTCACCTTTCCTGTCCTAGGCCAAGCTGCTCCATAAGTTTGACTATTCCTGCCATGTCCCATCTAAATGTCTTGAGGTATGAATCGGGGCAAGGCTTGATGCTTGATCTGAGCTCTGTTCTACTCTTTCCAGACTTCCTTGCTCAATTCCAGTGGTGGGGATATGAAGAAGGGGTCACTGGGACCACCTTTGATCCCCCCATACGCAGGGCAGTGAGTCCCCCTCTTGGCAGTACTGCAGGGTCTCTGCAAAGCTCTCCACAGCTGGAATTCCAGGAGTCCCAGGAGATGAGGTAAGCCAAGGTGTCTGCTGCTGCAGTGTGCTGTTCACCTCGCTCTTCCCATCTTGTGTGGTTATTTTGCCCAGTCAGGTGTCCCATGTATTTAGGCAAACCTTTGTGCCTTCACCATTTTGGCCATCGGTGGTGATCCAGCACAAAGTCAAAGCCAACGCCAATGTCCCAAGAGAAGAGGTCGTGGTGGGGAAGAAGAGGCAGGGCTTCAAAGCACCTCAAGATAGGGCCTCTGCTGGACATGGCTATTGTTTGACACAGAGCTTGGCCAGCTCTCTGTGACTTCAGCAAGTGAAAGCTTAAGGGTAATGAATCAGCTCTGCATCCTGGGTTGGGTTTATGTGTTGCATTTCCTCCTTCATCAGAGTGACCATGCTAAGAAGGTTTGCCTCCTTTCGTGGTACACCCATTCCCTCCCTTCTCTTTCTATGTCCTCATATGTTCTTTTGTCCTCCATTTTCTCCAGGCTAACATCCAGCAACAGAGGCAAGGAGAAGAACTCTGAACATGCAGGTAGGTACAGGGCATGTCTGTCCTAAAATGACCATTGTAGTCTTGACTCAGAGGTGACTTTTGGAAAGCTTGGTTAAAACCCATTCTTTTAAAGATTTCTTTAAATTCCCTTCAGTTCTTTGATGGGCTCAGTGGACTCTCTGAGAGCCCAGTCAGTGAGACTGTGCTGCAGTGGTGCAGTGAAAATTCCTCCAGTGTGAAGTGTTGAGTGGTAGGAACGGGAGTGGAACCTTGGGGCCCTGGAAATGCAGTGCAGGCCAAGGAAACATTCCTCTCCATCCTGCACATGCCTTTTATCTCCCTGCAGCCTTTCTAGTGTCACATTTAGTAGGGAAAAAGAAGGCATTTAGCATGAAATGAGAAATATTCCCATTCCTCCCTCCTGCTTTTGAAGCAGAAAACCTTTCCTTGGGGCAGTTTCTGAGCCGAACCCTTTGAGATCTGAAGGAGATTGATGGACATTGCCTGGTTTTGTATTGGCAGAAATAGGGAAACCTCCTCTGACAGAATGTCCTTATCAATTTCCCAGTTAGGGAGAAAGAGCCTTCCCAATGGATGCATCCTGTGCAGGGTCTGAGTTTGTCATCCTGTGACAGCACAAAGCCAAAGCCACCTGTGGCAGGTTCACGATGACAAATCTCTTGCCCGGCTCTCTCTGCCTGTGTCAGTGCTGAGGCTGAGGCTGGGGGAGGAGATGCCTTCTTCCTTGTCCTCCCTCCCTGCCTTGCCTGATCCCTGACAAGTGGAATTGTGCCAGACAAAATGCAGTCTCTGGGGTATCTGGGTCAGCCAATGCTTTCAAGTTGAAAGCCTCAATGACACTTCTGTTGTTCCTTTGCCATCTCTGGGTGTGTAATGATAGGAGAGATGAGGTTTGAAGAAATATTTCTGCTGATGCAGAGAAAGGGATCGGATCCTCTGGTTCCTTTGCTCAGGATTAGTTCTGCCAAATCCTGGGTACAGCCCCTTTGGAATGACTCCTTCATTGCTGATGTGCAGGTGGAATGCCTAATGCAGCTAGGGAGAAGTATTGCTCAGTAAGTGAGGTGACTTTTTTTCTGGACTAATTCTGGACTAGAAATTACCTAGCTCATTATTCCTTAGCTGTCTCTCTTTTATTACTGTCCCAAGCATTCTACAGGGTGAAGGAATCTAGTTTTAAGATAGGTGTTCCTCTCAAACTGCTTGGCTGCCATATGAATTTATCCTCTGTGAAGCCATGTAAAGAATAAGTTCTCTTAGTTCTAACAGCTCTGTCGGACAGTATTTCAGAATGAGCTCCATTGTTCTTCTTGCAATTAGAAAATCAGCCTTTAGTCTAGCCCAAAAGTGACCCAGTCTCATACAGTTGAGAAGGAAAATCCTTGGCGAAAACCAATTTTCTAGTGTCAAGAACACAGTTCATGTTTGGGTAATACTCCTGCAACGCTAAGCTCTTCTTTGAATGTCCTCTAAAATATTCCAACAAAGAGAAGAAAATGTTGATCTAAATGCATCCAGGTCTTAGAACCTGGGACTTCTAGGAACCAAAAGATGATGTTTACTACAATCAGCATGAATAAGGCCAGATAAGAATCTCTGTCAAGAGCAATCTCCATCTCTGCCCTTCTCTATCAGACACAGAGGCTCTCCAGCATCCAGGGGCTGAGGCCTTCATCATGCAGCAGGTTTCAGTCTGCTGGCCAACAGAGTCATGTCATGTTTGCTGCCAGTAGCCCATCCCTTGGGAGAGGGTCTAGGCATTGTACCTTGCTGCTCTCAATCACAATCTCTGTGTCTTGAGAGCTCTGCAATCTGGAACCAGTCTTGCCTGTTGCCCAGCATTGTGTTTTTGGGGGCTTGAAGTCTGCCAGAGATTTACACAAACCTTTGCTTCCATTCCCAGGCCTCCCACTGAGCCAGGCCAAGGAGATGGATCATCCCACCAGTCCTGGTCTTACAAGTGACAAAGAGCTGAGGGACGGCTTTGGAAAGGTGAGGGATAAGGACAGGGATGAGCAGACTTCCTTTCCAGTGGCTGTTCAGTGCTTGGCCCAAAATGTCACTGAAAATCATCATCTTCCACTCTTGGGGCATGGAGATTCCCTTGAGAATATATTGGACAGCTACAGAGCAATTGCTTGGCTATTTCCAGTGGTGCCAAGGTCTCTGGTTTGGAGATGGAGCTAAGGTCATGCCAGAAGCATTCTTTATGTGCAAAGACTCTTTTAGAGAAGTTCTGAATGACAGAGCAAGCTGCACATCAGTGAACGTGGGCAAAGTGCATCCTCGGAAGCAGAGAAGCAAAGATTCTAAATGTTGGGTGTAAGGAAGGCTGCAAAAGAAAATGGGAGAGTTTTATTTTTCCTGGTTACCTTTGTGGCTGTATTTCACAGCCCTCTCATTCTCAAGTTTTCTGCTCATTACCATCAGTGTTTCTGCTACTTGTTTTCACATGACTCCTCCTTTTGGTCTCATGGTGTCAGAGACCAAGTCCTTCCGAGTCCTTCAGAGCTGAGTCCTTCAGAAGCCAGGAGGTGAGAAACAGCTGCAATTCGTGGCTATGAGTGTTAAGCAACAGCTCATTACCCCTCCTTGCTGGGTATTGCACATGGTTTTTACTCTCCTGCCATGACCTGTAGGAACTGAACTGCCTGCTCACTGGCCATGCCAGCTCTTCCTCTGTCTTGGAGCACTCCTATGACTTCCATGCTTCAAGCAGGGCTTCCTGACATAGGTTGCAGTTGCAGCAGTGGAAGGTTGTGGCACTGAAGTGTTCCACCTCCCTGTGTGTAATTGCCAGGGTGAGGATGGGAGACATTCCTCTGAAACCATTGGAATGTGGATGGAGCTACATTGAAGCCTATGGCACTCTGTGGAGTCTGTGCTCCTGATGAGATGTTGTGTGTGGTTTGTGTGTCTGTGCTTACAGTCTGTGATGTATTTCCATTGCACCTAGATCCGTGCTGCATTGTGCATGTTGGCTCAAAAGAACTGAGGGTGGAAGGATGCAGAGCTTTTGGAGAGAGAGATGAAGAGAAGAAGACAAAGGAAAACATCCTTGCAAGTTATTCCTGAGACAGTGAAGCCTGGGGATGCAGCTGAAGCAAGTAAGTGGTGGCTACACTTGTGGTGGTCCTTTTTGACCACTTGCTTGCCCTTTGCACAGTGTTGCAATCAGAGTGGAGAGCTGTTCAGTGGAAGCTTGTTTGGGATTTAATTCTGTTTCCCAAAGAAAAATACAGAGGCATGAAGTGTCTTGCCCATTGCCTCAGTGAGTCAGTAACAGAATATCAGCTTCCCCCCTTCACCTCTAAAGTCTTTCAGAGTAGAAAATTCTGTCTTGCAAAGTACACTGGAGCTTCAGACTCTCTCCTGGAGAGCAGCCTCCAGGGAAGGTGAGTCCAAAAGAATTTTTTTCAACCAGGGTGCAACCTGGAAGAAACAAAATTCAGCTTCTTCTAATGAAAACACCAGAGATCCTTCTCCTGCCACTCCCTGCTGAGGAGCTGGCACTGGAGAGCTGTGCTGAAGCCCCAGCCAGTGCTTCTGTTGTAGCCCCAGGAGCAAGCAGTGTTCCCACTGGATCCCGGCTGAGGGGCTCTGCCTGCAGGGCTGTGAGCGCTGCCCGAGGGCGGCAGCGGGGCCCTGAGGAGGCAGCACTCAGCCCGAGAGCATCACACAAGGTTATCTGCACTTTCCTTTGGGAACTGCCCCTGCCAGCCTCTGGAACAGGAAAACAAAAGCAAAGCAATTCTGGGTTTCCTTGTTTCTTAGAGGAAGCACCACTGCAATGTGGGTTTAAGCTAGAAGAGGGTAAATTTAGATTAGATATAAGTGATTTTTTTTTTTATAATGAAGGGGAGAAAAAGCTGGCAGGATTTGCCCAGAGAAGCTATTGTTGGTCCATCCTTGAAGGTGTTCAAGGCCAGTTTACATGGGGCTCTGAGGAACCTGATCAGGAGGAAGATGTCCCTGCTCACAGGGGTTGGACTAGATGGTGCTTAAAGGTGCCTTCCAACCCAAACTCTTCTAGGATTCTGTGATTCTGTGCTCATTGTCCCATGTTAGTGTTATACTTGGTATAAAGTGGTATACCATTGTTATACTTGAAGTTCTTTGGGATAACAAAGAGATGTTCCCCAGCTCAGGCAAGTTTTCTGGCCCTTTTCATCATCACCCTGTCAGCACTCTCCACTTACAAGTTCCTCTTTGGTCCCTGCAGTCTTTAGCCTAGCACCTGTCGATGGCACAGCTTCTAGAGAGCACAGAAAACACCCTGGTAGTGCCTTGAAGAAGGTCTTCAGGAAGCAGGACAACGTGCCCTTACTGCCTAATACAGACATCATCCACGGGGATGGCAGCTTCCCACGCAGCTCCTCAGGTAAGCCAGCTCTGTGGCAGCTTTTTCCACACGGGTTTTTCCTTGCACAAGGAGCACAAACTGCCCCCTGCCTCATCCAGCAGAGCTGGGATCTTGGCTCCATAGTCTGTCCTGAGAATCAGCAGCAAATCTACTGTTGAGTTACTCCAGCTTGGTAGTACTGGAGCAGTTGGTTCTTAGAAATCCATTGGAATGTTGAACTGAATAAAGTCGTGGTAAAGGCCTGAGATCTGGCTTTTGCCCATCCTGATAGTCCAAACTACAGCAGTGGTGCCAGGAGGCAGCTGGGACTGCAGGGATGAGCTGCAGGGCAGTCTGCCAGGCTGTGCTCACTGTGCCCCTACGAGAACCACCACGATCAGTTGTTCACTCCCTGTCTGGGCCCTCTGCCTGTGCTGCTGTCCAGTTCTGCAGCCAGCTGTTCTGCTACCCAGCAAGGGTTGTCTCTGCAGGGCAGTCAGTGGCTTGGTGCAGTCGTGCTGCTGCTGCTCCCAGAAGTGCCCGATGGCTCCTGGCTGCCGCCATCCCACAGCCTGCAGTGCCAAGAGGGAACAAGCAGTGCCTCCTGTGTCACCCAGCAAATACAGCACCCCTATGCAGCAGATGACAGCCAGGAGGGGCTGCCTGCTGCTCCCAGGCTGTTTGCTGCCTGCAGCAAATAGACAGCAAATAGTCCCCAGTGGCTCTTGCCTCTCCTTTGTGGGTAGCCTGCCTGTGCTGTGATCCCAGGTAGGGTGAGATGAGAAGAAGGGAGCTAGGAATGATACTTGAATGCTCTTTTCTAGTGATGCTACTTCCATGTTCAGAATTGACCAGAACTAGCCTGGCCTGGCTCTCCATTCATAGTGAATCTAGATGTGTATGTCTGCATACTTCTGCAGTGACATCACTGGTGTCAGCGGCTGGGGTACCTCAGTGACATCCAGATTAGCTCAGTCTGAATATTTTTGATGTTATGGTTCCTCCATACTTTGTGAGAGCATGCAAGGTAGCACAAAAACCCTCCAGAGTCTAGAGCAGTTCATCTAGATTCTGTACAATATTTATACTCCATCATTTTAGACAGCGCAAATGTTTTCATCTACACATTAGAAAATGAGCTTTTGAGTGCATGACATGAAATTTTTGATTGACAGTGCTTTTGATGACAAATGTGTGGGAACTCAGCGCACCTCTCCTGAGGGCCAGAGCTACCGAGAGAACCCTTGGGGAGCTCGGGAGCCTTGGGATGTTGCTAAAAGTACCTGGTGGCTCAACTTTGACCCTACAAGAGATGTACCACCTATATGTGGGGATATAAGAATCACTGGTGTGTAAAGGATATAGAAATAGAACATTTATAGGTCAAAGTACAGTTTATAAGATTTCGGTACAGGGGGGTTGGAAAAACAAGATGGAGGGAGTTGGGGCCTGCCACATGGTTCTTCCTCCTTCTTCTTGTCTTCCATTTTCTGTGTGACGTAGGTATTTTTGATAGGTTTATAGTAAAGGTACACTTAGTAATAAAAATGATAAGTATTGGAGACAAAAGATAAATATAGTTTACGTAGACTTTGTTATAAAAAGATGCGACCACCCTGTGGCCAGTCAGAGTGCCTTTGGCTGCCTTGCTAGTCGGACCCCGCCTGGGCAGAAAGAAAATTTTTGTAGATAAGAAATAATAAACAACCTTGAAGACCGAACCTGAGAGTCCAGTCTTGTCTTTTGGAGCCCGGGAAGCAAGCCCATCTCACCCTTGTCTGGGCAGAGACAAATAACAGGCAGAAGCCCGGACAAAATGGGTTTCATAAGGAATGCATTTATCATCAGATTTTTCTCATACCTTCTAAATTTTTTCATTACCAAAAAATTCAATTAAGGCAAACTCAGATCAACCAATTAACAAGAGAGTGCGTCTGCTAACAATGTGGATCTGTATTTGCATATTTTTATCCTCAGAGTGCATTTGGAAGGCTTTTTTGTCAATTGCCTAGTCTGGAAACTGCATTTTTCCACAAGAGAAAGCTTAGAAGTTGCTGAGTTTGCAAACATGTCCATTAGATGGCAAATAAATTTCACCTCAGCATCCTTGAAATACAACCAGTGTGTGCCTCTGAAAGAGGAAAGATTCATGATGCTTGGAAAGAACAAAATCTATAAAGTACTCCCTTCCCAATAGTAGCCTAAAATGGATGTGCACTCAGCTGCCTGCTGTCTAGAATATTTGCAGTCAATGGGAACAGAGGCGCTGTCAGGTGGGAAGGGTCAGGTATGGCTGTTCCCTGGTAGCTGCTCCGAGGGGATTGAGCCGGGCCCAGCAGGGCTGGGTTGCTCAGGCTTGGCTTGGTGCTGTCTGCAGGCAGCTGCAGGTCTCTCCTCAGGGAGTTGCAGAGTGCCCCTGTCCTCAGGGCAGGGGGAAATCAGGGTGCTGAGACAAGAGGGGCTCCTGAGGGGTTCCCTCCTGGGTAGCAAGTCCTGCTGTCAGCGCTGTCTGGCAGGGAGCGGGAGCTCTGCGGCCGCAGGAACCTGCCGCTGGCTGTGGCACCTGTGGCACTCGGGAGCTGGCGCTGCGGGGACAATTGTCAGGTTTAGCTTGGAGCTGGGCCCAGCTGGGAGAGGCTGGGAGCAAGCAAGGAGCCCCAGGAGCTGGACAGCAGGGAAGCCTCTGAGCCGGTGTCAGTGTGTGCCACAGGGAGCCCTGGCTGGGAGATGGGGCTGCAGGCCGCTCCATGGCGGGGCCTTGCCCGGGGCTGCAGTGCCCATGGCCGACCCTCTCCTTATAGTGACCTCGCAGACGGCCACTGCTGCCAAGTGCCGAGAGGAGCCGCTCCATGGGCATGGGCAGAAGGACAGAGCCTCTTCAGACCCACAGCAGTCCTTGCAGGAGGCACTCTCCATGCTGGGCAGCGATGACTGGTAAGAAAGGCCCCATTCCCTCTGTGTCCCTCTTAGCGTTAAGGTGGGTCAGAAGCGTGTCTTGCTCGTGCCTCTGAGCCCCGAGAGCCCAGAGGGCCAAAGGGCACTGGTGAAACCACTGCAGAGCAGTGAGAGGATGAAGATTTGAGAGCAGCCTTTTCCTGGCCTTGCTCTGCAGCAGTGCTGCAGCTGCAGCAGGTCCGTTCTGTTTCCTTGCTTTGCCTGCTGCTCCATGGAGCTGCAAAGGAAACATTGAGAGAAGAGACAAAGCTCTGGAAGGAGATGATTTGCTGGCTGAAGGCAGAAGCAGGATGGCAGAAGTTTTGAGTGTAGAGATTTGGCTGCCTTGGGCCCCTGGCCCAGTGGGACTGAGTAAGATTCCTCCCTGCTCCCACTGCTGACAGCAATGGAAGGTGACAGGGTCTCCCTGTGACCTCCTGCATGGGAGTCCCAGAAGCAGCTCCAGGGAGTTCCTTTTTCTGAGAAATGGACTGAGTGGTGCTTTCAAGTCCCTCAGCCTGTCATTACTCCTGAAGGGCTCATGGCAGAAGAGAAGGAAAAAGAAAGAAAATCCTCTAGGAATCTTGCACTTTTGGAATTCAACTTTTTTCTTCAAACTGCTTCATATGGGCCTGAGATGTTTTGTCAATACTCACCATGTGTCCCAAAATGATACACAGGCAGAAGGAGGCCCAGAGGTGATAACCTTACAAAAGTTAGGTCATATTGCTTTTCTTTTTGATGTCTTTTTGATCACTCCCTGCTGGATGCTTCATTCACACAGGGGTAAGGACTCCATTCACACTGGGATAAGCATGAAAAATCTGCCATGACGCACCTCCTTGTGCAGTCACCTTTGTTTTGCCCTTTCTCTTCTGCTTTCTCTTCCCCATTTCTTTTGGTGCCCTGTGAGGTGCAGAGAGCTTCTGCAGGTGTGGGGGGTCCGGATGACACTCAGGGGTGCCCGTGGGATGGGTCACCAGCCCTGTGTTGCAGCCCTGATTCCTCACATACCTTCCTGAGGCTGAGGGCCTGCACAAAGCAAGTGCTCAGAGACAGAGTTGTTTGCACCTTTCAAATGACATGTTGCTGTTGTGGGGGTTGTTTTAGGCAGGGGGTTTTGGGGAAAAGGCAGAGTTTCAACAGTTCTTGCCCAGGGGGGGAATCTCCTGAGACATCCTGCTGCTTTGTTGGGGAATGTGTGAGGTGGAGTGGAGGGGGTGACAGAGAGGCCGAGATCGTAGAGTGGAAACTCAGCTCCAGTGTGGCAGTGCAGACTCTCCCTGCTGAACTGCCTGCTGGGGCTGACAAAGAAGGAAAATGCCCCAATAACAGCCCAGTGGCACTGTGTCTCAGGGACAGGTAGAGGGAGGTGACAAGAAAGAGCAGCATGGTCTCACAGCTTCTAGAATGCAGTGACAGAGGGGCCTCATGTGCCAGAGATTTCAGAAAGGCTGTCTTCTTAAATGACCACTGAAACCCTTCTCTTTGCCTCTTGGGTTTGTCTATGCTTTTGACAGCCACAGCATCCTGGGTCAATGTGTTCCATGATTTCATTAAGTACTCCTTGAAAAGCACCTCCCATTGTTCGACTGAGCTGCCAGCCTGGTAATTGCTGAGGGTGCTGCCTTGGTGGAGAGAAAAATCAATCTTCTGCCTTTCAGGGAGATGAAGGAGAAGGGACTCTTCAGCATCAACCACCTGGCTGGGTCCCATTCAGAGGTCCTGCTTTGCAGACTTCATGAGATTTGCTTGGCAGTTACCAGCGAGGTGAGCACATTGCTCTGAATTGTCCCCCATACTTCATACACGGTGTGTAGAGTAGGTATGTGCTTGTTCATCTCCATGTGTGCTCAGGGACTGCCTTCATTTCTGGTTTTAGACCTCCTATTTCTAATGTCTGTCAGCTATCTGTAGGATCTGTGGGTACATGTAGCTGTATTTACTGGCAGGTCGGGTATCTGACACCGATCTGTGAGTGTGGTGCCTTGATGATGCAATGTGCAAATGCACAAACTAAGACACTAATGACGTTAATTGTCAGAGTCCCAATCTCTGCCCAAGCTGTAATTCAACACTGAAATTAGTCTGTAGACCTGAGCCTGTGTTTTCTGTTTCCTGGCTGAGTGCTTCAATTGTTGGTGTTGCTTTTTTGAACAGGAACTTGAGCCTTTATGATTTGAAAGCAGCTCTTGCTTTAATTTTCTAGAAAAAGGGCCTAAAATCAAAGCTGTGGACATTTTAGAAGGGTTAAGTAGAATGCTTTAGTGAAATATTTTTTTTTTTATTCCTGCAGTAAGCAGGTCTGAGGCCAGAAATTGGTGCCAGAATAAGTGCCTTTCTGTTCTTGCGCTGTCCTGCTCTTCTTGTACTTTTATGTTCCTCTGGACACAGTGGGACGTGTTGTCATTTCCTGGGACTTCTGTTGAAGGCAACTGGTTGTCTTTTCCAGGTTCTTATGTTTCCCCTCATGACTTCCCCAGGTGACCAACCTCCGTTCCAAGGTGTCCCACTCTGCAATCGTCACTCTGGGAGAGCTCTTTGTGAGCTTGAAGAAGGACATGGACTCTGAGGTGGATGAGGTTGCTCGGGTCCTTCTCCAGATGGTGTCCAACTCCCCAGAATTTGTTCAGAAAGCAGCCAGTCAGAGCCTGGGGCTCATGGTGGAGAATGTGACTCCTGCACGAACAATGACTGCCCTCATGGACATGGGAGTCCAGTAGGTTTTTCTTCTTTCAGTGATATTCTTCACCTTCTAGTGTGGGAGGGAGAAGGGATGAGACAGAGAATGGGAATGGTGCGAGGGAAGGGTCCTGTATCCTGAATCTTGTGTGGACTCAGGGATTTGATTCTCCAACCAACCTCATTTCTTTCTTCTTGTCACCTATTTCTGCCCTCCTGCAGCCCATTAGTTCTCAGAATCACAGAACTGTAGAATATGGGGTGTGTGAAGGGGCCCATCAGGACCATTGAGTCCAGCTCCTGGCCTTGCACAGAACAGCCCAAGGGTCACACCAAGTGCCTGAGATTGTGTTCCAAATGCTTCTTCAACCGTGTCAGGCTTGGTGCTGTGACCACTGCCCAGGGGAGCCTGTTCCAGTGCCCAAGACCCCTCTGGGTGAAAAACCTTTCCCTGATATCCAAACTAAAGCTCCTCTGACTCAGCTTCCTGCCGCTTCCTGGAGTTCTCCCAGTCTGTCAGATTTTCCTAGATGTGGTGACCGGTGGGGAAGTGAAAGTGCCTGCAAAGGCTGAGGATAGAGCCTTGTGCTTTTGTGGGAAGAGGGACAATTGCAATTGCAGCTGTGAGCAGTGTTTGGTATTTCACAGCACTAACCACAGAGGCCCTGGCAAAACCACGTCTCCTCATGATGCCATGAACCTGAGAAATGAGGAGGGTCCTTGCTGGGGCGTGGAGCACATGGGGGGCAATCTGCTGGCTGTGGCACAGCCTGCACAGCAGGTGCAGCTCCTGCCAAAAGGAGTCCTGTATGACTGTCCTGGCCACTGAACTCTACTGCTTTACTTACCTCAGTTATTATTAGAATTTGCAGTTGTCCCATGGTTGGTGTCCCCACAAATCGCAACAAATACACACATTTCCTTTCTGTGCCAGACACGAAACACCGCTTTGTATTTCAAAGGAGCCCTTGCAGGGAGATCGGGAAGCTCTACCCGGGCTCTTTAGGGCGCGGGCCACGGCAGGAGTTTTAGGCGCGGGACTGTGTTCTGAGGGGCTCTGGGGCTGCGGGGGATGAGAGGAGATGAATTCCCAGAAGTGGCTGTGCCGGGCATCTGTGGAGTTGGGAGCACTCAGGGGATCCGGGAACGCTTTTGGGGGCTCCCTAATGGGCGCTGAGGGGGCACTGAGGGATCGTGGAGGGTCTGGGGGACACTTATGGGACAGATGGGGGCAGATCCCGGGGTTCTGTGGAGCGCAGGGCATGATGGGCATTGTAGTCCCCCCTCCAATGGGGCTCAATCTGGCCGCGGGGCATGACGGGAGTTGTAGGCAAAAAGAAAAGATGGCGCTGACCCTAGGCACCGCCTCTGAGGCTCCGGTCTCCGGCGTTAATTGGCTGCGGGCAGTGATGGGCGGGGCATCAGCAAATGGGAGGTGCTGGAGGTGAGAACAGCCCATTCAACCTGTCCAGTCACTCCCAGTACAACCCAGTTCATCCCCAGTAGAGACCAGTACAACCCCAGTACAGCCCAGTTCATCCCAAGTGGAACCCAATTACAACCCCAGTGCCCCTCCAATCCTTCCCAGTACGGCCCAGTCCCTCCCAGTACACCTGAGTTCATTCCCAGTTCCCCCCCAATGTCATCCACAGGATGCCCCAGTGTCCCCAGCCTTCTCCGCAATGTCCCCAGTGTCCCTATTGTCCCCAGTTTGTCCCAGTATCCCCCAGTATCACTCATGGCTGAGGCTCTGCAGGCCCAGGCAGGCTCAGCCCTGCTCCACCATGGGATCCCATGGGACAGGGCACGCTGGGATTTGCCCCTACAGCTACCAAGTGTGTCCAGAGAAACTGCAAGGAGAGGGTGACCCCTGTCAGTGGGACCCCTCTGTGCACAGGTACCCCCACTCCTGGGGTGGCTGTGCCAGCTCCCCCAGGGACCCCCAGCCCTGGGAACCTGGAGCAAGTGGAAACCACAACTTTGCAAATGCTGCCTGTGCCCGTAATGCAAAGAGAACTGCGGTGTGAAAAAGGAATATTGTTTATTTTCAGAAGAACAGCAACAGGAATGCAGAACATTTTTACATTGTAAGAATATTTGTAACAACAACAATCCAGAGAACATATATACATTTTATAACAACAACAATCCATAGAACATATATACATTTTGTAACAACAACAAGCCAGAGAACCTATATACGTAAGAACATATCTAGCAAAAATATATGCAATGTGTTTGCAGAAGTCGAAAAAAAGCCCTAAATCCTCTATCCTGAACATGACAAAAAACTGTAAAGCGTATGTACAAAAGGGTGGCATCTCTATCTGGGATTTCCATCGTTCCTGGAAGAAAAGCAAGTGCCATGGTCACTGCAGTCAGGCACAGAGGGCTCTTCCATGTGTCCCCAGGCTGGCACACGCTGGCCCAGCAGGACTCTGCTACCAGAACTGAGCCTGGCTGGGTCTGGGATGGAGCTTGTGCGGCCCAAAGCGAGCACAGGACCAGCTGGGGATGGCCTGCAGAATCCAGTGCACAGGGTGCCACGTCCCTGAGCAGGGAGCAGCCCAGCCCCAGCCTGGCAGCAGGGGACCCACTCTGCCTGTGGGGACCACATCCCTGTCCTGCTGCTGGCATTGCTCTTTATCCCAAGATCATGGCTTCTTCCTCATCTTTTTCATCAATGTCCATGTCTTCTATGTAGTCTTCCATTTCCACTTCCATCTCTTCTTCCACATCCACATCCACCTCCATCTCCTCCTCTCCAGTATCTTCTTCCTCCATTACCACATCTTCCACTGTATAAGTTTGCATATCCACTTCCATTTCCTCCTCCCCAGTCTCTTCTTCCTCCATTTCCACGTCCTCCACTGTATAACTCTGCATTTCCACCTCCATCTCCTCCTCTCCGTCGGTGACAGCCTGCAGAGTTGGCAGAACCTCAGAGTGGAGTCCCTGTCCCATACCATGCCCACAGAGCTCCAGCCCACCCGGGCAGTTGGAGGTCTCCACCTCCATGGATGGCACCATACCTTCCTCAGGACAAATGGGAGCATCCTGTAGGGATGGGTGTCAAAATCCAGGCACTAGTGAGCTTTCAGGACTGATGGGGGTAGCAGGGGGCAGGTGACAAGGAGGGTGACAGCAGTGGGCAGGAGCAGAGCGAAGGGTGCACTGACACAACGGCCAAGGGCTGTCTTGTGCTCTTTGCCGGGTGCTGGCAGTTCCATTTGGAACGGGGGAGGTGACATCACAGTTCCCAGGAGTCCAGGGCCAACCTGAAGTGGACAATGGAGATCATAGAATGATGGGATCCCTGAATGGTTGGGCTTGGAAGGGACTCTGAAGACCATCTTGTTCCAAGCTGAGCAATCTTTCCCCAGACCTTGGGGGAGCCCTGTTCCCAAGGATGGGGCATCCACAGCCTCTGTGCACAGCCTGGGCCACTGCCTCCCCACCCTCAGTGTCAAACAGCAGCTTCCTTAGATCCAGCTTCAATCAACCTCCTGCAGTTGAAAGCCATCCCCCTTGTCCTGTCCCCACAGGCCCTGTTGAACACTCTGTCCCCTTCTTCCCTGTGGGACCCTTCCAGTCCTGCAGAGCCACAGTGAGGCCCCCCCAGTGTCTCCTCTTTCCAGGCTGAGCATCCCCAGCCCCACTTGGACAGCAGTCAGTTATATCAGGGCCAGTCAAGGCTGAAGGGTAGCAAAGAGCATCAGGAACTGAGAGATGGAAGCTTTAGGCCCAGGTTTGCCTCTAAATGTACAAAATTAATAACAGTGGAGGGGAAGATGCTGAGACACTGGCTCTGTTCTAACTGGGGATTATGTTTTTTTTTTTCTTTTCTGTCATGCTGACCCAGGTTTTTCTGTTTGAAAGGAAGCTTGGCACAATGTCCACTGTCTTCTCCATTTGTGAAACACTGAGCAGAGTCTGGGCAGGCTGATGATGCAGAACAAAACCTGCAAATATACTGGTGATCCTGGGCCTAAGGATGCAGCTAAACCCAGCCAAAAGTAATTTCTGGAAAGTCGAGCCTGGTTTACATTTTCTTCAGTTTGGCTATGCCATCTTAACCAGTCATTTATATAAAAGCAAATAAAAAACTCAAACAAAACAAACAAAATCCCAAACAAACAAACCCACGCAAACCAATCAAACTGATCAAAAACCACAAATCCCAAATAAAAACCAAATGGAATGAGGAATTAATAGAGTTGTGAGGATATCACAGCCGGCAAATGGCTGCTTCCCACAGGATCACCATAAAAAGCCACATATAACAGCTGCTCCAAAATATACCCAACAGGAGAGCTATAAAAAGTGATACATGGCAACGTTGGGGGCAGCTCCACATGAAGGTGAAGGATGAGCAGTGGTACAGACCCAGCATTCCCCACCCTCCAGGCTGCTGTTTGCTCCTGATGAAAGACCCTTGCAGGACTGTGGCCCCTCTCAGTGCTGTGTAATTTGCACAAGGATAGATCTTGTCTGCTATGCAGGAGTGTTCCTAATAAACCATGCTTCTCCTGACCTTAACTTTTCTGGATTTCTACCATATGATACAAGAAACTTTGAAAAAACCAAAACACCTTGTGGGGAGGCATTTTTTCCTTTCTTCAGAGTGCCTCTTCCTTTTGTTCCCTCCAGAGCTCTCACTTCATTTCTGCTGTTTTTTGGAGCATGTGCTTACCTCTTTCCTGACCCCCTGGGCTTGTTTTGGCTCTGGCTGTCATGGACACTATTAATTGTGGGGTTTTTTCCCTCCACCTATTTCTGTCTCTTCAAGTGGTTTACCTTCATTTACCTGTTGGAGTGATGGATTTTTCTCACCCTTTATTACTTAGTGCTTTTTCTTCATTCTCTAAAACCAATTTCTCACTTGCCCCGTGGCTGTTAGATGCCATTATTAGGAGCAATAATTCTTTCTCTACTGCTTGTCTGAGCTCTCACAGGGAGCTGAGAGCTCTTTGGGGTTAAACCTGACTCACTTCAGCGCCTTCCTTGGTGCTGCCTGTGTACTTGGACACTTGAAGGGAATAAAGTCTCGGTGTGGAGATTACAGCTGGGAAATGATGGCTTTTTTGAAGAAGACAAGAATGCTGTTGCCAATCTTTTCCAGGATAATCTGAGCACCTTGTTTTGGGGAGAAACAGGCTCTGATCAGCAAAGAGGTGGCTGTTGCAGGTACCCAGGTTTGGAGGGAAGGGTGCAGCTCCTGGGAGTGTGTTTGTGGGGGGCTATAAGGTTTGTGTGGGCTCCCTGGAGCAGTGGGAACACCCCACTGGGAGATGCACATCAGGAAATGGGTGCACAAAGGGCCTGAAGTGTGACCAGCTTTGGTGAAGGTTGCCATAGGAAAAAATATTTTTAGTGGGATTTTGGACAATTTGAGGCTCCTTCTCATGTCCTTTGCCTGATGAACATTCCCCCTTTGCAAGAGCATGGGGAATCCTGAGCTCACACAATAAAAATCCCTGATAATTGTATTTTTTTCTATTTTTCAGTGTTGTCATCCCAGCAGGAGTCAGAGTAAGAGAAGATATGTGACCTGGCTGTTTTTAACTTTGTGACAGGAACAATGCCATGGGGAAGCTGCTGAGAGGAGCATCACTGCTCTGTCCTTAATTTTCCAGCACAACCGAGGATGATTTAAGAACCCAGGCACAGCCAAGACCTTTCCTCCTCCTGTGCTCATCAAGCAATCACTGCCTCATCACACCTCAGCTTCAAACACCTGGCTTGCATCTGGCTGACCTTGACTGCCCTACCTGGATGGCAAGATGAAGAGGTGGAAGTGTAAAAGATTGGGATTTGATGGGTGAGCTGTGAAATAGTGGCTGGTGCAGGCTGGTTTTGGGTAAACATCGTGTGCTGTGCCATGGAGGATGAGAGTAAATGGATTAAAGAGGAGATAAAAAGGGCAAGGCACCTGGTTAGCTCCTGTTAAAGAAAATGTTGGAAAAATAGGCATGTAAGAAATATGTCAGAGATGGTCATTAACTGCACTGCAGGGTCAGAGCTCCTTTCATAATTGGCCATGTAGTGAATACCAGAAATGATTAAAAAAGTTCTTAAGGGCTGAGGGCTTTTACTGAATGACTGGGAGAAACAAAGGAATACTGTTTCTGGCAGAACTTTTATTATAATTTAAGCATGATCCTCTTTCTGACATAACAGCTGCTTGGAATAAACTGAAGTATCTTCTCCATTAGCTCTGGCAGGAGCTGGATAAAGCTTTCATTCAGGTAAACTTTCATCCAACATATGTCTCTAGAATATTAAATTTAATGGGAACCATCAAACCTATTGTCTGAGTAAGGATTGTGCTTAGGGCAAGAAAGAAGAGTAATTAGGAGTGGACAAACCATGAATTAGAGTGGGGAAATTATAATTTATGCTGGTTTAGGGGAATATTTAACTAAGCTAAGATAGAAGTCTACCTTCATTGCAGGCTAAGCTTTATAATCGAATTCTACTAGAAGAAATTTAGTAGTCCTGGGCTCCAAACAGACCTTTAGATACAAGTTTACCTCTGGTTTGAGAAAACTCAGGGCTTGAGCAGGATTTTATGGCTTTGCTCTTGACCCTTGGGCTATAAATGCTCCTGTAAAATTCATGCCAAAGTTAGAGCTTCTACAAATTTCCAAGAGTTTCAATGGAGAAAGGTCCACCTGGACTTTGGGGACAGTTTCTCAGAGCAGAACATTTCAAGTGCTATTAAACTGCATTCAAACTCCCTTTTATTGGGGCATAAATTTCACACCCTGCTCCATCAGTCTGACACGTTCTTTCAGAAGAGACAAACTTTACAAGCCGCTTGAAAAATAATTTCACTGACAGGTTTGCAGCTCTGAGAATGTTAATAAACTGAAATGGCTTTTCACCCTGCAGTAGCCACTAAGTAATTATGATTGTCTGTAGGCAGAGTAATGAAAGCAGCTGGTAAAAACCTAATGACAATTTGAACCAGCCCTCTGCTCCACAGACACATCCCTTTTCTGTCCCTGCTTTTCCTGCATCCAGTGCTTCCCAGAGAAGTTTAGTGTTGCTTGATGGTCAGGTAAAAACAGCTTTCTTTTGTAGGAGTGGTGCTGCTCTTCTCTGAGGTGGAGCTTCACCTGGGCTGCTGCCATGCTGGGCTCACCCCACAAAGTCCAGTTCTGCAGGAGCTGGGCAGCATGGAGAGCTTTGATAGCAGAGCATGGCAAAACTGGAGTGGAGGGATTCTGGCTCAGTGTGCCCCTCAGTACCAGACAGCATTAGTTATTGAAAAATCTTGAGTTCAAAGAGAAGATGTTGCTGTTTTGGCTCTAATCTTAGCTTGCTTTCAATACAGTTTTCCCTGGCACTTAAGATACTGTTTTTCTCTTGCTTTCAATAGTCTGTCATTCCAGATGACCTTTAAAGGTCCCTTCCAACCCAAACCATTCTATAATTCTTTGGATACATGATGAATACCAACATGTGTTTTACCCTTATTGTGGATGATATTACATCATGTCTGGCCTTTTGGGGCTCTTCTCGAGGACATTGGGACTACACTCACTCCTATATGCTCTTCATTGTTTTTTTTTTTGCTTACCAGTCAGCATTTTCAGTTCTGCCACCCATGTTTAGAGCAAGTTTTCTGTGACTTGCTGCACCAAACACCAGGTCAGTCCAAAAGAGCATTAGGAAGTAGCCAGATGTATTTCCCCTTCTTCCTTCTGGGTACATGCTGCTGTTTTGAGCGCTCTGGCTTTCTGAGCTCCCTCACATGTCTTGATCCTTTTCTGGATAACCAGAGGGGTATGAGGATTAAATCCTGTCTCAGCTCTGAGGTCTGCCTTTTGAAAAGTCCCAGTCATCCTCTCCTACTCATCTCATCCTGGCCTTGCTGGAAATATTATCCCTTCATGGGATTGTTGTTCAGCTTTGGGGCATTCTGGCACTGCTTTTCAGTGAAAGTTTTGGAGACTTTGAAAGGTTTCCTGCTGTGGGAATGACAATCCTCAATCCTAATGCTTATGGGGGTTGCAGTTGCCTGAGTTGTGAAACCTCCTGGAAAACATTGTTTGTTCTTTTTTGCTTGACTTTTCCTTGACTGTTTTCATCAACACATTAGGAGGTTTGGGGATGTCTTTTCAAAGTGAATTTTAATGATTCTCCTGCCTGGCATTTCAAAGGGCAACAGTCTTTTGGATTTTTTTTTTAACCATCAGCTGCTTACAATCCAATGAGCTAACTGCCTTTAATTAACCATAATATATTCCAGGAGAGCAGAATAACAAGGGAACAAAATCAAGTGGTGACAACTCTGTGACTGAACTTGGACTTCCCCCTTCCCAGGTGCAGGATTCTGGGCAGCCCTGTAACCCTTTGCTGGCCACTTTGAGCTCTGCCATGCAGTGCCTTGGGTTTCTGGGGAGGGCAAAGCATCCAATCCCTCAGCTCCAGGTTCACACTTGTACAGTCACCTGCAAACCCAGAGGCCAGTGGCTATTTCTGTCTGTGGGATTTGCACACTGGAGCTTTGCTTTTGAAAGTTTGGGCAGCCTGGCTGCTCAGGGAGGGATCTCTCTGCCTTAAGGGTCTCTCAGCTCTCTCCTCTGCGTGAGGGGCTCGAATCTGTTCTTTCCTCACCTCCTTATCTGCAGGTTTCTTGGTGGAGGCTTTTGCAGACAGGAGAGCATGGCAGGAGTGCTGGAATGAAACAGTTATGTCTAGAGTCTGGCTTTAGGTAGTTGATTCTTCCTTTAGCTGCTGGGCCTTAAAATTCTTTAAACTCCACATGTCATCTCCTCATACCAGTGTGGGACTGAGACAACACTGAGCTTCTGGGCTTTTTCTGTGTTAGCAGAACAAACTATTGCACTTCTAAACTATGCCCATCAGCACTGACTGTTATAAATGAGAAGCTTGACTAGGCCAATATTCAAGCAGCAACCAATTTATTAATTAATATGGTAAAGTATAAGCAAAACAGAGATGGGTATGGTGGAGGAAGTTTTCCCTCCAACTGCACACTGATATTTGGGGCTTACAGGTATTTATAGGGGTACTCAGAAGCTTTCTCAGCAGTTTCTATTCCAATTTTTTTACTCATCAGCAGTTCCTATTCCCAATTTTTACATAACAACTCCATACACTATTGTAATTTAGTTTTTCTTCAGGATGCATCCCAAAAAGGAGGATCCCCAGATGGTGTTGGTAGTTTCCCAGATGTTGGTCCAGTTTCTGCAAGAATAAACATGAATCCCATCTGGTGAAGTCCAGCTCCCCAGATGTGGGCCCACCTTTTCAATTACAATGACTATAAATCTCATAACAGTGATGTCCAGCTTCCGTTGGTCACAATTATAAATCCTTGAGATGATGTTCATCTTCCTTTCTCAAGCTGATTTTCTCGGTTTTGTTAAGGTGTGAGATAAGCATATTTCCTTTCTATAGATTCCACAGCTATAGTTTCAAGGATACAAGCAATATTCTAAAATTATACTTCAAAAGGTTATTATTGGAGCACTCTTTAAGGCCTGACTACAAGCAAAAAGCAACATCTTTAATGCTTTAATTCAAATGCTCCTAAATCTACCAAGGTTAATTGCAAACAAAAGACAGGTTCAAAGGCCTTCTTCCATGCTTGACTTTCCTCAGTTATTGTTAGAATTCGCAGCTGTCCCATGGTCGGTGTGCACACACATCGCAATCCCAAATACACACATTGCCTGTCTGTACCTGACACCAAACACAGCTTTGTATTTCACATACCCTGAGGCTTCACCACACTCAGTACAGACATCAGGGGGGAGCTGCTTATACTGCTCATCTCTGCCCCTGCAAGAGAGGCATTCAAAGAATGAGATGCCCCATAGGATTCTGGTTGTGTGCTTTCCTCAAAAACATGGTGAGATGAGGTGTGTGGGACTCATTTCTTCAGAAGGGCAGGAGAAACCTCTGAAGGCCTCCCCTAAAGGGCCTCCTTACCCAGCAGTCTGACACAGATTTGCTTCTGAAGAGCTTTGTAATTTGTCCTTATTATGCTCTATCTGTGATTTAATGAAAGCCTCTTTCTCTACTGTAATTGAGCTCTTCATCTCATCTGAAAAGCAGAGCACAATCCCTTCAGAGATGGTGTTTGAGTAACAGCCTGTTTGTGTTTCCTCTGCTGTGCTGCTGCTCATGGAGCTGCTCACTCCTCATTTAAAAGCAGAAAATAAACAGATTTCTCTGAGTCAAAAATACATCAGTGATGCCACACAGAGTAGGTTTGAATAGAAAACTCTTCCACTGCCCAGCTGAGCAAGCAAGATCTTCCCTGGTTCTGCAAAGAATATGAAGAAGGGAGTTTTCCTTAGGGAGCACCTGAGGCCTCGTGCAGGTGATGCTCAGCAAGAGGCACCTGGGCATGGCAGCTGCCAGCTAAACAATTGGCTCTGGGCAGATAGGAGTTGGCAGGAGGTAAGAGTGGAAAGTCAAAACAAGAGGATGCTGAGAAACTTGTAAGAAGAATAATGACCTCAGTGAAAACCCCTCCATCTTAAAGATTCAAAAAGCATTTTTACAAAAATCCACAAAAATTTCTTGATTTTGCTCAGTCTGATCTTCCTAAATAGCATTTTGAAATCAGAATTAGGAGTTGAGAGACACTCAAGAAGGCTCAGCAGAGGATTTTTCATTGGGCCCTTAGTACAGATCTTTTACTGTGCTGTGGTTTGGAAGGAGGCCCCGAGCTCCAGCTGCAGCCTGGGGAGACCCTGTAGACAGAAACACTCCCCAGAGCTGCTGTGGCACTGACCCAGAACCAGAACCTGTAGGGAACTGTGTCCAATACTTCCCACTAGAAAACACTTGAAGCTTGATCCACACTTCTCAGTTCAGAGCACAGGCAGTGCCAGGAGTCACCAGTTTGCTGCTGCTCTGTGCAGAACTGGTGGCTGTGAGTGGCAGAGCTGTGGGGTGAACAGGCTGATGGCTTTTTGAGGCACACAGAACCTTCCATCTCTACTGCCCTGTCCTCTGCAGAGAGTGGATTTTCCTAGAGGAATACCTGGAGAGTGGGAAGGATGAAGAGAAAATCATTCCCTGCCCGTGGATGCTGTGCTTGTTGCAAACACATGAGTTACATCTGGTAGGAGTCCTTGCTGCCAATCCACAGGGATTCCAGGCTGAGATCAGCTCAGCTCTGTCATTTGCCAGGAGATTGAGGATCAGACATTCTGTGATGTTCTTGTTAGCTAGCAAGGGCCTCCTGAAGATAAAGGGAAACTCCATATCTCTCCTGAGGAAGACACCAAGGCTGTCACCATGGAGACGTGATGAAGGAGAGAAAGTTAAAAGATATGGATGCTGGCTGGCTGAGAGAGTGACATGGCTCCCTGATCACCTTCTGAGAAATTTTTTTCTCTCCTATAACCAATGGGCAATGAATGTGTATTTTCAATGAATGTAAATATCTTGAAAAAGTATAAAAGCAGCATGTTGCTATAATAAATCTCTCTTGCTCCCTTCTGATGGAGTTGTACTTTGTGCTGTATCGTGCTCTATAACGACACATCCCTGCCCTCCTCACCTGACTGAAAGGCTGAAGTTTTGCTGGAATTGTGGTGTAAGGCCACCAGAGGTGCTGTTATGGACCCGAGACCTGCCTGGGGTCAGGTGCTGCCTTCCTTCCATTTGAGGAATGAACAACATGGAGAGCTGTTGCAGGTGTTGGGCAGGGCGTATGCCTGGCCCCGGGACACTGCTACACTTCCGCTGGGCACCGGGATCCATGGTGCTGCCTTGGTGGCTCCTGCCCGCTGCCGGTGCTGGTGGCAGGATCAACTGGTGCCCGTGAGTTTGCAAAAGGAGCGATTTCCCCTCCTGCCTCCCGTCTGAGGCCGCCATGGCCCCTGAGGGGATGGAGCTCGACCTGGGCGCCCCCTTCTGGCCAGGAGTGCTCCCTGAAGCGCCCCCTGCTGGCCGGGAGTGCTCCCTGCAGCGCCCCCTGCTGGCCGGGAGTGCTCCCTGCAGCGCCCCCTGCTGGCTGTGGTTATAACTGCCACAAAAACCAACAGTCCTGAGCAGGAGGGAAAGTTCTGGTTTTGTGTTGTTTGTTCTTTCCTGGTTTATAAATTTCCCAGTAAAGAGCTGTTATTCCTTTTCCTATGCTTCTGCCTGAAAGCTCCATCATCTTTGAAATTAAAAAAAGTTTTAGGTATGGGTCTTCTTTCCACTCCAGGAAGATTCCTACTTTCCTTGGCAGATATTTCTCATTTGAGTTGCCAGCTGCTGGGTTCCAGTGTGGATGGGGCAGACACCCCAAGAGGAAACGGGGTCAGACACTTGGCCACTACATGCTCTGCCTTTTAAGCCAGTTGGGCCACCAAGGGCCCTCTCCCCAGCTGCCACTTCTGGTCACCCGGCCACTCAGGAGCTGGCTTTAGCAGAGCGTCACACTGTCCCCAGTGTGCCACAGCTGACAGACTGATGGACAGACAGGGACCTGTCTCCAACAAAGCAAGGCCTGACCCACCCTGCCACACACAGGTGTTCCAAAATGTTTCCAGACATCAAACTTTTCCGGTCGCTGACACCCTGCCCTGTGCCATGGGCTGATCCCTCTGCCCTGGCAAAGGGGGAGAATCTGGAACCCCCACAGGGCCTTTGTGACATCTTCGTGTAGGGAACACAGCAGAGGAGGAGTTTGGGGCAGGGGAGAAGAGAATCCAGAGCCTCCTGAAGGCTGCTGCGGCCATCAGAGCAAGGAAGGTCCAGGGCCCTACCAGGTCCCTCTGGTGGAGGAAACATGCTGGGGGAAACATCTGGGGTTTGTACCTTTTTGGGGGATTTCCCAGGAAATCGTTCCTTTTGTAATAATTTGGATCCTGAACCATGTTGCTGTTGGTTTTATTTTCTTTCATTGCTGTTTCAGGAAATTTTTCTTTTCCTAGTCCTTTGAAATCCTGGTGCCCCCACAGGGAGGAAGAGGGGCAGTTTTGGTGGCAACACACACACAAGAGGGTACCCATGGGTGGGAACACCCAGTTCCCCCAGTGTCACAGCTCATTCCCATAGATATCATTGGGCTCCCGCAGTCGCCCCTGGGGTCCCTGCAGTTCCACGTAGGTCACCTGGGGCTCCTGGAGTGTGGTGGCATGGGGGGACGCTGTGAGAGACACGGGCTATGGGATCTGGGTGGGGTGACACTCGTGGGTGACGTGTCCCTCTGCATGTGTGCCCCCCATACTCACCCATTGCCCTCTTGGTGTCCACGACGCGGGTGTACAGCACCTCCCCCTCCTCTGGGGGGGCCGGGGGATCCAGGGGGGCCCTGAGGGAATAAAGGGGATGTGGGGGAGGGAATGGGAGGTCTTGGGAGTTGGGGTAAAGTGGGAGAGTGTGGTTTGAGTCCCCCACTCACCTTTCCTGATTCTTCCTGGCAGCTGCAAAGGAAAGAGGGGAGGGTCTGTGGGTTCCCCAGGGCTCTGACCCCTCTCAGGACTCCTGAATCCCCACAGGACCCTCAATTTCCCACAGGAACCCACAATCATCCCTGAAGACTCCCAGAATTCATGAACATCCCCAGTGCCCCCAACCAACTCAGCCTCAAAGACCCACAGCCCAGCAGGGACAGAGAGCCCCTAAATGGCCCCAGTGCCTCTGAAAGGATGCCCAGCATCCCTGCAGGACCCTCCAGCACCTACCCAGACCCTACAGGGCAACCAGCCAAGGTCAGAATTCTAGGGTTGTGGGAGCCACATTATGGTTCCCCAACTCTGGGGGCCTCTACAGGTCCCTAGGACCCATTCCCCCCATTGTCACCCACCCACACGGTGCCACCAGTGCCAGGCCACAATGACACCCACGAGCAGGAGCAGGAACAAAAGGGCCCCACCGACCCCTGCGGCCACTGCAAGAAACAGATGGGGACACATCAGGGTCACCCATCACCCCGGGAGTCCTGCAGTCCATAGTGACCATGTGTGACCCCACCTGTGCTCCTGTGTGTCCCTGTGTCTTGCGGTGTCACCTCCAGGACACCAGGGGTGATGGTGGCATTGGCCACAGGCACTGTGGGGACAGAGACAGGGCTGAGGCCACAGGGAGGGGCTGGCAGCCTGTAGGGGGGTCTAGGGACAGGGGAAAGATGGGTGTGATGGGGATTTCGGGGATGGGGTCACACCAGAGAGGGATGAGAGGACACAGGGCAGAGGAGAGGAGACCCAAGAAATGTGTCAGAGGGACATGGAGGTCCCCAGGCAGGGGACCCCAGGAGGCTGTGGGTGCTCCCCGTGCCCATCCCTGCATTCACTGCGCTCTGTGATGCGGAGCCGGGTGCTGCTCTTCTGCACAGACCGCCCCCCCTAAGAGGGCACCTCGCAGCTGTAATTGCCTGAGTGGGAGACCCCCATGGCAGGCACTAACAGCTACAGGGATCCCTGCAAGCCCCCCACCACCTGCCCATCCTGATAGAACAGGAGGGAGAGTGCAAGTGGGAGCTTGGAGCTGCAGGGGGCTGTGGGTGCAGAGGCAACTGAGAGTCAGGGAGGACTCCCTTGGTGGGTTTGGGGGACCCTCCAGAAAGAGGGTCCGGAAGGGCACCGGAAAGAGTTCAGGGAAGGAGAGGAGAGGTGAGGAGTGTGATTCAGAGGGCACTAGGAAGTGGCTTTGGGTTGTCAGGAGATGGGAGTTCCAGCCATGGGGGTGCTCACCGTGCACTGTCACTGTCACTGCTGCTGAGCCTGCCAACCAGGACCTCACCCAGCCCTTGCAGCGGTAACTGCCACTGTGGTTCAGCTGGAGAGAGGACAGGGACAGCTCGGTCGCATTAAGGGACCTCGTCAGAATATTCTCATCCTTGAAAAATTGCACGTTGGTGACCGGGCTGTTCCACCGGGCTCGGCAGCGCAGTGTCACCACGTCCCCCTCCAGCAGCACCCGTGCTGGCACCTGCAGCACCAGCTCATCTGTGGGACAGGAGGGTCCCATCTTACTGAGGGGCTTGAGATAGGTCAGAGGTGTGTCCCCATGGCACCGAGGACATCTGGGTGCACTGGGATGCACTGGGATGTCCCTGTGTGCATGGCACAGGCTCCTGCCACCCGAGCGGTGTGAAGCCACCCATGGAGTGGAGCCCACCCAGACCTGTCAGGGGCCACCCAGATCATGTAAGATCCCCTCTCACCATCTAAGACGGTCACAGGGGGGCTGAGCCCCTTGCCGGGTCTGTCACACGTGTAGGTGCCACTCTCTCTGACATTGAGGCAGTCATGTTTCTCCTGCCACCAGCGCCGCCCGTCCTTGTACCAGGTGGTGTCACCGACGCTGCCCTTGCCCTGGCAGGTCAGTGTCACCCGGTCCCACAGCACTGCCGGTGTCCAGGGGGGCTCCACAAGGAGCTGGGTGGTCTGGATGCCTGCAGGTGACAGGGGACACCAGGCTGCCAGGGCCACCACGGTATGGGGACAGCGGGGTGTGACCATGGCATTCCCCCGAGGACTCACCAGCGAGGCCAAGGATCTGTGCTGAAAGGGAGAAGGGACAGGGCTCAGTAGGGGTCGCACGATAGGGACAGTGGCACCCAGGTTACGGTGTCTCCAAACTAACAGTTCTTGTGGGAAAGTGTGTCTGGGTCGTCCCCAATACATTTGAAGAGGCCAGGGGACATGTCTGTGTCACAGCCACCCGTGCACCACATCTCTTTGGCACAGACACCTTGGGAACAGGGACACCAAGGCCACCCTGGGCTGAGGCAGAACACGGGGACACTCTGGGGATGAGGACACTACAGACACAGCCCATGCTGGCCCAGGTCACCCCCACCAGCTCATGATCCCATCCCCATGATCCCATCCCCATGGCCACATTCTTACGGTTCTTGTCCCCTTCTGTCCCTGCATCCCAGTTCCCTTGTCCCTATCCCCAGAGCTACCTGAGCCCAATAGTGCCAGTCCCCACATTCCTGCCCCCACATCCCCATCCCCAAATTCCTGCCCCTTGTTCCTCTCCCCAAAGCCACCCTACATCCCCAGTCCCACCAAGGTCCACTGTGGGTAACATGGACTGGCTCTGCTGGCACTGGGGACCTCAGGAGACCCCGCAGCTATCCTGTGCCCCCTCCCCATCCCTGGGGTTTCAGGCCTGTGCCCGGGGCACTCACCCCACAGGAGCAGCGCCACCTTCCCGGCCATCCCGGTGTCCCCAGCCATGTGGACTGGCTGTCACTCGCTGCTGTGGCCACCGCTCCCCTGGCTGGCGGCTCTTCGGATGAAGGGGAAGGAAGCGAGGTCACATCCGTCCCCATGTGTAGGTGGCCCTTGGTGGGGGCAGGGTGACCACAGGCTGGGGACAAGGCTGGGTGGGACAAGGTGAGACATGGGATTCCCAGGAGTGGGGGGCTCAGTGGGTTTGGCAAGGCAGGGTTGTGGTCCCTGGAGAATGGGAGTGCTGAGTAGGGGGACTCACTGGGAATGGGAGTGCCATGGGAATGTGGGTCCCCAGAGCTGGGGGGGGGGGGTCACAGAGATAGGAGTCCCAGGGGAACATGGGCTCCAGAGTTTTGGGGTCATAACATGGGGGAATGTTGGGTTCTGGGAGAATCAAGGTCCTGGGGGAAGGAGGATTTCAGGGGATGGAATGAACAGGAGAGGGTTTCTTGGAATGGGGTCCTGGGCCATGGAGATCAGTGGGGAATGTTGGTATTGGATGGGCTTGCAGAGAGGGTGGGACATAAGGAATGGGGCTCTCATGGTTGGGTTCCCAGGGTAATGGGGGTGTCAGGGATGGGCAGTTGCTGGGTGGGCTGATGGGTCACAGCTCCTTCCCTGGGTGCTTCAGATTTTGGGGTTACCCAGGGCCCAGCACAGACCCCACAAGTCCCCTGTAACCAGAGGGTCACCCCAGACTGATTGCAAGGGTCTCTGGGTGTCTGTCCCACCAACCCCCAGTGACTTTTCCTCTCTTCATTTCCATTTCCATCAATTTACCCCTCAATTTCTCAAGCCCCCAGTTCATACCTTGATGAACCTGGAGAGGCCCTGAGCAGGGAAGCGTTTGGGGGAAGCCCAGGGTGGGGGAAGCAGGGGTGAGGGGTCTGCAGGGAGGGCTGGGGAGGCTGTTCAGGATGGGGGTGTCTGGCTGTGCCTCCTCTACAATTGCACTTTGTCTCTCCTGCAGTAGAAGGAAGAAAGGAAGAGGCCATTTGTCACCTTTGTCACATGGGGGATGGGTTCTTTCCTGGGGGGGCACATCCAGGGTGCTCCTGTGCTGGGGGGATCCTGTCCCAGGGGGGACACATGGTGGCCAAGGGGGTCCTGTCCTGTGGCTTGACAGGACCCTCTGGGAGGGTCCAGACTTCTCCATTCTTGCTTGTCCCCTGCAGGATCTGAGCTGGCAAGAGCAGCCAGGGAATGGAACCAAGGGCAGGAAGGAGATCCCAAACTCCTTCCCTCCTTGAAGCCAGTGGCCATCCAAGGGTGGGGCCCAGCCATGGCCCAGCCCCACTGCACAGGGATGGCCATTGCCCAGCCCTGCTCTGGCCAGCCAGGACCTGAGGGTCCCCCCTGCCCTTTTGGCTGTGATTCTGGCAGCTTTAGAGCTGCTGACGAGGTGAGAATTCTGTGGGGGAAAAAGGCCTGCCTGTGGTTTACTCAGCCCTGCAAGAAGCACAAACCCCAATGGGAGCCCAAGCAGTGGCTCTGTGAGGGCCTTTGATGGTTTTCAGAGCAGGGCTGGCTGGAAACCCCCCCTGCAGGGGCAGCTGCCAGGGAACCAGTCCGGAAATGCAGCAGCTGATTATATGTTCCTCTAGGTAAGAGACTGAGAGAGCCTCAGAACTACTGCAAATCCCACATCAATCTGCTCAACAACTTGACCTGGACCCTCCTTCTTAAACAAAAAGCTGCAGCCTTCTGGAACCTCATGGAAAAAAGGTTTGGTTTCAGACTATAGCTGCCAAATAAGAGGGAAAAGTGTGGAAATATCAAGCAGTGGATCTGCCCCATGGTTGTCGTGGAGCTCTGGGGAGTGAACCAGTCTGGATTCCAGGTGTCCCCAAAGCTGCTCCATCCCCGTCCTCCTCACCTGAGTGAACGGCTGAGGGTTTGCAGGAATTGTGGTGTAAAGCCAACAGAGGTGCTGTTGTGGACCCGAGACCTGCCTGTGGTCAGGCGCTACCTTCCTACCATTGGGGATCATGGAAAGAGGTCATGGGTGATGGACAGGGTGTGTGCCTGACCCCGGGACACTGCTACTCTGCCACTGGGCACTGGGATCCAACCTGCTGCCTTGGCAGCTTCTGCCCACTGCTGGTGGTGGTGCCGGGATGGATTGGTGCCTGTGAGTTTGCAAAAGGAGCGACTTCCCCTCCTCCCTCCTGTCCGAGGCCGCCATGGTCCCTGAGGGGATGGAGCTCGACCGGGGCGCCCCCTGCTGGCCGGGAGTGCTCCCTGCAGCGCCCCCTGCTGGCCGGGAGTGCTCCCTGCAGCGCCCCCTGCTGGCTGACGTTACAACTGCCACAAAAATCAACAGTGCTGAGCGGGAGAGTAAGTTCTGATTTTGTGTTGATTATTCTGTTCTGGTTTATAAATGTCCCATTAAAGAGCTGTTATTCCTTTTAATACACTTCTGCCTGAAAGCCCCATAATCTCTAAAATGAAAAAAAAATGTTTTAGGCATGGGTCATCTTTGCATTCCAGAGACATTCTGACATTCCTTGCCAGATATTTCTCATTTCAATGAGTTGCCAAATCCTGGGTTCCAGTGTGGCTGGGAAAGACACCCCAACAGGAGACAGGGTCAGGGACTTGGCCACCTCATGCTCTGCCTTTGAACCCTGTTGGGACACCAAGGGCCCTCTCCCCAGCTGCCACTTCTGGTCACCCGGCCGCTCAGGAGCTGGCTTTGGCAGAATGTCACACTGTCTTTAGTATGCCACAGCTGACAGACTGATGGACAGACGGGCCCTGTCTCAGCAAAAGCAAGGCCTGACCCACCCCTGCCACACACAGGTGTTCCAAAATGTCTCCAGACATCAAATGTTTCCTGTCTCTGGCACCCTGCCCTGTGCCATGGGCTGATCCCACCCGCCCTGGAAAAGGGTGAGGCTCTGGAACCCCCACAGGGCCTTTATGACATCCTCGTTTGGGGAACATGGCAGAGGAGGGGTTTGGGGCAGGGGAGAAGAGAATCCAGAGCCTCCTGAAGGCTGCTGTGGCCATCAGAGGAAGGAAGATGTAAGGCCCTGCCAGGTTCCTCTGCTGGAGGAAATCTGCAGGGGAAACATTCTGGGTTTGTTCATTTTTGGGGGCTTTCCCTGGAAATCGTTCCTTTTGTGACCCTTTGGACTCTGAACCATGTTGCTGTTGCTGTTGGTTTTATTCTCTCTCGTTGCTGTTGCAGGAAATTGTTCTTCTCTCACCTCTTTGGGATCTTTGTGCCCCCACGGGGAGGGAGAGGGGCAGTTTTGGTGGCAGCACCCACATGAGTCTGTGTCCATGGGTGGGGACCCCCAGTCCCCCCAGTGTCACAGCACATTCCCATAGATGTCACCATGCTCCCGTGGTCGCCCCTGGAGTCCCCACAGTTCCGCGTAGGTCACCTGGGGCTCCTGGAGTGTGGTGGCACGGGGGGACGCTGTGAGAGACACAGGCAGTGGGATCTGGGTGGGGTGACACTCATGGGTGATGTGTCTCTCTGCGTGTGTCCCCCCCATACTCACCCACTGCCCTCTTGGTGACAACGACACGGGTGTACAGCACCTCCCCCTCCTCTGGGGGGGCCGGGGGATCCGGAGGTGCCCTGAGGGAATAAAGGGGATGTGGGGGAGGGAATGGGAGGTCTTGGGAGTTGGGGTAAAGAGGCAGAGTGTAGTTTGAGCCCCCACTCACCTTTCCTGATTCTTTCTGGTATCTGCAGAGGAAAGCGGTGAGAGGTGTCTGTGGGATCCCCAGGGCTCTGACGCCTCTCACGATTCCTGAATCCCCACAGGACCCTCAGTTTCCCACAGAACCCACAATCATCCCTGGAGCCCCCGAGAATTCATGAACATCCCCAGTGCCCCCAACCAACTCAGCCTCAAGAACCCAAAGCCCAGCAGGGACAGAGACCCCAAACACCCCCAGGGCCCCTGAAAGAACCCCCAACATCCCTGCAGGACCCTCCAGCACTCCCCAAACCCTACAGGGCAACTAGTCAAGGTCAGAATTCTAGGGTTGTGGGAGCCACATTATGGTTCCCCAACTCTGGGGGCCTCTACAGCTTCCTAGGACCCTTTTCCCCCCACTGTCACATACCCACACAGTGCCACCGGTGCCAGGCCACAATGACACCCACGAGCAGGAGCAGGAACAAAAAGGCCCCAACGACCCCTGCAGCCACTGCAAGAAACAGAGGGGAACACATCAGGGTCACCCATCACCTCAGTGGTCCTGCAGTCCCTGGTGATCTTGTGTGACCCCACCTGTGTCTCTGTGTGTCCCTGTGTCCCTTGGTGTCCCCTCCAGGGCCAGCTCTGGGCTGAGTGCCCGGAACACGCGGTGCCCGTCTGCCTGGTTGGTGGCCATGCACTGGTAGGTGCCTGAATGTCCCACATTGGTGGCCCCGAACTCCAGGTGGGGACCTTGGGCCACCTCCTGCCCATTGTGCAGCCAGGTGAAGGTGACAGGGGCTGAGCCTACCTGCACTGAGCAGTGCAGGGTCACAGGGTCACCTGCACACATCTGGTGTGACAGGGGATCGGGGGTGATGGTGGCATTGGCCACAGGCACTGTGGGGACAGAGACAGGGCTGAGGCCACAGGGAGGGGCTGGCAGCCAGTGTGGGGGGATAGGGATAGGGATAGGGGGGGATGGGTGTGATGGGGGATTTCAGGGATGGGGTAACACCAGAAAAGGGTGAGGGGACAAAGGGCAGAGTAGAGGAGACCCAAGAAATGTGTCAGGGGCACATGGAGGTCCCCAGGCAGGGGATCCGAGGAGGCTGTGGGCACTCCCCGTGCCCATCCCTGCATTCACTGTGCACCATGACGCAGAGCCAGGTGCTGCTCTTCTGCACAGCCCCACCCTCAGAGGGCACCTCGCAGCTGTACTTCCCTGAGTGCGAGACCCCCATGGCAGGCACCAACATCTGCGGTCAGCCCTGCAAGCCCCCGACCACCTGCCCATCCTGGTAGAACAGGAGAGGGAGTGCAGGAGGGAGGATTGGAGCCATGGGGGTTTGGAGGTGCTGAGGCGGCTGAGAGTCAGAGGGGACCCCCATGGTGGGCTTGGGGGACCCTCCAGCACTGGCACCGGAAAGAGTTCAGGGAAGGAGAGGAGAGGACTATGACTCAGAGTGCACTGGGAAGTGGCTCTGGGGTTGTCAGGAGATGGGAGTTCCAGCCGTGGGAGTGCTCACCGTGCACTGTCACTGTCACTGCTGGTGAGCCTGTCGACCAGGACCTCACCCAGCCCTTGCAGCGGTAGCTGCCACTGTGGTTCAGCTGGAGAGGGGACAGGAACAGCTCGGTCGCATTAAGGGACCTCGTCAGAATATTCTCATCCTTGAAAAGTTGCACGTTGGTGACTGGGCTGTTCCACCAGGCCCGGCAGCTCAGTGTCACCATGTCCCCCTCCAGCAGCGCCCATGCTGTCACCTGCAGCGCCAGCTCATCTGTGGGACAGGAGGGTCCCATCTTACTGAGGGGCTCGAGATAGGTCAGAAGTGTGTCCCCATGGCACTGAGGACATCTGGGTGCACTGGGATGCACTGGGATGTCCCTGTGTGCAGGGCACAGGCTTCTGCCACACAAGCAGTGTGAAGCCACCCACGGAGTGGAGCCCACCCAGACCTGTCAGGGGTCACCCAGATCATGTATGATGCTCCCTCACCATCTAAGACTGTCACATGGGGGCTGAGCCCCTTGCCGGGTCTGTCACACTCATCGGTGCCACTCAGGGCAACAATGAGGCATTTGTGTCCCTGTTGCCACCAGCGCCTCATGTCCTTGTTCCTGGTGGTGGCACCAGAGGTCCCCAAGCCCTGGCAGGTTAGTGTCACCAGATCCCACAGCACTGGTGGCATCCAAGGAGGCTCTACGAGGATCTGGGTAGTCTGGGCACATGCAGGTGACAGGAAACACCTGCCTGCCAGGGCCAGCATGGGCTGGGGACAGTGGTGTAGGGACATGGCATCCCTTGAGGACTCACCAGAGAGGCCGAGGGTCTGGGCTGAAAGGGAGAAGGGACAGGGCTGGGAGGGGGTGGCACCATGGGGACAGAGGCAAACAGGGTACAGGGTGTGGGGGCTGTGCCCAAACTGTCACCATAGGGACAGCAGTTCTTGTGGGAAAGTGTGTCTGGGTAGTCCCCAAAAGATTTGGTGAGGCAGAGGGACATGTCTGTATCACAGCCACCCATGCACCACATCTGTGTGGCACCGACACCTTGGGAGCAGGGACTCCGAGGCCACCCTGGGCTGAGGCAGAACATGGGGACACTGTGGACACCCCAGGCACAAGAACACAATGGACACAGCCCATGCTGGCACAGGTCACTCCCAGCAGCTCATGATCCCATCCCCATGATCCCATCCCCATGGCCTCATGGTTCTTGTCCCCTTCCTACCCTGCATCCCAGTTCCCTTGTCCCTAGCCCCAGAGCTATCTGAGCCCAAAGGTGCCAGTCCCCACATTCCTGCCCCCAAATCCCCAAATTCCTGCCCCTATTCCTGTCCCCACAGCCACCCTACATCAGTCACAGTCCCACCAAGGTCCACCGTGGGTAACATGGACTGGCTCTGCTGGCATTGGGGACCTCAGAGGTCCCCACAGCCCCCATGTGCACCCTCCCCTCCCCATCCCCAGGGTGTCAGGCCTGTGCCCAGGGCACTCATCCCACAGGAGCAGTGCCACCTTCCCGGCCATCCCGGTGTCCCCAGCCCTCTGGACTGGCTGTCACTCGCTGCTGTGGCCACCGCTCCCCTGGCTGGCGGCTCTTCGGATGAAGGGGAAGGAAGCGAGGTCACGTCTGTATCTACGTGGACGTGGCCCTTGGTGGGGGCAGGGTGGCCACAAGCTGGGCACAGGCTGGGGACAAGGGTGGGTGGGACAAAGTGGGACATGGGGTTCCCAGGAGTGGGGGGCTCAGGGGGTTTGGGGAGTCAGGGATGAGTGTCCAGGGAAATGGGGGGATCCTAGGGATGGGGTGCCTGCCAAATGGGGGTGCTGAAGAGGGGGAGTCACTGGGAATGAAGATGCGATGGGAATGGGGTCCCCAGGGCCTGGGGGACTCAGGGATGGGAATCCCAGAGGAATGTGGACTCCAGGGAATAGGGATCAGGAGATGGGCGTCCTCGGGATGAGGGTACCAGGAGAATGGGGAGTCCTGGGAGAATAAAGGCTCTGGAGAAAGGGAGATTTCACGGGATGGAATGAACAGGAGAAGATTCCTTGGGAGTGGGGTGCTGGGCCATCGAGATCCTGGGGAGTGGCAGTGCTGGGATGGGAGTCCCAGGAATGGGGGGATACAAGGAATGGGGCTCCCATGTTTGGGTTCCCAGGGGAATGGGGGTACCAGGGATGGGCAGTTGCTGGATGGGCACAGGCATCTCATCTCCTTTCCTGGGTGCCTCAGATTTTGGGGTGACCCAGGGAACAGCACTGCCCCCATGGGGTGCTGGTTTCCTGTGCAGGCATCACATGGGGTCCTCTGCTTCTGTGCCCTACCATGCCCTTGATGTCTCCTCTCTTTATTTCTCTTTTTTCCTTATTTTCCTCACTTTTGTGCCAGGTCTCCTCACCACTGGTTCCTGGCTCAGCAATCACAGGGAGCACCTGAGCAGGAAAGGGGTTGGGGGGACCAAGGGGAGTGGGAAAATGGGGAGCAGGAGGTGCATGGAAGGGTGGGGAGGCTGTGGGAGATGGAGGTGTTAGGCTGTGCCCCCTCAACACTTTCACTTTCTTTTTCCTGGACAAGAAGGAAGAAGCTGTTTGTGCTTTGTAAAAGATGGGAAAGGCGGGGGGGGGGGGGGGGGTGTCTGTCCTGGGGGGGTACATCCAGGCGGCTCCTGTCCTGGGAGGAGTCTGTCCCAGGGGGTGACAAATTCTGGAATGGGGGAACCTTTACCAGAGGGTGTTGGTTCCAGAAATGTCCCTGCACATTCCTGGCTGGGAGCCTGTCCCAGGGGTGGCACATCCTGGGGACCCATCTCAATCCAAGGGTGGGGCCCAGCCATGGCCCAGCCCCACTGCACAGGGATGGCCATTGCCCAGCCCTGCTCTGGCCAGCCCCAGGTGGCAGCCAGGACCTGAGAGTCCCCCCTGCCCCCTTGGCTTTGATTCTGGCAGCTTTAGAGCTGCTGCAGAGGTGAGAATTCTGTGGGGGAAAAGGCCTGCCTGTGCTTTGCTAAGCCCTGCAAGAAGCACAAAACCCAAAGGGAGCCCAAGCAGTGGCTCTGTGAGGGCCATTGATGGTTTTCAGAGCAGGGCTGGATGGAAACCGCCCCTGCAGGCGCATCTGTGAGGGAATCAGTCTGGAAATGCAGGAATTGATCATTTTGTCCCTTTGTCTGAGGGACTGAGAGACCTCCAGAACCCCTGCAAATCCCACACCAATCTGCTCAATAACCTGACCCGGACCCTCCTCCTCCTTCCTGCCTTGCCGTGGGTGGACAGTGGCCGGATGCCCCGCACCCACCACAGCCGCTCCCTCACTGCCCTCCGCACCTGGATGGGGAGAGAAAATTGAGCAAAGGGTTCCTGGGTTGAGACAAGCACCAGGAGAGATCACTCATCAAATCCTGTCATGGGCCAGACTGCCTCGGATTTAGAGATATGAATTGAATTTATTGCTGTCAAAATCAGAGCAGGATAAGGAGAAGCCAAATAAACCCTTCAATACACCTTCTCCCTGGTATTCATAACAATGTAGTCATTGGCTTTCTCTAGGATATTGGTTTTTGCAAACTATTTTGATACAATACAGTTTGTAATCACTTTTTAACAGCTTTTGATACACTACAGTTTGTCAGCCTTTCTACCCTAATCACTGTGTACAATATATATTTCAATGTGATAAATATAGTTAGGGCTCTCACAAAATATCAAGACAGAGACAATGTGTTGTGTATCACAGCATTAACTGTTGCAGAAGTAGCTAATGCCTTTATTTGTGTAACTAACTGACAATGGTGAGAATTTCATGAAATAGCTAATGTTGATTTAAAGTATTGGTGGAGTATCTCATCTGTATGATAAGAACACACTGAAAACTAGCAAGTAAAAAAACATCAAAAGAAAGACTGCAAAGAGGAATTTACCACTGACCCTTTGTTTACCAAGAACTGTCAAACCACAAAACAGGGGGGCCTTGTGAGAACATAAAAGATATAAATTTACTCTGCAGTATGGCATGTACTTTATGAAAATGAATCAAGGGCAAAACCAAGCAAAAGAATTCCTGGGACATGTAAACTGGAAAGAATATTTGAATATGTGTAATCCTCCTGAATATGTATTTAACCAATACAATGAAAAGGTGTGTAAGACAAATTGTTGTAGTTAACGGTGTGCCTCTGGCATTTGCCAAGCACCCAGCATGCTGTTTACTGATCCTTTTATCTCTTATTAATAATTTACAAATTTTAAAGAGTGAGACTTGTTTCTCACATGGTTTAATCAAAAGCTGCATTTTGTGTACAGAAAGAGTTAAAAGGGTCGTGTGCCCCCCTGGCACTGGGAGGGGGAATGAGGAGCCCCATGGGTGCTGTGAAGAGGAAGAAGAGACCCCTGAGGGGAATTGATGCCCCCCAGTGCCCCCAGTGCCCCTCAGTGCCGCCAGTGTCACAGCACACCATCGTAGTGACAGGGGTCCCGCTGTCCCTTGTAGGTTCCCAACAGCTCCACGTTGGTCACATGTGGATCCTGAGGTGGGGCAGGGCCAGGGGACACCTGTGGGGGCCATGAGAGTGACACCAGTTGTGGGGACCTGGGTGGAGGGTGACACCCATGGGTGATGTGTCCCTGTCCCCTCCCTGAATTCTCCCACTGCCTGCTTGGTGCCATCAGTCACTTTCTCTTTCCTGTAGCAGAAAGAAGAGGTCATTGGTCTGGTTTATAGAATCCTTCCAACCACTGCTCTCCCAACAACTCCCTCACAAGAAAAACACAAACTAATCCCAAAGAAATGAGACTTTTTTGCTCTCTTTATGATTCCCTTGGTGCATCCCACAGCAGCATTTGCTTATGGATAACAGAGAGTGTGGAATCTCCCTGAGTGTCCAACTGCTCCATGGGATTGTTCCCTGCCTGCTGGGCAGCAACCCAGCCCATGACGAAGCGTTTTCTTAGGCCATCTTTAGGAACTCTCCCCATTTTGCTCATTCCCATCCTGAAACTTTATTGACTTTCCATGGAGGAAGGGGAGAAGCTCTGTCCATCCTTGGGACACTGCACAGGAATCTCTGGAAATGCCTGTGTGTGCCTCAGGGTCTGATTCCCTGTTAAATCCACTCCAGCCTGCCCTGAATTCCCCTGCCTGGGCACTCCCTGCTCCTGCTGTGACACCCCTGTTCCCCAGCCCCTCACGTGCAGCCCCTGCTCAATATTTCCACACGTTTCCCTCTCTTCTGGTGTGCACATCCGGAACCCAAGGATTCCTTCCAGCAGGTTCCAAAGGGCTGCAGGTTATGTTCAAGAAGGAGGGTCCAGGTCAGGTTGTTGAGCAGATTGCTGTCTTTGCAGTAATTTTGTGGTTTTCTCAGTCCCTGGGGCAAAGGGACAAAATGATCAATTCCTGCATTTCCAGACTGATTCCCTCCCAGCTGCCCTTACAGGGGCTTTCCATCTAGCCCTGCTCTGAAAACCATCAAAGGCCCTCGCACAGCCACTGCTTGGGCTCCCTTTGGGTTTTGTGCTTCTTGCAGGGCTGAGCAAACCACAGGCAGGCCTTTTCCCCCCTACAGAATTCTCACCTCTGCAGCAGCTCTAAAGCTGCCAGAATCAAAGCCAAGGGGGCAGGGGGGACCCTCAGGTCCTGGCTGGCCAGAGCAGGGCTGGGCAATGGCCATCCCTGTGCAGTGGGGCTGGGCCATGGCTGGGCCCCACCCTTGGATGGCCACTGGCTTCAAAGAGGAGGAGTTTGGGAGCTCCTTCCTGCCCTGGGCTCCATTCCCTGACTGTTCTTGTAGGCTCAGATCCAGCAGGGGATGGGCAAGAAGGGAGAAGTCTGGACCCCCCCAGAGGGTCCTGCCAAGCCGCAGGACAGGACCCCCTTGGCCAGAATGTGTCCTCCCTGGGACAGGATCCCCCCAGCACAGGAGCACCCTGGATGTGCCCCCGCAGGAAAGAACCCATCCCCCATGTGGCAAAGGTGACAAATGACGTCTTCCTTATTCTCCTGCAGGAGAGACAAAGTGCAATTGTAGAGGAGGCACAGCCAGACACCCCCATCCTGCACAGCCTCCACAGCCCTCCCTGCAGACCCCTCACCCCTGCTTTCCCCACTCTGGGCTTCCCCCAACCCCTTTCCTCCTCGGGGCCTCTCCAGGTTCATCAAGGTATGAAGTGGGGGCTTGTGAAATTGACGGATAAATTGATGAAAATGGAAAGGAAGAGAGGAAAAAGTCACTGGGGGTTGGTGGGACAGACACCCAGAGACCCTCGGAATCAGTCTGGGGTGACACTCTGGTTAAAGGCGCCTTGTGGTGTCTGTGATGGGCCCTGGGTAACCCCAAAATCTGAAGCACCCAGGGAAGGAGCTGTGACCCATCAGCCCACCCAGCAACTGCCCATCCCTGACACCCCCATTACCCTGGGAACCCAACCATGAGAGCCCCATTCCTTATGTCCCACCCTCTCTGCAAGCCCATCCAGTACCAACATTCCCCATTGATCTCCATGGTCCAGGACCCCATTCCAAGGAACCCTCTCCTGTTCATTCCATCCCCTGAAATCCTCCTTCCCCCAGGACCTTGATTCTCCCAGCACCCACCATTCCCCAATGCCATGACCCCAAATCTCTGGAGCGCACGTTCCCCTGGGACTCCCATCCCTGTGTCCCCCCAGCTCTGGGGACCCCCATTCCCATGGCACTCCCATTCCCAGTGAGTCCCCCTACTTAGCACCCCCATTCCCCAGGGACTGAACCCTGCCTCCCGCAACCCACTGAGCCCCCCACTCCTGGGAACCCCATGTCCTACTTTGTCCCACCCAGCCTTGTCGCCATCCTGTGCCCAACTTCTGGTCACTCTGCCCCCACCAAGGGCCACCTCCACGTGGGGACAGATGTGACCTCGCTTCCTTCCCTTTCATCCAAAGAGCCGCCAGCCAGGGGAGCGGTGGCCACAGCAGCGAGTGACAGCCAGTCCACATGGCTGGGGACACCAGGATGTCCGGGAAGGTGGCACTGCTCCTGTGGGTGAGTGCCCCAGGCACAGGCCTGACACCCTGGGGATGGGGAGGCGAGGGTACACAGGGGGGCTGCAGAGTCCCCTGAGGTCCCCAATGCCAGCAGAGCCAGTCCATGTTACCCACAGTGGACCCAGGTGGGACTGGGGATGTAGGGTGGCTTTGGGGACAGGAACAGGGGGCAGGAATTTGGGGATGGGGATTTGGGGGCAGGAATGTGGGGACTGGCACCTTTGGGCTCAGGTAGGTCTGGGGATAGGGACAAGGGAACTGGGATGCAGGGACAGAAGGGGACAAGAACCGTGAGGATGTGGCCATGGGGATGGGATCATGGGGATGGGACCATTAGCTGGTGGGGGTGACCTGGGCCAGCATGGGCTGTGTCTGTGGTGTCCTCATCCCCAGAGTGTCCCCGTGTTCTGCCTCAGCCCAGGGTGGCCTTGGTGTCCCTGTTCCCAAGGTGTCTGTGCCACACAGATGTGGTGCACGGCTAGCTGAGACACAGACATGTCCCCTGGCCTCTTTCAATCTTTTGGGGCCACCCCCATGCACTTTCCCACAAGAACTGATGTCCCCATAGGGACAGTTTGGAGACACCCTAACCTGGGTGCCACTCTCTCTATGTTGCCACCGCTACTGAGCCCTGTCCCTTCTCCCTTCCAGTCCAAACCCTCGGCCTCTCTGGTGAGTACTCGGGGGATACCATGGCCCCACTCTGCTCTCCTCAGCCCTGCGCTGTGGCCCTGGAAGGCTGGTGTTCCCTGTCACCTGCAGGTGCCCAGACCCTCCAGGTCCTCGTGGGGCCCCCCTGGACACCAGCAGTGCTGTGGGACACTGACCTGTGAGACAGAGTAGAAATTTTCCAGGGTAGAAATCCATTTTGATTTAGGTGAAATGTACATCTTTGAATTAAGTCTGTAGCTTGCTGTTTAGTCTCACTGCCTGTTTTCTTGAAGGGCCTGTGCTTAGAGAGACTGCTTCAGCCGAAAGACAAGAGATAAAGGGGGGGAGAAGAGAGCAGACAGAGCAAGGCAACCTGACCCAAAAGTTCCTTCTGAAGAATTAGTAGCAAGTGTCAGATGAAATCAGTAGAATGAATATGTATGAACCTGTTGTGAAATTATATGCATATGTATTTGAGAGAGCCATAAAAAGAGACCTGAAGTTTGCAGAGGTACACATGCCTTTTGAGGGGAGTAATCCCTGCATGCGTCCAGCGCTGCAATAAACATACCGACTTTACAACTTTCACAAGTTGTAGAGTTTTTGATCTTTTCCTCAAAACATTCTGTTGACCACGAAGGGACCATCTCTGTCCCCGCAGGGCAGAAGGGATAAACAGACCCTCCTAGGTGCCCCCCGAGATCTTCCAGGAGGAGCTTCACTCATCTCAGCTTGCCTCCTGCAGAGACAGACAAGGACCTGCTGGTGTGCAGAGGATTCAGTATGTATTAAGAGGGCCCCGGGGGATAGGAAGGCTGAATAAGTCACTCAGAGACGTCTGAGTGCTCGGCCTGAGGCCTGGTCAATAGAGCGACTGGGAGATGAGAGTTCACTGTCTGATAGAGCGGCCGCTAGCAACCCTGGGGGTGGGTTCGAGTGGACTCCCGTGTGTGTGTGTGTGTGTGTGTGTGTGTGTGTGGTGTCTGGACACTGCATCGTTGTATAGTTAATGCATTGTGTAATTAATGTTAGTGTGTTTGTAATCGTGCGAGTGCATGGTGTACAAAGGGAGTATATCTACAGTGCGGGGGGGTTTCTACCCGCGACTGACAGGGCCGAGTGGGGCCGGAGGCACCGGCCGAGGCAGGCTGTGAGGGCAGGGAGTGCCCTGTGGAGAAGTGGAACAAGTGGAGAAACGTCGGTGAAGGTATTTATTGTGTTTAGAGGTAGTGATTTGTGTAGATGGAGCACATTTTAACCGTGAGTACGAGCTCGAGGAGTTCTTCTTCTGCCTGGTAGTTAGACTTGATCTCTAGAATTTTACTGTGTGCTGTTATTTTGATGGTGTCCAGGGTGTGTGAGAACCAGAGAAAGCTGATGTAGGTAAATGCTGAAGTATTGTATGCTGTGTTGTCTGTGTTGTGTTAAGAAAAGTAGGCACTTTGAGAGATATGCCCTTTCCCAGTGAGTTTGTGTGGTTCTTCCCCCACATTGTGGTAATTTGATGCTCAAATTTTATAGCAGAGTTTGTAGAAGTTTTAGGTATTTGTTTGCAACAAGTGTAGCATTTTACACAAAAGAGCTACAGTATGGTGATTGATGTTTAACTGTAGTAAAACAAATTAAAAGAATTCCAAGAACTCCCCCCCAGCAATTCAAGCCCTGACTCTTGTGAATTTGAGATAAGAGAGGTGGTGTGTGTGTGTGTCTGTCTGTGTTTGTGGGCATATCAAACTTTTTGCTGTAACAACCACAGCCTGTTGCAAGGCAGTAAAGCGAGTGTCAGTAGAAATAATGCTTGAATTAGATTGTGCAGGAAGAGAACTAGAAAATACTAGGATTTTGTAAACCAGAGTTTAGATAGAAGAGATGAATGAGTTCATCAGACTTAGCTGGTAATACAGTAAATTTAGACTGAGAAACCCGACATAGAGATTAAGTGATAAACTCCAAAATGATAAACACCAAAGGAATAGCCTGCAGGCAGTTCCTGGGAGCTTTTAGTGCATTGAGAGTCTGGCACCTTGTGTGCAATACAGAGGTGCTGATATTGCTGCTCTGTGCCTTCAGTGTAAATTGAAAGCTCCTGATCAAGCCAATTCAGAACCTGAGATACCTGCCACCTGGAGGTCTGTGTTGTGAGGAAAATCTGAGAAAAGACACTGTGAGGCTTGAGTGGAAACAAGATAGTATAAGGAGAAGGAGATAATGAGAATAACCAGAGCAAAGAAGCTCCTGACCTAGTACCTTTGGGAGGGGCTCTTTGGGAGAAAGCTCCCAGTAGGGGCAGCTCAGAAAAGAAAAATATTTATAAGACTTTATTGCAGTTCCTGCTGTTTAAAAATGGGAAGGTAAATGAGATAGTCCCGTATGTTAGTGTGTTTTTGTTTTAAGAAATCACCAAGAATGGCAAAGGGACTGTGAGATCAGACCGCCCTCGGACCCACTGGTCAGTCAAAGTTTATCATACTGAAATGCAAAGCAATTACAACTCGCAAAATGAGTACATATAATTTGTTAAAGGCTCCTCCTAAAGTAAAGGAGGATAAAGAAGACCTCCCCAAAAAAGAAGAAGACTCAAGCTCCAAAGGTATACCCATTCACACCCATCCCCCTCCTAGCAGTCGAATTTCACCCAGGACTAGGAGGGAGCAGACCCCTCTGTAAGAGGCAGTGAGACCAGAAGAAAAGAAAAGGGTGGAATTTTAATTGATACAGGAGCCATAGATTCAGTTTTAAATAAAGCTTTAGTACCTGTGGAGAATGATTATGTTGCAATGTGAGGAACAACTGGCCAGTCTGAGAAGCCATACTTTTGTAAACCTTTAAAGTAACATGTGTACTTAGGAGCTTTTGTATATGCCCAATTTGCTGAACATTCCCAAATGAAGTAGTTACTATGGAGGCAAATGATATAAAGATGTTAAGCTTATCATTAACAGGCATTGAAATTAAGAAAAAATTAGTAAAGAGATATTAGAGCAAGTTTTTTCAGGGGTATGGGCCTCTGCTGTACCAAAGAAAGTGAAGAATGCCCCCCCATAGTAATCAAGCTTAAAGAAAGAAAATGACCAGTGAGAATTAAGCAGTACCCCCTGAAAAGAAGGTAGGGAAGAAATCAGCCCAATAACTGATAGTACTAGATTGAGGGCTGTTAATAAGATAATGAAGAATTTATACCCTGTGGTAGCAAATCCATATATTTTACTAACTTGCTTAAAACCTGAGCTAATCTGGTTTACTGTTTTAGACCTAAGAGATGCCTTCTTTTGCCTCCCTATCCACGAACCCAGCCAGAAAATTTTTGCATTCAAATGAGAAAGCCCTAAAAGCAGTGCAAAACCCAGCTCACATAGTCTATGTGCCTCAAGGCTTCAAATTCCCCCCCACTCTGTCTGGGGAGCCACTTGCAAAAGATCTGGAGTCCTGGGAAGCTCTACAGGAAGGGAAGCTGTTGCAGTACGTAGATGATCTTCTAATAGCCACTCAGACGAGAGAAGCATGTGTGGCCTGGACAGTAAGCCTCTTGAATTTCCTAAGACTCCAAAGATACAGAGTATCAAAGAAGAAGGCACAGGTAGTGAAACAGAAAGTAATCTACCTGGGCTACCAGGTGAGTGCTCGGCAATGGACTTTAAGGCAGGCTCACAAAGAAGCCATCTGCCAAACCCCAAAACCCCAGACAATAAAGGAACTCCGAACCTTCTTAGGCATGGCAGGGTAGTGCCAGCTGTGGATTAATAATTATGGACTGCTTGTCAAACCTATCTATGTTCTTACTGCTAATGGAAACAGAGATCTCCAGTGGACAAAGGAAGCCACACAGGCCTTTCACCAGCTGAAGAGTGCCCTCATGTCAGCTCCAGCCCTGGGACTTGCAGATGTGAGTAAACCATTCTTTCTATTTTCCCATGAAAAGCAGAGAATTGCCTTAGGAATACTGGCTCAGGACTTAGGTCCATACCGAAGGGCAGTTGCTTACTTCTCCAAGTAGCTGGATGCAACAGCCAAAAGATGGCCAGGTTGCCTCAGAGCTGTAGCAGCAGTCGTGCTAAATATTCAGAAGGCACGCAAGTTTACCCTGGGACAGAAAATGACTGTGCTAGTGTCCCATACAGTGTCCACAGTACTGGAAGTAAAGGGTGGCCACTGGCTTTCACCACAGAGAGAAATACCAAGCCATCATGGTAGAGCAAGATGATGTAAAGATAGTGGTGACTAATATTGTCAACCCAGCTTCCTTTCTCAGTAGAAATCAAAGAGAAGCAGTACACCACAATTGCCTAGAGACCATTGGAGCTACCTACTCCAGCTGCCCAGATTTGAAAGACACTCCTCTGGACAATGCAAAAACCTGGTTCACTGACGAGAGCAGCTGCGTTGCCAATGGAAAGCGGCATGCTGGGTACACAGTAGCCACCTGTAGAGATGTAACAGAATCTGCACCCTTACCAACAGGCACCTCTGCGCAGAAGGCTGAGATAATTGCTCTGACCCGGGCCTTAGAAATAGCAAAAGGAAAGAAGATAAACATCTACACAGACTCGAGGTATGCATTCAGAGTCGTGCATGCACATAGAGCCATCTAGAAAGAGAGAGCACTGCTGACCTCACAGAGAAAGAACATCAAACATGCACAAGAGATCATCCAGCTGCTGGAAGCAGTTCAGCTGCCTGAAAAGGTAGCAATTGTGCATATTAGAGCACATCAAAAAGTGAGCTCAGAATTAGAAGAAGGAAATGAGCTGGTGGATAGAGAGGCAAAGGAAGCAGCGAAAGGTGAGGTGAGTCCTAATTCCAGATAGACAAATTTCCCTTGAAAGTAAGCCAGAATATAATAAGAGAGATAGAAAATTGATTGAAGATCAAAAAAGGATGTATAACCAAGAAGGGTGGGCTACTATTGAAAAGAAGCTGGTAATCCCTTCCCATTTCTTGTGGTCACTAGTAAGGGAAGAGCACCAGAAAGCACACTGAGGAATAGATGCCCTATACAACCCACTTGATTGAAAGAATTGTTGCTAGGAATTTATATGCCACTATTACTCAAGTGACCTGACAGTGTGATCTTTGGCTCCAGACTAACCCCAAAAATACCCCCAAACCGAAACTCGGTCCGATTAGGAGAGACCATAGGCCTGGACAGCAGTGGCAAATTGACTTTTCAGAACTCCCGAGGAAAGGGGGGTATCAGTATTTATTGGTATTGACAGACACATTTTCAGGGTGGCCAGAAGCTTTCCCCACCAGAACTGTCAAAGCTTGAGAAGTTACTAGAGTGTTATTACAAGAAACAATACCATGTTTTGGAGTTCCAGCCACAATATCCTCAGATAGAGGATCACATTTCATTTCCAAAATTTCCAAAATGCAAAAAATAGTGCAACAGATTAGTAGCCACCAGGCTACTTCACACTCTGTACCCCCCCAATCAAGCAGCCAGGTGGAGAAAATGAATCATTTGATTAAGCAGCAGATTGTAAGACTTGGGCAGGAAGTTAATCTACCCTAGCCCCAAGCACTTCCACTAGCACTGTTGCAAATTTAAACTAAACCTACAGCTAAAGAAAGTCTAAGTCCCTTTGAAATGCTTTATAGAACACAAAAAGAATGCCCACCACATTGGAGAGGTAACACTGGCCACCTACATGGGGGCTTTAAGCAAACAGCTCAGAAAAATTGAGAAACGTGTGGCTGGAACTCAGAGCAGGGAGTTAGATGGGCCAGTGCATAACATACAGCCTAGAGATTATGTATATGTTAAACTGCTTGCAGAAAAGACTTTGGAACCACAGTAAAGAACACCATTCCAGGTGCTTCTCACCACCCTCACCGCAATCAAGATCAAAGAGCAAAATGCCTGGATCCATCACTCTCGAGTGAAGAAGGGCCCAGAAGCCCCCTAGGAGAGTGACACCAAGAGACAATGAACTGAGACTAAAATTTACTCAAGCAAAATGAGTATATTGCAGTCGAGGGTTGTTCACACTTTCACTTACAGAATTGTTTTGTATATAATAATAATTGAAATCTTAAAATTAGAGAGTACCTCTATTCAAAGTGATGCTGAATGGCCTTGGTCCCAGGCTTTTAATCAGGATACTAGATCCATGAGAGAACTTTCTGAGATAAAAGATTTAAACCTGTCCACTGTAGTAATTCATAGAGATCAAGTATATGAAGAGCAAGAGTAGCAAGAACAAGAACTGTAGACACTTCAAAAGAGTTGCTAATGCATATCAACATCTCAAAAATCCAACCAGCCTGCTCCTCTTTCCTAAGAACATCCTTTGAGAGCTGCACAGCGTAGTTACAAAGACAGGCAGACCTTAAGAGCAGAATAAGAAAGGATCTAACTGGGATATTAGGAACAGGATTAGGAGTTCTAAATGGAATTGATTCAGAAATACTGATGAATAAGCTAGCCACTGCAGCAAGCAGCCTAACAAAATTGAAGCAGCATTTACAGTCATCTCTACTAGCATTAAGAACTAGCCAGTGGCAGATTTCAAAGGCACTGCCAAAGTAAGAAAAGGCCAGGGACCAAGATCACAAGTTATTAGTAGAAGTACTTAGTACAGTTCAAGATAATGTGATAATATATCTTTAGCTTTCAATTGTATACAAGCACAGTTGCAGATGCAGGCAACAGCAGCTCTGATCATACAAGAAGGGAGGGAAAGTAATTTTCCAGCTGAAATTCAGAAAGTTGTCTAAGATAATGCAATTTGTTATAAATGATCGAATCTGCAGCCAAATTAAAAAAAAAAATAACAAACATTTATTAGATCAATAACAAAATATAATTAAAAAATTCACCACAGCCAAGACAGCATCAACTCCGGAATTTGGTGCTGGGTGAACCTGGATCCAACTGACAGAGTGCCAGCATATCCCCAGTGGTTCACCCCGACTGTCTCATACAGCCAGCTTATATCCCCTATGTTCCGCCTGGGGCCGGAATGACAGAATGTCCTTTGTGTCCCTTCATATGTAGAGCTGGATCATAGAGATACAAAGCCAGTCCAGGTTCCAATGACTGTCTGAGCCCTTCCAGAATAGCCTTCTTTCGCATATATTGCTGGGTCCATAGGGATGCGATGCAAAAGCCAGTCCCAGTGTCCCTATGGCCATCTTTCACATGTAATCCAGTGCTGCCAGTATTCAAAGCATTTCTGGGAAGTCGACATTCATGGTCCGGGAAGCCTTCATTCTTAAGCTAACGGACTTGATATTATCTTTAGCAATAGAAACAGGACTCTGCTCTCAGCCAGAGTGGTCAAGTACATGAGTTGGATTCTTACAATATCTTATACACACGACATATATATATACAAATAGCATGAATTAACTCTATATATGTATAACACAATTGATTTTGAAAAAAGCTTCAGTCCTGGTAAACTATAGTAAATTTCACCTATAATCCTGTTTCTAATGTAGCCACTGACTTTGTACTTACCATACGTAATAGCACTGTTTATGTTATCCATCCCATCATTGCACTAAGATTAAATAATGAAAAAAACAGTGCTCTACCCTTCAGAACATAGATTGCAAACACGAAAAATGAATGAAAAGTAGCAAACAGTAAACTTAGAATCCTGCATTACTAGAGAACAGCTGAGATTCATTTGTGAAAGCAGTACTATTAATGCCCAAGATGTGTGTCTGGACACTGAACAGAGTATTTGCCACTTCAAAATTCATCCAGTCACTGATCAAAAAACTGTGCTCGTATATACTGGTAAAAGTTGTGAGTGTCTAAAAACTGCTTGCACTGCTGTAAAAATTGATAAAAATGATGTTATATTAGTTAAAGTAAGTTTAAAGTTATCCTTTATTATTAATTTGAAATTAGAGAATACTACAGCGTATAGCTCTGTTAATCTCCCTATCAAATGTATGTGGTAAAGCATTGAGAGACACTTATTGTCGTAAGAGTTTGCATTAAGTAAAAGAATTTACTTATTTTCCAGGAAAGGGGGGAAATGAGACAGAGTAGAAATTTTCTAGGGTAGAAATACATTTTGATTTAGGTGAAATGTCCATCTTTGAATTAAGTCTGTAGCTTGCTGTTTAGTCTCACTGCCTGTTCTCTTGAAGGGCCTGTGCTTAGAGAGGCTGCTTCAGCTGAAGGATAAGAGATAAAGGGGGGAGGAGGAGAGCAGACAGAGCAGGGCAACCTGACCCAAGAGTTCCTTCTGAAGAATTAGCAGCAAGTGTCACATGAAATCAGTAGAATGAATATGTATGAACCTGTTGTGAAATTATATGCATATGTATTTGAGAGAGCCATAAAAAGAGACCTGAAGTTCACAGAGGTACACTTGCCTTTTGAGGGGAGTAATCCCCGCATGCGTCCGGCGCTGCAATAAACATACCGACTTTACAACTTTCACAAACTGTGGAGCTTTTTTGATCTCTTCCACAAAACAGTAGAGACACCTGTGATCTTACTGATGACCTCAGTGGGAATCTGACGCCATCCATTTTGACACTTTTCTCCCAGGAAGTGGATCTCTCGGGCAAGTCCTTTGACTTTGCTCTTCTGGATGCCAAAGCCAGCTTCCAGCAGACTCTGGATGATTTTCTCTCCTTTCTCAAATACTTCCATTGTCGTGTTCCCCCACACAATGATATCATCGATGTGCTGCAGATGTTCTGGAGCTTCACCCTTTTCCAGTGCAGCCTGGATCAGTCCATGGCAGATGGTGGGGCTGTGCTTCCACCCCTGGGGCAGTCGGTTCCAGTTGTACTGCATGGCCCTCCAGGTGAAAGCAAACTGAGGCCTGCATTCTGCTGCCAGAGGAATGAAGAAAAATGCATTGGCAATGTCAATAGTGGCAAAGCACTTTGCTGCCTTCGACTCCAGCTTGTACTGGAGTTCCAGTATGTCTGGCACAGCAGATGCTGGTAATCGGCACTTGTTGCTCTTCCACCTTCAGGAGTCCTACTGCAGATGGGTTTTCTGATAGTCCAGGCAAGGTGTTCAATGGCTTCATGTTCTCAGCCTCTGCAGCAGCTATGCCAAAATCCCACCTGAGTCCCATTGGGTCTTTGTAATAGCCATTCTGGAGGAAGTCTATGCCCAGAATACACAGGGCCTCTGGGCCAGTCACAGGAGGATGTTTCTGCTGCTCCTTCCCAGTCAGGCTCACCTGGGCTCCCAACAGGGTCAATTGCTGCCATCCCCCCGTCACCCCAGCAATGGAAACAGGTTCTGCCCCAACATGTCCCAATGGCATTAGGGTACACTGCACACCAGCATCAACTAAGGCATTGTATTTTTTGTGGCTCTGATGTGTCAGGCCATCGGATCCACACCGTCCAGAAAATCCGGTTTTCCTGTGCCTCTTCCTGGCTAGAGGCAGTGCCCTCCTAGCCATGGTTGTTATTTCTTTTCTGGGCATACGCAGTAGAGGTTCCTTCAAGGGGATCTGACAGATCATACCCAGCAGCTCGGTCATGGGAGGTTGAGGTTGCCTTCCATTTAGTGGAACTCCCTTGGTTAGTGTTTCCCTCCTTGAGCTGATGCACCCATACTGCCAGGACAGAAGTGGATTTCCCATGCCACCTTCCCATATCTTCCCCATGGTCATGAAAGAAGAACCACAGGTCAGCCCTTGGGGTGTACCTCTCTCTCTAGCTGGGGGACGTTGGGCTCTGACTTTGGGGCCTGTGACTGGCACAGGTGCTGCACTGATCTTCCTCTCCTCCTCCTCCATCTCCCTCATCTCCTCTTTGATCAGGTCCTTGATCACAGCAGAGACATGAGCCTGCATTGGGCTATTGATCATACTCTCATAGTTTCTAAGCTTGTTGGTGACAGAATCCACTGTCTCTCTGTTGTTATCAGCATTAATCATTGCAGTGAAGGTGGTGTATTGGGATGGCCCCAGATTTGCCAGACTCCACAGCATTTGCCCTGTGTACCTGAGCTCATCAGGGTCATTATCATGCTGTCCATCCCTCCCAAAGAGTACCTCCAATACTGCCACTTTTATCAGCTGTTGGATCCCTTCCTTAAGGGTCTTCCAGCACATTCTATGGTGGTGCTCCTGCATTCTCTCCCTGTGGACAAACCTCTCTCTGACACTCATTAAAAGCTGCTCTCAGAGGGAAAGGGACCATGACTCTCTTACAAATACCTGATTCACACCTGAGACCTGGGTCAATAGTCCCAAATTCCTTGCCTCACCACCATCCAGTTGCACTCCTGTACCCATAAGGTCCCAGACCCGGATTAACCAGGTTGTGTAAGCCTCACGTCCCCATCATACAATGTCTTTGTGCAGTTTACCCACAGGGACTTTCGTACATCAGGGACTCAGTGATTGGTTCTCCTTTGGGTTGTGAGGGCCCTCCTTTCATGTCCTTGTCTGGATGCTCTGATTTCATCTTAGGTCTCCTTGTTTCCACAGGGGTGACTGCTGATGGCTGTGACTGTCTTTGCAGTTCAGCTGGAACCTGGATGGTTGTAACATCTCTGGGTTCCACTTCTGCACCATCAGACTCTCTTTCTTTGAGGCAGGGGAAGGGTTTCTCAACACATGGGGAAATGTACTCCTTCAGCATCTGGCCCATCTCTTTCACCAGAACCCCCACCCAGTCTGGGTGGTTCGTTTCTGAGGTGGGCTGTGGGGCAGGGTCAATCTCGGGGGCAGCAGCATCCCTTGTCTCTGGGGTAGGCGTCAGTGTGGTTATCCACGTTGAACTTCCTTTATCTCTGAATGCTAAATAGAACAGGCTTACCAGCAACACCAGCAACTGTATATCATTAGCATTTTGAGTTGATCTGGACCCTTTGAAAACTGGTGGGGCAAACTCAAAGAGCTGGGTGAAGGGTTGGGAGTAAATTTCCCCCAGTGTCATTTCCTCAGCAAGTATCATTATTAAAAAAACCCCAAACCCACACAGTGTGTGATAGCTCTGAATCCATGTGCCTGCCTTCCAAAGGAAGTTAAAGATCCATGAATTCCTCACCTCATTAAGCCATAAAGCAAACTGGATAATAGCCACAGCAGCCCTATTTATGGTTAGCCTGTGTTCCCAGAGATTGCCGGGGTGCTCCTGATGGGGCAGAAGGAAGAGCTCCAGGCCCTCCGTGAGGGTGAGTGAGGGCAGTGGGCTGTCAGCGGGGGTTGGCCAGGGAGCTGCAATCCCTGCCCTGGCTGCGGTGGGCTTCACTCCTTGTGGGGATGAGGGGTGGCGTGGGCAGAGCACACAGAGATTTCAGGGACATAGGTGAGGGGATTCATGGTCAGCACCTTGCAGCTGATCCCCGTGGCCCCTCCTGTCTTGTGGCCATGGCAAGAGCTGGGTGGCATGGCCCTGGCAGGAAGGTCTCCTTGGATTCCTGCACATCCAGGTTCTGACTGTGGCTCTGCTCCTCTCTCTTCCAGCCCTTCAAGGCCTGAGTGAAGACAACAGCCCCTCTCACATAAGCACATTTATACAGATGATGTTTGAGGGAAGAGCTGCAGAACTACTTTCATCTGCTGGCTCAGAAGAACCAGTATCTCTTGAAGACCTCCAGATCCCTTGGAAGGTGAGACCACCTGGAGACCAGAGGAGACCAGCTGGAGCTCCAGGGCATAGCTGATCATTGGCACAGTTGAACTTGTGGGAATCTCCCATAGCTCCTTCCTTCTCCCTCCCTGTTGACAGCTTCCTGCCTCCAGCCCTCAGACCCTGCCCATCCCCTTTCTTCCCTCCCAGCTCATCCCTTTGCTTCACCTTCCATTAAAGAACAGTTTGGCTTCTTCGCTTTACCTGCATCTCTGTGGAGCTGGAGCGATGCAAATCCGGAGCCCTGGGACACACAGGCCCTTCCTACCATTCTCTTCCATGCTGTGTTTTGTGCACAGACACAGAGGAACAAGGGCAGATCAGGCTGGAAAGGTCCCTGTGCTGGAGGTCCAGTTCCACAACACTGTGGAGATACAGATCTTGCTGTGCACCCTGGAGCCCCTGGACTTTGGAAGAGTCAACCTGAGGATGCTCTGAACCCAGCGGTGAGGGATTCCATGGCAAGCATCCACAGAGGGCAAAGAGCTTGGAATGCTGGAGGGTTTCAAGAACAGCTTCTTGAAAGCACAGCAGTGCTCCATCTCTGCACAGGATCAGGAAGAGGGCAGAACCAGAGACCATCTGGGCTTAACAGAGAGCTTTGGGTGTGCCTAAGAGCAAATGAAGCAGCTGCACAGTGCCTGAGACTCAGACACACCACCGTGCCAGTTCCTGGAGCGCTGTCAGGCAGTGCTGGGATCCCGGGTGTGGTTCTGGTCCCCACAAGTGAGGAATGGCAGCCCCAGGCTCAGACCCAGTCAGAAAGCCAACCAAGTGAGACCACAGGTGTAGCGGACACTGAGATGGCTAGGGCCCTGTGGAGGATGTAAGCCTGAGATAAGCAATTGCTGAGTCAGAATAGCTAAGCCTGGAGTCCTCACTTAGGTCCTCTGGCCTAGCTTATCTCTGTGACCCTATAGGCTAGTTTCCCTAACCCTTACAATTGGTCAGTTTTCAGTCCCTCCTAACCCTATATAAGTAGCCATCCTGGCCCATTCTGGTAGAAGAGCTGCTCATCGGAACCCTTTGCGAACCCCCTGCAAATTAACCATCGTGGAATCTCTGAGGCTGCCTTCTCCTCTCTCTCCATCTGCTCTGTGGATGCCACTGAGGCCAGCATCTTAGCAAGCAAAGAGCTGAAATTATAAAAGAGCTGAAAATCACTAAGAGCTGATAATCACTGAGCTTGCTAAGATGTCAGGCTTGGGGCACTTAGGCCTCGGACACTCGGCCTGCTGAAGGCTGAGCTGCCCGGCCTGAGACTGCTCGCCTGAAGGAACCCTGGACCTGTCTCGCTATCTGGCTAGAAGAGACCCAGTGGCAGTACACAGACAGGGAGGGCAGCCTTCCAGTTTCTCTTGGGCATGGCCGCAAAACAACCCCTGCTGCTTCTTCCTCTGCCTGTGTTTGGGGTGTGCTGGTGGCAGAGCCAGCCAGGTTGTGCTCTGCGTTCCAAAGCCTGTTGGGAGCGGGCATGAAAAGCACTGTGTGCACAGCAGAGAGTCCTGGAAGGTTCTGGCAAGAGCGTCCTGTGGGGACAGGACTCTGGGCTCTGGCTGGGAACAGCCTGGTTTTGCTGCTGTGACCACAGGCAGAAGCTGAGGCAGGTGAAGAGGCAGCGGGCAGCTTGTGTTTGTAGAGGGCCTGGGGCTGCACCTCTGAACCTTCACCTGGAAACACACTTGGGGGAATACCAGCTAGAGCTGGAGTGCCTGTCCTGAAAGGACCTGGAGTCATTCAGCCTTGCCAGCTTTTCTCAAGAGTGTGTTGGTGTTCCCCAGGAAAGCTACACATTTGGGGAAATGCCCTTGAAGGAAAGGGGCTTGCTTCTCAAGGAAAGTGCTTCCCAGGGAGCTCCCAGTGAGGTGGGAAGGGTGATCCAGGAGCCCTAGGCCTGGCAGCCTGAGCTTGCCACCAGGGAAGGCCTTGGAGCAGATCCTCCTGAGTGCCATCCCACAGCACGTGCAGGGAACCAGGGCGTCTGCTGGAGGGTGGGAAAGCTCTGAGGAGGGACAGGAACAGCTGGGGGTCCTGGTGGGGTGTTGAGGGCCTCTGGGCAGGAGTTTGTGGGGGGGAGTTGGTGTTGATGGGGTGTTGGGGAAGGAGTTGTCTGGAAGGTGAGAGGTCTAGGCTGGAATTTGAGTCAGTTTGAAGGCAGCATCTGTGGTTTGGCACAGCTTTGGTTACAGAGGGCAGAAAGAATATCTGTGACTCTTGCTGTTCAAGGTCCTGATTCTCCTGCAGGGAACAAGAGAGGAGAGCTGTACTTTACTGGCCACTTAGATACCTGTACCAGGGGGAGCATTAGCCCTTTTGCCTTTTACTCATTTGTTTGGGCTATTTTTGTAACTCTGAGTGGACTTTCATTTCTTGAGAGATTTTATTCCTTAAGAGAATTAGGATATTATCACCCCTTCATAGAAAAATGTTTGTAAACCAAAGAATGGGCCTTTTTTTTGCCTCTGTGTAGTGTTACATTCCGTAAAGACTCTCAGTGGATGATGTTAGGGCAAATGAGTTGCTGCTTTGAGATAGGAAGCAAAATTCCAAGTCTTAACCTTCTCAGGTCATCCCAATGAATTTGGGAAGTTTGCAACTTTTTGGAACTACTTGAGTTGAGCAATGGGAAGTAAAGCTTTCCTGAACTGAGGAGTCACATTCTTCTGTGCCTTCACCACAAGGGCGTTTTTGTGCTAAAGGAAATTACTTCCATGAGAAAATAATTTCAGCATGGAGTGAGAGCTTCTGAAAGAGACCAAGTGCTGCCAGCTGATGTTCCAGGTGCTCCTGCCAACAGCCCCTGTAGGAAGGAGCACAGCTCCCAATGCACGTGGGCTTTGGCTCCCTCTGGCACAGAAGCCCCCTGGGGCACAGGTCTCTGGAGCAGGAGATGGGCACCAGCACTGCCAGGGCTCAGGGGGTGGCAGGTCTGCTTGGGTGGGGACTCTGCCACACCTGCTGATGTCAGGGCTCCCCAGGTCCCAGGGCTCAGAGCAGCATTCGTGCCCTGGCCTGCACATTCCCTGTCCGTGTCACACCCACAAGTTAAGGATGGCAACCAGCCAGGACGTGTCCCAAGGAGCCTTTGCCAGCTTCTGTGGAAGGCCCCGTGCCATTACCGGCGTGGCTGCTTTAGCAGCCTTGGGGGCTCCTTCTGCTGACCTGAGCCCACAGAGCAGGGCAGCGTTTGCTGATGGTTTGAGCCGTTCCTAAAGACCCTGTGGGGCTGGCTTAGACACTTGGGGTGAGACATCCCTTCCAGCCTGGGCCACTTTGGGTGGGCTGGGGGCAGCCTCAGGGCAGAGGGCAGTGTGTGCAGGGGCCCTTTGTGACACGGTGCAGCATGGTCACTGTGGCATAGAACGGGTGTCCAAGGGTCCTTTGTGACATGTGGTGACATAGGGGCTGGCGGTGACAAGACCACGCCACAGTGCTTGGAGCATGCAACGGGACAGGACGGGACAGAGCAGTGCCGTGAGGAGCCCCTGCACAGCGCGCTCGTTCGTGTCTGACCCGGAGCCTTTCCGAGGCGTTATTCCTGCAGCTGACCTCAAGGCCAGACCACAGGACTTGCTGACCCGTGGCCTTCCCGAGGCTTCTCTTCTGCAGGTGCCCTTGAGGGCAGAGCGTGGGACTTGGTGCCCCAGAGGCATCTCCCATCCCTACCGCCAGTTCCCTCGAGGCCAGACCACAATCCTGGACAGGAATCTCCTGTCCTTGTGACAGGAGCCCTCGAGACCAGAGTGCAGGACTTGCTGTCCTGTAGCTTTCCTGAGGCATCTCTCTTGAAGTTGCCTTCCAGGAAGAACTTGCTGATTTCGAGCTTTTCTGAGGGATCTCTCCTGCAAGTAGCCACAAATCCAGTCACTGACATGGAGCAGAGACCCCCAAAAGTGCCCAAGCTGGCCTGGGTGGAGGAGGACGAAGGCACCTCTGGAGCTGCCTCAGCACCGGAGACCGAAGAGGTGGTGCCGTTTGAGCTGCCACAGGAGGGTGAGTGGCAGAGCTGGGCCACAGGGTTGGTGCCTGCAGCCACCTTGGCACCATTGCATCCCATCCCATCCCCTGGGCCATGCCCATGGACAGGATGGAAGAGGGGCTGGGCTGACACCCCACAGTGGCCATGCTCCATCCCCTGGGGCATCCTGCAGCTGTCCCTGCCTGGGGAGTGCAGGGCTGGGCTGTGTTCTCCGGCCTCTCCCGCAGCCCCTCAGCTCTGCCTGTGCTCACTCTTTGCCAGATGTAGTCATGGAGCCCACACGAGAGCAGGAATCCAGCCATGGCCTCTTCCGCAGAACAGCACAGGTACCTGAAGCCATCCCCACCTGGGCTGGGCCTGCTTGTCACCATGCTTGGAGCATTGCGTGCAACATCCCTGGCTTCCTGCCCTTCTCCTACAGCTGGTTTGCAATTTCATGAGGAGAATTCGGGAAGAAGAGACCACCCCCGTGGGCACTGGGCTCAGAGCATATTCGCACATATTCCAAACCAAGACCAGTGCTGCCCTGCTGGGTATGCTCGTAGAGGAGGGCTTTACCAACCCAAAGCAAGTAAGCAGCCTGTGGCCAGGGTTTGACCCTCCCAGGAATTGCTTAGCCTCCCAAGCCATGCCTGCTGGTCCCTGTGAGCCTTTGAGGCCACATGGCAGTGTGGTGGGAAGGGCAGCACTTCTCTGGGGAAGCTGGGGACATTCCTCCCTCTGGCAGCTTTCCAAGTCTCCCCGTGCCTTCTCCAGGTGCCCGCCCTGGTCAGATACATCCACCAGTGGATCCTGGCCAATCAGTTTGCTGAGCACAGGCTGAACAGGACCCTGCTGGATCTCACCGAAGCACAGCCTGCTGACGTAGTCATGGCACTTCTGCGTGTGGCCCCATCCTGTGACAGGTATGGGGCCCACCTGCCCAGAGGGCTCAGGGCTCCCCAGCCCATCAGCCTGGACAGCCTGGACCCAGCTGTCTGACCAACTGAGAGTTCCAGGGCCCTGTGGCTGCTCTCTTTGCCAGCCCTTGCATTCAGCCCCCGAGCCTGCTGCCATGCTCCCTCGCTGCCCCTCAGGGGCCTGTCCCCACAGGGCTGGGCTGCCTAAGTGCTGCTGGCCAGGGCCAGTGGGCAGAGGCAGAGCTGGCAGCCAGCTCAGATCCCCACTGCTTCCCAGGCCATGGTGCTGTGTCTGAGACCCCCCTTGAGACAGAGCTCTAACCCCACAGAGCTGCTTTGACCATGTGGATGAGCATCACATCCTCACCCAGAACTGCAGAGCCGGTGCTGCTGATACTCCTTGATGTGCTGGGCAACTGGCCAGAGCACAGCACCTGCACGTCTGATGGGGACAAAACAAGTGTCTTTGTCCTGGCTGTGAGTTTCTGAAACTGGCCTTTGCTGGCTGCAAGGCCACCTCTCCAGCAGCTCTCCATCTTCCTTCCCCCACTGCATCTCCCTGCCTCAGGTGTTGGGCTGAAACCGTGCCCAGGGGCAGCTTCAGGGACACCAGGCCCGGTGCTCCCCCTGCGTCTCTCTGGGCCTCTCCCTCCTGTGCTCAGGCCCTGCCACAAGAACACCTCGGCACTGAGCACTGTCTCGGGGGCTTTGTCTTTGCAGGCAACTGTGGTGATGTGGAAGATCCTCCAGGCGCCTTGTGTCCCACACATAGTGACGGTGTGTTTCCCCCTCCTCTTTGTCCATCTGCTCATCCAAGTCTTCTTCAGCACTCTGGATGTGCCAGAAGAGGTCGATACCTTCTGGAAGGGATGCCAGGAGCAACATGGCCTTGCCACCAGCCCCAACAGGTGCTCCATCCCACTCCTCCTACCCCTGCCACGTCCTTGGGCAGGAGCCAGTGCTCCCAGTGTGACCTGGGCTTTGCTCTGCATGCAGGTTTGCAGTGCAGACCCTGAAGTCCCTGCTCTGCCGAACGCAGCATGAGGATGTGGTAGTGGCAATGGAACGCAATTGTGGCTGGGACATGCTGCTGTGTGCTGACACCCACCACTGTGCCGTGGGTATGCTGGCCAGGTGAGACCCCCTTCTCCCCACTGCCTCTGACATTTGTGCTCTGTGCCCAGGGAGCTCCACACAGTCCCCATGGTTGTGAGACAGAGGGCCTTGTGACCAAGGGATGGCCAAGCAGACTGGAAAAGGCTGGGAGAAGACATCCCCACAAGAAGCAGCCTCCCAAATAGGCCAGGGCCCCTTGCAGGATGCTGGGGAAAGACCAGACCTCTGTGAGTCAGTCCTGACAGAGGTTTGTCCCCCTGGCCCACAGTAAGCAAAATCTTGGTTCCTTTTTCTCTTGCCAGGGAGATGTGCTGTGTCTTCAGACCCTTGTGTTCCCGCATCGCTCGCTACCTGCTCCGGCTGCTCAGCACACAGGAGCCACGCTGGGAGCTGCCCGCCCTGGCCTTCCTTGTGGAGGTGAGCCTGATGGCCAGCGCTGCCTTGCTCAGCTGCCTCCCAGTTCTCTGCCCTCTCGGAGCCGCAGCTCCCTGGGACAGTGCCCATGCCCTGTGCTGCTGCCTGGGCCCAGTCCTGTGCGGTTCTGAGATCCTGCCAGCCGGGTCTCCTGTCACTGCCCTGTGCCTTTCAGGTCCTCGAGTGCCTGGATTTGAGTGAACGTGGTGCTAATAGAGTCCTGCAAATCTTGTCAAGGCAGCTGCGGGGCAAGTGCAGGGAGAGGCATCGCCTGGCACTCAGGGCCCTTCTCGATCTCACTGAGGAGCCCTCCATGGTGAGAAGGGGGCAGCGGCTGAGGCTGAGCTAGGGGATGCAATTGCTTGGGCTTGGCTGGGCTTTGGGTGCCAGGGCAGCTGCTCCCAGCTCTCCTGCCTCCCAGTTTAGCTGTCCAAGTGCTTCAGGCCTCCAAGCCCTGTGGCAGCAAGATGGCATTTCACAAACTTGTGTTCTGCACAGACCAAAAATATGTGGAGCCTGACTGAAAGTCTAGTGAAGCTCCAGTGGGACACAGATGGAGAGATAGTTAGCATGACAGTCAAGCTACTCAGCTTTATCATCTTGGACACTGACATGCTGCTGCCCAGCCCCATCACACTGCAGCTGCTTGAGGCGCTCCTGCCACTCTTTGACCACGTAAGGCTCGCTGCCCCCAGCCACGGCCACTGGCTGCTGCCCGGACACTTTGTGCCCTGCGGATTGGCAGGCCTGTGCCAAGATGAGCCCCATGCACCCAGTGCTGAGGTCTTTTTATCTTGCTTTCTTACAGGATAATAGCCAGGTGCAGCTGCTCTCCATACTGCTCTTCCGAACATTGGTGACTCTTTCACAGGTAAAGGAAAAAAAGGCTCTGAAGACACCCCTGCGCCAGAGCCTGCTGCCACTCTTCTTCCACTGCCATGATGGCAATCAGCGTGTGGCACAGGTGAGGACTCGTGGGCTGCTGCTGTCCCCCTGGCAGGGGGCTCGGCTGCCTCCTGCCCTGGCGCCTGCCGGGCTGCAGCCTCCTCCAGGCCTTGGCACAGGGACACGGGTCCCGCACCCTGGGCTGTGGGGCCATCTCCGCATCTCTGCTGCTCTCCAGGCTTCTCAGGAAACGCTGCTTTGTGTGGCTGAGTTCCTGAACAGGAGGGATCTTGAAACACTGGTGAAGAGCCAGAGGCTGTGGAAGTTCACTGACCGCATGGTAAGGACTAAGGATTGCCTGTAAGCTCAAGCCTCAGCCTGGAGAAGCCCCCAGAGCGCGGTGCTCAGAGTGCGGGGCTGGCAGCTGTGCCCCTGCCCGATGCTACACCCAGAGGCCGCGCGGGCTCGTCTCCAGGCTCCTGTGGGCCCGAGCCGGGGGCCGATGCAGTCCCGGCCCGGTGGGGCTGTAGGGCAGGCCGGCACCGCGGCTCCCCGGGCAGCAGCCGGCCCTCTGCCCCCTCCAGAGCCCGGCGCCAGCGGCTGCTGGCCGCGCCTCAGGGCTGTGCGGGCAGGGGAGGCTGGAGCTGGGCAAAGGGCAGCGCCCGCCCGAGGAGCTGAGTCCGCGCCGACCCTTCCCTCCTGCCGCTCTCTCCAGCTGGCAGACGACAGCAGCAGAGCGGCCGAGCACCTGCGCCGGGCCGTGCGCTATCTGGAGAACCCACAGGAGCCCCTGCAAGTGGTGGCCATCAGGTTCATGGGTGAGCCACGAGCCTGGGCTCCCTCCCCGGCCCGCCGCAGCTCGGCCCCAGCCCCGCCTGCTGCCCCGGCAGTGCCAGCCGGGCCCGGCGCCGTGGAGCCCCGCCCGGCCTCGGCGCTGCTGCCGCCCTCTCGCAGCCGTGCCCTGGGCCGGCAGCGTGCGGCAAGGGCCGGGCTGAGCCCTGCCGGGCCAGCGGGGCGTGTGGCCACAGCGCCGGCAGCGCCGCTGGCAGGGAGCTGTGCCGCTGGCGCCGTGACAGACTCTGTGTTCCCAGGGATGGCCGGGCAGCACGTGAGGTGGAAGAAGGAAGAGCTCCGGTTCATCTGCAACGGTGAGTGAGGGCAGCGGGCTGGCAGCGGGGGCTCGCGGGGGGAGCTGCAAGCCGTGCCCCGGCGGCGGAGGGCTCTGCTCCCTGTGCGGCCGAGGAGCAGCGTGGGCAGAGCACAGAGAGATTTCAGGGCCCCGTGGGGGATTCGTGGCCAGCAGCTTCGGGCTGGTCCCGTTCGTCCCTACTCCCTCCGGCTAGAGCCGGCTGGGATGGCCCTGGCAGGGGGCTCTCCACGGATCCCCTCAGATCCGGGATCTGACTATGGCTCTGTTCCTCTCTTTCAGCCCTTGAACAGTTTACAGAGGACACCAGCAGTGCTGTGTCAGACGTGGCACTTCAAACATTGTATGTCCTCCAGTCCCTACAGAGTGAGCGATCTTCTGTCTTCCAGAGGCTGCAGGATCAGCTCCGCAGGGCATGGAGGACATGGCCTCGTCTGTCGGGGCTTGGCTGGCTCCACTGCTGGAGCTCTGCAGAGAGCTGAGCCCAGAGGCTCTGTCTGCTGGGGCCACTTGAATCAGTGGCAATTTTCTCTTTCTTTAAGATTGTTCTTGTCTTCTTTTTGTTTTTTCTTTAGTATATTAATATAGTGTGTGTTATAATACACAGACTCCCAGGAGCCTTCTTTTGCTTCCCAGGGTCTGCAGGGCATAGGGGAAGATGGGGGAAAGCGTGCTTGGGCTCAGCAAGCTGTCCAGGCATGCAGTGTAGCAGGGAAAATGGCCAGAAGCCCCTTGGCCTTTGGTGGTTCTGCTGAAGCCTTTGTACTGCCAACAGAGCGGGTGGGCAGGGGCTGGAGCTGTGGGGATCCCTGTGAGAGCGGTGCCTGGAGATGGCCACAAGCCCTGTGCCAGGCAGGAAGCGCCATCCCTGTCCTCCTGCCCGTGTGGTGCTGGTTGGATTGCTGAGGGCTCCAAGGTGCCTCTGGATGGGGCTGCTCTGGAGCTGCTGTGGGGCTGCGGCGCTGCTGCCGGGCAGGTTGGCCGGGCTTGGGGAGACCCTGAGGGGACGGGGCCATGAAGGGACGAGGGGCTGAGGGAGCCCTGACAGGACACGGCAGTGGGAAGGCACGAGGGGGATGTGTGAGGGAGTGGGAGGCTGTAATGTTGGCTGGACGGGGAGTGAGTTGGAGACAAAGAGACACTCACCTCGATGTTCATGTGGCAAACAGAGAGCATTTATTCTCAAGCCCTTCCTTCTAATAGGCCTTTGGAAAGCCCAGTCTGGATAATTTCATTGCTCTGATCTCTATGCCTTGTCACATTCTGGCCAGTGAAATGTGGCAGCCTTGGGGGAGATGTGACAGGGCGAGGCCCCTGTCAGTCAAACCAGGGGCTGGTGCAGTCACACAGCACTAGCCATCCTGCACTGTGACACATGGCAACAGAGTGCAAGGCACAGCTCCGGGTGCTCCCCAGGAACCTCAGCTCTGGGAGCACTGTCTGCCCCAAGCTCCAGGGGCTGCAGTGGGAGCCCCGCTTGGCTCTGCCCTGGGGCCATCCTGCAGGGACAGCTGGAAACAGGGAGCATTCCCTTGCCACAAAGAGCCAAGCCATTGCTGCAGGGCAGCTGCTCCAGCCCAAACTGCACTGTTGTGTGCTGTGCTCTGGGGTTGGGGCTCCCTGCACAGGGCACTGGACTGGTGTGCCAGAGGAGACAGAGAAGCTTACGCTCTGGCATCACTGAGGGGTGTGCGTGGGCTGGGAAGAGTGGGGAGGCTCAGGGGCATTCGGAGAACTCATCCTGCTGGAAGGATGAGGAAAAAGGAGTGGGAACTCAGCAGTGAGGAGAGCTCAGGGCTGCAGAGTGGCTCTGAATGTCACTAAAATCCCACTGGACCTCTGAGACATTGCTGCTGCTCAGCCAGTGACAGGAAGAGTCCCTAATTGTGGGGCTCAGCCTCCCTCCTGGTGAGGGGCATCAAGGAAGGCAACAGTGTGATGGAAACTGCGATGGGCTGGGAACTCAATGGGGAAAAGAGGGAACAGCTGGAAGTAAAAGGAAGGTGGGAGAGAGAACTGTTCAGAGAAGGGCTGAGCTACAGATTGAGCAAGCTGAGAAATGTCATTTGGGGGCATCCCAGATTGATTTCATTTCAGAAGTTATTGAACAAGTTTAGGTTTTGGGGGGTGTCATGTTTTCACTTGGAGGTGAACACTCTGCCAACTTGAGCTGTGTTGCCAAAATGCTCAAGTGAGTTTGTGCTGCAGGTCACACCATTCCTTCTTTGGCAGATTCTGGCCTGGTGCTGAGCCCCACCAGAGACCTGGCAGAGCCCAGAGCAGCCTCAGCATCTGCAGAGCCCGGCTGCAAGGAGAGAAAGCAGAAACCGCCCATCAGCTGAAGGCTCCTGTGCTCTTGTCGCAGCCACCCGCGGTGCCCAGGCCATGCTGGCCGTGCTCAGAGCGGTGCCCAGAGCTGCCCATCACTGCTGCCTTTGGCAGCAGAGCAGGAGGGCAGGACATGTGCCCAGCCTGCAGCCAGCCAGGGCACATCCACCTCTTCAGCAGTTGCCCAGAGCAGGATGCTCCTGTGCTCGCTGCCATCTCCCAGAAGCTCTGATGCCACCATGCCAAGCAGACGGGGACCCACCTCACGCCATCCCCTGCTGGAAGAAAAGCTGGACCCAAACGATGTCCTCAGCCTTCTCCAAGGGCATGGCCCATCCACGCCACAGCTGGTCCCAAGCACTTCCTGATCCAGACTGGAGCCCACCTGGAACGCTTCCTCTAGAAAAACAAGCAACAAATTATTGAAAATAAATTACAGACAAAAAGGGAAAACAAGGTAAAAAATCTTATCTCTGCCAGGGGCTTGAGAAAAGTCCAACCCCTGCATGCCAGGGAAAAACCCACCCACAGGTGAGGGAAGCCCAGGCTTTCTCCCTCCCCCCCCTGCACTGCCCCCCACAATAACAGTGATCCCAAAGCAAACAAGGGCAGTGGAGCAGCCCAAGCCCTTCCTTGCCTGCACAGCAAAGCAGCCCCTGCACAGGTTCTGGAGTCCCACCTCTGCTCCTGCCATGGGGTTTGTTTGTGTCGGGCTGGCTGCCCCAGCCCCAGCCCGGGGCACGGTGTGTGCTGGGGGCTGTTGGCAGGGCCAGGAGCCCACTCCCATTTCATACCCAGCCCAGCCCATCCCCCCAGCCCTGCCAAAAGCAGCTGGGCAGCCGAATGAAGGATCAGCTGCATCTGCCTCCAGCAAATGGGAAACCTTTGGTTCCTGGCCAGGCTGTGCAATGCCCAAATCTGGGAGCATCCCCCTGCGTGTGGACTCATCTGCAATTTCGCTGTGGAGCCTGGCTTTGGAGAAGGTGCCAGAATTGAAGTTCATCATCTTCAGATGGCCAGTGGCCAGGTCCAGGAAGAGGTTGCCATCCCTGGTGTCATCCTCGCTGTCTCTAGCAGCAGCTGCCCCACCTGGTACAGCTTCTCCAGGGGCTCCTTCTCCTTCCCTGGAGTGAGACCAGGCTCTCAGGGTTCTGCCGAGGGCCCCAGCTGTCAGGGAACCAGGACAACCAAATAAGTTGTTGTGCCACCAATGCTGGGCAGAACAGCTCAGCTCCAGCACAAGGGCTGTGTGTTCCCATCTGATAAGCCCTGGGCAGTGACACAGGCAGGACAAAAAAGGACAAAAAAGTCTGGGTTGCTTTGCTTCTCATGGCCAAGGCATGTGTGGAGCTGGAACTTACCAGGGCCCTGCATCACAGTGTGCCTGTGGCTCTCTCCCTTCTTCTAGGGCAGATGAATATCCTGCATCCAAGGATCACAGAGCAGCTCTTCTAAGGAGGGCCTTTCCACGTCCAGCATGGATAAACACCTCCTGATTAGATCTTGGCACTCTGGGCAGACAAACCAGAAACCGCTGGTCACTTGGAGAAGGCTCCTGTTGGCTTTGCCCCACTGTTCCCGTGCCCAGGCCATGCTGGATGTGCTCAGAGCTGGGCCTAAACTTTCCCATCCATTCCCTGTTTTGGAGGAGAGCAGGAGAGCAGGACATGTGCCACCTCCTCAGCAGCTGCCAGAGCGGGATGCTCACGAGCCTGCTGCTGTCTCCCAGCACTGGTATTCCCCCCGTGCCCAAAGATGAGGATCCACCTTGAGAGAGCCTTTGTGGCAGCGAGAGCTGATGGTCCCAGCTGATCTTCTTTCCTGTCCTGAAGGGGTGCTCCCCGCAGACCATCTGGTGCAGCAGGATGCCCAGAGACCAGATGGTAGCTGGCTTGCCATAGTACCAGCCAAAGTGGGTCCATTCTGGGGGGCTGTATGACCGTGTTCCTATGGAATACAGATGGAGTTCAGCAGGGGGATGCTGCTGCTCCCAGAGCCTGGCCCCAGCATCCCTGGGCCTGTGGGGGCTGCCCCAGTGACACACGGGGTGACCGCGGCCCTCTTGCCAGCACCTGGGACTTGTGTACGGACTTGAGGTTCGAAAGGAATCCACTGGTGTTAGAAGAGGGCAGCAGAAGCCCTGGCAAGGTCCAACCATGACAAGGAAAAACCCACTTAGTGCTGGGGAAAAACCATGCCTTCATCCTCCCTGCCTGCATTGCCCCAAGAAACATTATGAACCCAAGACAAACCAGGTGAGTTGAGCAGTCAAAAGCCCTTTCTCACCTGCACACAGAACTGGCTGGGGCACAGGTTCTGGCACCCCCTCTCTGCTACCCCCGCCCACGGGTGTTTTTGTTGGGCTGGCTGCCCAAGCCCCAGGCCCAATCCTGGGCAGAGTGGTGGGCAAAGGCTACCAGCAGGGCTGGAAGCTGGCTCCCCACTCAGCCATGCTCAAAAGCAACTCAGCCGAAGACTCAGAGCTATGAAGGTCAGCAAAAGGGAGACTCCCCGGTGCTACACCCAGCTTGGGCTATGAGATGTTGGGCCATGAGATGCTGGGACCAGGAGCACACCCCTGCATGGGCTCACCTGCAAAGTGAATGTAGGCTGTGTCTTGCAGGTAGGTGCCGCAGCCAAAGTCAATCAATTTGGCCTGCCCTGTGGCCAGGTCAACCAGGATGTTTTCTGGTTTGATGTGTCTGTGCAGGACCCCGCAGCTGGTGCAGTGCCGCACGGCCTCCAGCACCTGGCGGAACAGCTCCCGCGCCACCTCCTCGGGCAGGACCCCCCGTGCCCGAATGAAATGCTGCAGGTCCTGAGAGCTCTCCGGCCGCTCCAGCACCATCAGGATGTCGTTGGGGAGCTCACGCCATTCCAGCAGCTGGACCACACCAGGGAAGCCAGTGGACACCTTGGCCAGCAGCACGATCTCCAGGGGTGTGCTGGTGCCGTCGGGCTGTGGGAGGAGCACAATGCCGTCAGTGGGGCTGATGCCGTGCCGGGGCTCGGCAAGCCTCAGCCAGCCCGGGATGCTCTGCGCCCTGCGCTGGCCCCACGCCCGCTCTCCCTCGAGGCGTCCTGGCGGCTCCCACCCTGCCGGGCCTCGCCTCATCCCTGCCCAGCACGGCCCGGCTTCTCCCGCTGGCCCCGCTCACTCACCAGCTCTTCCCAATGCCGGACGCAGTTCCGTGGCACCCTTTTGATGGCCACCTGCAAGCCAAGGGAAGCAGCAGGTTCAGCTCGCCGTCCGCGCTGCCCAGCCCCATCCTCTGCCCTCTTCCCCCTCCTCGTTCCCCCCTTCTCCTGCGCCCGCCGCCGGCCCCGCCGCTCACCGGGGCGCCGTCCGAGAGACGCGTGGCCGCGAAGACGCTGCCGAAGCCGCTGCGCCCCAGCAGCGAGCCCACCCGGTACTGCTCCTTCAGGCCCTGCTGCGCCTTCCCTGCCGGCGGGACGCGGCTGGCAGCGCTCGGCCCGGGGCCGGCAACGGCCCCCGAGCGCCCCTCAAGGGCCCCGGGCCGGCTATCCCCGGGCTTTTGCTCCCTGCAACGGGACAGCAGCGGCTCGGGGCCGGCGGCCGCGCTGCCGAGCGGCGGAGCTCGGGCCGGGCAAGCCGCAGCGGAGGCGTCGGGAGCGGCCGCGCCGCCTGTGTCCTCCGCGGGCCCCAGCAGGAGCCGGGGCCGGGGCCGGGGTCAGGCTCGGGCTTGGGCCAGGCGGAGCCAAAGGGAGGCGATGCCGCCCCATCCCCAGGCACTGATGCCCGCCCAGCAGCGCCACCGCCAGTACGCCAGAACCGGCCGGAGGCGAGACCGCGGCGGCACGCCCGGGGCCGGGGCCGGGGATGGGGCCGGGCTCGGGGCCGGGGCTGGGGCCGGGGCAGCCCCGCCCGCGGCCGGGGGCGGGTCGGGGGCATGTCCCGGTCGGGCATGGGGAGAGAGAGACTGGGAGAGGAAGGGCCCCCGGGGAAGGAGAAGCGGGAGAGGGTGCGGGACTGTGGGAGAGGAGAGGAGAGGACAAGCAAGAGGGAATCTAAAAAAGTCGCTGCTTTCGCTGCTGCTGCTGCTACTGCCACCGCCGCTGCTGCTGCAACTGAAGTGCCGGGGCCGTTTTTCCCCGTGTCCGTTTGTCCGTTGCCCGCTCACCCCCGCGCCCAGCCCAACGCTCCCCGGGGGCAGCCCCTGAGCCTGTCCAAACACGGGAACTTTGCCGTGTTCAGCCCAGACCCAGAGTCTGCACTCCTGCACAGCGGCACAGGAATCCCCTCGGTCGCTGCTGTGCATTGTCCCTGCTGAGGGTCAAACACTATCGGAACGCATTCCCTGAATGCAGAATTTGTACCTGACCCCAGACTGCACTTACCTCTCCAGCATTGCTCTCCAAGAAAACCAGGGGAAGGCAAAGTGTGTGTAGCTCATGGTATTTGACAGTGTCTAAAACCTGCCAAGTCATGGATCTTTGAGGTGAGATCCATTTGGAATTAATGGGATGGAGAATTAGTGCAAGATGGAAATGGGGAGCATAAAAATAAATAGAGTAAAATGTCTTGGATTTTTTCTCTCCATTTTAATTTCATTTCTTACAAGCTGTTTCAGTTTTCCCATCATCTTCTCCTCAGTCCTGTTTGCTCTTTCCAAGAACCTTTCCTGGAGAACGAGGTGCAGCTTCTGTCATAAGATGTGCCACCAACTGCAGCTTCTCTTGGCTTTCCACACCGTGTGTGCAGCACGACTCTTTCAGCAAAGAAAGACTAAGGTTTGAGAAGTTGACAACTTGTTCTTTCTTTTCCTTGTGGGCTGGGCTGTTGTGCCATTGGTCAGGTTTTCATTGTTATTGTTCTACCCTAAGAAACCATGACGGGCTCCCAGGAATTCTTAGGGAATGCAAGCCTGACTGAATGCCGAGAGAGAATCTCCAGAGCTTCCAGCCAGAAATGGAGAGCTGTGTGATAATCATTCCATCATCCCCATGGACACCTTGAAAGCGATCTAGAAGATGAAAATGGGCTGACAGATGGAGTTTGTTTCTTCGTTCAGTTCCGCTGCTTCTACATCTCATGCACTGATAAAAATCAGTTCATGGAAAGCAGCAGAACAAACTGGACCTCTCAGGAGATGAGTGAAAGAATCTGTAAAGGAGAAATGCAGGGAATGACCTGGTGAACTTTGTCTGTAAGAAGGGTCATTTTTCCTAATAATTTCTAATCCATTCCCTCTGCTATTTTCCTTCTTAACAAGGCCATTTTCAGCCCAGATTCCCCATGAAATGGGAACCCTGAGCTTGTGGAAGTGCCTGAAAGATGCCCTGTTCCTCTGCAGGGAGCCTGAGGCTGAAGCAGGAGCCTGAGCCCTCCCTGGGGCAGCCTCCTCCGAGCTGGAATTTGTGCCGTGCTGGGAGAGGAGGAGGAGGAGGGGGAGAAGGCTGGCGCTGTGTGGCAGGAGCAGGAGGTTTGGGCCGCAGGACATTCCGTCTGCGCCGCTGCCCCGCAATGGGCGGCCGTGCCCGGGGCTCTGGGCCTGGCCCCGCGTGCGCTGAGCTCCCGACACTGCGGGAGCTGCCCGGGCTGGGCTCAGCTTCCCGCTGGGACTGGGCAGCAGGCTGGGCTCCAGCTGGGATCAGCAGCAGCTGGGAATGCCTCTGGGCATCTCCATTTGAGGCTGCTGCACGGAAGAAATAAGGAAGGGAGTCAAGAAGTTCTGGCTTTTCTTCCTCCTGGTGGATTTTTTCATTTGATTTGACACTTGAGAGGCAATTTCTGTCATGGCCTCTGTCAGTTGATTCTATTTCAGCAGCAACAGCAGCAACAGGGCTGTGTTTGTGCACTGCAAATGTGGCCTGTGAGGCTTTAATTCTCCTTGACTTTGTGCTCAGGGATTTGTGAGTATTCAAGATCTGCTCATCATGGTGCCTGCAACAAAAAGCCCAAGTTCCTGTCATGAAAGCACTCTGGGAAGCACTGATCGAAAAAGGCAGTTGCCCTTTTACAGATAAAATTCAAGTGGCAAGCAGAAGATGGACAAGAGCAGCCATGATCTCCAATTCCCAAGGCAAAGGCGCCAGCAGCCTCCTGCTGTCCCCTCAGGGTGAATAAAACAGTGCTGAAAACAGCGCTGGAACCCAATCCTGATCCTTTCTTGCTCTGCAGGCTGGGTCAGGGCAGCTCTGGAAGTGTGGTGCAAAGTCTGATCCTCAATCTCCTGGCAAATGACAGAGCTGAGCTGATCTCAGCCTGGAATCCCTGTGGACTGGCAGCAAGGACTCCTACCAGATGTAACTCATGTGTTTGCAACAAGCACAGCATCCACGGGCAGGGAATGATTTTCTCTTCATCCTTCCCACTCTCCAGGTATTTCTCTAGGAAAATCCACTCTATGCAGGGGACAGGGCAGTAGAGATGGAAGGTTCTGTGTGCCTCAAAAAGCCATCAGCCTGTTCACCCCACAGCTCTGCCACTCACAGCCACCAGTTCTGCACAGAGCAGCAGCAAACTGGTGACTCCTGGCACTGCCTGAGGTCTGAACTGAGAAGTGTGGATCAAGCTTCAAGTGTTTTCTAGTGGGAAGTATTGGACACAGTTCCCTCCAGATTCTGGTTCTGGGTCAGTGCCACAGCAGCTCTGGGGAGTCTTTCTGTCTATAGGGTCTCCCCAGGCTGCAGCTGGAGCTCGGGGCCTCCTTCCAAACTACAGCACAGTAAAAGATATGCACTAAGGTCCCAATGAAAAATCCTCTGCTGAGCCTTCTTGAGTGTCTCTCAGCTCCTAATTCTGATTGCAAAATGCTATTTAGGAAGAACAGACTGACCAAAACAAGGACATTTTTGTGCATTTTTGTAAAAATGCTTTTTACATCTTTAAGATGGAGGGGTTTTCACTGAGGTCATTATTCCTCTTACAAGTTTTTCAGCATGCTGTTGTTTTGACTTTCCACTCTTAGCTCCTGCCAACTCTCACCTGCCCAGAGCCAATTGTTTAGCTGACAGCTGCCATGCCCAGGTGCCTCTGGCTGAGCATCACCTGTATGGGGCCTCAGGTGCTCACTAAGGAAAACTCCCTTCTTCATATTCTTTGCAGAACCAGGGAAGATCTTGCTTGCTCGGTTGGGCAGTGGAAGAGTTTTCTGTTCAAACCTACTCTGTGTGGCATCACTGATGTATTTTTGACTCAGAGAAATCTGTTTATTTTCTGCTTTTAAATGAGGAGTGAGCAGCACCATGAGCAGCAGCACAGCAGAGGAAACACAAACAGGCTGTTACTCAAACACCATCTCTGAAGGGATTGTGCTCTGCTTTTCAGATGAGATGAAGAGCTCAATTACAGTAGAGAAAGAGGCTTTCATTAAATCACAGATAGAGCATAATAAGGACAAATTACAAAGCTCTTCAGAAGCAAATCTGTGTCAGACTGCTGGGTAAGGAGGCCCTTTAGGGGAGGCCTTCAGAGGTTTCTCCTGCCCTTCTGAAGAAATGAGTCCTACAGACCTCATCTCACCATGTTTTTGAGGAAAGCACACAACCAGAATCCTGTGGGGCATCTCATTCTTTGAATGCCTCTCTTCCAGGGGCAGAGATGAGCAGTATAAGCAGCTCCCCCCTCATGTGTGTAATGAGTGGGGTGAAGCCTCAGGGTATGTGAAATACAAAGCTGTGTTTGGTGTCAGGTACAGACAGGCAATGTGTGTATTTGGGATTGCGATGTGTGTGCACACCGACCATGGGACAGCTGCGAATTCTTACAATAACTGAGGAAAGTAAAGCATGGAAGAAGGCCTTTGAACCTGTCCTTTGTTTGCAATTAACCTGGATTGATTTAGGAGCATTTGAATTAAAGCATTAGGGATGTTGCTTTTTGCTTGTAGTCAGGCCTTAAAGAGTGCTGCAATAATAACCTTTTGAAGTATAATTTTAGAAGATTGCTTGTATCCTTGAAACTATAGCTGTGGAATATATATAAAGGAAATATGCTTATCTCACACCTTAACAAAACCGAGAAAATCAGCTTGAGAAATGAAGATGAACATCATCTCAAGGATTTATAATTGTGACCAAGGGAAGCTGGACCTCACTGATATGAGATTTTTAGTCATTGTAATTGAAAAGGTGGGCCCACATCTGGGGAGCTGGACTTCAGCAGATAGGATTCATCTTTATTCTTGCAGAAACTGGACCAACATCTCAGAAACTACCAACACCATCTAGGGGATCCGCTTTTTTGGGACACATCCTGAAGAAAAACTAAATCACAATAGTGTATAGAATTGTGATGTAAAAACTGAGAATAGAAACTGCTGATGAGTAAAAAAATTTCGAATAGAAACTGCTGAGAATGCTTCTGAGTACCCCTATAAATACCTGTAAGCCCCAAATATCAGCGTGCAGTTGGAGGGAAAACTTCCCCCACTGTACCCAGCTCTGTTTTGCTCATACTTTACCATATTAATTAATAAATTGATTGTTGCTTGAATATTGGCCTAGTCAAGCTTCTCATTTATAACAGTTAGTGCTGATGGGCACAGTTTAGAAGTGCAATAGTTTGTTCTGCTAACACAGAAAAAGCCCAGAAGCTCAGTGTTGTCTCAGTCCCACACTGGTATGAGGAGATGACATGTGGAGTTTAAAGAATTTTAAGGCCCAGCAGCTACGGGATGAATCAACTACCTAAAGCCAGACTCCGGACATAACTGTTTCATTCCAGCCCTCCTGCCATGCTCTCCTGTCTGCAAAAGCCTCCACCAAGAAACCTGCAGATAAGGAGGTGAGGAAAGAACAGATTCAAGCCCCTCACGCAGAGGAGAGAGCTCAGAGACCCTCAAGGCAGAGAGATCCCTCCCTGAGCAGCCAGGCTGCCCAAACTTTCAAAATCAAAGCTCCAGTGTGCAAATCCCACCGACAGAAATAGCCACTGGCCTCTGGGTTTGCAGGTGACTGTACAAGTGTGAACCTGGAGCTGAGGGATTGGTGCTTTCCCCTCCTCAAAAATGCAAAGAGAACTGCGGTGTGAAAAAGAAAATAAAAGAAATTTTGTTTATTTTCAGAAGAACAGCAACAAGAATACAGAACACTTTTACATTGTAAGAATATTTGTAACAACAACAATCCAGAGAACATATATATATTTTGTAACAACAACAATCCATAGAACATATATACATTTCGTAACAACAACAATCCAGAGAACCTATGTACGTAAGAACATATCTAGCAAAAATATATGCAATGTATTTGCAGAAGTTGAAAAAAAGCCCTACATCCTATATCCTGAAGATGACAAAAAACTGTAAAACGTATGTACAAAAGGGTGGCATCTCTATCCGGGATGTCCATTGGTCCTGGAAGAAAAGCAAGTGCCATGGTCACTGCAGTCAGGCACAGAGGGCTCTTCCATGTGTCCCCAGGCTGGCACACGCTGGCCCAGCAGGACTCTGCTACCAGAACTGAGCCTGGCTGGGTCTGGGATGGAGCTTGTGCGGCCCAAAGCGAGCACAGGACCAGCTGGGGATGGCCTCCAGAATCCAGTGCACAGGGTGCCACGTCCCTGAGCAGGGACCAGCCCAGCCCCAGCCTGGCAGCAGGGGACCCACTCTGCCTGTGGGGACCACATGCCTGTCCTGCTGCTGGCATTGCTCTTTATCCCAAGATCATGGCTTCTTCCTCATCTTTTTCATCAATGTCCATGTCCTCTATGTAGTCTTCCATTTCTACTTCCATCTCTTCTTCCACATCCACATCCACATCGACCTCCATCTCCTCCTCTCCAGTCTCTTCTTCCTCCATTTCCACGTCCTCCACTGTATAAGTCGGCATTTCCACCTCCATCTCCTCCTCTCTGTCGGTGACAGCCTGCAGAGGTGGCAGAACCTCAGAGTGGAGTCCCTGTCCCACACCAGGCCCACAGAGCTCCAGCCCACCCGGGCAGTTGGGGGTCTCCACCTCCATGCAATGCCACCATACCTTCCTCAGGACAAATGGGAGCATCCTGTAGGGATGGGTGTCAAAATCCAGGCACTAGTGAGCTTTCAGGACTGATGGGGGTGGCAGGGGGCAGGTGACAAGGAGGGTGACAGCAGTGGGCAGGAGCAGAGCGAAGGGTGCACTGACACAACGACCAACGGCTGTCTTGGGCTCTTTGCCGGGTGCTGGCAGTTCCATTTGGAACAGGGGAGGTGACATCACAGTTCCCAGGAGTCCAGGGCCAACCTGAAGTGGACAATGGAGATCATAGAATGATGGGATCCCTGAATGGTTGGGCTTTGAAGGGACTCTGAAGACCATCTTGTTCCAAGCTGAGCAATCTTTCCCCAGACCTTGGGGGAGCCCTGTTCCCAAGGATGGGGCATCCACAGCCTCTGTGCACAGCCTGGGCCACTGCCTCCCCACCCTCAGTGTCAAACAGCAGCTTCCTTAGATCCAGCTTCAATCAACCTCCTGCATGTAAAGCCATCCCCCTTGTCCTGTCCCCACAGGCCCTGTTGAACACTCTGTCCCCTTCTTCCCTGTGGGACCCTTCCAGTCCTGCACAGCCACAGTGAGGCCCCCCCAGTGTCTCCTCTTTCCAGGCTGAGCATCCCCAGCCCCACTTGGACAGCAGTCAGTTATATCAGGGGCAGTCAAGGCTGAAGGGTAGCAAAGAGCATCAGGAACTGAGAGATGGAAGCTTTAGGCCCAGGTTTGCCCCTAAATGTACAAAATTAGTAACAGTGGAGGGGAAGATGATCAGACACTGGCTCTGTTCTTACTGGTGATTTTTTTCTTTTTCTTCTTGTCTGTCATGCTGACCCAAGTTTTTCTGTTTTAAAGGAAGCTTGGCACAATGTCCACTGTCTTCTCCATTTGTGAAACACTGAGCAGAGTCTGGGCAGGCTGATGATGCAGAACAAAACCTGCAAATATACTGGTGATCCTGGGCCTAAGGATGCAGCTAAACCCAGCCAAAAGTAATTTCTGGAAAGTCAAGCCTGGTTTACATTTTCTTCAGTTTTTCTATGCCATCTTAACCAGTCATTTATATAAATGCAAATAAAAAGCTGAAACAAAACAGACAAAATTCCAAACAAACAAACCCACGCAAAACAATCAAACTGATCAAAAACCACAAATCCCAAATAAAAACCAAAGGGAATGAGGAATTAGTAGAGTTGTGAGGATATCACAGCAGGCAAATGGCTGCTTCCCACAGGACCACCATAAAAAGCCACATAAAACAGCTGCTCCAAAATATACCCAACAGGAGAGCTATAAAAAGTGATACATGGCAACTTTGGGGGCAGCTCCACGTTAAGGTGAAGGATGAGCAGTGGTACAGACCCAGCATTCCCCACCCTCCAGGCTGCTGTTTGCTCCTGATGAAAGACCCTTGCAGGGCTGTGGCCCCTCTCAGTGCTGTGTAATTTGCACAAGGATTTGCACAAGTGTTCCCAATAAACCATGCTTCTCCTGACCTTAACTTTTCTGGATTTCTACCATATGATACAAGAAACATTTCAAAAACCAAAACACCTTGTGGGGAGGCATTTTTTCCTTTTCTTCAGAGTGCCTCTTCCTTTTGTTCCCTCCAGAGCTCTCACTTCATTTCTGCTGTTTTTTGGAGCATGTGCTTACCTCTTTCCTGACCCCCTGGGCTTGTTTTGGCTCTGGCTGTCATGGACACTATTAATTGTGGGGTTTTTCCCTCCACCTATTTCTGTCTCTTCAAGTGGTTTACCTTCATTTACCTGTTGGAGTGATGGATTTTTCTCACCCTTTATTATTTAGTGCTTTTTCTTCATTCTCTAAAACCAACTTCTCACTTGCCTTGTGGCTGTTAGATGCCATTATTAGGAGCAATAATTCTTTCTCTCCTGCTTGTCTGAGCTCTCACAGGGAGCTGAGAGCTCTTTGGGGTTAAATCTGACTCACTTCAGCGCCTTCCTTGGTGCTGCCTGTGTACTTGGACACTTGAAGGGAATAAAGTCTCGGTGTGGAGATTACAGCTGGGAAATGATGGCTCTTTTGAAGAAGACAAGAATGCTGTTGCCAAACTTTTCCAGGATAATCTGAGCACCTTGTTTTGGGGAGAAACAGGCTCTGATCAGCAAAGAGGTGGCTGTTGCAGGTACCCAGGTTTGGAGGGAAGGGTGCAGCTCCTGGGAGTGTGTTTGTAGGGGGCTATAAGGTTTGTGTGGGCTCCCTGGAGCAGTGGGAACACCCCACTGGGAGATGCACATCAGGAAATGGGTGCACAAAGGGCCTGAAGTGTGACCAGCTTTGGTGAAGGTTTCCATAGGAAAAAATATTTTTAGTGGGATTTTGGACAATTTGAGGCTCCTTCTCATGTCCTTTGCCTGATGAACATTCCCCCTTTGCAAGAGCATGGGGAATCCTGAGCTCACACAATAAAACTCCCTGATAATTGTATTTTTTTCTATTTTTCAGTGTTGTCATCCCAGCAGGAGTCAGAGTAAGAGAAGATGTGTGACCTGGCTGTTTTTAACTTTGTGACAGGAACAATGCCATGGGGAAGCTGCTGAGAGGAGCATCACTGCTCTGTCCTTAATTTTCCAGCACAACTGAGGATGATTTAAGAACCCAGGCACAGCCAAGACCTTTCCTCCTGCTGTGCTCATCAAGCAATCACTGCCTCATCACACCTCAGCTTCAAACACCTGGTTTGCATCTGGCTGACCTTGACTGCCCTGCCTGGATGGGAAGAGGAAGAGGTGGAAGTGTAAAAGATTGGGATTTGATGGGTGTGCTGTGAAATAGTGGCTGGTGCAGGCTGGTTTTGGGTAAACATCGTGTGCTGTGCCATGGAGAATGAGAGTAAATGGATTAAAGAGGAGATAAAAAGGGCAAGGCACCTGGTTAGCTCCTTTTAAAGAAAATATTGGAAAAATAGACATGTAAGAAATATGTCAGAGATGGTCATTAACTGCACTGCAGGGTCAGAGCTCCTTTCATAATTGGCCATGTAGTGAATACCAGAAATGATTAAAAAAGTTCTTAAGGGCTGAGGGCTTTTACTGAATGATTGGGAGAAACAAAGGAATACTGTTTCTGGCAGAACTTTTATTATCATTTAAGCATGATCCTCTTTCTGACATAACAGCTGCTTGGAATAAACTGAAGAATCTTCTCCATTAGCTCTGGCAGGAGCTGGATAAAGCTTTCATTCAGGTAAACTTTCATCCAACATATGTCTCTAGAATATTAAATTTAATGGGACCCATCAAACCTAATGCTAATGCTTGATGGGGGTTGCAGTGGCCCAAGTTGTGAAACCTTCTGAAAAACATTGTTTGTTCTTTTTTGCTTGACTTTTCCTTGACTGTTTTCATCAACAGGTTAGGAGGTTTGGGGATGTCTTTTCAAAGTGAATTTCAATGATTCTCCTGGCTGGCATTTCAAAGGGGAACAGTGGTTTTGGGTTATTTTAACTAGCAGCTGCTTACAATCCAATGAGCTAACTGCCTTTAATTAACCCTAATATATTCCAGGAGAGCAGAATAACAAAGGAACAAAACCAAGAGGGCACAACTCTGTGACTGAACCTGGACTTGCCCTTTCCCAGGTGCAGGATTCTGGGCAGCCCTTTAACCCTTTGCTGGCCACTTTGAGCTCTGCCATGCAGTGCCTTGGGTTTCTGGGGAGGGCAAAGCATCCAATCCCTCAGCTCCAGGTTCACACTTGTACAGTCACCTGCAAACCCAGAGGCCAGTGGCTATTTCTGTCTGTGGGATTTGCACACTGGAGCTTTGCTTTTGAAAGTTTGGGCAGCCTGGCTGCTCAGGGAGGGATCTCTCTGCCTTGAGGGTCTCTGAGCTCTCTCCTCTGTGTGAGGGGCTTGAATCTGTTCTTTCCTCACCTCCTTATCTGCAGGTTTCTTGGTGGAGGCTTTTGCAGACAGGAGAGCATGGCAGGAGGGCTGGAATGAAACAGTTATGTCTGGAGTCTGGCTTTAGGTAGTTGATTCATCCCGTAGCTGCTGGGCCTTAAAATTCTTTAAACTCCACATGTCATCTCCTCAGTGTGGGACTGAGACAACACTGAGCTTCTGGGCTTTTTCTGTGTTAGCAGAACAAACTATTGCACTTCCAAACTGTGCACATCAGCACTAACTGTTATAAATGAGAAGCTTGACTAGGCCAATATTCAAGCAACAATCAATTTATTAATAATATGGTAAAGTATGAGCAAAATAGAGATGGGTATGGTGGAGGAAGTTTTCCCTCCAACTGCACGCTGATATTTGGGGCTTACAGGTATTTATAGGGGTACTCAGAAGCATTCTCAGCAGTTTCTCTTCCAATTTTTTTACTCATCAGCAGTTTTTATTCCCAATTTTTACATCACAATTCTATACACTGTTGTGATCTAGTTTTTCTTCAGGATGCGTCCCAAAAAGGAGGATCCCCAGATGGTGTTGGTAGTTTCCGAGACGTTGGTCCAGTTTCTGCAAGAATAAAGACGAATCCCATCTGGTGAAGTCCAGCTCCCCAGATGTGGGCCCACCTTTTTAATTACAATGACTATAAATCTCATAACAGTGAGATTTGGTTGAAATTATAAATCCAGCTTCCTTTGGTTGAAATTATAAATCCTTGAGATGATGTTCATCTTCCATTCTCAAGCTGTTTTTTCTCAGTTTTGTTAAGGAGTAAGATAAGGATATTTTCTTTATATGTATTCCAAAGCTATAGTTTCAAGGATACAAGCAATATTTCAAAATTATACTTCAAAGGTTATTATTGCAGCACTCTTTAAGGCCTGACTACAAGCAAAAAGCAACATCCTTAATGCTTTAATTCAAATGCTCCTAAATCAATCAAGGTTAATTGCAAACAAAAGACAGGTTCAAAGGCCTTCTTCCATGCTTGACTTTCCTCAGTTATTATTAGAATTCGCAGCTGTCCCATGGTCGGTGTGCACACACATCGCAATCCCAAATACACACATTGCCTGTCTGTACCTGACACCAAACACAGCTTTGTATTTCACATAACCTGAGGCTTCACCCCACTCATTACACACATGAGGGGGGAGCTGCTTATACTGCTCATCTCTGCCCCTGGAAGAGAGGCATTCAAAGAATGAGATGCCCCATAGGATTCTGGTTGTGTGCTTTCCTCAAAAACATGGTGAGATGAGGTCTGTAGGACTCATTTCTTCAGAAGGGCAGGAGAAACCTCTGAAGGCCTTCCCTAAAGGGCCTCCTTACCCAGCAGTCTGACACAGATTTGCTTCTGAAGAGCTTTGTAATTTGTCCTTATTATGCTCTATCTGTGATTTAATGAAAGCCTCTTTCTCTACTGTAATTGAGCTCTTCATCTCATCTGAAAAGCAGAGCACAATCCCTTCAGAAGTGGTGTCTGAGTAAGAGCCTGTTTGGGTTTCCTCTGCTGTGGTTCTGCTCATGGAGCTGCTCACTCCTCATTTAAAAGCAGATTTCTCTGAGTCAAAAATACATCAGTGATGCCACACAGAGTAGGTCTGAATAGAAACTCTTCCACTGCCCAGCTGAGCAAGCAAGATCTTCCCTGGTTCTGCAAAGAATATGAAGAAGCGAGTTTTCCTTAGTGAGCACCTGAGGCCTCATGCAGGTGATGCTCAGCAAGAGGCACCTGGGCATGGCAGCTGTCAGCTAAACAATTGGCTCTGGGCAGATAGGAGTTGGCAGGAGGTAAGAGTGGAAAGTCAAAACAACAGCATGCTGAAAAACTTGTAAGAGGAATAATGACCTCAGTGAAAACCCCTCCATCTTAAAGATGTAAAAAGCATTTTTACAAAAATGCACAAAAATGTCCTTGTTTTGGTCAGTCTGTTCTTCCTAAATAGCATTTTGCAATCAGAATTAGGAGCTGAGAGACACTCAAGAAGGCTCAGCAGAGGATTTTTCATTGGGACCTTAGTACATATCTTTTACTGTGCTGTAGTTTGGAAGGAGGCCCCGAGCTCCAGCTGCAGCCTGGGGAGACCCTGTAGACAGAAAGACTCCCCAGAGCTGCTGTGGCACTGACCCAGAACCAGAATCTGGAGGGAACTGTGTCAAATACTTCCCACTAGAAAACACTTGAAGCTTGATCCACACTTCTCAGTTCAGACCTCAGGCAGTGCCAGGAGTCACCAGTTTGCTGCTGCTCTGTGCAGAACTGGTGGCTGTGAGTGGCAGAGCTGTGGGGTGAACAGGCTGATGGCTTTTTGAGGCACACAGAACCTTCCATCTCTACTGCCCTGTCCCCTGCAGAGAGTGGATTTTCCTAGAGAAATACCTGGAGAGTGGGAAGGATGAAGAGAAAATCATTCCATGCCAGTGGATGCTGTGCTTGTTGCAAACACAGGAGTTACATCTGGTAGGAGTCCTTGCTGCCAGTCCACAGGGATTCCAGGCTGAGATCAGCTCAGCTCTGTCATTTGCCAGGAGATGGAGGATCAGACTTTGCACCACACTTCCAGAGCTGCCCTGACCCAGCCTGCAGAGCAAGAAAGGATCATGTTCAGGTTCCAGAGCTGTTTTCAGCACTGTTTTATTCACCCTGAGGGGACAGCAGGAGGCTGCTGGCGCCTTTGCCTTGGGAATTGGAGATCATGGCAGCTCTTGTCCCTCTTCTGCTTGCCACTTGAATTTTGTCTGTAAAAGGGCAACTGCCTTTTTCGATCAGTGCTTCCCAGAGTGCTTTCATGACAGGAACTTGGGCTTTATGTTGCAGGCACCATGATGAGCAGATCTTGAATACTCACAAATCCCCGAACACAAAGTCAAGGAGAATAAAGCAGCCTCACAGGCCACATTTGCAGTGAACAAACACAGCCCTGTTGCTGCTGCTGCTGCTGAAATAGAATCAACTGACAGAGGCCATCACAGAAATTGCCTCTCAAGTGTCAAATCAAATGAAAAAATCCACAAGGAGGAAGAAGAGCCAGAACTTCTTGACTCCCTTCCTTATTTCTTCCGTGCAGCAGCCTCAAATGGAGATGCCCAGAGGTATTCCCAGCTGCTGCTGATCCCAGCTGGAGCCCAGCCTGCTGCCCAGTCCCAGCGGGAAGCCGAGCCCAGCCCGGGCAGCTCCCGCAGTGTCGGGAGCTCAGCGCACGCGGGGCCAGGCCCAGAGCCCCGGGCACGGCCGCCCATTGCGGGGCAGCGGCGCAGACGGAATGTCCTGCGGCCCAAACCTCCTGCTCCTGCCACACAGCGCCAGCCTTCTCCCCCTCCTCCTCCTCCTCTCCCAGCACGCCACAAATTCCAGCTCGGAGGAGGCTGCCCCAGGGAGGGCTCAGGCTCCTGCTTCAGCCTCAGGCTCCCTGCAGAGGAACAGGGCATCTTTCAGCCACTTCCACAAGCTCAGGGTTCCCATTTCATGGGGAATCTGGGGTAAAAATGGCCTTGTAAGAAGGAAAATAGCAGAGGGAATGGATTAGAAATTATTAGGAATAATGACTCTTCTTACAGTCAAAGTTCACCGGGTCATTCCCTGCATTTCTCCTTTACAGATTCTTTCACTCATATCCTGAGAGGTCCAGTTTGTTCTGCTGCTTTCCATGAACTGATTTTTATCAGTGCATGAGATGTAGAAGTAGCGGAACTGAATGAAGAAACAAACTCCATCTGTCAGCCCATTTTCATCTTCTAGATCACTTTCAAGGTGTCCATGGGGATGACGGAATGATTATCACACAGCTCTCCATTTCTGGCTGCAAGCTCTGGAGATTCTCTCTCGGCATTCAGTCAGGCTTGCATTCCCTAACAATTCCTGGGAGCCCGTCATGGTTTCTTAGGGTAGAACAATAACAATGAAAACCTGACCAATGGCACAACAGCCCAGCCCTCAAGGAAAAGAAAGAACAAGTTGTCAACTTCTCAAACCTTAGTCTTTCTTTGCTGAAAGAGTCGTGCTGCACGCACGGTGTGGAAAGCCAAGAGAAGCTGCAGTTGGTGGCACATCTTGTGACAGAAGCTGCACCTCGTTCTCCAGGAAAGGTTCTTGGAAAGAGCAAACAGGACTCAGGAGAAGATGATGGGAAAACTGAAACAGCTTGTAAGAAATGAAATTAAAATGGGGAGAAAAAATCCAAGACATTTTACTCTTTTTATTTTTATGCTCCCCATTTCCATCTTGCACTAATTCTCCATCCCATTAATTCCAAATGGATCTCACCTCAAAGATCCATGACTTGGCAGGTTTTAGACACTGTCAAATACCATGAGCTACACACACTTTGCCTTCCCCTGGTTTTCTTGGAGAGCAATGCTGGAGAGGTAAGTGCAGTTGTGGGTCAGGTACAAATTCTGCATTCAGGGAATGAGTTCCAATAGTGTTTGACCCTCAGCAGGGACAATGCACAGCAGCGACCGAGGGGATTCCTGTGCCGCTGTGCAGGAGTGCAGACTCTGGGTCTGGGCTGAACACGGCAAAGTTCCCGTGTTTGGACAGGCTCAGGGGCTGCCCCCGGGGAGCGTTGGGCTCGGAACGGGGGTGAGCGGGCAACGGACAAACGGCCACGGGGACAAACGGCCCCGGCGCTTCAGTTGCAGCAGCAGCAGCGGCGGCGGCAGCAGCAGCGGCAGCAGCAGCGATAGCAGCGACATTTTAGATTCCCTCTTGCTTGTCCTCTCCCTCTCCTGCAGTCCCGCACCCTCTCCCGGTCTCCCTTACCGGGGGCCCCTCCTCTCCCAGTCTCTCTCTCCCCATGCCCGGCCGGGCCATGCCCCCGGCCGGCCCCCGGCCCCGGGCGGGGCTGCTCCGGCCCCAGCCCCGGGCGTCCCGCCGCGGTCTCGCCTCCGGCCGGCTCTGGTCGTACTGGCGATGGCGCTGCTGGGCGGGCATCAGTTCCTGGGGCTGGGGCGGCATCGCCTCCCTTTGGCTCCGCCTGGCCCGAGCCCGGCCCCGGCCCCGGCCCCGGCCCCGACCACGGCCCCGGCCCCATCACCGGCCCCGACCACGGCCCCGGTTCCTGCCGGGGCCCGCGGAGGACACAGGCGTCGCGGCCGCTCCCGCCGCCTCCGCTGCGGCTTGCCCGGCCCGAGCTCCGCCGCTCGGCAGCGCGGCCGCCGGCCCCGAGCCGCCGCTGTCCCGTTGCAGGGAGCGAACGCCCGGGGATGGCCGGCCCGGGGCCCTTGAGGGGCGCTCGGGGGCCGTTGCCGGCCCCGGGCCGAGCGCTGCCAGCCGCGTCCCGCCGGCAGGGAAGGCGCAGCAGGGCCTGAAGCAGCAGTACCGGGTGGGCTCGCTGCTGGGGCGCGGCGGCTTCGGCAGCGTCTTCGCGGCCACGCGTCTCTCGGATGGCGCCCCGGTGAGCGGCGGGGCCGGCGGCGGGCGCAGGAGAAGGGGGGAACGAGGAGGAGGAAGAGGGCAGAGGATGGGGCTGGGCAGCGCGGACGGCGAGCTGACCCTGCTGCTTCCCTTGGCTTGCAGGTGGCCATCAAAAGGGTGCCACGGAACTGCGTCCGGCATTGGGACGAGCTGGTGAGTGAGCGGGGCCAGCGGGAGAAGCCGGGCCGTGCCGGGCGGGGATGAGGCGAGGCCCGGCAGGGTGGGAGCCGCCAGGACGCCTCGAGGGAGAGCGGGCGTGGGGCCAGCGCAGGGCGCAGAGCCAGCGCAGGGCGCAGAGCATCCCGGGCTGGCTGAGGCTTGCTGAGCCCCGGCACGGCATCAGCCCCACTGATGGCATCGTGCTCCTCCCGCAGCCCGACGGCACCAGCGCACCCCTGGAGATCGTGCTGCTGGCCAAGGTGTCCACTGGCTTCCCTGGTGTGGTCCAGCTGCTGGAATGGCGTGAGCTCCCCAACGACATCCTGATAGTGATGGAGCGGCCGGAGCGCTCTCAGGACCTGAAGCATTTCATTCGGGCACGGGGGTTCCTGCCCGAGGAGGTGGCGCGGGAGCTGTTCCACCAGGTGCTGGAGGCCGTGCGGCACTGCACCAGCTGCGGGGTCCTGCACAGAGACATCAAACCAGAGAACATCCTGGTTGACCTGGCCACAGGCCAGGCCAAATTGATTGACTTTGGCTGCGGCACCTACCTGCAAGACACAGCCTACATTCACTTTGCAGGTGAGCCCATGCAGGGGTGTGCTCCTGGTCCCAGCATCACATGGCAAAACATCTCATAGCCCAAGCTGGTTGTGGCAGCGGGGATTCTCCCTTTTGCTGCCCTTCATAGCTCTGAGTCTTCGGCTGAGTTGCTTTTGAGCATGGCTGAGTGGGGAGCCAGCTTCCAGCCCTGCTGGCAGCCTTTGCCCACCACTCTGCCCAGGACTGGGCCTGGGCTGGGGCAGCCGGCCCAACAAAAACACCCGTGGGTGGGGGTAGCAGAGAGGGTTTCTCAGAACCTGTGCCCCAGCCAGTTCTGTGTGCAGGTGAGAAAGGGCTTTTGACTGCTCAACTCACCTGGTTTGTCTTGGGTTCATAATGTTTCTTGGGGCAATGCAGGCAGGGAGGATGAAGGCATGGTTTTTCCCCAGCACTAAGTGGGTTTTTCCTTGTCATGGTTGGACCTTGCCAGGGCTTCTGCTGCCCTCTTCCAACACCAGTGGATTCCTTTCGAACCTCAAGTCCGTACACAAGTTCCAGGTGCTGGCGAGAGGGCAGCGGTCACCCCGTGTGCCACTGGGGCAGCCCCCACAGGCCCAGGGAGGGTGGGGCCAGGCTCTGGGAGCAGCAGCATCCCCCTGCTGAACTCCATCTGTATTCCATAGGAACACGGTCATACAGCCCCCCAGAATGGACCCACTTTGGCTGGTACTATGGCAAGCCAGCTACCATCTGGTCTCTGGGCATCCTGCTGCACCAGATGGTCTGCGGGGAGCACCCCTTCAGGACTGGAAAGAAGATCAGCTGGGACCATCAGCTCTCGCTGCCACAAAGGCTCTCTCAAGGTGGATCCTCATCTCTGGGCATGGGGGGAATACCAGTGCTGGGAGACAGCAGCAGGCTCGTGAGCATCCCGCTCTGGCAGCTGCTGAGGAGGTGGCACATGTCCTGCTCTCCTGCTCTCCTCCAAAAGAGGGAATGGATGGGAAAGTTTAGGCCCAGCTCTGAGCACATCCAGCATGGCCTGGGCACGGGAACAGTGGGGCAAAGCCAACAGGAGCCTTCTCCAAGTGACCAGCGGTTTCTGGTTTCCCTGCCCAGAGTGCCAAGATCTGATCAGGCGGTGTTTATCCATGCTGGATGTGGAAAGGCCCTCCTTAGAAGAGCTGCTCTGTGACCCTTGGATGCAGGATATTCATCTGCCCTAGAAGAAGGGAGAGAGCCACAGGCACACTGTGAAGCAGGGCCCTGGTAAGTTCCAGCTCCACACATGCCTTGGCCATGAGTAGCAAAGCAACCCAGACTTTTTTGTCCTTTTTTGTCCTGCCTGTGTCACTGCCCAGGGCTCATCAGATGGGAACACACAGCCCTTGTGCTGGAGCTGAGCTGTTCTGCCCAGCACTGGTGGCACAACAACTTGATTTGGTTGTCCTGGTTCCCTGACAGCTGGGGCCCTGGGCAGAACCCTGAGAGCCTGGTCTCACCCCAGGGAAGGAGAAGGAGCCCCTGGAGAAGCTGTACCAGGTGGGGCAGCTGCTGCTGGAGACAGCGAGGACGACATCAGGGATGGCAACCTCTTCCTGGACCTGGCCACTGGCCATCTGAAGATGATGGACTTCAATTCTGGCACCTTCTCCAAAGCCAGGCTCCACAGCGAAATTGCAGATGAGTCCACACGGAGGGGGATGCTCCCACATTTGGGCATTGCACAGCCTGGCCAGTAACCAAAGGTTTCCCCTTTGCTGGGGCAGATGCAGCTGATCCTTCAGTCGGCTGCCCAGCTGCTTTTGGCAGGGCTGGGGGGATGGGCTGGGCTGGGTATGAAATGGGAGTGGGCTCCTGGCCCTGCCAACAGCCCCCAGCACCCACCGTGCCCCGGGCTGGGGCTGGGGCAGCCAGCCCAACACAAACAAACCCCATGGCAGGAGCAGAGGTGGGACTCCAGAACCTGTGCAGGGGCTGCTTTGCTGTACAGGCAAGGAAGGGCTTGGGCTGCTCCACTGCCCTTGTTTGCTTTGGGATCACTGTTATTGTGGGGGGCAGTGCAGGGGGGGGAGGGAGAAAGCCTGGGCTTCCCTCACCTGTGGGTGGGTTTTTCCCTGGCATGCAGGGGTTGGACTTTTCTCAAGCCCCTGGCAGAGATAAGATTTTTTACCTTGTTTTCTCTTTTTGTCTGTAATCTATTTTCAATAATTTGTTGTTTGTTTTTCTAGAGGAAGCGTTCCATGTGGGCTCCATTCTGGATCAGGAAGTGCTTGGGAGCAGCTGTGGCGATGATGGGCCGTGTCCTTGGAGAAGGCTGAGGACATCATTTGGGACCAGCTTTTCTTCCAGCAGGGGATGGCGTGAGGTGGGTCCCTGTCTGCTTGGCATGGTGGCATCAGAGCTTCTGGGAGATGGCAGCGAGCACAGGAGCATCCTGCTCTGGGCGGCTGCTGAGGAGGTGGATGTGCCCTGGCTGGCTGCAGGCTGGGCACATGTCCTGCCCTCCTGCTCTGCTGCCAAAGGCAGCAGTGATGGGCAGCTCTGGGCACCGCTCTGAGCACGGCCAGCATGGCCTGGGCACCGCGGGCGGCTGGGACAAGGGCACAGGAGCCTTCAGCTGACGGGCGGTTTCTGCTTTGTCTCCTTGCAGCCGGGCTCTGCGGATGCTGAGGCTGCTCTGGGCTCTGCCAGGGCTCTGCTGGAGCTCAGCACCGGCCTGAATCTGCCAAAGAAGGAATGGTGTGACCTGCAGCACAGACTCACTTGAGCATTTTGGCAACACAGCTCAAGTTGGCAGTGTGTTCACCTCCAAGTGAAAACATGACACCCCTCAAAAACTAAACTTGTTCAATAACTTTTGAAATGGGATGACCCCAAATGACATTTCTCAGCTTGCTCAAGCTGTAGCTCAGCCCTTCTATGAACAGTTCACTCCCCCAGTAAAAGTTCTCTTTTACTTTCCAACTGCTCCCTCTTTTCCCGCAGTGAGTTCCCAGCCCATTGCAGTCTCCATCACACTGTTGCCTTCCTTGATGTCCCTCACAACAGGGAAGAGGGAGCCCCAGGCTTAGGGGATTCTTCCTGTCACTGGCTGAGAAGCAGCAATGTCTCACATGTTAATGGGATTTTAGTGTAATTCAGAGTCACTCTCCTGCCCTCAGGTCTGTTCACTGCTGAGTTCCCACTTCCCTTTTTCCTCGTCCTTGCAGCAGGATGAGCTCTCTGAATCCCCTTGAGCCTCCCCACTCTTCCCAGCCCACGCACACCCCTCAGTGATGCCAGAGCTGAAGCTTCTCTGTCTCCTCTGGCACACCAGTCCAGTGCCCTGTGCAGGGAGCCCCAACCCCAGAGCACAGCACACAACAGTGCAGTTTGGGCTGGAGCAGCTGCCCTGCAGCAATGGCTTGGCTCTTTGTGGCAAGGGAATGCTCCCTGTTTCCAGCTGTCCCAGCAGGATGGCCCCAGGGCAGAGGCCAGCCGGGCTCCCACTGCAGCCCCTGGAGCTTGGGGCAGACAGTGCTCCCAGAGCTGAGGTTCCTGGGGAGCACCCGGAGCTGTGCCTTGCACTCTGTTGCCGTGTGTCACAGTGCAGGCTGGCTAGTGCTCTGTGACTGCACCAGCCCCTGGTTTGACTGACAGGGGCCTCGCCCTGTCACATCTCCCCCAAGGCTGCAGCATTTCACTGGCCAGAATGTGACAAAGCATAGAGATCAGAGCAATGAAATTATCCAGACAGGGCTTTTCAAAGGCCCTTTGGAAGGAAGGGCTTGAGAATAAATGCTCTCTGTTTGCCACATGAACATCGAGGTGAGTGGTCTCTGTCTCCAACTCACTCCCCTTCCAGCCAACGTTACAGCCTCCCACTCCCTCACACATCCCCCTCATGCCTTCCCACTGCCGTGTCCTGTCAGGGCTCCCTCAGCCCCTCGTCCCTTCATGGCCCCGTCCCCTCAGGGTCTCCCCCAGCCAGGCCAACCTGCCCGGCAGCAGCGCCGCAGCCCCACAGCAGCTCCAGAGCAGCCCCATCCCGAGGCACCTTGGAGCCCTCAGCAATCCAGCCAGCATCACACGGGTAGGAGGACACGGATGGCGTTTCCTGCCTGGCACAGGGCTTGTGGCCATCTCCAGGCACCGCTCTCACAGGGATCCCCACAGCTCTGGCCCCTGACCACCTGCTTGTTGGCAGCACAAAGGTTTCAGCAGAACCACCAAAGGCCAAGGGGCTTCTGGCCATTTTCTCTGCTACACTGCATGCCTGGACAGCTTGCCGAACCCAAGCACCCTTTTTCCCGTCTTCCCCTATGCCCTGCAGACCCTGGGAAGCCAAAGAAGCTCCTGGGAGTCTGTGTATTATAACATATTCTATATACTAAAGAAAAAACAAAAAGAAGAAAAGAACAGTCTCAAAGAAATAGAAAATTCCCACTGTTTCAAGTGGCCCCAGCAGACAGAGCCTCTGTGCTCAGCTCTCTGCAGAGCTCCAGCAGTGGAGCCAGCCGAGCCCTGACAGACGAGGCCGTGTCCTCCATGCCCTGAGGAGCTGATCCTGCAGCCTCTGCAAGACAGAAGATCGTTCACTCTGTAGTGACTGGAGAACATACAATGTTTGAAGTGCCACATCTGACACAGCACTGCTGATGTCCTCTGTCAGTTGTTCAAGGGCTGAAAGAGAGGAACAGAGCCATAGTCAAATCCCAGATCTGAGGGGATCTGAGGAGAGCCCCCTGCCAGGGCCATCCCAGCCGGCTCTAGCCATGGCCAGGAGGGAGCAGGGACCAACGGGACCAGCACGAAGCTGCTGGCCACGAATCCCCAACATGGACCTGAAATCTCTGTGTGCTCTGCCCACGCCGCCCCTCGGCCGCACAGGGAGCAGAGCCCTCCGCAGCCGGGGAAGGGCTTGCAGCTCCCCCCGCCAGCCCCCGCTGCCAGCCCGCTGCCCTCACTCACTGTAGCAGATGAACCGGAGCTCTTCCTTCTTCCACCTCACGTGCTGCCCGGCCATCCCTGGGAACACAGAGTCTGTCACGGCGCCAGCGGCACAGCTCCCTGCCAGCGGCGCTGCCGGCGCTGTGGCCACACGCCCCGCTGGCTCGGCAGGGCTCAGCCCGGCCCTTGCCGCACGCTGCCGGCCCAGGGCACGGCTGCCAGAGGGCGGCAGCAGCGCCGAGGCCGGGCGGGGCTCCATGGCGCCGGGCCCGGCTGGCGCTGCCGGGGCAGCAGGCGGGGCTGGGGCCGAGCTGCGGCGGGCCAGGGAGGGAGCCCGGGCTCGTGGCTCACCCATGAACCTGATGGCCACCACTTGCACGGACTCCTGTGGGTTCTGCAGGTAGGGCAGGGCCCGGCGCAGGTGCTCGGCCGCTCTGCTGCTGTCGTCTGCCAGCTGGAGAGAGCGGCAGGAGGGAAGGGTCGGCGCGGGCTCAGCCCCTCGGGCGGGCGCTGCCCTTTGCCCAGCCCCGGCCTCCCCTGCCCGCCCAGCCCTGAGGCGCGGCCAGCAGCCGCTGGCGCCGGGCTCTGGAGGGGGCAGAGGGCCGGCTGCTGCCCGAGGAGCCGCGGTGCCGAGCTGCCCCACAGCCCGTCAGGGCCGGGACTGCATCGGCCCCCAGCTCGGGCCCACCGGAGCCTGGAGAAGAGCCCGCGCAGCCTCTGGGTGTAGCAGCAGGCAGGGGCACAGCTGCCAGCCCCGCACTCTGAGCACGGCGCTCTGGGGGCTTCTCCAGGCTGAGGCTGGAGCTTCCAGGCTGTCCTTACCAGGCACTCGATGAACTTGCACAGCTTCTGGTTCTTCACCAGTCTTTCAAGATCCCTCCTATTCAGGAACTTGGCCACACAAAACAGCAGTTCCCGAGAAGCCTGGAGAGCAGCAGAGATGCGGAGATGGTCCCACAGCCCAGGACGCAGGACCCGCGTCCCTGTGCCAAGGCCTGGAGGAGGCTGCAGCCCGGCAGGCACCAGGGCAGGAGGCAGCCGAGCCCCCTGCCAGGGGGACAGCAGCAGCCCTCGAGTCCTCACCTGTGCCACAAGCTGATTGTCATCATGGCAGTGGAAGAAGAGTGGCAGCAGGCTCTGGCACAAGGGTGTCTTCAGGGCCTTTTTATTCTTTTCCAGTGGAAGAGTCACCAATGTTCGGAAGAGCAGTATGGAGAGCAGCTGCCCCTGGCTATTGTTCTGTATGAAAGGAAGAAAAATAAAACTCAGCATTGGGTGCATGGGGCTCATCTTGGCACAGGCCTGCCAATCCACAGGGCACAAAGTGTCCAGGCAGCAGCCAGTGGCCGTGGCTGGGGGCAGCGAGCCTTATGTGGTCAAAGAGTGGCAGGAGCGCCTCAAGCAGCTGCAGTGTGATGGGGCTGGGCATCAGCATGTCATTGTCCAAGATGATAAAGCTGAGAAGTATGACTGTCATGCTAACTATCTCTCCATCTGTGTCCCACAGGAGCTTCACAAGACTTTCAGTCAGGCTCCACATTTTTTTGGTGTGTGGGGAACACAGTTTGTGAAACGCCATCCTGCTGCTGCAGGGCCTGGAGGCCAGAGGTCTGTCCAGAAGCACTTGGGCAGCTGAACAGGGAGGCAGGAGAGCTGGGAGCAGCTGCCCCGGCACCCAAAGCCCAGCCAAACCCAAGTGACTGCATTCCCCAGCTCAGCCTCAGCTGCTGCCCCCTTCTCACCATGGAGGGCTCCTCAATGAGCTCGAGAAGGGCCCTGAGCACCAGGGGACGCCTGTCCCTGCACTCGCTCTGCAGCTGTCTTGACAAGATTTTCAGGATTCTGTTAGCACCACGTTCACTCAAGTCCAGGAACTCGAGGACCTGAAAGGCACAGGGCAGTGACAGGAGACCCGGCTGGCAGGAGCCCAGAACCGCACAGGACTGGGCCCAGGCAGCAGCACAGGGCACGGGCACCGTCCCAGGGAGCTGCGGCTCCAAGAGGGCAGAGAGCTGGGAGGCAGCTGAGCGAGGCAGCGCTGGCCATCAGGCTCACCTCCACAAGGAAGGCCAGGGCGGGCAGCTCCCAGCGTGGCTGCTGTGTGCTGAGCAGCCAGAGCAGGTAGCGAGCGATGTGGGAACACAAGGGGATGGAGACACCGCACATCTCCCTGGCAGGAGAAGAAGGAACCAAGACTGTGGTCCAGGGGGACAAACGTTGGCCAGGACTAACTCACAGAGGTCTGGTCTTTCCCCAGCATCCTGCAAGGGGCCCTGGCCTATTTGGGAGGCAACTCCTTGTGGGCACCCTCCTCTCCCAGCCTTTTCCAGTCTGCTTGGCCATCCCTTGGTGACAAGGCCCTCTGGCCCATGACCACAGGGACTGTGAGAAGCACCCTGGGCACAGAGCACAAATGTCAGAGGCAGTGGGAAGAAGGGGGTCTCACCTGGCCAGCAGACCCACGGCACAGTGGTGGGTGTCAGCACACAGCAGCATGTCCCAGCCACAACTGCGTTCCATTGCCACCACCAGATCCTCCTGCTGCATTTGGCAGAGCAGGGACTTCAAGGTCTGCACTGCAAACCTGCGTGCAGAGCAATGCCCAGGTCACGCTGGGAGCACTGGCTCCTGTCTAGGGACATGACAGGGATAGGAGGAGTGGGATGGAGCCCCTGTTGGGTCTGGTGGCAAGGCCATGCTCTTCCTGGCATCCCTTCCAGAAGGTATCGACCTCTTCTGGCATATCCAGAGTGCTGAAGAACACTTGGAAGAGCAGATGCACAGATACGTGGGAGGAAATACACCGTCACCATATGTGGGACACAGGGCACCTGGAGGATCTTCCACATCACCACAGTTGCCTGCAAAGGACAAAGCCCCCCAAGACAGTGCTCAGTGCTGAGGTGTCCATGTGGCAGGGCCTAAGCACAGGAGGGAGAGGCCCAGGGAGACACAGGGGGAGCACCGGGCCTGGTGCCCCTGAAGCTGCCCCGAGGCCAGGTTTCAGCCCATCACCTGAGGGAAGGAGATGCAGTGGGGGAAGGAGGATGGAAAGCTGCTGGAGAGGCGGCCTTGGAGCCAGAAAAGGCCAGTTTCAGAAACTCACAGCCAGAACAAAGACATCCGTTTTGTCCCCATCAGACGTGCAGGTGCTGTGCTCTGGCCAGCTCCCCAGCACATCCAGGAGTATCAGCAGCGCTGGCTCCGCAGTCCTGGGTGAGGACATGATGCTCATCCACATGGTCAAAGCAGCTCTGTGGGGTTAGAGCTCTGTCTCAGGGGGGTCTCAGACACAGCACCGTGGCCTGGGCAGCAGTGGGGATCTGAGCTGGCTGCCAGCTCTGCCTCTGCCCACTGGCCCTGGCCAGCAGCACTTAGGCAGCCCAGCCCTGTGGAGACAGGCTCCTGAGGGGCAGCGAGGGAGCATGGCAGCAGGCTGGGGGCTGAATGCAAGGGCTGTCAAAGAGAGCAGCAAGAGGGCCCTGTAACTCTCTGTTGGTCAGACACCTGGACCAGGCTGTACAGGCTGATGGGCTGGGGAGCCCTGAGCCCTCTGGGCAGGTGGGCCCACCCAAGCAGACCTGCCACACCCCTGAGCCCTGGCAGTGCTGGTGCCCATCTCCTGCGCTAGAGACCTGTGCTCCCAGGGGCTTCTGTGCCAGAGGGAGCCAAAGCCCACGTGCATTAGGGGCTGTGCTCCTTCCTGCAGGGGCTGTTGGCAGGAGCACCTGGAGCAACTGCTGGCAGCACTTGGTCTCAGTCAGAAGCTCTCACTCCATGCTGAAATTATTTTCTCATTGAAATAATTTCCTTTAGCACAAAAACACCTTAGCAGTGAAGGCACAGAAGAATCTGGCGTTTAAGAATCCTCACTTCAGGAAAGCTTTACTTCCCATTGCTCAACTCAAGTAGTTTCAAAAAGTTGCAAACTTCCCAAATTCATTGGGATGGCCTGAGAAAGTGAAGAGTTGGAATTTTGCTTCCCATCTCAAAGCAGCAACACATTTGCCCTAACATCATCCACTGAGATTCACTTTACAGAATGTAACACTACACAGAGGCAAGAAAAAGGCAATTCTTTGGTTTGCAAACGGTTTTCTATGAAAGGATGATAATATCCTAATTCTCTTAAAGATTAAAAGCTCTCAAGGAATGAAAGTCCACTCAGAGTTACAAAAGTAGCCCAAACAAACAAGTAGATGGCAAAATGGCTAATCCTCCCCCTGGTACAGATATCCAAGTGGCCAGTAAAGTACAGCTCTCCCCTCTTGTTCCCTGCAGGAGAATCAGGATCTTGAACAGGAAGAGTCACAGATATTCTTTCTGCCCTCTGTAACCAAAACTGTGCCAAACCACAGATGCTGCCTTCAAAGTGACTCAAATTCCAGCCTAGACCTCTCACCTTCCAGACAACTCCTTCCCCAACACCCCATCAACACCAACCCCCCCTCCCAAACTCCTGCCCAGAAGCCCTCAACACCCCACCAGGACCCCCAGCTGTCCCTGTCCCTCTGCAGAGCTTTCCCACCCTCCAGCAGATGCCCTGGTTCCCTGCACGTGCTGTAGGATGGCACTCAGGAGGATCTGCTCCAAGGCCTTCCCTGGTGGCAAGCTCAGGCTGCCAGGCCTAGGGCTCCTGGATCACCCTTCCCACCTCACTGGGAACTCCCTGGGAAGCACTTTCCCTGAGAAGCAAGCCCCTTTCCTCCAAAGGCATTTCCCCAAATGTGGAGCTTTCCTGGGGAACACCAACACACTCTTGAGAAAAGCTGGCAAGGCTGAATGACTCCAGGTCCTTTCAGGACAGGCACTCTAGCTCTAGCTTGTATTCCCCCAAGTGTGTGTCCAGGTGGAGGTTCAGAGGTCCAGCCCCAGGCCCTCTACAAACACAAGCTGCCTGCTCCCTCTTCACCTGCCTCAGCTTCTGCCTGTGGTCACAGCAGCAAAACCAGGCTGTTCCCAGCCAGAGCCCAGAGCCCTGTCCCCACAGGACGCTCTTGCCAGCACCTTCCAGGACTCTCTGCTGTGCACGCAGCGCTTTTCATGCCCGCTCCCAACAGGCTTTGGAACGCAGAGCACAACCTGGCTGGCTCTGCCACCAGCACACCCCAAACACAGGTGGAGGAAGAAGCAGCAGGGGTCGTTTTGCGGCCATGCCCAAGAGAAACTGGAAGGCTGCTCTCCCTGTCTGTGTACTGCCACTGGGTCTCTTCTAGCCAGATAGCGAGACGGGTCCAGGGTTCCTTCAGGCGAGCAGTCTCAGGCCGGGCAGCTCAGCCTTCAGCAGGCCGAGTGTCCGAGGCCTAAGTGCCCCAAGCCTGACATCTTTGCAAGCTCAGTGATTATCAGCTCTTAGTGATTTTCAGCTCTTTTATAATTTCAGCTCTTTGCTTGCTAAGGTGCTGGCCTCAGTGGCATCCACAGAGCAGATGGAGAGAGAGGAGAACGCATCCTCGGAGATTCCACGATGGTTAATTTGCAGGGGGTTCGCGAAGGGTTCCGACGAGCAGCTCTTCTACCAGAATGGGCCAGGATGGCTACTTATATAGGGTTAGGAGGGATTGAAAACTGACCAATTGTAAGGGTTAGGGAAACTAGCCTATAGGGTCACAGAGCGATAAGCTAGGCCAGAGGACCTAAGTGAGGACTCCAGGCTTAGCTATTCTGACTCAGCAATTGCTTATCTCAGGCTTACATCCTCCACAGGGCCCTAGCCATCTCAGTGTCCGCTACACCTGTGGTCTCACTTGGTTGGCTTTCTGACTGGGTCTGAGCCTGGGGCTGCCATTCCTCACTTGTGGGGACCAGAACCACACCCGGGATCCCAGCACTGCCTGACAGCGCTCCAGGCACTGGCACAGTGGTGTGTCTGAGTCTCAGGCACTGTGCAGCTGCTTCATTTGCTCTTAGGCACACCCAAAGCTCTCTGTTAAGCCCAGATGGTCTTTGGTTCTGCCCTCTTCCTGATCCTGTGCAGAGATGGAGCACTGCTGTGCTTTCAGGAAGCTGTTCTTGAAACCCTCCAGCATTCCAAGCTCTTTGCCCTCTGTGGATGCTTGCCATGGAATCCCTCACCGCTGGGTTCAGAGCATCCTCAGGTTGGCTCTTCCAAAGTCCAGGGGCTCCAGGGTGCACAGCAAGATCTGTAACTCTGCAGTGTTGTGGAACTGGACCTCCAGCACAGGGACCTTTCCAGCCTGATCTGCCCTTGTTCCTCTGTGTCTGTGCACAAAACACAGCATGGAAGAGAATGGCAGGAAGGGCCTGTGTGTCCCAGGGCTCCAGATTTGCATTGCTCCAGCTCCACAGAGATGCAGGTAAAGCAAAGCAGCCAAACTGTTCATTAATGGAAGGTGAAGCAAAGGGATGAGCTGGGAGGGAAGAAAGGGAATGGGCAGGGTCTGAGGGCTGGAGGGAGGGAGCAGTCAACAGGGAGGGAGAAGGCAGGAGCTATGGGAGCTTCCCACAGTCTCAGCTGTGCCAATGATCAGCTATGCCCTGGAGCTCCAGCTGGTCTCCTCTGGTCTCCAGGTGGTCTCACCTTCCAAGGGATCTGGAGGTCTTCAAGAGATACTGGTTCTTCTGAGCCAGCAGATGAAAGTAGTTCTGCAGCTCTTCCCTCAAACATCATCTGTATCAATGTGCTTATGTGAGAGGGGCTGTTGTCTTCACTCAGGCCTTGAAGGGCTGGAAGAGAGAGGAGCAGAGCCACAGTCAGAACCTGGATGTGCAGGAATCCAAGGAGACCTTCCTGCCAGGGCCATCCCACCCAGCTCTTGCCATGGCCACAAGAGAGGAGTGGCCAAAGGGATCAGCTGCAAGGTGCTGGCCATGAATCCCCTCACCTATATCCCTGAAATCTCTGTGTGCTCTGCCTACGCCACCCCTCGTCCCCACAAGGAGTGAAGCCCACCGCAGCCGGGGCAGGGATTGCAGCTCCCTGGCCAACCCCCGCTGACAGCCCGCTGCCCTCACTCACCCTCAGGGAGGGCCTGGAGCTCTTCCTTCTGCCCCATCAGGAGCACCCTGGCAATCTCTGAGAACACAGGCTAACCATAAATAGGGCTGCTGTGGCTATTATCCAGTTTGCTTTATGGCTTAATGAGGTGAGGAATTCATGGATCTTTAACTTCCTTTGGAAGGCAGGCACATGGATTCAGAGCTATCACACAATGTGTGGGTTTGGGGTTTTTTTAATAATGGTACTTGCTGAGGAAATGACACTGGGGGAAATTTACTCCCAACCCTTCACACAGCTCTTTGAGTTTGCCCCACCAGTTTTCAAAGGGTCCAGATCAACTCAAAATGCTAATAATATACAGTTGCTGGTGTTGCTGGTAAGCCTGTTCTATTTAGCATTCAGAGATAAGGGAAGTTTAACATGGATAACCACACTGACACCTACCCCAGAGACAAGGGATGCTGCTGCCCCCGAGATTGACCCTGCCCCACAGCCCACCTCAGAAACGAACCACCCAGACTGGGTGGGGGTTCTGGTGAAAGAGATGGGCCAGATGCTGAAGGAGTACATTTCCCCATGTGTTGAGAAACCCTCCCCCTGCCTCAAAGAGAGAGAGTCGGATGGTGCAGCAGTGGAGCCCACAGATGTTACAACCGTCCAGGTTCCAGCTGAACTGCAAAGGCAGTCACAGCCAGGAGCATTCGCCCCTGTGGAAACAAGGAGACCTAAGAAGAAATCAGAGCACCCAGACAAGGACATGAAAGGAGGGCCCTCATAACCCAAAGGAGAACCAATGGTTGACTTCATCACTGAGTCCCTGATGTACGAAAGTCCCTGTGGGTGAACTGCACAAAGACATTGTATGATGGGGACGTGAGGCTTATACAACCTGGTTAATCCGGGTCTGGGACCTTATGGGTACAGGAGTGCAACTGGATGGTGGTGAGGCAAGGAATTTGGAACTATTGACCCAGGTCTCAGGTGTGAATCAGGTATTTGTAAGAGAGTCATGGTCCCTTTCCCTCTGAGAGCAGCTTTTAATGACTGTCAGAGAGGGGTTTGTCCACAGGGAGGGAATGCAGGAGCACCACCATAGAATGTGCTGGAAGACCCTGGAGGAAGGGATCCAACAGCTGATAAAAGTGGCAGTATTGGAGGTACTCTTTGGGAGGGATGGACAACATGATAATGACCCCAACAAGGTCAGGTGCACTGGGCAAATGCTGTGGAGTCTGGCAAATCTGGGGCCATCCCAATACACCACCTTCACTGCAATGATTAATGCTGATAACAACCAAGAGACAGTGGGTTCTGTCACCAACAAGCTTAGAAATTGTGAGAGTATGATCAAAGGCCCAATGCAGCCTCAAGTCTCTGCTGTGATCAAGGACCTGATCAAAGAGGAGATGAGGGAGATGAAGGAGGAGGAGAGGAAGATCAGTGCAGCACCTGTGCCAGTCACAGGCCCCAAAGTCAGAGCCCAACGTCCCCCAGCTAGAGAGAGAGGTTACACCCCAAGGGCTGACCTGTGGTTCTTCTTTCATGACCATGGGGAAGACATGGGAAGGTGGCATGGGAAATCCACTTCTGTCCTGGCAGCACAGGTGCATCAACTCAAGGAGGGAAACACTAACCAAGGGAGTTCCACTAAATTGAAGGCAGCCTCAACCTCCCATGACCAAGCTGCTGGGTATGATCTGTCAGATCCCCTTGAAGGAACCTCTACTGTGTATGCCCAGAAAAGAAATAATAAACAGGGCTAGGAGGGCACTGCCTCTAGCCAGGAAGAGGCATGGGAAAACCGGATTTTCTGGACGGTGTGGATCTGATGGCCTGGCACATCAGAGCCACAAAAATCCGATGTTTTAGTTGATACTGGTGTGCAGCGTACCCTAATGCCATTGGGACATGTGGGGGCGGAACCTGTTTCCATTGCTGGGGTGATGGAGGGATGGCAGCAATTGACCCTGTTCGGAGCCCAGGTGAGCCTGACTGGGAAGGAGCAGCAGAAACATCCTCCTGTGACTGGCCCAGAGGCCCCATGTATTCTGGGCATAGACTTCCTCTGGAACAGCCTTACAAAGACCCAAAAGGACTCAGGTGGGCTTTTGGCATAGCTGCTGCAGAGGCTGAGAACATGAAGCCATTGAACACCTTGCCTGGACTATCAGAAAACCCATCTGCAGTAGGACTCCTGAAGGTGAAAGAGCAACAAGTGCCGATTACCAGCATCTGCTGTGCCAGACATGCTGGAACTCCAGTACGAGCTGGAGTCCAAGGCAGCAAATTGCTTTGTCACTATTGACATTGCCAATGCATTTTTCTTCATTCCTCTGGCAGCACAATGCAGGCCTCAGTTTGCTTTCACCTGGAGGGCCGTGCCATACACCTGGAACTGACTGCCCCAGGGGTGGAAGCACAGCCCCACCATCTGCCATGGACTGATCCAGGCTGCACTGGAAAAGGGTGAAGCTCCAGAACATCTGCAGTACATCGATGATATCATTGTGTGGGGGAACATGACAATGGAAGTATTTGAGAAAGGAGAGAAATTCATCCAGAGTCTGCTGGAAGCTGGCTTCAGCATGCAGAAGAGCAAAGTCAAAGGACTTGCCCGAGAGATCCACTTCCTGGGAGAAAAGTGGCAAGATGGATGGCGTCAGATTCCCACTGAGGTCATCAGTAAGATCACAGGTGTCTCTAATGTTTTGTGGAAGAGATCAAAAAAGCTCCACAATTTGTGAAAGTTGTAAAGTTGGTATGTTTATTGCAGCGCTGGACGCATGCGGGGATTACTCCCCTCAAAAGGCAAGTGTACCTCTGTGAACTTCAGGTCTCTTTTTATGGCTCTCTCAAATACATATGCATATAATTTCACAACAGGTTCATACATCTTCATTCTACTGATTTCATGTGACACTTGCTACTAATTCTTCAGAAGGAACTCTTGGGTCAGGTTGCCCTGCTCTGTCTGCTCTCCTCCTCCCCCCTTTATCTCTTATCCTTCAGCTGAAGCAGTCTCTCTAAGCACAGGCCCTTCAAGAGAACAGGCAGTGAGACTAAACAGCAAGCTACAGACTTAATTCAAAGATGAACATTTCACCTAAATCAAAATGTATTTCTACCCTGGAAAATTTCTACTCTGTCTCATTTCCCCCCTTTCCTGGAAAAATAAGTAAATTCTTTTACTTAATGCAAACTCTTAGGACAATAAGTGACTCTCAATGCTTTACCTCATACATTTGATAGGAAGATTAACAGAGCTATACGCTGTAGTATTCTCTAATTTCAAATTAATAATAAAGGATAACTTTAAACTTACTTTAACTAATACAACATCATTTTTATCAATTTTTACAGCAGTGCAAGCAGTTTTTAGACACTCACAACTTTTACCAGTATATACGAGCACAGTTTTTTGATCAGTGACTGGATGAATTTTGAAGTGGCAAATACTCTGTTCAGTGTCCAGACACACATCTTGGGCATTAATAGTACTGCTTTCACAAATGAATCTCAGCTGTTCTCTAGTAATGCAGGATTCTAAGTTTACTGTTTGCTACTTTTCATTCATTTTTCGTGTTTACAGTCTATGTTCTGAAGGGTAGAGCACTGTTTTTTCATTATTTAATCTTAGTGCAATGATGGGATGGATAACATAAACAGTGCTATTACGTATGGTAAGTACAAAGGCAGTGGCTACATTAGAAACAGGATTATAGGTGAAATTTACTATAGTTTACCAGGACTGAAGCTTTTTTCAAAATCAATTGTGTTATACATATATAGAGTTAATTCATGCTATTTGTATATATATATGTGTGTGTGTAAGATATTGTAAGAATCCAACTCATGTACTTGACCACCCTGGCTGAGAGCAGAGTCCTATTTCTAACCCTAAAGATAATATCAAGTCCGTTAGCTTAAGAATGAAGCCTTCCCAGACCATGAATGTCGACTTCCCAGAAATGCTTTGAATACTGGCACCACTCGATTACATGTGAAAGATGGCCATAGGGACACCGGGACTGGCTTTTGCATCGCATCCCTATGGACCCAGCAATACATGCGAAAGAAGGCTATTCTGGAAGGGCTCAGACAGTCATTGGAACACCTGGACTGGGTTTGTATCTCTATGATCCAGCTCTACATATGAAGGGACACAAAGGACATTCTGTCATTCCGGCCCCAGGCGGAACATAGGGGATATAAGCTGGCTGTATGAGACAGTTGGGGTGAACCACTGGGGAGATGCTGGCACTCTGTCAGTTGGATCCAGGTTCACCCAGCACCAAATTCCGGAGTTGATGCTGTCTTGGCTGTGGTGAATTTTTTAATTATATTTTGTTATTGATCTAATAAATCTTTGTTAATTTTTTTTTAATTTGGCTGCAGATTCGATCATTTATAACAAATTGCATTATCTTAGACAACTTTCTGAATTTCAGCTGGAAAATGACTTTCCCTCCCTTCTTGTATGATCAGAGCTGCTGTTGCCTGCATCTGCAACTGTGCTTGTATACAACTGAAAGCTAAAGATATATTATCACATTATCTTGAACTGTGCTAAGTACTTCTATTAATAACTTGTGATCTTGGTCCCTGGCCTTTTCTTACTTTGGCAGTGCTTTTGAAATCTGCCACTGGCTAGTTCTTAATGCTAGTAGAGATGACTGTAAATGCTGCTTCAATTTTGTTAGGCTGCTTGCTGCAGTGGCTAGCTTATTCATCAGTATTTCTGAATCAATTCCATTTAGAACTCCTAATCCTGTTCCTAATATCCCAGTTAGATCCTTTCTTATTCTGCTCTTAAGGTCTACCTGTCTTTGTAACTACGCTGTGCAGCTCTCAAAGGATGTTCTTAGGAAAGAGGAGCAGGCTGGTTGGATTTTTGAGATGTTGATTTGCATTAGCAACTCTTTTGAAGTGTCTGCAGTTCTTGTTCTTGCTACTCTTGCTCTTCATATACTTGATCTCTATGAATTACTACAGTGGACAGGTTTAAGTCTTTTATCTCAGAAAGTTCTCTCATGGAGCTAGTATCCTGATTAAAAGCCTGGGACCAAGGCCATTCAGCATCGCTTTGAAAAGAGGTACTCTCTAATTTTAAGATTTCAATTATTATTATATACAAAACAATTCTGTAGGTGAAAGTATGAACAACCCTTGACTGCAATATACTCATTTTGCTTGAGTGAGTTTTAGTCTCAGTTCATTGTCTCCTGGTGTCACTCTCCAAGGGGGCTTCTAGGCCCTTCTTCACTCGAGAGTGATGGGTCCAGGCATTCTGCTCCTTGATCTTGATTGCAGTGAGGGTGGTGAGAAGCACCTGGAATAGTCTTCTTTACTGTGGTTCCAAAGTCTTTTCTGCAAGAGGCTTAAATATACATAATCTCTAGGCTGTATGTTATGCACTGGCCCATCTAACTCCCTGCTCTGAGTTCCAGCCACACGTTTCTCAATTTTTCTGAGCTGTTTGCTTAAAGCCACCATGTAGGTGGCCAGTGTTACCTCTCCAATGTACTGGGCATTCTTTTTGTGTTCCATAAAGCATTTCAAAGGGACTTAGACTTTCTTTAGCTGTAGGTTTAGTTTAAATTTGCAACAGTGCTAGTGGAAGTGCTTGGGGCTAGGGTAGATTAACTTCCTGCCCGAGTCTTACAATCTGCTGCTTAATTAAATGATCCATTTTCTCCACCTGGCTGCTTGATTAGGGGGGGTACAGAATGTGAAGTAGCCAGGTGGCTACTAATCTGTTGCACTGTTTTGGAAATGAAATGTGATCCTCTATCTGAAGATATTGTGGCTGGAACTCCGAAGCATGGTATTATTTCTTGTAATAATACTCTAGTAACTTCTCGAGCTTTGACAGTTCTGGTGGGGAATGCTTCTGGCCACCCTGAAAATGTGTCTGTCAATACCAATAAATACTGATACCCCCCTTTCCTCGGGAGTTCTGAAAAGTCAATTTGCCACTGCTGTCCAGGCCTATGGCCTCTCCTAATCTGACCGAGTTTTGGCTTGGGGGTATTTTTGGGGTTAGTCTGGAGGCAAAGATCACACTGTCAGGTCACTTGAGTAATAGTGGCATATAAATTCCTAGCAACGATTCTTTCAATCAAGTAGGTGTGTAGGGCATCTATTCCTCAGTGTGCTTTCTGGTGCTCTTCCCTTTCTAGTGACCACAAGAAATGGGAAGGGATTACCAGCTTCTTTTCAATGGTAGCCCACCCTTCTTGGTTATACGTCCTTTTTTGATCTTCAATCAATTTTCTATCTCTCTTATTATATTCTGCCTTACTTTCAAGGGAAATTTGTCTATCTGGAATTAGGGCTCACCTCACCTTTTGCTGCTTCCTTTGCCTCTCTATCCGCCAGCTCATTTCCTTCTTCTAATTCTGAGCTCACTTTTTGATGTGCTCTAATATGCATAATTGCTACCTTTTCAGGCAGCTGAATTGCTTCCAGCAGCTGGATGATCTCTTGTGCATGTTTGATGTTCTTTCTCTGTGAGGTCAGCAGTGCTCTCTCTTTCTAGATGGCTCTATGTGCATGCACGACTCTGAATTCATACCTCGAGTCTGTGTAGATGTTTATCTTCTTTCCTTTTGCTATTTCCAAGGCACGGGTCAGAGCAATTATCTCAGCCTTCTGCGCAGAGGTGCCTGTTGGTAAGGGTGCGGATTCTATTACCTCTCTGCAGGTGGTCACTGTGTACTCAGCACATCACTTTCCATTGGCAACGCAGCTGCTCTCGTCAGTGAACCAGGTCTCTGCATTGTCCAGAGGAGTGTCTTTCAAATCTGGGCGTCTGGAGTAGGTAGCTTCAATGGTCTCTAGGCAATTGTGGTGTACTGCTTCACCTTGATTTCTACTGAGAAAGGAAGCTGGGTTGACAATATTAGCACCACTATCTTTACATCATCTTGCTCTACCATGATGGCCTGGTATTTCTCTCTGTGGTGAAAGCCAGTGGCTACTCTTTACTTCCAGTACTGTGGACACTGTATGGGACACTAGCACAGTCCTTTTCTGTCCCAGGGAAAACTTGCGTGCCTTCTGAATATTCAGCATGACTGCTGCTACAACTCTGAGGCAACCTGGCCATCTTTTGGCTGTTGCATCCAGCTACTTGGAGAAGTAAGCAACTGCCCTTCAGTATGGACCTAAGTCTTGAGCCAGTATTCCTAAGGCAATTCTCTGTTTTTCATGGGAAAATAGAAAGAATGGTTTACTTACATCTGGAAGTCCCAGGGCTGGAGCTGACATGAGGGCACTCTTTAGCTGATAAAAGGCCCATGTGGCTTCCTTTGTCCGCTGGAGATCTCTGTTTCCATTAGCAATAAGAGCATAGAGAGGTTTGACAAGCAGTCCATAATTATTAATCCACAGCTGGCACTACCCTGCCATGCCTAAGAAGGTTCGGAGTTCCTTTATCGTCTGGGGTTTTGGGGTTTGGCAGATGGCTTCTTTGCGAGCCTGCCTTAAAGTCTGTTGCCTAGCACTCACCTTGTAGCCCAGGTATATTACTTTCTGTTTCACTACCTGTGCCTTCTTCTTTGATACTCTGTATCTTTGGAGTCTTAGAAAATTCAAGAGGCTTACTGTCCAGGCCACACATGCTTCTCTCGTCTGAGTGGCTATTAGAAGATCATCTACGTACTGCAACAGCTTCCCTTCCTTTAGAGCTTCCCAGGACTCCAGATCTTTTGCAAGTTGCTCCCCAAACAGAGTGGGGGGGAATTTGAAGCCTTGAGGCACATAGACTATGTGAGCTGGGTTTTGCACTGCTTTTAGGGCTTTCTCATTTGAATGCAAAAATTTTCTGGCTGGCTTTGTGGATAGGGAGGCAAAAGAAGGCATCTCTCAGGTCTAAAACAGTAAACCAGATTAGCTCAGGTGTTAAACAAGTTAGTAAAATATATGGATTTGCTACCACAGGGTATAAATTCTTCATTATCTTATTGACAGCCCTCAATCTAGTACTATCAGTTATTGGGCTGATTTCTTCCCTATCTTCTTTTCAGGGGGTACTGCTTAATTCTCACTGGTTGTTTTCTTTCTTTAAGCTTGATTACTATGGGGACGCATTCTTCACTTTCTTTGGTACAGCAGAGGCCCATACCCCTGAAAAAACTTGCTCTAATATCTCTTTACTAATTTTTTTCTTAATTTCAATGGCTGTTAATGATAAGCTTAATATCTTTATATCATTTGCCCCCAGAGTAACCTCTTCATTTGAGAATGTTCAGCAAATTGGGCAAATACACAAAAGCTCCTAAGTACACATGTTACTTTAAAGGTTTACAAATGTATGCCTTCTCAGACTGTCCAGTTGTTCTTCACATTACAACATAATCATTCTCTACAGGTACTAAAGCTTTATTTAAAACTGAATTTATGGCTCTTGTATCAACTAAAATTCCACCCTTTTCTTTTCTTCTGGTCTCACTGCCTCTCTTAGAGGGGTCTGTTCCCTCCTAGTCCTGGGTGAAATTGGACTGCTAGGAGGGGGATGGGTGCGAATGGGTATATCTTTGGAGCTTGAGTCTTCTTCTTTTTTGGGGAGGTCTTCTTTATCTTCCTTTACTTTAGGAGGAGCCTTTAACAAATTATATGTACTCATTTTGCGAGTTGTAATCGCTTTGCATTTCAGTATGATAAACTTTGCCTGACCAGTGGGTCCGAGGGCGGTCTGATCTCACAGTCTCTTTGCTATTTTTGGTGATTTCTTAAAACAAAAACACACCAACATACGGGACTATCTCATTTACCTTCCCATTTTAAAACAGCAGTAACTGCAATAAAGTCTTACAAATCTTTTTCTTTTCTGAGCTGCCTCTACTGGCAGCTTTCTCCCAAAGAGCCCCTCCCAAAGGGGCTAGTTCAGGAGCTTCTTTGTTCTGGTTAGTTTTCATTATCTCCTTCTCCTTATACTATCTTGTTTCTACTCAAACTTCTCCTCACAGAGCTTCACAGTAGATTCTTAGTCTTCTTCCCACACACAACTCTAGGTGGCAGGAATCAGGTGGGACTTCTCACACACCAGCTTTAAAATCTTAGGTTCTGAATCAGTTTGATGAGGAAACTTTGATTTACACTCGGGGCATATGCCCCAACGCAGCAATACCAGCGTCTCTGTCAAACTCTGCACTGCAATGGTACCCTCGCAGGGAGCCAGCCTCTCGATGCACTAAAGGCTCTCAGGAATTACCCACAGAGGCAAGCTATTCTATTTATCACAGGGAATTCTGAATCTTGCACAGCAGGCTGTTCCCAATCTAGACTGACTATTGCACCAGATGAAGTCCAATAGAGCTCTTCTAAATGAACTCGTTTGTCTCACCACGGTAAAAGCGTGCACAATCTACAATCTACACCACAACTGACCACCTGTATTCAATGAACATTCTCACCTGCGCTAAACCACTCTATCTCTGCCGGGCGCTCCCTGCCTCCACAGCCTGCCCCGGCCAGTGCCTCAGGCCTCACTCGGCCCCTTCAGTCACGGGTAGAAACCCCCCCCGCACTGTAGATATACTCTCTTTGTACACCATGCACTTGCACGATTACAAACACACACACACTAACATTAACAATTAACCACGCAGTGAACGAACTAAGTCCGGACACAGCACACTCATGAGTCCACTCGAACCCACCCCCAGGGTCGCTGGCGGCCGCTCTATGGGACAGTGAACTCCCGTCTCCCAGTCGCTCTATCGACCGGTCTGCTTGCAGGCACAGGAACAAGGCAGAGCACTGAGATGTCTCTGAGTGCCTTATTCAGCCTACCTATCCCCCGGGGGCCCTCTTAATACATACCGAATCTTCCGCCTGCCAGCAGGTCCTTGTCCAGCAGGAGGCCAGCTGACACCAGCGGAATCCCGGGGAGCTCCTAGGAGGGTCCCTTTATCCCTTCTGCCCCTGCAGGGACAGAGATGGTCCCTTTGTGGTCTCCAAAATGTTTTGCGGCAAAGATCAAAAACTCCACAATTTGTGAAAGCTGTCAAGTCGGTATGTTTATTGCAGCGCTGGATGCATGCGGTGATTACTCTCCTCAAAAGGCATGCGTGCCTCTGGGGGAGTCCAAGTCCCATTTCTATCCCTGTCTACAAATGCATATGCATACAATTTCACAATAGGTTCATACATATTCATTCTACTGATTTCATGTGACACTTGCTACTAATTCTTCAGAAGGAACTCTTGGACTTGCCTTGCTCCGTCTGCTCTCTTCTTCCCCCCTTTATCTCTTGTCCTTCAGCTGAAGCAGCCTCTCTAAGCACAGGCCCTTCAAGAGAACAGGCAGTGAGACTAAACAGCAAGCTACAGACTTAATTCAAAGATGAACATTTCACCTAAATCAAAATGTATTTCTACCCTGGAAAATTTCTACTCTGTCTCACAGGGACCCCAGAGTGCCCCACCTTGACCCTATGGGAGAAAAAGATTATAAGAATGATGCCAAAAGTACTACAAATATTATTAGCTACCATAAAGAGGAAGAAATCAATATCAAGTAGACATTAATTAATTAATGGAGTTGTGTTACTTAGAAACACGACCAATAATATTCTTGGTAGCTAAAAATATATTGATTTTTTATTATAAATACAAAAATTGGGTAATAAAGATATTGAATAATACTATCATAATTCAAATAATATAATTATAATTTTATAAATTAATAAATGTTTTTCTAAAGAAAAATGTCTAAATTATTTTAATGTTTTGGGATATCAGTCCTAGGTGGGTGATGTCAGACATGATGAGGCTGGGGGTGAGGAGCAGCTTGTCCAAACAGGCTCAGCCTGCAAGGGGCTCATTCTTCTCCCTGCCCAGACACCCTAAAGAGACATTCAGCATCAAGATCACCTGGGGAATGCTTCTGTCACCTCTTCCCTGAACTGAAATGTAAAGAAATATTTCCTTGATATCATGATGTGCACTTTGGAATCTCCCTCCTGAAGGGAACTCCAAGCTGACTCCAATCGCTGCACAAGCCCTGGAGACTCACAGACAATGGAAGGGAGACAAAGAGCTCCTGAGGGCTTTCTGTATTTTAATCAGCCCCACGGTGGCTTTGGGGCTGGCTCCAGGAGCCTCAGGCAGCGAGAGAAGGATGAAGAAGCTGCTCAAGGAGTCAGCAGCCAAACTCCAAGTGCCTTGGAGCACGGCTGGGCCCCAGGGAGGGCAGGGAGTGCCCAAGGCTGCCCAGGCAGTGCTGAGAGCAGATCCTTGAGGCCAGGAGTGCAGGGAGCCCAAGGCTCTGGGCAGGGCACTGCAATGCTGAGCAAGGCCTGGCTTGGCTGCAGGGAGCAGAAAGGCCAAGCCCTGAGCCCAGCCTGGGCCAGCAGGGCCTGTCCCTCCCGGCTGGCTCGGGGCTCTTTGTGGGCCAGGGGGATGTGAGGGGCAACAAGGACAAACACCATCAGCCTGCAGCCCCTGCCAGCCTCCCCAGGGAGGCCGAGGCAGAACCAAAGTGCAGCCCCTGCCAGGAAAGTTCCTCCTGTGGGGCTCCAGAGGCGCTGCCCCAGCCCAGGGCACAAAGGCCTGGGTGCCTGTGGCCCTGCCAGCCCTGCCCAGCCCTCGGCCATCTGTCCTGCAGGCTGTGCCCCCTGGCCGTGCTGCTCCTCTGCCCTGGCCGGCTGCACTCGCCCATCTCGCTGTGCCCCAGCATTTCTCACCCAGCGTTTCTGGGCCCTCCCTGGGCTCCCTGCACCCAGCGCTGCCGGCTCCTGGCACACAGAGCCCGGCCATGGCCCAGCCTCGCGCTGGGACACCTCCAGCACCAACATTCTGCCCTGGGAGGGACTTTGCTTTCTCCTCAGCTCCAGGCTGAACCTTCCAAGCTGCACTTGGGGGAGGTTTCCTGCAATTCCCACTGCCAAGGAAAGTTCTGTCTCCTGCTGCTCACAAACAGAGAAGGGCTGGAGGGAGATGTGCTGGTCAGAGGCTGTTTGGGGCACAGTGACCATGAAATTTTTGAGTTTCTAAATCTTCTGTGAAAGGAGAGGCATCAACAAATCTTTTACACTGGAGTTACAGAGAGCAGACTTTGGCCTATTGATGATGGAGATTTGGAGAATACAAAATCAGGTACTGATTTTTTAAAGAGAATCAGCACTTAAAAGCAAAGGGATCCAAGAAGGATGAACACATCTCAAGAAAGAAATTTTGGAGGAGTAGCAACAGCCTGTTCTGCTGGTCCAAAAAGTGAGCTAGCAAGGAAAATGACTGGCCTGGATGGTCATGGAGCTTTTTCCAGGAACTCATAGAAAAAAAGTGGATGCATCATCTTTGGTCAGAGGGGGAGGGAACTCATGAAATGTTTAAGGATGTTGTTAGGTCATTCAAAAAGAAAATTATAGAGATGAAAGGTCCATTAGAGCTTAACTTGACCACTTCTGTGAAGGATAATAATGTTTTCATAAATACATTAATAGCAAAAGGAGGGACAAGTACAACCTCCATTCTTTATTGAATATGAGGAGGAATACAGTAACTAAAGCTGAGGAATAGGCTGAGGTACTGAACCCCTTCCTTGCCTCAGTTTTCAACAAAACGTCAAGTTGTCCTCAGGACAAGTGTTCTCCCAAGCTGTAGATGGGGGCAGGGAGCAGAAGAGCCTCCCTGTAATCCAGGAGGAAGCAGCTGGGGACCTGCTGAGCCGCTCAGATGCTCACAGGTGTCTCTGGGAGCAGATGGGATCCATCGCAGGTGGATGAGGGAGCTGGTGGATGAGCTCCCCAAGCTGCTCTCCATCATTTACTGCGGGGGAAAATAGCGGGATGCGGATGTTCAGGGACATCACACCATAACCAATATGACCCAGTCAAGCCAAATTTGTTATCCCCAAAAAGACTATATTTATAATAATTCTCTACTGTCCACGCATCTCTAACTAATACATGATTGGCTATCCTAGCTGTTCATGCGTCTAAGATAGGATGCTGACTGGATCATCTAATTTTCCATGTGTCTGGTTGTGGTTTTCTGTCCCACCCAAGAACTTTCTTCTTTCTTACTTTCCCAAGCTCACTGACAAACTTGCTGAGTCCGGATGACTCTTCTTCTTGTATCTTTTTCAATGATGTACCAACCCCATTTGCTGAATATGCCCATTATTGTTTGTGAACGTGTCCATTGTCCATTATCTCAAGCAGGCTGGATTGTGCATTGGCTGAATATGGCCATTGTCCCGCAAAAACTCCTCAATCTTCAAGAAATCCTCGACACCTCTGCACACAGCCCAGGGAAGGTGCCCTGGCCACCTGCACAGAGCCACAGACAAGTGTCAGACACAGTTACAGAGCTTTGCCCAGAGCTGACAGGGAGAATTAATTTAAGGGAAAAAAAAAAAAGAAAAACAGCAGAAAACCCCAAAAACCAACAAAAACCAAAGAAAACCAAATTAAAAACAAACAAAAAACCCAAAAACCACCACCCAACAAAAACGAACAAAAACAACAACAAAAACAAATGAACCAAAGCCAAAAAGTGAACAAAAAAACAAAAACAATAAAAAGAACTCCCCACAGCAGAGATGATCCATCCTTCAGTTGTCACAAATGCACTCACACAAGACCTGGGGCTGCAAAAAAATTAGAATTCATTGTGCACATATGCAGGGAAAGCAGGTTTAGGTCAGGCTTTCAGCAGAACTGTTCTCAGCTGAGCCAAAAAGGCCCCTTTGGCAGCTGCAGGGCCATTGGAAATGCAGAGCCTCAGCCCACAGGGCAGAAAAGGGCTCCGAGTTCCTCTCCCCTGACACTAAACCCTGTTCCCAGGCTGCTTCACACGCAGGATTCTTCTGGAGGATGGCACAAAGCTGAGAGGGGGCTCTGGCTTCTCCATGTTTTGTGTCCTAAAGCTTCCTGGGAGAAGGAATTTCGGGTCAGCTCCTCTGGCACAATCCCTGCTGGCCTGGGGAAGGGCTTTGCTGCCGAGGCTTTGCTGCAGGCAAGGAAAGCTCCTGGCTCAGGGTCACCTTTGCTGCTCAGCCAGAGCCCCGAGTGCCCCAGCAGCAGCAGCAGAGAATGGCAGCGGTGCCACGGGCTGGCACAGGACGGGGAGATTTCCCCCTCGAGAGAGGCTCATATCCCTTTTTGCATTCAGGCAGCTGCAGATCCCTCAGCTTTGGCTGCACAGCAGCTGGAAATGCAAGTCCAGGAGCTCTGTCCATGGCCAGCCCCAGCAGGTGACAGCAAGGACGGGGCCCTGGCAGCATCGGGACATTTGCAGGGAGCGCCTTCAGCAAGCGCTGGGGGCTGGGACTGTGTGCAGAAAACGCCCTGGGAGTCTCTTCAGCGAGGGAAAGGGAACAAAGTTTCAGTTGTGGCCTCGCTAGGGAGCACCAAAATCGATTGTTTTCTATTGCCGGCTGTTCTAGGAGCCCCAGAGGAGAGCCCGGGGGGCACAGGAATGGAGAGCGGGACTGTGCAGGAGCCGGGAGCAGCGAGAGAGGCCGGGCTGAAGGTGCGGGGCGGGCACGGGCTGGGAGGGGGCCCAGCCCGGGGGTCCCGCAGAGCCTCCCTGCTCCAGAGCCGCAGCTGCGAGCGCGGGGCAGCTGCCGGGATCGGAGTGCCAGGGACGGGCCGCAGGTGGGGGCTCCAAGGGGCTCGGCCGGAGCAGCTCTTTGTCCCGGGGCACCGGGGGCATTGCCGCGGGTTGGGGTGCCTGGGAAGGCGCAGCAGGACAGGGTGGCAGTGGTTGGTTTGTGGATTTGTTGTTGGGATGTTTTGCTGGCGGCCCCGGGCGGGCTGTGGGAGCCGGGAGCGGCCGGGCGGGCCCGGAGCCGCCCCTCGGGCCGGGAGCCCCGGGCAGAGCTCTGTGCTCGGGGCCGAGGCCCGGGCGGCCCGGGCAGCGCTCGGCGGCCCGTGGGCCCCCGGCGCAGGCGGGTCCGTGTGGCCGGGCCGGCCCAGCCGTGTCCGCAGCGGGCTCCGAGGGGAGCGGCCCGGCCCGGCCGTGGCCGTGCGGGGCCTGCCGGGGCTCGGGGGGCCGGGCCGGGCAAAGGCTGAGCGAGAGCGGGGGAAGCGCTGGCACAGAGGCCCCGGGCTCGCCGCGCCCCCCTGGCCACGCAGCCGGGCTCGGGGGCCGCCTCGCTCGGAGCCAGCCCCGGCTGCGGGGGTCCCCGGGGCTCCCTGGGCAGGGGGCGGCGGGGGCTGCCGGAGCTCTGTGCCCGGGGCTGGGCGCGGCTGCCGGGGCAGCGGAGGATGCAGGGTCCCCCCGTGCTGGGGCTGCCTCTGCCCGGCCCAGGGGCTGCACTGTCAGCCCAGAGCCACGTGGGGATCGCCCGGCACCGGCAGGGCTGGCAGGGAAACCGGCAGTGGGGGAGCAGAAACGGGAAATACGAGAGCTCCAGAAGCCTGGACATGTTGGGAGCATGGGCAAGGGGGACCCATGGATACCCCAGGACCCTGAAACGGGGACTGCAGACAGTGCTGACCCCTGGAACGCCTGGGGTGCCAAAGTGGTGAGCCCAGAGAAGGGGAACCTGCGGGATTGCCAGGAGCCCCAGCAGTCCAGAGAGGTGAACACCAATACAAACTTGGCTCGGAGGAACCCAGACAGGGGCATCTCCAGGAGCCCAAAGTGGAGAGACCCGAGAGGGGAAACTCAGGGTTGGGTGGTTTTGCTGCATCTTGGTCATTTATGTATTTTGGGGGCTGAAACTTGGTGTTTTGGAGGTTTATATGGGTGGCAGATTCCCGGTGACTCCTAGAGATGGACTTGGGCAGTAGGAACCCGCTAAGCCAATGTGCTCATACAGTGTATTTTTCCCCAGAGCAGGATTTCTCTTTCCCAAACCTTGGCTGGATGGAGAAGGAGGCTGCAAGGAAGAGGAAGATGTCCTGGGACACCGAGGCAGGTGAGGAGGAAGTCACTGCCCCTTTGCCCCTCTCTCCTGCTCCATCTCCCAGCCCAGCATGGCCCCTGGCTGCAGGACAATCCTGCTGCCAATGCCGTCCTGCCGGGGACACACTGGGAGGATCTCCTTCCCTGTGGCATGGAGTCAAAGCCATCCTCTCCTTGTCCTTCCTCCCCAGACTAGGAGCTGAGGATGGAGACCAGGCAGGACAAATCCCCATGGTATAATCTCATGGAAGAGGCTGTTTTGAGCAACTCAACAGCACAGGAATGGAACAGGGAGGAAAATCCCCAGAGATCCCACACAAGGAGGGGCTGCAAACCCAGCCCAGGGTGCCCTGAGGAGCAGGGCAGGAAAGATCCACCCTGTGCCAGGAAGGTGGACAGAGGTTCAGGCAGAGCTCAGAGCTGGTGATCTGTGGAGCAGCTTCAAGCTGGGGAGAAGCCCTGCAAGTACTTGGAGAGTGGGAAGAGCTTCAGGCAGAGCAACAGCCTGATCTGCCACCAGATGATCCACTTCGGAATGGCCCTAGGAGTGTGGTAAGGGCTTCAGCTGCAGCTCCACCCTCGTCATCCACCAAATGATCCATGCTGGGGAGAGGCCCTAAGAGTGTCCTGAGTGTCAGAAGAGGTTTCAGACCAGCTCCACTCTCCTCCTGCACCAGCAGATTCACAGGGAGGAGAGACCCTCCTGCTGCCCCAGCTGCAGGAATGGCTTCAAGCACAACTCCACCCTTGTCATCCCCCAGGGCATCCACACTGGGGAGAGGCCCTGTGAGTGTCCCCAGTGTGGGAAGAGCTTCTCAGACAGCTCTAACTTCAGTAATCACCAACGGAGGCAGCGGTAAGGGAAGCCCTGCAAGTGCCCCAGCTGCAGGAAGAGCTTCATGCACTGCTCCAACTCCATCCCCCATTGGAGGACCCATGTTGGTCAGAGCCCTTCAGACCCACGTTCCCAGTGATCTGAGTTGGGAAGACACTTGGCTAGTTATCCTTTTGTTTTGGCCCTAATTTTCTTTTGAGTTATCGTCATCCCTTAAAACAGACAAAACTGGGGGAAAATCAACAAATTCATTGAAGGCATCTAAAGCCTCACTTTTTCCTAGTGTTTCAGGGGAATCTGGGATTCAGGGAGAAACCTGGGGAGTTTGGGGATATATGATGTAGTTGTCTCCCTTTGTTGGCACTGAAAGAGATGAGAGGGTTCAATGCCACTGAAAACTACTCAATCCCAGCCCAAAATTCCTCAATTCCACAGCTCCTCAGGATGGAATGCGGTTGGAAGGGGATTGGGTGAATTGTGCTGCAAATCAGGAGGGCTGAGATGGGCATGGGGTGGGGCAGGATGGGTGGGATGGGGTTGGGGTGGTGTGAAATGGAGGAAATAGGTCTTGGGAAGGGGGTCTTGATGTCCAGCAGGGGTGGGATGGGTTGGGGTTGGGACTGGGGAGGTGGGGTGGGGTCTGGAACGAGACAGCCGAAGTTTGGGGGTGATGAAGGGAGGGGGAGCCCGTTACTGAATGAGTTTTTGAATATGAAAATGATGACATGTCCCACAGCCCCGGAGCTCAGAGCAGCTGAGATGGTGCTGGATCCAAGGCCAACTGTGGATCTCTCCCTCTCACTCTTCTGATTGCCTCTTCTCAAAATCCACACCTTCTCTGGGCAAACTGTTCCATGACAGTCTTTTTTCTGAATCCCTACCTAAACCTACTCTCTTTCCATTTGGATCCATTCTCCCTTGTCCTGTCCCTGCCTGCCCTTGTACAAAGTCCCTGTCCTGTTTTCTTGTAGGTTGCCCTCAGGTACTGGAAGGCCACAGTTGAATCAAGGCTCGGTCTCTTTCCCATGCTGAAGAAGCCGAGCTGTGTCAGCCATTCCTTGCAGGAGAGGAGCTGCAGCCCTCACATCATCTCAGTGTCCCTCCTGGGCCCTGGTGCTGCGTGTCCACGTCCTTGCCGTCCGTGCTGAGGAGCCTGGCAGAGCCGGAGGCAGCACTGCAGGTGCAGGCTCAGCAGCGGGGAGGAGACACGGCCCTGGCAGCGGCTCCAGGAGCAGCGATTGGCGATGGGCTGCCCGCGCTGCAGAGAGCCGGGGCCCTTGTGCCTGCCCTTGTGCCCAGGGCGCCTTTCCCCGCCGCTCGCCCGCCCGCCTGGGGAAAATGCCCCCTGTGCCGCCCCTCAGTGCCGCCCCTCACCGCTGCCCCAGGGGCTCCCCGGCCCCAGCTGGAGAGCCCCAGACCTCAGCCTCACCCTGCTCAGCCCAAGGCCCTGGAAAAGCAGATTAAAGCACCCAGCCAGAAAGTGCCCTAGGATTCCAAGGTCAGTCTTTTCTCTACAGTATGGGTTTGGTATCAGAGCCTGCATGGGATTATAAAATCTTTAGGAGAAAAGAGCATGAACAAGTTGTGCTTTGGCAGTACATCAAGGCTTTGAGGGAGAGGGTTTGTTTACTCACTCACAGGGATGCACAGAAAGTTTTGAAATGGTAACAGTAATCCAAACCCATTAGAAATTGGAAAGAAAACCTGAGGGACTGGCAGCTAGCGCCTCAGAAACAGGTGGCTTTTGCTTCAGTCTTCTACCTGAGAGCTTCCTGGGCAGGGGCAGTTCTTCCAATTGCATCAGCATGGCCATGGCTAGAAAGGGCAGTGAGCAGATGGATTTAGCTTCTCCTGCCAGCCCCTGAAATGCCAGGTTTCATTTGCGTGTACTGAGGATTCCGTTTCAGACTCTGAACTGGCGCAGCTGCTCCTTGGTGCTGCTCGTACGCACGTACAGTGGTGCTGCAGCAGCTGTCCCGCACACAGGGAGGGCTCTGGAGCCTCCCCGAGGCCACCAAGGAGCAGAGGAGGGAACGTGCCTGGGATCTGCCTCTCTGTGCCGAGCGCTGGCGACTGGAGTCACCCGACCTTGTTCTAAGGCTGGGACCAAGTTCCTGTCACTGTCTGCTCTGAGAGCGTTCCCAAATTCAAACCCAGACACTTCTGCTAGGCAGAAGCACGGGTTCAAACATGGATTTTACCAGAAAAGGAAAGACCCCTGAAGGAAAAGGTGAAGATAGAAAGATGCTGAAAGGCTGAAGCCAAATGGAAAATAACCCCCCCAGATTTCAGAGAAAACTGGTCCATGGTGGTCAGTGCTGGCTCTGTGTCAGAGTAGGTGGCTGACAGCTACAGGTGATCCCACAAGGACACCCATGGCATCACAACATTCTATCATTAGTTTACTCTGCTTTCTCCCTTTTGACAGTAGCCAGATCACTCATACTGTCAGCCAGGACAGGGACTGTGGCCACAGCTGACTGCAGATTAGACCTGGTCATGAGATGCAAGTCCTGTTGCTTTCTTTGCCATCAATGTTGGGTCTCACTACAGATAAATTTCCCATTCTTCCTTTGCTTTCTGATCGAGTCTGACCCTGAGGATGGTATTATAATGCTACATACATACCAATAAGGCCTGCCTGCTTCCTGAGATGTCTTTGTGGTTTCCAGAAATAACAAACAGCTGTGTGGCTTTTTCCAGTGGATTCACAGGCCAGCCTCAAGAGGGAATCTTTTTGTCCCCTCTGGTCATTAGAGCCTTCCACCTTTCAGCCTTGCTAACTCAATCCTACTAAGAGGAATTAAATGCAGGCTAGTTCCATGACAAATAAAAACAAATAATTTTTTTTAATAATTAAAAATTATTCCCCTTGAGTGCCACACCCAATATATGTGTTAATGATAAAGCGGGAGTTCACCTAATCACTTCTTTCCTTGTGAGCACGGCTCAGCCTCACACAGAGGTGAGGTGGGAGCTGGGCAAATCTCTGGTGGGAGGAAGGGTCTTGTGGCAGCCCACAGAGCCTGTGCACATTGCCAGGGAACAGCTGTGCCCTGCATGTGCCCCCTGCAATGAGCTGTGCTGCTGCCAGTGCCCCGTGGAGCTGTGGGGCTGCTGAGCTGTGGGGCAGGGAGAGGAGCAGGAGGGTGCATGTGCAGCTGAGCCATTCCTGGAGAGCACAGGGCTCTGGGCTCCCTGCTGTCCCAGGGCAGCCCAGAGGCCAGGCTGTTCCTGTGGTAGCTCTGTGGAAATGGCTCAGGGTTTTGCCCTGGCCTGCCTCCAGGTGTCTGCCAGCAGGAGCATGTTTCCCTGTGCAGCTCTTTAGAAGTTTGCAGGAAATGTATCCCATGAAAAATGGAGTTTCAGATGCTTTAGGTTTGCATTGTGGCCTCTGTTAAACTTTGTGTCTCCACTTTGCAGGCCTGACTGGCTACCCTCTTGCCAAGAGGTTTTCCCTGGCAAGTCCCTCCACGCTCCTTCCCTCCAAGCCGTTGCCTCCCATCCCGAAGAGCTCTCCTTCTTCCAAGCCAAGCCCAACATGCAGCGGAGAGCAGGAGAATGGGAAAAATGCCAGCGGCTACTGTGAGGAGAGTAGAAAAAACCAGGAGCTGGGTTCAGAGGGAAAAGGATGTAAGGTAAGGAGACCAAGCTAAGTCCAGCATTGTAAATGTTCAGTTTATGTGCTCTTGGCAGAGCTCTGAGACCTTTTCCATGATAGGAAGTGACTTTGTCACTGAAGTTTGAACAGGTCCTGATCTGGATCTTTAGCTGGGCCAGAAATGATGGGATATGAAGGAAGGGTGAGCATCTGCCCCTGCTGCCTCCAGCCCCATTCCTGGCCATGGCATGAGGGCCCTGGAGGAACTTGGGCAGGCAGAGACCTTGCAGAGAGCAGCAGGGCAGGGAGCTCTGCTGAACTTCCTAAATGCCAGTGAGCCTGAGATGATGGATGTGTGGGAGCTGGAGAGCAGCCAGCATCCTGAGAGCTGAGCAGCCTCTGGGCTCAAAGGCTGCTGGGGAACTGTAGGAGGGAAAGGCAGCAGCAGAAGAAATGAGGGGCTTGAGAAAAGCAGGTTTGACATCCTGCAGAATGGCTTTGTGGGGACTTGGCTAGAGATCTGCACTGGCAGTTAGGCACCTTAGGGGCAGGGAGAGAATAGTGATCTAAAGGCACTGCCATGCCATCCAAAAGTCCAGTGGAGGCAGTGGCACCTCAGAACATCTTGATGTCAAACATGTGAATGCCAGCTGGGAATGTAGCTAGTCTTGGAAAAAACTGAGCACAAGGGCAGAGGTGGCAAATGTGTGACATGGGCTGTCCCTCTCCACTTCCCTTTCCTAGGTCACCTTTCCTGTCCTAGGCCAAGCTGCTCCATAAGTTTGACTATTCCTGCCATGGCCCATCTAAATGTCTTCAGGTATGAATCGGGGCAAGGCTTGATGCTTGATCTGAGCTCTGTGTTCTACTCTTTCCAGACTTCCTTGCTCAATTCCAGTGGTGGGGATATGAAGAAGGGGTCACTGGGACCACCTTTGATCCCCCCCATACACAAGGCAGTGAGTCCCCCTCTTGGCAGTGCTGCAGGGTCTCTGCAAAGCTCTCCACAGCTGGAATTCCAGGAGTCCCAGGAGATGAGGTAAGCCAAGGTGTCTGCTGCTGCAGTGTGCTGTTCACCTCTCTCTTCCCATCTCGTGTGGTTATTTTGCCCAGTCAGGTGTCCCATGTATTTAGGCAAACCTTTGTGCCTTCACCATTTTGGCCATCTGTGGTGATCCAGCACAAAGTCAAAGCCAACGCCAATGTCCCAAGAGCAGAGGTCGTGGTGGGGAAGAAGAGGCAGGGCTTCAAAGCACCTCAAGATAGGGCCTCTGCTGGACATGGCTATTGTTTGACACAGAGCTTGGCCAGCTCTCTGTGACTTCAGCAAGTGAAAGCTTAAGGGTAATGAATCAGCTCTGCATCCTGGGTTGGGTTTATGTGTTGCATTTCCTCCTTCATCAGAGTGACCATGCTAAGAATGTTTGCCTCCTTTCGTGGTACACCCATTCCCTCCCTTCTCTTTCTATGTCCTCATATGTTCTTTTGTCCTCCATTTTCTCCAGGCTAACATCCAGCAACAGAGGCAAGGAGAAGAACTCTGAACATGCAGGTAGGTACAGGGCATGTCTGTCCTAAAATGACCATGGTAGTCTTGACTCAGAGGTGACTTTTGGAAAGCTTTGTTACAACCCATTCTTTTAAAAAATTCTTTAAATTCCCTTCAGTTCTTTGATGGGCTCAGTGGACTCTCTGAGAGCCCAGTCAGTGGGACTGTGCTCCAGTGGTGCAGTGAAAATTCCTCCAGTGTGAAGTGTTGAGTGGTAGGAACGGGAGTGGAACCTTGGGGCCCTGGAAATGCAGTGCAGGCCAAGGAAACATTCCTCTCCATCCTGCACATGCCTTTTATCTCCCTGCAGCCTTTCTAGTGTCACATTTAGTAGGGAAAAAGAAGGCATTTAGCATGAAATGAGAAATATTCCCATTCCTCCCTCCTGCTTTTGAAGCAGAAAACCTTTCCTTGGGGCAGTTTCTGAGCCGAACCCTTTGAGATCTGAAGGAGATTGATGGACATTGCCTGGTTTTGTATTGGCAGAAATAGGGAAACCTCCTCTGACAGAATGTCCTTATCAATTTCCCAGTTAGGGAGAAAGAGCCTTCCCAATGGATGCATTCTGTGCAGGGTCTGAGTTTGTCATCCTGTGACAGCACAAGGCCAAAGCCACCTGTGGCAGGTTCACGATGACAAATCTCTTGCCCGGCTCTCTCTGGCTGTGTCAGTGCTGCAGGCTGAGGCTGGGGGAGGAGATGCCTTCTGCCTTGTCCTCCCTCCCTGCCTTGCCTGATCCCTGACAAGTGGAATTGTGCCAGACAAAATGCAGTCTCTGGTGCATCTGGGTCAGCCAATGCTTTCAAGTTGAAAGCCTCAATGACACTTCTGTTGTTCCTTTGCCATCTCTGGGTGTGTAATGATAGGAGAGATGAGGTTTGAAGAAATATTTCTGCTGATGCAGAGAAAGGGATCAGATGCCCTGGTCCCTTTGCTCAGGGTTAGTTCTGCCAAATCCTGGGTACAGCCCCTTTGGGATGACTCCTTCATTGCTGATGTGCAGGTGGAATGCCTAATGCAGCTAGGGAGAAGTATTGCTCAGTAAGTGAGGTGACATTTTTTCTGGACTAAGTCTGGACTAGAAATTACCTAGCTCATTAAACCTTACCTGTCGCAGTTTAAAAATGATCTCACCATTCTACAGGGATTAAAAAACACAGATTTGAGAACAGCCTTCTTTTTATGATCTACCCTTTGTAATTTCCACTAAAAGTTTTTGAATTGTTATCACCTGCGGTGATCAGAAATGTTTTGAAGCAGGTCATGTTTATGTTGGGTCTGGGTCTCTCGCTGGAAAGACAGCAAGGAATAAAGCTGTGGAGCAATGAAACTGAGCAAAACGGAAAGCTTGAAATCTAATTTGTTCCCTGCAGGTTTGGGTTCTTCAATTCTGGGGACTTGTATTGGGGAGTGCAAAGCTTCTTTTACTTCTGATATGGGGTACCATTGTTCATGTACCAGCACTTCCCTTCCTGTGAAGAGAAATGGAATGGGTTTGGAATAAAGCAAACCCAGCCCAGAACTGAGTGGGAGTTAGAGAAACAAAGGCCATGAAAACTAACTTGGGAAAGCAATGACTTGCTCAGTGGAATTGTCAAATACTGGAGACCACTGTGAGTTGCCAACCGTTTGGAAGGAAAGGGATTTCAAAGTAGTGGATGGGCAATGAGCAACACCAAAGCAAAGTAGTAGAAGCTTTCTCTCCTGACTTGCCAGTTCCAGAGACTTCAGAGGAATTCTAGTGATGCTAGTTTCATAAAAAAAAAAACCAGAGTGATCTTCAGAACAGTTCAAAAACGCCTTGGATATCTCATCAATCCATGGATGGATAGATTGTAGGGGCGGGAGTTCACCTAACTCATTTCTTCCCTTGTGAGCACGGCTCAGCCTCACACAGAGGTGTGGTGGGAGCTGGGCCAATCTCTGGTGGGAGGAAGGGTCTTGTGGCAGCCCACAGAGCCTGTGCACATTGCCAGGGAACAGCTGTGCCCTGCATGTGCCCCTGCAATGAGCTGTGCTGCTGCCAGTGCCCCGTGGAGCTGTGGGGCTCTTGAGCTGTGGGGCAGGGAGAGGAGCAGGAGGGTGCATGTGCAGCTGAGCCATTCCTGGAGAGCACAGGGCTCTGGGCTCCCTGCTGTCCCAGGGCAGCCCAGAGGCCAGGCTGTTCCTGTGGTAGCTCTGTGGAAATGGCTCAGGGTTTTGCCCTGGCCTGCCTCCAGGTGTCTGCCAGCAGGAGCATGTTTCCCTGTGCAGCTCTTTAGAAGTTTGCAGGAAATGTATCTCATGAAAAATGGAGTTTCAGATGCTTTAGGTTTGCATTGTGGCCTCTGTTAAACTTTGTGTCTCCACTTTGCAGGCCTGACTGGCTACCCTCTTGCCAAGAGGTTTTCCCTGGCAAGTCCCTCCACGCTCCTTCCCTCCAAGCCGTTGCCTCCCATCCCGAAGAGCTCTCCTTCTACCAAGCCAAGCCCAACATGCAGCGGAGAGCAGGAGAATGGGAAAAATGGCAGCGGCTACTGTGAGGAGAGTAGAAAAAACCAGGAGCTGGGTTCAGAGGGAAAAGGATGTAAGGTAAGGAGACCAAGCTAAGTCCAGCATTGTAAATGTTCAGTTTATGTGCTCTTGGCAGAGCTCTGAGACCTTTTCCATGATAGGAACTGACTTTGTCACTGAAGTTTGAACAGGTCCTGATCTGGATCTTTAGCTGGGCCAGAAATGATGGGATATGAAGGAAGGGTGTGCATCAGCCCCTGCTGCCTCCAGCCCCATTCCTGGCCATGGCATGAGGGCCCTGGAGGAACTTGGGCAGGCAGAGACCTTGCAGAGAGCAGCAGGGCAGGGAGCTCTGCTGAACTTCCTAAATGCCAGTGAGCCTGAGATGATGGATGTGTGGGAGCTGGAGAGCAGCCAGCATCCTGAGAGCTGAGCAGCCTCTGGGCTCAAAGGCTGCTGGGGAACTGTAGGAGGGAAAGGCAGCAGCAGAAGAAATGAGGGGCTTGAGAAAAGCAGGTTTGACATCCTGCAGAATGGCTTTGTGGAGATGGCTGGAGATCTGCACTGGCAGTTAGGCACCTTAGGGGCAGGGAGAGAGTAGTGATCTAAAGGCACTGCCATGCCATCCAAAAGTCCAGTGGAGGCAGTGGCACCTCAGAACATCTTGATGTGAAACATGTGAATGCCAGCTGGGAATGTAGCTAGTCTTGGAAAAAACTGAGCACAAGGGCAGAGGTGGCAAATGTGTGACATGGGCTGTCCCTCTCCCCTTTCCTAGGTCACCTTTCCTGTCCTAGGCCAAGCTGCTCCATAAGTTTGACTATTCCTGCCATGGCCCATCTAAATGTCTTGAGGTATGAATCGGGGCAAGGCTTGATGCTTGATCTGAGCTCTGTTCTACTCTTTCCAGACTTCCTTGCTCAATTCCAGTGGTGGGGATATGAAGAAGGGGTCACTGGGACCACCTTTGATCCCCCCCATACAGAAGGCAGTGAGTCCCCCTCTTGGCAGTGCTGCAGGGTCTTTGCAAAGCTCTCCGCAGCTGGAATTCCAGGAGTCCCAGGAGATGAGGTAAGCCAAGGTGTCTGCTGCTGCAGTGTGCTGTTCACCTCTCTCTTCCCATCTCGTGTGGTTATTTTGCCCATTCAGGGGTCCCATGTATTTAGGCAAACCTTTGTGCCTTCACCATTTTGGCCATCTGTGGTGATCCAGCACAAAGTCAAAGCCAACGCCAATGTCCCAAGAGCAGAGGTCGTGGTGGGGAAGAAGAGGCAGGGCTTCAAAGCACCTCAAGATAGGGCCTCTGCTGGACATGGCTATTGTTTGACACAGAGCTTGGCCAGCTCTCTGTGACTTCAGCAAGTGAAAGCTTAAGGGTAATGAATCAGCTCTGCATCCTGGGTTGGGTTTATGTGTTGCATTTCCTCCTTCATCAGAGTGACCATGCTAAGAATGTTTGCCTCCTTTCGTGGTACACCCATTCCCTCCCTTCTCTTTCTATGTCCTCATATGTTCTTTTGTCCTCCATTTTCTCCAGGCTAACATCCAGCAACAGAGGCAAGGAGAAGAACTCTGAACATGCAGGTAGGTACAGGGCATGTCTGTCCTAAAATGACCATGGTAGTCTTGACTCAGAGGTGACTTTTGGAAAGCTTTGTTACAACCCATTCTTTTAAAAAATTCTTTAAATTCCCTTCAGTTCTTTGATGGGCTCAGTGGACTCTCTGAGAGCCCAGTCAGTGGGACTGTGCTGCAGTGGTGCAGTGAAAATTCCTCCAGTGTGAAGTGTTGAGTGGTAGGAACGGGAGTGGTACCTTGGGGCCCTGGAAATGCAGTGCAGGCCAAGGAAACATTCCACTCCATCTTGCACATGCCTTTTATCTCCCTGCAGCCTTTCTAGTGTCACATTTAGTAGGGAAAAAGAAGGCATTTAGCATGAAATGAGAAATATTCCCATTCCTTCCTCCTGCTTTTGAAGCAGAAAACCTTTCCTTGGGGCAGTTTCTGAGCCGAACCCTTTGAGATCTGAAGGAGATTGATGGACATTGCCTGGTTTTGTATTGGCAGAAATAGGGAAACCTCCTCTGACAGAATGTCCTTATCAATTTCCCAGTTAGGGAGAAAGAGCCTTCCCAATGGATGCATCCTGTGCAGGGTCTGAGTTTGTCATCCTGTGACAGCACAAAGCCAAAGCCACCTGTGGCAGGTTCACGATGACAAATCTCTTGCCCGGCTCTCTCTGGCTGTGTCAGTGCTGCAGGCTGAGGCTGGGGGAGGAGATGCCTTCTGCCTTGTCCTCCCTCCCTGCCTTGCCTGATCCCTGACAAGTGGAATTGTGCCAGACAAAATGCAGTCTCTGGTGCATCTGGGTCAGCCAATGCTTTCAAGTTGAAAGCCTCAATGACACTTCTGTTGTTCCTTTGCCATCTCTGGGTGTGTAATGATAGGAGAGATGAGGTTTGAAGAAATATTTCTGCTGATGCAGAGAAAGGGATCAGATGCCCTGGTCCCTTTGCTCAGGGTTAGTTCTGCCAAATCCTGGGTACAGCCCCTTTGGGATGACTCCTTCATTGCTGATGTGCAGGTGGAATGCCTAATGCAGCTAGGGAGAAGTATTGCTCAGTAAGTGAGGTGACTTTTTTTCTGGACTAATTCTGGACTAGAAATTACCTAGCTCATTATTCCTTAGCTGTCTCTCTTTTATTACTGTCCCAAGCATTCTACAGGGTGAAGGAATCTAGTTTTAAGATAGGTGTTTCTCTCAAACTGCGTGGCTGCCATATGAATTTATCCTCTGTGAAGCCATGTAAAGAATAAGTTCTCTTAGTTCTAACAGCTCTGTTGGACAGTATTTCAGAATGAGCTCCATTGTTCTTCTTGCAATTAGAAAATCAGCCTTTAGTCTAGCCCAAAAGTGACCCAGTCTCATACAGTTGAGAAGGAAAATCCTTGGCAAAAACCAATTATCTAGTGTCAAGAAGACAGTTCATGTTTGGGTAATACTCCTGCAACGCTAAGCTCTTCTTTGAATGTCCTCTAAAATATTCCAACTTAGAGAAGAAAATGTTGATCTAAATGCATCCAGGTATTAGAACCTGGGACTTCTAGGAACCAAAAGATGATGTTTACTACAATCAGCATGAATAAGGGCAGATAAGAATCTCTGTCAAGAGCAATCTCCATCTCTGCCCTTCTCTATCAGACACAGAGGCTCTCCAGCATCCAGGGGCTGAGGCCTTCATCATGCAGCAGGTTTCAGTCTGCTGGCCAACAGAGTCATGTCATGTCTGCTGCCAGTAGCCCATCCCTTGGGAGAGGGTCTAGGCATTGTACCTTGCTGCTCTCAATCACAATGTCTGTGTCTTGAGAGCTCTGCAATCTGGAACCAGTCTTGCCTGTTGCCCAGCATTGTGTTTTTGGGGGCTTGAAGTCTGCCAGAGATTTACACAAACCTTTGCTTCCATTCCCAGGCCTCCCACTGAGCCAGGCCAAGGAGATGGATCATCCCACCAGTCCTGGTCTTACAAGTGACAAAGAGCTGAGGGACGGCTTTGGAAAGGTGAGGGATAAGGACAGGGATGAGCAGAATTCCTTTCCAGTGGCTGTTTAGTGCTTGGCCCAAAATGTCACTGAAAGTCATCATCTTCCACTCTTGGGGGATGGAGATTCCCTTGAGAATATATTGGACAGCTACAGAGCAATTGCTTGGCCATTTCCAGTGGTGCCAAGGTCTCTGGTTTGGAGATGGAGCTAAGGTCATGCCAGAAGCATTCTTTATGTGCAAAGGCTGTTTTAGAGAAGTTCTGAATGACAGAGCAAGCTGCACATCAGTGAACGTGGGCAAAGTGCATCCTCGGAAGCAGAGAAGCAAAGATTCTAAAGGTTGGGTGTAAGGAAGGCTGCAAAAGAAAATGGGAGAGTTTTATTTTTCCTGGTTACCTTTGTGGCTGTATTTCACAGCCCTCTCATTCTCAAGTTTTCTGCTCATTACCATCAGTGTTTCTGCTACTTGTTTTCACATGACTCCTCCTTTTGGTGTCATGGTGTCAGAGACCAAGTCCTTCCGAGTCCTTCAGAGCTGAGTCCTTCAGAAGCCAGGAAGTGAGAAACTGCTGCAATTAATTGCCATGAGTGTTAAGCAACAGCTCATTCCCCCTCCTTGCTGGGTATTGCACATGGTTTTTACTCTCCTGCCATGGCCTGTAGGAACTGAACTGCCTGCTCACTGGCCATGCCAGCTCTTCCTCTGTCTTGGAGCACTCCTATGACTTCCATGCTTCAAGCAGGGCTTCCTGACATAGGTTGCAGTTGCTGCAGTGGAAGGTTGTGGCACTGAAGTGTTCCACCTCCCTGTGTGTAATTGCCAAGGTGAGGATGGGAAACACTCCTCTGAAACCATTGGAATGTGGATGGAGCTACATTGAAGCCTATGGCACTCTGTGGACTCTGTGCTCCTGATGAGATGTTGTGTGTGGTTTGTGTGTCTGTGCTTACAGTCTATGATGTATTTCCATTGCACCTAGATCCGTGCTGCATTGTGCATGTTGGCCCAAAAGAACTTAGGGCAGAAGGAGGCAGAGCTTTTGGAGAGAGAGATGAAGAGAAGGAGACAAAGGAAAACATCCTTGTTAGTTATTCCTGAGACAGTGGAGCCTGGGGATGCAGCTGAAGCAAGTAAGTGGTGGCTACACTTGTGGTGGTCCTTTTTGAGCACTTGCTTGCCCTTTGCACAGTGTTGCAATCAGAGTGGAGAGCTGTTCAGTGGAAGGTTGTTTGGGATTTAATTCTGTTTCCCAAAGAAAAGTACAGAGGCATGAAGTGTCTTGCCCATTGCCTCAGTGAGTCAGTAACAGAATATCAGCTTCCCCCCTTCATCTCTAAAGTCTTTCAGAGTAGAAAATTCTGTCTTGCAAAGTACACTGGAGCTTCAGACTCTCTCCTGGAGAGCAGCCTCCAGGGAAGGTGAGTCCAAAAGAATTCTTTTCAACCAGGGTGCAACCTGGAAGAAACAAAATTCAGCTCCTTCTAATGAAAACACCAGAGATCCTTCTCCTGCCACTCCCTGCTGAGGAGCTGACACTGGAGAGCTGTGCTGAAGCCCCAGCCAGTGCTTCTGTTGTAGCCCCAGGAGCAAGCAGCGTTCCCACTGGATCCCGGCTGAGGGGCTCTGCCTGCAGGGCTGTGAGCGCTGCCCGAGGGTGGCAGCAGGGCCCTGAGGAGGCAGCACTCAGCCCGAGAGCATCACACAAGGTTATCTGCATTTTCCTTTGGGAACTGCCCCTGCCAGCCTCTGGAACAGGAAAACAAAAGCAAAGCAATTCTGGGTTTCCTTGTTTCTTAGAGGAAGCACCACTGCAATGTGGGTTTAAGCTAGAAGAGGGTAAATTTAGATTAGATATAAGTGATTTTTTTGTTTATAATGAAGGGGATGAAAAGCTGGCAGGATTTGCCCAGAGAAGCTGTTGTTGGTCCATCCTTGAAGGTGTTCAAGGCCAGTTTACATGGGGCTCTGAGGAACCTGATCAGGAGGAAGATGTCCCTGCTCACAGGGGTTGGACTAGATGGTGCTTAAAGGTGCCTTCCAACCCAAACTCTTCTAGGATTCTGTGATTCTGTGCTCATTGTCCCATGTTAGTGTTATACTTGGTATAAAGTGGTATACCATTGTAATACTTGAAGTTCTTTGGGATAACAAAGAGATGTTCCCCAGCTCTGGCAAGTTTTCTGGCCCTTTCCATCATCACCCTGTCCAGCACTCTCCACTTACAAGCTCCTTTTTGGTCCCTGCAGTCTTTAGCCTAGCACCTGTCGATGGCACAGCTTCTAGAGAGCACAGAAAACACCCTGGTAGTGCCTTGAAGAAGAAGGTCTTCAGGAAGCAGGACAACGTGCCCTTATTGCCCAATACAGACATCATCCATGGGGATGGCAGCTTCCCATGCAGCTCCTCAGGTAAGCCAGCTCTGTGGCAGCTTTTTCCACACGGGTTTTTCCTTGCACAAGGAGCACAAACTGCCCCCTGCCTCAGCCAGCAGAGCTGGGATCTTGACTCCATAGTCTGTCCTGAGAATCAGCAGCAAATCTACTGTTGAGTTACTCCAGCTTGGTAGTACTGGAGCAGTTGGTTCTTAGAAATCCATTGGAAAGTTGAACTGAATAAAGTCATGGGAAAGGCCTGAGATCTGGCTTTTGCCCATCCTGATAGTCCAAACTACAGCAGTGGTGCCAGGAGGCAGCTGGGACTGCAGGGATGAGCTGCAGGGCAGTCTGCCAGGCTGTGCTCACTGTGCCCCTGCGAGAACCACCACAATCAGTTGTTCACTCCCTGTCTGAGCCCTCTGCCTGTGCTGCTGCCCAGTTCTGCAGCCAGCTGTTCTGCTACCCAGCAAGGGTTGTCTCTGCAGGGCAGTCAGTGGCTTGGTGCAGTCGTGCTGCTGCTGCTCCCAGAAGTGCCCGATGGCTCCTGGCTGCCGCCATCCCACAGCCTGCAGTGCCAAGAGGGAACAAGCAGTGCCTCCTGTGTCACCCAGCAAATACAGCACCCCTGTGCAGCAGATGAGAGCCAGGAGGGGCTGCCTGCTGCTCCCAGGCTGTTTGCTGCCTGCAGCAAATAGACAGCAGATAGTCCCCAGTGGCTCTTGCCTCTCCTTTGTGGGTAGCCTGCCTGTGCTGTGATCCCAGGTAGGGTGAGATGAGAAGAAGGGAGCTAGGAATGATACTTGAATGCTCTTTTCTAGTGATGCTGCTTCCATGTTCAGAATTGACCAGAACTAGCCTGGCATGGGTCTCCATTCATAGTGAATCTAGATGTGTATGTCTGCATACTTCTGCAGTGACATCACTGGTGTCAGCGGCTGGGGTACCCCAGTGACATCCAGATTAGCTCAGTCTGAATATTTTTGATGATAAGGTTCCTCCATACTTTGTGAGAGCATGCAAGGTAGCACAAAAACCCTCCAGAGTCTAGAGCAGTTCATCTAGATTCTGTGCAATATTTATACTCCATGATTTTAGACAGCGCAAATGTTTTCATCTACATATTAGAAAATGAGCTTTTGAGTGCATGACATGAAAATTTTGATTGACAGTGCTTTTGATGACAAATGGATTTCATAAGGAATGCATTCATCATCAGATTTTTCTCATACCTTGTAAATTTTTTTCCTTACCAAAAAATTCAATTGAGGCAAACCCAGATCAACCAATTAACAAGAGAGTGCGTCTGCCAACAATGTGGATGTGTATTTGCATATTTTTATCCTCAGAGTGCATTTGGAAGGCTTTTTTATCGACTGTCTAGTCTGCAAACTGCATTTTTCCACAAGAGAAAGCTTAGAAGTTGCTGAGTTTGCAAACATGTCCATTAGATGGCAAATAAATTTCACCTCAGTATCCTTGAAATACAACCAGTGTGTAGCTCTGAAAGAGGAAAGATTCATGATGCTTGGAAAGAACAAAATCCATCAAGTACTCCCTTCCCAATAGTAGCCTAAAATGGATGTGCACTCAGCTGCCTGCTGTCTAGAATATTTGCAGTCAATGGGAACAGAGGCGCTGTCAGGTGGGAAGGGTCAGGTATGGCTGTTCCCTGGTAGCTGCTCCGAGGGGATTGAGCCGGGCCCAGCAGGGCTGGGTTGCTCAGGCTTGGCTTGGTGCTGTCTGCAGGCAGCTGCAGGTCTCTCCTCATGGAGTTGCAGAGTGCCCCTGTCCTCAGGGCAGGGGGAAATCAGGGCGCTGAGACAAGAGGGGCTCCTGAGGGGTTCCCTCCTGGGTAGCAAGTCCTGCTGTCAGCGCTGTCTCGCAGGGAGCGGGAGCTCTGCGGCCGCAGGAACCTGCCGCTGGCTGCGGCACCTGTGGCACTGGGGAGCTGGCGCTGCGGGGGCAATGGTCAGGTTTAGGCTGGAGCTGGGCCCAGCTGGGAGAGGCTGGGAGCAAGCAAGGAGCCCCAGGAGCTGGACAGCAGGGAAGCCTCTGAGCCGGTGTCAGCGTGTGCCACAGGGAGCCCTGGCTGGGAGATGGGGCTGCAGGCCGCTCCATGGCGGGTGCCTTGCCCGGGGCTGCAGGCCCATGGCCGACCCTCTCCTCACAGTGACCTCGCAGACGGCCACTGCTGCCAAGCGCCGAGAGGAGCCGCTCCGTGGGCATGGGCAGAAGGACAGAGCCTCTTCAGACCCACAGCAGTCCTTGCAGGAGGCACTCTCCATGCTGGGCAGCGATGACTGGTAAGAAAGGCCCTGTTCCCTCTGTGTCCCTCTTAGCGTTAAGGTGGGTCAGAAGCGTGTCTTGCTCGTGTCTCTGAGCCCCGAGAGCCCAGAGGGCCAAAGGGCACTGGTGAAACCACTGCAGAGCAGTGAGAGGATAAGGATTTGAGAGCAGCCTTTTCCTGGCCTTGCTCTGCAGCAGTGCTGCAGCTGCAGCAGGTCCATGCTGTTTCCTTGCTTTGCCTGCTGCTCCATGGAGCTGCAAAGGAAACACTGAGAGAAGAGACAAGGCTCTGGGAGGAGATGATTTTCTGGCTGAAGGCTGAAGCAGGATGGCAGAAGTTTTGAGTGTAGAGATTTGGCTGCCTTGGGCCCCTGGCCCAGTGGGACTAAGATTCCTCCCTGCTCCCACTGTTGACAGCAATGGAAGGTGACAGGGTCTCCCTGTGACCTCCTGCATGGGAGTCCCAGAAGCAGCTCCAGGGAGTTCCTTTTTCTGAGAAATGGACTGAGTGGTGCTTTCAAATCCCTCAGCCTGTCATTACTCCTGAAGGGCTCATGGCAGAAGAGAAGGAAAAAGAAAGAAAATCCTCAAGGAATCTTGCACTTTTGGAATTCAACTTTTTCCTTCTCACTGCTTCATATGGGCCTGAGATGTTTTGTCAATACTCACCATGTGTCCCAAAATTATACACAGGCAGAAGGAGGCCCAGAGGTGATAACCTTACAAACATTAGGTCATATTGCTTTTCTTTTTGATGTCTTTTTGATCACTCCCTGCTGGATGCTTCATTCACACAGGGGTAAGGACTCCATTCACACTGGGATAAGCATGAAAAATCTGCCACGACGCACCTCCTTGTGCAGTCACCTTTGTTTTGCCCTTTCTCTAGTGCTTTCTCTTCCCCATTTCTTTTGGTTCCCTGTGAGGTGCAGAGAGCTTCTGCAGGTGTGGGGGGTCCGGATGACACTCAGGGGTGCTCGTGGGATGGGTCACCAGCCCTGTGTTGCAGCCCTGATTCCTCACATACCTTCCTGAGGCTGAGGGCCTGCACAAAGCAAGTGCTCAGAGACAGAGTTGTTTGCACCTTTCAGATGACATGTTGCTGTTGTGGGGGTTGTTTTAGGCAGGGGGTTTTGGGGAAAAGGCAGAGTTTCAACAGTTCTTGCCCAGGGGGGGAATCTCCTGAGACATCCTGCTGCTTTTTTGGGGAATGTGTGAGGTGGAGTGGAGGGGGTGACAGAGAGGCCGAGATCGTAGAGTGGAAACTCAGCTCCAGTGTGGCAGTGCAGACTCTCCCTGCTGAACTGCCTGCTGGGGCTGACAAAGAAGGAAAATGCCCCAATAACAGCCCAGTGGCACTGTGTCTCAGGGACAGGTAGAGGGAGGTGACAAGAAAGAGCAGCATGGTCTCACAGCTTCTAGAATGCAGTGACAGAGGGGCCTCATGTGCCAGAGATTTCAGAAAGGCTGTCTTCTTAAATGACCACTGAAACCCTTCTCTTTGCCTCTTGGGTTTGTGTATGCTTTTGACAGCCACAGCATCCTGGGTCAATGTGTTCCATGATTTCATTAAGTACTCCTTGAAAAGCACCTCCCATTGTTCGACTGAGCTGCCAGCCTGGTAATTGCTGAGGGTGCTGCCTTGGTGGAGAGAAAAATCAATCTTCTGCCTTTCAGGGAGCTGAAGGAGAAGGGACTCTTCAGCATCAACCACCTGGCTGGGTCCCATTCAGAGGTCCTGCTTTGCAGACTTCATGAGATTTGCTTGGCAGTTAGCAGCGAGGTGAGAACATTGCTCTGAATTGTCCCCCATACTTCATACATGGTGTGTAGAGTAGGTATGTGCTTGTTCATCTCCATGTGTGCTCAGGGACTGCCTTCATTTCTGGTTTTAGATCTCCTATTTCTAATGTCTGTCAGCTATCTGTAGGATCTGTGGGTACATGTAGCTGTATTTACTGGCAGGTCAGGTATCTGACACCCGTCTGTCAGTGTGGTGCCTTGATGATGCAATGTGCAAATGCACAAACTGAGACACTAATGACGTTAATTGTCAGAGTCCCAATCTCTGCCCAAGCTGTAATTCAACACTGCAAATTAGTCTGTAGACCTGAGCCTATGTTTTCTGTTTCCTGGCTGAGTGCTTCAATTGTTGGTGTTGCTTTTTTGAACAGGAACACCTGACTCTTTCATCTTTATGACTTGGGCCTTTATAATTTGAAAGCAGCTCTTGCTTTAATTTTCTAGAAAAAGGGCCTAAAATCAAAGCTGTGGACATTTTAGAAGGGTTAAGTAGAATGCTTTAGTGAAATATTTTTTTTTTAGTCCTGCAGTAAGCAGGTCTGAGGCCAGAAATTGGTGCCAGAATAAGTGCCTTTCTGTGCTTGCACTGTCCTGCTCTTCTTGTACTTTTATGTTCCTCTGGACACAGTGGGACGTGTTGTCATTTCCTGCAACTTCTGTTGAAGGCAACTGGTTTTCTTTTCAAGGTGATTCTTATGTTTCCCCTCATGACTTCCCCAGGTGACCAACCTCCGTTCCAAGGTGTCCCACTCTGCAATCGTCACTCTGGGAGAGCTCTTTGTGAGCTTGAAGAAGGACATGGACTCTGAGGTGGATGAGGTTGCTCGGATCCTTCTCCAGATGGTGTCCAGCTCCCCAGAATTTGTTCAGAAAGCAGCCAGTCAGAGCCTGGGGCTCATGGTGGAGAATGTGACTCCTGCACGAGCAATGAGTGCCCTCATGGACATGGGAGTCAAGTAGGTTTTTCTTCTTTTAGTGATATTCTTCACCTTCTAGTGTGGGAAGGAGAAGGGATGAGAGAGAGAATGGGAATGGTGGGAGGGAAGGGTCCTGTATCCTGCATCTTGTGTGGACTCAGGGACTTGATTCTCCAACCAACCTCATTTCTTTCCTCTTGTCACCTATTTCTGCCCTCCTGCAGCCCATTAGTTCTCAGAATCACAGAACTGTAGAATATGGGGTGTGTGAAGGGGCCCATCAGGACCATTGAGTCCAGCTCCTGGCCTTGCACAGAACAGCCCAAGGGTCACACCTAGGGCCTGAAATTGTTGTCCAAATGCTTCTTCAACTGTGTCAGGCTTGGTGCTGTGACCACTGCCCAGGGGAACCTGTTCCAGTGCCCAAGCACCCTCTGGGTGAAAAACCTTTCCCTGATATCCAAACTAAAGCTCCTCTGACTCAGCTTCCTGCCGCTTCCTGGAGTTCTCCCAGTCTGTCAGATTTTCCTAGGTGTGGTGACCAGTGGGGAAGTGAAAGTGCCTGCAAAGGCTGAGGATAGAGCCTTGTGCTTTTGTGGGAAGAGGGACAATTGCAGTTGCAGCTGTGAGCAGTGTTTGGTATTTCACAGCAGTAACCACAGAGGCCCTGGGAAAACCACGTCTCCTCATGATGCCATGAACCTGAGAAATGAGGAGGGTCCTTGCTGGGGCGTGGAGCACATGGGGGGCAATCTGCTGGCTGTGGCACAGCCTGCACAGAAGGTGCAGCTCCTGCCAAAAGGAGTCCTGTATGACTGTCCTGGCCACTGAACTCTACTGCTTTACTTACCTCAGTTATTATTAGAATTTGCAGTCGTCCCATGGTTGGTGTCCCCACAAATCGCAACAAATACACACATTTCCTTTCTGTGCCAGACACGAAACACCGCTTTGTATTTCAAAGGAGCCCTTGCAGGGAGATCAGGAAGCTCTACCCGGGCTCTTTAGGGTGCGGGGCACGGCAGGAGTTTTAGGCACAGGACTGTGTTCTGAGGGGCTCTGGGGCTGCGGGGGATGAGAGGAGATGAATTCCCAGAAGTGGCTGTGCCGGGCATCTGTGGAGTTGGGAGCACTCAGGGGATCCAGGAACGCTTTTGGGGTCTCCCTAATGGGCGCTGAGGGGGCACTGAGGGATCCTGGAGGGTCTGGGGGACACTCATGGGAGAGATGGAGGCGGATCCCGGGGTTCTGTGGAGCGCAGGGCATGACGGGCATTGTAGTCCCGCCTCCAATGGGGCTCAATCTGGCCGCGGGGCATGACGGGAGTTGTAGGCAAAAAGAAAAGATGGCGCTGACCCTAGGCACCGCCTCCGAGGCTCCGGTCTCCAGCGTTAATTGGCTGCGGGCAGTGATGGGCGGGGCATCAGCAAATGGGAGGTGCTGGAGGTGAGAACAGCCCATTCAACCTGTCCAGTCACTCCCAGTACAACCCAGTTCATCCCCAGTAGAGACCAGTACAACCCCAGTACAGCCCAGTTCATCCCAAGTGGAACCCAATTACAACCCCAGTGCCCCTCCAATCCTTCCCAGTACGGCCCAGTCCCTCCCAGTACACCTGAGTTCATTCCCAGTTCCCCCCCAATGTCATCCACAGGATGCCCCAGTGTCCCCAGCCTTCTCCGCAATGTCCCCAGTGTCCCTATTGTCCCCAGGTTGTCCCAGTATCCCCCAGTATCACTCATGGCTGAGGCTCTGCAGGCCCAGGCAGGCTCAGCCCTGCTCCACCATGGGATCCCATGGGACAGGGCACGCTGGGATTTGCCCCTACAGCTTCCAAGTGTGTCCAGAGAAACTGCAAGGAGAGGGTGACCTCTGTCAGTGGGACCCCTCTGTGCACAGGTACCCCCACTGCTGGGGTGGCTGTGCCAGCTCCCCCAGGCACCCCCAGCCCTGGGAACCTGTAGCAAGTGGAAACCACAACTTTGCAAATGGTGCCTGTGCCCGTAATGCAAAGAGAAATGCGGTGTGAAAAAGGAATATTGTTTATTTTCAGAAGAACAGCAACATGAATACAGAACATTTTTACATTGTAAGAATATTTGTAACAACAACAATCCATTGAACATATATACATTTTGTAACAACAACAATCCAGAGAACCTATATACGTAAGAACATATCTAGCAAAAATATATGAAATATATTTGCAGAAGTTGAAAAAAAAGCCCTAAATCCTCTATCCTGAAGAAGACAAAAAACTGTAAAGCGTATGTACAAAACGGTGGCATCTCTATCTGGGATTTCCATCGGTCCTGGAAGAAAAGCAAGTGCCATGGTCACGGCAGTCAGGCACAGAGGGCTCTTCCATGTGTCCCCAGGCTGGCACACGCTGGCCCAGCAGGACTCTGCTACCAGAACTGAGCCTGGCTGGGTCTGGGATGGAGCTTGTGCGGCCCAAAGCCAGCACAGGACCAGCTGGGGATGGCCTCCAGAATCCAGTGCACAGGGTGCCACGTCCCTGAGCAGGGAGCAGCCCAGCCCCAGCCTGGCAGCAGGGGACCCACTCTGCCTCTGGGGACCACATGCCTGTCCTGCTGTGGCATTGGTCTCTATCCCAAGATCATGGCTTCTTCCTCATCTTTTTCATCAATGTCCATGTCCTCTATGTAGTCTTCCATTTCCACTTCCATCTCTTCTTCCACATCCACATCCACCTCCATCTCCTCCTCTCCAGTCTCTTCTTCCTCCATTACCACATCTTCCACTGTATAAGTTTGCATATCCACTTCCATTTCCTCCTCTCCAGTCTCTTCTTCCTCCATTTCCACGTCCTCCACTGTATAAGTCTGCATTTCCACCTCCATCTCCTCCTCTCTGTCGGTGACAGCCTGCAGAGGTGGCAGAACCTCAGAGTGGAGTCCCTGTCCCACACCAGGCCCACAGAGCTCCAGCCCACCCGGGCAGTTGGGGGTGTCCATCTCCAAGCAATGGCACCATACCTTCCTCAGGACAAATGGGAGCATCCTGTAGGGATGGGTGTCAAAATCCAGGCACTAGTGAGCTTTCAGGACTGATGGGGGTAGCAGGGGCAGGTGACAAGGAGGGTGACAGCAGTGGGCAGGAGCAGAGCGAAGGGTGCGCTGACACAACGGCCAAGGGCTGTCTTGTGCTCTTTGCCGGGTGCTGGCAGTTCCATTTGGAACAGGGGAGGTGACATCACAGTTCCCAGGAGTCCAGGGCCAACCTGAAGTGGACAATGGAGATCATAGAATGATGGGATCCCTGAATGGTTGGGCTTGGAAGGGACTCTGAAGACCATCTTGTTCCAAGCTGAGCAATCTTTCCCCAGACCTTGGGGGAGCCCTGTTCCCAAGGATGGGGCATCCACAGCCTCTGTGCACAGCCTGGGCCACTGCCTCCCCACCCTCAGTGTCAAACAGCAGCTTCCTTAGATCCAGCTTCCATCAACCTCCTGCAGTTGAAAGCCATCCCACTTGTCCTGTCCCCACAGGCCCTGTTGAACACTCTGTCCCCTTCTTCCCTGTGGGACCCTTCCAGTCCTGCACAGCCACAATGAGGCCCCCCCAGTGTCTCCTCTTTCCAGGCTGAGCATCCCCAGCCCCACTTGGACAGCAGTCAGTTATATCAGGGGCAGTCAAGGCTGAAGGGTAGCAAAGAGCATCAGGAACTGAGAGATGGAAGCTTTAGGCCCAGGTTTGCCCCTAAATGTACAAAATTAATAACAGTGGAGGGGAAGATGCTGAGACACTGGCTCTGTTCTAACTGGGGATTTTTTTCTTTTTCTTCTTGTCTGTCATGCTGACCCAGGTTTTTCTGTTTGAAAGGAAGCTTGGCACAATGTCCACTGTCTTCTCCATTTGTGAAACACTGAGCAGAGTCTGGGCAGGCTGATGATGCAGAACAAAACCTGCAAATATACTGGTGATCCTGGGCCTAAGGATGCAGCTAAACCCAGCCAAAAGTAATTTCTGGAAAGTCAAGCCTGGTTTACATTTTCTTCAGTTTGGCTATGCCATCTTAACCAGTCATTTATATAAAAGCAAATAAAAAGCTCCAACAAAACAGACAAAATCCCAAACAAACAAACCCACGCAAACCAATCAAACTGATCAAAAACCACAAATCCCAAATAAAAACCAAAGGGAATGAGGAATTAGTAGAGTTGTGAGGATATCACAGCAGGCAAATGGCTGCTTCCCACAGGATCACCATAAAAAGCCACATATAACAGCTGCTCCAAAATATACCCAGCAGGAGAGCTATAAAAAGTGATACATGGCACCTTTGGGGGCAGCTCCACATGAAGGTGAAGGATGAGCAGTGGTACAGACCCAGCATTCCCCACCCTCCAGGCTGCTGTTTGCTCCTGATGAAAGACCCTTGCAGGACTGTGGCCCCTCTCAGTGCTGTGTAATTTGCACAAGGATTTGCAGGAGTGTTCCCAATAAACCATGCTTCTCCTCACCTTAACTTTTCTGGATTTCTACCATATGATACAAGAAACTTTGAAAAAACCAAAACACCTTGTGGGGAGGCATTTTTTCCTTTCTTCAGAGTGCCTCTTCCTTTTGTTCCCTCCAGAGCTCTCACTTCATTTCTGCTGTTTTTTGGAGCATGTGCTCACCTCTTTCCTGACCCCCTGGGCTTGTTTTGGCTCTGGCTGTCATGGACACTATTAATTGTGGGGTTTTCTCCTCCATCTATTTCTGTCTCTTCAAGTGGTTTACCTTCATTTACCTGTTGGAGTGATGGATTTTTCTCACCTTTTATTACTTAGTGCTTTTTCTTCATTCTCTAAAACACACTTCTCACTTGCCCCGTGGCTGTTAGATGCCATTATTAGGAGCAATAATTCTTTCTCTCCTGCTTGTCTGAGCTCTCACAGGGAGCTGAGAGCTCTTTGGGGTTAAACCTGACTCACTTCAGCGCCTTCCTTGGTGCTGCCTGTGTACTTGGACACTTGAAGGGAATAAAGTCTTGGTGTGGAGATTACAGCTGGGAGATGATGGCTCTTTTGAAGAAGACAAGAATGCTGTTGCCAATCTTTTCCAGGATAATGTGAGCACCTTGTTTTGGGGAGAAACAGGCTCTGATCAGCAAAGAGGTGGCTGTTGCAGGTACCCAGGTTTGGAGGGAAGGGTGCAGCTCCTGGGAGTGTGTTTGTGGGGGGCTATAAGGTTTGTGTGGGCTCCCTGGAGCAGTGGGAACACCCCACTGGGAGATGCACATCAGGAAATGGGGGCACAAAGGGCCTGAAATGTGACCAGCTTTGGTGAAGGTTTCCATAGGAAAAAATATTTTTAGTGGGATTTTGGACAATTTGATGTTCATTCTCATGTCCTTTGCCTGATGAACATTTCCCCCTTTGCAAGAGCATGGGGAATCCTGAACTCACACAATAAAAATCCCTGATAATGATATTTTTTTTTTATTTTTCAGTGTTGTCATCCCAGCAGGAGTCAGAGTAAGAGAAGATGTGTGACCTGGCTGTTTTTAACTTTGTGACAGGAACAATGCCATGGGGAAGCTGCTGAGAGGAGCATCACTGCTCTGTCCTTAATTTTCCAGCACAAGTGAGGATGATTTAAGAACCCAGGCACAGCCAAGACCTTTCCTCCTCCTGTGCTCATCAAGCAATCACTGCCTCATCATACCTCAGCTTCAAACACCTGGTTTGCATCTGGCTGACCTTGGCTGCCCTCCCTGGATGGGAAGATGAAGAGGTGGAAGTGTAAAAGATTGGGATTTGATGGGTGAGCTGTGAAATAGTGGCTGGTGCAGGCTGGTTTTGGGTAAACATCGTGTACTGTGCCATGGAGAATGAGAGTAAATGGATTAAAGAGGAGATAAAAAAGGCAAGGCACCTGGTTAGCTCCTGGTAAAGAAAATGTTGGAAAAATAGACATGTAAGAAATATGTCAGAGATGGTCATTAACTGCACTGCAGGGTCAGAGCTCCTTTAATAATTGGCCATGAAGTGAATACCAGAAATGATTTGAAAAGTTCTTAAGGGCTGAGGGCTTTTACTGAATGACTGGGAGAAACAAAGGAATACTGTTTCTGGCAGAACTTTTATTATCATTTAAGCATGATCCTCTTTCTGACATAACAGCTGCTTGGAATAAACTGAAATATCTTCTCCATTACCTCTGGCAGGAGCTGGATAAAGCTTTCATACAGGTAAACTTTCATCCAACAGATGTCTCTAGAATAATAAATTGAATGGGAACCATTAAACCTATTGTATGAGTAAGGATTGTGCTTAGGGCAAGAAAAAAGAGTAATTAGGTGTGGACAAACCATGAATTAGAGTGAGGAAATCATCATTTATGCTGGTTTAGGGGAATATTTAACTAAGCTAAGATAAAAGTCTACCTTCATTGCAGGCTAAGCTTTATAATCGAATTCTACTAGAAGAAATTTAGTAGTCCTGGGCTCCAAACAGACCTTTAGATACAAGTTTACCTCTGGTTTGAGAAAACTCAGGGCTTGAGCAGGATTTTATGGCTTTGCTCTTGACCCTTGGGCTAGAAATGCTCCTGTAAAATTCATGCCAAAGTTAGAGCTTCTACAAATTTCTAAGAGTTTCAATGGAGAAAGGTCCACCTGGACTTTGGGGACAGTTTCTCAGAGCAGAACATTTCAAGTGCTATTGAACTGCATTCAAACTCCCTTTTATTGGGGCATAAATTTCACACCCTGCTCTATCAGTCTGACACGTTCTTTGAGAAGAGACAAACTTTAACAGCCACTTTAAAAATAATTTCACTGACAGGTTTGCAGCTCTGAGAATGTTAATAAACTGAAATGGCTTTTCACCCTGCAGTAGCTCCTAAGTAATTATGTAGGTCTGTAGGCAGACTAATGAAAGCAGCTGTTAACAACCTACTGACAATTTGAACCAGCCCTCTGCTCCACAGACACAGCCCTTTTCTGTCCCTGCTTTTCCTGCATCCAGTGCTTCCCAGAGAAGTTTAGTGTTGCTTGATGGTCAGGTAAAAACAGCTTTCTTTTGTAGGAGTGGTGCTGCTCTTCTCTGAGGTGGAGCTTCACCTGGGCTGCTGCCATGCTGGGCTCACCCCACAAAGTCCAGTTCTGCAGGAGCTGGGCAGCATGGAGAGCTTTGATAGCAGAGCATGGCAAAACTGGAGTGGAGGGATTCTGGCTCAGTGTGCCCCTCAGTACCAGACTGCATTAGTTATTGAAAAATCTTGAGTTCAAAGAGAAGATGTTGCTGTTTTGGCTCTAATCTTAGCTTGCTTTCAATACAGTTTTCCCTGGCACTTCAGATACTGTTTTTCTCTTGCTTTCAATAGTCTGTCATCCCAGATGACCTTTAAAGGTCCCTTCCAACCCAAACCATTCTGTAATTCTTTGCACACATGATGAATAGCAACATGTGTTTTACCCTTATTGTGGATGACATTACATCATGTCTGGCCTTTTGGGGCTCTTCTCCAGGACCTTGGGACTACACTCACTCCTATTTGCTCTTCATTGTTTTTTTTTTGCTTAGCAGTGAGCATTTTCAGTTCTGCCACCCATGTTTAGAGCAAGTTTTCTGTGACTCACTGCACCAAACACCAGGTCAGTCCAAAAGAGCATTAGGAAGTATCCAGATGTATTTCCCCTTCTTCCTTCTGGGTACCTGCTGCTGTTTTGAGCACTCTGGCTTTCTGAGCTCCCTCACATGTCTTGATCCTTTTCTGGGTAACCAGAGGGGTATGAGGATTAAATCCTGTCTCAGCTCTGAGGTCTGCCTTTTGAAAAGTCCCAGTCATCCTCTCCTACTCATCTCATCCTGGCCTTGCTGGAAATATTATCCCTTCATGGGATTGTTGTTCAGCTTTGGGGCATTCTGGCACTGCTTTTCAGTGAAAGTTTTGGAGACTTTGAAAGGTTTCCTGGTGTGGGAATGACAATCCTCAATACTAATGTTTCATGGGGGTTGCAGTGGCCCAAGTTGTGAAACCTCCTGAAAAACATTGTTTGTTCTTTTTTGCTTGACTTTTCCTTGACTGTTTTCATCAACAGGTTAGGAGGTTTGGGGATGTCTTCTCAAAGTGAATTTCAATGATTCTCCTGGCTGGCATTTCAAAGGGGAACAGTGGTTTTGGGTTATTTTAACTAGCAGCTGCTTACAATCCAATGAGCTAACTGCCTTTAATTAACCATAATATATTCCAGGAGAGCAGAACAACAAGGGAACAAAATCAAGTGGTGACAACTCTGTGACTGAACCTGGACTTGCCCTTTCCCAGGTGCAGGATCCTGGGCAGCCCTGTAACCCTTTGCTGGCCACTTTGAGCTCTGCCATGCAGTGCCTTGGGTTTCTGGGGAGGGCAAAGCATCCAATCCCTCAGCTCCAGGTTCACACTTGTACAGTCACCTGCAAACCCAGAGGCCAGTGGCTATTTCTGTCTGTGGGATTTGCACACTGGAGCTTTGCTTTTGAAAGTTTGGGCAGCCTGGCTGCTCAGGGAGGGATCTCTCTGCCTTGAGGGTCTCTGAGCTCTCTCCTCTGCATGAGGGGCTCGAATCTGTTCTTTCCTCACCTCCTTATCTGCAGGTTTCTTGGTGGAGGCTTTTGCAGACAGGAGAGCATGGCAGGAGAGCTGGAATGAAACAGTTATGTCTAGAGTCTGGCTTTAGGTAGTTGATTCAGCCCTTAGCTGCTGGGCCTTAAAATTCTTTAAACTCCACATGTCATCTCCTCATACCAGTGTGGGACTGAGACAACACTGAGCTTCTGGGCTTTTCCTGTGTTAGCAGAACAAACTATTGCACTTCTAAACTGTGCACATCAGCACTAACTGTTATAAATGAGAAGCTTGACTAGGCCAATATTCAAGCAACAATCAATTTATTAATTAATATGGTAAAGTATAAGCAAAACAGAGATGGGTATGGTGGAGGAAGCTTTCCCTCCAACTGCACGCTGATATTTGGGGCTTACAGGTATTTATAGGGGTACTCAGAAGCTTTCTCAGCAGTTTCTATTCCAATTTTTTTACTCATCAGCAGTTCCTATTACCAGTTTTTACATCACAATTCCATACACTATTGTAATTTAGTTTTTCTTCAGGATGTGTCCCAAAAAGGAGGATCCCCAGATGGTGTTGGTAGTTTCCCAGATGTTGGTCCAGTTTCTGCAAGAATAAAGATGAATTTCATCTGGTGAAGTCCAGCTCCCCAGACGTGGGCCCACCTTTTCAATTACAATGACTATAAATCTCATAACAGTGATGTCCAGCTTCCGTTGGTCACAATTATAAATCCTTGAGATGATGTTCATCTTCCTTTCTCAAGCTGTTTTTCTCAGTTTTGTTAAGGTGTGAAATAAGCATCTTTCCTTTATATATATTCCAAAGCTATAATTTCAAGGATACAAGCAATATTCTAAAATTATACTTCAAAGGTTATTATTGCAGCACTCTTTAAGGCTGACTACAAGCAAAAAGCAACATCCTTAATGCTTTAATTCAAATTCTCCTAAATCAATCAAGGTTAATTGCAAACAAAAGACAGGTTCAAAGGCCTTCTTCCATGCTTTACTTTCCTCAGTTATTGTTAGAATTCGCAGCTGTCCCATGGTCGGTGTGCACACACATCGCAATCCCAAATACACACATTGCCTGTCTGTACCTGACACCAAACACAGCTTTGTATTTCACATAACCTGAGGCTTCACCCCACTCATTACAGACATCAGGGGGTAGCTGCTTATACTGCTCATCTCTGCCCCTGGAAGAGAGGCATTCAAAGAATGAGATGCCCCATAGGATTCTGGTTGTGTGCTTTCCTCAAAAACATGGTGAGATGAGGTGTGTAGGACTCATTTCTTCAGAAGGGCAGGAGAAACCTCTGAAGGCCTCCCCTAAAGAGCCTCCTTACCCAGCAGTCTGACACAGATTTGATTCTGAAGAGCTTTGTAATTTGTCCTTATTATGCTCTATCTGTGATTTAGTGAAAGCCTCTTTCTCTACTGTAATTGAGCTCTTCATCTCATCTGAAAAGCGGAGCACAATCCCTTCAGAGATGGTGTTTGAGTAACAGCCTGTTTGTGTTTCCTCTGCTGTGCTGCTGCTCATGGAGCTGCTCACTCCTCATTTAAAAGCAGAAAAGAAACAGATTTCTCTGAGTCAAAAATACATCAGTGATGCCACACAGAGTAGGTTTGAATAGAAAACTCTTCCACTGCCCAACTGAGCAAGCAAAATCTTCCCTGGTTCTGCAAAGAATAGGAAGAAGGGAGCTTTCCTTAGTGAGCACCTGAGGCCTCATGCAGGTGATGCTCAGCAAGAGGCACCTGGGCATGGCAGCTGTCAGCTAAACAATTGGCTCTGGGCAGGTAAGAGTTGGCAGGAGGTAAGAGTGGAAAGTCAAAACAACAGGATGCTGAGAAACTTGTAAGAGGAATAATGACCTCACTGAAAACCCCTCCATCTTAAAGATTCAAAAAGCATTTTTACAAAAATCCACAAAAATCTCCTGATTTTGATCAGTCTGATCTTCCTAAATAGCATTTTGCAATCAGAATTAGGAGTTGAGAGACACTCAAGAAGGCTCAACAGAGGATTTTTCATTGGGACCTTAGTGCATATCTTTTACTGTGCTGTAGTTTGGAAGGAGGCCCCGAGCTCCAGCTGCAGCCTGGGGAGACCCTGTAGACAGAAACACTCCCCAGAGCTGCTGTGGGACTGACCCAGAACCAGAATCTGGAGGGAACTGTGTCCAATACTTCCCACTAGAAAACACTTGAAGCTTGATCCACACTTCTCAGTTCAGAGCACAGGCAGTGACAGGAGTCACAAGTTTGCTGCTGCTCTGTGCAGAACTGGTGGCTGTGAGTGGCAGAGCTGTGGGGTGAACAGGCTGATGGCTTTTTGAGGCACACAGAACCTTCCATCTCTACTGCCCTGTCCCCTGCAGAGAGTGGATTTTCCTAGAGAAATACCTGGAGAGTGGGAAGGATGAAGAGAAAATCATTCCCTGCCAATGATTGCTGTGCTTGTTGCAAACACAGGAGTTACATCTGGTAGGAGTCCTTGCTGCCAATCCACAGGGATTCCAGGCTGAGATCAGCTCAGCTCTGTCATTTGCCAGGAGATTGAGGATCAGACTTTGCACCACACTTCCAGAGCTGCCCTGACCCAGCCTGCAGAGCAAGAAAAAGGATCAGGATCAGGTTCCAGCGCTGTTTTCAGCACTGTTTTATTCACCCTGAGGGGACAGCAGGAGGCTGCTGGCGCCTTTGCCTTGGGAATTGGAGATCATGGCTGCTCTTGTCCCTCTTCTGCTTGCCACTTGAATTTTATCTGTAAAAGGGCAACTGCCTTTTTCGATCAGTGCTTCCCAGAGTGCTTTCATGACAGGGAACTTGGGCTTTTTGTTGCAGGCACCATGATGAGCAGATCTTGAATACTCACAAATCCCTGAGCACAAAGTCAAGGAGAATAAAGCAGCCTCACAGGCCACATTTGCAGTGCACAAACACAGCCCTGTTGCTGCTGCTGCTGAAATAGAATCAACTGACAGAGGCCATCACAGAAATTGTCTCTCAAGTGTCAAATCAAATGAAAAAATCCACCAGGAGGAAGAAGAGCCAGAACTTCTTGACTCCCTTCCTTGTTTCTTCCGAGCAGCAGCAGCAGCAGCTAATGGAGATGCCCAGAGGCATTCCCAGCTGCTGCTGATCCCAGCTGGAGCCCAGCCTGCTGCCCAGTCCCAGCGGGAAGCTGAGCCCAGCCCGGGCAGCTCCCGCAGTGTTGGGAGCTCAGCACACGCGGGGCCAGGCCCAGAGCCCCGGGCACGGCCGCCCATTGCGGGGCAGCGGCGCAGACGGAATGTCCTGCGGCCCAAACCTCCTGCTCCTGCCACACAGCGCCAGCCTTCTCCCTCTCCTCCTCCTCCTCTCCCAGCACGGCACAAATTCCAGCTCGGAGGAGGCTGCCCCAGGGAGGGCTCAGGCTCCTGCTTCAGCCTCAGGCTCCCTGCAGAGGAACAGGGCATCTTTCAGGCACTTCCACAAGCTCAGGGTTCCCATTTCATGGGGAATATGGGGTTAAAATGGCCTTGTTAAGAAGGAAAATAGCAGAGGGAATGGATTGGAAATTATTAGGAAAAATGACCCTTCTTACAGACAAAGTTCACCAGATCATTCCCTGCATTTCTCCTTTACAGATTCTTTCACTCACCTCCTGAGAGGTCCAGTTGTTCTGCTGCTTTCCATGAACTGATTTTTATCACTGCATGACATGTAGAAGCAGCGGAACTGAACGAAGAAACAAACTCCCTCTGTCAGCCCATTTTCATCTTCTAGATCACTTTCAAGGTGTCCATGGGGATGATGGAATGATTCTCACACAGCTCTCCATTTCTGGCTGCAAGCTCTGGAGATTCTCTCTCGGCATTCAGTCAGGCTGGCATTCCCTAACAATTCCTGGGAGCCCGTCATGGTTTCTTAGGGTAGAACAATAACAATGAAAACCTGACCAATGGCACAACAGCCCAGCCCACAAGGAAAAGAAAGAACAAGTTGTCAGGTTCTCAAACCTTAGTCTTTCTTTGCTGAAAGAGTCGTGCTACACACACGGTGTGGAAAGCCAAGAGAAGCTGCAGTTGGTGGCACATCTTGTGACAGAAGCTGCACCTCGTTCTCCAGGAAAGGTTCTTGGAAAGAGCAAACAGGACTGAGGAGAAGATGATGGGAAAACTGAAACAGCTTGTAAGAAATGAAATTAAAATGGGGAGAAAAAATCCAAGACATTTTACTCTTTTTATTTTTATGCTCCCCTTTTCCATCTTGCACTAATTCTCCATCCTATTAATTCCAAATGGATCTCACCTCAAAGATCCATGACTTGGCAGGTTTTAGACACTGTCAAATACCATGAGCTACACACACTTTGCCTTCCCCTGGTTTTCTTGGAGAGCAATGCTGGAGAGGTAAGTGCAGTTGTGGGTCAGGTACAAATTCTGCATTCAGGGAATGCGTTCCGATAGTGTTTGACCCTCAGCAGGGACAATGCACAGCAGCGACCGAGGGGATTCCTGTGCCGCTGTGCAGGAGTGCAGACTCTGGGTCTGGGCTGAACACGGCAAAGTTCCCGTGTTTGGACAGGCTCAGGGGCTGCCCCCGGGGAGCGTTGGGCTCGGAACGGGGGTGAGCAGGCAACGGACAAACGGGCAGGGGGACAAACGGCCCCGGCGCTTCAGTTGCAGCAGCAGCAGCGGCGGCGGCAGCAGCAGCGGCAGCAGCAGCGATAGCAGCGACATTTTAGATTCCCTCTTGCTTGTCCTCTCCCTCTCCTGCAGTCCCGCACCCTCTCCCGGTCTCCCTTACCGGGGGGCCCTCCTCTCCCAGTCTCTCTCTCCCCATGCCCGGCCGGGCCATGCCCCCGGCCCGCCCCCGGCCCCGGGCGGGGCTGCTCCGGCCCCAGCCCCGGGCGTCCCGCCGCGGTCTCGCCTCCGGCCGGCTCTGGTCGTACTGGCGATGGCGCTGCTGGGCGGGCATCAGTTCCTGGGGCTGGGGCGGCATCGCCTCCCTTTGGCTCCGCCTGGCCCGAGCCCGACCCCGGCCCCGGCCCCGACCACGGCCCCGGCCCCATCACCGGCCCCGACCACGGCCCCGGTTCCTGCCGGGGCCCGCGGAGGACACAGGCGGCGCGGCCGCTCCCGCCGCCTCCGCTGCGGTTTGCCCGGCCTGAGCTCCGCCGCTCGGCAGCGCGGCCGCCGGCCCCGAGCCGCCGCTGTCCCGTTGCAGGGAGCGAACGCCCGGGGATGGCCGGCCCGGGGCCCTTGAGGGGCGCTCGGGGGCCGTTGCCGGCCCCGGGCCGAGCGCTGCCAGCCGCGTCCCGCCGGCAGGGAAGGCGCAGCAGGGCCTGAAGCAGCAATACCGGGTGGGCTCGCTGCTGGGGCACGGCGGCTTCGGCAGCGTCTTCGCGGCCACGCGTCTCTCGGACGGCGCCCCGGTGAGCGGCGGGGCCGGCGGCGGGCGCAGGAGAAGGGGGGAACGAGGAGGAGGAAGAGGGCAGAGGATGGGGCTGGGCAGCGCGGACGGCGAGCTGAACCTGCTGCTTCCCTTGGCTTGCAGGTGGCCATCAAAAGGGTGCCACGGAACTGCGTCCGGCATTGGGACAAGCTGGTGAGTGAGCGGGGTCAGCGGGAGAAGCCGGGCCGTGCCGGGCGGGGATGAGCCGAGGCCCGGCAGGCTGGGAGCCACCAGGACACCTCGAGGGAGAGCGGGCGTGGGGCCAGCGCAGGGCGCAGAGCCAGCGCAGGGCGCAGAGCATCCCGGGCTGGCTGAGGCTTGCTGAGCCCCGGCACGGCATCAGCCCCACTGATGGCATCGTGCTCCTCCCGCAGCCCGACGGCACCAGCGCACCCCTGGAGATCGTGCTGCTGGCCAAGGTGTCCACTGGCTTCCCTGGTGTGGTCCAGCTGCTGGAATGGCGTGAGCTCCCCAACGACATCCTGATGGTGATGGAGCGGCCGGAGCGCTCTCAGGACCTGAAGCATTTCATTCGGGCACGGGGGTTCCTGCCCGAGGAGGTGGCGCGGGAGCTGTTCCGCCAGGTGCTGGAGGCCGTGCGGCACTGCACCAGCTGCGGGGTCCTGCACAGAGACATAAAACCAGAGAACATCCTGGTTGACCTGGCCACAGGGCAGGCCAAATTGATTGACTTTGGCTGTGGCACCTACCTGCAAGACACAGCCTACATTCACTTTGCAGGTGAGCCCATGCAGGGGTTTGCTCCTGGTCCCAGCATCACATGGCAAAACATCTCATAGCCCAAGCTGGTTGTGGCAGCGGGGATTCTCCCTTTTGCTGCCCTTCATAGCTCTGAGTCTTCGGCTGAGTTGCTTATGAGCATGGCTGAGTGGGGAGCCAGCTTCCAGCCCTGCTGGCAGCCTTTGCCCACCACTCTGCCCAGGACTGGGGCTGGGGCTGGGCAGCCAGCCCAAAAAAAACACCCGTGGGTGAGGGTAGCAGAGAGGGTTTCTCAGAACCTGTGCCCCAGCCAGTTTTGTGTGCAGGTGAGAAAGGGCTTTTGACTGCTCAACTCACCTGGTTTGTCTTGGGTTCATAATGTTTCTTGGGGCAATGCAGGCAGGGAGGATGAAGGCATGGTTTTTCCCCAGCACTAAGTGGGTTTTTCCTTGTCATGGTTGGACCTTGCCAGGGCTTCTGCTGCCCTCTTCCAACACCAGTGGATTCCTTTCGAACCTCAAGTCCGTACACAAGTCCCAGGTGCTGGCGAGAGGGCAGCGGTCACCCCGTGTGTCACTGGGGCAGCCCCCACAGGCCCAGGGATGCTGGGGCCAGGCTCTGGGAGCAGCAGCATCCCCCTGCTGAACTCCATCTGTATTCCATAGGAACACGGTCATACAGCCCCCCAGAATGGACCCACTTTGGCTGGTACTATGGCAAGCCAGCTACCATCTGGTCTCTGGGCATCGTGCTGCACCAGATGGTCTGCGGAGAGCACCCCTTCAGGACTGGAAAGAAGATCAGCTGGGACCATCAGCTCTCACTGCCACAAAGGCTCTCTCAAGGTGGATCCTCATCTCTGGGCATGGGGGGAATACCAGTGCTGGGAGACAGCAGCGGGCTCGTGAGCATCCCGCTCTGGCAGCTGCTGAGGAGGTGGCACATGTCCTGCTCTCCTGCTCTCCTCCAAAACAGGGAATGGATGGGAAAGTTTAGGCCCAGCTCTGAGCACATCCAGCATGGCCTGGGGGCGGGAACAGTGGGGCAAAGCCAACAGGAGCCTTCTCCAAGTGACCAGCGGTTTCTGGTTTCCCTGCCCAGAGTGCCAAGATCTGATCAGGCGGTGTTTATCCATGCTGGACGTGGAAAGGCCCTCCTTAGAAGAACTGCTCTGTGACCCTTGGATGCAGGATATTCATGTGCCCTAGAAGAAGGGAGAGAGCCACAGGCACACTGTGATGCAGGGCCCTGGTAAGTTCCAGCTCCACACATGCCTTGGCCATGAGAAGCAAAGGAACCCAGACATTTTTGTCCTTTTTTGTCCTGCCTGTGTCACTGCCCAGGGCTTATCAGATGGGAACACACAGCCCTTGTGCGGGAGCTGAGCTGTTCTGCGCAGCACCGGTAGCACAACAACTTGATTTGGTTGTCCTGGTTCCCTGACAGCTGGGGCCCTGGGCAGAACCCTGAGAGCCTGGTCTCACCCCAGGGAAGGAGAAGGAGCCCCTGGAGAAGCTGTACCAGGTGGGGCAGCTGCTGCTGGAGACAGCGAGGACGACATCAGGGATGGCAACCTCTTCGTGGACCTGGCCACTGGCCATCTGAAGATGATGGACTTCAATTCTGGCAATTTCTCCAAAGCCAGGCTCCACAGCGAAATTGCAGATGAGTCCACACGGAGGGGGTTGCTCCCAGATTTGGGCATTGCACAGCCTGGCCAGTAACCAAAGGTTTCCCCTTTGCTGGGGCAGATGCAGCTGATCCTTCAGTCGGCTGCCCAGCTGCTTTTGGCAGGGCTGGGGGGATGGGCTGGGCTGGGTATGAAATGGGAGTGGGCTCCTGGCCCTGCTAACAGCCCCCAGCACCCACCGTGCCCCGGGCTGGGGCTGGGGCAGCCAGCCCGACACAAACAAACCCCATGGCAGGAGCAGAGGTGGGACTCCAGAACCTGTGCAGAGGCTGCTTTGCTGTGCAGGCAAGGAAGGGCTTGGGCTGCTCCACTGCCCTTGTTTGCTTTGGGATCACCGTTATTGTGGGGGTCAGTGCAGGGGGGAAAGGGAGAAATCCTGGGCTTCCCTCACCTGTGGGTGGGTTTTTCCCTGGCATGCAGGGGTTGGACTTTTCTCAAGCCCCTGGCAGAGATAATATTTTTTACCTTGTTTTCCCTTTTTGTCTGTAATCTATTTTCAATAATTGGTTGTTTGTTTTTCTAGAGGAAGCGTTCCAGGTGGGCTCCAGTCTGGATCAGGAAGTGCTTGGGATCATCTGTGGCATGGATGGGCCGTGTCCTTGGAGAAGGCTGAGGACATCGTTTGGGACCAGCTTTTCTTCCAGCAGGGGATGGCGTGAGGTGGGTCCCCGTCTGCTTGGCATGGTGGCATCAGAGCTTCTGGGAGATGGCAGCAAGCACAGGAGCATCCTGCTCTGGGCAGCTGCTGAGAAGGTGAATGTGCCCTGGCTGGCTGCAGGCTGGGCACATGTCCTGCCCTCCTGCTCTGCTGCCAAAGGCAGCAGTGATGGGCAGCTCTGGGCACCGCTCTGAGCACGGCCAGCATGGCCTGGGCACCGCGGGCGGCTGGGACAAGGGCACAGGAGCCTTCAGCTGACGGGCGCTTTCTGCTTTCTCTCCTTGCAGCCGGGCTGTGCGGATGCTGAGGCTGCTCTGGGCTCTGCCAGGGCTCTGCTGGGGCTCAGCACCGGCCCAGAATCTGCCAAAGAAGAAATGGTGTGACCTGCAGCACAGACTCACTTGAGCATTTTGGCAACACAGCTCAAGTTGGCAGTGTGTTCACCTCCAAGTGAAAACATGACACCCCTCAAAAACTAAACTTGTTCAATAACTTTTGAAATGGGATGACCCCAAATGACATTTCTCAGCTTGCTCAAGCTGTAGCTCAGCCCTTCTATGAACAGTTCACTCCCCCAGGAAAAGTTCTCTTTTACTTTCCAACTGCTCCCTCTTTTCCCACAGTGAGTTCCCAGCCCATTGCAGTCTCCATCACACTGTTGCCTTCCTTGATGTCCCTCACAACAGGGAAGAGGGAGCCCCAGGCTTAGGGGATTCTTCCTGTCACTGGCTGAGAAGCAGCAATGTCTCAGATGTCAATGGGATTTTAGTGTAATTCAGTCACTCTCCTGCCCTCAGGTCTGTTCACTGCTGAGTTCCCACTTCCCTTTTTCCTTGTCCTTGCAGCAGGATGAGCTCTCTGAATCCCCTTGAGTCTCCCCACTCTTCCCAGCCCACCCACCCACCTCAGTGATGCCAAAGCTGAAGCTTCTCTGTCTCCTCTGGCACACCAGTCCAGTGCCCTGTGCAGGGAGCCCCAACCCCAGAGCACAGCACACAACAGTGCAGTCTGGGCTGGAGCAGCTGCCCTGCAGCCCTGGCTTGGCTCTTTGTGGCAAGGGAATGCTCCCTGTTTCCAGCTGTCCCTGCAGGATGGGCCCAGGGCAGAGCCCAGCCAGGCTCCCACTGCAGCCCCTGGAGCTTGGGGCAGACAGTGCTCCCAGAGCTGAGGTTCCTGGGGAGCACCCGGAGCTGTGCCTTGCACTCTGTTGCCGTGTGTCACAGTGCAGGCTGGCTAGTGCTGTGTGACTGCACCAGCCCCTGGTTTGACTGACAGGGGCCTCGCCCTGTCACATCTCCCCCAAGGCTGCAGAATTTCACTGGCCAGAGTCTGACAAAGCACAGAGATCAAAGCAATGAAATTATCCAGACTGGGCTTTTCAAAGGCCCTTTGGAAGGAAGGGCTTGAGAATAAATGCTCTCTGTTTGCCACATGAACATCGAGGTGAGTGGTCTCTGTCTCCAACTCACTCCCCCTCCAGCAAACATTACAGCCTCCCACTCCCTCACACATCCCCCTCGTGCCTCCCCACTGCCGTGTCCTGTCAGGGCTCCCTCAGCCCCTCATCCCTTCCTGGCCCCGTCCCCTCAGGGTCTCCCCCAGCCCGGCCAACCTGCCCGGCAGCAGCGCCGCAGCCCCACAGCAGCTCCAGAGCAGCCCCATCCAGAGGCACCTCGGAGCCCTCAGCAATCCAACCAGCACCACACGGGCAGGAGGACACGGATGGCGCTTCCTGCCTGGCACAGGGCTTGTGGCCATCTCCAGGCACCGCTCTCACAGGGATCCCCACAGCTCTGGCCCCTGACCACCTGCTTGTTGGCAGCACAAAGGCTTCAGCAGAACCACCAAAGTCCTAGAGGCTTTTGGCTATTTTCTCTGCTACACTGCATGCCTGGACAGCTTGCCGAGCCCAAGCACCCTTTTTCCCCTTTTCCCCTATGCCCTGGAGACCCTGGGAAGCAAAAGAAAGATCCTGGGAGTCTGTGTATTACAACACACTCTATATACTAAAGATAAAAAAAAAGAAGAACAGTCTCAAAGAAATAGAAAATTCCCACTGGTTCAAGTGGCCCCAGCAGACAGAGCCTCTGGGCTCAGCTCTCTGTAGAGCTCCAGCAGTGCAGACAGCCGAGCCCTGACAGATGAGGCCGTGTCCTCCATGCCCTGAGGAGCTGATCCTGCAGCCTCTGGAAGACAGAAGATCGCTCACTCTGTAGTGACTGGAGAACATACAATGTTTGAAGTGCCACATCTGACACGGCACTGCTGATGTCCTCTGTCAGCTGTTCAAGGGCTGAAAGAGAGGAACAGAGCCATAGTCAGATCCCGGACCTGAGGGGACCCGAGTAGAGCCCCCTGCCAGGGCCATCCCAGCCGGCTCTAGCCATGGCCAGGAGGGAGTAGAGGCCAACGGGACCAGCCCGAAGCTGCTGGCCACGAATCCCCCACGTGGCTCTGAAATCTCTGTGTGCTCTGCCCACACCGCCCCTCGGCCGCACAGGGAGCAGAGCCCTCCGCAGCCGGGGAAGAGCTCGCAGCTCCCCCCGCCAGCCCCCGCTGCCAGCCCGCTGCCCTCACTCACTGTAGCAGATGAACCGGAGCTCTTCCTTCTTCCACCTCACGTGCTGCCCGGCCATCCCTGGGAACACAGAGCCTGTCACGGCGCCAGCGGCACAGCTCCCTGCCAGCGGCGCTGCCGGCGCTGTGGCCACACGCCCTGCTGGCCCGGCAGGGCTCAGCCCGGCCCTTGCCGCACGCTGCCGGCCCAGGGCACGGCTGCCAGAGGGCGGCAGCAGCGCCGAGGCCGGGCGGGGCTCCACGGCGCCGGGCCCGGCTGGCGCTGCCGGGGCAGCAGGCGGGGCTGGGGCCGAGCTGCGGCGGGCCGGGGAGGGAGCCCGGGCTCGTGGCTCACCCATGAACCTCATGGCCAGCACTTGCAGGGGCTCCTGTGGGCTCTGCCGGTATGGCAGGGCCCAGCGCAGGTGCTCGGCCGCTCTGCTGCTGTCGTCTGCCAGCTGGAGAGAGCGGCAGGAGGGAAGGGTTGGCGCGGGCTCAGCCCCTCGGGCGGGCGCTGCCTGCGCCCAGCCCCGGCCTCCCCTGCCCGCACAGCCCTGAGGCGCGGCCAGCAGCCGCTGGCGCCGGGCTCTGGAGGGGGCAGAGGGCCGGCTGCTGCCCGGGAAGCCGCGGTGCCGGCCTGCCCCACAGCCCCACCGGGCCGGGACTGCATCGGCCCCCGGCTCGGGCCCACAGGAGCCTGGAGAAGAGCCCGTGCGGCCTCTGGGTGCAGCAGCGGGCAGGGGCACAGCTGCCAGCCCCGCACTCTGAGCACCGCGCTCTGGGAGCTTCTCCAGGCTGAGGCTGGGGCTTACAGGCTGTCCTTACCAGGCACTCAGTGAATTCCACAGCTTCTGGTTCTTCACAAGTCTTTCAAGATCCCTCCTATTCAGGAAATTGGCCACACAAAACAGCAGTTCCCGAGAAGCCTGGAGAGCAGCAGAGATGGGGAGATGGCCCCACAGCCCAGGGTGCAGGACCCGTGTCCCTGTGCCAAGGCCTGGAGGAGGCTGCAGCCCGGCAGGCGCCAGTGCAGGAGGCAGCCGAGCCCCCTGCCAGGGGGACAGCAGAAGCCCATGAGTCCTCACCTGTGCCACACGCTGATTGTCATTATGGCAGTGGAAGAAGAGTGGCAGCAGGCTCTGGCACAAGGGTGTCTTCAGGTCCTTTTTTCCCTTTTCCAGTGGAAGAGTCACCAATGTTCGGAAGAGCAGTATGGAGAGCAGCTGCACCTGGCTATTGTTCTGTATGAAAGGAAGAAAAATAAAACTCAGCATTGCGTGCATGGGGCTCATCTTGGCACAGGCCTGCCAATCCACAGGGCACAAAGTGTCCAGGCAGCAGCCAGTGGCCGTGGCTGGGGGCAGCGAGCCTTACGTGGTCAAAGAGTGGCAGGAGCGCCTCAAGCAGCTGCAGTGTGATGGGGCTGGGTATCAGCATGTCATTGTCCAAGATGATAAAGCTGAGAAGCATGACTGTCATGCTAACTATCTCTCCATCTGTGTCCCACAGGAGCTTCACAAGACTTTCAGTCAGGCTCCACATTTTTTCGGTCTGTGCGGAACACAAGTTGGTGAAACGCCATCCTGCTGCTGCAGGGCCTGGAGGCCAGAGGTCTGTCCTGAAGCACTTGGGCAGCTGAACAGGGAGGCAGGAGAGCTGGGAGCAGCTGCCCCGGCACCCAAAGCCCAGCCAAACCCAAGTGACTGCATTCCCCAGCTCAGCCTCAGCCGCTGCCCCCTTCTCACCATGGAGGGCTCCTCAATGAGATCGAGAAGGGCCCTGAGTGCCAGGCGATGCCTCTCCCTGCACTCGCTCTGCAGCTGTCTTGACAAGACTTTCAGGACTCTGTTAGCACCACGTTCACTCAAATCCAGGAACTCGAGGACCTGAAAGGCACAGGGCAGTGACAGGAGACCCGGCTGGCAGGATCCCAGAACCGCACAGGACTGGGCCCAGGCAGTAGCACAGGGCACGGGCACTGTCCCAGGGAACTGCGGCTCCGAGAGGGCAGAGAGCTGGGAGGCAGCTGAGCAAGGCAGCGCTGGCCATCAGGCTCACCTCCACAAGGAAGGCCAGGGCGGGCAGCTCCCAGCGTGGCTCCTGTGTGCTGAGCAGCCGGAGCAGGTAGCGAGCGATGCGGGAACACAAGGGGATGAAGACATAGCACATCTCCCTGGCAGGAGAAGAAGGAACCAAGACTGTGGTCCAGGGGGCAAACTTTTGTCAGGACTGACTCACAGAGGTCTGGTCTTTCCCCAGCATCCTGCAAGGGGCCCTGGCCTATTTGGGAGGCAGCTCCTTGTGGGCACCCTCCTCTCCCAGCCTTTTCCAGTCTGCTTGGCCATCCCTTGGTCACAAGGCCCTCTGGCCCACGACCAGAGGGACTGTGTGGACCTCCCTGGGCACAGAGCACAAATGTCAGAGGCAGTGGGGAGAAGGGGGTCTCACCTGGCCAGCAGACCCACGGCACAGTGGTGGGTGTCAGCGCACAGCAGTGTGTCCCAGCCAACAATTGCGTTCCATTGCCACCACCACATCCTCCAGCTGCATTCGGCAGAGCAGGGACTTGAGGGTCTGCACTGCAAACCTGAGTGCAGAGCAAAGCCCAGGTCACGCTGGGAGCACTGGCTCCTGTCCAGGGACATGACAGGGATAGGAGGAGTGGGATGGAGCCCCTGTTAGGGCTGGTGGCAAGGCCATGCTCTTCCTGGCATCCCTTCCAGAAGGTATCGACCTCTTCTGGCACATCCAGAGTGCTGAAGAACACTTGGAAGAGCAGATGCACAGATACGTGGGAGGAAATACACCGTCACCATATGTGGGACACCGGGCACCTGGAGGATCTTCCACATCACCACAGTTGCCTGCAAAGGACAAAGCTCCCCAAGACTGTGCTCAGTGCCGAGGTGTCCATGTGGCAGGGCCTAAGCAAAGGAGGGAGAGGCCCAGGGAGACACAGGGGGAGCACCGGGCCTGGTGCCCCTGAAGCTGCCCCGAGGCCAGGATTCAGCCCATCACCTGAGGGAGGGAGATGCAGTGGGGGAAGGAGGATGGAAAGCTGCTGGAGAGGCGGCCTTGGAGCCAGCAAAGGCCAATTTCAGAAACTCACAGCCAGGACAAAGACATCCGTTTTGTCCCCATCAGACGTGCAGGTGCTGTGCTCTGGCCAGTTGCCCAGCACATCCAGGAGTATCAGCAGCACTGGCTCCGCAGTCCTGGGCGAGGACATGATGCTCTTCCACATGGTGAAAGCAGCTCTGTGGGGTTAGAGCTCTGTCTCAAGGGGGGTCTCAGACACAGCACCGTGGCCTGGGCAGCAGTGGGGATCTGAGCTGGCTGCCAGCTCTGCCTCTGCCCACTGGCCCTGGCCAGCAGCACCCAGGCAGCCCAGCCCTATGGGGACAGGCCCCTGAGGGGCAGTGAGGGAGCATGGCAGCAGGCTTGAGGGCTGAATGCAAGGGCTGTCAAAGAGAGCAGCAAGAGGGCCCTGGAACTCTCAGTTGGTCAGACACCTGGGCCAGGCTGTACAGGGGAATGGGCTGGGGAGCCCTGAGCCCTCTGGGCAGGTGGGCCCACCCATCCAAGCAGACCTGCCATCCCCCTGAGCCCTGGCAGCTCTGGTGCCCATCTCCTGCCCCAGAGACCTGTGCTCCCAGGGGCTTCTGTGCCAGAGGGAGCCAAAGTCCACGTGCATTAGGGGCTGTGCTCCTTCCTGCAGGGGCTGTTGGCAGGAGCATCTGGAGCAACTGCTGGCAGCACTTGGTCTCTGTCAGAAGCTCTCACTCCATGCTGAAATTATTTTCTCATTGAAATAATCTCCTTTAGCACAAAAACACCTTAGCAGTGAAGGCACAGAAGAATCTGGCGTTTAAGAATCCTCACTTCAGGAAAGCTTTACTTTCCCATTGCTCAACTCAAGTAGTTTCAAAAAGTTGCAAACTTCCCAAATTCATTGGGATGGCCTGAGTAAGTGAAGAGTTGGAATTTTGCTTCCCATCTCAAAGCAGCAACACATTTGCCCTAACATCATCCACTGAGATTCACTCTACAGAATGTAACACTACACAGAGGCAAGAAAAAGCCAATTCTTTGGTTTGCAAACGGTTTTCTATGAAAGGATGATAATATCCTAAATCTCTTAAAGATTAAAAGCTCTCAAGAAATGAAAGTCCACTCAGAGTTACAAAAGTAGCCCAAACAAACAAGTAGATGGCAAAATGGCTAATCCTCCCCCTGCTACAGATATCCAAGTGGCCAGTAAAGTACAGCTCTCCCCTCTTGTTCCCTGCAGGAGAATCAGGATCTTGAACAGGAAGAGTCACAGATATTCTTTCTGCCCTCTGTAACCAAAACTGTGCCAAACCACAGATGCTGCCTTCAAACTGACTCAAATTCCAGCCTAGACCTCTCACCTTCCAGACAACTCCTTTCCCAACACCCCATCAACACCAACCCCCCCTCTCAAACTCCTGCCCAGACGCCCTCAACACCCCACCAGGACCCCCAGCTGTCCCTGTCCCTCTGCAGAGCTTTCCCACCCTCCAGCAGATGCCCTGGTTCCCTGCACGTGCCGTGGGATGGCACTCAGGAGGATCTTCTCCAAGGCCTTCCCTGGTGGCAAGCTCAGGCTGCCAGGCCTAGGGCTCCTGGATCACCCTTCCCACCTCACTGGGAGCTCCCTGGGAAGCACTTTCCTTGAGAAGCCAGCCCGTTTCCTCCAAGGGCATTTCCCCAAATGTGGAGCTTTCCTGGGGAACACCAACACACTCTTGAGAAAAGCTGGCAAGGCTGAATGACTCCAGGTCCTTTCAGGACAGGCACTCCAGCTGTAGCTCGTAATCCCCCAAGTGTGTTTCCAGGTGGAGGTTCAGAGGTGCAGCCCCAGGCCCTCTACAAACACAAGCTGCCTGCTCCCTCTTCACCTGCCTCAACTCCTGCCTGCAGTCACAGCAGCAAAACCAGGCTGTTCCCAGCCAGAGCCCAGAGCCCTGTCCCCACAAGACGCTCTTGACAGCACATTCCAGGACTCTCTGCTGTGCACGCAGCGCTTTTCATGCCTGCTCCCAACAGGCTCTGGAACGCAGAGCACAACCTGGCTGGCTCTGCCACCAGCACACCCCAAACACAGGCGGAGGAAGAAGCAGCAGGGGTTGTTTTGCGGCCATCCCCAAGAGAAACTGGAAGGCTGCTCTCCCTCTGGTCTCACTTGGTTGTCTTTCTGAGTGGGTCTGAGCCTGGGGCTGCCATTCCTCACCTGTGGGGACCACACACCCGGGATCCCAGCACTGCCTGACAGCGCTCCGGGCACTGGCACAGTGGAATGTCTGAGTCTCGGGCACTGTGCTGCTACTTCACTTACTCTTAGGCATACCCAAAGCTCTCTGTTAAGCCTGGATGGTTTTTGAAGATTTTTTGCAGATGGAGGAGTTTTTGCAGGACAAAGGCCATATTCAGCTGGTGCACAATCCAGCCTGCTTGGGATAATGGATAATGGACACGTTCACAAACAATGTTGGACATATTCAGAAAATGGGGTTGGTATATCATTGAAAAAGATACAAGAAGAAGAGTCATCCGGACTCAGCAAGTTTGTCAGTGAGCTTGGGAAAGTAAGGAAAAAGACAGTTCTTGGATGAGACAGAAAACCACAACCAGACACATGGAAAAGTAGATGATCCAATCAGCATCCTATCTTAGATGCATGAACAGTTAGGATAACCAATCCTGTTTAGCTAGAGATATGTGGACAGTAGAGAATTATTATAGTCTTTTTAGGGGTAATAAATTTGGCTTGACTGGATCATATTGGTTATGGTGTGATGTCCCTGAACTTCCGCATCCCGCTATTTCCCCACTGCAGATGGTCGCTGGTTCTGCCCTCTTCCTGATCCTGTGCAGGGATGGAGCACTGCTGTGCTTTCCAGAAGCTGTTCTTAAAGCCTTCCAGCATTCCAAGCTCCTTTGCCCTCTGTGGATGCTTGCCATGGAATCCCTCACAGCATCCTTCAGAGCATAGTTCAGAGGATCCTCAGCTTGGCTCTTGCAAAGTCCAGGGGCTCCAGGGTGCTCAGCAAGATCTGTAACTCCACAGTGTTGTGGAACTGGACCTCCAGCACAGGGGACCTTTCCAGCCTGATCTGCCCTCGTTCCTCTGTGTCTGTGCACAAAACACGGCGTGGAAGAGAATGGCAGGAGGGGCCTGTGTGTCCCAGGGCTCCGGATTTGCATTGCTCCAGCTCCACAGAGATGCAGGTAAAGCAAAGAAGCCAAACTGTTTATTAATGGAAGGTGAGGCAAAGGGATGAGCTGGGAGGGAAGAAAGGGGATGGGCAGGGTCTGAGGGCTGGAGGCAGGAAGCTGTCAACAGGGAGGGAGAAGGCAGGAGCTATGGGAGCTTCCCACAAGCTCAGCTGTGCCAATCATCAGCTGTGCCAGGAAGTCCAGCTGGTCTCCTCTGGTCTCCATGTGGTCTCACCTTCCAAGGAATCTGGAGGTCTTCAAGAGATGCTGGTTCTTCTGAGCCAGCAGATGAAAGTAGTTCTGCAGCTCTTCCCTCAAACATCATCTGTATAAATGTGCTTCTATGGGAGGGGCTGTTGTCTTCACTCAGGCCTTGAAGGGCTGGAAGAGAGAGGAACAGAGCCACAGTCAAAACCTGGATGTGCAGGAATCCAAGGAGACCTTCCTGCCAGGGCCATGCCACCCAGCTCTTGCCATGGCCACAAGAGAGGAGTGGCCAAGGGGATCAGCTGCAAGGTGCTGGCCTTGAATCCCCTCACCAATGTCCCTGAAATCTCTGTGTGCTCTGCCCACGCCACCCCTCGTCCCCACAAGGAGTGAAGCCCACCACAGCCGGGGCAGGGATTGCAGCTCCCTGCCCGGGCACTGCAGCTCCCCGGCCAGCCCCCACTGACAGCCCGCTGCCCTCACTCACCCTCAGGGAGGGCCTGGAGCTCTTCCTTCTGCCCCATCAGGAGCACCCTGGGAACACAGGCTAACCATAACTAGGGCTGCTGTGGCTATTATCCAGTTTGCCTTATGGCTTAAGAAGGTGAGGAATTCATGGATCTTTAACTTTTGCTGGAAGGCAGGCACATGAATTCAGAGCTATCACACACTAACTGTGTGGTTTTGGGGTTTCTTTAATAATGGTACTTACTGTGAGGAAATGACAGTGGGGAAAATTTTCTCCCAACGCTTCACCCAGCTCATTGGGTCTGCCCCACCAGTTTTCAAAGGGTTCAGATCCACTCAAAATGCTAATGATATCATTCAGTGGTTGGTGTTGCTGATACGCCTGTTCTATTTAGCATTCAGAGGTAAAGGAAGATTAATCTGGATAACCACACTGACACCTACCCCAGAGACAAGGGATGCTGCTGCCCCAGAGCCTGACGCTGCCCCACAGCCCACCTCAGAAAGGAACCACCCAGATTGGGTGTAACTGGATGGTGGTGAGGCAAGGAATTTGGGACCCTTGACCCAGGACTCAGGTGTGATTCAGATTTATGTATCAGATCCAGTGTCCCTTTCCCTCTGAGAGCAGCTTTTCATGAGTGTCAGAGAGAGCTTTGTCCACAGGGAGAGAATGCAGGAGTACCACCATAGAATGTGCTGGAAGACCCTTGAGGAATAGATCCAACAGCTGAGAGAAGTGGCAGTATTGGAGGTACACTTTGGGAGGGATGGACAGCATGATAATGACCCCAACAAGGTCAGGTGCACTGGGCAAATGCTGTGGAGTCTGGCAAATCTAGGGCCATCCCAATACACCACCTTCATTGCAATGATTAATGCTGATAACTATGGAGAGACAGTGGGTTCTGTCACCAACAAGCTTAGAAATTGTGAGAGTATGATCAATGGCCCAATGCAGGCTCATGTCTCTGCTGTGATCAAGGACTTGGTCAAAGAGGAGATGAGGGAGATGAAGGAGGAGGTGAGGAAGATCAGTGCAGCATTTGTGCCCGTCACAGGACCCAAAGTCAGAGCCCAACGTCCCCCAGCTAGAGAGAGAGGTTACACCCCAAGGGCTGACCTGTGGTTCTTCCTGAATGACCATGGGGAAGACATGGGAAGGTGGGATGGAAACTCACTTCTGTCCTGGCAGCATGGGTGCATCATCTCAAGGAGGGAAACACTAACCAAGGGAGTTCCACTAAAGCGAAGGCAGCCTCAACCTCCCATGACCGAGCTGCTGGGTATGATCTGTCAGATCCCTTTGAAGGAACCTCTACTGTGTATGCCCAGGAAAGAAATAATAACCAGGGCTAGGAGGGCACTGACTCTAGCCAGGAAGAGGCATGGGAAAACCGGATCTTCTGGGCAGTGTGGATCTGATGGCCTGGCACATCAGAGCCACAAAAATACGATGCCTTAGTTGATACTGGTGTGCAGTGTACCCTAATGCCATTGGGACATGTGGGGACAGAACCTGTTTCCATTGCTGGGGTGATGGGGGGATGGCAGCAATTGACCCTGTTGGGAGCCCAGGTGAGCCTGACTGGGAAGGAGTAGCAGAAACACCCTATTGTGACTGGCCCAGAGGCCCCGTGTATTCTGGGCATAGACTTCCTGTGGAACAGCCTTACAAAGACCCAAAGGGACTTGGGTGGGCTTTTGGCATAGCTGCTGCAGAGGCTGAGAACATGAAGCCATTGAACACCTTGCCTGGACTATCAGAAAACCCATCTGCAGTAGGACTCCAGAAGGTGGAAGAGCAACAAGTGCCGATTACCAGCATCTGCTGTGCCAGACATGCTGGAACTCCAGTACGAGCTGGAGTCGAAGGCAGCAAATTGCTTTGCCACTATTGACATTGCCGATGCATTTTTCTCCATTCCTCTGGCAGCAGAATACAGGCCTCAGTTTGCTTTCACCTGGAGTGGCATGCAGTGCACCTGGAACCGACTGCCCCAGGGGTGGAAGCACAGCACCACCATCTGCCATGGACTGATCCAGGCTGCACTGGAAAAGGGTGAAACTCCAGAATATCTGCAGTACATTGATGATATCATTGTGTGGGGGAACATGGCAATGGAAGTATTTGAGAAAGGAGAGAAAATCATCCAGAGTCTGCTGGAAGCTGGCTTTGCCATCCAGAAGAGCAAAGTCACTGGACCCTCCCGAGAGATCCACTTTCTGGGGTAAAGTGGCAAGATGGATGGTCTCAGATTCCCCCTGAGGTCATCAGTAAGATCACAGGTGTCTCTACTGACCAGCAAGAAGGGAACACAAGCTTTTCTAGGCACCATAGGTTTTTGGAGAATGCACATTCCTGAGTACAGTCAGATTGTGAGCCCTCTTTACCTGGTCACCAGCAAGAAGAACGATTTCCACTGGGGCCCTGAGCAGCAACAAGCCTTTGCTCAGATCAAGCAGGAGATCACTCATGCAGTAGCCCTTGGCCCAGTGAGAAGGGGACCAGAGGGGAAGAATGTGCTCTACTCTGCAGCCAGGAACCATGGTCTGTCCTGGAGCCTTTGGCAGAAGGTGCCTGGGAAGACTCGAGGCCAAGCACTGGGATTCTGGAGCCGAAGTTACATAGGGTTCAAAGCCAACTCCACTCCCACAGAGAAGGAAATCTTGACTGCTTGTGAAGGAGTTCAAGGGACCTTGGAGGTATTGGCACAGAAGCACAACTCCTCCTGGTAGCCTGACTTCGGGTGCAAGGGTGGATGTTTAAAGGAAAGGTTCCCTCTACCCACCACGTCACCAACACCACATGGAGCAAATGGATTGCCCTCATCACACAGCGCACCCATATTGGAAACCTGAATGGCCCTGGGATTCTGGAAATAAGTACAAACTGGCTGGAAGGGGAAAACTGTAGTCCTATTGACAAAGAAGATCAGGAAGATGCGGCAAGGGCTGAAGAAGCTCCACCATAAAACCAATTACCAGCAGAGGATGCACGCTACGCTCTTTTCACTGATGGTTCCTGTCGCATTGTAGGGATGAACTGGAAGTGGAAAGCAGCCGTATGGAGCCCCACAGGACAGGCTGCTCAAGCTACCGAAGGAGAAGGTGGATCAAGTCAACTTGCTGAACTCAAGGCCATTCAGCTGGCCCTGGACATTGCTGAAAGAGAGAAGTGGCCAAAGCTCTACCTTTACACTGATTCGTGGATGGTAGCCAATGCACTATGGCGTTGGCTGGAAAGGTAGAAAAAGGCCAACCAGCAGCGTAGATGAAAGAGTCTGGGCTGATGATGAATGGAAAAACATTTCCTCTTGGGTAGAAAATCTGTCTGTGAAAATCCATCATGTAGATGCCCATGTCCACAAGAGCTGGGCTAAGGAACACCGAAACAATGAGCTGGTAATTCAGACAGCAAAGACAGAGGTGTCAAAGATAGACTTAAATTGGCAACATAATGGGGAGTTCTTCCCAGCTCAGTGGGCCCATGATGCCTCAGGTCATCAGGGCAGAGATGCCACCTATGAGTGGGCACGAGACCGAGGGGTGGATTTAAGAATGGACAGGGTTTTGCAGGTTATCCATGACTGTGAGACGTGTGCTGAGATCAAGCAGTCCAAGCGAGTGAAGCCCCTGTGGTACGGTGGGCAATGGTCCAAGTACAAGCATGGGGACGCCTGGCAGATTGACTACATCCCACTGCCCCAGACACGCCAAGGCAAGCACTCCGTGCTGACCATGGTGGAAGCCACCATGGCATGGTTGGAGACCTACCCTGTGCTTCCCGCTACTGCCTGGAACACCATCCTGGGCCTGGAAAAGCCAATCCTATGGAGACCTGGAACCCCTGAGAGAACTAAATCAGACAATGGGACCCATTTCAAAAATAGCCTTACCAAGACCTGGGCCAGGGAACATGGTATTGAATGGACATACCATATCCCCTATCATGCACCAGCTGCAGGGAAAGTTTATTGGTGTAACAGACTACTTATGACTACCCTGAGGGCACTTGGCAGGGGAACTTTTAGAAATTGGGAAATTAACTTAGCAAAAGCAACCTGGATGGTCAACATGTGAGGGTCCATCAATTGAGCTGGTCCTGCCCAGTCTGAACCCCTGCACACAGTGGATGGAGATAAAGTCCCTGTGGTACATATGAAAGGGATTTTTGGAAAGACTGGATAAATCCCACCTCAGGCAAAGACAAACCTATATGTGAGATTGGTTTTGCTCAAGGACCCGTTTACACTTGGTGGGTAATGCAGAAAGATGGAGAAACCCATTTTTTACTACAGGGAAAGCCAGCCTTAAAGTGAGAAGCGTGTGTAAGGTTTCATTGTGATGTAGATGGAAGTAGAATGAGGGGTGGATAATGTCCTGGATTGAAAGATAATGTGTGTATTCTATTTGCCATCTGTCAGAAGCAGGGCAGTTTTCTTTATCTGTCCCACAAACCAGTCCTCCCTCAGGGAATATCTTCTGTTCATGGGCCATTGAGTGTCACTGCATGACTGATAAAATTCCATCATCCCATTGGGAGAAGCTCTGCCCAGGGGGAGGAGCCAAGCATTCCTTCCTGGATATAATCTGGCAGTTGGAACACCACAGCACCTTTCCCACTGGATTCCTAAAGGAGCTGCCCTTTCCCACTGGATTCCCAGAGGAAGACCAGACCAATCTACGCCACCAAAGGATCTTCAGAGGAAAACTCCACCCTTCTACAGGATCAGTGCTTCAACAGAACCATACCTGTCTCTCCAGGAGGACTGCAGCCAGCATTTAATGGGACTGCTACCAACACCCTGACACACAGGGAGTCGGGCCATATTCTCACTCTGTCAGTGTTGTTTTGTATTCCTGCATTGTTTTCTTGGTTTTTTTTTTTCTTTCCCTACCAAAGAACTGTTATTCCTGCTCCCATATCTTTGCGTGAGAGCCCCTTAATTTCAAACTTATAACAATTTGGAGGGAGGGGGTTCACATTTTCCATTTCAGGGGAGACTCCTGCCTTCCTTAGCAGACACCTGTCTTTTCAAACCCAGAAAAACATAAATATCCTTGTTGGCAGTGTTTTATTGGCCAATAAATCCTTAAAAGGTCTTGTAACTAGGAGTCTTGTGACCTTCTGAGCCTCACGGTGGAGATGTGAGCCAAACTCACCCTTCCTGTCTATGTAGAAGATAAGAAAAAGAAATGGCATCATTAAAAAAACTCAGAGGTCCAGTCTCTAACTCATTCCAAACTCCTTCAAGTCCCCTGAAGTGTGATTTAGCTACAAATAGATGACAAGGACTCTTAATGCTGGCTCTTTGACTCCAAGCCAGCTGCTTCAGAAACTTTCACATAACCCTGTGTTGTTAGGTGCCAGAAATGTATCATTTTAAGAAATTTTCCCAACTGACTTGAACAGAGGTTTGTTTGTAGGGTATTTGAGGGGAAACCCTCCCAGCAGAGGTCTGGGCTTTGGCCTAGCTGTGTCCCTGCTGGTTGTGAAGTATGCCATCAACTGCAGGGGTTTCTGGGCTAAAAATACAATTGAGTCACATTGACTTGCTCTTTTTGGCCTATAAAAGCTGGATCCACTTTTGGGGCAAATTTGGAGACCTCATCTGTAGGTGAATGGATGACCTAGGATTTTCCCAGTTACTGGGAATGGTTCTCCAGTCCTTGGTGCAAAATGTGGCTTCCCAGCAAGTGCAGATCTGCAAGATGATAAACAATTTAGGCAATTGGTGATGATTCTTTCTAAATCGCTCTTCTTTCTCTCTTATAGTACTGATTTAGGTGCGCTACCTTGCTTGTTTTTGCTTGTCACTAAAACCTAGTGCACATTTTTATTGAATGTATCATCTTACACTGTGGTTCCTTCTTATTGACAGTAAAATAAGAACATTATTACCAGTGGTGTGTTCTTTAAATTGCCTCTGTCATTTGGCAGAACCACAGGAGGCTCCTGAGGAGCTGGGGCAGTGGGAAGCCCTGAGGAATTGGGTGCCAGAGGCCACAAGCAGCCCCCAGGCAGCCGCCTTGTCCCTGGCCCCCGGCTGCTCGGGCGCTTCCCCAGAGCGTCTCCCAGGCCTGCGGCAGAAGCCCTCGAGGCCGGGCCTCAGCAGGAGGGTGGGGGCAGCCCTGAGGTGCCCGGGCTGGGCTGGCTGGGGACAGGGAGAGCAAAGCTCCCCTGCTGGGGCATGGGATGAGGTAGTGGGAAGGCAGAGAACCTGAGATTTTACCCCCCAAATGTTCTTTCTTTGCCCTAACATTTACCTCAGGTTTTGTCACAAAATGATCTCTATGTGTCCTCTGGAAATGACTCAAACTTTTCCTCAATAGTAATTTTGCCCCCTAGAGATCACCTCAGATCTTCCTGCTGAAATGTCCACTACATGTGTTATAAATGGTAAGCTTGACTAGGCCAGTATTCAAGCAGCAGTCAATTTAATAATTAATATGGTAATGTATGAGCAATACAGTGCTGGGTACAGTGGGGAAAGTTTTCCCTCCAACTGCACACTGATGGTTGGGGCTTACAGGTATTTATAGGGGTACTCAGAAGCTTTCTCAGCAGTTTCTATTCCAATTTTTACTCATCAGCAGTTTCTATTCCCAGTTTTTACGTCACAATTCTTTACACTGTTGTGATTTAGTTTTTCTTCAGGATGTACATTCCTAAAGGAGTATCCCAGGTTCTGGGGTCCAGCTTCCGAAAGAAGGAAGGAGTATTTCATCCCAGGTGGTGAGGTCCAGCTTCCAGGTGTGGGTCCACCTTTTGATGGCAAGGGACTATAAATCTCATAAAGTGATGTCCAGCTTCCCTTCATCAAAACTAATAGTTCTTTAGTTTATGTTGATCTTCCTTTCTCAAGCTGCATGTTTCCTTTTTATATATTCTAAAGCTATAGTTTCAAAGATCCTTACTACACGCAATATTCTAAAATTTTACTTTTAAAGGTTATTATTGCAAAACTCCTTAAGGCTCAGCTATAAGCAGAAAGTTCCTGTAAAAGCAATATCTTTTAAGCTTTAATTCAAATGCTCCTAAATCAACTTAAGACTTAGAAAGATTAATTGCAAACAAAGGATAGGTTCAGAGGCCTTCTTCCACGCTTTATTTTTCTCAGTTATTATTAGAATTCGTATTAATAACTGTCCCACGGTCGTTATCCACAGATATCACAATCACAAATACACACGTTGTCTGTATGTACCTGACACGAAACACAGCTTTGTATTTCACAAAATCCACCGTGGGGCTGATTAAAATACAGAAAGCCCTCAGGAGCTCTTTGTCTCCCTTCCATTTCCTGTGAGTCTCCAGGGCTTGTGCAGGGATTGGAGTCAGCTTGGAGTTCCCTTCAGGAGGGAGATTCCAAAGTGCACCTCATGATTTTTGGTTTTTTAATCACATGAGTGTTTTTATTTTTCATTTCAGAGAACAGGTGACAGAAGCATTCCCCAGGTGATCTTGATGCTGAATGTCTCCTGAGGAGGTCTGGGCAGGGAGAAGAATGAGCCCCTTGCAGGCTGAGCCTGTTTGGACAAGCTGCTCCTCACCCCCAGCCTCACCGTGTCTGACATCGCCCACCTGGGACTGACATGCCAAACAATAAAAAATATTTCAGCAATTTTCCCTATGAATAGGTTTTTTGAAATAATAAAATTTTTTTTTATTTTTTTAATTTAGCATAATATTTCTCTATATATTATTACATTATTTTAAAATTTATATTTTAAAATTGATAAATTCTTAGCAACCAAAAAAATAATTGGTCATTGATTCTAAATAACATAATTCCCTTAAAGAATTCAGTGAACACTATTGGCTATTTATTTTTCCCTCTTTAGGCTAATTAGTCCTACTTTTAGTTCTTTTGTAAACTTTTTTATAGTTTTTTCAGATAGGATAAAAGGAGCCACTCTGCGGTCCCTGGAGACATTTCTGGGGCACATTTGGGGCAGTTTTGGGTCTGGGGAGGGAATTCAGAGAGAACTTGAGGCTCTGGAGGACACTTGGGGCAGCCGGGTGGGCACCTGGAGGGGCACTCAGGGATTCTGAGGGACAGTTCGGGTCCGGGGCAGCACTTGGGGGTGCAGGGGGGCCCTTGGAGCTTAGGGAGGGGAATTTGGGGCCCTTCAGGGTCCGGGCGGGCCCTTGGGGGGCTCTGACGGGGCTCTCTGGGGCGCGGGGGGTGATGGGAGTTGTAGGCGCGGGTATCATACGGTTGAACGGGGCCGCGGAGCATCACGGGAGTTCCAGGCGCAGCTGCACTGGCTCTCGGCGGGGCGCGGGGCATGACGGGAGATGAAGTCCCGGCTGGAATATCGCTGGACGTGAGCCGCGGAGCATGACGGGAGGTGTAGTCCCGGAAGTGGTGGGAACGCGGCGTTGGAGGGGTCCGGGAAGGCTCTTGGGGGACACTTTTGCATCCGAGCCGCGACTTGAGGTTCTCGGGGGAACGTAAACGGTTTGGGAGCCCTTGTGGGGAGCTCGGGGAGCTCTAACTGGGCTCTGTAGGGCGCGGAGCACGGCAGGAGTTTTAGGCGCGTGTCTGTGTTCTGAGGGGCTCTGGGGCCGCGGCGGATGAGGGGTGATGAATTCCCAGAAGTGGCTGTGCCGGGCATCTGTGGGGTTGGGAGCCCTCAGGGGGTCCCGGGACACTTTTGGAGGCTTCCGAATGGGTGCTAAGGGGGCGCTGAGGGATCCTGGAGGGTCTGGGGGAAATTTATGGGAGAGATCGGGGCGGATCCCGTGGGTTCTGTGCCGCGCGGGGCATGACGGGCGTTGTAGTCCTTGCTCCTATAGAGTTCCTTAGGGTCGCGGGGCATGACAGGAGTTGTAGGCAAAAAGAAAAGATGGCGCCGACCCTAGGCACTGCCACCAATGCTCCGATCTCTGGCAGTGATTGGCTGCGGGCAGTGATGGGCGGAGTCTTGGCCAATGGGAGGTGCTGGAGGCGGGAACAGCCCACTCAACCTCTCCAGTCCCTCCCAGTACAGCCCAGTTCATCCCCAGTAGAGACCAGTACAATCCCAGTACAGACCAGTTCATCCCACGTAGAACCCGATACAACTCCAGTGCCCCTCCAATCCCTCCCAATACAGCCCAGTCCCTCCCAGTACACCTGAGTTCATTCCCAGTTCCTCCCCAATGTCATCCACAGGATGCCCCAGTATACCCCAGCCTTCTCTGCAAAGTCCCCATTGTCCCCAGTTTGTCCCAATATCCCCCACTATCACTCCCAGTATGTCCTCTTAACTCCCAGTGTTACCCCCACAGTCCATCCCAGTCCACCCAGATTGCCCCTCAGCATTCCTCGTGTTCCCAGGTTATCCCAGTCCTCCCCAGTGTTCCCCAGTAGGTCCCAGTCCTCCCCAGTATTTCCAAGGACAGTTTAATTTCTCAGGGTTGCCGTGGCAGCCAAACCCAGCAGTGGGGTCAGTGCAGTGCCCATGGCCACAGCCCCTTGCAGTGGCCCAGGGCAGCTTGGGCTGCTGATCCACCCTCACTGCTGGCCCAGGGCAGGTCTGCAGTGGCTTTGGTGGCACCTTGGGCTGGCACACACCTGAGCAGTGTGTCTGTTTCCAGTGGGGAAACTCAGGAGTTTGAGATTGCTTCAGAAACCCCAAAAAGTGAAAACCCCTCTTAGGGTGGGTGCAGCCAGCTCTCCAAGCAGAGCAGGTCCCAGGGGAGTGAGGACAGACAGGATGGGGCTGGGGAGTGTGGAGCGAGGTTGTCCACACTGGGTCCGAGCTGAAGGCACAGCTTCTGTGAGCAGGCCAGAGCTGCTGAGGAGAGACCCTGGGTCAATATCAATCAAAGAATGCTGTAATCACCTCTGATCTAAAGATAAATAAAATAAAATACATCCTTTAAAATTGGAAAGTGTATTTCTGGCAAGGTCTTTGAAAGATTTCTCCATAAGTGGACAAGGAATACTTTAATGATCCTCTCAGGGCTTTGGTGTTGGTTACATCAGACTCAGTCCCTGAGAGTGTCTTCAAAAAACCTCTCAAGAGCTCAAAGTTTAAATGTAACTACAAAGTTTCTTGAAGTTTTAATGGGTCCCACTGAGCGACACAACTGAGAAAGTGTCCCCAGGTTCCAGTTACAGCAGAACACTGGAGGCAGTGATGACAGCTGGGGACAAACAAGGCAAAGGTGTCTCTGGTGCTGAGCAAAGCTGGATGTGTTTCAGGAATGCAAAGGGCCAAGGCCTGAGCCCCAGCCCCTGGCCAGGCAGATCCTGTCCCTCCCTCCTTGCTCAGGGCTCTTCCCGGGATGGGCACTGGCATGTGGGCATGTGCAATGCCAAGGGCAGGAGCATGGGGCGGCCCCTGCCAGGCTGCTGAGCAGGGACAAGGAGGCAATGAGGCCCCAGGCCTGCAAGGGTCACTTGTCTCCTGCTCCTGCCTCAGGCCCAGGCCCAGCAGCCATGGCCAAAGTGCTGCAGGAGTTGGCTCTGTCAGGGCCTTGCAGCTGCTGCACATGCCTGTGCCCTGTGCAGCCCAGGCTGTCCTACGTTGTCCCTGCCCTGCGCCTCTGTCCCTGCAGGCTGTTGTCATGCCCCAGCTGCCCCACCTGGCTGGCCCCTTCCTTTGCTGACAGCTCTGCCTCCTGCCTGCCTCTGCCTGCCCACACAAAGCCTTGGGCTGAGACCAAAAGGGTTCATCCCATTTTTACCCTGCCTGTGGACTTTGAGCACAGGAACAAGGCATGCAGGGGCTGCTTTCCCAGCAAGGATGGTTGGAAGGGAAGAAGAAGACATCTGGCTCAAGGGTGCAGGGATAGAGAAAACAAGGAGTGAATCTGGGAACTTGGGGTGGGTTTAATGGAAAGGGGGAGATTGTAATTCACATTTAGCGACTGTATATAAGCAACACACTGGTAGAATTAATCTTGTGTTCTCATAAGGATAGGATTTATTCCATGTTAGACCTCAGACCTGAATAAATAATGCCCTCTTAAACACCAAATTCGTTTTAAGGAGTCTTATTCTGATATTTTGGACATTTGGTGGCAGCAGAGGCTGACAGAATCAAGGAGTCAGCTGTGACACTGTGGAACCCCATGGAACCAAAAGTCCATTGTATCAGAGCAAGGCCTCATGGAACCAAGGAGAGCATTGCTGACAGTGTGGAAGCTCATGGAGCCATGGGGTCATTGTGACAGTGGGGTCTGCATGGAACCAATGGTCCATTGGGACACTGCAGAACCTTCTGGAATCAAGGGGATCATGGTATGCTCTGGAACCTCATGGAACAAAGGATCCATGGTGACACTGCAGTGCTCAGACCATTGTTGACAGTGTGAAAGCTCCTGGAACCAAAAGTGCATTGTGACACAGCAAGGCCTCTTGGAACCAAGGGTCCCTTGTGGCTCTGTAGGGCTTCCCAGAACCAAGGAGACCATTTGGACACTGTAAGGCATCATGGAACCACCTGCCACTGTGACACAGCGGGGCCACATGCAACCAAAGGGCCACTGAGACGCTGAGGAACCCCATGGAACCAAAGGTCAATTGTTCCCCTTTGGGGCCCTGTGGAACCGATGGGACCATGGTGACACCGTGGTGCTCCATGGAACCAAGGGGCCATTCTGATTCTGCTTTGCCTCATGGAGCCAAGGGGCCACCACAACCCTGCAGGGCCTCGTGGAACTAAGGAAGCCTTGTGACATCGCAGGGCCCGTGGAACCAAGGCTGCATTGGGAGATTGCAGGGCCTCTTGGAACCATGGAGACCATTATGGACCTTCAGAACCCATTGGAACCGAGGGGCCATTGTGACACTGCTGGGCCTTGTGGAATCAAGGGGACTACAATGACACTGTGAAGTTCCCTGACACAAAGGAGACATTCTGACACTGCAGAACCAAGGAGACCATTGCTGTGCTACAGGGCATAATGGAACCAACAGGGCCATTGTGACACAGCAAGGCTTCATGGAACCATGGAGGCCAGTATGACACATAGGGCCTCTTGGAACCAAGGGCACAATAGTGACACTGTGGGGCTCCAAGGGACCAAGGCAGGGGGATTCTTATAGTGCAGAACCAAGGAGACCATTGTAAGACTACAGGACCCCATGGAACTAAGGATTCATGGGACACTGTGGGACCCATGGAACGAAAGATCCATTGTGACATTGCAGAGCCTCATGGAACTAAGGGGGGACAATTGTGATGCTGTGGGGCCCAATGGAAGCAAGGGGCCAGTCTGAAACAGCTGGGCCTCATGCAGACATGGGGCCCGTGTGATCCTGAGGAGCTCAAAAGAACCAAGGGGCCAATTTGAAACTCTGCAGCAGTGGAGACCCTGAGAGGCATTCTCTGGGTTAGGGAGACACAAGAAGCTTCCCTTGAAAGCTGTTTGACCCCATTGGCTCCCTCCCCTTGTTCTATGTCCCTCACTCACCCCTCCCCATTCCCCTATTGGCCCCCATCTTTGTACTGCCCCAATGCCACTGCTCAGTCCTTACCTCTGGAGATACAGAAACCTGGACTGCCCCCAGGAGTCCTGCCTTGTGACCCCGAACATCTCACTGCATGGCTGAATTAAACATCTGTGGATACCATGCAAAGGCCCTTTTTGCTTTCCTACCCTGGGCTTTATTAACAGCTATTTTGGCTGCAGCAATGGTCCATTATGGCAGTGTGGACCCAAGGACACCATGGTGACACTATGGGACCTCATGGATCCAAGGGGCCATTGTGACACTGAAGAACTTCAGGGAACTCAGGGTCCATTGGGACGCAGCAGGACCTCATTGGAACAGAGGAACCATTGCTGACAGTACAGAAACTCATGGAACCAAGGGGCCATGGTGACACAGCAGGGCCACATGGAACCCAGGAGAACAGTGACATTTACGGACCTCATGGAACCAGGGTCCATTATGACACTGCAGAAACAAGGAGACCATTGTTGATGCTATGGAAGCTCACAGAACCAAGCAGCCATTGTGACACTCCAGGGCCTCATTGAACCAGGCAGACCATTGTGACACCATAGAACCTCATGGCACTAAGGGTTTATTGTGACACAGCAGGGGCCCATGGGGCCAATTGTCCATTGTGACAATGTGGATCCAAGGAGACCATTGTGACACCATGGAAGCTCATGGAACCATGGGTCCATTGTGACACAGCAAGGCCTCATGGAACCAAGGAGACCATAGTGACATCATGGAACCTCGTGGAACCAAGGGTCCATTGTTATGCTCCAGAACCAAGGACACCATTGTGACAGTACAGAACTGTGGAGAGATGGAATGCAAGAAAATAGTGTAGAAGGTAATCTTATCCCCCAATGAGTTGCAGCTGAACCAATTACTAAAGATTAGAAGCAGGCCCAGATCTTAACAAGCCATACCTGCATCCAGTAAGAGTAAGTGCCACAAAAGAGTGGGCTAGGTAGCTGAGTAGAGAGATGGCATTTGTTGGCTGTACTGTGAAAAGAGCTGCAATTTGTTGGCTGTGCTGTGAAGAGAGATGGATTCGTTGGGTGTGAAGAAGAATAGGAGTCAGATGACTGCTTCAAGGACCAGGGACTGGCAGTGCATAGAGGAGCTGCGTTGTGAAGGAACTTTAAGGAGGTATGAGGCCCTGGAGATATGAAATCCCTTGCATTATAATAACGCTAGAATTCATGTTAAGACAACGCAGAACCTCACGGGCCCAAGATTCCATTGTTATACAGTGGAGCTTCATGGATCCAAGGAACCACTGTGACACAGCAGGGCCAGATGGAACCAATGGTCCATTGAGATACTGCAGATCTAAGGAGACCATGGTGATGTTGTGGAACCTCATGGAACCAAGGGTGCACTGTGACACTGGGAAACCTCTTGGAATCAACGCAACCATGTTACACTGTGGAACTTCATAGAACCAAGGGGTCATTGTGACACTGCGGGGCCTTATTGGAACAAAGGACATGGTTGACAGGACAGAAGCTCCTGGAAACTATGGGGCATTATGAGACTGGAGAGCCTCATGGAACCAAGGAAACAGCTGGGACACTGAGGAACCCTATGGAACCAAGCAGCCTTTTTCACACAACAGAACCAAGGAGACCATTGTGACATCATGGAACCTCATGGAACCAAGGGTCCATTGTTACAGTCCAGAACCAAGGAGACCATTGTGACAGTACAGAACCTCACGGGCCCAAGATTCCATTGTTATACAGTGGGGCTTCATGGATCCAAGGAACTGTGACACAGCAGGGCCACATGGAACCAATGGTCCATAGAGATACTGCGGATCCAAGGAGACCATGGTGATGCTGTGGAACCTCATGGAACCAAGGGGCCATTGTGACACTGTGGGGCCTCATGGAACCAAATATTCGTGGTGACACAGCGGGGCTGCTTGTGACCAATTGTCCATTGTGACACTGCAGATCCAAGAGACCAGGCTGACATTTAGGCAGTTCATGGGAGCAAGGGGCTGTTGTGACACACCAAGGCCTCATGGAACCAAGGAGAGCATTGTGACAGTGCAGAACCAAGGAGGCCATTTTGACAGTATGGAACCCAAGGGAAAGAGCTCTGATGGCTTTCTGCCTGCTGCAGTCCCCTGGCCACCATGACCCACTGCACTCACTCTGAATCACCTACAGAATGGCTGGTGCCTCTTGATTTGCTGACGGGATGTGAGGGTTACTGCGGAAAGGTGGGTGTCCCAATGCTGAGGGCACACGTGGGTCACTGAGCAGACTTGGGGCTTCCCCAGCAGGCTGCAGGTGCCTTATGTGTCACTGAAGGGAAGGCAGATGCCCCGTGTGCTGCTGAGGTTTCATGATGGTCTCTGAATGGCCTGCAGATGCCCTGCATGCCACTGAGGGCACGTGAGTGTCCCTGAGGGGAGGCGGGTGTCTGTCTTGTTCCTCAGTGTCTGTGTATCTCTGGGAGACTCTCAGGAACCCCTGGCCAAGCCCAAGTTGGCAGATACCATGAAAAGCAACCACAACACGCCCGACTGCCGGGAGACACTTTCTCGTGTCCCGAGGGTGCTGAGGGCAGCTAGGCTGGTCGCCTTTGCAGCAGAAGAGACACCAGAGACATTGGTGGAAGATAAAGGGCTGACTCTTAGGAAGGGTTCATCCAAGGTTTTATTCAGGAGCCAGGGGAGCTCCTGCACCTTAGGGGGCCTCCTGCTGAGAGCCCCGGGAGATGTGCCGAAGTTACATTTAAAGGGAGGTGGAAACCAAAAGTAGATAACATTTTACCAACCAATAAATGACCCTAAGGGATGGGTACTAAGGGATGGACATTTAGGACAGCGTATAGGGCAAGTCTCGGGGAGCTGCCCCTAGCCTCTGGCTAATCACTCGACATCTTGAACCGAAGCTTCTAGATGTAGGGTATGGGATGCTGAGTGATTGACAGAGAGCCAGGGTGCGGATTTGGGGATGATCTCATCAAGGGAGAGGGATTACATAGGTAAAGGGAAAGGGGGTACAGTCTGGGATAAACTATTTGGGAAAACTACGGAGATACAAAACCAAACTACTTCAAAGTATTACAAAGTATAAAAACACACTACAACACCTCAGGGTATGTCGTCGCTGTCACTGAGGGAACGTGAGCGTCACTTGAGGGGGACACGGGCACGCCGCGTGTCGCTGAGCGCACATGCCGCTCGCTGAAGGGACGCCAGGGCCGCTGAGGGGACGCGGGCTCGCCCTGAGGGACACGGCAGGGCCGGGCCGGCCCCGCTGCGCCGCCGCCGCCCGCTCCCCGCCGCAGGGAGCGTTTCCCGCCCAGCGCGGGCGGCCCCGCCCCGCCGGTCCCCTCAGCCGCGGGCGGGAACTCCAACCCGCTGTGGCCGCCCCTCAGGGCCGGGTGCCGGGCGGCTTCCAGAAGCCGTGGGGGAGCTGCCCTGGGGCTGCCCTGCGCTCATACACACCGAGGAGGATGGGGCAGTGTTTTCTCAGGACTAGGGAGTGTTTCACTTTGCGAGGGGTAAAGCTGCAGTAGCTTAGAGCGAGAGAACACAGCGGGGGAATGCTCGAATTACCTGGTGTCACCTCTAGGGCACGGAATGAACATTTGGGCTTTAAAGTGCAGGTAATCACTGGACTGTGAGAATAATGACATCGGAGGTCATTTGTCGAGTATATGTAGTGGATATTTGCGCAGGAAGATGTGAGGTGATCTCTAGGGGGCAAAATTACTTTTGAGGAAAAGTTTGAGTAATTTCTAGAACACATATAGATCATTTTGTGACAAAACCTGAGGTAAACGTTAGGGCAAAGAAAGAACATTTGGGGGGTACAATCTCAGGTTCTCTGCCTTCCCACTACCTCATCCCATGCCCCAGCAGGGGAGCTTTGCCCTCCCTGTCCCCAGCCAGCCCAGCCCGGGCACCTCAGGGCTGCCCCCACCCTCCTGCTGAGGCCCGGCCTCGAGGGCTTCTGCCGCAGGCCTGGCAGACGCTCTGGGGAAGCGCCCGAGCAGCCGGGGGCCAGGGACAAGGCGGCTGCCTGGGGGCTGCTTGTGGCCTCTGGCACCCAATTCCTCAGGGCTTCCCACTGCCCCGGCTCCTCAGGAGCCTCCTGTGGTTCTGCCAATTGACAAAGGCAATTTAAAGGACACACCACTGGAAATAATGTTCTTATTTTACTGTCAATAAGAAGGAACCACAGTGTAAGATGATACATTCAATAAAAAATGTGCACTTAGTTTTAGTGACAAGCAAAAACAAGCAAGGTAGTGCACCTAAATGAGTACTATAAGAGAGAATAGAGTGTGATTTAGAAAGAATCATCACCAATTGCCTAAATTGTTTATCATCTTGCAAATCTGCACTTGCTGGGAAGCCACATTTTGCACCAAGGACTGGAGAACCATTCCCAGTAACTGGAAAAATCCTAGCCATCCATTCACCCAAAGATGAGGCCTCCTAATTTGCCTCAAAAGTGGATCCAGCTTTTATAGGCCAAAAAGAGCAAGTCAATGTGACTCAATTGTATTTTTAGCCCAGAAACCCCTGCAGCTGATGGCATACTTCACAACCAGCAGGGACACAGCTAGGCCAAAGCCCAGACCTCTGCTGGGAGGGTTTCCCCTCAAAACCCTACAAACAAACCTCTGTTCAAGTCAGTTGGGAAAATTTCTTAAAATGATACATTTCTGGCACCTAACTACACAGGGTTATGCGAAAGTTTCTGAAGCAGCTGCTTTGGAGTCAATGAGCCAGCATTAAGAGTCCTTGTCATCTATTTGTAGTTAAATCACACTTCAGGGGACTTGAAGGAGTTTGGAATGAGTTAGAGACCGGACCTCTGAGTTTTTTAGATGTTGCCATTTCTTTTTCTTATCTTCTACATAGACAGGAAGGGTGAGTTTGGCTCACATCTCCACCACGAGGTTCAGAAGGTCACAAGACTCCTAGTTACAAGACCTTTTAAGGATTTATTGGCCAATAAAACACTGCCAACAAGGATATTTATCTTTGTCTGGGCTTGAAAAGACAGGTGTCTTCTAAGGAAGGCAGGAGTCTCCCCTGAAATGGAAAATGTGAACCCCCCTCCCTCCAAATTGTTATAAGTTTTAAATTAAGTGGCTCTCAGGCAAAGATATGGGAGCAGGAATAACAGTTCTTTGGTAGGAAAAGAAAAAAAAAAACAAGAAAACAATGCAGTAATAAAAAACAGCACTGACAGAGTCAGAATATGGCCTGACTCCCTGTGTGTCAGGGTGTTGGTAGCAGTCCCATTAAATGGTGGCTGCAGTCCTCCTGGAGAGACAGGTATGGTTCTATTGAAGCACTGATCCTGTAGAAGGGTGGAGTTTTCCTCTGAAGATCCAGTGGTGGTGTGAATTGGTCTGGTCTTCCTCTGGGAATCCAGCAGGAAGGGCAGCTCCTCTGGGATTCCAGTGGGAAAGGTCCTGTGGTGTTCCAACTGTCAGATTATATCCAGGAAGGAATGCTTGGCTCCTCCCCCTGGGCAGAGCTTCTCCCAATGGGATGATGGAATTTTATCAGTCATGCAGTGACCCTCAATGGCCCATGAACAGAAGATATTCCCTGAGGCAGGACTGGTTTGTGGGACAGATAAAGAAAACTGCCCTGCTTCTGACAGATGGCAAATAGAATACAGACATTATCTTTCAATCCAGGACATTATCCACCCCTTATTCTATTTCCATCTGCATCACAATGAAACCTTACACACACTTCTCACTTAAGGCTGGCTTTCCCTGTAGTAAAAAATGGGTTTCTCCATCTTTCTGCGTTACCCATCAAGTGTAACCAGGTCCTTGAGCAAAACCAATCTCACATATAGGTTTGTCTTTGCCTGAGGTGGGATTTATCCAGTCTTTCCAAAAATACCTTTCATATGTACCACAGGGACTTTATCTCCATCCACTGTGTGCAGGGGTTCAGACTGGGCAGGACCAGCTCAATTGATGGACCCTCGGGTGTTGACCATGCAGGTTGCTTTTGCTAAGTTAATTTCCCAATTTCTAAAAGTTCCCCTGCCAAGTGCCTTCAGGGTAGTCATAAGTAGTCTGTTACACCAATAAACTTTCCCTGCAGCTGGTGCATGATAGGGGATATGGTATATCCATTCAATACCATGTTCCCTGGCCCAGGTGTTGATAAGGCCATTCTTGAAATGGGTCCCGTTGTCCGACTCAGTTCTCTCAGGGATTCCATGTCTCCACAGGATTGGCTTTTCCAGGCCCAGGATGGTGTTCCAGGCAGTAGCGGGAAGCACAGGGTAGGTCTCCAACCATGCCATGGTGGCCTCCACCATGGTCAGCACATAGCGCTTGCCTTGGCGTGTCTGGGGCAGTGTGATGTAGCCATTCTGCCAGGTGTCCCCATACTTGTACTTGGACCATTGCCCACCGTACCACAGGGGCTTCACTCGCTGGGCCTGTTTGATCTCAGCACACGTCTCACAGTCATGGATAACCTGCAAAACCCTGTCCATTCTTAAATCCACCCCTCGGTCTCGTGCCCACTCATAGGTGGCATCTCTGCCCTGATGACCTGAGGCATCATGGGCCCACTGAGCTGTGAACTACTCCCCGTTATGTTGCCAATTTAAGTCTATCTTTGACACCTCTGTCTTTGCTGCCTGATCTACCTGCTCATTGTTTCGGTGTTCCTTAGCCCAACTCTTGTGGACATGGGCATCTACATGATGGATTTTCACAGACAGATTTTCTACCCAAGAGGCAATGATTTTTCCATTCATCAGCAGCCCAGACTCTTTCCTCTACGCTGCTGGTTTGCCTTTTTCTACCTTTCCAGCCAACGCCACAGTGCATTGGCTACCATCCACGAATCAGTATAAAGGTCGAGCTTTGGCCACTTTTCTCTTTCAGCAATTTCCAGGGCCAGCTGAACGGCCTTGAGTTCAGCAAGTTGACTTGATCCACCTTTTCCTTTGGTAGCTTGAGCAGCCTGTCGTGTGGGGCTCCATACGGCTGCTTCCACTTCCAGTTCATCCCTACAATGCGACAGGAACCATCAGTGAAAAGAGCGTAGCGTGCATCCTCTGCTGGTAATTGGTTTTATGGTGGAGCTTCTTCAGCCCTTGTCGCTTCTTCCTGATCTTCTTTGTCAATAGGACTACAGTTTTCCCCTTCCAGCCAGTTTGTAGTTATTTCCAGAATCCCAGGGCCATTCAGGTTTCCAATACAGGCACACTGTGTGATGAGAGCAATCCATTTGCTCCGTGTGGTGTTGGTGGCGTGGTGGGTAGAGGGAACCTTTCCTTTAAACATCCACCCTAGCACCCGAAGTCAGGCTGCCAGGAGGAGTTGTGCTTCTGTGCCAATACCTCCAAGGTCCCTTGAACTCCTTCACAAGCAGTCAAGATTTCCTTCTCTGTGGGAGTGGAGTTGGCTTTGGACCCTCTGTAACTTTGGCTCCAGAATCCCAGTGCTCGGCCTCAAGTCTCCCCAGGCACCTTCTGCTAAAGGCTCCAGGACAGACCACGGTTCCTGGCTACAGAGTAGAGCACATTCTTCCCCTCTGGTCCCCTTCTCACTGGGCCAAGGGCTGGTGCATGAGTGATCTCCTGCTTGATCTGGGCAAAGGCTTGTTGCTGCTCAGAGCCCCAGTGGAAATCGTTCTTCTTGCGGGTGACCAGGTAAAGAGGGCTCACAATCTGACTGTACTCGGGAATGTGCATTCTCCAAAAACCTATGGAGCCTAGGAAAGCTTGTATTTCCTTCTTGCTGGTCAGTAGAGACACCTGTGATCTTAGTGATGACCTCAGTGGGAATCTGACGCCATCCATCTTGCCACTTTTCTCCCAGGAAGTGGATCTCTCGGGCAGGTCCTGTGACTTTGCTCTTCTGGATGCCAAAGCCAGCTTCCAGCAGACTCTGGATGATCCTCTCTCCTTTCTCAAATACTTCCATTGCCATGTTCCTGCACACAATGATCTCATCAATGTGCTGCAGGTGTTCTGGAGCTTCACCCTTTTCCAGTGCAGCCTGGATCAGTCCATGGCAGATGGGGGGGCTGTGCTTCCACCCCTGGGGCCGTCAGTTCCAGGTGTATGGCATGGCCCTCCAGGTGAAAGCAAACTGAGGTCTGCATTGTGCTGCCAGAGGAATGAAGAAAAATGCATTGGCAATGTCAATAGTGGCAAAGCACTTTGCTGCCTTGGACTCCAGCTCGTACTGGAGTTCCAGCATGTCTGGCACAGCAGATGCTGGTAATCGGCACTTGTTGCTCTTCCACCTCAGGAGTTTTCTGATAGTCCAGGCAAGGTGTTCAATGGCTTCATGTTCTCTGTCTGTACAGCAGCTATGCCAAAAGCCCATCTGAGTCCTTTTGGGTCTTTGTAAAGCTGTTCTGGAGGAAGTCTATGCCCAGAATACACGGGGCCTCTGGGCCAGTCACAATAGGATGTTTCTGCCAGTCCTTCCCAGTCAGGCTCACCTGGGTTCCCAACAGGGTCAATTGCTGCCATCCCCCCACCACCCCAGCAATGGAAACAGGTTCTGCCCCCACATCTCCTAATGGCATTAGGGTACACTGCACATCAGTATCAACTAAGGCATCGTATTTTTGTAGCTCTGATGTGCCAGGCCATCAGGTCCACACTGTCCAGAAGATCCAGTTTTCCCATGCCTCTTCCTGGCTAGAGTCAGTGCCCTCCTAGCCCTGGTTATTATTTCTTTTCTGGGCATACACAGTAGAGATTCCTTCAAGGGGATCTGACAGACCATACCCAGCAGCTCGATCATGGGAGGTTGAGGCTGCCTTCCCTTTAGTGGAACTCTTCTCAGTTAGTGTTTCCCTCCTTGAGATGATGCACCCGTGCTGCCAGGACAGAAGTGGATTTCCCATGCCACCTTCCCATGTCTTCCCCATGGTCATGCAGGAAGAACCACAGGTCAGCCCTTGGGGTGTACCCTCTCTCTCTAGGTGGGGGACGCTGGGCTCTGACTTTGGGGCCTGTGACTGGCACAGGTGTTGCACTGATCTTCCTCTCCTCCTCCTTCATCTCCCTCATCTCCTCTTTGATCAGGTCCTTGATCACAGCAGAGACATGAGCCTGCATTGGGCCATTGATCATACTGACAATTTCTAAGCTTGTTGGTGACAGAACCTACTGTCTCTCCGTAGTTATCAGCATTAATCATTGCAATGAAGGTGGTATATTGGGATGGCCCCAGATTTGCCAGACTCCACAGCATTTGCCCTGTGCACCTGACCTTGTCGGGGTCACTATCATGCTGTCCATCCCTCCCGAAGTGTACCTCCAATACTGCCACTTCTCTCAGCTGTTGGATCCTTTCCTTAAGGGTCTTGCAGCACATTCTATGGTGGTGCTCCTGCATTCTCTTCCTGTGGACAAGCCTCTCTCTGACACTCATGAAAAGCTGCTCTCAGATGGGAAAGGGACCCTGGATCTGATACAAAAATCTGAATCACACCTGAGTCCTGGGTCAAGGGTCCCAAATTCATTGCCTCACCACCATCCAGTAACACCCAATCTGGGTGGTTCATTTCTGAGGTGGGCTGTGGGGCAGCGTCAGGCTCTGGGGCAGCAGCATCCCTTGTCTCTGGGGTAGGTGTCAGTGTGGTTATCCAGATTAATCTTCCTTTATCTCTGAATGCTAAATAGAACAGGCCTATCAGCAACACCAACCACTGTATGATATCATTAGCATTTTGAGTGGATCTGAACCCTATGAAAACTGGTGGGGCAGACCCAACGAGCTGGGTGAAGCGTTGGGAGAAAATTTTCCCCACTGTCATTTCCTCACAGTAAGTACCATTATTAAAGAAACCCCAAAGCCACACAGTTAGTGTGTGATAGCTCTGAATTCACGTGCCTGCCTTCCAGCAAAAGTTAAAGATCCATGAATTCCTCACCTCATTAAGCCATAAGGCAAACTGGATAATAGCTACAGCAGCCCTAGTTATGGTTAGCCTGTGTTGCCAGGGTGCTCCCGATGGGGCAGAAGGAAGAGCTCCAGGCCCTCCCTGAGGGTGAGTGAGAGCAGTGGGCTGTCAGCGGGGGCTGGCCAGGGAGCTGCAATGCCCGGGCAGGGAGCTGCAATCCCTGCCCCGGCTGTGGTGGGCTTCACTCCTTGTGGGGATGAGAGGCAGCGTGGGCAGAGCACACAGAGATTTCAGGGACATAGGTGAGAGGATTCAAGGCCAGCACCTTGCAGCTGATCCCCTTGGCACCTCCTCTCTTGTGGCCATGGCAAGAGCTGGGTGGGATGGCCCTGGCAGGAAGGTCTCCTTGGATTCCTGCACATCCAGGTTCTGACTGTGGCTCTGTTCCTCTCTCTTCCAGCCCTTCAAGGCCTGAGTGAAGACAACAGCCCCTCGCATAGAAGCACATTTATACAGATGATGTTTGAGGGAAGAGCTGCAGAACTACTTTCATCTGCTGGCTCAGAAGAACCAGCATCTCTTGAAGACCTCCAGATCCCTTGGAAGGTGAGACCACCTGGAGACCAGAGGAGACCAGCTGGAGCTCCAGGGCATAGCTGATGATTGGCACAGCTGAGACTGTGGGAAGCTCCCATAGCTCCTGCCTTCTCCCTCCCTGTTGACTGCTCCCTCCCTCCAGCCATCAGACCCTGCCCATCCCCTTTCTTCCCTCCCAGCTCATCCCTTTGCTTCACCTTCCATTAATGAACAGTTTGGCTTCTTTGCTTTACCTGCATCTCTGTGGAGCTGGAGCAATGCAAATCTGGAGCCCTGGGACACACAGGCCCCTCCTGCCGTTCTCTTCCACACCATGTTTTGTGCACAGACACAGAGGAACAAGGGCAGATCAGGCTGGAAAGGTTCCTGTGCTGGAGGTCCAGTTCCACAACACTGTTGAGCTACAGATCTTGCTGTGCACCCTGGAGCCCCTGGACTTTGGAAGAGCCAAGCTGAGGATGCTCTGGACTATGCTGTGAAGGATGCTGTGAGGGATTCCATGGCAAGCATCCACGGAGGGCAAAGGAGCTTGGAATGCTGGAAGGCTTTAAGAACAGCTTCCGGAAAGCACAGCAGTGCTCCATCCCTACACAGGATCAGGAAGAAAGCAGAACCTGCGACCATCTGCAGCGGGGAAATAGCGGGATGCAGAGGTTCAGGGACATCACACCATAACCAATGTGACCCAGTGAAGCCAAATTTATTAGCCCTAAAAAGACTATAATAATTCTCTACTGTCCACATGTCTCTAGCTAAACAGGATTGGTTATCCTAACTTTTCATGTATCTAAGATAGGATGCTGATTGGATCATCTACTTTTCCATGTGTCTGGTTGTGGTTTAGTGTCCCATTAAGGAACTGTATTTTTCCTTACTTTCCCAAGTTCACTGACAAACTTGCTGAGTCTGGATGACTCTTCTTCTTGTATCTTTTTCAATGAAATACCAACCCCATTTTCTGAATATGTCCATCATTGTTTGTGAACGTGTCCATTGTCCATTATCCCAAGCAGGCTGGATTGTGCACTAGCTGAATATGGCCATTGTCCTGCAAAAACTCCTCCATCTGCAAAAAATCTTCAACAACCATCCAGGCTTAACAGAGAGCTTTGGGTATGCCTAAGAGTAAATGAAGTAGCAGCACAGTGCCTGAGACTCAGATGTGCCACTGTGCCAGTGCCCGGAGTGCTGTCAGGCAGTGCTGGGATCCCGGGTGTGGTTCTGGTCCCCACAGGTGAGGAATGGCAGCCCCAGGCTCAGACCCAGTCAGAAAGCCAACCAAGTGAGACCAGAGGGAGGGCAGCCTTCCAGTTTCTCTTGGGCATGGCCACAAAACAACCCCTGCTGCTTCTTCCTCCACCTGTGTTTGGGGTGTGCTGGTGGCAGAGCCAGCCAGGTTGTGCTCTGCGTTCCAAAGCCTGTTGGGAGCGGGCATGAAAAGCACTGTGTGCACTGCAGAGAGTCCTGGAACGTGCTGGCAAGAGCGTCCTGTGGGGACAGGGCTCTGGGCTCTGGCTGGGAACAGCCTGGTTTTGCTGCTGTGACTGCAGGCAGGAGTTGAGGCAGATGAAGACGGAGCAGGCAGCTTGTGTTTGTAGAGAGCCTGGGGCTGCACCTCTGAACCTCCACCTGGAAACACACTTGGGGGAATACAAGCTAGAGCTGGAGTGCCTGTCCTGAAAGGACCTGGAGTCATTCAGCCTTGCCAGCTTTTCTCAAGAGTGTGTTGGTGTTCCCCAGGAAAGCTCCACATTTGGGGAAATGCCCTTGGAGGAAAGGGGCTGGCTTCTCAAGGAAAGTGCTTCCCAGGGAGCTCCCAGTGAGGTGGGAAGGGTGATCCAGGAGCCCTAGGCCTGGCAGCCTGAGCTTGCCACCAGGGAAGGCCTTGGAGCAGATCCTCCTGAGTGCCATCCTATGGCACGTGCAGGGAACCAGGGCATCTGCTGGAGGGTGGGAAAGCTCTGCGGAGGGACAGGGACAGCTGGGGATCCTGGTGGGGTGTTGAGGGCTTCTGGGCAGGAGTTTGTAGGGGGGAGTTGGTGTTGATGGGGTGTTGGGGAAAGAGTTGTCTGGAAGGTGAGAGGTCTAGGCTTGAATTTGAGTCACTTTGAAGGCAGCATCTGTGGTTTGGCACAGCTTTGGTTACAGAGGGCAGAAAGAATATCTGTGACTCTTGCTGTTCAAGGTCCTGATTCTCCTGCAGGGAACAAGAGAGGAGAGCTGTACTTTACTGGCCACTTAGATACCTGTACCAGGGGGAGCATTAGGCCTTTTGCCTTTTACTCATTTGTTTGGGCTATTTTTGTAACTCTGAGTGGACTTTCATTTCTTGAGAGATTTTATTCCTTAAGAGAATTATGATATTATCACCCCTTCATAGAAAAATGTTTGTAAACCAAAGAATGGGCCTTTTTTTTGCCTCTGTGTAGTGTTACATTCCATAAAGTGACTCTCAGTGGATGATGTTAGGGCAAATGAGTTGCTGCTTTGAGATGGGAAGCAAAATTCCAAGTCTTAACCTTCTCAGGTCATCCCAATGAATTTGGGAAGTTTGCAACTTTTTGGAACTACTTGAGTTGAGCAATGGGAAGTAAAGCTTTCCTGAACTGAGGAGTCACATTCTTCTGTGCCTTCACCACAAGGGCGTTTTTGTGCTAAAGGAAATTACTTCCATGAGAAAATAATTTCAGCATGGAGTGAGAGCTTCTGAAAGAGACCAAGTGTTGCCAGCTGATGTTCCCGGTTCTCCTGCCAACAGCCCCTGCAGGAAGGAGCAGAGCCCCCAATGTACGTGGGCTTTGGCTCCCTCTGGCACAGAAGCCCCCTGGGGACATAGGTCTCTGGGGCAGGAGATGGGCACCAGCGCTGCCAGGGCTCGGGGGGTGGCAGGTCTGCTTGGGCGGGGACTCTGCCACACCTGCTGATGTCAGTGCTCCCCAGGTCCCAGGGCTCAGAGCAGCATTCCTGCCCTGGCCTGCACATTCCCTGTCCGTGTCACACCCACAAGCTAAGGATGGCAACCAGCCAGGACGTGTCCCAAGGAGCCTTTGCCAGCTTCTGTGGAAGGCCCCGTGCCATTACCGGCGTGGCTGCTTTAGCAGCCTTGGGGGCTCCTTCTGCTGACCTGAGCCCACAGAGCAGGGCAGCGTTTGCTGATGGTTTGAGCCGTTCCTAAAGACCATGTCGGGCTGGCTTAGACGCTTAGGGTGAGATATTCCTTCCAGCCTGGGCCACTTTGGGTGGGCTGGGGGCAGCCTCAGGGCAGAGGGCAGTGTGTGCAGGGGCCCTTCGTGACACGGTGCAGCATGGTCACTGTGGCATAGAACGGGTGTCCAAGGGTCCTTTGTGACACGTGGTGACATAGGAGCTGGCGGTGACAAGACCACGCCACAGTGCTTGGAGCACGCAACGGGACAGGACGGGACAGAGCGGTGCCGTGAGGAGCCCCTGCACAGCGCGCTCATTCGTGTCTGACCCAGAGCCTTTCTGAGGTGTTATTCCTGCAGCTGACCTCGAGGCCAGACCACAGGACTTGCTGACCCGTGGCCTGCCCGAGGCTTCTCTTCTGCAGGTGCCCTCGAGGGCAGAGCGTGGGACTTGGTGCCCCAGAGGCATCTCCCATCCCTACCGCCAGTGCCCTCGAAGCCAGACCACAATCCTTGACAGGAATCTCCTGTCCTTGTGACAGGAACCCTCGAGACCAGAGTGCAGGACTTGCTGTCCTGTAGCTTTCCTGAGGCATCTCTCTTGAAGTTGCCTTCCAGGAAGACCTTGGTGATTTCGAGCTTTTCTGAGGGATCTCTCCTGCAAGTAGCCACAAATCCAGTCACTGACATGGAGCAGAGACCCCCAAAAGTGCCCAAGCTGGCCTGGGTGGAGGAGGACGAAGGCACCTCTGGAGCTGCCTCAGCACCGGAGACTGAAGAGGTGGTGCTGTTTGAGCTGCCACAGGAGGGTGAGTGGCAGAGCTGGGCCACAGGGTTGGTGCCTGCAGCCACCTTGGCACCATTGCATCCCATCCCATCCCCTGGGCCATGCCCATGGACAGGATGGAAGAGGGGCTGGGCTGACACCCCGCAGTGGCCATGCTCCATCCCCTGGGGCATCCCGGAGCTGTCTCTGCCTGGGTAGTGCAGGGCTGGGCTGTGTTCTCTGGCCTCTCCCGCAGTATCTCAGCTCTGCCTGCGCTCGCTCTTTGCCAGATGTAGTCATGGAGCCCACACAAGAGCAGGAATCCAGCCATGGCCTCTTCCGCAGAACAGCACAGGTACCTGAAGCCATCCCCACCTGGGCTGGGCCTGCTTGTCACCATGCTTGGAGCATTGTGTGCAACATCCCTATCTTCCTGCCCTTCTCCTACAGCTGGTTTGCAATTTCATGAGGAGAATTCGGGAAGAAGAGACCAGCCCCGTGGGAACTGGGCTCAGAGCATATTCGCACATATTCCAAACCAAGACCAGTGCTGCCCTGCTGGGTATGCTCGTAGAGGAGGGCTTTACCAACCCAAAGCAAGTAAGCAGCCTGTGGCCAGGGTTTGACCCTCCCAGGAATTGCTTAGCCTCCCAAGCCATGCCTGCTGGTCCCTGTGAGCCTTGGAGGCCACACGGCAGTGTGGTGGGAAGGGCAGCACTTCTCTGGGGAAGCTGGGGACATTCCTCCCTCTGGCAGCTTTCCAAGTCTCCCTGTGCCTTCTCCAGGTGCCTGCCCTGGTCAGATACATCCACCAGTGGATCCTGGCCAATAAGTTTGCTGAGCACAGGCTGAACAGGACCCTGCTGGATCTCACCGAAGCACAGCCTGCTGACGTAGTCATGGCACTCCTGCGTGTGGCCCCATCCTGTGACAGGTATGGGGCCCACCTGCCCAGAGGGCTCAGGGCTCCCCAGCCCATCAGCCTGGACAGCCTGGCCCAGCTGTCTGACCAACTGAGAGTTCCAGGGCCCTCTGGCTGCTCTCTTTGCCAGCCCTTGCATTCAGCCCGCGAGCCTGCTGCCATGCTCCCTCGCTGCCCCTCAAGGGCCTGTCCCCACAGGGCTGGGCTGCCTGGGTGCTGCTGGCTAGGGCCAGTGGGCAGAGGCAGAGCTGGCAGCCAGCTCAGGTCCCCACTGCGGCCCAGGCCATGGTGCTGTGTCTGAGACCCCCCTTGAGACAGAGCTCTAACCCCACAGAGCTGCTTTGACCATGTGGATGAGCATCACATCCTCACCCAGGACTGCAGAGCTGGCGCTGCTGATTCTCCTGGATGTGTTGGGCAACTGGCCAGAGCACAGCACCTGCACGTCTGATGGGGACAAAACAAGTGTCTTTGTCCTGGCTGTGAGTTTCTGAAACTGGCCTTTGCTGGCCCCAAGGCCACCTCTCCAGCAGCTCTCCATCTTCCTTCCCCCACTGCATCTCCCTGCCTCAGGTGTTGGGCTGAAACCGTGCCCAGGGGCAGCTTCAGGGACACCAGGCCTGGTGCTCCCCCTGCGTCTCTCTGGGCCTCTCCCTCCTGTGCTCGAGCCCTGACAGGCGGACACCTCAGCACTGAGCACTGTCTCGGGGGGCTTTGTCCTTTTCAGGCAACTGTGGTCATGTGGAAGATCCTCCAGGCGCCTTGTGTCCCACACATAGTGACGGTGTGTTTCCCCCTCCTCTTTGTCCATCTGCTCATCCAAGTCTTCTTCAGCACTCTGGATGTGCCAGAAGAGGTCGATACCTTCTGGAAGGGATGCCAGGAGCAACATGGCCTTGCCACCAGTCCCAACAGGTGCTCTATCCCAGTCCTCCTATCCCTGCCACGTCCTTGGGCAGGAGCCAGTGCTCCCAGTGTGACCTGGGCTTTGCTCTGCATGCAGGTTTGCAGTGCAGACCCTGAAGTCCCTGCTCTGCCGAACGCAGCATGAGGATGTGGTGGTGGCAATGGAACGCAGTTGTGGCTGGGACATGCTGCTGTGTGCTGACACCCACCACTGTGCCGTGGGTCTGCTGGCCAGGTGAGACCCCCTTCTCCCCACTGCCTCTGACATTTGTGCTCTGTGCCCAGGGAGCTCCACACAGTCCCCATGGTTGTGAGACAGAGGGCCTTGTGACCAAGGGATGGCCAAGCAGACTGGAAAAGGCTGGGAGAAGACATCCCCACAAGAAGCCGCCTCCCAAATAGGCCAGGGCCCCTTGCAGGATGCTGGGGAAAGACCAGACCTCTGTGAGTCAGTCCTGACAGAGGTTTGTCCCCCTGGCCCACAGTAAGCAAAATCTTGGTTCCTTTTTCTCTTGCCAGGGAGATGTGCTGTGTCTTCAGACCCTTGCGTTCCCGCATCGCTCGCTACCTGCTCCGGCTGCTCAGCACACAGGAACCACGCTGGGAGCTGCCCGCCCTGGCCTTCCTTGTGGAGGTGAGCCTGATGGCCAGTGCTGCCTTGCTCAGCTGCCTCCCAGCTCTCTGCCCTCTCGGAGCCGCAGCTCCCTGGGACAGTGCCCGTGCCCTGTGCTGCTGCCTGGGCCCAGTCCTGTGCGGTTCTGAGATCCTGCCAGCCGGGTCTCCTGTCACTGCCCTGTGCCTTTCAGGTCCTCGAGTGCCTGGATTTGAGTGAACGTGGTGCTAATAGAGTCCTGCAAATCTTGTCAAGGCAGCTGCGGGGCAAGTGCAGGGAGAGGCATCGCCTGGCGCTCAGGGCCCTTCTCGATCTCATTGAGGAGCCCTCCATGGTGAGAAGGGGGCAGCGGCTGAGGCTGAGCTAGGGGATGCAGTTGCTTGGGCTTGGCTGGGCTTTGGGTGCCAGGGAAGCTGCTCCCAGCTCTCCTGCCTCCCAGTTCAGCTGCCCAAGTGCTTCAGGCCTCCAAGCCCTCTGGCAGCAAGATGGCATTTCACAAACTTGTGTTCTGCACAGACCAAAAAAATGTGGAGCCTGACTGAAAGTCTTGTGAAGCTCCTGTGGGACACAGATGGAGAGATAGTTAGCATGACAGTCAAGCTACTCAGCTTTATCATCTTGGACACTGACATGCTGATGCCCAGCCCCATCATACTGCAGCTGCTTGAGGCGCTCCTGCCACTCTTTGACCACGTAAGGCTCGCTGCCCCCAGCCACGGCCACTGGCTGCTGCCCGGACACTTTGTGCCCTGCGGATTGGCAGGCCTGTGCCAAGATGAGCCCCATGCACCCAGTGCTGAGGTCTTTTTATCTTGGTTTCTTACAGGATAATAGCCAGGTGCAGCTGCTCTCCATACTGCTCTTCTGAACATTGGTGACTCTTCCACAGGTAAAGGAAAAAAAGGCTCTGAAGACACCGCTGCGCCAGAGCCTGCTGCCACTCTTCTTCCACTGCCATGATGGCAATCAGCGTGTGGCACAGGTGAGGACTCGTGGGCTGCTGCTGTCCCCCTGGCAGGGGGCTCGGCTGCCTCCTGCCCTGGCGCCTGCCGGGCTGCAGCCTCCTCCAGGCCTTGGCACAGGGACACGGGTCCTGCACCCTGGGCTGTGGGGCCATCTCCGCATCTCTGCTGCTCTCCAGGCTTCTCAGGAAACGCTGCTTTGTGTGGCTGAGTTCCTGAACAGGAGGGATCTTGAAACACTGGTGAAGAGCCAGAAGCTGTGGAAGTTCACTGACCGCCTGGTAAGGACTAAGGATTGCCTGTAAGCTCAAGCCTCAGCCTGGAGAAGCCCCCAGAGCGCGGTGCTCAGAGTGCAGGGCTGGCAGCTGTGCCCCTGCCCGCTGCTACACCCAGAGGCCGCGCGGGCTTTTCTCCAGGCTCCGGTGGGCCCGAGCCGGGGGCCGATGCAGTCCCGGCCCGGTGGGGCTGTGAGGCAGGCCGGCACTGCGGCTCCCCGGGCAGCAGCCGGCCCTCTGCCCCCTCCAGAGCCCGGCGCCAGCGGCTGCTGGCCGCGCCTCAGGGCTGTGCGGGCAGGGGAGGCCGGGGCTGGGCGCAGGCAGCGCCCGCCCGAGGGGCTGAGCCCGCGCCGACCCTTCCCTCCTGCCGCTCTCTCCAGCTGGCAGAGGACAGCAGCAGAGCGGCCGAGCACCTGCGCCGGGCCGTGCGCTATCTGGAGAACCCACAGGAGCCCCTGCAAGTGGTGGCCATCAGGTTCATGGGTGAGCCACGAGCCCGGGCTCCTTCCCCGGCCCGCCGCAGCTCGGCCCCAGCCCCGCCTGCTGCCCCGGCAGCGCCAGCCGGGCCGGCGCCGTGGAGCCCCGCCCGGCCTCGGCGTTGCTGCCGCCCTCTGGCAGCCGTGCCCTGGGCCGGCAGCGTGCGGCAAGGGCCGGGCTGAGCCCTGCCGGGCCAGCAGGGCGTGTGGCCACAGCGCCGGCAGCGCCGCTGGCAGGGAGCTGTGCCGCTGGGGCCGTGACAGGATCTGTGTTCCCAGGGATGGCCGGGCAGCACCTGAGGTGGAAGAAGGAAGAGCTCCGGTTCATCTGCTACAGTGAGTGAGGGCAGCGGGCTGGCAGCGGGGGCTGGCGGGGGGAGCTGCAAGCCGTGCCCCGGCGGTGGAGGGCTCTGCTCCCTGTGCGGCCGAGGAGCAGCGTGGGCAGAGCACACAGAGATTTCAGGGCCACCTGGGGGATTCGTGGCCAGTAGCTTCGGGCTGGTCCCGTTCGTCCCTACTCCCTCCTGCTAGAGCCGGCTGGGATGGCCCTGGCAGGGGGCTCTCCACGGATCCCCTCAGATCCGGGATCTGACTATGGCTCTGTTCCTCTCTTTCAGCCCTTGAACAGTTTACAGAGGACACCAGCAGTGCTGTGTCAGACGTGGCACTTCAAACATTGTATGTCCTCCAGTCCCTATAGAGTGAGCAATCTTCTGTCTTGCAGAGGCTGCAGGATCAGCTCCTCAGGGCATGGAGGGCACGGCCTCGTCTGTCGGGGCTTGGCTGGCTCCACTGCTGGAGCTCTGCAGAGAGCTGAGCCCAGAGGCTCTGTCTGCTGGGGCCACTTGAATCAGTGGCAATTTTCTCTTTCTTTAAGATTGTTCTTGTCTTCTTTTTGTTTTTTCTTTAGTATATTAATATAGTGTGTGTTATAATACACAGACTGCCAGGAGCCTTCTTTTGTTTCCCAGGGTCTGCAGGGCATAGGGGAAGAGGGGGGAAAGGGTGCTTGGGCTCAGCAAGCTGTCCAGGCATGCAGTGTAGCAGGGAAAATGGCCAGAAGCCCCTTGGCCTTTGGTGGTTCTGCTGAAGCCTTTGTGCTGCCAACAGAGCGGGTGGGCAGGGGCTGGAGCTGTGGGGATCCCTGTGAGAGCGGTGCCTGGAGATGGCCACAAGCCCTGTGCCAGGCAGGAAGCGCCATCCGTGTCATCCTGCCTGTGTGGTGCTGGCTGGATTGCTGAGGGCTCCAAGGTGCCTCTTGATGGGGCTCCTCTGGAGCTGCTGTGGGGCTGCGGCGCTGCTGCCGGGCAGCTTGGCTGGGCTGGGGGAGACCCTGAGGGGACGAGGCCATGAAGGGACGAGGGGCTGAGGGAGCCCTGACAGGACACGGCAGTGGGGAGGCACGAGGGGGATGTGTGAGGGATTGGGTGGCTGTAACGTTGGCTGGAGGGGGAGTGAGTTGGAGACGAAGAGACCACTCACCCTGATGTTCATGTGGCAAACAGAGAGCATTTATCCTCAAGCCCTTCCTTCCAAAGGGCCTTTGAAAAGCCCAGTCTGGATAATTTCATTGCTCTGATCTCTATGCCTTGTCACATTCTGGCCAGTGAAATTCTGCAGCCTTGGGGGAGATGTGACAGGGCGAGGCCCCTGTCAGTCAAACCAGGGGCTGGTGCAGTCACACAGCACTAGCCAGCCTGCACTGTGACACACGGCAACAGAGTGCAAGGCACAGCTCCGGGTGCTCCCCAGGAACCTCAGCTCTGGGAGCACTGTCTGCCCCAAGCTCCAGGGGCTGCAGTGGGAGCCCCGCTTGGCTCTGCCCTAGGGCCATCCTGCTGGGACAGCTGGAAACAGGGAGCATTCCCTTGCCACAAAGAGCCAAGCCAGGGCTGCAGGGCAGCTGCTCCAGCCCAAACTGCACTGTTGTGTGCTGTGCTCTGGGGTTGGGGCTCCCTGCACAGGGCACTGGACTGGTGTGCCAGAGGAGACAGAGAAGCTTCAGCTTTGGCATCACTGAGGTGGGTGAGTGGGCTGGGAAGAGTGGGGAGGCTCAGGGGCATTCGGAGAGCTCATCCTGCTGGAAGGATGAGGAAAAAGGAGTGGGAACTCAGCAGTGAGGAGAGCTCAGGGCTGCAGAGTGGCTCTGAATGACACTAAAATCCCACTGGACCTCTGAGACATTTCTGCTGCTCAGCCAGTGACAGGAAGAGTCCCTAATTGTGGGGCTCAGCCTCCCTCCTCGTGAGGGGCATCAAGGAAGGCAACAGTGTGATGGAAACTGCGATGGGCTGGGAACTCAATGGGGAAAAGAGGGAACAGCTGGAAGTAAAAGGAAGGTGGGAGAGAGAACTGTTCAGAGAAGGGCTGAGCTACAGATTGAGCAAGCTGAGAAATGTCATTTGGGGGCATCCCAGATTGATTTCATTTCAGAAGTTATTGAACAAGTTTAGGTTTTGGGGGGTGTCATGTTTTCACTTGGAGGTGAACACTCTGCCAACTTGAGCTGTGTTGCCAAAATGCTCAAGTGAGTTTGTGCTGCAGGTCACACCATTCCTTCTTTGGCAGATTCTGGCCTGGTGCTGAGCCCCACCAGAGCCCTGGCAGAGCCCAGAGCAGCCTCAGCATCTGCAGAGCCCGGCTGCAAGGAGAGAAAGCAGAAACCGCCCGTCAGCTCAAGGCTCCTGTGCCCTTGTCCCAGCCGCCCGCGGTGCCCAGGCCATGCTGGCCGTGCTCAGAGCGGTGCCCAGAGCTGCCCATCACTGCTGCCTTTGGCAGCAGAGCAGAAGGGCAGGACATGTGCCCAGCCTGCAGCCAGCCAGGGCACATCCACCTCTTCAGCAGCTGCCCAGAGCAGGATGCTCCTGTGCTCGCTGCCATCTCCCAGAAGCTCTGATGCCACCATGCCAAGCAGACGGGGACCCACCTCACGCCATCCCCTGCTGGAAGAAAAGCTGGTCCCAAACGATGTCCTCAGCCTTCTCCAAGAGCACGGCCCATCCACGCCACAGCTGGTCCCAAGCACTTCCTGATCCAGACTGGAGCCCACCTGGAACGCTTCCTCTAGAAAAACAAGCAACAAATTATTGAAAATAGATTACAGACAAAAAGGGAAAACAAGGTAAAAAATATTATCTCTGCCAGGGGCTTGAGAAAAGTCCAACCCCTGCATGCCAGGGAAAAACCCACCCACAGGTGAGGGAAGCCCAGGCTTTCTCCCTTCCCCCCCTGCACTGCCCCCCACAATAACAGTGATCCCAAAGCAAACAAGGGCAGTGGAGCAGCCCAAGCCCTTCCTTGCCTGCACAGCAAAGCAGCCCCTGCACAGGTTCTGGAGTCCCACCTCTGCTCCTTGGGGTTTGTTTGTGTTGGGCTGGCTGCCCCAGCCCCAGCCCCAGCCCAGGGCACGGTGGGTGCTGGGGGCTGTTGGCAGGGCCAGGAGCCCACTCCCATTTCATACCCAGCCCAGCCCATTCCCCCAGCCCTGCCAAAAGCAGCTGGGCAGCCGAATGAAGGATCAGCTGCATCTGCCTCCAGCAAATGGGAAACCTTTGGTTCCTGGCCAGGCTGTGCAATGCCCAAATCTGGGAGCATCCCCCTGCGGGTGGACTCATCTGCAATTTCGCTGTGGAGCCTGGCTTTGGAGAATGTGCCAGAATTGAAGTCCATCATCTTCAGATGGCCAGTGGCCAGGTCCAGGAAGAGTTTGCCATCCCTGATGTCGTCCTCGCTGTCTCTAGCAGCAGCTGCCCCACCTGGTACACCTTCTCCAGGGGCTCCTTCTCCTTCCCTGGGGTGAGACCAGGCTCTCAGGGTTCTGCCCAGGGCCCCAGCTGTCAGGGAACCAGGACAACCAAATAAGTTGTTGTGCCACCAATGCTGGGCAGAACAGCTCAGCTCCAGCACAAGGGCTGTGTGTTCCCATCTGATGAGCCCTGGGCAGTGACACAGGCAGGACAAAAAAGGACAAAAAAGTCTGGGTTGCTTTGCTTCTCATGGCCAAGGCATGTGTGGAGCTGGAACTTACCAGGGCCCTGCATCACAGTGTGCCTGTGGCTCTCTCCCTTCTTCTAGGGCAGATGAATATCCTGCATCCAAGGATCACAGAGCAGCTCTTCTAAGGAGGGCCTTTCCAAGTCCAGCATGGATAAACACCTCCTGATTAGATCTTGGCACTCTGGGCAGAGAAACCAGAAACCGCTGGTCACTTGGAGAAGGCTCCTGTTGGCTTTGCCCCACTGTTCCCGTGCCCAGGCCATGCTGGATGTGCTCAGAGCTGGGCCTAAACTTTCCCATCCATTCCCTGTTTTGGAGGAGAGCAGGAGAGCAGGACATGTGCCACCTCCTCAGCAGCTGCCAGAGCGGGATGCTCACGAGCCTGCTGCTGTCTCCCAGCACTGGTATTCCCCCCATGCCCAAAGATGAGGATCTACCTTGAGAGAGCCTTTGTGGCAGCGAGAGCTGATGGTCCCAGCTGATCTTCTTTCCTGTCCTGAAGGGGTGCTCCCCGCAGACCATCTGGTGCAGCAGGATGCCCAGAGACCAGATGGTAGCTGGCTTGCCATAGTACCAGCCAAAGTGGGTCCATTCTGGGGGGCTGTATGACCGTGTTCCTATGGAATACAGATGGAGTTCAGCAGGGGGATGCTGCTGCTCCCAGAGCCTGGCCCCAGCATCCCTGGGCCTCTGGGGGCTGCCCCAGTGACACACGGGGTGACCGCTGCCCTCTCGCCAGCACCTGGAACTTGTGTACGGACTTGAGGTTCGAAAGGAATCCACTGGTGTTGTTAGAGGGCAGCAGAAGCCCTGGCAAGGTCCAACCATTACAAGGGAAAACCTACTTAGTGCTGGGGAAAAACCATGCCTTCATCGTCCCTGCCTGCATTGCCCCAATAAACATTATGAACCCAAGACAAACCAGGTGAGTTGAGCAGTCAAAAGCCCTTTCTCACCTGCACACAGAACTGGCTGGGGCACAGGTTCTGGCACCCCCTCTCTGCTACCCCCACCCACGGGTGTTTTTGTTGGGCTGGCTGCCCAAGCCCCAGCCCCAATCCTGGGCAGAGTGGTGGGCAAAGGCTGCCAGCAGGGCTGGAAGCTGGGTCCCCACTCAGCCATGCTCAAAAGCAACTCAGCCGAAGACTCAGAGCTATGAAGGTCAGCAAAAGGGAGACTCCCCGGTGCTACACCCAGCTTGGGCTATGAGATGTTGGGCGATGAGATGCTGGGACCAGGAGCACACCCCTGCATGGGCTCACCTGCAAAGTGAATGTAGGCTGTGTCTTGCAGGTAGGTGCCGCAGCCAAAGTCAATCAATTTGGCCTGCCCAGTGGCCAGGTCAACCAGGATGTTTTCTGGTTTGATGTCTCTGTGCAGGACCCCGCAGCTGGTGCAGTGCCGCACGGCCTCCAGCACCTGGCGGAACAGCTCCCGCGCCACCTCCTCGGGCAGGACCCCCCGTGCCCGAATGAAATGCTTCAGGTCCTGAGAGCGCTCCGGCCGCTCCAGCACCATCAGGATGTCGTTGGGGAGCTCACGCCATTCCAGCAGCTGGACCACACCAGGGAAGCCAGTGGACACTTTGGCCAGCAGCACGATCTCCAGGGGTGCGCTGGTGCCGTCGGGCTGCGGGAGGAGCACGATGCCATCAGTGGGGCTGATGCCGTGCCGGGGCTCGGAAAGCCTCAGCCAGCCCGGGATGCTCTGTGCCCTCCGCTGGCCCCACGCCCGCTCTCCCTCCAGGTGTCCTGGCGGCTCCCACCCTGCCGGGCCTCGACTCATGCCCGCCCGGCACGGCCCGGCTTCTCCCGCTGGCCCCACTCACTCACCAGCTCGCCCCAGTGCCGGACGCAGTTCCGTGGCACCCTTTTGATGGCCACCTGCAAGCCAAGGGAAGCAGTGGGTTCAGCTCGCCGTCCGCGCTGCCCAGCCCCATCCTCTGCCCTCTTCCTCCTCCTCGTTCCCCCCTTCTCCTGCGCCCGCCGCCGGCCCCGCCGCTCACCGGGGCGCCGTCCGAGAGACGCGTGGCCGCGAAGACGCTGCCGAAGCCGCCGCGCCCCAGCAGCGAGCCCAGCCGGTACTGCTGCTTCAGGCCCTGCTGCGCCTTCCCTGCCGGCGGGACGCGGCTCTGAGCGCTCGGCCCGGGGCCGGCAACGGCCCCCAAGCGCCCCTCAAGGGCCCCGGGCCGGCCATCCCCGGGCGTTCGCGTTCGCTCCCTGAAACGGGACAGCGGCGGCTCGGGGCCGGCGGCCGCGCTGCCGAGCGGCGGAGGTCGGGCCGGGCAAGCCGCAGCGGAGGCGGCGGGAGCGGCCGCGCCGCCTGTGTCCTCCGCGGGCCCCGGCTCCTGCCGGGGCCGGGGCCGGGGTCGGGCTCGGGCCAGGCGGAGCCAAAGGGAGGCGATGCCGCCCCAGCCCCAGGCACTGATGCCCGCCCAGCAGCGCCACCGCCAGTACGGCCAGAGCCGGCCGGAGGCGAGACCGCGGAGGGACGCCCGGGGCCGGGGCTGGGGCCGGGGCCGGGGCGGGGCAGCCCCGCCCGGGGCCAGGGGCGGGCCGGGGTCATGGCCCGGCCGGGCATGGGGAGAGAGAGACTGGGAGAGGAGGGCCCCCCGGGGAAGGGAGACCGGGAGAGGGTGCGGGACTGCGGGAGAGGAGACGAAAGGACAAGCAAGAGGGAATCTAAAAAAGTCGCTTCTTTCGCTGCTGCTGCTGCCGCCGCTGCTGCCGCCGCTGCTGCTGCTGGTGCTGCTGCAAGTGAAGCACCGGGGCCGTTTGTCCCTGTGTCCGTTTGTTCGTTGCCCGCTCACCCCGGTGCCGAGCCCAACGCTCCCCGGGGGCAGCCCCTGAGCCTGTCCAAACACGGGAACTTTGCCGTGTTCAGCCAAGACCCAGAGTCTGCACTCCTGCACAGCGGCACAGGAATCCCCTCGGTCGCCGCTGTGCATTGTCCCTGCTGTGGGTCAAACACTATCGGAACGCATTCCCTGAATGCAGAATTTGTACCTGACCCAAGACTGCACTTACCTCTCCAGCATTGCTCTCCAAGAAAACCAGGGGAAGGCAAAGTGTGTGTAGCTCATGGTATTTGACAGTGTCTAAAACCTGCCAAGTCATGGATCTTTGAGGTGAGATCCATTTGGAATTAATAGGATGGAGAATTAGTGCAAGATGGAAAAGGGGAGCATAAAAATAAAAAGAGTAAAATGTCTTGGATTTGTTCTCCCCATTTTAATTTCATTTCTTCCAAGCTGTTTCAGTTTTCCCAGAATCTTCTCCTCAGTCCTGTTTGCTCTTTCCAAGAACCTTTCCTGGAGAACGAGGTGCAGCTTCTGTCACAAGATGTGCCACCAACTGCAGCTTCTCTTGGCTTTCCACACCATGCGTGCAGCACGACTCTTTCAGCAAAGAAAGACTAAGGTTTGAGAAGTTGACAACTTGTTCTTTCTTTTCCTTGTGGGCTGGGCTGTTGTGCCATTGGTCAGGTTTTCATTGTTATTGTTCTACCCTAAGAAACCATGACGGGCTCCCAGGAATTGTTAGGGAATGCAAGCCTGACTGAATGCCGAGAGAGAATCTCCAGAGCTTGCAGCCAGAAATGGAGAGCTGTGTGATAATCATTCCATCATCCCCATGGACACCTTGAAAGCGATCTAGAAGATGAAAATGGGCTGACAGATGGAGTTTGTTTCTTCATTCAGTTCCGCTGCTTCTACATCTCATGCAGTGATAAAAATCAGTTCATGGAAAGCAGCAGAACAACTGGACCTCTCAGGAGGTGAGTGAAAGAATCTGTAAAGGAGAAATGCAGGGAATGACCTGGTGAACTTTGTCTGTAAGAAGGGTCATTTTTCCTAATAGTTTCCAATCCATTCCCTCTGCTATTTTCCTTCTTAAAAAGGCCATTTTCACCCCAGATTCCCCATGAAGTTGAACCCTGAGCTTGTGGAAGTGCCTGAAAGATGCCCTGTTCCTCTGCAGGGAGCCTGAGGCTGAAGCAGGAGCCTGAGCCCTCCCTGGGGCAGCCTCCTGCGAGCTGGAATTTGTGCCGTGCTGGGAGAGGAGGTGGAGGGGGAGAAGGCTGGCGCTGTGTGGCAGGAGCAGGAGGTTTGGGCCGCAGGACATTCCGTCTGCGCCGCTGCCCCGCAATGGGCGGCCGTGCCCGGGGCTCTGGGCCTGGCCCCGCGTGCGCTGAGCTCCCGACACTGCGGGAGCTGCCCGGGCTGGGCTCAGCTTCCCGCTGGGACTGGGCAGCAGGCTGGGCTCCAGCTGGGATCAGCAGCAGCTGGGAATACCTCTGGCCATCTCCATTGGCTGCTGCTGCTGCTCGGAAGAAACAAGGAAGGGAGTCAAGAAATTCTGGTTTTTCTTCCTCCTGGTGGAATTTTTCATTTGATTTGACACTTGAGAGGCAATTTCTGTCATGGCCTCTGTCAGTTGATTCTATTCCAGCAGCACCAGCAATAGGGCTGTGTTTGTGCACTGCAAATGTGGCCTGTGGGGCTGCTTTTTTCTCCTTGACTTTGTGAGTATTCAAGATCTGCTCATCATGGTGCCTGCAACCAAAAGCCCAAGTTCCTGTCATGAAAGCACTCTGGGAAGCACTGATCGAAAAAGGCAGTTGCCCTTTTACAGATAAAATTCAAGTGGCAAGCAGGAGAGAGACAAGAGCAGTCATGATCTCCAATTCCCAAGGCAAAGGCACCAGCAGCCTCCTGCTGTCCCCTCAGGGTGAATAAAACAGTGCTGAAAACAGCGCTGGAACCCGATCCTGATCCTTTCTTGCTCTGCAGGCTGGGTCAGGGCAGCTCTGGAAGTGTGGTGCAAAGTCTGATCCTCAATCTCCTGGCAAATGACAGAGCTGAGCTGATCTCAGCCTGGAATCCCTGTGGATTGGCAGCAAGGACTGCTACCAGATGTAACTCATGTGTTTGCAACAAGCACAGCATCCACTGGCAGGGAATGATTTTCCCTTCATCCTTCCCACTCTGCAGGTATTTCTCTAGGAAAATCCACTCTCTACTGGGGACAGGGCAGTAGAGATGGAAGGTTCTGTGTGCCTCAAAAAGCCATCAGCCTGTTCACCCCACAGCTCTGCCACTGACAGCCACCAGTCCTGCACAGAGCAGCAGCAAACTGGTGACTCCTGGCACTGCCTGTGCTCTGAACTGAGAAGTGTGGATCAAGCTTCAAGTGTTTTCTAGTGGAAGTATTGGACACAGTTCCCTCCAGATTCTGGTTCTGGGTCAGTCCCACAGCAGCTCTGGGGAGTGTTTCTGTCTACAGGGTCTCCCCAGGCTGCAGCTGGAGCTCGGGGCCTCCTTCCAAACTACAGCACAGTAAAAGATATGTACTAAGGTCCCAATGGAAAATCCTCTGCTGAGCCTTCTTGAGTGTCTCTCAACTCCTAATTCTGATTGCAAAATGCTATTTAGGAAGATCAGACTGATCAAAACCAGGACATTTTGGTGGGTTTTTGTAAAAATGCTTTTTGAATCTTTAAGATGGAGGGGTTTTCACTGAGGTCATTATTCCTATTACAAGTTTTTCAGCATCCTGTTGTTTTGACTTTCCACTCTTACCTCCTGCCAACTCTTACCTGCCCAGAGCCAACTGTTTAGCTGACAGCTGCCATGCCCAGGTGCCTCCTGCTGAGCATCACCTGTATGGGGCCTCTGGTGCTCCCTAAGGAAAACTCCCTTTTTCATATTCTTTTCAGAACCAGGGAAGATCTTGCTTGCTCAGTTGGGCAGCGGAAGAGTTTTCTATTCAGACCTACTCTGTGTGGCATCACTGATGTATTTTTGACTCAGAGAAATCTGTTTCTTTTCTGCTTTTAAATGAGGAGTGAGCAGCTCCATGAGCAGCAGCACAGCAGAGGAAACACAAACAGGCTGTTACTCAAACACCATCTCTGAAGGGATTGTGATCTGCTTTTCAGATGAGATGAAGAGCTCAATTACAGTAGAGAAAGAGGCTTTCATTAAATCACAGATAGAGCATAATAAGGACAAATTACAAAGCTCTTCAGAAGCAAATCTGTGTCAGACTGCTGGGTAAGGAGGCCCTTTAGGGGATGCCTTCAGAGGTTTCTCCTGCCCTTCTGAAGAAATGAGTCCTACACACCTCATCTCACCATGTTTTTGAGGAAAGCACACAACCAGAATCCTATGGGGCATCTCATTCTTTGAATGCCTCTCTTCCAGGGGCAGAGATGAGCAGTATAAGCAGCTACCCCCTGATGTGTGTAATGAGTGGGGTGAAGTCTCAGGTTATGTGAAATACAAAGCTGTGTTTGGTGTCAGGTACAGACAGGCAATGTGTGTATTTGGGATTGCAATGTGTGTGCACACCGACCATGGGACAGCTGCGAATTCTAACAATAACTGAGTAAAGTCAAGCATGGAAGAAGGCCTTTGAACCTGTCTTTTGTTTGCAACTAACCTGGATTGATTTAGGAGCATTTGAATTAAAGCATTAGGGATGTTGCTTTTTGCTTGTAGTCAGGCCTTAAAGAGTGCTGCAATAATAACCTTTTGAAGTATAATTTTAGAATATTCCTTGTATCCTTGAAACTATGGCTAATGAATATATATGAAGGAAATATGCTTATCTCACACCTTAACATAACCGAGAAAAACAGCTTGAGAAAGGAAGATGAACATCATCTCAAGGATTTATAATTTCGACCAAGGGAAGCTGGACCTCACTGTTATGAGATTTATAGTCATTGTAATTAAAAAGGTGGACTCACATCTGGGGAGCTGGACTTCACCAGATGGGATTCATCTTTATTCTTGCAGAAACTGGACCAACATCTCGGAAACTACCAACACCATCTGGGGATCCTCCTTTTTGGGATGCATCCTGAAGAAAAACTAAATCACAATAGTGTATAGAATTGTGATGTAAAAATTGGGAATAGAAACTGCTGATGAGTAAAAAATTGAAATAGAAACTGCTGAGAAACTTCTGAGTACCCCTATAAATACCTGTAAGCCCCGAATATCAGTGTGCAGTTGGAGGGAAAACTTCCCCCACTGTACGCAGCTCTGTTTGCTCATACTTTACCATGTTAATTAATAAATTGATTGTTGCTTGAATATTGGCCTAGTCACGCTTCTCATTTATAACAGTTAGTGCTGATGTGCACAGTTTAGAAATGCAATAGTTTGTTCTGCTAACACAGAAAAAGCCCAGAAGCTCAGTGTTGTCTCAGTCCCACACTGGTATGAGGAGATGACATGTGGAGTTTAAAGAATTTTAAGGCCCAGCAGCTAAGGGAGGAATCAACTACCTAAAGCCAGACTCTAGAAGAACTGTTGCATTCCAGCCCTCCTGCCGTGCTCTCCTGTCTGCAAAAGCCTCCACCAAGAAACCTGCAGATAAGGAGGTGAGGAAAGAACAGATTTGAGCCCCTCTCGCAGAGGAGAGAGCTCAGAGACCCTCAAGGCAGAGAGATCCCTCCCTGAGCAGCCAGGCTGCCCAAACTTTCAAAATCAAAGCTCCAGTGTGCAAATCCCACAGACAGAAATAGCCACTGGCCTCTGGGTTTGCAGGTGACTGTACAAGTGTGAACCTGGAGCTGAGGGATTGGATGATTTCCCCTCCTCAGAAATGCAAAGAGAACTGCGGTGTGAAAAAGAAAATTTGTTTATTTTCAGAAGAACAGCAACAAGAATACAGAACATTTTTACATTGTAAGAATATTTGTAACAACAACAATCCATAGAACATATATACAATTCGTAACAACAACAATCCAGAGAACCTATACACGTAAGAACATATCTAGCAAAAATATATGCAATGTATTTGCAGAAGTTGAAAAAAAGCCCTAAATCCTATATCCTGAAGATGACAAAAACCAGTAAAACGTATGTACAAATGGGTGGCATCTCTATCCGGGATTTCCATCGGTCCTGGAAGAAAAGCAAGTGCCATGGTCACGGCAGTCAGGCACAGAGGGCTCTTCCATGTGTCCCCAGGCTGGCACACGCTGGCCCAGCAGGACTCTGCTACCAGAACTGAGCCTGGCTGGGTCTGCAATGGAGCTTGTGCAGCCCAAAGCGAGCACAGGACCAGCTGGGGATGGCCTCCAGAATCCAGTGCACAGGGTGCCACGTCCCTGAGCAGGGACCAGCCCAGCCCCAGCCTGGCAGCAGGGGACCCACTCTGCCTGTGGGGACTGCATGCCTGTCCTGCTGCTGGCATTGCTCTTTATCCCAAGATCATGGCTTCTTCCTCATCTTTCCAGAAATTCCTTTTGGCTGGGTTTAGCTGCATCCCCAGGCTCAGGAGCACCAGTATATTTGCAGGTTTTGCTCTGCATCATCAGCCTGGCCAGACTCTGCTCAGTGTTTCACAAATGGAGAAGACAGTGGACATTGTGCCAATCTTCCTTTTAAACAGAAAAACCTGGGTCAGCATGACAGAAAAGAAGAAATAAACCCCAATCACTAGTTAGAACAGAGCCAGTGTCTCTGCATCTTCCCCTCCACTGTTATTAATTTTGTACATTTAGAGGCAAACCTGGGCCTAAAGCTTCCATCTCTCAGTTCCTGATGCTCTTTGCTACCCTTCAGCCTTGACTGCCCCTGATATAACTGACTGCTGTCCAAGTGGGGCTGGGGATGCTCAGCCTGGAAAGATGAGACACTGGGGGGGCCTCACTGTGGCTGTGCAGGACTGGAAGGGTCCCACAGGGAAGAAGGGGACAGAGTGTTCAACAGGGCCTGTGGGGACAGGACAAGGGGGATGGCTTTCAACTGCAGGAGGTTGATTGAAGCTGGATCTAAGGAAGCTGCTGTTTGACACTGAGGGTGGGGAGGCAGTGGCCCAGGCTGTGCACAGAGGCTGTGGATGCCCCATCCTTGGGAACAGGGCTCCCCCAAGGTCTGGGGAAAGATTGCTCAGCTTGGAACAAGATGGTCTTCAGAGTCCCTTCCAAGCCCAACCATTCAGGGATCCCATCATTCTATGATCTCCATTGTCCACTTCAGGTTGGCCCTGGACTCCTGGGAACTGTGATGTCACCTCCCCCGTTCCAAGTGGAACTGCCAGCACCCGGCAAAGAGCACAAGACAGCCGTTGGCCGTTGTGTCAGCGCAGCCTTCGCTCTGCTCCTGCCCACTGCTGTCACCCTCCTTGTCACCTGCCCCCTGCTACCCCCATCAGTCCTGAAAGCTCACTAGTGTCTGGATTTTGACACCCATCCCTACAGGATGCTCCCATTTGTCCTGAGGAAGGTAATGTGCCATTGCATGGAGGTGGAGACCCCCAACTGCCCGGGTGGGCTGGAGCTCTGTGGGCCTGGTGTGGGACAGGGAGTCCACTCTGAGGTTCTGCCACCTCTGCAGGCTGTCACCGACGGAGAGGAGGAGATGGAGGTGGAAATGCAGACTTATACAGTGGAGGACGTGGAAATGGAGGAGAAAGAGACTGCAGAGGAGGAGATGGAAGTGGATATGCAGATTTATACAGTGGAGGACGTGGAAATGGAAGAAGAAGAGACTGGAGAGGAGGAGATGGAAGTTGATGTGAATGAGGATTTGGAAGAAGAGATGGAAGTGGAAATGGAAGACTACATAGAGGACATGGACATTGATGAAAAAGATGAGGAAGAAGCCATGATCTTGGGATAAAGAGCAATGCCAGCAGCAGGACAGGCATGTGGTCCCCACAGGCAGAGTGGGTCCCCTGCTGCCAGGTTGGGGCTGGGCTGGTCCCTGCTCAGGGACGTGGCACCCTGTGCACTGGTTCTGGAGGCCATCCCCAGCTGGTCCTGTGCTCGCTTTGGGCCACACAAGCTCCATCCCAGACCCAGCCAGGCTCAGTTCTGGTAGCAGAGTCCTGCTGGGCCAGCGTGTGCCAGCCTGGGGACACATGGAAGAGCCCTCTGTGCCTGACTGCAGTGGCCATGGCACTTGCTTTTCTTCCAGGACCGATGGACATCCCGGATAGAAATGCCACCCATTTGTACATACGTTTTTACAGTTTTTTGTTGTCTTCAGGATATAGGATTTAGGGCTTTTTTTCGACTTCTGCAAATACATTTCATATATTTTTGCTAGATATGTTCTTACGTATATAGGTTCTCTGGATTGTTGTTGTTACGATGTGTATATATGTTCTATGAATTGTTTTTGTTACAAAATGTATATATGTTCTTTGGATTGTTGTTACAAATATTCTTACAATGTAAAAGTGTTCTGTATTCCTGTTGCTGTTCTTCTGAAAATAAACAAATTTCTTTTTTCACACCGCAGTTCTCTTTGCATTATGGGCACAGGCAGCATTTGCAAAGTTGTGGTTTCCACTGGCTCCAGGTTCCCAGGGCTGGAGGTGCCTGGGGGAGCTGGCACGGCCACCCCAGGAGTGGGGGTACCTGTGCACAGAGGGGTCCCACTGACAGAGGTCACCCTCTCCTTGCAGTTTCTCTGGACACACTTGGTAGCTGTAGGGGCAAATCCCAGCGTGCCCTGTCCCATGGGATCCCATGGTGGAGCAGGGCTGAGCCTGCCTGGGCCTGCAGAGCCTCAGCCATGAGTGATACTGGGGGATACTGGGACAAACTGGGGACAATGGGGACACTGGGGACATTGTGGCGAAGGCTGGGGACACTGGGGCATCCTGTGGATGACATTGGGGGGGGAACGGGAATGAACTCGGGTGTACTGGGAGGGACTGGGTGGTGTGAAATACAGAGCTATGTTTCGTGTCTGGCACAGAAAGGAAATGTGTGTAGTTGTGATTGCGATGTGTGTGCACACCGACCATGGGACGACTGCAAATTCTAATAATAACTGAGGAAAGTAAAGCATGGAAGAAGGCCTCTGAACCTAGCCTGTGTTTGCAATTAACCTGGATTAATGTAGGAGCATTTGAATTACAGCATTAGGGATGTTGCTCTTTGCTTGTAGTCAGGCCTTAAAGAGTGCTGCAATGGTAACCTTTTTAGGTATAATTTTGGTATATTGATTGTATCCTTGAAACTATAGCTTTGGAATGTATAGAAGTAATATGTGCTTGTCTCACTCCTTAACAAAACTGAGAAAAACAGCTTGAGAAAGGAAGAGGGACATCCCCTCTAGGATTTATAACTCCAAGGGAAGCTGGACATCACTGATAGCCCCTGTGATAACACGGGGGATCCACATCTGGGGAGCTGGACTTCACCAGATGGGATTTGTCATTGTTCTTGCAGAAACTGGAGCAACATCTCGGAGGCAGCCACCACCATCTGGGGGGTCTCCTTTTTTTTTGGGACACATCCTGAGAAAAACTAGACCACAATAGTGTATAGAATTGTGATAAAAACAAGTAGAAATAGAAACTGCTGAAAAGGTTCTGAGTACCCCTATAAATAGCTGTAAGCCCAAATATGGGTGTGCAGTTGGAGGGAAAACTGCCTCCACTGTACCCAGCGCTGTTTTGCTCATACTTTACCATAATTAATTAATGAATTGATTGTTGCTTGAATATTGGCCTAGTCAAGCTTCTTATTTATAACAAATTTGGTGCATTGGCCGGGAAATTTCCAAATCCACTGAGGGGGCTCCTGATCTCAGGGAGGCGCCCCACCAGGAGGCTTTTTGCCTTTGGTGGCCCTGAGTGACTGGGGAACCTTTCAGGGAAGAGGAAATTTTTTTAAGGTAATTTATGAGCAAAGAATTTTGAGGTTCCGGAGTAGACTGCAGTAAATTCACCTGTAATAACTCGTGCACAAAGATCCAGGTGAGAAAAGGAGGCTGTAAATATCGCTTGGTTAGGTGGGATAATAACGGGTGTGTGAGTGTAAGAGTGTAAATGGTGTGTGTGTGAGACATGACCTGGTCACGAAGCAATCGTGGAGTTCTTCTAACCTCGGTTTCGTCTCCCCGCGAGGGGAACGACAGGTGAAGGAACGAAGCGAATGAAGTAGGATTTTCGGTATATAAATGGTCGGGGGGGAGACGAGATAATAGTGAAGGGGGATTGTTGTTCTTTAGAACATCAGAGGTGGGAGGCGGTACTGGTAGAAGGGACTTTTTATTAGAAAATTCCTTGACAAAAAGGGACCAAGGTCTGAACAAGTGTGGTCGAGGCGAATTGAGGGAACACCTGTTAGGATAAAATGGGTAAATGCCAAAGCAAGAACCCAGGGGCTGGTATAAACCAGCAGGAAATAGAGGTACTGAGGTACCGGAAAAAGAGGGAGCATTTTTACCCCAGGACAGCCCCTTGGGGTAATGTTAGAATCATGGAATAAATGTGAAAACAGGAGAGGAAAAAGTAAGAAGAAAATGATACAATATTGTATGGTAGAATGCACTAAGGAAATTAAACCACCTGATAATTCATATTGGCCAACGTATGGGTCGTCTGAAGGGTGGATCTGTCAGGCCCCGAATGCCTATGTAAATAAAAAGGACCCTGTTAACCAAGAAGAAAGCAATTATGCCACTTTATGGCATGGGTCCTGGCCTACTCCCCTGTATGCATTAAAGGAAAAGCATCAGTGGGACCCCTTAGATAACCTCCCCCCCCCTTTATCTACCACAGCAGGCTGCTCTGACAGAGGCGCCTCATCCAGTAGCTAATCCTGCACCCCTTGTGCCAAATCCAGCACCCCTTGCACCTAATCCTGCACCCCTTGTACCAAATCCAGCACCCCTTGTACCAAATCCTGCACCCCTTGCACCTAATCTTGCACCCCTTGTACCTAATCCAGCACCCCTTGTACCCAATCCTGCACCCCTTGCGCCTAATCTTGCACCCCTTGTACCTAATCCAGCACCCCTTGTTCCTAATCCAGCACCCCTTGTACCTAATCCAGCACCCCTTGCGCCAAATCCTGCACCCCTTGTACCTAATCCTTCACCCCTTGCACTAAATCCAGCACCCCTTGTACCTAATCCAGCACCCGTTGCGCCAAATCCAGCACCCCTTGTACCTAATCCAGCACCCTTTGCACCTAATTCAGCACCCCTTGCACCTAATCCTGCACCCCTAGTACCCAATCCTGCACCCCTAGTACCCAATCCAGCACCCCTTGTACAAAATCCAGCACCCCTTGCACCTAATCCTGTACCCCTTGCACCCAATCCTGCACCCCTTGCACCACAAGCCCTGATAGCTCCGCTCCCAGTGCCAGATTCACCACCAGCACACAGAGATAGAAGCCAGGAAAAGGCATGGGCAGAAAGCAGGGGGGAGAGCTACAGAGAAGGGAAGGGGGGGCAGCTGTACCCATTAAGAGAAGTACCATTAGCAGGGAATCAGGGGAGACCAGTCATTGGGTGTGTGTCAGCACCCCTGAATACTGGGCATGTAAGGGGTTTTAAAAAAAGAAATGGGGAGGTTACTTGAAGATCCTCTGGGGGTGTCTGAAAGGTTAGATCAGTTTCTAGGACCCAGCATTTACACCTGGACAGAGATGCAGTCAATTTTAAGTATTTTATTTACAGCAGAGGAGAGGCAATTGATACGACAGGCTGGCATGAGAATTTGGGATAGAGACCACCAGCAGGAACTTTTAGGAGAAATGAAATGGCCCCTGGCAACCCCTAACTGGGACCATAATAATGACCAAGATAGGCAGAATATGGTGGATCTCAGGAATATAATTATTCAGGGAATTCGAGAAGTTCCCAGAGTGCAAAATATCAGCAAGGCCTTAAATGAACGCCAGGGAAAAGATGAGTCCCCAATAGACTGGCTAGAAAGGATAAGGAAAAGTATACAAATGTACTCAGGACAGGATCCTGATACAGCTGTGGGGGAAGCATTAATCAAAACTCAGTTTGTGGCAAAATCATGGGAGGATATTAGGAGGAAACTTGAAAAATTGGATGGCTAGCAGGAGAGAGGTTTACAGGAATTGTTAAGGGAAGCACAGACAGTTTATGTGATGAAGAGAAGGCAAAAGTTCAAGCTAAGGTTTTTGTGGCTGCAGTAAAAGAGGTTCAGAAGAGCGGTGCATCTTCAGGAATGCTAAAACCACCTGAAAAATAACAGGTGATGGTTCGAAAAGAACTACCTACTTTTACTGTGGAGTTGAAGGTCATGTTACAAGGTTTTGCAAGAAATGAGAAGCAGACCAAAAACTGTTTTCAGAAGATTAGAGGTGTCAGGGGCTCTATTTATTGGGGACCAAAACATCACTAGAGCCCTTGATAAAATTAAAGATAGGTCCCCAGGGTGAATAATTTACATTTTTAGTAGATACAGGGGCTGAAAAATCAACAATGCAAAGATCACAAAAAGGATGCAAATCAGTGAGAAAACAGCTCAAGTAATTGGAGCAAAAGGGGAAGCCTTTAAGGTTCCCATTATTGAACAAGTACTAATTGAAGCAAAAGAAAAGTTGGATATTAGTGATCTATTATTAGTTTTGGAAGCAGAATGCAATTTACTGGGCAGAGACCATATTTTATCTCTGAATATTGGGATTAAGCCTCAAAATGATCAATTAATGGTACAATTGTACAAATTGATGGACCAGGATGAAAATAAAATATCTCCGGGCGTCTGGTGCACTCCAGGGGAGATCGGTAAATTAACTGCTTATGGAGTGCTCACCCAGGACTGGGGAGGAGACAGAAAGCCAGTGGGGTATTATTCAAATATACTGGACCCTGTCAGCAGGGGATGGCCAGTATATTTATAAGCTATAGTAGCAACAGCCCTTCTGGTAGAAGAAAAAAAAAAAAAAGTTACGTTCGGAGCTCCGTTAGTAGTAAATACCCCCCATACCCCCCACAACGTTAGAAGCATATTACGTCAGGCTGTAGTCCTCGGACAGGTGGGGGCTTTAGCCAAAGGGGCTGTGTGTGACCTGTGAACCAGGCCAGTGCTTGTCAGGTGTGTGGGGGCACCAGAGGCGATCAGAGCCAGGGCCCTTCCAGAGGCTCGGAGATACTGAGACCTGGAGGCCAACCCCAAGGCGAGGGGGGGCCACAGGGACCCGTGATTTTCTAGCAGCAAAGATCCACTTTGTGTCTTGAGGGTTTGTAGGAATGTGTGAAGGTAAATGAGAAATAATAGTGAGTGAATGTAGACGAATTAAAGTATGGGTAATGAGGATTGTGCATAAGGAATGTGTGAAGGTAAATGAGAAATAAAAGTGAGTGAATATAGACGAATGAAAGTATGGGAAATTTAGTTTGTGCATTTAAGCTTTACCACATCTCCTTGGAGGGAGGTGTATTGTGTTGAAAAGTAGTTAAAAAAAAAAAAAAAAAAAAAAAGGGGGGGCTTGTTTTGAGTGTAAGCAGTTGAAAGAAAAGTGGTCTTCCAGCTGTTAGTGAAAGTGAGAAACAGGCAGGGTGATACTGATACAGTGTTAACAACGGCATTAGCATCCCAATCTGTTGGGGTGCCATCACTCAGGGAACAGCAGGCTGCACCCAGCAGCTGTCCCTGCAGGAGAGGGGCTCGGGGCTGGTCTGTGCCCCCGTGCTATCCCCGGGGTGCCCCCTCCCCAGCTCAGTTGGGACCCGTGCCCCGGGGGGGGGGGGGTCTGCCCGCCGCTCCCGGGACGGGCCGGTCCCCGCCGGCACCACCCGTGGGGGCTGCCCCGGCCCCCCGGGACCCGCGCTGGGGAGGGGCCGCTCCCCCGCTCCCGCATCATCCCCGGCCCGGGCGGGACCGCGCCGAAGGTGGGGGGGTCGGGCCTCACCACTCTTGGGCAGCCTAGCAGCTACTGAGAACTGGTAATTAAAAGTATAGTGTCAACAGAACATTACAACATGAAATTATAAACTATCAATAGTCAGTAGGACTCCCACTTGGCATTTATTGGTTTCAGCTGTGAACTTTGCAGTCAAAAAAAAAAAAAGGGGATAACCTTTTTTTTTGTTCATAACAGACCATTTGAAAGGGTTCAGGTGGATTATACTGAACTACCAAGGGTGGGCAGATGGAAATACTTGTTGGTATTAGTAGATCGACTAACACATTGGGTGGAGGCCTACCCGGCTGCCCGAGCCACAAGTTTGTAGTTAAAATATTGCTGGAACAAATTATTCCCCGATTTGGGGTTATTAGGGCCGTAGATTCTGATCAGGGCTCCCATTTCACTTCCAGTATTATAAAAGGAGTAATACAAGCCATGGGTATTTCCTGGGAATATCACACGCCTTGGCACCCCCAGAGCTCTGGGAGGGTGGAAAGAATGAACCAAACTGTAAAACAACAATTAACAAAATTGATGATTGAGACCCAAATGTCATGGGTAAAATGTTTACCTTTTAGCATTACTTAACATAATGCTAAATTATTTAACATTACTTAACATAAATGATAAACACTTCCAAATGCAGACACGGGACTTTCTGCATATGAGATGCTTTATGGAATGCCCTATTCCCAGGAGGTACCCCAAACATCAGTAGTTGTAGCAGATATGACTATTCAAAAACACATCCAGAAGATGGGACAACATGTCATAGAGCTAAGGGAAGAAAGGGGTAATTGCTCAATCAGCCCCTCTAGGATTTAGCATACACCGAATAAAACTGGGTGCTAATGAAAAGCTGGAAGGAAGAAAGTTTGTCTCCTAGGTGGGAAGGTCCATATTTACCTCTGCTGCCCACCGATACCGCCGTCCAAACTGCGGCAAAGGGCTGGACCCGCGCGTCACGGGTCAAAGGACCAGCGGAACCACGGCAGAGGAGCCACCGACAGAGCCGGGTCTGAAACCCAGTGCAGAATTGCATCTACCCCCGGAGAACTGAAAGTAAAGTTAAAGAGAGACTGATGTATGTCACAAAAACACTTCTATCTAAAGCTGCAAAACCAACTGTACTCACAAGAGGTAGAATGTACTACTCCAAACTGTAAGTGTTATCCATGGGGTTGCTTTAAGTGTATAGAGTGTGGAGAATTGTGGTATACAAACCTACCAAGGGGACAGATCCTTAATGCTCTCTGCCGTAATTGTATAAAAGAAATAGAAAAAGAAACTGATAAAACTTTGTGGGCTGCAGTGAGGAAAGGATATATTAAAACAGATGATAAAGATTGGTGGAAAACTTGGGCACACGCGACATGAGCAGGAATTGATTTGCAGGAAGTACAAAGGCCAAGTTAGAAAAAATAGAGTGTGACAAAGGCAATTGGATACCTGACGAATACCAAATAAAAGCAAGAGATTGGCAGGAAGCCAAGTATCACTGGAAAAGGGGAAGCACATATACCAACCCTATTGTAGTCGCACATCCCCCGAACTTAGGGGCCAACTAGCCTAAATTAAAAAGAATTGGGCCACTCCCACGACAAATAGTGAACTGAAGGCTCATGAGGCAAAAAGCAAAAATGAAACAAAAGATATCAGTGACTAAATCCCAAGGTATAAACTCTGCTACCGAGAAGATCTACATCTTGGCCCTTGGATGCAACCCAAGGGGCCTTGAGTGAGGTGGAGAGTTAAACTCCCTGGGGATTATTTTCACTGTCTTGATCATTGCATCCCAAGCAATGGGCCTTAATAGCCTCACTTCTGAGCTCCACATATTCCACGAGAGAGCTGCAGGATCAGAGCCTATTGTTCCCGCTGTCTGTGACAAATGCAATCATACTGTCTGGACTGGGATAAACAGGGGATCAGTATTTATGGCACATTCCCAAGTTAGTGAAGTGTGCTATGACCACAGCCAATTAAAAGTGTGCACTATGGGTGGCAAATTATACTGGGTTGGAGAAAATTTAAAATCTGGACAAAAGGTTTCTCCCAAGGATGGGCCCGTGTTAACCAACCTTCTCAAGGATGACGATGAACAAATTTGTCTGTGATACCCAAAATTCTTTTGTTTAGCAAAGGATAGGGAAGGAAGGGACCCAGAGGGCAGAAGGAAACAAATGACTCAACAACTACAAAAGCAAAAATCCGAAGCAAGAAAGAAAAGGGTAGAACAAATAAAGCTAAATGAATTAAGCGAACAATACAAACAGTTAGAACAGCAGTATAGTGATTGGGGTTTTCTGAAGAAAGTAGGGTTCATGATACTGTGTTCATTAGCTGGGTTATTGTTTCTACCTTGCCTTACTCCATGTTTTATCAGACCAATCCACTCAGTTATTCAAAGCACGCAGGTTGCTGTGATCAACCTGGAATTGGCTACAGGAGGAGTCGGCCAATTTAAGAAACCAGCTAAGATATCCAAAATAATGAAATTAGAGAAAGAGGACAAGAAGGGAAAAGCCTCCAAAGTTTTGGCCAGATTTGAAGCCCAGACACGAATGAGTAGGATAAATGAAAATTCATACAAGCGGCGGGGGACTGTGAAATACAAAGCTGTGTTTGGTGTCAGGTACAGACAGGCAATGTGTGTATTTGGGATTGCGATGTGTGTGCACACCGACCATGGGACAGCTGTGAATTCTAACAATAACTGAGGAAAGTAAAGCATGGAAGAAGGCCTTTGAACCTGTCTTTTGTTTGCAATTAACCTGGATTGATTTAGGAGCATTTGAATTAAAGCATTAAGGATGTTGCTTTTTGCTTGTAGTCAGGCCTTAAAGAGTGCTGCAATAATAACCTTTTGAAGTATAATTTTAGAAGATTGCTTGTATCCTTGAAACTATACCTTTGGAGTATATATAAAGGAAATATGCTTATCTCACTCCTTAACAAAACCAAGAAAAACAGCTTGAAAAAGGAAGATGAACATCATCTCAAGGATTTATAATTTCGGCCAAGGGAAGCTGGACATAACTGTTATGAGATTTATAGTGATTGTAATTAAAAAGGTGGGCCCACATCTGGGGAGCTGGACTTCACCAGATGGGATTCGTCTTTATTCTTGTAGAAACTGGACCAACATCTGGGAAACTATCAACACCATCTGGGGATCCTCCTTTTTGGGACGCATCCTGAAGAAAAACTAAATCACAATAGTGTATAGAATTGTGATGTAAATAAGTAGAAATAGAAACTTCTGATGAGTAAAAAAATTGGAATAGAAACTGCGGAGAAAGCTTATGAGTACCCCTATAAATACCTGTAAGCCCCAAATATCGGCGTGCCCCATTGTACCCAGTTCTGTTTTGCTCATACTTTTCCATATTAATTAATAAATTGGTTGTTTCTTGAATATTGGCCTAGTCAAGCTTTTTATTTATAACAGCTCTGCAGGGCATGGAGGACACGGTCTCGTCTGTCAGGTCTCAGGTGGCTGCACTGCTGGAGCTCTGCAGAGAGCTGAGCACAGACGTTCTGTCTGCTGGGGCCACCTGAGCCAGCAGGAATTTTCTGTTTCTTTGAGATTGTTCTTTTCTTCTTTTTCTTTAGTATATGGATATAGTTTTAGTATGAAAATACTTTTTTCTTTAGTATATGAATACAGAATGTGTTGTAATACACAGACACCCAGGAGCTTCTTTTGCTTCCCAGGGTCTGCCGGGCATAGGGGAAGAGGGGGGAAAGGGTGCTTGGGCTCAGCAAGCTGTCCAGGCGTGCAGTGTTGCAGGGAAAATGGCCAGAGCCCCTTGGCCTTTGGTGGTTCTGCTGAAGCCTTTGTGCTGCCAACAAGCAGGTGGTCAGGGGCCAGAGCTGTGGGGATCCCTGTGAGAGCGGTGCCTGGAGATGGCCACAAGCCCTGTGCCAGGCAGGAAGCGCCATCCGTGTCCTCCTGCCCGTGTGGTGCTGGCTGGATTGCTGAGGGCTCCAAGGTGCCTCTGGATGGGGCTGCTCTGGAGCTGCTGTGGGGCTGCGGCGCTGCTGCCGGGCAGCTTGGCTGGGCTGGAGGACACCCTGAGGGGACGGGGCCACGAAGGGACGAGGGGCTGAGGGAGCCCTGTGTCATGGTTTGACCCTGGCACAATGCCAGTGCCCTCATGAAAATACTTTCTCCCTGGTGTCTGCTGTTAGATGTGATCAGAAATAGAGCAAAGCAGGCTCCAGCTTAGGAACAAAAAGGAAAAATATCTTTATTAACCTACGACTATGTCTAAAGAGAAACACACAGAACTCTGAATGAAAACTTTCCAAAAACATTCCTCCTCCCCCCACCAAATTTCCAATACATCCACCCCTCAGATCATCAACTCTCAGTCCGTCACCACCCTTTAGATAATCAATTCTCAGTTCATCAAGGAGAGAGGAGTCCCTCTTGTACCATAGGCTTCCTCAGGAAACACAGTTGAAACTTCTTGTGTTTCCATGTCCCACGTGGCACTGCCCAGAGAACATCTGCCATGGTGACATCTTCCTTCCATGCCCAGTGCTCTCACCACTGCGCATGGACCAGAGCTGCTTCTAGGGTTCCGATTTGAAGGATGCTTTGCCCAGTTCCAAAAAAGCACAGTCTCTCACTTTCAGGACACCTGTTCCCCCCAGTTCACCCACTGCGGCCGAGGGGTCTTGAGAACAGAGATCTTCTTCTTCTTCCCTGAAGACGGACCGCACCACCACCACCCTCCTCACCCGTTGTCTCTGTTCACGAGCCGTTGCCTCCCACCCAAAACTCAGTCTCTGTGTCACAGGAAAAATGGTTCTGTCCATGGCTATACAAGAAAATTCCAGCCAAAGGCCACTCCATCACCTCCTCTAAACTAAGATTCTTCTCAACTTCTCTCATGGCTCATTTCCTCTTATCTCAATCCCTCTTCTCATTCAACTCCAGGAGAATCAGGATTTGTAAGGTTTATTTGGGATTTGTGGTTTTTTATCTGTTTGATTGGTTTGCATGGGTTTGTTTATTTGGGTTTTTGTCTGTTTTGGTTTGAGCTTTTTATTTGCTTTTTAAAAAATGACTGGTTAAGTTGGCATAGCCAAACTGAAGAAAATGTAAACCAGGCACGACTTTCCAGAAATTACTTTTGGCTGGGTTTAGCTGCATCCCCAGGCTCAGATTTGCAGGTTTTGCTCTGCATCATCAGCCTGGCCAGACTCTGCTCAGTGTTTCACAAATGGAGAAGACAGTGGACATTGTGCCAAGCTTCCTTTCAAACAGAAAAACCTGGGTCAGCATCACAGAAAAGAAGAAAAAAAAATCCCCAGTTAGAACAGAGCCAATGTCACAGCATCTTCCCTTCTACTGTTATTAATTTTGTACATGGGCCTAAAGCTTCCATCTCTCAGTTCCTGATGCTCTTTGCTACCCTTCAGCCTTGACTGCCCCTGATATAACTGACTGCTGTCCAAGTGGGGCTGGGGATGCTCAGCCTGGAAAGAGGAGACACTGGGGGGGGCCTCACTGTGGCTGTGCAGGACTGGAAGGGTCCCACAGGGAAGAAGGGGACAGAGTGTTCAACAGGGCCTGTGGGGACAGGACAAGGGGGATGGCTTTCAACTGCAGGAGGTTGATTGAAGCTGGATCTAAGGAAGCTGCTGTTTGACACTGAGGGTGGGGAGGCGGTGGCCCAGGCTGTGCACAGAGGCTGTGGATGCCCCATCCTTGGGAACAGGGCTCCCCCAAGGTCTGGGGAAAGATTGCTCAGCTTGGAACAAGATGGTCTTCAGAGTCCCTTCCAAGCCCAACCATTCAGGGATCCCATCATTCTATGATCTCCATTGTCCACTTCAGGTTGGCCCTGGACTCCTGGGAACTGTGATGTCACCTCCCCCGTTCCAAATGGAACTGCCAGCACCCGGCAAAGAGCACAAGACAGCCCTTGGCCGTTGTGTCAGTGCACCCTTCGCTCTGCTCCTGCCCACTGCTGTCACCCTCCTTGTCACCTGCCCCTGCCACCCCCATCAGTCCTGAAAGCTCACTAGTGCCTGGATTTTGACACCCATCCCTACAGGATGCTCCCATTTGTCCTGAGGAAGGTATGGTCCCATTCCATGGAGGTGGAGACCCCCAACTGCCCGGGTGGGCTGGAGCTCTGTGGGCCTGGTGTGGGACAGGGACTCCACTCTGAGGTTCTGCCACCTCTGCAGGCTGTCACCGACGGAGAGGAGGAGATGGAGGTGGAAATGCAGACTTATCCAGTGGAGGACGTGGAAATGGAGGAAGAAGAGACTGAAGAGGAGGAGATGGAAGTGGATATGCAGACTTATCCAGTGGAAGATGTGGAAATGGAGGAAGAAGAGACTGGAGAGGAGGAGATGGAGGTCGATGTGGATGTGGATGTGGAAGAAGAGATGGAAGTGGAAATGGAAGACTACATAGAGGACGTGGACATTGATGAAAAAGATGAGGAAGAAGCCATGATCTTGGGATAAAGAGCAATGCCAGCAGCAGGACAGGCATGTGGTCCCCACAGGCAGAGTGGGTCCCCTGCTGCCAGGCTGGAGCTGGGCTGGTCCCTGCTCAGGGACGTGGCACCCTGTGCACTGGATTCTGGAGGCCATCCCCAGCTGGTCCTGTGCTCGCTTTGGGCTGCACAAGCTCCATCCCAGACCCAGCCAGGCTCAGTTCTGGTAGCAGAGTCCTGCTGGGCCAGCGTGTGCCAGCCTGGGGACACATGGAAGAGCCCTCTGTGCCTGACTGCAGTGACCATGGCACTTGCTTTTCTTCCAGGACCGATCGACATCCCGGATAGAGATGCCACCCTTTTGTACATACGTTTTACAGTTCTTTGTCGCCTTCAGGATATTAGATTTAGGGCTTTTTTTTGACTTCTGCAAATACATTGCATATATTTTTGCTAGATATGTTCTCACGCATATAGGTTCTCTGGATTGTTGTTGTTACGAAATGTATATATGTTCTATGGATTGTTGTTGTTACGAAATGTATATATGTTCTATGGATTGTTGTTGTTACAAATATTCTTACAATGTAAAAGTGTTCTGTATTCTTGTTGCTATTCTTCTGAAAATAAACAAATTTTCTTTTTCACACCGCAGTTCTCTTTGCATTTTTGGGGAGGGGAAAGCATCCAATCCCTCAGCTCTAGGTTCACACTTGTACAGTCACCTGCAAACCCAGAGGCCAGTGGCTATTTCTGTCTGTGGGATTTGCACACTGGAGCTTTGATTTTGAAAGTTTGGGCAGCCTGGCTGCTCAGGGAGGGATCTCTCTGCCTTGAGGGTCTCTGAGCTCTCTCCTCTGCATGAGGGGCTCGAATCTGTTCTTTCCTCACCTCCTTATCTGCAGGTTTCTTGGTGGAGGCTTTTGCAGACAGGAGAGCATGGCAGGAGGGCTGGAATGAAACAGTTATGTCTAGAGTCTGGCTTTAGGTAGTTGATTCATCCCTTAGCTGCTGGGCCTTAAAATTCTTTAAACTCCACATCTCATCTCCTCATACCAGTATGGGACTGAGACAACACTGAGCTTCTGGGCTTTTTCTGTGTTAGCAGAAGAAACTATTGCACTTCTAAACTGTGCACATCAGCACTAACTGTTATAAATGAGAAGCTTGACTAGGCCAATATTCAAGCAGCAATCAATTCATTAATTAATATGGTAAAGTATGAGCAAAAGAGAGCTGGGTACAGTGGGGGAAGTTTTCCCTCCAACTGCTCGCCGATATTTGGGGCTTACAGGTATTTATAGGGGTACTCACAAGCTTTCTCAGCAGTTTCTATTCCAATTTTTTTACTCATCAGCAGTTTGTATTCCCAATTTTTACATCACAATTCTATACACTATTGTGATTTAGTGTTTCTTCAGGATGCATCCCAAAAAGGAGGATCCCCAGATGGTGTTGGTAGTTTCCCAGATGTTGGTCCAGTTTCTACAAGAATAAAGACGAATCCCATCTGGTGAAGTCCAGCTCCCCAGATGTGGGCCCACCTTTTCAATTACAATCACTATAAATCTCATAACAGTGATGTCCAGCTTCCCTTGGCCGAAATTATAAATCCTTGAGATGATGTTCATCTTCCTTTTTCAAGCTGTTTTTTCTTGGTTTTGTTAAGGAGTGAGATAAGCATATTTCCTTTATATATATTCCAAAGGTATAGTTTCAAGGATACAAGCAATCTTCTAAAATTATACTTCAAAAGGTTATTATTGCAGCATTCTTTAAGGCCTGACTACAAGCAAAAAGCAACATCCTTAATGCTTTAATTCAAATGCTCCTAAATCAATCAAGGTTAATTACAAACAAAAGACAGGTTCAAAGGCCTTCTTCCATGCTTTACTTTCCTCAGTTAACTTTGGAGGCTTTTCCCTTCTTGTCTTCTTTCTCTAATTTCATTATTTTGGATATCTTAGCTGGTTCCTTAAATTGGCCGACTCCTCCTGTAGCCAATTCCAGGTTGATCACAGCAACCTGCGTGCTTTGAATAACTGAGTGGAATGGTCTGATAAAACATGGAGTAAGGCAAGGTAGAAACAATAACCCAGCTAATGAACACAGTATCATGAACCCTACTTTCTTCAGAAAACCCCAATCACTATGCTGCTGTTCTAACTGTTTGTATTGTTTGATTAATTCATTTAGCTTTATTTGTTCTACCCTTTTCTTTCTTGCTTCGGATTTTTGCTTTTGTAGTTGTTGAGTCATTTGTTTCATTCTGCTCTCTGGGTCCCTTCCTTCCCTATCCTTTGCTAAACAAAAGAACTTTGAGTATTGCCGACAAATTTGTTCATCGTCATCCTTGAGAAGGTTGGTTAACACGGGCCCATCCTTGGGAGAAACCTTTTGTCCAGATTTTAAATTTTCTCCAACCCAGTATAATTTGCCACCCATAGTGCACACTTTTAATTGGCTGTGGTCATAGCACACTTCACTAACTTGGGAATGTGCCATAAATACTGATTCCCTGTTTATCCCAGTCCAGACAGTATGATTGCATTTGTCACAGACAGTGGGAACAATAGGCTCTGATCCTGCAGCTCGCTCGTGGAATATGTGGAGCTCAGGAGTGAGGCTATTAAGGCCCATTGCTTGGGATGCAATGATCAATACAGTGAAAATAATCCCCAGGGAGTTTAACTCTCCACCTCACTCAAGGCCCCTTGGGTTGCATCCAAGGGCCAAGATGTAGATCTTATCAGTAGCAGAGTTTATCCCTTGGGATTTAGTCACTGATATCTTTTGTTTCATTTTTGCTTTTTGCCTCATGAGCCTTCAGTTCACTATTTGTCGTGGGAGTGGCCCAATTCTTTTTAATTTAGGCTAGTTGGCCCCTAAGTTCGGGGGATGTGCGACTACAATAGGGTTGGTATATGTGCTTCCCCTTTTCCAGTGATACTTGGCTTCCTGCCAATCTCTTGCTTTTATTTGGTATTCGTCAGGTATCCAATTGCCTTTGTCACACTCTATTTTTTCTAACTTGGCCTTTGGTACTTCCTGCAAATCAATTCCTGCTTGTGTCCCGTGTACCCAAGTTTTCCACCAATCTTTATCACCTGTTTTAATATATCCTTTCCTTACTGCAGCCCACAAAGTTTTATCAGTTTCTTTTTCTATTTCTTTTATACAATTACGGCAGAGAGCATTAAGGATCTGTCCCCTTGGTAGGTTTGTATACCACAATTCTCCACACTCTATACACTTAAAGCAACCCCATGGATAACACTTACAGTTTGGAGTAGTACATTCTACCTCTCGTGAGTACAATTGGTTTTGCAGCTTTAGATAGGAGTGTTTTTGTGGCATACATCAGTCTCTCTTTAACTTTACTTTCAGTTCTCTGGGAGTAGATGCAATTCTGCACTGACATTCAGCAGGGTCTCTGTCGTGGTTCCTCTGTCAGTTGTTCCGCTGGTCCTTTGACCCGTGACGCGCGGGTCCAGCCCTTTGCCGCGGTTCGGGCGGCGGTATTGGTGGTCAGCAGAGTTCAATATGGACCTTCCCACCTAGGAGACAAACTTTCATCCTTCTAGCTTTTAATTAGCACCCAGTCACCCGGTTTTATTCGGTGTATGCTAAATCCTAGAGGGGCTGATTGAGCAATTACCCCTTTTTTCCCTTAGCTCTAGGACATGTTGTCCCATCTTCTGGATGTATTTTTGAATAGTCATATCTGCTACAACTACTGATGTTTGGGGTACCTCCTGGGGATAGGGCATTCCAAAAACCATCTCATATGCAGAAAGTCCCGTGTCTGCATTTGGAAGTGTTTATCATTTATGTTAAGTAATGTTAAATAATTTAGCATAACGTTAAGTAATGCTAAAAGGTAAACATTTTACCCATGAGATTTGGGTCTCAATCATCAATTTTGTTAATTGTTGTTTTACAGTTTGGTTCATTCTTTCCACCCTCCCAGAGCTCTGGGGGTGCCAAGGCGTGTGATATTCCCAGGAAATACCCATGGCTTGTATTACTCCTTTTATAATACTGGAAGTGAAATGGGAGCCCTGATCAGAATCTACGGCCCTAATAACCCCAAATCGGGGAATAATTTGTTCCAGCAATATTTTAACTACAAACTTGTGGCTCGGGCAGCCGGGTAGGCCTCCACCCAATGAGTTAGTTGATCTACTAATACCAACAAGTATTTCCATCTGCCCACCCTTGGTAGTTCAGTATAATCTACCTGAACCCTTTTAAATGGTCTGTTATGAACAAAAAAAAAGGTTATCCCCTTTTTTTTTTTTTACTGCAAAGTTCACAGCTGAAACCAATAAATGCCAAGTGGGAGTCCTACTGACTATTGATAGTTTATAATTTCATGTTGTAATGTTCTGTTAACAATATACTTTTAATTACCAGTTCTCAGTAGCTGCTGCTAGGCTGCCCAAGAGTGGTGAGGCCCGACCCCCACCTTCGGCGCGGTCCCGCCCGGGCCGGGGATGATGCGGGAGCGGGGGAGCGGCCCCTCCCCAGCGCGGGTCCCGGGGGGCCGGGGGAGCCCCCACGGGTGGTGCCGGCGGGGACCGGCCCGTCCCGGGAACGGCGGGCAGACCCCCCCCCCCCCGGGGCACGGGTCCCAACTGAGCTGGGAGGGGGCACCCCGGGGAGAGCACGGGGGCACAGACCAGCCCCGAGCCCCTCTCCTGCAGGGACAGCTGCTGGGTGCAGCCTGCTGTTCCCCGAGTGATGGCACCCCGACAGATTGGGATGCTAATGCCGTTGTTAACACTGTATCAGTATCACCCTGCCTGTTTCTCACTTTCACTAACAGCTGGAAGACCACTTTTCTTTCAACTACTTACACTCAAAACAACCCCCCCCCCCTTTTTTTTTTTTTAACTACTTTTCAACACAATACACCTCCCTCCAAGGAGATGTGGTAAAGCTTAAATGCACAAACTAAATTTCCCATACTTTCATTTGTCTATATTCACTCACTTTTATTTCTAATTTACCTTCACACATTCCTTATGCACAATCCTCATTACCCATACTTTAATTCGTCTACATTCACTCACTATTATTTCTCATTTACCTTCACACATTCCTTCACACCCTCAAGACACAAAGTGGATCTTTACTGCTAGAAAATCACGGGTCCCTGTGGCCCCCCCTCGCCTTGGGGTTGGCCTCCAGGTCTCAGTATCTCCAAGCCTCTGGAAGGGCCCTGGCTCTGATCGCCTCCAGTGCCCCCACACACCTGGCAAGCACTGGCCTGGTTCACAGGTCACACACAGCCCCTTTGGCTAAAGTCCCCACCTGTCCGAGGACTACAGCCTGACATAATATGCTTCTAACCTTGTGGGGGGTAGGGGGGGTATATACTACTAACGGAGCTCCGAACGTAACTTTTTTTTTTTTTTTTTCTACCAGAAGGGCTGTTGCTACTATAGCTTATAAATATACTGGCCATCCCCTGCTGACAGGGTCCAGTAATTTTGAATAATACCCCACCGGTTTTCTGTCTCCTCCCCAGTCCTGGGTGAGCACTCCATAAGCAGTTAATTTACCGATCTCCCCAGGAGTGGACCAGACCTCCGGAGATACTTTATTTTCATCCTGGCCTGTCAATTTGTACAATTGTACCATTAATTGATCATTTTGAGGCTTAATCCCAATATTCAGAGATAAAATAAGGTCTCTGCCCAGTAAATTGCATTCTGCTTCCAAAACTAATTATAGATCACTAATATCCAACTTTCCTTTTGCTTCAATTAGTACTTGTTCAATAATGGGAACCTTAAAGGCTTCCCCTTTTGCTCCAATTACTTGAGCTGTTTTCTCACTGATTTTGCATCCTTTTTGTGATCTTCGCATTGTTGATTTTTCAGCCCCTGTATCTACTAAAAATGTAAATTATTCACCCTGGGGACCTGTCTTTAATTTTATCAAGGGCTCTTGTGATGTTTTGGTCCCCAATAAATAGAGCCCCTGACACCTCTAGTCTTCTGAAAACAGTTTTTGGTCTGCTTCTCATTTCTTGCAAAACATTGTAACATGACCTTCAACCCCACAGTAAAAGTAGGTAGGTCTTTTCGAACCATCACCTGTTATTTTTCTGGTGGTTTTAGCATTCCTGAAGATGCACCGCCCTTCTGAACCTCTTTTACTGCAGCCACAAAAAACTTAGCTTGAACTTTTGCCTTCTCTTCATCACATAAACTGTCTGTGCTTCCCTTAACAATTCCTGTAAACCTCTCTCCTGCTAGCCATCCAATTTTTCAAGTTTCCTCCTAATATCCTCCCACGATTTTGCCACAAACTGAGTTTTGATTAATGCTTCCCCCACAGCTGTATCAGGATCCTGTCCTGAGTACATTTGTATACTTTTCCTTATCCTTTCTAGCCAGTCTATTGGGGACTCATCTTTTCCCTGGCGTTCATTTAAGGCCTTGCTGATATTTTGCACTCTGGGAACTTCTTGAATTCCCTGAATAATTATATTCCTGAGATCCACCATATTCTGCCTATCTTGGTCATTATTATGGTCCCAGTTAGGGGTTGCCAGGGGCCATTTCATTTCTCCTAAAGGGTTCCTGCTGGTGGTCTCTATCCCAAATTCTCATGCCAGCCTGTTGTATCAATTGCCTCTCCTCTGCTGTAAATAAAATACTTAAAATTGACTGCATCTCTGTCCAGGTGTAAATGCTGGGTCCTAGAAACTGATCTAACCTTTCAGACACCCCCAGAAGATCTTCAAGTAACCTCCCCATTTCTTTTTTTAAAACTCCTTACATGCCCAGTATTCAGGGGTGCTGACACACACCCAATGACTGGTCTCCCCTGATTCCCTGCTAATGGTACTTCTCTTAATGGGTACAGCTGCCCCCCCTTCCCTTCTCTGTAGCTCTCCCCACTGCTTTCTGCTCGTGCCTTTTCCTGGCTTCTAGTTCTGTGTGCTGGTGGTGAATCTGGCACCGGGAGCGGAGCTATCAGGGCTTGTGGAGCAAGGGGTGCAGGATTGGGTGCAAGGGGTGCAGGATTGGGTGCAAGGGGTGCAGGATTAGGTACAAGGGGTGCTGGATTGGGTACTAGGGGTGCAGGATTGGTGCAAGGGGTGCAGGATTAGGTGCAAGGGGTGCTGGATTTGGTGCAAGGGGTGCAGGATTAGGTACAAGGGGTGCAGGATTTGGTGCAAGGGGTGCAGGATTAGGTACAAGGGGTGCAGGATTAGGTACAAGGGGTGCTGGATTAGGTGCAAGGGGTGCAGGATTAGGTACAAGGGGTGCAGGATTGGGTACAAGGGGTGCTGGATTAGGTACAAGGGGTGCAAGATTGGGCGCAAGGGGTGCAGGATTGGGTACAAGGGGTGCAGGATTAGGAACAAGGGGTGCAGGATTTGGTACAAGGGGTGCAGGATTAGGTGCAAAGGGTGCTGGATTTGGCACAAGGGGTGCAGGATTAGCTACTGGATGAGGCGCCTCTGTCAGAGCAGCCTGCTGTGGTAGATAAGGGAGGGGGGGAGGTTACCTAAGGGGTCCCACTGATGCTTTTCCTTTAATGCATACAGGGGAGTAGGCCAGGACCCATGCCATAAAGTGGCATAATTGCTTTCTTCTTGGTTAACAGGGTCCTTTTTATTTACATAGGCATTCGGGACCTGACAGATCCACCCTTCAGACGACCCATACGTTGGCCAATATGAATTATCAGGTGGTTTAATTTCCTTAGTGCATTCTACCATACAATATTGTATCATTTCCTTCTTACTTTTTCCTCTCCTGTTTTCACATTTATTCCATGATTCTAACATTACCCCAAGGGGGCTGTCCTGGGGTAAAAATGCTCCCTCTTTTTCCGGTACCTCAGTACCTCTATTTCCTGCTGGTTTATACCAGCCCCTGGGTTCTTGCTTTCGCATTTACCCATTTTATCCTAACAGGTGTTCCCTCAATTCGCCTCGACCACATTTGTTCAGACCTTGGTCCCTTTTTGTCAAGGAATTTTCTAATAAAAAGTCCCTTCTACCAGTACCGCCTCCCACCTCTGATGTTCTAAAGAACAACAATCCCCCTTCACTATTATCTTGTCTTTCCCCCCGACCATTTATATACCGAAAATCCTACTTCATTCGCTTCGTTCCTTCACCTGTCGTTCCCCTCACGGGGAGAAGAAACCAAGGTTAGAAGAACTCCACGATCGCTTCGTGACCAGGTCCCGTCTCACACACACACCATTCACACTCTTACACTCACACACCCGGTATTATCCCACCTAACCAAGCGATACTTACAGCCTCCTTTTCTTGCCTGGGTCTCCGTGCACGAGTTATTACAGGTGAATTTACTGCAGTCTACTCCGGAAGCTAAAAATTCTTTGCTCATAAATTACCTTAAAAAAATTTCCTCTTCCCTGAAAGGTTCCCCAGTCACTCAGGGCCACCAGAGGCAAAAAGCCTCCTGGTGGGAGCCTCCCTGAGATCAGGAGCCCCCCTCAGTGGATTTGGAAATTTCCCGGCCAATGCACCAAATTTGTTATAAATAAGAAGCTTGACTAGGCCAATATTCAAGCAACAATCAATTCATTAATTAATTATGGTAAAGTATGAGCAAAACAGCGCTGGATACAGTGGAGGCAGTTTTCCCTCCAACTGCACACCCATATTTGGGCTTACAGGTATTGTTAGGGGTACTCAGAACCTTTTCAGCAGTTTCTATTTCTACTTGTTTTTATCACAATTCTATACACTATCGTGATCTAGTTTTTCTCAGGATGTGTCCCAAAAAAAAAGGAGACCCCCAGATGGTGGTGGCTGCCTCCGAGATGTTGCTCCAGTTTCCGCAAGAACAATGACAAATCCCATCTGGTGAAGTCCAGCTCCCCAGATGTGGATCCCCTGTGTTATCACAGGGGCTATCAGTGATGTCCAGCTTCCCTTGGAGTTATAAATCCTAGAGGGGATGTCCCTCTTCCTTTCTCAAGCTGTTTTTCTCAGTTTTGTTAAGGAGTGAGATAAGCACATTTCCTTTCTATACATTGCAAAGCTATAGTTTCAAGGATACAATCAATATTCCAAAATTATACCTAAAAAGGTTACCATTGCAGCACTCTTTAAGGCCTGACTACAAGCAAAGAGCAACATCCCTAATGCTGTAATTCAAATGCTCCTACATTAATCCAGGTTAATTGCAAACACAGGCTAGGTTCAGAGGCCTTCTTCCATGCTTTACTTTCCTCAGTTATTATTAGAATTTGCAGTCGTCCCATGGCTGGTATCCACATATATCGCAATCACAACTACACACATTTCCTTTCTGTGCCAGACACGAAACACAGCTCTGTATTTCACACCACCCAGTCCCTCCCAGTACACCTGAGTTCATTCCCGTTCCCCCCCAATATCATCCACAGGATGTCCCAGTATCCCCAGCCTTCTCCACAATGTCCCCAATGTCCCCTTTGTCCCCAGTTTGTCCCAGTATCCCCCAATATCCCCCAGTATCATCCATGGCTGAGGTTCTGCAGGACCAGGCAGGCTCAGCCCTGCTCCACCATGGGATCCCATGGGACAGGGCACGCTGGGATTTGCCCCTACAGCTACCAAGTGTGTCCAGAGAAACTGCAAGGAGAGGGTGACCTCTGTCAGTGGGACCCCTCTGTGCACAGGTACCCCCACTGCTGGGGTGGCTGTGCCAGCTCCCCCAGGCACCTCCAGCCATGGGAACCTGGAGCAAGTGAAAATCACAACTGTGCAAATGCTGCCTGTGCCCATAATGCAAAGAGAACTGCAGTGGGAAAAAGGAAATTTGTTTATTTTCAGAAGAACAGCAACAAGAATGCAGAACACTTTTACATTGTAAGAATATTTGTAACAGTAACAATCCATAGAACATATATACATTTCATAACAACAACAATCCAGAGAAAGTTTATACATAAGAACATATCTAGCAAAAATATATGCATTGTATTTGCAGAAGTTAAAAAAAAGCCCTAAATCCTCTATCCTGAACATGACAAAAAATTGTAAAATGTATGTACAAATGGGTGGCATCTCTATCTGGGATGTCCATCAGTCCTGGAAGAAAAGCAAGTGCCATGGTCACTGCAGTCAGGCACAGAGGGCTCTTCCATGTGTCCCCAGGCTGGCACACGCTGGCCCAGCAGGACTCTGCTACCAGAACTGAGCCTGGCTGGGTCTGGGATGGAGCTTGTGCGGCCCAAAGCGAGCACAGGACCAGCTGGGGATGGCCTCCAAAATCCAGTGCACAGGGTGCCACGTCCCTGAGCAGGGACCAGCCCAGCCCCAGCCTGGCAGCAGGGGACCCACTCTGCCTGTGGGGACCACATGCCTGTCCTGCTGCTGGCATTGCTCTTTATCCCAAGATCATGGCTTCTTCCTCATCTTTTTCATCAATGTCCATGTCCTCTAGGTAGTCTTCCATTTCCACTTCCATCTCTTCTTCCACATCCACATTCACATCCACCTCCATTTCCTCCTCTCCAGTCTCTTCTTCCTCCATTTCCACATCCTCCACTGTAAAAGTCTGCATATCCACTTCCATCTCCTCCTCTCCAGTCTCTTCTTCTTCCATTTCCACATCCTCCACTGTATAAGTCTGCATTTCCACCTCCATCTCCTCTTCTCTGTCGCTGACAGCCTGCAGAGGTGGCAGAACCTCAGAGTGGGGTCCCTGTCCCACACCAGGCCCACAGAGCTCCAGCCCACCTGGGCAGTTGGGGGTGTCCACCTCCATGGAATGCCACCATACCTTCCTCAGGACAAATGGGAGCATCCTGTAGGGATGGGTGTCAAAATCCAGGCACTAGTGAGCTTTCAGGACTGATGGGGGTAGCAGGGGGCAGGTGACAAGGAGGGTGACAGCAGTGGGCAGGAGCAGAGCGAAGGGTGCGCTGACACAACGGCCAAGGGCTGTCTTGTGCTCTTTGCCGGGTGCTGGCAGTTCCACTTGGAACGGGGGAGGTGACATCACAGTTCCCAGGAGTCCAGGGCCAACCTGAAGTGGACAATGGAGATCATAGAATGATGGGATCCCTGAATGGTTGGGCTTGGAAGGGACTCTGAAGACCATCTTGTTCCAAGCTGAGCAATCTTTCCCCAGACCTTGGGGGAGCCCTGTTCCCAAGGATGGGGCATCCACAGCCTCTGTGCACAGCCTGGGTCAGTGCCTCCCCAGCCTCAGTGTCAAACAGCAGCTTCCTTAGATCCAGCTTCAATCAACCTCCTGCAGTTGAAAGCCATCCCCCTTGTCCTGTCCCCACAGGCCCTGTTGAACACTCTGTCCCCTTCTTCCCTGTGGGACCCTTCCAGTCCTGCAGAGCCACAGTGGGGCCCCCCCAGTGTCTCCTCTTTCCAGGCTGAGCATCCCCAGCCCCACTTGGACAGCAGTCAGTTATATCAGGGGCAGTCAAGGCTGAAGGGTAGCAAAGAGCATCAGGAACTGAGAGATGGAAGCTTTAGGCCCAGGTTTGCCTCTAAATGTACAAAATTAATAGCAGTGGAGGGGAAGATGCTGAGACACTGGCTCTGTTCTAACTGGTGATTTTTTTCTTTTTCTTCTTTTCTGTCATGCTGACCCAGGTTTTTCTCTTTGAAAGGAAGCTTGGCACAATGTCCACTGTCTTCTTCATTCGTGAAACACTGAGCAGAGTCTGGGCAGGCTGATGATGCAGAGCAAAACCTGCAAATATACTGGTGATCCTGAGCCTGGGGATGCAGCTAAACCCAGCCAAAAGTAATTTCTGGAAAGTCGAGCCTGGTTTACATTTTCTTCAGTTTGGCTATGCCAATTTACCCAGTCACTTAAAAAAAAGCAAATAAAAAGCTCAAACCAAAACAGACAAAATCCCAAATAAACAAACCCACGCAAAGCAATCAAACAGATAAAAACCCTCAAATCCCAAATAAACCTTACAAATCCTGATTCTCTGGGAGTTGAGTGAGAAGAGGGATAGAGATGAGATAAGAGGAAATGAGCCATGAGAGAAGTTGAGAAGAATCTTAGTTTAGAGGAGTTGATGGAGCGGCCTTTGGCTGGAATTTTCTTGTATAGCCATGGACAGAACCATTTTTCCTGTGACACAGAGACTGAATTTTGGGTGGGAGGCAATGGCTCGTGAACAGAGACAACGGGTGAGGAGGGTGGTGGTGGTGCAGTCCGTCTTCAGGGAAGAAGAAGAAGATCTCTGTTCTCAAGACCCCTCGGCCCCAGGGGATGACTTTGGGGGGGAACAGGTGTCTTGAAAGTGAGAGACTGTGCTTTTTTGGAACTGGGCAGAGCATCCTTAAAAGGGGAACCCTAGAAGCAGCTCTGGTCCATATGCAGTGGTGAGAGCGCTGGGCATGGAAGGAAGATGTCACCATGGCAGATGTTCTCTGGGCAGTGCCACGTGGGACATGGAAACACAAGAAGTTTCAACTGTGTTTCCTGGGGAAGCCTATGGTACAAGAGGGACTCCTCTCTACTTGATAAACTGAGAATTGATTATCTAAAGGGTGGTGATGGACTGAGAGTTGATGATCTGAGGGGTGGATGTATTGGAAATTTGGTGGGGGGAGGAGGAATGTTTTTGGAAAGTTTTAATTCCGAGTTCTGTGTGTTTCTCTTTAGACATAGTCGTAGGTTATTAAAGATATTTTTCCTTTTTGTTCCTAAGGTGGAGCCTGCTTTGCTCTATTTCTGATCACATCTCACAGCAGACACCAGGGAGAAAGTATTTTCATGAGGGCACTGGCATTGTGCCAGGGTCAAACCATGACACAGGGCTCCCAAAGCCCCTCGTCCCTTCGTGGCCCCGTCCCCTCAGGGTCTCCCCCAGCCCGGCCAACCTGCCCGGCAGCAGCGCCGCAGCCCCACAGCAGCTCCAGAGCAGCCCCATCCAGAGGCACCTCGGAGCCCTCAGCAATCCAGCCAGCACCACACGGGCAGGAGGACACGGATGGCGCTTCCTGCCTGGCACAGGGCTTGTGGCCATCTCCAGGCACAGCTCTCACAGGGATCCTCACAGCTCCGGCCCCTGACCACCCGCTCTGTTGGCAGCACAAAGGCTTCAGCAGAACCACCAAAGGCCAAGGGGCTTCTGGCCATTTTCCCTGCTACACTGCATGCCTGGGCAGCTTGCTGAGCCCAAGCACCCTTTTCCCCCTCTTCCCCTATGCCCTGGAGACCCTGGGAAGCAAAAGAAAGATCCTGGTAGTCTGTGTATTACAACACACTCTATATTCATGTACTAAAGAAAAAAACTATATTCATAGAAAAGCTATATTCATATACTAAAGAAAAAAAAAAGAAGAAAAGAACAATCTCAAAGAAATAGAAAATTCCTGCTGGCTCAGGTGGCCCCAGCAGACAGAGCTTCTGTGCTCAGTTCTCTGCAGAGCTCCAGCAGTGCAGCCAGCCGAGCCCCGACAGACGAGGCCGTGTCCTCCATGCCCTGCGGAGCTGATCCTGCAGCCTCTGGAAGACAGAAGATCGCTCATTCTGTAGTGCCTGGAGGACATACAATGTCTGAAATGCCACATCTGACACGTCACCGCTGGCGTCCTCTGTCAGCTGTTCAAGGGCTGAAAGAGAGGAACAGAGCCATAGTCAGATCCTGGATCTGAGGGGACCCGAGTAGAGCCCCCTGCCAGGGCCATCCCAGCCGGCTCTAGCCATGGCCAGGAGGGAGTAGGGGCCAACGGGACCAGCCCGAAGCTGCTGGCCACGAATCCCCCACGTGGCCCTGAAATCTCTCTGTGCTCTGCCCACGCCGCCCCTCGGCCGCACAGGGAGCAGAGCCCTCCGCAGCCGGGGCACGGCTTGCAGCTCCCCCCGCCAGCCCCCGCTGCCAGCCCGCTGCCCTCACTCACTGTAGCAGATGAACCGGAGCTCTTCCTTCTTCCACCTCAGGTGCTGCCCGGCCATCCCTGGGAACACAGAGCCTGTCACGGCGCCAGCGGCACAGCTCCCTGCCAGCGGCGCTGCCGGCGCTGTGGCCACACGCCCTGCTGGCCCGGCAGGGCTCAGCCCGGCCCTTGCCGCACGCTGCCGGCCCAGGGCACGGCTGCCAGAGGGCGGCAGCAGCGCCAGGGCCGGGCGGGGCTCCACGGCGCCGGGCCCGGCTGGCACTGCCGGGGCAGCAGGCGGGGCTGGGGCCGAGCTGCGGCGGGCCGGGGAGGGAGCCCGGGCTCGTGGCTCACCCATGAACCTCATGGCTGCCGCTCGCAGGGACTCCTGTGGGCTCTGCAGGTATGGCAGGGCCCGGCGCAGGTGCTCGGCCGCTCTGCTGCTGTCCTCTGCCAGCTGGAGAGAGCGGCAGGAGGGAAGGGTTGGCGCGGGCTCAGCCCCTCGGGCGGGCGCTGCCTGCGCCCAGCCCCGGCCTCCCCTGCCCGCACAGCCCTGAGGCGCGGCCAGCAGCCGCTGGCGCCGGGCTCTGGAGCAGGCAGAGGGCCGGCTGCTGCCCGGGGAGCCGCGGTGCCGGCCTGCCCCACAGCCCCGCCGGGCCGGGGCTGCATCGGCCCCCGGCTCGGGCCCACAGGAGTCTGGAGAAGAGCCCGCGCGGCCTCTGGGTGTAGCAGCGGGCAGGGGCACAGCTGCCAGCCCCGCACTCTGAGCCCCGCGCTCTGGGGGCTTCTCCAGGCTGAGGCTGGGGCTTCCAGGCCGTCCTTACCAGGCGCTCGATAAACTTCCACAGCTTCTGGTTCTTGATCAGTCTTTCAAGATCCCTCCTCTTCAGGAACTCAGCCACACAAAGCAGCGTTTCCTGAGAAGCCTGGAGAGCAGCAGAGATGCGGAGATGGCCCCACAGCCCAGGGCTCAGGACCCGCGTCCCTGTGCCAAGGCCTGGAGGAGGCTCCAGCCCTGCAGGCACCAGGGCAGGAGGCAGCCGAGCCCCCTGCCAGGGGGACAGCAGCAGCCCTTGAGTCCTCACCTGAGCCACAAGCCGATTCTCATCATGGCAGTGGAAGAAGAGTGGCAGCAGGCTCTGGCACAAGGGTGTCTTCAGGGCCTTTTTTCCCTTTTCCAGTGGAAGAGTCACCAATGTTCGGAAGAGCAGTATGGAGAGCAGCTGCACCTGGCTATTGTTCTGTATGAAAGGAAGAGAAAAAGACCTCAGCATTGGGTGCACGGGGCTCTTCTTGGCATAGGCCTGCCAATCCACAGCACACAAAGTGTCCGGGCAGCAGCCAATGGCCGTGGCTGGGGGCAGCGAGCCTTACGTGGTCAAAGAGTGGCAGGAGTGCCTCAAGCAGCTGCAGTGTGATGGGGCTGGGCAGCAGCATGTCATTGTCCAAGATGATAAAACTGAGTAGCATGACTGTCATGCTAACTATCTCTCCATGTGTGTCCCACAGGAGCTCCACAAGACTTTCAGTCAGGCTCCACATTTTTTCAGTCTGTGCAGAACACAAGTTTGTGAAACGCCATGCTGCTGCTGCAGGGCCTGGAGGCCAGAGGTCTGTTCTGAAGCACTTGGGCAGCTGAACAGGGAGGCAGGAGAGCTGGGAGCAGCTGCCCTGGCACCCAAAGCCCAGCCAAGCCCAAGTGACTGCATTCCCCAGCTCAGCCTCAGCCGCTGCCCCCTTCTCACCATGGAGGGCTTATCAATGAGATCAAGAAGGGCCCTGAGTGCCAGGTGACGCCTCTCCCTGCACTCGCTCTGCAGCTGCCTTGATAAGATTTGCAGGACTCTGTTAGCACCACGTTCACTCAAGTCCAGGCACGCGAGGACCTGAAAGGCACAGGGCAGTGACGGGAGACCTGGCTGGCAGGAGCCCAGAACCTCACAGGACTGGGCCCAGGCAGCAGCACAGGGCACGGGCACCGTCCCAGGGAGCTGTGGCTCCGAGAGGGCAGAGAGCTGGGAGGCAGCTGAGCGAGGTAGCGCTGGCCATCAGGCTCACCTCCACAAGGAAGGCCAGGGCAGGCAGCTCCCAGCGTGGCTCCTGTGTGCTGAGCAGCCGGAGCAGGTAGCGAGCGATGCGGGAACACAAGGGGATGGAGACACAGCACATCTTCCTGGCAGGAGAAAAAGGAACCAAGACTGTGGTCCAGGGGGACAAACGTTGGCCAGGACTGACTCACAGAGGTCTGGTCTTTCCCCAGCATCCTGCAAGGGACCCTGGCCTATTTGGGAGGCAGCTCCCTGTGGGCACCCTCCTCTCCAGGCCATTTTACCAGTCTTCTTGGCCATCCCATGGTGACAAGGCCCTCTGGCCCACGACCACAGGGACTGTGAGAAGCACCCTGGGCACAAAGTACAAATGTCAGAGGGAGTGGGGAGAAGGGGGTCTCACCTGGCCAGCAGACCCACGGCATAGTGGTGGGTGTAAGCACACAGCAGCATGTCCCAGCCACAACTGCCTTCCATTGCCACCACCACGTCCTCCTGCTGCATTCGGCAGAGCAGGGACTTCAGGGTCTGCACTGAAAACCTGCGTGCAAAGCAAAGCCCAGGTCATGCTGGGAGCACTGGCTCCTTCGCAGGCCATGTGGCAGGGATAAGAGGAGTGGGATGGAGCACCTTTTGGGGCTGGTGGCAAGGCCATGCTCTTCCTGGCATCCCTTCCAGAAAGTATCGACCTCTTCTGGCACATCCAGAGTGCTGAAGAAGACTTGGAAAAGCAGCTGCACAAACAGGCGTGGGAAATACACGGTCACCATATGTGGGACACAGGGCACCTGGAGGATCTTCCACATCACCACAGTTGCCTGCAAAAGACAAAGCCCCCCAAGACTGTGCTGAGTGCCGAGGTGTCTGTGTGGCAGGGCCCAAGCACAGGATGGAGAGGCCCAGAGGGACACAGGGGGAGCACCAGGCCTGGTGTCCCTGAAGCTGCTCCGAGGGTAGGATTCAGCCCAGCTCCTGAGGGAGGGAGATGCGGTGGGGGAAGGAAGATGGAGAGCTGCTGGAGAAGCGGCCTTGGAGCCAGCAAAAGCTAGTTTCAGAAACTCACAGCCAGGACAAAGACACCCGTTTTGTCCCCATCAGAGGTGCACGTGCTGTGCTCTGGCCAGCTCCCCAGCACATCCAGGAGTATCAGCAGCGCCGGCTCCGCAGTCCTGGGCGAGCACATGATGCTCTTCCACATGGTCAAAGCAGCTCTGTGGGGTTAGAGCTCTGTCTCAAGGGGGGTCTCAGACACAGCACCGTGGCCTGGGCAGCAGTGGGGATCTGAGCTGGCTGCCAGCTCTGCCTCTGCCCACTGGCCCTGGCCAGCAGCACCCAGGCAGCCCAGCCCTGTGGGGACAGGCCCCTGAGGGGCAGTGAGGGAGCATGGCAGCAGGCTTGAGAGCTGAATGCAAAGAGAGCAGCCAGAGGGCCCTGGAAGTCTCAGTTGGTCAGACAGCTGGGCCAGGCTGTCCAGGCTGATGGGCTGGGGAGCCCTGAGCCCTCTGGGCAGGTGGGCCCCATACCTGTCACAGGATGGGGCCACACGCAGGAGCGTCATGACTACGTCAGCAGGCTGTGCTTCGGTGAGATCCAGCAGGGTCCTGTTCAGCCTGTGCTCAGCAAACTGATTGTCCAGGAGCCACTGGTGGATGTACCTGACAAGGGCAGGCACCTGGAGAAGGCACGGGGAGACTTGGAAAGCTGCCAGGGGGAGGAATGTCCCCAACTTCCACAGTGAAGAGCTGCCCTTCCCACCACACTGCCATGGCCTCAAAGGTTTCCAGTGACCAGCAGGAGTGGCTTGGGAGGCCAAGCAATTCCTGGGAGGATCAAACCCTGGCCACAGGCTGCTTACTTGCTTTGGATTGGAAAAGCCTTCCTCTACAAGCATATCCAGGAGGGCAGCACTGGTCTTGGTTTTGAAGATGTGTGAATATGCTCTGAGCCCAGTGCCCACAGGGCTGGTCTCTTCTTCCCGAATTCTCCTCATGAATTTGCAAACCAGCTGTAGGAGAAGGGCAGGAAGCCAGGGATGTTGCACGGAATGCTCTGAGCATGGTGACAGCAAGCCCAGCCCAGGTGGGGGTGGCTGCAGGTACCTGCGCTGTTCTGTGGAAGAGGCCATGGGTGGGGTCCTGCTCTTGTGTGCGCTCCACGGCTGCACCTGGCAAAGAGTGAGCACAGGGAGAGCTGAGGGACTGCGGGAGAGGCCAGAAAACAGAGCCCAGCCCTGCACTCCCCAGGCAGAGACAGCCCCAGGATGCCCCAGGGGATGGGATGGGATGGGATGGGATGGGATGGGATGGGATGGGATGGGATGGCAACAAGCTGGCTGCAGGCACCAACCCTGTGGCCCAGCTCTGCCACTCACCCTCCTGTGGTGGCTTGAATGGCGCCACCTCTTCAGAATCCTGTGCTGGGGCAGCTCCAGGGCCTTCTTCCTCTTCATCCTCTTCTTCCCCCCAGGCCAGCTCTGGCACTCTTGGGGCTCTCTGCTCCATGTCTTGCAGGAGAGATGGCTGGGAAAAGCTCCGAGTCAGGAGGTCCTACAATTGTGCCTGGACGGCACCTTCAAGAGAGAAGCCTCGGGAAGGCTACAGGACAGCAAGTCCTGTGGTCTGGCCTCGAGGTCAGCTGCAGGAATAACGCCTCGGAAGGGCTCCGGGTCAGACACGAACGAGCGCGCTGTGCGGGGGCTCCTCACGGCACCGCTCTGTCCCGTCCTGTCCCATCGCGTGCTCCGAGCACTGTGGCGTGGTCTTGTCACTGCCAGCTCCTATGTCACCACGTGTCACAAAGGGCCCTTGGGCACCCGTTCTATGCCACAGTGACCATGCTGCACCGTGTCACAAAGGGCCCCTGCACACACTGCCCCCCGCCCTGGGGCCACCCCCAGCCCTCCCAAAGTGGCCCAGGCTGGAAGGAATGTCTCATCCCAAGTGTCTAAGCGAGCCCTGTTAGAGTTCGGAAACACATAATCACGAGAATGATTATATGCAGTTGCTTTTATTGAAGAGCTCTGGGTGTCAGGGGTACAAACCCAAATCTGACTCTGCACATACAGTCGAGATGAACATGTTTTTATATTCGATTGTTATATAAATTTCATGTTAATTATTAAACTTATATTGTTCTACTGTATACATAGATTTCAGCTGAGCATAGCCCCCCTTAAATTTCTGACACAGTTTCTCATGATTCTTCTTATGATTATATAATAATTATATTAAATTACTAAATAATCATCACACCTAACAATCATATCATTTATCATACTGCTTACACAGGTGCAGTTGATCTGGGAAAACACAAAGGCTAACATTTTCAGATTCTATCTTTAACAGCCCGACAGGGTCTTTAGGAATGGCTCAGACCATCAGCAAATGCCGCCCTGCTCTGTGGGCTCAGGGCAGCAGAAGGAGCCCCAGAGCTGCTGAGGCAGCCCTGCTGGGAGGGGCACAGGGCCTTCCACAGTGGCTGGACCGGCCTTCTTGGAACATGTCCTGGCTGGTGGCCATCCTAAACCCAAGGGTGTGACAGAGAGGAAATGTGTGGGCCAGGGCACGAATGCTGCTCTGAGCCCTGGGACCTGGGGAGCACTGACATCAGCAGGTGTGGCAGAGTCCCCACCCAAGCAGACCTGCCACCCCCGAGCCCGGGCAGTGCTGGTGCACATCTCCTGCCCCAGAGACCTGTGCCCCCAGGGGGCTTCTGTGCCAGAGGGAGCCAAAGCCCACGTGCATTGGGGGCTGTGCTCCTTCCTGCAGGGGCTGTGGGCAGGAGCACCTGGAGCAACTGCTGATAACACTTCATCTCCATCAGAAGGTCTCACTCCATGCTGAAATTTTCTCATTGAAGTAACTTCCTTTAGCACAAAAACACCTTAGTGGTGAAGGCACAGAAGAATCTGGCATTTAAGAATCCTCAATTCAGGAAAGCTTTACTTCCCATTGCTCAATTCAAGTAGTTCCAAAATGTTGCAATTCATTGGGATGGCCTGAGAAGTGAAGAGTTGGAATTTTGCTTCCCATCTCAAAGCAGCAACTCATTTGCCCTTACATCATCCACTGAGAGTCACTTTACAGAACATAGCACTACACAGAGGAAAAAAAAAGGCCATTCTTTGGTTTGCCAGTGGTTTTCCATGAGGGGATGATATTATCTTAATTGTCTTAGAGAATAAAAGCTCTCAAGGAATGAAAGTCCACTCAGAGTTACAAAAGCAGCCCAAAAAATGAGTAGATGGCAAAAGGGCTAATCCTCCGCCTGGTACAGATAGCCAAGTGGCCTGTAAAATACAGCTCTCCCCTCTTGTTCCCTGCAGGAGAATCAGGATCTTGAACAGGAAGAGTCACAGATATTCTTTCTGCCCTCTGTAACCAAAGCTGTGCCAAACCACAGATGCTGCCTTCAAACTGACTCAAATTCCAGCCTAGATCTCTCACCTTCCAGACCACTCCTTCCCCAACACCCCATCAACACCAACCCCCGCCACAAACTCCTGCCCAGAGGCCCTCAATGCCCCACCAGGACCCCCAGCTGTCCCTGTCCCTCCGCAGAGCTTTCCCACCCTCCAGCAGATGCCCTGGTTCCCTGCACGTGCCGAGAGATTGCATTTAGGAGGATCTGCTCCAAGGCCTTCCCTGGTGGCAAGCTCAGGCTGCCAGGCCTAGGGCTCCTGGATGACTCTTCCCACCTCACTGGAAGCTCCCTGGGAAGCACCTTCCCTGAGAAGCAAGCCCCTTTCCTCCAAGGGCATTTCCCCAAATGTGGAGCTTTCCTGGGGAACACCAACACACTATTGAGAAAAGCTGGCAAGGCTGAATGACTCCAGGTCCTTTCAGGACAGGCACTCCAGCTCTAGCTGGTATTCCCCCAAGTGTGTTTCCAGGTGGAGGTTCAGAGGTGCAGCCCCAGGCCCTCTACAAACACAAGCTGCCCGCTGCCTCTTCACCTGCCTCAACTCCTGCCTGCGGTCACAGCAGCAAAACCAGGCTGTTCCCAGCCAGAGCCCAGAGCCCTGTCCCCACAGGACGCTCTTGACAGCACCTTCCAGGACTCTCTGCTGTGCACGCAGCGCTTTTCATGCCCGCTCCCAACAGGCTCTGGAATGCAGAGCACAACCTGGCTGGCTCTGCCACCAGCACACCCCAAACACAGGCAGAGGAAGAAGCAGCAGGGGTTGTTTTGTGGCCATGCCCAAGACAAACTGGAAGGGTGCCCTCCCTCTGGTCTCACTTGGTTGGCTTTCTGACTGGGTCTGAGCCTGGGGCTGCCATTCCTCACTTGTGGGTCCAGAACCACACCCAGGATCCCAGCACTGCCTGACAGCGCTCCGGGCACTGGCACGGTGGCACGTCTGAGTCTCGGGCACTGTGCTGCTACTTCATTTACTCTTAGGCATACCCAAAACTCTCTGTTAAGCCTGGATGGTTTTTGAAGATTTTTTGCAGATTGAGGAGTTTTTGCAGGACCAAGGCCATATTCAGCCAATGCACAATCCAGCCTGCTTGAGATAATGGACAATGGACACGTTCACGAACAATAATGGGCATATTCATAAAATGGGGTTGGTATATCCGTGAAAAAGATACAAGAAGAAGAGTCATCCAGACTCAGCAATTTTGTCAGTGAGCTTGGGAAAGTAAGGAAAAAGACAGTTCTTGGGTGGGGCAGAAAACCACAGCCAGACACATGGAAAATTAGATGATCCAATCAGCATCCTATCTTAAGACACATGAACAGTTAGGATAACCAATCATGTATTAGCTAGAGATGCGTGGACAGTAGAGAATAATTAAAAATATAATCTTTTAAAGGATAATAAATTTGGCTTGACTGGATCATATTGGTTATGGTGTGATGTCCCTGAACCTCTGCATCCCGCTTTTTTCCCACTGCAGATGGTCTCTGGTTCTGCCGTCTTCCTGATCCTGTGCAGGGATGGAGCAGTGTTGTGCTTTCAGGAAGCTGTTCTTGAAACCTTCCAGCATTCCAAGCTCCTTTATTCTCCATAGATGCTTACCATGGAATCTCTCACAGCTGGGTTCAGAGCATCCTCAGGTTGGCTCTTCCAAAGCCCAGGGGCTCCAGCGTGCTCAGCAAGATCTGTAACTCCACAGTGTTGTGGAACTGGACCTCCAACACAGGGACCTTTCCAGCCTGATCTGCCCTCGTTTCTCTGTGTCTGTGCACAAAACATGGTGTGGAAGAGAACGGCAGGAGGGGCCTGTGTGTCCCAGGGCTCCGGATTTGCATTGCTCCAGCTCCAGAGAGATGCAGGCAAAGTGAAGAAGCCAAACTGTTCATTAATGGAAGGTGAAGCAAAGGGATGAGCTGGGAGGGAAGAAAGGGGATGGGCAGGGTCTGATGGCTGGAGGCAGGAAGCTGTCAACAGGGAGGGAGAAGGCAGGAGCTATGGGAGCTTCCCACAGTCTCAGCTGTGCCAATCATCAGCTGTGCCAGGAAGTCCAGCTGGTCTCCTCTGGTCTCCAGGTGGTCTCACCTTCCAAGGGATCTGGAGGTCTTCAAGAGATGCTGGCTCTTCTGAGCCAGCAGATGAAAGTAGTTCTGCAGCTCTTCCCTCAAATATCACCTGTATAAATGTGCTTCTATGGGAGGGGCTGTTGTCTTCACTCAGGGCTTGAAGGGCTGAAAGAGAGAGGAACAGAGCCACAGTCAGAACCTGGATGTGCAGGAATCCAAGGAGACCTTCCTGCCAGGGCCATCCCACCCAGCTCTTGCCATGCCCACAAGAGAGGAGGGGCCAAGGGGATCAGCTGCAAGGTGCTGGCCATGAATCCCCTCACCTATGTCCCTGAAGTCTCTGTGTGCTCTGCCCACGCCGCGCCTCATCCCCACAAGGAGTGAAGCCCACCGCAGCTGGGGCAGGGATTGCAGCTCCCTGCCCGGGCATTGCAGCTCCCCGGCCAGCTCTCGCTGACAGCCCACTGCCCTCACTCACCCTCACAGAGGGCCTGGAGCTCTTCCTTCTGCCCCATCAGGAGCACCCTGGCCAGCCCTGGGAACACGGCTAACGGTTAACTAAAGCTACTGTGGCTATTATCAAGTTTGCTTTATGGCTTAATGAGGTGAGGAATTAATGGATCTTTAACTTTTGCTGGAAGGCAGGCACATGGATTCAGAGCTATCAAACACTAACTGTGTGGTTTTTGGTTTTTTTTAATAATGGTACTTACTCTGAGGAAATGACACTGGGGGAAATTTTCTCCCAGCCCCTGACCCAGCTTTTGGGTCTGCACCACCAGTTTTGAAAGGGTTCAGATCCACTCAAAATGCTAATGATATCATACAGTGGTTGTTCTATTTAGCATTTAGAGATAAAGGAAAATTAACCTGGATAACCGCGTTGACACCTACTCCAGAGACAAGGAATGCTGCTGCCCCAGAGCCTGACCCTGCCCCACAGCCCACGTAGGAAATGGGTAGGGGTTCTGGTGAAGGAGATGGGCCAGATGCTGCAGGAGTACATTTCCCCAGGTGTTGAGAAACCCTCCCTCAGCCTCAAAGAGAGAGAGTCTGATGGTGCAGCAGTGGAGCCCACAGATGTTACAACCATCCAGGTTCCAGCTGAACTGCAAAGGCAGTCACAGCCAGCAGCAGTCACCTCTGTGGAAACAAGGAGATCTAAGATGAAATCAGAGCATCCAGGTAAGGATAAGAATGGAGGGCCCTCACATCCCACAGGAGACCTAATGGTTGACTTCATCACTGAGTCCCTGATGTACAAAAGTCCCTGTGGGTGAACTGCACAAAGACATTATACCATGGGGACGTGAGGCTTATACAACCTGGTTACTCTGGGTCTGGGACCTTACGGGTACAGGAGTGCAACTGGATGGTGGTGAGGCAAGGAATTTAGGAGCATTGACCCAGGACTCAAGTATGAATCAGATTTTTGTAAGGGAATCAGAGTCCCTTTCCCTCTGGGAATGGCTTTTAATGAGTGTCAGAGAGAGGTTTGTCCACAGGGAGAGAATGCAGGAGCACCACCATAGAATGTGCTGGAAGACCCTTAAAGAAAGAATCCAACAGCTGAGAGAAGTGGCAGTATTGGAGGTACAATTTGGGAGGGATGGACAGCATGATAATGACCCCAACAAGGTCAGGTACACAGGGCAAATGCTGTGGAGTCTGGCAAATCTGGGGCCATCCCAATACACCACCTTCATTGCAATGATTAATGCTGATACCAAGAGAGAGACAGTGGGTTCTGTCACCAAGCTTAGAAATTGTGAGAGTATGATCAATAGCCTGATGCAGGCTCATGTCTCTGCTGTGAACAAGGACCTGATAAGAGGAGATGAGGGAGATGAAGGAGGAGGGGAGAAAGATCAATGCAGCACCTGTGCCAGTCACAGGCCCCAAAGTCAGAGCCCAACGTCCCCCAGCTAGAGAGAGAGGTTACACCCCAAGGGCTGACCTGTGGTTCTTTCTGCATGACCATGGAGCAGACATGGGAATCTGGGATGGGAAATCCACTTCTGTCCTGGCAGCATGGGTGCATCATCTCAAGGAGGGAAACACTAACCGAGGGAGTTCCACTAAATGGAAGGCAACCTCAACCTCCCATGACCGAGCTGCTGGGTATGATCTGTCAGATCCCCTTGAAGGAACCTCTACATGTATGCCCAGGAAAGACATAACAACCAGGGCTAGGAGGGCCTTGCCTCTAGCCAGGAAGAGGCATGGGAAAACTGGATCTTCTGGACAGTGTGGATCCGATGGCCTGGCACATAAGAGCTACAAAAATATGATGCCTTAGTTGATGCTGGTGTGCAGTGTACCCTAATGCCATTGGGACATGTCGGGGCAGAACCTGTTTCCATTGCTGGGGTGATGGGGGGATGGCAGCAATTTACCATGTTGGGAGCCCAGGTGAGCCTGACTGAGAAGGAAGAGCAGAAACATCCTATTGTGACTGGCCCAGAGGCCCCGTGTATTCTGGGCATAGACTTCCTCTGGAACAGCCTTACAAAGACCCAATGGGACTCAGGTGGGCTTTGGCATAGCTGCTGCAGAGGCTGAGAACATTAAGCCATTGAACATCTTGCCTGGACTATCAGAAAACCCATCTGCAGTAGGACTCCTGAAGGTGAAAGAGCAACAAGTGCCGATTACCAGCATCTGCTGTGCCAGACATGCTGGAACTCCAGTACGAGCTGGAGTCGAAGGCAGCAAAGTGCTTTGTCACTATTGACATTGCCAATGCATTTTTCTTCATTCCTCTGGCAGCAGAATGCAGGCCTCAGTTTGCTTTCACCTGGAGGGCCGTGCCATACACCTGGAACTGACTGCCCCAGGGGTGGAAGCACAGCCCCACCATCTGCCGTGGACTGATCCAGGCTGCACTGGGAAAGGGTGAAGCTCCAGAACATCTGCAGCACATCGATGATATCATTGTGTGGGGGAACACGGCAGTGGAAGTGTTTGAGAAAGGAGAGAAATTCATCCAGAGTCTGCTGGAAGCTGGCTTTGGCATCCAGAAGGGCAAAGTCACAGGACCTGTCTGAGAGATCCACTTCCTGGGAGAAAAGTGGCAAGATGGATGGCGTCAGATTCCCACTGAGGTCATCAGTAAAATCACAGGTGTCTCTACTGTTTTGTGGAAGAGATCAAAAAAGCTCCACAACTTGTGAAAATTGTAAAGTCGGTATGTTTATTGCAGCACTGGACGCATGCGGGGATTACTCCCCTCAAAAGGCAAGTGTACCTCTGTGAACTTCAGGTTCTTTTTATGGCTCACTCAAATACATATGCATATAATTTCCAAACAGGTTCATACATATTCATTCTACTGATTTCATGTGACACTTGCTACTAATTCTTCAGAAGGAACTCTTGGGTCAGGTTGCCCTGCTCTGTCTGCTCTCCTCCTCCCCCCTTTATCTCTTATCCTTCAGCTGAAGCAGTCTCTCTAATCACAGGCTCTTCAAAAGAACAGGCAGTGAGACTAAACAGCAAGCTACAGACTTAATTCAAAGATGAACATTTCACCTAAATCAAAATGAATTTCTACCCTGGAAAATTTCTGCTCTTTCTCATTTTCCCCCTTTCCTGGAAAATAAGTAAATTCTTTTACTTAATGCAAACTCTCACGACAATAAGTGTCTCTCAGTGCTTTACCACGTACGTTTGATAAGGAGATTAACAGAGCTATACGCTGTAGTACTCTCTAATTTCAAATTAATAATAAAGGATAACTTTAAACTTACTTTAACTAATATAACATCATTTTTATCAATTTTTACAGCAGTGCAAGCAGTTTTTAGACACTCACACCTTTTACCAGTATATACAAGCACAGTTTTTTGATCAGTGAGTGGATGAATTTTGAAGTGGCAAATACTCTGTTCAGTGTCCAGACACACATCTTGGGCATTAATAGTACTGCTTTCACAAATGAATCTCAGCTGTTCTCTAGTAATGCAGGATTCTAAGTTTACTGTTTGCTACTTTTCATTCATTTTTCGTGTTTACAGTCTATGTTCTGAAGGGTAGAGCACTGTTTTTTCATTATTTAATCTTAGTGCAATGATGGGATGGATAACGTAAACAGTGCTATTACGTATGGTAAGTACAAAGGCAGTGGCTACATTAGAAACAGGATTATAGGTGAAATTTACTATGGTTTACCAGGACTGAAGCTTTTTTCAAAATCAATTGTGTTATACATATATAGAGTTAATTCATGCTATTTGTATATATATATGTGTGTGTATAAGATATTGTAAGAATCCAACTCATGTACTTGACCACTCTGGCTGAGAGCAGAGTCCTATTTCTAACGCTAAAGATAATATCAAGTCCGTTAGCTTAAGAATGAAGCCTTCCCAGACCATGAATGTTGACTTCCCAGAATTGCTTTGAATACTGGCAGCACTCGATTACATGTGAAAGACGGCCATAGGGACACCGGGACTGGCTTTTGCATCGCATCCCTATGGACCTAGCAATACATGCGAAAGAAGGCTATTCTGGAAGGGCTCAGACAGTCATTGGAACACCTGGACTGGCTTTGTATCTCTATGATCCAGCTCTACATATGAAGGGACACAAAGGACATTCTGTCATTCCGGCCCCAGGCGGAATATAGGGGATATAAACTGGCTATATGAGACAGTCGGGGTGAACCACTGGGGAGATGCTGGCACTCTGTCAGTTGGATCCAGGTTCACCCAGCACCAAATTCCGGAGTTGATGCTGTCTTGGCATTATATTTTGTTATTGATCTAATAAATCTTTGTTATTTTTTTTTTAAATTTGGCTGCAGATTCGATCATTTATAACAAATTGCATTATCTTAGACAACTTTCTGAATTTCAGCTGGAAAATGACTTTCCCTCCCTTCTTGTATGATCAGAGCTGCTGTTGCCTGCATCTGCAACTGTGCTTGTATACAACTGAAAGCTAAAGATATATTATCACATTATCTTGAACTGTACTAAGTACTTCTACTAATAACTTGTGATCTTGGTCCCTGGCCTTTTCTTACTTTGGCAGTGCTTTTGAAATCTGCCACTGGCTAGTTCTTAATGCTAGTAGAGATGACTGTAAATGCTGCTTCAACTTTGTTAGGCTGCTTGCTGCAGTGGCTAGCTTATTCATCAGTATTTCTGAATCAATTCCATTTAGAACTCCTAATCCTGTTCCTAATATCCTAGTTAGATCCTTTCTTATTCTGCTCTTAAGGTCTGCCTGTCTTTGTTACTACGCTGAGCAGCTCTCAAAGGATGTTCTTAGGAAAGAGGAGCAGGCTGGTTGGATTTTTGAGATGTTGATTTGCATTAGCAACTCTTTTGAAGTGTCTACAGTTCTTGTTCTTGCTACTCTTGCTCTTCATATACTTGATCTCTATGAATTACTACAGTGGACAGGTTTAAATCTTTTATCTCAGAAAGTTCTCTCATGGATCTAGTATCCTGATTAAAAGCCTGGGACCAAGGCCATTCAGCATCACTTTGAATAGAGGTACTCTCTAATTTTAAGATTTCAATTATTATTATATACAAAACAATTCTGTAAGTGAAAGTATGAACAACCCTTGACTGCAATATACTCGTTTTGCTTGAGTGAGTTTTAGTCTCAGTTCATTGTCTCTTGGTGTCACTCTCCAAGGGGGCTTCTGGGCCCTTCTTCACTCGAGAGTGATGGATCCAGGCATTCTGCTCCTTGATCTTGATTGCGGTGAAGATGGCAAGAAGCACCTGGAATGGTCTTCTTTACTGTGGTTCCAAAGTCTTTTCTGCAAGAGGCTTAAATATCCATAATCTCTAGGCTGTATGTTATGCACTGGCCCATCTAACTCCCTGCTCTGAGTTCCAGCCACAAGTTTCTCAATTTTTCTGAGCTGTTTGCTTAAAGCCACCATGTAGGTGGCCAGTATTACCTCTCCAATTTGGTGGGCATTCTTTTTGTGTTCTATAAAGCATTTCAAAGGGACTTAGACTTTCTTTAGCTCTAGGTTTAGTTTAAATTTGCAACAGTGCTAGTGGAAGTGCTTGGGGCTAGGGTAGATTAATTTCCTGCCCGAGTCTTACAATCTGCTGCTTAATCAAATGATCCATTTTCTCCACCTGGCTGCTTGATTAGGGGGGGTACAGAATGTGAAGTAGCCAGGTGGCTACTAATCTGTTGCACTGTTTTGGAAATGAAATGTGATCCTCTATCTGAGGATATTGTGGCTGGAACTCTGAAGCATGGTATTACTTCTTGTAATAACACTCTAGTAACTTCTCGAGCTTTGACAGTTCTGGTGGGGAATGCTTCTGGCCACCCTGAAAATGTGTCTGTCAATACTAATAAATACTGATACCCCCCTTTCCTTGGGAGTTCTGAAAAGTCGATTTCCCACTGCTGTCCAGGCCTATGGTCTCTCCTAATCTGACCGAGTTTCGGCTTGGGGGTATTTCTTGGGTTAGTCTGGAGGCAAAGATCACACTGTCAGGTCACTTGAGTAATAGTGGCATATAAATTCCTAGTAACAATTCTTTCAATCAAGTAGGTTGTATAGGGCATCTATTCCTCAGTGTGCTTTCTGGTGCTCTTCCCTTACTAGTGACCACAAGAAATGGGAAGGGATTACCAGCTTCTTTTCAATGGTAGCCCACCCTTCTTGATTATACGTCCTTTTTTGATCTTCAATCAATTTTCTATCTCTCTTATTATATTCTGGCTTACTTTCAAGGGAAATTTGTCTATCTGGAATTAGGGCTCATCTCACCTCTCGCTGCTTCCTTTGCCTCTCTATCTGCCAGCTCATTTCCTTCTTCTAATTCTGAGCTCACTTTTTGATGTGCCTTAATATGCACAATTGCTACCTTTTCAGGCAGCTGAACTGCTTCCAGCAGCTGGATTATCTCTTGTGCATGTTTGATGTTCTTTCTCTGTGAGATCAGCAGTGCTCTCTCTTTCTTGATGGCTCTATGTGCATGCACGACTCTGAATTCATACCTCGAGTCTGTGTAGATGTTTATCTTCTTTCCTTTTGCTATTTCTAAGGCACGGGTCAGGGCAATTATCTCAGCCTTCTGTGCAGAGGTGCCTGTTGGTAAGGGTGCAGATTCTGTTACCTCTCTACAGGTGGCTACTGTGTACCCAGCACATCGCTTTCCATTGGCAACGCAGCTGCTCTCGTCAGTGAACCAGGTCTCTGCATTGTCCAGAGGAGTGTCTTTCAAATCTGGGCAGCTGGAGTAGGTAGCTCCAATGGTCTCTAGGCAATTGTGGTGTACTGCTTCTCCTTGATTTCTACTGAGAAAGGAAGCTGGGTTGACAATATTAGTCACCACTATCTTTACATCATCTTGCTCTACCATGATGGCTTGGTATTTCTCTCTGTGGTGAAAGCCACTGGCCACCCTTTACTTCCAGTACTGTGGACACGGTATGGGACACTAGCAGAGTCATTTTCTGTCCCAGGGTAAACTTGTGTGCCTTCTGAATATTCAGCACGACTGCTGCTACAGCTCTGAGGCAACCTGGCCATCTTTTGGCTGTTGCATCCAGCTACTTGGAGAAGTAAGCAACTGCCCTTCGGTATGGACCTAAGTCTTGAGCCAGTTTTCCTAAGGCAATTCTCTGTTTTTCATGGGAAAATAGAAAGAATGGTTTACTTACATCTGGCAGTCCCAGGGCTGGAGCTGACATGAGGGCACTCTTTAGCTGGAGAAAGGCCTGTGTGGCTTCCTTTGTCCACTGGAGATCTCTGTTTCCATTAGCAATAAGAGCATAGAGGGGTTTGACAAGCAGTCCATAATTATTAATCCACAGCTGGCACTACCCTGCCATGCCTAAGAAGGTTCGGAGTTCCTTTATCGTCTGGGGTTTTGGGGTTTGGCAGATGGCTTCTTTGTGAGCCTGCCTTAAAGTCCGTTGCCCAGCACTCACCTTGTAGCCCAGGTATATTACTTTCTGTTTCACTACCTGTGCCTTCTTCTTTGATACTCTGTATCTTTGGAGTCTTAGGAAATTCAAGAGGCTTACTGTCCAGGCCACACATGCTTCTCTCGTCTGAGTGGCTATTAGAAGATCATCTACGTACTGCAACAGCTTCCCTTCCTGTGGAGCTTCCCAGGACTCCAGATCTTTTGCAAGAGTCTCCCCAAACAGAGTGGGGGGGAATTTGAAGCCTTGAGGCACATAGACTGTGTGAGCTGGGTTTTGCACTGCTTTTAGGGCTTTCTCATTTGAATGGAAAATTTTTCTGGCTGGCTTCGTTGATAGGGAGGCAAAAGAAGGCATCTCTCAGGTCTAAAACAGTAAACCAGATTAGCTCAGGTGTTAAACAAGTTAGTAAAATATATGGGTTTTCTACCACAGGGTATAAATTCTTCATTATCTTATTGACAGCCCTCAATCTAGTACTATCAGTTATTGGGCTGATTTCTTCCCTGTCTTCTTTTCAGGGGGTACTGCTTAATTCTCACTGGTGGTGTTCTTTCTTTAAGCTTGATTACTATGGGGGGGCATTCTTCACTTTCTTTGGTACAGCAGAGGCCCATACCCCTGAAAAAACTTGCTCTAATATCTCTTTACTAATTTTTTCTCAATTTCAATGGCTAGTTATGATAAGCTTAACATCTTTATATCATTTGCCCCCAGAGTAATCTCTTCATTTGAGAATGTTCAGCGAATTGGGCATATACAAAAGCTCCTAAGTACACATGTTACTTTAAAGGTTTACAGAAGTATGCCTTCTCAGACTGGCCAGTTGTTCCTCACATTACAACATAATCATTCTCCACAGGTACTAAGGATTTATTTAAAACTGAATCTATGGCTCTCGTATCAATTAAAATTCCACCCTTTTCTTTTCTTCTGGTCTCACTGCCTCTCGCAGAGGGGTCTGTTCCCTCCTAGTCCTGGGTGAAATTGGACTGCTAGGAGGGGGATGGGTGCAAATGGGTGTGAACTTTGGAGTTTGAGTCTTCTTCTTTTTTGGGGAGGTCTTCTTTATCCTCCTTTACTTTAGGAGGAGCCTTTAACAAATTATATGTACTCATTTTGTGAGTTGTAATCGCTTTGCATTTCAGTTTGCCTGACCAGTGGGTCTGAGGGCGGTCTGATCTCACAGTCCCTTTGCCATTCTTGGTGATTTCTTAAAACAAAAACACACTAACATACGGGACTATCTAATTTACCTTCCCATTTTAAAACAGCAGTAACTGCAATAAAGTCTTATAAATCTTTTTCTTTTCTGAGCTGCCCCTACTGGCAGCTTTCTCCCAAAGAGCCCCTCCCAAAGGGGCTAGGTCAGGAGCTTCTTTGCTCTGGTTAGTTCTCATTGTCTCCTTCTCCTTATACTGTCTTGTTTCCACTCAAGCCTCAGAGTGTCTTTTCTGAGTTTTTCCTCACAACACAGACCTCCAGGTGGCAGGTATCTCAGGTTCTGAATTGGCTTGGTCAGGAGCTTTCAATTTACACTGAAGGCACAGAACAGCAATATCAGCACCTCTGCATTGCACACAAGGTGCCAGCCTCTCGATGCACTAAAAGCTCCCAGGAACTGCCTGAAGGCTATTCCTTTGGCATTTATCACTTTGGAGTTTATCACTTAACCTCTATGTCAGGTTTTCTCAGTCTAAGCTTACTGTATTACCAGCTGAAGTCTGATGAACTCATTCATCTCTTCTATCTAAACTCTGGTTTACAAAATCCTAGTATTTTCTAGTTCTCTTCCTGCACAATCTAATTCAAGCATTGCTTCTACTGACACTCGCTTTACTGCCTTGCAACAGGCTGTGGTTGTTACAGCAAAAAGTTTGATATGCCCACTAACACAGACAGACACACACATACACCACCTCTCTTATCTCAAATTCACAAGAGTCAGGGCTTGAATTGCTGGGGGGGAATTCTTGGAATTCCTTTAATTTGTTTTACTAATGTTAAACATGAATCACCCTACTGTAGCTCTTTTTTGTAAAATGCTACACTTGTTGCAAACAAATACCTAAAACTTCTACAAATGCTACTATACAATTTGAGCATCAAATTACCACAATGTGGGGGAAGAACCACACAAACTCACTGGGAAAGGGCATATCTCTCAAAGTGCCCACTTTTCTTAACACAACACAGACAACACAGCATACAATACTTCAGCATTTACCTACATCAGCTTTCTCTGGTTCTCACACACCCTGGACACAATCAAAATAACAGCACACAGTAAAATTCTAGAGATCAAGTCTAACTACCAGGCAGAAGAGGAACTCCCTGAGCTCATACTCACGGTTAAAATGTGCTCCATCTACACAAATCACTACTTCTAAACACAATAAATACCTTCACTGACGTTTCTCCACTTGTTCCACTTCTCCGCAGGGCACTCCCTGCCCTCACAGCCTGCCTCGGCCGGTGCCTCCGGCCCCACTCGGCCCTGTCAGTTGCGGGTAGAAACCCCCCCGCACTGTAGATATACTCCTTTTGTACACCATGCACTCGCACAATTACAAACACACTAACATTAATTACACAATGCATTAACTATACAATAATACAGTGTCTGGACACCACACACACACACACACGGGAGTCCACTCAAACCCACCCCCAGGGTTGCTAGCGGCTGCTCTATCGGACAGTGAACTCTCCTCTCCCAGTCGCTCTATTGACCAGGCCACAGGCCGAGCACTCAGATGTCTCTGAGTGACTTATTCAGCCTTCCTATCCCCCGGGGCCCTCCTAATAAATACCGAATCCTCTGCACACCAGCAGCCCCTTGTCTGTCTCCGCAGGAGGCAAGCTGAGACGAGCTGAGCTCCTCCTGGAAGATCTCGGGGGCACCTAGGAGGGTCTGTTTATCCCTTCTGTCCTGTGGGGACAGAGATGGTCCCTTCGTGGTCGCCAGAATGTTTTGAGGAAAAGTTCGAAAACTCTACAACTCATGAAAGTTGTAAAGTCGGTATGTTTATTGCAGCGCTGGACATATGCAGGGATTACTCCCCTCAAAAGGCATGCGTACCTCTGCAAACTTCAGGTCTCTTTTTATGGCTCTCTCAAATACATATGCATATAATTTCACAACAGGTTCATACATATTCATTCTATTGATTTCATGTGACACTTGCTACTAATTCTTCAGAAGGAACTCTTGGGTCAGGTTGCCCTGCTCTGTCTGCTCTCTTCTTCCCCCCTTTATCTCTTGTCTTTCGGCTGAAGCAGTCTCTCTAAGCACAGGCCCTTCAAGAGAACAGGCAGTGAGACTAAACAGCAAGCTACAGACAATTCAAGGATGGACATTTCACCTAAATCAAAATGGATTTCTACCCTGGAAAATTTCTACTCTGTCTCACAGGTAAGTATCCCACAGCACCGCCGGTGTCCAGGGGGGCCCCACTAGGATCTGGAGGGTCTGGGCACCTGCAGGTGACAGGGAACACCAGCCTTCCAGGGCCACAGTGCAGGGCTGAGGAGAACAGAGTGGGGCCATGGTATCCCCCGAGTACTCACCAGAGAGGCCGAGGGTTTGGACTGGAAGGGAGAAGGGACAGGGCTCAGCAGTGGTGGCACCATAGGGACAGTGGCACCCAGGTTAGGGTGTCTCCAAACTGTCCCTATGGGGACATCAGTTCTTGTGGGAAAGTGCATGGGGGTGGCCCCAAAAGATTGGAAGAGGCCAGGGGTCATGTCTGTGTCTCAGCTACCCGTGCACCACATCTGTGTGGCACAGACACCTTGAGAACAGGGACTCCGAGGCCACCCTGGGCTGAGGAAGAACATGGGGACACTGTGGACACCCCAGGCACAAGGACACCACGGACATAGCCCATGCTGGCCCAGGTCACCCCCACCAGCTCATGATCCCATGCCCATGATCCCATCCCCATGGCCACATCCTCATGGTTCTTGTCCCCTTCTGTCCCTGCATCCCAGTTCCCTTGTCCCTATGCCCAGAGCTACCTGAGCCCAAAGGTGCCAGTCCCCACATTCCTGTCCCCAAATCCCCATCCCCAAATTCCTGCCCCCGGTTCCTGTCCCCAGAGACACCCTACATCAGTCACAGTCCCACCTGGGTCCACTGTGGGTAACATGGACTGGCTCTGCTGGCATTGGGGACCTCAGGGGGCCCCACAGCCCCCCTGTGCACCCTCCCCTCCATCCCCAGGGTGTCAGGCCTGTGCCTGGAGCACTCACCCCACAGGAGCAGTGCCACCTTCCTGGCCATCCCGGTGTCCCCAGCCATGTGGACTGGCTGTCACTCGCTGCTGTGGCCACCACTCCTCTGGCTCGCGGCTCTTTGGATGAAAGGGAAGGAAGTGAGGTCACGTCTGTCCCCACGTGTAGGTGGCCTTTGGTGGGGGCAGGGTGGCCACAAGCTGGGCACAGGCTGGGGACAAAGCTGGGTGGGACAAAGTGAGACATGGGATTCCCAGGAGTGGGGGGCTCAGTGGGTTTGGGGAGGCAGGGTTCAATCCCTGGGGAATGGGGGTTTTGAGTAGGGGGAGTCACTGGGAACGAGGGTGCCATGCGAATGGGGGTCCCCAGAGCTGGGGGGACACAGGGATGGGAGTCCCAGGGGAACCTGGGCTCCAGAGATTTGGGGTCATGGCATTGGGGAATGGTAGGTGCTGGGAGAATCAAGGTCCTGGGGGAAGGAGGATTTCAGGGGATGGAATGAACAGGAGAGGGTGCCTTGGAATGGGATCTTGGGCCATGGAGATCAGTGGGGAATGTCAGTACTGGGATGGGCTTGCAGAGAGGGTGGGACATAAGGAATGGGGCTCCCACAGTCGGGTTCCCAGGGTAATGGGAGTGTCAGGGATGGGCATGTCACAAACTGTCCTTATTGACGGATTTCGTGATGATTTGTTTCCAAAGCATTTCTCAGCACAAAATACCAACACGGCAAAGGGGGTTTGCAGTAACCGTCAAAACAGTGTACTTTATTGAATGATTACAGCAAAAATGCGTGTGAGGGAAAAGAGGGAATATGGGGAAAGCATCTGGAAAAGCAGGGGGATAAAGAGAAAAGAGGAGGCTATAGCTACCACCCGTGGAAGCGACGGGGTCCTTCAGAGTCCAGTCGAGGTTCCATCAGTTGAGGAGTTGTTCCAAGCACGGGGAAGATCTTCGAAGTGGACTAGCTAACCTGGGGGTTTTTATCCTATGGAAGATTGTGAAAGGGGGAGGGGGGAATAATGCAATAGTTTCCTTCTTGGTCCAATAGTCCCAATAATCACTACCCGCGAGCAAACATCACGGTCTGCACCCGCAAGCAAACATCACAGTCTGTTCTGTTCCCCCCACCAGTTCCCAGAGGTTTCAGTCTCAATCCTTGGGAAGAAAATGAGTTTTCTTTATGTGAGGGTTTCATGTCTCAGTCCTTGGAGAAGAGACTTCTCCCATCTCAGTCAGTCAGTCACGGTGGTTGCAGAACAGATGAAGGGTCTTCTGTGGGGACCACTTAAAGGTTATTCCAGAAAAGAGTCCATCCAAGCTGAGAGGCAGGGAAATTCCAAGGCTTATTGTTGCAAAACAGGTCAAGGTGCTCCTTTGCACAATTACTTGGCAGGCTGGGAGTTATGTCTCGGCCTTGTAAGCTTGGCAGACATTCGTCAAACCTGGATATCAAACAGGATCTTTCAGTGGTCTCAGTTTCTGTCCTTTTTTATGACGAAAATCATGAGACAAATGAGAGAAATTTCAGACAGACTATCACAGGGCAGTTGCTGGGTGTGCTGATGGGTCACAGCTCCTTCCTTGGGTGCTTCAGATTTTGGGATTACCCAGAGCCCAGCACAGACCCCACAAGTAACCCCACAAGTAATCCCCCCACAAGGGGGTCACCCCAGCCTTATTCCAAGGGTCTCTAGGTCTCTGTCCCACCAACCCCCAGTGAATTTTTTGTCTCTTAATTTCCATTTCCATCATTTTACCCCTCAATTTCACAAGCCCCCAGTTGAGACGTTGATGATCCTGGAGAGGCCCTGAGCAGGAAAGGGGTTGGGGGAAGCCCAGGGTGGGGAAAGCAGGGGTGAGGGGTCTGCAGGGAGGGCTGGGGAGGCTGTGCAGGATGGGGGTGTCTGGCTGTGCCTCCCCTACAATTGCACTTTGTCTCTCCTGCAGCAGAAGGAAGAGGCCATTTGTCACCTTTGTCACATGGGGGATGGGTTCTTTCTTGAGGGGTCACATCCAGGGTGCTCCTGTGCTGGGGGGATCCTGTCCCAGGGAGGACACCTGGTGGCCAAGGGGGCCCTGTCCTGTGGCTTGACAGGACCCTCTGGGAGGGTCCAGACTTCTCCCTTCTAGCCCACCCCCTGCAGGATCTGAGCCAGCAAGAGTAGCCAGGGAATGGAGCCCAGGGCAGGAAGGAGCTCCCAAACTCCTCCTCTTTGAAGCCAGTAGCCATCCAAGGGTGGGGCCCAGGCATGGCCCAGCCCCACTGCACTGGGATGGCCATTGCCCAGCCCTGCTCTGGCCAGCCCCAGGTGGCAGCCAGGACTTGAGGGACCCCCCTGCCCCCTTGGCTTTGATTCTGGCAGCTTTAGAGCTGCTGCAGGGGTGAGAATTCTGTGGGGGGAAAAGGCCTGCCTGTGGTTTGCTCAGCCCTGCAAGAAGCACAAAACCAAAAGGAAGCCCAAGCAGTGGCTCTGCAAGGGCCTTTGATGGTTTTCAGAGCAGGGCTGGCTGGAAAGCCCCTGCAAGGGCAGCTGGGAGGGAACCAGTCTGGAAATGCAGCAATTGATCATTTGTTCCACTAGGTAAGGGACTGAGAGAGCCCCGGAACTACTGCGAATCCCACAACAATCTGTTCAACAACATGATCTGAACCCTCCTGCTTGAACAAAACCTGCAGCCTTCTGGAACCTCATGGAAAGAATGTTTGGTTTCAGACTATAGCTGCCAAATAAGAGAGAGAAGTATAGAAATATCGAGCAGTGGCTCTGCCCCGTGGCTGTAGTGGAGCTCTGGGGAGTGACCCAGTCTGGATTCCAGGTGTCCCCAAAGCTTCTCCATCCCTGTCCTCCTCACCTGAGTGAAAGGCTGAGGGTTTGCAGGAATTGTGGTGTAAAGCCACCAGAGGTGCTGTTGTGGACCCGAGACCTGCCTGGGGTCAGGCGCTGCCTTCCTTCCATTCGGGATCATGGAAAGAGGTCACAGGCAAGGGGCAGGATGTGTGCCTGGTCCCGGGACACTGCTATGCGACCACTGGGCACTAGGATCCAACCTGCTGCTTTCATGGCTTCTGCCCATTGCCAGTGGTGGTGCTGGGACTGATTGGCGCCCGTGAGTTTGCAAAAGGAGCCCCTGGTTCCCCTCCTCCTTCCCGTCCGAGGCCGCCATGGCCCCTGAGGGGATGGAGCTCGACCGAGGCGCCCCCTGCTGGCCGGGAGTGCTCCCTGCAGCGCCCCCTGCTGGCCGCAGCTGAGCGGGAGGGAAAGTTCTGGTTTTGTGTTGATTGTTCTGTTCTCGTTTATAAATTTCCCAGTAAAGAGCTGTTGTCCCTTTTCCTGCACTTCTGCCTGAAAGCCCCATAATCGTTGAAATGAAAGAAATGTTTTAGGCATGGGTCTTCTTTCCATTCCAGGAACGTTCCCCCTTTCCTTGGCAGATATTTCTCATTTCAATGAGTTGCCAAATCCTGTGTTGCAGCATGGATGGGGCAGACACCTTAAGAAGAGATAGGGTCAGACACTTGGCCACCTCTAAGCCTTTAAGCCAGTTGGGCCGCCAAGGGCCTTCTCCCCAGCTGCCACTTCTGGTCACATGGCCATTCAGGAGCTGGCTTTGGCAGAGTTTCAAACTGTCCCCAGTGTGCCATGACTAATAGACTGATGGACAGCCAGGCCCAGTCTCACCAAAAGCAAGGCCTGACCCACCCCTGCCACACACAGGTATTCCAAATGTCTCCATAAATCAAACTTTTCCTGTCTCTGGTATCCTGCCCTGTGCCATGGCCTGATCTTGCCCGCCCTGGAAAAGGGGGAGGCTCTGGAATCCACACAGGGCCTTTGTGACATCCTTGTGTTGGGAACAAAGCAGAGACGTGGTTTGGGACTGGGAAGAAGAGAATCCAGAGCCTCCTGAAGGCTGCTGTGGCCATCAGAGCAAGGAACATCAAGTGGCCTGCCAGGTTCCTCTGGTGGAAGAAACGTGCTGTGGAAAATGTCAGGGTTTTGTTCCTTTTTCGGGGCTTTCCCTGGAAATCATTCCTTTTGTGACCCTTTGGATCCTGAACCATATTGCTGTTGCTGTTGGTTTTATTCTCTCTCATTGCTGTTGCAGGAAATTGTTCTTCTCTCAGCGCTTTGCGATCTTTGTGCCCCCACGGGGAGGGAGAGGGGCAGTTCTTAGCGGCAGCACACACATGAGTGGGTGCCCATGGGTTGTGACCCCCAGTGCCCCCCAGTTCCCCCCAGTGTCACAGCACATCCCCGTAGATGTCACTGGGTTCCCGCGGTCGTCCCTGGGGTCCCTGCAGTTCTGCGTAGGTCACCAGGGGATCCTGGAGTGTGGTGGTGTCGGGATAAAGGGAGACATACACATCCGTATTGATGATTATTGGTCTCGCTTTATTGATCCAACTTACACATTCTTATAGTAGTGGTAATGAAGTTCATGCATATTCCCAAATCACCCTCATCATTGGTTACAAGCTACATGTTAACCCCTCCTGAGGTTGCTCATGCCTGTGGCATCTTCATTAAAAATAACACCTGTTTCTCACACTCTGCCGTTGCTTGTTATGATAAGCCTCAAGGACTCCATGTTTTCCCTACTGTGCTTCTCATCATTAAACCAAGGACACAGTATTATTGTTTTTCTTGCAAGGGAAAAAGCTGAGAACTTGGTTCCCACAGCTGCTTCTTCACTGCTTAGCTAGCTGTATATGATCATGGCCTTTTTCTATAAGCCATGTCTGAACAAAATCCCCTACACATACCTAAAACATTTTTTCATTTCCAAGGTTATGGGGCTTTCAGGCAGAAGTGCAGTAAAAGGAATAACGGCTCTTTACTGGTAAATTTATAAACCAGTAGAGAACCAACAACACAAACCCAGAACTTTCCCTCCTGCTCAGTGCTGTTGGGTTCTGTGGCAGTTATAACCACGGCCAGGAGGGGGCGCTGCAGGGAGCACTCCCGGCCAGCAGGGGGCGCCCCAGTCGAGCTCCATCCCCTCAGGGGCCATGGCGGCCTCGGATGGGAGGGAGGAGGGGAAATCGCTCCTTTTGCAAACGCACAGGCACCAATCGGTCCCGGCATAACCACCAGCAGCGGGTAGACGCCACAAAAGCAGCAGGTTGGATCCCAGTGCCCAGTGGCCGCATAGCAGTGTCCCGGGACCAGGAACACGTCCTGCCCATTGCCTGCAACCTCTTTCCATGATCCCGAATGGAAGGAAGGCAGCGCCTGACCCCAGGCAGGTCTCGGGTCCACAGCAGCACCTTTGGTGGCTTTACACCACTATTCCTGCAAACCCTCAGCCTTTCACTCAGGTGAGGAGTACAGGGATGGAGCAGCCTTGGGGACACCTGGAATCCAGACAGGGTTACTCCCCAGAGCTCCATGACAGCCATGGGGCAGAGCCACTGCTCGATATTTCTACACTTTTCTCTCTTATTTGGCAGCTATAGTCTGAAACCAAACATTCTTTCCATGAGGTTCCAGAAGGCTGCAGGTTTTGTTCAAGCAGGAGGGTTCAGATCATGTTGTTGAACAGATTGTTGTGGGATTCGCAGTAGTTCCGGGGCTCTCTCAGTCCCTTACCTAGTGGAACAAATGATCAATTGCTGCATTTCCAGACTGGTTCCCTCCCAGCTGCCCTTGCAGGGGCTTTCCAGCCAGCCCTGCTCTGAAAACCATCAAAGGCCCTTGCAGAGCCACTGCTTGGGCTTCCTTTTGGTTTTGTGCTTCTTGCAGGGCTGAGCAAACCACAGGCAGGCCTTTTCCCCCCACAGAATTCTCACCCCTGCAGCAGCTCTAAAGCTGCCAGAATCAAAGCCAAGGGGGCAGGGGGGTCCCTCAAGTCCTGGCTGCCACCTGGGGCTGGCCAGAGCAGGGCTGGGCAATGGCCATCCCTGTGCAGTGGGGCTGGGCCATGCCTGGGCCCCATCCTTGGATGGCCACTGGATTCAAAGAGGAGGAGTTTGGGGGCTCCTTCTTGCCCTGGGCTCCATTCCCTGGCTACTCTTGCTGGCTCAGATCCTGAAGGGCATGGGCCAGAAGGGAGAAGTCTGGACCCTCCCAGAGGGTCCTGTCAAGCCACAGGACAGGGCCCCCTTGGCCACCAGGTGTACTTCCTGGGACAGGATCCCCCCAGCACAGGAGCACCCTGGATGTGACCCCCCAAGAAAGAACCCATCCCCCGTGTGACAAAGGTGTCAAATGGCCTCTTCCTTCTGCTGCAGGAGAGACAAAGTGAAAGTGTTGGGGAGGCACAGCCAGACACCCCCATCCTGCACAGCCTCCACAGCCCTCCCTGCAGACCCCTCACCCCTGCTTTCCCCACCCTGGGCTTCCCCCAACCCCTTTCCTGCTCAGGGCCTCTCCAGGATCATCAACGTCTCAACTGGGGGCTTGTGAAATTGAGGGGTAAAATGATGGAAATGGAAATTAAGAGACAAAAAATTCACTGGGGATTGGTGGGACAGAGGCCTAGAGCCCCTTGGAATAAGGCTGGGGTGAGCCCCTTGTGGGGGGATTACTTGTGGGGTTACTTGTGGGGTCTGTGCTGGGCTCTGGGTAATCCCAAAATCTGAAGCACCCAAGGAAGGAGCTGTGACCCATCAGCACACCCAGCAACTGCCCTGTGATAGTCTGTCTGAAATTTCTCTCATTTGTCTCATGATTTTCATCATAAAAAAGGACAGAAACTGAGACCACCCCAAGATCCTGTTTGATATCCGGGTTTGACGAAAGTCTGCCAAGCTTACAAGGCCGAGACGTAACTCCCAGCCTGCCAAGTAATTCTGCAAACGAGCACCTTGACCCGTTTTGCAACAATAAGCCTTGGAATTTCCCTGCCTCTCAGCTTGGATGGACTCTTTTCTGGAATAACCTTTAAGTGGTCCCCACAGAAGACCCTTCATCTGTTCTGCAACCACCGTGACTGACTGACTGAGATGGGAGAAGTCTCTTCTCCAAGGACTGAGACATGAAACCCTCACATAAAGAAAACTCATTTTCTTCCCAAGGATTGAGACTGAAACCTGGGGGGAACTGGTGGGGGGAACAGAACAGACTGTGATGTTTGCTTGCGGGTGCAGACCGTGATGTTTGCTCGCGGGTAGTGATTATTGGGACTATTGGACCAAGAAGGAAACTATTGCATTATTCCCCCCCCCCCCCCCGCCTTTCGCAATCTTCCATAGGATAAAAACCCCCAGGTTAGCTAGTGCAATTCGAAGATCTTCCCCGCGCTTAGAGCAACTCCTCGACTGATGGAACCTCGACTGGACTCTGAAGGACCCCGTCGCTTTCACGGGTGGTAGCTATAGCCTCCTCTTTTCTCTTTATCCCCCTATTTTTCCAGATGCTTTCCCCACTTTCCCTCTTTTCCCTCACACGCATTTTTGCTGTAATCATTCAATAAAGTACACTGTTTTGACGGTTACTGCAAACCCCCTTTGCCGTGTTGGTATTTTGTGCTGAGAAATGCTTTGGAAACAAATCATCACGAAATCCGTCAATAAGGACAGTTTGTGACATGCCCATCCCTGACACTCCCATTACCCTGGGAACCCGACTGTGGGAGCCCCATTCCTTATGTCCCACCCTCTCTGCAAGCCCATCCCAGTACTGACATTCCCCACTGATCTCCATGGCCCAAGATCCCATTCCAAGGCACCCTCTCCTGTTCATTCCATCCTCTGAAATCCTCCTTCCCCCAGGACCTTGATTCTCCCAGCACCTACCATTCCCCAGTGCCATGACCCCAAATCTCTGGAGCCCAGGTTCCCCTGGGACTCCCATCCCTTTGTCCCCCCAGCTCTGGGGATCCCCATTCGCATGGCACCCTCATTCCCAGTGACTCCCCCTACTCAAAACCCCCATTCCCCAGGGACTGAACCCTGCCTCCCCAAACCCACTGAGCCCCCCACTCCTGGGAATCCCATGTCTCACTTTGTCCCACCCAGCCTTGTCCCCAGCCTGTGCCCAGCTTGTGGCCACCCTTCCCCCACCAAAGGCCACCTACATATGGGGACAGACGTGACCTCGCTTCCTGCCCCTTCATCCGAAGAGCCACCAGCCAGGGGAGCGGTGGCCACAGCAGCGAGTGACAGCCAGTCCACATGGCTGGGGACACTGGGATGGCCGGGAAGGTGGCACTGCTCCTGTGGGGTGAGTGCCCTGGGCACAGGCATGACACCCTGGGGATGGAGGGGAGGGTGCACAGGATAGCTGCAGGGTCCCCTGAGGTCCCCAATGCCAGCAGAGCCAGTCCATGTTACCCACAGTGCACCCAGATGGGACTGTGACTGATGTAGGGTTGCTTTGGGGACAGGAACAGGGGGCAGGAATTTGGGGATGGGGATTTGGGAGCAGGAATGTGGGGACTGGCACCTTTGGGCTCAGGGAGCTCTGGGGATAGGGACAAGGGAACTGGGATGCAGGGACAGAAGGGGACAAGAACCGCGAGGATGTGGCCATGGGGATGGGATCATGGGGATGGGATCATGAGCTGGTGGGGGTGACCTGGGCCAGCATGGGCTGTGTCTGTGTTGTCCTTGTGCCTGGGGTGTCCACAGTGTCCCCGTGTTCTGCCTCAGCCCAGGGTGGCCTCGGAGTCCCTGTTCTCAAGGTGTCTGTGCCACACAGATGTGGTGCACGGGTAGCTGAGACACAGACATGACCCCTGGCCTCTTCCAATCTTTTGGGGCCACCCCCATGCACTTTCCCACAAGAACTAATGTCCCCATAGGGACAGTTTGGAGACACCCTAACCTGGGTGCCACTCTCCCTATGGTGCCACCACTACTGAGCCCTGTCCCTTCTCCCTTCCAGCCCAAACCCTCGGCCTCTCTGGTGAGTACTCGGGGGATACCATGGCCCCACTCTGCTCTCCTCAGCCCTGCCCTGTGGCCCTGGAAGGCTGGTGTTCCCTGTCACCTGCAGGTGCCCAGACCCTCCAGATCCTAGTGGGGCCCCCCTGGACACCGGCGGTGCTGTGGGATACTTACCTGTGAGACAGAGTAGAAATTTTCCAGGGTAGAAATCCATTTTGATTTAGGTGAAATGTCCATCCTTGAATTGTCTGTAGCTTGCTGTTTAGTCTCACTGCCTGTTCTCTTGTAGGGCCTGTGCTTAGAGAGACTGCTTCAGCCGAAAGACAAGAGATAAAGGGGGGAAGAAGAGAGCAGGCAGAGCAGGGCAACCTGACCCAAAAGTTCCTTCTGAAGAATTAGTAGCGAGTGTCACATGAAATCAGTAGAATGAATAGATATGAATCTGTTGTGAAATTATATGCATATGCATTTGAGAGAGCCATAAAAAGAGACCTGAAGTTCACAGAAATACGCATGCCTTTTGAGGGGAGTAATCCCTGCATGCGTCCAGTGCTGCAATAAACATACTGGCTTTACAACTTTCACAAGTTGTAGAGTTTTTGATCTTTTCTGCAAAACATTCTGTTGACCATGAATGTCCTCGCAGGGCAGAAGGGATATACAGACCCTCCTAGGTGCCCCCCGAGATCTTCCAGGAGGAGCTCAGCTCGTCTCAGCTTGCCTCCTGCGGAGACAAACAAGGACCTACTGGTGTGCAGAGAATTCGGTATGTATTAGGAGGGCCCCTGGGGGATAGGAAGGCTGAATAAGTCACTCAGAGACATCTGAGTGCTCGGCCTGTGGCCTGGTAGATAGAGCGACTGGGAGATGAGAGTTCACTGTCCGATAGAGCCGCCGCTAGCAACCCTGGGGGTGGGTTTGAGTGGACTCGTGTGTGTGTGTGTGTGTGTGTGTGTGTGGTGTCTGGACACTGTATCGTTGTATAGTTATGGCACTGTGTAATTAATGTTAGTGTGTTTGTAATCGTGCGAGTACATGGTGTACAAAGGGAGTATATCTACAGTGCAGGAGGGTTTCTACCCGTGACTGACAGGGCTGAGTGGGGCCAGAAGCACCAGCCAGGCGAGCTGTGAGGGCAGGGAGTGCCCTGCGGAGAAGTGGAACAAGTGGAGAAACGTCGGTGAAGGTATTTATTGTGTTTAGAGGTAGTGATTTGTGTAGATGGAGCACATTTTAACCGTGAGAATGAGCTCAGGGAGTTCCTCTTCTGCCTGGTAGTTAGACTTGATCTCTAGAATTTTACTGTGTGCTGTTATTTTGATTGTGTCCAGGGTGTGTGAGAACCAGAGAAAGCTGATGTAGGTAAATGCTGAAGTATTGTATGCTGTGTTGTCTGTGTTGTCTTAAGAAAAGTGGGCACTTTGAGAGATATGCCCTTTCCCAGTGAGTTTTTGTGTTTCTTCCCCCACATTGTGGTAATTTGATGCTCAAATTGTATAGTAGCATTTGTAGAAGTTTTAGGTATTTGTTTGCAACAAGTGTAGCATTTTACACAAAAGAGCTACAGTAGGGTGATTCATGTTTAACATTAGTAAAACAAATTAAAGGAATTCCAAGAATTCCCCCCCAGCAATTCAAGCCCTGACTCTTGTGAATTTGAGATAAGAGAGGTGTTGTGTGTGTGTCTGTCTGTCTCTCTGTGTTTGTGGGCATATCAAACTTTTTGCTGTAACAATCACAGCCTCTTGCAAGGCAGTAAAGCGAGTGTAAGTAGAAGCAATGCTTGGATTAGATTGTGCAGGAAAAAAACTAGAAAATACTAGGATTTTGTAAACCAGAGTTTAGATAGAAGAGACAAATGAGTTCATCAGACTTCAGCTGGTAATACAGTAAGTTTAGACTGAGAAAACCCGACATAGAGGTTAAGTGATAAACTCCAAAGTGATAAACACCAAAAGAATAGTCTGCAGGCAGTTCCTGGGAGCTTTTAGTGCATTGAGAGGCTGGCACCTTGTGTGCAGTGCAGAGGTGCTGATATTGCTGTTCTGCCACCTGGAGGTCTGTGTTGTGAGGAAAATCTGAGAAAAGACACTGTGAGGCTTGAGTGGAAACAAGATAGTATAAGGAGAAGGAGATAATGAGAACTAACCAGAACAAAGAAGCTCCTGACTTAGCCCCTTTGGGAGGGGCTCTTTGGGAGAAAGCTGCCAGTAGGGGCAGCTCAGAAAAGAAAAATATTTATAAGACTTTATTGCAGTTACTGCTGTTTTAAAATGGAAAGGTAAATGAGATAGTCCCATATGTTAGTGTGGTTTTATTTTAAGAAATCACCAAGAATGGCAAAGGGACTGTGAGATCAGACCACCCTCAGACCCACTGGTCAGGCAAACTGAAATGCAAAGCGATTACAACTCGCAAAATGAGTACATATAACTTGTTAAAGGCTCCTCCTAAAGTAAAGGAGGATAAAGAAGACCTTCCCAAAAAAGAAGATGACTCAAACTCCAAAGTTCACACCCATTTGCACCCATCCCCCTCCTAGCAGTCCAATTTCACCCAGGACTAGGAGGGAGCAGACCCCTCTACAAGAGACAGTGAGACCAGAAGAAAAGAAAAGGGTGGAATTTTAGTTGATACAGGAGCCATAGATTCAGTTTTAAATAAAGCTTTAGTACCTGTGGAGAATGATTATGTTACAATGTGAGGAACAACTGGCCAGTCTGAGAAGGCATACTTTTGTAAACCTTTAAAGTAACATGTGTGCTTAGGAGCTTTTGTATATGCCCAATTCGCTGAACATTCTCAAATGAAGTAGTTACTCTGGGGGCAAATGATATAAAGATGTTAAGTTTATCATTAACAGCCATTGAAATTAAGAAAAAATTAGTAAAGAGATATTAAAACAAGTTTTTTCGGGGGTATGGGCCTCTGCTGTACCAAAGAAAGTGAAGAATGCCCCCCCATAGTAATCAAGCTAAAAGAAAGAACACAACCAGTGAGAATTAAGCACTACCCCCTGACCAGAAGTCAGGGAAGAAATCAGCCCAATAACTAATAGTACTAGATTGAGGGCTGTCAATAAGATAATGAAGAATTTATACCCTGTGGTAGCAAATCCATGTATTTTACTAACTTGTTTAACACCTGAGCTAATCTGGTTTACTGTTTTAGACCTGAGAGATGCCTTCTTTTGCCTCCCTATCCACGAAGCCAGCCAGAAAATTTTGGCATTCAAATGAGAAAGCCCTAAAAGCAGTGCAAAACCCAGCTCACATAGTCTGTGTTCCTCAAGGCTTCAAATTCCCCCCCACTCTGTCTGGGGAGCCACTTGCAAAAGATCTGGAGTCCTGGGAAGCTCTACAGGAAGGGAAGCTGTTGCAGTACGTAGATGATCTTCTAATAGCCACTCAGACGAGAGAAGCATGTGTGGCCTGGACAGTAAGCCTCTTGAATTTCCTAAGACTCCAAAGATACAGAGTATCAAAGAAGAAGGCACAGGTAGTGAAAAAGAAAGTAATATACCTGGGCTACCAGGTGAGTGCTGGGCAATGGACTTTAAGGCAGGCTCGCAAAGAAGCCATCTGCCAAACCCCAAAACCCCAGACAATAAAGGAACTCCGAACCTTCTTAGGCATGGCAGGGTAGTGCCAGCTGTGGATTAATAATTATGGACTGCTTGTCAAACCTCTCTATGTTCTTATTGCTAATGGAAACAGAGATCTCCAGTGGACAAAGGAAGCCACACAGGCCTTTCACCAGCTGAAGAGTGCCCTCATGTCAGATCCAGCCCTGGGACTTCCAGATGTGAGTAAACCATTCTTTCTATTTTCCCATGAAAAACAGAGAATTGCCTTAGGAATACTGGCTCAAGACTTAGGTCCATACCGAAGGGCAGTTGCTTACTTCTCCAAGCAGCTGGATGCAACAGCCAAAAGATGGCCAGGTTGCTTCAGAGCTGTAGCAGCAGTGATGCTGAATATTCAGAAGGCACGCAAGTTTTCCCTGGGACAGAAAATGACTCTGCTAGTGTCCCATACAGTGTCCAGAGTACTGGAAGTAAAGAGTAGCCACTGGCTTTCACCACAGAGAGAAATACCAGGCCATCATGGTAGAGCAAGATGATGTAAAGATAGTGGTGCTAATATTGTCAACCCAGCTTCCTTTCTCAGTAGAAATCAAGGTGAAGCAGTACACCACAATTGCCTAGAGACCATTGAAGCTACCTACTCCAGCTGCCCAGATTTGAAAGACACTCCTCTGGACAATGCAGAGACCTGGTTCACTGACGAGAGCAGCTACATTGCCAATGGAAAGCGACATGCTGGGTAAACAGTAGCCACCTGCGGAGAGGTAACAGAATCTGCACCCTTACCAACAGGCACCTCTGCGCAGAAGGCTGAGATAATTGCTCTGACCCGTGCCTTAGAAATAGCAAAAGGAAAGAAGATAAACATCTACACAGACTCGAGGTATGCATTCAGAGTCGTGCATGCACATAGAGCCATCTAGAAAGAGAGAGGACTGCTGACCTCACAGAGAAAGAACATCAAACATGCACAAGAGATCATCCAGCTGCTGGAAGCAGTTCAGCTGCCTGAAAAGGTAGCAATTGTGCATATTAAGGCACATCAAAAAGTGAGCTCAGAATTAGAAGAAGGAAATGAGCTGGTGGATAGAGAGGCAAAGGAAGCAGCAAAAGGTGAGATGAGCCCTAATTCCAGATAGACAAATTTCCCTTGAAAGTAAGTCAGAATATAATAAGAGAGATAGAAAATTGATTGAAGATCAAAAAAGGACGTATAACCAAGAAGGGTGGGCTGCCATTGAAAAGAAGCTGGTAATCCCTTCCCATTTCTTGTGGTCACTAGTAAGGGAAGAACATCAGAAAGCACACTGAGGAATAGATGCCCTATACACCTACTTGATTGAAAGAATTGTTGCTAGGAATTTATATGCCACTATTACTCAAGTGACCTGACAGTGTGATCTTTGCCTCCAGACTAACCCCAAAAATACCCCCAAGCCGAAACTCGGTCAGATTAGGAGAGGCCATAGGCCTGGACAGCAGTGGCAAATTGACTTTTCAGAACTCCCAAGGAAAGCGGGGGTATCAGTATTTATTGGTATTGACAGACACATTTTCAGGGTGGCCAGAAGCATTCCCCACCAGAACTGTCAAAGCTCAAAAAGTTACTAGAGTGTTATTACAAGAAATAATACCATGCTTCGGAGTTCCAGCCACAATATCCTCAGATAGAGGATCACATTTCATTTCCAAAACAGTGCAACAGATTAGTAGCCACCTGGCTACTTCACATTCTGTACCCCCCCTAATCAAGCAGCCAGGTGGAGAAAATGGATCATTTAATTAAGCAGCAGATTGTAAGACTCGGGCAGGAAGTTAATCTACCCTAGCCCCAAGCACTTCCACTTGCACTGTTGCAAATTTAAACTAAACCTAGAGCTAAAGAAAGTCTAAGTCCCTTTGAAATGCTTTATGGAACACAAAAAGAATGCCCAGTACATTGGAGAGGTAACACTGGCCACCTACATGGTGGCTTTAAGCAAACAGCTCAGAAAAATTGAGAAACTTGTGGCTGGAACTCAGAGCAGGGAGTTAGATGGGCCAGTGCATAACATATAGCCTAGAGATTATGTATATGTTAAGCCTCTTGCAGAAAAGACTTTGGAACCACAGTAAAGAAGACCATTCCAAGTGCTTCTTGCCATCTTCACCGCAATCAAGATCAAAGAGCAGAATGCCTGGATCCATCACTCTCGAGTGAAGAAAGACCCAGAAGCCCCCTTGGAGAGTGACACCAAGAGACAATGAACTGAGACTAAAACTCACTCAAGCAAAATGAGTATATTGCAGTCAAGGGTTGTTCATACTTTCACTTAGAGAATTGTTTTGTATATAATAATAATTGAAATCTTAAAATTAGAGAGTACCTCTATTCAAAGTGATGCTGAATGGCCTTGGTCCCAGGCTTTTAATCAGGATACTAGATCCATGAGAGAACTTTCTGAGATAAAAGATTTAAACCTGTCCACTGTAGTAATTCATAGAGATCAAGTATATGAAGAGCAAGAGTAGCAAGAAAAGAACTGCAGACACTTCAAAAGAGTTGCTAATGCAAATCAACATCTCAAAAATCCATCCAGCCTGCTCCTCTTTCCTAAGAACATCCTTTGAGAGCTGCACAGCGTAGTAACAAAGACAGGCAGACCTTAAGAGCAGAATAAGAAAGGATCTAACTGGGATATTAGGAACAGGATTAGGAGTTCTAAATGGAATTGATTCAGAAATACTGATGAATAAGCTAGCCACTGCAGCAAGCAGCCTAACAAAATTGAAGCAGCATTTACAGTCATCTCTACTAGCATTAAGAACTAGCCAGTGGCAGATTTCAAAAGCACTGCCAAAGTAAGAAAAGGCCAGGGACCAAGATCACAAGTTATTAATAGAAGTACTTAGTACAGTTCAAGATAATGTGATAATATATCTTTAGCTTTCAGTTGTATACAAGCACAGTTGCAGATGCAGGCAACAGCAGCTCTGCTCATACAAGAAGGGAGGGAAAGTAATTTTCCAGCTGAAATTCAGAAAGTTGTCTAAGATAATGCAATTTGTTATAAATGATCGAATCTGCAGCCAAATTAAAAAAAAAATTAACAAAGATTTATTAGATCAATAACAAAATATAATTAAAAAATTCACCACAGCCAAGACAGCATCAACTCCGGAATTTGGTGCTGGGTGAACCTGGATCCAACTGACAGAGTGCCAGCATCTCCCCAGTGGTTCACCCTGACTGTCTCATACAGCCAGCTTATATCCCCTATGTTCCGCCTGGGGCCGGAATGACAGAATGTCCTTTGTGTCCCTTCATATGTAGAGCTGGATCATAGAGATACAAAGCCAGTCCAGGTGTTCCAATGACTGTCTGAGCCCTTCCAGAATAGCCTTCTTTGGAATGTATTGCTGGGTCCATAGGGATTCGATGCAAAAGCCAGTCCCGGTGTCCCTATGGCCGTCTTTCACATGTAATTGAGTGGTGCCAGTATTCAAAGCAATTCTGGGAAGTCGACATTCATGGTCTGGGAAGGCTTCATTCTTAAGCTAACGGACTTGATATTATCTTTAGCATTAGAAATAGGACTCTGCTCTCAGCCAGAGTGGTCAAGTACATGAGTTGGATTCTTACAATATCTTACACACACACATATATATATACAAATAGCATGAATTAACTCTATATATGTATAACACAATTGATTTTGAAAAAAGTTTCAGTCCTGGTAAACTATAGTAAATTTCACCTATAATCCTGTTTCTAATGTAGCCACTGCCTTTGTACTTAACATACATAATAGCACTGTTTATGTTATCCATCCCATCATTGCACTAAGATTAAATAATGAAAAAACAGTGCTCTACCCTTCAGAACATAGACTGCAAACATGAAAAATTAATTAAAAGTAGCAAACAGTAAACTTAGAATCCTGCATTACTAGAAAACAGCTGAGATTCATTTGTGAAAGCAGTACTATTAATGCCCATGATGTGTGTCTGGACACTGAACAGAGTATTTGCCACTTCAAAATTCATCCACTCACTGATGAAAAAACTGTGCTCGTATATACTGGTAAAAGTTGTGAGTGTCTAAAAACTGCTTGCACCTCTGTAAAAATTGATAAAAATGATGTTGTATTAGTTAAAGTAAGTTTAAAGTTATCCTTTATTATTAATTTGAAATTAGAGAATACTACAGCGTATAGCTCTGTTAATCTCCCTATCAAATGTATGTGGTAAAGCATTGAGAGACACTTATTGTCGTAAGAGTTTGCATTAAGTAAAAGAATTTACTTATTTTCCAGGAAAGGGGGGAAATGAGACAGAGTAGAAATTTTCCAGGGTAGAAATACATTTTGATTTAGGTGAAATGTTCATCTTTGAATTAAGTCTGTAGCCTGCTGTTTAGTCTCACTGCCTGTTCTCTTGAAGGGCCTGTGCTTAGAGAGACTGCTTCAGCCAAAAGACAAGAGATAAGGGGGGAAGAAGAGAGCAGATGGAGCAGGGCAACCTGACCCAAGAGTTCCTTCAGAAGAATTAGTAGCAAGTGTCACATGAAATCAGTAGAATGAAGATGTATGAACCTGTTGTGAAATTATATGCATATGTATTTGAGTGAGCCATAAAAAGAGACCTGAAGTTCACAGAGGTACACTTGCCTTTTGAGGGGAGTAATCCCCGCATGCGTCCAGTGCTGCAATAAACATACCGACTTTACAATTTTCACAAGTTGTGGAGCTTTTTTGATCTCTTCCACAAAACATTAGAGACACCTGTGATCTTACTGATGACCTCAGTGGGAATCTGACGCCATCCATCTTGCAACTTTTCTCCCAGGAACTGGATCTCTCGGGCAAGTCCTTTGACTTTGCTCTTCTGGATGCTGAAGCCAGCTTCCAGCAGACTCTGGATGAATTTCTCTCCTTTCTCAAATACTTCCATTGTCGTGTTCCCCCACACAAAGATATTATCGATGTACTGCAGATGTTCTGGAGCTTCACCCTTTTCCAGTGCAGCCTGGATCAGTCCATGCCAGATGGTGGGGCTGTGCTTCCACCCCTGGGGCAGTCGGTTCCAGTTGTACTGCATGCCCCTCCAGGTGAAAGCAAACTGAGGCCTGCATTGTGCTGCCAGAGGAATGAAGAAAAATGCATCGGCAATGTCAATAGTGGCAAAGCACTTTGCTGCCTTGGACTCCAGCTCGTACTGGAGTTCCAGCATGTCTGGCACAGCAGATGCTGGTAATCGGCACTTGTTGCTCTTTCACCTTCAGGAGTCCTACTGCAGATGGGTTTTCTGATAGTCCAGGCAAGGTGTTCAATGGCTTCATGTTCTCATCCTCTGCAGCAGCTATGCCAAAAGCCCACCTGAGTCCTTTTGGGTCTTTGTAAGGCTGTTCCAGAGGAAGTCTATGCCCAGAATACACGGGGCCTCTGGGCCAGTCACAGGAGGATGTTTCTGCTGCTCCTTCCCAGTCAGGCTCACCTGGGCTCCCAACAGGGTCAATTGCTCTGATCCCCCCATCACCCCAGCAATGGAAACAGGTTCCACCCCCACATGTCCCAATGGCATTAGGGTACACTGCACACCAGTATCAACTAAAACATCGGATTTTTGTGGCTCTGATGTGCCAGGCCATCAGATCCACACCATCCAGAAAATCCGGTTTTCCCATGCCTCTTCCTGGCTAGAGGCAGTGCCCTCCTAGCCCTGGTTATTATTTCTTTTCTGGGCATACACAGTAGAGGTTCCTTCAAGGGGATCTGACAGATCATACCCAGCAGCTCGGTCATGGGAGGTTGAGGCTGCCTTCCATTTAGTGGAACTCCCTCAGTTAGTGTTTCCCTCCTTGAGCTGATGCACCTGTCCTGCCAGGACAGAAGTGGATTTCCCATGCCACCTTCCCATGTCTTCCCCATGGTCATGAAAGAAGAACCACAGGTCAGCCCTTGGGGTGTACCCTCTCTCTCTAGGTGGGGGACGCTGGGCTCTGACTTTGGGGCCTGTGACTGGCACAGGTGCTGCACTGATCTTCCTCTCCTCCTCCTTCATCTCCCTCATCTCCTCTTTGATCAGGTCCTTGATCACAGCAGAGACTTGAGCCTGCATTGGGCCATTGATCATACTCTCACAATTTCTAAGCTTGTTGGTGACAGAACCCACTGTCTCTCCGTAGTTATCAGCATTAATCATTGCAGTGAAGGTGGTGTATTGGGATGGCCCCAGATTTGCCAGACTCCACAGCATTTGCCCTGTGCACCTGACCTTGTTGGGGTCATTATCATGCTGTCCATCCCTCCCAAAGAGTACCTCCAATACTGCCACTTTTATCAGCTGTTGGATCCCTTCCTCCAGGGTTTTCCAGCACATTCTATGGTGGTGCTCCTGCATTCCTCCCTGTGGACAAACCCCTCTCTGACAGTCATTAAAAGCTGCTCTCAGAGGGAAAGGGACCATGACTCTCTTACAAATACCTGATTCACACCTGAGACCTGGGTCAATGCTCATAAATTCCTTGCCTCACCACCATCCAGTTGCACTCCTGTACCCATAAGGTCCCAGACCCGGATTAACCAGGTTGTGTAAGCCTCACGTCCCCATCATACAATGTCTTTGTGCAGTTCACCCACAGGGACTTTTGTATATCAGGGACTCAGTGATGAAGTCAACCATTGGTTCTCCTTTGGGTTGTGAGGGCCCTCCTTTCATGTCCTTGTCTGGGTGCTCTGATTTCTTCTTAGGTCTCCTTGTTTCCACAGGGGTGACTGCTGCTTGCTGTGACTGCCTTTGCAGTTCAGCTGGAACCTGGACAGTTGTAACATCTGTGGGCTCCACTGCTGCACCATCAGACTCTCTCTCTTTGAGGCAGGGGGAGGGTTTCTCAACACATGGGGAAATGTACTCCTTCAGCATCTGGCCCATCTCTTTCACCAGAACCCCCACCCAGTCTGGGTGGTTCGTTTCTGAGGTGGGCTGTGGGGCAGGGTCAATCTCAGGGGCAGCAGCATCCCTTGTCTCTGGGGTAGGTGTCAGTGTGGTTATCCAAGTTAAACTTCCCTTATCTCTGAATGCTAAATAGAACCGGCTTACCAGCAACACCAGCAACTGTATATCATTAGCATTTTGAGTTGATCTGGACCCTTTGAAAACTGGTGGGGCAAACTCAAAGAGCTGTGTGAAGGGTTGGGAGTAAATTTCCCCCAGTGTCATTTCCTCAGCAAGTACCATTATTAAAGAAACCCCAAACCCACACATTGTGTGATAGCTCTGAATCCATGTGCCTTCCTTCCAGAGGAAGTTAAAGATCCATGAATTCCTCACCTCATTAAGCCATAAAGCAAACAGGATAATAGCCACAGTAGCTTTAGTTAACGGTTAGCCTGTGTTCCCAGGGATGGCCAGGGTGCTCCTGATGGGGCAGAAGGAAGAGCTCCATGCCCTCCCTGAGGGTGAGTGAGGGCAGTGGGCTGTCAGTGGGGGTTGGCCAGGAAGCTGCAATGCCCGGGCAGGGAGCTGCAATCCCTGCCCCGGCTGCGGTGGGCTTCACTCCTTGTGGGGACGAGGGGTGGCGTGGGCAGAGCTTTCAGGGACATAGGTGAGGGGATTCATGGTCAGCACCTTGCAGCTGATCCCCTTGGCCACTCCTCTCTTGTGGCCATGGCAAGAGCTGGGTGGGATGGCCCTGGCAGGAAGGTCTCCTTGGATTCCTGCACATCCAGGTTCTGACTGTGGCTCTGCTCCTCTCTCTTCCAGCCCTTCAAGGCCTGAGTGAAGACAACAGCCCCTCTCACATAAGCACATTGATACAGATGATGTTTGAGGGAAGAGCTGCAGAACTACTTTCATCTGCTGGCTCAGAAGAACCAGTATCTCTTGAAGACCTCCAGATCCCTTGGAAGGTGAGACCACATGGAGAGCAGAGGAGACCAGCTGGAGCTCCAGGGCATAGCTGATGATTAGCACAGTTGAACTTGTGGGAAGCTCCCATAGCTCCTGCCTTCTCCCTCCCTGTTGACAGCTTCCTGCCTCCAGCTCTCAGACCCTGCCCATCCCCTTTCTTCCCTCCCAGCTCATCCCTTTGCTTCACCTTCCATTAATGAACAGTTTGGCTGCTTCGCTTTACCTGCATCTCTGTGGAGCTGGAGCAATGCAAATCTGGAGCCCTGGGACACACAGGCCCCTCCTGCCGTTCTCTTCCACACCATGTTTTGTGCACAGACCCAGAGGAACAAGGGCAGATCAGGCTGGAAAGGTCCCTGTGCGGGAGGTCCAGTTCCACAACACTGTGGAGCTACAGATCTTGCTGTGCACCCTGGAGCTCCTGGACTTTGGAAGAGCCAACCTGAGGATGCTCTGAACCCAGCGGTGAGGGACTCCATGGCAAGCATCCACAGAGGGCAAAGAGCTTGGAATGCTGGAGGGTTTCAAGAACAGCTTCCTGAAAGCACAGCAGTGCTCCATCTCTGCACAGGATCAGGAAGAGGGCAGAACCAAAGACCATCTGGGCTTAACAGAGAGCTTTGGGTGTGCCTAAGAGCAAATGAAGCAGCTGCACAGTGCCTGAGACTCAGACACACCACTCGCCAGTGCCTGGAGCGCTGTCAGGCAGTGCTGGGATCCCGGGTGTGGTTCTGGTCCCTACAAGTGAGGAATGGCAGCCCCAGGCTCAGACCCAGTCAGAAAGCCAACCAAGTGAGACCACAGGTGTAGCGGACACTGAGATGGCTAGGGCCCTGTGGAGGATGTAAGCCTGAGATAAGCAATTGCTGAGTCAGAATAGCTAAGCCTGGAGTCCTCACTTAGGTCCTCTGGTCTAGCTTATCGCTCTGTGACCCTATAGGCTATTTTCCCTAACCCTTACAATTGGTCAGTTTTCAATCCCTCCTAACCCTATATAAGTAGCCATCCTGGCCCATTCTGGTAGAAGAGCTGCTCGTCGGAACCCTTCGCGAACCCCCTGCAAATAAACCATCGTGGAATCTCCGAGGCTGCCTTCTCCTCTCTCTCCGTCTGCTCTGTGGATGCCACTGAGGCCAGCATCTTAGCAAGCAAAGAGCTGAAATTATAAAAGAGCTGAAAATCACTAACAGCTGATAATCACTGAGCTTGCTAAGATGTCAGGTTTGGGGCACTTAGGCCTCGGACACTCGGCCTGCTGAAGGCTGAGCTGCCCGGCCTGCGACTGCTCGCCTGAAGGAACCCTGGACCCATCTCGCTGTCTGGCTAGAAGAGACCCAGTGGCAGCACAGACAGGGAGTGCAGCCTTCCAGTTTCTCTTGGGCATGGCCGCAAAACGACCCCTGCTGCTTCTTCCTCCACCTGTGTTTGGGGTGTGCTGGTGGCAGAGCCAGCCAGGTTGTGCTCTGCATTCCAAAGCCTGTTGGGAGCGGGCATGAAAAGCACTGTGTGCACAGCAGAGAGTCCTGGAAGGTTCTGGCAAGAGCGTCCTGTGGGGACAGGGCTCTGGGCTCTGGCTGGGAACAGCCTGGTTTTGCTGCTGTGACCGCAGGCAGAAGCTGAGGCAGGTGAAGAGGCAGCGGGCAGCTTGTGTTTGTAGAGGGCCTGGGGCTGCACCTCTGAGCCTCCACCTGGAAACACACTTGGGGGAATACCAGCTAGAGCTGGAGTGCCTGTCCTGAAAGGACCTGGAGTCATTCAGCCTTGCCAGCTTTTCTCAATAGTGTGTTGGTGTTCCCCAGGAAAGCTACACATTTGGGAAAATGCCTTTGGAGGAAAGGGGCTTGCTTCTCAAGGAAAGTGCTTCCCAGGGAGCTCCCAGTGAGGTGGGAAGGGTGATCCAGGAGCCCTAGGCCTGGCAGCCTGAGCTTGCCACCAGGGAAGGCTTTGGAGCAGATCCTCCTGAGTGCAATCCCACGGCACGTGCCGGGAACCAGGGCATCTGCTGGAGGGTGGGAAAGCTCTGCGGAGGGACAGGGACAGCTGGGGGTCCTGGTGGAGTGTTGAGGTCTTCTGGGCAGGAGTTTGTGGGTGGGGTTGGTGTTGATGGGGTGTTGGGGAAGGAGTTGTCTGGAAGGTGAGAGGTCTAGGCTGGAATTTGAGTCACTTTGAAGGCAGCATCTGTGGTTTGGCACAGTTTTGGTTACAGAGGGCAGAAAGAATATCTGTGACTCTTCCTGTTCAAGATCCTGATTCTCCTGCAGTGAACAAGAGGGGAGAGCTGTACTTTACTGGCCACTTGGATATCTGTACCAGGGGGAGGATTAGCCATTTGCCATCTACTTGTTTGTTTGGGCTACTTTTGTAACTCTGCGTGGACTTTCATTCCTTGAGAGCTTTTAATCTTTAAGAGAATTAGGATATTATCATCCCTTCATAGAAAACCGTTTGCAAACCAAAGAATTGCCTTTTTCTTGCCTCTGTGTAGTGTTACATTCTGTAAAGTGAATCTCAGTGGATGATGTTAGGACAAATGTGTTGCTGCTTTGAGATGGGAAGCAAAATTCCAACTCTTCACTTTCTCAGGCCATCCCAATGAATTTGGGAAGTTTGCAACTTTTTGAAACTACTTGAGTTTAGCAATGGGAAGTAAAGCTTTCCTGAAGTGAGGATTCTTAAACGCCAGATTCTTCTGTGCCTTCACTGCTAAGGTGTTTTTGTGCTAAAGAAGATTATTTCAATGAGAAAATAATTTCAGCATGGAGTGAGAGCTTCTGACAGAGACCAAGTGCTGCCAGCAGTTGCTCCAGGTGCTCCTGCCAACAGCCCCTGCAGGAAGGAGCACAGCCCCCAATGCACGTGGGCTTTGGCTCCCTCTGGCACAGAAGCCCCTGGGAGCACAGGTCTCTGGGGCAGGAGATGGGCACCAGGGTTGCCAGGGCTCAGGGGGGTGGCAGGTCTGCTTGGGTGGGTGGGCCCACCTGCCCAGAGGGCTCAGGGCTCCCCAGCCCATTCCCCTGTACAGCCTGGCCCAGGTGTCTGACCAACAGAGAGTTCCAGGGCCCTCTGGCTGCTCTCTTTGACAGCCCTTGCATTCAGCCCTCAAGCCTGCTGCCATGCTCCCTCACTGCCCCTCAGGGGCCTGTCCCCACAGGGCTGGGCTGCCTGGGTGCTGCTGGCCAGGGCCAGTGGGCAGAGGCAGAGCTGGCAGCCAGCTCAGATCCCCACTGCTGCCCAGGCCACGGTGCTGTGTCTGAGACCTCCCTTGAGACAGAGCTCTAACCCCACAGAGCTGCTTTGACCATGTGGAAGAGCATCATGTCCTCGCCCAGGACTGCGGAGCCAGCGCTGCTGATACTCCTGGATGTGCTGGGCAACTGGCCAGAGCACAGCACCTGCACGTCTGATGGGGACAAAACGGATGTCTTTGTCCTGGCTGTGAGTTTCTGAAACTGGCCTTTGCTGGCTCCAAGGCCGCCTCTCCAGCAGCTTTCCATCCTCCTTCCCCCACTGCATCTCCCTCCCTCAGGTGATGGGCTGAAACCTGGCCTCGGGGCAGCTTCAGGGCACCAGGCCCGGTGCTCCCCCTGTGTCTCCCTGGGCCTCTCCCTCCCAGGCTTAGGCCCTGCCACATGGACACCTCGGCACTGAGCACAGTCTCAGGGGACTTTGTCCTTTGCAGGCAACTGTGGTGATGTGGAAGATCCTCCAGGTGCCCGGTGTCCCACATATGGTGACGGTGTATTTCCTCCCACGTATCTGTGCATCTGCTCTTCCAAGTGTTCTTCAGCACTCTGGATATGCCAGAAGATGTCGATACCTTCTGGAAGGGATGCCAGGAAGAGCATGGCCTTGCCACCAGCCCCAACAGGGGCTCCATCCCACTCCTCCTATCCCTGTCATGTCCCTAGACAGGAGCCAGTGCTCCCAGCGTGACCTGGGCTTTGCTCTGCACGCAGGTTTGCAGTGCAGACCCTCAAGTCCCTGCTCTGCCAAATGCAGCATGAGGATGTGGTGGTGGCAATGGAACGCAATTGTGGCTGGGACATGCTGCTGTGTGCTGACACCCACCGCTATGCCGTGGGTCTGCTGGCCAGGTGAGACCCCCTTCTCCCCACTGCCTCTGACATTTGTGCTCTGTGCCCAGGGTGCTTCTCACAGTCCCTGTGGTTATGGGCCAGAGGGCCTTGTGACCAAGGGATGGCCAAGCAGACTGGAAAAGGCTGGGAGAGGAGGGTGCCCACAAGGAGCTGCCTCCCAAATAGGCCAGGGCCCCTTGCAGGATGCTGGGGAAAGACCAGACCTCTGTGAGTCAGTCCTGACAAAAGTTTGCCCCCTGGACCACAGTCTTGGTTCCTTCTTCTCCTGCCAGGGAGATGTGCTGTGTCTTCATCCCCTTGTGTTCCCGCATCGCTCGCTACCTGCTCCGGCTGCTCAGCACACAGGAGCCACGCTGGGAGCTGCCTGCCCTGGCCTTCCTTGTGGAGGTGAGCCTGATGGCCAGCGCTGCCTCGCTCAGCTGCCTCCCAGCTCTCTGCCCTCTCGGAGCCGCAGCTCCCTGGGACGGTGCCCGTGCCCTGTGCTGCTGCCTGGGCCCAGTCCTGTGCGGTTCTGGGATCCTGCCAGCCAGGTCTCCTGTCACTGCCCTGTGCCTTTCAGGTCCTCGCGTGCCTGGATTTGAGTGAACGTAGTGCTAATAGAGTCCTGCAAGTCTTGTCAAGGCAGCTGCGGGGCAAGTGCAGGGAGAGGCATCGCCTGGCGCTCAGGGCCCTTCTCGAGCTCATTGAGGAGCCCTCCATGGTGAGACGGGGGCAGCGGCTGAGGCTGAGCTGGGGAATGCAGTCGCTTGGGTTTGGCTGGGCTTTGGGTGCCGGGGCAGCTGCTCCCAGCTCTCCTGCCTCCCTGTTCAGCTGCCCAAGTGCTTCAGGACAGACCTCTGGCCTCCAGGCCCTGCAGCAGCAGGATGGCGTTTCACCAACTTGTGTTCTGCACAGACCGAAAAAATGTGGAGCCTGACTGAAAGTCTTGTGAAGCTCCTGTGGGACACGGAGAGATAGTTAGCATGACAGTCATGCTTCTCAGCTTTATCATCTTGGACAATGACATGCTGATACCCAGCCCCATCACACTGCAGCTGCTTGAGGCACTCCTGCCACTCTTTGACCACGTAAGGCTCGCTGCCCCCAGCCACGGCCACTGGCTGCTGCCTGGACACTTTGTGCCCTGTGGATTGGCCTGTGCCAAGATGAGCCCCATGCACCCAATGCTGAGGTCTTTTTCTCTTCCTTTCATACAGAACAATAGCCAGGTGCAGCTGCTCTCCATACTGCTCTTCCAAACATTGGTGACTCTTCCACTGGAAAAGGGAAAAAAGGCCCTGAAGACACCCTTGTGCCAGAGCCTGCTGCCACTCTTCTTCCACTGCCATAAGGACAATCAGCGTGTGGCACAGGTGAGGACTCATGGGCTGCTGCTGTCCCCCTAGCAGGGGGCTCGGCTGCCTCCTGCACGGGCGCCTGCCGGGCTGCAGCCTCCTCCAGGCCTTGCCATTGGGACACGGGTCCTGCACCCTGGGCTGTGGGGCCATCTCCCCATCTCTGCTGCTCTCCAGGCTTCTCGGGAACTGCTGTTTTGTGTGGCCAATTTCCTGAATAGGAGGGATCTTGAAAGACTGGTGAAGAACCAGAAGCTGTGGAATTTCACTGAGTGCCTGGTAAGGACAGCCTGTAAGCCCCAGCCTCAGCCTGGAGAAGGCCCCAGAGCGCGGTGCTCAGAGTGCGGGGCTGGCAGCTGTGCCCCTGCCCGCTGCTGCACCCAGAGGCCACGCGGGCTCTTCTCCAGGCTCCTGAGGGCCCGAGCCGGGGGCCGATGCAGTCCCGGCCCGGTGGGGCTGTGGGGCGGGCCGGCACCGCGGCTCCCCGGGCAGCAGCCGGCCCTCTGCCCCCTCCAGAGCCCGGCGCCAGCGGCTGCTGGCCGCGCCTCAGGGCTGTGCGGGCAGGGGAGGCCGGGGCTGGGCGCAGGCAGCGCCCGCCCGAGGGGCTGAGTCCGCGCCAACCCTTCCCTCCTGCCGCTCTCTCCAGCTGGCAGAAGACAGGAGCAGAGGGGCCGAGCACCTGCGCTGGCCCCTGCCATACCGGCAGAGCCCACAGGAGTCCCTGCGAGCGGCGGCCATCAGGTTCATGGGTGAGCCACGAGCCCGGGCTCCCTCCCCGGCCCGCCGCAGCTCGGCCCCAGCCCCGCCTGCTGCCCCGGCAGCGCCAGCCGGGCCCGGCGCCGTGGAGCCCCGCCCGGCCTCGGCGCTGCTGCCGCCCTCTGGCAGCCGTGCCCTGGGCCGGCAGCGTGCGGCAAGGGCCGGGCTGAGCCCTGCCGGGCCAGCAGGGCGTGTGGCCACAGCGCCGGCAGCGCCGCTGGCAGGGAGCTGTGCCGCTGGGGCCGTGACAGGCTCTGTGTTCCCAGGGATGGCCGGGCAGCACCTGAAGGGGAAGAAGGAAGAGCTCTGGTTCATCTGCTACAGTGAGTGAGGGCAGCGGGCTGGCAGCGGGGGCTGGCTGGGGGGAGCTGCAAGCCGTGCCCCGGCTGCGGAGGGCTCTGCTCCCTGTGCGGCCGAGGAGCAGCGTGGGCAGAGCACAGAGAGATTTCAGAGCCACGTGGGGGATTCGTGGCCAGCAGCTTCGGGCTGGTGCTGTTGGTCCCTGCTCCCTCCTGGCCATGGCTAGAGCCGGCTGGGATGGCCCTGGCAGGGGGCTCTCTACGGATCCCCTCAGAGCCAGGATCTGACTATGGCTCTGTTCCTCTCTTTCAGCCCTTGAACAGTTTACAGAGGACACCAGCAGTGCTGTGTCAGACGTGGCACTTCAAACATTGTATGTCCTCCAGTCCCTACAGAGTGAGCGATCTTCTGTCTTCCAGAGGCTGAAGGATCAGCTCTACAGGGCATGGAGGACACGGCCTCGTCTGTCAGGGCTCGGCTGGCTCCACTGCTGGAGCTCTGCAGAGAGCGGAGCCCAGAGGCTCTGTCTGCTGGGGCCACTTGAACCAATGGGAATTTTCTATTTCTTTAAGATTGTTCTTGTCTTCTTTTTGTTTTTTCTTTAGTATATTAATATAGTGTGTGTTATAATACACAGACTCCCAGGAGCCTTCTTTTGCTTCCCAGGGTCTCCAGGGCATAGGGGAAGAGGGGAAAAGGGTGCTTGGGCTCGGCAAGCTGTCCAGGCATGCAGTGTAGCAGAGAAAATAGCCAGAAGCCTCTAGGACTTTGGTGGTTCTGCTGAAGCCTTTGTGCTGCCAACAAGCAGGTGGTCAGGGGCCAGAGCTGTGGGTATCCCTGTGAGAGCGGTGCCTGGAGATGGCCACAAGCCCTGTGCCAGGCAGGAAGCGCCATCCGTGTCCTCCTACCCGTGTGGTGCTGCCTGGATTGCTGAGGGCTCCGAGGTGCCTCTGGATGGGGCTGCTCTGGAGCTGCTGTGGGGCTGCGGCGCTGCTGCTGGGCAGGTTGGCCGGGCTGGGGGAGCCCCTGAGGGGACAGGGCCATGAAGGAATGAGGGGCTGAGGGAGCCCTGACAGGACACGGCAGTGGGGAGGCACGAGGGGGATGTGTGAGGGAGTGGGAGGCTGTAACATTGGCTGGAGGGGGAGTGAGTTGGAGACAGAGACCACTCACCTCGATGTTCATGTGGCAAACAGAGAGCATTTATTCTCAAGCCCTTCCTTCCAAAGGGCCTTTGAAAAGCCCAGTCTGGATAATTTCATTGCTCTGATCTCTATGCTTTGTCAGACTCTGGCCAGTGAAATTCTGCAGCCTTGGGGGAGATGTGACATGGCGAGGCCCCTGTCAGTCAAACCAGGGGCTGGTGCAGTCACACAGCACTAGCCAGCCTGCACTGTGACACACGGCAACAGAGTGCAAGGCACAGCTCCGGGTGCTCCCCAGGAACCTCAGCTCTGGGAGCACTGTCTGCCCCAAGCTCCAGGGGCTGCAGTGGGAGCCCCGCTGGGCTCTGCCCTGGGGCCATCCTGCTGGGACAGCTGGAAACAGGGAGCATTCCCTTGCCACAAAGAGCCAAGCCAGGGCTGCAGGGCAGCTGCTCCAGCCCAAACTGCACTGTTGTGTGCTGTGCTCTGGGGTTGGGGCTCCCTGCACAGGGCACTGGACTGGTGTGCCAGAGGAGACAGAGAAGCTTCAGCTTTGGCATCACTGAGGTGGGTGGGTGGGCTGGGAAGAGTGGGGAGACTCAAGGGGATTCAGAGAGCTCATCCTGCTGCAAGGACAAGGAAAAAGGGAAGTGGGAACTCAGCAGTGAACAGACCTGAGGGCAGGAGAGTGACTCTGAATGACACTAAAATCCCATTGACATCTGAGACATTGCTGCTTCTCAGCCAGTGACAGGAAGAATCCCCTAAGCCTGGGGCTCCCTCTTCCCTGTTGTGAGGGACATCAAGGAAGGCAACAGTGTGATGGAGACTGCAATGGCCTGGGAACTCACTAGGGAAAAGAGGGAGCAGTTGGAAAGTAAAAGAGAACTTTTCCTGGGGGAGTGAACTGTTCATAGAAGGGCTGAGCTACAGCTTGAGCAAGCTGAGAAATGTCATTTGGGGTCATCCCATTTCAAAAGTTATTGAACAAGTTTAGTTTTCAGGGGGTGTCATGTTTTCACTTGGAGGTGAACACACTGCCAACTTGAGCTGTGTTGCCAAAATGCTCAAGTGAGTTAGTGCTGCAGGTCCCACAATTTCTTCTTTGGCAGATTCTGGCCCGGTGCTGAGCCCCAGCAGAGCCCTGGCAGAGCCCAGAGCAGCCTCAGCATCTGCAGAGCCCGGCTGCAAGGAGAGAAAGCAGAAACCGCCCGTCAGCTCAAGGCTCCTGTGCCCTTGTCCCAGCCACCCACGGTGCCCAGGCCATGCTGGCCGTGCTCAGAGCCGTGCCCAGAGCTGCCCATCACTGCTGCCTTTGGCAGCAGAGCAGGAGGGCAGGACATGTGTCCAGCCTGCAGCCAGCCAGGGCACATCCACCTCCTCAGCAGCTGCCCAGAGCAGGATGCTCCTGTGCTCGCTGCCATCTCCCAGAAGCTCTGATGCAACCATGCCAAGCAGACGGGGACCCACCTCACGCCATCCCCTGCTGGAAGAAAAGCTGGTCCCAAACGATGTCCTCAGCCTTCTCCAAGGACACGGCCCATCCATGCCACAGATGATCCCAAGCACTTCCTGATCCAGAATGGAGCCCACCTGGAACGCTTCCTCTAGAAAAACAAACAACAAATTATTGAAAATAGATTACAGACAAAAAGGGAAAACAAGGTAAAAAATATTATCTCTGCCAGGGGCTTGAGAAAAGTCCAACCCCTGCATGCCAGGGAAAAACCCACCCACAGGTGAGGGAAGCCCAGGCTTTCTCCCTTCCCCTCTGCACTGACCCCCACAATAACGGTGATCCCAAAGCAAACAAGGGCAGTGGAGCAGCCCAAGCCCTTCCTTGCCTGCACAGCAAAGCAGCCCCTGCACAGGTTCTGGAGTCCCACCTCTGCTCCTGGCATGGGGTTTGTTTGTGTCGGGCTGGCTGCCCCAGCCCCAGCTCCAGCCCGGGGCACGGTGGGTGCTGGAGGCTGTTGGCAGGGCCAGGAGCCCACTCCCATTTCATACCCAGCCCAGCCCAGCCCATTCCCCCAGCCCTGCCAAAAGCAGCTGGGCAGCCGAATGAAGGATTAGCTGCATCTGCCCCAGCAAAGGGGGAAACTTTGGTTCCTGGCCAGGCTGTGCAATGCCCAAATCTGGGAGCATCCCCCTCCGTGTGGACTCATCTGCAATTTCGCTGTGGAGCCTGGCTTTGGAGAAGGTGCCAGAATTGAAGTCCATCATCTTCAGCTGACCAGTGGCCAGGTCCAGGAAGAGGTTGCCATCCCTGATGTCGTCCTCGTTGTCTCCAGCAGCAGCTGCCCCACCTAGTACACCTTCTCCAGGGGCTCCTTCTCCTTCCTTGGGGTGAGACCAGGCTCTCAGGGTTCTGCCCAGGGCCCCAGCTGTCAGGGAACCAGGACAACCAAATCAAGTTGTTGTGCTACTGGTGCTGGGCAGAACAGCTCAGCTCCAGCACAAGGGCTGTGTGTTCCCATCTGATGAGCCCTGGGCAGTGACACAGGCAGGACAAAAAAGGACAAAAAAGTCTGGGTTCCTTTGCTACTCATGGCCAAGGCATGTGTGGAGCTGGAACTTACCAGGGCCCTGCATCACAGTGTGCCTGTGGCTCTCTCCCTTCTTCTAGGGCAGCTGAATATCCTGCATCCAAGGGTCACAGAGCAGCTCTTCTAAGGAGGGCCTTTCCACGTCCAGCATGGATAAACACCGCCTGATCAGATCTTGGCACTCTGGGCAGAGAAACCAGAAACCGCTGGTCACTTGGAGAAGGCTCCTGTTGGCTTTGCCCCACAGTTCCCGTGCCCAGGCCATGCTGGATGTGCTCAGAGCTGGGCCTAAACTTTCCCATCCATTCCCTGTTTTGGAGGAGAGCAGGAGAGCAGGACATGTGCCACCTCCTCAGCAGCTGCCAGAGCGGGATGCTCACGAGCCTGCTGCTGTCTCCCAGCACTGGTATTCCCCCCGTGCCCAGAGATGAGGATCTACCTTGAGAGAGCCTTTGTGGCAGTGAGAGCTGATGGTCCCAGCTGATCTTCTGGCCCCTCCTGAAGGGGTGCTCCCCGCAGACCATCTGGTGCAGCAGGATGCCCAGAGACCAGATGGTAGCTGGCTTGCCATAGTACCAGCCAAAGTGGGTCCATTCTGGGGGGCTGTATGACCGTGTTCCTATGGAATACAGATGGAGTTCAGCAGGGGGATGCTGCTGCTCCCAGAGCCTGGCCCCACCCTCCCTGGGCCTGTGGGGGCTGCCCCAGTGACACACGGGGTGATCGCTGCCCTCTCGCCAGCACCTGGGACTTGTGTACAGACTTGGGGTTGGAAAGGAATCCACTGGTGTTGTTAGAGGGCAGCAGAAGCCTTGGCAAGGTCACACCATGACAAGGAAAAACCCACTTAGTGCTGGGGAAAAACCATGCCTTCATCCTCCCTGCCTGCATTGCCCCAAGAAACATTATGAACCCAAGACAAACCAGGTGAGTTGAGCAGTCAAAAGCCCTTTCTCACCTGCACACAAAACTGGCTGGGGCACAGGTTCTGGCAAACCCTCTCTGCTACCCCCACCCACGGGTGTTTTTGTTGCCGGCTGCCCCAGCCCCAGTCCTGGGCAGAGTGGTGGGCAAAGGCTGCCAGCAGGGCTGGAAGCTGGCTCCCCACTCAGCCATGCTCAAAAGCAACTTAGCCGAAGACTCAGAGCTATGAAGCGCAGCAAAAGGGAGAATCCCCGCTGCCACACCCAGCTTAGGCTGTGAGATGTTGGGCCATGAGATGCTGGGACCAGGAGCACACCCCTGCATGGGCTCACCTGCAAAGTGAATGTAGGCTGTGTCTTGCAGGTAGGTGCCACAGCCAAAGTCAATCAATTTGGCCTGCCCTGTGGCCAGGTCAATCAGGATGTTCTCTGGTTTTATGTCTCTGTGCAGGACCCCGCAGCTGGTGCAGTGCCGCACGGCCTCCAGCACCTGGCGGAACAGCTCCCGCGCCACCTCCTCGGGCAGGAACCCCCGTGCCCGAATGAAATGCTTCAGGTCCTGAGAGCGCTCCGGCCGTTCCATCACCATCAGGATGTCGTTGGGGAGCTCACACCATTCCAGCAGCTGGACCACACCAGGGAAGCCAGTGGACACCTTGGCCAGCAGCACGATCTCCAGGGGTGCGCTGGTGCCGTCGGGCTGCGGGAGGAGCACGATGCCCTCAGTGGGGCTGATGCCGTGCCGGGGCTCGGCAAGCCTCAGCCAGCCCGGGATGCTCTGCGCCCTGCGCTGGCCCCACGCCCGCTCTCCCTCGAGGCGTCCTGGTGGCTCCCAGCCTGCCGGGCCTCGGCTCATCCCTGCCCGGCACGGCCCGGCTTCTCCCGCTGGCCCCGCTCACTCACCAGCTTGTCCCAATGCCGGACGCAGTAACGTGGCACCCTTTTGATGGCCACCTGCAAGCCAAGGGAAGCAGCAGGGTCAGCTCGCCGTCCGCGCTGCCCAGCCCCATCCTATGCCCTCTTCCTCCTCCTCGTCCCCCCTTCTCCTGCGCCCGCCGCCGGCCCCGCCGCTCACCGGGGCGCCGTCCGAGAGACGCGTGGCCGCGAAGACGCTGCCGAAGCCGCCGCGCCCCAGCAGCGAGCCCAGCCGGTACTGCTGCTTCAGGCCCTGCTGCGCCTTCCCTGCCGGCGGGACGCGGCTGGCAGCGCTCGGCCCGGGGCCGGCAACGGCCCCCGAGCGCCCCTCAAGGGCCCCGGGCCGGCCATCCCCGGGCGTTCGCTCCCTGCAACGGGACAGCGGCGGCTCGGGGCCGGCGGCCGCGCTGCCGAGCGGCGGAGCTCGGGCCGGGCAACCCGCAGCGGAGGCGGCGGGAGCGGCCGCGACGCCTGTGTCCTCCGCGGGCCCCGGCAGGAACCGGGGCCGGGGCCGGGGCCGGGCTCGGGGCCGGTGATGGGGCCGGGGCCGGGGCCGGGCTCGGGCCAGGCGGAGCCAAAGGGAGGCGATGCCGCCCCATCCCCAGGAACTGATGCCCGCCCAGCAGCGCCGCCGCCAGTACGGCCAGAGCCGGCCGGAGGCGAGACCGCGGAGGGACGCCCGGGGCTGGGGCCGGGGCAGCCCCGCCCGGGACCGGGGGCGGGCCGGGGGCATGGCCCGGTCGGGCACGGAGAGAGAGAAACTGGGAGAGGAGGGGCCGCCGGGGAAGGGAGACCGGGAGAGGGTGCGGGACTGCGGGAGAGGAGAGGAGAGGAGAGGAGAGGACAAGCAAGAATCTAAAATGTCGCTGCTATCGCTGCTGCTGCCGCTGCTGCCGCCGCCGCCGCTGCTGCTGCAACTGAAGTGCCGGGGCCGTTTGTCCCCGTGTCCGTTTGTCCGTTGCCCGCTCACCCCCGCACCCAGCCCAACGCTCCCCGGGGGCAGCCCCTGAGCCTGTCCAAACACGGGAACTTTGCCGTGTTCAGCCCAGACCCAGAGTCTGCACTCCTGCACAGCGGCACAGGAATCCCCTCGGTCGCTGCTGTGCATTGTCCCTGCTGAGGGTCAAACACTATTGGAACGCATTCCCTGAATGCAGAATTTGTACCTGACCCACAACTGCACTTACCTCTCCAGCATTGCTCTCCAAGAAAACCAGGGGAAGGCAAAGTGTGTGTAGCTCATGGTATTTGACAGTGTCTAAAACATGCTAAGTCATGGATCTTTGAGGTGAGATCCATTTGGAATTAATGGGATGGAGAATTAGTGCAAGATGGAAAAGGGGAGCATAAAAATAAATACAGTAAAATGTCTTGGATTTGTTCTCCCCATTTTAATTTCATTTCTTACAAGCTGTTTCAGTTTTCCCATCATCTTCTCCTCAGTCCTGTTTGCTCTTTCCAAGAACCTTTCCTGGAGAACGAGGTGCAGCTTCTGTCACAAGATGTGCCACCAACTGCAGCTTCTCTTGGCTTTCCACACCGTGCGTGCAGCACGACTATTTCAGCAAAGAAAGACTAAGGTTTGAGAACTTTACAACTTGTTCTTTCTTTTCCTTGTGGGCTGGGCTGTTGTGCCATTGGTCAGGTTTTCATTGTTATTGTTCTACCCTAAGAAACCATGACGGGCTCCCAGGAATTGTTAGGGAATGCAAGCCTGACTGAATGCTGAGAGAGAATCTGCAGAGCTTGCAGCCAGAAATGGAGAGCTGTGTGATAATCATTCCATCATCCCCATGGACACCTTGAAAGCGATCTAGAAGATGAAAATGGGCTGACAGATGGAGTTTGTTTCTTCGTTCAGTTCCGCTGCTTCTACATCTCATGCACTGATAAAAATCAGTTCATGGAAAGCAGCAGAACAACTGGACCTCTCAGGAGCTGAGTGAAAGAATCTGTAGAGGACAAATGCAGGGAATGACCTGGTGAACTTTGTCTGTAAGAAGGGTCATTATTCCTAATAATTTCCAATCCATTCCCTCTGCTATTTTCCTTCTTAACAAGGCCATTTTCACCCCAGATTCCCCATGAAATGGGAACCCTGAGCTTGTGGAAGTGATTGAAAGATGCCCTGTTCCTCTGCAGGGAGCCTGAGGCTGAAGCAGGAGCCTGAGCCCTCCCTGGGGCAGCCTCCTCCGAGCTGGAATTTGTGCCGTGCTGGGAGAGGAGGAGGAGGAGGGGGAGAAGGCTGGCGCTGTGTGGCAGGAGCAGGAGGTTTGGGCCGCAGGACATTCCGTCTGCGCCGCTGCCCCGCAATGGGCGGCCGTGCCCGGGGCTCTGGGCCTGGCCCCGCGTGCGCTGAGCTCCCGACACTGCGGGAGCTGCCCGGGCTGGGCTCAGCTTCCCGCTGGGACTGGGCAGCAGGCTGGGCTCCAGCTGGGATCAGCAGCAGCTGGGAATACCTCTGGGCATCTCCATTTGCTGCTGCTGCTGCTGCTCGGAAGAAACAAGGAAGGGAGTCAAGAAGTTCTGGTTTTTCTTCCTCCTGGTGGATTTTTTCATTTGATTTGACACTTGAGAGGCAATTTCTGTCATGGCCTCTGTCAGTCGATTCTATTTCAGCAGCAGCAGTAACAGGGCTGTGTTTGTGCACTGCAAAATGTTGCCTGTGAGGCTGCTTTATTCTCCTTGACTTTGTTCTCAGGGATTTGTGAGTATTCAAGATCTGCTCATCAGGGTGCCTGCAACCAAAAGCCCAAGTTCCCTGTCATGAAAGCACTCTGGGAAGCACTGATCAAAAAAGGCAGTTGCCCTTTTACAGATAAAATTCAAGTGGCAAGCAGGAGAGGGACAATAGCAGCCATGATCTCCAATTCCCAAGGCAAAGGCGCCAGCAGCCTCCTGCTGTCCCCTCAGGGTGAATAAAACAGTGCTGAAAACAGCACTGGAACCCAATCCTGATCCTTTCTTGCTCTGCATGCTAGGTCAGGGCAGCTCTGGAAGTGTGGTGCAAAGTCTGATCCTCAATCTCCTGGCAAATGACAGAGCTGAGCTGATCTCAGCCTGGAATCCCTGTGGATTGGCAGCAAGGACTCCTACCAGATGTAACTCCTGTGTTTGCAACAAGCACAGCAATCACTGGCAGGGAATGATTTTCTCTTCATCCTTCCCACTCTCCAGGTATTTCTCTAGGAAAATCCACTCTCTACTGGGGACAGGGCAGTAGAGATGGAAGGTTCTGTGTGCCTCAAAAAGCCATCAGCCTGTTCACCCCACAGCTCTGCCACTCACAGCCACCAGTTCTGCACAGAGCAGCAGCAAACTGGTGACTCCTGGCACTGCCTGTGCTCTGAACTGAGAAGTGTGGATCAAGCTCCAAGTGTTTTCTAGTGGGAAGTATTGGACACAGTTCCCTCCAGATTCTGGTTCTGGGTCAGTGCCACAGCAGCTCTGGGGAGTGTTTCTGTCTACAGAGTCTCCCCAGGCTGCAGCTGGAGCTCGGGGCCTCCTTCCAAACTACAGCACAGTAAAAGATATGTACTAAGGTCCCAATGAAAAATCCTCTCCTAATTCTGATTGCAAAATGCTATTTAGGAAGAACAGACTGATCAAAATAAGGACATTTTGGTGATTTTTGTAAAAATGCTTTTTGAATCTTTAAGATGGAGGGGTTTTCACTGAGGTCATTATTCCTCTTACAAGTTTCTCAGCATCCTGTTGTTTTGGCTTTCCACTCTTAACTACTGCCAACTCTTACCTGCCCAAAGCCAATTGTTTAGCTGACAGCTGCCATGCCCAGGTGCCACTTGCTGAGCATCACCTGCATGAGGCCTCAGGTGCTCCCTAAGGAAAACTCCCTTCTTCATATTCTTTTCTTTGCAGAACCAGGGAAGATCTTGCTTGCTCAGCTGGGCAGTGGAAGAGTTTTCTATTCAGAGCTACTCTGTGTGGCATCACTGGTGTATAATTGACTCAGAGAAATCTGTTTCTTTTCTGCTTTTAAATGAGGAGTGAGCAGCTCCATGAGCAGCAGCACAGCAGAGGAAACACAAACAGGCTGTTACTCAAACACCATCTCTGAAGGGATTGTGCTCTGCTTTTCAGATGAGATGAAGAGCTCAATTACAGTAGAAAAAGAGGCTTTCATTAAATCACAGATAGAACATAATAAGAACAAATTACAAAGCTCTTCAGAAGCAAATCTGTGTCAGACTGCTGGGTAAGGAGGCCCTTTAGGGGAGGCCTTCAGAGGTTTCTCCTGCCCTTCTGAAGAAATGAGTCCTACACACCTCATCTCACCATGTTTTTGAGGAAAGCACACAACCAGAATCCTATGGGGCATCTCATTCTTTGAATGCCTCTCTTCCAGGGGCAGAGATGAGCAGTATAAGCAGCTCCCCCCTGATGTCTGTACTGAGTGGGGTGAAGCCTCAGGTTATGTGAAATACAAAGCTGTGTTTGGTGTCAGGTACAGACAGGCAATGTGTGTATTTGGGATTGCGATGTGTGTGCACACCGACCATGGGACAGCTGCGAATTCTAACAATAACTGAGGAAAGTCAAGCATGGAAGAAGGCCTTTGAACCTGTCTTTTGTTTGCAATTAACCTGGATTGATTTAGGAGCATTTGAATTAAAGCATTAAGGATGTTTCTTTTTGCTTGTAGTCAGGCCTTAAAGAGTGCTGCAATAATAACCTTTTGAAGTATAATTTTAGAATATTGCTTGTATCCTTGAAACTATAGCTTTGGAATATATATAAAGGAAATATCCTTTTCTTACTCCTTAACAAGACTGAGAAAAAACAGCTTGAGAAAGGAAGATGAACATCATCTCAAGGATTTATAATTTTGGCCAAGGGAAGCTGGACATCACTGTTATGAGATTTATGGTCATTGTAATTAAAAAGGTGGGCCCACATCTGGGGAGCTGGACTTCACCAGATGGGATTCGTCTTTATTCTTGCAGAAACTGGACCAACATCTGGGAAACTACCAACACCATATGGGGATCCTCCTTTTTGGGACACATCCTGAAGAAAAACTAGATCACAACAGTGTATAGAATTGTGATGTAAAAATTGGGAATAAAAACTGCTGATGAGTAAAAAAAATTGGAACAGAAACTGCTGAGAAAGCTTCTGAGTACCCCTATAAATACCTGTAAGCCCCAAATATCAGCGTGCAGTTGGAGGGAAAACTTCCCCCACTGTACCCATCTCGCTTTTGCTCATACTTTACCATATTATTAATAAATTGATTGTTGCTTGAATATTGGCCTAGTCAAGCTTCTCATTTATTACAGTTAGTGCTGATGTGCACAGTTTAGAAGTGCAATAGTTTGTTCTGCTAACACAGGAAAAGCCCAGATGCTCAGTGTTGTCTCAGTCCCACACTGGTATGAGGAGATGACATGTGGAGTTTAAAGAATTTTAAGGCCCAGCAGCTAAGGGATGAATCAACTACTTAAAGCCAGATTCCAGACATAACTGTTTCATTCCAGCCCTCCTGCCATGCTCTCCTGTCTGCAAAAGCCTCCACCAAGAATCCTGCAGATAAGGAGGTGAGGAAAGAACAGATTCGAGCCCCTCACGCAGAGGAGAGAGCTCAGAGACCCTCAAGGCAGAGAGATCCCTCCCTGAGCAGCCAGGCTGCCCAAACTTTCAAAATCAAAGCTCCAGTGTGCAAATCCCACAGACAGAAATAGCCACTGGCCTCTGGGTTTGCAGGTGACTGTACAAGTGTGAACCTGGAGCTGAGGGATTGGATGCTTTGCCCTCCCCAGAAACCCAAGGCACTGCATGGCAGAGCTCAAAGTGGCCAGCAAAGGGTTACAGGGCTGCCCAGAATCCTGCACCTGGGAAAGGGCAAGTCCAGGTTCAGTCACAGAGTTGTGCCCCCTTGGTTTTGTTCCCTTCTTATTCTGCTCTCCTGGAATATATTATGGTTAATTAAAGGCAGTTAGCTAATTGGATTGTAAGCAGCTTCTGGTTAAAAAAAAAAAACCAAAACACTGTTGCCCTTTGAAATGCCAGCCAGGAGAATCATTGAAATTCACTTTGAAAAGACATCCCCAAACCTCCTAATCTGTTGATGAAAACAAGCAAAAAAGAAAAAACAATGTTTTTCAGTAGGTTTCACAACCCAGGCAACTGCAACCCCCATCAAGCATTAGGATTGAGGATTGTCATTCCCACACCAGGAAACCTTTCAAAGTCTCCAAAACTTTCACTGAAAAGCAGTGCCAGAATGCCCCAAAACTGAACAACAACCCCATGAAGGGATAATATTTCCAGCAAGGCCAGGATGAGATGAGTAGGAGAGGATGACTGGGACTTTTCAAAAGCTAGACCTCAGAGCTGAGACAGGATTTAATCCTCATACCCCTCTGGTTATCCAGAAAAGGATCAAGACATGTGAGGGAGCTCAGAAAGCCAGAGTGCTCAAAAGAGCTGCATGTTCCCAGAAGGAAGAAGGGGAAATACATCTGGATACTTCCTAATGCTCTTTTGGACTGACCTGGTGTTTGCTGCAGTGAGTCACAGAAACCTTGCTCTAAACATGGGGGGCAGAACTGAAAATGCTCACTGGTAAGCAAAAAAAACAATGAAGAGCAAATAGGAGTGAGTGTAGTCCCAAGGTCCTGGAGAAGAGCCCCAAAAGGCCAGACATGATGTAATATCATCCATAATGAGAGTAAAACACATGTTGCTATTCATCATGTATCCAAAGAATTATAGAATGGTTTGGGTTGGAAGGGACCTTTAAAGGTCATGTGGGATGACAGACTATTGAAAGCAAGAGAAAAACAGTATCTGAAGTGCCAGGGAAAACTGTATTGAAAGCAAGCTAAGTGCCAAAACAGCAACATCTTCTCTTTGAACTCAAGATTTTTCAATAACTAATGCTGTCTGGTACTGAGGGGCACACTGAACCAGAATCCCTCCACTCCAGTTTGGCCATGCTCTGCTATCAAAGCTCTCCATGCTGCCCAGCTCCTGCAGAACTGGACTTTGTGGGGTGAGCCCAGCATGGCAGCAGCCCAGGTGAAGCTCCACCTCAGAGAAGAGCAGCACCACTCCTACAAAAGAAAGCTGTTTTTACCTGACCATCAAGCAACACTAAACTTCTCTGGGAAGCACTGGATGCAGGAAAAGCAGGGACAGAAAAGGGATGTGTCTGTGGAGCAGAGGGCTGGTTCAAATTGTCAGTAGGTTGTTAACAGCTGCTTTCATTAGTCTGCCTACAGAGAATCATAATTACTTAGGAGCTACTGCAGGGTGAAAAGCCATTTCAGTTTATTAACATTCTCTGAGCTGCAAACCTGTCAGTGAAATTATTTTTAAAGTGGCTGTTAAAGTTTGTCTCTTCTCAAAGAACGTGTCAGACTGATAGAGCAGGGTGTGAAATTTATGCCCCAATAAAAGGGAGTTTAAATGCAGTTTAATAGCACTTGAAATGTTCTGCTCTGAGAAACTGTCCCCAAAGTCCAGATGGACCTTTCTCCATTGAAACTCTTGGAAATTTGTAGAAGCTCTAATTTTAGCATTAATTTTACAGGAGCATTTATAGCCCAAGGGTCAAGAACAAAGCCATAAAATCCTGCTCAAGCCCTGAGTTTTCTCAAACCAGAGGTAAACTTGTATCTAAAGGTCTGTTTGGAGCCCAGGACTACTAAATTTCCTCCAGTAGAATTCTGTTATAAAGCTTAGCCTGCAATGAAGGTAGACTTCTATCTTAGCTTAGTTAAATATTCCCCTAAACCAGCATCAATTATAATTTCCCCACTCTAATTCATGGTTTGTCCACTCCTAATTACTCTTTTTTCTTGCCCTAAGTGCAATCCCTACTCAGACAACAGGTTTGATGGCTCCCATTAAATTTATTATTCCAGAGACATATATTGGATGAAAGTTTACCTGAATGAAAGCTTTATCCAGCTCCTGCCAGCGCTAATGGAGAAGATACTTCAGTTTATTCAAAGCAGCTGTTATGTCAGAAAGAGGATCATGCTTAAATTATAATATAAGTTCTTCCAGAAACAGTATTCCTTTGTTTCTCCCAATCATTCAGTAAAAGCCCTCAGCCCTTAAGAACTTTTTTAATCATTTCTGGTATTCACTACATGGCCAATTATGAAAGGAGCTCTGACCCTGCAGTGCAGTTAATGACCATCTCTGACATATTTCTTACATGTCTATTTTTCCAACATTTTCTTTAACAGGAGCTAACCAGGTGCCTTGCCCTTTTTATCTCCTCTTTAATCCATTTACTCTCATCCTCCATGGCACAGCACACAATGTTTACCCAAAACCAGCCTGCACCAGCCACTATTTCACAGCTCACCCATCAAATCCCAATCTTTTACACTTCCACCTCTTCATCTTCCCATCCAGGGAGGGCAGTCAAGGTCAGCCAGATGCAAACCAGGTGTTTGAAGCTGAGGTGTGATGAGGCAGTGATTGCTTGATGAGCACAGCAGGAGGAAAGGTCTTGGCTGTGCCTGGGTTCTTAAATCATCCTCAGTTGTGCTGGAAAATTAAGGACAGAGCAGTGATGCTCCTCTCACCAGCTTCCCCATGGCATTGATCCTGTCACAAAGTTAAAAACAGCCAGGTCACACATCTTCTCTTACAGTGACTCCTGCTGAGATGACAACACTGAAAAATAAAAAAAAAAATCATTATCAGGGATTTTTATTGTGTGAGCTCAGGATTCCCCATGCTCTTGCAAAGGGGGAAATGTTCATCAGGCAAAGGAGAGGAGAATGAACATCAAATTGTCCAAAATCCCACTAAAAATATTTTTTCCTATGGAAACCTTCACCAAAGCTGGTCACACTTCAGGCCCTTTGTGCACCCATTACCTGATGTGCATTTCCCAGTGGGGTGTTCCCACTGCTCCAGGGAGCCCACACAAACCTTATAGCCCCCCACAAACACACTCCCAGGAGCTGCACCCTTCCCTCCAAACCTGGGTACCTGCAACAGCCACCTCTTTGCTGATCAGAGCCTGTTTCTCCCCAAAACAAGGTGCTCACATTATCCTGGAAAAGATTGGCAACAGCATTCTTGTCTTCTTCAAAAGAGCCATCATTTCCCAGCTGTAATCTCCACACCGAGACTTTATTCCCTTCAAGTGTCCAAATACACAGGCAGCACCAAGGAAGGCGCTGAAGTGAGTCAGGTTTAACCCCAAAGAGCTCTCAGCTCCCTGTGAGAGCTCAGACAAGCAGGAGAGAAAGAATTAATGCTCCTAATAATGGCATCTAACAGCCATGGGGCAAGTGAGAAGTTGGTTTTAGAGAATGAAGAAAAAGCACTAAGTAATAAAAGGTGAGAAAAATCCATCACTCCAACAGGTAAATGAAGGTAAACCACTTGAAGAGACAGAAATAGATGGAGGGAAAAAACCCCACAATTATTAGTGTCCATGACAGCCAGAGCCAAAACAAGCCCAGGGGGTCAGGAAAGAGGTAAGCACATGCTCCAAAAAACAGCAGAAATGAAGTGAGAGCTCTGGAGGGAACAAAAGGAAGAGGCACTCTGAAGAAAGGAAAAAATGCCTCCCCACAAGGTGTTTTGGTTTTTTCAAAGTTTCTTGTATCATATGGTAGAAATCCAGAAAAGTTAAGGTCAGGAGAAGCATGGTTTATTGGGAACAGTCCTGCAAATCCTTGTGCAAATTACACAGCACTGAGAGGGGCCACAGTCCTGCAAGGGTCTTTCATCAGGAGCAAACAGCAGCCTGGAGGGTGGGGAATGCTGGGTCTGTACCACTGCTCATCCTTCACCTTCATGTGGAGCTGCCCCCAAAGGTGCCATGTATCACTTTTTATAGCTCTCCTGCTGGGTATATTTTGGAGCAGCTGTTATATGTGGCTTTTTGTGGTGATCCTGTGGGAAGCAGCCATTTGCCTGCTGTGATATCCTCACAACTCTACTAATTCCTCATTCCCTTTGGTTTTTATTTGGGATTTGTGATTTTTGATCAGTTTGATTGGTTTGCGTGGGTTTGTTTGCTTGGGATTTTGTCTGTTTTGTTTGAGCTTTTTATTTGCTTTTATATAAATGACTGGTTAAGATGGCATAGCCAAACTGAAGAAAATGTAAACCAGGCTTGACTTTCCAGAAATTACTTTTGGCTGGGTTTAGCTGCATCCTTAGGCCCAGGATCACCAGTATATTTGCAGGTTTTGTTCTGCATCATCAGCCTGCCCAGACTCTGCTCAGTGTTTCACAAATGGAGAAGACAGTGGACATTGTGCCAAGCTTCCTTTCAAACAGAAAAACCTGGGTCAGCACGACAGACAAGAAGAAAAAGAAAAAAATCCCCAGTTAGAACAGAGCCAGTGTCTCAGCATCTTCCCCGTCCACTGTTATTAATTTTGTACATTTAGAGGCAAACCTGGGCCTAAAGCTTCCATCTCTCAGTTCCTGATGCTGTTTGCTACCCTTCAGCCTTGACTGCCCCTGATATAACTGACTGCTGTCCAAGTGGGGCTGGGGATGCTCAGCCTGGAAAGAGGAGACACTGGGGGGGCCTCACTGTGGCTCTGCAGGACTGGAAGGGTCCCACAGGGAAGAAGGGGACAGAGTGTTCAACAGGGCCTGTGGGGACAGGACAAGGGGGATGGCTTTCAACTGCAGGAGGTTGATTGAAGCTGGATCTAAGGAAGCTGCTGTTTGACACTGAGGCTGGGGAGGCAGTGGCCCAGGCTGTGCACAGAGGCTGTGGATGCCCCATCCTTGGGAACAGGGCTCCCCCAAGCTCTGGGGAAAGATTGCTCAGCTTGGAACAAGATGGTCTTCAGAGTCCCTTCCAAGCCCAACCATTCAGGGATCCCATCATTCTATGATCTCCATTGTCCACTTCAGGTTGGCCCTGGACTCCTGGGAACTGTGATGTCACCTCCCCCGTTCCAAGTGGAACTGCCAGCACCCGGCAAAGAGCACAAGACAGCCCTTGGCCGTTGTGTCAGCGCACCCTTCGCTCTGCTCCTGCCCACTGCTGTCACCCTCCTTGTCACCTGCCCCTGCCACCCCCATCAGTCCTGAAAGCTCACTAGTGCCTGGATTTTGACACCCATCCCTACAGGATGCTCCCATTTGTCCAGAGGAAGGTAAGGTGCCATTGCATGGAGGTGGAGGCCCCCAACTGCCCGGGTGGGCTGGAGCTCTGTGGGCCTGGTGTGGGACAGGGACTCCACTCTGAGGTTCTGCCACCTCTGCAGGCTGTCACCGACGGAGAGGAGGAGATGGAGGTGGAAATGCAGACTTATACAGTGGAGGACGTGGAAATGGAGGAAGAAGAGACTGGAGAGGAGGAAATGGAAGTGGATATGCAAACTTATACAGTGGAAGATGTGGTAATGGAGGAAGAAGAGACTGGAGAGGAGGAGATGGAGGTCAATGTGGATGTGGAAGAAGAGATGGAAGTGGAAATGGAAGACTACATAGAGGACATGGACATTGATGAAAAACATGAGGAAGAAGCCATGATCTTGGGATAGAGACCAATGCCACAGCAGGACAGGCATGTGGTCCCCAGAGGCAGAGTGGGTCCCCTGCTGCCAGGCTGGGGCTGGGCTGGTCCCTGCTCAGGGACATGGCACCCTGTGCACTGGATTCTGGAGGCCATCCCCAGCTGGTCCTGTGCTCGCTTTGGGCCGCACAAGCTCCATCCCAGACCCAGCCAGGCTCAGTTCTGGTAGCAGAGTCCTGCTGGGCCAGCCTGTGCCAGCCTGGGGACACATGGAAGAGCCCTCTGTGCCTGACTGCCGTGACCGTGGCACTTGCTTTTCTTCCAGGACCGATGGACATCCCGGATAGAGATGCCACCCTTTTGTACATATGTTTTACAGTTTTTTGTCTTCTTCAGGATATAGGATTTAGGGCTTTTTTTCAACTTCTGCAAATATATTTCATATATTTTTGCTAGATATGTTCTTACGTATATAGGTTCTCTGGATTGTTGTTGTTACAAAATGTATATATGTTCTATGGATTGTTGTTGTTACAAATATTCTTACAATGTAAAAATGTTCTGCATTCCTGTTGCTGTTCTTCTGAAAATAAACAATATTCCTTTTTCACACTGCAGTTCTCTTTGCATTACGGGCACAGGCACCATTTGCAAATTTGTGGTTTCCACTTGCTCCAGGTTCCCAGGGCTGGGGGTACCTGGGGAAGGTGGCACAGCCACCCCAGGAGTGGGGGTACCTGTGCACAGAGGGGTCCCACTGACAGAGGTCACCCTCTCCTTGCAGTTTCCCTGGACACACTTGGTAGCTGTAGGGGCAAATCCCAGCGTGCCCTGTCCCATGGGATCCCATGGTGGAGCAGGGCTGAGCCTGCCTGGGCCTGCAAAACCTCAGCCATGAGTGATACTGGGGGATACTGGGACAAACTGGGGACAATGGGGACACTGGGGACATTGCGGAGAAGGCTGGGGACACTGGGACACCCTGTGGATGACATTGGGGGGGAACTGGGAATGAACTCAGGTGTACTGGGAGGGACTGGGCCGTACTGGGAAGGATTGGAGGGGCACTGGGGTTGTAATTGGGTTCCACTTGGGATGAACTGGGCTGTACTGGGTTTGTACTGGTCTGTACTGGGGATGAACTGGGTTGTACTGGGAGTGACTGGACAGGTTGAATGGGCTGTTCTCACCTCCAGCACCTCCCATTTGCTGATGCCCCGCCCATCACTGCCCGCAGCCAATTAACGCTGGAGACCGGAGACTTGGAGGCGGTGCCTAGGGTCAGCGCCATCTTTTCTTTTTGCCTACAACTCCCGTCATGCCCCGCGGCCAGATTGAGCCCCATTGGAGGCGGGACTACAACGCCCGTCATGCCCTGCGCTCCACAGAACCCCGGGATCCGCCCCCATCTGTCCCATGAGTGTCCCCCAGACCCTCCAGGATCCCTCAGTGCCCCCTCAGCGCCCATTAGGGAGCCCCCAAAAGCGTCCCCGGATCCCCTGAGTGCTCCCAACTCCACAGATGCCCGGCACAGCCACTTCTGGGAATTCATCTCCTCTCATCCCCCGCAGCCCCAGAGCCCCTCAGAACACAGTCCCGCGCCTGAAACTCCTGCTGTGGCCCGCGCCCTAAAGAGCCCGGGTAGAGCTTCCTGATCTCCCTGCAAGGGCTCCTTTGAAATACAAAGCGGTGTTTCGTGTCTGGCACAGAAAGGAAATGTGTGTATTTGTTGCGATTTGTGGGGACACCAACCATGGGACGACTGCAAATTCTAATAATAACTGAGGTAAGTAAAGCAGTAGAGTTCAGTGGCCAGGACAGTCATACAGGACTCCTTTTGGCAGGAGCTGCACCTTCTGTGCAGGCTGTGCCACAGCCAGCAGATTGCCCCCCATGTGCTCCACGCCCCAGCAAGGACCCTCCTCATTTCTCAGGTTAATGGCATCATGAGGAGACGTGGTTTTCCCAGGGCCTCTGTGGTTAGTGCTGTGAAATACCAAACACTGCTCAGAGCTCCAATTGCAATTGTCCCTCTTCCCACAAAAGCACAAGGCTCTATCCTCAGCCTTTGCAGGCACTTTCACTTCCCCACTGGTCACCACACCTAGGAAAATCTGCCAGACTGGGAGAACTCCAGGAAGCGGCAGGAAGCTGAGTCAGAGGAGCTTTAGTTTGGATATCAGGGAAAGGTTTTTCACCCAGAGGGTGCTTGGGCACTGGAACAAGTTCCCCTGGGCAGTGGTCACAGCACCAAGCCTGACACGGTTGAAGAAGCATTTGGACAACAATCTCAGGCACTTGGTGTGACCCTTGGGCTGTTCTGTGCAAGGCCAGGACCTGGACTCAATGGTCCTGATGGGCCCCTTCACACACCCCATATTCTACAGTTCTGTGATTCTGAGAACTAATGGGCTGCAGGAGGGCAGAAATAGGTGACAAGAGGAAAGAAATGAGGTTGGTTGGAGAATCAAGTCCCTGAGTCCACACAAGATGCAGGATACAGGACCCTTCCCTCCCACCATTCCCATTCTCTCTCTCATCCCATCTCCCTCCCACACTAGAAGGTGAAGAATATCACTAAAAGAAGAAAAACCTACTTGACTCCCATGTCCATGAGGGCACTCATTGCTCGTGCAGGAGTCACATTCTCCACCATGAGCCCCAGGCTCTGACTGGCTGCTTTCTGAACAAATTCTGGGGAGTTGGACACCATCTGGAGAAGGACCCGAGCAACCTCATCCACCTCAGAGTCCATGTCCTTCTTCAAGCTCACAAAGAGCTCTCCCAGAGTGACGATTGCAGAGTGGGACACCTTGGAACGGAGGTTGGTCACCTGGGGAAGTCATGAGGGAAAACATAAGAACCTGGAAAAGACAACCAGTTGCCTTCAACAGAAGTCCCAGGAAATGACAACACGTCCCACTGTGTCCAGAGGAACATACAAGTACAAGAAGAGCAGGACAGTGCAAGCACAGAAAGGCACTTATTCTGGCACCAATTTCTGGCCTCAGACCTGCTTACTGCAGGAATAAAAAAAAAATATTTCACTAAAGCATTCTACTTAACCCTTCTAAAATGTCCACAGCTTTGATTTTAGGCCCTTTTTCTAGAAAATTAAAGCAAGAGCTGCTTTCAAATCATAAAGGCTCAAGTTCCTGTTCAAAAAAGCAACACCAACAATTGAAGCACTCAGCCAGGAAACAGAAAACACAGGCTCAGGTCTACAGACTAATTTCAGTGTTGAATTACAGCTTGGGCAGAGATTGGGACTCTGACAATTAACGTCATTAGTGTCTTAGTTTGTGCATTTGCACATTGCATCATCAAGACACCACACTGACAGATGGGTGTCAGATACCTGACCTGCCAGTAAATACAGCTACATGTACCCACAGATCCTACAGACAGCTGACAGACATTAGAAATAGGAGGTCTAAAACCAGAAATGAAGGCAGTCCCTGAGCACACATGGAGATGAACAAGCACATACCTACTCTACACACCATGTATGAAGTATGGGGGACAATTCAGAACAATGTGCTCACCTCGCTGGTAACTGCCAAGCAAATCTCATGAAGTCTACAAAGCAGGACCTCTGAATGGGACCCAGCCAGGTGGTTGATGCTGAAGAGTCCCTTCTCCTTCAGCTCCCTGAAAGGCAGAAGATTGATTTTTCTCTCCACCAAGGCAGCACCCTCAGCAATTACCAGGCTGGCAGCTCAGTCGAACAATGGGAGGTGCTTTTCAAGGAGTACTTAATGAAATCATGGAACACATTGACCCAGGATGCTGTGGCTGTCAAAAGCATACACAAACCCAAGAGGCAAAGAGAAGGGTTTCAGTGGTCATTTAAGAAGACAGCCTTTCTGAAATCTCTGGCACATGAGGCCCCTCTGTCACTGCATTCTAGAAGCTGTGAGACCATGCTGCTCTTTCTTGTCACCTCCCTGTACCTGTCCCTGAGACACAGTGCCACTGGGCTGTTATTGGGGCATTTTCCTTCTTTGTCAGCCCCAGCAGGCAGTTCAGCACGGAGAGTCTGCACTGCCACTCTGGAGCTGAGTTTCCACTCTATGATCTAGGCCTCTCTGTCACCCCCTCCACTCCACCTCACACATTCCCCAACAAAGCAGCAGGATGTCTCAGGAGATTCCCCCCCTGGGCAAGAACTGTTGAAACTCTGGCTTTTCCCAAAACCCCCTGCCTAAAAGAACCCCCACAACAGCAACATGTTATTTGAAAGGTGCAAACAACTCTGTCTCTGAGCACTTGCTTTGTGCAGGCCCTCAGCCTCAGGAAGGTATGTGAGGAATCAGGGCTGAGCACAGGGCTGGTGACCCATCCCACGGGCACCCCTGAGTGTCATCCGGACCCCCCACACCTGCAGAAGCTCTCTGCACCTCACAGGGCACCAAAAGAAATGGGGAAGAGAAAGCAGAAGAGAAAGGGCAAAACAAAGGTGACTGCACAAGGAGGTGCGTCGTGGCAGATTTTTCATGCTTATCCCAGTGTGAATGGAGTCCTTACCCCTGTGTGAATGAAGAATCCAGCAGGGAGTGATCAAAAAGACATCAAAAAGAAAAGCAATATCACCTAACATTTGTAAGGTTATCACCTCTGGGCCTCCTTCTGCCTGTGTATAATTTTGGGACACATGGTGAGTATTGACAAAGCATCTCAGGCCCATATGAAGCAATGAGAAGGAAAAAGTTGAATTCCAAAAGTGCATGATTCCTAAAGGACTTTCTTTCATTTTCCTTCTCTTCTGCCATGAGCCCTTTAGGAGTAATGACAGGCTGAGGGACTTGAAAGCACCACTCAGTCCATTTCTCAGAAAAAGGAACTCCCTGGAGCTGCTTCTGGGACTCCCATGCAGGAGGTCACAGGGAGACCCTGTCACCTTCCATTGCTGTCAGCAGTGGGAGCAGGGAGGAATCTTACTCAGTCCCACTGGGCCAGGGGCCCAAGGCAGCCAAATCTCTACACTCAAAACTTCTGCCATCCTGCTTCTGCCTTCAGCCAGCAAATCATCTCCTCCCAGAGCCTTGTCTCTTCTCTCAGTGTTTCCTTTGCAGCTCCATGGAGCAGCAGGCAAAGCAAGGAAACAGCATGGACCTGCTGCAGCTGCAGCACTGCTGCAGAGCAAGGCCAAGAAAAGGCTGCTCTCAAATCTTCATCCTCTCCCTGCTCTGCAGTGGTTTCACCACTGCCCTTTGGCCCTCTGGGCTCTCGGGGCTCAGAGGCACGAGCAAGACACGCTTCTGATCCACCTTAACGCTAAGAGGGACACAGAGGGAACAGGGCCTTTCTTACCAGTCATCGCTGCCCAGCATGGAGAGTGCCTCCTGCAAGGACTGCTGTGGGTCTGAAGAGGCTCTGTCCTTCTGCCCATGCCCACGGAGTGGCTCCTCTCGGCGCTTGGCACCAGTGGCTGTCTGCGAGGTCACTGTAAGGAGAGGGTCGGCCATGGGCGCTGCAGCCCCGGGCAAGGCCCCGCCATGGAGCGGCCTGCAGCCCCATCTCCCAGCCAGGGCTCCCTGTGGCACACACTGACACCGGCTCAGAGGCTTCCCTGCTGTCCAGCTCCTGGGGCTCCTTGCTTGCTCCCAGCCTCCCCCAGCTGGGCCCAGCTCCAGCCTAAACCTGACAATTGTCCCCACAGCGCCAGCTCCCGAGTGCCACAGGTGCCGCAGCCAGCGGCAGGTTCCTGCGGCCGCAGAGCTCCCGCTCCCTGCCAGACAGCGCTGACAGCAGCACTTGCTACCCAGGAGGGAACCCCTCAGGAGCCCCTCTTGTCTCAGCGCCCTGATTTCCCCCAGCCCTGAGGACAGGGGCACTCTGCAACTCCCTGAGGAGAGACCTGCAGCTGCCTGGAGACAGCACCAAGCCAAGCCTGACCAACCCAGCCCTGCTGGGCCCGGCTCAATCCCCTCGGAGCAGCTACCAGGGAACAGCCACACCTGACCCTTCCCACCTGACAGCGCCTCTGTTCCCATTGACTGCAAATATTCTAGACAGCAGGCAGCTGAGTGCACATCCATTTTAGGCTACTATTGGGAAGGGAGTACTTGATGGATTTTGTTCTTTCCAAGCATCATGAATCTTTCCTCTTTCAGAGCTCTACACTGGTTGTATTTCAAGGATACTGAGGTGAAATTTATTTGCCATCTAATGGACATGTTTGCAAACTCAGCAACTTCTAAGCTTTCTCTTGTGGAAAAATGCAGTTTGCAGACTAGACAGTCGATAAAAAAGCCTTCCAAATGCACTCTGAGGATAAAAATATGCAAATACACATCCACGTTGTTGGCAGACGCACTCTCTTGTTAATTGGTTGATCTGGGTTTGCCTCAATTGAATTTTTTGGTAAGGAAAAAAATTTACAAGGTATGAGAAAAATCTGATGATGAATGCATTCCTTATGAAATCCATTTGTCATCAAAAGCACTGTCAATCAAAATTTTCATGTCATGCACTCAAAAGCTCATTTTCTAATATGTAGATGAAAACATTTGCGCTGTCTAAAATGATGGAGTATAAATATTGCACAGAATCTAGATGAACTGCTCTAGACTCTGGAGGGTTTTTGTGCTACCTTGCATGCTCTCACAAAGTATGGAGGAACCATAACATCAAAAATATTCAGACTGAGCTAAGCTGGGTGTCACTGAGGTACCCCAGCCGCTGACACCAGTGATGTCACTGCAGAAGTATGCAGACATACACATCTAGATTCACTATGAATGGAGACCCATGCCAGGTTAGTTCTGGTCAATTCTGAACATGGAAGTAGCATCACTAGAAAAGAGCATTCAAGTATCATTCCTAGCTCCCTTCTTCTCATCTCACCCTACCTGGGATCACAGCACAGGCAGGCTACCCACAAAGGAGAGGCAAGAGCCACTGGGGACTATCTGCTGTCTATTTGCTGCAGGCAGCAAACAGCCTGGGAGCAGCAGGCAGCCCCTCCTGGCTGTCATCTGCTGCACAGGGGTGCTGTATTTGCTGGGTGGCACAGGAGGCACTGCTTGTTCCCTCTTGGCACTGCAGGCTGTGGGATGGCGGCAGCCAGGAGCCATCGGGCACTTCTGGGAGCAGCAGCAGCACGACTGCACCAAGCCACTGACTGCCCTGCAGAGACAACCCTTGCTGGGTAGCAGAACAGCTGGCTGCAGAACTGGACAGCAGCACAGGCAGAGGGCCCAGACAGGGAGTGAACAACTGATTGTGGTGGTTCTCGTAGGTGCACGGTGAGCACAGCCTGGCAGACTGCCCTGCAGCTCATCCCTGCAGTCCCAGCTGCCTCCTGACACCACTGCTGTAGTTTGGACTATCAGGATGGGCAAAAGCCAGATCTCAGGCCTTTACCACGACTTTATTCAGTTCAACTTTCCAATGGATTTCTAAGAACCAACTGCTCCAGTACTACCAAGCTGGAGTAACTCAACAGTAGATTTGCTGCTGATTCTCAGGACAGACTATGGAGCCAAGATCCCAGCTCTGCTGGATGAGGCAGAGGGCAATTTGTGCTCCTTGTGCAAGGAAAAACCCGTGGGAAAAAGCTGCCCCAGAGCTGGCTTACCTGAGGAGCTGTGTGGGAAGCTCCCATCCCCATGGATGATGTCTGTATTGGGCAGTAAGGGCACGTTGTCCTGCTTCCTGAAGACCTTCTTCTTCAAGGCACTACCAGGGTGTTTTCTGTGCTCTCTAGAAGCTGTGCCATCGACAGGTGCTAGGCTAAAGACTGCAGGGACCAAAGAGGAGCTTGTAAGTGGAGAGTGCTGGACAGGGTGATGATGGAAAGGGCCAGAAAACTTGCCAGAGCTGGGGAACATCTCTTTGTTATCCCAAAGAACTTCAAGTATAACAATGGTATACCACTTTATACCAAGTATAACACTAACATGGGACAATGAGCACAGAATCACAGAATCCTAGAAGAGTTTGGGTTGGAAGGCACCTTTAAGCACCATCTAGTCCAACCCCTGTGAGCAGGGACATCTTCCTCCTGATCAGGTTCCTCAGAGCCCCATGTAAACTGGCCTTGAACACCTTCAAGGATGGACCAACAACAGCTTCTCTGGGCAAATCCTGCCAGCTTTTCCTCCCCTTCATTGTAAACAAAAAAATCACTTATATCTAATCTAAATTTACCCTCTTCTAGCTTAAACCCACATTGCAGTGGTGCTTCCCCTAAGGAACAAGGAAACCCAGAATTGCTTTGCTTTTGTTTTCCTGTTCCAGAGGCTGGCAGGGGCAGTTCCCAAAGGAAAGTGCAGATAACCTTGTGTGATGCCCTCGGGCTGAGTGCTGCCTCCTCAGGGCCCTGCTGCCGCCCTCGGGCAGCGCTCACAGCCCTGCAGGCAGAGCCCCTCAGCCAGGATCCAGTGGGAACGCTGCTTGCTCCTGGGGCTACAAAAGAAGCCCTGCCTGGGGCTTCAGCACAGCTCTACACTGCCAGCTCCTCAGCAGGGAGTGGCAGGAGAAGGATCTCTGGTGTTTTCATTAGAAGGAGCTGAAGTTTGTTTCTTCCAGGTTGCACCCTGGTTGAAAAGCATTCCTTTGGACTCCCCTTCCCTGGAGGCTGCTCTCCAGGAGAGAGTCTGAAGCTCCAGTGTACTTTGCAAGACAGAATTTTCTACTCTGAAACACTTTAGAGGTGAAGGGGGGAAGCTGATATTCTGTTACTGACTCACTGAGGCAATGGGCAAGACACTTCATGCCTCTGTATTTTTCTTTGGGAAACAGAATTAAATCCCAAACAACCTTCCACTGAACAGCTCTCCAGTCTGATTGCAACACTGTGCAAAGGGCAAGCAAGTGCTCAAAAAGGACCACCACAAGTGTAGCCACCACTTACTTGCTTCAGCTGCATCCCCAGGCTCCACTGTCTCAGGAATAACTTGCAAGGATGTTTTCCTTTGTCTCCTTCTCTTCATCTCTCTCTCCAAAAGCTCTGCCTCCTTCTGCCCTAAGTTCTTTTGGGCCAACATGCACAATGCAGCACGGATCTAGGTGCAATGGAAATACATCACAGACTGTAAGCACAGACACACAAACCACACACAACATCTCATCAGGAGCACAGAGTCCACAGAGTGCCATAGGCTTCAATGCAGCTCCATCCACATTCCAATGGTTTCAGAGGAATGTCTCCCATCCTCACCCTGGCAATTACACACAGGGAGGTGGAACACTTCAGTGCCACAACCTTCCACTGCTGCAACTGCAACCTATGTCAGGAAGCCCTGCTTGAAGCATGAAAGTCATAGGAGTGCTCCAAGACAGAGGAAGAGCTGGCATGGCCAGTGAGCAGGCAGTTCAGTTCCTACAGGCCATGGCAGGAGAGTAAAAACCATGTGCAATTGCCAGCAAGGAGGGGTAATGAGCTGTTGCTTAACACTCATGGCCACGAATTGCAGCAGTTTCTCACTTCCTGGCTTCTGAAGGACTCAGCTCTGAAGGACTCGGAAGGACTTGGTCTCTGACACCATGACACCAAAAGGAGGAGTCATGTGAAAACAAGTAGCAGAAACACTGATGGTAATGAGCAGAAAACTTAAGAATGAGAGGGCTGTGAAATACAGCCACAAAGGTAACCAGGAAAAATAAAACTCTCCCATTTTCTTTTGCAGCCTTCCTTACACCCAACATTTACAATCTTTGCTTCTCTGCTTCCGAGGATGCACTTTGCCCACGTTCACTGAGGTGCAGCTTGCTCTGTCATTCAGAACTTCTCTAAAACAGCCTTTGCACATAAAGAATGCTTCTGGCATGACCTTAGCACCATCTCCAAACCAGAGACCTTGGCACCACTGGAAATAGCCAAGCAATTGCTCTGTAGCTGTCCAATATATTCTCAAGGGAATCTCCATCCCCCAAGAGTGGAAGATGATGATTTTCAGTGACATTTTGGGCCAAGCACTAAACAGCCACTGGAAAGGAAGTCTGCTCATCCCTGTCCTTATCCCTCACCTTTCCAAAGCCGTCCCTCAGCTCTTTGTCACTTGCACAACCAGGACTGGTGGGATGATCCATCTCCTTGGCCTGGCTCAGTGGGAGGCCTGGCAATGGAAGCAAAGGTTTGTGTAAATCTCTGGCAGACTTCAAGCCCCCAAAAACACAATGCTGGGCAACAGGCAAGACTGGTTCCAGATTGCAGAGCTCTCAAGACACAGACATTGTGATTGAGAGCAGCAAGGTACAATGCCTAGACCCTCTCCCAAGGGATGGGCTACTGGCAGCAGACATGACATGACTCTGTTGGCCAGAAGACTGAAACCTGCTGCATGATGAAGGCCTCAGCCCCTGGATGCTGGAGAGCCTCTGTGTCTGATAGAGAAGGGCAGAGATGGAGATTGCTCTTGACAGAGATTCTTATCTGCCCTTATTCATGCTGATTGTAGTAAACATCATCTTTTGGTTCCTAGAAGTCCCAGGTTCTAATACCTGGATGCATTTAGATCAACATTTTCTTCTCTAAGTTGGAATATTTTAGAGGACATTCAAAGAAGAGCTTAGCGTTGCAGGAGTATTACCCAAACATGAACTGTGTTCTTGACACTAGAAAATTGGTTTTCGCCAAGGATTTTCCTTCTCAACTGTATGAGACTGGGCCACTTTTGGGCTAGACCAAAGGCTGATTTTCTAATTGCAAGAAGAATAATGGAGCTCATTCTGAAATACTGTCCAACAGAGCTGTTAGAACTAAGAGAACTAATTCTTTACATGGCTTCACAGAGGATAAATTCATATGGCAGCCAAGCAGTTTGAGAGAAACACCTATCTTAAAACTAGATTCCTTCACCCTGTAGAATGCTTGGGAAGTAATAAAAGAGAGACAGCTAAGGAATAATGAGCTAGGTAATTTCTAGTCCAGAATTAGTCCAGAAAAAAAGTCACCTCACTTACTGAGCAATACTTCTCCCTAGCTGCATTAGGCATTCCACCTGCACATCAGCAATGAAGGAGTCATCCCAAAGGGGCTGTACCCAGGATTTAGCAGAACTAACCCTGAGCAAAGGAACCAGAGGATCTGATCCCTTTCTCTGCATCAGCAGAAATATTTCTTCAAATCTCATCTCTCCTATCATTACACACCCAGAGATGGCAAAGGAACAACAGAAGTGTCATTGAGGCTTTCAACTTGAAAGCATTGGCTGACCCAGATGCACCAGAGACTGCATTTTGCCTGGCACAACTCCACTTGTCAGGGATCAGGCAAGGCAGGGAGGGAGGACAAGGCAGAAGGCATCTCCTCCCCCAGCCTCAGCCTGCAGCACTGACACAGGCAGAGAAAGCCGGGCAAGAGATTTGTCACCGTGAACCTGCCACAGGTGGCTTTGGCTTTGTGCTGTCACAGGATGACAAACTCAGACCCTGCACAGGATGCATCCATCGGGAAGGCTCTTTCTCCCTAACTGGGAAATTGATAAGGACATTCTGTCAGAGGTTTCCCTATTTCTGCCAATACAAAACCAGGCAATGTCCATCAATCTCCTTCAGATCTCAAAGGGTTTGGCTCAGAAACTGCCCCAAGGAAAGGTTTTCTGCTTCAAAAGCAGGAGGAAGGAATGGGAATATTTCTCATTTCATGCTAAATGCCTTCTTTTTCCCTACTAAATGTGACACTAGAAAGGCTGCAGGGAGATAAAAGGCATGTGCAAGATGGAGAGGAATGTTTCCTTGGCCTGCACTGCATTTCCAGGGCCCCAAGGTACCACTCCAGTTCCTACCACTCAACACTTCACACTGGAGGAATTTTCACTGCACCACTGCAGCACAGTCCCACTGACTGGGCTCTCAGAGAGTCCACTGAGCCCATCAAAGAACTGAAGGGAATTTAAAGAAATTTTTAAAAGAATGGGTTGTAACAAAGCTTTCCAAAAGTCACCTCTGAGTCAAGACTACAATGGTCATTTTAGGACAGACATGCCCTGTACCTACCTGCATGTTCAGAGTTCTTCTCCTTGCCTCTGTTGCTGGATGTTAGCCTGGAGAAAATGGAGGAAAAAAGAACATATGAGGACATAGAAAGAGAAGGGAGGGAATGGGTGTACCACGAAAGGAGGCAAACCTTCTTAGCATGGTCACTCTGATGAAGGAGGAAATGCAACACATAAACCCAACCCAGGATGCAGAGCTGATTCATCACCCTTAAGCTTTCACTTGCTGAAGTCACAGAGAGCTGGCCAAGCTCTGTGTCAAACAATAGCCATGTCCAGCAGAGGCCCTATCTTGAGGTGCTTTGAAGCCCTGCGTCTTCTTCCCCACCACGACCTCTGCTCTTGGGACATTGGCGTTGGCTTTGACTTTGTGCTGGATCACCACAGATGGCCAAAATGGTGAAGGCACAAAGGTTTGCCTAAATACATGGGACACCTGACTGGGCAAAATAACCACACAAGATGGGAAGAGAGAGGTGAACAGCACACTGCAGCAGCAGAAACCTTGGCTTACCTCATCTCCTGGGACTCCTGGAATTCCAGCTGTGGAGAGCTTTGCAGAGACCCTGCAGCACTGCCAAGAGGGGGACTCACTGCCCTGCGTATGGGGGGATCAAAGGTGGTCCCAGTGACCCCTTCTTCATATCCCCACCACTGGAATTGAGCAAGGAAGTCTGGAAAGAGTAGAACAGAGCTCAGATCAAGCATCAAGCCTTGCCCCGATTCATACCTCAAGACATTTAGATGGGCCATGGCAGGAATAGTCAAACTTATGGAGCAGCTTGGCCTAGGACAGGAAAGGTGACCTAGGAAAGGGAAGTGGAGAGGGACAGCCCATGTCACACATTTGCCACCTCTGCCCTTGTGCTCAGTTTTTTCCAAGACTAGCTACATTCCCAGCTGGCATTCACATGTTTGACATCAAGATGTTCTGAGGTGCCACTGCCTCCACTGGACTTTTGGATGGCATGGCAGTGGCTTTAGATCACTATTCTCACCCTGCCCCTAAGGTGCCTAACTGCCAGTGCAGATCTCCAGCCAAGTCCCCACAAAACTATTCTGCAGGATGTCAAACCTGCTTTTCTCAAGCCCCTCATTTCTTCTGCTGCTGCCTTTCCCTCCTACAGTTCCCCAGCAGCCTTTGAGCCCAGAGGCTGCTGAGCTCTCAGGATGCTGGCTGCTCTCCAGCTCCCACACATCCATCATCTCAGGCTCACTGGCATTTAGGAAGTTCAGCAGAGCTCCCTGCCCTGCTGCTCTCTGCAAGGTCTCTGCCTGCCCAAGTTCCTCCAGGGCCCTCATGCCATGGCCAGGAATGGGGCTGGAGGCAGCAGGGGCAGATGCACACCCTTCCTTCATATCTCGTCATTTCTGGCCCAGCTAAAGATCCAGATCAGGACCTGTTCAAACTTCAGTGACAAAGTCAGTTCCTATCATGGAAAAGGTCTCAGAGCTCTGCCAAGAGCACATAAACTGAACATTTACAATGCTGGACTTAGCTTGGTCTCCTTACCTTACATCCTTTTCCCTCTGAACCCAGCTCCTGGTTTTTTCTACTCTCCTCACAGTAGCCGCTGCCATTTTTCCCATTCTCCTGCTCTCCGCTGCATGTTGGGCTTGGCTTGGTAGAAGGAGAGCTCTTCGGGATGGGAGGCAACGGCTTGGAGGGAAGGAGCGTGGAGGGACTTGCCAGGGAAAACCTCTTGGCAAGAGGGTAGCCAGTCAGGCCTGCAAAGTGGAGACACAAAGTTTAACAGAGGCCACAATGCAAACCTAAAGCATCTGAAACTCCATTTTTCATGGGATACATTTCCTGCAAACTTCTAAAGAGCTGCACAGGGAAACATGCTCCTGCTGGCAGACACCTGGAGGCAGGCCAGGGCAAAACCCTGATCCATTTCCACAGAGCTACCACAGGAACAGCCTGGCCTCTGGGCTGCCCTGGGACAGCAGGGAGCCCAGAGCCCTGTGCTCTCCAGGAATGGCTCAGCTGCACATGCACCCTCCTGCTCCTCTCCCTGCCCCACAGCTCAGCAGCCCCACAGCTCCACAGGGCACTGGCAGCAGCACAGCTCATTGCAGGGGCACATGCAGGGCACAGCTGTTCCCTGGCAATGTGCACAGGCTCTGTGGGCTGCCACAAGACCCTTCCTCCCACCAGAGATTGGCCCAGCTCCCACCACACCTCTGTGTGAGGCTGAGCCGTGCTCACAAGGAAAGAAGGGATTAGGTGAACTCCCGCTTTATCATTAACACATATATTGGGTGTGGCACTCAAGGGGAATAATTTTTAATTATTAAAAAAAATTATTTGTTTTTATTTGTCATGGAACTAGCCTGCATTTAATTCCTCTGAGTAGGATTGAGTTAGCAAGGCTGAAAGGTGGAAGGCTCTAATGACCAGAGGGGACAAAAAGATTCCCTCTTGAGGCTGGCCTGTGAATCCACTGGAAAAAGCCACACAGCTGTTTGTTATTTCTGGAAACCACAAAGACCTCTCAGGAAGCAGGCAGGCCTTATTGGTGTGTCTGTAGCATTATAATACCATCCTCAGGGTCAGACCCGATCAGAAAGCAAAGGAAGAATGGGAAATTTATCTGTAGTGAGACCCAACATTGATGGCAAAGAAAGCAACAGGACTTGCATCTCATGACCAGGTCTAATCTGCAGTCAGCTGTGGCCACAGTCCCTGTCCTGGCTGACAGTATGAGTGATCTGGCTACTGTCAAAAGGGAGAAAGCAGAGTAAACTAATGATAGAATGTTGTGATGCCATGGGTGTCCTTGCGGGATCACCTGTAGCTGTCAGCCACCTACTCTGACACAGAGCCAGCACTGACCACCATGGACCAGTTTTCTCTGAAATCTGGGGGGGTTATTTTCCATTTGGCTTCAGCCTTTCAGCATCTTTCTATCTTCACCTTTTCCTTCAGGGGTCTTTCCTTTTCTGGTAAAATCCATGTTTGAACCCGTGCTTCTGCCTGGCAGAAGAGTCTGGGTTTGAATTTGGGAACGCTCTCAGAGCAGACAGTGACGGGAACTTGGTCCCAGCCTTAGAACAAGGTCGGGTGACTCCAGTCGCCAGCGCTCGGCACAGAGAGGCAGATCCCAGGCACGTTCCCTCCTCTGCTCCTTGGTGGCCCCGGGGAGGCTCCAGAGCCCTCCCTGTGTGCGGGACAGCTGCTGCAGCACCACTGTACGTGCGTACAAGCAGCACCAAGGAGCAGCTGCGCCAGTTCAGAGTCTGAAACAGAATCCTCAGTACACGCAAATGACAACTGGCATTTCAGGGGCTGGCAGGAGAAGCTAAATCCATCTGCTCACTGCCCTTCCTAGCCATGGCCATGCTGATGCAATTGGTAGAATTGCCCCTGCCCAGGAAGCTCTCAGGTGGAAGATTGGAGCAAAAGCCACCTGTTTCTGAGGCGCTAGCTGCCAGTGCCTCAGGTTTTACTTTCCAATTTCTAACGGGTTTGGATTATTGTTACCATTTCAAAACTTTCTGTGCATCCCTGTGAGTGAGTAAACAAACCCTCTCCCTCAAAGCCTTGATGTACTGCCAAAGCACAACTTGTTCATGCTCTTTTCTCCTAAAGATTTTATAATCCCATGCAGGCTCTGATACCAAACCCACACTGTAGAGAAAAGACTGACCTTGGAATCCTAGGGCACTTTCTGGCTGGGTGCTTTAATCTGCTTTTCCAGGGCCTTGGGCTGAGCGGGGTGAGGCTGAAGCCTGGGGCTCTCCAGCTGGGGCCGGGGAGCCCCTGGGGCAGCGGCGAGGGGCGGCACTGAGGGGCGGCACAGGGGGCATTTTCCCCAGGCGGGCGGGCGAGCGGCGGGGAAAGGCGCCCCGAGCACAAGGGCAGGCACAAGGGCCCCGGCTCTCTGCAGCGCGGGCAGCCCATCGCCAATCGCTGCTCCTGGAGCTGCTGCCAGGGCCGTGGCTCCTCCCCGCTGCTGACCCTGCACCTGCAGTGCTGCCTCCGGCTCTGCCGGGCTCCTCAGCACGGACGGCAAGGACGTGGACACGCAGCACCAGGGCCCAGGAGGGACACTGAGATGATGTGAGGGCTGCAGCTCCTCTCCTGCAAGGAATGGCTGACACAGCTCGGCTTCTTCAGCATGGGAAAGAGACTTGATTCAACTGTAGCCTTCCAGTACCTGAGGGCAACCTACAAGAAAGCAGGACAGGGACTTTGTATGAGGGCAGGCAGGGACAGGACAAGGGAGAATGGATCCAAATGGAGAGAGTAGGTTTAGGTAGGGATTCAGAAAAAAGACTGTCCTGGAACAGTTTTCCCAGAGAAGGTGTGGATTTTGAGAAGAGGCAATCAGAAGAGTGAGAGGGAGAGATCCACAGTTGGCCTTGGATCCAGCACCATCTCAGCTGCTCTGAGCTCCGGGGCTGTGGGACACATCATCATCTTCATACCCAAAAACTTATTCAGTAATGGGCTCCTCCTCCCTTCATCATCCCCAAAGTTTGACTGTCTCGGTTCAGACCCCACCCCACCTCCCCAGTCCCAACCCCAACCCATCCTAACTCTGCTGGACATCAAGACCCCCTTCCCAAGACCTATTTCCTCCATTTCCCACCACCCCAACCCCATCCCACCCATCCTGCCCCACCCCATGCCCATCTCACCCCTCCTGATTTGCAGCACAATTCACCAAATCCCCTTCCAACCCCATTCCATCCTGAGGAGCTGTGGAATTGAGGAATTTTGGGCTGGGATTGAGTAGTTTTCAGTGGCATTGAACCCTCTCATCTCTTTCAGTGCCAACAAAGGGAGACAACTACATCATATATCCCCAAACTCCCCAGGTTTCTCCCTGAATCCCAGATTCCCCTGAAACACTAGGAAAAAGTGAGGCTTTAGATGCCCTCAATGAATTTGTTGAGTTTTCCCCCAGTTTTGTCTGTTTTAAGGGATGACGATAACTCAAAAGAAAATTAGGGCCAAAACAAAAGGATAAGTAGCCAAGTGTCTTCCCAACTCAGATCACTGGGAACGTGGGTCTGAAGGGCTCTGACCAACATGGGTCCTCCAGTGGAGGATGGAGTTGGAGCAGTGCATGAAGCTCTTCCTGCAGCTGGGGCACTTGCAGGGCTTCCCTTACCGCTGCCTCCATTGATGATTACTGAAGTTAGAGCTGTCTGAGAAGCTCTTCCCACACTGGGGACACTCACAGGGCCTCTCCCCAGTGTGGATGCCCTGGTGGATGACAAGGGTGGAGTTGTGCTTGAAGCCATTCCTGCAGCTGGGGCAGCAGGAGGGTCTCTCCTCCCTGTGAATCTGCTGGTGCAGGAGGAGAGTGGAGCTGGTCTGAAACCTCTTCTGACACTCAGGACACTCGTAGGGCCTCTCCCCAGCATGGATCATTTGGTGGATGATGAGGGTGCAGCTGCAGCTGAAGCCCTTACCACACTCCCCACACTCTTAGGGCCATTCCAAAGTGGATCATCTGGTGGCAGATCAGGCTGTTGCTCTGCCTGAAGCTCTTCCCACTCTCCAAGTACTTGCAGGGCTTCTCCCCAGCTTGAAGCTGCTCCACAGATCACCAGCTCTGAGCTCTGCCTGAAGCTCTGTCCACCTTCCTGGCACAGGGTGGATCTTTCCTTCCCTGCTCCTCAGGGCACCCTGGGCTGGGTTTGCAGCCCCTCCTCCTGTGGGGTCTCTGGGTATTTTCCTCCCTGTTCAATTCCTGTGCTGTTGAGTTGCTCAAAACAGCCTCTTCCATGAGATTATACCATGGGGATTTGTCCTGCCTGGTCTCCATCCTCAGCTCCTAGTCTGGGGAGGAAGGACAAGGAGAGGATGGCTTTGACTCCATGCCACAGGAAAGGAGATCCTCCCAGTGTGTCCCCGGCAGGACGGCATTGGCAGCAGGATTGTCCTGCAGCCAGGGGCCATGCTGGGCTGGGAGATGGAGCAGGAGAGAGGGGCAAAGGGGCAGTGACTTCCTCCTCACCTGCCTCGGTGTCCCAGGACATCTTCCTCTTCCTTGCAGCCTCCTTCTCCATCCAGCCAAGGTTTGGGAAAGAGAAATCCTGCTCTGGGGAAAAATACACTGTATGAGCACATTGGCTTAGCGGGTTCCTACTGCCCAAGTCCATCTCTAGGAGTCACCAGGAATCTGCCACCCATATATACCTCCAAAACACCAAGATTCAGCCCCCAAAATACACAAATGACCAAGATGCAGCAAAACCACCCAAGCCTGAGTTTCCCCTCTCTGGTCTCTCCACTTTGGGCTCCTGGAGATGCCCCTGTCTGGGTTCCTCCGAGCCAAGTTTGTATTGGTGTTCACCTCTCTGGACTGCTGGGGCTACTGGCAATCCCGCAGGTTCCCCTTCTCTGGGCTCACCACTTTGGCATTCCAGGCGTTCCAGGGGTCAGCACTGTCTGCAGTCCCCGTTTCAGGGTCCTGGGGTATCCATGGGTCCCCCTTGCCCATGCTCCCAACATGTCCAGGCTTCTGGAGCTCTCGTATTTCCCGTTTCTGCTCCCCCATTGCCGGTTTCCCTGCCAGCCCTGCTGGTGCCGGGCGATCCCCACGTGGCTCTGGGCTGACAGTGCAGCCCCTGGGCCGGGCAGAGGCAGCCCCAGCACGGGGGGACCCTGCATCCTCCGCTGTCTCGGCAGCCGCGCCCAGCCCCGGGCACAGAGCTCCGGCAGCCCCCGCCGCCCCCTGCCCAGGGAGCCCCGGGGACCCCCGCAGCCGGGGCCGGCTCCGAGCGAGGCGGCCCCCGAGCCCGGCTGCGTGGCCAGGGGGGCACGGCGAGCCCGGGGCCTCTGTGCCAGCGCTTCCCCCGCTCTCGCTCAGCCTTTGCCCGGCCCGGCCCCCCGAGCCCCGGCAGGCCCCGCACGGCCACGGCCGGGCCGGGCCGCTCCCCTCGGAGCCCGCTGCGAACACGGCTGGGCCGGCCCGGCCACACGGACCCGCCTGCGCCGGGGGCCCACGGGCCGCCGAGCGCTGCCCGGGCCGCCCGGGCCTCGGCCCCGAGCACAGAGCTCTGCCCGGGGCTCCCGGCCCGAGGGGCGGCTCCGGGCCCGCCCGGCCGCTCCCGGCTCCCACAGCCCGCCCGGGGCCGCCAGCAAAACATCCCAAAACAAATCCACAAACCAACCACTGCCACCCTGTCCTGCTGCGCCTTCCCAGGCACCCCAAGCCCGCGGCAATGCCCCCGGTGCCCCGGGACAAAAAGCTGCTCCGGCCGAGCCCCTTGGAGCCCCCACCTGCGGCCCGTCCCTGGCACTCCGATCCCGGCAGCTGCCCCGCGCTCGCAGCTGCGGCTCTGGAGCAGGGAGGCTCTGCGGGACCCCCGGGCTGGGCCCCCTCCCAGCCCGTGCCCGCCCCGCACCTTCAGCCCGGCCTCTCTCGCTGCTCCCGGCTCCTGCACAGTCCCGCTCTCCATTCCTGGGCCCCCGGGCTCTCCTCTGGGGCTCCTGGAACAGCCAGCAATGGAAAACAATCGATTTTGGTGCTCCCTAGCGAGGCCACAACTGAAACTTTGTTCCCTTTCCCTCGCTGCAGAGACCCCCAGGGCGTTTTCTGCACACAGTCCCAGCCCCCAGCGCTTGCTGAAGGCGCTCCCTGCAAATGTCCCGATGCTGCCAGGGCCCCGTCCTTGCTGTCACCTGCTGGGGCTGGCCATGGACAGAGCTCCTGGACTTGCATTTCCAGCTGCTGTGCAGCCAAAGCTGAGGGATCCGCAGCTGCCTGAATGCAGAAAGGGATATGAGCCTCTCTCGAGGGGGAAATCTCCCCCTCGTGGGCCAGCCCGTGGTGCCGCTGCCATTCTCTGCTGCTGCTGCTGTGGCACTCGGGGCTCTGGCTGAGCAGCAAAGGTGACCCTGAGCCAGGAGCTTTCCTTGCCTGCAGCAAAGCCTCGGCAGCAAAGCCCTTCCCCAGGCCAGCAGGGATTGTGCCAGAGGAGCTGACCCGAAATTCCTTCTCCCAGGAAGCTTTAGGACACAAAACATGGAGAAGCCAGAGCCCCCTCTCAGCTTTGTGCCATCCTCCAGCAGAATCCTGTGTGTGAAGCAGCCTGGGAACAGGGTTTAGGGTCAGGGGAGAGGAACTCAGAGCCCTTTTCTGCCCTGTGGGTTGAGGCTCTGCATTTCCAATGGCCCTGCAGCTGCCAAAGGGGCCTTTTTGGCTCAGCTGAGAACAGTTCTGCTGAAAGCCTGTCCTAAACCTGCTTTCCTGCATATGTACCCAATGAATTCTAATTTTTTTGCAGCCCCAGGTCTTGTGTGAGTGCAGGTGTGACAACTGAAGGATGTATCATCTCTGCTGTGTGGGAGTTCTCTTTTTCTTGTTTTTTTGTTGGTTTTTTTTTTTTTTTTATTGTTTGGTGTTTTGGTTTTTTTTTCACTTTTTGGTTTTGGTTCATTTGTTTTTGTTGTTGTTTTTGTTTGTTTTTGTTGGGTGGTAGTTTTTGGGTTTTTTGTTTGTTTTTAATTTGGTTTTCTTTGGGTTTTGATGGTTATTTGGGGGTCTTCTGCTGGTTTGTTTTTTTTTTTTTTCCTTAAATGAATTCCCCCTTTCAGCTCTGGGCAAAGCTCTGTAACTGTGTCTGACACTTGTGGCTCTGTGCAGGCGGCCAGAGCACCTTCCCTGGGCTGTGTGCAGAGGTGTCGAGGATTTCTTGAAGATTGAGGAGTTTTTGCAGGACAAAGGCCATATTCAGCCAATGCACAATCCAGCCTGCTTGGGATAATGGACAATGGACACGTTCACAAACAATAATGGGCATATTCAGAAAATGGGGTTGGTATATCTTTGAAAAAGATACAAGAAGAAGAGTCATCCGGACTCAGCAATTTTGTCAGTGAGCTTGGGAAAGTAAGAAAGAAGAAAGTTCTTGGGTGGGACAGAAAACCACAACCAGACACATGGAAAATTAGATGATCCAGTCAGCATCCTATCTTAGACACATCAACAGTTAGGATAACCAATCATGTATTAGTTAGAGATGCGGGGACAGTAGAGAATTTTATAAATATAATCTTTTTAGGGATAATAAATTGGGCTTGACTGGATCATATTGGTTATGGTGTGATGTCCCTGAACCCCTGCATCCTGCTATTTTCGCCCACAGTAAATGATGGAGAGCAGCTTGGGGAGCTCATCCATCAGCTCCCTCATCCGCCTGCAATGGATCCCATCTGCTCCCAGAGACACCTGTGAGCATCTGAGTGGCTCAGCAGGTTCCCAGCTGCTTCCTCCTGGATTACAGGGAGGCTCTTCTGCTCCCTGCCCCCATCTACAGCTTGGGAGAACACTTGTCCTGAGGACAACTTGACGTTTTGTTGAAAACTGAGGCAAGGAAGGGGTTCAGTACCTCAGCCTATTCCTCAGCTTTAGTTACTGTATTCCTCCTCATATCCAATAAAGAATGGAGGTTGTACTTGTCCCTCCTTTTGTCATTAATGTATTTATGAAAACATTATTATCCTTCACAGAAGTGGTCAAGTTAAGCTCTAATGGACCTTTCATCTCTATAATTTTCTTTTTGAATGACCTAACAACATCCTTAAACATTTCATGAGTTCCCTGCCCCTCTGACCAAAGATGATGCATCCACTTTTTTTCTATGAGTTCCTGGAAAAAGCTCCATGCCCATCCAGGCCAGTCATTTTCCTTGCTAGCTCACTTTTTGGACCAGCAGCACAGGCTGTTGATACTCCTCCAAAATTTCTTTCTTGAGATGTGTCCATCCTTCTTGGATCCCTTTGCTTTTAAGTGCTGATTGCCTTTAAAAAATCAGTACCTGATTTTGTATTCTCCAAATCTCCATCATCAATAGGCCGAAGTCTGCTCTCTGTAACTCCAGTGTAAAAGATTTGTTGATGCCCCACCTTTCAGAGAATATTTAGAAACCTTAATAATTTCATGGTAACTGTGCCCCAAACAGCCTCTGACCAGCACATCTCCCTCCAGCCCTTCTCTGTTTGTGAGCAGCAAGAGACAGAGCTTTCCTCAGCAGTGGGAATTGCAGGAAACCTCCTCCAAGTGCAGCTTGGAAGGTTCAGCCTGGAGCTGAGGAGAAAGCAAAGTCCCTGGCAGGGCAGAATGTTGGTGCTGGAGGTGTCCCAGCGTGAGGCTGGGCCATGGCCGGGCTCTGTGTGCCAGGAGCCGGCAGCGCTGGGTGCAGGGAGCCCAGGGAGGGCCCAGAAACGCTGGGTGAGAAATGCTGGGGCACAGCGAGATGGGCGAGTGCAGCCGGCCAGGGCAGAGGAGCAGCACGCCCAGGGGGCACAGCCTGCAGGACAGATGGCCGAGGGCTGGGCAGGGCTGGCAGGGCCACAGGCACCCAGGCCTTTGTGCCCTGGGCTCGGGCAGTGCCTCTGGAGCCCCACAGGAGGAACTTTCCTGGCAGGGGCTGCACTTTGGTTCTGCCTCGGCCTCCCTGGGGAGGCTGGCAGGGGCTGCAGGCTGATGGCGTTTGTCCTTGCTGCCCCTCACATCCCCTGGCCCACAAAGAGCCCCGAGCCAGCCGGGAGGGACAGGCCCTGCTGGCCCAGGCTGGGCTCAGGGCTTGGCCTTTCTGCTCCCTGCAGCCAAGCCAGGCCTTGCTCAGCATTGCAGTGCCCTGCCCAGAGCCTTGGGCTCCCTGCACTCCTGGCCTCAAGGATCTGCTCTCAGCACTGCCTGGGCAGCCTTGGGCACTCCCTGCCCTCCCTGGGGCCCAGCCGTGCTCCAAGGCACTTGGAGTTTGGCTGCTGACTCCTTGAGCAGCTTCTTCATCCTTCTCTCGCTGCCTGAGGCTCCTGGAGCCAGCCCCAAAGCCACCGTGGGGCTGATTAAAATACAGAAAGCCCTCAGGAGCTCTTTGTCTCCCTTCCATTGTCTGTGAGTCTCCAGGGCTTGTGCAGCAATTGGAGTCAGCTTGGAGTTCTCTTCAGGAGGGAGATTCCAAAGTGCACATCATGATATCTGGTTTTAGTCAAGGAAATTTTTTTTTATTTTTCATTTCAGAGAAGAGGTGACAGAAGCATTCCCCAGGTGATCTTGATGCTGAATGTCTCCTGAGGAGGTCTGGGCAGGGAGAAGAATGAGCCCCTTGCAGGCTGAGCCTGTTTGGACAAGCTGCTCCTCACCCCCAGCCCCACCGTGTCTGACATCGCCCACCTGGGACTGACATGCCAAAAAATAAACCAAAATCATCTTTTTTCTTATTAATAAACTTGTTTAAATAATAAAAATTAAATTCCATTTTTCTAATTTATGATAATGTTTCTCTCTATTTTATTACATTATTTATATTTATATTTTAAAATTGACAAATTTTTAGCAACTAAAAAAATCATTGGTCATTGATTCTAAGTTACATAATTCCCTTAATGAATTTATTGACCACTATTGCCTATTTATTTTTCCCTCTTTATGCTAATTAGTCCTACTTTATGTCCTTTTGTAATCTTTTTCATAGTATTTTCAAACAGTGCAAAAGGGGCCACTCTGGGGTCCCTGGAGACATTTCTGGGGCACATTTGGGGCAGTTTTGGGTCTGGGGAGGGAATTCAGAGAGAACTTGAGGCTCTGGAGGACACTTGGGGCAGCTGGGTGGGCACTTGGAGGGGCACTCAGGGATTCTGAGGGACAGTTCGGGGTCCGGGGCAGCACTTGGGGGTGCAGGGGGGCCCTTGGAGCTCAGGGAGGGGAATTTGGGGCCCTTCGGGGTCCGGGCGGGCCCTTGGGGTGCTCTAAAGGGGCTCTCTGGGGCGCGGGGGGTGATGGGAGTTGTAGGCGCGGGTATCATACGGTTGAACGGGGCCGCGGAGCATCACGGGAGTTCCAGGCGCAGCTGCACTTGGTCTCGGCGGGGCGCGGGGCATGACAGCAGCTGTAGTCTAGGCTGAATAGCGTGGGACGCTAGCCGCGGAGCATGACGGGAAGTGTAGTCCCGGAAGTTGTGGGAACGCGGTGTTTGGGGGTCCGGGAAGGCTCTTGCGGGACACTTTTGCGTCTTAGCCGCGACTTGAGGTCCTCGGGGGAACGTAAACGGTTCGGGAGCCCTTTCGGGGAGATCGCGGAGCTCTAACCGGGGTCTTAAGGGCTCGGGGCACGGCAGGAGTTTTAGGCGTGTGTCTGTGTTCTGAGGGGCTCTGGGGCCGCGGGAGATGAGAGGAGATGAATTCCCAGAGGTGTCTGTGCCGAGCATCTGTGGGGTTGGGAGCACTCAGGGGGTCCGGGGGCGATTTTGGGGGATCCCGAAAGGGCGCCGAAGGGGTCTGGGGGACACTGATGGGACAGATGGGGGGCGGATCCCGGGGGGGGGGGGGGGTCTTTGGCGCGCGGGCATGACGGGCCTTGTAGTCCCGGCTCCAATATGGCTCAATCGGGCCGTGTGGCATGACGGGAGTTGTAGGCAAAACGGAAAGATGACGTCGACTTTTGGCATCGCCTCCGATGCCCCGGGTCCCGGTTCTTATTGGCTGTGGTCGGTGATGGACGGGAACCTCGGCAAATAGGAGGCGTCGCAGGCAGGAACAGCCCATTCAACCTCTCCAGTCCCTCCCAGTACAGCCCAGTTAATTCCCAGTACAGCCCAGTTCATCCCAAGTAGATCCCAGTACAACCCCAGTGCCCCTCCAGTCCCTCCCAGGACAGCCCAATCCCTCCAATACACCTGAGCTCATTCCCAGTCCCTTCCAGTTCCCCCCAGTCTTCCCCACCTGCTCTCAGTGACTTTGGGGTTTCAAACCTGGACACTGGTGCTGATGGCTGTCCCAGGGAAGGAGCTGGACAAGGTGTCCATTGCCCAGGAACTGTAATTGGGATTGTCACTTGTTCCTCTGAGCTCTTCTCTGTTATGGAGATGTGCCCTTAATGAGCTGGTGGCTCTCCAGTAAATGGCCCTGGAAGCAGCCAGGGCACAGAATGAACTGAGTTTCTCCTCCTGCCATTGTTGTTGCCGTGTCTGGGTGTGCAGATGAGTCTCTTATCTCTTAACCTGCAGGACACAAGCCTGCAGGAGCATCGGTCTCCTGAGGCAGCCCTGTTTGGGGGCTGCGCTCACAGGCACTGGTACTGTGTAACAGGTGACACCAGATTCTTGAGATGGCTTTCCAGAAATGCACCATGGTTAGGGGAAAAGCTTTGTTCTTGCCCTGGCAATGGATTTGCTCAGGGCCAGGATCGCAGATTTGTTCCGAAGGCTGTAGATGAATGGATTTAAGAGTGGGTACAGGACTGTGTTCAGCAGAGCCACAGTTCTGTTGGTGCTCAAGGAAACAGCTCCTGCAGGACGCGTGTAGAGAGCAAGGCAGCTCCCATAGGCAATGGATAAGGTGATGAGATGGGAAGAACACGTAGTCAAAGCTTTCTTCCTCCCAGAGGCTGCTGGAAGTTGCAGAACACAGAAGAGGATGCAGATGTAAAATGCCAGAGTCAAACATAAGGAACCCAGCACGACACAGGATATGAAGACAGAGTCTATTTTCCAGAGCAGGCTGGTGTCAGAGCAGGACAGTTTGAACAAGGGGGAGTTGTCACAAAAGAAATGGGGGATCTTGGAGCCACAGAAAGACAGCTTGGAAAGGAAGAGCAGGCGGTAGCTCAGCAGGGCAAAGCTGAGGACCCAAGCAGCAACAGTCAGGTGGACACAGAGCTGAGGCTTCATGATGGCAGCGTAGAGCAAAGGTTTGCAGATGGCAACATAGCGGTCAAAGGACATGACAACGAGCAGGATGAACTCTGTGCAGCCCAGGGCAAAATAGAAATAGTTTTGGGCAAAGCAGCTGCTTAGTGAGAGAGTGTTCTGACCAGAACTCAGCATCACAAACAGTTTGATGCTTGTGGAGGATGTAAACCAGATTTCCAGGAAGGCCAGGTTGCTGATGAAAAAGTACATGGGGGTTTGCAGGTGGTGATCCACACAGACGAGGAAAATGATGGTTGCATTCCCCATCACTGTTGTCAGGTACATGAGCAGAAGGACTCGAGAGAAAAATACCTGCAGTCTTGGATCAAGCTCTGGGAAACCCTCTAGGATGAACTCAGTAACTGCTGTTTCATTTTCTGGTCCCATGCTGAATTCCAGCTCACCCTGCTGAGACAGGAACTTGGCAAAAACAAGTGGGATAATTTCACAGTCTGGACAAACATTTCTATCCTTCCTTCTCTGCTTCTTTTTTTTTTCCTGCAGTCTTGCTATAGAACACAGAGATGGTGCTTCAAACAATTCTCACACCCTGATTGCTCTGTTTCCCATTTCAGGTAGAGACCCTAGGGATTTTATGGTGTTCTTTCTACATTTTCCAAACACTCCCAAAGAATTCTTTCACCAGAGCAGAGGATTCTAAAGAGCTAGTGGCAATTTCCCCCCATTCCTGGGAAATTCCCAGCTCACTCAGACCTACTGCAAAATCTGTCACACCCATGTGCCAAACACCTCTCATCTACAGCACAAACACTAAACTGTGAAGTTACATCCAATCTGTGCATTGAACTTCCTTGTTTCTACTTTTCAGTACTTGCCTTTGGATCAGGAGTCCCTGAGGATCTGTTGATTCCAAAATAAGCAATCCCAAGTATCTCTTTTGCAACCCTCTGCTTTCTTCCACAGTTTTTCCCTCTCTGGCTCTTCAGGAAAGGAATGGTGAGAGCAGAATAGGGACAGGGTAAAACTTGTTTTTTAGTACTCTAAATGAAGACTGGAATTTATTATGGATCTACACAGAGTGTCACAATCTGAGCTGTCACCTGTCTGCACCAAAATGCACCTGTTCCCATGCAGTCCTTCATTGCTGTTGATATCAAATAACCCAAGTGCAGATCTAGAGAAAAGTGCCAAGAAGAGATTTGTAACTTCTGTTTTGTGTGCCAGTTGGGAGCACCCAGCCTCCAAATGTTCTCTTGTCTCCACTGGCTACAGAGGGAGCCTTGAGAAAACAAATTCTCCTGGGTGTCTGCAGGGGAGTAGGTGAAACTTACTTTTCAAGTCTCAAAATCCCTTACTCTCAAATCCCTGATTAATGAAGTAATTAAGTTATTCTGTTTTGAAACCAAAACACACAGCTAAGAAAAGATACATGAGAAAAAGATAGGCAATAAAGACTGGTATATTCCCTTTCAGGTTTTTTTGGTTTGCCTTTAGACATGGAGAAGAGCAGAGAAGATGACTTTGAAAATAGAATTATTTAAAATGCTTGAGGAGAGGGAGGGTCTGAAGCAGTGAAACAAAGCTCTGTTGATGTGCAACGAGAGCACTGAAGTCACCGGTCCCCTGGGTGGCCCAAGGACTCTCCCATCTCATTGTCCACACAAAGCAGAGGACAGACTGGTCTGAGACAGGCCATCAACTTGAAACCAAGTGACTGAGTTCAGTCAAGAGCCCTCAAAATGAACCAACTCCAAAATGAGCAAAAATGAATCACCTTCGAAATTAAGTGTGGGACTGAAAAAGGTCTCCAAATTTCCACTGCAAGAAAACTGAAAAACAACTTCTAGCTTAAACTGTAATGTACTAACTTTTAGGGATTGGAGAACAGTAACATGAATATGGTAATGATAGCAGTTATGATAGGCTATAGATAAAAGTTAAGGTATAGATAGGTTCTACTGTATTAAGATGCTCAGCAAGAAAAGTATATAACGCAATGTAACATAAACTAAGGGTGTCCAGGCCTGCCTGCAGCTGGAGCTGACAGCTGTAGGCACGGGCTCTGTCGCCCACAAGCCTGGACTGCTGTAAGGTCTTGGGTGTAATAAACTGCATTTTGAAGAGCTGCCTGGAGTCCCACACCTCTCATTCAGGCTCTTACAATGAGTTCTGTTCCAGCTGTAGTGGATCGGAGTCGTGGCACTGGAGGTTTTGGATCTACAGGACCACCTCAGGTTCTCTGGACTCAGAAGGTGACAGATGAGCGTCTGGAAATACAATGTTTGGTCACTGCTAAGGGATGTCATCCAGAAACTACAGCAATATCAGGTTCACTTGACACAGGAGCAGATGTAACTATAATTTCACAGTTTGTTTGGCCTCCAACATGGCCCCTCACTCAATCAACCTTTGGAGTTGTTGGGTTAGGTGGGTGCTGGTGCTTTATCTGCGATCACAATCACTGTAACACATCCGGAAGGCCAACAAGCTAACATCAGACCTTATGTTACCAGTGCTCCATCTAATTTATGGGGATGTGATTGCTTAACCCAGCGGGGTGTTAAAATTACCATGGATTTTTAGTGGGGGCCACTGGGATGCAGGACCTTAAACATCCAGTTGTATCCTTGACGTGGCTGACAGAGAAGCCTGCCTGGATGGATCAGTGGCCCCTGCCTACTGAAAAGCTTCTTGCCCTGCCAGGCTTAGTGGTAGAACAATTGCAAGCTGGACATATTGAAAAATCATTTAGCCCATGGAATACTCCTGTGTTTGTAATAAAAAAGAAATGGGGTAAATGGAGACTTTTGCACAATTTGTGGCAGATAAATGCTGTGATGGCCACAGCATTGGGTGCTTTACAATCAGATCTTCCAACACCTACAAGGATTTCACAGGGATGAGAAATAATTATCATTGGTTTGAAATATTGCTTTTTTACAATTCCATTGGCTGATCAGGATAAAGAAAACTTTGCCTTTGCTGTGCCTTCTTTAAATCACGAGGAACCAGGCCAAAGTTTTTGGTTTTGCCTCAAGGAATGAGAAATTCTCCAAGTATTTGTCAATGTTTTGTGGCACAGGCTTTATCGAAGGTCTGAGAGCAATTTAGCAATTGTTAATGCTATCATTATATGGATAATATCTTGTTGGCATCTGAAAAAAAACAACAATTATCAGCTCTTGAACAATGCACTATGACAAAATTAGGAGCCTTTGGTTTGGTTATTGCCCCAGAGAATGTTCAGAGACAGATGCCTTGGAAATATTTGAGGTTGATAATCACCAATATGCAAATTGTGCTTCAACCTGTAAAATTGGACATTGAAATTAAAAATGTTGCTGATGTATAGAAATTGGTTGGTGCAATAGGTTGGCTTAGGCCATATTTGGGGATAACCAATCATCAACTGCAACCTTTGTATGACCTCTTGTCAGGGATTACTTCCTCTACTGATGAGAGACATTTGACCGCTGCAGAAAAAAAGACTGTAGAAGAAGTTGAATTGCCCTTGACATCCGAATTTTTTAGCAGGATAGATGTTTCTCTGTGTGTGCAATTGTTTATTTTGAGAGATTATGAAATACCATGTGGATTGTTGTGTCAATGGAATGATAAATGGAAAGATAAATTGCAAATTTTGGAGTGGATATTTTCATCTTTCAGGTCCCGAAAAACAGTTTCAGGTCTGTATGAGCTTTTTGCAGATATTGTTATCAAAGGTCGCAGATCTTAGGCCATGATCCTGTAACTATTGTCATACCAGTACAACAATGGTATTTGAGTTGCAATCTACTTTACCTTCCTTACAGGTCAAATAGCATAGCAAGAGGATTCCTTTCATGGGAAACAACTTTGCTCTTCTGTGCCAGTGGAAGGTGCAACAGTTTTACAGATGGATCAGGAAGAACTGGAAAAGCTGCTGTAGCCTGGAAGAAAGATGACTGCTGGGAACATGAAGTAATGGTTCAACAAGGGTCTCCTCAGTTAATTGAACTTTGTGCCATACTCTTGGCCTTTACCTTGTTTCCTAGTTCCGTAAATATAGTTACTGATTCTGTTTATGTTGCTAATTTAGTGAAACACTTGAATCAAGCTGTGTTGTATAAGTAAAGGAGAAACCATTATTTGTTATGTTGTTGAAATTGTGGACCGTTATTCGTAATTGAAAGCATTCTTATTTTATTATGCATATTCATTGCCATACATCGCTACCTGGATTCTTTGTTGAAGGTAATGCCTATGTGGATTCCCTTGTGGCTGCCTCAGCAGTAAAATGCCTAATGTGTTACAGCAAGCTGTTCTATCTCATCAATTTTTTCATCAGGGTGCTCAGGCACTACAGCAACAATTTAAATTATCACATAGTGAAGCAAAGTCAATTATTTCTTCTTGCCCTGATTGTCATATGTCTCATGTTTCACAATATTATGGCACTAATCCTAGAGGCTTACTCCCTTTGCAAGACTGGGGAGCAGATATTTCAAAAATGCCTGAATTTGGCCATCTAAAGTATGTTCACATCACAATTGACACCTTTTCTCATGCCATGGTTGCCTCAGTGTTGGCAGGTGAAATAGCTTGGGATTTATTCGTTATTTCTGCCATGCCTTTTCGATCACATGTAAAGATGGATAACAGCCTGGCGTATGTTTCAAAGAAATTGCAAGTGTTTTTTCGTGCCTGGGGTGTTGGTCATTCTACTGGTATCCCTCATGCTTCAACAGGCCAAGCAATTATTGAATGTGCTCATGGTGTGTTGAAGCGCCAGGTACAAAAAGGGGGAATGCAGAGGGAGTCACCTCAAGTGAGATTACACAAAGCCATTCATGTGTTAAACTTTCTGGGTCCTTTGCCTGATATACAAGTATCTCCTATATTCTATCATTTTTTGTCTTTGAATTCAAAACAGCCAAACTAAGAAAGGTATTAAGGTATGGGTAAAAGATTTAATCATGGGAAAGTAGACTGGCCCAGTGGTGTCAGTAACATGGGGAAGAGGATATGCATGTGATTTAACAGAAAATGGCCCTCGATGGGTCTCTGCCTGTTGTGTTAAACCTTGTTTGGAGCACACAGAAAAGGACAGGATGGGTGGTTCTACAATGGAAGCAAAATGAGTAGGTAATTGCATTGGTTATTAGGTGGATTGAAGCATAGACCCTCAAGGAATGTGTAGTAAAATGGTAATTTGAGACAGAGTAAAGGGAGTTATAGGCTTACGCTGAAAATGCAAAATTTAGGTTATTGGATGTTACTTTTCCTTCTTTTCTTTGAATTCTCTTATAGAGAGGTTGGTAGTACTGAGAAATGTGTCTTGTACCATTTCCTTTTGCAGGGCACCCACAGTTCCAAAAATAGGGGAATTTGATGTACCTAAGGGAGAAGTGTTGCCTTTGCACAGGGGTTGGATTAGTAGCTGAAGTCCACACTTCGAGCACCGAGGTTGGTTGCCCGTTATGAGAACAGCAACCAGTTGCAAGGTTAAGTGGATGCTACTTGTTTCTAAGTGGTGACTAGGCAGATGACTTGGTCTCTGATTCTGTGTGGGAGAAAGTTATTTGATTAGAGGTGAAGGTGTCATTCTGCTCCAAATGTGTCATCTGGAAATTGCAAGGTCTGTAGTGGTATTTGGAGATCTGTTTTTATGTGCCTTGTTTGTATATGAACCTCAAGATTGTGAGGGTGTGTGTTGTGGAGTTGGTAGAAGTTGGTTATCTGTAAGTGAATGAAGAATGGATCCTCCATCTGCTTGGATTTTTGCAAGGGCCCTACAGCAGTCCTTAGCAGTTGTATCTGCGGGTCAAATACAAAAAGAAAGAATTGTAGGAAAGGCATTTTGTGCTGTACTTGTGAGCCAGCAAAGGCCTCCTGAAGATAAGGAAAGCCCCATATCTCTCCTGAGGAAGACACCAAGGTTGTCACCATGGAGATGTGATGAAGGAGAGAAAGGTAAAAGATATTGACTCTGGCTGGCTCACAGAATGACGTGGCTCCCTGATCACCTACTAAGAACTTTGTTTCTCTCTTATGACCAATAGGCAGTGAATGTGTCTGTTAAGTAAATGTAAATATCTTGAAAAACTATAAAAGCAGCATTTTGCTATAATAAATCTCTCTTTTACACTCTTCTGATGGAGTTGGGTTGTTTTGTGCTGTGTCACGCTCGATAGCGACACCCCCACAGTCCCCCACACCAATCCCTTCCTGCGGTCCCGCATCTTCCTCTCTAAGTGTCCCCTTCCTGAACCCCCCATCCTTCCTCAGGGTTCTTTTCCAAGCCCCTCATCTCTGTGCCCCTCGCCCTCACTGGGGTTCCCCTGCCCCTCCCTGACACCCCACAGGTCCCTCACTGTCCCCTGGTGTCCCCCCATCCTGCAGAAGTCCTGCCCTTGGGGGTGACCCTTTGGGCGCAGCCCCCCAGGGGACATGTGGCACTTGGGGACTGCCTGGTCCTGACCTGTGTGGTAGCCACAGGGACAGGTCCCCTGTCCTTCTCCTGGCACTGGGAGGGCTCAGGAGCACCACTGGGCACTGGCCCCTGCATGGAGCTGTGCCACATGGGGGACAATGACAGTGGCTACTACTGGTGTCAGGACTGCATGGCTAAGAGTGTCCCCCTGAATGTCACCATCCTGGGAGATCAGGACCCTTGGGCTGTGGGTGAACCCACCCACAGCACCCCCATCCCTCCTGGCCATATGCCAGCCCTGTCTCTGTCCCCGCAGTGCTGTGGCCAATGCCACCATCACCCGCAGTCACCCAGCACACCAGGTCAGTGCAGGTGACCCCGTGGCCCTGCGCTGCTTGGTGCAGGTGGGCTCAACCCCTGTCACCTTCACCTGGCTGCACAATGGGCAGGAAGTGGCCCAGGGTCCCCTCCTGAAGCACAGGGACATCTATGTGGGACATTCAGGCACGTACCAGTGTGTGGACACGAACCAGCTGGACCGGCACTGTGTGTTCCAGGCACTCAGCCCAGAGCTGGCCCTGTTGGCAACCCCTGGCTCACCCAGGGTCACAGGTGGGGTCACGCAGGGTCTCCAGGGTGTTCAGGACCCTTGGGGTTCAGGGTGACCCCGGTGTGTCCCCCTCTGTCCTCAGAATTTGCTGTGACTGTCGGCAGGACCCTCCTGTTCCTTGTCCTGCTCCTGGCTCTCATTGGGGGCTGTAACTGCTGGCACCGCCAGGGTTGGTGACAATGGGGGGGATGGGAGCCCTGGAGTCAGTGGCAGCCCCCAGAGTGAGGACAGAGATTGGCAGCACCCAGGGCCCCTGAGCTGGGGGGAAACTGAGCCCACAGTGACCTCAGCTGGGGGTCCTGGGAGAATATGGAGGGTCTTGGTTGGGCTCCAGGGCCATCCCGGGCGGGATTTGAGGAACATTGGGGTGGCACTGGGAGCTCCCGGAGGGTTTGGGGAGCTCCTGGAGGGCTGTACAGTGATGTTGGGGGTCTTCTTGGGGTCCTAGGGGAGTTTGGTGGTGCCCCTCCCTGCCAGGCCTAGGGTTCTGGGGGCTCAGAGGGTTCTTTGGGAATGGGGTACTGGGCCATGGAGTGTAGTGGATACTGAGATGGCTGAGGCCCCATGGAGGATATAAGCCTAGAGATACGGAATTGCTGAGTCAGAATAGCTAAGCCTGGAGTCCTCACTTAGGTCCTCTGGCCTAGCTTATCGCTCTGTGACCCTATAGGCTAGTTTTCCCTAACCCTTACAATTGGTCAGTTTTCAATCCCTCCTAACCCTATATAAGTAGCCATCCTGGCCCATTCTGGTAGAAGAGCTGCCGTTGGAACCCTTCGCGAACCCCCTGCAAATAAACCATCATGGAATCTCTGAGGCTGCCTTCTCCTCTCTCTCCATCTGCTCTGTGGATGCCACTGTGGTCAGCATCTTAGCGAGCAAAGAGCTGAAATTATAAAAGAGCTGAAAATCATTAAGAGCTGATAATCACTAAGCTTGCTAAAGGTGCCAGGCTAAGACAGCTCTTAGGGCTCGGACACTCGGCCTGCGGAAGGCTGAGCTGCCTGGCCCGAGACTGCTCGCCAGAGGAACCCTGGTCCTGTCTCGCTATCCGACTAGAAGAGGCCCAGTGGCGTTACACAATGGAGATGCTGGGGAATATCAGTACAGGGATAGGTGTTCCAGAGAGGGGAGAACCTAAGGAATGAGGGTCCCATGATTTGATTTCCAGGGGAATAGAGGTCCCAGGGATGGGCAGGGGCTGGATGGACCCATGGGTCTCAGCTGCTTCCCTGGGTGCTTCAGGTTTTGGGGAGACCCAGAGCCAGCACAGCCCCCACAAGGTGCCTGCAGCCTTTGGGTCACCCCAGACAGATTCTGTGGGGCTCTGCGTCTGTGGAGCTGCTGCAAAGGTGAGAATTATGTGGGAAAAAATTACTTGGCTGTGGTTTGCTCAGCCCTGCAAGAAGCACAAAACCCAGAGTGAGCCCAAGAAGTGTCTCTGCAAGGGCCTTTGAGGGTTTTCAGAGCCAGGCTGGCTGGAAACACCCCCTGCAAGGGCAGCTGTGAGGGAAACAGTCATGAAAGGCCTCAATCAACAATTTTGTCACTTGGAGCAAGGGTCTGAGAAACTCCCAAAACCCTGCAAAGACAATAACGCTTTGCACAACAACCTGACTGGGTCCCTCCTACTTCCTGTCTCAAACCTGCAGCCCTTTGGAATGGCCCAGGAAGAATCTTTGAGTTCTGGCTTGGCTGCCAGACAAGAGGGAAAAGTATGGTAATAGTGGGCAGGGACTCTGCCCAGTAGGGTCCCGGTCCCTCCATCCCAGCCCCTCCCACCCGCTGCCCCCCAACAGCCCCGGGGCCGGCGCTGGCTGAGGCTGCCAAGCTCCTGCAGGATGAGACGTTCCTGGGGCAGCGCCAGCTGAGCGGGGCCTGGCTCCTTCACACCGTCCTTCCCCACAGCACTCGGGCTCCAGCAGCCCCGGGCAGGTCCTTCGGGATGTGCCGACTGCTCCCGGAGAGCTGCTCTGTGTCGGGAACAAGCCCAGGAGCACCCGAATCATCCCAAAAGCCTGGGCCGGGACCTCCTGTGAGGCTGAGCCTGAGCCCTGAGGGGTTTGGGAGCCCAATGGGTGTCACTGCTCTGTCCCAAAATCTGGGGGAGCAGGAATGACAAGCTGTGCCCCACCATGGCCCAGCCCCCTGGGCCTCACCTGAGCATTCTGTGGAATTCCCAGCACTCCTGCTCCACCTCCATGCCCAGGTGCTGTTCCCATGGGCCCCCTGCTCCAGCCACTCCCGCCTCAGCTGCTGCTCCAGCTTGGCCTTCCTGGCCAGCCAGCGGGAAGCAGCAGCCACATGGCACAGGTACTGAATCATCCCCAGCACCAGCAAAACCTTCCCGGCAGTAAAGAAAGCTCCTTGCGGGCAGAGGTGGGGGCATCGTGCCCCCAAATGGTATCCAATGCTTCCTTGTGTCCCCCAAAATCCCTGTGAGAGGCAGTGGAACCACGTGTTTGTGCACAGGGACACTTTAGGAGCATGGCTGAACTTCAGGAGCCCCAGCCCTAATTACAGCATCTCCTTAAGGGCCTGCAGCTGCCAGAGCAGAACAGGGGCATTGTCCCAACCAGCTCCAGTTTCTCCCCATTTTCCCCTCCCAAGGCAATGCCCCCAGCCTTGGCTGTCCCTGTGCTCCAATTGAGGACGCAGACCCCTCGGCACTGTAGCTCTGCTCTCCTCCTCCTCCTCCTCCCACCCCTGTTGCTTCTCTGTTGGGACCAGCAGTGGCTCAGGAAGGGCAGGAAATCCAAACGTGCTCTGGAAGCCCCATGAGGAGCCCCAGCAGAATCAGCACCGTGCACCCGCTTTCCTTCACATCCCAGGGCAATTCAACATTGCCAGAACTGCTGTGCCAGGACTGAAGGAGGAAAAGGGAGTGAAAGGCTGAAGGGTTGCAGGAATTGTGGTATAAAGCCACCAGAGGCGCTGTTGTGGACCCGAGACCTGCCTGGGGTCAGGCGCTGCCTTCCTTCCATTCGGGATCATGGACAGTGGTCGCAGGTATTGCCTTAGGCATGTGCCTGACCCCGGAACACTGCTACGCTTCCACTGGGCACTGGAATCCAACCTGCTGCCTTGGTGGCTTCTGCCCGCTGCCGGTGGTGGTGCCAGGACCGATTGGTGCCCGTGAGTTTGCAAAAGGAGCGATTTCCCCTCCTCCCTCCTGTCCGAGGCCACCATGGCCCCTAAGGGGATGGAGCTCAACCGGGGCGCCCCCTGCTGGCCAGGAGTGCTCCTTGCAGCGCCCCCTGCTGGCCGTGGTTCTAACTGCCACAAAAACAACAGCACTTAGCGGGAGGCAAAGTTCTGGTTTTGTGTTGTTTGTTCCGTCCTGGTTTATAAATTTCCCAGGAAAGAGCTGTTATTCCTTTTCTTGCACTTCCACCTGGAACCCCCATAATCTTTGAAATGAAAAAATGTTTTAAGCATGGGTCTTCTTTCCATTCCAGAGACGTTCCCACTTTCCTTGGCAGATATTTCTCATTCAAAAGAGTTGCCAAATCCTGGGTTCCAGTGTGGATGGGACAGACACACCAACAGGAGACAGGGTCAGTGACTTCGCCACCTCATGCTCTGCCTTTGAACTCTGTTCGGCCACCAAGGGCCCTCTCCCCAGCTGGCACTACTGGTCACCTGGCCACTCAGGAGCTGACTTTGGCAAAGTGTTACACTGTCCCCAGTGTGCCACAGCTGAAAGACTGATGGACAGACGGGGCCCAGTCTCACTAAAAGCAAGGCCTGACCCAACCCTGCCACACACTGGTGTTCCAAAATGTCTCCAGACATATAACTTTTCCTGTCTCTGGAACCCTGTCCTGTGCCATTGCCTGATCCTGACTGCCCTGGCAAAGGGGGAGGCTCTGGAACCCCCACAGGGCCTTTGTGACATCCTTGTGTGGGGAACACGGCAGAGGAGGGGTTTGGGACAGGGGAGAAGACAATCTACAGCCTCCTGAAGGCCACTTTGACCATCAGAGCAAGGAAGGTCCAGAACTCTGCCAGGTTCCTCTGGTGGAAGAAACATGCTGTGGGAAATGTCTGGGGTTCTTCATTTTTGGGGGCTTTCCCTGAAAATTGTTCCTTTTTGTGACCCTTTGGACTCAGAACCATGTTGCTGTTGCTGTTGGTTTTATTCTGTCTCATTGCTGTTTCAGGAATTTGTTCTTCTCTCAGCCCATTGGGATCTTTGTGCCTCCATCGGGCAGAGAGGGGCAGTTTTGGTGACAGCACACAAACGAGTGGGTGCCCATGGGTGGGGACCCCCAGTGCCCCCCAGTTCCCCCCAGTGTCACAGCACATTCCTGTAGATGTCACCGGGTTCCTGCAGTCGCCCCTGGGGTTCCTGAAGTGTGGTGTCACAGGGGGACACTGCGAGACACACAGACTGTGGGATCTGGGTGGGGTGACACTCATGGGTGACGTGTCCCTCTGCGTGTGTCCCCCCCATACTCACCTGCTGCCCTCTTGGTGACCACGACCTGGGTGTACAGCACCTCCCCCTCCCCTGGGGGGACCGAGGGATCCGGGGGGGCCCTGAGGGAATGAAGGGGATTTGGGGGAGAGAATGGGAGGTCTTGAGGGTTGGGGTAAAATGGGAGAGTGTGGTTTGAGCCCCCCACTCACCTTTCTTGATTCTTCCTGGCAGCTGCAAAGGAAAGAGGGGAGGGGTGACTGTGGGGTCCCCAGGAATCTGATCCCTCTCAGGATTTCCAAACACCCATGGGACCCTCGATTTCTCAGAAGACCCCAGGCATCCCTGAAGTCTCCCAGAATTCATGAACCTCCACAGTGCCCCTGACCAACTCAGCCTCAAGGACCCAAAGGCCAGCAGAGACAGAGACCCCCCCCAAACGCCCCCAGGGCTTCTGAACGAACCCCCAAAATCCCTGCAGGACCCTACAGCACCCCCAGTCAAGGTCACCATTTTAGGGCTGTGGGAGGCACATTATGGTTCCCCAACTCTGGGGGCCTCTACAGCTCCTTGGGACCACCGTCCCCATATTGTCACCCACCCGCAGGGTGCCACCGGTGCCAGGCCACAATGACACCCAAGAGCAGGAGCAGGAACAAAAGAACCCCACCGACCCCTGCAACCACTGCAAGAAACAGAGAGGGGGCACATCAGGGTCACCCATCACCTCAGTGATGCTGCAGTCCCTGGTGAACTTGTGTGTCCCCACCTGTGTCTCTGTGTGTCCCTGTGTCCCGTGGTGTCACCTCCAGTGCCAGCTCTGGGCTGAGTGCCTGGAACACGCGGTGCCCATCTGCCTGGTTGGTGGCCATGCACTGGTAGGTGCCTGAATGTCCCACATTGGTGGCCCCGAACTCCAGAAGGGGACCTCGGGCCACCTCCCTCCCGTTGGTCAGCCAGGTGAAGGTGACAGGGGCTGAGCCCACCTGCACCGAGCAGCGCAGGGTCACAGGGCCACCTGCACGCACCTGGTGTGACAGGGGGCCGGGGGTGATGGTGGCATTGGCCACAGGCACTGTGGGGACAGAGACAGGGCTGAGGACACAGGGAGGAGCTGGCAGGAGGAGTGGGGGAGATAGGGATGGGGTGGATGGGTGTGATGGGGGATTTCAGGGATGGGGTCACACCGCAGAGGGGTGAGGGGGCACAGGGCAGAGGAGAGGAGACCCAAGAAATGTGTCAGAGGGACATGGAGGTCCCCAGGCAGGGAACCCGAGGAGGCTGTGGGCACTCCCTGTGCCCATCCCCGCACTCACTGCACACCGTGATGTGGAGCTGGGCACTGCTCTTCTGCACAGCTCCCCCTCAGAGGCACCCCAAAGCTGAACTTCCCAGAGTGGGAGACCACCATGGCAGGCACCAACAGCTACAGGAACCCCTGCCCCCCACCACATGCCCATCCTGATAGAAAAGTAGGGGGAGTGAAAGTGGGAGACTTGGAGTCACAGGGGGGCTGGGAATGCTGAGGCAACTAAGACTCAGAGGGGACCCCCGTGGTGGGCTTAGGGGACCTTTCAGGACTGTCACCAGAAAGAGTGCAGGGATGGAGAGGGAAGGTGAGGAGTGTGATTCAGAGTGCACTGGCAAAGAGCTTTGGGGTTGTCAGAAGATGCGAGTTCCAGCCGTGGGAGTGCTCACCGTGCACTGTCACTGTCACTGCTGCTGAGCCTGTCGACCAGGACCTCACCTAGCCCTTGCAGCGGTAACTGCCACTGTGGTTCAGCTGGAGAGGGGACAGAGACACCTCGGTGCCATTAAGGGACCTCGTCAGATTATTCTCATCCTTGAAAAATCGCACCTTGGTGACCGGGCTGTTACACCGGGCATGGCAGCGCAGTGTCACTGTGTCCCCCTTCAGCAGCGCCCGTGCTGGCACCTGCAGCACGAGCTCATCTGTGGGACAGGAGGGTCCCATCTTACTGAGGGGCTCGAGATAGGTCAGAGGTGTGTCCCCATGGCACTGAGGACATCTGGGTGCACTGGGATGCACTGGGATGTCCCTGTGTGCAAGGGACAGGCTCCTGCCACACGAACGGTGTGAAGCCACCTACGGAGTGGAGCCCACCCAGACCTGTCAGGGGCCACCCAGATCATTTAAGATACCCCCTCACCATCTAAGACTGTCACAGGGGGGCTGAGCCCACTGCCGGGTCTGTCGCACGTGTAGGTGCCACTCTCTGTGACACTGAGGTTGTCCTGTCTCTCCTGCCACCAGCGCTGCCCGTTCCTGTACCTGGTGGTGTCACCAGCACTCCCCGAGCCCTGGCAGGTCAGTGTCACCTGGTCCCACAACACCGGCAGCGTCCAGGGGGGCTCCAAAAGGAGCTGGGTGGTCTGGGCACCTGCGGGTGACAGGGGACACCAGGCTGCCAAGGCCAGCGTGGGGTTGGGACAGCGGGGTGGGGACATGCCATTTGCCAAGGACTCACCAGTGAAGCTGAGGGTCTGGGCTGGAAGGGAGAAGGGACATGGATGGGTGGGTATGGCACCATGGGGACAGAGGCACAGGGGCACAGAATGTGGGGGCTGTGCCCAAAAGGCCTCAGTTGGGGCACTGATGTGGCACAGATGTCTCAAGGACAGGGAGACAGCAGTCAACACATGCTCAGGCATGGCGACCCAGTGCTGGCACAGGTCACCCCCACCAGCCTCTCAGCCACAGCCCCATTACCTTGTATCCGTGGTTCCATTCCCATGGCACCTGTCCCCATGGCCCAAGCACATTGTACTTATCTCCTTGTCCCTGTCCCTGCATCTCTGTGTCCCTGTCCCTGTCCCTGCAGCAGCCCCAGCCACAATGTTCCTTCTGCCACATCCTTGTCCCCACATTTCCATTCCCGTCTCCCTGTCCCCCCATCCCAGTTCCACTCTTCCTTTCCTCTCTTCATGTTCCCAGGGCCACCCCACAACTCTGGTCACACTGGGCTCCATGCCCTGCTGGCATTGGGGACCTCAGGGGACCCTGCAGCCCCCCTGTGCACCCTCCCCTCCATCCCCAGGGTGTCAGGCCCATGCCCAGGGCAATCACCCCACAGGAGCAGTGCCACCTTCCCGGCCATCCCAGTGTCCCCAGCCATGTGCACTGGCTGTCACTCGCTGCTGTGGCCACCGCTCCCCTTGCTGGCGGCTCTTCGGATGAAGGGGAAGGAAGCGAGGTCACGTCTGTCCCCACGTGGAGGTGGCCCTTGGTGGGGGCAGGGTGGCCACAAGCTGTGGACAGGCTGGGGACATGATGGGAGAGTCTGGGGACATGGTGTTTTAAGGAGTGGGGGTCTCAGGGGATATCAGCAACCAAGGATGGATCTCCAAGAGAAAGGGGATCCATGCCTGGGTGGATTCAGGGATGGGGGTGCTGTGGAAACATGGTTTTCAAGGATTTGGGGTCATGGCATTTGGGTGCCTGGGTTGGGGGTGCAAGGCAAAAAAGGGGACCCTCAGGAATAGCGATTCTGGGGGAAAAAGCAGTCCTGGGATGGGATCAAGGCAACGGTGATCCTGGGCAATGGCAGTCCGGGGATGGGGTTCACGAGGGAAGAGAGACCAAGGCAATGGGGTCCCAGGGGAATGGGGATGCCAGGATGGGCAGTGGCTGGGTGGGAATAGGGGTCACAGCTCCTTCCCTGGCTGCCTCAGATTTTGGGGTGATTCAGAGCCCAGCACAGCATCCTCCCTGGGGAACCCAGGGCTCTCCTGGGATGCTCTGGGTCTGTGCCCCACACACCCCTGGGTCAGGTCCCCCCATTTCCTGGCTCAGCCATCCCAGGCAACACTGATGCCCAATTGCTTGAGACAAAATTATACATCCATAGAATAAAATCTTTCCCACAGAATTTTTTCCCTAATAAAGGACATACTCAACAAGAATCAAATCGACAAAGTATAAAATGCTCTGGTTTATAGAATACTTTCAACAGTTCCTCTCCCAACAAGTCACTCACAATGAAAACACAAACAAATCACTATGAAATGACACTTTTTGGTTCCCTTTAGGAGCCCATTGGTGCATCCCACAGCAGCGTTTGCTTGTGGATACAGAAAGTGTGGAATCTCCCTGAGTGTGCAACAGCTGCATGGGATTGTTCCCTGCCTGCTGGGCAGCAACCCAGCCCATTATGAAGCCTTTTCTTGGACCATCTTTATGAACTCTCCCCATTTTGCTCATTCCCATCCTGAAACTTGATTGATTTCCCATGGAGGAAGGGCAGAAGCTCCTGGAACAGTGCATAGGAATCTGTGGAAATGCCCGTGTGTGCCTCAGGGTCTGATTCTCTGGTAAATCCACTCCAGCCTGCCCTGAATTCCCCTGCCTGGGCACTCCCTGCTCCTGCTGTGACACCCCTGTTCCCCAGCCCCTCGTGTGCAGCCTCTGCTCAATATTTCCACACTTTTCCCTCTTTTCTGGTGTGCACATCCAGAACCCAAACCTTCCTTCAGGAGGTTCCTGCATGCTGCAAGTTTTGTTTAAGAAGGAAGGTCCAGGTCAGGTTGTTGAGCAGATTGTTGTTGTCTTTGCAGTAGTTCAGGGGCTCTCTCAGTCCCTTGGGGACAGGGACAAAATGATCAATTCTTGCATTTCCGGGCTGGTTCCCTCCCAGCTGCCCTTGCAGGGGGCTTTCCAGCCAGCCCTGCTCTGAAAACCATCAAAGGCCCTCGCAGAGCCACTGCTTGGGCTCCCTTTGGGTTTTGTGCTTTCTTGCAGGGCTGAGCAAACCACAGGCAGGGCCTTTTACCCCCACAGAATTCTCACCTCTGCAGCAGCTCTAAAGCTGCCAGAATCAAAGCCAAGGGGGTGGGGGGAACCCTTAAGTCCTGGCTGCCACCTGGGGCTGGCCAGAGCAGGGCTGGGCAATGGCCATTCCTGTGCAGTGGGGCTGGGCCATGGCTGGGCCCTACCCTTGGAAGGCCACCAACACAACATCAATCACTCCACAATTCATATCACTGTCCCAACACTAACAACATCACAATATTTTATCAACAATATAATCAATAATGTAATAAAAATCCATATAATATCTGGCAAAAGCCAACTTCCATTAACTTGTTTCTCACAATATATAGCAGTAAGGGACAATTATTCCTGTTCCCACATCTTTGCCTAAAAGCCCCGTAATTTATAAGGTATGATAGTTCAGAGAGAAGGGGGTCGTATTTTCCATTCCATGGGAGGTTCCCACCTTGTTCAGCTACCTTTACAGAGCTGAACAAAGAAACACCATTCCTGCCAGTTTAACCAAAGAGCTGCCTTTTTTGCCAGGAGCAGTGAACCAGGTCCTTTGCCCCCTTGCAACTGGGACAGGCACCAGTAAGCCACCTCACTGGGAGCGCTGGGAAGGGGATTGCAGAGCCACTAAGCACATGGGGGTTAAGAGGAACAAATCTGATTTTGATTCATGTCTCAACACATCCTACACATGAGGTGAAAAATGACTCTGTGGGTTGTACATATCCTGGGAACCCTGTCCCCAGTGAGGCTTCACGCAACAGACGATCAGGGGAGAGAAAGCTTCCGTGATGGGGCTGTGAGTGACCCCCACTGGCTGGTGAGACAGATGCTCAGGAAAAATGTGTGTGAAAAAATGCCCAGGAAATCGGGCTGTGGGAGGAGCCTTTACAAATAAAAGCAGCAAAGTGTGACACAACAGGAGCCTTTTGCCTTGGGTTTCTTGGAGGGATCAGGGGATTCCTTGGAGGCTCAGTTTGGCCCTCCTCCCCTGTGGGATTCACATTCTCTGAACATGGGAGAAGCAGTGAGAGAAGCAAAAATGATCCAAACAATGCTCATCTCATTTAATGCTGGTGTGTTGTTCAAAAGTGGAATGCACTGTGGAAGATTGTTTACCTGAAGGGAATTGGTTATTGGATTCTATTGTGAGTGCTTTGATTCACTGACCCATTGAATCCAGGTATGTGTGTGTTGGGACTCTGGGCTGACAGTCATGAGATTCTGTGCAGTGTGAAGTGCAGTTGAGTGCTTGGCAGATTCAGTTCAGATGTAATGTAATATAATATAGAATATTATAGTAGAATAAAGTACTTAATTAACCTTCTGAACAGATGGAGTCAGATGCATCATTCCTCCTGAACTTCGGACAAAAATATCACCGATACTTCCCCCACCTTTTCCTCCCGGTGGTCCTTCTTTCTTGTCCGCACCTGTTCTTCCCTGCTTGGCTGCTTCCACCAGGCAGCTCATTCCTGTTCGTCCTGCCCTCCTGCATTGCTTCCCTGTCAGAGAGGATGCTGCCTGCACCCACCCACTGCCTGTGCTGTGTTTCCCACGCTGCCCACAGCACCGAGCCTGCTGCACCTGCCCACCGCAGCACCAGCCCGCGGCAGCCAGCCCAGAGCCACCAGTGCCGCAGCCCCGGCCCGCAGCCAGCCCGCAGCAGCCAGCCTGCAGCCATCGCTGGCTGATGCCAGAGACACGCAGGTGCCTCGCTTGGAAATCCTGCCCGGCCACTCACAAAAGCCCTGTGGGCTCGCCGTGGCTCGCAGCACACACACTCCTTCTGCCGAGATGATGCTCACAGAGCACCCGGGCTTCTTGTGGTAACGCTGTCCCTGTCTTCTGTTTCTCTCTCTTTCCTTTTCCCTTTCTACTGTCTTCTCTCCCCCTTCGGTAAGAACACTTACCCTCCTTTGTCAATAAACAGTTCTCAGATATAATATTGCTGTGTTTGTGCTTCATTTTCATCTGAGAAACCTTTCAGCAAGAATCCTTCCTGACTCCCCATTTTACAGAGGGATGGGACAGGGGTAGTGGGAGGGGGAATGGGGAAAACCTGGGTGTACTGCAAGCACTGTGGGGAGAGAATGGGGCAGTCACTGAGAGTACTTGGGCACTTGGATGGGACTGGGAGCCTCTGCAAGTACGAGCAAAGGGATGGGGGAGCCCTTGGGGGTACAAGGAGAGGAAATGGGGAACAGAGGTTGCCCTGTGTGGACGCCCCTGGACCCATGACCTCCTCCCTTGGAAGGATGGGCAACCACAGGAGCCATGGAGAGAGCACCCCCAGTGTCACCCAGTGCCTCCCGCTTCCCAGAGCGTCACAACTTTTGGTGTAGGCTGTCATAGATGTCACTGGGTTCCCATGGTTGCCATTGCAGCTTCATGTACATCTCCTGAGGATCCTCCACCGGGGTTGTCAGGGGGTCTGGGGGGGCCCTGTGGGAATAAGGGGCTGTGTGGAAGGGGATGGGAGGTCCTGGGGGTTTGGATAAAAGGTGTATCATGGCTGGCACCTGCACTCACCTTTCCTGGTGCTTCCTGGCATCTGCAAAGGAAAACTGGAGGGGTGACTTTGGAGACCCAGGGGCCCCCATCCACCCTTGGGAATGCTGAACCACCACCAGACACACAATTCTCCCCAGGCCCCCCCAGTATCCCTGATGCCCCCCAAGTATCCCTGAACCACCCCACTTGCACCAACACCCTGAGCCCCCAGAACCCTGGGCCTGGCAGGGAGGGGAACCCCTGACAGAACCCCCAAAGTCCCTGCACAACCCTCCAACACCTCCCCAGGGCTCTGAGCCATGGTCACTGGGGGCTCAGCCCCTCACAAGTCAGGGGCTGTGGGTGTTGCCCTGCAGCCCTCCATCTCTGGGGCCATTCTCTCCTTTCTCCATGACCCCCGTCCCCCCATTGTCACCCACCCACACAGTGCCACCGGTGCCAGGCCACAATGACACCCATGAGCAGGAGCAGGAACAAAAGGGCCCCACTGACCCCTGCAGCCACTGCAAGAAACAGAGTGGGACACATCAGGATCGCCCATCACCCCAGGGGTCCTGCACTCCCTGGTGACCACGTGTGACCCACCTGTGTTCATGTGTGTACCTGTGTAGTGCGGTGTCACCTCCAGGACACCAGGGGTGATGGTGGCATTGGCCACAGGCACTGCAGGGACAGAGACAGGGCTGAGGCCACAGGGAGGGGCTGGCAGCCGGTGTGGGCGGATAGGGACGGGTGGGAATGGGTGTGATGGAGGATGTCAGAATTGGGGTCACACCAAAGAGGGGTGAGGGGACAAGGGGAGAAGTGGAAGGACACGAGAAAGGTGTGATGGGGGACAAAGAGGTACCCAAACAGGTGACCTGAGAAGACAGTGGGGGCTTCCCCTCCCCATCTCCGCACCCACTGTGCACCGTGACGCGGAGCCTGGTGCGGCTCTTACGCAAGGCGCCCCCCTCCAACCCCAGAGCGCACCTGGCAGCTGTAATTCCCTCAGTGGGAGACACCCACAGCAGGCACCAGCAGCTGTGGGGACCCCTGTGGGCCCCCCACCACCTGCCCATCCTGATAGAACAAATGCAAGAGGGGGGCTCGGGGCCACAGCGGTCTGGGGGTGCTGAGGCAGCTGAGAGTGAGGGGGGACCCCTCGGTGGGCTTGGAGGGACCCTCCAGGACCGGCACAGGGGAGAGCTCAGGGCAGGAGCAGGGAGGGGCATTTGTGGCCCCGAGTCTCTGGGGAAGGGCTGTGGGGGTGTTGGCATAGCATCTGTTGGGTCCTTACCGTGCACTGTCACTGTCACTGGCGCTGACTCCTGCCACCCCCAGGATCCCACCTGGCCCTTGCAGCTGTAGTGGCCGCTGTGGTTCAGCTGCAGAGGGGACAGGGACAGCTGGGTGCCATTGGGCAACACCCCCAGTTCCTTCTTCTCGTGGTAGAAGGACACCGATGTGATCGGGTTGTCCTGCCAGCTCCGGCAGCGCAGTGTCACCGTGTCCCCCTCCAGCAGTGCCCGTGCCGGCACCTGCAGCACCAGCCAGTCTGGGGGACAGGGGGGTCCTGTCACATCTCAGGGATCTGGAAGGTCCCCATGTCACCAGAACCCCCCCACTGGATCACACCCAGTGCACAAGTGGTACCCAGTACCAATATATTTTTGTCCACACTGGGATGCTCTGGGATATCCCCAGAGCAGGGGACAGGCTCTGGTCACACCAGGAGGGGACCCATGGAGCAGAGCCCACCCAGAGCCCTTGGGGTCCCCGTGGGAGCCAGGCTGGGGACAACCAAACCGCCCTCACCATGTGAGACATTCATGGTGGGGCTGAGCCCACTGCTGGGTCTGTCACACTCATAGGTGCCGCTCTCTGTGACATAGAGGCGGTCGCATCCTTGTTGCCACCAGCGCCGCCCGTCCTTGTACCAGGTGGTGTCACCGGCGCTCCCCGAGCCCTGGCAGGTCAGTGTCACCCGGTCCCACAGCACTGGCGGTGTCCAGGGGGGCTCCACGAGGAGCTGGGTGGTCTGGGCACCTGCGGGTTACACGGAACACCAGGCTGCCAGGGCCAACAGGCGCCTGGGGACAGCAGGGTGGGGACATGGCATTCACCAAGGACTCACCAGCGAGGCCGAGGGTCTGTGCTGAAAGGGAGAAGGGACAGGGCTGGGAGGGAGTGGCACTGCAGGAACAGTGGCACAAGGGCACGGGTTGTGGGGTTTCTCCAAAACATCTCAGTGGGGACATTGCTGTGGCAATGAGGTCTCCAGGACAGGGACACAGCAGTCAACACATGCTCAGGCATGGGGACCCTGTGCTGGCAGTGATCACCCCCACCAGCTCATGATCCCATTCCCATGATCCCATCCACTTGGCCACATCCTCACGGTTTTTATCTCTTTCTGTCCCTGCATGCTTTTCCTTTGTCCCCTCCTTTATGTCCAGAGCTACCTGAGCCCAAAGGTGCCAGTCCCTAAATTCCTGCCCCCACATCACCATCCCCAAATTCCTGTCCCCAAAGGCAGCCTATATCCCCAGTCCCACCAAGGTCCACTTTGGGTAACATAGACTGGCTCTGCTGGCATTGGGGTCCTCTGGGGACCCCAGCAGCCCCCCTGTGCCCTCTCCCCTCCCCATCCCCGGGCTGTCAGGCCTGTGCCCAGGGCACTCACCCCACAGGAGCAGCACCACCTTCCCAGCCATCCCAGTGTCCCCAGCCATGTGGACTGGCTGTCACTTGCTGCTGTGGCCACCACTCCCCTGCCTGGTGGCTCTTTGGATGAAGAGGAAGGAAGCGAGGTCACGCCTGTCCCCACGTGGAGGTGGCCCTTGGTGGGGGCAGGGTGGCCACAAGCTGGGCACAGGCTGGGGACAAGGCTGGGTGGGACAAAGTGGGACATGGGGTTCCCAGGAGTAGGGGCTCAGTGGGTTTTTGGACCCGGAGCTGGGTGTCCAGGAGAATGGGGGGTCCCAGGGACGGGGTCCCTGGGGAATGGGGGTGCTGAAGAGGGGGAGTCACTGGGAATGGAGGTGCCATTGAAATGGGGGTCCCCAGACCTGAGAGGGACCCAGGGATGGGAATCTCAGGGGAATGTGGCCTCCAGGGATTTGAAGTCATGGGATGGAGATGCTGGGGGAATGGCAGCTCCTGTGGGAATGGGGGTCCTGGGAGAATCCAGGTCCTGGGGGAAGGAACATTTCAGGGGATGGAATAAACAGGAGAGGGGTCCTTGGGAATGCAGTCCTGGGCCATGGAGATCCTGGGGAATGGCCGTACTGGGATGCAGGTCCCAGGAAAGGGAGGATAGAAGGAATGGGGCTCCTATGATTGGGATCCCTGGGGAATGGGGGCGCCAGGCATGGGCAGTGGCTTGGTGAGCCCGTGGGTCAAAGCTTCTTCCCTGGGTGCCTCAGATTTTGGGGTGACCCAGGGCCCAGCAAATTCCCCCCAGGGTGCTTGTTTTTTGGGAGGGTCATTCCAGGTAGGTTCCAAGAAGTTCTGGGCCTGGGTCCCTATAGCCCCCAGGGGCTTTTTCTCCTCTTTATTTCCACTCCCATTATTTTACCCCTCAATTTCGCAACCCTCAGTTTGTGCCTTGATGATCCTGCTGAGGCCCTGAGCAGAAACGGGTTGGGGGAAGCCCAGGGTGGGGAAAGCAGGGGTGAGGGGTCTGCAGGGAGGGCTGGGGAGGCTGTGGGGGATGGGGGTGTCCAGCTTCCCCCCCCCCCCAACATTTTCACTTTCCTGCAGAAGAAGTAAGAGGCTTTTTGACACGTTTGTTACACTGGGGGCCCGTTCTTTCCTGGGGGGATCCTGTCCCAGGGGGGACACATGCTGCCCAAGGGGGTCCTGTCCTGCAGCTTGGCAGCTTTGGAGTGTGGCCAGACTTCTCCATTCTTCCTTGTCTCCTGCTGGATCTGAGCCAGCAAGAGCAGCTCAGAAATAGAGCCCAGAGCAGGAAGGGGCTCCCAAACTCCTGGTCCTTGAAGCCAGTGGCCATCCAAGGATGGGGCCCAGCCATGGCCCAGCCCCACTGCACAGGGATGACCATTGCCCAGCCCTGCTCTGGCCAGCCCCAGGTGGCAGCCAGGACTTAAGGGTTCCCCCCACCCCCTTGGCTTTGATTCTGACAGCTTTAGAGCTGCTGCAGAGGTGAGAATTCTATGGAGGCAGAAGGCCTGCCTATAGCTTGCTCAGCCCTGCAAGAAGCACAAAACCCAAAGGGAGCCCAAGCAGTGTCTCTGCAAGGGCCTTTGATGGTTTTCAGAGCAGGGCTGGATGGAAACCCCCCCTGCAGGGGCAGCTGGGAGGGAACCAGCCCGGAAATTCAGGAATTGATCATTTGTCCCTTTGCCCAGGGGACAGAGAAAACACCAAATCTCCTGCAAAGAAAACAGCAATCTGCTCCTGGACCTGTCCTGGACCCTCCTTCCTAAACAAGACCTACAGCCCTTCCCAACCTTCCAGAAAGAATGTTTGGGTTCTGGATGTGCATGCCAGAAGAGAGGGAAAAGTGTGGAAATATTGAGCAGGGGCTGCACATGAGGGGCTGGGGAACAGGGGTGTCACAGCAGGAGCAGGGAGTGCCCAGGCAGGGGAATTCAGGGCAGGCTGGAGTGGATTTACCAGAGAATCAGACCCTGAGGCACACACGGGCATTTCCACAGATTCCTGTGCACTGTTCCAAGGATGGACAGAGCTTCTCCCCTTCCTCCATGGGAAGTCAATCAAGTTTCAGGGTGGGAATGAGCAAAATGGGGAGAGTTCCTAAAGATGGTCCAAGAAAAGGCTTCCTTATGGGCTGGGTTGCTGCCCAGCAGGCAGGGAACAATCCCATGGAGCTGTTGCACACTCAGGGATATTCCACACTCTCTGTTATACAAAAGAAAACGCTGTGTGGGATGCACCAGCGGAATCCTAAAGGGAATCAAAAAGTCTCAGTTCTTTGGGATTAGTTTGTGTTTTTCTTGTGAGGGAATTGTTGGGAGAGCAGTGGTTGGAAGGATTCTATAAACCAGACAAATGACCTCTTCTTTCTGCTGCAGGAAAAAGAAAGTGAATGTTGGCACCAGGCAGGCAGTGGGAGAATTCAGGGAGGGGACAGAGACACATCACCCACGCGTGTCACCCCCCACTCAGGTCCCCATAACTGGTGTCACTCTCTTGGCCCCCACAGGTGTCCCCTGGCCCTGCCCCACCTCAGGATCCACATGTGACCAACGTGGAGCTGTTGGGAACCTACAAGAGACAGCGGGACCCCCGTCACTACGTTGACGTGCTGTGAAATTGGGGCCACTGGGGGGCACTGGGGCACTGGGGGGCATCAATTCCCCTCAGGGGTCTCTTCTTGCTCTTCACAGCACCCCATGGGGCTCCTCATTCCCCCTCCCAGTGCCGGGGGCACACGACCCTTTTAACCCTTATTGTACACAAAATGCAGCTTTTGATTAAACCATGTGAGAAACAAGGCTCACTCTTTGACATTTGTAAATTATTAATAAGAGATAAAAGGATCAGTAAACAGCATGCTGGGTGCTTGGCAACTACCAGAGGCACACCGTTAAGTACAACAATTTGTCTTACACACCTTTTCATTGTATTGGTTAAATTCATACTCAGCAGGGTTACACACATTCAAATATTCTTTCCAGTTTACATGTCCCAGGAATTCTTTTGCTTGGTTTGACCCTTCATTCATTTTCATAATGTACATGCCATTCTGCAGAGTAAATTTATATCTTTTATGTTCTCACAAGGCCCCCCCTGTTTTGTGGTTTAACAGTTCTTGATAAACAAAGGGTCAGTGGTAAATTCCTCTTTGCAGTCTTTCTTTTGATGTTTTTTTACTTGATATTTTTCAGTGTGTTCTTATCATACAGATGAGATACTCCACCAGTACATTCAATCAACATTAGCTATTTCACAAAATTATCTGAGTTATTCTCACCATTGTCACTTAGTTACACAAATAAAGGCATTAGCTGCTTCTGCAACAGTTCATACTGTAATACACAACACAATGTCTCTATCTTGATATTTTGTGAGAGCCTAAACTATAATATATTTATCACACTGAAATATATATTCTACACAGTGATTAGGGTAGAAAGGCTGACAAACTGTAGTGTATCAAAAACTATAAATAAGTGATTACAAACTGTATTGTATCAAAATCATTTGCAAAAAGCGACATAATAGAGAAAGCCAATGACTACATAGTTATGAATAACAGGGAGAAGATGTATTGAAGGTTTATTTGGTTTCTCCTTATGCTGCTCTGATTTTGACAGCAATAAATTCAATTCATATCTCTAAATCCGAGGCAGTTTGGCCCATGACACTGATCTCTCCTGTTGCTTGTCTCAGCCCAGGAACCCTTTGCTCAATTTTCTCTCCCCATCCAGGTGCGGAGGGCAGTGAGGGAGCGGCTGTGGTGGGTGCGGGGCATCCGGCCACTGTCCACCCACGGCAAGGCAGGAAGGAGGAGGAGGGTCCGGGTCAGGTTACTGAGCAGATTGGTGTGGGATTTGCAGTAGTTCTGGAGGTCTGTCAGTCCCTTGGGGACAGGGACAAAATGATCAAATGATGCATTTCCGGGCTGGTTCCCACCCAGCTGCCCTTGCAGGGCGGTTTCCATCCAGCCCTGCACTGAAAACCATCAAAGGCCCTTGCAGAGTCACTGCTTGGGTTCCCATCGGTTTGCTCAGCAGGGCTGAGCAAACCACAGGCAGGGCTGAGCAAACCACAGGCAGGCCATTACCCCCACAGAATTCTCATCTCTGCAGCAGCTCTAAAGAATCAAAGCCAAGGGGGCAGGGGGGCCCCTCAGGTCCTGGCTGCCACCTGGGGCTGGCCAGAGCAGGGCTGGGCAATGGCCATCCCTGTGCAGTGGGGCTGGGCCATGGCTGGGCCCCACCCTTGGATTGAGATGGGTCCCCAGGATGTGCCACCCCTGGGACAGGCTCCCAGCCAGGAATGTGCAGGGACATTTCTGGAACTGCCACCCTCTGGTAAAGGTTCCCCCATTCCAGGATGAGTCACCCCCTGGGACAGGATCCTCCCAGAACAGGAGCCCCCTGGATGTGCCCCTCCAGGACAGACCCCCCCCTCTCCCTCCCCCCTTTCCCATCTGAAACTGAGCACAAATGTCCTCTTCCTTCTTGTCCAGGAAAAAGATAGTGAAAGTGTTGAGGGGGCAAAGCCCCACACCTCTATCTCCCACAGCCACCCCACCCTTCACTGCACTCCCCGCTCCCCATTTTCCCATTCCCCTTGGCCCCCCCAACCCCTTTCCTGCTCAGGTGCTCCCAGGGATTGCTGAGCCAGGAACCGGGGGGGAGGGGACCTGGCACAAGAGTGAGGAAAATAAGGGAAAAAGAGAAATAAAGAGAGGAGACATCAAGGGCAGGGGAGGGCACAGAAGCAGAGGACCCCCATGTGAATCCTGCACAGGAAACCAGCACCCCATGGGGGAAGTGCTGTTCCCTGGGTCACCCCAAAATCTGAGGCACCCAGGGAAGGAGATGAGATGCCTGTGCCCATCCAGCAACTGCCCATCCCAGGTACCCCCTTCCCCTGGGAACCCAAACATGGGAGCCCCATTCCTTATATCCCCCCTTTCCTGGGACCCCCATCCCATTACTGCCATTCCCCAGGATCTCCATGGCCCAGCACCCAAGGCCAAGGAACCTTCTCCTGTTCATTCCATCCCCTGAAATCTCCCTTTCTCCAGAGCCTTTATTCTCCCAGGACTCCCCATTCCCCCAGCATCCTCATCCCGAGTATCCCTTTCTCCCTATCTCCTGACCCCTAATCCCTAGAGTCCACATTCCCCTGGGATTCCCATCCCTGAGTCCCCCAGGCCCTGGGGACCCCCATTCCCATGGCACCTCCATTCCCAGTGACTCCCCCTCCTTATCAGCCCCATTTGGCAGGCACCCCATCCCTAGGATCCCCCCATTTCCCTGGACACTCATCCCTGACTCCCCAAACCCCCTGAGCCCCCCAATCTTAGGAACGCCATGTCCCACTTTGTCCCACCCAGCCTTGTCCCCATCCTGTGCCCAGCTTGTGGCCACCCTGCCCCCACCAAGGGCCGCCTACACGTGGGGACAGACGTGACCTCGCTTCCTTCCCCTTCATCCAAAAAGTCGCCAGCCAGAGGAGCGGTGGCCACTGCAGCGAGTGACAGCCAGTGCACATGGCTGGGGACACCCGGATGGCCGAGAAGGTGGTGCTGTTCCTGTGGGGTGAGTGCCCTGGGACAGGGCTGAATTCCTGGGGATGGGGAGGGGAGGGTGCACAGGGGGGCTCTGGGGTGTCCCCTGAGGTCGCCAGTGCCAGCAGAGCCAGTCCATGTTACCCACAGTGGACCTTGGTGGGACTGTGACTGATGTAGGGTGGCTTTGGGGACAGGAACAGGGGGCAGGAATTTGAGGATGAGGATTTGGGGGCAGGAATGTGGGGACTGGCAACTTTAGTCTCAGATAGCTCTGGGGATAGGGACAAGAGAACTGGGATGCAGGGATAGAAGGGGACAAGGACTGTGTGGATGTGGCCATGGGGATGGGATCATGGGGATGGGATCATGAGCTGCTGGGGGTGACCTGGGCCAGCATGGGCTGTGTCTGTGGGACATCCCAGTGCATCCCAGTGCACCCAGATGTCCTCAGTGCCATGGGCACCCACCCCTTACCTATCTCGAGCCCCTCAGTAAGATGGGACCCTCCTGTCCCACAGATGAGCTGGTGCTGCAGGTGCCAGCACGGGCGCTGCTGGAGGGGGACATGGTGACACTGTGCTGCCGAGCCCGGTGGAACAGCCTGGTCACCAAGGTGCGATTTTTCAAGGATGAGAATAATCTGACCAGGTCCGTTAATGCGACCGAGCTGTCCCTGTCCCCTCTCCAGCTGAACCACAGTGGCAGCTACCGCTGCAAGGGCTGGGTGAGGTCCTGGTCGACAGGCTCAGTAGCAGTGACAGTGACAGCGCACGATGAGCACTCCCACGGCTGGAACTCCCATCTCCTGACAACCTGAAAGACATTTCCCAGTGCCCTCTGAGTCACAGTCCTCACCTCCCCAATCCTTCCCTGAACTCTTTCCTGTGCCGGTGCTGAAGGGTCCCCCAAGCCCACCAGAGGGGTCCCCCCGACTCTCAGCTGCTGCAGCATCCCCAGCCCCCTGCGGCTCCAAACCTCCCTCCTGCACTCCCCCTCCTGTTCCATCAGGATGGGCAGGTGGTGGGGGGCCCTGCAGAGGTCCCCGCAGCTTTTGGTGCCCAGCGTGGGGTCTCCCACTCAGGGAAACACAGCTGTGATGTGCCCTCTGACAGGGGGGCTGTGCAGAAGACCAGCACCTGGCTCTGCGTCACAGTGCACAGTGAGTGCGGGGATGGGATGGGTGCGCCCTCAGCCTCCTGGGGTCCCCTGCCTGGGGACCTCCATGTGCCCCTGACACATTTCTTGGGTCTCCTCTCCTCTGTCCTGTGCCCCCTCACCCCTCTCTGGTGTGACCCCATCCCTGAAATCCCCCATCACACCCATCCCCCCATCCCTATCCCCCCACACCACCTGCCAGCCCCTCCCTGTGGCCTCAGCCCTGTCTCTGTCCCCACAGTGCCTGTGGCCAATGCCACCATCAACCCCGGCCCCCCGTCACACCAAATTTGCGCAGGTCACAACGTGATCATGTGCTGCTCAGTGCAGGTGGGCTCAGCCCCTGTCACCCTCACCTGGCTGCACAACAGGCAGGAGGTGACTCGAGGTCCCCTCCTGCAGTTCGGGGCCACCAATGTGGGACATTCAGGCACCTACCAGTGCATGGCCACCAACCAGGCAGACGAGCATCACGTGTTCCGGGCACTCAGCCCAGAGCTGGCCCTGGCTGTGAAACAGTGGGGATACTGAAACCAATGTGGGGTCACACAGGGTTACCAGGGAGTGCAGGACCCCTGGGGTGATGGGTGACCCTGATGTGTCCCCCTCTGTTTCTTGCAGTGGCTGCAGGAGTCGGTGGGGCCCTTCTGTTCCTGCTTCCGCTTGCGGGTGTCATTGTGGCCTGGAACTGGTGGCACCCTGTGGGTGGGTGACAACAGGGGGACGGGAGTCTAGGGAGCTGTAGAGGCCCCCAGAATTGGGCAGTGCTAGGGTAGCACCCAGAGCCCCAAAACTATGACCATATCTGGGGGTGCTGTAGAGTTTGGGGAGGTGCTGGAGGGTCCTGCAGGGATTTTGGGGGTACTTTCTGAGGCTCTGGGGGTGTTAAGGGGGTTTCTGTCCCTGCTGGGTTTTGGGTTCTTGAGGCAGATTTTGTTGGGAGCACTGGGGATGTTCATGAATTCTGGAAGCATTCATGGATGCTTGGGGGTCCTGTGAGAAATTGAGGTGACCCCACAGTCACCCCTTCTCTCTTTCCTTTGCAGCTGCCTGGAATAATCATGAAAGGTGAGTGGGGGGCTCAAACCACACTTTCCCTTTTTTTACCCCAACTCCCAAGACCTCCCATTCCTTCCCCCACATCCCCTTTTTTCCCTCAGGGCCCCCCAGATCCCCTGGCCCCCCCAGATGAGGGGGAGGTGCTGTACACCCACGTCGTTGTCACCAAGAGGGCTGAGAATGAGTATGGGGGGGACACACACAGAGGGACACGTCACCCATGAGTCACCCCACTCAGAACCCACAGCCCATGTCCCTCGCAGTGTTCCCCCATGCCACCAGACTCCAGGATCCCCAGGTGACCTACATGGAACTGCAGGGACTCCAGGGGCAACCACGGGAACCCAGTGACATCTACGGTAATGTGCTCTGACACTGGGGGGAACTGGGGGGAACTAGGGGGCACTGGGGGGCACTGGGGGTCCCCACCCATGGGCACCCATTCGTGTGTGTGCTGCCACCAAAACTGCCCCCTCCCTCCCCGTGAGGGCACACAGATCGCAAAGAGCTGAGAGAAGAACAATTTCCTGCAACAGCAACGAGAGAGAATAAAACCAATAACAACAGCAACAAGGTTCAGAGTCCAAAGGGTCACAAAAGGAACAATTTCATTGGAAAGCCCAGAAAAAGAAACCATCCCCAGACGTTTCCCCCAGTACATTTCATTCACCAGAGGTGCCAGCTGGGGAGAGGGCTCTTGGTGGCCCAACAGGGTTCAAAGGCAGAGCATGAGGTAGCCAAGTCCCTGACCCTGTCTCCTGTTGGGTTATCTGTCCCATCCAGGCTGGAACCCAGGATTTGGCAACTCATTGAAATGAGAAATATCTGCCAAGGAAAGTGGGAACGTCTCTGGAATGCAAAGAAGACCCATACCTAAATCATTTTTTCATTTCAAAGATGATGGAGCTTCCAGGCAGAAGTGCAGGAAAAGGAATACCAGCTCTTTACTCGGAAATTTATAAACCAGGACGGAACAAACAACACAAACCCAGAACTTTCCCTCCTGCTCAGTGCTGTTGGTTTTAGTGGCAGTTATACCGCGGCCAGCAGGGGGCGCTGCAGGGAGCACTCCCGGCCAGCAGGGGGCGCTGCAGGGAGCACTCCCGGCCAGCAGGGGGCACTGCAGGGAGCACTCCTGGCCACCAGGGGGTGCCCCGGTCGAGCTCCATCCCCTCAGGGGCCGTGGCGGCCTCATACAGGATGGAGGAGGGGAACCAAGGGGTCCCATCTTGCCTGCAAATCCGGGTTAGAGAACAGTCCATTGCCCAGCAAGGCACCAACTCCCACAGCCTGACGTGGATCCTGCTGAGGGAACTCCATATTGTCCAATGCTACTCTTTCTACCATTTCTTTCCAGGTCGCTTGAAACACACCATACTGCACTGGCTGAAACAGAATCATAGCAAGGTGAACAATATCATAAGGTGCAAGTACATCAGCATTTAAAATATAAATCACTTGCATCACCTACGAAGAGTTAACACCATACTGATCTACCTTTGACTGAAGGTCCTTTACAGCCCTCCATGCAAAAACCTGATGGCTGTCTTCTTGTCCCAAATTAGGAGCAGCTTTGAAAACAGGAAAAACCACAGGCTCACCAGAAGAAGCAGCAGTAGCCATCTCCATCCTTTTAGGTGGACCTCTTTTCTCTAACAAATTCCAATCTCCCACTTCAGCTGCTTTCATTCTCACATGCTCCCAAAATTGCAAAGGGTGTCGAGGAGTCACAGCCACCTGGCAGGGAGGCAGAGTCCAAGAAACAGCAGGCCTGGGTCTGCTACAAGGTCTAACAGAAACGGATTCCTGTGTCTTTTTAGGTGTACTTATAACCGGCAATTCGTCATCAGAGCTATCACTAGACAGGAAAGGACACAATGTTAAAGACAGCATTTGTCCAACCAGTTCAGGAGGGAGGAGGGCGGTAGATGGCTCAATGGGGGATTGAGCAGAGGCAGAGGACTCGAGGAGGGGGAGAGAAGAGGTGGATGGCTCAAGGGAACACGGAGAGGAGGGAGATGACTCGAAGGAGGGCAGAGGAGGGGCGGACAGCTCAAGGGAAAGCTTGGGGGGAGCAGCCAATCTGTGGGAGGGTGAGGGGGGAGCAGCCGACCAAGGGGAGGGTGAGGGGGGAGCAGACAGCCCAGGGAGAGAAAAAGGGGCCAATGACCCAGCCTGTTTTTCACTTTGTTTCTTCTGTGACTTACTTTTTGCTAATTGCTGTGCAGGCATAAGATACTTTGGTTTAGCACACAGTTCACCTAACTGCTGAGCAGGCAAAGTATACACAGGTTTAACATCGTCTTTTGGAGATAAATACCGAGCAACTGTCTTAGCCTGCTGTTTGATTCTCACGACAGCAAACCCTGGGGGAACCTCCACAGCAGCTGCAGGAGCCTCCTCAGGAGGAGATGCATGGACAGGCTCAGCCTCATCTTCCTCCTGTTCCTCTACTTCAGTTGCTTGTTCTAATTCCTGCTCCTCCAATTCCTCCCCTCTATCTTGTTCTGCTTTTCATTCCTTCAATGCCTCATACAACAGTCTCCAGGTAGTAGCCAAATCAATAACTGTCTTATCCCCCTTTATCACTTCCTATAGTCTCTTCCCAACCTTTTTCCATGCCCTGACACTGAAGCCAGTGTTGGCATCAGCCTCCAAGTCCTGTGATTTACACCATATCAGTAAACTAGGAAGAGCATAATCGGAAGCTTCAACATTTTTCCTTTTTAATGAAGTTTTCCACGTGGACAAAACAGACTTTTCCTCATTTAATAAATTATGCCCCATATTCTTTCCCAATCACACACCTCGAATCAGATGTCTGAATGAGATCCGGACCTCCGCAGCCTCCTTCCTGCCTTCGCTCATTTTTAGGGTACCCTTCAACTTTTTTCTCAGTTTTTTTCCTTTCCCTTTTTTACAGTCCAGTTGCAATCACGGTGGGCAGCCACCAGATGTCGCGATAGAGCGCGACACAGCGCAGAACACCACAACTGCACCAGAAGGGTATAAAAGATTTATTATAGCAACCCGCTGATTTAGAGTTTTTCAAGATATTTACATTTACTTAACAGACACATTCGCTGCCCATTGGTCATAGGAGAGAAACAAAGTTCTCAGTAGTTGAACAAGGAGCCACGTCATTCTGTGAGTCAGCCAGAGTCCGTATCTCCTAAATTTCTCTCCTTCATCACGTCACCATGGTGATGGCCTTGGTGTCTTCCTCGGGAGAGATATGGGGATTTCCTTATCTTTAGAAAGCCTTTGCCGGCTCAGAAAAACAGCACAAAATGCCTTTCCTGCATGGGGGGACTGAAGAGAGAGGCCAGGTCGACCCAGGGACAGGTGAAAGGACCCAGTGAGGGGTGGGGGACCCAGCCAGGGACCCAGGGAGGAAAGGACTGGGGACCCGTGACAGTAATAGGGGACCCGGGCAGTAGTGGGGGTCTCCAGGCAGGGCTGAGGGACCCGAGGAGGCAGTGAGGTCTCCCCGTGCCCATCCCCACACTCACTGCGCACCATGACGCGGAGCCGGGTGCTGCTCTTCTGCCTCCCACTCAGAGTGCACCTGGCAGCTGTAATTCCCTGAATGGGAGACCCCACAATGGGCACCAGCAGCTGCAGGGACCCCTGTGGGGCCCCCCACCACCTGCCTGTCTCGGTAGAACACGTGCAGGAGGGGGGCACAGAGCCACAGGGGGCTGGGGGTGCTGAGGCAGCTGGGAGTCATGGGGGACCCCTCGGTGGGCTTGGTGGACCCATCAGCACTGGCACAGGGGAGAGCTCTGGGAAGGAGATGGGGCAGGGGGGATGTGACCCCGAGTCCGCTGTGAAGGGGCTGTGGGGGTGCTGAGGCATGAGGTGTGGGTGCTCACCGTGCTCTGTCACTGTCACTGGTGCTGACTGTGCCCACAGTGACCATTCCGGCCAGGAGCCTCCCCAGACATTGCAGTGGTAGCGACGGCTGTGCCGCAGCTGCAGGGGCAGCAGGAGCAGCTCGGTCCTATGGAGGTACCTCCCCAGAGCCTTCCCATCGTGGTGGAAGTGCACTGCAAGGACTGACTCCCTCTGCCTGACCCGGGCAGCTCAGGGTCACCGTGTCCCCCTCCAGCAGTGCCTGCGCTGGCACCTGCAGCACTGGGGTGGCTGTGGGACAGGAGGGCCCCGATGGCAACAGAAGGAACCAGGGGTCCCCATTGCAATACGGTGCTCTCATCACACTGGGATGCACTGGTGTGTACAGGGGATGCTCCAGTGATGCTCTGGGATGTCCCTGTGTGCAAGCTCTTGTCACATGAGGGGTGTGAGCCATGAAGCTGAGCTCACCCAGAGCTATCAGGTACCCGCAGGTGCCAGGGTAGGGGCACAAAGAGCTCTCACCATTTAGAACATGCACAGAGGGTCTGAGCCAGGTGCCGGGTCTGTCACACTTGTGCAGGTGCCACTCTCGCTGATGAGCCAGGGCTCGTGTCCTTCTGGCCACCAGCACTGCCCATCCTTGTACCAGATGGTGGCACCAGGTGGCCCAGAGCCCTGGCAGGTCAGTGCCACCCAGTCACACAGCACTGTGGGCCTCCAGGAGGGCTCCATGAGGAGCTGGAGGGTTTGGGTGCCTGCAGGTGACAGGGGACACCAGCCAGCACAGTGCTGGGGACAGTGGGGTGGGGCCATGGCATCCCCCGAGGACTCACCAGAGAGGCCGAGGGTCTGGGCTGGAAGGGACAAGGGACAACGCTGGGTGAGGATGGCCTTGCAGGAACAGTGGCACACAGGTTGCAGGGTGTGGGGGCTATCCCCCAAACTGTCCCCTTTGGGACACTGGTTCTCATGAGAAAGGGCTCAGGAATGGTCCCCAACAGGTCTGGAGAGGCCAGGGGACATGTCTGTGTCACAGCTGCCCACAGCCACATCTGTTGGGAATGGATTCCCTGGGGATGGGGACAGTGTGGTTACCCCAGGTGGAGGCAGGAAGTGGTGACACCACAGACACCTGATGATGGCACAGGTCATCCCCACTAGCCTCATGGCACCTGTCCCCATGGCCACGTCCCCATGGCCACGTCCCCATGGCCCTGTGCCCATGATCCCATTCAGATGGTAGCAGTCCCCATGGCCCATCTGAATGGTGCAGTCTGTCTGTCCCTGTCCCCACAGGTGCCCCAGCTCCATGGTGCCTCTTGCCATATCCCTGTCCCTACATCCCATTCCTCACATCCCCTTCCCTCCATTCTTCTCCCTGCATCCCATTCCCACATCCCAGCTGCCACATTCCTGTCCCCTGTTCCTGTCCCCACAGCTACCCCACAACTCTGGTCACACTGGGGTCCATGCCCATGCTCTGGCACTGCTGGCCTTGGGGACCTCAGGGGACCCCACAGCCCCCCTGTGCCCCCTCCCCACAAGTCTCTCCCTCACCAGGGCCCATCCCCGGGGTGTCAGGCCCATGCCTGGGGCACTCACCTCACAGGAGCAGCATCACCTTCCCGCCATCTGGGTGTCCCCGGCCATCCAGGCTGGCTGTCCCTCGCTGCCAGGGCCACCTGTCCCCTGGGTGGCGGCTCTTTGGCCAAAGGGGAAGGAAGAGAGGCCACGTCCTGTCCCCACGTGGAGGTGGCCCTTGGTGGGGGCAGGGTGGGGGCAGGACTGGGGCAATCAGGGAATGTGGGGAGTGAAGGTTGGGTGTCCTAGTGAAAGAGGTAACCCAGGAATGGGGTCCTGGGAGGGATGTCCCGAGAGAATGAGGGTTCAGAGAATGGGGATCCTGAGGAGGGGGACCCAGGGGATCGGGGCGCCTGGGAACGGGGGTCCCCATGTGTGGGGGCCCAGGAATGGGGTTCCCAGGGACTTTGGGTCATGGGATGCAGGTCCCAGGGATGGTGGTGTCAGTTGGGCTGGGGCCTGTCAGAGTCGGGATCCTGGGGGAATGGAATGGTGACCCATGGGATGGGATGAAGGGAAGGTGGATCCAGGACCATGGAGATCCTGAGGAATGGCAGTTCTGGGATGGGTGTCCCAGGGAGGAGGGACCTTAAAGAATTGGGATTCCATGGTGGGGTTCCCAGGGATAGGCAGTGGCTGGCTTGGCACGGGAGGTCACAGCTCCTTCACTGGGTGCCTCAGATTTGGGGGACACCAGGGTCCAGTGCAGGCCCCCTGGGGTGCTCATGGTTGGGGGTTTGTGCACCACAAGAGGCTTCCTGAAGGTTCCAGGTCTCTGCTGTGGGGGATGCAGGTGCCCAGCTGTGCCTCCCAATGCTTTCACTTCATCTTTCCTGCAGCAGAAGGAAGAGGCCATTTGTGCTTAGGGTCAGAGGGAGGGGTGGTTCTGTTCTGGGGGAGCTCATCCAGGGAGTTCCTTTCTTGTTGGGGTCTCTGTTCTGGGGATGACATGACCTGGGGGGAACCTGTCCCAGGGGTGACACATTCTGGTGGGGCATGTCACTGTCCCAGGGGTGGGAAATCCTGTGAACCCTTTTCCTGGGGTGGGGCCATGCCCACCACCTCTCCCCGGTGGGACACAGTGACCTCTGGGGTGTTGTAACCTGGGATGTGCCTTGTCCCCTCTACAACAACCCTTGATGGCCCCACCCAGTTTGGGAGCCCTCAATTCCCCGTTTACGTTTTTAGGTGCAACCCAACCCCCCCATCCTGCAGCTCTCCACGACCTTTCCCTGTGTGAGAAGCCCCTACAGTGGTGACAGTAGGGGGTGACATGGGGTGAATGTGAGCTGGGGAGGGCACAGACCCCCCAAGAACTCACAACAACCACCCTGTTGTTGCCTTAACATGACTTCTAGGGTCATTATAGCGCAAGGGATTTTATATCTCCATGGCCTCATACCTCCTTGAAGTTATTTCACAACGCAGCTCCTCTATGCACTGCCTGTCCCTGGTCCTTGCAGCAGTCATCTGACTCCTCTTCTTCACAGTCAACACATCCATCTCGCTTCACAGTGCAGCCAACAAACACCATCTCTCTTCTCAACTAGCAAGCAAACTGCAGCTCTCTTCACAGCTAGCCAGCAAGCTACAGCTCTCTCCTCACAGCTAAGTAGCAAACTGCAGCTCTCCTCACAGCTAGCCAACCTGCTCTTTTGTAGCACTTGCTCTTATTGGATACAGGTATGGCTTGTTAAGAGCTGGGACTGTTTCTAATCTATAGTAATTGGCTCTGCAGAAACTCTTCAGGTGTGAGATTACCTGCTGCACTATTTTCCCACATTCCATCTCCCCACACCCTGTTCCTCAGGGTCTCACCACTGGGAGCCAGATGAAACACTGCTGACCTTCCCGACTGTGCACCCTCCCCTATGTTCAAAACCCCAAGGACCATCCTGCCCTCCCCCACCCCAGCACTGGGATGGAAAACTGTAGATTTTCACCAATGGAAAAGTGGCTGACTTGGCCCCAAAATAGCTGCAACAGGGCTGAGACATTGCAAGGGTCTGGAGCTATTTGAGGCCGCCCCATCCCTCTACTGCTCCCCAAAATTCCCCTCGTGGGATTTCTGTCCTGGAGCTTGGGATGATTTGGGTTTACTGGGTTTTGGGAGAAATCCTGTTCGAGACTTTTCCATCCTTACTTGTCCTCTGCAGGATCTGAGGCATCAAGAGAAGCTTGGGAATGGCGCCCAGGGCAGGAAGGAGCTCCCAAACTCCTGCTCCTTGAAGCCAGTGGCCATGCAAGGGTGGGGGGCCCAGCCAGGGCCTGAGGGTCCCCCTGCCCCCTTGGCTTTGATTCTGGCAGCTTTAGAGCTGCTGCAGAGGTGAGAATTCTGTGGGGGGAAAAGGCCTGCCTGTGGTTTGCTCAGCCCTGCAAGAAGCACAGAGCAAGGCTGGCTGGAAACCCCCCCTGCAAGGTCAGCTGCGAGGGAACCAGCCCAGGAATGCAGGAATTGATCATTTGTCCTTTTGATGAAGGGGCTGAGAAAACCACAAAACTACTGCAAAGACAACAACAATCTGCTTCACAACCTGGCCTAAACCCTCCTTCTTGAACAAAACCTGCAGCCTTCTGGAACCTCCTGGAAGGAAGGTTTGGATTCTGGATGTGCACAGCAGAAAAGAGGGAAAAGTGTGGAAATATTGAGCAGGGGCTGCACACAAGGGGCTGGGGAACAGGGGTGTCACAACAGCAGCAGGGAGTGCCCAGGCAGGGGAATTCAGAGCAGGCTGGAGTGGATTTACCAGGGAATCAGACCCTGAGGCACACACGGCCATTTCCAGAGATTCCTGTGCACTGTCCCAAGGATGGACAGAGCTTCTGCCCTTCCTCCATGGGAAGTCAATCAAGTTTCAGGATGGGAATGAGCAAAATGGGGAGAGTTCCTAAAGATGGCTCAAGAAAAGGCTTTTTCATGGCCTGGGTTGCTGCCCAGCAGGCAGGGAACAATCCCATGGAGATGTTGGACATGCAGGGAGATTCCATGCTCTCTGTTATCCACAAGGAAATGCTGCTGTGGGATGCACCAATGGGCTCCTAAAGGGAACCAAAAAGTCTCATTTCATAGTGATTTGTTTGTGTTTTCATTGTGAGTGACTTGTTGGGAGAGGAACTGTTAAAATGATTCTATAAACCAGAGTGTTTTATACCTTCTCTGTTAGATTCTTGCTGAGTGTCCTTTACTGGGGGAAAAAATCTGTGGGAAAGATTTTTGCTTTTATTCTATGGATGTATAATTTTGTCTCAAACAATTTGGCATCAAGTGATGCCTGGGAGGGCTGAGCCAGGAAATGGGGGGAACTGACCCAGGGGTGTGTGGGGCACAGACCCAGAGCATCCCAGGACAGCCCTGGGTTCCCCAGGGGGGTGTGCTGTGCTGGGCTCTGAGTCACCCCAAAATCTGAGGCAGCCAGGGAAGGAGCTGTGACCCCTATTCCCACCCAGCCACTGCCCATCCTGGCATCCCCATTCCCCTGGGACCCCCATTGCCTTGTTCTCTCTTCCCTGGGGACCCCCATCCCAGGACTGCCATTGCCCAGGACCACTGTTGCCTTGATCCCATCCCATGGGCTGCTTCTTCCTCCAGAATCCCTATTCCCGAGGGTCCCCTTTTTCCCCCTGCACCCCCAACCCTGGCACCCAAATGCCATGACCCCAAATCCTTGAAAAACTTGTTTCCACAGCACCCCCATCCCTGAATCCACCCAGGCATGGATACCCCAATTCCCGAGGACCCCCTTTCTCCTGGACACCGATCCTTGGTTGCTGACATCCCCTGAGCCCCCACCATGTCCCCAGACTCTCCCATCATGTCCCCAGCCTGTCCACAGCTTGTGGCCACCCTGCCCCCACCAAGGGCCACCTCCACATGGGGACAGACGTGACCTCGCTTCCTTCCCCTTCATCCGAAGAGCCGCCAGCCAGGGGAGCGGTGGCCACAGCAGCGAGTGACAGCCAGTGCACATGGCTGGGGACACCGGGATGGCCAGGAAGGTGGCGCTGCTCCTGTGGGGTGAGTGCCCTGGGCATGGGCCTGACACCCCAGGGATAGGAGGGTGCACAGGGGGGCTGCTGGGTTCCTTGAGGTCCCCAAGGCCAGCAGGGCATGGAGCCCAGTGTGACCAGAGTTGTGGGCTGGCCCTGGAGACAGGAAAAGAGGACAGGAAGAGTGGAACCGGGATGGGGGGACAGGGAGAGGGGGATGGAATGTGGGGACAAGGATGTGACAGAAGGAACCTTGTGTCTGGGGAAGCTGCAGGGACAGGGACAGGGACACAGAGATACAGGGACAAGTATAATGTGCTTGGGCCATGGGGCTGTGGCTGTGGGGCTGGTGGGGGTGACCTGTGCCAGCACAGTCCCCATGCCTGAGCATGTGTTGGCTGCTGTGTCACTGTCCTAAAGACATCTGTGCCACATCAGTGCCCCAACTGAGGCCTTTCGGGCACAGCCTCCACATTCCGTGGCCCTGTGCCTCTGTCCCCATGGTGCCATACCCACCCAGCCATGTCCCTTCTCCCTTCCAGCCCAGACCCTTGGCTTCGCTGGTGAGTCCTTGGAGAATGCCATGTCCTCACCCCGCTGTCCCCAGCCCCACGTTGGCCCTGGCAGCCTGGTGTCCCCTGTAACCCACAGGTGCCCAGACTACCCAGCTCCTTGTGGAGCCCCCCTGGAGGCCGGCGGTGCTGTGGGACCAGGTGACACTGACCTGCCAGGGCTCGGGCAGCACCGGTGACACCACCTGGTACAGGAACGGGCGGCGCTGGTGGCCGGTGAAACACGACTGCCTCAATGTTACAGAGAGTGGCACCTACACGTGTGACAGACCCGGCAGTGGGCTCAGCCCACCTGTGACAGTCTTAGATGGTGAGGGGGGATCTTACATGATCTGGGTGGCCCCTGACAGGTCTGGATGGGCTCCACTCCCTGGGTGGCTTCACACTGCTCATGTGCCAGGAGCCTGTGCCCTGCACACAGGGACATCCCAGTGCATCCCAGTGCACCCAGATGTCCTCAGTGCCATGGGCACCCACCTCTGACCTATCTCGAGCCCCTCAGTAAGATGGGACCCTCCTGTCTCACAGATGAGCTGGTGCTGCAGGTGCCAGCACGGGTGCTGCTGAAGGGGGACACGGTGACACTGCGCTGCCGTGCCCGGTGTAACAGCCCGGTCACCAAGGTGCGATTTTTCAAGGATGAGAATAATCTGACAAGGACCCTTAATGCGACCGAGCTGTCCCTGTCCCCCCTCCAGCTGAACCACAGTGGCAGCTACCACTGCAAGGGCTGGGTGAGGTCCTGGTTGTCAGGCTCAGCAGCAGTGACAGTGACAGTGCACGGTGAGCACCCCCACGGCTGGAACTCCCATCTCCTGACAACCCAAAGCCACTTCCCAGTGCACTCTGAGTCACACTCCTCACCTCTCATCACCTTCCCTAAACTCTTTCTGGTGCCGGTGCTGGAGGGTCCCCCAAGCCCACCAGGCGATCCCCCTTGAGTCTTAGCTGCCTCAGCACCCCCAACCCCCTGTGGCTCCAAGCCTCCCACTTGCACTCCCCCTCCTGTTCTATCAGGATGGGCAGGTTGGGGGGGGGGGGCGGGGCCCGCAAGGGTCACCGCAGCTTTTGGTGCCTGCCTTGGTTGTCTCCCACTCAGGCAATTACAGCTGCGAGGTGCCCTCTGAAGGGGGGGGCTGTGCAGAAGAGCAGCGCCCGGCTCCCTGTCCCAGAGCGCAGTGAGTGCGGGGATGGGCACGGGGAGCGCCCATTGTCTCCTGGGGTCCCCTGCCTGGGAACCTCCATGTCTCCCAGACACATTTCTTGGCTCTCCTCTCCTCTGCCCTATGCTCCCTCACCCCTCTGCGGTGTGACCCCATCCCTGAAATTTCTCATCACATCCATCCGCCCCATCCCTATCCCCCTCCACCACCTGCCAGCTCCTCCCTGTGTCCTCAGCCCTGTCTCTCTCCCCACAGTGCCTGTGGCCAATGCCACCATCACCCCCGGTCTCCTGTCACACCCGGTGCATGCAGGTGACCCTGTTACTCTGCACTGCTCAGTGCAGATGGGCTCAGCCCCTGTCACCTTCACCTGGCTGCACAACGGGCAGGAGGTGGCCCGAGGTTCCCCTCGTGCAGTTTGGGGCCACCAATGTGGGACATTCAGGCACCTACAAGTGCATGGCCACCAACCAGGCAGACGGGCACCGCGTGTTCCGGGCACTCAGCCCAGAGCTGGCACTGGAGGTGACAATACGGGACACATGGACACACAGAGACACAGGTGGGGACACACAAGTTCACCAGGGACTGCAGCACCACTGAGGTGATGGGTGACCCTGATGTGCCCCCTCTCTGTTTCTTGCAGTGGCTGCAGGGGTCGGTGGAGTCCTTTTGTTCCTGCTCCTGCTCGTGGGTGTCATTGTGGCCTGGCACCGGTGGCACCCTGTGGGTGGGTGACAATGGGGGGACGGGGGTCCTAGGGAGCTGTAGAATCCCCCAGAGTTGGGGAACCATAATGTGCCTCCCACAGCCCTAAAATGGTGACCTTGACTGGGGGTGCTGTAGGGTCCTGCAGGGATTTTGGGGGTTCGTTCAGAAGCCCTGGGGGCCTTTGGGGGGTCTCTGTCTCTGCTGGCCTTTGGGTCCTTGAGGCCTAGTTGGTCAGGGGCACTGTGGAGGTTCATGAATTCTGGGAGACTTCAGGGATGCCTGGGGTCCTCTGAGAAATCGATGGCCCAATGGGTGTTCAGGAATCCTAAGAGGGATCAGATGCCTGGGGACCCCACAGTCACCCCTCCCCTCTTTCCTTTGCAGCTGCCAGGAAGAATCAGGAAAGGTGAATGGGGGGCTCAAACCACACTCTCCCCTTTTACCCCAACCCTCAAGACCTCCCATTCTCTCCCCCAAATCCCCCTTATTCCGTCAGGGCCCCCCCGGATCCCTCGGTCCCCCCAGAGGAGGGGGAGGTGCTGTACACCCACGTCATTGTCACCAAGAGGGCAGCGGGTGAGTATGGGGGGGACAGATGCAGAGGGACACGTCACCCATGAGTGTCACCCCACCCAAATCCCACAGTCTGTGTCTATTGCAGTGTCCCCTTGTGCCACCACACTCGAGGAGCCCCAGGTGGCTACCATGGGAACCTGGTGACATCTACATGAATATGCTGTGACACTGGGGGGAACTGGGGGGCCTTGGGGTTTCCCACCCATGGGCACCCACAAGTGTGTGTGCTGCCACCAAAACTGCCCCTCTCCCACCCGGTGGAGGCACAAAGATCCCAAAGGGCTGAGAGAAGAACATATTCCTGCAACAGCGACGAGAGAGAATAAAAGCAACAGCAACATGGTTCTGAGTCCAAAGGGTCACAAAAAGGAACAATTTTCAGGGAAAGTCCCCAAAAATGAACAAACCCCAGACATTTCCCACAGCAAATTTCCTCCACCAGAGGAACCTGGCCGAGTTCTGGACCTTCCTTTCTCTGATGGCCAAAGTGGCCTTCAGAAGGCTCTGGATTCTCTTCTCCCCTTTCACAAGCCCCTCCTCTGCCATGTTCCCCACATGAGGATATCACAAATTTCTCTGGGCTTCTGGAGCCTCCCCCTTTCCCAGGGCAGTTAGGATTAGGCCATGGAACAGGGCAGGTTGTCAGAGACAGGAAACATTTGATTTCTGGAGACATTTGGAATACCTGTGTGTGGCAGGGGTGGGTCAGGCCTTGCTTTTGGTCAGACAGGGCCCATCTGTCCATCAGTTTGTCAGCTGTGGCACACTGGGGACAGTTTGACACTCTGCCAAAGCCAGCTCCTGAATGGCCGGATGACAAGAAGTGCCAGCTGGGGAGAGGGCCCTTAGCAGCCCAACTGGCTGAAAGGGCAGAGGTGGCCAAGTCCCTGACCCTGTCTCCTCTTAAGGTATCTGCCCCATCCATGCTGCAACACACGATTTGGCTACTCATTGAAATGAGAAATATCTGTCAAGAAAAGTGGAAACATTCCTGGAATGGAAAGAAGACCCATGACTAAAACATTTTTTAATTTCAAAGATTATGGGGCTTTCATGCAGAAGTGCAGGAAAAGGAATAACAACTCTTTACTGGGAAATTTATAAACCAAAACAGAACAAACAACACAAAACCAGAACAGTCCCTCCCGCTCAGCGCTGTTGGTTTTTGTGGCAGTTATAACCACGGCCAGCAGGGGGCGCTGCAGGGAGCACTCCCGGCCAGCAGGGGGCGCTGCAGGGAGCACTGCCGGCCAGCAGGGGGCACCCCAGTCGAGCTCCATCCCCTCAGGGGCCATGGCAGCCTTGGACAGGATGGAGGAGGGGAAATCGCTCCTTTTGCAAACTCACAGGCACCAATCGATCCCAGCACCACCACCGGCAGCGGGCAGAAGCCGCCAAGGCAGCAGGTTGGATCCCAGTGCCCAGTGGAAGCATAGCAGTGTCCCGGGATCAGGCACACGTCCTGCCCATCGCCTGCGATCACTGCCAAGATCCCGAATGGAAAGAAGGCAGCGCCTGACCCCAGGCAGGTCTCGGGTCCACAACAGCACCTCTGGTGGCTTTACACCACAATTCCTGCAAACCCTCAGCCCTTCACTCCCTTTTCCTCCTTCAGTCCTTGCACAGCAACTCTGGGAATGTTGAATTGCTCTGGGATGTTGAGGAAAGCTCGGTGCTGACTCTGCTGGGGCTCCTCAGGGGGTTTCAGAGCACGTTTGGATTTCCTGCCCTTCCTGGGCCACTGCTGGTCCCAACAGAGAAGCCACACAGGGAGAAGGAGTAAGAAGAGGAGAGCAGAGCCACAGTCCCGAGGGGTCTGCTGCCTCAATTGGAGCACAGGGACAGCCAAGGCTGGGGGCATTGCCTTGGGAGGGGAAAATGGGGCAAAACTGGAGCTGGTTGGGCCAATGCCCCTGTTCTGCTCTGGGAGCTGAAGACCCTTAAGGAGGTGTTGTAATTAGGGCTGGGGCTCCTGAAGTTCAGCCATGCTCCTAAAGCATCCCTGTGCACAAGGACATGGCTCCACTACCTCTCACAGGGATTTTGGGGGACACAAGGTAGCATTGGATACCATTTGGAGGTCACATGCCCCCACCTCTGGCCACAAGGAGCTTTCTTTACTGCCGGGAAGGTTTTTGCTGGTGCTGGGGATGATTCAGTGCCTGTGCCATGTGGCTGCTGCTTCCCGCTGGCTGGCCAGGAAGGCCGAGCTGGAGCAGCAGCTGAGGCGGGAGCGACTGGAGCAGGGGGCTCATGGGAACAGCACCTGGCCTTGCAGGTGGAGCAGGAGTGCTGGGAATTCTGCAGGGTGCTCAGGTGAGGCCCAGGGGGCTGGGCCATGGTGGGGCACAGCTTGTCATTCCTGCTCCCCCAGATTTTGGGACAGAGCAGTGACACCCATCAGGCTCCCAAACCCCTCAGGGCTCAGGCTCAGCCTCACAGGAGGTCCCGGCCCAGGCTTTGGGGATGATTCAGGTGCTCCTGGGCTGGTTCCCAACAAATGGCAGCGCTCCAGGAGCAGTCAGCACATCCCGAAGGACCCGCCCGGGGCTGCTGGACCCGAGTGCTGCGGGCAAGGACGGTGTGAGGGAGCCAGGCCCCGCTCAGCCGGCGCTGCCCCAGGAACGTCTCATCCTGCAGGAGCTCGGCAGCCTCGGCCAGTGCCGGCCCCGGGGCTGTTGGGGGGGTGCAGCCGGAGGGGCCGGGAGGCAGCGGTTGGGAGGGGCCGGGATGGAGGGACCGACCGGGACCCCCACTGGGGAGCCCCGTGCATGGAGAGAGAGAAAAGGCAGAGGGGAGAGCCTGGGACAGCGGGGGGGCAGAGACCCCGCGGTGGGGTTCACGGAAAGGAGGGACCGCAATGGTGGTCCTGGAGCACCGGGAAGGGGCCCAGCTTCCATCATGCTGGGAGTGCCTGGATGGTCATGGAGTGTCCAAACCAACCGTGGCAGCGTGTCCGAAGCCACTGCCGCGATGTGTCAGGACCGAGCATTGCCAGGGTAAGGCCCCCACAGCTCTGGGAAGGGGAGGGGTACCCTGGAAGGGGCTGTGTAGGGGCTGGGCAGAGCCCTATTTATTCCCCGTGCCCTGCGCAGGTGAGGAGGGCAGGGGCACAGCCACTGCTCGATATTTCCACACTTTTCCCTCTTGTCTGGCAGCTGAGACAGAACACAAATATTCTTTCCATGAGGTCCCAGAATGCTGCAGGTTTTGTTCAAGAAGTAGCGTCGCTGTCAGGTTATTGAGCAGATTGTTGTTGTCTTTGCAGCAGTTCTGGGGCTCTCTCAGTTCCTTGCCCCTGTCTTCCGTTTCTCTCTCTTTCCTTTTCCCTTTCTACTCCCTTCTCTCCCCCTTCAGTAAGAACACTTACCCTCCTTTATCAATAAACAGTTCTCAGATATAAGATTGCCGTGTTTGTGCTTCATTTTCATCTGAGAAAACTTTCAGCAAGAATCCTCCCCGACTCCCCATTTTATAGAGGGATGGGACAGGGGTAGTGGGAGGAGGAATGGGGAAGCCCTGGGTGTACTGCAAGCACTGTGGGGAGGGAATGGGGCAGTCACTGAGGGTACTTGGGCACTTGGATGGGGCTGGGGAGCCCCTGCAGGTATGAGCAAAGGGATGGGGCAGCCCTTGGGGGTACTGGGGGTACTGGGAGGAGAAATGGGGAGCAGCCTCCCCCTGACCCATGACCACCTCCCTTGGAAGGATGGGCAACCTCAGGAGCCATGGAGGGAGCACCCTCAGTGTCACCCAGTGCCTCCCACTTCCCAGAGCATCACAACTTTTGGTGTAGGTTGTCATAGATGTCGCTGGGTTCCCATGGTTGCCTTTGCAGCTTCATGTACATCTCCTGAGGATCCTCCACCGGGGTTGTCAGGGGGTCTGGGAGGGTCCTGTGGGAATAAGGGGCTGTGTGGAAGGGGATGGGAGGTCCTGGGGGTTTGGATAAAAGGTGTATCATGGCTGGAACCTGCGCTCACCTTTCCTGGTGCTTGCTGGCATCTGCAAAGGAAAACTGGAGGGGTGACTTTGGAGACCCAGGGGCCCGCATCCACCCTTGGGAATGCTGAACCACCACCAGACACACAATTCTCCCCAGGCCCCCCCAGTATCCCTGATGCCCCCCAAGTATCCCAGAACCACCCCACTTGCACCAACACCCTGAGCCCCCAGAACCCCGAGCCTGGCAGGGAGGGGAACCCCTGACAGAACCCCCAAAGTCCCTGCGCAACCCTCCAACACCTCCCCAGGGCTCTGAGCCATGGTCACTGGGGGCTCAGCCCCTACCAAGTCAGGGGCTGTGGGTGCCACCCTATGGCCCTCCTTCTCTGGGGCCCTTCCAAACTCTCTCCATGACCTCCGTCCCCCATTGTCACCCACCCACAGTGCGCCACCAGTGCCAGGCCACAATGACACCCACGAGCAGGAGCAGGAACAAAAGGGCCCCACCGACCCCTGCAGCCACTGCAAGAAACAGGGGGACACATCAGGATCGCCCATCACCCCAGGAGTCCTGCACTCCCTGGTGAACACTTGTGACCCCCACCTGTGTTCATGTGTGTCCCTGTGTGCTGCGGTGTCACCTCCAGGACACCAGGGGTGATGGTGGCATTAGCCACAGGCACTGCAGGGACAGAGAAAGGGCTGAGGCCACAGGGAGGGGCTGGCAGCCGGTGTGGGGGGATTAGGGATGGGTGGGAATGGGTGTGATGGGGGATGTCAGAATTGGGGTCACACCAAAGAGGGGCACAGGGAACAAGGGGAGAAGTGGAAGAACACAACAAAGGTGTGATGGGAGACAAAGAGGTACCCGAGCAGGTGGCCTGAGCAAGCTGTGGGGGTTCCCCCTGCCCATCTCTGCACTCACTATGCACCATGATGCGGAGCCTGGTGCTGCTCTTCCACACGGCCCCTCCCTCAGAGCGCACCTGGCAGCTGTAATTCCCCAAGTGGGAGACTCCCACAGCGGGCACCAACAGCTGTGGGGACCCCTGCGTCCCCACCACCACCTGCCCATCCCGGTAGAACACATGCAGGAGGGGGGCTTGGGGTTGCAGGGGTCTGGGGGTGCTGAGGCAGCTGAAAGTCAGGGGGGACCCCTCGGTGGGCTCGGGGGACCCTCCAGCACCGGCACAGGGGAGAGCTCAGGGCAGGAGAGGGGAGGGGGATTTGTGGCACCGAGTCTCTGGGGAAGGGCTGTGGGGATGTTGGGGATCAGGGCTTCAGGGTACTCACCATGCACTGTCACTGTCACTGGCGCTGACTCCTGCCACCCCCAGGATCCCACCTGGCCCTTGCAGCTGTAGCGGCCACTGTGGTTCAGCTGCAGAGGGGACAGGGACAGCTGGGTGCCATTGGGGAGCACTCCCAGTTCCTCCTCCTCATGGTAGAATGACACCGAGGTGATCGGGTTGTCTTGCCAGCTCCGGCAGCGCAGTGTCACCGTGTCCCCCTCCAGCAGCACCCGTGCCGGCACCTGCAGCACCAGCCAGTCTGGGGGACAGGGGGCTCCTGTCACATCTCTGGGATCTGGAGGGTCCCCATGTAACCAGGACCTCCCCATTGGATCATACCCAGTGCACCAGGGGTCTCCAGTACCCACATGGTTTCGACCACACTGGGATGCTCTAGGATATCCCCAGAGCAGGGGACAGGCTCTGGTCACACCAGGAGTGGACCCATGGAGCTGAGCCCACCCAGAGCCCTTGGGGTCCAAGCCTGGGGACAACCAAACTTCCCTCACCATCTAAGATGTTTATGGTGGGGCTGAGCCCACTGCCGGGTCTGTCACACTCATAGGTGCCCTTATGGGTGACAATGAGGCAGTCAAGTCCCTGTTGCCACCAGCGCTGCCCGTTCCTGTACCAGGTGGTGTCACCAGCGCTCCCCGAGCCCTGGCAGGTCAGTGTCACCCAGTCCCATTCCACCGGCGGCGTCCAGGGGGGCTCCACAAGGAGCTGGGTGGTCTGGGCACCTGCAGGTGACAGGGGACACCAGGCTGCCAGGGCCAGCATGGGGCTGGGGACAGCGGGGTGTGGACATGGCATTCTCCAAGGACTCACCAGCAAGGCCGAGGGTCAGTGCTGAAAGGGAGAAGGGACAGGGCTGGGAGGGGGTGGCACTGCAGGAACAGTGGCACAGGGGCATGGGGTGTGGGGTTTCTCCGAAAGGTCTCAGTGGGGGCTTTGGTGTAGCACAGAGGTCTGAAGGACAGGGACACAGCAGCCAACACATGTTCAGGCATAGCGACCCTGTGCTGGCACAGGTCACCCCCAGCAGCCCCACAGCTACAGCCCCATGGCCCTGTGCCCATGCTCCCATTCCCATGGAACTTGTCCCCATGGCCCAAGCACATGGTACTTGTCCCCTTGTCCCTGTCCCTGCATCCCTGTGTCCCTGTCCCCGCAGCTGCCCCAGCCACAAGGTTCCTTCTGCCACATCCTTGTCCCCACATTTCCATCCTCCTGTCCCTGTCCCCCCATCCCAGTTCCACTCATCTTGTCCTCTGTTCCTGTCCCCACGGCCACCGCACAACTCTGGTCACACTGGGCTTCATGCCCTGCTGGCATTGGGGACCTCAGGGGACCCCAAAGCCCCCCTGTGCCCCCTCCCTTCCCCATCCCTAGGGTGTCAGGCCCATGCCCAGGGCACTCACCCCACAGGAGCAGCGCCACCTTCCCAGCCATCTCAGTGTCCCCAGCCATGTGGACTGGCTGTCACTCACTGCTGTGGCCACCGCTCCCCTGGCTGGCGGCTCTTCGGATGAAGGGGAAGGAAGCGAGGTCACGCCTGTCCCCACGTGGAGGTGGCCCTTGGAGGGGGCAGGGTGGCCACAAGTTGGGCATAGGCTGGGGAAAAGGGTGGGTGGGACAAAGTAGGACATGGGGTTCCCAGGACTGGGGGGCTCAGTGGGTTTGGGGACCCAGGGCTGGGTGTCTAGAGGAATGGGAGATCCCTGGGATGGGGTGCCTGGGGAATGGGGGTGCTGAAGAGTGGGAGTCATTGGGAAGGGGGGGTGGCATGGGAATGGGGGTCCCCAGGGCTGGGGGGAACTCAGGGATGGGAGTCCCAGGAGAATGTGGGCCCCAGGGATTTGGGGTCAGGAGAAGGGGGTCCTCGGGATGAGGGTGCCGGGGGAATGGGGAGTCCTGGGAGAAAAAAGGCTCTGGAGAAAGGGAGATTTCAGGGGATGGAATGAACAGGAGAGGGTTCCTTCGGAATGGAGTCCTGGGCCATGGAGATCCTGGGGAATGTCCGTACTGGGATGCAGGTCCTAGGAAAGGGAGGATATAAGGAATGGGGCTCCCATGACTGGGATCCCAGGGGAATGGGGGCACCAGGCATGGGCAGTGGCTTGGTGAGCCCGTGGGTCAAAGCTCCTTCCCTGGGTGCCTCAGATTTTGGGGTGACCCAGGGCCCAGCAAGGTTCCCACTGGATGCTTGTTTTTTGGGAGGGTCACCCCAGGTAGGTTCCAAGAAGGTCTGGGCCTGGGTCCCTATAGCCCCCAGGGGCTTTTTCTCATCTTTATTTCCACTCCCGTCATTTTCCCCCTCAATTTCACAACCCCCAGTTCGTGCCTTGATGATTCTGTGGAGGCCATGAGCAGGAAACGGGTTGCAGAAAGTCCAGGGTGGGGGAAGCAGGGGTGAGGGGTCTGCAGGGAGGGCTGGGGAGGCTGTGGGGGATGGGACAATCAAGCTTCCCCACCCCACTCCACCCACCGCCAACATTTTCATTTTCCTGCAGAAAAAGGAAGAGGCTGTTTGACATGTTTGATACTCTGGGGGTGGGTTCTCTCCTGGAGGGATCCTGTCCCAGGGGGAACACATGCTGAGCAAGGGGGTCCTGTCCTGGGGCATGGAAGGTCTGGAGGGTGGCCAGATTTTCCATTCTTCCTTGTCCCCTGCTGGATCTGAGCCGGCAAGAGCAGCTCAGAAATGGAGCCTAGGGAAGGAAGGGGCTCCCAAACTCCTGCTCCTTGAAGCCAGTGGCCATCCAAGAGTAGGGCCCAGCCATGGCCCAGCCCCACTGCACAGGGATGGCCATTGCCCAGCCCTGCTCTGGCCAGCCCCAAGTGGCAGCCAGGACCTCAGGGTCCCCCCTGCCCCCTTGGCTTTGATTCTGGCAGCTTTAGAGCTGCTGCAGAGGTGAGAATTCTGTGGGGGTAAAAGGCCTGCCTGTGGTTTGCTCAGCCCTGCAAGAAGCACAAAACCCAAAGCGAGCCAGAGCAGTGGCTCTGTGAGGGCCTTTGATGGTTTTCAGAGCGGGGCTGGCTGGAAAGCCTCCTGAGAGGGCAGCTGGGAGGGAACCAGTCCGGAAATGTAGCAATTGCTCATTTTGTCCCTTTGCCCAAGGGACTAAGAAAATCACAAAATTACTGCAAAGACAGCAATCTGCTCAACAACCTGACCTAAACCCTCCTTCTTGAACAAAACCTGCAGCCTTCGGGAACCTCCTGGAAGGAAGGTTTGGGTTCTGGATGTGCACACCAGAAAAGAGGGAAAAGTGTGGAAGTATTGAGCAGGGGCTGCACATGAGGGGCTGGCGAACAGGGGTGTCACAGCAGGAGCAGGGAGTGCCCAGGCAGGGGAATTCAGGGCAGGCTGGAGTGGATTTACCAGGGAATCAGACCTTGAGGCACACACAGGCATTCCCAGAGATTGCTGTGCACTGTCCCAAGGATGGACAGAGCTTCTGCCCTTTTTCCATGGGAAGTCAATCAAATTTCAGAATGGGAATGAGCAAAATGGGGAGAGTTCCTAAAGATGGCCTAAGAAAAGGCTTCCTTATGGGCTGGGTTGCTGCCCAGCAGGCAGGGAACAATCCCATGGAGCTGTTGGACACTCAGGGAGATTCCACACTCTCTGTTATCCATAAGCAAATGCTGCTGTGGGATGCACCAAGGGAATCATAAAGAGAGCAAAAAAGTCTCATTTCTTTGGGATTAGTTTGTGTTTTTCTTGTGAGGGAGTTGTGGGGAGAGCAGTGTTTGGAAGGATTCTATAAACCAGACGAATGACCTCTTCTTTCTGCTACAGGAAAGAGAAAGTGAATGTTGGCACCGAGCAGGCAGTGGGAGAATTCAGGAAGGGGACAGGGACACATCACCCATGAGTGTCACCCTCCACCCAGGTCCCCACAACTGGTGCCACTCTCATGGCCCCCACAGGTGTCCCCTGGCCCTGCCCCACCTCAGGATCCACATGTGACCAACGTGGAGCTGTTGGGAACCTACAAGGGACAGCAGGACCCCCGTCACTACGATGGTGTGCTGTGACACTGGCGGCACTGGGGGGCACTGGGGGCATCGATTCCCCTCAGGGGTCTCTTCTTCCTCTTCACAGCACCCATGGAGGTCCACATTCCCCCTCCCAGTGCCAGGGGGACACACGACCCTTTTAACACTTATTGTACACAAAATGCAGCTTTTGATTAAAACATGTGAGAAACAAGGCTCACTCTTTAAAATTTGTAAATTATTGATAAGGGATAAAAGGATCAGTAAACAGCATGCTGGGTGCTTGGCAAATGCCAGAGGCACACCATTAACTACAACAATTCATCTTACACACCTTTTCATTGTATTGGTTAAATACATACTCAGCAGGGTTACACATATTCAAATTTTCTTTCTAGTTTACATGTCCCGGGAATTTTTTTGCTTGGTTTGACCCTTGATTCATTTTCATAAAGTACATGCCATACTGCAGAGTAAATTTATATATTTTATGTTCTCACAAGGCCCCCCTGTTTTGTGGTTTGACAGTTCTCGATAAGCAAAGGGTCAGTGGTAAATTCGTCTTTGCAGTCTTTCTTTGGATGTTTATTTACTTGCTAGTTTTCAGTGTGTTCTTATCATACAGATGAGATACTCCACCAGTACATTAAATCGACATTAGCTATTTCGCAAAATTATCTGATTTATTCTCACCATTGTCACTTAGTTACACAAATAAAGGCATTAGCTACTTCTGCAACAGTTAATGCTGTGATACACAACACATTGTCTCTATCTTGATATTTTGGGAGAGCCTAAACTATAATATATTTATCACATAAAAATATATATTCTCCACAGTGATTAGGGTAGAAAGGCTGACAAACTGTAGTGTATCAAAAGCTGTAAAAAAGTGATTACAAACTGTATTGTATCAAAATAGTTTGCAAAAAGCAATATAATAGAGAAAGCCAATGACTACATAGTTATGAATAACAGGGAGAAGGTGTATTGAAGGGGTTTTTTTACTCCTCCTTATCCTGCTCTGATTATGTCAGCAATAAATTCAATTCATATCTCTAAATGCGAGGCAGTCTGGCCCATGACAGGATTTGATGAGTGATCTCTCCTGGTGCTTGTCTCAACCCAGGAACCCTTTGCTCAATTTTCTCTCCCCATCCAGGTGCGGAGGGCAGTGAGGGAGTGGCTGTGGTGGGTGTGGGGCATCCGGCCACTGTCCACCCACAGCAAGGCAGGAAGGAGGAGCAGGGTCTGGGTCAGGTTATTGAGCAGATTGGTGTGGGATTTGCAGTAGTACTGGAGGTCTGTCAGTCCCTTGGGGACAGGGACAAAATGATCAATTCCTACATTTCTGGACTAGTTCCCTCCCAGCTGCCCCTGCAGCCCAGTTTCCATCCAGCCCTGCTTTGAAAACCATCAAAAGCCCTCGCAGAGCCACTGCTTGGGCTCCCTTTGGGTTTTGTGCTTCTTGCAGGGCTGAGTAAACCACAGGCAGGCCTTCTGCCCCCACAGAATTCTCACCTCTGCAGCAGCTCTAAAGCTGCCAGAATCAAAGCCAAGGGGACAGGGGGGACTCTCAGGTCCTGGCTGCCACCTGGGGCTGGCCAGAGCAGGGCTGGGCAATGGCCATCCCTGTGCAGTGGGGCTGGGCCATGGCTGGGCCCCACCCTTGGATTGACAGGGGTCCCCAGGATGTGCCACCCCTGGGACAGTCTCCCGGTGGTCAGGAATGTACAGGGACATTTCTGGAACCACCACCTGCTGGTAAAGGTTCCCCCATTCCAGAATGTGTCACCCTCTGGGACAGGATCCTCTGAGGACAGGAGCCCCCATTATGTGCCCCCTCAGGACAGACCCCCCCCCCACCCCCCCCGCCCGTTTCCCCTCTGAAACTGAGCACAAACAGCCTCTTCCTTCTTGTCCAGGAAAAAGAAAGTGAAAGTGTTGAGGGGGCACAGCCCAACACCTCCATCTCCCACAGCCTCCCCACCCTTCCCTGCACTTCCCGCTCCCCATTTTCCCATTCCCCTTGGTCCCCCCAACCCCTTCCCTGCTCAGGTGCTCCCAGGGATTGCTGATCCAGGAACTGGTGGTGAGGGGACCTGACACAAAAGTGAGGAAAATAAGGAAAAAAGAGAAATAAAGAGAGGAGGCATCAAGGGTAGGGGAGGGCACAGAAGCAGAGGACCCCCATGTGATGCCTGCACAGGAAATCAGCACCCTCTGGGTGTTCCCTGGGTCACGCCAAGATCTGAGGCACCCAGGGAAGGAGATGAGATGCCTGTGCCCATCCAGCAACTGCCCATACCTGGTACCTCCCTCCCCCTGGGATCACAAACATGGGAGCCCCATTCCTTATATGCCCCCATTCCTGGGACTCCCATCCCATTACTGCCATTCCCCAGGATCTCCATGGCCCAGCACCCCATTCCCAAGGAACCTTCTCCTGTTCATTCCATCCCCTGAAATCTCCCTTTCTCCAGAGCCTTTATTCTCTCAGGACTCCCCATTCCCCCACCACCCTCATTTCAAGGACCCCCATCTCCTGACCCCAAGTCCCTGGAGCTTACATTGCCCTGGGACTCCTATCCCTGAGTCCCCCAGGCCCTGGGGAGCCCCATTCCCATGGCACCTCCATTCCCAATGACTCCCACCCTTCAGCACCCCCATTTGGCAGGCACTCCATCCCTAGGATTCCCCCCATTTCCCTGGACCCTCATCCCTGTCTTCCCAAACCCCCTGAGCCCCCCACTCCTGGGAACCACATGTCCCACTTTATCCCACGCACCCTTTTCCCCAGCCTGTGCCCAGCTTGTGGCCACCCTGCCCCCACCAAGGGCCACCTACACATGGGGACAGACGTGACCTCGCTTCCTTCCCCTTCATCCGAAGAGACGCCAGCCAGGGGAGCGGTGGCCACAGCAGCGAGTGACAGCCAGTCCACATGGCTGAGGACACTGGGATGGCCGGGAAGGTGGCACTGCTCCTGTGGGGTGAGTGCCCTGGGCACAGGCCTGACACCCTGGGGATGGGGAAGGGAGGGTGCACAGGGGGGCTGCGGGGTCCCCTGAGGTCCCCAATGCCAGCAGAGCCAGTCCATATTACCCACAGTGGACCTTGGTGGGACTGTGACTGATGTAGGGTGGCTTTGGGGACAGGAACAGGGGGCAGGAATTTGGGGATGGGGATGTAGGGGCAGGAATGTGGGGACTAGCACCTTTGGGCTCAGGGAGCTCTGGGGATAGGGACAAGGGAACTGGGATGCAGGGACAGAAGGGGACAAGAACTGTGAGGATGTGGTCATGGGGATGGGATCATGGGGATGGGATCATGAGCTGGTGGGGGTGACCTGTGCCAGCATGGGCTGTGTCTGTGTTGTCCTTGTGCCTGGGGTGTCCACAGTGTCCCCATGTTCTGCCTCAGCCCAGGGTAACATTGGAGTCCCTGTTCCCAAGGTGTCTGTGCCACACGGATGTGGTGCACGGGTGGCTGTGACACAGCCATGTCCCCCTGCCTCACCAAATCTTTTGGGGACTACCCAGACACACTTTCCCACAAGAACTGATGTCCTCATGGTGACTGTTTGAGCACAGCCCTCACAGACTGTACCCTGTTTGCCTCTGTCCCCACAGTGCCACCCCGTCCCAGCCCTGTCCCTTCTCCCTTTCAGCCCAGACCCTCAGCCTCTCTGGTGAGTCCTCAAGGGATGCCATGTCCCCACCCCGCTGTCCCCAGCCCATGCTGGCCCTGGCAGGCAGGTGTTTCCTGTCACCTGCAGGTGCCCAGACTACCCAGATCCTCCTAGAGTCCCCCAGGACACCACCGGTGCTGTGTGACCGGGTGACACTGACCTGCCAGGGCTTGGGGACCACCAGGTACAAGGACATGAGGCGCTGGTGGCAACAGGGACATGACTGCCTCATTGTTGCTCTGAGTGGCACCTATGAGTGTGACAGACCCGGCAGTGGGCTCAGCCCCCCTGTGACAGTCTTAGATGGTGAGGGTGCATCTTAAATGATCTGGTTGACCCCTGACAGGTCTGGGTGGGCTCCACTCCGTGGGTGGCTTCACACTGCTCATGTGCCAGGAGCCTGTGCCCTGCACACAGTGGCATCCCAGTGCATCCCAGTGCACCCAGATGTCCCCAGTGCCATGGGGACCCACCTCTGACCTATCTCCTCAGTAAGATGGGACCCTTCTGTCCTACAGCTGAGCTGGTGCTGCAGGTGCCAGCACTGGTGCTGATTGAGGGGGTCACGGTGACACTGTGCTGCCATGCCCGGTGGAACAGCCCGGTCACCAACGTGCAATTTTTCAAGGATGAGAATAATCTGACGAGGTCTCTTAATGCAACCGAGCTGTCCCTGTGCCCCCTCCAGCTGAACCAGAGCAGCAGCTACTGCTGCAAGGGTAGGGTGAGGTCCTGGTCAACAGGATCAGCAGCAGTGACAGTGACAGTGCACGGTGAGCACCCCCACCGCTGGAACTCCCATCTCCTGACAACACCAAAGCCACTTCCCAGTGCATCTGAGTCACACTCCTCACCTCCCCAATCCTTCCCTGAACTCTTTCCGGTCCTGGTGCTTGAGAGTCCCCCAAGCCCACCAGGGGGGTCCCCCCTGACTCTCAGCTGCCTCAGCACCTCCAAACCCCCATGGCTCCAGCCTCCCTCCTGCAATCCCCCTCCTGTTCTACCAAGATGGGCAGGTGGTCGGGGGCCCACAGGGGTCCCCGCAGATATTGGTGCCCAGCGTGGCGGTCTCCCACTCAGGGAAGTACAGCTGCGAGGTGCCCTCCAATGGGGGGGTCTGTGCAGAAGAGCAGCACGCGGCTCCACATCACGGTGCGCAGTGAGTGCGGGGATGGGCACGGGGAATGCCCACAGCCTTCTGGGGTCCCCTGCCTGGCGACCTGCATGTCCCCCAGACACATTTCTTGGGTCTCCTCTCCTCTGCCCTGTCCCCTCATCCCTCTCTGGTGTGACCCCATCCCTGAAATCCCCCATCACACCCATCCGCCCCATCCCTTTCCCCCCCACACTGGCTGCCAGCCCCTCCCTGTGGCCTCAGCCCCATCTCTGTCCCCACAGTGCCTGTGGCCAATGCCACCATCACCCATGGCCCCCTGTCACACCAGGTGCATGCAGGTGACCCTGTGACCCTGTGCTGCTTGGTGCAGGTGGGCTCAGCCCCTGTCACCTTCACCTGGCTACACAACAGGAAGGAGGTGGCTCAGGGTCCCCTCCTGCAGTTCGGGGCCACCAATGTGGGACGTTCAGGCACCTACCAGTGCATGGCCACCAACCAGGCAGATGGGCACCGCGTGTTCCGGACACTCAGCCCAGAGCTGGCCCTGGCTGTGAAACAGCAGTGATACTGCAACCAAGGTGGGGTCACACAGGGTCACCTGGGAGTGCAGGACCCCTGGGGTGATGGGTGACCCTGATGTTTCCCCCTCTGTTTCTTGCAGTGGCTGCAGGGATCGGTGGGGGCCTTTTTTTTCCTGCTCCTGCTCATGGGTGTCATTGTGGCCTTCCACCGGTGGCACCCTGTGCGTGGGTGACAATGGGGGGACAGAGGTCGCAGGGTGTGGTTGCAGCCCTCAGAATTGGGCAGTGCTAGGGTAGCACCCAGAGCCCCAAAACTGTAAAAGTGTCTGGGGTTTCTGTAGAGTTTGGGGAGGTGCTGGAGAGTCCTGCAGGGATGTTGGGGGTACTTTCTGAAGCCCTGGGGGTGTTGAGGCGGGTTGCTGTCCCTGCTGGGTTCTGGGTTCTTGAGGTGGATTTGGTTGGGAGCACTGGGGATGTTCATGAATTCTGGAAGCCTTCAGGGATGCTTTGGAGTCCTGTGAGAAATCGAGGTGACCCCATAGTCACCCCGCCCCTCTTTCCTTTGCAGCTGCCAGGAAGAATCAAGAAAGGTGAGTTGGGAGCTCAAACCACACTCTGACACTTTACCCCAAACCCCAAGACCTCCCATTCCCTCCTCCACATCCCCTTTATTCCCTCAGGGCCTCCCTGGATCCCCCGGCCCCCCCAGAGGAGGGGGAGGTGCTGTACATCCATGTCATGGTCACCAAGAGGACAGCGGGTGAGTATGGGGGGGACACACACAGAGGGACACGTCACCCACGAGTGTCACCCCACCCAGAACCCACAGCCCGTGCCTCTCACAGCGTCCCCTCGTGCCACCACACTCCAGGATCCCCAGGTGACCTACGCGGAACTGCGGGGACTCCAGGGACGACCACGGGAACCCAGTGACATCTATGGGAATGTGCTGAGAGACTGGGGGAAACTGGGGGGCACTGGGGGTCCCCACCCATGGGCACCCACAAGTCCTTGTGCTGCCGCTAAGAACTGCTCCTCTCCCTCCCCGTGGGGGCACAAAGATCCCAAAGGGCTGAGAGAACAATTTCCTGCAACAGCAATGAGAGAGAATAAAACCAATAACAACAGCAATAAGGTTCAGAGTCCAAATTGTCACAAATGGAACAATTTCTACAGAAAGCCCAGAAAAAGAAACCATCCCCAGACGTTTCCCCCAGTACATTTCATCCACCAGAGAAACCTGGCAGAGCCCTGGACCTTCCTTGCTCTGATGGCCAAAGCAGCCTTCAGGAGGTTCTGGATTCTCTTCTCCCCTGTCCCAAACCCCTCCTCTGCCATGTTCCCCACACCAGGATTTCACAAAGGCCCGTTTTGGGTTCCAGAGCCTCCCCCTTTCCCAGGGCAGTCAGGATCAGACATGGAACTGGGCTGCGTGTCAGAGACAGGAAACGTTTGATGTCTGGAAACATTTTGGAACACCTGTGTGTGGCAGGGGTGGGTCAGGCCTTGCTTTTGGTGAGACAGGTCCCCATCTGTCCATCAGTCTGTCAGCTGTGGCACACTGGGGACAGTGTGACGCTCTGCCAAAGCCAGCTCCTGAATGGCTGAATCACCAGAAGTGCCAGCTGGGGAGAAGGCCCTTGGTGGCCGAACAGGGTTCAAAGGCAGAGCATGAGGTGGCCAAGTCTCTGACCCTGTCTCCTGTTGGGGTATCTGTCCCATCAAGGCTGGAACCCAGGATTTGGCAACTCATTGAAATGAGAAATATCTGCCAAGGAAAGTGGGAACGTCTCTGGAATGGAAAGAAGACCCATACCTAAAATATTTTTTCATTTCAAAGATAATGGAGTTTCCAGGCAGAAGTTCAGGAAAAAGAAAACCAGCTCTTTACTGGGAAATTTATAAACCAGGACAGAACAAACAACACAAACCCAGAACTTTCCCTCCTGCTCAGCACTTGGTTTTTGTGGCAGTTATAACTGCGGCCAGCAGGGGCGCTGCAGGGAGCATTCCCGGCCAGCAGGGGGCGCTGCAGGGAGCACTCCCGGCCAGCAGGGGGCGCTGCAGGGAGCACTCCCGGCCAGCAGGGGGCGCTGCAGGGAGCACTCCCGGCCAGCAGGGGGCGCTGCAGGGAGCACTCCCGGCCAGCAGGGGGTGCCTCGGTCGAGCTCCATCCCCTCAGGGGCCATGGCGGCCTCGGACAGGATGGAGGAGGGGAACCAGGGGGTCCCATCTTGCCTGCAAATCCAAGTTGGAGAACAGTCCATAGCCCAGCAAGGCATCAACTCCCACAGCCTGACGTGGATCCTGCTGAGGGAACTCCATATTGTCCAATGCTACTCTTTCTACCATTTCTTTCCAGGTAGCTTGAAACACACCATACCGCACTGGCTGAAACAGAATCATAGCAAGGTGAACAATATCATAAGGTGCAAGTACATCAGCATTTAAAACACAAATCACTTGCATCACCTGCAAAGAGTTAACACCATACTGATCTACTTTTGACTGAAGGTCCTCTACAGCCCTCCATGCAAAAAACTGATGGCTGTCTTCTTGTCCCAAATTAGGAGCAGCTTTGAAAACAGGAAAAGCCACAGCCTCACCAGAAGAAGCAGCAGTAGCCATCTCCATCTTTTTAGGTGGACCTATTTTCTCCAACAAATTCCAATCTCCCACTTCAGCTGCTTTCATTCTCACATGCTCCCAAATTTGCAAAAGGTGTCGAGGAGTCACAGCCACCTGGCAGGGAGGCAGAGTCCAAGAAACAGCAGGCCTGGGTCTGCTGTGAGGTCTAACAGAAACAGATTCCTGTGTCTTTTTAGGTGTACTTAGAACCGGCAATTCGTCATCAGAGCTATCACTAGACAGGAAAGGACACAATGTTAAAGACAGCATTTGTCCAACCAGTTCAGGAGGGAGGAGGGTGGTAGATGGCTCAATGGGGGATTGAGCAGCGGCAGAGGACTCGAGGAGGGGGAGAGAAGAGGTGGATGGCTCAAGGGAACATGGAAAGGAGGGAGATGACTCGAAGGAGGGCAGAGGAGGGGCGGACAGCTCAAGGGAAAGCTGGGGGGGAGCAGCCGATCGAGGGGAGGGTGAGGGGGGAGCAGACAGCCCAGGGAGAGAAAAAGGGGCCAATAACCCAGCCTGTTTTTCCCTTTGCTTCTTCTGTGACTTCATTTTTGCTAATTGCTGTGCAGGCATAAGATACTTTGGTTTAGCACACAGTTCAACTAACTGCTGAGCAGGCAAAGTATACACAGGTTTAACATCGTCTTTTGGAGATAAATACCGAGGAACAGTCTTAGCCTGCCGTTTGATTCTCAGGATAGCAAACTCTGGGGGAACCTCCACAGCAGCTGCAGCAGCCTCCTCAGGGGGAGATACATGGACAGGCTCAGCCTCATCTTCCTCCTGTTCCTCTACTTCAGTTGCTTGTTCTAATTCCTGCTCCTCCAATTGCTCCTCTCTGTCTTGTTCTACTTTCCATTCCTTCAATGCCTCATACAACAGTCTCCAGGTAGTAGCCAAATCAACAACCGTCTTATCCCTCCTTCGATATCACTTCCCATAGTTTCTTCCCAACCTTTTTCCATGCCCGGACACTGGAAGCAGTGTTGGCATCAGCTTCCAAGTCCTGTGATGTACACCATATCAGTAAACTAGGAAGAGCATAATCAGAAGCCTGAATATTTTTCCTTTTCAATAAAGTTTTCCACGTGGACAAAACACTTTTCCTCGTTTAATAAATTATGCCCCATATTTTTTCCCAATCACACACCTCGAATCAGATGTCTGAATGAGATCCGGACCTCCGCAGCCTCCTTCCTGCCTTCGCTCATTTTTAGGGTACCCTTCAACTTTTTTCTTTTTTTATCCTTTCCCTTTTTTACAGTCCAGTTGCAATCACGGCTGGCGGCCACCAGATGTCGCGATAGAGCGCGACACAGTCAAAACACCACAACTGCACCAGAAGGATGTAAAAGAGAGATTCATTATAGCAACATGCTGCTTTTATAGTTTTTCAAGGTATTTACATTTACTTAACAGACACATTCGCTGCCCATTGGTCATAAGAGACAAACAAAGTTCTCAGCAGGAGAACAAGGAGCCACGTCATTCTGTGAGCCAGCCTGAGTTTGTACCTCTTAACTTTCTCTCCTTCATCACATCACCATGGTGACAGCCTTGGTGTCTTCCTCGGGAGAGATACGAGGCTTTCCTTATCTTTAGGAAGCCTTTGCTGACTCACAAGAACAGCACAAAATGCCTTTCCTACATGGGGGGACTGAAGAGAGAGGCCAGGTCGACCCAGGGACAGGTGAAAGGACCCAGTGAGGGGTGGGGGACCCGGCCAGGGACCCAGGGAGGAAAGGACTGGGGACCTGTGACAGGAATAGGGGAACCGGGCAGTAGTGGGGGTCTCCAGGCAGGGCTGAGGGACCCGAGGAGGCAGTGGGGTCTCCCCATGCCCATCCCCACACTCACTGCGCACCATGACACGGAGCCGGGTGCTGCTCTTCCGCCTCCGGCTCAGAGTGCACCTGGCAGCTGTAATTCCCTGAGTGGGAGACCCCACAGTGGGCACCAGCAGCTGCAGGGACCCCTGCGGGCCCCCCACCACCGTCTGTCTTGGTAGAACTCATGCAAGAGGGGGTGCAGAGCCGCAGGGGACTGGGGGTGCTGAGGCAGCTGGGAGTCATGGGGGACCCCTCGGTGGGCTTGGTGGACCCATCAGCACTGGCACAGGGGAGAGCTCTGGGAAGGAGATGGGGCAGGAGGGATGTGACCCCGAGTCCGCTGTGAAGGGGCTGTGGGGGTGCTGAGGCATGAGGTGTGGGTGCTCACCGTGCTCTGTCACTGTCACTGGTGCTGACTGTGCCCACAGTGACCATTCCGGCCAGGAGCCTCCCCGGACATTGCAGTGGTAGCGACCGCTGTGCCGCAGCTGCAGGGGCAGCAGGAGCAGCTCGGTCCTATGGAGGTACCTCCCCAGATCCTTCCCATCGTGGTGGAAGTGCACTGCAAGGACTGACTCCTTCTGCCTGACCCAGGCAGCTCAGGGTCACCGTGTCCCCCTCCAGCAGTGCCTGTGCTGGCACCTGCAGCACTGGGGTGGCTGTGGGACAGGAGGGTCCCAATGGTAACAGAAGGAACCAGGGGGCCCCCATTGCAATAGGGTGCTCTCATCACACTGGGATGCACTGGTGTGTACAGGGGATGCTCCAGTGATGCTCTGGGATGTCCCTGTGTGCAAGCTCTTGTCACATGAGGGGTGTGAGCCATGAAGCTGAGCTCACCCAGAGCTATCAGGTTCCCGCAGGTGCCAGGGTAGGGGCACAAAGAGCTCTCACCATTTAGAACGTGCACAGAGGGTCTGAGCCAGGTGCCGGGTCTGTCACACTTGTGCAGGTGCCACTCTTGCTGATGAGCCAGGGCTCGTGTCCTTCTGGCCACTAGCACTGCCCATCCTTGTACCAGATGGTGGCACCAGGTGGCCCCGAGCCCTGGCAGGTCAGTGTCACCCGGTCACACAGAACCGTGGGCCTCCAGGGGGGCTCCATGAGGAGCTGGAGGGTTTGGGTGCCTGCAGGTGACAGGGGACACCAGCCTGCCAGGGCCAGAACAGGGCTGGGAACAGTGGGGTGGGGCCATGGCATCCCCTGAGGACTCACCAGAGAGGCCGAGGGTCTGGGCTGGAAGGGACAAGATACAAGGCTGGTGAGGGTGGCCTTGCAGGAACAGTAGCACACGGGTTGCAGGGTGTGGGGGCTGTCCCCCAAACTGTCCCCTTTGGGACATTGGTTCTCGTGAGAAAGGGCTCAGGAATGGTCCCCAACAGGTCTGGAGAGGCCAGGGGACATGTCTGTGTCACAGCTGCCCACAGCCACATCCGTTGGGAATGGATTCCCTGGGGATGGGGACAGTGTGGTTACCCTGGGTGGAGGCAGGAAGTGGTGACACCACAGACACCTGATGATAGCACAGGTCATCCCCACCAGCCTCATGGCACCTGTCCCCATGGCCACGTCCCCATGGCCCTGTGCCCATGATCCCATTCAGATGGTAGCAGTCCCCACGGCCCATCTGAATGGTGCAGTCTGTCTGTCCCTGTCCCCACAGGTGCCCCAGCTCCATGGTGCCTCTTGCCATATCCCTGTCCCTACATCCCATTCCTCACATCCCCTTCCCTCCATTCTTCTCCCTGCATCCTATTCCCACATCCCAGCTGCCACATTCCTGTCCCCTGTTCCTGTCCCCACAGCCACCCCACAACTCTGGTCACACTGGGGTCCATGCCCATGCTCTGGCACTGCTGGCCATGGGGACCTCAGGGGACCCCACATCCCCCCTGTGCCCCCTCCCCACAAGTCTCTCCCTCACCAGGGCCCATCCACGGGGTGTCAGGCCCATGCCTGGGGCACTCACCTCACAGGAGCAGCATCACCTTCCCGCCATCTGGGTGTCCCTGGCCATGTAGGATGGCTGTCACTCGCTGTCAGGGCCACCTGTCCCCTGGGTGGCGGCTCTTTGGCCAAAGGGGAAGGAAGAGAGGCCACATCCTGTCCCCACGTGGAGGTGGCCCTTGGTGGGGGCAGGGTGGGGGCAGGACTGGGGCAATCAGGGAATGTGGGGAGTGAAGGCTGGCTGTCCTAGTGAAAGAGGTAACCCAGGAATGGGGTCCATAGAGGGATGTCCTGAAGGAATGAGGATGGGGATCCTGAGGAGGGGGGCCCAGGGGTTGGGACGCCTGGGAATGGGAGCCCCCATGGGTGGGGGCCCAGGAATGGGGTTCCCAGGGACTTTGGGTCATGGGATGCAGGTCCCAGAGATGGGGGTGTCAGTTGGGCTGGGGCCTGTCAGAGTTGGGGTCCTGGGGGAATGGAATGGTGACTCATGGGATGGGATGAAGGGAAGGTGGATCCAGGACCATGGAGATCCTGAGGAATGGCAGTTCTGGGATGGGTGTCCCAGGGAGGAGGGACCTTAAAGAATTGGGATCCTATGGTTGGGTTCCCAGTGGAATGGGGGTCCCAGGGATAGGCAGTGGCTGGGTTGGCAGGGGAGGTCACAGCTCCTTCACTGTGTTCCTCAGATTTGGGGGACACCAGGGTCCAGCTCAGGCCCGCTGGAGTGCTCATGGTTGGGGATAGTGGGCACCACAAAGGGGCTTCCAGAAGGTTCCAGGTCTCTTCTGTGAGGGATGCAGGTGCCCAACTGTGCCCCCCAATGCTTTCACTTCATCTTTCCTGCAGCAGAAGGAAGAGGCCATTTGTGCTTAGGGTCAGAGGGAAGGGTGGTTCTGTTCTTGGGGGGGGGTCACATCCAGGGAGTTCCTTTCTTGTTGGGGTCTCTGTTCTGGGGATGACATGACCTGGGGGGAACCTGTCCCAGGGGTGACACATTCTGGTGGGGTGTGTCACTGTCCCAGGGGTGGGACGTCCTGTGAACCCTTTTCCTGGGGTGGGGCCCTGCCCACCACCTCTCCCCAGTGGGACGTAGTGACCTCTGGGGTGTTGTAACCTGGGATGTGCCACTGGGGTGTCCCCAGTGTCCCCTCTACAACCACCCTTGACGGCCCCACCCAGTTGGGGAGCCCTCAATTCCCCTTTTACATTTTTAGGTGCAACCCAACCCCCTCATCCTGCAGCTCTCCATGACCTTTCCATGTGTGAGAAGCCCCTACAGTGGTGACAGTAGGGGGTGACATGGGGTGAGTGTCAGCTGGTGAGGGCACAGACCCCCCGAGAGCCCCCAACAACCACCCTGTCTCTCAGGGTCTCAGCACTGGGAGCCAGATGAAACACTCCTGACCTTCCCGACTGTGCACCCTCCCCTCTGTTCAAAACCCCAAGGACCATCCTGCCCTCCCCCCCAGCACTGGGATGGAAAACTGTAGATTGTTGCCCCTGGAAAAGTGGCTGACTTGGCCCCAAAATAGCTGCAAAATGGCTGAGACATTGCGAGGGTCTGGAGCTATTTGAGGCTGCCCCATCCCTCTACTGCTCCCCAAAATTCCCCCTGTGGGATCTCTGTCCTGGAGCTTGAGATGATTTGGGTTTACTGGGTTTTGGGAGAAATCCTGTTCCAGACTTCTCCATCCTTACTTGTCCTCTGCAGGATCTGAGGAATCAAGAGCAGCTTGGGAATGGAGCCCAGGGAAGGAAGGGGCTCCCAGACTCCTGATACTTGAAGCCAGTGGCCATCCAAAGGTGGGGCCCAGCCATGGCCCAGCCCTGCTCTGGCCAGCCCCAGGTAGCAGCCAGGACCTGAGGGGGCCCCCTGCCCCCTTGGCTTTGATTCTGGCAGCTTTAGAGCTGCTGCAGAGGTGAGAATTCTGTGGGGGAAAAAGGCCTGCCTGTGGTTTGCTCAGCCCTGCAAGAAGCACAGAGCAGGGCTGGCTGGAAACCCCCCCTGCAAGGGCAGCTGCGAGGGAACCAGCCCGAAATGCATCAATTGATCATTTGTCCTTTTGATGAAGGGGCTGAGAAAACCACAAAATTACTGCAAAGACAACAACAGTCTGCTCAACAAGCTGACCTAAACCCTCCTTCTTGAACAAAACCTGCAGCCTTCTAGAACCTCCTGGAAGGAAGGTTTGGATTCTGGATGTGCACAGCAGAAAAGAGGGAAAAGTGTGGAAATATTGAGCAGGGGCTGCACGTGAGGGGCTGGGGAGCAGGGGTGTCACAGCAGGAGCAGGGAGTGCCCAGGCAGGGGAATTCAGGGCAGGCTGGAGTGGATTTACCAGGGAATCAGACCCTGAGGCACACATGGCCATTCCCAGAGATTCCTCTGCACTGTCCCAAGGATGGACAGAGCTTCTGCCCTTTTTCCATGGGAAGTCAATCAAGTTTCAGGATGGGAATGAGCAAAATGAGGAGAGTTCCTAAAGATGGCCCAACAAAAGGCTTTGTCATGGCCTGGGTTGCTGCCCAGCAGGCAGGGAACAATCCCATGGAGCTGTTGGACACTCCTGGAGTTTCCATGCTCTCTGTTATCCACAAGGAAATGCTGCTGTGGGATGCACCAATGGGCTCCTAAAGGGAACCAAAAAGTGTCATTTCATAGTGATTTGTTTGCGTTTTCATTGTGAGTGACTTGTTGGGAGAGGAACTGTTAAATGATTCTATAAACCAGAGCCTTGTATACCTTCTCTGTTAGATTCTTGCTGAGTTCGTCCTTTATTGGGGGAAAATTTCTGTGGGAAAGATGTTTGCTCTTATTCTATGGATGTATAATTTTGTCTCAAACAATTTGGCATCAAGTGATGCCTGGGAGGGCTGAGCCAGGAAATGGGGGAACCTGACGCAGGGGTGTGTGGGGCAGAGACCCAGAGCATCCCAAGGCAGCCCTGGGTTCCCCAAGGGGGTGTGCTGTGCTGGGCTCTGAATCAGCCCAAAATCTGAGGCAGCCAGGGAAGGAGCTGTGACCCCCATGCCCACCCAGCCACTGCCCATCCCTGGCATCCCCATTCCCTTGGGACCCCCATTGCCTTGGTCTCTCCTCCCTGCAGACCCCCATCCCAGGACTGCCATTGCCCAGGACCACCGTTGCCTTGATCTCATCCCATGGGCTGCTTCTTCCTCCAGAATCCCTATTCCCAAGGGTCCCCTTTTTTCCCCTGCACCCCCAACCCTGGCACCCACATGCCATGACCCCAAATCCCTGGGGACCATGTTTCCACAGCACCCCCATCCCTGAATCCACCCAGGCATGGATACCCCAATTCCCGAGGACCCCCTTTCTCCTGGACACCCATCCTTGGTTGCTGACATCCCCTGAGCCCCCACCATGTCCCCAGACTCTCCCATCATGTCCCCAGTCTGTCCACAGCTTGTGGCCACACTGCCCCCACCAAGGGCCACCTACACGTGGGGACAGACGTGACCTCGCTTCCTGCCCCTTCATCCAAAGAGCCGCCAGCCAGGGTGGCCACAGCAGCGAGTGACAGCCAGTCCACATGGCTGGGGACACCGGGATGGCCGGGAAGGTGGCGCTGCTCCTGTGGGGTGAGTGCCCTGGGCATGGGCCTGACACCCCAGGGATAGGAGGGTGCACAGGGGGGCTGCTGGGTTCCTTGAGGTCCCCAAGGCCAGCAGGGCATGGAGCCCAGTGTGACCAGAGTTGTGGGGTGGCCCTGGGGACAGGAAAAGAGGACAGGAAGAGTAGAACCGGGATGGGGGGACAGGGAGAGGGGGATGGGAATGTGGGGACAAGGATGTGACAGAAGGAACCTTGTGTCTGGGGAAGCTGCAGGGACAGGGACAGGGACACAGAGATACAGGGACAAGTATAATGTGCTTGGGCCATGGGGCTGTGGCTGTGGGGCTGGTGGGGGTGACCTGTGCCAACACAGTCCCCATGCCTGAGCATGTGTTGGCTGCTGTGTCCCTGTCCTAAAGACATCTGTGCCACATCAGTGCCCCAACTGAGGCCTTTCGGGCACAGCCTCCACATTCCGTGGCCCTTTGCCTCTGTCCCCATGGTGCCATACCCACCCAGCCATGTCCCTTCTCCCTTCCAGCCCAGACCCTTGGCTTCGCTGGTGAGTCCTTGGCAAATGCCATGTCCTCACCCCGCTGTCCCCAGCCCCACGCTGGCCCTGGCAGCCTGGTGTCCCCTGTAACCCACAGGTGCCCAGACTACCCAGCTCCTTGTGGATCCCCCCTGGAGGCCGGCGGTGCTGTGGGACCGGGTGACACTGACCTGCCAGGGCTCGGGCAGCACCGGTGACACCACCTGGTACAGGAACGGGCGGCGCTGGTGGCCGGTGAAACATGACTGCCTCAATGTCACAGAGAGTGGCACCTACACGTGCGACAGACCTGGCAAGGGGCTCAGCCCCCCTGTGACAGTCTTAGATGGTGAGGGGGAATCTTACATGATCTGGGTGGCCCCTGACAGGTCTGGGTGGGCTCCACTCCGTAGGTGGCTTCATACCGTTCGTGTGCCAGGAGCCTGTGCCCTGCACACAGGGACATCCCAGTGCATCCCAGTGCACCCAGATGTCCTCAGTGCCATGGGCACCCACCTCTGACCTATCTCGAGCCCCTCAGTAAGATGGGACCCTCCTGTCTCACAGATGAGCTGGTGCTGCAGGTGCCAGCCCGGGTGCTGCTGAAGGGGGACACGGTGACACTGCACTGCCGTGCCCGGTGGAACAGCCTGGTCACCAAGGTGCGATTTTTCAAGGATGAGAATAATCTGACAAGGACCCTTAATGCGACCGAGGTGTCCCTGTCCCCCCTCCAGCTGAACCACAGTGGCAGCTACCACTGCAAGGGCTGAGTGAGGTCCTGGTTGTCAGGCTCAGCAGCAGTGACAGTGACAGTGCACGGTGAGCACCCCCACGGCTGGAACTCCCATCTCCTGCCAAACCCAAAGCCACTTCCCAGTGCACTCTGAGTCACACTCCTCACCTCTCATCTCCTTCCCTAAACTCTTTCTGGTGCCGGTGCTGGAGGGTCCCCCAAGCCCACCAGGCGATCCCCCCTGAGTCTTAGCTGCCTCAGCACCCCCAACCCCCTGTGGCTCCAAGCCTCCCACTTGCACTCCCCCTCCTGTTCTATCGGGATGGGCAGGTGGGGGGGGGGGGGGGGGGGCCGCAAGGGTCACCGCAGCTTTTGGTGCCTGCCTTGGTGGTCTCCTACTCAGGGAAGTACAGCTGCGAGGTGCCCTCTGAAGGGGGGGGGCTGTGCAGAAGAGCAGCGCCCGGCTCCCTGTCCCAGAGCGCAGTGAGTGCGGGGATGGGCACGGGGAGCGCCCATTGTCTCCTGGGGTCCCCTGCCTGGGAACCTCCATGTCTCCCAGACACATTTCTTGGCTCTCCTCTCCTCTGCCCTATGCTCCCTCACCCCTCTGCGGTGTGACCCCATCCCTGAAATCCACCATCACATCCATCCGCCCCATCCCTATCCCCCTCCACCACCTGCCAGCTCCTCCCTGTGTCCTCAGCCCCGTCTCTGTCCCCACAGTGCCTGTGGCCAATGCCACCATCACCCCCAGCCCCCTGTCACACCCGGTGCATGCAGGTGACCCTGTTACTCTGCACTGCTCAGTGCGGGTGGGCTCAGCCCCTGTCACCTTCACCTGGCTGCACAACGGGCAGGAGGTGGCCCGAGGTTCCCCTCGTGCAGTTCGGGGCCACCAATGTGGGACATTCAGGCACCTACCAGTGCATGGCCACCAACCAGGCAGACTGGCACCGCATGTTCCGGGCACTCAGCCCAGAGCTGGCACTGGAGGTGACAATATGAGACACATGGACACACAGAGACACAGGTGGGGACACACAAGTTCACCAGGGACTGCAGCACCACTGAGGTGATGGGTGACCCTGATGTGCCCCCTCTCTGTTTCTTGCAGTGGCTGCAGGGGTCAGTGGAGTCCTTTTGTTCCTGCCCCTGCTCGTGGGTGTCATTGTAGCCTGGCACCGGTGGCACCCTGTGGGTGGGTGACAATGGGGGGACGGGGGTCCTAGGGAGCTGTAGAGGCCCCCAGAGTTGGGGAACCATAACGTGCCTCCCACAGCCCTAAAATGGTGACCTTGACTGGGGGTGCTGTAGGGTCCTGCAGGGATGTTGGGGGTTCGTTCAGAAGTCCTGGGGGCCTTTGGGGGGTCTCTGTCTCTGCTGGCCTTTGGGTCCTTGAGGCTGAGTTGGTCAGGGGCACTGTGGAGGTTCATGAATTCTGGGAGACTTCAGGGATGCCTGGGGTCCTCTGAGAAATCGATGGCCCAATGGGTGTTCAGGAATCCTAAGAGGGATCAGATGCCTGGGGACCCCACAGTCACCCCTCCCCTCTTTCCTTTGCAGCTGCCAGGAAGAATCAGGAAAGGTGAGTGGGGGGTTCAAACCACACTCTCCCCTTTTACCCCAACCCTCAAGACCTCCCATTCTCTCCCCCAAATCCCCCTTATTCCGTCAGGGCCCCCCCGGATCCCTCGGTCCCCCCAGAGGAGGGGGAGGTGCTGTACACCCACGTCATTGTCACCAAGAGGGCAGCAGGTGAGTATGGGGGGGACAGATGCAGAGGGACACGTCACCCATGAGTGTCACCCCACCCAAATTCCACAGTCTGTGTCTATTGCAGTGTCCCCTTGTGCCACCACACTCGAGGAACCCCAGGTGGCTACCATGGGAACCTGGTGACATCTACATGAATATGCTGTGACACTGGGGGGAACTGGCGGGCCTTGGGGTTTCCCACCCATGGGCACCCACAAGTGTGTGTGCTGTCACCAAAACTGCCCCTCTCCCACCTGGTGGAGGCACAAAGATCCCAATGGGCTGAGAGAAGAACATATTCCTGCAACAGCAACGAGAGAGAATAAAAGCAACAGCAACATGGTTCTGAGTCCAAAGGGTCACAAAAAGGAACAATTTTCAGGGAAAGTCCCCAAAAATGAATAAACCCCAGACATTTCCCACAGCAAATTTCCTCCACCAGAGGAACCTGGCCGAGTTCTGGACCTTCCTTTCTCTGATGGCCAAAGCGGCCTTCAGAAGGCTCTGGATTCTCTTCTCCCCTTTCACAAGCCCCTCCTCTGCCATGTTCCCCACATGAGGATATCACAAATTTCTCTGGGCTTCCGGAGCCTCCCCCTTTCCCAGGGCAGTTAGGATTAGGCCATGGAACAGGGCAGGTTGTCAGAGACAGGAAACATTTGATTTCTGGAGACATTTGGAATACCTGTGTGTGGCAGGGGTGGGTCAGGCCTTGCTTTTGGTGAGACAGGGCCCATCTGTCCATCAGTTTGTCAGCTGTGGCACACTGGGGACAGTTTGACACTCTGCCAAAGCCAGCTCCTGAATGGCCGGATGACAAGAAGTGCCAGCTGGGGAGAGGGCCCTTAGCAGCCCAACTGGCTGAAAGGGCAGAGGTGGCCAAGTCCCTGACCGTGTCTCCTCTTAAGGTATCTGCCCCATCCATGCTGCAACACACGATTTGGCTACTCATTGAAATGAGAAATATCTGTCAAGAAAAGTGGAAACATTCCTGGAATGGAAAGAAGACCCATGACTAAAACATTTTTTAATTTCAAAGATTATGGGGCTTTCATGCAGAAGTGCAGGAAAAGGAATAACAACTCTTTACTGGGAAATTTATAAACCAAAACAGAACAAACAACACAAAACCAGAACTTTCCCTCCCGCTCAGCGCTGTTGGTTTTTGTGGCAGTTATAACCACGGCCAGCAGGGGGCGCTGCAGGGAGCACTCCCGGCCAGCAGGGGGCGCTGCAGGGAGCACTCCCGGCCAGCAGGGGGCGCTGCAGGGAGCCCTCCCGGCCAGCAGGGGGCGCTGCAGGGAGCACTCCCAGCCAGCAGGGGGCGCCCCGGTCGAGCTCCATCCCCTCAGGGGCCATGGCAGCCTTGGACAGGATGGAGGAGGGGAAATCGCTCCTTTTGCAAACTCACAGGCACCAATCGATCCCAGCACCACCACCGGCAGCAGGCAGAAGCCGCCAAGGCAGCAGGTTGGATCCCAGTGCCCAGTGGAAGCATAGCAGTGTCCCGGGATCAGGCACACGTCCTGCCCATCGCCTGCGACCACTGTCCATGATCCCGAATGGAAGGAAGGCAGCGCCTGACCCCAGGCAGGTCTCGGGTCCACAACAGCACCTCTGGTGGCTTTATGGCACAATTCCTGCGAACCCTCAGCCTTTCACTCCCTTTTCCTCCTTCAGTCCTTGCACAGCAACTCTGGGAATGTTGAATTGCTCTGGGATGTTGAGGAAAGCTCGGTGCTGACTCTACTGGGGTTCCTCAGGGGGTTTCAGAGCACGTTTGGATTTCCTGCCCTTCCAGGGCCACTGCTGGTCCCAACAGAGAAGCCACACAGGGAGAAGGAGTAAGAAGAGGAAAGCAGAGCTACAGTCCCGAGGGGTCTGCTGCCTCAATTGGAGCACAGGGACAGCCAAGGCTGGGGGCATTGCCTTGGGAGGGGAAAATGGGGCAAAACTGGAGCTGGTTGGGCCAATGCCCCTGTTCTGCTCTGGGAGCTGCAGACCCTTAAGGAGGTGTTGTAATTAGGGCTGGGGCTCCTGAAGTTCAGCCATGCTCCGAAAGCATCCCTGTGCACAAGGACATGGCTCCACTACCTCTCACAGGGATTTTGGGGGACACAAGGTAGCATTGGATACCATTTGGAGGTCACATGCCCCCACCTCTGGCCACAAGGAGCTTTCTTTACTACCGGGAAGGTTTTGCTGGTGCTGGGGATGATTCAGTGCCTGTGCCATGTGGCTGCTGCTTCCTGCTGGCTGGCCAGGAAGGCTGAGCTGGAGCAGCAGCTGAGGCAGGGAGCGGCTGGAGCAGGGGGCCCCCGGGAACAGCACCTGGGCATGGAGGTGGAGCAGGAGTGCTGGGAATTCTGCAGGGTGCTCAGGTGAGGCCCAGGGGGCCGGGCCATGGTGGGGCACAGCTTGTCATTCCTGCTCCCCCAGATTTTGGGACAGAGCAGTGACACCCATCAGGCTCCCAAACCCCTCAGGGCTCAGGCTCAGCCTAACAGGAGGTCCCGGCCCAGGCTTTGGGGATGATTCAGGTGCTCCTGGGCTGGTTCCCGACAAAGGGCAGCTCTCCGGGAGCAGTCGGCACATCCCAAAGGACCCGCCCGGGGCTGCTGGAGCCCGAGGGCTGCGGGCAAGGACGGTGTGAGGGAGCCAGGCCCCGCTCAGCCGGCGCTGCCCCAGGAACGTCTCATCCTGCAGGAGCTCGGCAGCCTCAGCCAGCGCTGGTCCCGGGGCTGTTGGGGGGGTGCGGCCGGAGGGGCCGGAGGGCAGTGGTTGGGAGGGGCCGGGATGGAGGGACCGACCGGGACCCCACTGGGGAGCCCCGTGCATGGAGAGAGAGAAAAGGCAGAGGGGAGAGCCTGGGACAGCGGGGGGGCAGAGACCCTGTGGTGGGGTTCGCAGAAAGGAGGGACCGCAATGGTGGTCCCGGGGCACCGGGAAGGGGCCCAGCTGCCATCGCACTGGGAGTGCCGGGACGGTCACGGGGTGTCCAAACCAACCGTGGCAGCGTGTCCGAAGCCACTGTCGCAATGTGTGGGGACCGAGCGTTGCCAGGGTAAGATCCCACAGCTCTGGGAAGGGGAGGGGTACCCTGGAAGGGGCGGTGTAGGGGCTGGGCAGAGCCCTGTCTATTCCCCATGCCCTGCGTAGGTGAGGAGGGCAGGGGCACAGCCACTGCTCGGTATTTCTACACTTTTCCCTCTTGTCTGGCAGCTGAGACAGAACACAAATATTCTTTCCATGAGGTCCCAGAATGCTGCAGGTTTTGTTCAAGAAGTAGCATCCCTGTCAGGTTATTGAGCAGATTGTTGTTGTCTTTGCAGCAGTTTCGGGGCTCTCTCAGTTCCTTGCTGCTAGGGACTAAATTATCAACTCCTGTATTTCTGGGCTGGTTCCCTCCCAGCTGCCCTTGCAGGGCGGTTTCCAGCCAGCCCTGCTCTGAAAACCATCAAAGGCCCTCACAGAGCCACTGCTTGGGCTCCCTTTGGGTTTTGTGCTTCTTGCAGGGCTGAGCAAACCACAGGCAGGCCTTTTTTCCCCCACAGAATTCTCACCTCTGCAGCAGCTCTAAAGCTGCCAGAATCAAAGCCAAGGGGGCAGGGGGGACCCTCAGGTCCTGGCTGCCACCTGGGGCTGGCCAGAGCAGGGTTGGGCAATGGCCATTCCTGTGCAGTGGGGCTGGGCCATGGCTGGGCCCCACCCTGGCATGGCCACCACCACAACATCAACCACTCCACAATTCATATCACTGTCCCAACACTAACAACATCACAATATTTTATCAACAACATAATCAATAATGTAATATCAATTCATATAACATCCAGCAAAAACAACCTCCATTAACTTGTTTCTCACAATATATACCAGTAAAAGACTATTATTCCTGTTCCCACATCTTTTCCTAAAAGCCCCGTAATTTATAAGTTATAATAGTTCAGAGAGAAGGGGGTCGTATTTTCCATTCCAAGGGAGGTTCCCACCTTGTTCAGCTTCCTTGACAGAGCTGAACAAAGAAACACCATTTCTGCCAGTTTAACCAAAGAGCTGCATTTTTTGCCAGGAGCAGGGAACCAGGTCCTGTGCACCCTTGCAAGTGGGACAGGCACCAGTAAGCCACCTTACTGGGAGCACTGGGAGGGGGATTGCAGAGCCACTAAGCACATGGGGGTTCAGAGGAACAAATCTGATTTTGATTCATGTCTCAACACATAATACACGAGGTGAAAAATGACTCTGTGGGTTGTGCATGTGCTGGGAACCCTGTCCCCGGTGAGGATTCACACAACAGACAATCAGGGGAGAGAAAGCTTCCGTGATGGGGCTGTGAGTGACCCCCACTGGCTGGTGAGACAGATGCCTGGGAAAAATGTGTGTGAAAAAATGCCCAGGAAATCAGGCTGTGGGAGGAGCCTTTTCAAATAAAAGCAGCAAAGTGTGACACAACAGGCGACTTTGGCTTTGTGTTTCTTTGAGGGATCAGGGGCTTGCTTGGAGGCTCAGTTTGGCCCTCCTCCCCTGTGGGATTCACATTCTCTGAACTTGGGAGAAGCAGTGAGAAAATCAGAAATGATCCAAACAATTCTTATCTCATTTACTGCTCCTGTGCTGTTCACAAGTGGAATGCATTGTGGAAGATTGTTTACCTGAACGGAATTGGTGATTGGATTCTGGTGTGAGTGTTTTGATTCACTGACCAATTGAATCCAGGTATGTGTGTGTTGGGACTATGGGCTGACAGTCATGGGCTTCTGTGCAGTGTGAATTGCAAGTGAGTGCTTGGCAGATTCAGTTTAGATGTAATGTAATATAATATAGAATTATAAAGTATAATAAAGTACTTAATTAGCCTTCTGAACAGATGGAGTCAGATGCATCATTCCTCCCGGACGTCGGACACAAATATCACCGATATTCCCCGCCTCGCCTTTTCCTCCTGGTTGTCCTTCTTCCCTGTCCACACCTCTTCTTCCCTGCTTGGCTTCTTCCACCAGGCAGCTCATTCCTGTTCGTCCTGCACTCCTGCATTGCTTCCCTGTCAGAGAGGATGCTGCCTGCACCCACCCGTTGCCTGTGCTGCGTTTCCCACGCTGCCCACAGCACCGAGCCTGCTGCACCTGCCCACCGCAGCACCAGCCCGCGGCAGCCAGCCCAGAGCCACCAGTGCCGCAGCCCCGGCCCGCAGCCAGCCCGCAGCAGCCAGCCTGCAGCCATCGCTGGCCGATGCCAGAGACACGCAGGGGCCTCGCTTGAAAATCCTGCCCGGCCACTCACAAAAGCCCTGTGGGCTCGCCGTGGCTCGCAGCACACACACTCTGTCGGCCGAGATGATGCCCACAGAGCGCCCGGGCTTCTTATGGTAACGCTGTCCCTGTCTTCTGTTTCTCTCTCTTTCCTTTTCCGTTTCTACTCCCTTCTCTCCCCCTTCGGTAAGAACACTTACCCTCCTTTGTCAATAAACAGTTCTCAGATATAATATTGCTGTGTTTGTGCTTCATTTTCATCTGAGAAACCTTTCAGCAAGAATCCTCCCCGACTCCCCATTTTAAAGAGGGATGGGACAGGGGTAGTGGGAGGGGGAATGGGGAAGCCCTGGGTGTACTGCAAGCACTGTGGGAAGGGAATGGGGCAGACTCTGAGGGTACTTGGGCACTTGGATGGGGTGTGGGAGCCCCTGCAGGTGCGAGCAAAAGGGATGGGGGAGCCCTTGGGGGTACGAGGAGAGGAAATGGGGAGCAGAGGTTGCCCTGTGAGGACGCCCCCTGACCCAGGACCACCTCCCTTAGAAGGATGGGCAACCACAGGAGCCATGGAGGGAGCACCCCCAGTGTCACCCAGTGCCTCCTGCTTCCCAGAGCATCACAACTTTTGGTGTAGGCTGTCATAGATGTCACTGGGTTCCCACGGTTGCCACTGCAGCTTCATGTATGTCTCCTGAGGATCCTCCACCGGGGGTGCCAGGGGGTCTGGGGTAGCCCTGTGGGAATAAGGGGCTGTGTGGAAGGGAATGGGAGGTCCTGGGGGTTCGGGTCAAAGGTGTATCATGGCTGGAACCTGCACTCACCTTTCCTGGTGCTTCCTGGCATCTGCAAAGGAAAACTGGAGGAGTGACTTTGGAGACCCAGGGGCCCGCATCCACCCTTGGGAATGCTGAACCACCACCAGACACACAATTCTTCCCAGGCCCCCCCAGTATCCTGATGCACCCGAGTATCCCTGAACCACCCCACTTGTACCAACACCCTGAGCCCCCAGAACCCCAAGCCTGGCAGGGAGGGGGACCCCCGACAGAACCCCCACAGTCCCTACACAACCCTCCAATACCACCCCAGTTCTCTGAGCCATGGTCACTGGGTCTCAGCCCCTCCCAAGTCAGGGACTGTGGGTGCTGCCTTACAGCCTTCCTTCTCTGGGACCCTTCCCACCTCTCTCCATGACCCCCGTCCCCCCATTGTCACCCACCAACAGGGTGCCACCGGTGCCAGGCCACAATGACACCCATGAGCAGGAGCAGGAACAAAAGGGCCCCACCAACCCCGGCAGCCACTGCAAGAAACAGAGGGGGGCACATCAGGATTGCCCATCACCCCAGGGGTTCCTGCACTCCTTGGTGACCATGTGTGACCCCACCTGTGTTCATGTGTGTCCCTGTGTTCTGCGGTGTCACCTCCAGGACACCAGGGGTGATGGTGGCATTGGCCACAGGCACTGCAGGGACAGAGAGGGCTGAGGCCACAGGGAGGGACTGGCAGCCAGTATGGGGAGATAGGGATGGGGGGGAAGGGTGTGATGGGGGATGTCACAATTGGGGTCAAACCAAAGAGGGGTGTGGGGACAAGGGGAGAGGTGGAAGGACACAAGAATGGTGTGATGGGGGACAAAGAGGTACCCAAGCAGGTGGCCTGAGCAAGCTGTGGGGGTTCCCCCTGCCCATCTCTGCACTCACTGTGCACCATGACGCGGAGCCTGGTGCTGCTCACTGCATGGCCCACCCCGGAGCGCACTGGGCAGCTGAAATTCCCTGAGTGGGAGACTCCCACAGCGGGCACCAACAGCTGTGGGGACCCCTGCGGCACCACCACCACCTGCCCATCCAGATAGAACACATGCAGGAGCAGGGCTTGGGGCTGCAGGGGGCTGGGGGTGCTGAGGCAGCTGAGAGTCAGGGGGGACCCCTCGGTGGGCTCAGGGGGACCCTCCAGCACCAGCACAGGGGAGAGCTCAGGGCAGGAGAGGGAAGGGGGATTTGTGGCACCGAGTCTCTGGGGAAGGGCTGTGGGGGTGTTGGGGTGGGGGCTTCGGGGTGCTCACCATGCACTGTCACTGTCACTGGTGCTGACTCCTGCCACCCCCAGGATCCCACCTGGCCCTTGCAGCTGTAGCGGCCGCTGTGGCTCAGCTTCAGAGGGGACAGGGACAGCTGGGTGCCATTGGGGAACACTTCCAGTTCCTCCTCTTCGTGGTAGAAGGACACCGAGGTGATCGGTTTGTCTCGCCAGCTCCGGCAGTGCAGTGTCACTGTGTCCCCCTCCAGCAGCACCCGTGCCGGCACCTGCAGCACCAGCCAGTCTGAGGGGACAGGGGGGTCCTGTCACATCTCAGGGATCTGGAGGGTCCCCATGTCACTGGGACCTCCCCATTGGGTCACACCCAGCGCACCAGGAGTCCCCAGTACCCCCATGGTTTTGCCCACACTGGGATGCTCTGGGATATCCCCACAGCAGGGAACGGGCTCTGGTCACACCAGGAGGGGACCCATGAAGCAGAGCCCATCCAGAGCCCTCGGGGTCCCCATGGGAGCCAGGCTGGGGACAACCAAACCGCCCTCACCATGTGAGACGTTTATGGTGGGGCTGAGCCCACTGCCAGGTCTGTCACACTCATAGGTGCCACTCAGGGTGACAATGAGGCGGTCCCGTCCCTGTTGCCACCAGCGCCGCCCGTTCCTGTACCAGGTGGTGTCACCGGCGCTCCCCGAGCCCTGGCAGGTCAGTGTCACCCAGTCCCATTCCACCGGCGGCATCCAGGGGGGCTCCACGAGGAGCTGGGTGGTCTGGGCACCTGTGGGTGACAGGGGACACCAGACTGCCAGGGCCAGCATGGGCTGGGGACAGCGGGGTGGGGAGGTGGCATTCACCGAGGACTCACCAGCGAGGCCGAGGGTCAGTGCTGAAAGGAAGAAGGGATAGGGCTGGGAGGGGGTGGCACTGCAGGAACAGTGGCACAAGGAATGGGGTGTGGGGTTTCTCTGAAACGTCTCAGTGGGGGCTTTGGTGTGGCATAGAGGTCTCGAGGACAGGGACACAGCAGCCAACACATGCTCAGGCATGGGGACCATGTGCTGGCACAGGTCACCCCCACCAGCCCCACAGCCACAGCTCCATGGCCCTGTGCCCATGGTCCCATTCCCATGGCATCTGTCCCCATGGGCCAAGCACATGGTACTTGTCCCCTTGTCCCTCTCCCTGTATCCCTGTGTCCCTGTCCCCGCTGCTGCCCCAGCCACAAGGTTCCTTCTGCCACATCCTTGTCTCCACATTCCCATCCCCCTGTCCCTATCCCCCATCCCAGTTCCACTCACCCTGTCCTCTGTTCCTGTCCCCACAGCCACCCCACAACTCTGGTCACACTGGGCTCCATGCCCTGCTGGCATTGGGGACCTCAGGGAACCCTGCAGACCCCTGTGCACCCTCCCCTCCATCCCCAGGGTGTCAGGCCCGTGCCCAGGGCACTCACCCCACAGGAGCAGTGCCACCTTCCCGGCCATCCCGGTGTCCCCAGCCATGTGGACTGGCTGTCACTCACTGCTGTGGCCACCGCTCCCCTGGCTGGTGGCTCTTCGGATGAAGGGGAAGGAAGCGAGGTCACGTCTGTCCCCATGTGGAGGTGGCCCTTGGTGGGGGCAGGGTGGCCACAAGCTGGGCACAGGCTGGGGACAAGGCTGGGACAAGGTTAGACATAGGGTTCCAAGGAGTGGGGGGGTCAGTGGTTTTGGGGACCCAGGGCTGGGTGTCCATGGGAATGGGGGGATCCCAGGGAATGGGGGTCCCTGGAGAATGGGGGTGCTGAAGAGGGGGAGTCACTGGGAATAGCGGTACCATATGAATGGGGGTCCCCCAAACTGCGGGGAATAAGGGATGGGAATCCCAGTGGAATGTAGGCTCCAGGGATTTGGGGTCTGAAGATGGGGATGCTGGGGGAATGGCAGATCCCGTGGGAAAGGGGGTCCTGGGAGAATCAAGGTCCTGGGAGAAGGAGCATTTCAGGGGATAGAATGAATGGGATAGGGTTCCTTGGGAATGAAGTCCTGGGCCATGGAGATTCTGGGGAATGGCAGTAATGAGATGGGGGTCCCAGAGATGAGTGGATAGAAGGAATGGGGCTCCCATGATTGGGATCCCTGGGGAATGGGGGCGCCAGGCATGGGCAGTGGCTTGGTGAGCCTGTGGGTCAAAGCTGCTTCCCTCGGTGCCACAGATTTTGGGGTGACCCAGGGCCCAGCAAGGTCCCCCCAGGGTGCTTTTTTTTTGGGAGGGTCATCCCAGGTAGGTTCCAAGAAGGTCTGGGCCTGGGTCCCTATAGCCCCCAGGGGCTTTTTCTCTTCTTTATTTCCATTTCCATCATTTTCCCCCTCAATTTCACAGTTTGTGCCTTGATGATTCTGTGGAGGCCACGAGCAGGAAACGGGTTGGAGGAACGCCAGGGTGGTGGAAGTAGGGGTGAGGGTCTGCAGGGAGGGCAGAACCTCTGTCCATCCTTGGGACAGTGCAGAGGAATCTCTGGAAATGTCCGTGTGTGCCTCAGGGTCTGATTCCCTGGTAAATCCACTCCAGCTTGCCCTGAATTCCCCTGCCTGGGCACTCCCTGCTCCTGCTGTGACACCCCTGTTCCCCAGCCCCTCATGTGCAGCCCCTGCTCAATATTTCCACACTTTTCCCTCTCTCCTGCTGTGCACATCCAGAACCCAAAGCTTCCTTCCAGGAGGTTCCAGAAGGCTGCAGGTTTTGTTCAAGAAGGAGGGTCCAGGTCAGGTTGTTGAGCAAATTTTTGTGGGATTTGCAGTAGTTCAGAGGCTCTCTCAGTCCCTGGGGCAAAGGGACAAAATTATCAATTCCTGTATTTCTGGACTGGTTCCCTCCCAGCTGCCCCTGCAGGGGGGGGTTCCAGCCAGCCCTGCTCTGAAAACCATCAATGGCCCTCATAGAGCCACTGCTTGGGCTCCCTTTGGGTTTTGTGCTTCTTGCAGGGCTGAGCAAACCACAGGCAGGCCCTTTTCCCCCACAGAATTCTCACCTCTGCAGCAGCTCTAAAGCTGCCAGAATCAAAGCCAAGGGGGCAGGGGGAACCCTCAGGTCCTGGCTGCCACCTGGTGCTGGCCAGAGCAGGGCTGGGCAATGGCCATCCCTGTGCAGTGGGGCTGGGCCATGGCTGGGCCCCACCCTTGGATGGCCACTGGCTTCAAAGAGGAGGAGTTTGGGAGCTCCTTCCTGCCGTGGGTTCCATGCCGAAGCTGCTCTTGCCGGCTCAGATCCAGCAGGGGACAAGCAAGAATGGAGAAGTCTGGCCACCCTCCAGACCTTCCATGCCCTGGGACAGAATCCCCTTGCCCAGCATGTGTCCCCCCTGGGACAGGATCCCCCCAGGAAAGAACCCACCCCCAGAGTAACAAACGTGTCAAAAAGCCTCTTCCTTCTTCTGCAGGAAAATGAAAATGTTGGGGGGGGGAAGCTTGACACCCCCATCCTGCACAGCCTCCCCAGCCCTCCCTGCAGACCCCTCACCCCCTACTCATGGCCTCTACAGAATCATCAAGGCATGAACTGGGGGTTGTGAAATTGAGGAGTAAAATGATGGAAGTGGAAATAAAGAGGACCCATATGGAAATAAAGAGGAAAATAAGGACCCAGGCCCAGACCTTCCTGGAACTTACCTGGGGTCACCCTCCCAAAAAACAAGCCCCCCGGGGGGACTTTCTTAGGTCCTGGGTCACCCCAAAATCTGAGGCACCCAGGGAAGGAGCTTTCACCCACAGGCTCACCAAGCCACTGCCCATACCTGGTGCCCCCATTCCCCAGGGATCCCAATCATGGAAGCCCCATTCCTTCCATCCTCCCTTTCCTGCGACCTGTAGGCCTGTATGGTCATTCGCCAGGATCTCCATGGTCCAGGACTCCATTCCCCAAAAACCCTCTCCCGTTCATTCCATCCCCTGAAATCTCCCTTTCCCCAGAGCATTTTTTCTCCCAGGACACCCGATTCCCCCGGCACCCTCATCCTGAGGACCCCCATCTCCTGACCCCAAATCCTGGCGCTTACATTCCCCTGGGACTCCCATCCCTGAGTTCCCCAGGCCCTGGGGACCCCCATTCCCATGCCACCACCCCTTCCCAGTGTCTCTCCCCCTTCAGCACCCCCATTCCCCAGGAACCCCGTCCCAGGGATCTCCCATTCCCCTAGACACCCTGTCCTGGGTCCCCAAAACCACTGAGCCCCCCATTCCTGGGAACCTCATGTCCCACTTGGTCCCACCTACCCTTGTCCCCAGCCTGTCCCCAGCTTGTGGCCACCCTGCCCCACCAAGGGCCACCTACACGTGGGGACGGGTGTGACCTCGCTTCCTTCCCCTTCATCCGAAGAGCTGCCAGCCAGGGGAGTGGTGGCCACAGCAGCGAGTGACAGCCAGTGCACATGGCTGGGGACACCTGGATGTCCGGGAAGGTGGCGCTGCTCCTGTGGGGTGAGTGCCCTGGGCATGGGCCTGACACCCTGGGGATGGGGAGGAGAGGGTGCACAGGGGGGCTGTGGGGTCCCCTGAGGTCTCCAATGCCAGCAGGGCACAGAGCCCAGTGTGACCAGAGTTGTGGGGTGGCCCTGGGAACATGAACAGAGGAAAGGATGAGTGGAACTGAGATGGCAGGACAGGGGGATGGAAATGTGGAGACAAGGATGTGGCAGAAGGAACCTTGTAGCTGGGGCAGCTGGGGGGACAGGGACACAGGGATACAGGGAGAGGGAAAAGGGGACAAGTATCATGTGCTTGGGCCATGGGGACAGGTGCCATGGGAATGGGAGCATGAGCACAGGGCCATGGAGCTGTGGCTGAGAGGCTGGTGGGGGTGACCTGTGCCAGCACATGGTCCCCATGCCTGAGCATGTGTTGGCTGCTGTGTCCCTGTCCTCGAGACCTCTATGCCACACCAAAGCCCCCACTGAGACGTTTCAGAGAAACCCCACACCCCATGCCTTGTGCCACTGTTCCTGCAGTGCCACCCCCTCCCAGCCCTGTCCCTTCTTCCTTTCAGCCCAGACCCTCGGCCTCGCTGGTGAGTCCTCGGTGAATGCCATGTCCCCATCCCGCTGTCCCCAGCCCATGCTGGCCCTGGCAGTCTGGTGTCCCCTGTCACCTGCAGGGACCCAGACCACCCAGCTCCTTGTGGATCCCCCCTGGATGCCACCGGTGGAATGGGACCGGGTGACACTGACCTGCCAGGGCTCGGGGAGTGCCGGTGACACCACCTGGTACAGGAACGGGCGGCGCTGGTGGCAACAGGGACTCGACCGCCTCATTGTCACCCATAGTGGCACCTATGAGTGTGACAGACCTGGCAGTGGGCTCAGCCCCACCATAAACGTCTCAGATGGTGAGGGAGGTTTGGTTGTCCCCAGGCTGGGACCCCAAGGGCTCTGAGTGGGCTCAGCTCCATGGGTCCCCTCCCGGTCTGACCAGAGCCTGTCCCCAGCTCTGGGGATATCCCAGAGCATCCCAGTGTGGGCGAAACCGTGGGGGTACTGCAGACCCCTGGTGCGCTGGGTGTGACCCAATGGGGAGGTCCTGGTGACATGGGGACCCTCCAGATCCCTGAGATGTGACAGGACCCCCTGTCCCCCAGCCTGGCTGGTGCTGCAGGTGCCGGTACGGGTGCTGCTGGAGGGGGACACGGTGACACTGCGCTGCCGGAGCTGGCGAGACAAACCGATCACCTCGGTGTCCTTCTACCATGAGGAGGAGGAACTGGGAGGGTTCCCCAATGGCACCCAGCTGTCCCTGTCCCCTCTGCAGCTGAACCACAGTGGCCGCTACAGCTGCAAGGGCCAGGTGGGATCCTGGGGGTGGCAGGAGTCAGCACCAGTGACAGTGACAGTGCATGGTGAGCACCCTGAAGCCCTGATCCCCAACATCCCCACAGCCCCACAGCCCAGAAACTCAGGGCCACAAATCCCCCTCCTCTCTCCTGCCCTGAGCTCTCCTCTGTGCCGGTGCTGGAGGGTCCCCCCGAGCCCACCAAGGAGTCCCCCCTGACTCTCGGCTGCCTCAGCACCCCCAGACCCCTGCGGCCCCAAGCCCCCCTCCTGCATGTGTTCTACCGGGATGGGCAGGTGGTGGGGGGACCACAGGGGTCCCCACAGCTGTTAATGCCCGCCATGGGAGTCTCCCACTCAGGGAATTACAGCTGCCAGGTGCGCCTTGAGGGGTGCCCGTGCGGAAGAGCAGCACCTGGCTCTTTGTCACAGTGAGCAGTGGGTGCAGGGATGGGCACGGGGAGCCCCCATTGCCTGCTCAGGCCACCTGCTTGGGTACCTCTTTGCCCCCCATCACACCTTTCTTGTGTCCTTCCACCCTGTCCCCTCACCCCTCTCTGGTGTGACCCCAATTTTGACATCCTCCATCACACCCATTCCCACCCATCCCTAACCCCCCCACACTGGCTGCCAGCCACTCCCTGTGGCCTCAGCCCTGTCTCTGTCCCCACAGTGCCTGTGGCCAATGCCACCATCACCCCTGGTGTCCTGGAGGTGACACCGCAGGACACAGGGATGCACAGGGACGCAGGTGGGTTCACACGTGGTCACCAGGGAGTGCAGGATCCCTGGGGTGATGAGTGACCCTGATGTGTCCCCCTCTGTTTCTTGCAGTGGCTGCCGGGGTCGGTGGGGCCCTTTTGTTCCTGCTCCTGCTTGTGGGTGTCATTGTGGCCTGGCACCGGTGGCACTGTGTGGGTGGGTGACAATGGGGGGCAGGGGTCCCAAGGAGCTGTTGAGGACCTCAGAATTGGGGAAGAATAGGGCAGCACACACAGCTCCATAATTATGACCTTGTCTGGGGGTCCTGTAGGGCTTTGGGGAGGTGCTGGATGGTCCTGCAGGGATGTTGGGGGTTCTTTAAGGGGCCCTTGGGGCGTTTGAGGGGTCTCTGTCCCTGCTGGGCTTTGGGTTCTTGAGGCTGATTTTGTCGGGGACACTGTGGATGTTCATGAATACTGGGAGACTTCAAGGATGCTTGGGGATCCTGTGGGAAATTGAGGGTCTCGTGGGCATTCAGGATTCCTGAGAGGACTCAGGGCCCAGGAACCCCATAGTCACCCCTCCCCTCTTTCCTTTGCAGCTGCCAGGAAAAATCAGGAAAGGTGAGTGGGGGGCTCAAACCACCCTCTAACCTTCACCCCCAACCCCAAGACTTCCCATTCTCTCCCCCACATCCCCCTTATTCCCTCAGGGCCCCCCTGGATCCCCCAGCCCCCCCAGGGGAGGGGGAGGTGCTGTACACCCACGTCGTGGTCACCAAGAGGACAGCGGGTGAGTATGGGGGGGACACACACAGAGGGACATGTCACCCATGAGTGTCACCCCACTCAGAACCCACAGCCCGTGCCTCTTGCAGCGTCCTCCCGTGCCACCACACTCCAGGAACCCCAGGTGACCTACTTGGAACTGCAGGGACCCCAGGGACGACCGCGGGAACCCAGTGACATCTACGGGAATGTGCTGTGACACTGGGGGGAACTGGGGGGAACTGGGGGTCCCCACCCATGGGCACCCACTCGTGTGTGTGCTGCTGCTAAGAACTGCCCCTCTTCCTCCCTGTGGTGGCACAAAGATCCCAAAGGGCTGAGAGAAGAACAATTTCCTGCAACAGCAATGAGAGAGAATAAAACCAACAGCAACAGCAACAAGGTTCAGAGTCCAAAGGGTCACAAAAGGAACAATTTCTACAGAAAGCCCCCAAAAAGAAACAAACCCCAGACATTTTCCACAGTACGTTTCTTCCACCAGAGAAACCTGGCAGAGCGCTTGATCTTCCTTGCTCTGATGGCCAAAGCAGCCTTCAGGAGGCTCTGGATTCTCTTCTTCCCTGCCCCAAACCCCTTCTCTGTTGTGTTCCCTACACAAGGCTGTCACAAAGGCCCTGTGTGGGTTCCAGAGCCTCCCCCTTTCCCAGGGACGACGGGATCAGGCCATGGCACAGGACAGGGTACCAGAGACAGGAAACATTTGATGTCTGGAGACATTTGGAACACCTCTGTGTGGCAGGGGTGGGTCAGGCCTTGCTTTATGTGAGACTGGGCCCATCTGTCCATCAGTCTGTCAGCCGTGGCACACTGGGGACAGTGTGACGCTCTGCCAAAGCCAGCTCCTGAGTGGCCAGGTGACCAGAAGTGCCAGCTGGGGAGAGGGCCCTTGGTGGCCCAACAGGGTTCAAAGGCTGAGAATGAGGTAGCCAAGTCTCTGACCTTGTCTCCTCTTAGGGTGTCTGTCCCATCCATGCTAGAACTCAGGATTTGGCAACTCATTGAAATGAGAAATATCTGCCAAGGAAAGATGGAACGTCTCTGGAATGCAAAGAAGACCCATACCTAAAACATTTTTTCATTTCCAAGGTTATTGGGCTTTCAGGCAGAAGTGTAGTAAAAGGAATAAGGGCTCTTTACTGGGAAATTTATAAACCAGTACAGAACCAACAACACAAAACCAGAACTTTCCCTCCTGCTCAGCGCTGTTGGTTTTTGTGGCAGTTATAACCACGGCCAGCAGGGGGCGCTGCAGGGAGCACTCCCAGCCAGCAGGGGGCGCCCCGGTCCAGCTCCATCCCCTTCAGGGTCCATGGTGGCCTTGGACGGGAGGGAGGAGGGGAACCAGGGGCTCCTTTTGCAAACTCACGGGCACCAATTGATCCCGGCATAACCACCAGCAGCGGGTAGACGCCACAAAAGCAGCAGGTTGCATCCTAGTGCCCAGTGGTCGCATAGCAGTGTCCCGGGACCAGCACACGTCCTGCCCATCGCCTGCAACCTCTTTCCATGATCCCGAATGGAAGGAAGGCAGCGCCTGACCCCAGGCAGGTCTCGGGTCCACAGCAGCACCTTTGGTGGCTTTACACCACTATTCCTGCAAACCCTCAGCCTTTCACTCAGGTGAGGAGTACAGGGATAGAGCAGCCTTGGGGACACCTGGAATCCAGACAGGGTCACTCCCCAGAGCTCCATGACAGCCATGGGGCAGAGCCACTGCTCGATATTTCTATACTTTTCTCTCTTATTTGGCAGCTATAGTCTGAAACCAAACATTCTTTCCATGAGGTTCCAGAAGGCTGCAGGTTTTGTTTAAGAAGGAGGGTCCCGACCATGTTGTTGAACAGATTGTTGTGGGATTTGCAGTAGTTCCGGGGCTCTCTCAGTCCCTTACCTAGTGGAACAAATGATCAATTGCTGCATTTCCAGACTGGTTCCCTCGCAGCTGCCCTTGCAGGGGGCTTTCCAGCCAGCCCTGCTCTGAAAACCATCAAAGGCCCTTGCAGAGCCACTGCTTGGGCTCCCTTTGGGTTTTGTGCTTCTTGCAGGGCTGAGCAAACCACAGGCAGGCCTTTTCCCCCCACAGAATTCTCACCCCTGCAGCAGCTCTAAAGCTGCCAGAATCAAAGCCAAGGGGGCAGGGGGGTCCCTCAGGTCCTGGCTGCCACCTGGGGCTGGCCAGAGCATAGCTGGGCAATGGCCATCCCTGTGCAATGGAGCTGGGCCATGGCTGGGCCCCACCCTTGTATGGCCACTGGCTTCAAAGAGGAGGAGTTTGGGGGCTCCTTCTTGCCCTGGGCTCCATTCCCTGGCTACTCTTGGCTGGCTCAGATCCTGCAGGGGGTGGGCTAGAAGGGAGAAGTCTGGACCCTCCCAGAGGGTCCTGCCAAGCCACAGGACAGGGCCCCCTTGGCCACCAGGTGTCCTCCCTGGGACAGGATCCCTCCAGCACAGAAGCACCCTGGATGTGACCCCCCAAGAAAGAACCCATCCCCCATGTGACAAAGGTGTCAAATGGCCTCTTCCTCATGCTGGGGGAGAGACAAAGTGAAAGTGTTGGGGAGGCACAGCCAGACACCCCCATCCTGCACAGCCTCCCCAGTCCTCCCTGCACACCCCTCACACCTGCTTTCCCCACCCTGGGCTTCCCCCAACCCCTTTCCTGCTCAGGGCCTCTCCAGGATCATCAAGGTATGAACTGGGGGCTTGTGAAATTGAGGGGTAAAATGATGGAAATGGAAATTAAGAGACAAAAAATTCACTGGGGGTTGGTGGGACAGAGACTCAGAGCCCCTTGGCATAAGGCTGGGGTGAGCCCCTTGTGGGGGGATTACTTGTGGGGTTACTTGTGGGGTCTGTGCTGGGCTCTGGGTAATCCCAAAATCTGAAGCACCCAAGGAAGGAGCTGAGACCCATCAGCCCACCCAACAACTGCCCTGTGATAGTCTGTCTGAAATTTCTCTCACTTGTCTCATGATTTTCGTCATAAAAAAGGACAGAAACTGAGACCACCCCAAGATCCTGTTTGATATCCGGGTTTGACGAAAGTCTGCCAAGCTTACAAGGCCGATACGTAACTCCCAGCCTGCCAAGTAATTGTGCAAAGGAGCACCTTGACCCGTTTTGCAACAACAAGCCTTGGAATTTCCCTACCTCTCAGCTTGGATGGACTCTTTTTTGGAATAACCTTTAAATGGTCCCCACAGAAGACCCTTCATCTGTTCTGCAACCACTGTGACTGACTGACTGAGATGGGAGAAGTCTTCTCCAAGGACTGAGACATGAAACCCTCACATAAAGAAAACTCATTTTCTTCCCAAGGATTGAGACTGAAACCTGGGGGGAACTGGTGGGGGGAACAGAACAGACTGTGATGTTTGCTTGTGGGTGCAGACTGTGATGTTTGCTCGCGGGTAGTGATTATTGGGACTATTGGACCAAGAAGGAAACTATTGCATTATTTCCCCCCGCTCTTTCACAATCTTCCATAGGATAAAAACCCCCAGGTTAGCTAGTGCAATTCGAAGATCTTCCCCGCGCTTGGAACGACTCCTTGACTGACAGAACCTCGACTGGACTCTGAAGGACCCCGTCGCTTCCATGGGTGGTAGGTATAGCCTCCTCTTTTCTCTTTATCCCCCTACTTTTCCAGATGCTTTCCCCACTTTCCCTCTTTTCCCTCACACGCATTTTTGCTGTAATAATTCAATAAAGTGCACTGTTTTGATGGTTACTGCAAACCCCCTTGGACGTGTTGGTATTTTGTACTGAGAAATGCTTTGGAAACAAATCATCACGAAATCCGTCAATAAGGACAGTTTGTGACATGCCCATCCCTGACACTCCCATTACCCTGGGAACCCGACTGTGGGAGCCCCATTCCTTATGTCCCACCCTCTCTGCAAGCCCATCCCAGTACTGACATTCCCCACTGAGCTTCATGGCCCAAGATCCCATTCCAAGGCACCCTCTCCTGTTCATTCCATCCTCTGAAATGCTCCTTCCCCCAGGACCTTGATTCTCCCAGCACCTACCATTCCCCAGTGCCATGACCCCAAATCTCTGGCACCCACGTTCCCCTGGGACTCCCATCCCTTTGTTCCCCCAGCTCTGGGGACCCCCATTCCAATGGCACCCTCATTCCCAGTGACTCCCCCTACTCAAAACCCCCATTCCCCAGGGACTGAACCCTGCCTCCCCAAACCCACTGAGCCCCCCACACCTGGGAATCCCATGTCTCATTTTGTCCCACCCAGCCTTGTCCCCAGCCTGTGCCCAGCTTGTGGCCACCCTGCCCCCACCAAAGGCCACCTACATGTGGGGACAGACGTGACCTCGCTTCCTTCCCTTTCATCCAAAGAGCCACCAGCCAGGGGAGTGGAGGCCACAGCAGCGAGTGACAACCAGTCCACATGGCTAGGGACACCGGGATGGCCGGGAAGGTGGCACTGCTCCTGTGGGGTGAGTGCCCCAATCACAGGCCAGACACCCTGGGGATGGAAGGGGAGGGTGCACAGGGGGGCTGCGGGGCCCCCAGAGGTCCCCAATGCCAGCAGAGCCAGTCCATGTTACCCAACGTGGACCTTGGTGGGACTGTGACTGATGTAGGGTGGCTTTGGCAACAGGAACAGGGGGCAGGAATTTGGGGATGGGGATTTGGGGACAGGAATGTGGGAACTGGCCCCTTTGGGCTCAGGTAGCTCTGGGGATAGGGACAAGGCAACTGGGATGCATGGACAGAAGGGGACAAGAACTGTGAGGATGTGGCCATGGAGATGGGATCATGGGCATGGGACCATGAGCTGCTGGGGGTGACCTGGGCCAGCATGGGCTATGTCCGTGGTGTCCTTGTGCCTGGGGTGTCCACAGTGTCCCCATGTTCTTCCTCAGCCCAGGGTGGCCTCGGAGTCCCTGTTCTCAAGGTGTCTGTGCCACACAGATGTGGTGCACGGGTAGCTGAGACACAGACATGTCCCCTGGCCTCTTCCAATCTTTTGGGGCCACCCCCATGCACTTTCCCACAAGAACTGATGTCCCCATAGGGACAGTTTGGAGACACCCTAACCTGGGTGCCACTCTCCCTATGTTGCCACTACTACTGAGCCCTGTCCCTTCTCCCTTCCAGCCCAAACCCTCGGCCTCTCTGGTGAGTACTCGGGGGATACCATGGCCCCACTCTGCTCTCCTCAGCCCTGCGCTGTGGCCCTGGAAGGCTGGTGTTCCCTGTCACCTGCAGGTGCCCAGACCCTCCAGATCCTAGTGGGGCCCCCCTGGACCACGGCGGTGCTGTCTCTGTCTCACTACCTGTGAGACAGAGTAGAAATTTTCCAGGGTAGAAATCCATTTTGATTTAGGTGAAATGTACATCCTTGAATTGTCTGTAGCTTGCTGTTTAGTCTCACTGCCTGTTCTCTTGAAGAGCCTGTGCTTAGAGAGACTGCTTCAGCCGAAAGACAAGAGATAAAGGGGGGAAGAAGAGAGCAGGCAGAGCAGGGCAACCTGACCCAAAAGTTCCTTCTGAAGAATTAGTAGCGAGTGTCACATGAAATCAGTAGAATGAATATGTATGAACCTGTTGTGAAATTATATGCATATGTATTTGAGAGAGCCATAAAAAGAGACCTGAAGTTCACAGAGGTACACTTGCCTTTTGAGGGGAGTAATCCCTGCATGCGTCCAGTGCTGCAATAAACATACCGACTTTACAACTTTCACAAGTTGTAGAGTTTTTGATCTTTTCCTCAAAACATTCTGTTGACCACGAAGGGACCATCTCTGTCCTCACAGGGCAGAAGGGATAAACAGACCCTCCTAGGTGCCCCCCGAGATCTTCCAGGAGGAGCTCCGCTCATCTCAGCTTGCCTCCTGCAGAGACAGACAAGGACCTGCTGGTGTGCAGAGGATTCGGTATGTATTAGGAAGGCCCCCTGGGGGATAGGAAGGCTGAATAAGTCACTCAGAGACGTCTGAGTGCTCGGCCTGAGGCCTGGTCAATAGAGCGACTGGGAGATGAGACTTCACTGTCCGATAGAGCGGCCCCGCTAGCAACCCTGGGGGTGGGTTCGAGTGGACTCGCATGTGTGTGTGTGTGTGTGTGGTGTCCGGACACTGCATCGTTGTATAGTTAATGCACTGTGCAATTAATGTTAGTGTGTTTGTAATCGTGCGAGTGCATGGTGTACAAAGGGAGTATATCTACAGTGCGGGGGGGTTTCTACCCGCGACTGACAGGGCCAAGTGGGGCTGGAGGCACCGGTCGAGGCAGGCTGTGAGGGCAGGGAGTGCCCTGTGGAGAAGTGGAACAAGTGGAGAAACATCGGTGATGGTATTTATTGTGTTTAGAAGTAGTGATTTGTGTAGATGGAGCACATTTTAACCGTGAGTAGGAGCTCAGGGAGTTCCTCTTCTGCCTGGTAGTTAGACTTGATCTCTAGAATTTTACTGTGTGCTGTTATTTTGATTGTGTCCAGGGTGTGTGAGAACCAGAAAAAGCTGATGTAGGTAAATGCTGAAGTATTGTATGCTGTGTTGTCTGTGTTGTGTTAAGAAAAGTGGGCACTTTGAGAGATATGCCCTTTCCCAGTGAGTTTGTGTGGTTCTTCCCCCACATTGTGGTAATTTGATACTCAAATTGTATAGCAGGGTTTGTAGAAGTTTTAGGTATTTGTTTGCAACAAGTGTAGCATTTTACACAAAAGAGCTACAGTAGGGTGATTCATGTTTAACTGTAGTAAAACAAATTAAAGGAATTCCAAGAATTCCCCCCCAGCAATTCAAGCCCTGACTCTTGTGAATTTGAGATAAGAGAGGTGGTGTGTGAGTCTGTCTGTGTTTGTGGGCATATCAAACTTTTTGCTGTAACAATCACAGCCTCTTGCAAGGCAGTAAAGCGAGTGTCAGTAGAAAGAACGCTTGAATTAGATTGTGCAGGAAGAGAACTAGAAAATACTAGGATTTTGTAAACCAGAGTTTAGATAGAAGAGATGAATGAGTTCATCAGACTTCAGCTGGTAATACAGTAAGCTTAGATTGAGAAAACCGACATAGAGATTAAGTGATAAACTCCAAAGTGATAAATGCCAAAGGAATAGCCTTCAGGCAGTTCCTGGGAGCTTTTAGTGCATTGAGAGGCTGGCACCTTGTGTGCAATGCAGAGGTGCTGATATTGCTGTTCTGTGCCTTAAGTGTAAATTGCAAGTTCCTGAACAAGCCAATTCAGAACCTGAGATACCTGCCACCTGGAGGTCTGTGTTGTGAGGAAAAACTGAGAAAAGACACTGTGAGGCTTGAGTGGAAACAAGATAGTATAAGGAGAAGGAGATAATGAGAACTAACCAGAGCAAAGAAGCTCCTGACCTAGCCCCTTTGGGAGGGGCTCTTTGGGAGAAAGTTGCCATTAGGGGCAGCTCAGAAAAGAAAAAGATTTATAAGACTTTATTGCAGTTAATGCTGTTTTAAAATGGGAAGGTAAATGAGATAGTCCCGTATGTTAGTGTGGTTTTGTTTTAAGAAATCACCAAGAATGGCAAAGGGACTGTGAGATCAGACCGCCCTGGGACCCACTGGTCAGGCAAAGTTTATCACACTGAAATGCAAAGCGATTACAACTCGCAAAATGAGTACATATAATTTGTTAAAGGCTCCTCCTAAAGTAAAGGAGGATAAAGAAGACCTCCCCAAAAAAGAAGAAGACTCAAACTCCAAAGTTCACACCCATTCGCACCCATCCCCCTCCTAGCAGTCGAATTCCACCCAGGACTAGGAGGGAACAGACCCCTCTGCGAGAGGCAGTGAGACCAGAAGAAAAGAATAGGGTGGAATTTTAGTTGATACAGGAGCCACAGATTCAGTTTTAAATAAAGCTTTAGTACCTGTAGAGAATGATTATGTTACAATGTGAGGAACAACTGGCCAGTCTGAGAAAGCATACTTCTGTAAACCTTTAAAGTAACGTGTACTTAGGAGCTTTTGTATGTGCCCAATTCGCTGAGCATTCTCAAATGAAGAGGTTACTCTGGGGGCAAATGATATCAAGATGTTAAGCTTATCATTAACAGGCATTGAAATTAAGAAAAAATTAGTAAAGAGATATTAGAGCAAGTTTTTTCAGGGGTATGGGCCTCTGCTGTACCAAAGAAAGTGAAGAATGCCCCCCCATAGTAATCAAGCTTAAAGAAAGAACACAACCAGTGAGAATTAAGCAGTACCCCCTGAAAAGAAGATAGGGAAGAAATCAGCCCAATAACTGATAGTACCAGATTGAGGGCTGTCAATAAGATAATGAAGAATTTATACCCTGTGGTAGCAAATCCATATATTTTACTAACTTGTTTAACACCTGAGCTAATCTGGTTTACTGTTTTAGACCTGAGAGATGCCTTCTTTTGCCTCCCTATCCACAAAGCCAGCCAGAAAATTTTTGCATTCAAATGAGAAAGCCCTAAAAGCAGTGCAAAACCCAGCTCACATAGTTATGTGCCTCAAGGCTTCAAATTCCCCCCACTCTGTTTGGGGAGCAACTTGCAAAAGATCTGGAGTCCTGGGAAGCTCTACAGGAAGGGAAGCTGTTGCAGTACGTAGATGATCTTCTAATAGCCACTCAGACGAGAGAAGCATGTGTGGCCTGGACAGTAAGCCTCTTGAATTTCCTAAGACTCCAAAGATACAGAGTATCAAAGAAGAAGGCACAGGTAGTGAAACAGAAAGTAATATACCTGGGCTATGAGGTGAGTGCTGGGCAACAGACTTTAAGGCAGGCTCACAAAGAAGCCATCTGCCAAACCCCAAAACCCCAGACGATAAAGGAACTCCGAACCTTCTTAGGCATGGCAGGGTAGTGCCAGCTGTGGATTAATAATTATGGACTGCTTGTCAAACCTCTCTATGCTCTTATTGCTAGTGGAAACAGAGATCTCCAGTGGACAAAGGAAGCCACATGGGCCTTTTATCAGCTAAAGAGTGCCCTCATGTCAGCTCCAGCCCTGGGACTGCCACATGTAAGTAAACCATTCTTTCTATTTTCCCATGAAAAACAGAGAATTGCCTTAGGAATACTGGCTCAAGACTTAGGTCCATACCGAAGGGCAGTTGCTTACTTCTCCAAGTAGCTAGATGCAACAGCCAAAAGATGGCCAGGTTGCCTCAGAGCTGTAGCAGAAGTCGTGCTGAATATTCAGAAGGCACGCAAGTTTTCCCTGGGACAGAAAATGACTGTGCTAGTGTCCCACACCGTGTCCACAGTACTGGAAGTAAAGGGTGGCCAGTGGCTTTCAGAACAGTGAGAAATACCAGGCCATCATGGTAGAGCAAGATGATGTAAAGATAGTGGTGACTAATATTTTCAACCCAGTTCCTTTCTCAGTAGAAATCAAAGAGAAGCAGTACACCACAATTGCCTAGAGACCATTGGAGCTACCTACTCCAGCCGCCCAGATTTGAAAGACACTCCTCTGGACAATGCAGAGACCTGGTTCACTGACGAGAGCAGCTGCGTTGCCGATGGAAAGCGATGTGCTGGGTACACAGTAGCCACCTGCTGAGAGGTAACAGAATCTGCACCCTTACCAACAGGGACCTCTGCGCAGAAGGCTGAGATAATTGCCCTGACCCGTGCCTTAGAAATAGCAAAAGGAAAGAGGATAAACATCTACACAGACTCGAGGTATGCATTCAGAGTCGTGCATGCACATAGAGCCATCTAGAAAGAGAGAGCACTGCTGACCTCACAGAGAAAGAACATCAAACATGCACAAGAGATCATCCAGCTGCTGGAAGCAGTTCAGCTGCCTGAAAAGGTAGCAATTGTGCATATTAAGGCACATCAAAAAGTGAGCTCAGAATTAGAAAAAGGAAATGAGCTGGCGGATAGAGAGGCAAAGGAAGCAGCAAAAGGTGAGGTGAGCCCTAATTCCAGATAGACAATTTCCCTTGAAAGTAAGCCAGAATATAATAAGAGAGATAGAAAATTGATTGAAGATCAAAAAAGGACGTATAACCAAGAAGGGTGGGCTACTATTGAAAAGAAGCTGGTAATCCCTTCCCACTTCTTGTGGTCACTATTAAGGGAAGAGCATCAGAAAGCACACTGAGGAATAGATGCCCTATACACCTACTTGATTGAAAGAATTGTTGCTAGGAATTTATATGCCACTATTACTCAAGTGACCTGACAGTGTGATCTTTGCCTCCAGACTAACCCCAAAAATACCCCCAAGCCGAAACTCGGTCAGATTAGGAGAGGCCATAGGCCGGGACAGCAGTGGCAAATTGACTTTTCAGAACTCCCAAGGAAAGGGGGGTATCAGTATTTATTGGTATTGACAGACACATTTTCAGGGTGGCCAGAAGCATTCCCCACCAGAACTGTCAAAGCTCGAGAAGTTACTAGAGTGTTATTACAAGAAATAATCCCATGCTTCGGAGTTCCAGCCACAATATCCTCAGATAGAGGATCACATTTCATTTCCAAAATAGTGCAACAGATTAGTAGCCACCTGGCTACTTCACATTCTGTACCCCCCCAATCAAGAAGCCAGGTGGAGAAAATGGATCATTTGATTAAGCAGCAGATTGTAAGACTCGGGCAGGAAGTTAATCTACCCTAGCCCCAAGCACTTCCACTAGCACTGTTGCAAATTTAAACTAAACCTAGAGCTAAAGAAAGTCTAAGTCCCTTTGAAATGCTTTATAGAACACAAAAAGAATGCCCACCACATTGGAGAGGTAACACTGGCCACCTACATGGTGGCTTTAAGCAAACAGCTCAGAAAAGTGAGAAACGTGTGGCTGGAACTCAGAGCAGGGAGTTAGATGGGCCAGTGCATAACATATAGCCTAGAGATTATGGATATGTTAAACCGCTTGCAGAAAAGACTTTGGAACCACAGTAAAGAAGGCCATTCCAGGTGCTTCTTGCCATCTTCACCGCAATCAAGATCAAGGAGCAGAATGCCTGGATCCATCACTCTCGAGTGAAGAAGGCCCCAGAAGCCCCCTTGGAGAGTGACACCAAGAGACAATGAACTGAGACTAAAACTCACTCAAGCAAAACGAGTATATCGCAGTCAAGGGTTGTTCATACTTTCACTTACAGAATTGTTTTGTATATAATAATAATTGAAATCTTAAAATTAGAGAGTACCTCTTTTCAAAGTGATGCTGAATGGCCTTGGTCCCAGGCTTTTAATCAGTATACTAGATCCATGAGAGAACTTTCTGAGATAAAAGATTTAAACCTGTCCACTGTAGTAATTCATAGAGATCAAGTATATGAAGAGCAAGAGTAGCAAGAACAAGAACTGCAGACACTTCAAAAGAGTTGCTAATGCAAATTAACCTCTCAAAAATCCAACCAGCCTGCTCCTCTTTCCTAAGAACATCCTTTGAGAGCTGCACAGCGTAGTAACAAAGACAGGCAGACCTTAAGAGCAGAATAAGAAAGGATCTAACTGGGATACTAGGAACAGGATTAGGAGTTCTAAATGGAATTGATTCAGAAATACTGATGAATAAGCTAGCCACTGCAGCAAGCAGCCTAACAAAATTGAAGCAGCATTTACAGTCATCTCTACTAGCATTAAGAACTAGCCAGTGGCAGATTTCAAAAGCACTGCCAAAGTAAGAAAAGGCCAGGGACCAAGATCACAAGTTATTAGTAGAAGTACTTAGTATAGTTCAAGATAATGTGATAATATATCTTTAGCTTTCAGTTGTATACAAGCACAGTTGCAGATGCAGGCAACAGCAGTTCTGATCATACAAGAAGGGAGGGAAAGTAATTTTCCAGCTGAAATTCAGAAAGTTGTCTAAGATAATGCAATTTGTTATAAATGATCGAATCTGCAGACAAATTAAAAAAAAATAACAAAGATTTATTAGATCAATAACAAAATATAATTAAAAAATTCACCACAGCCAAGACAGCATCAACTCCGGAATTTGGTGCTGGGTGAACCTGGATCCAACTGACAGAGTGCCAGCATCTCCCCAGTGGTTCACCCCGACTGTCTCATACAGCCAGCTTATATCCCCTATGTTCCGCCTGGGGCCGGAATGACAGAATGTCCTTTGTGTCCCTTCATATGTAGAGCTGGATCATAGAGATACAAAGCCAGTCCAGGTGTTCCAATGACTGTCTGAGCCCTTCCAGAATAGCCTTCTTTCGCATGTATTGCTGGGTCCATACAGATGCGATGCAAAAGCCAGTCCCGGTGTCCCTATGGCCGTCTTTCACATGTAATCGAGTGGTGCCAGTATTCAAAGCATTTCTGGGAAGTCGACATTCATGGTCTGGGAAGGCTTCATTCTTAAGCTAACGGACTTGACATTATCTTTAGCGTTAGAAATAGGACTCTGCTCTCAGCCAGAGTGGTCAAGTACATGAGTTGGATTCTTACAATATCTTATACACACATATATATATATACAAATAGCATGAATTAACTCTATATATGTATAACACAATTGATTTTGAAAAAAGCTTCAGTCCTGGTAAACTATAGTAAATTTCACCTATAATCCTGTTTCTAATGTAGCCACTGTCTTTGTACTTACCATACGTAATAGCACTGTTTACGTTATCCATCCCATCATTGCACTAAGATTAAATAATGAAAAAACAGTGCTCTACCCTTCAGAACATAGACTGTAAACACGAAAAATGAATGAAAAGTAGCAAACAGTAAACTTAGAATCCTGCATTACTAGAGAACAGCTGAGATTCATTTGTGAAAGCAGTACTATTAATGCCCAAGATATGTGTCTGGACACTGAACAGAGTATTTGCCACTTCAAAATTCATCCAGTCACTGATCAAAAAACTGTGCTCGTATATACTGGTAAAAGGTGTGAGTCTCTAAAAACTGCTTGCACTGCTGTAAAAATTGATAACAACGATGTTGTATTAGTTAAAGTAAGTTTAAAGTTATCCTTTATTATTAATTTGAAATTAGAGAGTACTACAGCGTATAGCTCTGTTAATCTCCTTATCAAACGTACGTGGTAAAGCATTGAGAGACACTTATTGTCGTAAGAGTTTGCATTAAGTAAAAGAATTTACTTATTTTCCAGGAAAGGGGGAAAATGAGACATAGCAGAAATTTTCCAGGGTAGAAATTCATTTTGATTTAGGTGAAATGTACATCTTTGAATTAAGTCTGTAGCTTGCTGTTTAGTCTCACTGCCTGTTCTCTTGAAGGGCCTGTGCTTAGAGAGACTGCTTCAGCCGATAGACAAGAGATAAGGGGGGAGGAGGAGAGCAGAGAGAGCAAGGCAACCTGACCCAAGAGTTCCTTCTGAAGAATTAGTAGCAAGTGTCACATGAAATCAGTAGAATGAAGATGTATGAACCTGTTGTGAAATTATATGCATATGTATTTGAGTGAGCCATAAAAAGAGACCTGAAGTTCACAGAGGTACACTTGCCTTTTGAGGGGAGTAATCCCTGCATGCGTCCAGCGCTGCAATAAACATACCGACTTTACAACTTTCACAAGTTGTGGAGCTTTTTTGATCTCTTCCGCAAAACAGTAGAGACACCTGTGACCTTACTGATGACCTCAGTGGGAATCTGATGCCATCCATCTTGCAACTTTTCTCCCAGGAACTGGATCTCTCGGGCAGGTCCTGTGACTTTGCTCTTTTGGATGCTAAAGCCAGCTTCCAGCAGACTCTGGATGATTTTCTCTCCTTTCTCAAATACTTCCATTGTCGTGTTCCCCCACACAATGATATCATCAATGTGCTGCAGATGTTCTGGAGCTTCACCCTTTTCCAGTGCAGCCTGGATCAGTCCATGGCAGATGGTGGGGCTCTGCTTCCACCCCTGGGGCAGTCAGTTCCAGGTGTATGGCACGGCCCTCCAGGTGAAAGCAAACTGAGGCCTGCATTCTGCTGCCAGAGGAATGAAGAAAAATGCATTGGCAATGTCAATAGTGGCAAAGTACTTTGCTGCCTTGGACTCCAGCTCGTACTGGAGTTCCAGCATGTCTGGCACAGCAGATGTGGGTAATCGGCACTTGTTGCTCTTTCACCTTCAGGAGTCCTACTGCAGATGGGTTTCTGATAGTCCAGGCAAGGTGTTCAATGGCTTCATGTTCTCAGCCTCTGCAGCAGCTATGCCAAAAGCCCACCTGAGTTCTATTGGGTATTTGTAATAGCCATTCTGGAGGAAGTCTATGCCCAGAATACATGGGGCCTCTGGGCCAGTCACAATAGGATGTTTCTGCTCTTCCTTCCCAGTCAGGCTCACCTGGGCTCCCAACATGGTAAATTGCTGCCATCCCCCCATCACCCCAGCAATGGAAACAGGTTCTGCCCCCACATGTCCCAATGGCATTAGGGTACACTGCACACCAGCATCAACTAAGGCATTGTATTTTTATGGCTCTGATGTGCCAGGCCATCGGATCCACACCGTCCAAAAAATCCGGTTTTCCCATGCCTCTTCCTGGCTAGAGGCAGGGCCCTCCTAGCCCTGGTTGTTATTTCTTTCCTGGGCATACATGTAGAGGTTCCTTCAAGGGGATCTGACAGATCATACCCAGCAGCTCGGTCATGGGAGGCTGAGACTGCCTTCCCTTTAGTGGAACTCCCTTGGTTAGTGTTTCCCTCCTTGAGTTGATGCACCCATGCTGCCAGGACAGAAGTGGATTTCCCATCCCAGATTCCCATGTCTGCTCCATGGTCACACAGGAAGAACCACAGGTCAGCCCTTGGGGTGTAACCTCTCTCTCTAGCTGGGGGACACTGGGCTCTGACTTTGGGGCCTGTGACTGGCACAGGTGCTGCACTGATCTTCCTCTCCTCCTCCTTCATCTCCCTCATCTCCTCTTATCAGGTCCTTGATCACAGCAGAGACATGAGCCTGCATCAGGCTATTGATCATACTCTCATAATTTCTAAGCTTGGTGACAGAACCCACTGTCTCTCAGTAGTTATCAGCATTAATCATTGCAATGAAGGTGGTGTTTTGGGATGGCCCCAGATTTGCCAGACTCCACAGCATTTGCCCTGTGCACCTGACCTTGTTGGGGTCATTATCATGCTGTCCATCCCTCCCAAAGTGTACCTCCAATACTGCCACTTCTCTCAGCTGTTGGATCCCTTCCTCCAGGGTCTTCCAGCACATTCTATGGTGGTGCTCCTGCATTCTCTCCCTGTGGACAAACCTCTCTCTGACACTCATTAAAAGCCGTTCCCAGAGGGAAAGGGACTCTGACTCCCTTACAAAAATCTGATTCATACTTGAGTCCTGGGTCAATGCTCCTAAATTCCTTGCCTCACCACCATCCAGTTGCACTCCTGTACCTGTAAGGTCCCAGACCCAGAGTAACCAGGTTGTATAAGCCTCATGTCCCCATGGTATAATGTCTTTGTGCAGTTCACCCACAGGGACTTTTGTACATCAGGGACTCAGTGATGAAGTCAACCATTGGCTCTCCTGTGGGATGTGAGGGCCCTCCATTCTTATCCTTACCTGGATGCTCCAATTTCATCTTAGGTCTCCTTGTTTCCATAGGGGCGACTGCGGCTGGCTGTGACTGCCTTTGCAGTTCAGCTGGAACCTGGATGGTTGTAACATCTCTGGGCTCCACTGCTGCACCATCAGACTCTCTCACTTTCAGGCAGGGGGAGCGTTTCTCAACACCTGGGGAAATGTACTCCTGCAGCATCTGGCCCATCTCTTTCACCAGAACCCCTACCCAGTCTGGGTGGTTCATTTCTGACATGGGCTGTGGGGCTGGGTCAGGCCCTGGGGCAGCAGCATCCCTTGTCTCTGGAGTAGGTGTCAACGCGGTTATCCAGGTTAATCTTCCTTTATCTCTAAATGCTAAATACAACAACCACTGTATGATATCATTAGCATTTCGAGTGGATCTGAACCCTTTCAAAACTGGTGGTGCAGACCCAAAAGCTGGGTCAGGGGCTGGGAGAAAATTTCCCCCACTGTCATTTCCTCACAGTAAGTACCATTATTAAAAAAACCCAAAAACCACACAGTTAGTGTTTGATAGCTCTGAATCCATGTGCCTGCTTTCCAGTGGAAGTTCAAGATTCATTAATTCCTCACCTCATTAAGCCATAAAGCAAACTTGATAATAGCCACAGTAGCTTTAGTTAACGGTTAGCCTGTGTTCCCAGGGATGGCCAGGGTGCTCCTGATGGGGCAGAAGGAAGAGCTCCAGGCCCTCCGTGAGGGTGAGTGAGGGCAGTGGGCTGTCAGCAGGGGCTGGCCGGGGAGCTGCAATGCCCGGGCAGGGAGCTGCAATCCCTGCCCCGGCTGCAGTGGGCTTCAGTCCTTGTGGGGACGAGGGGTGGCGTGGGCAGAGCACACAGAGATTTCAGGGACATAGGTGAGGGGATTCATGGCCAGCACCTTGCAGCTGATCCCCTTGGCCCCTCCTCTCTTGTGGCCATGGCAAGAGCTGGGTGGGATGGCCCTGGCAGGAAGGTGTCCTTGGATTCCTGCACACCCAGGTTCTGACTGTGGCTCTGCTCCTCTCTCTTCCAGCCCTTCAAGCCCTGAGTGAAGACAACAGCCCCCTCCCATAGAAGCCCATTTATACAGATGATGTTTGAGGGAAGAGCTGCAGAACTACTTTCATCTACTGGCTCAGAAGAACCAGTATCTCTTGAAGACCTCCAGATCCCTTGGAAGGCGAGACCACCTGGAGACCAGAGGAGACCAGCTGGAGCTCCAGGGCATAGCTGATGATTGGCACAGCTGAGCTTGTGGGAAGCTCCCATAGCTCCTGCCTTCTCCCTCTCTGTTGACAGCTTCCTGCCTCCAGCCCTCAGACCCTGCCCATCCCCTTTCTTCCCTCCCAGCTCATCCCTTTGCTTCACCTTCCATTAATAAACAGTTTGGCTTCTTCGCTTTACCTGCATCTCTGTGGAGCTGGAGTGATGCAAATCCGGAGCCCTGGGACACACAGGCCCCTCTTGCTGTGCCCTTCCATGCCGTGTTTTGTGCACAGACACAGAGGAACAAGGGCAGATCAGGCTGGAAAGGTCCCTGTGCTCGAGGTCCAGTTCCACAACACTGTGGAGTTACAGATCTTGCTGAGCACCCTGGAGCCCCTGGACTTTGGAAGAGCCAAGCTGAGGATGCTCTGAACTATGCTCTGAAGGATGCTGTGAGGGATTCCATGGCAAGCATCCACGGAGGGCAAAGGAGCTTGGAATGCTGGAAGGTTTTAAGAACAGCTTCCGGAAAGCACAGCAGTGCTCCATCCCTACACAGGATCAGGAAGAGGGCAGAACCAGCGACCATCTGCAGTGGGAAAATAGCGGCATACTGAGGTTCAGGGACATTACACCATAACCAGTATGATCCAGTGAAGCCAAATTTATTACCCCTAAAAAGACTATAATAATTCTCTACTGTCCACGTGTCTCTAGCTAATACATGATTGGTTATCCTAACTGTTCATGTGTCTAAGACAGGATGCTGATTGGATCATCTAATTTTCCATATGTCTGGCTGTGGATTTCTGTCCCACTCAAGAATTGTCTTTTTCCTTACTTTCCCCAGCTCACTGACAAACATGCCGAGTCCAGATGACTCTTCTTCCTGTATCTTTTTCAAAGATATACTGACACCATTTTCTGAACATGTCCATTATTGTTTGTGAACATGTCCATTGTCCATTATCCCAAGCAGGCTGGAATGTGCATTGGCTGAATATGGCCATTGTCCTGCAAAAACTCCTTTATCTGCAAAAAATCCTCAACAACCATCTGGGCTTAACAGAGAGCTTTGGGTGTGCCTAAGAGCAAATGAAGCAGCAGCACAGTGCCCGAGACTCAGATGTGCCACTGTGCCAGTGCCCAGAGCGCTGTCAGGCAGTGCTGGGATCCCAGGTGTGGTTCTGGTCCCCACAGGTGAGGAATGGCAGCCCCAGGCTCAGACCCAGTCAGAAAGCCAACCAAGTGAGACCAGAGGGAGGGCAGCCTTCCAGTTTCTCTTGGGCATGGCCACAAAACAAGCCCTGATGCTGCTTCCTCCACCTGTGTTTGGGGTGTGCTGGTGGCAGAGCCAGCCAGGTTGTGCTCTGCTTCCAAAGCCTGTTGGGAGCAAGCATGAAAAGCGCTGCGTGCACAGCAGAGAGTCCTGGAAGGTGCTGGCAGGAGCGTCCTGTGGGGACAGGGCTCTGGGCTCTGGCTGGGAACAGCCTGGTTTTGCTGCTGTGAGCACAGGCAGGAGTTGAGGCAGGTGAAGAGGGAGCAGGCAGCTTGTGTTTGTAGAGGGCCTGGGGCTGCACGTCTGAAACTCCACCTGGAAACACACTTGGGGGAATACGAGCTAGAGCTGGAGTGCCTGTCCTGAAAGGACCTGGAGTCATTCAGCCTTGCCAGCTTTTCTCAAGAGTGTGTTGGTGTTCCCCAGGAAAGCTCCACATTTGGGGAAATGCCCTTGGAGGAAAGGGCCTTGCTTCTCAAGGAAAGTGCTTCCCAGGGAGCTCCCAGGGAGGTGGGAAGGGTAATCCAGGAGCCCTAGGCCTGGCAGCCTGAGCTTGCCACCAGGGAAGGCCTTGGAGCAGATCCTCCTGAGTGCCATCCCACAGCACATGCAGGGAACCAGGGCATCTGCTGGAGGGTGGGAAACCTCTGCGGAGGGACAGGGACAGCTGGGGGACCTGGTGGGGTGTTGAGGGCCTCTGGGCAGGAGTTTGTGGGTGGGGTTGGTGTCAGTGGGGTGTTTGGGAAGGAGTTGTCTGGAAGGTGAGAGGTCTAGGCTGGAATTTGAGTCACTTTGAAGGCAGCATCTGTGGTTTAGCATAGTTTTGGTTATAGAGGGCAGAAAGAATATCTGTGACTCTTCCTGTTCAAGGTCCTGATTCTCCTGCAGGGAACAAGAGGGGAGAGCTGTACTTTACTGGCCATTTAGATATCTGTACCAGGGGGAGGATTAGCTCTTTTGCATCTACTTGTTTGTTTGGGCTACTTTTGTAACTCTGAGGGGACTTTCATTTCTTGAGAGATTTTAATCTTTAAGAGAATCAGGATAATATCATCCCTTCATAGAAAACCACTTGCTAACCGAAGAATGGCCTCTTTTTCTGCCTCTGTGTAGTGTTATGTTCTGTAAAGTGACTCTCAGTGGATGACATTAATGCAAATGAGTTGCTGCTTTGAGATGAGAAGCAACATTTAAACTCTTCACTTTCTCAGGCCATCCCAATGAATTGCAACTTTTTTGAACTACTTGAGTTGAGCAATGGGAAGTAAAGCTTTCCTGAAGTGAGGATTCTTAAATGCCAGAATCTTCAGTGCCTTCACCACTAAAGTGTCTTTGTGCTAAAGGAAATTACTTCAATGAGAAAATAATTTCAGCATGGAGTGAGGGCTTCTGACAGAGACCAAGTGTTGCCAGCAGTTGCTCCAGGTGCTCCTGCCCACAGCCCCTGCAGGAAGGAGCACAGCCCCCAATGCACGTGGGCTTTGGCTCCCTCTGGCACAGAAGCCCCCTGAGGCACAGGTCTCTGGGGCAGGAGATGGGCACCAGCACTGCCAGGGCTCGGGGGGTGGCAGGTCTGCTTGGGTGGGGACTCTGCCACACCTGCTGATGTCAGAGCTCCCCAGGTCCCATTGCTCAGAGCAGCATTCGTGCCCTGGCCCACACATTTCCTCTCTGTCACACCCGCAGGTTTAGGATGGCCACCAGCCAGGACGTGTCCCAAGGAGGCCGTGCCTGCTGCTGTGGAAGGCCCTGTGCCCTTCCCAGCGTGGCTGCCTCAGCAGCCCTGGGGCTCCTTCTGCTGCCCTGAGCCCACAGAGCAGGGCAGCATTTGCTGTTGGCCTGAGCCATTCCTAAAGACCCTGTCAGGCTGTTCAAGATAGAATCTGAAAATGTTAGGCTTTGTGTTTTCTCAGATCAACTGCACCTGCGTAAGCAGTATGATAAATGATATAATTGTTAGATGTGATAATTATTTAGTAATTTAATACAATTATTTTATAATCATAAGAAGAATCATGAGAAACTATGTCAGAAATTTAAGGGGGGCTATGCTCAGCTGTAATCTATGTATACAGTAGAACAATATAAATTTAATAATTAACATGAAAGTTATATAAAACGATAGAATATAAAAACATGTTCATCTTGACTGTATGTGCAGAGTCAGATTTGGGTTTGTTCCCCTGACACCCAGAGCTTTGCAATAAAAGCACCTGCATATAATCATTCTCTTGATTATGTGTTTCCGAACTCTAACAGGGCTCGCTTAGACACTTGGGGTGAGACATCCCTTGCAGCCTGGGCCACTTTGGGTGGGCTGGGGGCGGCCCCAGGGCGGGGGGCAGTGTGTGCAGGGGCCCTTTGTGACACGGTGCAGCATGGTCACCGTGGCATAGAACGGGTGTCCAAGGGCCCTTTGTGACACGTGGTGACATAGGAGCTGGCAGTGACAAGACCACGCCACAGTGCTCGGAGCACGCAACGGGACAGGACGGGACAGAGCAGTGCCGTGAGGAGCCCCCGCACAGCGCGCTCGTTCGTGTCTGACCCGGATCCTTTCCGAGGCGTTATTCCTGCAGCTGACCTCGAGGCCAGACCACAGGACTTGCTGACCCGTGGCCTTCCCGAGGCTTCTCTCTTGAAGGTGCTGTCCAGGCACAATTGTAGGACCTACTGACTCGGAGCTTTTCCCAGCCATCTCTCCTGCAAGACATGGAGCAGAGAGCCCCAAGAGTGCCAGAGCTGGCCTGGGGGGAAGAAGAGGAAGAAGAGGAAGAAGAGGAAGAAGAGGAAGAAGAGGAAGAAGAGGAAGAAGAGGAAGAAGAGGAAGAAGAGGAAGAAGGCCCTGGAGCTGCCCCAGCACAGAACAATGAAGGGGTGGTACCGTTGAAGCCACCACAGGAGGGTGAGTGGCAGAGCTGGGCCACAGGGTTGGTGCCTGCAGCCAGCTTGGTGCCATCCCATCCCATCCCATCCCATCCCATCCCATCCCATCCCATCCCATCCCATCCCATCCCATCCCATCCCATCCCATCCCATCCCATTCCATCACCTGGGCCATGCCCATGGACAGGACGGAAGAGGGGCTGGGCTGACACCCCACTGTGGCCATGCTCCATCGCCTGGGGCATCCCGGGGCTGTCTCTGCCTGCGAAGCGCAGGGCTGGGCTCTGTTTTCTGGCCTCTCCTGAAGCCCCTCAGCTCTCCCTGTGTTCACTCTTTGCCAGGTGCAGCTGTGGAGCGCACACAAGAGCAGGAATCCACCCATGGCCTCTTCCACAGAACAGCACAGGTACCTGCAGCCACCCCCACCTGGGCTGGGCCTGCTGTCAGTGTGCTTGGAGCATTCTGTGCAATATCCCTGGCTTCCTGCCCTTCTCCTACAGCTGGTTTGCAAATTCATCAAGAGAATTCGGGAAGAAGAGACCCACCCTGTTGGCAATGGGCTCAGAGCATATTCACACATCTTCAAAACCAAGACCAGTGCTGCCCTGCTGGATATGCTCGTAGAGGAGGGCTTTTCCAATCCAAAGCAAGTAAGCAGCCTGTGGCCAGGAGTTTATCCTCCCAGGAATTGCTTGGCCTCCCAAGCCACGCTTGCTGGTCACTGGAAAACTTTGAGGCCATGGTAGTGTGGTGGGAAGGGCAGCACTTCTCTGGGGAAGCTGGGGACATACCTCCCTCTGGCAGCTTTCCAAGTCTCCCCGTGCCTTCTCCAGGTGCCCGCCCTGGTCAGGTACATCCACCAGTGGCTCCTGGCCAATCAGTTTGCTGAGCACAGGCTGAACAGGACCCTGCTGGATCTCACCGAAGCGCAGCCTGCTGACGTAGTCATGGCGCTCCTGCGTGTGGCCCCATCCTGTGACAGGTATGGGGCCCACCTGACCAGAGGGCTCAGGGCTCCCCAGCCCATCAGCCTGGACAGCCTGGCCCAGGTGTCTGACCAACAGAGAGTTCCAGGGCCCTCTGGCTGCTCTCTTGGACAGCCCTTGCATTCAGACCCCGAGCCTGCTGCCATGCTCCCTCACTGACCCTCAGGGGCTGTCCCCACAGGGCTGGGCTGCCTGGGTGCTGCTGGCCAGGGCCAGTGGGCGGAGGCAGAGCTGGCAGCCAGCTCAGATCCCCACTGCTGCCCAGGCCATGGTGCTGTGTCTGAGACCCCCCTTGAGACAGAGCTCTAACCCCACAGAGCTGCTTTGACCATGTGGAAGACCATCATGTGCTCACCCAGGACTGCGGAGCCAGTGCTGCTGATACTCCTGGATGTGCTGGGGAGCTGGCCAGAGTACAGCATGGGCACCTCTGATGGGGACAAAACGGGTGTCTTTGTCCTGGCTGTGAGTTTCTGAAACTGGCCTTTGCTGGCCCCAAGGCCACCTCTCCAGCAGCTCTCCATCTTCCTTCCCCCATTGCATCTCCCTCCCTCAGGAGCTGGGCTGAATCCTAGCCTCGGGGCAGCTTCAGGGGCACCAGGCCCGGTGCTCCCCCTGCGTCTCTCTGGGCCTCTCCCTCCTGTGCTTAGGCCCTGCCACATGGACACCTCGGCACTGAGCACAGTCTTGGGGGGCTTTGTCTTTTGCAGGCAACTGTGGTGATGTGGAAGATCCTCCAGGTGCCCTGTGTCCCACATATGGTGACCGTGTATTTCCCACGCCTATTTGTCCATCTGCTCATCCAAGTGTTCTTCAGCACTCTGGATGTGCCAGAAGAGGTCGATACCTTCTGGAAGGGATGCCAGGAAGAGCATGGCCTTGCTACCAGCCCCAACAGGTGCTCCATCCCAGTCCTCCTATCCCTGCCACGTCCTTAGGCAGGAGCCAGTGCTCCCAGTGTGACCTGGGCTTTGCTCTGCACACAGGTTTGCAGTGCAGACCCTGAAGTCCCTGCTCTGCCAAATGCAGCAGGAGGACGTGGTGGTGGCAATGGAACGCAGTTGTGGCTGGGACACACTGCTGTGTGCTTACACCCACCACTATGCCGTGGGTCTGCTGGCCAGGTGAGACCCCCTTCTCCCCACTCCCTCTGACATTTGTGCTCTGTGCCCAGGGTGCTCCACACAGATCCTGAGGTCATGAACCAGAGGGCCTTGTCACCAAGGGATGGCCAAGAAGACTGGTAAAACAGCCTAGAGAGGAGGGTGCCCACAGGGAGCTGCCTCCCAAATCGCCCAGGGCCCCTTGCAGGATGCTGGGGAAACACCAGACCTTTGTGAGTCAGTCCTGGCAGAGGTTTGTCCCCATGGCCCACAGTCTTGGTTCCTTCTTCTCCTGCCAGGGAGATGTGCTGTGTCTCCATCCCCTTGTGTTCCCGCATTGCTCGCTACCTGCTCCGGCTGCTCAGCACACAGGAGCCACGCTGGGAGCTGCCCGCCCTGGCCTTCCTTGTGGAGGTGAGCCTGATGGCCAGCGCTGCCTCGCTCAGCTGCCTCCCAGCTCTCTGCCCTCTCGGAGCTGCAGCTCCCTGGGACGGTGCCCGTGCCCTGTGCTGCTGCCTGGGCACAGTCCTGTGAGTTTCCGGGATCCTGCCAGCCGGGTCTCCTGTCACTGCCCTGTGCCTTTCAGGTCCTCGAATTCCTGGACTTGAGTGAACGTGGTGCTAACAGAGTCCTGCAAATCTTGTCAAGACAGCTGCAGAGCGAGTGCAGGGAGAGGCGTCACCTGGCGCTCAGGGCCCTTCTCGAGCTCATTGAGGAGCCCTCCATGGTGAGAAGGGGGCAGCGGCTGAGGCTGAGCTGGGGAATGCAGTCACTTGGGCTTGGCTGGGCTTTGGCTGCCAGGGCAGCTGCTCCCAGCTCTCCTGCCTCCCAGTTCAGCTGCTTGAGTGCTTTGGGCCAGACCTCTGGCCTCCAGGCCCTGCGGCAGCAGGATGGCGTTTTACAAACTTGTGTTCCGCACAGACTGAAAAAATGTGGAGCCTGACTGAAAGTCTTGTGAAGCTCCTGTGGGACTCAGATGGAGAGATAGTTAGCATGACAGTCATGCTACTCAGCTTTATCATCTTGGACAATGACATGCTGATGCCCAGCCCCATCACACTGCAGCTGCTTGAGGCGCTCCTGCCACTCTTTGACCACGTAAGGCTCACTGCCCCCAGCCACGGCCACTGGCTGCTGCCCAGACACTTTGTGCATTCTGGATTTGCAGGCCTGTGCCAAGCTAAGCCCCATGCAACCAATGCTGAAGTCTTTTTCTCTTCCTTTCATACAGAACAATAGCCAGGTGCAGCTGCTCTCCATACTGCTCTTCCGAACATTGGTGACTCTTCCACTTGAGAAGGGAAAAAAGGCCCTGAAGACACCCCTGGGCCAGAGCCTGCTGCCACTCTTCTTCCACTGCCATGATGAGAATCGGCTTGTGGCTCAGGTGAGGACTCGAGGGCTGCTGCTGTCCCCCTGGCAGGGGGCTCGGCTGCCTCCTGCCCTGGCGCCTGCCGGGCTGCAGCCTCCTCCAGGCCTTGGCACAGGGACGCGGGTCCAGCACCCTGGGCTGTGGGGCCATCTCCGCATCTCTGCTGCTCTCCAGGCTTCTCAGGAAACGCTGCTTTGTGTGGCTGAGTTCCTGAAGAGGAGGGATCTTGAAAGACTGGTGAAGAACCAGAAGCTGTGGAAGTTCATCGAGCGCCTGGTAAGGACGGCCTGGAAGCCCCAGCCTCAGCCTGGAGAAGCCCCCAGAGCACGGTGCTCAGAGTGCGGGGCTGGCAGCTGTGCCCCTGCCCGCTGCTGCACCCAGAGGCCACACGGGCTCTTCTCCAGGCTCCTGTGGGCCCGAGCCGGGGGCCGATGCAGCCCCGGCCCGGTGGGGCTGTGGGGCAGGCCGGCACCGCGGCTCCCCGGGCAGCAGCCGGCCCTCTGCCCCCTCCAGAGCCCGGCGCCAGCGGCTGCTGGCCGCGCCTCAGGGCTGTGCGGGCAGGGGAGGCCGGGGCTGGGCGCAGGCAGCGCCCGCCCGAGGGGCTGAGCCCGCGCCAACCCTTCCCTCCTGCCGCTCCCTCCAGCTGGCAGAGGACAGCAGCAGAGCGGCCGAGCACCTGCGCCGGGCCCTGCCCTACCTGCAGAGCCCACAGGAGTCCCTGCGAGCGGCGGCCATCAGGTTCATGGGTGAGCCACGAGCCCGGGCTCCCTCCCCGGCCCGCCGCAGAGCGGTCCCAGCCCCGCCTGCTGCCCCGGCAGTGCCAGCCGGGCCCGGCGCCGTGGAGCCCCGCCCGGCCTCGGCGCTGCTGCCGCCCTCTGGCAGCCGTGCCCTGGGCCGGCAGCGTGCGGCAAGGGCCGGGCTGAGCCCTGCCGGGCAAGCAGGGCGTGTGGCCACAGCGCCGGCAGCGCCGCTGGCAGGGAGCTGTGCCGCTGGGGCCGTGACAGGCTCTGTGTTCCCAGGGATGGCCGGGCAGCACCTGAGGGGGAAGAAGGAAGAGCTCCGGCTCATCTGCAACGGTGAGTGAGGGCAGCGGGCTGGCAGCGGGGGCTGGCGGGGGGAGCTGCGAGCCCTTCCCCGGCTGCGGAGGGCTCTGCTCCCTGTGCGGCCGAGGGGCGGCGTGGGCAGAGCACAGAGAGATTTCAGGGCCACCTGGGGGATTCGTGGCCAGCAGCTTCGGGCTGGTCCCGTTGGCCCCTACTCCCTCCTGGCCATGGCTAGAGCCGGCTGGGATGGCCCTGGCAGGGGGCTCTCCTCGGGTACCCTCAGATCTGGGATTTGACTATGGCTCTGTTCCTCTCTTTCAGCCCTTGAACAGCTGACAGAGGACATCAGCAGTGACGTGTCCGATGTGGCATTTCAGACATTGTATGTTCTCCAGTCACTACAGAATGAGCAATCTTCCATCTTCCAGAGGCTGCAGGATCAGCTCCGCAGGGCATGGAGAACACGGCCTCATCTGTCGGGGCTCGGCTGGCTGCACTGCTGGAGCTCTGCAGAGAGCTGAGCACAGAGGCTCTGTCTGCTGGAGCCACTTGAGCCAGTGGGAATTTTCTATTTCCTTGAGATTGTTCTTTTCTTCTTTTTTTTCTTTTCTTTAGTATATGAATATAGCTTTTCTATGTGTATAGTTTTTTTCTTTAGTATATGAATATAGAGTGTGTTATAATACACAGACTCCCAGGATCTTTTTTTTTTGCTTCCCAGGGTCTCCAGGGCATAGAGGAAGCGGGGGAAAAGGGTGCTTGGGCACAGCAAGCTGTCCAGGCATGCAGTGTAGCAGGGAAAATGGCCAGAAGCCCCTTGGCCTTTGGTGGTTTTGCTAAAGCCTTTGTGCTGCCGACAGAGCAGGTGGTCAGGGGCCAGAGCTTTGAGGATCCCTGTGAGAGCGGTGCCTGGAGATGGCCACAAGCCCTGTGCCAGGCAGGAAGCGCCATCCGTGTCCTCCTGCCCGTGTGGTGCTGGTTGGATTGCTGAGGGCTCCAAGGTGCCTCTGGATGGGGCTGCTCTGGAGCTGCTGTGGGGCTGCGGCGCTGCTGCCAGGCAGGTTGGCCGGGCTGGGGGAGACCCTGAGGGGACAAGGCCATGAAGGGATGAGGGGCTGTGGGAGCCCTGTGTCTTGGTTTGACCCTGGCACAATGCCAGTGCCCTCATGAAAATACTTTCTCCCTGGTGTCTGCTGTTAGATGTGATCAGAAATAGAGCAAAGCAGGCTCCAGCTTAGGAACAAAAAGGAAAAATATCTTTAATAACCTACGACTATATCTAAAGAGAAACACACAGAACTCGGAATTAAAACTTTCCAAAAACATTCCTCCTCCCCCCACCAGATTTCTAATACATCCACCCCTCAGATCATCAACTCTCAGTCCATCACCACCCTTTAGATAATCAATTCTCAGTTTATCAAGGAGAGAGGAGTCCCTCTTGTACCATAGGCTTCCCCAGGAAACACAGTTGAAACTTCGTGTGTTTCCATGTCCCACGTGGCACTGCCCAGAGAACATCTGCCATGGTGACATCTTCCTTCCATGCCCAGCGCTCTCACCACTGCACATGGACCAGAGCTGCTTCTAGGGTTCCCCTTTTAAGGATGCTCTGCCCAGTTCCAAAAAAGCACAGTCTCTCACTTTCAGGACACCTGTTCCTCCCCAAAGTCATCCCCTGGGGCCGAGGGGTCTTGAGAACAGAGATCTTCTTCCCTGAAGACGGACCGCACCACCACCACCCTCCTCACCCGTTGTCTCTGTTCACGAGCCATTGCCTCCCACCCAAAACTCAGTCTCTGTGTCACAGGAAAAATGGTTCTGTCCATGGCTATACAAGAAAATTCCAGCCAAAGTCCGCTCCATCACCTCCTCTCACCTAAGATTGTTCTCAACTTCTCTCATGGCTCATTTCCTCTTATCTCATCTCTATCCCTCTTCTCATTGAACTCCAGGAGAATCAGGATTTGTAAGGTTTATTTGGGATTTGGGGTTTTTTATCTCTTTGATTGGTTTGCGTGGGTTTGTTTATTTGGGTTTTTGTCTGTTTTGGTTTGAGCTTTTTATTTGCTTTTTAAAAAATGACTGGTTAAGTTGGCATAGCCAAACTGAAGAAAATGTAAACCAGGCTCGACTTTCCAGAAATTACTTTTGGCTGGGTTTAGCTGCATCCCCAGGCTCAGATTTGCAGGTTTTGCTCTGCATCATCAGCCTGCCCAGACTCTGCTCAGTGTTTCACAAATGGAGAAGACAGTGGACATTGTGCCAAGCTTCCTTTCAAACAGAAAAACCTGGGTCAGCATCACAGAAAAGAAGAAAAAAAAATCATAAGTTAGAACAGAGCCAGTGTCTCTGCATCTTCCCCTCCACTGTTATTAATTTTGTACATTTAGAGGCAAACCTGGGCCTAAAGCTTCCATCTCTCAGTTCCTGATGCTCTTTGCTACCCTTCAGCCTTGACTGCCCCTGATATAACTGACTGCTGTCCAAGTGGGGCTGGGGATGCTCAGCCTGGAAAGAGGCCTCACTGTGGCTCTGCAGGACTGGAAGGGTCCCACAGGGAAGAAGGGGACAGAGTGTTCAACAGGGCCTGTGGGGACAGGACAAGGGGGATGGCTTTCAACTGCAGGAGGTTGATTGAAGCTGGATCTAAGGAAGCTGCTGTTTGACACTGAGGGTGGGGAGGCACTGGCCCAGGCTGTGCACAGAGGCTGTGGATGCCCCATCCTTGGGAACAGGGCTCCCCCAAGGTCTGGGGAAAGATTGCTCAGCCTGGAACAAGATGGTCTTCAGAGTCCCTTCCAAGTCCAACCATTCAGGGATCCCATCATTCTGTGATCTCCGTTGTCCACTTCAGGTTGGCCCTGGACTCCTGGGAACTGTGATGTCACCTCCCCCGTTCCAAATGGAACTGCCAGCACCCGGCAAAGAGCCCAAGACAGCCGTTGGTCGTTGTGTCAGCGCACCCTTTGCTCTGCTCCTGCCCACTGCTCTCACCCTCCTTGTCACCTGCCCCCTGCTACCCCCTTCAGTCCTGAAAGCTCACTAGTGCCTGGATTTTGACACCCATCCCTACAGGATGCTCCCATTTGTCCTGAGGAAAATATGGTGCCATTGCATGGAGGTGGACATCCCCAACTGCCCGGGTGGGCTGGAGCTCCGTGGGCCTGGTGTGGGACAGGGACTCCACTCTGAGGTTCTGCCACCTCTGCAGGCTGTCACCGACGGAGAGGAGGAGATGGAGGTGGAAATGCAGACTTATCCAGTGGAGGACGTGGAAATGGAGGAAGAAGAGACTGGAGAGGAGGAAATGGAAGTGGATATGCAGACTTATACAGTGGAAGATGTGGAAATGGAGGAAGAAGAGACTGGAGAGGAGGAGATGGAGGTCGATGTGGATGTGGAAGAAGAGATGGAAGTGGAAATGGAAGACTACGTAGAGGACATGGACATTGATGAAAAAGATGAGGAAGAAGCCATGATCTTGGGATAGAGACCAATGCCAGCAGCAGGACAGGCATGTGGTCCCCACAGGCAGAGTGGGTCCCCTGCTGCCAGGCTGGGGCTGGGCTGGTCCCTGCTCAGGGACGTGGCACCCTGTGCACTGGATTCTGGAGGCCATCCCCAGCTGGTCCTGTGCTCGCTTTGGGCTGCACAAGCTCCATCCCAGACCCAGCCAGGCTCAGTTCTGGTAGCAGAGTCCTGCTGGGCCAGCGTGTGCCAGCCTGGGGACACATGGAAGAGCCCTCTGTGCCTGACTGCCGTGACCATGGCACTTGCTTTTCTTCCAGGACCGATGGAAATCCCGGATAGAGATGCCACCGTTTTGTACATACGTTTTACAGTTTTTTGTCTTCTTCAGGATAGAGGATTTAGGGCTTTTTTTTCAACTTCTGCAAATATATTTCATATATTTTTGCTAGATATGTTCTTACGTATATAGGTTCTCTGGATTGTTGTTGTTACAAAATGTATATATGTTCAATGGATTGTTGTTGTTACAAATATTCTTACAATGTAAAAATGTTCTGCATTCCTGTTGCTGTTCTTCTGAAAATAAACAATATTCCTTTTTCACACTGCAGTTCTCTTTGCATTACGGGCACAGGCACCATTTGCAAATTTGTGGTTTCCACTTGCTCCAGGTTCCCAGGGCTGGGGGTGCCTGGGGGAGCTGGCACCGCCACCCCAGGAGTGGGGGTACCTGTGCACAGAGGGGTCCCACTGACAGAGGTCACCCTCTCCTTGCAGTTTCCCTGGACACACTTGGAAGCTGTAGGGGCAAATCCCAGCGTGCCCTGTCCCATGGGATCCCATGGTGGAGCAGGGCTGAGCCTGCCTGGGCCTGCAAAACCTCAGCCATGAGTGATACTGGGGGATACTGGGACAAACTGGGGACAATGGGGACACTGGGGACATTGCGGAGAAGGCTGGGGACACTGGGGCACCCTGTGGATGACATTGGGGGGGAACTGGGAATGAACTCAGGTGTACTGGGAGGGACTGGGCCGTACTGGGAAGGATTGGAGGGGCACTGGGGTTGTAATTGGGTTCCACTTGGGATGAACTGGGCTGTACTGGGGTTGTACTGGTCTGTACTGGGGATGAACTGGCTTTTACTGGGAGTGACTGGACAGGTTGAATGGGCTGTTCCCACCTCTAGCACCTCACATTTGCTGATGCCCCGCCCATCACTGCCCGCAGCCAATTAACGCTGGAGACCGGAGACTTGGAGGCGGTGCCTAGGGTCAGCGCCATCTTTTCTTTTTGCCTACAACTCCCGTCATGCCCCGCGGCCAGATTGAGCCCCATTGGAGGCGGGACTACAATGCCCGTCATGCCCTGCGCTCCACAGAACCCCGGGATCTGCCCCCATCTGTCCCATAAGTGTCCCCCAGACCCTCCAGGATCCCTCAGTGCCCCCTCAGCACCCATTAGGGAGCCCCCAAAAGCGTTCCCGGATCCCCTGAGTGCTCCCAACTCCACAGATGCCCGGCACAGCCACTTCTGGGAATTCATCTCCTCTCATCCCCCGCAGCCCCAGAGCCCCTCAGAACACAGTCCTGCGCCTAAAACTCCTGCCGTGGCCCGCGCCCTAAAGAGCCCGGGTAGAGCTTCCTGATCTCCCTGCAAGGGCTCCTTTGAAATACAAAGCGGTGTTTCGTGTCTGGCACAGAAAGGAAATGTGTGTATTTGTTGCGATTTGTGGGGACACCAACCATGGGACGACTGCAAATTCTAATAATAACTGAGGTAAGTAAAGCAGTAGAGTTCAGTGGCCAGGACAGTCATACAGGACTCCTTTTGGCAGGAGCTGCACCTTCTGTGCAGGCTGTGCCACAGCCAGCAGATTGCCCCCCATGTGCTCCACGCCCCAGCAAGGACCCTCTTCATTTCTCAGGTTCATGGCATCATGAGGAGACGTGGTTTTCCCAGGGCCTCTGTGGTTAGTGCTGTGAAATACCAAACACTGCTCACAGCTGCAATTGCAATTGTCCCTCTTCCCACAAAAGCACAAGGCTCTAGCCTCAGCCTTTGCAGGCACTTTCACTTCCCCACTGGTCACCACACCTAGGAAAATCTGACAGACTGGGAGAACTCCAGGAAGCGGCAGGAAGCTGAGTCAGAGGAGCTTTAGTTTGGATATCAGGGAAAGGTTTTTCACCCAGAGGGTGCTTGGGCACTGGAACAGGTTCCCCTGGGCAGTGGTCACAGCACCAAGCCTGACAGGGTTGAAGAAGCATTTGGACAACAATCTCAGGCACTTGGTGTGACCCTTGGGCTGTTCTGTGCAAGGCCAGGAGCTGGACTCAATGGTCCTGATGGGCCCCTTCACACACCCCATATTCTACAGTTCTGTGATTCTGAGAACTAATGGGCTGCAGGAGGGCAGAAATAGGTGACAAGAAGAAAGAAATGAGGTTGGTTGGAGAATCAAGTCCCTGAGTCCACACAAGATGCAGGATACAGGACCCTTCCCTCCCACCATTCCCATTCTCTCTCTCATCCCATCTCCCTCCCACACTAGAAGGTGAAGAATATCACTAAAAGAAGAAAAACCTACTTGACTCCCATGTCCATGAGGGCACTCATTGCTCGTGCAGGAGTCACATTCTCCACCATGAGCCCCAGGCTCTGACTGGCTGCTTTCTGAACAAATTCTGGGGAGTTGGACACCATCTGGAGAAGGACCCGAGCAACCTCATCCACCTCAGAGTCCATGTCCTTCTTCAAGCTCACAAAGAGCTCTCCCAGAGTGACGATTGCAGAGTGGGACACCTTGGAACGGAGGTTGGTCACCTGGGGAAGTCATGAGGGGAAACATAAGAATCACCTTGAAAAGAAAACCAGTTGCCTTCAACAGAAGTCCCAGGAAATGACAACATGTCCCACTGTGTCCAGAGGAACATAAAAGTACAAGAAGAGCAGGACAGTGCAAGCACAGAAAGGCACTTATTCTGGCACCAATTTCTGGCCTCAGACCTGCTTACTGCAGGAATAAAAAAAAAATATTTCACTAAAGCATTCTACTTAACCCTTCTAAAATGTCCACAGCTTTGATTTTAGGCCCTTTTTCTAGAAAATTAAAGCAAGAGCTGCTTTCAAATCATAAAGGCTCAAGTTCCTGTTCAAAAAAGCAACACCAACAATTGAAGCACTCAGCCAGGAAACAGAAAACACAGGCTCAGGTCTACAGACTAATTTCAGTGTTGAATTACAGCTTGGGCAGAGATTGGGACTCTGACAATTAACGTCATTAGTGTCTTAGTTTGTGCATTTGCACATTGCATCATCAAGACACCACACTGACAGATGGGTGTCAGATACCTGACCTGCCAGTAAATACAGCTACATGTACCCACAGATCCTACAGATAGCTGACAGACATTAGAAATAGGAGGTCTAAAACCAGAAATGAAGGCAGTCCCTGAGCACACATGGAGATGAACAAGCACATACCTACTCTACACACCATGTATGAAGTATGGGGGACAATTCAGAGCAATGTTCTCACCTCGCTGCTAACTGCCAAGCAAATCTCATGAAGTCTGCAAAGCAGGACCTCTGAATGGGACCCAGCCAGGTGTTTGATGCTGAAGAGTCCCTTCTCCTTCAGCTCCCTGAAAGGCAGAAGATTGATTTTTCTCTCCACCAAGGCAGCACCCTCAGCAATTACCAGGCTGGCAGCTCAGTCGAACAATGGGAGGTGCTTTTCAAGGAGTACTTAATGAAATCATGGAACACATTGACCCAGGATGCTGTGGCTGTCAAAAGCATACACAAACCCAAGAGGCAAAGAGAAGGGTTTCAGTGGTCATTTAAGAAGACAGCCTTTCTGAAATCTCTGGCACATGAGGCCCCTCTGTCACTGCATTCTAGAAGCTGTGAGACCATGCTGCTCTTTCTTGTCACCTCCCTCTACCTGTCCCTGAGACACAGTGCCACTGGGCTGTTACTGGGGCATTTTCCTTCTTTGTCAGCCCCAGCAGGCAGTTCAGCAGGGAGAGTCTGCACTGCCACTCTGGAGCTGAGTTTCCACTCTATGATCTAGGCCTCTCTGTCACCCCCTCCACTCCACCTGACACATTCCCCAAAAAAGCAGCAGGATGTCTCAGGAGATTCCCCCCCTGGGCAAGAACTGTTGAAACTCTGCCTTTTCCCCAAAACCCCCTGCCTAAAACAACCCCCACAACAGCAACATGTCATCTGAAAGGTGCAAACAACTCTGTCTCTGAGCACTTGCTTTGTGCAGGCCCTCAGCCTCAGGAAGGTATGTGAGGAATCAGGGCTGAGGACAGGGCTGGTGACCCATCCCACGGGCACCCCTGAGTGTCATCCGGACCCCCCACACCTGCAGAAGCTCTCTGCACCTCACAGGGAACCAAAAGAAATGGGGAAGAGAAAGCAGAAGAGAAAGGGCAAAACAAAGGTGACTGCACAAGGAGGTGCGTCGTGGCAGATTTTTCATGCTTATCCCAGTGTGAATGGAGTCCTTACCCCTGTGTGAATGAAGCATCCAGCAGGGAGTGATCAAAAAGACATCAAAAAGAAAAGCAATATGACCTAATGTTTGTAAGGTTATCACCTCTGGGCCTCCTTCTGCCTGTGTATCATTTTGGGACACATGGTGAGTATTGACAAAACATCTCAGGCCCATATGAAGCAGTGAGAAGAAAAAAGTTGAATTCCAAAAGTGCAAGATTCCTAGAGGATTTTCTTTCTTTTTCCTTCTCTTCTGCCATGAGCCCTTCAGGAGTAATGAGAGGCTGAGGGACTTGAAAGCACCACTCAGTCCATTTCTCAGAAAAAGGAACTCCCTAGAGCTGCTTCTGGGACTCCCATGCAGGAGGTCACAGGGAGACCCTGTCACCTTCCATTGCTGTCAGCAGTGGGAGCAGGGAGGAATCTTACTCAGTCCCACTGGGCCAGGGGCCCAAGGCAGCCAAATCTCTACACTCAAAACTTCTGCCATCCTGCTTCTGCCTTCAGCCAGAAAATCATCTCCTTCCAGAGCTTTGTCTCTTCTCTCAATGTTTCCTTTGCAGCTCCATGGAGCAGCAGGCAAAGCAAGGAAACAGCATGGACCTGCTGCAGCTGCAGCACTGCTGCAGAGCAAGGCCAGGAAAAGGCTGCTCTCAAATCTTTATCCTCTCACTGCTCTGCAGTGGTTTCACCAGTGCCCTTTGGCCCTCTGGGCTCTCGGGGCTAAGAGACATGAGCAAGACACGCTTCTGACCCACCTTAACACTAAGAGGGAATGGGGCCTTTCTTACCAGTCATCGCTGCCCAGCATGGAGAGTGCCTCCTGCAAGGACTGCTGTGGGTCTGAAGAGGCTCTGTCCTTCTGCCCATGCCCACGGAGTGGCTCCTCTCGGCGCCTGGCACCAGTGGCCGTCTGCGAGGTCACTGTGAGGAGAGGGTCGGCCATGGGCCTGCAGCCCCGGGCAAGGCCCCGCCATGGAGCGGCCTGCAGCCCCATCTCCCAGCCAGGGCTCCCTGTGGCACACACTGACACCGGCTCAGAGGCTTCCCTGCTGTCCAGCTCCTGGGGCTCCTTGCTTGCTCCCAGCCTCTCCCAGCTGGGCCCAGCTCCAGCCTAAACCTGACAATTGCCCCCACAGCGCCAGCTCCCGAGTGCCACAGGTGCCACAGCCAGCGGCAGGTTCCTGCGGCCGCAGAGCTCCCGCTCCCTGCCAGACAGCGCTGACAGCAGGACTTGCTACCCAGGAGGGAACCCCTCAGGAGCCCCTCTTGTCTCAGCGCCCTGATTTCCCCCTGCCCTGAGGACAGGGGCACTCTGCAACTCCCTGAGGAGAGACCTGCAGCTGCCTGCAGACAGCACCAAGCCAAGCCTGACCAACCCAGCCCTGCTGGGCCCGGCTCAATCCCCTCGGAGCAGCTACCAGGGAACAGCCACACCTGACCCTTCCCACCTGACAGCGCCTCTGTTCCCATTGACTGCAAATATTCTAGACAGCAGGCAGCTGAGTGTACATCCATTTTAGGCTACTATTGGGAAGGGAGTACTTGATGGATTTTTTTCTTTCCAAGCATCAAGAATCTTTCCTCTTTCAGAGGTACACACTGGTTGTATTTCAAGGATGCTGAGGTGAAATTTATTTGCCATCTAATGGACATGTTTGCAAACTCAGCAACTTCTAAGCTTTCTTTTGTGGAAAAATGCTGTTTCCAGACTAGACAATTGACAAAAAAGCCTTCCAAATGCACTCTGAGGATAAAAATATGCAAATACAGATCCACATTGTTAGCAGACGCACTCTCTTGTTAATTGGTTGATCTGAGTTTGCCTTAATTGAATTTTTTGGTAATGAAAAAATTTAGAAGGTATGAGAAAAATCTGATGATAAATGCATTCCTTATGAAACCCATTTTGTCCGGGCTTCTGGCTGTTATTTGTCTCTGCCCAGACAAGGGTGAGATGGGCTCGCTTCCCGGGCTCCAAAAGACAAGACTGGACTCTCAGGTTCGGTCTTCAAGGTTGTTTATTATTTCTTATCTACAAAAATTTTCTTTCTGCCCAGCCGGGGTCCGACTAGCAAGGCAGCCAAAGGCACTCTGACTGCCCACAGGGTGGTCGCATCTTTTTATAACAAAGTCTACGTAAACTATATTTATCTTTTGTCTCCAGTACTTATCATTTTTATTACTAAGTGTACCTTTACTATAAACCTATCAAAAATACCTACGTCACACAGAAAATGGAAGACAAGAAGAAGGAGGAAGAACCATGTGGCAGGCCCCAACTCCCTCCATCTTGTTTTTCCAACCCCCCTGTACCAAAATCTTATAAACTGTACTTTGACCTATAAATGTTCTATTTCTATATCCTTTACACACCAGTGATTCTTATATCCCCACATATAGGTGGTACATCTCTTGCAGGGTCAAAGTTGAGCCACCAGGTACTTTTAGCAACATCCCAAGGCTCCCGAGCTCCCCAAGGGTTCTCTCGGTAGCTCTGACCCTCAGGAGAGGTGCGCCGAGTTCCCACACATTTGTCATCAAAAGCGCTGTCAATCAAAATTTTCATGTCATGCACTCAAAAGCTCATTTTCTAATGTGTATATGAAAACATTTGCGCTGTCTAAAATGATGGAGTATAAATATTGCACAGAATCTAGATGAACTGCTCTAGACTCTGGAGGGTTTTTGTGCTACCTTGCATGCTCTCACAAAGTATGGAGGAACCATAACATCAAAAATATTCAGACTGAGCTAATCTGGGTGTCACTGAGGTACCCCAGCTGCTGACACCAGTGATGTCACTGCAGAAGTATGCAGACATACACATCTAGATTCACTATGAATGGAGACCCATGCCAGGCTAGTTCTGGTCAATTCTGAACATGGAAGTAGCATCACTAGAAAAGAGCATTCAAGTATCATTCCTAGCTCCCTTCTTCTCATCTCACCCTACTTGGGATCACAGCACAGGCAGGCTACCCACAAAGGAGAGGCAAGAGCCACTGGGGACTATCTGCTGTCTATTTGCTGCAGGCAGCAAACAGCCTGGGAGCAGCAGGCAGCCCCTCCTGGCTGTCATCTGCTGCACAGGGGTGCTGTATTTGCTGGGTGACACAGGAGGCTCTGCTTGTTCCCTCTTGGCACTGCAGGCTGTGGGATGGCGGCAGCCAGGAGCCATCGGGCACTTCTGGGAGCAGCAGCAGCACGACTGCACCAAGCCACTGACTGCCCTGCAGAGACAACCCTTGCTGGGTAGCAGAACAGCTGGCTGCAGAACTGGACAGCAGCACAGGCAGAGGGCCCAGACAGGGAGTGAACAACTGATCGTGGTGGTTCTCGTAGGGGCACAGTGAACACAGCCTGGCAGACTGCCCTGCAGCTCATCCCTGCAGTCCCAGCTGCCTCCTGGCACCACTGCTGTAGTTTGGACTATCAGGATGGGCAAAAGCCAGATCTCAGGCCTTTACCACGACTTTATTCAGTTCAATTTTCCAATGGATTTCTAAGAACCAACTGCTCCAGTACTACCAAGATGGAGTAACTCAACAGTAGATTTGCTGCTGATTCTCAGGACAGACTATGGAGCCAAGATCCCAGCTCTGCTGGCTGAGGCAGGGGGCAGTTTGTGTTCCTTGTGCAAGGGAAAACCCGTGGGAAAAAGCTGCCACAGAGCTGGCTTACCTGAGGAGCTGCGTGGGAAGCTCCCATCCCCATGGATGATGTCTGTATTGGGCAGTAAGGGCACGTTGTCCTGCTTCCTGAAGACCTTCTCCTTCAAGGCACTACCAGGGTGTTTTCTGTGCTCTCTAGAAGCTGTGCCATTGACAGGTGGTAGGCTAAAGACTGCAGGGACCAAAGAGGAGCTTGTAAGTGGAGAGTGCTGACAGGGTGATGATGGAAAGGGCCAGAAAACTTGCCAGAGCTGGGGAACATCTCTTTGTTATCCCAAAGAACTTCAAGTATAACAATGGTATACCACTTTATACCAAGTATAACACTAACATGGGACAATGAGCACAGAATCACAGAATCCTAGAAGAGTTTGGGTTGGAAGGCACCTTTAAGCACCATCTAGTCCAACCCCTCTCAGCAGGGAAATCTTCCTCCTGATCAGGTTCCTCAGAGCCCCATGTAAACTGGCCTTGAACACCTTCAAGGATGGACCAACAACAGCTTCTCTGGGCAAATCCTGCCAGCTTTTCATCCCCTTCATTATAAACAAAAAAATCACTTATATCTAATCTAAATTTACCGTCTTCTAGCTTAAACCCAAATTGCAGTGGTGCTTCCACTAAGAAACAAGGAAACCCAGAATTGCTTTGCTTTTGTTTTCCTGTTCCAGAGGCTGGCAGGGGCAGTTCCCAAAGGAAAGTGCAGATAACCTTGTGTGATGCCCTCGGGCTGAGTGCTGCCTCCTCAGGGCCCCGCTGCCGCCCTCGGGCAGCGCTCACAGCCCTGCAGGCAGAGCCCCTCAGCCGGGATCCAGTGGGAACGCTGCTTGCTCCTGGGGCTACAACAGAAGCCCTGCCTGGGGCTTCAGCACAGCTCTCCAGTGCCAGCTCCTCAGCAGGGAGTGGCAGGAGAAGGATCTCTGGTGTTTTCATTAGAAGGAGCTGAAGTTTGTTTCTTCGAGGTTGCACCCTGGTTGAAAAGAATTCTTGTGGACTCACCTTCCCTGGAGGCTGCTCTCCAGGAGAGAGTCTGAAGCTCCAGTGTACTTTGCAAGACAGAATTTTCTACTCTGAAAGACTTTAGAGGTGAAGGGGGGAAGCTGATATTCTGTTACTGACTCACTGAGGCCATGGGCAAGACACTTCATGCCTCTGTATTTTTCTTTGGGAAACAGAATTAAATCCCAAACAACCTTCCACTGAACAGCTCTCCAGTCTGATTGCAACACTGTGCAAAGGGCAAGCAAGTGGTCAAAAAGGACCACCACAAGTGTAGCCACCACTTACTTGCTTCAGCTGCATCCCCAGGCTCCACTGTCTCAGGAATAACGAACAAGGATGTTTCCCTTTGTCTCCTTCTCTTCATCTCTCTCTCCAAAAGCTCTGCCTCCTTCTGCCCTAAGTTCTTTTGGGCCAACATGCACAATGCAGCACGGATCTAGGTGCAATGGAAATACATCACAGACTGTAAGCACAGACACACAAACCACACACAACATCTCATCAGGAGCACAGAGTCCACAGAGTGCCATAGGCTTCAATGCAGCTCCATCCACATTCCAATGGTTTCAGAGGAATGTCTCCCATCCTCACCTTGGCAATTACACACAGGGAGGTGGAACCCTTCAGTGCCACAACCTTCCACTGCTGCAACTGCAACCTATGTCAGGAAGCCCTGCTTGAAGCATGAAAGTCATAGGAGTGCTCCAAGACAGAGGAAGAGCTGGCATGGCCAGTGAGCAGGCAGTTCAGTTCCTACAGGCCATGGCAGGAGAGTAAAAACCATGTGCAATACCCAGCAAGGAGGGGTAATGAGCTGTTGCTTAACACTCATGGCAATTAATTGCAGCAGTTTCTCACTTCCTGGCTTCTGAAGGACTCAGCTCTGAAGGACTCGGAAGGACTTGGTCTCTGACACCATGACACCAAAAGGAGGAGTCATGTGAAAACAAGTAGCAGAAACACTGATGGTAATGAGCAGAAAACTTGAGAATGAGAGGGCTGTGAAATACAGCCACAAAGGTAACCAGGAAAAATAAAACTCTCCCATTTTCTTTTGCAGCCTTCCTTACACCCAACATTTAGAATCTTTGCTTCTCTGCTTCCGAGGATGCACTTTGCCCACGTTCACTGAGGTGCAGCTTGCTCTGTCATTCAGAACTTCTCTAAAACAGCCTTTGCACATAAAGAATGCTTCTGGCATGACCTTAGCACCATCTCCAAACCAGAGACCTTGGCACCACTGGAAATAGCCAAGCAATTGCTCTGTAGCTGTCCAATATATTCTCAAGGGAATTCCATCCCCCAAGAGTGGAAGATGATGATTTTCAGTGACATTTTGGGCCAAGCACTAAACAGCCACTGGAAAGGAAGTCTGCTCATCCCTGTCCTTATCCCTCACCTTTCCAAAGATGTCCCTCAGCTCTTTGCCACTTGTAAGACCAGGACTGGTGGGATGATCCATCTCCTTGGCCTGGCTCAGTGGGAGGCCTGGCAATGGAAGCAAAGGTTTGTGTAAATCTCTGGCAGACTTCAAGCCCCCAAAAACACAATGCTGGGCAACAGGCAAGACTGGTTCCAGATTGCAGAGCTCTCAAGACACAGAGATTGTGATTGAGAGCAGCAAGGTACAATGCCTAGACCCTTTCCCAAGGGATGGGCTACTGGCAGCAGACATGACATGACTCTGTTGGCCAGAAGACTGAAACCTGCTGCATGATGAAGGCCTCAGCCCCTGGATGCTGGAGAGCCTCTGTGTCTGATACAGAAGGGCAGAGATGGAGATTGCTCTTGACAGAGATTCTTATCTGCCCTTATTCATGCTGATTGTAGTAAACATCATCTTTTGGTTCCTAGAAGTCCCAGGTTCTAATACCTGGATGCATTTAAATCAACATTTTCTTCTCTAAGTTGGAATATTTTAGAGGACATTCAAAGAAGAGCTTAGTGTTGCAGGAGTATTACCCAAACATGAACTGTGTTCTTGACACTAGATAATTGGTTTTCGCCAAGGATTTTCCTTCTCAACTGTATGAGACTGGGTCACTTTTGGGCTAGACTAAAGGCTGATTTTCTAATTGCAAGAAGAATAATGGAGCTCATTCTGAAATACTGTCCAACAGAGCTGTTAGAACTAAGAGAACTAATTCTTTACATGGCTTCACAGAGGATAAATTCATATGGCAGCCAAGCAGTTTGAGAGAAACACCTATCTTAAAACTAGATTCCTTCACCCTGTAGAATGCTTGGGACAGTAATAAAAGAGAGACAGCTAAGGAATAATGAGCTAGATAATTTCTAGTCCAGAATTAGTCCAGAAAAAAAGTCACCTCACTTACTGAGCAATACTTCTCCCTAGCTGCATTAGGCATTCCACCTGCACATCAGCAATGAAGGAGTCATTCCAAAGGGGCTGTACCCATGATTTGGCAGAACTAACCCTGAGCAAAGGAACCAGAGGATCTGATCCCTTTCTCTGCATCAGCAGAAATATTTCTTCAAATCTCATCTCTCCTATCATTACACACCCAGAAATGGCAAAGGAACAACAGAAGTGGCATTGAGGCTTTCAACTTGAAAGCATTGGCTGACCCAGATGCCCCAGAGACTGCATTTTGTCTGGCACAATTCCACTTGTCAGGGATCAGGCAAGGCAGGGAGGGAGGACAAGGCAGAAGGCATCTCCTCCCCCAGCCTCAGCCTGCAGCACTGACACAGGCAGAGAGAGCCAGGCAAGAGATTTGTCATCGTGAACCTGCCACAGGTGGCTTTGGCTTTGTGCTGTCACAGGATGACAAACTCAGACCCTGCACAGGATGCATCCATTGGGAAGGCTCTTTTGCCCTAACTGGAAAATTGATAAGGACATTCTGTCAGAGGAGGTTTCCCTATTTCTGCCAATACAAAACCAGGCAATGTCCATCAATCTCCTTCAGATCTCAAAGGGTTCGGCTCAGAAACTGCCCCAAGGAAAGGTTTTCTGCTTCAAAAGCAGGAGGGAGGAATGGGAATATTTCTCATTTCATGCTAAATGCCTTCTTTTTCCCTACTAAATGTGACACTAGAAAGGCTGCAGGGAGATAAAAGGCATGTGCAGGATGGAGAGGAATGTTTCCTTGGCCTGCACTGCATTTCCAGGGCCCCAAGGTTCCACTCCCGTTCCTACCACTCAACACTTCACACTGGAGGAATTTTCACTGCACCACTGCAGCACAGTCCCACTGACTGGGCTCTCAGAGAGTCCACTGAGCCCATCAAAGAACTGAAGGGAATTTAAAGAAATTTTTAAAAGAATGGGTTGTAACCAAGCTTTCCAAACGTCACCTCTGAGTCAAGACTACAATGGTCATTTTAGGACAGACATGCCCTGTACCTACCTGCATGTTCAGAGTTCTTCTCCTTGCCTCTGTTACTGGATGTTAGCCTGGAGAAAATGGAGGACAAAAGAACATATGAGGACATAGAAAGAGAAGGGAGGGAATGGGTGTACCATGAAAGGAGGCAAACCTTCTTAGCATGGTCACTCTGATGAAGGAGGAAATGCAACACATAAACCCAACCCAGGATGCAGAGCTGATTCATTATACCCTTAAGCTTTCACTTGCTGAAGTCACAGAGAGCTGGCCAAGCTCTGTGTCAAACAATAGCCATGTCCAGCAGAGGCCCTATCTTGAGGTGCTTTGAAGCCCTGCCTCTTCTTCCCCACCACGACCTCTGCTCTTGGGACATTGGTTTTGGCTTTGACTTTATGCTGGATCATCATAGATGGCCAAAATGGTGAAGGCACAAAGGTTTGCCTAAATACATGGGACCCCTGACTGGGCAAAATAACCACACAAGATGGGAAGAGAGAGGTGAACAGCACACTGCAGCAGCAGACACCTTGGCTTACCTCATCTCCTGGGACTCCTGGAATTCCAGCTGTGGAGAGCTTTGCAGAGACCCTGCAGCACTGCCAAGAGGGGGACTCACTGCCCTGCGTATGGGGGGATCAAAGGTGGTCCCAGCGACCCCTTCTTCATATCCCGACCACTGGAATTGAGCAAGGAAGTCTGGAAAGAGTAGAACAGAGCTCAGATCAAGCATCAAGCCTTGCCCCGATTCATACCTCAAGACATTTAGATGGGACATGGCAGGAATAGTCAAACTTATGGAGCAGCTTGGCCTAGGACAGGAAAGGTGACCTAGGAAAGTGGAGAGGGACAGCCCATGTCACACATTTGCCACCTCTGCCCTTGTGCTCAGTTTTTTCCAAGACTAGCTACATTCCCAGCTGGCATTCACATGTTTGACATCAAGATGTTCTGAGGTGCCACTGCCTCCACTGGACTTTTGGATGGCATGGCAGTGCCTTTAGATCACTATTCTCTCCCTGCCCCTAAGGTGCCTAACTGCCAGTGCAGATCTCCAGCCAAGTCCCCACAAAGCCATTCTGCAGGATGTCAAACCTGCTTTTCTCAAGCCCCTCATTTCTTCTGCTGCTGCCTTTCCCTCCTACAGTTCCCCAGCAGCCTTTGAGCCCAGAGGCTGCTCAGCTCTCAGGATGCTGGCTGCTCTCCAGCTCCCACACATCCATCATCTCAGGCTCACTGGCATTTAGGAAGTTCAGCAGAGCTCCCTGCCCTGCTGCTCTCTGCAAGGTCTCTGCCTGCCCAAGTTCCTCCAGGGCCCTCATGCCATGGCCAGGAATGGGGCTGGAGGCAGCAGGGGCTGATGCACACCCTTCCTTCATATCCCATCATTTCTGGCCCAGCTAAAGATCCAGATCAGGACCTGTTCAAACTTCAGTGACAAAGTCACTTCCTATCATGGAAAAGGTCTCAGAGCTCTGCCAAAAGCACATAAACTGAACATTTACAATGCTGGACTTAGCTTGGTCTCCTTACCTTACATCCTTTTCCCTCTGAACCCAGCTCCTGGTTTTTTCTACTCTCCTCACAGTAGCCGCTGGCATTTTTCCCATTCTCCTGCTCTCCGCTGCATGTTGGGCTTGGCTTGGAAGAAGGAGAGCTCTTCGGGATGGGAGGCAACGGCTTGGAGGGAAGGAGCGTAGAGGGACTTGCCAGGGAAAACCTCTTGGCAAGAGGGTAGCCAGTCAGGCCTGCAAAGTGGAGACACAAAGTTTAACAGAGGCCACAATGCAAACCTAAAGCATCTGAAACTCCATTTTTCATGGGATACATTTCCTGCAAACTTCTAAAGAGCTGCACAGGGAAACATGTTCCTGCTGGCAGACACCTGGAGGCAGGCCAGGGCAAAACCCTGAGCCATTTCCACAGAGCTACCACAGGAACAGCCTGGCCTCTGGGCTGCCCTGGGACAGCAGGGAGCCCAGAGCCCTGTGCTCTCCAGGAATGGCTTAGCTGCACATGCACCCTCCTGCTCCTCTCCCTGCCCCACAGCTCAGCAGCCCCACAGCTCCACGGGGCACTGGCAGCAGCACAGCTCATTGCAGGGGCACATGCAGGGCACAGCTGTTCCCCGGCAATGTGCACAGGCTCTGTGGGCTGCCACAAGACCCTTCCTCCCACCAGAGATTTGCCCAGCTCCCACCTCACCTCTGTGTGAGGCTGAGCCGTGCTCACAAGGAAAGAAGGGATTAGGTGAACTCCCGCTTTATCATTAACACATATATTGGGTGTGGCACTCAAGGGGAATAATTTTTAATTATTAAAAAAAATTATTTGTTTTTATTTGTCATGGAACTAGCCTGCATTTAATTCCTCTGAGTAGGATTGAGTTAGCAAGGCTGAAAGGTGGAAGGCTCTAATGACCAGAGGGGACAAAAAGATTCCCTCTTGAGGCTGGCCTGTGAATCCACTGGAAAAAGCCACACAGCTGTTTGTTATTTCTGGAAACCACAAAGACATCTCAGGAAGCAGGCAGGCCTTATTGGTATGTCTGTAGCATTATAATACCATCCTCAGGGTCAGACCCGATCAGAAAGCAAAGGAAGAATGGGAAATTTATCTGTAGTGAGACCCAACATTGATGGCAAAGAAAGCAACAGGACTTGCATCTCATGACCAGGTCTAATCTGCAGTCAGCTGTGGCCACAGTCCCTGTCCTGGCTGACAGTATGAGTGATCTGGCTACTGTCAAAAGGGAGAAAGCAGAGTAAACTAATGATAGAATGTTGTGATGCCATGGGTGTCCTTGTGGGATCACCTGTAGCTGTCAGCCACCTACTCTGACACAGAGCCAGCACTGACCACCACGGACCAGTTTTCTCTGAAATCTGGGGGGGTTATTTTCCATTTGGCTTCAGCCTTTCAGCATCTTTCTATCTTCACCTTTTCCTTCAGGGGTCTTTCCTTTTCTGGTAAAATCCATGTTTGAACCCGTGCTTCTGCCTAGCAGAAGTGTCTGGGTTTGAATTTGGGAACGCTCTCAGAGCAGAGAGTGACGGAGCTTGGTCCCAGCCTTAGAACAAGGTCGGGTGACTCCAGTCGCCAGCGCTCGGCACAGAGAGGCAGATCCCAGGCACGTTCCCTCCTCTGCTCCTTGGTGGCCCCGGGGAGGCTCCAGAGCCCTCCCTGTGTGCGGGACAGCTGCTGCAGCACCACTGTACGTGCGTACGAGCAGCACCAAGGAGCAGCTGCGCCAGCTCAGAGTCTGAAACGGAATCCTCAGTACACGCAAATGAAACCTGGCATTTCAGGGGCTGGCAGGAGAAGCTAAATTTATCTGCTCACTGCCCTTTCCAGCCATGGCCATGCTGATGCAATTGGAAGAACTGCCCCTGCCCAGGAAGCTCTCAGGTAGAAGACTGAAGCAAAAGCCACCTGTTTCTGAGGCGCTAGCTGCCAGTCCCTCAGGTTGTCTTTCCAATTTCTAATGGGTTTGGATTACTGTTACCATTTCAAAACTTTCTGTGCATCCCTGTGAGTGAGTAAACAAACCCTCTCCCTCAAAGCCTTGATGTACTGCCAAAGCACAACTTGTTCATGCTCTTTTCTCCTAAAGATTTTATAATCCCATGCAGGCTCTGATACCAAACCCATACTGTAGAGAAAAGACTGACCTTGGAATCCTAGGGCACTTTCTGGGTGGGTGCTTTAATCTGCTTTTCCAGGGCCTTGGGCTGAGCAGGGTGAGGCTGAGGTCTGGGGCTCTCCAGCTGGGGCCGGGGAGCCCCTGTGGCAGCGGCGAGGGGCGGCACTGAGGGGCGGCACAGGGGGCATTTTCCCCAGGCGGGCGGGCGAGCGGCGGGGAAAGGCGCCCCGGGCACAAGGGCAGGCACAAGGGCCCCGGCTCTCTGCAGCGCGGGCAGCCCATCGCCAATCGCTGCTCCTGGAGCTGCTGCCAGGGCCGTGTCTCCTCCCCGCTGCTGAGCCTGCACCTGCAGTGCTGCCTCCGGCTCTGCCGGGCTCCTCAGCACGGACAGCAAGGACGTGGACACGCAGCACCAGGGCCCAGGAGGGACACTGAGATGATGTGAGGGCTGCAGCTCCTCTCCTGCAAGGAATGGCTGACACAGCTCGGCTTCTTCAGCATGGGAAAGAGACCGAGCCTTGATTCAACTGTGGCCTTCCAGTACCTGAGGGCAACCTACAAGAAAGCAGGACAGGGACTTTGTACGAGGGCAGGCAGGGACAGGACATGGGAGAATGGATCCAAATGGAAAGAGAGTAGGTTTAGTTAGGGATTCAGAAAAAAGACCGTCCTGGAACAGTTTGCCCAGAGAAGGTGTGGATTTTGAGAAGAGGCAATCAGAAGAGTGAGAGGGAGAGATCCACAGTTGGCCTTGGATCCAGCACCATCTCAGCTGCTCTGAGCTCCGGGGCTGTGGGACATGTCATCATTTTCATATTCAAAAACTCATTCAGTAACGGGCTCCCCCTCCCTTCATCATCCCCAAACTTCGGCTGTCTCGTTCCAGACCCCACCCCACCTCCCCAGTCCCAACCCCAACCCATCCCACCCCTGCTGGACATCAAGACCCCCTTCCCAAGACCTATTTCCTCCATTTCACACCACCCCAACCCCATCCCACCCATCCTGCCCCATCCCATGCCCATCTCAGCCCTCCTGATTTGCAGCACGCTTCACCCAATCCCCTTCCAACCCCATTCCATCCTCAGGAGCTGTGGAATTGAGGAATTTTGGGCTGGGATTGAGTAGTTTTCAGTGACATTGAACCCTCTCATCTCTTTCAGTGCCAAGAAAAGGAGACAACTACATCATATATCCCCAAACTCCCCAGGTTTCTCCCTGAATCCCAGATTCCCCTGAAACACTAGGAAAAAGTGAGGCTTTAGATGCCTTCAATGAATTTGTTGATTTTTCCCCCAGTTTTGTCTGTTTTAAGGGATGACGATAACTCAAAAGAAAATTAGGGCCAAAACAAAAGGATAACTAGCCAAGTGTCTTCCCAACTCAGATCACTGGGAATGTGGGTCTGAAGGGCTCTGACCAACATGGGTCCTCCAATGGGGGATGGAGTTGGAGCAGTCCATGAAGCTCTTCCTGCAGCTGGGGCACTTGCAGGGCTTCCCTTACCGCTGCCTCCGTTGGTGATTACTGAAGTTAGAGCTGTCTGAGAAGCTCTTCCCACACTGGGGACACTCCCAGGGCCTCTCCCCAGTGTGGATGCCCTGGTGGATGACAAGGGTGGAGTTGTGCTTGAAGCCATTCCTGCAGCTGGGGCAGCAGGATGGGTCTCTCCTCCCTGTGAATCCGCTGGTGCAGGAGGAGAGTGGAGCTGGTCTGAAACCTCTTCTGACACTCAGGACACTCGTAGGGCCTCTCCCCAGTGTGGATCATTTGGTAGATGATGAGGGTGCAGCTGCAGCTGAAGCCCTTACCACACTCCCCACACTCTTAGGGCCATTCCAAAGTGGATCATCTGGTGGCAGATCAGGCTGTTGCTCTGCCTGAAGCTCTTCCCACTCTCCAAGTACTTGCAGGGCTTCTCCCCAGCTTGAAGCTGCTCCACAGATCACCAGCTCTGAGCTCTGCCTGAACCTCTGTCCACCTTCCTGGCACAGGGTGGATCTTTCCTGCCCTGCTCCTCAGGGCACCCTGGGCTGGGTTTGCAGCCCCTCCTCGTGTGGGATCTCTGGGGATTTTCCTCCCTGTTCAATTCCTGTGCTGTTGAGTTGCTCAAAACAGCCTCTTCCATGAGATTATACCATGGGGATTTGTCCTGCCTGGTCTCCATCCTCAGCTCCTAGTCTGGGGAGGAAGGACAAGGAGAGGATGGCTTTGACTCCATGCCACAGGGAAGGAGATCCTCCCAGTATGTCCCCGGCAGGACGGCATTGGCAGCAGGATTGTCCTGCAGCCAGGGGCCATGCTGGGCTGGGAGATGGAGCAGGAGAGAGGGGCAAAGGGGCAGTGACTTCCTCCTCACCTGCCTCGGTGTCCCAGGACATCTTCCTCTTCCTTGCAGCCTCCTTCTCCATCCAGCCAAGGTTTGGGAAAGAGAAATCCTGCTCTGGGGAAAAATACACTGTATGAGCACATTGGGTTAGCGGGTTCCTACTGCCCAAGTCCATCTCTAGGAGTCACCGGGAATCTGCCACCCATATAAACCTCCAAAACACCAAGTTTCAGCCCCCAAAATACACAAATGACCAAGATGCAGCAAAACCACCCAAGCCTGAGTTTCCCCTCTCTGGTCTCTCCACTTTGGGCTCCTGGAGATGCCCCTGTCTGGGTTTCTCCGAGCCAAGTTTGTATTGGTGTTCACCTCTCTGGACTGCTGGGGCTCCTGGCAATCCCGCAGGTTCCCCTTCTCTGGGCTCACCACTTTGGCACCCCAGGCGTTCCAGGGGTCAGCACTGTCTGCAGTCCCTGTTTCAGGGTCCTGGGGTATCCATGGGTCCCCCTTGCCCATGCTCCCAACATGTCCAGGCTTCTGGAGCTCTCGTATTTCCCGTTTCTGCTCCCCCATTGCCGGTTTCCCTGCCAGCCCTGCCGGTGCCGGGCGATCCCCACGTGGCTCTGGGCTGACAGTGCAGCTCCTGGGCCGGGCAGAGGCAGCCCCAGCGCGGGGGGACCCTGCATCCTCCGCTGCCCCGGCAGCCGCGCCCAGCCCCGGGCACAGAGCTCCGGCAGCCCCCGCCGCCCCCTGCCCAGGGAGCCCCGGGGACCCCCGCAGCCGGGGCTGGCTCCGAGCGAGGCGGCCCCCGAGCCCGGCTGCGTGGCCAGGGGGGCGCGGCGAGCCCGGGGCCTCTGTGCCAGCGCTTCCCCCGCTCTCGCTCAGCCTTTGCCCGGCCCGGCCCCCCGAGCCCCGGCAGGCCCCGCACGGCCACGGCCGGGCCGGGCCGCTCCCCTCGGAGCCCGCTGCGGACACGGCTGGGCCGGCCCGGCCACACGGACCCGCCTGCGCCGGGGGCCCACGGGCCGCCGAGCGCTGCCCGGGCCGCCCGGGCCTCGGCCCCGAGCACAGAGCTCTGCCCGGGGCTCCCGGCCCGAGGGGCGGCTCCGGGCCCGCCCGGCCGCTCCCGGCTCCCACAGCCCGCCCGGGGCCGCCAGCAAAACATCCCAACAACAAATCCACAAACCAACCACTGCCACCCTGTCCTGCTGCGCCTTCCCAGGCACCCCAACCCGCGGCAATGCCCCCGGTGCCCCGGGACAAAAAGCTGCTCCGGCTGAGCCCCTTGGAGCCCCCACCTGCGGCCCGTCCCTGGCACTCCGATCCCGGCAGCTGCCCCGCGCTCGCAGCTGCGGCTCTGGAGCAGGGAGGCTCTGCGGGACCCCCGGGCTGGGCCCCCTCCCAGCCCGTGCCCGCCCCGCACCTTCAGCCCGGCCTCTCTCGCTGCTCCCGGCTCCTGCACAGTCCCCGCTCTCCATTCCTGGGCCCCCGGGCTCTCCTCTGGGGCTCCTGGAACAGCCAGCAATGGAAAACAATCGATTTTGGTGCTCCCCGGCGAGGCCACAACTGAAACTTTGTTCCCTTTCCCTCGCTGCAGAGACTCCCAGGGCGTTTTCTGCGCACAGTCCCAGCCCCCAGCGCTTGCTGAAGGCGCTCCCTGCAAATGTCCCGATGCTGCCAGGGCCCTGTCCTTGCTGTCACCTGCTGGGGCTGGCCATGGACAGAACTCCTGGACTTGCATTTCCAGCTGCTGTGCAGCCAAAGCTGAGGGATCTGCAGCTGCCTGAATGCAGAAAGGGATATGAGCCTCTCTCCAGGGGGAAATCTCCCCCTCGTGTGCCAGCCCGTGGCACCGCTGCCATTCTCTGCTGCTGCTGCTGTGGCACTCGGGGCTCTGGCTGAGCAGCAAAGGTGACCCTGAGCCAGGAGCTTTCCTTGCCTGCAGCAAAGCCTCGGCACGCAAAGCCCTTCCCCAGGCCAGCAGGGATTGTGCCAGAGGAGCTGACCCGAAATTCCTTCTCCCAGGAAGCTTTAGGACACAAAACATGGAGAAGCCAGAGCCCACTCTCAGCTTTGTGCCATCTTCCAGAAGAATCCTGAGTGTGAAGCAGCCTGGGAACAGGGTTTAGTGTCAGGGGAGAGGAACTGAGAGCCCTTTTCTGCCCTGTGGGCTGAGGCTCTGCATTTCCAATGGCCCTGCAGCTGCCAAAGGGGCCTTTTTGGCTCAGCTGAGAACAGTTCTGCTGAAAGCCTGACCTAAACCTGCTTTCCCTGCATATGTGCACAATGAATTCTAATTTTTTTGCAGCCCCAGGTCTTGTGTGAGTGCATTTGTGACAACTGAAGGATGGATCATCTCTGCTGTGGGGAGTTCTTTTTATTGTTTTTGTTTTTTTATTGTTTGCTCTTTTTTTGTTCACTTTTTGGCTTTGGTTCATTTGTTTTTGTTGTTGTTTTTGTTTGTTTTTGTTGGGTGGTGGTTTTTGGGTTTTTTGTTTGTTTTTAATTTGGTTTTCTTTGGTTTTTTGTTGGTTTTTGGGGTTTTCTGCTGTTTTTCTTTTTTTTTTTTTCCCTTAAATTAATTCTCCCTGTCAGCTCTGGGCAAAGCTCTGTAACTGTGTCTGACACTTGTCTGTGGCTCTGTGCAGGTGGCTGGGGCACCTTCCCTGGGCTGTGTGCAGAGGTGTCGAGGATTTCTTGAAGATTGAGGAGTTTTTGCGGGACAATGGCCATATTCAGCCAATGCACAATCCAGTCTGCTTGGGATAATGGACAATGGACACGTTCACAAACAATAATGGGCATATTCAGAAAATGGGGTTGGCTTATCCTTGAAAAAGATACAAGAAGAAGAGTCATCCGGACTCAGCAAGTTTATCAGTGAGCTTGGGAAAGTAAGAAAGAAGAAAGTTCTTGGGTGGGACAGAAAACCACAACCAGACACATGGAAAATTAGATGATCCAGTCAGCATCCTATCTTAGACGCATGAACAGCTAGGATAGCCAATCATGTATTAGTTAGAGATGCGTGGACAGTAGAGAATTATTATAAATATAGTCTTTTTAGGGATAACAAATTTGGCTTGACTGGGTCATATTGGTTATGGTGTGATGTCCCTGAACATCCGCATCCCGCTATTTTCCCCCGCAGTAAATGATGGAGAGCAGCTTGGGGAGCTCATCCACCAGCTCCCTCATCCGCCTGCAATGGATCCCATCTGCTCCCAGAGACACCTGTGAGCATCTGAGTGGCTCAGCAGGTCCCCAGCTGCTTCCTCCTGGATTACAGGGGGGCTCTTCTGCTCCCTGCCCCCATCTACAGCTCAGGAGAACACTTGTCCTGAGGACAACTTGACGTTTTGTTGTAAACTGAGGCAAAGAAGGGGTTAAATACCTCAGCCTATTTCTCAGCTTTAGTTACCGTATTCCTCCTCATATCCAATAAAGAATGGAGGTTGTACTTGTCCCTCCTTTTGCCATTAATGTATTTATGAAAACATTATTATCCTTCACAGAAGTGGTCAAGTTAAGCTCTAATGGACCTTTCATCTCTATAATTTTCTTTTTGAATGACCTAACAACATCCTTAAACATTTCATGAGTTCCCTCCCCCTCTGACCAAAGATGATGCATCCACTTTTTTCCTATGAGTTCCTGGAAAAAGCTCCATGACCATCCAGGCCAGTCATTTTCCTTGCTAGCTCACTTTTTGGACCAGCAGAACAGGCTGTTGCTACTCCTCCAAAATTTCTTTCTTGAGATGTGTCCATCCTTCTTGGATCCCTTTGCTTTTAAGTGCTGATTCCCTTTAAAAAGTCAGTACCTGATTTTGTATTCTCCAAATCTCCATCATCAATAGGCCGAAGTCTGCTCTCTGTAACTCCAGTGTAAAAGATTTGTTGATGCCTCTCCTTTCACAGAAGATTTAGAAACTCAAAAATTTCCAGGTCACTGTGCCCCAAACAGCCTCTGACCAGCACATCTCCCTCCAGCCCTTCTCTGTTTGTGACCAGCAGGAGACAGAGCTTTCCTTGGCAGAGGGAATTGCAGGAAACCTCTCCCAAGTGCAGCTTGGAAGGTTCAGCCTGGAGCTGAGGAGAAAGCAAAGTCGCTCGCAGGGCAGAATGTTGGTGCTGGAGGTGTCCCAGCGTGAGGCTGGGCCATGGCCGGGCTCTGTGTGCCAGGAGCCGGCAGCGCTGGGTGCAGGGAGCCCAGGGAGGGCCCAGAAACGCTGGGTGAGAAATGCTGGGGCACAGCGAGATGGGCGAGTGCAGCCGGCCAGGGCAGAGGAGCAGCACGCCCAGGGGGCACAGCCTGCAGGACAGATGGCCGAGGGCTGGGCAGGGCTGGCAGGGCCACAGGCACCCAGGCCTTTGTGCCCTGGGCTCGGGCAGCGCCTCTGGAGCCCCACAGGAGGAACTTTCCTGGCAGGGGCTGCACTTTGGTTCTGCCTCGGCCTCCCTGGGGAGGCTGGCAGGGGCTGCAGGCTGATGGCGTTTGTCCTTGCTGCCCCTCACATCCCCCTGGCCCACACAGAGCCCCGAGCCAGCCAGGAGGGACAGGCCCTGCTGGCCCAGGCTGGGCTCAGGGCTTGGCCTTTCTGCTCCCTGCAGCCAAGCCAGGCCTTGCTCAGCATTGCAGGGCCCTGCCCAGAGCCTTGGGCTCCCTGCACTCCTGGCCTCAAGGATCTGCTCTCAGCACTGCCTGGGCAGCCTTGGGCACTCCCTGCCCTCCCTGGGGCCCAGCCGTGCTCCAAGGCACTTGGAGTTTGGCTGCTGACTCCTTGAGCAGCTTCTTCATCCTTCTCTCGCTGCCTGAGGCTCCTGGAGCCAGCCCCAAAGCCACCGTGGGGCTGATTAAAATACAGAAAGCCCTCAGGAGCTCTTTGTCTCCCTTCCATTGTCTGTGAGTCTCCAGGGCTTGTGCAGGGATTGGAGTCAGCTTGGAGTTCCCTTCAGGAGGAAGATTCCAAAGTGCACTTCATGTTATCTGGTTCTAGTCAAGGAAATATTTTTTTATTTTTCATTTTAGAGAAGAGGTGACAGAGCATTCCCCAGGTGATCTTGATGCTGAATGTCTCCTTAGGAGGTCTGGGCAGGGAGAAGAATGAGCCCCTTGCAGGCTGAGCCTGTTTGGACAAGCTGCTCCTCACCCCCAGCCTCACCGTGTCTGACATCACCCACTTGGGACTGACATTGACAAACATTAAAAAATGCAAGCATTTTCCCTTATACATAAAATTTATTAATTAATAAAATATAATGTTATTATTCTAATTTATGATACTATTATTCCATATTGCATTACATCATTTTTAATTATACTAAAAAATCAATATATTTTTAGCAACCAAGAAAATCATTGGTCATTGGTTCTAAGTAACACAATTCCCTTCATTAGTAATTAATCTGTATTGGCTATTTATTTCTTCCTCTCTATGGTAAATAGTAATATTTGCAGTCCTTTTGGCGTTATTTTTGTGAAAAATACTTTTTTTATGATTGGCTTTTCGCAAATAATAAAATGAATATTGTATGTCTTGTGTTAGAAAGTAATGCTGTACTAATTCTCTTAAGTAGTTTGTTAAATATAGTTTTAGGTTATAAAAAATGTTAAAAAACAAACTATGCTATGTAGGATACTTTTTTAAAGAAAGGACTTGCAGGGAGATAGCAACCACAGGACACCTAAATCTTTCAGAGAAAAAGTATTTATTGCCCTGTTATCAGAAGAAAGGAACTTCTTCCTGCCTTGAAGGCGCTGTTAGGATTCAGAGGAAGAAGTTGATGATGACCAGACAGAATCCTGTGTTTGAATGGAATTTAAGCATCATGTATGAAGTGTATGAATATGCAACAGGCTGTTGTTTTTAAGGGTTAATCCTTTGTTAACAGGTGTTTTTTCTGCGCTGCCCAGAAAAATGTACCCGGACATCTGTAACTCTTTGTTTCTATTGTCTCATATTGTCCTAATTCAACTTGTCCAAATTATTATTACTCTAATTGTATTGCTATTTTTATAACCATATTATTACTATTAAACTTTTAAGATTTTAAAAAAGAAGTGATTGGCTTTTTCAACAATTTTTGTCATCTTTTTCTCCCATAGGGTCAAGGGCGGGGCTCTCTGGGGGCCCTGGAGACGTTTCTGGGGCACATTTAGGGCAGTTTTGGGTCTGGGGAGGGAATTCAGAGAGAACTTGAGGCTCTGGAGGACACTTGGGGGAGCCGGGTGGGCACTTGGAGGGGCACTCAGGGATTCTGAGGGACAGTTCAGGGTCCGGGGCAGCACTTGGGGGTGCAGGGGGGCCCTTGGAGCCCAGGGAGGAAAATTTGGGGCCCTTCGGGGTCTGGGCGGGCCCTTGGGGGGCTCTGAAGGGGCTTTCTGGGCACGGGGCATGATGGGAGGTGTAGTCCCAGAAGTGGTTGGAACACGATGTTTGGGGGTCCAGGAAGGCTCTTGGGGGACACTTTTGCGTCCGAGCCCCGACTTGAGGTCCTCGAGGGAACGTAAACGGTTCGGGAGCCCTTGAGGGGAGATCGGGGAGCTCTAACCAGGCTCTGTAGGGCGCGGGCCACGGCAGGAGTTTTAGGCACGGGACTGTGTTCTGAGGGGCTCTGGGGTCGCGGGGGATGAGAGGGGATGAATTCCCAGAAGTGGCTGTGCCGAGCATCTGTGGGGTTGGGAGGATTCAGGGGGTCCGGGGACGCTTTTGGAGGGTCCCAAATGGGCTCTGAGGGGTCGCTGTGGGATCCTGGAGGGTCTGGGGCACACTCATGGGACAGATGGGGAGCAGATCCCGGGTTCTGTGGAGCGCAGGGCATGATGGGCATTGTAGTCCCGGCTGCAATGGGGCTCAATCTGGCCACGGGGCATGATGGGAATTGTAGCTAAAAAAAAAAAAGATGGCGCTGACCCTAGGCACCGCCTCTGAGGCTCCGATCTCTGGCGCTGATTGGCTGTGGGCAGTGATGGGTGGGGCATCAGCAAATGGGAGGTACTGGAGGCGGGAAAACCCCATTCAACCTCTCCAGTCCCTCCCAGTACAGACCAGTACATCCCCAGTAAAGACCAGTACAACCCCAGTACAGCCCAGTACAACCCAAGTAGAAACCAATACAACCCCAGTGCCCCTCCAATCCCTTCCAGTACGGCCCAGTCCCTCCCAGTACACCTGAGTTCATTCCCAGTTCCCCCCCAATGTCATCCACAGGATGCCCCAGTGTCCCCAGTTTTCTCCACAATGTCCCCAGTGTCCCCCTTGTCCCCAGTTTGTCCCAGTATCCCCCAGTATCACTCATGGCTGAGGCTCTGCAGGCCCAGGCAGGCTCAGCCCTGCTCCACCATGGGATCCCATGGGACAGGGCACGCTGGGATTTGCCCCTACAGCTACCAAGTGTGTCCAGAGAAACTGCAAAGAGAGGGTGACCTCTGTCAGTGGGACCCCTCTGTGCACAGGTACCCCCACTCCTGGGGTGGCTGTGCCAGCTCCCCCAGGCACCTCCAGCTCTGGGAACCTGGAGAAAGTGCAAACCACAACTGTGCAAATGCTGCCTGTGCCCATAATGCAAAGAGAACTGTGGTGTGAAAAAGAAAATTTGTTTATTTTCAGAAGAACAGCAACAAGAATGCAGAACACTTTTACATTGTAAGAATATTTGTAACAACAATCCATAGAACATATATACATTTTGTAACAACAACAATCCAGAGAAAGTATATACATAAGAACATATCTAGCAAAAATATATGAAATGCATTTGCAGATATCGAAAAAAAGCCCCACATCCTATATCCTGAAGAAGACAAAAAACTGTAAAACGTATGTACAAAAGGGTGGCATCTCTATCCGGGATGTCCATCGGTCCTGGAAGAAAAGCAAGTGCCATGGTCACTGCAGTCAGGCACAGAGGGCTCTTCCATGTGTCCCCAGGCTGGCACACGCTGGCCCAGCAGGACTCTGCTACCAGAACTGAGTCTGGCTGGGTCTGGGATGGAGCTTGTGCAGCCCAAAGCAAGCACAGGACCAGCTGGGGATGGCCTCCAGAATCCAGTGCACAGGGTGCCACGTCCCTGAGCAGGGAGCAGCCCAGCCCCAGCCTGGCAGCAGGGGACCCACTCTGCCTGTGGGGACCACATGCCTGTCCTGCTGCTGGCATTGGTCTTTATCCCAAGATCATGGCTTCTTCCTCATCTTTTTCATCAATGTCCATGTCTTCTATGTAGTCTTCCATTTCCACTTCCATCTCTTCTTCCACATCCACATCGACCTCCATCTCCTCCTCTCCAGTTTCCTCTTCCTCCATTTCCACATCCTCCACTGTATAAGTCTGCATATCCACTTCCATCTCCTCCTCTCCAGTCTCTTCTTCCTCCATTTCCACGTCCTCCACTGTATAAGTCTGCATTTCCACCTCCATCTCCTCCTCTCTGTCGGTGACAGCCTGCAGAGGTGGCAGAACCTCAGAGTGGAGTCCCTGTCCCACACCAGGCCCACAGAGCTCCAGCCCACCTGGGCAGTTGGGGATGTCCACCTCCATGCAATGGCACCATACCTTCCTCAGGACAAATGGGAGCATCCTGTAGGGATGGGTGTCAAAATCCAGGCACTAGTGAGCTTTCAGGACTGATGGGGGTGGCAGGGGCAGGTGACAAGGAGGGTGACAGCAGTGGGCAGGAGCAGAGCGAAGGGTGCGCTGACACAACGGCCAAGGGCTGTCTTGTGCTCTTTGCCGGGTGCTGGCAGTTCCACTTGGAACGGGGGAGGTGACATCACAGTTCCCAGGAGTCCAGGGCCAACCTGAAGTGGACAATGGAGATCACAGAATGATGGGATCCCTGAATGGTTGGGCTTGGAAGGGACTCTGAAGACCATCTTGTTCCAAGCTGAGCAATCTTTCCTCAGACCTTGGGGGAGCCCTGTTCCCAAGGATGGGGCATCCACAGCCTCTGTGCACAGCCTGGGCCAGTGCCTCCCCAGCCTCAGTGTCAAACAGCAGCTTCCTTAGATCCAGCTTCAATCAACCTCCTGCAGTTGAAAGCCATCCCCCTTGTCCTGTCCCCACAGGCCCTGTTGAACACTCTGTCCCCTTCTTCCCTGTGGGACCCTTCCAGTCCTGCAGAGCCACAGTGAGGCCCCCCCAGGGGCTTCTGGCCATTTTTCCTGCTACACTGCATGCCTGGACAGCTTGCTGAGCCCAAGCACCCTTTTCCCCTTCTTCCCCTATGCCCGGCAGACCCTGGGAAGCAAAAGAAGCTCCTGGGAGTCTGTGTATTACAACACATTCTGTATTCATATACTAAAGAAAAAACTATTTTCATACTGAAACTATATCCATATACTAAAGAAAAAGAAGAAAAGAACAATCTCAAAGAAACAGAAAATTCCTGCTGGTTCAAGTGGCCCCAGCAGACAGAGCCTCTGGGCTCAGCTCTCTGCAGAGCTCCAGCAGCACAGCCACCTGAGACCTGACAGACGAGGCCATGTCCTCCATGCCCTGCAGAGCTGTTATAAATAAAAAGCTTGACTAGGCCAATATTCAAGAAACAATCAATTTATTAATTAATATGGTAAAGTATGAGCAAAACAGAGCTGGGTACAATGGGGCACGCCGATATTTGGGGCTTACAGGTATTTATAGGGGTACTCATAAGCTTTCTCAGCAGTTTTTTTTCCAATTTTTTTACTCATCAGCAGTTTCTATTTCTACTTGTTTACATCACAATTCTATACACTATTGTGATTTAGTTTTTCTTCAGGATGCGTCCCAAAAAGGAGGATCCCCAGATGGTGTTGGTAGTTTCCCAGATGTTGGTCCAGTTTCTGCAAAAATAAAGCTGAATCCCATCTGGTGAAGTCCAGCTCCCCAGATGTGGGCCCACCTTTTTAATTGCTATGACTATAAATCTCATAACAGTGATGTCCAGCTTCCCTTGGTCGAAAATATAAATCCCTGAGATGATGTTCATCTTCCTTTCTCAAGCTGTTTTTCTCGGTTTTGTTAAGGTGTGAGATAAGCATATTTCCTTTATATATATTCCAAAGGTATAGTTTCAAGGATACAAGCAATCTTCTAAAATTATACTTCAAAAGGTTATTATTGCAGCACTCTTTAAGGCCTGACTACAAGCAAAAAGCAACATCCTTAATGCTTTAATTCAAATGCTCCTAAATCAATCAAGGTTAATTGCAAACAAAAGACAGGTTCAAAGGCCTTCTTCCATGCTTTACTTTCCTCAGTTATTATTAGAATTCGCAGCTGTCCCATGGTCGGTGTGCACACACATCGCAATCCCAAATACACACATTGCCTGTCTGTACCTGACACCAAACACAGCTTTGTATTTCACAATCCCCCCCTGCTTGTATAAATTTTCATTTATCCTACTCCTTCGTGTCTGGGCTTCAAATGTGGCCAAAACTTTGGAGGCTTTTCCCTTCTTGTCTTCTTTCTCTAATTTCATTATTTTGGATATCTTTGCTGGTTTCTTAAATTTGCCGACTCCTCCTGTAGCCAATTCCAGGTTGATCACAGCAACCTGCTTGCTTTGAATAACTGAGTGGAATGGTCTGATAAAATATGGAGTAAGGCAAGGTAGAAACAATAATCCAGCTAATGAACACAGTATCATGAACCCTACTTTCTTCAGAAAACCCCAATCACTATACTGCTGTTCTAACTGTTTGTATTGTTTGATTAATTAATTTAGCTTTAATTGTTCTACCCTTTTCTGTCTTGCTTTGGATTCTTGCTTTTGTAGTTGTTGAGTCATTTGTTTCATTCTGCTCTCTGGGTCCCTTCCTTCCCTATCCTTTGCCAAACAAAAGAACTTTGAGTATTGCCGACAAATTTGTTCATCGTCATCCTTGAGAAGGTTGGTTAACACGGGCCCATCCTTGGGAAAAACCTTTTGTCCATATTTTAAATTTTCTCCAACCCAGTATAATTTGCCACCAATAGTGCACACTTTTAATTGGCTGTGGTCATAGCACGCTTCACTAACTTGGGAATGTGACATAAATACTGATTCCCTGTTTATCCCAGTCCAGACAGTATGATTGCATTTGTCACAGACAGTGGGAACAATAGGCTCTGATCCTGCAGCTCGCTCGTGGAATATGTGGAGCTCAGGAGTGAGGATATTAAGGCCCATTGCTTGGGATGCAATGATCAATACAGTGAAAATAATCCCCAGGGAGTTTAACTCTCTACCTCTCTCAAGGCCCCTTGGGTTGCATCCAAGGGCCAAGATGTAGATCATCTCGGTAGCAGAGTTTATCCCTTGGGATTTAGTCACTGATATCTTTTGTTTCATTTTTGCCATTTGCCTCATGAGCCTTCAGTTCATTATTTGTTGTGGGAGTGGCCCAATTCTTTTTAATTTAGGCTAGTTGGCCCCTAAGTTAGGGGGATGTGCGACTACAATAGGGTTGGTATATGTGCTTCCTCTTTTCCAGTGATACTTGGCTTCCTGCCAATCTCTTGCTTTTATTTGGTATTCGTCAGGTATCCAATTGCCTTTGTCACACTCTATTTTTTCTAACTTGGCCTTTGGTACTTCCTGCAAATCAATTCATGCTCGTGTCCCGTGTACCCAAGTTTTCCACCAATCTTTATCACCTGTTTTAATATATCCTTTCCTTACTGCAGCCCACAAAGTTTTATCAGTTTCTTTTTCTATTTCTTTTATACAATTACGGCAGAGAGCATTAGGGATCTGTCCCCTTGGTAGGTTTGTATACCACAATTCTTCACACTCTATACACTTAAAGCAACCCCATGGATAACACTTACAGTTTGGAGTAGTAGATTCTACCTCTCGTGAGTACAATTGGTTTTGCAGCTTTAGACAGAAGTGTTTTTGTGACATACATCAGTCTCTCTTTAACTTTACTTTCAGTTCTCTGGGGGTAGATGCAATTCTGCACTGGGATTCAGCAGGGTCTCTGTCGGTGGCTCCTCTGCCGTGGTTCCGCTGGTCCTTTGACCCGTGACGCACGGGTCCAGCCCTTTTCCGCAGTTCGGACGGCGGTATCGGTGGGCAGCAGAGTTCAATATGGACCTTCCCACCTAGGAGACAAACTTTCTTCCTTCCAGCTTTTAATTAGCACCCAGTTTTATTCGGTGTATGCTAAATCCTAGAGGGGCTGATTGAGCAATTACCCCTTTTTTCCCTTAGCTCTAGGACATGTTGTCCCATCTTCTGGATGTGTTTTTGAATAGTCATAACTGCTACAACTACTGATGTTTGGGGTACCTCCTGGGAATAGGGCATTCCATAAACCATCTCATATGCAGAAAGTCCTGTGTCTACATTGGGAAGTGTTCATCATTTATGTTAAGTAATGTTAAATAATTTAGCATTATGTTAAGTAATGCTAAAAGGTAAACATTTTACCCATGAGATTTGGGTCTCAATCAGCAATTTTGTTAATTGTTGTTTTACAGTTTGGTTCATTCTTTCCACCCTCCCAGAGCTCTGGGGGTGCCAAAGGGTGTGATATTCCCAGGAAATACCCATGGCTTGTATTACTCCTTTTATAATACTGGAAGTGAAATGGGAGCCCTGATCAGAATCTATGGCCCTAATAACCCCAAATCGGGGAATAATTTGTTCCACCAATATTTTAACTACAAACTTGTGGCTCGGGCAGCCGGATAGGCCTCCACCCAATGAGTTAGTTGATCTACTAATACCAACAAGTATTTCCATCTGCCCACCCTTGGTAGTTCAGTATAATCCACCTGAACCCTTTCAAATGGTCTGTTATGAACAAAAAAAAAGGTTATCCCCTTTTTTTTTTTTTTTGACTGCAAAGTTCACAGCTGAAACCAATAAATGCCAAGTGGGAGTCCTACTAACTATTGATAGTTTATAATTTCATGTTGCAATGTTCTGTTGACAATATACTTTTAATTACCAGTTCTCAGTAGCTGCTAGGCTGCCCAAGAGTGGGGAGGCCCGACCCCCACCTTCGGCGCGGTCCCGCCCGGGCCGGGGATGATGCGGGAGCGGCGGAGCGGCCCCTCCCCAGCGCGGGTCCCGGCGGGGCCGGGGGAGCCCCCACGGGTGGTGCCGGCGGGGACCGGCCCGTCCCGGGAACGGCGGGCAGACCCCCCCCCCCCCGGGGCACGGGTCCCAACTGAGCTGGGAGGGGGCACCCCGGGGAGAGCACGGGGGCACAGACCAGCCCCGAGCCCCTCTCCTGCAGGGACAGCTGCTGGGTGCAGCCTGCTGTTCCCCGACTGATGGCACCCCGACAGATTGGGATGCTAATGCCGTTGTTAACACTGTATCAGTATCACCCTGCCTGTTTCTCACTTTCACTAACAGCTGGAAGACCACTTTTCTTTCAACTACTTACACTCAAAACAAGCCCCCCCCCTTTTTTTTTTTTTTTTTAACTGCTTTTCAACACAATACACCTCCCTCCAAGGAGATGTGGTAAAGCTTAAATGCACAAACTACATTTCCCATACTTTCATTCGTCTATATTCACTCACTTTTATTTCTCATTTACCTTCACACATTCCTTATGCACAATCCTCATTACCCATACTTTCATTTGTCTACATTCACTCACTTTTATTTCTCATTTACCTTCACACATTCCTTCACACCCTCAAGACACCCTCATTTACCTTCACACATTCCTTCACACCCTCAATACTGCTAGAAAATCACGGGTCCCTGTGGCCCCCCCTCGCCTTGGGGTTGGCCTCCAGGTCTCAGTATCTCCGAGCCTCTGGAAGGGCCCTGGCTCTGATCGCCTCCGATGCCCCCACACACCTGGCAAGCACTGGCCTGGTTCACAGGTCACACAAAACCTTTGGCTAAAGCCCCCACCTGTCTGGGAACAACAGCCTGATGCACAGGTCACACACAGCCCCTTTGGCTAAAGTCCCCACCTGTCCGAGGACTACAGCCTGACATAATATGCTTCTAACGTTGTGGGGGGTATGGGGGGTATTTACTACTAACGGAGCTCCGAATGTAACTTTTTTTTTTTTTTTCTTCTACCAGAAGGGCTGTTGCTACTATAGCTTATAAATATACTGGCCATCCCCTGCTGACAGGGTCCAGTAATTTTGAATAATACCCCACCGGCTTTCTGTCTCCTCCCCAGTCCTGGGTCAGCACTCCATAAGCAGTTAATTTACCGATCTCCCCTGGAGTGCACCAGACGCCCGGAGATATTTTATTTTCATCCTGGTCCATCATTTGTACAATTGTACCATTAATTGATCATTTTGAGGCTTAATCCCAATATTCAGAGATAAAATATGGTCTCTGCCCAGTAAATTGCATTCTGCTTCCAAAACTAATTATAGATCACTAATATCCAACTTTCCTTTTGCTTCAATTAGTACTTGTTCAATAATGGGAACCTTAAAGGCTTCCCCTTTTGCTCCAATTATTTGAGCTGTTTTCTCACTGATTTTGCATCCTTTTTGTGATCTTCGCATTGTTGATTTTTCAGCCCCTGAATCTACTAAAAATGTAAATTCTTCACCCTGGGGACCTATCTTTAATTTTATCAAGGGCTCTTGTGATGTTTTGGTCCCCAATAAATAGAGCCCCTGACACCTCTAATCTTCTGAAAACAGTTTTTGGTCTGCTTCTCATTTCTTGCAAAACCTTGTAACATGACCTTCAACTCCACAGTAAAAGTAGGTAGTTCTTTTCGAACCATCACCTGTTATTTTTCAGGTGGTTTTAGCATTCCTGAAGATGCACCGCCCTTCTGAACCTCTTTTACTGCAACCACAAAAACCTTAGCTTGAACTTTTGCCTTCTCTTCATCACATAAACTGTCTGTGCTTCCCTTAACAATTCCTGTAAACCTCTCTCCTGCTAGCCATCCAATTTTTCAAGTTTCCTCCTAATATCCTCCCATGATTTTGCCACAAACTGAGTTTTGATTAATGCTTCCCCCACAGCTGTATCAGGATCCTGTCCTGAGTACATTTGTATACTTTTCCTTATCCTTTCTAGCCAGTCTATTGGGGACTCATCTTTTCCCTGGCGTTCATTTAAGGCCCTGCTGATATTTTGCACTCTGGGAACTTCTGCCTATCTTGGTCATTATTATGGTCCCAGTTAGGGGTTGCCAGGAGCCATTTCATTTCTCCTAAAGGTTCCTGCTGGTGGTCTCTATCCCAAATTCTCATGCCAGCCTGTCGTATCAATTGCCTCTCCTCTGCTGTAAATAAAATACTTAAAATTGACTGCATCTCTGTCCAGGTGTAAATGCTGGGTCCTAGAAACTGATCTAACCTTTCAGACACCCCCAGAGGATCTTCAAGTAACCTCCCCATTTCTTTTTTTAAAACTCCTTACATGCCCAGTATTCAGGGGTGCTGACACACACCCAATGACTGGTCTCCCCTGATTCCCTGCTAATGGTACTTCTCTTAATAGGTACAGCTGCCCCCCCTTCCCTTCTCTGTAGCTCTCCCCACTGCTTTCTGCTCGTGCCTTTTCCTGGCTTCTAGTTCTGTGTGCTGGTGGTGAATCTGGCACCGGGAGTGGAGCTATCAGGGCTTGTGGAGCAAGGGGTGCAGGATTGGGTGCAAGGGGTGCAGGATTAGGTGCAAGGCGTGCTGGATTTTGTACAAGGGGTGCAGGATTAGGTACAAGGGGTGCTGGATTGGGTACTAGGGGTGCAGGATTAGGTGCAAGGGGTGCAGGATTGGGTGCAAGGGGTGCTGGATTAGGTACAAGGGGTACAGGATTTGGCGCAAGGGGTGCTGGATTAGGTGCAAGGGGTGCTGGATTTAGTGCAAGGGGTGCAGGATTTGGCGCAAGGGGTGCTGGATTAGGTGCAAGGGGTGCTGGATTTAGTGCAAGGGGTGCAGGATTAGGTGCAAGGGGTGCTGGATTAGGTACAAGGGGTGCTGGATTAGGTACAAGGGGTGCTGGATTTTGTACAAGGGGTGCTGGATTAGGTACAAGGGGTGCTGGATTAGGTACAAGGGGTGCTGGATTTTGTACAAGGGGTGCTGGATTAGGTGCAAGGGGTGAAGGATTAGGTACAAGGGGTGCAGGATTAGGTGCAAAGGGTGCTGGATTTGGTGCAAGCGGTGCAGGATTAGCTACTGGATGAGGCGCCTCTGGCAGAGCAGCCTGCTGTGGTAGATAAGGGGGGGGGAGTTACCTAAGGGGTCCCACTGATGCTTTTCCTTTAATGCATACAGGGGAGTAGGCCAGGACCCATGCCATAAAGTGGCATAATTGCTTTCTTCTTGGTTAACAGGGTCCTTTTTATTTACATAGGCATTCGGGGCCTGACTGATCCACCCTTCAGACGACCCATACGTTGGCCAATATGAATTATCAGGTCGTTTAATTTCCTTAGTGCATTCTACCATACAATATTGTATCATTTTCTTCTTACTTTTTCCTCTCCTGTTTTCACATTTATTCCATGATTCTAACATTACCCCAAGGGGCTGTCCTGGGGTAAAAATGCTCCCTCTTTTTCCGGTACCTCAGTACCTCTATTTCCTGCTGGTTTATACCAGCCCCTGGGTTCTTGCTTTCGCATTTACCCATTTTATCCTAACAGGTGTTCCCTCAATTCGCCTCAATCACACTTGTTCAGACCTTGGTCCCTTTTTGTCAAGGAATTTTCTAATAAAAAGTCCCTTCTACCAGTACCGCCTCCCACCTCTGATGTTCTAAAGAACAACAATTCCCCTTCACTATTATCTCGTCTCCCCCCCGACCATTTATATACCGAAAATCCTACTTCATTCGCTTCGTTCCTTCACCTGTCGTTCCCCTCGCGGGGAGACGAAACCGAGGTTAGAAGAACTCCACGATTGCTTCGTGACCAGGTCCCGTCTCACACACACACCATTCACACTCTTACACTCGCACACCCGTTATTATCCCACCTAACCAAGCGATACTTACAGCCTCCTTTTCTCGCCTGGGTCTCCGTGCACGAGTTATTACAGGTGAATTTACTGCAGTCTACTCCGGAAGCTCAAAATTCTTTGCTCATAAATTACCTTAAAAAAATTTCCTCTTCCCTGAAAGGTTCCCCAGTCACTCAGGGCCACCAGAGGCAAAAAGCCTCCTGGTGGGGCGCCTCCCTGAGATCAGGAGCCCCCCTCAGTGGATTTGGAAATTTCCCGGCCAATGCACCAAATTTGTTATAAATAAGAAGCTTGACTAGGCCAATATTCAAGCAACAATCAATTCATTAATTAATTATGGTAAAGTATGAGCAAAACAGCGCTGGGTACAGTGGAGGCAGTTTTCCCTCCAACTGCACACTGATATTTGGGCTTACAGGTATTGTTAGGGGTACTCAGAACCTTTTCAGCAGTTTCTATTTCTACTTGTTTTTATCACAATTCTATACACTATTGTGGTCTAGTTTTTCTCAGGATGTGTCCCAAAAAAAAAGGAGACCCCCAGATGGTGGTGGCTGCCTCCGAGATGTTGCTTCAGTTTCTGCAAGAACAATGACAAATCCCATCTGGTGAAGTCCAGCTCCCCAGATGTGGATCCCCTGTGTTATCACAGGGGCTATCAGTGATGTCCAGCTTCCCTTGGAGTTATAAATCCTAGAGGGGATGTCCCTCTTCCTTTCTCAAGCTGTTTTTCTCAGTTTTGTTAAGGAGTGAGATAAGCACATTTCCCTTCTATACATTCCAAAGCTATAGTTTCAAGGATACAATCAATATTCCAAAATTATACCTAAAAAGGTTACTCTTTAAGGCCTGACTACAAGCAAAGAGCAACGTCCCTAATGCTGTAATTCAAATGCTCCTACATTAATCCAGGTTAATTGCAAACACAGGCTAGGTTCAGAGGCCTTCTTCCATGCTTTACTTTCCTCAGTTATTATTAGAATTTGCAGTCGTCCCATGGCTGGTATCCACACATATCGCAATCACAACTACACACATTTCCTTTCTATGACAGACACGAAACACAGCTTTGTATTTAACACCACCCAGTCCCTCCCAGTACACCTGAGTTCATTCCTGTTCCCCCCCAATGTCATCCAAAGGATCCCCCAGTGTCCCCAGCCTTCTCCACAATGTCCCCAGTGTCCCCATTGTCCCCAGTTTGTCCCAGTATCCCCCAGTATCCCCCAGTATCACCCATGGCTGAGGCTCTGCAGGACCAGGCAGGCTCAGCCCTGCTCCACCATGGGATCCCATGGGACAGGGCACGCTGGGATTTGCCCCTACAGCTACCAAGTGTGTCCAGAGAAACTGCAAGGAGAGGGTGACCCCTGTCAGTGAGACCCCTCTGTGCACAGGTACCCCCACTCCTGGGGTGGCTGTGCCAGCTCCCCCAGGCACCTCCAGCCATGGGAACCTGGAGAAAGTGGAAACCACAACTTTGCAAATGCTGTCTGTGCCCGTAATGCAAAGAGAACTGCAGTGTGAAAAAAGGAAATTTTTTTATTTTCAGAAGAACAGCAACAAGAATGCAGAACACTTTTACATTGTAAGAATATTTGTAACAACAACAATCCATAGAACATATATACATTTCGTAACAACAACAATCCAGAGAACCTATACACGTAAGAACATACCTAGCAAAAATATATGAACTGTATTTGAAGAAGTTGAAAAAAAACCCTAAATCCTATATCCTGAAGATGACAAAAAACTGTAAAACGTATGTACAAAAGGGTGGCATCTCTATCCGGGATGTCCATCGGTCCTGGAAGAAAAGCAAGTGCCATGGTCACTGCAGTCAGGCACAGAGGGCTCTTCCATGTGTCCCCAGGCTGGCACACGCTGGCCCAGCAGGACTCTGCTACCAGAACTGAGCCTGGCTGGGTCTGGGATGGAGCTTGTGCGGCCCAAAGCGAGCACAGGACCAGCTGGGGATGGCCTCCAGAATCCAGTGCACAGGGTGCCACGTCCCTGAGCAGGGACCAGCCCAGCCCCAGCCTGGCAGCAGGGGACCCACTCTGCCTCTGGGGACCACATGCCTGTCCTGCTGCTGGCATTGCTCTTTATCCCAAGATCATGGCTGCTTCCTCATCTTTTTCATCAATGTCCATGTCCTCTATGTAGTCTTCCATTTCCACTTCCATCTCTTCTTCCACATCCACATCCACCTCCATCTCTTCTTCGAAATCCATATACACATCAACTTCCATCTCCTCCTCTGCAGTCTCTTCTTCCTCCATTTCCACATCCTCCACTGTATAAGTCTGCATTTCCACCTCCATCTCCTCCTCTCTGTCGGTGACAGCCTGCAGAGTTGGCAGAACCTCAGAGTGGAGTCCCTGTCCCACACCATCCCCACAGAGCTCCAGCCCACCCGGGCAGGTGGGGGTCTCCACCTCCATGCAATGGCACCTTACCTTCCTCAGGACAAATGGGAGCATCCTGTAGGGATGGATGTCAAAATCCAGGCACTAGTGAGCTTTCAGGACTGATGGGGGTGGCAGGGGCAGGTGACAAGGAGGGTGACAGCAGTGGGCAGGAGCAGAGCGAAGGGTGCACTGACACAACGGCCAAGGGCTGTCTTGTGCTCTTTGCCGGGTGCTGGCAGTTCCACTTGGAACGGGGGAGGTGACATCACAGTTCCCAGGAGTCCAGGGCCAACCTGAAGTGGACAATGGAGATCATAGAATGATGGGATCCCTGAATGGCTGGGCTTGGAAGGGACTCTGAAGACCATCTTGTTCCAGGCTGAGCAATCTTTCCCCAGACCTTGGGGGAGCCCTGTTCCCAAGGATGGGGCATCCACAGCCTCTGTGCACAGCCTGGGCCAGTGCCTCCCCATCCTCAGTGTCAAACAGCAGCTTCCTTAGATCCAGCTTCAATCAACCTCCTGCAGTTGAAAGCCATCCCCCTTGTCCTGTCCCCACAGGCCCTGTTGAACACTCTGTCCCCTTCTTCCCTGTGCGACCCTTCCAGTCCTGCAGAGCCACAGTGAGGCCCCCCCAGTGTCTCCTCTTTCCAGGCTGAGCATCCCCAGCCCCACTTGGACAGCAGTCAGTTATATCAGGGGCAGTCAAGGCTGAAGGGTAGCAAAGAGCATCAGGAACTGAGAGATGGAAGCTTTAGGCCCAGGTTTGCCTCTAAATGTACAAAATTAATAACAGTGGAGGGGAAGATGCTGAGACACTGGCTCTGTTCTAACTGGGGATTTTTTATTTCTTCTTGTCTGTCATGCTGACCCAGGTTTTTCTGTTTGAAAGGAAGCTTAGCACAATGTCCACTGTCTTCTCCATTTGTGAAACACTGAGCAGAGTCTGGGCAGGCTGATGATGCAGAGCAAATCCTGCAAATATACTGGTGCTCCTGAGCCTGGGGATGCAGCTAAACCCAGCCAAAAGTAATTTCTGGAAAGTCAAACCTGGTTTACATTTCCTTGAGTTTTGCTATGCCATCTTAACCAGTCATTTATAAAAAAGCAAATAAAAAGCTCAAACCAAAACAGACAAAAATCCAAAGAAACAAACCCACGCAAACCAATCAAACAGATAAAAAACCTCAAATCCCAAATAAACTTTACAAATGCTGATTATCCAGGACTTGAATGAGAAGAGGGATGGAGATGAGATAAGAGGAAATGAGCTATGAGAGAAGTTGAGAAGAATCTTAGTTTAGAGGAGGTGCTGGAGCGGCCTTTGGCTGGAATTTTCTTGTATAGCCATGGACAGAACCATTTTTCCTGTGACACAGAGACTGAGTTTAGGGGGGAGGCAATGGCTCATGAACAGAGACAACGGGTGAGGAGGGTGGTGGTGGTGCGGTCCGTCTTCAGGGAAGGAGAAGAAGATCTCTGTTCTCAAGACCCCTCGGCCCCAGTGGGTGAATTGGGGGGAACAGGTGTCCTGAAAGTGAGAGACTGTGCTCTTTTGGAACTGGGCAAACCATCCTTAAAAGGGGAACCCCAGAAGCAGCTCTGGTCCATGCGCAGTGGTGAGAGCGCTGGGCATGGAAGGAAGATGTCACCATGGCAGATGTTCTCTGGGCAGTGCCACGTGGGACATGAAAACACAAGAAGTTTAAACTGTGTTTCCTGGGGAAGCCTATGGTACAAGAGGGACTCCTCTCTCCTTGATGAACTGAGAATTGATTATCTAAAGGGTGGTGATGGACTGAGAGTTGATGATCTGAGGGGTGGATGTATTGGAAATCAGGTCGGGGGAGGAGGAATGTTTTTGGAAAGTTTTAATTCAGAGTTCTGTGTGTTTCTCTTTAGATATAGTTGTAGGTTAATAAAGACTTTTTCCCCTTTTGCTCCTAAGCTGAAGCCTGCTTTGCTCTACTTCTGATCACAGCAGACATCAGGGAGAAAGTATTTTCATGGGGGCACTGGCATTGCACCAGGGCCAAACCATGACACAGGGCTCCCTCAGCCCCTCGTCCCTTCATGGCCCCGTACCCTCAGGGGCTCCCCCAGCCCGGCCAACCTGCCTGGCAGCAGCACCGCAGCCCCACAGCAGCTCCAGAGCAGCCCCATCCAGAGGGACCTTGGAGCCCTCAGCAATCCAGCCAGCACCACATGGGCAGGAGGACACGGATGGCGCTTCCTGCCTGGCACAGGGCTTGTGGCCATCTCCAGGCACCGCTCTCACAGGGATCCTCACAGCTCTGGCCCCTGACCACCTGCTTGTTGGCAGCACAAAGGCTTCAGCAGAACCACCAAAGGCCAAGGGGCTTCTGGCCATTTTCCCTGCTACACTGCATGCCTGGGCAGCTTGCTGAGCCCAAGCACCCTTTTCCCCCGCTTCCTCTATGCCCTGCAGACCCTGGGAAGCAAAAGAAGGCTCCTGGGAGTCTGTGTGTTATAACATATTCTATATTCAAATACTAAAGAAAAAACTATATTCATACTAAAACTATTTTCATATACTAAAGAAAAAACAAAAAAAAAGAAAGGAACAGTCTCAAAGAAATAAAAAATTCCTGCTGGCTCAGGTGGCCCCAGCAGACAGAGCCTCTGGGCTCAGCTCTCTGCAGAGCTCCAGCAGCGCAGCCAGCCAAGCCCCAGCAGATGATGCCGTGTCCTCCATGCCCTGCAGAGCCATTATAAATGAGAAACTTGACTAGGCCAATATTCAAGCAGCAATCAATTTATTAATTAATATGGTAAAGTATGAGCAAAACAGAGCTGGGTACAGTGGGGGAAGGTTTCCCTCCAACTGCATGCTGATATTTGGGGCTTACAGGTATTTATAGGGGTACTCAGAAGCTTTCTCAGCAGTTTGTGTTCCAATTTTTTTACTCATCAGCAGTTTCTATTTCTAATTTTTACATCACAGTTCTATATACTATTTTAATTTAGGGTTTCTTCACGATGCATCTGAAAAAGGAGGATCCCCAGATGGTGGTGGTAGTTTCCCAGATGTTGGTCCAGTTTCTAGAAGAATAAAGATGAATCCCATCTGGTAAAGTCCAGCTTCCCAGATGTGGGCCCACCTTTTTAATTACAATGACTATAAATCTCATAACAGTGATGTCCAGCTTCCCTTGGTCGAAATTATAAATCCTTGACATGATGTTCATCTTCCTTTCTCAAGCTGTTTTTCTCGGTTTTGTTAAGGTGTGAGATAAGCATATTTCCTTTATATATATTCCACAGCTATAGTTTCAAGGATACAAGCAATATTCTAAAATTATACTTCAGAAGGTTATTATTGCAGCACTCTCTAAGGCCTGACTACAAGCAAAAGGCAACATCCTTAATGCTTTAATTCAAATGCTCCTAAATCAATCAAGGTTAATTGTAAACAAAAGACAGGTTCAAAGGCCTTCTTCCACGCTTGACTTTCCTCAGTTATGATTAGAATTCGCAGCTGTCCCATGGTTGGTGTGCACACACATTGCAATCCCAAATACACACATGGCCTGTCTGTACCTGACACCAAACACAGCTTTGTATTTCACATAACCTGAGGCTTCACCCCACTCAGTACAGACATCAGGGGGTAGCTGCTTATACTGCTCATCTCTGCCCCTGCAAGAGAGGCATTCCAAGAATGAGATGCCCCATAGGATTCTGGTTGTGTGCTTTCCTCAAAAAGATGGTGAGATGAGGTGTGTAGGACTCCTTTCTTCAGAAGGGCAGGAGAAACCTCTGAAGGCCTCCCCTAAAGGGCCTCCTTACCCAGCAGTCTGACACAGATTTGCTTCTGAAGAGCTTTGTAATTTGTCCTTATTATGCTCTATGTGTGATTTAATGAAAGCCTCTTTCTCTACTGTAATTGAGCTCTTCATCTCATCTGAAAAGCAGAGCACAATCCCTTCAGAGATGGTGTTTGAGTAACAGCCTGTTTGTGTTTCCTCTGCTGTGCTGCTGCTCATGGAGCTGCTCACTCCTCATTTAAAAGGGAAAAGAAACAGATTTCTCTGAGTCAAAAATACATCAGTGATGCCACACAGAGTAGGTTTGAATAGAAAACTCTTCCACTGCCCAGCTGAGCAAGCAAGATCTTCCCTGGTTCTGCAAAGAATATGAAGAAGGGAGTTTTCCTCAGTGAGCACCTGAGGCCTCATGCAGGTGATGCTCAGCAAGTGGCACCTGGGTATGGCAGCTGTCAGCTAAACAATTGGCTCTGGGCAGGTAAGAGTTGGCAGGAGGTAACAGTGGAAAGTCAAAACAACAGGATGCTGAGAAACTTTTAAGAGGAATAATGACCTCAGTGAAAACCCCTCCATCTTAAAGATGTAAAAAGCATTTTTATAAAAATCCACCAAAATGTCCTGATTTTGGTCAGTCTGATCTTCCTAAATAGCATTTTGCAATCAGAATTAGGAGAGGATTTTTCATTGGGACCTTAGTACATATCTATTACTGTGCTGTAGTTTGGAAGGAGGCCCCGAGCTCCAGCTGCAGCCTGGGGAGACCCTGTAGACAGAAACACTCCCCAGAGCTGCTGTGGGACTGACCCAGAACCAGAATCTGGAGGGAATTGTGTCAAATACTTCCCACTAGAAAACACTTGAAGCTTGATCCACACTTCTCAGTTCAGAGCACAGGCAGTGCCAGGAGTCACCAGTTTGCTGCTGCTCTGTGCAGAACTGGTGGCTGTGAGTGGCAGAGCTGTGGGGTGAACAGGCTGATGGCTTTTTGAGGCACACAGAACCTTCCATCTCTACTGCCCTGTCCCCTGCAGAGAGGGGATTTTCCTAGAGAAATACCTGGAGAGTGGGAAGGATGAAGAGAAAATCATTCCCTGCCAGTGGATGCTGTGCTTGTTGCAAACACAGGAGTTGCATCTGGTAGGAGTCCTTGCTGCCAATCCACAGGGATCCCAGGCTGAGATCAGCTCAGCTCTGTCATTTGCCAGGAGATTGAGGATCAGACTTTGCACCACACTTCCAGAGCTGCCCTGACCCAGCCTGCAGAGCAAGAAAGGATCAGGATCGGGTTCCAGTGCTGTTTTCAGCACTGTTTTATTCACCCTGAGGGGACAGCAGGAGGCTGCTGGTGCCTTTGCCTTGGGAATTGGAGATCATGGCTGCTCTTGTCCCTCTCCTGCTTGCCACTTCATTTTTATCTGTAAAATTGCAACTGCCTTTTTCGATCAGTGCTTCCCAGAGTGCTTTCATGACAGGGAACTTGGGCTTTTTGTTGCAGGCACCATGATGAGCAGATCTTCAATACTCACAAAGTCAAGGAGACTAAAGCAGCCTCACAGGCCACATTTGCAGTGCACAAACACAGCCCTATTGCTGCTGCTGCTGAAATAGAATCGACTGACAGAGGCCATTACAGAAATTGCCTCTCAAGTGTCAAATCAAATGAAAAAATCCACCAAGAGGAAGAAAAACCAGAACTTCTTGACTCCCTTCCTTGTATATTCCGAGCAGCAGCAGCAGCCAATGGAGATGGCCAGAGGTATTCCCAGCTGCTGCTGGTCCCAGCTGGAGCCCAGCCTGCTGCCCAGTCCCAGCGGGAAGCTGAGCCCAGCCCGGGCAGCTCCCGCAGTGTCGGGAGCTCAGCGCACGCGGGGCCAGGCCCAGAGCCCCGGGCACGGCCGCCCATTGCGGGGCAGCGGCGCAGACGGAATGTCCTGCGGCCCAAACCTCCTGCTCCTGCCACACAGCGCCAGCCTTCTCCCCCTCCTCCTCCTCCTCTCCCAGCATGCCACAAATTCCAGCTCGGAGGAGGCTGCCCCAGGGAGGGCTCAGGCTCCTGCTTCAGCCTCAGGCTCCCTGCAGAGGAACAGGGCATCTTTCAGGCACTTCCACAAGCTCAGGGTTCCCATTTCATGGGGAATCTGGGCTGAAAATGGCCTTGTTAAGAAGGAAAATAGCAGAGGGAATGGATTGGAAATTATTAGGAAAAATGACCCTTCTTACAGACAAAGTTCACCAGGTCATTCCCTGCATTTCTCCTTTACAGATTCTTTCACTCATCTCCTGAGAGGTCCAGTTTGTTCTGGTGCTTTCCATGAACTGATTTTTATCACTGCATGACATGTAGAAGCAGCGGAACTGAATGAAGAAACAAACTCCCTCTGTCAGCCCATTTTCATCTTCTAGATCACTTTCAAGGTGTCCATGGGGATGACGGAATGATTATCACACAGCTCTCCATTTCTGGCTGCAAGCTCTGAAGATTCTCTCTCAGCATTCAGCCAGGCTTGCATTCCCTAACAATTCCTGGGAGCCCGTCATGGTTTCTTAGGGTAGAACAATAACAATGAAAACCTGACCAATGGCACAACAGCCCAGCCCACAAGGAAAAGAAAGAACAAGTTGTCAAGTTCTCAAACCTTAGTCTTTTTTGCTGAAATAGTCGTGCTGCATGCATGGTGTGGAAAGACAAGAGAAGCTGCAGTTGGTGGCACATCTTGTGACAGAAGCTGCACCTTGTTCTCCAGGAAAGGTTCTTGGAAAGAGCAAACAGGACTGAGGAGAAGATGATGGGAAAACTGAAACAGCATGTAAGAAATGAAATCAAAATGGAGAGAAAAAATCCAAGACATTTTATTCTATTTATTTTTATGCTCCCCTTTTCCATCTTGCACTAATTCTCCATCCCATTAATTCCAAATGGATCTCACCTCAAAGATCCATGACTTAGCAGGTTTTAGACACTGTCAAATACCATGAGCTACACACACTTTGCCTTCCCCTGGTTTTCTTGGAAAGCAATGCTGGAGAGGTAAGTGCAGTGCTTGGGTCAGGTACAAATTCTGCATTCAGGGAATGCGTTCCGATAGTGTTTGACCCTCAGCAGGGACAATGCACAGCAGCGACCGAGGGGATTCCTGTGCCGCTGTGCAGGAGTGCAGACTCTGGGTCTGGGCTGAACACGGCAAAGTTCCCGTGTTTGGACAGGCTCAGGGGCTGCCCCCGGGGAGCGTTGGGCTCGGCACAGGGGTGAGCGGGCAACGGACAAACGGACACGGGGACAAACGGCCCCGGCGCTTCAGTTGCAGCAGCAGCAGCGGCAGCAGCGGCAGCAGCAGCGAAAGCAGCGACTTTCTTAGATTCCCTCTTGCTTGTCGTCTCCTCTTCTCTCCCGCAGTCCCGCACCCTCTGCCGGTCTCCCTTACCCGGGGTCCCCTCCTCCCCCAGTCTCTCTCTCCCCATGCCCGGCCGGGCCATGCCCCAGGCCCGCCCCCGGCCCCGGGCGGGGCTGCCCCGGCCCCAGCCCCGGGCGTCCCGCCGCGGTCTCGCCTCCGGCCGGCTCTGGCCGTACTGGCGGTGGCGCTGCTGGGCGGGCATCAGTTCCTGGGGCTGGGGCGGCATCACCTCCCTTTGGCTCCGGCTGGCCCGAGCCCGGCCCCGGCCCCGGCCCCGGCCCCGACCCAGGCCCCGGCCCCGGCGCCGGCTCCTGCCGGGGCCCGCGGAGGACACAGGCGTCGCGGCCGCTCCCGCCGCCTCCGCTGCGGCTTGCCCGGCCCGAGCTCCGCCGCTCGGCAGCGCGGCCGCCGGCCCCGAGCCGCCGCTGTCCCGTTGCAGGGAGCGAACGCCCAGGGATGGCCGGCCCGGAGCCCTTGAGGGGCGCTCGGGGGCCGTTGCCGGCCCCGGGCCGAGCGCTGCCAGCCGCGTCCCGCCGGCAGGGAAGGCGCAGCAGGGCCTGAAGCAGCAGTACCGGGTGGGCTCGCTGCTGGGGCGCGGCGGTTTCGGCAGCGTCTTCGCGGCCACGCGTCTCTCGGACGGCGCCCCGGTGAGCGGCGGGGCCGGCGGCGGGCGCAGGAGAAGGGGGGGACGAGGAGGAGGAAGAGGGCAGAGGATGGGGCTGGGCAGCGCGGACGGCGAGCTGAACCCGCTGCTTCCCTTGGCTTGCAGGTGGCCATCAAAAGGGTGCCACGGAACCGCGTCCGAAACTGGGGCGAGCTGGTGAGTGAGCGGGGCCAGCGGGAGAAGCCGGGCCGTGCCGGGCGGGGATGAGGCGAGGCCCGGCAGGGTGGGAGCCGCCAGGACGCCTGGAGGGAGAGCGGGCGTGGGGCCAGCGCAGGGCGCAGAGCATCCCGGGCTGGCTGAGGCTTGCCGAGCCCCGGCACGACATCAGCCCCACTGACGGCATTGTGCTCCTCCCGCAGCCCGACGGAACCAGCAGCCTTTGCCCACCACTCTGCCCATGACTGGGGCTGGGGCTGGGGCAGCCGGCCCAACAAAAACACCCGTGGGTGGGGGTAGCAGAGAGGGGTTGCCAGAACCTGTGTCCCAGCCAGTTTTGTGTGCAGGTGAGAAAGGACTTTTGACTGCTCAACTCACCTGGTTTGTCTTGGGTTCATAATGTTTCTTGGGGCAATGCAGGCAGGGAGGATGAAGGCATGGTTTTTCCCCAGCACTAAGTGGGTTTTTCCTTGTCATGGTTGGACCTTGCCAGGGCTTCTGCTGCCCTCTTCCAACACCAGTGGATTCCTTTCCAACCCCAAGTCTGTACACAAGTCCCAGGTGCTGGCGAGAGGGCAGCGGTCACCCCGTGGGCCACTGGGGCAGCCCCCACAGGCCCAGGGAGGGTGGGGCCAGGCTCTAGGACCAGCAGCATCCCCCTGCTGAACTCCATCTGTATTCCATAGGAACACGGTCATACAGCCCCCCAGAATGGACCCACTTTGGCTGGTACTATGGCAAGCCAGCTACCATCTGGTCTCTGGGCATCGTGCTGCACCAGATGGTCTGCGGGGAGCACCCCTTCAGGAGGGGCCAGAAGATCAGCTGGGACCATCAGCTCTCGCTGCCACAAAGGCTCTCTCAAGGTGGATCCTCATCTCTGGGCATGGGGGGAATACCAGTGCTGGGAGACAGCAGCGGGCTCGTGAGCATCCTGCTCTAGGAGCTGCTGAGGAGGTGGCACATGTCCTGCTCTCCTGCTCTCCTCCAAAACAGGGAATGGATGGGAAAGTTTAGGCCCAGCTCTGAGCACATCCAGCATGGCCTGGGCACGGGAACAGTGGGGCAAAGCCAACAGGAGCCTTCTCCAAGTGACCAGCGGTTTCTGGTTTCTCTGCCCAGAGTGCCAAGATCTGATCAGGCGGTGTTTATCCATGCTGGACTTGGAAAGGCCCTCCTTAGAAGAGCTGCTCTGTGACCCTTGGATGCAGGATATTCATCTGCCTTAGAAGAAAGGACAGAGCCACAGGCACACTGTGATGCAGGGCCCTGGTAAGTTCCAGCTCCACACATGCCTTGGCCATGAGAAGCAAAGGAACCCAGACTTTTTTGTTCTGCCTGTGTCACTGCCCAGGGCTCATCAGATGGGAGCACACAGCCCTTGTGCTGGAGCTGAGCTGTTCTGCCCAGCACTGGTAGCCACCATCTGAACTGGATTTGCTTGTCCTGGTTGTTCCCTGACAGCTGGGGCCCTGGGCAGAACCCTGAGAGCCTGGTCTCACCCCAGGGAAGAAGAAGGAGCCCCTGGAGAAGCTGTACCAGGTGGGGCAGCTGCTGCTGGAGACAGAGAGGACGACACCAGGGATGGCAACCTCTTCGTGGACCTGGCCACTGGCCATCTGAAGATGATGGACTTCAATTCTGGCACCTTCTCCAAAGCCAGGCTTTACAGTGAAATTGCAGATGAGTCCACACGGAGGGGGATGCTCCCAGATTTGGGCATTGCACACCCTGGCCACAAACCAAACGTTCCCCCTTTGCTGGGGCAGATGCAGCTGATCCTTCATTCGGCTGCCCAGCTGCTTTTGGCAGGGCTGGGGGGATGGGCTGGGCTGGGTATGAAATGGGAGTGGGCTCCTGGCCCTGCCAACAGCCCCCAGCACCCACCATGCCCCGGGCTGGGGCTGGGGCAGCCAGCCTGACACAAACAAACCCCATGCCAGGAGCAGAGGTGGGACTCCAGAACCTGTGCAGGGGCTGCTTTGCTGTGCAGGCAAGGAAGGGCTTGGGCTGCTCCACTGCCCTTGTTTGCTTTGGGATCACCGTTATTGTGGGGGGCAGTGCAGGGGGAAAGGGAGAAAGCCTGGGCTTCCCTCACCTGTGGGTGGGTTTTTCCCTGGCATGCAGGGTTTGGGCTTTTCTTAAGCCCCTGGCAGAGATAGGATGTTTTGCTTTGTTTCCCCCTGTTCTCTGTAATCTATTTTCAATAATTTTTTGTTTGTTTTCCTAGAGGAAGCATTCCAGGTGGGGTCCAGTCTGGATCAGGAAGTGCTTGGGAGCAGCTGTGGCGTGGATGGGCCGTGCCCTTGGAGAAGGCTGAGGACATCGTTTGGGACCAGCTTTTGTTCCAGTGGGGGATGGAGTGAGGTGGGTCCCCGTCTGCTTGGCATGGTGGCATCAGAGCTTCTGGGAGATGGCAGCGAGCACAGGAGCATCCTGCTCTGGGCAGCTGCTGAGGAGGTGGATGTGCCCTGGCTGGCTGCAGGCTGGGCACATGTCCTGCCCTCCTGCTCTGCTGCCAAAGGCAGCAGTGATGGGCAGCTCTGGGCACCGCTCTGAGCACGGCCAGCATGGCCTGGGCACCGCAGGCGGCTGGGACAAGGGCACAGGAGCCTTCAGCTGACGGGCGGTTTCTGCTTTCTCTCCTTGCAGCCGGGCTCTGCGGATGCTGAGGTTGCTCTGGGCTCTGCTAGGGCTCTGCTGGATCTCAGCACTGGGCCAGAATCTGCCAAAGAAGAAATGGTGTGACCTGCAGCACAGACTCACTTGAGCATTTTGGCAACATAGCTCAAGTTTGCAGAATGTACACCTCCAAGGGAAAATACATGTCACGATCCGTCCTTACGAACGGGTTTTGTGATGGCTTGTGGATTCATCTCAGGAGTGCAAAACACCGACACGGCCCAGAAGGTTGCAGTGATAATCAAAACATATGCATTTTTATTGAATAACCACAGCAAAATGGGTTGAGGAGGAACTAGGGGGAAAAGGAAGAATTAAGGAAAAAGAGGGAGGAAGGGAAAGGAAGGTATATAGCTACCAAATGTAGAACGGCGAAGTCCTTCGATGTGCAGCCAATGGAGTTCACTAGGTCACGTCCGGGGGGATCTCAAAGGTTGCAGTTCATCCGAACTCTTATTATACTCTTTTTTATGGGGGAAGGGGGTGAATCTTGAAATCAAATCAAAAGTAGTATTTTCTGGGGAAAAAATGGGCATTTGAAGAAGGATACACACAGTCCATGTTCTCAGCAGTGGGCGAGAACCGCTGTCTTCTTGGTCCACTGCTCGCACCTGCAACATCCATCTTGCTTTGGTTAGCTTGCCTCCCCCACAGACCTCCCCTGGTTAGGGGTTTCAGTCCCAGTCCTTGGAAAGAGTGTGGGGGGCCTTTTCACATAGGAATTTCATGTCCTGGTCTTTGATAGAGAGGCTTCTTCCATCTCAGTCTGTCTGTCATGGCGGTTGTAAAAACGGGGAGGGGTCTTCTGTGGGGGACCACCTAAAACCTCAGAAAAAGTCCAGCCAAGCCGAGAGGTGGGACAACTTTTAGAGCTATTGTTGCAAAAGGGCAAAGTGCCCCTTTCTTCTTTTTATCAGGTTCAGCGTAGCCTGCAGCAAACACACCTCTGAACAACAGTTTAGCAATGGGCTCAGGCCTTGGTGTCCTTGGAGAGCAAGTTTGTCTAACAGGGCCAGAATTTCAGACAAGGGTCTTTTTCTTCAGTGGTCCCAAGTCTCTGTCCCCTCCATGATAATCGTGAGGCACATGAGGGAAACTTTGGACAGCGACTCACAACATCACACCCCCCAAAAAATAAACTTGTTCAAACTCTTCTGAAATGAAATCAATCTGGGATGCCCCCAACTGACATTTCTCAGCTTGCTCAAGCTGTAGCTCAGCCCTTCTCTGAATAGTTCTCTCCCCCACCTTCCTTTTACTTCCCAGCTGCTCCCTCTTTTCCCCAGTGAGTTCCCAGCCCATTGCAGTCTCCATCACACTGTTGCCTTCCTTGGTGCCTCTCACCACGGGAAGGCTGAGCCCCAGGCTTAGGGACTCTTCCTGTCACTGGCTGAGGAGCAGCAATGTCTCAGAGGTCCCATGGGATTTTAGTGTCATTGAGAGCCACTCTCCTGCCCTCAGCTCTCCTCACTGCTGAGTTCCCACTTCCCTTTTCCTTGTCCTTGCAGCAGGATGAGCTCTCTGAATCCCCTTGAGCCTCCCCACTCTTCCCAGCCCACCCATCCGCCTCAGTTAGGCTGAAGCTGAAGCTTCTCTGTCTCCTCTGGCACACCAGTCCAGTGCCCTGTGCAGGGAGCCCCAACCCCAGAGCACAGCACACAACAGTGCAGTCCGGGCTGGAGCAGCTGCCGCGCAGCCCTGGCTTGGCTCTTTGTGGCAGGGGAATGCTCCCTGTTTCCAGCTGTCCCTGCAGGATGGCCCCAGGGCAGAGCCCAGCCGCGCTCCCACTGCAGCCCCTGGAGCTTGGGGCAGACAGTGCTCCCAGAGCTGAGGTTCCTGGGGAGCACCCGGAGCTGTGCCTTGCACTCTGTTGCCGTGTGTCACAGTGCAGGCTGGCTAGTGCTGTGTGACTGCACCAGTCCCTGGTTTGACTGACAGGGGCCTCGCCCTGTCACATCTCCCCCAAGGCTGCAGAATTTCACTGGCCAGAATGTGACAAGGCATAGAGATCAGAGCAATGAAATTATCCAGAGTGGGTTTTTCAAAGGCCCTTTAGAAGGAAGGGCTTGACGATAAACGCTCTTTATTCACCACATGAACATCGGGGTGAGTGGTCTCTTTGTCTCCAACCCAGTCCCCCTCCAGCTCACATTACAGCCACCCACTCCCTCACACATCCCCCTCGTGCCTTGCCACTGCCGTGTCCTGTCAGGGCTCCCTCAGCCCCTCGTCCCTTCATGGCCCCGTCCCCTCAGGGTCTCCCCCAGCCCGGCCAACCTGCCCGGCAGCAGTGCCGCAGCCCCACAGCAGCTCCAGAGCAGCCCCATCCAGAGGCACCTCGGAGCCCTCAGCAATCCAGCCAGCACCACACGGGCAGGAGGACACAGATGGCGCTTCCTGCCTGGGACAGGGCTTGTGGCCATCTCCAGGCACCGCTCTCACAGGGATCCCCACAGCTCTGGCCCCTGCCCACCTGCTTGTTGGCAGCACAAAGGCTTCAGCAGAACCACCAAAGGCCAAGGGGCTTCTGGCCATTTTCCCTGCTACACTGCACGCCTGGACAGCTTGCTGAGCCCAAGCACCCTTTTCCCCCTTTTCCCCTATGCCCTGCAGACCCTGGGAAGCAAAAGAAGGCTCCTGGGAGTCTGTGTATTATAGCACACTCTGTATTCATATACAGAAAGAAAAAACAAAAAGAAGAATAGAACAATCTCAAAGAAAGAGAAAATTCCCACTGATTCAACTGGCCACAGCAGACAGAGCCTCTGGGCTCAGCTCTCTGCAGAGCTCCAGCAGTGGAGCCAGCCAAGCCCTGACAGACGAGGCCGTGTCCTCCATGCCCTGAGGAGCTGATCCTGCAGCCTCTGGAAGACGGAAGATCGCTCACTCTGTAGTGACTGGAGAACATACAATGTTTGAAGTGCCACATCTGACACAGCACTGCTGGTGTCCTCTGTCAGGTGTTCAAGGGCTGAAAGAGAGGAACAGAGCCATAGTCAGATCCTGGATCTGAGGGGATCAGTGGAGAGCCCCCTGCCAGGGCCATCCCAGCCGGCTCTAGCCATGGCCAGGAGGGAGTAGGGGCCAACGGGACCAGCCCGAAGCTGCTGGCCACGAATCCCCAACATGGACCTGAAATCTCTGTGTGCTCTGCCCACGCCGCCCCTCGGCCGCACAGGGAGCAGAGCCCTCCACAGCCGGGGAAGGGCTTGCAGCTCCCCCCGCCAGCCCCCGCTGCCAGCCCGCTGCCCTCACTCACCATTGCAGATGAACCGGAGCTCTTCCTTCTTCCCCCTCAGGTGCTGCCCGGCCATCCCTGGGAACACAGAGCCTGTCACGGCCCCAGCGGCACAGCTCCCTGCCAGCGGCGCTGCCGGCGCTGTGGCCACACGCCCTGCTGGCCCGGCAGGGCTCAGCCCGGCCCTTGCCGCACGCTGCCGGCCCAGGGCACGGCTGCCAGAGGGCGGCAGCAGCGCCGAGGCCGGGCGGGGCTCCACGGCGCCGGGCCCGGCTGGCACTGCCGGGGTAGCAGGCGGGGCTGGGGCCGAGCTGCGGCGGGCCGGGGAGGGAGCCCGGGCTCGTGGCTCACCCATGAACCTGATGGCCGCCGCTCGCAGGGACGCCTGTGGGTTCTGCAGGTAGGGCAGGGCCCGGCGCAGGTGCTCGGCCGCTCTGCTGCTGTGCTCTGCCAGCTGCAGAGAGCGGCAGGAGGGAAGGGTTGGCGCGGGCTCAGCCCCTCGGGCGGGCGCTGCCTGCGCCCAGCCCCGGCCTCCCCTGCCCGCACAGCCCTGAGGCGCGGCCAGCAGCCGCTGGCGCCGGGCTCTGGAGGGGGCAGAGGGCCGGCTGTGGTCTGGGGAGCCGCGGTGCCGGCCCGCCCCACAGCCCCACCGGGCCGGGGCTGCATCGGCCCCCAGCTCGGGCCCACCGGAGCCTGGAGAAGAGCCCGTGTGGCCTCTGGGTGCAGCAGCGGGCAGGGGCACAGCTGCCAGCCCCGCACTCTGAGCATCGCGCTCTGGGGGCTTCTCCAGGCTGAGGCTGGGGCTTCCAGGCCGTCCTTACCAAGCGCTCGATGAACTTGCACAGCTTCTGCTTCTTCACCAGTCTTTCAAGATCCCTCCTCTTCAGGAACTCAACCACACAAAGCAGCGTTTCCTGAGAAGCCTGGAGAGCAGCAGAGATGCGGAGATGGCCCCACAGCCCAGGTTGCAGGACCCGCGTCCCTGTGCCAAGGCCTGGAGGAGGCTGCAGCCCGGCAGGCGCCAGGGCAGGAGGCAGCCGAGCCCCCTGCCAGGGGGACAGCAGCAGCCCTCGAGTCCTCACCTGTGCCACAAGCCGATTCTCATCATGGCAGTGGAAGAAGAGTGGCAGCAGGCTCTGGCACAAGGGTGTCTTCAGGGCCTTTTTATTCTTTTGCTGTGGAAGAGTCACCAATGTTCGGAAGAGCAGTATGGAGAGCAGCTGCACCTGGCTATTGTTCTGTATGAAAGGAAGAGAAAAAGACCTCAGCATTGGGTGCACGGGGCTCATCTTGGCACAGGCCTGCCAATCCACAGGGCACAAAGTGTCTGGGCAGCAGCCAGTGGCCGTGGCTGGGGGCAGCGAGCCTTACATGGTCAAAGAGTGGCAGGAGCGCCTCAAGCAGCTGCAGTGTGATGGGGCTGGGCAGCAGCATGTCATTGTCCAAGATGATAAAGCTGAGTAGCATGACTGTCATGCTAACTATCTCTCCATCTGTGTCCCACAGGAGTTCCACAAGACTTTCAGTCAGGCTCCACATTTTTTTAGTCTGTGCGGAACACAAGTTGGTGAAACGCCATCCTGCTGCTGCAGGGCCTGGAGGCCAGAGGTCTGTCTGAAAGCACTTGGGCAGCTGAACTGGGAGGCAGGAAAGCTGGGAGCAGCTGCCCTGGCACCCAAAGCCCAGCCAAGCCCAAGTGACTGCATTCCCCAGCTCAGCCTCAGCCACTGCCTCCTTCTCACCATGGAGGGCTCCTCAATGAGATCGAGAAGGGCCCTGAGCGCCAGGCGATGCCTCTCCCTGCACTCGCTCTGCAGCTGCCTTGACAAGATTTGCAGGACTCTGTTAGCACCACGTTCACTCAAGTCCAGGAATTCGAGGACCTGAAAGGCACAGGGCAGTGACAGGAGACCCGGCTGGCAGGATCCCAGAACCGCACAGGACTGTGCCCAGGCAGCAGCACAGGGCACGGGCACTGTCCCAGGGAGCTGTGGCTCCGAGAGTGCAGAGAGCTGGGAGGCAGCTGAGCGAGGCAGCGCTGGCCATCAGGCTCACCTCCACAAGGAAGGCCAGGGCGGGCAGCTCCCAGCGTGGCTCCTGTGTGCTGAGCAGCTGGAGCAGGTAGCGAGCGATGCGGGAACACAAGGGGATGGAGACACAGCACATCTCCCTGGCAGGAGAAGAAGGAACCAAGACTGTGGGCCAGGGGGACAAACCTCTGCCAGGACTGACTCTGGTGTTTCCCCAGCATCCTGCAAGGGACCCTGGGCTATTTGGGAGGCAGCTCCCTGTGGGCACCCTCTTCTCCCAGCCTTTTCCCGTCTTCTTGGCCATCCCTTGGTCACAAGACCCTCTGGTTCATGACCATAGGATCTGTGTGGGGCATCCTGGGCACAGAGCACAAATGTCAGAGGCAGTGGGGAGAAGGGGGTCTCACCTGGCCAGCATACCCACGGCATAGTGGTGGGTGTAAGCACACAGCAGCATGTCCCAGCCACAATTACGTTCCATTGCCACCACTACGTCCTCATGCTGCGTTCGGCAGAGCAGGGACTTCAGGGTCTGCACTGCAAACCTGCATGCAAAGCAAAGCCCAGGTAACACTGGGAGCACTGGCTCCTTCGCAAGCCATGTGACAGGGATAAGAAGAGTAGGATGGAGCACCTTTTGGGTCTGGTGGCAAGGCCATGCTCTTCCTGGCATCTGTTCCAGAAGGTATCGACCTCTTCTGGCACATCCAGAGTGCTGAAGAACACTTGGAAGAGCAGTTGCACAAATAGGCGGGGGAAATACACGGTCACCATATGTGGGACACAGGGCACCTGGAGGATCTTCCAGATCACCACAGTTGCCTGCAAAGGACAAAGCCCCCCAAGACTGTGCTCAGTGCTGAGGTGTCCGTGTGGCAGGGCTGAGCACAGGAGGGAGAGGCCAGAGAGACACAGAGGGAGCACCAGGCCGGGTGTCCCTGAAGCTTCTCCGAGGCCAGGATTCAGCCCAGCTCCTGAGGGAGGGAGATGCAGTGGGGGAAGGAAGATGGAGAGCTGCTGGAGAGGCGGCCTTGGAGCCAGCAGAGGCCAGTTTCAGAAACTCACAGCCAGGACAAAGACACCCGTTTTGTCCCCATCAGAGGTGCATGTGCTGTGCTCTGGCCAGCTCCCCAGCACATCCAGGAGTATCAGCAGCGCCGGCTCCGCAGTCCTAGGTGAGCAAATGATGGTCTTCCACATGGTGAAAGCAGCTCTGTGGGGTTAGAGCTCTGTCTCAGGGGGGTCTCACACAAAGCACCGTGGCCTGGGCAGCAGTGGGGATCTGAGCTGGCTGCCAGCTCTGCCTCTGCCCACTGGCCCTGGCCAGCAGCACCCAGGCAGCCTAGCCCTATGGGGACAGGCCCCTGAAGGGCAGTGAGGGAGCATGGCAGCGGGCTTGAGAGCTGAATGCAAGGGCTGGCAAAGAGAGCAGCCAGAGGGCCTTGGAAGTCTCTGTTGGTCAGACACCTGGGCCAGGCTGTCCAGGCTGATAGGGCTGGGGAGCCCTGAGCCCTCTGGGCAGGTGGGCCCCATACCTGTCACAGGATGGGGCCACACGCAGGAGCGCCATGACTACATCAGCAGGCTGTGCTTCGGTGAGATCCAGCAGGGTCCTGTTCAGCCTGTGCTCAGCAAACTGATTGGCCAGGAGCCACTGGTGGATGTACCTGACCAGGGCGGGCACCTGGAGAAGGCACGGGGAGACTTGGAAAGCTGCCAGAGGGAGGAATGTCCCCAGCTTTCCCAGAGAAGTGCTGCCCTTCCCACCACACTGCCATGGCCTCAGAGTTTTCCAGTGACCAGCAGGAGTGGCTTGGAAGGCCAAGCAATTCCTGGGAGGATCAAACCCTGGCCACAGGCTGCTTACTTGCTTTGGATTGGAAAAGCCTTCCTCTACAAGCATATCCAGGAGGGCAGCACTGGTCTTGGTTTTCAAGATGTGTGAATATGCTCTGAGCCCAGTGCCAACAGGGCTGGTCTCTTCCTCCCGAATTCTCTTCATGAATTTGCAAACCAGCTGTAGGAGAAGGGCAGGAAGCCAGGGATGTTGCACGGAATGCTCCAAGCATGGTGACAGCAAGCCCAGCCCAGGTGGGGGTGGCTGCAGGTACCTGTGCTGTTCTGTGGAAGAGGCCATGGGTGGGGTCCTGCTCTTGTGTGCGCTCCACGGCTGCACCTGGCAAAGAGCAAGCGCAGGCAGAGCTGAGGGGCTGCCGGAGAGGCCGGAGAACACAGCCCAGCCCTGTGCTCCCCAGGCAGAGACAGCCCTAGGATGCCCCAGGGGATGGAGCACGGCCACTGCAGGGTGTCTGCCTGGCCCCTCTTCCGTCCTGTCCATGGGCATGGCCCAGGGGATGGGATGGGATGGGATGAGATGGGATGGGATGGGATGGGATGGGATGGGATGGGATGGGATGGGATGGGATGGCAACAAGCTGTCTGCAGGCACCAACCCTGTGGCCCAGCTCTGCCACTCACCCTCCTGTGGTGGCTTGAATGGCACCACCTCTTCAGAATCCTGTGCTGGGGCAGCTCCAGGGCCTTCTTCCTCTTCATCCTCTTCTTCCCCCCAGGCCAGCTCTGGCACTCTTGGGGCTCTCTGCTCCATGTCTTGCAGGAGAGATGGCTGGGAAAAGCTCCGAGTCAGTAGGTTCTACAATCGTGCCTGGAAGGCACCTTCAAAAGAGAAGCCTCGGGAAGGCTACAGGACAGCAAGTCCTGTGGTCTGGCCTCGAGGTCAGCTGCAGGAATAACGCCTCGGAAGGGCTCCGGGTCAGACACGAACGAGCGCGCTGTGCGGGGGCTCCTCACGGCACCGCTCTGTCCCGTCCTGTCCCGTCGCGTGCTCCGAGCACTGTGGCGTGGTCTTGTCACTGCCAGCTCCTATGTCACCACGTGTCACAAAGGGCCCTTGGACACCCATTCTATGCCACAGTGACCATGCTGCACCGTGTCACAAAGGGCCCTTGCACACACTGCCCCCTGCCCTGGGGCCACCCCCAGCCCTCCCAAAGTGGCCCAGGCTGGAAGGAATGTCTCATCCCAAGTGTCTAAGCGAGCCCTGTTAGAGTTCAGAAACACATAATCACGAGAATGATTATATGCAGGTGCTTTTATTGAAGAGCTCTGGGTGTCAGGGGTACGAACCCAAATCTGACTCTGCACATACAGTCGAGATGAACATGTTTTTATATTCGATTGTTATATAAATTTCATGTTAATTATTAAACTTATATTGTTCTACTGTATACATAGATTTCAGCTGAGCATAGCCCCCCTTAAATTTCCGACATAGTTTCTCATGATTCTTCTTATGATTATATAATAATTATATTAAATTAATAAATAATCATCACACCTAACAATCATATAATTTATCATACTGCTTACACAGGTGCAGTTGATCTGGGAAAACACAAAGGCTAACATTTTCAGATTCAATCTTTAAGAGCCCGACAGGGTCTTTAGGAATGGCTCAGGCCATCAGCAAATGCTGCCCTGCTCTGTGGGCTCAGGTCAGCAGAAGGAGCCCCAGAGTTGCTGAGGCAGCCATGCTGGGAGGGGCACAGGGCCTTCCACAGTAGCTGGACCGGCCTTCTTGGAACACGTCCTGGCTGGTGGCCATCCTAAACCCAAGGGTGTGACAGAGAGGAAATGTGTGGGCCAGGGCACGAATGTTGCTCTGAGCCCTGGGACCTGGGGAGCACTGACATCAGCAGGTGTGGCAGAGTCCCCACCCAAGCAGACCTGCCCGCCCCCCGAGCCCTGGCAGTGCTGGTGCACATCTCCTGCCCCAGAGACCTGTGCCCCCAGGGGGCTTCTGTGCCAGAGGGAGCCAAAGCCCACGTGCATTGGGGGCTGTGCTCCTTCCTGCAGGGGCTGTTGGCAGGACCACCTGGAGCAACTGCTGGCAACACTTCATCTCCATCAGAAGGTCTCACTCCATGCTGAAATTTTCTCATTGAAGTAATTTCCTTTAGCACAAAAACACCTTAGTGGTGAAGGCACAGAAGAATCTGGCATTTAAGAATCCTCAGTTCAGGAAAGCTTTACTTCCCATTGCTCAATTCAAGTAGTTCCAAAACGTTGCAATTCATTGGAATGGCCTGAGAAGTGAAGAGTTGGAATTTTGCTTCCCATCTCAAAGCAGCAACTCATCTGCCCTAACATCATCCACTGAGAGTCACTTTACAGAACATAGCACTACACAGAGGCAAAAAAAAAGGCCATTCTTTGGTTTGCAAGTGGTTTTCCATGAAGGGATGATATTATCTTAATTCTCTTAGAGAATAAAGGCTCTCAAGAAATGAAAGTCCACTCAGAGCTACAAAAGCAGCCCAAAAAAATGAGTAGATGGCAAAATGGCTAATCCTCCGCCTGGTACAGATAGCCAAGTGGCCAGTAAAGTACAGCTCTCCCCTCTTGTTCCCTGCAGGAGAATCAGGACCTTGAACAGGAAGAGTCACAGATATTCTTTCTGCCCTCTGTAACCAAAGCTGTGCTAAACCACAGATGCTGCCTTCAAACTCGCTCAAATTCCAGCCTAGACCTCTCACCTTCCAGACAACTCCTTCCCCAACACCCCACCAACACCAACCCCCCCCACAAACTCCTGCCCAGAGGCCCTCAACACCCCACCAGGACCCCCAGCTGTCCCTGTCCCTCCGCAGAGCTTTCCCACCCTCCAGCAGATGCCCTGGTTCCCTGCATGTGCTGTGGGATGGCACTCAGGAGGATCTGCTCCAAGGCCTTCCCTGGTGGCAAGCTCAGGCTGCCAGGTCTAAGGCTCCTGGATCACCCTTCCCACCTCCCTAGGAGCTCCCTGGGAAGCACTTTCCTTGAGAAGCAAGCCCCTTTCCTCCAAAGGCATTTCCCCAAATGTGGAGCTTTCCTGGGGAACACCAACACACTCTTGAGAAAAGCTGGCAAGGCTGAATGGCTCCAGGTCCTTTCAGGACAGGCACTCCAGCTCTAGCTCATATACTCCCAAGTGTGTTTCCAGGTGGAGGTTCAGAGGTGCAGCTCCAGCCTCTCTACAAACACAAGCTGCCCGCTCCCTCTTCACCTGCCTCAACTCCTGCCTGCGGTCACAGCAGCAAAACCAGGCTGTTCCCAGCCAGAGCCCAGAGCCCTGTCCCCACAGGACGCTCCTGCCAGCACCTTCCAGGACTCTCTGCTGTGCACGCAGCGCTTTTCAGTCCAGCTCCCAACAGGCTCTGGAACGCAGAGCACAACCTGGCTGGCTCTGCCACCAGCACACCCCAAACACAGGCGGAGGAAGAAGCGGCAGGGCTTGTTTTGTGGCCATGTCCAAGAGAAACTGGAAGGCTGCCCTCCCTCTGGTCTCACTTGGTTGGCTTTCTGACTGGGTCTGAGCCTGGGGCTGCCATTCCTCACTTGTGGGTCCAGAACCACACCCGGGATCCCAGCACTGCCTGACAGCGCTCCGGGCACTGGCACAGTGGCACGTCTGACTCTCGGGCACTGTGCTGCTGCTTCATTTGCTCTTAGGCACACCCAAAACTCTCTGTTAAGCCTGGATGGTTTTTGAAGATTTTTTGCAGATTGAGGAGTTTTTGCGGGACCAAGGCCATATTCAGCCAATGCACATTCCAGCCTGCTTGGGATAATGGACAATGGACATGTTCACAAACAATAATGGGCATATTCAGAAAATGGGGTTGGTATATCCGTGAAAAAGACACAAGAAGAAGAGTCATCCAGACTCAGCAATTTTGTCAGTGAGCTTGGGAAAGTAAGGAAAAAGACAGTTCTTGGGTGGGACAGAAAACCACAGCCAGACACATGGAAAATTAGATGATCCAATCAGCATCCTATCTTAGACACATGAACAGTTAGGATAACCAATTATGTATTAGCTAGAGATGCGTGGACAGTAGAGAATTGTAAAAAATATAATCTTTTTAGGGATAATAAATTTGGCTTGACTGGATCATATTGGTTATGGTGTGATGTCCCTGAACCTACGCATCTTGCTATTTTCCCACTGCAGATGGTCGCTGGTTCTGCCCTTTTCCTGATCCTGTGCAGGCATGGAGCAGTGTTGTGCTTTCAGGAAGCTGTTCTTGAAACCTTCCAGCATTCCAAGCTCCTTTATTCTCCATAGATGCTTGCCATGGAATCCCTCACAGCATCCTTCAGAGCATAGTTCAGAGCATCCTCAGGTTGGCTCTTCCAAAGCCCAGGGGCTCCAGTGTGCTCAGCAAGATCTGTAACTCCACAGTGTTGTGGAACTGGACCTCCAACACAGGGACCTTTTCAGCATGATCTGCCCTCGTTCCTCTGTGTCTGTACACAAAACACAGTGTGGAAGAGAACGGCAGGAGGGGCCTGTGTGTCCCAGGGCTCCGGATTTGCATCACTCCAGCTCCACAGAGATGCAGGTAAAGCGAAGAAGCCAAACTGTTTATTAATGGAAGGTGAAGCAAAGGGATGAGCTGGGAGGGAAGAAAGGGGATGGGCAGGGTCTGAGGGCTGGAGGCAGGAAGCTGTCAACAGAGAGGGAGAAGGCAGGAGCTATGGGAGCTTCCCACAAGCTCAGCTGTGCCAATCATCAGCTATGCCTGGAGCTCCAGCTGGTCTCCTCTGGTCTCCAGGTGGTCTCGCCTTCCAAGGGCTCTGGAGGTCTTCAAGAGATACTGGTTCTTCTGAGCCAGCAGATGAAAGTAGTTCTGCAGCTCTTCCCTCAAACATCATCTGTATAAATGGGCTTCTATGGGAGGGGGCTGTTGTCTTCACTCAGGGCTTGAAGGGCTGGAAGAGAGAGGAGCAGAGCCACAGTCAGAACCTGGGTGTGCAGGAATCCAAGGACACCTTCCTGCCAGGGCCATCCCACCCAGCTCTTGCCATGGCCACAAGAGAGGAGTGGCCAAGGGGATCAGCTGCAAGGTGCTGACCATGAATCCCCTCACCTATGTCCCTGAAATCTCTGTGTGCTCTGCCCACGCCACCCCTCATCCCCACAAGGACTGAAGCCCACCGCAGCTGGGGCAGGGATTGCAGCTCCCTGCCCGGGCATTGCAGCTCCCCGGCCAGCCCCCGCTGACAGCCCACTGCTCTCACTCACCCTCACAGAGGGCCTGGAGCTCTTCCTTCTGCCCCATCAGGAGCACCCCGGCCATCCCTGGGAACACAGGCTAACCGTTAACTAAAGCTACTGTGGCTATTATCAAGTTTGCTTTATGGCTTAATGAGGTGAGGAATTAATGAATCTTGAACTTCCACTGGAAGGCAGGCACATGGATTCAGAGCTATCAAACACTAACTGTATGTTTTGGGGTTTTTTTAATAATGGTACTTACTGTGAGGAAATGACAGTGGGGGAAATTTTCTCCCAGCCCCTGACCCAGCTTTTGGGTCTGCACCACCAGTTTTCAAAGGGTTCAGATCCACTCAAAATGCTAATGATATCATACAGTGGTTGTTCTTATTAGCATTCAGAGATAAAGGAAGATTAACCTGGATAACCACACTGACACCTACTCCAGAGACAAGGGATGCTGCTGCCCCAGAGCCTGACCCGGCCCCACTGCCCACGTCAGAAATGAACCACCCAGACTGGGTAGGGGTTCTGGTGAAAGAGATGGGCCAGATGCTGCAGGAGTACATTTCCCCAGGTGTTGAGAAACCCTCCCCCAGCCTCAAAGAGAGAGAGTCCGATGGTGCAGCAGTGGAACCCACAGATGTTACAACCATCCGGGTTCCAGCTGAACTGCAAAGGCAGTCACAGCCAGCCGCAGTCGCCCCTATGGAAACAAGGAGACCTAAGATGAAATTGGAGCATCCAGGTAAGGATAAGAATGGAGGGCCCTCACATCCCACAGGAGAGCCAATGGTTGACTTCATCACTGAGTCCCTGATGTACAAAAGTCCCTGTGGGTGAACAGCACAAAGACATTATACCATGGGGACATGAGGCTTATACAACCTGGTTAATACGGGTCTGGGACCTTACGGGTACAGGAGTGCAACTGGATGGTGGTGAGGCAAGGAATTTAGGAGCATTGACCCAGGACTCAAGTATGAATCAGATTTTTGTAAGGGAATCAGAGTCCCTTTCCCTCTGGGAATGGCTTTTAATGAGTGTCAGAGAGAGGTTTGTCCACAGGGAGAGAATGCAGGAGCACCACCATAGAATGTGGTTGAAGACCCTTAAGGAAAGAATCCAACAGCTGAGAGAAGTGGCAGTATTGGAGGTACACTTTGGGAGGGATGGACAGCATGATAATGACCCCAACAAGGTCAGGTGCACTGGGCAAATGCTGTGGAGTCTGGCAAATCTGGGGCCATCCCAATACACCACCTTCATTGCAATGATTAATGCTGATACCAACAGAGAGACAGTGGGTTCTGTCACCAAGCTTAGAAATTGTGAGAGTATGATCAATAGCCTGATGCAGGCTCATGTGTCTGCTCTGAACAAGGACCTGATAAGAGCAGATGAGGGAGATGAAGGAGGAGGGGAGAAAGATCAATGCAGCACCTGTGCCAGTCACAGGCCCCAAAGTCAGAGCCCAACGTCTTCCAGCTAGAGAGAGAGGTTACACCCCAAGGGCTGACCTGTGGTTCTTTCTGCGTGACCATGGAGCAGACATGGGAATCTGGGATGGGAAATCCACTTCTGTCCTGGCAGCATGGGTGCATCAACTCAAGGAGGGAAACACTAACCGAGGGAGTTCCACTAAAGGGAAGGCAACCTCAACCTCCCATGACCGAGCTGCTGGGTATGATCTGTCAGATCCCCTTGAAGGAACCTCTACATGTATGCCCAGGAAAGAAATAATAACCAGGGATAGGAGGGCCCTGCCTCTAGCCAGGAAGAGGCATGGGAAAACTGGATCTTCTGGACAGTGTGGATCCGATGGCCTGGCACATCAGAGCTACAAAAATACGATGCCTTAGTTGATGCTGGTGTGCAGTGTACCCTAATGCCATTGGGACATGTCGGGGCAGAACCTGTTTCCATTGCTGGGGTGATGGGGGGATGGCAGCAATTTACCATGTTGGGAGCCCAGGTGAGCCTGACTGGGAAGGAAGAGCAGAAACATCCTATTGTGACTGGCCCAGAGGCCCCGTGTATTCTGGGCATAGACTTCCTCTGGAACAGCCTTACAAAGACCCAAACGGACTCAGGTGGGCTTTGGCATAGCTGCTGCAGAGGCTGAGAACATTAAGCCATTGAACATCTTGCCTGGCTATCAGAAAACCCATCTGCAGTAGGACTCCTGAAGGTGAAAGAGCAACAAGTGCCAATTACCAGCATCTGCTGTGCCAGACATGCTGGAACTCCAGTACAAGCTGGAGTCGAAGGCAGCAAAGTGCTTTGTCACTATTGACATTGCCAATGCATTTTTCTTCATTCCTCTGGCAGCAGAATGCAGGCCTCAGTTTGCTTTCACCTGGAGGGCCGTGCCATACACCTGGAACTGACTGCCCCAGGGGTGGAAGCACAGCCCCACCATCTGCCATGGACTGATCCAGGCTGCACTGGAAAAGGGTGAAGCTCCAGAACATCTGCAGCACATCGATGATATCATTGTATGGGGGAACACGGCAGTGGAAGTATTTGAGAAAGGAGAGAAAATCATCCAGAGTCTGCTGGAAGCTGGCTTTGGCATCCAGAAGAGCAAAGTCACAGGACCTGCCTGAGAGATCCACTTCCTGGGAGAAAAGTTGCAAGATGGATGGCGTCAGATTCCCACTGAGGTCATCAGTAAGATCACAGGCGTCTCTACTGTTTTGTGGAAGAGATCAAAAAAACTCCACAACTTGTGAAAGTTGTAAAGTCGGGATGTTTATTGCAGCACTGGACGCATGCGGGGATTACTCCCCTCAAAAGGCAAGTGTACCTCTGTGAACTTCAGGTTCTTTTTATGGCTCACTCAAATACATATGCATATAATTTCCAAACAGGTTCATACATATTCATTCTACTGATTTCATGTGACACTTGTTACTAATTCTTCAGAAGGAACTCTTGGGTCAGGTTACCCTGCTCTGTCTGCTCTCCTCCTCCCCCCTTGATCTCTTATCCTTCAGCTAAAGCAGTCTCTCTAATCACAGGCTCTTCAAAAGAACAGGCAGTGAGACTAAACAGCAAGCTACAGACTTAATTCAAAGATGTACATTTCACCTAAATCAAAATGAATTTCTACCCTGGAAAATTTCTGCTCTGTCTCATTTTCCCCCTTTCCTGGAAAATAAGTAAATTCTTTTATTAATACAAACTCTTACGACAATAAGTGTCTCTCAATGCTTTACCACGTACGTTTGATAAAGAGATTAACAGAGCTATATGCTGTAGTACTCTCTAATTTCAAATTAATAATAAAGGATAACTTTAAACTTACTTTAACTAATATAACATCATTTTTATCAATTTTTACAGCAGTGCAAGCAGTTTTTAGACACTCACACCTTTTACCAGTATATACGAGCACCGTTTTTTGATCAGTGACTGGATGAATTTTGAAGTGGCAAATACTCTGTTCAGTGTCCAGACACACATCTTGGGCATTAATAGTACTGCTTTCACAAATGAATCTCAGCTGTTCTCTAGTAATGCAGGATTCTAAGTTTACTGTTTGCTACTTTTCATTCATTTTTCGTGTTTACAGTCTATGTTCTGAAGGGTAGAGCACTGTTTTTTCATTATTTAATCTTGGTGCAATGATGGGATGGATAACGTAAACAGTGTTATTAAGTATGGTAAGTACAAAGGCAGTGGCTACTTTAGAAACAGGATTATAGGTGAAATTTACTATAGTTTACCAGGACTGAAGCTTTTTTCAAAATCAATTGTGTTATACATATATAGAGTTAATTCATGCTATTTGTATATATATGTGTGTGTATAAGATATTGTAAGAATCCAACTCATGTACTTGACCACCCTGGCTGAGAGCAGAGTCCTATTTCTAACGCTAAAGATAATATCAAGTCCGTTAGCTTAAGAATGAAGCCTTCCCAGACCATGAATGTCGACTTCCCAGAATTGCTTCGAATACTGGCACCACTCCATAACATGTGAAAGACGGCCATAGGGACACCGGGACTGGCTTTTGCATCGCATCCCTATGGACCCAGCAATACATGCGAAAGAAGGCTATTCTGGAAGGGCTCAGACAGTCATTGGAACACCTGGACTGGCTTTGTATCTCTATGATCCAGCTCTACATATGAAGGGACACAAAGGACATTCTATCATTCCGGCCCCAGGCGGAACATAGGGGATATAAACTGGCTGTATGAGACAGTCGGGGTGAACCACTGGGGAGATGCTGGCACTCTGTCAGTTGGATCCAGGTTCACCCAGCACCAAATTCCGGAGTTGATGCTGTCTTGGCATTATATTTTGTTATTGATCTAATAAATCTTTGTTAATTTTTTTTTTAATTTGGCTGCAGATTCGATCATTTATAACAAATTGCATTATCTTAGACAACTTTCTGAATTTCAGCTGGAAAATGACTTTCCCTCCCTTCTTGTATGATCAGAGCTGCTGTTGCCTGCATCTGCAACTGTGCTTGTATACAACTGAAAGCTAAAGATATATTATCACATTATCTTGAACTATACTAAGTACTTCTACTAATAACTTGTGATCTTGGTCCCTGGCCTTTTCTTACTTTGGCAGTGCTTTTGAAATCTGCCACTGGCTAGTTCTTAATGCTAGTAGAGATGACTGTAAATGCTGCTTCAATTTTGTAAGGCTGCTTGCTGCAGTGGCTAGCTTATTCATCAGTATTTCTGAATCAATTCCATTTAGAACTCCTAATCCTGTTCCTAATATCCCAGTTAGATCCTTTCTTATTCTGCTCTTAAGGTCTACCTGTCTTTGTAACTACCCTGTGCAGCTCTCAAAGGATGTTCTTAGGAAAGAGGAGCAGGCTGGTTGGATTTTTGAGATGTTGATATGCATTAGCAACTCTTTTGAAGTGTCTACAGTTCTTGTTCTTGCTACTCTTGCTCTTCATATACTTGATCTCTATGAATTACTACAGTGGACAGGTTTAAATCTTTTATCTCAGAAAGTTCTCTCATGGATCTAGTATCCTGATTAAAAGCCTGGGACCAAGGCCATTCAGCATCACTTTGAATAGAGGTACTCTCTAATTTTAAGATTTCAATTATTATTATATACAAAACAATTCTGTAAATGAAAGTATGAACAACCCTTGACTGCAATATACTCATTTTGCTTGAGTGAGTTTTAGTCTCAGTTCATTGTCTCTTGGTGTCACTCTCCAAGGGGGCTTCTGGGCCCTTCTTCACTCGAGACTGATGGATCCAGGCATTCTGCTCCTTGATCTTGATTGCGGTGAAGATGGCAAGAAGCACCTGGAATGGTCTTCTTTACTGTGGTTCCAAAGTCTTTTCTGCAAGCAGTTTAACATATACATAATCTCTAGGCTATATGTTATGCACTGGCCCATCTAACTCCCTGCTCTGAGTTCCAGCCACACGTTTCTCAATTTTTCTGAGCTGTTTGCTTAAAGCCACCATGTAGGTGGCCAGTGTTACCTCTCCAATGTGGTGGGCATTCTTTTTGTGTTCTATAAAGCATTTCAAAGGGACTTAGACTTTCTTTAGCTCTAGATTTAGTTTAAATTTGCAACAGTGCTAGTGGAAGTGCTTGGGGCTAGGGTAGATTAATTTCCTGCCCGAGTCTTACAATCTGCTGCTTAATCAAATGATCCATTTTCTCCACCTGGCTGCTTGATTAGGGGGGGTACAGAATGTGAAGTAGCCAGGTGGCTACTAATCTGTTGCACTATTTTGGAAATGAAATGTGATCCTCTATCTGAGGATATTGTGGCTGGAACTCCGAAGCATGGTATTATTTCTTGTAATAACACTCTAGTAACTTCTCGAGCTTTGACAGTTCTGGTGGGGAATGCTTCTGGCCATCCTGAAAATGTGTCTGTCAATACTAATAAATACTGATACCCCCCTTTCCTTGGGAGTTCTGAAAAGTCAATTTGCCACTGCTGTCCAGGCCTATGGCCTCTCCTAATCTGACCGAGTTTCGGCTTGGGGGTATTTTTGGGGTTAGTCTGGAGGCAAAGATCACACTGTCAGGTCACTTGAGTAATAGTGGCATATAAATTCCTAGCAACAATTCTTTCAATCAAGTAGGTGTATAGGGCATCTATTCCTCAGTGTGCTTTCTGATGTTCTTCCCTTACTAGTGACCACAAGAAATGGGAAGGGATTACCAGCTTCTTTTCAATGGTAGCCCACCCTTCTTGGTTATACGTCCTTTTTTGATCTTCAATCAATTTTCTATCTCTCTTAATATATTCTGGCTTACTTTCAAGGGAAATTTGTCTATCTGGAATTAGGGCTCACCTCACCTTTTGCTGCTTCCTTTGCCTCTCTATCCACCAGCTCATTTCCTTTTTCTAATTCTGAGCTCACTTTTTGATGTGCTCTAATATGCACAATTGCTACCTTTTCAGGCCAGCTGAACTGCTTCCAGCAGCTGGATTATCTCTTGTGCATGTTTGATGTTCTTTCTCTGTGAGGTCAGCAGTCCTCTCTCTTTCTAGACGGCTCTATGTGCATGCACGACTCCGAATGCATACCTCGAGTCTGTGTCGATGTTTATCTTCTTTCCTTTTGCTATTTCTAAGGCACAGGTCATGGCAATTATCTCAGCCTTCTGCGCAGAGGTGCCTGTTGGTAAGGGTGCAGATTCTGTTACCTCTCCGCAGGTGGCTACTGTGTACCCAGCACATCGCTTTCCATCGGCAACGCAGCTGCTCTCGTCAGTGAACCAGGTCTCTGCATTGTCCAGAGGAGTGTCTTTCAAATCTGGGCAGCTGGAGTAGGTAGCTTCAATGGTCTCTAGGCAATTGTGGTGTACTGCTTCTCTTTGATTTCTACTGAGAAAGGAAGCTGGGTTGACAATATTAGTCACCACTATCTTTACATCATCTTGCTCCACCATGATGGCCTGGTATTTCTCACTGTGGTGAAAGCCAGTGGCTACTCTTTACTTCCAGTACTGTGGACACTGTATGGGACACTAGCAGAGTCATTTTCTGTCCCAGGGAAAACTTGCATGCCTTCTGAATATTCAGCACGACTGCTGCTACAGCTCTGAGGCAACCTGGCCATCTTTTGGCTGTTGCATCCAGCTACTTGGAGAAGTAAGCAACTGCCCTTCGGTATGGACCTGAGTCCTGAGCCAGTATTCCTAAGGCAATTCTCTGTTTTTCATGGGAAAATAGAAAGAATGGTTTACTCACATCTGCAAGTCCCAGGGCTGGAGCTGACATGAGGGCACTCTTTAGCTGGAGAAAGGCCTGTGTGGCTTCCTTTGTCCACTGGAGATCTCTGTTTCCATTAGCAATAAGAACATAGATAGGTTTGACAAGCAGTCCATAATTATTAATCCACAGCTGGCACTACCCTGCCATGACTAAGAAGGTTTGGAGTTCCTTTATTGTCTGGGGTTTTGGGGTTTGGCAGATGGCTTCTTTGTGAGCCTGCCTTAAAGTCCATTGCCCAGCACTCACCTCGTAGCCCAGGTATATTACTTTCTGTTTCACTACCTGTACCTTCTTCTTTGATACTCTGTATCTTTGGAGACTTAGGAAATTCAAGAGGCTTACTGTCCAGGCCACACATGCTTCTCTCGTCTGAGTGGCTATTAGAAGATCATCTACGTACTGCAACAGCTTCCCTTCCTGCTGAGCTTCCCAGGACTCCAGATCTTTTGCAAGTGGCTCCCCAGACAGAGTGGGGGGGAATTTGAAGCCTTGAGGAACACAGACTATGTGAGCTGGGTTTTGCACTGCTTTTAGGGCTTTCTCATTTGAATGCAAAAGTTTTCTGGCTGGCTTTGTGGATAGGGAGGCAAAAGAAGGCATCTCTCAGGTCTGAAACAGTAAACCAGATTAGCTCAGGTGTTAAACAAGTTAGTAAAATATATGGATTTGCTACCACAGGGTATAAATTCTTCGTTATCTTATTGACAGCCCTCAATCTAGTACTATCAGTTATTGGGCTGATTTCTTCCCTATCTTCTTTTCAGGGGGTACTGCTTAATTCTCACTGGTCGTTTTCTTTCTTTAAGCTTGATTACTATGGGGGGGCATTCTTCACTTTCTTTGGTACAGCAGAGGCCCATACCCCTGAAAAAACTTGCTCTAATATCTCTTTACTAATTTTTTCTTAATTTCAATGCCTGTTAATAATAAGCTTAACATCTTTATATCATTTGCCCCCAGAGTAACCTCTTCATTTGAGAATGTTCAGCAAATTGGGCATATACAAAAGCTCCTAAGTACACATGTTACTTTAAAGGTTTACAAAAGTATGCCTTCTCAGACTGGCCAGTTGTTCCTCACATTGCAACATAATCATTCTCCACAGGTACTAAAGCTTTATTTAAAACTGAATCTATGGCTCCTGTATCAATTAAAATTCCACCCTTTTCTTTCCTTCTGGTCTCACTGCCTCTCGCAGAGGGGTCTGTTCCCTCCTAGTCCTGGGTGAAATTGGACTGCTAGGAGGGGGATGGGTGCGAATGGGTGTGAACTTTGGAGTTTGAGTCTTCTTCTTTTTTGGGGAGGTCTTCTTTATCCTCCTTTACTTTAGGAGGAGCCTTTAACAAGTTATATGTACTCATTTTGCGAGTTGTAATTGCTTTGCATTTCAGTTTGCCTGACCAGTGGGTCCGAGGGCGGTCTGATCTCACAGTCCCTTTGCCATTCTTGGTGATTTCTTAAAACAAAGACCCACCAATATTCAGGACTATCTCATTTACCTTCCCATTTTAAAACAGCATTAACTGCAATAAAGTCTTATAAATCTTTTTCTTTTCTGAGCTGCCCCTACTGGCAGCTTTCTTCCAAAGAGCCCCTCCCAAAGGGGCTAGGTCAGGAGCTTCTTTGCTCCGGTTAGTTCTCATTATCTCCTTCTCCTTGTACTATCTTGTTTCCACTCAAGCCTCACAGTGTCTTTTCTCAGATTTTCCTCACAACACAGACCTCCAGGTGGCAGAACAGCAATATCAGCACCTCTGCACTGCATACAAGGTGCCAGCCTCTCAATGCACTAAAAGCTCCCAGCAACTGCCTGCAGGCTATTCCTTTGGTGTTTATCACTTTGGAGTTTATCACTTAACCTCTGTGTCGGTTTTCTCAGTCTAAGATTACTGTATTACCAGCTGAAGTCTGATGAACTCATTCATCTCTTCTATCTAAACTCTGGTTTACAAAATCCTAGTATTTTCTAGTTCTTTTCCTGCACAATCTAATTCAAGCATTGTTTCTACTGACACTCGCTTTACTGCCTTGCAAGAGGCTGTGATTGTTACAGCAAAAAGTTTGATATGCCCACAAACACAGACAGACAGACAGACAGACACACCACCTCTCTTATCTCAAATTCACAAGAGTCAGGGCTTGAATTGCTGGGGGGGAATTAGTGGAATTCCTTTAATTTGTTTTACTAATGTTAAACATAAATCACCATACTGTAGCTCTTTTGTGTAAAATGCTACACTTGTTGCAAACAAATACCTAAAACTTCTACAATAGCTACTATACAATTTGAGTATCAAATTACCACAATGTGGGGGAAGAGCCACACAAACTCACTGGGAAATGGCATATCTCTCAAAGTGCTCACTTTTTTTAATACAACACAGACAACACAGCATACAATACTTCAGCATTTACCTACATCAGCTTTCTCTGGCTCTCACACACCCTGGACACAATCAAAATAACAACACACAGTAAAATTCTAGAGATCAAGTCTAACTACCAGGCAGAAGAGGAACTCCCTGAGCTCATACTCACGGTTAAAATGTGCTCCATCTACACAAATCACTACTTCTAAACACAATAAATACTTTCACCGACGTTTCTCCACTTGTTCCACTTCTCCACAGGGAACTCCCTGCCCTCACAGCTCGCCTGGCTGGTGCCTCCAGCCCCACTTGGCCCTGTCAGTTGTGGGCAGAAACCCCCCCGCACTGTAGATATACTCCCTTTGTACACCATGCACTCGCACGATTACAAACACACTAACATTAATTACACAATGCATTAACTGTACAACAATACAGTGTCTGGACACCACACACACACACACGAGTCCACTCGAACCCACCCACAGGGTTGCTAGCGGCCGCTCTATCGGACAGTGAACTCTCATCTCCCAGTCGCTCTATTGACCAGGCCACAGGCCGAGCACTCAGACGTCTCTGAGTGACTTATTCAGCCTTCCTATCCCCCGGGGCCCTCTTAATACATACCGAATCCTCTGCACACCAGCAGGTCCTTGTCTGTCTCCGCAGGAGGCAAGCTGAGATGAGCGGAGCTCCTCTGGGAAGATCTCGGGGCGCGCCTAGGAGGGTCTGTTTATCCCTTCTGTCCTGTGGGGACAGAGATGGTCCCTTCGTGGTCAACAGAATGTTTTGAGGAAAAGTTCGAAAACTCTACAACTCATGAAAGTTGTAAAGTCGGTATGTTTATTGCAGCGCTGGACGTATGCAGGGATTACTCCCCTCAAAAGGCATGCGTACCTCTGCAAACTTCAGGTCTCTTTTTATGGCTCTCTCAAATACATATGCATATAATTTCACAACAGGTTCATACATATTCATTCTATTGATTTCATGTGACACTTGCTACTAATTCTTCAGAAGGAACTCTTGGGTCAGGTTGCCTTGCTCTGCCTGGTCTCTCCTTCCCCCCTTTATCTCTTGTCTTTCGGCTGAAGCAGTCTCTCTAAGCACAGGCCCTTCAAGAGAACAGGCAGTGAGACTAAACAGCAAGCTACAGACAATTCAAGGATAGACATTTCACCTAAATCAAAATGGATTTCTACCCTGGAAAATTTCTACTCTGTCTCACAGGTAAGTATCCCACAGCACCGCCGGTGTCCAGGGGGGCCCCACTAGGATCTGGAGGGTCTGGGCACCTGCAGGTGACAGGGAACACCAGCCTTCCAGGGCCACAGCGCAGGGCTGAGGAGAGCTGAGTGTGGCCATGGTATCCCCCGAGTACTCACCAGAGAGGCCGAGGGTTTGGGCTGGAAGGGAGAAGGGACAGGGCTCAGTAGTGGTGGCAACATAGGGACAGTGGCACTCAGGTTAGGGTGTCTCCAAACTGTCCCTATGGGGACATCAGTTCTTGTGGGAAAGTGCATGGGGGTGGCCCCAAAAGATTGGAAGAGGCCAGGGGTCATGTCTGTGTCTCAGCTACCCGTGCACCACATCTGTGTGGCACAGACACCTTGGGAACAGGGACTCCGAGGCCACCCTGGGCTGAGGCAGAACATGGGGACACTGTGGACACCCCAGGCACAAGGACACCACGGACACAGCTCATGCTGGCCCAGGTCACCCCCACCAGCTCATGATCCCATGCCCATGATCCCATCCCCATGGCCACATCCTCATGGTTCTTGTCCCCTTCTGTCCCTGCATCCCAGTTCCCTTGTCCCTATCCCCAGAGCTACCTGAGCCCAAAGGTGCCAGTCCCCACATTCCTGTCCCCAAATCCCCATCCCCAAATTCCTGCCCCCTGTTCCTGTCCCCAGAGACACCCTAAATCAGTCACAGTCCCACCAAGGTCCACTGTGGGTAACATGGACTGGCTCTGCTGGCATTGGGGACCTCAGGGGGCCCCACAGCCCCCCTGTGCACCCTCCCCTCCATCCCCAGGGTGTCATGCCTGTGCCTGGGGCACTCACCCCACAGGAGCAGGGCCACCTTCCCGGCCATCCCGGTGTCCATAACCATGTGCACTGGCTGTCACTCGCTGCTGTGGCCACCACTCCTCTGGCTCGCGGCTCTTTGGATGAAAGGGAAGGAAGTGAGGTCACGTCTGTCCCCACGTGTAGGTGGCCTTTGGTGGGGGCAGGGTGGCCACAAGCTGGGCACAGGCTGGGGACAAGGCTGGGTGGGACAAAGTGAGACATGGGATTCCCAGGAGTGGGGGGCTCAGTGGGTTTGGGGAGGCAGGGTTCAGTCCCTGGGGAATGGGGGTTTTGAGTAGGGGGAGTCACTGGGAATGAGGGTGCCATGGGAATGGGGGTCCCCAGAGCTGGGGGGACAAAGGGATGGGAGTCCCAGGGGAACCTGGGCTCCAGAGATTTGGGGTCATGGCATTGGGGAATGGTAGGTGCTGGGAGAATCAAGGTCCTGGGGGAAGGAGGATTTCAGAGGATGGAATGAACAGGAGAGGGTGCCTTGGAATGGGATCTTGGGCCATGGAGATCAGTGGGGAATGTCAGCACTGGGATGGGCTTGCAGAGAGGGTGGGACATAAGGAATGGGGCACCCACAGTCAGGTTCCCAGGGTAATGGGAGTGTCAGGGATGGGCATGTCACAAACTGTCCTTATTGATGGATTTCGTGATGATTTGTTTCCAAAGCATTTCTCAGCACAAAATACCAACACGGCAAAGGGGGTTAGCAGTAACCGTCAAAACAGTGTACTTTATTGAATGATTACAGCAAAAATGCGTGTGAGGGAAAAGAGGGAAAGTGGGGAAAGCATCTGGAAAAGTAGGGGGATAAAGAGAAAAGAGGAGGCTATAGCTACCACCCGTGGAAGCGACGGGGTCCTTCAGAGTCCAGTCGAGGTTCCATCAGTTGAGGAGTTGTTCCAAGCACGGGGAAGATCTTCGAAGTGGACTAGCTAACCTGGGGGGTTTTATCCTATGGAAGATTGTGAAAGGGGGAGGGGGGAATAATGCAATAGTTTCCTTCTTGGTCCAATAGTCCCAATAATCACTACCCACGAGCAAACATCACGGTCTGCACCCGCAAGCAAACATCACAGTCTGTTCTGTTCCCCCCACCAGTTCCCAGAGGTTTCAGTCTCAATCCTTGGGAAGAAAATGAGTTTTCTTTATGTGAGGGTTTCATGTCTCAGTCCTTGGAGAAGAGACTTCTCCCATCTCAGTCAGTCAGTCACAGTGGCTGCAGAACAGATGAAGGGTCTTCTGTGGGGACCACTTAAAGGTTATTCCAGAAAAGAGTCCATCCAAGCTGAGAGGCAGGGAAATTCCAAGGCTTATTGTTGCAAAACAGGTCAAGGTGCTCCTTTGCACAATTACTTGGCAGGCTGGGAGTTATGTCTCGGCCTTGTAAGCTTGGCAGACATTCGTCAAACCTGGATATCAAACAGGATCTTTCAGTGGTCTCAGTTTCTGTCCTTTTTTATGACAAAAATCATGAGACAAATGAGAGAAATTTCAGACAGACTATCACAGGGCAGTTGCTGGGTGCGCTGATGGGTCACAGCTCCTTCCTTGGGTGCTTCAGATTTTGGGATTACCCAGAGCCCAGCACAGACCCCACAAGTAACCCCACAAGTAATCCCCCCACAAGGGGGTCATCCCAGCCTTATTCCAAGGGTCTCTAGGTCTCTGTCCCACCAGCCCCCAGTGAATTTTTTGTCTCTTAATTTCCATTTCCATCATTTTACCCCTCAATTCACAAGCCCCCAGTTCAGACGTTGATGATCCTGGAGAGGCCCTGAGCAGGAAAGGGGTTGGGGGAAGCCCAGGGTGGGGGAAGCAGGGGTGAGGGGTCTGCAGGGAGGGCTGGGGAGGCTGTGCAGGATGGGGGTGTCTGGCTGTGCCTCCCCAACACTTTCACTTTGTCTCTCCCCCAGCATGAGGAAGAGGCCATTTGACACCTTTGTCACATGGGGGATGGGTTCTTTCTTGGGGGGTCACATCCAGGGTGCTTCTGTGCTGGAGGGATCCTGTCCCAGGGAGGACACCTGGTGGCCAAGGGGGCCCTGTCCTGTGGCTTGGCAGGACCCTCTGGGAGGGTCCAGACTTCTCCCTTCTAGCCCACCCCCTGCAGGATCTGAGGCATCAAGAGCAGCCAGGGAATGGAGCCCAGGGCAGGAAGGAGCTCCCAAACTCCTCCTCTTTGAAGCCAGTGGCCATCCAAGGGTGGGGCTCAGCCATGGCCCAGCCCCACTGCACAGGGATGGCCATTGTCCAGCCCTGCTCTGGCCAGCCCCAGGTGGCAGCCAGGACCTGAGGGTCCCCCCTGCCCCCTTGGCTTTGATTCTGGCAGCTTTAGAGCTGCTGCAGAGGTGAGAATTCTGTGGGGGGAAAAGGCCTGCCTGTGGTTTGCTCAGCCCTGCAAGAAGCACAAACCCTGATGGGAGCCCAAGCAGTGGCTCTGCAAGGGCCTTTGATGGTTTTCAGAGCAGGGCTGGCTGGAAACCCCCCTTGCAGGGGCAGCTGGGAGGGAACCAGTCTGGAAATGCAGCAATTGATCCTTTGTTCCTCTAGGTAAGGGACTGAGAGAGCCCCGGAAGTACTGCAAATCCCACAACATTCTGTTCAGCAACATGATCTGGACCCTCCTTCTTGAACAAAACCTACAGGCTTCTGGAACCTCATGGAAGGAATGTTTGGTTTCAGACTAGAGCTGCCAAATAAGAAAGAAAAGTATAGAAATATCAAGCAGTGGCTCTGCCCAGTGGCTGTAGTGGAGCTCTGGGGATTGACCCTGTCTGGATTCCAGGTGTCCCGAAAGCTGCTCCATCCCTGTCCTCCTCACCTGAGTGAAAGGCTGAGGGTTTGCAGGAATTGTGGTCTAAAACCACCAGAGGTGCTGTTGTGGACCTGAGACCTGCCTGCAGTCAGGCGCTGCCTTCCTTCCATTCAGGATCTTGGAAAGAGGTCGCAGGCGATGGGCAGGAAGTGTGCCTGGTCCCGGGACACTGCTATGCGGCCACTGGGCACTGGGATCCAACCTGCTGCTTTCGTGGCTTCTACCTGCTGCTGGTGGTTGTGCCAGGACCGATTGGTGCCCGTGAGTTTGCAAAAGGAGCGATTTCCCCTCCTCCCTCCCATCCGAGGCCGCCATGACCCCTGAGGGGATGGAGCTCGACCGGGGCGCCCCCTGCTGGCCGGGAGTGCTCCCTGCAGCGCCCCCTGCTGGCCGGGAGTGCTCCCTGCAGCGCCCCCTGCTGGCCATGGTTATAACTGCCACAAAAACCAACAGCACTGAGCAGGAGGGAAAGTTCTGGGGTGTGTTGTTGCTTCTGTACTGGTTTATAAATTTCCCAGTAAAGAGCTGTTATTCCTTTTACTACACTTCTGCCTGAAAGCCCCATAATCGTTGAAATGAAAGAAATGTTTTAGGCATGGGTCTTCTTTCCATTCCAGAGACTTTCCCACTTTCCTTGGCAGATGTTTCTCATTTAAATGAGTTGTCAAATCCTGAGTTCCAGCATAGATGGGATAGACACCCCAACAAGAGACAGGGTCAGGGACTTGGCCACCTCATGCTCTGCCTTTGAACCCTGTTGGACCACCAAGGGCCCTCTCCCCAGCTAGCACTTCTGGTCACATGGCCATTCAGGAGCTGGGTTTGGCAGAGTATCACACTGTGCCCAGTGTGCCATGACTGACAGGCTGATGGACAGACTGGGCCCAGTCTCACCAAAAGCAAGGCCTGACCCACCCCTGTTACACACAGGTGCTCCAAATGTCTCCAGACATCAAACTTTTCCTGTCTCTGACACCATGTCCTGTGCCATGGCCTGATCCCACTGTCCCTGGAAAAGGGGGAGGCTCTGGAACCCACACAGGGACTTTGTGACAGCCTTGTGTAGGGAGCACAGCAGAGGAGGGGTTTGGGGCAGGGAAGAAGAGAATCCAGAGCCTCCTGAAGGCTGCTGTGGCCATCAGAGCAAGGAAGATCAAGTGGTCTGCAAGGTTCCTCTGGTGGAAGAAACGTGCTGTGGAAAATGTCTGGGTTTTTTTTCTTTTTGAGGACTTTCCGTAGAAATCGTTCCTTTTGTGATAATTTCTTTGAACTCTGAACCGTGTTACTGTTGTTGGTTTTATTCTCTCTCATTGCTGTTGCAGGAAATTGTTCTTCTCTCAGCCCTTTGGGATCTTTGTGCCCCCACAGGGAGGGAGAGGGGCAGTTCTTAGCGGCATCACACACATGAGTGGGTGCCCATGAGTGGGGACCCCCAGTGCCCCCCAGTTCCCCCCAGTGTCACAGCATATTCCCGTAGATGTCACTGGGTTCACGTGGTTGCCCCTGGGGTCCCCGCAGTTCCGCGTAGGTCACCTGGGGATCCTGGAGCGTGGTGGCACGGGGGAACGCTGCGAGAGACACGGGCTGTGGGTTCTGAGTGGGGTGACACTCATGGGTGACATGTCCCTCTGCCTGTGTCCCCCCCATACTCACCCGCTGTCCTCTTGGTGACAACGACGTGGGTGTACAGCACCTCCCCCTCCCCTGGGAGGGCCGGGGGATCCAGGGGGGCCCTGAGGGAATAAAGGGGATGTGGGGGAGAGAATGGGAAGTCCTGGGGTTGGGGGTGAAGGTTAGAGGGTGGTTTGAGCCCCCCACTCACCTTTCCTGATTTTTCCTGGCAGCTGCAAAGGAAAGAGGGGAGGGGTGACTATGGGGTTCCTGGGCCCTGAGGCCTCTCAGGAATCCTGAATGCCCACAAGACCCTCAATTTCCCAAAGGATCCCCAAGCATCCTTGAAGTCTCCCAGTATTCATGAACATCCACAGTGCCCCTGACAAAATCAGCCTCAAGAACCCAAAGCCCAGCAGGGACAGAGACACCTCAAACTCCCCCAGGGCCCCTAAAGAACCCCCAACATCCTTGCAGGACCATCCAGCACCTCCCCAAAGCCCTACAGGACCCCCAGACAAGGTCATAATTATGGAGCTGTGTGTGCTGCCCTATTGTTCCCCAGTTCTGAGGTCCTCAACAGCTCCTTGGGACCCCTGTCCCCCCATTGTCACCCACCCACACAGTGCCACCGGTGCCAGGCCACAATGACACCCACGAGCAGCAACAGGAACAAAAGGGCCCCACCGACCCCTGCAGCCACTGCAAGAAACAGAGGGGGACACATCAGGATCACCCATCACCCCAAGGATCCTGCACTCCCTGGTGACCACGTGTGAACCCACCTGCGTCCCTGTGTGTCCCTGTGTCCTGCGGTGTCACCTCCAGGACACCAGGGGTGATGGTGGCATTGGCCACAGGCACTGTGGGGACAGAGACAGGGCTGAGGCCATAGGGAGTGGCTGGCAGCCGGTGTGGGGGGGATAGGGACGGGTGGGAATGGGTGTGATGGGGGATGTCAGTATTGGGGTCACACCAGAGAGGGGTGAGGGGACAAGGGGAGAGGTGGAAGGACACAAGAAAGATGTGATGGGGGGCAAAGAGGTACCCAAGCAGGTGGCCTGAGCAGGCAGTGGGGGCTCCCCGTGCCTATCCCTGCACTCACTGCTCACTGTGTCACGGAGCCAGGTGCTGCTCTTCCGCACGGTCACCCCTCAAGGCACACCTGGCAGCTGTAATTCCCTGAGTGGGAGACTCCCACGGCGGGCACCAACAGCTGTGGGGACCCCTGTTGGCCCCCCACCATCTTCCCAACCCAGTAGAACACATGCAGGAGGGGGGCTTGGGGCCGCAGGGGTCTGGGGGTGCTGAGGCAGCCGAGAGTCAGGGGGGACTCCTTGGTGGGTTTTGGGGGAACCTCCAGCACCAGCACAGGGGAGAGCTCAGGGCAGGAGAGAGGAAGGGGATTTGTGGCCCTGAGTTTCTGGGCTGTGGGGCTGTGGGGATGTTGGGGATCAGGGCTTCAGGGTGCTCACCATGCACTGTCACTGTCACTGGTGCTGACTCCTGCCACCCCCAGGATTCCACCTGGCCCTTGAAGCTGTAGCGGCCACTGTGGTTCAGCTGCAGAGGGGACAGGGACAGCTGGGTGCCATTGGGGAGCACTCCCAGTTCCTCCTCCTCGTGGTAGAAGGACACCGAGGTGATTGGTTTGTCTTTCCAGCTCCGGCAGCGCAGTGTCACCGTGTCCCCCTCCAGCAGCATCCGTGCCGGCACCTGCAGCACCAGCCAGTCTGGGGGACAGGGGGGTCCTGTCACATCTCAGGGATCTGGAGGGTCCCCATTTCACCAGGACCTCCCCATTGGGTCACATCCAGCTCACCAGGGGTCTGCAGTACCCACACGGTTTCGCCCACACTGGGATGCTCTGGTATATCCCCAGAGCAGGGGACAGGCTCTGGTCACACCAGGAGGGGACCCATGGAGCTGAGCCCACCCAGAGCCCTCGGGGTCCCAGCCTGGGGACAACCAAACCTCCCTCACCATCTGAGACGTTTATGGTGGGGCTGAGCCCACTGCCAGGTCTGTCACACTCATAGGTGCCCTTATGGGTGACAATGAGGCAGTCAAGTCCCTGTTGCCACCAGCGCTGCCCGTTCCTGTACCAGGTGGTGTCACCGGCGCTCCCCGAGCCCTGGCAGGTCAGTGTCACCCAGTCCCATTCCACCGGTGGCGTCCAGGGGGGCTCCACAAGGAGCTGGGTGGTCTGGGCCCCTGCGGGTGACAGGGGACACCAGACTGCCAGGGCCAGCACAGGACTGGGGACAGTGGGGTGGGGACATGGCATTCACCGAGGACTCACCAGCGAGGCCGAGGGTCAGTGCTGAAAGGGAGAAGGGACAGGGCTGGGAGGGGGTGGCACTGCAGGAACAGTGGCACAAGGTATGGGGTGTGGGGTTTCTCTGAAACGTCTCAGTGGGGGCTTTGGTGTGGCACAGAGGTCTCGAGGACAGGGACCCAGCAACCAACACATGCTCAGGCATGGGGACCCTGTGCTGGCATAGGTCACCCCCACCAGCCCCACAGCCACAGCCCCATGGCCCTGTGCTCATGCTCCCATTCCCATGGCACCTGTCCCCATGGCCCAAGCACATGATACTTGTCCCCTTTTCCCTGTCCCTGCATCCCTGTGTCCCTGTCCCCCCAGCTGCCCCAGCCACAAGGTTCCTTCTGCCACATCCTTGTCTCCACATTTCCATCCCCCTGTCCTGCCATCCCAGTTCCACTCTTCCTTTCCTCTGTTCATGTTCCCAGGGCCACCCCACAACTCTGGTCACACTGGGCTCTGTGCACTGCTGGCATTGGAGACCTCAGGGGACCCCACAGCCCCCCTTTGCACCCTCCCTTTCCCATCCCCAGGGTGTCAGGCCTGTGCCCAGGGCACTCACCCCACAGGAGCAGCACCACCTTCCCAGCCATCCCGGTGTCCCCAGCCATGTGGACTGGCTGTCACTCACTGCTGTGGCCACCGCTCCCCTGGCTGGCGGCTCTTCGGATGAAGGGGAAGGAAGCGAGGTCACGTCTGTCCCCACGTGTAGGTGGCCCTTGGTGGGGCACGGTGGCCACAAGCTGGGCACAGGCTGGGGACAAGGGTAGGTGGGACCAAGTGGGACATGAGGTTCCCAGGAGTAGGGGCTCAGTGGTTTTGGGGACCCAGGGCAGGGTGTCTAGGGGAATGGGAGATCCCTGGGACAGGGTTCCTGGGGAATGGGGGTGCTGAAGGGGGAGAGACACTGGGAAGGGGTGGTGGCATGGGAATGGGGGTCCCCAAGGCCTGGGGAACTCAGGGATGGGAATCCCAGGGGAATGTAAGCTCCAGGATTTGGGGTCAGGAGATGGGGGTCCTCAGGATGAGGGTGCTGGGGGAATCGGGTGTCCTGGGAGAAAAAAGGCTCTGGGGAAAGGGAGATTTCAGGGGATGGAATGAACAGGAGAGGGTTCCTGGGGAATGGAGTCCTGGGCCATGGAGATCCTGGCGAATGATCATACTGGCCTGCAGGTCGCAGGAAAGGGAGGATGGAAGGAATGGGGCTCCCATGATTGGGATCCCTGGGGAATGGGGCCGCCAGGTATAGGCAGTGGCTTGGTGAGCCTGTGGGTAAAAGCTCCTTCCCTGGGTGCCTCAGATTTTGGGGTGACCCAGGACCTAAGAAAGTCCCCCCAGGGTGCTTGTTTTTTGGAAGGGTGACCCCAGGTAAGTTCCAGGAAGGTCTGGGCCTGGGTCCTTATTTTCCTCTTTATTTCCATATGGGTCCTCTTTATTTCCACTTCCATAATTTTACTCCTCAATTTCACAAGCCCCAGTTCATGCCTTGATGATTCTGTGGAGGCCACAAGCAGGAAAAGGGTTGGAGGAAGTCCAGGGTGGGGGAAGCAGGGGTGAGGGGTCTGCAGGGAGGGCTGGGGAGGCTGTGCAGGATGGGGGTGTCAAGCTTCCCCCCCCCCCGCTAACATTTTCATTTTCCTGCAGAAGAAGGAAGAGGCTTTTTGACACGTTTGTTACTCTGGGGGTGGGTTCTTTCCTGGGGGGGATCCTGTCCCAGGGGGGACACATGCTGCCCAAGGGGGTCCTGTCCTGCAGCTTGGCAGCTTTGGAGTTTGGCCAGACTTCTCCATTCTTGCTTGTCCCCTGCTGGATCTGAGCCGGCAAGAGCAGCTTGGGAATGGAGCCCAGGGAAGGAAGGGGTTCCCAAACTCCTGCTCCTTGAAGCCAGTGGCCATCCAAGGGTGGGGCCCAGCCATGGCCCAGCCCCACTGCACAGGGATGGCCATTGCCCAGCCCTGCTCTGGCCAGCCCCAGGTGGCAGCCAGGACCTCAGGGTTCCCCCCACCCCCTTGTCTTCGATTCTGGCAGCTTTAGAGCTGCTGCAGAGGTGAGAATTCTGTGGGGGAAAAAGGCCCTGCCTGTGGTTAGCTCAGCCCTGCAAGAAGCACAAAACACAAAGGGAGCCCAAGCAGTGGCTCTGTGAGGGCCTTTGATGGTTTTCAGAGCAGGGCTGGATGGAAAGCCCCCTGCAAGGGCAGCTGGGAGGGAACCAGCCCGGAAATGTAGCAATTGCTCATTTTGTCCCTTTGCCCAAGGGACTAAGAAAACCACAAAATTACTGCAAAGACAACAACAATCTGCTCAACAACATAACCTGGACCCTGTGTCTTTAACAAAACCTGCAGCCTTCTGGAACCTCCTGGAAGGAAGGTTTGTGTTCTGGACGTGCACACCAGAAAAGAGGGAAAAGTGTGGAAATATTGAGCAGGGGCTGCACATGAGGGGCTGGGGAACAGGGGTGTCACAGCAGAGCAGGGAGTGCCCAGGCAGGGGAATTCAGGGCAGGCTGGAGTGGATTTACCAGGGAATCAGACCCTGAGGCACACACGGGCATTTCCAGAGATTCCTGTGCAATGTCCCAAGGATGGACAGAGCTTCTCCCCTTCCTCCATGGAAACTCAATCAAGTTTCAGGATGGGAATGAACAAAATGGGGAGAGTTCCTAAAGATGGCCTAAGAAAAGGCTTCGTCATGGGCTGGGTTGCTGCCCAGCAGGCAGGGAACAATCCCATGGAGCTGTTGGACACTCAGGGAGATTCCACACTCTCTGTTATCCATAAGCAAATGCTGCTGTGGGATGCACCAAGGGAATCATAAAGAGAGCAAAAAAGTCTCATTTCTTTGGGATTAGTTTGTGTTTTTCTTGTGAGGGAGTTGTTGGGAGAGCAGTGGTTGGAAGGATTCTATAAACCAGACCAATGACCTCTTCTTTCTGCTACAGGAATGAGAAAGTGACTGTTGCCATCAAGAAGGCAGTGGGAGAATTCAGGAAGGGGACAGGGACATATCACCCATGGGTGTCACCCTCCACCCAGGTCCCCACAACTGGTGTCACTCTCATTGCCCCCACAGGTGTCCCCTGGCCCTGCCCCACCTCAGGATCCACATGTGACCAACGTGGAGCTGTTGGGAACCTACAAGGGACAGCGGGACCCCCGTCACTACGATGGTGTGCTGTGACACTGGGGGCACTGGGGGGCACTGGGGGCACTGGGGGGCATCAATTCCCCTCAGGGGTCTCTTCTTCCTCTTCACAGCACCCATGGGGCTCCTCATTCCCCCTCCCAGTGCCAGGGGGGCACACAACCCTTTTAACTCTTACTGTACACAAAATGCAGCTTTTGATTAAACCATGTGAGAAACAAGTCTCACTCTTTAAAATTTGTAAATTGTTAATAAGAGATAAAAGGATCAGTAAACAGCATGCTGGGTGCTTGGCAAATGCCAGAGGCACACCGTTAACTACAACAATTTGTCTTACACACCTTTTCATTGTATTGCTTAAATACATATTCAGGAGGATTACACATATTCAAATATTCTTTCCAGTTTACATGTCCCAGGAATTCTTTTGCTTGGTTTTGCCCTTGATTCATTTTCATAAAGTACATGCCATACTGCAGAGCAAATTTCTATCTTTTATGTTCTCACAAGGCCCCCCTGTTTTGTGGTTTGACAGTTCTTGGTAAACAAAGGGTCAGTGGTAAATTCCTCTTTGCAGTCTTTCTTTTGATGTTTTTTTACTTGCTAGTTTTCAGTGTGTTCTTATCATACAGATGAGATACTCCACCAATACTTTAAATCAACATTAGCTATTTCATGAAATTCTCACCATTGTCACTTAGTTACACAAATAAAGGCATTAGCTACTTCTGCAACAGTTCATGTTGTAATACACAACACATTGTCTCTGTCTTGATATTTTGTGAGAGCCCTAACTATATTTATCACATTGAAATATATATTCTACACAGTGATTAGGGTAGAAAGGCTGACAAACTGTAGTGTATCAAAAGCTGTTAAAAAGTGATTACAAACTGTATTGTATCAAAATAGTTTGCAAAAACCAATATCCTAGAGAAAGCCAATGACTACATAGTTATGAATAACAGGGAGAAGGTGTATTGAAGGGTTTATTTGGTTTCTCCTTATCCTGCTCTGATTTTGACAGCAATAAATTCAATTCATATCTCTAAATCCGAGGCAGTCTGGCCCATGACAGGATTTGATGAGTGATCTCTCCTGGTCCTTGTCTCAACCCAGGAACCCTTTGCTCAATTTTCTCTCCCCATCCAGGTGTGGAGGGCAGTGAGGGAGCGGCTGTGGTGGGTGTGGGGCATCCGGCCACTGTCCACCCACAGCAAGGCAGGAAGGAGGAGGAGGGTCCGGGTCAGGTTATTGAGCAGATTGGTGTGGGATTTGCAGGGGTTCTGGAGGTCTCTCAGTCCCTCAGACAAAGGGACAAAATGATCAATTCCTGCATTTCCAGACTGATTCCCTCACAGATGCGCCTGCAGGGGTGGTTTCCAGCCAGCCCTGCTCTGAAAACCATCAAAGGCCCTCGCAGAGCCACTGCTTGGGCTCCCTTTGGGTTTTGTGCTTCTTGCAGGGCTGAGCAAACCACAGGCATGCCTTTTACCCCCACAGAATTCTCACCTCTGCAGCAGCTCTAAAGCTGCCAGAATCAAAGTCAAGGGGGCAGTGGAGACCCTCAGGTCCTGGCTGCCACCTGGGGCTGGCCAGAGCAGGGCTGGGCAATGGCCATCCCTGTGCAGTGGGGCTGGGCCATGGCTGGGCCCCACCCTTGGATTGACAGGGGTCTCCAGGATGTGCCACCCCTGGGACAGGCTCCCGGCCAGGAATGTGCAGGGACATTCCTGGAACCAACACCCTCTGGTAAAGGTTCCCCCATTTCAGGATGTGTCACCCCCTGGGACAGGATCCTCCCAGGACAGGAGCCCCCCTGGGTTTGCCCCCCCAGGACAACCCCCCCCCTCCCCCCCCCGCCCCTTTCCCATCTGAAACTGAGCACAATCAGCCTCTTCCTTCCTGTCCAGGAAAAAGAAAGTGAAAGTGTTGAGGGGGCACAGCCCAACACCTCCATCTCCCACAGCCTCCCCACCCTTCCCTGCACCTCCTGCTCCCCATTTTCCCATTCCCCTTGGTCCCCCCAACCCCTTCCCTGCTCAGGTGCTCCCTGTGATTGCTGAGCCAGGAACCGGTGGTGAGGGGACCTGGCACAAAAGTGAGGAAAAAAAGGAAAAAAGAGAAATAAAGAGCGGAGAAATCAAGGGCAGGGGAGGGCACAGAAGCAGAGGACCCCCATGTGATGCCTGCACAGGAAACCAGCACCCCATGGGGGCAGTGCTGTTCCCTGGGTCACCCCAAAATCTGAGGTACCCAGGGAAGGAGATGAGATGCCTGTGCCCATCTAGCAACTGCCCATCCCTGGTACCCCCTTCCCCTGAGAACCCAACCATGGGAGCCCCATTCCTTGTATCCCCCCATTCCTGGGACCCCCATCCCATTACTGCCATTCCCCAGGATCTCCATGGCCCAGCACCCCATTCCCAAGGAACCTTCTCCTGTTCATTCCATCCCCTAAAATCTCCCTTTCTCCAGAGCATTTATTCTCCCAGGACTCCCCATTCCCCCAGCACCCTCATCCTGAGGACCCCATCTCCACATGTGGGGACAGACGTGACCTCACTTCCTTCCCCTTCATCCAAAGAGCCGCCAGCCAGGGGAGCGGTGGCCACAGCAGCGAGTGACAGCCAGTCCACATGGCTGGGGACACTGGGATGGCCGGGAAGGTGGCGCTGCTCCTGTGGGGTGACTTCCCTGGGCACAGGCCTGACACCCTGGGATAGGGAGGGGAGGGGGCACAGGGGGACTGCAGGGTCCCCTGAGGTCCCCAATGCCAGCAGAGCCAGTCCATGTTACCCACAGTGGACCTTGGTGGGACTGTGACTGATGTAGGGTGGCTTTGGGGACAGGAACAGGGGGCAGGAATTTGGGGATGGGGATTTGGGAGCAGGAATGTGGGGACTGGCACCTTTAGTCTCAGATAGCTCTGGGGATAGGGAACTGGGATTCAGGGTCAGAAGGGGACAAGAACCGTGAGGATGTGGCCATGGGGATGGGATCATGAGCTGGTGGGGGTGACCTGTGCCAGCATGGGCTGTGTCCGTGGTGTCCTTGTGCCTGGGGTGTCCACAGTGTCCCCATGTTCTGCCTCAGCCCAGGGTGGCCTCAGAGTCCCTGTTCCCAAGGTGTCCGTGCCACACAGATGTGGTGCATGGGTGGCTGTGATACAGACATGTCCCCCTGCCTCACCAAATCTTTTGGGGACTACCCAGACACACTTTCCCACAAGAACTGCTGTCCCTATGGTGTCAGTTTGGGCACAGCCCCCACACCCAGTACCCCGTTTGCCTCTGTCCCCACGGTGCCAACCCCTCCCAGCCCTGTCCCTTCTCCCTTCCAGCCCATACCCTCGGCCTCTCTGGTGAGTCCTCAAGGGATGCCATGTCCCCACCCTGCTGTCCCCAGCCCATGCTGGCCCTGGCAGGCAGGTGTTCCCTGTAACCTGCAGGTGCCCAGACTACCCAGATCCTTGTAGAGCCCCCCTGGACACCGCCGGTGCTGTGGGATCGGGTGACGCTCACCTGCCAGGGCTTGGGGACCACTGGTGCCACCACCAGGTACAAGGACGGGCGGCGCTGGTGGCAACAGGGACATGACTGCCTCATTGTTGCCCTGAGTGGCACCTATGAGTGTGACAGACCCGGCAGTGGGCTCAGCCCCCCTGTGACAGTCTTAGATGGTGAGGGGGCATCTTACATGATCTGGGTGGCCCCTGACAGGTCTGGGTGGGCTCCACTCCGTGGGTGGCTTCACACTGCTTGTGTGGCAGGAGCCTGTGCCCTGCACACAGGGACATCCCAGTGCATCCCAGTGCACCCAGATGTCCCCAGTGCCTTGGGGACACACCTCTGACCTATCTCGAGCCTCTCAGTAAGATGGGACCCTCCTGTCCCACAGATGAGCTGGTGCTGCAGGTGACAGCATGGGCGCTGCTGGAGGGGGACACAGTGACACTGCGCTGCCGGGCCCGGTGGAACAGCCCGGTCACCAATGTGCAATTTTTCAAGGATGAGAATAATCTGACAAGGACCCTTATGCAACTGAGCTGTCCCTGTCCCCCCTCCAGTTGAACCACAGTGGCAGCTACCACTGCAAGGGCTGGGTGAGGTCCTGGTCGTCAGGCTCAGCAGCAGTGACAGTGACAGTGCACGGTGAGCACCCCCATGGCTGGAACTCCCATCTCCTGACAACCCCAAAGCCACTTCCCAGTGCACTCTGAGACATAGTCCTCACCTCCCCTCTCCTTCCCTGAACTCTTTCCGGTGCCGGTGCTGGAGCGTCCCCCAAGCCCACCATGGGGGTCCCCTCTGACTCTCAGCCGCCACAGCACCTCCAAACCCCCATGGCTCCAATCCTCCCTCCTGCACTCCCCCTCCTGTTCTACCAGGATGGGCCGGTGGTCGGGGGCCCTGCAGGGCTGACCGCAGATGTTGGTGCCTGCCATGGGGGTCTCCCACTCAGGGAAGTAACAGCTGTGAGGTGCCCTCTGAGGGTGGGGCTGTGCAGAAGAGCAGCACCTGGCTCTGCGTCATGGTGCACAGTGAATGCAGGGATGGGCACGGGGAGTTCCCACAGCCTCCTCGGGTCCCCTGCCTGGGGATCTCCATGTGCCCCTGACACATTTCTTGGGTCTCCTCTCCTCTGCCCTTTGTCCCCTCATCCCTCTCTGGTGTGACCCCATCCCCGAAATCCCCCATCACACCCATCCCCCCTATCCCTATCCCCCCACACTGGCTGCCAGCCCCTCCCTGTGGCCTCAGCCCTGTCTCTGTCCCCACAGTGCCTGTGGCCAATGCCACCATCACCCCCGATCCCCTGTCACACCAGATTTGTGCAGGTGGCCCTGTGACTCTGCGCTGCTCAGTGCAGGTGGGCTCAGCCCCTGTCACCTTCACCTGGCTGCACAACAGGCAGGAGGTGGCCCGAGGTCCCCACCTGGAGTTCGGGGCCACCAATGTGGGACATTCAGGCACCTACCAGTGCATGGCCACCAACCAGGCAGACTGGCACCGCGTGTTCCGGGCACTCAGCCCAGAGCTGGCACTGGAGGTGACACCAAGGGACACAGGGACACACAGAGACACAGGTGGGGACACACAAGTTCACCAGGGACTGCAGGACCACTGAGGTGATGGGTGACTTTGATGTGTCCCCCTCTGTTTCTTGCAGTGGTTGCAGGGGTCGGTGGGGTCCTTTTGTTCCTGCTCCTGCTCGTGGGTGTCATTGTGGCCTGGCACTGGTGGCACTGTGTGGGTGGGTGACAATGGTGGGACAGGGGTCCTAGGAAGCTGTAGAGGCCCCCAGAGTTGGGGAACCATAATGTGGCTCCCACAACCCTAGAATTCTGACCTTGACTAGTTGCCCTGTAGGGTTTGGGGAGGTGCTGGAGGGTCCTGCAGGGATGTTGGGGGTTCTTTCAGGGGCCCTGGGGGTGTTTGGGGTCTCTGTCCCTGCTGGGCTTTGGGCTCTTGAGGCTGAGTTGGTTGGGGGCACTGGGGATGTTCATGAATTCTCAGGGGCTCCAGGGATGATTGTGGGTTCCTGTGGGAAACTGAGGGTCCTGTGGGGATTCAGGAATCCTGAGAGGCGTCAGAGCCCTGGAGATCCCACAGACACCTCTCACCGCTTTCCTCTGCAGATACCAGAAAGAATCAGGAAAGGTGAGTGGGGGCTCAAACTACACTCTGCCCCTTTACCTCAACTCCCAAGACCTCCCATTCCCTTCTCCAAATCCCCTTTATACCCTCAGGGCCCCCCTGTATCCCCTGGCCCCCCCAGAGGAGGGGGAGGTGCTGTACACCTGTGTCATGGACACCAAGAGGGCAGCGGGTGAGTATGGGGGGGACACATGCAGAGGGACACGTCACCCATGAGTGTCACCCCACCCAGATCCCACTGTCCGTGTCTCTCACAGAATCCCCCCGTGCCACCAGACTCCAGGATCCCCAGGTGACCTACGTGGAACTGCGGGGACTCCAGGGATGACCACAGGAGCATGGTGACATCTATGGGAATGTGCTGTGACACTGGGGGGACTGGGGTTCCCCACCCATGGACACAGACTCATGTGGGTGCTGCCACCAAAACTGCCCCTCTCCCTCCCCGTGGGGGCACAAAGATCCCAAAGAGGTGAGAGAAGAACAATTTCCTGCAACAGCAACGAGAGAGAATAAAACCAACAGCAACAGCAACAATGTTCAGAGTCCAAAGGATCACAAAAGGAACGATTTCCAGGGAAAGCCCCCAAAAATGAACAAACCCAGAATGTTTCCCCCAGCAGATTTCCTCCAGCAGAGGAACCTGGCAGGGCCTTGCATCTTCCTTCCTCTGATGGCCACAGCAGCCTTCAGGAGGCTCTGGATTCTCTTCTCCCCTGCCCCAACCCCCTCCTCTGCCGTGTTCCCCAAACGAGGATGTCATAAAGGCCCTGTGGGGGTTCCAGAGCCTCCCTCTTTTCCAGGGCGGGTGGGATCAGCCCATGGCACAGGGCAGGGTGCCAGAGACAGGAAACATTTGATGTCTGGAGACATTTTGGAACACCTGTGTGTGGCAGGGGTGGGTCAGGCCTTGCTTTTGCTGAGACAGGGCCCGTCTGTCCATCAGTCTGTCAGCTGTGGCATACTAAAGACAGTGTGACATTCTGCCAAAGCCAGCTCCTGAGCGGCCGGGTGACCAGATGTGGCAGCTGGGGAGAGGGCCCTTGGTGTCCCAACAGGGTTCAAAGGCAGAGCATGAGGTGGCCAAGTCCCTGACCCTGTCTCCTGTTGGGGTGTCTTTCCCAGCCACACTGGAACCCAGGAGTTGGCAACTCATTGAAATGAGAAATATCTGGCAAGGAATGTCAGAATGTCTCTGGAATGCAAAGATGACCCATGCCTAAAACATTTTTTTTTCATTTTAGAGATTATGGGGCTTTCAGGCAGAAGTGTATTAAAAGGAATAACAGCTCTTTAATGGGACATTTATAAACCAGAACAGAATAATCAACACAAAATCAGAACTTACTCTCCCGCTCAGCACTGTTGATTTTTGTGGCAGTTGTAACTGCAGCCAGCAGGGGGTGCTGCAGGGAGCACTCCCGGCCAGCAGGGGGCGCTGCAGGGAGCACTCCCGGCCAGCAGAGGGCGCCCCAGTCGAGCTCCATCCCCTTAGGGGCCATGGCGGCCTCGGACGGGAGGGAGGAGGGGAAATCGCTCCTTTTGCAAACTCACAGGCACCAATCAATCCCGGCACCACCACCAGCAGTGGGCAGAAGCTGCCAAGGCAGCAGGTTGGATCCGAGTGCCCAGTGGCAGTGTAGCAGTGTCCCAGGACCAGGAACACACCCTGTCCATCACCCACAACCGCTGTCCATGATCCCGAATTGTAGGAAGGCAGCGCCTGACCACAGGCAGGTCTCAGGTCCACAACAGCACCTCTGGTGGCTTTACACCACAATTCCTGCAAACCCTCAGCCTTTCACTCAGGTGAGGAGGACGGGGATGGAGCAGCTTTGGGGACACCTGGAATCCAGACTGGTTCACTCCCCAGAGCTCCACGACAACCAGGGGGCAGATCCACTGCTTGATATTTCCACACTTTTCCCTCTTATTTGGCAGCTATAGTCTGAAACCAAACCTTTTTTCCATGAGGTTCCAGAAGGCTGCAGCTTTTTGTTTAAGAAGGAGGGTCCAGGTCAAGTTGTTGAGCAGATTGATGTGGGATTTGCAGTAGTTCTGAGGCTCTCTCAGTCTCTTACCTAGAGGAACATATAATCAGCTGCTGCATTTCCGGACTGGTTCCCTTGCAGCTGCCCCTGCAGGGGGGGTTTCCAGCCAGCCCTGCTCTGAAAACCATCAAAGGCCCTCACAGAGCCACTGCTTGGGCTCCCATTGGGGTTTGTGCTTCTTGCAGGGCTGAGTAAACCACAGGCAGGCCTTTTTCCCCCACAGAATTCTCACCTCTGCAGCAGCTCTAAAGCTGCCAGAATCACAGCCAAAAGGGCAGGGGGGACCCTCAGGTCCTGGCTGGCCAGAGCAGGGCTGGGCAATGGTCATCCCTGTGCAATGGGGCTGGGCCATGGCTGGGCCCCACCCTTGGATGGCCACTGGCTTCAAGGAGGGAAGGAGTTTGGGATCTCCTTCCTGCCCTTGATTCCATTCCCTGGCTGCTCTTGCCAGCTCAGATCCTGCAGGGGACAAGCAAGAATGGAGAAGTCTGGACCCTCCCAGAGGGTCCTGTCAAGCCACAGGACAGGACCCCCTTGGCCACCATGTGTCCCCCCTGGGACAGGATCCCCCCAGCACAGGAGCACCCTGGATGTGCCCCCCCAGGAAAGAACCCATCCCCCATGTGACAAAGGTGACAAATGGCCTCTTCCTTTCTTCCTTCTACTGCAGGAGAGACAAAGTGCAATTGTAGGGGAGGCACAGCCAGACACCCCCATCCTGAACAGCCTCCCCAGCCCTCCCTGCAGACCTCTCACCCCTGCTTCCCTCACCCTGGGCTTCCCCCAAACGCTTCCCTGCTCAGGGCCTCTCCAGGTTCATCAAGGTATGAACTGGGGGCTTGAGAAATTGAGGGGTAAATTAATGGAAATGGAAATGAAGAGAGGAAAAGTCACTGGGGGTTGGTGGGACAGACACCCAGAGACCCTCGCAATCAGTCTGGGGTGACCCTCTGGTTACAGGTGCCTTGTGGGGTCTGTGCTGGGCCCTGGGTAACCCCAAAATCTGAAGCACCCAGGGAAGGAGCTGTGACCCATCAGCCCACCCAGCAACTGCCCATCCCTGACACCCCCATTACCCTGGGAACCCAACCATGAGAGCCCCATTCCTTATGTCCCACCCTCTCTGCAAGCCCATCCAATACCAACATTCCCCACTGATCTCCATGGCCCAGGACCCCATTCCAAGAAACCCTCTCCTGTTCATTCCATCCCCTGAAATCCTCCTTCCCCCAGGACCTTGATTCTCCCAGAACCCAACATTCCCCCATGTTATGACCCCAAAACTCTGGAGCCCATGTTCCCCTGGGACTCCTATCTCTGTGACCCCCCCCCCCCCCAGCTCTGGGGACCCACATTCCCATGGCACTCCCATTCCCAGTGAGTCCCCCTACTCAGCACTCCCATTCTCCAGGGACCACAACCCTGCCTTGCCAAACCCACTGAGCCCCCCACTCCTGGGAATCCCATGTCTCACCTTGTCCCACCCAGCCTTGTCCCCAGCCTGTGGTCACCCTGCCCCCACCAAGGGCCACCTACACGTGGGGACGGATGTGACCTCGCTTCCTTCCCCTTCATCCGAAGAGCCGCCAGCCAGGGGAGCGGTGGCCACAGCAGTGAGTGACAGCCAGTCCACATGGCTGGGGACACCGGGATGGCCGGGAAGGTGGCACTGCTCCTGTGGGGTGAGTGCCCTGGGCACAGGCCTGAAACCCCAGGGATGGGGAGGGGGCACAGGATAGCTGCGGGGTCTCCTGAGGTCCCCAATGCCAGCAGAGCCAGTCCATGTTACCCACAGTGGACCTTGGTGGGACTGGGGATGTAGGGTGGCTTTGGGGAGAGGAACAAGGGGCAGGAATTTGGGGATGGGGATGTGGGGGCAGGAATGTGGGGACTGGCACTTTTGGGCTCAGGTAGCTCTGGGGATAGGGACAAGGGAACTGGGATGCAGGGACAGAAGGGGACAAGAACCGTAAGAATGTGGCCATGGGGATGGGATCATGGGGATGGGATCATGAGCTGGTGGGGGTGACCTGGGCCAGCATGGGCTGTGTCTGTAGTGTCCTCATCCCCAGAGTGTCCCCGTGTTCTGCCTCAGCCCAGGGTGGCCTTGGTGTCCCTGTTCCCAAGGTGTCTGTGCCAAAGAGATGTGGTGTACGGGTGGCTGTGACACAGACATGTCCCCTGGCCTCTTCAAATGTATTGGGGACGACCCAGACACACTTTCCCACAAGAGCTGTTAGTTTGGAGACACCCTAACCGGGGTGCCACTGCCGCTATGGTGCGACCCCTACTGAACCCTGTCCCTTCTCCCTTTCAGCACAGATCCTTGGCCTCGCTGGTGAGTCCTCGGGGGAATGCCATGGTCACACCCCGCTGTCCCCATACCGTGGTGGCCCTGGCAGGCTGGTGTCCCCTGTCACCTGCAGGCATCCAGACCACCCAGCTCCTTGTGGAGCCCCCCTGGACACCGGCAGTGCTGTGGGACCGGGTGACACTGACCTGCCAGGGCACGGGCAGCGCCGGTGACACCACCTGGTACAAGGACGGGCGGCGCTGGTGGCAGGAGAAACATGACTGCCTCAATGTCACAGAGAGTGGCACCTACACGTGTGACAGACCCGGCAGTGGGCTCAGCCCCCCTGTGACAGTCTTAGATGGTGAGAGGGGATCTTAAATGATCTGGGTGGCCCCTGACAGGTCTGGGTGGGCTCCACTCCGTGGGTGGCTTCACACCGCTCGGGTGGCAGGAGCCTTTGCCATGCACACAGGGACATCCCAGTGCATCCCAGTGCACCCAGATGTCCTCGGTGCCATGGGGACACACCTCTGACCTATCTCAAGCCCCTCAGTAAGATGGGACCCTCCTGTCCCACAGATGAGCTGGTGCTGCAGGTGCCAGCACGGGTGCTGCTGGAGGGGGACGTGGTGACACTGCGCTGCCGAGCCCGGTGGAACAGCCCGGTCACCAACGTGCAATTTTTCAAGGATGAGAATATTCTGACGAGGTCCCTTAATGCGACCGAGCTGTCCCTGTCCTCTCTCCAGCTGAACCACAGTGGCAGTTACCGCTGCAAGGGCTGGGTGAGGTCCTGGTTGGCAGGCTCAGCAGCAGTGACAGTGACAGTGCACGGTGAGCACCCCCATGGCTGGAACTCCCATCTCCTGACAACCCAAAACCACTTCCTAGTGCCCTCTGAGTCACACTCCTCACCTCTCCTCTCCTTCCCTGAACTCTTTCCGGTGCCAGTGCTGGAGGGTCCCCCAAGCCCACCAAGGGGGTCCTCCCTGACTCTCAGTTGCCTCAGCACCCCCAGCCCCCTGCAGCTCCAAGCTCCCACTTGCACTCTCCCTCCTGTTCTATCAGGATGGGCAGGTGGTGGGGGGCTTGCAGGGATCCCTGTAGCTGTTAGTGCCTGCCATGGGGGTCTCCCACTCAGGCAATTACAGCTGCGAGGTGCCCTCTTAGGGGGGGCGGTCTGTGCAGAAGAGCAGCACCCGGCTCCGCATCACAGAGCGCAGGGAATGCAGGGATGGGCAGGGGGAGCACCCACAGCCTCCTGGGGTCCCCTGCCTGGGGACCTCCATGTCCCTCTGACACATTTCTTGGGTCTCCTCTCCTCTGCCCTGTGTCCTCTCATCCCTCTCTGGTGTGACCCCATCCCCGAAATCCCCATCACACCCATCTTCCCCCTGTCCCTAGACCCCCCTACAGGCTGCCAGCCCCTCCCTGTGGCCTCAGCCCTGTCTCTGTCCCCACAGTGCCTGTGGCCAATGCCACCATCACCCCTGGTGTCCTGGAGGTGACACCGCAGGACACAGGGACACACAGGAGCACAGGTGGGGTCACACATGGTCACCATGGACTGCAGGACCCCCGGGGTGATGGGTGACCCTGATGTGTCCCCATCTGTTTCTTGCAGTGGCCGCAGGGGTCGGTGGGGCCCTTTTGTTCCTGCTCCTGCTCGTGGGTGTCATTGTGGCCTGGCACTGGTGGCACCATGTGGGTGGGTGACAATGGGGGGAATGGGTCCTAGGGACCTGTAGAGGCCCCCAGAGTTGGGGAACCATAATGTGGCTCCCACAACCCTAGAATTCTGACCTTGGCTGGTTGCCCTGTAGGGTCTGGGTAGGTGCTGGAGGGTCCTGCAGGGATGCTGGGCATCCTTTCAGAGGCACTGGGGCCATTGAGGGGCTCTCTGTCCCTGCTGGGCTGTGGGTCCTTGAGGCTGAGTTGGTTGGGGGCACTGGGGATGTTCATGAATTCTGGGAGTCTTCAGGGATGATTGTGGGTTCCTGTGGGAAATTGAGGGTCCTGTGGGGATTCAGGAGTCCTGAGAGGGGTCAGAGCCCTGGGGAACCCACAGACCCTCCCCTCTTTCCTTTGCAGCTGCCAGGAAGAATCAGGAAAGGTGAGTGGGGGACTCAAACCACACTCTCCCACTTTACCCCAACTCCCAAGACCTCCCATTCCCTCCCCCACATCCCTTTTATTCCCTCAGGGCCCCCCTGGATCCCCCGGCCCCCCCAGAGGAGGGGGAGGTGCTGTACACCCGCGTCGTGGACACCAAGAGGGCAATGGGTGAGTATGGGGGGCACACATGCAGAGGGACACGTCACCCACGAGTGTCACCCCACCCAGATCCCATAGCCCCTGTCTCTCGCAGTGTCCCCCCGTGCCACCACACTCCAGGATCTCCAGGTGACCTACGTGGAAATGCAGGGACCCCAGGGGCGACTGCGGGAGCCCAATGATATCTATGGGAATGTGCTGTGACACTGGGGGAACTGGGTGTTCCCACCCATGGGTACCCTCTTGTGTGTGTGTTGCCACCAAAACTGCCCCTCTTCCTCCCTGTGGGGGCACCAGGATTTCAAAGGACTAGGAAAAGAAAAATTTCCTGAAACAGCAATGAAAGAAAATAAAACCAACAGCAACATGGTTCAGGATCCAAATTATTACAAAAGGAACGATTTCCTGGGAAATCCCCCAAAAAGGAACAAACCCCAGATGTTTCCCCCAGCATGTTTCCTCCACCAGAGGGACCTGGTAGGGCCCTGGACCTTCCTTGCTCTGATGGCCGCAGCAGCCTTCAGGAGGCTCTGGATTCTCTTCTCCCCTGCCCCAAACTCCTCCTCTGCTGTGTTCCCTACACGAAGATGTCACAAAGGCCCTGTGGGGGTTCCAGATTCTCCCCCTTTGCCAGGGCAGAGGGATCAGCCCATGGCACAGGGCAGGGTGTCAGCGACCGGAAAAGTTTGATGTCTGGAAACATTTTGGAACACCTGTGTGTGGCAGGGTGGGTCAGGCCTTGCTTTGTTGGAGACAGGTCCCTGTCTGTCCATCAGTCTGTCAGCTGTGGCACACTGGGGACAGTGTGACGCTCTGCTAAAGCCAGCTCCTGAGTGGCCGGGTGACCAGAAGTGCCAGCTGGGGAGAGGGCCCTTGGTGGCCCAACTGGCTTAAAAGGCAGAGCATGTAGTGGCCAAGTGTCTGACCCCGTTTCCTCTTGGGGTGTCTGCCCCATCCACACTGGAACCCAGCAGCTGGCAACTCAAATGAGAAATATCTGCCAAGGAAAGTAGGAATCTTCCTGGAGTGGAAAGAAGACCCATACCTAAAACTTTTTTTAATTTCAAAGATGATGGAGCTTTCAGGCAGAAGCATAGGAAAAGGAATAACAGCTCTTTACTGGGAAATTTATAAACCAGGAAAGAACAAACAACACAAAACCAGAACTTTCCCTCCTGCTCAGGACTGTTGGTTTTTGTGGCAGTTATAACCACAGCCAGCAGGGGGCGCTGCAGGGAGCACTACCGGCCAGCAGGGGGCGCTGCAGGGAGCACTCCCGGCCAGAAGGGGGCGCTTCAGGGAGCACTCCTAGCCAGAAGGGGGCGCACCGGTCGAGCTCCATCCCCTCAGGGGCCATGGCGGCCTCGGACGGGAGGGAGGAAGGGAAATCGCTCCTTTTGCAAACTCACGGGCACCAGTTGATCCTGCCACCAGCACCGGCAGCGGGCAGGAGCCACCAAGGCAGCACCATGGATCCTGGTGCCCAGCGGAAGTGTAGCAGTGTCCCGGGGTCAGGCATACGCCCTGCCCACCACCTGCAACAGCTCTCCATGTTGTTCATTCCTCAAATGGAAGGAAGGCAGCACCTGACCCCAGGCAGGTCTCGGGTCCATAACAGCACCTCTGGTGGCCTTACACCACAATTCCAGCAAAACTTCAGCCTTTCAGTCAGGTGAGGAGGGCAGGGATGTGTCGTTATAGAGCACGACACAGCACAAAGTACAACTCCATCAGAAGGGAGCAAGAGAGATTTATTATAGCAACATGCTGCTTTTATACTTTTTCAAGATATTTACATTCATTGAAAATACACATTCATTGCCCATTGGTTATAGGAGAGAAAAAAATTTCTCAGAAGGTGATCAGGGAGCCATGTCACTCTCTCAGCCAGCCAGCATCCATATCTTTTAACTTTCTCTCCTTCATCACGTCTCCATGGTGACAGCCTTGGTGTCTTCCTCAGGAGAGATATGGAGTTTCCCTTTATCTTCAGGAGGCCCTTGCTAGCTAACAAGAACATCACAGAATGTCTGATCCTCAATCTCCTGGCAAATGACAGAGCTGAGCTGATCTCAGCCTGGAATCCCTGTGGATTGGCAGCAAGGACTCCTACCAGATGTAACTCATGTGTTTGCAACAAGCACAGCATCCACGGGCAGGGAATGATTTTCTCTTCATCCTTCCCACTCTCCAGGTATTTCTCTAGGAAAATCCACTCTCTGCTGAGGACAGGGCAGTAGAGATGGAAGGTTCTGTGTGCCTCAAAAAGCCATCAGCCTGTTCACCCCACAGCTCTGCCACTCACAGCCACCAGTTCTGCACAGAGCAGCAGCAAACTGGTGACTCCTGGCACTGCCTGTGCTCTGAACTGAGAAGTGTGGATCAAGCTTCAAGTGTTTTCTAGTGGGAAGTATTGGACACAGTTCCCTCCAGATTCTGGTTCTGGGTCAGTCCCACAGCAGCTCTGGGGAGTGTTTCTGTCTACAGGGTCTCCCCAGGCTGCAGCTGGAGCTCGGGGCCTCCTTCCAAACCACAGCACAGTAAAAGATCTGTACTAAGGGCCCAATGAAAAATCCTCTGCTGAGCCTTCTTGAGTGTCTCTCAACTCCTAATTCTGATTTCAAAATGCTATTTAGGAAGGTCAGACTGAGCAAAATCAAGAAATTTTTGTGGATTTTTGTAAAAATGCTTTTTGAATCTTTAAGATGGAGGGGTTTTCACTGAGGTCATTATTCTTCTTACAAGTTTCTCAGCATCCTCTTGTTTTGACTTTCCACTGTTACCTCCTGCCAACTCTTACCTGCCCAGAGCCAATTGTTTAGCTGACAGCTGCCATGCCCAGGTGCCTCTTGCTGAGCATCACCTGCATGAGGCCTCAGGTGCTCACTAAGGAAAACTCCCTTCTTCCTATTCTTTGCAGAACCAGGGAAGATCTTGCTTGCTCAGCTGGGCAGTGGAAGAGTTTTCTATTCAAACCTACTCTGTGTGGCATCACTGATGTATTTTTGACTCAGAGAAATCTGTTTCTTTTCCCTTTTAAATGAGGAGTGAGCAGCTCCATGAGCAGCAGCACAGCAGAGGAAACACAAACAGGCTGTTACTCAAACACCATCTCTGAAGGGATTGTGCTCTGCTTTTCAGATGAGATGAAGAGCTCAATTACAGTAGAGAAAGAGGCTTTCATTAAATCACAGATAGAGCATAATAAGGACAAATTACAAAGCTCTTCAGAAGCAAATCTGTGTCAGACTGCTGGGTAAGGAGGCCCTTTAGGGGAGGCCTTCAGAGGTTTCTCCTGCCCTTCTGAAGAAATGAGTCCCACACACCTCATCTCACCATGTTTTTGAGGAAAGCACACAACCAGAATCCTATGGGGCATCTCATTCTTTGAATGCCTCTCTTCCAGGGGCAGAGATGAGCAGTATAAGCAGCTACCCCCTGATGTCTGTACTGAGTGGGGTGAAGCCTCAGGTTATGTGAAATACAAAGCTGTGTTTGGTGTCAGGTACAGACAGGCAATGTGTGTATTTGGGACTGCGATGTGTGTGCACACCGACCATGGGACAGCTGCGAATTCTAACAGTAACTGAGGAAAGTCAAGCATGGAAGAAGGCCTTTGAACCTGTCTTTTGTTTGCAATTAACCTTGGTAGATTTAGGAGCATTTGAATTAAAGCATTAAAGATGTTGCTTTTTGCTTGTAGTCAGGCCTTAAAGAGTGCTCCAATAATAACCTTTTGAAGTATAATTTTAGAATATTGCTTGTATCCTTGAAACTATAGCTGTGGAATCTATAGAAAGGAAATATGCTTATCTCACACCTTAACAAAACCGAGAAAATCAGCTTGAGAAAGGAAGATGAACATCATCTCAAGGATTTATAATTGTGACCAACGGAAGCTGGACATCACTGTTATGAGATTTATAGTCATTGTAATTGAAAAGGTGGGCCCACATCTGGGGAGCTGGACTTCACCAGATGGGATTCATGTTTATTCTTGCAGAAACTGGACCAACATCTGGGAAACTACCAACACCATCTGGGGATCCTCCTTTTTGGGATGCATCCTGAAGAAAAACTAAATTACAATAGTGTATGGAGTTGTTATGTAAAAATTGGGAATAGGAACTGCTGATGAGTAAAAAAATTGGAATAGAAACTGCTGAGAAAGCTTCTGAGTACCCCTATAAATACCTGTAAGCCCCAAATATCAGCGTGCAGTTGGAGGGAAAACTTCCTCCACCATACCCATCTCTGTTTTGCTTATACTTTACCATATTAATTAATAAATTGGTTGCTGCTTGAATATTGGCCTAGTCACGCTTCTCATTTATAACAGTCAGTGCTGATGGGCACAGTTTAGAAGTGCAATAGTTTGTTCTGCTAACACAGAAAAAGCCCAGAAGCTCAGTGTTGTCTCAGTCCCACACTGGTATGAGGAGATGACATGTGGAGTTTAAAGAATTTTAAGGCCCAGCAGCTAAAGGAAGAATCAACTACCTAAAGCTAGACTCCAGACATAACTGTTTCATTCCAGCCCTCCTGCCGTGCTCTCCTGTCTGCAAAAGCCTCCACCAAGAAACCTGCAGATAAGGAGGTGAGGAAAGAACAGATTCGAGCCCCTCACGCAGAGGAGAGAGCTCAGAGACCCTCAAGGCAGAGAGATCCCTCCCTGAGCAGCCAGGCTGCCCAAACTTTCAAAATCAAAGCTCCAGTGTGCAAATCCCACAGACAGAAATAGCCACTGGCCTCTGGGTTTGCAGGTGACTGCACAAGTGTGAACCTGGAGCTGAGGGATTGGATGCTTTGCCCTCCCCAGAAACCCAAGGCACTGCATGGCAGAGCTCAAAGTGGCCAGCAAAGGGTTACAGGGCTGCCCAGAATCCTGCACCTGGGAAGGGGGAAGTCCAGGTTCAGTCACAGAGTTGTGCCCACTGGGTTTTGTTCCCTTGTTATTCTGCTCTCCTGGAATATATTATGATTAATTAAAGGCAGTTAGCTCTTTGGATTGTAAGCAGCTGATGGTTAAAAATAAAAAAAAAAGACTGTTGCCCTTTGAAATGGCAGCCAGGAGAATCATTGAAATTCACTTTGAAAAGACATCCCCAAACCTCCTAATCTGTTGATGAAAACAGTCAAGGAAAAGTCAAGCAAAAAAGAACAAACAATGTTTTTCAGGAGGTTTCACAACTCAGGCAACTGCAACCCCCATAAGCATTAGCATTGAGGATTGTCATTCCCACACCAGGAAACCTTTCAAAGTCTCCAAAATTTTCACTGAAAAGCAGTGCCAGAATGCCCCAAAGCTGAACAACAATCCCATGAAGGGATAATATTTCCAGCAAGGCCAGCATGAGATGAGTAGGAGAGGATGACTGGGACTTTTCAAAAGGCAGACCTCAGAGCTGAGACAGGATTTAATCCTCATACCCCTCTGGTTATCCAGAAAAGGATCAAGACATGTGAGGGAGCTCAGAAAGCCAGAGTGCTCAAAACAGCAGCATGTTCCCAGAAGGAAGAAGGGGAAATACATCTGGATACTTCCTAATGCTCTTTTGGACTGACCTGGTGTTTGGTGCAGCAAGTCACAGAAAACTTGCTCTAAACATGGGTGGCAGAACTGAAAATGCTGACTGGTAAGCAAAAAAAAAAAACAATGAAGAGCAAATAGGAGTGAGTGTAGTCCCAAGGTCCTGGAGAAGAGCCCCAAAAGGCCAGACATGATGTAATATCATCTATAATGAGGGTAAAACACATGTTGCTATTCATCATGTGTCCAAAGAATTACAGAATGGTTTGGGTTGGAAGGGACCTTTAAAGGTCACCTGGGATGACAGACTATTGAAAGCAAGAGAAAAACAGTATCTTAAGTGCCAGGGAAAACTGTATTGAAAGCAAGCTAAGATTAGAGCCAAAACAGCAACATCTTCTCTTTGAACTCAAGATTTTTCAATAACTAATGCTGTCTGGTACTGAGGGGCACACTGAGCCAGAATCCCTCCACTCCAGTTTTGCCATGCTCTGCTATCAAAGTTCTCCATGCTGCCCAGCTCCTGCAGAACTGGACTTTGTGGGGTGAGCCCAGCATGGCAGCAGCCCAGGTGAAGCTCCACCTCAGAGAAGAGCAGCACCACTCCTACAAAAGAAAGCTGTTTTTACCTGGCCATCAAGCAACACTAAACTCCTCTGGGAAGCACTGGATGCAGGAAAAGAATGGACAGAAAAGGGATGTGTCTGTGGAGCAGAGGGCTGGTTCAAATTGTCATTAGGTTGTTACCAGCTGCTTTCATTAGTCTGCCTACAGACCTACATAATTACTTAGGAGCTACTGCAGGGTGAAAAGCCATTTCAGTTTATTAACATTCTCTGAGCTGCAAACCTGTCAGTGAAATTATTTTTAAAGTGGCTTGTAAAGTTTGTCTCTTCTCAAAGAACGTGTCAGACTGATAGAGCAGGGTGTGAAATTTATGCCCCAATAAAAGGGAGTTTGAATGCAGTTCAATAGCACTTGAAATGTTCTGCTCTGAGAAACTGTCCCCAAAGTCCAGGTGGACCTTTCTCCATTGAAACTCTTGGAAATTTGTAGAAGCTATAACTTTGGCATGAATTTTACAGGAGCATTTATAGCCCAAGGGTCAAGAGCAAAGCCATAAAATCCTGCTCAAGCCCTGAGTTTTCTCAAACCAGAGGTAAACTTGTATCTAAAGGTCTGTTAGGAGCCCAGGACTACTAAATTTCATCCAGTAGAATTCTGTTATAAAGCTTAGCCTGCAATAAAGGTAGACTTCTATCTTAGCTTAGTTAAATATTCCCCTAAACCAGCATCAATTATAATTTCCCCACTCTAATTCATGGTTTGTCCACTCCTAATTACTCTTTTTTCTTGCCCTAAGCACAATCCTTACTCAGACAATAGGTTTAATGGTTCCCATTAAATTTATTATTCTAGAGACATATGTTGGATGAAAGTTTACCTGAATGAAAGCTCTAAGCAGCTCCTGCCAGAGCTAATGGAGAAGATTCTTCAGTTTATTCCAAGCAGCTGTTATGTCAGAAAGAGGATCATGCTTAAATGATAATAAAAGTTCTGCCAGAAACAGTTTATTTCTCCCAATCCTTCAGTAAAAGCCCTCAGCCCTTAAGAACTTTTTTAATCATTTCTGGTATTCACTTCATGGCCAATTATTAAAGGAGCTCTGACCCTGCAGTGCAGTTAATGACCATCTCTGACATATTTCTTACATGTCTATTTTCCCAACATTTTCTTTAACAGGAGCTAATCAGGTGCCTTGCCCTTTTTATCTCCTCTTTAATCCATTTACTCTCATCCTCCATGGCACAGAACACGATGTTTACCCAAAACCAGCCTGCACCAGCCACTATTTCACAGCTCACCCATCAAATCCCAATCTTTTACACTTCCACCTCTTCATCTTCCCATCCAGGGAGGGCAGTCAAGGTCAGCCAGATGCAAACCAGGTGTTTGAAGCTGAGGTGTGATGAGGCAGTGATTGCTTGATGAGCACAGGAGGAGGAAAGGTCTTGGCTGTGCCTCAGTTCTTAAATCATCCTCAGTTGTGCTGGAAAATTAAGGACAGAGCAGTGATGCCCCTCTCACCAGCTTCCCCATGGCATTGTTCCTGTCACAAAGTTAAAAACAGCCAGGTCACACATCTTCTCTTACTCTGACTCCTACTGGGATGACAACATTGAAAAATAGAAAAAAAATATAATTATCAGGGATTTTTATTGTGTGAGCTCAGGATTCCCCATGCTCTTGCAAAGGGGGAAATGTTCATCAGGCAAAGGACAGGAGAAGGAGCCTCAAATTGTCCAAAATCCCACTAAAAATATTTTTTCCTATGGAAACCTTCACCAAAGCTGGTCACACTTCAGGCCCTTTGTGCCCCCATTCCCTGATGTGCATCTCCCAGTGGGGTGTTCCCACTGCTCCAGGGAGCCCACACAAACCTTATAGCCCCCCACAAACACACTCCCAGGAGCTGCACCCTTCCCTCCAAACCTGGGTACCTGCAACAGCCACCTCTTTGCTGATCAGAGCCTGTTTCTCCCCAAAACAAGGTGCTCACATTATCCTGGAAAAGATTGGCAACAGCATTCTTGTCTTCTTCAAAAGAGCCATCATTTCCCAGCTGTATTCTCCACATGGAGATTTTTTCCCTTCAAGTGTCCAAGTACACAGGCAGCACCAAGGAAGGCGCTGAAGTGAGTCAAGTTGAACCCCAAAGAGCTCTCAGCTCCCTGTGAGAGCTCAGACAAGCAGGAGAGAAAGAATTATTGCTCCTAATAATGGCATCTAACAGCCATGGGGCAAGTGAGAAGTTGGTTTTAGAGAATGAAGAAAAAGCACTAAGTAATAAAGGGTGAGAAAAATCCATCACCCCAACAGGTAAATGAAGGTAAACCACTTGAAGAGACAGAAATAGGTGGAGGGGAAAAAAACCCACAATTAATAGTGTCCATGACACCCAGAGCCAAAACAAGCCCAGGGGGTCAGGAAAGAGGTAAGCACATGCTCCAAAAACAGCAGAAATGAAGTGAGAGCTCTGGAGGGAACAAAAGGAAGAGGCACTCTGAAGAAAGGAAAAAATGCCTCCCCACAAGGTGTTTTGGTTTTTGAAAAGTTTCTTGTATCATATGGTAGAAATCCACAAAAATAAAGGTCAGGAGAAACATGGTTTATTGGGAACAGTCCTGCATGGCAGACAAGATCTATCCTTGTGCAAATTACACAGCACTGAGAGGGGCCACAGTCCTGCAAGGGTCTTTCATCAGGAGCAAACAGCAGCCTGGAGGGTGGGGAATGCTGGACCTGTACCACTGCTCATCCTTCACCTTACTGTGGAGCTGCCCCCAAAGTTGCCATGTATCACTTTTTATAGCTCTCCTGTTGGGTATATTTTGGAGCAGCTGTTATATGTGGCTTTTTATGGTGATCCTGTGGGAAGCAGCCATTTGCCTGCTGTAATATCCTCACAACTCAGCTAATTCCTCATTCCCTTTGGTTTTTAATTGGGAGTTGGGGTTTTTTATCTGTTTGATTGGTTTGCGTGGGTTTGTTTGTTTGGGATTTTGTCTGTTTTGGTTTGAGCTTTTTATTTGGTTTTTTTTTTAAATGACTGGTTCAGTTGGCATAGCCAAACTGAAGAAAATGTAAACCAGGCTCGACTTTCCAGAAATGACTTTTGGCTGGGTTTAGCTGCATCCCCAGGCTCAGGAGCACCAGTATATTTGCAGGTTTTGCTCTGCATCATCAACCTGACCGGACTCTGCTCAGTGTTTCACAAATGGAGAAGACAGTGGACATTGTGCCAAGCTTCCTTTCAAACAGAAAAACCTCGGTCAGCATGACAGAAAAGAAAAAAAAGAAAAAAATCACCAGTTAGAACAGAGCCAGTGTCTGACCCTCTTCCCTTCCACTGTTATTAATTTTGTACACTTAGGGGTGAACCTGGGCCTAAAGCTTCCATCTCTCAGTTCCTGATGCTCTTTGCTACCCTTCAGCCTTGACTGCCCCTGATATAACTGACTGCTGTCCAAGTGGGGCTGGGGATGCTCAGCCTGGAAAGAGGAGACACTGGGGGGGCCTCACTGTGGCTCTGCAGGACTGGAAGGGTCCCACAGGGAAGAAGGGGACAGAGTGTTCAACAGGGCCTGTGGGGACAGGACAAGGGGGATGGCTTTCAACTGCAGGAGGTTGATTGAAGCTGGATCTAAGGAAGCTGCTGTTTGACACTGAGGGTGGGGAGGCACTGGCCCAGGCTGTGCACAGAGGCTGTGGATGCCCCATCCTTGGGAACAGGGCTCCCCCAAGGTCTGGGGAAAGACTGCTCAGCCTGGAACAAGATGGTCTTCAGAGTCCCTTCCAAGCCCAACAATTCAGGGATCCCATCATTCTATGATCTCCATTGTCCACTTCAGGTTGGCCCTGGACTCCTGGGAACTGTGATGTCACCTCCCCTGTTCCAAATGGAACTGCCAGCACCCGGCAAAGAGCACAAGACAGCCCTTGGCCATTGTGTCAGCGCACCCTTCGCTCTGCTCCTGCCCACTGCTGTCACCCTCCTTGTCACCTGCCCCTGCCACCCCCATCAGTCCTGAAAGCTCACTAGTGCCTGGATTTTGACATCCATCCCTACAGGATGCTCCCATTTGTCCTGAGGAAGGTAAGGTGCAGTCCATGGAGGTGGAGACCTCACACTGCCCCGGTGGGCTGGAGCTCTGTGGGCCTGGTGTGGGACAGGGACTCCACTCTGAGGTTCTGCCACCTCTGCAGGCTGTCACCGACAGAGAGGAGGAGATGGAGGTGGAAATGCAGACTTATACAGTGGAGGACGTGGAAATGGAGGAAGAAGAGAATGGAGAGGAGGAGATGGAGGTGGATATGCCGATTTATACAGTGGAGGACGTGGAAATGGAGGAAGATAAGACTGGAGAGGAGGAGATGGAAGTTGATGTGAATGTGGATGTGGAAGAAGAGATGGAAGTGGAAATGGAAGACTACATAGAGGACATGGACATTGATGAAAAAGATGAGGAAGAAGCCATGATCTTGGGATAAAGAGCAATGCCAGCAGCAGGACAGGCATGTGGTCCCCACAGGCAGAGTGGGTCCCCTGCTGCCAGGCTGGGGCTGGGCTGGTCCCTGCTCAGGGACGTGGCACCCTGTGCACTGGATTCTGGAGGCCATCCCCAGCTGGTCCTGTGCTCGTTTTGGGCCGCACAAGCTCCATCCCAGACCCAGCCAGGCTCAGTTCTGGTAGCAGAGTCCTGCTGGGCCAGCGTGTGCCAGCCTGGGGACACATGGAAGAGCCCTCTGTGCCTGACTGCCGTGACCATGGCACTTGCTTTTCTTCCAGGACCTATGGAAATCCCGGATAGAGATGCCACCCTTTTGTACATACGCTTTACAGTTTTTTGTCTTCTTCAGGATAGAGGATTTAGGGCTTTTTTTAAACTTCTGCAAATATATTTCATATATTTTTGCTAGATATGTTCTTACGTATATAGGTTCTCTGGATTGTTGTTGTTACAAAATGTATATAGGTTCTCTGGATTGTTGTTGTTATAAAATGTATATATGTTCTATGGATTGTTACTGTTACAAATATTCTTACAATGTAAAAGTGTTCTGTATTCCTGTTGCTGTTCTTCTGAAAATAAACAAATTTCCTTTTTCACACCGCAGTTCTCTTTGCATTACGGACACAGGCACCATTTGCAAATTTGTGGTTTCCACTTGCTCCAGGTTCCCAGGGCTGGGGGTACCTGGGGGAGGTGGCACAGCCACCCCAGGAGTGGGTGTACCTGTGCACAGAGGGGTCCCACTGACAGAGGTCACCCTCTCCTTGCAGTTTCTCTGGACACACTTGGAAGCTGTAGGGGCAAATCCCAGCGTGCCCTGTCCCATGGGATCCCATGGTGGAGCAGGGCTGAGCCTGCCTGGGCCTGCAAAACCTCAGCCATGAGTGATACTGGGGGATACTGGGACAAACTGGGGACAATAGGGACACTGGGAACCTTGCGGAGAAGGCTGGGGACCCTGGGGCACCCTGTGGATGACATTGGGGGGGAACTGGGAATGAACTCAGGTGTACTGGGAGGGACTGGGCCGTACTGGGAAGGATTGGAGAGGCACTGGGGTTGTAATTGGGTTCCACTTGGGATGAACTGGGCTGTACTGGGGTTGTACTGGTCTGTACTGGGGATGAACTGGGTTGTACTAGGAGTGACTGGACAGGTTGAATGGGCTGTTCCCACCTCCAGCACCTCCCATTTGCCAATGCCCCGCCCATCACTGCCCGCAGCCAATTAACGCTGGAGACCGGAGACTTGGAGGCGGTGCCTAGGGTCAGCGCCATCTTTTCTTTTTGCTTACAACTCCCATCATGCCCCGCGGCCAGATTGAGCCCCATTGGAGGCGGGACTACAATGCCCGTCATGCCCTGCGCTCCACAGAACCCCCGGGATCCGCCCCCATCTGTCCCATGAGTGTCCCCCAGACCCTCCAGGATCCCTCAGTGCCCCCTCAGCGCCCATTAGGGAGCCCCCAAAAGCGTCCCTTGATCCTCTGAATGCTCCCAACTCCACAGATGCTCGGCACAGCCACTTCTGGGAATTCATCTCCTCTCATCCCCCGCAGCCCCAGAGCCCCTCAGAACACAGTCCCGCGCCTAAAACTCCTGCCGTGGCCCGCGCCCTAAAGAGCCCGGGTAGAGCTTCCTGATCTCCCTGCAAGGGCTCCTTTGAAATACAAAGCGGTGTTTCGTGTCTGGCACAGAAAGGAAATGTGTGTATTTGTTGCGATTTGTGGGGACACCAACCATGGGACGACTGCAAATTCTAATAATAACTGAGGTAAGTAAAGCAGTAGAGTTCAATGGCCAGGACAGTCACACAGGACTCCTTTTGGCAGGAGCTGCACCTTCTGTGCAGGCTGTGCCACAGCCAGCAGATTGCCCCCCATGTGCTCCACGCCCCAGCAAGGACCCTCCTCATTTCTCAGGTTCATGGCATCATGAGCAGACGTGGTTTTCCCAGGGCCTCTGTGGTTAGTGCTGTGAAATACCAAACACTGCTCACAGCTCCAATTGCAATTGTCCCTCTTCCCACAAAAGCACAAGGCTCTATCCTCAGCCTTTGCAGGCACTTTCACTTCCCCACTGGTCACCACATCTAGGAAAATCTGACAGACTGGGAGAACTCCAGGAAGCGGCAGGAAGCTGAGTCAGAGGAGCTTTAGTTTGGATATCAGGGAAAGGTTTTTCACCCAGAGGGTGCTTGGGTACTGGAACAGGCTACCCTGGGCAGTGGTCACAGCACCAAGCCTGACAGGGTTGAAGAAGCATTTGGACAACAATCTCAGGCACTTGGTGTGACCCTTGGGCTGTTCTGTGCAAGGCCAGGAGCTGGACTCAATGGTCCTGATGGGCCCCTTCACACACCCCATATTCTACAGTTCTGTGATTCTGAGAACTAATGGGCTGCAGGAGGGCAGAAATAGGTGACAAGAAGAAAGAAATGAGGTTGGTTGGAGAATCAAGTCCCTGAGTCCACACAAGATGCAGGATACAGGACCCTTCCCTCCCACCATTCCCATTCTCTCTCTCATCCCATCTCCCTCCCACACTAGAAGGTGAAGAATATCACTAAAAGAAGAAAAACCTACTTGACTCCCATGTCCATGAGGGCAGTCATTGCTCGTGCAGGAGTCACATTCTCCACCATGATCCCCAGGCTCTGACTGGCTGCTTTCTGAACAAATTCTGGGGAGTTGGACACCATCTGGAGAAGGACACGAGCAACCTCATCCACCTCAGAGTCCATGTCCTTCTTCAAACTCACAAAGAGCTCTCCCAGAGTGACGATTGCAGAGTGGGACACCTTAAAACGGAGGTTGGTCACCTGGGGAAGTCATGAGGGGAAACATAAGAATCACCTGGAAAAGAAAACCAGTTGCCTTCAACAGAAGTTGCAGGAAATGACAACACATCCCACTGTGTCCAGAGGAACATAAAAGTACAAGAAGAGCAGGACAGCGCAAGCACAGAAAGGCACTTATTCTGGCACCAATTTCTGGCCTCAGACCTGCTTACTGCAGGACTAAAAAAAAAATATTTCACTAAAGCGTTCTACTTAACCCTTCCAAAATGTCCACAGCTTTGATTTTAGGCCCTTTTTCTAGAAAATTAAAGCAAGAGCTGCTTTCAAATCATAAAGGCTCAAGTTCCTGTTCAAAAAAGCAACACCAACAATTGAAGCACTCAGCCAGGAAACAGAAAACACAGGCTCAGGTCTACAGACTAATTTCAGTGTTGAATTACAGCTTGGGCAGAGATTGGGACTCTGACAATTAACGTCATTAGTGTCTTAGTTTGTGCATTTGCACATTGCATCATCAAGGCACCACACTCACAGATCGGTGTCAGATACCCGACCTGCCAGTAAATACAGCTACATGTACCCACAGATCCTACAGATAGCTGACAGACATTTAGAAATAGGAGGTCTAAAACCAGAAATGAAGGCAGTCCCTGAGCACACATGGAGATGAACAAGCACATACCTACTCTACACACCGTGTATGAAGTATGGGGGACAATTCAGAGCAATGTTCTCACCTCGCTGCTAACTGCCAAGCAAATCTCATGAAGTCTACAAAGCAGGACCTCTGAATGGGACCCAGCCAGGTGGTTGATGCTGAAGAGTCCCTTCTCCTTCAGCTCCCTGAAAGGCAGAAGATTGATTTTTCTCTCCACCAAGGCAGCACCCTCAGCAATTACCAGGCTGGCAGCTCAGTCGAACAATGGGAGGTGCTTTTCAAGGAGTACTTAATGAAATCATGGAACACATTGACCCAGGATGCTGTGGCTGTCAAAAGCATAGACAAACCCAAGAGGCAAAGAGAAGGGTTTCAGTGGTCATTTAAGAAGACAGCCTTCCTGAAATCTCTGGCACATGAGGCCCCTCTGTCACTGCTTCTAGAAGCTGTGAGACCATACTGCTCTTTCTTGTCACCTCCCTCTACCTGTCCCTGAGACACAGTGCCACTGGGCTGTTACTGGGGCATTTTCCTTCTTTGTCAGCCCCAGCAGGCAGTTCAGCAGGGAGAGTCTGCACTGCCACACTGGAGCTGAGTTTCCACTCTACGATCTCGGCCTCTCTGTCACCCCCTCCACTCCACCTCATACATTCCCCAACAAAGCAGCAGGATGTCTCAGGAGATTCCCCCCCCGGGCAAGAACTGTTGAAATTCTGGCTTTTCCCAAAACCCCCTGCCTAAAACAACCCCCACAACAGCAACATGTCATTTGAAAGGTGCAAACAACTCTGTCTCTGAGCACTTGCTTTGTGCAGGCCCTCAGCTACAGGAAGGTATGTGAGGAATCAGGGCTGCAGCACAGGGCTGGTGACCCATCCCACGGGCACCCCTGAGTGTCATCCGGACCCCCACACCTGCAGAAGCTCTCTACACCTCACAGGGCACCAAAAGAAATGGGGAAGAGAAAGCAGAAGAGAAAGGGCAAAACAAAGGTGACTGCACAAGGAGGTGCGTCATGGCAGATTTTTCATGCTTATCCCAGTGGGAATGGAGTCCCTACCCCTGTGTGAATGAAGCATCCAGCAGGGAGTGATCAAAAAGACATCAAAAAGAAAAGCAATATGACCTAATGTTTGTAAGGTTATCACCTCTGGGCCTCCTTCTGCCTGTGTATAATTTTGGGACACATGGTGAGTATTGACAAAACATCTCAGGCCCATATGAAGCAATGAGAAGGAAAAAGTTGAATTCCAAAAGTGCATGATTCCTAAAGGACTTTCTTTCATTTTCCTTCTCTTCTGCCATGAGCCCTTCAGGAGTAATGACAGGCTGAGGGACTTGAAAGCACCACTCAGTCCATTTCTCAGAAAAAGGAACTCCCTGGAGCTGCTTCTGGGACTCCCATGCAGGAGGTCACAGGGAGACCCTGTCACCTTCCATTGCTGTCAGCAGTGGGAGCAGGGAGGAATCTTACTCTGTCCCACTGGGCCAGGGGCCCAAGGCAGCCAAATCTCTACACTCAAAGCTTCTGCCATCCTGCTTCTGCCTTCAGCCAGCAAATCATCTCCTTCCAGAGCTTTGTCTCTTCTCTCAATGTTTCCTTTGCAGCTCCATGGAGCAGCAGGCAAAGCAAGGAAACAGAACGGACCTGCTGCAGCTGCAGCACTGCTGCAGAGCAAGGCCAAGAAAAGGCTGCTCTCAAATCTTTATCCTCTCACTGCTCTGCAGTGGTTTCACCAGTGCCCTTTGGCCCTCTGGGCTCTCGGGGCTAAGAGGCACGAGCAAGACACGCTTCTGACCCACCTTAATGCTAAGAGGGACACAGAGGGAACGGGGCCTTTCTTACCAGTCATCGCTGCCCAGCATGGAGAGTGCCTCCTGCAAGGACTGCTGTGGGTCTGAAGAGGCTCTGTCCTTCTGCCCATGCCCACGGAGTGGCTCCTCTCGGCGCCTGGCACCAGTGGCCGTCTGCGAGGTCACTGTGAGGAGAGGGTCGGCCATGGGCGCTGCAGCCCCGGGCAAGGCCCCGCCATGGAGCGGCCTGCAGCCCCATCTCCCAGCCAGGGCTCCCTGTGGCACACGCTGACACCGGCTCAGAGGCTTCCCTGCTGTCCAGCTCCTGGGGCTCCTTGCTTGCTCCCAGCCTCTCCCAGCTGGGCCCAGCTCCAGCCTAAACCTGACAATTGTCCCCACAGCGCCAGCTCCCCAGTGCCACAGGTGCCGCAGCCAGCGGCAGGTTCCTGCGGCCGCAGAGCTCCCGCTCCCTGCCAGACAGCGCTGCCAGCAGGACTTGCTACCCAGGAGGGAACCCCTCAGGAGCCCCTCTTGTCTCAGCGCCCTGATTTCCCCCTGCCCTGAGGACCGGGGCACTCTGCAACTCCATGAGGAGAGACCTGCAGCTGCCTGGAGACAGCACCAAGCCAAGCCTGAACAACCCAGCCCTGCTGGGCCCGGCTCAATCCCCACGGAGCAGCTACCAGGGAACAGCCACACCTGACCCTTCCCACCTGACAGCGCCTCTGTTCCCATTGACTGCAAATATTCTAGACAGCAGGCAGCTGAGTGCACATCCATTTTAGGCTACTATTGGGAAGGGAGTACTTGATGGATTTTGTTCTTTCCAAGCATCATGAATCTTTCCTCTTTCAGAGCTACACACTGGTTGTATTTCAAGGATGCTGAGGTGAAATTTATTTGCCATCTAATGGACATGTTTGCAAACTCAGCAACTTCTAAGCTTTCTCTTGTGGAAAAATGCAGTTTCCAGACTAGACAATTGACAAAAAAGCCTTCCAAATGCACTCTGAGGATAAAAATATGCAAATACAGATCCACGTTGTTAGCAGACGCACTCTCTTGTTAATTGGTTGATCTGAGTTTGCCTTAATTGAATTTTTTGGTAAGGAAAAAAATTTAGAAGGTATGAGGAAAATCTGATGATAAATGCATTCCTTATGAAACCCATTTTGTCCGGGCTTCTGGCTGTTATTTGTCTCTGCCCAGACAAGGGTGAGATGGGCTCGCTTCCCGGGCTCCAAAAGACAAGACTGGACTCTCAGGTTCGGTCTTCAAGGTTGTTTATTATTTCTTATCTACAAAAATTTTCTTTCTGCCCAGGCAGGGTCCGACTAGCAAGGCAGCCAAAGGCACTCTGACTGCCCACAGGGTGGTCACATCTTTTTATAACAAAGTCTACGTAAACTATATTTATCTTTTGTCTCCAATACTTATCATTTTTATTACTACGTGTACCTTTACTATAAACCTATCAAAAATACCTACGTCACACAGAAAATGGAAGACAAGAAGAAGGAGGAAGAACCATGTGGCAGGCCCCAACTCCCTCCATCTTGTTTTTCCAACCCCCCTGTACCAAAATCTTATAAACTGTACTTTGACCTATAAATGTTCTATTTCTATATCCTTTACACACCAGTGATTCTTATATCCCCACATATAGGTGGTACATCTCTTGCAGGGTCAAAGTTGAGCCACCAGGTACTTTTAGCAACATCCCAAGGCTCCCGAGCTCCCCAAGGGTTCTCTCGGTAGCTCTGGCCCTCAGGAGAGGTGCGCCGAGTTCCCACACATTTGTCATCAAAAGCACTGTCAATCAAAAATTTCATGTCATGCACTCAAAAGCTCATTTTCTAATGTGTAGATGAAAACATTTGCGCTGTCTAAAATCATGGAGTATAAATATTGCACAGAATCTAGATGAACTGCTCTAGACTCTGGAGGGTTTTTGTGCTACCTTGCATGCTCTCACAAAGTATGGAGGAACCATAACATCAAAAATATTCAGACTGAGCTAATCTGGGTGTCACTGAGGTACCCCAGCTGCTGAAACCAGTGATGTCACTGCAGAAGTATGCAGACATACACATCTAGATTCACTATGAATGGAGACCCATGCCAGGCTAGTTCTAGTCAATTCTGAACATGGAACTAGCATCACTAGAAAAGAGCATTCAAGTATCATTCCTAGCTCCCTTCTTCTCATCTCACCCTACCTGGGATCACAGCACAGGCAGGCTACCCACAAAGGAGAGGCAAGAGCCACTGGCGACTATCTGCTGTCTATTTGCTGCAGGCAGCAAACAGCCTGGGAGCAGCAGGCAGCCCCTCCTGGCTGTCATCTGCTGCACAGGGGTGCTGTATTTGCTGGGTGACACAGGAGGCTCTGCTTGTTCCCTCTTGGCACTGCAGGCTGTGGGATGGCGGCAGCCAGGAGCCATCGGGCACTTCTGGGAGCAGCAGCAGCACGACTGCACCAAGCCACTGACGGCCCTGCAGAGACAACCCTTGCTGGGTAGCAGAACAGCTGGCTGCAGAACTGGACAGCAGCACAGGCAGAGGGCCCAGACAGGGAGTGAACAACTGATTGTGGTGGTTCTCGTAGGTGCACGGTGAGCACAGCCTGGCAGACTGCCCTGCAGCTCCTGCCTGCAGTCCCAGCTGCCTCCTGGCACCACTGCTGTAGTTTGGACTATCAGGATGGGCAAAAGCCAGATCTCAGGCCTTTCCCATGACTTTATTCAGTTCAACTTGCCAATGGATTTCTAAGAACCAACTGCTCCAGTACTACCAAGATGGAGTAACTCAACAGTAGATTTGCTGCTGATTCTCAGGACAGACTATGGAGCCAAGATCCCAGCTCTGCTGGATGAGGCAGGGGGCAGTTTGTGCAAGGAAAAACCCGTGGGAAAAAGCTGCCACAGAGCTGGCTTACCTGAGGAGCTGCGTGGGAAGCTCCCATCCCCATGGATGATGTCTGTATTGGGCAGTAAGGGCACGTTGTCCTGCTTCCTGAAGACCTTCTTCTTCAAGGCACTACCAGGGTGTTTTCTGTGCTCTCTAGAAGCTGTGCCATCGACAGGTGCTAGGCTAAAGACTGCAGGGACCAAAGAGGAGCTTGTAAGTGGAGAGTGCTGGACAGGGTGATGATGGAAAGGGCCAGAAAACTTGCCAGAGCTGGGGAACATCTCTTTGTTATCCCAAAGAACTTCAAGTATAACAATGGTATACCACTTTATAGCAAGTATAACACTAACATGGGACAATGAGCACAGAATCACAGAATCCTAGAAGAGTTTGGGTTGGAAGGCACCTTTAAGCACCATCTAGTCCAACCCCTGTGAGCAGGGACATCTTCCTCCTGATCAGGTTCCTCAGAGCCCCATGTAAACTGGCCTTGAACACCTTCAAGGATGGACCAACAACAGCTTCTCTGGGCAAATCCTGCCAGCTTTTCCTCCCCTTCATTGTAAACAAAAAAATCATTTATATCTAATCTAAATTTACCCTCTTCTAGCTTAAACCCACATTGCAGTGGTGCTTCCCCTAAGAAACAAGGAAACCCAGAATTGCTTTGCTTTTGTTTTCCTGTTCCAGAGGCTGGCAGGGGCAGTTCCCAAAGGAAAGTGCAGATAACCTTGTGTGATGCCCTCGGGCTGAGTGCTGCCTCCTCAGGGCCCCGCTGCCGCCCTCGGGCAGCGCTCACAGCCCTGCAGGCAGAGCCCCTCAGCCGGGATTCAGTGGGAACGCTGCTTGCTCCTGGGGCTACAAAAGAAGCCCTGCCTGGGGCTTCAGCACAGCTCTCCAGTGCCAGCTCCTCAGCAGGGAGTGGCAGGAGAAGGATCTCTGCTGTTTTCATTAGAAGGAGCTGAAGTTTGTTTCTTCCAGGTTGCACCCTGATTGAAAAGCATTCCTTTGGACTCACCTTCCCTGGAGGCTGCTCTCCAGGAGAGAGTCTGAAGCTCCAGTGTACTTTGCAAGACAGAATTTTCTACTCTGAAAGACTTTAGAGGTGAAGGGGGGAAGCTGATATTCTGTTACTGACTCACTGAGGCCATGGGCAAGACACTTCATGCCTCTGTATTTTTCTTTGGGAAACAGAATTAAATCCCAAACAACCTTTCACTGAACAGCTCTCCAGTCTGATTGCAACACTGTGCAAAGGGCAAGCAAGTGCTCAAAAAGGACCACCACAAGTGTAGCCACCACTTACTTGCTTCAGCTGCATCCCCAGGCTCCACTGTCTCAGGAATAACTAACAAGGATGTTTTCCTTTGTCTCCTTCTCTTCATCTCTCTCTCCAAAAGCTCTGCCTCCTTCTGCCCTAAGTTCTTTTGGGCCAACATGCACAATGCAGCACGGATCTAGGTGCAATGGAAATACATCACAGACTGTAAGCACAGACACACAAACCACACACAACATCTCATCAGGAGCACAGAGTCCACAGAGTGCCATAGGCTTCAATGCAGCTCCATCCACATTCCAATGGTTTCAGAGGAGTGTTTCCCATCCTCACCTTGGCAATTACACAGTGAGGTGGAACACTTCAGTGCCACAACCTTCCACTGCTGCAACTGCAACCTATGTCAGGAAGCCCTGCTTGAAGCATGGAAGTCATAGGAGTGATCCAAGACAGAGGAAGAGCTGGCATGGCCAGTGAGCAGGCAGTTCAGTTCCTACAGGCCATGGCAGGAGAGTAAAAACCATGTGCAATACCCAGCAAGGAGGGGGAATGAGCTGTTGCTTAACACTCATGGCAATTAATTGCAGCAGTTTCTCACTTCCTGGCTTCTGAAGGACTCAGCTCTGAAGGACTCGGAAGGACTTGGTCTCTGACACCATGACACCAAAAGGAGGAGTCATGTGAAAACAAGTAGCAGAAACACTGATGGTAATGAGCAGAAAACTTGAGAATGAGAGGGCTGTGAAATACAGCCACAAAGGTAACCAGGAAAAATAAAACTCTCCCATTTTCTTTTGCAGCCTTCCTTACACCCAACATTTAGAATCTTTGCTTCTCTGCTTCCGAGGATGCACTTTGCCCACGTTCACTGATGTGCAGCTTGCTCTGTCATTCAGAACAGCCTTTGCACATAAAGAATGCTTCTGGCATGACCTTAGCACCATCTCCAAACCAGAGACCTTGGCACCACTGGAAATAGCCAAGCAATTGCTCTGTAGCTGTCCAATATATTCTCAAGGGAATCTCCATCCCCCAAGAGTGGAAGATGATGACTTTCAGTGACATTTTGGGCCAAGCACTAAACAGCCACTGGAAAGGAAGTCTGCTCATCCCTGTCCTTATCCCTCACCTTTCCAAAGCCGTCCCTCAGCTCTTTGTCACTTGCACAACCAGGACTGGTGGGATGATCCATCTCCTTGGCCTGGCTCAGTGGGAGGCCTGGCAATGGAAGCAAAGGTTTGTGTAAATCTCTGGCAGACTTCAAGCCCCCAAAAACACAATGCTGGGCAACAGGCAAGACTGGTTCCAGATTGCAGAGCTCTCAAGACACAGACATTGTGATTGAGAGCAGCAAGGTACAATGCCTAGACCCTCTCCCAAGGGATGGGCTACTGGCAGCAGACATGACATGACTCTGGTGGCCAGCAGACTGAAACCTGCTGCATGATGAAGGCCTCAGCCCCTGGATGCTGGAGAGCCTCTGTGTCTGATAGAGAAGGGCAGAGATGGAGATTGCTCTTGACAGAGATTCTTATCTGCCCTTATTCATGCTGATTGTAGTAAACATCATCTTTTGCTTCCTAGAAGTCCCAGGTTCTAATACCTGTATGCATTTAGATCAACATTTTCTTCTCTTTGTTGGAATATTTTAGAGGACATTCAAAGAAAAGCTTAGGGTGACAGGAGTGTTACCCAAACATGAACTGTCTTCTTGACACTAGATAATTGGTTTTCCCCAAGGATTTTCCTTCTCAACTGTATGAGACTGGGTCACTTTTGGGCTAGACCAAAGGCTGATTTTTTAATTGCAAGAAGAATAATGGAGCTCATTCTGAAATACTGTCCAACAGAGCTGTTAGAACTAAGAGAACTTATTCTTTACATGGCTTCACAGAGGATAAATTCATATGGCAGCCACGCAGTTTGAGAGAAACACCTATCTTAAAACTAGATTCCTTCACCCTGTAGAATGCTTGGGACAGTAATAAAAGAGAGACAGCTAAGGAATAATGAGCTAGGTAATTTCTAGTCCAGAATTAGTCCAGAAAAAAATGTCACCTCACTTACTGACCAATACTTCTCCCTAGCTGCATTAGGCATTCCACCTGCACATCAGCAATGAAGGAGTCATCCCAAAGGGGCTGTACCCAGGACTTGGCAGAACTAACCCTGAGCAAAGGAACCAGAGGATCTGATCCCTTTCTCTGCATCAGCAGAAATATTTCTTCAAACCTCATCTCTCCTATCATTACACACCCAGAGATGGCAAAGGAACAACAGAAGTGTCATTGAGGCTTTCAACTTGAAAGCATTGGCTGACCCAGATGCCCCAGAGACTGCATTTTGTCTGGCACAATTCCACTTGTCAGGGATCAGGCAAGGCAGGGAGGGAGGACAAGGCAGAAGGCATCTCCTCCCCCAGCCTCAGCCTGCAGCACTGACACAGGCAGAGAGAGCCGGGCAAGACATTTGTCACCGTGAACCTGCCACAGGTGGCTTTGGCTTTGTGCTGTCACAGGATGACAAACTCAGACCCTGCACAGGATGCATCCATTGGGAAGGCTCTTTTGCCCTAACTGGAAAATTGATAAGGACATTCTGTCAGAGGAGGTTTCCCTATTTCTGCCAATACAAAACCAGGCAATGTCCATCAATCTCCTTCAGATCTCAAAGGGTTCGGCTCAGAAACTGCCCCAAGGAAAGGTTTTCTGTGTCAAAAGCAGGAGGGAGGAATGGGAATATTTCTCATTTCATGCTAAATGCCTTCTTTTTCCCTACTAAATGTGACACTAGAAAGGCTGCAGGGAGATAAAAGGCATGTGCAAGATGGAGTGGAATGTTTCCTTGGCCTGCACTGCATTTCCAGGGCCCCAAGGTTCCACTCCCGTTCCTACCACTCAACACTTCACACTGGAGGAATTTTCACTGCACCACTGGAGCACAGTCCCACTGACTGGGCTCTCAGACAGTCCACTGAGCCCATCAAAGAACTGAAAGGAATTTAAAGAAATCTTTAAAAGAATGGGTTGTAACAAAGGTTTTCAAATGTCACCTCTGAGTCAAGACTACAATGGTCATTTTAGGACAGACATGCCCTGTACCTACCTGCATGTTCAGAGTTCTTCTCCTTGCCTCTGTTGCTGGATGTTAGCCTGGAGAAAATGGAGGACAAAAGAACATATGAGGACATAGAAAGAGAAGGGAGGGAATGGGTGTACCATGAAAGGACGAAAACCTTCTTAGCATGGTCACTCTCAGGAAGGAGGAAATGCAACACATAAATGCAACAGGATGCAGAGCTGATTCATTGTCCTTCAGCTTTCAAGTTGCTGGAGTCACAGAGAGCTGGCCAAGCTCTGTGTGAAACAATAGCCGTGTCCAGCAGAGGACCCATCTTGAGGTGCTTTAAGCCCTTCCCTTTCTTCCCCACCACCACCTCTGCTCTGGTGACATTGGTTTTGGCTTTGACTTTATGCTGGATCATCATAGATGGCCAAAATGGTGCAGGCACAAAGGTTTGCCTAAAAACATGGGACACCTGACTGGGCAAAATAACCACACAAGATGGGAAGAGAGAGGTGAACAGCACACTGCAGCAGCAGACACCTTGGCTTACCTCATCTCCTGGGACTCCTGGAATTCCAGCTGCAGAGAGCTTTGCAGAGACCCTGCAGCACTGCCAAGAGGGGGACTCACTGCCTTGTGTATGGGGGGGATCAAAGGTGGTCCCAGTGACCCCTTCTTCATATCCCCACCACTGGAATACAGCAAGGAAGTCTGGAAAGAGTAGATCAGATCAAGAATCCAGCCTTGCCCCGATTCATATCTCAAGACATTTAGATGGGACATGGCAGGAATAGTCAAACTTATGGAGCAGCTTGGCCTAGGACAGGGAAGGTGACCTAGGAAAGGGGAGAGGGACAGCCCATGTCACATATTTGCCACTTCTGCCGTTGTGCTCTCTTTTTTCCAAGACTAGCTACATTCCCAGCTGGCAGTCACATGTTTCACATCAAGATGTCATCTGAGGTGCCACTGCCTCCACTGGACTTTTGGATGGCATGGCAGTGCCTTTAGATCACTATTCTCTCCCTGCCCCTAAGGTGCCTAACTGCCAGTGCAGATCTCCAGCCAAGTCCCCACAAAACTATTCTGCAGAATGTCAAACCTGCTTTTCTCAAGCCCCTCATTTCTTCTGCTGCTACAGTTCCCCAGTAGCCTCCTACAGTTCCCCAGCAGCCTTTGAGCCCAGAGGCTGCTGAGCTCTCAGGATGCTGGCTACTCTCCAGCTCCCACACATCCATCGTCTCAGGCTCCCTGGCATTTAGGAAGTTCAGCAGAGCTCCCTGCCCTGCTGCTCTCTGCAAGGTCTCTGCCTGCCCAAGTTCCTCCAGGGCCCTCATGCCATGGCCAGGAATGGGGCTGGAGGCAGCAGGGGCAGATGCTCACCCTTCCTTCATATCCCATCATTTCTGGCCCAGCTAAAGATCCAGATCAGGACCTGTTCAAACTTCAGTGACAAAGTCAGTTCCTATCATGGAAAAGGTCTCAGAGCTCTGCCAAGACCAAGAGCACATAAACTGAACATTTACCACGCTGGACTTAGCTTGGTCTCCTTACCTTACATCCTTTTCCCTCTGAACCCAGCTCCTGGTTTTTTCTACTCTCCTCACAGTAGCCGCTGCCATTTTTCCCATTCTCCTGCTCTCCGCTGCATGTTGGGCTTGGCTTGGAAGAAGGAGAGCTCTTCGGGATGGGAGGCAACGGCTTGGAGGGAAGGAGCGTAGAGGGACTTGCCAGGGAACACCTCTTGGCAAGAGGGTAGCCAGTCAGGCCTGCAAAGTGGAGACACAAAGTTTAACAGAGGCCACCATGCAAACCTAAAGCATCTGAAACTCCATTTTTCATGGGATACATTTCCTGCAAACTTCTAAAGAGCTGCACAGGGAAACATGCTCCTGCTGGCAGACACCTGGAGGCAGGCCAGGGCAAAACCCTGAGCCACTTCCACAGAGCTACCACAGGAACAGCCTGGCCTCTGGGCTGCCCTGGCACAGCAGGGAGCCCAGAGCCCTGTGCTCTCCAGGAATGGCTCAGCTGCACATGCACCCTCCTGCTCCTCTCCCTGCCCCACAGCTCAGCAGCCCCACAGCTCCACGGGGCACTGGCAGCAGCACAGCTCATTGCAGGGGGCACATGCAGGGCACAGCTGTTCCCTGGCAATGTGCTTTGGGGCTGCCACAAGACCCTTCCTCCCACCAGAGATTTGCCCAGCTCCTACCTCACCTCTGTGTGAGGCTGAGCTGTGCTCACAAGGGAAGAAATGAGTTAGGTGAACTCCCGCCCCTACAATCAATCCATCCATGGATTGATGAGATATCCAAGGCGTTTTTGACCTGTTCAGAAGATCACTCTGTTTTTATTTTTTATGAAACTAGCATCACTAGAATTCTTCTGAAGTCTTTGGAACTGGCAAGTCAAGAGAGAAAGCTTCTACTACTTTGCTTTGGTGTTGCTCATTGCCCATCCACTACTTTGAAATCCCTTTCCTTCCAAACGGTTGGCAACTCACAGTGTTCTCCAGTATTTGACAATTCCACTGAGCAAGTCATTGCTTTCCCAAGTTAGTTTTCATGGCCTTTGTTTCTCTAACTCCCACTCAGTTCTGGGCTGGGTTTGTTTTGTTCCAAACCCATTCCATTTTCCCTCACAGGAAGGGAAGTGCTGGTACATGAACAATGGTACCCCATATCAGAAGTAAAAGAAGCTTTGCACTCCCCAATACAAGTCCCCAGAATTGAAGAACCCAAACCTGCAGGGAACAAATTAGATTTCAAGCTTTCCGTTTTGCTCAGTTTCATTGCTCCACAGCTTTATTCCTTGCTGTCTTTCCAGCGAGAGACCCAGACCCAACATAAACATGACCTGCTTCAAAACATTTCTGATCACGGCAGGTGATAACAATTCAAAAACTTTAATGGAAATTACAAAGGGTAGATCATAAAAAGAAGGCTGTTCTCAAATCTGTGTTTTTTAATCCCTGTAGAATGGTGAGATCATTTTTAAACTGCGACAGGTAAGGTTTAATGAGCTAGGTAATTTCTAGTCCAGACTTAGTCCAGAAAAAAATGTCACCTCACTTAATGAGCAATACTTCTCCCTAGCTGCATTAGGCATTCCACCTGCACATCAGCAATGAAGGAGTCATCCCAAAGGGGCTGTACCCAGGATTTGGCAGAACTAACCCTGAGCAAAGGGTCCAGGGCATCTGATCCCTTTCTCTGCATCAGCAGAAATATTTCTTCAAACCTCATCTCTCCTATCATTACACACCCAAAGATGGCAAAGGAACAACAGAAGTGTCATTGAGGCTTTCAACTTGAAAGCACTGGCTGACCCAGATGCCCCAGAGACTGCATTTTGTCTGGCACAATTCCACTTGTCAAGGATCAGGCAAGGCAGGGAGGGAGGACAAGGCAGAAGGCATCTCCTCCCCCAGCCTCAGCCTGCAGCACTGACACAGCCAGAGAGAGCCGGGCAAGACATTTGTCACCGTGAACCTGCCACAGGTGGCTTTGGCTTTGTGCTGTCACAGGATGACAAACTCAGACCCTGCACAGGATGCATCCATTGGGAAGGCTCTTTTGCCCTAACTGGGAAATTGATAAGGACATTCTGTCAGAGGTTTCCCTATTTCTGCCAATACAAAACCAGGCAATGTCCATCAATCTCCTTCAGATCTCAAGGGGTTCGGCTCAGAAACTGCCCCAAGGAAAGGTTTTCTGCTTCAAAAGCAGGAGGGAGGAATGGGAATATTTCTCATTTCATGCTAAATGCCTTCTTTTTCCCTACTAAATGTGACACTAGAAAGGCTGCAGGGAGATAAAAGGCATGTGCAGGATGGAGAGGAATGTTTCCTTGACCTGCACTGCATTTCCAGGGCCCCAAGGTACCACTCCAGTTCCTACCACTCAACACTTCACACTGGAGGAATTTTCACTGCACCACTGGAGCACAGTCCCACTGACTGGGCTCTCAGACAGTCCACTGAGCCCATCAAAGAACTGAAGGGAATTTAAAGAAATCTTTAAAAGAATGGGTTGTAACAAAGGTTTTCAAATGTCACCTCTGAGTCAAGACTATAATGGTCATTTTAGGACAGACATGCCCTGTACCTACCTGCATGTTCAGAGTTCTTCTCCTTGCCTCTGTTGCTGGATGTTAGCCTGGAGAAAATGGAGGACAAAAGAACATATGAGGACATAGAAAGAGAAGGGAGGGAATGGGTGTACCATGAAAGGACGAAAACCTTCTTAGCATGGTCACTCTCATGAAGGAGGAAATGCAACACATAAATGCAACAGGATGCAGAGCTGATTCATTGTCCTTCAGCTTTCAAGTTGCTGGAGTTACAGAGAGCTGGCCAAGCTCTGTGTGTATCAATAGCCATGTCCAGCAGAGGCCCTATCTTGAGGTGCTTTAAGCCCTTCCCTTTCTTCCCCACTACCACCTCTACTCTTGGGACATTGGTTTTGGCTTTGACTTTATGCTGGATCATCATAGATTGCCAAAATGGTGAAGGCACAAAGGTTTGCCTAAATACAGGGGACACCTGACTGGGCAAAATAACCACACGAGATGGGAAGAGAGAGGTGAACAGCACACTGCAGCAGCAGACACCTTGGCTTACCTCATCTCCTGGGACTCCTGGAATTCCAGCTGCGGAGAGCTTTGCAGAGACCCCGCAGCACTGTCAAGAGGGGGACTCACTGCCTTGTGTATGGGGGGGATCAAAGGTGGTCCCAGTGACCCCTTCTTCATATCCCCACCACTGGAATACAGCAAGGAAGTCTGGAAAGAGTAGAACACAGAGCTCAGATCAAGAATCCAGCCTTGCCCCGATTCATATCTCAAGACATTTAGATGGGACATGGCAGGAATAGTCAAACTTATGGAGCAGCTTGGCCTAGGACAGGGAAGGTGACCTAGGAAAGGGGAGAGGGACAGCCCATGTCACACATTTGCCACTTCTGCCATTGTGCTCAGTTTTTTCCAAGACTAGCTACATTCCCAGCTGGCAGTCACATGTTTCACATCAAGATGTCATCTGAGGTGCCACTGCCTCCACTGGACTTTTGGATGGCATGGCAGTGCCTTTAGATCACTATTCTCTCCCTGCCCCTAAGATGCCTAACTGCCAGTGCAGATCTCCAGCCAAGTTCCCACAAAACTATTCTGCAGAATGTCAAACCTGCTTTTCTCAAGCCCCTCATTTCTTCTGCTGCTACAGTTCCCCAGTAGCCTTCTACAGTTCCCAGCCCAGAGGCTGCTGAGCTCTCAGGATGCTGGCTGCTCTCCAGCTCCCACACATCCATCCTCTCAGGCTCCCTGGCATTTAGGAAGTTCAGCAGAGCTCCCTGCCCTGCTGCTCTCTGCAAGGTCTCTGCCTGCCCAAATTCCTCCAGGGCCCTCATGCCATGGCCAGGAATGGGGCTGGAGGCAGCAGGGGCTGATGCACACCCTTCCTTCATATCCCATCATTTCTGGCCCAGCTAAAGATCCAGATCAGGACCTGTTCAAACTTCAGTGAGAGGGTCAGTTCCTGTCAGGAATACAATGGGCCCTTTCTCAGCAAGGCTGAAATCAAGTACTAGAGCCTTTGATTGGACATTCTCTCTGCCAAAACTGTGTTTCATCTGCCTCCTCTTGCACCCTACAGAAACTCAAAAAACCTGCAGGTCCTGGCCCTGCTGCAAAAGAAGTCGAGGGGCTGGGCTCTGGGCTGCTCTCCCCATCACCACCTCCCACCCCTTCCCTCTGGACAAAGCCATGGCAGAGTACACAGCTGCCCAGAAGCTGATGACTTCTAGAAATAGCATCAGGGACAACTGTGCAGAGGGCATGGCTGTACAAGTCAAAAGCAGAGCCAACCTGGAACTGACTTTGCAGGACTGTCTGTACCAGCAAACACTGTTTTTCCATCCAAACCAGACAGAGCTGACAGAAAATACCACCAAGTCATAGACATGGTTCACAGATACCCACCCGTAGGTTACTAAATCTAGAAGGACAGCTTGTCCAGATCGGACAATGTTAGCTGCTCTGACTGCTTGTTGGTGTTTTCTCAGCCATAAGGCAGAAGAGGAACCACGACAGTGACCAGAATTCATTCAAAGACCTCTCCTGTTATTGATACATGCTGGGTATGTGAAGTCTGCACTACACACCCATTGCAAAAACAGCCTGAAGCAGCAGAGTCCAGCTGAGTTCTTTGGCTCAGCTGCTTCCCTGGGCTCACCCCAAAGGAAAAGGTCTCCAAGCTCTGCCTCCAGCACATAAACTGAAAATTTACCACACAGGACTTAGTTTGGTCTCCTTACCTTAGAATTTTTTCCTTCTGAACTCTGCTCCTGGTTTTTTCTGCTGTCATTATCATAGCCAATGCCAGTTTCCTTGTTCTCTTCTTCCACGCTGTCCATGTTATTATTGTTAGAAGAAGGAGAGCTGATCCGGATGGGCGGCAATGGCTTTGAGGGAAGGAGCCAAGAGGGACACGGACAGAAAAACTTGGAGAAAATGAACCTAGTCATGCCTGCAAAGGGGAGGAATTCTCACTACACCTCCAGAGAACACTCCCAGTGACTGGGTTCTGGGAGAGTCCACTGAGCCCATCAAAGAACTGAAGGGAATTTAAAGAAATCTTTAAAAGAATGGGTTGTAACAAAGGTTTTCAAACGTCACCTCTGAGTCAAGACTACAATGGTCATTTTAGGACAGACATGCCCTGTACCTACCTGCATGTTCAGAGTTCTTCTCCTTGCCTCTGTTGCTGGATGTTAGCCTGGAGAAAATGGAGGACAAAAGAACATATGAGGACATAGAAAGAGAAGGGAGGGAATGGGTGTACCATGAAAGGACGAAAACCTTCTTAGCATGGTCACTCTCATGAAGGAGGAAATGCAACACATAAATGCAACAGGATGCAGAGCTGATTCATTGTCCTTCAGCTTTCAAGTTGCTGGAGTCACAGAGAGCTGGCCAAGCTCTGTGTCAAACAATAGCCGTGTCCAGCAGAGGACCCATCTTGAGCTGCTTTGAAGCCCTGCCTCTTCTTCCCCACCACCAGCAGTCATCCTTAGACATGCTTCAGAACTCCCCAATTCTGCGGTCTCATCTTTTAGAGCCAAGTGGCTCCTTCAGCCTCTCTGAAGCAGCAAGAGCTGCTGAGCTGAATCACGAGTCTGCATGGAGGGCAGCTACTTTTGTGAAGCTGCCAAAGCTTAACTTTGCCTGCTTGTGCCTTACCCTGGTGACAGTCCTGTGCTACATGTGCTCCGAGCACTACTGTCTCCTGAGAATGGTATTACACCTCCTGGCTCTTTCAAGAACAAAAAGGCTTTTTCCAACACAGCCACTAGGGGAGGATATTCAGATTACACTTTAAAAGCCCTACCAAAGTTTTTCAATTGGAATGATACTTCTCTGTCTCTTTCTTTAATGTTACCACTCAGATAAGCTTGACAGCTACATTTTCCCACACATATCCATGCCAATATCTTTCCATCAGGTACAGTCCTATAACTCTTCTCTACCACCTTGCCCTCTTTGATCTTGAAGCACAGATCAAAATATTAAACATTGATTGGATTATACATCAATACCCCAAAACATATCTGGGATCTCATTTCCCAATGGAGGCCCAGGCACAGTCAACTTACACCTGATGTTTACAGAAGCAGCACCTGAATATGCAGGCACCTCTCCAGTAGCCAATATTTGCCTGCACATATTCTTGTGGCGGCAGAAGGTGAAAGTCAAGTATCACAGCAAGCAAAGATCTGCAGGATCCATACCCATAAAATTCGGTTCCCAAATGACACCACAACCATTACACAGGGAATCAATAGCCAAGTCCAGCAGAGGACCCATCTTGAGGTGCTTTGAAGCACTTCCTCCCCTTCCCCACCACCACCTGTGCTCTGGTGACATTGGTTTTGGTTTTGACTTTGTGCTGGATCATCATAGATTGCCAAAATGGTGAAGGCACAAAGGTTTGCCTAAATACATGGGAGACCTGACTGGGCAAAATAACCACACAAGATGGGAAGAGAGAGGTGAACAGCACACTGCAGCAGCAGACACCTTGGCTTACCTCATCTCCTGGGACTCCTGGAATTCCAGCTGCGGAGAGCTTTGCAGAGACCCCGCAGCACTGCCAAGAGGGGGACTCACTGCCTTGTGTATGGGGGGGATCAAAGGTGGTCCCAGTGACCCCTTCTTCATATCCCCACCACTGGAATACAGCAAGGAAGTCTGGAAAGAGTAGAACACAGAGCTCAGATCAAGAATCCAGCCTTACCCACATTCATCCTTCAAGATATTTAGACATGCATTTAACAGGGACCTGGCAGGAAAAGACAAGGCAAACTTATGGAGCAGCTTGGGCCAGGATGGGGAATGGAAAGGGAAGTGGAGAGGGACAGCCCATGTCACATATTTGCCACTTCTGCCGTTGTGCTCTCTTTTTTCCAAGACTAGCTACATTCCCAGCTGGCAGTCACATGTTTCACATCAAGATGTCATCTGAGGTGCCACTGCCTCCACTGGACTTTTGGATGGCATGGCAGTGCCTTTAGATCACTATTCTCTCCCTGCCCCTAAGATGCCTAACTGCCAGTGCAGATCTCCAGCCAAGTCCCCACAAAACTATTCTGCAGAATGTCAAACCTGCTTTTCTCAAGCCCCTCATTTCTTCTGCTGCTACAGTTCCCCAGTAGCCTTCTACAGTTCCCCAGTAGCCCTTGAGCCCAGAGGCTGCTGAGCTCTCAGGATGCTGGCTGCTCTCCAGCTCCTACACATCCATCCTCTCAGGCTCCCTGGCATTTAGGAAGTTCAGCTCCCTGCCCTGCTGCTCTCTGCAAGGTCTCTGCCTGCCCAAATTCCTCCAGGGCCCTCATGCCATGGCCAGGAATGGGGCTGGAGGCAGCAGGGGCTGATGCACACCCTTCCTTCATATCCCATCATTTCTGGCCCAGCTAAAGATCCAGATCAGGACCTGTTCAAATTTCAGTGACAAAGTCAGTTCCTATCATTGAAAAGGTCTCAGAGCTCTGCCAAGACCAAGAGCACATAAACTGAACATTTACCACGCTGGACTTAGCTTGGTCTCCTTACCTTACATCTTTTTCCCTTTGAACCCAGCTCCTGGTTTTTTCTACTCTCCTCACAGTAGCTGCTGCCATTTTTCCCATTCTCCTGCTCTCCGCTGCATGTTGGGCTTGGCTTGGAAGAAGGAGAGCTCTTCGGGATGGGAGGCAACGGCTTGGAGGGAAGGAGCGTAGAGGGACTTGCCAGGGAAAACCTCTTGGCAAGAGGGTAGCCAGTCAGGCCTGCAAAGTGGAGACACAAAGTTTAACAGAGGCCACCATGCAAACCTAAAGCATCTGAAACTCCATTTTTCATGGGATACATTTCCTGCAAACTTCTAAAGAGCTGCACAGGGAAACATGCTCCTGCTGGCAGACACCTGGAGGCAGGCCAGGGCAAAACCCTGAGCCACTTCCACAGAGCTACCACAGGAACAGCCTGGCCTCTGGGCTGCCCTGGCACAGCAGGGAGCCCAGAGCCCTGTGCTCTCCAGGAATGGCTCAGCTGCACATGCACCCTCCTGCTCCTCTCCCTGCCCCACAGCTCAGCAGCCCTACAGCTCCACGGGGCACTGGCAGCAGCACAGCTCATTGCAGGGGCACATGCAGGGCACAGCTGTTCCCTGGCAATGTGCACAGGCTCTGTGGGCTGCCACAAGACCCTTCCTCCCACCAGAGATTGGCCCAGCTCCCACCACACCTCTGTGTGAGGTTGAGCCGTGCTCACAAGGAAAGAAGTGATTAGGTGAACTCCCACTTTATCATTAACACATATATTGAGTGTGGCACTCAAGGGGAATAATTTTTAATTATTAAAAAAAATTATTTGTTTTTATTTGTCATGGAACTAGCCTGCATTTAATTCCTCTGAGTAGGATTGAGTTAGCAAGGCTGAAAGGTGGAAGGCTCTAATGACCAGAGGGGACAAAAAGATTCCCTCTTGAGGCTAGCCTGTGAATCCACTGGAAAAAGCCACACAGCTGTTTGTTATTTCTGGAAACCACAAAGACCTCTCAGGAAGCAGGCAGGCATTATTGGTGTGTCTGTAGCATTATAATACCATCCTCAGGGTCAGACCCGATCAGAAAGCAAAGGAAGAATGGGAAATTTATCTGTAGTGAGACCCAACGTTGATGGCAAAGAAAGCAACAGGACTTGCATCTCATGACCAGGTCTAATCTGCAGTCAGCTGTGGCCACAGTCCCTGTCCTGGCTGACAGTATGAGTGATCTGGCTACTGTCAAAAGGGAGAAAGCAGAGTAAACTAATGATAGAATGTTGTGATGCCATGGGTGTCCTTGTGGGATCACCTGTAGCTGTCAGCCACCTACTCTGACACAGAGCCAGCACTGACCACCATGGACCAGTTTTCTCTGAAATCTGGGGGGGTTATTTTCCATTTGGCTTCAGCCTTTAAGCACCTTTCTACCCTCACCTTTTCCTTTAGGGGTCTTTCCTTTTCTGGTAAAATCCATGTTTGAACCCGTGCTTCTGCCTGGCAGAAGTGTCTGGGTTTGAATTTGGGAACGCTCTCAGAGCAGACAGTGACGGGAACTTGGTCCCAGCCTTAGAACAAGGTCGGGTGACTCCAGTCGCCAGCGCTCGGCACAGAGAGGCAGATCCCAGGCACGTTCCCTCCTCTGCTCCTTGGTGGCCCCGGGGAGGCTCCAGAGCCCTCCCTGTGTGCGGGACAGCTGCTGCAGCACCACTGTACGTGCGTACGAGCAGCACCAAGGAGCAGCTGCGCCAGTTCAGAGTCTGAAACGGAATCCTCAGTACACGCAAATGAAACCTGGCATTTCAGGGGCTGGCAGGAGAAGCTAAATCCGTCTGCTCATTGCCCTTTCTCGCCATGGCCATGCTGATGCAATTGGAAGAATTGCCCCTGCCCAGGAAGCTCTCAGGTAGAAGACTGAAGCAAAAGCCACCTGTTTCTGAGGTGCTAGCTGCCAGTCCCTCAGGTTTTACTTTCCAATTTCTAATGGGTTTGGATTACTGTTACCATTTCAAAACTTTCTGTGCATCCCTGTGAGTGAGTAAACAAACCCTCTCCCTCAAAGCCTTGATGTACTGCCAAAGCACAACTTGTTCATGCTCTTTTCTCCTAAAGATTTTATAATCCCATGCAGGCTCTGATACCAAACCCATACTGTAGAGAAAAGACTGACCTTGGAATCCTAGGGCACTTTCTGGCTGGGTGCTTTAATCTGCTTTTCCAGGGCCTTGGGCTGAGCAGGGTGAGGCTGAGGTCTGGGGCTCTCCAGCTGGGGCCAGGGAGCCCCTGGGGCAGCGGCGAGGGGCGGCACTGAGGGGCGGCACAGGGGGCATTTTCCCCAGGCGGGCGGGCGAGCGGCGGGGAAAGGCACCCTGGGCACAAGGGCAGGCACAAGGGCCCCGGCTCTCTGCAGTGCGGGCAGCCCATTGCCAATCGCTGCTCCTGGAGCTGCTGCCAGGGCCGTGGCTCCTCCCCGCTGCTGACCCTGCACCTGCAGTGCTGCCTCCGGCTCTGCCGGGCTCCCCGGCACGGACGGCAAAGACGTGGACACGCAGCACCAGGGCCCAGGAGGGACACTGAGATGATGTGAGGGCTGCAGCTCCTCTCCTGCAAGGAATGGCTGACACAGCTCGACTTCTTCAGCATGGGAAAGAGACCGAGCCTTGATTCAACTGTGGCCTTCCAGTACCTGAGGGCAACCTACAAGAAAGCAGGACAGGGACTTTGTACGAGGGCAGGCAGGGACAGGACAAGGGAGAATGGATCCAAATGGAAAGAGAGTAGGTTTAGGTAGGGATTAAGAAAAAAGACCATCCTGGAACAGTTTGCCCAGAGGTGGTGTGGATTTTGAGAAGAGGCAATCAGAAGAGTGAGAGGGAGAGATCCACAGTTGGCCTTGGATCCAGCACCATCTCAGCTGCTCTGAGCTCCGGGGCCGTGGGACACGTCATCATTTTCATATTCAAAAACTCATTCAGTAACGGGCTCCCCCTCCCTTCATCACCCCCAAACTTCGGCTGTCTCGTTCCAGACCCCACCCCACCTCCCCAGTCCCAACCCCAACCCATCCCACCCCTGCTGGACATCAAGACCCCCTTCTCAAGACCTATTTCCTCCATTTCACACCACCCCAACCCCATCCCACCCATCCTGCCCCACCCCATGCCCATCTCACCCCTCCTGATTTGCAGCACACTTCACCCAATCCCCTTCCAACCCCATTCCATCCTGAAGAGCTGTGGAATTGAGAAATTTTGGGCTGGGATTGAGTAGTTTTCAGTGGCATTGAACCCTCTCATCTCTTTCAGTGCCAAGAAGGGGAAACAACTACATCAAATACCCCCAAACTCCCCAGGTTTCTCCCTGAATCCCCAATTCCCCTGAAACACTAGGAAAAAGTGAGGCTTTAGATGCCCTCAATGAATTTTTGTATTTTCCCCCCAGTTTTGTCTGTTTTAAGGGATGACGATAACTCAAAAGAAAATTAGGGCCAAAACAAAAGGATAACTAGCCAAGTGTCTTCCCAACTCAGATCACTGGGAACGTGGGTCTGAAGGGCTCTGACCAACATGGGTCCTCCAGTGGGGGATGGAGTTGGAGCAGTGCAAGAAGCTCTTCCTGCAGCTGGGGCACTTGCAGGGCTTCCCTTACCGCTGCCTCCATTGATGATTACTGAAGTTAGAGCTGTCTGAGAAGCTCTTCCCACACTGGGGACACTCACAGGGCCTCTCCCCAGTGTGGATGCCCTGGGGGATGACAAGGGTGGAGTTGTGCTTGAGGGCAGCAGGAGGGTCTCTCCTCCCTGTGAATCCGCTGGTGCAGGAGGAGAGTGGAGCTGGTCTGAAACCTCTTCTGACACTCAGGACACTCGTAGGGCCTCTCCCCAGTGTGGATCATTTGGTGGATGACGAGGGTGCAGCTGCAGCTGAAGCCCTTACCACACTCCCCACACTCTTAGGGCCATTCCAAAGTGGATCATCTGGTGGCAGATCAGGCTGTTGCTCTGCCTGAAGCTCTTCCCACTCTCCAAGTACTTGCAGGGCTTCTCCCCAGCTTGAAGCTGCTCCACAAATCACCAGCTCTGAGCTCTGCCTGAAGCTCTGTCCACCTTCCTGGCACAGGGTGGATCTTTCCTCCTCAGAGCACCCTGGGCTGGGTTTGCAGCCCCTTCTCGTGTGGGATCTCTGGGGATTTTCCTCCCTGTTCCATTCCTGTGCTGTAGAGTTCCGCAAAACAGCCTCTTCCATGAGACTATACCATGGGGATTTGTCCTTCCTGGTCTCCATCCTCAGCTCCTTGTCTGGGGAGGAAGGACAAGGAGAGGATGGCTTTGCCTCCATGCCACAGGGAAGGAGATCCTCCCAGTGTGTCCCCGGCAGGACGGCATTGGCAGCAGGATTGTCCTGCAGCCAGGGGCCATGCTGGGCTGGGAGATGGAGCAGAAGAAAGGGGGAAAAGGGCAGTGACTTCTTCCTCACCTGCCTCGGTGTCCCAGGACATCTTCCTCTTCCTTGTAGCCTCCTTCTCCATCCAGCAAAGGTTTGGGAAAGAGAAATCCTGGTTTGGGGAAAAATACACTGTATGAGCACTTTGGGTTAGCGGGTTCCTACTGCCCAAGTCCATCTCTAGGAGTCACCGGGAATCTGCCACCCATATAAACCTCCAAAACACCAAGAGTCAGCCCCCAAAATACACAAATGACCAAGATGCAGAAAAAACACCCAAGCCTGAGTTTACCACTGTGAAATACAAAGCTGTGTTTCATGTCTGGCACAGAAAGAAATGTGTGTATTTGTGATTGCGATATGTGTGGATACCAACCATGGGACGACTACAAATTCTAATATTAACTGAGGAAAGTAAAGCATGGAAAAAGGCCTCTGAACCTAGCCTTTGTTTGCAATTAACCTGGATTAATTTAGGAGCATTTGAATTACAGCATTCAGGATGTTGCTCTTTGCTTGTAGTCAGGCCTCAAAGAGTGCTGCAGTGGTAACCTTTTTAGGTATAATTTTGGAATATTGATTGTATCCTTGAAACTATAGCTTTGGAATGTATAGAAAGGAAATGTGCTTATATCACTCCTTAACAAAACTGAGAAAAACAGCTTGAGAAAGGAAGAGGGACATCCTCTGAAGAATTTACAACTCCAAGGGAAGCTGCACATCATTGATAGTCCTTGTAATAACAAGGGGGACCCACATCTGGGGAGCTGGACTTCACCAGATGGGATTTGTCATTTTTTCTTGCGAAAACTGGACCAACACCTCAGAGACTACCACCACCGTTTGGGGATCTTCTTTTTTTGGGACACATCCTGAGAAAAACTAGATCACAATAGTGTATAGAATTGTGATGAAAACAAATAGAAATAGAAACTGCTGAGAAAGCTTCTGAGTACCCCTAAAAATACCTGTAAGCCCAAATATTGGTGTGCAGTCGGAGGGAAAACTGCCTCCACTGTACCCAGCGCTGTTTTGCTCATACTTTACCATAATTAATTAATAAATTGATTGTTGCTTGAATATTGGCCTAGTCAAGCTTCTTATTTATAACACCCCTCTCTGGTCTCTCCACTTTGGGCTCCTGGAGACACCCCTGTCTGGGTTTCTCCAAGTCAAGTTTGTATTGGTGTTCTCCTCTCTGGACTGCTGGGGCTCCTGGCAATCCCACAGGTTCCCCTTCTCTGGGCTCACCACTTTGGCATTCCAGGCGTCCCAGGGGTCAGCACTGTCTGCAGTCTCTGTTTCAGGGTCCTGGGGTATCCATGCGTTCTCCTTGTCCATGCTCCCAACATGTCCAGGCTTCTGGAGCTCTCGTATTTCCCGTTTCTGCTCCCCCATTGCCGGTTTCCCTGCCAGCCCTGCCGGTGCCGGGCGATCCCCACGTGGCTCTGGGCTGACAGTGCAGCTCCTGGGCCGGGCAGAGGCAGCCCCAGCGCGGGGGGACCCTGCATCCTCCGCTGCCTCGGCAGCCGCGCCCAGCCCCGGGCACAGAGCTCCGGCAGCCCCCGCCGCCCCCTGCCCAGGGAGCCCCGGGGACCCCCGCAGCCGGGGCTGGCTCCGAGCGAGGCGGCCCCCGAGCCCGGCTGCGTGGCCAGGGGGCGCGGCGAGCCCGGGGCCTCTGTGCCAGCGCTTCCCCCGCTCTCGCTCAGCCTTTGCCCGGCCCGGCCCCCCGAGCCCCGGCAGGCCCCGCACGGCCACGGCCGGGCCGGGCCGCTCCCCTCGGAGCCCGCTGCGGACCCGGCTGGGCCGGCCCGGCCACACGGACCCGCCTGCGCCGGGGGCCCACGGGCCGCCGAGCGCTGCCCGGGCCGCCCGGGCCTCGGCCCCGAGCACAGAGCTCTGCCCGGGGCTCCCGGCCCGAGGGGCGGCTCCGGGCCCGCCCGGCCGCTCCCGGCTCCCACAGCCCGCCCGGGGCCGCCAATAAAACATCCAACAACAAATCCACAAACCAACCACTGCCACCCTGTCCTGCTGCGCCTTCCCAGGCACCCCAACCCGCGGCAATGCCCCCGGTGCCCCGGGACAAAAAGCTGCTCCGGCCGAGCCCCTTGGAGCCCCCACCTACGGCCCGTCCCTGGCACTCCGATCCCGGCAGCTGCCCCGCGCTCGCAGCTGCGGCTCTGGAGCAGGGAGGCTCTGCGGGACCCCCGGGCTGGGCCCCCTCCCAGCCCGTGCCCGCCCCGCACCTTCAGCCCGGCCTCTCTCGCTGCTCCCGGCTCCTGCACAGTCCCCGCTCTCCATTCCTGGGCCCCCGGGCTCTCCTCTGGGGCTCCTGGAACAGCCGGCAATGGAAAACAATCGATTTTGGTGCTCCCTAGCGAGGCCACAACTGAAACTTTGTTCCCTTTGCCGGGCTGCAGAGACCCCCAGGGCGTTTTCTGCACACAGTCCCAGCCCCCAGCGCTTGCTGAAGGCGCTCCCTGCAAATGTCCCGATGCTGCCAGGGCCCCGTCCTTGCTGTCACCTGCTGGGGCTGGCCATGGACAGAGCTCCTGCACTTGCATTGCCAGCTGCTGTGCAGCCAAAGCTGAGGGATCTGCAGCTGCCTGAATGCAGAAAGGGATATGAGCCTCTCTCCAGGGGGAAATCTCCCCCTCGTGTGCCAGCCCGTGGTGCCGCTGCCATTCTCGGCTGGTGCTGTGGCACTCGGGGCTCTGGCTGAGCAGCAAAGGTGACCCTGAGCCAGGAGCTTTCCTTGCCTGCAGCAAAGCCTCGGCAGACAAAGCCCTTCCCCAGGCCAGCAGTGATTGTGCCAGAGGAGCTGACCCGAAATTTCTTCTCCCAGGCAGCTTTAGGACCCAAAACATGGAGAAGCCAGAGCCCACTCTCAGCTTTGTGCCATCCTCCAGCAGAATCCTGTGTGTGAAGCAGCCTGGGAACAGGGTTTAGTGTCAGGGGAGAGGAACTCAGAGCCCTTTTCTGCCCTGTGGGCTGAGGCTCTGCATTTCCAATGGCCCTGCAGCTGCCAAAGGGGCCTTTTTGGCTCAGCTGAGAACAGTTCTGCTGAAAGCCTGACCTAAACCTGCTTTCCCTGCATATGTGCACAATGAATTCTAATTTTTTTGCAGCCCCAGGTCTTGTGTGAGTGCATTTGTGACAACTGAAGGATGGATCATCTCTGCTGTGGGGAGTTCTTTTTATTGTTTTTGTTTTTTTATTGTTTGCTCTTTTTTTGTTCACTTTTTGGCTTTGGTTCATTTGTTTTTGTTGTTGTTTTTGTTTGTTTTTGTTGGGTGGTGGTTTTGGGGTTTTTTGTTTGTTTTTAATTTGGTTTTCTTTGGTTTTTGTTGGTTTTGGGGGTTTTCTGCTGTTTTTCTTTTTTTTTTTCTCCCTTAAATTAATTCTCCCTGTCAGCTCTGGGCAAAGCTCTGTAACTGTGTCTGACACTTGTCTGTGGCTCTGTGCAGGTGGCTGGGGCACCTTCCCTGGGCTGTGTGCAGAGGTGTCGAGGATTTCTTGAAGATTGAGGAGTTTTTGCGGGACAATGGCCATATTCAGCCAATGCACATTCCAGCCTGCTTGGGATAATGGACAATGGACACATTCACAAACAATAATGGGCATATTCAGCAAATGGGGTTGGTACATCATTGAAAAAGATACAAGAAGAAGAGTCATCCAGACTCAGCAAGTTTGTCAGTGAGCTTGGGAAAGTAAGAAAGAAGAAAGTTCTTGGGTGGGACAGAAAACCACAACCAGACACATGGAAAATTAGATGATCCAGTCAGCATCCTATCTTAGACGCATGAACAGCTAGGATAGCCAATCATGTATTAGTTAGAGATGCGTGGACAGTAGAGAATTATTATAAATATAGTCTTTTTAGGGATAACAAATTTGGCTTGACTGGGTCATATTGGTTATGGTGTGATGTCCCTGAACATCCACATCCCGCTATTTTCCCCCGCAGTAAATGATGGAGAGCAGCTTGGGGAGCTCATCCACCAGCTCCCTCATCCGCCTGCAATGGATCCCATCTGCTCCCAGAGACACCTGTGAGCATCTGAGTGGCTCAGCAGGTCCCCAGCTGCTTCCTCCTGGATTACAGGGAGGCTCTTCTGCTCCCTGCCCCCATCTACAGCTTGGGAGAACACTTGTCCTGAGGACAACTTGACGTTTTGTTGAAAACTGAGGCAAGGAAGGGGTTCAGTACCTCAGCCTATTCCTCAGCTTTAGTTACTGTATTCCTCCTCATATCCAATAAAGAATGGAGGTTGTACTTGTCCCTCTTTTTGCCATTAATGTATTTATGAAAACATTATTATCCTTTACAGAAGTGGTCAAGTTAAGCTCTAATGGACCTTTCATCTCTATAATTTTCTTTTTGAATGACCTAACAACATCCTTAAACATTTCATGAGTTCCCTCCCCCTCTGACCAAAGATGATGCTTCCACTTTTTTTCTATGAGTTCCTGGAAAAAGCTCCATGCCCATCCAGGCCAGTCATTTTCCTTGCTAGCTCACTTTTTGGACCAGCAGAACAGGCTGTTGCTACTCCTCCAAAATTTCTTTCTTGAGATGTGTCCATCCTTGTTGGATCCCTTTGCTTTTAAGTGCTGATTCTCTTTAAAAAATCAGTACCTGATTTTGTATTCTCCAAATCTCCATCATCAATAGGCCAAAGTCTGCTCTCTGTAACTCCAGTGTAAAAGATTTGTTGATGCCTCTCCTTTCACAGAAGATTTAGAAACTCAAAAATTTCCAGGTCACTGTGCCCCAAACAGCCTCTGACCAGCACATCTCCCTCCAGCCCTTCTCTGTTTGTGAGCAGCAGGAGACAGAACTTTCCTTGGCAGTGGGAATTGCAGGAAACCTTCCCCAAGTGCAGCTTGGAAGGTTCAGCCTGGAGCTGAGGAGAAAGCAAAGTCCCTCACAGGGCAGAATGTTGGTGCTGGAGGTGTCCCAGCGTGAGGCTGGGCCATGGCCGGGCTGTGTGCACCAGGAGCCGGCAGCGCTGGGTGCAGGGAGCCCAGGGAGGGCCCAGAAACGCTGGGTGAGAAATGCTGGGGCACAGCGAGATGGGCGAGTGCAGCCGGCCAGGGCAGAGGAGCAGCACGCCCAGGGGGCACAGCCTGCAGGACAGATGGCCGAGGGCTGGGCAGGGCTGGCAGGGCCACAGGCACCCAGGCCTTTGTGCCCTGGGCTCGGGCAGCGCCTCTGGAGCCCCACAGGAGGAACTTTCCTGGCAGGGGCTGCACTTTGGTTCTGCCTCGGCCTCCCTGGGGAGGCTGGCAGGGGCTGCAGGCTGATGGCGTTTGTCCTTGCTGCTCCTCACATCCCCCTGGCCCACAAAGAGCCCCGAGCCAGCCGGGAGGGACAGGCCCTGCTGGCCCAGGCTGGGCTCAGGGCTTGGCCTTTCTGCTCCCTGCAGCCAAGCCAGGCCTTGCTCAGCATTGCAGTGCCCTGCCCAGAGCCTTGGGCTCCCTGCACTCCTGGCCTCAAGGATCTGCTCTCAGCACTGCCTGGGCAGCCTTGGGCACTCCCTGCCCTCCCTGGGGCCCAGCCGTGCTCCAAGGCACTTGGAGTTTGGCTGCTGACTCCTTGAGCAGCTTCTTCATCCTTCTCTCGCTGCCTGAGGCTCCTGGAGCCAGCCCCAAAGCCACCGTGGGGCTGATTAAAATACAGAAAGCCCTCAGGAGCTCTTTGTCTCCCTTCCATTGTCTGTGAGTCTCCAGGGCTTGTGCAGGGATTGGAGTCAGCTTGGAATTCCCTTCAGGAGGGAGATTCCAAAGTGCACCTCATGATATCAAGGAAATATTTCTTTACATTTCAGTTCAGGGAAGAGGTGACAGAAGCATTCCCCAGGTGATGTTGATGCTGAATGTCTCTTTAGGGTGTCTGGGCAGGGAGAAGAATGAGCCCCTTGCAGGCTGAGCCTGTTTGGACAAGCTGTTCCTCACCCCCAGCCTCATCATGTCTGACATCACCCACCTAGGACTGATATCCCAAAACATTAAATTAATTTAGACATTTTTCTTTAGAAAAACATTTATTAATTTATAAAATGATAATTATATTATTTGAATTATGATAGTATTATTCAATATCTTTATTACCCAATTTTTGTATTTATAATAAAAAATCAATATATTTTTAGCTACCAAGAATATTATTGGTCGTGTTTCTAAGTAACACAATTCCATTAATTTATTAATGTCTACTTGATATTGATTTCTTCCTCTTTATGGTAGCTAATAATATTTGTAGTACTTTTGGCATCATTCTTATAATCTTTTTCTCCCATAGGGTCAAGGTGGGGCACTCTGGGGTCCCTGTGAGACAGAGTAGAAATTTTCCAGGGTAGAATAACATTTTGATTTAGGTGAAATGTCCATCCTTGAATTAAGTCTGTAGCTTGCTGTTTAGTCTCACTGCCTGTTCTCTTGAAGGGCCTGTGCTTAGAGAGACTGCTTCAGCTGAAGGACAAGAGATAAAGGGGGGAAGAAGACAGCAGACGGAGCAAGGCAACGTGATCCAAGAGTTCCTTCTGAAGAATTAGTAGCAAGTGTCACATGAAATCAGTAGAATGAATATGTATGAACCTATTGTGAAATTGTATGCATATGCATTTGTAGACAGGGATAGAAATGGGACTTGGACTCCCCCAGAGGCACGCATGCCTTTTGAGGAGAGTAATCGCCGCATGCATCCAGCGCTGCAATAAACATACCAACTTTACAACTTTCACAAGTTGTGGAGTTTTTGATCTTTGCCGCAAAACATTTTGGAGACCATGAAGGGACCATCTCTGTCCCTGCAGGGGCAGAAGGGATAAAGGGACCCTCCTAGGAGCTCCCCAGGATTCCGCTGGTGTCAGCTGGCCTCCTGCTGGACAAGGACCTGCTGGCAGGCGGAAGATTCGGTATGTATTAAGAGGGCCCCCGGGGGATAGGTAGGCTGAATAAGGCACTCAGAGACATCTCAGTGCTCTACCTTGTTCCTATGCCTGCAAGCAGACCGGTCGATAGAGCGACTGGGAGACGGGAGTTCACTGTCCCATAGAGCGGCCGCCAGCGACCCTGGGGGTGGGTTCGAGTGGACTCATGAGTGTGCTGTGTCCAGACTTAGTCAGTTCACTGCGTGGTTAATTGTTAATGTTAGTGTGTGTGTGTTTGTAATCGTGCGAGTGCATGGTGTACGAAGAGAGTATATCTACAGTGCGGGGGGGGTTTCTACCCGTGACTGAAGGGGCCGAGTGAGGCCTGAGGCACTGGCCGGGGCAGGCTGTGGAGGCAGGGAGCGCCAGGCAGAGATAGAGTGGTTTAGCGCAGGTGAGAATGTTCATTGAATAAAGGTGGTCAGTTGTGGTGTAGATTGTAGATTGTGCACGCTTTTACCGTGGTGAGACGAACGAGTTCATTTAGAAGAGCTCTATTGGACTTCATCTGGTGCGATAGTCAGTCTAGATTGGGAACAGCCTGCTGTGCAAGATTCAGAATTCCCTGTGATAAATAGAATAGCTTGCCTCTGTGGGTAATTCCTGAGAGCCTTTAGTGCATCGAGAGGCTGGCTCCCTGCGAGGGTACCATTGCAGTGCAGAGTTTGTGAGAGACGCTGGTATTGCTGCGTCGGGGCATATGCCCCGAGTGTAAATCAAAGTTTCCTCATCAAGCTGATTCAGAACCTAAGATTTTAAAGCTGGTGTGTGAGAAGTCCCACCTGATTCCTGCCACCTGGAGTTGTGTGTGGGAAGAAGACTAAGAATCTACTGTGAAGCTCTATGAGGAGAAGTTTGAGTGGAAACAAGATAGTATAAGGAGAAGGAGATAATGAAAACTAACCAGAACAAAGAAGCTCCTGAACTAGCCCCTTTGGGAGGGGCTCTTTGGAAGAAAGCTGCCAGTAGAGGCAGCTCAGAAAAGAAAAAGATTTGTAAGACTTTATTGCAGTTAATGCTGTTTTAAAATGGGAAGGTAAATGAGATGGTCCCGTATGTTGGTGTGTTTTTGTTTTAAGAAATCACCAAAAATAGCAAAGAGACTGTGAGATCAGACCGCCCTCGGACCCACTGGTCAGGCAAAGTTTATCATACTGAAATGCAAAGCGATTACAACTCGCAAAATGAGTACATATAATTTGTTAAAGGCTCCTCCTAAAGTAAAGGAGGATAAAGAAGACCTCCCCAAAAAAGAAGAAGACTCAAGCTCCAAAGATATACCCGTTCGCACCCATCCCCCTCCTAGCAGTCGAATTTCACCCAGGACTAGGAGGGAACAGACCCCTCTGCGAGAGGCAGTGAGACCAGAAGAAAAGAAAAGGGTGGAATTTTAGTTGATACAAGAGCCATAAATTCAGTTTTAAATAAAGCTTTAGTACCTGTAGAGAATGATTATGTTGTAATGTGAAGAACAACTGGACAGTCTGAGAAGGCATACATTTGTAAACCTTCAAAGTAACATGTGTACTTAGGAGCTTTTGTGTATTTGCCCAATTCGCTGAACATTCTCAAATGAAGACGTTACTCTGGGGGCAAATGATATAAAGATATTAAGCTTATCAGTAACAGGCATTGAAATTAAGAAAAAAATTAGTAAAGAGATATTAGAGCAAGTTTTTTCAGGGGTATGGGCCTCTGCTGTACCAAAGAAAGTGAAGAATGCGTCCCCATAGTAATCAAGCTTAAAGAAAGAAAACAACCAGTGAGAATTAAGCAGTACCCCCTGAAAAGAAGATAGGGAAGAAATCAGCCCAATAACTGATAGTACTAGATTGAGGGCTGTCAATAAGATAATGAAGAATTTATACCCTGTGGTAGCAAATCCATATATTTTACTAACTTGTTTAACACCTGAGCTAATCTGGTTTACTGTTTTAGACCTGAGAGATGCCTTCTTTTGCCTCCCTATCCACAAAGCCAGCCAGAAAATTTTTGCATTCAAATGAGAAAGCCGTAAAAGCAGTACAAAACCCAGCTCACATAGTCTATGTGCCTCAAGGCTTCAAATTCCCCCCCACTCTGTTTGGGGAGCAACTTGCAAAAGATCTGGAGTCCTGGGAAGCTCTACAGGAAGGGAAGCTGTTGCAGTACGTAGATGATCTTCTAATAGCCACTCAGACGAGAGAAGCATGTGTGGCCTGGACAGTAAGCCTCTTGAATTTCCTAAGACTCCAAAGATACAGAGTATCAAAGAAGAAGGCACAGGTAGTGAAACAGAAAGTAATATACCTGGGCTACAAGGTGAGTGCTGGGCAACAGACTTTAAGGCAGGCTCGCAAAGAAGCCATCTGCCAAACCCCAAAACCCCAGACGATAAAGGAACTCCGAACCTTCTTAGGCATGGCAAGGTAGTGCCAGCTGTGGATTAATAATTATGGACTGCTTGTCAAACCTCTCTATGCTCCTATTGCTAATGGAAACAGAGATCTCCAGTGGACAAAGGAAGCCACACAGGCCTTTCTCCAGCTAAAGAGTGCCCTCATGTCAGATCCAGCCCTGGGACTTCCAGATGTAAGTAAACCATTCTTTCTATTTTCCCATGAAAAACAGAGAATTGCCTTAGGAATACTGGCTCAGGACTCAGGTCCATACCGAAGGGCAGTCGCTTACTTCTCCAAGTAGCTGGATGCAACAGCCAAAAGATGGCCAGGTTGCCTCAGAGCTGTAGCAGCAGTCATGCTGAATATTCAGAAGGCATGCAAGTTTACCCTGGGACAGAAAATGACTGTGCTAGTGTCCCATACAGTGTCCACAGTACTGGAAGTAAAGGGTGGCCACTGGCTTTCACCACAGAGAGAAATACCAGGCCATCATGGTAGAGCAAGATGATGTAAAGATAGTGGTGACTAATATTGTCAACCCAGCTTCCTTTCTCAGTAGAAATCAAAGAGAAGCAGTACACCACAATTGCCTAGAGACCATTGGAGCTACCTACTCCAGACGCCCAGATTTGAAAGACACTCCTCTGGACAATGCAGAGACCTGGTTCACTGACGAGAGCAGCTGCGTTGCCAATGGAAAGCGATGTGCTGGGTACACAGTAGCCACCTGTGGAGAGGTAACAGAATCCACACCCTTACCAACAGGCACCTCTGCACAGAAGGCTGAGATAATTGCCCTGACCCGTGCCTTAGAAATAGCAAAAGGAAAGAGGATAAACATCTACACAGACTCGAGGTATGAATTCAGAGTCGTGCATGCACATAGAGCCATCTAGAAAGAGAGAGGACTGCTGACCTCACAGAGAAAGAACATCAAACATGCACAAGAGATCATCCAGCTGCTGGAAGCAGTTCAGCTGCCTGAAAAGGTAGCAATTGTGCATATTAAGGCACATCAAAAAGTGAGCTCAGAATTAGAAGAAGGAAATGAGCTGGCGGATAGAGAGGCAAAGGAAGCAGCGAAAGGTGAGGTGAGCCCTAATTCCAGATAGACAAATTTCCCTTGAAAGTAAGCCAGAATATAATAAGAGAGATAGAAAATTGATTGAAGATCAAAAAAGGACGTATAACCAAGAAGGGTGGGCTACCATTGAAAAGAAGCTGGTAATCCCTTCCCATTTCTTGTGGTCACTAGTAAGGGAAGAGCACCAGAAAGCACACTGAGGAATAGATGCCCTATACAACCTACTTGATTGAAAGAATTGTTGCTAGGAATGTATATGCCACTATTACTCAAGTGACCTGACAGTGTGATCTTTGCCTCCAGACTAACCCCAAAAATACCCCCAAGCCGAAACTCGGTCAGATTAGGAGAGACCATAGGCCTGGACAGCAGTGGCAAATTGACTTTTCAGAACTCCCAAGGAAAGGAGGGTATCAGTATTTATTGGTATTGACAGACACATTTTCAGGGTGGCCAGAAGCATTCCCCACCAGAATTGTCAAAGCTCGAGAAGTTACTAGTGTTATTACAAGAAACAATACCATGTTTTGGAGTTCCAGCCACAATATCCTCAGATAGAGGCTTACATTTCATTTCCAAAATTTCCAAAATGCAAAAAATAGTGCAACAGATTAGTAGCCACAGGGCTACTTCACACTCTGTACCCCCCCAATCAAGCAGCCAGGTGGAGAAAATGAATCATTTGATTAAGCAGCAGATTGTAAGACTCGAGCAGGAAGTTAATCTACCCTAGCCCCAAGCACTTCCACTAGCACTGTTGCAAATTTAAACTAAACCTACAGATAAAGAAAGTCTAAGTCCCTTTGAAATGCTTTATGGAACACAAAAAGAATGCCCACCACATTGGAGAGGTAACACTGGACACCTACATGGGGGCTTTAAGCAAACAGCTCAGAAAAATTGAGAAACGTGTGGCTGGAACTCAGAGCAGGGAGTTAGATGGGCCAGTGCATAACATACAGCCTAGAGATTATGGATATGTTAAGCCTCTTGCAGAAAAGACTTTGGAACCACAGTAAAGAAGACCATTCCAGGTGCTTCTTGCCATCTTCACCGCAATCAAGATCAAGGAGCAGAATGCCTGGATCCATCACTCTCGAGGGCAGAAAGGTCCAGAAGCCCCCTTGGAGAGTGACACCAAGAGACAATGAACTGAGACTAAAATTTACTCAAGCAAAATGAGTATATTGCAGTCAAGGGTTGTTCACACTTTCACTTACAGAATTGTTTTGTATATAATTATAACTGAAGTCTTAAAATTAGAGAGTACCTCTATTCAAAGTGATGCTGAATGGCCTTGGTCCCAGGTTTTTAATCAGTATACTAGATCCATGAGAGAACTTTCTGAGATAAAAGATTTAAACCTGTCCACTGTAGTAATTCATAGAGATCAAGTATATGAAGAGCAAGAGTAGCAAGAACAAGAACTGCAGACACTTCAAAAGAGTTGCTAATGCAAATCAACATCTCAAAAATCCAACCAGCCTGCTCCTCTTTCCTAAGAACATCCTTTGAGAGCTGCACAGCGTAGTTACAAAGACAGGTAGACCTTAAGAGCAGAATAAGAAAGGATCTAACTGGGATATTAGGAACAGGATTAGGAGTTCTAAATGGAATTGATTCAGAAATACTGATGAATAAGCTAGCCACTGCAGCAAGCAGACTTACAAAATTGAAGCAGCATTTACAGTCATCTCTACTAGCATTAAGAACTAGCCAGTGGCAGATTTCAAAGGCACTGCCAAAGTAAGAAAAGGCCAGGGACCAAGATCACAAGTTATTAATAGAAGTACTTAGTACAGTTCAAGATAATGTGATAATATATCTTTAGCTTTCAGTTGTATACAAGCACAGTTGCAGATGCAGGCAACAGCAGCTCTGATCATACAAGAAGGGAGGGAAAGTAATTTTCCAGCTGAAATTCAGAAAGTTGTCTAAGATAATGCAATTTGTTATAAATGATCAAATCTGCAGCCAAATTAAAAAAAAAAATTAACAAAGATTTATTAGATCAATAACAAAATATAATTAAAAAATTCACCACAGCCAAGAGAGCATCAACTCCGGAATTTGGTGCTGGGTGAACCTGGATCCAACTGACAGAGTGCCAGCATCTCCCCAGTGGTTCACCCCGACTGTCTCATATCCCCTATGTTCCAGCTTATATCCCCTATGTTCCGCCTGGGGCCGGAATGACAGAATGTCCTTTGTGTCCCTTCATATGTAGAGCTGGATCATAGAGATACAAAGCCAGTCCAGGTGTTCCAATGACTGTCTGGGCCCTTCCAGAATAGCCTTCTTTCGCATGTATTGCTGGGTCCATAGGGATGCGATGCAAAAGCCAGTCCTGGTGTCCCTATGGCCGTCTTTCACATGTAATCGAGTGCTGCCAGTACTCAAAGCAATTCTGGGAAGTCGACATTCATGGTCTGGGAAGGCTTCATTCTTAAGCTAACGGACTTGATATTATCTTTAGCGTTAGAAATAGGACTCTGCTCTCAGCCAGAGTGGTCAAGTACATGAGTTGGATTCTTACAATATCTTATACACACACATATATATATACAAATAGCATGAATTAACTCTATATATGTATAACACAATTGATTTTGAAAAAAGCTTCAGTCCTGGTAAACTATAGTAAATTTCACCTATAATCCTGTTTCTAATGTAGCCACTGACTTTGTACTTACCATACGTAATAGCACTGTTTACGTTATCCATCCCATCATTGCACCAAGATTAAATAATGAAAAAACAGTGCTCTACCCTTCAGAACATAGACTGTAAACACGAAAAATGAATGAAAAGTAGCAAACAGTAAACTTAGAATCCTGCATTACTAGAGAACAGCTGAGATTCATTTGTGAAAGCAGTACTATTAATGCCCAAGATGTGTGTCTGGACACTGAACAGAGTATTTGCCACTTCAAAATTCATCCAGTCACTGATCAAAAAACTGTGCTCGTATATGCTGGTAAAAGTTGTGAGTGTCTAAAAACTGCTAGCACTGCTGTAAAAATTGATAAAAATGATGTTATATTAGCTAAAGTAAGTTTAAAGTTATCCTTTATTATTAATTTGAAATTAGAGAATACTACAGCGTATAGCTCTGTTAATCTCCCTATCAAATGTATGTGGTAAAGCATTGAGAGACACTTATTGTCGTAAGAGTTTGCATTAAGTAAAAGAATTTACTTATTTTCCAGGAAAGGGGGGAAATGAGACAGAGTAGAAATTTTCCAGGGTAGAAATACATTTTGATTTAGGTGAAATGTTCATCTTTGAATTAAGTCTGTAGCTTGCTGTTTAGTCTCACTGCCTGTTCTCTTGAAGGGCCTGTGCTTAGAGAGACTGCTTCAGCCAAAAGACAAGAGATAAGGGGGGAAGAAGAGAGCAGATGGAGCAGGGTAACCTGACCCAAGAGTTCCTTCTGAAGAATTAGTAGCAAGTGTCACATGAAATCAGTAGAATGAATATGTATGAACCTGTTTGGAAATTATATGCATATGTATTTGAGAGAGCCATAAAAAGAGACCTGAAGTTCACAGAGGTACACTTGCCTTTTGAGGGGAGTAATCCCCGCATGTGTCCAGCGCTGCAATAAACATACCGACTTTACAACTTTCACAAATTGTGGAGCTTTTTTGATCTCTTCCACAAAACAGTAGAGACACCTGTGATCTTACTGATGACCTCAGTGGGAATCTGACGCCATCCATCTTGCCACTTTTCTCCCAGGAAGTGGATGTCTCGGGCAAGTCCTTTGACTTTGATCTTCTGGATGCTGAAGCCAGCTTCCAGCAGACTCTGGATGAATTTCTCTCCTTTCTCAAATACTTCCATTGTCGTGTTCCCCCACACAATGATATCATCGATGTGCTGCAGATGTTCTGGAGCTTCACCCTTTTCCAGTGCAGCCTGGATCAGTCCATGGCAGATGGTGGGGCTGTGCTTCCACCCCTGGGGCAGTCAGTTCCAGTTGTACTGCATGGCCCTCCAGGTGAAAGCAAACTGAGGCCTGCATTCTGCTGCCAGAGGAATGAAGAAAAATGCATTGGCAATGTCAATAGTGACAAAGCACTTTGCTGCCTTCGACTCCAGCTCGTACTGGAGTTCCAAGCATGTCTGGCACAGCAGATGCTGGTAATCGGCACTTGTTGCTCTTTCAACTTCATCCTACTGCAGATGGGTTTTCTGATAGTCCAGGCAAGGTGTTCAATGGCTTAATGTTCTCAGCCTCTGCAGCAGCTATGCCAAAAGCCCACCTGAGTCCCATTGGGTATTTGTAATAGCCATTCTGGAGGAAGTCTATGCCCAGAATACATGGGGCCTCTGGGCCAGTCACAATAGGATGTTTCTGCCAGTCCTTCCCAGTCAGGCTCACCTGGGCTCCCAACAGGGTCAATTGCTGCCATCCCCCCATCACCCCAGCAATGGAAACAGGTTGTGCTCCCACATGTCCCAATGGCATTAGGGTACACTGCACACCAGCATCAACTAAGGCATTGTATTTTTATGGCTCTGATGTGCCAGGCCATCGGATCCACACCGTCCAAAAAATCCGGTTTTCCCATGCCTCTTCCTGGCTAGAGTCAGTGCCCTCCTAGCCCTGGTTATTATTTCTTTTCTGGGCATACATGTAGAGGTTCCTTCAAGGGGATCTGACAGATCATACCCAGCAGCTCGGTCATGGGAGGCTGAGACTGCCTTCCCTTTAGTGGAACTCCCTTGGTTAGTGTTTCCCTCCTTGAGATGATGCACCCATGCTGCCAGGACAGAAGTGGGTTTCCCATCCCAGATTCCCATGTCTGCTCTATGGTCACGCAGGAAGAACCACAGGTCAGCCTTTGGGGTGTAATCTCTCTCTCTAGCTGGGGGACGCTGGGCTCTGACTCTGGGGCCTGTGACTGGCACAGGTGCTGCACTGATCTTTCTCCCCTCCTCCTTCATCTCCCTCATCTCCTCTTATCAGGTCTTTGATCACAGCACAGAGTTGAGCCTGCATCAGGCTATTGATCATACTCTCACAATTTCTAACCTTGGTGACAGAACCCACTGTCTCTTGGTTGTTATCAGCATTAATCATTGCAATGAAGGTGGTGTATTGGGATGGCCCCAGATTTGCCAGACTCCACAGCATTTGCCCAGTGCACTTGACCTTGTTGGGGTCATTATCATGCTGTCCATCCCTCCCAAAGAGTACCTCCAATACTGCCACTTCTCTCAGCTGTTGGATTCTTTCCTTAAGGGTCTTCCAGCACATTCTATGGTGGTGCTCCTGCATTCTCTCCCTGTGGACAAACCTCTCTCTGACACTCATTAAAAGCCGTTCCCAGAGGGAAAGGGACTCTGACTCCCTTACAAAAATCTGATTCATACTTGAGTCCTGGGTCAATGCTCCTAAATTCCTTGCCTCACCACCATCCAGTTGCACTCCTGTACCCGTAAGGTCCCAGACCCAGAGTAACCAGGTTGTATAAGCCTCACGTCCCCATGGTATAATGTCTTTGTGCTGTTCACCCACAGGGACTTTTGTATATCAGGGACTCAGTGATGAAGTCAACCATTGGCTCTCCTGTGGGATGTGAGGGCCCTCCATTCTTATCCTTACCTGGATGCTCCAATTTCATCTTAGGTCTCCTTGTTTCCATAGGGGCGACTGCGGCTGGCTGTGACTGCCTTTGCAGTTCAGCTGGAACCTGGATGGTTGTAACATCTGTGGGTTCCACTGCTGCACCATCAGACTCTCTCTCTTTGAGGCTGGGGGAGGGTTTCTAAACACATGGGGAAATGTACTCCTGCAGCATCTGGCCCATCTCTTTCACCAGAACCCCTACCCAGTCTGGGTGGTTCATTTCCTACGTGGGCTGTGGGGCCGGGTCAGGCTCTGGGGCAGCAGCATTCCTTGTCTCTGGAGTAGGTGTCAACGCGGTTATCCAGGTTAATCTTCCTTTATCTCTAAATGCTAAATAGAACAACCACTGTATGATATCATTAGCATTTTGAGTGGATCTGAACCCTTTCAAAACTGGTGGTGCAGACCCAAAAGCTGGGTCAGGGGCTGGGAGAAAATTTCCCCCAGTGTCATTTCCTCACAGTAAGTACCATTATTAAAAAAACCCAAAAACCACACAGTTAGTGTTTGATAGCTCTGAATCCATGTGCCTGCCTTCCAGCGGAAGTTAAAGATCCATTAATTCCTCACCTCATTAAGCCATAAAGCAAACTTGATAATAGCCACAGTAGCTTTAGTTAACGGTTAGCCGTGTTCCCAGGGATGGCCAGGGTGCTCCTGATGGGGCAGAAGGAAGAGCTCCAGGCCCTCTGTGAGGATGAGTGAGGGCAGCGGGCTGTCAGTGGGGGCTGGCTGGGGAGCTGCAGTGCCCGGGCAGGGAGCTGCAATCCCTGCCCCAGCTGCGGTGGACTTCACTTTTTGAGGGGATGAGGGGTGGCGTGGGCAGAGCACACAGAGATTTCAGGGACATAGGTGAGGGGATTCATGGCCAGCACCTTGCAGCTGATCCCCTTGGCACCTCCTCTCTTGTGGCCATGGCAAGAGCTGGGTGGGATGGCCCTGGCAGGAAGGTCTCCTTGGATTCCTGCACATCCAGGTTCTGACTGTGGCTCTGTTCCTCTCTCTTTCAGCCCTTCAAGGCCTGAGTGAAGACAACAGCCCCTCCCATAGAAGCACATTTATACAGATGATGTTTGAGGGAAGAGCTGCAGAACTACTTTCATCTGCTGGCTCAGAAGAACCAGCATCTCTTGAAGACCTCCAGATCCCTTGGAAGGTGAGACCACCTGGAGACCAGAGGAGACCAGCTGGAGCTCCAGGCATAGCTGATGATTGGCACAGCTGAGCTTGTGGGAAGCTCCCATAGCTCCTGCCTTCTCCCTCCCTGTTGACAGCTTCCTGCCTCCAGCCCTCAGACCCTGCCCATCCCCTTTCTTCCCTCCCAGCTCATCCCTTTGCTTCACCTTCCATTAATAAACAGTTTGGCTTCTTTGCTTTACCTGCATCTCTGTGGAGCTGGAGCGATGCAAATCCGGAGCCCTGGGACACACAGGCCCCTCCTGCCGTTCTCTTCCACACCATGTTTTGTGCACAGACACAGAGGAACGAGGGCAGATCAGGCTGAAAAGGTCCCTGTGTTGGAGGTCCAGTTCCACAACACTGTGGAGTTACAGATCTTGCTGAGCACACTGGAGCCCCTGGGCTTTGGAAGAGCCAACCTGAGGATGCTCTGAACCCAGCTGTGAGAGATTCCATGGCAAGCATCTATGGAGAATAAAGGAGCTTGGAATGCTGGAAGGTTTCAAGAACAGCTTCCTGAAAGCACAGCAGTGCTCCATCCCTGCACAGGATCAGGAAGATGGCAGAACCAGAGACCATTTGCAGTGGGAAAATAGTGGGATGCAGAGGTTCAGGGACATCACACCATAACCAATATGATCCAGTCAAGCCAAATTTATTATCCCTAAAAAGATTATATTTTTTAATAATTCTCTACTGTCCGCGCATCTCTAGCTAATGCATGATTGGTTATCCTAACTGTTCATGTGTCTAAGATAGGATGCTGATTGGATCATCTAATTTTCCATGTGTCTGGCTGTGGTTTTCTGTCCCACCCAAGAACTGTCTTTTTCCTTACTTTCCCAAGCTCACTGACAAAATTGCTGAGTCTGGATGACTCTTCTTCTTGTGTCTTTTTCAGGGATATACCAACCCCATTTTCTGAATATGCCCATTATTGTTTGTGAACGTGTCCATTGTCCATTATCCCAAGCAGGCTGGATTGTGCATTGGCTGAATATGGCCATTGTCCTGCAAAAACTCCTCCATCTGCAAAATATCTTCAAAAACCATCCAGGCTTAACAGAGAGTTTTGGGTATGCCTAAGAGTAAATGAAGTAGCAGCACAGTGCCTGAGACTCAGATGTGCCACTGTGCCAGTGCCCAGAGCGCTGTCAGGCAGTGCTGGGATCCCGGGTGTGGTTCTGGTCCCCACAGGTGAGGAATGGCAGCCCCAGGCTCAGACCCAGTCAGAAAGCCAACCAAGTGAGACCAGAGGGAGGGCAGCCTTCCAGTTTCTCTTGGGCATGGCCACAAAACAACTCCTGCTGCTTCTTCCTCCGCCTGTGTTTGGGGTGTGCTGGTGGCAGAGCCAGCCAGGTTGTGCTCTGCGTTCCAAAGCCTGTTGGGAGCTGGCATGAAAAGCGCTGTGTGCACAGCAGAGAGTGCTGGAAGGTGCTGGCAGGAGCGTCCTGTGGGGACAGGGCTCTGGGCTCTGGCTGGGAACAGCCTGGTTTTGCTGCTGTGAGCACAGGCAGGAGTTGAGGCAGGTGAAGAGGCAGCAAGCAGCTTGTGTTTGTAGAGGGCCTGGGGCTGCACCTCTGAACCTCCACCTGGAAACACACTTGGGGGAATACGAGCTAGAGCTGGAGTGCCTGTCCTGAAAGGACCTGGAGTCATTCAGCCTTGCTAGCTTTTCTTAAGAGTGTGTTGGTGTTCCCCAGGAAAGCTACACATTTGGGGAAATGCCCTTGGAGAAAAGGAGCTTGCTTCTAAGGGAAAGTGCTTCCCACGGAGCTCCCAGTGAGGTGGGAAGGGTGATCCAGGAGCCCTAGGCCTGGCAGCCTGAGCTTGCCACCAGGGAAGGCCTTGGAGCAGATCCTCCTGAGTGCCATCCCACAGCATGTGCAGGGAACCAGGGCATCTGCTGGAGGCTGGGAAAGCTCTGCGGAGAGACAGGGAAAGCTGGGGGTCCTGGTGGGTTGTTGAGGGCTTCTGGGCAGGAGTTTGGGGGGGTTGGTGTCAGTGGGGTGTTGGGGAAGGAGTTGTCTGGAAAGTGAGAGTTCTAGGCTGGAATTTGAGTCAGTTTGAAGGCAGCATCTGTGATTTGGCACAGAGGGCACAGCTTTGGTTACAGAGGGCAGAGAGAATATCTGTGACTCTTCCTGTTCAAGGTCCTGATTTTCCTAAAGGGAACAAGAGGGGAGAGCTGTACTTTACTAGCCACTTAGATAACTGTACCAGGGGGAGGATTAGCCATTTTGCTTTTTCCTCGCTTGTTTGGGCTACTTTTGTAACTCTGAGTGGACCTTCATTTCTTGAGAGCTTTTAATCTTTAAGGGAACTAGGATATTATCATCCCTTCATAGAAAACTGTTTGCAAACCAAAGAATGGCCTTTTTCTTGCCTCTGTGTAGTGTTACATTCCGTAAAGTGACTCTCAGTGGAAGATGTTAGGGCAAATGAGTTGCTGCTTTGAGATAGGAAGCAAAATTCCAACTCTTCACTTTCTCAGGTCATCCCAATGAATTTGGGAAGTTTGCCCTGGGGGCACAGGTCTCTGGGGCAGGAGATGGGCACCAGCGCTTCCAGGGCTCGGGGGATTGCAGGTCTGCTGGGGTGGGTGGGCCCACCTGCTGAGAGGGCTCAGGGCTCCCCAGCCCATCAGCCTGGACAGCCTGGCCCAGGTGTCTGACCAACAGAGAGTTCCAGGGCCCTCTGGCTGCTCTCTTTGCCAGCCCTTGCATTCAGCCCTCAAACCTGCTGCCATGCTCCCTCGCTGCCCCTCAGGGGCCTGTCCCCACAGGGCTGGGCTGCCAGCAGCCAGCTCAGATCCCCACTGCTGCCCAGGCCACGGTGCTGTGTCTGAGACCCCCCTGAGACACAGCTCTAACCCCACAGAGCTGCTTTGACCATGTGGAAGACCATCATGTCCTCACCCAGGACTGTGAAGCCGGCGCTGCTGATATACCTGGATGTGCTGGGGAGCTGGCCAGAGCACAGCACGGGCACCTCGGATGGGGACAAAACGGGTGTCTTTGTCCTGGCTGTGAGTTTCTGAAACTGGCCTTTCCTGGCCCCAAGGCCACCTCTCCAGCAGCTCTCCATCTTCCTTCCCCCACTGCATCTCCCTCCCTCAGGCACTGGCCTGAAACCTGGCCTCGGGGCAGCTTCAGGGGCACACGCCTGGTGCTCCCCCTGTGTCTCTCTGGGCCTCTCCCACCCCTGCTCGGGCTCCGCCACATGGACACCTTGGCACTGAGCACTGTCTCGGGGGGCTTTGTCCTCTGCAGGCAACTGTGGTGATGTGGAAGATCCTCCAGGTGCCCTGTGTCCCACATATGGTGACAATGCATACCCCCCACCTATTTGAGCATTTGGTCTTTCAAGTGTTCTTCAGCACTCTGGATATGCCAGAAGACGTCAGTACCTTCTGGAAGGGATGCCAGGAGCAACATGGCCTTGCCACCAGCCCCAGCAGGTGCTCCATCCCACTCCTCCTGTGTCCGGGCTTCTGGCTTTTATTTGTCTCTGCCCAGACAAGGGTGAGACGGGTTCACTTCCCGGGCTCCAAAAGACAAGGCTGGACTCTCAGGTTCAGTCTTCAAGGTTGTTTATTATTTCTTATCTACAAAAATTTTCTTTCCACTCAGCCGGGGTCCGACTAGCAAGGCAGCCAAAGGCACTCTGACTGCCCACAGGGCGGTCGCATCTTTTTATAACAAAGACTACGTAAACTATATTTATCTTTTGTCCCCAATACTTATCATTTTTATTACTAAGTGTATCTTTACTATGAACCTATCAAAAATACCTACCTCACACGGAAAATGGAAGACAAGAAGAAGGAGGAAGAACCATGTGGCAGGCCCCAACTCCCTCCATCTTGTTTTTCCAACCCCCCTGTACCAAAATCTTAAAATCTGTACTTTGACCTGTAAGTGTTCTATTTCTATATCCTTTAAACACCAGTGATTCTTATATCCCCACATACAGGTGGTACATGTCTTGTAGGGTCAAAGTTGAGCCACCAGGTACTTTTAGCAACATCCTAAGGCTCCCGAGCTCCCCAAGGGTTCTCTTGGTAGCTCTGGCCCTCAGGAGAGGTGCTCCGAGTTCCCACACTCCTGTCCCTGCCATGTCCGTGGGCAGGAGCCAGTGCTCCCAGCGTGACCTGGGCTTTGCTCTGCACGCAGGTTTGCAGTGCAGACTCTGAAGTCCCTGCTCTGCCAAATGCAGCAGGAGGATGTGGTGGTGGCAATGGAACGCAATTGTGGCTGGGACATGCTGCTGTGTGCTGACACCCACCACTGTGCCGTGGGGATGCTGGCCAGGTGAGACCCCCTTCTCCCCACTGCCTCTGACATTTGTGCTCAGTGCCCAGGGTGCTTCTCACAGTCCCTGTGGTCGTGGGCCAGAGGGCCTTGTCACCATGGGATGGCCAAGCAGACTGGAAAAGGCTGGGAGAGGAGGGTGCCCACAAGGAGCTGCCTCCCAAATAAGCCAGGGCCCCTTGCAGGATGCTGGGGAAAGACCAGACCTCTGTGAATCAGTCCTGGCCAACGTTTGTCCCCCTGGACCACAGTCTTGGTTCCTTCTTCTCCTGCCAGGGAGATGTGCTGTGACTCCAACCCCTTGTGTTCCCGGATCACTTGCTACCTGCTCCGGCTGCTCAGCACACAGGAGCCACGCTGGGAGCTGCCCACCCTGGCCTTCCTTGTGGAGGTGAGCCTGATGGCCAGCACTGCCTCGCTCAGCTGCCTCCCAGCTCTCTGCCCTCTCGGAGCCGCAGCTCCCTGGGACGGTGCCCGTGCCCTGTGCTGCTGCCTGGGCCCAGTCCTGTGCGGTTCTGGGATCCTGCCAGCCAGGTCTCCTGTCCCTGCCCTGTGCCTTTCAGGTCCTCGAGTGCCTGGATTTGAGTGAACGTGGTGCTAACAGAGTCCTGAAAATCTTGTCAAGACAGCTGCAGAGCGAGTGCAGGGAGAGGCGTCGCCTGGCGCTCAGGGCCCTTCTCGAGCTCATTGAGGAGCCCTCCATGGTGAGAAGGGGGCAGTGGCTGAGGCTGAGCTGGGGAATGCAGTCACTTGGGCTTGGCTGGGCTTTGGGTGCCGGGGCAGCTGCTCCCAGCTCTCCTGCCTCCCAGTTCAGCTGCCCAAGTGCTTCTGGACAGACCTCTGGCCTCCAGGCCCTGCAGCAGCAGGATGGCGTTTCACCAACTTGTGTTCCGCACAGACCGAAAAAATGTGGAGCCTGACTGAAAATCTTGTGAAGCTCCTGTGGGACACAGATGGAGAGATAGTTAGCATGACAGTCATGCTTCTCAGCTTTATCATCTTGGACAATGACATGCTGATACCCAGCCCCATCACACTGCAGCTGCTTGAGGCGCTCCTGCCACTCTTTGACCACATAAGTCTCGCTGCCCCCAGCCACGGCCACTGGCTGCTGCCTGGACACTTTGTGCCCTGTGGATTGGCAGGCCTGTGCCAAGATGAGCCCTATGCACCCAGTGCTGAGTTTTTTTTTTTTCTTCCTTTCATACAGAACAATAGCCAGGTGCAGCTGCTCTCCATACTGCTCTTCCGAACATTGGTGACTCTTCCACAGGTAAAGGAAAAAAGGCCCTGAAGACACCATTGCGCCAGAGCCTGCTGCCACTCTTCTTCCACTGCCATGATGAGAATCGGCTTGTGGCACAGGTGAGGACTCAAGGGCTCAGGTCCTGGCAGGGGGCTCGGCTGCCTCCTGCCCTGGCACCTGCCGGGCTGCAGCCTCCTCCAGGCCTTGGCACAGGGAGGCAGGTCCTGTGCCCTGGGCTGTGGGGCCATCTCCGCATCTCTGCTGCTCTCCAGGCTTCTCAGGAACTGCTGTTTTGTGTGGACAAGTTCCTAAAGAGGAGGGATCTTGAAAGACTGGTGAAGAACCAGAAGCTGTGGAATTTCACTGAGTGCCTGGAAAGGACAGCTTGTAAGGCCCAGCCTCAGCCTGGAGAAGCCCCCAGAGCGCGGTGCTCACAGTGCGGGGCTGGCAGCTGTGCCCCTGCCCGCTGCTGCACCCAGAGGCCGCACGGGCTCTTCTCCAGACTCCTGTGGGCCCGAGCCGGGGGCCGATGCAGCCCCGGCCCGGCGGGGCTGTGGGGCAGGCCGGCACCGCGGCTCCCCGGGCAGCAGCCGGCCCTCTGCCCCCTCCAGAGCCCGGCGCCAGCGGCTGCTGGCCGCGCCTCAGGGCTGTGCGGGCAGGGGAGGCCGGGGCTGGGCGCAGGCAGCGCCCGAGGGGCTGAGCCCGCGCCGACCCTTCCCTCCTGCCGCTCTCTCCAGCTGGCAGAGGACAGCAGCAGAGCGGCCGAGCACCTGCGCTGGGCTCTGCCATACCTGCAGAACCCACAGGAGTCCCTGCGAGCGGCAGCCATCAGGTTCATGGGTGAGCCACGAGCCCAGGCTTCCTCCCCGGCCCGCCGCAGCTCGGCCCCAGCCCCGCCTGCAGCCCCGGCAGCGCCAGCCGGGCCCGGCGCCGTGGAGCCCCGCCCGGCCCCGGCGCTGCTGCCGCCCTCTGGCAGCCGTGCCCTGGGCCGGCAGCGTGCGGCAAGGGCCGGGCTGAGCCCTGCCGGGCCAGCAGGGCGTGTGGCCACAGCGCCGGCAGCGCCGCTGGCAGGGAGCTGTGCCGCTGGCGCCGTGACAGGCTCTGTGTTCCCAGGGATGGCCGGGCAGCACCTGAGGGGGAAGAAGGAAGAGCTCCGGTTCATCTGCTACAGTGAGTGAGGGCAGCGGGCTGGCAGCGGGGGCTGGTGGGGGGAGCTGCAAGCCCTGCCCCGGCTGTGGAGGGCTCTGCTCCCTGTGCGGCCGAGGGGCAGCGTGGGCAGAGCACAGAGAGATTTCAGGGCCACGTGGGGGATTCGTGGCCAGCAGCTTCGGACTGGTCCCGTTGGCCCCTGCTCCCTCCTGGCCATGGCTAGAGCCGGCTGGGATGGCCCTGGCAGGGGGCTCTGCTCGGGTCCCCTCAGGTCCGGGATCTGACTATGGCTCTGTTCCTCTCTTTCAGCCCTTGAACAGCTGACAGAGGACATCAGCAGTGCTGTGTCAGATGTGGCACTTAAAACATTGTATGTTCTCCAGTCACTACAGAGTGAGCAATCTTCTGTCTTGCAGAGGCTGCAGGATCAGCTCCACAGGGCATGGAGGACACGGCCTCTTCTGTCAGGGCTCGGCTGGCTGCACTGCTGGAGCTCTACAGAGAGCTGAGCCCAGAGGTTGTGTCTGCTGGGGCCACTTGAATCAGTGGGAATTTTCTCTTTCTTTGAGACTGTTCTTCTTTTTTTTATTCTTTAGTATATAAATAGTGTGTTGTAATACACAGACTCCCAGGATCTTTCTTTTGCTTCCCAGGGTCTCCAGGGCATAGGGGAAGAGGGGGAAAAGGGTGCTTGGGCTCGGCAAGCTGTCCAGGCATGCAGTGTAGCAGAGAAAATGGCCAGAAGCCCCTTGGCCTTTGGTGGTTCTGCTGAAGCCTTTGTGCTGCCAACAGAGCGGGTGGGCAGGGGCCAGAGCTGTGGGTATCCCTGTGAGAGCGGTGCCTGGAGATGGCCACAAGCCCTGTGCCAGGCAGGAAGCGCCATCCGTGTCCTCCTACCCGTGTGGTGCTGGCTGGATTGCTGAGGGCTCCGAGGTGCCTCTGGATGGGGCTGCTCTGGAGCTGCTGTGGGGCTGCGGCGCTGCTGCCGGGCAGGTTGGCCGGGCTGGGGGAGACCCTGAGGGGACGGGGCCATGAAGGGACAAGGAGCTGCGGGAGCCCTGACAAGACACGGCAGTGGGGAAGCACGAGGGGGATGTGTGAGGGAGTGGGAGGCTGTAACCTTGGCTGGAGGGGGAGTGAGTTGGAGACAGAGACCACTCACCCTGATGTTCATGTGGCAAACAGAGAGCGTTTATCCTCAAGCCCTTCCTTCCAAAGGGCCTTTGAAAAGCCCTGTCTGGACAATTTCATTGCTCTGATCTCTATGCTTTGTCAGACTCTGGCCAGTGAAATTCTGCAGCCTTGGGGGAGATGTGACAGGGCGAGGCTCCTGTCAGTCAAACCAGGGGCTGGTGCAGTCACACAGCACTAGCCAGCCTGCACTGTGACACACGGCAACAGAGTGCAAGGCACAGCTCCGGGTGCTCCCCAGGAACCTCAGCTCTGGGAGCACTGTCTGCCCCAAGCTCCAGGGACTGCAGTGGGAGCCCCGCTGGGCTCTGCCCTGGGGCCATCCTGCTGGGACAGCTGGAAACAGGGAGCATTCCCTTGCCACAAAGAGCCAAGCCAGGGCTGCAGGGCAGCTGCTCCAGCCCGGACTGAACTGTTGTGTGCTGTGCTCTGGGGTTGGGGCTCCCTGCACAGGGCTGGACTGGTGTGCCAGAGGAGACAGAGAAGCTTCAGCTTTGGCATCACTGAGGGGTGTGCGTGGGCTGGGAAGAGTGGGGAGGCTCAAGGGGATTCAGAGAGCTCATCCTGCTGCAAGGACGAGGAAAAGGGAAGTGGGAACTCAGCAGTGAGCAGAGCTGAGGGCAGGAGAGTGGCTCTGAATTACACTAAAATCCCATTGACATCTGAGATATTGCTGCTTCTCAGCCAGTGACAGGAAGAATCCCCTAAGCCTGGGGCTCCCTCTTCCCTGTTGTGAGGGACATCAAGGAAGGCAACAGTGTGATGGAGACTGCAATGGGCTGGGAACTCACTGCGGGAAAAGAGGGAGCAGTTGGAAAGTAAAAGAGAACTTTTAATGGGGGAGTGAACTGTTCATAGAAGGGCTGAGCTACAGCTTGAGCAAGCTGAGAAATGTCATTTGGGGTCATCCCATTCTAAAAGTTATTGAACAAGTTTAGTTTTCAGGGGGTGTCATGTTTTCACTTGGAGGTGAACACACTGCCAACTTGAGCTGTGTTGCCAAAATGCTCAAGTATGTCTGTGCTGCAGGTCACACCATTTCTTCTTTGGCAGATTCTGGCCCGGTGCTGAGCCCCAGCACAGCCCTGGCAGAGCCCAGAGCAGCCTCTGCATCCGCAGAGCCCGGCTGCAAGGAGACAAAGCAGAAACCGCCCGTCAGCTGAAGGCTCCTGTGCCCTTGTCCCAGCCGCCCACGGTGCCCAGGCCATGCTGGCCGTGCTCAGAGCCGTGCCCAGAGCTGCCCATCACTGCTGCCTTTGGCAGCTGACCGGGAGGGCAGGACATGTGCCCAGCCTGCAGCCAGCCAGGGCACATCCACCTCCTCAGCAGCCGCCCAGAGCAGGATGCTCCTGTGCTCGCTGCCATCTCCCAGAAGCTCTGATGCCACCATGCCAAGCAGACGGGGACCCACCTCACGCCATCCCCTGCTGGAAGAAAAGCTGGTCCCAAACGATGTCCTCAGCCTTCTCCAAGGGCACGGCCCATCCACGCCAAAGCTGATCCCACGCACTTCCTGATCCAGAATGGAGCCCACCTGGAACGCTTCCTCTAGAAAAACAAACAACAAATTATTGAAAATAGATTACAGACAAAAAGAGAAAACAAGGTAAAAAATATTATCTCTGCCAGGGCTTGAGAAAAGTCCAACCCCTCCATGCCAGGGAAAAACCCACCCACAGGTGAGGGAAGCCCAGGCTTTCTCCCTTCCCCCCCTGCACTGCCCCCCACAATAACGGTGATCCCAAAGCAAACAAGGGCAGTGGAGCAGCCCAAGCCCTTCCTTGCCTGCACAGCAAAGCAGCCCCTGCACAGGTTCTGGAGTCCCACCTCTGCTCCCGCCATGGGGTTTGTTTGTGTCGGGCTGGCTGCCCCAGCCCCAGCCCATGGCACGGTGGGTGCTGGGGGCTGTTAGCAGGGCCAGGAGCCCACTCCCATTTCATACCCAGCCCAGCCCATTCCCCCAGCCCTGCCAAAGCAGCTGGGAAGCTGACTGAAGGAACAGCTGCATCTGCCCCAGCAAAGGGGAAACCTTTGGTTACTGGCCAGGCTGTGCAATGCCCAAATCTGGGAGCATCCCCCTCCGTGTGGTCTCATCTGCAATTTCGCTGTGGAGCCTGGCTTTGGAGAAGGTGCCAGAATTGAAGTCCATTATCTTCAGATGGCCAGTGGCAAGGTCCACGAAGAGGTTGCCATCCCTGATGTCGTCCTCGCTGTCTCCAGCAGCAGCTGCCCCACCTAGTACAGCTTCTCCAGGGGCTCCTTCTTCTTCCCTGGAGTGAGACCAGGCTCTTAGGGTTCTGCCCAGGGCCCCAGCTGTCAGGGAACCAGGACAACCAAATCAAGTCGTTGTGCCACCGGTGCTGGGCAGAACAGCTCAGCTCCAGCACAAGGGCTGTGTGCTCCCATCTGATGAGCCCTGGGCAGTGACACAGGCAGGACAAAAAACTCTGGGTTCCTTTGCTACTCATGGCCAAGGCATGTGTGGAGCTGGAACTTACCAGGGCCCTGCATCACAGTGTGCCTGTGGCTCTCTCCCTTCTTCTAGGGCACATGAATATCCTGCATCCAAGGGTCACAGAGCAGCTCTTCTAAGGAGGGCCTTTCCAAGTCCAGCATGGATAAACACCGCCTGATCAGATCTTGGCACTCTGGGCAGAGAAACCAGAAACCGCTGGTCACTTGGAGAAGGCTCCTGTTGGCTTTGCCCCACTGTTCCCGTGCCCAGGCCATGCTGGATGTGCTCAGAGCTAGGCCTAAAATTTCGCATCCATTCCCTGTTTTGGAGGAGAGCAGGAGAGCAGGACATGTGCCACCTCCTCAGCAGCTGCCAGAGCGGGATGCTCACGAGCCTGCTGCTGTCTCCCAGCACTGGTATTCCCCCTGTGCCCAAAGATGAGGATCTACCTTGAGAGAGCCTTTGTGGCAGCGAGAGCTGATGGTCCCAGCTGATCTTCTTTCCTGTCCTGAAGGGGTGCTCCCCGCAGACCATCTGGTGCAGCAGGATGCCCAGAGACCAGATGGTAGCTGGCTTGCCATAGTACCAGCCAAAGTGGGTCCATTCTGGGGGGCTGTATGACCGTGTTCCTATGGAATACAGATGGAGTTCAGCAGGGGGATGCTGCTGCTCCCAGAGCCTGGCCCCACCCTCCCTGGGCCTGTGGGGGCTGCCCCATTGGCACACCGGGTGACCGCTGCCCTCTCGCCAGCACCTGGGACTTGTGTATGGACTTGAGGTTCGAAAGGAATCCACTGGTGTTGGAAGAGGGCAGCAGAAGCCTTGGCAAGGTCCAACCATGACAAGGAAAAACCCACTTAGTGCTGGGGAAAAACCATGCCTTCATCCTCCCTGCCTGCATTGCCCCAAGAAACATTATGAACCCAAGACAAACCAGGTGAGTTGAGCAGTCAAAAGCCCTTTCTCACCTGCACACAAAACTGGCTAGGGCACAGGTTCTGGCAAACCCTCTCTGCTACCCCCACCCACAAGTGTTTTTGTTGGGCCGGCTGCCCCAGCCCAGGCCCAGTCCTGGGCAGAGTGGTGGGCAAAGGCTGCCAGCAGGGCTGGAAGCTGGCTCCCCACTCAGCCATGCTCAAAAGCAACTCAGCCAAAGACTCAGAGCTATGAAGGGCAGCAAAAGGGAGAATCCCCGCTGCCACAACCAGCTTGGGCTGTGAGATGTTGGGCCATGAGATGCTGGGACCAGGAGCACACCCCTGCATGGGCTCACCTGCAAAGTGAATGTAGGCTGTGTCTTGCAGGTAGGTGCCACAGCCAAAGTCAATCAATTTGGCCTGCCCTGTGGCCAGGTCAACCAGGATGTTTTCTGGTTTGATGTCTCTGTGCAGGACCCCGCAGCTGGTGCAGTGCCGCACGGCCTCCAGCACCTGGCGGAACAGCTCCCGCGCCACCTCCTCGGGCAGGAACCCCCGTGCCCGAATGAAATGCTTCAGGTCCTGAGAGCGCTCCGGCCGCTCCATCACCATCAGGATGTCGTTGGGGAGCTCACGCCATTCCAGCAGCTGGACCACACCAGGGAAGCCAGTGGACACCTTGGATAGAAGCACGATCTCCAGGGGTGCGCTGGTGCCGTCAGGCTGCGGGAGGAGCACGATGCCGTCAGTGGGGCTGATGCCGTGCCGGGGCTCGGCAAGCCCTCAGCCAGCCCGGGATGCTCTCTGCGCTGCGCTGGCCCCACGCCCGCTCTCCCTCGAGGCGTCCTGGTGGCTCCCACCCTGCCGGGCCTCGCCTCATCCCCGCCCGGCACGGCCCGGCTTCTCCCGCTGCCCCCGCTCACTCACCAGCTTGTCCCAATGCCGGACGCAGTTCCGTGGCACCCTTTTGATGGCCACCTGCAAGCCAAGGGAAGCAGCAGGGTCAGCTCGCCGTCCTTCCTGCCCAGCCCCATCCTCTGCCCTCTTCCTCCTCCTCGTCCCCCCCTTCTCCTGCGCCCGCCGCCGGCCCCGCCGCTCACCGGGGCGCCGTCCGAGAGACGCGTGGCCGCGAAGACGCTGCCGAAGCCGCCGCGCCCCAGCAGCGAGCCCACCCGGTACTGCTGCTTCAGGCCCTGCTGCGCCTTCCCTGCCGGCGGGACGCGGCTCTGAGCGCTCGGCCCGGGGCCGGCAACGGCCCCCGAGCGCCCCTCAAGGGCCCCGGGCCGGCCATCCCCGGGCGTTCGCTCCCTGCAACGGGACAGCGGCGGCTCGGTGCCGGCGGCCGCGCTGCCGAGCGGCGGAGCTCGGGCCGGGCAAGCCGCAGCGGAGGCGGCGGGAGCGGCCGCGACGCCTGTGTCCTCCGCGGGCCCCGGCAGGAGCCTGGGCCGTGGTCGGGGCCGGTGATGGGGCCGGGCTTGGGCTCGGGCCAGGTGGAGCCAAAGGGAGGCGATGCCGCCCCATCCCCAGGAACTGATGCCCGCCCAGCAGCGCCACCGCCAGTACGGCCAGAGCCGGCCGGAGGCGAGACCGCGGCGGGACGCCCGGGGCCGGGGACGGGGCAGCCCCGCCCGGGGCCGGGGGCGGGCCGGGGGCATGGCCCGGCCGGGCATGGGGAGAGAGAGACTGGGAGAGGAGGGGTCCCCGGTAAGGGAGACCGGGAGAGGGTGCGGGACTGCGGGAGAGGGAGAAGACAAGCAAGAAGGAATCTAAAATGTTGCTGCTATCGCTGCTGCTGCCGCTGCTGCCGCCGCCGCCGCTGCTGCTGCTGCTTCAACTAAAGCACCGGGGCCGTTTGTCCCCGTGTCCGTTTGTCCGTTGCCCGCTCACCCCCGTGCCGAGCCCAACGCTCCCCGGGGGCAGCCCCTGAGCCTGTCCAAACACGGGAACTTTGCCGTGTTCAGCCAAGACCCAGAGTCTGCACTCCTGCACAGCGGCACAGGAATCCCCTCGGTCGCTGCTGTGCATTGTCCCTGCTGAGGGTCAAACACTATCGGAACGCATTCCCTGAATGCAGAATTTGTACCTGACCCAAGCACTGCACTTACCTTTCCAGCATTGCTCTCCAAGAAAACTAGGGGAAGGCAAAGTGTGTGTAGCTCATGGTATTTGACAGTGTCTAAAACCTGCCAAGTCATGGATCTTTGAGGTGAGATCCATTTGGAATTAATGGGATGGAGAAGTAGTGCAAGATGGAAAAGGGGAGCATAAAAATAAAAAGAGTAAAATGTCTTGGATTTGTTCTCCCCATTTTAATTTCATTTCTTCCAAGCTGTTTCAGTTTTCCCAGAATCTTCTCCTCAGTCCTGTTTGCTCTTTCCAAGAACCTTTCCTGGAGAACGAGGTGCAGCTTCTGTCACAAGATGTGCCACTAACTGCAGCTTCTCTTGGCTTTCCACACCCTGTGTGCAGCACAACTTTCAGAAAAGAAAGACTAAGGTTTGACAAGTTGACAACTTGTTATTCTTTTCCTTGTGGGCTGGGATGTTGTGCCATTGGTCAGGTTTTCATTGTTTTTGTTCTACCCTAAGAAACCATGACGGGCTCCCAGGAATTGTTAGGGAATGCAAGCCTGACTGAATGCCGAGAGAGAATCTCCAGAGCTTGCAGCCAGAAATGGAGAGCTGCGTGATAATCATTCCATCATTCCCATGGACACCTTGAAAGCGATCTAGAAGATGAAAATGGGCTGACAGAGGGAGTTTGTTTCTTCATTCAGTTCCGCTGCTTCTACATCTCATGCCACTGATAAAAATCAGTTCATAGAAAGCAGCAGAAGAAACTGGACCTCTCAGAAGATCAGTGAAAGAATCTGTAGAGGAGAAATGCAGGGAATGACCTGGTGAACTTTGTCTGTAAGAAGGGTCATTTTTCCAGTAATAATTTCCAATCCATTTCCTCTGCTATTTTCCTTCTTAACAAGGCCATTTTCAGCCCAGATTCCCCATGAAATGGGAACCCTGAGCTTGTGGAAGTGCCTGAAAGATGCCCTGTTCCTCTCAGGGAGCCTGAGGCTGAAGCAGGAGCCTGAGCCCTCCCTGGGGCAGCCTCCTCCGAGCTGGAATTTGTGCCGTGCTGGGAGAGGAGGAGGAGGAGGGGGAGAAGGCTGGCGCTGCGTGGCAGGAGCAGGAGGTTTGGGCCGCAGGACATTCCGTCTGCGCCGCTGCCCCGCAATGGGCGGCCGTGCCCGGGGCTCTGGGCCTGGCCCCGCGTGCGCTGAGCTCCCGACACTGCGGGAGCTGCCCGGGCTGGGCTCAGCTTCCCGCTGGGACTGGGCAGCAGGCTGGGCTCCAGCTGGGATCAGCAGCAGCTGGGAATACCTCTGGGCATCTCCATTGGCTGCTGCTGCTGCTCGGAAGAAACAAGGAAGGGAGTCAAGAAGTTCTGGGTTTTTTTACTCCTGGTGGCTTTTTTCATTTGACTTGACACTTGAGAGGCAATTTCTGTGATGGCCTCTGTCAGTCGATTCTATTTCAGCAGCAGCAGCAGGGCTGTGTTTGTGCACTGCAAAATGTGGCCTGTGAGGCTGCTTTATTCTCCTTGACTTTGTGCTCAGGGATTTGTGAGTATTCAAGATCTGCTCATCATGGTGCCTGCAACAAAAAGCCCAAGTTCCCTGTCATGAAAGCACTCTGGGAAGCACTGATCGAAAAAGGCAGTTGCCCTTTTAGAGATAAAATTCAAGTGGCAAGCAGGAGAGGGACAAGAGCAGCCATGATCTCCAATTCCCAAGGCAAAGGCGCCAGCAGCCTCCTGCTGTCTCTTCAGGGTGAATAAAACAGTGCTGAAAACAGCGCTGGAACCTGATCCTGATCCTTTCTTGCTCTGCAGGCTGGGTCAGGGCAGCTCTGGAAGTGTGGTGCAAAATCTGATCCTCAATCTCCTGGCAAATGACAGAGCTGAGCTGATCTCAGCCTGGAATCCCTGTGGATTGGCAGCAAGGACTCCTACCAGATGTAACTCCTGTGTTTGCAACAAGCACAGCATCCACTGGCAGGGAATGATTTTCTCTTCATCCTTCCCACTCTCCAGGTATTTCTCTAGGAAAATCCACTCTCTGCAGGGGACAGGGCAGTAGAGATGGAAGGTTCTGTGTGCCTCAAAAAGCCATCAGCCTGTTGACCCCACAGCTCTGCCACTCACAGCCACCAGTTCTGCACAGAGCAGCAGCAAACTGGTGACTCCTGGCACTGCCTGAGGTCTGAACTGAGAAGTGTGGATCAAGCTCCAAGTGTTTTCTAGTGGGAAGTATTGGACACAGTTCCCTCCAGATTCTGGTTCTGGGTCAGTCCCACAGCAGCTCTGGGGAGTGTTTCTGTCTACAGGGTCTCCCCAGGCTGCAGCTGGAGCTCGGGGCCTCCTTCCAAACTACAGCACAGTAAAAGATATGTACTAAGGTCCCAATGAAAAATCCTCTGCTGAGCCTTCTTGAGTGTCTCTCAACTCCTAATTCTGATTGCAAAATGCTATTTAGGAAGATCAGACTGACCAAAATCAGGACATTTTTGGGGATTTTTGTAAAAATGCTTTTTGAATTTCGGAGATGGAGGGGTTTTCAGTGAGGTCATTATTCCTCTTACAAGTTTTTCAGCATGCTGTTGTTTTGACTTTCCACTCTTACCTCCTGCCAACTCTTACCTGCCCAGAGCCAATTGTTTAGCTGACAGCTGCCATGCCCAGGTGCCTCTTGCTGAGCATCACCTGCATGAGGCCTCAGGTGCTCACTAAGGAAAGCTCCCTTCTTCCTATTCTTTGCAGAACCAGGGAAGATCTTGCTTGCTCAGCTGGGCAGTGGAAGAGTTTTCTATTCAAACCTACTCTGTGTGGCATCACTGATGTATTTTTGACTCAGAGAAATCTGTTTCTTTTCTGCTTTTAAATGAGGAGTGAGCAGCTCCATGAGCAGCAGCACAGCAGAGGAAACACAAACAGGCTGTTACTCAAACACCATCTCTGAAGGGATTGTGCTCTGCTTTTCATGAGATGAGATGAAGAGCTCAATTACAGTAGAGAAAGAGGCTTTCATTAAATCACAGATAGAGCATAATAAGGACAAATTACAAAGCTCTTCAGAAGCAAATCTGTGTCAGACTGCTGGGTAAGGAGGCCCTTTAGGGGAGGCCTTCAGAGGTTTCTCCTGCCCTTCTGAAGAAAGGAGTCCTACACACCTCATCTCACCATCTTTTTGAGGAAAGCACACAACCAGAATCCTATGGGGCATCTCATTCTTTGAATGCCTCTCTTCCAGGGGCAGAGAAGAGCAGTATAAGCAGCTACCCCCTGATGTGTGTAATGAGTGGGGTGAAGCCTCAGGTTATGTGAAATACAAAGCTGTGTTTGGTGTCAGGTACAGACAGGCAATGTGTGTATTTGGGATTGCGATGTGTGTGCACACCGACCATGGGACAGCTGCGAATTCTAACAATAACTGAGGAAAGTCAAGCATGGAAGAAGGCCTTTGAACCTGTCTTTTGTTTGCAATTAACCTGGATTGATTTAGGAGCATTTGAATTAAAGCATTAAAGATGTTGCTTTTTGCTTGTAGTCAGGCCTTAAAGAGTGCTGCAATAATAACCTTTTGAAGTATAATTTTAGAATATTGCTTGTATCCTTGAAACTATAGCTGTGGAATCTATAGAAAGGAAATATGCTTATCTCACACCTTAACAAAACCGAGAAAAACAGCTTGAGAAAGGAAGATGAACATCATCTCAAGGATTTATAATTGTGACCAACGGAAGCTGGACATCACTGTTATGAGATTTATAGTCATTGTAATTGAAAAGGTGGGCCCACATCTGGGGAGCTGGACTTCACCAGATGGGATTCATGTTTATTCTTGCAGAAACTGGACCAACATCTGGGAAACTACCAACACCATCTGGGGATCCTCCTTTTTGGGATGCATCCTGAAGAAAAACTAAATTACAATAGGTTATGGAGTTGTGATGTAAAAATTGGGAATACAAACTGCTGATGAGTAAAAAAATTGGAATAGAAACTGCTGAGAATGCTTCTGAGTACCCCTAAAAATACCTATAAGCCCCAAATATCAGCGTGCAGTTGGAGGGAAAACTTCCTCCACCATACCCATCTCTGTTTTGCTTATACTTTACCATATTAATTAATAAATTGGTTGCTGCTTGAATATTGGCCTAGTCACGCTTCTCATTTATAACAGTCAGTGCTGATGGGCATAGTTTAGAAGTGCAATAGTTTGTTCTGCTAACACAGGAAAAGCCCAGAAGCTCAGTGTTGTCTCAGTCTCACACTGGTATGAGGAGATGACATGTGGAGTTTAAAGAATTTTAAGGCCCAGCAGCTAAGGGATGAATCAACCACCTAAAGCCAGACTCTAGACATAACTGTTTCATTTGAGCCCTCCTGCCACGCTCTCCTGTCTGCAAAAGCCTCCACCAAAAAACCTGCAGATAAGGAGGTGAGGAAAGAACAGATTTGAGCCCCTCACGCAGAGGAGAGAGCTCAAAGACCCTCAAGGCAGAGAGATCCCTCCCTGAGCAGCCAGGCTGCCCAAACTTTCAAAATCAAAGCTCCAGTGTGCAAATCCCACAGACAGAAATAGCCACTGGCCTCTGGGTTTGCAGGTGACTGTACAAGTGTGAACCTGGAGCTGAGGGATTGGATGCTTTGCCCTCCCTAGAAACCCAAGGCACTGCATGGCAGAGCTCAAAGTGGCCAGCAAAGGGTTACAGGGCTGCCCAGAATCCTGCACCTGGGAAAGGGCAAGTCCAGGTTCAGTCACAGAGTTGTGCCCACTTGATTTTGTTCCCTTGTTATTCTGCTCTCCTGGAATATATTAGGGTTAATTAAAGGCAGTTAGCTCATTGGATTGTAAGCAGCTGATAGTTAAAATAACCCAAAACCACTGTTCCCCTTTGAAATGCCAGCCAGGAGAATCATTGAAATTCACTTTGAAAAGACATCCCCAAACCTCCTAACCTGTTGATGAAAACAGTCAAGGAAAAGTCAAGCAAAAAAGAACAAACAATGTTTTTCAGGAGGTTTCACAACTTGGGCCACTGCAACACCCATCAAACATTAGCATTGAGGATTGTCATTCCCACACCAGGAAACCTTTCAAAGTCTCCAAAACTTTCACTGAAAAGCAGTGCCAGAATGCCCCAAAGCTGAACAACAATCCCATGAAGGGATAATATTTCCAGCAAGGCCAGGATGAGATGAGTAGGAGAGGATGACTGGGACTTTTCAAAAGCCAGACCTCAGAGCTGAGACAGGATTTAATCCTCATACCCCTCTGGTTATCCAGAAAAGGATCAAGACATGTGAGGGAGCTCAGAAAGCCAGAGTGCTCAAAACAGCAGCATGTACCCAGAAGGAAGAAGGGGAAATACATCTGGATACTTCCTAATGCTCTTTTGGACTGACCTGGTGTTTGGTGCAGTGAGTCACAGAAACCTTGCTCTAAACATGGGTGGCAGAACTGAAAATGCTCACTGGTAAGCAAAAAAAAACAATGAAGAGCAAATAGGAGTGAGTGTAGTCCCAAGGACCTGGAGAAGAGCCCCAAAAGGCCAGACATGATGTAATATCATCCACAATAAAGGTAAAACACATGTTGCTATTCATCATGTATCCAAAGAATTACAGAATGGTTTGGGTTGGAAGGGACCTTTAAAGGTCACCTGGGATGACAGACTATTGAAAGCAAGAGAAAAACAGTATCTGAAGTGCCAGGGAAAACTGTATTGAAAGCAAGCTAAAATTAGAGCCAAAACAGCAACATCTTCTCTTTGAACTCAAGATTTTTCAATAACTAATGCTGTCTGGTACTGAGGGGCACACTGAGCCAGAATCCCTCCACTCCAGTTTTGCCATGCTCTGCTATCAAAGCTCTCCATGCTGCCCAGCTCCTGCAGAACTGGACTTTGTGGGGTGAGCCCAGCATGGCAGCAGCCCAGGTGAAGCTCCACCTCAAAGAAGAGCAGCACCACTCCTACAAAAGAAAGCTGTTTTTACCTGACCATCAAGCAACACTAAACTTCTCTGGGAAGCACTGGATGCAGGAAAAGAAGGGACAGAAAAGGGAAGTGTCTGTGGAGCAGAGGGCTGGTTCAAATTGTCATTAGGTTGTTAACAGCTGCTTTCATTAGTCTGCCTACAGACAATCATAATTACTTAGGAGCTACTGCAGGGTGAAAAGCCATTTCAGTTTATTAACATTCTCAGAGCTGCAAACCTGTCAGTGAAATTATTTTTCAAGTGGCTGTTAAAGTTTGTCTCTTCTCAAAGAACGTGTCAGACTGATAGAGCAGGGTGTGAAATTTATGCCCCAATAAAAGGGAGATTGAATGCAGTTCAATAGCACTTGAAATGTTCTGCTCTGAGAAACTGTCCCCAAAGTCCAGGTGGACCTTTCTCCATTGAAACTCTTGGAAATTTGTAGAAGCTCTAACTTTGGCATGAATTTTACAGGAGCATTTATAGCCCAAGGGTCAAGAGCAAAGCCATAAAATCCTGCTCAAGCCCTGAGTTTTCTCCAACCAGAGGTAAACTTGTATCTAAAGGTCTGTTTGGAGCCCAGGACTACTAAATTTCTTCTAGTAGAATTCTGTTATAAAGCTTAGCCTGCAATGAAGGTAGACTTTTATCTTAGCTTAGTTAAATATTCCCCTAAACCGGCAAAAATTATAGTTTCCTCACTCTAATTCATGGTTTGTCCACTCCTAATTACTCTTTTTTCTTGCCCTAAGCACAATCCTTACTCATACAATAGGTTTAATGGTTCCCATTAAATTTATTATTCTAGAGACATATGTTGGATGAAAGTTTACCTGAATGAAAGCTTTATCCAGCTCCTGCCAGGGCTAATGGAGAAGATTCTTCAGTTTATTCAAAGCAGCTGTTATGTCAGAAAGAGGATCATGCTTAAATGATAATAAAAGTTCTGCCAGAAACAGTATTCCTTTGTTTCTCCCAATCATTCAGTAAAGGCCCTCAGCCCTTAAGAACTTTTTTAATCATTTCTGGTATTCACTACATGGCCAATTATGAAAGGAGCTCTGACCCTGCAGTGCAGTTAATGACCATCTCTGACATATTTCTTACATGTCTATTTTTCCAACATTTTCTTTAACAGGAGCTAACCAGGTGCCTTGCCTTTTTTATCTCCTCTTTAATCCATTTACTCTCATCCTCCACGGCACAGCACACGATGTTTACCCAAAACCAGCCTGCACCAGCCACTATTTCACAGCTCATCCATAAAATCCCAATCTTTTACACTTCCACCTCTTCATCTTGCCATCCAGGAAGGGCAGTCAAGGTCAGCCAGATGCAAACCAGGTGTTTGAAGCTGAGGTGTGATGAGGCAGTGATTGCTTGATGAGCACAGGAGGAGGAAAGGTCTTGGCTGTGCCTCAGTTCTTAAATCATCCTCAGTTGTGCTGGAAAATTAAGGACAGAGCAGTGATGCTCCTCTCACCAGCTTCCTCATGGCATTGTTCCTGTCACAAAGTTAAAAACAGCCAGGTCACACATCTTCTCTGACTCCTGCTGGGATGACAACACTGAAAAATAGAAAAAAATATAATTATCAGGGATTTTTATTGTGTGAGCTCAGGATTCCCCATGCTCTTGCAAAGGGGGAATGTTCATCAGGCAAAGGACATGAGAAGGAGCCTCAAATTGTCCAAAATCCCACTAAAAATATTTTTTACTATGGCAACCTTCACCAAAGCTGGTCACACTTCAGGCCCTTGGTGCACCCATTTCCTGATGTGCATCTCCCAGTGGGGTGTTCCCACTGCTCCAGGGAGCCCACACAAACCTTATAGCCCCCACAAACACACTCCCAGGAGCTGCACCCTTCCCTCCAAACCTGGGTACCTGCAACAGCCACCTCTTTGCTGATCAGAGCCTGTTTCTCCCCAAAACAAGGTGCTCAGATTATCCTGAAAAAGATTGGCAACAGCATTCTTGTCTTCTTCAAAAGAGCCATCATTTCCCAGCTGTAATCTCCACACCCAGACTTTATTCCCTTCAAGTGTCCAAGTACACAGGCAGCACCAAGGAAGGCGCTGAAGTGAGTCAGGTTTAACCCCAAAGAGCTCTCAGCTCCCTGTGAGAGCTCAGACAAGCAGGGGAGAAAGAATTATTGCTCCTAATAATGGCATCTAACAGCCACAGGGCAAGTGAGAAGTTGGTTTTAGAGAATGAAGAAAAAGCACTAAGCAATAAAGGGTGAGAAAAATCCATCACTCCACCAGGTAAATGAAGGTAAACCACTTGAAGAGGCAAATAGAGATGGAGGGGAAAAAACCTACAATTAATAGTGTCCATGACAGCCAGAGCCAAAACAAGCCCAGGGGGTCAGGAAAGAGGTAAGCACATGCTCCAAAAAACAGCAGAAATGAAGTGAGAGCTCTGGAGGGAACAAAAGAAAGAGGCACTCTGAAGGAAGGGAAAAATGCCTCCCCACAAGGTGTTTTGGTTTTTCAAAGTTTCTTGTATCATATGGTAGAAATCCAGAAAAATAAAGGTCAGGAGAAGCATGGTTTATTGGGAACACTCCTGCATGGCAGACAAGATCTATCCTTGTGCAAATTACACAGCACTGAGAGGGGCCACAGCCCTGCAAGGGTCTTTCATCAGGAGCAAACAGCAGCCTGGAGGGTGGGGAATGCTGGATCTGTACCACTGCTCATCCTTCACCTTATTGTGGAGCTGCCCCCAAAGGTGCCATGTATCACTTTTTATAGCTCTCCTGTTGGGTATATTTTGGAGCAGCTGTTATATGTGGCTTTTTGTGGTGATCCTGTGGGAAGCAGCCATTTGCCTGCTGTGATATTTTCAAAACTCTGCTAATTCCTCATTCCCTTTGATTTTTATTTGGGATTTGTGGTTTTTGATCAGTTTGATTGGTTTGCGTGGGTTTGTTTGTTTGGGATTTTGTCTGTTTTGGTTTGAGCTTTTTATTTGCTTTTTTTTAAGTGACTGGGTAAATTGGCATAGCCAAACTGAAGAAAATGTAAACCAGGCTCGACTTTCCAGAAATTACTTTTGGCTGGGTTTAGCTGCATCCCCAGGCTCAGGAGCACCAGTATATTTGCAGGCTTGCTCTGCATCATCAGCCTGCCCAGACTCTGCTCAGTGTTTCACAAATGGAGAAGACAGTGGACATTGTGCCAATTTTCCTTTCAAACAGAAAAACCTGGGTCAGCATGACAGAAAAGAAGAAAAAAAACATAATCCCCAGTTAGAACAGAGCCAGTGTCTCAGCATCTTCCCCGTCCACTGTTATTAATTTTGTACATTTAGGGGCAAACCTGGGCCTAAAGCTTCCATCTCTCAGTTCCTGATGCTCTTTGCTACCCTTCAGCCTTGACTGCCCCTGATATAACTGACTGCTGTCCAAGTGGGGCTGGGGATGCTCAGCCTGGAAAGAGGAGACACTGGGGGGGCCTCACTGTGGCTCTGCAGGACTGGAAGGGTCCCACAGGGAAGAAGGGGACAGAGTGTTCAACAGGGCCTGTGGGGACAGGACAAGGGGGATGGCTTTCAACTGCAGGAGGTTGACTGAAGCTGGATCTAAGGAAGCTGCTGTTTGACACTGAGGGTGGGGAGGCACTGGCCCAGGCTGTGCACAGAGGCTGTGGGTGCCCCATCCTTGGGAACAGGGCTCCCCCAAGGTCTGGGGAAAGATTGCTCAGCTTGGAACAAGATGGTCTTCAGAGTCCCTTCCAAGCCCAACCATTCAGGGATCCCATCATTCTATGATCTCCATTGTCCACTTCAGGTTGGCCCTGGACTCCTGGGAACTGTGATGTCACCTCCCCCGTTCCAAATGGAACTGCCAGCACCCGGCAAAGAGCCCAAGACAGCCCTTGGCCGTTGTGTCAGCGCACCCTTCACTCTGCTCCTGCCCACTGCTGTCACCCTCCTTGTCACCTGCCCCCTGCCACCCCCATCAGTCCTGAAAGCTCACTAGTGCCTGGATTTTGACACCCATCCCTACAGGATGCTCCCATTTGTCCTGAGGAAGGTATGGTGCCATTGCATGGAGGTGGACACCCCCAACTGCCCGGGTGGGCTGGAGCTCTGTGGGCCTGGTGTGGGACAGGGACTCCACTCTGAGGTTCTGCCACCTCTGCAGGCTGTCACTGACGGAGAGGAGGAGATGGAGGTGGAAATGCAGACTTATACAGTGGAGGACGTGGAAATGAAGGAAGAAGAGACTGGAGAGGAGAAGATGGAAGTGGATATGCAGACTTATACAGTGGAGGACGTGGAAATGGAGGAAGAAGAGACTGGAGAGGAGGAGATGGAGGTCGATGTGGATGTGGATGTGGAAGAAGAGATGGAAGTGGAAATGGAAGACTACATAGAGGACATGGACATTGATGAAAAAGATGAGGAAGAAGCCATGATCTTGGGATAAACACCAATGCCAGCAGCAGGACAGGCATGTGGTCCCCAGAGGCAGAGTGGGTCCCCTGCTGCCAGGCTGGGGCTGGGCTGGTCCCTGCTCAGGGACATGGCACCCTGTGCACTGGATTCTGGAGGCCATCCCCAGCTGGTCCTGTGCTCGCTTTGGGCCGCACAAGCTCCATCCCAGACCCAGCCAGGCTCAGTTCTGGTAGCAGAGTCCTGCTGGGCCAGCGTGTGCCAGCCTGGGGACACATGGAAGAGCCCTCTGTGCCTGACTGCAGTGCCCATGGCACTTGCTTTTCTTCCAGGACCGATGGAAATCCCGGATAGAGATGCCACCCTTTTGTACATACGTTTTACAGTTTTTTGTCTTCTTCAGGATATAGGATTTAGGGCTTTTTTTCAACTTCTGCAAATACATTGCATATATTTTTGCTAGATATGTTCTTATGTATATAGGTTCTCTGGATTGTTGTTGTTTCGAAATGTATATATGTTCTATGGATTGTTGTTGTTACAAATGTTCTTACAATGTAAAAGTGTTCTGTATTCTTGTTGCTGTTCTTCTGAAAATAAACAAATTTTCTTTTTCACACCGCAGTTCTCTTTGCATTTTTGAGGAGGGCAAAGCATCCAATCCCTCAGCTCCAGGTTCACACTTGCACAGTCACATGCAAACCCAGAGGCCAGTGGCTATTTCTGTCTGTGGGATTTGCACACTGGAGCTTTGATTTTGAAAGTTTGGGCAGCCTGGCTGCTCAGGGAGGGATCTCTCTGCCTTGAGGGTCTCTGAGCTCTCTCCTCGGCGTGAGGGACTTGAATCTGTTCTTTCCTCACCTCCTTATCTGCAGGATTCTTGGTGGAGGCTTTTGCAGACAGGAGAGCATGGCAGGAGGGCTGGAATGAAACAGTTATGTCTGGAGTCTAGCTTTAGGTAGTTGATTCATCCCTTAGCTGCTGGGCCTTAAAATTCTTTAAACTCCACCTGTCATCTCCTCATACCAGTGTGGGACTGAGACAACACTGAGCTTCTGGGCTTTTTCTGTGTTAGCAGAACAAACTATTGCACTTCTAAACTGTGCCCATCAGCACTAACTGTTATAAATGAGAAGCTTGACTAGGCCAATATTCAAGCAGCAACCAATTTATTAATTAATATGGTAAAGTATAAGCAAAACAGAGATGGGTACAGTGGGGGAAGTTTTCCCTCCAACTGCACGCTGATATTTGGGGCTTACAGGTATTTATAGGGGTACTCAGAAGCTTTCTCAGCAGTTTCTATTCCAATTTTTTTTGCTCATCAGCAATTTCTATTCCCATTTTTTACATCAAAATTCTATACACTATTTTGATTTAGTGTTTCTTCAGGATGCATCCCAAACAGGAGGATCCCCAGATGGTGTTGGTAGTTTCCCAGATGTTGGTCCAGTTTCTGCAAGAATAAAGACAAATCCCATCTGGGGATCATGGCTGCTCTTGTCCCTCTTCTGCTTGCCACTTGAATTTTATCTGTAAAAGGGCAACTGCCTTTTTCGATCAGTGCTTCCCAGAGTGCTTTCATGACAGGGTACTTGGGCATTTTGTTGCAGGCACCATGATGAGCAGATCTTGAATACTCACAAATCCCTGAGCACAAAGTCAAGGAGAATAAAGCAGCCTCACAGGCCACATTTGCAGTGCACAAACACAGCCCTGTTGCTGTTGCTGCTGCTGAAATAGAATCGACTGACAGAGGCCATCACAGAAATCGCCTCTCAAGTGTCAAATCAAATGAAAAACTCCACCAGGAGGAAGAAAAACCAGAACTTCTTGACTCCCTTCCTTGTTTCTTCCGAGCAGCAGCCTCAAATGGAGATGCCCAGAGGTATTCCCAGCTGCTGCTGATCCCAGCTGGAGCCCAGCCTGCTGCCCAGTCCCAGCGGGAAGCTGAGCCCAGCCCGGGCAGCTCCCGCAGTGTCGGGAGCTCAGCGCACGCGGGGCCAGGCCCAGAGCCCCGGGCACGGCCGCCCATTGCGGGGCAGCGGCGCAGACGGAATGTCCTGCGGCCCAAACCTCCTGCTCCTGCCACGCAGCGCCAGCCTTCTCCCCCTCCTCCTCCTCCTCTCCCAGCACGGCACAAATTCCAGCTCGGAGGAGGCTGCCCCAGGGAGGTCTCAGGCTCCTGCTTCAGCCTCAGGCTCCCTGCAGAGGAACAGGGCATCTTTCAGGCACTTCCACAAGCTCAGGGTTCCCATTTCATGGGGAATCTGGGCTGAAAATGGCCTTGTTAAGAAGGAAAATAGCAGAGGGAATGGATTGGAAATTATTAGGAAAAATGACCCTTCTTACAGACAAAGTTCACCAGGTCATTCCCTGCATTTCTCCTTTACAGATTCTTTCACTCACCTCCTGAGAGGTCCAGTTGTTCTGCTGCTTTCCATGAACTGATTTTTATCACTGCATGACATGTAGAAGCAGCGGAACTGAACGAAGAAACAAACTCCCTCTGTCAGACCATTTTCATCTTCTAGATCGCTTTCAAGGTGTCCATGGGGATGATGGAATGATTATCACACAGCTCTCCATTTCTGGCTGCAAGCTCTGCAGATTCTTTCTCTGTATTCAGTCAGGCTTGCATTCCCTAACAATTCCTGGGAGCCCGTCATGGTTTCTTAGGGTAGAATAATAACAATGAAAACCTGACCAATGGCACAACAGCCCAGCCCACAAGGAAAATAAAGAACAAGTTGTCAAGTTCTCAAAACTTAGTCTTTCTTTGCTGAAAGAGTCGTGCTGCACGCACGGTGTGGAAAGGCAAGAGAAGCTGCAGTTGGTGGCACATCTTGTGACAGAAGCTGCACCTCGTTCTCCAGGAAAGGTTCTTGGAAAGAGCAAACAGGACTGAGGAGAAGATGATGGGAAAACTGAAACAGCTTGTAAGAAATGAAATTAAAATGGGGAGAAAAAATCCAAGACATTTTACTCTTTTTATTTTTATGCTCCCCTTTTCCATCTTGCACAAATTCTCCATCCCATTAATTCCAAATGGATCTCACCTCAAAGATCCATGACTTGGCAGGTTTTAGACACTTTCAAATACCATGAGCTACACACACTTTGCCTTCCCCTGGTTTTCTTGGAGAGCAATGCTGGAGAGGTAAGTGCAGTTGTGGGTCAGGTACAAATTCTGCATTCAGGGAATGCGTTCCGATAGTGTTTGACCCTCAGCAGGAACAATGCACAGCAGCGACCGAGGGGATTCCTGTGCCGCTGTGCAGGAGTGCAGACTCTGGGTCTGGGCTGAACACGGCAAAGTTCCCGTGTTTGGACAGGCTCAGGGGCTTCCCCCGGGGAGTGCGAGGCTCGGCACGGGGGTGAGCGGGCAACGGACAAATGGACAGGGGGACAAACGGCCCCGGCGCTTCAGTTGCAGCAGTAGCAGCGGCAGCGGCGGCGGCAGCAGCGGCAGCAGCAGCGAAAGCAGCGACTTTTTTAGATTCCCTCTTGCTTGTCCTCTCCTCTCCTCTCCTCTCCTCTCCTCTCCTCTCCTCTCCTCTCCTCTCCTCTCCTCTCCTCTCCTCTCCTCTCCTCTCCTCTCCTCTCCTCTCCTCTCCTCTCCTCTCCTCTCCTCTCCTCTCCTCTCCTCTCCTCTCCTCTCCTCTCCTCTCCTCTCCTCTCCTCTCCTCTCCTCTCCTCTCCTCTCCTCTCCTCTCCTCTCCTCTCCTCTCCTCTCCTCTCCTCTCCTCTCCTCTCCTCTCCTCTCCTCTCCTCTCCTCTCCTCTCCTCTCCTCTCCTCTCCTCTCCTCTCCTCTCCTCTCCTCTCCTCTCCTCTCCTCTCCTCTCCTCTCCTCTCCTCTCCTCTCCTCTCCTCTCCTCTCCTCTCCTCTCCTCTCCTCTCCTCTCCTCTCCTCTCCTCTCCTCTCCTCTCCTCTCCTCTCCTCTCCTCTCCTCTCCTCTCCTCTCCTCTCCTCTCCTCTCCTCTCCTCTCCTCTCCTCTCCTCTCCTCTCCTCTCCTCTCCTCTCCTCTCCTCTCCTCTCCTCTCCTCCAGGACTGGGCTGGGGCTGGGGCAGCCAGCCCAACAAAAACACCCATGGGTGCGGGTAGCAGAGAGGGTTTGCCAGAACCTGTGCCCCAGCCAGTTTTGTGTGAAGGTGAGAAAGGGCTTTTGACTGCTCAACTCACCTGGTTTGTCTTGGGTTCATAATGTTTTTTGGGGCAATGCAGGCAGGGAGGATGAAGGCATGGTTTTTCCCCAGCACTAAGTGGGTTTTTCCTTGTCATGCTTGGACCTTGCCAAGGCTTCTGCTGCCCTCTGGCAACACCAGTGGATTCCTTTCGAACCTCAAATCTGTACACAAGTCCCAGGTGCTGGTGAGAGGGCAGCGGTCACCCCGTGTGCCACTGGGACCATCAGCTCTTGCTGCCACAAAGGCTCTCTCAAGGTGGATCCTCATCTCTGGGCACGGGGGGAATACCAGTGCTGGGAGACAGCAGCAGGCTCGTGAGCATCCCGCTCTGGCAGCTGCTGAGGAGGTGGCACATGTCCTGCTGTCCTGCTCTCCTCCAAAACAGGGAATGGATGGGAAAGTTTAGGCCCAGCTCTGAGCACATCCAGCATGGCCTGGGCACGGGAACAGTGGGGCAAAGCCAACAGGAGCCTTCTCCAAGTGACCGGCGGTTTCTGGTTTCTCTGCCCAGAGTGCCAAGATCTGATCAGGCGGTGTTTATCCATGCTGGACGTGGAAAGGCCCTCCTTAGAAGAGCTGCTCTGTGATCCTTGGATGCAGGATATTCATCTGCCCTAGAAGAAGGGAGAGAGCCACAGGCACACTGTGATGCAGGGCCCTGGTAAGTTCCAGCTCCACACATGCCTTGGCCATGAGAAGCAAAGGAACCCAGACTTTTTTGTCCTTTTTTGTCCTGCCTGTGTCACTGCCCAGGGCTCATCAGATGGGAGCACACAGCCCTTATGCTGGAGCTGAGCTGTTCTGCCCAGCACCGGTGGCACAACAACTTGATTTGGTTGTCCTGGTTCCCTGACAGCTGGGGCCCTGGGCAGAACCCTGAGAGCCTGGTCTCACTCCAGGGAAGGAGAAGGAGCCCCTGGAGAAGCTGTTCCAGGTGGGGCTGCTGCTGCTGGAGGCAGCGAGGACGACATCAGGGATGGCAACCTCTTCCTGGACCTGGCCACTGGCCATCTGAAGATGATGGACTTCAATTCTGGCACCTTCTCCAAAGCCAGGCTCCACAGCAAAATTGCAGATGAGTCCACACGGAGGGGGATGCTCTCAGATTTGGGCATTGCACAGCCTGGCCAGGAACCAAAGGTTCCCCATTTCCTGGGACGGATGCAGCTGATCCTTCAGTCGGCTGCCCAGCTACTTTTGGCAGGGCTGGGGGGATGGGCTGGGCTGGGCTGGGCTGGGTATGAAATGGGAGTGGGCTCCTGGCCCTGCCAACAGCCCCCAGCACCCACCGTGCCCCGGGCTGGGGCTGGGGCAGCCAGCCCGACACAAACAAACCCCATGGCAGGAGCAGAGGTGCGACTCCAGAACCTGGTCAGGGGCTGCTTTGCTGTGCAGGCAAGGAAGGGCTTGGGCTGCTCCACTGCCCTTGTTTGCTTTGGGATCACCGTTATTGTGGGGGGCAGTGCAGGGGGGAAGGGAGAAAGCCTGGGCTTACCTCACCTGTGGGTGGGTTTTTCCCTGGCATGCAGGGGTTGGACTTTTCTCAAGCCCCTGGCAGAGATAATATTTTTTACCTTGTTTTCCCTTTTTGTCTGTAATCTATTTTCAATAATGGCTTGTTTGTTTTTCTAGAGGAAGCGTTCCAGGTGGGCTCCAGTCTGGATCAGGAAGTGCTTGGGACCAGCTGTGGCCTAGATGGGCCGTGCCGTTGGAGAAGGCTGAGGACATAGTTTGGGACCAGCTTTTCTTCCAGCAGGGGATGGTGTGTGGTGGGTCCCCGTCTGCTTGTCATGGTGGCATCAGAGCTTCTGGGAGATGGCAGCGAGCACAGGAGCATCCTGCTCTGGGCGGCTGCTGAGGAGGTGGATGTGCCCTGGCTGGCTGCAGGCTGGGCACATGTCCTGCCCTCCTGCTCTGCTGCCAAAGGCAGCAGTGATGGGCAGCTCTGGGCACGGCTCTGAGCATGGCCAGCATGGCCTGGGCACCGCAGGCAGCTGGGACAAGGACACAGGAGCCTTCAGCTGACGGGCGGTTTCTGCTTTGTCTCCTTGCAGCCGGGCTCTGCGGATGCTGAGGCTGCTCTGGGCTCTGCCAGGGCTCTGCTGGGGCTCAGCACCGGCCAGAATCTGCCAAAGAAGAAATTGTGTGACCTGCAGCACAGACTCACTTGAGCATTTTGGCAACACAGCTCAAGTTGGCAGAGTGTTCACCTCCAAGTGAAAACATGACACCCCCTGAAAACTAAACTTGTTCAATAACTTTTGAAATAGGATGACCCCAAATGACATGTCTCAGCTTGCTCAAGCTGTAGCTCAGCCCTTCTATGAACAGTTCACTCCCCCAGTAAAAGTTCTCTTTTACTTCCCAGCTGCTCCCTCTTTTCCCGCAGTGAGTTCCCAGCCCATTGGAGTCTCCATCACACTGTTGCCTTCCTTGATCTCCCTCACAACAGGGAAGAGGGAGCCCCAGGCTTAGGGGATTCTTCCTGTCACTGGCTGAGAAGCAGCAATGTCTCAGATGTCAATGGGATTTTAGTGTAATTCAGAGCCACTCTCCTGCCCTCAGCTCTGCTCACTGCTGAGTTCCCACTTGCCTTTTCCTCATCCTTGCAGCAGGATGAGCTCTCTGAATCCTCTTGAGCCTCCCCACTCTTCCCAGCACACGCACACCCCTCAGTGATGCCAAAGCTGAAGCTTCTCTGTCTCCTCTGGCACACCAGTCCAGCCCTGTGCAGGGAGCCCCAACCCCAGAGCACAGCACACAACAGTGCAGTCCGGGCTGGAGCAGCTGCCCTGCAGCCCTGGCTTGGCTCTTTGTGGCAAGGGAATGCTCCCTGTTTCCAGCTGTCCCAGCAGGATGGCCCCAGGGCAGAGCCCAGCGGGGCTCCCACTGCAGCCCCTGGAGTTTGGGGCAGACAGTGCTCCCAGAGCTGAGGTTCCTGGGGAGCACCCAGAGCTGTGCCTTGCACTCTGTTGCCGTGTGTCACAGTGCAGGCTGGTTAGTGCTGTGTGACTGCACCAGCCCCTGGTTTGACTGACAGGGGCCTCGCCCTGTCACATCTCCCCCAAGGCTGCAGAATTTCACTGGCCAGAGTCTGACAAAGCATAGAGATCAGAGCAATGAAATTATCCAGACAGGGCTTTTCAAAGGCCCTTTGGAAGGAAGGGCTTGACGATAAACGCTCTCTGTTTGCCACATGAACATCAGGGTGAGTGGTCTCTTCGTCTCCAACTCACTCCCCCTCCAGCCAATGTTACAGCCACCCACTCCCTCACACATCCCCCTCGTGCCTTCCCACTGCCGTGTCCTGTCAGGGCTCCCTCAGCCCCTCGTCCCTTCATGGCCCCGTCCCCTCAGGGTCTCCCCCAGCCCGGCCAACCTGCCCGGCAGCAGCGCTGCAGCCCCACAGCAGCTCCAGAGGAGCCCCATCAAGAGGCACCTTGGAGCCCTCAGCAATCCGGCCAGCATCACACGGGCAGGAGGACACGGATGGCGCTTCCTGCCTGGCACAGGGCTTGTGGCCATCTCCAGGCACCGCTCTCACAGGGATCCCCACAGGTCCAGCCCCTGCCCACCCGCTCTGTTGGCAGCACAAAGGCTTCAGCAGAACCACCAAAGGCCAAGGGGCTTCTGGCCATTTTCCCTGCTATACTGCATGCCTGGGCAGCTTGCTGAGCCCAAGCACCCTTTCCCCCCTCTTCCCCTATGCCCTGCAGACCCTGGGAAGCAATAGAAGGCTCCTGGGAGTCTGTGTATTATAACACACACTATATTAATATACTAAAGAAAAAACAAAAAGAAGACAAGAACTATCTCAAAGAAATAGAAAATTCCCACTGATTCAAGTGGCCCCAGCAGACAGAGCCTCTGGGCTCAGCTCTCTGCAGAGCTCCAGCAGTGCAGCCAGCCGAGCCCCGACAGACGAGGCCGTGCCCTCCATGCCCTGAGGAGCTGATCCTGCAGCCTCTGGAAGACAGAAGATCGCTCACTCTGTAGGGACTGGAGGACATACAATGTTTGAAGTGCCACGTCTGACACAGCACTGCTGGTGTCCTCTGTAAACTGTTCAAGGGCTGAAAGAGAGGAACAGAGCCATAGTCAGATCCTGGATCTGAGGGGATCCGTGGAGAGCCCCCTGCCAGGGCCATCCCAGCTGGCTCTAGCCGGAGGGAGTAGGGACGAACGGGACCAGCCCGAAGCTGCTGGCCACGAATCCCCCACGTGGCCCTGAAATCTCTCTGTGCTCTGCCCACGCTGCTCCTCGGCCGCTGCTCCTCGGCCGCACAGGGAGCAGAGCCCTCCGCAGCCGGGACAGTGCTTGCAGCTCCCCCACGCCAGCCCCCGCTGCCAGCCCGCTGCTCTCACTCACTGTAGCAGATGAACCGGAGCTCTTCCTTCTTCCACCTCACGTGCTGCCCGGCCATCCCTGGGAACACAGATCCTGTCACGGCCCCAGCGGCACAGCTCCCTGCCAGCGGCGCTGCCGGCGCTGTGGCCACACGCCCTGCTGGCCCGGCAGGGCTCAGCCCGGCCCTTGCCGCACGCTGCCGGCCCAGGGCACGGCTGCCAGAGGGCGGCAGCAGCGCCGGGGCCGGGCGGGGCTCCACGGCGCCGGGCCCGGCTGGCGCTGCCGGGGCAGCAGGCGGGGCTGGGGCCGAGCTGCGGCGGGCCGGGGAGGGAGCCCGGGCTCGTGGCTCACCCATGAACCTGATGGCCACAACTTGCAGGGGCTCCTGTGGGTTCTCCAGATAGCGCACGGCCCGGCGCAGGTGCTCGGCCGCTCTGCTGCTGTCCTCTGCCAGCTGGAGAGAGCGGCAGGAGGGAAGGGTCGGCGCGAGCTCAGCCCCTCGGGCGAGCGCTGCCTGCGCCCAGCCCCGGCCTCCCCTGCCCGCACAGCCCTGAGGCGCGGCCAGCAGCCGCTGGCGCCGGGCTCTGGAGGGGGCAGAGGGCCGGCTGCTGCCCGGGGAGCCGCGGTGCCGGCCCGCCCCACAGCCCCACCGGGCCGGGACTGCATCGGCCCCCGGCTCGGGCCCACCGGAGCCTGGAGAAGAGCCCGCGCGGCCTCTGGGTGTAGCAGCGGGCAGGGGCACAGCTGCCAGCCCCGCACTCTGAGCACCGCGCTCTGGGGGCTTCTCCAGGCTGAGGCTTGAGCTTACAGGCAATCCTTAGTCCTTACCAGGCGGTCAGTGAACTTCCACAGCTTCTGGCTCTTCACCAGTGTTTCAAGATCCCTCCTGTTCAGGAACTCAGCCACACAAAGCAGCGTTTCCTGAGAAGCCTGGAGAGCAGCAGAGATGCGGAGATGGCCCCACAGCCCAGGGTGCAGGACCCGTGTCCCTGTGCCAAGGCCTGGAGGAGGCTGCAGCCCGGCAGGCGCCAGGGCAGGAGGCAGCCGAGCCTCCTGCCAGGGGGACAGCAGCAGCCCACGAGTCCTCACCTGTGCCACACGCTGATTGCCATCATGGCAGTGGAAGAAGAGTGGCAGCAGGCTCTGGCGCAGGGGTGTCTTCAGAGCCTTTTTTTCCTTTACCTGTGGAAGAGTCACCAATGTTCGGAAGAGCAGTATGGAGAGCAGCTGCACCTGGCTATTATCCTGTAAGAAAGCAAGATAAAAAGACCTCAGCACTGGGTGCATGGGGCTCATCTTGGCACAGGCCTGCCAATCCACAGGGCACAAAGTGTCTGGGCAGCAGCCAGTGGCCGTGGCTGGGGGCAGCGAGCCTTACCTGGTCAAAGAGTGGCAGGAGCGCCTCAAGCAGCTGCAGTGTGATGGGGCTGGGCATCTGCATGTCAGTGTCCAAGATGATAAACCTGAGTAGCTTGACTGTCATGCTAACTATCTCTCCATGTGTGTCCCACAGGAGCTTCACAAGACTTTCAGTCAGGCTCCACATTTTTTTGGTCTGTGCAGAACACAAGTTTGTGAAATGCCATCTTGCTGCCACAGGGCTTGGAGGCCTGAAGCACTTGGGCAGCTGAACCGGGAGGCAGGAGAGCTGGGAGCAGCTGCCCTGGCACCCAAAGCCCAGCCAAGCCCAAGCAACTGCATTCCCCAGCTCAGCCTCAGCCGCTGCCCCCTTCTCACCATGGAGGGCTCCTCAATGAGCTCGAGAAGGGCCCTGAGCGCCAGGCGATGCCTCTCCCTGCACTTCCCCCGCAGCTGCCTTGACAAGATTTGCAGGACTCTGTTAGCACCACGTTCACTCAAATCCAGGCACTCGAGGACCTGAAAGGCACAGGGCAGTGACAGGAGACCCGGCTGGCAGGATCTCAGAACCGCACAGGACTGGGCCCAGGCAGCAGCACAGGGCATGGGCACCGTCCCAGGGAGCTGCGGCTCCAAGAGGGCAGAGAGCTGGGAGGCAGCTGAGCAAGGCAGCGCTGGCCATCAGGCTCACCTCCACAAGGAAGGCCAGGGCGGGCAGCTCCCAGCATGGCTCCTGTGTGCTGAGCAGCCGGAGCAGGTAGCGAGCGATGCGGGAACGCAAGGGCCTGAAGAAACAGCACATCTCCCTGGCAAGAGAAAAAGGAACCAAGACTTTGCTTACTGTGGGCCAGGGGGACAAACCTCTGTCAGGACTGATTCACAGAGGTCTGGTCTTTCCCCAGCATCCTGCAAGGGGCCCTGGCCTATTTGGGAGGCGGCTTCATGTGGGGATGTCTTCTCCCAGCCTTTTCCAGTCTGCTTGGCCATCCCTTGGTCACAAGGCCCTCTGTCTCACAACCATGGGGACTGTGTGGAGCTCCCTGGGCACAGAGCACAAATGTCAGAGGCAGTGGGGAGAAGGGGGTCTCACCTGGCCAGCAGACCCACGGCACAGTGGTGGGTGTCAGCACACAGCAGCATGTCCCAGCCACAATTGCGTTCCATTGCCACCACCACATCCTCATGCTGCGTTCGGCAGAGCAGGGACTTCAGGGTCTGCACTGCAAACCTGCATGCAAAGCAAAGCCCAGGTCACACTGGGAGCAGTGGCTCCTGCCCAAGGACGTGGCAGGGATAGGAGGAGTGGGATGGAGCACCTGTTGGGGCTGGTGGCAAGGCCATGTTGCTCCTGGCATCCCTTCCAGAAGGTATCGACCTCTTCTGGCACATCCAGAGTGCTGAAGAAGACTTGGATGAGCAGATGGACAAAGAGGAGGGGGAAACACACCGTCACTATGTGTGGGACACAAGGCGCCTGGAGGATCTTCCACATCACCACAGTTGCCTGCAAAGGACAAAGCCCCCCGAGACAGTGCTCAGTGCTGAGGTGACCGCCTGTCAGGGCTCGAGCAGAGGAGGGAGAGGCCCAGAGAGACGCAGGGGGAGCACGGGGCTTGGTGTCCCTGAAGCTGCCCCTGGGCACGGTTTCAGCCCAACACCTGAGGCAGGGAGATGCAGTGGGGGAAGGAAGATGGAGAGCTGCTGGAGAGGTGGCCTTGGGGCCAGCAAAGGCCAGTTTCAGAAACTCACAGCCAGGACAAAGACACTTGTTTTGTCCCCATCAGACGTGCAGGTGCTGTGCTCTGGCCAGTTGCCCAACACATCCAGGAGTATCAGCAGCACTGGCTCTGCAGTTCTGGGTGAGGACGTGATGCTCATCCACATGGTCAAAGCAGCTCTGTGGGGTTAGAGCTCTGTCTCAAGGGGGGTCTCAGACACAGCACCATGGCCTGGGCAGCAGTGGGGACCTGAGCTGGCTGCCAGCTCTGCCTCTGCCCACTGGCCCTGGCCAGCAGCACCCAGGCAGCCCAGCCCTGTGGGGACAGGCCCTTGAGGGGCAGCGAGGGAGCATGGCAGCAGGCTCGCGGGCTGAATGCAAGGGCTGGCAAAGAGAGCAGCCAGAGGGCCCTGGAACTCTCAGTTGGTCAGACAGCTGGGCCAGGCTGTCCAGGCTGATGGGCTGGGGAGCCCTGAGCCCTCTGGTCAGGTGGGCCCCATACCTGTCACAGGATGGGGCCACACGCAGGAGTGCCATGACTACGTCAGCAGGCTGTGCTTCGGTGAGATCCAGCAGGGTCCTGTTCAGCCTGTGCTCAGCAAACTTATTGGCCAGGATCCACTGGTGGATGTATCTGACCAGGGCGGGCACCTGGAGAAGGCACGGGGAGACTTGGAAAGCTGCCAGAGGGAGGAATGTCCCCAGCTTCCCCAGAGAAGTGCTGCCCTTCCCACCACACTGCCGTGTGGCCTCAAAGGCTCACAGGGACCAGCAGGCATGGCTTGAGAGGCTAAGCAATTCCTGGGAGGATCAAACCCTGGCCACAGGCTGCTTACTTGCTTTGGGTTGGTAAAGCCCTCCTCTACGAGCATACCCAGCAGGGCAGCACTGGTCTTGGTTTGGAATATGTGCGAATATGCTCTGAGCCCAGTGCCCACGGGGCTGGTCTCTTCTTCCCGAATTCTCCTCATGAAATTGCAAACCAGCTGTAGGAGAAGGGCAGGAAGCTAGGGATGTTGCACGGAATGCTCCAAGCACAGTGACAGCAGGCCCAGCCCAGGTGGGGGTGGCTGCAGGTACCTGTGCTGTTCTGTGGAAGAGGCCATGGGTGGGGTCCTGCTCTTGTGTGGGCTCCATGACTACATCTGGCAAAGAGCGAGCGCAGGCAGAGCTGAGGGGCTGCGGGAGAGGCCAGAGAACACAGCCCAGCCCTGCACTACCCAGGCAGAGACAGCCCCGGGATGCCCCAGGGGATGGAGCATGGCCACTGTGGGGTGTCAGCCCAGCCCCTTTTCCATCCTGTCCAAGGGCATGGCCCAGGGGATGGGATGGGATGCAATGGTGCCAAGGTGGCTGCACGCACCAACCCTGTGGCCCAGCTCTGCCACTCACCCTCCTGTGGCAGCTCAAACAGCACCACCTCTTCAGTCTCCGGTGCTGAGGCAGCTCCAGAGGTGCCTTCGTCCTCCTCCACCCAGGCCAGCTTGGGCACTTTTGGGGGTCTCTGCTCCATGTCAGTGACTGGATTGTGGCTACTTGCAGGAGAGATCCCTCAGAAAAGCTCGAAATCACCAAGGTCTTCCTGGAAGGCAACTTCAAGAGAGATGCCTCAGGAAAGCTACAGGACAGCAAGTCCTGCACTCTGGTCTCGAGGGCTCCTGTCACAAGGACAGGAGATTCCTGTCAAGGATTGTGGTCTGGCTTCGAGGGCACTGGCGGTAGGGATGGGAGATGCCTCTGGGGCACCAAGTCCCACGCTCTGCCCTCGAGGGCACCTGCAGAAGAGAAGCCTCAGGCAGGCCACGGGTCAGCAAGTCCTGTGGTCTGGCCTCGAGGTCAGCTGCAGGAATAACGCCTCGGAAAGGCTCCGGGTCAGACACGAACGAGCGCGCTGTGCAGGGGCTCCTCACGGCACCGCTCTGTCCCGTCCTGTCCCGTTGCGTGCTCCAAGCACTGTGGTGTGGTCTTGTCACCGCCAGCTCCTATGTCACCACATGTCACAAAGGACCCTTGGACACCCGTTCTATGCCACAGTGACCATGCTGCACCGTGTCACAAAGGGCCCCTGCACACACTGCCCTCTGCCCTGAGGCTGCCCCCAGCCCACCCAAAGTGGCCCAGGCTGGAAGGAATATCTCACCCTAAGCGTCTAAGCCAGCCCGACATGGTCTTTAGGAATGGCTCAAACCATCAGCAAATGCTGCCCTGCTCTGTGGGCTCAGGTCAGCAGAAGGAGCCCCCAAGGCTGCTAAAGCAGCCACGCCGGTAATGGCACGGGGCCTTCCACAGAAGCTGGCAAAGGCTCCTTGGGACACATCCTAGCTGGTTGCCATCCTTAGCTTGTGGGTGTGACACGGACAGGGAATGTGCAGGCCAGGGCACGAATGCTGCTCTGAGCCCTGGGGCCTGGGGAGCACTGACATCAGCAGGTGTGGCAGAGTCCCCGCCCAAGCAGACCTGCCACCCCCCGAGCCCTGGCAGCGCTGGTGCCCATCTCCTGCTCCAGAGAGCTGTGCCCCCAGGGGGCTTCTGTGCCAGAGGGAGCCAAAGCCCACGTACATTGGGGGCTCTGCTCCTTCCTGCAGGGGCTGTTGGCAGGAGCACCTGGAACATCAGCTGGCAACACTTGGCCTCTTTCAGAAGCTCTCACTCCATGCTGAAATTATTTTCTCATGGAAGTAATTTCCTTTAGCACAAAAATGCCCTTGTGGTGAAGGCACAGAAGAATGTGACTCCTCAGTTCAGGAAAGCTTTACTTCCCATTGCTCAACTCAAGTAGTTCCAAAAAGTTGCAAACTTCCCAAATTCATTGGGATGACCTGAGAAGGTTAAGACTTGGAATTTTGCTTCCTATCTCAAAGCAGCAACTAATTTGCCCTAACATCATCCACTGAGAGTCACTTTACGGAATGTAACACTACACAGAGGCAAAAAAAAGGCCCATTCTTTGGTTTACAAACATTTTTCTATGAAGGGGTGATAATATCCTAATTCTCTTAAGGAATAAAATCTCTCAAGAAATGAAAGTCCACTCAGAGTTACAAAAGTAGCCCAAACGAATGAGTAAAAGGCAAAAGGCCTAATGCTCCCCCTGGTACAGGTATCTAAGTGGCCAGTAAAGTACAGCTCTCCTCTCTTGTTCCCTGCAGGAGAATCAGGACCTTGAACAGCAAGAGTCACAGATATTCTTTCTGCCCTCTGTAACCGAAGCTGTGCCAAACCACAGATGCTGCCTTCAAACTGACTCAAATTCCAGCCTAGACCTCTCACCTTCCAGACAACTCCTTCCCCAACACCCCATCAACACCAACTCCCCCCCACAAACTCCTGCCCAGAGGCCCTCAACACCCCACCAGGACCCCCAGCTGTCCCTGTCCCTCCGCAGAGCTTTCCCACCCTCCAGCAGATGCCCTGGTTCCCTGCACGTGCCATAGGATGGCACTCAGGAGGATCTGCTCCAAGGCCTTCCCTGGTGGCAAGCTCAGGCTGCCAGGCCTAGGGCTCCTGAATCACCCTTCCCACCTCACTGGGAGCTCCCTGGGAAGCACTTTCCTTGAGAAGCCAGCCCCTTTCCTCCAAGGGCATTTCCCCAAATGTGGAGCTTTCCTGGGGAACACCAACACACTCTTAAGAAAAGCTGGCAAGGCTGAATGACTCCAGGTCCTTTCAGGACAGGCACTCCAGCTCTAGCTCGTATTCCCCCAAGTGTGTTTCCAGGTGAAGGTTCAGAGGTGCAGCCCCAGGCCCTCTACAAACACAAGCTGCCTGCTCCCTCTTCACCTGCCTCAACTCCTGCCTGCAGTCACAGCAGCAAAACCAGGCTGTTCCCAGCCAGAGCCCAGAGCCCTGTCCCCACAGGACGCTCTTGCCAGCACCTTCCAGGACTCTCTGCTGTGCACACAGTGCTTTTCATGCCCGCTCCCAACAGGCTTTGGAACGCAGAGCACAACCTGGCTGGCTCTGCCACCAGCACACCCCAAACACAGGTGGAGGAAGAAGCAGCAGGGGTCGTTTTGTGGCCATGCCCAAGAGAAACTGGAAGGCTGCCCTCCCTCTGGTCTCACTTGGTTGGCTTTCTGACTGGGTCTGAGCCTGGGGCTGCCATTCCTCACCTGTGGGGACCAGAACCACACCCGGGATCCCAGCACTGCCTGACAGCGCTCCGGGCACTGGCACAGTGGCACAGTGGAACGTCTGAGTCTCAGGCACTGTGCTGCTACTTCATTTACTCTTAGGCATACCCAAAGCTCTCTGTTAAGCCTGGATGGTTGTTGAAGATTTTTTGCAGATGGAGGAGTTTTTGCAGGACCAAGGCCATATTCAGCTGGTGCACAATCCAGCCTGCTTGGGATAATGGACAATGGACACGTTCACAAACAATGATGGACATATTCAGAAAATGGGGTTGGTATATCATTGAAAAAGATACAAGAAGAAGAGTCATCCGGACTCAGCAAGTTTGTCAGTGAACTTGGGAAAGTAAGGAAAAAGACAGTTCTTGAATGGGACACTAAACCACAACTAGACACATGGAAAAGTAGATGATCCAATCAGCATCCTATCTTAGATACATGAAAAGTTAGGATAACCAATCCTGTTTAGCTAGAGACATGTGGACAGTAGAGAATTATTATAGTCTTTTTAGGGCTAATAAATTTGGCTTCACTGGGTCACATTGGTTATGGTGTGATGTCCCTGAACCTCCGCATCCCGCTATTTCCCCGCTGCAGATGGTCGCTGGTTCTGCTTTGTTCCTGATCCTGTGTAGGGATGGAGCACTGCTGTGCTTTCCGGAAGCTGTTCTTAAAGCCTTCCAGCATTCCAAGCTCCTTTGCCCTCCGTGGATGCTTGCCATGGAATCCCTCACAGCATCCTTCAGAGCATAGTTCAGAGGATCCTCAGCTTGGCTCTTCCAAAGTCCAGGGGCTCCAGGGTGCACAGCAAGATCTGTAACTCCACAGATATTGTCAGAGTACACATTCCTATTTTAAAGGATGTATTTTATTTTATTTCTCTTTAGATCAGAGGTGATTGCAGCATTCTGTGATTGATATTGACCCTGGGTCTCTCCTCAGCAGCTCTGGCCTGCTCACAGAAGCTGTGCCTTGAGCTCTGACCCAGTGTGGACAACCTTGCTCCACATTCCCCAGCCCCATCGTATCTGTCCTCACTCCCCTGGGACCTGCTGTGCTTGGAGAGCTGGCTGCACCCACCCTAAGAGGGGTTTTCAATTTTTGGGGTTTCTGAAGCAATCTCAAACTCCTGAGTTTCCCCTCTGAAAACAGACACACTGCTCAGGTGTGTGCCAGCCCAAGGTGCCACCAAAGCCACTGCAGACCTGCCCTGGGCCAGCTGTGAGGGTGGATCATCAGCCCAAGCTGCCCTGGGCTGTGGCCATGGGCACTGCACTGACCCCACTGCTGGGTTTGGCTGCAGCGGCAACCCAGAGAAATTAAACTGTCCTTGGAAACACTGGGGAGGACTGGGACATACTGGGGAACACTGGGGAGGACTGGGATAACCTGGGAACACGAGGAATGCTGAGGGGCAATCTGGGTGGACTGGAATGGACTATGGGGGTAACACTGGGAGTTAAGAGGACATACTGGGAGCGATACTGGGGGATACTGGGACAAACTGGGGACAATGGGGACATTGGGGACTTTGCAGAGAAGGCTGGGGACACTGGGGCATCCTGTGGATGACATTGGGGGGGAATTGGGAATGAAGTCAGGTGTGTTGGGAGGGACTGGCCTGTACTGGGAGGGATTGGAGGGGCACTGGGGTTGTATCGGGTTCTACCTGGGATGAACTGGGCTGTACTGGGGTTGTACTGGGCTGTACTGGGGTTGTACTGGTCTGTACTGGAGATGAACTGGGCTGGACTGGGAGGGAATGGAGAGGTTGAATGGGCTGTTCCTGCCTCCAACACCTCCCATTGGCCAAGGCTCCGCCCATCACTGCTCGCAGCCAATCAGCGCCGGAGATCGGAGCCTTGGTGGCGGTGCCTAGGGTCGGCGCCATCTTTTCTTTTTGCCTACAACTCCCGTCATGCCCCGCGACCCTTAGGAACTCTATGGGAGCAAGGACTACAACGCCCGTCATGCCCCGCGCGCCACAGAACACCCCCCCCCCCCCCGCCCCTTCCCCGGGATCCGCCCCGATCTCTCCCATAAGTTTCCCCGAGACCCTCCAGGATCCTTCAGCGTCCCCTTAGCGCCCATTCGGAAGCTCCCAAAAGCATCCCAAGACCCTCTGAGTGCTCCCAACCCCACAGATGCTCGGCACAGCCACTTCTGGGAATTCATCTCCTCTCATCCCCCGCGGCCCCAGAGCCCCTCAGAACACAGTCCCGCGCCTAAAACTCCTGCCGAGCCCCACGCCCTCAAGAGTCCGGTTAGACCTCCCCGAGCTCCCCGCAAGGACTCCCGAACCGTTTACGTTCCCCCGAGGACCTCAAGTCGCGGCTCGGACGCAAAAGTGTTCCCCAAGAGCCTTCCCGGACCCCCAAACACCGCGTTCCCACAACTTCCGGGACTACACCTCCCGTCATGCTCCGCGGCTCAGGTCCAGCGCTATTGCAGCCGGGACTTCATCTCCCGTCATGCTCCGCGCCCTGCCGAGAGCCAGTGCAGCTGCGCCTGGAACTCCCGTGATGCTCCACGGCCCCGTTCAACTTATGATACCCGCGCCTACAACTCCCATCAGCCCCCGCGCCCGGAGAGCCCCGTCAGAGCCCCCCAAGGGCCCGCCCGGACCCCGAAGGGCCCCAAATTCCCCTCCCTGAGCTCCAAGGGCCCCCCTGCACCCCCAAGTGCTGCCCCGGACCCCGAACTGTCCCTCAGAATCCCTGAGTGCCCGTCCAAGTGCCCACCCAGCTGCCCCAAGTGTCCTCCAGAGCCTCAAGTTCTCTCTGAATTCCCTCCCCAGACCCAAAACTGCCCCAAATGTGCCCCAGAAATGTCTCCAGGGACCCCAGAGTGGCCCCTTTTGCACTGTTTGAAAATACTATGAAAAAGATTACAAAAGGACATAAAGTAGGACTAATTAGCATAAAGAGGGAAAAATAAATAGGCAATAGTGGTCAATAAATTCATTAAGGGAATTATGTAACTTAGAATCAATGACCAATGATTTTTTTAGTTGCTAAAAATTTGTCAATTTTAAAATATAAATATAAATAATGTAATAAAATAGAGAGAAACATTATCATAAATTAGAAAAATGGAATTTAATTTTTATTATTTAAACAAGTTTATTAATAAGAAAAAAGATGATTTTGGTTTATTTTTTGGCATGTCAGTCCCAGGTGGGCGATGTCAGACACGGTGAGGCTGGGGGTGAGGAGCAGTTTGTCCAAACAGGCTCAGCCTGCAAGGGGCTCATTCTTCTCCCTGCCCAGACCTCCTCAGGAGACATTCAGCATCAAGATCATCTGGGGCATGCTTCTGTCCCCTCTTCTCTGAAATGAAAAATAAAAAAATATTTCTTTGACTAAAACCAGATATCATGAGGTGCACTTTGGAATCTCCCTCATGAAGGGAACTCTGAGCTGACTCCAATCCCTGCACAAGCCCTGGAGACTCCCAGACAATGGAAGGGAGACAAAGAGCTCCTGAGGGATTTCTGTATTTTAATCAGCCCCACGGTGGCTTTGGGGCTGGCTCCAGGAGCCTCAGGCAGCGAGAGAAGGATGAAGAAGCTGCTCAAGGAGTCAGCAGCCAAACTCCAAGTGCCTTGGAGCACGGCTGGGCCCCAGGGAGGGCAGGGAGTGCCCAAGGCTGCCCAGGCAGTGCTGAGAGCAGATCCTTGAGGCCAGGAGTGCAGGGAGCCCAAGGCTCTGGGCAGGGCACTGCAATGCTGAGCAAGGCCTGGCTTGGCTGCAGGGAGCAGAAAGGCCAAGCCCTGAGCCCAGCCTGGGCCAGCAGGGCCTGTCCCTCCCGGCTGGCTCGGGGCTCTTTGTGGGCCAGGGGGATGTGAGGGGCAGCAAGGACAAACGCCACCAGCCTGCAGCCCCTGCCAGCCTCCCCAGGGAGGCCGAGGCAGAACCAAAGTGCAGCCCCTGCCAGGAAAGTTCCTCCTGTGGGGCTCCAGAGGCGCTGCCCGAGCCCAGGGCACAAAGGCCTGGGTGCCTGTGGCCCTGCCAGCCCTGCCCAGCCCTCGGCCATCTGTCCTGCAGGCTGTGCCCCCTGGGCGTGCTGCTCCTCTGCCCTGGCCGGCTGCACTCGCCCATCTCGCTGTGCCCCAGCATTTCTCACCCAGCGTTTCTGGGCCCTCCCTGGGCTCCCTGCACCCAGCGCTGCCGGCTCCTGGCACACAGAGCCCGGCCATGGCCCAGCCTCACGCCGGGACACCTCCAGCACCAACATTCTGCCCTGAGAGGGACTTTGCTTTCTCCTCAGCTCCAGGCTGAACCTTCCAAGCTGCACTTGGGGGAGGTTTCCTGCAATTCCCACTGCCAAGGAAAGCTCTGTCTCCTGCTGCTCACAAACAGAGAAGGGCTGGAGGGAGATGTGCTGGTCAGAGGCTGTTTGGGGCACAGTGACCATGAAATTTTTGAGTTTCTAAATCTTCTGTGAAAGGAGAGGCATCAACAAATCTTTTACACTGGAGTTACAGAGAGCAGACTTCGGCCTATTGATGATGGAGATTTGGAGAATACAAAATCAGGTACTGATTTTTTAAAGGGAATCAGCACTTAAAAGCAAAGGGATCCAAGAAGGATGGACACATCTGAAGAAAGAAATTTTGGAGGAGTAGCAACAGCCTGTTCTGCTGGTCCAAAAAGTGAGCTAGCAAGGAAAATGACTGGCCTGGATGGGCATGGAGCTTTTTCCAGGAACTCATAGAAAAAAAGTGGATGCATCATCTTTGGTCAGAGGGGGAGGGAACTCATGAAATGTTTAAGGATGTTGTTAGGTCATTCAAAAAGAAAATTATAGAGATGAAAGGTCCATTAGAGCTTAACTTGACCACTTCTGTGAAGGATAATAATGTTTTCATAAATACATTAATGGCAAAAGGAGGGACAAGTACAACCTCCATTCTTTATTGGATATGAGGAGGAATACAGTAACTAAAGCTGAGGAATAGGCTGAGGTACTGAAGCCCTTCCTTGCCTCAGTTTTCAACAAAACGTCAAGTTGTCCTCAGGACAAGTGTTCTCCCAAGCTGTAGATGGGGGCAGGGAGCAGAAGAGCCCCCCTGTAATCCAGGAGGAAGCAGCTGGGGACCTTGTGAGCCACTCAGATGCTCACAGGTGTCTCTGGGAGCAGATGGGATCCATTGCAGGCGGATGAGGGAGCTGGTGGATGAGCTCCCCAAGCTGCTCTCCATCATTTACTGCGGGGGAAAATAGCGGGATGCGGATGTTCAGGGACATCACACCATAACCAATATGACCCAGTCAAGCCAAATTTGTTATCCCTAAAAAGACTATATGTATAATAATTCTCTACTGTCCACGCATCTCTAGCTAATACATGATTGGCTATCCTAGCTGTTCATGCGTCTAAGATAGGATGCTGACTGGATCATCTAATTTCCATGTGTCTGGTTGTGGTTTTCTGTCCCACCCAAGAACTTTCTTCTTTCTTACTTTCCCAAGCTCACTGACAAACTTGCTGAGTCCGGATGACTCTTCTTCTTGTATCTTTTTCAAGGATAAGCCAACCCCATTTTCTGAATATGTCCATTATTGTTTGTGAACGTGTCCATTGTCCATTATCCCAAGCAGGCTGGATTGTGCATCGCCTGAATATGGCCATTGTCCTGCAAAAACTCCTCAATCTGCAAAAAATCCACGAAACCTCTGCACACAGCCCAGGGAAGGTGCCCCAGCCACCTGCACAGAGCCACAGACAAGTGTCAGACACAGTTACAGAGCTTTGCCCAGAGCTGACAGGGAGAATTAATTTAAGGGAAAAAAAAAAAAAGAAAAACAGCAGAAAACCCCCAAAACCAACAAAAACCAAAGAAAACCAAATTAAAAACAAACAAAAAACCCAAAAACCACCACCCAACAAAAACGAACAAAAACAACAACAAAAACAAATGAACCAAAGCCAAAAAGTGAACAAAAAAAGAGCAAACCATAAAAAAACAAAAACAATAAAAAGAACTCCCCACAGCAGAGATGATCCATCCTTCAGTTGTCACAAATGCACTCACACAAGACCTGGGGCTGCAAAAAAATTAGAATTCATTGTGCACATATTCAGGGAAAGCAAGTTTAGGTCAGGCTTTCAGCAGAACTGTTCTCAGCTGAGCCAAAAAGGCCCCTTTGGCAGCTGCAGGGCCATTGGAAATGCAGAGCCTCAGCCCACAGGGCAGAAAAGGGCTCGGAGTTCCCCTCCCCTGACACTAAACCCTGTTCCCAGGCTGCTTCACGCTCAGGATTCTTCTGGAGGATGGCACAAAGCTGAGAGGGGGCTCTGGCTTCTCCATGTTTTGTGTCCTAAAGCTTCCTGGGAGAAGGAATTTCGGGTCAGCTCCTCTGACACAATCCCTGCTGGCCTGGGGAAGGGCTTTGCTGCCGAGGCTTTGCTGCAGGCAAGGAAAGCTCCTGGCTCAGGGTCACCTTTGCTGCTCAGCCAGAGCCCCGAGTGCCGCAGCAGCAGCAGAGAATGGCAGCGGCACCACGGGCTGGCACAGGACGGGGAGATTTCCCCCTCGAGAGAGGCTCATATCCCTTTTTGCATTCAGGCAGCTGCCAGCTTTGGCTGCACAGCAGCTGGAAATGCAAGTCCAGGAGCTCTGTCCATGGCCAGCCCCAGCAGGTGACAGCAAGGACAGGGCCCTGGCAGCATCGGGACATTTGCAGGGAGCGCCTTCAGCAAGCGCTGGGGGCTGGGACTGTGTGCAGAAAACGCCCTGGGGGTCTCTGCAGCGAGTGAAAGGGAACAAAGTTTCAGTTGTGGCCTCGCCGGGGAGCACCAAAATCGATTGTTTTCCATTGCTGGCTGTTCCAGGAGCCCCAGAGGAGAGCCCGGGGGCCCAGGAATGGAGAGCGGGACTGTGCAGGAGCCGGGAGCAGCGAGAGAGGCCGGGCTGAAGGTGCGGGGCGGGCACGGGCTGGGAGGGGGCCCAGCCCGGGGGTCCCGCAGAGCCTCCCTGCTCCAGAGCCGCAGCTGCGAGAGCGGGGCAGCTGCCGGGATCGGAGTGCCAGGGACGGGCCGCCGGTGGGGGTTCCAAGGGGCTCGGCCGGAGCAGCTTTTTGTCCCGGGGCACCGGGGGCATTGCCGCGGGCTTGGGGTGCCTGGGAAGGCGCAGCAGGACAGGGTGGCAGTGGTTGGTTTGTGGATTTGTTTTGGGATGTTTTGCTGGCGGCCCCGGGCGGGCTGTGGGAGCCGGGAGCGGCCGGGCGGGCCCGGAGCCGCCCCTCGGGCCGGGAGCCCCGGGCAGAGCTCTGTGCTCGGGGCCGAGGCCCGGGCGGCCCGGGCAGCGCTCGGCGGCCCGTGGGCCCTCGGCGCAGGCGGGTCCGTGTGGCCGAGCCGGCCCAGCCGTGTCCGCAGCGGGCTCCGAGGGGAGCGGCCCGGCCCGGCCGTGGCCGTGCGGGGCCTGCCGGGGCTCGGGGGGCCGGGCCGGGCAAAGGCTGAGCGAGAGCGGGGGAAGCGCTGGCACAGAGGCCCCGGCCTCGCCGTGCCCCCCTGACCACGCAGCCGGGCTCGGGGGCCGCCTCGCTCGGAGCCAGCCCCGGCTGCGGGGGTCCCCGGGGCTCCCTGGGCAGGGGGCGGCGGGGGCTGCCGGAGCTCTTTGCCCGGGGCTGGGCGCGGCTGCCGGGGCAGCGGAGGATGCAGGGTCCCCCCGCGCTGGGGCTGCCTCTGCCCGGCCCAGGAGCTGCACTGTCAGCCCAGAGCCACGTGGGGATCGCCCGGCACCGGCAGGGCTGGCAGGGAAACCGGCAGTGGGGGAGCAGAAACGGGAAATACGAGAGCTCCAGAAGCCTGGACATGTTGGGAGCATGGGCAAGGGGAACCCATGGATACCCCAGGACCCTGAAACGGGGACTGCAGACAGTGCTGACCCCTGGAACGCCTGGGGTGCCAAAGTGGTGAGCCCAGAGAAGGGGAACCTGCGGGATTGCCAGGAGCCCCAGCAGTCCAGAGAGGTGAACACCAATACAAACTTGGCTCGGAGGAACCCAGACAGGGGCATCTCCAGGAGCCCAAAGTGGAGAGACCAGAGAGGGGAAACTCAGGCTTGGGTGGTTTTGCTGCATCTTGGTCATTTGTGTATTTTGGGGGCTGAATCTTGGTGTTTTGGAGGTATATATGGGTGGCAGATTCCTGGTGACTCCTAGAGATGGACTTGGGCAGTAGGAACCCGCTAACCCAATGTGCTCATACAGTGTATTTTTCCCCAGAGCAGGATTTCTCTTTCCCAAACCTTGGCTGGATGGAGAAGGAGGCTGCAAGGAAGAGGAAGATGTCCTGGGACACCGAGGCAGGTGAGGAGGAAGTCACTGCCCCTTTGCCCCTCTCTCCTGCTCCATCTCCCAGCCCAGCATGGCCCCTGGCTGCAGGACAATCCTGCTGCCAATGCCGTCCTGCCGTGGACACACTGGGAGGATCTCCTTCCCTGTGGCATGGAGTCAAAGCCATCCTCTCCTTGTCCTTCCTCCCCAGACTAGGAGCTGAGGATGGAGACCAGGCAGGACAAATCCCCATGGTATAATCTCATGGAAGAGGCTGTTTTGAGCAACTCAACAGCACAGGAATTGAACAGGGAGGAAAATTCCCAGAGATCCCACACGAGGAGGGGCTGCAAACCCAGCCCAGGGTGCCCTGAGGAGCAGGGCAGGAAAGATCCACCCTGTGCCAGGAAGCTTCAGGCAGAGCTCAGAGCTGGTGATCTGTGGAGCAGCTTCAAGCTGGGGAGAAGCCCTGCAAGTACTTGGAGAGTGGGAAGAGCTTCAGGCAGAGCAACAGCCTGATCTGCCACCAGATGATCCACTTTGGAATGGCCCTAAGAGTGTGGGGAGTGTGGTAAGGGCTTCAGCTGCAGCTGCACCCTCATCATCTACCAAATGATCCACACTGGGGAGAGGCCCTACGAGTGTCCTGAGTGTCAGAAGAGGTTTCAGACCAGCTCCACTCTCCTCCTGCACCAGCGGATTCACAGGGAGGAGAGACCCATCCTGCTGCCCCAGCTGCAGGAATGGCTTCAAGCACAACTCCACCCTTGTCATCCACCAGGGCATCCACACTGGGGAGAGGCCCTGGGAGTGTCCCCTGTGTGGGAAGAGCTTCTCAGACAGCTCTAACTTCAGTAATCACCAACGGAGGCAGCGGTAAGGGAAGCCCTGCAAGTGCCCCAGCTGCAGGAAGAGCTTCATGCTCTGCTCCAACTCCATCCCCCATTGGAGGACCCATGTTGGTCAGAGCCCTTCAGACCCACGTTCCCAGCGATCTGAGTTGGGAAGACACTTGGCTAGTTATCCTTTTGTTTTGGCCCTAATTTTCTTTTGAGTTATCGTCATCCCTTAAAACAGACAAAACTGGGGGAAAAATCAACAAATTCATTGAAGGCATCTAAAGCCTCACTTTTTCCTAGTGTTTCAGGGGAATCTGGGATTCAGGGAGAAACCTGGGGAGTTTGGGGATATATGATGTAGTTGTCTCCCTTTGTTGGCACTGAAAGAGATGAGAGGGTTCAATGCCACTGAAGACTACTCAATCCCAGCCCAAAATTTCTCAATTCCACAGCTCCTCAGGATGGAATGGGGTTGGAAGGGGATTGGGTGAATTGTGCTGCAAATCAGGAGGGCTGAGATGGGCATGGGGTGGGTCAGGATGGGTGGGATGGGGTTGGGGTGGTGTGAAATGGAGGAAATAGGTCTTGGGAAGGGGGTCTTGATGTCCAGCAGGGGTGGGATGGGTTGGGGTTGGGACTGGGGAGGTGGGGTGGGGTCTGGAACAAGACAGCCGAAGTTTGGGGATGATGAAGGGAGGGGGAGCCCGTTACTGAATGAGTTTTTGAATATGAAAATGATGACATGTCCCACAGCCCCGGAGCTCAGAGCAGCTGAGATGGTGCTGGATCCAAGGCCAACTGTGGATCTCTCCCTCTCACTCTTCTGATTGCCTCTTCTCAAAATCCACACCTTCTCTGGGCAAACTGTTCCAGGACGGTCTTTTTTCTGAATCCCTAACTAAACCTACTCTCTTTCCATTTGGATCCATTCTCCCATGTCCTGTCCCTGCCTGCCCTCGTACAAAGTCCCTGTCCTGCTTTCTTGTAGGTTGCCCTCAGGTACTGGAAGGCCACAGTTGAATCAAGGCTCGGTCTCTTTCCCATGCTGAAGAAGCCGAGCTGTGTCAGCCATTCCTTGCAGGAGAGGAGCTGCAGCCCTCACATCATCTCAGTGTCCCTCCTGGGCCCTGGTGCTGCGTGTCCACGTCCTTGCCGTCCGTGCTGAGGAGCCCGGCAGAGCCAGAGGCAGCACTGCAGGTGCAGGCTCAGCAGCAGGGAGGAGCCACGGCCCTGGCAGCAGCTCCAGGAGCAGCGATTGGCGATGGGCTGCCGGCACTGCAGAGAGCCGGGGCCCTTGTGCCTGCCCTTGTGCCCAGGGCGCCTTTCCCCGCCGCTCGCCCGCCCGCCTGGGGAAAATGCCCCCTGTGCCGCCCCTCAGTGCCGCCCCTCGCCGCTGCCCCAGGGGCTCCCCGGCCCCAGCTGGAGAGCCCCAGGCCTCAGCCTCACCCCGCTCAGCCCAAGGCCCTGGAAAAGCAGATTAAAGCACCCACCCAGAAAGTGCCCTAGGATTCCAAGGTCAGTCTTTTCTCTACAGTATGGGTTTGGTATCAGAGCCTGCATGGGATTATAAAATCTTTAGGAGAAAAGAGCATGAACAAGTTGTGCTTTGGCAGTACATCAAGGCTTTGAGGGAGAGGGTTTGTTTACTCACTCACAGGGATGCACAGAAAGTTTTGAAATGGTAACAGTAATCCAAACCCATTAGAAATTGGAAAGAAAACCTGAGGGACTGGCAGCTAGCGCCTCAGAAACAGGTGGCTTTTGCTTCAGTCTTCTACCTGAGAGCTTCCTGGGCAGGGGCAATTCTTCCAATTGCATCAGCATGGCCATGGCTAGAAAGGGCAGTGAGCAGATGGATTTAGCTTCTCCTGCCAGCCCCTGAAATGTTGGTTGTCATTTGCGTGTACTGAGGATTCCGTTTCAGACTCCCCAGCCAGCCCCCACTGACAGCCCGCTGCCCTCACTCACCCTCAGGGAGGGCCTGGAGCTCTTCCTTCTGCCCCATCAGGAGCACCCTGGGAACACAGGCTAACCATAAATAGGGCTGCTGTGGCTATTATCCAGTTTGCCTTATGGCTTAAGAAGGTGAGGAATTCATGGATCTTTAACTTTTGCTGGAAGGCAGGCACATGAATTCAGAGCTATCACACACGAACTGTGTGGTTTTGGGGTTTCTTTAATAATGGTACTTACTGTGAGGAAATGACAGTGGGGAAAATTTTCTCCCAACGCTTCACCCAGCTCGTTGGGTCTGCCCCACCAGTTTTCAAAGGGTTCAGATCCACTCAAAATGCTAATGATATCATTCAGTGGTTGGTGTTGCTGATACGCCTGTTCTATTTAGCATTCAGAGGTAAAGGAAGATTAATCTGGATAACCACACTGACACCTACCCCAGAGACAAGGGATGCTGCTGCCCCAGAGCCTGACGCTGCCCCACAGCCCACCTCAGAAATGAACCACCCAGATTGGGTGTAACTGGATGGTGGTGAGGCAAGGAATTTGGGACCCTTGACCCAGGACTCAGGTGTGATTCAGATTTATGTATCAGATCCAGGGTCCCTTTCCCTCTGAGAGCAGCTTTTCATGAGTGTCAGAGAGAGCTTTGTCCACAGGGAAAGGATGCAGGAGCACCACCATAGAATGTGGTTGAAGACCCTTGAGGAATAGATCCAACAGCTGAGAGAAGTGGCAGTATTGGAGGTACACTTTGGGAGGGATGGACAGCATGATAATGACCCCAACAAGGTCAGGTGCACTGGGCAAATGCTGTGGAGTCTGGCAAATCTGGGGCCATCCCAATACACCACCTTCATTGCAATGATTAATGCTGATAACTACGGAGAGACAGTGGGTTCTGTCACCAACAAGCTTAGAAATTGTGAGAGTATGATCAATGGCCCAATGCAGGCTCATGTCTCTGCTGTGATCAAGGACCTGATCAAAGAGGAGATGAGGGAGATGAAGGAGGAGGTGAGGAAGATCAGTGCAGCATTTATGCCCGTCACAGGACCCAAAGTCAGAGCCCAACGTCCCCCAGCTAGAGAGAGAGGTTACACCCCAAGGGCTGACCTGTGGTTCTTCCTGAATGACCATGGGGAAGACATGGGAAGGTGGGATGGAAACTCACTTCTGTCCTGGCAGCATGGGTGCATCATCTCAAGGAGGGAAACACTAACCGAGGGAGTTCCACTAAAGGGAAGGCAGCCTCAACCTCCCATGACCGAGCTGCTGGGTATGATCTGTCAGATCCCTTTGAAGGAACCTCTACTGTGTGTGCCCAGGAAAGAAATAATAACCAGGGCTAGGAGGGCACTGACTCTAGCCAGGAAGAGGCATGGGAAAACCGGATCTTCTGGGCAGTGTGGATCTGATGGCCTTGCACATCAGCTACAAAAATACAATGCCTTAGTTGATACTGGTGTGCAGTGTACCCTAATGCCATTGGGACATGTGGGGACAGAACCTGTTTCCATTGCTGGGGTGATGGGGGGATGGCAGCAATTGACCCTGTTAGAAGCCCGGGTGAGCCTGACTGGGAAGGAGTAGCAGAAACATCCTATTGTGACTGGCCCAGAGGCCCTGTTTATTCTGGGCATAGACTTCCTGTGGAACAGCCTTACAAAGACCCAAAGGGACTTGGGTGGGCTTTTGGCATAGCTGCTGCAGAGGCTGAGAACATGAAGCCATTGACCACCTTGCCTGGACTATCAGAAAACCCATCTGCAGTAGGACTCCAGAAGGTGGAAGAGCAACAAGTGCCGATTACCAGCATCTGCTGTGCCAGACATGCTGGAACTCCAGTACGAGCTGGAGTCGAAGGCAGCAAATTGCTTTGCCACTATTGACATTGCCGATGCATTTTTCTCCATTCCTCTGGCAGCAGAATACAGGCCTCAGTTTGCTTTCACCTGGAGGGGCATGCAGTGCACCTGGAACCGACTGCCCCAGGGGTGGAAGCACAGCCCCACCATCTGCCATGGACTGATCCAGGTTGCACTGGAAAAGGGTGAAACTCCAGAACATCTGCAGTACATTGATGATATCATTGTGTGGGGGAACATGGCAATGGAAGTATTTGAGAAAGGAGAGAAAATCATCCAGAGTCTGCTGGAAGCTGGCTTTGGCATCCAGAAGAGCAAAGTCACTGGACCTGCCCGAGAGATCCACTTTCTGGGGTAAAGTGGCAAGATGGATGGTCTCAGATTCCCCCTGAGCTCATCAGTAAGATCACAGGTGTCTCTACTGACCAGCAAGAAGGAAACACAAGCTTTCCTAGGCACCATAGGTTTTTGGAGAATGCACATTCCTGAGTACAGTCAGATTGTGAGCCCTCTTTACCTGGTCACCAGCAAGAAGAACGATTTCCACTGGGGCCCTGAGCAGCAACAAGCCTTTGCTCAGATCAAGCAGGAGATCACTCATGCACTAGCCCTTGGCCCAGTGAGAAGGGGACCAGAGGGGAAGAATGTGCTCTACTCTGCAGCCAGGAACCATGGTCTGTCCTGGAGCCTTTGGCAGAAGGTGCCTGGGAAGACTCGAGGCCAAGCACTGGGATTCTGGAGCCGAAGTTACATAGGGTTCAAAGCCAACTCCACTCCCACAGAGAAGGAAATCTTGACTGCTTGTGAAGGAGTTCAAGGGACCTTGGAGGTATTGGCACAGAAGCACAACTCCTCCTGGTAGCCTGACTTCGGGTGCAAGGGTGGATGTTTAAAGGAAAGGTTCCCTCTACCCACCACGTCACCAACACCACATGGAGCAAATGGATTGCTCTCATCACACAGCGCACCCATATTGGAAACCTGAATGGCCCTGGGATTCTGGAAATAATTACAAACTGGCTGGAAGGGGAAAACTGTAGTCCTATTGACAAAGAAGATCAGGAAGATGCGGCAAGGGCTGAAGAAGCTCCACCATAAAACCAATTACCAGCAGAGGATGCACGCTACGCTCTTTTCACTGATGGTTCCTGTCGCATTGTAGGGATGAACTGGAAGTGGAAGCAGCCGTATGGAGCCCCACACGACAGGCTGCTCAAGCTACCGAAGGAGAAGGTGGATCAAGTCAACTTGCTGAACTCAAGGCCGTTCAGCTGGCCCTGGACATTGCTGAAAGAGAGAAGTGGCCAAAGCTCTACCTTTATACTGATTCGTGGATGGTAGCCAATGCACTATGGCGTTGGCTGGAAAGGTAGAAAAAGGCCAACCAGCAGCGTAAATGAAAGAGTCTGGGCTGCTGATGAATGGAAAAACATTTCCTCTTGGGTAGAAAATCTGTCTGTGAAAATCCATCATGTAGATGCCCATGTCCACAAGAGCTGGGCTAAGGAACACCGAAACAATGAGCTGGTAATTCAGACAGCAAAGACAGAGGTGTCAAAGATAGACTTAAATTGGCAACATAATGGGGAGTTGTTCCCAGCTCAGTGGGCCCATGATTCCTCAGGTCATCAGGGCAGAGATGCCACCTATGAGTGGGCACGAGTCCGAGGGGTGGATTTAAGAATGGACAGGGTTTTGCAGGTTATCCATGACTGTGAGACGTGTGTTGAGATCAAGCAGTCCAAGCGAGTGAAGCCCCTGTGGTACGGTGGGCAATGGTCCAAGTACAAGTATGGGGACGCCTGGCAGATTGACTACATCCCACTGCCCCAGACACGCCAAGGCAAGCACTATGTGCTGACCATGGTGGAAGCCACCATGGCATGGTTGGAGACCTACCCTGTGCTTCCCACTACTGCCTGGAACACCATCCTGGGCCTGGAAAAGCCAATCCTATGGAGACCTGGAACCCCTGAGAGAACTAAATCAGACAATGGGACCCATTTCAAAAATAGCCTTACCAAGACCTGGGCCAGGGAACATGGTATTGAATGGACATACCATATCCCCTATCATGCACTGGCTGCCGGGAAAGTTTATTGGTGTAACAGGCTACTTATGACTACCCTGAAGGCACTTGGCAGGGGAACTTTTAGAAATTGGGAAATTAACTTAGCAAAAGCAACCTGGATGGTCAACATGTGAGGGTCCATCAATTGAGCTGGTCCTGCCCAGTCTGAACCCCTGCACACAGTGGATGGAGATAAAGTCCCTGTGGTGCATATGAAAGGGATTTGAGGAAAGACTGGATAAATCCCACCTCAGGCAAAGACAAACCTATATGTGAGATTGGTTTTGCTCAAGGACCCGGTTACACTTGGTGGGTAATGCAGAAAGATGGAGAAACCCATTTTTTACTACAGGGAAAGCCAGCCTTAAGTGAGAAGTGTGTGTAAGGTTTCATTGTGATGTAGATGGAAATAGAATGAGGGGTGGATAATGTCCTGGATTGAAAGATAATGTCTATTCTATTTGCCATCTGTCAGAAGTAGGGCAGTTTTCTTTATCTGTCCCACAAACCAGTCCTGCCTCAGGGAATATCTTCTGTTCATGGGCCATTGAGTGTCACTGCATGACTGATAAAATTCCATCATCCCATTGGGAGAAGCTCCACCCAGGGGGAGGAGCCAAGCATTCATTCCTAGATATAATCTGACAGTTGGAACACCACAGCACCTTTCCCACTGGAATCCCAGAGGAGCTGCTCTTTCCCACTGGATTCCCAGAGGAATACCAGAGCAATCCACACCACCACTGGATCTTAAGAGGAAACTCCACCCTTCTACAGGATCAGTGCTTCAACAGAACCATACATGTCTCTCCAGGAGGACTGCAACCACCATTTAATGGGACTGCTACCAACACCCTGACACACGGGGAGTTAGGCCATATTCTGACTCTGTCAGTGTTGTATTGTATTCCTGCATTGTTTTCTTGGGTTTTTTTTTTCCTTCCCTACCAAAGAACTGTTATTCCTGCTCCCATATCTTTGCATGAGAGCCCCTTAATTTCAAACTTATAACAATTTGGAGGGAGGGGGTTCACATTTTCCATTTCAGGGGAGACTCCTGCCTTCCTTAGCAGACACCTGTCTTTTCAAACCCAGACAAACATAAATATCCTTGTTGGCAGTGTTTTATTGGCCAATAAATCCTTAAAAGGTCCTGTAACTAGGAGTCTTGTGACCTTCTGAGCCTCACGGTGGAGATGTGAGCCAAACTCACCCTTCCTGTCTATGTAGAAGATAAGAAAAAGAAATGGCATCATCTAAAAAACTCAGAGGTCCAGTCTCTAACTCATTCCAAACTCCTTCAAGTCCCCTGAAGTGTGATTTAGCTACAAATAGATGACAAAGACTCTTATTGCTGGCTCTTTGACTCCAAGCCAGCTGCTTCAGAAGCTTTCACATAACCCTGTGTAGTTAGGTGCCAGAAATGTATCATTTTAAGAAATTTTCCCAACTGACTTGAAGAGAGGTTTGTTTGTAGGGTTTTGAGGGGAAACTCTCCCAGCAGAGGTCTGGGCTTTGGCCTAGCTGTGTCCCTGCTGGTTGTGAAGTGTGCCATCAACTGCAGGGGTTTCTGGGCTAAAAATACAATTGAGTCACACTGACTTGCTCTTTTTGGCCTATAAAAGCTGGATCCACTTTTGGGGCAAATTTGGAGACCTCATCTCTGGGTGAATGGATGACCTAGGATTTTCCCAATTGCTGGGAATGGTTCTCCAGGTCCTTGGTGTAAAATGCGGCTCCCCAGCAAGTGCAGATCTGCAAGATGATAAACAATTTAGGCAATTGGTGATGATTCTTTCTAAATCGCTCTCCTTTCTCTCTTATAGTACTGATTTAGGTGCACCACCTTGCTTGTTTTTGCTTGTCACTAAAACCAAGTGCACATTTTTATTGAATGTATCATCTTACACTGTGGTTCCTTCTTATTGATAGTAAAATGAGAACATTATTTCCAGTGGTGTGTCCTTTAAATTGCCTCTGTCAATTGGCAGAACCACAGGAGGCTCCTGAGGAGCCGGGGCAGTGGGAAGCCCTGAGGAATTGGGTGCCAGAGGCCACAAGCAGCCCCCAGGCAGCCGCCTTGTCCCTGGCCCCCGGCTGCTCGGGCGCTTCCCCAGAGCGTCTGCCAGGCCTGCGGCAGAAGCCCTCGAGGCCGGGCCTCAGCAGGAGGGTGGGGGCAGCCCTGAGGTGCCCGGGCTGGGCTGGCTGGGGACAGGGAGGGCAAAGCTCCCCTGCTGGGGCATGGGATGAGGTAGTGGGAAGGCAGAGAACCTGAGATTTTACCCCCCAAATGTTCTTTCTTTGCCCTAACGTTTACCTCAGGTTTTGTCACAAAATGATCTGTATGTGTCCTCTAGAAATGACTCAAACTTTTCCTCAAAAGTAATTTTGTCCCCTAGAGATCACCTCAACTCTTCCTGCGCAAATATCCACTACATATACTCGACAGATGACCTCCGATGTCATTATTCTCACAGTCCAGTGATTACCTGCACTTTAAAGCCCAAATGTTCATTCCGTGCCCTACAGGTGACACCAGGTAATGCCAGCATTCCCCCGCTGTGTTCTCTCGCTCTAAGCTACTGCAGCTTTACCCCTCGCAAAGTGAAACACTCCCTAGTCCTGAGACAACACTGCCCCATCCTCCTCGGTGTGTATGAGCGCAGGGCAGCCCCAGGGCAGCTCCCCACGGCTTCTGGAAGCCGCCCGGCGCCCGGCCCCGAGGGGCGGCCACAGCGGGTCGGAGTTCCCGCCCGCGGCTGAGGGGACCGGCGGGGCGGGGCCGCCCGCGCTGGGCGGGAAACGCTCCCTGCGGCGGGGAGCGGGCGGCGGCGGCGCAGCGGGGCCCGGCTTGGCCCTGCCGTGTCCCTCAGGGCGAGCCCGCGTCCCCTCAGCGGCCCTGGCGTCCCTTCAGCGAGCGGCATGTGCGCTCAGCGACACGCGGCGTGCCCGTGTCCCCCTCAAGTGACGCTCACGTTCCCTCAGTGACACCGACGACATACCCTGAGGCGTTGTAGTGTGTTTTTATACTTTGTAATACTTTGAAGTAGTTTGGGTTTTGTATCCTCGTAATTTTCCCAAATAGTTTATCCCAGGCTGTACACCCTTTTCCCTTTACCTGTGTTATCCCTCTCCCTTGATGAGATCATCCCCAAATCCGCACCCTGGCTCTCTGTCAATCACTCAGCATCCCATCCCCTTCATCTAGAAGCTTCGGTTCAAGACGTCGAGTGATTAGCCAGAGGCTAGGGGCAGCTCCCCGAGACTTGCCCTATACGCTGTCCTAAATGTCCATCCCTTAGTACCCATCCCTTAGGGTCATTTATTGGTTGGTAAAATGTTATCTACTTTTGGTTTCCACCTTCCTTTAAATGTAACCTTGGCACATCTTCCGGGGCTCTCAGCAGGAGGCCCCCTAAGGTGTTGGAGCTCCCCTGGCTCCTGAATAAAACCTTGGATGAACCCCTGCTAAGAGTCGGCCCTTTATCTTCCACCAATGTCTCTGGTGTCTCCTGCTGCAAAGGCGACCAGCCTGGCTGCCCTCAGCACCCTCGGAACACGAGAAAGTGTCTCCCTGCACTCGGCCGTGTTGGGGTTGCTTTCCCTGGTGTCTGCACACTTGGGCTTGGCCAGGGGTTCCTGAGAGGCTCCCAGAGATACACAGACACTGAGGAACAAGACAGACACCCGCCTCCCCTCAGGGACACTCACGTGCCCTCAGTGGCATGCAGGGCATCTGCAGGCCATTCAGGGACCATCATGACACCTCAGCCACACACGGGGCATCTGCCTTCCCTTCAGTGACACATAAGGCACCTGCAGCCTGCTGGGGAAGCCTCAAGTCTGCTCAGTGACCCACGTGTGCCCTCAGCATTGGGACACCCACCTTTCCCTCAGTAACCCTCAAATCCTGTCAGCAAATCAAGAGGCACCAGCCATCCTGTAGGTGACTCAGGGTGAGTGCAGTGGGTCATGGTGGCCAGGGGCCAGCAGCAGGCAGAAAGCCATCAGAGCTGGGGGACGGGCTCTGCTTACAGCGTGGGCTGAGGGCTGGGAGAGTTCCATTTCCCCCTTGAGATGTTGGAGACAGGGCCTTTCACCCTCCTTATAGGGCTGCCCCTCTCTGCAGGCAGCCAAAGGAGCACGACGGCAAAAGGCCGAGGACAGCAAAGCAAAGAGCCAGCCCTGCACACACAGGGAGGTGGCCCAGGGCAAAGCCAGCGTAGCACCCTGAAGGTGCCTGCCACACTCCCATGTGTCCCTGCCCTGGCAATGTCAGGAATGCCCTTTGTCCAGAGGGCCTCTCTGTGGCCCCTCTGGGCTCAAAGCTGCTGCTCTTCTGGCTCAATGGTGCCAAAAGCCACAGAGCTCAGCCTCCCCCACAGCAACAGGAACAAGACTGCAAGCAGGCAGTGGAGCTCCATGCCTAAGGCTGAGGGGCCTGGGACTCCATTCTTGAGCACAGGGAGGGCACATGCCCAGCCCCACAACTCCTGGCCTCACAGCCCTGAAAGGCCGGGACCAGGGTTCCATGCCTGATTCCAGGGGGTCCCTCCAACCGCCCACTGAGGGAGCGCCAGAGCAGCTGGCTGTCAGGATCAAGGCGGCTGCCAGGGGGCTGCTTATGGCCTCTGACACCCAATTGCTCACGGTTTCCCAGTGCCCCAGCCCCTAAGGGCCTCCCCCAGCCCAGCCAACCTGCCCGGCAGCAGCGCCGCAGACCCACAGGAGCTCCGGAGGAGCCCCAGCAAGAGGCACCTCAGAGCCCTCAGCAATCCAGCCAGCACCACACGGGCAGGAGGACATGGATGGCGCTTCCTGCCTGGGACAGGGCTTGTGGCCATCTCCAGTCACCACTCTCACAGGGATCCCCACAGCTCTGGCCCCTGCCCACCTGCTCTGTTGGCAGAACAAAGGCTTCAGTAGAACCACCAAAGGCCAAGGTGCTTCTGGCCATTTTCCCTGCAACACTGAACAACTGGGCAGGATGCTAAGTACAAGCACACTTTCCTTTTTCAGGAAAAATGCTCAGTGCAGCCATGGACTGCACAGAGAGACATTGGATAGAGTCAGGGTCTGTGGGGAGAAATCAGAGCTGCCTCCCTTCTGAACCACCCCGAGGACCTGGACAGGGCTGTGCTGTGTTCTGGGCACTGACCTGGAACTGAGGGATGTGGAAAAGGCCTTTGGTGTCAGGGCTGTTGAGAAGGCTGGGCACTGTAACTGTGAGACCTCTCTGAAACGCCTTGGAAAGGCCAGAGCCATCCCAGAGAGTCCTGGGCACTTGGGAAGGGCAGACATGGAACCAGTCTGCAAACAGGGCAGGGAAGGGGACTGCTAGAGTCACAGCCTGGTCAGGCTCAGCAGGGAAGGGGATGCGGCAAATCCTCCTGCAGCCATTCCAGGCACTGGAAGCACAGGGCAGGGACTGCAAAACCCACGTGGGAGGGAAAAGAAGGGGATGTTGTGTGCCCAGACTCCAGCCAGGCCTGTGACAGGGTCTGCTGTGGTGTCCTCAGAGCCAGACTGGAGAGAGCTGGGCTGAAGGAGTGGAACATGGGCTGGGTGGGAATTTGGCTGAACAATGAGGGCCAAATGTCATGCATGGTACAGAGTCCTCCTGGCAGCCACGCCCTGGTGACATCCCTCAGTGACCAGCCCTTGACCACCACTGTGGAAGATTTCTATTATCTCTACAAGGGCACAAAACGCACTTTCAATTCCTTTGTGGATGCTGCCAAGTTGCAGGAAATCTGTGACTGAAGTCATCTAGTCAAGGGCGACTGCAAAACATAATTGGGCAAAATGACAGAGTTTGGTAAATTTGTCTTGCCCTCAGGTACCAAGCAAGCAACAAGAAAGGACAGAAAAAACTTATGCATCAGAAGAAACACAGTTCAACAGGGAAAAACTCAAACCAAATCAAAAAACCACCAAAGCCAACCAAAACAACCCAAAGCAAGACCCACCCACAACAACACAAAACCCCCAGAAACAAACCAACCACAAAAAGAAAAGACCACAAACAGAAAAAATAAAAATCAGCAGGAAATCTCCTGTCAGCAGAAAATACTTGATTACCTTGTGGCAGGAGAGGGTTCTGTATTTGTTAGTTTGTTGCTGTTTTGAAAGAAAAATATCTTTAAAAAGATGCCCCCCCCCCCCCCCCCCCCAGTTCTCTCAGTTAAATGCTGATCCTGGTGTGACATGGAATGGAACATCCCTTGGGTCAGTCCAGCCCAGCTGTCCCATCCCTGTTCCCCCAGGAACACTTGCCCACCCCAGGCCCATAGGTTGAGGGGTTGCAGACGCCTCATGCAGGCCGAGCACTGAGACAAGGAGAGGAGAACAGAACAACATTTACTCTTGTCAAGGACAGGAGAACAGAACAGCCCAGCCTTGGAGAAACTGATGAAGGATATACTTCTGGCAAACAGAAGTCAAACAAAATGCAAGCAGGATGCCATCTCAGCTCTGCAAGACTGACAAAATAGAAGTTATGCAGAACAATAATATTGCCTTTACTCAAAAGGGGGGTCAAAGAACAGCCATCTAAAAAGGACACTGGATGTTGAAGACAGACCAGAAAGAACCATGTAAGGACTTGTGATACTGGGTGCAACTACGTCAAATAAACTCAGAGGAAGTGGGGATAGTTAATGAATACATAATCAGTGTGTGTGATAAAACTGTTCATTTAATTCTCAGTGAACTCTAATGGAGAAAGGATGGCCCAAGTGACCAGCATGCTGTAATAAAGAAAACCTGCTTTCAAATACTCAAAACTGTGTGAGAAGGTTTCTGTCCAGTGGATTTCAATATCAGTGGTGTCCTTGACTCCATTATGCCCCAAAGTTTCACAACAGCCCCTTGGTTCCATGAGGCCCTGCTGTATAACAATGGACCCTTGGTTCCATTGGGTTCCATACTGTCAAAATGGCCTCCTTGGTTCTGCACTGCCACAATGCTCTCCTTGGTTCCGCGAGGCCTTGGTGTGTCACAACAGCCCCTTGCTTCCATGAACTGCCAGAGTTTCAGCCTGGTCTCTTGGATCTGCAGTGGCACAATGGACAATTGGTCACAAGGAGCCCCGCTGTGTCACCATGAGTATTTGGTTCCATGAGGCCCCACAGTGTCACAACAGCCCCTTGGTTCCACGAGGTTCCACAGCATCACCATGGCCTCCTTGGATCTGCACTATCTCTATGGACCATTGGTTCCATGTGCTCCTGCTGTGTCACAGTGGTTCCTTGGTTCCATGAAGCCCCACTGTATAACAATGGAATCTTGGTCCCGTGAGGTTCTGTTCTGTCACAGTGGGCTCCTTGGTTCTGGACCATAACAATGGACCCTTGGTTCCATGAGGTTCCATGATGTCACAATGGTCTCCTTGGTTCTGTTGTGTGAAAATGGCTGCTTGGTTCCATAAGGTTCCTCGGTGTCCCAGCTGTTTCCTTGGTTCCATGAGGCTCTCCAGTCTACAATGCCCCATAGTTTCCAGGAGCTTCTGTCCTGTCAACCATGTCCTTTGTTCCAATAAAGCCCTGCAGTGTCACAACGGCCCCTTGGTTCCACGAGGTTCCACAACATCACCAGGGTCTCCTTAGATCTGCAGTATCTCTATGGACCATTGGTTCCATCTGGCCCTGCTGTGTCACAGTGGTTCCTTGGATCCATGAAGCCCCACTGTATAACAATGGAATCTTGGTCCCGTCAGGCTCTGTGTTGTCTTAACACAAATTCTAGTGTCATTATAGTGCAAGGGATTTCATATCTCCAGGGCCTCATGCCTCCTTAAAGTTCCTTCACAACGCAGCTCCTCTATGCACTGCCTGTCCCTGGTCCTTGCAGCACTCATCTGACTACTCTTCTTCTTCACAGCCAACAAATCCATCTCTATTCACAGCACAGACAACAAATGGCAGCCCACTTCACAGTACAGCCAACAAATGCCATCTCTCTACTCAGCTAGCTAGCCTACTCTTTTGTGACACTTACTCTTACTGGATACAGGTATGGCCTGTTAAGATCTGGGCCTGCTTCTAATCTTTAGTAATTGGTTCAGCTGCAACTCATTGGGGGATAAGATTACCTTCTGCACTATTTTCCTACATTCCATCTCTCCACAGTTCCATACTGTCACAATGGTGTCATTGGTTCTGGACTGTAACAATGGACCCTTGGTTCCATGAGGTTCCATGATGTCACAATGGTCTCCTTGGTTCCATGAGGCCTTGCTGTGTCACAATGGACCCATGGTTCCATGAGCTTCCATGGTGTCACCATGGTCTCCTCAGATCCACATTGTCACAATGGACAATTGGCTCCATGGGCCCCTGCTGTGTCACAATAAACCATTAGTGCCATGAGGTTCTGTGGTGTCACAATGGTCTGCCTGGTTCAACGAGGCCCTGGAGTGTCACAATGGCTGCTTGATTCCCTGAGCTTCCATAGCATCAACAATGGTCTCCTTGTTTCTGCAGTGTCATAATGGACCCTGGTTCCATGAAGTTGGTAAATGTCACTGCTCTCCTGGGTTCCATGTGGCCCTGCTGTGTCACCATGGCCCCTTGGTTCCATGAGTTTCTGTACTGTCAGCATTGTTTCCTCTGTTCCAATGAGGTCCTGCTGTGTCACAATGGACCCTGGGTTCCATGAAGTTCCTCAGTGTCACAATGGCCCCTTGGATCCATGAGGTCCCATAGTGCCACCATGGTGTCCTTGGGTCCACACTGCCATAATGGACCATTGCTGCAGCCAAAATAGCTGCTAATAAAGCCCAGGGTAGGAAAGCAAAAAGGGCCTTTGCATGGTGTGCACAGATGTTTAATTCAGCCGTGAGGTGAGATGTTCGGGGTCACAAGGCAGGACTCCTGGGGGGAGTCCAGGTTTCTGTATCTCCAGAGGTAAGGAATGAGCAGTGGCATTGGGGCAGTACAAAGATGGGGACCAAGGGGGAATGGGGAGGGAGTGGCTGAGGGACATAGAACAAGGGAAGGGAGCCAATGGGGTCAAACAGCTTTCAAGGGAAGCTTCTTGTGTCTCCCTAACCCAGGGAATGCCTCTCAGGGTCTCCACTGCTGCAGAGTATCAAATTGGCCCCTTGGTTCTTTTGGGCTCCTCAGGATCACAGTGGCCCCTTGGCTGCATGAGGCCCAGCTGTGTCACACTGGCCCCTTGCTTCCATTGGGCCCCACAGCATCACAAAAAAATTGTCCCTCCTTAGTTCCATGAGGCTGTGCAATGTCACAATAGATCTTTGGTTCCATGGGTCCCACAGTGTCCCATGAATCCTTACTTCCATGGGGCCCTGTAGTCTCACAATGGTCTCCTTGGTTCTGCACTATAAGAATTCCCCCGCCTTGGTCCCTTGGAGCCCCACAGTGTCACTATTGTGCCCTTGGTTCCAAGAGGCCCTATGTGTCATAATGGCATCCATGGTTCCATGAGGCCTTGCTGTGTCACAATGGCCCTGTTGGTTCCATTATGCCCTGTAGCACAGCAATGGTCTCCTTGGTTCTGCAGTGTCAGAATGTCTCCTTTGTGTCAGGGAGCTCCACAGTGTCACTGTGGTCCCCTTGATTCCATGAGGCCCAGCAGTGTCACAATGGCCCCTTGGTTCCATGGGTTCTGAAGGGCCATAATGGTCTCCATGGTTCCATGAGGCCCTGCAATCTCCCAATGGACCCTTGGTTCCAAGGGCCCTGCAGTGTCACTAGGCTGCCTTAGTTCCACGAGGCCCTGCAGTGTCTCAGTGGCCCCTTGGCTCCATGAGGCAAAGCAGAACCAGAATGGCCCCTTGGTTCCATGGAGCACCACGGTGTCACCATGGTCCCATTGGTTCCACAGGGCCCCGCAGTGGAACAATGGACCTTTGGTTCCATGGGGTTCCTCAGTGTCTCAGTGGCCCCTTTGGGTCCCTGTGGCCCCGCTGTGTCACAGTGGCAGGTGGTTCCATGAGGCCCCACAGTGTCCAAATGGTCTCCTTGGTTCTGGGAAGCCCTACAGAGCTACAAGGAACCCTTGGTTCCAGGAGGCCTTGCTGTGTCACAATGGACTTTTGGGTTGAGGAGCTTTCACCCTGTCAACAATGGTCTGAGCACTGCAGTGTCACCATGGATCCTTTGTTCCATGAGGTTCCAGAGCATACCATGATCCCCTTGATTCCAGAAGGTTCTGCAGTGTCCCAATGGACCATTGGTTCCATGCAGCCTCCAACTGTCACAATGACCCCATGGCTCCATGAGCTTCCACACTGTCAGCAATGTTCTCCTTGGTTCCACGAGGCCTTGCTCTGATACAATGGACTTTTGGTTCCATGGGGTTCCAATGCATCACAATGGACCCTTTGTTCCAAGAGTTTCCGCAGCGTCACAGGTATCTCCTTGGTTCTGCGAGGTCCCACAGTCACCAGATGCCCAAAATATCAGAATAAGGCTCCTTAAGAATAATTAGGTGTTTAAGAGGGCATAATTTATTCTGGTCTGAAGTCCAACATGAAATAATTCCTAAAATTACATAGACATGTAGTTCTTGCACCATTTTCCTTCTATACAGTCACTAAATGCCAATTACAATTTACCCATTTCTCTAAATCCCACCACAAGTTCCCAGATTCACTCCTTGTTTTCTCTGTCCCTGCACCCTTGAGCCAGATGTCTTCTTCCATTCCAACCATCCTTGCAGGGGAAGCAGCCCCTGCATGCCTGGTTCCTGTGCTGAAAGTTCACAGGTAGGGTAAAAATGGAATGAACCCTTTTGGTATAAGCCCAAGGCTTTGTGTGGGCAGGCAGAGGCAGGCAGGAGGCAGAGCTGTCAGCAAAGGAAGGGGCCAGCCAGGTGGGGCAGCCGGGGGATGCCAACAGCCTGCAGGGACAGAGGCGCAGGGCAGGGACACCGTAGGACAGCCTGGGCTGCACAGGGCACAGGCATGTGCAGCAGCTGCAAGGCCCTGACAGAGCCAACTCCTGCAGCACTTTGGCCATGGCTGCTGGGCCTGGGCCTGAGGCAGGAGCAGGAGACAAGTGACCCTTGCAGGCCTGGGGCCTCATTGCCTCCTTGTCCCTGCTCAGCAGCCTGGCAGGGGCCGCCCCATGCTCCTGCCCTTGCCATTGCACATCCCCACATGCCTGTGCCCATCCTGGGAAGAGCCCTGAGCAAGGAGGCAGGGACAGGATCTGCCTGGCCAGGGGCTGGGGCTCAGGCCTTGGCCCTTTGCATTCCTGAAACACATCCAGCTTGGCTCAGCACCAGAGACACCTTTGTCCTGTTTGTCCCCAGCTGTCATCACTGCCTCCAGTGTTCTGCTCTAACTGGAACCTGGGGACACTTTCTCAGTCATGACCCTCAGTGGGACCCATTAAAACTTCAAGAAACTTTGGAGTCTAAATTTAACATTGAGTTCTTGAGAAGTTTCTTGAAGACACTCGCAGGGACTGAGTCTGATGTAAACAACACCAAAGCCCTGAGAGGGTCATTAAAGTTTTCCTAGTCCAGTTATAAAGAAAAGTTTCAAAGATATTGTCAGAGTACACATTCCTATTTTAAAGGATGTATTTTATTTTATTTCTCTTTAGATCAGAGGTGATTGCAGCATTCTGTGATTGATATTGACCCTGGGTCTCTCCTCAGCAGCTCTGGCCTGCTCACAGAAGCTGTGCCTTGAGCTCTGACCCAGTGTGGACAACCTTGCTCCACATTCCCCAGCCCCATCGTATCTGTCCTCACTCCCCTGGGACCTGCTGTGCTTGGAGAGCTGGCTGCACCCACCCTAAGAGGGGTTTTCAATTTTTGGGGTTTCTGAAGCAATCTCAAACTCCTGAGTTTCCCCTCTGAAAACAGACACACTGCTCAGGTGTGTGCCAGCCCAAGGTGCCACCAAAGCCACTGCAGACCTGCCCTGGGCCAGCTGTGAGGGTGGATCATCAGCCCAAGCTGCCCTGGGCTGTGGCCATGGGCACTGCACTGACCCCACTGCTGGGTTTGGCTGCAGCGGCAACCCAGAGAAATTAAACTGTCCTTGGAAACACTGGGGAGGACTGGGACATACTGGGGAACACTGGGGAGGACTGGGATAACCTGGGAACACGAGGAATGCTGAGGGGCAATCTGGGTGGACTGGAATGGACTATGGGGGTAACACTGGGAGTTAAGAGGACATACTGGGAGCGATACTGGGGGATACTGGGACAAACTGGGGACAATGGGGACATTGGGGACTTTGCAGAGAAGGCTGGGGACACTGGGGCATCCTGTGGATGACATTGGGGGGGAATTGGGAATGAAGTCAGGTGTGTTGGGAGGGACTGGCCTGTACTGGGAGGGATTGGAGGGGCACTGGGGTTGTATCGGGTTCTACCTGGGATGAACTGGGCTGTACTGGGGTTGTACTGGGCTGTACTGGGGTTGTACTGGTCTGTACTGGAGATGAACTGGGCTGGACTGGGAGGGAATGGAGAGGTTGAATGGGCTGTTCCTGCCTCCAACACCTCCCATTGGCCAAGGCTCCGCCCATCACTGCTCGCAGCCAATCAGCGCCGGAGATCGGAGCCTTGGTGGCGGTGCCTAGGGTCGGCGCCATCTTTTCTTTTTGCCTACAACTCCCGTCATGCCCCGCGACCCTTAGGAACTCTATGGGAGCAAGGACTACAACGCCCGTCATGCCCCGCGCGCCACAGAACACCCCCCCCCCCCCCCCCCGCCCCTTCCCCGGGATCCGCCCCGATCTCTCCCATAAGTTTCCCCGAGACCCTCCAGGATCCTTCAGCGTCCCCTTAGCGCCCATTCGGAAGCTCCCAAAAGCATCCCAAGACCCTCTGAGTGCTCCCAACCCCACAGATGCTCGGCACAGCCACTTCTGGGAATTCATCTCCTCTCATCCCCCGCGGCCCCAGAGCCCCTCAGAACACAGTCCCGCGCCTAAAACTCCTGCCGAGCCCCACGCCCTCAAGAGTCCGGTTAGACCTCCCCGAGCTCCCCGCAAGGACTCCCGAACCGTTTACGTTCCCCCGAGGACCTCAAGTCGCGGCTCGGACGCAAAAGTGTTCCCCAAGAGCCTTCCCGGACCCCCAAACACCGCGTTCCCACAACTTCCGGGACTACACCTCCCGTCATGCTCCGCGGCTCAGGTCCAGCGCTATTGCAGCCGGGACTTCATCTCCCGTCATGCTCCGCGCCCTGCCGAGAGCCAGTGCAGCTGCGCCTGGAACTCCCGTGATGCTCCACGGCCCCGTTCAACTTATGATACCCGCGCCTACAACTCCCATCAGCCCCCGCGCCCAGAGAGCCCCGTCAGAGCCCCCCAAGGGCCCGCCCGGACCCCGAAGGGCCCCAAATTCCCCTCCCTGAGCTCCAAGGGCCCCCCTGCACCCCCAAGTGCTGCCCCGGACCCCGAACTGTCCCTCAGAATCCCTGAGTGCCCGTCCAAGTGCCCACCCAGCTGCCCCAAGTGTCCTCCAGAGCCTCAAGTTCTCTCTGAATTCCCTCCCCAGACCCAAAACTGCCCCAAATGTGCCCCAGAAATGTCTCCAGGGACCCCAGAGTGGCCCCTTTTGCACTGTTTGAAAATACTATGAAAAAGATTACAAAAGGACATAAAGTAGGACTAATTAGCATAAAGAGGGAAAAATAAATAGGCAATAGTGGTCAATAAATTCATTAAGGGAATTATGTAACTTAGAATCAATGACCAATGATTTTTTTAGTTGCTAAAAATTTGTCAATTTTAAAATATAAATATAAATAATGTAATAAAATAGAGAGAAACATTATCATAAATTAGAAAAATGGAATTTAATTTTTATTATTTAAACAAGTTTATTAATAAGAAAAAAGATGATTTTGGTTTATTTTTTGGCATGTCAGTCCCAGGTGGGCGATGTCAGACACGGTGAGGCTGGGGGTGAGGAGCAGTTTGTCCAAACAGGCTCAGCCTGCAAGGGGCTCATTCTTCTCCCTGCCCAGACCTCCTCAGGAGACATTCAGCATCAAGATCATCTGGGGCATGCTTCTGTCCCCTCTTCTCTGAAATGAAAAATAAAAAAATATTTCTTTGACTAAAACCAGATATCATGAGGTGCACTTTGGAATCTCCCTCATGAAGGGAACTCTGAGCTGACTCCAATCCCTGCACAAGCCCTGGAGACTCCCAGACAATGGAAGGGAGACAAAGAGCTCCTGAGGGATTTCTGTATTTTAATCAGCCCCACGGTGGCTTTGGGGCTGGCTCCAGGAGCCTCAGGCAGCGAGAGAAGGATGAAGAAGCTGCTCAAGGAGTCAGCAGCCAAACTCCAAGTGCCTTGGAGCACGGCTGGGCCCCAGGGAGGGCAGGGAGTGCCCAAGGCTGCCCAGGCAGTGCTGAGAGCAGATCCTTGAGGCCAGGAGTGCAGGGAGCCCAAGGCTCTGGGCAGGGCACTGCAATGCTGAGCAAGGCCTGGCTTGGCTGCAGGGAGCAGAAAGGCCAAGCCCTGAGCCCAGCCTGGGCCAGCAGGGCCTGTCCCTCCCGGCTGGCTCGGGGCTCTTTGTGGGCCAGGGGGATGTGAGGGGCAGCAAGGACAAACGCCATCAGCCTGCAGCCCCTGCCAGCCTCCCCAGGGAGGCCGAGGCAGAACCAAAGTGCAGCCCCTGCCAGGAAAGTTCCTCCTGTGGGGCTCCAGAGGCGCTGCCCGAGCCCAGGGCACAAAGGCCTGGGTGCCTGTGGCCCTGCCAGCCCTGCCCAGCCCTCGGCCATCTGTCCTGCAGGCTGTGCCCCCTGGGCGTGCTGCTCCTCTGCCCTGGCCGGCTGCACTCGCCCATCTCGCTGTGCCCCAGCATTTCTCACCCAGCGTTTCTGGGCCCTCCCTGGGCTCCCTGCACCCAGCGCTGCCGGCTCCTGGCACACAGAGCCCGGCCATGGCCCAGCCTCACGCTGGGACACCTCCAGCACCAACATTCTGCCCTGGGAGGGACTTTGCTTTCTCCTCAGCTCCAGGCTGAACCTTCCAAGCTGCACTTGGGGGAGGTTTCCTGCAATTCCCACTGCCAAGGAAAGCTCTGTCTCCTGCTGCTCACAAACAGAGGAGGGCTGGAGGGAGATGTGCTGGTCAGAGGCTGTTTGGGGCACAGTGACCATGAAATTTTTGAGTTTCTAAATCTTCTGTGAAAGGAGAGGCATCAACAAATCTTTTACACTGGAGTTACAGAGAGCAGACTTCGGCCTATTGATGATGGAGATTTGGAGAATACAAAATCAGGTACTGATTTTTTAAAGGGAATCAGCACTTAAAAGCAAAGGGATCCAAGAAGGATGGACACATCTGAAGAAAGAAATTTTGGAGGAGTAGCAACAGCCTGTTCTGCTGGTCCAAAAAGTGAGCTAGCAAGGAAAATGACTGGCCTGGATGGGCATGGAGCTTTTTCCAGGAACTCATAGAAAAAAAGTGGATGCATCATCTTTGGTCAGAGGGGGAGGGAACTCATGAAATGTTTAAGGATGTTGTTAGGTCATTCAAAAAGAAAATTATAGAGATGAAAGGTCCATTAGAGCTTAACTTGACCACTTCTGTGAAGGATAATAATGTTTTCATAAATACATTAATGGCAAAAGGAGGGACAAGTACAACCTCCATTCTTTATTGGATATGAGGAGGAATACAGTAACTAAAGCTGAGGAATAGGCTGAGGTACTGAAGCCCTTCCTTGCCTCAGTTTTCAACAAAACGTCAAGTTGTCCTCAGGACAAGTGTTCTCCCAAGCTGTAGATGGGGGCAGGGAGCAGAAGAGCCCCCCTGTAATCCAGGAGGAAGCAGCTGGGGACCTTGTGAGCCACTCAGATGCTCACAGGTGTCTCTGGGAGCAGATGGGATCCATTGCAGGCGGATGAGGGAGCTGGTGGATGAGCTCCCCAAGCTGCTCTCCATCATTTACTGCGGGGGAAAATAGCGGGATGCGGATGTTCAGGGACATCACACCATAACCAATATGACCCAGTCAAGCCAAATTTGTTATCCCTAAAAAGACTATATGTATAATAATTCTCTACTGTCCACGCATCTCTAGCTAATACATGATTGGCTATCCTAGCTGTTCATGCGTCTAAGATAGGATGCTGACTGGATCATCTAATTTCCATGTGTCTGGTTGTGGTTTTCTGTCCCACCCAAGAACTTTCTTCTTTCTTACTTTCCCAAGCTCACTGACAAACTTGCTGAGTCCGGATGACTCTTCTTCTTGTATCTTTTTCAAGGATAAGCCAACCCCATTTTCTGAATATGTCCATTATTGTTTGTGAACGTGTCCATTGTCCATTATCCCAAGCAGGCTGGATTGTGCATCGCCTGAATATGGCCATTGTCCTGCAAAAACTCCTCAATCTGCAAAAAATCCACGAAACCTCTGCACACAGCCCAGGGAAGGTGCCCCAGCCACCTGCACAGAGCCACAGACAAGTGTCAGACACAGTTACAGAGCTTTGCCCAGAGCTGACAGGGAGAATTAATTTAAGGGAAAAAAAAAAAAAGAAAAACAGCAGAAAACCCCCAAAACCAACAAAAACCAAAGAAAACCAAATTAAAAACAAACAAAAAACCCAAAAACCACCACCCAACAAAAACGAACAAAAACAACAACAAAAACAAATGAACCAAAGCCAAAAAGTGAACAAAAAAAGAGCAAACCATAAAAAAACAAAAACAATAAAAAGAACTCCCCACAGCAGAGATGATCCATCCTTCAGTTGTCACAAATGCACTCACACAAGACCTGGGGCTGCAAAAAAATTAGAATTCATTGTGCACATATTCAGGGAAAGCAAGTTTAGGTCAGGCTTTCAGCAGAACTGTTCTCAGCTGAGCCAAAAAGGCCCCTTTGGCAGCTGCAGGGCCATTGGAAATGCAGAGCCTCAGCCCACAGGGCAGAAAAGGGCTCGGAGTTCCCCTCCCCTGACACTAAACCCTGTTCCCAGGCTGCTTCACACTCAGGATTCTTCTGGAGGATGGCACAAAGCTGAGAGGGGGCTCTGGCTTCTCCATGTTTTGTGTCCTAAAGCTTCCTGGGAGAAGGAATTTCGGGTCAGCTCCTCTGACACAATCCCTGCTGGCCTGGGGAAGGGCTTTGCTGCCGAGGCTTTGCTGCAGGCAAGGAAAGCTCCTGGCTCAGGGTCACCTTTGCTGCTCAGCCAGAGCCCCGAGTGCCGCAGCAGCAGCAGAGAATGGCAGCGGCACCACGGGCTGGCACAGGACGGGGAGATTTCCCCCTCGAGAGAGGCTCATATCCCTTTCTGCATTCAGGCAGCTGCGGATCCCTCAGCTTTGGCTGCACAGCAGCTGGAAATGCAAGTCCAGGAGCTCTGTCCATGGCCAGCCCCAGCAGGTGACAGCAAGGACAGGGCCCTGGCAGCATCGGGACATTTGCAGGGAGCGCCTTCAGCAAGCGCTGGGGGCTGGGACTGTGTGCAGAAAACGCCCTGGGGGTCTCTGCAGCGAGTGAAAGGGAACAAAGTTTCAGTTGTGGCCTCGCCGGGGAGCACCAAAATCGATTGTTTTCCATTGCTGGCTGTTCCAGGAGCCCCAGAGGAGAGCCCGGGGGCCCAGGAATGGAGAGCGGGACTGTGCAGGAGCCGGGAGCAGCGAGAGAGGCCGGGCTGAAGGTGCGGGGCGGGCACGGGCTGGGAGGGGGCCCAGCCCGGGGGTCCCGCAGAGCCTCCCTGCTCCAGAGCCGCAGCTGCGAGAGCGGGGCAGCTGCCGGGATCGGAGTGCCAGGGACGGGCCGCCGGTGGGGGTTCCAAGGGGCTCGGCCGGAGCAGCTTTTTGTCCCGGGGCACCGGGGGCATTGCCGCGGGCTTGGGGTGCCTGGGAAGGCGCAGCAGGACAGGGTGGCAGTGGTTGGTTTGTGGATTTGTTTTGGGATGTTTTGCTGGCGGCCCCGGGCGGGCTGTGGGAGCCGGGAGCGGCCGGGCGGGCCCGGAGCCGCCCCTCGGGCCGGGAGCCCCGGGCAGAGCTCTGTGCTCGGGGCCGAGGCCCGGGCGGCCCGGGCAGCGCTCGGCGGCCCGTGGGCCCTCGGCGCAGGCGGGTCCGTGTGGCCGAGCCGGCCCAGCCGTGTCCGCAGCGGGCTCCGAGGGGAGCGGCCCGGCCCGGCCGTGGCCGTGCGGGGCCTGCCGGGGCTCGGGGGGCCGGGCCGGGCAAAGGCTGAGCGAGAGCGGGGGAAGCGCTGGCACAGAGGCCCCGGCCTCGCCGTGCCCCCCTGACCACGCAGCCGGGCTCGGGGGCCGCCTCGCTCGGAGCCAGCCCCGGCTGCGGGGGTCCCCGGGGCTCCCTGGGCAGGGGGCGGCGGGGGCTGCCGGAGCTCTTTGCCCGGGGCTGGGCGCGGCTGCCGGGGCAGCGGAGGATGCAGGGTCCCCCCGCGCTGGGGCTGCCTCTGCCCGGCCCAGGAGCTGCACTGTCAGCCCAGAGCCACGTGGGGATCGCCCAGCACCGGCAGGGCTGGCAGGGAAACCGGCAGTGGGGGAGCAGAAACGGGAAATACGAGAGCTCCAGAAGCCTGGACATGTTGGGAGCATGGGCAAGGGGAACCCATGGATACCCCAGGACCCTGAAACGGGGACTGCAGACAGTGCTGACCCCTGGAACGCCTGGGGTGCCAAAGTGGTGAGCCCAGAGAAGGGGAACCTGCGGGATTGCCAGGAGCCCCAGCAGTCCAGAGAGGTGAACACCAATACAAACTTGGCTCGGAGGAACCCAGACAGGGGCATCTCCAGGAGCCCAAAGTGGAGAGACCAGAGAGGGGAAACTCAGGCTTTGGTGGTTTTGCTGCATCTTGGTCATTTGTGTATTTTGGGGGCTGAATCTTGGTGTTTTGGAGATATATATGGGTGGCAGATTCCTGGTGACTCCTAGAGATGGACTTGGGCAGTAGGAACCCGCTAACCCAATGTGCTCATACAGTGTATTTTTCCCCAGAGCAGGATTTCTCTTTCCCAAACCTTGGCTGGATGGAGAAGGAGGCTGCAAGGAAGAGGAAGATGTCCTGGGACACCGAGGCAGGTGAGGAGGAAGTCACTGCCCCTTTGCCCCTCTCTCCTGCTCCATCTCCCAGCCCAGCATGGCCCCTGGCTGCAGGACAATCCTGCTGCCAATGCCGTCCTGCCGTGGACACACTGGGAGGATCTCCTTCCCTGTGGCATGGAGTCAAAGCCATCCTCTCCTTGTCCTTCCTCCCCAGACTAGGAGCTGAGGATGGAGACCAGGCAGGACAAATCCCCATGGTATAATCTCATGGAAGAGGCTGTTTTGAGCAACTCAACAGCACAGGAATTGAACAGGGAGGAAAATTCCCAGAGATCCCACACGAGGAGGGGCTGCAAACCCAGCCCAGGGTGCCCTGAGGAGCAGGGCAGGAAAGATCCACCCTGTGCCAGGAAGCTTCAGGCAGAGCTCAGAGCTGGTGATCTGTGGAGCAGCTTCAAGCTGGGGAGAAGCCCTGCAAGTACTTGGAGAGTGGGAAGAGCTTCAGGCAGAGCAACAGCCTGATCTGCCACCAGATGATCCACTTTGGAATGGCCCTAAGAGTGTGGGGAGTGTGGTAAGGGCTTCAGCTGCAGCTGCACCCTCATCATCTACCAAATGATCCACACTGGGGAGAGGCCCTACGAGTGTCCTGAGTGTCAGAAGAGGTTTCAGACCAGCTCCACTCTCCTCCTGCACCAGCGGATTCACAGGGAGGAGAGACCCATCCTGCTGCCCCAGCTGCAGGAATGGCTTCAAGCACAACTCCACCCTTGTCATCCACCAGGGCATCCACACTGGGGAGAGGCCCTGGGAGTGTCCCCTGTGTGGGAAGAGCTTCTCAGACAGCTCTAACTTCAGTAATCACCAACGGAGGCAGCGGTAAGGGAAGCCCTGCAAGTGCCCCAGCTGCAGGAAGAGCTTCATGCTCTGCTCCAACTCCATCCCCCATTGGAGGACCCATGTTGGTCAGAGCCCTTCAGACCCACGTTCCCAGCGATCTGAGTTGGGAAGACACTTGGCTAGTTATCCTTTTGTTTTGGCCCTAATTTTCTTTTGAGTTATCGTCATCCCTTAAAACAGACAAAACTGGGGGAAAAATCAACAAATTCATTGAAGGCATCTAAAGCCTCACTTTTTCCTAGTGTTTCAGGGGAATCTGGGATTCAGGGAGAAACCTGGGGAGTTTGGGGATATATGATGTAGTTGTCTCCCTTTGTTGGCACTGAAAGAGATGAGAGGGTTCAATGCCACTGAAGACTACTCAATCCCAGCCCAAAATTTCTCAATTCCACAGCTCCTCAGGATGGAATGGGGTTGGAAGGGGATTGGGTGAATTGTGCTGCAAATCAGGAGGGCTGAGATGGGCATGGGGTGGGTCAGGATGGGTGGGATGGGGTTGGGGTGGTGTGAAATGGAGGAAATAGGTCTTGGGAAGGGGGTCTTGATGTCCAGCAGGGGTGGGATGGGTTGGGGTTGGGACTGGGGAGGTGGGGTGGGGTCTGGAACGAGACAGCCGAAGTTTGGGGATGATGAAGGGAGGGGGAGCCCGTTACTGAATGAGTTTTTGAATATGAAAATGATGACATGTCCCACAGCCCCGGAGCTCAGAGCAGCTGAGATGGTGCTGGATCCAAGGCCAACTGTGGATCTCTCCCTCTCACTCTTCTGATTGCCTCTTCTCAAAATCCACACCTTCTCTGGGCAAACTGTTCCAGGACGGTCTTTTTTCTGAATCCCTAACTAAACCTACTCTCTTTCCATTTGGATCCATTCTCCCATGTCCTGTCCCTGCCTGCCCTCGTACAAAGTCCCTGTCCTGCTTTCTTGTAGGTTGCCCTCAGGTACTGGAAGGCCACAGTTGAATCAAGGCTCGGTCTCTTTCCCATGCTGAAGAAGCCGAGCTGTGTCAGCCATTCCTTGCAGGAGAGGAGCTGCAGCCCTCACATCATCTCAGTGTCCCTCCTGGGCCCTGGTGCTGCGTGTCCACGTCCTTGCCGTCCGTGCTGAGGAGCCCGGCAGAGCCGGAGGCAGCACTGCAGGTGCAGGCTCAGCAGCAGGGAGGAGCCACGGCCCTGGCAGCAGCTCCAGGAGCAGCGATTGGCGATGGGCCGCCCGCACTGCAGAGAGCCGGGGCCCTTGTGCCTGCCCTTGTGCCCAGGGCGCCTTTCCCCGCCGCTCGCCCGCCCGCCTGGGGAAAATGCCCCCTGTGCCGCCCCTCAGTGCCGCCCCTCGCCGCTGCCCCAGGGGCTCCCCGGCCCCAGCTGGAGAGCCCCAGGCCTCAGCCTCACCCCGCTCAGCCCAAGGCCCTGGAAAAGCAGATTAAAGCACCCACCCAGAAAGTGCCCTAGGATTCCAAGGTCAGTCTTTTCTCTACAGTATGGGTTTGGTATCAGAGCCTGCATGGGATTATAAAATCTTTAGGAGAAAAGAGCATGAACAAGTTGTGCTTTGGCAGTACATCAAGGCTTTGAGGGAGAGGGTTTGTTTACTCACTCACAGGGATGCACAGAAAGTTTTGAAATGGTAACAGTAATCCAAACCCATTAGAAATTGGAAAGAAAACCTGAGGGACTGGCAGCTAGCGCCTCAGAAACAGGTGGCTTTTGCTTCAGTCTTCTACCTGAGAGCTTCCTGGGCAGGGGCAATTCTTCCAATTGCATCAGCATGGCCATGGCTAGAAAGGGCAGTGAGCAGATGGATTTAGCTTCTCCTGCCAGCCCCTGAAATGTTGGTTGTCATTTGCGTGTACTGAGGATTCCGTTTCAGACTCCCCAGCCAGCCCCCACTGACAGCCCGCTGCCCTCACTCACCCTCAGGGAGGGCCTGGAGCTCTTCCTTCTGCCCCATCAGGAGCACCCTGGGAACACAGGCTAACCATAAATAGGGCTGCTGTGGCTATTATCCAGTTTGCCTTATGGCTTAAGAAGGTGAGGAATTCATGGATCTTTAACTTTTGCTGGAAGGCAGGCACATGAATTCAGAGCTATCACACACGAACTGTGTGGTTTTGGGGTTTCTTTAATAATGGTACTTACTGTGAGGAAATGACAGTGGGGAAAATTTTCTCCCAACGCTTCACCCAGCTCGTTGGGTCTGCCCCACCAGTTTTCAAAGGGTTCAGATCCACTCAAAATGCTAATGATATCATTCAGTGGTTGGTGTTGCTGATATGCCTGTTCTATTTAGCATTCAGAGGTAAAGGAAGATTAATCTGGATAACCACACTGACACCTACCCCAGAGACAAGGGATGCTGCTGCCCCAGAGCCTGACGCTGCCCCACAGCCCACCTCAGAAATGAACCACCCAGATTGGGTGTAACTGGATGGTGGTGAGGCAAGGAATTTGGGACCCTTGACCCAGTACTCAGGTGTGATTCAGATTTATGTATCAGATCCAGGGTCCCTTTCCCTCTGAGAGCAGCTTTTCATGAGTGTCAGAGAGAGCTTTGTCCACAGGGAAAGGATGCAGGAGCACCACCATAGAATGTGGTTGAAGACCCTTGAGGAATAGATCCAACAGCTGAGAGAAGTGGCAGTATTGGAGGTACACTTTGGGAGGGATGGACAGCATGATAATGACCCCAACAAGGTCAGGTGCACTGGGCAAATGCTGTGGAGTCTGGCAAATCTGGGGCCATCCCAATACACCACCTTCATTGCAATGATTAATGCTGATAACTACGGAGAGACAGTGGGTTCTGTCACCAACAAGCTTAGAAATTGTGAGAGTATGATCAATGGCCCAATGCAGACTCATGTCTCTGCTGTGATCAAGGACCTGATCAAAGAGGAGATGAGGGAGATGAAGGAGGAGGTGAGGAAGATCAGTGCAGCATTTGTGCCCGTCACAGGACCCAAAGTCAGAGCCCAGCGTCCCCCAGCTAGAGAGAGAGGTTACACCCCAAGGGCTGACCTGTGGTTCTTCCTGAATGACCATGGGGAAGACATGGGAAGGTGGGATGGAAACTCACTTCTGTCCTGGCAGCATGGGTGCATCATCTCAAGGAGGGAAACACTAACCGAGGGAGTTCCACTAAAGGGAAGGCAGCCTCAACCTCCCATGACCGAGCTGCTGGGTATGATCTGTCAGATCCCTTTGAAGGAACCTCTACTGTGTGTGCCCAGGAAAGAAATAATAACCAGGGCTAGGAGGGCACTGACTCTAGCCAGGAAGAGGCATGGGAAAACCGGATCTTCTGGGCAGTGTGGATCTGATGGCCTTGCACATCAGCTACAAAAATACAATGCCTTAGTTGATACTGGTGTGCAGTGTACCCTAATGCCATTGGGACATGTGGGGACAGAACCTGTTTCCATTGCTGGGGTGATGGGGGGATGGCAGCAATTGACCCTGTTAGAAGCCCAGGTGAGCCTGACTGGGAAGGAGCAGCAGAAACATCCTATTGTGACTGGCCCAGAGGCCCTGTTTATTCTGGGCATAGACTTCCTGTGGAACAGCCTTACAAAGACCCAAAGGGACTCAGGTAGGCTTTTGGCATAGCTGCTGCAGAGGCTGAGAACCTGAAGCCATTGACCATCTTGCCTGGACTATCAGAAAACCCATCTGCAGTAGGACTCCTGAAGGTGGAAGAGCAACAAGTGCCGATTACCAGCATCTGCTGTGCCAGACATGCTGGAACTCCAGTACGAGCTGGAGTCGAAGGCAGCAAATTGCTTTGCCACTATTGACATTGCCGATGCATTTTTCTCCATTCCTCTGGCAGCAGAATACAGGCCTCAGTTTGCTTTCACCTGGAGGGGCATGCAGTGCACCTGGAACCGACTGCCCCAGGGGTGGAAGCACAGCCCCACCATCTGCCATGGACTGATCCAGGTTGCACTGGAAAAGGGTGAAACTCCAGAACATCTGCAGTACATTGATGATATCATTGTGTGGGGGAACATGGCAATGGAAGTATTTGAGAAAGGAGAGAAAATCATCCAGAGTCTGCTGGAAGCTGGCTTTGGCATCCAGAAGAGCAAAGTCACTGGACCTGCCCGAGAGATCCACTTTCTGGGGTAAAGTGGCAAGATGGATGGTCTCAGATTCCCCCTGAGCTCATCAGTAAGATCACAGGTGTCTCTACTGACCAGCAAGAAGGAAACACAAGCTTTCCTAGGCACCATAGGTTTTTGGAGAATGCACATTCCTGAGTACAGTCAGATTGTGAGCCCTCTTTACCTGGTCACCAGCAAGAAGAACGATTTCCACTGGGGCCCTGAGCAGCAACAAGCCTTTGCTCAGATCAAGCAGGAGATCACTCATGCACTAGCCCTTGGCCCAGTGAGAAGGGGACCAGAGGGGAAGAATGTGCTCTACTCTGCAGCCAGGAACCATGGATTGTCCTGGAGCCTTTGGCAGAAGGTGCCTGGGAAGACTCGAGGCCAAGCACTGGGATTCTGGAGCCGAAGTTACATAGGGTTCAAAGCCAACTCCACTCCCACAGAGAAGGAAATCTTGACTGCTTGTGAAGGAGTTCAAGGGACCTTGGAGGTATTGGCACAGAAGCACAACTCCTCCTGGTAGCCTGACTTCGGGTGCAAGGGTGGATGTTTAAAGGAAAGGTTCCCTCTACCCACCACGTCACCAACACCACATGGAGCAAATGGATTGCTCTCATCACACAGCGCACCCATATTGGAAACCTGAATGGCCCTGGGATTCTGGAAATAATTACAAACTGGCTGGAAGGGGAAAACTGTAGTCCTATTGACAAAGAAGATCAGGAAGATGCGGCAAGGGCTGAAGAAGCTCCACCATAAAACCAATTACCAGCAGAGGATGCACGCTACGCTCTTTTCACTGATGGTTCCTGTCGCATTGTAGGGATGAACTGGAAGTGGAAGCAGCCGTATGGAGCCCCACACGACAGGCTGCTCAAGCTACCGAAGGAGAAGGTGGATCAAGTCAACTTGCTGAACTCAAGGCCGTTCAGCTGGCCCTGGACATTGCTGAAAGAGAGAAGTGGCCAAAGCTCTACCTTTATACTGATTCGTGGATGGTAGCCAATGCACTATGGCGTTGGCTGGAAAGGTAGAAAAAGGCCAACCAGCAGCGTAAATGAAAGAGTCTGGGCTGCTGATGAATGGAAAAACATTTCCTCTTGGGTAGAAAATCTGTCTGTGAAAATCCATCATGTAGATGCCCATGTCCACAAGAGCTGGGCTAAGGAACACCGAAACAATGAGCTGGTAATTCAGACAGCAAAGACAGAGGTATCAAAGATAGACTTAAATTGGCAACATAATGGGGAGTTGTTCCCAGCTCAGTGGGCCCATGATTCCTCAGGTCATCAGGGCAGAGATGCCACCTATGAGTGGGCACGAGTCCGAGGGGTGGATTTAAGAATGGACAGGGTTTTGCAGGTTATCCATGACTGTGAGACGTGTGTTGAGATCAAGCAGTCCAAGCGAGTGAAGCCCCTGTGGTACGGTGGGCAATGGTCCAAGTACAAGTATGGGGACGCCTGGCAGATTGACTACATCCCACTGCCCCAGACACGCCAAGGCAAGCGCTATGTGCTGACCATGGTGGAAGCCACCATGGCATGGTTGGAGACCTACCCTGTGCTTCCCGCTACTGCCCGGAACACCATCCTGGGCCTGGAAAAGCCAATCCTATGGAGACCTGGAACCCCTGAGAGAACTAAATCAGACAATGGGACCCATTTCAAAAATAGCCTTACCAAGACCTGGGCCAGGGAACATGGTATTGAATGTACATACCATATCCCCTATCATGCACCAGCTGCAGGGAAAGTTTATTGGTGTAACAGGCTACTTATGACTACCCTGAGGGCACTTGGCAGGGGAACTTTTAGAAATTGGGAAATTAACTTAGCAAAAGCAACCTGGATGGTCAACATGTGAGGGTCCATCAATTGAGCTGGTCCTGCCCAGTCTGAACCCCTGCACACAGTGGATGGAGATAAAGTCCCTGTGGTACATATGAAAGGGATTTTTGGAAAGACTGGATAAATCCCACCTCAGGCAAAGACAAACCTATATGTGAGATTGGTTTTGCTCAAGGACCCGGTTACACTTAGTGGGTAATGCAGAAAGATGGAGAAACCCATTTTTTACTACAGGGAAAGCCAGCCTTAAAGTGAGAAGCGTGTGTAAGGTTTCATTGTGATGTAGATGGAAATAGAATGAGGGGTGGATAATGTCCTGGATTGAAAGATAATGTGTGTATTCTATTTGCCATCTGTCAGAAGTAGGGCAGTTTTCTTTATCTGTCCCAGTAACCAGTCCTCCCTCAGGGAATATCTTCTGTTCATGGGCCATTGAGTGTCACTGCATGACTGATAAAATTACATCATCCCATTGGGAGAAGCTCTGCCCAGGGGGAGGAGCCAAGCATTCCTTCCTGGATATAATCTGACAGTTGGAACACCACAGCATCTTTCCCACTGGATTCCCAGAGGAAGACCAGACCAATTCACACCACCACTGGATCTTCAGAGGAAAACTCCACCCTTCTACAGGATCAGTGCTTCAACAGAACCATACCTGTCTCTCCAGGAGGACTGCAGCCACCATTTAATGGGACTGCTACCAACACCCTGACACACAGGGAGTCGGGCCATATTCTGACTCTGTCAGTGTTGTTTTGTATTCCTGCATTGTTTTCTTGGTTTTTTTTTTTTCTTTCCCTACCAAAGAACTGTTATTCCTGCTCCCATATCTTTGCCTGAGAGCCCCTTAATTTCAAACTTATAACAATTTGGAGGGAGGGGGTTCACATTTTCCATTTCAGGGGAGGCTCCTGCCTTCCTTAGCAGACACCTGTCTTTTCAAACCCAGACAAACATAAATATCCTTGTTGGCAGTGTTTTATTGGCCAATAAATCCTTAAAAGGTCTTGTAACTAGGAGTCTTGTGACCTTCTGAGCCTCGTGGTGGAGATGTGAGCCAAACTCACCCTTCCTGTCTATGTAGAAGATAAGAAAAAGAAATGGCATCATCTAAAAAAATGAGGTCCAGTCTCTAACTCGTTCCAAACTCCTTCAAGTCCCCTGAAGTGTGATTTAGCTACAAATAGATGACAAGGACTCTTAATGCTGGCTCTTTGACTCCAAGCCAGCTGCTTCAGAAGCTTTCACATAACCCTGTGTAGTTAGGTGCCTGAAATGTATCATTTTAAGAAATTTTCCCAACTGACTTGAAGAGAGGTTTGTTTGAAGGGTATTTGAGGGGAAACCCTCCCAGCAGAGGTCTGGGCTTTGGCCTAGCTGTGTCCCTGCTGGTTGTGAAGTGTGCCATCAGCTGCAGGGGTTTCTGGGCTAAAAATACAATTGAGTCACACTGACTTGCTCTTTTTGGCCTATAAAAGCTGGATCCACTTTTGGGGCAAATTTGGAGACCTCATCTCTGGGTGAATGGATGACCTAGGATTTTCCCAGTTTCTGGGAATGGTTCTCCAGTCCTTGGTGCAAAATGCGGTTTCCCAGCAAGTGCAGATCTGCAAGATGATAAACAATTTAGGCAATTGGTGATGATTCTTTCTAAATCACTCTCCTTTCTCTGTTATAGTACTGATTTAGGTGCGCTACCTTGCTTGTTTTTGCTTGTCACTAAAACCTAGTGCACATTTTTATTGAATGTATCATCTTACACTGTGGTTCCTTCTTATTGACAGTAAAATAAGAACATTATTTCCAGTGGTGTGTCCTTTAAATTGCCTCTGTCAATTGGCAGAACCACAGGAGGCTCCTGAGGAGCCGGGGCGGTGGGAAGCCCTGAGGAATTGGGTGCCAGAGGCCACAAGCAGCCCCCAGGCAGCCGCCTTGTTCCTTGCCCCGGCTGCTCGGGCGCTTCCCCAGAGCGTCTCCCAGGCCTGCGGCAGAAGCCCTCGAGGCCGGGCCTCAGCAGGAGGGTGGGGGCAGCCCTGAGGTGCCCGGGCTGGGCTGGCTGGGGACAGGGAGGGCAAAGCTCCCCTGCTGGGGCATGGGATGAGGTAGTGGGAAGGCAGAGAACCTGAGATTTTACCCCCCAAATGTTCTTTCTTTGCCCTAACGTTTACCTCAGGTTTTGTCACAAAATGATCTCTATGTGTCCTCTAGAAATTACTCAGACTTTTCCTCAAAAGTAATTTTGTCCCCTAGAGATCACCTCACATCTTCCTGCGCAAATATCCACTACATATACTCGACAAATGACCTCCGATTTCATTATTCTCACAGTCCAGTGATTACCTGCACTTTAAAGCCCAAATGTTCATTCCGTGCCCTACAGGTGACACCAGGTAATGCCAGCATTCCCCCGCTGTGTTCTCTCGCTCTAAGCTACTGCAGCTTTACCCCTCGCAAAGTGAAACACTCCCTAGTCCTGAGACAACACTGCCCCATCCTCCTCGGTGTGTATGAGCGCAGGGCAGCCCCAGGGCAGCTCCCCACGGCTTCTGGAAGCCGCCCGGCGCCCGGCCCCGAGGGGCGGCCACAGCGGGTCGGAGTTCCCGCCCGCGGCTGAGGGGACCGGCGGGGCGGGGCCGCCCGCGCTGGGCGGGAAACGCTCCCTGCGGCGGGGAGCGGGCGGCGGCGGCACAGCGGGGCCCGGCCCGGCCCTGCCGTGTCCCTCAGGGCGAGCCCGCGTCCCCTCAGCGGCCCTGGCGTCCCTTCAGCGAGCGGCATGTGCGCTCAGCGACACGCGGCGTGCCCGTGTCCCCCTCAAGTGACGCTCACGTTCCCTCAGTGACACGGACGACATACCCTGAGGTGTTGTAGTGTGTTTTTCTACTTTGTAATACATTGAAGTAGTTTGGTTTTGTATCTCCGTAGTTTTCCCAAATAGTTTATCCCAGGCTGCACCCCTTTTTCCTTTACCTATGTAATCCCTCTCCCTTGATGAGATCATCCCCAAATATCCCCACCCTGGCTCTCTGTCAATCACTCAGCATCCCATCCCCTTCATCTAGAAGCTTCGGTTCAAGACGTCGAGTGATTAGCCAGAGGCTAGGGGTAGCTCCCCGAGTCTTGCCCTATACGCTGTCCTAAATGTCCATCCCTTAGTACCCATCCCTTAGGGTCATTTATTGGTTGGTAAAATGTTATCTACTTTTGGTTTCCACCTCCCTTTAAATGTAACCTTGGCACATCTCCCGGGGCTCTCAGCAGAAGGCCCCCTAAGGTGTTGGAGCTCCCCTGGCTCCTGAATAAAACCTTGGATGAACCCCTGCTAAGAGTCGGCCCTTTATCTTCCACTAAGGTCTCTGGTGTCTTCTGCTGCAAAGGCGACCAGCCTGGCTGCCCTCAGCACCCTCGGGACACGAGAAAGTGTCTCCCTGCACTCGGCCGTGTTGGGGTTGTTTTCCCTGCTGTCTGCCAACTTGGGCTTGGCCAGGGGTTCCTGAGAGGCTCCCAGAGGGACAGAGACACTGAGGAACACGACAGACACCCGCCTCCCCTCAGGGACACTCACGTGCCCTCAGTGGCATGCAGGGCATCTGCAGGCCATTCAGGGACCATCATGACACCTCAGCCACACACGGGGCATCTGCCTTCCCTTCAGGGACACATAAGGCACCTGCAGCCTGCTGGGGAAGCCTCAAGTCTGCTCAGTGACCCACGTGTGCCCTCAGCATTGGGACACCCACCTTTCTCTCAGTAACCCTCACATCCCGTCAGCAAATCAAGAGGCACCAGCCATCCTGTAGGTGACTCAGAGCGAGTGCAGTGGGTCATGGTGGCCAGGGGCCAGCAGCAGGCAGAAAGCCATCAGAGCTGGGGGACGGGCTCTGCTCTGCTTACAGCATGGGCTGAGGGCTGGGAGAGTTCCATTTCCCCCTTGAGATGTTGGAGACAGGCCTTTCACCCTCCTTTTAGGGCTGCCCCTCTCTGCAGGCAGCCAATGGAGCACGACAGCAAAAGGCCGAGGACAGCAAAGCAAAGAGCCAGCCCTGCACACACAGGGAGGTGGCCCAGGACAAAGCCAGTGTAGCACCCTGAAGGTGCCCGCCACACTCCCATGTGTCCCTGCCCTGGCAATGTCAGGAATGCCCTTTGTCCAGAGGGCCTTTCTGTGGCCCCTCTGGGCTCAAAGCTGCTGCTCTTCTGGCTCAATGGTGCCTAAAGCCACAGAGCTCAGCCTCCCCCACAGCAACAGGAACAAGACTCTGCAAGCAGGCAGTAGAGCTCCATGCCTAAGGCTGAGGGGCTTGGGACTCCATTCTAGAGCACAGGGAGGGCACATGCCCAGCCCCACAACTCCTGGCCTCACAGCCCTGAAAGGCCGGGACCAGGGTTCCGTGCCTGATTCCTGGGGGTCCCTCCAACCGCCCACTAAGGAAGCGCCAGAGCAGCAGGCTGTCAGGATCAAGGCGGCTGCCAGGGGGCTGCTTATGGCCTCTGACACCCAATTGCTCAGGGCTTCCCAGTGCCCCAGCCCCCAAGGGTCTCCCCCAGCCCGGCCAACCTGCCCGGCAGCAGCACCGCAGCCCCACAGGAGATCCAGAGGAGCCCCATCAAGAGGCACCTTGGAGCCCTCAGCAATCCAGCCAGCACCACACGGGCAGGAGGACATGGATGGCGCTTCCTGCCTGGGACAGGGCTTGTGGCCATCTCCAGGCACCGCTCTCACAGAGATCCCCACAGCTCTGGCCCCTGCCCACCCGCTCTGTTGGCAGCACAAAGGCTTCAGTAGAACCACCAAACGCCAAGGGGCTTCTGGCCATTTTACTTGCAACACTGCATGCCTGGGCAGGATGCTAAGTAGAAGCACACTTTCATTTTTCAGGAAAAATGCTCAGGGCAGCCATGGACTGCACAGAGAGACATTGGATAGAGTGAGGGTCTGTGGGGAGAAATCAGAGCTGCATCCCTTCTGAACCCTCCCGAGGACCGGACAGGGCTGTGCTGTGTTCTGGGCACTGACCTGGAACTGAGGGATGTGGAAAAGGCCTTTGTTGTCAGGGCTGTTGAGAAGGCTGGGCACTGTCACTGTGGGACCTCTCTCAAACCCCTTGGAAAGGCCAGAGCCATCCCAGAAGGTCCTGGGCACTTGGGAAGGGCAGACATGGAACCAGTCTGCAAACAGGGCAGGGAGGGGGACTGGCAGAGTCACAGCCTGGTCAGGCTCAGCAGGGAAGGGGATGTGGCAAATCCTCCTGCAGCCATTCCAGGCACTGGCAGGACAGGGCAGGGACTGCAGAACCCACAGTGGGAGGGAAAAGAAGGGGATGTTGAGTGCCCATACTACAGCCAGGCCTGTGACAGGGTCTGCTGTGGTGTCCTCAGAGCCAGACTGGAGAGAGCTGGGCTGAAGGAGTGGAACATGGGCTGGGTGGGAATTTGGCTGAACAATGAGGGCCAAATGTCATCTATGGTACAGAGTCCTCCTGGCAGCCACGCCCTGGTGACATCCCTCAGTGACCAGCCCTTGACCACCACTGTGGAATATTTCTATTATCTCTACAAGGGCATGAAATGCACTTTCAATTCTTTTGTGGACGCTGCCAAGTTGCAGGAAATCTGTGACTGAAGTCATCTAGTCAAGGGCGACTGCAAAACATAATTGGGCAAAATGACTGAGTTTGGTAAATTTGTCTTGCCCTCAGGTACCAAGCAAGCAACAAGAAAGGACAGAAAAAACTTATGCATCAGAAGAAACACAGTTCAACAGGGAAAAACTCAAACCAAATCAAAAAACCACCAAAGCCAACCAAAACAACCCAAAGCAAGACCCACCCACAACACCACAAAAACCCCACAAACCAACCAACCACAAAAAGAAAAGACCACAAACAGAAAAAATAAAAATCAGCAGGAAATCTCCAGTCAGCAGAAGATATTGAATTACCTTGTGGCAGGAGAGAGTTCTGTATTTGTTAGTTTGTTGCTGTTTTGAAAGAAAAATGCCTTTAAAAAGAAATTAATCCCCTACCCCCCTTGCCTCCCCACTTCTCTCAGTTAAATGCTGATCATGGTGTGACATGGAATGGAACATCCCTTGGGTCAGTCCAGCCCAGCTGTCCCATCCCTGCTCCCCAGGAACACTTGCCCACCACAGGCCCATAGGTTGGGGGGTTGCAGACACCTCATGCAGGGCGAGCACTGAGACAAGGACAGGAGAACAGAACAACATTTACTCTTGTCAAGGACAGGAGAACAGAACAGCCCAGCCTTGGAGAAACTGATGAAGGATGTACCTCTATCAAACAGAAGTCACACAAAATGCAAGCAGGATGCCATCTCAGCTCTGCAAGGCTGACAAAATAGAAGTTATGCAGAACAATATTATTGCCTCAAAAAGGGGGTCAAAGAACAGCCACCTAAAAAGGACACTGGATGTTGAAGACAAACCCCAAAGAACCATGTAAAGACTTGTGATGCTGGGTGCAACTATGTCAAATAAACTCAGAGGAAGTGGGGATAGTTAATGAATACATAATCAGTGCGTGTAATAAAATGTGTTCATTTAAAGCTCAGTGCACTCGAATGGAGGAAGGATTGGCCCAAGTGACCAGCATGCTGTAATAAAGAATACCTGCTTTCAAATACTCAAAACTGTGTGAGAAGGTTTCCAGTGGATTTCAGTATCAGTGGTGTCCTTGACTCCATTATTCCCTACAGTTTCACAACGGCCCCTTGGTTCCATGAGGCCCTGCCATATAACAATGGACCCTTGGTTCCATTGGGTTCTGTACTGTCAAAATGGCCTCCTTGGTTCTGCACTGCCACAATGCTCTCCTTGCTTCCACAAGGCCTTGGTGTGTCACAAAAGCCCCTTGGCTCCATGAACTGCCAGAGTGTCATCCTGGCCTCTTGGATCTGCCTCTTACAACGGACAAGTGGTCACAAGCAGCCCCTCTGTGTCACCATGAATATTTGGTTCCATGAGGCCCCACAGTGTCACAACGGCCCCTTGGTTCCACAAGGTTCCACAGCATCACCATGGTCTCCTTGGATCTGCAGTATCTCTATGGACCATTGGTTCCATGTGGTCCTGCTGTGTCACAGTGGTTCCTTGGATCCATGAAGCTCCACTGTATAACAATGGAATCTTGGTCTTTTGAGATTCTGTTCTGTCACAATGGTCTCCTTGGTTCTGGACCATAACAATAGACCCTTGGTTCCATGAGGTTCCATGATGTCACAATGGTCTCCTTGCTTCTGTTGTGTGAAAATGGCTACTTGGTTCCATACGGTTCCTCAGTTTCCCAGCTGTTTCCTTGGTTCCATGAGGCTCTCCAATCTCACAATGCCCCATAGTTTCCAGCAGCTTCTGTCCTGTCAACCATGTCCTTTGCTCCAATAAGGCCCTGCAGTGTCACAATGGCCCCTTGCCAGGGTCTCCTTAGATCTGCAGTATCTCTATGGACCATTGGTTCCATGTGGTCCTGCTGTGTCACAGTGGTTCCTTGGATCCATGAAGCTCCACTGTATAACAATGGAATCTTGGTCCCATGAGGTTCTGTGTTGTCTTAACACGAATTCTAGTGTCATTATAGTGCAAGGGATTTCATATCTCCAGGGCCTCATACCTCCTTAAAGTTCCTTCACAATGCAGCTCCACTATGCACTGCCTGTCCCTGATCCTTGCAGCAGTCATCTGACTCCTCTTCTTCTTCACAGCCAACAAATCCATCTCTATTCACAGCACAGCCAACAAATTGCAGCTCTCTTCACAGTACAGCCAACAAATGCCATCTCTCTACTCAGCTAGCTAGCCCACTCTTTTGTGGCACTTACTCTTACTGGATACAGGTATGGCTTTTTCAGATCTGGGCCTGCTTCTAATCTTTAGTAATTGGTTCAGCTGCAACTCATTGGGGGATAAGATTACCTTCTGCACTATTTTCCTACATTCCATCTCTCCACAGTTCTGTACTGTCACAATGGTCTCCTTGGTTCTGGACTGTAACAATGGACCCTTGGTTCCATGAGGTTCCATGATGTCACCATGGTCTCCTTGGTTCCACGAGGCCTTGCTGTGTCACAATGGACCCATGGTTCCATGAGCTTCCACGGTGTCACCATGGTCTCCTCAGATCCACATTGTCACAATGGACAATTGGCTCCATGGGCCCCTGCTGTGTCACAATAAACCCTTAGTGCCATGAGGTTCTATGGTGTCACAATGGTCTGCCTGGTTCAATGATGCCCTGGAGTGTCACAATGGCTGCTTGGTTCTGTGAGCTTCCATAGCATCAACAATGGTCTCCTTGTTTCTGCAGTGTCATAATGGACCCTGGTTCCATGAGGTCCGTAAATGTCACTGCTCTCCTGGGTTCCATGTGGCCCTGCTGTGTCACCAGGGCCCCTTGGTTCCATGAGTTTCTGTACTGTCAGCAACGGTTCCTCTGTTCCAATGAGGTCCTGCTGTGTCACAATGGACCCTGGGTTCCATGAAGTTCCTCAGTGTCAAAATGGCCTCTTGGATCCATGAGGTCCCATAGTGTCACCATGGTATCCTTGGGTCCACACTGGCATAATGGACCATGGATGCAGCCGAAATAGCTGTTAATAAAGCCCAGGGTAGGGAAGCAAAAAGGGCTTTTGCATGGTATCCACAGATGTTTGATTCAGCCGTGAGGTGAGATGTTTGGGGTCACTAGGCAGGACTCCTGGGGGGAGACCAGGTTTCTGTATCTCCAGAGGTAGGGACTGAGCAGTGGCATTGGGGCAGTACAAAGATGGGGACCAAGGGGGAATGGGCAGGGAGTGAGTGAGGGACCTAGAACAAGGGGAGGGAGCCAATGGGGTCAAACAGCTTTTGAGGGAAGCTTCTTGTGTCTCCCTAAGCCAGGGAATGCCTCTCAGGGTCTCCACTGCTGCAGAGTATCAAATTGGCCCCTTGGTTCTTTTGAGCTCCTCAGGATCACACTTGCCCTTGGCTGCATAAGGCTCAGCTGTGTCACACAGGCCCCTTGCTTCCATTGGGCCCCACAGTATCATAATTGTCCCCCCTTAGTTCCATGAGGCCTCGCAGTGTCACAATGGAACTTTGGTTCCATGAGTCCCACATTGTCCCATGAATCCTTAGTTCCATGGGGCCCTGTAGTCTCACAGTGGTCTCCTTGGTTCTGCACTATAAGAATCCCCCCACGCCCTTTGGTCCCTTGGAGCCCCACAGTGTCACTATTGTGCCCTTGGTTCCAAGAGGCCCTATGTGTCATAATGGCCTCCATGGTTCCATGAGGCCTTGCTGTGTCACAATGGCCCTGTTGGTTCCATTATGCCCCAGCAATGGTCTCCTTGGTTCTGCAGTGTCAGAATGTCCACTTTGTACCATGGAGCCCAACAGTGTCACTGTGGTCCCCTTGATTCCACGAGGCCCAGCAGTGTCACAATGGCCCCTTGGTTCCAATGGGTTCTGAAGCGCCCTAATGGTCTCCATGGTTCCATGATGTCCTGCAATCTCCCAATGGACCCTTGGTTCCAAGGGCCCCCACAGTGCCACAAGGCTGCCTTAGTTCCACGAGGCCCTGCAGTGTCTCAGTGGCCCCTTGGCTCCATGAGGCAAAGCAGAACCAGAATGGCCCCTTGGTTCCATGGAGCACCACGGTGTCACCATGGTCCCATTGGTACCACAGGGCCCCGCAGTGGAACAATTGACCTTTGGTTCCATGAGGTTCCTCAGTGTCTCAGTGGCCCCTTGGCTCCATGTGGCCCCGCTGTGTCACAGTGGCAGGTGGTTCCATGAGGCCCCACAGTGTCCAAATGGTCTCCTTGGTTCTGGGAAGCCCTACAGAGTCACAAGGGACCCTTGGTTCCAGGAGGCCTTGCTGTGTCACAATGGACTATTGCTTCCAGGAGCTTTCACACTCTCAACAATGGTCTGAGCACTGCAATGTCACCATGGATCTTTTGTTCCATGAGGTTCCAGAGCGTAACATGATCCCCTTGATTCCAGAAGTTTCTGCAGTGTCCCAATGGACCATTGGTTCCCGGCAGCCCCACACTGTCACAATGACCCCATGGCTCCATGAGCTTCCACACTGTCAGCAATGCTGTCCTTGGTTCCACGATGCCTTTCTCTGATACAATGGACTTTTGGTTCCATGGGGTTCCACTGCATCCCAATGGACCCTTTGTTCCATGGGGTTGCACAGTGTCACAGCTGACTCCTTGGATCTGTGAGCCTCTGTTGTCACCAAATGTGCAAAATATCAGAATAAGACTCCTTAAAACAAATTTGGTGTTTAAGAGGGCATTATTTATTCAGGTCTGAGGTCCTACATAGAATAAGTCCTATCCTTATTAGAACACAAGATTAATTCTACCAGTGTGTTGCTTATATACAGTCACTAAATGTGAATTACAATCTATCCCTTTCCATAAAACCCACCTCAAGTTCCCAGATTCACTCCTTCTTTTCTCTATCCCTGTACCCTTGAGCCAGATGTCTTCTTCTTCCCTTCCAACCATCCTTTCTAGGAAAGCAGCCCCTGCATGCCTTGTTCCTGTGCTGAAAATTCACAGGCAGGGTAAAAATGGAATGAACCCTTTTGGTATCAGCCCAAGGCTTTGTGTGGGCAGGCAGAGGCAGGCAGGAGGCAGAGCTGTCAGCAAAGGAAGGGGCCAGCCAGGTGGGGCAGCCGAGGGATGCCAACAGCCTGCAGGGACAGAGGCGCAGGGCAGGGACACCGTAGGACAGCCTGGGCTGCACAGGGCACAGGCATGTGCAGCAGCTGCAAGGTCCTGACAGAGCCAACTCCTGCAGCACTTTGGCCATGGCTGCTGGGCCTGGGCCTGAGGCAGGAGCAGGAGACAAGTGACTCTTGCAGGCCTGGGGCCTCATTGCCTCCTTGTCCCTGCTCAGCAGCCTGGCAGGGGCCGCCCCATGCTCCTGCCCTTGGCATTGCACATTCCCACATGCCAGTGCCCATCCCGGGAAGAGCCCTGAGCAAGGAGGGAGGGACAGGATCTGCCTGGCCAGGGGCTGGGGCTCAGACCTTGGCCCTTTGCATTCCTGAAACACATCCAGCTTTGCTCAGCACCAGAGACACCTTTGCCTTGTTTGTCCACAGCTGTCATCACTGCCTCCAGTGTTCTGCTCTACCTGGAACCTGGTGACACTTTCTCAGTCATGTCCCTCATTGGGACCCATTAAAACTTCAAGAAACTTTGGAGTTTGACTTTGACTTTGAATTCATGAGGGATTTCTTCAACTCCCCTTCACGGACTGATGTTCAGAGACTTAGCACCCAACCCACAAGAGAGGTCCTTGTGCTGTTTCTGTGCTGCTGAGCTGGGCTGAGCTCCTGGCACAGAGGCAGCTCCTGGCAAGGGCAGCACTGCAGAGAGACAGCTCTGGCCAGGAGCAGCTCCTGTGCACAGCCCAGCAGGGCTGGGTCACGGCCTCCAGCCATCCCAGGCACAGCACAGAGGCACAGAGAGAGGAGAGGTTCTGTGCAGGCTGAGAATGTTGTGAGGTCACTTCTAGAGTCACCAGCACAGTCCTCAGCACAGTGAGTCGCTGGCTCCAGGGCCATCCCTCAGGGCGCTAGAGGCTCTGCCAGAGCTCCCCCCTCTTGCTGCAGCTCGGATCTGCCTGGGTGGCTCTCAGGGTCCCTTTTCTGTGCAGAATGACAAGCTGCAGAGCAGGGACTCCCTGCAACCCCATCAGAGGGACAAGGCCTCAGATGTCCCTTCAGGGGAGGCTGCAGGGGTGGGAAGCTGGGTGTTCAGCCAGGGCTGCCCAGGGCTTTTCCGTCAGAGCAGCGTCCCTTCATTGCAGGGGCTGAGTGTCAGGGCAGGGGCTCTGCTCCTGTCAGGGGCATCTCTCAGCCTTCTTGGGGAGCGACCCAGGATGCTTGGGGATCAGCTCTGGGTGAAGGTGTGACCCTGGCAGGGCAGAGCTCTTGTGCAGCTGGGTGGGTGCAGGGGCTCAGAGCTGCTCACAGCTCCACATCAGCCCAGGGTCCTTTGGACAAAGACATTGAGGCAGCATTAACCTGACAGGGAAGGAGTCTGGGCTGGCAGTTTTCCACTCTCCATTGCCTGGGGGGTCAGGGGGAGATGGGAATTTATTTCTGCACTCTGGAAGAGGCACTGAGGCCCCAGTTCTCATTGTGACCTCTCTGAGCTGCTCCCAAGCCCCTGAACAGCCAGAGCTGCCCCTGGGCAGTGCTGGGAGGGGTCTGCAGGGCAGAGCTGAGCCCCCAGGGCTGGGCTGGGCTCGGGCAGCACTGGCAGGACCCAGCCCTGGGCAGAGGGAGCAGCTGCTGGCAGGGCCAGCTCCAAGCAGCAGAGCCCTGTGCAGGCAGGGAGAGGGAGCTGCTGCTGAAATGCTCTGGCAGGGGGCTTAAGGCAGCTCTGGGCCAGCCGTGCACTGCAGATTTCTTCCCCAGCACAAGCCCCTGATCTCCTGCATCTCCCTTCAGAGCCTTTGCCTCCAAGGCCATGGGGTCAGTGGCAGGAGTTCCCTCCCTGCAGATCCCCCTGATGAAGGGACACTCCCAGGGCCCATCTGATGTCCCTGTACAGCCTCCAGAGCAGTGCTGGGCAATTTCTCCTTTTCCCCCTCCTCTTCCTGCTGCCTTTGATCCCAGCTCAAGTGGGAGCTCCTGGCACTGAGTGTGCAGCACTCTCCAGGATGGAATATCTCTGGGACACTCAGGCATTTCCCTGGATGCTGCTGCTGTCCTGCAGACCCTGTTCCTGACAGGATCAGCTCTCTCCTGCAGCTCTGTGTTCCCACTGCCCCTTGGCACTGAGGCCAGGGCAGTGGTGCTGACAGGGTTGTGCAGGCACTGCCGTGAGCCATCTGTGCCCCTGGCTGCAAGGGGAGAGCCCAGCTCTCCTTGGGTAGGATGAGACAGGAGCAGGAATTTGGAGACCTGCCCTTGAGACTGGCTTTACCAGCTCTCCCCAGTGTCCAGTTTCTCCTCAGGGAGCCTCTGGGTGCCCCCCAGCCCCAAGAGGGGACAGCCCTGGGCACTGAGAGCAGGGCTGATGGACAGACTGTCTGCCCCACCCTGACCAAGGAATGATCTCTGTGCCTCACAGAACCCACCAGGTGTCTCTCAGACACAAGTGGAAATGCCAAGGATTTCTGCCCTAAAAATTCCACTGCCTGTGCTGGGGCAAGTAGAAGCAAACAACCAAAAGAACGTCCCCAGAGCTCTGCTCTGCAGTTGGGTGAATTGGGAATGACTGTGCTGAAAAGCTGTTTATTACACTGTGTGGATTTGATCCAACATCACTCCCAGTTGCTATTTATCTGTTTTTATAGATAAGAATTGAGTCCTCCAGAGCATCAGCAGAGCCCCTTGCTCCTTGCAACTTTCTGAGCCAGCCCTCACTAGAGTCCCTTAAATGGGCTATTAAAGGTTTCTGTGAGAGAAGTGAATTGGGGTGGGGGAGATTACATGAGGTCTGGAATACATTTTATTTTGCGACATCTAAAGTAATCTGGCACTGCCATTTCCTTCCCAGACAGGTGTTAATCCTCTATAAATAATCATACCCCAAGGCAGCAAATGTCCAACAGCAGCTCCATCAGCCACTTCCTCCTGCTGGCATTGGCAGACACGCGGCAGCTGCAGCTCCTGCACTTCTGCCTCTTGCTGGCCATCTCCCGCTGCCCTCCTGGGAAACAGCCTCATGATCACCGCTGTAGCCTGTGGCCAGCACCTGCACACCCCCATGTTTTTCTTCATGCTCAACCTGGCCCTCGCTGACCTGGGCTCCATCTGCACCACTGTCCCCAAAGCCATGCACAATTCCCTCTGGGACACCAGGACCATCTCCTACAAAGGATGTGCTGCTCAGGTTTTCTTCTATCTTTTCTTTATGGCAACAGAATTTTTCCTCCTGACCATCATGTGCTACGACCGCTACGTGTCCATCTGCAAACCCCTGCACTACGGGACCCTCCTGGGCAGCAGAGCTTGTGCCCACATGGCAGCAGCTGCCTGGGCCACTGGCTTTCTCCATGCTCTCATGCACACGGCCAATACATTTTCCCTGCCCCTGTGCCATGGCAATGCCCTGGGCCAGTTCTTCTGTGAAATCCCACACATTCTCAAGCTCTCCTGCTCACGCTCCATACTCTGGGAACTTGGGCTTATTGTGGTTAGTTCTTTTCTGTTGTTTGGCTGTTTTGTATTCATTGTTTTCTGCTACGTGCAGATCTTCAGGGCCGTGCTGAGGATCCCCTCTGAGCAGGGATGCTACAAAGCCTTTTCCACCTGCCTCCCTCATCTGGCTGTGGTCTCCCTGTTCCTCAGCATTTATATATTTGCCTACTTGAAGCCCCCCTCCATCTCCTCCCCATCCCTGGATCTGGCATTGTCCGTTCTGTACTCAGTGGTGCCTCCAGCTCTGAACCCCCTGATCTACAGCCTGAGGAACCAGGAGCTCAGGGATGGTATGAGAAAAATGATGACTGGATGCTTTTCAGAAGGAATAAAGTACCCCTTTTGTACAGCATAACATTCAGAATGGAACTCATTACAGACTCAGTCTACGTTTTCCTATATTGGTAGTGTGGCAGGTGGATATTTATGTTTTTCTTGTGATCATCTTGATCACAACATAATCTTAATATTCATCCCTCTTCTATTTAAGTGTATTCCTCTTGAATTTGACTCACAGTTTTTTAATATTGGGAACTGTGCTCTCTAGTTTTTTAAACAAAATAAAGGATCCTGCTTCAAATGCTTTCTCTGCTACCCTTCCACTGAGACTTTTGTAAAAGCTGTGATGCTTTGCAGCAGAGCAGCACAGATAGGGAGCACTAGCACATGATCTTTTCAGAGCTGCTCTTGGCTCTTCCACACTCTCCTTTGGAGCCCTTGTTGGGCTCTGAGGTCTGAGTGCTCTGGAAGCAGGGACAGCAATGAGAGCTTTTGTGAGAGAGCTGATCTCCATCCCAGCACTGCCACCAGCAAAGGGATCTCCTCAGCCTAGTGCCTGAGGGCTTCTGCCACAGTCTCTCTCAAGACCATGCCAAGGGATGGACTCTAAAGAGGCTCATTGTTCTCCCACGGCTCAGTGGGATCAGATCAGGGTCCCAGTATCACTTTGAAGGGACTCAGGTTGGGGTCATGTTTTGCTTGTTGGTGGCCAGTGCCCATCAGATGGTGAATGGTCTGTGCTGAACCTTCCTGGGACTTTCCAGATTGTGCCAGGGCTGATGGCAGGGGAAGGGTTTCCCCACCTCCTCATTTTACATCGCAGTGCCTCAGTTTTCTGGGGCATCCTCATGATTTTCAGTGTCACTGGTGCTGGTTGTGTCTCCTGAGACATTCTGACAGAGCATTTTTTAAAGACAATCCTTCCCCCTGCTGAACCCTCTCATCTACAGCCTGTGGAGCAGAAAGGATGGGCTTAGAGAGGCACTGAGAAAAGTGCTCAGGAGAGCTGTGAGCTGCACAGTGGAGTGGGGGAATAAAACACCATAAAAGTCACCCATCTAAACTGGCCCTCAGGACAGGGACAGCCGAGAGTTGTGTCCTGGGCACTCCTCTGGAAGAGCTTTTTGGTGTCAGGCTGTTGAGAAGGCTGGCCAGTGTCATTTTGGGACCTCTCTCAAACCTCTTGGAAAGGCCAGAGACATCCCAGAGGGTCCTGGGCACTTGGAAAGGGCAGACACAGAACCAGTCTGCAAACAGGGCAGGGAAGGGGATGGGGAGAGTCACAGGCTGGTCAGGCTCAGCAGGGAAGGGGATGTGGCAAATCCTCCTGCAGCCATTCCAGGCACTGGCAGGACAGGGCAGGGACTGCAGAACCCAAAGTGGGAGGGAAAAGAGGGGGATGTTGTGTGCCCAGACTTCAGCCAGGCCTGTGACAGGGTCTGCTGTGGTGTCCTCAGAGCCAGACTGGAGAGAGCTGGGCTGAAGGAGTGGAACATGGGCTGGGAGGAAGGATTGGCCAAGTGACCACCATACTGTAATAAAGAAGACCTGCTTTCAAGTACTCAAAACTGTGTGAGAAGGTTTCTATCCAGTGGATTTCAGTATCAGTGGTGTCCTTGACTCCATTATGCCTCACAGATTCACAATGGCCCCTTGGTTCCATGAGGCCCTGCGGTATAACAATGGACCATTGGTTCCCTTGGGTTCCGTACTGTCAAAATGGCCTCCTTGGTTCTGCACTGCCACAATGCTCTCCTTGGTTCCACGAGGCCTTGGTGTGTCACAACAGCCCCTTGCTTCCATGAACTGCCAGAGTTTCAGCCTGGTCTCTTGGATCTGCAGTGTCACAATGGACAATTGGTCACAAGCAGCCCTACTGTGACACCATGAATATTTGTCCCATGGGGCCCCACAGTGTCACAGTGGTTCCTTGGTTCCACGAGGTTCCACAGCATCACCATGGTCTCCTTGGATCTGCAGTATCTCTATGGACCATTGGTTCCATCTGGCCCTGCTGTGTCACAGTGGTTCCTTGGTTCCAAGAAGCCCCACTGTATAACAATGGAATCTTGGTCCCGTGAGGTTCTGTACTGTCACAGTGGTCTCCTTGGTTCTGGACTGTGACAATGGACCCTTGGTTCCATGAGGTTCCATGATGTCACAATGGTCTCCTTGGTTCTGTTGTGTGAAAATGGCTTCTTGGTTACATAGGGTTCCTCGGTTTCCCAGCTGTTTCCTTGGTTCCATGAGGCTCTCCAGTCTCACAATGCCCCATAGTTTCCAGCAGCTTCTGTCCTGTCAACCATGTCCTTTGTTCCAATAAGGCCCCACAGTGTCACAATGGCCCCTTGGTCCCACAAGGTTCCACAGCATCACCATGGTCTCCTTAGATCTGCAGTATCTCTATGGACCATTGGTTCCATCTGGCCCTGCTGTGTCACAGTGGTTCCTTGGATCCATGAAGCTCCACTGTATAACAATGGAATCTTGGTCCCGTGAGGTTCTGTGTTGTCTTAACACGAATTCTAGTGTCATTATAGTGCAAGGGATTTCATATCTCCAGGGCCTCATACCTCCTTAAAGTTCCTTCACAACGCAGCTCCTCTATGCACTGCCTGCCCCTGGTCCTTGCAGCAGTCATCTGACTCCTCTTCTTCACAGCCAACAAATTCATCTCTCTTCACAGCACAGCCAACAAATTGCAGCCCTCTTCACAGTACAGCCAACAAATGCCATCTCTCTACACAGCTAGCTAGCCCACTCTTTTGTGGCACTTACTGGATACAGGTATGGCTTTTTCAGATCTGGGCCTGCTTCTAATCTTTAGTAATTGGTTCAGCTGCAACTCATTGGGGGATAAGATTACCTTCTACACTATTTTCTTACATTTCATCTCTCCACAGTTCTGTAATGTCACAATGGTTTCCTTGGTTCTGGACTGTAACAATGGACCCTTGGTTCCATGATGTCACCATGGTCTCCTTGGTTCCACGAGGCCTTGCTGTGTCACAATGGACCCATGGTTCCATGTGCTTCCATGGTGTCACAATGGTCACCTTGGATCCACATTGTCACAATGGACAATTGTCTCCATGGGCCCCTGCTGTGTCACAATAAACCCTTAGTGCCATGAGGATCTGTGATGTCACAATGGTCTGCCTGGTTCAACGAGGCCCTGGAGTGTCACAATGGCTGCTTGGTTCTGTGAGCTTCCATAGCACCAACAATGGCCTCCTTGTTTCTGCAGTGTCATAATGGACTCTGGTTCCATGAGGTCCCTAAATGTCACTGCGCTCCTGGGTTCCATGTGGCCCTGCTGTGTCACCACGGCCCCTTGGTTCCATGAGTTTCTGTACTGTCAGCAATGGTTCCTCTGTTCCAATGAGGTCCTGCTGTGTCACAATGGACCCTGGGTTCCATGAAGTTCTTCAGTGTCACAATGGCCCCTTGGATCCATGAGGTCCCATAGTGTCACCATGGTGTCCTTGGGTCCACACTGCCATAATGGACCATTGCTGCAGCCGAAATAACTGCTAATAAAGCCCAGGGTAGGGAAGCAGAAAGGGCCTTTGCATGGTATCCACAGATGTTTAATTCAGCCGTGCAGTGAGATGTTCAGGGTTACAAGGCAGGACTCCTGGGGGCAGTCCAGGTTTCTGTATCTCCAGAGGTACGGACTGATCAGTGGAAATGGGGCAGTACAAAGATGGGGACCAAGGGGGAATAGGGAGGGAGTAGCTGAGGGACATAGAACAAGGGGAGGGAGCCAATGGGGTCAAACAGCTTTTGAGGGAAGCTTCTTGTGTCTCCCTAACCCAGAGAATGCCTCTCAGGGTCTCCACTGCTGCAGAGTTTCAAATTGGCCCCTGGGTTCTTTTGAGCTCCTCAGGATCACAGTGGCCCCTTGGCTGCATGAGGCCCAGCTGTGTCACACAGACCCCTTGCTTCCATTGGGCCCCACAGAATCACAATTGTCCCCCCTTAGTTCCATGAGGCTGTGCAATGTCACAATGGATCTTTCGTTCCATGGGTCCCACAGTGTCCCATGAATCCTTAGTTCCATAGGGTCCTGTAGTCTCACAATGGTCTCCTTGGTTCTGCACTATAAGAATCCCCCCACCCCCTTTGGTCCCTTGGAGCCCCACAGTGTCACTATTGTGCCCTTGGTTCCAAGAGGCCCTATGTGTCATAATGGCCTCCATGGTTCCATGAGGCCTTGCTGTGTCACAATGGCCCTGTTGGTTCCATTATGCCCTGTAGCACAGCAATGGTCTCCTTGATTCTGCAGTATCAGAATGTCTCCTTTGTGTCAGGGATTTCTGTTGCAGTGTGTTGCAATCTCCCATTTCAGACTCCCAGTCCTTTCCCAGATATAGCTTTCCTGTTCCCCTCCCCCTTTCACTTCCTAAGTGATGTCCATCAAACTTAACAGTCCAGTAAGAGCGTCGTGTGATTGGCTGAAGTTCAAAGATGCCCCTCAGCCCTGGGCCATTGGCCTGTCCAAGTGTCATTGTCCCCTGAGACTCGCCCTCTCCCACCTGGTTGGTAGCTCACCTATCCTCTCCCCTCCCCCTCTTCCTGAGCTTAAAAGGACCTGGGCACCATGCGGTCTTTATTCTACTGTAGCTGTTACCATATTCAGACATCTATGATCCTGGAATAAAGCTCTGGATTAAACCCTGCGGTAGAATCCACTCCTTTCGTTCTTCACCTAGCCTAAGGACTATCACCGAGGTAAACCTGAGTTTCTACCAGCCTGGACTTCTCAGTGTCTAGCTGCAACCCCTAACTAGCCAGAGGGATCTCTGTGGCGGAAAAACACAGCAGCTGCCTTTGGCCGAGCAGCGAGGGCTGGACGAGCCCAGACACGTGCTATCCGGTAATATTGGAATATTATTCCAATAGATTTCCACAGTGTCACTGTAGTCCCCTTGATTCCACGAGGCCCAGCAGTGTCACAATGGCCCCTTGGTTCCAATGGGTTCTAAAGGGCCATAATGGTCTCCATGGTTCCAAGAGGCCCTTCAATCTCCCAATGGACCCTTGGTTCCACGGGCCCTGCAGTGTCACAAGGCTGCCTTAGTTCCACCAGGCCCTGCAGTGTCTCAGTGGCCCCTTGGCTCCATGAGACAAAGCAGAATCAGAATGGCCCCTTGGTTCCATGGAGCACCACGGTGTCACCATGCTCCCATTGGTTCCACAGGGCCCCAAAGTGGAACAATGGACGTTTGGTTCCATGAGGTTCCTCAGTGTCTCAGTGGCCCCTTGGCTCTATGTGGCCCTGCTGTGTCACAGTGGCAGGTGGTTCCATGAGGCCCCACAGTGTCCAAATGGTCTCCTTGGTTCTGGGAAGCCCTACAGAGCCACAAGGGACCCTTGGTTCCAGGAGGCCTTACTGTGTCACAATGGACTTTTGGTTCCAGGAGCTTTCACACTGTCAACAGTGGTCTGAGCACCACAGTGTCACCATGGATCCTTTGTTCCATGAGGTTCCAGAGCGTAACATGATTCCCTTGATTCCAGAAGGTTCTGCAGTGTCACAATAGACCATTGGTTTCATGAAGCCCCACACTGCCACAATGACCCCATGGCTCCACAAGTTTGCACCATGTCAGCAATGCTCTCCTTGGTTCCACGAGGCCTTGCTGTGATACAATGGACTTTTGGTTCCATGGGGTTCCACAGCATCCCAATGGACCCTTTGTTGCATGGGGTTCCACAGTGTCACAGCTGACTCCTTGGGTCTGTCAGACTCTGCTGTCACCAGATCTGCAAAATATCAGAATAAGGCCCCTTAACAGTAATTTGGTGTTGGTTACATACAGTCACTAAATGTGAATTACAATTTACCCATTTCCATAAAACCCACCCCAACATCTCAGATTCACTCCTTGTTTTCTCTATCCCTGCACCCTTGAGCCAGATGTCTTCTTCTTCCCTTCCAACCATCCTTGCTGGGAAAGCAGCCCCTGCATGCCTTGTACCTGTGCTCAAAGTTCACAGGCAGGGTAAAAATGGAATGAACCCTTTTGGTCTCAGCCCAAGGCTTTGTGTGGGCAGGCAGAGGCAGGCAGGAGGCAGAGCTGTCAGCAAAGGAAGGGGCCAGCCAGGTGGGGCAGCGGGGGGATGATGACAGCCTGCAGGGACAGAGGCTCAGGGCAGGGACACCGTAGGACAGCCTGGGCTGCACAGGGCACAGGCATGTGCAGCAGCTGCAAGGCCCTGACAGAGCCAACTCCTGCAGCACTTGGGCCATGGCTGCTGGGCCTGGGCCTGAGGCAGGAGCAGGAGACAAGTGACCCTTGCAGGCCTGGGGCCTCATTGCCTCCTTGTCCCTGCTCAGCAGCCTGGCAGGGGCCGCCCCATGCTCCTGCCCTTGGCATTGCACATCCCCACATGCCAGTGCCCATCCCGGGAAGAGCCCTGAGCAAGGAGGTAGGGACAAGATCTGCCTGGCCAGGGGCTGGGGCTCAGGCCTTGGCCCTTTGCATTCCTGAAACACATCCAGCTTGGCTCAGCACCAGAGACACCTTTGCCTTGTTTGTCCCCAGCAGTCATCACTGCCTCCAGTGTTCTGCTCTACCTGGAACCTGGGGACACTTTCTCAGTTGTGTCCCTCAGTGGAACCCATTAAAACTTCAAGAAACTTCAGAGTTTCAATTTAAGTTTGAGTTCCTTTAGAAGTTTTTTGAACACTCTCTCAGGGACTGAGTCTGATGCAAACAACACCAAAGCCCCAAGAGGGCCATTAAAGTCCTTGTGCTGTGTCTGTGCTGCTGAGCTTTAAAGGAACAGCTCTTCCCAGGACCAGCTCCTCTCCCAGCGAGCAGGGCTGGGGCACTGTCTGCAGGCACTGAGGGGACAGGAGCAAGGCAGAGACAGGCTGAAGGCAATCACGATTGTGAAGACATTGAGCTGAGTCTTCACTTGGGTAAACATCTCCACAGCCCTCTGCATGGTGAGTCTGTGGGTGCAGGGGCAATGTCCCCTGTGCTCCTGGATGGATCTCCTGAAGCCAGCACACCCCACAGCCTCAGGGACGTGTCAGGAGGACTCTCACAGATTCTCTGTGGCAGAGGAGGATGAGGAAGGGGAGGAGGAGGATGTGCTGCTGCGACAGTGATTGCAGGGGTTCCAGGATGAGGGAAGAGACGAGAAAGTTGACTCCATGTTCAGAAAGCTTGATTTATTATTTTTTGATATATTAAAAACTATACTAAAAGACTAGCAGAAAGGATTTCATCAGAAAGCTGGCTAAGAATAGAAAAGGAATTATTAACAAAGGTTTGTCTCTGACCTAGACAGTATGGACAGCTGGACTGTGTTTGGCCATTAATTAGAAACAACCACATGACACCAATCACAGATCCACTTTGTCATTCCACAGTAGGAGACAGTCATTTATATTTTGTTCCTGAGGCCTCTCAGCTTATCAGGAGGAAAAATCCTAAGGAAATGATTTTTCATAAAACACGTCTCTTACATGCTGCAGAGCGGGGCGGCCATGGGCACCATCAGAGGGACAGGCCAGGACAGCTCCTTCTACCAGGAAAGCTGGGGCTGCAGCCAGGGCTGCCCAGGGCTGTCCTGCAGAGCAGGTCCTGCAGCCCTCAGGGCTCTTGGCTGGCCCAGGGCATGTGCCACCTGCCAGGGGCAGCTCTCAGCCTGCCTGGCAGCTCCCCATGAACTGTGCAGGGGAGAAGCTGGAGGTGGAAGGAGCGACCCCCATCAGGGCAGATTCCTCCTGCTGTGGAGATGGTGCTGCATGGCCAGGGCTGCTCTCAGCTTTCTCCTAAAGGGAAAGGAAAGGGGCTGTCAGCTTTGCCTGTGTCACTGAGACTCCTGCACTGTCACCCTGGGCATCAGCAGATGTGCCTCACATCGCCCTCAGAAAGTGACTCCTCACACTCCTCCCCCTACAGACAGCAGCAGCAGCAGCAGCACCTTGGCTTGCAGAATTTCTGTTTGTCTGGTCTGCCCTTAAGGCCCTGCTGCCAGGGAGATGACCCTGGGCAGTGGCCTGTGCTGGGAGGGGTCTGCAGGGCAGAGCTGAGCCCCCAGGCTTGGCTGGGCTCTGGCAGCACTGGCAGGACAAGGCTTGGATAGAGAGAAACAGCTCCTAGTAGGCACAACTCCAGACAGCAGAGAAGCAGACCAACCATTTGTATTCCTTCCTGTCCAGCTGCACAGGGAAAGAGAGAAGGGTGGGAGAAATTTGTTTTTAAAATGTAGAGTTCAGAAGTCCACTTTATTTTTCAAGAAATTTTTAAGCGCAGGCACCCTGAAAAAGAGGACTTGTAATATTTAAAGGACGCCTTTGTGGGGGCTAGCACTGACTGCACTGATGCACAGGGAGCCCTGTTTTCCCTTGGGACTCCCCAGGGTTCAGGCAGTGAGCAATGGTAAAGATGAGACAGGAACTCAGCAGCACAAACTCAAAATCAAAGAAAGTCCAGCAAAATTTCCTCACAGGAAGAGAAGTGATTTTGCTGAGGTTCCAAATAAAATACAAAGGATTGACTCAAAGAAATTAGTTGCACTTTGGCAATGTCTTCTTTCAACAGTCCACCATGCCCAGAGTGAAGGAATGTCCAACAGCAGCTCCATCAGCCACTTCCTCCTGCTGGCATTGGCAGACACGCGGCAGCTGCAGCTCCTGCACTTCTGCCTATTGCTGGCCATCTCCCTGGCTGCCCTCCTGGGCAATGGCCTCATCATCAATGCCGTAGCCTGTGGCCAGCACCTGCACACCCCCATGTTTTTCTTCATGCTCAACCTGGCCCTCAGTGACCTGGGCTCCATCTGCACCACTGTCCCCAAAGCCATGCACAATTCCCTCTGGGACACCAGGGACATCTCCTACAAAGGATGTGCTGCACAACTCTTTTTGTTCCTCTTCTTCATTTCAGCAGAGTATTTTCTCTTGACTGTTATGTGCTATGACCGCTACGTGTCCATCTGCAAACCCCTGCACTATGGGACCCTCCTGGGCAGCAGAGCTTGTGCCCACATGGCAGCAGCTGCCTGGGCCAGTGCCTTTCTCTATGCTCTGCTGCACACAGCCAATACATTTTCCCTGCCCCTGTGTCAGGGCAATTCCCTGGGCCAGTTCTTCTGTGATGTCCCACAGATCCTCAAGCTCTCCTGCTCACACTACAACTTGAGAAAAATTGGGATTTCATTACTTGGTGTCTGTTTAGCTTTTGGCTGTTTTGTGTTCATTGTTTTCTCCTATGTGCAGATCTTCAGGGCTGTGCTGAGGATCCCCTCTAAGCAGGGACGGCACAAAGCCTTTTCCACCTGCCTCCCTCACCTGGCCGTGGTCTCCCTGTTCCTCAGCAGTGGTATATTTTCCTACGTAAAACCCAGCTCCATCTCCTCCCCATCCCTGGATCTGGCTCTGTCAGTTCTGTACTCGGTGGTGCCTCCAACCCTGAACCCCCTCATCTACAGCCTGAGGAACCAGGAGCTCAAGGCTGCAGTGTGGACACTGATGGCTAGATGGTTTCAGACACAGTAAATTAAGAGACAATTTTTGCAAATCACTTGCAATAAAAGTCGTATTTGGTGGTTGTTGTTGGTTTTGTTGCTGCTTTTGATTTTTCATTTTTTTAGTTTTTTCATGTTGTCTACAAGGAAAAGCCATTGTTTGTGCCATTTCTAATTTTGTGTATCTCAACAATTGCTGCAGCCCCCGACTGTGTCAGTGAGTAGTTGTGCTGTCGATGGCTTCAAAAGGATTAAAGGATCTCCCAGCAAAGTTTTAATGGGAGGTCCCTCTTTTGTTGCTTTCTCTGGAACTGCAGAAAAGCAACAAAACTGGGGACCAGCAAGGGCTGGGGGATGGCAGGGAAAACACTCAGGTTTGTCCTGGCCTCTGCAGTCAGACAGAAAGTTTGTTCCCATGGGCTGGGAGTTTCCTGTCCCACTGCAGACGCTGTTGCTAAGAGTCAGGGCTGCCTGGCAGCCACCTCCTAACAGCCCCGAGCATTTCCATTGCTTCACCTTTGCTTTCTTCCCTCTTTCCTGATCCAGATTTCTTCCTATTGCCCATGCCTATCCCCTCCCCTGCAAACATCCTATCCCTGTTTGCCCTTTAAAGATTTCATTTTGATGTGCATCAATCCTTCCTGGAATCCTTGGTTTTAAGGGCTGTTTCCCTTTAAAAAATCAGTACCTGATTTGGTATTCTCCAAATCTCCATCCTCAACAGGCCGAAGTCTGCTCTCTGTAACTCCAGTGTAAAAGATTTGTTGATGCCCCTCCTTTCACAGAATATTTAAAAACTCAACAATTTCATGGTCACTGTGCCCCAAACAGCCTCTGACCAGCACATCTCCCCCCAGCCCTTCTCTGTTTGTAAGCAGCAGGAGACAGAGCTTTCCTCGGCAGTGGGAATTGCAGGAAACCTCCCCCAAGTGCAGCTTGGAAGGTTCAGCCTGGAGCTGAGGAGAAAGCAAAGTCCCTCCCAGGGCAGAATGTTGGTGCTGGAGGTGTCCCAGCGTGAGGCTGGGCCATGGCCAGGCTCTGTGTGCCAGGAGCCGGCAGCGCTGGGTGCAGGGAGCCCAGGGAGGGCCCAGAAACGCTGGGTGAGAAATGCTGGGGCACAGCGAGATGGGCGAGTGCAGCCGGCCAGGGCAGAGGAGCAGCACGCCCAGGGGGCACAGCCTGCAGGACAGATGGCCGAGGGCTGGGCAGGGCTGGCAGGGCCACGGGCACCCAGGCCTTTGTGCCCTGGGCTCGGGCAGCGCCTCTGGAGCCCCATAGGAGGAACTTTCCTGGCAGGGGCTGCACTTTGGTTCTGCCTCGGCCTCCCTGGGGAGGCTGGCAGGGGCTGCAGGCTGATGGCGTTTGTCCTTGCTGCCCCTCATATCCCCCTGGCCCACAAAGAGCCCCGAGCCAGCCGGGAGGGACAGGCCCTGCTGGCCCAGGCTGGGCTCAGGGCTTGGCCTTTCTGCTCCCTGCAGCCAAGCCAGGCCTTGCTCAGCATTGCAGTGCCCTGCCCAGAGCCTTGGGCTCCCTGCACTCCTGGCCTCAAGGATCTGCTCTCAGCACTGCCTGGGCAGCCTTGGGCACTCCCTGCCCTCCCTGGGGCCCAGCCGTGCTCCAAGGCACTTGGAGTTTGGCTGCTGACTCCTTGAGCAGCTTCTTCATCCTTCTCTCGCTGCCTGAGGCTCCTGGAGCCAGCCCCAAAGCCACCGTGGGGCTGATTAAAATACAGAAAGCCCTCAGGAGCTCTTTGTCTCCCTTCCATTGTCTGTGAGTCTCCAGGGCTTGTGCAGGGATTGGAGTCAGCTTGGAGTTCCCTTCAGGAGGGAGATTCCAAAGTGCACCTCATGATATCTGGTTTTAGTCAAGGAAATATTGTTTTATTTTTTATTTTAGAGAAGAGGTGACAGAAGCATTCCCCCGGTGATCTTGATGCTGAATGTCTCCTGAGGAGGTCTGGGCAGGGAGAAGAATGAGCCCCTTGCAGGCTGAGCCTGTTTGGACAAGCTGCTCCTCACCCCCAGCCTCACCGTGTCTGACATCGCCCACCTGGGACTGACATGTCAAAAAATAAACCAAAATCATCTTTTTTCCTTTTTAATAAACTTGTTTAAGTAATAAAAATTTAATTCTATTTCTCTAATTTATGATAATGTTTCTCTCTATTTTATTACATTATTTATATTTATATTTTAAAATTGACAAATTTTTAGCAACTAAAAAAATCATTGGCTATTGATTATAAGTAACATAATTCCCTTAATGAATTAATTGACCACTATTGGCTTTTTTTTTTTTTTCCCTCTTTATGGTAATTAGTCCTACTTTTAGTCCTTTTGTAATCTTTTTCAAAGTATTTTCAGACAGTGCAAAAGGAGCCACTCTGCGGTCCCTGGAGACATTTCTGGGGCACATTTGGGGCAGTTTTGGGTCTGGGGAGGGAATTCAGAGAGAACTTGAGGCTCTGGAGGACACTTGGGGGAGCCGGGTGGGCACTTGGAGGGGCACTCAGGGATTCTGAGGGACAGTTCGGGGTCCGGGGCAGCACTTGGGGGTGCAGGGGGGCCCTTGGAGCTCAGCGAGGGGAATTTGGGGCCCTTCGGGGTCCGGGCGGGCCCTTGGGGGGCTCTGACGGGGCTCTCTGGGGCGCGGGGGATGATGGGAGTTGTAGGCGCGGGCATCATACGGTTGAACGGGGCCGCGGAGCATCACGGGAGTTCGAGGCGCAGCTGCACTGGCTCTCGGCGGGCTGCGGGGAATGACGGGAGCTGTAGTCCCGGCTGGAATAGCGCTGGACGTGAGCCGCGGAGCATGACGGGAGGTGTAGTCCCGGAAGTGGTGGGAACGCAGTGTTTATGGGTCCGGGAAGGCTCTTGGGAGACACTTCTGCATCCAAGCCGCGACTTGAGGTTCTCGGGGGAACCTAAAGGGTTGGGAGCCCTTGCGGGGAGCTCGGGGAGCTCTAACCGGGCTCTTTAGGGCGCGGGGCACGGCAGGAGTTTTAGGCGCGTGTCTATGTTCTGAGGGGCTCTGCGGCCGCGGCGGATGAGAGGAGATGAGTTCCCAGAAGTGGCTTTACCGAGCTTCAGTGGACTTGGGAGCACTCAGGGGGCCCGGGAACGCTTTTAGGGGGTCCCGAATGGGCGCTGAGAGGGCACTGAGGGATCCTGGAGGGTCTGGGGGACACTTATGGGACAGATGGGGGCGGATCCCGGGTTCTGTGTGGCGCGGAGCATGACGGGTGTTGTAGTCCCGGCTCCAATTGAGCTCAATCAGGTCGTGGGGCATGACGGGAGTTGTAGGCAAAGAGAAAAGATGGCGCTGCCTCTAGGCACTGCCTCCGAGGCTCTGATCTCCGGCGCTGATTGGCTGCAGGCAATGATGGGCAGGGCATCGGCAAATGGGAGGTGCTGGAGGCAGGAACAGCCCATTCAACCTTTCCAGTCCCTCCCAGTCCAGCCCAGTTCATCCCCAGTAGAGACCAGTACAACCCCCGTACAGCCCAGTTCATCCCAGGTAGAACCCGATACAACCCCAGTGCCCCTCCAATCCTTCCCAGTACAGCCCAGTCCCTCCCAATACACCTGACTTCATTCCCAGTTCCCCCCCAATGTCATCCACAGGATGCCCCAGGGTCCCCAGCCTTCTCTGCAAAGTCCCCAATGTCCCCATTGTCCCCAGTTTGTCCCAGTATCCCCTTAGATCACTCCCAGAATGTCCTCTTAACTCCCAGTGTTACCCCCAGAGTCCATCCCAGTCCACCCAGATTGCCCCTCAGCATTCCTCGTGTTCCCAGGTTATCCCAGTCCTCCCCAGTGTTCCCCAGTATGTTCCAGTCCTCCCCAGTGTTTCCAAGGACAGTTTAATTTCTCAGGGTTGCCGTGGCAGCCAAACCCAGCAGTGGGGTCAGTGCAGTGCCCATGGCCACAGCCCCTTGCAGTGGCCCAGGGCAGCTTGGGCTGATGATCCACCCTCACAGCTGGCCCAGGGCAGGGCTGCAGTGGCTTTGGTGGCACCTTGGGCTGGCACACACCTGAGCAGTGTGTCTGTTTCCAGTAGGGAAACTCAGGAGTTTGAGCTTGCTTCAGAAACCCCAAAAATTGAAAACCCCTCTTAGGGTGGGTCCAGCCAGCTCTCCAAGCACAGCAGGTCCCAGGGGAGTGAGGACAGACGGGATGGGGCTGGGGAATGTGGAGCAAGGTTGTCCACACTGGGTCAGAGCTGAAGGCACAGCTTCTGTGAGCAGGCCAGACCTGCTGAGGAGAGACCCTGGGTCAATATCAATCACAGAATGCTGCAATCACCTCTGATCTAAAGATAAATAAAATAAAATACATCCTTTAAAATTGGAATGTGTATTTCTGACAAGATCTTTGAAATTTTTCTTCATAACTGCACTAGGAAAACTTTAATGACCATCTCAGGGCTTTGGTGTTGTTTACATCAGACTCAGTCCCTGAGAGAGTGTTCAAAAAACTTTTCAGGAACTCAAACTTAAACTTAGACTCCAAAGTTTCTTGTAGTTTTAATGGGTCCCACTGAGGGTCATGACTGAGAAAGTGTCCCCAGGTTCCAGTTAGAGCAGAACACTGGAGGCAGTGATGACAGCTGGGGACAAACAAGGCAAAGGTGTCTCTGGTGCTGAGCCAAGCTGGATGTGTTTCAGGAATGCAAAGGGCCAAGGCCTGAGCCCCAGCCCCTGGCCAGGCAGATCCTGTCCCTCCCTCCTTGCTCAGGGCTCTTCCCGGGATGGGCACTGGCATGTGGGGATGTGCAATGCCAAGGGCAGGAGCATGGGGCGGCCCCTGCCAGGCTGCTGAGCAGGGACAAGGAGGCAATGAGGCCCCAGGCCTGCAAGGGTCACTTGTCTCCTGCTCCTGGCTCAGGCCCAGGCCCAGCAGCCATGGCCCAAGTGCTGCAGGAGTTGGCTCTGTCAGGGCCTTGCAGCTGCTGCACATGCCTGTGCCCTGTGCAGCCCAGGCTGTCCTACGGTGTCCCTGCCCTGCGCCTCTGTCCCTGCAGGCTGTCGTCATCCCCCGGCTGCCCCACCTGGCTGGCCCCCTCCTTTGCTGACAGCTCTGCCTCCTGCCTGCCTCTGCCTGCCCACACAAAGCCTTGGGCTGAGACCAAAAGGGTTCATTCCATTTTTACCCTGCCTGTGAACTTTCAGCACAGGAACAAGGCATGCAGGGGCTGCTTTCCCAGCAAGGATGGTTGGAAGGGAAGAAGAAGACATCTGGCTCAAGGGTGCAGGGATAGAGAAAACAAGGAGTGAATCTGGGAACTTGGGGTGGGGTATATGGAAATGGGTAAATTGTAATTCACATTTAGTGACTGTGTATAAGCAACACAGTGGTAGAATCACACGTCCATGTAAGGTTAGGCGTTATCCCTCACCAGACCTCAGGCCTGAATAAATGATACCTTCTGAAATGGCAAATGTGTGTTAAGGAGCCTTATTCTGATATTTCAGAGATTTGGTGACAGCAGGGCCTCACAGAATCAAGGATTCAGCTGTGACACTGTGCAAACTCATGGAAAAAAGGGTCCATGGTGACACAGCAGAACCCCATGGAACCAAAATCCATTTTGGCACACTGGGGCCACATTGAACCAATGGTCCATTGTGACACTGCGGATCCAAGGAGACCATTGTGACCCTGAGAAACCTCTTGGAACCAAGGGGCCATTATGACACAGCAAGGCCTGGTGGAACCTTGGGTCCATTGTGATACTGCAGAACCTCACAGAACCAAGGTGGCCATGTTCTACTGTGGAATCTCATGGAACAAAGGGTCCATGGTGACCCTGCAGAACTGCTGCTCTGCAGAACTCCTGCAGTGCAGGAGACTGCTGCTGGCAGTGTGAAAGCTCATGGAACCAGAAGTCCATTATGACAAAGCAAGACATCCTGGAACCAAGGATCCATTGTTAAACTGTGTGGCCTCATGGAACCATGAGCCATTGTGACACAGCGTGGCCACATGGAGCCAAGGGGCCACTGTGGTGACACTGCAGATCCAAGGAGACCATTGGGACTGAGGAACCTCATGGAACCAAGAGTCCATTGTTCCACTGTGGGGCCCTGTGGAACCAAGGGGAGCACAGTGACATTGCGGGGCCTGATGGAACAATGGAGACTGTTCTGACACTTTGGGACCCCCTGGAACCAAGAGGCCATTAGAGCATGGCAGGGCCTTGTGGAATCAAGGGGACTGCAGTGAACACTGTGGGTGTTCATGGGATGAAGGGTCCATCCTGACACCGTGGGACCAAGGATATCATTGTGACACTCTGGGGCTTCATGGAACCAAAGGTTCATTGTGACACAGCAGGGCCTCATGGAACCATGGAGGCCATTTTTACACTTGCAGGCCTTGTGAAACCAAAGGGCCATTGTGGCACTTCAGGGCCTTCTGGGGCCAAGGGGACCACAGTGACACTGTGGGGCTCCATGAACAATGGTCTGTTGTGACACTGCAAGGCCCTGTGGAATGATGGAGACCATTGTGACAGTTTGCAACCAGGGGGCCATTGTGACACTGTGGGCTACCATGGATCCAAGAGACCACTGTGACGCTGTGGGACCTTGTGGCACCAAGGCCATCACTGTGGCTCAGCTGGGCCGCATGGTCCCAAGGGGCCAGTGTGCAGCAGCAGGGCTTTGTGGAACCAAGAGGCCATTGCTGCATTCCAGGGCCTCGTGGAACCAAAGGACCGTTGTGATCCTGGAGGCACCGTGGAACCATGGAGAGAATTGTGGAATTGCAAGGGCCTGTGGAATCATGGAGACCATGGTGACACTGTGGGGTCCCACGGAACCAAAGGGCCAGTGTGACCCTGCAGGGCCTCCTGGAAGCACGGGGCCATCGTGACACTGCAGAAGCAAGGAGAGCACTGTGACACTGCAGGGCCTGGTGGAACCAAGGGGAGATGGAACCGGTCTGTCTGGTTTGGCCTCCCAGAGGCCACCTGACAGGTCTAGCTTTTCTTGGCATGCTGAGGGCTGCCTCTCATCGACCCCTGGAGAGCTGAGGCTCTGTGCTTTCCTTCCTATGGAAAAGAACCATCCCTCTTTCCAGGTGCCCTTGGCCAAAATTGATTCTCGCCTTGAAAAATTCCGTATATGCAAGGGTTGTCCCAGACAAAAGGGAAGTACAGGACAGAGAGCTCTGGCTGGCCTTGGCCTCTGGTGGTCGCCTCTCAACTCCGTGAATCCCTGTGAAATGCATCTGAAAAGGTTTGGCTACTGGAAAATCAATGACTCTCATCTTCTGAAAAAGCAGATGCTCTTCTAATCATATGTGTCTTTATTTTCTTCTTGTGTATTATGCATGAAATATTATTTTCAGTTACATAATATTATTATTCTCCCTCTACCAGTGTTATCTGACACTTATCCCCTCCTCTACATATGGATCCAGGTCACCTCTACAAGCAAACACAAGACAGAATGCAGTAGGAATGATTTGTCTCTGCTCCAATCTGTGCCATCTCCTCTGGAGCTGGAGGTGCAGCCTCAGCACTTGGCAGGGCTCAAGGGCTCACAAGCTCAGCTCCACATAAAGAACTTGCAGAGCCTGGGCTGCTCTTCTTGGCCCCTGCACGCTCAGCCAGGCTGAGATGGACACTGATGGTTTCTGTGCCAGGCTCTCTGAGCCCAGCCCAGCTCCCTGCAAGCTCTGCCAGCTGCCCTGAGCTCTGGGCAGCACCAAGGGCCTCTCCCCAGCCCAGCCCAGCCGGTTCTGGCCCCACAGCTCTGCTCAGGCCAGGCTGCTCTGGGCACTGGCCCCACGGCCTCAGCCCCTGGCAAGGGCTCAGCAGCAGCTGCAGCTCCCACAGGACTCAGCCCCACCATTAGGGAACGTGCCTGCCAAGGGAAAGGAGGCTCCCTGGGTGCCCTGCTCTCCTCTGCAGGAGATTCTGAGAGCTCTGCAGCCCCTGCTACCATCCCATCTGCCCAGGGCAGCCCAAGAGCCCTGGCCTTGCGGCCCCCCAGATCTGCTCCTGCTCCAGGCCCAGGGCGCATCCCAAAGCTGTGGCAGCCACAAAGCTGTGCCCATTTCTGTTCATTCCTGCTCTGATGGGGATGGATCCTCAGCAATTTGGAGGTTGCTGATGCACTTTACTTTTCCTGAGGCCTCTTCTTTCTTCAGGTCTTCAGTTCAGGAATTCAGTGACAAAGGCTCATAAATATTTGTTCAAAATAACCAAACAAGACAAGCCCATGGGTATAATTCAAGTCTTCACCACTTCTGTGGTCAATTAGACAGATTTCAGAAGTGTATTCAAAGTGAATCTACTATTTTGAAAAAATGAAGAGAGAATTGTTTTGTTCTCCTTAGTTTTCTTTTCCTGTTTATAGATAGGTATCAGCAATCCCCAGTGGATATTGATCCCCAGCATCTTCTAATGCAGTGTCAATAGATATGAAAATCAAGACCCTTAATGGCTGACAATCAATCACACTTTGTCCCTATTTCCACCCCACCATTTCCCGATTCAGCCCCTGGCACTCCTATGGATCAGGAATGGTGTGGCCAGCAGGAGCAGAGCACTGATTCTTCCCCTGTGCTCAGCACTGGTTGGGCCACAACTCGAGTGCTGCGTCCAGTTCTGGGCCCCCAATTTAGGGAGGCTGTGGAGGGGCTGGAGCATGTCCAGAGAAGGGCAACAAGGCTGGTGAGGGGTCTGTAACACAAGTCCTATGAGGAGTGGCTGCGGGAGCTGGAGTTGTTTATCCTGGAGAAGAGGAGGCTCAGGGGAGACCTCATGACTCTCTACAACTCCCTGACAGGAGGGTGCAGCCTGGGGGGGGTCAGGGTCTTCTCCCAGGGAATAGTGACATGACAAGAGAACACAGCCTTAAGCTGCAGCAGGGGACATTTAGGCTGGACATGAGTAAATATTCTTCACAGAAAGGGTGACTGGGCATCGGAATGGGCTGCCCAGGGAGGTGGTGGATTCACCGTCCCTGCAAGTGTTTAAGCAGACTGGATGTGGCACTCGGTGCCATGGTCTGGGTGACAAGGTGATGTTAGGTCACAGGTTGGACTTGCTGATCTCCAAGGTCTTTTCCAACCTGGTTAATTCTGTAATTCTGTGATGATTGTGACACTGCAGAGCCCTGGGGAAACAAGGGGCCATTGGGACACTGCAGGGCCTCGTGGAACTAAAAGGATCACAGTGACACTGCGTACTGAAGGCACCATGGAACCAAGGCCCCATTGTGACATTGTGGGGATGAATGGAAGCAAGGAGTCCAGTGTGACACTCTGGGTCCTCATAGAATCATGGAGGCCACTGTGACACTGCAGGGCCTTGTTCAACCGAGGGGCCATTGTGACACTACAGAACCAAGGAGACCCTCGTGAGACGATGGGGCCCAATAGAACCAAGGGGCCATTGTGACACTGCAGGGACTTGAGGAACTATAAGGAACAATGTGACACTCTGGTGCCCCATGGAACCAAGCATCCCTCGTGACACTGCAGGATCTTGTGTAAGCAGGGGGGTCCATTGTGACACTGCTCCACCAGGGAATCCATTGGGGCACTCTGGGGCCTCATGGAACCAAGGGATGACTGTGACACTGTGTGGCCTTGTGGAACCATGGAAGCCATTGTGACACTGCAGGGCCCCAAGGAACCAAGGGGCCAGTGTTGCTGCTCAGGGACTCATGGAATGAATGAAACCTGTTTGAAACCATGGTGCCCCTTGGGACCAAGACGCCATTGTGACACTGTGGAACCAAGGAGAGCATTGCTGCACTGCGAGACCTCATGGGACCAAGGGACATTGTGACACTGCAGGGCCCAAGGATCCAAGGTACTTTGTGACACTAAGGGGTCTCAAGAAACAAAGGGGCCATTGAGAAACTGAGGGGCCTCAGGTCTCATGGAATCATGTCATGGAGACCATTGTGACACTCTAGGGCCTCATGGAACTGTGGTGACCAAGTTGGCTGCAAGTTTGGATCTGCTGGAGGGTAGGAGGGCTCTGCAGAGGGACCTGGACAGGCTGGATCCAGGGCCCAAATCCAACAAGGTGAAGTTGAACAACACCAAGTGCCAGGTCCTGCAATTTGGCTACAACAACCCCAGCAGTGCTACAGGCTGGGGACAGAGTCGTGGGACAGAGGCCAGGCAGAAAGGGACCTGGTACCACTGATGGACAGCAGGCTGGACATGAGCCAGCAGTGTGCCCAGGTGGCCAAGAAGGCCAATGGCACCTGACTTTGATCAGGAATGGTGTGGCCAGCAGGACCAGAGCTGCTGTGCTGTCCCTAACCTGCCCCCAGCTCTGCACACAGACATTGCTGCTGCAGCTCCAGAGAAGGGAACAAAACGGGTATCTCCAGGGAAAACTTTGCTGGAAGATCCTTTAGTTCATTGAAAGCTACTGATTGCACAGCTCCTCATTGACACAGTCTGGGGCCACAGCAATAATGGAGAGAAACAAAAAATGAGAAATGGCATGAACAATGGTCCTATTTTGTGGACAAGATTAATAGAGTAAAACAAAATTTTAAAAACCCACGAGCAAAAAAATAAGAAATGTCAAAGATGGCTTTTATTAGAAGTGACTTGCAGAAACTGGCCAGCAGTTTAATGTTTCTGAAACCATCCAGTCAGCAGTGTCCACACTGCAGCCTTGAGCTCCTGGTTCCTCAGGCTGTAGACAAGGGGGTTCAGGGCTGGAGGCACCACCGAGTACAGAACTGACACTTCCAGGTCCAGGGATGGGAAGGACATGGAGAGGGGCTTCAGGTGAGCAAATGTGGCAGTGCTGAGGAACAGGGAAACAACAACCAGGTGAGGGAGGCAGGTAGAAAAGGCTTTGTGCCGTCCCTGCTCAGAGGGGATCCTCAGCACAGCCCTGAAGATCTGCACATAGGAGAAAACAATGAACAAAAAGCAGCCAAATGCTAAAGAGGTAGTGAAAATAGAAGTCCCAAGTTCCCTGAGTTTGGATTTGGAGCAGGAGAGCTTGAGGATCTGAGGGATTTCACAGAAGAACTGGCCCAGGGCATTGCCCTGGCACAGGGGCAGGGAAAATGTATTGGCTGTGTGCAGCAGAGCAGTGAGAAAGCCACTGGCCCAGGCAGCTGCTGCCATGTGGGCACAAGCTCTGCTGCCCAGGAGGGTCCCATAGTGCAGGGGTTTGCAGATGGACGTGTAGCGGTCGTAGCACATGACGGTGAGCAGGGAAAATTCTGCTGACACGAAGAACAGAAAGAAGAAAACCTGAGCAGCACATCCTTTGTAGGAGATGATCCTGGTGTCCCAGAGGGAATTGTGCATGGCTTTGGGGACAGTGGTGCAGATGGAGCCCAGGTCGCTGAGGGCCAGGTTGAGCAGGAAGAAAAACATAGGGGTGTGCAGGTGCTGGCTGCAGGCTACAGTGCTGATGATGAGGCTGTTTCCCAGGAGGGCAGCCAGGGAGATGGCCAGCAAGAGGCAGAAGTGCAGGAGCTGCAGCTGCTGCGTGTCTGCCAATGCCAGTAGGAGGAAGTGGCTGATGGAGCTGCTGTTGGACATTTGCTGTGTCTTGGCATGGAGATCTGTAGAATAAGTAATATTGAATACTTTGGATTGAGGACTTTAAATAACCCAGCACAGCTTTGGGGCCCTTTCCCCCAACTGCCTACCCAGGGCTCTGCTGCCTGGAGCTGGCCCTGCCAGCAGCTGCTCCCTGTGCCCAGGGCTGGGCCCTGCCCATGCTGCCAGAGCCCAGCCCAGCCCTGGGGGCTCAACTCTGTCCTTCAGACCCCTCTCAGCTCTGGCACTGCCCAGGGGCAGCTCTGGATCTGCAGGCTCTAAAGGCAACATCAGAGCAATCCTGAGGAGGCTGGAAAAGCAGCACTGATACTGCCTCTAAGAGACCATGTGCTGATTTCTGTCACTGCCTGGTGTATTCAGGTCTGAGAGGAGATTTTCTAAAATTTTCTCTATCTGAAGTGAGACATGAATATCTATGTGCAATTTCTCATCCAGGCATCCCACAGATGTAGATTTTAGGAGTAAGAATTTTCTGTTTTATGCAGACCCCTTCCTTGCTGTGCTAGGAAAAACCCTGGAGGTAAATGTCATGCTGGGAGCAGTTCTGAACAATGCAGCATCCTCGCCTCACAACAAGAACCCTTTGAAGCCTTACCAGCTTTCTCCTTCCACACAGATCATGTCCCCCAGTGCTGGGAGCAGCTCCCAGGCCTGGCTGAGAGCTGTGCCTGGCAGGCAGCAGAGTCCCTGCCCCAGCACAGCACCCTGGGCTGCAGAACCCTGCTCTGCAGGTCAGCCCTGGGCACCCCTGAGCAACCCTTGCTGCTCTGCACAAGAGATAATCAGAGAATGTACTCACACAGTCTGTAAGCATCAGGATGTTCCAGCTTTAGGAGATCACTGCAGGAGCTGCAGCTGCCTTGTCCTGCAGCCAGAGGTTCCTGTGCCAAGGGCTGGCAGTGATTCTCCACCAGTCACTTCTCAGCATCTTCCCAGACCTGACTGATTGCAGCTCTCTGTGCCTCTGTGCTGTGCCCAGGGTGGCTGCAGGCAGTGCCCCAGCCCTGCTGGGCTGGGAGAGGAGCTGTTCCTCAGCAAAAATGTCTTTTTCAAGCTTTTCTTGGTTTGCCATGATCTGCCTCTGTGCCAGGAGCCCAGCCCAGCTCAGCAGCACAGACACAGCACAAGGACTTTAATGACCCTCTCAGGGATTTTGTGTTGTTTACATCAGACTCAGTCCCTGAGAGAGTGTTCAGAAAACTTCTCAAGAACTCAAACTTAAATTGAAACACTGAAGTTTCTTGAAGTTTGAATTGGTCCCACTGAGGGAAACAACTGAGAAAGTGTCCACAGGTTCCAGTTAGAGCAGAACACTGGAGGCAGTGATGACAGCTGGAAACAAACAAGGCAAAGGTGTCTCTGGTGCTGAGCAAAGCTGGATGTGTTTCAGGAATGCAAAGGGCCAAGGCCTGAGCCCCAGCCCCTGGCCAGGCAGATCCTGTCCCTCCCTCCTTGCTCAGGGCTCTTCCCAGGATGGGCACTGGCATGTGGGCATGTGCAATGCCAAGGGCAGGAGCATGGGGTGGCCCCTGCCAGGCTGCTGAGCAGGGACAAGGAGGCAATGAGGCCCCAGGCCTGCAAGGGTCACTTGTCTCCTGCTCCTGCCTCAGGCCCAGGCCCAGCAGCCATGGCCAAAGTGCTGCAGGAGTTGGCTCTGTCAGGCCCTTGCAGCTGCTGCACATGCCTGTGCCCTGTGCAGCCCAGGCTGTCCTACGGTGTCCCTGCCCTGCGCCTCTGTCCCTGCAGGCTGTCATCATCCCCCAGCTGCCCCACCTGGTTGGCCCCTTCCTTTGCTGACAGCTCTGCCTCCTGCCTGCCTCTGCCTGCCCACACAAAGCCTTGTGCTGACCCAGACTCACTCTGGGGCACGTGTTGCACCACAGCCCTGCCCTGGGAGGGAAATTCCTTTCTCTTTGTTCCAATCTGGGCCTCCCCAGCTGCTCTCGGCATTAATTTTTTCTTTCTTGGGCTGTTCTCTACTATCTCAAAAGGATCCACCATCTCTGAAATCACCTTTCAGTCCCTTCCAGGGCTCTTCTCTGCTCTCCTCAGTCTCCACCCCACTGAGCACAGAGCTCCTCTGTCCCTATACAGTGCTCATGTGCCTGAGGCCCTGGGTGCCTGGACAAGAAGGACAGTTCTTTTCTACAGGAAGGAAACCACAGAGCCCCAGGGTTTTGAAGGCAGGCACCTTCAGAGGCAGGCACCAGAGGCCAAGGCAAGCCAGACCTGTCTGTCCTTGCAGCTTTTGTCTGAAAGCAACCCTTGGATATTTGGGGGAGTTTTGGAGGTGGAATTCCATTTCAGCCATGAGTACCTGCACCAGAATGACAGTTCTTCTCCACAAGAAGGAAAGGACAGGGCCCCAGAGTTTCAAAGGCTGATTAGAGGCAGCCCCAAGGAGGCCAAGGCCAGCCAGACCTGCTTGTCTTGGCAGCTTTTGTCTGGGAGCAATCCTTGGATAGACAGAATTTCGGAGGCCAAATCTCAGTTTTGTCCATGGGCGTCTGGATAAGAAGGATAGTTATTTTCCATAGGAAGGAAAGTACAGAGCTCCAGTGTTTCACAGGCAGATGAGAACTGGCCCTCAGGAAGCCAAGGGAACCTAGACAGTCCTGGCAGCTTTTGTCTGGGAGTTATCCTTGGATATAAGGAATTTTGGAGGCAGATTCCCAATTTTGGCCATGGACACCTAGACTTCAAAGCTGTTTTTTTCCATGAGAAGAAAAGCACAACCCCCCAGTGTTTTAAAGGCATATGAGAGATGGCCCCCCCAAAATGCCAAGGCAAGCCAGAGCTGTCTGTTCTGGCAGGTTTCATGTGGAAATAATCCTTGTATATAACTGGATTTGGAGGTAGAATCCAAATTTCTGCCATGAACCCCTGGAGGAGAAGAACAGTTCTTTACAACAGGAAGGAATGCACAGAACTCCAGGGTTTCAGGGGCCGGTGAGAAGCCCCCCTCAACATGCCAATGTCCCCTGGACCAGTCAGGTGGCCACCAGGAGGCCAAGCCAACCAGACCTGTTCCATGTTCTTGGATCCTTGGGGCCCTGAAGTTTCAAAATGGCTCCTTGGTTTCGTGAGGCCTTGCAGTATCACAACAGAATTTTGTTTCCATGAGGCCCAATGATATCACAGTGGTCTCCTTAGATCTGCAGTGTCACACTACCCCCTTAGTTCCACGAGGTCTTGCAGTGTCAAAATTGTTTCGTTTCTTCCATGGGTCTGTGCAGAGTGCCACAATGGCCCCTTGGTTCTATTGGACTCCCCAGGATCACAATGGACCATTGGTTCCACAGGGCATGGCTGTTTCACACTGGCCCCTTGCTTCCATGGGGACCCGTAGTGTCACACTGGCCCCTTGCTTCTATGAGACCTGGCAGTGTCACAATGGTTGCTTTGGTTCTATGAGTCCTTGTGGTTTCACAGTGGCCCCTTGCTTCCACGGGGACTGTGCCAGAATGGTCTCATTGCTTCCATGAGGCCCTGCAGTGTCACAAAGAGATCCTTGGTTCCACAAGGCCATGCAGAGCCCTTTGATTCAACAAGTCCTCAAAGTGCCACAGTGGTCTCCAGGATTCCATGAGGCCCTGCAGGGTCACAAGGGCACCTCAGTTCCATGAAGTCCTGAAGTATGGAGTTGCCCCTTGATTCCATTGGGCTCCTCACTCACATCACTTCTTGGTTCCATGAGCCCTGTAGTGTCACAGTGGTCACTTTGGTTCCACAGAGTCAGAATGTCCCTGTGGTCTCATAGAACCCCACTACAATCCCCTTGATCACATGAGGCCCTGCCATGCTACAATGAGCCCTTCTTTCACATGTAAACTGGGACCATATGGATACAAAAGTCAGTCCGTGTGTCCGGATGGCTGTCTGAATTTCCTTCTTTCACATGTAACCAAGTGGTGCCAGTATTCGAGATGGTAGATGCAATTCTGCTCTGGTGCCGGTTCTCGTGAAAGGCTTAAGCATTCCTGGGAAGTTGATGCTCATGGTCCGGGAAGACTTCATTCTTAAGCTATTATCTTTAACGTTGTCCAGGCACTAATTGAATAGAAGTAGGACTCTGCTCCCAGCCAGGGTGGTCAAAGACATGAGTTGGGTGTTTACAATATTTTATACACACATATATATATAAATAGCATGAATTAACTCTCTCTCTCTATATATAACAACCCCTCCCCATTTATTTTACTAATTTAATTCATACTTGTAATTTGTTAAATTTTTAACTTTCTACATTTACTCATCACTATTGAGGGTTTTTCACAAACGGAGTACTCTTACACTATCCGGTACTCCCCTTGTGGGATGCTCTGATATATTACATAATTCATTTTCTTAGTTGTTTGTTCTTCAAACTTGGCCAATGCCTCTGCAGTATTGCTGGCATACTTTCTCTTTCCCAACCGCGTGATTTTGGATGCGTCGCCTCTGGAAGCTCCCTCCAAGTGTATGGGAACTATTGCGATCTGCATTTCCCGGACCATGGAGTGGATCAGTCTGACAAAACTTGGTATCAGAAAAGGGAGGAATAGGATTCTGGCTACTGAACAGAGCACAAGAAACATTACCTTGTTCCACCATGCTCCATCAAATAATTTGTCCCACCATGAGGACTGTAGAATAAAATTCCATTTTTGAACTGGGACATGGGCCATCTTTTTGATCTCGGCTGCCAGACCTCTTATGATCTCCCCATAATCATTGATCTCGATACAACATTCTGATTCATTGAATTTTCCACACACTCCTCCCTCCTTGGCCAGCAAGTAGTCTAAAGCAATCTGGTTCTGGTACACAAAGGCCCATACCTGGGTGTGCTGCCAACTCAGTAAATCCAGGGCTTCGGAGGTGTGATTTGAGACAATTTCCATCACTGCTTGTAGTCTAATCAGCCTGTTGAGTAGATAGATTGGAGTCCTATACCCGTAACTTCCATCCTGAGCCCATGTGGCCGGCCCATAATAATCAATTATTCGTGCCGCTTGCCATTCTTCCTCCCCCCAAGCTTGTTTTCCACTTATCATCAGTATTATTTTTTTCAAGCCTCTCTTCTTCCTTCTCAGGGTCTTGTATAATGGAGCCCCCAACAGATTACTTTTTGCTCTCGGGAGAGTAAAGAAAACGGGTCGGATCATGCCTAGAGTGCAAGACCCTTTTCACCTTGAGGGTAACTCACTGTATGCCTTTTTCCCACATATCCAGTAAATTCCATCCAGTCCGGGGCTTTCCATTTTTCATTTATTTTCCCTGGGTCTTCCCAGTATTTTCTCACATCTTCCAGGGATTGGAAGGGGTTGGCTCCAGGACTTTTGACCCAGCACAATCTTCTTCTCCTGTCCCATTAACAATTGATATCGTTTTTCAGGCTCCAACATCCCAGAGAAGGGGCTGGGTGCCATGCCTTGTTCTTTGAATCTGAGTTCACCATCAGGGTAGATGCACATGGAGTGTATCCCACTATCTCGGTGTTTTCTTTTCCCTCCTGACTGACACAAATTGTGCTAAGCACCCTCTGATTGAAAATCCATCCCTTGGGTCTCTGCACCAATTTTGAGGCCCTCGGGTTGTCCCACTTTAAGAGTTGTTCTGGAGCCAAACTTTCCCCTTTCCAAGGCCATTTTTCAGCAGATTTCATCCCCCCACAAATCCAACAATTCGACAGACCCAATTCTGTTGAGATCTCTTGCATTAAATCAATGAACAGGTTTCTGTCTGGGGAAGGTAATTCCCCATCAGCATATTGCCTTTCCAGTACCTTGTACTGCTCACCCAATGTTTTCAATCTCTCCTGTTCAACTTTCTGTCTCCTCAATTCTGACTCCTTCCGTTTCATTTCTTTCTTGAGTTATCACTCTCATCTTTTCCTCAGGATCCTCATTGTTTTTATTTTTCGTAAAGCAGATTACTCTATCATATTGTAGGCACGCCCTGTCATCATTTACTGGTGCCAGATCCAATATGAGTGGGTCATTATTCAAAGTAACCTTACTGCTAAATTTCATATTCTCTGTTACCCAGTACATTCTCCCATTCATCACGCATATTTCCAGCCTTGTGTTATCATAACACAATGGGTTCACCTGGTGATATGCAATGAAAATCGATTCTGTCTTACCCCTGATCCACATGGTTCGATTACACTGGTTACAAATGGGGGCTGACCTCTGTTCTATTTTTCGTTTCCACTTCAGGTGCCTGTGAACATTTGACTGTCCGTTCCTTTGCCCAGCCTCAGGATTGACACACCAAGTCCCAATTTCCAATTTACATAATTTCACCCAAGTGCCATTCCTCCAACAGTACCTGCCAGTTCCACTGAGGCATTCTTTTGGGGCTTGGTATGCTGAGTGTCCCCCATCCCGTGATACAGGGACCACCTGAGTGCATTTTCCGCACTCATCCGCGGAGCCCTCGCTTCTGCCTTTCTTTGGGACCTCAGTGCCCAGACTCTGAGTCCGGCACATGACTAGGCTCAGGCCAATCAGGATTCCCACTAGGTGTGCTCCTCTGCCTTTTCCTCCGCCCCATGGGGTGCCACCAGCGGCGAGGAAGACCATCTTCGTGGCAGCAGGAGTACTCTTTGGGGAAGAAGCCCTCGGACCTAGCCACATACCTCTTCTTAAAGGTGCCCCACTGTGATACCCTGATTGCATCGGAACTGCACGGGACCCTGATGGATTTCCAGCACTCCACATCCAAGATTTCCTCTTGAGATCTAAGCTTCCCATGCACCCCATTTTGAAAGATCCAAAACCACTCCTGTGAGTCTACTTCAATGATACCCAAATTGGTGGGTAAGGTCAGGATACGGTCAGTCAATTCAAGCTCCTCCTGTAAACACTGGGTACACAATCCCTTTGGTCTCTGCCCCCTGCTGCAATGAAGCACAAAAACCCCTTGACAATACTCACACTTAAAGTGCACAAATGGATAACACACACAACCTGACAGTGTGCAACTTATCTGCTCGTTGTTGGTCATTTACGAGGACGTTGGAGTCTAATTCTCAAGTCGTTGGGCAAGAAATGACCTTGGATGCTTCCTCCTGCTGTTCCATCTTTTTCAGTCTAGACGTGTGCGTCCAGCCTTTCTCCGCTGTCCGAATGGCCGTGTCTGTTGTCAGGACCACAAGAAAGGGACCTTCCCAGTGAGGAGAGAGCGACACCTCTTTTGCACTTTCCAAACACTTTGTCCCCTGGCTGGATTTTGTGAATAGCAAACCCCAGAGGAGCACTCTGAGCTACTATTCCCTGCTTTCAGAGTTCCTGTAAGTTTTTGTTGATTGCAGCCAGGTATGGTTGAATCTGCCCATCCTCAAACCTGGGGTGTCCCACCAGCATTCCATGTTTATATGGCATTCCATACAGCATTTCGAACGGTGAGAGCCCCGTTTCTGAATGAGGCATGGTTCGGATATAATGCCAAGGGCAGACACTTCAGCCAGGACATCTTTGCTTCCAAAATTAATTTAGATACCTGTGCTTTCAAAGTTTGATTAATTCTTTCCACTTGTCTTGAACTCTGGGGGTGCCACAGGGTGTGGTACTCCCATCGGATGCCCAGTGCATCGGCCATTTGCTTAATAACCTTTGATGTAAAGTGTGTTCCCTGATCTGAATTGATACAATTCACTACCCCATATCAGGGTACAATTTCTTCTAACAATTTTCTGGCAACGGTCTGGGCCGTGTCCTGTGAACTGGAGAAGGCTTCCACCCAATGAGCCAATTTGTCTACAATTACCAGTACAAATTTGAACCTTCCCACTTTTGACAGTTCTGTGAAATTAACTTGAAGTCTTTCAAATGGTCGGTACACAATGGGGCAACTCCCCAGGGCAGCCCTTTTGCCCCTTGATTTGTTTACCTTTTGACAAATCAAACACCCGTGTACCTCTTGTCTTGCCAATTCATAAATTCCTTTGCATCCATAAAATTTCAAAAATTGCTCTGCCAGCGCCTGTGCCCCCCCCCCCCCAGTGCGTTTTCTGGTACAATTTTCATAAAATCCTTCTGGTAAAACCTCTGGAAACTAATTCCCTCCCATCAGGTAATTTCCGCTTACCTTCCTTTAATTCACCTCCAATCTTTTCATAGCATTCGATTTCTTTTTGGGAGAGCTGAGGAGGGTCGTCAGGGTTTGCTTCCCTTTTGATCTCTGCGGTACTTACCACCATCAGCACCGCGGTCTTGGCCTCCTGATCTGCTAAATTGTTTCCCCTGGTCCGGAACTGAATCTCTGTCTGATGCCCTTTTACATGGACCACTGCAATTTCCTCCGGCCCTCTCAAAGCTTTTAAAATTTGCCGAATTAACTCCCTGTGCATCAGTTCCTTCCCCCTCGTGTTGATCAGCCCCCTCTCTTCCCAAATTTTCCCAAACGTGTGAACCACCCCAATGGCATACCTCGAATCTGTGAAAATCGTTCCCTTTTTCCCTTTCTGTCCCTTCAATGCTCTCAAAACTGTGTACAATTCACATGCTTGTGCGGACCAGCTTGCATTCAGGGGACCTGCTTTGATCGCCTTTCCTGTTTTCCCATCCACAACTGCCTATCCTGACTTTCTTTTCCCTTCAATTACTCTGCTTGACCCATCTACAAACCACTTCTCCCCCTTGTCCAATTCTTCTTCTTCCAAATCCTCCCTGATTTTGGTTTGTAACTCAACTATCTCCACACAGTCGTGAACTAACTTCTCTGCAGCTTCTCCAAAGAGAAACTGTGCAGGAATCTGTGCAGTCGTGGTCCTCAATTCCAAGTCCTGCGAATGAATCAAAATGGCTTAATATTTTAACAACCTCGCATCCGTGAGCCATTTGTCTGCTTTTTGCTGTAGTATGCGCTGCACGTTGTGCTGTGTGAATACTACCAGACATGCCCCAAAGGTCACCTTTTTTGCTTCTTCCACTAGCAAAACCACAGCCACAATCGCCTGCAAACATGTGGGCCAAACCCTGCTGACCGGGTCCAAAAGCCTGGACAAGTACCCCACAGGTTTCCTGATCCCCGCCCAGTCTTGCTTCAATACCCCATGTGCCGTGTGATTGCTAGCATCCACAAAAAACTGAAAAGGTTTCCTCACATCCAGGAAGCTCAGCACTGGAGCTGCCGTGAGTGCCTCCTTGACTCTCCTGAATTCTTCCTCATTTTTTGTGTCCATTTGATCCGATCTGTGGTGAGTTTTTCATAGAGAAATTTCACCTTTTCACTGTAACTTTCAATCCACTGCCGGCAGTACCCCAACAACCCCAGAAGCTGCCGGACCTCCCTTTTTGTTTGTGGAGGTGGCAGAGCAATAATCCCTGCCACCCTTCCTGGGTCTAGTTTCTTTTTGCCCTTAGTTAACCAATGCCCTAAGAACCTGACCTCCAGCTCTGTGAACTGCCACTTTGACTTTGAAACTTTCAACCCCTTTTCTCCCAAGAAATTCAAAAGCTCAATTGTGCTCACCCTTACCTCCCCCTCCCCTTGTCTGGTGACCAACAAGTCATCTACATACTGTAAAAGCTTTGTCCCTCCGGTTGGCACAAAATGACTTAAAACCTGTTCAAGGGCTTGTCCAATTAAGTTTGGAGAGTCGACAAAGCCCTGAGGCAGAGAAGTCCACCTGAGTTGCTGCTTCCTGTTTATCTCCGGGTCCTCCCACTGAAACGCAAATTGATCGCGGCTGTCCTCAGTGAGAGGACAAGTCCAGAAAGCGCCCTTTAAGTCAATTACACTGTACCAAGTGTCCTCCGGAGAGAGATTGTTCATCAATGTGCAAGGGTTTGAGACCATGGGGAACAAAGTCTTAGTCCTCTGATTCACAGCCCGTAAATCCTGTACCAGCCTAAAGCTGCCATCTGGTTTTCTGACTGCCAAAATTGGGGTTTTATGCCTTGACATGCACGGTTCCAGTGTGCCTTTCTTTATTAATTCGTCGATCCATGGTTTCACACCCCTCCTCCCTTCCATGGAGAGGGGATATTGTTTAACCCTTATGGGGTCTTCTGGTCTTTCGATTTCCACCCGAATTAGTTCTATGTCCAGCCTCCCAGCTTCCACTGGAACACACGACACCCTTGGGTCTATTTTTTCCTCATCTGGAACAGTGAGGCTGTAAAGTCTGATTTTTCCACTGCTAACCCCACTCCCAGAGCAACCATCATGTCCCGCCCCAGTAAGTTTAAGTCTGCGTCCTTTGCCAATAAAACATTGCCAGTGTGCTTTCTGTTTCCCATATTTATTTCTACATTTTTTATGATTGGAACCTCAAAAGGATCCCCTTTTGCCCCAGTTACCACCATGGAGTCATCGCTCAGAGAGCATCCCTTCGGTAGCCGTAGCACCGTAGTCCATTCCGCCCCCGAATCTACCATAAACCATAGTTGTTCTTTGTAGGGTCCAACTTTTAGTTTTATCAAGGGCTCTCTAGATGTTCCAGACCCCAGACTGAAAAGCCCCTGACACTCCTAATCCTCCTGAAACATTGCCTGGTCTTTGGCTCTGTTGGGACAGTTCTGTTTAATGTGCCCCTTCTGTTTGCAGTAAAAACACTCAAAATCCCGCTTTTGTTCGCCCGAGCCCTTCTCTTGAGAAGGACCCGGTTTCTTTGCCGGCGCCTTTTTTGCCGTATTTTTCCTGCGGTCCTGCTTCTGAGCCTCTCTTACTGCTGTCACAAGGACCTTGGCTTGAATTTTCTGCTTTTCCTCATCCCGGCGCATGTATACTTTCTGGGCTTCCCGCAACAGTTCTTGTAATCCCTGCTCCTGCCATCCATCTTTCTTTTCCAGCTTTCTCTGAATATCCTCCCAAGATTTTGCCATGAATTGTGTTTTTTACAGCACCATCCCCACCAGGGAATCAGGGTCTGTTCCTAAATACATTCTCAGACCTTTCCGGAGCCTTTCTTACCACTCCGTCGAGGTTTCGTCTTTTCCCTGACATTCCCTGAGCACTTTACTCATGTTTTTGCCCTTTAGGTACCGTCTCCCTGATACCCTGAATAACCATATTTCTTAAATTTATTATCTTTTGCCTCCCCTCCTCCATCTGGGCTTCCCAAGATGGCTTTTGGTTTGGCCATCGCTCCTCCCTGGCTCCCCCATTCAGGTTTCGCCTTTCACAATCCCTGATCACGTGTGACCAGATCATGTCCCTCTCCTCGTTGTTAAACAGTGATCTTAAGATCACTTGAAGATCCTCATAGGTGTATATGCTGGTTCCCAAAAATTCATCCAACCTCTCCGCCACCCCCAAAGGATCATCCATTAATTTTCCCATTTCCTTTTTGAACGCCCTTACATCACTGGTGTCAATCGGGGTGTGGACATATCCAATCACCCCCGGAGCTGTCGGTACCTCCCATAAGGGATAGATACCAGGTTTCCCCCCCTCATCCCCACTCTCTCCCTCAGTGGACCTTCTTGTTCTCCGCCTTGTTGGATGTGCTGGGGGACATGCATCCCTGGGGACATCTACTTTTTCCTCCTCAATTTTCAGAGTTACCTGGGGCTGCAGCTGCGGAGCCCCAGGTAACTCTGTGGGAGAGCGGATGCTGCCGCCTGCACCAGTGGAGGTGGTGGTGCATTCGCCTGGGCTTGCAGAGCTCCCACCTTGGGAGGCATTCCTGACGCCGCTTGTGCCTGCACGGGGTCGGGTTGTTGCGGGGCCACGAGGTGGAAGATTTTCCAACGGTTCCCATTCCCACCCCACTTTTGCCACACACCGGCAAGCTCGCACTGTGTATAGACCAGAGCAAAAATGCCTCCACATGTCCATGTATTCGAGTTCCTCAGGATCCATGGCTGGCCACATGGTCAAACAAAGACTCACAAGTCCAGTTTTCGAATGTGCCGAATATCGGCCAGACCACGTACCTTCCAATCTCCCTCCCTCCTCATTTTTCCATACAAAAATGGATCATTTTCTCCTTGGACTTTCCCACCCTCCGTGGATTTTTGTCCCAGTGAGCCAGCATCCACCCCAGGGGACTATCTCTGGAGATTTCTGGTAAGCTTCTTTCAGGGACTTGGGAGGGTTTTTCCTGAATTTTCTTCTGGTGTCTGCTTTTCCCCAATCGCATTTTTTCAAGGAAAGCTGTGACTTTCCTTACCTTTTCTTGTTTCGCTGGGATGGTCCACTCAAGTCCCGTTTTTCTTTCTGATGTCAGGTTTTCCGGCTTGTGAAAAGCTGCCAGCCTGACCAAGTCGGACAGTGAACCGCTCTGCCGACTCTGGGGCTGTTTTCCTTACCTGTTTTCTCCGTTTTCAGAAGGTGGATGGGCTCCTGGAATTTTCCAAGCTCGTCTCTCCCCTCCTGATCCTAAATGTGACCGGTTTTCCCCCTAGACTCTTCCCTGAGCCCCGAGTCTTGTGTGTTTCAAATGGAAACCTTGCACTTCCCCCTTGCCTGACCATGCCCCTCATGGGATAGTGGAACTGCAGTCTCGGGGCCCGCACTCACCTCGTGACAATGTCACGTCTCACAGACGATCACGCTCCACACAATACTTACAGTTCTTTTTTCTTGCGTGGATCTCTTCATGCACATTGAGTTTTTATGGATGAAAACCCTCAAGTCCTGGAAATTTTTCTAGATCTTTCCAAGCCGAGAATCAGGCCCTTTATCTCCCGTGACTGTGGCTCTGTTTGCAGCATGCGGCTCCAATTACGATCCACAGCTCCTGTTGCGTTTTTTTTTGTGGATCTGATTGGTTTCAGAATTACATTCCCGCTTGGGCCACAGAACTCAGTGGGGCGCCCCCCGGATGGGAAAAGGGTTTCCCGAACCCCAATATCAGATCCTGTTGGGTTGTCACCAAATTTTTATAAATGATCAAATCTGCAGCCAAATTATTAAAAAAAAATTAACAAAGATTTATTAGATCAATAACAAAATATAATTTTAAAAAAAAATCCACCACAACCAAGACATCGTCAACTCCGGAATTTGGTGCTGGGTGAACCTGGATCTGACTGACAGAGTGCCAGCATCTCCCTGGTGGTTCACCCCGACTGTCTCATACAGCCAGCTTATATCCCGTGTGTTCTGCCTGGGGCCAGAATGACAGAATGTCCCTTGTGTCCCTTCACATGCAGAGCTGGATCATAGAGATACAAAGCCAGTCCAGGTGTCCTCATGGCTGTATGAGCTTCGCCGGAATATCCTTCTTTCACATGTATAACTGGAACCATATGGATACAAAAGCTACTCCTGGTGTCCGGATGGCTGTCTGAATTTCCTTCTTTCACATGTAATCGAGTGGTGCCAGTATTCGAGATGGTAGATGCAATCTGCTCCCGGTGCCGGTCCTTGTGAGAGGCTTAAGCATTTCCGGGACGTCAACATTAATGGTCCGGGAAGACTTCATTCTTAAGCTAACAGACTTGATATTATCTTTAGCATTGTCCAGGAACTAATTGAATAGAAACAAGATTGCTCCCAGCCAGAGTGGTCAAGGACATGAGTTGGACTTTTACAATATTTTATACACACATATAAATATAAATAGCATGAATTAACTCTATATATATAACACTAGTAATATTTGCAGTCCTTTCTTAATTTTTTTAAATAATATTTTTCTCATACGGGGTAGAAGGAGATCACTGGGGCTTCTGGAGACATTTCTGGGGCACATTTGGACCAGTTTTGAGTCTGGGTAGGGAATTCAGAGAGAACTTGAGGCTCTGGAGGACACTTGGGGCAGCCGGGTGGGCACTTGGAGGGGCACTCAGGGATTCTGAGGGACAGTTCGGGGTCCGGGGCAGAACTTGGGGGTGCAGGGGGACCCTTGGAGCTCAGGGAGGGGAATTTGGGGCCCTTCGGGGTCCGGGCGGGCCCTTGGGGGGCTCTGACGGGGCTCTCTGGGGCGCAAAGGGTGATGGGAGTTGTAGGCGCGGGTATCATACGGTAGAACTGGGCCGCGGAGCATCACGGGAGTTCCAGGCGCAGCTGCACTGGCTCTCGGCGGGGCGTGGGGCATGACGGGAGATGAAGTCCCGGCTGGAATAGCGCTGGACGTGCGCTGCGGAGCATGACGGGAGGTGTAGTCCCGGAAGTGGTTGGAACGCGGTGTTTGGGGGTCCGGGAAGGCTCTTCTGGGACACTTTTGCGTCCGAGCTGCGACTTGAGATCCTCGGGGGAACGTAAACGGTTCGGAAGCCCTTGCGGGGAGATCGGGGAGCTCTAACCGGGCTCTTTAGGGCGTGGGGCACGGCAGGAGTTTTAGGCGCGGGACTGTGTTCTGAGGGGCTCTGGGGCCGCGGCGGATGAGAGGAGATGAATTCCCAGAAGCGGCTGTGCCGAGCATCTGTGGGGTTGAGAGCACTCAGGGGATCCGGGGACGCTTTTGGAGGGTTCCGAATGTGTGCTGAGGGGGCACTGAGGGATCCTGGAGGGTCTGGGGGAAACTCATGGGACAGATGGGGGCGGATCCCGGGGGCTCTGTGGAGCGCGGGGCATGACGGGTGTTGTAGTCCCAGCTTCAATGGGGCTCAATCGGGCCGTGGGGCATGACGGGAGTTGTAGGCAAAACAGAAAGATGACGTCGACTTTTGGCAGTGCCCCCGATGCCCCGGGCCCTGGTCCTTATTGGCTGTGGTCGGTGATGGATGGCAGCCTCGGCAAATAGGAGGCAGCAGAGGCAGGAACAGCCCATTCAACCTCTGCAGTTCATCCCCAGTCCAGCCCAGTTCATCCCAAGTATAATCCTGTACAAGCCCAGTGCCCCTCCAGTCCCTCCCAGGACAGCCCAGTCCCTCCAATACACCTGAGCTCATTCCCAGTCCCTTCCAGTTCCCCCCAGTCTTCCCCACCTGCTCTCAGTGACTTTGGGGTTTCAAACCTGGACACTGGTGCTGATGGCTGTCCCAGGGAAGGAGCTGGACAAGGTGTCCATTGCCCAGGAACTGTAATTGGGATTGTCACTTGTTCCTCTGAGCTCTTCTCTGTTATGGAGATGTGCCCTTAATGAGCTGGTGGCTCTCCAGTAAATGGCCCTGGGAGCAGCCAGGGCACAGAATGAACTGAGTTTCTCCTCCTGCCATTGTTGGTGCTGTGTCTGGGTGTGCAGATGAGTCTCTTATCTCTTAACCTGCAGGACACAAGCCTGCAGGAGCATCGGTCTCCTGAGGCAGCCCTGTTTGGGGGCTGCACTCACAGGCACTGGTGTTGTGTAACAGGTGACACCAGATTCTTGAGATGGCTTTCCAGAAATGCACCATGGTTAGGGGAAAAGCTTTGTTCTTGCCCTGGCAATGGATTTGCTCAGGGCCAGGATCACAGATTTGTTCCGAAGGCTGTAGATGAATGGATTTAAGAGTGGGTACAGGACTGTGTTCAGCAGAGCCACAGTTCTGTTGGTGCTCAAGGAAACAGCTCCTGCAGGACGCGTGTAGAGAGCAAGGCAGCTCCCATAGGCAATGGATAAGGTGATGAGATGGGAAGAACACGTAGTCAAAGCTTTCTTCCTCCCAGAGGCTGCTGGAAGTTGCAGAACACAGAAGAGGATGCAGATGTAAAATGCCAGAGTCAAACATAAGGAACCCAGCACGACACAGGATATGAAGACAGAGTCTATTTTCCAGAGCAGGCTGGTGTCAGAGCAGGACAGTTTGAACAAGGGGGAGTTGTCACAAAAGAAATGGGGGATCTTGGAGCCACAGAAAGACAGCTTGGAAAGGAAGAGCAGGTGGTAGCTCAGCAGGGCAAAGCTGAGGACCCAAGCAGCAACAGCCAGGTGGACACAGAGCTGAGGCTTCATGATGGCAGCGTAGAGCAAAGGTTTGCAGATGGCAACATAGCGGTCAAAGGACATGACAACGAGCAGGATGAACTCTGTGCAGCCCAGGGCAAAGTAGAAATAGTTTTGGGCAAAGCAGCTGCTTAGTGAGAGAGTGTTCTGACCAGAACTCAGCATCACAAACAGTTTGATGCTTGTGGAGGATGTAAACCAGATTTCCAGGAAGGCCAGGTTGCTGATGAAAAAGTACATGGGGGTTTGCAGGTGGTGATCCACACAGACGAGGAAAACGATGGTTGCATTCCCCATCACTGTTGTCAGGTACATGAGCAGAAGGACTCGAGAGAAAAATACCTGCAGTCTTGGATCAAGCTCTGGGAAACCCTCTAGGATGAACTCAGTAACTGCTGTTTCATTTTCTGGTCCCATGCTGAATTCCAGCTCACCCTGCTGAGACAGGAACTTGGCAAAAACAAGTGGGATAATTTCACAGTCTGGACAAACATTTCTATCCTTCCTTCTCTGCTTCTTTTTTTTTTCCTGCAGTCTTGCTATAGAACACAGAGATGGTGCTTCAAACAATTCTCACACCCTGATTGCTCTGTTTCCCATTTCAGGTAGAGACCCTAGGGATTTTATGGTGTTCTTTCTACATTTTCCAAACACTCCCAAAGAATTCTTTCACCAGAGCAGAGGATTCTAAAGAGCTAGTGGCAATTTCCCCCCATTCCTGGGAAATTCCCAGCTCACTCAGACCTACTGCAAAATCTGTCACACCCATGTGCCAAACACCTCTCATCTACAGCACAAACACTATACTGTGAAGTTACATCCAATCTGTGCATTGAACTTCCTTGTTTCTACTTTTCAATACTTGCCTTTGGATCAGGAGTCCCTGAGGATCTGTTGATTCCAAAATAAGCGATCCCAAGTATCTCTTTTGCAACCCTCTGCTTTCTTCCACAGTTTTTCCCTCTCTGGCTCTTCAGGAAAGGAATGGTGAGAGCAGAATAGGGACAGGGTAAAACTTGTTTTTTAGTACTCTAAATGAAGACTGGAATTTATTATGGATCTACACAGAGTGTCACAATCTGAGCTGTCACCTGTCTGCACCAAAATGCACCTGTTCCCATGCAGTCCTTCATTGCTATTGCTATCAAATAACCCAAGTGCAGATCTAGAGAAAAGTGCCAAGAAGAGATTTGTAACTTCTGTTTTGTGTGCCAGTTGGGAGCACCCAGCCTCCAAATGTTCTCTTGTCTCCACTGGCTACAGAGGGAGCCTTGAGAAAACAAATTCTCCTGGGTGTCTGCAGGGGAGTAGGTGAAACTTACTTTTCAAGTCTCAAAATCCCTTACTCTCAAATCCCTGATTAATGAAGTAATTAAGTTATTCTGTTTTGAAACCAAAACACGCAGCTAAGAAAAGATACATGAGAAAAAGATAGGCAATAAAGACTGGTATATTCCCTTTCAGGTTTTTTTGGTTTGCCTTTAGACATGGAGAAGAGCAGAGAAGATGACTTTGAAAATAGAATTATTTAAAATGCTTGAGGAGAGGGAGGGTCTGAAGCAGTGAAACAAAGCTCTGTTGATGTGCAACGAGAGCACTGAAGTCACCGGTCCCCTGGGTGGCCCAAGGACTCTCCCATCTCATTGTCCACACAGAGCAGAGGAGAGACTGGTCTGAGACAGGCCATCAACTTGAAACCAAGTGACTGAGTTCAGTCAAGAGCCCTCAAAATGAACCAACTCCAAAATGAGCAAAAATGAATCACCTTCGAAATTAAGTGTGGGACTGAAAAAGGTCTCCAAATTTCCACTGCAAGAAAACTGAAAAACAACTTCTAGCTTAAACTGTAATGTACTAACTTTTAGGGATTGGAGAACAGTAACATGAATATGGTAATGATAGTAGTTATGATAGGCTATAGATAAAAGTTAAGGTATAGATAGGTTCTACTGTATTAAGATGCTCAGCAAGAAAAGTATATAACGCAATGTAACCGAAACTAAGGGTGTCCAAGCCTGCCTGCAGCTGGAGCTGACAGCTGTAGGCACAGGCTCTGTCCCTGTGTGCCCACAACCCTGGACTGGTGCAACATCTTGGGTGTAATAAACTGCATTTTGAAGAGCTGCCTGGAGTCCCACACCTCTCATTCAGACTCTTACAATGAGTTCTGTTCCAGCCATTGTGGATCGGAGTCGTGGCACTGGAGGTTTTGGATCTACAGGACAACCTCAGGTTCTCTGGACTCAGAAGGTGACAGATGAGCGTCTGGAAATACAATGTTTGGTCACTGCTAAGGGATGTCATCCAGAAACTACAGCAATATCAGGTTCACTTGACACAGGAGCAGATGTAACTATAATTTCACAGTTTGTTTGGCCTCCAACATGGCCCCTCACTCAATCAACCTTTGGAGTTGTTGGGTTAGGTGGGTGCTGGTGCTTTATCTGCGATCACAATCACTGTAACACATCCGGAAGGCCAACAAGCTAACATCAGACCTTATGTTACCAGTGCTCCATCTAATTTATGGGGATGTGATTGCTTAACCCAGCGGGGTGCTAAAATTACCATGGATTTTTAGTGGGGGCCACTGGGATGCAGGGCCTTAAACATCCAGTTGTATCCTTGACGTGGCTGACAGAGAAGCCTGCCTGGATGGATCAGTGGCCCCTGCCTACTGAAAAGCTTCTTGCCCTGCAAGGCTTAGTGGCAGAACAATTGCAAGCTGGACATATTGAAAAATCATTTAGCCCAACGAATACTCCTGTGTTTGTAATAAAAAAGAAATTGGGTAAATGGAGACTTTTGCACAATTTGTGGCAGATAAATGCTGTGATGGCCACAGCATTGGGTGCTTTACAATCAGATCTTCCAACACCTACAAGGATTCCACAGGGATGAGAAATAATTATCATTGATTTGAAAGATTGCTTTTTTACAATTCCATTGGCTGATCAGGATAAAGAAAACTTTGCCTTTACTGTGCCTTCTTTAAATCACGAGGAACCAGGCCAAAGTTTTTGGTTTTGCCTCAAGGAATGAGAAATTCTCCAAGTATTTGTCAATGTTTTGTGGCACAGGCTTTATCAAAGGTCTGAGAGCAATTTAGCAATTGTTAATGCTGTCATTATATGGATAATATCTTGTTGGCATCTGAAAAAAAACAACAATTATCAGCTCTTGAACAATGCACTATGACAAAATTAGGAGCCTTTGGTTTGGTTATTGCCCCAGAGAATGTTCAGAGACAGACGCCTTGGAAATATTTGAGGTTGATAATCACCAATATGCAAATTGTGCTTCAACCCTTAAAATTGGACATTGAAATTAAAAATGTTGCTGATGTACAGAAATTGGTTGGTGCAATAGGTTGGCTTAGTCATACTTGAGCATCACTAATCATCAACTGCAACCTTTGTTTGACCTATTGTCAGAGATTACTTCCTCTACTGATGAGAGACATTTGACCGCTGCAGCAAAAAAGGCTGTAGAAGAAGTTGAATTGCCCTTGACATCCGAATTTTTTAGCAGGATAGATGTTTCTCTGTGTGTGCAATTGTTTATTTTGAGAGATGATGAAATACCATGTGGATTGTTGTGTCAATGGAATGATAAATAGGAAGATAAATTGCAAATTTTGGAGTGGATATTTTCATCTTTCAGGTCCCGAAAAACAGTTTCAGGTCTGTATGAGCTTTTTGCAGACATCGTTATCAAAGGTCGCAGACGCTGCCATGAGATCTTAGGCCATGATCCTGTAACTATTGTCATACCAGTACAACAATGGTATTTGAGTTGCAATCTACTTTACCTTCCTTACAGGTCAAATAGCATAGCAAGAGGATTCCTTTCATGGGAAACAACTTTGCTCTTCTGTGCCAGTGGAAGGTGCAACAGTTTTTACAGATGGATCAGGAAGAACTGGAAAAGCTGCTGTAGCCTGGAAGAAAGATGACTGCTGGGAACATGAAGTAATGGTTCAACAAGGGTCTCCTCAGTTAATTGAACTTTGTGCCATACTCTTGGCCTTTACCTTGTTTCCTAGTTCCGTAAATATAGTTACTGATTCTGTTTATGTTGCTAATTTAGTGAAACACTTGAATCAAGCTGTGTTGTATAAGTAAAGGAGAAACCATTATTTGTTATGTTGTTGAAATTGTGGACCGTTATTAGTAATTGAAAGCATTCTTATTTTATTATGCATATTCATAGCCATACATTGCTACCTGGATTCTTTGTTGAAGGTAACGCCTGTGTGGATTCCCTTGTGGCTGCCTCAGCAGTAAAAACGGTGCCTAATGTGCTACAGCAAGCTGTTCTATCTCATCAATTTTTTCATCAGGGTGCTCAGGCACTACAGCAACAATTTAAATTATCACATAGTGAAGCAAAGTCGATTATTTCTTCTTGCCCTGATTGTCATATGTCTCATGTTTCACAATATTATGGCACTAATCCTAGAGGCTTACTCCCTTTGCAAGAATGGAGAGCAGATATTTCAAAAATGCCTGAATTTGGCCGTCTAAAGTATGTTCACATCACAATTGACACCTTTTCTCAATCCATGGTTGCCTCAGTGTTGGCAGGTGAAATAGCTTGGGATTTATTCGTTATTTCTGCCATGCCTTTTCCATCTCATGTAAAGATGGATAACAGCCTGGCGTATGTTTCAAAGAAATTGCAAGTGTTTTTTCGTGCCTGGGGTGTTGGTCATTCTACTGGTATCCCTCATGCTTCGACAGGCCAAGCAATTATTGAATGTGCTCATGGTGTGTTGAAGCGCCAGGTACAAAAAGGGGGAATGCAGAGGGAGTCACCTCAAGTGAGATTACACAAAGCCATTCATGTGTTAAACTTTCTGGGTCCTTTACCTGATATACAAGTATCTCCTATATTCTATCATTTTTTGTCTTTGAATTCAAAACGGCCAAACTAAGAAAGGTATTAAGGTATGGGTAAAAGATTTAATCATGGGAAAGTAGACTGGCCCAGTGGTGTCAGTAACATGGGGAAGAGGATATGCATGTGATTTAACAGAAAATGGCCCTCGAAGGGTCTCTGCCTGTTGGGGTCTTTAGCTTGTGACTCTGAGAAAAGTTGGAAAGTGTCTTTTCTTCACTCAGCATTTGAAGGACTCAGGGCTCTTCATTTCTTGGTCTCAAGGTTGTTTATTGTACCTTATCTATAAAATTCTTCCTTCTACTCTGCTGTGGTCTGTCTAGCTAGACAGTCTCAGGCACTCTGCCTGCCTCAGGGCAGTGTTATCTTTATATACTAAAAATTACGTTAACATGTTTACAATTATTTTTCAATACCTATCACCTATGTTAGACAGTGAGCTTCTACTCTAAATCAATCTAAAAGTGCCAACATCACCACTGAAGATGGAGGTAGAGAAGAAGAAGAAGAAGAAAGGCCAGCCATGCCTAAGTCTCTCAATCTCGTCCCTATAACCTTTATACTAAAAATCTCAAAACCTACATTTGCACCTTGTGATAACTTTATTATTACACTATGTAAACTGCTGTGGCTTTTAGGTCTTCATGTAAAGCTGGCAATTTGCTCTACAGTTCATGATTGAACTCACTGCTGTTCTGGGCTGTGTGCCAGGGTCTCTGAGCCCCCTGGGAGGGATCCCGGCAACTCCAGACTCCCAAAGGGATGTCCTGACTTTGGACATCTGCCCAATGTGTTAAACCTTATTTGGAGCACACAGGAAAGGACAGGGTGGGTGGTTCTACAGTGGGAGCAAAATGAGTAGGTAATTGCATTGGTTATTAGGTGGATGGAAGCATGGACCCTCAAGGAATGTGTGGTAAAGATGGTAATTCAAGACAGAGTAAAGGGAGTTGTAGGCTTAAAATCCAAAATTTAAGTTAATGGATATTACTTTTGCTTCTTTTCTTTGAATTCTCTTACAGAGAGGTTCGTAGTGCTGAGAAATGTGTCTTGTACCATTTCCTTTTGCAGGGCACCGACAGTCCCAAAAATAGGGGAATTTGATGTACCTAAGGGAGAAGTGTTGCCTTTGCACAGGGATTGGATTAATAGCTGAAGTCCACACTTCGAGCACCGAGGTTGGTTGCCCGTTATGAGAACAGCAACCAGTTGCAAGGTTAAGTGGATGCTATTTCGTTCTAAGTGGTGACTAGGCAGATGACTTGGTCTCTGATTCTGTGTGGGAGAAAAGTTATTTGATTAGAGGTGAAGGTGTCATTCTGCTCCACATGTGTCATCAGGAAATTGCAAGGTCTGTAACAGTATTTGGAGATCTGTTTTTATGTGCCTTGTTTGTATATGAACCTTAAGATTGTGAGGGTGTGGGTTGTAGAGTTGGTAGAAGTTGGTTATCTGTAAGTGAATGAAGAATGGTTCCTCCATCTGCTTGGATTTTTGCAAGGGCCCTACAGCAGTCCTTAGCAGTTGTATCTGCGGGTCAAATACAAAAAGAAAGAATTGTAGGAAAGGCATTTTGTGCTGTACTTGTGAGCCAGCAAAGGCCTCCTAAAGATAAAGAGAAGCTCCATATCTCTCCTGAGGAAGACACCAAGGCTGTCACCATCGATACGTGATGAAGGAGAGAAAGTTAAAAGATATGGACTCTGGCTGGCTCGCAGAGTGACATGGCTCCCTGATCGCCTACTGAGAATTTTGTTTCTCTCCTATAACCAATAGGCAATGAATGTGTATGTTGAGTGAATGTAAATATCTTGAAAAAGTATAAAAGCAGCATGTTGCTATAATAAATCTCTCTTGCACCCTTCTGATGGAGTTCTGGTATTTTGGGCTGTGTCGTACTCTATAACGACACATCCCTGACCTCCTCACCTGAGTGAAAAGCTGAAGATTTGCAGGGATTGTGGTGTAAAGCCACCAGAGGTGTTGTGGACCCGAGACCTGCCTGGGGTCAGGCGCTGCCTTCCTTCCATTCAGGATCATGGAGAGCGGTCGCAGGTGTTGGGAAGGGCATTTGCCTGGCCCCGGGACACTGCTACACTTCCGCTGGGCACCGGGATCCAGGGTGCTGCCTTGGCGGCTCCTGCCCACTACCGGTGGTGGTGCTGGGATCGATTGGTGCCTGTGAGTTTGCAAAAGGAGCGATTTCCCCTCCTCCCTCCTGTCCAAGGCCGCCATGGCCCCTGAAGGGGATGGAGCTCGACCGGGGCGCCCCCTGCTGGCCGGGAGTGCTCCCTGCAGCGCCCCCTGCTGACCGCGGTTATAACTGCCACAAAAACCAACAATGCTGACTGGGAGGGAAAGTTCAGGTTTTGTGTTGTTTGTTCTGTCCTGGTTTACAAATTTCCCAGTAAAGAGCTGGTATTCCTTTTCCTGAACTTCTGCCTGAAAGCTCCATAATCTTTGAAATGAAAAAAGTTTTAGGCATGGGTCTTCTTTCCACTCCAGGAAAGTTCCCACTTTCCTTGGCAGATATTTCTCATTTCAATGAGTTGCCAGCTGCTGGGTTCCAGTGTGGATGGGACAGACACCCCAAGAGGAGATGGGGGTCAGACACTCGGCCACTTCATGCTCTACCTTTTAAGCCTGTTGGGCCACCAAGGGCCTGCTCCCCAGCTGCCACTTCTGGTCACCCGGCCACTCAGGAGCTGGCTTTGGCAGAATGTCACACTGTCCCCAGTGTGCCAAGGCTAACAGACTGATGGACAGACAGGGACCTGTCTCAAACAAAGCAAGGCCTGACCTACCCCTGCCACACGCAGGTGTTCCAAAATGTCTCCAGACATCAAACTTTTTCTGTGTCTGACACCCGGTCCTGTGCCATGGTCTGATCCCCCTGCCCTGGCAAAGGGGGAGACTCTGGAACCCCCACAGGGCCCTTTGTGACATCCTCGTGTAGGGAACACAGCAGAGGAGGAGTTTGGGACAGGGGAGAAGAGAATCCAGAGCCTCCTGAAGGCTGCTGCGGCCATCAGAGCAAGGAAGGTCCAGGGCCCTACCAGGTTCCTTTGGTGGAGGAAACGTGCTGGGGGAAACATCTGGGGTTTGTTCCTTTTTGGGGGATTTCCCAGGAAATCATTCCTTTTGTAACAATTTGGATCCTGAACCTTGTTGCTGTTGGTTTTATTCTCTCTCGTTGCTGTTGCAGGAAATTGTTCTTCTCTCAGCTCTTTGGGATCTTTGTGCCCCCACAGGGAGGGAGAGGTGCAGTTTTGGTGGCAGCACCCACATGAGTCTGTGTCCATGGGTGGGGAACCCCAGTCCCCCCAGTGTCACAGCACATTCCCATAGATGTCACCATGCTCCTGTGGTCGTCCCTGGAGTCCCCGCAGTTCCGCGTAGGTCACCTTGGGCTCCTGGAGTGTGGTGGCACGGGGGGATTCTGTGAGAGACACGGGCTGTGGGTTCTGGGTGGGGTGACACTCATGGGTGACGTGTCCCTCTGCATGTGTCCCCCCCATACTCACCCACTGCCCTCTTGGTGTCCATGACACAGGTGTACAGCACCTCCCCCTCCTCTGGGGGGGCCGGGGGATCCGGAGGTGCCCTGAGGGTATAAAGGGGATTTGGGGGAGGGAATGGGAGGTCTTGGGAGTTGAGGTAAAGGGGCAGAGTGTAGTTTGAACCCCCACTCACCTTTCCTGATTCTTTCTGGTATCTGCAGAGGAAAGCGGTGAGAGGTGTCTGTGGGATCCCCAGGGCTCTGACGCCTCTCAGGATTCCTGAATCCCCACAGGACCCTCAGTTTCCCACAGGAACCCACAATCATCCCTGGAGCCCCTGAGAATTCATGAACATCCCCAGTGCCCCCAACCACCTCAGCCTCAAGAACCCAAAGCCCAGCAGGGACAGAGACCCCAAACACCCCCAGGGCCCCTGAAAGAACCCCCAACATCCCTGCAGGACCTTTCCAGCACCTCCCCAAACCCTACAGGGCAACTAGTCAAGGTCAGAATTCTAGGGTTGTGGGAGCCACATTATGGTTCCCCAACTCTGGGGGCCTCTACAGCTTCCTAGGACCCCTGTCCCACCATTGTCACCCACCCAGACAGTGCCACCAGTGCCAGGCCACAATGACACCCACGAGCAGGAGCAGGAACAAAAAGGCCCCAACGACCCCTGCAGCCACTGTAAGAAACAGAGGGGGACACATCAGGGTCACCCATCACCTCAGTGGTCCTGCAGTCCCTGGTGAACTTGTGTGTCCCCACCTGTGTCTCTGTGTGTCCCTGTGTCCCGTGGTGTCACCTCCAGGGCCAGCTCTGGGCTGAGTGCCTGGAACACGCGGTGCCCGTCTGCCTGGTTGGTGGCCATGCACTGGTAGGTGCCTGAATGTCCCACATTGGTGGCCCCGAACTCCAGGTGGGGACCTCGGGCCACCTCCTGCCCGTTGTGCAGCCAGGTGAAGGTGACAGGGGCTGAGCCCACCTGCACTGAGCAGCGCAGAGTCACAGGGCCACCTGCACAAATCTGGTGTGACAGGGGATCGGGGGTGATGGTGGCATTGGCCACAGGCACTGTGGGGACAGAGACGGGGCTGAGGCCACAGGGAGGGGCTGGCAGCCAGTGTGGGGGGATAGGGATAGGGGGGATGGGTGTGATGGGGGATTTTGGGGATGGGGTCACACCGCAGAGGGGTGAGGGGACAAAGGGCAGAGGAGAGGAGACCCAAGAAATGTGTCAGGGGCACATGGAGGTCCCCAGGCAGGGGACCCGAGGAGGCTGTGGGCACTCCCCGTGCCCATCCCTGCATTCATTGTGCACCATGACGCAGAGCCAGGTGCTGCTCTTCTGCACAGCCCCACCCTCAGAGGGCACCTCGCAGCTGTACTTCCCTGAGTGGGAGACCCCCATGGAAGGCACCAACATCTGCGGTCAGCCCTGCAGGGCCCCCGACCACCTGCCCATCCTGGTAGAACAGGAGGGGGAGTGCAGGAGGGAGGCTTGGAGCCACGGGGGTTAGGAGGTGCTGTGGCGGCTGAGAGTCAGAGGGGACCCCCATGGTGGGCTTGGGGGACCCTCCAGCACCGGCACCGGAAAGAGTTCAGGGAAGGAGAGGGGAGGTGAGGACTATGTCTCAGAGGGCACTGGGAAGTGGCTTTGGTGTTGTCAGGAGATGGGAGTTCCAGCCATGGGGGTGCTCACCGTGCACTGTCACTGTCACTGCTGCTGAGCCTGACGACCAGGACCTCACCCAGACCTTGCAGCGGTAGCTGCCGCTGTGGTTCAACTGGAGGGGGGACAGGGACAGCTCGGTTGCATAAGGGTCCTTGTCAGATTATTCTCATCCTTGAAAAATTGCACCTTGGTGACCGGGCTGTTCCACCGGGCCTGGCAGCGCAGTGTCACCATGTCCCCCTCCAGCAGCGCCCATGCTGGCACCTGCAGCACCAGCTCCTCTGTGGGACAGGAGGGTCCCATCTTACTGAGGGGCTCGAGATAGGTCAGAGGTGTGTCCCCAAGGCACTGGGGACATCTGGGTGCACTGGGATGCACTGGGATGTCCCTGTGTGCAGAGCACAGGCTCCTGCCACATCAGCAGTGTGAAGCCACCTACGGAGTAGAGCCCACCCAGACCTGTCAGGGGCCACCCAGATCATTTAAGATGCCCCCTCACCATCTAAGACTGTCACAGGGGGGCTGAGCCCCTTGCCGGGTCTGTCACACTCATAGGTGTCACTCAGGGCAACAATGAGGCGATCGTGTCCCTGTTGCCACCAGCGCCGCCTGTCCTTGTACCTGGTGGTGGCACCAGTGGTCCCCAAGCCCTGGCAGGTCAGTGTCACCCGGTCCCACAGCACTGGTGGCATCTAGGGGGGCTCTACAAGGATCTGGGTAGTCTGGGCACGTGCAGGTGACAGGGAACACCTTCCTGCCACAGCCAGCATGGGCTGGGGACAGTGGGGTAGGGACATGGCATCCCTTGAGGACTCACCAGAGAGGCCAAGGGTATGGGCTGGAAGGGAGAAGGGACAGGGCTGGGAGGGGTTGGCACCGTGGGGACAGAGGCAAACGGGGTACAGGGTGTGGGGGCTGTGCCCAAACTGACACCATAGGGACAGCAGTTCTTGTGGGAAAGTGTGTCTGGGTAGTCCCCAAAAGATTTGGTGAGGCAGGGGGACATGTCTGTATCACAGCCACCCATGCACCACATCTGTGTGGCACGGACACCTTGGGAACAGGGACTCTGAGGCCACCCTGGGCTGAGGCAGAACATGGGGACACTGTGGACACCCCAGGCACAAGGACACCACGGACACAGCCCATGCTGGCACAGGTCACCCCCAGCAGCTCATGATCCCATCCCCATGGCCACATCCTCACGGTTCTTGTCCCCTTCTGACCCTGCATCCCAGTTCCCTATCCCCAGAGCTATCTGAGACTAAAGTGCCAGTCCCCACATTCCTGCTCCCAAATCCCCATCCCCAAATTCCTGCCCCCTGTTCCTGTCCCCAAAGCCACCCTACATCAGTCACAGTCCCACCAAGGTCCACTGTGGGTAACATGGACTGGCTCTGCTGGCATTGGGGACCTCAGGGGACCCTGCAGTCCCCCTGTGCCCCCTCCCCTCCCCATCCCTGGGGTGTCAGGCCTTTTCCCAGGGCACTCACCCCACAGGAGCAGTGCCACCTTCCCAGCCATCCCGGTGTCCCCAGCCATGTGGACTGGCTGTCACTCGCTGCTGTGGCCAACGCTCCCCTGGCTGGCGGCTCTTTGGATGAAGGGGAAGGAAGCGAGGTCACGTCTGTCCCCATGTGGAGATGGGGTCCTCAGGATGAGGGTGCTGGGGGAATGGGGAGTCCTGGGAGAATAAATGCTCTGGAGAAAAGGAGATTTCAGGGGATGGAATGAACAGGAGAAGGTTCCTTGGGAATGGGGTGCTGGGCCATGGAGATCCTGGGGAATGGCAGTAATGGGATGGGGGTCCCAGGAATGGGGGGATAGAAGGAATGGGGGGATAGAAGGAATGGGGCTCCCATGTTTGGGTTCCCAGGGGAAGGGGGGTACCAGGGATGGGCAGTTCCTGGATGGGCACAGGCATCTCATCTCCTTCCCTGGGTACCTCAGATTTTGGGGTGACCCAGGGAACAGCACTGCCCCCATGGGGTGCTGGTTTCCTGTGCAGGCATCACATGGGGGTCCTCTGCTTCTGTGCCCTCCCCTGCCCTTGATTTCTCCTCTCTTTATTTATCTTTTTTCCTTTTTTTCCTCACTTTTGTGCCAGGTCCCCTCACCACCGGTTCCTGGATCAGCAATCCCAGGGAGCACCTGAGCAGGGAAGGGGTTGGGAGGACCAAGGGGAATGGGAAAATGGGGAGCAGGAGGTGCAGGGAAGGGTGGGGAGGCTGTTGGAGATGGAGGTGTGGGGCTGTGCCCCCTCAACACTTTCACTTTCTTTTTCCTGGACAAGAAGGAAGAGGCTGTTTGTGCTCAGTTTCAGATGGCAAAGGGGTGGCGGGGGGGCGGGGGTTTGTCCTGGGGGGGCACACCCAGGGGGCTCCTGTCCTGGGAGGATCCTGTCCCAGGGGGTGACACATCCTGGAATGGGGGAACCTTTACCAGAGGGTGGCGGTTCCAGAAATGTCCCTGCACATTCCTGGTTGGGAGCCTGTCCCAGGGGTGGCACATCCTGGGGACCCCAGGGTCAATCCAAGGGTGGGGCCAAGCCATGGCCCAGCCCCACTGCACAGGGATGGCCATTGCCCAGCCCTGCTCTGGCCAGCACCAGGTGGCAGCCAGGACCTGAGGGTCCCCCCTGCCCCCTTGGCTTTGATTCTGGCAGCTTTAGAGCTGCTGCAGAGGTGAGAATTCTGTGGGGGGAAAAGGCCTGCCTGTGGTTTGCTCAGCCCTTCAAGAAGCACAAAACACAAAGGGAGCCCAAGCAGTGTCTCTGCGAGGGCCTTTGATGGTTTTCAGAGCAGGGCTGGCTGGAAACCGCCCCTGCAGAGGCAGCTGTGAGGGAATCAGTCTGGAAATGCAGCAACTGATCATTTTGTCCTTGTCCCCAAGGGACTGAGAGGCCTCCAGAACTACTGCAAATCCCACACCAATCTGCTCAGTAACCTGACCCAGACCCTCCTCCTCCTTACTGCCTTCCCGTGGGTGGACAGTTGCCGGATGCCCCACACCCACCACAGCCGCTCCCTCACTGCCCTCCACACCTGGATGGGGAGAGAAAATTGAGCAAAGGGTTCCTGGGTTGAGACAAGCACCAGGAGAGATCACTCATCAAATCCTGTCATGGGCCAGACTGCCTCGGATTTAGAGATATGAATTGAATTTATTGCTCTCATAATCAGCAGGATAAGGAGGAGTCAAATTAACCCTTCAATACACCTTCTCCCTGTTATTCATAACTATGTAGTCATTGGCTTTCTCTAGGATATTGGTTTTTGCAAACTATTTTGATACAATACAGTTTGTAATCACTTTTTTACAGCTTTTGATACACTACAGATTTTCAGCCTTTCTACCCTAATCCCTGTGTAGAATATTTATTTCAATGTGATAAATATATTATAGTTTAGGCTCTCACAAAATATCAAGATGGAGACAATGTGTTGTGTATCACAGCATTAACTGTTGCAGAAGTAGCTAATGCCTTTATTTGTGTAACTAAGTGACAATGGTGAGAATAACTCAGATAATTTCGTGAAATAGCTAATGTTGATTGAATGTACTGGTGGAGTATCTCATCTGTATGATAAGAACACACTGAAAACTAGCAAGTATAAAAACATCAAAAGAAAGACTGCAAAGAGAAATTTACCAGTGACCCTTCGTTTATCAAGAACTGTTAAACCACAAAACAGGGGGGCCTTGTGAGAACATAAAATATATAAATTTACTCTGCAATATGGCATGTACTTTATGAAAATGAATCAAGGGTCAAACCAAGCAAAAGAATTCCTGGGACATGTAAACTGGAAAGAATATTTGAATATGTGTAACCCTGCTGAGTATGTATTTAACCAATACAATAAAAAGGTGTGTAAGACGAATTGTTGTAGTTAACGGTGTGCCTCTGGCATTTGCCAAGCACCCAGCATGCTGTTTACTGACCCTTTTATCCCTTATTAATCATTTGCAAATTTTAAAGAGTGAGCCTTGTATCTCACATGTTTTAATCAAAAGCTGCATTTTGTGTACAGTAAGAGTTAAAAGGGTTGTGTGCCCCCCTGGCACTGGGAGGGGGAATGAGGAGCCCCATGGGGTGCTGTGAAGAGCAAGAAGAGACCCCTGAGGGGAATCGATGCCCCCAGTGCCCCTCAGTGCCCTTAGTGTCACAGTACATCATCGAGTGACAGGAGTTTCACTGTCCCTTTTAGGTTCCCAACAGCTCCACGTTGGTCACATGTGGATCCTGAGGTGGGGCAGGGCCAGGGGACACCTGTGGGGGCCATGAGAGTGACACCAGTTATGGGGACCTGGGTGGAGGGTGACACTCATGGGTGATGTGTCCCTGTTCCCTCCCTGAATTCTCCCACTGCCTGCTCGGTGCCAACAGTAACTTTCTCTTTCCTGCAGCAGAAAGAAGAGGTCATTGGTCTGGTTTATAGAATCCTTCTAACCATTGCTCTCCCAACAATTCCCTCACAAGAAAAACACAAACTAATCCCAAAGAAATGAGACTTTTTTGCTCTCTTTATGATTCCCTTGATGCATCCCACAGCAGCATTTGCTTATGGATAACAGAGAGTGTGGAATCTCCCGGAGTGTCCAACAGCTCCATGGGATTGTTCCCTGCCTGCTGGGCAGCAACCCAGCCCATAAGGAAGCCTTTTGTTGGGCCATCTTTAGGAACTCTCCCCATTTTGCTCATTCCCACCCTGAAACTTGATTGACTTCCCATGGAGGAAGGGGAGAAGCTCTGTCCATCCTTGGGACAGTGCACAGGAATCTCTGGGAATGCCTGTGTGTGCCTCAGGGTCTGATTCCCTGGTAAATCCACTCCAGCCTGCCCTGAATTCCCCTGCCTGGGCACTCCCTGCTCCTGCTGTGACACCCCAGTTCCCCAGCCCCTCGTGTGCAGCCCCTGCTCAATATTTCCACTCTTTTCCCTCTCTTCTGGTGTGCACATCCGGAACCCAAAGATTCCTTCCAGCACGTTCCAAAGGGCTGCAGGTTATGTTCAAGAAGGAGGGTCCAGGTCAGGTTGTTGAGCAGATTGTTGTCTTTGCAGTAATTTTGTGGTTTTCTCAGTCCCTTGGGCAAAGGGACAAAATGATCAATTCCTGCATTTCCAGACTGATTCCCTCCCAGCTGCCCTTACAGGGGCTTTCCATCCAGCCCTGCTCTGAAAACCATCAAAGGCCCTCACAGAGCCACTGCTTGGCCTCCCTTTGGGTTTTGTGCTTCTTGAAGGGCTGAGCAAACCACAGGCAGGCCTTTTCCCCCCACAGAATTCTCACCTCTGCAGCAGCTCTAAAGCTGCCAGAATCAAAGCCAAGGGGGCAGGGGGGACCCTCAGGTCCTGGCTGCCACCTGGGGCTGGCCAGAGCAGGGCTGGGCAATGGCCATCCCTGTGCAGTGGGGCTGGGCCATGCCTGGGCCCTACTCTTGGATGGCCACTGGCTTCAAGGAGCAGGAGTTTGGGAGCCCCTTCCTTCCTTGGGCTCCATTCCCAAGCTGCTCTTGATGCCTCAGATCCTGCAGGGGGCGAGCAAGGAGGGAGAAGTCTGGAGCCTCCCAGAGCTGCCGAGCCGCAGGACGGGGCCCCCTTGCCCAGCATGTGTCGCCCCTGGGACAGGATCCCTCCAGCACAGGGGCACCCTGGATGTGACCCCCCCAAGAAAGAACCCATCCCCCGTGTGACAAAGGTGTCAAATGACCTCTTCCTTCTGCTGCAGGAGAGACAAAGTGAAAGTGTTGGGGAGGCACAGCCAGACACCCCCATCCTGCACAGCTTCCCCAGCCCTCACTGCAGACCCCTCACCCCTGCTTCCCCCACCCTGGGCTTCCCCTAACCCCTTCCCTGCTCAGGGCCTCTCCAGGATCATCAACGTCTCAACTAGGGGCTTGTGAAATTGAGGGGTAAAATGATGGAAATGGAAATGGAAATGGAAATGGAAATGGAAATGGAAATGGAAATGGAAATGGAAATGGAGAGAGGAAAAAGTCACTGGGGGTTGGTGGGACAGACACCCAGAGCCCCTCGGAATCAGTCTGGGGTGACCCCCTGGTTACAGGCACCTTGTGGGGTCTGTGCTGGGCTCTGGGTAACCCCAAAATCTGAAGCACCCAGGGAAGGACCTGTGACCCATCAGCCCTCCCAGCAACTGCCCATCCCTGACACCCCCATTACCCTGGGAACCCGACTGTGGGAGCCCCATTCCTTATGTCCCACCCTCTCTGCAAGCCCATCCCATACTGACATTCCCCACCGATCTCCATGGCCCAGGACCCATTCAAAGGAACCCTCTCCTGTTCATTCCATCCCCCGAAATCCTCCTTCTCCCAGGACCTTGATTCTCCCAGCACCCACTATTCCCCCATCCCATCACCCCAAATCTCTGGAGCCCATGTTCCCCTGGGACTCCCATCCCTGAGTCTCCCCAGGTCTGGGGACCCCCATTCCCATGGCACCCCCATTCCCAGTCACTCCCCCTCCTCAGCACCCCCATTCCCCAGGGACCTCAACCCTGCATCCCCAAAACCCCTGAGTACCCCACTCCTGGGAATCCCATGTCTCACCTTGTCCCACCCAGCCGTGTCCCCAGCCTGTGCCCAGCTTGTGGCCACCCTGCCCCCACCAAAGGCCACCTACACGTGGGAACAGACGTGACCTCGCTTCCTTCCCCTTCATCCAAAGAGCCGCCAGCCAGGGGAGCGGTGGCCACAGCAGCGAGTGACAGCCAGTGCACATGGCTGGGGACACTGGGATGGCCGGGAAGGTGGCGCTGCTCCTGTGGGGTGAGTACCCCAGGCACAGGCCTGACACCCTGGGGATGGAGGGGAGGGTGCACAGGGGGGCTGTGGGGTGTCCCCTGAGGTCCCCAATGCCAGCAGAGCCAGTCCATGTTACCCACAGTGGACCTTGGTGGGACTGTGACTGATGTAGGGTGGCTTTGGGGACAGGAACGGGGGGCAGGAATTTGGGGATGGGGATGTGGGAGCAGGAATGTGGGGACTGGCACCTTTGGGCTCAGGTAGCTCTGGGGATAGGGACAGGGCAACTGGGATGCAGGGACAGAAGGGGACAAGAACCATGAGGATGTGGCCATGGGGATGGGATCATGAGCTGGTGGGGGTGACCTGGGCCAGCATGGGCTATGTCCGTGGTGTCCTTGTGCCTGGGGTGTCCACAGTGTCCCCATGTTCTTCCTCAGCCCAGGGTGGCCTTGGTGTCCCTGTTCCCAAGGTGTCTGTGCCACACAGATGTGGTGCACGGGTAGCTGAGACACAGACATGACCCCTGGCCTCTTCCAATCTTTTGGGGCCACCCCCATGCACTTTCCCACAAGAACTGATGTCCCCATAGGGACAGTTTGGAGACACCCTAACCTGGGTGCCACTGTCCCTATGGTGCCACCACTGCTGAGCCCTGTCCCTTCTCCCTTCCAGCCCAAACCCTCGGCCTCTCTGGTGAGTACTCGGGGGATACCATGGCCCCACTCTGCTCTCCTCACCCCTGCGCTGTGGCCCTGGAAGGCTGGTGTTCCCTGTCACCTGCAGGTGCCCAGACCCTCCAGATCCTAGTGGGGCCCCCCTGGACACCGGCGGTGCTGTGGGATACTTACCCGTGAGACAGAGTAGAAATCTTCCTGGGTAGAAATACATTTTGATTTAGGTGAAATGTCCATCCTTGAATTGTCTGTAGCTTGCTGTTTAGTCTCACTGCCTGTTCTCTTGAAGGGCCTGTGCTTAGAGAGACCGCTTCAGCCAAAAGACAAGAGATAAAGGGGGGAAGAAGAGAGCAGACAGAGCAAGGCAACCTGACCCAAGAGTTCCTTCTGAAGAATTAGTAGCAAGTGTCACATGAAATCAGTAGAATGAATATGTATTAACCTGTTGTGAAATTATATGCATATGTATTTGAGAGAGCCATAAAAAGAGACCTGAAGTTCACAGAAATACGCATGCCTTTTGAGGGGAGTAATCCCTGCATTCGTCCAGTGCTGCAATTAACATACTTTCACAAGTTGTAGAGTTTTTGATCTTTTCCTCAAAACATTCTGTTGACCAGGAAGGGATTATCTCTGTCCCCACAGGGCAGAAAGGATAAACAGACCCTCCTAGGCGCGCCCTGGGATCTTCCCAGAGGATCTCAGCTCGTCTCAGCTTGCCTCCTGCGGAGACAGACAAGGACCTGCTGGTGTGCAGAGGATTCGGTATGTATTAGGAGGGCCCCAGGGGATAGGAAGGCTGAATAAGTCACTCAGAGACATCTGAGTGCTCGGCCTGTGGCCTGGTCAATAGAGCGACTGGGAGATGAGAGTTCACTGTCTGATAGAGCGGCCACTAGCAACCCGGGGGTGGGTTTGAGTGGACTCCCGTGTGTGTGTGTGTGTGGTGTCCAGACACTGTATTATTGTATAGTTAATGCATTGTGTAATTAATGTTAGTGTGTTTGTTATCGTGCGAGTGCATGGTGTACAAAGGGAGTATATCTACAGTGTGGGGTGTTTCTGCCTGCAACTGACAGGGCCAAGTGGGGCCGGAGGCACCAGCCAGGCGAGCTGTGAGGGCAGGGAGTGCCCTGCAGAGAAGTGGAACAAGTGGAGAAATGTTGGTGAAGGTATTTATTGTGTTTAGAGGTAGTGATTTGTGTAGATGGAGCACATTTTAACCGTGAGTACGAGCTCAGGGAGTTCCTCTTCTCCTGGTAGTTAGACTTGATCTCTAGAATTTTACTGTGTGCTGTTATTTTGATTGTGTCCAGGGTGTGTGAGAACCAGAGAAAGCTGATGTAGGTAAATGCTGAAGTATTGTATGCTGTGTTGTCTGTGTTGTGTTAAGAAAAGTGGGCACTTTGAGAGATATGCCCTTTCCCAGTGAGTTTGTGTGGTTCTTCCCCCACATTGTGGTAATTTGATACTCAAATTGCATAGTAGCATTTGTAGAAGTTTTAAGTATTTGTTTGCAACAAGTGTAGCATTTTACACAAAAGAGCTACAGTATGGTGATTTATGTTTAACATTAGTAAAACAAATTAAAGGAATTCCACTAATTCCCCCCCAGCAATTCAAGCCCTGACTCTTGTGAATTTGAGATAAGAGAGGTGGTGTGTCTGTCTGTCTGTCTGTCTTTGTTTGTGGGCATATCAAACTTTTTGCTGTAACAACCACAGCCTGTTGCAAGGTAGTAAAGCGAGTGTCAGTAGAAGCAATGCTTGAATTAGATTGTGCAGGAAGAGAACTAGAAAATACTAGGATTTTGTAAACCAGAGTTTAGATAGAAGAGATGAATGAGTTCATCAGACTTCAGCTGGCAATACAGTAAGTTTAGACTGAGAAAACCGACATAGAGGTTAAGGGATAAACTCCAAAGTGATAAACACCAAAGGAATAGCCTGCAGGCAGTTCCTGGGAGCTTTTAGTGCATTGAGAGGCTGGCACCTTGTGTGCAATACAGAGGTGCTGATATTGCTGCTCTGTGCCTTCAGTGTAAATTGAAAGCTCCTGATCAAGCCAATTCAGAACCTGAGATACCTGCCACCTGGAGGTCTGTGTTGTGAGGAAAATCTGAGAAAAGACACTGTGAGGCTTGAGTGGAAACAAGATAGTATAAGGAGAAGGAGATAATGAGAACTAACCAGAACAAAGAAGCTCCTGACCTAGCACCGTTGGAAGGGGCTCTTTGGGAGAAAGCTGCCAGTAGGGGCAGCTCAGAAAAGAAAAAGATTTATAAGACTTTATTGCAGTTCCTGCTGTTTTAAAATGGGAAGGTAAATGAGATAGTCCCGTATGTTAGTGTGTTTTTGTTTTAAGAAATCACCAAGAATGGCAAAAGGACTGTCAGATCAGACCGCCCTCAGACCCATTGGTCAGGCAAAGTTTATCATACTGAAATGCAAAGCAATTACAATTCGCAAAATGAGTACATATAATTTGTTAAAGGCTCCTCCTAAAGTAAAGGAGGATAAAGAAGACCTCCCCAAAAAAGAAGAAGACTCAAGCTCCAAAAGTATACCCATTCGCACCCATCCCCCTCCTAGCAGTCGAATTTCACCCAGGACTAGGAGGGAGCAGACCCCTCTGCGAGAGGCAGTGAGACCAGAAGAAAAGAAAAGGGTGGAATTTTAATTGATACAGGAGCCATAGATTCAGTTTTAAATAAAGCTTTAGTACCTGTGGAGAATGATTATGTTACAATGTGAGGAACAACTGGCCAGTCTGAGAAGGCATACTGTTGTAAACCTTTAAAGTAACATGTGTACTTAGGAGCTTTTGTATATGCCCAATTTGCTGAACATTCTCAAATGAAGAGGTTACTCTGGGGGCAAATGATATAAAGATGTTAAGCTTATCATTAACAGCCATTGAAATAAAGAAAAAATTAGTAAAGAGATATTAGAACAAGTTTTTTCAAGGGTATGGGCCTCTGCTGTACCAAAGAAAGTGAAGAATGCCCCCCCATAGTAATCAAACTAAAAGAAAGAACACAATCAGTGAGAATTAAGCAGTACCCCCTGAAAAGAAGATAGGGAAGAAATCAGCCCAATAACTGATAGTACTAGATTGAGGGCTGTCAATAAGATAATGAAGAATTTATACCCTGTGGTAGCAAATCCATATATTTTACTAACTTGTTTAACACCTGAGCTAATCTAGTTTACTGTTTTAGACCTGAAAGATGCCTTCTTTTGCCTCCCTATCCACAAAGCCAGCCAGAAAATTTTTGCATTCAAATGAGAAAGCCCTAAAAGCAGTGCAAAACCCAGCTCACATAGTTTACGTGCCTCAAGGCTTCAAATTCCCCCCCACTCTCTTTGGGGAGCAACTTGCAAAAGATCTGGAGTCCTGGGAAGCTCTACAGGAAGGGAAACTGTTGCAGTACGTAGATGATCTTCTAATAGCCACTCAGACGAGAGAAGCATGTGTGGCCTGGACAGTAAGCCTCTTGAACTTCCTAAGACTCCAAAGATACAGAGTATCAAAGAAGAAGGCACAGGTAGTGAAACAGAAAGTAATATACCTGGGCTATGAGGTGAGTGCTGGGCAAAAGACTTTAAGGCAGGCTCGCAAAGAAGCCATCTGCCAAACCCCAAAACCCCAGACAATAAAGGAACTCCGAACCTTCTTAGGCATGGCAGGGTAGTGCCAGCTGTGGATTAATAATTATGGACTGCTTGTCAAACCTCTCTATGCTCTTATTGCTAATGGAAACAGAGATCTCCAGCGGACAAAGGAAGCCACACAGGCCTTTCTCCAGCTAAAGAGTGCCCTCATGTCAGCTCCAGCCCTGGGACTTCCAGATTTAAGTAAACCATTCTTTCTATTTTCCCATGAAAAACAGAGAATTGCCTTAGGAATACTGGCTCAAGACTTAGGTCCATAACGAAGGGCAGTTGCTTACTTCTCCATGTAGCTAGATGCAACAGCCAAAAGATGGCCAGGTTGCCTCAGAGATGTAGCAGCAGTCGTGCTGAATATTCAGAAGGCACGCAAGTTTACCCTGGGACAGAAAATGACTGTGCTAGTGTCCCATACAGTGTCCACAGTACTGGAAGTAAAGGGTGGCCACTGGCTTTCACCACAGAGAGAAATACCAGGCCATCATGGTAGAGCAAGATGATGTAAAGATAGTGGTGACTAATATTGTCAACCCAGCTTCCTTTCTCAGTAGAAATCAAAGAGAAGCAGTACACCACAATTGCCTAGAGACCATTGGAGCTACCTACTCCAGCCGCCCAGATTTGAAAGACACTCCTCTGGACAATGCAGAGACCTGGTTCACTGACGAGAGCAGCTGTGTTGCCAATGGAAAGCGATGTGCTGGGTACACAGTAGCCACCTGCAGAGAGGTAACAGAATCTGCACCCTTACCAACAGGCACCTCTGCGCAGAAGGCTGAGATAATTGCCCTGACCCGTGCCTTAGAAATAGCAAAAGGAAAGAAGATAAACATCTACACAGACTCGAGGTATGAATTCAGAGTCGTGCATGCACATAGAGCCATCTAGAAAGAGAGAGGACTGCTGACCTCACAGAGAAAGAACATCAAACATGCACAAGAGATCATCCAGCTGCTGGAAGCAGTTCAGCTGCCTGAAAAGGTAGCAATTGTGCATATTAGAGCACATCAAAAAGTGAGCTCAGAATTAGAAAAAGGAAATGAGCTGGCGGATAGAGAAGCAAAGGAAGCAGCAAAAAGTGAGGCGAGCCCTAATTCCAGATAGACAAATTTCCCTTGAAAGTAAGCCAGAATATAATAAAAGAGATAGAAAATTGATTGAAGATCAAAAAAGGACGTATAACCAAGAAGGGTGGGCTACCATTGAAAAGAAGCTGGTGATCCCTTCCCATTTCTTGTGGTCACTAGTAAGGGAAGAGCACCAGAAAGCACACTGAGGAATAGATGCCCTATACACTTACTTGATTGAAAGAATCGTTGCTAGGAATTTATATGCCACTATTACTCAAGGGACCTGACAGTGTGATCTTTGCCTCCAGACTAACCCCAAAAATACCCCCAAGCCGAAACTCGGTCAGATTAGGAGAGGCCATAGGCCTGGACAGCAGTGGCAAATTGACTTTTCAGAACTCCCAAGGAAAGGAGGGTATCAGTATTTATTGGTATTGACAGACACATTTTCAGGGTGGCCAGAAGCATTCCCCACCAGAACTGTCAAAGCTCGAGAAGTTACTAGAGTGTTATTACAAGAAATAATACCATGCTTCGGAGTTCCAACCACAATATCCTCAGATAGAGGATCACATTTCATTTCCAAAATAGTGCAACAGATCAGTAGCCACCTGGCTACTTCACACTCTGTACCCCCCCTAATCAAGCAGCCAGGTGGAGAAAATGAATCATTTGATTAAGCAGCAGATTGTAAGACTTGGGCAGGAAGTTAATCTACCCTAGCCCCAAGCACTTCCACTAGCACTGTTGCAAATTTAAACTAAACCTAGAGCTAAAGTAAGTCTAAGTCCCTTTGAAATGCTTTATAGAACACAAAAAGAATGCCCACCACATTGGAGAGGTAACACTGGCCACCTACATGGTGGCTTTAAGCAAACAGCTCAGAAAAATTGAGAAACATGTGGCTGGAACTCAGAGCAGGGAGTTAGATGGGCCAGTGCATAACATATAGCCTAGAAATTATGGATATGTTAAGCCTCTTGCAGAAAAGACTTTGGAACCACAGTAAAGAAGACCATTCCAGGTGCTTCTCACCACCCTCACCGCAATCAAGATCAAAGAGCAGAATGCCTGGATCCATCACTCTCGAGTGAAGAAGGCCCTAGAAGCCCCCTTGGAGAGTGACACCAAGAGACAATGAACTGAGACTAAAACTCACTCAAGCAAAATGAGTATATTGCAGTCAAGGGTTGTTCATACTTTCACTTACAGAATTGTTTTGTATATAATAATAATTGAAATCTAAAAATTAGAGAGTACCTCTATTCAAAGTGATGCTGAATGGCCTTGGTCCCAGGCTTTTAATCAGGATACTAGATCCATGAGAGAACTTTCTGAGATAAAAGATTTAAACCTGTCCACTGTAGTAATTCATAGAGATCAAGTATATGAAGAGCAAGAGTAGCAAGAACAAGAACTGTAGACACTTCAAAAGAGTTGCTAATGCAAATTAACATCTCAAAAATCCAACCAGCCTGCTCCTCTTTCCTAAGAACATCCTTTGAGAGCTGCACAGCGTAGTAACAAAGACAGGTAGACCTTAAGAGCAGAATAAGAAAGGATCTAACTGGGATATTAGGAACAGGATTAGGAGTTCTAAATGGAATTGATTCAGAAATACTGATGAATAAGCTAGCCACTGCAGCAAGCAGCCTAACAAAGTTGAAGCAGCATTTACAGTCATCTCTACTAGCATTAAGAACTAGCCAGTGGCAGATTTCAAAAGCACTGCCAAAGTAAGAAAAGGCCAGGGACCAAGATCACAAGTTATTAGTAGAAGTACTTAGTACAGTTCAAGATAATGTGATAATATATCTTTAGCTTTCAGTTGTATACAAGCACAGTTGCAGATGCAGGCAACAGCAGCTCTGATCATACAAGAAGGGAGGGAAAGTCATTTTCCAGCTGAAATTCAGAAAGTTGTCTAAGATAATGCAATTTGTTATAAATGATCGAATCTGCAGCCAAATTTAAAAAAAAAAATAACAAAGATTTATTAGATCAATAACAAAATATAATGCCAAGACAGCATCAACTCCGGAATTTGGTGCTGGGTGAACCTGGATCCAACTGACAGAGTGCCAGCATCTCCCCAGTGGTTCACCCCGACTGTCTCATATAGCCAGCTTATATCCCCTATATTCCGCCTGGGGCCGGAATGACAGAATGTCCTTTGTGTCCCTTCATATGTAGAGCTGGATCATATAGATACAAAGCCAGTCCAGGTGTTCCAATGACTGTCTGAGCCCTTCCAGAATAGCCTTCTTTGGAATGTATTGCTGGGTCCATAGGGATGCGATGCAAAAGCCAGTCCCGGTGTCCCTATGGCCGTCTTTCACATGTAATTGAGTGGTGCCAGTATTCAAAGCAATTCTGGGAAGTCGACATTCATGGTCTGGGAAGGCTTCATTCTTAAGCTAACGGACTTGATATTATCTTTAGCGTTAGAAATAGGACTCTGCTCTCAGCCAGGGTGGTCAAGTACATGAGTTGGATTCTTACAATATCTTATACACACACATATATATATACAAATAGCATGAATTAACTCTATATATGTATAACACAATTGATTTTGAAAAAAGCTTCAGTCCTGGTAAACTATAGTAAATTTCACCTATAATCCTGTTTCTAATGTAGCCACTGACTTTGTACTTACCATACGTAATAGCACTGTTTACGTTATCCATCCCATCATTGCACCAAGATTAAATAATGAAAAAACAGTGCTCTACCCTTCAGAACATAGACTGTAAACACGAAAAATGAATGAAAAGTAGCAAACAGTAAACTTAGAATCCTGCATTACTAGAGAACAGCTGAGATTCATTTGTGAAAGCAGTACTATTAATGCCCAAGATGTGTGTCTGGACACTGAACAGAGTATTTGCCACTTCAAAATTCATCCACTCACTGATCAAAAAACTGTGCTCGTATATACTGGTAAAAGGTGTGAGTGTCTAAAAACTGCTTGCACTGCTGTAAAAATTGATAAAAATGATGTTATATTAGTTAAAGTAAGTTTAAAGTTATCCTTTATTATTAATTTGAAATTAGAGAGTACTACAGCATATAGCTCTGTTAATCTCCTTATCAAACGTACGTGGTAAAGCATTGAGAGACACTTATTGTTGTAAGAGTTTGTATTAATAAAAGAATTTACTTATTTTCCAGGAAAGGGGGAAAATGAGACAGAGCAGAAATTTTCCAGGGTAGAAATTCATTTTGATTTAGGTGAAATGTACATCTTTGAATTAAGTCTGTAGCTTGCTGTTTAGTCTCACTGCCTGTTCTTTTGAAGAGCCTGTGATTAGAGAGACTGCTTTAGCTGAAGGATAAGAGATCAAGGGGGGAGGAGGAGAGCAGACAGAGCAGGGTAACCTGACCCAAGAGTTCCTTCTGAAGAATTAGTAGCAAGTGTCACATGAAATCAGTAGAATGAATATGTATGAACCTGTTTGGAAATTATATGCATATGTATTTGAGTGAGCCATAAAAAGAACCTGAAGTTCACAGAGGTACACTTGCCTTTTGAGGGGAGTAATCCCCGCATGCGTCCAGTGCTGCAATAAACATCCCGACTTTACAACTTTCACAAGTTGTGGAGTTTTTTTGATCTCTTCCACAAAACAGTAGAGACGCCTGTGATCTTACTGATGACCTCAGTGGGAATCTGACGCCATCCATCTTGCAACTTTTCTCCCAGGAAGTGGATCTCTCAGGCAGGTCCTGTGACTTTGCTCTTCTGGATGCCAAAGCCAGCTTCCAGCAGACTCTGGATGATTTTCTCTCCTTTCTCAAATACTTCCACTGCCGTGTTCCCCCATACAATGATATCATCGATGTGCTGCAGATGTTCTGGAGCTTCACCCTTTTCCAGTGCAGCCTGGATCAGTCCATGGCAGATGGTGGGGCTGTGCTTCCACCCCTGGGGCAGTCAGTTCCAGGTGTATGGCACGGCCCTCCAGGTGAAAGCAAACTGAGGCCTGCATTCTGCTGCCAGAGGAATGAAGAAAAATGCATTGGCAATGTCAATAGTGACAAAGCACTTTGCTGCCTTCGACTCCAGCTCGTACTGGAGTTCCAGCATGTCTGGCACAGCAGATGCTGGTAATCGGCACTTGTTGCTCTTTCACCTTCAGGAGTCCTACTGCAGATGGGTTTTCTGATAGCCAGGCAAGATGTTCAATGGCTTAATGTTCTCAGCCTCTGCAGCAGCTATGCCAAAGCCCACCTGAGTCCCATTGGGTCTTTGTAAGGCTGTTCCAGAGGAAGTCTATGCCCAGAATACACGGGGCCTCTGGGCCAGTCACAATAGGATGTTTCTGCTCTTCCTTCCCAGTCAGGCTCACCTGGGCTTCCAACATGGTAAATTGCTGCCATCCCCCCATCACCCCAGCAATGGAAACAGGTTCTGCCCCGACATGTCCCAATGGCATTAGGTTACACTGCACACCAGCATCAACTAAGGCATCGTATTTTTGTAGCTCTGATGTGCCAGGCCATCGGATCCACACTGTCCAGAAGATCCAGTTTTCCCATGCCTCTTCCTGGCTAGAGGCAGGGCCCTCCTATCCCTGGTTATTATTTCTTTCCTGGGCATACATGTAGAGGTTCCTTCAAAGGGATCTGACAGATCATACCCAGCAGCTCGGTCATGGGAGGTTGAGGTTGCCTTCCCTTTAGTGGAACTCCCTCGGTTAGTGTTTCCCTCCTTGAGTTGATGTACCCATGCTGCCAGGACAGAAGTGGATTTCCCATCCCAGATTCCCATGTCTGCTCCATGGTCACGCAGAAAGAACCACAGGTCAGCCCTTGGGGTGTAACCTCTCTCTCTAGCTGGGGGACGTTGGGCTCTGACTTTGGGGCCTGTGACTGGCACAGGTGCTGCATTGATCTTTCTCCCCTCCTCCTTCATCTCCCTCATCTCCTCTTATCAGGTCCTTGTTCACAGCAGAGACATGAGCCTGCATCAGGCTATTGATCATACTCTCACAATTTCTAAGCTTGGTGACAGAACCCACTGTCTCTCGGTTGTTATCAGCATTAATCATTGCAATGAAGGTGGTGTATTGGGATGGCCCCAGATTTGCCAGACTCCACAGCATTTGCCCTGTGCACCTGACCTTGTTGGGGTCATTATCATGCTGTCCATCCCTCCCAAAGTGTACCTCCAATACTGCCACTTCTCTCAGCTGTTGGATTCTTTCCTTAAGGGTCTTCCAGCACATTCTATGGTGGTGCTCCTGCATTCTCTCCCTGTGGACAAACCTCTCTCTGACACTCATGAAAAGCCATTCCCAGAGGGAAAGGGACTCTGATTCCCTTACAAAAATCTGATTCATACTTGAGTCCTGGGTCAATGCTCCTAAATTCCTTGCCTCACCACCATCCAGTTGCACTCCTGTACCCGTAAGGTCCCAGACCCAGAGTAACCAGGTTGTACAAGCCTCATGTCCCCATGGTATAATGTCTTTGTGCTGTTCACCCACAGGGACTTTTGTACATCAGGGACTCAGTGATGAAGTCAACCATTGGCTCTCCTGTGGGATGTGAGGGCCCTCCATTCTTATCCTTACCTGGATGCTCCAATTTCATCTTAGGTCTCCTTGTTTCCATAGGGGCGACTGCGGCTGGCTGTGACTGCCTTTGCAGTTCAGCTGGAACCTGGATGGTTGTAACATCTGTGGGTTCCACTGCTGCACCATCAGACTCTCTCTCTTTGAGGCTGGGGGAGGATTTCTCAACACCTGGGGAAATGTACTCCTGCAGCATCTGGCCCATCTCTTTCACCAGAACCCCTACCCAGTCTGGGTGGTTCATTTCTGACGTGGGCAGTGGGGCAGGGTCAGGCTCTGGGGCAGCAGCATCCCTTGTCTCTGGAGTAGGTGTCAGTGTGGTTATCCAGGTTAATCTTCCTTTATCTCTGAATGCTAAATAGAACAACCACTGTATGATATCATTAGCATTTTGAGTGGATCTGAACCCTTTGAAAACTGGTGGTGCAGACCCAAAAGCTGGGTCAGGGGCTGGGAGAAAATTTCCCCCACTGTCATTTCCTCACAGTAAGTACCATTATTAAAAAAACCCCAAAACATACAGTTAGTGTTTGATAGCTCTGAATCCATGTGCCTGCCTTCCAGCGGACGTTAAAGATCCATTAATTCCTCACCTCTTTAAGCCATAAAGCAAACTTGATAATAGCCACAGTAGCTTTAGTTAACGGTTAGCCAGTGTTCCCAGGGATGGCCAGGGTGCTCCTGATGGGGCAGAAGGAAGAGCTCCAGGCCCTCTGTGAGGGTGAGTGAGGGCAGCGGGCTGTCAGCGGGGGCTGTCCGGGGAGCTGCAATGCCCATGCAGGGAGCTGCAATCCCTGCCCCAGCTGCGGTGGGCTTCACTCCTTGTGGGGATGAGGGGCGGCATGGGCAGAGCACACAGAGATTTAAGGGACATAGGTGAGGGGATTCATGGACAGCACCTTGCAGCTGATCCCCTTGGCCACTCCTCTCTTGTGGCCATGGCAAGAGCTGGGTGGGATGGCCCTGGCAGGAAGGTCTCCTTGGATTCCTGCACATCCAGGTTCTGACTGTGGCTCTGTTCCTCTCTCTTCCAGCCTTTCAAGGCCTGAGTGAAGACAACAGCCCCCTCCCATAGAAGCACATTTATATAGATGATGAGATGCAGAACTACTTTCATCTGCTTGCTCAGAAGAACCAGTATGTCTTGAAGACCTCCAGATCCCTTGGAAGGTGAGACCACATGGAGACCAGAGGAGACCAGCTGGAGCTCCAGGCATAGCTGATGATTGGCACAGCTGAGCTTGTGGGAAGCTCCCATAGCTCCTGCCTTCTCCCTCCCTGTTGACTGCTCCCTCCCTCCAGCCATCAGACCCTGCCCATCCCCTTTCTTCCCTCCCAGCTCATCCCTTTGCTTCACCTTCCATTAATAAACAGTTTGGCTTCTTAGCTTTACCTGCATCTCTGTGGAGCTGGAGTGATGCAAATCCGGAGCCCTGGGACACACAGACCCCTCCTGATGTTCTCTTCCATGCCATGTTTTGTGCACAGACACAGAGGAACGAGGGCAGATCAGGCTGGAAAGGTCCCTGTGCTGAAGGTCCAGTTCCACAACACTGTGGAGTTACAGATCTTGCTGTGCACCCTGGAGCCCCTGGGCTTTGGAAGAGCCAAGCTGAGGATGCTCTGAACTATGCTCTGAAGGATGCTGTGAGGGATTCCATGGCAAGCATCCACAGAGGGCAAAGGAGCTTGGAATGCTGGAAGGTTTTAAGAACAGCTTCCTGAAGGCACAGCAGTGTTCCATCCCTACACAGGATCAGGAAGAGGGCAGAACCAGAGACCATCTGCAGTGGGAAAATAGCGGCATACTGAGGTTCAGGGACATCACACCATAACCAGTATGATCCAGAGAAGCCAAATTTATTACCCCTAAAATGACTATATAATTCTCTACTGTCCACGTGTCTCTAGCTAATACATGATTGGTTATCCTAACTGTTCATGTGTCTAAGATAGGATGCTGATTGGATCATCTAATTTTCCATGTGTCTGGCTGTGGATTTCTGTCCCACCCAAGAATTGTCCTTTTCCTTACTTTCCCCAGCTCACTGACAAACATGCCGAGTCCGGATGACTCTTCTTCTTGTATCTTTTTCAAAGATATACCAACCCCATTTTCTGAACATGTCCATTATTGGTTGTGAACATGTCCATTGTCCATTATCCCAAGCAGGCTGGAATGTGCATTGGCTGAATATGGCCATTGTCCTGCAAAAACTCCTTTATCTGCAAAAAATCCTCAACAACCATCCGGGCTTAACAGAGAGCTTTGGGTGTGCCTAAGAGCAAAGGAAGCAGCAGCACAGTGCCCGAGACTTTGATGTGCCACTGTGCCAGTGCCCGGAGCGCTGTCAGGCAGTGCTGGGATCCCAGGTGTGGTTCTGGTCCCCACAGGTGAGGAATGGCAGCCCCAGGCTCAGACCCACTCAGAAAGCCAACCAAGTGAGACCAGAGGGAGGGCAGCCTTCCAGTTTCTCTTGGGCATGGCTGCAAAACAACCCCTGATGCTGCTTCCTCTGCCTGTATTTGGGGTGTGCTGGTGGCAGAGCCAGCCAGGTTGTGCTCTGCATTCCAGAGCCTGTTGGGAGTGGGCATGAAAAGCGCTGCGTGCACAGCAGAGAGTGCTGGAAGGTGCTGGCAAGAGCGTCCTGTGGGGACAGGACTCTGGGCTCTGGCTGGGAACAGCCTGGTTTTGCTGCTGTGACCACAGGCAGGAGTTGAGGCAGGTGAAGAGGGAGCAGGCAGCTTGTGTTTGTAGAGGGCCTGGGGCTGCACCTCTGAACCTCCACCTGGAAACACACTTGGGGGAATACGAGCTAGAGCTGAAGTGCCTGTCCTGAAAGGACCTGGAGTCATTCAGCCTTGCCAGCTTTTCTCAAGAGTGTGTTGGTGTTCCCCAGGAAAGCTCCACATTTGGGGAAATGCCCTTGGAGGAAAGGGCCTTGCTTCTCAAAGAAAGTGCTTCCCAGGGAGGTCCCAGTGAGGTGGAAGGGTGATCCAGGAGCCCTAGGCCTGGCAGCCTGAGCTTACCACCAGGGAAGGCCTTGGAGCAGATCCTCCTGAGTGCCATCCCATGGCACGTGCAGGGAACCAGGGCATCTGCTGGAGGGTGGGAAAGCTCTGAGGAGGGACAGGGACAGCTGGGGGTCCTGGTGGGGTGTTGAGGGCCTCTGGGCAGGAGTTTGTGGGGGGGGGTTGGTAGTGGTGGGCTGTTGGGGAAGGAGTTGTCTGGAAGGTGAGAGGTCTAGGCTGGAATTTGAGTCACTTTGAAGGCAGCATCTGTGGTTTAGCACAGTTTTGGTTACAGAGGGCAGAAAGAATATCTGTGACTCTTCCTGTTCAAGGTCCTGATTCTCCTGCAGGGAACAAGAGAGGAGAGCTGTACTTTACTGGCCACTTAGATATCTGTACCAGGGGGAGGATTAGCTCTTTTGCATCTACTTGTTTGTTTGGGCTACTTTTGTAACTCTGAGTGGACTTTCATTTCTTGAGAGATTTTAATCTTTAAGAGAATCAGGATAATATCATCCCTTCATAGAAAACCACTTGCTAACCGAAGAATGGCCTCTTTTTTTGCCTCTGTGTAGTGTTATGTTCTGTAAAGTGACTCTCAGTGGATGACATTAATGCAAATGAGTTGCTGCTTTGAGATGAGAAGCAACATTTAAACTCTTCACTTTCTCAGGCCATCCCAATGAATTGCAACTTTTTTGAACTACTTGAGTTGAGCAATGGGAAGTAAAGCTTTCCTGAAGTGAGAATTCTTAAATGCCAGAATCTTCAGTGCCTTCACCACTAAGGTGTCTTTGTGCTAAAGGAAACTACATCAATGAGAAAATAATTTCAGCATGGAGTGAGGGCTTCTGACAGAGACCAAGTGTTGGCAGCAGTTGCTCCAGGTGCTCCTGCCAACAGCCCCTGCAGGAAGGAGCAGAGCCCCCAATGTACGTGGGCTTTGGCTCCCTCTGGCACAGAAGCCCCCTGGGGCACAGGTCTCTGGGGCAGGAGATGGGCACCAGGACTGCCAGGGCTCGGGGGGTGGCAGGTCTGCTTGGGTGGGGACTCTGCCACACCTGCTGATGTCAGTGCTCCCCGGGCCCCAGGGCTCAGAGCAGCATTCGTGCCCTGGCCCACACATTTCCTGTCTGTCCCACCCGCAGGTTTAGGATGGCCACCAGCCAAGACGTGTCCCAAGGAGGCCGTGCCTGCTGCGGTGGAACGCCCTGTGCCCTTCCCAGCATGGCTGCCTCAGCAGCTCTGGGGCTCCTTCTGCTGCCCTGAGCCCACAGAGCAGGGCAGCATTTGCTGATGGCCTGAGCCATTCCTAAAGACCCTGTCGGGCTGTTCAAGATAGAATCTGAAAATGTTAGGCTTTGTGTTTCCTCAGATCAACTGCACCTGCGTAAGCAGTATGATAAATGATATAATTGTTAGATTTGATAATTATTTAGTAATTTAATATAATTACAATATAATCATAAGAAGAATCATGAGAAACTATGTCGGAAATTTAAGGGGGGCTATGCTCAGCTGTAATCTATATATACAGTAGAACAATATAAATTTAATAATTAACATGAAAGTTATATAAAACGATAGAATATAAAAACATGTTCATCTTGACTGTATGGTCAGAGTCAGATTTGGGTTTGTACCTCTGACACCCAGAGCTCTTCAATAAAAGCACCTGCATATAATCATTCTCTTGATTATGTGTTTCCGAACTCTAACAGGGCTGGCTTAGACACTTGGGATGAGATATTCCTTCCAGCCTGGGCCACTTTGGGTGGGTTGGGGGCGGCCCCCGGGCGGGCGGCAGTGTGTGCAGGGGCCCTTTGTGACACGGTGCAGCATGGTCACCATGGCATAGAACGGGTGTCCAAGGGCCCTTTGTGACACGTGATGACATAGGAGCTGGCAGTGACAAGACCACGCCACAGTGCTCGGAGCACGCGACGGGACAGGACAGGACAGAGCGGTGCCGTGAGGAGCCCCCGCACAGCGCGCTCGTTCGTGTCTGACCCGGAGCCTTTCCGAGGCGTTATTCCTGCAGCTGACCTCGAGACCAGACCACAGGACTTGCTGACCCGTGGCCTTCCCGAGGCTTCTCTCTTGAAGGTGCCGTCCAGGCACAATTGTAGGACCTCCTGACTCGGAGCTTTTCCCAGCCATCTCTCCTGCAAGACATGGAGCAGAGAGCCCCAAGAGTGCCAGAGCTGGCCTGGGGGGAAGAAGAGGAAGAAGAGGAAGAAGGCCCTGGAGTGTCCCCAGCACAGGACAATGAAGAGGTGGTACCGTTCAAGCCACCACAGGAGGGTGAGTGGCAGAGCTGGGCCACAGGGTTGGTGCCTGCAGCCAGCTTGGTGCCATCCCATCCCATCCCATCCCCTGGGCCATGCCCATGGACAGGACGGAAGAGGGGCTGGGCTGACACCCCGCAGTGGCCATGCTCCATCCCCTGGGGCATCCCGGGACTGTCTCTGCCTGCGGAGCACAGGGCTGGGCTGTGTTCTCCGGCCTCTCCCGCAGCCCCTCAGCTCTCCCTGTGCTCACTCTTTGCCAGGTGCAGCCATGGAGCCCACACAAGAGCAGGACCCCACCCATGGCCTCTTCCACAGAACAGCACAGGTACCTGCAGCCACCCCCACCTGCGCTGGGCCTGCTGTCACTGTCCTTGGAGCATTCCATGCAACATCCCTGGCTTTCTGCCCTTCTCCTACAGCTGGTTTGCAAATTCATCAAGAGAATTCGGGAAGAAGAGACCAGCCCTGTTGGCAATGGGCTCAGAGCATATTCGCACATCTTCAAAACCAAGACTAGTGCTGCCCTGCTGGATATGCTCGTAGAGGAGGGCTTTTACAACCCAAAGCAAGTAAGCATCCTGTGGCCAGGGTTTGATCCTCCCAGGAATTCCTTGGCCTCCCAAGCCATGCCTGCTGGTCACTGGAAAACTCTGAGGCCATGGCAGTGTGGTGGGAAGGGCAGCACTTCTCTGGGGAAGCTGGGGACATTCCTCCCTCTGGCAGCTTTCCAAGTCTCCCCTTACCTTCTCCAGGTGCCCGCCCTGGTCAGGTACATCCACCAGTGGATCCTGGCCAATCAGTTTGCTGAGCACAGGCTGAACAGGACCCTGCTGGATCTCACCGAAGCACAGCCTGCTGACGTAGTCATGGCACTCCTGCGTGTGGCCCCATCCTGTGACAGGTATGGGGCCCACCTGACCAGAGGGCTCAGGGCTCCCCAGCCCATCAGCCTGGACAGCCTGGCCCAGGTGTCTGACCAACTGAGACTTCCAGGGCTCTCTGGATGCTCTCTTGGACAGCCCTTGCATTCAGACCCCGAGCCTGCTGCCATGCTCCCTCGCTGCCCCTCAAGGGCCTGTCCTCATAGGGCTGGGCTGCCTGGGTGCTGCTGGCCAGGGCCAGTGGGCAGAGGCAGAGCTGGCAGCCAGCTCAGATCCCCACTGCTGCCCAGGCCACGGTGCTGTGTCTGAGACCCCCCCTTGAGACAGAGCTCTAACCCCACAGAGCTGCTTTGACCATGTGGAAGACCATCATGTGCTCGCCCAGGACTGCGGAGCCAGCGCTGCTGATACTCCTGGATGTGCTGGGGAGCTGGCCAGAGCACAGCATGTGCACCTCAGATGGGGACAAAACGGTTGTCTTTGTCCTTGCTGTGAGTTTCTTAAACTGGCCTTTGCTGGCCCCAAGGCCGCTTCTCCAGCAGCTCTCCATCTTCCTTCCCCCATTGCATCTCCCTGCCTTAGGAGCTGGGCAGAATCCTGGCCTCGGGGCAGCTTCAGGGGCACCAGGCCCTGTGCTCCCCCTGCGTCTCTCTGGGCCTCTCCCTCCTGTGCTCTGGCCCTGCCACACAGACACCTCAGCACTGAGCACTGTCTCGGGGGGCTTTGTCCTTTGCAGGCAACTCTGGTGATGTGGAAGATCCTCCAGGTGCCCTGTGTCCCACATATGGTGACCGTGTATTTCCCACGCCTGTTTGTCCATCTGCTCTTCCAAGTGTTCTTCAGCACTCTGGATGTGCCAGAAGAGGTCGATACCTTCTGGAAGGGATGCCAGGAAGAGCATGGCCTTGCCACCAGCCCCAAAAGGTGCTCCATCCCAGTCCTCCTATTCCTGCCACATGGCCTGCGAAGGAGCCAGTGCTTCCAGCGTGACCCGGGTTTTGCTCTGCACGCAGGTTTGCAGTGCAGACCCTGAAGTCCCTGCTCTGCCGAATGCAGCAGGAGGACGTGGTGGTGGCAATGGAACGCAGTTGTGGCTGGGACATGCTGCTGTGTGCTGACACCCACCACTATGCCGTGGGCCTGCTGGCCAGGTGAGACCCGCTTCTCCCCACTGCCTCTGACATTTGTGCTCTGTGCCCAGGGTGCTCCACACAGATCCTGAGGTCATGAACCAGAGGGCCTTGTCACCAAGGGATGGCCAAGAAGACTGGTAAAACGGCCTGGAGAGGAGGGTGCCCAAAGGGAGCTGCCTCCCAAATAGCCCAGGGCCCCTTGCAGGATGCTGGGGAAACACCTGACCTTTGTGAGTTAGTCCTGGCAGAGGTTTATCCCCATGGCCCACAGTCTTGGTTCCTTCTTCTCCTGCCAGGGAGATGTGCTGTGTCTCCATCCCCTTGTGTTCCCGCATTGCTCGCTACCTTCTCCAGCTGCTCAGCACACAGGAGCCACGCTGGGAGCTGCCCGCCCTGGCCTTCCTTGTGGAGGTGAGCCTGATGGCCAGCGCTGCCTCGCTCAGCTGCCTCCCAGCTCTCTGCCCTCTCGGAGCCGCAGCTCCATTGAACTGTGCCCATGCCCTGTGCTGCTGCCTGGGCCCAGTCCTGTGCGGTTCTGGGATCCTGCCAGCCGGGTCTCCTGTCACTGCCCTGTGTCTTTCAGGTCCTCGAATTCCTGGACTTGAGTGAAAGTGGTGCTAACAGAGTCCTGCAAATCTTGTCAAGACAGCTGCAGAGCGAGTGCACGGAGAGGCGTCGCCTGGCGCTCAGGGCCCTTCTCGATCTCATTGAGGAGCCCTCCATGGTGAGACGGGGGCAGCGGCTGAGGCTGAGCTGGGGAATGCAGTCGCTTGGGCTAGGCTGGGCTTTGGGTGCCGGGGCAGCTGCTCCCAGCTCTCCTGCCTCCCAGTTCAGCTGCTTGAGTGCTTTGGGGCAGAACTCTGGCCTCCAGGCCCTGTGGCAGCAGGATGGCGTTTCACAAACTTGTGTTCTGCACAGACCAAAAAAATGTGGAGCCTGACTGAAAGTCTTGTGAAGCTCCTGTGGGACACACATGGAGAGATAGTTAGCATGACAGTCATGCTACTCAGCTTTATCATCTTGGACAATGACATGCTGCTGCCCAGCCCCATCACACTGCAGCTGCTTGAGGCTCTCTTGCCACTCTTTGACCACGTAAGGCTCGCTGCCCCCAGCCACAGCCACTGGCTGCTGCCCGGACACTTTGTGTGTTGTAGATTTGCAGGCCTGTGCCAAGCTGAGCCCCATGCACCCAATGCTGAGGTCTTTTTCTCTTCCTTTCATATAGAACAATAGCCAGGTGCAGCTGCTCTCCATACTGCTCTTCCGAACATTGGTGACTCTTCCACAGGTAAAGGAAAAAAAGGCTCTGAAGACACCCCTGCGCCAGAGCCTGCTGCCACTCTTCTTCCACTGCCATGATGAGAATCGGCTTGTGGCACAGGTGAGGACTCAAGGGCTGCTGCTGTCCCCCTAGCAGGGGGCTCGGCTGCCTCCTGCCCTGGCGCCTGCCGGGCTGCAGCCTCCTCCAGGCCTTGGCACAGGGACGCGGGTCCTGTGCCCTGGGCTGTGGGGCCATCTCCGCATCTCTGCTGCTCTCCAGGCTTCTCAGGAAACGCTGCTTTGTGTGGCTGAGTTCCTGAAGAGAAGGGATCTTGAAAGACTGGTGAAGAACCAGAAGCTGTGCAAGTTCATCGAGCGCCTGGTAAGGACAGCCTGGAAGCCCCAGCCTCAGCCTGGAGAAGGCCCCAGAGCGCGGTGCTCACAGTGCGGGGCTGGCAGCTGTGCCCCTGCCCGCTGCTGCACCCAGAGGCCGCGCGGGCTCTTCTCCAGGCTCCTGTGGGCCCAAGCCGGGGGCCGATGCAGCCCCGGCCCGGCGGGGCTGTGGGGCCGGCACCGCGGCTCCCCGGGCAGCAGCCGGCCCTCTGCCCCCTCCAGAGCCCGGCGCCAGCGGCTGCTGGCCGCGCCTCAGGGCTGTGCGGGCAGGGGAGGCCGGGGCTGGGCGCAGGCAGCGCCCGCCCGAGGGGCTGAGCCCGCGCCAACCCTTCCCTCCTGCCGCTCTCTCCAGCTGGCAGAGGACAGCAGCAGAGCGGCCGAGCACCTGCGCCGGGCCCTGCCATACCTGCAGAGCCCACAGGAGCCCCTGCAAGTGGTGGCCATCAGGTTCATGGGTGAGCCACGAGCCCGGGCTCCCTCCCCGGCCCGCCCCAGCTCGGCCCCAGCCCCGCCTGCTGCCCCGGCAGCGCCAGCCGGGCCCGGCGCCGTGGAGCCCCGCCCGGCCTCGGCGCTGCTGTCGCCCTCTGGCAGCCGTGCCCTGGGCCGGCAGCGTGCGGCAAGGGCCGGGCTGAGCCCTGCCGGGCCAGCAGGGCGTGTGGCCACAGCGCCGGCAGCGCCGCTGGCAGGGAGCTGTGCCGCTGGCGCCGTGACAGGCTCTGTGTTCCCAGGGATGGCCGGGCAGCACCTGAGGGGGAAGAAGGAAGAGCTCCGGCTCATCTGCAACGGTGAGTGAGGGCAGCGGGCTGGCAGCGGGGGCTGGCGGGGGGAGCTGCAAGCCCTTCCCCGGCTGCGGAGGGCTCTGCTCCCTGTGCGGCCGAGGAGCAGCGTGGGCAGAGCACACAGAGATTTCAGGGCCACGTGGGGGATTCGTGGCCAGCAGCTTCGGGCTGGTCCTGTTGGTCCCTACTCCCTCCTGGCCATGGCTAGAGCCGGCTGGGATGGCCCTGGCAGGGGGCTCTCGACGGATCCCGTCAGATCTGGGATTTGACTATGGCTCTGTTCCTCTCTTTCAGCCCTTGAACACCTGACAGAGGACATCAGCAGTGACGTGTCAGATGTGGCATTTCAGACATTGTATGTTCTCCAGGCACTACAGAATGAGCAATCTTCCGTCTTCCAGAGGCTGCAGGATCAGCTCCGCAGGGCATGGAGAACACGGCCTCATCTGTCGGGGCTCGGGTGGCTGCACTGCTGGAGCTCTGCAGAGAGCTGAGCACAGAGGCTCTGTCTGCTGGGGCCACCTGAGCCAGCAGGAATTTTCTATTTCCTTGAGATTGTTCTTTTCTTCTTTTTTTTCTTTTCTTTAGTATATGAATATAGCTTTTCTATGAATATAGTTTTTTTCTTTAGTATATGAATATAGAATGTATTATAATACACAGACTCCCAGGATCTTTTTTTTGCTTCCCAGGGTCTCCAGGGCATAGGGGAAGACGGGAAAAAGGGTGCTTGGGCACAGCAAGCTGTCCAGGCATGCAGTGTAGCAGGGAAAATGGCCAGAAGCCCCTTGACCTTTGGTGGTTCTGCTGAAGCTTTGTTCTGCCAAGTGAGTGGCTGGGCAGGTGCCAGAGCTGTGGGGATCCCTGTGAGAGCAGTGCCTGGAGATGGCCACAAGCCCTGTGCCAGGCAGGAAGCGCCATCCGTGTCCTCCTGCCCGTGTGGTGCTGCCTGGATTGCTGAGGGCTCCGAGGTGCCTCTGGATGGGGCTGCTCTGGAGCTGCTGTGGGGCTGCGGCGCTGCTGCCGGGCAGGTTGGCCGGGCTGGGGGAGACCCTGAGGGGACAGGGCCATGAAGAAACGAGGGGCTGTGGGAGCCCTGTGTCTTGGTTTGACCCTGGCACAATGCCAGTGCCCTCATGAAAATACTTTCTCCCTGGTGTCTGCTGTGAGATGTGATCAGAAATAGAGCAAAGCAGGCTCCAGCTTAGGAACAAAAAGGAAAAATATCTTTAATAACCTACGACTATGTCTAAAGAAACATAGAGAACTCTGAATGAAAACTTTCCAAAAACATTCCTCCTCCCCCCACCAAATTTCCAATACATTCACCCCTCAGATCATCAACTCTCAGTCCATCACCACCCTTTAGATAATCAATTCTCAGTTTATCAAGGAGAGAGGAGTCCCTCTTGTACCATAGGATTCCCCAGGAAACACAGTTGAAACTTCTTGTGTTTCCATGTTCCGTGTGGCACTGCCCAGAGAACATCTGCCATGGTGACATCTTCCTTCCATGCCCAGTGCTCTCACCACTGCGCATGGACCAGAGCTACTTCTGGGGTTCCCCTTTTAAGGATGCTCTGCCCAGTTCCAAAAAAGCACAGTCTCTCACTTTCAGGACACCTGTTCCCCCCCAAATTCATCCCCTGAGGCCGAGGGGTCTTGAGAACAGAGATCTTCTTCCCTGAAGACGGACCGCACCACCACCACCCTCCTCACCCATTGTCTCTGTTCACGAGCCATTGCCTCCCACCCAAAACTCAGTCTCTGTGTCACAGGAAAAATGGTTCTGTTCATGGCTATACAAGAAAAGTCCAGACAAAGGCCACCCCATCACCTCCTCTCTCCTAAGATTCTTCTCAACTTCTCTCATGGCTCATTTCCTCTTATCTCATCTCTATCCCTCTTCTCATTCAAGTCCTGGATAATCAGCATTTGTAAGGTTTATTTGGGATTTGGAGGTTTTTATCTCTTTGATTGGTTTGCGTGGGTTTGTTTATTTGGGTTTTTGTCTGTTTTTGTTTGAGCTTTTTATTTGCTTTTTTATAAATGACTGGTTAAGTTGGCATAGCCAAACTGAAGAAAATGTAAACCAGGCTCGACTATCCAGAAATGACTTTTGGCTGGGTTTAGCTGCATCCCCAGGCTCAGGATCACCAGTATATTTGCAGATTTTGCTCTGCATCATCAGCCTGCCCAGACTCTTCTCAGTGTTTAACAAATGAAGAAGACAGTGGACATTGTGCCAAGCTTTCTTTCAAACAGAAAAACCTGGGTCAGCATGACAGAAAAGAAGAAAAAAAATCACCAGTTAGAACAGAGACAGTGTCTGTTATTAATTTTGTACATTTAGAGGCAAACCTGGGCCTAAAGCTTCCATCTCTCAGTTCCTGATGCTGTTTTCTACCCTTCAGCCTTGACTGCCCCTGATATAACTGACTGCTGTCCAAGTGGGGCTGGGGATGCTCAGCCTGGAAAGAGGAGACACTGGGGGGGCCTCACTGTGGCTCTGCAGGACTGGAAGGGTCCCACAGGGAAGAAGGGGACAGAGTGTTCAACAGGGCCTGTGGGGACAGGACAGGGGGGATGGCTTTCAACTGCAGGAGGTTGATGGAAGCTGGATCTAAGGAAGCTGCTGTTTGACACTGAGGGTGGGGAGGCACTGGCCCAGGCTGTGCACAGAGGCTGTGGATGCCCCATCCTTGGGAACACGGCTCCCCCAAGGTCTGGGGAAAGATTGCTCAGCTTGGAACAGGATGGTCTTCAGAGTCCCTTCCAAGCCCAACCATTCAGGGATCCCATCATTCTATGATCTCCATTGTCCACTTCAGGTTGGCCCTGGACTCCTGGGAACTGTGATGTCACCTCCCCCGTTCCAAATGGAACTGCCAGCACCCGGCAAAGAGCCCAAGACAGCCGTTGGTCGTTGTGTCAGCGCACCCTTCGCTCTGCTCCTGCCCACTGCTGTCACCCTCCTTGTCACCTGCCCCCTGCCACCCCCATCAGTCCTGAAAGCTCACTAGTGCCTGGATTTTGATATCCATCCCTACAGGATGCTCCCATTTGTCCTGAGGAAGGTAAGGTGCCATTGCATGGAGGTGGAGACCCCCAACTGCCCGGATGGGCTGGAGCTCTGTGGGCCTGGTGTGGGACAGGGACTCCACTCTGAGGTTCTGCCAACTCTGCAGGCTGTCACTGACGGAGAGGAGGAGATGGAGGTGGAAATGCAGACTTATACAGTGGAGGACGTGGAAATGGAGGAAGAAGAGACTGGAGAGGAGGAGATGGAAGTGGATATGCAGACTTATACAGTGGAGGATGTGGAAATGGAGGAAGAGGAAACTGGAGAGGAGGAAATGGAGGTGGATGTGGATGTGGATGTGGATGTGGAAGAAGAGATGGAAGTGGAAATGGAAGACTACATAGAGGACATGGACATTGATGAAAAAGATGAGGAAGAAGCCATGATCTTGGGATAAAGAGCAATGCCAGCAGCAGGACAGGCATGTGGTCCCCACAGGCAGAGTGGGTCCCCTGCTGCCAGGCTGGGGCTGGGCTGGTCCCTGCTCAGGGACGTGGCACCCTGTGCACTGGATTCTGGAGGCCATCCCCAGCTGGTCCTGTGCTCGCTTTGGGCCGCACAAGCTCCATCCCAGACCCAGCCAGGCTCAGTTCTGGTAGCAGAGTCCTGCTGGGCCAGCGTGTGCCAGCCTGGGGACACATGGAAGAGCCCTCTGTGCCTGACTGCAGTGCCCATGGCACTTGCTTTTCTTCCAGGACCGATGGACATCCCGGATAGAGATGCCACCCTTTTGTACATACGTTTTACAGTTTTTTGTTGTCTTCAGGATATAGGATGTGGGGCTTTTTTTCGATATCTGCAAATGCATTTCATATATTTTTGCTAGATATGTTCTTATGTATATACTTTCTCTGGATTGTTGTTGTTACAAAATGTATATATGTTCTATGGATTGTTGTTGTTACAAATATTCTTACAATGTAAAAGTGTTCTGTATTCTTGTTGCTGTTCTTCTGAAAATAAACAAATTTTCTTTTTCACACTGCAGTTCTCTTTGCATTATGGGCACAGGCAGCATTTGCAAAGTTGTGGTTTGCACTTTCTCCAGGTTCCCAGGGCTGGAGGTGCCTGGGAGAGCTGGCACAGCCACCCCAGGAGTGGGGGTACCTGTGCACAGAGGGGTCCCACTGACAGAGGTCACCCTCTCCTTGCAGTTTCTCTGGACACACTTGGTAGCTGTAGGGGCAAATCCCAGCGTGCCCTGTCCCATGGGATCCCATGGTGGAGCAGGGCTGAGCCTGCCTGGGCCTGCAGAGCCTCAACCATGAGTGATACTGGGGGATACTGGGACAAACTGGGGACAAGGGGGACATTGGGGACATTGCGGAGAAAACTGGGGACACTGGGGCATCCTGTGGATGATATTGGGGGGTACCTGGGAATGAACTCAGGTGTGTTGGGAGGGACTGGGCTGTACTGGAAGGGATTGGAGGGGCACTGGGGTTGTATTGGTTTCTACTTGGGTTGTACTAGGCTGTACTGGGGTTGTACTGGTCTGTACTGGGGATGTACTGGTCTGTACTGGGAGGGACTGGAGAGGTTGAATGGGCTGTTCCCGCCTCCAGTACCTCCCATTTGCCGATGCCCCACCCATCACTGCCCACAGCCAATCAGCGCCAGAGATCGGAGCCTCAGAGGCGGTGCCTAGGGTCAGTGCCATCTTTTTTTTTTGCCTACAACTCCCATCATGCCCCGTGGCCAGATTGAGCCCCATTGCAGCCGGGACTACAATGCCCATCATGCCCCGTAGTCCACAGAACCCGGGATCTGCTCCCCAGCTGTCCCATGAGTGTCCCCCAGACCCTCCAGGATCCCTCAGTGCCCCCTCAGAGCCCATTTGGGACCCTCCAAAAGCGTCCCCGGACCCCCTGAATCCTCCCAACCCCATAGATGCTCGGCACAGCCACTTCTGGGAATTCATCTCCTCTCATCCCCCGCGGCCCCAGAGCCCCTCAGAACACAGTCCCGTGCCTAAAACTCCTGCCATGCCCCGCGCCCTACAGAGCCCGGATAGAGCTCCCCGATCTCCCCTCAAGGGCTCCCGAACCGTTTACGTTCCCTCGAGGACCTCAAGTCGGGGCTCGGACGCAAAAGTGTCCCCTAAGAGCCTTCCCGGACCCCCAAACATCGTGTTCCAACCACTTCCGGGACTTCATTTCCTGTCATACCACGCGCCCCAGAGAGCCCCGTCAGAGCCCCCCAAGGGCCCGCCCGGACCCCGAAGGGCCCCAAATTTCCCTCCCTGAGCTCCAAGGGCCCCCCTGCACCCCCAAGTGCTGCCCTGGACCCCGAACTGTCCCTCAGAATCCCTGAGTGCCCCTCCAAGTGCCCACCCGGCTGCCCCAAATGTTCTCCAGAGCCTCAAGTTCTCTCTAAATTCCCTCCCCAGACCCAAAACTACCCCAAATGTGCCCCAGAAATGTCTCCAGGCACCTCAGAGTGCCCCCCCCTTGACCCTCTAGGAGAAAAAGATGATAAAAATGGCTGAAAAAGCCAATCACTTCTTTTTAAAAAATCTTTAAAGTTTAATAGTAATAAAATGGTTATAAAAACAGTAATACAATTAGAGTAATAATAATTTGGACAAGTTGAATTAGCACAACATGAGACAATAAAAACAAAGAGTTACAGACATCCAGGTACCTTTTTCTGGGCAGCACAAGCCCAAAGAAACCCACCTGTTAACAAAGGATTAACCCTTAAAAACAATGGCCTGTTGCATATTCATACACTTCATACACTTAAATTCTATTCAAACACAGGATTCTGTCTGGTCATCGTCAACTTCTTCCTCTGAATCCTAACAGCGCCTTCGAGGCGGGAAGAAGTTCCTTTCCTCTGATAAGAGGGAAAGAAATTCTTTTTCTCTGAAAGATTTAGGTGTCCTGTGGTTGCTATCTCCCTGCAAGTCCTTTCTTTAAAAAAGTATCCTACATAGCATAGGTTTTATTTTAACATTTTTTATGACCTAAAACTATATTTAACAAACTACCTAAGAGAATTAGTACAGCATTACTTTCTAACACAACACATACAATATTCATTTTATTATTTGCAAAAAGCCAATCATAAAAAAAGCATTTTTCACAACAATAATGCCAAAAGGACTGCAAATATTACTAGTTACCATAAAGAGGAAGAAATAAATAGCCAATACATATTAATTAAATAACGAAGGGAATTGTGTTACTTAGAACCAATGACCAATGATTTTCTTGGTTGCTAAAAATACATTGATTTTTTAATATAAATATTTAAAAAATGTAATGAAATATTGAAAATAGTATCATAATTAGGATAATAAAATTATAATTTTTTTAATTAATAACTTTATTTATAAGGGAAAATGCATAAATTTTTTTATGTTTTGCAATGTCAGTCCCAGGTGGGCGATGTCAGACACGGTGAGGCTGGGAGTGAGGAGCAGCTTGTCCAAACAGGCTCAGCCTGCAAGGGGCTCATTCTTCTCCGTGCCCAGACCTCCTCAGGAGACATTCAGCATCAAGATCACCTGGGGAATGCTTCTGTCACTTCTTCTCTGAAATGAAAAATAAAAAAATATTTCCTTGACTGGAACCAGATATCATGACTGGAACCAGATATCATGATGTGCACTTTGGAATCTCCCTCCTGAAGGGAACTCCAAGCTGACTCCAATCCCTGCACAAGCCCTGGAGACTCACAGACCATGGAAGGGAGACAAAGAGCTCCTGAGGGCTTTCTGTATTTTAATCAGCCCCACGGTGGCTTTGGGGCTGGCTCCAGGAGCCTCAGGCAGCGAGAGAAGGATGAAGAAGCTGCTCAAGGAGTCAGCAGCCAAACTCCAAGTGCCTTGGAGCACGGCTGGGCCCCAGGGAGGGCAGGGAGTGCCCAAGGCTGCCCAGGCAGTGCTGAGAGCAGATCCTTGAGGCCAGGAGTGCAGGGAGCCCAAGGCTCTGGGCAGGGCACTGCAATGCTGAGCAAGGCCTGGCTTGGCTGCAGGGAGCAGAAAGGCCAAGCCCTGAGCCCAGCCTGGGCCAGCAGGGCCTGTCCCTCCCGGCTGGCTCGGGGCTCTTTGTGGGCCAGGGGGATGTGAGGGGCAGCAAGGACAAACGCCATCAGCCTGCAGCCCCTGCCAGCCTCCCCAGGGAGGCCGAGGCAGAACCAAAGTGCAGCCCCTGCCAGGAAAGTTCCTCCTGTGGGGCTCCAGAGGCGCTGCCCGAGCCCAGGGCACAAAGGCCTGGGTGCCTGTGGCCCTGCCAGCCCTGCCCAGCCCTCGGCCATCTGTCCTGCAGGCTGTGCCCCCTGGGCGTGCTGCTCCTCTGCCCTGGCCGGCTGCACTCGCCCATCTCGCTGTGCCCCAGCATTTCTCACCCAGCGTTTCTGGGCCCTCCCTGGGCTCCCTGCACCCAGCGCTGCCGGCTCCTGGCACACAGAGCCCGGCCATGGCCCAGCCTCACGCTGGGACACCTCCAGCACCAACATTCTGCCCTGGGAAGGACTTTGCTTTCTCCTCAGCTCCAGGATGAACCTTCCAAGCTGCACTTGGGGGAGGCTTCCTGCAATTCCCACTGCCAAGGAAAGTTCTGTCTCCTGCTGCTCACAAACAGAGAAGGGCTGGAGGGAGATGTGCTGGTCAGAGGCTGTTTGGGGCGCAGTGACCATGAAAATATTGGGTTTCTAAATCTTCTGTGAAAGGATGGGCATCAACAAATCTTCTACACTGGAGGTACAGAGAGCAGACTTTGGCCTATTGAGGATTCAGATTTGGAGAATACCAAATCAGGTACTGATTTTTTAAAGGCAATCAACACATTAAAACAAAGGGATCGAAGAAGGATGGACACATCTGAAGAAAGAAATTTTGGAGGAGTAGCAAAAGCCTGTCCTGCTGGTCCAAAAAGTGAGCTAGCAAGGAAAATGACTGGCCTGGATGGGCATGGAGTTTCTTCCAGGAACTCACAGAAAAAAAAGTGGATGCATCATCTTTGGTCAGGGCGGGGGGGGAACTCAGGAAATGTTTAAGGATGTTGCTAGAACCTGCAAAAGGAAAATTTTAGAGATGAAAGGTTCATTAGAGCTTAACCTGGCCACTTCTGTGAAGGATAATAATGTTTTTATAAATACATTAATGGCAAAAGGAGGGACAAGTACAACCTCCATTCTTTTTTGGATATGGGGAGGAATACAGTAACTAAAGCTGAGGAATAGGCTGAGGTATTTAACCCCTTCTTTGCCTCAGTTTACAACAATACGTCAAGTTGTCCTCAGGACAAGTGTTCTCCTGAGCTATAGATGGGGACAGGGAGCAGAAGAGCCCCCCTGTAATCCAGGAGGAAGCAGCTGGGGACCTGCTGAGCCACTCAGATGCTCACAGGTGTCTCTGGGAGCAGATGGGATCCATCCCAGGGGGTTGAGGGAGCTGGTGGATGAGCTGCCCAAGCTGCTCTACATCATTTACTGTGGGGGAAAATAGCAGGATGCAGAGGTTCAGGGACATCACACCATTACCAATATGATCCAATCAAGCCAAATTTATTACCCTTAAAAAGACTATATTTATAATAATTCTCTACTGTCCCTGCATCTCTAGCTAATACATGACTGGTTATCCTAGCTGTTCATGTGTCTCAGATAGGATGCTGACTGGATCATCTAATTTTCCATGTGTCTGGCTGTGGATTTCTGTCCCACCCAAGAACTGTCTTTTTCCTTACTTTCTCAAGCTCACTGACAAACTTGCTGAGTCCAGATGACTCTTCTTCTTGTATCTTTTTCAAGGATAAGCCAACCCCATTTTCTGAATATGCCCATTATTGTTTGTGAACGTGTCCATTGTCCATTATCCCAAGCAGGCTGGATTGTGCACCGGCTGAATATGGCCATTGTCCAGCAAAAACTCCTCAATCTTCAAAAAATCCACAACATTTTCCCTGCTTTGTTTTTGCACAAGCCAGACTGCTTTAAAAGCACGGTCAATTAGTTTCCGCACACAGCGTAGTAAGCAAGGCACTATAAGCAGAATTGAAAAAAGAATACAAAGTATCATAATGCCGAAGCATACTAAATCCTTGAGCCAGCCTGGTATTCACCAGGATTTTCTTGTGAATAGATTTAGAGTGTTCAGAGAGATTCATGCAACACATCCCTTCAAAATCCTCACGTCCATGTCCTTGTGCTAGCACCAAAAAATCTCTAGCAGCCCTGTCTTGTAACACAGCGTGGCGTAAGCTACCTACATCAGTGGTAAGCTCATTCAGTATTGCAGATGTAATGTTAATTTGTTTCCCTGTCCAACAAGCCAATCATTTTAATTGCATAAGGGCCTGTGATGAGGCTACTCCTGCTGTAAAAAGTGATGCCAGTTTAACCAAAGGCCTATTCCACAATTCTACATTATCCTTACAGCCTGAGCCTAATGAATGCACACTACATTTTGGATGTTGGAACTTGTGCCTGCTGTTAAGCATCTGTTGAATGCTAGGGGCAAACAGCATCAATTTCCCTAAATAACATGGTCCTCCTAATGCTTTCGTAGGAATTGCAGGCCAAGCTCTATCTCATCAAATGAGAAAAACTCCAGGAGGCAACATGCTTGCTGATTTTTGTTTTAGGGGCACAGACCGTGTCCAGCTGGCACAGTATGCCGTGGTATTGTAATACCACGAAGAAACAGGAGACATCCAAGTGCTATCATCTCCGGGTCTTCCTGACTTCTCCCTAATCAGCTCTTTACCCTTGAAGTTTTCAAAGAGCTAACAATAATTTCTGGGCAATGATCCCAGAATATCCAGCTCCTGTGGTTCCTGACTTGTAGTATTTAAATTCTCAGTTATTTTAACTGCCTGAGCTCCTAAAGGATTTTTAGGGATTTTTTTTTTTTTTGGTCATTTTTCACAGCAATTATCTGTGATTATTCCATTTTGATTAGTACACCAATTTGACCAGGCGTTACTTAAGTTGCCATAAATTTGAGCTCTGGTCCAATTTCCAAATTCTTCCATTGAGTCTAAGGGAACTTTAATCAAACAGGTACGAAATGGATCCGAAGGTGTGGCTAGTGATAAGCAAAAGGATTCTTGCCCTGTTTTGTTAGCCCATGTATCCCACATGTTAGCCTGCTGCTCTATATTGTATATTCCCTGCGTCTCCCTAATCACTGCACTAAGCAACATTGTTAATATCTGCCAGACTATTGCCATTGTTGCTGTTGTCTACAATCACGCCTGCACTTTGCCCAAAATGCTTTGGCCTGTTCCCACTCCCATTCACTAACGTGATGTATTTGTGGTATTGCATTCCTACTCCACATTCAGTAGCTATTATCTTGCTCCCTAGTACAATTTGGTTTACTAGAGCAATGAAAGCAAGTCCAAACTGCACCCACAGTAACAATCTCTGCTCATATGTTTCTATCAAAGATACATCCTGGAGAAAACTCTAAAATCCCCCCCAGTTACACCCTAAAAATTTAGCTAATGCTACTCTAGGGGTAAGAGTGTAAAGGTGGTTAGAGCATCTTATGCATATTAGGTTAGTAGGCCTAAGCTTTTGCTTTTTCTCCTGAATCAAGGCTAAATTATGTTCTTGACAAACTTGTCGCCAAGTTTTTAAGTTACACTTTATACAATGAACCTTGAGCCACGGTCTGCATGCATAACCATGCAGATAACAAGCCCTTTCTATCTGATTTTCAACTTGTGATGGAAGTGAAGGTAAATGGAGGCTGTTTACATCTAACCCGTGTCTATTAAGCCTATGTGGAGTTACTAGTAATCCCTCAGCATACTCCAGCAAACTTGGTAGATATTCTGATCATTGTTCAGCTGTCAGGTGTTAAAGAAGTGGATTCAGGGCTGTCTGGAATTGGTGTTTTCACCGACTCTCCTCATCTGGACACAGCATGGGTTGATGATGGTGGTTTTAGATAGGGCTTCACCCACTTGGTTGGGTTCCAACAAATGCCTTTATCTGTAAGTAAACACATATAACCTCTGCCTATTAGTTTTACTGTAGCTGGTCCTTCCCACACCCCTGTTTCTGAGCTTTTGAACATGACCTGAATACCGTCAGGCAATTCCTCCCTTGGATTACGTGTGAGGGCATGATGCACAAGAATAGGTGGATCTTCCCTATCTCCTCTCCTGTTGTTCTAAGGTAATTAAGCACAAAGATGGCTTCAGCTGTTTTTTCCTCAGGGGATAACCCTGTAGTTCCCCCTTTTTGTTTTTGCAGCATGCCCTTTAGTGTTTGATGAGGACACTCAATAATTGCCTGACCAGTAGGATTGTGAGGAATACCAGTGTCATGTTGTGTACCCCATAAATTACAGAAACACTTGAAGCTTAAGGAATCTTAAGGGCCATTGTCAGTCTTAGTTGCTAAGGGGACACCTAATATGGCAAAGCAATTGTACAAATGCTTCTCAACATGACGTGCTGCCTCACCTGTTAAGGGAGTAGCCCATATAACACAAGAATAGGTATCAACGCAAACATGTACAAACTTCTTCTGACCAAATTCTGCTACATGAGTTACATCCATTTGCCAAAATTGCAAGGGTTGAGTGCCCCTAGGGTTAACACCAGTGCCTAAACGAATGCCATCTTGTTGACAATCAGGACAGGATCGCACAATACCAGAAGCATTGGTAAAGGGAACACCAAATTGTTTAACTAACATTTTAGCAGATTGATGAAGAAAAGCAGGGGGAGTTTTAGCCTGCTGAAATTTATCAGGGTTTGGCATTGGCCAGACAGTGGCTACTAACTGATCAGCTCGAGCGTTACCTTCAGACAGACCATGGAGAGCCTGATGACTTCGAACACGAGTAATAAAGTATTCCTGCCATCGTTGATTTAGGTTTTTAAGCAATTGGCTTAAAAGGAAATACAAAGGCTTATTACTCACCTCCTTGAGTACTGCTCATTCACAGCGTTGGACACAGCCAACTACATAAAGCAAATCAGAAACAACGTTAAAGGCCTCATTATACCAATTTTCAAAAGCCCAAATCACAGTTTTCAATTCCAGTGTTTGCAATGTATCTTTTGCCTCTCCAAAAATGACATGCTTTTTCCACACTTTGTCTCGCTGCCATGTGCAGGCAGCCTTTTTTGACCTTTTACTTGCATCTGTAAGTACTGTCTGCCCAGACACTGGACAGTCAGATCTCCAGGGTCTGTCCTCCAGACACTGATGTTCCAATAAAGATAACACCCATGTCATGGGTGTTGTGAACTTTACCGTCATATCCAGCCAAAGCTATCTGAAAAGAAACAGAATGTCTACTTCCCCATTCAAGATACCAGTTAGACAGTGGTACTACAATAGCATACAGTTCATGTCCCCGGATTTCCAATATTCTCCCTCTACCCTTCATAATCAAATGAGCAAAAATTTCCAATTGAGTGGTAATAGTTCTAGACTGTTTTACAGGTAAAAACACCCATTCCAAAATAGGATTAGCCCGAGATTTAACCCATTGACAAATTAAGGAGAAAGGATGCTTGACAAAGTTGTCATCTTCCTTGCTCTGACTGATGATCATCAACTGAACTGGAACACCCTCAATCAGATGATGTGCATGTGATGTATCAACCTTTGTGGCAATGTGATCCAAGGCCCGCTGTTGTCTCTTATCCAGGGTCCGGTGTTCATCTGCCCGAGATTAAGTACCTAGTAACTGTGTTAATGGTTCAAGTTCTGCGTTACTTATCCCACAAATAGTTCTAATCCATAGACTATCTCCAACTAACTTCTGAACATCATGTACAGTTTTAATTTCAGTGGTAATGGCGAGTTTTGGTGGTTTCACTACAGAGTGATCAATCTGCCACCCAAGATATTTCCGAGGAACAGAATGCTGCACCTTATCAGGAGATTTTTAACCCTCTCTCCTCTAGCAAAACTGTCATGGTTTTTAGAACAGAGTCTAATTGATTTCCAGCCACCAATATATCATCCATGTAGTGATAGATGATATACTCAGGAAATTGCTGCCAAACAGGTTCTAACACCCAAGTGACATAAATTTGGCACATCACAGGGGAGTTACGCATGCCTTGGGGAAGACACGTCCATTCATACCTTTTGTAAGGTTCTGCGTTGTTGATAAAGGGAACAGAAAAAGCAAAATGGTTTGTGTCGCCTGGATGTAATGTAAGAGAATGGTGAAAAAGCAATCTTTGAGATCAATGATCAATAGATTCCATGAGTCAGGTATCATAGTAGGAGATGGACGACCAGGTTGCAAGGTGCCCATACTTAGCGTCACTGCATTAACAGCACGTAAATCAGGTAGCAACCTCAATTTCCCATTCTTTTTCAGGATGACAAAAATTGGTGTGTTCCACGGGCTGGTGGATGGTTTTATGTGCCCTTCCTCAAGTTGTTCTTGCACTAATTGTTCAACTATGGGCAGCTTTTCCTTTGACAGCCCCCCCAGTGGCTGCTGCTAAAAAGGCTGTGCAACCATGGTAGCTTTTAACTGGCTTAACAGATCCCTGCCAAGCAAACCTAGCAAAGTACCAAGGATTGGCATGACATAAGGCCTTGTAGATGCATTTACTCCATCTGGGAAAGTAAAGGTAATTACATCTTTGCTCATTTGAGTTGCCTGAGTCCCCCCAATACCTGCAATGCCTTAAATAGGGTTGATCAATGCCCAATCTTTAGGCCATATTGTGTTTGAAATGATGGTTACATCTGCTCCAGTTTCAATTATGAGTTTTTCAGTAATAGAATTACAATTAGGATGTGTCAGGGTTACCTGTTTGTCTGGTTTACCTCTTGTGATGTCCATGGACCAATATACTTCTGGGTTGCCTGTGGAACCAAAGCTTCCTGTTCCCCACTCCTTGTCACCTGTACAGGGGGCACAAGACTTAAAAGGAACAAACTGAGCAATTTGTGAACCTTTTGGAATAGAAACAGGAGGGAAAAATGTTCTAACCATAATTTTAACAGCCCCTTGATAGTCCGCATCAATAACCCCAGGGATTATATCCAATCCCTTTTTACTGGCAGATGATCTCCCTAACAGAAAAGCACTAAGCCCACCTGCCAAGGGTCCTTTTACATTGGTGTCTATCAGGTGTACAGCAGAGTCCGTGATGGTGACGTCTCCTGCTGTTTCCACGTCCACTCCAGCACTGCCACCTGTTGACAATCTGAGTGAGTAAAGTCCTCCTCCTCCTCCATGGTGGGAGGCTGAGCTATCCAGGCAGCTCTCCTTACTTGTTTTGCATGCGAGGAGAGAACGCGTTGGCAAGGCCATTTTCCTGGAACAGACATTCTTTAGTACTGTGGTTATCTTTTCTGCAGATAGAACAAAATTTTTTCATAGCTGCAAAGCGGCACTGACTCCTAACATGTCCGATTTTACCCCATCCAAAGCACTTAATGTTCTTTCCTTCTGCTTTCTTTTCCAGTTTAGAAAGCAGTGGTTTTACTGCATCCTGTACTGCAGCAGCTACATAGGCTGCTCTTTGCCTTTCTGTAATTCTAGCCATCAGTTCCAGCATTTCTGTAACATCAGCTCCCTTCTTTAGTGCACCCAAAATCTGCCGAGTTTTATCATTAGCATTGTCAAAAGCCAGCATATTAAACAATTGCATCTTTGTGTCTGAATCCAAATTCAGATGATCTTAAATAGCTTCATGCAATCTGTCTACAAATTTATCAAGGTCTAAAAATTTATTTTCTGTTCAGCAAATTTGTGTAAAAGACTTGGTGTGTAACCCATCTGGAAGTGCAAGAATAGCATTATAGGCTAGTTGTTGGCTCATCTGTAAAACTTCATCAATGCTCCTAGCCTGGGCAGAGGCAGTAGCCCAGGGCCCTTTGCCGAGTAACTGTTGTGCTGTTAGACCATACAGAGGATCAACCTGCGCCCAAGGTTTTGCTGCTTCCTGGGCACACTTTTCCTCCCAGCTTTAATGGAACATCACCTGCTGGTGGGGTGGCATTGTAAGTCTTTTTAGGGTATGCACATCAGCTGGAATAAATGTGTTAGAGGAAAAAAACATACTGCAGCAGTGACTGTGCAAGTTGGGACTTTAAACCAAATTGTGAAATTGCACCTCTTAACCTCTCTAAAATCTTCCAATCAAAAGGTTGCCAAACTCTACCTGCAGCATTAGTTACTACAGGAAAAGCCTGTATATCATTTGTGAGAAAACTCTCTTCTACAATTGCTTCTGTAATAACTCTCTTCCACTTTCGTTTCTGAGCTGCTTCTATTTCAGGGTCACATTCCAATTCTAATTCCACATTCTTTACAGTGTGAGAGGGAGGATTTCGTCTAACTGGCTCAGATGCTTGCTCAGAGACACGAGAGGGAGGTAATCGCTTTCCTGATTGCCTGTCCGAACCCAAAATCATCAGTAGATCCATTTTTTTAAAAGAATAGTCTCTTTTGGAGACAACTGAATCCTTTTGTTGAATTACCAATTTTTGCTAATTGTCCACTAAAGATTTTAAATTGTCTTCAATAGAAGCATTATTCATACTAACATCTCCTTCCTTATCCTTTACAGCACATTTAGTCTCTAAGTTACTGTTATCAGCAATTTTTTCACTGTGAGTACAACTGTCCTTTGTTCTGCAGACTAACAAGCCCAAAGAGGTTTTTTCACTGTGAGTGCTAGTGTCCTTTGGCCTGCAGACTAACACCTCTGCAGAGGCAGCAGCTTCCTCTTTCTCACTAGGAGCTGGAGGAGCAGTTGGTGTAATGCTCAATTCTGAGCTGAGGGGTTGCGGGCTGTGTGAGGGAATATCTGAGGTTGTAGAAAACAATTGCTAAACTGAAGTTACTGGAAATGCCTGAGGCTTATCTGACTCAGAGGCAAGGGCAGCACAAGCTGCTGCAGCAGCTTTCCTCTCTGCCTTTAAGGCCGGTAAAACTTCCATGATGGTTTTCCACAAAATAGCATACTTAGATGCCTCTTTTGCCTCATTCCCCCCAGATGCAATGCAGTCCCACAACCTTTGGCCCACAGCTTCCCATGTCGAAATCTCAAAAGCAGCCTGTGCTCCTGCTATGAGATTATGTTCCCAAGCCCAGTGTAACAGTCCCTTCAAATTGCAAGCATCATACTTATGTTCTCTCTTAGAGAGGATATGTTGGAGGAGTTTCTGAACACCTTCCCTTTCATGTTCAGACCCTATCTCCTCCCTGGCCGCTCACCTTGATCAGGGCGAGATTCAAGTCGTCTACGACTGGAGCTCCAGTAACCTTTTCCTCTCACCGGGGCAGTGAGGATACTTTCGACCGGCTTCTCCGCTCCTCGAAGGCTGGCTCCGATCCTCTGCACAGCAGCCAAATTGCCGTCCTCAAGTCCCTCTCAGGGTTGCCTGCGTTCTCCACCAGAAATGCGTGGTGCAGAGGCTCAGGGACATCACACCATAACCAATATGATCCAGTGAAGCCAAATTTGTTATCCCTAAAAAGACTATATTTATAATAATTCCCTACTGTCCACGTGTCTCTAGCTAATACATAACTGGTTATCCTAACTGTTCATGCGTCTAAGATAGGATGTGGACTGGATCATCTAATTTTCCATGTGTCTGGCTGTGGTTTTCCGTCCCACCCATGAACTTTCTTCTTTCTTACTTTCCCAAGCTCACTGACAAACTTGCTGAGTCCTGATTACTCTTCTTCTTGTATTTTTTCAAGGATATACTGACCCCATTTTCTGAATATGCCCATTATTGTTTGTGAACGTGTCCATTGTCCATTATCCCAAGCAGGCTGGATTGTGCATGTCTTGGTTTAGAAAGACAGGTGCCTGTTAAAGGAGACAGGGGCCTCCCCTGAAATGGAGAATGCAAACCCTCCCCACCCCTCCGAACTGGTATGAATAAGGGGCTCTCAGGCAAAAAATATAGGAGCAGGAAATAACAGTTCTTTAATAGGGAAAGGGAAAAAAACAATATAAAAGAAAAAAAATAAAAATACAACAATGCAATACACCAGAACAACACTGTCAGAGTCAGAACACAACCTGACACCCTGTGGGTCAGGGTGTTGGTAGCAGTCCAGTTGGAAAAGGGGCTGCAGTCCTCCTGGAGTGTCAGGCGTGGTTCTGTTGGAGCAGGGGAGTCCTGTAGGAAAGGGGTGTCTTCTTCCTCCGCAGATCCGTGGAAGTAGAAGCAGCTGCTGTTCCTCTGGGTAGTCCAGTGGAGCAAAGGCTGTCTTGGTGTCAGAACCTTGCAGGTTATACCTGCATGGCACTGCTTGGCTCCTCCCTCTGGGCGGAGCATCTCACAATGGGTTGCTATAGTTCTTATCAGTCATGTGGTGACATTCAATAGCCCCTTATCAGCAGATGCCCCTTGTTGATTATGATCACTCAGGAAGAGAGATAAGGAGCAATGCCTGCTTGACACCAGACAACTGCCATACAGATGGCAATAGAATACATCTTGCCTTGCAATCTGGAACAGTGCATCGGCTGAATATGGCCATTGTCCTGCAAAAATTCCTTTATCTGCAAAAAATCCTCGACACCTCTGCACACAGCCCAGGGAAGGTGCCCTGGCCACCTGCATAGAGCCACAGACAAGTGTCAGACACAGTTACAGAGCTTTGCCCAGAGCTGACAGGGGGAATTAATTTAAGGGAAAAAAAAGAAACCCAACAGAAAACCCCCAAAAACCCAACAAAACCCAAAGAAAACCAAATTAAAAACAAACAAAAAAACCCCCCAAAACCACCACCCAACAAAAACAAATAAAAACAACAACAAAAACAAACAAAACCAAAAAATGAACAAAAAACCAAACATACCAAACCAAGCAATAAAAACACAAAACAAGAAAAAGAGAACTCCCCCACAGCAGAGATGATCCATCCTTCAGTTGTAACACCTGCACTCACACAAGACCTGGGGCTGCAAAAAAATTAGAATTCATTGGGCACATATGCAGGGAAAGCAGGTTTAGGACAGGCTTTCAGCAGAACTGTTCTCAGCTGAGCCAAAAAGGCCCCTCTGGCAGCTGCAGGGCCATTGGAAATGCAGAGCCTCAGCCCACAGGGCAGAAAAGGGCTCTGAGTTCCTCTCCCCTGACCCTAAACCCTGTTCCCAGGCTGCTTCACACACAGGATTCTGCTGGAGGACGGCACAAAGCTGAGAGTGGGCTCTGGCTTCTCCATGTTTTGGGTCCTAAAGCTGCCTGGGAGAAGAAATTTCGGGTCAGCTCCTCTGGCACAATCCCTGCTGGCCTGGGGAAGGGCTTTGTGTGCCGAGGCTTTGCTGCAGGCAAGGAAAGCTCCTGGCTCAGGGTCACCTTTGCTGCTCAGCCAGAGCCCCGAGTGCCACAGCACCAGCCGAGAATGGCAGCGGCACCACGGGCTGGCACATGAGGGGGAGATTTCCCCCTCGAGAGAGGCTCATATCCCTTTCTGCATTCAGGCAGCTGCAGATCCCTCAGCTTTGGCTGCACAGCAGCTGGCAATGCAAGTCCAGGAGCTCTGTCCATGGCCAGCCCCAGCAGGTGACAGCAAGGACGGGGCCCTGGCAGCATCGGGACATTTGCAGGGAGCGCCTTCAGCAAGCGCTGGGGGCTGGGACTGTGTGCAGAAAACGCCCTGGGGGTCTCTGCAGCGAGGGAAAGGGAACAAAGTTTCAGTTGTGGCCTCGCTAGGGAGCACCAAAATCGATTGTTTTCCATTGCCGGCTGTTCCAGGAGCCCCAGAGGAGAGCCCGGGGGGCACAGGAATGGAGAGCGGGGACTGTGCAGGAGCCGGGAGCAGCGAGAGAGGCCGGGCTGAAGGTGCGGGGCGGGCACGGGCTGGGAGGGGGCCCAGCCCGGGGGTCCCGCAGAGCCTCCCTGCTCCAGAGCCGCAGCTGCGAGAGCGGGGCAGCTGCCGGGATCGGAGTGCCAGGGACGGGCCGCAGGTGGGGGCTCCAAGGGGCTCGGCCGGAGCAGCTCTTTGTCCCGGGGCACCGGGGGCATTGCCGCGGGGTTGGGGTGCCTGGGAAGGCGCAGCAGGACAGGGTGGCAGTGGTTGGTTTGTGGATTTGTTGTTGGATGTTTTATTGGCGGCCCCGGGCGGGCTGTGGGAGCCGGGAGCGGCCGGGCGGGCCCGGAGCCGCCCCTCGGGCCGGGAGCCCCGGGCAGAGCTCTGTGCTCGGGGCCGAGGCCCGGGCGGCCCGGGCAGCGCTCGGCGGCCCGTGGGCCCCCGGCGCAGGCGGGTCCGTGTGGCCGAGCCGGCCCAGCCGTGTCCGCAGCGGGCTCCGAGGGGAGCGGCCCGGCCCGGCCGTGGCCGTGCGGGGCCTGCCGGGGCTCGGGGGGCCGGGCCGGGCAAAGGCTGAGCGAGAGCGGGGGAAGCGCTGGCACAGAGGCCCCGGGCTCGCCGCGCCCCCCTGGCCACGCAGCCGGGCTCGGGGGCCGCCTCGCTCGGAGCCGGCCCCGGCTGCGGGGGTCCCCGGGGCTCCCTGGGCAGGGGGCGGCGGGGGCTGCCGGAGCTCTGTGCCCGGGGCTGGGCGCGGCTGCCGAGACAGCGGAGGATGCAGGGTCCCCCCGCGCTGGGGCTGCCTCTGCCCGGCCCAGGAGCTGCACTGTCAGCCCAGAGCCACGTGGGGATCGCCCGGCACCGGCAGGGCTGGCAGGGAAACCGGCAATGGGGGAGCAGAAACGGGAAATACGAGAGCTCCAGAAGCCTGGACATGTTGGGAGCATGGGCAAGGGGGACCCATGGATACCCCAGGACCCTGAAACGGGGACTGCAGACAGTGCTGACCCCTGGAACGCCTGGAATGCCAAAGTGGTGAGCCCAGAGAAGGGGAACCTGCGGGATTGCCAGTAGCCCCAGCAGTCCAGAGAGGTGAACGCCAATACAAACTTGGCTCGGAGGAACCCAGACAGGGGCATCTCCAGGAGCCCAAAGTGGAGAGACCAGAGAGGGGAAACTCAGGCTTGGGTGGTTTTGCTGCATCTTGGTCATTTGTGTATTTTGGGGGCTGAATCTTGGTGTTTTGGAGGTATATATGGGTGGCAGATTCCTGGTGACTCCTAGAGATGGACTTGGGCAGTAGGAACCCGCTAACCCAATGTGCTCATACAGTGTATTTTTCCCCAGAGCAGGATTTCTCTTTCCCAAACCTTGGCTGGATGGAGAAGGAGGCTGCAAGGAAGAGGAAGATGTCCTGGGACACCGAGGCAGGTGAGGAGGAAGTCACTGCCCCTTTGCCCCTCTCTCCTGCTCCATCTCCCAGCCCAGCATGGCCCCTGGCTGCAGGACAATCCTGCTGCCAATGCCGTCCTGCCGGGGACACACTGGGAGGATCTCCTTCCCTGTGGCATGGAGTCAAAGCCATCCTCTCCTTGTCCTTCCTCCCCAGACTAGGAGCTGAGGATGGAGACCAGGCAGGACAAATCCCCATGGTATAATCTCATGGAAGAGGCTGTTTTGAGCAACTCAACAGCACAGGAATTGAACAGGGAGGAAAATCCCCAGAGATCCCACACGAGGAGGGGCTGCAAACCCAGCCCAGGGTGCCCTGAGGAGCAGGGCAGGAAAGATCCACCCTGTGCCAGGAAGGTGGACAGAGGTTCAGGCAGAGCTCAGAGCTGGTGATCTGTGGAGCAGCTTCAAGCTGGGGAGAAGCCCTGCAAGTACTTGGAGAGTGGGAAGAGCTTCAGGCAGAGCAACAGCCTGATCTGCCACCAGATGATCCACTTTGGAATGGCCCTAAGAGTGTGGGGAGTGTGGTAAGGGCTTCAGCTGCAGCTGCACCCTCGTCATCCACCAAATGATCCACACTGGGGAGAGGCCCTACGAGTGTCCTGAGTGTCAGAAGAGGTTTCAGACCAGCTCCACTCTCCTCCTGCACCAGCAGATTCACAGGGAGGAGAGACCCTCCTGCTGCCCCAGCTGCAGGAATGGCTTCAAGCACAACTCCACCCTTGTCATCCACCAGGGCATCCACACTGGAGAAAGGCCCTGTGAGTGTCCCCAATGTGGGAAGAGCTTCTCAGACAGCTCTAACTTCAGTAATCACCAACGGAGGCAGCAGTAAGGGAAGCCCTGTGCAAGTGCCCCAGCTGCAGGAAGAGCTTCTTGCACTGCTCCAACTCCATCCCCCATTGGAGGACCCATGTTGGTCAGAGCCCTTCAGACCCACGTTCCCAGTGATCTGAGTTGGGAAGACACTTGGCTAGTTATCCTTTTGTTTTGGCCCTAATTTTCTTTTGAGTTATTGTCATCCCTTAAAACAGACAAAACTGGGGGGAAAATCAACAAATTCATTGAGGGCATCTAAAGCCTCACTTTTTCCTAGTGTTTCAGGGGAATCTGGGATTCAGGGAGAAACCTGGGGAGTTTGGGGATATATGATGTAGTTGTCTCCCTTTGTTGGCACTGAAAGAGATGAGAGGGTTCAATGCCACTGAAAACTACTCAATCCCGGCCCAAAATTCCTCAATTCCACAGCTCCTCAGGATGGAATGGGGTTGGAAGGGGATTGGGTGAATTGTGCTGCAAATCAGGAGGGCTGAGATGGGCATGGGGTGGGGCAGGATGGGTGGGATGGGGTTGGGGTGGTGTGAAATGGAGGAAATAGGTCTTGGGAAGGGGGTCTTGATGTCCAGCAGGGGTGGGATGGGTTGGGGTTGGGACTGGGGAGGTGGGGTGGGGTCTGGAACGAGACAGCCGAAGTTTGGGGATGATGAAGGGAGGGGGAGCCCGTTACTGAATGAGTTTTTGAATATGAAAATGATGACATGTCCCACAGCCCCGGAGCTCAGAGCAGCTGAGATGGTGCTGGATCCAAGGCCAACTGTGGATCTCTCCCTCTCACTCTTCTGATTGCCTCTTCTCAAAATCCACACCTTCTCTGGGCAAACTGTTCCAGGACAGTCTTTTTTCTGAATCCCTACCTAAACCTACTCTCTTTCCATTTGGATCCATTCTCCCTTGTCCTGTCCCTGCCTGCCCTTGTACAAAGTCCCTGTCCTGCTTTCTTGTAGGTTGCCCTCAGGTACTGGAAGGCCACAGTTGAATCAAGGCTCGGTCTCTTTCCCATGCTGAAGAAGTCGAGCTGTGTCAGCCATTCCTTGCAGGAGAGGAGCTGCAGCCCTCACATCATCTCAGTGTCCCTCCTGGGCCCTGCTGCAGCATGTCCACGTCCTTGCCGTCCGTGCTGAGGAGCCCGGCAGAGCCGGAGGCAGCACTGCAGGTGCAGGCTCAGCAGCAGGGAGGAGACACGGCCCTGGCAGCAGCTCCAGGAGCAGCGATTGGCGATGGGCTGCCCGCACTGCAGAGAGCCGGGGCCCTTGTGCCTGCCCTTGTGCCCAGGGTGCCTTTCCCCGCCGCTCGCCCGCCCGCCTGGGGAAAATGCCCCCTGTGCCGCCCCTCAGTGCCGCCCCTCGCCGCTGCCCCAGGGGCTCCCCGGCCCCAGCTGGAGAGCCCCAGACCTCAGCCTCACCCTGCTCAGCCCAAGGCCCTGGAAAAGCAGATTAAAGCACCCACCCAGAAAGTGCCTTAGGATTCCAAGGTCAGTCTTTTCTCTACAGTATGGGTTTGGTATCAGAGCCTGCATGGGATTATAAAATCTTTAGGAGAAAAGAGCATGAACAAGTTGTGCTTTGGCAGTACATCAAGGCTTTGAGGGAGAGGGTTTGTTTACTCACTCACAGGGATGCACAGAAAGTTTTGAAATGGTAACAGTAATCCAAACCCATTAGAAATTGGAAAGACAACCTGAGGGACTGGCAGCTAGCGCCTCAGAAACAGGTGGCTTTTGCTTCAGTCTTCTACCTGAGAGCTTCCTGGGCAGGGGCAGTTCTTCCAATTGCATCAGCATGGCCATGGCTGGAAAGGGCAGTGAGCAGACGGATTTAGCTTCTCCTGCCAGCCCCTGAAATGCCAGGTTTCATTTGCGTGTACTGAGGATTCCGTTTCAGACTCTGAGCTGGCGCAGCTGCTCCTTGGTGCTGCTCGTACGCACGTACAGTGGTGCTGCAGCAGCTGTCCCGCACACAGGGAGGGCTCTGGAGCCTCCCCAGGGCCACCAAGGAGCAGGAGGGAACGTGCCTGGGATCTGCCTCTCTGTGCCGAGCGCTGGCGACTGGAGTCACCCGACCTTGTTCTAAGGCTGGGACCAAGTTCCTGTCACTGTCTGCTCTGAGAGCGTTCCCAAATTCAAACCCAGACACTTCTGCTAGGCAGAAGCACGGGTTCAAACATGGATTTTACTAGAAAAGGAAAGACCCCTGAAGGAAAAGGTGAAGATAGAAAGATGCTGAAAGGCTGAAGCCAAATGGAAAATAACCCCCCCAGATTTCAGAGAAAACTGGTCCATGGTGGTCAGTGCTGGCTCTGTGTCAGAGTAGGTGGCTGACAGCTACAGGTGATCCCACAAGGACACCCATGGCATCACAACATTCTATCATTAGTTTACTCTGCTTTCTCCCTTTTGACAGTAGCCAGATCACTCATACTGTCAGCCAGGACAGGGACTGTGGCCACAGCTGACTGCAGATTAGACCTGGTCATGAGATGCAAGTCCTGTTGCTTTCTTTGCCATCAACGTTGGGTCTCACTACAGATAAATTTCCCATTCTTCCTTTGCTTTCTGATCGGGTCTGACCCTGAGGATGGTATTATAATGCTACAGACATACCAATAAGGCCTGCCTGCTTCCTGAGATGTCTTTGTGGTTTCCAGAAATAACAAACAGCTGTGTGGCTTTTTCCAGTGGATTCACAAGCCAGCCTCAAGAGGGAATCTTTTTGTCCCCTCTGGTCATTAGAGCCTTCCACCTTTCAGCCTTGCTAACTCAATCCTACTCAGAGGAATTAAATGCAGGCTAGTTCCATGACAAATAAAAACAAATAATTTTTTTTAATAATTAAAAATTATTCCCCTTGAGTGCCACACCCAATATATGTGTTAATGATAAAGCGGGAGTTCACCTAATCCCTTCTTTCCTTGTGAGCACGGCTCAGCCTCACACAGAGGTGAGGTGGGAGCTGGGCAAATCTCTGGTGGGAGGAAGGGTCTTGTGGCAGCCCACAGAGCCTGTGCACATTGCCAGGGAACAGCTGTGCCCTGCATGTGCCCCCTGCAATGAGCTGTGCTGCTGCCAGTGCCCCGTGGAGCTGTGGGGCTGCTGAGCTGTGGGGCAGGGAGAGGAGCAGGAGGGTGCATGTGCAGCTGAGCCATTCCTGGAGAGCACAGGGCTCTGGGCTCCCTGCTGTCCCAGGGCAGCCCAGAGGCCAGGCTGTTCCTGTGGTAGCTCTGTGGAAGTGGCTCAGGGTTTTGCCCTGGCCTGCCTCCAGGTGTCTGCCAGCAGGAACATGTTTCCCTGTGCAGCTCTTTAGAAGTTTGCAGGAAATGTATCCCATGAAAAATGGAGTTTCAGATGCTTTAGGTTTGCATGGTGGCCTCTGTTAAACTTTGTGTCTCCACTTTGCAGGCCTGCCTGGCTACCCTCTTGCCAAGAGGTTTTCCCTGGCAAGTCCCTCCACGCTCCTTCCCTCCAAGCCGTTGCCTCCCATCCTGAAGAGCTCTCCTTCTACCAAGCCAAGCCCAACATGCAGCGGAGAGCAGGAGAATGGGAAAAATGGCAGCGGCTACTGTGAGGAGAGTAGAAAAAACCAGGAGCTGGGTTCAGAGGGAAAAGGATGTAAGGTAAGGAGACCAAGCTAAGTCCAGCATTGTAAATGTTCAGTTTATGTGCTCTTGGCAGAGCTCTGAGACCTTTTCCATGATAGGAACTGACTTTGTCACTGAAGTTTGAACAGGTCCTGATCTGGATCTTTAGCTGGCCAGAAATGATGGGATATGAAGGAAGGGTGTGCATCTGCCCCTGCTGCCTCCAGCCCCATTCCTGGCCATGGCATGAGGGCCCTGGAGGAACTTGGGCAGGCAGAGACCTTGCAGAGAGCAGCAGGGCAGGGAGCTCTGCTGAACTTCCTAAATGCCAGTGAGCCTGAGATGATGGATGTGTGGGAGCTGGAGAGCAGCCAGCATCCTGAGAGCTCAGCAGCCTCTGGGCTCAAAGGCTGCTGGGGAACTGTAGGAGGGAAAGGCAGCAGCAGAAGAAATGAGGGGCTTGAGAAAAGCAGGTTTGACATCCTGCAGAATGGCTTTGTGGGGACTTGGCTGGAGATCTGCACTGGCAGTTAGGCACCTTAGGGGCAGGGAGAGAATAGTGATCTAAAGGCACTGCCATGCCATCCAAAAGTCCAGTGGAGGCAGTGGCACCTCAGAACATCTTGATGTCAAACATGTGAATGCCAGCTGGGAATGTAGCTAGTCTTGGAAAAAACTGAGCACAAGGGCAGAGGTGGCAAATGTGTGACATGTGCTGTCCCTCTCCACTTCCCTTTCCTAGGTCACCTTCCCTGTCCTAGGCCAAGCTGCTCTATAAGTTTGACTATTCCTGCCATGTCCCATCTAAATGTCTTGAGGTATGAATCGGGGCAAGGCTTGATGCTTGATCTGAGCTCTGTTCTACTCTTTCCAGACTTCCTTGCTCAATTCCAGTGGTCGGGATATGAAGAAGGGGTCACTGGGACCACCTTTGATCCCCCCATACATAGGGCAGTGAGTCCCCCTCTTGGCAGTGCTGCAGGGTCTCTGCAAAGCTCTCCACAGCTGGAATTCCAGGAGTCCCAGGAGATGAGGTAAGCCAAGGTGTCTGCTGCTGCAGTGTGCTGTTCACCTCTCTCTTCCCATCTTGTGTGGTTATTTTGCCCAGTCAGGGGTCCCATGTATTTAGGCAAACCTTTGTGCCTTCACCATTTTGGCCATCTATGATGATCCAGCATAAAGTCAAAGCCAAAACCAATGTCCCAAGAGCAGAGGTCGTGGTGGGGAAGAAGAGGCAGGGCTTCAAAGCACCTCAAGATAGGGCCTCTGCTGGACATGGCTATTGTTTGACACAGAGCTTGGCCAGCTCTCTGTGACTTCAGCAAGTGAAAGCTTAAGGGTAATGAATCAGCTCTGCATCCTGGGTTGGGTTTATGTGTTGCATTTCCTCCTTCATCAGAGTGACCATGCTAAGAAGGTTTGCCTCCTTTCGTGGTACACCCATTCCCTCCCTTCTCTTTCTATGTCCTCATATGTTCTTTTGTCCTCCATTTTCTCCAGGCTAACATCCAGCAACAGAGACAAGGAGAAGAACTCTGAACATGCAGGTAGGTACAGGGCATGTCTGTCCTAAAATGACCATTGTAGTCTTGACTCAGAGGTGACATTTGAAAACCTTTGTTACAACCCATTATTTTAAAAATTTCTTTAAATTCCCTTCAGTTCTTTGATGGGCTCAGTGGACTGTCTGAGAGCCCAGTCAGTGGGACTGTGCTGCAGTGGTGCAGTGAAAATTCCTCCAGTGTGAAGTGTTGAGTGGTAGGAACGGGAGTGGAACCTTGGGGCCCTGGAAATGCAGTGCAGGCCAAGGAAACATTCCTCTCCATCCTGCACATGCCTTTTTATCTCCCTGCAGCCTTTCTAGTGTCACATTTAGTAGGGAAAAAGAAGGCATTTAGCATGAAATGAGAAATATTCCCATTCCTCCCTCCTGCTTTTGAAGCAGAAAACCTTTCCTTGGGGCAGTTTCTGAGCCGAACCCTTTGAGATCTGAAGGAGATTGATGGACATTGCCTGGTTTTGTATTGGCAGAAATAGGGAAACCTCCTCTGACAGAATGTCCTTATCAATTTCCCAGTTAGGGCAAAAGAGCCTTCCCAATGGATGCATCCTGTGCAGGGTCTGAGTTTGTCATCCTGTGACAGCACAAAGCCAAAGCCACCTGTGGCAGGTTCACGATGACAAATCTCTTGCCCGGCTCTCTCTGGCTGTGTCAGTGCTGCAGGCTGAGGCTGGGGGAGGAGATGCCTTCTTCCTTGTCCTCCCTCCCTGCCTTGCCTGATCCCTGACAAGTGGAATTGTGCCAGACAAAATGCAGTCTCTGGTGCATCTGGGTCAGCCAATGCTTTCAAGTTGAAAGCCTCAATGCCACTTCTGTTGTTCCTTTGCCATTTCTGGGTGTGTAATGATAGGAGAGATGAGATTTGAAGAAATATTTCTGCTGATGCAGAGAAAGGGATCAGATCCTCTGGTTCCTTTGCTCAGGGTTAGTTCTGCCAAATCCTGGGTACAGCCCCTTTGGGATGACTCCTTCATTGCTGATGTGCAGGTGGAATGCCTAATGCAGCTAGGGAGAAGTATTGCTCAGTAAGTGAGGTGACTTTTTTTCTGGACTAATTCTGGACTAGAAATTACCTAGCTCATTATTCCTTAGCTGTCTCTCTTTTATTACTGTCCCAAGCATTCTACAGGGTGAAGGAATCTAGTTTTAAGATAGGTGTTTCTCTCAAACTGCTTGGCTGCCATATGAATTTATCCTCTGTGAAGCCATGTAAAGAATTAGTTCTCTTAGTTCTAACAGCTCTGTTGGACAGTATTTCAGAATGAGCTCCATTGTTCTTCTTGCAATTAGAAAATCAGCCTTTAGTCTAGCCCAAAAGTGACTCAGTCTCATACAGCTGAGAAGGAAAATCCTTGGCAAAAACCAATTATCTAGTGTCAAGAACACAGTTCATGTTTGGGTAACACTCCTGCAACGCTAAGCTCTTCTTTGAATATCCTCTAAAATATTCCAACAAAGAGAAGAAAATGTTGATCTAAATGCCTACAGGTATTAGAACCTGGGACTTCTAGGAACCAAAAGATGATGTTTACTACAATCAGTAAGAATAAGGGCAGATAAGAATCTCTGTCAAGAGCAATCTCCATCTCTGCCCTTCTCTATCAGACACAGAGGCTCTCCAGCATCCAGGGGCTGAGGCCTTCATCATGCAGCAGGTTTCAGTCTTCTGGCCAACAGAGTCATGTCATGTCTGCTGCCAGTAGCCCATCCCTTGGGAGAGGGTCTAGGCATTGTACCTTGCTGCTCTCAATCACAATGTCTGTGTCTTGAGAGCTCTGCAATCTGGAACCAGTCTTGCCTGTTGCCCAGCATTGTGTTTTTGGGGGCTTGAAGTCTGCCAGAGATTTACACAAACCTTTGCTTCCATTGCCAGGCCTCCCACTGAGCCAGGCCAAGGAGATGGATCATCCCACCAGTCCTGGTCTTACAAGTGACAAAGAGCTGAGGGACGGCTTTGGAAAGGTGAGGGATAAGGACAGGGATGAGCAGACTTCCTTTCCAGTGGCTGTTTAGTGCTTGGCCCAAAATGTCACTGAAAATCATTATCTTCCACTCTTGGGGGATGGAGATTCCCTTGAGAATATATTGGACAGCTACAGAGCAATTATTTGGCTATTTCCAGTGGTGCCAAGGTCTCTGGTTTGGAGATGGAGCTAAGGTCATGCCAGAAGCATTCTTTATGTGCAAAGGCTGTTTTAGAGAAGTTCTGAATGACAGAGCAAGCTGCACATCAGTGAACGTGGGCAAAGTGCATCCTCGGAAGCAGAGAAGCAAAGATTCTAAATGTTGGGTGTAAGGAAGGCTGCAAAAGAAAATGGGAGAGTTTTATTTTTCCTGGTTACCTTTGTGGCTGTATTTCACAGCCCTCTCATTCTCAAGTTTTCTGCTCATTACCATCAGTGTTTCTGCTACTTGTTTTCACATGACTCCTCCTTTTGATGTCATGGTGTCAGAGACCAAGTCCTTCCGAGTCCTTCAGTGCTGAGTCCTTCAGAAGCCAGGAAGTGAGAAACTGCTGCAATTCGTTGCCATGAGTGTTAAGCAACAGCTCATTACCCCTCCTTGCTGGGTATTGCACATGGTTTTTACTCTCCTGCCATGGCCTGTAGGAACTGAACTGCCTGCTCACTGGCCATGCCAGCTCTTCCTCTGTCTTGGAGCACTCCTATGACTTCCATGCTTCAAGCAGGGCTTCCTGACATAGGTTGCAGTTGCAGCAGTGGAAGGTTGTGGCACTGAAGTGTTCCACCTCCCCGTGTGTAATTGCCAAGGTGAGGATGGGAAACACTCCTCTGAAACCATTGGAATGTGGATGGAGCTGCATTGAAGCTTATGGCACTCTGTGGACTCTGTGCTCCTGATGAGATGTTGTGTGTGGTTTGTGTGTCTGTGCTTACAGTCTATGATGTATTTCCATTGCACCTAGATCCGTGCTGCATTGTGCATGTTGGCCCAAAAGAACTTAGGGCAGAAGGAGGCAGAGCTTTTGGAGAGAGAGATGAAGAGAAGGAGACAAAGGAAAACATCCTTGTTAGTTATTCCTGAGACAGTGGAGCCTGGGGATGCAGCTGAAGCAAGTAAGTGGTGGCTACACTTGTGGTGGTCCTTTTTGAGCACTTGCTTGCCCTTTGCACAGTGTTGCAATCAGAGTGGAGAGCTGTTCAGTGGAAGGTTGTTTGGGATTTAATTCTGTTTCCCAAAGAAAAGTACAGAGGCATGAAGTGTCTTGCCCATGGCCTCAGTGAGTCAGTAACAGAATATCAGCTTCCCCCCTTCACCTCTAAAGTCTTTCAGAGTAGAAAATTCTGTCTTGCAAAGTACACTGGAGCTTCAGACTCTCTCCTGGAGAGCAGCCTCCAGGGAAGGTGAGTCCAAAAGAATGCTTTTCAACCAGGGTGCAACCTGGAAGAAACAAAATTCAGCTTCTTCTAATGAAAACACCAGAGATCCTTCTCCTGCCACTCCCTGCTGAGGAGCTGGCACTGGAGAGCTGTGCTGAAGCCCCAGCCAGGGCTTCTTTTGTAGCCCCAGGAGCAAGCAGCATTCCCACTGAATCCCAGCTGAGGGGCTCTGCCTGCAGGGCTGTGAGCACTGCCCGAGGGCGGCAGCGGGGCCCTGAGGAGGCAGCACTCAGCCCGAGGGCATCACACAAGGTTATCTGCACTTTCCTTTGGGAACTGCCCCTGCCAGCCTCTGGAACAGGAAAACAAAAGCAAAGCAATTCTGGGTTTCCTTGTTCCTTAGGGGAAGCACCACTGCAATGTGGGTTTAAGCTAGAAGAGGGTAAATTTAGATTAGATATAAGTGATTTTTTTGTTTACAATGAAGGGGAGGAAAAGCTGGCAGGATTTGCCCAGAGAAGCTGTTGTTGGTCCATCCTTGAAGGTGTTCAAGGCCAGTTTACATGGGGCTCTGAGGAACCTGATCAGGAGGAAGATGTCCCTGCTGAGAGGGGTTGGACTAGATGGTGCTTAAAGGTGCCTTCCAACCCAAACTCTTCTAGGATTCTGTGATTCTGTGCTCATTGTCCCATGTTAGTGTTATACTTGCTATAAAGTGGTATACCATTGTTATACTTGAAGTTCTTTGGGATAACAAAGAGATGTTCCCCAGCTCTGGCAAGTTTTCTGGCCCTTTCCATCATCACCCTGTCCAGCACTCTCCACTTAAAAGCTCCTCTTTGGTCCCTGCAGTCTTTAGCCTACCACCTGTCGATGGCACAGCTTCTAGAGAGCACAGAAAACACCCTGGTAGTGCCTTGAAGGAGAAGGTCTTCAGGAAGCAGGACAACGTGCCCTTACTGCCCAATACAGACATCATCCATGGGGATGGGAGCTTCCCACACAGCTCCTCAGGTAAGCCAGCTCTGGGGCAGCTTTTTCCCACGGGTTTTTCCTTGCACAAGGAGCACAAATTGCCCCCTGCTTCAGCCAGCAGAGCTGGGATCTTGGCTCCATAGTCTGTCCTGAGAATCAGCAGCAAATCTACTTTTGAGTTACTCCAGCTTGGTAGTACTGGAGCAGTTGGTTCTTAGAAATCCATTGGAAAGTTGAACTGAATAAAGTCATGGGAAAGGCCTGAGATCTGGCTTTTGCCCATCCTGATAGTCCAAACTACAGCAGTGGTGCCAGGAGGCAGCTGGGACTGCAGGCAGGAGCTGCAGGGCAGTCTGCCAGGCTGTGTTCACTGTGCCCCTACGAGAACCGCCACGATCAGTTGTTCACTCCCCGTCTGGGCCCTCTGCCTGTGCTGCTGTCCAGTTCTGCAGCCAGCTGTTCTGCTACCCAGCAAGGGTTGTCTCTGCAGGGCAGTCAGTGGCTTGGTGCAGTCGTGCTGCTGCTGCTCCCAGAAGTGCCCGATGGCTCCTGGCTGCTGCCATCCCACAGCCTGCAGTGCCAAGAGGGAACAAGCAGAGCCTCCTGTGTCACCCAGCAAATACAGCACCCCTGTGCAGCAGATGAGAGCCAGGAGGGGCTGCCTGCTGCTCCCAGGCTGTTTGCTGCCTGCAGCAAATAGACAGCAGATAGTCCCCAGTGGCTCTTGCCTCTCCTTTGTGGGTAGCCTGCCTGTGCTGTGATCCCAGGTAGGGTGAGATGAGAAGAAGGGAGCTAGGAATGATACTTGAATGCTCTTTTCTAGTGATGCTACTTCCATGTTCAGAATTGACTAGAACTAGCCTGGCATGGGTCTCCATTCATAGTGAATCTAGATGTGTATGTCTGCATACTTCTGCAGTGACATCACTGGTGTCAGCGGCTGGGGTACCCCAGTGACATCCAGATTAGCTCAGTCTGAATATTTTTGATGTTATGGTTCCTCCATACTTTGTGAGAGCATGCAAGGTAGCACAAAAACCCTCCAGAGTCTAGAGCAGTTCATCTAGATTCTGTGCAATATTTATACTCCATCATTTTAGACAGCGCAAATGTTTTCATCTACATATTAGAAAATGAGCTTTTGAGTGCATGACATGAAAATTTTGATTGACAGTGCTTTTGATGACAAATGGATTTCATAAGGAATGCATTCATCATCAGATTTTTCTCATACCTTGTAAATTTTTTTCCTTACCAAAAAATTCAATTGAGGCAAACCCAGATCAACCAATTAACAAGAGAGTGCGTCTGCCAACAACGTGGATGTGTATTTGCATATTTTTATCCTCAGAGTGCATTTGGAAGGCTTTTTTATCGACTGTCTAGTCTGCAAACTGCATTTTTCCACAAGAGAAAGCTTAGAAGTTGCTGAGTTTGCAAACATGTCCATTAGATGGCAAATAAATTTCACCTCAGTATCCTTGAAATACAACCAGTGTGTAGCTCTGAAAGAGGAAAGATTCATGATGCTTGGAAAGAACAAAATCCATCAAGTACTCCCTTCCCAATAGTAGCCTAAAATGGATGTGCACTCAGCTGCCTGCTGTCTACAATATTTGCAGTCAATGGGAACAGAGGCGCTGTCAGGTGGGAAGGGTCAGGTGTGGCTGTTCCCTGGTAGCTGCTCCGAGGGGATTGAGCCGGGCCCAGCAGGGCTGGGTTGTTCAGGCTTGGCTTGGTGCTGTCTCCAGGCAGTTGCAGGTTTCTCCTCAGGGAGTTGCAGAGTGCCCCTGTCCTCAGGGCTGGGGGAAATCAGGGCGCTGAGACAAGAGGGGCTCCTGAGGGGTTCCCTCCTGGGTAGCAAGTCCTGCTGTCAGCGCTGTCTGGCAGGGAGCGGGAGCTCTGCGGCCGCAGGAACCTGCCGCTGGCTGCGGCACCTGTGGCACTGGGGAGCTGGCGCTGTGGGGACAATTGTCAGGTTTAGGCTGGAGCTGGGCCCAGCTGGGGGAAGCTGGGAGCAAGCAAGGAGCCCCAGGAGCTGGACAGCAGGGAAGCCTCTGAGCCGGTGTCAGTGTGTGCCACAGGGAGCCCTGGCTGGGAGATGGGGCTGCAGGCCGCTCCATGGCGGGTGCCTTGCCCGGGGCTGCAGTGCCCATGGCTGACCCTCTCCTCACAGTGACCTCGCAGACGGCCACTGCTGCCAAGCGCCGAGAGGAGCCGCTCCGTGGGCATGGGCAGAAGGACAGAGCCTCTTCAGACCCACAGCAGTCCTTGCAGGAGGCACTCTCCATGCTGGGCAGCGATGACTGGTAAGAAAGGCCCCGTTCCCTCTGTGTCCCTCTTAGCGTTAAGGTGGGTCAGAAGCGTGTCTTGCTCGTGCCTCTGAGCCCCGAGAGCCCAGAGGGCCAAAGGGCACTGGTGAAACCACTGCAGAGCAGTGAGAGGATGAAGATTTGAGAGCAGCCTTTTCCTGGCCTTGCTCTGCAGCAGTGCTGCAGCTGCAGCAGGTCCGTGCTGTTTCCTTGCTTTGCCTGCTGCTCCATGGAGCTGCAAAGGAAACATTGAGAGAAGAGACAAGGCTCTGGGAGGAGATGATTTTCTGGCTGAAGGCAGAAGCAGGATGGCAGAAGTTTTGAGTGTAGAGATTTGGCTGCCTTGGGCCCCTGGCCCAGTGGGACTGAGTAAGATTCCTCCCTGCTCCCACTGCTGACAGCAATGGAAGGTGACAGGGTCTCCCTGTGACCTCCTGCATGGGAGTCCCAGAAGCAGCTCCAGGGAGTTCCTTTTTCTGAGAAATGGACTGAGTTGTGCTTTCAAGTCCCTCAGCCTGTCATTACTCCTGAAGGGCTCATGGCAGAAGAGAAGGAAAATGAAAGAAAGTCCTTTAGGAATCTTGCACTTTTGGAATTCAACTTTTTCCTTCTCACTGCTTCATATGGGCCTGAGATGCTTTGTCAATACTCACCATGTGTCCCAAAATTATACACAGGCAGAAGGAGGCCCAGAGGTGATAACCTTACAAAAGTTAGGTGATATTGCTTTTCTTTTTGATGTCTTTTTGATCACTCCCTGCTGGATGCTTCATTCACACAGGGGTAGGGACTCCATTCACACTGGGATAAGCATGAAAAATCTGCCACGACGCACCTCCTTGTGCAGTCACCTTTGTTTTGCCCTTTCTCTTCTGCTTTCTCTTCCCCATTTCTTTTGGTGCCCTGTGAGGTGCAGAGAGCTTCTGCAGGTGTGGGGGGTCCGGATGACACTCAGGGGTGCCCGTGGGATGGGTCACCAGCCCTGTGCTGCAGCCCTGATGCCTCACATACCTTCCTGAGGCTGAGGGCCTGCACAAAGCAAGTGCTCAGAGACAGAGTTGTTTGCACCTTTCAAATAACATGTTGCTGTTGTGGGGGTTCTTTTAGGCAGGGGGTTTTGGGAAAAGCCAGAGTTTCAACAGTTCTTGCCCAGGGGGGGAATCTCCTGAGACATCCTACTCCTTTGTTGGGGAATGTGTCACATGGAGTGGAGGGGGTGACAGAGAGGCCGAGATCGTAGAGTGGAAACTCAGCTCCAGAGTGGCAGTGCAGACTCTCCCTGCTGAACTGCCTGCTGGGGCTGACAAAGAAGGAAAATGCCCCAATAACAGCCCAATGGCACTGTGTCTCAGGGACAGGTAGAGGGAGGTGACAAGAAAGAGCAGCATGGTCTCACAGCTTCTAGAATGCAGTGACAGAGGGGCCTCATGTGCCAGAGATTTCAGAAAGGCTGTCTTCTTAAATGACCACTGAAACCCTTCTCTTTGCCTCTTGGGTTTGTGTATGCTTTTGACAGCCACAGCATCCTGGGTCAATGTGTTCCATGATTTCATTAAGTACTCCTTGAAAAGCACCTCCCATTGTTCGACTGAGCTGCCAGCCTGGTAATCTCAGAGGGTGCTGCCTTGGTGGAGAGAAAAATCAATCTTCTGCCTTTCAGGGAGATGAAGGAGAAGGGACTCTTCAGCATCAACCACCTGGCTGGGTCCCATTCAGAGGTCCTGCTTTGCAGACTTCATGAGATTTGCTTGGCAGTTAGCAGCGAGGTGAGAACATTGCTCTGAATTGTCCCCCATACTTCATACATGGTGTGTAGAGTAGGTATGTGCTTGTTCATCTCCATGTGTGCTCAGGGACTGCCTTCATTTCTGGTTTTAGACCTCCTATTTCTAATGTCTGTCAGCTGTCTGTAGGATCTGTGGGTACATGTAGCTGTATTTACTCGCAGGTCGGGTATCTCACACCGATCTGTGAGTGTGGTGCCTTGATGATGCAATGTGCAAATGCACAAACTGAGACACTAATGACATTATTTGCCACAGTCCCAATCTCTGCCCAAGCTGTAATTCAACACTGAAATTAGTCTGTAGACCTGAGCCTGTGTGTTCTGTTTCCTGGCTGAGTGCTTCAATTGTTGGTGTTGCTTTTTTGAACAGGAACTTGAGCCTTTATGATTTGAAAGCAGCTCTTGCTTTAATTTTCTAGAAAAAGGGCCTAAAATCAAAGCTGTGGACATTTTAGAAGGGTTAAGTAGAATGCTTTAGTGAAATTTTTTTTTTTTATTCCTGCAGTAAGCAGGTCTGAGGCCAGAAATTGGTGCCAGAATAAGTGCCTTTCTGTGCTTGCACTGTCCTGCTCTTCTTGTACTTTTATGTTCCTCTGGACACAGTGGGACATGTTGTCATTTCCTGGGACTTCTGTTGAAGGCAACTGGTTTTCTTTTCCAGGTGATTCTTATGTTTTCCCTCATGACTTCCCCAGGTGACCAACCTCCGTTCCAAGGTGTCCCACTCTGCAATCGTCACTCTGGGAGAGCTCTTTGTGACCTTGAAGAAGGACATGGACTCTGAGGTGGATGAGGTTGCTCGGGTCCTTCTCCAGATGGTGTCCAACTCCCCAGAATTTGTTCAGAAAGCAGCCAGTCAGAGCCTGGGGCTCATGGTGGAGAATGTGATTCCTGCACGAGCAATGAGTGCCCTCATGGACATGGGAGTCAAGTAGGTTTTTCTTCTTTTAGTGATATTCTTCACCTTCTAGTGTGGGAGGGAGAAGGGATGAGAGAGAGAATGGGAATGGTGGGAGGGAAGGGTCCTGTATCCTGCATCTTGTGTGGACTCAGGGACTTGATTCTCCAACCAACCTAATTTCTTTCTTCTTGTCACCTATTTCTGCCCTCCTGCAGCCCATTAGTTCTCAGAATCATAGAACTGTAGAATATGGGGTGTGTGAAGGTGCCCATCAGGACCATGGAGTCCAGCTCCTGGCCTTGCACAGAACAGCCCAAGGGTCACACCAAGTGCCTGAGATTGTTGTGCAAATGCTTCGTCAACTGTGTCAGGCTTGGTGCTGTGACCACTGCCCAGGGGAGCCTGTTCCAGTGCCCAAGCACCCTCTGGGTGAAAAACCTTTCCCTGATATCCAAACTAAAGCTCCTCTGACTCAGCTTCCTGCCGCTTCCTGGAGTTCTCCCAGTCTGGCAGATTTTCCTAGATGTGGTGACCAGTGGGGAAGTGAAAGTGCCTGCAAAGGCTGAGGGTAGAGCCTTGTGCTTTTGTGGGAAGAGGGACAATTGCAATTGCAGCTGTGAGCAGTGTTTGGTATTTCACAGCACTAACCACAGAGGCCCTGGGAAAACCACGTCTCCTCATGATGCCATGAACCTGAGAAATGAGGAGGGTCCTTGCTGGGGCGTGGAGCACATGGGGGGCAATCTGCTGGCTGTGGCACAGCCTGCACAGAAGGTGCAGCTCCTGCCAAAAGGAGTCCTGTATGACTGTCCTGGCCACTGAACTCTACTGCTTTACTTACCTCAGTTATTATTAGAATTTGCAGTCGTCCCATGGTTGGTGTCACCACAAACGGCAACAAATACACACATTTCCTTTCTGTGCCAGACACGAAACACCGCTTTGTATTTCAAAGGAGCCCTTGCAGGGAGATCAGGAAGCTCTAACTGGGCTCTTTAGGGCCCGGGCCATGGCAGGAGTTTTAGGCGCAGGACTGTGTTCTGAGGGGCTCTGGGGCTGCGGGGGATGAGAGGAGATGAATTCCCAGAAGTGGCTGTGCCGGGCATCTGTGGAGTTGGGAGCACTCAGGGGATCCGGGAACGCTTTTGGGGGGTCCCGAATGGGCGCTGAGGGGGCGCTGAGGGATCCTGGGGGGTCTGGGGGAAACTTATGGGACAGATGGGGGCGGATCCCGGAGGGGGTTCTGTGGAGCGCAGGGCATGACGGGCATTGTAGTCCCGCCTCCAATGGGGCTCAATCTGGCCGCGGGGCATGACGGGAGTTGTAGGCAAAAAGAAAAGATGGCGCTGACCCTAGGCACAGCCTCCAAGTCTCCGGTCTCCAGCGTTAATTGGCTGCGGGCAGTGATGGGCGGGGCATCGGCAAATGGGAGGTGCTGGAGGTGGGAACAGCCCATTCAACCTGTCCAGTCACTCCCAGTACAGCCCAGTTCATCCCCAGTAGAGACCAGTACAACCCCAGTACAGCCCAGTTCATCCCAAGTGGAACCCAATTACAACCCCAGTGCCCCTCCAATCCTTCCCAGTACGGCCCAGTCCCTCCCAGTACACCTGAGTTCATTCCCAGTTCCCCCCCAATGTCATCCACAGGGTGCCCCAGTGTCCCCAGCCTTCTCCGCAATGTCCCCAGTGTCCCCATTGTCCCCAGTTTGTCCCAGTATCCCCCAGTATCACTCATGGCTGAGGTTTTGCAGGCCCAGGCAGGCTCAGCCCTGCTCCACCATGGGATCCCATGGGACAGGGCACGCTGGGATTTGCCCCTACAGCTTCCAAGTGTGTCCAGGGAAACTGCAAGGAGAGGGTGACCTCTGTCAGTGGGACCCCTCTGTGCACAGGTACCCCCACTTCTGGGGTGGCTGTGCCACCTCCCCCAGGCACCCCCAGCCCTGGGAACCTGGAGCAAGTGGAAACCACAAATTTGCAAATGGTGCCTGTGCCTGTAATGCAAAGAGAACTGCAGTGTGAAAAAGGAATATTGTTTATTTTCAGAGAACAGCAACAGGAATGCAGAACATTTTTACATTGTAAGAATATTTGTAACAACAACAATCCATTGAACATATATACATTTTGTAACAACAACAATCCAGAGAACCTATATACGTAAGAACATATCTAGCAAAAATATATGAAATATATTTGCAGAAGTTGAAAAAAAGCCCTAAATCCTCTATCCTGAAGAAGACAAAAAACTGTAAAGCGTATGTACAAAAGGGTGGCATCTCTATCTGGGACTTCCATCGGTCCTGGAAGAAAAGCAAGTGCCATGGTCACGGCAGTCAGGCACAGAGGGCTCTTCCATGTGTCCCCAGGCTGGCACACGCTGGCCCAGCAGGACTCTGCTACCAGAACTGAGCCTTGCTGGGTCTGGGATGGAGCTTGTGCGGCCCAAAGCGAGCACAGGACCAGCTGGGGATGGCCTCCGGAATCCAGTGCACAGGGTGCCACGTCCCTGAGCAGGGACCAGCCCAGCCCCAGCCTGGCAGCAGGGGACCCACTTTGCCTCTGGGGACCACATGCCTGTCCTGCTGCTGGCATTGGTCTCTATCCCAAGATCATGGCTTCTTCCTCATCTTTTTCATCAATGTCCATGTCCTCTACGTAGTCTTCCATTTCCACTTCCATCTCTTCTTCCACATCCACATCGACCTCCATCTCCTCCTCTCCAGTCTCTTCTTCCTCCATTACCACATCTTCCACTGTATAAGTCTGCATATCCACCTCCATCTCCTCCTCTCCAGTCTCTTCTTCCTCCATTTCCACATCCTCCACTGTATAAGTCTGCATTTCCACCTCAATCTCCTCCTCTCTGTCGGTGACAGCCTGCAGAGGTGGCAGAACCTCAGAGTGGAGTCCCTGTCCCACACCATGCCCACAGAGCTCCAGCCCACCTGGGCAGTTGGGGGTCTCCACCTCCATGCAATGCCACCATACCTTCCTCAGGACAAATGGGAGCATCCTGTAGGGATGGGTGTCAAAATCCAGGCACTAGTGAGCTTTCAGGACTGATGGGGGTGGCAGGGGGCAGGTGACAAGGAGGGTGACAGCAGTGGGCAGGAGCAGAGCGAAGGGTGCGCTGACACAACGGCCAAGGGCTGTCTTGTGCTCTTTGCCGGGTGCTGGCAGTTCCATTTGGAACGGGGGAGGTGACATCACAGTTCCCAGGAGTCCAGGGCCAACCTGAAGTGGACAATGGAGATCATAGAATGATGGGATCCCTGAATGGTTGGGCTTGGAAGGGACTCTGAAGACCATCTTGTTCCAAGCTGAGCAATCTTTCCCCAGACCTTGGGGGAGCCCTGTTCCCAAGGATGGGGCATCCACAGCCTCTGTGCACAGCCTGGGCCAGTGCCTCCCCACCCTCAGTGTCAAACAGCAGCTTCCTTAGATCCAGCTTCAATCAACCTCCTGCAGTTGAAAGCCGCCCCCCTTGTCCTGTCCCCACAGGCCCTTTTGAACACTCTGTCCCCTTCTTCCCTGTGGGACCCTTCCAGTCCTGCACAGCCACAGTGAGGCCCCCCCCAGTGTCTCCTCTTTCCAGGCTGAGCATCCCCAGCCCCACTTGGACAGCAGTCAGTTATATCAGGGGCAGTAAAGGCTGAAGGGTAGCAAAGAGCATCAGGAACTGAGAGATGGAAGCTTTAGGCCCAGGTTTGCCTCTAAATGTACAAAATTAATAGCAGTGGAGGGGAAGATGCTGAGACACTGGCTCTGTTCTAACTGGGGATTATGTTTTTTTTTTCTTTTCTGTCATGCTGACCCAGGTTTTTCTGTTTGAAAGGAAGCTTGGCACAATGTCCACTGTCTTCTCCATTTGTGAAACACTGAGCAGAGTCTGGGCAGGCTGATGATGCAGAACAAAACCTGCAAATATACTGGTGATCCTGGGCCTAAGGATGCAGCTAAACCCAGCCAAAAGTAATTTCTGGAAAGTCGAGCCTGGTTTACATTTTCTTCAGTTTGGCTATGCCATCTTAACCAGTCATTTATAAAAAAGCAAATAAAAAGCTGAAACAAAATGGACAAAATCCCAAACAAACAAACCCACGCAAACCAATCAAACTGATCAAAAACCACAAATCCCAAATAAAAACCAAAGGGAATGAGGAATTAGTAGAGTTGTGAGGATATCACAGCAGGCAAATGGCTGCTTCCCACAGGATCACCATAAAAAGCCACATATAACAGCTGCTCCAAAATATACCCAACAGGAGAGCTATAAAAAGTGATACATGGCAACTTTGGGGGCAGCTCCACATTAAAGTGAACGATGAGCAGTGGTACAGATCCAGCATTCCCCACCCTCCAGGCTGCTGTTGGCTCCCGTTGAAAGACCCTTGCAGGACTGTGGCCCCTCTCAGTGCTGTGTAATTTGCACAAGGATAGATCTTGTCTGCTATGCAGGAGTGTTCCCAATAAACCATGCTTCTCCTGACCTTAACTTTTCTGGATTTCTACCATATGATACAAGAAACTTTGAAAAAACCAAAACACCTTGTTGGGAGGCATTTTTTCCTTTCTTCAGAGCGCCTCTTTCTTTTGTTCCCTCCAGAGCCTCTCACTTAATTTCTGCTGGTTTTTGGAGCATGTGCTTACCTCTTTCCTGACCCCCCTGGGCTTGTTTTGGCTCTGGCTGTCATGGACACTATTAATTGTGGGGTTTTTCCCTCCATCTATTTCTGTCTCTTCAAGTGGTTTACCTTCATTTACCTGTTGGAGTGATGGATTTTTCTCACCCTTTATTACTTAGTGCTTTTTCTTCATTCTCTAAAACCAACTTCTCACTTGCCCTGTGGCTGTTAGATGCCATTATTAGGAGCAATAATTCTTTCTCTCCTGCTTGTCTGAGCTCTCACAGGGAGCTGAGAGCTCTTTGGGGTTAAACCTGACTCACTTCAGCGCCTTCCTTGGTGCTGCCTGTGTACTTGGACACTTGAAGGGAAAAAAGTCTCGGTGTGGAGATTACAGCTGGGAAATGATGGCTCTTTTGAAGAAGACAAGAATGCTGTTGCCAATCTTTTCCAGGATAATCTGAGCACCTTGTTTTGGGGAGAAACAGGCTCTGATCAGCAAAGAGGTGGCTGTTGCAGGTACCCAGGTTTGGAGGGAAGGGTGCAGCTCCTGGGAGTGTGTTTGTGGGGGGCTATAAGGTTTGTGTGGGCTCCCTGGAGCAGTGGGAACACCCCACTGGGAAATGCACATCAGGAAATGGGTGCACAAAGGGCCTGAAGTGTGACCAGCTTTGGTGAAGGTTTCCATAGGAAAAAAATATTTTTAGTGGATTTTGGACAATTTGAGGCTCCTTCTCATGTCCTTTGCCTGATGAACATTCCCCCTTTGCAAGAGCATGGGGAATCCTGAGCTCACACAATAAAACTCCCTGATAATTATATTTTTTTCTATTTTTCAATGTTGTCATCCCAGCAGGAATCAGAGTAAGAGAAGATGTGTGACCTGGCTGTTTTTAACTTTGTGACAGGATTAATGCCATGGGGAAGCTGGTGAGAAGAGCATCACTGCTCTGTCCTTAATTTTCCAGCACAACTGAGGATGATTTAAGAACTGAGGCACAGTCAAGACCTTTCCTCCTCTTGTGCTCATCAAGCAATCACTGCCTCATCACACCTCAGCTTCAAACACCTGGTTTGCATCTGGCTGACCTTGAATGCCCTGCCTGGATGGCAAGAGGAAGAGGTGGAAGTGTAAAAGATTGGGATTTGATGGGTGAGCTGTGAAATAGTGGCTGGTGCAGGCTGGTTTTGGGTAAATATTGTATGCTGTGCCATGGAGGATGAGAGTAAATAGATTAAAGAGGAGATGAAAAGGGCAAGGCACCTGGTTAGCTGCTGTTAAAGAAAATGTTGGAAAAATAGACATGTAAGAAATATGTCAGAGATGGTCATTAACTGCACTGCAGGGTCAGAGCTCCTTTAAGAATTGGCCATGTAGTGAATACCAGAAATGATTTAAAAAGTCCTTAACGGCTGAGGGCTTTTACTGAATGATTGGGAGAAACAAAGGAATACTGTTTCTGGCAGAACTTTTATTATCATTTAAGCATGATCCTCTTTCTCACATAACAGCTGCTTGGAATAAACTGAAGAATCTTCTCCATTACCCCTGGCAGGAGCTGGATAAAGCTTTCATTCAGGTAAATTTTCATCCAACATATGTCTCTAGAATAATAAATTTAATGGGAGACATCAAACCTATTGTCTGAGTAAGGATTCTGCTTAGGGCAAGAAAAAAGAGTAATTAGGAGTGGACAAGCCATGAATTAGAGTGGGGAAATTATAATTGATGCTGGTTTAGGGGAATGTTTAACTAAGCTAAGATAGAAGTCTACCTTCATTGCAGGCTAAGCTTTATAACAGAATTCTACTAGAGGAAATTTAGTAGTCCTGGGCTCCAAACAGACCTTTAGATACAAGTTTACATCTGGTTTGAGAAAACTCAGGGCTTGAGCAGGATTTTATGGCTTTGCTCTTGACCCTTGGGCTATAAATGCTCCTGTAAAATTCATGCCAAAGTTAGAGCTTCTACAAATTTCTAAGAGTTTCAATGGAGAAAGGTCCACCTGGACTTTGGGGACAGTTTCTCAGAGCAGAACATTTCAAGTGCTATTAAACTGCATTCAAACTCCCTTTTATTGGGGCATAAATTTCACACCCTGCTCCATCAGTCTGACACGTCCTTTGAGAAGAGACAAACTTTACAAGCCACTTTAAAAATAATTTCACTGACAGGTTTGCAGCTCTGAGAATGTTAATAAACTGAAATGGCTTTTCACCCTGCAGTAGCTCCCAAGTAATTATGATTGTCTGTAGGCAGACTAATGAAAGCAGCTGTTAACAACCTAATGACAATTTGAACCAGCCCTCTGCTCCACAGACACATCCCTTTTCTGTCCCTGCTTTTCCTGCATCCAGTGCTTCCCAGAGAAGTTTAGTGTTGCTTGATGGTCAGGTAAAAACAGCTTTCTTTTGTAGGAGTGGTGCTGCTCTTCTCTGAGGTGGAGCTTCACCTGGGCTGCTGCCATGCTGGGCTCACCCCACAAAGTCCAGTTCTGCAGGAGCTGGGCAGCATGGAGAGCTTTGATAGCAGAGCATGGCAAAACTGGAGTGGGGGGATTCTGGCTCAGTGTGCCCCTCAGTACCAGACAGCATTAGTTATTGAAAAATCTTGAGTTCAAAGAGAAGATGTTGCTGTTTTGGCTCTAATTTTAGCTTGCTTTCAATACAGTTTTCCCTGGCACTTCAGATACTGTTTTTCTCTTGCTTTCAATAGTCTGTCATTCCAGGTGACCTTTAAAGGTCCCTTCCAACCCAAACCATTCTGTAATTCTTTGGATACATGATGAATAGCAACATGTGTTTTACTCTCATTACGGATGATATTACATCATGTCTGGCCTTTTGGGGCTCTTCTCCAGGACCTTGGGACTACACTCACTCCTATTTGCTCTTCATTGTGTTTTTTTTGCTTACCAGTGAGCATTTTCAGTTCTGCCACCCATGTTTAGAGCAAGGTTTCTGTGACTCACTGCACCAAACACCAGGTCAGTCCAAAAGAGCATTAGGAAGTATCCAGATATATTTCCCCTTCTTCCTTCTGGGTACATGCTACTGTTTTGAGCACACTGGCTTTCTGAGCTCCCTCACATGTCTTGATCCTTTTCTGGATAACCAGAGGGGTATGAGGATTAAATCCTGTCTCAGCTCTGAGGTCTGGCTTTTCAAAAGTCCCAGTCATCCTCTCCTACTCATCTCATCCTGGCCTTGCTGGAAATATTATCCCTTCATGGCACTGTTGTTCAGCTTTGGGGCATTCTGGCACTGCTTTTCAGTGAAAGTTTTGGAGACTTTAAAAGGTTTCCTGATGTGGGAATGACAATCCTCAATGCTAATGCTTGTTGGGGGTTGCAGTTGCCTGAGTTGTGAAACCTCCTGAAAAACATTGTTTGTTCTTTTTTGCTTGACTTTTCCTTGACTGTTTTCATCAACAGATTAGGAGGTTTGGGATGTCTTTTCAAAGTGAATTTCAATTATTCTCCTGTCTGGCATTTCAAGTAGTTTGGGGTTATTTTCACCAGCAGCTGCTTACAGTCCAATGAGCTGACTGCCTTTAATTAACCATAATATATTCCAGGAGAGCAGAATAACAAGGGAACAAAATCAAATGGGCACAACTCTGTGACTGAACCTGGACTTGCCCTTTCCCAGGTGCAGGATCCTGGGCAGCCCTGTAACCCTTTGCTGGCCACTTTGAGCTCTGCCATGCAGTGCCTTGGGTTTCTGGGGAGGGCAAAGCATCCAATCCCTCAGCTCCAGGTTCACACTTGTACAGTCACCTGCAAACCCAGAGGCCAGTGGCTATTTCTGTCTGTGGGATTTGCACACTGGAGCTTTGCTTTTGAAGGTTTGGGCAGCCTGGCTGCTCAGGGAGGGATCTCTCTGCCTTAAGGGTCTCTGAGCTCTCTCCTCTGTGTGAGGGGCTTGAATCTGTTCTTTCCTCACCTCCTGATCTGCAGGTTTCTTGGTGGAGGCTTTTGCAGACAGGAGAACATGGCAGGAGTGCTGGAATGAAACAGTTATGTCTGGAGTCTAGCTTTAGGTAGTTGATTCATCCCTTAGCTGCTGGGCCTTAAAATTCTTTAAACTCCACATGTCATCTCCTCATACCAGCGTGGGACTGAGACAACACTGAGCTTCTGGGCTTTTCCTGTGTTAGCAGAACAAACTATTGCACTTCTAAACTGTGCACATCAGCACTAACTGTTATAAATGAGAAGCTTGACTAGGCCAATATTCAAGCAACAATCAATTTATTAATAAATATGGTAAAGTATGAGCAAAACAGAGATGGGTACAATGGGGGAAGTTTTCCCTCCAACTGCTCGCCGATATTTGGGGCTTACAGGTATTTATAGGGGTACTCAGAAGCTTTCTCAGCAGTTTGTGTTCCAATTTTTTACTCATCAGCAGTTTCTATTGCCAATTTTTACATCACAATTCTATACACTATTGTGATTTAGTTTTTCTTCAGGATGCATCCCAAAAAGGAGGATCCCCAGATGGTGTTGGTAGTTTCCGAGATGTTGGTCCAGTTTCTGCAAGAATAAAGACGAATCCCATCTGGTGAAGTCCAGCTCCCCAGATGTGGGCCCACCTTTTCAATTACAATGACTATAAATCTCATAACAGTGATGTCCAGCTTCCGTTGGTGACAATTATGAATCCTTGAGATGATGTTCATCTTCCTTTCTCAAGCTGTTTTTCTCGGTTTTTGTTAAGATGTGAGATAAGCATCTTTCCTTTATATATATTCCAAAGGTATAGTTTCAAGGATACAAGCAATCTTCTAAAATTATACTTCAAAGGTTATTATTGCAGCACTCTTTAAGGCCTGACTACAAGCAAAAAGCAACATCCTTAATGCTTTAATTCAAGTGCTCCTAAATCAATCAAGGTTAATTGAAAACAAAAGACAGGTTCAAAGGCCTTCTTCCATGCTTGACTTTCCTCAGTTATTGTTAGAATTCGCAGCTGTCCCATGGTCGGTGTGCACACACATCGCAATCCCAAATACACACATTGCCTGTCTGTACCTGACACCAAACACAGCTTTGTATTTCACATACCCTGAGGCTTCACCCCACTCATTACAGACATCAGGGGGAGCTGCTTATACTGCTCATCTCTGCCCCTGGAAGAGAGGCATTCAAAGAATGAGATGCCCCATAGGATTCTGGTTGTGTGCTTTCCTCAAAAACATGGTGAGATGAGGTGTGTAGGACTCATTTCTTCAGAAGGGCAGGAGAAACCTCTGAAGGCCTCCCATAAAGGGCCTCCTTACCCAGCAGTCTGACACAGATTTGCTTCTGAAGAGCTTTGTAATTTGTCCTTATTATGCTCTATCTGTGATTTAATGAAAGCCTCTTTCTCTACTGTAATTGAGCTCTTAATCTCATCTGAAAAGCAGAGCACAATCCCTTCAGAGATGGTGTTTGAGTAACAGCCTGTTTGTGTTTCCTCTGCTGTGCTGCTGCTCATGGAGCTGCTCACTCCTCATTTAGAAGCAGAAAATAAACAGATTTCTCTGAGTCAAATACACCAGTGATGCTACACAGAGTAGGTTTGAATAGAAAACTCTTCCACTGCCCAGCTGAGCAAGCAAGATCTTCCCTGGTTCTGCAAAGAATATGAAGAAGGGAGTTTTCCTTAGTGAGCACCTGAGGCCTCATGCAGGTGATGCTCAGCAAGAGGCACCTGGGCATGGCAGCTGTCAGCTAAACAATTGGCTCTGGGCAGGTAAGAGTTGGCAGGAGGTAACAGTGGAAAGTCAAAACAACAGGATGCTGAGAAACATGTAAGAGGAATAATGACCATGTTAAAGATTCAAAAAGCATTTTTACAAAAATCCACCAAAATGTCCTGATTTTGCTCAGTCTGACCTTCCTAAAAAGCATTTTGCAATCAGAATTAGGAGTTGAGAGACACTCAAGAAGGCTCAGCAGAAGATTTTTCATTGGGACCTTAGTACATGTCTTTTACTGTGCTGTAGTTTGGAAGGAGGCCCCGAGCTCCAGCTGCAGCCTGGGGAGACCCTGTAGACAGAAACACTCCCCAGAGCTGCTGTGGGACTGACCCAGAACCAGAATCTGGAGGGAACTGTGTCCAATACTTCCCACTAGAAAACACTTGAAGCTTGATCCACACTTCTCAGTTCAGAGCACAGGCAGTGCCAGGAGTCACCAGTTTGCTGCTGCTCTGTTCAGAACTGGTGGCTGTGAGTGGCAGAGCTGTGGGGTGAACAAGCTGATGGCTTTTTGAGGCACACAGAACCTTCCATCTCTACTGCCCTGTCCCCAGGAGAGAGTAGATTTTCCTAGAGAAATACCTGGAGAGTGGGAAGGATGCAGAGAAAATCATTCCCTGCCAGTGGATGCTGTGCTTGTTGCAAACACAGGAGTTGCATCTGGTATGAGTCCTTGCTGCCAATTCACAGGGATCCCAGGCTGAGATCAGCTCAGCTCTGTCATTTGCCAGGAGATTGAGGATCACACATTCTGTGATGTTCTTGTTAGCTAGCAAGGGCCTCCTGAAGATAAAGGGAAACTCCATATCTCTCCTGAGGAAGACACCAAGGCTGTCACCATGGAGACGCGATGAAGGAGAGAAAGTTAAAAGATATGGACTCTGGCTGGCTCACAGAGTGACGTGGCTCCCTGATCACCTACTGAGAATTTTTTTTCTTTCTTATAACCAATGGGCAATGAAGGTGTATTTTCAATGAATGTAAATATCTTGAAAAAGTATAAAAGCAGCATGTTGCTATAATAAATCTCTCTTGCTCCCTTCTGATGGAGTTGTACTTTGTGCTGTGTCGTGCTCTATAACGACACATCCCTGCCCTCCTCACCTGACTGAAAGGCTGAAGTTTTGCAGGAATTGTGGTGTAAGGCCACCAGAGGTGCTGTTGTGGACCCGAGACCTTCCTAGGGTCAGGTGCTGCCTTCCTTCCATTTGAGGAATGAACAACATGAAGAGTTTTTGCAGGTGTTGGGCAGGGCGTATGCCTGGCCCCAGGACACTGCAACACTTCCGCTGGGCACCGGGATCCAGGGTGCTGCCTTGGTGGCTCCTGCCCGCTGCCGGTGCTGGTGGCAGGATCAACTGGTACCCGTGAGTTTGCAAAAGGAGCGATTTCCCCTCCTCCCTCCTGTCCAAGGCCGCCATGGCCCCTGAGGGGATGGAGCTCGACCTGGGCGCCCCCTGCTGGCCGGGAGTGCTCCCTGCAGCGCCCCCTGCTGGCCACGGTTATAACTGCCACAAAAACCAACAGCCCTGAGCGGGAGGGAAAGTTCTGGTTTTGTGTTGATTATTCTGTTCTGGTTTATAAATTTCCCAGTAAAGAGCTGTTATTCCTTTTCCTATGCTTCTGCCTGAAAGCTCCATAATCTTTGAAATTTAAAAAAGTTTTAGGCATAGGTCTTCTTTCCACTCCAGGAAGATTCCTACTTTCCTTGGCAGATATTTCTCCTTTCAAGGAGTTGCCAGCTGCTGGGTTCCAGTGTGGATGTGACAGACACCCCAAGAGGAGACGGGGTCAGACACTTGGCCACTACATGCTCTGCCTTTTAAGCCAGTTGGGCTACCAAGGGCCCTCTCCCCAGCTGGCACTTCTGGTCACCCGGCCACTCAGGAGCTGGCTTTAGCAGAGCGTCACTCTGTCCCCAGTGTGCCACAGCTGACAGACTGATGGACAGACAGGGACCTGTCTCCAACAAAGCAAGGCCAGACCCACCCTGCCACACACAGGTGTTCCAAAATGTTTCCAGACATCAAACTTTTCCGGTCGCTGACACCCTGCCCTGTGCCATGGGCTGATCCCTCTGCCCTGGCAAAGGGGGAGAATCTGGAACCCCCACCGGGCCTTTGTGACATCCTTGTGTGGGGAACACAGCAGAGGAGGAGTTTGGGGCAGGGGAGAAGAGAATCCAGAGCCTCCTGAAGGCTGCTGTGGCCATCAGAGCAAGGAAGGTCCAGGGCCCTACCAGGTCCCTCTGGTGGAGGAAACATGCTGGGGGAAATATCTGGGGTTTTTTCCTTTTTGGGGGATTTCCCAGGAAATCGTTCCTTTTGTAATAATTTGGATCCTGACCCATGTTGCTGTTGCTGTTGGTTTTATTTTCTTTCATTGCTGTTTCAGGAAATTTTTCTTTTCCCAGTCCTTTGAAATCCTGGTGCCCCCACAGGGAGGAAGAGGGGCAGTTTTGGTGGCAACACACACACAAGAGGGTACCCATGGGTGGGAACACCCAGTTCCCCCAGTGTCACAGCACATTCCCATAGATATCATTGGGCTCCCGCAGTCGCCCCTGGGGTCCCTGCAGTTCCACGTAGGTCACCTGGGGCTCCTGGAGTGTGGTGGCACAGGGGAACGCTGCGAGAGACACGGGCTATGGGATCTGGGTGGGGTGACACTCGTGGGTGACGTGTCCCTCTGCATGTGTCCCCTCCATACTCACCCGCTGCCCTCTTGGTGTCCACGACGCGGGTGTACAGCACCTCCCCCTCATCTGGGGGGGCTGGGGGATCCAGGGGGGCCCTGAGGGAATAAAGGGGATGTGGGGGAGGGAATGGGACATCTTGGGAGTTTGGGTAAAATGGGAGAGTGTGGTTAGAGCCCCCACTCACCTTTCCTGATTCTTCCTGGCAGCTGAAAAGGAAAGAGGGGAGGGGTGTCTGTGGGATCCCCAGGGCTCTGACCCCTCTCAGGACTCCTGAACCCCCACAGGACCCTCAATTTCCCACAGGAACCCACAATCATCCCTGAAGTGTCCCAGAATTCATGAACATCCCCAGTGCCCCCAACCAACTCAGCCTCAAGGACCCACAGCCCAGCAGGGACAGAGAGCCCAAACAACACCAGGGCCCCTGAAAGAAACCCCAAAATCCCTGCAGGACCCTCCAGCACTCCCCAAACCCTACAGCACCAAGTCAAGGTCAGAATTCTAGGGCTGTGGGAGCCACGTTATGGTTCCCCAACTCTGGGAACCTCTACAGCACCCTAGGACCCATTCCCTCTATTGTCACCCACCCCCACGGTGCCACCAGTGCCAGGCCACAATGACACCCACGAGCAGGAGCAGGAACAAAAGGGCCCCACCGACCCCTGCGGCCACTGTAAGAAACAGAGGGAGACACATCAGGGTCACCCATCACCCCGGGGGTCCTGCAGTCCCTGGTGACCACGTGTGACCCCACCTGTGCTCCTGTGTGTCCCTGTGTCCTGTGGTGTCACCTCCAGGACACCATGGGTGATGGTGGCATTGGCCACAGGCACTGTGGGGACAGAGACAGGGCTGAGGCCACAGGGACGGGCTGGCAGCCTGTAGGGGGGTCTAGAGACAGGGGGAAGATGGGTGTGATGGGGATTTCGGGGATGGGATCACACCAGAGAGGGATGAGAGGACACAGGGCAGAGGAGAGGAGACCCAAGAAATGTGTCAGAGGGACATGGAGGTCCCCAGGCAGGGGACCCCAGGAGGCTGTGGGTGCTTCCCGTACCCATCCCCGCACTCACTGCGCTCTGTGATGCGGAGCCGGGTGCTGCTCTTCTGCACAGACCGCCCGCCCTAAGAGGGCACCTCGCAGCTGTACTTCCCTGAGTGGGAGACCCCCATGGCAGGCACCAACAGCTACAGGGATCCCTGCAAGCCCCCCACCACCTGCCCATCCTGATAGAACAGGAGGGAGAGTGCAAGTGGGAGCTTGGAGCTGCATGGGGCTGGGGGTGCAGAGGCAACTGAGAGTCAGGGAGGACCCTCTTGGTGGGCTTGGGGGACCCTCCAGCACCGGCATCAGAAAGAGTTCAGGGAAGGAGAGGAGAGGTGAGGAGTGTGAGTCAGAGGGCACTGGGAAGTGGCTTTGGGTTGTCAGGAGATGGGAGTTCCAGCCGTGGGGGTGCTCACCGTGCACTGTCACTGTCACTGCTGCTGAGCCTGACGACCAAGACCTCACCCAGCCCTTGCAGCAGTAACTGCCGCTGTGTTTCAGCTGGAGAGGGGACAGGGACAGCTCGGTCACATTAAGGGACCTCATCAGAATATTCTCATCCTTGAAAAATTGCACGTTGGTGACCGGGCTGTTCCACCGGGCTCGGCAGCGCACTGTCACCGTGTCCCCCTCCAGCAGCGCCCGTGCTGGCACCTGCAGCACCAGCTCATCTGTGGGACAGGAGGGTCCCATCTTACTGAGGGGCTCGAGATAGGTCAGAGGTGGGTCCCCATGGCACTGGGGACATCTGGGTGCACTGGGATGCACTGGGATGTCCCTGTGTGCATGGCACAGGCTCCTGCCACCTGAGCGGTGTGAAGCCACCCAAGGAGTGGAGCCCACCCAGACCTGCCAGGGGCCACCCAGATCATTTAAGATCCCCTCTCACCATCTAAGACTGTCACAGGGGGGCTGAGCCCACTGCCGGGTCTGTCACACGTGTAGGTGCCACTCTCTCTGACATTGAGGCAGTTGTGTTTCTCCTGCCACCAGCGCCACCCGTCCTTGTACCAGGTGGTGTCACCGACGCTGCCCGTGCCCTGGCAGGTCAGTGTCACCTGGTCCCACAGCACTGGCGGTGTCCAGGGGGGCTCCACAAGGAGCTGGGTGGTCTGGATGCCTGCAGGTGACAGGGGACACCAGCCTGGCAGGGCCGCCATGGTATGGGGACAGCGGGGTGTGACCATGGCATTCCCCGAGGACTCACCAGCGAGGCCGAGGGTCTGTGCTGAAAGGGAGAAGGGACAGGGCTCAGTAGGGGTCGCACCATAGCGGCAGTGGCACCCAGGTTAGGGTGTCTCCAAACTAACAGTTCTTGTGGGAGAGTGTGTCTGGGTCGTCCTCAATACATTTGAAGAGGCCAGGGGACATGTCTGTGTCACAGCCACCCGTGCACCACATCTCTTTGGCACAGACACCTTGGGAACAGGGACACCAAGGCCACCCTGGGCTGAGGCAGAACACGGGGACACTCTGGGGATGAGGACACCACAGACACAGCCCATGCTGGCCCAGGTCGCCCCCAGGAGCTCATGATCCCATCCCCATGATCCCATCCCCATGGCCACATTCTTACGGTTCTTTTCCCCTTCTGTCCCTGCATCCCAGTTCCCTTGTCCCTATCCCCAGAGCTACCTGAGCCCAAAAGTGCTAGTCCCCTCATTCCTGTCCCCACATCCCCATCCCCAAATTCCTGCCCCTTGTTCCTGTCCCCAAAGCCACCCTACATCCCCAGTCCCACCAAGGTCCACTGTAGGTAACATGGACTGGCTCTGCTGGCATTGGGGACCTCAGGAGACCCCGCAGCCCCCCTGTGCTCCCTCCCCTCCCCATCCCCAGGGTTTCAGGCCTGTGCCTGGGGCACTCACCCCACAGGAGCAGTGCCACCTTCCCGGCCATCCCGGTGTCCCCAGCCATGTGGACTGGCTGTCACTTGCTGCTGTGGCCACCGCTCCCCTGGCTGGCGGCTCTTCGGATGAAGGGGAAGGAAGCGAGGTCACATCCGTCCCCACGTGGAGGTGGCCCTTGGTGGGGGCAGGGTGACCACAAGATCGGGAAAAGGCTGGGTGGGACATGGGATTCCCAGGAGTGGGGGGCTCAGTGGGTTTGGCAAGGCAGGGTTGTGGTCCCTGGAGAATGGGAGTGCTGCGTAGGGGGACTCACTGGGAATGGGAGTGCCATGGGAATGTGGGTCCCCAGAGCTGGGGGGGGGTCACAGAGATAGGAGTCCCAGGGGAACATGGGCTCCAGAGATTTGGGGTCATGGCATGGGGGAATGTTGGGTGCTGGGAGAATCAAGGTCCTGGGGGAAGGAGGATTTCAGGAGATGGAATGAACAGGAGAGGCTTCCTTGGAATGGGCTCCTGGGCCATGGTGATCCGTGGGGAATGTTGGTATTGGATGGGCTTGCAGAGAGGGTGGGACATAAGGAATGGGGCTCTCATGGTTGGGTTCCCAGGGCAATGGGGGTGTCAGGGATGGGCAGTTGCTGGGTGGGCTGATGGGTCACAGCTCCTTCCCTGGCTGCTTCAGATTTTGGGGTTACCCAGGGCCCAGCACAGACCCCACAAGGCGCCTGTAACCAGAGGGTCACCCCAGACTGATTCCGAGGGGCTCTGGGTGTCTATCCCACCAACCCTCAGTGACTTTTCCTCTCTTCATTTCCATTTCCATCAATTTACCCCTCAATTTCTCAAGCCCCCAGTTCATACATTGATGAACCTGGAGAGGCCCTGAGCAGGGAAGCGTTTGGGGGAAGCCCAGGGTGGAGGAAGCAGGGGTGAGGGGTCTGCAGGGAGGGCTGGGGAGGCTGTGCAGGATGGGGGTATCTGGCTGTGCCTCCCCTAAAATTGCACTTTGTCTCTCCTGCAGCAGAAGGAAGAAAGGAAGAGGCCATTTGTCACCTTTGTCACACGGGGGATGGGTTCTTTCCTGGGGGGGCACAACCAGGGTGCTCCGGTCCTGGGGGGATCCTGTCCCAGGGGGAACACATGGTGGCCAAGGGGGTCCTGTCCTGTGGCTTGGCAGGACCCTCTGGGAGGGTCCAGACTTCTCCATTCTTGCTTGTCCCCTGCAGGATCTGAGCTGGCAAGAGCAGCCAGGGAATGGAGCCCAGGGCAAGAAGGAGATCCCAAACTCCTGCTCCTTGAATCCAGTGGCCATCCAAGGGTGGGGCCCAGCCATGGCCCAGCCCCACTGCACAGGGATGGCCATTGCCCAGCCCTGCTCTGGCCAGCCAGGACCTCAGGGTTCCCCCACCCCCTTGGCTTTGATTCTGGCAGCTTTAGAGCTGCTGCAGAGGTGAGAATTCTGTGGGGGAAAAGGCCTGCCTGTGGTTTACTCAGCCCTGCAAGAAGCACAAAACCCAAAGGAAGGCCAAACAGTGGCTCTGTGAGGGCCTTTGATGGTTTTCAGAGCAGGGCTGGCTGGAAACCCCCCCTGCAGGGGCAGCTGCAAGGGAACCAGTCCGGAAATGCAGCAGCTGATTATATGTTCCTCTAGGTAAGAGACTGAGAGAGCCTCAGAACTACTGCAAATCCCACATCAATCTGCTCAACAACTTGACCTGGACCCTCCTTCTTAAACAAAAAGCTGCAGCCTTCTGGAACCTCATGGAAAAAAGGTTTGGTTTCAGACCATAGCTGCCAAATAAGAGGGAAAAGTGTGGAAATATCAAGCAGTGGATCTGCCCCATGGCTGTCGTGGAGCTCTGGGGAGTGAACCAGTCTGGATTCCAGGTGTCCCCAAAGCTGCTCCATCCCCGTCCTCCTCACCTGAGTGACAGGCTGAGGGTTTGCAGGAATTGTGGTGCTGTTGTGGACCCGAGACCTGCCTGTGGTCAGGCGTTGCCTTTCTACCATTGGGGATCATGGACAGCGGTCGTGGGTGATGGACAGGGTGTGTGCCTGGCCCTGGGACACTGCTACACTGCCACTGGGCACTGGGATCCAACCTGCTGCCTTGGCGGCTTCTGCCCACTGCCGGTGGTGGTGCTGGGATGGATTGGTGCCTGTGAGTTTGCAAAAGGAGCGATTTCCCCTCCTCCATCCTGTCCGAGGCCGCCATGGGCCCTTAGGGGATGGAGCTCGACCGGGGCACCCCCTGCTGGCCGGGAGTGCTCCCTGCAGCGCCCCCTGCTGGCCACAGTTATAACTGCCACAAAAACCAACAGCGCTGAGCGGGAGGGAAAGTTCTGGTTTTGTGTTGTTTGTTCTTTCCTGGTTTATAAATTTCCCAGTAGAGAGCTGTTATTCTTTTTCCTGAACTTCTGCCTGGAAGCTCCATCATCTTTGAAATGAAAAAAAGTTTTAGGCATGGGTCTTCTTTCCATTCCAGAAACGTTCCCACATTCCTTGGCAGATATTTCTCATTTCAATGAGTTGCCAGATCCTGTGTTCCAGCATGGATGGAGCAGACACCCCAAGAGGAGACAGGGTCAGTGACTTCGCCACCTCATGCTCTTCCTTTGAACCCTGTTGGGCCACCAAGGGCCCTCTCCTCAGCTGGCACTTCTGGTCACCCGGCCACTCAGGAGCTGGCTTTGGCAGAGCGTCACACTGTCCCCAGTGTGCCACAGCTGACAGACTGATGGACAGATGAGGCCCAGTCTCACATAAAGCAAGGCCTGACCCACCCTGCCACACACAGGTGTTCCAAAATGTCTCCAGCCATCAAATGTTTCCTGTCTCTGACACCCAGTCCTGTGCCATGGCCTGATCCTGACTGCCCTGGCAAAGGGGGAAGCTCTGAAACACCCACAGGGCCTTTGTGACATCTTTGTGTGGGGAACACGGCAGAGGAGGGGTTTGGGACAGGGGACAGGAGAATCCAGAGCCTCCTGAAGGCCGCTTTGGCCATCAGAGCAAAGAAAGATCGAGGGCACTGCCAGGTTCCTCTGGTGGATGAAATGTACTGGGGGAAACATCTGGGGACGGTTTCTTTTTCTGGGCTTTCCCTGGAAATTGTTCCTTTTGTGACCCTTTGGACTCTGAACCTTGTTGCTGTTGTTGTTGGTTTTATTCTCTCTCGTTGCTGTTTCAGGAAATTTTTCTTCTCTCAGCCCTTTGCGATCTTTGTGCCCCCATGGGGAGGGAGAGGGGCAGTTCTTAGCAGCAGCACACACATGAGTGGGTGCCCATGGGTGGGGACCCCCAGTGCCCCCCAGTTCCCCCTAGTCTCACAGCACATTCCCGTAGATGTCACCGGGTTCCTGTGGTCGTCCCCGCAGTTCCGCGTAGGTCACCTGGGGCTCCTGGAGTGTGGCGGCACGGGGGGACGCTGCGAGAGACACGGGCTGTGGGTTCTGGGTGGGGTGACACTCATGGGTGACGTGTCCCTCTGCATGTGTCCCCCCCATACTCACCCACTGCCCTCTTGGTGACAACGACGTGGGTGTACAGCACCTGCCCCTCATTTGAGGGGGGGCAGGGGATCTGAGGGGGTCCTGAGAGAATAAAGGGGATGAGGGGGAGGGAATGGGAGGTCTTGGGAGTTGGGGTAAAAAGGGAGAGTGTGGTTTGAGCCCCCCACTCACCTTTCTTGATTCTTCCTGGCAGCTGCAAAGGAAAGACAGGAGGTGTGACTGTGAGGTCACCTCGATTTCTCACAGGACCCCTAATCATCCCTTCCAGATTCATGAACATCCCCAGTGCTCTCGACCAAATCCGCCTCAAGAACCCAAAACCCAGAAGGGACAGAGACGCCCCTAAACACCCCAAGGGCCTCAGAAAGTACCCCCAACATCCCTGCAGGACCCGCCAGCACCTCCCCACACTCTACAGCAACCCCAGACACTTTCACAGTTTTGGGGCTCTGGGTGCTACCCTAGCACTGCCCAATTCTGGGGGCCGCTACCACACCCTGGGACCCCTGTCCCCCCATTGTCACCCACCCACACAGTGCCACTGGTGCCAGTCCACAATGACACCCACGAGCAGGAGCAGGAACAAAAAGGCCCCACCAACCCCTGCAGCCACTGCAAGGAACAGAGGGGGACACATCAGGGTCACCAATCACCTTAGTGATCCTGCAGTCCCTGATGAACTTGTGTGTCCCCACCTGTGTCTCTGTGTGTCCCTGTGTCCCTCGGTGTCACCTCCAGTGCCAGCTCTGGGCTGAGTGCCCGGAACACGTGATGCTCCTCTGCCTGGTTGGTGGCCATGCACTGGTAGGTGCCTGAATGTCCCACATTGGTGGCCCTGAACTCCAGAAGGGGACCCCGAGCCACCTCCTTCCTGTTGTGCAGCCAGGTGAAGGTGACAGGGGCTGAGCCCACCTGCACCGAGCAGCACAGGGTCACAGGGTCACCTGCATGCACCGGGTGTGACAGGGGACCAGGGGTGATGGTGGCATTGGCCACAGCACTGTGGGGACAGAGACAGGGCTGAGGCCACAGGGAGGGGCTGGCAGGTGGTGGGGGGGGATAGGGATGGGGGGATGGATGTGATGGGGGATTTCAGGGATGGGGTCACACCACAGAGGGGTGAGGGTGTCCGGCTCGGCTGTTGTCTGTCTCTGCCCAAACACGCGTGAGATGGGTTCGCTCCAATCTGGCTTCAAAAGACGAGGCTGGACTCTCAGGTTTTTGGTCTTCAAGGTTGTTTATTATTTCTTATCTACAAAGTTTTCCCTCTGCCCAGCCATGATCGGACCACCAAGGCAGCCAAAGGCACTCTGACTGCCCATGAGGCAGTCGTGTCTTTTTATAACAAAACCTATGTAAATCTTATTTACCTTTTGTCCCCAGTACTTATCATTCTTATTAGTAAGTGTACCTTCACCAAGAACCTATCAAAAAATATCTGCGTCACACATAAAATGGAAGACATGAAGAAGTAAGAAGAACCACAAGGTAGGCCCAAATTCCTCCATCTTGTCTCCATAACCCCCCTGTACCAAAATCTTAAAACCTTTGTTTTACCCTGTAATTATACTATTTCTATACCATTTAAACCGCAGTGATTCTCATATCCTCATATGCAGGTGGCACTTCGCTAGAGGGATCAAAGTCAATCCACCAGGCACTTTGGCAACATTCCAAGACCTGCAAGCCCCCCCAAGGGTTCTCTCGGTAGGTCTGGACATCCGGAGCAATGTGCTGAATTCCCACATGAGGGGACACAGGGCAGTGGAGAGGAGACCCAAGAAATGTGTCTGGGGGACATGGAGGTCCCCAGGCAGGGCACCCCAGGAGGCTGTGGGCGCTCCCCATGCCCATCCCCGCACTCACTGTGCACCGTGACGCGGAGCCGGGTGCTGCTCTTCTGCACAGCCCCCCCTGTCAGAGGGCAACACGCACCAGTAATTGCCTGAGTGGGAGACTCCCATAGCAGGCACCAACAGCTGCTGAGACCCCTGCGGGCCCTCCACCACCTGCCCATCTTGGTAGAACAGGAGGGGGAGTGCAAGTGGGAGCTTGGAGCCGCAGGGGTTTGGAGGTGCTGAGGCAGCTGAGAGTCAGAGAGGACCCCCTTGGTGGGCTTGGGGGACCCTCCAGCACCGGCACCAGAAAGAGTTCAGGAAAGGAGAGGGGAGGTGAGGACTGTGACTCAGAGGGCACCGGGAAGTGGCTTTCAGGTTGTCAGGAGATGGGAGTTCCAGCCATGGGGGTGCTCACCATGCACTGTCACTGTCACTGCTGATGAGCCTGACGACCAGGACCTCACCCAGCCCTTTCAGCGGTAGCTGCTGCTGTGTTTCAGCTGGAGGGGGGACAGGGACAGCTCGGTCACATTAAGGGACCTCGTCAGATTATTCTCATCCTTGAAAAATTGCACCTTGGTGACCGTGTCCCCCTCCAGCAGCGCCCGTGCTGGCACCTGCAGCACCAGCTCATCTGTGGGACAGAAGGGTCTCATCTTACCGAGGGGCTCGAGATAGGTCAGAGGTGGGTCCCCATGGCACTGAGGACATCTGGGTGCACTGGGATGCACTGGGATGTCCCTGTGTGCATGGCACAGGCACCTGCCACACCAGCAGTGTGAAGCCACCCATGGAGTGGGGCCCACCCAGACCTGTCAGGGGCCACCCAGATCATTTAAGATGCCCCCTCACCATCTAAGACTGTCACAGGGGGGCTGAGCCCACTGCCGGGTCTGTCACACTCATAGGTGCCACTCAGGGCAACAATGAGGCGGTCGCGTCCCTGTTGCCACCAGCGCCTCATGTCCTTGTACCTGGTGGTGGCACCAGTGGTCCCCAAGCCCTGGCAGGTCAGTGTCACCATGTCCCACAGCACCGGCAGTGTCCAGGGGGGCTCTATGAGGAGCTGGGTAGTCTGGGCACCTGCAGGTTACAGGGAACACCAGCCTACCAGAGCCAGCATAGGCTGGGGACAGCAGGGTGGGGACATGGCATTCCTTGAGGACTCACCAGAGAGGCCGAGGGTCTGGGCTGGAAGGGAGAAGGGACAGGGCTGGGAGGGGGTGGCACCGTGGGGACAGAGGCAAACGGGGTACTGGGTGTGGGGGCTGTGCCCAAACTGTCCCTACTTGGGACATCAGTTCTTGTGGGAAAGTGTGTCTGGGTAGTCCCCAAAAGATTTGGTGAGGCAGGGGGACATGTCTGTGTCACAGCCATCCATGCACCACATCCGTGTGGCACAGACACCTTGGGAACAGGGACTCCGAGGCCACCCTGGGCTGAGGCAGAACATGGGGACACTGTGGACACCCCAGGCACAAGGACACCATGGACACAGCCCATGCTGGCCCAGGTCACCCCCACCAGCTCATGATCCCATCCCCATGATCCCATCCCCATGACCACATTCTTACGGTTCTTGTCCCCTTCTGTCCCTGCATCCCAGTTCCCTTGTCCCTACCCCAGACCTACCTGAGCCCAAAGGTGCAAGTCCCCACATTCCTGCCCCCAAATCCCCATCCCCAAATTCCTGCCCCCTGTTCCTGTCCCCAAAGCCACCCTACATCAGTCACCATCCCATCAAGGTCCACTGTAGGTCACATGGACTGGCTCTGCTGGCATTGGGGACCTCAGGGGCTCCTGCAGCCCCCTGTGCACCCTCCCCTCCCTATCCCAGGGTGTCAGGCCTGTGCCCAGGGAAGTGACCCCACAGGAGCAGTGCCACCTTCCCAGCCATCCCAGTGTCCCCAGCCATGTGGACTGGCTGTCACTCGCTGCTGTGGCCACCGCTCCCCTGGCTGGCGGCTCTTCAGATGAAGGGGAAGGAAGTGAGGTCACGTCTGTCCCCATGTGGAGATGGGGTCCTCAGGATGAGGGTGCCGGGGGAATGGGGAGTCCTGGGAGAATAAAGGCTCTAGAGAATGGGAGATTTCAGGGGATGGAATGAACAGAAGGTTCCTTGGGAATGGGGTGCTGGGCCATGGAGATGCTGGATACTGGCAGTAATGGGATGGGGGTCCCAGGGATGGGGGGATATAAGGAATGGGGCTCCCATGTTTGGGTTCCAAGGGGAAGGGGGGTACCAGGGATGGGCAGTTGCTGGATGGGCACAGGCATCTCATCTCCTTCCCTGGGTGCCTCAGATTTTGGGGTGACCCAGGGAACAGCACTGCCCCCATGGGCTGCTGGTTTCCTGTGCAGGCATCACATGGAGGTCCTCTGCTTCTGTTCCCTCCTCTGCCTTTGATGTCTTCTCTCTTTATTTCTCTTTTTTCCTTATTTTCCTCACTTTTGTACCAGGTCCCCTCACCCCCAGTTCCTGGCTCAGCAATCCAAGGGAGCACCTGACCAGGGAAGGGGTTGGGGGGACGAAGGGGAATGGGAAAATGGGGAGCGGGGAGTGCAGGGAAGGGCCGGAAAGCTGTGGAAGATGGAGGTGTGGGGCTGTGCCCCCTCAACACTTTCATTTTCTTTTTCCTGGACAAGAAGGAAGAGGCTGTTTGTGCTCAGTTTCAGATGGGGAAGGGGGGGGGGGGGTGTCTGTCCTGGGGGGGCACATCCAGGGGGCTCCTGTTCTGGGAGGATCCTGTCCCAGGGGGTGACACATCCTGGAATGGGGTAACCTTTACCAGAGGGTGGCGGTTCCAGAAATGTCCCTGCACATTCCTGGCCGGGAGCCTGTCCCAGGGGTGGCACATCCTGGGGACCCCTGTCAATCCAAGGGTGGGGCCCAGCCATGGCCCAGCCCCACTGCACAGGGATGGCCATTGCCCAGCCCTGCTCTGGCCAGCCCCAGGTGGCAGCCAGGACCTCAGGGTCCCCTCTGCCCCCTTGGCTTTGATTCTGGCAGCTTTAGAGCTGCTGCAGAGGTGAGAATTCTGTGGGGGAAAAGGCCTGCCTGTGGTTTGCTCAGCCCTGCAAGAAGCACAAAACCCAAAGGGAGCCCAAGCAGTGGCTCTGCAAGGGTCTTTGATGGTTTTCAGAGCAGGGCTGGCTGGAAACCACCCCTGCAGGGGCAGCTGGGAGGGAACCAGTCCGGAAATGCAGGAATTGATCATTTTGTCCCTGTCCCCAAGGGACTGACAGACCTCCAGAACTACTGCAAATCCCACACCAATCTGCTCAGTAACCTGACCCAGACCCTCCTCCTTCCTGCCTTGCCATGGGTGGACAGTGGTCGGATGCCCTGCACCCACCACAGCCGCTCCCTCACTGCCCTCTGCACCTGGATGGGGAGAGAAAATTGAGCAAAGGGTTCCTGGGTTGAGACAAGCACCAGGAGAGATCACTCATCAAATCCTGTCATGGGCCAAACTGCCTCAGATTTAGAGATATGAATTGAATTTATTGCTGTCAAAATCAGAGCAGGATAAGGAGAAACCAAATAAAACCTTCAATACACCTTCTCCCTGTTATTCATAACTATGTAGTCATTGGCTTTCTCTATTATATCGCTTTTTGCCAAACATTTTGATACAATATAGTTTGTAATCACTTTTTTACAGCTTTTGATACACTACAGTTTGTCAGCCTTTCTACCCTAATCACTGTGCAGAATATATATTTCAGTGTGATAAATATAGTTTAGGCTCTCACAAAATATCAAGATAGAGACAATGTGTTGTGTATTACAACATTAACTGTTGCAGAAGTAGCTAATGCCTTTACTTGTGTAACTAAGTGACAATGGTGAGAATAACTCAGATAATTTCATTGAAATAACTAATTTTGATTGAATGTACTTGTGGAATATCTCATCTGTATGATAAGAACACACTGAAAACTAGCAAGTAAAAAAACATCAAAAGAAAGACTGCAAAGAGGAATTTACCACTGACCCTTTGCTTATCGAGAACTGTCAAACCACAAAACAGGGGGGCCTTGTGAGAACATAAAAGATATACATTTACTCTGCAGTATGGCATGTACTTTATGAAAATGAATCAAGGGCCAAACCAAGCAAAAGAATTCTTGGAACATGTAAACTGGAAAGAAAATTTGAATATGTGTAACCCTCCTGATTATGTATTTAACCAATAAAATGAAAAGTTATGTAAGACGAATTGTTGTAGTTAACGGTGTGCCTCTGGCAGTTGTCAAGCACCCAGCATGCTGTTTACTGATCCTTGTATCTGTTATTAATAATTAACAAATTTTAAAGTGTGAGCCTTGTTTCTCACATGGTTTAATCAAAAGCTGCATTTTGTGTACAATAAGAGTTAAAGGGGTCGTGTGGCCCCCTGGCACTGGGAGGGGGAATGAGGAGCCCCATGGGGTGCTGTGAAGAGGAAGAAGAGACCCCTGAGGAGAATCAATGCTCCCCAGTGCCCCCCAGTGCCCCCAGTGCCCCCAGTGTCACAGCACATCATTGTAGTGACAGGGGTCTCACTGTCCCTCATAGGTTCCCAACAGCTTCACGTTGTCACATGTGAATCCTGAGGTGGGGCAGGGCCAGGGGACACCTGTGGGGGCCATGAGAGTGACACCAGTTGTGGGGACCTGGGTGGGCGGTGACACCCGTGGGTGATGTGTCCCTGTCCCCTCCCTGAATTCTCCCACTGCCTTCTTGATGGCAACATTCACTTTCTTTTTCCTGCAGCAGAAGGAAGAGGTCATTGGTCTGGTTTATAGAATCCTTCTAACCGTTGTTCTCCCAACAACTCCCTTACAAGAAAAACACAAACAAATCCCAAAGAAATGAGACTTTTTGATTCCTTTTAGGATTCCATTGGTGCATCCCACACAGCATTTCCTTTGGATAACAGAGAGGGGGGAATCTCCCTGAGTGTCCAACAGCTCCATGGGATTGTTCCCTGCCTGCTGGGCAGCAACCCAGCCCATAAGGCAGCCTTTTGTTGGGTCATCTTTAGGAACTCTCCCCATTCTGCTGATTCCCACCCTAAAACTTGATTGACTTCCCATGCAGGAAGGGCAGAAGCTCTGTCCATCCTTGGGACAGTGCAGTGTAATAAATGGGCAAGAGACCGTTCTCCTTTTGATGCCTTTATTAAAAGTGATCAGCTCAGGATAGGGGCATTCGGCAGGTCTGCAGCTCCTGTCGCTGTTTCCAGGGTGACTCAGAGGAGGAGGAAAGTGGAGCAGCTTTGTCCCTTGAGGGGCAGAGCTGTGGGTCCCGTCCTCACGAGAGTGCTAGGGTAATACCCGTGCTTTCTGCCGGCCAGTCCCGGGGTCCTCACTCGCGCTGTGGTCTTCTCCAGCTAGGGTGAGGGGCGACCGAGGCTTCCAGCATTCCTGCAGGCTCGGAACTCTGTTCTTGATACCCAGACCCCGCTCTACTCTTAATTGAGTTGGCTCGTTGTTTTTGGGGGTTTATTAGATGAGTTTGGGGGTTTTCACCCCCGTTGCACCTTGGGTCTAGGATTCATTTACATGTTTTGATATCGCGCTCCCATCCCATCCAGAAACAGTCGTTTACCTGTCTCAGGCAAGGTGATACTGGTACAATACAGCGTTAACAACTACATTAGCATATCAATCTGTTGGGGCTGCCAGCACTTGGGAGACAGTGGGCTACGCCCAGCAGCTCTCCCTGCAGGGAAGGGACTCGGGGCCAGTCTCTTCCCCCCCGCTTTGTCACCCCCGGAGTGCCCCCTCCCCCTTGGTACCCGTGCCCCATGGTGGGGGCAGCCCGCTGCTCCCAGGACACTCCCGGATGGGCTGCTGCCCGCTGACACGACCCTCGGGGGCTCCCCCGGCCCCACCGGGACCCGTGCTGGGGAGGGGCCGCTTCACATCATCCCCGGCCTCGGCGGGGTAAACTTCGCAATCTAAGAAAATGGATAACCTTTTTCTTGTTCATAACACACAGCAATCTCTGGGAATGCCCGTGTGTGCCTCAGGGTCTGATTCCCTGGTAAATCCACTCCAGCTTGCCCTGAATTTCCCTGCCTGGCCACTCCCTGCTCTGCTGTGACACCCCTGTTCCCCTGCCCCTCATGTGCAGCCCCTGCTCAATATTTCCACACTTTTCCGTCTCTTCTGGTGTGCACATCCAGACCCCAAACCTTCCTTCCTGGAGGTTCCAGAAGGCTGCAGGTTTTGTTGAAGGAGGGCCCAGGTCATGTTGTTGAGCAGATTGCTGTTTTCTTTGCAGTAATTTTGTGGTTTTCTCAGTCCCTTGGGCAAAGGGACAAAATGAGCAATTGCTGCATTTCCGGGCTGGTTCCCTCCCAGCTGCCCTTGCAGGGGGCTTTCCAGCCAGCCCTGCTCTGAAAACCATCAAAGGCCCTCGCAGAGCCACTGCTTGGACTTCCTTTGGGTTTTGTGCTTCTTGCAGGGCTGAGCAAACCACAGGCAGGCCTTTTTCTCCCCCAAAGAATTCTCACCTCTGCAGCTGCTCTAAAGCTGCCAGAATCAAAGCCAAGGGGGCAGGAGGGACCCTCAGGTCCTGGCTGCCACCTGGGGCTGGCCAGAGCGGGGCTGGGCAATGGCCATCCCTGTGCAGTGGGGCTGGGCCATGGCTGGGCCCCACCCTTGCATGGCCACTGGCTTCAAGGAGCAGGAGTTTGGGAGCTCCTTCCTTGCCTGGGCTCCATTCCGAAGCTGCTCTTGCCGGTTCAGATCCAGCAGGGGACAAGCAAGAATGGAGAAATATACACACCACCTGGAGTTGCCATACCCCAGGACAGGACCCCGTTGCCCAGCACATGCTTCCCCCCCTGGGACAGGATCCCCCGTGGAAAGAACCCACCCACCCCCGTGTAACAAACATGTCAAACAGCCTCTTCTTTCTTCTGCAGGACAGAGAAAGTAAATATGCGGGGGGGGGGGGGAGGGGGGTGAAGCTGGACACCCCCATCCTGCACAGCCTCCCCAGCCCTCCCTGCAGACCCCTCACCCCTGTTTTCCTCACCCTGGGCTTCCCCCAACTGGTTCCCTGCTCAGGGCCTCAGCAGGATCATCAAGACACAAACTGGGGGTTGTGAAACTGAGGGGTAAAATGATGGAAATGGAAATAAGGAGGAGAAAAAGCCCCTGGGGGCTATAGGGACCCAGGCCCAGACCTTGGAACCTACCTGGGATGACCCTCTCAAAAATACAAGCGCCCTGGGGGGAATTTGCTGGGCCCTGGGTCACCCAAAAATCTGAGGCACCCAGGGAAGGAGCTTTGACCCATGAGCTCACCAAGACACTGCCCATCCCTGGTGCCCCCATTCCCTAGGGATCCCAATCATGGGAGCCCCATTCCTTCCATCCTCCCTTTCCTGGGACCTGCATCCCAGTACGGCCATTCCCCAGGATCTCCATGGCCCATCACCCCATTCCCAAGGAACCTTCTCCCATTCATTCTATCCCCTGAAATGCTCCTTCCCCCAGGACATGGATTCTGCCAGGACCCCCATTCCCATGAGAGCTACAATTTTCCAGCATCCCCATCCCATGACTCCAAATCCCTGGAGGCCACATTCCCCTGAGATTCCCATCCCTGACTCCCCGTCAGCTCTGGGAACCCCCATTCCAATGGCACTGCCATTCCCACTGACTCCCCCTCTTCAGCCCCCCCCATTCCCCAGTCACCCCATCCCTGGGACCCCCCCATTCTCCCAGACACCCAGCTCTGGGTCAAAAAACCCACTGAGCCCCCACTCCTGGGAACCTCATGTCCCACTTTTTCCCATCCAGCCTTGTCCCCAGCCTGTGCCCAGCTTGTAGCCACCCTGCCTCCACCAAAGGCCACCTCCACGTGGGGACGGGTGTGACCTCGCTTCCTTCCCCTTCATCCGAAGAGCCGCCAGCCAGGGGAGCGGTGGCCACAGCAGCAAGTGACAGCCAGTCCACATGGCTGGGGACACCAGGAGGGCCGGGAAGGTGGCACTGCTCCTTTGGGGTAAGTGCCCTGGGCACAGGCCTGACCCCCCTGGGGATAGGGAGGGGAGGGAGCACCGGGGGGCTGCTGGGACCCCTGAGGTCCCCAATGCCAGCAGAGCCAGTCCATGTTACCCAAAGTAGACTTTGGTGGGACTGGGAATATAGGGTGGCTTTGGGGACAGGAATAGGGGCAGGAATTTGGGGATGATGATGTGGGGGCAGGAATGGGGGAACTGGCACCTTTGGGCTCAGGTAGTTCTGGGCTTAAGGGAGGGGACAAAGGAAAGACATGCAGCAACAGAAGGAGATAAGACCCGTGAGGATGTGGCCAAGGGGGTGGGATCATGGGAATGGGATCATGAGCTGGTGGGGGTGACCTGTGCCAGCACAGAGTCCCCACGCCTGAGCATGTGTTGGCTGCTGTGTCCCTGTCCTGGAGACCTCTGTGACACACAAATGCCCCCACTGAGATTTTTTGGAGAAATCCCACATCCAGTGCCCCTGAGCCTCTGTTCCTGCCCTGAAACCCCCTCCCAGCCCTGTCCCTTCTCCCTTTCAGCACTGACCCTCGGCCTCGCTGGTGAGTCCTCGGCAGATGCCATGTCCCCACCCTGCTGTCCCCAGCCCCGCGATGGCCCTGGCAGCCTGGTGTCCCGTGTAACCCGCAGGTGCCCAGACCACCCAGCTCCTCGTGGAGCCCCCCTGGACACCGCCGGTGCTGTGGGACCGGGTGACACTGACCTGCCAGGGCTCAGGGAGCGCCGGTGCCACCACCTGGTACAGGAACAGGCAGCGCTGGTGGCAACAGAGACCACAGGACTGCCTCATTGTCACCTATAAGGGCACCTATGAGTGTGACAGACCCGGGAGTGGGCTCAGCCTCCCCATCAATGTCTCAGATGGTGAGGGATGTTTGGTTCTCCCCAGCCTGGCACCCACAGGGACCCCGAGGGCTCTGGGTGGGCTCTGCTCCATGGGTCCCCTCCTGGTGTGACCAGAGCCTGTCCCCTGCTCTGGGGATATCCCAGAGTCTCCCAGTGTGAGCAAAACCCTGGGGGTAATGGGGACCACTGCTGCACTGGGTGTGACCCATGGGGAGATCCTGGTGACATGGGGACCCTCCAGATCCCTGAGATGTGACAGGACCCCCCTGTCCCCCAGGCTCTCTGGTGCTGCAGGTGCCGGCACGGGTGCTGCTGGAGGGGGACACAGTGACACTGCGCTGCCGGAGCTGGAAAGACAAACCGATCACCTCGGTGTCCTTCTACCATGAGGAGGAGGAACTGGGAGTGTTCCCCAATGGCACCCAGCTGTCCCTGTCCCCTCTGCAGCTGAACCACAGTGGCCGCTACAGCTGCAAGGGCCAGGTGGGATCCTGGGGGTGGCAGGAGTCAGCGCCAGTCACAGTGACAGTGCACGGTGAGTTTCCCAAAGCAGCCACCCCAACACCCCCACAGCCCTTCCTCAGGGACTAAGGGCCAAAAATCCCCCTTCCCTCTCCTGTCCTGAGCTCTCCCCTGTGCCAGTGCTGGAGGGTCCCCCCGAGCCCACCGAGGGCCGCCTCTGACTCTCAGCTGCCTCACCACCCACGAGACCCCTGAAGCCCCAAGCCCCACTCCTGCATGTGTTCTACCGGGATGGGCAGGTGGTAGGGAGCCCACAGGGGTCCCCACAGTTGCTTGGTGCCCACCATGGGAGTCTCCCACTTGGGGAATTACAGCTGCCAGGTGCGCCTTGAGGGGCGCCCGTGCGGAAGAGCAGCACCAGGCTCCGCGTCACGGTGAGCAGTGAGTGAGGGGATGGGCACGGGAACCCCCCATTGCCTGCTCAGGCCACCTTGGGTACCTCTTTGCCCCCCATCACATCTTTCTTGTGTCCTTCTACCTCTCCCCTAGTCACCTCACCCCTCTCTGGTGTGACCCCAATTCTGACATCCCCCATCACACCCATTCCCACCCATCCCTATCCCCCCACACCGGCTGCCAGCCCCTCCCTGTGACCTCAGCCCTGTCTCTGTCCCCACAGTGCCTGTGGCCAATGCCACCATCACCCCTGGTGTCCTGGATGTGACACCGCAGCACACAGGGATGCACAAGGACACAGGTGGGGTCACACATGGTCACCAGGGAGTGCAGGATCCCTGGGGTGATGGGTGACCCTGATGTGTCCCCCTCTGTTTCTTGCAGTGGCTGCCGGGGTCGGTGGGGCCCTTTTGTTCCTGCTCCTGCTCGTGGGTGTCATCGTGGCCTGCCACCGGTGGCACTGTGTGGGTGGGTGACAATGGGGGACAGGGGTCCCAAGGAGCTGGGACCTCAGAATTGGGGAACAATAGGGCAGCACACACAGCCCCGGAATTATGACCTTTTCTGTGGGTCCTGTAGGGTTTGGGGAGGTGCTGGAGGATCCTGCAGGGATGTTGGGGCTTCTTTCAGGGGCCCTGGGGGTATTTGAGGGGGCTCTGTCCCTGCCGGGCTTTGGGTTCTTGAGGCTGAATTGGTTGGGGGCACTGTGGAGGTTCATGAATTCTGGGAGACTTCAAGGATGCTTGGGGATCCTGTGGTAAATTGAGGGTCTTGTGGGCACTCAGGATTCTTGAGAGGCCTCAGGGCCCAGGAACCCCACAGTCACCCCTCCCCTCTTTCCTTTGCAGCTGCCAGGAAGAATCAGGAAAGGTGAGTGGGGGCTCAAATCACCCTCTAACCTTCACCCCAAACCCCAAGACCTCCCATTCCCTCCCCCACATCCCCTTTTTTCCCTCAGGTCCCTCCCGGATCACCCAAGCCCCCCAGAGGAGGAGGAGGTGCTGTACACCCACGTCGTGGTCACCAACAGGGCAGCAGGTGAGTATGGGGGAGACACACACAGAAGGACATGTCACCCATGAGTGTCACCCCACCCAGATCCCACAGCCCATGTCTCTCACAGCGGCCCCCCATGCCACCACACTCCAGGATCCCCAGGTGACCTATGCAGAACTGCGGGGACTCCAGGGACGACCACAGGAACCCGGTGACATCTACGGGAATGTGCTGTGACACTGGGGGCAACTGGGGGGAACTGGGGGGAACTGGGGGGAACTGGGGGTCCCCACCCATGGGCACCCACAAGTGTGTGTGCTGCCGCTAAGAACTGCCCCTCTTCCTCCCCGTGGGGGCACAAAGATTGCAAAGGGCTGAGAGAAGAACAATTTCCTGCAACAGCAACGAGAGAGAATAAAACCAATAACAACAGCAACAAGGTTCAGAGTCCAAAGGGTCACAAAAAGAACAATTTCTACGGAAAGCCCAGAAAAAGAAACAAACCCCAGACATTTTCCACAGCACGTTTCATTCACCAGAGGAACCTGGCAGAGCGCTTGATCTTCCTTCCTCTGATGGCCACATCAGCCTTCAGGAGGCTCTGGATTCTCTTCTCCCCTGCCCCAACCCCCTCCTCTGCCATGTTCCCCAAACAAGGATGTCATAAAGGCCCTGTGGGGGATCCAGAGCCTCCCTCTTTTCCAGGGTGGGTGGGATCAGGCCATGGCACAGGACAGGGTGCCAGAGACAGGAAACATTTGATGTCTGGAGACATTTTGGAACACCTGTGTGTGGCAGGGGTGGGCCAGGCCTTGCTTTTGGTGAGACAGGGCCCATCTGTCCATCAGTGTGTCAGCTGTGGCACACTAAGGACAGTGTGACATTCTGCCAAAGCCAGCTCCTGAGTGGCCGGGTGACCAGAAGTGGCAGCTGGGGAGAGGGCCCCTGGTGTCCCAACAGGGTTCAAAGGCAGAGCATGAGGTGGCCAAGTCTCTGACCCTGTCTCCTGTTGGGGTGTCTGTCCCATCCACACTGGAACCCAGGAGTTGGCAACTCATTGAAATGAGAAATTTCTGACAAGGAAAGTGGGAATGTTTCTGGAATGGAAAGAAGACCCATGCCTAAACCATTTTTTTTCATTTCAACGATTATGGGGCTTTCAGGCAGAAGTGTATTAAAAGGAATAACAGCTCTTTAATGGGAAATTTATAAACCAGGACACAATAATCAACACAAAATCAGAACTTACTCTCCCGCTCATCACTGTTGGTTTTTGTGGCAGTTATAACCGCTGCCAGCAGGGGGCGCTGCAGGGAGCCCTCCCGGCCAGCAGGGGGCGGCGCAGGGAGCACTCCCGGCCAGTAGGGGGCGCTGCAGGGAGCCCTCCCGGCCAGCAGGGGGCGCTGCAGAGAGCACTCCCGGCCAGCAGGGGGCGCCCCGGTCGAGCTCCATCCCCTCAGGGCCCATGGCGGCCTCGGACGGGAGGGAGGAGGGGAAATCGCTCCTTTTGCAAACTCACGGGCACCAATCGGTCCCGGCACCACCACCAGCAGCGGGTAGACGCCACAAAAGCAGCAGGTTGCATCCTAGTGCCCAGTGGCCGCATAGCAATATCCTGGGACCAGGCACACGTCCTGCCCATTGCCTGTGACCTCTTTCCATAATCCCGAATGGAAGGAAGGCAGCGCCTGACCCCAGGCAGGTCTCGAGTCCACAGCAGCACCTTTGGTGGCTTTACACCACAATTCCTGCAAACCCTCAGCCTTTCACTCAGGTGAGGAGTACAGGGATGGAGCAGCCTTGGGGACACCTGGAATCCAGACAGGGTCACTCCCCAGAGCTCCACGACAGCCATGGGGCAGAGCCACTGCTCGATATTTCTATACTTTTCTCTCTTATTTGTCAGCTGTAGTCTGAAACCAAACATTCTTTCCATGAGGTTCCAGAAGGCTGTAGGTTTTGTTCAAGCAGGAGGGTCCCGATCATGTTGCTGAACAGATTGTTGTGGGATTTGCAGTACTTCCGGGGCTCTCTCAGTCCATTACCTAGAGGAACAAAGGATCAATTGCTGCATTTCTAGACTGGTTCCCTCCCAGCTGCCCCTGTACGACAAGTTTCCAGCCAGCCCTGCTCTGAAAACCATCAAAGGCCCTTGCAGAGCCACTGCTTGGGCTCCCATCGGGGTTTGTGCTTCTTGCAGGGCTGAGCAAACCACAGGCAGGCCTTTTCCCCCCACAGAATTCTCACCTCTGCAGCAGCTCTAAAGCTGCCAGAATCAAAGCCAAGGGGGCAGGGGGGACCCTGAGGTCCTGGCTGCCACCTGGGGCTGGCCAGAGCAGGGCTGGGCAATGGCCATCCCTGTGCAGTGGGGCTGGGCCATGGCCGGGCCCCATCCTTGGATGGCCACTGGCTTCAAGGAGCAGGAGTTTGGGAGCTCCTTCCTGCGCCGGGCTCCATGCCCTGGCTGCTCTTGTAGGCTCAGATCCTGCAGGGGGTGGGCTAGAAGGGAGAAGTCTGGACCCTCCCAGAGGGTCCTGCCCAGCCACAGGACAGGGCCCCCCTTGGCCACCAGGTGTCCTCCCTGGGACAGGATCCCCCCAGCACAGGAGCACCCTGGATGTGCCCCCCCAAGAAAGAACCCATCCCCCATGTGACAAAGGTGTCAAATGGCCTCTTCCTTCTGCTGCGGGAGAGACAAAGTGAAAGTGTTGGGGAGGCAGAGCCAGACACCCCCATCCTGCACAGCCTCCCCATCCCTCCCTGCAGACCCCTCACCCCTGCTTCCCCCACCCTGGGCTTCCCCCAACCCCTTTCCTGCTCAGGGCCTCTCCGGGATCATCAACATCTGAACTGGGGGCTTGTGAAATTGAGGGGTAAAATGATGGAAATGGAAATGAAGAGACAAAAAATTCACTGGGGGTTGGTGGGACAGAGACCTAGAGCCCCTTGGAATAAGGCTGGGGTGACCCCCTTGTGGGGGGATTACTTGTGGGGTTACTTGTGGGGTCTGTGCTGGGCTCTGGGTAATCCCAAAATCTGAAGCACCCAAGGAAGGAGCTGTGACCCATCAGCCCACCCAGCAACTGCTCTGTGATAGTCTGTCTGAAATTTCTCTCATTTGTCTCATGATTTTCATCATAAAAAAGGACAGAAACTGAGACCACCCCAAGATCCTTTTTGATATCCGGGTTTGACGAAAGTCTGCCAAGCTTACAAGGCCAAGACGTAACTCCCAGCCTGCCAAGTAATTGTGCAAACGAGCACCTTGACCCGTTTTGCAACAATAAGCCTTGGAATTTCCCTGCCTCTCAGCTTGGATGGACTCTTTTCTGGAATAACCTTTAAGTGGTCCCCACAGAAGACCCTTCATCTGTTCTGCAACCACCGTGACTGACTGACTGAGATGGGAGAAGTCTCTTCTCCAAGGACTGAGACATGAAACCCTCACATAAAGAAAACTCATTTTCTTCCCAAGGATTGAGACTGAAACCTGGGGGGAACTGGTGGGGGGAACAGAACAGACTGGGATGTTTGCTTGCGGGTGCAGACCATGATGTTTGCTTGTGGGTAGTGATTATTGGGACTATTGGACCAAGAAGGAAACTATTGCATTATTCCCCCCCCCCCCCCCCCCGCCCCGACTTTTGCAATCTTCCATAGGATAAAAACCCCCAGGTTAGCTAGTGCAATTCGAAGATCTTCCCCGCTCTTGGAACAACTCCTCGACTGATGGAACCTTGACTGGACTCTGAAGGACCCCGTCGCTTCCACGGGTGGTAGCTATAGCCTCCTCTTTTCTCTTTATCCCCCTATTTTTCCAGATGCTTTCCCCACTTTCCCTCTTTTCCCTCACACGCATTTTTGCTGTAATCATTCAATAAAGTACACTGTTTTGATGGTTACTGCAAACCCCCTTTGCCGTGTTGGTATTTTGTACTGAGAAATGCTTTGGAAACAAATCATCACGAAATCCGTCAATAAGGACAGTTTGTGACATGCCCATCCCTGACACTCCCATTACCCTGGGAACCCGACTGTGGGAGCCCCATTCCTTATGTCCCACCCTCTCTGCAAGCCCATCCCAGTGCTGACATTCCCCACTGATCTCCATGGCCCAAGATCCCATTCCAAGGCACCCTCTCCTGTTCATTCCATCCTCTGAAATCCTCCTTCCCCCAGGACCTTGATTCTCCCAGCACCTACCATTCCCCAATGCCATGACCCCAAATCTCTGGAGCCCAGGTTCCCCTGGGACTCCCATCCCTTTGTCCCCCCAGCTCTGGGGACCCCCATTCCCATGGCACCCTCATTCCCAGTGACTCCCCCTACTCAAAACCCCCATTCCCCAGGGACTGAACCCTGCCTCCCCAAACCCACTGAGCCCCCCACTCCTGGGAATCCCATGTCTCACTTTGTCCCACCCAGCCTTGTCCCCAGCCTGTGCCCAGCTTGTGGCCACCCTGCCCCCACCAAAGGCCACCTACATATGGGGACAGACGTGACCTCGCTTCCTTCCCCTTCATCCGAAGAGCCGCCAGCCAGGGGAGCGGTGGCCACAGCAGCGAGTGACAGCCAGTCCACATGGCTGGGGACACTGGGATGGCCGGGAAGGTGGCACTGCTCCTGTGGGGTGAGTGCCCTGGGCACAGGCATGACACCCTGGGGATGGAGGGGAGGGTGCACAGGATAGCTGCGGGGTCCCCTGAGGTCCCCAATGCCAGCAGAGCCAGTCCATGTTACCCACAGTGGACCCAGGTGGGACTGTGACTGATGTAGGGTTGCTTTGGGGACAGGAACAGGGGGCAGGAATTTGGGGATGGGGTTTTGGGAGCAGGAATGTGGGGACTGGCACCTTTGGGCTCAGGTAGCTCTGGGGATAGGGACAAGGGAACTGGGATGCAGGGACAGAAGGGGACAAGAACCATGAGGATGTGGCCATGGGGGTGGGATCATGAGCTGGTGGGGGTGACCTGGGCCAGCATGGGCTGTGTCTGTGTTGTCCTTGTGCCTGGGGTGTCCACAGTGTCCCCGTGTTCTGCCTCAGCCCAGGGTGGCCTCGGAGTCCCTGTTCCCAAGGTGTCTGTTCCACACGGATGTGGTGCACGGGTAGCTGAGACACAGACATGACCCCTGGCCTCTTCCAATCTTTTGGGGCCACCCACATGCACTTTCCCACAAGAACTGATGTCCCCATAGGGACAGTTTGGAGACACCCTAACCTGGGTGCCACTCTCCCTATGTTGCCACCACTACTGAGCCCTGTCCCTTCTCCCTTCCAGCCCAAACCCTCGGCCTCTCTGGTGAGTACTCGGGGGATACCATGGCCCCACTCTGCTCTCCTCACCCCTGCGCTGTGGCCCTGGAAGGCTGGTGTTCCCTGTCACCTGCAGGTGCCCAGACCACCCAGATCCTAGTGGGGCCCCCCTGGACACCAGCGGTGCTGTGGGATACTTACCTGTGAGACAGAGTAGAAATTTTCCAGGGTAGAAATACATTTTGATTTAGGTGAAATGTCCATCCTTGAATTGTCTGTAGCTTGCTGTTTAGTCTCACTGCCTGTTCTCTTGAAGGGCCTGTGATTAGAGAGACTGCTTCAGCCGAAGGACAAGAGATAAAGGGGGGAAGAAGAGAGCAGACAGAGCAAGGCAACCTGACCCAAGAGTTCCTTCTGAAGAATTAGTAGCAAATGTCACATGAAATCAGTAGAATGAATATGTATGAACCTGTTGTGAAATTATATGCATATGTATTTGAGAGAGCCATAAAAAGAGACCTGAAGTTCACAGAGGTACACTTGCCTTTTGAGGGGAGTAATCCCCGCATGCGTCCAGCGCTGCAATAAACATACCGACTTTACAACTTTCACAAATTGTGGAGCTTTTTTGATCTCTTCCACAAAACAGTAGAGACACCTGTGATCTTACTGATGACCTCAGTGGGAATCTGATGCCATCTATCTTGCAACTTTTCTCCCAGGAAGTGGATCTCTCGGGCAAGTCCTTTGACTTTGCTCTTCTGGATGCTGAAGACAGCTTCCAGCAGACTCTGGATGAATTTCTCTCCTTTCTCAAATACTTCCATTGTCGTGTTCCCCCACACAATGATATCATCGATGTGCTGCAGATGTTCTGGAGCTTCACCCTTTTCCAGTGCAGCCTGGATCAGTCCATGGCAGATGGTGGGGCTGTGCTTCCACCCCTGGGGCAGTCGGTTCCAGTTGTACTGCATGGCCCTCCAGGTGAAAGCAAACTGAGGCCTGCATTCTGCTGCCAGAGGAATGAAGAAAAATGCATTGGCAATGTCAATAGTGGCAGAGCACTTTGCTGCCTTGGACTCCAGCTCGTACTGGAGTTCCAGCATGTCTGGCACAGCAGATGCTGGTAATTGGCACTTGTTGCTCTTTCACCTTCTGGAGTCCTACTGCAGATGGTTTTCTGATAGTCCAGGCAAGGTGTTCAATGGCTTCATGTTCTCATCCTCTGCAGCAGCTATGCCAAAAGCCCATCTGAGTCCATTTGGGTCTTTGTAATAGCCATTCTGGAGGAAGTCTATGCCCAGAATACATGGGGCCTCTGGGCCAGTCACAATAGGATGTTTCTGCTCTTCCTTTCCAGTCAGGCTCACCTGGGCTCCCAACAGGGTCAATTGCTCTAATCCCCCCATCACCCCAGCAATGGAAACAGGTTCCGCCCCCACATCTCCCAATGGCATTAGGGTACACTGCACACCAGCATCAACTAAGGCATTGTATTTTTTGTGGCTCTGATGTGTCAGGCCATCGGATCCACACCGTCCAGAAAATCCGGTTTTCCCGTGCCTCTTCCTGGCTAGAGGCAGTGCCCTCCTAGCCTTGGTTATTATTTCTTTCCTGGGCATACACAGTAGAGGTTTCTTCAAGGGGATCTGACAGATCATACCCAGCAGCTCGGTCATGGGAGGTTGAGGCTGCCTTCACTTTAGGGGAACTCTCTCGGTTAGTGTTTCCCTCCTTGAGCTGATGCACCCGTGCTGCCAGGACAGAAGTGTATTTCCCATGCCACATTCCCATGTCTTCCCCATGGTCATGAAAGAAGAACCACAGGTCAGCCCTTGGGGTGTACCTCTCTCTCTAGCTGGGGGATGCTGGGCTCTGACTTTGGGGCCTGTGACTGGCACAAGTGCTGCACTGATCTTCCTCTCCTCCTCCTCCATCTCCCTCATCTCCTCTTTGATCAGGTCCTTGATCACAGCAGAGACATGAGCCTGCATTGGGCTATTGATCATACTCTCACAATTTCTAAGCTTGTTGGTGACAGAATCAACTGTCTCTCAGTAGTTTTCAGCATTAATCTTTGCAATGAAGGTGGTGTATTGGGATGGCCCCAGATTTGCCAGACTCCACAGCATTTGCCCTGTGCACCTGAGCTCATCAGGGTCATTATCATGCTGTCCATCCCTCCCAAAGAGTACCTCCAATACTGCCACTTCTCTCAGCTGTTGGATCCTTTCCTTAAGGGTCTTCCAGCACATTCTATGGTGGTGCTCCTGCATTCCCTCCCTGTGGACAAACCCCTCTCTGACAGTCATTAAAAGCTGCTCTCAGAGGGAAAGGGACCATGACTCTCTTACAAATACCTGATTCACACCTGAGACCTGGGTCAATAGTTCCAAATTCCTTGCCTCACCACCATCCAGTTGCACTCCTGTACCCATAAGGTCCCAGACCCGGATTAACCAGGTTGTATAAGCCTCACGTCCCCATCATACAATGTCTTTGTGCAGTTCACCCACAGGGACTTTCGTACATCAGGGACTCAGTGATGATCTCAACCATTGGTTCTCCTTTGGGTTGTGAGGGCCCTCCTTTCATGTCCTTGTCTGGGTGCTCTGATTTCTTCTTAGGTCTCCTTGTTTCCACAGGGGCGAATGCTGCTGGCTGTGACTGCCTTTGCAGTTCAGCTGGAACCTGGACAGTTGTAACATCTGTGGGCTCCACTGCTGCACCATCAGACTCTCTCTCTTTGAGGCAGGGGGAGGGTTTCTCAACACGTGGGGAAATGTACTCCTTCAGCATCTGGCCCATCTCTTTCACCAGAACCCCCACCCAGTCTGGGTGGTTCGTTTCTGAGGTGGGCTGTGGGGCAGGGTCAATCTCGGGGGCAGCAGCATCCCTTGTCTCTGGGGTAGGTGTCAGTGTGGTTATCCATGTTAAACTTCCCTTATCTCTGAATGCTAAATAGAACAGGCTTACCAGCAACACCAGCAACTGTATATCATTAGCATTTTGAGTTGATCTGGACCCTTTGAAAACTGGTGGGGCAAACTCAAAGAGCTGTGTGAAGGGTTGGGAGAAAATTTCCCCCAGTGTCATTTCCTCAGCAAGTACCATTATTAAAGAAACCCCAAACCCACACATTGTGTGATAGCTCTGAATCCATGTGCCTGCCTTCCAAAGGAAGTTAAAGATCCATGAATTCCTCACCTCATTAAGCCATAAAGCAAACTGGATAATGGCCACAGCAGCCCTATTTATGGTTAGCCTGTGTTCCCAGGGATTGCCGGGGTGCTCCTGATGGGGCAGAAGGAAGAGCTCCAGGCCCTCCCTGAGGGTGAGTGAGGGCAGTGGGCTGTCAGTGGGGGTTGGCCAGGGAGCTGCAATCCCTGCCCAAGCTGCGGTGGGCTTCACTCCTTGTGGGGACAAGGGGTGGCGTGGGCAGAGCTTTCAGGGACATAGGTGAGGGGATTCATGGTCAGCACCTTGCAGCTGATCCCCTTGGCCACTCCTCTCCTGTGGCCATGGCAAGAGCTGGGTGGGATGGCCCTGGCAGGAAGGTCTCCTTGGATTCCTGCACATCCAGGTTCTGACTGTGGCTCTGCTCCTCTCTCTTCCAGCCCTTCAAGGCCTGAGTGAAGACAACAGCCCCTCTCACATAAGCACATTGATACAGATGATGTTTGAGGGAAGAGCTGCAGAACTACTTTCATCTGCTGGCTCAGAAGAACCAGTATCTCTTGAAGACCTCCAGATCCCTTGGAAGGTGAGACCACATGGAGACCAGAGGAGACCAGCTGGAGCTCCAGGGCATAGCTGATGATTAGCACAGTTGAACTTGTGGGAATCTCCCATAGCTCCTGCCTTCTCCCTCCCTGTTGACAGCTTCCTGCCTCCAGCCCTCAGACCCTGCCCATCCCCTTTCTTCTCTCCCAGCTCATCCCTTTGCTTCACCTTCCATTAATAAACAGTTTGGCTTCTTCGCTTTACCTGCATCTCTCTGGAGCTGGAGCGATGCAAATCCGGAGCCCTGGGACACACAGGCCCTTCTTGCCATTCTCTTCCATGCTGTGTTTTGTGCACAGACACAGAGGAACAAGGGCAGATCAGGCTGGAAAGGTCCCTGTGCTGGAGGTCCAGTTCCACAACACTGTGGAGCTACAGATCTTGCTGTGCACCCTGGAGTCCCTGGGCTTTGGAAGAGCCAACCTGAGGATGCTCTGAACCCAGCGGTGAGGGACTCCATGGCAAGCATCCACAGAGGGCAAAGAGCTTGGAATGCTGGAGGGTTTCAAGAACAGCTTCCTGAAAGCACAGCAGTGCTCCATCTCTGCACAGGATCAGGAAGAGGGCAGAACCAAAGACCATCTGGGCTTAACAGAGAGCTTTGGGAGTGCCTAAGAGCAAATGAAGCAGCTGCACAGTGCCTGAGACTCAGACAAACAACTGTGCCAGTGCCTGGAGCGCTGTCAGGCAGTGCTGGGATCCCGGGTGTGGTTCTGGTCCCTACAAGTGAGGAATGGCAGCCCCAGGCTCAGACCCAGTCAGAAAGCCAACCAAGTGAGACCACAGGTGTAGCGGACACTGAGATGGCTAGGGCCCTGTGGAGGATGTAAGCCTGAGATAAGCAATTGCTGAGTCAGAATAGCTAAGCCTGGAGTCCTCACTTAGGTCCTCTGGCCTAGCTTATCGCTCTGTGACCCTATAGGCTAGTTTCCCTAACCCTTACAATTGGTCAGTTTTCAATCTCTCCTAACCCTATATAAGTAGCCATCCTGGCCCATTCTGGTAGAAGAGCTGCTCGTCGGAACCCTTCGCGAACTCCCTGCAAATTAACCATCATGGAATCTCTGAGGCTGCCTTCTCCTCTCTCTCCATCTGCTCTGTGGATGCCACTGAGGCCAGCATCTTAGCAAGCAAAGAGCTGAAATTATAAAAGAGCTGAAAATCACTAAGAGCTGATAATCACTGAGCTTGCTAAGATGTCAGGCTAAAGGGCACTTAGGCCTCGGACACTCGGCCTGCTGAAGGCTGAGCTGCCCGGCCTGAGACTGCTCGCCTGAAGGAACCCTGGACCCGTCTCGCTGTCTGGCTAGAAGAGACCCAGTGGCAGTACACAGACAGGGAGGGCAGCCTTCCAGTTTCTCGTGGGCATGGCCGCAAAACAAACCCTGCTGCTTCTTCCTCCACCTGTGTTTGGGGTGTGCTGGTGGCAGAGCCAGCCAGGTTGTGCTCTGCGTTCCAGAGCCTGTTGGGAGCGGGCATGAAAAGCACTGTGTGCACAGCAGAGAGTGCTGGAAGGTTCTGGCAAGAGCGTCCTGTGGGGACAGGGCTCTGGGCTCTGGCTGGGAACAGCCTGGTTTTGCTGCTGTGACCGCAGACAGAAGCTGAGGCAGGTGAAGAGGGAGCGGGCAGCTTGTGTTTGTAGAGGGCCTGGGGCTGCACCTCTGAACCTCCACCTGGAAACACACTTGGGGGAATACCAGCTAGAGCTAGAGTGCCTGTCCTGAAAGGACCTGGAGTCATTCAGCCTTGCCAGCTTTTCTCAATAGTGTGTTGGTGTTCCCCAGGAAAGCTACACATTTGGGAAAATGCCCTTGGAGGAAAGGGGCTTGCTTCTCAAGGAAAGTGCTTCCCAGGGAGCTTCCAGTGATGTGGGAAGGATGATCCAGGAGCCCTACGCCTGGCAGCCTGAGCTTGCCACCAGGGAAGGCCTTGGAGCAGATCCTCCTGAGTGCCATCCCACGGCACGTGCAGGGAACCAGGGCATCTGCTGGAGGGTGGGAAAGCTCTGCGGAGGGACAGGGACAGCTGGGGGTCCTGGTGGGGTGTTGAGGGCTTCTGGGCAGGAGTTTGTGGGTGGGGTTGGTGTTGATGGGGTGTTGGGGAAGGAGTTGTCTGGAAGGTGAGAGGTCTAGGCTGGAATTTGAGTCACTTTGAAGGCAGCATCTGTGGTTTGGCACAGCTTTGGTTACAGAGGGCATAAAGAATATCTGTGACTCTTCCTGTTCAAGGTCCTGATTCTCCTGCAGGGAACAAGAGGGGAGAGCTGTACTTTACTGGCCACTTGGATATCTGTACCAGGGGGAGGATTAGCCATTTGCCATCTACTTGTTTGTTTGGGCTACTTTTGTAACTCTGAGTGGACTTTCATTCCTTGAGAGCTTTTAATCTTTAAGAGAATTAGGATATTATCATCCTTTCATAGAAAACCGTTTGCAAACCAAAGAATTGCCTTTTTCTTGCCTCTGTGTAGTGTTACATTCTGTAAAGTGAATCTCAGTGGATGATGTTAGGGCAAATGTGTTGCTGCTTTGAGATGGGAAGCAAAATTCCAACTCTTCACTTTCTCAGGCCATCCCAATGAATTTGGGAAGTTTGCAACTTTTTGAAACTACTTGAGTTGAGCAATGGGAAGTAAAGCTTTCCTGAAGTGAGGATTCTTAAACGCCAGATTCTTCTGTGCCTTCACTGCTAAGGTGTTTTTGTGCTAAAGGAGATTATTTCAATGAGAAAATAATTTCAGCATGGAGTGAGAGCTTCTGACAGAGACCAAGTGCTGCCAGCAGTTGCTCCAGGTGCTCCTGCCAACAGCCCCTGCAGGAAGGAGCACAGCCCCCAATGCACGTGGGGTTTGGCTCCCTCTGGCACAGAAGCCCCTGGGAGCACAGGTCTCTGGAGCAGGAGATGGGCACCAGCGCTGCCAGGGCTCAGGGGGGTGGCAGGTCTGCTTGGGTGGGTGGGCCCACCTGCCCAGAGGGCTCAGAGCTCCCCAGCCCATTCCCCTGTACAGCCTGGTCCAGGTGTCTGACCAACAGAGAGTTACAGGGCCCTCTTGCTGCTCTCTTTGACAGCCCTTGCATTCAGCCCCCGAGCCTGCTGCCATGCTCCCTCACTGCCCCTCAGGAGCCTGTCCCCACAGGGCTGGGCTGCCTGGGTGCTGCTGGCCAGGGCCAGTGGGCAGAGGCAGAGCTGGCAGCCAGCTCAGATCCCCACTGCTGCCCAGGCCACGGTGCTGTGTCTGAGACCCCCCTTGAGACAGAGCTCTAACCCCACAGAGCTGCTTTGACCATGTGGAAGACCATCATGTCCTCGCCCAGGACTGCGGAGCCAGTGCTGCTGATACTCCTGGATGTGCTGGGCAACTGGCCAGAGCACAGCACCTGCACGTCTGATGGGGACAAAACGGATGTCTTTGTCCTGGCTGTGAGTTTCTGAAACTGGCCTTTGCTGGCTCCAAGGCCGCCTCTCCAGCAGCTTTCCATCCTCCTTCCCCCACTGCATCTCCCTCCCTCAGGTGATGGGCTGAATCCTGGCCTCGGGGCAGCTTCAGGGGCACCAGGCCCCGTGCTCCCCCTGTGTCTCCCTGGGCCTCTCCCTCCTTTGCTTAGGCCCTGCCACATGGACACCTTGGCACTGAGCGCTGTCTCAGGGGACTTTGTCCTTTGCAGGCAACTGTGGTGATGTGGAAGATCCTCCAGGTGCCCTGTGTCCCACATATGGTGACGGTGTATTTCCTCCCACGTATCTGTGCATGTGCTCTTCTAAGTGTTCTTCAGCACTCTGGATATGCCAGAAGATGACAATACCTTCTGGAAGGGATGCCAGGAAGAGCATGGCCTTGCCACCAGCCCTAACAGGGGCTCCATCCCACTTCTCCTATCCCTGTCATGTCCCTAGACAGGAGCCAGTGCTCCCAGCGTGACCTGGGCTTTGCTCTGCATGCAGGTTTGCAGTGCAGACCCTCAAGTCCCTGCTCTGCCGAATGCAGCAGGAATATGTAGTGGTGGCAATGGAACGCAATTGTGGCTGGGACACACTGCTGTGCGCTGACACCCACCACTGTGCCGTGGGTCTGCTGGCCAGGTGAGACCCCCTTCTCCCCACTGGCTCTGACATTTGTGCTCTGTGCCCAGGGTGCTTCTCACAGTCCCTGTGGTCATGGGCCAGAGGGCCTTGTCACCAAGGGATGGCCAAGCAGACTGGAAAAGGCTGGGAGAGGAGGGTGCCCACAAGGAGCTGCCTCCCAAATAGGCCAGGGCCCCTTGCAGGATGCTGGGGAAAGACCAGACCTCTGTGAGTCAGTCCTGAAAAAAGTTTGCCCCCTGGACCACAGTCTTGGTTCCTTCTTCTCTTGCCAGGGAGATGTGCTGTGTCTTCATCCCCTTGTGTTCCCGCATCGCTCGCTACCTGCTCCGGCTGCTCAGCACACAGGAGCCACGCTGGGAGCTGCCCGCCCTGGCCTTCCTTGTGGAGGTGAGCCTGATGGCCAGCGCTGCCTCGCTCAGCTGCCTCCCAGCTCTCTGCACTCTCGGAGCCGCAGTTCCCTGGGACGGTGCCCACGCCCTGTGCTGCTGCCTGGGCACAGTCCTGTGCAGTTCTGGGATCCTGCCAGCCGGGTCTCCTGTCACTGCCCTGTGCCTTTCAGGTCCTCGCGTGCCTGGATTTGAGTGAACGTGGTGCTAACAGAGTCCTGCAAGTCTTGTCAAGGCAGCTGCAGAGCGAGTGCAGGGAGAGGCGTCGCCTGGCACTCAGGGCCCTTCTCGATCTCATTGAGGAGCCCTCTATGGTGAGAAGGGGGCAGCGGCTGAGGCTGAGCTGGGGAATGCAGTCACTTGGGTTTGGCTGGGCTTTGGGTGCCGGGGCAGCTGCTCCCAGCTCTCCTGCCTCCCAGTTCAGCTGCCCAAGTGCTTCGGGACAGACCTCTGGCCTCCAGGCCCTGCAGCAGCAGGATGGCGTTTCACAAACTTGTGTTCCGCACAGACCAAAAAAATGTGGAGCCTGACTGAAAGTCTTGTGAAGCTCCTGTGGGACACAGATGGAGAGATAGTTAGCATGACAGTCATGCTTCTCAGCTTTATCATCTTGGACAATGACATGCTGATACCCAGCCCCATCACACTGCAGCTGCTTGAGGCGCTCCTGCCACTCTTTGACCACGTAAGGCTCGCTGCCCCCAGCCACGGCCACTGGCTGCTGCCTGGACACTTTGTGCCCTGTGGATTGGCAGGCCTGTGCCAAGATGAGCCCCATGCACGCAATGCTGAGTTTTATTTTTCTTCCTTTCATACAGAACAATAGCCAGGTGCAGCTGCTCTCCATACTGCTCTTCCAAACATTGGTGACTCTTCCACTGGAAAAGGGAAAAAAGGCCCTGAAGACACCCTTGTGCCAGAGCCTGCTGCCACTCTTCTTCCACTGCCATAATGACAATCAGCTTGTGGCACAGGTGAGGACTCATGGGCTTCTGCTGTCCCCCTAGCAGGGGGCTCGGCTGCCTCCTGCACTGGCGCCTGCCGGGCTGCAGCCTCCTCCAGGCCTTGGCATTGGGACACGGGTCCTGCACCCTGGGCTGTGGGGCCATCTCCCCATCTCTGCTGCTCTCCAGGCTTCTCGGGAACTGCTGTTTTGTGTGGCCAATTTCCTGAATAGGAGGGATCTTGAAAGACTGGTGAAGAACCAGAAGCTGTGGAATTTCACTGAGTGCCTGGTAAGGACAGCTTGTAAGGCCCAGCCTCAGCCTGGAGAAGCCCCCAGAGCGCGGTGCTCAGAGTGCGAGGCTGGCAGCTGTGCCCCTGCCCGCTGCTGCACCCAGAGGCCGCACGGGCTCTTCTCCAGGCTCCGGTGGGCCCGAGCCGGGGGCCGATGCAGTCCCGGCCCGGTGGGGCTGTGGGGCAGGCCGGCACCGCGTCTCCCCGGGCAGCAGCCGGCCCTCTGCCCCCTCCAGAGCCCGGCGCCAGCGGCTGCTGGCCGCGCCTCAGGGCTGTGCGGGCAGGGGAGGCCGGGGCTGGGCGCAGGCAGCGCCCGCCCGAGGGGCTGAGCCCGCGCCAACCCTTCCCTCCTGCCGCTCTCTCCAGCTGGCAGAGGACAGCAGCAGAGCGGCCGAGCACCTGCGCTGGGCCCTGCCATACCGGCAGAGCCCACAGGAGTCCCTGCGAGCGGCGGCCATCAGGTTCATGGGTGAGCCACGAGCCCGGGCTCCCTCCCCGGCCCGCCGCAGCTCGGCCCCAGCCCCGCCTGCTGCCCCGGCAGCGCCAGCCGGGCCCGGCGCCGTGGAGCCCCGCCCGCCCTCGGCGCTGCTGCCGCCCTCTGGCAGCCGTGCCCTGGGCCGGCAGCGTGCGGCAAGGGCCGGGCTGAGCCCTGCCGGGCCAGCAGGGCGTGTGGCCACAGCGCCGGCAGCGCCGCTGGCAGGGAGCTGTGCCGCTGGCGCCGTGACAGGCTCTGTGTTCCCAGGGATGGCCGGGCAGCACCTGAAGGGGAAGAAGGAAGAGCTCCGGCTCATCTGCTACAGTGAGTGAGGGCAGCGGGCTGGCAGCGGGGGCTGGCGGGGGGAGCTGTGAGCTCTTCCCCGGCTGCGGAGGGCTCTGCTCCCTGTGCGGCCGAGGGGCGGCGTGGGCAGAGCACACAGAGATTTCAGGGCCACGTGGGGGATTCGTGGCCAGCAGCTTCGGGCTGGCCTGTTGGTCCCTGCTCCCTCCTGGCCATGGCTAGAGCCGGCTGGGATGGCCCTGGCAGGGGGCTCTACTCGGGTCCCCTCAGGTCCGGGATCTGACTATGGCTCTCTTCCTCTCTTTCAGCCCTTGAACACCTGACGGAGGACATCAGCAGTGCCGTGTCAGATGTGGCACTTCAAACATTGTATGTTCTCCAGTCACTACAGAGTGAGCGATCTTCTGTCTTCCAGAGGCTGCAGGATCAGCTCCTCAGGGCATGGAGGACACGGCCTCATCTGTCAGGGCTCGGCTGTCTGCCCTGCTGGAGCTCTGCAGAGACCTGAGCCCAGAGGCTCTGTCTGCTGGGGCCACTTGAACCAGTGGGAATTTTCTATTTCTTTGAGACTGTTCTTCTTTTTGTTTTTTCTTTAGTATATAGAGTGTGTTGTAATACACAGACTCCCAGGATCTTTCTTTTGCTTCCCAGGGTCTCCAGGGCATAGGGGAAGAGGGGAAAAAGGGTGCTTGGGCTCGGCAAGCTGTCCAGGCATGCAGTGTAGCAGAGAAAATAGCCAGAAGCCTCTAGGACTTTGGTGGTTCTGCTGAAGCCTTTGTGCTGCCAACAAGCGGGTTGTCAGGGGCCAGAGCTGTGGGTATCCCTGTGAGAGCGGTGCCTGGAGATGGCCACAAGCCCTGTGCCAGGCAGGAAGCGCCATCCGTGTCCTCCTACCCGTGTGGTGCTGGCTGGATTGCTGAGGGTTCCAAGGTGCCTCTGGATGGGGCTGCTCTGGAGCTGCTGTGGGGCTGCGGCGCTGCTGCCGGGCAGCTTGGCCGGGCTGGGGGAGACCCTGAGGGGACAGGGCCATGAAGGGATGAGGGGCTGAGGGAGCCCTGACAGGACACGGCAGTGGGGAGGCACGAGGGGGATGTGTGAGGGAGTGGGAGGCTGTAACATTGGCTGGAGGGGGAGTGAGTTGGAGACCGAGACCACTCATCTCGATGTTCATGTGGCAAACAGAGAGCATTTATTCTCAAGCCCTTCCTTCCAAAGGGCCTTTGAAAAGCCCACTCTGGATAATTTCATTGCTCTGATCTCTATGCTTTGTCAGACTCTGGGCAGTGAAATTCTGCAGCCTTGGGGGAGATGTGACAGGGCGAGGCCCCTGTCAGTCAAACCAGGGGCTGGTGCAGTCACACAGCACTAGCCAGCCTGCACTGTGACACACGGCAACAGAGTGCAAGGCACAGCTCCGGGTGCTCCCCAGGAACCTCAGCTTTGGGAGCACTGTCTGCCCCAAGCTCCAGGGGCTGCAGTGGGAGCCCCACTGGGCTCTGCCCTGGGGCCATCCTGCTGGGACAGCTGGAAACAGGGAGCATTCCCTTGCCACAAAGAGCCAAGCCAGGGCTGCAGGGCAGCTGCTCCAGCCCAAACTGCACTGTTGTGTGCTGTGCTCTGGGGTTGGGGCTCCCTGCACAGGGCACTGGACTGGTGTGCCAGAGGAGACAGAGAAGCTTCAGCTTTGGCATCACTGAGGTGGGTGGGTGGGCTGGGAAGAGTGGGGAGACTCAAGGAGATTCAGAGAGCTCATCCTGCTGCAAGGACAAGGAAAAAGGGAAGTGGGAACTCAGCAGTGAACAGGCCTGAGGGCAGGAGAGTGACTCTGAATTACACTAAAATCCCATTGACATCTGAGACATTGCTGCTTCTCAGCCAGTGACAGGAAGAATCCCCTAAGCCTGGGGCTCCCTCTTCCCTGTTGTGAGGGACATCAAGGAAGGCAACAGTGTGATGGAGACTGCAATGGGCTGGGAACTCACTGCGGGAAAAGAGGGAGCAGTTGGAAAGTAAAAGAGAACTTTTCCTGGGGGAGTGAACTGTTCATAGAAGGGCTGAGCTACAGCTTGAACAAGCTGAGAAATGTCATTTGGGGTCATCCCATTTCAAAAGTTATTGAACAAGTTTAGTTTTTGAGGGGTGTCATGTTTTCACTTGGAGGTGAACACACTGCCAACTTGAGCTGTGTTGCCAAAATGCTCAAGTGAGTCTGTGCTGCAGGTCCCACCATTTCTTCTTTGGCAGATTCTGGCCCGGTGCTGAGCTCCAGCAGAGCCCTGGCAGAGCCCAGAGCAGCCTCAGCATCCGCAGAGCCCAGCTGCAAGGAGAGAAAGCAGAAACCGCCCGTCAGCTCAAGGCTCCTGTGCCCTTGTCCCAGCCACCCGCGGTGCCCAGGCCATGCTGGCCATGCTCAGAGCGGTGCCCAGAGCTGCCCATCACTGCTGCCTTTGGCAGCAGAGCAGGAGGGCAGGACATGTGCCCAGCCTGCAGCCAGCCAGGGCACATCCACCTCCTCAGCAGCCGCCCAGAGCAGGATGCTCCTGTGCTCGCTGCCATCTCCCAGAAGCTCTGATGCAACCATGCCAAGCAGACGGGGACCCACCTCACGCCATCCCCTGCTGGAAGAAAAGCTGGTCCCAAACGATGTCCTCAGCCTTCTCCTACTGCACGGCCCATCCATGCCACAGATGATCCCAAGCACTTCCTGATCCAGACTGGAGCCCACCTGGAACGCTTCCTCTAGAAAAACAAACAACAAATTATTGAAAATAGATTACAGACAAAAAGGGAAAACAAGGTAAAAAATATTATCTCTGCCAGGGGCTTGAGAAAAGTCCAACCCCTGCATGCCAGGGAAAAACCCACCCACAGGTGAGGGAAGCCCAGGCTTTCTCCCTTCCCCTCTGCACTGCCCCCCACAATAACGGTGATCCCAAAGCAAACAAGGGCAGTGGAGCAGCCCAAGCCCTTCCTTGCCTGCCCAGCAAAGCAGCCCCTGCACAGGTTCTGGAGTCCCACCTCTGCTCCTGCCATGGGGTTTGTTTGTGTCGGGCTGGCTGCCCCAGCCCCAGCCCCAGCCCGGGGCACGGTGGATGCTGGGGGCTGTTGGCAGGGCCAGGAGCCCACTCCCATTTCATACCCAGCCCAGCCCATTCCCCCAGCCCTGCCAAAAGCAGCTGGGCAGCCGACTGAAGGATCAGCTGCATCTGCCTCCAGCAAAGGGGAAACCTTTGGTTCCTGGCCAGGCTGTGCAATGCCCAAATCTGGGAGCATCCCCCTGCGTGTGGACTCATCTGCAATTTCGCTGTGGAGCCTGGCTTTGGAGAAGGTGCCAGAATTGAAGTCCATCATCTTCAGATGGCCAGTGGCCAGGTCCAGGAAGAGGTTGCCATCCCTGATGTCGTCTTCGCTGTCTCCAGAAGCAGATGGCCCACCTAGTACAGCTTCTCCAGGGGCTCATTCTCCTTCCCTGGGGTGAGACCAGGCTCTCAGGGTTCTGCCCAGGGCCCCAGCTGTCAGGGAACCAGGACAACCAAATCAAGTTGTTGTGCTACCGGTGCTGGGCAGAACAGCTCAGCTGCAGCACAAGGGCTGTGTGTTCCCATCTGATGAGCCCTGGGCAGTGACACAGGCAGGACAAAAAAGGACAAAAAAGTCTGGGTTCCTTTGCTACTCATGGCCAAGGCATGTGTGGAGCTGGAACTTACCAGGGACCTGCATCACAGTGTGCCTGTGGCTCTCTCCCTTCTTCTAGGGCAGATGAATATCCTGCATCCAAGGATCACAGAGCAGCTCTTCTAAGGAGGGCCTTTCCACGTCCAGCATGGATAAACACCTCCTGATCAGATCTTGGCACTCTGGGCAGAGAAACCAGAAACCGCCGGTCACTTGGAGAAGGCTCCTGTTGGCTTTGCCCCACTGTTCCCATGCCCAGCCCATGCTGGATGTGCTCAGAGCTGGGCCTAAACTTTCCCATCCATTCCCTGTTTTGGAGGAGAGCAGGAGAGAAGGACATGTGCCACCTCCTCAGCAGCTGCCAGAGCGTGATGCTCACGAGCCTGCTGCTGTCTCCCAGCACTGGTATTCCCCCCATGCCCAGAGATGAGGATCCACCTTGAGAGAGCCTTTGTGGCAGTGAGAGCTGATGGTCCCAGCTGATCTTCTTTCCTGTCCTGAAGGGGTGCTCCCCGCAGACCATCTGGTGCAGCAGGATGCCCAGAGACCAGATGGTAGCTGGCTTGCCATAGTACGAGCCAAAGTGGGTCCATTCTGGGGGGCTGTATGACCGTGTTCCTATGGAATACAGATGGAGTTCAGCAGGGGGATGCTGCTGCTCCCAGAGCCTGGCCCCACCCTCCCTGGGCCTGTGGGGGCTGCCCCATTGGCACACCGGGTGACCGCTGCCCTCTCGCCAGCACCTGGGACTTGTGTACAGACTTCAGGTTGGAAAGGAATCCACTGGTGTTGGAAGAGGGCAGCAGAAGCCTTGGCAAGGTCACACCATGACAAGGAAAAACCCACTTAGTGCTGGGGAAAAACCATGCCTTCATCCTCCCTGCCTGCATTGCCCCAAGAAACATTATGAACCCAAGACAAACCAGGTGAGTTGAGCAGTCAAAAGTCCTTTCTCACCTGCACACAAAACTGGCTGGGGCACAGGTTCTGGCAAACCCTCTCTGCTACCCCCACCCACGGGTGTTTTTGTTGCCGGCTGCCCCAGCCCCAGCCCCAGTCCTGGGCAGAGTGGTGGGCAAAGGCTGCCAGCAGGGCTGGAAGCTGGCTCCCCACTCAGCCATGCGCAAAAGCAACTCAGCCGAAGACTCAGAGCTATGAAGGGCAGCAAAAGGGAGAATCCCCGCTGCCACACCCAGCTTGGGCTATGAGATGTTGGGCCATGAGATGCTGGGACCAGGAGCAAACCCCTGCATGGGCTCACCTGCAAAGTGAATGTAGGCTGTGTCTTGCAGGTAGGTGCCACAGCCAAAGTCAATCAATTTGGCCTGCCCTGTGGCCAGGTCAACCAGGATGTTCTCTGGTTTGATGTCTCTGTGCAGGACCCCACAGCTGGTGCAGTGCCGCACGGCCTCCAGCACCTGGCGGAACAGCTCCCGCGCCGCCTGCTCGGGCAGGAACCCCCGTGCCCGAATGAAATGCTGCAGGTCCTGAGAGCGCTCCGGCCGCTCCATCACCATCAGGATGTCGTTGGGGAGCTCATGCCATTCCAGCAGCTGGACCACACCAGGGAAGCCAGTGGACACCTTGGCCAGCAGCACGATCTCCAGGGGTGCGCTGGTGCCGTCGGGCTGCGGGAGGAGCACGATGCCGTCAGTGGGGCTGATGCCGTGCCGGGGCTCGGCAAGCCTCAGCCAGGCCGGGATGCTCTGCGCCCTGCGCTGGCCCCACGCCCGCTCTCCCTCCAGGCGTCCTGGTGGCTCCCACCCTGCCGGGCCTCAACTCATCCCCGCCCGGCACGGCCCGGCTTCTCCCGCTGGCCCCGCTCACTCACCAGCTTGTCCCAATGCCGGACGCAGTTCCGTGGCACCCTTTTGATGGCCACCTGCAAGCCAAGGGAAGCAGCAGGTTCAGCTCGCCGTCCGCGCTGCCCAGCCCCATCCTCTGCCCTCTTCCTCCTCCTCGTCCCCCCCTTCTCCTGCGCCCGCCGCCGGCCCCGCCGCTCACCGGGGCGCCGTCCGAGAGACGCGTGGCCGCGAAGACGCTGCCGAAGCCGCCGCGCCCCAGCAGCGAGCCCACCCGGTACTGCTGCTTCAGGCCCTGCTGCGCCTTCCCTGCCGGCGGGACGCGGCTGGCAGCGCTCGGCCCGGGGCCGGCAACGGCCCCCGAGCGCCCCTCAAGGGCCCCGGGCCGGCCATCCCCGGGCGTTCGCTCCCTGCAACGGGACAGCGGCGGCTCGGGGCCGGCGGCCGCGCTGCCGAGCGGCGGAGCTCGGGCCGGGCAAGCCGCAGCGGAGGCGGCGGGAGCGGCCGCGCCGCCTGTGTCCTCCGCGGGCCCCGGCAGGAACCGGGGCCGGGGCCGGGGCCGGGGTCGGGGCCGGTGATGGGGCCGGGGCCGGGGCCCGGGCCGGGGCCGGGCTCGGGCCAGGCGGAGCCAAAGGGAGGCGATGCCGCCCCATCCCCAGGATCTGATGCCCGCCCGGCAGCGCCACCGCCAGTACGGCCAGAGCCGGCCGGAGGCGAGACCGCGGCGGGACGCCCGGGGCTGGGGCCGGGGAAGCCCAGCCCGGGGCCGGGGGCGGGCCGGGGGCATGGCCCGGCCAGGCATGGAGAGAGAGAAACTGGGAGAGGAGGGGCCGCCGGGGAAGGGAGACCGGGAGAGGGTGCGGGACTGCAGGAGAGGAGAGGAGAGGACAAGAAAGAATCTAAAATGTCGCTGCTATCGCTGCTGCTGCCGCTGCTGCCGCCGCCGCCGCTGCTGCTGCAACTGAAGCACCGGGGCCGTTTTTCCCCGTGTCCGTTTGTCCGTTGCCTGCTCACCCCCGCGCCCAGCCCAACGCTCCCTGGGGGCAGCCCCTGAGCCTGTCCAAACACGGGAACTTTGCCGTGTTCAGCCCAGACCCAGAGTCTGCACTCCTGCACAGCGGCACAGGAATCCCCTCGGTCGCTGCTGTGCATTGTCCCTGCTGAGGGTCAAACACTATCGGAACGCATTCCCTGAATGCAGAATTTGTACCTGACCCACAACTGCACTTACCTCTCCAGCATTGCTCTCCAAGAAAACCAGGGGAAGGCAAAGTGTGTGTAGCTCATGGTATTTGACAGTGTCTAAAACCTGCCAAGTCATGGATCTTTGAGGTGAGATCCATTTGGAATTAATGGGATGGAGAATTAGTGCAAGATGGAAAAGGGGAGCATAAAAATAAATACAGTAAAATGTCTTGGATTTGTTCTCCCCATTTTAATTTCATTTCTTACAAGCTGTTTCAGTTTTCCCATCATCTTCTCCTCAGTCCTGTTTGCTCTTTCCAAGAACCTTTCCTGGAGAACGAGGTGCAGCTTCTGTCACAAGATGTGCCACCAACTGCAGCTTCTCTTGGCTTTCCACACCGTGCGTGCAGCACGACTCTTTCAGCAAAGAAAGACTAAGTTTTGAGAACTTGACAACTTGTTCTTTCTTTTCCTTGTGGGCTGGGCTGTTGTGCCATTGGTCAGGTTTTCATTGTTACTGTTCTACCCTAAGAAACCATGACGGGCTCCCAGGAATTGTTAGGGAATGCAAGCCTGACTGAATGCCGAGAGAGAATCTCCAGAGCTTGCAGCCAGAAATGGAGAGCTGTGTGATAATCATTCCGTCATCCCCATGGACACCTTGAAAGCGATCTAGAAGATGAAAATGGGCTGGCAGATGGAGTTTGTTTCTTCGTTCAGTTCCACTGCTTCTACATCTCATGCAGTGATAAAAATCAATTCATGGAAAGCAGCAGAACAACTGGACCTCTCAGGAGATGAGTGAAAGAATTTGTAGAGGACAAATGCAGGGAATGACCTGGTGAACTTTGTCTGTAAGAAGGGTCATTTTTCCTAATAATTTCCAATCCATTCCCTCTGCTATTTTCCTTCTTAACAAGGCCATTTTCACCCCAGATTCCCCATGAAATGGGAACCCTGAGCTTGTGGAAGTGCCTGAAAGATTCCCTGTTCCTCTGCAGGGAGCCTGAGGCTGAAGCAGGAGCCTGAGGCCTCCCTGGGGCAGCCTCCTCCGAGCTGGAATTTGTGCCATGCTGGGAGAGGAGGAGGAGGAGGGGGAGAAGGCTGGCGCTGTGTGGCAGGAGCAGGAGGTTTGGGCCGCAGGACATTCCGTCTGCGCCGCTGCCCCGCAATGGGCGGCCGTGCCCGGGGCTCTGGGCCTGGCCCCGCGTGCGCTGAGCTCCCGACACTGCGGGAGCTGCCCGGGCTGGGCTCAGCTTCCCGCTGGGACTGGGCAGCAGGCTGGGCTCCAGCTGGGATCAGCAGCAGCTGGGAATACTTCTGGGCATCTCCATTTGCTGCTGCTGCTGCTGCTTGGAAGAAACAAGGAAGGGAGTCAAGAAGTTCTGGTTTTTCTTCATCCTGGTGGATTTTTTCATTTGACTTGACACTTGAGAGGCAATTTCTGTGATGGCCTCTGTCAGTTGATTCTATTTTAGCAGCAGCAGAAACAGGGCTGTGTTTTTGCACTGCAAATGTTGCCTTTGAGGCTGCTTTATTCTCCTTGACTTTGTGAGTATTCAAGATCTGCTCATCATGGTGCCTGCAACAAAAAGCCCAAGTTCCCTGTCATGAAAGCACTCTGGGAAGAACTGATCGAAAAAGGCAGTTGCCGTTTTACAGATAAAATTCAAGTGGTAAGCAGGAGAGGGACAAGAGCATCCAAGATCTCCAATTCCCAAGGCAAAGGCGCCAGCAGCCTCCTGCTGTCCCCTCAGGGTGAATAAAACAGTGCTGAAAACAGCGCTGGAATCCGATCCTGATCCTTTCTTGCTCTGCAGGCTGGGTCAGGGCAGCTCTGGAAGTGTGGTGCAAAGTCTGATCCTCAATCTCCTGGCAAATGACAGAGCTGAGCTGATCTCAGCCTGGAATCCCTGTGGATTGGCAGCAAGGACTCCTACCAGATGTAACTCCTGTGTTTGCAACAGGCACAGCATCCACTGGCAGGGAATGATTTTCTCTTCATCCTTCCCACTCTCCAGGTATTTCTCTAGGAAAATCCACTCTCTGCAGGGGACAGGGCAGTAGAGATGGAAGGTTCTGTGTGTCTCAAAAAGCCATCAGCCTGTTGACCCCACAGCTCTGCCACTGACAGCCACCAGTTCTGCACAGAGCAGCAGCAAACTGGTGACTACTGGCGCTGCCTGAGGTCTGAACTGAGAAGTGTGGATCAAGCTTCAAGTGTTTTCTAGTGGGAAGTATTGGACACGGTTCCCTTCAGATTCTGGTTCTGGGTCAGTGCCACAGCAGCTGTGGGGAGTGTTTCTGTCTACAGGGTCTCCCCAGGCTGCAGCTGGAGCTCGGGGCCTCCTTCCAAACTACAGCACAGTAAAAGATATGTACTAAGGTCCCAATGAAAAATCCTCTGCTGAGCCTTCTTGAGTGCCTCTCAACTCCTAATTCTGATTGCAAAATGCTTATTAGGAAGATCAGACTGATCAAAATCAGCACATTTTGGGGGGTTTTTGTAAAAATGCTTTTTGAATCTTTACGATGGAGGGGTTTTCACTGAGGTCATTATTCCTCTTACAAGTTTTTCAGCATTCTGTTGTTTTGACTTTCCACTCTCACCTCCTGCCAACTCTTACCTGCCCAGAGCCAATTGTTTAGCTGACAGCTGCCATGCCCAGGTGCCTCTTGCTGAGCATCACCTGCATGAGGCCTCAGGTGCTCACTAAAGAAAACTCCCTTCATCATATTCTTTGCAGAACCAGGGAAGATCTTGCTTGCTCAGCTGGGCAGTGGAAGAGTTTCTATTCAGACCTACTCTGTGTGGCATCACTGATGTATTTTTGACTCAGAGAAATCTGTTTCTTTTCTGCTTTTAAATGAAGAGTGAGCAGCTCCATGAGCAGCAGCACAGCAGAGGAAACACAAACAGGCTGTTACTCAAACACCATCTCTGAAGGGATTGTGCTCTGCTTTTCAGATGAGATGAAGAGCTCAATTACAGTAGAAAAAGAGGCTTTCATTAAATCACAGATAGAGCATAATAAGGACAAATTACAAAGCTCTTCAGAAGCAAATCTGTGTCAGACTGCTGGGTAAGGAGGCCCTTTAGGGGAGGCCTTCAGAGGTTTCTCCTGCCCTTCTGAAGAAATGAGTCCCACACACCTCATCTCACCATGTTTTTGAGGAAAGCACACAACCAGAATCCTATGGGGCATCTCATTCTTGGAATGCCTCTCTTCCAGGGGCAGAGATGAGCAGTATAAGCAGCTACCCCCTGATGTCTGTACTGAGTGGGGTGAAGCCTCAGGTTATGTGAAATACAAAGCTGTGTTTGGTGTCAGGTACAGACAGGCAATGTGTGTATTTGGGATTGCGATGTGTGTGCACACCGACCATGGGACAGCTGCGAATTCTAACAATAACTGAGGAAAGTCAAGCATGGAAGAAGGCCTTTGAACCTGTCTTTTGTTTGCAATTAACCTGGATTGATTTAGGAGCATTTGAATTAAAGCATTAAGGATGTTGCTTTTTGCTTGTAGTCAGGCCTTAAAGAGTGCTGCAATAATAACCTTTTGAAGTATAATTTTAGAATATTGCTTGTATCCTTGAAACTATAGCTTTGGAATATATAGAAAGGAAATATGCTTATCTCACACCTTAACAAAACGGAGAAAAAAAGCTTGAGAAAGGAAGATGAACATCATCTCAAGGATTTATAATTTCGACCAACGGAAGCTGGACATCACTGTTATGAGATTTATAGTCATTGTAATTGAAAAGGTGGGCCCACATCTGGGAAGCTGGACTTCAGCAGATGGGATTTGTCTTTATTCTTGCAGAAACTGGACCAACATCTGGGAAACTACCAACACCATCTGGGGATCCTCCTTTTTGGGATGCATCCTGAAGAAACACTAAATCACAATAGTGTATAGAATTTTGATGTAAAAAATGGGAATAGAAATTGCTGATGAGTAAAAAAATTGGAATAGAAACTGCTGAGAATGCTTCTGAGTACCCCTAAAAATACCTGTAAGCCCCAAATATCGGTGTGCAGTTGGAGGGAAAACTTCCCCCACTGTACCCATCTCTGTTTTGCTTATACTTTACCATATTAATTAATAAATTGATTGTTGCTTGCATATTGGCCTAGTCATGCTTCTCATTTATAACAGTCAGTGCTGATGTGCACAATTTAGAAGTGCAATAGTTTGTTCTGCTAACACAGGAAAAGCCCAGAAGCTCAGTGTTGTCTCAGTCCCACGCTGGTATGAGGAGATGACATGTGGAGTTTAAAGAATTTTAAGGCCCAGCAGCTAAGGGATGAATCAACTACCTAAAGCCAGACTCCAGACATAACTCTTTCATTCCAGCCCTCCTGCCATGCTCTCCTGTTTGCAAAAGCCTCCACCAAGAAACCTCCAGATAAGGAGGTGAGGAAAGAACAGATTCGAGCCCCTCACGCAGAGGAGAGAGCTCAGAGACCCTCAAGGCAGAGAGATCCCTCCCTGAGCAGCCAGGCTGCCCAAACTTTCAAAATCAAAGCTCCAGTGTGCAAATCCCACAGACAGAAATAGCCACTGGCCTCTGGGTTTGCAGGTGACTGTACAAGTGTGTACCTGGAGCTGAGGGAATGGATGCTTTCCCCTCCCCAAAAATGCAAAGAGAACTGCGGTGTGAAAAAGAAAATTTGTTTATTTTCAGAAGAACAGCAACAAGAATACAGAACACTTTTACATTGTAAGAATATTTGTAACAACAACAATCCAGAGAACCTATATAGGTAAGAACATATCTAGCAAAAATATATGCAATGTATTTGCAGAAGTTGGAAAAAAGCCCTAAATCCTATATCCTGAAGACGACAAAAAACTGTAAAACGTATGTACAAAAGGGTGGCATCTCTATCTGGGATGTCCATCGGTTCTGGAAGAAAAGCAAGTGCCATGGGCACTGCAGTCAGGTACAGAGGGCTTTTCCATGCGTCCCCAGGCTGGCACACGCTGGCCCAGCAGGACTCTGCTACCAGAACTGAGCCTGGCTGGGTCTGGGATGGAGCTTGTGCGGCCCAAAGCGAGCACAGGACCAGCTGGGGATGGCCTCCAGAATCCAGTGCACAGGGTGCCACGTCCCTGAGCAGGGAGCAGCCCAGCCCCAGCCTGGCAGCAGGGGACCCACTCTGCCTGTGGGGACCACATCCCTGTCCTGCTGCTGGCATTGCTCTTTATCCCAAGATCATGGCTTCTTCCTCATCTTTTTCATCAATGTCCATGTCCTCTATGTAGTCTTCCATTTCCACTTCCATCTCTTCTTCCACATCCACATCCACATCGACCTCCATCTCCTCCTCTCCAGTCTCTTCTTCCTCCATTTCCACGTCCTCCACTGTACAAGTCTGCATTTCCACCTTCATCTCCTCCTCTCCGTCGGTGACAGCCTGCAGAGGTGGCAGAACCTCAGAGTGGAGTCCCTGTCCCACACCAGGCCCACAGAGCTCCAGCCCACCCGGGCAGTTGGGGGTGTCCACCTCCATGCAATGGCACCATACCTTCCTCAGGACAAATGGGAGCATCCTGTAGGGATGGGTGTCAAAATCCAGGCACTAGTGAGCTTTCAGGACTGATGGGGGTAGCAGGGGCAGGTGACAAGGAGGGTGACAGCAGTGGGCAGGAGCAGAGCGAAGGGTGCGCTGACACAACGGCCAAGGGCTGTCTTGTGCTCTTTGTTGGGTGCTGGCAGTTCCATTTGGAACAGGGGAGGTGACATCACAGTTCCCAGGAGTCCAGGGCCAACCTGAAGTGGACAATGGAGATCATAGAATGATGGGATCCCTGAATGGTTGGGCTTGGAAGGGACTCTGAAGACCATCTTGTTCCAGGCTGAGCAATCTTTCCCCAGACCTTGGGGGAGCCCTGTTCCCAAGGATGGGGCATCCACAGCCTCTGTGCACAGCCTGGGCCAGTGCCTCCCCACCCTCAGTGTCAAACAGCAGCTTCCTTAGATCCAGCTTCAATCAACCTCCTGCAGTTGAAAGCCATCCCCCTTGTCCTGTCCCCACAGGCCCTGTTGAACACTCTGTCCCCTTCTTCCCTGTGGGACCCTTCCAGTCCTGCACAGCCACAGTGAGGCCCCCCCAGTGTCTCCTCTTTCCAGGCTGAGCATCCCCAGCCCCACTTGGACAGCAGTCAGTTATATCAGGGCCAGTCAAGGCTGAAGGGTAGCAAAGAGCATCAGGAACTGAGAGATGGAAGCTTTAGGCCCAGGTTTGCCTCTAAATGTACAAAATTAATAACAGTGGAGGGGAAGATGCTGAGACACTGGCTCTGTTCTAACTGGGGATTTTTTATTTCTTCTTTTCTGTCATGCTGACCCAGGTTTTTCAGTTTGAAAGGAAGCTTGGCACAATGTCCACTGTCTTCTCCATTTGTGAAACACTGAGCAGAGTCTGGGCAGGCTGATGATGCAGAGCAAAACCTGCAAATATACTGGTGATCCTTGCCCAGGGGATGCAGCTAAACCCAGCCAAAAGTAATTTCTGGAAAGTCGAGCCTGGTTTACATTTTCTTCAATTTGGCTATGCCAACTTAATCAGTCATTTATAAAAAAGCAAATAAAAAGTTTAAACCAAAACACAGAAAAACCTAAATAAACAAACCCATGCAAACCAATCAAACAGATAAAAAACCCCAAATCCCAAATAAAAACCAAAGGGAATGAGGAATTAATAGAGTTGTGAGGATTTCACAGCAGGCAAATGGCTGCTTCCCACAGGATCACCATAAAAAGCCACATATAACAGCTGCTCCAAAATATACCCAAAAGGAGAGCTATAAAAAGTGATACATGGCACCTTTGGGGGCAGCTCCACATGAAGGTGAAGGATGAGCAGTGGTACAGATCCAGCATTCCCCACCCTCCAGGCTGCTCTTTGCTCCTGATGAAAGACCCTTGCAGGACTGTGGCCCCTCTCAGTGCTGTGTAATTTGCACAAGGATATATCTTGTCTGCTATGCAGGACTGTTCCCAATAAACCATGCTTCTCCTGACCTTTATTTTTCTGGATTTCTACCATATGATACAAGAAACTTTGAAAAAACCAAAACACCTTGTGGGGAGGCATTTTTTCCTTTCTTCAGAGTGTCTCTTTCTTTTGTTCTCTCCAGAGCTCTCACTTCATTTCTGCTGTTTTTGGAGCATGTGCTCACCTCTTTCCTGACCCCCTGGGCTTGTTTTGGCTCAGGCTGTCATGGACACTATTAATTGTGGGGGTTTTCCCTCCATCTATTTCTGTCTCTTGAAGTGGTTTACCTTCATTTACCTGTTGGAGTGATGGATTTTTCTCACCTTTTATCACTTAGTGCTTTTTATTCCATTCTCTAAAACCAACTTCTCATTTGCCCCATGGCTGTTAGATGCCATTATTGGGAGCATTAATTCTTTCTCTCCTGCTTGTCTGAGCTCTCACAGGGAGCTGAGAGCTCTTTGGGGTTAAACTTGACTCACTTCAGCGCCTTCCTTGGTGCTGCCTGTGTACTTGGACACTTGAAGGGAATAAAGTCTCGGTGTGGAGATTACAGCTGGGAAATGATGGCTCTTTTGAAGAAGACAAGAATGCTGTTGCCAATCTTTTCCAGGATAATGTGAGCACCTTGTTTTGGGGAGAAACAGGCTCTGATCAGCAAAGAGGTGGCTGTTGCAGGTACCAGGTTTGGAGGGAAGGGTGCAGCTCCTGGGAGTGTGTTTGTGGGGGGCTCTAAGGTTTGTGTGGGCTCCCTGGAGCAGTGGGAACACCCCACTGGGAAATGCACATCAGGTAATGGGTGCACAAAGGGCCTGAAATGTGACCAGCTTTGGTGAAGGTTGCCACAGGAAAAAATATTTTTAGTGGGATTTTGGACAATTTGAGGCTCCTTCTCATGTCCTTTGCCTGATGAACATTTCCCCCTTTGCAAGAGCATGGGGAATCCTGAGCTCACACAATAAAAATCCCTGATAATTGTATTTTTTTCTATTTTTCAGTGTTGTCATCCCAGTAGGAATCAGAGTAAGAGAAGATGTGTGACCTGGCTGTTTTTAACTTTGTGACAGGATTAATGCCATGGGGAAGCTGGTGAGAGGAGCATCACTGCTCTGTCCTTATTTTCCAGCACAACTGAGGATGATTTAAGAACCCAGGCACAGCCAAGACCTTTCCTCCTGCTGTGCTCATCAAGCAATCACTGCCTCATCACACCTCAGCTTCAAACACCTGGTTTGCATCTGGCTGACCTTGACTGCCCTCCCTGGATGGGAAGGTGAAGAGGTGGAAGTGTAAAAGATTGGGATTTGATGGGTGAGCTGTTGAATAGTGGCTGGTGCAGGCTGGTTTTGGGTAAACATCGTGTGCTGTGCCATGGAGGATGAGAGTAAATGGATTAAAGAGGAGATAGAAAGGGCAAGGCACCTGGTTAGCTGCTGTTAAAGAAAATGTTGGAAAAATAGACATGTAAGAAATATGTCAGAGATGGTCATTAACTGCACTGCAGGGTCAGAGCTCCTTTCTTAATTGGCCATGTAGTGAATACCAGAAATGATTAAAAAAGTTCTTAAGGGCTGAGGGCTTTTACTGAATGATTGGGAGAAACAAAGGAATACTGTTTCTGGCAGAACTTTTATTATCATTTAAGCATGATCCTCTTTCTGACATAACAGCTGCTTTGAATAAACTGAAGTATCTTCTCCATTAGCTCTGGCAGGAGCTGGATAAAGCTTTCATTCAGGTAAACTTTCATCCAATATATGTCTCTAGAATAATAAATTTAATGGGAGCCATCAAACCTATTGTCTGAGTAGGGATTGCACTTAGGGCAAGAAAAAAGAGTAATTAGGAGTGGACAAACCATGAATTAGAGTGGGGAAATTATCATTTATGCTGGTTTAGGGGAATATATAACTAAGCTAAGATAAAAGTCTACCTTCATTGCAGGCTAAGCTTTATAACAGAATTCTACCAGAGGAAATTTAGTAGTCCTGGGCTCCAAACAGACCTTTAGATACAAGTTTACCTCTGGTTTGAGAAAACTCAGGGCTTGAGCAGGATTTTATGGCTTTGTTCTTGACCCTTGGGCTATAAATGCTCCTGTAAAATTAATGCTAAAATTAGAGCTTCTACGAATTTTTAAGAGTTTCAATGGAGAAAGGTCCACCTGGACTTTGGGGACAATTTCTCAGAGCAGAACATTTCAAGTGCTATTGAACTGCATTTAAACTCCCTTTTATTGGGGCATAAATTTCACACCCTGCTCTATCAGTCTGACACATCCTTTGAGAGGAGACAAACTTTACAAGCCACTTAAAAATAATTTCACTGACAGGTTTGCAGCTCTGAGAATGTTAATAAACTGAAATGACTTTTCACCCTGCAGTAGCTACTAAGTAATTATGATTGTCTGTAGGCAGACTAATGAAAGCAGCTGGTAAAAACCTAATGACAATTTGAACCAGCCCTCTGCTCCACAGACACATCCCTTTTCTGTCCCTGCTTTTCCTGCATCCAGTGCTTCCCAGAGAAGTTTAGTGTTGCTTGATGGTCAGGTAAAAACAGCTTTCTTTTGTAGGAGTGGTGCTGCTCTTCTCTGAGGTGGAGCTTCACCTGGGCTGCTGCCATGCTGGGCTCACCCCACAAAGTCCAGTTCTGCAGGAGCTGGGCAGCATGGAGAGCTTTGATAGCAGAGCATGGCAAAACTGGAGTGGAGGGATTCTGGCTCAGTGTGCCCCTCAGTACCAGACAGCATTAGTTATTGAAAAATCTTGAGTTCAAAGAGAAGATGTTGCTGTTTTGTTCTAATCTTAGCTTGCTTTCAATACAGTTTTCCCTGGCACTTCAGATACTGTTTTTCTCTTGCTTTCAATAGTCTGTCATTCCAGATGACCTTTAAAGGTCCCTTCCAACCCAAACCATTCTGTAATTCTTTGCATACATGATGAATAGCAACATGTGTTTTACCCTTATTGTGGATGATATTACATCATGTCTGGCCTTTTGGGGCTCTTCTCCATGACCTTGGGACTACACTCACTCCTATATGTTCTTCATTCTTTTGGTTTTTTTTTGCTTACCAGTGAGCATTTTCAGTTCTGCCACCCATGTTTAGAGCAAGGTTTCTGTGCCTCACTGCACCAAACACCAGGTCAGTCCAAAAGAGCATTAGGAAGTATCCAGATGTATTTCCCCTTCTTCCTTCTGGGTACCTGCTGCTGTTTTGAGCACTCTGGCTTTCTGAGCTCCCTCCCATGTCTTGATCCTTTTCTGGATAACCAGAGGGGTATGAGGATTAAATCCTGTCTCAGCTCTGAGGTCTGGCTTTTGAAAAGTTCCAGTCATCCTCTCCTACTCATCTCATCCTGGCCTTGCTGGAAATATTATCCCTTCATGGGATCGTTGTCCAGCTTTGGGGCATTCTGGCACTGCTTTTCAGTGAAAGTTTTGGAGTCTTTGAAAGGTTTCCTAGTGTGGGAATGACAATCCTCAGTCCTAATGCTTATGGGGGTTGCAGTTGCCTGAGTTATGAAACCTCCTGAAAAACATTGTTTGTTCTTTTTTGCTTGACTTTTCCTTGACTGTTTTCAACAACAGATTAGGAGGTTTGGGGATGTCTTTTCAAAGTGAATTTCAATGATTCTCCTGTCTGGCATTTCAAAGGGCAACAGTGTTTTGTTTTTTTTTTTTTAACCAGCAGCTGCTTACAATCCAATAGGCTAACTGCCTTTAATTAACCATAATATACTCCAGGAGAGCAGAATAACAAGGGAACAAAACCAAGGGGGCACAACTCTGTGACTGAACCTGGACTTCCCCCTTCCCAGGTGCAGGATTCTGGGCAGCCCTGTAACCCTTTGCTGGCCACTTTGAGCTCTGCCATGCAGTGCCTTGGGTTTCTGGGGAGGGCAAAGCATCCAACCTGTTGTGAAATTATATGCATATGTATTTGAGAGAGCCATAAAAAGAGACCTGAGGTTCACAGAGGTACACATGCCTTTTGAGGGGAGTAATCCCTGCATACATCCAGTGCTTCAATTAACATACCGACTTTAGAACTTTCACAAGTTGTAGAGTTTTCAAACTGTTCCTCAAAACATTCTGTTGACCACAAAGAGACCATCTCTGTCCTCACAGGGCAGAAGGGATAAACAGACCCTCCTAGGTGCGCCCCGAGATCTTCCAGGAGGAGCTCCGCTCATCTCAGCTTGCCTCCTGCGGAGACAGACAAGGACCTGCTGGTGTGCAGAGGATTCGGTATGTATTAAGAGGGCCCCGGGGGATAGGAAGGATGAATAAGTCACTCAGAGACATCTGAGTGCTCGGCCTGTGGCCTGGTCAATAGAGCGACTGGGAGATGAGAGTTCACTGTCCGATAGGGCGGCCGCTAGCAACCCTGGGGGTGGGTTTGAGTGGACTCGCGTGTGTGTGTGTGTGTGTGTGTGTGGTGTCCAGACACTGTGTCGTTGTATAGTTAATGCATTGTGCAATTAATGTTAGTGTGTTTGTAATCGTGCGAGTGCATGGTGTACAAAGGGAGTATATCTACAGCGCAGGAGGGTTTCTACCCGCAACTGACAGGGCTGAGTGGGGCTGGAGGCACCAGCCAGGCGAGCTGTGAGGGCAGGGAGTTCCCTGTGGAGAAGTGGAACAAGTGGAGAAACGTCAGTGAAGGTATTTATTGTGTTTAGAAGTAGTGATTTGTGTAGATGGAGCACATTTTAACCGTGAATACGAGCTCAGGAAGTTCCTCTTCTGCCTGGTAGTTAGACTTGATCTCTAGAATTTTACTGTGTGCTGTTATTTTGATTGTGTCCAGGGTGTGTGAGAACCAGAAAAAGCTGATGTAGGTAAATGCTGAAGTATTGTATGCTGTGTTGTCTGTGTTGTGTTAAGAAAAGTGGGCACTTTGAGAGATATGCCCTTTCCCAGTGAGTTTGTGTGTTTCTTCCCCCACATTGTGCTAATTTGATACTCAAATTGTATAGTAGCATTTGTAGAAGTTTTAAGTATTTGTTTGCAACAAGTGTAGCATTTTACACAAAAGAGCTACAGTAGGGTGATTCATGTTTAACTGTAGTAAAACAAATTAAAGGAATTCCACTAATTCCCCCCCAGCAATTCAAGCCCTGACTCATCTGAATTTGAGATAAGAGAGGTGGTGTGTGTGTGTCTGTCTGTCTGTGTTTGTGGGCATATCAAACTTTTTGCTGTAACAATCACAGCCTCTTGCAAGGCAGTAAAGCGAGTGTCAGTAGAAGCAATGCTTGGATTAGATTGTGCAGGAAAAGAACTAGAAAATACTAGGATTTTGTAAACCAGAGTTTAGATAGAAGAGATGAATGAGTCCATCAGACTTCAGCTGGTAATACAGTAAGCTTAGACTGAGAAAACCGACATAGAGGTTAAGTGATAAACTCCAAAGTGATAAATGCCAAAGGAATAGCCTGCAGGCAGTTCCTGGGAGCTTTTAGTGCATTGAGAGGCTGGCACCTTGTGTGCAATGCAGAGGTGCTGATATTGCTGTTCTGCCACCTGGAGGTCTGTGTTGTGAGGAAAAACTGATAAAAGACACTGTGAGTGGAAACAAGATAGTATAAGAAGGAGATAATAAGAACTAACCGGAGCAAAGAAGCTCCTGACCTAGCCCCTTTGGGAGGGGCTCTTTGGAAGAAAGCTCCCAGTAGGGGCAGCTTAGAAAAGAAAGAGATTTATAAGACTTTATTGCAGTTACTGCTGTTTTAAAATGGGAAGGTAAATGAGATAGTCCCATATGTTAGTGTGGTTTTGTTTAAAGAAATCACCAAGAATGGCAAAGGGACTGTGAGATCAGACCGCCCTCAGACCCACTGGTCAGGCAAACTGAAATGCAAAGCGATTACAACTCGCAAAATGAGTACATATAACTTGTTAAAGGCTCCTCCTAAAGTAAAGGAGGATAAAGAAGACCTCCCCAAAAAAGAAGAAGACTCAAACTCCAAAGTTCACACCCATTCGCACCCATCCCCCTCCTAGCAGTCCAATTTCACCCAGCAGTCCAATTTCACCCAGGACTAGGAGGGAGCAGACCTCTCTACAAGAGGCAGTGAGACCAGAAGAAAAGAAAAGGGTGGAATTTTAGTTGATACAGGAGCCATAGATTCAGTTTTAAATAAAGCTTTAGTACCTGTGGAGAATGATTATGTTACAATGTGAGGAACAACTGGCCAGTCTGAGAAGGCATACTTTTGTAAACCTTTAAAGTAACATATGTACTTAGGAGCTTTTGTATATGCCCAATTCGCTGAACATTCTCAAATGAAGAGGTTACTCTGGAGGCAAATGATATAAAGATGTTAAGCTTATCATTTAGAGCCATTGAAATTAAGAAAAAACTAGTAAAGAGATATTAGAGCAAGTTTTTTCGGGGGTATGGGCCTCTGCTGTACCAAAGAAAGTGAAGAATGCCCCCCCATAGTAATCAAGCTTAAAGAAATAAAACAACCAGTGAGAATTAAGCAGTACCCCCTGAAAAGAAGATAGGGAAGAAATCAGCCCAATAACTGATAGTACTAGATTGAGGGCTGTCAATAAGATAATGAAGAATTTATACCCTGTGGTAGCAAATCCATATATTTTACTAACTTGTTTAACACCTGAGCTAATCTGGTTTACTGTTTCAGACCTGAGAGATGCCTTCTTTTGCCTCCCTATCCACGAAGCCAGCCAGAAAACTTTTGCATTCAAATGAGAAAGCCCTAAAAGCAGTGCAAAACCCAGCTCACATAGTCTATGTCCCTCAAGGCTTCAAATTCCCCCCACTCTGTTTGGGGAGCCACTTGCAAAAGATCTGGAGTCCTGGGAAGCTCTACAGGAAGGGAAGCTGTTGCAGTACGTAGATGATCTTCTAATAGCCACTCAGACGAGAGAAGCATGTGTGGCCTGGACAGTAAGCCTCTTGAATTTCCTAAGACTCCAAAGATACAGAGTATCAAAGAAGAAGGTACAGGTAGTGAAACAGAAAGTAATCTACCTGGGCTATGAGGTGAGTGCTGGGCAACAGACTTTAAGGCAGGCTCGCAAAGAAGCCATCTGCCAAACCCCAAAACCCCAGACGATAAAGGAACTCCGAACCTTCTTAGGCATGGCAGGGTAGTGCCAGCTGTGGATTAATAATTATGGACTGCTTGTCAAGCCTCTCTATGCTCTTATTGCTAATGGAAACAGAGATCTCCAGTGGACAAAGGAAGCCACACAGGCCTTTCACCAGCTGAAGAGTGCCCTCATGTCAGATCCAGCCCTGGGACTTCCAGATGTGAGTAAACCATTCTTTCTATTTTCCCATGAAAAACAGAGAATTGCCTTAGGAATACTGGCTCAGGACTTAGGTCCATAACGAAGGGCAGTTGCTTACTTTTCCAAGTAGCTAGATGCAACAGCCAAAAGATGGCCAGGTTGCCTCAGAGCTGTAGCAACAGTCATGCTGAATATTCAGAAGGCACGCAAGTTTACCCTGCGACAGAAAATGACTGTGCTAGTGTCCCATACAGTGTCCACAGTACTGGAAGTAAAGGGTGGCCAGTGGCTTTCACCACAGAGAGAAATACCAAGCCATCATGGTAGAGCAAGATTATGTAAAGATAGTGGTGACTAATATTGTCAACCCAGCTTCCTTTCTCAGTAGAAATCAAGGAGAAGCAGTACACCACAATTGCCTAGAGACCATTGGAGCTACCTACTCCAGCTGCCCAGATTTGAAAGACACTCCTCTGGACAATGCAGAGACCTGGTTCACTGACAAGAGCAGCTGCGTTGCCAATGGAAAGCGATGTGCTGAGTACACAGTAGCCACCTGCGGAGAGGTAACAGAATCTGCACCCTTACCAACAGGCACCTCTGCGCAGAAGGCTGAGATAATTGCTCTGACCCGTGCCTTAGAAATAGCAAAAGGAAAGAGGATAAACATCGACACAGACTCGAGGTATGAATTCAGAGTCGTGCATGCACATAGAGCCATCTAGAAAGAGAGTGGACTGCTGACCTCACAGAGAAAGAACATCAAACATGCAAAAGAGATCATCCAGCTGCTGGAAGCAGTTCAGCTGCCTGAAAAGGTAGCAATTGTGCATATTAGAGCACATCAAAAAGTGAGCTCAGAATTAGAAGAAGGAAATGAGCTGGCGGATAGAGAAGCAAAGGAAGCAGCAAAATGGGAGGTGAGCCCTAATTCCAGATAGACAAATTTCCCTTGAAAGTAAGGCAGAATATAATAAGAGAGATAGAAAATTGATTGAAGATAAAAAAAGGATGTATAACCAAGAAGGGTGGGCTGCCATTGAAAAGAAGCTGGTAATCCCTTCCCGTTTTTTGTGGTCACAAGTAAGGGAAGAGCACCAGAAAGCACACTGAGGAATAGATGCCCTATACACCTACTTGATTGAAAGAATTGTTGCTAGGAATTTATATGCCACTATTACTCAAGTGACCTGACAGTGTGATCTTTGCCTCCAGACTAACCCCAAAAATACCCCCAAGCCGAAACTCGGTCAGATTAGGAGAGGCCATAGGCCTGGACAGCAGTGGCAAATTGACTTTTCAGAACTCCCAAGGAAAGGGGGGGTATCAGTATTTATTAGTATTGACAGACACATTTTCAGGGTGGCCAGAAGCATTCCCCACCAGAACTGTCAAAGCTCGAGAAGTTACTAGAGTGTTATTACAAGAAATAATCCCATGCTTTGGAGTTCCAGCCACAATATCCTCAGATAGAGGATCACATTTCATTTCCAAAATAGTGCAACAGATTAGTAGCCACCTGGCTACTTCACACTCTGTACCCCCCCTAATCAAGAAGCCAGGTGGAGAAAATGAATCATTTAATTAAGCAGCAGATTGTAAGACTTGGGCAGGAAGTTAATCTACCCTAGCCCGAAGCACTTCCACTAGCGCTGTTGCAAATTTAAACTAAACCTAGAGCTAAAGAAAGTCTAAGTCCCTTTGAAATGCTTTATAGAACACAAAAAGAATGCCCAGTACATTGGAGAGGTAACACTGGCCACCTACATGGTGGCTTTAAGCAAACAGCTCAGAAAAATTGAGAAACGTGTGGCTGGAACTCAGAGCAGGGAGTTAGATGGGCCAGTGCATAACATATAGCCTAGAGATTATGTATATGTTAAACTGCTTGCAGAAAAGACTTTGGAACCACAGTAAAGAAGACCATTCCAGGTGCTTCTTGCCATCTTCACCACAATCAAGATCAAGGAGCAGAATGCCTGGATCCATCAGTCTCGAGTGAAGAAGGGCCCAGAAGCCCCCTTGGAGAGTGACACCAAGAGACAATGAACTGAGACTAAAACTCACTCAAGCAAAATGAGTATATTGCAGTCAAGGGTTGTTCATACTTTCACCTACAGAATTGTTTTGTAATTGAAGTCTTAAAATTAGAGAGTACCTCTATTCAAAGCGATGCTGAATGGCCTTGGTCCCAGGCTTTTAATCAGTATACTAGATCCATGAGAGAACTTTCTGAGATAAAAGATTTAAACCTGTCCACTGTAGTAATTCATAGAGATCAAGTATATGAAGAGCAAGAGTAGCAAGAACAAGAACTGCAGACACTTCAAAAGAGTTGCTAATGCAAATCAACATCTCAAAAATCCAACCAGCCTGCTCCTCTTTCCTAAGAACATCCTTTGAGAGCTGCACAGCGTAGTTACAAAGACAGGTAGACCTTAAGAGCAGAATAAGAAAGGATCTAACTGGGATATTAGGAACAGGATTAGGAGTTCTAAATGGAATTGATTCAGAAATACTGATGAATAAGCTAGCCACTGCAGCAAGCAGCCTTACAAAATTGAAGCAGCATTTACAGTCATCTCTACTAGCATTAAGAACTAGCCAGTGGCAGATTTCAAAAGCACTGCCAAAGTAAGAAAAGGCCAGGGACCAAGATCACAAGTTATTAGTAGAAGTACTTAGTACAGTTCAAGATAATGTGATAATATATCTTTAGCTTTCAGTTGTATACAAGCACAGTTGCAGATGCAGGCAACAGCAGCTCTGATCATACAAGAAGGGAGGGAAAGTAATTTTCCAGCTGAAATTCAGAAAGTTGTCTAAGATAATGCAATTTGTTATAAATGATCGAATCTGCAGCCAAGTTAAAAAAAAAATTAACAAAGATTTATTAGATCAATAACAAAATATAATTAAAAAATTCACCACAGCCAAGACAGCATCAACTCCGGAATTTGGTGCTGGGTGAACCTGGATCCAACTGACAGAGTGCCAGCATCTCCCCAGTGGTTCACCCCGACTGTCTCATACAGCCAGTTTATATCCCCTATATTCCGCCTGGGGCCGAAATGACAGAATGTCCTTTGTGTCCCTTCATATGTAGAGCTGGATCATAGAGATACAAAGCCAGTCCAGGTGTTCCAATGTCTGAGCCCTCCCAGAACAGCCTTCTTTCTCATGTATTGCTGGGTCCATAGGGATGCGATGCAAAAGCCAGTCCCGGTGTCCCTATGGCCGTCTTTCACATGTAATCGAGTGCTGCCAGTATTCAAAGCATTTCTGGGAAGTCGACATTCATGGTCTGGGAAGGCTTCATTCTTAAGCTAACGGACTTGATATTATCTTTAGCGTTAGAAATAGGACTCTGCTCTCAGCCAGGGTGGTCAAGTACATGAGTTGGATTCTTACAATATCTTATACACACACATATATATATACAAATAGCATGAATTAACTCTATATATGTATAACACAATTGATTTTGAAAAAAGTTTCAGTCCTGGTAAACTATAGTAAATTTCACCTATAATCCTGTTTCTAATGTAGCCACTGCCTTTGTACTTACCATACGTAATAGCACTGTTTACGTTATCCATCCCATCATTGCACTAAGATTAAATAATGAAAAAACAGTGCTCTACCCTTCAGAACATAGACTGTAAACACGAAAAATGAATGAAAAGTAGCAAAAAGTAAACTTAGAATCCTGCATTACTAGAGAACAGCTAAGATTCATTTGTGAAAGCAGTACTATTAATGCCCAAGATGTGTGTCTGGACACTGAACAGAGTATTTGCCACTTCAAAATTCATCCAGTCACTGATGAAAAAACTGTGCTCGTATATACTGGTAAAAGTTGTGAGTGTCTAAAAACTGCTTGCACTGCTGTAAAAATTGATAAAAATGATGTTATATTAGTTAAAGTAAGTTTCAAGTTATCCTTTATTATTAATTTGAAATTAGAGAATACTACAGCGTATAGCTCTGTTAATCTCCTTATCAAACGTATGTGGTAAAGCACTGAGAGACACTTATTGTCGTAAGAGTTTGCATTAAGTAAAAGAATTTACTTATTTTCCAGGAAAGGGGGAAAATGAGACAGAGCAGAAATTTTCCAGGGTAGAAATTCATTTTGATTTAGGTGAAATGTACATCTTTGAATTAAGTCTGTAGCTTGCTGTTTAGTCTCACTGCCTGTTCTTTTGAAGAGCCTGTGATTAGAGAGACTGCTTTAGCTGAAGGATAAGAGATAAAGGGGGGAGGAGGAGAGCAGACAGAGCAGGGTAACCTGACCCAAGAGTTCCTTCTGAAGAATTAGTAGCAAGTGTCACATGAAATCAGTAGAATGAATATGTATGAACCTGTTTGGAAATTATATGCATATGTATTTGAGTGAGCCATAAAAAGAACCTGAAGTTCACAGAGGTACACTTGCCTTTTGAGGGGAGTAATCCCCGCATGCGTCCAGCGCTGCAATAAACATACCGACTTTACAACTTTCACAAGTTGTGGAGTTTTTTTGATCTCTTCCACAAAAGAGTAGAGACGCCTGTGATCTTACTGATGACCTCAGTGGGAATCTGACGCCATCCATCTTGCAACTTTTCTCCCAGGAAGTGGATCTCTCAGGCAGGTCCTGTGACTTTGCTCTTTTGGATGCCAAAGCCAGCTTCCAGCAGACTCTGGATGATTTTCTCTCCTTTCTCAAATACTTCCACTGCCGTGTTCCCCCATACAATGATATCATCGATGTGCTGCAGATGTTCTGGAGCTTCACCCTTTTCCAGTGCAGCCTGGATCAGTCCATGGCAGATGGTGGGGCTGTGCTTCCACCCCTGGGGCAGTCGGTTCCAGGTGTATGGCACGGCCCTCCAGGTGAAAGCAAACTGAGGCCTGCATTCTGCTGCCAGAGGAATGAAGAAAAATGCATTGGCAATGTCAATAGTGACAAAGCACTTTGCTGCCTTCGACTCCAGCTCGTATTGGAGTTCCAGCATGTCTGGCACAGCAGATGCTGGTAATTGGCACTTGTTGATCTTTCACCTTCAGGAGTCCTACTGCAGATGGTTTTCTGATAGTCCAGGCAAGATGGTCAATGGCTTCATGTTCTCAGCCTCTGCAGCAGCTATGCCAAAGCCCACCTGAGTCCCATTGGGTCTTTGTAAGGCTGTTCCAGAGGAAGTCTATGCCCAGAATACACGGGGCCTCTGGGCCAGTCACAATAGGATGTTTCTGCTGCTCCTTCCCAGTCAGGCTCACCTGGGCTTCCAACATGGTAAATTGCTGCCATCCCCCCATCACCCCAGCAATGGAAACAGGTTCTGCCCCCACATGTCCCAATGGCATTAGGGTACACTGCACACCAGCATCAACTAAGGCATCATATTTTTGTAGCTCTGATGTGCCAGGCCATCGGATCCACACTGTCCAGAAGATCCAGTTTTCCCATGCCTCTTCCTGGCTAGAGGCAGGGCCCTCCTAGCCCTGGTTGTTATGTCTTTCCTGGGCATACATGTAGAGGTTCCTTCAAGGGGATCTGACAGATCATACCCAGCAGCTCGGTCATGGGAGGTTGAGGTTGCCTTCCCTTTAGTGGAACTCCCTCGGTTAGTGTTTCCCTCCTTGAGTTGATGCACCCATGCTGCCAGGACAGAAGTGGATTTCCCATCCCAGATTCCCATGTCTGCTCCATGGTCACGCAGAAAGAACCACAGGTCAGCCCTTGGGGTGTAACCTCTCTCTCTAGCTGGGGGACGTTGGGCTCTGACTTTGGGGCCTGTGACTGGCACAGGTGCTGCATTGATCTTTCTCCCCTCCTCCTTCATCTCCCTCATCTCCTCTTATCAGGTCCTTGTTCACAGCAGAGACATGAGCCTGCATCAGGCTATTGATCATACTCTCACAATTTCTAAGCTTGGTGACAGAACCCACTGTCCCTCTGTTGGTATCAGCATTAATCATTGCAATGAAGGTGGTGTATTGGGATGGCCCCAGATCTGCCAGACTCCACAGCATTTGCCCTGTGCACCTGACCTTTTTGGGGTCATTATCATGCTGTCCATCCCTCCCAAAGTGTACCTCCAATACTGCCACTTCTCTCAGCTGTTGGATTCTTTCCTTAAGGGTCTTCCAGCACATTCTATGGTGGTGCTCCTGCATTCTCTCCCTGTGGACAAACCTCTCTCTGACACGCATTAAAAGCCATTCCCAGAGGGAAAGGGACTCTGATTCCCTTACAAAAATCTGATTCATACTTGAGTCCTGGGTCAATGCTCCTAAATTCCTTGCCTCACCACCATCCAGTTGCACTCCTGTACCCGTAAGGTCCCAGACCCAGAGTAACCAGGTTGTATAAGCCTCATGTCCCCATGGTATAATGTCTTTGTGCAGTTCACCCACAGGGACTTTTGTACATCAGGGACTCAGTGATGAAGTCAACCATTGGCTCTCCTGTGGGATGTGAGGGCCCTCCATTCTTATCCTTACCTGGATGCTCCAATTTCATCTTAGGTCTCCTTGTTTCCATAGGGGCGACTGCGACTGGCTGTGACTGCCTTTGCAGTTCAGCTGGAACCTGGATGGTTGTAACCTCTCTGGGTTTCACTGCTGCACCATCAGACTCTCTCTCTTTGAGGCTGGGGGAGGGTTTCTCAACACCTGGGGAAATGTACTCCTTCAGCATCTGGCCCATCTCTTTCACCAGAACCCCTACCCAGTCTGGGTGGTTCATTTCTGAGGTGGGCTGTGGGGCAGGCTCAGGCTATGGGGCAGCAGCATCCCTTGTCTCTGGAGTAGGTGTCAGTGTGGTTATCCAGGTTAATCTTCCTTTATCTCTGAATGCTAAATAGAACAACCACTGTATGATATCATTAGCATTTTGAGTGGATCTGAACCCTTTGAAAACTGGTGGTGCAGACGCAAAAGCTGCGTCAGGGGCTGGGAGAAAATTTCCCCCACTGTCATTTCCTCACAGTAAGTACCATTATTAAAAAAACCCCAAAACATACAGTTAGTGTTTGATAGCTCTGAATCCATGTGCCTGCCTTCCAGCGGACGTTAAAGATCCATTAATTCCTCACCTCATTAAGCCATAAAGCAAACTTGATAATAGCCACAGTAGCTTTAGTTAACGGTTAGCCAGTGTTCCCAGGGATGGCCAGGGTGCTCCTGACGGGGCAGAAGGAAGAGCTCCAGGCCCTCTGTGAGGGTGAGTGAGAGCAGTGGGCTGTCAGCGGGGGCTGGCTGGGGAGCTGCAATGCCCGGGCAGGGAGCTGCAATCCCTGCCCCAGCTGCGGTGGGCTTCACTCCTTGTGGGGATGAGGGGCGGCATGGGCAGAGCACACAGAGATTTAAGGGACATAGGTGAGGGGATTCATGGACAGCACCTTGCAGCTGATCCCCTTGGCCACTCCTCTCTTGTGGCCATGGCAAGAGCTGGGTGGGATGGCCCTGGCAGGAAGGTCTCCTTGGATTCCTGCACATCCAGGTTCTGACTGTGGCTCTGTTCCTCTCTCTTCCAGCCCTTCAAGGCCTGAGTGAAGACAACAGCCCCCTCCCATAGAAGCACATTTATATAGATGATGAGCCTCAGAACTACTTTCATCTGCTTGCTCAGAAGAACCAGTATGTCTTGAAGACCTCCAGATCCCTTGGAAGGTGAGACCACATGGAGACCAGAGGAGACCAGCTGGAGCTCCAGGCATAGCTGATGATTGGCACAGCTGAGCTTGTGGGAAGCTCCCATAGCTCCTGCCTTCTCCCTCCCTGTTGACTGCTCCCTCCCTCCAGCCATCAGACCCTGCCCATCCCCTTTCTTCCCTCCCAGCTCATCCCTTTGCTTCACCTTCAATTAATAAACAGTTTGGCTTCTTCGCTTTACCTGCATCTCTGTGGAGCTGGAGTGATGCAAATCCGGAGCCCCGGGACACACAGCCCCCTCCTGGTGTTCTCTTCCATGCCATGTTTTGTGCACAGACACAGAGGAATGAGGGCAGATCAGGCTGGAAAGGTCCCTGTACTGGAGGTCCAGTTCCAAACACTGTGGAGTTACAGATCTTGCTGTGCACCCTGGAGCCCCTGGGCTTTGGAAGAGCCAAGCTGAGGATGCTCTGAACTATGCTCTGAAGGATGCTGTGAGGGATTCCATGGCAAGCATCCACAGAGGGCAAAGGAGCTTGGAATGCTGGGAGGTTTTAAGAACAGCTTCCTGAAGGCACAGCAGTGTTCCATCCCTACACAGGATCAGGAAGAGGGCAGAACCAGCGACCATCTGCAGCGGGGAAATAGCGGGATGTGGAGGTTCAGGGACATCACACCATAACCAATATGACCCAGTGAAGCCAAATTTATTACCCCTAAAATGACTATAATAATTCTCTACTGTCCACGTGTCTCTAGCTAATACATGATTGGTTATCCTAACTGTTCATGTGTCTAAGATAGGATGCTGATTGGATCATCTAATTTTCCATGTGTCTGGCTGTGGATTTCTGTCCCACCCAAGAATTGTCCTTTTCCTTACTTTCCCCAGCTCACTGACAAACATGCCGAGTCTGGATGACTCTTCTTCCTGTATCTTTTTCAAAGATATACTGACACCATTTTCTGAACATGTCCATTATTGTTTCTGAACATGTCCATTGTCCATTATCCCAAGCAGGCTGGATTGTGCATTGGCTGAATATGGCCATTGTCCTGCAAAAACTCCTTTATCTGCAAAAAATCCTCAACCACCATCTGGGCTTAACAGAGAGCTTTGGGTGTGCCTAAGAGCAAATGAAGCAGCAGCACAGTGCCCGAGACTCAGACGTGCCACCGTGCCAGCGCCCGGAGCGCTGTCAGGCAGTGCTGGGATCCCGGGTGTGGTTCTGGTCCCCACAGGTGAGGAATGGCAGCCCCAGGCTCAGACCCACTCAGAAAGCCAACCAAGTGAGACCAGAGGGAGGGCAGCCTTCCAGTTTCTCTTGGGCATGGCTGCAAAACAAGCCCTGATGCTGCTTCCTCTGCCTGTGTTTGGGGTGTGCTGGGGGCAGAGCCAGCCAGGTTGTGCTCTGCGTTCCAAAGCCTGTTGGGAGCTGGCATGAAAAGCGCTGTGTGCACAGCAGAGAGTGCTGGAAGGTGCTGGCAGGAGCGTCCTGTGGGGACAGGGCTCTGGGCTCTGGCTGGGAACAGCCTGGTTTTGCTGCTGTGACCACAGGCAGGAGTTGAGGCAGGTGAAGAAGCAGCAGGCAGCTTGTGTTTGTAGAGGGCCTGGGGCTGCACCTCTGAACCTCCACCTGGAAACACACTTGGGGGAATACCAGCTAGAGCTGGAGTGCCCGTCCTGAAAGGACCTGGAGTCATTCAGCCTTGCCAGCTTTTCTCAAGAGTGTGTTGGTGTTCCCCAGGAAAGCTCCACATTTGGGGAAATGCCCTTGGAGGAAACGGGCTGGCTTCTCAAGGAAAGTGCTTCCCAGGGAGCTCCTAGGGAGGTGGGAAGGGTGATCCAGGAGCCCTAGGCCTGGCAGCCTGAGCTTGCCACCAGGGAAGGCCTTGGAGCAGATCCTCCTGAGTGCCATCCCACAGCACGTGCAGGGAACCAGGGCATCTGCTGGAGGGTGGGAAAGCTCTGCGGAGGGACAGGGACAGCTGGGGGTCCTGGTGGGGTGTTGAGGGCCTCTGGGCAGGAGTTTGGGGGGTGGTTGGTGTTGGTGGGGTGTTGGGAAAGGAGTTGTCTGGAAGGTGAGAGGTCTAGGCTGGAATTTGAGTCAGTTTGAAGGCAGCATCTGTGGTTTGGCACAGCTTTGGTTACAGAGGGCAGAAAGAATATCTGTGACTCTTTCTGTTCAAGGTCCTGATTCTCCTGCAGGGAACAAGAGAGGAGAGCTGTACTTTACTGGCCACTTAGATACCTGTACCAGGGGGAGCATTAGGCCTTTTGCCTTTTACTTATTTGTTTGGGCTATTTTTGTAACTCCTAGTGGACTTTCATTTCTTGAGAGATTTTATTCCTTAAGAGAATTAGGATATTATCACTCCTTCATAGAAAAATGTTTGTAAACCAAAGAATGGGCCTTTTTTTTGCCTCTGTGTAGTGTTACATTCCATAAAGTGACTCTCAGTGGATGATGTTAGGGAAAATGAGTTGCTGCTTTGAGATAGGAAGCAAAATTCCAAGTCTTAACCTTCTCAGGTCATCCCAATGAATTTGGGAAGTTTGCAACTTTTTGGAACTACTTGAGTTGAGCAATGGGAAGTAAAGCTTTCCTGAGGAGTCTTAAAATGCCAGCTTCTTCTGTGCCTTCACCACTAAGGTGTTTCTGTGCTAAAGAAAATTACTTCAATGAGAAAATAATTTCAGCATGGAGTGAGAGCTTCTGAAAGAGACCAAGTGCTGCCAGCAGTTGCTCCAGGTGCTCCTGCCAACAGCCCCTGCAGGAAGGAGCACAGCCCCCAATGCACGTGGGCTTTGGCTCCCTCTGGCACAGAAGCCCCCTGGGGGCACAGGTCTCTGGGGCAGGAGATGGGCACCAGCGCTGTCAGGGCTCGGGGGGGGGCAGGTCTGCTTGGGATGGGACTCTGCCACACCTGCTGATGTCAGTGCTCCCCAGGCCCCAGGGCTCAGAGCAGCATTCGTGCCCTGGCCTGCACATTCCCTGTCCGTGTCACACCCACAAGTTAAGGATGGCAACCAGCCAGGACGTGTCCCAAGGAGCCTTTGCCAGCTTCTGTGGAAGGCCCCGTGCCATTCTCAGCGTGGCTGCTTTAGCAGCCTTGGGGGCTCTTTCTGCTGACCTGAGCCCACAGAGCAGGGCAGCGTTTGCTGATGGTTTGAGCCGTTCCTAAAGACCCTGTCGGGCTGGCTTAGACGCTTGGGGTGAGATATTCCTTCCAGCCTGGGCCAGTTTGGGTGGGCTGGGGGCAGCCTCAGGGCAGAGGGCAGTGTGTGCAGGGGCCCTTTGTGACACGGTGCAGCATGGTCACTGTGGCATAGAACGGGTGTCCAAGGGTCCTTTGTGACACGTGGTGACATAGGAGCTGGCGGTGACAAGACCATGCCACAGTGCTCGGAGCACGCAACGGGACAGGACAGGACAGAGCGGTGCCGTGAGGAGCCCCCGCCTAGCGCGCTCGTTTGTGTCTGACCCGGAGCCTTTCTGAGGCGTTATTCCTGCAGCTGACCTCGAGGCCAGACCACAGGACTTGCTGACCCGTGGCCTTCCCGAGGCTTCTCTTCTGCAGGTGCCCTCGAGGGCAGAGCGTGGGACTTGGTGCCCCAGAGGCATCTCCCATCCCTACCGCCAGTGCCCTCGAAGCCAGACCACAATCCTTGACAGGAATCTCCTGTCCTTGTGACAGGAGCCCTCGAGACCAGAGTGCAGGACTTGCTGTCCTGTAGCTTTCCTGAGGCATCTCTCTTGAAGTTGCCTTCCAGGAAGACCTTGGTGATTTCGAGCTTTTCTGAGGGATCTCTCCTGCAAGTAGCCACAAATCCAGTCACTGACATGGAGCAGAGACCCCCAAAAGTGCCCAAGCTGGCCTTAGTGGAGGAGGACGAAGGCACCTCTGGAGCTGCCTCAGCACCGGAGACTGAAGAGGTGGTGCTGTTTGAGCTGCCACAGGAGGGTGAGTGGCAGAGCTAGGCCACAGGGTTGGTGCCTGCAGCCACCTTGGCACCATTGCATCCCATCCCATCCCCTGGGCCATGCCCATGGACAGGATGGAAGAGGGGCTGGGCTGACACCCCACAGTGGCCATGCTCCATCCCCTGGGGCATCCTGGAGCTGTCCCTGCCTGGGGAGTGCAGGACTGGGCTGTGTTCTCTGGCCTCTCCCGCAGCCCCTCAGCTCTGCCTGCGCTCGCTCTTTTCCAGATGTAGTCATGGAGCCCACACAAGAGCAGGAATCCAGCCATGGCCTCTTCCGCAGAACAGCACAGGTACCTGAAGCCATCCCCACCTGGGCTGGGCCTGCTTGTCACCATGCTTGGAGCATTGCGTGCAACATCCCTATCTTCCTGCCCTTCTCCTACAGCTGGTTTGCAATTTCATGAGGAGAATTCGGGAAGAAGAGACCAGCCCCGTGGGCACTGGGCTCAGAGCATATTCGCACATATTCCAAACCAAGACCAGTGCTGCCCTGCTGGGTATGCTCGTAGAGGAGGGCTTTACCAACCCAAAGCAAGTAAGCAGCCTGTGGCCAGGGTTTGACCCTCCCAGGAATTGCTTAGCCTCCCAAGCCATGCCTGCTGGTCCCTGTGAGCCTTGGAGGCCACATGGCAGTGTGGTGGGAAGGGCAGCACTTCTCTGGGGAAGCTGGGGACATTCTTCCCTCTGGCAGCTTTCCAAGTCTCCCCGTGCCTTCTCCAGGTGCTCGCCCTGGTCAGATACATCCACCAGTGGATCCTGGCCAATCAGTTTGCTGAGCACAGGCAGAACAGGACCCTGCTGGATCTCACCGAAGCACAGCCTGCTGATGTAGTCATGGCGCTTCTGCGTGTGGCCCCGTCCTGTGACAGGTATGGGGCCCACCTGCCCAGAGGGCTCAGGGCTCCCCAGCCCTATCAGCCTGGACAGCCTGGCCCAGCTGTCTGACCAACTGAGAGTTCCAGGGCCCTCTGGCTGCTCTCTTTGCCAGCCCTTGCATTCAGCCCCCAGCCTGCTGCCATGCTCCCTCGCTGCCCCTCAGGGGCCTGTCCCCACAGGGCTGGGCTGCCTGGGTGCTGCTGGCCAGGGCCAGTGGGCAGAGGCAGAGCTGGCAGCCAGCTCAGATCCCCACTGCTGCCCAGGCCATGGTGCTGTGTCTGAGACCCCCCTTGAGACACAGCTCTAACCCCACAGAGCTGCTTTGACCATGTGGAAGAGCATCATGTGCTCGCCCAGGACTGCGGAGCCAGTGCTGCTGATACTCCTGGATGTGCTGGGCAACTGGCCAGAGCACAGCACCTGCACGTCTGATGGGGACAAAACAAGTGTCTTTGTCCTGGCTGTGAGTTTCTGAAACTGGCCTTTGCTGGCCCCAAGGCCACCTCTCCAGCAGCTCTCCATCTTCCTTCCCCCACTGCATCTCCCTTCCTCAGGTGTTGGGCTGAAACCGTGCCCAGGGGCAGCTTCAGGGACACCAGGCCCTGTGCTCCCGCTGCGTCTCTCTGGGCCTCTCCCTCCTCTGCTCGAGCCCTGACAGGCGGACACCTCAGCATTGAGCACTGTCTCGGGGGGCTTTGTCCTTTGCAGGCAACTGTGGTCATGTGGAAGATCCTCCAGGCGCCTTGTGTCCCACACATAGTGATGGTGTGTTTCCCTCTCCTCTTTGTGCATCTGCTCATCCAAGTCTTCTTCAGCACTCTGGATGTGCCAGAAGAGGTCGATACCTTCTGGAAGGGATGTCAGGAGCAACATGGCCTTGCCACCAGCCCCAACAGGTGCTCCATCCCACTCCTCCTATCCTTGCCACGTCCTTGGGCAGGAGCCAGTGCTCCCAGTGTGACCTGGGCTTTGCTCTGCATGCAGGTTTGCAGTGCAGACCCTGAAGTCCCTGCTCTGCTGAACGCAGCATGAGGATGTGGTGGTGGCAATGGAACGCAATTGTGGCTGGGACATGCTGCTGTGTGCTGACACCCACCACTGTGCTGTGGGTCTGCTGGCCAGGTGAGACTCGCTTCTCCCCACTGCCTCTGACATTTGTGCTCTGTGCCCAGGGAGCTCCACACAGTCCCCATGGTTGTGAGCCAGAGGGCCTTGTGACCAAGGGATGGCCAAGCAGACTGGAAAAGGCTGGGAGAAGACATCCCCACAAGAAGCCGCCTCCCAAATAGGCCAGGGCCCCTTGCAGGATGCTGGGGAAAGACCAGACCTCTCTGAGTCAGTCCTGACAGAGGTTTGTCCCCCTGGCCCACAGTAAGCAAAATCTTGGTTCCTTTTTCTCTTGCCAGGGAGATGTGCTGTGTCTTCAGACCCTTGCGTTCCCGCATCGCTCGCTACCTGCTCCGGCTGCTCAGCACACAGGAGCCACGCTGGGAGCTGCCCGCCCTGGCCTTCCTTGTGGAGGTGAGCCTGATGGCCAGCGCTGCCTCGCTCAGCTGCCTCCCAGCTCTCTGCCCTCTCGGAGCCGCAGCTCCCTGGGACGGTGCCCGTGCCCTGTGCTGCTGCCTGGGCCCAGTCCTGTGCGGTTCTGAGATCCTGCCAGCCGGGTCTCCTGTCACTGCCCTGTGCCTTTCAGGTCCTCGAGTGCCTGGATTTGAGTGAACGTGGTGCTAATAGAGTCCGGCAAATCTTGTCAAGGCAGCTGCGGGGCAAGTGCAGGGAGAGCCGTCGCCTGGCACTCAGGGCCCTTCTCGATCTCATTGAGGAGCCCTCCATGGTGAGAAGGGGGCAGCGGCTGAGGCTGAGCTAGGGGATGCAGTTGCTTGGGCTTGGCTGGGCTTTGGGTGCCAGGGCAGCTGCTCCCAGCTCTCCTGCCTCCCAGTTCAGCTGTCCAAGTGCTTCAGGCCTCCAAGCCCTGTGGCAGCAAGATGGCATTTCACAAACTTGTGTTCTGCACAGACCAAAAAAATGTGGAGCCTGACTGAAAGTCTTGTGAAGCTCCTGTGGGACACAGATGGAGAGATAGTTAGCATGACAGTCAAGCTACTCAGCTTTATCATCTTGGACACTGACATGCTGATGCCCAGCCCCATCACACTGCAGCTGCTTGAGGCGCTCCTGCCACTCTTTGACCACGTAAGGCTCGCTGCCCCCAGCCACGGCCACTGGCTGCTGCCCGGACACTTTGTGCCCTGCGGATTGGCAGGCCTGTGCCAAGATGAGCCCCATGCACCCAGTGCTGAGGTCTTTTTATCTTGCTTTCTTACAGGATAATAGCCAGGTGCAGCTGCTCTCCATACTGCTCTTCCGAACATTGGTGACTCTTCCACAGGTAAAGGAAAAAAAGGCTCTGAAGACACCGCTGCACCAGAGCCTGCTGCCACTCTTCTTCCACTGCCATGATGGCAATCAGCGTGTGGCACAGGTGAGGACTCGTGGGCTGCTGCTGTCCCCCTGGCAGGGGGCTCGGCTGCCTCCTGCCCTGGCGCCTGCCATGCTGCAGCCTCCTCCAGGCCTTGGCACAGGGACACGGGTCCCGCACCCTGGGCTGTGGGGCCATCTCCGCATCTCTGCTGCTCTCCAGCCTTCTCAGGAAACGCTGCTTTGTGTGGCTGAGTTCCTGAACAGGAGGGATCTTGAAACACTGGTGAAGAGCCAGAAGCTGTGGAAGTTCACTGACCGCCTGGTAAGGACTAAGGATTGCCTGTAAGCTCAAGCCTCAGCCTGGAGAAGCCCCCAGAGTGCGGTGCTCAGAGTGCAGGGCTGGCAGCTGTGCCCCTGCCCGCTGCTACACCCAGAGGCCGTGTGGGCTTTTCTCCAGGCTCCGGTGGGCCCGAGCCGGGGGCCGATGCAGTCCCGGCCCGGTGGGGCTGTGGGGCAGGCCGGCACTGCGGCTCCCCGGGCAGCAGCCGGCCCTCTGCTCCCTCCAGAGCCCGGCGCCAGCGGCTGCTGGCCGCGCCTCAGGGCTGTGCGGGCAGGGGAGGCCGGGGCTGGGCGCAGGCAGCGCCCGCCCGAGGGGCTGAGCCCGCGCCGACCCTTCCCTCCTGCCGCTCTCTCCAGCTGGCAGAGGACAGGAGCAGAGCGGCCGAGCACCTGCGCCGGGCCGTGCGCTATCTGGAGAACCCACAGGAGCCCCTGCAAGTGGTGGCCATCAGGTTCATGGGTGAGCCACGAGCCCGGGCTCCCTCCCCGGCCCGCCGCAGCTCGGCCCCAGCCCCGCCTGCTGCCCCGGCAGCGCCAGCCGGGCCGGCGCCGTGGAGCCCCGCCCGGCCTCGGCGTTGCTGCCGCCCTCTGGCAGCCGTGCCCTGGGCCGGCAGCGTGCGGCAAGGGCCGGGCTGAGCCCTGCCGGGCCAGCAGGGCGTGTGGCCACAGCGGCGGCAGCGCCGCTGGCAGGGAGCTGTGCCGCTGGGGCCGTGACAGGCTCAGTGTTCCCAGGGATGGCCGGGCAGCACGTGAGGTGGAAGAAGGAAGAGCTCCGGTTCATCTGCTACAGTGAGTGAGGGCAGCGGGCTGGCAGCGGGGGTGGGCGGGGGGAGCTGCAAGCCATGCCCCGGCGGCGGAGGGCTCTGCTCCCTGTGCGGCCGAGGAGCAGCGTGGGCAGAGCACACAGAGATTTCAGGGCCACCTGGGGGATTCGTGGCCAGTAGCTTCGGGCTGGTCCCGTTCGTCCCTACTCCCTCCGGCTAGAGCCGGCTGGGATGGCCCTGGCAGGGGGCTCTCCACGGATCCCCTCAGATCCGGGATCTGACTATGGCTCTGTTCCTCTCTTTCAGCCCTTGAACAGTTTACAGAGGACACCAGCAGTGCTGTGTCAGACGTGGCACTTCAAACATTGTATGTCCTCCAGTCCCTACAGAGTGAGCGATCTTCTGTCTTGCAGAGGCTGCAGGATCAGCTCCTCAGGGCATGGAGGACACGGCCTCGTCTGTCGGGGCTTGGCTGGCTCCACTGCTGGAGCTCTGCAGAGAGCTGAGCCCAGAGGCTCTGTCTGCTGGGGCCACTTGAATCAGTGGCAATTTTCTCTTTCTTTAAGATTGTTCTTGTCTTCTTTTTGTTTTTTCTTTAGTATATTAATATAGTGTGTGTTATAATACACAGACTCCCAGGAGCCTTCTTTTGCTTCCCAGGGTCTGCAGGGCATAGGGGAAGAGGGGGGAAAGGGTGCTTGGGCTCAGCAAGCTGTCCAGGCATGCAGTGTAGCAGGGAAAATGGCCAGAAGCCCCTTGGCCTTTGGTGGTTCTGCTGAAGCCTTTGTGCTGCCAACAGAGCGGGTGGGCAGGGGCTGGAGCTGTGGGGATCCCTGTGAGAGCGGTGCCTGGAGATGGCCACAAGCCCTGTGCCAGGCAGGAAACGCCATCCGTGTCCTCCTACCCGTGTGGTGCTGGCTGGATTGCTGAGGGCTCCAAGGTGCCTCGGGATGGGGCTCCTCTGGAGCTGCTGTGGGGCTGCGGCGCTGCTCCCGGGCAGGTTGGCTGGGCTGGGGGAGACCCTGAGGGGACGAGGCCATGAAGGGACGAGGGGCTGAGGGAGCCCTGACAGGACACGGCAGTGGGAAGGCACGAGGGGGATGTGTGAGGGATTGGGTGGCTGTAACGTTGGCTGGAGGGGGAGTGAGTTGGAGACGAAGAGACCACTCACCCTGATGTTCATGTGGCAAACAGAGAGCATTTATCCTCAAGCCCTTCCTTCTAAAGGGCCTTTGAAGAGCCCAGTCTGGATAATTTCATTGCTCTGATCTCTATGCCTTGTCACATTCTGGCCAGTGAAATTCTGCAGCCTTGGGGGAGATGTGACAGGGCGAGGCCCCTGTCAGTCAAACCAGGGGCTGGTGCAGTCACACAGCACTAGCCAGCCTGCACTGTGACACACGGCAACAGAGTGCAAGGCACAGCTCCGGGTGCTCCCCAGGAACCTCAGCTCTGGGAGCACTGTCTGCCCCAAGCTCCAGGGGCTGCAGTGGGAGCCCCGCTTGGCTCTGCCCTGGGGCCGTCCTGCTGGGACAGCTGGAAACAGGGAGCATTCCCTTGCCACAAAGAGCCAAGCCAGGGCTGCAGGGCAGCTGCTCCAGCCCAAACTGCACTGTTGTGTGCTGTGCTCTGGAGTTGGGGCTCCCTGCACAGGGCACTGGACTGGTGTGCCAGAGGAGACAGAGAAGCTTCAGCTTTGGCATCACTGAGGGGTGTGCGTGGGCTGGGAAGAGTGGGGAGGCTCAGGGGCATTCGGAGAGCTCATCCTGCTGGAAGGATGAGGAAAAAGGAGTGGGAACTCAGCAGTGAGGAGAGCTCAGGGCTGCAGAGTGGCTCTGAATGACACTAAAATCCCACTGGACCTCTGAGACATTTCTGCTGCTCAGCCAGTGACAGGAAGAGTCCCTAATTGTGGGGCTCAGCCTCCCTCCTCGTGAGGGGCATCAAGGAAGGCAACAGTGTGATGGAAACTGCGATGGGCTGGGAACTCAATGGGGAAAAGAGGGAACAGCTGGAAGTAAAAGGAAGGTGGGAGAGAGAACTGTTCAGAGAAGGGCTGAGCTACAGATTGAGCAAGCTGAGAAATGTCATTTGGGGGCATCCCAGATTGATTTCATTTCAGAAGTTATTGAACAAGTTTAGGTTTTGAGGGGTGTCATGTTTTCACTTGGAGGTGAACACTCTGCCAACTTGAGCTGTGTTGCCAAAATGCTCAAGTGAGTTTGTGCTGCAGGTCACACCATTCCTTCTTTGGCAGATTCTGGCCTGGTGCTGAGCCCCACCAGAGCCCTGGCAGAGCCCAGAGCAGCCTCAGCATCTGCAGAGCCCAGCTGCAAGGAGAGAAAGCAGAAACCGCCCGTCAGCTGAAGGCTCCTGTGCCCTTGTCCCAGCCGCCCGCGGTGCCCAGGCCATGCTGGCCGTGCTCAGAGCGGTGCCCAGAGCTGCCCATCACTGCTGCCTTTGGCAGCAGAGCAGGAGGGCAGGACATGTGCCCAGCCTGCAGCCAGCCAGGGCACATCCACCTCCTCAGCAGCTGCCCAGAGCAGGGTGCTCCTGTGCTCGCTGCCATCTCCCAGAAGCTCTGATGCCACCATGCCAAGCAGACGGGGACCCACCTCATGCCATCCCCCGCTGGAAGAAAAGCTGGTCCCAAACGATGTCCTCAGCCTTCTCCAAGGGCACGGCCCATCCACGCCATAGCTGGTCCCAAGCACTTCCTGATCCAGACTGGAGCCCACCTGGAACGCTTCCTCTAGAAAAACAAACAACAAATTATTGAAAATAGATTACAGACAAAAAGGGAAAACAAGGTAAGAAATATTATCTCTGCCAGGGGCTTGAGAAAAGCCCAACCCCTGCATGCCAGGGGAAAACCCACCCACAGGTGAGGGAAGCCCAGGCTTTCTCCCTTTCCCCCTGCACTGCCCCCCACAATAACGGTGATCCCAAAGCAAACAAGGGCAGTGGAGCAGCCCAAGCCCTTCCTTGCCTGCACAGCAAAGCAGCCCCTGCACAGGTTCTGGAGTCCCACCTCTGCTCCTGCCATGGGGTTTTTTGTGTTGGGCTGGCTGCCCCACCCCCAGCCCGGGGCACGGTGGGTGCTGGGGGCTGTTGGCAGGGCCAGGAGCCCACTCCCATTTCATACCCAGCCCAGCCCATTCCCCCAGCCCTGCCAAAAGCAGCTGGGCAGCTGAATGAAGGATCAGCTGCATCTGCCCCAGCAAAGGGGGAACCTTTGGTTCCTGGCCAGGCTGTGCAGTGCCCAAATCTGGGAGCATCCCCCTCCGTGTGGACTCATCTGCAATTTTACTGTGAAACCTGGCTTTGGAGAATGTGCCAGAATTGAAGTTCATCATCTTCAGATGATGGCCAGTGGCCAGGTCCAGGAAGAGGTTGCCATCCTTGATGTCGTCCTCGTTGTCTCCAGCAGCCACAGCCCCACCTGGTACAGCTTCTCCAGGGGCTCCTTCTCCTTCCCTGGGGTGAGACCAGGCTCTCAGGGTTCTGCCCAGGGCCCCAGCTGTCAGGGAACAACCAGGACAAGCAAATCCAGTTCAGATGGTGGCCACCAGTGCTGGGCAGAACAGCTCAGCTCCAGCACAAGGGCTGTGTGCTCCCATCTGATGAGCCCTGGGCAGTGACACAGGCAGAACAAAAAAGTCTGGGTTCCTTTGCTTCTCATGGCCAAGGCATGTGTGGAGCTGGAACTTACCAGGGCCCTGCATCACAGTGTGCCTGTGGCTCTCTCCCTTCTTCTAGGGCAGATGAATATCCTGCATCCAAGGATCACAGAGCAGCTCTTCTAAGGAGGCCCTTTCCAAGTCCAGCATGGATAAACACCTCCTGATCAGATCTTGGCACTCTGGGCAGAGAAACCAGAAACCGCCGGTCATTTGAAGAAGGCTCCTGTTGGCTTTGCCCCACTGTTCCCGTGCCCAGGCCATGCTGGATGTGCTCAGAGCTGGGCCTAAACTTTCCCATCCATTCCCTGTTTTGGAGGAGAGCAGGAGAGCAGGACATGTGCCACCTCCTCAGCAGCTGCCAGAGCGGGATGCTCACGAGCCTGCTGCTGTCTCCCAGCGCTGGTATTCCCCCTGTGCCCAGAGATGAGGATCCACCTTGAGAGAGCCTTTGTGGCAGCGAGAGCTGATGGTCCCAGCTGATCTTCTTTCCAGTCCTGAAGGGGTGCTCCCCGCAGACCATCTGGTGCAGCAGGATGCCCAGAGACCAGATGGTAGCTGGCTTGCCATAGTACCAGCCAAAGTGGGTCCATTCTGGGGGGCTGTATGACCGTGTTCCTATGGAATACAGATGGAGTTCAGCAGGGGGATGCTGCTGCTCCCAGAGCCTGGCCCCACCCTCCCTGGGCCTGTGGGGTCTGCCCCAGTGACACATGGGGTGACCGCGGCCCTCTCGCCAGCACCTGGGACTTGTGTACAGACTTGAGGTTGGAAAGGAATCCACTGGTGTTGGAAGAGGGCAGCAGAAGCCTTGGCAAGGTCCAAGCATGACAAGGAAAAACCCACTTAGTGCTGGGGAAAAACCATGCCTTCATCCTCCCTGCCTGCATTGCCCCAAGAAACATTATGAACCCAAGACAAACCAGGTGAGTTGAGCAGTCAAAAGCCCTTTCTCACCTGCACACAAAACTGGCTGGGGAAAAGGGTCTGGCAACCCCTCTCTGCTATCCCCACCCACGGGTGTTTTTGTTGGGCCGGCTGCCCAGTCCTGGGCAGAGTGGTGGGCAAAGGCTGCACACAGGGCTGGAAGCTGGCTCCCCACCCTACCATGCTCAAAAGCAACTCAGCCGAAGACTCAGAGCTATGAAGGGCAGCAAAAGGGAGAATCCCCGGTGCTACACCCAGCTTGGGCTGTGAGATGTTGGGCCATGAGATGCTGGGACCAGGAGCACACCCCTGCATGGGCTCACCTGCAAAGTGAATGTAGGCTGTGTCTTGCAGGTAGGTGCCGCAGCCAAAGTCAATCAATTTGGCCTGCCCGGTGGCCAGGTCAACCAGGATGTTCTCTGGTTTGATGTCTCTGTGCAGGACCCCGCAGCTGGTGCAGTGCCGCACGGCCTCCAGCACCTGGCGGAACAGCTCCCGCGCCACCTCCTCGGGCAGGAACCCCCGTGCCCGAATGAAATGCTGCAGGTCCTGAGAGCGCTCCGGCCGCTCCATCACCATCAGGATGTCGTTGGGGAGCTCACGCCATTCCAGCAGCTGGACCACACCAGGAAAGCCAGTGGACACCTTGGCCAGCAGCACGATCTCCAGGGGTGCGCTGGTGTCATCGGGCTGTGGGAGGAGCACGATGTCGTCAGTGGGGCTGATGCCGTGCCGGGGCTCGGCAAGCCTCAGCCAGCCCGGGATGCTCTGCGCCCTGCACTGGCCCAACGCCCGCTCTCCCTCCAGGCGTCCTGGCGGCTCCCACCCTGCCGGGCCTCGCCTCATCCCCGCCCGACACGGCCCGGCTTCTCCCGCTGGCCCCGCTCACTCACCAGCTCGCCCCTTAGCCAGACGCAGTTCCGTGGCACCCTTTTGATGGCCACCTGCAAGCCAAGGGCAGCAGCGGGTTCAGCTCGCCGTCCTCCCTGCCCAGCCCCATCCTCTGCCCTCTTCCTCCTCCTCGTTCCCCCCTTCTCCTGCGCCCGCCGCCGGCCCCGCCGCTCACCGGGGCGCAGTCCGAGAGACGCGTGGCCGCGAAGACGCTGCCGAAGTCGCCGCGCCCCAGCAGCGAGCCCAGCCGGTACTGCTCCTTCAGGCCCTGCTGCGCCTTCCCTGCCGGCGGGACGCGGCTCTGAGCGCTCGGCCCGGGGCCGGCAACGGCCCCCGAGCGCCCCTCAAGGGCCCCGGGCCGGCCATCCCCGGGCGTTCGCTCCCTGCAACGGGACAGCGGCGGCTCGGGGCCGGCGGCCGCGCTGCCGAGCGGCGGAGCTCGGGCCGGGCAAGCCGCAGCGGAGGCGGCGGGAGCGGCCGCGCCGCCTGTGTCCTCCGCGGACCCCGGCAGGAGCCGGGACCGGGGCCGGGTTCGGGGCCGGGGCCGGGGTCGGGGCCGGGACCGGGGCCGGAGCCGGGGCCGGGCTTGGGCCAGGCGGAGCCAAAGGGAGGCGATGCCGCCCCAGCCCCAGGCACTGATGCCCGCCCAGCAGCGCCACCGCCAGTACGGCCAGAGCCGGCCGGAGGCGAGACCGCAGCGGGACGCCCGGGGCCGGGGGCGGGCCGGGGGCATGGCCCGGCCGGGCATGGGGAGAGAGAGACTGGGAGAGGAGGGCACCCCGGGGAAGGGAGACCGGGAGAGGAGAGGACAAGCAAGAGGGAATCTAAAAAAGTCGCTGCTTTCGCTGCTGCTGCCGCTGCTGCCGCCGCCGCCACTGCTGCTGCTGCAACTGAAGCGCCGGGGCCGTTTGCCCCGTGTCCGTTTGTCCGTTGCCCACTCACCCCCGTGCCGAGCCCCGTGCTCCCCGGGGGCAGCCCCTGAGCCTTTCCAAACACGGGAACTTTGCCGTGTTCAGCCAAGACCCAGAGTCTGCACTCCTGCACAGCGGGCACAGGAATCCCCTTGGTCGCTGCTGTGCATTGTCCCGGCTGAGGGTCAAACACTATCGGAACGCATTCCCTGAATGCAGAATTTGTACCTGACCCAAGCACTGCACTTACCTCTCGAGCATTGCTCTCCAAGAAAACCAGGGGAAGGCAAAGTGTGTGTAGCTCATGGTATTTGACAGTGTCTAAAACCTGCCAAGTCATAGATCTTCGATATGAGATCCATTTGGAATTAATGGGATGGAGAAGTAGTGCAAGATGGAAAAGGGGAGCATAAAAATAGAGTAAAATGTCTTTGATTTTTTCTCCCCATTTTAATTTCATTTCTTACAAGCTGTTTCAGTTTTCCCATCATCTTCTCCTCAGTCCTGTTTGCTCTTTCCAAGAACCTTTCCTGGAGAACGAGGTGCAGCTTCTGTCACAAGATGTGCCACCAACTGCAGCTTCTCTTGCCTTTCCACACCATGCGTGCAGCACGACTCTTTCAGCAAAGAAAGACTAAGGTTTGAGAACTTGACAACTTGTTCTTTCTTTTCCTTGTGGGCTGGGCTGTTGTGCCATTGGTGAAATTTTCATTGTTTTTGTTCTACCCTAAGAAACCATGACGGGCTCCCAGGAATTGTTAGGGAATGCAAGCCTGACTGAATGCCGAGAGAGAATCTCCAGAGCTTGCAGCCAGAAATGGAGAGCTGTGTGATAATCATTCCATCATCCCCATGGACACCTTGAAAGTGATCTAGAAGATGAAAATGGTCTGACAGAGGGAGTTTGTTTCTTCATTCAGTTCCGCTGCTTCTACATCTCATGCAGTGATAAAAATCAGTTCATGGAAAGCAGCAGAACAACTGGACCTCTCAGGAGGTGAGTGAAAGAATCTGTAGAGGAGAAATGCAGGGAATGACCTGGTGAACTTTGTCTGTAAGAAGGGTCATTTTTCCTAATAATTTCCAATCCATTCCCTCTGCTATTTTCCTTCTTAACAAGGCCATTTTCAGCCCAGATTCCCCATGAAATGGGAACCCTGAGCTTGTGGAAGTGCCTGAAAGATGCCCTGTTCCTCTGCAGGGAGCCTGAGGCTGAAGCAGGAGCCTGAGCCCTCCCTGGGGCAGCCTCCTCCGAGCTGGAATTTGTGGCGTGCTGGGAGAGGAGGAGGAGGAGGGGGAGAAGGCTGGCGCTGTGTGGCAGGAGCAGGAGGTTTGGGCCGCAGGACATTCCGTCTGCGCCGCTGCCCCGCAATGGGCGGCCGTGCCCGGGGCTCTGGGCCTGGCCCCGCGTGCGCTGAGCTCCGACACTGCGGGAGCTGCCCGGGCTGGGCTCAGCTTCCCGCTGGGACTGGGCAGCAGGCTGGGCTCCAGCTGGGATCAGCAGCAGCTGGGAATATCTCTGGCCATCTCCATTGGCTGCTGCTGCTGCTGCTTGGAAGAAACAAGGAAGGGAGTCAAGAAGTTCTGGCTCTTCTTCCTCCTGGTGGATTTTTTCATTTGATTTGACACTTGAGAGGCAATTTCTGTGATGGCCTCTGTCAGTCGATTCTATTTCAGCAGCAGCAGCAGCAACAGGGCTGTGTTTGTGCACTGCAAATGTGGCCTGTGAGGCTGCTTTAATTCTCCTTGACTTAGTGCTCAGGGATTTGTGAGTATTCAAGATCTGCTCATCATGGTGCCTGCAAGAAAAAGCCCAAGTTCCCTGTCATGAAAGCACTCTGGGAAGCACTGATTGAAAAAGGCAGTTGCCCTTTTACAGATAAAATTCAAGTGGCAAGCAGAAGAGGGACAAGAGCAGCCATGATCTCCAATTCCCATGGCAACGGCGCCAGCAGCCTCCTGCTGTCCCCTCAGGGTGAATAAAACAGTGCTGAAAACAGCGCTGGAACCCGATCCTGATCCTTTCTTGCTCTGCAGGCTGGGTCAGGGCAGCTCTGGAAGTGTGGTGCAAAGTCTGATCCTCAATCTCCTGGCAAATGACAGAGCTGAGCTGATCTCAGCCTGGGATCCCTGTGGATTGGCAGCAAGGACTCCTACCAGATGCAACTCCTGTGTTTGCAACAAGCACAGCATCCACTGGCAGGGAATTATTTTCTCTTCATCCTTTCCACTCTCCAGGTATTTCTCTAGGAAAATCCACTCTCTCCTGGGGACAGGGCAGTAGAGATGGAAGGTTCTGTGTGCCTCAAAAAGCCATCAGCCTGTTCACCCCACAGCTCTGCCACTCACAGCCACCAGTTCTGCACAGAGCAGCAGCAAACTGGTGACTCCTGGCACTGCCTGTGCTCTGAACTGAGAAGTGTGGATCAAGCTCCAAGTGTTTTCTAGTGGGAAGTATTTGACACAGTTCCCTCCAGATTCTGGTTCTGGGTCAGTGCCACAGCAGCTGTGGGGAGTGTTTCTGTCTACAGGGTCTCCCCAGGCTGCAGCTGGAGCTCGGGGCCTCCTTCCAAACTACAGCACAGTAAAAGATATGTACTAAGGTCCCAATGAAAAAATCCTTTGCTGAGCCTTCTTGAGTGTCTCTCAACTCCTAATTCTGATTGCAAAATGCTATTTAGGAAGATCAGACTGATCAAAATCAGGACATTTTGGTGGATTTTTGTAAAAATGCTTTTTGAATCTTTAGGATAGAGGGGTTTTCACTGAGGTCATTATTCCTCTTACAAGTTTTTCAGCATCCTGTTGTTTTGACTTTCCACTCTTACCTCCTGCCAACTCTTACCTGCCCAGAGCCAATTGTTTAGCTGACAGCTGCCATGCCCAGGTGCCTCTTGCTGAGCATCACCTGTATGGGGCCTCAGGTGCTCCCTAAGGAAAACTCCCTTCTTCGTATTCCTTGCAGAACCAGGGAAGATCTTGCTTGCTCAGTTAGGCAATGGAAGAGTTTCTATTCAGACCTACTCTGTGTGGCATCACTGATGTATTTTTGACTCAGAGAAATCTGTTTCTTTTCTGCTTTTAAATGAGAAGTTAGCAGCTCCATGAGCAGCAGCACAGCAGAGGAAACACAAACAGGCTGTTACTCAAACACCATCTCTGAAGGGATTGTGCTCTGCTTTTCAGATGAGATTAAGAGCTCAATTACAGTAGAAAAAGAGGCTTTCATTAAATCACAGATAGAACATAATAAGGACAAATTACAAAGCTCTTCAGAAGCAAATCTGTGTCAGACTGCTGGGTAAGGAGGCCCTTTAGGGGAGGCCTTCAGAGGTTTCTCCTGCCCTTCTGAAGAAATGAGTCCCACACACCTCATCTCACCATGTTTTTGAGGAAAGCACACAACCAGAATCCTATGGGGCATCTCATTCTTTGAATGCCTCTCTTCCAGGGGCAGAGATGAGCAGTATAAGCAGCTCCCCCCTCATGTGTGTAATGAGTGGGGTGAAACCTCAGGTTATGTGAAATACAAAGCTGTGTTTGGTGTCAGGTACAGACAGGCCATGTGTGTATTTGGGATTGTGATGTGTGTGCACACGGACCATGGGACAGCTGCGAATTCTAACAATAACTGAGGAAAGTCAAGCATGGAAGAAGGCCTTTGAACCTGTCTTTTGTTTGCAATTAACCTTGATTGATTTAGGAGCATTTGAATTAAAGCGTTAAGGATGTTGCTTTTTGCTTGTAGTCAGGCCTTAAAGAGTGCTGCAATAATAACCTTTTGAAGTATAATTTTAGAATATTGCTTGTATCCTTGAAACTATAGCTTTGGAATATATATAAAGGAAATATGCTTTTCTCCCACGTTAAGAAAACTGAGAAAATCAGCGTGAGAAAGGAAGATGAACATCATCTCAAGGATTTATAATTGTGACCAAGGGAAGCTGGACATCACTGTTATGAGATTTATAGTCATTGTAATTGAAAAGGTGGGCCCACATCTGGGGAGCTGGACTTCAGCAGATGGGATTCGTCTTTATTCTTGCAGAAACTGGACCAACATGTCGGAAACTACCAACACCATCTGGGGATCCTCCTTTTTGGGACACATCCTTAAGAAACACTAAATCACAATAGTGTATAGAATTGTGATGTAAAAATTGGGAATAGGAACTGCTGATGAGTAAAAAAATTGGAATAGAAACTGCTGAGAAAGCTTCTGAGTACCCCTATAAATACCTGTATGCCCCAAATATCAGCGTGCAGTTGGAGGGAAAACTTCCCCCACCACACCCATCTCTGTTTTGCTCATACTTTACCATATTAATTAATAAATTGATTGTTGCTTGAATATTGGCCTAGTCAAGCTTCTCATTTATAACAGTTAGTGCTGATGAGCACAGTTTAGAAGTGCAATAGTTTGTTCTGCTAACACAGAAAAAGCCCAGAAGCTCAGTGTTGTCTCAGTCCCACACTGGTATGAGGAGATGACATGTGGAGTTTAAAGAATTTTAAGGCCCAGCACCTAAGGGATATATCAGCTACCTAAAGCCAGACTCTAGACATAACTGTTTCATTCCAGCCCTCCTGCCATGCTCTCCTGTTTGCAAAAGCCTCCACTAAGAAACCTGCAGATCAGGAGGTGAGGAAAGAACAGATTCGAGCCCCTCACGCAGAGGAGAGAGCTCAGAGACCCTCAAGGCAGAGAGATCCCTCCCTGAGCAGCCAGGCTGCCCAAACTTTCAAAATCAAAGCTCCAGTGTGCAAATCCCACAGACAGAAATAGCCACTGGCCTCTGGGTTTGCAGGTGACTGTACAAGTGTGAACCTGGAGCTGAGGGATTGGATGCTTTGCCCTCCCCAGAAACCCAAAGCACTGCATGGCAGAGCTCAAAGTGGCCAGCAAAGGGTTACAGGGCTGCCCAGAATCCTGCAGCTGGGAAAGGGCAAGTCCAGGTTCAGTCACAGAGTTGTGCCCCCTTGGTTTTTTTCCCTTGTTATTCTGCTCCCCTGGAATATATTATGGTTAATTAAAGGCAGTTAGCTCACTGGATTGTGAGCAGCTGCTAGTTAAAAAAAAAAAAAACAAACCACTGTTGCCCTTTGAAATGGCAGACAGGAGAATCATTGAAATTCACTTTGAAAAGACATCCCCAAACCTCCTAATCTGTTGATGAAAACAGTCAAGGAAAAGTCAAGCAAAAAAGAACAAACAATGTTTTTTAGGATGTTTCACAACTCGGGCAACTGCAACCCCCATCAAGCATTAGCATTAAGGATTGTCATTCCCACACCAGGAAACCTTTCAAAGTCTCCAAAACTTTCACTGAAAAGCAGTGCCAGAATGCCCCAAAGCTGAACAACAATCCCATGAAGGGATAATATTTCCAGCAAGGCCAGGATGAGATGAGTAGGAGAGGATGACTGGGACTTTTCAAAAGCCAGACCTCAGAGCTGAGACAGGATTTAATCCTCATACCCCTCTGGTTATCCAGAAAAGGATCAAGACATGTGAGGGAGCTCAGAAAGCCAGAGTGCTCAAAACAGCAGCATGTACCCAGAAGGAAGAAGGGGAAATACATCTGGATACTTCCTAATGCTCTTTTGGACTGACCTGGTGTTTGGTGCAGTGAGTCACAGAAAACTTGCTCTAAACATGGGTGGCAGAACTGAAAATGCTCACTGGTAAGCAAAAAACAAAACAATGAAGAGCATATAGGAGTGAGTGTAGTCCCAAGGTCCTGGAGAAGAGCTCCAAAAGGCCAGACATGATGGAATATCATCCACAATAAGGGTAAAACACATGTTGGTATTCATCATGTATCCAAAGAATTCAAGAATGGTTTGGGTTGGAAGGGACCTTTAAAGGTCATCTGGGATGACAGACTATTGAAAGCAAGAGAAAAACAGTATCTGAAGTGCCAGGGAAAACTGTATTGAAAGCAAGCTAAGATTAGAGCCAAAACAGCAACATCTTATCTTTGAAGTCAAGATTTTTCAATAACTAATGCTGTCTGGTACTGAGGGGCACACTGAGCCAGAATCCCTTCACTCCAGTTTTGCCATGCTCTGCTATCAAAGCTCTCCATGCTGCCCAGCTCCTGCAGAACTGGACTTTGTGGGGTGAGCCCAGCATGGCAGCAGCCCAGGTGAAGCTCCACCTCAGAGAAGAGCAGCACCACTCCTACAAAAGAAAGCTGTTTTTACCTGACCATCAAGCAACACTAAACTCCTGTGGGAAGCACTGGATGCAGGAAAATCAGGGACAGAAAAGGGATGTGTCTGTGGAGCAGAGGGCTGGTTCAAATTGTCATTAGGTTGTTACCAGCTGCTTTCATTAGTCTGCCTAGAGACAATCACAATTACTTAGGAGCTACTGCAGGGTGAAAAGCCATTTCAGTTTATTAACATTCTCAGAGCTGCAAACCTTTCAGTGAAATTATTTTTCAATTGGTTTGTAAAGTTTGTCTCTTCTCAAAGGACGTGTCAGCCTGATAGAGCAGGGTGTGAAATTTATGCCCCAACAAAAGGGAGTTTGAATGCAGTTCAATAGCACTTGAAATGTTCTGCTCTGAGAAACTGTCCCCAAAGTCCAGGTGGACCTTTCTCCATTGAAACTCTTGGAAATTTGTAGAAGCTCTAACTTTGACATGAATTTTACAGGAGCATTTATAGCCCAAGGGTCAAGAGCAAAGCCATAAAATCCTGCTCAAGCCCTGAGTTTTCTCCAACCAGAGGTAAACTTGTATCTAAAGGTCTGTTTGGAGCCCAGGACTACTAAATTTCTTCCAGCAGAATTCTGTTATAAAGCTTAGCCTGCAATGAAGGTAGACTTTTATCTTAGCTTAGTTAAATATTCCCCTAAACCAGCATCAATTATAATTTCCCCCCTCTAATTCATGGTTTGTCAACTCCTAATTACTCTTTTTTCTTGCCCTAAGTACAATCCTTACTCAGACAATAGGTTTGATGGTTCCCATTAAATTTATTATTCTAGAGACATATGTTGGATGAAAGTTTACCTGAATGAAAGCTTTATCCAGCTCCTGCCAAAGCTAATGGAGAAGATACTTCAGTTTATTCCAAGCAGCTGTTATGTCAGAAAGAGGATCATGCTTAAATGATAATAAAAGTTCTGCCAGAAACAGTATTCCTTTGTTTTTCCCAATCCTTCAGTAAAAGCCCTCAGCCCTTAAGAACTTTTTTAATCATTTCTGGTATTCACTACATGGCCAATTCTTAAAGGAGCTCTGACCCTGCAGTGCAGTTAATGACCATCTCTGACATATTTCTTACATGTCTATTTTTCCAACATTTTCTTTAACAGCAGCTAACCAGGTGCCTTGCCTTTTTTATCTCCTCTTTAATCCATTTACTCTCATCCTCCATGGCACAGCACACGATGTTTTCCCAAAACCAGCCTGCACCAGCCACTATTTCACAGCTCACCCATCAAATCCCAATCTTTTACACTTCCACCTCTTCATCTTCCCATCCAGGGAGGGCAGCCAAGGTCAGCCAGATGCAAACCAGGTGTTTGAAGCTGAGGTGTGATGAGGCAGTGATTGCTTGATGAGCACAGGAGAAGGAAAGGTCTTGGCTGTGCCTGGGTTCTTAAGTCATCCTCAGTTGTGCTGGAAAATTAAGGACAGAGCAGTGATGCTCCTCTCAGCAGCTTCCCCATGGCATTGTTCCTGTCACAAAGTTAAAAACAGCCAGGTCACACATCTTCTCTTACTCTGATTCCTGCTGGGATGACAACATTGAAAAATAGAAAAAAAATATAATTATCAGGGATTTTTATTGTGTGAGCTCAGGATTCCCCATGCTCTTGCAAAGGAGGAATGTTCACCAGGCAAAGGACATGAGAAGGAGCCTCAAATTGTCCAAAATCCCACTAAAAATATTTTTTCCTATGGAAACCTTCACCAAAGCTGGTCACACTTCAGGCCCCTTGTGCACCCATTTCCTGATCTGCATCTCCCTGTGGGGTGTTCCCACTGCTCCAGGGAGCCCACACAAACCTTATAGCCCCCACAAACACACTCCCAGGAGCTGCACCCTTCCCTCCAAACCTGGGTATCTGCAACAGCCACCTCTTTGCTGATCAGAGCCTGTTTCTCCCCAAAACAAGGTGCTCAGCTTATCCTGGAAAAGATTGGCAACAGCATTCTTGTCTTCTTCAAAAGAGCCATCATCTCCCAGCTGTAATCTCCCCACCGAGACTTTATTCCCTTCAAGTGTCCAAGTACACAGGCAGCACTAAGGAAGGCGCTGAATTGAGTCGAGTTGAACCCCAAAGAGCTCTCAGCTCCCTGTGAGAGCTCAGACAAGCAGGAGAGAAAGAATTAATGCTCCTAATAATGGCATCTAACAGCCACGGGGCAAGTGAGAAGTTGGTTTTAGAGAATGAAGAAAAAGCACTAAGTGATAAAAGGTGAGAAAACTCCATCACTCCAACAGGTAAATGAAGGTAAACCACTTGAAGAGACAGAAATAGATGGAGGGAAAAAACCCCACAATTAATAGTGTCCATGACAGCCAGAGCCAAAACAAGCGCAGGGGGTCAGGAAAGAGGTAAGCACATGCTCCAAAAAACAGCAGAAATTATGTGAGAGCTCTGGAGGGAACAAAAGGAAGAGACACTCTGAAGAAACGAAAAAATGCCTCCTAACAAGGTGTTTTGGTTTTTAAAAAGTTTCTTATATCATATGGTAGAAATCCAGAAAAGTAAAGGTCAGGAGAAGCATGGTTTATTGGGAACACTCCTGCATAGCAGACAAGATCTATCCTTGTGCAAATTACACAGCACTGAGAGGGGCCACAGTCCTGCAAGGGTCTTTCATCAGGAGCAAAGAGCAGCCTGGAGGGTGGGGAATGCTGGATCTGTACCACTGCTCATCCTTCACCTTCATGTGGAGCTGCCCCCAAAGTTGTCATGTATCACTTTTTATAGCTCTCCTGCTGGGTATATTTTGGAGCAGCTGTTATATGTGGATTTTGTGGTGATGCTGTGGGAAGCAGCCACTTGCCTGCTGTGATATCCTCAAAACTCTGCTAATTCCTCATTGCCCTTGGTTTTTATTTGGGATTTGGGGTTTTTTATCTGTTTGGTTTGTGTGGGTTTGTTTATTTGGGTTTTTGTCTTTTTTGGTTTGAACTTTTTCTTTGCTTTTTAAGAAATTACTGGTTAAGTTGCCATAGCAAAACTGAAGAAAATGTAAACCAGGCTCGACTTTCCAGAAATGACTTTTGGCTGGGTTTAGCTGCATCCCCAGGCTCAGGAGCACCAGTATATTTGCAGGTTTTGCTCTGCATCATCAGCCTGCCCGGACTCTGCTCAGTGTTTCACAAATGGAGAAGACAGTGGACATTGTGCCAAGCTTCCTTTCAAACAGAAAAACCTGGGTCAGCATGACAGAAAAGAAGAAAAAAACCAATCACCAGTTAGAACAGAGCCAGTGTCTCAGCATCTTCCCCTCCACTGTTATTAATTTTGTACATTTAGAGGCAAACCTGGGCCTAAAGCTTCCATCTCTCAGTTCCTGATGCTGTTTGCTACCCTTCAGCCTTGACTGCCCCTGATATAACTGACTGCTGTCCAAGTGGGGCTGGGGATGCTCAGCCTGGAAAGAGGAGACACTGGGGGGGCTTCACTGTGGCTCTGCAGGACTGGAAGGGTCCCACAGGGAAGAAGGGGACAGAGTGTTCAACAGGGCCTGTGGGGACAGGACAAGGGGGATGGCTTTCAACTGCAGGAGGTTGATTGAAGCTGGATCTAAGGAAGCTGCTGTTTGACACTGAGGCTGGGGAGGCACTGGCCCAGGCTGTGCACAGAGGCTGTGGATGCCCCTGTTCCTTGGGAACAGGGCTCCCCCAAGGTCTGGGGAAAGATTGCTCAGCTTGGAACAAGATGGTCTTCAGAGTCCCTTCCAAGCCCAACCATTCAGGGATCCCATCATTCTATGATCTCCATTGTCCACTTCAGGTTGGCCCTGGACTCCTGGGAACTGTGATGTCACCTCCCCCGTTCCAAGTGGAACTGCCAGCACCCGGCAAAGAGCACAAGACAGCCCTTGGCCGTTGTGTCAGCGCACCCTTCGCTCTGCTCCTGCCCACTGCTGTCACCCTCCTTGTCACCTGCCCCTGCTACCCCCATCAGTCCTGAAAGCTCACTAGTGCCTGGATTTTGACATCCATCCCTACAGGATGCTCCCATTTGTCCTGAGGAAGGTATGGTGCCATCCATGGAGGTGGAGACCCCAAACTGCCCGGGTGGGCTGGAGCTGTGTGGGCCTGGTGTGGGACAGGGAGTCCACTCTGAGGTTCTGCCACCTCTGCAGGCTGTCACCGACGGAGAGGAGGAGATGGAGGTGGAAATGCAGACTTATACAGTGGAGGACGTGGAAATGGAGGAAGAAGAAACTGGAGACGAGGAAATGGAAGTGGATATGCAGACTTATACAGTGGAGGACGTGGAAATGGAGGAAGAGGAGACTGGAGAGGAGGAGATGGAAGTTGATGTGGATATGGATGTGGAAGAAGAGATGGAGGTGGAGGTGGATGTGGATGTGGAAGAAGAGATGGAAGTGGAAATGGAAGACTATGTAGAGGACATGGACATTGATGAAAAAGATGAGGAAGAAGCCATGATCTTGGGATAAAGAGCAATGCCAGCAGCAGGACAGGCATGTGGTCTCCACAGGCAGAGTGGGTCCCCTGCTGCCAGGCTGGGGCTGGGCTGGTCCCTGCTCAGGGACGTGGCACCCTTTGCACTGGATTCTGGAGGCCATCCCCAGCTGGTCCTGTGCTCGCTTTGGGCTGCACAAGCTCCATCCCAGACCCAGCCAGGCTCAGTTCTGGTAGCAGAGTCCTGCTGGGCCAGCGTGTGCCAGCCTGGGGACACATGGAAGAGCCCTCTGTGCCTGACTGCAGTGACCATGGCACTTGCTTTTCTTCCAGGACTGATGGACATCCCAGATAGAGATGCCACCCTTTTGTACATACGTTTTACAGTTTTTTGTCTTCTTCAGGATATAGGATTTAGGGCTTTTTTCAACTTCTGCAAATACATTTCATATTTTTTTGCTAGATATGTTCTTACGTATATAGGTTCTCTGGATTGTTGTTGTTACAAAATGTATATATGTTCTATGGATTGTTGTTGTTACAAAATGTATATATGTTCTATGGATTGTTGTTGTTACAAATATTCTTACAATGTAAAAGTGTTCTGCATTCTTGTTGCTGTTCTTCTGAAAATAAACAAATTTTCTTTTTCCCACCGCAGTTCTCTTTGCATTACGGGCACAGGCAGCATTTGCAAAGTTGTGGTTTCCACTTGCTCCAGGTTCCCAGGGCTGGAGGTGCCGGGGGGAGCTGGCACAGCCACACCAGGAGTGGGGGTACCTGTGCACAGAGGGGTCCCACTGACAGAGGTCACCCTCTCCTTGCAGTTTCTCTGGACACACTTGGTAGCTGTAGGGGCAAATCCCAACATGCCCTGTCCCATGGGATCCCACGTTGGAGCAGGGCCGAGCCTGCCTGGGCCTGCAGAACCTCAGCCATGAGTGATACTGGGGGATACTGGGGGATACTGGGACAAACTGGGGACAATGGGGACACTGGGGACATTGTGGAGCAGACTGGGGACACTGGGGCATCCTGTGGATGACATTGGGGCGCCACTGGGAATGAACTCAGGTGTGTTGGGAGGGACTGGGCTCCCCTGGGAGGGATTGGAGGGGCAGTGGGGTTGTATTGGGTTCTACTTGGGATGAACTGGGCTTTAATGGGGTTGTACTGGTCTGTACTGGGGATGAACTGGGCTGTACTGGGGATGTACTGGTCTATACTGGGAGGGACTGGAGAGGTTGAATGGGCTGTTCCTGCCACCAGCACCTCCCATTTTCCAAGGCTCCGCCCATCACTGCCCACAGCCAATCAGAGCCGGAGATCGGAGCCTTGGGAGGAGGTGCCTAGGGTTAGTGCCATCTTTTCTTTTTGCTTACAACTCCCGTCATGCCCTGCGCTCCACAGGACCCGGGCTCTGCTCCCCATCTGTCCCATGAGTGTCCCCCAGACCCTCCAGGATCCCCCAGTGTCCCCTCAGCGCCCATTTGGGACCTCCCAAAAGCGCCCCTGGATTCCCTGGGTGCTCCCAACCCCACAGATGCTCGGCACAGCCACTCCTGGGAATTGATCTCCTCTCATCTCCCGCTGCCCAAGAGCCCCTCAGAACACAGACATGCGTCTAAAACTCCTGCCGTGCCCTGCGCCCTAAAGAGCCCGGTTAGAGCTCCCCGAGCTCCCAGAGCTCCCCGCAAGTGCTCCCGGACCGTTTACATTCCTCTGAGGACCTCAAGTCGCGGCTCAGACGCAAAAGTGTCCCCCAAGAGCCTTCCTGGACGCCCAAAGATCGCGTTCAAACCACTTTTGAGACTTCATCTCCCGTCATGCCCCACGCCCCGCCGAGTGCCAGTGCAGCTGCGCCTGGAACTCCCGTGATGCTCCGCGGCCCCGTTCAACTGTATGATACCCGCGCCTACAACTCCCATCACCCCCTGTGCCCCAGAGAGCCCCGTCAGAGCCCCCCAAGGGCCCGCCCGGACCCCGAAGGGCCCCAAATTCCCCTCCCTGAGCTCCAAGGGCCCCCCTGCACGCCCAAGTGCTGCCCCGGACCTCGAACTGTCCCTCAGAATCCCTGAGTGCCCCTCCAAGTGCCCACCCGGCTCCCCCAAGTGTCCTCCAGAGCCTCAAGTTCTCTCTGAATTCCCTACCCAGACTCAAAACTGCCCCAAATGTGCCCCAGAAATGTCTCCAGAGGTCCCAGTGATCCCCTTTTACCCTTTATGGGAAAAATATTATTAAAAAAGATTAAGAAATGACTGCAAATATTACTAGTGTTATATATATAGAGTTAATTCATGCTATTTATATTTATATGTGTGTACAACATATTGTAAAAGTCCAACTCATTTCCTTGACCACCCTGGCTGGGAGCAGTCTTGCTTCTATTCAATTAGTTCCTGGACAATGCTAAAGATAATATCAAGTCTGTTAGCTTAAAAATGAAGTCTTCCCGGACCATTAACGTTGACGTCCCGAAAATGCTTAAGCCTCTCACAAGGACCGGCACCAGGAGCAGATTGCATCTACCATCTCGAATACTGGCACCACTCGATTACATGTGAAAGAAGGAAATTCAGACAGCCATCCGGACACCAGGAGTGGCTTTTGTATCCATGTGGTCCCAGTTATACATGTGAAAGAAGGATATTTTGGTGAAGCTCATACAGCCATGGGGACACCTGGACTGGCTTTGTATCTATATGATCCAGCTCTGCATGTGAAGGGACACAAAAGGACATTCTGTCATTCTGGCCCCAGGCAGAACACACGGGATATAAGCTGGCTGTATGAGACAGTCGGGGTGAACCACCAGGGAAATGCTGGCACTCTGTCAGTCAGATCCAGGTTCACCCAGCACCAAATTCTGGAGTTGATGATGTCTTGGCTGTGGTGGATTTTTTTTTTAAATTATATTTTGTTAGTGATCTAATAAATCTTTGTTAATTTTTTTTTATAATTTGGCTGCAGATTTGATCATTTATAACAATTTGGTGACAACCCAACAGGATCTGATATTGGGGTTCGGGAAACCCTTTTCCCACCCGGGGGGCGCCCCACTGAGTTCTGTGGCCCAAGCGGGAATCTAATTCTGAAACCAATCAGATCCACAAAAAGAGCCGCAACAGGAATTGTGGATTGTAGTTGAAGCCACATGCTGCAAACAGAGCCACAGTCAAGGGAGATAAAGGGCTCGATTCTCGGCTTGGAAAGATCTAGAAAAATTTCCAGGACTCTAGGGTTTTCATCCGTAAAAACTCAACGTGCATGAAGAGATCCACGCAAGAAAAAAGAACCGTAAGTATTGTGTGGTTGGGTGGAGCGTGATCGCACACGTCTGTGAGACGTGACATTGTCACGAGGTGAGTGCGGGCCCCGAGACTGCAGTTCCACTATCCCACGAGGGGCATGGTCAGGCAAGGGGGAAGTGCAAGGTTTCCTTTTGAAACACACAAGACTCGGGGCTCAGGGAAGAGTCTAGGGGGAAAACCGGTCACGTTTGGGATCAGGAGGGGAGAGACGAGCTTGGAAAATTCCAGGAGCCCATTCACCTTCTGAAAACGGAGAAAACAGGTAAGGAAAACAGCCCCAGAGTCGGCAGAGCGGTTCACTGTCAGACTTGGTCAGGCTGGCAGCTTTTCACCAGCTGGAAAACCTGACATCAGAAAGAAAAACGGGACTCAAGCGGACCATCCCAGCGAAACAAGAAAAGGTAAGGAAAGTCACAGCTTTCCTTGAAAAAATGGGATTGGGGAAAAGCAAACACCGGAAGAAAATTCAGGAAAAACACTCCCAAGTCCCCGAAAGAAGCTTACCAGGAATGCCCAGAGATTCCTGGGGTGGATGCTGGAGCACTGGGACAAAAATCCATGGAGGGTGTTCCAGATTGCAAGGGGAGATGTATTCTATTGCCATCTGTATGGCAGTTGTCTGGTGTCAAGCAGGCATTGCTCCTTATCTCTCTTCCTGAGTGATCATAATCAACAAGGGGCATCTGCTGATAAAGGGCTATTGAATGTCACCACATGACTGATAAGAACTATAGCAACTGATTGTGAGATGCTCCGCCCAGAGGGAGGAGCCAAGCAGCGCCATGCAGATATAACCTGCAAGGTTCTGACACCAAGACAGCCTTTGCTCCACTGGACTACCCAGAGGAACAGCAGCTGCTTCTACTTCCACGGATCTGCGGAGGAAGAAGACACCCCTTTCCTACAGGACTCCCCTGCTCCAACAGAACCACGCCTGACACTCCAGGAGGACTGCAGCCCCTTTTCCAACTGGACTGCTACCAACACCCTGACCAACAGGGTGTCAGGTCGTGTTCTGACTCTGACAGTGTTGTTCTGGTGTATTGCATTGTTGTATTTTTTTTTCTTCTTTTATATTGTTTTTTTTTTCACTTTCCCTATTAAAGAACTGTTATTTCCTGCTCCCATATTTTTTCCTGAGAGCCCCTTATTCATACCAATTCGGAGGGGTGGGGAGGGTTTGCATTCTCCATTTCAGGGGAGGCTCCTGTCTCCTTTAACAGGCACCTGTCTTTCTAAACCTAGACAGAGGGTGGGAAAGTCCAAGGAGAAAATGATCCATTTTTGTATGGAAAAATGAGGAGGGAGGGAGATTGGAAGGTACGTGGTCTAGCCGATATTTGGCACATTTGAAAACTGGACTTGTGAGTCTTTTTTGACCATGTGGCCAGCCATAGTCTGCTGGATCCTGAGGAACTTGAATACACGGACATGTGGAGGCATGTTTGCTCTGGTCTATACCCAGTGCAAGCTTGCCGGTGCGTGGCAAAAGTGGGGAGGGAATGGGAACCGTCGGAAAATCTTCCACCTCCTTACCTTGTGGCCCAGCAACAACCCGACCCCGTGCAGGCACAAGCGGCGTCAGGAATGCCTCCCAAGGTGGGAGCTCTGCAAGCCCAGGCGAATGCACCACCACCTCCACCGGCGCAGGCGACGGCATCCGCTCTCCCACACGGTCACGCGGCCGCGGAGCAGCCGCAGCCCCAGGTAACTCTGAAAATTGAGGAGGAAAAAGTAGATGTCCCCAGGGATGCATCTCCCCCAGCACATCCAACAAGGCGGAGAACAAGAAGGTCCACTGAGGGAGAGAGTGGGGACGAGGGGGGAAAACCTGGTATCTATCCCTTATGGGAGGTACCGACAGCTCCGGGGGTGATTGGATATGTCCACACCCCGATTGACACCAGTGATGTAAGGGTGTTCAAAAAGGAAATGGGAAAATTAATGGATGATCCTTTGGGGGTGGCGGAGAGGTTGGATGAATTTTTGGGAACCAGCATATACACCTATGAGGATCTTCAAGTGATCTTAAGATCACTGTTTAGCAACGAGGAGAGGGACATGATCTGGTCACACGTGATCAGGGATTGTGAAAGGCGAAACCTGAATGGGGGAGCCAGGGAGGATTGATGGCCAAACCAAAAGCCGTCTTGGGAAGCCCAGATGGAGGAGGGGAGGCAAAAGATAATAAATTTAAGAAATATGGTTATTCAGGGTATCAGGGAGGCGGTACCGAAAGGGCAAAACATGAGTAAAGTGCCCAGGGAATGTCAGGGAAAAGACGAGACCTCAACGGAGTGGTAAGAAAGGCTCCGGAAAGGTCTGAGAATGTATTTAGGAACAGACCCTGATTCCCTGGTGGGGATGGTGCTGTAAAAAACACAATTCATGGCAAAATCTTGGGAGGATATTCAGAGAAAGCTGGAAAAGAAAGATGGATGGCAGGAGCAGGGATTGCAAGAACTGTTGCGGGAAGCCCAGAAAGTATACACGCGCCGGGATGAGGAAAAGCAGAAAATTCAAGCCAAGGTCCTTGTGGCAGCAGTAAGAGAGGCTCAGAAGCAGGACCGCAGGAAAGATACGGCGAAAAAGGCTTCGGCAAAGAAACCGGGTCCTTCTCAAGAGAAGGGCTTGGGTGAAAAAAAATGGGAGTTTGAGTGTTTTTACTGCAAACAGAAGGGGCACATTAAACGGAACTGTCCCAACAGAGCCAAAGACCAGGCAATGTTTCAGGAGGATTAGGAGTGTCAGGGGCTTTTCAGTCTGGGGTCTGGAACATCTAGAGAGCCCTTGATAAAACTAAAAGTTGGACCCTACAAAGAACAACTATGGTTTATGGTAGATTCGGGGGTGGAATGGACTACGGTGCTACGGCTACTGAAGGGGTGCTCTCTGAGCGATGACTCCATGGTGGTAACTGGGGCAAAAGGGGATCCTTTTGAGGTTCCAATCATAAAAAATGTAGAAATAAATATGGGAAACAGAAAGCACACTGGCAATGTTTTATTGGCAAAGGACGCGGACTTAAACTTACTGGGGCGGGACATGATGGTTGCTCTGGGAGTGGGGTTAGCAGTGGAAAAATCTTGGCTCAAAATCAGACTTTACAGCCTCACTGTTCCAGATGAGGAAAAAATAGACCCAAGGGTGTCGTGTGTTCCAGTGGAAGCTGGGAGGCTGGACATAGAACTAATTTGGGTGGAAATCGAAAGACCAGAAGACCCCATAAGGGTTAAACAATATCCCCTCTCCATGGAAGGGAGGAGGGGTCTGAAACCAGTGATCGACGAATTAATAAAGAAGGGCACACTGGAACCGTGCATGTCAAGGCATAACACCCCAATTTTGGCAGTCAGAAAACCAGATGGCAGCTTTAGGCTGGTACAGGATTTACAGGCTGTGAATCAGAGGACTAAGACTTTGTTCCCCACGGTCTCAAACCCTTGCACATTGATGAACAATCTCCGGAGCACACTTGGTACAGTGTAATTGACTTAAAGGGCGCTTTCTGGACTTGTCCTCTCACTGAGGACAGCCACGAGTAATTTGCATTTCAGTGGGAGGACCCGGAGACGAACAGGAAGCAACAACTCAGGTGGACTTCTCTGCCTCAGGGCTTTGTCGACTCTCCAAACTTAATTGGACAAGCCCTTGAACAGGTTTTAAGTCATTTTGTGCCGACCGGAGGGACAAAGATTTTACAGTATGTAGACGACTTGTTGGTCACCGCACAAGGGGAGGGGGAGGTAAGGGTGAGCACAATTGAGCTTTTGAATTTCTTGGGAGAAAAGGGGTTGAAAGTTTCAAAGTCAAAGTGGCAGTTCACAGAGCTGGAGGTCAGATCTTAGGGCATTGGTTAACTAAGGGCAAAAAGAAACTAGACCCAAGAAGGGTGGCAGGGATTATTGCTCTGCCACCTCCACAAACAAAAAGGGAGGTCCAGCAGCTTCTGGGGTTGTTGGGGTACTGCCAGCAGTGGATTGAAAGTTACAGTGAAAAGGTGAAATTTCTCTATGAAAAACTCAGCACAGATCGGATCAAATGGACACAAAAAATGAGGAAGAATTCAGGAGAGTCAAGGAGGCACTCACGGCAGCTCCAGTGCTGAGCTTCCTGGATGTGAGGAAACCTTTACAGTTTTTTGTGGATGCTAGCAATCACACGGCACATGGGGTATTGAAGCAAGACTGGGCGGGGATCAGGAAACCTGTGGGGTACTTGTCCAGGCTTTTGGACCCGGTCAGCAGGGTTTGGCCCACATGTTTGCAGGCGATTGTGGCTGTGGTTTTGCTAGTGGAAGAAGCAAAAAGGGTGACCTTTGGGGCACCTCTGGTAGTATTCACACCGCACAACGTGCAGCGCATACTACAGCAAAAAGCAGACAAATGGCCCACGGACGCGAGGTTGTTAAAATATGAAGCCATTTTGATTCACTCGCAGGACTTGGAATTGAGGACCACGACTACACAGAATCCTGCACAGTTTCTGTTTGGAGAAGCTGCAGAGAAGTTAGTTCATGACTGTGTGGAGATAGTTGAGTTACAAACCAAAATCAGGGAGGATTTGGAAGAAGAAGAATTGGACGAGGGGGAGAAGTGGTTTGTAGATGGGTCAAGCAGAGTAATTGAAGGGAAAAGAAAGTCAGGATACGCATTTGTGGATGGGAAAACAGGAAAGGTGATCAAAGCAGGTCCCCTGAATGCAAGCTGGTCCGCACAAGCATGCGAATTGTACACAGTTTTGAGAGCATTGAAGGGACAGAAAGGGAAAAAGGGAACGATTTTCACAGATTCGAGGTATGCCTTTGGGGTGGTTCACACGTTTGGGAAAATTTGGGAAGAGAGGGGGCTGATCAACACGAGGGGGAAGGAACTGATGCACAGGGAGTTAATCCGGCAAATTTTAAAAGCTTTGAGAGGGCCGGAGGAAATTGCAGTGGTCCATGTAAAAGGGCATCAGACAGGGATTCAGTTCCGGACCAGGGGAAACAATTTAGCGGATCAGGAGGCCAAAACTGTGGTGCTGATGGTGGTAAGTACCCCAGAGATCAAAAGGGAAGCAAACCCTGACGACCCTCCTCAGCTCTCCCAAAAAGAAATCGAATGCTATGAAAAGATTGGAGGTGAATTAAAGGAAGGTAAGTGGAAATTACCTGATGGGAGGGAATTAGTTTCCAGAGGTTTTACCAGAAGGATTTTACGAAAATTGTACCAGAAAATTCACTGGGGGGGCACAGGCTCTGGCAGAGCAATTTTTGAAATTTTATGGATGCAAAGGAATTTATGAATTGGCAAGACAAGAGGTACACGGGTGTTTGATTTGTCAAAAGGTAAACAAACCAAGGGGCAAAAGGGCTGCCCTGGGGAGTTGCCCTGTTTTGTACCGACCATTTGAAAGACTTCAAGTTAATTTCACAGAACTGTCAAAAGTGGGAAGGTTCAAATTTGTACTGGTAATTGTAGACAAATTGGCTCATTGGGTGGAAGCCTTCTCCAGTTCACAGGACACGGCCCAGACCGTCGCCAGAAAATTGTTAGAAGAAATTGTACCCTGATATGGGGTAGTGAATTGTATCAATTCAGATCAGGGAACACACTTTACATCAAAGGTTATTAAGCAAATGGCTGATGCACTGGGCATCCGATGGGAGTACCACACCCCATGGCACCCCCAGAGTTCAAGACAAGTGGAAAGAATTAATCAAACTTTGAAGGCACAGGTATCTAAATTAATTTTGGAAGCAAAGATGTCCTGGCTGAAGTGTCTGCCCTTGGCATTGCTTAATATCCGAACCATGCCTCATTCAGAAACGGGGCTCTCACCATTTGAAATGCTGTATGGAATGCCATATAAACATGGAATGCTGGTGGGACACCCCAGGTTTGAGGATGGGCAGATTCAACCATACCTGGTTGCAATCAACAAAATCTTACAGGAACTCTGAAAGCAGGGAATAGTAGCTCAGAGTGCTCCTCTGGGGTTTGCTATTCACAAAATCCAGCCAGGGGACAAAGTGTTTGGAAAGTGCAAAAGAGGTGTCGCTCTCTCCTCACTGGGAAGGTCCTTTTCTTGTGCTCCTGACAACAGACACGGCCATTCGGACAGCAGAGAAAGGCTGGATGCACACGTCTAGACTGAAAAAGATGGAACAGCAGGAGGAAGCATCCAAGTCATTTCTTGCCCAACGACTTGAGAATTAGACTCCAACGTCCTCGTAAATGACCAACAATGAGCAGATAAGTTGCACACTGTCAGGTTGTGTGTATTATCCGTTTGTGCACTTTAAGTGTGAGTATTGTCAAGGGGATTTTGTGCTTCATTGCAGCAGGGGGCAGAGACCAAAGGGATTGTGTACCCAGTGTTTACAGGAGGAGCTTGAATTGACTGACCGTATCCTGACCTTAGCCACCAATTTGAGTATCATTGAAGTAGACTCACAGGAGTGGTTTTGGATCTTTCAAAATGGGGTGCATGGGAAGCTTAGATCTCAAGAGGAAATCTTGGATGTGGAGTGCTGGAAATCCATCAGGGTCCCGTGCAGTTCCAATGCAATCAGGGTATCACGGTGGGGCGCCTTTAAGAGGAGGTATGTGGCTAGGTCCGAGGGTGTCTTCCCCAAAGAGTACTCCTGCTGCCACAAAGATGGTCTTCCTTGCCGCTGGTGGCACCCCATGGGGCAGAGGAAAAGGCAGAGGAGCACACCTAGTGGGAATCCTGATTGGCCTGAGCCTAGTCATGTGCCGGACTCAGAGTCTGGGCACTGAGGTCCCAAAGAAAGGCGGAAGCGAGGGCTCCGTGGATGAGTGCGGAAAATGCACTCAGGTGGTCCCTGTATCACGGGATGGGGGACACTCAGCATACCAAGCCCCAAAAGAATGCCTCAGTGGAACTGGCAGGTACTGTTGGAGGAATGGCACTTGGGTGAAATTATGTAAATTGGAAATCGGGACTTGGTGTGTCAATCCTGAGGCTGGGCTAAGGAACGGACAGTCAAATGTTCACAGGAATCTGAAGTGGAAACGAAAAATAGAACAGAGGTCAACCCCCATTTGTAACCAGTGTAATTGAACCATGTGGATCGGGGGTAAGACAGAATCGATTTTCATTGCATATCACCAGGTCAACCCATTGTGTTATGATAACACAAGGCTGGAAATATGCGTGATGAATGGGAGAATGTACTAGGTAACAGAGAATATGAAATTTAGCAGTAAGGTTACTTTGAATAATGACCCACTCATATTGGATCTGGCACCGGTAAATGATGAGAGGGTGTGCCTACAATATGATAGAGTAATCTGCTATACGAAAAATAAGAACAATGAGGATCCTGAGGAAAAGATGAGAGTGATAACTCAAGAAATGAAATGGAAGGAGTCAGAATTGAGGAGACAGAAAGTTGAACAGGAGAGATTGAAAACTATGGTGAGCAGTACAAGGTACTGGAAAGGCAATATGCTGATGGGGAATTACCTTCCCCAGACAGAAACCTGTTCATTGATTTAATGCAAGAGATCTCAACAGAACTGGGTCTGTGGAATTGTTGGATTTGTGGGGGGCTGAAATCTGCTGAAAAATGGCCTTGGAAAGGGGAAGGTTTGGCTCCAGAACAACTCTTAAAGTGGGACAACCTGAGGGCCTCAAAATTGGTGCAGAGACCCAAGGGATGGATTTTTGATCAGAGGGTGATTAGCACAACTTGTGTCAGTCAGGAGGGAAAAGAATACACCGAGATGGTGGGATATACTCCATGTGCATCTACCCTGATGGTGAACTCAGATTCAAAGAACAAGGCATGGCACCAGCCCCTCCTCTGGGGTATTGGAGCCTGAAAAACGATACCAATTGTGAATAGGACAGGAGAATAAGATTGTGCCAACCCCTTCCAGTCCCTGGAAGATGTGAGAAAATACTGGGAAGACCCAGGGAAAATAAATGAAAAATGGAAAGCCCCGGACCGGATGGAGTTTACTGGATATGTGGGAAAAAGGCATACAGTGAGTTACCCTCAAGGTGGAAAGGGTCTTGCACTCTAGGCATGATCCGACCCGTTTTCTTTACTCTCCCGAGAGCAAAAAGTAATCTGTTGGGAGTTGCATTATGCGAGACCCTGAGAAGGAAGAAGAGAGGCTTGAAAAAAATAATACTGATGACAAGCTTGGGGGGGAGGAAGAGTGGCCAGCGGCACAAATAATTGATTATTATGGGCCGGCCACATGGGCACAGGATGGAAGTTATGGGTATAGGACTCCAATCTATCTACTCAACAGGCTGATTAGACTACAAGCAGTGATGAAAATTGTCTCAAATCACACCTCCAAAGCCCTGGATTTACTGAGTCGGCAGCACACCCAGGTATGGGCCTTTGTGTACCAGAATCAGATTGCTTTAGACTACTTGCTGGCTGAGGAGGGAGGAGTGTGTGGAAAATTCAACGAATCAGAATGTTGTATCGAGATCAATGATTATGGGGAGATCATAAGAAGTCTGGCAGCCGAGATCAAAAAGGTGGCCCATGTCCCAATCCAAAAATGGAATTTTATTCTACAGTCCTCATGGTGGGACAAATTATTCGATGGAGCATGGTGGAACAAGGTAATGTTTCTTGTGCTCTGTTCAGTAGTCGGAATTCTATTCCTCCCTTTTCTGATAGCAAGTTTTATCAGACTGATCCACTACATGGTCCAGGGAATGCAGATTGCAATAGTTCCCATAGACTTGGAGGGAGCTTCCAGAAGCGACACATCCAAAATCATGGGGGTGGGAAAGAGAAAGTATGCCAGCAATGCTGCAGAGGCATTGGCCAAGTTTGAAGAACAACTAACTAAGAAAATGAATTATGTAATATATCAGAGCATCCCACAAGGAGAGTACCGGATAGTGTAAAAGGGTACTCCATTTGTGAAAAACCCTCAATAGTGATGAGTTAATGTAGAAAGTTAAAAATTTAACAAATTACAAGTATGAATTAAATTAGTAAAATAAGCGGGGAGGGATTGTTATATATAGAGAGAGAGTTAATTCATGCTATTTATATATATATGTGTATATAAAATATTGTAAACACCCAACTCATGTCTTTGACCATCCTGGCTGGGAGCAGAGTCCTACTTCTATTCAATTAGTGCCTGGACAACATTAAAGATAATATCAAGTCCTTTAGCTTAAGAATGAAGTCTTCCCGGACCATGAGCATCAACTTCCCAGGAATGCTTAAGTCTTTCACGAGAACCGGCACCGGAGCAGAATTGCATCTACCATCTCGAATACTGGCACCACTTGGTTACATGTGAAAGAAGGAAATTCAGACAGCCATCTGGACACTTGGGCTGGCTTTTGTATCCATATGGCCCCAGTTTATATGTGAAAGAAGGATATTCTGGAGAAGATCAGACAGCCATCTGGACCTCTGGACAGGCTTTGCATCTATATGGTCCCAGCTCTATATATGAAGGGACACAAAAGGACATTCTGTCATTTCTGCCCAGGGCGGAATACACAGGATATAAGCTGGCTGTATGAGACAGTTGGGTTGAACCACCAGGGAAATGCTGGCACTCTGTCAGTCAGATCCAGGTTCACCCAGCGCCAAATTCTGGAGCTGACGCTGTCTTGGCTGTGGTGTTTTTTTTTTTAAATTATATTTTGTTATTGATCTAATAAATATTTGTTAAATTTTTTATAATTTGGCTGCAGATTTGATCATTTATAATAAAGGGCTTCTAGGGACCTTGAATTTGAGAAGGGTCTCTGAGAGGCTGTGGGAGGCCAGGAAACTCATGATACCAAGGTTCAGTTATGACACTGCAGAACCAAGGTTATTCCTGCTGACAGTACAGAACCTCATGGAAACAAGGGGCCATTCTGGACAGCAGGGCCATGGAACCAAGGAGCCCATTGGGACATTACAGAAACTCATGGAATCAAGGTGTCCATGTCACTCTAGTGAACCTCATGGAACCAAGGGTCCATTGTGACACTGTGGAGCCAAGGACACTGCTGTTGGCAGTACAAAAGCTCATGGAACCGAAAGTTCATCATAAAGTTCTGGGGCCTCATGGAACCATGAAGACCATTGTGACACTTCAGGACCCACTGGAACCAAGGGGCCATTGTGACACTGCAGGGCCTCATTTAACCAAGGGCTCATTGTAGCACGGCAGGGCCTCGTGGAATCAAGGGGATCGTGGTGGGGGTCCATGAGACCACAAGGAAATTCTGACTCTGTGGAACCAAAGTGACCACTGTGACACTACAAAGCTCATGGAACCAAGAAGTGATGTGACAGTCAGGACCCCAATGGAATCAAGGGGCAATTCCATACTTCAGGGCTTCATGGAACTGAGGTGCCCTTGTGACCCTGCAGGGCCTCATTGAATCCTGGAGACCACTGTGACACTTTGAGGACTTGTTGAATCAAAGGGCTCTGCATGGCCTTGTGGAACCAAGGATCTCTTTGTGACACTGCAGGGCCTCATGGAAGCAATGAGACCATTCTGGCACAGTCCCCGTGGAAGCAAGGGACCACTGTGAAACCACAAGGCCTCATAGAAGCAAAGCAACCATTGTGACACTGCCAGGTCTCATAGAAGCAAGGGGACAGTGTGACACTACGGGTCCCCATGGAAGCAAGGGGCCAGTGTGAAACAGCCATGCCCTGTGGAACCAATGGTCCATTGTGATCCTGGGGAGCCCAAAAGAACCAAGGGGCCATTGTGGCACTCTGCACAGTCCCAACAAAACAATTTTGACACTGCAAGGCCTCATGGAAGCAAGGGGGCAGTGTGACACTGCAGAGCCTAGGAGACCGCTGTGATATCATTGGGCCTCATGGAAACAAAATTCTATTGTGATACTGCAAGGCTTCACGGAACCAAGGGGCCATTGTGAAACTTCAGGGCCCCAAGGATCCAAGAACATGGAACAGGTCTGGTTGGCTTGGCCTCTTGGTGGCCACCTGACTGGTCCAGGTGACATTGGCATGTTGAGGGGGGCTTCTTACCTGCCCCTGAAACCCTGGAGTTCAGTGCATTCCTTCCTGTTGTGAAGAACTGCTCTTCTCCTCCAGGCGTTCATGGCAGAAACTGGGATTCTACCTCCAAATCCAATTATATACAAGGATTATTTCCACATGAAACCTGCCAGAACAGACAGCTCTGGCTTGCCTTGGCATTTTTGGGGGGGGGGGGGGGGGGCATCTCTCATACGCCTTCAAAACACTAGGGGGTGTGTGGGGGGGGAGGGGGCGTGTTTTTCTTCTCATGGAAAAAAACAGCTTTGAAGTCTAGGCGTCCATGGCCAAAATTGGGAATCTGCCTCCAAAATTCCTTATATCCAAGGATAACTCTAAGACAAAAGCTGCCAGGACTGTCTAGGTTCCCTTGGCTTCCTGAGGGCCAGTTCTCATCTGCCTGTGAAACACTGGAGCTCTGTACTTTCCTTCCTATGGAAAATACTATCCTTCTTATCCAGATGCCCATGGACAAAACTGAGATTTGGCCTCCCAAATTCTGTCTATCCAAGGATTGCTCCCAGACAAAAGCTGCCAAGACAAACAGGTCTGGCTGGCCTTGGCCTCCTTGGGGCTGCCTCTAATCGGCCTTTGAAACTCTGGGGCTCTGTCCTTTCCTTCCTGTGGAGAAGAACTGTCATTCTGGTGCAGGCACTCATGGCTGAAATGGAATTCCACCTCCAAAACTCCCCCAAATATCCAAGGGTTGCTTTCAGACAAAAGCTGCAAGGACAGACAGGTCTGGCTTGCCTTGGCCTCTAGTGCCTGCCTCTGAAGGTGCCTGCCTTCAAAACCCTGGGGCTCTGTGGTTTCCTTCCTGTAGAAAAGAACCGTCCTTCTTGTCCAGGCGCCCATGGCCTCAGGCACATGAGGACTGTATAGGGACAGAGGAGCTCTGTGCTCAGTGGGGTGGAGACTGAGGAGAGCAGAGGAGAGCCCTGGGAGGGACTGAAAGGTAGTTTCAGAGATGGTGGATCCTTTTGACATAGTAGAGAATAGCCCAAGAAAGAAAAAAATCAATGCCAAGAGCAGCTGGGGAGGCCCAGATTGGAACAAAGAGAAAGGAATTTGCCTCCCAGGGCAGGGCTGTGGTGCAACACATGCCCCAGAAAGAGTCTGGGTCAGCCCAAGGCTTTGTGTGGGCAGGCAGAGGCAGGCAGGAGGCAGAGCTGTCAGCAAAGGAAGGGGCCAGCCAGGTGGGGCAGCTGGGGCATGACGACAGCCTGCAGGGACAGAGGCTCAGGGCAGGGACACGGTAGGACAGCCTGGGCTGCACAGGGCACAGGCATGTGCAGCAGCTGCAAGGCCCTGACAGAGCCAACTCCTGCAGCACTTTGGCCATGGCTGCTGGGCCTGGGCCTGAGGCAGGAGCAGGAGACAAGTGACCCTTGCAGACCTGGGGCCTCATTGCCTCCTTGTCCCTGCTAAGCAGCCTGGCAGGGGCCACCCCATGCTCCTGCCCTTAGCATTGCACATGCCCACATGCCAGTGCCCATGCCGAGAAGAGCATGAGCAAGGAGGGAGGGACAGGATCTGCCTGGCCAGGGGCTGGGGCTCAGGCCTTGGCCCTTTGCATTCCTGAAACACATCCAGCCTTGCTCAGCACCAGAGACACCTTTGCCTTGTTTGTCCTCAGCTGTCATCACTGCCTCCAGTGTTCTGCTCTAACTGGAACCTGGGGACACTTTCTCAGTTGTTTCCCTCAGAGGTACCCATTCAAACTTCAAGAAACTTCAGTGTTTCAATTTAACTTTGAGTTCTTGAGAAATTTTCTGAACACTCTCTCAGGGACTGAGTCTGATGTAAACAACACAAAATCCCTGAGAGGGTCATTAAAGCCCTTGTGCTGTGTCTGTGCTGCTGAGCTGGGCTGGGCTCCTGGCACAGAGGCAGCTCATGGCAAACCAAGAAAAGCTTCAAAAAGACATTTCTCCTGAGGAGCAGCTCCTTTCCCAGCCCAGCAGGGCTGGGGCACTGCCTGCAGCCACCCTGGGCACAGCACAGAGGCACAGAGAATCTCCATCAGTCACGGCTGGGAGGATGCTGAGAAGTAATTGGGGGAGAATCACTGCCAGCCCTTGGCACAGGAACCTCTGGCTGCAGGACAATGCAGCTGCAGCTCCTGGAGCTATCTCCTAAAGCTGGAACATCCCCATGCCTACAGACTGTGTGAGTACATTCCCTGATTATCTCTTGTGCAGAGCAGCCAGGGGTGCCCAGGGGTGCCCAGGGCTGTCCTGCAGAGCAGGGTCCTACAGCCCAGGGCGCTGTGCTGGGACTCTGCTGCCTGCCAGGGACAGCTCTCAGCCAGGCCTGGGAGCTGCTCCCAGCACTGGGGGACATGGTCTGTGTGAAAGGAGACAGCTGGTAAAGCTTCGAAGCGTTTTTGTTGTGAGGTGAGGATACTGCATTGTTCAGAACTGCTCCCAGCATGACATTTACCTCCAGGGTTTTTCCTAGCGCAGCAAGGAAGGGGTTTGCATAAAACAGAAAATTCTTATTTTTAAAATCTACATCTCTGGGATGCCTGGATGGGAAATTGCACATAGATATTCATGTCTCACTTCAGATAGAGAAAATTTTAGAAAATCTCCTTTCAGACCTGAATGCACCAGGCAGTGACAGAAATCAGCACAGGGTCTCTTAGAGGCAGCATCAGTGCTGCTTTTCCAGCCTCCTCAGGATTGCTCTGATGTTGCCTTTAGAGCCTGCAGAGCCAGAGCTGCCCCTGGGCAGTGCCAGAGCTGAGAGGGGTCTGAAGGACAGAGTTGAGCCCCCAGGGCTGGGCTGGGCTCTGGCAGCATGGGCAGGGCCCAGCCCTGGGCACAGGGAGCAGCTGCTGGCAGGGCCAGCTCCAGGCAGCAGAGCCCTGGGAAGGCAGTTGGGGGAAAGGGCCCCAAAGCTGTGCTGGGTTATTTAAAGTCCTCCTCAAATCAAAGTATTCAATATTGCTTATTCTACAGATCTCCATGCCAAGACACAGCAAATGCCCAACAGCAGCTCCATCAGCCACTTCCTCCTACTGGCATTGGCAGACACACGGCAGCTGCAGCTCCTGCACTTCTGCCTCTTGCTGGCCATCTCCCTGGCTGTCCTCCTGGGCAACAGCCTCATCATCAGCGCCGTAGCCTGTGGTAAGCACCTGCACACCCCCATGTTTTTCTTCCTGCTCAACCTGGCTCTCAGCGACCTGGGCTCCATCTGCACCACTGTCCCCAAAGCCATGCACAATTCCCTCTGGGACACCAGGGACATCTCCTACAAAGGATGTGCTGCTCAGGTTTTCTTCTTTCTGTTCTTCGTGTCAGCAGAATTTTCCCTGCTCACCGTCATGTGCTACGACCGCTACACGTCCATCTGCAAACCCCTGCACTACGAGACCCTCCTGAGCAGCAGAGCTTGTGCCCACATGGCAGCAGCTGCCTGGGCCAGTGCCTTTCTCACTGCTCTGCTGCACACAGCCAATACATTTTCCCTGCCCCTGTGCCAGGGCAATGCCCTGGGCCAGTTCTTCTGTGAAATCCCTCAGATCCTCAAGCTCTCCTACTCCAAATCCAAACTCAGGGAACTTGGGATTTCTATTTTCACTACCTCTTTAGCATTTGCCTGCTTTGTGTTCATTGTTTTCTCCTATGGGCAGATCTTCAGGGCCGTGCTGAGGATCCCCTCTGAGCAGGGACGGCACAAAGCCTTTTCTACCTGCCTCCCTCACCTGGTTGTTGTCTCCCTGTTCCTCAGCACTGCCACATTTGCTCACCTGAAGCCCCTCTCCATGTCCTCCCCATCCCTGGACCTTGCAGTGTCAGTTCTGTATTCGGTGGTGCCTCCAGCCCTGAACCCCCCCATCTACAGCCTGAGGAACCAGAAGCTCAAGGCTGCAGTGTGGACACTGCTGACTGGATGGTTTCAGAAACATTAAACTGCTGGCCAGTTTCTGCAAGTCACTTCCAATAAAAGCCATCTTTGACATTTCTTATTTTTTTGCTCGTGGGTTTTTAAAATTTTGTTTTACTCTATTAATCTTGTCCACAAAACAGGACCATTGTTCATGCCACTTCTCATTTTTTGTTTCTCTCCATTATTGCTGTGGCCCCAGACTGTGTCAATGAGGAGCTGTGCAATCAGTAGCTTTCAATGAACTAAAGGACCTTCCAGCAAAGTTTTCCCTGGAGATACCCGTTTTGTTCCCTTCTCTGGAGCTGCAGCAGCAATGTCTGTGTGCAGAGCTGGGGGCAGGTTAGGGACAGCACAGCAGCTCTGGTACTGCTGGCCACACCATTCCTGATGACAGTCAGGTGCCATTGGCCTTCTTGCCCACCTGGGCACACTGCTGGCTCATGTCCAGCCTGCTGTCCATCAGTGCTCCCAGGTCCCTTTCTGCCTGGCCGCTGTCCCACGACTCTGTCCCCAGCCTGTAACACTGCTGGGGTTGTTGTAGCCAAATTGCAGGACCCGGCACTTGGTGTTGTTCAACTTCACCTTGTTAGATTTGGGCCCTGGATCCAGCCTGTCCAGGTCCCTGTGCAGAGCCCTCCTACCCTCCAGCAGATCCAAACTTGCAGCCAGCTTGGTCACCACAGTTCCATGAGGCCCTAGAGTGTCACAATGGTCTCCATGACATGATTCCATGAGACCTGAGGCCCCTCAGTTTCACAATGGCCCCTTTGTTTCTTGAGACCCCTTAGTGTCACAAAGTACCTTGGATCCTCGGGCCCTGCAGTGTCACAATGTCCCTTGGTCCCATGAGGTCTCGCAGTGCAGCAATGCTCTCCTTGGTTCCACAGTGTCTTAATGGCCTCTTGGTCCCAAGGGGCACCACGGTTTCAAACATGTTTCATTTGTTCCATGAGTCTGTAAGCAGCCACACTGCCTGCTTGGTTCCATGAGGTCCTGCAGTGTCACAATGGCTTCCATGGTTCCACAAGGCCACACAGTGTCACAGTCATCCCTTGGTTCCATGAGGCCCCAGAGTGCCCCAATGGATTCCCTGGTGGAGCAGTGTCACAATGGACCCCGCTGCTTACACAAGATCCTGCAGTGTCACGAGGGATGCTTGGTTCCATGGGGCACCAGAGTGTCACATTGTTCCTTATAGTTCCTCAAGTCCCTGCAGTGTCACAGTGGCCCCTTGGTTCTATTGGGCCCCATGGTCTCACAAGGGTCTCCTTGGTTCTGTAGTGTCACAATGGCCCCTCGGTTGAACAAGGCCCTGCAGTGTCACAGTGGCCTCCATGGTTCTATGAAGACCCAGAGTGTCACACTGGACTCCTTGCTTCCATTCAGCCCCACAGTGTCACAATGGGGCCTTGGTTCCATGGTGCCTTCAGTATGCAGTGTCACTGTGATCCTCTTAGTTCCACGAGGCCCTGCAGTGTCACAATGGCCCCTTGTTTCCCCAGGGCTCTGCAGTGTCACAATCATCACAGAATTACAGAATTAACCAGGTTGGAAAAGACCTTGGAGATCAGCAAGTCCAACCTGTGACCTAACATCACCTTGTCACCCAGACCATGGCACCGAGTGCCACATCCAGTCTGCTTAAACACTTGCAGGGACGGTGCATCCACCACCTCCCTGCACAGCCCCCTCTAATGCCCAATCACCCTTTCTGTAAAGAATATTTTCTCATGTCCAGCCTAAATGTCCCCTGCTGCAGCTTAAGGCTGTTTTCTCTTGTCATGTCACTATTCCTTGGGAGAAGACCCTGACCCCCCCCAGGCTGCACCCTCCTGTCAGGGAGTTGTAGAGAGTGATGAGGTCTCCCCTGAGCCTCCTCTTCTCCAGGATAAACAACCCCAGCTCCCGCAGCCACTCCTCATAGGACTTGTGTTACAGACCCCTCACCAGCCTTGTTGCCCTTCTCTGGACATGCTCCAGCCCCTCCATGACCTCCATAAATTGGGGGCCTAGAACTGGACACAGCACTCGAGTTGTGGCCCAACCAGTGCTGAGCACAGGGGAAGAATCAGTGCTCTGCTCCTGCTGGCCACACCATTCCTGATCAATAGGAGTGGCAAGGGCTGAATTGGGAAATGGTGGGGTGGGGATAGGGACAAAGTGTGACTGATTGTCAGCCATTAAGGGTCTTGATTTTCCTATCTATTGACGCTGCATTAGAAGATGCTGGGGATCAATATCAACTGGGGATTGCTGATACCTATCTATAAACAGGAAAAGAAAACTAAGGAGGACAAAACAATTCTCTCTTCATTTTTTCAAAATAGTAGATTCACTTTGAATACACTTCTGAAATCTGTCTAATTGACCACAGAAGTGGTGAAGACTTGAATTATTCCCATGGGCTTGTCTTGTTTGGTTATTTTGAACAAATATTTATGAGCCTTTGTCACTGAATTCCTGAACTGAAGACCTCAAGAAAGAAGAGGCCTCTGGAAAAGTAAAGTGCAGCAGCAACCTCCAAATTGCTGAGGATCCATCCACATCAGAGCAGGAATGAGCAGAAATGGGCACAGCTTTGTGGCTGCCCCAGCTTTGGGATGGGCCCTGGGCCTGGAGCAGGAGCAGCTCTGGAGGGCCCCAAGGCTGGGGCTCTTGTGCTGCCCTGGGCAGATGGGATGGCAGCAGGGGCTGCAGAGCTCTCAGAATCTCCTGCAGAGGAGAGCAGGGCACACAGGGAGCCTCCTTTCCCTTGGCCAGGCATGTTCCCCCATGGTGGGGCTGAGTCCTGTGGCAGCTGCAGCTGCTGCTGTGCCATTGCCAGGGGCTGAGGCCGTGGGGCCAGTGCCCAGAGCAGCCTGGCCTGAGCAGAGCTGTGGGGCCAGAGCCAGCTGAGCTGGGCTGGGGAGAGGCCCTTGGTGCTGCCCAGAGCTCAGGGCAGCTGGCAGAGCTTGTAGGGAGCTGGGCTGGGCTCAGAGAGCCTGGCACAGAAACCATCAGTGTCCATCTCAGCCTGGCTGAGCGTGCAGGGGCCAAGAAGAGCAGCCCAGGGTCTGAAAGTTCTCTGTGTGGGAGCTGAGCTTGTGAGCCCTTGAGCCCTGCCAAGTGCTGGGGCTGCACCTCCAGCTCCAGAGGAGATGGGACACATGGGAGCAGAGATAAATCATTCCTGCTGCATTCTTTCTTGTGTTTGCTTGTACAGGTGACCTGGATCCATATGTAGAGGAGGGGATAAGTGTCAGATAACACTGGTAGAGGGAAAAGAATAATATTGTTTAGCTGAAAATAATATTTTGTGCATAATAAACAAGGAGAAAAAGAAGACACATGATCACAAGAGCATCTGAGTTTTTCAGAAAATGAGAGACTCATTAATTTTGCAGTAGCCAAACCTGTTCAAATGCTTTCCTCAGGGCTTGCTTGAGATGAGAGGTGACCACCAGAGGCCAAAGCCAGCCAGAGCTCTCTGTCCTGGCAGCTTTTGTCTGGGAGAATCCTTGCAGATAGGGAATTTTTAAGGGGAGAATCAATTTTGGCCCTGGGCACCTGGAAAGAGGGATGATTCTTTTCCATAGGAAGCAAAGCACAGAGCCCCTGCTCTCCAGGGTCTGATGAGAGGCAGCCCTCAGCATTCCAAGAAAAGCTAGACCTATCAGGTGTCCTCTGGGAGGCCAAACCAGACAGACCTGTTTCTTGTTCCCTTGGTTCCAGGAGGCCCTGCAGTGTCACAATGATCTCCTTGCTTCTGCAGGGTCACAATGGCCCCGTGCTCCCATGAGGCCCTGCAGGGTCACAGTGGCCCTTTGGTTCCGTGAGGCCCCACAGTGTCACCATGGTCTCCATGATTCCACAGGCCCTTGCAATTCCACAATGCTCTCCATGGATCCACAGTGCCCTGCAGGATCACAACGGCCCTTTGGCTCCACGAGGCCCTGGAATGCAGCAATGGCCTCTTGGTTCCACAAAGCCCTGCTGCTGCACACTGGCCCCTTGGGACCATGCGGCCCAGCAGAGCCACAGTGATGGCCTTGGTGCCACAAGGCCACACAGTGTCACCTTGGTCTCTTGGATCCATGGTAGCCCACAGTGTCACAATGGCCCCTTGGTTCCAAGAGGTTTCTCAGGGTCACCATGGTCTCCTTGGATCTGCAGTATCACAATGGACCATTGGGTCAATGTGTCCCCAGTGTGCCAAAATAGATTTTGGTTCCATGGGTTGTGCTGTGTCACAATGGACCCTTTGTTCCATGAGTTTGCACAGTGTCACAGCTGAGTCCTTGGCTCTGTGTGGCCCTGCTGTCACCAAATGTGCAAAATATCAGAACAAGGCTCCTTAACACTCATTTACCATTTCAGAGAGTATCATTTATTCAGGCCTGAGGTTGAGAGAGGGATAACTCCTAACCTTACATGGACGCGTGATTCTACCAGTGTGTTTCTTATATACAGTCACTAAATGTGAATTACAATTTACCCATTTCTATAAAACCCACCCCAAGTTCCCAGATTCACTCCTTGTTTTCTCTATCCCTGCACCCTTGAGCCAGATGTCTTCTTCTTCCCTTCCAACCATCCTTGCTGGGAAAGCAGCTCCTGCATGCCTTGTTCCTGTGCTCAAAGTTCACAGGCATGGTAAAAATGGAATGAACCCTTTTGGTATCAGCCCAAGATTTGTGTGGGCAGGCAGAGGCAGGCAGGAGGCAGAGCTGTCAGCAAAGGAAGGGGCCAGCCAGGTGGGGCAGCCGGGGGATGCCGACAGCCTGCAGGGACAGAGGTGCAGGGCAGGGACACCGTAGGACAGCCTGGACTGCACAGGGCACAGGCATGTGCAGCAGCTGCAAGGCCCTGACAGAGCCAACTCCTGCAGCACTTTGGCCATGGCTGCTGGGCCTGGGCCTGAGGCAGGAGCAGGAGACAAGTGACCCTTGCAGACCTGGGGCCTCATTGCCTCCTTGTCCCTGCTCAGCAGCCTGGCAGGGGCCGCCCCATGCTCCTGCCCTTGGCATTGCACATGCCCACATGCCAGTGCCCATCCTGGGAAGAGCCCTGAGCAAGGAGGGAGGGACAGAATCTGCCTGGCCAGGGGCTGGGGCTCAGGCCTTGGCCCTTTGCATTCCTGAAACACATCCAGCTTTGCTCAGCACCAGAGACACCTTTGCCTTGTTTGTCCCCAGCTGTCATCACTGCCTCCATTGTTCTGCTCTAACTGGAACCTGGGGACACTTTCTCAGTTGTGTCCCTCATTGGGACCCATTAAAATTTCAAGAAACTTTGTAGTTACATTTAAACTTTGAGTTCTTGAGAGGTTTTTTGAAGACACTCTCAGGGACTGAGTCTGATGTAAACAACGCCAAAGCCCTGAGAGGATCATTAAAGTATTCCTTGTCCACTTATGGAGAAATCTTTCAAAGACCTTGCCAGAAATACACTTTCCAATTTTAAAGGATTTATTTTATTTTATTTATCTTTAGATCAGAAGTGATTGCAGCATTCTGTGATTGATGTTGACCCAGGGTCTCTCCTCAGCAGCTCTGGCCTACTCACAGAAGCTGTGCCTTGAGCTCTGACCCAGTGTGGACAACCTCGCTCCACATTCCCCAGCTCCATCCTGTCTGTCCTCACTCCCCTGGGACCTGCTCTGCTTGGACAGCTAGCTGCACTCACCCTAATAGGGGTTTTCAATTTTTGGGGTTTCTGAAGCAATCTCGAACTCCTGAGTTTCCCCACTGGAAACAGACACACTGCTCAGGTGTGTGCCAGCCCAAGGTGCCACCAAAGCCACTGCAGACCTGCCCTGGGCCAGCTGTGAGGGTGGATCATCAGCCCAAACTGCCCTGGGCCACTGCAAGGGGCTGTGGCCATGGGCACTGCACTGACCCCACTGCTGGGTTTGGCTGCCATGGCAACCCTGAGAAATTAAACTGTCCTTGGAAACACTGGGGAGGACTGGGACATACTGGGGAAAACTGGGAACGCTGTGTGAGACACTGGGACATACTGGGAGTGACACTGGGGAGGACTGGGACAACCTGGGAACATGAGGAATGCTAAGGGGGAATCTGGGTGGACTGGGATGCACAGTGGGGGTACACTGGAACATACTGGGATATACTGGGAGTGATACTGGGGGATACTGTGACAAACTGGGGACACTCAGGAGAACACTGGGGGATACAGGAGTGTACTATGCATGACACAGTGGGGAACTGGAAGGGACTGGGAATGAACTCAGGTGGACTGGAGTGACACGGGGGTTGTACTGGTCTGTACTGTGGATGAACTGGGCTATACTGGGAGGGACTAGAAAACTTGAATGGGCTGTTCCCACCTCTGCTGCCGCCCATTTGCCCGCAGCCGAGACTCCCGCCCATCACTGCCTGCAGCCAATCAGGGCTGGAATTCGGGGCCTCAGGAAGCGGTTCCTAAGGTCGGTGCTATATTTTCTTTTTGCCTACAACTCCCGTCATGCCCCGCAGCCAAATGCAGCCCCATTGGAGCTGAGACTACAACGCCCGTCATGCCTCGTGCTCCACAGAACCCTGGGATCCTCCCCCCATCTGTCCCATGAGCGTCCCCCAGACCCTCCAGGATCCCTCAGTGGCCCCTCAGCGCACATTCTGGACCCCCCAAAAGTGTCCCTGGATCCCCTGAGTGCTCCCAACCCCACAGATGCTCGGCACAGCCACTTCTGGGAATTCATCTCCTCTCATCCCCCGCGGCCCCAGAGCCCCTCAGAACACAGTCCCGCACCTAAAACTCCTGCCGTGCCCCGCGCCCTAAAGAGCCCAGTTAGAGCTTCTGGATCTCCCCGCAAGTGCTTCCCTGGACCCCGAACTGTCCCTCAGAATCCCTGAGTGCCCCTCCAAGTGCCCACCCGGCTCCCCCAAGTGTCCTCCAGAGCCTCAAGTTCTCTCTGAATTCCCTCCCCTGCCCCAAATGTGCCCCAGAAATGTCTCCAGGGACCCCAGAGGGTCCCACCCCTTGGCCCTATGGGAGAAAAAGATGATAAAAATTGTTGAAAAAGCCAATCACTTCTTTTTTAAAGTCTTAAAAGTTTAATAGCAATAAAATGGTTATAAAAATAGTTATACAATTGGAGTAATAATAATTTTGACAATTTGAATTAGGACTGTTCCAGATTGCAAGGCAAGATGTATTCTATTGCCATCTGTATGGCAGTTGTCTGGTGCCAACTGGGCAATTCTCCTTATCTCTCTTCCTGAGTGATCATAATCAACAGGGTGACATCTGCTGATAAGAGGGTATTGAATGTCACCATATAACTGATAAGAACTATAACATCCCATTGTGAGATGCTCCGCCCAGAGGGAGGAGCCAAGCATTCCTACCCAAATATAACCTAGAAGATTCTGACACATCAGACAGCTCTTCTCCACTGGACTCCCCAGAGGAACAGCAGCTGCTTCTACTTCCACGGATCTGTGGAGGAAGAATACACCCCTTTCCTACAGGACTCCCCTGCTCCAACAGAACCACGCCTGACACTCCAAGAGGACTGCAGCCTCTTTTCCAACTGGACTGCTACCAACACCAACAGGGTGTCAGGTTGTGTTCTGACTTTGTCAGTGTTGTTCTAGTGTATTGCATCGTTTTATTTTATCCTTTTTTTTTTTCCTTTCCCTATTAAAGAATTGTTATTTCCTGCTCCCATATTTTTTGCCTGAGACCCCATTAATTTAAAATTCATAGCAATTCGGAGGGGTGGGGAGGGTTTGCATTCTCCATTTCAGGGGAGGCTCCTGTCTCCTTTAGCAGGCACCTGTCATTCCAAACGAAGACAAGAGGCCTCTTCTTTCTTGAGCTCTTCAGTTGAGAAATTCAGTGACAAAGGCTCATAAACATTTGTTCAAAACACACAAACAAGACAAGCCCCTGGGAATAATTCAAGTCTGATTCTTCTGTGGTTAATCAGGCAGATTTCAGAAGTGTATTCAAAGTGAATCTACTATATTGGAAACAATGAAGAGATAATTGTTTTGTCCTCTTTCGTTTTCTTTTCCTGTTTTTAGATTGATATCAGCAATCTCCGCTTAATATTGATCCCCAGTCCCTCCTAATGCAGTCTGTACAGATATGAAAATCAAGCCCCTTCATGGCTGACAATTAATCACACTTTGTCCCTACCCCAGCCCCACCATTTCCCTCATCCAACCCCTGGCACTCAGAGCAGCTGAGGAATGGAGTCACATCCAGGGCTGTCCCCAGGGCTCAGGACTGGGGCCAGGTCAGTGAAATCTCTTTATTGCTCATCTGGACAAGCCATCGAGGACACCCTTAGTCAGTTCCCAGGTGATCCCAAGCTGGGTGGGAGAGTGGCTGTGCTGGAGGGCAGGAAGCTTTGCAGAGGGATCTGGACAGGCTGGAGCCATGGGCCCAGGACAATTGGATGAGGTTCACCAAGGCCAAGGGCCAGGTCCTTCCCTGGGCTCACAACCACCCCAAATCCCTGGCCATGCCCTGCCCTGATCCCCAGAGCCTGTGCTGTTTCCTTCATCCCTGCACTGCCAGGGACTTTCTGAGACAAGGGAGCTCTGCTCTGGGGATGGAGGGAGGTGCAAGTGCCAGCACTTGAGTGGGAACCAGAACTCATCAGGTTTGTGTCCTTTGGGGGTCAGAAACTGGTGGGACTCAGAGGCACAGAGAGTTTCTCTTCATGGCCAACATAAAAATTGTAAACATGATTCAAATTAAGAAATGTTGAAACTCTTCCCTCAGTAGTGTGACACATCCCAGTAACATCTGACATGTCCACCATCCACAATGGATTTTTGTACAAAACCAATTTTAGACAAAGGTGATTCTCTGATAGTTACAAACACAGTGAAGTTGTATCAGGATGCTCATCCTGAAGTGGGGATAAAACAGCCTGAACAGTTCCTGGTTTGCAAAGTTATCAGTGGTGGATTGAGAAGGGAGGTCAGGCTGCTTTTGGTGTTGAGGAAATGCTGAAACCAGGCTGACTCATTTCATCTCCTCCTGTCCTGGCTGATCTTCCCTCTTTCCCCTTTCACCCACTGTCTTTTGTCTCCTACCAGGCCCCCCCGGTGAAGAGCCTGGCTCTGTGTTCTCCATCCCCTCCTGGGTGGCACTGCCAGGCTGGGATGAGGAGCCCCTCAGCCTTCCCTGCTCCAGGCTGGACAAGCCCAGCTCCCTCAGCCTCTGCTCACAGCCAAAGGACTCCAGTGCTGTTGGACAATACCGTTTTCTTGATCCAGAGATGGGGCAACTAAGAGGCATTTTAAAAACTTTTATTCCATTTTCAACCTCATGAGAAGTGTGAGACAATATACAGATGTTATAATTCACGCCATCACAATCAGAAGCCAGCTATTTCCTAATTACAGTACATTGTAAGGGTTTCTTGGCCTCTCAGCTTTGGCCAGGCCATGCTGTAGATGCCTTAAAGCCAATCATCTAAAACTACCCCTTGTGGGTCCCACTACAATGCATCTTTCATAGTTCTATTTCTCCAAAGTATCTAGTCTTTTTTGCAAGGTCATCCTCTGAAACTTTTTTCTAGCTCAATATCTCTCTAAACAATATCTGTCCTATTCCACGGCATTTTTTATCTCAAAATTTGCATGTGGATGCATATGGTGTTGACCTTCTGTCAGGCCCTGAGAACTTCCTACAAATCCATTTCCACACAACCCCACCTTGGAGGCCATTCCCTAACCCTGCTCCAGCTGCCAGACATCTTTCTGGCCCTGGGGACCCCAAAGCAGGCCCCAGTGGCCTGGATAATCCACGTCCTGGATGTCCTGGTCACACAGCCCAGCCCCTTGTCCCCGTGTCAGGCTCTGGGGGTTGATTTGTGGAACATCCTTGGGGGAGGCTGCAGCTCCAGGTGGACCAGGGGGATACTGGGCACAGGGGACCCTGCTGGGCATGAACAGCTTTGGACTTCTGGGGGGAAACTGTGAGGGGGGGCTGGGGCAGAGTGACCAACCCAGTGACTGTAGGCACACAGTTTGTGGTAACTGGGAGTGGGGCTGTGGCCAAGCCTCATCCCTAAGGGGCTACAACCATGCAGGACAGGTGAACAGTATTAAAGGTGATGAGACATGGAGTGCCGAGGTGTATTGACCAACCACAAAAGGGTACAGAGGGCACACAGGTGCAATGTGTGTAAGGTGAAGGGTATAAAAGGTTATGCTGAGGAACAATAAAGGGCTGGTGCTTGATGCCTTCTTTGGTGTCAGTTGTACCCCCAGCTGGGACATCTGGTGATCCCGAGGTGATTCAGTCAGATGACTGCAGACCTAAGAGCAGTAAGATGGTGGAGCCAGGCAGACTAGGAGCCTGGCAACTGAGCCAGGTGGACCAACAGCCTGAGAGCCTAAAAATCAGGATGAGTTTTATAGCCAGGCAGACCTGGGAGCCAGAAAGAAATGTAGGCAGACCAAAGAGCCTAGAAGCCTGGACAATGTACGAGACACCAACCCAAGAGGAAGGGTGCTGGATATGAGGAGCAGATGCTACACACTTTGCTTGTTTGATATGATAGAATCAACGATAGCCACACAATAGCCACACTCTTAACTCGTGCTGCTGCCTGCCACTCCCTGCAGGCATGGTAGAGCAAGCCCTGTGCCACCGGTGATGTTTTAGCTGCTCTATGATGTTACAGCCCATTCTCCAATGTCCCACAGCTGGTCTCTGATGTCACAGCCAACTCTGTGATGTCATAGTCTGCTCTATGATGGCTGGCCTCTGCCCTGTGACATCACAACCCTCTCTGTGATGTCACAGAGATAGCCTATGATGCCATAATTGCTCAATGACCTCACATAACCCATTTTGTGATGCCGTAGCCCACTCTGTGACCTCATATTGCCGGATGATAAATTGTCAGCACCAGATGAGCTAACTCAATGCTAATTCTGCATTGAGAAAAACATCAGGCCTATGGAAACCAAACAATGCCCATTGTGTGAGAAGGGGAACTGAAATTCACCAGCCTCAGTGTCCTGCCAGCTCAGCCAGCCCAACTGGAACATTGGGATCATGAGCACCAGGGACCACCAAAGAGACCCCCAGGACAGAAGAATACATGGGTAAAGGGGAGGAGAAATATATTAATGATTTTGGGGAAATGATTTTCATATGTGTGTTTAGTCCAGGACAATCAATGAATATGTATGCAAAACACAGCCTATAAACAGAAACTTTCCTGTACTCAGCATGCATGGCTGTGGGAGAAGCTATCCCCCTGTGCATCCAGCCAAATAAAGAATGCTGCATCTTCATGTTACAATGGGATTATGGAGTTTTATTATTTTGCCCAATTTTTGGTATCACTCCCACTGCCAAGGAAAGCTCTGTCTCCAGCTGTTCACCAACAGAGAAAGGCTGGTGGGAGATGTGGTTGGAGGCTGCCTGGGTCACAGTCACCATAAAATAATAGAGTTTCCAATATTCTGTGGAAGAAGGAGGGCCACTAACAAAACATCTACCCTGGAATTATGGAGGGCAGACCTTGGCCTATTCAGGTGCAGATTTGGAGAGTACCGAATCAGGTACTGATTTTTTAAGGGAAACAGCCCTTAAAAACAAAGGGATCCAGGAAGGATGAACACACTTCAAGGAAGTAATCCTAAGAGGGAAGGAGCAGCCTGTCCCTCTGTGCTAAAGTTGAGCCAGCTAGGAAAATGTTTGTCCTGACTGGGCATGGAGCTTTTGTGGGAACTGAGGGAAAAAGGAGGGTGTGTCACCATTGGACAGAAAATCAGGCATCTCAGGAAGCATTTAAGGATGTTGTTAGGTCGTGCAGAATGAAAAGTAGAGTGGTAAAAGGTCAACTAGAGCTTAACCTGGCCCCTTCTGTGAAAAATAATAAAGAATGTTTTTAAAAAACCTAATAGCAAAGGGAGGGATAAGTAGATCTACTCTTTATTGGAGGCAGTGGGGAAGATAGTAAGATAAGGAAAAGCTCAGCTGCTTAACCCCTTCTTTGCCCCACTTTTCAACATTAGGGCAGGTTGTCCTCAGGACAAGTGTTCTCCTGAGCTGTAGATGGGGACAGGGAGCAAAACAGCCCCCCTGTAATCTAGGAGGAAACAGCTGGGGACCTGCTGAGCCGCTCAGATGCTCACAGGTGTCTCTGGAAGCAGATGGGATCCATCGCAGGAGGATGGGGGAGCTGGTGGATGAGCTCCTCAAGCTGCTCTCCATCATTTACCATGTGTCCTGGCTCAGCAGGGAGGTCCCAGAGGACTGGGGGTGCCAATGTGAGCCCATCCCCAAGAAGGGCTGGAAGGAGGATCTGGGGAGCTCCAGGCCTGTCAGCCTGACCTGGCTGCCCGGCAAGGTTATGGAACAGATCACCTTGAGTGCCATCATAGGGCACCCACAGGATGGCCGAGGAAACAGAGCCAGGCTGCATGGGTTTAGGTCCTGCCTGACCAACCTGATCTCCTTTTATGACCATGTGACACACCTGGTAGATGCAGGAAAGGCTCTAGATGTTGTGTACCTGGAATTCAGAAAAGTCTTTAGCACCATATGCCACAGAATTCCCTGGCAGCCCTGGCTCTGAGCAACAGCATCTGCAGTGGGACAGGAAACTCCCAGCTCATGGGAACAAACTTTCTATCTGTCTGCAGAGGCCACAATAAAGCTGAGTGGTTTCCCTGCCATCCCCTAGCCTTTCCTGGCCCCAGGGGCTGATGGCATTTTTGCTCCCTTAGGTTCATGTCCCCACACCCACAGCATGGGGGTGCTCCTGCCTGCTCTGTGCAATGCAAACAGGGGCTGCTGAGCCAGTGCTGCCGTGTCTGTGCCTGCAAGGATGGGGCACCTGTGTGAGCTGGGGGAGAGGCCAGGGCTGCAGAGGAGGGATGTTGTTGGCAGCTCCATGAGGATGCTCTGGGACGCTGCCCTGGGTTGTCCAGCACACTGGGGATGGATCAGCCCCTGCTCTGCTGCTCCTTCCCATCCCCCCCAGGGCCCTTGCAGAGCCCCAGCCATGCTGTTTGCCCCCAGCCTGCCCACAGCCAGCCTGGGGCTGCTCACGGGGCTTTTCTGTGCTGAGCATTGGCCTGAGTGTTCTTGAGAGAGCCTGGCCAAGGAGCCTGGAGCCCCCAGGGCCTGGCCTGAGGCATTAGAGCTGCCCCAGCAGTGCCGATGGCCTGTCCCTGCTGCAGCCCCGGCACTGCCACCCCCAGGACTGTGCCCAGCCCTGAGAGCACTCAGGCCCTCCAGCAACACCAGGGCCACCAGGGCAGCAGGGCAGGGCCACGGGAGCAGCACTGGCAACACCAAGTGCTGCTGCTGGGCACAGCTGCTGTGCCAGCACTGATCTGCTCCCAGCTCTGCACACAGACATTGCTGCTGCAGCTCCAGAGAAGGAACAAGAGGGGGATCTCCCATGAAAAGTCTGCTTGGAAATCCTTAAGGTCATTTAAACCCACCAAGAGCAAAGCTCCTCATTGACACAGTCTGTGGGTCACAGTGAAGGTGTGGAGAAACAAAACGAGATATGGCAGAATTGATGGCTGTAGTTTAGGGACAATATTTCAAAAGGCAAATAATGAAAAAGAAGCTCCAAAATGAAACCAACATGAACTATCAAAGATGATTTTTATTACTAGTAATTGGCAAAAATTGGCAACCACTTTAATGCTTCTGAATTTTTCCATGCATCAGTTTCCACACTGCAGCCTTGAGCTCCTGGTTCCTCAGGCTGTAGATGAAGGGGTTCAGGGCTGGAGGCACCACTGAATACAGAACTGATACTGCCAGATCCAGGGATGGGAAGGAGATGGAGGGGGGCTTCAGGTAGGCAAACATGGCAGTGCTGAGGAACAGGGAGACCACGGCCAGGTGAGGGAGGCAGGTGGAAAAGGCTTTGTGCTGTCCCTGCTCAGAGGGGATCCTCAGCACGGCCCTGAAGATCTGTACGTAGGAGAAAACCATGAACACAAAACAACCAAATGCTAAAGAGGCACCAACCACAATGATCCCAAGTTCCCTGAGTTTGGAGTGTGAGCAGGAGAGCTTGAAGATGTGTGGGATTTCACAGAAGAACTGGCCCAGGGCATTGCCATGGCACAGAGGCAAGGAAAATGTATTGGCCGTGTGCAGCAGTGAATAGAGAAAGCCACTGGCCCAGGCAGCTGCTGCCATGTGGGCACAAGCTCTGCTGCCCAGGAGGGTCTCGTAGTGCAGGGGTTTGCAGATGGACATGTAACGGTCGTAGCACATGACGGTCAGGAGGGAAAACTCTGTTGACATAAAGCATACATACAGAAATACCTGTGCAGCACATCCTGTGTAGGAGATGTCTCTGGTGTCCCAGAGGGAATTGTGCATGGCTTTGGGGACAGTGGTGCAGATGGAGCCCAGGTCAGCGAGGGCCAGGTTGAGCAGGAAGAAGTACATGGGGTTGTGCATGTGCTGGCCGCAGGCTACGGCGCTGATGATGAGGCCATTGCCCAGGAGGGCAGCCAGGGAGATGGCCAGCAAGAGGCAGAAGTGCAGGAGCTGCAGCTGCCGCGTGTCTGCCAGTGCCAGCAGGAGGAAGTGGCTGATGGAGCTGCTGTTGGACATTTCTTCACTGTGGCCATCATGGACTATTGAAAGAAGACAATGACAAGCTGGGAAAGACTTCATTGTGTCATTCCTATGCTCTTTAATTTGGAATCCCCTCAAAATCACTTCTCTTTTTTGGGGGAAACTTTGCTCAGCCATTTTTCTCTGAGCTCAGTTTTGTGCTGCTGCCTCATCTTCGACACTGCTCTCAGCCCAGACACTGGGGAGCCCATAGGGAACACAGGGCTCCCTGTGCCCCAGTGCAGTCAGACCTGCTGGAACCACAGAGGTGCCCTTAGCTCATTTCACCTTCCTCTCTTTCATGGTGACTGCTCTTCAGACGTGCTTGAAAAATAAAGTGGACTTTTTGAAGTCTCCAGTTTCCTTGTCAGCATCTCTAAATTTTTCTACCTTTCCCAGTGCAGCTGGAAATAGAGGGACACCAAGGATTGGTCTGCCTCTCTGCTGCCTGGAGTTGTGCCTACTGGGAGCTGTTTCTCTCTGTCCAAGCCTTGTCCCTGCCAGTGCTGCCAGAGCCCAGCCCAGCCCTGGGGGCTCTGCTCTGCAGACACCTCCCAGCACAGGGCACTGTCCAGGGGCATCTCGCTGGCAGCAGGGCCTTAAGGGCAGGCCAGACAGAGATGCTGCAAGCCAAGGTGCTGCTGCTGCTGCTGTCTGTAGGTAGAGGAGTGTGAGGAGGCACTTTCTGAGGGAGATGTGAGGCACATCTGCTGGTGCCCAGGGTGACAGTGCAGGAGTATCAGTGACACAGACAAAGCTGACAGCCCATTTCCCTTCCCTTGAGGAAAAAGCTGAGAGCAGCCCTGGCCATGCAGTACTATCTCCACAGCAGGAGGAATCTGCCCTGATGGGGGTCACTCCTTCCACCTCCAACTTCTCCCCTGCACCGTCCTTGGGGAGCTGCCAGGCAGTCTGAGAGCTGCCACTGGCAGGTGGCACATGCCCTGAGCTGGCCAAGAGCCCTGAGGGCTGCAGGACCTGCTCTACAGGACAGCCCTGGGCAGCGCTAGTTGCATCCCCAGCTTCATCCCCTGCAGCCGTCCCTGGCAGCAGGAGCTGTCCTGCCCTGTCCCAGTGCTGGTGCCCAGGGCAGCCCCGCTCTGCAGCACATCCTACCCCAAAGAAGAAAGGGCAGCAGAGCCATCCTTACAGTCACATCAGTCCTGTCCTGGGGCAGCTTTAGGAGATCCCTCCAGGAGGACAGCAGATCTATCCCCGCATACACAGACTCACCACATAGTGGGCTTTGAAGATTCCCCAAGTGAAGTCTCAGCTCAATGTCTTCCCAATCCTGATTGCCTTCAGCCTGTCTCTGCCTGGCTTCTGTCCCCTCAGTGCCTGCAGGCAGAGCCCTCAGCCCTGCTGGGCTGAGAGAGGAGCTGGTCCTGGGAAGAGCTGTTCCTTTAAAGCTCAGCAGCACAGACACAGCACAAGGACTTTAATGAGCCTCTCGGGGCTTTGGTGTTGTTTACATCAGACTCAGTCCCTGAGAGTGTCTTCAAAAAACTTCTCAAAAACTCAAACTTTAATTAAAACAATGAAGTTTCTTGAAGTTTTAATGGGTCCCAATGAGGGACACAACTGAGAAAGTGTCCCCAGATTCCTGTTAGAGCAGAACACTGGAGGCAGTGATGACAGCTGGGCACAAACAAGGCAAAGGTGTCTCTGGTGCTGAGCCAAGCTGGATGTGTTTCAGGAATGCAAAGGGCCAAGGCCTGAGCCCCAGCCCCTGGCCAGGCAGATCCTGTCCCTCCCTCCTTGCTCAGGGCTCTTCCCGGGATGGGCACTGGCATGTGGGGATGTGCAATGGCAAGGGCAGGAGCATGGGGCGGCCCCTGCCAGGCTGCTGAGCAGGGACAAGGAGGCAATGAGGCCCCAGGCCTGCAAGGGTCACTTGTCTCCTGCTCCTGCCCCAGGCCCAGGCCCAGCAGCCATGGCCAAAGTGCTGCAGGAGTTGGCTCTGTCAGGGCCTTGCAGCTGCTGCATAGCCCTGGTGCTTCTGACACAGATGAGATGTGACCACCAGAGGCCAAGGCCTGCCAGAGCTGGCAGGTTTTTTTCTGGAAGATACCCTTGCATACAGGAAATTTTTAGGGGGTAGTACCAATTCTGTCCATGGGTGTCTGAAAAGAGAGACACTTCTTTCCATAGGAAGGAAAGCATGGAGTCACAGTCGTTCATGGACAGATGAGAGGCAGCCCTTGACATTCCAAGATCAGCCAGACCCGTTAGGTCCCCCCTGGAAGGCCAAATCAGCCTGATCTCTTCCATGTTCCCCTCATTCCATGGGGCCCCACAATGTTCCAGTGGCGCCCTTAATTCCATGAGGCCCTGAAGTGTCACAATGGCCCCTTGGTTACACGAGGCCCTGAAGCCTCCTCATGGTCTCCATGGCTCCACGAGGCCCCACAGTGTCATGGTGGTCTCTTGGTTCCATGGAACCCCATGGTGTCACCATGGTATCTCAAAGTGCCCCAATGGTGTCCATGGTTCCACGAGGTCCTCACAGTGTCACCTTGGTCTCCACAGGAAGGAAACAACTGAGCCCCAGTGTTCCAGGGGCAGATGTGGGGCAGGCACCAGAGGCCATGGGCAGCCAGATTAGATGGTGCTGGCAGATTTCTTCTGGGAGCAATTGTTACGTCATGTACGGGCGGTGAGGGGCAAGGAGAAAGAGACAACTCACCCCCAATGATCATGTGGCACAGAGGAAGTTTATTTTCCAGGCTACCCTTTGTATAGAACATTTGAAAGACTTGGTGTGGATATTCTCGTTGGTCTGAACTCCACGCCACCTTGGGATCTGCCCAGTGAAATGCTTGCAGCTTCATAAGAGACCTGACTGGAAGAAGCCCCTGCCAGTCAATCCCAGGGCTTGGGAGCAACCTATCATATATGCTATTTGGTAAAAAGCAATGTCCAGATAGTTGGAGCTTTAGAGGCAGAATACCACTTTTGGACATTAATGCCTTGTGGAGAAGGATGGTTCTTTTCCATAGGAAGGAAAGCACGGAACACTGGTGTTTCAGGGCCAGATGAGATGGTGCAGACATCAGAGGCCAAGGGCAGGCAGACCTCTCTGTCCTGGCAGCTTTTGTCTGAAAGCAGCCCTTGGATATAGGGGATTTTGCAGGTGGAATCCTACATTTGGCCATTTCTTCTTAGGTAAGAAGAATGTTTTTTTCCCACTGGAAGGAAAGCACAGAGCCCAAGTGTTTCAATGGCAGAAGAGTTGACAGGCGGCTCCTGGGAGGCCAAGGTCACCAGACCTGTTTTTCCTGGCAGCTTTCACAACCAAGAAATCTTCGGAGGGCTGAGTCTCAATTTCAGCCCTAGACATCCTGATGAAAAGGACGGTTCTTTTCCATTGGAAGGAAAGGGTAGAGCCCCAGTGTTTTAAAAACAGGTGAGAGGTGGTCCCCAAGAGGCCAAGGGCAGCCAGACCTGTCTGTCCTGGCAGCTTTCACCTGGGAGCAATCCTTGGATGGACAGAGTTTTGGAGGTGGAGTCCCAGTTTTGGCCATGGGCTCCTGGTCAAGGTGGAAGGTTTTATCCACAGGAAATAAGAGTGTAAAGTCCAAGTGTTTTGGAAGAAGATGAGAGGTGGCCACCCATTGGGCCAAGCCAGCCAGACCTGTGTCTCCTGGCACCTTTCATCTGTGCGAAATCTTTGAACATAGGGATTTTTGGAGGTGGAATCTCAGTTTTGGCTGTGGGTGTCTGGAATGGTAGAAGAGTTCTTTTCATTAGAAAAGCACAGAGTCTCAGTGTTTCAAAGGCAGATGAGAAACAGCCCTCAAGAAGCCAAGGCCAGCCAGACTTTTATCTCCTGGCAGCTTTTGTCTGGGAGCTATCCTTGCATATGGGAATTTTAGAGGTGTATTCCCAACATTGGCCATGGGGACCTGGACGTGAAAGGTGCTTCTTTCTCATAGGAAAGAAAAGCACATGGTCCCAGTGTTTCAAAGGCAGATGAGAGGTGGACTTGGGGTGGCCAAGCCAGCCAGATCTCTCTGCCCTGGTAGATTTGATCTGGGAACAATCTGGGCATATAAGGAAATATTGAGAAGGAATCCCAATTTTGGCAATGGAAACCTGGAAAGAGGGACAGTTATTTTCCATAGGAAGGAGAGCACACAGCCCCAGTGCTTCAGGAGCTGATGAGCAGCTGCCCTTGACATACCAGGGTCAGCTGGACCTCTCAGGGGCCTCCAGAAGGCCAAGCCAGCCAAAGAGTCAAGACCTGATCCATGTCCCCTTGGTTCCATGGGGCCCCACAGTGTCCCAATGGACTCCTTGGTTCACTGAGTGCCTGTAGTGTGACAATATTCTCCTTGTCACAATGTTCTCCTTGCTTCTGTAGAGTCACAATGGCCCCTTGCTTCTATAAGCTCTTGCAATGTCACAATATGCCCTTGTCTCCATGCGGCCCAGCTCTGTCACATGGGCTCCTTGGGTCTATGGCCCCACAGTTCCATCCTTGACCTTTGGTTCCATGGGGTCCCTGAGTTTCACAACGGTCTCCATGATTCCATGAGGCACCAGGGTGTCACAAGGGTCCCTGATTCCATGAGGTTCCATAGTGTCACCATGGTGTCCATGGATCTGCATTGCCTCAATGGCCCTTTGGTTCCATGAGTTCTGTACTGTCAGCAATGGTTTCTTTGTTCCAGCGGGGCCTTGATGTGTCCCAACGGCTCCTTGGTTCTGTGACATTCCATGGTGTCATGTACAGAAAATCACACTATGGAAAGCCAGTGTCCATAGAGGAGACAGAGGGGTCCTGCAACTTTATTCCAACAAAGGGAAAGAGTCCACCAGGGCACACACCCATGGGGGTTTCTCTCTTGAGGTTCCTGAGGCACAGCCTCCTTTTATCCAAACTCCTGGCTCCACGTTGCCCTCTTCCTGTCCCCACGGGCTGATGTACTGGGAAGGTTCAGCCTTCCCAAACCACCTGTCCCATATTCCCCTTTCAAACCTGTCCTTTTACCCCAAAGTTCATAAACTCAGGCTCGTGTAGACCCACGTGTCTTTTTCAGGAGCCAAGTTGTCTGGGCTCTGCAATAAAGTTAATGAAGACATTAAGACCATTTCAAAGATGTTAACACCAAAACTTTCACCCATCCAATTGTCTGTAATGAATCTTCCCTGTCAGTCACAATGGACTCCTCATTTCCATGAGGCCCCACTGTGTCACAAGGGCCCCTGGGCTCCATGAGGTTTTCCAGTGTCACCATGGTGTCTTTGGACCCACATTGTCACAACTGACCCACGGTTCCATGAGGTTCCCCAGTGTCACTGTGGTCACTTCCAGAGGCTGGATGAGATCAATGTCCTGAGACACCTTGGGATGAGCAGTCAGTCAGTCACACAGTGGGGACAGCGCTGACCCAGCCCTGAATCCCTGAGCAATCACAAATCGCACCTGGGGAGAGCCCCACAAAGGCACAGGGGCTTAAAAACACAGAGCAGGGTCTGGACCCTGTCAGTTCTTTTGAGAATTTTTAACTCACCCCCACGCTGGAACCCTAGCAGTTGTAGCAAAAAGTGTGTCTGTCTGCCTTTCTCTTCTGCCTTCTTTCTCTCTTTTCTCCTTTTAATCCTCTTTACCTGGAACATTTTTAGATAACTTAAGGATTTAAAGGTTTCCAGGTTAAATGAGCTAACTAATGAAGTTACTGCTGTGGGAATCCACAAAATCAGATGGTTTTGGGAAAGCTGCAAAAGGCAGGCCTCAGAGACAACAGATCTGTGGTTAGAGCTAAGCAGTAGCCATCAGATAGGTCAGCAGAAAAATTATTTAAAAAGTAGAAAAGCAAGGACAAATAGAACACTGGGCTGTGTATTAATGCTTGTCTAGAATAACTCCCTAAGCTGTAGAAAAGTTTATCTAGCAAGATATTAGGAAGTTTGAAGCTTAATAATGGAGCTCTGTGCATTGTGTTTCAAGGCTTACAAGCAGGTATTGTATTTTAAATAAGCAGGCATTGTTTTAACCAAAGGTACGTGTGCTTATAGCGGTTGGACAGAACCACTGTCAATGTGCTTCTGCTTTGTGTGATTGCTCAAAAAGCTTATATAGTTGTAACATTAAGTTCTTGGTCTGCTGCCTGGGATGTGAGCAGATGACATCTTCCCATTGTCATAACCATGTAATGAGACTGATGCTGAAAAATAAAACAGCTCAGGGCACGTTCCACAGCAGTCCCGTCCCGTTTGGGATTTGTATACAAAACCCCAGCCAGCGATAACTGCTAAGTGTTTTATGTTGAATTAGATGTTACATTGAATCCTTTTCCAAAGTTTCTTGGATATTTCTATTTTGCCAGTAAAACTTGGTGTTATTTTGACCTCTTGTAAATATGAGGTTGGTGTTTCTCCTGTGCACCAAACTCGAATAAGGGAGCCTTTGATCACCCACAGCATTTGAGTGTTCTGGGGGGTCACAGCCCCGCAGGCTCACAATGGCCTCTTGTTTCCATGAGGCCCTGCGGTGTCACACAGGCCCTCGGTTCCCTGAGGATCTGGAGTGTCACAGGGGTTTGTGGCGTTTGTCCTTGCTGCCCCTCACATCCCCCTGGCCCACAAAGAGCCCCGAGCCAGCCGGGAGGGACAGGCCCTGCTGGCCCAGGCTGGGCTCAGGGCTTGGCCTTTCTGCTCCCTGCAGCCAAGCCAGGCCTTGCTCAGCATTGCAGGGCCCTGCCCAGAGCCTTGGGCTCCCTGCACTCCTGGCCTCAAGGATCTGCTCTCAGCACTGCCTGGGCAGCCTTGGGCACTCCCTGCCCTCCCTGGGACCCAGCCGTGCTCCAAGGCACTTGGAGTTTGGCTGCTGACTCCTTGAGCAGCTTCTTCATCCTTCTCTCACTGCCTGAGGCTCCTGGAGCCAGCCCCAAAGCCACCATGGGGCTGATTAAAATACAGAAAGCCCTCAGGAGCTCTTTGTCTCCCGTCCATTGTCTGTGAGTCTCCAGGGCTTGTGCAGGGATTGGAGTCAGCTCGGAGTTCTCTTCAGGAGGGAGATTTCAAAGTGCACCTCATGATATCTGGTTCTAGTCAAGGAAATATTGTTTTATTTTTCATTTCAGAGAAGAGGTGACAGAAGCATTCCCCAGGTGATTTTGATGCTGAATGTCTCCTTAGGAGGTCTGGGCAGGGAGAAGAATGAGCCCCTTGTAGGCTGAGCCTGTTTGGACAAGCTGCTCCTCACCCCCAGCCTCATCATGTCTGACATCACCCACCTGGGACTGACATGCCAAAAAATAAACCAAAATCATCTTTTTTCCTTATCAGTAAACTTTTTTAAGTAATCAAAATTTAGTTCTATCTCTCTAATTTATGATAATGTTTCTCCCCATTTTATTACATTACTTATATTTATATTTTAAAATTGACAAATTTTTAGCAACTAAAAAAAATCATTGGCCATTGATTATAAGTAACATAATTCCCTTAATGAATTAATTAACCACTATTGGCTATTTATTTTGCCCTCTTTATGCTAATTAGTCCTACTTTATGTCCTTTTGTAATCTTTTTCATAGTATTTTAAGACAGTGTAAAAGGGGCCTCTCTGGGGTCCCTGGAGACATTTCTGGGGCACATTTGGGGCAGTTTTGGGTCTGGGGAGGGAATTCAGAGAGACCTTGAGGCTCTGGAGGACACATGGGGCAGCCAGATAGGCACTTGGAGGGGCACTCAGGGATTCTGAGGGACAGTTCGGGGTCCGGGGCAGCACTTGGGGGTACAGGGGGTCCCTTGGAGCTCAGGGAGGGGAAATTGGGGCCCTTTGAGGTCCAGGCGGGCCCTTGGGGGGTTCTGACAGGGCTCTCTGGGGCGCGGGGGCTGATGGGAGTTGTAGGCGCGGGTATCATACGGTTGAACGGGGCCGCGGAGCATCACGGGAGTTCCAGGCGCAGCTGGACTGGCTCTCGGCGGGGCGCGGGGCATGATGGGAGAGGAAGTCCCGGCTGGAATAACGCTGGACGTGCTCCTCGGAGCATGATGGGAGCTGTAGTCTCGGAAGTGGTGGGAACGCGGTGTTTGGGGGTCCGGGAAGGCTCTTGGGGGACACTTTTGTGTCCGAGCCGCAACTTGAGGTCCTCGGGGGAACGTAAACGGTTCAGGAGCCCTTGCGGGGAGCTCGGGGAGCTCTAACCGGGCTCTTAAGGGCGCGGGGCACGGCAGGAGATTTAGGTGCGGACTGTGTTCTGAGGGGCTCTGGGGCCGCGGGGGATGAGAGGAGATGAATTCCCAGAAGTGGCTGTGCCGGGCATCTGTGGGGTTGGGAGCACTCAGAGGGTCGGGGAACGCTTTTGGGGGGTCCCGAATAGGTGCTGAGGGGGCGCTGAGGGATCCAGGAGGGTCTGGAGGAAACTCATGGGACAGATGGTGGCGGATCCCGGGCTCTGTGGAGCGCGGGGCGTGACGGGCGTTGGAGTCCCGGCTTCAATGGGGCTCATTTGGGTCGCGGGGCATGACGGGAGTTGTAGGCAAAAAGAAAAGATGGCGCTGCCTCTAGGCACCGCCTGCTTAGGCCCCGATCTCCGGCACTGATTGGCTGCGGGCAGTTATGGGCGGGGCCTCAGGAAATGGGAGGTGCTGGAGGTGGGAACTGCCCATTCAACCTCTCCAGTCCCTCCCAGTCCAGCCCAGTTCATCCCCAGTACAGACCAGTACAACTCTAATGCCCCTCCAAACCCCTTCCAGTACAGCCCAGTCCTTCCCAATACACCTGAGTTCATTCCCAGTTCCCCCCCAATGTCATCCACAGGATGACCCAGTGTCCCCAGATTGTCACAGTATCCCCCAGTATCATACCCAGTATGTCCTGTTACGTCCCAGTATGTCCCAGTGTACCCCCACAGTCCATCCCAGTCCACCCAGATTACCCCTCAGCATTCCTCGTGCTCCCAGGTTGCCCCAGCCCATCCACAGTGTCACTCCCAATATGTCCCAGTGTCTCCCACAGCGTTCCAAGTGTTTCCCAGTATGTCCCAGTCCTCCCCAGTGTTTCCAAGGACAGTTTAATTTCTCAGGGTTGCCGTGGCAGCCAAACCCAGCAGTGGGGTCAGTGCAGTGCCCATGGCCGCAGCCCCATGCAGTGGCCCAGGGCAGCTTGGGCTGATGATCCACCCTCACAGCTGGCCCAGGGCAGGTCTGCAGTGGCTTTGGTGGCACCTTGGGCTGGCAGACACCTGAGCAGTGTGTCTGTTTTCAGTGGGGAAACTCAGGAGTTTGAGATAACTTCAGAAACCCCAAAAATTGAAAACCCATCTTAGGCTGAGTGCAGTCAGCTCTGCAAGCACAGCAGGTCCCAGGAGAGTGAGGACAGACAGGATGGGGCTGGGGAATATGGAGCAAGGTTGTCCACACTGGGTCAGAGCTGAAGGCAGAGCTTCTGTGAGCAGGCCAGAGCTGCTGAGGAGAGACCCAGGGTCAATATCAATCACAGAATGCTGCAATCACCTCTGATCTAAAGATAAATAAAATACATCCTTTAAAATTGGAATGTGTATTTCTGACAAGATCTTTGAAATTTTTCTTCATAACTGCACTGGGAAAACTTTAATGACCCTCTCAGGGCTTTGGTGTTGTTTACATCAGACTCAGTCCCTGAGAGAGTGTTCAAAAAACTTTTTAGAAACTCAAACTTAAACTTAGACTCCAAAGTTTCTTGTAGTTTTAATGGGTCCCACTGAGGGTCATGACTGAGAAAGTGTCCCCAGGTTCCAGGTAGAGCAGAACACTGGAGGCAGTGATGACAGCTGGGGACAAACAAGGCAAAGGTGTCTCTGGTGCTGAGCCAAGCTGGATGTGTTTCAGGAATGCAAAGGGCCAAGGCCTGAGCCCCAGCCCCTGGCCAGGCAAATCCTGTCCCTCCCTCCTTGCTCAGGGCTCTTCCCAGGATGGGCACTGGCATGTGGGGATGTGCAATGCCAAGGGCAGGAGCATGGGGCGGCCCCTGCCAGGCTGCTGAGCAGGGACAAGGAGGCAATGAGGCCCCAGGCCTGCAAGGGTCACTTGTCTCCTGCTCCTGCCTCAGGCCCAGGCCCAGCAGCCATGGCCAAAGTGCTGCAGGAGTTGGCTCTGTCAGGGCCGTGCAGCTGCTGCACATGCCTGTGCCCTGTGCAGCCCAGGCTGTCCTATGGTGTCCCTGCCCTGCGCCTCTGTCCCTGCAGGCTGTCGGCATCCCCCGGCTGCCCCACCTGGCTGGCCCCTTCCTTTGCTGACAGCTCTGCCTCCTGCCTGCCTCTGCCTGCCCACACAAAGCCTTGGGCTGATACCAAAAGGGTTCATTCCATTTTTACCCTGCCTGTGAACTTTCAGCACAGGAACCAGGCATGCAGGGGCTGCTATCCCAGAAAGGATGGTTGGAAGTGATGGAAGAGAAGAGGAAGACATCTGGCTCAAGGGTGCAGGGACAGAGAAAACAAGGCCTGAATCTGGGAAGCTGGGTAGGTTTTACGGAAATGGGTAAATTGCAATTCACATTTAGTGACTATGTATAAGCAACACACTGGTAGAATTAATCTTGTCTTCTCATAAGGACAGGACTTATTCCATGTTGGATCTTAGGCCTGTGTCGCTGTAGGACACAAAAGAACACACAGCACGCCCCTCTCTCGGTGAAGAAGAAAAAAGGGCCGTTTATTTTCTGACTCCATCATTTATAGTTTTACAAAGGTGACAGTGGATTGGAGGGTGACAGTGACACCTCTCTACAGACACTGGTTTTACCAACAGTCCATCAACTCTCTCCTCCTCCATAGAAGAATGCAAAACAATGAGTTGCTTACAGAAAAGTGTGTGAGAAAGTTCCCACAAGAATGTCAGCATCAGAAGGCTTAAGAGAATCTTAAAGAACCAGGGTGACAGGCCTGAATAAATTATGCTTTCTCAAACACTAAATCAGTGTTAAGGGGTCTTATTCTGATATTTTGGACATTTCTGACTGCAGATGCTGACAGAACCAAGGAGTCAGCTGTGACAATGTGGAACCCCATGGAACAAAGGGTCCATTGGGATGCTGTGGAACCCCATGGAACCAAAAGTCCATTGTATCAGAGCAAGGCCTCATGGAACCAAGGAGACCATCGCTGACAGTGGAAGCTCATGGAGCCATGGGGTCATTGTGGCAGTGTGGGGCTGCATGGAACCAATGGTCCATTGCGACACTGCAGAACGTTCTGGAGTAAAGGGGATCAAGTTATGCTCTGGAACCCCATGGAACAAAGGATCCATGGTGACACTGCAGTGCTCAGACCATTGTTGACAGTGTGAAAGCTCCTGGAAGCAAAAGTCCATTGTGACACAGCAAGGCCTCCTGGAACCAAGGGTCCCTTGTGGCTCTGTAGGGCTTCCCAGAACCAAGGAGACCATTTGGACACTCTGGGGCCTCATGGAACCACCTGCCACTGTGACACAGCAGGGCCATGTGGAGCCAAGAGGCCACTGAGACACTGAGGAACCCCATGGAACCAAAGGTCCATTGTTCCACTGTGGGGTCCTGTGGAACCAATGGGACCATGGTGACACCGTGGTGCTCCATGGAACCAAAGGGCCTTTCTGATTCTGCTTTTCCTCCTGGAGCCAAGGGGCCACTGAGACACTGCAGGGCCTGATGGAATTAAGGCAGCCTTGTGACACTGCCGGGGCCCTTGGAACCAAGGGTCCATTGGGAGATTGCAGGGCCTCAAGGAACCATGGAGACCATTATGGCCCTTCAGAACCCATTGGAACCAAGGGGGCCATTGTGACTCTGCAGGGCCTCGTGGAATCAAGGGCACCACAGTGACACTGTGGGGCTCCATGGGAGAAAGGGGCCATTCTGGCACCATGGAAACAAGGAGACCATTGCTCTGCTATGGGACATCATGGAACCAAGGAGACCATTGTGCTAAAGCAAGGCCTCATGGAACCACAGGCATAATAGTGTCACTGTGGGGCTCTGAGGGACCAAGGAGGGATTCTTATAGTGCAGAACCAAGGAGACCATTGTGACACGATGGGGCATCATGGAACCACAGGTCCATTGTGACACAGGAGGGCCTCCTGAAACTATGGAGGCCATGTTTACACTTTGAGGCATTGTGGCACTTTGTGTCCCCATGGAACCAAGGAGTCTATTGTGACACTATGAGGCTTTGTTGGGCCAAAGGGTAATTGTGGCACCATGTGGCACCATGGAACCAAGGGACCGTTGTAACACTGCGAGGCCCTCTTGGGCCAATGGGCACTTGTGGCACCGTGTGGCAACATGGAACCAAAGGTCCATTGTGACGCTCCAGGGCCCAATGGAACTAAGGATTCATGGGACAGTGTGGGATTCATGGAACTAAAGGTCCATTGTGACATTGTGGGGCCTCATGGAACTAAGGGGGGACAATTGTGACGCTGTGGGGCCCAATGGAAGCAAGGGGCCTGTGTGACACAGCTGAGCCAAGGGGCCACCGTGATTCTGAGGAGCTCAAAAGAACCAAGGGGCCATTTTTGCATTCTGCAGCTGTGGAGACGCTGAGAGGCATTCCCTGGGTTAGAGAGACACAAGAAGCTTCCCTCAAAAGCTGTTTGACCCCATTGGCTCCTTCCCCTTGTCTGTGTCCCTCAGCCACTCCCTCCCTATTCCCCCATTGGCCCCCATCCTTGTAGTGCCCTGATGGCACTGATCAGCCCCTGCCTCTGGAGATATAGAAACCTGGACTGCCCCCAGGAGTCCTGCCTTCTGACCATGAACATCTCACTGCACAGCTGAATTAAACATCTGTGGACACCACTCAAAGGCCCTTTTTGCTTTCCTACCCTGGGCTTTATTAGCAGCTATCCTGACTGCATCCATGGTCCATTATGGCAGTGTGGACCCAAGGACACCATGGTGACACTATGGGACCTCATGGATCCAAGGGGCCATTGTGACACTGAAGAACTTCATGGAACGCAAGGTTCATTGTGACACTGCAGGGCCTCATTGGAACAAAGGAACCATTGCTTACAGTACACAAATTCATGGAACCAAGGGGCTGTGGTGACACAGCAGTGCCACATGGAAGCCAGGGGAGCCATGACATTTAGGGACCTCATGGAACCAGGGTCCATTATGACACTGCAGAAACAAGGAGACCATTGTTGATGCTATGGAAGCTCACGGAACCAAGCAGCCATTGTGACACTCCAAGGCCTCATTGAACCAGGCAGACCATTGTGACACCACAGATCCTCATGGCACTAAGGGTTTATTGTGACACAGCAGGGCCCCATGGAGCCAATTGTCCATTGTGACAATGTGGATCTGAGGAGAGCATGGTGACACCATGGAAGCTCATGGAACCATGGGTCCATTGTGACACAGCAAGGCCTCATGGAACCAAGGAGACCATGGTGACATCATGGAACCTTGTGGAACAGAGGGTCCATTGTTACAGTCCAGAACCAAGGAGACCATTGTGAAATCATGGAACTTTGTGGAACCAAGGGTCCATTGTTATGGTCCAGAACCAAGGAGACCATTGTGACAGTACAGAACCTCAGAGGACCAAGATTCCATTGTTATACAGTGGGGCTTCATTGAACCAAGGAACCACTGTGACACAGCAGGACCAGATGGAACCAATGTTCCATAGAGATAGTGCAGATCCAAGGAGACCGTGGTGATGCTGTGGAACCTCATGCAGCCAAAGGGCCATTGTGACACTGTGGGGCCCCATGGAACCAAATATTCATGGTGTCACAGTGGGGCTGCTTGTGACCAATTGTCCATTGTGCCACTTCAGATCCAAGAGGCCATGGTGGCACTCTGGCAGTTCATGGAACCAAGGGGCTGTTGTGACACACCAAGGCCTCGTGGAAGCAAGGAGAGCATTGTGGCAGTGCTGAACCAAGGAGGCCATTTTGACAGTACAGAACCCGATGGAACCAAGGGTCCATTGTTATACAGGAGGGCCTCATGGAGCCATGAGGCCATTGTGAAACTGTGGGGCATAATGGACACCACTAATACTGAAATCCACTGGATAGAAATGTTTAAACTCTGTTTTGAGTATTTGAAAGCAGGTCTTCTTTATTACAGCATGCTGGTCACTTGCTCCATCCTTCCTCCATTTGAGTGCACTCAGCATCAAATGAAAAGACTTTTTATCACACACAATGATTATGTATCCATTAACTATCCCCACTTTCTTTGAGTTTATTTGACATAGTTGCACACCCTATCAGAAACCCTTACATGGTTCTTTGTGGTCTGTCTTCAACATCCAGTGTCCTTTTCAGGTAGCTGTTCTTCGACCACCCCCCTCTCTTTTGAGTAAAGGCGATATTATTTTAATGCATACCTTCTGTTTTGTCAGCCTTGCAGAGCTGAGATGGCATCCTGCTTGCATTTTGTGTGACTTCTGTTTGCCAGAGGTACATCCTTCATCAGTCTCTCCAAGGCTGGGCTGTTCTGTTCTCCTGTCCTTGACAAGAGTAAATGTTGTTCTGTTCTCCTGTACTTGTCTCAGCGCTCGCCCTGCATGAGGCGTCTGCAACCCCCCAACCTATGGGCCTGGGGTGGGCAAGTGTTCCTGGGGAGCAGGGATGGGACAGCTGGGCTGGACTGACCCAAGGGATGTTCCATTCCATGTCACACCATGATCAGCAATCAACTGAGAGAAGTGGGGAGGCAAGGTGGGTAGGGGATTAATTACTTTTTAAAGACATTTTTTCTTTCAAAACAGCACCAACAAATACAGAATCCTCTCCTGCCACAAGGTAATTAAATATTTTCTGCTGATAGGAGATTTCCTGTGGATTTGCTTGTCTTCTGTTTGTGGCCTTTCCTTTTTGTGGTTGGTTTGTTTGTGGAGTTTTTGTGGTGTTGTGGGTGGGTCTTGCTTTGGTTTTTTTATTGGATTTGAGTTTTTTTGTTTTGTTTTGTTTTCTTTGGTGGGGTTTGGGTTTTTCCCTATTGAACTGCCTTTCTTCTGATGCATCACGTTTTTCTGCCATTTCTAGAGGCTTTCTTGGCACCTGATGGCAAGACAACTTACCCAAGTCAGTCATCTCTCCCAATTACATTTTGCAGTCACTATTAACTAGATGAGTTCAGTCACAGACTCCCTGCAATTTGGCAGCATCCACAAAGGAATTGAAAGTATATTTCATGCCCTTGTAGAGATAATAGAAATCTTCCACAGTGGTGGTCAAGGGCTGGTCACTGAGGGATGTCACCAGAGCGTTTGCTGCCAAGAGGACTCTGTACCATGGATGACATTTGGCCCTCATTGTTCAGCCAAATTCCCACCCAGCCCATGTTCCACTCCTTCAGCCCAGCTCTCTCCAGTCTGGCTCTGAGGACACCACAGCAGACCCTGTCACAGGCCTGGCTGGAGTCTGGGCACACAACATCCCCTTCTTTTCCCTCCCATGTGGGTTCTGCAGTCCCTGCCCTGTGCTTCCAGTGCCTGGAATGGCTACAGGGGGATTTGCTACATCCCCTTCCCTGCTGAGCCTGACCAGCCTGTGACTCTGCCAGTCCCCCTCCCTGCCCTGTTTGGAGACTGGTTCCATGTCTGACCTTCCCAAGTGCCCAGGACCTTCTGGGATGGCTCTGGCCTTTCCAAGGGGTTTGAGAGAGGTCCCACAGTGACAGTGCCCAGCCTTCTCAACAGCCCTGACACCAAAGGCCTTTTCCACATCCCTCAGTTCCAGGTCAGTTCCCAGAACACAGCACAGCCCTGTCCAGGTCTTTGGGGTGGTTCAGAAGGGAGGCAGGTGTGATTTCTCCCCACAGAGCCTCACTCTATCCAGTGTCTCTCTGTGCACTCCATGGCTGCCCTGAGCCTTTTTCCCTGGAACTTCCCTGCCCTGGATGTTTTTCTCTATGCAGTCTTAACCATGACCCAGCAAAGAATTCAGGTGGTTTCCTAGAGGATGTAACTCTCAGTGTGAAGTGGCCTCAAGGAACTGTTTGTGCCACTGGAATTGTGCCACCCCCGGGTGATGCTGATGGTGTTTGTGCTCACTGGGCTTCATCTCCCCACACACACACATGATGCACTGCTGAGATCTCCTCAGTACAGAGCAGACATGGCCAGCTGGCCTGGTCACTTGGTGTCCCTCCATGCAGGGACAAACAACCTCCTGCAGGTGGGGGAGAGGCCTGTACTGGTCATGGTAGCTGCAGGGGCTGGTGGGGGGACAATTGCCCTGGGGCACCTTCCCAGGCTGTCCCCAGAACAAAGACACAGCCCAGGCCCTGCTCTGCTGCTCCCTCAGGTCCATGCCAGGAGCTCTGGCTGTGCCAGGACACTGCTGTGAGCCCCCCCCGCACATTCCCCCTCTGCTCCAGGCACTGGGCTTTGCTGTGCCAGGGCATTCCTGGAGCACATTGCTGACAGCAGCTCTAGAGGAGAGCAAAGCCTTCCTGCCCTGCCCTCAGGAGATTCCTTTGGCTGATGGAACTGCTGTTCTAGAGCCCAGCTGTGTCCCAGTAGTGCACATGGCCTGTCCCTGCCTGTGGCCACAGCAGGGACATGCAGCAGGACAGTGACCAAGCTGCCAGAGCACTCTGGCCTTACAGCCACAGCAGGGCTGGAAAGGACAGCGTGGGGTTGGGCAGGGCAACTCTGAAAGGACCAATCCCTGCTGCTCCCTCGCTGTGCTGCTCTGCTGGGACTCTTCTTCCTTTCTCCCCTCTAACTTCATGCAGGTCTCTGAGATGGGATCCCAGATAAAACAGGCACTGCAAGGTAGTTTATTTTCTTCAAATGCAGTGATAGTCCAAAGCTTGGTGTACAGAACTTCTGGGTCAAATTCTAGAGGTGAACAGTGAATATAATGAGAGGATTAAAAAGTTTCATTGAGGATCTTTTTATGAGAGAAAAACCCACTGAACATTACCAAAGACCTGGGAAGGCCTGTTGGGCCTGTCATGAGTTCTATTCCAAAAGCTATGCAGAAGCAAATGGGAAATTGGCTGCTTGAGAAATCATCCAGTTGTCATTTTCCTCAGGGCATCCTTGAGCTCCTGGTTCCTCAGGCTGTAGATGAGGGGGTTCAGGGCTGGAGGCACCACTGAGTACAGAACTGACACTCCCAGATCTAGGGATGGGGAGGAGATGGAGGGGGGCTTCAGGTACGCAAAGGCTGCAGTGCTGAGGAACAGGGAGACCACAGCCAGGTGAGGGAGGCAGGTGGAAAAGGCTTTGTGCTGTCCCTGCTCAGAAGGGATCATCAGCACAGCCCTGAAGATCTGCACATAAGAGTAAACCATGAACACAAAACAGCCAAATGATAAAAAGGCACTAACAGCAAGGGGCCCAAGTTCCTTGAGGTAGAAGTGTGAGCAGGAGAGCTTGAGGATTGGGGGCACATCACAGAAGAACTGGCCCAGGGCATTTCCATGGCACAGAGGGAGGGAAAATGTATTGGCCGTGTGCAGCAGAGCATTGAGAAAGGCGCTGGCCCAGGCAGCTGCTGCCATGTGGGCACAAGCTCTGCTGCCCAGGAGGGTCCCGTAGTGCAGGGGTTTGCAGATGGACACGTAGCGGTCGTAGCACATGACAGTGAGAAATGCAAATTCTGATGCAATGAAAAAGGCAAAGAAAAACACCTGAGCAGCACATCCTGTGTAGGAGATGTCCCTGGTGTCCCAGAGGGAATTGTGCATGGCTTTGGGGACAGTGGTGCAGATGGAGCCCAGGTCGCTGAGGGCCAGGTTGAGCAGGAAGTAAAACATGGGGGTGTGCAGGTGGTGGCTGCAGGCTACGGCGCTGATGATGAGGCCATTGCCCAGGAGGGCAGCCAGGGAGATGGCCAGCAAGAGGCAGAAGTGCAGGACCTGCAGCTGCCGTGTGTCTGCCAATGCCAGCAGGAGGAAGTGGCTGATGGAGCTGCCGTTGGACATTTGCTGCCTCAGGAAATGGTTTTCTCCTTAGGAGGAAAAGGACAGTGCTGGGCCAGACATAGAGCAAAATATATTGCATATCCCATAGCAATTCAACATTCAGGGTCTGTCTTTTTAGCAACACTTTTGTGCATTCCCCTCACCTGGGCTCTGGGTTTTTTAGGCATTGAGAGCAGGGACTCACAAGTGGGCTCCAGAGGATTCCTTCTTTTTGTACAGAGAGAGCCAGCTGAGAATGCTGGGTGATCAATTTAATGGACTTGTGAAACACGAAAATCTTTTCAGCTCTGCTGTTTGCAATTTGCTCATCTGAAAAATGAGCTGAGGGAATTCCTTGTATTTGTTCATTCAGCTGCACCTGCCACAGTTAGGAATGGTTGTGGGTGTTTGAAATCCCTGACATTTCTAATGCACTGCAGGTGAAATCATGTGGGTCTGAGGGGCACAGGGGTGGTCTCTCAGGGCAGGGACAAGAGAGCAGCTCTGGCCATCAGGGCTGTTCTCAGCTGCCCCTTGCTGACAGCTTGGAGCTGAAGGAGAGGCACCCAGAGGAGTTTCCCTACAGACAAACAGGGCAGTGCTGAGGACAGAGGGCTCTGGATTTAGAGAGCAGATGGACAGAGCCCTCCCCTTCTCTCAGGGTGCCTCATTAGGATCTCAGCTGTCTCCTGCCAGGCTGGTGCACAGAGGGAACATTGCAGCTGCCCAGGTGCAGCTGCCCAGCAGCATTTCCCTGGCTCTACCACTGAGCTGTCTCCTTCCTGGGGATCCCAGGCAGCCCAGAGACAGCACAGGAGAGCAGTGCCCTTCTGGAGGGCACCCTGCAGCCCTGCAGGACACCCCGGGAATCAGCTGAAGGGCCCCTGAAGGCACCTGGGCACTCTGCTCCCACAGACACATCTCCACATCAGGATCCAAAGGGTTCCTGCCTGGATGGGCACCTGCCATCCCCAAAGCCTTGTACTGCCTCAGAAAACCCAATAGTGGCAACAAGGACAGCACAGGCACCTGTCACAATGCTCCTGTCAGGGCAGGAGGGACACAGAGACTGATGGAAATCAGGGGCTTGTCCTTCCTTCCCTGGGCTCGGGCTGCTGCAGGGGCTCTGCACAGCCGAGCCCCCTGGGATGAGGGCAGGGGCTCTGCTTAGAATGGGAAATGAGCCCGGGGAGGAGCTGCTGGGGGAAGGTGACTGAGCCACAGGGACAGAAGGGAGGTGCCACATCCCCCTGCCCAGCATTTGTGGAAGCAGGTCCCTGTCTCTCCCTCCCCGTGTCTCTGCTGAGTGGGGCTGTTCCTGCCAGCAGCATCTCCCTGTGCCCAGCTCCGCTCCCTGCCAGGGCTCACGGAGCCCATCCGCACCCCGTGGCCCCGGGGCAGCTCTGCCTGTGCAGGGACGTGTCCTGTGCCTCTGAGGGGGCTGCAGGGAAGCCCCACTCTGGAGCTTGTTCTGCTCCATGCCAGGACATCCAGGAGAGCCACCCTGACAGGTCCTGTCAGTGCTGGCATTGTCAGAGACACTTCCAGGAACTCACCTGCATTGCCCTGCAGCCGGAGACTCTCCGTGTCCAGGGGCTGTGCAGATTTCTGCCTTGATGGGGTCTCACCTGTCCTCCCACCCCACCCATTTAACCTCTTTGTCACTTGTGCTGCCTGCCCTTGCTGCCCTGCAGGTACTGCCCTGTCTGCCATATGGCCACGTCCCCTGCACCAGAGGAACCGGGAGAGCCCATGCAAAAGATCATGGAAATTGTGGGATGTGGCAGCCTTCGGAGAAGCCTGCAGGAATGAGAAATTTAATTTCCTAGAGGCAGAGAATTATTTATTCAAACCCTGAGAAGACTTTACACCCTCCCAGCCCAGGCTGCCTCTCCTCTCTCTGTGCCTCTGTGCTGTGCCCGGGGTGGCTGCAGGCAGTGACCCAGCCGTGCTGGGCTGTGCACAGGAGCTGCTCCTGGCCAGAGCTGTCTCTCTGCAGTGCTGCCCTTGCCAGGAGCTGCTTCTGCGCCAGGAGCCCAGCCCAGCTCAGCAGCACAGACACAGCACAAGGACTCTTGTGGGTTCGGTGCTAAGGCCCTGAACATCAGTCCCTGAGAGGGAGTTGAAGAAATCTCTCAAGAATTCCAAGTCATAATCCAACTCCAAAAGTCCTTAAAGTTTGAATGCGTCCCACTAAGGACACAACTGAGAAAGTGTCCCAAGGTTCCAGATAGAGCAGAACAATGGAGGCAGTGATGACAGCTGGGGACAAACAAGGCAAAGGTGTCTCTGATGCTGAGCAAAGCTGGATGTGTTTCAGGAATGCAAAGGGCCAAGGCCTGAGCCCCAGACTCCGGCCAGGCAGATCCTGTCCCTCCCTCCTTGCTCAGGGCTCTTCCCGGGATGGGCACCTGCATGTGGGCATGTGCAATCCCAAGGGCAGGAGCATGGGGCGGCCCCTGCCAGGCTGCTGAGCAGGGACAAGGAGGCAATGAGGCCCCAGGCCTGCAAGGGTCACTTGTCTCCTGCTCCTGCCTCAGGCCCAGGCCCAGCAGCCATGGCCAAAGTGCTGCAGGAGTTGGCTCTGTCAGGGCCGTGCAGCTGCTGCACATGCCTGTGCCCTGTGCAGCCCAGGCTGTCCTACGGTGTCCCTGCCCTGCGCCTCTGTCCCTGCAGGCTGTTGGCATCCCGTGGCTGCCCCACCTGGCTGGCCCCTTCCTTTGCTGACAGCTCTGCCTCCTGCCTGCCTCTGCCTGCCCACACAAAGCCTTGGGCTGATACCAAAAGGGTTCATTCCATTTTTACCCTTCTTGTGGACTTTCAGCACAGGAAGAAGGCGTGGAGGGGCTGCTTTCCCAGCAAGGATGGTTGGAAGGGTAGAATAAGACATCTGGCTCAAGGGTGCAGGGACAGAGAAAACAAGGAGTGAATCTGGGAACTTGGGGTGGGTTTTAGGGAAACGGGTAAATTGTAATTCACATTTAGTGACTGTGTATAAGCAACACACTGGTAGAATCTCGTGTCCATGTAAGTTTAGAAGTTAACCCATGTTGGATCACAGACCTGAATAAGTTATGCCCTCTTAAACACCAAATTAGTGTTAAGGAGCTTTATTCTGATATTTTGGACATTTGGTGACAGCAGAGGCCAACAGACGCAAGGGGTCAGCTGTGCCACTGTGGAACCCCATGGAATCAAAAATCCATTGTATCAGAGCAAGGCCTCGTGGAACCAAGGAGAACATTGCTGACAGAGTGGAAGCTCATGGAGCCATGGGGTCATTGTGACAGTGGTGTGTTGCTGGGAACCAATGGTCCATTGGGACCCTGCAGAACCTTCTGGAATCAAGGGAATCATGTTATGCTCTGGAACCTCATGGAACAAAGGATCCATGGTGACACTGCAGTGCTCAGACCATTGTTGACAGTGTGAAAGCTCCTGGAAGCAAAAGTCCATTGTGACACAGCAAGGCCTCCTGGAACCAAGGGTCCCTTGTGGCTCTGTAGGGCTTCCCAGAACCAAGGAGACCATTTGGACACTGTGGGGCCTCATGGAACCACCTGCCACTGTGACACAGCAGGGCCACATGGAGCCAAGGGGCCACTGAGAAACTGAAAAACCTCAGGGAACCAAAGGTCCAATGTTCCAATTTGGGGCCCTGTGGAACTAATGGGACCATGGTGACACCGTGGTATTCCATGGAACCAAGGGGCCATTCTGATTCTGCTTTGCCTCATGGAGCCAAGGGGCCACTGAGACACTGCAGGGCATGATGGAACTAAGGCAGCCCTCTGACACTGTGGGGCCCTTGGAACCAAGGGTGCATTGGGAGATTGCAGGACATCATGGAACCATGGAGACCATTAGGGCGCTTCAGAACCCATTGGAACCGAGGGGCCATTGTGGCACTGCTGGGCCACGTGGAATCAAGGGGACCACAGTGACACTGTGGGGCTCCATGGGACAAAAGGGCCATTCTAACTCTGTGCAACCAAGGAGACCATTGCTTTGCTATGGGACATCATGGAACCAAGGATCCATTGTGCCAAAGCAAGGCCTCATGGAACCATGGAGACCATTATGACACATGTGGCCTCATGGAACCAATGGCACAGTCGTGACACAATGGGGCTCTGAGGGACCAAGGGGCCATTCTTATAGTGCAAACCCAAGGAGACCATTGTGACACAATGGGGCATCACAGAACCACAGGTCCATTGGGACACAGCATGGCTGCGTGAAACCATGGAGGCCATTTTTACTCTTTGAGGCCTTGTGAAACCAAAGGGCCATTGTGGCACTATGTGTCCCCATGGAACCAAGGAGTCCATTGTGACACTATGAGGCTTTGTTGGGCCAAAGGGCAGTTGTGACACTGTGTGGTACCATGGAACCAAGGGATCACTGTGACACTCTAGGGCTCCATGGAACTAAGGATTCATGGAACATTGTGGGACTCATGGAACCAAAGGTCCATTGTGACATTGTGGGGCCTCATGGAACTAAGTGGGGACAATTGTGACGCTATGGGGCCCAAAGGAAGCAAGGGGCCTGTGTGACACAGCTGGGCCTCATGCAGCCAAGGGGCCACTGTGATCCTGAGGAGCCCAAAAGAACCCCAGGGGCCATTTTGACACTCTGCTGCTGTGGAGACGCTGAGAGGCATTCCCTGGGCTAGGGAGACACAAGAAGCTTCCCTCAAAAGCTGTTTGACCCCATTGGCTCCCTCCCCTTGTTCTATGTCCCTCAGCTTCTCCCTCCCCATTCCCCCATTGGCCCCCCATCTTTGTACTGCCCCAACGCCACTGATCAGCCCCTACCTCTGGAGATACAGAAACCTGGACTCCCCCCAGGAGTCCTGCCTTGTGACCATGAACATCTCACTGCACGGCTGAATTAAACATCTCTGGATACCATGCAAAGGCCCTTTTTGCTTCCCTACCCTGGGCTTTATTAGAAGCTATCCTGGCTGCAGCAATGGTCCATTATGACAGTATGGACCCAAGGATACCATGGTGACACTATGGGACCTCATGGATCCAAGGGGCCATTGTGACACTGAAGAACTTCATGGAACCCAGGGTCCATTGTGACACAGCAGGACCTCATTGGAACAGAGGAACCATTGCTGACAGTACAGAAACTCATGGCACCAAGGGGCTGTGGTGACACAGCAGGGCCACATGGAACCCAGGAGAGCAGTGACATTTAGGGATCTCATGGAACCAGGGTCCATTATGACACTGCAGAAACAAGGAGACCATTGTTGATGCTATGGAAGCTCACGGAACCAAGCAGCCATTGTGACACTCCAGGGCCTCGTTGAACCAGGCAGACCATTGTGACACCACAGATCCTCATGGCACTAATGGTTTATTGTGACACAGCAGGGGCCCATGGAGCCAATTGTCCATTGTGGCAAAGTGGATCTGAGGAGACCATGGTGACACCATGGAGGCTCATGGAACCATGGGTCCATTGTGACACAGCAAGGCCTCGTGGAACCAAGGAGACCATGGTGACATCATGGAACTTTGTGGAACCAAGGGTCCATTGTTATGCTACAGAACCAAGGAGATCATTGTGACAGTACAGAACCTCACGGGACCAAGATTCCATTGTTATACAGTGGGGCTTCATGGAACCTTCTTGTGGGAACTCAGCGCACCTCTCCTGACGTCCAGAGCTACCGAGAGAACCCTTGGGGGGCTCGGGAGCCTTGGAATGTTGCCAAAAGTACCTGGTGGCTCAACTTTGACCCTTCGAGAGATGTGCTACCTGTATATGGGGATATGAGAATCACTGGTGTTTAAAGGATAAAGAAATAGCACAATTACAGGTCAAAGCACAGATTTTAGGATTTTGGTACAGGGGGTTGAAAAAACAAGATGGAGGGAGTTGGGGCCTTTCACATGGCTCTTCTTCCTTCTTCATGTCTTCCATTTTCTGTGTGACATAGTTTTTTTTGATAGGTTCTTAGTAAAGGTACACTTAGAAATAAAAATGATAAGTATTGGGGACAAAAGATAAATATAGTTTACGTAGTCTGTTATAAAAAGATACGACCGCCCTGTAGGCGGTCAGAGTGCCTTTGGCTGCCTTGCTGGTCAGACCCCGGCAGAAAGAAAAACTTTGTAGCTAAGAAATAATAAACAACCTTGAAGACCAAACCTGAGAGTCCAGCCTCGTCCTTCGAAGCCCAGGGAGCGAACCCATCTTACCCTTATCTGGGCAGAGACAAAAAACAGCCGGCCCGGACATGTTCTGGACTGTGACAATGGACCCTTGGTTTTGTTAGGTTCCATGATGTCATAATGGTCTCCTTGGTTCTGGAGCATAACAATGGACCCTTGGTTCCACAAGGTTCCATGATGTCACCATGGTCTCCTTGGTTCCACGAGGCCTTGCTGTGTCACAATGGACCCATGGTTCCATGAGCTTCCATGGTGCCACCATGCTCTCCTCAGATCCACATCATCACAATGGACAATTGGCTCCATGGGCCCCTGCTGTGTCACAATAAACCCTTAGTGCCATGAAGATCTGTGGTGTCACAATGGTCTGCCTGGTTCAACGAGGCCCTGGAGTGTCACAATGGCTGCTTGGTTCCATGAGCTTCCATAGCATCAACAATGGTCTCCTTGTTTCTGCAGTGTCATAATGGACCCTGGTTCCATGAGATCCCTAAATGTCACTGCTCTCCTGGGTTCCATGTGGCCCTGCTGTGTCACCACAGCCCCTTGGTTCCATGAGTTTCTGTAGTGTCAGCCCCAGGTAGGGAAGCAAAAAGGGCCTTTGCATGGTATCCACAGATGTTTAATTCAGCCGTGCAGTGAGATGTTCAGGGTCACAAGGCAGGACTCCTGGGGGCAGTCCAGGTTTCTATATCTCCAGAGGTAGGGACTGAGCAGTGCCATCAGGGCAGTACAAAGATGGGGGCCAATAAGGGATTGGGGAGGGAGAGGCTGAGGGACATAGAACAAGGGGAAGGAGCCAATGGGGTCAAACAGCTTTTCAGGGAAGCTTCTTGTGTCTCCCTAGCCCAGGGAATGCCTCTCAGCGTCTCCACAGCAGCAGAGTGTCAAAATAGCCCCGGGGTTCTTTTGGGCTCCTCAGGATCACAGTGGCCCCTTGGCTGCATGAGGCCCAGCTGTGTCACACAGGCCCCTTGCTTCCTTTGGGCCCCATAGCGTCACAATTGTCCCCACTTAGTTCCATGAGGCCCCACAATGTCACAATGGACCTTTGGTTCCATGAGTCCCACAATGTTCCATGAATCCTTAGTTCCATGGAGCCCTAGAGTGTCACAGTGATCCCTTGGTTCCATGGTACCACACAGTGTCACAACTGCCCTTTGGCCCAACAAAGCCTCATAGTGTCACAATGGACTCCTTGGTTCCATGGGGACACATAGTGCCACAATGGCCCTTTGGTTTCACAAGGCCTCAAAGAGTAAAAATGGCCTCCATGGTTTCACGCAGCCATGCTGTGTCCCAATGGACCTGTGGTTCTGTGATGCCCCATTGTGTCACAATGGTCTCCTTGGGTTTGCCCTATAAGAATGGCCCCTTGGTCCCTCAGAGCCCCACTGTGTCACGACTGTGCCATTGGTTCCATGAGGCCACATGTGTCATAATGGTCTCCATGGTTCCATGAGGCCTTGCTTTGGCACAATGGATCCTTGGTTCCATGATGTCCCATAGCAAAGCAATGGTCTCCTTGGTTGCACAGAGTTAGAATGGCCCTTTTGTCCCATGGAGCCCCACAGTGTCACTGTGGTCCCCTTGATTCCACATGGCCCAGCAGTGTCACAATGGCCCCTCGGTTCCAATGGGTTCTGAAGCGCCCTAATGGTCTCCATGGTTCCATGATGTCCTGCAATCTCCCAATGCACCCTTGGTTCCAAGGGCCCCACAGTGTCAGAGGGCTGCCTTAGTTCCACCAGGCCCTGCAGTGTCTCAGTGGCCCCTTGGCTCCATGAGGCAAAGCAGAACCAGAATGGCCCCTTGGTTCCATGGAGTACCACGGTGTCACCATGGTCCCATTAGTTCCACAGGGCCCCAAATTGGAACATTGGACCTTTGGTTCCCTGAGGTTTTTCAGTTTCTCAGTGGCCCCTTGGCTCCATGTGGCCCTGCTGTGTCACAGTGGCAGGTGGTTCCATGAGGCCCCACAGTGCCCAAATTGTCTCCTTGGTTCTGGGAAGCCCTACAGAGCCACAAGGGACCCTTGGTTCCAGGAGGCCTTGCTGTGTCACAATGGACTTTTGGGTTCCAGGAGCTTTCACACTGTCAACAATGGTCTGAGCACTGCAGTGTCACCATGGATCCTTTGTTCCATGGGGTTCCAGAGCATACCTTGATTCCCTTGATTCCAGAAGGTTCTGCAGGGTCCCAATGGACCATTGGTTCCCAGCAACACACCACTGTCACAATGACCCCATGGCTCCATGAGCTTCCACTCTGTCAGCAATGTTCTCCTTGGTTCCACGAGGCCTTGCTCTGATACAATGGATTTTTGATTCCATGGGGTTCCACAGTGGCACAGCTGACCCCTTGCGTCTGTTGGCCTCTGCTGTCACCAAATGTCCAAAATATCAGAATAAAGCTCCTTAACACTAATTTGGTGTTTAAGAGGGCATAACTTATTCAGGTCTGTGATCCAACATGGGTTAACTTCTAAACTTACATGGACACGAGATTCTACTAGTGTGTTGCTTATTCACAGTCACTAAATGTGAATTACAATTTACCCGTTTCCCTAAAACCCACCCCAACATCCCAGATTCACTCCTTGTTTTCTCTATCCCTGCACCCTTGAGCCAGATGTCTTATTCTACCCTTCCAACCATCCTTGCAGGGGAAGCAGCCCCTCCACGCCTTCTTCCTGTGCTGAAAGTCCACAAGAAGGGTAAAAATGGAATGAACCCTTTTGGTATCAGCCCAAGGCTTTGTGTGGGCAGGCAGAGGCAGGCAGGAGGCAGAGCTGTCAGCAAAGGAAGGGGCCAGCCAGGTGGGGCAGCCACGGGATGCCAACAGCCTGCAGGGACAGAGGCGCAGGGCAGGGACACCGTAGGACAGCCTGGGCTGCACAGGGCACAGGCATGTGCAGCAGCTGCAAGGCCCTGACAGAGCCAACTCCTGCAGCAATTTGGCCATGGCTGCTGGGCCTGGGCCTGAGGCAGGAGCAGGAGACAAGTGACCCTTGCAGGCCTGGGGCCTCATTGCCTCCTTGTCCCTGCTCAGCAGCCTGGCAGGGGCCGCCCCATGCTCCTGCCCTTGGGATTGCACATGCCCACATGCAGGTGCCCATCCCGGGAAGAGCCCTGAGCAAGGAGGGAGGGACAGGATCTGCCTGGCCAGGGGCTGGGGCTCAGGCCTTGGCCCTTTGCATTCCTGAAACACATCCAGCTTTGCTCAGCATCAGAGACACCTTTGCCTTGTTTGTCCCCAGCTGTCATCACTGCCTCCATTGTTCTGCTCTATCTGGAACCTTGGGACACTTTCTCAGTTGTGTCCTTAGTGGGACGCATTCAAACTTTAAGGACTTTTGGAGTTGGATTGTGACTTGGAATTCTTGAGAGATTTCTTCAACTCCCTCTCAGGGACTGATGTTCAGGGCCTTAGCACCGAACCCACAAGAGTCCTTGTGCTGTGTCTGTGCTGCTGAGCTGGGCTGGGCTCCTGGCGCAGAAGCAGCTCCTGGCAAGGGCAGCACTGCAGAGAGACAGCTCTGGCCAGGAGCAGCTCCTGTGCACAGCCCAGCACGGCTGGGTCACTGCCTGCAGCCACCCCGGGCACAGCACAGAGGCACAGAGAGAGGAGAGGCAGCCTGGGCTAGGAGGGTGTAAAGTCTTCTCAGGGTTTGAATAAATAATTCTCTGCCTCTAGGAAATTAAATTTCTCATTCCTGCAGGCTTCTCCGAAGGCTGCCACATCCCACAATTTCCATGATCTTTTGCATGGGCTCTCCCGGTTCCTCTGGTGCAGGGGACGTGGCCATATGGCAGACAGGGCAGTACCTGCAGGGCAGCAAGGGCAGGCAGCACAAGTGACAAAGAGGTTAAATGGGTGGGGTGGGAGGACAGGTGAGACCCCATCAAGGCAGAAATCTGCACAGCCCCTGGACACGGAGAGTCTCCGGCTGCAGGGCAATGCAGGTGAGTTCCTGGAAGTGTCTCTGACAATGCCAGCACTGACAGGACCTGTCAGGGTGGCTCTCCTGGATGTCCTGGCATGGAGCAGAACAAGCTCCAGAGTGGGGCTTCCCTGCAGCCCCCTCAGAGGCTCAGGACACGTCCCTGCACAGGCAGAGCTGCCCCGGGGCCACGGGGTGCGGATGGGCTCCGTGAGCCCTGGCAGGGAGCGGAGCTGGGCACAGGGAGATGCTGCTGGCAGGAACAGCCCCACTCAGCAGAGACACGGGGAGGGAGAGACAGGGACCTGCTTCCACAAATGCTGGGCAGGGGGATTTGGCACCTCCCTTCTGTCCCTGTGGCTCAGTCACCTTCCCCCAGCAGCTCCTCCCCGGGCTCATTTCCCATTCTAAGCAGAGCCCCTGCCCTCATCCCAGGGGGTTTGGCTGTGCAGAGCCCCTGCAGCAGCCCGAGCCCAGGGAAGGAAGGACAAGCCCCTGATTTCCATCAGTCTCTGTGTCCCTCCTGCCCTGACAGGAGCATTGTGACAGGTGCCTGTGCTGTCCTTGTTGCCACTATTGGGTTTTCTGAGGCAGTACAAGGCTTTGGGGATGGCAGGTGCCCATCCAGGCAGGAACCCTTTGGATCCTGATGTGGAGATGTGTCTGTGGGAGCAGAGTGCCCAGGTGCCTTCAGGGGCCCTTCAGCTGATTCCCGGGGTGTCCTGCAGGGCTGCAGGGTGCCCTCCAGAAGGGCACTGCTCTCCTGTGCTGTCTCTGGGCTGCCTGGGATCCCCAGGAAGGAGACAGCTCAGTGGTAGAGCCAGGGAAATGCTGCTGGGCAGCTGCACCTGGGCAGCTGCAATGTTCCCTCTGTGCACCAGCCTGGCAGGAGACAGCTGAGATCCTAATGAGGCACCCTGAGAGAAGGGGAGGGCTCTGTCCATCTGCTCTCTAAATCCAGAGCCCTCTGTCCTCAGCACTGCCCTGTTTGTCTGTAGGGAAACTCCTCTGGGTGCCTCTCCTTCAGCTCCAAGCTGTCAGCAAGGGGCAGCTGAGAACAGCCCTGATGGCCAGAGCTGCTCTCTTGTCCCTGCCCTGAGAGACCACCCCTGTGCCCCTCAGACCCACATGATTTCACCTGCAGTGCATTAGAAATGTCAGGGATTTCAAACATCCACAACCATTCCTAACTGTGGCAGGTGCAGCTGGATGAACAAATACAAGGAATTCCCTCAGCTCATTTTTCAGATGAGCAAATTGCAAACAGCAGAGCTGAAAAGATTTTCGTGTTTCATGAGTCCATTAAATTGGTGATCACCCAGCATTCTCAGCTGGCTCTCTCTGTACAAAAAGAAGGAATCCTCTGGAGCCCACTTGTGAGTCCCTGCTCTCAATGCCTAAAAAACCCAGAGCCCAGGTGAGGGGAATGCGCAGACGTGTTGCTAAAAAGACAGACCCTGAATGTTGAATTGCTATGGGATGTGCAATATATTTTGCTCTATGTCTGGCCCAGCACTGTCCTTTTCCTCCTAAGGAGAAAACCATTTCCTGAGGCAGCAAATGTCCAATGGCAGCTCCATCAGCCACTTCCTCCTGCTGGCATTGGCAGACACACGGCAGCTGCAGCTCCTGCACTTCTGCCTCTTGCTGGCCATCTCCCTGGCTGCCCTCCTGGGAAACGGCCACATCATCAGCGCCATAGCCTGCAGCCACCACCTGCACACCCCCATGTTTTACTTCCTGCTCAACCTGGCCCTCAGCGACCTGGGCTCCATCTGCACCACTGTCCCCAAAGCCATGCACAATTCCCTCTGGGACACCAGGGACATCTCCTACACAGGATGTGCTGCTCAGGTGTTTTTCTTTGCCTTTTTCATTGCATCAGAATTTGCATTTCTCACTGTCATGTGCTACGACCGCTACGTGTCCATCTGCAAACCCCTGCACTACGGGACCCTCCTGGGCAGCAGAGCTTGTGCCCACATGGCAGCAGCTGCCTGGGCCAGTGCCTTTCTCAATGCTCTGCTGCACACGGCCAATACATTTTCCCTCCCTCTGTGCCATGGAAATGCCCTGAGCCAGTTCTTCTGTGATGTGCCCCCAATCCTCAAGCTCTCCTGCTCACACTTCTACCTCAAGGAACTTGGGCCCCTTGCTGTTAGTGCTGTTTTAGCTTTTGGTTGTTTTGTGTTCATGGTTTACTCTTATGTGCAGATCTTCAGGGCTGTGCTGAGGATCCCTTCTGAGCAGGGACGGCACAAAGCCTTTTCCACCTGCCTCCCTCACCTGGCTGTGGTCTCCCTGTTCCTCAGCACTGCAGCCTTTGCGTACCTGAAGCCCCCCTCCATCTCCTCCCCATCCCTAGATCTGGGAGTGTCAGTTCTGTACTCAGTGGTGCCTCCAGCCCTGAACCCCCTCATCTACAGCCTGAGGAACCAGGAGCTCAAGGATGCCCTGAGGAAAATGACAACTGGATGATTTCTCAAGCAGCCAATTTCCCATTTGCTTCTGCATAGCTTTTGGAATAGAACTCATGACAGGCCCAACAGGCCTTCCCAGGTCTTTGGTAATGTTCAGTGGGTTTTTCTCTCATAAAAAGATTCTCAATGAAACTTTTTAATCCTCTCATTATATTCACTGTTCACGTCTAGAATTTGACCCAGAAGTTCTGTACACCAAGCTTTGGACTATCACTGCATTTGAAGAAAATAAACTACCTTGCAGTGCCTGTTTTATCTGGGATCCCATCTCAGAGACCTGCATGAAGTTAGAGGGGAGAAAGGAAGAAGAGTCCCAGCAGAGCAGCACAGCGAGGGAGCAGCAGGGAGTGGTCCTTTCAGAGTTGCCCTGCCCAACTCCACGCTGTCCTTCCCAGCCCCGCTGTGGCTGTAAGGCTGGAGTGCTCCGGCAGCTTGGTCACTGTCCTGCTGCATGTCCTTGCTGTGGCCACAGGCAGGGACAGGCTATGGGCACTGCTGGGACACAGCTGGGCTCCAGAACAGCAGCTCCATTAGCCAAGGGCATCTCCTGAGGGCAGGGCAGGAAGGCTTTGCTCTCCTCTAGAGCTGCTGTCAGCAATGTGCTCCAGGAATGCCCTGGCACAGCAAAGCCCAGTGCCTGGGGCAGAGGGGGAATGTGCAGGGGGGCTCACAGCAGTGTCCTGGCACAGCCAGAGCTCCTGGCATGGACCTGAGGGAGTAGCAGAGCAGGGCCTGGGCTGTGTCTTTGTTCTGGGGACAGCCTGGGAAGGTGCCCCAGGGCAATTGTCCCCCACCAGCCCCTGCAGCCACCATGGCCAGCACTGGGCTCTCCCCACCTGCAGGAGGTTGTTTGTCCCTGTGTGGAGGGACACCAAGTGACCAGGCCAGCTGGCCATGTCTGCTCTGTACTGAGGAGATCTCAGCAGTGCACTCTGTGTGTGTGTGGGGAGATAAACCCCAGTGAGCACAAACACCATCAGCAGCACCCGGGCGTGGCACAATTCCAGTGGCACAAACAGAGCCTTGAGGCCAGTTCATACTGAGAGTTACATCCTCTGGGAAACCACCTAAATTCTTTGCTGGGTCATGGTTAAGACTGCATAGAGAAAAACATCCAGGGCAGGGAGGCTCCAGGGAAGACGGCTCAGGGCAGCCATGGACTGCACAGAGAGACGTTGGATAGAGTGAGGGTCTGTGGGGAGAAATCAGAGCTGCTTCCCTTCTGAACCCACGAAGACCTGGACAGGGCTGTGCTGTGTTCTGGGCACTGACTTGGAACTGAGGGATGTGGAAAAGGCCTTTGGTGTCAGGGCTGTTGAGAAGGCTGGGCACTGTCACTGTGGGACCTCTCTCAAACCCCTTGGAAAGGCCAGAGCCATCCCAGAGGGTCCTGGGCACTTGGGAAGGGCAGACATGGAACCAGTCTGCAAACAGGCAGGGAGGGGGACTGGCAGAATCACAGGCTGGTCAGGCTCAGCAGGGAAGGGGATGTGGCAAATCCTCCTGCAGCCATTCCAGGCACTGGCAGGACACGGCAGGGACTGCAGAACCCACATGGGAGGGAAAAGAAGGGGATGTTTTGTGCCCAGACTACAGCCAGGCCGGTGACAGGGTCTGCTGTGGTGTCCTCAGAGCCAGACTGGAGAGAGCTTGGCTGAAGGAGTGGAACATGGGCTGGGTGAGAATTTGGGATTTTGGCTGAACAATGAGGGCCAAATGTCATCCATTGTACAGAGTCCTCTTGGCAGCTACGCCCTGGTGACACCTCTCAGTGACCAGCCCTTGACCACCATTGTGGAATACTTCTATTATCTCTACAAGGGCATGAAATGCACTTTCAATTCCTTTGTGGACGCTGCCAAATTGCAGGGAGTCTGTGACTGAACTCATCTAGTCAGTGGTGACTGCAAAATATAATTGGGAGAGATGACTGACTTGGGTAAATTTGTCTTGCCATCAGGTGCCAAGTAAGCCGCTAGAAATGGCAGAAAAATGTGATGCTTCAGAAGAAAGGCAGTTCAATAGGGAAAAACCCTAACCCCACCAAAGAAAACAAAACAAAAAAACCCAAACCCAATCACAAAACCAAAGCAAGGCCCACCCACAACACCACAAGAACTCCACAAACAAAGCAACCATAAAAAGAAAAGGCCATAAACAGAAGACAAGCAAATCCACAGGAAATCTCCTATCAGCAGAAAATATTTAACCGCCTTGTGGAAGGAGAGGATTCTGTATTTGTTGGTGCTCTTTTGAAAGAAAAAATGTCTAAAAAAAGTAATTTTTTACCTACCCCCCTTGCCTCCCCACTTCTCTCAGTTGATTGCTGATCATGGTGTGACATGGAATGGAACATGCCTTGAGTCAGTCCAGCCCAGCTGTCCCATCCCTGTTCCCCAAGGAACACTTGCCCACCCCAGGCCCATAGGTTGGAGGGTGGCAGACGCCTCATGCGGGGCGAGCACTGAGACAAGGACAGGAGAACAGGACAACATTTACTCTTGTCAAGGACAGGAGGGCAGAACAGCCCAGCCTTGGAGAAACTGATGAAGGATGTACCTCTGGCAAACAGAAGTCACACAAAATGCAAGCAGGATGCCAGCTCAGCTCTGCAAAGCTGAAAAAACAGAAGGTATGGAAAACAATAATATTGCCTTTACTGAAAACGGGGGGGGTCGAAGAACAGCCACCTAAAAAGGACACTGGATGTTGAAGATAGACCACAAAAACCATGTAAGGGTTTCTGATAAGGTGTGCAACTATGTCAAATAAACTCAAAGGAAGTGGGGATAGTTAATGGATACATAATCAGTGTGTGGGATAACTCTTTTCATTTAATGCTCAGTGCACTCAAATGGAGGAAGGATGACCCAAGTGACCAGCATGCTGTAATAAAGAATACCTGCTTTCAAATACTCAAAACAGTGTTCAAACGTTTCTATCCAGTGGATTGCAGTATCAGTGGTGTCCTTGGCTCCATTACGCCCCACAGATTCACAATGGCCCCTTGGTTCCATGAGGCCCTGCTGTATAACAATGGACCATTGGTTCCCTTGAGTTCTGTACTGTCAAAAAGGCCTCCTTGGTTCAGCACTGCCACAATGGTCTCCTTGGTTCCACGAGGCCTTGGTGTGTCACAACAGCCCCTTGGTTCCAGGAACTGCCAGAGTGCCACCCTGGTCTCTTGGATCTCTAGTGTCACAATGGACAAGTGGTCACAAGCAGCCCCTCTGTGACACCATGAATATTTGTCCCATGGGGCCCCACAGTGTCACAACGGCTCCTTGGTGCCAGAAGGTTCCACAGCATCACCATGGTCTCCTTGGATCTGCAGTATCTCTATGGAACATTGGTTCCATGTGGTCCTGCTGTGTCACAGTGGTTCCTTGGATCCATGAAGCCCCACAGTATAACAATGGAATCTTGGTCCTGTGAGGTTCTGCACTGTCACAATGGTCTCCTTGGTTCTGGACCGTGACAATGGATCCTGGGTTCCACAAGGTTCCATGATATCACAGTGGTCTCCTTGGTTCCACCAGACTTTGCTGTGTCACAATGGACCCATGGTTCCATGAGCTTCCACGGTGTCACCATGGTCTCCTTGGATCCACATTGTCACAATGGACAATTGGCTCCATGGGCCCCTGCTGTCTCACAATAAACCCTTAGTGCCATGAGGATCTGTGGTGTCACAATGGTCTGCCTGGTTCAACAAGGCCCTGGAGTGTCACAATGGCTGCTTGGTTCTGTGAGCTTCCATAGCACCAACAATGGTCTCCTTGTTTCTGCAGTGTCATAATGGACCCTGGTTCCATGAGGTCCCTAAATGTCACTGCTCCCCTGGGTTCCATGTAGCCCTGCTGTGTCACCATGGCCCCTTGGTTCCATGAGTTTCTGTACTGTCAGCAATGGTTCCTCTGTTCCAATGAGGTCCTGCTGTGTCACAATGGACCCTGGGTTCCATGAAGTTCTTCAGTGTCACAATGGCCCCTTGGATCCATGAGGTCCCATAGTGTCACCATGGTGTCCTTGGGTCCACACTGCCATAATGGACCATTGCTGCAGCCAGGATAGCTGCTGATAAAGCCCAGGGTAGGGAAGCAAAAAGGGCCTTTGCATGGTATCCACAGATGTTTGATTAAGCCGTGAGGTGAGATGTTCATGGTCACAAGGCAGGACTCCTGGGGGGAGTCCAGGTTTCTGTATCTCCAGAGGTAAGGAATGAGCAGTGGCATTGGGGCAGTACAAAGATGGGGGCCAATATGGGAATGGGGAGGGAGTGGCTGAGGGACATAGAAAAAAGGGAAGGAGCCAATGGGGTCAAACAGCTTCTGAGGGAAGCTTCTTGTGTCTCCCTAACCCAGGGAATGCCTCTCAGGGTCTCCAAAGCTGCAGAGTATCAAATTGGCCCCTGGGTTCATTTGAGCTCCTAAGGATCAGACTTCCCCCTTGGCTGCATGAGGCCCAGCTGTGTCACACTGGCCCCTTGTTTCCATTGGGCCCCACAGCATCACAATTGTCCCCACTTAGTTCCATGAGGCCCTGCAGTGTCACAATGGATCTTTCGTTCCATGGGTCCCACAGTGTCCCATGAATCCTTAGTTCCATAGGGTCCTGTAGTCTCACAATGGTCTCCTTGGTTCTGCACTATAAAAATCCCCCCGCCTTGGTCCCTTGGAGCCCCACAGTGTCACTATTGTGCCCTTGGTTCCAAGAGGCCCTATGTGTCATAATGGCCTCCATGGTTCCATGAGGCCTTGCTGTGTCACAATGGCCCTGTTGGTTCCATTATGCCCTGTAGCACAGCAATGGTCTCCTTGGTTCTGCAGTGTCAGAATGTCTCCTTTGTGTCAGGGAGCTCCACAGTGTCACTGTAGTCCCCTTGATTCCACGAGGCTCAGCAGTGTCACAATGGCCCCTTGGTTCCAATGGGTTCTAAAGGGCCATAATGGTCTCCATGGTTCCAAGAGGCTCTGCAATCTCCCAATGGCCCCTTGGTTCCAAGGGCCCCGCAGTGTCACAAGGCTGCCTTAGTTCCACCAGGCCCTGCAGTGTCTCAGTGGGCCCTTGGCTCCATGAGGCAAAGCAGAATCAGAATGGCCCCTTGGTTCCATGGAGTACCACGGTGTCACCATGGTCCCATTGGTTCCACAGGGCCCCACAATGGAACAATGGACCTTTGGTTCCATGAGGTTCCTCAGTGGCCCCTTGGGTCCATGTGGCCCCGCTGTGTCACAGTGGCAGGTGGTTCCATGATGCCCCACAGTGTCCAAATGGTCTCCTTGGTTCTGGGAAGCCCTAATGAGCCACAAGGGACCCTTGGTTCCAGGAGGCCTTGCTTTGTCACAATGGACCTTTGCTTCCAGGAGCTTTCACACTGTCAACAGTGGTCTGAGCACCGCAGTGTCACCATGGATCCTTTGTTCCATGAGGTTCCAGAGCATAACATGATTCCCTTGATTCCAGAAGGTTCTGCAGTGTCACAATAGACCATTGGTTTCATGAAGCCCCACACTGCCACAATGACCCCATGGCTCCACAAGTTTGCACACTGTCAGCAATGTTCTCTTTGGTTCTACGAGGCCTTGCTGTGATACAATGGACTTTTGGTTCCATGGGGTTCCACAGCATCCCAATGGACCCTTTGTTCCATGGGGTTCCACAGTGTCACAGCTGACTCCTTGGGTCTGTCAGCCTCTGCTGTCACCAGATCTGCAAAATATCAGAATAAGGCCTCTTAACAGTAATTTGGTGTTGGTTACATACAGTCACTAAATGTGAATTACAATTTACCCATTTCTATAAAACCCACCCCAACATCCCAGATTCACTCCTTGTTTTCTCTATCCCTGCACCCTTGAGCCAGATGTCTTCTTCTTCTCTTCCAACCATCCTTGCTGGGAAAGCAGCCCCTGCATGCCTTGTTCCTGTGCTCAAAGTTCACAGGCAGGGTAAAAATGGAATGAACCCATTTTGGTCTCAGCCCAAGGCTTTGTGTGGGCAGGCAGAGGCAGGCAGAAGGCAGAGCTGTCAGCAAAGGAAGGGGCCAGCCAGGTGGGGCAGCCGGGGGATGCTGACAGCCTGCAGGGACAGAGGCACAGGGCAGGGACACCGTAGGACAGCCTGGACTGCACAGGGCACAGGCATGTGCAGCAGCTGCAAGGCCCTGACAGAGCCAACTCCTGCAGCACTTTGGCCATGGCTGCTGGGCCTGGGCCTGAGGCAGGAGCAGGAGACAAGTGACCCTTGCAGGCCTGGGGCCTCATTGCCTCCTTGTCCCTGCTCAGCAGCCTGGCAGGGGCCGCCCCATGCTCCTGCCCTTGGCATTGCACATGCCCACATGCCAGTGCCCATCCCGGGAAGAGCCCTGAGCAAGGAGGGAGGGACAGGATCTGCCTGGCCAGGGGCTGGGGCTCAGGCCTTGGCCCTTTGCATTCCTGAAACACATCCAGCTTTGCTCAGCACCGGAGACACCTTTGCCTTGTTTGTCCCCAGCTGTCATCACTGCCTCCAGTGTTCTGCCCTAACTTGAATCTGGGGACACTTTCTCAGTTGTGTCCCTCATTGGGACCCATTAAAACTTCAAGAAAGTTCAGTGTTTCAAATTTAAGTTTGAGTTCTCGAGAAGTTTTCTGAACACTCTCTCAGGGACTGAGTCTGATGTAAACAACACCAAAGCCCCAAGAGGGCCATTAAAGTCCTTGTGCTGTGTCTGTGCTGCTGAGCTGCGCTGGGCTCCTGGCACAGAGGCAGCTCATGGCAAACCAAGAAAAGCTTCAAAAAGACATTTCTCCTGAGGAACAGCTCCTCTCCCACCAAGCAGGGCTGGGGCACTGCCTGCAGCCACCCAGGGCACAGCACAGAGGCACAGAGATCATCAATCAGTCAGGGCTGAGAAGATGCTGAGATGTGACTGGAGGAGAATCACTGACAGCCCTTGGCACAGGAACCTCTGGGTGCAGGACAAGGCAGCTGCAGCTTTTGCCATGATCTCCTAAAGCTGGAACATCCCACTGACAACAGGTTCTGTAAGTACAACTCAGAGTATCTCTGGTGTAAAGGAGGACAAGCTGAGAGCTTCAGATCGTTTCCAGAATAGTTTAAAGGTAATGATTTTTAGAAAGACAAGCAAATTTCCTGAGATTGTTTCCAACTTCCTTCTCCTTTGCAATGGAAAGGATAAAATATTATATATTTACTAATTTTGACAAGTATCTGAGAGACCTGGATTGTAGCTTTGGGCACACTGTAAGTCTACAGGAGTTTCCTGAAGTGGTTTTTAGCCACTCCTCTTCCCATGGAAAGCACCAGCATCCCATTTGCTGGACCCATCAGGCTCAGTCTGAGCTGTCCTTTCTCCCATCTGCAAACAGAACCTGCCCTCAGCCAGTGCCCTGCAAACAGGCTGGGCTCTGTAGGGCCAAGGAGAGTGCAGAGATTTGGGGTCTGTGAGTGCTGGCAGGGAGAGCTCAGGCACAGGGAAACACCTGAAGGAGGAAAATTCCCAGGAAGCAGAGAGAAGATCAGGGAATGAGAGGAAACAAAACCCTAAAATGCTGTGGCAGGGGGAGTTTAAAGATGTCCACAGAATCCCCTCCAGTGCAGCCCCTCCCTCTGCACAAGCCCCCTCCCTCCTGTGCCCCCAGCCAAGCCTCTGCCCTCAGGGCCCGGGCTCCAAGGCGTGCAGCCCCTCCTGTGCAGGCAGAGCTGCAGCAGAGCCGTGGGGCAGCTCTGCAGCCCTGAGCCCAGTTCCCTCTGCAGAGCACAGGGCTGGGAGCAGCTGCCCGGCCCTGAGGGCTCTTGCAGGGGGCACAGCTGGCTCAGGGTGATGCTGTCCCCAGTGCCCAGCTCTGGGCAATGCTGTCAGTACAGCCAGGGAAGGAGCTGCATCTCCCTTCATCCAATGCCATCATTAGGACACTTGGCAGTCTCCCTGAGATTTCCTTCCAAGCTTTGAGCTTCCTTCCAGGATACAAACCTGTCCTGTAGCATCTCTGTGTTATCTGAAAGCCACAGGGTGAGACACAAAAAATCTATGATGAGAAAATGCTGTTGGGATGGAGAAATGAGCCCCATGTGTCCTTGGGTACAAATGTGGGGCTGAGACCTTGAGAAGAGGATGGACATTTGGTGGACTGTGGGGGATCCATCTGCTCTCAGCAGTGTGGGAATGGTTTGTAAAGGAAACATGGGAGGGTGATCATCCTCTCTCTGGGAAAGGTGAAAGCCCAGAGAATCCTGGAGCAGGACAGGGTGACAGACCTCTTCCCCTCACTCTCCACTCACCACCTCACCTCAGAGAACTCACTGTTTTCCCTGAGGGCAGCAGAAATGCTGAGAGTTCCTGACCTGCAAAAATAGTCAGCTGGGGAGGAGAAGAAAGGCTGTAAATAACACAAGTACATTTAAGCAGACTTTACCATTCCTGTTCACTGCCAGTGGGAGTGCAGATGCTGAGAGAGTTCTGTGTTGACAGAATTTCAAAGTGGAACACGAGGAAAGGTCCCTGTCCCCCTCTAAAGTCTGTACAGCAAGGCTGAATTATAAAAACTGTGTGTGTAGCTGCCCTGAAGCTGAAGTCCCACTCAGACAGCACCAACCAGGGCTCCCCACTTGAAGCTGCAGGAAAATCTCCTAGAAAATCAAAAGGGTGTCAGGGTCTTACAGGAGAAGGGACTGTGGGAAAAGGCTTTGATTTTACTGGAGGAAGTTTCTCCTAACCTGTCACTGACTTTCCTCTATGAACAGCTTCCATGGCCAGACACAGCAAATGTCCAACAGCAGCTCCATCAGCAACTTCCTCCTGCTGGCATTGGCAGACACACAGCAGCTGCAGCTCCTGCACTTCTGCCTCTTGCTGGCCATCTTCCTGGTTGCCCTCCTGGGCAACGGCCTCATTATCAGCGCCTTAGCCTGTGGCCAGCACCTGCACACCCCCATGTTTTTCTTTCTGCTCAACCTGGCCCTCAGCGACCTGGGCTCCATCTGCACCACTGTCCCCAAAGCCATGCACAATTCCCTCTGGGACACCAGGACCATCTCCTACAATGGATGTGCTGCACAGGTGTTTTTGTTTGTGTTTTTCATTTCAGCAGAGGTTTCCTTCCTGACCGTCATGTGCTACGACCGCTACGTGTCCATCTGCAAACCCCTGCACTATGGGACCGTCCTGGGCAGTCGAGCTTGTGCCCACATGGCAGCAGCTGCCTGGGCCAGTGCCTTTCTCAATGCTCTGCTGCACACAGCCGCTACATTTTCCCTGCCTCTGTGCCAGGGCAATGCCCTGGGCCAGTTCTTCTGTGAAATCCCACAGATCCTCAATATCTCCTGCTCACACTCAAGACACAGGGAAGTTGGGCTCCTTGCTGTTAGTGTTGTTTTAGCTTTTGGCTGTTTTGTGTTCATGGTTTTCTCCTATGTGCAGATCTTCAGGGCTGTGCTGAGGATCCCCTCTGAGCAGGGACGGCACAAAGCCTTTTCCACCTGCATCCCTCACCTGGCTGTGGTGTCTCTGTTTGTCAGCACCTCATTTTTGCCTACCTGAAGCCCCCCTCGATATCCTCCCCATCCCTGGATCTGGCCCTGTCAGTTCTGTACTCGGTGGTGCCTCCAGCCTTGAACCCCCTCATCTACAGCCTGAGGAACCAGGAGCTCAAGGCTGCAGTGTGGAGACTGACAACTGGAAAATTTCAGAAACATTAAAGTGGTCGCCAATTTCTGCATATCTCTTGTAATAAAAGTCATATTTAATAGTTTCTGCTGTATTGGTTATTTTTTTTCTTTCTTTTTTCATGTTTCTAATATTTTCCCAAAGCAAAGGCCATTGCTTCAGCTGTTTCTTACTTTGTTTCTCCAACTTTGCTGTGGCCCCAGACTGTGTCAATGAGGAGCTGTGCTCTGGGTGGTTTTAAATGAACCAAAAAATCTCCAGCAGAGTTTTCACTAGAGGTGCCCCTTTTGTTGCCTTGTCTGGAGCTGCAGCAGCAATGTCTGTGTGCAGAGCTGGGGGCAGATCAGTGCTGGCACAGCAGCTGTGCCCAGCAGCAGCAGCACTTCGTGTAGCCAGTGCTGCTTCCGTGGCCATGCCCCGCTGCCCTGGTGGCCCTGGTGTTGCTGGAGGGCCTGAGTGCTCTCGGGGCCGGGCACAGCCCTGGGGTGGCAGTGCCAGGGCTGCAGCAGGGACAGGCCATGGGCACTGCTGGGGCAGCGCTGATGCCTCAGGCCAGGCCCTGGGGGCTCCAGGCTCCTTGGCCAGGCTCTCTCAAGAACACAGCCAGGCCAATGCTCAGCACAGAAAAGCCCTGTGAGCAGCCCCAGGCTGGCCGTGAGCAGGCTGAGGGCATGGCTGATGCTCTGCAAGGGCCCTGGGGGAGACAGGAAGGAGCAGCAGAGCAGAGGCTGATCCATCCCCAGTGCGCTGGACAGCCCAGGGCAGCATCCCAGAGCATCCTCATGGAGGTGCCAACAACATCCCCCCCCTGCAGCCCTGGCCTCTCCCCCAGCTCACACAGGTGCCCCATCCTTGCAGGCACAGACACGGCAGCACTGGCTCAGCAGCCCCTGTTTGCATTGCACAGAGCAGGCAGGAGCACCCCCATGCTGTTGGTGTGGGGACATGAACCTGAGGGAGCACAAATGCCATCAGCCCCTGGGGCCAGCAAGGGCTGGGGGACGGCAGGGAAACCACTCAGCTTTGTCCTGGCCTCTGCAGTCAGCCAGAAAGTTTGTTCCCATGAGCTGGGAGTTTCCTGTCCCACTGCAGACGCTGTTGCTCAGAGCCAGGGCTGCCTGGCAGCCACCCCAAACTGCCCTGAGCATTTCCTTGGCGTCACATTTGCTTTCTTGACTCTTAACTGATCCAGATGTCTTCCTATTGCCCATCATTTTCTACTCCCTGGCAAACAGCCCATGCCTGTGTGACCTTTCCTCTCTGGCCCCACTCCCCATTGCAGTTCCTGACTTGGCACCATGGGAATATCCCTTGGGCAGCAGGATCATCCTACAAGTGCTGCAGGAATTGTCTGCAGGCTCCTGCAGTGCCTCGTGCTGCTCCCTTGCCAAAGGAAACACAGGATGGGGGGCACATCTGGGCTGCTGTGTCTGGGTGTCAGGCTCCCTGTTCTGGGCAATGAGGAGGGGCTGCAGAGGCTCTGCAGGACTGACAGGATGGGCTTTGGGCCTGGCAGGAGAAGCTGAGGCACCTGGACTGCAGGAGCTTCTCAAGAGGAGGCCCAGGGCTCCTCCTGCAACTGCTCCAAGGGTGGTTCCAGAGAATCACAGGATCAGCCAGGTTGGAAAAGTCCTTGGAGATCATCAAGTCCAACCTGTGCACTGACACAGCCTTGTCTCCCTGAGCCTCCTCTTCTCCAGGATAAACAACCTTAGCTCCCTCAGCCACTCCTCACAGGACTTGTGTTCCAGACCCCTCACCAGCCTTTTTGCCCTTCTCTGGACATGCTCCAGCCCCTCCATGTCCTTCCTAAACTGGGGGCCCAGAATTGGACACAGCACTCGAGGTTTGGCCTCACCAGTGCCGAGTGCAGGGGAAGAATCACTGCCCTGCTCCTGCTGGCCACACCATTCCTGATCCAGGCCAGGAGCCATTGGCCTTCTTGGCCACCTGGGCACACTGCTGCCTCATGTCCAGCCTGCTGTCCATCAGTGTCCCCAGGTCCCTTTCTGCCTTGCCGCTGTCCAGCCACTCTCTCCCCAGCCTGTGGCACTGCAGGGGTTGTTGTGGCCAAAGTGCAGGACCCGGCACTTGGTCTTGTTCAATCTCACCTTGCTGGATTTGGGTCCTGGATCCAGCCTGTCCAGGTCCCACTGCAGAGCCCTCCTACCCTCCAGCAGATCCACACTCACACCCAGCTTGGTGTCATCTGCACATTTGCTGATGCTGGACTCAGTCCCCTCATGCAGATCATCAGTGCAGATATTGAAATCCATGCTGGCTGGCTCTGATCCCTCAGCCATCCTGTGGGTGCCCTGTGATGGCACTCAAGGTGATCTGTTCCATAACCTTCCCGGGCACCCAGGTCAGGCTGACAGGCCTGTAGTTCCCCAGATCCTCCTTCCTGCCCTTCTTGGGGATGGGCTCACATTGGCACCCCCAGTCCTCTGGGACCTCCCCAACTTAGCCAGGACTGATGGTAAATGATGGAGAGAAGCTTTGGGAGCTCATCCACCAGCTCCCTCATCCCCCTGGGATGGATCCCATCTGCTCCCAGAGACACCTGTGAGCATCTGAGTGGCTCAACAGGTCCCCAGCTGCTTCCTCCTGGATTACAGGGGGGCTGTTCTGCTCCCTGTCCCATCTACAGCTCGGGAGAACACTTGTCCTGAGGACAACTTGAATTATTGTTGTAAACTGAGGCAAAGAAGGGGTCAAGTACCTCAGCATATTCCTCAGCTTTAGTTACTCTATTCCTCCCCATATCCAATAAAGAATGGAGGTTGTACTTGTCCCTCCTTTTGCCATTAATATATTTATAAAAACATTATTATCCTTCACAGAAGTGGTCAAGTTAAGCTCTAATGGACCTTTCATCTCTATAATTTTCCTTTTGCATGACCTAACAACATCCTTAAACATTTCCTGAGTTCCCTGCCCCTCTGACCAAAGATGATGCATCCACTTTTTTTTCTGTGAGTTCCTGGAAAAAGCTCCATGCCCATCCAGGCCAGTCATTTTCCTTGCTAGCTCACTTTTTGGACCAGCAGCACAGGCTGTTGCTACTCCTCCAAAATTTCTTTCTTGAGATGTGTCCATCCTTCTTGGATCCCTTTGCTTTTAAGTGCTGATTCCCTTGAAAAAATCAGTACCTGATTTGGTAATCTCCAAATCTCCATCCTCAATAGCCCGGAGTCTGCTCTCTGTACCTCCAGTGTAGAAGATTTGTTGATGCCCCTCCTTTCACAGCATATTTAAAAACTCAACAATTTCATGGTCACTGTGCCCCAAACAGCCTCTGACCAGCACATCTCCCTCCAGCCCTTCTCTGTCTGTGACCAGCAGGAGACAGAGCTTTCCTTGGCAGTGGGAATTGCAGGAAACCTCCCCCAAGTGCAGCTTGGAAGGTTCAGCCTGGAGCTGAGGAGAAAGCAAAGTCCCTCGCAGGGCAGAATGTTGGTGCTGGAGGTGTCCCAGTGTGAGGCTGGGCCATGGCCGGGCTCTGTTTGCCAGGAGCCGGCAGCGCTGGGTGCAGGGAGCCCAGGGAGGGCCCAGAAACGCTGGGTGAGAAATGCTGGGGCACAGCGAGATGGGCGAGTGCAGCCGGCCAGGGCAGAGGAGCAGCACGCCCAGGGGGCACAGCCTGCAGGACAGATGGCCGAGGGCTGGGCAGGGCTGGCAGGGCCACAGGCACCCAGGCCTTTGTGCCCTGGGCTCGGGCAGCGCCTCTGGAGCCCCACAGGAGGAACTTTCCTGGCAGGGGCTGCACTTCGGTTCTGCCTCGGCCTCCCTGGGGAGGCTGGCAGGGGCTGCAGGCTGATGGCGCTTGTCCTTGCTGCCCCTCACATCCCCCTGGCCCACAAAGAGCCCCGAGCCAGCCGGGAGGGACAGGCCCTGCTGGCCCAGGCTGGGCTCAGGGCTTGGCCTTTCTGCTCCCTGCAGCCAAGCCAGGCCTTGCTCAGCATTGCAGGGCCCTGCCCAGAGCCTTGGGCTCCCTGCACTCCTGGCCTCAAGGATCTGCTCTCAGCACTGCCTGGGCAGCCTTGGGCACTCCCTGCCCTCCCTGGGGCCCAGCCGTGCTCCAAGGCACTTGGAGTTTGGCTGCTGACTCCTTGAGCAGCTTCTTCATCCTTCTCTTGCTGCCTGAGGCTCCTGGAGCCAGCCCCAAACCCACCGTGGGGCTGATTAAAATACAGAAAGCCCTCAGGAGCTCTTTGTCTCCCTTCCATGGTCTGTGAGTCTCCAAGGATTGTGCAGGGATTGGAGTCAGCTTGGAGTTCCCTTCAGGAGGGAGATTCCAAAGTGCACCTCATGATATCTGGTTTTAGTCAAGGAAATATTTTTTTATTTTTTATTTTAGAGAAGAGGTGACAGAAGCATGCCCCAGGTGATCTTGATGCTGAATGTCTCCTGAGGAGGTCTGGGCAGGGAGAAGAATGAGCCCCTTGCAGGCTGAGCCTGTTTGGACAAGCTGCTCCTCACCCCCAGCCTCACCATGTCTGACATCGCCCACCTAGGACTGACATGCCAAAAAAAAAAAAAAAATCTTTTTTCCTTTTTAATAAACTTGTTTAATTAATAAAAATTTAATTCTATTTCTCTAATTTATGATTTTCTCTCTATTTTATTATATTATTTATATTTATATTTTAAAATTGACAAAATTTTTGCAACTAAAAAAATCATTGGCTGTTGATTAAAAATAACATAATTCCCTTAATGAATTAATTAACCACAATTGGCTATTTATTTTGCCCTCTTTATGCTAATTAGTCCTACTTTATGTCCTTTTGTAATCTTTTTCATAGTATTTTAAGACAGGGTAAAAGGGGCCACTCTGGGGTCCCTGGAGACATTTCTGGGGCACATTTGGGGCAGTTTTGGGTCTGGGGAGGGAATTCAGAGAGAACTTGAGGCTCTGGAGGACACCTGGGGGAGCCGGGTGGGCACTTGGAGGGGCGCTCAGGGATTCTGAGGGACAGTTTGGGATCTGGGGCAGCACTTGGGGTTGCAGGGGGGCCCTTGGAGCTCAGGGAGGGGAATTTGGGGCCCTTCGGGGTCCGGGCGGGCCCTTGGGGGGCTCTGACGGGGCTCTCTGGGGCGTGGGGGGTGATGGGAGTTGTAGGCGCGGGTATCATACGGTTGAACGGGGCCGCGGAGCATCACGGGAGTTCCAGGCGCAGCTGCACTGGCTCTCGGCGGGGCGCGGGGAATGACGGCAGCTGTAGTCCCGGCTGGAATAGCGCTGAACGTGAGCTGCGGAGCATGACGGGAGGTGTAGTCCCAGAAGTGGTGGGAACGCGGCGTTGGAGGGGTCCGGGAAGGCTCTTGGGGGACACTTTTGCATCCAAGCCACGACTTGAGGTCCTCGGGGGAACATAAACGGTTCGGGAGCCCTTGCAGGGAGCTCGGGGAGGTCTAACCGGGCTCTTTAGGGTGTGGGGCATGGCAGGAGTTTTAGGCGCGTGTCTGTGTTCTGAGGGGCTCTGGGGCCGCGGGGGATGAGAGGAGATGAATTCCCAGAAGTGGCTGTGCCGGGCATCTGTGGGGTTGGGAGCACTCAGGGGGTCTGGGGATGTTTTTGGGGGCTTCCGAATGGGCGCTGAGGAACACTGAGGGATCCTGGAGGGTATGGGGGAAACTTATGAGACAGATCGAGATGGATCCCGGGGGTGGTTCTGTGGCGCGCGGGGCATGACAGGCGTTGTAGTCCTTGCTCCTATAGAGTTCCTTAGGGTCCCGGGGCATGACGGGAGTTGTAGGCAAAAAGAAAAGATGGCGCCGACCCTAGGCACCGCCGCCGAGGCTCTGATCTCCGGCGCTGATTGGCTGCAGGCAGTGATGGGTGGAGCCTTGGCCAATGGGAGGTGTTGGAGGCGGGAACAGCCCATTCAACCTCTCCATTCCCTCCCAGTCCAGCCCAGTTCATCCCCAGTACAGCCCAGTACAACTCCAGTACAGCCCAGTACAACCCCAGTACAGCCCAGTTCATCCCATGTAGAACCCGATACAACCCCAGTGCCCCTCCAATCCCTCCCAGTACAGCCCCGTCCCTCCCAATACACCTGAGTTCATTCCCAGTTCCCCCCCACTGTCATTCACAGGATGCCCCAGTATACCCCAGCCTTCTCTGCAAAGTCCCCATTGTCCCCAGTTTGTCCCAGTATCCCCCAGTATCACTCCCAGTATGTCCTCTTAACTCCCAGTGTTACCCCCATAGTCCATTCCAGTCCACCCAGATTGCCCCTCAGCATTCCTCGTGTTCCCAGGTTATCCCAGTCCTCCCAAGTGTCACTCCCAGTATGTCCCAGTGTCTCCTACCGTGTTCCCAGTGTTCCTCAATATGTCCCAGTCCTCCCCAGTGTTTCCAAGGACAGTTTAATTTCTCAGGGTTGCCGTGGCAGCCAAACCCAGCAGTGGGGTCAGTGCACTGCCCATGGCCACAGCCCCTTGCAGTGGCCCAGGGCAGCTTGGGCTGATGATCCACCCTCACAGCTGGCCCAGGGCAGGTCTGCAGGGGCTTTGGTGGCACCTTGGGCTGTCACACACCTGAGCAGTGTGTCTGTTTTCAGTGGGGAAACTCAGGAGTTTGAGATTGCTTCAGAAACCCCAAAAATTGAAAACCCCTCTTAGGGTGGGTGCAGCCAGCTCTCCAAGCACAGCAGGTCCCAGGGGAGTGAGGACAGACAGGATGGAGCCGGGGAATGTGGAGCGGGGTTGTCCACACTGGGTCAGAGCTCAAGGCACAGCTTCTGTGAGTAGGCCAGAGCTGCTGAGGAGAGACCCAGGGACAATATCAATCACAGAATGCTGCAATCACCTCTGATCTAAAAAGAAATAAAATAAAATACATCTTTTAAAATCAGAATGTGTATTTCTGACAATATCTTTGAAATTTTTCTCCATAATTGGACTAGGAAAACTTTAATGACCCGCTCAGGGCTTTGGTTTTGTTTACATCAGACTCAGTCCCTGAGAGTGTCTTCAAGAAACTTCTCAAGAACTCAAATTTAGACTCCAAATTTTCTTTGAAGTTTTAATGGGTCCCAATGAGGGACATGAATGAGAAAGTGTCCCCAGGTTCCAGTTAGAGCAGAACAATGGAGGCAGTGATGACAGCTGGGGACAAACAAGGCAAAGGTGTCTCTGGTGCTGAGCAAAGCTGGATATGTTTCAAGAATGCAAAGGGCCAAGGCCTGAGCCCCAGCCCCTGGCCAGGCAGATCCTGTCCCTCCCTCCTTGCTCAGGGCTCTTCCTGGGATGGGCACTGGCATGTGGGGATGTGCAATGCCAAGGGCAGGAGCATGGGGCGGCCCCTGCCAGGCTGCTGAGCAGGGACAAGGAGGCAATGAGGCCCCAGGCCTGCAAGGGTCACTTGTCTCCTGCTCCTGCCTCAGGCCCAGGCCCAGCAGCCATGGCCAAAGTGCTGCAGGAGTTGGCTCTGTCAGGGCCTTGCAGCTGCTGCCCATCCCTGTGCCCTGTGCAGCCCAGGCTGTCCTACGGTGTCCCTGCCCTGCGCCTCTGTCCCTGCAGGCTGTCGGCATCCCCCGGCTGCCCCACCTGGCTGGCCCCTTCCTTTGCTGACAGCTGTGCCTCCTGCCTGCCTCTGCCTGCCCACACAAAGCCTTGGGCTGAGACCAAAAGGGTTCATTCCATTTTTACCCTGCCTGTGAACTTTGAGCACAGGAACAAGGCATGCAGGGGCTGCTTTCCCAGCAAGGATGGTTGGAAGAGAAGAAGAAGACATCTGGCTCAAGGGTGCAGGGATAGAGAAAACAAGGCCTGAATCTGGGAAGTTGGTGTGGGTTTTATGGAAATGGGTAAATTGTAATTCACATTTAGTGACTGTGTATAAGCAATACACTGGTAGAATTACATGTCCATGTAAGTTTAGAAGTTATCCCATATTGGACCTCAGACCTGAATAAATTATGCCCTCTTAAACACCAAACTAGTGTTAAGGAGCTTTATTCTGATATTTTGGAAATTTGGTGACAGGAGATGCTGACAGAATCAAGGAGTCTGCTGTGACACTGTGGAACCCCATGGAACCAAAAGTCCATTGAATCTGAGTAAGGCCTCGTGGAACCAAGGAGAACATTGCTGACAGTGTGGAAGCTCATGGAGCCATGGGGTCATTGTGGCAGTGTGGGGCTGCATGGAACCAATGGTCCATTGGGACACTGCAGAACCTTCTGGAATCAAGGGGATCATGGTATGCTCTGGAACTTCATGGAACAAAGGATCCATGGTGACACTGCAGTGCTCAGACCATTGTTTCCAGTGTGAAAGCTTCTGGAAGCAAAAGTCCATTGTGACACAGCAAGGCCTCCTGGAACCAAGGGTCCCTTGTGGCTCTGTAGGGCTTCCCAGAACCAAGGAGACCATTTGGACACTCTGGGGCCTCATGGAACCACCTGCCACTGTGACACAGCGGGGCCACATGGAGCCAAGGGGCCACTGAGACACTGAGGAACCTCATGGAACCAAAGGTCTATTGTTCCATTGTGGGGCCCTGTGGAACCAATGGGACCATGGTGACACCGTGGTGCTCCATGGAACCAAGGGGCCATTCTGGTTCTGCTTTGCCTCATGGAGCCAAGGGGCCACTGAGACACTGCAGGGCCTGGTGGAACTAAGGGAGCCTTGTGACACTGCGGGGCCCTTGGAACCAAGGGTGCATTGGGAGATTGCAGGGCCTCTTGGAACCATAGAGACCATTATGGCCCTTCAGAACTCATTGGAACCGAGGGGCCATTGTGACACTGCTGGGCCTTGTGGAATCAAGGGGACTTCAGTGACACTGTGGAGCTCCCTGACACAAAGGAGAAATTCTGACACTGCAGAACCAAGGAGACCATTGCTGTGCTGCAGGGCATAATGGAACCAACAGGGCCATTGTGACACAGCAAGGCCTCATGGAATCATGGAGGCCATTATGACACATAGGGCCTCTTGGAACCAAGGGCACAATAGTGACACTGTGGGGCTCCAAGGGACCAAGGCGGGTGGATTTTTATAGTGCAGAACCAAGGAGACCATTGTGAGACTACAGGGCCCCATGGAACTAAGGATTCATGGGACACTGTGGGACTCATGGAATGAAAGGTCAATTGTGACATTGCAGAGCCTCATGGAACTAAGTGGGGACAATTGTGATGCTGTTGGACCCAATGGAAGCAAGGGGCCTGTGTGACACAGCTGGGCCTCATGCAGCCAAGGGGCACGTGTGATCCTGAGGTGCCCAAAAGAACTAAGGGGCCAATTTGAAACTCTGCAGCATTGGAGACCCTGAGAGGTATTCCCTGGGTTAGGGAGACACAAGAAGCTTCCCTCAGAAGCTGTTTGACCCCATTGGCTCCCTCCCCTTGTTCTATGTCCCTCACTCACTACCTCCCCATTCCCCCTTGGTCCCCATCTTTGTACTGCCCCAATGCCACTGATCAGTCCCTACCTCTGGAGATACAGAAACCTGGACTGCCCCCAGGAGTCCTCCCTTGTGACCATGAACATCTCACTGCACAGCTGAATTAAACATCTGTGGATACCATGCAAAGGCCCTTTTTGCTTCCCTACCCTGGGCTTTATTAGCAGCTATTTCGGCTGCAGCAATGGTCCATTATGGCAGTGCGGACCCAAGGACACCATGGTGACACTATGGGACCTCATGGATCCAAGGGGCCGTTGTGACACTGAAGAACTTCATGGAACTCAGGGTCCATTGTGAGACAGCAGGACCTAATTGGAACAGAGGAACCATTGCTGACAGCACAGAAACTCGTGGAACCAAGGGGCCATGGTGACAATGCAGCACCACATGGAACCCAGGAGAGCCGTGACATTTAGGGACCTCATGGAACCAGGGTCCATTATGACACTGCAGAAACAAGGAGACCATTGTTGATGCTCTGGAAGCTCACAGAACCAAGCAGCCTTTGTGACACTCCAGGGCCTCGTTGAACCAGGCAGACCATTGTAACACCACAGATCCTCATGGCACTAAGGGTTTATTGTGACACAGCAGGGGCCCATGGAGCCAATTGTCCATTGTGATGATGTGGATCTGAGGAGAGCATGGTGACACCATGGAAGTTTATGGAACCAAGGGCCTATTGTGACACAGCAAGGCCTCGTGGAGGCAAGGAGACCATTGTGACATCATGGAACCTCATGGAACCAATGGTCCATTGTTACAGTCCAAAACCAAGGAGACCATTGTGACATTACAGAACTGTGGAGAGATGGAATGTAAGAAAATAGTGTAGAAGGTAATCTTATCCCCCAATGAGTTGCAGCTGAACCAATTACTAAAGATTAGGAGCAGGCCCAGATCTTAACAAGCCATACCTGTATCCAATAAGAGTAAATGCCACAAAAGAGTGGGATAGCTAGCTGATTAGAGAGATGCCATTTGTTGGCTGTACTGTGAAGAGGGCTGCCATTTGTTGGCTGTGCTGTGAAGAGAGATGGATTTGTTGGCTGTGAAGAAGAAGGGGGGTCAGATGACTGCTGCAAGGACCAGGGACAGGCAGTGCATAGAGGAGCTGCGTTGTGAAGGAACTTTAAGGAGGTATGAGGCCCTGGAGATATGAAATCCCTTGCACTATAATGACACTAGAATTCGTGTTAAGACAACACAGAGCCTCATGGGACCAAGATTCCATTGTTATACAGTGGAGCTTCATGGATCCAAGGAACCACTGTGACACAGCAAGGCCAGATGGAACCAATGGTCCATAGAGATACTGCAGATCTAAGGAGACCATGGTGATGCTGTGGAACCTTGTGGGACCAAGGGGCCATTGTGACACTGCGGGGCCTTATTGGAACAAAGGACATGGTTGACAGGACAGAAGCTCCTGGAAACTATGGGGCATTGTGAGACTGGAGAGCCTCATGGAACCAAGGAAACAACTGGGACACTGAGGAACCGTATGGAACCACGCAGCCATTTTCACACAACAGAACCAAGGAGACCATTGTGACGTCATGGAACCTCATGGAACCAAGGGTCCGTTGTTACGGTCCAGAACCAAGGAGACCATTGTGACAGTACAGAACCTCATGGGACCAAGATTCCATTGTTATACAGTGGGGCTTCTTGGATCCAAAGAACCACTGTGACACAGCAGGACCACATGGAACCAATGTTCCATAGAGATACTGCAGATCCAAGGAGACCATGGTGATGCTGTGGAACCTCGTGGAACCAAGGGGCTGTTGTGACACTGTGGGGCCTCATGGAACCAAATATTTCATGGTGACACAGAGGGGCTGCTTGTGACCAATTGTCTACTGTGCCACTGCAGATCCAAGAGACCAGGCTAACATTAAGGCAGTTCATGGAAGCAAGGGGCTGTTGTGACACACCAAGGCCTCGTGTAACCAAGGAGAGCATTGTGGCAGTGCAGAACCAAGGAGGCCATTTTGACAGTACAGAACCCTCTGGAACCAAGAGTCCATTGTTACGATCCAGAACCAAGAGGACCATTGTGACATCATGGAACCTTGTGGAACCAAGGGTCCATTTTTACAGTCCAGAACCAAGGAGACCATTGTGTCAGTACAAAGATTCCATTGTTATGCAGTGGGGCTTCATCGATCCAAGGAACCACTGTGACACAGCAGGACCACATGGAACCAATGGTCCATAAAGATACTGCAGATCCAAGGAGACCCTGCTGATGCTGTGGAACCTCATGGAACCAAGGGGCCATTGTGACACTGTGGGGCCCCATGGAATCAAATATTCGTGGTGACACAGCGGGGCTGCTTGTGACCAATTGTCCATTGTGCCACTGCAGATCCAAGAGGCCAGGGTGACACTCAGGCAGTTCGTGGAAGCAAGGGGCTATTGTGACACACCAAGGCCTCGTGGAATCAAGGAGAGCATTGTGGCAGTGCAGAACCAAGGAGGCCATTTTGACAGTACAGAACCCTGTGGAACCAATGGTCCATTGTTATACAGCAGGGCCTCATGGAACCAAGGGGCTGTTGTGACACTGCGGGGGGTAATGGAGTCAAGGACACCACTGATACTGAAATCCACTGGATAGAAACCTTCTCACACAGTTTTTAGTATTTGAAAGCAGGTCTTCTTTGTTACAGCATGCTGGTCACTTGGGCCAATCCTTCCTCCATTTGAGTGCACTGAGCATCAAATGAACATCCCCACATAATCACACACTGATTATGTATTCATTAGGTATCCCCACTTCCTCTGAGTTTATTTGACGTAGTTGCACCCAGTATCACAAATCCTTACATGGTTCTTTGGGGTCTGTCTTCAACATCTGTCGTCCTTTTTAGATGGCTGTTCTTTGACCCCCCCTTTTGAGTAAGGGCAATATTATTGTTCTGAATAACTTCTATTTTGTCAGCCTTGCAGAGCTGAGCTGGCATCCTGCTTTCATTTTGTGTGATTTCTGTTTGCCAGAGGTACATCCTTCATCAGTTTCTCCATGGCTGGGCTGTTCTGTTCTCCTGTCCTTGACAAGAGTAAATGTTGTTCTGTTCTCCTGTCCTTGTCTCAGTGCTTTCCCTGCATGAGGCGTCTGCAACCCCCCAACCTATGGGCCTGGGGTGGGCAAGTGTTCCTGGGGGAGCAGGGATGGGACAGCTGGGCTGGACTGACTCAAGGGATGTTCCATTCCATGTCAACCCATGATCAGCATTTAACTAAAAGAACTGGAGGGGGGCAAGGGGGGGAGGGGATTATTTTCTTTTTAAAGATGTTTTTCTTTCAAAACAGCAACAAACTAACAAATACAGAACCCTCTCCTGCCACAAGGTAATCAAATATTTTCTGCTGACAGCAGATTTCCTGCTGATTTTTATTTTTCTGTTTGTGGTCTTTTCTATTTGTAATTGGTTTGTTTGTGGGGTTTTTGTGTTGTTGTGGGTGGGTCTTGCTTTGGGTTGTTTTGGTTGGCTTTGGTGGTTTTTTGATTTGGTTTGAGTTTTCCCGTATTGAATTCCCCTTCTTCTGATGCAAAAGTTTTTTCTGCCCTTTCTTGTGCCTTGCTTGGCACCTGATGGCAAGACAAATTTACCAAACTCAGTCATTTTCACCAATTATGTTTTGCAGTAACCTTCAACTAGATGAGTTCAGTCACAAACTTCCTGCAATCTGGCAGCATCCACAAAGGCATTGAAAGTGCGTTTTGTGCCCTTGTAGAGATAATAGAAATCTTCCACAGTGGTGGTCAAGGGCTGGTCACTGAGGTGTGTCACCAGGGCATGGCTGCCAGGAGGACTCTGTACCATGGATGACATTTGGCCCTCATTGTTCAGCCAAATTCCCACCCAGCCCATGTTCCACTCCTTCAGCCCAGCTCTCTCCAGTCTGGCTCTGAGGACACCACAGCAGACCCTGTCACAGGCCTGGCTGGAGTCTGGGCACACAACATCCCCTTCTTTTCCCTCCCATGTGGGTTCTGCAGTCCCTGCCCTGTGCTTCCAGTGCCTGGAATGGCTGCAGGAGGATTTGCCACATCCCCTTCCCTGCTGAGCCTGACCAGCCTGTGACTCTGCCAGTCCCCCTCCCTGCCCTGTTAGCAGACTGGTTCCATGTCTGCCCTTCCCAAGTGCCCAGGACCCTCTGGGATGGCTCTGGCCTTTCCAAGGGGTTTGAGAGAGCTCCCACAGTGACACTGCCCAGCCTTTTCAACAGCCCTGACACCAAAGGCCTTTTCCACATCCCTCAGTTCCAGGTCAGTGCCCCGAATACAGCACAGCCCTGTCCAGATCCTCAGGGTGATTCAGAAGGGAGGCAGCTGTGATTTCTCCCCACAGACCCTCACTCTATCCAGTGTCTCTCTGTGCAGTCCATGGCTGCCCTGAGCATTTTTCCTGAAAAAGGAAAGTGTGCTTGTACTTAGCAAGCTGCCCAGGTGTTCAGTGTAGCAGGGAAAATGGCCGGAAGCCCCTTGGCCTTTGGTGGTTCTACTGAAGCCTTTGTGCTGCCAACAGAGCGGGTGGGCAGGGGCCAGAGCTGTGGGGATCTCTGTGAGAGCGGTGCCTGGAGATGGCCACAAGCCCTGTGCCAGGCAGGAAGCGCCATCTGTGTCCTCCTGCCCATGCAGTGCTGGCTGGATTGCTGAGGGCTCTGAGGTGCCTCTGGATGGGGCTCCTCCAGAGCTCCTGTGGGGCTGTGGCACTGCTGCCGGGCAGCTTGTCGGGGCTGGGGGAGGCCTTGAAGGGCTGGGGCACTGGGAAGCCATGAACAATTGGGTGTCAGAGGCCATAAGCAGCCCTCTGGCAGCCGTCTTGATCCTGACAGCCAGCTGCTCTGGTGCTTCCTTAGTGGGCGGTTGGAGGGACCCCCGGGAATCAGGCATGGAACCCTGGCCCCGGCCTTTCAGGGCTGTGAGGCCAGGAGTTGTGGGGCTGGGCGTGTGCCCTCCCTGTGCTCAAGAATGGAGTCCCAGGCCCCTCAGCCTTAGGCATGGAGCTCCACTGCCTGCTTGCAGAGTCTTGTTCCTGTTGCTGTGGGGGAGGCTGAGCTCTGTGGCTTTAGGCACCATTGAGCCAGAAGAGCAGCAGCTTTGAGCCCAGAGGGGCCACAGAGAGGCCCTCTGGACAAAGGGCATTCCTGACATTGCCAGGGCAGGGACACATGGGAGTGTGATGGGCACCATCAGGGTGCTACGCTGGCTTTGCCCTGGGCCACCTCCCTGTGTGTGCAGGGCTGGCTCTTTGCTTTGCTGTCCTCGGCCTTTTGCCATCGTGCTCCATTGGCTGCCTGCAGAGAGGGGCAGCCCTATAAGGAGGGTGAAAGGCCTGTCTCCAACATCTCAAGGGGGAAATGGAACTCTCCCAGCCCTCAGCCCACACTGTAAGCAGAGCCTATCCCCCAGCTCTTATGGGTTTCTGCCTGCTGCTTGCCCCTGGCCACCATGACCCACTGCACTCGTTCTGAGTCACCTACAGGATGGCTGGTGCCTCTTGATTTGCTGACAGGATGTGAGGGTTACTGAGGAAAGGTGGGTGTCCCAATGCTGAGGGCACACGTGGGTCACTGAGCAGACTTGGGGCTTCCCCAGCAGGCTGCAGGTGCCTTATGTGTCACTGAAGGGAAGGCAGATGCCCCGTGTGTGGCTGAGGTGTCATGATGGTCTCTGAATGGCCTGCAGATGCCCTGCATGCCACTGAGGGCATGTGAGTGTCCCTGAGGGGAGGCGGGTGTCTGTGGTGTTCTTCAGTGTCTGTGTATCTCTGGGAGCCTCTCAGGAACCCCTGGCCAAGCCCAAGTTGGCAGACACCAGGGAAAACAACCCCAACACGGCCGACTGCAGGGAGACACTTTCTCGTGTCCCGAGGGTGCTGAGGGCAGCCAGGCTGGTCGCCTTTGCAGCAGGAGACACCAGAGACATTGGTGGAAGATAAAGGGCCAACTCTTAGCAGGGGTTCATCCAAGGTTTTATTCAGGAGCCAGGGGAGCTCCAACACCTTAGGGGGCCTCCTGCTGAGAGCCCCGGGAGATGTGCCAAGGTTACATTTAAAGGGAGGTGGAAACCAAAAGTAGATAACATTTTACCAACCAAAAAATGACCCTAAGGGATGGGTACTAAGGGATGGACATTTAGGACAGCATATAGGGCAAGTCTCAGGGAGCTGCCCCTAGCCTCTAGCTAATCACTCGATGTCTTCAACCGAAGCTTCTAGATGAAGGGGATGGGATGCTGAGTGATTGACAGAGAGCCAGGGTGGGGATATTTGGGGATGATCTCATCAAGGGAGAGGCATTACATAGGTAAAGGGAAAGGGAGTACAGTCTGGGATAAACTATTTGGGAAAACTACGGAGATACAAAACCAAACTACTTCAAAGTATTACAAAGTATAAAAACACACTACAACACCTCAGAGTATGTCGTCGGTGCCACTGAGGGAACGTGAGCGTCAATGAGGGGGACACGGGCACGCCGCATGTCGCTGAGCGCACATGCCGCTCGCTGAAGGGACGCCAGGGCCGCTGAGGGGACGCGGGCTCGCCCTGAGGGACACGGCAGGGCCGGGCCGGGCCCCGCTGCGCCGCCGCCGCCCGCTCCCCGCCGCAGGGAGCGTTTCCCGCCCAGCGCGGGCGGCCCCGCCCCGCCGGTCCCCTCAGCCGCGGGCGGGAACTCCAACCCGCTGTGGCCGCCCCTCGGGGCCGGGCGCCGGGCGGCTTCCAGAAGCCGTGGGGGAGCTGCCCTGGGGCTGCCCTGCGCTCATACACACCGAGGAGGATGGGGCAGTGCTGTCTCAGGACTAGGGAGTGTTTCACTTTGCGAGGGGTAAAGCTGCGGTAGCTTAGAGCGAGAGAACACAGCGGGGGAATGCTGGAATTACCTGGTGTCACCTGTAGGGCACGGAATGAACATTTGGGCTATAAAGTGCAGGTAATCATTGGACTGTGAGAATAATGACATTGGAGGTCATTTGTCGAGTATATGCAGTGGATATTTGCGCAGGAAGATGTGAGGTGATCTCTAGAGGACAAAATTACTTTTGAGGAAAAGTTTGAGTCATTTTTAGAGGACACATAGAGATCATTTTGTGACAAAACCTGAGGTAAATGTTAGGGCAAAGAAAGAACATTTGGGGGGGTAAAATCTCAGGTTCTCTGCCTTCCCACTACCTCATCCCATGCCCCAGCAGGGGAGCTTTGCCCTCCCTGTCCCCAGCCAGCCCAGCCCGGGCACCTCAGGGCTGCCCCCACCCTCCTGCTGAGGCCCGGCCTCGAGGGCTTCTGCCGCAGGCCTGGGAGACGCTCTGGGGAAGCGCCCGAGCAGCCGGGGGCCAGGGACAAGGTGGCTGCCTGGGGGCTGCTTGTGGCCTCTGGCACCCAATTCCTCAGGGCTTCCCACCGCCCCGGCTCCTCAGGAGCCTCCTGTGGTTCTGCCAAATGACAGAGGCAATTTAAAGGACACACCACTGGTAATAATGTTCTTATTTTACTGTCAATAAGAAGGAACCACAGTGTAAGATGATACATTCAATAAAAAATGTGCACTTGGTTTTAGTCACAAGCAAAAACAAGCAAGGTAGTGCACCTAAATCAGTACTATGAGAGAGAAAGGAGAGTGATTTAGAAAGAATCATCACCAATTGCCTAAATTGTTTATCATCTTGCAGATCTGCACTTGCTGGGAAGCCGCATTTTGCACCAAGGACTGGAGAACCATTCCCAGTAACTGGGAAAATCCTAGGTCATCCATTCACTCAGCGATGAGATTTCCAAATTTGCCCCAAAAGTGGATCCAGCTTTTATAGGCCAAAAAGAGCAAGTCTACATGACTCAATTGTATTTTTAGCCCAGAAACCCCTGCAGCTGATGGCACACTTCACAACCAGCAGGGACACAGCTAGGCCAAAGCCCAGACCTCTGCTGGGAGGCTTTCCCCTCAAATACTCTTAAAACAAACCTCTATTCAAGTCAGTTGGGAAAGTTTTTTAAAATGATACATTTCTGGCACCTAACTACACAGGGTTATGTGAAAGTTTCTGAAGCAGCTGGCTTGGAGTCAAAGAGCCAGCATTAAGAGTCCTTGTCAACTATTTGTAGCTAAATCACACTTCAGGGGACTTGAAGGAGTTTGGAACGAGTTAGAGACTGGACCTCTCAGTTTTTTAGATGATGCCATTTCTTTTTCTTATCTTCTACATAGACAGGAAGGGTGAGTTTGGCTCACATCTCTACCGCAAGGCTCAGAAGGTCACAAGACTCCTAGTTACAAGACCTTTTAAGGATTTATTGGCCAATAAAACACTGCCAACAAGGATATTTGTCTTGGCTTGAAAAGACAGGTGTCTGCTAAGGAAGGCAGGAGTCTCCCCTGAAATGGAAAATGTGAACCTCCTCCCTCCAAATTGTTATAAGTTTGAAATTAAGGGGCTCTCAGGCAAAGATATGGGAGCAGGAATAACAGTTCTTTGGTAGGGAAAGAAAAAAAAAAACCAAGAAAACAATGCAGGAATACAAAACAACACTGACAGAGTCAGAATATGGCCTGACTCCCTGTGTGTCAGGGTGTTGGTAGCAGTCCCATTAAATGATGGCTGCAGTCCTCCTGGAGAGACAGGTATGGTTCTGTTGAAGCACTGATCCTGTAGAAGGGTGGAGTTTTCCTCTGAAGATCCAGTGGTGGTGTGGATTGGTCTGGTCTTCCTCTGGGAATCCAGTGGGAAAGGTGCTGTGGTGTTCCAACTGTCAGATTATATCCAGGAAGGAATGCTTGGCTCCTCCCCCTGGGCAGAGCTTCTCCCAATGGGATGATGGAATTTTATCAGTCATGCAGTGACACTCAATGGCCCATGAACAGAAGATATTCCCCAAGGCAGAACTGGTTTGTGGGACAGATAAAGAAAACTGCCCTACTTCTGACAGATGGCAAATAGAAGATACACATTATCTTTCAATCCAGGACATTATCCACCCCTTATTCTATTTCTATCTGCATCACAATGAAACCTTACACACATTTCTCACTTAAGGCTGGGTTTCCCTGTAGTAAACAATGGGTTTCTCCATCTTTCTGCATTACCCACCAAGTGTAACCGGGTCCTTGAGCAAAACCAATCCCACATATAGGTTTGTCTTTTCCTGAGGTGGGATTTATCCAGTCTTTCCAAAAATCCCTTTCATATGTACCACAGGGACTTTATCTCCATCCACTGTGTGCAGGGGTTCAGACTGGGCAGGACCAGCTCAATTGATGGACCCTCTGGTGTTGACCATCCAGGTTGCTTTTGCTAAGTTAATTTCCCAATTTCTAAAAGTTCCCCTGCCAAGTGCCTTCAGGGTAGTCATAAGTAGCCTGTTACACCAATAAACTTTCCCGGCAGCCAGTGCATGATAGGGGATATGGTATGTCCATTCAATACCATGTTCCCTGGCCCAGGTCTTGGTAAGGCTATTTTTGAAATGGGTCCCATTGTCTGATTTAGTTCTCTCAGAGGTTCCATGTCTCCACAGGATTGGCTTTTCCAGGCCCAGGATGGTGTTCCAGGCAGTAGCGGGAAGCACAGGGTAGGTCTCCAACCATGCCATGGTGGCTTCCACCATGGTCAGCACATAGCGCTTGCCTTGGCGTGTCTGGGGCAGTGTGATGTAGTCAATCTGCCAGGCGTCCCCATACTTGTACTTGGACCATTGCACACAGAACCACAGGGGCTTCACTCGCCTGGACTGCTTGATCTCAGCACACGTCTCACAGTCATGGATAACCTGCAAAACCCTGTCCATTCTTAAATCCACCCCTCGGTCTCGTGCCCACTCATAGGTGGCATCTCTGCCCTGATGACCTGAGGCATCATGGGCCCACTGAGCTGTAAACAACTCCCCGTTATGTTGCCAATCTAAGTCTATCTTTGACACCTCTATCTTTGCTGTCTGAATTACCAGCTCATTGTTTTGGTGTTCCTTAGCCCAACTCTTGTGGACATGGGCATCTACATGATGGATTTTCACAGACAGATTTTCTACCCAAGAGGAAATGTTTTTCCATTCATCAGCTGCCCAGACTCTTTCCTCTACGCTGCTGGTTGGCCTTTTTCTACCTTTTCAGCCAACGCCACAGTGCATTGGCTACCATCAACAAATCAGTATAAAGGTAGAGCTTAGGCCACTTCTCTCTTTCAGCAATGTCCAGGGCCAGCTGAACGGCCTTGAGTTCAGCAAGTTGACTTGATCCACCTTCTCCTTCAGTAGCTTGAGCAGCCTGTCGTGTGGGGCTCCATACGGCTGCTTCCACTTCCAGTTCATCCCTACAATGCGACAGGAACCATCAGTGAAAAGAGCGTAGCGTGCATCCTCTGCTGGTAATTGGTTTTATGGTGGAGCTTCTTCAGCCCTTGCCGCATCTTCCTGATCTTCTTTGTCAATAGGACTACAGTTTTCCCCTTCCAGACAGTTTGTACTTATTTCCAGAATCTCAGGGCCATTCAGGTTTCCAATACGAGTGCGCTGTGTGATGAGAGCAATCCATTTGCTCCATGTGGTGTTGGTGGCGTGGTGGGTAGAGGGAACCTTTCCTTTAAATATCCACCCTAGCACCCGAAGTCAGGCTACCAGGAGGAGTTGTGCTTCTGTGCCAATACCTCCAAGGTCCATTGAACTCCTTCACAAGCAGTCAAGATTTCCTTCTCTGTGGGAGTGGAGTTGGCTTTGAACCCTATGTAACTTCGGCTCCAGAATCCCAGTGCTCGGCCTCGAGTCTTCCCAGGCACCTTCTGCCAAAGGCTCCAGGACAGACCATGGTTCCTGGCTGCAGAGTAGAGCACATTCTTCCCCTCGTGTCCCCTTCTCACTGGGCAAAGGGCTACTGCATGAGTGATCTCCTGCTTGATCTGAGAAAAGGCTTGTTGCTGCTCAGGGCCCCAGTGGAAATCGTTCTTCTTGCGGGTGACCAGGTAAAGAGGGCTCACAATCTGACTGTACTCAGGAATGTGCATTCTCCAAAAACCTATGGTGCCTAGGAAAGCTTGTGTTTCCTTCTTGCTGGTCAGTAGAGACACCTGTGATCTTACTGATGAGCTCAGTGGGAATCTGAGACCATCCATCTTGCCACTTTACCCCAGGAAGTGGATCTCTCGGGCAGGTCCAGTGACTTTGCTCTTCTGGATGGCAAAGCCAGCTTCCAGCAGACTCTGGATGATTTTCTCTCCTTTCTCAAATACTTCCATTGCCATGTTCCCCCACACAAAGATATCATCAATGTACTGCAGATGTTCTGGAGCTTCACCCTTTTCCAGTGCAGCCTGGATCAGTCCATGGCAGATGGTGGGGCTGTGCTTCCACCCCTGGGGCAGTCGGTTCCAGGTGCACTGCATGCCCCTCCAGGTGAAAGCAAACTGAGGCCTGTATTCTGCTGCCAGAGGAATGGAGAAAAATGCATCGGCAATGTCAATAGTGGCAAAGCACTTTGCTGCCTTGGACTCCCGCTCATACTGGAGTTCCAGCATGTCTGGCACAGCAGATGCTGGTAATCGGCACTTGTTGCTCTTCCACCTTCTGGAGTCCTACTGCAGATGGGTTTTCTGATAGTCCAGGCAAGGTGTTCAATGGCTTCATGTTCTCATCCTCTGCAGCAGCTATGCCAAAAGCCCACCTGAGTCCTTTTGGGTCTTTGTAATAGCCATTCTGGAGGAAGTCTATGCCCAGAATACACGGGGCCTCTGGGCCAGTCACAATAGGATGTTTCTGCTGCTCCTTCCCAGTCAGGCTCACCTGGGCTCCCAACATGGTAAATTGCTGCCATCCCCCCATCACCCCAGCAATGGAAACAGGTTCTGTCCCCACATGTCCCAATGGCATTAGGGTACACTGCACATCAGTATCAACTAAGGCATTGTATTTTTGTAGCTGATGTGCAAGGCCATCAGATCCACACTGTCCAGAAGATCCGGTTTTCCCATGCCTCTTCCTGGCTAGAGTCAGTGCCCTCCTAGCCCTGGTTATTATTTCTTTCCTGGGCATACACAGTAGAGGTTCCTTCAAGGGGATCTGACAGATCATACCCAGCAGCTCGGTCATGGGAGGTTGAGGCTGCCTTCGCTTTAGTGGAACTCCCTTGGTTAGTGTTTACCTCTTTGAGATGATGCACCCATGCTGCCAGGACAGAAGTGAGTTTCCATCCCACCTTCCCATGTCTTCCCCATGGTCATGAAAGAAGAACCACAGGTCAGCCCTTGGGGTGTAACCTCTCTCTCTAGCTGGGGGACACTGGGCTCTGACTTTGGGGCCTGTGACTGGCACAGGTGCTGCACTGATCTTCCTCACCTCCTCCTTCATCTCCCTCATCTCCTCTTTGATCAGTCCTTGATCACAGCAGAGACATGAGCCTGCATTGGGCTATTGATCATACTCTCAAAATTTCTAAGCTTGTTGGTGACAGAACCCACTGTCTCTGGAAGTGGAAGCAGCCGTATGGAGCCCCACACGACAGTTATCAGCATTAATCATTGCAATGAAGGTGGTGTATTGGGATGGCCCCAGATTTGCCAGACTCCACAGCATTTGCCCTGTGCACCTGACCTTGTTGGGGTCACTATCATGCTGTCCATCCCTCCCAAAGTGTACCTCCAATACTGCCACTTCTCTCAGCTGTTGGATCCTTTCCTTAAAGGTCTTCCAGCACATTCTATGGTGGTGCTCCTGCATTCTCTCCCTGTGGACAAAGCTCTCTCTGACACTCATGAAAAGCTGCTCTCAGAGGGAAAGGGACACTGGATCTGATACATAAATCTGAATCACACCTGAGTCCTGGGTCAAGGGTCCCAAATTTCTTGCCTCACCACCATCCAGTAACACCCAATCTGGGTGGTTCATTTCTGAGGTGGGCTGTGGGGCAGCGTCAGGCTCTGGGGCAGCAGCATCCCTTGTCTCTGGGGTAGGTGTCAGTGTGGTTATCCAGATTAATCTTCCTTTACCTCTGAATGCTAAATAGAACAGGCGTATCAGCAACACCAACCACTGAATGATATCATTAGCATTTTGAGTGGATCTGAACCCTTTGAAAACTGGTGGTGCAGACCCAATGAGCTGGGTGAAGCGTTGGGAGAAAATTTTCCCCACTGTCATTTCCTCACAGTAAGTACCATTATTAAAGAAACCCCAAAACTACACAGTTAGTGTGTGATAGCTCTGAATTCATGTGCCTGCCTTCCAGCAAAAGTTAAAGATCCATGAATTCCTCACCTTCTTAAGCCATAAGGCAAACTGGATAATAGCCACAGCAGCCCTAGTTATGGTTAGCCTGTGTTCCCAGGGTGCTCCTGATGGGGCAGAAGGAAGAGCTCCAGGCCCTCCGTGAGGGTGAGTGAGGGCAGTGGGCTGTCAGCGGGGGCTGGCCGGGGAGCTGCAATGCCCGGGCAGGGAGCTGCAATCCCTGCCCTGGCTGTGGTGGGCTTCACTCCTTGTGGGGACGAGGGGCGGCGTGGGCAGAGCACACAGAGATTTCAGGGACATAGGTGAGAGGATTCAAGGCCAGCACCTTGCAGCTGATCCCCTTGGCCACTCCTCTCTTGTGGGCATGGCAAGAGCTGGGTGGGATGGCCCTGGCAGGAAGGTCTCCTTGGATTCCTGCACATCCAGGTTCTGACTGTGGCTCTGTTCCTCTCTCTTCCAGCCCTTCAAGGCCTGAGTGAAGACAACAGCCCCTCCCATAGAAGCACATTTATACAGATGATGTTTGAGGGAAGAGCTGCAGAACTACTTTCATCTGCTGGCTCAGAAGAACCAGTATCTCTTGAAGACCTCCAGATCCCTTGGAAGGTGAGACCACCTGGAGACCAGATGAGACCAGCTGGACTTCCTGGCACAGCTGATGATTGGCACAGCTGAGACTGTGGGAAGCTCCCATAGCTCCTGCCTTCTCCCTCCCTGTTGACAGCTTCCTGCCTCCAGCCCTCAGAACCTGCCCATCCCCTTTCTTCCCTCCCAGCTCATCCCTTTGCCTCACCTTCCATTAATGAACAGTTTGGCTTCTTTGCTTTAGCTGCATCTCTGTGGAGCTGGAGCAATGCAAATCTGGAGCCCTGGGACACACAGGCCCCTCCTGCCATTCTCTTCCACACCATGTTTTGTGCACAAACACAGAGGAATGAGGGCAGATCAGGCTGGAAAGGTTCCTGTGCTGGAGGTCCAGTTCCACAACACTGCAAAGTTACAGATCTTGCTGTGCACCCTGGAGCCCCTGGGCTTTGGAAGAGCCAAGCTGAGGATGCTCTGAACTATGCTCTGAAGGATGCTGTGAGGGATTCCATGGCAAGCATCCACGGAGGGCAAAGGAGCTTGGAATGCTGGAAGGCTTTAAGAATAGCTTCCGGAAAGCACAGCAGTGCTCCATCCCTACACAGGATCAGGAAGAAGGCAGAACCAGCGACCATCTGCAGCGGGGAAATAGCGGGATGCAGAGGTTCAGGGACATCACACCATAACCAATATGACCCAGTGAAGCCAAATTTATTACCCCTAAAAAGACTATAATAATTCTCTACTGTCCACATGTCTCTAGCTAAACAGGATTGGTTATCCAAACTGTTCATGCATCTAAGATAGGATGCTGATTGGATCATCTACTTTTCCATGTGTCTGGTTGTGGTTTAGTGCCCCACCCAAGAACTGTCTTTTTCCTTACTTTCCCAAGTTCACTGACAAACTTGCTGAGTCTGGATGACTCTTCTTCTTGTATCTTTTTCAATGATGTACCAACCCCATTTTCTGAATATGTCCATCATTGTTTGTGAACGTGTCCATTGTCCATTATCCCAAGCAGGCTGGATTGTGCACCAGCTGAATATGGCCTTTGTCCTGCAAAAATTCCTCCATCTGCAAAAAATCTTCAACAACCATCCAGGCTTAACAGAGAGCTTTGGGTATGCCTAAGAGTAAATGAAGTAGCAGCACAGTGCCCGAGTCTCAGACGTTCCACTGTGCCAGTGCCCGGAGTGCTGTCAGGCAGTGCTGGGATCCCGGGTGTGGTTCTGGTCCCCACAGGGGAGGAATGGCAGCCCCAGGCTCAGACCCAGTCAGAAAGCCAACCAAGTGAGACCAGAGGGAGAGCAGCCTTCCAGTTTCTCTTGGGCATGGCTGCAAAACAACCCCTGCTGCTTCTTCCTCCGCCTGTGTTTGGGGTGTGCTGGTGGCAGAGCCAGCCAGGTTGTGCTCTGCATTCCAGAGCCTGTTGGGAGCGGGCATGAAAAGCGCTGCGTGCACAGCAGAGAGTCCTGGAAGGTGCTGTCAAGAGCATCCTGTGGGGACAGAGCTCTGGGCTCTAGCTGGGAACAGCCTGGTTTTGCTGCTGTGACCGCAGGCAGGAGTTGAGGCAGGTGAAGAGGGAGCAGACAGCTTGTGTTTGTAGAGGGCCTGGGGCTGCACCTCTGAACCTCCACCTGGAAACACACTTGGGGGAATACGAGCTAGAGCTGGAGTGCCTGTCCTGAAAGGACCTGGAGTCATTCAGCCTTGCCAGCTTTTCTTGACAGTGTGTTGGTGTTCCCCAGGAAAGCTCCACATTTGGGGAAATGCCCTTGGAGGAAAGGGCCTTGCTTCTCAAGGAAAGTGCTTCCCAGGGAGCTCCCAGTGAGGTGGGAAGAGTGATCCAGGAGCCCTAGGCCTGGCAGCCTGAGCTTGCCACCAGGGAAGGCCTTGGAGCAGATCCCCCTGAGTGCCATCCCACGGCACGTGCAGGGAACCAGGGCATCTGCGGGAAGGTGGGAAAGCTCTGCGGAGGGACAGGGACAGCTGGGGGACCTGGTGGGGTGTTGAGGGCCTCTGGGCAGGAGTTTGTGGAGGGGGTTGATTTTGGTGGGGTGTTGGGGAAGGAGTTGTCTGGAAGGTGAGAGTTCTAGGCTGGAATTTGAGTCAGTTTGAAGGCAGCATCTGTGGTTTGGCACAGCTTTGGTTACAGAGGGCAGAAAGAATATCTGTGACTCTTCCTGTTCAAGGTCCTGATTCTCCTGCAGGGAACAAGAGAGGAGAGCTGTACTTTACTGGCCACTTAGATACCTGTACCAGGGGGAGCATTAGGCCTTTTGCCTTTTACTCATTTGTTTGGGTTATTTTTGTAACTCTGAGTGGACTTTCATTTCTTGAGAGATTTTATTCCTTAAGAGAATTAGGATATTATCACCCCTTCATAGAAAAATGTTTGTAAACCAAAGAATGGGCCTTTTTTTTGCCTCTGTGTAGTGTTACATTCCGTAAAGTGACTTTCAGTGGATGATGTTAGGGCAAATGAGTTGCTGCTTTGAGATAGGAAGCAAAATTCCAAGTCTTAACCTTCTCAGGCCATTCCAATGAATTTGGGAAGTTTGCAACTTTTTGGAACTACTTGAGTTGAGCAATGGGAAGTAAAGCTTTCCTGAACTGAGGAGTCACATTCTTCTGTGCCTTCACCACAAGGGCGTTTTTGTGCTAAAGGAAATTACTTCCATGAGAAAATAATTTCAGCATGGAGTGAGAGCTTCTGAAAGAGACCAAGTGTTGCCAGCTGATGTTCCAGATGCTCCTGCCAACAGCCCCTGCAGGAAGGAGCACAGCCCCCAATGCACGTGGGCTTTGGCTCCCTCTGGCACAGAAGCCCCCTGGGGGCACAGGTCTCTGGGGCAGGAGATGGGCACCAGCGCTGCCAGGGCTCAGGGTTGGCAGGTCTGCTTGGGATGGGACTCTGCCACACCTGCTGATGTCAGTGCTCCCCAGGCCCCAGGGCTCAGAGCAGCATTCGTGCCCTGGCCTGCACATTCCCTGTCCGTGTCACACCCACAAGTTAAGGATGGCAACCAGCCAGGACGTGTCCCAAGGAGCCTTTGCCAGCTTCTGTGGATGGCCCCATGCCATTCCAAGCGTGGCTGCTTTAGCAGCCTTGGGGGCTCCTTCTGCTGACCTGAGCCCACAGAGCAGGGCAGCGTTTGCTGATGGTTTGAGCCGTTCCTAAAGACCCTGTCGGGCTGGCTTAGACGCTTGGGGTGAGATATTCCTTCCAGCCTGGGCCACTTTGGGTAGGCTGGGGGCAGCCTCAGGGCAGAGGGCAGTGTGTGCAGGGGCCCTTTGTGACACGGTGCAGCATGGTCACTGTGGCATAGAACGGGTGTCCAAGGGTCCTTTGTGACACGTGGTGACATAGGAGCTGGCGGTGACAAGACCATGCCACAGTGCTCGGAGCACGCAACGGGACAGGACCGGACAGAGTGGTGCCGTGAGGAGCCCCTGCACAGCGCACTCGTTTGTGTCTGACCCCGAGCCTTTCTGAGGCGTTATTCCTGCAGCTGACCTCGAGGCCAGACCACAGGACTTGCTGACCCGTGGCCTTCCCGAGGCTTCTCTTCTGCAGGTGCCCTCGAGGGCAGAGCGTGGGACTTGGTGCCCCAGAGGCATCTCCCATCCCTACCGCCAGTGCCCTCGAAGCCAGACCACAATCCTTGACAGGAATCTCCTGTCCTTGTGACAGGAGCCCTCGAGACCAGAGTGCAGGACTTGCTGTCCTGTAGCTTTCCTGAGGCATCTCTCTTGAAGTTGCCTTCCAGGAAGAACTTGCTGATTTCGAGCTTTTCTGAGGGATCTCTCCTGCAAGTAGCCACAAATCCAGTCACTGACATGGAGCAGAGACCCCCAAAAGTGCCCAAGCTGGCCTGGGTGGAGGAGGACGAAGGCACCTCTGGAGCTGCCTCAGCACCGGAGACCGAAGAGGTGGTGCCGTTTGAGCTGCCACAGGAGGGTGAGTGGCAGAGCTGGGCCACAGGGTTGGTGCCTGCAGCCACCTTGGCACCATTGCATCCCATCCCATCCCCTGGGCCATGCCCATGGACAGGATGGAAGAGGGGCTGGGCTGACACCCCACAGTGGCCATGCTCCATCCCCTGGGGCATCCTGCAGCTGTCCCTGCCTGGGGAGTGCAAGGCTGGGCTGTGTTCTCTGGCCTCTCCCACAGCCCCTCAGCTCTGCCTGTGCTCGCTCTTTTCCAGATGTAGTCATGGAGCCCACACAAGAGCAGGAATCTAGCCGTGGCCTCTTCCGCAGAACAGCACAGGTACCTGAAGCCATCCCCACCTGGGCTGGGCCTGCTTGTCACCATGCTTGGAGCATTGCGTGCAACATCCCTATCTTCCTGCCCTTCTCCTACAGCTGGTTTGCAAATTCATGAGGAGAATTCGGGAAGAAGAGACCAGCCCCGTGGGCACTGGGCTCAGAGCATATTCGCACATATTCCAAACCAAGACCAGTGCTGCCCTGCTGGGTATGCTCGTAGAGGAGGGCTTTACCAACCCAAAGCAAGTAAGCAGCCTGTGGCCAGGGTTTGATCCTCCCAGGAATTGCTTGGCCTCCCAAGCCACGCCTGCTGGTCCCTGTGAGCCTTGGAGGCCACATGGCAGTGTGGTGGGAAGGGCAGCACTTCTCTGGGGAAGCTGGGGACATTCCTCCCTCTGGCAGCTTTCCAAGTCTCCCCGTACCTTCTCCAGGTGCCCGCCCTGGTCAGATACATCCACCAGTGGATCCTGGCCAATCAGTTTGCTGAGCACAGGCTGAACAGGACCCTGCTGGATCTCACCGAAGCACAGCCTGCTGATGTAGTCATGGCACTCCTGCGTGTGGCCCCATCCTGTGACAGGTATGGGGCCCACCTGCCCAGAGGGCTCAGGGCTCCCCAGCCCATCAGCCTGGACAGCCTGGCCCAGCTGTCTGACCAACTGAGAGTTCCAGGGCCCTCTGGCTGCTCTCTTTGCCAGCCCTTGCATTCAGCCCCCGAGCCTGCTGCCATGCTCCCTCGCTGCCCCTCATGGGCCTGTCCCCACAGGGCTGGGCTGCCTGGGTGCTGCTGGCCAGGGCCAGTGGGCAGAGGCAGAGCTGGCAGCCAGCTCAGATCCCCACTGCTGCCCAGGCCACGGTGCTGTGTCTGAGACCCCCCTTGAGACAGAGCTCTAACCCCACAGAGCTGCTTTGACCATGTGGAAGAGCATCATGTGCTCGCCCAGGACTGCGGAGCCAGTGCTGCTGATACTCCTGGATGTGCTGGGGAGCTGGCCAGAGCACAGCATGTGCACCTCTGATGGGGACAAAATGGGTGTCTTTGTCCTGGCTGTGAGTTTCTGAAACTGGCCTTTGCTGGCCCCAAGGCCACCTCACCAGCAGCTCTCCATCTTCCTTCCCCCACTGCATCTCCCTGCCTTAGGTGCTGGGCTGAAACCGTGCCCAGGGGCAGCTTCAGGGACACCAGGCCCCGTGCTCCCCCTGCGTCTCTCTGGGCCTCTCCCTCCTCTGCTTGAGCCCTGACAGGCGGACACCTCGGCACTGAGCACTGTCTCGGGGGACTTTGTCCTTTTTAGGCAACTGTGGTGATGTGGAAGATCCTCCAGGCGCCCTGTGTCCCACACATAGTGACGGTGTGTTTCCCCCTCCTCTTTGTGCATCTGCTCATCCAAGTCTTCTTCAGCACTCTGGATGTGCCAGAAGAGGTCGATACCTTCTGGAAGGGATGCCAGGAGCAACATGGCCTTGCCACCAGCCCCAACAGGTGCTCCATCCCACTTCTCCTATCCCTGCCACGTCCTTGGGCAGGAGCCACTGCTCCCAGTGTGACCTGGGCTTTGCTCTGCATGCAGGTTTGCAGTGCAGACCCTGAAGTCCCTGCTCTGCCGAACACAGCATGAGGATGTGGTGGTGGCAATGGAACGAAATTGTGGCTGGGACATGCTGCTGTGTGCTGACACCCACCACTGTGCCGTGGGTATCCTGGCCAGGTGAGACCCCCTTCTCCCCACTGCCTCTGACATTTGTGCTCTGTGCCCAGGGAGCTCCACACAGTCCCCATGGTTGTGAGACAGAGGGCCTTGTGACCAAGGGATGGCCAAGCAGACTGGAAAAGGCTGGGAGAAGACATCCCCACAAGAAGCCGCCTCCCAAATAGGCCAGGGCCCCTTGCAGGATGCTGGGGAAAGACCAGACCTCTGTGAATCAGTCCTGACAGAGGTTTGTCCCTCTGGCCCACAGTAAGCAAAGTCTTGGTTCCTTTTTCTCTTGCCAGGGAGATGTGCTGTGTCTTCAGGCCCTTGCGTTCCCGCATTGCTCGCTACCTGCTCCGGCTGCTCAGCACACAGGAGCCACGCTGGGAGCTGCCCGCCCTGGCCTTCCTTGTGGAGGTGAGCCTGATGGCCAGCGCTGCCTCGCTCAGCTGCCTCCCAGCTCTCTGCCCTCTCGGAGCCGCAGCTCCCTGGGACGGTGCCTGTGCCCTGTGCTGCTGCCTGGGCCCAGTCCTGTGCGGTTCTGGAATCCTGCCAGTCGGGTCTCCTGTCACTGCCCTGTGCCTTTCAGGTCCTCGAGTGCCTGGATTTGAGTGAACGTGGTGCTAACAGAGTCCTGCAAATCTTGTCAAGGCAGCTGCGGGGCAAGTGCAGGGAGAGGCATCGCCTGGCGCTCAGGGCCCTTCTCGAGCTCATTGAGGAGCCCTCCATGGTGAGAAGGGGGCAGCGGCTGAGGCTGAGCTAGGGGATGCAGTTGCTTGGGCTTGGCTGGGCTTTGGGTGCCAGGGCAGCTGCTCCCAGCTCTCCTGCCTCCCAGTTCAGCTGCCCAAGTGCTTCAGGCCTCCAGGCCCTGTGGCAGCAAGATGGCATTTCACAAACTTGTGTTCTGCACAGACCAAAAAAATGTGGAGCCTGACTGAAAGTCTTGTGAAGCTCCTGTGGGACACAGATGGAGAGATAGTTAGCATGACAGTCAAGCTACTCAGCTTTATCATCTTGGACACTGACATGCTGCTGCCCAGCCCCATCACACTGCAGCTGCTTGAGGCGCTCCTGCCACTCTTTGACCATGTAAGGGTCACTGACCCCAGCCACGGCCACTGGCTGCTGCCCAGACACTTTGTGCCCTGTGGATTGGCAGGCCTGTGCCAAGATGAGCCCCATGCACCCAGTGCTGAGGTCTTTTTATCTTGCTTTCTTACAGGATAATAGCCAGGTGCAGCTGCTCTCCATACTGCTCTTCCGAACATTGGTGACTCTTTCACAGGTAAAGGAAAAAAAGGCTCTGAAGACACCGCTGCGCCAGAGCCTGCTGCCACTCTTCTTCCACTGCCATGATGGCAATCAGCGTGTGGCACAGGTGAGGACTCGTGGGCTGCTGCTGTCCCCCTGGCAGGAGGCCCTGGCGCCTGCCGGGCTGCAGCCTCCTCCAGGCCTTGGCACAGGGACACGGGTCCTGCACCCTGGGCTGTGGGGCCATCTCCGCATCTCTGCTGCTCTCCAGGCTTCTCAGGAAACGCTGCTTTGTGTGGCTGAGTTCCTGAACAGGAGGGATCTTGAAACACTGGTGAAGAGCCAGAAGCTGTGGAAGTTCACTGACCGCCTGGTAAGGACTAAGGATTGCCTGTAAGCTCAAGCCTCAGCCTGGAGAAGGCCCCAGAGCGCGGTGCTCAGAGTGCGGGGCTGGCAGCTGTGCCCCTGCCCGCTGCTACACCCAGAGGCCGCGCGGGCTCTTCTCCAGGCTCCGGTGGGCCCGAGCCGGGGGCCGATGCAGCCCCGGCCCGGTGGGGCTGTGGGGCGGGCCGGCACTGCGGCTCCTGGGGCAGCAGCCGGCCCTCTGCCCCCTCCAGAGCCCGGCGCCAGCGGCTGCTGGCCGCGCCTCAGGGCTGTGCGGGCAGGGGAGGCCGGGGCTGGGCGCAGGCAGCGCCCGCCCGAGGGGCTGAGCCCGCGCCGACCCTTCCCTCCTGCCGCTCTCTTCAGCTGGCAGAGGACAGCAGCAGAGCGGCCGAGCACCTGCGCCGGGCCGTGCGCTATCTGGAGAACCCACAGGAGCCCCTGCAAGTGGTGGCTATCAGGTTCATGGGTGAGCCACGAGCCCGGGCTCCCTCCCCGGCCCGCCGCAGCTCGGCCCCAGCCCCGCCTGCTGCCCCGGCAGCGCCAGCCGGGCCCGGCGCCGTGGAGCCCCGCCCGGCCTCGGCGCTGCTGCCGCCCTCTGGCAGCCGTGTCCTGGGCCGGCAGCGTGCGGCAAGGGCCGGGCTGAGCCCTGCCGGGCCAGCAGGGCGTGTGGCCGCAGCGCCGGCAGCGCCGCTGGCAGGGAGCTGTGCCGCTGGGGCCGTGACAGGCTCTGTGTTCCCAGGGATGGCCGGGCAGCACGTGAGGTGGAAGAAGGAAGAGCTCCGGTTCATCTGCTACAGTGAGTGAGGGCAGCGGGCTGGCAGCGGGGGCTGGCGGGGGCAGCTGCAAGCCGTGCCCCGGCGGCGGAGGGCTCTGCTCCCTGTGCGGCCGAGGGGCGGCGTGGGCAGAGCACAGAGAGATTTCAGGGCCACCTGGGGGATTCGTGGCCAGCAGCTTCGGGCTGGTCCCGTTCGTCCCTACTCCCTCCAGCTAGAGCCGGCTAGGATGGCCCTGGCAGGGGGCTCTCCTCGGGTCCCCTCAGAGCCAGGATCTGACTATGGCTCTGTTCCTCTCTTTCAGCCCTTGAACAGTTTACAGAGGACACCAGCAGTGCTGTGTCAGACGTGGCACTTCAAACATTGTATGTCCTCCAGTCCCTACAGAGTGAGAGATCTTCTGTCTTCCAGAGGCTGCAGGATCAGCTCCTCAGGGCATGGAGGACACGGCCTCGTCTGTCAGGGCTTGGCTGGCTCCACTGCTGGAGCTCTGCAGAGAACTGAGCCCAGAGGCTCTGTCTGCTGGGGCCACTTGAATCAGTGGCAATTTTCTCTTTCTTTAAGATTGTTCTTGTCTTCTTTTTGTTTTTTCTTTAGTATATTAATATAGTGTGTGTTATAATACACAGACTCCCAGAAGCCTTCTTTTGCTTCCCCGGGTCTGCAGGGCATAGGGGAAGAGGGGAAAAAGGGTGCTTGGGCTCAGCAAGCTGTCCAGGAATGCAGTGTAGCAGGGAAAATGGCCAGAAGCCCCTTGGCCTTTGGTGGTTCTGCTGAAGCCTTTGTGCTGCCAACAGAGCAGGTGGGCAGGGGCTGGACCTGTGGGGATCCCTGTGAGAGCGGTGCCTGGAGATGGCCACAAGCCCTGTGCCAGGCAGGAAGCGCCATCCATGTCCTCCTGCCCGTGTGGTGCTGGCTGGATTGCTGAGGGCTCCAAGGTGCCTCGAGATGGGGCTCCTCTGGAGCTGCTGTGGGGCTGCAGCGCTGCTGCCGGGCAGGTTGGCCAGGCTGGGGGAGACCCTGAGGGGACGGGGCCATGAAGGGACGAGGGGCTGAGGAAGTCCTGACAGGACACGGCAGTGGGAAGGCACGAGGGGGATGTGTGAGGGAGTGGGTGGCTGTAACGTTGGCTGGAGGGGGAGTGAGTTGGAGACGAAGAGACCACTCACCCTGATGTTCATGTGGCAAACAGAGAGCGTTTATCCTCAAGCCCTTCCTTCTAAAGGGCCTTTGAAAAGCCCAGTCTGGATAATTTCATTGCTCTGATCTCTATGCTTTGTCAGACTCTGGCCAGTGAAATTCTGCAGCCTTGGGGGAGATGTGACAGGGCGAGGCCCCTGTCAGTCAAACCAGGGGCTGGTGCAGTCACACAGCACTAGCCAGCCTGCACTGTGACACACGGCAACAGAGTGCAAGGCACAGCTCTGGGTGCTCCCCAGGAACCTCAGCTCTGGGAGCACTGTCTGCCCCAAACTCCAGGGGCTGCAGTGGGAGCCCCGCTGGGCTCTGCCCTGGGGCCATCCTGCAGGGACAGCTGGAAACAGGGAGCATTCCCTTGCCACAAAGCGCTAAGCCAGGGCTGCAGGGCAGCTGCTCCAGCCTGGACTGCACTGTTGTGTTCTGTGCTCTAGGGCTGGGGCTCCCTGCACAGGGCTGGACTGGTGTGCCAGAGGAGACAGAGAAGCTTCAGCTTTGGCATCACTGAGGTATGTGGGTGGGCTGGGAAGAGTGGGGAGGCTCAAGGGGTTTCAGAGAGCTCATCCTGTTGGAAGGATGAGGAAAAAGGAGTGGGAACTCAGTGAGGAGAGCTCAGGGCTGCAGAGTGGCTCTGAATGACACTAAAATCCCACTGGACCTCTGAGACATTGCTGCTGCTCAGCCAGTGACAGGAAGAGTCCCTAATTGTGGGGCTCAGCCTCTCTCCTGGTGAGGGGCATCAAGGAAGGCAACAGTGTGATGGAAACTGCGATGGGCTGGGAACTCACTGGGGAAAAGAGGGAGCAGCTGGGAAGTAAAAGGAAGGTGGGGGAGAGAACTGTTCATAGAAGGGCTGAGCTACAGCTTGAGCAAGCTGAGAAATGTCATTTGGGGGCATCCCAGATTGATTTCATTTCAGAAGTTATTGAACAAGTTTAGTTTTTGAGGGGTGTCATGTTTTCACTTGGAGGTGAACACACTGCCAACTTGAGCTGTGTTGCCAAAATGCTCAAGTGAGTCTGTGCTGCAGGTCACACCATTTCTTCTTTGGCAGATTCTGGGCCGGTGCTGAGCTCCAGCAGAGCCCTGGCAGAGCCCAGAGCAGCCTCAGCATCCGCAGAGCCCGGCTGCAAGGAGAGAAAGCAGAAACCGCCCATCAGCTGAAGGCTCCTGTGCCCTTGTCCCAGCCGCCTGCGGTGCCCAGGCCATGCTGGCCATGCTCAGAGCGGTGCCCAGAGCTGCCCATCACTGCTGCCTTTGGCAGCAGAGCAGGAGGGCAGGACACGTGCCCAGCCTGCAGCCAGCCAGGGCACATCCACCTCCTCAGCAGCCGCCCAGAGCAGGATGCTCCTGTGCTCGCTGCCATCTCCCAGAAGCTCTGATGCCACCATGCCAAGCAGACGGCTACCCACCTCACGCCATCCCCTGCTGGAAGAAAAGCTGGTCCCAAACGATGTCCTCAGCCTTCTCCAAGGGCACGGCCCATCCATGCCATAGCTGGTCCCAAGCACTTCCTGATCCAGACTGGACCCAACCTGGAACGCTTCCTCTAGAAAAACAAACAACAAATTATTGAAAATAGATTACAGACAAAAAGGGAAAACAAGGTAAAAAATATTATCTCTGCCAGGGGCTTGAGAAAAGCCCAACCCCTGCATGCCAGGGGAAAACCCACCCACAGGTGAGGGAAGCCCAGGCTTTCTCCCTTCCCCCCCTGCACTGCCCCCACAATAACGGTGATCCCAAAGCAAACAAGGGCAGTGGAGCAGCCCAAGCCCTTCCTTGCCTGCACAGCAAAGCAGCCCCTGCACAGGTTCTGGAGTCCCACCTCTGCTCCTGCCATGGGGTTTGTTTGTGTCGGGCTGGCTGCCCCAACCCCAGCCCGGGGCACGGTGGGTGCTGGGGGCTGTTGGCAGGGCCAGGAGCCCACTCCCATTTCATACCCAGCCCAGCCCATTCCCCCAGCCCTGCCAAAAGCAGCTGGGCAGCCGAATGAATGATCAGCTGCATCTGCCCCAGCAAAGGGGAAACCTTTGGTTCCTGGCCAGGCTGTGCAATGCCCGAATCTGGGAGCATCCCCCTCCGTGTGGACTCATCTGCAATTTCACTGTGAAACCTGGCTTTGGAGAATGTGCCAGAATTGAAGTTCATCATCTTCAGATGGCCAGTGGCCAGGTGCAGGAAGAGGTTGCCATCCTTGATGTCGTCCTCGTTGTCTCCAGCAGCCACAGCCCCACCTGGTACAGCTTCTCGAGGGGCTCCTTCTCCTTCCCTGGGGTGAGACCAGGCTCTCAGGGTTCTGCCCAGGGCCCCAGCTGTCATGGAACCAGGACAACCAAATCCAGTTGTTGTGCTACCGGTGCTAGGCAGAAGAGCTCAGCTCCAGCACAAGGGCTGTGTGCTCCCATCTGATGAGCCCTGGGAAGTGACACAGGCAGAACAAAAAAGTCTGGGTTCCTTTGCTTCTCATGGCCAAGGCATGTGTGGAGCTGGAACTTACCAGGGCCCTGCATCACAGTGTGCCTGTGGCTCTCTCCCTTCTTCTAGAGCAGATGAATATCCTGCATCCAAGGATCACAGAGCAGCTCTTCTAAGGAGGGCCTTTCCACGTCCAGCATGGATAAACACCACCTGATCAGATCTTGGCACTCTGAGCAGAGAAACCAGAAACCGCTGGTCACTTGGAGAAGGCTCCTGTTGGCTTTGCCCCACTGTTCCCGTGCCCAGGCCATGCTGGATGTGCTCAGAGCTGGGCCTAAACTTTCCCATCCATTTCCTGTTTTGGAGGAGAGCAGGAGAGCAGGACATGTGCCACCTCCTCAGGAGCTGCCAGAGCGGGATGCTCACGAGCCTGCTGCTGTCTCCCAGCACTGGTATTCCCCCCGTGCCCAGAGATGAGGATCCACCTTGAGAGAGCCTTTGTGGCAGTGAGAGCTGATGGTCCCAGCTGATCTTCTTTCCAGTCCTGAAGGGGTGCTCCCCGCAGACCATGTGGTGCAGCAGGATGCCCAGAGACCAGATGGTAGCTGGCTTGCCATAGTACCAGCCAAAGTGGGTCCATTCTGGGGGGCTGTATGACCGTGTTCCTATGGAATACAGATGGAGTTCAGCAGGGGGATGCTGCTCCCAGAGCCTGGCCCCACCCTCCCTGGGCCTGTGGGGGCTGCCCCAGTGACACACGGGGTGACCGCTGCCCTCTCGCCAGCACCTGGGACTTGTGTACAGACTTCAGGTTGGAAAGGAATCCACTGGTGTTGCTAGAGGGCAGCAGAAGCCTTGGCAAGGTCCAACCATGACAAGGAAAAACCCACTTAGTGCTGGGGAAAAACCATGCCTTCATCCTCCCTGCCTGCATTGCCCCAAGAAACATTATGAACCCAAGACAAACCAGGTGAGTTGAGCAGTCAAAAGCCCTTTCTCACCTGCACACAAAACTGGCTGGGGCACAGGTTCTGGCAAACCCTCTCTGCTACCCCCACCCACGGGTTTTTTTGTTGCCGGCTGCCCCAGCCCCAGCCCCAGTCCTGGGCAGAGTGGTGGGCAAAGGCTGCCAGCAGGGCTGGAAGCTGGCTTCCCACTCAGCCATGCTCAAAAGCAACTTAGCCGAAGACTCAGAGCTATGAAGGGCAGCAAAAGGGAGAATCCCCGGTGCCACACCCAGCTTGGGCTGTGAGATGTTGGGCCATGAGATGCTGGGACCAGGAGCACACCCCTGCATGGGCTCACCTGCAAAGTGAATGTAGGCTGTGTCTTGAAGGTAGGTGCCACAGCCAAAGTCAATCAATTTGGCCTGCCCTGTGGCCAGGTCAATCAGGATGTTCTCTGGTTTTATGTCTCTGTGCAGGACCCCGCAGCTGGTGCAGTGCCGCACGGCCTCCAGCACCTGGCGGAACAGCTCCCGCGCCACCTCCTCGGGCAGGAACCCCCGTGCCCGAATGAAATGCTTCAGGTCCTGAGAGCGCTCCGGCCGCTCCATCACCATCAGGATGTCGTTGGGGAGCTCACGCCATTCCAGCAGCTGGACCACACCAGGGAATCCACTAGACACCTTGGATAGAAGCACGATCTCCAGGGGTGCGCTGGTGCCGTCGGGCTGCGGGAGGAGCACGATGCCCTCAGTGGGGCTGATGCCGTGCCGGGGCTCGGCAAGCCTCAGCCAGCCCGGGATGCTCTGCGCCCTGCACTGGCCCCACGCCCGCTCTCCCTCCAGGCGTCCTGGTGGCTCCAACCCTGCCGGGCCTCGCCTCATCCCCGCCCGGCACGGCCCGGCTTCTCCCGCTGGCCCCGCTCACTCACCAGCTCGTCCCAATGCCGGACGCAGTAACGTGGCACCCTTTTGATGGCCACCTGCAAGCCAAGGGAAGCAGCGGGTTCAGCTCGCCGTCCGCGCTGCCCAGCCCCATCCTCTGCCCTCTTCCTCCTCCTCGTCCCCCCCTTCTCCTGCGCCCGCCGCCGGCCCCGCCGCTCACCGGGGCGCCGTCCGAGAGACGCGTGGCCGCGAAGACGCTGCCGAAGCCGCCCCGCCCCAGCAGCGAGCCCAGCCGGTACTGCTCCTTCAGGCCCTGCTGCGCCTTCCCTGCCGGCGGGACGCGGCTGGCAGCGCTCGGCCCGGGGCCGGCAACGGCCCCCGAGCGCCCCTCAAGGGCCCCGGGCCGGCCATCCCCGGGCGTTCGCTCCCTGCAACAGGACAGCGGCGGCTCGGGGCCGGCGGCCGCACTGCCGAGCGGCGGAGCTCGGGCCGGGCAAGCCGCAGCGGAGGCGGCGGGAGCGGCCGCGACGCCTGTGTCCTCCGCAGGCCGCGGCAGGAACCGTGGTCGGGGCCGGGGCCGGGGCCGGGGTCGGGGCCGGTGATGGGGCCGGGGCTGGGGCCGGGGCCGGGGCCGGGGCCGGGCTCGGGCTCGGGCTCGGGCCAGGCGGAGCCAAAGGGAGGCGATGCCGCCCCAGCCCCAGGAACTGATGCCCGCCCAGCAGCGCCACCGCCAGTACGGCCAGAGCCGGCCGGAGGCGAGACCGCGGCGGGACGCCCGGGGCTGGGGCCGGGGCAGCCCCGCCCGGGGCCGGGGGCCGGCCGGGGGCATGGCCCGGCCGGGCACGGAGAGAGAGAAACTGGGAGAGGAGGGGCCGCCGGGGAAGGGAGACCGGGAGAGGGTGCGGGACTGCGGGAGAGGAGAGGAGAGGACAAGCAAGAATCTAAAATGTCGCTGCTATCGCTGCTGCTGCTGCTGCTGCCGCCGCCGCCGCTGCTGCTGCTGCAACTGAAGCACCGGGGCCGTTTTTCCCCGTGTCCGTTTGTCCGTTGCCTGCTCACCCCCGCGCCGAGCCCAACGCTCCCCAGGGGCAGCCCCTGAGCCTGTCCAAACACGGGAACTTTGCCGTGTTCAGCCCAGACCCAGAGTCTGCACTCCTGCACAGCGGCACAGGAATCCCCTCGGTCGCTGCTGTGCATTGTCCCTGCTGAGAGTCAAACACTATCGGAACTCATTCCCTGAATGCAGAATTTGTACCTGACCCACAACTGCACTTACCTCTCCAGCATTGCTCTCCAAGAAAACCAGGGGAAGGCAAAGTGTGTGTAGCTCATGGTATTTGACAGTGTCTAAAACATGCTAAGTCATGGATCTTTGAGGTGACATCCATTTGGAATTAATGGGATGGAGAATTTGTGCAAGATGGAAAAGGGGAGCATAAAAATAAATACAGTAAAATGTCTTGGATTTGTTCTCCCCATTTTAATTTCATTTCTTACAAGCTGTTTCAGTTTTCCCATCATCTTCTCCTCAGTCCTGTTTGCTCTTTCCAAGAACCTTTCCTGGAGAACGAGGTGCAGCTTCTGTCACAAGATGTGCCACCAACTGCAGCTTCTCTTGGCTTTCCACACCGTGCGTGCAGCACGACTCTTTCAGCAAAGAAAGACTAAGGTTTGAGAACTTTACAACTTGTTCTTTCTTTTCCTTGTGGGCTGGGCTGTTGTGCCATTGGTCAGGTTTTCATTGTTATTGTTCTACCCTAAGAAACCATGACGGGCTCCCAGGAATTGTTAGGGAATGCAAGCCTGACTGAATGCCGAGAGAGAATCTCCAGAGCTTGCAGCCAGAAATGGAGAGCTGTGTGATAATCATTCCATCATCCCCATGGACACCTTGAAAGTGATCTAGAAGATGAAAATGGTCTGACAGAGGGAGTTTGTTTTTTTTCCAGTTCCGCTGCTTCTACATCTCATGCACTGATAAAAATCAGTTCATGGAAAGCAGCAGAACAACTGGACCTCTCAGGAGATGAGTGAAAGAATCTGTAAAGGAGAAATGCAGGGAATGATCTGGTGAACTTTGTCTGTAAGAAGGGTCATTTTTCCTAATAATTTCCAATCCATTCCCTCTGCTATTTTCCTTCTTAACAAGGCCATTTTCAGCCCAGATTCCCCGTGAAATGGGAACCCTGAGCTTGTGGAAGTGCCTGAAAGATGCCCTGTTCCTCTGCAGGGAGCCTGAGGCTGAAGCAGGAGCCTGAGCCCTCTCTGGGGCAGCCTCCTGCGAGCTGGAATTTGTGGCGTGCTGGGAGAGGAGGAGGAGGAGGGGGAGAAGGCTGGCTCTGTGTGGCAGGAGCAGGTGGTTTGGGCCGCAGGACATTCCATCTGCGCCGCTGCCCCGCAATGGGCGGCCGTGCCCGGGGCTCTGGGCCTGGCCCCGCGTGCGCTGAGCTCCCGACACTGCGGGAGCTGCCCGGGCTGGGCTCAGCTTCCCGCTGGGACTGGGCAGCAGGCTGGGCTCCAGCTGGGATCAGCAGCAGCTGGGAATACCTCTGGGCATCTCCATTTGCTGCTGCTGCTGCTCGGAAGAAACAAGGAAGGGAGTCAAGAAGTTCTGGTTTTTCTTCCTCCTGGTGGATTTTTTCATTTGATTTGACACTTGAGAGGCAATTTCTGTGATGGCCTCTGTCAGTTGATTCTATTTCAGCAGCAGCAACAGGGCTGTGTTTGTGCACTGCAAATGTGGCCTGTGAGGCTTTAATTCTCCTTCACCTTGTGCTCAGGGCTTTGTGAGTATTCAAGATCTGCTCATCATGGTGCCTGCAACAAAAGTTCCCTGTCATGAAAGCACTCTGGGAAGCACTGATCGAAAAAGGCAGTTGCCCTTTTACAGGTAAAATTCAAGTGGCAAGCAGAAGAGGGACAAGAGCAGCCATGATCTCCAATTCCCAAGGCAAAGGCACCAGCAGCCTCCTGCTGTCCCCTCAGGGTGAATAAAACAGTGCTGAAAACAGCGCTGGAACCCAATCCTGATCCTTTCTTGCTCTATTGGCTGGGTCAGGGCAGCTCTGGGAGTGTGGTGCAAAGTCTGATCTTCAATCTCCTGGCAAATGACAGAGCTGAGCTGATCTCAGCCTGGAATCCCTGTGGATTGGCAGCAAGGACTCCTACCAGATGCAACTCCTGTGTTTGCAACAAGCACAGCATCCACTGGCAGGGAATGATTTTCTCTTCATCCTTCCCACTCTCCAGGTATTTCTCCAGGAAAATCCACTCTCTCCTGGGGACAGGGCAGTAGAGATGGAAGGTTCTGTGTGCCTCAAAAAGCCATCAGCCTGTTCACCCCACAGCTCTGCCACTGACAGCCACCAGTTCTGCACAGAGCAGCAGCAAACTGGTGACTCCTGGCACTGCCTGTGCTCTGAACTGAGAAGTGTGGATCAAGCTTCAAGTGTTTTCTAGTGGGAAGTATTTGACACGGTTCCCTCCAGATTCTGGTTCTGGGTCAGTGCCACAGCAGCTGTGGGGAGTGTTTCTGTCTACAGGGTCTCCCCAGGCTGCAGCTGGAGCTCGGGGCCTCCTTCCAAACTACAGCACAGTAAAAGATATGTATTAAGGTCCCAATGAAAAATCCTCTGCTGAGCCTTCTTGAGTGCCTCTCAACTCCTAATTCTGATTGCAAAATGCTTATTAGGAAGATCAGACTGATCAAAATCAGGAGATTTTGGGGGGTTTTTGTAAAAATGCTTTTTGAATCTTTAAGATGGAGGGGTTTTCACTGAGGTCATTATTCCTCTTACAAGTTTCTCCGCATGCTGTTGTTTTGACTTTCCACTCTTACCTCCTGCCAACTCTTACCTGCCCAGAGCCAATTGTTTAGCTGACAGCTGCCATGCCCAGGTGCCACTTTCTGAGCATCACCTGTATGGGGCCTCAGGTGCTCCCTAAGGAAAACTCCCTTCTTCATATTCTTTGCAGAACCAGGGAAGATCTTGCTTGCTCAGTTGGGCAGTGGAAGAGTTTTCTGTTCAAACCTACTCTTTGTGGCATCACTGATGTATTTTTGACTCAGAGAAATCTGTTTATTTTCTGCTTTTAAATGAGGAGTGAGCAGCTCCATGAGCAGCACCACAGCAGAGGAAACACAAACAGGCTGTTACTCATACACCATCTCTGAAAGGCTTGTGCTCTGCTTTTCAGATGAGATGAAGAGCTCAATTACAGTAGAGAAAGAGGCTTTCATTAAATCACAGATAGAGCATAATAAGGACAAATTACAAAGCTCTTCAGAAGCAAATCTGTGTCAGACTGCTGGGTAAGGAGGCCCTTTAGGGGAGGCCTTCAGAGGTTTCTCCTGCCCTTCTGAAGAAATGAGTCCTACACACCTAATCTCACCATGTTTTTGAGGAAAGCACACAACCAGAATCCTATGGGGCATCTCATTCTTTGAATGCCTCTCTTCCAGGGGCAGAGATGAGCAGTATAAGCAGCTCCCCCCTCATGTCTGTAATGAGTGGGGTGAAGCCTCAGGTTATGTGAAATACAAAGCTGTGTTTGGTGTCAGGTACAGACAGGCAATGTGTGTATTTGGGATTGCGATGTGTGTGCACACCGACCATGGGACAGCTGCGAATTCTAACAATAACTGCGGAAAGTCAAGCATGGAAGAAGGCCTTTGAACCTGTCTTTTGTTTGCACTTAACCTTGATTGATTTAGGAGCATTTGAATTAAAGCATTAAAGATGTTGCTTTTTGCTTGTAGTCAGGCATTAAAGAGTGCTCCAAAAAAAAACGTTTTGAAGTATAATTTTAGAATATTGCTTGAATCTTTGAAACTACAGCTTTGGAATATATATAAAGGAAATATGCTTATCTCACACCTTAACAAAACCGAGAAAAACAGCTTGAGAAAGGAAGATGAACATCATCTCAAGGATTCATAATTGTGACCAAGTGAAGCTGGACATCACTATTATGAGATTTATAGTCATTTTAATTAAAAAGGTGGGCCCACGTCTGGGGAGCTGGACTTCACCAGATGGGATTCGTCTTTATTCTTGCAGAAACTGGACCAACATCTCGGAAACTACCAACACCATCTGGGGATCCTCCTTTTTGGGACGCATCCTGAAGAAAAACTAAATCACAATTGTGTATAGAATTTTGATGTAAAAAATGGGAATAGAAATTGCTGATGAGCAAAAAAAATTGGAGTAGAAACTGCTGAGAAAGCTTCTGAGTACCCCTATAAATACCTGTAAGCCCAAATATCAGTATGCAGTTGGAGGGCAAACTTCTTCCACTGTACCCAGTGCTATTTTTCTCATACTTTACCATATTAATTAATACATGGATTGTTGCTTGAATATTGGCCTAGTCAAGCTTCTCATTTATAACAGTTAGTGCTGATGTGCACAGTTTAGAAGTGCAATAGTTTGTTCTGCTAACACAGGAAAAGCCCAGAAGCTCAGTGTTGTCTCAGTCCCACACTGAGGAGATGACGAGGAGTTTAAAAATTTTAAGGCTCAGCAGCTAAAGGAAGAATCAACTACCTAAAGCCAGACTCCAGACATAACTGTTTCATTCCAGCCCTCCTGCCATGCTCTCCTGTCTGCAAAAGCCTCCACCAAGAAACCTGCAGATCAGGAGGTGAGGAAAGAACAGATTTGAGCCCCTCACGCAGAGGAGAGAGCTCAGAGACCCTCAAGGCAGAGAGATCCCTCCCTGAGCAGCCAGGCTGCCCAAACTTTCAAAATCAAAGCTCCAGTGTGCAAATCCCACAGACAGAAATAGCCACTGGCCTCTGGGTTTGCAGGTGACTGTACAAGTGTGAACCTGGAGCTGAGGGATTGGATGCTTTCCCCTCCCCAAAAATGCAAAGAGAACTGCGGTGTGAAAAAGAAAATTTGTTTATTTTCAGAAGAACAGCAACAAGAATACAGAACATTTTTACATTGTAAGAATATTTGTAACAACAACAATCCATAGAACATATATACATTTCGTAACAACAACAATCCAGAGAACCTATACACGTAAGAACATATCTAGAAAAAAAAATGCAATGTATTTGCAGAAGTTGAAAAAAAGCCCCACATCCTATATCCTGAAGACGACAAAAAATTGTAAAACGTATGTACAAAAGGGTGGCATCTCTATCCGGGATGTCCATCGGTCCTGGAAGAAAAGCAAGTGCCATGGTCACTGCAGTCAGGCACAGAGGGCTCTTCCATGTGTCCCCAGGCTGGCACAGGCTGGCCCAGCAGGACTCTGCTACCAGAACTGAGCCTGGCTGGGTCTGGGATGGAGCTTGTGCGGCCCAAAGCGAGCACAGGACCAGCTGGGGATGGCCTCCAGAATCCAGTGCACAGGGTGCCACGTCCCTGAGCAGAGACCAGCCCAGCCCCAGCCTGGCAGCAGGGGACCCACTCTGCCTGTGGGGACCACGTGCCTGTCCTGCTGCTGGCATTGCTCTTTATCCCAAGATCATGGCTTCTTCCTCATCTTTCTAGAAATTCCTTTTGGCTGGGTTTAGCTGCATCCCCAGGCTCAGGATCACCAGTATATTTGCAGGTTTTGCTCTGCATCATCAGCCTGTCCAGACTCTGCTCATTGTTTCACAAATGGAGAAGACAGTGGACATTGTGCCAAGCTTCCTTTCAAACAGAAAAACCTGGGTCAGCATGACATAAAAGAAGAAAAAGAAAAAAATCCCCAGTTAGAACAGAGCCAGTATCTGACCATCTTCCCCTCCTTTGTAATTAATTTTGTACATTTAGAGGCAAACCTGGGCCTAAAGCTTCCATCTCTCAGTTCCTGATGCTCTTTGCTACCCTTCAGCCTTGACTGCCCCTGATATAACTGACTGCTGTCCAAGTGGGGCTGGGGATGCTCAGCCTGGAAAGAGGAGACACTGGGGGGGCCTCACTGTGGCTCTGCAGGACTGGAAGGGTCCCACAGGGAAGAAGGGGACAGAGTGTTCAACAGGGCCTGTGGGGACAGGACAAGGGGGATGGCTTTCAACTGCAGGAGGTTGACTGAAGCTGGATCTAAGGAAGCTGCTGTTTGACACTGAGGGTGTGGAGGCAGTGGCCCAGGCTGTGCACAGAGGCTGTGGATGCCCCATCCTTGGGAACAGGGCTCCCCCAAGGTCTGGGGAAAGATTGCTCAGCTTGGAACAAGATGGTCTTCAGAGTCCCTTCCAAGCCCAACCATTCAGGGATCCCATCATTCTATGATCTCCATTGTCCACTTCAGGTTGGCCCTGGACTCCTGGGAACTGTGATGTCACCTCCCCCGTTCCAAATGGAACTGCCAGCACCCGGCAAAGAGCACAAGACAGCCGTTGGCCGTTGTGTCAGTGCACCCTTCACTCTGCTCCTGCCCACTGCTGTCACCCTCCTTGTCACCTGCCCCTGCCACCCCCATCAGTCCTGAAAGCTCACTAGTGCCTGGATTTTGACACCCATCCCTACAGGATGCTCCCATTTGTCCTGAGGAAGGTATGGTGGCATTCCATGGAGGTGGACACCCCCAACTGCCCGGGTGGGCTGGAGCTCTGTGGGCCTGGTGTGGGACAGGGACTCCACTCTGAGGTTCTGCCACCTCTGCAGGCTGTCACCGACAGAGAGGAGGAGATTGAGGTGGATATGCAGACTTATACAGTGGAGGATGTGGAAATGGAGGAAGAAGAGACTGCAGAGGAGGAGATGGAAGTGGATATTGTGACTTATACAGTGGAGGACGTGGAAATGGAGGAAGAAGAGACTGGAGAGGAGGAAATGGAAGTTGATGTGAATGTGGATTTGGAAGAAGAGATGGAAGTGGAAATGGAAGACTACATAGAGGACATGGACATTGATGAAAAAGATGAGGAAGAAGCCATGATCTTGGGATAAAGAGCAATGCCAGCAGCAGGACAGGCATGTGGTCCCCACAGGTAGAGTGGGTCCCCTGCTGCCAGGCTGGGGCTGAGCTGGTCTCTGCTCAGGGACGTGGCACCCTGTGCACTGGATTCTGGAGGCCATCCCCAGCTGGTCCTGTGCTCGCTTTGGGCCGCACAAGCTCCATCGCAGACCCAGCCAGGCTCAGTTCTGGTAGCAGAGTCCTGCTGGGCCAGCGTGTGCCAGCCTGGGGACACATGGAAGAGCCCTCTGTGCCTGACTGCAGTGACACTTGCTTTTCTTCCAGGACCAATGGACATCCCAGATAGAGATGCCACCCTTTTGTACATACGTTTTACAATTTTTTGTCGTCTTCAGGATATAGGATTTAGGGCTTTTTTTCAACTTCTGCAAATACATTGCATATATTTTTGCTAGGTATGTTCTTATGTATATAGGTTCTCTGGATTGTTGTTGTTACAAAATGTATGTATGTTCTATGGATTGTTGTTGTTACGAAATGTATATATGTTCTATGGATTGTTGTTGTTACAAATATTCTTACAATGTAAAAGTGTTCTAAATTCCTGTTGCTGTTCTTCTGAAAATAAACAAATTTTCTTTTTCACACTGCAGTTCTCTTTGCATTACGGGCACAGACAGCATTTGCAAATTTGTGGTTTCCATTTGCTCCAGGTTTCCCGGGCTGGAGGTGCCTGGGGGAGCTGGTACAGCCACCCCAGGAGTGGGGGTACCTGTGCACAGAGGGGTCCCACTGAGAGAGGTCACCCTGTCCTTGCAGTTTCTCTGGACACACTTGGTAGCTGTAGTGGCAAATCCCAGCGTGCCCTGTCCCATGGGATCCCATGGTGGAGCAGGATTGAGCCTGCCTGGTCGTGCAGAGCCTCAGCCATGAGTGATACTGGGGGATACTGGGACAAACTGGGGGCGAACTGGGGACATTGGGGCGATTGTGGAGAAGGCTGGGGACACTGGGGCATCCTGAGGATGACATTGGGAGGGAACTGGGAATGAAGTCAGGTGTGTTGGGAGGGACTGGGCTGTACTGGGAGGGATTGGAGGGGCACTGGGGTTGTAGTGGGTTCTACTTGGGATGAACTGGGCTGTACTGGGGTTGTACTGGGGTTGAACTGGGGATTAACTGGGCTGTACTGGGGTTGTACTGGGGTTGAACTGGGGATGAACTGGGCTGTACTGGTATTTACTGGGGCTGTACTGGGAGGGATTGGAGGGGTTGAATGGGCTGTTCCCGCCTCCAGCACCTCCCATTTGCCAATGCCCTCAATCCCTGCCCACAGCCAATCAGCGCCTGAGATCGGAGCCTCAGAGGCGGTGCCTAGGGTCAGCGCCATCTTTTCTTTTTGCTTACAACTCCCATCATGCCCCGCGGCCAGGTTGAGCCTCATTGGAGGCAGGACTACAATGCCCATCATGCCCCGCACTCCACATATCCCGGGATCTGCCCCCATCTCTCCCATAAGTGTCCCCCAGACCCTCCAGGATCCCTCAGTGCCCCCTCAGCGCCCATTCGCGACCCCCCAAAAGCATCCCCAGAACCCCTGAGTGCTCCCAACCTCAAAGATGCTCGGCACAGCCACTTCTGGGAATTCATCTCCTCTCATCCCGCGCGACCCCAGAGCCCTCAGAACACAGTCTCGTGCCTAAAACTCCTGCTCTGCCCCGCGCCCTAAAGAGCCCGGTTAGACCTCCCCGAGCTCCCCTCACGGGCTCCCGAACCATTTACGTTCCCTCAAGGACCTCAAGTCGTGGCTCGGATGCAAAAGTGTCCCCCAAGAGCCTTCCCGGACCCCCAAACATCGTGTTCCAACCACTTCTGGGACTACAACTCCCATCATGCCCCGCGCCCCAGAGAGCCCCGTCAGAGCCCCCCAAGGGCCCGCCCGGACCCCGAAGGGCCCCAAATTCCCCTCCCTGAGCTCCAAGGGCCCCCCTGCACCCCCAAGTGCTGCCCCGGACCCTGAACTGTCCCTCAGAATCCCTGAGTGCCCCTCCAAGTTCCCACCCGGCTGCCCCAAGTGTCCTCCAGAGCCTCAAGTTCTCTCTGAATTCCCTCCCCAGACCCAAAACTGCCCCAAATGTGCCCCAGAAATGTCTCCAGGGCCCCCAGAGAGCCCCCCCCCCCGACCCTATGGGAGAAAAAGATGATAAAAATTGTTGAAAAAAGCCAATCACTTCTTTTTAAAAATCTTTAAAGTTTAATAGTAATAAAATGGTTATAAAAATAGTAATACAATTAGAGTAATAATAAATTGGAAAATTTGAATTAGGACAATATGAGACAATAGAAACAAAGAGTTACAGACGTCCGGGTACATTTTTCTGGGCAGCCCAAGCCCAAAAATAACACCTGTTAACAAAGGATTAACCCTTAAAAACAGCAGCCTGTTGCATATTCATACACTTCAGACATGATGCTTAAATTCCATTCAAACACAGGATTCTGTCTGGTCATTGTCAACTTCTTCCTCTGAATCCTAACAGTGCCTTCGAGGCGGGAAGAAGTTCCTTTCTTCTGATAACAGGGTAATAAGTTCTTTTTCTCTGAAAGATTTAGGTGTCCTGTGGTTGCTATCTCATTGCAAGTCCTTTCTTTAAAAAAGTATCCTACATAGCATAGTTTGTTTTTTAACATTTTTTATAACCTAAAACCATATTTAACAAACTACACTAGAGAATTAACACAGCATTACTTTCTAACACAACACATACAACATTCATTTTATTATTTGCGCAATGCCAATCATAAAAAAAGCATTTTTCACAAAATTAATGCCAAAAGGACTGCAAATATTACTAGTTACCATAAAGAGGAAGAAATAAATAGCCAATAGAGATTAATTATTTATTGAAGCGTATAGTGTTACCTAGAACCAATGACCAATGATTTTCTTGGTTGCTAAAAATGTACTGATTTTTTAATATAAATATAAAAATTATGTAATGGAATATTGAAAATAGTATCACAAATTAGGATAATAAAATTATAACTTTATTAATTAATAAATTTTATTTATAAGGGAAAATGCTTAATTTTTTTTATGTTTTGCAATGTCAGTCCCAGGTGGGCGATGTCAGACACGGTGAAGCTGGGGGTGAGGAGCAGCTTGTCCAAACAGGCTCAGCCTGCAAGGGGCTCATTCTTCTCCGTGCCCAGACCTCCTCAGGAGACATTCAGCATCAAGATCACCTGGGGAATGCTTCTGTCACTTCTTCTCTGAAATGAAAAATTTAAAAAAAAAAAATTTCCTTGACTAAAACCAGATATCATGAGGTGCACTTTGGAATCTCCCTCCTGAAGGGAACTCCAAGCTGACTCCAATCCCTGCACAAGCCCTGGAGACTCACAGACAATGGAAGGGAGACAAAGAGCTCCTGAGGGCTTTCTGTATTTTAATCAGCCCCACAGTGGCTTTGGGGCTGGCTCCAGGAGCCTCAGGCAGCGAGAGAAGGATGAAGAAGCTGCTCAAGGAGTCAGCAGCCAAACTCCAAGTGCCTTGGAGCACGGCTGGGCCCCAGGGAGGGCAGGGAGTGCCCAAGGCTGCCCAGGCAGTGCTGAGAGCAGATCCTTGAGGCCAGGAGTGCAGGGAGCCCAAGGCTCTGGGCAGGGCACTGCAATGCTGAGCAAGGCCTGGCTTGGCTGCAGGGAGCAGAAAGGCCAAGCCCTGAGCCCAGCCTGGGCCAGCAGGGCCTGTCCCTCCCGGCTGGCTCGGGGCTCTTTGTGGGCCAGGGGGATGTGAGGGGCAGCAAGGACAAACGCCATCAGCCTGCAGCCCCTGCCAGCCTCCCCAGGGAGGCCGAGGCAGAACCGAAGTGCAGCCCCTGCCAGGAAAGTTCCTCCTGTGGGGCTCCAGAGGCGCTGCTTGAGCCCAGGACACAAAGGCCTGGGTGCCTGTGGCCCTGCCAGCCCTGCCCAGCCCTCGGCCATCTGTCCTGCAGGCTGTGCCCCCTGGGCGTGCTGCTCCTCTGCCCTGGCCGGCTGCACTCGCCCATCTCGCTGTGCCCCAGCATTTCTCACCCAGCGTTTCTGGGCCCTCCCTGGGCTCCCTGCACCCAGCGCTGCCGGCTCCTGGCACACAGAGCCCGGCCATGGCCCAGCCTCACGCTGGGACACCTCCAGCACCAACATTCTGCCCTGGCAGGGACTTTGCTTTCTCCTCAGCTCTAGGTTGAACCTTCCAAGCTGCACTTGGGAGAGGTTTCCTGCAATTCCCTCTGCCAAGGAAAGCTCTGTCTCCTGCTGCTCACAAACAGAGAAGTGCTGGTCAGAGGCTGTTTGGGGCACAGTGACCTGGAAATTTTTGAGTTTCTAAATTTTCTGTGAAAGGAGAGGCATCAACAAATCTTTTACACTGGAGTTACAGAGAGCAGACTTCGGCCTATTGATGATGGAGACTTGGAGAATACCAAATCAGGTACTGATTTTTTAAAGGGAATCAGCACTTAAAAGCAAAGGGATACAAGAAGGATGGACACATCTCAAGAAAGAAATTTTGGAGGAGTAGCAACAGCCTGTCCTGCTGGTCCAAAAAGTGAGCTAGCAAGGAAAATGACTGGCCTGGATGGTCATGGAGCTTTTTCCAGGAACTCAGAGAAAAAAAGTGGATGCATCATCTTTGGTCAGAGGGGGAGGGAACTCATGAAATGTTTAAGGATGTTGTTAGGTCATTCAAAAAGAAAATTATAGAGATGAAAGGTCCATTAGAGCTTAACTTGACCACTTCTGTGAAGGATAATAATGTTTTCATAAATACATTAATGGCAAAAGGAGGGACAAGTACAACCTCCATTCTTTATTGGATATGAGGAGGAATACAGTAACTAAAGCTGAGGAATAGGCTGAGGTACTGAACCCCTTCCTTGCCTCAGTTTTCAACAAAACGTCAAGTTGTCCTCAGGACAAGTGTTCTCCTGAGCTGTAGATGGGACAGGGAGCAGAACAGCCCCCCTGTAATCCAGGAGGAAGCAGCTGGGGACCTGCTGAGCCACTCAGATGCTCACAGGTGTCTCTGGGAGCAGATGGGATCCATTGCAGGCGGATGAGGGAGCTGGTGGATGAGCTCCCCAAGCTGCTCTCCATCATTCACTGCGGGGGAAAATAGCGGGATGCGGATGTTCAGGGACATCACACCATAACCAATATGACCCAGTCAAGCCAAATTTGTTATCCCTAAAAAGACTATATTTATAATAATTCTCTACTGTCCACGCATCTCTACCTAATACATGATTGGCTATCCTAGCTGTTCATGCGTTTAAGATAGGATGCTGACTGGATCATCTAATTTTCCATGTGTCTGGTTGTGGTTTTCTGTCCCACCCAAGAACTTTCTTCTTTCTTACTTTCCCAAGCTCACTGACAAACTTGCTGAGTCCTGATTACTCTTCTTCTTGTATCTTTTTCAAAGATATACCAACCCCATTTTCTGAATATGCCCATTATTGTTTGTGAACGTGTCCATTGTCCATTATCCCAAGCAGGCTGGATTGTGCATTGGCTGAATATGGCCATTGTCCCGCAAAAACTCCTCAATCTTCAAGAAATCCTCGACACCTCTGCACACAGCCCAGGGAAGGTGCCCCAGCCACCTGCACAGAGCCACAGACAAGTGTCAGACACAGTTACAGAGCTTTGCCCAGAGCTGACGGGGAGAATTAATTTAAGGGAAAAAAAAAAAAAAAGAAAAACAGCAGAAAACCCCAAAAACCACCAAAACCCAAGAAAACCAAATTAAAAACAAACAAAAAACCCAAAAACCACCACCCAACAAAAACAAACAAAAACAACAACAAAAACAAATGAACCAAAGCCAAAAAGTGAACAAAAAAAGAGCAAACAATAAAAAAACAAAAACAATAAAAAGAACTCCCCACAGCAGAGATGATCCATCCTTCAGTTGTCACAAATGCACTCACACAAGACCTGGGGCTGCAAAAAAATTAGAATTCATTGTGCACATATGCAGGGAAAGCAGGTTTAGGTCAGGCTTTCAGCAGAACTGTTCTCAGCTGAGCCAAAAAGGCCCCTTTGGCAGCTGCAGGGCCATTGGAAATGCAGAGCCTCAGCCCACAGGGCAGAAAAGGGCTCTGAGTTCCTCTCCCCTGACATTAAACCCTGTTCCCAGGCTGCTTCACACTCAGGATTCTTCTGGAGGACGGCACAAAGCTGAGAGTGGGCTCTGGCTTCTCCATGTTTTGGGTCCTAAAGCTGCCTGGGAGAAGAAATTTCGGGTCAGCTCCTCTGGCACAATCCCTGCTGGCCTGGGGAAGGGCTTTGCGTGCCGAGGCTTTGCTGCAGGCAAGGAAAGCTCCTGGCTCAGGGTCACCTTTGCTGCTCAGCCAGAGCCCCGAGTGCCCCAGCAGCAGCAGAGAATGGCAGCGGCACCACGGGCTGGCACAGGACGGGGAGATTTCCCCCTCGAGAGAGGCTCATATCCCTTTTTGCATTCAGGCAGCTGCAGATCCCTCAGCTTTGGCTGCACAGCAGCTGGAAATGCAAGTCCAGGAGCTCTGTCCATGGCCAGCCCCAGCAGGTGACAGCAAGGACAGGGCCCTGGCAGCATCAGGACATTTGCGGGAGCGCCTTCAGCAAGCGCTGGGGGCTGGGACTGTGTGCAGAAAACGCCCTGGGAGTCTCTGCAGCGAGGGAAAGGGAACAAAGTTTCAGTTGTGGCCTCGCCGGGGAGCACCAAAATCGATTGTTTTCTATTGCCGGCTGTTCTAGGAGCCCCAGAGGAGGGCCCGGCGGGCCCAGGAATGGAGAGCGGGGACTGTGCAGGAGCCGGGAGCAGCGAGAGAGGCCGGGCTGAAGGTGCGGGGCGGGCACGGGCTGGGAGGGGGCCCAGCCCGGGGGTCCCGCAGAGCCTCCCTGCTCCAGAGCCGCAGCTGCGAGAGCGGGGCAGCTGCCGGGATCGGAGTGCCAGGGACGGGCCGCAGGTGGGGGCTCCAAGGGGCTCGGCCGGAGCAGCTCTTTGTCCCGGGGCACCGGGGGCATTGCCGCGGGTTGGGGTGCCTGGGAAGGCGCAGCAGGACAGGGTGGCAGTGGTTGGTTTGTGGATTTGTTGTTGGATGTTTTATTGGCGGCCCCGGGCGGGCTGTGGGAGCCGTGAGCGGCCGGCCGGGCCCGGAGCCGCCCCTCGGGCCGGGAGCCCCCGGGCAGAGCTCTGTGCTCGGGGCCGAGGCCCGGGCGGCCCGGGCAGCGCTCGGCGGCCCGTGGGCCCCCGGCGCAGGCGGGTCCGTGTGGCCGGGCCGGCCCAGCCGTGTCCGCAGCGGGCTCCGAGGGGAGCGGCCGTGGCCGTGCGGGGCCTGCCGGGGCTCGGGGGGCCGGGCCGGGCAAAGGCTGAGCGAGAGCGGGGTAAGCGCTGGCACAGAGGCCCCGGGCTCGCCGTGCCCCCCTGGCCACGCAGCCGGGCTCGGGGGCCGCCTCGCTCGGAGCCAGCCCCGGCTGCGGGGGTCCCCGGGGCTCCCTGGGCAGGGGGCGGCGGGGGCTGCCGGAGCTCTGTGCCCGGGGCTGGGCGCGGCTGCCGAGGCAGCGGAGGATGCAGGGTCCCCCCGCGCTGGGGCTGCCTCTGCCCGGCCCAGGGGCTGCACTGTCAGCCCAGAGCCATGTGGGGATCGCCCGGCACCGGCAGGGCTGGCAGGGAAACCGGCAATGGGGGAGCAGAAACGGGAAATACGAGAGCTCCAGAAGCCTGGACATGTTGGGAGCATGGGCAAGGGGGACCCATGGATACCCCAGGACCCTGAAACGGGGACTGCAGACAGTGCTGAGCCCTGGAACGCCTGGGGTGCCAAAGTGGTGAGCCCAGAGAAGGGGAACCTGCGGGATTGACAGGAGCCCCAGCAGTCCAGAGAGGTGAACACCAATACAAACTTGGCTCGGAGAAACCCAGACAGGGGCATCTCCAGGAGCCCAAAGTGGAGAGACCAGAGAGGGGAAACTCAGGGTTGGGTGGTTTTGCTGCATCTTGGTCATTTGTGTATTTTGGGGGCTGAAACTTGGTGTTTTGGAGGTTTATATGGGTGGCAGACTCCCGGTGACTCCTAGAGATGGACTCGGGCAGTAGGAACCCGCTAAGCCAATGTGCTCATACAGTGTATTTTTCCCCAGAGCAGGATTTCTCTTTCCCAAACCTTGGCTGGATGGAGAAGGAGGCTGCAAGGAAGAGGAAGATGTCCTGGGACACCGAGGCAGGTGAGGAGGAAGTCACTGCCCCTTTGCTCCTCTCTCCTGCTCCATCTCCCAGCCCAGCATGGCCCCTGGCTGCAGGACAATCCTGCTGCCAATGCCGTCCTGCCGGGGACATACTGGGAGGATCTCCTTCCCTGTGGCATGGAGTCAAAGCCATCCTCTCCTTGTCCTTCCTCCCCAGACTAGGAGCTGAGGATGGAGACCAGGCAGGACAAATCCCCATGGTATAATCTCATGGAAGAGGCTGTTTTGAGCAACTCAACAGCACAGGAATTGAACAGGGAGGAAAATCCCCAGAGATCCCACAGGAGGAGGGGCTGCAAACCCAGCCCAGGGTGCCCTGAGGAGCAGGGCAGGAAAGAGCCACCCTGTGCCAGGAAGGTGGACAGAGGTTCAGGCAGAGCTCAGAGCTGGTGATCTGTGGAGCAGCTTCAAGCTGGGGAGAAGCCCTGCAAGTACTTGGAGAGTGGGAAGAGCTTCAGGCAGAGCAACAGCCTGATCTGCCACCAGATGATCCACTTTGGAATGGCCCTAAGAGTGTGGGGAGTGTGGTAAGGGCTTCAGCTGCAGCTGCACCCTCGTCATCCACCAAATGATCCATGCTGGAGAGAGGCCCTACGAGTGTCCTGAGTGTCAGAAGAGGTTTCAGACCAGCTCCACTCTCCTCCTGCACCAGCGGATTCACAGGGAGGAGAGACCCTCCTGCTGCCCCAGCTGCAGGAATGGCTTCAAGCACAACTCCACCCTTGTCATCCACCAGGGCATCCACACTGGGGAGAGGCCCTGGGAGTGTCCCCAATGTGGGAAGAGCTTCTCAGACAGCTCTAACTTCAGTAATCACCAACGGAGGCACGGGTAAGGGAAGCCCTGCAAGTGCCCCAGCTGCAGGAAGAGCTTCATGCACTGCTCCAACTCCATCCCCCATTGGAGGACCCATGTTGGTCAGAGCCCTTCAGACCCACGTTCCCAGTGATCTGACACTGGGAAGACACTTGGCTAGTTATCCTTTTGTTTTGGCCCTAATTTTCTTTTGAGTTATCGTCATCCCTTAAAACAGACAAAACTGGGGGAAAAATCAACAAATTCATTGAAGGAAGGCATCTAAAGCCTCACTTTTTCCTAGTGTTTCAGGGGAATCTGGGATTCAGGGAGAAACCTGGGGAGTTTGGGGATATATGATGTAGTTGTCTCCCTTTGTTGGCACTGAAAGAGATGAGAGGGTTCAATGCCGCTGAAGACTACTCAATCCCAGCCCAAAATTCCTCAATTCCACAGCTCTTCAGGATGGAATGGGGTTGGAAGGGGATTGGGTGAAGTGTGCTGCAAATCAGGAGGGCTGAGATGGGCATGGGGTGGGGCAGGATGGGTGGGATGGGGTTCGGGTGGTATGAAATGGAGGAAATAGGTCTTGGGAAGGGGGTCTTGATGTCCAGCAGGGGTGGGATGGGTTGGGGTTGGGACTGGGGAGGTGGGGTGGGGTCTGGAACAAGACAGCTGGAGTTTGGGGATGATGAAGGGAGGAGGAGCCCGTTACTGAATGAGTTTTTGGATATAAAAATGATGACACAGCCCCGGAGCTCAGAGCAGCTGAGATGGTGCTGGATCCAAGGCCAACTGTGGATCTCTCCCTCTCACTCTTCTCCTGATTGCCTCTTCTCAAAATCCACACCTTCTCTAGGCAAACTGTTCCAGGATGGTCTTTTTTCTGAATCCCTACCTAAACCTACTCTCTTTCCATTTGGATCCATTCTCCCTTGTCCTGTCCCTGCCTGCCCTCGTACAAAGTCCCTGTCCTGCTTTCTTGTAGGTTGCCCTCAGGTACTGGAAGGCCACAGTTGGATCAAGGCTCGGTCTCTTTCCCATGCTGAAGAAGCCGAGCTGTGTCAGCCATTCCTTGCAGGAGAGGAGCTGCAGCCCTCACATCATCTCAGTGTCCCTCCTGGGCCCTGGTGCTGCGTGTCCACGTCCTTGCCGTCCGTGCCGGGGAGCCCGGCAGAGCCGGAGGCAGCACTGCAGGTGCAGGCTCAGCAGCGGGGAGGAGACACGGCCCTGGCAGCAGCTCCAGGAGCAGCGATTGGCGATGGGCTGCCCGCGCTGCAGAGAGCCGGGGCCCTTGTGCCTGCCCTTGTGCCCGGGGCGCCTTTCCCCACCGCTCGCCCGCCCGCCTGGGGAAAATGCCCCCTGTGCCGCCCCTCAGTGCCGCCCCTCGCCGCTGCCCCAGGGGCTCCCTGGCCCCAGCTGGAGAGCCCCAGACCTCAGCCTCACCCTGCTCAGCCCAAGGCCCTGGAAAAGCAGATTAAAGCACCCACCCAGAAAGTGCCCTAGGATTCCAAGGTCAGTCTTTTCTCTACAGTATGGGTTTGGTATCAGAGCCTGCATGGGATTATAAAATCTTTAGGAGAAAAGAGCATGAACAAGTTGTGCTTTGGCAGTACATCAAGGCTTTGAGGGAGAGGGTTTGTTTACTCACTCACAGGGATGCACAGAAAGTTTTGAAATGGTAACAGTAATCCAAACCCATTAGAAATTGGAAAGAAAACCTGAGGGACTGGCAGCTAGCACCTCAGAAACAGGTGGCTTTTGCTTCAGTCTTCTACCTGAGAGCTTCCTGGGCAGGGGCAGTTCTTCCAATTGCATCAGCATGGCCATGGCTAGAAAGGGCAGTGAGCAGATGGATTTAGCTTCTCCTGCCAGCCCCTGAAATGCCAGGTTTCATTTGCGTGTACTGAGGATTCCGTTTCAGACTCTGAACTGGCGCAGCTGCTCCTTGGTGCTGCTCGTACGCACGTACAGTGGTGCTGCAGCAGCTGTCCCGCACACAGGGAGGGCTCTGGAGCCTCCCCGGGGCCACCAAGGAGCAGAGGAGGGAACGTGCCTGGGATCTGCCTCTCTGTGCCGAGCGCTGGCGACTGGAGTCACCCGACCTTGTTCTAAGGCTGGGACCAAGTTCCTGTCACTGTCTGCTCTGAGAGCGTTCCCAAATTCAAACCCAGACACTTCTGCTAGGCAGAAGCACGGGTTCAAACATGGATTTTACCAGAAAAGGAAAGACCCCTGAAGGAAAAGGTGAAGATAGAAAGATGCTGAAAGGCTGAAGCCAAATGGAAAATAACCCCCCCAGATTTCAGAGAAAACTGGTCCATGGTGGTCAGTGCTGGCTCTGTGTCAGAGTAGGTGGCTGACAGCTACAGGTGATCCCACAAGGACACCCATGGCATCACAACATTCTATCATTAGTTTACTCTGCTTTCTCCCTTTTGACAGTAGCCAGATCACTCATACTGTCAGCCAGGACAGGGACTGTGGCCACAGCTGACTGCAGATTAGACCTGGTCATGAGATGCAAGTCCTGTTGCTTTCTTTGCCATCAATGTTGGGTCTCACTACAGATAAATTTCCCATTCTTCCTTTGCTTTCTGATCGGGTCTGACCCTGAGGATGGTATTATAATGCTACAGACATACCAATAAGGCCTGCCTGCTTCCTGAGATGTCTTTGTGGTTTCCAGAAATAACAAACAGCTGTGTGGCTTTTTCCAGTGGATTCACAGGCCAGCCTCAAGAGGGAATCTTTTTGTCCCCTCTGGTCATTAGAGCCTTCCACCTTTCAGCCTTGCTAACTCAATCCTACTCAGAGGAATTAAATGCAGGCTAGTTCCATGACAAATAAAAACAAATAATTTTTTTTAATAATTAAAAATTATTCCCCTTGAGTGCCACACCCAATATATGTGTTAATGATAAAGTGGGAGTTCACCTAATCACTTCTTTCCTTGTGAGCACGGCTCAGCCTCACACAGAGGTGAGGTGGGAGCTGGGCCAATCTCTGGTGGGAGGAAGGGTCTTGTGGCAGCCCACAGAGCCTGTGCACATTGCCAGGGAACAGCTGTGCCCTGCATGTGCCCCCTGCAATGAGCTGTGCTGCTGCCAGTGCCCCGTGGAGCTGTGGGGCTGCTGAGCTGTGGGGCAGGGAGAGGAGCAGGAGGGTGCATGTGCAGCTGAGCCATTCTTGGAGAGCACAGGGCTCTGGGCTCCCTGCTGTCCCAGGGCAGCCCAGAGGCCAGGCTGTTCCTGTGGTAGCTCTGTGGAAGTGGCTCAGGGTTTTGCCCTGGCCTGCCTCCAGGTGTCTGCCAGCAGGAGCATGTTTCCCTGTGCAGCTCTTTAGAAGTTTGCAGGAAATGTATCCCATGAAAAATGGAGTTTCAGATGCTTTAGGTTTGCATGGTGGCCTCTGTTAAACTTTGTGTCTCCACTTTGCAGGCCTGACTGGCTACCCTCTTGCCAAGAGGTTTTCCCTGGCAAGTCCCTCTACGCTCCTTCCCTCCAAGCCGTTGCCTCCCATCCCGAAGAGCTCTCCTTCTTCCAAGCCAAGCCCAACATGCAGTGGAGAGCAGGAGAATGGGAAAAATGCCAGCGGCTACTGTGAGGAGAGTAGAAGAAACCAGGAGCTGGGTTCAGAGTGAAAAGGATGTAAGGTAAGGAGACCAAGCTAAGTCCAGCATTGTAAATGTTCAGTTTATGTGCTCTTGGCAGAGCTCTGAGACCTTTTCCATGATAGGAACTGACTTTGTCACTGAAGTTTGAACAGGTCCTGATCTGGATCTTTAGCTGGGCCAGAAATGATGGGATATGAAGGAAGGGTGTGCATCTGCCCCTGCTGCCTCCAGCCCCATTCCTGGCCATGGCATGAGGGCCCTGGAGGAACTTGGGCAGGCAGAGACCTTGCAGAGAGCAGCAGGGCAGGGAGCTCTGCTGAACTTCCTAAATGCCAGGGAGCCTGAGACGATGGATGTGTGGGAGCTGGAGAGCAGCCAGCATCCTGAGAGCTGAGCAGCCTCTGGGCTCAAAGGCTACTGGGGAACTGTAGGAGGGAAAGGCAGCAGCAGAAGAAATGAGGGGCTTGAGAAAAGCAGGTTTGACATCCTGCAGAATGGCTTTGTGGGGACTTGGCTAGAGATCTGCACTGGCAGTTAGGCACCTTAGGGGCAGGGAGAGAATAGTGATCTAAAGGCACTGCCATGCCATCCAAAAGTCCAGTGGAGGCAGTGGCACCTCAGAACATCTTGATGTCAAACATGTGAATGCCAGCTGGGAATGTAGCTAGTCTTGGAAAAAACTGAGCACAAGGGCAGAGGTGGCAAATGTGTGACATGGGCTGTCCCTCTCCACTTCCCTTTTCTAGGTCACCTTTCCTGTCCTAGGCCAAGCTGCTCCATAAGTTTGACTATTCCTGCCATGTCCCATCTAAATGTCTTGAGGTATGAATCGGGGCAAGGCTTGATGCTTGATCTGAGCTCTGTTCTACTCTTTCCAGACTTCCTTGCTCAATTCCAGTGGTGGGGATATGAAGAAGGGGTCGCTGGGACCACCTTTGATCCCCCCATACGCAGGGCAGTGAGTCCCCCTCTTGGCAGTGCTGCAGGGTCTCTGCAAAGCTCTCCGCAGCTGGAATTCCAGGAGTCCCAGGAGATGAGGTAAGCCAAGGTTTCTGCTGCTGCAGTGTGCTGTTTACCTCTCTCTTCCCATCTTGTGTGGTTATTTTGCCCAGTCAGGGGTCCCATGTATTTAGGCAAACCTTTGTGCCTTCACCATTTTGGCCATCTGTGGTGATCCAGCACAAAGTCAAAGCCAACACCAATGTCCCAAGAGCAGAGGTCGTGGTGGGGAAGAAGAGGCAGGGCTTCAAAGCACCTCAAGATAGGGCCTCTGCTGGACATGGCTATTGTTTGACACAGAGCTTGGCCAGCTCTCTGTGACTTCAGCAAGTGAAAGCTTAAGGGTAATGAATCAGCTCTGCATCCTGGGTTGGGTTTATGTGTTGCATTTCCTCCTTCATCAGAGTGACCATGCTAAGAAGGTTTGCCTCCTTTCGTGGTACACCCATTCCCTCCCTTCTCTTTCTATGTCCTCATATGTTCTTTTGTCCTCCATTTTCTCCAGGCTAACATCCAGCAACAGAGGCAAGGAGAAGAACTCTGAACATGCAGGTAGGTACAGGGCATGTCTGTCCTAAAATGACCATTGTAGTCTTGACTCAGAGGTGACGTTTGGAAAGCTTGGTTACAACCCATTCTTTTAAAAATTTCTTTAAATTCCCTTCAGTTCTTTGATGGGCTCAGTGGACTGTCTGAGAGCCCAGTCAGTGGGACTGTGCTGCAGTGGTGCAGTGAAAATTCCTCCAGTGTGAAGTGTTGAGTGGTAGGAACGGGAGTGGAACCTTGGGGCCCTGGAAATGCAGTGCAGGCCAAGGAAACATTCCTCTCCATCCTGCACATGCCTTTTATCTCCCTGCAGCCTTTCTAGTGTCACATTTAGTAGGGAAAAAGAAGGCATTTAGCATGAAATGAGAAATATTCCCATTCCTCCCTCCTGCTTTTGAAGCAGAAAACCTTTCCTTGGGGCAGTTTCTGAGCCAAACCCTTTGAGATCTGAAGGAGATTGATGGACATTGCCTGGTTTTGTATTGGCAGAAATAGGGAAACCTCCTCTGACAGAATGTCCTTATCAATTTCCCAGTTAGGGCAAAAGAGCCTTCCCAATGGATGCATCCTGTGCAGGGTCTGAGTTTGTCATCCTGTGACAGCACAAAGCCAAAGCCACCTGTGGCAGGTTCACGGTGACAAATCTCTTGCCCGGCTCTCTCTGGCTGTGTCAGTGCTGCAGGCTGAGGCTGGGGGAGGAGATGCCTTCTGCCTTGTCCTCCCTCCCTGCCTTGCCTGATCCCTGACAAGTGGAATTGTGCCAGACAAAATGCAGTCTCTGGTGCATCTGGGTCAGCCAATGCTTTCAAGTTGAAAGCCTCAATGCCACTTCTGTTGTTCCTTTGCCATTTCTGGGTGTGTAGGAGAGATGAGATTTGAAGAAATATTTCTGCTGATGCAGAGAAAGGGATCAGATCCTCTGGTTCCTTTGCTCAGGGTTAGTTCTGCCAAATCCTGGGTACAGCCCCTTTGGGATGACTCCTTCATTGCTGATGTGCAGGTGGAATGCCTAATGCAGCTAGGGAGAAGTATTGCTCAGTAAGTGAGGTGACTTTTTTTCTGGACTAATTCTGGACTAGAAATTACCTAGCTCATTATTCCTTAGCTGTCTCTCTTTTATTACTGTCCCAAGCATTCTACAGGGTGAAGGAATCTAGTTTTAAGATAGGTGTTTCTCTCAAACTGCTTGGCTGCCATATGAATTTATCCTCTGTGAAGCCATGTAAAGAATTAGTTCTCTTAGTTCTAACAGCTCTGTTGGACAGTATTTCAGAATGAGCTCCATTGTTCTTCTTGCAATTAGAAAATCAGCCTTTAGTCTAGCTTAAAAGTGACCCCGTCTCATACAGTTGAGAAGGAAAATCCTTGTCACAAGCCAATTATCTAGTGTCCAGAACGCAGTTCATGTTTGGGTAACACTCCTGCAACGCTAAGCTCTTCTTTGAATATCCTCTAAAATATTCCAACTTAGAGAAGAAAATGTAGATCTAAATGCATCCAGGTATTAGAACCTGGGACTTCTAGGAACCAAAAGATGATGTTTACTACAATCAGCATGAATAAGGGCAGATAAGAATCTCTGTCAAGAGCAATCTCCATCTCTGCCCTTCTCTATCAGACACAGAGGCTCTCCAGCATCCAGGGGCTGAGGCCTTCATCATGCAGCAGGTTTCAGTCTGCTGGCCAACAGAGTCATGTCATGTCTGCTGCCAGTAGCCCATCCCTTGGGAGAGGGTCTAGGCATTGTACCTTGCTGCTCTCAATCACAATCTCTGTGTCTTGAGAGCTCTGCAATCTGGAACCAGTCTTGCCTGTTGCCCAGCATTGTGTTTTTGGGGGCTTGAAGTCTGCCAGAGATTTACACAAACCTTTGCTTCCATTCCCAGGCCTCCCGCTGAGCCAGGCCAAGGAGATGGATCATCCCACCAGTCCTGGTCTTACAAGTGACAAAGAGCTGAGGGACGGCTTTGGAAAGGTGAGGGATAAGGACAGGGATGAGCAGACTTCCTTTCCAGTGGCTGTTCAGTGCTTGGCCCAAAATGTCACTGAAAATCATCATCTTCCACTCTTGGGGGATGGAGATTCCCTTGAGAATATATTGGACAGCTACAGAGCAATTATTTGGCTATTTCCAGTGGTGCCCAGGTCTCTGGTTTGGAGATGGTGCTAAGGTCATGCCAGAAGCATTCTTTATGTGCAAAGGCTGTTTTAGAGAAGTTCTGAATGACAGAGCAAGCTGCACATCAGTGAACGTGGGCAAAGTGCATCCTCGGAAGCAGAGAATCAAAGATTGTAAATGTTGGGTGTAAGGAAGGCTGCAAAAGAAAATGGGAGAGTTTTATTTTTCCTGGTTACCTTTGTGGCTGTATTTCACAGCCCTCTCATTCTCAAGTTTTCTGCTCATTACCATCAGTGTTTCTGCTACTTGTTTTCACATGACTCCTCCTTTTGGTGTCATGGTGTCAGAGACCAAGTCCTTCCGAGTCCTTCAGAGCTGAGTCCTTCAGAAGCCAGGAAGTGAGAAACTGCTGCAATTAATTGCCATGAGTGTTAAGCAACAGCTCATTACCCCTCCTTGCTGGCAATTGCACATGGTTTTTACTCTCCTGCCATGGCCTGTAGGAACTGAACTGCCTGCTCACTGGCCATGCCAGCTCTTCCTCTGTCTTGGAGCACTCCTATGACTTTCATGCTTCAAGCAGGGCTTCCTGACATAGGTTGCAGTTGCTGCAGTGGAAGGTTGTGGCACTGAAGTGTTCCACCTCCCTGTGTGTAATTGCCAAGGTGAGGATGGGAAACACTCCTCTGAAACCATTGGAATGCGGATGGAGCTACATTGAAGCCTATGGCACTCTGTGGACTCTGTGCTCCTGATGAGATGTTGTGTGTGGTTTGTGTGTCTGTGCTTACAGTCTGTGATGTATTTCCATTGCACCTAGATCCGTGCTGCATTGTGCATGTTGGCCCAAAAGAACTTAGGGCAGAAGGAGGCAGAGCTTTTGGAGAGAGAGATGAAGAGAAGGAGACAAAGGAAAACATCCTTGCTAGTTATTCCTGAGACAGTGGAGCTTGGGGATGCAGCTGAAGCAAGTAAGTGGTGGCTACACTTGTGGTGGTCCTTTTTGACCACTTGCTTGCCCTTTGCACAGTGTTGCAATCAGACTGGAGAGCTGTTCAGTGGAATGTTGTTTGGGATTTAATTCTGTTTCCCAAAGAAAAGTACAGAGGCATGAAGTGTCTTGCCCATTGCCTCAGTGAGTCAGTAACAGAATATCAGCTTCCCCCCTTCACCTCTAAAGTCTTTCAGAGTAGAAAATTCTGTCTTGCAAAGTACACTGGAGCTTCAGACTCTCTCCTGGAGAGCAGCCTCCAGGGAAGGTGAGTCCAAAAGAATTCTTTTCAACCAGGGTGCAACCTGGAAGAAACAAAATTCAGCTCCTTCTAATGAGAACACCAGAGATCCTTCTCCTGCCACTCCCTGCTGAGGAGCTGGCACTGGAGAGCTGTGCTGAAGCCCCAGCCAGTGCTTCTGTTGTAGCCCCAGGAGCAAGCAGCGTTCCCACTGGATCCCGGCTGAGGGGCTCTGCCTGCAGGGCTGTGAGCGCTGCCCGAGGGCGGCAGCGGGGCCCTGAGGAGGCAGCACTCAGCCCGAGGGCATCACACAAGGTTATCTGCACTTTCCTTTGGGAACTGCCCCTGCCAGCCTCTGGAACAGGAAAACAAAAGCAAAGCAATACTGGGTTTCCTTGTTTCTTAGGAGAAGCACCACTGCAATGTGGGTTTAAGCTAGAAGAGGGTAAATTTAGATTAGATATAAGTGATTTTTTTGTTTATAATGAAGGGGAGGAAAAGCTGGCAGGATTTGCCCAGAGAAGCTGTTGTTGGTCCATCCTTGAAGGTATTCAAGGCCAGTCTACATGGGGCTCTGAGGAACCTGATCAGGAGGAAGATGTCCCTGCTCACAGGGGTTGGACTAGATGGTGCTTAAAGGTGCCTTCCAACTCAAACTCTTCTAGGATTCTGTGATTCTGTGCTCATTGTCCCATGTTAGTGTTATACTTGGTATAAAGTGGTATACCATTGTTTTGCTTGAAGTTCTTTGGGATAACAAAGAGATGTTCCCCAGCTCTGGCAAGTTTTCTGGCCCTTTCCATCATCACCCTGTCCAGCACTCTCCACTTACAAGCTTCTCTTTGGTCCCTGCAGTCTTTAGCCTAGCACCTGTCGATGGCACAGCTTCTAGAGAGCACAGAAAACACCCTGGTAGTGCCTTGAAGGAGAAGGTCTTCAGGAAGCAGGACAACGTGCCCTTACTGCCCAATACAGACATCATCCATGGGGATGGGAGCTTCCCACGCAGCTCCTCAGGTAAGCCAGCTCTGTGGCAGCTTTTTCCACACGGGTTTTTCCTTGCACAAGGAGCACAAACTGCCCCCTGCCTCATCCAGCAGAGCTGGGATCTTGGCTCCATAGTCTGTCCTGAGAATCAGCAGCAAATCTACTTTTGAGTTACTCCAGCTTGGTAGTACTGGAGCAGTTGGTTCTTAGAAATCCATTGGAAAGTTGAACTGAATAAAGTCGTGATAAAGGCCTGAGATCTGGCTTTTGCCCATCCTGATAGTCCAAACTACAGCAGTGGTGCCAGGAGGCAGCTGGGACTGCAGGGATGAGCTGCAGGGCAGTCTGCCAGGCTGTGCTCACTGTGCCCCTACGAGAACCACCACAATCAGTTGTTCACTCCCTGTCTGGGCCCTCTGCCTGTGCTGCTGTCCAGTTCTGCAGCCAGCTGTTCTGCTACCCAGCAAGGGTTGTCTCTGCAGGGCAGTCAGTGGCTTGGTGCAGTCGTGCTGCTGCTGCTCCCAGAAGTGCCCGATGGCTCCTGGCTGCCGCCATCCCACAGCCTGCAGTGCCAAGAGGGAACAAGCAGAGCCTCCTGTGTCACCCAGCAAATAGAGCACCCCTGTGCAGCAGATGAGAGCCAGGAGGGGCTGCCTGCTGCTCCCAGGCTGTTTGCTGCCTGCAGCAAATAGACAGCAGATAGTCCCCAGTGGCTCTTGCCTCTCCTTTGTGGGTAGCCTGCCTGTGCTGTGATCCCAGGTAGGGTGAGATGAGAAGAAGGGAGCTAGGAATGATACTTGAATGCTCTTTTCTAGTGATGCTGCTTCCATGTTCAGAATTGACCAGAACTAGCCTGGCATGGGTCTTCATTCATAGTGAATCTAGATGTGTATGTCTGCATACTTCTGCAGTGACATCACTGGTGTCAGCGGCTGGGGTACCTCAGTGACACCCAGATTAGCTCAGTCTGAATATTTTTGATGTTATGGTTCCTCCATACTTTGTGAGAGCATGCAAGGTAGCACAAAAACCCTCCAGAGTCTAGAGCAGTTAATCTAGATTCTGTGCAATATTTATACTCCATCATTTTAGACAGCGCAAATGTTTTCATCTACACATTAGAAAATGAGCTTTTGAGTGCATGACATGAAATTTTTGATTGACAGTGCTTTTGATGACAAATGTGTGGGAACTCGGCGCACCTCTCCTGAGGGCCAGAGCTACCGAGAGAACCCTTGGGGAGCTCGGGAGCCTTGGGATGTTGCTAAAAGTACCTGGTGGCTCAACTTTGACCCTGCAAGAGATGTACCACCTATATGTGGGGATATAAGAATCACTGGTGTGTAAAGGATATAGAAATAGAACATTTATAGGTCAAAGTACAGTTTATAAGATTTTGGTACAGGGGGGTTGGAAAAACAAGATGGAGGGAGTTGGGGCCTGCCACATGGTTCTTCCTCCTTCTTCTTGTCTTCCATTTTCTGTGTGACGTAGGTATTTTTGATAGGTTTATAGTAAAGGTACACTTAGTAATAAAAATGATAAGTATTGGAGACAAAAGATAAATATAGTTTACGTAGACTTTGTTATAAAAAGATGTGACTGCCCTGTGGGCAGTCAGAGTGCCTTTGGCTGCCTTGCTAGTCGGACCCCAGCTGGGCAGAAAGAAAATTTTTGTAGATAAGAAATAATAAACAACCTTGAAGACCGAACCTGAGAGTCCAGTCTTGTCTTCTGGAGCCCGGGAAGCGAGCCCATCTCACCCTTGTCTGGGCAGAGACAAATAACAGCCAGAAGCCCGGACAAAATGGGTTTCATAAGGAATGCATTTATCATCAGATTTTCCTCATACCTTCTAAATTTTTTCATTACCAAAAAATTCAATTAAGGCAAACTCAGATCAACCAATTAACAAAAGAGTGCGTCTGCTAACAACGTGGATCTGTATTTGCATATTTTTATCCTCAGAGTGCATTTGGAAGGCTTTTTTGTCAATTGTCTAGTCTGGAAACTGCATTTTTCCACAAGAGAAAGCTTAGAAGTTGCTGAGTTTGCAAACATGTCCATTAGATGGCAAATAAATTTCACCTCAGCATCCTTGAAATACAACCAGTGTGTACCTCTGAAAGAGGAAAGATTCATGATGCTTGGAAAGAACAAAATCTATAAAGTACTCCCTTCCCAATAGTAGCCTAAAATGGATGTGCACTCAGCTGCCTGCTGTCTAGAATATTTGCAGTCAATGGGAACAGAGGCGCTGTCAGGTGGGAAGGGTCAGGTGTGGCTGTTCCCTGGTAGCTGCTCCGAGGGGATTGAGCCGGGCCCAGCAGGGCTGGGTTGTTCAGGCTTGGCTTGGTGCTGTCTGCAGGCAGCTGCAGGTCTCTCCTCAGGGAGTTGCAGAGTGCCCCTGTCCTCAGGGCAGGGGGAAATCAGGGCGCTGAGACAAGAGGGGCTCCTGAGGGGTTCCCTCCTGGGTAGCAAGTCCTGCTGGCAGCGCTGTCTCGCAGGGAGCGGGAGCTCTGCGGCCGCAGGAACCTGCCGCTGGCTGTGGCACCTGTGGCACTCGGGAGCTGGCGCTGCGGGGGCAATTGTCAGGTTTAGGCTGGAGCTGGGCCCAGCTGGGGGAGGCTGGGAGCAAGCAAGGAGCCCCAGGAGCTGGACAGCAGGGAAGGCTCTGAGCCGGTGTCAGCGTGTGCCACAGGGAGCCCTGGCTGGGAGATGGGGCTGCAGGCCGCTCCATGGCGGGGCCTTGCCCGGGGCTGCAGGCCCATGGACGACCCTCTCCTCACAGTGACCTCGCAGACGGCCACTGGTGCCAAGCGCCGAGAGGAGCCGCTCCGTGGGCATGGGCAGAAGGACAGAGACTCTTCAGACCCACAGCAGTCCTTACAGGAGGCACTCTCCATGCTGGGCAGCGATGACTGGTAAGAAAGGCCCCGTTCCCTCTGTGTCCCTCTTAGCGTTAAGGTGGGTCAGAAGCGTGTCTTGCTCGTGCCTCTGAGCCCCGAGAGCCCAGAGGGCCAAAGGGCACTGGTGAAACCACTGCAGAGCAGGGAGAGGATAAGGATTTGAGAGCAGCCTTTTCCTGGCCTTGCTCTGCAGCAGTGCTGCAGCTGCAGCAGGTCCATGCTGTTTCCTTGCTTTGCCTGCTGCTCCATGGAGCTGCAAAGGAAACATTGAGAGAAGAGACAAGGCTCTCGGAGGAGATGATTTTCTGGCTGAAGGCTGAAGCAGGATGGCAGAAGTTTTGAGTGTAGAGATTTGGCTGCCTTGGGCCCCTGGCCCAGTGGGACTGAGTAAGATTCCTCCCTGCTCCCACTGCTGACAGCAATGGAAGGTGACAGGGTCTCCCTGTGACCTCCTGCATGGGAGTCCCAGAAGCAGCTCCAGGGAGTTCCTTTTTCTGAGAAATGGACTGAGTGGTGCTTTCAAGTCCCTCAGCCTCTCATTACTCCTGAAGGGCTCATGGCAGAAGAGAAGGAAAAAGAAAGAAAATCCTCTAGGAATCTTGCACTTTTGGAATTCAACTTTTTTCTTCTCACTGCTTCATGTGGGCCTGAGATGTTTTGTCAATACTCACCATGTGTCCCAAAATGATACACAGGCAGAAGGAGGCCCAGAGGTGATAACCTTACAAACATTAGGTCATATTGCTTTTCTTTTTGATGTCTTTTTGATCACTCCCTGCTGGATGCTTCATTCACACAGGGGTAAGGACTCCATTCCCACTGGGATAAGCATGAAAAATCTGCCACGACGCACCTCCTTGTGCAGTCACCTTTGTTTTGCCCTTTCTCTTCTGCTTTCTCTTCCCCATTTCTTTTGGTTCCCTGTGAGGTGCAGGGAGCTTCTGCAGGTGTGGGGGGTCCGGATGACACTCAGGGGTGCCCGTGGGATGGGTCACCAGCCCTGTGTTGCAGCCCTGATTCCTCACATACCTTCCTGAGGCTGAGGGCCTGCACAAAGCAAGTGCTCAGAGACAGAGTTGTTTGCACCTTTCAGATGACATGTTGCTGTTGTGGGAGTTGTTTTAGGCAGGGGGTTTTGGGGAAAAGGCAGAGTTTCAACAGTTCTTGCCCAGGGGGGGAATCTCCTGAGACATCCTGCTGCTTTTTTGGGGAATGTGTCAGGTGGAGTGGAGGGGGTGACAGAGAGGCCGAGATCGTAGAGTGGAAACTCAGCTCCAGAGTGGCAGTGCAGACTCTCCCTGCTGAACTGCCTGCTGGGGCTGACAAAGAAGGAAAATGCCCCAATAACAGCCCAGTGGCACTGTGTCTCAGGGACAGGTACAGGGAGGTGACAAGAAAGAGCAGCATGGTCTCACAGCTTCTAGAATGCAGTGACAGAGGGGCCTCATGTGCCAGAGATTTCAGAAAGGCTGTCTTCTTAAATGACCACTGAAACCCTTCTCTTTGCCTCTTGGGTTTGTGTATGCTTTTGACAGCCACAGCATCCTGGGTCAATGTGTTCCATGATTTCATTAAGTACTCCTTGAAAAGCACCTCCCATTGTTCGACTGAGCTGCCAGCCTGGTAATTGCTGAGGGTGCTGCCTTGGTGGAGAGAAAAATCAATCTTCTGCCTTTCAGGGAGCTGAAGGAGAAGGGACTCTTCAGCATCAACCACCTGGCTGGGTCCCATTCAGAGGTCCTGCTTTGTAGACTTCATGAGATTTGCTTGGCAGTTAGCAGCGAGGTGAGCACATTGTTCTGAATTGTCCCCCATACTTCATACACGGTGTGTAGAGTAGGTATGTGCTTGTTCATCTCCATGTGTGCTCAGGGACTGCCTTCATTTCTGGTTTTAGACCTCCTATTTCTAATGTCTGTCAGCTGTCTGTAGGATCTGTGGGTACATGTAGCTGTATTTACTCGCAGGTCGGGTATCTGACACCGATCTGTGAGTGTGGTGCCTTGATGATGCAATGTGCAAATGCACAAACTGAGACACTAATGACATTATTTGCCACAGTCCCAATCTCTGCCCAAGCTGTAATTCAACACTGAAATTAGTCTGTAGACCTGAGCCTGTGTGTTCTGTTTCCTGGCTGAGTGCTTCAATTGTTGGTGTTGCTTTTTTGAACAGGAACTTGAGCCTTTATGATTTGAAAGCAGCTCTTGCTTTAATTTTCTAGAAAAAGGGCCTAAAATCAAAGCAGTGGACATTTTAGAAGGGTTAAGTAGAATGCTTTAGTGAAATATTTTTTTTTTATTCCTGCAGTAAGCAGGTCTGAGGCCAGAAATTGGTGCCAGAATAAGTGCCTTTCTGTGCTTGCACTGTCCTGCTCTTCTTGTACTTTTATGTTCCTCTGGACACAGTGGGACGTGTTGTCATTTCCTGGGACTTCTGTTGAAGGCAACTGGTTGTCTTTTCCAGGTTCTTATGTTTTCCCTCATGACTTCCCCAGGTGACCAACCTCCGTTTTAAGGTGTCCCACTCTGCAATCGTCACTCTGGGAGAGCTCTTTGTGAGTTTGAAGAAGGACATGGACTCTGAGGTGGATGAGGTTGCTCGGGTCCTTCTCCAGATGGTGTCCAACTCCCCAGAATTTGTTCAGAAAGCAGCCAGTCAGAGCCTGGGGCTCATGGTGGAGAATGTGACTCCTGCACGAGCAATGAGTGCCCTCATGGACATGGGAGTCAAGTAGGTTTTTCTTCTTTTAGTGATATTCTTCACCTTCTAGTGTGGGAGGGAGATGGGATGAGAGAGAGAATGGGAATGGTGGGAGGGAAGGGTCCTGTATCCTGAATCTTGTGTGGACTCAGGGACTTGATTCTCCAACCAACCTCATTTCTTTCCTCTTGTCACCTATTTCTGCCCTTCTGCAGCCCATTAGTTCTCAGAATCACAGAACTGTAAAATATGGGGTGTGTGAAGGGGCCCATCAGGACCATTGAGTCCAGCTCCTGGCCTTGCACAGAACAGCCCAAGGGTCACACCAAGTGCCTGAGATTGTTGTCCAAATGCTTCTTCAACCGTGTCAGGCTTGGTGCTGTGACCACTGCCCAGGGGAACCTGTTCCAGTGCCCAAGCACCCTCTGGGTGAAAAACCTTTCCCTGATATCCAAACTAAAGCTCCTCTGACTCAGCTTCCTGCCGCTTCCTGGAGTTCTCCCAGTCTGTCAGATTTTCCTAGATGTGGTGACCAGTGGGGAAGTGAAAGTGCCTGCAAAGGCTGAGGATAGAGCCTTGTGCTTTTGTGGGAAGAGGGACAATTGCAATTGGAGCTGTGAGCAGTGTTTGGTATTTCCCAGCACTAACCACAGAGGCCCTGGGAAAACCATGTCTCCTCATGATGCCATTAACCTGAGAAATGAGGAGGGTCCTTGCTGGGGCGTGGAGCACATGGGGGGCAATCTGCTGGCTGTGGCACAGCCTGCACAGCAGGTGCAGCTCCTGCCAAAAGGAGTCCTGTATGACTGTCCTGGCCACTGAACTCTACTGCTTTACTTACCTCAGTTATTATTAGAATTTGCAGTCGTCCCATGGTTGGTGTCCCCACAAATCGCAACAAATACACACATTTCCTTTCTGTGCCAGACACGAAACACCGCTTTGTATTTCAAAGGAGCCCTTGCAGGGAGATCAGGAAGCTCTAACTGGGCTCTTTAGGGCACGGGCCACAGCAGGAGTTTCAGGCGCGGGACTGTGTTCTGAGGGGCTCTGGGGCTGCGGGGGATGAGAGGAGATGAATTCCCAGAAGTGGCTGTGCCGGGCATCTGTGGAGTTGGGAGCACTCAGGGGATCCGGGAACGCTTTTGGGGGCTCCCTAATGGGCGCTGAGGGGGCACTGAGGGATCCTGGAGGGTCTGGGGGACACTTATGGGACAGATGGGGGTTCTGTGGAGTGCGGGGCGTGACGGGCATTGTAGTCCCGCCTCCAATGGGGCTCAATCTGGCCGCGAGGCATGACGGGAGTTGTAGGCAAAAAGAAAAGATGGCGCTGACCCTAGGCACCGCCTCCAAGTCTCCGGTCTCCAGCGTTAATTGGCTGCGGGCAGTGATGGGCGGGGCATCGGCAAATGTGAGGTGCTGGAGGTGGGAACAGCCCATTCAACCTGTCCAGTCACTCCCAGTACAACCCAGTTCATCCCCAGTAGAGACCAGTACAACCCCAGTACAGCCCAGTTCATCCCAAGTGGAACCCAATTACAACCCCAGTGCCCCTCCAATCCTTCCCAGTACGGCCCAGTCCCTCCCAGTACACCTGAGTTCATTCCCAGTTCCCCCCCAATGTCATCCACAGGGTGCCCCAGTGTCCCCAGCCTTCTCCGCAATGTCCCCAGTGTCCCCATTGTCCCCAGTTTGTCCCAGTATCCCCCAGTATCACTCATGGCTGAGGTTTTGCAGGCCCAGGCAGGCTCAGCCCTGCTCCACCATGGGATCCCATGGGACAGGGCACGCTGGGATTTGCCCCTACAGCTACCAAGTGTGTCCAGGGAAACTGCAAGGAGAGGGTGACCTCTGTCAGTGGGACCCCTCTGTGCACAGGTACACCCACTCCTGGGGTGGCTGTGCCACCTCCCCCAGGTACCCCCAGCCCTGGGAACCTGGAGCAAGTGGAAACCACAAATTTGCAAATGGTGCCTGTGCCCGTAATGCAAAGAGAACTGCAGTGTGAAAAAGGAATATTGTTTATTTTCAGAAGAACAGCAACAGGAATGCAGAACATTTTTACATTGTAAGAATATTTGTAAAAACAACAATCCATTGAACATATATACATTTTGTAACAACAACAATCCAGAGAACCTATATACGTAAGAACATATCTAGCAAAAATATATGAAATATATTTGCAGAAGTTGAAAAAAAGCCCTAAATCCTCTATCCTGAAGAAGACAAAAAACTGTAAAGCGTATGTACAAAACGGTGGCATCTCTATCTGGGATTTCCATCGGTCCTGGAAGAAAAGCAAGTGCCATGGTCACGGCAGTCAGGCACAGAGGGCTCTTCCATGTGTCCCCAGGCTGGCACACGCTGGCCCAGCAGGACTCTGCTACCAGAACTGAGCCTGGCTGTGTCTGGGATGGAGCTTGTGCGGCCCAAAGCGAGCACAGGACCAGCTGGGGATGGCCTCCAGAATCCAGTGCACAGGGTGCCACGTCCCTGAGCAGGGACCAGCCAAGCCCCAGCCTGGCAGCAGGGGACCCACTCTGCCTCTGGGGACCACATGCCTGTCCTGCTGTGGCATTGGTCTCTATCCCAAGATCATGGCTTCTTCCTCATCTTTTTCATCAATGTCCATGTCCTCTACGTAGTCTTCCATTTCCACTTCCATCTCTTCTTCCACATCCACATCGACCTCCATCTCCTCCTCTCCAGTCTCTTCTTCCTCCATTACCACATCTTCCACTGTATAAGTTTGCATATCCACTTCCATTTCCTCGTCTCCAGTCTCTTCTTCCTCCATTTCCACGTCCTCCACTGTATAAGTCTGCATTTCCACCTCCATCTCCTCCTCTCCGTCGGTGACAGCCTGCAGAGGTGGCAGAACCTCAGAGTGGAGTCCCTGTCCCACACCAGGCCCACAGAGCTCCAGCCCACCCGGGCAGTTGGGGGCCTCCACCTCCATGCAATGGCACCTTACCTTCCTCAGGACAAATGGGAGCATCCTGTAGGGATGGGTGTCAAAATCCAGGCACTAGTGAGCTTTCAGGACTGATGGGGGTGGCAGGGGCAGGTGACAAGGAGGGTGACAGCAGTGGGCAGGAGCAGAGCGAAGGGTGCGCTGACACAACGGCCAAGGGCTGTCTTGTGCTCTTTGCCGGGTGCTGGCAGTTCCATTTGGAACAGGGGAGGTGACATCACAGTTCCCAGGAGTCCAGGGCCAACCTGAAGTGGACAATGGAGATCATAGAATGATGGGATCCCTGAATGGCTGGGCTTGGAAGGGACTCTGAAGACCATCTTGTTCCAAGCTGAGCAATCTTTCCCCAGAGCTTGGGGGAGCCCTGTTCCCAAGGATGGGGCATCCACAGCCTCTGTGCACAGCCTGGGCCAGTGCCTCCCCAGCCTCAGTGTCAAACAGCAGCTTCCTTAGATCCAGCTTCAATCAACCTCCTGCAGTTGAAAGCCATCCCCCTTGTCCTGTCCCCACAGGCCCTGTTGAACACTCTGTCCCCTTCTTCCCTGTGGGACCCTTCCAGTCCTGCAGAGCCACAGTGAGGCCCCCCCAGTGTCTCCTCTTTCCAGGCTGAGCATCCCCAGCCCCACTTGGACAGCAGTCAGTTATATCAGGGGCAGTCAAGGCTGAAGGGTAGCAAAGAGCATCAGGAACTGAGAGATGGAAGCTTTAGGCCCAGGTTTGCCTCTAAATGTACAAAATTAATAACAGTGGAGGGGAAGATGGTCAGATACTGGCTCTGTTCTAACTGAGGATTTTTTTCTTTTTCTTCTTGTCTGTCGTGCTGACCCAGGTTTTTCTGTTTGAAAGGAAGCTTGGCACAATGTCCACTGTCTTCTCCATTTGTGAAACACTGAGCAGAGTCTGGGCAGGCTGATGATGCAGAACAAAACCTGCAAATATACTGGTGATCCTGGGCCTAAGGATGCAGCTAAACCCAGCCAAAAGTAATTTCTGGAAAGTCAAGCCTGGTTTACATTTTCTTCAGTTTGGCTATGCCATCTTAACCAGTCATTTATATAAAAGCAAATAAAAAACTCAAACAAAACAGACAAAATCCCAAACAAACAAACCCATGCAAACCAATCAAACTGATCAAAAACCACAAATCCCAAATAAAAACCAAAGGGAATGAGGAATTAGTAGAGTTGTGAGGATATCACAGCAGGCAAATGGCTGCTTCCCACAGGATCACCATAAAAAGCCACATATAACAGCTGCTCCAAAATATACCCAACAGGAGAGCTATGAAAAGTGATACATGGCAACTTTGGGGGCAGCTCCACATGAAGGTGAAGGATGAGCAGTGGTACAGACCCAGCATTCCCCACCCTCCAGGCTGCTGTTTGCTCCTGATGAAAGACCCTTGCAGGACTGTGGCCCCTCTCAGTGCTGTGTAATTTGCACAAGGATAGATCTTGTCTGCTATGCAAGAGTGTTCCCAATAAACCATGCTTCTCCTGACCTTTATTGTTCTGGATTTCTACCATATGATACGAGAAACTTTGAAAAAACCAAAACACCTTGTGGGCAGGCATTTTTTCCTTTCTTCAGAGTGCCTCTTCCTTTTGTTCCCTCCAGAGCTCTCACTTAATTTCTGCTGTTTTTTGGAGCATGTGCTTACCTCTTTCCTGACCCCCTGGGCTTGTTTTGGCTCTGGCTGTCATGGACACTAATAATTGTGGGGTTTTTTCCCTCCATCTATTTCTGTCTCTTCAAGTGGTTTACCTTCATTTACCTGTTGGAGTGATGGATTTTTCTCACCTTTTATTACTTAGTGCTTTTTCTTCATTCTCTAAAACCAACTTCTCACTTGCCCCGTGGCTGTTAGATGCCATTATTGGGAGCATTAATTCTTTCTCTCCTGCTTGTCTGAGCTCTCACAGGGAGCTGAGAGCTCTTTGGGGTTAAACCTGACTCACTTCAGCGCCTTCCTTGGTGCTGCCTGTGTACTTGGACACTTGAAGGGAATAAAGTCTCGGTGTGGAGATTACAGCTGGGAAATGATGGCTCTTTTGAAGAAGACAAGAATGCTGTTGCCAATCTTTTCCAGGATAATCTGAGCACATTGTTTTGGGGAGAAACAGGCTCTGATCAGCAAAGAGGTGGCTGTTGCAGGTACCCAGGTTTGGAGGGAAGGGTGCAGCTCCTGGGAGTGTGTTTGTGGGGGGCTATAAGGTTTGTGTGGGCTCCCTGGAGCAGTGGGAACACCCCACTGGGAGATGCACATCAGGAAATGGGTGCACAAAGGGCCTGAAGTGTGACCAGCTTTGGTGAAGGTTTCCATAGGAAAAAATATTTTTAGTGGGATTTTGGACAATTTGATGTTCATTCTCCTGTCCTTTGCCTGATGAACATTCCCCCTTTGCAAGAGCATGGGGAATCCTGAGCTCACACAATAAAAATCCCTGATAATGATTTTTTTTTTATTTTTCAGTGTTGTCATCTCAGCAGGAGTCAGTGTAAGAGAAGATGTGTGACCTGGCTGTTTTTAACTTTGTGACAGGAACAATGCCATGGGGAAGCTGGTGAGAGGAGCATCACTGCTCTGTCCTTAATTTTCCAGCACAACTGAGGATGATTTAAGAACTGAGGCACAGCCAAGACCTTTCCTCCTGCTGTGCTCATCAAGCAATCACTGCCTCATCACACCTCAGCTTCAAACACCTGGTTTGCATCTGGCTGACCTTGACTGCCCTCCCTGGATGGGAAGAGGAAGAGGTGGAAGTGTAAAAGATTGGGATTTGATGGGTGAACTGTGAAATAGTGGCTGGTGCAGGCTGGTTTTGGGTAAACATCGTATGCTGTGCCATGGAGGATGAGAGTAAATGGATTAAAGAGGAGATAAAAAGGGCAAGGCACCTGGTTAGCTCCTGTTAAAGAAAATGTTGGAAAAATAGACATGTAAGAAATATGTCAGAGATGGTCATTAACTGCACTGCAGGGTCAGAGCTCCTTTCATAATTGGCCATGTAGTGAATACCAGAAATGATTAAAAAAGTTCTTAAGGGCTGAGGGCTTTTACTGAATGATTGGGAGAAACAAAGGAATACTGTTTCTGGAAGAACTTATATTATAATTTAAGCATGATCCTCTTTCTGACATAACAGCTGCTTGGAATAAACTGAAGTATCTTCTCCATTAGCGCTGGCAGGAGCTGGATAAAGCTTTCATTCAGGTAAACTTTCATCCAATATATGTCTCTGGAATAATAAATTTAATGGGAGCCATCAAACCTATTGTCTGAGTAGGGATTGCACTTAGGGCAAGAAAAAAGAGTAATTAGGAGTGGACAAACCATGAATTAGAGTGGGGAAATTATAATTGATGCTGGTTTAGGGGAATATTTAACTAAGCTAAGATAGAAGTCTACCTTCATTGCAGGCTAAGCTTTATAACAGAATTCTACTGGAGGAAATTTAGTAGTCCTGGGCTCCAAACAGACCTTTAGATACAAGTTTACCTCTGGTTTGAGAAAACTCAGGGCTTGAGCAGGATTTTATGGCTTTGTTCTTGACCCTTGGGCTATAAATGCTCCTGTAAAATTAATGCTAAAATTAGAGCTTCTACGAATTTCTAAGAGTTTCAATGGAGAAAGGTCCATCTGGACTTTGGGGACAGTTTCTCAGAGCAGAACATTTCAAGTGCTATTAAACTGCATTCAAACTCCCTTTTATTGGGGCATAAATTTCACACCCTGCTCTATCAGTCTGACATGTCCTTTGAGAAGAGAGAAACTTTACAAGCCACTTTAAAAATAATTTCCCTGACAGGTTTGCAGCTCTGAGAATGTTAATAAAGTGAAATGGCTTTTCACCCTGCAGTAGCTCCTAAGTAATTATGATTGTCTGTAGGCAGAGTAATGAAAGCAGCTGTTAACAACCTAATGACAATTTGAACCAGCCCTCTGCTCCACAGACACATCCCTTTTCTGTCCCTGCTTTTCCTGCATCCAGTGCTTCCCAGAGAAGTTTAGTGTTGCTTGATGGTCAGGTAAAAACAGCTTTATTTTGTAGGAGTGGTGCTGCTCTTCTCTGAGGTGGAGCTTCACCTGGGCTGCTGCCATGCTGGGCTCACCCCACAAAGTCCAGTTCTGCAGGAGCTGGGCAGCATGGAGAGCTTTGATAGCAGAGCATGGCAAAACTGGAGTGGAGGGATTCTGGCTCAGTGTGCCCCTCAGTACCAGACAGCATTAGTTATTGAAAAATCTTGAGTTCAAAGAGAAGATGTTGCTGTTTTGGCACTTAGCTTGCTTTCAATACAGTTTTCTCTGGCACTTCAGATACTGTTTTTCTCTTGCTTTCAATAGTCTGTCATTCCAGATGACCTTTAAAGGTCCCTTCCAACCCAAACCATTCTGTAATTCTTTGGATACATGATGAATAGCAACATGTGTTTTACCCTCATTATGGATGATATTACATCATGTCTGGCCTTTTGGGGCTCTTCTCCAGGACCTTGGGACTACACTCACTCCTATTTGCTCTTCATTGGTTTTTTTGCTTACCAGTGAGCATTTTCAGTTCTGCCCCCCATGTTTAGAGCAAGGTTTCTGTGACTCACTGCACCAAACACCAGGTCAGTCCAAAAGAGCATTAGGAAGTATCCAGATGTATTTGCCCTTCTTCCTTCTAGGTACATGCTGCTGTTTTGAGCACTCTGGCTTTCTGAGCTCCCTCACATGTCTTGATCCTTTTCTGGATAACCAGAGGGGTATGAGGATTAAATCCTGTCTCAGCTCTGAGGTCTGGCTTTTGAAAAGTCCCAATCATCCTCTCCTACTCATCTCATCCTGGCCTTGCTGGAAATATTATCCCTTCATGGGATTGTTGTTCAGCTTTGGGGCATTCTGGCACTGCTTTTCAGTAAATGTTTTGGAGACTTTGAAAGGTTTCCTGGTGTGGGAATGACAATCCTCAATGCTAATGTTTGATGGGGGTTGCAGTGGCCCAAGTTGTGAAACCTCCTGAAAAACATTGTTTGTTCTTTTTTGCTTGACTTTTCCTTGACTGTTTTCATCAACAGATTAGGAGGTTTGGGGATGTCTTTTCAAAGTGAATTTCAATGATTCTCCTGGCTGGCATTTCAAAGGGCAACAGTGGTTTTGGGTTATTTTAACTAGCAGCTGCTTACAATCCAATGAGCTAACTGCCTTTAATTAACCATAATATATTCCAGGAGAGCAGAAAAACAAGGGAAGAAAACCAAGAGGGCACAACTCTGTGACTGAACCTGGACTTGCCCTTTCCCAGCTGCAGGATTCTGGGCAGCCCTGAAACCCTTTGCTGGCCACTTTGAGCTCTGCCATGCAGTGCCTTGGGTTTCTGGGGAGGGCAAAGCATCCAATCCCTCAGCTCCAGGTTCACACTTGTACAGTCACCTGCAAACCCAGAGGCCAGTGGCTATTTCTGTCTGTGGGATTTGCACACTGGAGCTTTGATTTTGAAAGTTTGGGCAGCCTGGCTGCTCAGGGAGGGATCTCTCTGCCTTGAGGGTCTCTGAGCTCTCTCCTCTGTGTGAGGGGCTCAAATCTGTTCTTTCCTCACCTCCTTATCTGCAGGTTTCTTGGTGGAGGCTTTTGCAGACAGGAGAGCATGGCAGGAGTGCTGGAATGACACAGTTATGTCCGGAGTCTGGCTTTAGGTGGTTGATTCATCCCTTAGCTGCTGGGCCTTAAAATTCTTTAAACTCCACATGTCATCTCCTCATACCAGTGTGGGACTGAGACAACACTGAGCTTCTGGGCTTTTTCTGTGTTAGCAGAACAAACTATTGCACTTCTAAACTGTGCACATCAGCACTAACTGTTATAAATGAGAAGCTTGACTAGGCCAATATTCAAGCAGCAACCAATTTATTAATTAATATGGTAAAGTATAAGCAAAACAGAGATGGGTATGGTGGAGGAAGTTTTCCCTCCAACTGCACGCTGATATTTGGGGCTTACAGGTACTTATAGGGGTACTCAGAAGCTTTCTCAGCAGTTTCTGTTCTAATTTTTTTACTCATCAGCAGTTTCTATTCCCAATTTTTACATCACAATTCTATACACTATTGTGATTTAGTTTTTCTTCAGGATGTGTCCCAAAAAGGAGGATCCCCAGATGGTGTTAGTAGTTTCCGAGATGTTGGTCCAGTTTCTGCAAGAATAAACATGAATCCCATCTGGTGAAGTCCAGCTCCCCAGATGTAGGCCCACCTTTTTAATTAAAATTACTATAAATCTCATAACAGTGATGTCCAGCTTCCGTTGATCACAATTATAAATCCTTGAGATGATGTTCATCTTCCTTTCTCAAGCTGTTTTTCTCGGTTTTGTTAAGGTGTGAGATAAGCATCTTTCCTTTCTATATATTCCACAGCTATCGTTTCAAGGATACAAGCAATATTTTAAAATTATACTTCACAAGGTTATTATTGCAGCACTCTTTAAGGCCTGACTACAAGCAAAAAGCAACATCCTTAACGCTTTAATTCAAATGCTCCTAAATCAATCCAGGTTAATTGCAAACAAAGGACAGGTTCAAAGGCCTTCTTCCATGCTTGACTTTCCTCAGTTATGATTAGAATTCGCAGCTGTCCCATGGTCGGTGTGCACACACATTGCAATCCCAAATACACACATTGCCTGTCTGTACCTGACACCAAACACAGCTTTGTATTTCACATACCCTGAGGCTTCACCCCACTCATTACAGACATCAGGGGGTAGCTGCTTATACTGCTCATCTCTGCCCCTGCAAGAGAGGCATTCAAAGAATGAGATGCCCCATAGGATTCTGGTTGTGTGCTTTCCTCAAAAACATGGTGAGATGAGGTGTGTGGGACTCATTTCTTCAGAAGGGCAGGAGAAACCTCTGAAGGCCTCCCATAAAGGGCCTCCTTACCCAGCAGTCTGACACAGATTTGCTTCTGAAGAGCTTTGTAATTTGTCCTTATTATGCTCTATCTGTGATTTAATGAAAGCCTCTTTCTCTACTGTAATTGAGCTCTTCATCTCATCTGAAAAGCAGAGCACAATCCCTTCAGAGATGGTGTTTGAGTAACAGCCTGTTTGTGTTTCCTCTGCTGTGCTGCTGCTCATGGAGCTGCTCACTCCTCATTTAAAAGCAGAAAAGTAACAGATTTCTCTGAGTCAAAAATACATCAGTGATGCCACACAGAGTAGGTCTGAAAAGAAACTCTTCCACTGCCCAGCTGAGCAAGCAAGATCTTCCCTGGTTCTGGAAAGAAAATGAAGAAGGGAATTTTCTTTAGTGAGCACCTGAGGCCCCATACAGGTGATGCTCAGCAAGAGGAACCTGGGCATGGCAGCTGTCAGCTAAACAATTGGCTCTGGGCAGGTAAGAGTTGGCAGGAGGTAAGAGTGGAAAGTCAAAACAACAGGATGCTGAAAAACTTGTAAGAGGAATAATGACCTCAGTGAAAACCCCTCCATCCTAAAGATTCAAAAAGCATTTTTACAAAAATCCACAAAAATGTCCTGATTTTGATCAGACTGATCTTCCTAAATAGCATTTTGCAATCAGAATTAGGAGTTGAGAGACACTCAAGAAGGCTCAGAAGAGGATTTTTCATTGGGACCTTAGTACATATCTTTTACTGTGCTGTAGTTTGGAAGGAGGCCCCGAGCTCCAGCTGCAGCCTGGGGAGACCCTGTAGACAGAAACACTCCCCAGAGCTGCTGTGGCACTGACCCAGAACCAGAATCTGGAGGGAACTGTGTCCAATACTTCCCACTAGAAAACACTTGAAGCTTGATCCACACTTCTCAGTTCAGAGCACAGGCAGTGCCAGGAGTCACCAGTTTGCTGCTGCTCTGTGCAGAACTGGTGGCTGTGAGTGGCAGAGCTGTGGGGTGAACAGGCTGATGGCTTTTTGAGGCACACAGAACCTTCCATCTCTACTGCCCTGTTCCCTGCAGAGAGTGGATTTTCCTAGAGAAATACCTGGAGAGTGGGAAGGATGAAGAGAAAATCATTCCCTGCCAGTGGATGCTGTGCTTGTTGCAAACACAGGAGTTACATCTGGTAGGAGTCCTTGCTGCCAATCCACAGGGATTCCAGGCTGAGATCAGCTCAGCTCTGTCATTTGCCAGGAGATTGAGGATCAGACTTTGCACCACACTTCCAGAGCTGCCCTGACCCAGCCTGCAGAGCAAGAAAGGATCAGGATCGGGTTCCAGAGCTGTTTTCAGCACTGTTTTATTCACCCTGAGGGGACAGCAGGAGGCTGCTGGCGCCTTTGCCTTGGGAATTGGAGATCATGGCAGCTCTTGTCCGTCTTCTGCTCGCCACTTGAATTTTATCTGTAAAAGGGCAACTGCCTTTTTCGATCAGTGCTTCCCAGAGTGCTTTCATGACAGGGAACTTGGGCTTTTTGTTGCAGGCACCAGGATTAGCATATCTTGAATACTCACAAATCCCTGAGCACAAAGTCAAGGAGAATAAAGCGGCCTCACAGGCCACATTTGCAGTACACAAACACAGCCCTGTTGCTGTTGCTGCTGAAATAGAAACAACTGACAGAGGCCATCACAGAAATTGCCTCTCAAGTGTCAAATCAAATGAAAAAATCCACCAGGAGGAAGAAAAGCCAGAACTTCTTGACTCCCTTCCTTGTTTCTTCCGAGCAGCAGCAGCAGCAGCAAATGGAGATGCCCAGAGGCATTCCCAGCTGCTGCTGATCCCAGCTGGAGCCCAGCCTGCTGCCCAGTCCCAGCGGGAAGCTGAGCCCAGCCCGGGCAGCTCCCGCAGTGTCGGGAGCTCAGCGCACGCGGGGCCAGGCCCAGAGCCCTGGGCACGGCCGCCCATTGCGGGGCAGCGGCGCAGACGGAATGTCCTGCGGCCCAAACCTCCTGCTCCTGCCACACAGCGCCAGCCTTCTCCCCCTCCTCCTCCTCCTCTCCCAGCACGGCACAAATTCCAGCTTGGAGGAGGCTGCCCCAGGGAGGGCTCAGGCTCCTGCTTCAGCCTCAGGCTCCCTGCAGAGGAACAGGGCATCTTTCAGGCACTTCCACAAGCTCAGGGTTCCCATTTCATGGGGAATATGGGGTTAAAATGGCCTTGTTAAGAAGGAAAATAGCAGAGGGAATGGATTGGAAATTATTAGGAAAAATGACCCTTCTTACAGACAAAGTTCACCAGGTCATTCCCTGCATTTCTCCTCTACAGATTCTTTCACTCATCTCCTGAGAGGTCCAGTTGTTCTGCTGCTTTCCATGAACTGATTTTTATCAGTGCATGAGATGTAGAAGCAGCGGAACTGAATGAAGAAACAAACTCCATCTGTCAGCCCATTTTCATCTTCTAGATCACTTTCAAGGTGTCCATGGGGATGATGGAATGATTATCACACAGCTCTCCATTTCTGGCTGCAAGCTCTGGAGATTCTCTCTCGGCATTCAGTCAGGCTTGCATTCCCTAACAATTCCTGGGAGCCCGTCATGGTTTCTTAGGGTAGAACAAAAACAATGAAAATTTCACCAATGGCACAACAGCCCAGCCCACAAGGAAAAGAAAGAACAAGTTGTCAACTTCTCAAACCTTAGTCTTTCTTTGCTGAAAGAGTCGTGCTGCACGCACGGTGTGGAAAGCCAGGAGAAGCTGCAGTTGGTGGCACATCTTGTGACAGAAGCTGCACCTCGTTCTCCAGGAAAGGTTCTTGGAAAGAGCAAACAGGACTGAGGAGAAGATTCTGGGAAAACTGAAACAGCTTGTAAGAAATGAAATTAAAATGGGGAGAACAAATCCAAGACATTTTACTGTATTTATTTTTATGCTCCCCTTGTCCATCTTGCACTAATTCTCCATCCCATTAATTCCAAATGGATCTCACCTCAAAGATCCATGACTTAGCATGTTTTAGACACTGTCAAATACCATGAGCTACAGACACTTTGCCTTCCCCTGGTTTTCTTGGAGAGCAATGCTGGAGAGGTAAGTGCAGTTGTGGGTCAGGTACAAATTCTGCATTCAGGGAATGCGTTCCGATAGTGTTTGACCCTCAGCAGGGACAATGCACAGCAGCGACCGAGGGGATTCCTGTGCCGCTGTGCAGGAGTGCAGACTCTGGGTCTGGGCTGAACACGGCAAAGTTCCCGTGTTTGGACAGGCTCAGGGGCTGCCCCCGGGAAGCGTTGGGCTGGGCGCGGGGGTGAGCAGGCAACGGACAAACGGACACGGGGAAAAACGGCCCCGGTGCTTCAGTTGCAGCAGCAGCAGCGGCGGCGGCGGCAGCAGCGGCAGCAGCAGCGATAGCAGCGACATTTTAGATTCTTGCTTGTCCTCTCCTCTCCTCTCCCGCAGTCCCGCACCCTCTCCCGGTCTCCCTTCCCCGGCGGCTCCTCCTCTCCCAGTTTCTCTCTCTCCGTGCCCGACCGGGCCATGCCCCCGGCCGGCCCCCGGCCCCGGGCGGGGCTGCCCCGGCCCCAGCCCCGGGCGTCCCGCCGCGGTCTCGCCTCCGGCCGGCTCTGGCCGTACTGGCGGTGGCGCTGCTCTGCGGGCATCAGTTCCTGGGGATGGGGCGGCATCGCCTCCCTTTGGCTCCGCCTGGCCCGAGCCCGGCCCCGGCCCCGGCCCCGGCCCCGGCCCCGGCCTCGGCCCCGGCCCCGGTTCCTGCCGGGGCCCGCGGAGGACACAGGCGTCGCGGCCGCTCCCGCCGCCTCCGCTGCGGCTTGCCCGGCCCGAGCTCCGCCGCTCGGCAGCGCGGCCGCCGGCCCCGAGCCGCCGCTGTCCCGTTGCAGGGAGCGAACGCCCGGGGATGGCCGGCCCGGGGCTCTTGAGGGGCGCTCGGGGGCCGTTGCCGGCCCCGGGCCGAGCGCTGCCAGCCGCGTCCCGCCGGCAGGGAAGGCGCAGCAGGGCCTGAAGCAGCAGTACCGGGTGGGCTCGCTGCTGGGGCGCGGCGGCTTCGGCAGCGTCTTCGCGGCCACGCGTCTCTCGGACGGCGCCCCGGTGAGCGGCGGGGCCGGCGGCGGGCGCAGGAGAAGGGGGGGACGAGGAGGAGGAAGAGGGCAGAGGATGGGGCTGGGCAGCGCGGACGGCGAGCTGACCCTGCTGCTTCCCTTGGCTTGCAGGTGGCCATCAAAAGGGTGCCACGTTACTGCGTCCGGCATTGGGACAAGCTGGTGAGTAAGCGGGGCCAGCGGGAGAAGCCGGGCCGTGCCGGGCGGGGATGAGTCGAGGTCCGGCAGGGTGGGAGCCACCAGGACGCCTCGAGGGAGAGCGGGCGTGGGGCCAGCGCAAGGCGCAGAGCATCCCGGGCTGGCTGAGGCTTGCCGAGCCCCGGCACGGCATCAGCCCCACTGACGGCATCGTGCTCCTCCCGCAGCCCGACGGCACCAGCGCACCCCTGGAGATCGTGCTGCTGGCCAAGGTGTCCACTGGCTTCCTTGGTGTGGTCCAGCTGCTGGAATGGCGTGAGCTCCCCAATGACATCCTGATGGTGATGGAGCGGCCGGAGCGCTCTCAGGACCTGAAGCGTTTCATTCGGGCACGGGGGTTCCTGCCCGAGGAGGTGGCGCAGGAGCTGTTCCACCAGGTGCTGGAGGCCGTGCGGCACTGCACCAGCTGCGGGGTCCTGCACAGAGACATAAAACCAGAGAACATCCTGGTTGACCTGGCCACAGGCCAGGCCAAATTGATTGACTTTGGCTGTGGCACCTACCTGCAAGACACAGCCTACATTCACTTTGCAGGTGAGCCCATGCAGGGGTGTGCTCCTGGTCCCAGCATCTCATGGCCCAACATCTCACAGCCCAAGCTGGGTGTGGCACCGGGGATTCTCCCTTTTGCTGCCCTTCATAGCTCTGAGTCTTTGGCTGAGTTGCTTTTGAGCATGGCTGAGTGGGGAGCCAGCTTCCAGCCCTGCTGGCAGCCTTTGCCCACCACTCTGCCCAGGACAGGGGCTGGGGCTGGGGCAGCCGGCCCAACAAAAACACCCGTGGGTGGGGGTAGCAGAGAGGGTTTGCCAGAACCTGTGCCCCAGCCAGTTTTGTGTGCAGGTGAGAAAGGGCTTTTGACTGCTCAACTCACCTGGTTTGTCTTGGGTTCATGTTTCTTGGGGCAATGCAGGCAGGGAGGATGAAGGCATGGTTTTTCCCCAGCACTAAGTGGGTTTTTCCTTGTCATGGTTGGACCTTGCCAGGGCTTCTGCTGCCCCCTAACAACACCAGTGGATTCCTTTCGAACCTCAAGTCTGTACACAAGTCCCAGGTGCTGGCGAGAGGGCAGCGGTCACCCCGTGTGCCACTGGGGCAGCCCCCACAGGCCCAGGGAGGGTGGGGCCAGGCTCTGGGAGCAGCAGCATCCCCCTGCTGAACTCCATCTGTATTCCATAGGAACACGGTCATACAGCCCCCCAGAATGGACCCACTTTGGCTGGTACTATGGCAAGCCAGCTACCATCTGGTCTCTGGGCATCCTGCTGCACCAGATGGTCTGCGGGGAGCACGCCTTCAGGACTGGAAAGAAGATCAGCTGGGACCATCAGCTCTCACTGCCACAAAGGCTCTCTCAAGGTAGATCCTCATCTCTGGGCATGGGGGGAATACCAGTGCTGGGAGACAGCAGCAGGCTTGTGAGCATCCCGCTCTGGCAGCTGCTGAGGAGGTGGCACATGTCCTGCTCTCCTGCTCTCCTCCAAAACAGGGAATGGATGGGAAAGTTTAGGCCCAGCTCTGAGCACATCCAGCATGGCCTGGGCACGGGAACAGTGGGGCAAAGCCAACAGGAGCCTTCTCCAAGTGACCAGCGGTTTCTGGTTTCTCTGCCCAGAGTGCCAAGATCTGATCAGGCGGTGTTTATCCATGCTGGACTTGGAAAGGCCCTCCTTAGAAGAGCTGCTCTGTGACCCTTGGATGCAGGATATTCATCTGCCCTAGAAGAAGGGAGAGAGCCACAGGCACACTGTGATGCAGGGCCCTGGTAAGTTCCAGCTCCACACATGCCTTGGCCATGAGTAGCAAAGGAACCCAGACTTTTTTGTCCTTTTTTGTCCTGCCTGTGTCACTGCCCAGGGCTCATCAGATGGGAGCACACAGCCCTTGTGCTGGAGCTGAGCTGTTCTGCCCAGCACCAGTAGCACAACAACTTGATTTGGTTGTCCTGGTTCCCTGACAGCTGGGGCCCTGGGCAGAACCCTGAGAACCTGGTCTCACCCCAGGAAGGAGAAGGAGCCCCTGGAGAAGCTGTACTAGGTGGGCCAGCTGCTTCTGGAGACAGCGAGGACGACATCAGGGATGGCAACCTCTTCGTGGACCTGGCCACTGGCCAGCTGAAGATGATGGACTTCAATTCTGGCACCTTCTCCAAAGCCAGGCTCCACAGCGAAATTGCAGATGAGTCCACACGCAGGGGGATGCTCCCAGATTTGGGCATTGCACAGCCTGGCCAGGAACCAAAGTTTCCCCCTTTGCTGGGGCAGATGCAGCTAATCCTTCAGTCGGCTGCCCAGCTGCTTTTGGCAGGGCTGGGGGAATGGGCTGGGCTGGGTATGAAATGGGAGTGGGCTCCTGGCCCTGCCAACAGCCCCCAGCACCCACCGTGCCCCGGGCTGGGGCTGGGGCTGGGGCAGCCAGCCCGACACAAACAAACCCCATGGCAGGAGCAGAGGTGGGACTCCAGAACCTTTGCAGGGGCTGCTTTGCTGTGCAGGCAAGGAAGGGCTTGGGCTGCTCCACTGCCCTTGTTTGCTTTGGGATCACCGTTATTGTGGGGGTCAGTGCAGAGGGGAAGGGAGAAAGCCTGGGCTTCCCTCACCTGTGGGTGGGTTTTTCCCTGGCATGCAGGGGTTGGACTTTTCTCAAGCCCCTGGCAGAGATAATATTTTTTACCATGTTTTCCCTTTTTGTCTGTAATCTATTTTCAATAATTGGTTGTTTGTTTTTCTAGAGGAAGCGTTCCAGGTGGGCTCCAGTCTGGATCAGGAAGTGCTTGGGATCATCTGTGGCATGGATGGGCCCTGCCCTTGGAGAAGGCTGAGGACATCGTTTGGGACCAGCTTTTCTTCCAGCAGGGGATGGCGTGAGGTGGGTCCCCGTCTGCTTGGCATGGTGGTATCAGAGCTTCTGGGAGATGGCAGCAAGCACAGGAGCATCCTGCTCTGGGCAGCTGCTGAGGAGGTGAATGTGCCCTGGCTGGCTGCAGGCTGGGCACATGTCCTGCCCTCCTGCTCTGCTGCCAAAGGCAGCAGTGATGGGCAGCTCTGGGCACCGCTCTGAGCACGGCCAGCATGGCCTGGGCACCGCAGGCGGCTGGGACAAGGGCACAGGAGCCTTCAGCTGACGGGCGGTTTCTGCTTTCTCTCCTTGCAGCCGGGCTCTGCGGATGCTGAGGCTGCTCTGGGCTCTGCCAGGGCTCTGCTGGGGCTCAGCACCGGGCCAGAATCTGCCAAAGAAGAAATGGTGGGACCTGCAGCACAGACTCACTTGAGCATTTTGGCAACACAGCTCAAGTTGGCAGTGTGTTCACCTCCAAGTGAAAACATGACACCCCTCAAAAACTAAACTTGTTCAATAACTTTTGAAATGGGATGACCCCAAGTGACATTTCTCAGCTTGCTCAAGCTGTAGCTCAGCCCTTCTATGAACAGTTCACTCCCCCAGTAAAAGTTCTCTTTTACTTTCCAACTGCTCCCTCTTTTCCCACAGTGAGTTCCCAGCCCATTGCAGTCTCCATCACACTGTTGCCTTCCTTGATGTCCCTCACAACAGGGAAGAGGGAGCCCCAGGCTTAGGGGATTCTTCCTGTCACTGGCTGAGAAGCAGCAATGTCTCAGATGTCAATGGGATTTTAGTGTAATTCAGAGTCACTCTCCTGCCCTCAGGTCTGTTCACTGCTGAGTTCCCACTTCCCTTTTTCCTTGTCCTTGCAGCAGGATGAGCTCTCTGAATCCCCTTGAGCCTCCCCACTCTTCCCAGCCCACCCACCCACCTCAGTGATGCCAAAGCTGAAGCTTCTCTGTCTCCTCTGGCACACCAGTCCAGTGCCCTGTGCAGGGAGCCCCAACCCCAGAGCACAGCACACAACAGTGCAGTCCGGGCTGGAGCAGCTGCCCTGCAGCCCTGGCTTGGCTCTTTGTGGCAAGGGAATGCTCCCTGTTTCCAGCTGTCCCTGCAGGATGGCCCCAGGGCAGAGCTAAGCGGGGCTCCCACTGCAGCGCCTGGAGCTTGGGGCAGACAGTGCTCCCAGAGCTGAGGTTCCTGGGGAGCACCCGGAGCTGTGCCTTGCACTCTGTTGCCGTGTGTCACAGTGCAGGCTGGCTAGTGCTGTGTGACTGCACCAGCCCCTGGTTTGACTGACAGGGGCCTCGCCCTGTCACATCTCCCCCAAGGCTGCCACATTTCACTGGCCAGAGTCTGACAAAGCACAGAGATCAGAGCAATGAAATTATCCAGACTGGGCTTTTCAAAGGCCCTTTGGAAGGAAGGGCTTGAGAATAAATGCTCTCTGTTTGCCACATGAACATCGAGGTGAGTGGTCTCTGTCTCCAACTCACTCCCCCTCCAGCCAATGTTACAGCCTCCCACTCCCTCACACATCCCCCTCGTGCCTCCCCACTGCCGTGTCCTGTCAGGGCTCCCTCAGCCCCTCATCCCTTCATGGCCCTGTCCCCTCAGGGTCTCCCCCAGCCCGGCCAACCTGCCCAGCAGCAGCGCCGCAGCCCCACAGCAGCTCCACAGCAGCCCCATCCAGAGGCACCTTGGAGCCCTCAGCAATCCAACCAGCACCACACGGGTAGGAGGACAGGGATGGCGCTTCCTGCCTGGCACAGGGCTTGTGGCCATCTCCAGGCACCGCTCTCACAGGGATCCCCACAGCTCTGGCCCCTGACCACCTGCTTGTTGGCAGCACAAAGGTTTCAGCAGAACCACCAAAGTCCTAGAGGCTTCTGGCTATTTTCTCTGCTACACTGCATGCCTGGACAGCTTGCCGAGCCCAAGCACCCTTTTCCCCCTCTTCCCCTATGCCCTGGAGACCCTGGGAAGCAAAAGTAAGATCCTGGGAGTCTGTGTATTACAACACACTCTATATACTAAAGAAAAAAAAAAAAGAAGAACAGTCTCAAAGAAATAGAAAATTCCCACTGGTTCAAGTGGCCCCAGCAGACAGAGCCTCTGGGCTCAGGTCTCTGCAGAGCTCCAGCAGGGCAGACAGCCGAGCCCTGACAGATGAGGCCGTGTCCTCCATGCCCTGAGGAGCTGATCCTGCAGCCTCTGGAAGACAGAAGATCGCTCACTCTGTAGTGACTGGAGAACATACAATGTTTGAAGTGCCACATCTGACACGGCACTGCTGATGTCCTCTGTCAGCTGTTCAAGGGCTGAAAGAGAGGAACAGAGCCATAGTCAGATCCCGGACCTGAGGGGACCCGAGTAGAGCCCCCTGCCAGGGCCATCCCAGCCGGCTCTAGCCATGGCCAGGAGGGAGCAGGGACCAACAGGACCAGCCCGAAGCTGCTGGCCACGAATCCCCCACGTGGCTCTGAAATCTCTCTGTGCTCTGCCCACGCTGCCCCTCGGCCGCACAGGGAGCAGAGCCCTCCGCAGCCGGGGAAGAGCTCGCAGCTCCCCCCGCCAGCCCCCGCTGCCAGCCCGCTGCCCTCACTCACTGTAGCAGATGAACCGGAGCTCTTCCTTCTTCCACCTCACGTGCTGCCCGGCCATCCCTGGGAACACAGAGCCTGTCACGGCCCCAGCGGCACAGCTCCCTGCCAGCGGCGCTGCCGGCGCTGTGGCCACACGCCCTGCTGGCCCGGCAGGGCTCAGCCCGGCCCTTGCCGCACGCTGCCGGCCCAGGACACGGCTGCCAGAGGGCGGCAGCAGCGCCGAGGCCGGGCGGGGCTCCACGGCGCCGGGCCCGGCTGGCGCTGCCGGGGCAGCAGGCGGGGCTGGGGCCGAGCTGCGGCGGGCCGGGGAGGGAGCCCGGGCTCGTGGCTCACCCATGAACCTGATGGCCGCCGCTCGCAGGGACTCCTGTGGGCTCTGCAGGTAGGGCAGGGCCCGGCGCAGGTGCTCGGCCGCTCTGCTGCTGTCGTCTGCCAGCTGGAGAGAGCGGCAGGAGGGAAGGGTCGGCGCGGGCTCAGCCCCTCGGGCGCTGCCTGCGCCCAGCCCCGGCCTCCCCTGCCCGCACAGCCCTGAGGCGCGGCCAGCAGCCGCTGGCGCCGGGCTCTGGAGGGGGCAGAGGGCCGGCTGCTGCCCGAGGAGCCGCGGTGCCGGCCTGCCCTACAGCCCCGCCGAGCCGGGGCTGCATCGGCCCCCGGCTCGGGCCCACCGGAGCCTGGAGAAGAGCCCGCGCGGCCTCTGGGTGCAGCAGCGGGCAGGGGCACAGCTGCCAGCCCCGCACTCTGAGCACCGCGCTCTGGGGCCTTCTCCAGGCTGAGGCTGGGGCTTTCAGGCTGTCCTTACCAGGCGCTCGATGAACTTCCACAGCTTCTGGTTCTTCACCAGTCTTTCAAGATCCCTCCTCTTCAGGAACTTGGCCACAGAAAACAGCAGTTCCCGAGAAGCCTGGAGAGCAGCAGAGTTGCGGAGATGGTCCCACAGCCCAGGGCGCAGGACCCGTGTCCCTGTGCCAAGGCCTGGAGGAGGCTGCAGCCCGGCAGGCGCCAGGGCAGGAGGCAGCCGAGCCCCCTGCCAGGGGAACAGCAGAAGCCCATGAGTCCTCACCTGAGCCACAAGCTGATTGTCATCATGGCAGTGGAAGAAGAGTGGCAGCAGGCTCTGGCACAGGGGTGTCTTCAGGGCCTTTTTTCCCTTTTCCAGTGGAAGAGTCACCAATGTTCGGAAGAGCAGTATGGAGAGCAGCTACACCTGGCTATTGTTCTGTATGAAAGGAAGAAAAATAAAACTCAGCATTGCGTGCATGGGGCTCATCTTGGAACAGGCCTGCCAATCCACAGGGCACAAAGTGTCCGGGCAGCAGCCAGTGGCCGTGGCTGGGGGCAGCGAGCCTTATGTGGTCAAAGAGTGGCAGGAGCGCCTCAAGCAGCTGCAGTGTGATGGGGCTGGGCAGCAGCATGTCATTGTCCAAGATGATAAAGCTGAGGAGTATGACTGTCATGCTAACTATCTCTCCATCTGTGTCCCACAGGAGCTTCACAAGACTTTCAGTCAGGCTCCACATTTTTTTGGTCTGTGCGGAACACAATTTGTGAAACGCCATCCTGCTGCTGCAGGGCCTGGAGGCCAGAGGTCTGTCCAGAAGCACTTGGGCAGCTGAACTGGGAGGCAGGAGAGCTGGGAGCAGCTGCCCTGGCACCCAAAGCCCAGCCAAGCCCAAGCGACTGCATTCCCCAGCTCAGCCTCAGCCGCTGCCCCCTTCTCACCATGGAGGGCTCCTCAATGAGCTCGAGAAGGGCCCTGAGCGCCAGACGACGCCTCTCCCTGCACTCGCTCTGCAGCTGCCTTGACAAGATTTTCAGGATTCTGTTAGCAGCACGTTCACTCAAATCCAGGCACGCGAGGACCTTAAAGGCACAGGGCAGTGACAGGAGACCTGGCTGGCAGGATCCCAGAACCGCACAGGACTGGGCCCAGGCAGCAGCACAGGGCATGGGCACCGTCCCAGGGAGCTGTGGCTCCGAGAGGGCAGAGAGCTGGGAGGGAGCTGAGCGAGGCAGCGCTGGCCATGAGGCTCACCTCCACAAGGAAGGCCAGGGCGGGCAGCTCCCAGCGTGGCTCCTGTGTGCTGAGCAGCCGGAGCAGGTAGCAAGCGATGCGGGAACACAAGGGGATGGAGACACAGCACATCTCCCTGGCAGGAGAAGAAGGAACCAAGACTGTGGTCCAGGGGGACAAACGTTGGCCAGGACTGACTCACAGAGGTCTGGTCTTTCCCCAGCATCCTGCAAGGGGCCCTGGCCTATATGGGAGGCAGCTCCTTGTGGGCACCCTCCTCTCCCAGCCTTTTCCAGTCTGCTTGGCCATCCCTTGGTGACAAGGCCCTCTGGCCCATGACCACAGGGACTGTGAGAAGCACCCTGGGCACAGAGCACAAATGTCAGAGGCAGTGGGAAGAAGGGGGTCTCACCTGGCCAGCAGACCCACGGCACAGTGGTGGGTGTCAGCACACAGCAGCATGTCCCAGCCACAATTGCGTTCCATTGCCACCACCACATCCTCATGCTGCATTCGGCAGAGCAGGGACTTCAGGGTCTGCACTGCAAACCTGCGTGCAGAGCAAAGCCCAGGTCACGCTGGGAGCACTGGCTCCTATCTAGGGACATGACAGGGATAGGAGGAGTGGGATGGAGCCCCTGTTGGGTCTGGTGGCAAGGCCATGCTCTTCCTGGCATCCCTTCCAGAAGGTATCGACCTCTTCTGGCATATCCAGAGTGCTGAAGAACACTTGGAAGAGCAGATGCACAGATACGTGGGAGGAAATACACGGTCACCATATGTGGGACACAGGGCACCTGGAGGATCTTCCACATCACCACAGTTGCCTGCAAAGGACAAAGCCCCCCAAGACAGTGCTCAGTGCCGAGGTGTCCGTGTGGCAGGGCCCAAGCACAGGAGGGAGAGGCCCAGGGAGACACAGGGGGAGCACCAGGCCTGGTGCCCCTGAAGCTGCCCCGAGGCCAGGTTTCAGCCCATCACCTGAGGGAAGGAGATGCAGTGGGGGAAGGAGGATGGAAAGCTGCTGGAGAGGTGGCCTTGCAGCCAGCAAAAGCCAGTTTCAGAAACTCACAGCCAGGACAAAGACACCCGTTTTGTCCCCATCAGAGGTGCACATGCTGTGCTCTGGCCAGCTCCCCAGCACATCCAGGAGTATCAGCAGCGCTGGCTCTGCAGTCCTGGGTGAGGACATGATGGTCTTCCACATGGTCAAAGCAGCTCTGTGGGGTTAGAGCTCTGTCTCAGGGGGGTCTCAGACACAGCACCGTGGCCTGGGCAGCAGTGGGGATCTGAGCTGGCTGCCAGCTGTGCCTCTGCCCACTGGCCCTGGCCAGCAGCACTTAGGCAGCCCAGCCCTGTGGGGACAGGCCCCTGAGGGGCAGTGAGGGAGCATGGCAGCAGGCTTGAGAGCTGAATGCAAGGGCTGTCAAAGAGAGCAGCAAGAGGGCCCTGTAACTCTCTGTTGGTCAGACACCTGGACCAGGCTGTACAGGCTGATGGGCTGGGGAGCCCTGAGCCCTCTGGGCAGGTGGGCCCACCCACCCAAGCAGACCTGCCACCCCCCCGAGCCCTGGCAGCGCTGGTGCCCATCTCCTGCCCCAGAGACCTGTGCTCCCAGGGGCTTCTGTGCCAGAGGGAGCCAAAGCCCACGTGCATTGGGGGCTGTGCTCCTTCCTGCAGGGGCTGTTGGCAGGAGCACCTGGAGCAACTGCTGGCAGCACTTGGTCTCTGTCAGAAGCTCTCACTCCATGCTGAAATTATTTTCTCATTGAAATAATTTCCTTTAGCACAAAAACACCTTAGCAGTGAAGGCACAGAAGAATCTGGCGTTTAAGAATCCTCACTTCAGGAAAACTTTACTTCCCATTGCTCAACTCAAGTAGTTTCAAAAAGTTGCAAACTTCCCAAATTCATTGGGATGGCCTGAGAAAGTGAAGAGTTGGAATTTTGCTTCCCATCTCAAAGCAGCAACACATTTGCCCTAACATCATCCACTAAGATTCACTCTACAGAATGTAACACTACACAGAGGCAAGAAAAAGGCAATTCTTTGGTTTGCAATCGGTTTTCTATGAAAGGATGATAATATCCTAATTCTCTTAAAGATTAAAAGCTCTCAAGAAATGAAAGTCCACTCAGAGTTACAAAAGTAGCCCAAACAAACAAGTAGATGGCAAAATGGCTAATCCTCCCCCTGGTACAGATATCCAAGTGGCCAGTAAAGTACAGCTCTCCCCTCTTGTTCCCTGCAGGAGAATCAGGATCTTGAACAGGAAGAGTCACAGATATTCTTTCTGCCCTCTGTAACCAAAACTGTGCCAAACCACAGATGCTGCCTTCAAACTGGCTCAAATTCCAGCCTAGACCTCTCTCACCTTCCAGACAACTCCTTCCCCAACACCCCATCAACACCAACCCCCCCTCCCAAACTCCTGCCCAGAAGCCCTCAACACCCCACCAGGACCCCCAGCTGTCCCTGTCCCTCCGCAGAGCTTTCCCACCCTCAAGCAGACGCCCTGGTTCCCTGCACGTGCCATAGGATGGCACTCAGGAGGGTCTGCTCCAAGGCCTTCCCTGGTGGCAAGCTCAGGCTGCCAGGCCTAGGGCTCCTGGATCACCCTTCCCACCTCACTGGGAGCTCCCTGGGAAGCACTTTCCTTGAGAAGCAAGCCCCTTTCCTCCAAGGGCATTTCCCCAAATGTGGAGCTTTCCTGGGGAACACCAACACACTCTTGAGAAAAGCTGGCAAGGCTGAATGACTCCAGGTCCTTTCAGGACAGGCACTCCAGCTCTAGCTTGTATTCCCCCAAGTGTGTGTCCAGGTGGAGGTTCAGAGGTGCAGCCCCAGGCCCTCTACAAACACAAGCTGCCTGCTCCCTCTTCACCTGCCTCAGCTTCTGCCTGCGCTCACAGCAGCAAAACCAGGCTGTTCCCAGCCAGAGCGCAGAGCCCTGTCCCCACAGGACGCTCTTGCCAGAACCTTCCAGCACTCTCTGCTGTGCACGCAGCGCTTTTCATGCCCGCTCCCAACAGGCTTTGGAACGCAGAGCACAACCTGGCTGGCTCTGCCACCAGCACACCCCAAACACAGGTGGAGGAAGAAGCAGCAGGTGTTGTTTTGCGGCCATGCCCAAGAGAAACTGGAAGGCTGCCCTCCCTGTCTGTGTACTGCCACTGGGTCTCTTCTAGCCAGATAGCGAGACGGGTCCAGGGTTCCTTCAGGCGAGCAGTCTCAGGCCGGGCAGCTCAGCCTTCAGCAGGCCGAGTGTCCGAGGCCTAAGTGCCCCAAGCCTGACATCTTAGCAAGCTCAGTGATTATCAGCTCTTAGTGATTTTCAGCTCTTTTATAATTTCAGCTCTTTGCTTGCTAAGATGCTGGCCTCAGTGGCATCCACAGAGCAGATGGAGAGAGAGGAGAAGGCAGCCTCGGAGATTCCATGATGGTTAATTTGCTGGGAGTTCGCGAAGGGTTCCGACGAGCAGCTCTTCTACCAGAATGGGCCAGGATGGCTACTTATATAGGGTTAGGAGGGATTGAAAATTGACCAATTGTAAGGGTTAGGGAAACTAGCCTATAGGGTCACAGAGCTAGGCCAGAGGACCTAAGTGAGGACTCCAGGCTTAGCTATTCTGACTCAGCAATTCCGTATCTCTAGGCTTATATCCTCCACGGGGCCTCAGCCATCTCAGTGTCCCCTACACCTGTGGTCTCACTTGGTTGGCTTTCTGACTGGGTCTGAGCCTGGGGCTGCCATTCCTCACTTGTGGGGACCAGAACCACACCCGGGATCCCAGCACTGCCTGACAGCACTCCAGGAACTGGCACGGTGGTGTGTCTGAGTCTCAGGACCTGTGCAGCTGCTTCATTTGCTCTTAGGCACACCCAAAGCTCTCTGTTAAGCCCAGATGGTCTCTGGTTCTGCCCTCTTCCTGACCCTGTGCAGGGATGGAGCACTGCTGTGCTTTCAGGAAGCTGTTCTTGAAACCCTCCAGCATTCCAAGCTCTTTGCCCTCTGTGGATGCCCGCAATGGAGTCCCTCACCGCTGGTTTCAGAGCATCCTCAGGTTGGCTCTTTCAAAGTCCAGGGGCTCCAGGGTGCACAGCAAGATTGGTAGCTCCACAGTGTTGTGGAACTCGACCTCCAGCACAGGGACTTTTCCAGCCTGATCTGCCCTCGTTCCTCTGTGTCTGTGCAAAAAACACAGCATGGAAGAGAATGGTAGGAAGGGCCTGTGTGTCCCAGGGCTCCGGATTTGCATCACTCCAGCTCCAGAGAGATGCAGGTAAAGCGAAGAAGCCAAACTGTTCATTAATAGAAGATGAAGCAAAGGGATGAGCTGGGAGGGAAGAAAGGGGATGGGCGGGGCCTGAGGGCTGGAGGCAGGAAGCTGTCAACAGGGAGGGAGAAGGCAGGAGCTATGGGAGCTTCCCACAGTCTCAGCTGTGCCAATCATCAGCTATGCCTGGACCTCCAGTTGGTCTCCTCTGCTCTCCATGTGGTCTCACATTCCAAGGGATCTGGAGGTCTTCAAGAGATACTGGTTCTTCTGAGCCAGCAGATGAAAGTAGTTCTGCAGCTCTTCCCTCAAAAATCATCTGTATAAATGTGCTTATGTGAGAGAAGCTGTTGTCTTCACTCAGGCCTTGAAGGGCTGGAAGAGAGAGGAGCAGAGCCACAGTCAGAACCTGGATGTGCAGGAATCCAAGGAGACCTTCCTGCCAGGGCCATCCCACCCACCTCTTGCCATGGCCGCAGGAGAGGAGGGGCCAAGGGGATCAGCTGCAAGGTGCTGGCCATGAACCCCTCACCAATGTCCCTGAAATCTCTGTGTGCTCTGGCCACGCCACCCCTCATCCCCACAAGGAGTGAAGCCCACCGCAGCTTGGGCAGGGATTGCAGCTCCTTGCCCGGGCATTGTAGCTCCCCAGCCAGCCCCCGCTGACAGCCCGCTGCGCTCACTCACCCTCACGGATGGCCTGGAGCTCTTCCTTCTGCCCCATCAGGAGCACCCTGGCCATCCCTGGGAACACGGCTAACCATAAATAGGGCTGCTGTGGCTATTATCCAGTTTGCCTTATGGATTAATGAGGTAAGGAATTCGTGGATCTTTAACTTCCTTTGGAAGGCAGGCACATGAATTCAGAGCTATCACACACTGTGTGGGTTTGGGGTTTCTTTAATAATGGTACTTGCTGAGGAAATGACACTGGGGGAAATTTACTCCCAACCCTTCACACAGCTCTTTGAGTTTGCCCCACCAGTTTTCAAAGGGTCCAGATCAACTCAAAATGCTAATGATATATAGTTGCTGGTGTTGCTGGTAAGCCTGTTCTATTTAGCATTCAGAGATAAGGGAAGTTTAACGTGGATAACCACACTGACGCCTACCCCAGAGACAAGGGATGCTGCTGCCCCTGAGATTGACCCTGCCCCACAGCCCACCTCAGAAACGAACCACCCAGATTGGGTGGGGGTTCTGGTGAAAGAGATGGGCCAGATGCTGAAGGAGTACATTTCCCCATGTGTTGAGAAACCCTCCCCCTGCCTCAAAGAAAGAGAGTCTGATGGTGCAGCAGTGGAACCCACAGATGTTACAACTGTCCAGGTTCCAGCTGAACTGCAAAGGCAGTCACAGCCAGCCGCAGTCGCCCCTATGGAAACAAGGAGACCTAAGATGAAATCAGAGCACCCAGACAAGGACATGAAAGGAGGGCCCTCACAAGCCAAAGGAGAACCAATGGTTGACTTCATCACTGAGTCCCTGATGTACGAAAGTCCCTGTGGGTGAACAGCACAAAGACATTGTATGATGGGGACGTGAGGCTTACACAACCTGTTTAATCCGGGTCTGGGACCTTATGGGTACAGGAGTGCATCTGGATGGTGGTGAGGCAAGGAATTTAGGAGCATTGACCCAAGACTCAAGTATGAATCAGATTTTTGTAAGGGAGTCAGGGTCCCTTTCCCTCTGGGAATGGCTTTTAATGAGTGTCAGAGAGAGGTTTGTCCACAGGGAGAGAATGCAGGAGCACCACCATAGAATGTGCTGGAAGACCCTGGAGGAATAGATCCAACAGCTGAGAGAAGTGGCAGTATTGGAGGTACTCTTTGGGAGGGATGGACAGCATGATAATGACCCTGATGAGCTCAGGTGCACAGGGCAAATGCTGTGGAGTCTGGCAAATCTGGGGCCATCCCAATACACCACCTTCACTGCAATGATTAATGCTGATAACAACCGAGAGACAGTGGGTTCTGTCACCAACAAGCTTAGAAATTGTGAGAGTATGATCAATGGCCCAATGCAGGCTCATGTCTCTGCTGTGATCAAGGACCTGATCAAAGAGGAGATGAGGGAGATGAAGGAGGAGGAGAGGAAGATCAGTGCAGCACCTGTGCCAGTCACAGGCCCCAAAGTCAGAGCCCAACGTCCCCCAGCTAGAGAGAGAGGTTACACCCCAAGGGCTGACCTGTGGTTCTTCTTTCATGACCATGGGGAAGACATGGGAAGGTGGCATGGGAAATCCACTTCTGTCCTGGCAGCATGGGTGCATCAGCTCAAGGAGGGAAACACTAACCGAAGGAGTTTCACTAAAGGGAAGGCAACCTCAACCTCCCATGACCGAGCTGCTGGGTATGATCTGTCAGATCCCCTTGAAGGAACCTCTACTGTGTATGCCCAGGAAAGAAATAATAACCAAGGCTAGGAGGGCACTGCCTCTAGCCAGGAAGAGGCACAGGAAAACCAGATTTTCTGGAGGGTGTGGATCCGATGGCGTGGCACATCAGAGCCACAAAAAATACAATGCCTTAGTTGATGCTGGTGTGCAGTGTATCCTAATGCCATTGGGACATGTGGGGGCAGAACCTGTTTCCATTGCTGGGGTGATGAAGGGATCAGAGCAATTGACCCTGTTGGGAGCCCAGGTGAGCCTGACTGGGAAGGAGCAGAAGAAACATCCTATTGTGACTGGCCCAGAGGCCCCGTGTATTCTGGGCATAGACTTCCTCCAGAATGGCTATTAAAAAGACCCAAAGGGACTCAGGTGGGCTTTTGGCATAGCTGCTGCAGAGGATGAGAACATGAAGCCATTGAACACCTTGCCTGGACTATCAGAAAACCCATCTGCAGTAGGACTCCTGAAGGTGAAAGAGCAACAAGTGCCGATTACCAGCATCTGCTGTGCCAGACATGCTTGGAACTCCAGTATGACCTGGAGTCCAAGGCAGCAAAGTACTTTGCCACTATTGACATTGCCAATGCATTTTTCTTCATTCCTCTGGCAGCAGAATGCAGGCCTCAGTTTGCTTTCACCTGGAGGGCCATGCAGTAACACTGGAACCGACTGCCCCAGGGGTGGAAGCACAGCCCCACCATCTGCCATGGACTGATCCAGGCTGCACTGGAAAAGGGTGAAGCTCCAGAACATCTGCAGCACATCAATGATATCTTTGTGTGGGGGAACACGGCAGTGGAAGTATTTGAGAAAGGAGAGAAATTCATCCAGAGTCTGCTGGAAGCTGGCTTCAGCATCCAGAAGAGCAAAGTCAAAGGACTTGCCTGAGAGATCCACTTCCTGGGAGAAAAGTTGCAAGATGGATGGCGTCAGATTCCCACTGAGGTCATCAGTAAGATCACAGGTGTCTCTACTGTTTTGTGGAAGAGATCAAAAAAGCTCCACAATTTGTGAAAGTTGTAAAGTCGGTATGTTTATTGCAGCGCCGGACGCATGCGGGGATTACTCCCCTCAAAAGGCAAGTGTACCTCTGTGAACTTCAGGTCTCTTTTTATGGCTCACTCAAATACATATGCATATAATTTCCCAACAAGTTCATACATATTCTTTCTACTGATTTCATGTGACACTTGCTACTAATTCTTCAGAAGGAACTCTTGGGTCAGGTTGCCCTGCTCTGTCTGCTCTCCTCCTCTCCCCTTTATCTCTTATCCTTCAGCTGAAGCAGTCTCTCTAAGCACAGGCCCTTCAAGAGAACAGGCAGTGAGACTAAACAGCAAGCTACAGACTTAATTCAAAGATGAACATTTCACCTAAATCAAAATGTATTTCTACCCTGGAAAATTTCTACTCTGTCTTATTTCCCCCCTTTCCTGGAAAATAAGTAAATTCTTTTACTTAATGCAAACTCTTATGACAATAAGTGTCTCTCAATGCTTTACCACATACATTTGATAGGGAGATTAACAGAGCTATACGCTGTAGTATTCTCTAATTTCAAATAATAATAAAGGATAACTTTAAACTTACTTTAACTAATATAACATCATTTTTATCAATTTTCACAGCAGTGCAAGCAGTTTTTAGACACTCACAACTTTTACCAGTATATACGAGCACAGTTTTTTGATCAGTGAGTGGATGAATTTTGAAGTGGCAAATACTCTGTTCAGTGTCCAGACACACATCTTGGGCATTAATAGTACTGCTTTCACAAATGAATCTCAGCTGTTTTCTAGTAATGCAGGATTCTAAGTTTACTGTTTGCTACTTTTCATTCATTTTTCGTGTTTGCAATCTATGTTCTGAAGGGTAGAGCACTGTTTTTTCATTATTTAATCTTAGTGCAATGATGGGATGGATAACATAAACAGTGCTATTACGTATGGTAAGTACAAAGGCAGTGGCTACATTAGAAACAGGATTATAGGTGAAATTTACTATAGTTTACCAGGACTGAAGCTTTTTTCAAAATCAATTGTGTTATACATATATAGAGTTAATTCATGCTATTTGTATATATATATATATGTGTGTGTATAAGATATTGTAAGAATCCAACTCATGTACTTGACCACTCTGGCTGAGAGCAGAGTCCTATTTCTAACGCTAAAGATAATATCAAGTCCGTTAGCTTAAGAATGAAGCCTTCCCAGACCATGAATGTCGACTTCCCAGAATTGCTTTGAATACTGGCAGCACTCGATTACATGTGAAAGATGGCCATAGGGACACCGGGACTGGCTTTTGCATCGCATCCCTAGGGACCCAGCAATACATGCGAAAGAAGGCTATTCTGGAAGGGCTCAGACAGTCATTGGAACACCTGGACTGGCTTTGTATCTCTATGATCCAGCTCTACATATGAAGGGACACAAAGGACATTCTGTCATTCCGGCCCCAGGCGGAACATAGGGGATATAAACTGGCTGTATGAGACAGTCGGGGTGAACCACTGGGGAGATGCTGGCACTCTGTCAGTTGGATCCAGGTTCACCCAACACCAAATTCCGGAGTTGATGCTGTCTTGGCTGTGGTGAATTTTTTAATTATATTTTGTTATTGATCTAATAAATCTTTGTTAATTTTTTTTTAATTTGGCTGCAGATTCGATCATTTATAACAAATTGCATTATCTTAGACAACTTTCTGAATTTCAGCTGGAAAATTACTTTTCCTCCCTTCTTGTATGATCAGAGCTGCTGTTGCCTGCATCTGCAACTGTGCTTGCATACAACTGAAAGCTAAAGATATATTATCACATTATCTTGAACTGTACTAAGTACTTCTACTAATAACTTGTGATCTTGGTCCCTGGCCTTTTCTTACTTTGGCAGTGCTTTTGAAATCTGCCACTGGCTAGTTCTTAATGCTAGTAGAGATGACTGTAAATGCTGCTTCAATTTTGTTAGGCTGCTTGCTGCAGTGGCTAGCTTATTCATCAGTATTTCTGAATCAATTCCATTTAGAACTCCTAATCCTGTTCCTAATATCCCAGTTAGATCCTTTCTTATTCTGCTCTTAAGGTCTACCTGTCTTTGTTACTACGCTGTGCAGCTCTCAAAGGATGTTCTTAGGAAAGAGGAGCAGGCTGGTTGGATTTTTGAGATGTTGATTTGCATTAGCAACTCTTTTGAAGTGTCTGCAGTTCTTGTTCTTGCTACTCTTGCTCTTCATATACTTGAGCTCTATGAATTACTACTGTGGACAGGTTTAAATCTTTTATCTCAGAAAGTTCTCTCATGGATCTAGTATCCTGATTAAAAGCCTGGGACCAAGGCCATTCAGCATCACTTTGAATAGAGGTACTCTCTAATTTTAAGATTTCAATTATTATTATATACAAAACAATTCTGTAAGTGAAAGTATGAACAACCCTCGACTGCAATATACTCATTTTGCTTGAGTGAGTTTTAGTCTCAGTTCATTGTCTCCTGGTGTCACTCTCCAAGGGGGCTTCTGGGGCCTTCTTCACTCGAGAGTGATGGATCCAGGCATTCTGCTCCTTGATCTTGATTGCGGTGAGGATGGTGAGAAGCACTTGGAATGGTCTTCTTTACTGTGGTTCCAAAGTCTTTTCTGCAAGAGGCTTAACATATCCATAATCTCTAGGCTATATGTTATGCACTGGCCCATCTAACTCCCTGCTCTGAGTTCCAGCCACACGTTTCTCAATTTTTCTGAGCTGTTTGCTTAAAGCCACCATGTAGGTGGCCAGTATTACCTCTCCAATGTGGTGGGCATTCTTTTTGTGTTCTATAAAGCATTTCAAAGGGACTTAGACTTTCTTTAGCTCTAGGTTTAGTTTAAATTTGCAACAGTGCTAGTGGAAGTGCTTGGGGCTAGGGTAGATTAACTTCCTGCCCGAGTCTTACAATCTGCTGCTTAATCAAATGATTCATTTTCTCCACCTGGCTTCTTGATTTGGGGGGGTACAGAGTGTGAAGTGGCCAGGTGGCTACTAATCTGTTGCACTATTTTGGAAATGAAATGTGATCCTCTATCTGAGGATATTGTGGCTGGAACTCCAAAGCATGGTATTACTTCTTGTAATAACACTCTAGTAACTTCTCGAGCTTTGACAGTTCTGGTGGGGAATGCTTCTGGCCACCCTGAAAATGTGTCTGTCAATACTAATAAATACTGATACCCCCCTTTCCTTGGGAGTTCTGAAAAGTCAATTTGCCACTGCTGTCCAGGCCTATGGCCTCTCCTAATCTGACTGAGTTTCGGCTTGGGGGTATTTTTGGGGTTAGTCTGGAGGCAAAGATGACACTGTCAGGTCACTTGAGTAATAGTGGCATATAAATTCCTAGCAACAATTCTTTCAATCAAGTAGGTGTATAGGGCATCTATTCCTCAGTGTCCTTTCTGGTGCTCTTCCCTTACTAGTGACCACAAGAAATGGGAAGGGATTACCAGCTTCTTTTCAATGGTAGCCCACCCTTCTTGGTTATACGTCCTTTTTGGATCTTCAATCAATTTTCTATCTCTCTTATTATATTCTGGCTTACTTTCAAGGGAAATTTGTCTATCTGGAATTAGGGCTCACCTCACCTTTTGCTGCTTCCTTTGCCTATCTATCCGCCAGCTCATTTCCTTCTTCTAATTCTGAGCTCACTTTTTGATGTGCTCTAATATGCACAATTGCTACCTTTTCAGGCAGCTGAACTGCTTCCAGCAGCTGGATGATCTCTTGTGCATGTTTGATGTTCTTTCTCTGTGAGGTCAGCAGTGCTCTCTCTTTCTAGATGGCTCTATGTGCATGCACGACTCTGAATGCATACCTCGAGTCTGTGTCGATGTTTATCCTCTTTCCTTTCGCTATTTCTAAGGCACAGGTCAGGGCAATTATCTCAGCCTTCTGTGCAGAGGTCCCTGTTGGTAAGGGTGTGGATTCTGTTACCTCTCAGCAGGTGGCTACTGTGTACCCAGCATGTCGCTTTCCATTGGAAATGCAGCTGCTCTCGTCAGTGAACCAGGTCTCTGCATTGTCCAGAGGAGTGTCTTTCAAATCTGGGCGGCTGGAGTAGGTAGCTCCAATGGTCTCTAGGCAATTGTGGTGTACTGCTTCTCCTTGATTTCTACTGAGAAAGGAAGCTGGGTTGACAATATTAGTCACCACTATCTTTACATCATCTTGCTCTACCATGATGGCTTGGTATTTCTCTCTGTGGTGAAAGCCAGTGGCTACTCTTTACTTCCAGTACTGTGGACACTGTATGGGACACTAGCAGAGTCATTTTCTGTCCCAGGGTAAACTTGCATGCCTTCTGAATATTCAGCATGACTGCTGCTACAGCTCTGAGGCAACCTGGCTATCTTTTGACTGTTGCATCCAGCTGCTTGGAGAAGTAAGCAACTGCCCTTCGGTATGGACCTAAGTCCTGAGCCAGTATTCCTAAGGCAATTCTCTGTTTTTCATGGGAAAATAGAAAGAATGGTTTACTTACATCTGGAAGTCCCAGGGCTGGACCTGACATGAGGGCACTCTTTAGCTGGAGTAAGGCCTGTGTGGCTTCCTTTGTCCACTGGAGATCTCTGTTTCCATTAGCAATAAGAGCATAGAGAGGTTTGACAAGCAGTCCATAATTATTAATCCACAGCTGGCACTACCCTGCCATGCCTAAGAAGGTTCGGAGTTCCTTTATCGTCTGGGGTTTTGGGGTTTGGCAGATGGCTTCTTTGCGAGCCTGCCTTAAAGTCTGTTGCCCAGCACTCACCTGGTAGCCCAGGTATATTACTTTCTGTTTCACTACCTGTACCTTCTTCTTTGATACTCTGTATCTTTGGAGTCTTAGGAAGTTCAAGAGGCTTACTGTCCAGGCCACACATGCTTCTCTCGTCTGAGTGGCTATTAGAAGATCATCTATGTACTGCAACAGTTTCCCTTCCTGTAGAGCTTCCCAGGACTCCAGATCTTTTGCAAGTGGCTCCCCAGACAGAGTGGAGGGGAATTTGAAGCCTTGAGGCACATAGACTATGTAAGCTGGGTTTTGTACTGCTTTAGCGCTATCTCATTTGAATGCAAAAACTTTTTGGCTGGGTTCGTGGATAGGGAGGCAAAAGAAGGCATCTCTTAGGTCTAAAACAGTAAACCAGATTAGCTCAGGTGTTAAACAAGTTAGTAAAATATATGGATTTGCTACCACAGGGTATAAATTCTTCATTATCTTATTGACAGCCCTCAATCTAGTACTATCAGTTATTGGGCTGATTTCTTCCCTATCTTCTTTTCAGGGGGTACTGCTTAATTCTCACTGGTTGTGTTCTTTCTTTAAGCTTGATTACTATGGGGGGGCATTCTTCACTTTCTTTGGTACAGCAGAGGCCCATACCCCTGAAAAAACTTGCTCTAATATCTCTTTACTAATTTTTTCTTAATTTCAATGGCTGTTAATGATAAGCTTAACATCTTTATATCATTTGCTCTTCATTTGAGAATGTTCAGCGAATTGGGCATATACAAAAGCTCCTAAGTACACATGTTACTTTAAAGGTTTACAAAAGTATGCCTTCTCAGACTGGCCAGTTGTTCCTCACATTGCAACATAATCATTCTCCACAGGTACTAAAGCTTTATTTAAAACTGAATCTATGGCTCCTGTATCAATTAAAATTCCACCCTTTTCTTTCCTTCTGGTCTCACTGCCTCTCACAGAGGGGTCTGCTCCCTCCTAGTCCTGGGTGAAATTGGACTGCTAGGAGGGGGATGGGTGTGAATGGGTATACCTTTGGAGCTTGAGTCTTCTTCTTTTTTGGGGAGGTCTTCTTTATCCTCCTTTACTTTAGGAGGAGCCTTTAACAAATTATATGTACTCATTTTGCGAGTTGTAATCGCTTTTCATTTCAGTATGATAGACTTTGCCTGACCAGTGGGTCCGAGGGCGGTCTGATCTCACAGTCCCTTTGCCATTCTTGGTGATTTCTTAAAACAAAAACACACTTACATATGGGACTATCTCCTTTACCTTCCCATTTTAAAACAGCATTAACTGCAATAAAGTCTTATAAATCTTTTTCTTTTCTGAGCTGCCCCTACTGGCAGCTTTCTCCCAAAGAGCCCCTCCCAAAGGGGATAGGTCAGGAGCTTCTTTGCTCTGGTTAGTTCTCATTATCTCCTTCTCCTTATACTGTCTTGTTTCCACTCAAGCCTCACAGTGTCTTTTCTCAGATTTTCCTCACAACACAGATCTCCAGGTGGCAGGTACCTCAGGTTCTGAATTGGCTTGATCAGGAACTTTCAATTTACACTTAAGGCACAGAACAGCAATATCAGCACCTCTGCATTGCACACAAGGTGCCAGCCCCTCAATGAACTTAAAGCTCCCAGGAACTGCCTGCAGGCTATTCCTTTGGAATTTATCCCTTTGGAGTTTATCACTTAACCTCTATGTCGGGTTTTCTCAGTCTAAACTTACTATATTACCAGCTGAAGTCTGATGAACTCATTCATCTCTTCTATCTAAACTCTGGTTTACAAAATCCTAGTATTTTCTAGTTCTCTTCCTGCACAATCTAATTCAAGCATTGTTTCTACTGACACTTGCTTTACTGCCTTGTAACAGGCTGTGGTTGTTACAGCAAAAATTTTGATATGCCCACAAACACAGACAGATAGACACACACACACCACCTCTCTTATCTCAAATTCACAAGAGTCAGGGCTTGAATTGCTAGGGGGGAATTCTTGGAATTCCTTTAATTTGTTTTACTACAGTTAAACATGAATCACCCTACTGTAGCTCTTTTGTGTAAAATGCTACAATTGTTGCAAACAAATACCTAAAACTTCTACAAACCTTGCTATACAATTTGAGTATCAAATTACCACAATGTGGGGGAAGAACCACACAAACTCACTGGGAAAGGGCATATCTCTCAAAGTGCTCACTTTTCTTAACACAACACAGACAACACAGCATACAATACTTCAGCATATACCTACATCAGCTTTCTCTGGTTCTCACACGCCCTGGACACAATCAAAATAACAGCACACAGTAAAATTCTAGAGATCAAGTCTAACTACCAGGCAGAAGAGGAACTCCCTGAGCTCATACTCACGGTTAAAATGTGCTCCATCTACACAAATCACTACTTCTAAACACAATAAATACCTTCACCGACGTTTCTCCACTTGTTCCACTTCTCTGCAGGGCACTCCCTGTCCTCACAGCCTGCCTCGGTCGGTGCCTCCGGCCTCACTTGGCCCTTTCAGTCGCGGGTAGAAACCCTCCTGCGCTGTAGATATACTCCCTTTGTACACCATGCACTCACACGATTACAAACACACTAACATTAATTACACAATGCATTAACTATACAACAATACAGTGTCCAGACACCACACACACACACACACACACACACGCGAGTCCACTCGAACCCACCCCCAGGGTTGCTAGCGGCCGCTCTATCAGACAGTGAACTCTCCTCTCCCAGTCGCTCTATTGACCAGGCCTCAGGCCGAGCACTCCGACGTCTCTGAGTGACTTATTCAGTCTTCCTATCCCGCGGGGCCCTCTTAATACATACCAAATCCTCTGCACACCAGCAGGTCCTTGTCTGTCTCCGCAGGAGGCAAGCTGAGACAAGCGGAGCTCCTCCTGGAAGATCTCGGGGCGCACCTAGGAGGGTCTGTTTATCCCTTCTGCCCTGCAGGGACAGAGATGGTCCCTTCGTGGTCAACAGAATGTTTTGAGGAAAAGTTTAAAAACTCTACAACTTGTGAAAGTTGTAAAGCCAGTATGTTTATTGCAGCACTGGACGCATGCAGGGATTACTCCCCTCAAAAGGCATGCATATTTCTGCGAAATTCAGGTCTCATTTTATGGCTCTCTCAAATACATATGCATATAATTTCACAACAGGTTCATACATATTCATTCCATTGATTTCATGTGACACTTGCTAGTAATCCTTCAGAAGGAACTTTTGGGTCAGGTTGCCTTGCTCTGTCTGCTCTCTTCTTCCCCCTTTATCTCTTGTCCTTCGGCTGAAGCAGTCTCTCTAATCACAGGCCCTTCAAGAGAACAGGCAGTGAGACTAAACAGCAAGCTACAGACTTAATTCAAAGATGAACATTTCACCTAAATCAAAATTGGTTTCTACCCTGGAAAATTTCTACTCTGTCTCACAGGTCAGTGTCTAACAGCACCGCTGGTGTCCAGGGGGGCTCCAGGAGGATCTGGAGGGTCTGGGCACCTGCAGGTGACAGGGAACACCAGCCTTCCAGGGCCACAGCACAGGGCTGAGGACAGCAGCATCCCCCAAGTACTCACCAGAGAGGCCGAGGGTTTGGGCTGGAAGGGAGAAGGGACAGGGCTTAGTAGTGGTGGCACCATAGGGACAGTGGCACTCAGGTGAGGGTATCTCCAAACTGTCCCTATGGGGACATCAGTTCTTGTGGGAAAGTGCATGGGGGTGGCCCCAAAAGATTGGAAGAGGCCAGGGGTCATGTCTGTGTCTCAGCTACCCATGCACGACATCTGTGTGGCACGGACACCTTGGGAACAGGGACTCTGAGGCCACCCTGGGCTGAGGCAGAACATGGGGACACTGTGGACACCCCAGGCACAAGGACAACATGGACACAGCCCATGCTGGCCCAGGTCACCCCCAGCAGCTCATGATCCCATCCCCATGATCCCATCCCCATGGCCACATCCTCATGGTTCTTGTCCCCTTCTGTCCCTGCATCCCAGTTCCCTTGTCCCTATCCCCAAAGCTATCTGAGACTAAAGGTGCCAGTCCCCAAATTCCTGTCCCCAAATCCCCATTCTTAAATTCCTGCCCCCTGTTCCTGTCCCCAAAGCTACCCTACATCAGTCACAGTTCCACCTGGGGCCACTGTGGGTAACATGGACTGGCTCTGCTGGCATTGGGGACCTCAGGGGACCCTGCAGCCTCCTGTGCACCCTCTCCTCCCCATCCTCAGGGTGTCAGGCCTGTGCCTGGGGCACTCACCCCACAGGAGCAGTGCCACCTTCCCGGCCATCCCGGTGTCCCCAGCCATGTGGACTGACTGTCACTTGCTGCTGTGGCCACCGCTCCCCCAGCTGGCGGCTCTTTGGATGAAGGGGAAGGGTGCAAGGTCACGTCTGTCCCCATGTGGAGGTGGCCCTTGGTGGGGCAGGGTGGCCACAAGTTGGGCACAGGCTGGGGGCAAGGCTGGGTGGGACAAAGTGGGACATGAGGTTCCCAGGAGTGGGGGGCTCAGTGGGTTTGGGGAGGCAGGGTTCAGTCCCTGGGGAATGGGGGTGCTGAGTAGGGGGACTCACTGGGAATGGGAGTGCCATTGGAATGGGGGTCCCCAGAGCTGGGGGGACACAGGGATGGGAGTTCCAGGGGAACGTGGGCTCCAGAGATTTGGGGTCATGGCATTGGGGAATGGTGGGTGCTAGGAGAATCAAGCTCCTGTGGGAAGGAGGATTTCAGGGAATGGAATGAACAGGAGAGGATTCCTTGGAATGGGATCTTGGGCCATGGAGATCAGTGGGGAATGTCAGTACTAGGATGGGCTTGCAGAGAGGGTGGGACATACGGAATGGGGCTCCCATTGTCAGGTTCCCTGGGTAATGGGGCTGTCAGGGATGGGCAGTTGCTGGGTGGGCTGATGGGTCACAGCTCCTTCCTCGGGTGCTTCAGATTTTGCAGTTACCCAGAGCCCAGCACAGACCCCACAAGTAACCCCACAAGTAATCCCCCCACAGGGGGGTCACCCCAGCCTTATTCCAAGGAGCTCTAGGTCTCTGTCCCACCAACCCCCAGTGAAGTTTTCACCTCTTAATTTCCATTTTCATCATTTTACCCTTCAATTTCACAAGCCCCCAGTTCAGACGTTGATGATCCTGGAGAGTCCCTGAGCAGGGAAGGGGTTTGGGGAAGCCCAGGGTGGGGGAAGCAGGGGTGAGGGGTCTGCAGGGAGGGCTGGGGAGGCTGTGCAGGATGGGGGTGTCTGGCTGTGCCTCCCCAACACTTTCACTTTGTCTCTCCCGCAGCAGAAAGAAGAGGCCATTTGACACCTTTGTCACATGGGGGATGGGTTCTTTCTTGGGGGGTCACATCCAGGGTGCTCCTGTGCTGGGGGGATCCTGTCCCAGGGAGGACACCTGATGGCCAAGGGGGCCCTGTCCTGTGGCTTGACAGGACCCTCTGGGAGGGTCCAGACTTCTCCCTTCTAGCCCACCCCCTGCAGGATCTGAGCCAGCAAGAGCAGCTTGGGAATGGAGCCCAGGGCAGGAAGGAGGCCCCAAACTCCTGCTCCTTGAAGCCAGTGGCCATCCAAGGGTGGTGCCCAGCCATATCCCAGCCCCACTGCACAGGGATGGCCATTGCCCAGCCCTGCTCTGGCCAGCCCCAGGTGGCAGCCAGGACCTCAGGGTCCCCCCTGCCCCCTTGGCTTTGATTCTGGCAGCTTTAGAGCTGCTACAGAGGTGAGAATTCTGTGGGGGTAAAAGGCCTGCCTGTGGTTTGCTCAGCCCTGCAAGAAGCACAAACCCCGATGGGAGCCTAAGCAGTGGCTCTGTGAGGGCCTTTGATGGTTTTCAGAGCAGGGCTGGCTGGAAAGCCCCCTGCAAGGGCAGCTGGGAGGGAACCAGTCTGGAAATGCAGCAATTGATCATTTGTTCCACTAGGTAAGGGACTGAGAGAGCCTTGGAACTACTGCAAATCCCACAACAATCTGTTCAACAACACGATCTGGACCCTCCTTCTTGAACAAAACCTGCAGCCTTCTGGAACCTCATGGAAAGAATGTTTGGTTTCAGACTATAGCTGCCAAATAAGAGAGAAAAGTATAGAAATATCGAGCAGTGGCTCTGCCCCATGGCTGTCGTGGAGCTCTGGGGAGTGACCCAGTCTGGATTCCAGGTGTCCCCAAAGCTGCTGCATCCCTGTCCTCCTCACCTGAGTGAAAGGCTGAGGGTTTGCAGGAATTGTGGTGTAAAGCCACCAGAGGTGCTGTTGTGGACCCGAGACCTGCCTGGGGTCAGGCGCTGCCTTCCTTCCATTCGGGATCATGGAAAGAGGTCGCAGGCGATGGGCAGGAACTGTGCCTGGTCCCGGGACACTGCTATGCGGCCACTAGGCACTAGGATGGAACCTGCTGCTTTTGTGGCTTCTACCTGCTGCTGGTGGTTATGCCGGGATCGATTGGTGCCCATGAGTTTGCAAAAGGAGCCCCTGGTTCCCCTCCTCCCTCCCGTCCAAGGCCACCATGGACCCTGAAGGGGATGGAGCTCGACCGGGGCGCCCCCTGCTGGCCGGAAGTGCTCCCTGCAGCGCCCCCTCCTGGCCATGGTTATAACTGCCACAAAAACCAACAGCGCTGAGCAGGAGGGAAAGTTCTGGTTTTGTGTTGTTGCTTCTGTACTGGTTTATAAATTTCCCAATAAAGAGCCCTTATTCCTTTTACTACACTTCTGCCTGAAAGCCCCATAACCTTGGAAATGAAAAAATGTTTTAGGTATGGGTCTTCTTTGCATTCCAGGAAGATTCCTACTTTCTTTGGCAGATATTTCTCATTTCAATGAGTTGCCAAATCCTGAGTTCCAGCGTGGATGGGACAGACACCCCAACAGGAGACAAGGTCAGAGACTTGGCTACCTCATTCTCAGCCTTTGAACCCTGTTGGGACACCAAGGGCCCTCTCCCCAGCTGGCATTTCTGGTCACCCTGCCACTCAGGAGCTGGCTTTGGCAGAGCGTCACACTGTCCCCAGTGTGCCACGGCTGACAGACTGATGGAGAGATGGGGCCCAGTCTCACATAAAGCAAGGCCTGACCCACCCCTGCCACACACAGGTGTTCTAAATGTCTCCAGACATCAAATGTTTCCTGTCTCTGGTACCCTGTCCTGTGCCATGGCCTGATCCCGTCGTCCCTGGAAAAGGGGGAGGCTCTGGAACCCACACAGGGCCTTTGTGACAGCCTTGTGTAGGGAACACAACAGAGGAGGGGTTTGGGGCAGGGAAGAAGAGAATCCAGAGCCTCCTGAAGGCTGCTGTGGCCATCAGAGCAAGGAAGGTCCAGCGCTCTGCCAGGTTCCTCTGGTGGAAGAAACGTGCTGTGGAAAATGTCTGGGGTTTGTTTCTTTTTGGGGGCTTTCTGTAGAAATCATTCCTTTTGTGACCCTTTGGACTCTGAACCTTGTTGCTGTTGTTATTGGTTTTATTCTCTCTCATTGCTGTTGCAGGAAATTGTTCTTCTCTCAGCCTTTTGCGATCTTTGTGCCCCCACGGGGAGGGAGAGGGGCAGTTCTTAGTGGCAGCACACACACTTGTGGGTGCCCATGGGTGGGGACCCCCAGTTCCCCCCAGTGTCATAGCACATTCCCGTAGATGTCACCGGGTTCCTGTGGTCGTCCCTGGAGTCCCCGCAGTTCCGCGTAGGTCACCTGGGGATCCTGGAGTGTGGTGGCACGGGGGAACACTGTGAGAGACACGGGCTGTGGGTTCTGGGTGGGGTGACACTCGTGGGTGACGTGTCCCTCTGCGTGTGTCCCCTCCATACTCACCCGCTGTCCTCTTGGTGACCACGATATGGGTGTACAGCACCTCCCCCTCCTCCGGGGGGGCCGGGGGATCTGGGGGGGCCCTGAGGGAATAAAGGGGATGTGGGGGAGAGAATGGGAGGTCTTGGGGTTTGGGGTGAAGGTTAGAGGGTGGTTTGAGCCCCCACTCACCTTTCCTGATTCCTCCTGGCAGCTGCAAAGGAAAGAGGGGAGGGGTGACTATGGGGTTCCTGGGCCCTGAGTCCTCTCAGGAATCCTGAATGCCCATGAGACCCTCAATTTACCACAGGATCCCCAAGCATCCTTGAAGTCTCCCAGAATTCATGAACCTCCACAGTGCCCCCGACCAAATCAGCCTCAAGAACCCAAAGCCCGGCAGGGATAGAGACCCCTCAAATACCCCCAGGGCCCTTGAAAGAAGCACCAACATCCCTGCAGGACCCTCCAGCACCTCCCCAAAGCCCTACAGGACCCCCAGACAAGGTCATAATTATGGAGCTGTGTGTGCTGCCCTATTGTTCCCCAATTCTGAGGTCCTCAACAGCTCCTTGGGACCCCTGCCCCCCATTGTCACCCACCCACAGGGTGCCACCGCTGCCAGGCCACAATGACACCCACGAGCAGGAGCAGGAACAGAAGGGCCCCACCGACCCCGGCAGCCACTGCAAGAAACAGAGGAGGACACATCAGTTACACCCATCATCCCAGGGATCCTGCACTCCCTGGTGACCACGTGTAACCCCACCTGTGTCCCTGTGCATCCCTGTGTCCTGCGGTGTCACCTCCAGGACACCAGGGGTGATGGTAGCATTGGCCACAGGCACTGTGGGGACAGAGACAGGGCTGAGGTCACAGGGAGGGGCTGGCAGCCAGTGTGGGGGGATAGGGACGGGTGGGAATGGGTGTGATGGGGGATGTCAGAATTGGGGTCACACCAGAGAGGGGTGAGGTGACTAGGGGAGAGGTAGAAGGACACAAGAAAGGTGTAATGGGGGACAAAGAGGTACCCAAGCAGGTGGCCTGAGCAGGCAATGGGGGGTTCCCGTGCCCATCCCCTCACTCACTGCTCACTGTGACGCGGAGCCAGGTGCTGCTCTTCTGCACGGGCACCCCTCAAGGTGCATCATGCAGCTGTAATTCCCCAAGTGGGAGACTCCCATGGTGGGCACCAAGCAGCTGTGGGGACCCCTGTGGGCCCCCCACCACCTGCCCATCCCGGTAGAACACATGCAGGAGTAGGGCTTGGGGTTGCAGGTGTCTGGGGGTGCTGAGGCAGCTGAGAGTCAGGGGGGACCCCTCAGTGGGGTCGGGGGGACCCTCCAGCACCGGCACAGGGGAGAGCTCAGGGCAGGAGAGGGGAGGGGGATTTGTGGCACCGAGTCTCTGGGGAAGGGCTGTGAGAATGTTGGGGTGGGGGCTTCGGGGTGCTCACCATGCACTGTCACTGTCACTGGCACTGACTCCTGCCACCCCCAGGATCCCACCTGGCCCTTGCAGCTGTAGCGGCCGCTGTGGCTCAGCTTCAGAGGGGACAGGTACAGCTGGGTGCCATTGGGGAACCCTCCCAGTTCCTCCTCCTCGTGGTAGAAGGACACTGACATGATTGGCTTGTCCTGCCAGCTCCGGCAGCACAGTGTCACCGTGTCCCCCTCCAGCAGCACCCGTGCCGTCACCTGCAGCACCAGCCAGGCTGGGGGACAGGGGGGTCCTGTCACATCTCCAGGATCTGGAGCATCCCCATGTCACTGGGACCTCCCCACTGAGCCACACCCAGCGCACCAGGGGCCCCCATTACCCCTGCGCTTTTGACCACACTAGGATGCTCTGGGATATCCCCAGAGCAGGGGACAGGCTCTGGTCACCTCAGGAGGGGACCCAGGGAGCTGAGCCCACCCCGAGCCCTCGGGGTCCCAGCCTGGGGACAACCAAACCTCCCTCACCGTCTGAGACATTCATGGTGGGACTGAGCCCACTGCCGGGTTTGTCACACTCATAGGTGCCACTATGGGTGACAATGAGGTGGTCGCGTCCCTGTTGCCACCAGCGCCGCCCGTTCCTGTACCAGGTGGTGTCACCGGCGCTCCGCGAGCCCTGGCAGGTCAGTGTCACCCAGTCCCATTCCACCGGCGGCGTCCAGGGGGGCTCCACAAGGAGCTGGGTGGTCTGGGCACCTGCGGGTGACAGGGGACACCAGGCTGCCAGGGCCAGCACGGGGCTGGGGACAGCGGGATGGAGACATGGCATCCGCCGAGGACTCACCAGTGAGGCCGAGGGTCAGTGCTGAAAGGGAAAAGGGACAGGGCTGGGAGGGGGTGGCACTGAGGGAACAGAGGCTCAGGGGCATTGGGGTGTGGGGTTTCTCCAAAACTTCTCAGTGGGGGCTTTGGTGTAGCACAGAGGTCTGAAGGACAGGGACACAGCAGCCAACACATGTTCAGGCATGGGGAGTCTGTGCTGGCACAGGTCACCCCCACCAGCCCCACAGCCACAGCCCCATGGCCCTGTGCCCATCCTCCCATTCCCATGGTACCTGTCCCCATCGCCCAAGAACATGGTATTTGTCCCCTTCTCCCTGCCCCTGTATCCCTGTCTCCCCAGCTGCCCAAGCCACAAGGTTCCTTCTGCCACATCCATGTCCCCACATTTCTATCCCCCTGTCCCTGTCCCCCCATCCCAGTTCCACTCATCCTGTCCTCTTTTGCTGCCCCCACGGCCACCCCACAACTCTAGTCACACTGGGCTGCATGCCCTGCTGGCCTTGGGGACCTCAGGGGACCCCACAGCCCCCCTGTGCACCCTCCCCTCCCCATCCCCAGGGTGTCAGGCCTGTGCTCAGGGCACTCACCCCACAGGAGCAGTGCCACCTTCCCAGACATCCTGGTGTCCCCAGCCATGTGGACTGGCTGTCACTCGCTGCTGTGGCCACCGCTCCCCTGGCTGGCGGCTCTTCGGATGAAGGGGAAGGAAGCGAGGTCACATCCGTCCCCACATGTGTAGGTGGCCCTTGGTGGGGCAGGGTGGCCACAAGTTGGGCACAGGCTGGGGACAAGGCTGGGTGGGACAAAGTAAGACATGGGGTTCCCAGGACTGGGGGGCTCAGTGGGTTTGGGGACCCAGGGCAGGGTGTCTAGAGGAATGGGAGATCCCTGGGATGGGGTGCCTGGGGAATGCGGGTGCTGAAGAGTGGGAGTCATTGGGAAGGGGTGGTGGCATGGCAATGGGGGTCCCCAGAGCTGGGGGGAACTCAGGGATGGGAGTCCCAGGGGAATATGGGCCCCAGGGATTTGGGGTCAGGAGAAGGGGGTCCTCGGGATGAGGGTGCCGGGGGAATGGGGAGTCCTGGGAGAAAAAAAGGCTCTGGAGAAAGGGAGATTTCAGGGGATGGAATGAACAGGAGAGGGTTCTTTGGGAATGGAGTCCTGGGCCATGGAAATCCTGGGGAAAGGCAGTAATGGGATGGGGGTCCCAGGAAAGGGGGGAGGGAAGGAATGGGGCTCCCATGATTGGGATCCCAGGGGAATGGGGGCACCAGGCATGGGCAGTAGCTTGGTGAGCCCGTGGGTCAAAGCTCCTTCCCTGGGTGCCTCAGATTTTGGGGTGACCCAGGGCCCAGCAAAGTTCCCCCAGGATGCTTGTTTTTTGGGAGGGTCACCCCAGGTAGGTTCCAAGAAAGTCTGGGCCTGGGTCCCTATAGCCCCCAGGGGCTTTTTCTCATCTTTATTTCCACTCCCGTCATTTTCCCCCTCAATTTCACAACCCCCAGTTCGTGCCTTGATGATTCTGTGGAGGCCACGAGCAGGAAACGGGTTGGAAGAAGTCCAGGGTGGGGGAAGCAGGGGTGAGGGGTCTGCAGGGAGGGCTGGGGAGGCTGTGCAGGATGGGACTATCAAGCTTCCCCACCCCACTCCACCCACCGCCAAAATTTTCATTTTCCTGCAGAAAAAGGAAGAGGCTGTTTGACATGTTTGTTACACTGGGGGCGGGTTCTTTCCTGGAGGGATCCTGTCCCAGGGGGAACACATGCTGAGCAAGGGGATCCTGTCCTGGGGCATGGAAGGTCTGGAGGGTGGCCAGACTTTTCCATTCTTCCTTGTCCTCTGCTGGATCTGAGCCAGCAAGAGCAGCTCAGAAATGGAGCCCAGGCAAGGAAGGGGCTCCCAAACTCCTGGTCCTTGAAGCCAGTGGCCATCAAAGGTGGTGCCCAACCATGGCCCAGCCCCACTGCACAGGGATGGCCATTGCCCAGCCCTGCTCTGGCCAGCCCCAGGTGGCAGCCAGGACCTCAGGGTCCCCCCTGCCCCCTTGGCTTTGATTCTGGCAGCTTTAGAGCTGCTGCAGAGGTGGGAATTCTGTGGGGGTAAAAGGCCTGCCTGTGGTTTGCTCAGCCCTGCAAGAAGCACAAAACCCAAAGGGAGCCCAAGCAGTGGCTCTGTGAGGGCCTTTGATGGTTTTCAGAGCAGGCTTGGCTGGAAACCCACCCTGCAAGGGCAGCTGGGAGGGAACCAGCCTGGAAATGCAGCAATTGCTCATTTTGTTCCTTTGCCCAAGGGACTGAGAAAACCACAAAATTACTGCAAAGAAAACAGTAATCTGCTCAACACCCTGGCCTGGGCCCTCCTTCAACAAAACCTGCAGCCTTCTGTAACCTCCAGGAAGGAAGGTTTGGGGTCTGGATGTGCACACCTGAAGCGACGGAAAAGTGTGGAAATATTGAGCAGGGGCTGCACATGAGGGGCAGGGGAACAGGGGTGTCACAGCAGAGCAGGGAGTGGCCAGGCAGGGAAATTCAGGGCAGGCTGGAGTGGATTTACCAGAGAATCGGACCCTGAGGCACACATGGCCATCTCCACAGATTCCTGGTCACTGTTCCAAGGATGGACAAAGCTTCTCCCCTTCCTCCATGGGAAGTCAATCAAGTTTCAGGGTGGGAATTAGCAGAATGGGGAGAGTTCCTAAAGATGACCCAACAAAAGGCTTCATAATGGGCTGGGTTGCTGCCCAGCAGGCAGGGAACAATCCCATGCAGCTGTTGTACACACAGGGAGATTCCACCCTCTCTGTTATCCAAAGGAAATGCACCAACGGAATCCTAAAAGGAATCAAAAAGTCTCATTTCTTTGGGATTTGTTTGTGTTTTTCTTGTGAGGGTGTTGTTGGGAGAGCAATGGTTAGAAGGATTCTATAAACCGGACCAATGACCTCTTATTTCTGCTGCAGGAAAAAGAAAGTGAATGTTGCCATCAAGAGGGCAGAGGAAGAATTCAGGGAGGGGACAGGGACACATCACCCATGAGTGTCACCCCCCACCCAGGTCCCCACAACTGGTGCCACTCTCATGGCCCCCACAGGTGTCCCCTGGCCCTGCCCCACCTCAGGATCCACATGTGACCAACGTGGAGCTGTTGGGAACCTACAAGGGACAGCGGGACCCCCGTCACTACAATGACGTGCTGTGACACTGGGGGCACTGGGGGGCACTGGGGGCACTGGGGGGCATCGATTCCCCTCAGGGGTCTCTTCTTCCTCTTCACAGCACCCATGGAGGTCCACATTCCCCCTCCCAGTGCCAGGGGGACACACAACCCTTTTAACTCTTACTGTACACAAAATCCAGCTTTTGATTAAACCATGTGAGAAACAAGGCTCACTCTTTAAAATTTGTAAATTATTAATAAGAGATAAAAGGATCAGTAAACAGCATGCTGGGTGCTTGGTGACTGCCAGAGGCACACCATTAACTACTACAATTCGTCTTACACACCTTTTCATTGTATTGGTTAAATACATACTCAGGAGGGTTACACATATTCAAATATTCTTTCCAGTTTACATGTCCCAGGAATTCTTTTGCTTGGTTTGACCCTTGATTCATTTTCATAAAGTACATGCCATACTGCAGAGCAAATTTATATCTTTTATGTTCTCACAAGGCCCCCCTGTTTTGTGGTTTGACAGTTCTCGATAAGCAAAGGGTCAGTGGTAAATTTCTCTTTGCAGTCTTTCTTTTGGTGTTTTTTTACTTGCTAGTTTTCAGTGTGTTGTTATCATACAGATGAGATACTCCACCAATACTTTAAATCAACATTAGCTATTTCATTAAATTCTCACCATTGTCACTTAGTTACACAAATAAAGGCATTAGCTACTTCTGCAACAGTTCATGTTGTAAAACACAACACATTGTCTCTATCTTGATATTTTGGGAGAGCCCTAACTATATTTATCACACTGAAATATATATTCTACACAGTGATTAGGGTAGAAAGGCTGACAAACTGTAGTGTATCAAAAGTGGTAAAAAAAAGTGATTACAAACTGTATTGTATCAAAATAGTTTGCAAAAAGTGATATAATAGAGAAAGCCAATGACTACATAGTTATGAATAACAGGGAGAAGGTGTATTGAAGGGTTTATTTGGTTTCTCCTTATCCTGCTCTGATTATGTCAGCAATAAATTCAATTCATATCTCTAAATCCAAGGCAGTCTGGCCCATGACAGGATTTGATGAGTGATCTCTCCTGGTGCTTGTCTCAACCCAGGAGCCCTTTGCTCAATTTTCTCTCCCCATCCAGGTGTGGAGGGCAGTGAGGGAGCGGCTGTGGTGGGTGCGGGGCATCCGGCCACTGCCCACCCACGGCAAGGCAGGAAGGAGGAGCAGGGTCTGGGTCAGGTTATTGAGCAGATTGGTGTGGGATTTGCAGTAGTTCTGGGGCTTTCTCAGTCCCTTGGGGACAGGGACAAAATGATCAATTGCTGCATTTCAGACTAATTCCCTCCCAGCTGCCCCTGCAGGGGTGGTTTCCATCCAGCCCTGCTCTGACAACCATCAAAGCCTTTTCGCACAGCCACTGCTTGGGCTCCCTTTGTGTTTTGTGCTTCTTGCAGGGCTGAGCAAACCACAGACAGGCCTTTTCGGCCTTTTCCCTCACAGAATTCTCACCTCTGCAGCAGCTCTAAAGCTGCCAGAATCAAAGCCATGGGGGCAGGGGGGAGCCTCAGGTCCTGGCTGCCACCTGGGGCTGGCCAGAGCAGGGCTGGGCAATGGCCATCCCTGTGCAGTGGGGCTGGGCCATGGCTGGGCCCCACCCTTGGATTGACCCTGGGGTCTCCAGGATGTGCCACCCCTGGGACAGGCTACTGGTCAGGAATGTGCAGGGACATTTCTGTAACCTCCACCCTCTGGTATAGGTTTCCCCATTCCAGGATGTGTCACCTCCTGGGAGAGGATCCTCCCAGGACAGGAGCCCCCTGGATGTGCCCCCCCAGGACAGACCCCCTCCCCCATCCTCCCTTTCCCATCTGAAACTGAGCACAAACTGCCTCTTTCTTCTTGTCCAGGAAAAAGAAAATGAAAGTGTTGAGGGGGCACAGCCCAACACCTCCATCTCCCACAGCCTCCTCACCCTCCCCTGCACTTCCCACTCCCCATTTTCCCATTCCCTTGGTCCTCCCATCCCCTTCCCTGCTCAGGTGGTCTCTGGGATTGCTGAGCCAGGAACCGGGGGTGAGGGGACCTGTCAAAAAAGTGAGGAAAATAAGGGAAAAAGAGAAATAAAGATCGGAGACATCAAGGGCAGGGGAGGGCACAGAAGCAGAGGACACCCATGTGATACCTGCACAGGAAACGAGCACCCCATGGGGGCAGGGCTGTTCCCTGGGTCACCCCAAAATCTGAGGCACCCAGGGAAGGAGATGAGATGCCTGTGCCCATCCAGAAGCTGCCCATCCCTGGTACCCCCTTCCCCTGGGAACCCAAACATGGGAGCCCCATTTCTAACATCTCCCCATGCCTGGGACACCCATCCCATTACTGCCTTTCCCCAGGATCTCCATGGCCCAGCACCCCATTCCCAAGGAACCCTCTCCCATTCATTCCATCCCGTGAAATCTCCCTTTCTCCAGAGCCTTTATTTTCCCAGGACTCCCCATTCCCCTGGCACCCTCATCCCGAGAAACCCTATCTCCTGACCCCTAATCCCTGGAGCTCACATTCCCTTGGGATTCTCATCCCTGAGTCCCCCAGGCCCTGGGGACCCCCATTCCCATGGCACCTCCATTCCCAGTGACTCCCCCTCTTCAGCACCCCTATTCCCCAGGCACCTATCCACTAGGATCCCTCCATTTTCCTGGATACTCATCCCTGACTCCCCAAACACCCCGATCCCCCCACTCCTGAGAACCCCATGTCTCACACTGTCCCACCCAGCCTTGTCCCCAGCCTGTCCCCAACTTGTGGCCACCCTGCCCCCACCAAGGACCACCGCCATGAGGGGACAGGCGTGACCTCGCTTCCTTCCCCTTCATCCAAAGAGCCGCCAGCCAGGGGAGCGGTGGCCACAGCAGCGAGTGACAGCCAGTCCACATGGCTGAGGACACTGGGATGGCCGGGAAGGTGGCACTGCTCCTGTGGGGTGAGTGCCCTGGGCACAGGCCTGACACCCCGGGGATGGGGAGGGGAGGGTGCACAGGGGGGCTGCGGGGTCCCCTGAGGTCCCCAATGCCAGCAGAGCCAGTCCATGTTACCCAGAGTGGACCTTGGTGGGACTGTGACTGATGTAGGGTGGCTTTGGGGACAGGAACAGGGGGCAGGAATTTGGGGATGGGGATGTAGGGGCAGGAATGTGGGGACTGGCACCTTTGGGCTCAGGGAGCTCTGGGGATAGGGACAAGGCAACTGGGATGCAGGGACAGAAGGGGACAAGAACTGTGAGGATGTGGTCATGGGGATGGGATCATGGGGATGGGATCATGAGCTGGTGGGGGTGACCTGGGCCAGCATGGGCTGTGTCTGTGTTGTCCTTGTGCCTGGGGTGTCCACAGTGTCCCCAAGTTCTTCCTCAGCCCAGGGTGACATTGGAGTCCCTGTTCCCAAGGTGTCTGTGCCACACGGATGTGGTGCACGGGTGGCTGTGACACAGCCATGTCCCCTTGCCTCACCAAATCTTTTGGGGACTACCCAGACACACTTTCCCACAAGAACTGATGTCCTCATGGTGACAGTTTGAGCACAGCCCCCACAGACTGTACCCTGTTTGCCTCTGTCCCCACAGTGCCACCCCGTCCCAGCCCTGTCCCTTCTCCCTTTCAGCCCAGACCCTCAGCCTCTCTGGTGAGTCCTCAAGGGATGCCATGTCCCCACCCCGCTGTCCCCAGCCCATGCTGGCCCTGGCAGGCAGGTGTTTCCTGTCACCTGCAGGTGCCCAGACTACCCAGATCCTCCTAGAGTCCCCCAGGACACCGCCGGTGCTGTCTGACCGGGTGACACTGACCTGCCAGGGCTTGGGGACCACTGGTGCCACCACCAGGTACAAGGACATGAGGCGCTGGTGGCAACAGGGACATGACTGCCTCATTGTTGCTCTGAGTGGCACCTATGAGTGTGACAGACCCGGCAGTGGGCTCAGCCCCCCTGTGACAGTCTTAGATGGTGAGGGGGCATCTTAAATGATCTGGTTGACCCCTGGCAGGTCTGGGTGGGCTCCACTCCGTGGGTGGCTTCACACTGCTCATGTGCCAGGAGCCTGTGCCCTGCACACAGTGACATCCCAGTGCATCCCAGTGCACCCAGATGTCCCCAGTGCCATGGGGACCCACCTCTGACCTATCTCCTCAGTAAGATGGGACCCTTCTGTCCTACAGAGGAGCTGGTGCTGCAGGTGCCAGCAGGGGTGCTGATTGAGGGGGTCACGGTGACACTGCGCTGCCATGCCCGGTGGAACAGCCCGGTCACCAAGGTGCAATTTTTCAAGGATGAGAATAATCTGACGAGGTCTCTTAATGCAACCGAGCTGTCCCTGTGCCCCCTCCAGCTGAACCAGAGCAGCAGCTACTGCTGCAAGGGTAGGGTGAGGTCCTGGTTGACAGGCTCAGCAGCAGTGACAGTGACAGTGCAAGGTGAGCACCCCCACGGCTGGAACTCCCATCTCCTGCCAAACCCAAAGCCACTTCCCAGTGCATCTGAGTCACACTCCTCACCTCCCCAATCCTTCCCTGAACTTTTTCCGGTCCTGGTGCTGGAGAGTCCCCCAAGCCCACCAGGGGGGTCCCCCCTGACTCTCAGCTGCCTCAGCACCTCCAAACCCCCATGGCTCCAGCCTCCCTCCTGCAATCCCCCTCCTGTTCTACCAAGATGGGCAGGTGGTCGGGGGCCCACAGGGGTCCCCGCAGATATTGGTGCCCAGCGTGGGTGTCTCCCACTCAGGGAAGTACAGCTGCGAGGTGCCCTCCGATGGGGGGGGTCTGTGCAGAAGAGCAGCACGCGGCTCCACATCATGGTGCGCAGTGAGTGCGGGGATGGGCACGGGGAATGCCCACAGCCTTCTGGGGTCCCCTGCCTGGGGACCTGCATGTCCCCCAGACACATTTCTTGGGTCTCCTCTCCTCTGCCCTGTCCCCTCACCCCTCTCTGGTGTGACCCCATCCCTGAAATCCCCCATCACACCCATCCGCCCCATCCCTTTCCCCCCCACACTGGCTGCCAGCCCCACCCTGTGGCCTCAGCCCTGCCTCTGTCCCCACAGTGCCTGTGGCCAATGCCATCATCACCCATGGCCCCCTGTCACACCAGGTGCATGCAGGTGACCCTGTGACCCTGTGCTGCTTGGTGCAGGTGGGCTCAGCCCCTGTCACCTTCACCTGTCTACACAACAGGAAGGAGGTGGCTCAGGGTCCCCTCCTGCAGTTCGGGGCCACCAATGTGGGACGTTCAGGCACCTACCAGTGCATGGCCACCAACCAGGCAGACAGGCACCGCGTGTTCCGGACACTCAGCCCAGAGCTGGCCCTGGCTGTGAAACAGCAGGGATACTGCAACCAAGGTGGGGTCACACAGGGTCACCAGGGAGTGCAGGACCCCTGGGGTGATGGGTGACCCTGATGTTTCCCCCTCTGTTTCTTGCAGTGGCTGCAGGGGTCGGTGGGGCCTTTTTTTTCCTGCTCCTGCTCATGGGTGTCATTGTGGCCTTCCACCGGTGGCACCCTGTGGGTGGGTGACAATGGGGGGACAGAGGTCGCAGGGTGTGGTTGCAGCCCTCAGAATTGGGCAGTGCTAGGGTAGCACCCAGAGCCCCAAAACTGTAAAAGTGTCTGGGATCTCTGTAGAGTTTGGGGAGGTGCTGGAGAGTCCTGCAGGGATGTTGGGGGTACTTTCTGAGGCCCTGGGGGTGTTGAGGCAGGTTGCTGTCCCTGCTGGGTTTTGGGTTCTTGAGGTGGATTTGGTTGGGAGCACTGGGGATGTTCATGAATTCTGGAAGCCTTCAGGGATGCTTTGGAGTCCTGTGAGAAATCGAGGTGACCCCATAGTCACCCCGCCCCTCTTTCCTTTGCAGCTGCCAGGAAGAATCAAGAAAGGTGAGTTGGGAGCTCAAACCACACTCTGACACTTTACCCCAAACCCCAAGACCTCCCATTCCCTCCTCCACATCCCCTTTATTCCCTCAGGGCCTCCCTGGATCCCCCGGCCCCCCCAGAGGAGGGAGAGTTGCAGTACACCCACATCGTGATCACCAAGAGGGCAGCGGGTGAGTATGGGGGGGACACACACAGAGGGACACGTCACCCACGAGTGTCACCCCACTCAGAACCCACAGCCCGTGTCTCTCACAGCGTCCCTGCATGCCACCACACTCCAGGATCCCCAGGTGACTTACGCGGAACTGCGGGGACTCCAGGGATGACCACGGGAACCCAGTGACATCTACGGTAATGTGCTGTGAGACTGGGGGGAACTGGTGGGCACTGGGGGTCCCCACCCATGGGCACCCACAAGTCCTTGTGCTGCCGCTAAGAACTGCTCCTCTCCCTCCCCGTGGGGGCGGAAAGATCCCAAAGGGCTGAGAGAACAATTTCCTGCAACAGCAATGAGAGAGAATAAAACCAATAACAACAGCAACAAGGTTCAGAGTCCAAATTGTCACAAAAGGAACGATTTCTACAGAAAGCCCAGAAAAAGAAACCATCCCCAGACGTTTCCCCCAGTACATTTCATCCACCAGAGAAACCTGGCAGAGCCCTGGACCTTCCTTGCTCTGATGGCCAAAGCAGCCTTCAGGAGGTTCTGGATTCTCTTCTCCCCTGTCCCAAACCCCTCCTCTGCCATGTTCCCCACACCAGGATTTCACAAAGGCCCGTTTTGGGTTCCAGAGCCTCCCCCTTTCCCAGGGCAGTCAGGATCAGGCCATGGAACTGGGCTGGGTGTCAGAGACAGGAAAAGTTTGATGTCTGGAAACATTTTGGAACACCTGTGTGTGGCAGGGGTGGGTCAGGCCTTGCTTTTGGTGAGACAGGTCCCCATCTGTCCATCAGTCTGTCAGCCATGGCACACTGGGGATAGTGTGATGCTCTGCCAAAGCCAGCTCCTGAATGGCTGAATCACCAGAAGTGCCAGCTGGGGAGAAGGCCCTTGGTGGCCGAACAGGGTTCAAAGGCAGAGCATGAGGTGGCCAAGTCTCTGACCCTGTCTCCTGTTGGGGTATCTGTCCCATCAAGGCTGGAACCCAGGATTTGGCAACTCATTGAAATGAGAAATATCTGCCAAGGAAAGTGGAAACGTCTCTGGAATGGAAAGAAGACCCATACCTAAAATATTTTTTCATTTCAAAGATGATGGAGCTTCCAGGCAGAAGTTCAGGAAAAAGAAAACCAGCTCTTTACTGGGAAATTTATAAACCAGGACAGAACAAACAACACAAACCCAGAACTTTCCCTCCTGCTCAGCACTTGGTTTTTGTGGCAGTTATAACCACGGCCAGCAGGGGGCGCTGCAGGGAGCACTCCTGGCCACCAGGGGGTGCCCCGGTCGAGCTCCATCCCCTCAGGGACCATGGCGGCCTTGGACAGGAGGGAGGAGGGGAACCAGGGGGTCCCATCTTGCCTGCAAATCCAGGTTGGAGAACAGTCCATAGCCCAGCAATGCATCAACTCCCACAGCCTGACGTGGATCCTGCTGAGGTAACTCCATATTGTCCAATGCTACTCTTTCTACCATTTGTTTCCAGGTAGCTTGAAACACACCATACTGCACTGGCTGAAACAGAATCATAGCAAGGTGAACAATATCATAAGGTGCAAGTACATCAGCATTTAAAACACAAATCACTTGCATCACCTGTGAAGAGTTAACACCATACTGATCTACTTTTGACTTAAGGTCCTCTACAGCCCTCCATGCAAAAACCTGATGGCTGTCTTCTTGTCCCAAATTAGGAGCAGCTTTGAAAACAGGAGAAGCCACAGCCTCACCAGAAGAAGAAGCAGTAGCCATCTCCATCCTTTTAGGTGGACCTATTTTCTCCAACAAATTCCAATCTCCCACTTCAGCTGCTTTCATTCTCACTTGCTCCCAAAATTGCAAAGGGTGTCAAGGAGGCAGGCACCTGGCAGGGAGTCAGAGTCCAAGAAACAGCAGGCCTGGGTCTGCTACAAGGTCTAACAGAAACAGATTCCTGTGTCTTTTTAGGTGTACTTATAACCGGCAATTCGTCATCAGAGCTATCACTAGACAGGGAAGGACACAATGGTAAAGACTGCATTTGTTCAACCAGTTCAGGAGGGAGGAGGGTGGTAGATGGCTCAATGGGGGATTGAGCAGAGGCAGAGGACTCGAGGAGGGGGAGAGAAGAGGTGGATGGCTCAAAGGAACATGGAGAGGAGGCAGATGACTTGAAGGAGGGCAGAGGAGGGACGGACAGCTCAAGGGAAAGCTTGGGGGGAGCAGCCAATCTGTGGGAGGGTGAGGGGGGAGCAGCCGACCGAGGGGAGTGTGAGGGGCGATCAGACAGTCCAGGGAGAGAAAAAGGGGCCAATGACCCAGCCTGTTTTTTACTTCACTTCTTCTGTGACTTCATTTTTGCTAATTGCTGTGCAGGCATAAAATACTTTGGTTTAGTCCACAGTTCACCTAATTGCTGAGCAGGCAAAGTATACACAGGTTTAACATCGTCTTTTGGAGATAAATACCGAGGAACAGTCTTAGCCTGCCGTTTGATTCTCACGATAGCAAACCCTGGGGGAACCTCCACAGCAGCTGCAGGAGCCTCCTCAGGAGGAGATGCATGGACAGGCTCAACCTCATCTTCCTCCTGTTCCTCTACTTCAGTTTCTTGCTCTAATTCCTGCTCCTCCAATTCCTCCCTTCTATCTTGTTCTGCTTTCCATTCCTTCAATGCCTCATACAACAGTCTCCATGTAGTAGCCAAATCAATAACTGTCTTATCCCGCTTATCACTTCCCATAGTTTCTTCCCAACCTTTTTCCATGCCCCGACACCGGAAGCAGTGTCGGCATCAGCTTCAAAGTCCTGTGATTTACACCATATCAGTAAACTAGGAAGAGCATAATCAGGAGCTTCAACATTTTTCCTTTTTAATAAAGTTTTCCACGTGGACAAAACAGACTTTTCCTCGTTTAATAAATTATGCCCCATATTTTTTCCCAATCACGCACCTCGAATCAGATGTCTGAATGAGGCCTGGACCTCTGCAGCGTCCTTCCTGCCTTCGCTCATTTTTAGGGTACCCTTCAACTTTTTTCTCTGTTTTTTTCCTTTCCCTTTTTTACAGTCCAGTTGCAATCACGGTGGATGGCCACAAGATGTCGCGATAGAGCGCGACACACCACAACTGCACCAGAAGGGTGTAAAGGAGAGATTTATTATAGCAAAATGCTGCTTTTATAGTTTTTCAAAGTATTTACATTTACTTAACAGACACATTCACTGCCCATTGGTCATAAGAGAGAAACAAAGTTCTCAGCAGGAGAACAAGGAGCCACGTGATTCTGTGAGTCAGCTCGAGTTTGTATCTCTTAACTTTCTCTCCATCACATCACCATGGTGACAGCCTTGGTGTCTTCCTCGGGAGAGATACGAGGCTTTCCTTATTTTTAGGAAGCCTTTGCTAGCTCACAAGAACAGCACAAAATGCCTTTCCTACATGGGGGTCTGAAGAGAGAGGCGAGGTCGACCCAGGGACGGGTGAAAAGACCCAGTGAGGGGTGGGGGACCCAGCCAGGGACCCAGGGAGGAAAGGACTGGGGACCCGTGACAGGAATAGGGGACCCGGGCAGTAGTGGGGGTCTCCAGGCAGGGCTGAGGGACCCGAGGAGGCTGTGGGGTCTCCCCGTGCCCATCCCCACACTCACTGCGCACCATGACGCGGAGCCGGGTGCTGCTCTTCTGCCTCCTGCTCAGAGTGCACCTGGCAGCTGTAATTCCCTGAGTGGGAGACCCCACAGTGGGCACCAGCAGCTGCAGGGACCCCTGCGGGCCCCCCACCACCGCCCGTCTTGGTAGAACTCATGCAAGAGGGGGTGCAGAGCCGCAGGGGACTGGGGGTGCTGAGGCAGCTGGGAGTCATGGGGGACCCCTCGGGGGGCTTGGTGGACCCTTCAGCACCAGCACAGGGGAGAGCTCTGGGAAGGAGATGGGGCAGGGGGGATGTGACCCCGAGTCCACTGTGAAGGGGCTGTGGGGGTGCTGAGGCATGAGGTGTGGGTGCTCACCGTGCTCTGTCACTGTCACTGGTGCTGACTGTGCCCACAGTGACCATTCCAGCCAGGACCTCCCCAGACATTGCAGTGGTAGCGACCGCTGTGCCGCAGCTGCAGGGGCAGCAGGAGCAGCTCGGTCCTATGGAGGTACCTCCCCAGATCCTTCCCATCGTGGTGGAAGTGCACTGCAAGGACTGACTCCTTCTGCCTGACCCGGGCAGCTCAGGGTCACCGTGTCCCCCTCCAGCAGCGCCTGCACTGGCACCTGCAGCACTGGGGTGGCTGTGGGACAGGAGGGTCCCGATGGCAACAGAAGGAACCAGGGGCCCCCATTGCAATAGGGTGCTCTCATCACACTGGGATGCACTGGTGTGTACAGGGGATGCTCCAGTGATGCTCTGGGATGTCCCTGTGTGCAAGCTCTTGTCACATGAGGGGTGTGAGCCATGAAGCTGAGCTCACCCAGAGCTATCAGGTTCCTGCAGGTGCCAGGGTAGGAGCACAAAGAGCTCTCACCCTTTAGAATGTGCACAGAGGGTCTGAGCCAGGTGCTGGGTCTGTCACACTTGTGCAGGTGCCACTCTCGCTGATGAGCCAGGGCTCGTGTCCTTCTGGCCACCAGCACTGCCCATCCTTGTACCAGATGGTGGCACCAGGTGGCCCCAAGCCCTGGCAGGTCAGTGCCACCCGGTCACACAGCACCGTCGGCCTCCAGGGGAGCTCCATGAGGAGCTGGAGGATTTGGGTGCCTGCAGGTGACAGGGGACACCAGCCTGCCAGGGCCAGCACAGGGCTGGGGACAGTGGGGTGGGGCCATGGCATCCCCTGAGGACTCACCAGAGAGGCCGAGGGTCTGGGCTGGAAGGGACAAGGGACAAGGCTGGGTGAGGGTGGCCTTGCAGGAACAGTGGCACACAGGTTGCAGGGTGTGGGGGCTGCCCCCAAACTGTCCCCTTTGGGACACTGGTTCTCATGAGAAAGTGCTCAGAAATGGTCCCCAAGAGGTCTGGAGAGGCCAGGGGACATGTCTGTGTCACAGCTGCCCACAGCCACATCTGTTGGGAATGGATTCCCTGGGGATGGGGACAGTGTGGTTACCCTGGGTGGAGGCAGGAAGTGGTGACACCACAGACACCTGATGATGGCACAGGTCATCCCCACCAGCCTCATGGCACCTGTCCCCGTGGCCACGTCCCCATGGCCCTGTGCCCATGATCCCATTCAGATGGTAGCAGTCCCCACGGCCCATCTGAATGGCGCAGTCTGTCTGTCCCTGTCCCCACAGGTGCCCCAGCTCCATGGTGCCTCTTGCCATATCCCTGTCCCTACATCCCATTCCTCACATCCCCTTCCCTCCATTCTTCTCCCTGCATCCTATTCCCACATCCCAGCTGCCACATTCCTGTCCCCTGTTCCTGTCCCCACAGCCACCCCACAACTCTGTTCACACTGGGGTCCATGCCCATGCTCTGGCACTGCTGGCCTTGGGGACCTCAGGGGACCCACAGCCCCCCTGTGCCCCCTCCCCACAAGTCTCTCCCTCACCAGGGCCCATCCCAGGGATGTCAGGTCCATGCCTGGGGCACTCACCTCACAGGAGCAGCATCACCTTCCCGCCATCCGGGTGTCCCCAGCCATCCAGGCTGGCTGTCACTCGCTGCCAGGGCCACCTGTCCCCTGGGTGGCGGCTCTTTGGCCAAAGGGGAAGGAAGCGAGGCCACGTCCTGTCCCCACGTGGAGGTGGCCCTTGGTGGGGGCAGGGTGGGGGCAGGACTGGGGCAATCAGGGAATGTGGGGAGTGAAGGTTGGGTGTCCTAGTGAAAGAGGTAACCCAGGAATGGGGTCCTGGGAGGGATGTCCCAAGGGAATGAGGGTTCAGAGAATGGGGATCCTGAGGAGGGGGACCCAGGGGATCGGAGTGCCTGGGAATGGGGGCCCCCATGGGTGGGGGCACAGGAATGGGGTTCCCAGGGACTTTGGGTCATGGGATGCAGGTCCCAGGGATGGTGGTGTCAGTTGGGCTGGGGCCTGTCAGAGTTGGGGTCCTGGGGAAATGGAATGGTGACCCATGGGATGGGATGAAGGGAAGGTGGATCCAGGACCATGGAGATCCTGAGGAATGGCAGTTCTGGGATGGGTGTCCCAGGGAGGAGGGACCTTAAAGAATTGGGATCCCATGGTTGGGTTCCCAGTGGAATGGGGGTCCCAGGGATAGGCAGTGGCTGGGTTGGCACAGGAGGTCACAGCTCCTTCACTGGGTGCCTCAGATTTGGGGGACACCCAGGGTCCAGCTAAGGCCCCCTGGGGTGCTTGTGGTTGGGGGTTTTGGCACCACAAGAGGCTTCCAGAAGGTTCCAGGTCTCTGCTGTGGGGGATGCAGGTGGCCAGCTGTGCCCCCCAATGCTTTCACTTCATCTTTCCTGCAGCAGAAGGAAGAGGCCATTTGTGCTTAGGGTCAGAGGGAGGGGTGGTTCTCTTCTGGGGGGAGCACATCCAGGGAGTTCCTTTCTTGTTGGGGTCTCTGTTCTGGGGATGACATGACCTGGGGGGAACCTGTTCCAGGGGTGACACATTCTGGTGGGGTGTGTCACTGTCCCAGGGGTGGGACATCCTGTGAACCCTTTTCCTGGGGTGGGGCCCTGCCCACCACCTCTCCCTGGTGGGACACAGTGACCTCTGGGGTGTTGCAACCTGGGATGTGCCTTGTCCCCTCTACAACAACCCTTGACGGCCCCACCCAGTTTGGGAACCCTCAATTCCCCTTTTACATTTTTAGGTGCAACCCAAGCCCCCCATCCTGCAGCTCTCCACGACCTTTCCATGTGTGAGAAGCCCCTACAGTGGTGACAGTAGGGGGTGACATGGGGTGAGTGTCAGCTGGGGAGGGCACAGACCCCCCCAAGAGCCCCCAACAACCACCCTGTCCCTCAGGGTCTCAGCACTGGGAGCCAGATGAAACACTCCTGACCTTCCGACCTGTGCACCCTCCCCTCTGTTCAAAACCCCAAGGACCATCCTGCCCTCCCCCCCAGCACTGGGATGGAAAACTGTAGATTTTTGCCCCTGGAAAAGTGGCTGACTTGGCCCCAAAATAGCTGCAAAATGGCTGAGACATTGTGAGGGTCTGGAGCTATTTGAGGCCGCCCCATCCCTCTACTGCTCCCCAAAATTCCCCCCGTGGGATTTCTGTCCTGGAGCTTGGGAGGATTTGGGTTTACTGGGTTTTGGGAGAAATCCTGTTCCAGACTTCTCCATCCTTACTTGTCCTCTGCAGGATCTGAGGAATCAAGAGCAGCTTGGGAATGGAGCCCAGGGAAGGAAGGGGCTCCCAGACTCCTGCTCCTTGAAGCCAGTGGCCATCCAAAGGTGGGGCCCAGCCATGGCCCAGCCCTGCTCTGGCCAGCCCCAGGTAGAAGCCAGGACCTGAGGGTCCCCCCTGCCCCCTTGGCTTTGATTCTGGCAGCTTTAGAGCTGCTGCAGAGGTGAGAATTCTGTGGGGGAAAAAGGCCTGCCTGTGGTTTGCTCAGCCCTGCAAGAAGCACAGAGCAGGGCTGGCTGGAAACACCCCCTGCAAGGTCAGTTGCGAGGGAACCAGCCCGAAATGCATCAATTGATCATTTGTCCTTTTGATGAAGGGGCTGAGAAAACCACAAAATTACTGCAAAGACAACAACAATCTGCTCAACAACCTGACCTAAACCCTCCTTCTTGAACAAAACCTGCAGCCTTCTGGAACCTCCTGGAAGGAAGGTTTGGATTCTGGATGTGCACAGCAGAAAAGAGGGAAAAGTGTGGAAATATTGAGCAGGGGCTGCACGTGAGGGGCTGGGGAGCAGGGGTGTCACAGCAGGAGCAGGGATTTCCCAGGCAGGGGAATTCAGGGCAGGCTGGAGTGGATTTACGAGGCAATCAGACCCTGAGGCACACACGGCCATTCCCAGAGATTCCTCTGCACTGTCCCAAGGATGGACAGAGCTTCTGCCCTTTTTCCATGGAAAGTCAATCAAGTTTCAGGATGGGAATGAGCAAAATGGGGAGAGTTCCTAAAGATGGCCCAACAAAAGGCTTTGTCATGGCCTGGGTTGCTGCCCAGCAGGCAGGGAACAATCCCATGGAGATGTTGGACATGCAGGGAGATTCCATGCTCTCTGTTATCCTCAAGGAAGTGCTGCTGTGGGATGCACCAATGGGCTCCTAAAGGGAACCAAAAAGTCTCATTTCATAGTGATTTGTTTGCGTTTTCATTGTGAGTGACTTGTTGGGAGAGGAACTGTTAAAATGATTCTATAAACCAGAGTGTTTTATACCTTCTCTGTTAGATTCTTGCTGAGTATGTCCTTTACTGGGGGAAAAATTCTGTGGGAAAGATGTTTGCTTTTATTCTATGGATGTATAATTTTGTCTCAAACAATTTGGCATCAAGTGATGCCTGGGAGGGCTGAGCCAGGAAATGGGGGAACCTGACGCAGGGGTGTGTGGGGCAGAGACCCAGAGCATCCCAAGGCAGCCCTGGGTTCCCCAGGGGGGATGCTGTGCTGGGCTCTGAATCAGCCCAAAATCTGAGGCAGCCAGGGAAGGAGCTGTGACCCCTATTCCCACCCAGCCACTGCCCATCCCTGGCATCCCCATTCCCTTGGGACCCCCATTGCCTTGGTCTCTCTTCCCTGCAGACCCCCATCCCAGGACTGCCATTGCCCAGGACCACCGTTGCCTTGATCCCATCCCATGGGCTGCTTCTTCCTCCAGAATCCCTATTCCCGAGGGTCCCCTTTTTTCCCCAGCACCCCCAACCCTGGCACCCACATGCCATGACCCCAAATCCCTGGGGACCATGTTTCCACAGCACCCCCATCCCTGAATCCACCCAGGCATGGATACCCCAATTCCCGAGGACCCCCTTTCTCCTGGACACCTATCGTTGGTTGCTGACATCCCCTGAGCCCCCACCATGTCCCCAGACTCTCCCATCATGTCCCCAGTCTGTCCACAGCTTGTGGCCACCCTGCCCCCACAAAGGGCCACCTCCACGTGGGGACAGACGTGACCTCGCTTCCTTCCCCTTCATCCGAAGAGCCGCCAGCCAGGGGAGCGGTGGCCACAGCAGCGAGTGACAGCCAGTCCACATGGCTGGGGACACCGGGATGGCCGGGAAGGTGGCGCTGCTCCTGTGGGGTGAGTGCCCTGGGCATGGGCCTGACACCCCAGGGATAGGAGGGTGCACAGGGGGGCTGCTGGGTTCCTTGAGGTCCCCAAGGCCAGCAGGGCATGGAGCCCAGTGTGACCAGAGTTGTGGGGTGGCCCTGGGGACAGGAAAAGAGGACAGGAAGAGTGGAACCGGGATGGGGGGACAGGGAGAGGGGGATGGGAATGTGGGGACAAGGATGTGACAGAAGGAACCTTGTGTCTGGGGAAGCTGCAGGGACAGTGACAGGGACACAGAGATACAGGGACAAGTATAATGTGCTTGGGCCATGGGGCTGTGGCTGTGGGGCTGGTGGGGGTGACCTGTGCCAGCACAGTCCCCATGCCTGAGCATGTGTTGGCTGCTGTGTCACTGTCCTAAAGACATCTGTGCCACATCAGTGCCCCAACTGAGGCCTTTCGGGCACAGCCTCCACATTCCGTGCCCCTTTGCCTCTGTCCCCATGGTGCCATACCCACCCATCCATGTCCCTTCTCCCTTCCAGCCCAGACCCTTGGCTTCGCTGGTGAGTCCTTGGAGAATGCCATGTCCTTACCCCGCTGTCCCCAGCCCCACGCTGGCCCTGGCAGCCTGGTGTCCCCTGTCACCCACAGGTGCCCAGACTACCCAGCTCCTTGTGGAGCCCCCGCTGGAGGCCACCAGTGCTGTGGGACCGGGTGACACTGACCTGCCAGGGCTCGGGCAGCACCGGTGACACCACCTGGTACAGGAACGGGCGGCGCTGGTGGCCGGTGAAACACGACTGCCTCAATGTCACAGAGAGTGGCACCTACACGTGTGACAGACCTGGCAGTGGGCTCAGCCCCCCTCTGACAGTCTTAGATGGTGAGGGGGAATCTTACATGATCTGGGTGGCCCCTGACAGGTCTGGATGGGCTCCACTCCGTGGGTGGCTTCACACCGTTCGTGTGGCAGGAGCCTGTGCCCTGCACACAGGGACATCCCAGTGCATCCCAGTGCACCCAGATGTCCTCAGTGCCATGGGCACCCACCTCTGACCTATCTCGAGCCCCTCAGTAAGATGGGACCCTCCTGTCTCACAGATGAGCTGGTGCTGCAGGTGCCAGCACGGGTGCTGCTGAAGGGGGACACGGTGACACTGCGCTGCCGTGCCCGCTGGAACAGCCTGGTCACCAAGGTGTGATTTTTCAAGGATGAGAATAATCTGACAAGGACCCTTAATGCAACCGAGGTGTCCCTGTCCCCCCTCCAGCTGAACCACAGTGGCAGCTACCACTGCAAGGGCTGGGTGAGGTCCTGGTTGTCAGGCTCAGCAGCAGTGACAGTGACAGTGCACGGTGAGCACCCCCACGGCTGGAACTCCCATCTCCTGCCAAACCCAAAGCCACTTCCCAGTGCACTCTGAGTCACACTCCTCACCTCTCATCACCTTCCCTAAACTCTTTCTGGTGCCGGTGCTGGAGGGTCCCCCAAGCCCACCAGGCGATCCCCCCTGAGTCTTAGCTGCCTCAGCACCCCCAACCCCCTGTGGCTCCAAGCCTCCCACTTGCACTCTCCCTCCTGTTCTATCAGGATGGGCAGGTGGGGGGGGGGGGGGGGCCCGCAAGGGTCACCGCAGCTTTTGGTGCCTGCCTTGGTGGTCTCTCACTCAGTGAAGTACAGCTGCGAGGTGCCCTCTGAAGGAGGGGGGCTGTGCAGAAGAGCATCGCACGGCTCCCTGTCCCAGAGCGCAGTGAGTGCGGGGATGGGCACGGGGAGCACCCATTGTCTCCTGGGGTCCCCTGCCTGGGAACCTCCATGTCTACCAGACACATTTCTTGGCTCTCCTCTCCTCTGCCCTATGCTCCCTCACCCCTCTGCGGTGTGACCCCATCCCTGAAATTTCTCATCACATCCATCCGCCCCATCCCTATCCCCCTCCACCACCTGCCAGCTCCTCCCTGTGTCCTCAGCCCTGTCTCTGTCCCCACAGTGCCTGTGGCCAATGCCACCATCACCCCCGGCCCCCTGTCACACCAGGTGCATGCAGGTGACCCTGTGACCCTGTGCTGCTCGGTGCAGGTGGGCTCAGCCCCTGTCACCTTCACCTGGCTGCACAACGGGCAGGAGGTGGCCCGAGGTTCCCCTCGTGCAGTTCGGGGCCACCAATGTGGGACATTCAGGCACCTACCAGTGCATGGCCACCAACCAGGCAGACGGGCACCGCGTGTTCCGGGCACTCAGCCCAGAGCTGGCACTGGAGGTGACACCACGGGACACATGGACACACAGAGACACAGGTGGGGACACACAAGTTCACCAGGGACTGCAGCACCACTGAGGTGATGGGTGACCCTGATGTGCCCCCTCTCTGTTTCTTGCAGTGGCTGCAGGGGTCGGTGGAGTCCTTTTGTTCCTGCTCCTGCTCGTGGGTGTCATTGTAGCCTGGCAACGGTGGCACCTTGTGGGTGGGTGACAATGGGGGGATGGTGGTCCTAGGGAGCTGTAGAGGCCCCCAGAGTTGGGGAACCATAACGTGCCTCCCACAGCCCTAAAATGGTGACCTTGACTGGGGGTGCTGTAGGGTCCTGCAGGGATGTTGGGGGTTCGTTCAGAAGCCCTGGGGGCCTTTGGGGGGTCTCTGTCTCTGCTGGCCTTTGGGTCCTTGAGGCCTTGTTGGTCAGGGGCACTGTGGAGGTTCATGAATTCTGGGAGACTTCAGGGATGCCTGGGGTCCTCTGAGAAATCGAGGGCCACATGGGTGTTCAGGAATCCTAAGAGGGATCAGATGCCTGGGGACCCCACAGTCACCCCTCCCCTCTTTCCTTTGCAGCTGCCAGGAAGAATCAGGAAAGGTGAGTGGGGGGCTCAAACCACACTCTCCCCTTTTACCCCAACCCTCAAGACCTCCCATTCTCTCCCCCAAATCCCCCTTATTCCGTCAGGGCCCCCCCGGATCCCTCGGTCCCCCCAGAGGAGGGGGAGGTGCTGTACACCCACGTCATTGTCACCAAGAGGGCAGCGGGTGAGTATGGGGGGGACAGATGCAGAGGGACACGTCACCCATGAGTGTCACCCCACCCAAATCCCACAGTCTGTGTCTATTGCAGTGTCCCCTTGTGCCACCACACTCGAGGAACCCCAGGTGGCTACCATGGGAACCTGGTGACATCTACATGAATATGCTGTGACACTGGGGGGAACTGGCGGGCCTTGGGGTTTCCCACCCATGGGCACCCACAAGTGTGTGTGCTGCCACCAAAACTGCCCCTCTCCCACCCGGTGGAGGCACAAAGATCCCAAAGGGCTGAGAGAAGAACCAATTCCTGCAACAGCGACGAGAGAGAATAAAAGCAACAGCAACATGGTTCTGAGTCCAAAGGGTCACAAAAAGGAACAATTTTCAGGGAAAGTCCCCAAAAATGAACAAACCCCAGACATTTCCCACAGCAAATTTCCTCCACCAGAGGAACCTGGCCGAGTTCTGGACCTTCCTTTCTCTGATGGCCAAAGTGGCCTTCAGAAGGCTCTGGATTCTCTTCTCCCTTTTCACAAGCCCCTCCTCTGCCATGTTCCCCACATGAGGATATCACAAATTTCTCTGGGCTTCCGGAGCCTCCCCCTTTCCCAGGGCAGTTAGGATTAGGCCATGGAACAGGGCAGGTTGTCAGAGACAGGAAACATTTGATGTCTGGAGACATTTGGAATACCTGTGTGTGGCAGGGGTGGGTCAGGCCTTGCTTTTGGTCAGACAGGGCCCATCTGTCCATCAGTTTGTCAGCTGTGGCACACTGGGGACAGTTTGACACTCTGCCAAAGCCAGCTCCTGAATGGCCGGATGACAAGAAGTGCCAGCTGGGGAGAGGGCCCTTAGCAGCCCAACTGGCTGAAAGGGCAGAGGTGGCCAAGTCCCTGACCGTGTCTCCTCTTAAGGTATCTGCCCCATCCATGCTGCAACACACGATTTGGCTACTCATTGAAATGAGAAATATCTGTCAAGAAAAGTGGAAACATTCCTGGAATGGAAAGAAGACCCATGACTAAAACATTTTTTAATTTCAAAGATTATGGGGCTTTCATGCAGAAGTGCAGGAAAAGGAATAACAACTCTTTACTGGGAAATTTATAAACCAAAACAGAACAAACAACACAAAACCAGAACAGTCCCTCCCGCTCAGCGCTGTTGGTTTTTGTGGCAGTTACAACTGTGGCCAGCAGGGGGCGCTGCAGGGAGCACTCCCGGCCAGCAGGGGGCGCTACAGGGAGCACTGCCGGCCAGCAGGGGGCGCCTCGGTCGAGCTCCATCCCCTCAGGGGCCATGGCAGCCTTGGACGGGAGGCAGGAGGGGAAATCGCTCCTTTTGCAAACTCACAGGCACCAATCGATCCCAGCACCACCACCGGCAGCGGGCAGAAGCCGCCAAGGCAGCAGGTTGGATCCCAGTGCCCAGTGGAAGCATAGCAGTGTCCCGGGATCAGGCACACGTCCTGCCCATCGCCTGCGACCACTGTCCATGATCCCGAATGGAAAGAAGGCAGCGCCTGACCCCAGGCAGGTCTCGGGTCCACAACAGCACCTCTGGTGGCTTTACACCACAATTCCTGCAAACCCTCAGCCTTTCACTCCCTTTTCCTCCTTCAGTCCTTGCACAGCAACTCTGGGAATGTTGAATTGCTCTGGGATGTTGAGGAAAGCTCGGTGCTGACTCTGCTGGGGCTCCTCAGGGGGTTTCAGAGCACGTTTGGATTTCCTGCCCTTCCTGGGCCACTGCTGGTCCCAACAGAGAAGCCACACAGGGAGAAGGAGTAAGAAGAGGAGAGCAGAGCCACAGTCCCGAGGGGTCTGCTGCCTCAATTGGAGCACAGGGACAGCCAAGGCTGGGGGCATTGCCTTGGGAGGGGAAAATGGGGCAAAACTGGAGCTGGTTGGGCCAATGCCCCTGTTCTGCTCTGGGAGCTGCAGACCCTTAAGGAGGTGTTGTAATTAGGGCTGGGGCTCCTGAAGTTCAGCCATGCTCCTAAAGCATCCCTGTGCACAAGGACATGGCTCCACTACCTCTCACAGGGATTTTGGGGGACACAAGGTAGCATTGGATACCATTTGGAGGTCAGATGCCCCCACCTCTGCCCATAAGGAGCTTTCTTTACTGCCGGGAAGGTTTTTGCTGGTGCTGGGGATGATTCAGTGCCTGTGCCATGTGGCTGCTGCTTCCCGCTGGCTGGCCAGGAAGGCTGAGCTGGAGCAGCAGCTGAGGAGGGAGCGGCTGGAGCAGGGGGCCCCCGAGAACAGCACCTGGGCATGCAGGTGGAGCAGGAGTGCTGGGAATTCTGCAGGGTGCTCAGGTGAGGCCCAGGGGGCCGGGCCATGGTGGGGCACAGCTTGTCACTCCTGCTCCCCCAGATTTTGGGACAGAGCAGTGACACCCATTGGGCTCCCAAACCCCTCAGGGCTCAGGCTCAGCCTCACAGGAGGTCCCGGCCCAGGCTTTTGGGATGATTCGGGTGCTCCTGGGCTGGTTCCCGACACAGGGCAGCTCTCCGGGAGCAGTCGGCAAATCCCGAAGGACCTGCCTGGGGCTGCTGGAGCCCGAGTGCTGCGGGCAAGGACGGTGTGAAGGAGCCAGGCCCCGCTCAGCCGGCGCTGCCCCAGGAACGTCTCATCCTGCAGGAGCTCGGCAGCCTCAGCCAGTGCCGGCCCCGGGGCTGTTGGGGGGGTGCGGCCGGAGGGGCCGGGAGGCAGCGGTTGGGAGGGGCCGGGATGGAGGGACCGACTGGGACCCCACTGGGGAGCCCCGTGCATGGAGAGGGAGAAACGGCGGAGGGGAGACCCTGGGACAGCGGGGGGGCAGAGACCCCGTGGTGGGGTTCACGGAAAGGAGGGACCGCAATGGTGGTCCCGGAGCACCAGGAAGGGGCCCAGCTGCCATCGCGCTGGGAATGCCTGGATGGTCACGGGGTGTCCAAACCAACCGTGGCAGCGTGTCCGAAGCCACTGTCGCAATGTGTGGGGACCGAGAATTGCCAGGGTAAGATCCCACAGCTCTGGGAAGGGGAGGGGTACCCTGGAAGGGGCTGTGTAGGGGCTGGGCAGAGCCCTATTTATTCCCCGTGCCCTGCGCAGGTGAGGAGGGCAGGGGCACAGCCACTGCTCAGTATTTCCACACTTTTCCCTCTTGTCTGGCAGCTGAGACAGAACACAAATATTCTTTCCATGAGGTCCCAGAATGCTGCAGGTTTTGTTCAAGAAGTAGCGTCCCTGTCAGGTTATTGAGCAGATTGTTGTTGTCCTTTCAGCAGTTCTGGGGCTCTCTCAGTTCCTTGCTGCTAGGGACTAAATGATCAACTCCTGTATTTCTGGGCTGGTTCCCTCCCAGCTGCCCCTGCAGGGTGGTTTCCAGCCAGCCCTGCTCTGAAAACCATCAAAGGCCCTCACAGAGACACTGCTTGGGCTCCCTTTGGGTTTTGTGCTTCTTGCAGGGCTGAGCAAACCACAGGCAGGCCTTTTCCCCCACAGAATTCTCACCTCTGCTGCAGCTCTAAAGCTGCCAGAATCAAAGCCAAGGGGGCAGGGGGGCCCCTCAGGTCCTGGCTGCCACCTGGGGCTGGCCAGAGCAGGGTTGGGCAATGGCCATCCCTGTGCAGTGGGGCTGGGCCATGGCTGGGCCCCACCCTTTCATGGCCACCACCACAACATCGACCACTCCACAATTCACATCACTGTCCCAACACTAACAACATCACAATATTTTATCAACAACATAATCAATAATGTAATATCAATTCATATAACATCCAGCAAAAACAACCTCCATTAACTTGTTTCTCACAATACATACCAGTAAAGGACAATTATTCCTGGTCCCACATCTTTGCCTAAAAGCCCCGTGATTTATAAGTTACAATAGTTCAGAGAGAAGGGGGTCGTATTTTCCATTCCAAGGGAGGTTCCCACCTTGTTCAGCTTCCTTGACAGAGCTGAACAAAGAAACACCATTTCTGCCAGTTTAACCAAAGAGCTGCATTTTTTGCCAGGAGCAGGGAACCAGGTCCTGTGCACCCTTGCAACTGGGACAGGCACCAGTAAGCCACCTCACTGGGAGCACTGGGAGGGGGATTGCAGAGCCACTAAGCACATGGGGGTTCAGAGGAACAAATCTGATTTTGATTCATGTCTCAACACATAATACACATGAGGTGAAAAATGACTCTGTGGGTTGTACATGTGCTGGGAACCCTGTCCCCGGCGAGGCTTCACGCAACAGACGATCAGGGGAGAGAAAGCTTCCGTGATGGGGCTGTGAGTGACCCCCACTGGCTGGTGAGACAGATGCCTGGGAAAGATGTGTGTGAAAAAATGCCCAGGAAATCAGGCTGTGGGAGGAGCCTTTTCAAATAAAAGCAGCAAACTGTGACACAACAGGCGACTTTGGCTTTGTGTTTCTTTGAGGGATCAGGGGCTTGCTTGGAGGCTCAGTTCGGCCCTCCTCCCCTGTGGGATTCACATTCTCTGAACTTGGGAGAAGCAGTGAGAAAATCAAAAATGATCCAAACAATTCTTATCTCATTTACTGCTCCTGTGCTGTTCACAAGTGGAATGCGTTGTGGAAGATTGTTTACCTGAAGGGAATTGGTGATTGGATTCTGGTGTGAGTGCTTTGATTCACTGACCCATTGAATCGAGGTATGTGTGTGTTGGGACTATGGGCTGACAGTCATGGGCTTCTGTGCAGTGTGAATTGCAGGTGAGTGCTTGGCAGATTCAGTTTAGATGTAATGTAATATAATATAGAATTATAAAGTATAATAAAGTACTTAATTAGCCTTCTGAACAGATGGAGTCAGATGCATCATTCCTCCCGGACATGGAACAAAAATATCACCGATACTCCCCCCACTCGCCTTTTCCTCCCAGTGGTCCTTCTTCCCTGTCCACACCTCTTCTTCCCTGCTTGGCTTCTTCCTCAAGGCAGCTCATTCCTGTTCGTCCTGCACTCCTGCATTGCTTCCCCAACAGAGCAGATGCTGCCTGCACCCACCCACTGCCTGTGCTGTGTTTCCCACTCTGCCCACAGCACCGAGCCTGCTGCACCTGCCCACCGCAGCACCAGCCCGCGGCAGCCAGCCCAGAGCCACCAGTGCCGCAGCCCCGGCCCGCAGCCAGCCCGCAGCAGCCAGCCTGCAGCCATCGCTGGCCGATGCCAGAGACACGCAGGGGCCTCACTTGAAAATCCTGCCCAGCCACTCACAAAAGCCCTGTGGGCTCGCCGTGGCTCGCAGCACACACACTCCATCTGCCGAGCTGATGCTCACAGAGCACCCGGGCTTCTTGTGGTAACGCTGTCCCTGTCTTCTGTTTCTCTCTCTTTCCTTTTCCCTTTCTACTCCCTTCTCTCCCCCTTCGGTAAGAACACTTACCCTCCTTTGTCAATAAACAGTTCTCAGATATAATATTGCTGTGTTTCTGCTTCATTTTCATCTGAGAAACCTTTCAGCAAGAATCCTCCCCGACTCCCCATTTTAAAGAGGGATGGGACAGGGGTAGTGGGAGGGGGAATGGGGAAGCCCTGGGTGTACTGCAAGCACTGTGGGAAGGGAATGGGGCAGACTCTGAGGGTACTTGGGCACTTGGATGGGGTGTGGGAGCCCCTGCAGGTATGAGCAAAAGGGATGGGGGAGCCCTTGGGGGTACGAGGAGAGGAAATGGGGAGCAGAGGGTGCCCTGTGTGGACGCCCCCTGACCCAGGACCACCTCCCTTGGAAGGATGGGCAACCACAGGAGTCATGGAGAGAGAACCCCCAGTGTCACCCAGTGCCTCCTGCTTCCCAGAGCATCACAACTTTTGGTGTAGGCTGTCATAGATGTTGCTGGGTTCCCACGGTTGCCACTGCAGCTTCATGTACGTCTCCTGAGGATCCTCCACCGGGGGTGCCAGGGGGTCTGGGGTGGCCCTGTGGGAATAAGGGGCTGTGTGGAAGGGGATGGGAGGTCCTGGGGGTTTGGATAAAAGGTGTATCATGGCTGGAACCTGCACTCACCTTTCCTGGTGCTTCCTGGCATCTGCAAAGGAAAACTGGAGGGGTGACTTTGGAGACCCAGGGGCCCCCATCCACCCTTGGGAATGCTGAACCACCACCAGACACACAATTCTTCCCAGGCCCCCCCAGTATCCCTGATGCACCCGAGTATCCCTGAACCACCCCACTTGCACCAACACCCTGAGCCCCCAGAACCCCGAGCCTGGCAGGGAGGGGGACCCCCGACAGAACCCCCACAGTCCCTACACAACCCTCCAATACCACCCCAGGGCTCTGAGCCATGGTCACTGGGGCTTCAGCCCCTCCCAAGTCAGGGACTGTGGGTGCTGCCTTACAGCCTTCCTTCTCTGGGACCCTTCCCACCTCTCTCCATGACCCCTGTCCTCCCATTGTCACCCACCAACAGGGTGCCACCGGTGCCAGGCCACAATGACACCCATGAGCAGGAGCAGGAACAAAAGCGCCCCACCAACCCCGGCAGCCACTGCAAGAAACAGAGGGGGACACATCAGGATTGCCCATCACCCCAGGGGTTCCTGCACTCCTTGGTGACCATGTGTGACCCCACCTGTGTTCATGTGTGTCCCTGTGTTCTGCGGTGTCACCTCCAGGACAACAGGGGTGATGGTGGCATTGGCCACAGGCACTGTGGGGACAGAGAGGGCTGAGGTCACAGGGAGGGACTGGCAGCCAGTATGGGGAGATAGGGATGGGGGGGATGGTGTGATGGGGGATGTCAGAATTGGGGTCAAACCAAAGAGGGGTGTGGGGACAAGGGGAGAGGTGGAAGGACACAAGAATGGTGTGATGGGGGACAAAGAGGTACCTGAGCAGGTGGCCTGAGCAAGCTGTGGGGGTTCCCCCTGCCCATCTCTGCACTCACTGTGCACCATGACGTGGAGCCTGGTGCTGCTCACCGCATGGCCCACCCCGGAGCGCACCTGGCAGCTGAAATTCCCTGAGTGGGAGACTCCCACAGCGAACACCAACAGCTGTGGGGACCCCTGCGGCGCCACCACCACCTGCCCATCCGGATAGAACACATGCAGGAGTGGGGCTTGGGGCTGCAGGGGGCTGGGGGTGCTGAGGCAGCTGAGAGTCAGGGGGGACCCCTCGGTGGGCTCGGGGGGACCCTCCAGCACCAGCACAGGGGAGAGCTCAGGGCAGGAGAGGGAAGGGGGATTTGTGGCTCCGAGTCTCTGGGGAAGGCCTGTGGGGTGTTGGGGTGGGGGCTTCGGGGTGCTCACCATGCACTGTCACTGTCACTGGCGCTGACTCCTGCCACCCCCAGGATCCCACCAGGCCCTTGCAGCTGTAGCGGCCACTGTGGCTCAGCTTCAGAATGGACAGGGACAGCTGGGTACCATTGGGGAACACTCCCAGTTCCTCCTCTTCGTGGTAGAAGGACACCGAGGTGATCGGTTTGTCTTGCCAGCTCCGGCAGCGCAGTGTCACCGTGTCCCCCTCCAGCAGCACCCGTGCCGGCACCTGCAGCACCAGCCAGTCTGGGGGACAGGGGGGTCCTGTCACATCTCAGGGATCTGGAGGGTCCCCATCTCACCAGGACCTACCCATTGGGTCACACCCAGCGCAGCAGGAGTCCCCAGTACCCACATGGTTTCGCCCACACTGGGATGCTCTGGGATATCCCCAGAGCAGGGGACAGGCTCTGGTCACACCGGGAGGGGACCCATGGAGCTGAGCCCACCCAGAGCCCTTGGGGTCCCCATGGGAGCCAGGCTGGGGACAACCAAACCGCCCTCACCATCTGAGACGTTTATGGTGGGGCTGAGCCCATTGCCAGGTCTGTCACACTCATAGGTGCCACTCAGGGTGACAATGAGGCGGTCCCGTCCCTGTTGCCACCAGCGCCGCCCGTTCCTGTACCAGGTGGTGTCACCGGCGCTCCCCGAGCCCTGGCAGGTCAGTGTCACCCGGTCCCACAGCATTGGCGGTGTCCAGGGGGGCTCCACGAGGAGCTGGGTGGTCTGGGCACCTGTGGGTGACAGGGGACACCAGACTGCCAGGGCCAGCATGGGCTAGGGACAGCGGGGTGGGGACATGGCATTCACCGAGGACTCACCAGCGAGGCCGAGGGTCAGTGCTGAAAGGAAGAAGGGACAGAGCTGGGAGGGGGTGGCACCATAGGAACAGAGGCACAGGGGCACGGGGTGTGGGGCTGTCCCCAAAAGGTCTCAGTGGGGGCATTGGTGTGTCACAGAGGTCTCCAGGAAAGGGACACAGCAGCCAACACATGCTCAGGCATGGGGACCCTGTGCTGGCACAGGTCACCCCCACCAGCCCCACAGCCACCTGTGCCCATGGTCCCATTCCCATGGCACCTGTCCCCATGGGCCAAGCACATGGTACTTGTCCCCTTGTCCCTCTCCCTGTATCCCTGTGTCCCTGTCCCCGCTGCTGCCCCAGCCACAAGGTTCCTTCTGCCACATCCTTGTCCCCACATTCCCATCCCCCTGTCCCTATCCCCCATCCCAGTTCCACTCACCCTGTCCTCTGTGCCTGTCCCCACAGCCACCCCACAACTCTGGTCACACTGGGCTCCATGCCCTGCTGGCATTGGGGACCTCAGGGAACCCTGCAGACCCCTGTGCACCCTCCCCTCCCCATCCCCAGGGTGTCAGGCCTGTGCCCAGGGCACTCACCCCACAGGAGCAGTGCCACCTTCCCGGCCATCCCGGTGTCCCCAGCCATGTGGACTGGCTGTCACTCACTGCTGTGGCCACCACTCCCCTGGCTGGTGGCTCTTCGGATGAAGGGGAAGGAAGCGAGGTCACATCCGTCCCCATGTGGAGGTGGCCCTTGGTGGGGGCAGGGTGGCCACAAGCTGGGCACAGGCTGGGGACAAGGCTGGGACAAGGTGAGACATAGGGTTCCAAGGAGTGGGGGGCTCAGTGAGTTTGGGGACCCAGGGCTGGGTGTCCATGGGAATGGGAGGATCCCAGGGAATGGGGGTCCCTGGGGAATGGGGGTGCTGAAGAGTGGGAGTCACTGGGAATAGCGGTACCATATGAATGGGGGTCCCCCAAACTGCGGGGAATAAGGGATGGGAATCCCAGCGGAATGTAGGCTCCAGGGATTTGGGGTCTGAAGATGGGGATGCTGGGGGAATGGCAGATCCCGTGGGAAAGGGGGTCCTGGGAGAATCAAGGTCCTGGGAGAAGGAGCATTTCAGGGGATAGAATGAATGGGATACGGTTCCTTGTGAATGAAGTCCTGGGCCATGGAGATCCTGGGGAATGGCAGTAATGAGATGGGGGTCCCAGAGATGAGTGGATAGAAGGAATGGGGCTCCCATGATTGGGATCCCTGGCGAATGGGGGCGCCAGGCATGGGCAGTAGCTTGGTGAGCCTGAGGGTCAAAGCTCCTTCCCTCGGTGCCTCAGATTTTTGGGTGACCCAGGGCCCAGCAAGGTCCCCCCAGGGTGCTTTTTTTTGGGAGGGTCATCCCAGGTAGGTTCCAAGAAGGTCTGGGCCTGGGTCCCTATAGCCCCCAGGGGCTTTTTCTCTTCTTTATTTCCATTTCCATCATTTTACCCCTCAATTTCACAACCCCCAGTTCGTGCCTTGATGATTCTGTGGAGGGCCTGAGCAGGAAAGGGGCTGGAGGAACCCCAGGGTGGTGGAAGTAGGGGTGAGGGTCTGCAGGGAGGGCAGAACCTCTGTCCATCCTTGGGACAGTGCAGAGGAATCTCTGGAAATGTCCGTGTGTGCCTCAGGGTCTGATTTGGCTGGTAAATCCACTCCAGCCTGCCTTGAATTGCTCTGCCTTGGCACTCCCTGCTCCTGCTGTGACACCCCTGCTCCCCAGCCCCTCACGTGCAGCCCCTGCTCAATATTTCCACACTTTTCCCTCTCTTCTGGTGTGCACATCCAGAACCCAAAGCTTCCTTCCAGGAGGTTCCAGAAGGCTGCAGGTTTTGTTCAAGAAGGAGGGTCCAGGTGAGGTTGTTGAGCAAATTTTTGTAGGATTTGCAGTAGTTCAGAGGCTCTCTCAGTCCCTGGGGCAAAGGGACAAAATTATCAATTCCTGCATTTCCGGACTGGTTCCCTCCCAGCTGCCCCTGCAGGGGGGGTTTCCAGCCAGCCCTGCTCTGAAAACCATCAATGGCCTTCATAGAGCCACTGCTTGGGCTCCCATCGGGGTTTGTGCTTCTTGCAGGGCTGAGCAAACCACAGGCAGGGCCTTTTCCCCCACAGAATTCTCACCTCTGCAGCAGCTCTAAAGCTGCCAGAATCAAAGCCAAGGGAGCAGGGTGGGGACCCTCAGGTCCTGGCTGCCACCTGGGGCTGGCCAGAGCAGGGCTGGGCAATGGCCATCCCTGTGCAGTGGGGCTGGGCCATGGCTGGGCCCCACCCTGGCATGGCCACTGGCTTCAAGGAGCAGGAGTTTGGGAGCTCCTTCCTGCCCTGGGTTCCATGCCAAAGCTGCTCTTGCTGGCTCAGATCCTGCAGGGGATGAGCAAGAATGGAGAAGTCTGGCCACCCTCCAGACTCTCCAAGCTGCAGGACAGGACCCCCTTGTCCAGCATGGGTCCCCCCTGGGACAGGATCCCCCCAGGAAAGAACCCGCCCCCAGTCTAACAAACATGTCAAACAGCCTCTTCCTCCTTCTGAAAGTGAAAATGTTGGGAGAAGGGGGGGTGCAGCTTGACACCCCCATCCCCCACAGCCCTCCCTGCAGACCCCTCACCCCTGCTTCCCCCACCCTGGGTTTCCCCCAACCCGTTCCCTGCTTGTGGCCTCAACAGAATCATCAAGGCACGAAGTGGGGGTTGTGAAATTGAGGGGTACAATGATGGAAATGGAAATAAAGACGAGAAAAAGCCCCTGGGAGCTGTAGGGACCAGACCTTCTTGGAACCTGGTGAGATGGGGACCCTCCAGATCCCTGACATGTGACAGGACCCCCCTGTCCCCTCAGACTGGCTGGTGCTGCAGGTGCCGGCGCGGGTGCTGCTGGAGGGGGACACGGTGACACTGCGCTGCCGGAGCTGGAAAGACAAACCAATCACCTCGGTGTCCTTCTACCACGAAGAGGAGGAACTGGGAGCGTTCCCCAATGGTACCCAGTTGTCCCCTCTGAAGCTGAGCCACAGTGGCCGCTACAGCTGCAAGGGCCTGGTGGGATCCTGGGGGTGGCAGGAGTCAGCGCCAGTGACAGTGACAGTGCACGATGAGTTCCCCAAAGCCCCCAGCCCAACATTCTCACAGCCCTTCCCCAGAGACTCGGGGCCAAAAATCCCCCTTCCCTCTCCTGCCCTGAGCTCTCCCCTATGCTGGTGCTGGAGGGTCCCCCCGAGCCCACCGAGGGGTCCCCCCTGACTCTCAGCTGCCTCAGCACCCCCAGAACCCTGCGGCCCCAAGCCCCACTCCTGCATGTGTTCTATCCGGATGGGCAGGTGGTGGGGGGCCCACAGCGGTCCTCACAGCTGTTGGTGTCTGCTGTGTGAGTCTCCCACTCAGGGAATTACAGCTGCCAGGTGCGTCTTGAGTGGGGTGCAATGTGGAAGAGCAGAACCCGTGTGTCACAGTGAGCAGTGAGTGTGAGGATGGGCAAGGGAACCCCTCACTGTCTTCTCAGGCCACCTTGGGTACCTCTTTGTCTCCCATCATACATTTCTTGTGCATTTCTCCTCTCCCCTTGTCCCCTCACCCCTCTCTGGTGTGACCCCAATACTGACATCCCCCATCACACCCATTCCCACCCGTCCCTAATCGCCCCACACCGGCTGCCAGCCCCTCTCTGTGACCTCAGCCTTGTCTCTGTCCCCACAGTGCCCGTGGCCAATGCCACCATCACCCCTGGTGTCCTGGAGGTGACACCGCAGGACACAGGGACACACATGAACACAGGTGGGGTCACACATGGTCACCATGGAGTGCAGGACCCCTGGGGTGATGAGTGACCTTAATGTGTCCCCCTCTGTTTCTTGCAGTGGCTGCCGGGGTTGGTGGGGCCCTTTTGTTCCTGCTCCTGCTCGTGGGTGTCATTGTGGCCTGGCACCGGTGGCACCCTATGGGTGGGTGACAATAGGGGGAATGGGGGTCTCAAGGAGCTGTTGAGGACCTCAGAATTGGGGAACAATAGGGTAGTACACACAGCTCCATAATTAGGACCTTATCTGGGGGTCCTGTAGGGTTTGTGGAGGTGCTGGACGGTCCTGCAGGGATGTTGGGACTTCCGTCAGGGGCCCTGGGGGTATTTGAGTGGTCTCTGTCCCTGCTGGGCTTTGGGTTCTTGAGGCTGAGTTGGTTGGGGGCACTGTGGAGGTTCATGAATTCTGGGAGACTTCAGGGATGCTTGGGGTCCCCTGAGAAATTGAGGGTCTCGTGGGCATTCAGGATTCCTGAAAGGGCTCAGGGCCCTCAGACCCCACAGTCACCCCTCCCCTCTTTCCTTTGCAGCTGCCAGGAAGAATCAGGAAAGGTGAGTGGAGGCTCAAACCACCCTCCAAACTTCACCCCAAACCCCAAGACCTCCCATTCTCTCCCCCACATCTCCTTATTCCCTCAGGGCACCCCCAGATCCCCCGGCCCCCCCAGAGGAGGGGGAGGTGCTGTACACCCACGTCATGGTCACCAAGAGGACAGCGGGTGAGTATGGGGGGGACACACACAGAGGGACACATCACCCATGAGTGTCACCCCACCCAGAACCCACAGCCCGTGTCTCTCGCAGTGTCCCCCGTGCCACCACACTCCAGGAGCCCCAGGTGACCTACGCAGAACTGCGGGGACTCCAGGGACGACGACAGGAACCCGGTGGCATCTACGGGAATGTGCTGTGACACTGGGGCAACTGGGGGGCACTGGGGGTCACAACCCATGGGCACCCACAAGTGTGTGTGCTGCTACTAAGAACTGCCCCTCTCCCTCCCTGTGGGGGCACAAAGATCGCAAAGCACTGAGAGAAGAACAATTTCCTGCAACAGCAACAAGAGAGAATAAAACCAACAGCAACAGCAACAAGGTTCAGGATCCAAAGGGTCACAAAAGGAATGATTTCCAGGGAACGCCCCAAAAAAGGAACAAAACCCTGACATTTTCTACAGCATGTTTCTTCCACCAGAGGAACCTGGCAGGCCACTTGATGTTCCTTGCTCTGATGGCCAAAGCAGCCTTCAGGAGGCTCTGGATTCTCTTCTTCCCAGTCCCAAACCACGTCTCTGCTTTGTTCCCAACACAAGGATGTCACAAAGGCCCTGTGTGGATTCCAGAGCCTCCCCCTTTTCCAGGGCGGGCAAGATCAGGCCATGGCACAGGGCAGGATACCAAAGACAGGAAAAGTTTGATTTATGGAGACATTTGGAATACCTGTGTGTGGCAGGGGTGGGTCAGGCCTTGCTTTTGGTGAGACTGGGCCTGGCTGACCATCAGTCTGTTATTCATGGCACACTGGGGACAGTTTGAAACTCTGCCAAAGCCAGCTCCTGAATGGCCATGTGACCAGAAGTGGCAGCTGGGGAGAAGGCCCTTGGTGGCCCAACTGGCTTAAAGGGCAGAGGTGGCCAAGTGTCTGACCCTATCTCCTCTTAAGGTGTCTGCCCCATCCATGCTGAAACACAGGATTTGGCAACTCATTGAAATGAGAAATATCTGCCAAGGAAAGTGGGAACGTTCCTGGAATGGAAAGAAGACCCATTCCTAAAACATTTCTTTCATTTCAACGATTATTCATTTCAGGCAGAAGTGCAGGAAAAGGGACAACAGCTCTTTACTGGGAAATTTATAAACGAGAACAGAACAATCAACACAAAACCAGAACTTTTCCCCCCTCTCAGCGCTGTTGGTTTTTGTGGCAGTTATAACTGCGGCCAGCAGGGGGCGCTGCAGGGAGCACTCCCAGCCAGCAGGGGGCGCTGCAGGGAGCACTCCCGGCCAGCAGGGGGCGCTGCAGATAGCACTCCCGGCCAGCAGGGGGCGCTGCAGGGAGCACTCCCGGCCAGCAGGGGGCGCCCCGGTCGAGCTCCATCCCTTCAGGGGTCATGGCGGCCTCGGACAGGAAGGAGGAGGAGAACCAGGGGCTCCTTTTGCAAACTCACGGGCGCCAGTCGGTCCCAGCACCACCAATGGCAATGGGCAGAAGCCATGAAAGCAGCAGGTTGCATCCTAGTGCCCAGTGGCCGCATAGCAGTGTCCCGGGACCAGGCACACGTCCTGCCCATCGCCTGCGACCTCTTTCCATGATCCCAAATGGAATTAAGGCAGTGCCTGACCTCAGGCAGGTCTCGGGTCTACAATAGCACCTCTGGTGGCTTTACACCACAATTCCTGCAAACCCTCAGCCTTTCACTCAGGTGAGGAGGACAGGGATGGAGCAGCTTTGGGGACACCTGGAATCCAGACAGGGTCACTCCCCAGAGCTCCATGGCAGCCACGGGGCAGAGCCACTGCTCGATATTTCTATATTTTTCCTTCTTATTTGGCAGCTATAGTCTGAAACCAAATATTCCTTCCATGAGGTTCCAGAAGGCTGCAGGTTTTGTTCAAGAAGGAGGGTCCAGATCATGTTGCTGAACAGATTGTTGTTGTCTTTGCAGTACTTCCAGGGCTCTCTCAGTCCCTTACCTAGCGGAACAAATGATCAATTGCTGCATTTCCAGACTGGTTCCCTTTCAGCTGCCCTTGCAGGGGGCTTTCCAGCCAGCTCTGCTCTGAAAACCATCAAAGGCCCTTGCAGAGCCACTGCTTGGGCTCCCATCGGGGTTTGTGCTTCTTGCAGGGCTGAGCAAGCCACAGGCAGGGCCTTTTCCCCCACAGAATTCTCACCTCTGCAGCAGCTCTAAAGCTGCCAGAATCAAAACCAAGGGGGCAGGGGGGACCCTCAGGTCCTGGCTGGCCAGAGCAGGGCTGGGCAATGGCCATCCCTGTGCAGTGGGGCTGGGCCATGGCTGGGCCCCACCCTGGCATGGCCACTGGCTTCAAGGAGGAGGAGTTTGGGAGCTCCTTCCTCCCATGGGCTCCATCCCCGAGCTGCTCTTGCTGGCTCAGATCCTGCAGGGGGCGGGCAAGAAGGGAAAAGTCTGGACCCTCCCAGAGGGTCCTGCCAAGCTGCAGGGCAGGGCCCCCTTGTCCAGCATGTTTCCCCCCTGGGACAGGATCCCCCCAGCACAGGAGCACCCTGGATGTGCCCCCTCCAAGAAAGAACCCATCCCCCGTGTGACAAAGGTGTCAAATGGCCTCTTCCTTCTGCTGCGGGAGAGACAAAGTGAAAATGCTGGGCAGGCACAGCCAGACACCCCCATCCTGCACAGCCTCCCCAGCCCTCCCTGCAGACCCCTCACCCCTGCTTCCCCCACCCTGGGCTTCCCCAAACCCCTTCCCTGCCCAGGGCCTCTCCAGGATCATCAACATCTGAACTGGGGGCTTGTGAAATTGAGGGGTAAGATGATGTAAATGGAAATGAAGAGAGGAAAAGTCACTGGGGGTTGGTGGGAAGAGACCTAGAGCCCCTTGGAATAAGGCTGGGGTGACCCCCTTGTGGGGGGATTACTTGTGGGGTCTGTGCTGGGCCTGGGTAACCCCAAAATCTGAAGAACCCAGGGAAGGAGCTGTGACCCATCAGCCCACCCAGCAACTGCCCATCCCTGACAGCCCCATTAACCTGGGAACCCAACCCATTCCGTATGTCCCACCCTCTCTGCAAGCCCATCCCAGTGCTGACATTTCCCACCGATCTCCATGGCCCAGGTGCCCATTCCAAGGAACCCTCTCCTGTTCATTCCATCCCCTGAAATCCTCCTTCCCCCAGGACCTTGATTCTCCCAGCACCCACCATTCCCCCATGCCATGACCTCAAATCCCTGGAGCCCAGGTTCCCCTGGGACTCTCATCCCTGTGTCCCCCCAGCTCTGGGGACCCCCATTCCCATGGCACCCCTATTCCCACTGACTCCCCCTACTCAAAACCCCCATTCCCCAGGGACTGAACCCTGCCTCCCCAAACCCACTCCTGGGAATCCCATGTCCCACTTTGTCCCACCCAGCCTTGTCCCCAGCCTCTGCCCAGCTTGTGGCCACCCTGCCCCCACCAAGGGCCACCTCCATGTGGGGATGGATGTGACCTCGCTTCCTTCCCCTTCATCCGAAGAGCCGCCAGCCAGGGGAGCAGTGGCCACAGCAGTGAGTGACAGTCAGTCCACATGGCTGGGGACACTGGGATGGCTGGGAAGGTCATGCTGGTCCTGTGGGGTGAGTGCCCCAGGCACAGGGCTGAATTCCCTGGGGATGGAGGGGAGGGTGCACAGGGGGGCTGCAGGGTCCCCAGAGGACCCCAATGCCAGCAGAGCCAGTCCATGTTACCCACAGTGGACCTTGGTGAGACTGTGACTGATGTAGGGTGTCTCTGGGGACAGGAACAGGGGGCAGGAATTTGGGGATGGGGGTTTGGGGACAGGAATGTGGGGACTGGCACCTTTGGGCTCAGGTAGGTCTGGGGATAGGGACAAGGGAACTGGGATGCAGGGACAGAAGGGGACAAGAACCGTGAGGATGTGGCCATGGGGATGGGATCATGAGCTGCTGGGGGTGACCTGGGCCAGCATGGGCTGTGTCCGTGGTGTCCTTGTGCCTGGGGTGTCACCAGTGTCCCCATGTTCTGCCTCAGCCCAGGGTGGCCTCGGAGTCCCTGTTCCCAAGGTGTCTGTGCCACACGGATGTGGTGCACAGGTAGCTGAGACACAGACATGACCCCTGGCCTCTTCCAATCTTTTGGGGCCACCCCCATGCACTTTCCCACAAGAACTGATGTCCCCATAGGGACAGTTTGGAGACACCCTAACCTGGGTGCCACTGTCCCTATGGTGCCACCACTACTGAGCCCTGTCCCTTCTCCCTTCCAGTCCAAACCCTCGGCCTCTCTGGTGAGTACTCGGGGGATGCCATGGCCCCACCCTGCTGTCCCCAGCCCTGCACTGTGGCCCTGGAAGGCTGGTGTCCCCTGTCACCCACAGGTGTCCAGACACTCCAGATCCTCGTTGAGCCCCAGTGGATACTGGCGGTGCTGTGGACCGGGTGACACTGACCTTTGAGACAGAGTAGAAATTTTCCAGGGTAGAAATCCATTTTTATTTAGGGGAAATGTACATCTTTGAATTAAGTCTGTAGCTTGCTGTTTAGTCTCACTGCCTGTTCTCTTGAAGGGCCTGTGCTTAGAGAGACTGCTTCAGCCAAAAGACAAGAGATAAAGGGGGGAAGAAGAGAGCAGGCAGAGCAGGGCAACCTGACCCAAGAGTTCCTTCTGAAGAATTAGTGGCAAGTGTCACATGAAATCAATAGAATGAATATGTATGAACCTGTTGTGAAATTATATGCATATGTATTTGAGAGAGCCATAAAAAGAGACCTGAAGTTCACAGAGGTACGCATGCCTTTTGAGGGGAGTAATCCCCGCATGTGTCCAGCGCTGCAATAAACATACTGGCTTTACAACTTTCACAAGTTGTAGAGTTTTCAAACTTTTCCTCAAAACATTCTGGCGACCATGAAGAGACCATCTCTGTCCTCACAGGGCAGAAGGGATAAACGGACCCTCCTAGGTGCGCCCCGAGATCTTCCAGGAGGAGCTCCGCTAGTCTCAGCTTACCTCCTGCGGAGACAGACAAGGACCTGCTGGTGTGCAGAGGATTCGGTATGTATTAAGAGGGCCCCGGGGGATAGGAAGGCTGAATAAGTCACTCAGAGATGTCTGAATGCTTGGCCTTAGGCCTGGTCGATAGAGCGACTGGGAGATGAGAGTTCACTGTCCGATAGAGCGGCCGCTAGCAACCCTGGGGGTGGGTTCGAATGGACTCTGGACTCGTGTGTGTGTGTGTGTGGTGTCTGGACACTGCATCGTTGTATAGTTATGGCACTGTGTAATTAATGTTAGTGTGTTTGTAATCGTGCGAGTGCATGGTGTACAAAGGGAGTATATCTACAGTGCGGGGGGGGTTTCTACCCGCGACTGACAGGGCCGAGTGGGGCCGGAGGCACCGGCCGAGGCAGGCTGTGAGGGCAGGGAGTGCCCTGTGGAGAAGTGGAACAAGTGGAGAAACGTCGGTGAAGGTATTTATTGTGTTTAGAGGTAGTGATTTGTGTAGATGGAGCACATTTTAACCGTGAGTATGAGCCCAGGGAGTTCTTCTTCTGCCTGGTAGTTAGACTTGATCTCTAGAATTTTACTGTGTGCTGTTGTTTTGATTGTGTCCAGGGTGTGTGAGAACCAGAGAAAGCTGATGTAGGTAAATGCTGAAGTATTGTATGCTGTGTTGTCTGTGTTGTGTTAAGAAAAGTGGGCACTTTGAGAGATATGCCCTTTCCCAGTGAGTTTGTGTGGTTCTTCCCCCACATTGTGGTAATTTGAAGCTCAAATTGTATAGCAGGGTTTGTAGAAGTTTTAGGTATTTGTTTGCAACAAGTGTAGCATTTTACACAAAAGAGCTACAGTAGGGTGATTCATGTTTAACTGTAGTAAAACAAATTAAAGGAATTCCAAGAATTCCCCCCCAGCAATTCAAGCCCTGACTCTTTAGAATTTGAGATAAGAGAGGTGGTGTGTGTGTGTGTGTCTGTCTGTGTTTGTGGGCATATCAAACTTTTTGCTGTAACAACCACAGCCTGTTGCAAGGCAGTAAAGCGAGTGTCAGTAGAAAGAACGCTTGAATTAGATTGTGCAGGAAGAGAACTAGAAAATACTAGGATTTTGTAAACCAGAGTTTAGATAGAAGAGATGAATGAGTTCATTAGACTTCAGCTGGTAATACAGTAAGCTTAGACTGAGAAAACCCGACATAGAGGTTAAGTGATAAACTCCAAAGTGATAAACGCCAAAGGAATAGCCTGCAGGCAGTTGCTGGGAGCTTTTAGTGCATTGGGTCTGGCACCTTATGTGCAATGCAGAGGTGCTGATATTGCTGTTCTGTGCCTTCAGTGTAAATTGAAAGCTCCTGATCAAGCCAATTCAGAAGCTGAAATACCTGCCACCTGGAGGTCTGTGTTGTGAGGAAAAACTGAGAAAAGACACTGTGAGGCTTGAGTGGAAACAAGATAGTATAAGGAGAAGGAGATAATGAGAACTAACCAGAGCAAAGAAGCTCCTGACCAAGCCCCTTTGGGAGGGGCTCTTTGGGAGAAAGCTGCCAGTAGGGGCAGCTCAGAAAAGAAAAAGATTTATAAGACTTCATTGCAGTTAATGCTGTTTTGAAATGGGAAGGTAAATGAGATAGTCCCGTATGTTAGTGTGTTTTTGTTTTAAGAAATCACCAAGAATGGCAAAGGGACTGTGAGATCAGACCGCCCTCAGACCCACTGGTCAGGCAAACTGAAATGCAAAGCGATTACAACTCGCAAAATGAGTACATATAATTTGTTAAAGGCTCCTCCTAAAGTAAAGGAGGATAAAGAAGACCTCCCCAAAAAAGAAGAAGACTCAAGCTCCAAAGGTATACCCATTCACACCCATCCCCCTCCTAGCAGTCCAATTTCACCCAGGACTAGGAGGGAACAGACCCCTCTGCGAGAGGCAGTGAGACCAGAAGAAAAGAAAAGGGTGGAATTTTAGTTGATACAGGAGCCATAGATTCAGTTTTAAATAAAGCTTTAGTACCTGTGGAGAATGATTATGTTGTAATGTGAGGAACAACTGGCCAGTCTGAGAAGGCATACTTCTGTAAACCTTTAAAGTAACATGTGTACTTAGGAGCTTTTGTATATGCCCAATTCACTGAACATTCTCAAATGAAGTAGTTACTCTGGGGGCAAATGATATAAAGATGTTAAGCTTATCATTAACAGGCATTGAAATTAAGAAAAAATTAGTAAAGAGATATTAGAGCAAGTTTTTTCAGGGTTATGGATCTCTGCTGTACCAAAGAAAGTGAAGAATGCCCCCCCCATAGTAATCAAGCTTAAAGAAAGAAAACAACCCAGTGAGAATTAAGCAGTACTCCCTGAAAAGAAGACAGGGAAGAAATCAGCCCAATAACTGATAGTACTAGATTGAGGGCTGTCAATAAGATAATGAAGAATTTATACCCTGTGGTAGCAAATCCATATATTTTACTAACTTGTTTAACACCTGAGCTAATCTGGCTTACTGTTTTAGACCTGAGAGATGCCTTCTTTTGCCTCCCTATCCACGAAGCCAGCCAGAAAACTTTTGCATTCAAATGAGAAAGCCCTAAAAGCAGTGCAAAACCCAGCTCACATAGTTATGTGCCTCAAGGCTTCAAATTCTCCCCCACTCTGTCTGGGGAGCAACTTGCAAAAGATCTGGAGTCCTGGGAAGCTCTACAGGAAGGGAAGCTGTTGCAGTACGTAGATGATCTTCTAATAGCCACTCAGACGAGAGAAGCATGTGTGGCCTGGACAGTAAGCCTCTTGAATTTCCTAAGACTCCAAAGATACAGAGTATCAAAGAAGAAGGCGCAGGTAGTGAAACAGAAAGTAATATACCTGGGCTATGAGGTGAGTGCTGGGCAACAGACTTTAAGGCAGGCTCGCAAAGAAGCCATCTGCCAAACCCCAAAACCCCAGACGATAAAGGAACTCCGAACCTTCTTAGGCATGGCAGGGTAGTGCCAGCTGTGGATTAATAATTATGGACTGCTTGTCAAACCTCTCTATGCTCTTATTGCTAATGGAAACAGAGATCTCCAGTGGACAAAGGAAGCCACACAGGCCTTTCACCAGCTGAAGAGTGCCCTCATGTCAGATCCAGCCCTGGGACTTCCAGATGTGAGTAAACCATTCTTTCTATTTTCCCATGAAAAGCAGAGAATTGCCTTAGGAATACTGGCTCAGGACTTAGGTCCATACCGAAGGGCAGTTGCTTACTTCTCCAAGTAGCTGGATGCAACAGCTAAAAGATGGCCAGGTTGCCTCAGAGCTGTAGCAGCAGTCGTGCTGAATATTCACAAGGCACGCAAGTTTACCCTGGGACAGAAAATGACTGTGCTAGTGTCCCATACAGTGTCCACAGTACTGGAAGTAAAGGGTGGCCACTGGCTTTCACCACAGAGAGAAATACCAAGCCATCATGGTAGAGCAAGATGATGTAAAGATAGTGGTGACTAATATTGTCAACCCAGCTTCCTTTCTCAGTAGAAATCAAGGAGAAGCAGTACACCACAATTGCCTAGAGACCATTGGAGCTACCTACTCCAGCTGCCCAGATTTGAAAGACACTCCTCTGGACAATGCAGAGACCTTGTTCACTGACGAGAGCAGCTGAGTTGCCAATGGAAAGCGACATGCTGGGTACACAGTAGCCACCTGTGGAGAGGTAACAGAATCTGCACCTTTACCAACAGGCACCTCTGCACAGAAGGCTGAGATAATTGCCCTGACCCATGCCTTAGAAATAGCAAAAGGAAAGAGGATAAACATCGACACAGACTCGAGGTATGAATTCAGAGTTGTGCATGCACATAGAGCCATCTAGAAAGAGAGAGCACTGCTGACCTCACAGAGAAAGAACATCAAACATGCACAAGAGATCATCCAGCTGCTGGAAGCAGTTCAGCTGCCTGAAAAGGTAGCAATTGTGCATATTAGAGCACATCAAAAAGTGAGCTCAGAATTAGAAGAAGGAAATGAGCTGGCGGATAGAGAAGCAAAGGAAGCAGCAAAAGGTGAGGTGAGCCCTAATTCCAGATAGACAAATTTCCCTTGAAAGTAAGCCAGAATATAATAAGAGAGATAGAAAATTGATTGAAGATCAAAAAAGGATGTATAACGAAGAAGGGTGGGCTACCATTGAAAAGAAGCTGGTAATCCCTTCCCATTTCTTGTGGTCACTAGTAAGGGAAGAGCACCAGAAAGCACACTGAGGAATAGATGCCCTATACACCTACTTGATTGAAAGAATTGTTACTAGGAATTTATATGCCACTATTACTCAAGTGACCTGACAGTGTGATCTTTGCCTCCAGACTAACCCCAAAAATACCCCCAAGCCGAAACTCGGTTACATTAGGAGAGGCCATAGGCCTGGACAGCAGTGGCAAATTGACTTTTCAGAACTCCCAAGGAAAGGGGGGTATCAGTATTTATTAGTATTGACAGACACATTTTCAGGGTGGCCAGAAGCATTCCCCACCAGAACTGTCAAAGCTCGAGAAGTTACTAGAGTGTTATTACAAGAAGTAATACCATGCTTCGGAGTTCCAGCCACAATATCCTCAGATAGAGGATCACATTTCATTTCCAAAATAGTGCAACAGATTAGTAGCCACCTGGCTACTTCACACTCTGTACCCCCCCAATCAAGAAGCCAGGTGGAGAAAATGAATCATTTGATTAAGCAGCAGATTGTAAGACTCGGGCAGGAAGTTAATCTACCCTAGCCCCAAGCACTTCCACTAGCGCTGTTGCAAATTTAAACTAAATCTAGAGCTAAAGAAAGTCTAAGTCCCTTTGAAATGCTTTATAGAACACAAAAAGAATGCCCACCACATTGGAGAGGTAACACTGGCCACCTACATGGTGGCTTTAAGCAAACAGCTCAGAAAAATTGAGAAACGTGTGGCTGGAACTCAGAGCAGGGAGTTAGATGGGCCAGTGCATAACATATAGCCTAGAGATTATGTATATGTTAAACCGCTTGCAGAAAATACTTTGGAACCACAGTAAAGAAGACCATTCCAGGTGCTTCTCACCACCCTCACCGCAATCAAGATCAAAGAGCAGAATGCCTGGATCCATCACTCTCGAGTGAAGAAGGCGCCAGAAGCCCCCTTGGAGAGTGACACCAGGAGACAATGAACTGAGACTAAAACTCACTCAAGCAAAACGAGTATATTGCAGTCAAGGGTTGTTCATACTTTCACTTACAGAATTGTTTTGTATATAATTACAATTGAAGTCTTAAAATTAGAGAGTACCTCTATTCAAAGCGATGCTGAATGGCCTTGGTCCCAGGCTTTTAATCAGGATACTAGATCCATGAGAGAACTTTCTGAGAGAAAAGATTTAAACCTGTCCACTGTAGTAATTCATAGAGATCAAGTATATGAAGAGCAAGAGTAGCAAGAACAAGAACTGCAGACACTTCAAAAGAGTTGCTAATACAAATCAACATCTCAAAAATCCAACCAGCCTGCTCCTCTTTCCTAAGAACATCCTTTGAGAGCTGCACAGCGTAGTTACAAAGACAGGTAGACCTTAAGAGCAGAATAAGAAAGGATCTAACTGGGATATTAGGAACAGGATTAGGAGTTCTAAATGGAATTGATTCAGAAATACTGATGAATAAGCTAGCCACTGCAGCAAGCAGCCTAACAAAATTGAAGCAGCATTTACAGTCATCTCTACTAGCATTAAGAACTAGCCAGTGGCAGATTTCAAAAGCACTGCCAAAGTAAGAAAAGGCCAGGGACCAAGATCACAAGTTATTAGTAGAAGTACTTAGTACAGTTCAAGATAATGTGATAATATATCTTTAGCTTTCAGTTGTATACAAGCACAGTTGCAGATGCAGGCAACAGCAGCTCTGATCATACAAGAAGGGAGGGAAAGTCATTTTCCAGCTGAAATTCAGAAAGTTGTCTAAGATAATGCAATTTGTTATAAATGATCGAATCTGCAGACAAATTTAAAAAAATAACAAAGATTTATTAGATCAATAACAAAATATAATTAAAAAATTCACCACAGCCAAGACAGCATCAACTCCGGAATTTGGTGCTGGGTGAACCTGGATCCAACTGACAGAGTGCCAGCATCTCCCCAGTGGTTCACCCCGACTGTCTCATACAGCCAGCTTATATCCCCTATATTCCGCCTGGGGCCGGAATGACAGAATGTCCTTTGTGTCCCTTCATATGTAGAGCTGGATCATAGAGATACAAAGCCAGTCCAGGTGTTCCAATGACTGTCTGAGCTGTTCCAGAGTAGCCTTCTTTGGAATGTATTGCTGGGTCCATACGGATGCAAAAGCCAGTCCCGGTGTCCCTATGGCCGTCTTTCACATGTAATGGAGTGGTGCCAGTATTCAAAGCATTTCTGGGAAGTCAACATTCATGGTCTGGGAAGGCTTCATTCTTAAGCTAACGGACTTGATATTATCTTTAGCGTTAGAAATAGGACGCTGCTCTCAGCCAGGGTGGTCAAGTACATGAGTTGGATTCTTACAATATCTTATACACACACATATATATATACAAATAGCATGAATTAACTCTATATATGTATAACACAATTGATTTTGAAAAAAGCTTCAGTCCTGGTAAACTATAGTAAATTTCACCTATAATCCTGTTTCTAATGTAGCCTTTGTACTGTTTCTAATGTAGCCTTTGTACTGCCTTTGTACTTACCATATGTAATAGCACTGTTTATGTTATCCATCCCATCATTGCACTAAGATTAAATAATGAAAAAACAGTGCTCTACCCTTCAGAACATAGACTGTAAACACGAAAAATGAATGAAAAGTAGCAAACAGTAAACTTAGAATCCTGCATTACTAGAGAACAGCTAAGATTCATTTGTGAAAGCAGTACTATTAATGCCCAAGATGTGTGTCTGGACACTGAACAGAGTATTTGCCACTTCAAAATTCATCCACTCACTGATCAAAAAACTGTGCTCGTATATACTGGTAAAAGGTGTGAGTCTCTAAAAACTGCTTGCACTGCTGTAAAAATTGATAAAAATGATGTTATATTAGTTAAAGTAAGTTTAAAGTTATCCTTCATTATTAATTTGAAATTAGAGAATACTACAGCGTATAGCTCTGTTAATCTCCCTATCAAATGTATGTGGTAAAGCATTGAGAGACACTTATTGTCCTAAGAGTTTGCATTAAGTAAAAGAATTTACTTATTTTCCAGGAAAGGGGGGAAATGAGACAGAGTAGAAATTTTCCAGGGTAGAAATCCATTTTGATTTAGGTGAAATGTTCATCTTTGAATTAAGTCTGTAGCTTGCTGTTTAGTCTCACTGCCTGTTCTCTTGAAGGGCCTGTGCTTAGAGAGACTGCTTCAGCTGAAGGATAAGAGATAAAGGGGGGAGGAGGAGAGCAGACAGAGCAGGGCAACCTGACCCAAGAGTTCCTTCAGAAGAATTAGTAGCAAGTGTCACATGAAATCAATAGAATGAATATGTATGAACCTGTTGTGAAATTCTATGCATATGTATTTGAGAGAGCCATAAAAAGAGACCTGAAGTTCACAGAGGTACACTTGCCTTTTGAGGGGAGTAATCCCCGCATGCGTCCAGCGCTACAATAAACATACTGACTTTACAACTTTCACAAGTTGTGGAGCTTTTTTGATCTCTTCCACAAAACAGTAGAGACACCTGTGATCTTACTGATGACCTCAGTGGGAATCTGACGCCATCCATCTTGCAACTTTTCTCCCAGGAAGTGGATCTCTCGGGCAAGTCCTTTGAGCCAGGTCCCAGCAGACTCTCGATGATTTTCTCTCCTTTCTCAAATACTTCCATTGTCGTGTTCCCCCACACAATGATATCATCGATGTGCTGCAGATGTTCTGGTGCTTCACCCTTTTCCAGTGCAGCCTGGATCAGTCCATGGCAGATGGTGGGGCTGTGCTTCCACCCCTGGGGCAGTCGGTTCCAGTTGTACTGCATGGCCCTCCAGGTGAAAGCAAACCGAGGCCTGCATTCTGCTGCCAGAGGAATGGAGAAAAATGCATTGGCAATGTCAATAGTGGCAGAGCACTTTGCTGCCTTCAACTCCAGCTCGTACTGGAGTTCCAGCATGTCTGGCACAGCAGATGCTGGTAATTGGCACTTGTTGCTCTTTCACCTTAAGGAGTCCTACTGCAGATGGGTTTTCTGATAGTCCAGGCAAGGTGTTCAATGGCTTCATGTTCTCAGCCTCTGCAGCAGCTATGCCAAAAGCCCACCTGAGTCCTTTTGGGTCTTTGTAATAGCCATTCTGGAGGAAGTCTATGCCTCTGTTATTCTCTGTTCATGCTCTGTACATGGGGCCTCTGGGCCAGTCACAATAGGATGTTTCTGCTGCTCCTTCCCAGTCAGGCTCACCTGGGCTCCCAACATGGTAAATTGCTCTGATCCCCCCATCACCCCAGCAATGGAAACAGGTTCTGCCCCCACATGTCCCAATGGCATTAGGGTACACTGCACACCAGCATCAACTAAGGCATTGTATTTTCTGTGGCTCTGATGTGCCAGGCCATTAGATCCACACATTCCAGAAGATCCGGTTTTCCCATGCCACTTCCTGGCTAGAGGCAGTGCCCTCCTAGCCCTGGTTATTATTTCTTTCCTGGGCATACACAGTAGAGGTTCCTTCAAGGGGATCTGACAGATCATACCCAGCAGCTCGGTCATGGGAGGTTGAGGCTGCCTTCCCTTTAGTGGAACTCCCTTGGTTAGTGTTTCCCTCCTTGAGTTGATGCACCCATGCTGCCAGGACAGAAGTGGATTTCCCATCCCACCTTCCCATGTCTTCCCTATGGTCATGAAAGAAGAACCACAGGTCAGCCCTTGGGGTGTACCCTCTCTCTCTAGCTGGGGGACGCTGGGCTCTGACTTTGGGGCCTGTGACTGGCACAGGTGCTGCATTGATCTTCCTCTCCTCCTCCTTCATCTCCCTCATCTCCTCTTTGATCAGGTCCTTGATCACAGCAGAGACATGAGCCTGCATTGGGCTATTGATCATACTCTCACAATTTCTAACCTTGTTGGTGACAGAACCCACTGTCTCTCAGTAGTTTTCAGCATTAATCTTTGCAGTGAAGGTGGTGTATTGGGATGGCCCCAGATTTGCCAGACTCCACAGCATTTGCCCTGTGCACCTGAGCTCATCAGGGTCATTATCATGCTGTCCATCCCTCCCAAAGAGTACCTCCAATACTGCCACTTCTCTCAGCTGTTGGATCCCTTCCTCCAGGGTCTTCCAGCACATTCTATGGTGATGCTCCTGCATTCTCTCCCTGTGGACAAACCTCTCTCTGACAGTCATGAAAAGCTGCTCTCAGAGGGAAAGGGACCATGACTCTCTTACAAATACCTGATTCACACCTGAGACCTGGGTCAATGCTCATAAATTCCTTGCCTCACCACCATCCAGTTGCACTCCTGTACCCATAAGGTCCCAGACCCGGATTAACCAGGTTGTGTAAGCCTCACGTCCCCATCATACAATGTCTTTGTGCTGTTCACCCACAGGGACTTTCGTACATCAGGGACTCAGTGATGAAGTCAACCATTGGTTCTCCTTTGGCTTGTGAGGGCCCTCCTTTCATGTCCTTGTCTGGGTGCTCTGATTTCATCTTAGGTCTCCTTGTTTCCACAGGGGTGACTGCTGCTGGCTGTGACTGCCTTTGCAGTTCAGCTGGAACCTGGACAGTTGTAACATCTGTGGGTTCCACTGCTGCACCATCAGACTCTCTTTCTTTGAGGCAGGGGGAGGGTTTCTCAACACATGGGGAAATGTACTCCTTCAGCATCTGGCCCATCTCTTTCACCAGAACCCCCACCCAGTCTGGGTGGTTCATTTCTGAGGTGGGCTGCGGGGCAGGGTCAGGCTATGGGGCAGCAGCATCCTTGTCTCTGGGGTAGGTGTCAGTGTGCTTATCCAGGTTAATCTTCCCTTATCTCTGAATGCTAAATAGAACAGGCTTACCAGCAACACCAGCAACTGTATATCATTAGCATTTTGAGTTGATCTGGACCCTTTGAAAACTGGTGGGGCAAGCTCAAAGAGCTGTGTGAAGGGTTGGGAGTAAATTTCCCCCAGTGTCATTTCCTCAGCAAGTACCATTATTAAAGAAACCCCAAACCCACACAGTGTGTGATAGCTCTGAATCCATGTGCCTGCCTTCCAAAGGAAGTTAAAGATCCATGAATTCCTCACCTCATTAAGCCATAAAGCAAACTGGATAATAGCCACAGCAGCCCTAGTTATGGTTAGCCTGTGTTCCCAGAGATTGCCGGGGTGCTCCTGATGGGGCAGAAGGAAGAGCTCCAGGTCCTCCCTGAGGGTGAGTGAGGGCAGCGGGCTGTCAGTGGGGGCTGGCCGGGGAGCTGCAATGCCCGGGCAGGGAGCTGCAATCCCTGCCCCAGCTGCAGTGGGCTTCACTCCTTGTGGGGATGAGGGGTGGCGTGGCCAGAGCACACAGAGATTTCAGGGACATTGGTGAGGGGATTCATGGCCAGCACCTTGCAGCTGATCCCCTCTGCCCCTCCTCTCCTGTGGCCATGGCAAGAGCTGGGTGGGATGGCCCTGGCAGGAAGGTCTCCTTGGATTCCTGCACATCCACGTTCTGACTGTGGCTCTGCTCCTCTCTCTTTCAGCCCTTCAAGCCCTGAGTGAAGACAACAGTCCCTCTCACATAAGCACATTTATACAGATGATTTTTGAGGGAAGAGCTGCAGAACTACTTCCATCTTATGGCTCAGAAGAACCAGTATCTCTTGAAGACCTCCAGATCCCTTGGAGGGTGAGACCATATGGAGACCAGAGGAGACCAGCTGGAGCTCCAGGGCATAGCTGATCATTGGCACAGTTGAACTTGTGGGAATCTCCCATAGCTCCTGCCTTCTCCCTCCCTGTTGACAGCTTCCTGCCTCCAGCCCTCAGACCCTGCCCATCCCCTTTCTTCCCTCCCAGCTCATCCCTTTGCTTCACCTTCCATTAATAAACAGTTTGGCTTCTTCGCTTTACCTGCATCTCCCTGGAGCTGGAGTGATGCAAATCCGGAGCCCTGGGACACACAGGCCCTTCCTGCCATTCTCTTCCATGCTGTGTTTTGTGCACAGACACAGAGGAACGAGGGTAGATCAGGCTGGAAAGGTCCCTGTGCTGGAGGTCCAGTTCCACAACACTGTGGATTTACAGATCTTGCTGTGCACCCTGGAGCCCCTGGACTTTGGAAGAGCCAACCTGAGGATGCTCTGAACCCAGCGGTGGGGGACTCCATGGCAAGCATCCACAGAGGGCAAAGAGCTTGGAATGCTGGAGGGTTTCAAGAGCAGCTTCCTGAAAGCACAGCAGTGCTCCATCTCTGCGAAGGATCAGGGTCTCCATCCCCCTGTGTTCCCGCATCGCCTGCTACCTGCTCCGGCTGCTCAGCACACAGGAGCCACGCTGGGAGCTGCCCGCCCTGGCCTTCCTTGTGGAGGTGAGCCTGATGGCCAGCGCTGCCTCGCTCAGCTGCCTCCCAGCTCTCTGCCCTCTCGGAGCCGCAGCTCCATTGGACTGTGCCCGTGCCCTGTGCTGCTGCCTGGGCACAATCCTGTGCGGTTCTGGGATCCTGCCAGCCGGGTCTCCTGTCACTGCCCTGTGCCTTTCAGGTCCTCGCGTGCCTGGATTTGAGTGAACGTGGTGCTAATAGAGTCCTGCAAGTCTTGTCAAGGCAGCTGCAGAGCGAGTGCAGGGAGAGGCGTCGCCTGGCACTCAGGGCCCTTCTCGAGCTCATTGAGGAGCCCTCTATGGTGAGAAGGGGGCAGCGGCTGAGGCTGAGCTGGGGAATGCAGTCACTTGGGTTTGGCTGGGCTTTGGGTGCCGGGGCAGCTGCTCCCAGCTCTCCTGCCTCCCAGTTCAGCTGCCCAAGTGCTTCGGGACCGACCTCTGGCCTCCAGGCCCTGCAGCAGCAGGATGGCGTTTCACCAACTTGTGTTCCGCACAGATCGAAAAAATGTGGAGCCTGACTGAAAGTCTTGTGAAGCTCCTGTGGGACGCAGATGGAGAGATAGTTAGCATGACAGTCATGCTTCTCAGCTTTATCATCTTGGACAATGACATGCTGATACCCAGCCCCATCACACTGCAGCTGCTTGAGGCGCTCCTGCCACTCTTTGACCACGTAAGGCTCGCTGCCCCCAGCCACGGCCACTGGCTGCTGCCTGGACACTTTGTGCCCTGTGGATTGGCAGGCCTGTGCCAAGATGAGCCCCATGCACGCAATGCTGAGTTTTATTTTTCTTCCTTTCATACAGAACAATAGCCAGGTGCAGCTGCTCTCCATACTGCTCTTCCGAACATTGGTGACTCTTCCACTGGAAAAGGGAAAAAAGGCCCTGAAGACACCCTTGTGCCAGAGCCTGCTGCCACTCTTCTTCCACTGCCATGATGAGAATCGGCTTGTGGCACAGGTGAGGACTCAAGGGCTTCTGCTGTCCCCCTAGCAGGGGGCTTGGCTGCCTCCTGCACTGGCGCCTGCCGGGCTGCAGCCTCCTCCAGGCCTTGGCATTGGGACACGGGTCCTGCACCCTGGGCTGTGGGGCCATCTCCGCATCTCTGCTGCTCTCCAGGCTTCTCGGGAACTGCTGTTTTGTGTGGCCAATTTCCTGAATAGGAGGGATCTTGAAAGACTGGTGAAGAACCAGAAGCTGTGGAATTTCACTGAGTGCCTGGTAAGGACAGCTTGTAAGGCCCAGCCTCAGCCTGGAGAAGCCCCCAGAGCGCGGCTCTCAGAGTGCAGGGCTGGCAGCTGTGCCCCTGCCCGCTGCTGCACCCAGAGGCCGCACGGGCTCTTCTCCAGGCTCCTGTGGGCCCGAGCCGGGGGCCGATGCAGCCCCGGCCCGGTGGGGCTGTGGGGCAGGCCGGCACCGCGGCTCCCCGGGCAGCAGCCGGCCCTCTGCCCCCTCCAGCGGCTGCTGGCCGCGCCTCAGGGCTGCGCGGGCAGGGGAGGCCGGGGCTGGGCGCAGGCAGCGCCCGTCCGAGATGCTGAGCCCGCGCCAACGCTTCCCTCCTGCCGCTCTCTCCAGCTGGCAGAGGACAGCAGCAGAGCGGCCAAGCACCTGCGCTGGGCCTTGCCATACCGGCAGAGCCCACAGGAGTCCCTGCAAGTGCTGGCCATCAGGTTCATGGGTGAGCCACGAGCCCGGGCTCCCTCCCCGGCCCGCCGCAGCTCGGCCCCAGCCCCGCCTGCTGCCCCGGCAGCGCCAGCCGGGCCCGGCGCCGTGGAGCCCCGCCCGGCCTCGGCGCTGCTGCCGCCCTCTGGCAGCCGTGCCCTGGGCCGGCAGCGTGCCGCAAGGGCCGGGCTGAGCCCTGCCGGGCCAGCAGGGCGTGTGGCCACAGCGCCGGCAGCGCCGCTGGCAGGGAGCTGTGCCGCTGGCGCCGTGACAGGCTCTGTGTTCCCAGGGATGGCCGGGCAGCACCTGAAGGGGAAGAAGGAAGAGCTCTGGTTCATCTGCAACGGTGAGTGAGGGCAGCGGGCTGGCAGCGGGGGCTGGCGGGGGGAGCTGCAAGCCCTTCCCCGGCTGCGGAGGGCTCTGCTCCCTGTGCGGCCGAGGGGCGGCGTGGGCAGAGCACACAGAGAGATTTCAGGGCCACGTGGGGGATTCGTGGCCAGCAGCTTCGGGCTGGTGCCGTTGGTCCCTGCTCCCTCCTGGCCATGGCTAGAGCCGGCTGGGATGGCCCTGGCAGGGGGCTCTACTCGGGTCCCCTCAGGTCTGGGATCTGACTATGGCTCTGTTCCTCTCTTTCAGCCCTTGAACACCTGACGGAGGACATCAGCAGTGCCCTGTCAGATGTGGCACTTCAAACATTGTATGTTCTCCAGTCACTACAGAGTGAGCAATCTTCTGTCTTCCAGAGGCTGCAGGATCAGCTCCTCAGGGCATGGAGGACACGGCCTCATCTGTCAGGGCTCGGCTGTCTGCCCTGCTGGAGCTCTGCAGAGAGCTGAGCCCAGAGGCTCTGTCTGCTGGGGCCACTTGAACCAGTGGGAATTTTCAATTTCTTTGAGACTGTTCTTCTTTTTGTTTTTTCTTTAGTATATAAATATAGAGTGTGTTGTAATACACAGACTCCCAGGATCTTTCTTTTGCTTCCCAGGGTCTCCAGGGCATAGGGGAAGAGGGGAAAAAGGGTGCTTGGGCTCGGCAAGCTGTCCAGGCATGCAGTGTAGCAGAGAAAATAGCCAGAAGCCTCTAGGACTTTGGTGGTTCTGCTGAAGCCTTTGTGCTGCCAACAAGCAGGTGGTCAGGGGCCAGAGCTGTGGGGATCCCTGTGAGAGCTGTGCCTGGAGGTGGCCACAAGCCCTGTGCCAGGCAGGAAGTGCCATCCGTGTCCTCCTACCCGTGTGGTGCTGGCTGGATTGCTGAGGGCTCCGAGGTGCCTCTGGATGGGGCTGCTCTGGAGCTGCTGTGGGGCTGTGGCGCTGCTGCTGGGCAGGTTGGCCGGGCTGGGGGAGACCCTGAGGGGACGGGGCCATGAAGGGACGAGGGGCTGAGGGAGCCCTGACAGGACACGGCAGTGGGGAGGCACGAGGGGGATGTGTGAGGGAGTGGGAGGCTGTAACATTGGCTGGAGGGGGAGTGAGTTGGAGACAGAGACCACTCACCTCAATGTTCATGTGGCAAACAGAGAGCATTTATTCTCAAGCCCTTCCTTCCAAAGGGCCTTTGAAAAGCCCTGTCTGGATAATTTCATTGCTCTGATCTCTATGCTTTGTCAGACTCTGGCCAGTGAAATGTGGCAGCCTTGGGGGAGATGTGACAGGGCGAGGCCCCTGTCAGTCAAACCAGGGGCTGGTGCAGTCACACAGCACTAGCCAGCCTGCACTGTGACACACGGCAACAGAGTGCAAGGCACAGCTCCGGGTGCTCCCCAGGAACCTCAGCTCTGGGAGCACTGTCTGTCCCAAGGTCCAGGGGCTGCAGTGGGAGCCCCGCTGGGCTCTGCCCTGGGGCCATCCTGCTGGGACAGCTGGAAACAGGGAGCATTCCCTTGCCACAAAGAGCCAAGCCAGGGCTGCAGGGCAGCTGCTCCAGCCCAAACTGCACTGTTGTGTGCTGTGCTCTGGGGTTGGGGCTCCCTGCACAGGGCACTGGACTGGTGTGCCAGAGGAGACAGAGAAGCTTCAGCTTTGGCATCACTGAGGTGGGTGGGTGGGCTGGGAAGAGTGGGGAGACTCAAGGGGATTCAGAGAGCTCATCCTGCTGCAAGGACAAGGAAAAAGGGAAGTGGGAACTCAGCAGTGAACAGACCTGAGGGCAGGAGAGTGACTCTGAATGACACTAAAATCCCATTGACATCTGAGACATTGCTGCTTCTCAGCCAGTGACAGGAAGAATCCCCTAAGCCTGGGGCTCCCTCTTCCCTGTTGTGAGGGACATCAAGGAAGGCAACAGTGTGATGGAGACTGCAATGGGCTGGGAACTCACTGCGGGAAAAGAGGGAGCAGTTGGAAAGTAAAAGAGAACTTTTCCTGGGGGAGTGAACTGTTCATAGAAGGGCTGAGCTACAGCTTGAGCAAGCTGAGAAATGTCATATGGGGTCATCCCATTTCAAAAGTTATTGAACAAGTTTAGTTTTTGAGGGGTGTCATGTTTTCACTTGGAGGTGAACACACTGCCAACTTGAGCTGTGTTGCCAAAATGCTCAAGTGAGTCTGTGCTGCAGGTCCCACCATTTCTTCTTTGGCAGATTCTGGCCCGGTGCTGAGCCCCAGCAGAGCCCTGGCAGAGCCCAGAGCTGCCTCAGCATCCGCAGAGCCCGGCTGCAAGGAGAGAAAGCAGAAAGCGCCCGTCAGCTGAAGGCTCCTGTGCCCTTGTCCCAGCCGCCTGCGGTGCCCAGGCCATGCTGGCCGTGCTCAGAGCGGTGCCCAGAGCTGCCCATCACTGCTGCCCTTGGCAGCAGAGCAGGAGGGCAGGACATGTGCCCAGCCTGCAGCCAGCCAGGGCACATCCACCTCCTCAGCGGCCGCCCAGAGCAGGATGCTCCTGTGCTCGCTGCCATCTCCCAGAAGCTCTGATGCAACCATGCCAAGCAGACGGGGACCCACCTCACGCCATCCCCTGCTGGAAGAAAAGCTGGTCCCAAACGATGTCCTCAGCCTTCTCCAAGGGCAGGGCCCATCCATGCCAAAGCTGCTCCCAAGCACTTCCTGATCCAGACTGGAGCCCACCTGGAACGCTTCCTCTAGAAAAACAAACAACCAATTATTGAAAATAGATTACAGACAAAAAGGGAAAACAAGGTAAAAAATATTATCCCTGCCAGGGGCTTGAGAAAAGTCCAACCCCTGCATGCCAGGGAAAAACCCACCCACAGGTGAGGGAAGCCCAGGCATTCTCCCTTCCCCTCTGCACTGACCCCCACAACAACGGTGATCCCAAAGCAAACAAGGGCAGTGGAGCAGCCCAAGCCCTTCCTTGCCTGCACAGCAAAGCAGCCCCTGCACAGGTTCTGGAGTCCCACCTCTGCTCCTGCCATGGGGTTTGTTTGTGTCGGGCTGGCTGCCCCAGCCCCAGCCCCAGCCCAGGGCACGGTGGGTGCTGGGGCTGTTGGCAGGGCCAGGAGCCCACTCCCATTTCATACCCAGCCCAGCCCATTCCCCCAGCCCTGCCAAAAGCAGCTGTGCAGCCGACTGAAGGATTAGCTGCATCTGCCCCAGCAAAGGGGGAAACTTTGGTTCCTGGCCAGGCTGTGCAATGCCCAAATCTGGGAGCATCCCCCTCCGTGTGGACTCATCTGCAATTTCGCTGTGGAGCCTGGCTTTGGAGAAGGTGCCAGAATTGAAGTCCATCATCTTCAGCTGGCCAGTGGCCAGGTCCACGAAGAGGTTGCCATCCCTGATGTCGTCCTCGCTGTCTCCAGAAGCAGCTGGCCCACCTAGTACAGCTTCTCCAGGGGCTCCTTCTCCTTCCCTGGGGTGACACCAGGCTCTCAGGCTGTCAGGGAACCAGGACAACCAAATCAAGTTGTTGTGCTACCGGTGCTGGGCAGAACAGCTCAGCTCCAGCACAAGGACTGTGTGTTCCCATCTGATGAGCCCTGGGCAGTGACACAGGCAGGACAAAAAAGGACAAAAAAGTCTGGGTTCCTTTGCTTCTCATGGCCAAGGCATGTGTGGAGCTGGAACTTACCAGGGCCCTGCATCACTGTGCCTGTGGCTCTCTCCCTTCTTCTAGGGCAGATGAATATCCTGCATCCAAGGGTCACAGAGCAGCTCTTCTAAGGAGGGCCTTTCCACGTCCAGCATGGATAAACACCGCCTGATCAGATCTTGGCACTCTGAGCAGAGAAACCAGAAACCACTGGTCACTTGGAGAAGGCTCCTGTTGGCTTTGCCCCACTGTTCCTGTGCCCAGGCCATGCTGGATGTGCTCAGAGCTGGGCCTAAACTTTCCCATCCATTTCCTGTTTTGGAGGAGAGCAGGAGAGCAGGACATGTGCCACCTCCTCAGCAGCTGCCAGAGCGGGATGCTCACGAGCCTGCTGCTGTCTCCCAGCACTGGTATTCCCCCCGTGCCCAGAGATGAGGATCTACCTTGAGAGAGCCTTTGTGGCAGTGAGAGCTGATGGTCCCAGCTGATCTTCTTTCCAGTCCTGAAGGGGTGCTCCCCGCAGACCATCTGGTGCAGCAGGATGCCCAGAGACCAGATGGTAGCTGGCTTGCCATAGTACCAGCCAAAGTGGGTCCATTCTGGGGGGCTGTATGACCGTGTTCCTATGGAATACAGATGGAGTTCAGCAGGGGGATGCTGCTGCTCCCAGAGCCTGGCCCCACCCTCCCTGGGCCTGTGGGGGCTGCCCCAGTGGCCCACGGGGTGACCGCTGCCCTCTCGCCAGCACCTGGGACTTGTGTAAGGGGTTGGAAAGGAATCCACTGGTGTTGTTAGAGGGCAGCAGAAGCCTTGGCAAGGTCCAAGCATGACAAGGAAAAACCCACTTAGTGCTGGGGAAAAACCATGCCTTCATCCTCCCTGCCTGCATTGCCCCAAGAAACATTATGAACCCAAGACAAACCAGGTGAGTTGAGCAGTCAAAAGCCCTTTCTCACCTGCACACAAAACTGGCTGGGGCACAGGTTCTGGCAAACCCTCTCTGCTACCCCCACCCACGGGTGTTTTTGTTGCCGGCTGCCCCAGCCCCAGCCCCAGTCCTGGGCAGAGTGGTGGGCAAAGGCTGCCAGCAGGGCTGGAAGCTGGCTCCCCACTCAGCCATGCTCAAAAGCAACTTAGCCGAAGACTCAGAGCTATGAAGGGCAGCAAAAGGGAGAATCCCCGGTGCCACACCCAGTTTGGGCTGTGAGATGTTGGGCCATGAGATGCTGGGACCAGGAGCACACCCCTGCATGGGCTCACCTGCAAAGTGAATGTAGGCTGTGTCTTGAAGGTAGGTGCCACAGCCAAAGTCAATCAATTTGGCCTGCCCCGTGGCCAGGTCAATCAGGATGTTCTCTGGTTTTATGTCTCTGTGCAGGACCCCGCAGCTGGTGCAGTGCCGCACGGCCTCCAGCACCTGGCGGAACAGCTCCCGCGCCACCTCCTCGGGCAGGAACCCCCGTGCCCGAATGAAATGCTTCAGGTCCTGAGAGCGCTCCGGCCGCTCCATCACCATCAGGATGTCGTTGGGGAGCTCACGCCATTCCAGCAGCTGGACCACACCAGGGAAGCCAGTGGACACCTTGGCCAGCAGCACGATCTCCAGGGGTGCGCTGGTGCCGTCGGGCTGCAGGAGGAGCACAATGCCATCAGTGGGGCTGATGCCGTGCCGGGGCTCGGCAAGCCTCAGCCAGCCCGGGATGGTCTGCGCCCTGCGCTGGCCCCACGCCCGCTCTCCCTCCAGGCGTCCTGGTGGCTCCAACCCTGCCGGGCCTCAACTCATCCCCGCCCGGCACGGCCCGGCTTCTCCCGCTGGCCCCGCTCACTCACCAGCTTGTCCCAATGCCGGACGCAGTAACGTGGCACCCTTTTGATGGCCACCTGCAAGCCAAGGGAAGCAGCAGGGTCAGCTCGCCGTCCGCGCTGCCCAGCCCCATCCTCTGCCCTCTTCCTCCTCCTCGTCCCCCCCTTCTCCTGCGCCCGCCGCCGGCCCCGCCGCTCACCGGGGCGCCGTCCGAGAGACGCGTGGCCGCGAAGACGCTGCCGAAGCCGCCGCGCCCCAGCAGCGAGCCCACCCGGTACTGCTCCTTCAGGCCCTGCTGCGCCTTCCCTGCCGGCGGGACGCGGCTGGCAGCGCTCGGCCCGTGGCCGGCAACGGCCCCCGAGCGCCCCTCAAGGGCCCCGGGCCGGCCATCCCCGGGCGTTCGCTCCCTGCAACGGGACAGCGGCGGCTCGGGGCCGGCGGCCGCGCTGCCGAGCGGCGGAGCTCGGGCCGGGCAAGCCGCAGCGGAGGCGGCGGGAGCGGCCACGCCGCCTGTGTCCTCCGCGGGCCCCGGCAGGAACCGGGGCCGGGGCCGGGGCCGGGGCCGGGGTCGGGGCCGGGGCCGGGGCCGGGGCCGGGGCCGGGCTCGGGCTCGGGCTCGGGCCAGGCGGAGCCAAAGGGAGGCGATGCCGCCCCAGCCCCAGGAACTGATGCCCGCCCAGCAGCGCCACCGCCAGTACGGCCAGAGCCGGCCGGAGGCGAGACCGCGGCGGGACGCCCGGGGCTGGGGCCGGGGCAGCCCCGCCCGGGACCGGGGACCGGCCGGGGGCATGGCCCGGCCGGGCATGGGGAGAGAGAGACTGGGAGAGGAGGGGCCCCCGGGGAAGGGAGACCGGGAGAGGGTGCGGGACTGCGGGAGAGGAGAGGAGAGGACAAGCAAGAATCTAAAATGTCGCTGCTATCGCTGCTGCTGCCGCTGCTGCCGCCGCCGCCGCTGCTGCTGCTGCAACTGAAGCACCGGGGCCGTTTTTCCCCGTGTCCGTTTGTCCGTTGCCTGCTCACCCCCGCGCCGAGCCCAACGCTCCCCGGGGGCAGCCCCTGAGCCTGTCCAAACACGGGAACTTTGCGGTGTTCAGCCCAGACCCAGAGTCTGCACTCCTGCACAGCGGCACAGGAATCCCCTCGGTCGCTGCTGTGCATTGTCCCTGCTGAGGGTCAAACACTATCGGAACGCATTCCCTGAATGCAGAATTTGTACCTGACCCACAACTGCACTTACCTCTCCAGCATTGCTCTCCAAGAAAACCAGGGGAAGGCAAAGTGTGTGTAGCTCATGGTATTTGACAGTGTCTAAAACATGCTAAGTCATGGATCTTTGAGGTGACATCCATTTGGAATTAATGGGATGGAGAATTTGTGCAAGATGGAAAAGGGGAGCATAAAAATAAATACAGTAAAATGTCTTGGATTTGTTCTCCCCATTTTAATTTCATTTCTTACAAGCTGTTTCAGTTTTCCCATCATCTTCTCCTCAGTCCTGTTTGCTCTTTCCAAGAACCTTTCCTGGAGAACGAGGTGCAGCTTCTGTCACAAGATGTGCCACCAACTGCAGCTTCTCTTGGCTTTCCACACCGTGCGTGCAGCACGACTCTTTCAGCAAAGAAAGACTAAGGTTTGAGAACTTGACAACTTGTTCTTTCTTTTCCTTGTGGGCTGGGCTGTTGTGCCATTGGTCAGGTTTTCATTGTTATTGTTCTACCCTAAGAAACCATGACGGGCTCCCAGGAATTGTTAGGGAATGCAAGCCTGACTGAATGCCGAGAGAGAATCTGCAGAGCTTGCAGCCAGAAATGGAGAGCTGTGTGATAATCATTCCATCATCCCCATGGACACCTTGAAAGTGATCTAGAAGATGAAAATGGTCTGACAGAGGGAGTTTGTTTCTTTTCCAGTTCCACTGCTTCTACATTTCATGCACTGATAAAAATCAGTTCATGGAAAGCAGCAGAACAAACTGGACCTCTCAGGAGATGAGTGAAAGAATCTGTAAAGGAGAAATGCAGGGAATGACCTGGTGAACTTTGTCTGTAAGAAGGGTCATTTTTCCTAATAATTTCCAATCCATTCCCTCTGCTATTTTCCTTCTTAACAAGGCCATTTTCACCCCAGATTCCCCATGAAATGGAACCCTGAGCTTGTGGAAGTGCCTGAAAGATGCGCTGTTCCTCTGCAGGGAGCCTGAGGCTGAAGCAGGAGCCTGAGCCCTCCCTGGGGCAGCCTCCTGCGAGCTGGAATTTGTGGCATGCTGGGAGAGGAGGAACAGGAGGGGGAGAAGGCTGGCGCTGTGTGGCAGGAGCAGGAGGTTTGGGCCGCAGGACATTCCGTCTGCGCCGCTGCCCCGCAATGGGCGGCCGTGCCCGGGGCTCTGGGCCTGGCCCCGCGTGCGCTGAGCTCCCGACACTGCGGGAGCTGCCCGGGCTGGGCTCAGCTTCCCGCTGGGACTGGGCAGCAGGCTGGGCTCCAGCTGGGATCAGCAGCAGCTGGGAATACCTCTGGGCATCTCCATTTGCTGCTGCTGCTGCTCGGAAGAAACAAGGAAGAGAGTCAAGAAGTTCTGGTTTTTCTTCCTCCTGGTGGATTTTTTCATTTGATTTGACACTTGAGAGGCAATTTCTGTGATGGCCTCTGTCAGTTGATTCTATTTCAGCAGCAGCAACAACAGGGCTGTGTTTGTGCACTGCAAATGTGGCCTGTGAGGCTTTAATTCTCCTTCACCTTGTGCTCAGGGCTTTGTGAGTATTCAAGATCTGCTCATCATGGTGCCTGCAACAAAAGTTCCCTGTCATGAAAGCACTCTGGGAAGCACTGATCGAAAAAGGCAGTTGCCCTTTTACAGATAAAATTCAAGTGGCAAGCAGGAGAGGGACAAGAGCAGCCATGATCTCCAATTCCCAAGGCAAAGGCACCAGCAGCCTCCTGCTGTCCCCTCAGGGTGAATAAAACAGTGCTGAAAACAGCTCTGGAACCCGATCCTGATCCTTTCTTGCTCTGCAGGCTGGGTCAGGGCAGCTCTGGGAGTGTGGTGCAAAGTCTGATCCTCAATCTCCTGGCAAATGACAGAGCTGAGCTGATCTCAGCCTGGAATCCCTGTGGATTGGCAGCAAGGACTCCTACCAGATGCAACTCCTGTGTTTGCAACAAGCACAGCATCCACTGGCAGGGAATGATTTTCTCTTCATCCTTCCCACTCTCCAGGTATTTCTCTAGGAAAATCCACTCTCTACTGGGGACAGGGCAGTAGAGATGGAAGGTTCTGTGTGCCTCAAAAAGCCCTAAGCCTGTTCACCCCAAACCTCTGCCACTCACAGCCACCAGTTCTGCGCAGAGCAGCAGCAAACTGGTGACTCCTGGCACTGCCTGTGCTCTGAACTGAGAAGTGTGGATCAAGCTTCAAGTGTTTTCTAGTGGGAAGTATTGGACACAGTTCCCTCCAGATTCTGGTTCTGGGTCGGTGCCACAGCAGCTCTGGGGAGTGTTTCTGTCTACAGGGTCTCCCCAGGCTGCAGCTGGAGCTCGGGGCCTCCTTCCAAACTACAGCACAGTAAAAGATATGTACTAAGGTCCCAATGAAAAATCCTCTGCTGAGCCTTCTTGAGTGCCTCTCAACTCCTAATTCTGATTGCAAAATGCTTATTAGGAAGATCAGACTGATCAAAATCAGGAGATTTTGGGGGGTTTTTGTAAAAATGCTTTTTGAATCTTTAAGATGGAGGGGTTTTCACTGAGGTCATTATTCCTCTTACAAGTTTTTCAGCATCCTGTTGTTTTGACTTTCCACTCTTACCTCCTGCCAACTCTTACCTGCCCAGAGCCAATTGTTTAGCTGACAGCTGCCATGCCCAGGTGCCACTTGCTGAGCATCACCTGTATGGGGCCTCAGGTGCTCACTAAGGAAAACTCCCTTCATCATATTCTTTGCAGAACCAGGGAAGATCTTGCTTGCTCAGCTGGGCAGTGGAAGAGTTTCTATTCAAACCTACTCTGTGTGGCATCACTGATGTATTTTTGACTCAGAGAAATCTGTTTCTTTTCTTCTTTTAAATGAGGAGTGAGCAGCTCCATGAGCAGCAGCACAGCAGAGGAAACACAAACAGGCTGTTACTCAAACACCATCTCTGAAAGGCTTGTGCTCTGCTTTTCAGATGAGATGAAGAGCTCAATTACAGTAGAGAAAGAGGCTTTCATTAAATCACACATAGAGCATAATAAGGACAAATTACAAAGCTCTTCAGAAGCAAATCTGTGTCAGACTGCTGGGTAAGGAGGCCCTTTAGGGGAGGCCTTCAGAGGTTTCTCCTGCCCTTCTGAAGAAATGAGTCCTACACACCTCATCTCACCATGTTTTTGAGGAAAGCACACAACCAGAATCCTATGGGGCATCTCATTCTTTGAATGCCTCTCTTCCAGGGGCAGAGATGAGCAGTATAAGCAGCTCCCCCCTCATGTCTGTAATGAGTGGGATGAAGCCTCAGGGTATGTGAAATACAAAGCTGTGTTTGGTGTCAGGTACAGACAGGCAATGTGTGTATTTGGGATTGCGATGTGTGTGCACACCGACCATGGGACAGCTGCGAATTCTAATCATAACTGAGGAAAGTCAAGCATGGAAGAAGGCCTTTGAACCTGTCTTTTGTTTGCAATTAACCTGGATTGATTTAGGAGCATTTGAATTAAAGCATTAAGGATGTTGTTTTTTGCTTGTAGTCAGGCCTTAAAGAGTGCTGCAATAATAACCTTTTGAAGTATAATTTTAGAATATTGCTTGTATCCTTGAAACTATAGCTTTGGAATATCTATTAAAGAAATATGCTTATCTCACACCTTAAAAAAACCGAGAAAAACAGCTTGAGAAAGGAAGATGAACATCATCTCAATGATTTATAATTTCGACCAAGGGAAGCTGGACATCACTGTTATGAGATTTATAGTCATTGTAATTGAAAAGGTGGGCCCACATCTGGGGAGCTGGACTTCACCAGATGGGATTCGTCTTTATTCTTGCAGAAACTGGACCAACATCTGGGAAACTACCAACACCATCTGGGGATCCTCCTTTTTGGGACGCATCCTGAAGAAAAACTAAATCACAATAGTGTATAGAATTGTGATGTAAAAATTGGGAATACAAACTGCTGATGAGTAAAAAAATTGGAATACAAACTGCTGAGAATGCTTCTGAGTACCCCTATAAATACCTGTAAGCCCAAATATCGGCGAGCAGTCTGAGGGAAAACTTCCCCCAATGTACCCAGCTCTGTTTTGCTTATACTTTACCATATTAATTAATAAATTGGTTGCTGCTTGAATATTGGCCTAGTCAAGCTTCTCATTTATTACAGTCAGTGCTGATGTGCACAGTTTAGAAGTGCAATAGTTTGTTCTGCTAACACAGAGAAAGCCCAGAAGCTCAGTGTTGTCTCAGTCCCACGCTGGTATGAGGAGATGACATGTGGAGTTTAAAGAATTTTAAGGCCCAGCAGCTAAGGGATGAATCAACTACCTAAAGCCAGACTCCAGACATAACTGTTTCATTCCAGCACTCCTTCCACGCTCTCCTGTCTGCAAAAACCTCCACCAAGAAACCTGTAGATAAGAAGGTGAGGAAAGAACAGATTCCAGCCCCTCACACAGAGGAGAGAGCTCAGAGACCCTCAAGTCAGAGAGATCCCTCCCTGAGCAGCCAGGCTGCCCAAACTTTCAAAATCAAAGCTCCAGTGTGCAAATCCCACAGACAGAAATAGCCACTGGCCTCTGGGTTTGCAGGTGACTGTACAAGTGTGAACCTGGAGCTGAGGGATTGGATGCTTTCCCCTCCCCAAAAATGCAAAGAGAACTGCGGTGTGAAAAAGAAAATTTGTTTATTTTCAGAAGAACAGCAACAAGAATACAGAATACTTTTACATTGTAAGAATATTTGTAACAACAACAATCCATAGAACATATATACATTTCGTAACAACAACAATCCAGAGAACCTATATACGTAAGAACATATCTAGCAAAAATATGTGCATTGTATTTGCAGAAGTTAAAAAAAGCCCTAAATCCTATATCCTGAAGACGACAAAAAACTGTAAAACGTATGTACAAAAGGGTGGCATCTCTATCCGGGATGTCCATCGGTTCTGGAAGAAAAGCAAGTGCCATGGTCACTGCAGTCAGGCACAGAGGGCTCTTCCATGTCTCCCCAGGCTGGCTCACGCTGGCCCAGCAGGACTCTGCTACCAGAACTGAGCCTGGCTGGGTCTGGGATGGAGCTTGTGCGGCCCAAAGCGAGCACAGGACCAGCTGGGGATGGCCTCCAGAATCCAGTGCACAGGGTGCCACATCCCTGAGCAGGGACCAGCCCAGCCCCAGCCTGGCAGCAGGGGACCCACTCTGCCTGTGGGGACCACATGCCTGTCCTGCTGCTGGCATTGCTCTTTATCCCAAGATCATGGCTTCTTCCTCATCTTTTTCATCAATGTCCATGTCCTCTATGTAGTCTTCCATTTCCACTTCCATCTCTTCTTCCACATCCACATCCACATCGACCTCCATCTCCTCCTCTCCAGTCTCTTCTTCCTCCATTTCCACGTCCTCCACTGTATAAGTCTCCATATCCACTTCCATTTCCTCCTCCCCAGTCTCTTCTTCCTCCATTTCCACGTCCTCCACTGTATAAGTCTGCATTTCCACCTCCATCTCCTCCTCTCCGTTGGTGACAGCCTGCAGAGGTGGCAGAACCTCAGAGTGGAGTCCCTGTCCCACACCAGGCCCACAGAGCTCCAGCCCACCCGGGCAGTTGGGGGTGTCCACCTCCATGGATGGCACCATACCTTCCTCAGGACAAATGGGAGCATCCTGTAGGGATGGGTGTCAAAATCCAGGCACTAGTGAGCTTTCAGGACTAATGGGGGTGGCAGGGGGCAGGTGACAAGGAGGGTGACAGCAGTGGGCAGGAGCAGAGCGAAGGGTGTGCTGACACAATGGCCAAGGGCTGTCTTGGGCTCTTTGCCGGGTGCTGGCAGTTCCATTTGGAACGGGGGAGGTGACATCACAGTTCCCAGGAGTCCAGGGCCAACCTGAAGTGGACAATGGAGATCATAGAATGATGGGATCCCTGAATGGTTGGGCTTGGAAGGGACTCTGAAGACCATCTTGTTCCAAGCTGAGCAATCTTTCCCCAGAGCTTGGGGGAGCCCTGTTCCCAAGGATGGGGCATCCACAGCCTCTGTGCACAGCCTGGGCCAGTGCCTCCCCAGCCTCAGTGTCAAACAGCAGCTTCCTTAGATCCAGCTTCAATCAACCTCCTGCAGTTGAAAGCCATCCCCCTTGTCCTGTCCCCACAGGCCCTGTTGAACACTCTGTCCCCTTCTTCCCTGTGGGACCCTTCCAGTCCTGCAGAGCCACAGTGAGGCCCCCCCAGTGTCTCCTCTTTCCAGGCTGAGCATCCCCAGCCCCACTTGGACAGCAGTCAGTTATATCAGGGGCAGTCAAGGCTGAAGGGTAGCAAAGAGCATCAGGAACTGAGAGATGGAAGCTTTAGGCCCAGGTTTGCCTCTAAATGTACAAAATTAATAACAGTGGAGGGGAAGATGCTGAGACACTGGCTCTGTTCTAACTGGGGATTTTTTATTTCTTCTTTTCTGTCATGCTGACCCAGGTTTTTCAGTTTGAAAGGAAGCTTGGCACAATGTCCACTGTCTTCTCCATTTGTGAAACACTGAGCAGAGTCTGGGCAGGCTGATGATGCAGAGCAAAACCTGCAAATATACTGGTGATCCTGAGCCTGGGGATGCAGCTAAACCCAGCCAAAAGTAATTTCTGGAAAGTCGAGCCTGGTTTACATTTTCTTCAGTTTGGCTATGCCATCTTAACCAGTCATTTATATAAAAGCAAATAAAAAGCTGAAACAAAATGGACAAAATCCCAAACAAACAAACCCACGCAAACCAATCAAACTGATCAAAAACCAGAAATCCCAAATAAAAACCAAAGGGAATGAGGAATTAATAGAGTTGTGAGGATATCACAGCCGGCAAATGGCTGCTTCCCACAGGATCACCATAAAAAGCCACATATAACAGCTGCTCCAAAATATACCCAACAGGAGAGCTATAAAAAGTGATACATGGCACCTTTGGGGGCAGCTCCACAGTAAGGTGAAGGATGAGCAGTGGTACAGATCCAGCATTCCCCACCCTCCAGGCTGCTATTTTCTCCTGATGAAAGACCCTTGCAGGACTGTGGCCCCTCTCAGTGCTGTGTAATTTGCACAAGGATATATCTTGTCTGCTATGCAGGACTGTTCCCAATAAACCATGCTTCTCCTGACATTTATTTTTCTGGATTTCTACCATATGATACAAGAAACTTTGAAAAAACCAAAACACCTTGTGGGGAGGCATTTTTTCCTTTCTTCAGAGTGTCTCTTTCTTTTGTTCCCTACAGAGCCTCTCACTTAATTTCTGCTGTTTTTTGGAGCATGTGCTTACCTCTTTCCTGACCCCCTGGGCTTGTTTTGTCTCTGGCTGTCATGGACACTATTAATTGTGGGGTTTTCTCCTCCATCTATTTCTGTCTCTTCAAGTGGTTTACCTTCATTTACCTGTTGGAGTGATGGATTTTTCTCACCCTTTATTACTTAGTGCTTTTTCTTCATTCTCTAAAACCAACTTCTCACTTGCCCTGTGGCTGTTAGATGCCATTATTAGGAGCAATAATTCTTTCTCTCTTGCTTGTCTGAGCTCTCACAGGGAGCTGAGAGCTCTTTGGGGTTAAACCTGACTCACTTCAGCGCCTTCCTTGGTGCTGCCTGTGTACTTGGACACTTGAAGGGAATAAAGTCTCGGTGTGGAGATTACAGCTGGGAAATGATGGCTCTTTTGAAGAAGACAAAAATGCTGTTGCCAATCTTTTCCAGGATAATGTGAGCACCTTGTTTTGGGGAGAAACAGGCTCTGATCAGCAAAGAGGTGGCTGTTGCAGGTACCCAGGTTTGGAGGGAAGGGTGCAGCTCCTGGGAGTGTGTTTGTGGGGGGCTATAAGGTTTGTGTGGGCTCCCTGGAGCAGTGGGAACACCCCACTGGGAGATGCACATCAGGAAATGGGTGCACAAAGGGCCTGAAGTGTGACCAGCTTTGGTGAAGGTTGCCATAGGAAAAAATATTTTTAGTGGGATTTTGGACAATTTGATGTTCATTCTCATGTCCTTTGCCTGATGAACATTCCCCCTTTGCAAGAGCATGGGGAATCCTGAGCTCACACAATAAAAATCCCTGATAATTATATTTTTTTTCTATTTTTCAATGTTGTCATCCCAGCAGGAGTCAGAGTAAGAGAAGATGTGTGACCTGGCTGTTTTTAACTTTGTGACAGGAACAATGCCATGGGGAAGCTGCTGAGAGGAGCATCACTGCTCTGTCCTTAATTTTCCAGCACAACTGAGGATGATTTAAGAACCCAGGCACAGCCAAGACCTTTCCTCCTCCTGTGCTCATCAAGCAATCACTGCCTCATCACACCTCAGCTTCAAACACCTGGTTTGCATCTGGCTGACCTTGACTGCCCTCCCTGGATGGGAAGATGAAGAGGTGGAAGTGTAAAAGATTGGGATTTGATGGGTGAGCTGTGAAATAGTGGCTGGTGCAGGCTGGTTTTGGGTAAACATCGTGTTCTGTGCCATGGAGGATGAGAGTAAATGGATTAAAGAGGAGATAAAAAGGGCAAGGCACCTGGTTAGCTCCTGTTAAAGAAAATGTTGGGAAAATAGACATGTAAGAAATATGTCAGAGATGGTCATTAACTGCACTGCAGGGTCAGAGCTCCTTTCATAATTGGCCATGAAGTGAATACCAGAAATGATTAAAAAAGTTCTTAAGGGCTGAGGGCTTTTACTGAAGGATTGGGAGAAATAAACTGTTTCTGGCAGAACTTTTATTATCATTTAAGCATGATCCTCTTTCTGACATAACAGCTGCTTGGAATAAACTGAAGTATCTTCTCCATTAGCTCTGGCAGGAGCTGGATAAAGCTTTCATTCAGGTAAACTTTCATCCAACATATGTCTCTAGATGAATAAATATAATGGGAACCATTAAACCTATTGTCTGAGTAAGGATTGTGCTTAGGGCAAGAAAAAAGAGTAATTAGGAGTTGACAAACCATGAATTAGAGTGGGGAAATTAGAATTGATGCTGGTTTAGGGGAATATTTAACTAAGCTAAGATAGAAGTCTACCTTTATTGCAGGCTAAGCTTTATAACAGAATTCTACTGGATGAAATTTAGTAGTCCTGGGCTCCTAACAGACCTTTAGATACAAGTTTACCTCTGGTTGGAGAAAACTCAGGGCTTGAGCAGGATTTTATGGCTTTGCTCTTGACCCTTGGGCTAGAAATGCTCCTGTAAAATTCATGCCAAAGTTAGAGCTTCTACAAATTTCTAAGAGTTTCAATGGAGAAAGGTCCACCTGGACTTTGGGGACAGTTTCTCAGAGCAGAACATTTCAAGTGCTATTGAACTGCATTCCATTTCCCTTTTATTGGGGCATAAATTTCACACCCTGCTCTATCAGTCTGACACGTTCTTTGAGAAGAGACAAACTTTACAAGCCACTTGAAAAATAATTTCACTGACAGGTTTGCAGCTCAGAGAATGTTAATAAACTGAAATGGCTTTTCACCCTGCAGTAGCCACTAAGTAATTATGATTGTCTGTAGGCAGACTAATGAAAGCAGCTGTTAACAACCTAATGACAATTTGAACCAGCCCTCTGCTCCACAGACACATCCCTTTTCTGTCCCTGCTTTTCCTGCATCCAGTGCTTCCCAGAGAAGTTTAGTGTTGCTTGATGGTCAGGTAAAAACAGCTTTCTTTTGTAGGAGTGGTGCTGCTCTTCTCTGAGGTGGAGCTTCACCTGGGCTGCTGCCATGCTGGGCTCACCCCACAAAGTCCAGTTCTGCAGGAGCTGGGCAGCATGGAGAGCTTTGATAGCAGAGCATGGCAAAACTGGAGTGGGGGGATTCTGGCTCAGTGTGCCCCTCAGTACCAGACAGCATTAGTTATTGAAAAATCTTGAGTTCAAAGAGAAGATGTTGCTGTTTTGGCTCTAATCTTAGCTTGCTTTCAATACAGTTTTCCCTGGCACTTAAGATACTGTTTTTCTCTTGCTTTCAATAGTCTGTCATCCCAGGTGACCTTTAAAGGTCCCTTCCAACCCAAACCATTCTGTAATTCTTTGGACACATGATGAATAGCAACATGTGTTTTACCCTCATTATAGATGATATTACATCATGTCTGGCCTTTTGGGGCTCTTCTCCAGGACCTTGGGACTACACTCACTCCTATATGCTCTTCATTGTTTTTTTTTTTTGCTTACCAGTCAGCATTTTCAGTTCTGCCACCCATGTTTAGAGCAAGTTTTCTGTGACTTGCTGCACCAAACACCAGGTCAGTCCAAAAGAGCATTAGGAAGTATCCAGATGTATTTCCCCTTCTTCCTTCTGGGAACATGCTGCTGTTTTGAGCACTCTGGCTTTCTGAGCTCCCTCACATGTCTTGATCCTTTTCTGGATAACCAGAGGGGTATGAGGATTAAATCCTGTCTCAGCTCTGAGGTCTGCCTTTTGAAAAGTCCCAGTCATCCTCTCCTACTCATCTCATCCTGGCCTTGCTGGAAATATTATCCCTTCATGGGATTGTTGTTCAGCTTTGGGGCATTCTGGCACTGCTTTTCAGTGAAAGTTTTGGAGACTTTGAAAGGTTTCCTGGTGTGGGAATGACAATCCTCAATGCTAATGCTTATGGGGGTTGCAGTTGCCTGAGTTGTGAAACCTCCTGAAAAACATTGTTTGTTCTTTTTTGCTTGACTTTTCCTGGACTGTTTTCATAAACAGATTAGGAGGTTTGGGGATGTCTTTTCAAAGTGAATTTCAATGATTCTCCTGGCTGCCATTTCAAAGGGCAACAGTCTTTTTTTTTTATTTTTAACCATCAGCTGCTTACAATCCAAAGAGCTAACTGCCTTTAATTAATCATAATATATTCCAGGAGAGCAGAATAACAAGGGAACAAAACCCAGTGGGCACAACTCTGTGACTGAACCTGGACTTCCCCCTTCCCAGGTGCAGGATTCTGGGCAGCCCTGTAACCCTTTGCTGGCCACTTTGAGCTCTGCCATGCAGTGCCTTGGGTTTCTGGGGAGGGCAAAGCATCCAATCCCTCAGCTCCAGGTTCACACTTGTGCAGTCACCTGCAAACCCAGAGGCCAGTGGCTATTTCTGTCTGTGGGATTTGCACACTGGAGCTTTGATTTTGAAAGTTTGGGCAGCCTGGCTGCTCAGGGAGGGATCTCTCTGCCTTGAGAGTCTCTGAGCTCTCTCCTCTGCGTGAGGGGCTCGAATCTGTTCTTTCCTCACCTCCTTATCTGCAGGTTTCTTGGTGGAGGCTTTTGCAGACAGGAGAGCACGGCAGGAGGGCTGGAATGAAACAGTTATGTCTGGAGTCTGGCTTTAGGTAGTTGATTCTTCCTTTAGCTGCTGGGCCTTAAAATTCTTTAAACTCCATATGTCATCTCCTCATACCAGTATGGGACTGAGACAACACTGAGCTTCTGGGCTTTTTCTGTGTTAGCAGAACAAACTATTGCACTTCTAAACTATGCCCATCAGCACTGACTGTTATAAATGAGAAGCGTGACTAGGCCAATATTCAAGCAGCAACCAATTTATTAATTAATATGGTAAAGTATAAGCAAAACAGAGATGGGTATGGTGGAGGAAGTTTTCCCTCCAACTGCACGCTGATATTTGGGGCTTACAGGTATTTATAGGGGTACTCAGAAGCTTTCTCAGCAGTTTCTATTCCAATTTTTTTACTCATCAGCAGTTCCTATTCCCAATTTTTACATAACAACTCCATACACTATTGTAATTTAGTTTTTCTTCAGGATGCATCCCAAAAAGGAGGATCCCCAGATGGTGTTGGTAGTTTCCCAGATGTTGGTCCAGTTTCTGCAAGAATAAACATGAATCCCATCTGGTGAAGTCCAGCTTCCCAGATGTGGGCCCACCTTTTCAATTACAATGACTATAAATCTCATAACAGTGATGTCCAGCTTCCGTTGGTCACAATTATAAATCCTTGAGATGATGTTCATCTTCCTTTCTCAAGCTGATTTTCTCGGTTTTGTTAAGGTGTGAGATAAGCATATTTCCTTTCTATAGATTCCACAGCTATAGTTTCAAGGATACAAGCAATATTCTAAAATTATACTTCAAAAGGTTATTATTGGAGCACTCTTTAAGGCCTGACTACAAGCAAAAAGCAACATCTTTAATGCTTTAATTCAAATGCTCCTAAATCTACCAAGGTTAATTGCAAACAAAAGACAGGTTCAAAGGCCTTCTTCCATGCTTGACTTTCCTCAGTTACTGTTAGAATTCGCAGCTGTCCCATGGTCGGTGTGCACACACATCGCAATCCCAAATACACACATTGCCTGTCTGTACCTGACACCAAACACAGCTTTGTATTTCACATACCCTGAGGCTTCATCCCACTCATTACAGACATCAGGGGGTAGCTGCTTATACTGCTCATCTCTGCCCCTGCAAGAGAGGCATTCAAAGAATGAGATGCCCCATAGGATTCTGGTTGTGTGCTTTCCTCAAAAACATGGTGAGATGAGGTGTGTAGGACTCATTTCTTCAGAAGGGCAGGAGAAACCTCTGAAGGCCTCCCCTAAAGGGCCTCCTTACCCAGCAGTCTGACACAGATTTGCTTCTGAAGAGCTTTGTAATTTGTCCTTATTATGCTCTATGTGTGATTTAATGAAAGCCTCTTTCTCTACTGTAATTGAGCTCTTCATCTCATCTGAAAAGCAGAGCACAATCCCTTCAGAGATGGTGTTTGAGTAACAGCCTGTTTGTGTTTCCTCTGCTGTGCTGCTGCTCATGGAGCTGCTCACTCCTCATTTAAAAGCAGAAAATAAACAGATTTCTCTGAGTCAAAAATACATCAGTGATGCCACACAGAGTAGGTTTGAATAGAAAACTCTTCCACTGCCCAGCTGAGCAAGCAAGATCTTCCCTGGTTCTGCAAAGAATAGGAAGAAGGGAGTTTTCCTTAGTGAGCACCTGAGGCCTCATGCAGGTGATGCTCAGCAAGAGGCACCTGGGCATGGCAGCTGTCAGCTAAACAATTGGCTCTGGGCAGGTAAGAGTTGGCAGGAGGTAACAGTGGAAAGTCAAAACAACAGGATGCTGAGAAACTTGTAAGAAGAATAATGACCTCAGTGAAAACCCCTCCATCTTAAAGATTCAAAAAGCATTTTTACAAAAATCCACAAAAATTTCTTGATTTTGCTCAGTCTGACCTTCCTAAATAGCATTTTGAAATCAGAATTAGGAGTTGAGAGACACTCAAGAAGGCTCAGCAGAGGATTTTTCATTGGGCCCTTAGTACAGATCTTTTACTGTGCTGTGGTTTGGAAGGAGGCCCCGAGCTCCAGCTGCAGCCTGGGGAGACCCTGTAGACAGAAACACTCCCCAGAGCTGCTGTGGGACTGACCCAGAACCAGAATCTGGAGGGAACTGTGTCCAATACTTCCCACTAGAAAACACTTGAAGCTTGATCCACACTTCTCAGTTCAGAGCACAGGCAGTGCCAGGAGTCACCAGTTTGCTGCTGCTCTGTGCAGAACTGGTGGCTGTGAGTGGCAGAGCTGTGGGGTGAACAGGCTGATGGCTTTTTGAGGCACACAGAACCTTCCATCTCTACTGCCCTGTCCTCAGCAGAGAGTGGATTTTCCTAGAGAAATACCTGGAGAGTGGGAAGGATGAAGAGAAAATCATTCCCTGCCAGTGGATGCTGTGCTTGTTGCAAACACAGGAGTTACATCTGGTAGGAGTCCTTGCTGCCAATCCACAGGGATTCCAGGCTGAGATCAGCTCAGCTCTGTCATTTGCCAGGAGATTGAGGATCAGAGATTCTGTGATGTTCTTGTTAGCTAGCAAGGGCCTCCTGAAGATAAAGGGAAACTCCATATCTCTCCTGAGGAAGACACCAAGGCTGTCACCATGGAGACGTGATGAAGGAGAGAAAGTTAAAAGATATGGATGCTGGCTGGCTGAGAGAGTGACATGGCTCCCTGATCACCTTCTGAGAAATTTTTTTCTCTCCTATAACCAATGGGCAATGAATGTGTATTTTCAATGAATGTAAATATCTTGAAAAAGTATAAAAGCAGCATGTTGCTATAATAAATCTCTCTTGCTCCCTTCTGATGGAGTTGTACTTTGTGCTGTGTCGTGCTCTATAACGACACATCCCTGCCCTCCTCACCTGACTGAAAGGCTGAAGTTTTGCTGGAATTGTGGTGTAAGGCCACCAGAGGTGCTGTTATGGACCCGAGACCTGCCTGGGGTCAGGTGCTGCCTTCCTTCCATTTGAGGAATGAACAACATGGAGAGCTGTTGCAGGTGTTGGGCAGGGCGTATGCCTGACCCCGGGACACTGCTACACTTCCGCTGGGCACCGGGATCCATGGTGCTGCCTTGGTGGCTCCTGCCCGCTGCCGGTGCTGGTGGCAGGATCAACTGGTGCCCGTGAGTTTGCAAAAGGAGCGATTTCCCTTCCTCCCTCCCGTCCGAGGCCGCCATGGCCCCTGAGGGGATGGAGCTCGACCGGTGCGCCCCCTTCTGGCCAGGAGTGCTCCCTGCAGCGCCCCCTTCTGGCCGGCAGTGCTCCCTGCAGCGCCCCCTGCTGGCTGTGGTTATAACTGCCACAAAAACCAACAGTCCTGAGCAGGAGGGAAAGTTCTGGTTTTGTGTTGTTTGTTCTTTCCTGGTTTATAAATTTCCCAGTAAAGAGCTGTTATTCCTTTTCCTATGCTTCTGCCTGAAAGCTCCATCATCTTTGAAATTAAAAAAAGTTTTAGGTATGGGTCTTCTTTCCACTCCAGGAAGATTCCTACTTTCCTTGGCAGATATTTCTCATTTGAGTTGCCAGCTGCTGGGTTCCAGTGTGGATGGGGCAGACACCCCAAGAGGAAACGGGGTCAGACACTTGGCCACTACATGCTCTGCCTTTTAAGCCAGTTGGGCCACCAAGGGCCCTCTCCCCAGCTGGCACTTCTGGTCACCCGGCCACTCAGGAGCTGGCTTTAGCAGAGCGTCACACTGTCCCCAGTGTGCCACAGCTGACAGACTGATGGACAGACAGGGACCTGTCTCCAACAAAGCAAGGCCTGACCCACCCTGCCACACACAGGTGTTCCAAAATGTTTCCAGACATCAAACTTTTCCGGTCGCTGACACCCTGCCCTGTGCCATGGGCTGATCCCTCTGCCCTGGCAAAGGGGGAGAATCTGGAACCCCCACAGGGCCTTTGTGACATCTTCGTGTAGGGAACACAGCAGAGGAGGAGTTTGGGGCAGGGGAGAAGAGAATCCAGAGCCTCCTGAAGGCTGCTGCGGCCATCAGAGCAAGGAACGTCCAGGGCCCTACCAGGTCCCTCTGGTGGAGGAAACATGCTGGGGGAAACATCTGGGGTTTGTACCTTTTTGGGGGATTTCCCAGGAAATCGTTCCTTTTGTAATAATTTGGATCCTGAACCATGTTGCTGTTGGTTTTATTTTCTTTCATTGCTGTTTCAGGAAATTTTTCTTTTCCTAGTCCTTTGAAATCCTGGTGCCCCCACAGGGAGGAAGAGGGGCAGTTTTGGTGGCAACACACACACAAGAGGGTACCCATGGGTGGGAACACCCAGTTCCCCCAGTGTCACAGCACATTCCCATAGATATCATTGGGCTCCCGCAGTCGCCCCTGGGGTCCCTGCAGTTCCACGTAGGTCACCTGGGGCTCCTGGAGTGTGGTGGCATGGGGGGACACTGTGAGAGACACGGGCTATGGGATCTGGGTGGGGTGACACTCGTGGGTGACGTGTCCCTCTGCATGTGTGCCCCCCATACTCACCCATTGCCCTCTTGGTGTCCACGACGCGGGTGTACAGCACCTCTCCCTCCTCTGGGGGGGCCGGGGGATCCAGGGGGGCCCTGAGGGAATAAAGGGGATGTGGGGGAGGGAATGGGAGGTCTTGGGAGTTGGGGTAAAGTGGGAGAGTGTGGTTTGAGTCCCCCACTCACCTTTCCTGATTCTTCCTGGCAGCTGCAAAGGAAAGAGGGGAGGGTCTGTGGGTTCCCCAGGGCTCTGACCCCTCTCAGGACTCCTGAATCCCCACAGGACCCTCAATTTCCCACAGGAACCCACAATCATCCCTGAAGACTCCCAGAATTCATGAACATCCCCAGTGCCCCCAACCAACTCAGCCTCAAAGACCCACAGCCCAGCAGGGACAGAGAGCCCCTAAATGGCCCCAGTGCCTCTGAAAGGATGCCCAGCATCCCTGCAGGACCCTCCAGCACCTACCCAGACCCTACAGGGCAACCAGCCAAGGTCAGAATTCTAGGGTTGTGGGAGCCACATTATGGTTCCCCAACTCTGGGGGCCTCTACAGGTCCCTAGGACCCATTCCCCCCATTGTCACCCACCCACACGGTGCCACCAGTGCCAGGCCACAATGACACCCACGAGCAGGAGCAGGAACAAAAGGGCCCCACCGACCCCTGCGGCCACTGCAAGAAACAGATGGGGACGCATCAGGGTCACCCATCACCCCGGGAGTCCTGCAGTCCATAGTGACCATGTGTGACCCCACCTGTGCTCCTGTGTGTCCCTGTGTCTTGCGGTGTCACCTCCAGGACACCAGGGGTGATGGTGGCATTGGCCACAGGCACTGTGGGGACAGAGACAGGGCTGAGGCCACAGGGAGGGGCTGGCAGCCTGTAGGGGGGTCTAGGGACAGGGGGAAGATGGGTGTGATGGGGATTTCGGGGATGGGGTCACACCAGAGAGGGATGAGAGGACACAGGGCAGAGGAGAGGAGACCCAAGAAATGTGTCAGAGGGACATGGAGGTCCCCAGGCAGGGGACCCCAGGAGGCTGTGGGTGCTCCCCCTGCCCATCCCTGCATTCACTGCGCTCTGTGATGCGGAGCCGGGTGCTGCTCTTCTGCACAGACCGCCCCCCCTAAGAGGGCACCTCGCAGCTGTAATTGCCTGAGTGGGACACCCCCATGGCAGGCACTAACAGCTACAGGGATCCCTGCAAGCCCCCCACCACCTGCCCATCCTGATAGAACAGGAGGGAGAGTGCAAGTGGGAGCTTGGAGCTGCAGGGGGCTGTGGGTGCAGAGGCAACTGAGAGTCAGGGAGGACCCCCTTGGTGGGCTTGGGGGACCCTCCAGAAAGAGGGTCCGGAAGGGCACCGGAAAGAGTTCAGGGAAGGAGAGGAGAGGTGAGGAGTGTGATTCAGAGGGCACTAGGAAGTGGCTTTGGGTTGTCAGGAGATGGGAGTTCCAGCCATGGGGGTGCTCACCGTGCACTGTCACTGTCACTGCTGCTGAGCCTGCCAACCAGGACCTCACCCAGCCCTTGCAGCGGTAACTGCCACTGTGGTTCAGCTGGAGAGGGGACAGGGACAGCTCGGTCACATTAAGGGACCTCGTCAGAATATTCTCATCCTTGAAAAATTGCACGTTGGTGACCGGGCTGTTCCACCGGGCTCGGCAGCGCAGTGTCACCACGTCCCCCTCCAGCAGCACCCGTGCTGGCACCTGCAGCACCAGCTCATCTGTGGGACAGGAGGGTCCCATCTTACTGAGGGGCTTGAGATAGGTCAGAGGTGTGTCCCCATGGCACCGAGGACATCTGGGTGCACTGGGATGCACTGGGATGTCCCTGTGTGCATGGCACAGGCTCCTGCCACCCGAGCGGTGTGAAGCCACCCATGGAGTGGAGCCCACCCAGACCTGTCAGGGGCCACCCAGATCATGTAAGATCCCCTCTCACCATCTAAGACGGTCACAGGGGGGCTGAGCCCCTTGCCGGGTCTGTCACACTCATAGGTGCCACTCTCTGTGACATTGAGGCAGTCATGTTTCTCCTGCCACCAGCGCCGCCCGTCCTTGTACAAGGTGGTGTCACCGACGCTGCCCTTGCCCTGGCAGGTCAGTGTCACCCGGTCCCACAGCACTGCCGGTGTCCAGGGGGGCTCCACAAGGAGCTGGGTGGTCTGGATGCCTGCAGGTGACAGGGGACACCAGGCTGCCAGGGCCACCACGGTATGGGGACAGCGGGGTGTGACCATGGCATTCCCCCGAGGACTCACCAGCGAGGCCAAGGATCTGTGCTGAAAGGGAGAAGGGACAGGGCTCAGTAGGGGTCGCACCATAGGGACAGTGGCACCCAGGTTAGGGTGTCTCCAAACTAACAGTTCTTGTGGGAAAGTGTGTCTGGGTCGTCCCCAATACATTTGAAGAGGCCAGGGGACATGTCTGTGTCACAGCCACCCGTGCACCACATCTCTTTGGCACAGACACCTTGGGAACAGGGACACCAAGGCCACCCTGGGCTGAGGCAGAACACGGGGACACTCTGGGGATGAGGACACTACAGACACAGCCCATGCTGGCCCCGGTCACCCCCACCAGCTCATGATCCCATCCCCATGATCTCATCCCCATGGCTACATCCTCACAGTTCTTGTCCCCTTCTGTCCCTGCATCCCAGTTCCCTTGTCCCTATCCCCAGAGCTATCTGAGCCCAAAGGTGCCAGTCCCTACATTCCTGCCCCCACATCCCCATCCCCAAATTCCTGCCCTCTTTTCCTATCCCCAAAGCAACCCTACATCCCCAGTCCCACCACGGTCCACTGTGGGTAACATGGACTGGCTCTGCTGGCATTGGGGTGCTCTGGGGACACTGCAGCCCCCCTGTGCCCTCTCCCCATCCCCGGGGTTTCAGGCCTGTGCCCGGGGAACTCACCCCACAGGAGCAGTGCCACCTTCCCGGCCATCCCGGTGTCCCCAGCAATGTGGACTGGCTGTCACTCGCTGCTGTGGCCACCGTTCCCCTGGCTGGCGGCTCTTCAGATGAAGGGGAAGGAAGCGAGGTCACGTCTGTCCCCATGTGTAGGTGGCCCTTGGTGGGGGCAGGGTGACCACAGGCTGGAGACAAGGCTGGGTGGGACAAGATGAGACATGGGATTCCCAGGACTGGGAGGCTCAGGGGGTTTGGGGAGGCAGGGTTGTGGTCCCTGGAGAATGGGGGTGCTGAGGAGGGGGAGTCACTGGGAATGGGAGTGCCATGGGAATGGGGGTCCCCAGAGCTGGGAGGGTCATAGAGATAGGAGTCCCAGGGGAACATGGGCTCCAGAGATGTGGGGTCAGGTGCTGGGGTAATGGTAGGTGCTGGGAGAGTCAAGGTCCTGGGGGAAGGAGGATTTCAGGGGATGGAATGAACAGGAGAGGCTTCCTTGGAATGGGGTCCTGGGCCATGGAGATCAGTGGGGAATGTCGGTACTGGGATGGGCTTGCAGAGAGGGTGGGACATAAGGAATGGGGCTCTCATGGTTGGGTTCCCAGGGTAATGGGGCTGTCAGGGATGGGCAGTGTCTGGGTGGGCTGATGGGTCACAGCTCCTTCCTTGGGTGCTTCAGATTTTGGGGTTACCCAGGGCCCAGCACAGACTCCACAAGGTGCCTGTAACCAGAGCATCACCCCAGACTGATTCTGAGGGGCTCTGGGTGTCTGTCCCACCAACCCCCAGTGACTTTTTCCTCTCTTCCTTTCAATTTCCATCAATTTACCCCTCAATTTCACAAGCCCCCACTTCATACCTTGATGATCCTGGGGAGGCCCCGAGCAGGGAAAGGGTTTGGGGAAACCCAGGGTGGGGGAAGGAGGGGTGAGGTGTCTGCAGGGAGGGCTGTGGAGGATGTGTAGGATAGGGGTGTCTGGCTGTGCCTCCCCAACAATTTCACTTTGTCTCTCCTGTAGCAGAAGGAAGAAGCCATTTGACACCTTTGTCACATGGGGGATGGGTTCTTTCCTGAGGGGCACATCCAGGGTGCTCCTGTGCTGGGGGGAATCCTGTCCCAGGGGGGACACATGGTGGACAAGGGGGCCCTGTCCTGCGGCTTGGCAGGACCCTCCGGGAGGGTCCAGACTTCTCCCTTCTAGTCCACGCCCTGCAGGATCTGAGCCTACAAGAGCAGCCAGGGAATGGAGCCCGGTGCAGGAAGGAGCTCCCAAACTCCTCCTCTTTGAAGCCAGTGGCCATCAAAGGGTGGGGCCCAGCCATGGCCCAGCCCCACTGCACAGGGATGGCCATTGCCCAGCCCTGCTCTGGCCAGCCAGGACCTCAGGGTCCCCCCTGCCCCCTTGGCTTTGATTCTGGCAGCTTTAGAGCTGCTGCAGAGGTGAGAATTCTGTGGGGGAAAAGGCCTGCCTGTGGTTTGCTCAGCCCTGCAAGAAGCACAAAACCAAAAGGAAGCCCAAGCAGTGGCTCTGTGAGGGCCTTTGATGGTTTTCAGAGCAGGGCTGGCTGGAAACCCCCCCTGCAGGGGCAGATGGGATGGAACCAGTCCGGAAATGCAGCAACTGATTGTTTGTTCTACTAGGTAAGAGACTGAGAGAGCCCTGGAACTACTTTAAATCCCACACCAATCTGCTCAACAACTTGACCTGGATCCTCCTTCTTGAACAAAAACCTGCAGCCTTCTGGAACCTCATGGAAAAAATATTTTGGTTTCAGACTATAGCTGCCAAATAAGAGAGAAAAGTGTAGAAATATCAAGCAGTGGATCTGCCCCGTGGCTGCCATGGAGCTCTCGGGAGTGATCCTGTCTGAATTCCAGGTGTCCCGAAAGCTGCTGCATCCCTGTCCTCCTCACCTGAGTGAAAGGCTGAGGGTTTGCAGGAATTGTGGTGCTGTTGTGGACCCGAGACCTGCCTGGGGTCAGGCGCTGCCTTCCTATCATTCAGAATCATGGACAGCGGTCTCTGGTGATGGACAGCGGTGTGTGCCTGGTCCTGGGATACTGCTACTCTGCCACTGGGCACTGGGATCCAACCTGCTGCCTTGGCAGCTTCTGCCCGCTGCCGGTGGTAGTTCCGGGACCGATTGGTGCCCGTGAGTTTTCAATAGGAGCGATTTCTCCTCCTCCTTCCTGTCCCAGGCCGCCATGGCCCCTGAGGGGATGGAGCTTGACCGGGGCGCCCCTGCTGGCTGGGAGTGCTCCCTGCAGCGCCTCCTGCTGGCCGGGAGTGCTCCCTGCAGCGCCTCCTGCTGTCTGGGAGTGCTCCCTGCAGCGCCCCCTGCTGGCCGGGAGTGCTCCCTGCAGCGCCCCAGCTGGCCGTGGTTACAACTGCCACAAAAACCAGCAACGCTGAGCGGGAGAGAAAGTTCTGGGTTTGTGTTGTTTGTTCTGTGCTGCTTTAAAAATTTCCCAGTAAAGAGCTGTTATTCCTTTTCCTGAACTTCTGCCTGGAAGCTCCATCATCTTTGAAATTAAAAAATGTTTTAGGCATGGGTCTTCTTTCCATTCCAGAAACGTTCCCACATTCCTTGGCAGATATTTCTCATTTAAATGAGTTGCCAAATCCTGGGTTCCAGCATGGATGGGGCAGACACCCCAACAGGAGATAGGGTTAGACACTTGGCCACCTCTGCCTTTTAAGCTAGTTGAGACACCATGGGCCCTATCCCCAGCTGGCACTACTTCTGGTCACATGGCCACTCAGGAGCTGGCTTTGGCAGAATGTCACACTGTACCCAGTGTGCCACAGCTGACAGACTGATGGACAGACGCGCCCACTCTCACCAAAAGCCAGGCCTGACCCACCCCTGCCACACACAGGTGTTCCAAAATTTTTCCAGCCATCAAACTTTTTCTGTCTCTGACACCTTGCCCTGTGCCATGGCCTGATCCCGACTGCCCTGGGAAAGGGGGAGGCTCTGGAAGCCCAGAGGCCTTTGTGACATCCTCGTTTGGGGAACACAGCAGAGGAGGGGTTTGGGTCGGGGGACAAGAGAATCTGGAGCCACCTGAAGGCTGCTTTGGCCATCAGAGCAAGGAAGGCCCAGGGCCCTTCCAGGTTCCTCTGGTGGAGGAAATTTGCTGTGGGAAATGTCTGGGGTTTGTTCATTTTTAGGGGCTTTCCCTGAAAATTGTTCCTTTTTGTGACCCTTTGGACTCAGAACCTTGGTGCTATTGCTGTTGGTTTTATTCTCTCTCATTGCTGTTGCAGGAAATTTTTCTTCTCTCAGCCCTTTGCGATCTTTGTGCCTCCACGGGGAGGAGAGGGGCATGTTTTAGTGGCAGCACACACATGAGTGGGTACCCATGGGTGGGAAACCCCAGTGCCCCCCAGTTCCCCCCAGTCTCACAGCACATTCCCGTAGATGTCACCAGGTTCCCGTGGTTGTCCATGGGGTGCCTGCAGTTCCACGTAGGTCACCTGGGGCTCCTGGAGTGTGGTGGCACGGGGGGACGCTGTGAGGGACACGGGCTGTGTGTTCTGCATGGGGTGACACTCGTGGGTGACGTGTCCCTCTGCATGTGTGCCCCCCATACTCATTCGCAGCCGTCTTGGTGAACACGACATGGGTGTACAGCACCTCCCCCTCCTCTGAGGGGGCCAGGGGATCCAGGGGGCCCTGAGGGAATAAAGGCGATTTGGGGGAGAGAATGGGAGGTCTTGAGGGTTGTGGTAAAAGGGGAGAGTGTGGTTTGAGTCCTCCACTCACCTTTCCTGATTCTTCCTGGCAGCTGCAAAGGAAAGAGGGGAGGGGTGACTGTGGGATCCCCAGGGATCTGATCCCTCTCAGGATTCCTTAACACCCACTGGGCCATCGATTTCTCAGAGGACCCCAGGCATCCCTGAAATCTCCCAGAATTCATGAACCTCCACAGTGCCCCCGACCAACTAGGCCTCAAGGACCCAAAGCCCAGCAGGGACAGAGACCCCCCAAATGCCCCCAGGGCCCCTGAAAGGATGCCCAGCATCCCTGCAGGACCCTCCAGCACCTATCCAAACCCTACAGGGCAGCCAGCCAAGGTCAGAATTCTAGGGCTGTGGGAGCCTCATTATGGTTCCCCAACTCTGGGGGCCTCTACAGCTTCCTAGGAACCCCCTTCCCCCTATTGTCACCCACCCAGAGGGTGCCACCGGTGCCAGGCCACAATGACACCCACGAGCAGAAGCAGGAACAAAAGGGCCCCACAGACCGCTGCAGCCACTGCAAGAAACAGAGGGGGACGCATCAGGGTCACCCATCACCTCAGTTTTCCGGCAGTCCCTGGTGAACTTATGTCCCCACCTGTGTCTCTGTGTGTCCCTGTGTCCCTCGATGTCACCTCCAGGGCCAGCTCTGGGCTGAGTGCCCGGAACACACGGTGCCCATCTGCCTGGTTGGTGGCCATGCACTGGTAGGTGCCTGAATGTCCCACATTGGTGGCCCCGAACTCCAGAAGGGGACCCCGGGCCACCTCCTGCCCGTTGTGCATCCAGGTGAAGGTGACAGGGACTGAGCCCACCTGCACTGAGCAGTGCAGGGTCACAGGGTCACCTGCACAAATCTGGTGCGACAGGGGGCCGGGGGTGATGGTGGCATTGGCCACAGGCACTGTGGGGACAGAGACAGGGCTGAGGCCACAGGGAGGGGCTGGCAGCCGGTGGGTGGGGATAGGGATGGGGTGGATGGATGTGATGAGGGATTTTAGGGATGGGGTCACAATGCAGAGGGGTGAGGGGGCACAGGGCGGAGGAGAGAAGACCTAAGAAATGTGTCAGGGGACATGGAGGTCCCCAGGCAGGGGACCCCAGGAGGCTGTGGGTGCTCCCTGTGCCCATCCCCGCACTCACTGCGCTCTGTGACGCAGAGCCGGGTGCTGCTCTTCTGCACAGCCCCCCCCTTCAGAGGGCACCTCGCAGCTGTAATTCTCTAAGTGGGAGACCACCACGGCAGGCACCAACAGCTGCAGGGACCCCTGTGGGCCCCCCACCACCTGCCCATCCTGATAGAACAGGAAGGGGACTGCAAGTGGGAGCTTGGAGCCACAGGGGGCTGGGGATGCTGAGGCAGCTGAGAGTCAGGGGGGACCGCCTGGTGGGCTTGGGGGACCCTCCAGGACTGGCACCGGAAAGAGTTCAGGGAAGGAGAGGAGAGGTGAGGAGTGTGACTCAGAGGGCACTGGGAATTGGCTTTGGGGTTGTCAGGAGATGGGAGTTCCAGCCGTGGGGGTGCTCACCGTGCACTGTCACCTTCACTGCTGCTGAGCCTGATGGCCAGGACCTCACCCAGCCCTTGCAGCAGTAGCTGCCACTGTGGTTCAGCTGGAGGGGGGACAGGGACAGCTTGGTCGCATTAAGGGACCTTGTCAGAATATTCTCATCCTTGAAAAATTGCACGTTGGTGACTGGGCTGTTCCATCGGGCCCGGCAGCGCAGTGTCACCATGTCCCCCTCCAGCAGCACCTGTGCTGGCACCTGCAGCACCAGCTCATCTGTGGGACAGGAGGGTCCCATCTTACTGAGAGGATCGAAATAGGTCAGAGGTATTTCCCCAGGGCACCAAGGACATCTGGGTGCACTGGGATGCACTGGGATGTCCCTGTGTGCAGGGCACAGGCTCCTGCCCCATGAACGGTTTGAAGCCACCCACGGAGTGGAGCCCACCCAGACCTGTCAGGGGCCACCCAGATCATTTAAGATGCCCCCTTACCATCTAAGATTGTTACAGGGGGGCTGAGCCCACTGCCGGGTCTGTCACATGTGTAGGTGCCACTCTCTGTGACATTGAGGCAGTCGTGTCCCTCCTGCCGCCAGCGTTGCCCGTTCCTGTACCAGGTGGTGTCACCGGTGCTCCCTGAGCCCTGGCAGGTCAGTGTCACCTGGTCCCACAGCACTGCCGGCTTCCAGGGGGGCTCCACAAGGAGCTGGGTGGTCTGGGCACCTGCAGGTGACAGGGGACACCAGGCTGCCAGGGCCAGTGTGGGGTGGGGCAGCGGGGTGGGGACATGGCATTCTCCAAGTACTCACCAGCATAGCTGAGGGTCTGGGCTGGAGAGGAGAAGGGACATGGATGGGTGGGGATGGCACCATGGGGACAGAGGCAAAGGGGCACGGAATGTGGGGGCTGTGCCCAAAAGGCCTCAGTTGGGGCACTGGTGTGGCACAGAGGTCTCCAGGACAGGGAGACAGCAGCCAACACATGTTCAGGCATGGGGACCCTGTGCTGGCACAGGTCACCCACACCAGCCCCATAGCCACAGCCCCATGGCCCTGTGCCCATGGTCCCATTCCCATGGCACCTGTCCCCATGGCCCAAGCACATGGTACTTATCTCCTTGTCCCTGTCCCTGCATCTCTGTGTCCCTGTCCTGGTCCCTGCAGCTGCCCCAGCCACAAGGTTCCTTCTGCCACATCCTTGTCCCCACATTTCCATCCCCCTCTCCCTGTCCCCCCATCCCAGTTCCACTCATCCTGTCCTCTTTTCCTGTCCCCAGGGCCACCCCACAACTCTGGTCACACTGGGCTCCATGCCCTACTGGCATTGGGGATCTCAGGGAACCCAGCAGCCCCCCTGTGCACCCTCCTATCCCTATCCCCAGGGTGTCAGGCCTGTGCCCAGGGCACTCACCCCACAGGAGCAGTGCCACCTTCCCGGCCATCCCGGTGTCCCCAGCCATGTGCACTGGCTGTCACTCGCTGCTGTGGCCACCGCTCCCCTGGCTGGCGGCTCTTCGGATGAAGGGGAAGGAAGCGAGGTCACATCCGTCCCCACGTGTAGGTGGCTCTTGGTGGGGGCAGGGTGGCCACAAGCTGGGGACAGGCTGGGCACATGTTGAGATAGTCTGGGGACATGGTGGGGGATGGTGTTTTAAGGAGTGGGGGTCTCAGGGGATGTCAGCAACCAAGGATGGGTGTCCAGGAGAAAGGGGGTCCTCGGGAATTGGGGTATCCATGCCTGGGTGGATCCAGGGATGGGGGTGCTGTGGAAACATGGTCCCCAGGGATTTGGGGTCATGGCATGTGGGTGCCAGGGTTGGGGGTGCTGGGGGAAAAAGGGGACCCTCGGGAATAGGGATTCTGGAGGAAGAAGCAGCCCATGGGATGAGATCAAGGCAACGGTCCTGGGCAATGGCAGTCCTGGGATGGGGGTCTGCAGGGAAGAGAAACCAAGGCAATGGGGGTCCCAGGGGAATGGGGATGCCAGAGATGAGCAGTGGCTGGGTGGGAATAGGGGTCACAGCTCCTTCCCTGGCTGCCTCAGATTTTGGGGTGACTCAGCACAGCACACCCCCCTAGGGAACCCCGGGCTTCCTTGGGATGCTCTGGGTCTCTGCCCCACACACCCCTGCATCAGGTTCCCCCATTTCCTGGCTCAACCCTCCCAGGCATCACTTGATGCCAAATTGTTTGAGACAAAATTATACATCCATAGAATAAAAGCAAACATCTTTCCCACAGAATTTTTCCCCCAGTAAAGGACATACTCAGCAAGAATCTAACAGAGAAGGTATAAAACACTCTGGTTTATAGAATCATTTTAACAGTTCCTCTCCCAACAACTCACTAACAATGAAAACACAAACAAACCACTATGAAATGAGACTTTTTGGTTCCCTTTAGGAGCCCATTGGTGCATCCTACAGCAGCATTTCCTTGTGGAAAACAGAGAGCATGGAAACTCCAGGAGTGTCCAACAGCTCCATGGGATTGTTCCCTGCCTGCTGGGCAGCAACCCAGGCCATGACAAAGTCATTTCTTGAGCCATCTTTAGGAACTCTCCCCATTTTGCTCATTCCCATCCTGAAACTTGATTGACTTCCCATGGAAAAAGGGCAGAAGCTCTGTCCATCCTTGGAACAGTGCACAGGAATCTCTGGAAATGGCCGTGTGTGCCTCAGGGTCTGATTCCCCGGTAAATCCACTCCAGCCTGCTCTGAATTCCCCTGCCTGGGAACTCCCTGCTCCTGCTGTGACACCCCTGTTCCCCAGCCCCTGGTGTGCAGCCCCTGCTCAATATTTCCACACTTTTCCCTCTTTTCTGCTGTGCACATCCAGAATCCAAACCTTCCTTCCAGGAGGTTCTAGAAGGCTGCAGGTTTTGTTCAAGAAGGAGGGTTTAGGCCAGGTTGTGAAGCAGATTGTTGTTGTCTTTGCAGTAGTTTTGTGGTTTTCTCAGCCCCTTCATCAAAAGGACAAATGATCAATTGATGCATTTCCGGGCTGGTTCCCTCCCAGCTGACCTTGCAGGGGGGGTTTCCAGCCAACCCTGCTCTGTGCTTCTTGCAGGGCTGAGCAAACCACAGGCAGGCCTTTTCCCCCACAGAATTCTCACCTCTGCAGCAGCTCTAAAGCTGCCAGAATCAAAACCAAGGGGGCAGGGGGGACCCTCAGGTCCTGGCTGCCACCTGGGGCTGGCCAGAGCAGGGCTGGGCCATGGCTGGGCCCCACCTTTGGATGGCCACTGGCTTCAAGTATCAGGAGTCTGGGAGCCCCTTCCTTCCCCGGGCTCCATTCCCAAGCTGCTCTTGATTCCTCAGATCCTGCAGAGGACAAGTAAGGATGGAGAAGTCTGGAACAGGATTTCTCCCAAAACCCAGTAAACCCAAATCACCCCAAGCTCCAGGACAGAAATCCCATGGGGGGAATTCTGGGGAGCAGTAGAGGGATGGGGCAGCCTCAAATAGCTCCAGACCCTCGCAATGTCTCAGCCATTTTGCAGCTATTTTGGGGCCAAGTCAGCCACTTTTCCAGGGGCAAAAATCTACAGTTTTCCATCGCAGTGCTGGGCGGAGGAGGGCAGGATGGTCCTTGGGGTTTTGAACATAGGGGAGGGTGCACAGTCGGGAAGGTCAGGAGTGTTTCATCTGGCTCCCAGTGCTGAGACCCTGAGGAACAGGGTGGTTGTTGGGGGCTCTCGGGGGGTCTGTGTCCTCCCCAGCTGACACCCACCCCATGTCACCCCCTACTGTCACCACTGTAGGGGCTTCTCACACATGGAAAGGTCGTGGAGAGCTGCAGGATGGGGGGCTTGGGTTGCACCTAAAAATCTTAAAGGGGAATTGAGGGCTCCCAAACTGGGTGGGGCCATCAAGGGTGGTTGTAGAGGGGACAAGGCACATCCCAGGTTGCAACACCCCAGAGGTCACTATGACTCACTGGGGAGAGGTGGTGGGCAGGGCCACCTCCCAGGAAAAGGGTTCACAGGACATCCCACCCCTGGGACAGTGGCTCACCCCACCAGAATGTGTCACCCCTGGGACAGGTTCCCCCCAGGTCATGTCATCCCCAGAACAGAGACCCCAACAAGAAAGGAACTCCCTGGATGTGCCCCCCCAGAACAGAACCACCCCTCCCTCTGACCCTAAGCACAAATGGCTTTGATGAAATGATGAGTGAAAGCATTGGGGGGCACAGCTGGGCACCTGCATCCCCCACAGCAGAGACCTGGAACCTTTTGGAAGCCTCTTGTGGTGCCCAAACCCCCAACCATGAGCACCCCAGGGGGCCTGTGCTGGACCCTGGTGTCCCCCAAATCTGAGACACCCAGTGAAGGAGCTGTGACCTCCCGTGCCAACCCGGCCACTGCCTATCCCTGGGACCCCCATTCCACTGGGAACCCAACCATGGGATCCCAATTCTTTAAGGTCCCACCTCCCTGGGACACCCATCCCAGAACTGCCATTCCTCAGGATCTCCATGGTCCTGGATCCACCTTCCCTTCATCCCTTCCCATGGGTCACTGTTCCATTCCCCCAGGACCCCAACTCTGACAGGCCCCAGCCCAACTGACACCTCCATCCCTGGGACCTGCATCCCATGACCCAAAGTCCCTGGGAACCCCATTCCTGGGCCCCCACCCATAGGGGCTCCCATTCCCAGGTGCTCCGATCCCCTGGGTCCCCTTCCTCAGGATCCCCATTCCCTGAACCCTCATTCCCTAGGGACATCCCTCCCAGGACCCCATTCCTGGGTTACCTCTTTCACTAGGACACCCAACCTTCACTCCCCACATTCCCTGATTGCCCCAGTCCTGCCCCCACCCTGCCCCCACCAAGGGCTACCTCCACATGGGGACAGGACGTGGCCTCTCTTCCTTCCCCTCTGACCAAAGAGCCGCCACCCAGGGGTCAGGTGGCCCTGGCAGCGAGTGACAGCCAGCCTGGATGGCCGGGGACACCCGGATGGCGGGAAGGTGATGCTGCTCCTGTGAGGTGAGTGCCCCAGGCATGGGCCTGACACCCCGGGGATGGGCCCTGGTGAGGAAGAGACTTGTGGGGAGGGGGCACAGGGGGGCTGTGGGGTCCCCTGAGGTCCCCAAGGCCAGCAGTGCCAGAGCATGGGCATGGACCCCAGTGTGAGCAGAGTTGTGGGGTGGCAGTGGGGACAGGAACAGGGGACAGGAATGTGGCAGCTGGGATGTGGGAATGGGATGCAGGAAGAAGAATGGAGGGAAGGGGATGTGAGGAATGGGATGCACGGACAGGGATATGGCAACAGGCACCATGGAGCTGGGGCACCTGTGGGGACAGGGACAGACAGACTGCGCCATTCAGATGGGCCGTGGGGACTGCTACCATCTGAATGGGATCATGGGCACAGGGCCATGGGGACGTGGCCAGGGGGACAGGTGCCATGAGGCTGGTGGGGATGACCTGTGCCATCATCAGGTGTCTGTGGTGTCACCACTTCCTGCCTCCACCCGGGGTAACCACACTGTCCCCATCCCCAGGGAATCCATTCCCAACAGATGTGGCTGTGGGCAGCTGTGACACAGACATGTCCCCTGGCCTCTCCAGACCTGTTGGGGACCATGCCTGAGCACTTTCTCATGAGAACCAGTGTCCCAAAGGGGACAGTTTAGGGGACAGCCCCCACACCCTGCAACCCATGTGCCACTGTTCCTGCAAGGCCACCCTCACCCAGCCTTGTCCCTTGTCCCTTCCAGCCCAGACCCTCGGCCTCTCTGGTGAGTCCTCGGGGGATGCCATAGCCCCACCCCACTGTCCCCAGCCCTGTGCTGGCCCTGGCAGGCTGGTGTCCCCTGTCATCTGCAGGCACCCAAACCCTCCAGCTCCTCATGGATCCCCCCTGGAGGCCGACGGTGCTGTGTGACCGGGTGACACTGACCTGCCAGGGCTCGGGGCTACCTGGTGCCACCATCTGGTACAAGGATGGGCAGTGCTGGTGGCCAGAAGGACATGAGCCCTGGCTCATCAGCAAGAGTGGCACCTGCACAAGTGTGACAGACCCGGCACCTGGCTCAGACCCTCTGTGCATGTTCTAAATGGTGAGAGCTCTTTGTGCCCCTACCCTGGCACCTGTGGGAACCTGATAGCTCTGGGTGAGCTCAGCTTCATGGCTAACACCCCTCATGTGACAAGAGCTTCACACAGGGACATCCCAGAGCATCACTGGAGCATCCCCTGTACACACCAGTGCATCCCCGTGTGATGAGAGCATCCTATTGCAATGGGGGACCCCTGGTTCCTTCTGTTGCCATCGGGGCCCTCCTGTCCCACAGCCACCCCAGTGCTGCAGGCACTGCTGGAGGGGGACACGGTGACCCTGAGCTGCCCGGGTCAGGCAGAGGGAGTCAGTCCTTGCAGTGCACTTCCACCACAATGGGAAGGATCTGGGGAGGTACCTCCATAGGACCGAGCTGCTCCTGCTGCCCCTGCAGCTGCGGCACAGCCATCGCTACCACTGCAATGTCCGGGGAGGCTCCTGGCCAGAATGGTCACTGTGGGCACAGTCAGCACCAGTGACAGTGACAGAGCACGGTGAGCACCCCACACCTCATGCCTCAGCACCCCCACAGCCCCTTCACAGTGGACTCGGGATCACATCCCCCCTGCCCCATCTCCTTCCCAGAGCTCTTCATGGTGCGGGTGCTGGAGGGTCACCCTGAGCTCACCATGGAATCCCCCCTGACTCCCAGCTGCCTCAGCACCCCCAGTCCCCTGCGGCTCTGCACCCCCTCTTGCATGAGTTCTACCAAGACAGAAGGTGGTGGGGGGCCCGCAGGGGTCCCTGCAGCTGCTGGTGCCCATTGTGGGGTCTCGCACTCAGGGAATTACAGCTGCCAGGTGCACTCTGAGCAGGAGGCAGAAGAGCAGCACCCAGCTCCGCGTCATGGTGCGCAGTGAGTGCGGGGATGGGCACGGGGAGACCCCACAGCCTCCTCGGGTCCCTCAGCCCTGCCTGGAGACCCCCACTACTGCCCGGGTCCCCTATTCCTGTCACGGGTCCCCAGTCCTTTCCTCCTCGGGTCCCTGACTGGGTCCCCCACTCCTCACTGGGTCCTTTCACCTGTCCCTGGGTCGACCTCACCTCTCCCTTAAGTCCCCCCATGTAGGAAAGGCATTTTGCGCTGTTCTTGTGAGCCAGCAAAGGCTTCCTAAAGATAAGGAAAGCCCAGTATCTCTCCCAAGGAAGACGCCCAGGCTGTCACCATGGTGACGTGATGAAGGAGAGAAAGTTAAGAGATAGGGACTCTGGCTGGCTCACAGAATGACGTGGCTCCTTGTTCTCCTACTGAGAACTTTGTTTCTCTCTTATGACCAATGGGCAGTGAATGTGTCTGTTAAGTAAATGTAAATACCTTGAAAAAATATAAAAGCAGCATGTTGCTATAATAAATCTCTCTTTTACACCCTTCTGGTGCAGTTGTGGTGTGTCGCGCTCTATCGCGACATCTGGTGGCCACCCACCGTGATTGCAACTGGACTGTAAAAAAGGGAAAGGAAAAAAACTGAGAAAAAAGTTGAAGGGTACCCTAAAAATGAGCGAAGGCAGGAAGGAGGCTGCGGAGGTCCGGATCTCATTCAGACATCTGATTCGAGGTGTGTGATTGGGAAAGAATATGGGGCATAATTTATTAAACGAGGAAAAGTCTGTTTTGTCCACGTGGAAAACTTCATTAAAAAGGAAAAATGTTGAAGCTTCCGATTATGCTCTTCCTAGTTTACTGATATGTTGTAAATCACAGGACTTGGAGGCTGATGCCAACACTGGCTTCAGTGTCAGGGCATGGAAAAAGGTTGGGAAGAGACTATAGGAAGTGATAAAGGGGGATAAGACAGTTATTGATTTGGCTACTACCTGGAGACTGTTGTATGAGGCATTGAAGGAATGAAAAGCAGAACAAGATAGAGGGGAGGAATTGGAGGAGCAGGAATTAGAACAAGCAACTGAAGTAGAGGAACAGGAGGAAGATGAGGCTGAGCCTGTCCATGCATCTCCTCCTGAGGAGGCTCCTGCAGCTGCTGTGGAGGTTCCCCCAGGGTTTGCTGTCGTGAGAATCAAACAGCAGGCTAAGACAGTTCCTCGGTATTTATCTCCAAAAGACGATGTTAAACCTGTGTATACTTTGCCTGCTCAGCAGTTAGGTGAACTGTGTGCTAAACCAAAGTATCTTATGCCTGCACAGCAATTAGCAAAAAGTAAGTCACAGAAGAAACAAAGTGAAAAACAGGCTGGGTCATTGGCCCCTTTTTCTCTCCCTGGGCTGTCTGCTCCCCCCTCACCCTCCCCTTGGTCGGCTGCTCCCCCCTCACCCTCCCACAGATTGGCTGCTCCCCCCAAGCTTTCCCTTGAGCTGTCCGCCCCTCCTCTGCCCTCCTTCGAGTCATCTGCCTCCTCTCCGTGTTCCCTTGAGCCATCCACCTCTTCTCTCCCCCTCCTCGAGTCCTCTGCCTCTGCTCAATCCCCCATTGAGCCATCTACCGCCCTCCTCCCTCCTGAACTGGTTGGACAAATGCTGTCTTTAACATTGTGTCCTTTCCTGTCTAGTGATAGCTCTGATGACGAATTGCCGGTTATAAGTACACCTAAAAAGACACAGGAATCCGTTTCTGTTAGACCTTGTAGCAGACCCAGGCCTGCTGTTTCTTGGACTCTGCCTCCCTGCCAGGTGGCTGTGACTCCTCGACACCCTTTGCAATTTTGGGAGCATGTGAGAATGAAAGCAGCTGAAGTGGGAGATTGGAATTTGTTAGAGAAAAGAGGTCCACCTAAAAGGATGGAGATGGCTACTGCTTCTTCTTCTGGTGAGCCTGTGGTTTTTCCTGTTTTCAAAGCTGCTCCTAATTTGGGACAAGAAGACAGCCATCAGGTTTTTGCATGGAGGGCTGTAAAGGACCTTCAGTCAAAGGTAGATCAGTATGGTGTTAACTCTTCGTAGGTGATGCAAGTGATTTATATTTTAAATGCTGATGTACTTGCACCTTATGATATTGTTCACCTTGCTATGATTCTGTTTCAGCCAGTGCAGTATGGTGTGTTTCAAGCTACCTGGAAAGAAATGGTAGAAAGAGTAGCATTGGACAATATGGAGTTCCCTCAGCAGGATCCACGTCAGGCTGTGGGAGTTGGTGCCTTGCTGGGCAATGGACTGTTCTCTAACCCGGATTTGCAGGCAAGATGGGACCCCTTGGTTCCCCTCCTCCATCCTGTATGAGGCCGCCACGGCCCCTGAGGGGATGGAGCTCAACCGGGGCACCCCCTAGTGGCCAGGAGTGCTCCCTGCAGCGCCCCCTGCTGGCCGGGAGTGCTCCCTGCAGCGCCCCCTGCTGGCCGGGAGTGCTCCCTGCAGCGCCCCCTGCTGGCCGCAGTATAACTGCCACTAAAACCAACAGCACTGAGCAGGAGGGAAAGTTCTGGGTTTGTGTTGTTTGTTCCGTCCTGGTTTATAAATTTCCGAGTAAAGAGCTGGTATTCCTTTTCCTGCACTTCTGCCTGGAAGCTCCATCATCTTTGAAATGAAAAAATGATTTAGGTATGGGTCTTCTTTGCATTCCAGAGACGTTCCCACTTTCCTTGGCAGATATTTCTCATTTCAATGAGTTGCCAAATCCTGGGTTCCAGCCTGGTTGGGACAGATAACCCAACAGGAGACAGGGTCAGGGACTTGGCTACCTCATGCTCTGCCTTTGAACCCTGTTCGGCCACCAAGAGCCCTCTTCCCAGCTGGCACCTCTGGTGAATGAAATGTACTGGGGGAAACGTCTGGGGATGGTTTCTTTTTCTGGGCTTTCCAATGAAATTGTTCCTTTTGTGACCCTTTGGACTCTGAACCTTGTTGCTGTTGTTATTGGTTTTATTCTCTCTCGTTGCTGTTGCAGGAAATTGTTCTTCTCTCAGCTCTTTGCGATCTGTGTGCCCTCACGGGGAGGGAGGGGGCAGTTTTGGTGGCAGCACACACACTTGTGGGTGCCCATGGGTGGGGACCCCCAGTTCCCCCCAGTGCCCCCTAGTTCCCCCCAGTTCCCCCCAGTGTCAGAGCACATTACCATAGATGTCACTGGGTTCCCGCGGTTGGCCCTGGGGTTCCTGCAGTTCCGCGTGGGTCACCTGGGGATCCTGGAGTCTGGTGGCATGGGGGAACACTGCGAGGGACATGGGCTGTGGGTTCTGAGTGGGGTGACTCATGGGTGACGTGTCCCTCTGTGTGTGTCCCCCCCATACTCATTCTCAGCCCTCTTGGTGACAACGACGTGGGTGTACAGCACCTCCCCCTCATCTGGGGGGGCCGGGGGATCTGGGGGGCCCTGAGGGAAAAAAGGGGATGTGGGGGAAGGAATGGGAGGTCTTGGGAGTTGGGGTAAAAAAAGGGAAAGTGTGGTTTGAGCCCCCCACTCACCTTTCATGATTATTCCAGGCAGCTGCAAAGGAAAGAGAGAAGGGGTGACTGTGGGGTCACCTCAATTTCTCACAGGACCCCCAAGCATCCATGAATGCTTCCAGAATTCATGAACATCCCCAGTGCTCCCGACAAAATCTGCCTCAAGAACCCAAAACCCAGCAGGGACAGAAACCCCCTTAACACCCCCAGAGCCTCAGAAAGTACCCCCAAAATCCCTGCAGGACCCTCCAGCACCTCCCCAAACTCTACAGCACCCCCAGATATGGTCATAGTTTTGGGGCTCTGGGTGCTACCCTAGCACTGCCCAATTCTGGGGGCCTCTTCAGCTCCCTAGACTCCCGTCCCCCTGTTGTCACCCACCCACAGGGTGCCACCGGTTCCAGGCCACAATGACACCCGCAAGCGGGAGCAGGAACAGAAGGGCCCCACCGACTCCTGCAGCCACTGCAAGAAACAGAGGGGGACACATCAGGGTCACCCATCACCCCAGGGGTCCTGCACTCCCTGGTGACCACGTGTGACCCCACATTGGTTTCAGTATCCCAACTGTTTCACAGCCAGGGCCAGCTCTGGGCTGAGTGCCCGGAACACGTGATGCTCGTCTGCCTGGTTGGTGGCCATGCACTGGTAGGTGCCTGAATGTCCCACATTGGTGGCCCCGAACTGCAGGAGGGGACCTCGAGTCACCTCCTGCCTGTTGTGCAGCCAGGTGAGGGTGACAGGGGCTGAGCCCACCTGCACTGAGCAGCACATGATCACGTTGTGACCTGCGCAAATTTGGTGTGACGGGGGGCCGGGGTTGATGGTGGCATTGGCCACAGGCACTGTGGGGACAGAGACAGGGCTGAGGACACAGGGAGGAGCTGGCAGGTGGTGTGGGGGGATAGGGATGGGGGGATGGGTGTGATGGGGGATTTCAGGGATGGGGTCACACCAGAGAGGGGTGAGGGGGCACAGGACAGAGGAGAGGAGACCCAAGAAATGTGTCAGGGGCACATGGAGGTCCCCAGGCAGGGGACCCCAGGAGGCTGAGGGCGCACCCATCCCATCCCCGCACTCACTGTGCACTGTGACGCAGAGCCAGGTGCTGGTCTTCTGCACAGCCCCCCTGTCAGAGGGCACATCACAGCTGTGTTTCCCTGAGTGGGAGACCCCACGCTGGGCACCAAAAGCTGCGGGGACCTCTTCAGGGCCCCCCACCACCTGCCCATCCTGATGGAACAGGAGGGGGAGTGCAGGAGGGAGGTTTGGAGCCGCAGGGGGCTGGGGATGCTGCAGCAGCTGAGAGTCAGGGGGGACCCCTCTGGTGGGCTTGGGGGACCCTTCAGCACCGGCACAGGAAAGAGTTCAGGGAAGGATTGGGGAGGTGAGGACTGTGACTCAGAGGGCACTGGGAAATGTCTTTCAGGTTGTCAGGAGATGGGAGTTCCAGCCGTGGGAGTGCTCATCGTGCGCTGTCACTGTCACTGCTGCTGAGCCTGTCGACCAGGACCTCACCCAGCCCTTGCAGCGGTAGCTGCCACTGTGGTTCAGCTGGAGAGGGGACAGGGACAGCTCGGTCGCATTAACGGACCTGGTCAGATTATTCTCATCCTTGAAAAATCGCACCTTGGTGACCAGGCTGTTCCACCGGGCTCGGCAGCACAGTGTCACCATGTCCCCCTCCAGCAGCGCCCGTGCTGGCACCTGCAGCACCAGCTCATCTGTGGGACAGGAGGGTCCCATCTTACTGAGGGGCTCGAGATAGGTAAGGGGTGGGTGCCCATGGCACTGAGGACATCTGGGTGCACTGGGATGCACTGGGATGTCCCACAGACACAGCCCATGCTGGCCCAGGTCACCCCCAGCAGCTCATGATCCCATCCCCATGATCCCATCCCCATGGCCACATCCACACAGTCCTTGTCCCCTTCTATCCCTGCATCCCAGTTCTCTTGTCCCTATCCCCAGAGCTATCTGAGACTAAAGTTGCCAGTCCCCACATTCCTGCCCCCAAATCCTCATCCTCAAATTCCTGCCCCCTGTTCCTGTCCCCAAAGCCACCCTACATCAGTCACAGTCCCACCAAGGTCCACTGTGGGTAACATGGACTGGCTCTGCTGGCACTGGCGACCTCAGGGGACACCCCAGAGCCCCCCTGTGCACCCTCCCCTCCCCATCCCCAGGAATTCAGCCCTGTCCCAGGGCACTCACCCCACAGGAACAGCACCACCTTCTCGGCCATCCGGGTGTCCCCAGCCATGTGCACTGGCTATCACTCGCTGCAGTGGCCACCGCTCCTCTGGCTGGCGACTTTTTGGATGAAGGGGAAGGAAGCGAGGTCACGTCTGTCCCCACGTGTAGGCGGCCCTTGGTGGGGGCAGGGTGGCCACAAGCTGGGCACAGGATGGGGACAAGGCTGGGTGGGACAAAGTGGGACATGGCGTTCCTAAGATTGGGGGGCTCAGTGGGTTTGGGGAGTCAGGGATGAGTGTCCAGGGAAATGGGGGGATCCTAGGGATGGGGTGCCTGCCAAATGGGGCTGATAAGGAGGGGGAGTCACTGGGAATGGAGGTGCCATGGGAATGGGGGTCCCCAGGGCCTGGGGGGCTCAGGGATGGGAATCCCAGGGGAATGTGGACTCCGGGGATTAGGGGTCAGGAGATAGGGAGAAAGGGGTACTCGGGATGAGGATGCTGGGGGAATGGGGAGTCCTGGGAGAATAAATGCTCTGGAGAAAGGGAGATTTCAGGGGATGGAATGAACAGGAGAAGGTTCCTTGGCCTTGGGTGCTGGGCCATGGAGATCCTGGGGAATGGCAGTAATGGGATGGGGGTCCCAGGAAAGGGGGGATATAAGGAATGGGGCTCCCATGTTTGGGTTCCCAGGGGAAGGGGGTACCTGGGATGGGCAGTTGCTGGATGGACACAAGCATCTCATCTCCTTCCCTGGGTGCCTCAGATTTTGGGGTGACCCAGGGAACAGCACTGCCCCCATGGGGTGCTGGTTTCCTGTGCAGGATTCACATGGGGGTCCTCTGCTTCTGTGCCCTCCCCTGCCCTTGATGTCTCCTCTCTTTATTTCTCTTTTTCCCTTATTTTCCTCACTCTTGTGCCAGGTCCCCTCCCCCCCGGTTCCTGGCTCAGCAATCCCTGGGAGCACCTGAGCAGGAAAGGGGTTGGGGGGGCCAAGGGGAATGGGAAAATGGGGAGCGGGGAGTGCAGTGAAGGGTGGGGAGGCTGTGGGAGATAGAGGTGTGGGGCTTTGCCCCCTCAACACTTTCACTTTCTTTTTCCTGGACAAGAAGGAAGAGGACATTTGTGCTCAGTTTCAGATGGGAAAGGGGGGAGGGAGAGGGGGGGATCTGTCCTGGAGGGGCACATCCAGGGGGCTCCTGTTCTGGGAGGATCCTGTCCCAGGGGGTGACTCATCCTGGAATGGGGGAACCTTTTCCAGAGGGTGGCAGTTCCAGAAATGTCCCTGCACATTCCTGGCTGGGAGCCTGTCCCAGGGGTGGCACATCCTGGGGACCCATCTCAATCCAAGGGTGGGGCCCAGCCATGGCCCAGCCCCACTGCACAGGGATGGCCATTGCCCAGCCCTGCTCTGGCCAGCCCCAGGTGGCAGCCAGGACCTGAGGGGCCCCCCTGCCCCCTTGGCTTTGATTCTTTAGAGCTGCTGCAGAGATGAGAATTCTGTGGGGGTAATGGCCTGCCTGTGGTTTGCTCAGCCCTGCCTGTGGTTTGCTCAGCCCTGCTGAGCAGGGCTGGATGGAAACCACCCTGCAAGGGCAGCTGGGTGGGAACCAGCCCGGAAATGCATCATTTGATCATTTTGTCCCTGTCCCCAAGGGACTGACAGACCTCCAGAACTACTGCAAATCCCACACCAATCTGCTCAGTAACCTGACCCGGACCCTCCTCCTCCTTCCTGCCTTGCCGTGGGTGGACAGTGGCCGGATGCCCCGCACCCACCACAGCCGCTCCCTCACTGCCCTCCGCACCTGGATGGGGAGAGAAAATTGAGCAAAGGGTTCCTGGGCTGAGACAAGCAACAGGAGAGATCAGTGTCATGGGCCAAACTGCCTCGGATTTAGAGATATGAATTGAATTTATTGCTGTCAAAATCAGAGCAGCATAAGGAGAAACCAAATAAACCTTCAATACATCTTCTCCCTGTTATTCATAACTATGTAGTCATTGGCTTTCTCTATTATGTCGCTTTTTGCAAATGATTTTGATACAATACAGTTTGTAATCACTTATTTATAGTTTTTGATACACTACAGTTTGTCAGCCTTTCTACCCTAATCACTGTGTAGAATATATATTTCAGTGTGATAAATATATTATAGTTTAGGCTCTCACAAAATATCAAGATAGAGACATTGTGTTGTGTATTACAGTATGAACTGTTGCAGAAGCAGCTAATGCCTTTATTTGTGTAACTAAGTGACAATGGTGAGAATAACTCAGATAATTTTGTGAAATAGCTAATGTTGATTGAATGTACTGGTGGAGTATCTCATCTGTATGATAAGAACACACTGAAAAATATCAAGTAAAAAAACATCAAAAGAAAGACTGCAAAGAGGAATTTACCACTGACCCTTTGTTTATCAAGAACTGTTAAACCACAAAACAGGGGGGGCTTGTGAGAACATAAAAGATATAAATTTACTCTGCAGAATGGCATGTACATTATGAAAATGAATGAAGGGTCAAACCAAGCAAAAGTATTCCTGGGACATGTAAACTGGAAAGAATATTTGAATGTGTGTAACCCTGCTGAGTATGAATTTAACCAATACAATGAAAAGGTGTGTAAGACAAATTGTTGTACTTAACGGTGTGCCTCTGGCAGTTGCCAAGCACCCAGCATGCTGTTTACTGATCCTTTTATCTCTTATTAATAATTTACAAATGTCAAAGAGTGAGCCTTGTTTCTCACATGGTTTAATCAAAAGCTGCATTTTGTGTACAATAAGGGTGAAAAGGGTTGTGTGCTGGGAGGCTGGCACTGGGAGGGGGAATGAGGAGCCCCATGGGGTGCTGTGAAGAGCAAGAAGAGACCCCTGAGGGGAATTGATGCCCCCCAGTGCCCCAGTGCCCCCCAGTGGCCCCAATTTCACAGCACGTCAACGTAGTGACGGGGGTCCCGCTGTCTCTTGTAGGTTCCCAACAGCTCCACGTTGGTCACATGTGGATCCTGAGGTGGGGCAGGGCCAGGGGACACCTGTGGGGGCCAAGAGAGTGACACCAGTTATGGGGACCTGAGTGGGGGGTGACACGCGTGGGTGATGTGTCTCTGTCCCCTCCCTGAATTCTCCCACTGCCTGCCTGGTGCCAACATTCACTTTCTTTTTCCTGCAGCAGAAAGAAGAGGTCATTTGTCTGGTTTATAGAATCCTTCCAACCACTGCTCTCCCAACAATTCCCTCACAAGAAAAACACAAACTAATCCCAAAGAACTGAGACTTTTTGATTCCCTTTAGGATTCCGCTGGTGCATCCCACACAGCGTTTTCTTTTGTATAACAGAGAGTGTGGAATCTCCCTGAGTGTGCAACAGCTCCATGGGATTGTTCCCTGCCTGCTGGGCAGCAACCCAGCCCATAAGGAAGCCTTTTCTTGGGCCATCTTTAGGAACTCTCCCCATTTTGCTCATTCCCACCCTGAAACTTGATTGACTTTCCATGGAGGAAGGGCAGAAGCTCTGTCCATCCTTGGAACAGTGCACAGGAATCTGTGGAAATGCCCGTGTGTGCCTCAGGGTCTGATTCTCTGGTAAATCCACTCCAGCCTGCCCTGAATTCCCCTGCCTGGGCACTCCCTGCTCCTGCTGTGACACTCCTGTTCCCCAGCCCCTCGTGTGCAGCCCCTGCTCAATATTTCCACACTTTTCCCTCTCTTCTGGCATGCACATCCAGAACCCAAACATTCTTTCTGGAAGGTTGGGAAGGGCTGTAGGTCTTGTTTAGGAAGGAGGGTCCAGGACAGGTCCAGGAGCAGATTGCTGTTTTCTTTGCAGTAGATTTGGTGTTTTCTCTGTCCCCTGGGCAAAGGGACAAATGATCAATTCCTGAATTTCCGGGCTGGTTCCCTCCCAGCTGCCCCTGCAGGGGGGGTTTCCATCCAGCCCTGCTCTGAAAACCATCAAAGGCCCTCGCAGAGCCACTGCTTGGGCTCCCTTTGGGTTTTGTGCTTCTTGCAGGGCTGAGCAAGCTATAGGCAGGCCTTCTGCCTCCATAGAATTCTCACCTCTGCAGCAGCTCTAAAGCTGTCAGAATCAAAGCCAAGGGGGTGGGGGGAACCCTTAAGTCCTGGCTGCCACCTGGGGCTGGCCAGAGCAGGGCTGGGCAATGGCCATCCCTGTGCAGTGGGGCTGGGCCATGGCTGGGCCCCATCCTTGGATGGCCACTGGCTTCAAGGACCAGGAGTTTGGGAGCTCCTTCCTGCCCTGGGTTCCATTTCTGAGCTGCTCTTGCTGGCTCAGATCCAGCAGGAGACAAGGAAGAATGGAGAAGTCTGGCCACACTCCAAAGCTGCCAAGCTGCAGGACAGGACCCCCTTGGGCAGCATGTGTCCCCCCTGGGACAGGATCCCCCCAGGAAAGAACCGGCCCCCAGTGTAACAAACGTGTCAAAAAGCCTCTTACTTCTTCTGCAGGAAAGTGAAAATGTTGGGGGGGGGGAAGCTGGACACCCCCATCCCCCACAGCCTCCCCAGCCCTCCCTGCAGACCCCTCACCCCTGCTTTCCCCACCCTGGGCTTCCCCCAACCCGTTTCTGCTCAGGGCCTCAGCAGGATCATCAAGGCACAAACTGAGGGTTGCGAAATTGAGGGGTAAAATAATGAGAGTGGAAATAAAGAGGAGAAAAAGCCCCTGGGGGCTATAGGGACCCAGGCCCAGAACTTCTTGGAACCTACCTGGAATGACCCTCCCAAAAAACAAGCACCCTGGGGGGAATTTGCTGGGCCCTGGGTCACCCCAAAATCTGAGGCACCCAGGGAAGGAGCTTTGACCCACGGGCTCACCAAGCCACTGCCCATGCCTGGCGCCCCCATTCCCCAGGGATCCCAATCATAGGAGCCCCATTCCTTCTATCCTCCCTTTCCTGGGACCTGCATCCCAGTACGGCCATTCCCCAGGATCTCCATGGCCCAGGACTGCATTCCCAAGGACCCCTCTCCTGTTTATTCCATCCCCTGAAATGTTCCTTCCCCCAGGACCTGGATTCTCCCAGGACCCCCATTCCCACAGGAGCTGCCATTCCCCCAGCATCTCCATCCCATGACTTCAAATCCCTGGAGGCCACATTCCCCTGAGATTCCCATCCCTGAGTCCCTCTCAGGTCTGGGGACCCCCATTTCAATGGCACCTCCATTCCCAGTGACTCCCCCTCTTCAGCACCCCCATTCCCCAGGGACCCCGTCCCTGGGACCCCCCATTCTCCTGGACACCCAGCTCCGGGTCCAAAAACCCACTGAGCCCCTACTCCTGGGAACCCCATGTCCCACTTTGTCCCACCCAGCTTTGTCCCCAGCATGTGCCCAGCTTGTGGCCACCCTGCCCCCCACCAAGGGCCACCTCCATGTGGGGACAGGCGTGACCTCGCTTCCTTCCTCTTCATCCAAAGAGCCACCAGGCAGGGGAGTGGTGGCCACAGCAGCAAGTGACAGCCAGTCCACATGGCTGGGGACACTGGGATGGCTGGGAAGGTGGTGCTGCTCCTGTGGGGTGAGTGCCCTGGGCACAGGCATGACAGCCCGGGGATGGGGAGGGGAGAGGGCACAGGGGGGCTGCTGGGGTCCCCAGAGGACCCCAATGCCAGCAGAGCCAGTCCATGTTACCCAAAGTGGACCTTGGTGGGACTGGGGATATAGGCTGCCTTTGGGGACAGGAATTTGGGGATGGTGATGTGGGGGCAGGAATTTAGGGACTGGCACCTTTGGGCTCAGGTAGCTCTGGACATAAAGGAGGGGACAAAGGAAAAGCATGCAGGGACAGAAAGAGATAAAAACCGTGAGGATGTGGCCAAGTGGATGGGATCATGGGAATGGGATCATGAGCTGGTGGGGGTGATCACTGCCAGCACAGGGTCCCCATGCCTGAGCATGTGTTGACTGCTGTGTCCCTGTCCTGGAGACCTCATTGCCACAGCAATGTCCCCACTGAGATGTTTTGGAGAAACCCCACAACCCGTGCCCTTGTGCCACTGTTCCTGCAGTGCCACTCCCTCCCAGCCCTGTCCCTTCTCCCTTTCAGCACAGACCCTCGGCCTCGCTGGTGAGTCCTTGGTGAATGCCATGTCCCCACCCCACTGTCCCTAGCCCATGCTGGCCCTGGCAGTCTGGTGTCCCTGGTCACCCACAGGTGCCCAGACCACCCAGCTCCTCGTGGAGCCCCCCTGGACACCGCCGGTGCTGTGGGACCGGGTGACACTGACCTGCCAGGGCTCGGGGAGCGCCGGTGACACCACCTGGTACAGGAACGGGCAGCGCTGGTGGCAACAAGGATGCGACCGCCTCTATGTCACAGAGAGCGGCACCTATGAGTGTGACAGACCCAGCAGTGGGCTCAGCCCCACCATGAATGTCTCACATGGTGAGGGCGGTTTGGTTGTCCCCAGCCTGGTTCCCACGGGGACCCCAAGGGCTCTGGGTGGGCTCTGCTCCATGGGTCCCCTCCTGGTGTGACCAGAGCCTGTCCCCTGCTCTGGGGATATCCCAGAGCATCCCAGTGTGGACAAAAATATATTGGTACTGGGTACCACTTGTGCACTGGGTGTGATCCAGTGGGGGGGTTCTGGTGACATGGGGACCTTCCAGATCCCTGAGATGTGACAGGACCCCCCTGTCCCCCAGACTGGCTGGTGCTGCAGGTGCCGGCACGGGCACTGCTGGAGGGGGACACGGTGACACTGCGCTGCCGGAGCTGGCAGGACAACCCGATCACATCGGTGTCCTTCTACCACGAGAAGAAGGAACTGGGGGTGTTGCCCAATGGCACCCAGCTGTCCCTGTCCCCTCTGCAGCTGAACCACAGCGGCCACTACAGCTGCAAGGGCCAGGTGGGATCCTGGGGGTGGCAGGAGTCAGCGCCAGTGACAGTGACAGTGCACGGTAAGGACCCAACAGATGCTATGCCAACACCCCCACAGCCCTTCCCCAGAGACTCGGGGCCACAAATGCCCCTCCCTGCTCCTGCCCTGAGCTCTCCCCTGTGCCGGTCCTGGAGGGTCCCTCCAAGCCCACCGAGGGGTCCCCCCTCACTTTCAGCTGCCTCAGCACCCCCAGACCGCTGTGGCCCCGAGCCCCCCTCTTGCATTTGTTCTATCAGGATGGGCAGGTGGTGGGGGGCCCACAGGGGTCCCCACAGCTGCTGGTGCCTGCTGTGGGTGTCTCCCACTCAGGGAATTACAGCTGCCAGGTGCGCTCTGGGGTTGGAGGGGGGCGCCTTGCGTAAGAGCCGCACCAGGCTCCGCGTCACAGTGCACAGTGGGTGCGGAGATGGGGAGGGGAAGCCCCCACTGTCTTCTCAGGTCACCTGTTTGGGTACCTCTTTGTCCCCCATCACACCTTTCTCGTGTCCTTCCACTTCTCCCCTTGTCCCCTCACCCCTCTTTGGTGTGACCCCAATTCTGACATCCTCCATCACACCCATTCCCACCCGTCCCTATCCGCCCACACCGGCTGCCAGCCCCTCCCTGTGGCCTCAGCCCTGTCTCTGTCCCTGCAGTGCCTGTGGCCAATGCCACCATCACCCCTGGTGTCCTGGAGGTGACACCGCACTACACAGGTACACACATGAACACAGGTGGGTCACACGTGGTCACCAGGGAGTGCAGGACCCCTGGGGTGATGGGTGACCCTGATGTGTCCCACTCTGTTTCTTGCAGTGGCTGCAGGGGTCAGTGGGGCCCTTTTGTTCCTCCTCCTGCTCATGGGTGTCATTGTGGCCTGGCACTGGTGGCACCGTGTGGGTGGGTGACAATGGGGGGACGGGGGTCATGGAGAAAGGAGAGAATGGCCCCAGAGATGGAGGGCTGCAGGGCAACAACCACAGCCCCTGACTTGTGAGGGGCTGAGCCCCCAGTGACCATGGCTCAGAGCCCTGGGGAGGTGTTGGAGGGTTGTGCAGGGACTTTGGGGGTTCTGTCAGGGGTTCCCCTCCCTGCTAGGCCCAGGGTTCTGGGGGCTCAGGGTGTTGGTGCAAGTGGGGTGGTTCAGGGATACTTGGGGGGCATCAGGGATACTGGGGGGGCCTGGGGAGAATTGTGTGTCTGGTGGTGGTTCAGCATTCCCAAGGGTGGATGGGGGGCCCTGGGTCTCCAAAGTCACCCCTCCAGTTTTCCTTTGCAGATGCCAGGAGGCACCAGGAAAGGTGAGTGCAGGTGCCAGCCATGATACACCTTTTATCCAAACCCCCAGGACCTCCCATCCCCTTCCACACAGCCCCTTATTCCCACAGGGCCCCCCCAGACCCCCTGACAACCCCGGTGGAGGATCCTCAGGAGATATACATGAAGCTGCAATGGCAACCATGGGAACCCAGTGACATCTATGACAGCCTACACCAAAAGTTGTGACGCTCTGGGAAGCGGGAGGCACTGGGTGACACTGGGGGTGCTCTCTCCATGGCTCCTGTGGTTGCCCATCCTTCCAAGGGAGGAGGTCATGGGTCCAGGGGCGTCCACACAGGGCAACCTCTGTTCCCCATTTCCTCTCCTTGTACCCCCAAGGGCTCCCCCATCCCTTTGCTCGTACTTGCAGAGGCTCCCAGTCCCATCCAAGTGCCCAAGTACTCTCAGTGACTGCCCCATTCTCTCCCCACAGTGCTTGCAGTACACCCAGGTTTTCCCCATTCCCCCTCCCACTACCCCTGTCCCATCCCTCTGTAAAATGGGGAGTCGGGAAGGATTCTTGCTGAAAGGTTTCTCAGATGAAAATGAAGCACAAACACAGCAATATTATATCTGAGAACTGTTTATTGACTAAGGAGGGTAAGTGTTCTTACCGAAGGGGGAGAGAAGGGAGTAGAAAGGGAAAAGGAAAGAGAGAGAAACAGAAGACAGGGACAGCGTTACCACAAGAAGCCCGGGAGCTCTGTGGGCATCATCTCGGCAGATGGAGTGTGTGTGCTGCAAGCCATGGCGAGCCCACAGGGCTTTTGTGAGTGGCCGGGCAGGATTTCCAAGCGAGGCACCTGCGTGTCTCTGGCATCGGCCAGCGATGGCTGCAGGCTGGCTGCTGCGGGCTGGCTGCGGGCCGGGGCTGCGGCACTGGTGGCTCTGGGCTGGCTGCCGTGGGCTGGTGCTGCGGTGGGCAGGTGCAGCAGGCTCGGTGCTGTGGGCAGCGTGGGAAACGCAGCACAGGCGGCGGGTGGGTGCAGGCAGCATCCTCTCTGACAGGGAAGCAATGAAGGAGGGCAGGACGAACAGGAATGAGCTGCCTGGTGGAAGCAGCCAAGCAGGGAACAACAGGTGCGGACAAGAAAGAAGGACCACCTGGAGGAAAAGGTGGGGGATATATCGGTGATATTTTTGTCCGACGTCCAGGAGGAATGATGCATCTGACTCCATCTGTTCAGAAGGTTAATTAAGTACTTTATTCTACTATAATATTCTATATTATATTACATTACATCTGAACTGAATCTGCCAAGCACTCAACTGCACTTCACACTGCACAGAATCTCATGACTGTCAGCCCAGAGTCCCAACACACACATACCTGGATTCAATGGGTCAGTGAATCAAAGCACTCACAATAGAATCCAATAACCAATTCCCTTCAGGTAAACAATCTTCCACAGTGCATTCCACTTTTGAACAACACACCAGCATTAAATGAGATGAGCATTGTTTGGATCATTTTTGCTTCTCTCACTGCTTCTCCCATGTTCAGAGAATGTGAATCCCACAGGGGAGGAGGGCCAAACTGAGCCTCCAAGGAATCCCCTGATCCCTCCAAGAAACCCAAGGCAAAAGGCTCCTGTTGTGTCACACTTTGCTGCTTTTATTTGTAAAGGCTCCTCCCACAGCCCGATTTCCTGGGCATTTTTTCACACACATTTTTCCTGAGCATCTGTCTCACCAGCCAGTGGGGGTCATTCACAGCCCCATCACGGAAGCTTTCTCTCCCCTGATCGTCTGTTGCGTGAAGCCTCGCCGGGGACAGGGTTCCCAGCACATGTACAACCCACAGAGTCATTTTTCACCTCATGTGTAGGATGTGTTGAGACATGAATCAAAATCAGATTTGTTCCTCTTAACCCCCATGTGCTTAGTGGCTCTGCAATCCCCTTCCCAGCGCTCCCAGTACGGTGGCTTACTGGTGCCTGTCCCAGTTGCAAGGGGGCAAAGGACCTGGTTCACTGCTCCTGGCAAAAAAGGCAGCTCTTTGGTTAAACTGGCAGGAATGGTGTTTCTTTGTTCAGCTCTGTAAAGGTAGCTGAACAAGGTGGGAACCTCCCATGGAATGGAAAATACGACCCCCTTCTCTCTGAACTATCATACCTTATAAATTACGGGGCTTTTAGGCAAAGATGTGGGAACAGGAATAATTGTCCCTTACTGCTATATATTGTGAGAAACAAGTTAATGGAAGTTGGCTTTTGCCAGATATTATATGGATTTTTATTACATTATTGATTATATTGTTGATAAAATATTGTGATGTTGTTAGTGTTGGGACAGTGATATGAATTGTGGAGTGATTGATGTTGTGTTGGTGGCCTTCCAAGGGTAGGGCCCAGCCATGGCCCAGCCCCACTGCACAGGAATGGCCATTGCCCAGCCCTGCTCTGGCCAGCCCCAGGTGGCAGCCAGGACTTAAGGGTTCCCCCCACCCCCTTGGCTTTGATTCTGGCAGCTTTAGAGCTGCTGCAGAGGTGAGAATTCTGTGGGGGTAAAAGGCCCTGCCTGTGGTTTGCTCAGCCCTGCAAGAAAGCACAAAACCCAAAGGGAGCCCAAGCAGTGGCTCTGCGAGGGCCTTTGATGGTTTTCAGAGCAGGGCTGGCTGGAAAGCCCCCTGCAAGGGCAGCTGGGAGGGAACCAGCCCGGAAATGCAAGAATTGATCATTTTGTCCCTGTCCCCAAGGGACTGAGAGAGCCCCTGAACTACTGCAAAGACAACAACAATCTGCTCAACAACCTAACCTGGACCTTCCTTCTTAAACAAAACTTGCAGCATGCAGGAACCTCCTGAAGGAAGGTTTGGGTTCTGGATGTGCACACCAGAAAAGAGGGAAAAGTGTGGAAATATTGAGCAGAGGCTGCACACGAGGGGCTGGGGAACAGGGGTGTCACAGCAGGAGCAGGGAGTGCCCAGGCAGGGGAATTCAGGGCAGGCTGGAGTGGATTTACCAGAGAATCAGACCCTGAGGCACACACGGGCATTTCCACAGATTCCTATGCACTGTTCCAGGAGCTTCTGCCCTTCCTCCATGGGAAATCAATCAAGTTTCAGGATGGGAATGAGTAAAATGGGGAGAGTTCGTAAAGATGGTCCAAGAAAAGGCTTCATAATGGGCTGGGTTGCTGCCCAGCAGGCAGGGAACAATCCCATGCAGCTGTTGCACACTCAGGGAGATTCCACACTTTCTGTATCCACAAGCGAACGCTGCTGTGGGATGCACCAATGGGCTCCTAAAGGGAACCAAAAAGTGTCATTTCATAGTGATTTGTTTGTGTTTTCATTGTGAGTGACTTGTTGGGAGAGGAACTGTTGAAAGTATTCTATAAACCAGAGCATTTTATACTTTGTCGATTTGATTCTTGTTGAGTATGTCCTTTATTAGGGAAAAAATTCTGTGGGAAAGATTTTATTCTATGGATGTACAATTTTGTCTCAAGCAATTGGGCATCAGTGTTGCCTGGGATGGCTGAGCCAGGAAATGGGGGGACCTGACCCAGGGGTGTGTGGGGCACAGACCCAGAGCATCCCAGGAGAGCCCTGGGTTCCCCAGGGAGGATGCTGTGCTGGGCTCTGAATCACCCCAAAATCTGAGGCAGCCAGGGAAGGAGCTGTGACCCCCATGCCCACCCAGCCACTGCCCATCTCTGGCATCCCCATTCCCCTGGGACCCCCATTGCCTTGGTCTCTCTTCCCTCGTGAACCCCATCCCCGGACTGCCATTGCCCAGGATCACCGTTGCCTTGATCCCATCCCAGGACTGCTTTTTCCCCCAGAATCGCTATTCCTGAGGGTCCCCTTTTTTGCCTTGCACCCCCAACCCAGGCACCCAAATGCCATGACCCCAAATCCTTGAAAACCATGTTTCCACAGCACCCCCATCCCTGAATCCACCCAGGCATGGATCCCCTTTCTCTTGGAGATCCATCCTTGGTTGCTGATATCCCCTGAGACCCCCACTCCTTAAAACACCATGTCCCCAGACTCTCCCATCATGTCCCCAGCCTGTCCACAGCTTGTGGCCACCCTGCCCCCACCAAGGGCCACCTCCACGTGGGGACAGACGTGACCTCGCTTCCTGCCCCTTCATCCGAAGAGCCGCCAGCAAGGGGAGCGGTGGCCACAGCAGCGAGTGACAGCCAGTCCACATGGCTGGGGACACCGGGATGGCCAGGAAGGTGGCACTGCTCCTGTGGGGTGAGTGCCCTGGGCATGGGCCTGACACCCTGGGGATGGAGGGGAGGGTGCACAGGGGGGCTGCAGGGTCCCCTGAGGTCCCCAATGCCAGCAGGGCATGGAGCCCAGTGTGACCAGAGTTGTGGGGTGGCCCTGGGAACATGAAGAGAGGAAAGGAAGAGTGGAACTGGGATGGGGGGACAGGGAGACGGGAATGGAAATGTGGGGACAAGGATGTGGCAGAAGGAACATTGTGGCTGGGGCTGCTGCAGGGACAGGGACAGGGACACAGAGATGCAGGGACAGGGACAAGGAGATAAGTACAATGTGCTTGGGCCATGGGGACAGGTGCCATGGGAATGGAACCACGGATACAAGGTAATGGGGCTGTGGCTGAGAGGCTGGTGGGGGTGACCTGTGCCAGCACTGGGTCGCCATGCCTGAGCATGTGTTGACTGCTGTCTCCCTGTCCTTGAGACATCTGTGCCACATCAGTGCCCCAACTGAGGCCTTTCGGGAACAGCCCCCACATTCTGTGCCCCTGTGCCTCTGTCCCCATGGTGCCATACCCACCCATCCATGTCCCTTCTCCCTTCCAGCCCAGACCCTCAGCTTCACTGGTGAGTCCTTGGCAAATGGCATGTCCCCACCCCGCTGTCCCAACCCCACGCTGGCCTTGGCAGCCTGGTGTCCCCTGTCACCCGCAGGTGCCCAGACCACCCAGCTCCTTTTGGAGCCCCCCTGGACGCTGCCGGTGTTGTGGGACCAGGTGACACTGACCTGCCAGGGCTCGGGGAGTGCTGGTGACACCACCTGGTACAGGAACGGGCAGCACTGGTGGCAGGAGAGACAGGACAACCTCAGTGTCACAGAGAGTGGCACCTACACGTGCGACAGACCCGGCAGTGGGCTCAGCCCCCCTGTGACAGTCTTAGATGGTGAGGGGGTATCTTAAATGATCTGGGTGGCCCCTGACAGGTCTGGGTGGGCTCCACTCCGTAGGTGGCTTCACACCGTTCGTGTGGCAGGAGCCTGTCCCCTGCACACAGGGACATCCCAGTGCATCCCAGTGCACCCAGATGTCCCCGGTGCCATGGGGACACACCTCTGACCTATCTCAGGCCCCTCAGTAAGATGGGACCCTCCTGTCCCACAGATGAGCTGGTGCTGCAGGTGCCAGCACGGGCGCTGCTGGAGGGGGACACAGTGACACTGCGCTGCCATGCCCGGTGTAACAGCCCGGTCACCAAGGTGCAATTTTTCAAGGATGAGAATAATCTGACGAGGTCCCTTAATGGCACCGAGGTGTCTCTGTCCCCTCTCCAGCTGAACCACAGTGGCAGTTACCGCTGCAAGGGCTAGGTGAGGTCCTGGTCGACAGGCTCAGCAGCAGTGACAGTGACAGTGCACGGTGAGCACTCCCACGGCTGGAACTCGCATCTTCTGACAACCCCAAAGCTCTTTGCCAGTGCACTCTGAATCACACTCCTCACCTTCCCTCTCCATCCCTGCACTCTTTCTGGTGACAGTCCTGAAAGGTCCCCTAAGCCCACCACGGGGGTCCCCTCTGAGTCTTAGTTGCCTCAGCATTCCCAGCCCCCCTGTGACTCCAAGCCTCCCACTTTCACTCCCCCTACTTTTCTATCAGGATGGGTATGTGGTGGGGGGCAGGGGTTCCTGTAGCTGTTGGTGCCTGCCATGGTGGTCTCCCACTCTGGGAAGTTCAGCTTTGGGGTGCCTCTGAGGGGGAGCTGTGCAGAAGAGCAGTGCCCGGCTCCACATCACGGTGTGCAGTGAGTGCGGGGATGGGCACAGGGAGTGCCCACAGCCTCCTCGGGTTCCCTGCCTGGGGACCTCCATGTCCCTCTGACACATTTCTTGGGTCTCCTCTCCTCTGCCTTGTGCCCCCTCACCCCTCTACGGTGTGACCCCATCCCTGAAATCCACCATCACATCCATCCACCCCATCCCTATCTCCCCCACTCCTCCTGCCAGCTCCTCCCTGTGTCCTCAGCCCTGTCTCTGTCCCCACAGTGCCTGTGGCCAATGCCACCATCACCCCCGGCCCCCTGTCACACCAGGTGCGTGCAGGTGGCCCTGTGACCCTGCGCTGCTCGGTGCAGGTGGGCTCAGCCCCTGTCACCTTCACCTGGCTGACCAACGGGAGGGAGGTGGCCCGAGGTCCCCTTCTGGAGTTCGGGGCCACCAATGTGGGACATTCAGGCACCTACCAGTGCATGGCCACCAACCAGGCAGATGGGCACCGCGTGTTCCAGGCACTCAGCCCAGAGCTGGCACTGGAGGTGACACCACGGGACACAGGGACACACAGAGACACAGGTGGGGACACACAAGTTCACCAGGGACTGCAGGACCACTGAGGTGATGGGTGACCTTGATGTGCCCCCTCTCTGTTTCTTGCAGTGGTTGCAGGGGTCGGTGGGGTCCTTTTGTTCCTGCTCCTGCTCTTGGGTGTCATTGTAGCCTGGCACCGGTGGCACCCTGCGGGTGGGTGACAATATGGGGACAGTGGTCCCAAGGAGCTGTAGAGGCCCCCAGAGTTGGGGAACCATAATGTGCCTCCCACAGCCCTAAAATGGTGACCTTGACTGGGGGTGCTGTAGGGTCCTGCAGGGATTTTGGGGGTTCGTTCAGAAGCCCTGGGGGCGTTTGGGAGGGGGTCTCTGTCTCTGCTGGCCTTTGGGTCCTTGAGGCTGAGTTGGTCAGGGGCACTGTGGAGGTTCATGAATTCTGGGAGACTTCAGGGATGCCTGGGGTCTTCTGAGAAATCGAGGGTCCCATGGGTGTTTGGAAATCCTGAGAGGGATCAGATTCCTGGGGATCCCACAGTCACCCCTCCCCTCTTTCCTTTGCAGCTGCCAGGAAGAATCAAGAAAGGTGAGTGGGGGGCTCAAACCACACTCTCCCATTTTACCCCAACCCTCAAGACCTCCCATTCTCTCCCCCAAATCCCCTTCATTCCCTCAGGGCCCCCCCGGATCCCTCGGTCCCCCCAGGGGAGGGGGAGGTGCTGTATACCCAGGTCGTGGTCACCAAGAGGGCAGCAGGTGAGTATGGGGGGGACACAAGCAGAGGGACACGTCACCCATGAGTGTCACCCCACCCAGATCCCACAGTCTGTGTGTCTCGCAGTGTCCCCCCATGCCACCACACTCCAGGAACCCCAGGGGCGACTGCAGGAACCCGGTGACATCTACAGGAATGTGCTGTGACACTGGGGGGAACTGGGGGGCACTGGGGGTCCCCACCCATGGGCACCCACTCGTTTGTGTGCTGTCACCAAAACTGCCCCTCTCTGCCCGATGGAGGCACAAAGATCCCAATGGGCTGAGAGAAGAACAAATTCCTGAAACAGCAATGAGACAGAATAAAACCAACAGCAACAGCAACATGGTTCTGAGTCCAAAGGGTCACAAAAAGGAACAATTTTCAGGGAAAGCCCTCAAAAATGAAGAACCCCAGACATTTCCCACAGCATGTTTCTTCCACCAGAGGAACCTGGCAGAGTTCTGGACCTTCCTTGCTCTGATGGTCAAAGTGGCCTTCAGGAGGCTGTAGATTGTCTTCTCCCCTGTCCCAAACCCCTCCTCTGCCGTGTTCCCCACACGAGGATGTCACAAAGGCCCTGTGGGGGTTCCAGAGCCTCCCCCTTTGCCAGGGCAGTCAGGATCAGGCAATGGCACAGGACAGGGTTCCAGAGACAGGAAAAGTTATATGTCTGGAGACATTTTGGAACACCAGTGTGTGGCAGGGTTGGGTCAGGCCTTGCTTTTAGTGAGACTGGGCCCCGTCTGTCCATCAGTCTTTCAGCTGTGGCACACTGGGGACAGTGTAACACTTTGCCAAAGTCAGCTCCTGAGTGGCCAGGTGACCAGTAGTGCCAGCTGGGGAGAGGGCCCTTGGTGGCCGAACAGGGTTCAAAGGCAGAGCATGAGGTGGCGAAGTCACTGACCCTGTCTCCTGTTGGGGTGTCTGTCCCATCCACACTGGAACCCAGGATTTGGCAACTCTTTTGAATGAGAAATATCTGCCAAGGAAAGTCGGAACGTCTCTGGAATGGAAAGAAGACCCATGCTTAAAACATTTTTTCATTTCAAAGATTATGGGGGTTCCAGGTGAAAGTGCAAGAAAAGGAATAACAGCTCTTTCCTGGGAAATTTATAAACCAGGACGGAACAAACAACACAAAACCAGAACTTTGCCTCCCGCTAAGTGCGGTTGTTTTTGTGGCAGTTAGAACCACGGCCAGCAGGGGGCGCTGCAAGGAGCACTCCTGGCCAGCAGGGGGCGCCCCGGTTGAGCTCCATCCCCTTAGGGGCCATGGTGGCCTCGGACGGGAGGCAGGAGGGGAAGTCGCTCCTTTTGCAAACTCACAGGCACCAATCGGTCCTGGCACCACCACCGGCAGCGGGCAGAAGCCGCCAAGGCAGCAGGTTGGATCCCAGTGCCCAGTGGAAGCGTAGCAGTGTTCCGGGGTCAGGCACATGCCTAAGGCAATACCTGCTACCACTGTCCATGATCCCGAATGGAAGGAAGGCAGCGCCTGACCCCAGGCAGGTCTCGGGTCCACAACAGCGCCTCTGGTGGCTTTATACCACAATTCCTGCAACCCTTCAGCCTTTCACTCCCTTTTCCTCCTTCAGTCCTGGCACAGCAGTTCTGGCAATGTTGAATTGCCCTGGGATGTGAAGGAAAGCTGGTGCACGGTGCTGATTCTGCTGGGGCTCCTCATGGGGCTTCCAGAGCACGTTTGGATTTCCTGCCCTTCCTGAGCCACTGCTGGTCCCAACAGAGAAGCAACAGGGGTGGGAGGAGGAGGAGGAGGAGAGCAGAGCTACAGTGCCGAGGGGTCTGCGTCCTCAATTGGAGCACAGGGACAGCCAAGGCTGGGGGCATTGCCTTGGGAGGGGAAAATGGGGAGAAACTGGAGCTGGTTGGGACAATGCCCCTGTTCTGCTCTGGCAGCTGCAGGCCCTTAAGGAGGTGTTGTAATTAGGGCTGGGGCTCCTGAAGTTCAGCCATGCTCCTAAAGTGTCCCTGTGCACAAACACGTGGTTCCACTGCCTCTCACAGGGATTTTGGGGGACACAAGGAAGCATTGGATACCATTTGGGGGCACGATGCCCCCACCTCTGCCCATAAGGAGCTTTCTTTACTGCCGGGAAGGTTTTGCTGGTGCTGGGGATGATTCAGTGCCTGTGCCATGTGGCTGCTGCTTCCCGCTGGCTGGCCAGGAAGACCGAGCTGGAGCAGCAGCTGAGGCGGGAGCAGCTGGAGCAGGAGGCCCACGGGAACATCATCTGGGCATGCAGGTGGAGCAGGAGTGCTGGGAATTCCACAGAATGCTCAGGTGAGGCCCAGGGGACCGGGCCATGGTGGGGCACAGCTTGTCATTCCTGCTCCCCCAGATTATGGGACAGAGCAGTGACACCCATTGGGCTCCCAAACCCCTCAGGTCTCAGGCTCAGCCTAACAGGAGGTCCCGGCCCAGGCTTTTGGGATGATTCGGGTGCTCCTGGGCTGGTTCCCGACACAGGGCAGCTCTCCAGGAGCGGTCGGTACATCCCGAAGGACCTGCCTGGGGCTGCTGGAGCCCGAGTGCTGCGGACAAGGACGGTGTGAGGGAACCAGGCCCCGCTCAGCCGGCGCTGCCCCAGGAACGTCTCATCCTGCAGGAGCTCGGCAGCCTCTGCCGGCGCCGGCCCCGGGGCTGTTGGGGGGCAGCTGGTGGGAGGGGTCAGGATGGAGGGACCAGGACCCCACTGGGAAGAGTCACTGCCCGCTGTTTACCACACTTTTCCCTCTTGTCTGGCAGCCAAGCCAGAATTCAAAGATTCTTCCTGGGCCATTCCAAAGGGCTGCAGGTTTGAGACAGGAACTAGGAGGGACATTGGCATTGGCAACGGGCACTGTGGGGTCAGGTTGTTGTGCAAAACGTTATTGTCTTTGCAGGATTTTGGGAGTCTCTCAGACCCTTGCTCCAAGTGACAGAATTGTTAATTGAGGCCTTTCAAGACTGTTTCCCTCGAAGCTGCCCTTGCAGGGGGGGTTTCCAGCTAGCCCTGCTCTGAAAACCCTCAAAGGCCCTTGCAGAGCCACTGCTTGGGCTCACTCTGGGCTTTGTGCTTCTTGCAGGGCTGAGCAAACCACAGCCAAGCCATTTTTCCCCACAGAATTCTCACCTTTGCAGCAACTCCGCAGACGTAGAGCCCCACAGAATCTGTCTGGGGTGACCCAAAGGCTGTGGGCACCTTGTGGAGGCTGTGCTGGCTCTGGGTCACCCCAAAACCTGAAGTACCCAGGGAAGGAGCTGAGACCCATGGGTCCATCCAGCCCCTGCCCATCCCTGGGACCTCTATTCCCCTGGAAATCAAATCATGGGACCCTCAGTCCTTAGGTTCTCCCCTCTCTGGAATACCTATCTATGTACCGACATTCCCCAGGATGTCCATGGCCCAGTACCCCATTCCCAAAGAACCCTCTTAGCCCCAGAACCCCAAGCCTGGCAGGGAAGGGCACTCCCAAACTCCCCTAGGACCCCAAGAAGATCCCCCAACATCCCTGTACAGCCCTCCAGGAGCTCCCCAAAGCCTCTGGGAGCTCTCAGTGCCACCCCACTGTTCCTCAAATCCCACCCGGGATGGCCCTGGAGCCCAACCAAGACCCTCCATATTCTCCCAGGACCCCCAGATGAGGTCACTGTGGGCTCAGTTTCCCCCAGCTCAGGGGCCCTGGGTGCTGCCAATCTCTGCCCTCACTCTGGGAGCTGCCCCTGACTCCAGGGCTCCCATCCCTCCCATTGTCACCCACTGTGGCAGTGCCAGCAGTTACAGCCCCCAATGAGAGCCAGGAGCAGGACAAGGAACAGGAGGGTCCTGCCAACATTCACAGCCACTGCTGGGGACAGAGGGGGACACACTGGGGTCACCCTGAACCCCGAGAGTCCTGAACACCCTGGAGATCTTGCGTGACCCCACCTGTGACCCAGGATGAGCCAGGGGTCGCCAACAGGGCCAGCTCTGGGCTGAGTGCCTGGAACACACAGTGCCGGTTCAGCTGGTTCATGGCCACGCACTGGTAGGTCCCCAAATGTCCCACATCAATGCCCCCAAGCTTCAGGAGGGGACCCTGGGCCACTTCCTGCACATTGTGCAGCCAGGTGAAGGTGACAGGGGCTGAGCCCACCTGCACCGAGCAGCGCAGGGTCACGGAGTCACCTGCACGCATCTGGTGCGACAGGGGATCGGGGGTGATGGTGGCATTGGCCGCAGCACTGTGGGGACAGAGACAGGGCTGGCATATGGCCAGGAGGGATGGGGGTGCTGTGGGTGGGTTCACCCACAGCCCAAGGGTTCTGATCTCCCAAGACAGTGACATTTAGGGACACTCTTAGCCATGCAGTCCTGACACCGGTAGTGGCCACTGTCATTGTCCCCCATGTGGCACAGCTCCATGCAGGGGCCAGTGCCCAGTGGTGCCCCTGAGCCCTCCCGGTGCCAGGAGGACAGGGGACCTGTCTCTGTGGCCACCATGCAGCTCAGCACCAGGCAGTCCCCAGGTGCCACCTGTCCCCTGGGGGGCTGCGCCCAAAGGGTCACCCCCAAGGGCAGGACTTCTGCAGGAGGGGGGGGACACCAGGGGACAGTGAGGGACCTGTGGGGTGTCAGAGACGGACAGGGGAACCCCAGTGAGGGAGAGGGGCACAGAGATGAGGGGCTTGGAAAGGAACCCTGAGGAAGGATGGGGCGTTCAGGGCGGGGACACTTGGAAAGGAAGGTGTGGGATCGCAGGAAGGGGTTGGTGTGGGGGACTGTGGGGGTGTCACTATCGAGTGGGACACAGCGCAAAACACCCCAACTCCATCAGAAGGGTGTAAAAGAGAGATTTATTATAGCAATATGTTGCTTTTATAGTTTTTCAAGATATCTACATTTACTTAACAGACACATTCACTGCCTATTGGTCATAAGAGAGAAACAAAGTTCTCAGTAGGTGAACAAGGAGCCACGTCATTCTGTGAGCCAGCCAGAGTCCGTATCTTTTAACTTTCTCTCCTTCATCATGTCTCCATGGTGACAGCCTTGGTGTCTTCCTTGGGAGAGATATGGGGCTTTCCTTATCTTCAGGAGGCCGTTGCTGGCTCACAAGTACAGCACAAAATGCCTTTCCTACAATTCCCCCTTTTTGTATTTGACCCGCAGATACAACAGCTAAGGACTTCTGCAGGGCCCTTGCAAAAATCCAAGCAGATGGAGGAACCATTCTTCATTCCCTTACAGATAACTAACTTCTACCAACTCCACAACACACACCCTCACAATCTTGAGGTTTATATACAAACAAGGCACATAAAAACAGATCTCCAAATACCACTACAGACCTTGCAATTTCCAGATGACACATTTGGAGCAGAATGACATCCTCACCTCTAATCAAATAACTTTCTCCCACACAGAATCAGAGACCAAGTCATCTGCCTAGTCACCACTTAGAAACAAGTAGCATCCACTTAACCTTGCAACTGGTTGCTGCTCTCATAACGGGCAACCAACCTAGTTGCTCAAAGTGTGGACTTCAGCTACTAATCCAACCCCTGTGCAAAGGCAACACTTCTCCCTTAGGTACATCAAATTCCCCTATTTTTGGGACTGTCGGTGCCCTGCAAAAGGAAATGGTACAAGACACATTTCTCAGTACTACCAACCTCTCTGTAAGAGAATTCAAAGAAAAGAAGAAAAAGGAACATCCACTAACTTAAATTTTGCATTTTCAGCGTAAGCCTATATCTCCCTTTACTCTGTCTTGAATTACCATCTTTACCACACATTCCTTGAGGGTCCATGCTTCTATCCACCTAATAACCAATGCAATTACCTACTCATTTTGCTCCCACTGTACAACCACCCATCCTGTCCTTTTCTGTGTGCTCCAAACAAGGTTTAACACAACAGGCAGAGACCCATCGAGGGTCATTTTCTGTTAAATCACATGCATATCCTCTTCCCCATGTTACTAATTCCACTGAGCCAGTCCACTTTCCCGTGGTTAAATCTTTTACCCATAACTTAATACCTTTCTGAAAGTTTGGCTGTTTTGAATTCAAAGACAAAAAGTGATAGAATATAGGAGACACTTGTAAGTCAGGTAAAGGACCCAGAAAGTTTAAGACATAGACAGCTTTGTCTAATTTCATTTGAGGCAACTCCCTCTGCATTCCCCTTTTTGTTTTTGTACCTGGCGCTTCAACACACCATAAACACATTCAATAATTGCTTGGCCTGTTGAAGCATGAGGGATACCAGTAGAATGACCAACAGCCCAGGCACAAAAAACCACTTGCAATACCTTTGAAACATATACCGGGCCATTATCCACTTTTACATGTGATGGGACGCCTAAGACGGAAAAGGCGTGGCAGAAATGACGAATAGCATCCCGAGCTGTTTCACCTGCCAACGCTGAGGCAACCATGACATGAGAAAAGGTGTCAATTGTGATGTGAACATACTTAGATGGCCAAATTCAGGCGTTTTTGTAAAAAAATTGGTGAGATAGTGTTGTAGTGTGTTGCAATCTCCCGTTCTGACTCCCAGTCCTTTCCCAGGTATAGCTTTCCTGTTCCCCTCCCCCTTTATCTTCCTAAGTGATGTCCATCAAACTTAACATTCCAGTAAGGGCGTCGTGTGATTGGCAGAAGTTCAAAAGATGCCCCTCAGCCCTGGGCCATTGGCCTGTCCAAGTGTCATTGTCCCCTGAGACTCGCCCTCTCCCACCTGGTTGGTAGCTCACCTATCCTCTCCCCTCCCCCTCCCCCTGAGCTTAAAAGGACCTGGGGACCATGCAGTCGGAATTCTACTGTAGCTGTTACCATATTCGGAGACCCTGGAATAAAACTCTGGATTAAACCCTGAGGTAGAATCCACTCCTTTCGTTCTTCACCTAGCCTAAGCACTTTCACCCGAGGTAAAGCTGAGTTTCTACCAGCCTAGACTTGTTCTCAGTGTCTAGCTGCAACTCCTAGCTAGCCAGAGGGATCTCTGTGGTGGAAAACCACAGGAGCTGCCTTTGGCCGAGCAGCGAGGGCCGGACAAGCCCAGACACGTGCTATCCGGTAATATTGGAATAATATTATTCCAATAAGATAGAACAGCTTGCTCTAACACATTAGGCACTGTTTTACTGCTGAGGCAGTCACAAGGGAATCCACACAGGCATTACCTTCAACAAAGAACCCAGGTAGCAATGTATGGCTATGAATATGCATAATAAAATAAGAATGCTTTCAATTACGAATAACGGTCCACAATTTCAACAACATAACAAATAATGGTTTCTCCTTTACATTATACAACACAGCTTGATTCAAGTGTTTCACTAAATTAGCAACATAAACAGAATCAGTAACTATATTTACGGAACTAGGAAACAAGGTAAAGGCCAAGAGTACGGCACAAAGTTCAATTAACTGAGGAGACCCTTGTTGACCCATTACTTCATGTTCCCAGCAGTCATCTTTCTTCCAGGCTACAGCAGCTTTTCCAGTTCTTCCTGATCCATCTATAAAAACTGTTGCACCTTCCACTGGCACAGAAGAGCAAAGTTGTTTCCCCTGAAAGGGAATCTTAGTGAAATTCAAAATAGTATGAGAAGGTAAATGATATGCTATTTGACCTGTAAAAAAAGATAAAGCAGATTGCAACTCATGATTGTTTTGAAAACACCACTCAAAATACCACTGTTGTACTGGTATGACAATAGTTACAGGATCATGGCCTAAGATCTCATGGCAGCGTCTGCGACCTTTGATAATGATGTCTGCAAAAAGTTCACACAGACCTGGAGCTGTTTTTCGGGACCTGAAAGATGAAAATTATCCACTCCAAAATTTGCAATTTGTCTTCCCATTTATCATTCCATTGACACAACAATCCACATGGTATTTCATCATCTCTCAAAATAAACAATTGCACACACAGAGAAACATCTATCCTGCTAAAAAATTTAGATGTCAAGGGCATGTCAACTTCTTCTACAGCTTTTTTTGCTGCAGCGGTCAAATGTCTCTCATCAGTAGAGGAAGTAATCCCTGACAAGAGGTCATACAAAGGTTGCAGTTGATGATTGGTTATCCCCAAATATGGCCTAAGCCAACCTATTGCACCAACCAATTTCTATACATCAGCAACATTTTTAATTTCAATGTCCAATTTTACAGGTTGAAGCACAATTTGCATATTGGTGATTATCAACCCCAAATATTTCCAAGGCATCTGTCTCTGAACCTTCTCTGGGGTGATAACCAAACCAAAGGCTCCTAAATTTGTCACAATGTATTGTTCAAGAGCTGATAATTGTTGTTTATTTTCAGATGCCAACAAGATATCATCCATATAATGATAGCAATAACAATTGCTAAATTGCTCTCAGACCTTTGATAAAGCCTGTGCCACAAAACATTGACAAATACTTGGAGAATTTTTCATTCCCTGAGGCAAAACAAAAAACTTTGGCCTGGTTCCTTGTGATTTAAAGAAGGCACAGTAAAGGCAAAGTTTTCTTTATCCTGATCAGCCAATGGAATTGTAAAAAAGCAATCTTTCAAATCAATGATAATTATTTCTCATCCCTGTGGAATCCTTGTAGGTGTTGGAAGATCTGATTGTAAAGCACCCATTGTGGCCATCACAGCATTTATCCACCACAAATCGTGCAAAAGTCTCCATTTACCCCATTTCTTTTTTATTACAAACACAGGAGTATTCCATGGGCTAAATGATTTTTCAATATGTCCAGCATGCAATTGTTCTGCCACTAAGCCTGGCAGGGCAAGAAGCTTTTCAGTAGGCAGGGGCCACTGATCAATCCAGGCAAGCTTATCTGTCAGCCACGTCAAGGATACAACTGGATGCTTAAGGCCCTGCATCCCAGTGGCCCCCACTAAAAATCCATGGTAATTTTAACACCCCGCTGGGTTAAGCAATCACGTCCCCATAAATTAGATGGAGCACTGGTAACATAAGGTCTGATGTTAGCTTGTTGGCCTTCCGGATGTGTTACAGTGATTGTGATCGCAGATAAAGCACCAGTAGTTGACCCACCTAACCCAACAACTCCAAAGGTTGATTGAGTGAGGGGCCATGTTGGAGGCCAAACCAACTGTGAAATTATAGTTACATCTGCTCCTGTGTCAAGTGAACCTGATATTGCTGTAGTTTCTGGATGATATCCCTTAGCAGTGACCAAACATTGTATTTCCAGACGCTCATCTGTCACCTTCTGAGTCCAGAGAACCTGAGGTGGTCCTGTAGATCCAAAACCTCCAGTGCCACGACTCCGATCCACTATGGCTGGAACAGAACTCATTGTAAGAGCCTGAATGAGAGATGTGGGACTCCAGGCGGCTCTTCAAAATGCAGTTTATTACACCCAAGATGTTGCACCAGTCCAGGGTTGTGGGCACACAGGGACAGAGCCTGTGCCTACAGCTGTCAGCTGCAGGCAGGCCTGGAGACCCTTTGGTTTTGGTTACATTGTGTTATATACTTTTCTTTGCTGAGCATCTTAATACAGAAGAACCAATCTATACCTTAACTTTTATCTATGGCCTATCATAACTACTATAATTACCATATTCATGTTACTATTCTCCAATCACTAAAAGTTAGTACATTACAATTTAAGCTGGAAGTTGTTATTCAGTTTTCTTGCAGTGGAAAATTCTGAGACCTTTTTTCTACTTGCAACATCTGCTGACTTGTTTGCCTGTGCTCTTTTTCTGCTTGGTAAAAACATCTTCTTGTTTGAGGTGGGTTTATCCTTTGCTCTAAGTCATAAAAACCCCTTCTAACTAACATGACCTTTGCCTCTTGGTTACCCAGTAGGACTGGCTCAGCAATTCTTTTCTTCTATATGAAAACTTGCTTCCATTTCTATTCCTTCTTCTGGTTCTACATTCAAAAATCTTTCTGCTAAGAATACATATCTGTGAGACTTTCTTGACAAAATTTCATCCTTCCCAACACAGGGAAAAGATTGAATTGTGGAATAACTCACATTGGAAGAGTGACCTTTGCAAGAGAGCCTTCAACTGCATCAAATGTGGCTTCACCTAAAGCTATTCTGATTGGTTCTGTTAATCCACCTGCCCTGTGGTCTCTGGAGTGTGGAAGCATCTTAAATAATTGTAATTTGCTCAGTTTTACTCAGCTGTGCAGCAGAAGGTGCTACAGGGGTCTCTGAAGCAGTCAGAGCCTCCACCCAGGGTGGTGATCACTGCATCTATGCACAAGAATCGGCCTGGGCACAGCAGGATCTGCTCATCCCTAGGGCTGCCTGAGTCCCCACCTGCAGAGCTCCCAAACATTGCAGTCCCACACTTAATTTTGAAAGTGACTCATTTTTACTCATTTTGGAGTTGGTTCATTTTGAGGGCTCTTGACTGAACTCAGTCACTTGGTTTCAAGTTGATGGCCTGTCTCAGACCAGTCTCTCCTCTGCTCTGTGTGGACAATGAGATGGGAGAGTCCTTGGGCCACCCAGGGGACCGGTGACTTCAGTGCTCTGGTTGCACATCAACAGAGCTTTGTTTCACTGCTTCAGACCCTCCCTCTCCTCAAGCATTTTAAATAATTCTATTTTCAAAGTCATCTTCTCTGCTCTTCTCCATGTCTAAAGGCAAACCAAAAAAACCTGAAAGGGAATATACCAGTCTTTATTGCCTATCTTTTTCTCATGTATCTTTTCTTAGCTGTGTGTTTTGGTTTCAAAACAGAAAAACTTAATTACTTCATTAATCAGGGATTTGAGAGTAAGGGATTTTGAGACTTGAAAAGTAAGTTTCACCTACTCCCCTGCAGACACCCAGGAGAATTTGTTTTCTCAAGGCTCCCTCTGTAGCCAGTGGAGACGAGAACATTTGGAGGCTGGGTGCTCCCAACTGGCACACAAAACAGAAGTTACAAATCTCTTCTTGGCACTTTTCTCTAGATCTGCACTTGGGTTATTTGATAGCAATAGCAATGAAGGACTGCATGGGAACAGGTGCATTTTGGTGCAGACAGGTGACAGCTCAGATTGTGACACTCTGTGTAGATCCATAATAAATTCCAGTCTTCATTTAGAGTACTAAAAAACAAGTTTTACCCTGTCCCTATTCTGCTCTCACCATTCCTTTCCTGAAGAGCCAGAGAGGGAAAAACTGTGGAAGAAAGCAGAGGGTTGCAAAAGAGATACTTGGGATTGCTTCTTTTGGAATCAACAGATCCTCAGGGACTCCTGATCCAAAGGCAAGTATTGAAAAGTAGAAACAAGGAAGTTCAATGCACAGATTGGATGTAACTTCACAGTATAGTGTTTGTGCTGTAGATGAGAGGTGTTTGGCACATGGGTGTGACAGATTTTGCAGTAGGTCTGAGTGAGCTGGGAATTTCCCAGGAATGGGGGGAAATTGCCAATAGCTCTTTAGAATCCTCTGTTCTGGTGAAAGAATTCTTTGGGAGTGTTTGGAAAATGTAGAAAGAACACAATAAAATCCCTGGGGTCTCTAACTGAAATGGGAAACAGAGCAATCAGGGTGTGAGAATTGTTTGAAGCACCATCTCTGTGTTCTATAGCAAGACTGCAGGAAAAAAAAGAAGCAGAGAAGGAAGGATAGAAATGTTTGTCCAGACTGTGAAATTATCCCACTTGTTTTTGCCAAGTTCCTGTCTCAGCAGGGTGAGCTGGAATTCAGCATGGGACCAGAAAATGAAACAGCAGTTACTGAGTTCATCCTTGAGGGTTTCCCAGAGCTTGATCCAAGACTGCAGGTATTTTTCTCTCGAGTCCTTCTGCTCATGTACCTGACAACAGTGATGGGGAATGCAACCATCATTTTCCTCGTCTGTGTGGATCACCACCTGCAAACCCCCATGTACTTTTTCATCAGCAACCTGGCCTTCCTGGAAATCTGGTTTACATCCTCCACAAGCATCAAACTGTTTGTGATGCTGAGTTCTGGTCAGAACACTCTCTCACTAAGCAGCTGCTTTGCCCAAAACTATTTCTATTTTGCCCTGGGCTGCACAGAGTTCATCCTGCTCGTTGTCATGTCCTTTGGCCGCTATGTTGCCATCTGCAAACCTTTGCTCTACGCTGCCATCATGAAGCCTCAGCTCTGTGTCCACCTGGCTGTTGCTGCTTGGGTCCTCAGCTTTGCCCTGCTGAGCTACCGCCTGCTCTTCCTTTCCAAGCTGTCTTTCTGTGGCTCCAAGATCCCCCATTTCTTTTGTGACAACTCCCCCTTGTTCAAACTGTCCTGCTCTGACACCAGCCTGCTCTGGAAAATAGACTCTGTCTTCATATCCTGTGTCGTGCTGGGTTCCTTATGTTTGACTCTGGCATTTTACATCTGCATCCTCTTCTGTGTTCTGCAACTTCCAGCAGCCTCTGGGAGGAAGAAAGCTTTGACTACGTGTTCTTCCCATCTCATCACCTTATCCATTGCCTATGGGAGCTGCCTTGCTCTCTACACGCGTCCTGCAGGAGCTGTTTCCTTGAGCACCAACAGAACTGTGGCTCTGCTGAACACAGTCCTGTACCCACTCTTAAATCCATTCATCTACAGCCTTCGGAACAAATCTGTGATCCTGGCCCTGAGCAAATCCATTGCCAGGGCAAGAACAAAGCTTTTCCCCTAACCATGGTGCATTTCTGGAAAGCCATCCCAAGAATCTGGTGTCACCTGTTACACAATACCAGTGCTTGTGAACGCAGCCCCCAAACAGGGCTGCCTCAGGAGACCGATGCTCCTGCAGGCTTGTGTCCCGCAGGTTAAGAGATAAGAGACTCATCTGCACACCCAGACACGGCACCAACAATGGCAGGAGGAGAAACTCAGTTCATTCTGTGCCCGGGCTGCTCCCAGGGCCATTTACTGGAGAGCCACCAGCTCATTAAGAGCCCATCTCCATAACAGAGAAGAGCTCAGAGGAACAAGTGACAATCCCAATTACAGCTCCTGGGCAATGGACGCCTTGTCCAGCTCCTTCCCTGGGACAGCCATCAGCACCAGTGTCCAGGTTTGAAACCCCAAAGTCACTGAGAGCAGGTGGGGAAGACTGGGGGAAACTGGAAGGGACTGGGAAAGAGCTCAGGTGTATTGGAGGGATTGGGCTGTCCTGGGAGGGACTGGAGGGGCACTGGGGTTGTACTGGGATCTACTTGGGATGAACTGGGCTGTACTGGGAATTAACTGGGCTGTACTGGGAGGGACAGGAGAGGTTGAATGGGCTGTTCCTGCCTCCGACGCCTCCTATTTGCCGAGGTTCCCGTCCATCAGCGACCACAGCCAATAAGAACCGGGACCCGGGGCATCGGAGGCGATGCCTAAAGTCGACGTCATCTTTCCGTTTTGCCTACAACTCCCGTCATGCCACACGGCCCGATTGAGCCATATTGGAGCCGGGACTACAAGGCCCGTCATGCCCGCGCGCCACAGAACCCCCCCCGGGATCCGCCCCCCATCTGTCCCATCAATGTCCCCCAGCGCCCCTTCAGCGCCCTTTCGGGATCCCCCAAAATCGTCCCCGGACCCTCTGAGTGCTCCCAACCCCACAGATGCCCGGCACAGACACTTCTGGGAATTCATCTCCTCTCATCTCCCGCGGCCCCAGAAGCCCTCAGAACACAGACACACGCCTAAAACTCCTGCCGTGCCCCGAGCCCTTAAAACTCCGGTTAGAGCTCCGCGATCTCCCCGCAAGGGCTCCCAAACCGCTTACGTTCCCCCGAGTGTAATAAAAGGGCAGGAGACAATTCTCCTTTTGATGTCTTTATTAAAAGTGATCAGCTCAGGATAGGGGCATTCGGCAGGTCTGCAGCTCCTGTCGCTGTTTCCCAGGTGACTCAGAGGAGGAGGAATCGTGCAGCAGCTCTGTCCACTGAGGGGCAGAGCTGGGGGTCCCGTCCTCACAAGAGCGCTAGGGTATTACCCATCTTTCCTGCCGACCAGTCCCGGGGTCCTCACTCGAGCTGTGGTCTTCTGCAGCTAGGGTGAGGGGCGACCGAGGCTTCCAGCATCTCTGCAGGCTTGGGACTCTGATATCCTGACCCCGCTCTACTCTTAGTTGAGTTGGCTCGTTGTTTTGGGGGTTTATTAGACGAGTTTGGGGTTTTTCACCCCCGTTGCACCTTGGGTCTAGGATTTATTTGCATATCTCTGGATATCCCCCTCCCATCCCTTTAGAGAAACAGCCCCAGACAAGGTGATACTGGTACAATACAGCGTTAACTACTACATTAGCATTCCAATCTACCAGCATTTAGGGGACAGTAGGCTACGCCCTGCAGCTGTCTCTGCTGGGAAGGGACTGGGGTCAGTCTCTTCCTCCCCCTTGTCATCCCCGGAGTGCCGCGCCCCCCCCCTTGGTACCCGTGCCCCATGGGGGGGGGCAGCCCGCCGCTCCCGGGACGCTCCCGGGACGGGCCGGTCCCCGCTGACACCACCCGCGGGCGCTCCCCCGGCCCCGCCGGGACCCGCGCTGGGGAGGGGCCGCCTCCACTCGTCTCTTGCCCCGGCGGGACCGCGCCGAAGGTGGGGGGGTCGGGCCCGCAGTCACTGAGAACAGGCAGCAAAAAAGTACATTGTTACAGAACATTCTAACAACTTGAAATTACAAACTTTCAATTGGGCTCTCACTTGGCAATTCTGGGTTCTAGTTGTAAGTTTACCAGCTTAAGAAAATGGATAACTTATTTCTTGTTTATAACACCGAGGACCTCAAGTCGCGGCTAAGACGCAAAAGTGTTCCCCAAGAGCCTTCCCGGACCCCTCCAACGTCGCGTTCCAACCACTTTCGGGACTACAGCTCCTGTCATGCTCCGCGGCTCACGTCCAGCGCTATTCCAGCCGGGACTTCATCTCCCGTCATTCCCCGCGCCCCGCCGGGGGCCGGTGCAGCTGCGCCTGGAACTCCCGTGATGCTCCGCGGCCCCGTTCAACCGTATGATACCCGCGCCTACAACTCCCATCACCCCCCGCGCCCCAGAGAGCCCCGTCAGAGCCCCCCAAGGGCCCGCCCGGACCCCGAAGAGCCCGAAATTCCCCTCCCTGAGCTCCAAGGGCCCCCCTGCACCCCCAAGTGCTGCCCCGGACCCCGAACTGTCCCTCAGAATCCCTGAGTGCCCCTCCAAGTGCCCACCCGGCTCCCCCAAGTGTCCTCCAGAACCTCAAGTTCTCTCTGAATTCCCTCCCCAGACCCAAAACTGCTCCAAATGTGCCCCAGAAATGTCTGCAGGGACCCCAGAGTGGCCCCTTTTACCCTGTGTGAGAAAAATATTATAAAAAAAGATTATAAAAGGACTGCAAATATTACTAATTCCCATAAAGACGAGGGAATTAATAGCCAAAAGATTTTAATTAATTAATAAAAGGTAATTCTGGTTCTTAGAATCAAAGACCATAACTTTTTGCTTGCTTAAAATGTATAGGTTTTTTAAAAACAGCATAAAAATGACTTAATAAATCTCTAGAATAAGATTTTTATAAATAAGAAAAATATATATTTTTTTTTAGTTAATTAAATTTTATTTTTAAGGAAAAATGAATAATTTTTAAAAATTTCTTTGGACTTCAGTCCCAGGTGGGTGATGTCAGACACGGTGAGGCTGGGGGTGAGGAGCAGCTTGTCCAAACAGGCTCAGCTTGCAAGGGGCTCATTCTTCTCCCTGCCCAGTCCTCCTAAGGAGACATTCAGCATCAAGATCACCTGGGGAATACTTCTGTCACCTCTTCTCTGAAATGAAAAATAAAAAACACTCATGTGATTAAAAAAACAAAAATCATGAGGTGCACTTTGGAGTCTTCCTCCTGAAGAGAACTCCAAGCTGACTCCAATCCCTGCACAAGCCCTGGAGACTCACAGACAATGGAAGGGAGACAAAGAGCTCCTGAGGGCTTTCTGTATTTTAATCAGCCCCACGGTGGGTTTTGTGAAATACAAAGCCGTGTTTCGTGTCAGGTACATACAGGCAACGTGTGTATTTGTGATTGTGATATGTGTGGATAACGACCATGGGACAGTTATAAATACGAATTCTAATAATAACTGAGAAAAATAAAGCATGGAAGAAGGCCTCTAAACCTCTCCTTTGTTTGCAACTACCTTTATAAATCTTAAGCTGATTTAGGAGCATTTGAATTAAAGCTTTAAGGATGTTGCTTTTTGACAGGAACTTTCTGCTTGTAGCTGAGCCTTAAAGAGTTTTGCAATAATAACCTTTTAAAGTAAAATTTTATAATATTGCCTGTAGTAAGGATCTTTGAAACTATAGCTTTAGAATATATTAAAAGGAAACATGCAGCTTGAGAAAGGAAGATGAACATCACCTCAAGAACTATTAGGTTTGACCAAGGGAAGTTGGACATCACTGTTATGAGATTTATAGTCCTTGCCATCAAAAGGTGGACCCACATCTGGAAGCTGGACCTCACCAGATGAAATACTCTTTCCTTCTTTCGGAAGCTGGACCCCAGAACCTGGGATACTCCTTTCGGGATGTACATCCTGAGAAAAACTAAATCACAACAGTGTATAGAATTGTGACGTAAAAACTGGGAATAGAAACTGCTGATGAGTAAAAATTGGAATACAAACTGCTGAGAAAGCTTCTGAGTACCCCTATAAATACCTGTAAGCCCCAACCATCGGTGTGCAGTTGGAGGGAAAACTTCCCCCACTGTAGCCAGTGCTGTATTACTCATACATTACCATATTAATTAATACATTGACTGCGGCTTGAATTTGGCCTAGTCAAGCTTCTTATTTATAACATATGTAGTGGACATTTCAGCACGAAGATCTGAGGTGATCTCTAGGGGACAAAATGACTTTTGAGGAAAAGTTTGAGTCATTTCTAGAGGACACATAGAGATCATTTTGTGACAAAACCTGAGGTAAATGTCAGGGCAAAGAAAGAACATTTGGGGGGTAAAATCTCAGGTTCTCTGCCTTCCCACTACCTCATCCCATGCCCCAGCAGGGGAGCTTTGCCCTCCCTGTCCCCAGCCAGCCCAGCCCGGGCACCTCAGGGCTGCCCCCACCCTCCTGCTGAGGCCCGGCCTCGAGGGCTTCTGCTGCAGGCCTGGGAGACGCTCTGGGGAAGCGCCCGAGCAGCCGGGGGCCAGGGACAAGGCGGCTGCCTGGGGGCTGCTTGTGGCCTCTGGCACCCAATTCCTCAGGGCTTCCGACTGCCCCGGCTCCTCAGGAGCCTCCTGTGGTTCTGCCAATTGACAGAGGCAGTTTAAAGGACACACCACTGGAAATAATGTTCTTATTTTACTGTCAATAAGAAGGAACCACAGTGTAAGATGATACATTCAATAAAAAATGTGCACTTGGTTTTAGTGACATGCAAAAACAAGCAAGGTAGTGCACCTAAATCAGTACTATGAGAGAGAAAGGAGAGTGATTTAGAAAGAATCATCACCAATTGCCTAAATTGTTTATCATCTTGCAGATCTGCACTTGCTGGGAAGCCACATTTTGCACCAAGGACTGGAGAACCATTCTCAGTAACTGGGAAAATCCTAGGTCATCCATTCACCCAGAGATGAGATCTCCAAATTTGCCCCGAAAGTGGATCCAGCTTTTATAGGCCAAAAAGAGCAAGTCAATGTGACTCAATTGTATTTTTAGCCCAGAAACCCCTGCAGCTGATGGCATACTTCACAACCAGCAGGGACACAGCTAGGCCAAAGCCCAGACCTCTGCTGGGAGGGTTTCCCCTCAAAACCCTACAAACAAACCTCTATTCAAGTCAGTTGGGAAAGTTTTTTAAAATGATACATTTCTGGCACCTAACTACACAGGGTTATGTGAAAGTTTCTGAAGCAGCTGCCTTGGAGTCAAAGAACCAGCATTAAGAGTTCTTGTCATCTATTTGTAGCTAAATCACACTTCAGTGGACTTGAAGGAGCTTGGAAGGAGTGAGAGACTGGACCTCTGAGTTTTTTAGATGATGCCATTTCTTTTTCTTATCTTCTACATAGACAGGAAGGGTGAGTTTGGCTCACATCTCCACCATGAGGTTCAGAAGGTCACAAGACTCCTAGTTACAAGACCTTTTAAGGATTTATTGGCCAATAAAACACTGCCAACAAGGATATTTATGTTCGTCTGGGCTTGAAAAGACAGGTGTCTGCTAAGGAAGGCAGGAGCCTCCCCTGAAATGGAAAATGTGAACCCCCTCCCTCCAAATTGTTATCAGTTTGAAATTAAGGGGCTCTCAGGTAAAAATTTGGGAGCAGGAATAACGGTTTTTTGGTAGGGAAGGAAAAAAAAATCCAAGAAAACAATGCAGGAATACAAAACAACACTGACAGAGTCAGAATATGGCCTGACTCCCTGTGTGTCAGGGTGTTGGTAGCAGTCCCATTAAATGGTGGCTGCAGTCCTCCTGGAGAGACAGGTATGGTTCTGTTGAAGCACTGATCCTGTAGAAGGATGGAGTTTTCCTCTTAAGATCCAGTGGTGGTGTGGATTGGTCTGGTCTTCCTCTGGGAATCCAGTGGGAAAGGGCAGCTCCTGTGGGAATCCAGTGGGAAAGGTGCTGTGGTGGTCCAACTGTCAGATTATATCCAGGAAGGAATGCTTGGCTCCTCCCCCTGGGCGGAGCTTCTCCCAATGGGATGATGTAATTTTATCAGTCATGCAGTGACACTCAATGGCCCATGAACAGAAGATATTCCCCGAGGCAGGACTGGTTTGTGGGACAGATAAAGAAAACTGCCCTGCTTCTGACAGATGGCAAATAGAATACACACATTATCTTTCAATGCAGGACATTATCCACCCCTTATTCTATTTCCATCTGCATCACAATGGAACCTTACACACACTTCTCACTTAAGGCTGGCTTTCCCTGTGTTACACAACAGCTTTCTCCATCTTTCTGCATTACCCACCAAGTGTAACTGGGTCCTTGAGCAAAACCAATCCCACATATAGGTTTGTCTTTCCCTGAGGTGGGATTTATCCAGTCTTTCCAAAAATCCCTTTCATATGTACCACAGGGACTTTATCTCCATCCACTGTGTGTAGGGGTTCAGACTGGGCAGGACCAGCTCAATTGGTGGACCCTTGGGTGTCTATCATCCAGGTTGCTTTTGCTAAGTTAATTTCCCAATTTGTAAAAGTTCCCCTGCCAACTGTCTTCAGGGTAGTCATAAGTAGTCTGTTAAACATAAGTAGTCTGTCAAACTTTCCCGGCAGCCAGTGCATGATAGGAGATATGGTATATCCATTCAATACCATGTTCCCTGGCCCAGGTCTTGGTAAGGCTATTCTTGAAATGGGTCCCATTGTCTGATTTAGTTCTCTCAGTGGTTCCATGTCTCCCCAGGATTGGCTTTTCCAGGCCCAGGATGGTGTTTTGGGCAGTAGTGGGAAGCACAGGGTAGGTCTCCAACCATGCCATGGTGGCCTCCATCATGGTCAGCACATAGTGCTTGCCTTGGCGTGTCTGGGGCAGTGGGATGTAGTCAATCTGCCAGGCATCCCCATACTTGTACTTGGACCATTGCCCACCATACCACAGGGGCTTCACTCGCCTGGACTGCTTGATCTCAGCACACGTCTCACAGTCATGGATAACCTGCAAAACCCTGTCCATTCTTAAATCCACCCCTTGGTCTCGTGCCCACTCATAGGTGGCATCTCTGCCCTGATGACCTGAGGCATCATGGGCCCATCGAGCTGGGAACAGCTCCCTGTTATGTGTGCCAATCTAAGTCTATCTTTGACATCTCTAATTTTGCTGCCTGATCTACCTGCTCAATGTTTAGGTGTTCCTCATTGGCTCTGCTCCTGGGGACATGGTCATCTACATGATGGATTTTCACAGACAGATTTTCTACCCAAGAGGAAATGTTTTTCCATTCATCAGCAGCCCAGACTCTTTCCTCTACGCTGCTGGTTGGCCTTTTTCTACCTTTCCAGCCAATGCCACAGTGCATTGGGAACCATCCATGAATCAGTATAAAGGTAGAGCTTTGGCCACTTCTCTCTTTCAGCAGTTTCCAGGGCCAGCTGAACGGCCTTGAGTTCAGCAAGTTGACTTGATCCACCTTTTCCTTCGGTAGCTTGAGCAGCCTGTCGTGTGGGGCTCCATACGGCTGCTTTCCACTTCTAGTTCATCCCTACAATGCAACAGGAACCATCAGTGAAAAGAGCGTAGCGTGCATCCTCTGCTGGTAATTGGTTTTATGGTGGAGCTTCTTCAGCCCTTGTCGCTTCTTCCTGATCTTCTTTGTCAGTGAGACTACAGTTCTCACCTTCCGGCCAGTTTGTAATTATTTCCAGAATCCCAGGGCCATTCAGGTTTCCAGTACAGGCACACTGTGTGATAAGAGCAATGCATTTCCTCTATGTGGTGTTGGTGGCGTGGTGGGTAGAGGGAACCTTTCCTTTAAACATCCACCCTTGCACCCGAAGTCAGGCTGCCAGGAGGAGTTGTGCTTCTGTGCCAATCACCTCCGGGGCTCCTTGAACTCCTTCACAGGCAGCCAAGATTTCCTTCTCTGTGGGAGTGGAGTTGGCTTTGAACCCTATGTAACTTCGGCTCCAGAATCCCAGCGCTCGGCCTCGAGTCTCCCCAGCACATTCTGCTAAAGGCTCCAGGACAGACCATGGTTCCTGGCTGCAGAGTAGAGCACATTCTTCCCCTCTGGTCCCCTTCTCATTGGGCCAAGGGCTAGTGCATGAGTGATCTCCTGCTTGATCTGAGCAAAGGCTTGTTGCTGCTCAGGGCCCCAGTGGAAATTGTTCTTCTTGCGGGTGACCAGGTAAAGAGGGCTCACAATCTGACTGTACTCAGGAATGTGCATTCTCCAAAAACCTGTGGTGCCTAAGGAAAGTTGTGTTTCCTTCTTGCTGGTCAGTAGAGACACCTGTGATCTTACTGATGAGCTCAGTGGGAATCTGAGACCATCCATCTTGCCACTTTACCCCAGGAAGTGGATCTCTTGGGCAGGTCTGGTGACTTTGCTCTTCTGGATGCCAAAGCCAGCTTCCAGCAGACTCTGGATGATTTTCTCTCCTTTCTCAAATACTTCCATTGTAGCGTTCCCCCACACAATGATATCATTGATGTACTGCAGATGTTCTGGAGCTTCACCCTTTTCCAGTGCAGCCTGGATCAGTCCATGGCAGATGGTGGGGCAATGTTTCCACCCCTGGGGCAGTCGGTTCCAGGTGCACTGCATGGCCCTCCAGGTGAAAGCAAACTGAGGCCTGCATTCTGCTGCCAGAGAAATGGAGAAAAATGCATTGGCAATGTCAATAGTGGCAAAGCACTTTGCTGCCTTGGACTCCAGCTCGTACTGGAGTTCCAGCAGGTCTGGCACAGCAGATGCTGGTAATCGGCACTTGTTGCTCTTCCACCTTCAGGAGTCCTACTGCAGATGGTTTTCTGATAGTCCAGGCAAGATGGTCAATGGCTTCAGGTTCTCAGCCTCTGCAGCAGCTATGCCAAAAGCCTACCTGAGTCCCTTTGGGTCTTTGTAAGGCTGTTCCAGAGGAAGTCTATGCCCAGAATACACGGGGCCTCTGGGCCAGTCACAATAGGATGTTTCTGCTGCTCCTTCCCAGTCAGGCTCACCTGGGCTCCCAACATGGTAAATTGCTGCCATCCCCCCATCACCCCAGCAATGGAAACAGGTTCTGCCCCCACATGTCCCAATGGCATTAGGGTACACTGCACACCAGCATCAACTAAGGCATCGTATTTTTGTAGCTCTGATGTGCCAGGCCATCAGATCCACACTGCCCAGAAGATCCAGTTTTCCCGTGCCTCTTCCTGGCTAGAGTCAGTGCCCTCCTAGCCCTGGTTATTATTTCTTTCCTGGGCATACACAGTAGAGGTTCCTTCAAGGGGATCTGACAGATCATACCCAGCAGCTCGGTCATGGGAGGTTGAGGCTGCCTTCACTTTAGGGGAACTCCCTTGGTTAGTGTTTCCCTCCTTGAGTTGATGCACCCGTGCTGCCAGGACAGAAGGGGGTTTCCATGCCACCTTCCCATGTCTTCCCCATGGTCATGAAAGAAGAACCACAGGTCAGCCCTTGGGGTGTAACCTCTCTCTCTAGCTGGGGGACGCTGGGCTCTGACTTTGGGGCCTGTGACTGGCACAGGTGCTGCACTGATCTTCCTCACCTCCTCCTTCATCTCCCTCATCTCCTCTTTGATCAGGTCCTTGATCACAGCAGAGACTTGAGCCTGCATTGGGCCATTGATCATACTCTCAAAAATTTCTAAGCTTGTTGGTGACAGAACCCACTGTCTCTCAGTTGTTATCAGCATTAATCATTGCAATGAAGGTGGTGTATTGGGATGGCCCCAGATTTGCCAGACTCCACAGCATTTGCCCAGTGCACCTGACCTTCTGAGGTCATTATCATACTGTCCATCCCTCCCAAAGTGTACCTCCAATACTGCCACTTCTCTCAGCTGTTGGATCCATTCCTTAAGGGTCTTCCAGCACATTCTATGGTGGTGCTCCTGCATTCTCTCCCTGTGGACAAACCTCTCTCTGACACTCATGAAAAGCTGCTCTCAGAGGGAAAGGGACACTGGATCTGATACATAAATTTGAATCACACCTGAGTCCAGGGTCAAGGGTCCCAAATTCCTTGCCTAACCACATCCAGTTACACCCAATCTGGGGTAGGTGTCAGTGTGGTTATCCAGGTTCATCTTCCTTTATCTCTGAATGCTAAATAGAACAGGTCTATCAGGAACACCAAGCACTGAATGATATCATTAGCATTTTGAGTGGATCTGAACCCTTTGAAAACTGGTGGTGCAAACCCAACGAGCTGGGTGAAGCGTTGGGAGAAAATTTTCCCCACTGTCATTTCCTCACAGTAAGTACCATTATTAAAGAATCCCCAAAACCACACAGTTAGTGTGTGATAGCTCTGAATTCATGTGCCTGCCTTCCAGTAAAAGTTAAAGATCCATGAATTCCTCACCTTCTTAAGCCATAAGGCAAACTGGATAATAGCCACAGCAGCCCTAGTTATGGTTAGCCTGTGTTCCCAGGGTGCTCCTGATGGGGCAGAAGGAAGAGCTCCAGGCCCTCCGTGAGGGTGAGTGAGGGCAGCGGGCTGTCAGTGGGGGCTGGCCGGGGAGCTGCAGTGCCCAGGCAGGGAGCTGCAATCCCTGCCCCGGCTGTGGTGGGCTTCACTCCTTGTGGGGACTAGGGGTGGCGTGGGCAGAGCACACAGAGATTTCAGGGACATAGGTGAGAGGATTCGTGGCCAGCACCTTGCAGCTGATCCCCTTGGCCACTCCTCTCTTGTGGCCATGGCAAGAGCTGGGTGGGATGGCCCTGGCAGGAAGGTCTCCTTGGATTCCTGCACATCCAGGTTCTGACTGTGGCTCTGTTCCTCTCTCTTCCAGCCCTTCAAGGCCTGAGTGAAGACAACAGTCCCTCCCATAGAAGCACATTTATACATATGATTTTTGAAGGAAGAGCTGCAGAACTATTTTCATCTACTGGCTCAGAAGAACCAGCATCTCTTGAAAACCTCCAGATCCCTTGGAAGGTGAGACCATCTGGAGACCCGAGGAGACCAGCTGGACTTCCTGGCACAGCTGATGATTGGCACAGCTGAGACTGTGGGAAGCTCCCATAGCTCCTGCCTTCTCCCTCCCTGTTGACAGCTCCCTGCCTCCAGCCCTCAGACCCTGCCCATCCCCTTTCTTCCCTCCCAGCTCATCCCTTTGCTTCACCTTCCATTAATAAACAGTTTGGCTTCTTCGCTTTACCTGCATCTCTCTGGAGCCGAAGCGATGCAAATCCGGAGCCCTGGGACACACAGGCCCCTCCTGCCATTCTCTTCCACACCATGTTTTGTGCACAGACACAGAGGAACGAGGGCAGATCAGGCTGAAAAGGTCCCTGTGTTGGAGGTCCAGTTCCACAACACTGCGGAGTTACAGATCTTGCTGTGCACCCTGGAGCCCCTGGACTTTGCAAGAGCCAAGCTGAGGATGCTCTGAACTATGCTCTGAAGGATACGGTGAGGGATTCCATGGCAAGCATCCACGGAGGGCAAAGGAGCTTGGAATGCTGGAAGGTTTTAAGAATAGCTTCCGGAAAGCACAGCAGTGCTCCATGCCTGCACAGGATCAGGAAGAGGGCAGAACCAGAGACCATCTGCAGCGGGGAAATAGCAGGATGCGGAGGTTCAGGGACATCACACCATAACCAATATGATCCAGTGAAGCCAAATTTATTACCCCTAAAAAGACTAAAATAATTTTCTACTGTCCACATGTCTCTAGCTAAACAGGATTGGTTATCCTAACTGTTCATGCATCTAAGATAGGAGGCTGATTGGATCATCTAATTTTCCATGTGTCTGGTTGTGGTTTTCTGTCCCATCCAAGAATTGTCTTTTTTCCTTACTTTCCCAAGCTCACTCACAAACTTGCTGAGTCCGGATGACTCTTCTTCCTGTATCTTTTTCAAGGATATACCAACCCCATTTTCTGAATATGTCCATCATTGTTTGTGAACTTGTCCATTGTCCATTATCCCAAGCAGGCTGGATTGTGCATTGGCTGAATATGGCCTTGGTCCTGCAAAAACTCCTTTATCTGCAAAAAATCCTCAACAACCATCCAGGCTTAACAAAGAGCTTTGGGTGTGCCTAAGAGCAAATGAAGCAGCAGCACAGTGCCTGAGACTTGGATGTGCCACTGTGCCAGTGCCCGGAGCGCTGTCAGGCAGTGCTGGGATCCCGGGTGTGGTTCTGGTCCCCACAGGTGAGGAATGGCAGCCCCAGGCTCAGACCCAGTCAGAAAGACAACCAAGTGAGACCAGAGGGAGGGCAACCTTCCAGTTTCTCTTGGGCATGGCTGCAAAACAACCCCTGATGCTTCTTCCTCCGCCTGTGTTTGGGGTGTGCTGGTGGCAGAGCCAGCCAGGTTGTGCTCTGTGTTCCAAAGCCTGTTGGGAGCTGGCATGAAAAGCGCTGCGTGCATAGCAGAGAGTCCTGGAAGGTGCTGTCAAGAGCATCCTGTGGGGACAGGGCTCTGGGCTCTGGCTGGGAACAGCCTGGTTTTGCTGCTGTGACCGCAGGCAGGAGCTGAGGGAGGTGAAGAGGGAGCAGGCAGCTTGTGTTTGTAAAGGGCCTGGGGCTGCACCTCTGAACCTCTGTAGGGGATTTTGTTCAGACATGGCTTATAGAAAAAGGCCATGATCATATACAGCTAGCTAAGCAGCTGTGGGAACCAAGTTCTCAGCTTTTTCCCTTGCAAGAAAAACAATAATACTGTGTCCTTGGTTTAATGATGAGAAGCACAGTAGGGAAAACATGGAGTCCTTGAGGCTTATCATAACAAGCAACGGCAGAGTGTGAGAAACAGGTGTTATTTTTAATGAAGATGCCACAGGCATGAGCAACCTAAGGAGGGGTTAACATGTAGCTTGTAACCAATGATGAGGGTGATTTGGGAATATGCATGAACTTCATTACCACTACTATAAGAATGTTTAAGTTGGATCAATAAAGCGAGACCAATAATCATCAATACGGATGTGTATGTCTCCCTTTATCCCGACACCACCACACTCCAGGATCCCCTGGTGACCTACGCAGAACTGCAGGGACCCCAGGGACGACCGCGGGAACCCGGTGACATCTACGGGAATGTGCTGTGACACTGGGGGGAACTGGGGGGCACTGGGGGTCACAACCCATGGGCACCCACTCATGTGTGTGCTGCCGCTAAGAACTGCCCCTCTCCCTCCCCGTGGGGGCACAAAGATCGCAAAGCGCTGAGAGAAGAACAATTTCCTGCAACAGCAACCAGAGAGAATAAAACCAACAGCAACAGCAATATGGTTCAGGATCCAAAGGGTCACAAAAGGAATGATTTCTAGGGAAAGCCCCGAAAAAGGAACAAAACCCTGACATTTTCCACAGCACGTTTCTTCCACCAGAGGAACCTGGCAGGCCACTTGATGTTCCTTGCTCTGATGGCCACAGCAGCCTTCAGGAGGCTCTGGATTCTCTTCTTCCCAGTCCCAAACCACGTCTCTGCTTTGTTCCCAACACAAGGATGTCACAAAGGCCCTGTGTGGATTCCAGAGCCTCCCCCTTTTCCAGGGCGGGCAAGATCAGGCCATGGCACAGGGCAGGATACCAGAGACAGGAAAAGTTTGATTTATGGAGACATTTGGAATACCTGTGTGTGGCAGGGGTGGGTCAGGCCTTGCTTTTGATGAGACTGGGCCTGGCTGTCCATCAGTCTATTAGTCATGGCACACTGGGGACAGTTTGAAACTCTGCCAAAGCCAGCTCCTGAATGGCCATGTGACCAGAAGTGGCAGCTGGGGAGAAGGCCCTTGGCGGCCCAACTGGCTTAAAGGCTTAGAGGTGGCCTAGTGTCTGACCCTATCTCTTCTTAAGGTGTCTGCCCCATCCATGCTGCAACACAGGATTTGGCAACTCATTGAAATGAGAAATATCTGCCAAGGAAAGGGGGAACGTTCCTGGAATGGAAAGAAGACCCATGCCTAAAACATTTCTTTCATTTCAACGATTATGGGGCTTTCAGGCAGAAGTGCAGGAAAAGGGACAACAGCTCTTTACTGGGAAATTTATAAACGAGAACAGAACAATCAACACAAAACCAGAACTTTCCCTCCCGCTCAGCGCTGTTGGTTTTTGTGGCAGTTATAACCGTGGCCAGCAGGGGGCGCTGCAGGGAGCACTCCTGGCCAGCAGGGGGCGCCCTGGTCGAGCTCCATCCCCTCAGGGGCCATGGCGGCCTCGGACAGGAATAAGGAGGGGAACCAGGGGCTCCTTTTGCAAACTCACGGGCGCCAATCAGTCCCAGCACCACCACTGGCAATGGGCAGAAGCCATGAAAGCAGCAGGTTGGATCCTAGTGCCCAGTGGTCGCATAGCAGTGTCCCGGGACCAGGCACACGTCCTGCCCATCGCCTGTGACCTCTTTCCATGATCCCGAATGGAAGGAAGGCAGCGCCTGACCCCAGGCAGGTCTCGGATCCACAACAGCACCTCTGGTGGCTTTACACCACAATTCCTGCAAACCCGCAGCCTTTCACTCAGGTGAGGAGGACAGGGATGGAGCAGCTTTGGGGACACCTGGAATCCAGACTGGGTCACTCCCCAGAGCTCCACTACAGCCACGGGGCAGAGCCACTGCTCGATATTTCTATACTTCTCTCTCTTATTTGGCAGCTATAGTCTGAAACCAAACATTCTTTCCATGAGGTTCCAGAAGGCTGCAGGTTTTGTTCAAGCAGGAGGGTTCAGATCATGTTGTTGAACAGATTGTTGTGGGATTTGCAGTAGTTCCGGGGCTCTCTCAGTCCCTTACCTAGTGGAACAAATGATCAATGGCTGCATTTCCAGACTGGTTCCCTCCCAGCTGCCCTTGCAGGGGGCTTTCCAGCCAGCCCTGCTCTGAAAACCATCAAAGGCCCTTGCAGAGCCACTGCTTGGGCTCCCATCGGGGTTTGTGCTTCTTGCAGGGCTGAGCAAACCACAGGCAGGCGTTTTCCCCCCACAGAATTCTCACCTCTGCAGCAGCTCTAAAGCTGCCAGAATCAAAGCCAAGGGGGCAGGGGGGTCCCTCAAGTCCTGGCTGCCACCTGGGGCTGGCCAGAGCAGGGCTGGGCAATGGCCATCCCTGTGCAGTGGGGCTGGGCCATGGCTGGGCCCCACCCTTGGATGGCCACTGGCTTCAAGGAGCAGGAGTTTGGGAGCTCCTTCCTGCCTTGGGCTCCATCCCAGAGCTACTCTTGCTGGCTCAGATCCTGCAGGGGGTGGGCTAGAACGGAGAATTCTGGACCCTCCCGGAGGGTCCTGTCAAGCCACAGGACAGGGCCCCCTTGGCCACCAAGTGTCCTCCCTGGGACAGGATCCCCCCAGCACAGGAGCACCCTGGATGTGACCCCTCAAGAAAGAACCCATCCCCCATGTGACAAAGGTGTCAAATGGCCTCTTCCTTCTGCTGCGGGAGAGACAAGTGAAAGTGTTGGGGAGGCACAGCCAGACACCCCCATCCTGCACAGCCTCCCCAGCCCTCCCTGCAGACCCCTCACCCCTGCTTCCCCCACCCTAGGCTTCCCCCAACCCCTTTCCTGTTCAGGGCCTCTCCAGGATCATCAACGTCTGAACTGGGGGCTTGTGAAATTGAGGGGTAAAATGATGGAAATGGAAATTAAGAGACAAAAAATTCACTGCGGGTTGGTGGGACAGAGACCTAGAGCCCCTTGGAATAAGGCTGGGGTGACCCCCTTGTGAGGGGGTTTACTTGTGGGGTTAATTGTGGGGTCTGTGCTGGGCTCTGGGTAATCCCAAAATCTGAAGCACCCAAGGAAGGAGCTGTGACCCTTCAGCCCACCCAGCAACTGCCCTGTGATAGTCTGTCTGAAATTTCTCTCATTTGTCTCATGATTTTTGTCATAAAAAAGGACAGAAACTGAGACCACCCCAAGATCGTGTTTGATATCCGGGTTTGACGAAAGTCTGACAAGCTTACAAGGCCAAGACGTAACTCCCAGCCTGCCAAGTAATTGTGCAAAGGAGCACCTTGACCCGTTTTGTAACAACAAGCCTTGGAATTTCCCTGCCTCTCAGCTTGGATGTACTCTTTTCTGGAATAACCTTTAAGTGGTCCCCACAGAAGAACCTTCATCTGTTCTGCAACCACCGTGACTGACTGACTGAGATGGGAGAAGCCTCTTCTCCAAGGACTGAGACATGAAACCCTCACATAAAGAAAATTCATTTTTTTCCCAAGGACTGAGACTGAAACCTGGGGGGAACTGGCGGGGGGAACAGAACAGACTGTGATGTTTGCTTGCGGGTGCAGACCGTGATGTTTGCTCGTGGGTAGTGATTATTGGGACTATTGGACCAAGAAGGAAACTATTGCATTATTTCCCCCTCTCCGCCTTTCGCAATCTTCCATTGGATAAAAACCCCCAGGTTAGCTAGTGCAATTCAAAGATCTTCCCCGCGCTTGGAACAACTCCTCGACTGACGGAACCTCGACTGGACTCTGAAGGACCCCGTCGCTTCCAGGGGCGGTAGCTATAGCCTCCTCTTTTCTATTTATCCCCCTACTTTTCCAGATGCTTTCCCCACTTTCCCTCTTTTCCCTCACACGCATTTTTGCTGTAATCATTCAATAAAGTGCACTGTTTTGACGGTTACTGCAAACCCCCTTTGCCGTGTTGGTATTTTGTACTGAGAAATGCTTTGGAAACAAATCATCATGAAATCCGTCAATAAGGACAGTTTGTGACATGCCCATCCCTGACACTCCCATTACCCTGGGAACCCGACTGTGGGAGCCCCATTCCTTATGTCCCACCCTCTCTGCAAGCCCATCCCAGTACTGACATTCCCCACTGATCTCCATGGCCCAAGATCCCATTCCAAGGCACCCTCTCCTGTTCATTCTATCCCCTGAAATCCTCCTTCCCCCAGGACCTTGATTCTCCCAGCACCTACCATTCCCCAATGCCATGACCCCAAATCTCTGGAGCCCACATTCCCCTGGGACTCCCATCCCTTTGTCCCCCCAGCTCTGGGGACCCCCATTCCCATGGGACCCTCATTCCCAGTGACTCCCCCTACTAAAAACCCCCATTCCCCAGGGACTGAACCCTGCCTCCCCAAACCCACTGAGCCCCCCACTCCTGGGAATCCCATGTCTCACTTTGTCCCACCCACCCTTGTCCCCAGCCTGTGCCCAGCTTGTGGCCACCCTGCCCCCACCAAAGGCCACCTACACATGGGGACAGACGTGACCTCACTTCCTTCCCTTTCATCCAAAGAGCCGCGAGCCAGAGGAGTGGTGGCCACAGCAGCGAGTGACAGCCAGTCCACATGGCTGGGGACACCGGGATGGCCGGGAAGGTGGCACTGCTCCTGTGGGGTGAGTGCCCCAGGCACAGGCCTGACACCCTGGGGATGGAAGGGGAGGGTGCACAGGGGGGCTGCAGGGTCCCCTGAGGTCCCCAGTGCCAGCAGAGCCAGTCCATGTTATCCACAGTGGACCTTGGTGGGACTGTGACTGATGTAGGGTAGCTTTGGGGACAGGAACAGGGGGCAGGAATTTGGGGATGGGGATGTGGGAGCAGGAATGTGGGGACTGGCACCTTTGGGCTCAGGGAGCTCTGGGGATAGGGACAAGGCAACTGGGATGCAGGAAATGAAGGGCACAAGAACTGTGAGGATGTGGCCATGGAGATGGGATCATGGGGATGGGATCATGAGCTGCTGGGGGTGACCTGGGCCAGCATGGGCTGTGTCCATGGTGTCCTTGTGCCTGGGCTGTCCACAGTGTCCCCATGTTCTGCCTCAGCCCAGGGTGGCCTCGGAGTCCCTGTTCCCAAGGTGTCTGTGCCACAGAGATGTGGTGCACGGGTAGCTGAGACACAGACATGACCCCTGGCCTCTTCCAATCTTTTGGGGCCACCCCCATGCACTTTTCCACAAGAACTAATGTCCCCATAGGGGCAGTTTGGAGACACCCTAACCTGGGTGCCACTGTCCCTATGTTGCCACCACTACTGAGCCCTGTCCCTTCTCCCTTCCAGCCCAAACCCTCGGCCTCTCTGGTGAGTACTCGGGGGATACCATGGCCCCACTCTGCTCTCCTCAGCCCTGCGCTGTGGCCCTGGAAGGCTGGTGTTCCCTGTCACCTGCAGGTGCCCAGACCCTCCAGATCCTAGTGGGGCCCCCCTGGACACCGGCGGTGCTGTGGGATATTTACCTGTGAGACAGAGTAGAAATTTTCCAGGGTAGAAATCCATTTTGATTTAGGTGAAATGTACATCCTTGATTTGTCTGTAGCTTGCTGTTTAGTCTCACTGCCTGTTCTCTTGAAGGGCCTGTGCTTAGAGAGACTGCTTCAGCCGAAAGACAAGAGATAAAGGGGGGAAGAAGAGAGCAGACAGAGCAAGGCAACCTGACCCCAGAGTTCCTTCTGAAGAATTAGTAGCAAGTGTCACATGAAATCAATAAAATGAATATGTATGAACCTGTTGTGAAATTATATGCATATGTATTTGAGAGAGCCATAAAAAGAGACCTGAAGTTCGCAGAAATACGCATGCCTTTTGAGGGGAGTAATCCCTGCATGCGTCCAGTGCTGCAATAAACATACTGGCTTTACAACTTTCACAAGTTGTAGAGTTTTTGATCTTTTCCTCAAAACATTCTGGTCACCAGGAAGGGACCATCTCTGTCCCCACAGGGCAGAAAGGATAAACAGACCCTCCTAGGCGCGCCCTGGGATCTTCCAGGAGGAGCTCAGCTCATCTCAGTTTGCCTCCTGCGGAGACAAACAAGGACCTGCTGGTGTGCAGAGGATTCGGTATGTATTAAGAGGGCCCCGTGGGATAGGAAGGCTGAATAAGTCACTCAGAGATGTCTGAGTGCTTGGCCTGTGGCCTGGTCGATAGAGCGACTGGGAGACGAGAGTTCACTGTCCGATAGAGTGGCCGCTAGCAACCCTGGGGGTGGGTTCGAGTGGACTCGCATGTGTGTGTGGTGTCCGGACACTGTATCGTTGTACAGTTAATGCATTGTGCAATTAATGTTAGTGTGTTTGTAATCGTGCGAGTGCATGGTGTACAAAGGGAGTATATCTACAGTGCGGGGGGGTTTCTACCCGCGACTGACAGGGCTGAGTGGGGCTGGAGGCACCAGCCAGGCGAGCTGTGAGGGCAGGGAGTTCCCTGTGGAGAAGTGGAACAAGTGGAGAAACGTCGGTGAAAGTATTTATTGTGTTTAGAAGTAGTGATTTGTGTAGATGGAGCACATTTTAACCGTGAGTAGGAGCTTAGGGAGTTCCTCTTCTGCCTGGTAGTTAGACTTGATCTCTAGAATTTTACTGTGTGCTGTTATTTTGATTGTGTCTAGGGTGTGTGAGAGCCAGAGAAAGCTGATGTAGGTAAATGCTGAAGTATTGTATGCTGTGTTGTCTGTGTTGTCTTAAGAAAAGTGGGCACTTTGAGAGATATGCCCTTTCCCAGTGAGTTTGTGTGTTTCTTCCCCCACATTGTGCTAATTTGATACTCAAATTGTATAGTAGCATTTGTAGAAGTTTTAGGTATTTGTTTGCAACAAGTGTAGCATTTTACACAAAAGAGCTACAGTAGGGTGATTCATGTTTAACATTAGTAAAACAAATTAAAGGAATTCCAATAATTCCCCCCCAGCAATTCAAGCCCTGACTCTTGCGAATTTGAGATAAGAGAGGTGGTGTGTGTGTGTCTGTCTGTCTGTCTGTGTTTGTGGGCATATCAAACTTTTTGCTGTAACAATCACAGCCTCTTGCAAGGCAGTAAAGCGAGTGTCAGTAGAAGCAATGCTTGGATTAGATTGTGCAGGAAAAGAACTAGAAAATACTAGGATTTTGTAAACCAGAGTTTAGATAGAAGAGATGAATGAGTCCATCAGACTTCAGCTGGTAATACACTAAGCTTAGACTGAGAAAACCGACATAGAGGTTAAGTGATAAACTCCAAAGTGATAAATGCCAAAGGAATAGCCTGCAGGCAGTTCCTGGGAGCTTTTAGTGCATTGAGAGGCTGGCACCTTGTGTGCAATGCAGAGGTGCTGATATTGCTGTTCTGCCACCTGGAGGTCGGTGTTGTGAGGAAAAACTGATAAAAGACACTGTGAGTGGAAACAAGATAGTATAAGGAGAAGGAGATAATAAGAACTAACCGGAGCAAAGAAGCTCCTCACCTAGCCCCTTTGGGAGGGGCTCTTTGGAAGAAAGCTCCCAGTAGGGGCAGCTCAGAAAAGAAAGAGATTTATAAGACTTTATTGCAGTTACTGCTGTTTTAAAATGGGAAGGTAAATGAGATAGTCCCGTATGTTAGTGTGGTTTTGTTTAAAGAAATCACCAAGAATGGCAAAGGGACTGTGAGATCAGACCGCCCTCAGACCCACTGGTCAGGCAAACTGAAATGCAAAGCGATTACAACTCGCAAAATGAGTACATATAACTTGTTAAAGGCTCCTCCTAAAGTAAAGGAGGATAAAGAAGACCTCCCCAAAAAAGAAGAAGACTCAAACTCCAAAGTTCACACCCATTCACACCCATTCCCCTCCTAGCAGTCCAATTTCACCCAGCAGTCCAATTTCACCCAGGACTAGGAGGGAGCAGACCCCTCTACAAGAGGCAGTGAGACCAGAAGAAAAGAAAAGGGTGGAATTTTAATTGATACAGGAGCCATAGATTCAGTTTTAAATAAAGCTTTAGTACCTGTGGAGAATGATTATGTTACAATGTGAGGAACAACTGGCCAGTCTGAGAAGGCATACTTTTGTAAACCTTTAAAGTAACATATGTACTTAGGAGCTTTTGTATATGCCCAATTCGCTGAACATTCTCAAATGAAGTAGTTACTCTGGAGGCAAATGATATAAAGATGTTAAGCTTATCATTAACAGCCATTGAAATTAAGAAAAAACTAGTAAAGAGATATTAGAGCAAGTTTTTTCGGGGGTATGGGCCTCTGCTGTACCAAAGAAAGTGAAGAATGCCCCCCCATAGTAATCAAGCTTAAAGAAATAAAACAACCAGTGAGAATTAAGCAGTACCCCCTGAAGAGAAGTCAAGGAAGAAATCAGCCCAATAACTGATAGTACTAGATTGAGGGCTGTCAATAAGATAATGAAGAATTTATACCCTGTGCTAGCAAATCCATATATTTTACTAACTTGTTTAACACCTGAGCTAATCTGGTTTACTGTTTCAGACCTGAGAGATGCCTTCTTTTGCCTCCCTATCCACGAAGCCAGCCAGAAAATTTTTGCATTCAAATGAGAAAGCCCTAAAAGCAGTGCAAAACCCAGCTCACATAGTCTATGTGCCTCAAGGCTTCAAATTCCCCCCACTCTGTTTGGGGAGCAACTTGCAAAAGATCTGGAGTCCTGGGAAGCTCCACAGGAAGGGAAGCTGTTGCAGTACGTAGATGATCTTCTAATAGCCACTCAGACGAGAGAAGCATGTGTGGCCTGGACAGTAAGCCTCTTGAATTTCCTAAGACTCCAAAGATACAGAGTATCAAAGAAGAAGGCACAGGTAGTGAAACAGAAAGTAATATACCTGGGCTACAAGGTGAGTGCTGGGCAACGGACTTTAAGGCAGGCTCGCAAAGAAGCCATCTGCCAAACCCCAAAACCCCAGATGATAAAGGAACTCCGAACCTTCTTAGGCATGGCAGGGTAGTGCCAGCTGTGGATTAATAATTATGGACTGCTTGTCAAGCCTCTCTATGCTCTTATTGCTAATGGAAACAGAGATCTCCAGTGGACAAAGGAAGCCACACAGGCCTTTCACCAGCTGAAGAGTGCCCTCATTTCAGATCCAGCCCAGGGACTTCCAGATGTGAGTAAACCATTCTTTCTATTTTCCCATGAAAAACAGAGAATTGCCTTAGGAATACTGGCTCAGGACTTAGGTCCATACCGAAGGGCAGTTGCTTACTTCTCCAAGTAGCTGGATGCAACAGCCAAAAGATGGCCAGGTTGCCTCAGAGCTGTAGCAACAGTCGTGCTGAATATTCAGAAGGCATGCAAGTTTACCCTGCGACAGAAAATGACTGTGCTAGCGTCCCATACAGTGTCCACAGTACTGGAAGTAAAGGGTGGCCAGTGGCTTTCACCACAGAGAGAAATACCAAGCCATCATGGTAGAGCAAGATTATGTAAAGATAGTGGTGACTAATATTGTCAACCCAGCTTCCTTTCTCAGTAGAAATCAAGGAGAAGCAGTACACCACAATTGCCTAGAGACCATTGAAGCTACCTACTGCAGCTGCCCAGATTTGAAAGACACTCCTCTGGACAATGCAGAGACCTGGTTCACTGACGGGAGCAGCTGCGTTGCCAATGGAAAGCGATGTGCTGGGTACACAGTAGCCACCTGCGGAGAGGTAACAGAATCTGCACCCTTACCAACAGGCACCTCTGCGCAGAAGGCTGAGATAATTGCCCTGACCTGTGCCTTAGAAATAGCAAAAGGAAAGAGGATAAACATCGACACAGACTCGAGGTATGAATTCAGAGTCGTGCATGCACATAGAGCCATCTAGAAAGAGAGTGGACTGCTGACCTCACAGAGAAAGAACATCAAACATGCACAAGAGATCATCCAGCTGCTGGAAGCAGTTCAGCTGCCTGAAAAGGTAGCAATTGTGCATATTAGAGCACATCAAAAAGTGAGCTCAGAATTAGAAGAAGGAAATGAGCTGGCGGATAGAGAAGCAAAGGAAGCAGCAAAAGGTGAGGTGAGCCCTAATTCCAGATAGACAAATTTCCCTTGAAAGTAAGCCAGAATATAATAAGAGAGATAGAAAATTGATTGAAGATCAAAAAAGGATGTATAACCAAGAAGGGTGGGCTGCCATTGAAAAGAAGCTGGTAATCCCTTCCCGTTTTTTGTGTTCACTAGTAAGGGAAGAGCACCAGAAAGCACACTGAGGAATAGATGCCCTATACACCTACTTGATTGAAAGAATCGTTGCTAGGAATTTATATGCCACTATTACTCAAGTGACCTGACAGTGTGATCTTTGCCTCCAGACAAACCCCAAAAATACCCCCAAGCCGAAACTCGGTCAGATTAGGAGAGGCCATAGGCCTGGACAGCAGTGGAAAATTGACTTTTCAGAACTCCCAAGGAAAGGAGGGTATTAGTATTTATTGGTATTGACAGACACATTTTCAGGGTGGCCAGAAGTATTCCCCACCAGAACTGTCAAAGCTCGAGAAGTTACTAGAGTGTTATTACAAGAAATAATACCATGCTTTGGAGTTCCAGCCACAATATCCTCAGATAGAGGATCACATTTCATTTCCAAAATAGTGCAACAGATTAGTAGCCACCTGGCTACTTCACACTCTGTACCCCCCCTAATCAAGAAGCCAGGTAGAGAAAATGAATCATTTGATTAAGCAGCAGATTGTAAGACTTGGGCAGGAAGTTAATCTACCCTAGCCCCAAGCACTTCCACTAGCACTGTTGCAAATTTAAACTAAATCTAGAGCTAAAGAAAGTCTAAGTCCCTTTGAAATGCTTTATAGAACACAAAAAGAATGCCCAGTACATTGGAGAGGTAACACTGGCCACCTACATGGTGGCTTTAAGCAAACAGCTCAGAAAAATTGAGAAACGTGTGGCTGGAACTCAGAGCAGGGAGTTAGATGGGCCAGTGCATAACATATAGCCTAGAAATTATGGATATGTTAAGCCTCTTGCAGAAAAGACTTTGGAACCACAGTAAAGAAGACCATTCCAGGTGCTTCTCACCACCCTCACCGCAATCAAGATCAAGGAGCAGAATGCCTGGATCCATCACTCTCGAGTGAAGAAGGGCCCAGAAGCCCCCTTGGAGAGTGACACCAGGAGACAATGAACTGAGACTAAAACTCACTCAAGCAAAATGAGTATATTGCAGTCAAGGGTTTTTCATATTTTCACCTACAGAATTGTTTTGCATATAATTATAATTGAAGTCTTAAAATTAGAGAGTACCTCTATTCAAAGCGATGCTGAATGGCCTTGGTCCCAGGCTTTTAATCAGTATACTAGATCCATGAGAGAACTTTCTGAGATAAAAGATTTAAACCTGTCCACTGTAGTAATTCATAGAGATCAAGTATATGAAGAGCAAGAGTAGCAAGAACAAGAAGTGCAGACACTTCAAAAGAGTTGCTAATGCAAATCAACATCTCAAAAATCCAACCAGCCTGCTCCTCTTTCTTAAGAACATCCTTTGAGAGCTGCACAGTGTAGTTACAAAGACAGGTAGACCTTAAGAGCAGAATAAGAAAGGATCTAACTGGGATATTAGGAACAGGATTAGGAGTTCTAAATGGAATTGATTCAGAAATACTGATGAATAAGCTAGCCACTGCAGCAAGCAGCCTAACAAAATTGAAGCAGCATTTACAGTCATCTCTACTAGCCATTAAGAACTAGCCAGTGGCAGATTTCAAAAGCACTGCCAAAGTAAGAAAAGGCCAGGGACCAAGATCACAAGTTATTAGTAGAAGTACTTAGTACAGTTCAAGATAATGTGATAATATATCTTTAGCTTTCAGTTGTATACAAGCACAGTTGCAGATGCAGGCAACAGCAGCTCTGATCATACAAGAAGGGAGGGAAAGTAATTTTCCAGCTGAAATTCAGAAAGTTGTCTAAGATAATGCAATTTGTTATAAATGATCGAATCTGCAGCCAAATTTAAAAAAAAAAATAACAAAGATTTATTAGATCAATAACAAAATATAATTAAAAAATTCACCACAGCCAAGACAGCATCAACTCCGGAATTTGGTGCTGGGTGAACCTGGATCCAACTGACAGAGTGCCAGCATCTCCCCAGTGGTTCACCCCGACTGTCTCATATAGCCAGCTTATATCCCCTATATTCCGCCTGGGGCCGGAATGACAGAATGTCCTTTGTGTCCCTTCATATGTAGAGCTGGATCATAGAGATACAAAGCCAGTCCAGGTGTTCCAATGACTGTCTGAGCCCTTCCAGAACAGCCTTCTTTCGCATGTATTGCTGGGTCCATACGGATGCGATGCAAAAGCCAGTCCCGGTGTCCCTATGGCCATCTTTCACATGTAATCGAGTGCTGCCAGTATTCAAAGCATTTCTGGGAAGTCGACATTCATGGTCTGGGAAGGCTTCATTCTTAAGCTAACGGACTTGATATTATCTTTAGCATTAGAAATAGGACTCTGCTCTCAGCCAGGGTGGTCAAGTACATGAGTTGGATTCTTACAATATCTTATACACACACATATATATATACAAATAGCATGAATTAACTCTATATATGTATAACACAATTGATTTTGAAAAAAGCTTCAGTCCTGGTAAACCATAGTAAATTTCACCTATAATCCTGTTTCTAATGTAGCCACTGCCTTTGTACTTACCATACGTAATAACACTGTTTACGTTATCCATCCCATCATTGCACTAAGATTAAATAATGAAAAAACAGTGCTCTACCCTTCAGAACATAGACTGTAAACACGAAAAATGAATGAAAAGTAGCAAACAGTAAACTTAGAATCCTGCATTACTAGAGAACAGCTGAGATTCATTTGTGAAAGCAGTACTATTCATGCCCAAGATGTGTGTCTGGACACTGAACAGAGTATTTGCCACTTCAAAATTCATCCAGTCACTGATCAAAAAACTGTGCTCCTATATACTGGTAAAAGTTGTGAGTGTCTAAAAACTGCTTGCACTGCTGTAAAAATTGATAAAAATGATGTTATATTAGTTAAAGTAAGTTTAAAGTTATCCTTTATTATTAATTTGAAATTAGAGAGTACTACAGCGTATAGCTCTGTTAATCTCCTTATCAAACGTACGTAGTAAAGCACTGAGAGACACTTATTGTCGTAAGAGTTTGCATTAAGTAAAAGAATTTACTTATTTTCCAGGAAAGGGGGAAAATGAGACAGAGCAGAAATTTTCCAGGGTAGAAATTCATTTTGATTTAGGTGAAATGTACATCTTTGAATTAAGTCTGTAGCTTGCTGTTTAGTCTCACTGCCTGTTCTTTTGAAGAGCCTGTGATTAGAGAGACTGCTTTAGCTGAAGGATAAGAGATAAAGGGGGGAGGAGGAGAGCAGACAGAGCAGGGCAACCTGACCCAAGAGTTCCTTCTGAAGAATTAGTAGCAAGTGTCACATGAAATCAGTAGAATGAATATGTATGAACCTGTTTGGAAATTATATGCATATGTATTTGAGAGAGCCATAAAAAGAACCTGAAGTTCACAGAAGTACACTTGCCTTTTGAGGGGAGTAATCCCCGCATGCGTCCAGCGCTGCAATAAACATACCGACTTTACAACTTTCACAAGTTGTGGAGCTTTTTTGATCTCTTCCACAAAAGAGTAGAGACGCCTGTGATCTTACTGATGACCTCAGTGGGAATCTGACGCCATCCATCTTGCAACTTTTCTCCCAGGAACTGGATCTCTCAGGCAGGTCCTGTGACTTTGCTCTTTTGGATGCTAAAGCCAGCTTCCAGCAGACTCTGGATGATTTTCTCTCCTTTCTCAAATACTTCCACTGCCGTGTTCCCCCATACAATGATATCATCGATGTGCTGCAGATGTTCTGGAGCTTCACCCTTTTCCAGTGCAGCCTGGATCAGTCCATGGCAGATGGTGGGGCTGTGCTTCCACCCCTGGGGCAGTCAGTTCCAGGTGTATGGCACGGCCCTCCAGGTGAAAGCAAACTGAGGCCTGCATTGTGCTGCCAGAGGAATGAAGAAAAATGCATTGGCAATGTCAATAGTGACAAAGCACTTTGCTGCCTTCGACTCCAGCTCGTACTGGAGTTCCAGCATGTCTGGCACAGCAGATGCTGGTAATTGGCACTTGTTGCTCTTTCACCTTCAGGAGTCCTACTGCAGATGGTTTTCTGATAGTCCAGGCAAGATGGTCAATGGCTTCAGGTTCTCAGCCTCTGCAGCAGCTATGCCAAAGCCCACCTGAGTCCCATTGGGTCTTTGTAAGGCTGTTCCAGAGGAAGTCTATGCCCAGAATACACGGGGCCTCTGGGCCAGTCACAATAGGATGTTTCTGCTGCTCCTTCCCAGTCAGGCTCACCTGGGCTCCCAACATGGTAAATTGCTGCCATCCCCCCATGACCCCAGCAATGGAAACAGGTTCTGCCCCGACATGTCCCAATGGCATTAGGGTACACTGCACACCAGCATCAACTAAGGCATCATATTTTTGTAGCTCTGATGTGCCAGGCCATCGGATCCACACTGTCCAGAAGATCCAGTTTTCCCGTGCCTCTTCCTGGCTAGAGGCAGGGCCCTCCTAGCCCTGGTTGTTATGTCTTTCCTGGGCATACATGTAGAGGTTCCTTCAAGGGGATCTGACAGATCATACCCAGCAGCTCGGTCATGGGAGGTTGAGGTTGCCTTCCCTTTAGTGGAACTCCCTCGGTTAGTGTTTCCCTCCTTGAGTTGATGCACCTGTGCTGCCAGGACAGAAGTGGATTTCCCATCCCAGATTCCCATGTCTGCTCCATGGTCACGCAGAAAGAACCACAGGTCAGCCCTTGGGGTGTACCCTCTCTCTCTAGCTGGGGGACGTTGGGCTCTGACTTTGGGGCCTGTGACTGGCACAGGTGCTGCATTGATCTTTCTCCCCTCCTCCTTCATCTCCCTCATCTCCTCTTATCAGGTCCTTGTTCACAGCAGAGACATGAGCCTGCATCAGGCTATTGATCATACTCTCACAATTTCTAAGCTTGGTGACAGAACCCACTGTCCCTCTGTTGGTATCAGCATTAATCATTGCAATGAAGGTGGTGTATTGGGATGGCCCCAGATTTGCCAGACTCCACAGCATTTGCCCTATGCACCTGACCTTTTTGGGGTCATTATCATGCTGTCCATCCCTCCCAAAGTGTACCTCCAATACTGCCACTTCTCTCAGCTGTTGGATTCTTTCCTTAAGGGTCTTCCAGCACATTCTATGGTGGTGCTCCTGCATTCTCTCCCTGTGGACAAACCTCTCTCTGACACTCATTAAAAGCCATTCCCAGAGGGAAAGGGACTCTGATTCCCTTACAAAAATCTGATTCATACTTGAGTCCTGGGTCAATGCTCCTAAATTCCTTGCCTCACCACCATCCAGTTGCACTCCTGTACCCGTAAGGTCCCAGACCCAGAGTAACCAGGTTGTATAAGCCTCATGTCCCCATGGTATAATGTCTTTGTGCAGTTCACCCACAGGGACTTTTGTACATCAGGGACTCAGTGATGAAGTCAACCATTGGCTCTCCTGTGGGATGTGAGGGCCCTCCATTCTTATCCTTACCTGGATGCTCCAATTTCATCTTAGGTCTCCTTGTTTCCATAGGGGTGACTGCTGCTGGCTGTGACTGCCTTTGCAGTTCAGCTGGAACCTGGATGGTTGTGACATCTGTGGGTTTCACTGCTGCACCATCAGACTCTCTCTCTTTGAGGCTGGGGGAGGGTTTCTCAACATCTGGGGAAATGTACTCCTGCAGCATCTGTCCCATCTCTTTCACCAGAACCCCTACCCAGTCTGGGTGGTTCCTTTCTGACGTGGGCAGTGGGGCCGGGTCAGGCTCTGGGGCAGCAGCATCCCTTGTCTCTGGAGTAGGTGTCAGTGTGGTTATCCAGGTTAATCTTCCTTTATCTCTGAATGCTAAATAGAACAACCACTGTATGATATCATTAGCATTTTGAGTGGATCTGAACCCTTTGAAAACTGGTGGTGCAGACCCAAAAGCTGGGTCAGGGGCTGGGAGAAAATTTCCCCCACTGTCATTTCCTCACAGTAAGTACCATTATTAAAAAAACCCCAAAACATACAGTTAGTGTTTGATAGCTCTGAATCCATGTGCCTGCCTTCCAGCGGACGTTAAAGATCCATTAATTCCTCACCTCATTAAGCCATAAAGCAAACTTGATAATAGCCACAGTAGCTTTAGTTAACGGTTAGCCAGTGTTCCCAGGGATGGCCAGGGTGCTCCTGACGGGGCAGAAGGAAGAGCTCCAGGCCCTCTGTGAGGGTGAGTGAGAGCAGTGGGCTGTCAGCGGGGGCTGGCCGGGGAGCTGCAATGCCCGGGCAGGGAGCTGAAATCCCTGCCCCGGCTGTGGTGGGCTTCACTCCTTGTGGGGATGAGGGGCGGCATGGGCAGAGCACACAGAGATTTAAGGGACATAGGTGAGGGGATTCATGGTCAGCACCTTGCAGCTTATCCCCTTGGCCACTCCTCTCTTGTGGCCATGGCAAGAGCTGGGTGGGATGGCCCTGGCAGGAAGGTCTCCTTGGATTCCTGCACATCCAGGTTCTGACTGTGGCTCTGTTCCTCTCTCTTCCAGCCCTTCAAGGCCTTAGTGAAGACAACAGCCCCCTCCCATAGAAGCACATTTATATAGATGATGAGCCTCAGAACTACTTTCATCTGCTTGCTCAGAAGAACCAGTATGTCTTGAAGACCTCCAGACCCCTTGGGAGGTGAGACCACATGGAGAGCAGAGGAGACCAGCTGGAGCTCCAGGCATAGCTGATGATTGGCACAGCTGAGCTTGTGGGAAGTTCCCATAGCTCCTGCCTTCTCCCTCCCTGTTGACTGCTCCCTGCCTCCAGCCATCAGACCCTGCCCATCCCCTTTCTTCCCTCCCAGCTCATCCCTTTGCTTCACCTTCAATTAATAAACAGTTTGGCTTCTTTGCTTTACCTGCATCTCTGTGGAGCTGGAGTGATGCAAATCCGGAGCCCCGGGACACACAGCCCCCTCCTGGTGTTCTCTTCCATGCTGTGTTTTGTGCACAGACACAGAGGAACGAGGGCAGATCAGGCTGGAAAGGTCCCTGTGCTCGAGGTCCAGTTCCAAACACTGTGGAGTTACAGATCTTGCTGTGCACCCTGGAGCCCCTGGGCTTTGGAAGAGCCAAGCTGAGGATGCTCTGAACTATGCTCTGAAGGATGCTGTGAGGGATTCCATGGCAAGCATCCACAGAGGGCAAAGGAGCTTGGAATGCTGGGAGGTTTTAAGAACAGCTTCCTGAAGGCACAGCAGTGTTCCATCCCTACACAGGATCAGGAAGATGGCAGAACCAGCGACCATCTGCAGTGGGAAAATAGCGGGATGCGGAGGTTCAGGGACATCACACCATAACCAGTATGATCCAGTGAAGCCAAATTTATTACCCCTAAAATGACTATAATAATTCTCTACTGTCCACGTGTCTCTAGCTAATACATGATTGGTTATCCTAACTGTTCATGTGTCTAAGATAGGATGCTGATTGGATCATCTGATTTTCCATGTGTCTGGCTATGGATTTCTGTCCCACCCAAGAATTGTCCTTTTCCTTACTTTCCCCAGCTCACTGACAAACATGCCGAGTCTGGATGACTCTTCTTCCTGTATCTTTTTCAAAGATATACTGACACCATTTTCTAAACATGTCCATTATTGTTTGTGAACATGTCCATTGTCCATTATCCCAAGCAGGCTGGATTGTGCATTGGCTGAATATGGCCATTGTCCTGCAAAAACTCCTTTATCTGCAAAAAATCCTCAACCACCATCTGGGCTTAACAGAGAGCTTTGGGTGTGCCTAAGAGCAAATGAAGCAGCAGCACAGTGCCCGAGACTCAGACGCGCCACCGTGCCAGTGCCCGGAGTGCTGTCAGGCAGTGCTGGGATCCCGGGTGTGGTTCTGGTCCCCACAGGTGAGGAATGGCAGCCCCAGGCTCAGACCCAGTCAGAAAGCCAACCAAGTGAGACCAGAGGGAGGGCAGCCTTCCAGTTTCTCTTGGGCATGGCTGCAAAACAAGCCCTGATGCTGCTTCCTCTGCCTGTATTTGGGGTGTGCTGGTGGCAGAGCCAGCCAGGTTGTGCTCTGCATTCCAGAGCCTGTTGGGAGCGGGCATGAAAAGCGCTGCGTGCACAGCAGAGAGTGCTGGAAGGTGCTGGCAGGAGCGTCCTGTGGGGACAGGGCTCTGGGCTCTGGCTGGGAACAGCCTGGTTTTGCTGCTGTGACCACAGGCAGGAGTTGAGGCAGGTGAAGAGGCAGCAGGCAGCTTGTGTTTGTAGAGGGCCTGGGGCTGCACCTCTGAACCTCCACCTGGAAACACACTTGGGGGAATACGAGCTAGAGCTGGAGTGCCTGTCCTGAAAGGACCTGGAGTCATTCAGCCTTGCCAGCTTTTCTCAAGAGTGTGTTGGTGTTCCCCAGGAAAGCTCCACATTTGGGGAAATGCCCTTGGAGGAAACGGGCTGGCTTCTCAAGGAAAGTGCTTCCCAGGGAGCTCCTAGGGAGGTGGGAAGGGTGATCCAGGAGCCTTAGACCTGGCAGCCTGAGCTTGCCACCAGGGAAGGCCTTGGAGCAGATCCCCCTGAGTGCCATCCCACGGCACGTGCAGGGAACCAGGGCATCTTCTGGAGGGTGGGAAAGCTCTGAGGAGGGACAGGGACAGCTGGGGGTCCTGGTGGGGTGTTGAGGGCCTCTGGGCAGGAGTTTGGGGGGTGGTTGGTGTTGGTGGGGTGTTGGGAAAGGAGTTGTCTGGAAGGTGAGAGGTCTAGGCTGGAATTTGAGTCAGTTTGAAGGCAGCATCTGTGGTTTGGCACAGCTTTGGTTACAGAGGGCAGAAAGAGTATCTGTGACTCTTTCTGTTCAAGGTCCTGATTCTCCTGCAGGGAACAAGAGAGGAGAGCTGTACTTTACTGGCCACTTAGATACCTGTACCAGGGGGAGCATTAGGCCTTTTGCCTTTTACTCATTTGTTTGGGCTATTTTTGTAACTCTGAGTGGACTTTCATTTCTTGAGAGATTTTATTCCTTAAGAGAATTAGGATATTATCACCCCTTCATAGAAAAATGTTTGTAAACCAAAGAATGGGCCTTTTTTTTTGCCTCTGTGTAGTGTTACATTCCATAAAGTGACTCTCAGTGGATGATGTTAGGGAAAATGAGTTGCTGCTTTGAGATAGGAAGCAAAATTCCAAGTCTTAACCTTCTCAGGTCATCCCAATGAATTTGGGAAGTTTGCAACTTTTTGGAACTACTTGAGTTGAGCAATGGGAAGTAAAGCTTTCCTGAACTGAGGAGTCTTAAAATGCCAGCTTCTTCTGTGCCTTCACCACTAAGGTGTTTCTGTGCTAAAGAAAATTACTTCAATGAGAAAATAATTTCAGCATGGAGTGAGAGCTTCTGACAGAGACCAAGTGTTGCCAGCAGTTGCTCCAGGTGCTCCTGCCAACAGCCCCTGCAGGAAGGAGCACAGCCCCCAATGCACGTGGGCTTTGGCTCCCTCTGGCACAGAAGCCCCCTGGGGGCACAGGTCTCTGGAGCAGGAGATGGGCACCAGCGCTGCCAGGGCTCGGGGGGTGGCAGGTCTGCTTGGGCGGGGACTCTGCCACACCTGCTGATGTCAGTGCTCCCCAGGTCCCATGGCTCAGAGCAGCATTCGTGCCCTGGCCTGCACATTCCCTGTCCGTGTCACACCGACAAGTTAAGGATGGCAACCAGCCAGGACGTGTCCCAAGGAGCCTTTGCCAGCTTCTGTGGAAGGCCCCGTGCCATTACTGGCGTGGCTGCTTTAGCAGCCTTGGGGGCTCCTTCTGCTGACCTGAGCCCACAGAGCAGGGCAGCGTTTGCTGATGGTTTGAGCCGTTCCTAAAGACCCTGTCGGGCTGGCTTAGACGCTTGGGGTGAGATATTCCTTCCAGCCTGGGCCACTTTGGGTGGGCTGGGGGCAGCCTCAGGGCAGAGGGCAGTGTGTGCAGGGGCCCTTTGTGACACGGTGCAGCATGGTCACTGTGGCATAGAACGGGTGTCCAAGGGTCCTTTGTGACACGTGGTGACATAGGAGCTGGCGGTGACAAGACCACGCCACAGTGCTCGGAGAACGCAACGGGACAGGACGGGACAGAGCGGTGCCGTGAGGAGCCCCTGCACAGCGCGCTCGTTCGTGTCTGACCCGGAGCCTTTCCGAGGCGTTATTCCTGCAGCTGACATCGAGGCCAGACCACAGGACTTGCTGTCCCGTGGCCTTCCCGAGGCTTCTCTTCTGCAGGTGCCCTCGAGGGCAGAGTGTGGGACTTGGTGCCCCAGAGGCATCTCCCATCCCTACCGCCAGTTCCCTCGAGGCCAGACCACAATCCTGGACAGGAATCTCCTGTCCTTGTGACAGGAGCCCTCGAGACCAGAGTGCAGGACTTGCTGTCCTTTAGCTTTCCTGAGGCATCTCTCTTGAAGTTGCCTTCCAGGAAGAACTTGCTGATTTCGAGCTTTTCTGAGGGATCTCTCCTGCAAGTAGCCACAAATCCAGTCACTGACATGGAGCAGAGACCCCCAAAAGTGCCCAAGCTGGCCTGGGTGGAGGAGGACGAAGGCACCTCTGGAGCTGCCTCAGCACCAGAGACTGAAGAGGCAGTGCTGTTTGAGCTGCCACAGGAGGGTGAGTGGCAGAGCTAGGCCACAGGATGGGTGCCTGCAGCCACCTTGGCACCATTGCATCCCATCCCATCCCCTGGGCCATGCCCGTGGACAGGATGGAAGAGGGGCTGGGCTGACACCCCACAGTGGCCATGTTCCATCCCCTGGGGCATCCTGGGGCTGTCCCTGCCTGGGGAGCGCAGGGCTGGGCTGTGTTCTCCGGCCTCTCCCGCAGCCCCTCAGCTCTACCTGCGCTCGCTCTTTGCCAGATGTAGTCATGGAGCCCACACAAGAGCAGGAATCCAGCCATGGCCTCTTCCGCAGAACAGCACAGGTACCTGAAGCCATCCCCACCTGGGCTGGGCCTGCTTGTCACCATGCTTGGAGCATTGCGTGCAACATCCCTATCTTCCTGCCCTTCTCCTACAGCTGGTTTGCAATTTCATGAGGAGAATTCGGGAAGAAGAGACCAGCCCCGTGGGCACTGGGCTCAGAGCATATTCGCACATATTCCAAACCAAGACCAGTGCTGCCCTGCTGGGTATGCTCGTAGAGGAGGGCTTTACCAACCCAAAGCAAGTAAGCAGTCTGTGGCCAGGGTTTGACCCTCCCAGGAATTGCTTAGCCTCCCAAGCCACGCCTGCTGGTCCCTGTGAGCCTTGGAGGCCACATGGCAGTGTGGTGGGAAGGGCAGCACTTCTCTGGGGAAGCTGGGGACATTCCTCCCTCTGGCAGCTTTCCAAGTCTCCCCGTGCCTTCTCCAGGTGCCCGCCCTGGTCAGATACATCCACCAGTGGATCCTGGCCAATAAGTTTGCTGAGCACAGGCTGAACAGGACCCTGCTGGATCTCACCGAAGCACAGCCTGCTGACGTAGTCATGGCACTCCTGCGTGTGGCCCCATCCTGTGACAGGTATGGGGCCCACCTCCCCAGAGGGCTCAGGGCTCCCCAGCCCATCAGCCTGGACAGCCTGGCCCAGCTGTCTGACCAACTGAGAGTTCCAGGGCCCTCTGGCTGCTCTCTTTGCCTGCCCTTGCATTCAGACCCCGAGCCTGCTGCCATGCTCTCTCGCTGCCCCTCAGGGGCCTGTCCCCACAGGGCTGGGCTGCCTGGGTGCTGCTGGCCAGGGCCAGTGGGCAGAGGCAGAGCTGGCAGCCAGCTCAGATCCCCACTGCTGCCCAGGCCACGGTGCTGTGTCTGAGACCCCCCCTGAGACAGAGCTCTAACCCCACAGAGCTGCTTTGACCATGTGGATGAGCATCACATCCTCACCCAGAACTGCAGAGCCGGTGCTGCTGATACTCCTTGATGTGTTGGGCAACTGGCCAGAGCACAGCACCTGCACGTCTGATGGGGACAAAACAAGTGTCTTTGTCCTGGCTGTGAGTTTCTGAAACTGGCCTTTGCTGGCCCCAAGGCCACCTCTCCAGCAGCTCTCCATCTTCCTTCCCCCACTGCATCTCCCTGCCTCAGGTGTTGGGCTGAAACCGTGCCCAGGGGCAGCTTCAGGGACACCAGGCCCGGTTCTCCCCCTGTGTCTCCCTGGGCCTCTCCCTCCTCTGCTCGAGCCCTGACAGGCGGACACCTCGGCACTGAGCACTGTCTCGGGGGGCTTTGTCCTTTGCAGGCAACTGTGGTCATGTGGAAGATCCTCCAGGCGCCTTGTGTCCCACACATAGTGACGGTGTGTTTCCCCCTCCTCTTTGTCCATCTGCTCATCCAAGTCTTCTTCAGCACTCTGGATGTGCCAGAAGAGGTCGATACCTTCTGGAAGGGATGCCAGGAGCAACATGGCCTTGTCACCAGCCCCAACAGGTGCTCCATCCCACTCCTACTATCCCTGCCACGTCCTTGGGCAGGAGCCACTGCTCCCAGTGTGACCTGGGCTTTGCTCTGCACGCAGGTTTGCAGTGCAGACCCTGAAGTCCCTGCTCTGCCGAACACAGCATGAGGATGTGGTGGTGGCAATGGAACGCAATTGTGCCTGGGACATGCTGCTGTGTGCTGACACCCACCACTGTGCCGTGGGTATGCTGGCCAGGTGAGACCCCCTTCTCCCCACTGCCTCTGACATTTGTGCTCTGTGCCCAGGGAGGTCCACACAGTCCCCATGGTTGTGAGACAGAGGGCCTTGTGACCAAGGGATGGCCAAGCAGACTGGAAAAGGCTGGGAGAAGACATCCCCACAAGAAGCCGCCTCCCAAATAGGCCAGGGCCCCTTGCAGGATGCTGGGGAAAGACCAGACCTCTGTGAGTCAGTCCTGACAGAGGTTTGTCCCCCTGGCCCACAGTAAGCAAAGTCTTGGTTCCTTTTTCTCTTGCCAGGGAGATGTGCTGTGTCTTCAGGCCCTTGCGTTCCCGCATTGCTCGCTACCTGCTCCGGCTGCTCAGCACACAGGAGCCACGCTGGGAGCTGCCCGCCCTGGCCTTCCTTGTGGAGGTGAGCCTGATGGCCAGCGCTGCCTCGCTCAGCTGCCTCCCAGCTCTCTGCCCTCTCGGAGCCGCAGCTCCCTGGGACGGTGCCCATGCCCTGTGCTGCTGCCTGGGCCCAGTCCTGTGCGGTTCTGAGATCCTGCCAGCCGGGTCTCCTGTCACTGCCCTGTGCCTTTCAGGTCCTCGAGTGCCTGGATTTGAGTGAACGTGGTGCTAATAGAGTCCTGCAAATCTTGTCAAGGCAGCTGCAGAGCGAGTGCAGGGAGAGGCGTCGCCTGGCACTCAGGGCCCTTCTCGATCTCATTGAGGAGCCCTCCATGGTGAGAAGGGGGCAGCAGCTGAGGCTGAGCTAGGGGATGCTGTCACTTGGGCTTGGCTGGGCTTTGGGTGCCAGGGCAGCTGCTCCCAGCTCTCCTGCCTCCCAGTTCAGCTGCCCAAGTGCTTCAGGCCTCCAAGCCCTGTGGCAGCAAGATGGCATTTCACAAACTTGTGTTCTGCACAGACCAAAAAAATGTGGAGCCTGACTGAAAGTCTTGTGAAGCTCCTGTGGGACACAGATGGAGAGATAGTTAGCATGACAGTCAAGCTACTCAGCTTTATCATCTTGGACACTGACATGCTGATACCCAGCCCCATCACACTGCAGCTGCTTGAGGCGCTCCTGCCACTCTTTGACCACGTAAGACTTGCTGACCCCAGCCACGGCCACTGGCTGCTGCCCAGACACTTTGTGCCCTGTGGATTGGCAGGCCTGTGCCAAGATGAGCCCCATGCACCCAGTGCTGAGGTCTTTTTATCTTGCTTTCTTACAGGATAATAGCCAGGTGCAGCTGCTCTCCATACTGCTCTTCCGAACATTGGTGACTCTTCCACAGGTAAAGGAAAAAAAGGCTCTGAAGACACCCCTGCGCCAGAGCCTGCTGCCACTCTTCTTCCACTGCCATGATGGCAATCAGCGTGTGGCACAGGTGAGGACTCGTGGGCTGCTGCTGTCCCCCTAGCAGGGGGCTCAGCTGCCTCCTGCCCTGGCGCCTGCCGGGCTGCAGCCTCCTCCAGGCCTTGGCACAGGGACACGGGTCCTGCACCCTGGGCTGTGGGGCCATCTCCGCATCTCTGCTGCTCTCCAGGCTTCTCAGGAAACGCTGATTTGTGTGGCTGAGTTCCTGAATAGGAGGGATCTTGAAACACTGGTGAAGAGCCAGAAGCTGTGGAAGTTCACTGACCGCCTGGTAATGACTAAAGATTGCCTGTAAGCTCAAGCCTCAGCCTGGAGAAGCCCCCAGAGCGCGGTGCTCAGAGTGCGGGGCTGGCAGCTGTGCCCCTGCCCGCTGCTACACCCAGAGGCCGCGCGGGCTCTTCTCCAGGCTCCGGTGGGCCCGAGCCGGGGGCCGATGCAGTCCCGGCCCGGTGGGGCTGTGGGGCGGGCCGGCACTGCGGCTCCCCGGGCAGCAGCCGGCCCTCTGCCCCCTCCAGAGCCCGGCGCCAGCGGCTGCTGGCCGCGCCTCAGGGCTGTGCGGGCAGGGGAGGCCGGGGCTGGGCGCAGGCAGCGCCCGCCCGAGGGGCTGAGCCCGCGCCGACCCTTCCCTCCTGCCGCTCTTTGCAGCTGGCAGAGGACAGGACAAGAGCGGCCGAGCACCTGCGCCGGGCCGTGCGCTATCTGGAGAACCCACAGGAGCCCCTGCAAGTGGTGGCCATCAGGTTCATGGGTGAGCCACGAGCCCGGGCTCCCTCCCCGGCCCGCCGCAGCTCGGCCCCAGCCCCGCCTGCTGCCCCGGCAGCGCCTGCCGGGTCCGGCGCCGTGGAGCCCCGCCCGGCCTCGGCGCTGCTGCCGCCCTCTGGCAGCCGTGCCCTGGGCCGGCAGCGTGCGGCAAGGGCCGGGCTGAGCCCTGCCGGGCCAGCAGGGCGTGTGGCCACAGCGCCGGCAGCGCCGCTGGCAGGGAGCAGTGCCGCTGGCGCCGTGACAGGCTCTGTGTTCCCAGGGATGGCCGGGCAGCACGTGAGGTGGAAGAAGGAAGAGCTCCGGTTCATCTGCTACAGTGAGTGAGGGCAGCGGGCTGGCAGCGGGGGCTGGCGGGGGGAGTTGCGAGCCCTTCCCCGGCTGCGGAGGGCTCTGCTCCCTGTGCGGCCGAGGGGCGGCGTGGGCAGAGCACACAGAGATTTCAGGGCCACCTGGGGGATTCGTGGCCAGCAGCTTCGGGCTGGTGCCGTTCGTCCCTACTCCCTCCGGCTAGAGCCGGCTGGGATGGCCCTGGCAGGGGGCTCTCCACGGATCTCCTCAGAGCCAGGATCTGACTATGGCTCTGTTCCTCTCTTTCAGCCCTTGAACCGTTTACAGAGGACACCAGCAGTGCTGTGTCAGACGTGGCACTTCAAACATTGTATGTCCTCCAGTCCCTACAGAGTGAGCGATCTTCTGTCTTCCAGAGGCTGCAGGATCAGCTCCGCAGGGCATGGAGGACACGGCCTCGTCTGTCGGGGCTTGGCTGGCTCCACTGCTGGAGCTCTGCAGAGAGCTGAGCCCAGAGGCTCTGTCTGCTGGGGCCACTTGAATCAGTGGCAATTTTCTCTTTCTTTAAGATTGTTCTTGTCTTCTTTTTGTTTTTTCTTTAGTATATTAATATAGAGTGTGTTATAATACACAGACTCCCAGGAGCCTTCTTTTGCTTCCCAGGGTCTGCAAGGCATAGGGGAAGAGGGGGGAAAGGGTGCTTGGGCTCAGCAAGTTGTCCAGGCGTGCAGTGTTGCAGGGAAAATGGCCAGAAGCCCCTTAGCCTTTGGTGGTTCTTCTGAAGCCTTTGTGCTGCCAACAGAGCGGGTGGTCAGGGGCTGGAGCTGTGGGGATCCCTGTGAGAGCGGTGCCTGGAGATGGCCACAAGCCCTGTGCCAGGCAGGAAGCGCCATCCGTGTCCTCCTGCCCGTGTGGTGCTGGTTGGATTGCTGAGGGCTCCAAGGTGCCTCTGGATGGGGCTGCTCTGGAGCTGCTGTGGGGCTGCGGCGCTGCTGCTGGGCACGTTGGCTGGGCTGGGGGAGACCCTGAGGGGACAGGGCCATGAAGGGACGAGGGGCTGAGGGAGCCCTGACAGGACACGGCAGTGGGAAGGCACGAGGGGGATGTGTGAGGGAGTGGGAGGCTGTAACATTGGCTGGAGGGGGAGTGAGTTGGAGACGAAGAGACCACTCACCCTGATGTTCATGTGGCAAACAGAGAGCGTTTATTCTCAAGCCCTTCCTTCTAAAGGGCCTTTGAAAAGCCCAGTCTGGATAATTTCATTGCTCTGATCTCTATGCTTTGTCAGACTCTGGCCAGTGAAATGCTGCAGCCTTGGGGGAGATGTGACAGGGTGAGGCCCCTGTCAGTCAAACCAGGGGCTGGTGCAGTCACACAGCACTAGCCAGCCTGCACTGTGACACACGGCAACAGAGTGCAAGGCACAGCTCCGGGTGCTCCCCAGGAACCTCAGCTCTGAGAGCACTGTCTGCCCCAAGCTCCAGGGGCTGCAGTGGGAGCCCCGCTGGGCTCTGCCCTGGGGCCATCCTGCAGGGACAGCTGGAAACAGGGAGCATTCCCTTGCCACAAAGAGCCAAGCCATTGCTGCAGGGCAGCTGCTCCAGCCCGGACTGCACTGTTGTGTGCTGTGCTCTAGGGCTGGGGCTCCCTGCACAGGGCACTGGACTAGTGTGCCAGAGGAGACAGAGAAGCTTCAGATTCAGCATAACTGAGGTGGGTGGGTGGGCTGGGAAGAGTGGGGAGGCTCAGGGGCATTCGGAGAGCTCATCCTGTTGGAAGGATGAGGAAAAAGGAGTGGGAACTCAGTGAGGAGAGCTCAGGGCTGCAGAGTGGCTCTGAATGACACTAAAATCCCACTGGACCTCTGAGACATTGCTGCTGCTCAGCCAGTGACAGGAAGAGTCCCTAATAATGGGGCTCAGCCTCCCTCCTGGTGAGGGGCATCAAGGAAGGCAACAGTGTGATGGAAACTGCGCTGGGCTGGGAACTCACTGGGGAAAAGAGGGAGCAGCTGGGAAGTAAAAGGAAGGTGGGGGAGAGAACTGTTCAGAGAAGGGCTGAGCTACAGCTTGAGCAAGCTGAGAAATGTCATTTGGGGGCATCCCAGATTGATTTCATTTCAGAAGTTATTGAACAAGTTTAGTTTTTGAGGGGTGTCATGTTTTCACTTGGAGGTGAACACACTGCCAACTTGAGCTGTGTTGCCAAAATGCTCAAGTGAGTCTGTGCTGCAGGTCACACCATTACTTCTTTGGCAGATTCTGGGCCGGTGCTGAGCTCCAGCAGAGCCCGGGCAGAGCCCAGAGCAGCCTCAGCATCTGCAGAGCCTGGCTGCAAGGAGAGAAAGCAGAAACCGCCCATCAGCTGAAGGCTCCTGTGCCCTTGTCACAGCCGCCCGCGGTGCCCAGGCCATGCTGGCCGTGCTCAGAGCGGTGCCCAGAGCTGCCCATCACTGCTGCCTTTGGCAGCAGAGCAGGAGGGCAGGACATGTGCCCAGCCTGCAGCCAGCCAGGGCACATCCACCTCCTCAGCAGCCACCCAGAGCAGGATGCTCCTGTGCTCGCTGCCATCTCCCAGAAGCTCTGATGCCACCATGCCAAGCAGACAGGGACCCACCTCACGCCATCCCCTGCTGGAAGAAAAGCTGGTCCCAAACAATGTCCTCAGCCTTCTCCAAGGGCACGGCCCATCCACGCCATAGGTGGTCCCAAGCACTTCCTAATCCAGACTGGACCCCACCTGGAACGCTTCCTCTAGAAAAACAAACAACAAATTATTGAAAATACATTACAGACAAAAAGGGAAAACAAGGTAAAAAATATTATCTCTGCCAGGGGCTTGAGAAAAGCCCAAACCCTGCATGCCAGGGAAAAACCCACCCACAGGTGAGGGAAGCCCAGGCTTTCTCCCTTCCCCCCTGCACTGCCCCCCACAATAACGGTGATCCCAAAGCAAACAAGGGCAGTGGAGCAGCCCAAGCCCTTCCTTGCCTGTACAGCAAAGCAGCCCCTGCACAGGTTCTGGAGTCCCACCTCTGCTCCTGCCATGGGGTTTGTTTGTGTCGGGCTGGCTGCCCCAGCCCCAGCCCGGGGCACGGTGGGTGCTGGGGGCTGTTAGCAGGGCCAGGAGCCCACTCCCATTTCATACCCAGCCCAGCCCATTCCCCCAGCTCTGCCAAAAGCAGCTGGGCAGCCGACTGAAGGATCAGCTGCATCTGCCACAGCAAAGGGGGAACCTTTGGTTCCTGGCCAGGCTGCGCAATGCCCAAATCTGGGAACATCCCCCTGCCTGTGGACTCATCTGCAATTTCACTGTGAAACCTGGCTTTGGAGAATGTGCCAGAATTGAAGTCCATCATCTTCAGATGGCCAGTGGCCAGGTGCAGGAAGAGGTTGCCATCCTTGATGTCGTCCTCGTTGTCTCCAGCAGCAGCAGCCCCACCTGGTACAGCTTCTCCAGGGGCTCCTTCTCCTTCCCTGGGGTGAGACCAGGCTCTCAGGGTTCTGCCCAGGGCCCCAGCTGTCAGGGAACAACCAGGACAAGCAAATCCAGTTCAGATGGTGGCCACCAGTGCTGGGCAGAACAGCTCAGCTCCAGCACAAGGGCTGTGTGCTCCCATCTGATGAGCCCTGGGAAGTGACACAGGCAGAACAAAAAAGTCTGGGTTCCTTTGCTTCTCATGGCCAAGGCATGTGTGGAGCTGGAACTTACCAGGGCCCTGCATCACAGTGTGCCTGTGGCTCTGTCCTTTCTTCTAAGGCAGATGAATATCCTGCATCCAAGGATCACAGAGCAGCTCTTCTAAGGAGGGCCTTTCCAAGTCCAGCATGGATAAACACCTCCTGATCAGATCTTGGCACTCTGGGCAGAGAAACCAGAAACCGCTGGTCACTTGGAGAAGGCTCCTGTTGGCTTTGCCCCACTGTTCCCGTGCCCAGGCCATGCTGGATGTGCTCAGAGCTGAGCCTAAACTTTCCCATCCATTTCCTGTTTTGGAGGAGAGCAGGAGAGCAGGACATGTGCCACCTCCTCAGCAGCTGCCAGAGCGGGATGCTCACGAGCCTGCTGCTGTCTCCCAGCACTGGTATTCCCCCTGTGCCCAGAGATGAGGATCCACCTTGAGAGAGCCTTTGTGGCAGTGAGAGCTGATGGTCCCAGCTGATCTCCTGGCCCCTCCTGAAGGGGTGCTCCCCGCAGACCATCTGGTGCAGCAGGATGCCCAGAGACCAGATGGTAGCTGGCTTGCCATAGTACCAGCCAAAGTGGGTCCATTCTGGGGGGCTGTATGACTGTGTTCCTATGGAATACAGATGGAGTTCAGCAGGGGGATGCTGCTGCTCCCAGAGCCTGGCCCCACCCTCCCTGGGCCTGTGGGGGCTGCCCCAGTGACACACGGGGTGACCGCAGCCCTCTCGCCAGCACCTGGTGATACCGAAATAACGAGAAAAGAACTAATGTAGATATAGCAATAGCAGTAGTTATGCTAAGGCTTAAAAAGCAGCAGTTCACAAGCAGGCCCTGGGAAACAGGCCTGGGAATGTACTAAGAACCACAAACTAATAATTAAAGGATCTAGTAGAGCATGCAGAACACAGTGAAATAATAAATCAATGATAAAGGGTCCTGGTGGTGGGAAGACAAGCAAGGGGGATTAAAGGGGGGTAACCTATAGTTTTGAGTAGACAAGCGTATAGAATTTATGACTTTTAGAAATAATATCTACAAGGTTTATGTAACTGCATTGTGTACGGTTTATGTAACTGCATTGTGTACTTCTGTAAAAGGATATAAAAACCTGATGAAAAAGGGGAACGGTGGGCTCTGACTTTGAGACGATAGTCCTCAGACCCCAGGGCCCTCAATAAAGCACCGCACTAAACAACCTAGTTGTTTCGTGTCTCTCTGTCGGGCAACACTGGGACTTGTGTACAGACTTGGGGTTTGAAAGGAATCCACTGGTGTTTGAAGAGGGCAGCAGAAGCCTTGGAAAGGTCCAACCATGACAAGGAAAAACCCACTTAGTGCTGGGGAAAAACCATGCCTTGATCCTCCCTGCCTGCACTGCCCCAAGAAAAATTATGAACCCAAGACAAACCAGGTGAGTTGAGCAGTCAAAAGCCCTTTCTCACCTGCACACAAAACTGGCTGGGGCACAGGTTCTGGCAACCCCTCTCTGCTACCCCCACCCACGGGTGTTTTTGTTGGGCCGGCTGCCCCAGCCCCAGCCCCAGTCCTGGGCAGAGTGGTGGGCAAAGGCTGCCAGCAGGGCTGGAAGCTGGCTCCCCACCCAGCCATGCTCAAAAGACACTCAGCTGAAGACTCAGAGCTATGAAGAGCAGCAAAAGAGAGAATCCCCGCTGCCACACCCAGCTTGGGCTGTGAGATGTTGTGCCATTAGTTTCTGGGACTGGGAGCACACCCCTGCATGGGCTCATCTGCAAAGTGAATGTAGGCTGTGTCTTGCAGGTAGGTGCCGCAGCCAAAGTCAATCAATTTGGCCTGGCCTGTGGCCAGGTCAACCAGGATGTTCTCTGGTTTTATGTCTCTGTGCAGGACCCCGCAGCTGGTGCAGTGCCGCACGGCCTCCAGCACCTGGCGGAACAGCTCCCGCGCCACCTCCTCAGGCAGGAACCCCCGTGCCCGAATGAAATGCTGCAGGTCCTGAGAGCGCTCCGGCCGCTCCATCACCATCAGGATGTCGTTGGGGAGCTCACGCCATTCCAGCAGCTGGACCACACCAGGGAAGCCAGTGGACACCTTGGCCAGCAGCACGATCTCCAGGGGTGCGCTGGTGCCGTCGGGCTGCGGGAGGAGCACGATGCCGTCAGTGGGGCTGATGCTGTGCCGGGGCTCGGCAAGCCTCAGCCAGCCCGGGATGCTCTGCACCCTGCCCTGGCCCCACGCCCACTCTCCCTCCAGGCGTCCTGGCGGCTCCCACCCTGCCGGGCCTCGCCTCATCCCCGCCCGGCACGGCCCAGCTTCTCCCGCTGGCCCCGCTCACTCACCAGCTCGCCCCAATGCTGGACGCGGTTCCGTGGCACTCTTTTGATGGCCACCTGCAAGCCAAGGGAAACAGCGGGTTCAGCTCGCCGTCCGCCCTGCCCAGCCCCATCCTCCGACCTCCTCCTCCTCCTCATTCCCCCTTTCTCCTGCGCCCGCCGCCGGCCCCGCCGCTCACCGGGGCGCCGTCCGAGAGACGCGTGGCCGCGAAGACGCTGCCGAAGCCGCCGCGCCCCAGCAGCGAGCCCACCCGGTACTGCTCCTTCAGGCCCTGCTGCGCCTTCCCTGCCGGCGGGACGCGGCTGGCAGCGCTCGGCCCGGGGCCGGCAACGGCCCCCGAGCCCCCTCAAGGGCCCCGGGCCGGCCATCCCCGGGCGTTCGCTCCCTGCAACGGGACAGCGGCGGCTCGGGGCCGGCGGCCGCGCTGCCGAGCGGCGGAGCTCGGGCCGGGCAAGCCGCAGAGGAGGGGGCGGGAGCGGCCGCGACGCCTGTGTCCTCCGCGGGCCCCGGCAGGAACCGGGACCGGGGCCGGGGTCGGGCTCGGGACAGGCGGAGCCAAAGGGAGGCGATGCCGCCCCATCCCCAGGAACTGATGCCCGCCCAGCAGCGCCACCGCCAGTACGGCCAGAGCCGGCCGGAGGCGAGAGCGCGGAGGGACGCCCGGGGCCGGGGGCGGGCCGGGGGCATGGCCCGGCCGGGCATGGGGAGAGAGAGACTGGGAGAGGAGGGGCCCCCGGGGAAGGGAGACCGGGAGAGGAGAGGAGAGGAGAGGAGAGGAGAGGAGAGGAGAGGAGAGGAGAGGAGAGGAGAGGAGAGGAGAGGAGAGGAGAGGAGAGGAGAGGAGAGGAGAGGAGAGGAGAGGAGAGGAGAGGAGAGGAGAGGAGAGGAGAGGAGAGGAGAGGAGAGGAGAGGAGAGGAGAGGAGAGGAGAGGAGAGGAGAGGAGAGGAGAGGAGAGGAGAGGAGAGGAGAGGAGAGGAGAGGAGAGGAGAGGAGAGGAGAGGAGAGGAGAGGAGAGGAGAGGAGAGGAGAGGAGAGGAGAGGAGAGGAGAGGAGAGGAGAGGAGAGGAGAGGAGAGGAGAGGAGAGGAGAGGAGAGGAGAGGAGAGGAGAGGAGAGGAGAGGAGAGGAGAGGAGAGGAGAGGAGAGGAGAGGAGAGGAGAGGAGAGGAGAGGAGAGGAGAGGAGAGGAGAGGAGAGGAGAGGAGAGGAGAGGAGAGGAGAGGAGAGGAGAGGAGAGGAGAGGAGAGGAGAGGAGAGGAGAGGAGAGGAGAGGAGAGGAGAGGAGAGGAGAGGAGAGGAGAGGAGAGGAGAGGAGAGGAGAGGAGAGGAGAGGAGAGGAGAGGAGAGGAGAGGAGAGGAGAGGAGAGGAGAGGAGAGGAGAGGAGAGGAGAGGAGAGGAGAGGAGAGGAGAGGAGAGGAGAGGAGAGAGGAGAGGAGAGGAGAGGAGAGGAGAGGAGAGGAGAGGAGAGGAGAGGAGAGGAGAGGAGAGGAGAGGAGAGGAGAGGAGAGGAGAGGAGAGGGAGAGGAGAGGAGAGGAGAGGAGAGGAGAGGAGAGGAGAGGAGAGGAGAGGAGAGGAGAGGAGAGGAGAGGAGAGGAGAGGAGAGGAGAGGAGAGGAGAGGAGAGGAGAGGAGAGGAGAGGAGAGGAGAGGAGAGGAGAGGAGAGGAGAGGAGAGGAGAGGAGAGGAGAGGAGAGGAGAGGAGAGGAGAGGAGAGGAGAGGAGAGGAGAGGAGAGGAGAGGAGAGGAGAGGAGAGGAGAGGAGAGGAGAGGAGAGGAGAGGAGAGGAGAGGAGAGGAGAGGAGAGGAGAGGAGAGGAGAGGAGAGGAGAGGAGAGGAGAGGAGAGGAGAGGAGAGGAGAGGAGAGGAGAGGAGAGGAGAGGAGAGGAGAGGAGAGGAGAGGAGAGGAGAGGAGAGGAGAGGAGAGGAGAGGAGAGGAGAGGAGAGGAGAGGAGAGGAGAGGAGAGGAGAGGAGAGGAGAGGAGAGGAGAGGACAAGCAAGAGGGAATCTAAAAAAGTCGCTGCTTTCGCTGCTGCTGCCGCTGCTGCCGCCGCCGCCGCCGCTGCTGCTGCTGCAACTGAAGCGCCGGGGCCGTTTGTCCCCCTGTCCATTTGTCCGTTGCCCGCTCACCCCCGTGCCGAGCCTCGCACTCCCCGGGGGCAGCCCCTGAGCCTGTCCAAACACGGGAACTTTGCCGTGTTCAGCCCAGACCCAGAGTCTGCACTCCTGCACAGCGGCACAGGAATCCCCTCGGTCGCTGCTGTGCATTGTCCCTGCTGAGGGTCAAACACTATCGGAACGCATTCCCTGAATGCAGAATTTGTACCTGACCCCAGACTGCACTTACCTCTCCAGCATTGCTCTCCAAGAAAACCAGGGGAAGGCAAAGTGTCTGTAGCTCATGGTATTTGAAAGTGTCTAAAACCTGCCAAGTCATGGATCTTTGAGGTGAGATCCATTTGGAATTAATGGGATGGAGAATTAGTGCAAGATGGAAAAGGGGAGCATAAAAATAAAAAGAGTAAAATGTCTTGGATTTTTTCTCCCCATTTTAATTTCATTTCTTACAAGCTGTTTCAGTTTTCCCATCATCTTCTCCTCAGTCCTGTTTGCTCTTTCCAAGAACCTTTCCTGGAGAACGAGGTGCAGCTTCTGTCACAAGATGTGCCACCAACTGCAGCTTCTTTTGGCTTTCCACACCGTGCGTGCAGCACGACTCTTTCAGCAAAGAAAGACTAAGGTTTGAGAACTTGACAACTTGTTCTTTCTTTTCCTTGTGGGCTGGGCTGTTGTGCCATTGGTCAGGTTTTCATTGTTATTATTCTACCCTAAGAAACCATGACGGGCTCCCAGGAATTGTTAGGGAATGCAAGCCTGACTGAATACAGAGAAAGAATCTCCAGAGCTTGCAGCCAGAAATGGAAAGCTGTGTGATAATCATTCCATCATCCCCATGGACACCTTGAAAGCGATCTAGAAGATGAAAATGGTCTGACAGAGGGAGTTTGTTTCTTCGTTCAGTTCCGCTGCTTCTACATCTCATGCAGTGATAAAAATCAGTCCATGGAAAGCAGCAGAACAACTGGACCTCTCAGGAGGTGAGTGAAAGAATCTGTAAAGGAGAAATGCAGGGAATGACCTGGTGAACTTTGTCTGTAAGAAGGGTCATTTTTCCTAATAATTTCCAATCCATTCCCTCTGCTATTTTCCTTCTTAACAAGGCCATTTTAACCCCAGATTCCCCATGAAATGGGAACCCTGAGCTTGTGGAAGTGCCTGAAAGATGCCCTGTTCCTCTGCAGGGAGCCTGAGGCTGAAGCAGGAGCCTGAGACCTCCCTGGGGCAGCCTCCTCTGAGCTGGAATTTGTGCCGTGCTGGGAGAGGAGGAGGAGGAGGGGGAGAAGGCTGGCGCTGTGTGGCAGGAGCAGGAGGTTTGGGCCGCAGGACATTCCGTCTGCGCCGCTGCCCCGCAATGGGCGGCCGTGCCCGGGGCTCTGGGCCTGGCCCCGCGTGCGCTGAGCTCCCGACACTGCGGGAGCTGCCCGGGCTGGGCTCAGCTTCCCGCTGGGACTGGGCAGCAGGCTGGGCTCCAGCTGGGATCAGCAGCAGCTGGGAATACCTCTGGCCATCTCCATTTGAGGCTGCTGCACGGAAGAAACAAGGAAGGGAGTCAAGAAGTTCTGGTTTTTCTTCCTCCTGGTGGAGTTTTTCATTTGATTTGACACTTGAGAGGCGATTTCTGTGATGGCCTCTGTCAGTCGATTCTATTTCAGCAGCAGCAGCAGTAACAGGGCTGTGTTTGTGCACTGCAAATGTGGCCTGTGAGGCTGCTTTATTCTCCTTGACTTTGTGCTCAGGGATTTGTGAGTATTCAAGATCTGCTCATCATGGTGCCTGCAACCAAATGCCCAAGTTCCCTGTCATGAAAGCACTCTGGGAAGCACTGATCGAAAAAGGCGGTTGCCCTTTTACAGATAAAATTCAAGTGGCAAGCAGAAGAGGGACAACAGCAGCCATGATCCCCAGATGGGATTTGTCTTTATTCTTGCAGAAACTGGACCAACATCTCGGAAACTACCAACACCATCTGGGGATCCTCCTTTTTTGGATGCATCCTGAAGAAACACTAAATCAAAATAGTGTATAGAATTTTGATGTAAAAAATGGGAATAGAAATTGCTGATGAGCAAAAAAAAATTGGAATAGAAACTGCTGAGAAAGCTTCTGAGTACCCCTATAAATACCTGTAAGCCCCAAATATTGGCGTGCAGTTGGAGGGAAAACTTCCCCCACTGTACCCATCTCTGTTTTGCTTATACTTTACCATATTAATTAATAAATCGGTTGCTGCTTGAATATTGGCCTAGTCAAGCTTCTCATTTATAACAGTTAGTGCTGATGTGCACAGTTTAGAAGTGCAATAGTTTGTTCTGCTAACACAGGAAAAGCCCAGAAGCTCAGTGTTGTCTCAGTCCCACACTGGTATGAGGAGATGACAGGTGGAGTTTAAAGAATTTTAAGGCCCAGCAGCTAAGGGATGAATCAACTACCTAAAGCCAGACTCCAGACATAACTGTTTCATTCCAGCCCTCCTGCCATGCTCTCCTGTCTGCAAAAGCCTCCACCAAGAAACCTGCAGATAAGGAGGTGAGGAAAGAACAGATTCGAGCCCCTCACGCAGAGGAGAGAGTTCAGAGACCCTCAAGGCAGAGAGATCCTTCCCTGAGCAGCCAGGCTGCCCAAACTTTCAAAATCAAAGCTCCAGTGTGCAAATCCCACAGACAGAAATAGCCACTCGCCTCTGGGTTTGCAGGTGACTGTACAAGTGTGAACCTGGAGCTGAGGGATTGGATGCTTTGCCCTCCTCAAAAATGCAAAGAGAACTGCGGTGTGAAAAAGAAAATTTGTTTATTTTCAGAAGAACAGCAACAAGAATACAGAACACTTTTACATTGTAAGAACATTTGTAACAACAACAATCCAGAGAACATATATACATTTCGAAACAACAACAATCCAGAGAACCTATATACATAAGAACATATCTAGCAAAAATATATGCAATGTATTTGCAGAAGTTGAAAAAAAGCCCTAAATCCTATATCCTGAAGAAGACAAAAAATTGTAAAACGTATGTACAAAAGGGTGGCATCTCTATCCGGGATGTCCATTGGTCCTGGAAGAAAAGCAAGTGCCATGGTCACTGCAGTCAGGCACAGAGGGCTCTTCCATGTGTCCCCAGGCTGGCACACGCTGGCCCAGCAGGACTCTGCTACCAGAACTGAGCCTGGCTGGGTCTGGGATGGAGCTTGTGCGGCCCAAAGCCAGCACAGGACCAGCTGGGGATGGCCTCCAGAATCCAGTGCACAGGGTGCCACGTCCCTGAGCAGGGACCAGCCCAGCCCCAGCCTGGCAGCAGGGGACCCACTCTGCCTGTGGGGACCACATGCCTATCCTGCTGCTGGCATTGGTCTCTATCCCAAGATCATGGCTTCTTCCTCATCTTTTTCATCAATGTCCATGTCCTCTATGTAGTCTTCCATTTCCACTTCCATCTCTTCTTCTACATCCACATCGACCTCCATCTCCTCCTCTCCAGTCTCTTCTTCCTCCATTTCCACATCCTCCACTGTATAAGTCTGCATATCCACTTCCATCTCCTCCTCTCCAGTCTCTTCTTCCTCCATTTCCACGTCCTCCACTGTATAAGTCTGCATTTCCACCTCCATCTCCTCCTCTCCGTCGGTGACAGCCTGCAGAGGTGGCAGAACCTCAGAGTGGAGTCCCTGTCCCACACCAGGCCCACAGAGCTCCAGCCCACCCAGGCAGTTGGGGATGTCCACCTCCATGGAATTGCACCATACCTTCCTCAGGACAAATGGGAGCATCCTGTAGGGATGGGTGTCAAAATCCAGGCACTAGTGAGCTTTCAGGACTGATGGGTGTGGCAGGGGCAGGTGACAAGGAGGGTGACAGCAGTGGGCAGGAGCAGAGCGAAGGGTGCGCTGACACAACGGCCAAGGGCTGTCTTGTGCTCTTTGCCGGGTGCTGGCAGTTCCATTTGGAATGGGGGAGGTGACATCACAGTTCCCAGGAGTCCAGGGCCAACCTGAAGTGGACAATGGAGATCATAGAATGATGGGATCCCTGAATGGTTGGGCTTGGAAGGGACTCTGAAGACCATCTTGTTCCAAGCTGAGCAATCTTTCCCCAGAGCTTGGGGGAGCCCTGTTCCCAAGGATGGGGCATCCACAGCCTCTGTGCACAGCCTGGGCCACTGCCTCCCCAGCCTCAGTGTCAAACAGCAGCTTCCTTAGATCCAGCTTCAATCAACCTCCTGCAGTTGAAAGCCATCCCCCTTGTCCTGACCCCACAGGCCCTGTTGAACACTCTGTCCCCTTCTTCCCTGTGGGACCCTTCCAGTCCTGCAGAGCCACAGTGAGGCCCCCCCAGTGTCTCCTCTTTCCAGGCTGAGCATCCCCAGCCCCACTTGGACAGCAGTCAGTTATATCAGGGGCAGTCAAGGCTGAAGGGTAGCAAAGAGCATCAGGAACTGAGAGATGGAAGCTTTAGGCCCAGGTTTGCCTCTAAATGTACAGAATTAATAACAGTGGAGGGGAAGATGCTGAGACACTGGCTGTGTTCTAACTGGGGATTTTTTTCTTTTTCTTCTTGTCTGTCGTGCTGACCCAGGTTTTTCTGTTTGAAAGGAAGCTTGGCACAATGTCCACTGTCTTCTCCATTTGTGAAACACTGAGCAGAGTCTGGGCAGGCTGATGATGCAGAACCTGCATCATAAACCTGCAAATATACTGGTGATCCTGGTCCGAAGGATGCAGCTAAACCCAGCCAAAAGTAATTTCTGGAAAGTCAAGCCTGGTTTACATTTTCTTCAGTTTGGCTATGCCATCTTAACCAGTCATTTATATAAAAGCAAATAAAAAGCTCCAACAAAACAGACAAAATCCCAAACAAACAAACCCACGCAAAACAATCAAACTGATCAAAAACCACAAATCCCAAATAAAAACCAAAGGGAATGAGGAATTAGTAGAGTTGTGAGGATATCACAGCAGGCAAATGGCTGCTTCCCACAGGATCACCATAAAAAGCCACATATAACAGCTGCTCCAAAATATACCCAACAGGAGAGCTATAAAAAGTGATACATGGCACCTTTGGGGGCAGCTCCACATGAAGGTGAAGGATGAGCAGTGGTACAGATCCAGCATTCCCCACCCTCCAGGCTGCTCTTTGCTCCTGATGAAAGACCCTTGCAGGGCTGTGGCCCCTCTCAGTGCTGTGTAATTTGCACAAGGATATATCTTGTCTGCCATGCAAGAGTGTTCCCAATAAACCATGTTTCTCCTGACCTTTATTTTTCTGGATTTCTACCATATGATACAAGAAACTTTGAAAAAACCAAAACACCTTGTGGGGAGGCATTTTTTCCTTTCTTCAGAGCGCCTCTTCCTTTTGTTCCCTCCAGAGCCTCTCACTTAACTTCTGCTGTTTTTTGGAGCATGTGCTCACCTCTTTCCTGACCCCTGCGCTTGTTTTGGCTCTGGCTGTCATGGACACTATTAATTGTGGGGTTTTTCCCTCCATCTATTTCTGTCTCTTCAAGTGGTTTACCTTCATTTACCTGTTGGAGTGATGGATTTTTCTCACCTTTTATTACTTAGTGCTTTTTCTTCATTCTCTAAAACCAACTTCTCACTTGCCCCATGGCTGTTAGATGCCATTATTGGGAGCATTAATTCTTTCTCTACTGCTTGTCTGAGCTCTCACAGGGAGCTGAGAGCTCTTTGGGGTTAAACCTGACTCACTTCAGCGCCTTCCTTGGTGCTGCCTGTGTACTTGGACACTTGAAGGGAATAAAGTCTGGGTGTGGAGATTACAGCTGGGAAATGATGGCTCTTTTGAAGAAGACAAGAATGCTGTTGCCAGTTTTTTCCAGGATAATCTGAGCACCTTGTTTTGGGGAGAAACAGGCTCTGATCAGCAAAGAGGTGGCTGTTGCAGGTACCCAGGTTTGGAGGGAAGGGTGCAGCTCCTGGGAGTGTGTTTGTGGGGGGCTATAAGGTTTGTGTGGGCTCCCTGGAGCAGTGGGAACACCCCACTGGGAGATGCACATCAGGAAATGGGTGCACAAAGGGCCTGAAGTGTGACCAGCTTTGGTGAAGGTTTCCATAGGAAAAAAATATTTTTAGTGGGATTTTGGACAATTTGATGTTCATTCTCATGTCCTTTGCCTGATGAACATTTCCCCCTTTGCAAGAGCATGGGGAATCCTGAGCTCACACAATAAAAATCCCTGATAATGATATTTTTTTCTATTTTTCAATGTTGTCATCCCAGCAGGAGTCAGAGTAAGAGAAGATGTGTGACCTGGCTGTTTTTAACTTTGTGACAGGAACAATGCCATGGGGAAGCTGCTGAGAGGAGCATCACTGCTCTGTCCTTAATTTTCCAGCACAACTGAGGATGATTTAAGAACCCAGGCACAGCCAAGACCTTTCCTCCTCCTGTGTTCATCAAGCAATCACTGCCTCATCACACCTCAGCTTCAAACACCTGGTTTGCATCTGGCTGACCTTGACTGCCCTCCCTGGATGGGAAGATGAAGAGGTGGAAGTGTAAAAGATTGGGATTTGATGGGTGAGCTGTGAAATAGTGGCTGGTGCAGGCTGGTTTTGGGTAAACATCGTGTGCTGTGCCATGGAGGATGAGAGTAAATGGATTAAAGAGGAGATAAAAAGGGCAGGGCAACTGGTTAGCTCCTGTTAAAGAAAATGTTGGGAAAATAGACATGTAAGAAATATGTCAGAGATGGTCATTAACTGCACTGCAGGGTCAGAGCTCTTTTAAAAATTGGCCATGAAGTAAATACCAGAAATGATTAAAAAAGTTCTTAAGGGCTGAGGGCTTTTACTGAAGGATTGGGAGAAACAAAGGAATACTGTTTCTGGCAGAACTTTTATTATCATTTAAGCATGATCCTCTTTCTGACATAACAGCTGCTTGGAATAAACTGAAGAATCTTCTCCATTAGCTCTGGCAGGAGCTGCTTAGAGCTTTCATTCAGGTAAATTTTCATCCAACATATGTCTCTAGAATAATAAATTTAATGGGAGCCATCAAACCTATTGTAGGAGTAAGGATTGTACTTAGGGCAAGAAAAAAGAGTAATTAGGTGTGGACAAACCATGAATTAGAGTGAGGAAATTATAATTGATGCTGGTTTAGGGGAATATTTAACTAAGCTAAGATAAAAGTCTACCTTCATTGCAGGCTAAGCTTTATAATCGAATTCTACTAGAAGAAATTTAGTAGTCCTGGGCTCCAAACAGACCTTTAGATACAAGTTTACCTCTGGTTTGAGAAAACTCAGGGCTTGAGCAGGATTTTATGGCTTTGCTCTTGAGCCTTGGGCTATAAATGCTCCTGTAAAATTCATGCCAAAGTAAGAGCTTCTACAAATTTCTAAGAGTTTCAATGGAGAAAGGTCCATGTGGACTTTGGGGACAGTTTCTCAGAGCAGAACATTTCAAGTGCTATTGAACTGCATTTAAACTCCCTTTTATTGGGGCATAAATTTCACACCCTGCTCTATCAGTCTGACACGTTCTTTGAGAAGAGACAAACTTTAACAGCCACTTTAAAAATAATTTCCCTGACAGGTTTGCAGCTCAGAGAATGTTAATAAACTGAAATGGCTTTTCACCCTGCAGTAGCCACTAAGTAATTATGATTGTCTGTAGGCAGACTAATGAAAGCAGCTGTTAACAACCTAATGACAATTTGAACCAGCCCTCTGCTCCACAGACACATCCCTTTTCTGTCCCCGATTTTCCTGCATCCAGTGCTTCCCAGAGAAGTTTATGTTGATGGTCAGGTAAAAACAGCTTTCTTTTGTAGGAGTGGTGCTGCTCTTCTCTGAGGTGGAGCTTCACCTGGGCTGCTGCCATGCTGGGCTCACCCCACAAAGTCCAGTTCTGCAGGAGCTGGGCAGCATGGAGAGCTTTGATAGCAGAGCATGGCAAAACTGGAGTGGAGGGATTCTGGCTCAGTGTGCCCCTCAGTACCAGACTGCATTAGTTATTGAAAAATCTTTTGTTCAAAGAGAAGATGTTGCTGTTTTGGCTCTAATCTTAGCTTGCTTTCAATACAGTTTTCCCTGGCACTTCAGATACTGTTTTTCTCTTGCTTTCAATAGTCTGTCATCCCAGATGACCTTTAAAGGTCCCTTCCAACCCAAACCATTCTGTAGTTCTTTGGATACATGATGAATAGCAACATGTGTTTTACCCTCATTATGGATGATATTCCTTTATGTCTGGCCTTTTGGGGCTCTTCTCCAGGTCCTTGGGACTACACTCACACCTATTTGCTCTTCATTGGTTTTTTTTGCTTACCAGTGAGCATTTTCAGTTCTGCCACCCATGTTTAGAGCAAGGTTTCTCTGACTCACTGCACCAAACACCAGGTCAGTCCAAAAGAGCATCAGGAAGTATCCAGATGTATTTCCCCTTCTTCCTTCTGGGTACATGCTGCTGTTTTGAGCACTCTGGCTTTCTGAGCTCCCTCACATGTCTTGATCCTTTTCTGGGTAACCAGAGGGGTATGAGGATTAAATCCTGTCTCAGCTCTGAGGTCTGGCTTTTGAAAAGTCCCAGTCATCCTCTCCTACTCATCTCATCCTGGCCTTGCTGGAAATATTATCCCTTCATGGGGTTGTTGTTCAGTTTTGGGGCATTCTGGCACTGCTTTTCAGTGAAGGTTTTGGAGACTTTGAAAGGTTTCCTGGTGTGGGAATGACAATCCTCAATGCTAATGCTTGATGGGGGATGCAGTTGCCTGAGTTGGGAAACCTGCTGAAAAACATTGTTTGTTCTTTTCTGCTTGACTTTTCCTTGACTGTTTTCATCAACAGATTAGGAAGTTTGGGGATGTCTTTTCAAAGTGAATTTCAATGATTCTCCTGTCTGGCATTTCAAATGGCAACAGTGTTTTGGTTTTTTTTAAATCAGAAGCTGCTTACAATCCAATGAGCTAACTGCCTTTAATTAACCATAATATATTCCAGGGGAGCAGAATAACAAGGGAATAAAACCAAGGGGGCACAACTCTGTGACTGAACCTGGACTTCCCCCTTCCCAGGTGCAGGATTCTGGGCAGCCCTGTAACCCTTTGCTGGCCACTTTGAGCTCTGCCATGCCTTGGGTTTCTGGGGAGGGCAAAGCATCCAATCCCTCAGCTCCAGGTTCACACTTGTACAGTCACCTGCAAACCCAGAGGCCAGTGGCTATTTCTGTCTGTGGGATTTGCACACAGGAGCTTTGATTTTGAAAGTTTGGGCAGGCTGGCTGCTCAGGGAGGGATCTCTCTGCCTTGAGGGTCCCTGAGCTCTCTCCTCTGCATGAGGGGCTTGAATCTGTTCTTTCCTCACCTCCTTATCTGCAGGTTTCTTGGTGGAGGCTTTTGCAGACAGGAGAGCATGGCAGGAGGGCTGGAATGAAACAGTTATGTCTGGAGTCTGGCTTTAGGTAGTTGATTCATCCCTTAGCTGCTGGGCCTTAAAATTCTTTAAACTCCACATGTCATCTCCTCATACCAGTGTGGGACTGAGACAACACTGAGCTTCTGGGCTTTTTCTGTGTTAGCAGAACAAATTATTGCACTTCTGAACTGTGCACATCAGCACTGACTGTTATAAATGAGAAGCTTGACTAGGCCAATATTCAAGCAGCAATCAATTTATTAATTAATATGGTAAAGTATGAGCAAATAAGAGCTGGGTACAGTGGGGGAAGTTTTCCCTCCAACTGCATGCCGATATTTGGAGCTTACAAGTATTTATAGGGGTACTCATAAGTTTCTCAGCAGTTTCTATTCCAATTTTTTTACTCATCAGCAGTTTCTATTCCCAATTTTTACATCACAATTCTATACACTATTGTGATTTAGTTTTTCTTCAGGATGCGTCTCAAACAGGAGGATCCCCAGATGGTGTTGGTAGTTTCCCAGATGTTGGTCCAGTTTCGGCAAGAATAAAGATGAATCCCATCTGGTGAAGTCCAGCTCCCCAGACGTGGGTCCACCTTTTTAATTACAAGGACCATAAATCTCATAACAGTGATTTCCAGCTTCCCTTGGTCACAATTATAAATCCTTGAGATGATGTTCATCCTTCTTTCTCAAGCTGTTTTTCTCAGTTTTGTTAAGGTGTGAGATAAGCATATTTCCTTTATATATATTCCAAAGCTATCGTTTCAAGGATACAAGCAATATTCTAAAATTATACTTCAAAAGGTTATTATTGCAGCACTCTTTAAGGCCTGACTACAAGCAAAAAGCAACATCCTTAACACTTTAATTCAGATGCTCCTAAATCAATCCAGGTTAGTTGCATACAAAAGACAGGTTCAAAGGCCTTCTTCCATGCTTTACTTTCCTCAGTTATTATTAGAATTCGCAGCTGTCCCATGGTCGGTGTGCACACACATCGCAATCCCAAATACACACATGGCCTGTCTGTACCTGACACCAAACACAGCTTTGTATTTCACATACCCTGAGGCTTCACCCCACTCATTACAGACATGACGGGGGAGCTGCTTATACTGCTCATCTCTGCCCCTGGAAGAGAGGCATTCAAAGAATAAGATGCCCCATAGGATTCTGGTTGTGTGCTTTCCTCAAAAACATGGTGAGATGAGGTGTGTGGGACTCATTTCTTCAGAAAGGGCACAAGAAACCTCTGAAGGCCTCCCCTAAAGGGCCTCCTTACCCAGCAGTCTGACACAGATTTGCTTCTGAAGAGCTTTGTAATTTGTCCTTATTATGCTCTATCTGTGATTTAATGAAAGCCTCTTTCTCTACTGTAATTGAGCTCTTCATCTCATCAGAAAAGCACAGCACAATCCCTTCAGAGATGGTGTTTGAGTAACAGCCTGTTTGTGTTTCCTCTGCTGTGCTGCTGCTCATGGAGCTGCTCACTCCTCATTTAAAAGCAGAAAATAAACAGATTTCTCTGATTCAAAAATACATCAGTGATGCCACAAAGAGTAGGTTTGAATAGAAAACTCTTCCACTGCCCAGCTGAGCAAGCAAGATCTTCCCTGGTTCTGCAAAGAATATGAAGAAGGGAGTTTTCCTTAGGGAGCACCTGAGGCCTCATGGAGGTGATGCTCAGCAAGAGGCACCTGGGCATGGCAGCTGTCAGCTAAACAATTGGCTCTGGGCAGGTAAGAGTTGGCAGGAGGTAAGAGTGGAAAGTCAAAACAACAGGATGCTGAGAAACTTGTAAGAGGAATAATGACCTCAGTGAAAATCCCTCCATCCTAAAGATTCAAAAAGCATTTTTACAAAAATCCACAAAAATCTCCTGATTTTGATCAGTCTGATCTTCCTAAATAGCATTTTGCAATCAGAATTAGGAGTTGAGAGACACTCAAGAAGGCTCAGCAGAGGATTTTTCATTGGGACCTTAGTGCATATCTTTTACTGTGCTGTAGTTTGGAAGGAGGCCCCGAGCTCCAGCTGCAGCCTGGGGAGACCCTGTAGACAGAAACACTCCCCAGAGCTGCTGTGGCACTGACCCAGAACCAGAATCTGGAGGGAACTGTGTCCATTACTTCCCACTAGAAAACACTTGAAGCTTGATCCACACTTCTCAGTTCAGAGCACAGGCAGTGCCAGGAGTCACCAGTTTGCTGCTGCTCTGTGCAGAACTGGTGGCTGTCAGTGGCAGAGCTGTGGGGTGAACAGGCTGATGGCTTTTTGAGGCACACAGAACCTTCCATCTCTACTGCCCTGTCCCCAGGAGAGAGTGGATTATCCTAGAGAAATACCTGGAGAGTGGGAAGGATGAAGAGAAAATCATTCCCTGCCCGTGGATCCTGTGCTTGTTGCAAACACAGGAGTTACATCTGGTAGGAGTCCTTGCTGCCAATCCACAGGGATTCCAGGCTGAGATCAGCTCAGCTCTGTCATTTGCCAGGAGATTGAGGATCAGACTTTGCACCACACTTCCAGAGCTGCCCTGACCCAGCCTGCAGAGCAAGAAAAGATCAGGATCGGGTTCCAGCGCTGTTTTCAGCACTGTTTTATTCACCCTGAGGGGACAGCAGGAGGCTGCTGGCGCCTTTGCCTTGGGAATTGGAGATCATGGCTGCTCTTGTCCCTCTTCTGCTTGCCACTTGATTTTTATCTGTAAAAGGGCAACTGCCTTTTTCAATCAGTGCTTCCCAGAGTGCTTTCATGACAGGGAACTTGGGCATTTGGTTGCAGGCACCAGGATTAGCAGATCTTGAATACTCACAAATCCCTGAGCACAAAGTCAAGGAGAATTAAAGCAGCCTCACAGGCCACATTTGCAGTGCACAAACACAGCCCTGTTACTGCTGCTGCTGCTGAAATAGAATCAACTGACAGAGGCCATCAAAGAAATTGCCTCTCAAGTGTCAAATCAAATGAAAAAATCCACCAGGAGGAAGAAAAGCCAGAATTTCCTGACTCCCTTCCTTGTTTCTTCCGAGCAGCAGCAGCAGCAGCAAATGGAGATGGCCAGAGGTATTCCCAGCTGCTGCTGATCCCAGCTGGAGCCCAGCCTGCTGCCCAGTCCCAGCGGGAAGCTGAGCCCAGCCCGGGCAGCTCCCGCAGTGTCGGGAGCTCAGCGCACGCGGGGCCAGGCCCAGAGCCCCGGGCACGGCCGCCCATTGCGGGGCAGCGGCGCAGATGGAATGTCCTGCGGCCCAAACCTCCTGCTCCTGCCACACAGCACCAGCCTTCTCCCCCTCCTCCTCCTCCTCTCCCAGCACGGCACAAATTCCAGCTCAGAGGAGGCTGCCCCAGGGAGGGCTCAGGCTCCTGCTTCAGCCTCAGGCTCCCTGCAGAGGAACAGGGCATCTTTCAGGCACTTCCACAAGCTCAGGGTTCCCATTTCATGGGGAATCTGGGGTTAAAATGGCCTTGTTAAGAAGGAAAATAGCAGAGGGAATGGATTGGAAATTATTAGGAAAAATGACCCTTCTTACAGACAAAGTTCACCAGGTCATTCCCTGCGTTTCTCCTCTACAGATTCTTTCACTCACCTCCTGAGAGGTCCAGTTTGTTCTGCTGCTTTCCATGAACTGATTTTTATCAGTGCATGAGATGTAGAAGCAGCGGAACTGAACGAAGAAACAAACTCCATCTGTCAGCCCATTTTCATCTTCTAGATCGCTTTCAAGTTGTCCATGGGGATGATGGAATGACTATCACACAGCTCTCCATTTCTGGCTGCAAGCTCTGGAGATTCTCTCTCGGCATTCAGTCAGGCTTGCATTCCCTAACAATTCCTGGGAGCCCGTCATGGTTTCTTAGGGTAGAACAAAAACAATGAAAATTTCACCAATGGCACAACAGCCCAGCCCACAAGGAAAAGAAAGAACAAGTTGTCAAGTTCTCAAACCTTAGTCTTTCTTTGCTGAAAGAGTCGTGCTGCACGCACGGTGTGGAAAGCCAGGAGAAGCTGCAGTTGGTGGCACATCTTGTGACAGAAGCTGCACCTCGTTCTCCAGGAAAGGTTCTTGGAAAGAGCAAACAGGACTGAGGAGAAGATGATGGGAAAACTGAAACAGCTTGTAAGAAATGAAATTAAAATGGGGAGAAAAAATCCAAGACATTTTACTGTATTTATTTTTATGCTCCCCTTTTCCATCTTGCACTAATTCTCCATCCCATTAATTCCAAATGGATTTCACCTCAAAGATCCATGACTTAGCATGTTTTAGACACTGTCAAATACCATGAGCTACAGACACTTTGCCTTCCCCTGGTTTTCTTGGAGAGCAATGCTGGAGAGGTAAGTGCAGTTGTGGGTCAGGTACAAATTCTGCATTCAGGGAATGCGTTCCGATAGTGTTTGACCCTCAGCAGGGACAATGCACAGCAGCGACCAAGGGGATTCCTGTGCCGCTGTGCAGGAGTGCAGACTCTGGGTCTGGGCTGAACACGGCAAAGCTCCCGTGTTTGGACAGGCTCAGGGGCTGCCCCCGGGGAGCGTTGGGCTGGGCGCAGGGGTGAGCAGGCAACGGACAAACGGACACGGGGACAAACGGGCCCGGCACTTCAGTTGCAGCAGCAGCAGCGGCGGCGGCGGCAGCAGCGATAGCAGCAGCGATAGCAGCGACATTTTAGATTCTTGCTTGTCCTCTCCTCTCCCGCAGTCCCGCACCCTCTCCCGGTCTCCCTTCCCCGGCGGCCCCTCCTCTCCCAGTTTCTCTCTCTCTGTGCCCGACTGGGCCATGCCCCCGGCCGGCCCCCGGCCCCGGGCGGGGCTGCCCCGGCCCCAGCCCCGGGCGTCCCTCCGCGCTCTCGCCTCCGGCCGGCTCTGGCCGTACTGGCGGTGGCGCTGCTGGGCGGGCATCAGTTCCTGGGGATGGGGCGGCATCGCCTCCCTTTGGCTCCGCCTGGCCCGAGCCCGGCCCCGGCCCCGGCCCCGACCCCGGCCCCGGCCCCGGTTCCTGCCGGGGCCCGCGGAGGACACAGGCGTCGCGGCCGCTCCCGCCGCCTCCGCTGCGGCTTGCCCGGCCCGAGCTCCGCCGCTCGGCAGCGCGGCCGCCGACCCCGAGCCGCCGCTGTCCCGTTGCAGGGAGCGAACGCCCGGGGATGGCCGGCCCGGGGCCCTTGAGGGGCGCTCGGGGGCCGTTGCCGGCCCCGGGCCGAGCGCTCAGAGCCGCGTCCCGCCGGCAGGGAAGGCGCAGCAGGGCCTGAAGGAGCAGTACCGGGTGGGCTCGCTGCTGGGGCGCGGCGGCTTCGGCAGCGTCTTCGCGGCCACGCGTCTCTCGGACGGCGCCCCGGTGAGCGGCGGGGCCGGCGGCGGGCGCAGGAGAAGGGGGGGACGAGGAGGAGGAAGAGGGCAGAGGATGGGGCTGGGCAGCGCGGACGGCGAGCTGACCCTGCTGCTTCCCTTGGCTTGCAGGTGGCCATCAAAAGGGTGCCACGTTACTGCGTCCGGCATTGGGACAAGCTGGTGAGTGAGCGGGGGCAGCGGGAGAAGCCGGGCCGTGCCGGGCGGGGATGAGGCGAGGCCTGGCAGGGTGGGAGCCACCAGGACGCCTCGAGGGAGAGCGGGCGTGGGGCCAGCGCAAGGCGCAGAGCATCCTGGGCTGGCTGAGGCTTGCCGAGCCCCGGCACGGCATCAGCCCCACTGACAGCATCGTGCTCCTCCCGCAGCCCGACGGCACCAGCGCACCCCTGGAGATCGTGCTGCTGGCCAAGGTGTCCACTGGCTTCCCTGGTGTGGTCCAGCTGCTGGAATGGCGTGAGCTCCCCAATGACATCCTGATGGTGATGGAGCGGCCAGAGCGCTCTCAGGACCTGAAGCATTTCATTCGGGCACGGGGGTTCCTGCCCGAGGAGGTGGCGCGGGAGCTGTTCCACCAGGTGCTGGAGGCCGTGCGGCACTGCACCAGTTGCGGGGTCCTGCACAGAGACATAAAACCAGAGAACATCCTGGTTGACCTGGCCACAGGCCAGGCCAAATTGATTGACTTTGGCTGTGGCACCTACCTGCAAGACACAGCCTACATTCACTTTGCAGGTGAGCCCATGCAGGGGTGTGCTCCTGGTCCCAGCATCTCATGGCCCAACATCTCACAGCCCAAGCTGGGTGTGGCACCGGGGATTCTCCCTTTTGCTGCCCTTCATAGCTCTGAGTCTTTGGCTGAGTTGCTTTTGAGCATGGCTGAGTGGGGAGCCAGCTTCCAGCCCTGCTGGCAGCCTTTGCCCACCACTCTGCCCAGGACTGGGGCTGGGGCTGGGGCAGCCGGCAACAAAAACACCCGTGGGTGGGGGTAGCAGAGAGGGTTTGCCAGAACCTGTGCCCCAGCCAGTTTTGTGTGCAGGTGAGAAAGGGCTTTTGACTGCTCAACTCACCTGGTTTGTCTTGGGCTCATAATGTTTATTGGGGCAATGCAGGCAGGGAGGATGAAGGCATGGTTTTTCCCCAGCACTAAGTGGGTTTTTCCTTGTCATGGTGTGACCTTGCCAGGGCTTCTGCTGCTCTCTAACAACACCAGTGGATTCCTTTCGAACCTCAAGTCTGTACACAAGTCCCAGGTGCTGGCGAGAGGGCAGCGGTCACCCCGTGTGCCACTGGGGCAGCCCCCACAGGCCCAGGGAGGGTGGGGCCAGGCTCTGGGAGCAGCAGCATCCCCCTGCTGAACTCCATCTGTATTCCATAGGAACACGGTCATACAGCCCCCCAGAATGGACCCACTTTGGCTGGTACTATGGCAAGCCAGCTACCATCTGGTCTCTGGGCATCCTGCTGCACCAGATGGTCTGCGGGGAGCACCCCTTCAGGACTGGAAAGAAGATCAGCTGGGACCATCAGCTCTCACTGCCACAAAGGCTCTCTCAAGGTAGATCCTCATCTCTGGGCATGGGGGGAATACCAGTGCTGGGAGACAGCAGCCGGCTCGTGAGCATCCCGCTCTGGCAGCTGCTGAGGAGGTGGCACATGTCCTGCTCTCCTGCTCTCCTCCAAAACAGGGAATGGATGGGAAAGTTTAGGCTCAGCTCTGAGCACATCCAGCATGGGCTGGGCACGGGAACAGTGGGGCAAAGCCAACAGGAGCCTTCTCCAAGTGACCGGCGGTTTCTGGTTTCTCTGCCCAGAGTGCCAAGATCTGATCAGGAGGTGTTTATCCATGCTGGACGTGGAAAGGCCCTCCTTAGAAGAGCTGCTCTGTGACCCTTGGATGCAGGATATTCATGTGCCCTAGAAGAAGGGAGAGAGCCACAGGCACACTGTGATGCAGGGCCCTGGTAAGTTCCAGCTCCACACATGCCTTGGCCATGAGTAGCAAAGGAACCCAGACTTTTTTGTCCTTTTTTGTCCTGCCTGTGTCACTGCCCAGGGCTCATCAGATGGGAACACACAGCCCTTGTGCTGGAGCTGAGCTGTTCTGCCCAGCACCGGTAGCACAACAACTTGATTTGGTTGTCCTGGTTCCCTGACAGCTGGGGCCCTGGGCAGAACCCTGAGAGCCTGGTCTCACCCCAGGAAGGAGAAGGAGTCCCTGGAGAAGCTGTACCAGGTGGGGCTGCTGCTGCTGGAGACAGCGAGGACGACATCAGGGATGGCAACCTCTTCGTGGACCTGGCCACTGGCCAGCTGAAGATGATGGACTTCAATTCTGGCACCTTCTCCAAAGCCAGGCTCCACAGCAAAATTGCAGATGAGTCCACACGCAGGGGGATGCTCCCAGATTTGGGCATTGCACAGCCTGGCCAGGAACCAAAGTTTCCCCCTTTGCTGGGGCAGATGCAGCTAATCCTTCAGTTGGCTGCCCAGCTGCTTTTGGCAGGGCTGGGGGAATGGGCTGGGCTGGGTATGAAATGGGAGTGGGCTCCTGGCCCTGCCAACAGCCCCCAGCACCCACCGTGCCCCAGGCTGGGGCTGGGGTAGCCAGCCCAACACAAACAAACCCCATGGCAGGAGCAGAGGTGGGACTCCAGAACCTTTGCAGGGGCTGCTTTGCTGTGCAGGCAAGGAAGGGCTTGGGCTGCTCCACTGCCCTTGTTTGCTTTGGGATCACCGTTATTGTGGGGGTCAGTGCAGAGGGGAAGGGAGAAAGCCTGGGCTTCCCTCACCTGTGGGTGGGTTTTTCCCTGGCATGCAGGGGTTGGACTTTTCTCAAGCCCCTGGCAGAGATAATATTTTTTACCATGTTTTCCCTTTTTGTCTGTAATCTATTTTCAATAATTGGTTGTTTGTTTTTCTAGAGGAAGCGTTCCAGGTGGGTTCCAGTCTGGATCAGGAAGTGCTTGGGATCATCTGTGGCATGGATGGGCCGTGTCCTTGGAGAAGGCTGAGGACATCGTTTGGGACCAGCTTTTCTTCCAGCAGGGGATGGCGTGAGGTGGGTCCCCGTCTGCTTGGCATGGTGGCATCAGAGCTTCTGGGAGATGGCAGCGAGCACAGGAGCATCCTGCTCTGGGCGGCTGCTGAGGAGGTGGATGTGCCCTGGCTGGCTGCAGGCTGGGCACATGTCCTGCCCTCCTGCTCTGCTGCCAAAGGCAGCAGTGATGGGCAGCTCTGGGCACCGCTCTGAGCATGGCCAGCATGGCCTTGGCACTGCAGGCGGCTGGGACAAGGGCACAGGAGCCTTCAGCTGACGGGCGGTTTCTGCTTTCTCTCCTTGCAGCCGGGCTCTGCGGATGCTGAGGCTGCTCTGGGCTCTGCCAGGGCTCTGCTGGGGCTCAGCACCGGGCCAGAATCTGCCAAAGAAGAAATGGTGGGACCTGCAGCACAGACTCACTTGAGCATTTTGGCAACACAGCTCAAGTTGGCAGTGTGTTCACCTCCAAGTGAAAACATAACACCCCTCAAAAACTAAACTTGTTCAATAACTTTTGAAATGGGATGACCCCAAGTGACATTTCTCAGCTTGCTCAAGCTGTAGCTCAGCCCTTCTATGAACAGTTCACTCCCCCAGTAAAAGTTCTCTTTTACTTTCCAACTGCTCCCTCTTTTCCCACAGTGAGTTCCCAGCCCATTGCAGTCTCCATCACACTGTTGCCTTCCTTGATGTCCCTCACAACAGGGAAGAGGGAGCCCCAGGCTTAGGGGATTCTTCCTGTCACTGGCTGAGAAGCAGCAATGTCTCAGATGTCAATGGGATTTTAGTGTAATTCAGAGTCACTCTCCTGCCCTCAGGTCTGTTCACTGCTGAGTTCCCACTTCTCTTTTTCCTTGTCCTTGCAGCAGGATGAGCTCTGTGAATCCCCTTGAGCCTCCCCACTCTTCCCAGCCCACCCACCCACCTCAGTGATGCCAAAGCTGAAGCTTCTCTGTCTCCTCTGGCACACCAGTCCAGTGCCCTGTGCAGGGAGCCCCAACCTCAGAGCACAGCACACAACAGTGCAGTCTGGGCTGGAGCAGCTGCCCCTCAGCCCTGGCTTGGCTCTTTGTGGCAAGGGAATGCTCCCTGTTTCCAGCTGTCCCAGCAGGACGGCCCCAGGGCAGAGCTAAGCGGGGCTCCCACTGCAGCCCCTGGAGCTTGGGGCAGACAGTGCTCCCAGAGCTGAGGTTCCTGGGGAGCACCCGGAGCTGTGCCTTGCACTCTGTTGCCGTGTGTCACAGTGCAGGCTGGCTAGTGCTGTGTGACTGCACCAGCCCGTGGTTTGACTGACAGGGGCCTCGCCCTGTCACATCTCCCCCAAGGCTGCAGAATTTCACTGGCCAGAGTCTGACAAAGCACAGAGATCAGAGCAATGAAATTATCCAGACTGGGCTTTTCAAAGGCCCTTTGGAAGGAAGGCCTTGAGAATAAATGCTCTCTGTTTGCCACATGAACATCGAGGTGAGTGGTCTCTGTCTCCAACCCACTCCCCCTCTAGCCAACATTACAGCCTCCCACTCCCTCACACATCCCCCTCGTGCCTCCCCACTGCCGTGTCCTGTCAGGGCTCCCTCAGGCCCTCATCCCTTCATGGCCCTGTCCCCTCAGGGTCTCCCCCAGCCTGGCCAAGCTGCCCAGCAGCAGCGCCGCAGCCCCACAGCAGCTCCAGAGCAGCCCCATCCCGAGGCACCTTGGAGCCCTCAGCAATCCAACCAGCACCACACGGGTAGGAGGACACGGATTGCGCTTCCTGCCTGGCATAGGGCTTGTGGCCATCTCCAGGCACCGCTCTCACAGGGATCCCCACAGCTCTGGCCCCTGACCACCTGCTTGTTGGCAGCACAAAGGTTTCAGCAGAACCACCAAAGTCCTAGAGGCTTCTGGCTATTTTCTCTGCTACACTGCATGCCTGGACAGCTTGCCGAGCCCAAGAACCCTTTTTCCCCTCTTCCCCTATGCCCTGGAGACCCTGGGAAGCAAAAGAAAGATCCTGGGAGTCTGTGTATTACAACACACTCTATATACTAAAGAAAAAAAAAAAAGAACAGTCTCAAAGAAATAGAAAATTCCTACTGGTTCAAGTGGCCACAGCAGACAGAGCCTCTGGGCTCAGCTCTCTGCAGAGCTCCAGCAGGGCAGACAGCCGAGCCCTGACAGATGAGGCCGTGTCCTCCCTGCCCTGAGGAGCTGATCCTGCAGCCTCTGGAAGACAGAAGATCGTTCACTCTGTAGTGACTGGAGAACATACAATGTTTGAAGTGCCACATCTGACACAGCACTGCTGATGTCCTCTGTCAGCTGTTCAAGGGCTGAAAGAGAGGAACAGAGCCATAGTCAGATCCCGGACCTGAGGGGACCCGAGTAGAGCCCCCTGCCAGGGCCATCCCAGCCGGCTCTAGCCATGGCCAGGAGGGAGCAGGGACCAACAGAACCAGCCCGAAGCTGCTGGCCACGAATCCCCCACGTGGCTCTGAAATCTCTCTGTGCTCTGCCCACGCCGCCCCTCGGCCGCACAGGGAGCAGAGCCCTCCGCAGCCGGGGAAGAGCTCGCAGCTCCCCCCGCCAGCCCCCGCTGCCAGCCCGCTGCCCTCACTCACTGTAGCAGATGAACCGGAGCTCTTCCTTCTTCCCCTTCAGGTGCTGCCCGGCCATCCCTGGGAAGACAGATCCTGTCACGGCGCCAGCGGCACAGCTCCCTGCCAGCGGCGCTGCCGGCGCTGTGGCCACACGCCCTGCTGGCCCGGCAGGGCTCAGCCCGGCCCTTGCCGCACGCTGCCGGCCCAGGGCACGGCTGCCAGAGGGCGGCAGCAGCGCCGAGGCCCGGCGGGGCTCCACGGCGCCGGGTCCGGCTGGCGCTGCCGGGGCAGCAGGCGGGGCTGGGGCCGAGCTGCGGCGGGCCGGGGAGGGAGCCCGGGCTCGTGGCTCACCCATGAACCTGATGGCCACCACTTGCAGGGGCTCCTGTGGGCTCTGCCGGTATGGCAGGGCCCAGCGCAGGTGCTCGGCCGCTGTGCTGCTGTCGTCTGCCAGCTGGAGAGAGCGGCAGGAGGGAAGGGTTGGCGCGGGCTCAGCCCCTCGGACGGGCGCTGCCTGCGCCCAGCCCCGGCCTCCCCTGCCCGCACAGCCCTGAGGCGCGGCCAGCAGCCGCTGGCGCCGGGCTCTGGAGGGGGCAGAGGGCCGGCTGCTGCCCGAGGAGCCGCGGTGCCGGCCTGCCCCACAGCCCCACCGGGCCGGGACTGCATCGGCCCCCGGCTCGGGCCCACCGGAGCCTGGAGAAGAGCCCGTGCGGCCTCTGGGTGCAGCAGCGGGCAGGGGCACAGCTGCCAGCCCCGCACTCTGAGCACCGCGCTCTGGGGGCTTCTCCAGGCTGAGGCTGGGCCTTACAAGCTGTCCTTACCAGGCACTCAGTGAAATTCCACAGCTTCTGGTTCTTCACCAGTCTTTCAAGATCCCTCCTATTCAGGAAATTGGCCACACAAAACAGCAGTTCCCGAGAAGCCTGGAGAGCAGCAGAGATGGGGAGATGGCCCCACAGCCCAGGGTGCAGGACCCGTGTCCCAATGCCAAGGCCTGGAGGAGGCTGCAGCCCGGCAGGCGCCAGTGCAGGAGGCAGCCGAGCCCACTGCTAGGGAGACAGCAGAAGCCCATGAGTCCTCACCTGTGCCAGAAGCTGATTGCCATCATGGCAGTGGAAGAAGAGTGGCAGCAGGCTCTGGCACAAGGGTGTCTTCAGGGCCTTTTTTCCCTTTTCCAGTGGAAGAGTCACCAATGTTCGGAAGAGCAGTATGGAGAGCAGCTGCACCTGGCTATTGTTCTGTATGAAAGGAAGAAAAATAAAACTCAGCATTGCGTGCATGGGGCTCATCTTGGCACAGGCCTGCCAATCCACAGGGCACAAAGTGTCCAGGCAGCAGCCAGTGGCCGTGGCTGGGGTCAGCGAGCCTTACGTGGTCAAAGAGTGGCAGGAGCGCCTCAAGCAGCTGCAGTGTGATGGGGCTGGGTATCAGCATGTCATTGTCCAAGATGATAAAGCTGAGAAGCATGACTGTCATGCTAACTATCTCTCCATCTGTGTCCCACAGGAGCTTCACAAGACTTTCAGTCAGGCTCCACATTTTTTCGGTCTGTGCGGAACACAAGTTTGTGAAACGCCATCCTGCTGCTGCAGGGCCTGGAGGCCAGAGGTCTGTCCCGAAGCACTTGGGCAGCTGAACTGGGAGGCAGGAGAGCTGGGAGCAGCTGCCCCGGCACCCAAAGCCCAGCCAAACCGAAGTGACTGCATTCCCCAGCTCAGCCTCAGCCGCTGCCCCCTTCTCACCATGGAGGGCTCCTCAATGAGCTCGAGAAGGGCCCTGAGTGCCAGGCGACGCCTCTCCCTGCACTCGCTCTACAGCTGCCTTGACAAGACTTGCAGGACTCTATTAGCACCACGTTCACTCAAATCCAGGCACGCGAGGACCTAAAAGGCACAGGGCAGTGACAGGAGACCTGGCTGGCAGGATCCCAGAACCGCACAGGACTGTGCCCAGGCAGCAGCACAGGGCACGGGCACCGTCCCAGGGAGCTGCGGCTCCGAGAGGGCAGAGAGCTGGGAGGCAGCTGAGCGAGGCAGTGCTGGCCATCAGGCTCACCTCCACAAGGAAGGCCAGGGCGGGCAGCTCCCAGCGTGGCTCCTGTGTGCTGAGCAGCCGGAGCAGGTAGCGAGCAATGCGGGAACACAAGGGGATGAAGACACAGCACATCTCCCTGGCAGGAGAAGAAGGAACCAAGACTGTGGTCCAGGGGGCAAACTTTTGTCAGGACTGACTCACAGAGGTCTGGTCTTTCCCCAGCATCCTGCAAGGGGCCCTGGCCTATTTGGGAGGCAGCTCCTTGTGGGCACCCTCCTCTCCCAGCCTTTTCCAGTCTGCTTGGCCATCCCTTGGTCACAAGGCCCTCTGGCCCACGACCAGAGGGACTGTGTGGACCTCCCTGGGCACAGAGCACAAATATCAGAGGCAGTGGGGAGAAGGGGGTCTCACCTGGCCAGCAGACCCACGGCACAGTGGTGGGTGTCAGCACACAGCAGCATGTCCCAGCCACAATTGCGTTCCATTGCCACCACCATGTCCTCCAGCTGCATTCGGCAGAGCAGGGACTTGAGGGTCTGCACTGCAAACCTGAGCGCAGAGCAAAGCCCAGGTCACGCTGGGAGCAATGGCTCCTGTCTAGGGACATGGCAGGGACAGGAGGAGTGGGATGGAGCCTCTGTTAGGGCTGGTGGCAAGGCCATGCTCTTCCTGGCATCCCTTCCAGAAGGTATCGACATCTTCTGGCATATCCAGAGTGCTGAAGAACACTTGGAAGAGCAGATGCACAGATACGTGGGAGGAAATACACCGTCACCATATGTGGGACACCGGGCACCTGGAGGATCTTCCACATAACCACAGTTGCCTGCAAAGGACAAAGCCCCCCAAGACTGTGCTCAGTGCCGAGGTGTCCATGTGGCAGGGCCTAAGCAAAGGAGGGAGAGGCCCAGGGAGACACAGGGGGAGAACCGGGCCTGGTGCCCCTGAAGCTGCCACGAGGCCAGGATTCAGCCCATCACCTGAGGGAGGGAGATGCAGTGGGGGAAGGAGGATGGAAAGCTGCTGGAGAGGCGGCCTTGGAGCCAGCAAAGGCCAGTTTCAGAAACTCACAGCCAGGACAAAGACACTTGTTTTGTCCCCATCAGACGTGCATGTGCTGTGCTCTGGCCAGCTCCCCAGCACATCCAGGAGTATCAGCAGCGCTGGCTCCGCAGTCCTGGGCGAGGACATGATGCTCTTCCACATGGTGAAAGCAGCTCTGTGGGGTTAGAGCTCTGTCTCAGGGGGGGTCTCAGACACAGCACCGTGGCCTGGGCAGCAGTGGGGATCTGAGCTGGCTGCCAGCTCTGCCTCTGCCCACTGGCCCTGGCCAGCAGCACCCAGGCAGCCCAGCCCTGTGGGGACAGGCCCCTGAGGGGCAGTGAGGGAGCATGGCAGCAGGCTTGAGGGCTGAATGCAAGGGCTGTCAAAGAGAGCAGCAAGAGGGCCCTGTAACTCTCTGTTGGTCAGACACCTGGGCCAGGCTGTAGAGGGGAATGGGCTGGGGAGCCCTGAGCCCTCTGGGCAGGTGGGCCCACCCACACAAGCAGACCTGCAACCCCCCTGAGCCCTGGCAGCGCTGGTGCCCATCTCCTGCCCCAGAGACCTGTGCTCCCAGGGGCTTCTGTGCCAGAGGGAGCCAAACCCCACGTGCATTGGGGGCTGTGCTCCTTCCTGCAGGGGCTGTTGGCAGGAGCACCTGGAGCAACTGCTGGCAGCACTTGGTCTCTGTCAGAAGCTCTCACTCCATGCTGAAATTATTTTCTCATTGAAATAATCTCCTTTAGCACAAAAACACCTTAGCAGTGAAGGCACAGAAAAATCTGGCGTTTAAGAATCCTCACTTCAGGAAAGCTTTACTTCCCATTGCTCAACTCAAGTAGTTTCAAAAAGTTGCAAACTTCCCAAATTCATTGGGATGGCCTGAGAAAGTGAAGAGTTGGAATTACACTTCCCATCTCAAAGCAGCAACACATTTGCCCTAACATCATCCACTGAGATTCACTTTACAGAATGTAACACTACACAGAGGCAAGAAAAAGGCAATTCTTTGGTTTGCAAACGGTTTTCTATGAAAGGATGATAATATCCTAATTCTCTTAAAGATTAAAAGCTCTCATGGAATGAAAGTCCACTCAGAGTTACAAAAGTAGCCCAAACAAACAAGTAGATGGCAAATGGCTAATCCTCCCCCTGGTACAGATATCCAAGTGGCCAGTAAAGTACAGCTCTCCCCTCTTGTTCACTGCAGGAGAATCAGGATCTTGAACAGGAAGAGTCACAGATATTCTTTCTGCCCTCTGTAACCAAAACTGTGCCAAACCATAGATGCTGCCTTCAAAGTGACTCAAATTCCAGCCTAGACCTCTCACCTTCCAGACAACTCCTTCCCCAACACCCCATCAACACCAACCCCACCCACAAACTCCTGCCCAGAAGCCCTCAACACCTCACCAGGACCCCCAGCTGTCCCTGTCCCTGTCCCTCCGCAGAGCTTTCCCACCCTCCAGCAGATGCCCTGGTTCCCGGCACGTGCCGTGGGATTGCACTCAGGAGGATCTGCTCCAAGGCCTTCCCTGGTGGCAAGCTCAGGCTGCCAGGCCTAGGGCTCCTGGATCACCCTTCCCACCTCACTGGGAGCTCCCTGGGAAGCACTTTCCTTGAGAAGCAAGCCCCTTTCCTCCAAAGGCATTTTCCCAAATGTGTAGCTTTCCTGGGGAACACCAACACACTCTCAAGAAAAGCTGGCAAGGCTGAATGACTCCAGGTCCTTTCAGGACAGGCACTCCAGCTCTAGCTGGTATTCCCCCAAGTGTGTTTCCAGGTGGAGGTTCAGAGGTGCAGCCCCAGGCCCTCTACAAACACAAGCTGCCCGCTGCCTCTTCACCTGCCTCAGCTTCTGCCTGCGGTCACAGCAGCAAAACCAGGCTGTTCCCAGCCAGAGCCCAGAGCCCTGTCCCCACAGGACGCTCTTGCCAGAACCTTCCAGCACTCTCTGCTGTGCACACAGTGCTTTTCATGCCCGCTCCCAACAGGCTTTGGAATGCAGAGCACAACCTGGCTGGCTCTGCCCCCAGCACACCCCAAACACAGGTGGAGGAAGAAGCAGCAGGGGTCGTTTTGCGGCCATGCCCAAGAGAAACTGGAAGGCTGCCCTCCCTGTCTGTGTGCTGCCACTGGGTCTCTTCTAGCCAGATAGCGAGACGGGTCCAGGGTTCCTTCAGGCGAGCAGTCTCAGGCCGGGCAGCTCAGCCTTCAGCAGGCCGAGTGTCCGAGGCCTAAGTGCCCCAAGCCTGACATCTTAGCAAGCTCAGTGATTATCAGCTCTTAGTGATTTTCAGCTCTTTTATAATTTCAGCTCTTTGCTTGCTAAGATGCTGGCCTCAGTGGCATCCACAGAGCAGATGGAGAGAGAGGAGAAGGCAGCCTCAGAGATTCCATGATGGTTAATTTGCAGGGAGTTCGCAAAGGGTTCCGACGAGCAGCTCTTCTACCAGAATGGGCCAGGATGGCTACTTATATAGAGTTAGGAGGGATTGAAAACTGACCAATTGTAAGGGTTAGGGAAACTAGCCTATAGGGTCACAGAGCGATAAGCTAGGCCAGAGGACCTAAGTGAGGACTCCAGGCTTAGCTATTCTGACTCAGCAATTGCTTATCTCAGGCTTACATCCTCCACGGGACCCTAGCCATCTCAGTGTCCGCTACACCTGTGGTCTCACTTGGTTGGCTTTCTGACTGGGTCTGAGCCTGGGGCTGCCATTCCTCACTTGTGGGGACCAGAACCACACCCGGGATCCCAGCACTGCCTGACAGCGCTCCAGGAACTGGCACAGTGGTGTGTCTGAGTCTCAGGCACTGTGCAGCTGCTTCATTTGCTCTTAGGCACACCCAAAGCTCTCTGTTAAGCCCAGATGGTCTTTGGTTCTGCCCTCTTCCTGATCCTGTGCAGAGATGGAGCACTGCTGTGCTTTCAGGAAGCTGTTCTTGAAATCCTCCAGCATTCCAAGCTCTTTGCCCTCTGTGGATGCTTGCCATGGAGTCCCTCACCGCTGGGTTCAGAGCATCCTCAGGTTGGCTCTTCCAAAGTCCAGGGGCTCCAGGGTGCACAGCAAGATCTGTAACTCCGCAGTGTTGTGGAACTGGACCTCCAGCACAGGGACCTTTCCAGCCTGATCTGCCCTTGTTCCTCTGTGTCTGTGCACAAAACACAGCATGGAAGAGAATGGCAGGAAGGGCCTGTGTGTCCCAGGGCTCCAGATTTGCATCGCTCCAGCTCCAGAGAGATGCAGGTAAAGTGAAGAAGCCAAACTGTTTATTAATGGAAGGTGAAGCAAAGGGATGAGCTGGGAGAGAAGAAAAAGGATGGGCAGGGTCTGAGGGCTGGAGGCAGGAAGCTGTCAACAGGGAGGGAGAAGGCAGGAGCTATGGGAGATTCCCACAAGTTCAACTGTGCTAATCATCAGCTATGCCCTGGAGCTCCAGCTGGTCTCCTCTGCTCTCCATGTGGTCTCACCTTCCAAGGGATCTGGAGGTCTTCAAGAGATACTGGTTCTTCTGAGCCAGCAGATGAAAGTAGTTCTGCAGCTCTTCCCTCAAACATCATCTGTATCAATGTGCTTATGTGAGAGGGGCTGTTGTCTTCACTCAGGCCTTGAAGGGCTGGAAGAGAGAGGAGCAGAGCCACAGTCAGAACCTGGATGTGCAGGAATCCAAGGAGACCTTCCTGCCAGGGCCATCCCACCCAGCTCTTGCCATGGCCACAGGAGAGGAGTGGCCAAGGGGATCAGCTGCAAGGTGCTGACCATGAATCCCCTCACCTATGTCCCTGAAAGCTCTGCCCACGCCACCCCTCGTCCCCACAAGGAGTGAAGCCCACCGCAGCTTGGGCAGGGATTGCAGCTCCCTGGCCAACCCCCGCTGACAGCCCACTGCCCTCACTCACCCTCAGGGAGGGCCTGGAGCTCTTCCTTCTGCCCCATCAGGAGCACCCTGGCAATCTCTGAGAGAACACAGGCTAACCATAAATAGGGCTGCTGTGGCTATTATCCTGTTTGCTTTATGGCTTAATGAGGTGAGGAATTCATGGATCTTTAACTTCCTTTGGAAGGCAGGCGCATGGATTCAGAGCTATCACACAATGTGTGGGTTTGGGGTTTCTTTAATAATGGTACTTGCTGAGGAAATGACACTGGGCGAAATTTACTCCCAACCCTTCACCCAGCTCTTTGAGTTTGCCCCACCAGTTTTCAAAGGGTCCAGATCAACTCAAAATGCTAATGATATACAGTTGCTGGTGTTGCTGGTAAGCCTATTCTATTTAGCATTCAGAGATAAGGGAAGTTTAACATGGATAACCACACTGACACCTACCCCAGAGACAAGGGATGCTGCTGCCCCCGAGATTGACCCTGCCCCACAGCCCACCTCAGAAACGAACCACCCAGACTGGGTGGGGGTTCTGGTGAAAGAGATGGGCCAGATGCTGAAGGAGTACATTTCCCCATGTTTTGAGAAACCCTCCCCCTGCCTCAAAGAGAGAGAGTCGGATGGTGCAGCAGTGGAGCCCACAGATGTTACAACTGTCCAGGTTCCAGCTGAACTGCAAAGGCAGTCACAGCAAGCAGCATTCGCCCCTGTGGAAACAAGGAGACCTAAGAAGAAATCAGAGCACCCAGACAAGGACATGAAAGGAGGGCCCTCACAACCCAAAGGAGAACCAATGGTTGAGATCATCACTGAGTCCCTGATGTACGAAAGTCCCTGTGGGTGAACTGCACAAAGACATTGTATGATGGGGACGTGAGGCTTATACAACCTGGTTAATCCGGGTCTGGGACCTTATGCGTACAGGAGTGCAACTGGATGGTGGTGAGGCAAGGAATTTGGAACTATTGACCCAGGTCTCAGGTGTGAATCAGGTATTTGTAAGGGAGTCATGGTCCCTTTCCCTCTGAGAGCAGCTTTTCATGACTCAGAGAGAGGTTTGTCCACAGGGAGAGAATGCAGGAGCACCACCATAGAATGTGCTGGAAGACCCTGGAGGAATAGATCCAACAACTGATAAAAGTGGCAGTATTGGAGGTACTCTTTGGGAGGGATGGACAACATGATAATGACCCCAACAAGGTCAGGTGCACTGGGCAAATGCTGTGGAGTCTGGCAAATCTGGGGCCATCCCAATACACCACCTTCACTGCAATGATTAATGCTGATAACAACTGAGAGACAGTGGGTTCTGTCACCAACAAGGTTAGAAATTGTGAGAGTATGATCAAAGGCCCAATGCAGCCTCAAGTCTCTGCTGTGATCAAGGACCTGATCAAAGAAGAGATGAGGGAGATGAAGGAGGAGGAGAGGAAGATCAGTGCAGCACCTATGCCAGTCACAGGCCCCAAAGTCAGAGCCCAACGTCCCCCAGCTAGAGAGAGAGGGTACACCCCAAGGGCTGACCTGTGGTTCTTCTTTCATGACCATGGGGAAGACATGGGAAGGTGGCATGGGAAATCCACTTCTGTCCTGGCAGCATGGGTGCATCAGCTCAAGGAGGGAAACACTAACCAAGGGAGTTCCACTAAATTGAAGGCAGCCTCAACCTCCCATGACCAAGCTGCTGGGTATGATCTGTCAGATCCCCTTGAAGGAACCTCTACTGTGTATGCCCAGAAAAGAAATAATAACCAGGGCTAGGAGGGCAGTGCCTCTAGCCAGGAAGAGGCATGGGAAAACCGGATTTTCTGGACGGTGTGGATCTGATGGCCTGGCACATCAGAGCCACAAAAATCCGATGTTTTAGTTGATACTGGTGTGCAGTGTACCCTAATGCCATTGGGACATGTGGGGGCGGAACCTGTTTCCATTGCTGGGGTGATGGGGGGATCAGAGCAATTGACCCTGTTGGGAGCCCAGGTGAGCCTGACTGGGAAGGAGCAGCAGAAACATCCTCCTGTGACTGGCCCAGAGGCCCCATGTATTCTGGGCATAGACTTCCTCTGGAACAGCCTTACAAAGACCCAAAAGGACTCAGGTGGGCTTTTGGCATAGCTGCTGCAGAGGATGAGAACATGAAGCCATTGAACACCTTGCCTGGACTATCAGAAAACCCATCTGCAGTAGGACTCCTGAAGGTGGAAGAGCAACAAGTGTCGATTACCAGCATCTGCTGTGCCAGACATGCTGGAACTCCAGTACGAGCTGGAGTCCAAGGCAGCAAAGTGCTTTGCCACTATTGACATTGCCAATGCATTTTTCTTCATTCCTCTGGCAGCACAATGCAGACCTCAGTTTGCTTTCACCTGGAGGGCCGTGCCATACACCTGGAACTGACTGCCCCAGGGGTGGAAGCACAGCCCCACCATCTGCCATGGACTGATCCAGGCTGCACTGGAAAAGGGTGAAGCTCCAGAACATCTGCAGCACATCGATGATATCATTGTGTGGGGGAACACGACAATGGAAGTATTTGAGAAAGGAGAGAAATTCATCCAGAGTCTGCTGGAAGCTGGCTTCAGCATCCAGAAGATCAAAGTCACAGGACTTGCCTGAGAGATCCACTTCCTGGGAGAAAAGTGGCAAGATAGATGGCGTCAGATTCCCACTGAGGTCATCAGTAAGATCACAGGTGTCTCTAATGTTTTGTGGAAGAGATCAAAAAAGCTCCACAATTTGTGAAAGTTGTAAAGTTGGTATGTTTATTGCAGCGCTGGACGCATGCGGGGATTACTCCCCTCAAAAGGCAAGTGTACCTCTGTGAACTTCAGGTCTCTTTTTATGGCTCACTCAAATACATATGCATATAATTTCACAACAGGTTCATACATCTTCATTCTACTGATTTCATGTGACACTTGCTACTAATTCTTCAGAAGGAACTCTTGGGTCAGGTTGCCCTGCTCTGTCTGCTCTCCTCCTCCCCCCTTTATCTCTTATCCTTCAGCTGAAGCAGCCTCTCTAAGCACAGGCCCTTCAAGAGAACAGGCAGTGAGACTAAACAGCAAGCTACAGACTTAATTCAAAGATGAACATTTCACCTAAATCAAAATGAATTTCTACCCTGGAAAATTTCTACTCTGTCTCATTTCCCCCCTTTCCTGGAAAATAAGTAAATTCTTTTACTTAATGCAAACTCTTAGGACAATAAGTGACTCTCAATGCTTTACCTCATACATTTGATAGGGAGATTAACAGAGCTATACGCTGTAGTATTCTCTAATTTCAAATTAATAATAAAGGATAACTTTAAACTTACTTTAACTAATACAACATCATTTTTATCAATTTTTACAGCAGTGCAAGCAGTTTTTAGACACTCACAACTTTTACCAGTATATACGAGCACAGTTTTTTGATCAGTGACTGGATGAATTTTGAAGTGGCAAATACTCTGTTCAGTGTCCAGACACACATCTTGGGCATGAATAGTACTGCTTTCACAAATGAATCTCAGCTGTTCTCTAGTAATGCAGGATTCTAAGTTTACTGTTTGCTACTTTTCATTCATTTTTCGTGTTTACAGTCTATGTTCTGAAGGGTAGAGCACTGTTTTTTCATTATTTAATCTTAGTGCAATGATGGGATGGATAACATAAACAGTGCTATTACGTATGGTAAGTACAAAGGCAGTGGCTACATTAGAAACAGGATTATAGGTGAAATTTACTATAGTTTACCAGGACTGAAGCTTTTTTCAAAATCAATTGTGTTATACATATATAGAGTTAATTCATGCTATTTGTATATATATATGTGTGTATAAGATATTGTAAGAATCCAACTCATGTACTTGACCACTCTGGCTGAGAGCAGAGTCCTATTTCTAACGCTAAAGATAATATCAAGTCCGTTAGCTTAAGAATGAAGCCTTCCCAGACCATGAATGTCGACTTCCCAGAAATGCTTTGAATACTGACACCACTCGATTACATGTGAAAGACGGCCATAGGGACACCGGGACTGGCTTTTGCATCGCATCCCTATGGACCCAGCAATACATGCGAAAGAAGGCTATTCTGGAAGGGCTCAGACAGTCATTGGAACACCTGGACTGGCTTTGTATCTATATGATCCAGCTCTACATATGAAGGGACACAAAGGACATTCTGTCATTCCGGCCCCAGGCGGAATATAGGGGATATAAACTGGCTGTATGAGACAGTCGGGGTGAACCACTGGGGAGATGCTGGCACTCTGTCAGTTGGATCCAGGTTCACCCAGCACCAACTTCCGGAGTTGATGCTGTCTTGGCTGTGGTGAATTTTTTAATTATATTTTGTTATTGATCTAATAAATCTTTGTTAATTTTTTTTTAATTTGGCTGCAGATTCGATCATTTATAACAAATTGCATTATCTTAGACAACTTTCTGAATTTCAGCTGGAAAATTACTTTCCCTCCCTTCTTGTATGATCAGAGCTGCTGTTGCCTGCATCTGCAACTGTGCTTGTATACAACTGAAAGCTAAAGATATATTATCACATTATCTTGAACTGTGCTAAGTACTTCTATTAATAACTTGTGATCTTGGTCCCTGGCCTTTTCTTACTTTGGCAGTGCTTTTGAAATATGCCACTGGCTAGTTCTTAATGCTAGTAGAGATGACTGTAAATGCTGCTTCAATTTTGTTAGGCTGCTTGCTGCAGTGGCTAGCTTATTCATCAGTATTTCTGAATCAATTCCATTTAGAACTCCTAATCCTGTTCCTAATATCCCAGTTAGATCCTTTCTTATTCTGCTCTTAAGGTCTACCTGTCTTTGTAACTACGCTGTGCAGCTCTCAAAGGATGTTCTTAGGAAAGAGGAGCAGGCTGGTTGGATTTTTGAGATGTTGATTTGCATTAGCAACTCTTTTGAAGTGTCTGCAGTTCTTGTTCTTGCTACTCTTGCTCTTCATATACTTGATCTCTATGAATTACTACAGTGGACAGGTTTAAATCTTTTATCTCAGAAAGTTCTCTCATGGAGCTAGTATCCTGATTAAAAGCCTGGGACCAAGGCCATTCAGCATCGCTTTGAATAGAGGTACTCTCTAATTTTAAGATTTCAATTATTATTATATACAAAACAATTCTGTAAGTGAAAGTATGAAAAACCCTTGACTGCAATATACTCATTTTGCTTGAGTGAGTTTTAGTCTCAGTTCAATGTCTCTTGGTGTCACTTTCCAAGGGGGCTTCTGGGGCGTTCTTCACTCGAGAGTGATGGATCCAGGCATTCTGCTCTTTGATCTTGATTGCGGTGAGGGCGGTGAGAAGCACCTGGAATGGTCTTCTTTACTGTGGTTCCAAAGTCTTTTCTGCAAGAGGCTTAACATATCCATAATCTCTAGGCTATATGTTATGCACTGGCCCATCTAACTCCCTGCTCTGAGTTCCAGCCACAAGTTTCTCAATTTTTCTGAGCTGTTTGCTTAAAGCCACCATGTAGGTGGCCAGTGTTACCTCTCCAATGTACTGGGCATTCTTTTTGTGTTCCATAAAGCATTTCAAAGGGACTTAGACTTTCTTTAGCTCTAGGTTTAGTTTAAATTTGCAACAGTGCTAGTGGAAGTGCTTGGGGCTAGGGTAGATTAACTTCCTGCCCAAGTCTTACAATCTGCTGCTTAATTAAATGATCCATTTTCTCCACCTGGCTGCTTGATTAGGGGGGGTACAGAATGTGAAGTAGCCAGGTGGCTACTAATCTGTTGCACTGTTTTGGAAATGAAATGTGATCCTCTATCTGAGGATATTGTGGCTGGAACTCCGAAGCATGGTATTATTTCTTGTAATAATACTCTAGTAACTTCTTGAGCTTTGACAGTTCTGGTGGGGAATGCTTCTGGCCACCCTGAAAATGTGTCTGTCAATACCAATAAATACTGATACCCCCCTTTCCTCGGGAGTTCTGAAAAGTCAATTTGCCACTGCTGTCCCGGCCTATGGCCTCTCCTAATCTGACCGAGTTTTGGCTTGGGGGTATTTTTGGGGTTAGTCTGGAGGCAAAGATCACACTGTCAGGTCACTTGAGTAATAGTGGCATATAAATTCCTAGCAACGATTCTTTCAATCAAGTAGGTGTGTAGGGCATCTATTCCTCAGTGTGCTTTCTGGTGCTCTTCCCTTACTAGTGACCACAAGAAATGGGAAGGGATTACCATCTTCTTTTCAATGGTAGCCCACCCTTCTTGGTTATACGTCCTTTTTTGATCTTCAATCAATTTTCTATCTCGCTTATTATATTCTGGCTTACTTTCAAGGGAAATTTGTCTATCTGGAATTAGGGCTCACCTCACCTTTTGCTGCTTCCTTTGCCTCTCTATCCGCCAGCTCATTTCCTTCTTCTAATTCTGAGCTCACTTTTTGATGTGCTCTAATATGCATAATTGCTACCTTTTCAGGCAGCTGAACTGCTTCCAGCAGCTGGATGATCTCTTGTGCATGTTTGATGTTCTTTCTCTGTGAGGTCAGCAGTCTTCTCTCTTTCTAGATGGCTCTATGTGCATGCACGACTCCGAATGCATACCTCGAGTCTGTGTAGATGTTTATCTTCTTTCCTTTTGCTATTTCTAAGGCACGGGTCAGGGCAATTATCTCAGCCTTCTGCGCAGAGGTGCCTGTTGGTAAGGGTGCAGATTCTGTTACCTCTCTGCAGGTGGCTACTGTGTACCCAGCATGTTGCTTTCCATTGGCAATGCAGCTGCTCTCGTCAGTGAACCAGGTCTCTGCATTGTCCAGAGGAGTGTCTTTCAAATCTGGGCAGCTGCAGTAGGTAGCTTCAATGGTCTCTAGGCAATTGTGGTGTACTGCTTCACCTTGATTTCTACTGAGAAAGGAAGCTGGGTTGACAATATTAGCACCACTATCTTTACATCATCTTGCTCTACCATGATGGCCTGGTATTTCTCTCTGTGGTGAAAGCCAGTGGCTACTCTTTACTTCCAGTACTGTGGACACTGTATGGGACACTAGCAGAGTCATTTTCTGTCCCAGGGAAAACTTGTGTGCCTTCTGAATATTCAGCATGACTGCTGCTACAGCTCTGAGGCAACCTGGCCATCTTTTGGCTGTTGCATCCAGCTACTTGGAGAAGTAAGCAACTGCCCTTCAGTATGGACCTAAGTCTTGAGCCAGTATTCCTAAGGCAATTCTCTGTTTTTCATGGGAAAATAGAAAGAATGGTTTACTTACACCTGGAAGTCCCAGGGCTGGAGCTGACATGAGGGCACTCTTTAGCTGATAAAAGGCCCATGTGGCTTCCTTTGTCCGCTGGAGATCTCTGTTTCCATTAGCAATAAGAGCATAGAGAGGTTTGACAAGCAGTCCATAATTATTAATCCACAGCTGGCACTACCCTGCCATGCCTAAGAAGGTTCGGAGTTTCTTTATCGTCTGGGGTTTTGGGGTTTGGCAGATGGCTTCTTTGCGAGCCTGCCTTAAAGTCCGTTGCCCAGCACTCACCTTGTAGCCCAGGTATATTACTTTCTGTTTCACTACCTGTGCCTTCTTCTTTGATACTCTGTATCTTTGGAGTCTTAGGAAATTCAAGAGGCTTACTGTCCAGGCCACACATGCTTCTCTCGTCTGAGTGGCTATTAGAAGATCATCTACGTACTGCAACAGCTTCCCTTCCTTTAGAGCTTCCCAGGACTCCAGATCTTTTGCAAGAGTCTCCCCAAACAGAGTGGGGGGGAATTTGAAGCCTTGAGGCACATAGACTATGTGAGCTGGGTTTTGCACTGCTTTTAGGGCTTTCTCATTTCAATGCAAAAATTTTCTGGCTGGCTTTGTGGATAGGGAGGCAAAAGAAGGCATCTCTCAGGTCTAAAACAGTAAACCAGATTAGCTCAGGTGTTAAACAAGTTAGTAAAATATATGGATTTGCTAGCACAGGGTATAAATTCTTCATTATCTTATTGACAGCCCTCAATCTAGTACTATCAGTTATTGGGCTGATTTCTTCCTTGACTTCTCTTCAGGGGGTACTGCTTAATTCTCACTGGTTGTTTTCTTTCTTTAAGCTTGATTACTATGGGGGGGCATTCTTCACTTTCTTTGGTACAGCAGAGGCCCATACCCCTGAAAAAACTTGCTCTAATATCTCTTTACTAATTTTTTCTTAATTTCAATGCCTGTTAATGATAAGCTTAATATCTTTATATCATTTGCCCCCAGTGTAACGTCTTCATTTGAGAATGTTCAGCGAATTGGGCAAATACACAAAAGCTCCTAAGTACACATGTTACTTTAAAGGTTTACAAATGTATGCCTTCTCAGACTGTCCAGTTGTTCTTCACATTACAACATAATCATTCTCTACAGGTACTAAAGCTTTATTTAAAACTGAATTTATGGCTCTTGTATCAACTAAAATTCCACCCTTTTCTTTTCTTCTGGTCTCACTGCCTCTCGCAGAGGGGTCTGTTCCCTCCTAGTCCTGGGTGAAATTGGACTGCTAGGAGGGGGATGGGTGCGAACGGGTATATCTTTGGAGCTTGAGTCTTCTTCTTTTTTGGGGAGGTCTTCTTTATCTTCCTTTACTTTAGGAGGAACCTTTAACAAATTATATGTACTCATTTTGCGAGTTGTAATCGCTTTGCATTTCAGTATGATAAACTTTGCCTGACCAGTGGGTCCGAGGGCGGTCTGATCTCACAGTCTCTTTGCTATTTTTGGTGATTTCTTAAAACAAAAACACACCAACATACGGGACTATCTCATTTATCTTCCCATTTTGAAACAGCAGTAACTGCAATAAAGTCTTACAAATCTTTTTCTTTTCTGAGCTGCCTCTACTGGCAGCTTTCTCCCAAAGAGCCCCTCCCAAAGGGGCTAGTTCAGGAGCTTCTTTGTTCTGGTTAGTTTTCATTATCTCCTTCTCCTTATACTATCTTGTTTCTACTCAAACTTCTCCTCACAGAGCTTCACAGTAGATTCTTAGTCTTCTTCCCACACACAACTCCAGGTGGCAGGAATCAGGTGGGACTTCTCACACACCAGCTTTAAAATCTTAGGTTCTGAATCAGCTTGATGAGGAAACTTTGATTTACACTCAGGGCATATGCCCCGACGCAGCAATACCAGCGTCTCTCACAAACTCTGCACTGCAATGGTACCCACGCAGGGAGCCAGCCTCTCGATGCACTAAAGGCTCTCAGGAATTACCCACAGAGGCAAGCTATTCTATTTATCACAGGGAATTCTGAATCTTGCACAGCAGGCTGTTCCCAATCTAGACTGACTATCGCACCAGATGAAGTCCAATAGAGCTCTTCTAAATGAACTCGTTCGTCTCACCACGGTAAAAGCGTGCACAATCTACAATCTACACCACAACTGACCACCTTTATTCAATGAACATTCTCACCTGCGCTAAACCACTCTATCTCTGCCGGGCGCTCCCTGCCTCCACAGCCTGCCCCGGCCAGTGCCTCAGGCCTCACTCGGCCCCTTCAGTCACGGGTAGAAACCCCCCCCGCACTGTAGATATACTCCCTTTATACACCATGCACTTGCACGATTACAAACACACACACACTAACATTAACAATTAACCACGCAGTGAACTAACTAAGTCTGGACACAGCACACTCATGAGTCCACTCGAACCCACCCCCAGGGTCGCTGGCGGCCGCTCTATGGGACAGTGAACTCCTGTCTCCCAGTAGCTCTATCGACCGGTCTGCTTGCAGGCACAGGAACAAGGCAGAGCACTCAGACATCTCTGAGTGACTTATTCAGCCTACCTATCCCCCGGGGGCCCTCTTAATACATACCGAATCTTCCGCCTGCCAGCAGGTCCTTGTCCAGCAGGAGGCCAGCTGACACCAGCGGAATCCCGGGGAGCTCCTAGGAGGGTCCCTTTATCCCTTCTGCCCCTGCAGGGACAGAGATGGTCCCTTCGTGGTCTCCAAAATGTTTTGCGGCAAAGATCAAAAACTCCACAACTTGTGAAAGTTGTAAAGTCCGTATGTTTATTGCAGCGCTGGATGCATGCGGCGATTACTCTCCTCAAAAGGCATGTGTGCCTCTGGGGGGGTCCAAGTCCCATTTCTATCCCTGTCTACAAATGCATATGCATACAATTTCACAATAGGTTCATACATATTCATTCTACTGATTTCATATGACACTTGCTACTAATTCTTCAGAAGGAACTCTTGGATCACGTTGCCTTGCTCTGTCTGCTCTCTTCTTCCCCCCTTTATCTCTTGTCCTTCAGCTGAAGCAGTCTCTCTAAGCACAGGCCCTTCAAGAGAACAGGCAGTGAGACTAAACAGCAAGCTACAGACTTAATTCAAGGATGAACATTTCACCTAAATCAAAATGTTATTCTACCCTGGAAAATTTCTACTCTGTCTCACAGGGACCCCAGAGTGCCCCACCTTGACCCTATGGGAGAAAAAGATTATAAGACTGATGCCAAAAGTACTACAAATATTATTAGCTACCATAAAGAGGAAGAAATCAATATCAAGTAGACATTAATTAATTAATGGAGTTGTGTTACTTAGAAACACGACCAATAATATTCTTGGTAGCTAAAAATATATTGATTTTTTATTATAAATACAAAAATTGGGTAATAAAGATATTGAATAATACTATCATAATTCAAATAATATAATTATAATTTTATAAATTAATAAAAGTTTTTCTAAAGAAAAATGTCTAAATTATTTTAATGTTTTGGGATATCAGTCCTAGGTGGGTGATGTCAGACATGATGAGGCTGGGGGTGAGGAGCAGCTTGTCCAAACAGGCTCAGCCTGCAAGGGGCTCATTCTTCTCCCTGCCCAGACACCCTAAAGAGACATTCAGCATCAAGATCACCTGGGGAATGCTTCTGTCACCTCTTCCCTGAACTGAAATGTAAAGAAATATTTCCTTGATATCATGATGTGCACTTTGGAATCTCCCTCCTGAAGGGAGCTCCAAGCTGACTCCAATCGCTGCACAAGCCCTGGAGACTCACAGACAATGGAAGGGAGACAAAGAGCTCCTGAGGGCTTTCTGTATTTTAATCAGCCCCACGGTGGCTTTGGGGCTGGCTCCAGGAGCCTCAGGCAGCGAGAGAAGGATGAAGAAGCTGCTCAAGGAGTCAGCAGCCAAACTCCAAGTGCCTTGGAGCACGGCTGGGCCCCAGGGAGGGCAGGGAGTGCCCAAGGCTGCCCAGGCAGTGCCGAGAGCAGATCCTTGAGGCCAGGAGTGCAGGGAGCCCAAGGCTCTGGGCAGGGCACTGCAATGCTGAGCAAGGCCTGGCTTGGCTGCAGGGAGCAGAAAGGCCAAGCCCTGAGCCCAGCCTGGGCCAGCAGGGCCTGTCCCTCCCGGCTGGCTCGGGGCTCTTTGTGGGCCAGGGGGATGTGAGGGGCAGCAAGGACAAACGCCATCAGCCTGCAGCCCCTGCCAGCCTCCCCAGGGAGGCCGAGGCAGAACCAAAGTGCAGCCCCTGCCAGGAAAGTTCCTCCTGTGGGGCTCCAGAGGTGCTGCCCGAGCCCAGGGCACAAAGGCCTGGGTGCCTCTGGCCCTGCCAGCCCTGCCCAGCCCTCGGCCATCTGTCCTGCAGGCTGTGCCCCCTGGGCGTGCTGCTCCTCTGCCCTGGCCGGCTGCACTCGCCCATCTCGCCGTGCCCCAGCATTTCTCACCCAGCGTTTCTGGGCCCTCCCTGGGCTCCCTGCACCCAGCGCTGCCGGCTCCTGGCACACAGAGCCCGGCCATGGCCCAGCCTCACGCTGGGACACCTCCAGCACCAACATTCTGCCCTGCGAGGGACTTTGCTTTCTCCTCAGCTCCAGGCTGAACCTTCCAAGCTGCACTTGGGGGAGGTTTCCTGCAATTCCCACTGCCAAGGAAAGCTCTGTCTCCTGCTGCTCACAAACAGAGAAGGGCTGGAGGGAGATGTGCTGGTCAGAGGCTGTTTGGGGCACAGTGACCATGAAATGTTTGAGTTTCTAAATCTTCTGTGAAAGGAGGGGCATCAACAAATCTTTTACACTGGAGTTACAGAGAGCAGACTTTGGCCTATTGATGATGGAGATTTGGAGAATACAAAATCAGGTACTGATTTTTTAAAGGCAATCAGCACTTAAAAGCAAAGGGATCCAAGAAGGATTGACACATCTCAAGAAAGAAATTTTGGAGGAGTAGCAACAGCCTGTTCTGCTGGTCCAAAAAGTGAGCTAGCAAGGAAAATGACTGGCCTGGATGGGCATGGAGCTTTTTCCGGGAACTCATAGAAAAAAAGTGGATGCATCATCTTTGGTCAGAGGGGCAGGGAACTCAGGAAATTTTTAAGGATGTTGTTAGGTCATACAAAAGGAAAATTATAGACATGAAAGGTCCATTAGAGCTTAACCTGGCCCCTTCTGTGAAGGATAATAAGAATGTTTTTATAAATATATTAATGGCAAAAGGAGGGACAAATACAACCTCCATTCTTTATTGGATATGAGGAGGAATACAGTAACTAAAGCTGAGGAATAGACTGAGGTACTTAACCCATTCTTTGCCTCAGTTTTCAACAATACGTCAAGTTGTCCTCAGGACAAGTGTTCTCCCAAGCTGTAGATGGGGGCAGGGAGCAGAAGAGCCCCCCTGTAATCCAGGAGGAAGCAGCTGGGGACCTGCTGAGCCACTCAGATGCTCACAGGTGTCTCTGGGAGAAGATGGGATCCATCGCAGGGGGATGAGGGAGCTGGTGGATGAGCTCCCCAAGCTGCTCTCCATCATTTACTGCGGGGGAAAATAGCGGGATGCGAAGGTTTAGGGACATCACACCATAAACAATATGATCCAGTCAAGCCAAATTTATTATCCCTTAAAAGACTATATTTATAATAATTTTCTACTGTCCAGGTTTTTCTAGCTAATACATGATTGGTTATCCTAACTGTTCATGTGTCTAAGATAGGATGCTGATTGGATCATCTAATTTTCCATGTGTCTGGTTGTGGTTTTCTGTCCCACCCAAGAATTGTCTTTTTCCTTACTTTCCCAAGCTCACTGACAAACTTGCTGAGTCCGGATGACTCTTCTTCTTGTATCTTTTTCAAGGATATACCAACCCAATTTTCTGAATATGTCCGTCATTGTTTGTGAACGTGTCCATTGTCCATTATCCCAAGCAGGCTGGATTGTTCATCGGCTGAATATGTACATTGTCCTGCAAAATCTCCTTAATCTGCAAAAAGTCCTCAACAGTTCCCTGGCTTTGTTTTTGCACAAACCAGACTGATTTAAAAGCACGGTCAATTAGTTTCCGCACACATGGTAGTAAGCAAGGCACTATAAGCAGAATTTTAAAAAGAATACAAAGTATCATAATGCCAAAGCGTACTAAGTCCTTGAGCCAGCCTGGTATTCCCCCGGATTTTAGCCACTGGTCAAAAGAATTCTCAACAGCTGTAAGCTTCTCATGTTTTCCTTAAGCAACATCAGGTTTTTGTGAATGGATTCAGAGTGGTCAGAGAGATTCATGCAACACATCCCTTCAAAATCCTCACACCCATGTCCTTGTGCTACCAACAAAAAATCTATAGCAGCCCTGTCTTGTAACACAGCGTGGCATATGCTACCCACATCAGTGGTGAGCTCCTTCAGTATTGCAGATGTAATGTTAATTTGTTTCCCTGTCCAACAAGCCAATCATTTTAATTGTTTAAGGGCCTGTGAAGAAGCTACGCCTGGTGTAAAAAGTGATGCCAGTATAACCGAAGGCCTATTCCCCAATTCTACATTATCCTTACAGCCTGAGCCTAATGAATGCACACTACATTTTGGATGTTGGAACTTGTGCCTGCTGTTAAGCATCTGTTGAATGCTAGGGGCAAACAGCGTCAATTTCCCTAAATAACATGGTCCTCCTAATGCTTTCGTAGGAATTGCAGGCCAAGCTCTATCTCATCAAATGAGAAAAACTCCAGGAGGCAACATGCTTGCTGATTTTTGTTTTAGGGGCACAGACCGTGTCCAGCTGGCACAGTATGCCGTGGTATTGTAATACCACGAAGAAACAGGAGACATCCAAGTGCTATCATCTCCGGGTCTTCCTGACTTCTCCCTAATCAGCTCTTTACCCTTGAAGTTTTCAAAGAGCTAACAATAATTTCTGGGCAATGATCCCAGAATATCCAGCTCCTGTGGTTCCTGACTTGTAGTATTTAAATTCTCAGTTATTTTAACTGCCTGAGCTCCTAAAGGATTTTTAGGGATTTTTTTTTTTTTTGGTCATTTTTCACAGCAATTATCTGTGATTATTCCATTTTGATTAGTACACCAATTTGACCAGGCGTTACTTAAGTTGCCATAAATTCGAGCTCTGGTCCAATTTCCAAATTCTTCCATTGAGTCTAAGGGAACTTTAATCAAACAGGTACTAAATGGATCCAAAGGTGTGGCTAGTGATAAGCAAAAGGATTCTTGCCCTGTTTTGTTAGCCCATGTATCCCACATGTTAGCTTGCTGCTCTATATTGTATATTCCCTGCGTCTCCCTAATTACTGCACTAAGCAACATTGTTAATATCTGCCAGACTATTGCCATTGTTGCTGTTGTCTACAATCACACCTGCACTTTGCCCAAAATGCTTTGGCCTGTTCCCACTCCCATTCACTAACGTGATGTATTTGTGGTATTGCATTCCTACTCCACATTCAGTAGCTATTATCTTGCTCCCTAGTACAATTTGGTTTACTAGAGCAATGAAAGCAAGTCCAAACTGCACCCACAGTAACAATCTCTGCTCATATGTTTCTATCAAAGATACATCCTGGAGAAAACTCTAAAATCCCCCCCAGTTACACCCTAAAAATTTAGCTAATGCTACTCTAGGGGTAAGAGTGTTAAGGTGGTTAGAGCATCTTATGCATATTAGGTTAGTAGGCCTAAGCTTTTGCTTTTTCTCCCAAATCAAGGCTAAATTATGTTCTTGACGAACTTGTCGCCAAGTTTTTAAGTTACACTTTATACAATGAACCTTGAGCCACGGTCTGCATGCATAACCATGCAGATAACAAGCCCTCTCTATCTGATTTTCAACTTGTGATGGAAGTGAAGGTAAATGGAGGCTGTTTACATCTAACCCGTGTCTATTAAGCCTATGTGGAGTTACTAGTAATCCCTCAGCATACTCCAGCAAACTTGGTAGATATTCTGATCGCTGTTCAGCTGTCAGGTGCTGTCAGGTGTTAAAGAAGTGGATTCAGGGCTGTCTGGAATTGGTGTTTTCGCCGACTCTCCTCATCTGGACACAGCATGGGTTGATGATGGTGGTTTTAGATAGGGCTTCACCCACTTGGTTGGGTTCCAACAAATGCCTTTATCTGTAAGTAAACACATATAACCTCTGCCTATTAGTTTTACTGTAGCTGGTCCTTCCCACACCCCTGTTTCTGGGCTTTTGAACATGACCTGAATACCGTCAGGCAATTCCTCCCTTGGATTACGTGTGAGGGCATGATGCACAAGAATAGGTGGATCTTCCCTATCTCCTCTCCTGTTGTTCTAAGGTAATTAAGCACAAAGATGGCTTCAGCTGTTTTTTCCTCAGGGGATAACCCTGTAGTTCCCCCTTTTTGTTTTTGCAGCATGCCCTTTAGTGTTTGATGAGGACACTCAATAATTGCCTGACCAGTAGGATTGTGAGGAATACCAGTGTCATGTTGTGTACCCCATAAATTACAGAAACACTTGAAGCTTAAGGAATCTCAAGGGCCATTGTCAGTCTTAGTTGCTAAGGGGACACCTAATATGGCAAAGCAATTGTACAAATGCTTCTCAACATGACGTGCTGCCTCACCTGTTAAGGGAGTAGCCCATATAACACAAGAATAGGTATCAACGCAAACATGTACAAACTTCTTCTGACCAAATTCTGCTACATGAGTTACATCCATTTGCCAAAATTGCAAGGGTTGAGTGCCCCTAGGGTTAACACCAGTGCCTAAACCAATGCCATCTTGTTGACAATCAGGACAGGATCGCACAATACCAGAAGCATTGGTAAAGGGAACACCAAATGGTTTAACCAATATTTTAGCAGATTGATGAAGAAAGGCATGGGAAGTTTTAGCCTGCTGAAATTTATCAGGGTTTGGCATTGGCCAGACAGTGGCTACTAACTGATCAGCTCGAGCGTTACCTTCAGACAGACCATGGAGAGCCTGATGACTTCGAACACGAGTAATAAAGTATTCCTGCCATCGTTGATTTAGGTTTTTAAGCAATTGGCTTAAAAGGAAATACAAATGCTTATTACTCACCTCCTTGAGTACTGCTCATTCACAGCGTTGGACACAGCCAACTACATAAAGCAAATCAGAAACAACGTTAAAGGCCTCATTATACCAATTTTCAAAAGCCCAAATCACAGTTTTCAATTCCAATGTTTGCAATGTATCTTTTGCCTCTCCAAAAATGACATGCTTTTTCCACACTTTGTCTCGCTGCCATGTGCAGGCAGCCTTTTTTGACCTTTTACCTGCATCTGTAAGTACTGTCTGCCCAGACACTGGACAGTCAGATCTCCAGGGTCTGTCCTCCAGACACTGATGTTCCAATAAAGATAACACCCATGTCATGGGTGTTGTGAACTTTACCGTCATATCCAGCCAAAGCTATCTGAAAAGAAACAGAATGTCTACTTCCCCATTCAAGATACCAGTTAGACAGTGGTACTACAATTGCATATAGTTCATGTCCCCGGATTTCCAATATTCTCCCTCTACCCTTCATAATCAAATGAGCAAAAATTTCCAATTGAGTGGTAATAGTTCTAGACTGTTTTACAGGTAAAAACACCCATTCCAAAATAGGATTAGCCCGAGATTTAACCCATTGACAAATTAAGGAGAAAGGATGCTTGACAAAGTTGTCATCCTCCTTGCTCTGACTGATGATCATCAATTGAACTGGAACACCCTCAATCAGATGATGTGCATGTGATGTATCAACCTTTGTGGCAATGTGATCCAAGGCCCGCTGTTGTCTCTTATCCAGGGTCCGGCGTTCATCTGCCCGAGATGAAGTACCTAGTAACTGTGTTAATGGTTCAAGTTCTGCGTTAGTTATCCCACAAATAGTTCTAATCCATAGACTATCTCCAACTAACTTCTGAACATCATGTACAGTTTTAATTTCAGTGGTAATGGCGAGTTTTGGTGGTTTCACTACAGAGTGATCAATCTGCCACCCAAGATATTTCCGAGGAACAGAATGCTGCACCTTATCAGGAGATTTTTAACCCTCTCTCCTCTAGCAAAACTGTCATGGATTTTAGAACAGAGTCTAATTGATTTCCAGCCACCAATATATCATCCATGTAGTGATAGATGATATACTCAGGAAATTGCTGCCAAACAGGTTCTAACGCCCAAGTGACATAAATTTGGCACATCACAGGGGAGTTACGCATGCCTTGGGGAAGACACGTCCATTCATACCTTTTGTAAGGTTCAGCATTGTTGATAAAGGGAACAGAAAAAGCAAAATGTTTTGTGTCGCCTGGATGTAATGTAAGAGAATGGTGAAAAAGCAATCTTTGAGATCAATGATCAATAGATTCCATGAGTCAGGTATCATAGTAGGAGATGGACGACCAGGTTGCAAGGTGCCCATACTTAGCGTCTCTGCATTAACAGCACGTAAATCAGGTAGCAACCTCCATTTCCTATTCTTTTTCAGGATGACAAAAATTGGTGTGTTCCACGGGCTGGTGGATGGTTTTATGTGCCCTTCCTCAAGCTGTTCTTGCACTAATTGTTCAACTATGGGCAGCTTTTCCTTTGACAGCCCCCCCAGTGGCTGCTGCTAAAAAGGCTGTGCAACCATGGTAGCTTTTAACTGGCTTAACAGATCCCTGCCAAGCAAACCTAGCAAAGTACCAAGGATTGGCATGACATAAGGCCTTGTAGATGCATTTACTCCATCTGGGAAAGTAAAGGTAATTACATCTTTGCTCATTTGAGTTGCCTAAGTCCCCCCAATACCTGCAATGCCTTAAATAGGGTTGATCAATGCCCAATGTTTAGGCCATATTGTGTTTGAAATGATGGTTACATCTGCTCCAGTGTCAATTATGAGTTTTTCAGTAATAGAATTACAATTAGGATGTGTCAGGGTTACCTGTTTGTCTGGTTTACCTCTTGTGATGTCCATGGCCCAATAAACTTCTGGGTTACCTGTGGAACCAAAGCTTCCTGTTCCCCACCCCTTGTCACCTGTACAGGGGGCACAAGACTTAAAAGGAACAAACTGAGCAATTTGTGAACCTTTTGGAATAGAAACAGGAGGGAAAAATGTTCTAACCATAATTTTAACAGCCCCTTGATAGTCCGCATCAATAACCCCAGGGATTATATCCAATCCCTTTTTACTGGCAGATGATCTCCCTAACAGAAAAGCACTAAGCCCACCCGCCAAGGGTCCTTTTACATTGGTGTCTATCAGGTGTACAGCAGAGTCTGTGATGGTGACGTCTCCTGCTGTTTCCACGTCCACTCCAGCACTGCCACCTGTTGACAATCTGAGTGAGTAAAGTCCTCCTCCTCCTCCATGGTGGGAGGCTGAGCTATCCAGGCAGCTCTCCTTACTTGTTTTGCATGCGAGGAGAGAACGCGTTGGCAAGGCCATTTTCCTGGAACAGACATTCTTTAGTACTGTGGTTATCTTTTCTGCAGATAGAACAAAATTTTTTCATAGCTGCAAAGCGGCACTGACTCCTAACATGTCCGATTTTACCCCATCCAAAGCACTTAATGTTCTTTCCTTCTGCTTTCTTTTCCAGTTTAGAAAGCAGTGGTTTTACTGCATCCTGTACTGCAGCAGCTACATAGGCTGCTCTTTGCCTTTCTGTAATTCTAGCCATCAGTTCCAGCATTTCTGTAACATCAGCTCCCTTCTTTAGTGCACCCAAAATCTGCCGAGTTTTATCATTAGCATTGTCAAAAGCCAGCATATTAAACAATTGCATCTTTGTGTCTGAATCCAAATTCAGATGATCTTAAATAGCTTCATGCAATCTGTCTACAAATTTATCAAGGTCTAAAAATTTATTTTCTGTTCAGCAAATTTGTGTAAAAGACTTGGTGTGTAACCCATCTGGAAGTGCAAGAATAGCATTATAGGCTAGTTGTTGGCTCATCTGTAAAACTTCATGAATGCTCCTAGCCTGGGCAGAGGCAGTAGCCCAGGGCCCTTTGCCGAGTAACTGTTGTGCTGTTAGACCATACAGAGGATCAACCTGCGCCCAAGGTTTTGCTGCTTCCTGGGCACACTTTTCCTCCCAGCTTTAATGGAACATCATCTGCTGGTGTGGTGGCATTGTAAGTCTTTTTAGGGTATGCACATCAGCTGGAATAAATGTGTTAGAGGAAAAAAACATACTGCAGCAGTGACTGTGCAAGTTGGGACTTTAAACCAAATTGTGAAATTGCACCTCTTAACCTCTCTAAAATCTTCCAATCAAAAGGTTCCCAAACTCTACCTGCAGCATTAGTTACTACAGGAAAAGCCTGTATATCATTTGTGAGAAAACTCTCTTCTACAATTGCTTCTGTAATAACTCTCTTCCACTTTCGTTTCTGAGCTGCTTCTATTTCAGGGTCACATTCCAATTCTAATTCCACATTCTTTACAGTGTGAGAGGGAGGATTTCGTCTAACTGGCTCAGATGCTGGCTCAGAGACACGAGAGGGAGGTAATCGCTTTCCTGATTGCCTGTCCGAACCCAAAATCATCAGTAGATCCATTTTTTTAAAAGAATAGTCTCTTTTGGAGACAACTGAATCCTTTTGTTGAATTACCAATTTTTGCTAATTGTCCACTAAAGATTTTAAATTGTCTTCAATAGAAGCATTATTCATACTAACATCTCCTTCCTTATCCTTTACAGCACATTTAGTCTCTAAGTTACTGTTATCAGCAATTTTTTCACTGTGAGTACAACTGTCCTTTGTTCTGCAGACTAACAAGCCCAAAGAGGTTTTTTCACTGCAAGTGCTAGTGTCCTTTGGCCTGCAGACTAACACCTCTGAAGAGGCAGCAGCTTCCTCTTTCTCACTAGGAGCTGGAGGAGCAGTTGGTGTAATGCTCAATTCTGAGCTGAGGGGTTGCGGGCTGTGTGAGGGAATATCTGAGGTTGTAGAAAACAATTGCTAAACTGAAGCTACCGGAAATGCTTGAGGCTTATCTGACTCAGAGGCAAGGGCAGCACAAGCTGCTGCAGCAGCTTTCCTCTCTGCCTTTAAGGCCGGTAAAACTTCCATGATGGTTTTCCACAAAATAGCATACTTAGATGCCTCTTTTGCCTCATTCCCCCCAGATGCAATGCAGTCCCTCAACCTTTGGCCCACAGCTTCCCAAGTCGAAATCTCAAAAGCAGCCTGTGCTCCTGCTATGAGATTATGTTCCCAAGCCCAGTGTAACAGTCCCTTCAAATTGCAAGCATCATACTTATGTTCTCTCTTAGAGAGGATATGTTGGAGGAGTTTCTGAACACCTTCGCTTTCATGTTCAGACCCCATCTCCTCCCTGGCTGCTCACCTTGATCAGGGCGAGATCCAAGTCGTCTACGACTGGAGCTCCAGTAACCTTTTCCTCTCACCAGGGCAGTGAGGATACTTTTGACCGGCTTCTCCGCTCCTCGAAGGCTGGCTCCGATCCTCTGCACAGCAGCCAAATTGCCGTCCTCAAGTCCCTCTCAGGGTTGCCTGCGTTCTCCACCAGAAATGCGTGGTGCAGAGGCTCAGGGACATCACACCATAACCAATATGATCCAGTGAAGCCAAATTTGTTATCCCTAAAAAGACTATATTTATAATAATTCCGTACTGTCCACGTGTCTCTAGCTAATACATGATTGGTTACCCTAACTGTTCATGCGTCTAAGATAGGATGCGGACTGGATCATCTAATTTTCCATGTGTCTGGCTGTGGTTTTCCGTCCCACCCATGAACTTTCTTCTTTCTTACTTTCCCAAGCTCACTGACAAACTTGCTGAGTCCTGATTACTCTTCTTCTTGTATTTTTTCAAGGATATACTGACCCCATTTTCTGAATATGCCCATTATTGTTTGTGAACGTGTCCATTGTCCATTATCCCAAGCAGGCTGGATTGTGCATGTCTTGGTTTAGAAAGACAGGTGCCTGTTAAAGGAGACAGGGGCCTCCCCTGAAATGGAGAATGCAAACCCTCCCCACCCCTCCGAACTGGTATGAATAAGGGGCTCTCAGGCAAAAAATATGGGAGCAGGAAATAACAGTTCTTTAATAGGGAAAGGGAAAAAAACAATATAAAAGAAAAAAAATAAAAATACAACAATGCAATACACCAGAACAACACTGTCAGAGTCAGAACACAACCTGACACCCTGTGGGTCAGGGTGTTGGTAGCAGTCCGGTTGGAAAAGGGCTGCAGTCCTCCTGGAGTGTCAGGCGTGGTTCTGTTGGAGCAGGGGAGTCCTGTAGGAAAGGGGTGTCTTCTTCCTCCGCAGATCCGTGGAAGTAGAAGCAGCTGCTGTTCCTCTGGGTAGTCCAGTGGAGCAAAGGCTGTCTTGGTGTCAGAACCTTGCAGGTTATACCTGCATGGCACTGCTTGGCTCCTCCCTCTGGGCAGAGCATCTCACAATGGGTTGCTATAGTTCTTATCACTCATGTGGTGACATTCAATAGCCCCTTATCAGCAGATGCCCCTTGTTGATTATGATCACTCAGGAAGAGAGATAAGGAGCAATGCCTGCTTGACACCAGACAACTGCCATACAGATGGCAATAGAATACATCTTGCCTTGCAATCTGGAACAGTGCATCGGCTGAATATGGCCATTGTCCTGCAAAAATTCCTTTATCTGCAAAAAATCCTCGACACCTCTGCACACAGCCCAGGGAAGGTGCCCTGGCCACCTGCATAGAGCCACAGACAAGTGTCAGACACAGTTACAGAGCTTTGCCCAGAGCTGACAGGGGGAATTAATTTAAGGGAAAAAAAAGAAACCCAACAGAAAACCCCCAAAAACCCAACAAAACCCAAAGAAAACCAAATTAAAAACAAACAAAAAAAACCCCAAAAACCACCACCCAACAAAAACAAATAAAAACAACAACAAAAACAAACAAAACCAAAAAATGAACAAAAAACCAAACATACCAAACCAAGCAATAAAAACACAAAACAAGAAAAAGAGAACTCCCCCACAGCAGAGATGATCCATCCTTCAGTTGTAACACCTGCACTCACACAAGACCTGGGGCTGCAAAAAAATTAGAATTCATTGGGCACATAAGCAGGGAAAGCAGGTTTAGGACAGGCTTTCAGCAGAACTGTTCTCAGCTGAGCCAAAAAGGCCCCTTTGGCAGCTGCAGGGCCATTGGAAATGCAGAGCCTCAGCCCACAGGGCAGAAAAGGGCTCTGAATTCCTCTCCCCTGACACTAAACCCTGTTCCCAGGCTGCTTCACACTCAGGATTCTGCTGGAGGACGGCACAAAGCTGAGAGTGGGCTCTGGCTTCTCCATGTTTTGGGTCCTAAAGCTGCCTGGGACAAGAAATTTCGGGTCAGCTCCTCTGGCACAATCCCTGCTGGCCTGGGGAAGGGCTTTGCGTGCCGAGGCTTTGCTGCAGGCAAGGAAAGCTCCTGGCTCAGGGTCACCTTTGCTGCTCAGCCAGAGCCCTGAGTGCCACAGCAGCAGCAGAGAATGGCAGCGGTGCCACGGGCTGGCACACGAGGGGGAGATTTCCCCCTCGAGAGAGGCTCATATCCCTTTCTGCATTCAGGCAGCTGCAGATCCCTCAGCTTTGGCTGCACAGCAGCTGGCAATGCAAGTCCAGGAGCTCTGTCCATGGCCAGCCCCAGCAGGTGACAGCAAGGACGGGGCCCTGGCAGCATCAGGACATTTGCAGGGAGCGCCTTCAGCAAGCGCTGGGGGCTGGGACTGTGTGCAGAAAACGCCCTGGGAGTCTCTGCAGCGAGGGAAAGGGAACAAAGTTTCAGTTGTGGCCTCGCTAGGGAGCACCAAAATCGATTGTTTTCCATTGCCGGCTGTTCCAGGAGCCCCAGAGGAGAGCCCGGGGGGCACAGGAATGGAGAGCGGGGACTGTGCAGGAGCCGGGAGCAGCGAGAGAGGCCGGGCTGAAGGTGCGGGGCGGGCACGGGCTGGGAGGGGGCCCAGCCCGGGGGTCCCGCAGAGCCTCCCTGCTCCAGAGCCGCAGCTGCGAGCGCGGGGCAGCTGCCGGGATCGGAGTGCCAGGGACGGGCCGCAGGTGGGGGCTCCAAGGGGCTCGGCCGGAGCAGCTCTTTGTCCCGGGGCACCGGGGGCATTGCCGCGGGGTTGGGGTGCCTGGGAAGGCGCAGCAGGACAGGGTGGCAGTGGTTGGTTTGTGGATTTGTTTTGGGATGTTTTATTGGCGGCCCCGGGCGGGCTGTGGGAGCCGGGAGCGGCCGGGCGGGCCCGGAGCCGCCCCTCGGGCCGGGAGCCCCGGGCAGAGCTCTGTGCTCGGGGCCGAGGCCCGGGCGGCCCGGGCAGCGCTCGGCGGCCCGTGGGCCCCCGGCGCAGGCGGGTCCGTGTGGCCGGGCCGGCCCAGCCGTGTCCGCAGCGGGCTCCGAGGGGAGCGGCCCGGCCCGGCCGTGGCCGTGCGGGGCCTGCCGGGGCTCGGGGGGCCGGGCCGGGCAAAGGCTGAGCGAGAGCGGGGGAAGCGCTGGCACAGAGGCCCCGGGCTCGCCGTGCCCCCCTGGCCACGCAGCCGGGCTCGGGGGCCGCCTCGCTCGGAGCCAGCCCCGGCTGCGGGGGTCCCCGGGGCTCCCTGGGCAGGGGGCGGCGGGGGCTGCCGGAGCTCTGTGCCCGGGGCTGGGCGCGGCTGCCGGGGCAGCGGAGGATGCAGGGTCCCCCCGCGCTGGGGCTGCCTCTGCCCGGCCCAGGGGCTGCACTGTCAGCCCAGAGCCACGTGGGGATCGCCCGGCACCGGCAGGGTTGGCAGGGAAACCGGCAATGGGGGAGCAGAAACGGGAAATACGAGAGCTCCAGAAGCCTGGACATGTTGGGAGCATGGGCAAGGGGGACCCATGGATACCCCAGGACCCTGAAACGGGGACTGCAGACAGTGCTGACCCCTGGAACGCCTGGAATGCCAAAGTGGTGAGCCCAGAGAAGGGGAACCTGCGGGATTGCCAGTAGCCCCAGCAGTCCAGAGAGGTGAACGCCAATACAAACTTGGCTTGGAGGAACCCAGACATGGGCATCTCCAGGAGCCCAAAGTGGAGAGACCAGAGAGGGGAAACTCAGGGTTGGGTGGTTTTGCTGCATCTTGGTCATTTGTGTATTTTGGGGGCTGAAACTTGGTGTTTTGGAGGTTTATATGGGTAGGAGATTCCCGGTGACTCCTAGAGATGGACTTGGGCAGTAGGAACCCGCTAACCCAATGTGCTCATACAGTGTATTTTTCCCCAGAGCAGGATTTCTCTTTCCCAAACCTTGGCTGGATGGAGAAGGAGGCTGCAAGGAAGAGGAAGATGTCCTGGGACACCGAGGCAGGTGAGGAGGAAGTCACTGCCCCTTTGCCCCTCTCTCCTGCTCCATCTCCCAGCCCAGCATGGCCCCTGGCTGCAGGACAATCCTGCTGCCAATGCCGTCCTGCCGGGGACACACTGGGAAGATCTCCTTCCCTGTGGCATGGAGTCAAAGCCATCCTCTCCTTGTCCTTCCTCCCCAGACTAGGAGCTGAGGATGGAGACCAGGCAGGACAAATCCCCATGGTATAATCTCATGGAAGAGGCTGTTTTGAGCAACTCTACAGCACAGGAATTGAACAGGGAGGAAAATCCCCAGAGATCCCACAGGAGGAGGGGCTGCAAACCCAGCCCAGGGTGCCCTGAGGAGCAGGGCAGGAAAGATCCACCCTGTGCCAGGAAGGTGGACAGAGGTTCAGGCAGAGCTCAGAGCTGGTGATCTGTGGAGCAGCTTCAAGCTGGGGAGAAGCCCTGCAAGTACTTGGAGAGTGGGAAGAGCTTCAGGCAGAGCAACAGCCTGATCTGCCACCAGATGATCCACTTTGGAATGGCCCTAGGAGTGTGGTAAGGGCTTCAGCTGCAGCTGCACCCTCGTCATCCACCAAATGATCCACACTGGGGAGAGGCCCTACGAGTGTCCTGAGTGTCAGAAGAGGTTTCAGACCAGCTCCACTCTCCTCCTGCACCAGCAGATTCACAGGGAGGAGAGACCCTCCTGCTGCCCCAGCTGCAGGAATGGCTTCAAGCACAACTCCACCCTTGTCATCCACCAGGGCATCCACACTGGAGAAAGGCCCTGGGAGTGTCCCCAGTGTGGGAAGAGCTTCTCAGACAGCTCTAACTTCAGTAATCACCAACGGAGGCAGCAGTAAGGGAAGCCCTGCAAGTGCCCCAGCTGCAGGAAGAGCTTCTTGCACTGCTCCAACTCCATCCCCCATTGGAGGACCCATGTTGGTCAGAGCCCTTCAGACCCACGTTCCCAGTGATCTGAGTTGGGAAGACACTTGGCTAGTTATCCTTTTGTTTTGGCCCTAATTTTCTTTTGAGTTATCGTCATCCCTTAAAACAGACAAAACTGGGGGAAAACTCAACAAATTCATTGAGGGCATCTAAAGCCTCACTTTTTCCTAGTGTTTCAGGGGAATCTGGGATTCAGGGAGAAACCTGGGGAGTTTGGGGATATATGATGTAGTTGTCTCCCTTTGTTGGCACTGAAAGAGATGAGAGGGTTCAATGCCACTGAAAACTACTCAATCCCGGCCCAAAATTCCTCAATTCCACAGCTCCTCAGGATGGAATGGGGTTGGAAGGGGATTGGGTGAATTGTGCTGCAAATCAGGAGGGCTGAGATGGGCATGGGGTGGGGCAGGATGGGTGGGATGGGGTTGGGGTGGTGTGAAATGGAGGAAATAGGTCTTGGGAAGGGGGTCTTGATGTCCAGCAGGGGTGGGATGGGTTGGGGTTGGGACTGGGGAGGTGGGGTGGGGTCTGGAACGAGACAGCCGAAGTTTGGGGATGATGAAGGGAGGGGGAGCCCGTTACTGAATGAGTTTTTGAATATGAAAATGATGACATGTCCCACAGCCCCGGAGCTCAGAGCAGCTGAGATGGTGCTGGATCCAAGGCCAACTGTGGATCTCTCCCTCTCACTCTTCTGATTGCCTCTTCTCAAAATCCACACCTTCTCTGGGCAAACTGTTCCAGGACAGTCTTTTTTCTGAATCCCTACCTAAACCTACTCTCTTTCCATTTGGATCCATTCTCCCTTGTCCTGTCCCTGCCTGCCCTTGTACAAAGTCCCTGTCCTGCTTTCTTGTAGGTTGCCCTCAGGTACTGGAAGGCCACAGTTGGATCAAGGCTCGGTCTCTTTCCCATGCTGAAGAAGTCGAGCTGTGTCAGCCATTCCTTGCAGGAGAGGAGCTGCAGCCCTCACATCATCTCAGTGTCCCTCCTGGGCCCTGGTGCTGCGTGTCCACGTCCTTGCCGTCCGTGCCGGGGAGCCCGGCAGAGCCGGAGGCAGCACTGCAGGTGCAGGCTCAGCAGCGGGGAGGAGACACGGCCCTGGCAGCAGCTCCAGGAGCAGCGATTGGCAATGGGCCGCCCGCACTGCAGAGAGCCGGGGCCCTTGTGCCTGCCCTTGTGCCCAGGGCGCCTTTCCCCGCCGCTCGCCCGCCCGCCTGGGGAAAATGCCCCCTGTGCCGCCCCTCAGTGCCGCCCCTCGCCGCTGCCCCAGGGGCTCCCCGGCCCCAGCTGGAGAGCCCCAGACCTCAGCCTCACCCTGCTCAGCCCAAGGCCCTGGAAAAGCAGATTAAAGCACCCACCCAGAAAGTGCCCTAGGATTCCAAGGTCAGTCTTTTCTCTACAGTATGGGTTTGGTATCAGAGCCTGCATGGGATTATAAAATCTTTAGGAGAAAAGAGCATGAACAAGTTGTGCTTTGGCAGTACATCAAGGCTTTGAGGGAGAGGGTTTGTTTACTCACTCACAGGGATGCACAGAAAGTTTTGAAATGGTAACAGTAATCCAAACCCATTAGAAATTGGAAAGACAACCTGAGGGACTGGCAGCTAGCGCCTCAGAAACAGGTGGCTTTTGCTTCAGTCTTCTACCTGAGAGCTTCCTGGGCAGGGGCAGTTCTTCCAATTGCATCAGCATGGCCATGGCTGGAAAGGGCAGTGAGCAGACGGATTTAGCTTCTCCTGCCAGCCCCTGAAATGCCAGGTTTCATTTGCGTGTACTGAGGATTCCGTTTCAGACTCTGAACTGGCGCAGCTGCTCCTTGGTGCTGCTCGTACGCACGTACAGTGGTGCTGCAGCAGCTGTCCCGCACACAGGGAGGGCTCTGGAGCCTCCCCAGAGCCACCAAGGAGCAGGAGGGAACGTGCCTGGGATCTGCCTCTCTGTGCCGAGCGCTGGCGACTGGAGTCACCCGACCTTGTTCTAAGGCTGGGACCAAGTTCCTGTCACTGTCTGCTCTGAGAGCGTTCCCAAATTCAAACCCAGACACTTCTGCTAGGCAGAAGCACGGGTTCAAACATGGATTTTACTAGAAAAGGAAAGACCCCTGAAGGAAAAGGTGAAGATAGAAAGATGCTGAAAGGCTGAAGCCAAATGGAAAATAACCCCCCCAGATTTCAGAGAAAACTGGTCCATGGTGGTCAGTGCTGGCTCTGTGTCAGAGTAGGTGGCTGACAGCTACAGGTGATCCCACAAGGACACCCATGGCATCACAACATTCTATCATTAGTTTACTCTGCTTTCTCCCTTTTGACAGTAGCCAGATCACTCATACTGTCAGCCAGGACAGGGACTGTGGCCACAGCTGACTGCAGATTAGACCTGGTCATGAGATGCAAGTCCTGTTGCTTTCTTTGCCATCAATGTTGGGTCTCACTACAGATAAATTTCCCATTCTTCCTTTGCTTTCTGATCGGGTCTGACCCTGAGGATGGTATTATAATGCTACAGACATACCAATAAGGCCTGCCTGCTTCCTGAGATGTCTTTGTGGTTTCCAGAAATAACAAACAGCTGTGTGGCTTTTTCCAGTGGATTCACAGGCCAGCCTCAAGAGGGAATCTTTTTGTCCCCTCTGGTCATTAGAGCCTTCCACCTTTCAGCCTTGCTAACTCAATCCTACTCAGAGGAATTAAATGCAGGCTAGTTCCCTGACAAATAAAAACAAATAATTTTTTTTAATAATTAAAAATTATTCCCCTTGAGTGCCACACCCAATATATGTGTTAATGATAAAGCGGGAGTTCACCTAATCACTTCTTTCCTTGTGAGCACGGCTCAGCCTCACACAGAGGTGAGGTGGGAGCTGGGCAAATCTCTGGTGGGAGGAAGGGTCTTGTGGCAGCCCACAGAGCCTGTGCACATTGCCAGGGAACAGCTGTGCCCTGCATGTGCCCCCTGCAATGAGCTGTGCTGCTGCCAGTGCCCCGTGGAGCTGTGGGGCTGCTGAGCTGTGGGGCAGGGAGAGGAGCAGGAGGGTGCATGTGCAGCTGAGCCATTCCTGGAGAGCACAGGGCTCTGGGCTCCCTGCTGTCCCAGGGCAGCCCAGAGGCCAGGCTGTTCCTGTGGTAGCTCTGTGGAAGTGGCTCAGGGTTTTGCCCTGGCCTGCCTCCAGGTGTCTGCCAGCAGGAGCATGTTTCCCTGTGCAGCTCTTTAGAAGTTTGCAGGAAATGTATCCCATGAGAAATGGAGTTTCAGATGCTTTAGGTTTGCATTGTGGCCTCTGTTAAACTTTGTGTCTCCACTTTGCAGGCCTGACTGGCTACCCTCTTGCCAAGAGGTTTTCCCTGGCAAGTCCCTCCACGCTCCTTCCCTCCAAGCCGTTGCCTCCCATCCCGAAGAGCTCTCCTTCTACCAAGCCAAGCCCAACATGCAGCGGAGAGCAGGAGAATGGGAAAAATGGCAGCGGCTACTGTGAGGAGAGTAGAAAAAACCAGGAGCTGGGTTCAGAGGGGAAAGGATGTAAGGTAAGGAGACCAAGCTAAGTCCAGCATTGTAAATGTTCAGTTTATGTGCTCTTGGCAGAGCTCTGAGACCTTTTCCATGATAGGAACTGACTTTGTCACTGAAGTTTGAACAGGTCCTGATCTGGATCTTTAGCTGGCCAGAAATGATGGGATATGAAGGAAGGGTGTGCATCTGCCCCTGCTGCCTCCAGCCCCATTCCTGGCCATGGCATGAGGGCCCTGGAGGAACTTGGGCAGGCAGAGACCTTGCAGAGAGCAGCAGGGCAGGGAGCTCTGCTGAACTTCCTAAATGCCAGTGAGCCTGAGATGATGGATGTGTGGGAGCTGGAGAGCAGCCAGCATCCTGAGAGCTCAGCAGCCTCTGGGCTCAAAGGCTGCTGGGGAACTGTAGGAGGGAAAGGCAGCAGCAGAAGAAATGAGGGGCTTGAGAAAAGCAGGTTTGACATCCTGCAGAATAGCTTTGTGGGGACTTGGCTGGAGATCTGCACTGGCAGTTAGGCACCTTAGGGGCAGGGAGAGAATAGTGATCTAAAGGCACTGCCATGCCATCCAAAAGTCCAGTGGAGGCAGTGGCACCTCAGAACATCTTGATGTCAAACATGTGAATGCCAGCTGGGAATGTAGCTAGTCTTGGAAAAAACTGAGCACAAGGGCAGAGGTGGCAAATGTGTGACATGTGCTGTCCCTCTCCACTTCCCTTTCCTAGGTCACCTTCCCTGTCCTAGGCCAAGCTGCTCCATAAGTTTGACTATTCCTGCCATGTCCCATCTAAATGTCTTGAGGTATGAATCGGGGCAAGGCTTGATGCTTGATCTGAGCTCTGTTCTACTCTTTCCAGACTTCCTTGCTCAATTCCAGTGGTCGGGATATGAAGAAGGGGTCACTGGGACCACCTTTGATCCCCCCATACGTAGGGCAGTGAGTCCCCCTCTTGGCAGTGCTGCAGGGTCTCTGCAAAGCTCTCCACAGCTGGAATTCCAGGAGTCCCAGGAGATGAGGTAAGCCAAGGTGTCTGCTGCTGCAGTGTGCTGTTCACCTCTCTCTTCCCATCTTGTGTGGTTATTTTGCCCAGTCAGGGGTCCCATGTATTTAGGCAAACCTTTGTGCCTTCACCATTTTGGCCATCTATGATGATCCAGCATAAAGTCAAAGCCAAAACCAATGTCCCAAGAGCAGAGGTTGTGGTGGGGAAGAAGAGGCAGGGCTTCAAAGCACCTCAAGATAGGGCCTCTGCTGGACATGGCTATTGTTTGACACAGAGCTTGGCCAGCTCTCTGTGACTTCAGCAAGTGAAAGCTTAAGGGTAATGAATCAGCTCTGCATCCTGGGTTGGGTTTATGTGTTGCATTTCCTCCTTCATCAGAGTGACCATGCTAAGAAGGTTTGCCTCCTTTCGTGGTACACCCATTCCCTCCCTTCTCTTTCTATGTCCTCATATGTTCTTTTGTCCTCCATTTTCTCCAGGCTAACATCCAGCAACAGAGGCAAGGAGAAGAACTCTGAACATGCAGGTAGGTACAGGGCATGTCTGTCCTAAAATGACCATTGTAGTCTTGACTCAGAGGTGACATTTGAAAACCTTTGTTACAACCCATTCTTTTAAAGATTTCTTTAAATTCCCTTCAGTTCTTTGATGGGCTCAGTGGACTCTCTGAGAGCCCAGTCAGTGGGACTGTGCTGCAGTGGTGCAGTGAAAATTCCTCCAGTGTGAAGTGTTGAGTGGTAGGAACGGGAGTGGAACCTTGGGGCCCTGGAAATGCAGTGCAGGCCAAGGAAACATTCCTCTCCATCCTGCACATTCTTTTTATCTCCCTGCAGCCTTTCTAGTGTCACATTTAGTAGGGAAAAAGAAGGCATTTAGCAGGAAATGAGAAATATTCCCATTCCTCCCTCCTGCTTTTGAAGCAGAAAACCTTTCCTTGGGGCAGTTTCTGAGCCGAACCCTTTGAGATCTGAAGGAGATTGATGGACATTGCCTGGTTTTGTATTGGCAGAAATAGGGAAACCTCCTCTGACAGAATGTCCTTATCAATTTCCCAGTTAGGGCAAAAGAGCCTTCCCAATGGATGCATCCTGTGCAGGGTCTGAGTTTGTCATCCTGTGACAGCACAAAGCCAAAGCCACCTGTGGCAGGTTCACGATGACAAATCTCTTGCCCGGCTCTCTCTGGCTGTGTCAGTGCTGCAGGCTGAGGCTGGGGGAGGAGATGCCTTCTGCCTTGTCCTCCCTCCCTGCCTTGCCTGATCCCTGACAAGTGGAATTGTGCCAGACAAAATGCAGTCTCTGGTGCATCTGGGTCAGCCAATGCTTTCAAGTTGAAAGCCTCAATGCCACTTCTGTTGTTCCTTTGCCATTTCTGGATGTGCAATGATAGGAGAGATGAGATTTGAAGAAATATTTCTGCTGATGCAGAGAAAGGGATCAGATCCTCTGGTTCCTTTGCTCAGGGTTAGTTCTGCCAAATCCTGGGTATAGCCCCTTTGGGATGACTCCTTCATTGCTGATGTGCAGGTGGAATGCCTAATGCAGCTAGGGAGAAGTATTGCTCAGTAAGTGAGGTGACTTTTTTTCTGGACTAATTCTGGACTAGAAATTACCTAGCTCATTATTCCTTAGCTGTCTCTCTTTTATTACTGTCCCAAGCATTCTACAGGGTGAAGGAATCTAGTTTTAAGATAGGTGTTTCTCTCAAACTGCTTGGCTGCCATATGAATTTATCCTCTGTGAAGCCATGTAAAGAATTAGTTCTCTTAGTTCTAACAGCTCTGTTGGACAGTATTTCAGAATGAGCTCCATTATTCTTCTTGCAATTAGAAAATCAGCCTTTGGTCTAGCCCAAAAGTGGCCCAGTCTCATACAGTTGAGAAGGAAAATCCTTGGCGAAAACCAATTTTCTAGTGTCAAGAACACAGTTCATGTTTGGGTAATACTCCTGCAACGCTAAGCTCTTCTTTGAATGTCCTCTAAAATATTCCAACTTAGAGAAGAAAATGTTGATCTAAATGCATCCAGGTATTAGAACCTGGGACTTCTAGGAACCAAAAGATGATGTTTACTACAATCAGTAAGAATAAGGGCAGATAAGAATCTCTGTCAAGAGCAATCTCCATCTCTGCCCTTCTCTATCAGACACAGAGGCTCTCCAGCATCCAGGGGCTGAGGCCTTCATCATGCAGCAGGTTTCAGTCTGCTGGCCAACAGAGTCATGTCATGTCTGCTGCCAGTAGCCCATCCCTTGGGAGAGGGGCTAGGCATTGTACCTTGCTGCTCTCAATCACAATCTCTGTGTCTTGAGAGCTCTGCAATCTGGAACCAGTCTTGCCTGTTGCCCAGCATTGTGTTTTTGGGGGCTTGAAGTCTGCCAGAGATTTACACAAACCTTTGCTTCCATTGCCAGGCCTCCCACTGAGCCAGGCCAAGGAGATGGATCATCCCACCAGTCCTGGTTGTGCAAGTGACAAAGAGCTGAGGGATGGCTTTGGAAAGGTGAGGGATAAGGACAGGGATGAGCAGACTTTTCCAGTGGCTGTTCAGTGCTTGGCCCAAAATGTCACTGAAAATCATCATCTTCCACTCTTGGGGGATGGAGATTCCCTTGAGAATATATTGGACAGCTACAGAGCAATTGCTTGGCTATTTCCAGTGGTGCCAAGGTCTCTGGTTTGGAGATGGTGCTAAGGTCATGCCAGAAGCATTCTTTATGTGCAAAGGCTGTTTTAGAGAAGTTCTGAATGACAGAGCAAGCTGCACCTCAGTGAACGTGGGCAAAATGCATCCTCGGAAGCAGAGAAGCAAAGATTCTAAATGTTGGGTGTAAGGAAGGCTGCAAAAGAAAATGGGAGAGTTTTATTTTTCCTGGTTACCTTTGTGGCTGTATTTCACAGCCCTCTCATTCTCAAGTTTTCTGCTCATTACCATCAGTGTTTCTGCTACTTGTTTTCACATGACTCCTCCTTTTGGTCTCATGGTGTCAGAGACCAAGTCCTTATGAGTCCTTCAGAGCTGAGTCCTTCAGAAGCCAGGAAGTGAGAAACTGCTGCAATTCGTGGCCATGAGTGTTAAGCAACAGCTCATTACCCCTCCTTGCTGGGTATTGCACATGGTTTTTACTCTCCTGCCATGGCCTGTAGGAACTGAACTGCCTGCTCACTGGCCATGCCAGCTCTTCCTCTGTCTTGGAGCACTCCTATGACTTTCATGCTTCAAGCAGGGCTTCCTGACATAGGTTGCAGTTGCAGCAGTGGAAGGTTGTGGCACTGAAGTGTTCCACCTCCCTGTGTGTAATTGCCAGGGTGAGGATGGGAGACATTCCTCTGAAACCATTGGAATGTGGATGGAGCTGCATTGAAGCGTATGGCACTCTGTGGACTCTGTGCTCCTGATGAGATGTTGTGTGTGGTTTGTGTGTCTGTGCTTACAGTCTGTGATGTATTTCCATTGCACCTAGATCCGTGCTGCATTGTGCATGTTGGCCCAAAAGAACTTAGGGCAGAAGGAGGCAGAGCTTTTGGAGAGAGAGATGAAGAGAAGGAGACAAAGGAAAACATCCTTGCAAGTTATTCCTGAGACAGTGGAGCCTGGGGATGCAGCTGAAGCAAGTAAGTGGTGGCTACACTTGTGGTGGTCCTTTTTGAGCACTTGCTTGCCCTTTGCACAGTGTTGCAATCAGACTGGAGAGCTGTTCAGTGGAAGGTTGTTTGGGATTTAATTCTGTTTCCCAAAGAAAAGTACAGAGGCATGAAGTGTCTTGCCCATTGCCTCAGTGAGTCAGTAACAGAATATCAGCTTCCCCACTTCACCTCTAAAGTCTTTCAGAGTAGAAAATTCTGTCTTGCAAAGTACACTGGAGCTTCAGACTCTCTCCTGGAGAGCAGCCTCCAGGGAAGGGGAGTCCAAAGGAATGCTTTTCAACCAGGGTGCAACCTGGAAGAAACAAACTTCAGCTCCTTCTAATGAAAACACCAGAGATCCTTCTCCTGCCACTCCCTGCTGAGGAGCTGGCACTGGAGAGCTGTGCTGAAGCCCCAGGCAGGGCTTCTTTTGTAGCCCCAGGAGCAAGCAGCGTTCCCACTGGATCCTGGCTGAGGGGCTCTGCCTGCAGGGCTGTGAGCGCTGCCCGAGGGCGGCAGCGGGGCCCTGAGGAGGCAGCACTCAGCCCGAGGGCATCACACAAGGTTATCTGCACTTTCCTTTGGGAACTGCCCCTGCCAGCCTCTGGAACAGGAAAACAAAAGCAAAGCAATTCTGGGTTTCCTTGTTTCTTAGGGGAAGCACCACTGCAATGTGGGTTTAAGCTAGAAGAGGGTAAATTTAGATTAGATATAAGTGATTTTTTTGTTTATAATGAAGGGGAGGAAAAGCTGGCAGGATTTGCCCAGAGAAGCTGTTGTTGGTCCATCCTTGAAGGTGTTCAAGGCCAGTTTACATGGGGCTCTGAGGAACCTGATCAGGAGGAAGATGTCCCTGCTCACAGGGGTTGGACTAGATGGTGCTTAAAGGTGCCTTCCAACCCAAACTCTTCTAGGATTCTGTGATTCTGTGCTCATTGTCCCATGTTAGTGTTATACTTGGTATAAAGTGGTATACCATTGTTATACTTGAAGTTCTTTGGGATAACAAAGAGATGTTCCCCAGCTCTGGCAAGTTTTCTGGCCCTTTCCATCATCACCCTGTCCAGCACTCTCCACTTACAAGCTCCTCTTTGGTCCCTGCAGTCTTTAGCCTAGCACCTGTCGATGGCACAGCTTCTAGAGAGCACAGAAAACACCCTGGTAGTGCCTTGAAGAAGAAGGTCTTCAGGAAGCAGGACAACGTGCCCTTATTGCCCAATACAGACATCATCCATGGGGATGGGAGCTTCCCACACAGCTCCTCAGGTAAGCCAGCTCTGGGGCAGCTTTTTCCCACGGGTTTTTCCTTGCACAAGGAGCACAAATTGCCCCCTGCTTCAGCCAGCACAGCTGGGATCTTGGCTCCATAGTCTGTCCTGAGAATCTGCAGCAAATCTACTTTTGAGTTACTCCAGCTTGGTAGTACTGGAGCAGTTGGTTCTTAGAAATCCATTGGAAAGTTGAACTGAATAAAGTCATGGGAAAGGCCTGAGATCTGGCTTTTGCCCATCCTGATAGTCCAAACTACAGCAGTGGTGCCAGGAGGCAGCTGGGACTGCAGGGATGAGCTGCAGGGCAGTCTGCCAGGCTGTGCTCACCGTGCACCTACGAGAACCACCACAATCAGTTGTTCACTCCCTGTCTGGGCCCTCTGCCTGTGCTGCTGTCCAGTTCTGCAGCCAGCTGTTCTGCTACCCAGCAAGGGTTGTCTCTGCAGGGCAGTCAGTGGCTTGGTGCAGTCGTGCTGCTGCTGCTCCCAGAAGTGCCCGATGGCTCCTGGCTGCCGCCATCCCACAGCCTGCAGTGCCAAGAGGGAACAAGCAGTGCCTCCTGTGTCACCCAGCAAATACAGCACCCCTGTGCAGCAGATGACAGCCAGGAGGGGCTGCCTGCTGCTCCCAGGCTGTTTGCTGCCTGCAGCAAATAGACAGCAGATAGTCGCCAGTGGCTCTTGCCTCTCCTTTGTGGGTAGCCTGCCTGTGCTGTGATCCCAGGTAGGGTGAGATGAGAAGAAGGGAGCTAGGAATGATACTTGAATGCTCTTTTCTAGTGATGCTACTTCCATGTTCAGAATTGACTAGAACTAGCCTGGCATGGGTCTCCATTCATAGTGAATCTAGATGTGTATGTCTGCATACTTCTGCAGTGACATCACTGGTGTCAGCGGCTGGGGTACCCCAGTGACATCCAGATTAGCTCAGTCTGAATATTTTTGATGATAAGGTTCCTCCATACTTTGTGAGAGCATGCAAGGTAGCACAAAAACCCTCCAGAGTCTAGAGCAGTTCATCTAGATTCTGTGCAATATTTATACTCCATCATTTTAGACAGCGCAAATGTTTTCATCTACATATTAGAAAATGAGCTTTTGAGTGCATGACATGAAAATTTTGATTGACAGTGCTTTTGATGACAAATGGATTTCATAAGGAATGCATTCATCATCAGATTTTTCTCATACCTTGTAAATTTTTTTCCTTACCAAAAAATTCAATTGAGGCAAACCCAGATCAACCAATTAACAAGAGAGTGCGTCTGCCAACAACGTGGATGTGTATTTGCATATTTTTATCCTCAGAGTGCATTTGGAAGGCTTTTTTATCGACTGTCTAGTCTGCAAACTGCATTTTTCCACAAGAGAAAGCTTAGAAGTTGCTGAGTTTGCAAACATGTCCATTAGATGGCAAATAAATTTCACCTCAGTATCCTTGAAATACAACCAGTGTGTAGCTCTGAAAGAGGAAAGATTCATGATGCTTGGAAAGAACAAAATCCATCAAGTACTCCCTTCCCAATAGTAGGCTAAAATGGATGTGCACTCAGCTGCCTGCTGTCTAGAATATTTGCAGTCAATGGGAACAGAGGCGCTGTCAGGTGGGAAGGGTCAGGTGTGGCTGTTCCCTGGTAGCTGCTCCGAGGGGATTGAGCCGGGCCCAGCAGGGCTGGGTTGTTCAGGCTTGGCTTGGTGCTGTCTCCAGGCAGTTGCAGGTTTCTCCTCAGGGAGTTGCAGAGTGCCCCTGTCCTCAGGGCTGGGGGAAATCAGGGCGCTGAGACAAGAGGGGCTCTTGAGGGGTTCCCTCCTGGGTAGCAAGTGCTGCTGTCAGCGCTGTCTCGCAGGGAGCGGGAGCTCTGCGGCCGCAGGAACCTGCCGCTGGCTGCGGCACCTGTGGCACTCGGGAGCTGGCGCTGTGGGGACAATTGTCAGGTTTAGGCTGGAGCTGGGCCCAGCTGGGGGAGGCTGGGAGCAAGCAAGGAGCCCCAGGAGCTGGACAGCAGGGAAGCCTCTGAGCCGGTGTCAGCGTGTGCCACAGGGAGCCCTGGCTGGGAGATGGGGCTGCAGGCCGCTCCATGGCGGGGCCTTGCCCAGGGCTGCAGCGCCCATGGCCGACCCTCTCCTCACAGTGACCTCGCAGACGGCCACTGGTGCCAAGCGCCGAGAGGAGCCGCTCCGTGGGCATGGGCAGAAGGACAGAGCCTCTTCAGACCCACAGCAGTCCTTGCAGGAGGCACTCTCCATGCTGGGCAGCGATGACTGGTAAGAAAGGCCCCGTTCCCTCTGTGTCCCTCTTAGTGTTAAGGTGGGTCAGAAGCGTGTCTTGCTCGTGCCTCTGAGCCCCGAGAGCCCAGAGGGCCAAAGGGCACTGGTGAAACCACTGCAGAGCAGTGAGAGGATAAGGATTTGAGAGCAGCCTTTTCCTGGCCTTGCTCTGCAGCAGTGCTGCAGCTGCAGCAGGTCCATGCTGTTTCCTTGCTTTGCCTGCTGCTCCATGGAGCTGCAAAGGAAACACTGAGAGAAGAGACAAGGCTCTGGGAGGAGATGATTTTCTGGCTGAAGGCTGAAGCAGGATGGCAGAAGTTTTGAGTGTAGAGATTTGGCTGCCTTGGGCCCCTGGCCCAGTGGGACTGAGTAAGATTCCTCCCTGCTCCCACTGCTGACAGCAATGGAAGGTGACAGGGTCTCCCTGTGACCTCCTGCATGGGAGTCCCAGAAGCAGCTCCAGGGAGTTCCTTTTTCTGAGAAATGGACTGAGTGGTGCTTTCAAGTCCCTCAGCCTGTCATTACTCCTGAAGGGCTCATGGCAGAAGAGAAGGAAAAAGAAAGAAAATCCTCTAGGAATCTTGCACTTTTGGAATTCAACTTTTTTCTTCTCACTGCTTCATGTGGGCCTGAGATGTTTTGTCAATACTCACCATGTGTCCCAAAATTATACACAGGCAGAAGGAGGCCCAGAGGTGATAACCTTACAAAAGTTAGGTGATATTGCTTTTCTTTTTGATGTCTTTTTGATCACTCCCTGCTGGATGCTTCATTCACACAGGGGTAAGGACTCCATTCCCACTGGGATAAGCATGAAAAATCTGCCACGACGCACCTCCTTGTGCAGTCACCTTTGTTTTGCCCTTTCTCTTCTGCTTTCTCTTCCCCATTTCTTTTGGTGCCCTGTGAGGTGCAGAGAGCTTCTGCAGGTGTGGGGGGTCCGGATGACACTCAGGGGTGCCCGTGGGATGGGTCACCAGCCCTGTGTTGCAGCCCTGATTCCTCACATACCTTCCTGAGGCTGAGGGCCTGCACAAAGCAAGTGCTCAGAAACAGAGTTGTTTGCACCTTTCAAATAACATGTTGCTGTTGTGGGGGTTGTTTTAGGCAGGGGGTTTTGGGAAAAGGCAGAGTTTCAACAGTTCTTGCCCAGGGGGGGAATCTCCTGAGACATCCTGCTGCTTTGTTGGGGAATGTGTCACATGGAGTGGAGGGGGTGACAGAGAGGCCGAGATCATAGAGTGGAACTCAGCTCCAGAGTGGCAGTGCAGACTCTCCCTGCTGAACTGCCTGCTGGGGCTGACAAAGAAGGAAAATGCCCCAATAACAGCCCAGTGGCACTGTGTCTCAGGGACAGGTAGAGGGAGGTGACAAGAAAGAGCAGCATGGTCTCACAGCTTCTAGAATGCAGTGACAGAGGGGCCTCATGTGCCAGAGATTTCAGAAAGGCTGTCTTCTTAAATGACCACTGAAACCCTTCTCTTTGCCTCTTGGGTTTGTGTATGCTTTTGACAGCCACAGCATCCTGGGTCAATGTGTTCCATGATTTCATTAAGTACTCCTTGAAAAGCACCTCCCATTGTTCGACTGAGCTGCCAGCCTGGTAATTGCTGAGGGTGCTGCCTTGGTGGAGAGAAAAATCAATCTTCTGCCTTTCAGGGAGCTGAAGGAGAAGGGACTCTTCAGCATCAACCACCTGGCTGGGTCCCATTCAGAGGTCCTGCTTTGCAGACTTCATGAGATTTGCTTGGCAGTTAGCAGCGAGGTGAGAACATTGCTCTGAATTGTCCCCCATACTTCATACATGGTGTGTAGAGTAGGTATGTGCTTGTTCATCTCCATGTGTGCTCAGGGACTGCCTTCATTTCTGGTTTTAGACCTCCTATTTCTAATGTCTGTCAGCTGTCTGTAGGATCTGTGGGTACATGTAGCTGTATTTACTGGCAGGTCGGGTATCTGACACCGATCTGTGAGTGTGGTGCCTTGATGATGCAATGTGCAAATGCACAAACTGAGACACTAATGACATTATTTGCCACAGTCCCTGTCTCTGCCCAAGCTGTAATTCAACACTGAAATTAGTCTGTAGACCTGAGCCTGTGTTTTCTGTTTCCTGGCTGAGTGCTTCAATTGTTGGTGTTACTTTTTTGAACAGGAACTTGAGCCTTTATGATTTGAAAGCAGCTCTTGCTTTAATTTTCTAGAAAAAGGGCCTAAAATCAAAGCTGTGGACATTTTAGAAGGGTTAAGTAGAATGCTTTAGTGAAATATTTTTTTTTTATTCCTGCAGTAAGCAGGCCTGAGGCCAGAAATTGGTGCCAGAATAAGTGCCTTTCTGTGCTTGCACTGTCCTGCTCTTCTTGTACTTTTATGTTCCTCTGGACACAGTGGGACGTGTTGTCATTTCCTGGGACTTCTGTTGAAGGCAACTGGTTGTCTTTTCCAGGTTCTTATGTTTTCCCTCATGACTTCCCCAGGTGACCAACCTCCGTTCCAAGGTGTCCCACTCTGCAATCGTCACTCTGGGAGAGCTCTTTGTGACCTTGAAGAAGGACATGGACTCTGAGGTGGATGAGGTTGCTCGGGTCCTTCTCCAGATGGTGTCCAACTCCCCAGAATTTGTTCAGAAAGCAGCCAGTCAGAGCCTGGGGCTCATGGTGGAGAATGTGACTCCTGCACGAACAATGACTGCCCTCATGGACATGGGAGTCAAGTAGGTTTTTCTTCTTTTAGTGATATTCTTCACCTTCTAGTGTGGGAGGGAGATGGGATGAGAGAGAGAATGGGAATGGTGGGAGGGAAGGGTCCTGTATCCTGCATCTTGTGTGGACTCAGGGACTTGATTCTCCAGCCAACCTCATTTCTTTCCTCTTGTCACCTATTTCTGCCCTCCTGCAGCCCATTAGTTCTCAGAATCACAGAACTGTAGAATATGGGGTGTGTGAAGGGGCCCATCAGGACCACCGAGCCCAGCTCCTGGCCTTGCACAGAACAGCCCAAGGGTCACACCAAGTGCCTGAGATTGTGTTCCAAATGCTTCTTCAACTCTGTCACAGACTTGGTGCTGTGACCACTGCCCAGGGGAGCCTGTTCCAGTGCCCAAGCAGCCTCTGGGTGAAAAACCTTTCCCTGATATCCAAACTAAAGCTCCTCTGACTCAGCTTCCTGCCGCTTCCTGGAGTTCTCCCAGTCTGTCAGATTTTCCTAGATGTGGTGACCAGTGGGGAAGTGAAAGTGCCTGCAAAGGCTGAGGATAGAGCCTTGTGCTTTTGTGGGAAGAGGGACAATTGCAATTGGAGCTGTGAGCAGTGTTTGGTATTTCACAGCACTAACCACAGAGGCCCTGGGAAAACCATGTCTCCTCATGATGCCATGAACCTGAGAAATGAGGAGGGTCCTTGCTGGGGCGTGGAGCACATGGGGGGCAATCTGCTGGCTGTGGCACAGCCTGCACAGCAGGTGCAGCTCCTGCCAAAAGGAGTCCTGTATGACTGTCCTGGCCACTGAACTCTACTGCTTTACTTACCTCAGTTATTATTAGAATTTGCAGTCGTCCCATGGTTGGTGTCCCCACAAATCGCAACAAATACACACATTTCCTTTCTGTGCCAGACACGAAACACCGCTTTGTATTTCAAAGGAGCCCTTGCAGGGAGATCAGGAAGCTCTACCCGGGCTCTTTAGGGCGCGGGCCACAGCAGGAGTTTCAGGCGCGGGACTGTGTTCTGAGGGGCTCTGGGGCTGCGGGGGATGAGAGGAGATGAATTCCCAGAAGTGGCTGTGCCGGGCATCTGTGGAGTTGGGAGCACTCAGGGGATCCGGGAACGCTTTTGGGGGCTCCCTAATGGGCGCTGAGGGGGCACTGAGGGATCCTGGAGGGTCTGGGGGACACTTATGGGACAGATGGGGGCGGATCCCGGGGTTCTGTGGAGCGCAGGGCATGACGGGCATTGTAGTCCCGCCTCCAATGGGGCTCAATCTGGCCGCGGGGCATGACGGGAGTTGTAGGCAAAAAGAAAAGATGGCGCTGACCCTAGGCACCGCCTCCAAGTCTCCGGTCTCCAGCGTTAATTGGCTGCGGGCAGTGATGGGCGGGGCATCAGCAAATGTGAGGGGCTGGAGGTGGGAACAGCCCATTAAACCTGTCCAGTCACTCCCAGTACAACCCAGTTCATCCCCAGTACAGACCAGTACAACCCCAGTACAGCCCAGTTCATCCCAAGTGGAACCCAATTACAACCCCAGTGCCCCTCCAATCCTTCCCAGTACGGCCCAGTCCCTCCCAGTACACCTGAGTTCATTCCCAGTTCCCCCCCAATGTCATCCACAGGGTGCCCCAGTGTCCCCAGCCTTCTCCGCAATGTCCCCAGTGTCCCCATTGTCCCCAGTTTGTCCCAGTATCCCCCAGTATCACTCATGGCTGAGGCTCTGCAGGCCCAGGCAGGCTCAGCCCTGCTCCACCATGGAATCCCATGGGACAGGGCACGCTGGGATTTGCTCCTACAGCTAGCAAGTGTGTCCAGAGAAACTGCAAGGAGAGGGTGACCTCTGTCAGTGGGACCCCTCTGTGCACAGGTACCCCCACTCCTGGGGTGGCTGTGACAGCTCCCCCAGGCACCCCCAGCCCTGGGAACCTGGAGCAAGTGGAAACCACAAATTTGCAAATGGTGCCTGTGCCCGTAATGCAAAGAGAACTGCAGTGTGAAAAAGGAATATTGTTTATTTTCAGAAGAACAGCAACAGGAATGCAGAACATTTTTACATTGTAAGAATATTTGTAACAACAACAATCCATACAACATATATACATTTTATAACAACAACAATCCAGAGAACCTATATACATTTTGTAACAACAACAATCCAGAGAACCTATATACGTAAGAACATATCTAGCAAAAATATATGAAATATATTTGCAGAAGTTGAAAAAAAGCCCTACATCCTCTATCCTGAAGAAGACAAAAAACTGTAAAGCGTCTGTACAAAAAGGTGGCATCTCTATCTGGGATGTCCATTGGTCCTGGAAGAAAAGCAAGGGCCATGGTCACTGCAGTCAGGCACAGAGGGCTCTTCCATGTGTCCCCAGGCTGGCACACGCTGGCCCAGCAGGACTCTGCTACCAGAACTGAGCCTGGCTGGGTCTGGGATGGAGCTTGTGCGGCCCAAAGCGAGCACAGGACCAGCTGGGGATGGCCTCCAGAATCCAGTGCACAGGGTGCCACGTCCCTGAGCAGGGACCAGCCCAGCCCCAGCCTGGCAGCAGGGGACCCACTCTGCCTGTGGGGACCACATGCCTGTCCTGCTGCTGGCAGTGGTGTTTATCCCAAGATCATGGCTTCTTCCTCATCTTTTTCATCAATGTCCATGTCCTCTATGTAGTCTTCCATTTCCACTTCCATCTCTTCTTCCACATCCACATCCACCTCCATCTCTTCTTCCAAATCCACATCCACATCGACCTCCATCTCCTCCTCTCCAGTCTCTTCTTCCTCCATTTCCACATCCTCCACTGTATAAGTCTGCATATCCACTTCCATCTCCTCCTCTCCAGTCTCTTCTTCCTTCATTTCCACATCCTCCACTGTATAAGTTCGCATTTCCACCTCCATCTCCTCCTCTCCGTCGGTGACAGCCTGCAGAGGTGGCAGAACCTCAGAGTGGAGTCCCTGTCCCACACCAGGCCCACAGAGCTCCAGCCCACCCAGGCAGTTGGGGGTGTCCACCTCCATGCAATGCCACCATACCTTCCTCAGGACAAATGGGAGCATCCTGTAGGGATGGGTGTCAAAATCCAGGCACTAGTGAGCTTTCAGGACTGATGGGGGTGGCAGGGGCAGGTGACAAGGAGGGTGACAGCAGTGGGCAGGAGCAGAGCGAAGGGTGCGCTGACACAACGGCCAAGGGCTGTCTTGTGCTCTTTGCCGGGTGCTGGCAGTTCCATTTGGAACAGGGGAGGTGACATCACAGATCCCAGGAGTCCAGGGCCAACCTGAAGTGGACAACGGAGATCATAGAATGATGGGATCCCTGAATGGTTGGGCTTGGAAGGGACTCTGAAGACCATCTTGTTCCAAGCTGAGCAATCTTTCCCCAGAGCTTGGGGGAGCCCTGTTCCCAAGGATGGGGCATCCACAGCCTCTGTGCACAGCCTGGGCCAGTGCCTCCCCAGCCTCAGTGTCAAACAGCAGCTTCCTTAGATCCAGCTTCAATCAACCTCCTGCAGCTGAAAGCCATCCCCCTTGTCCTGTCCCCACAGGCCCTGTTGAACACTCTGTCCCCTTCTTCCCTGTGGGACCCTTCCAGTCCTGCAGAGCCACAGTGAGGCCCCCCCAGTGTCTCCTCTTTCCAGGCTGAGCATCCCCAGCCCCACTTGGACAGCAGTCACTTATATCAGGGGCAGTCAAGGCTGAAGGGTAGCAAAGAGCATCAGGAACTGAGAGATGGAAGCTTTAGGCCCAGGTTTGCCCCTAAATGTACAAAATTAATAACAGTGGAGGGGAAGATGGTTAGACACTGGCTCTGTTCTAACTGATGATTTTTTTTTCTTCTTGTCTGTCGTGCTGACCCAGGTTTTTCTGTTTGAAAGGAAGCTTGGCACAATGTCCACTGTCTTCTCCATTTGTGAAACACTGAGCAGAGTCTGGCCAGGCTGATGATGCAGAGCAAAATCTGCAAATCTGAGCCTGGGGATGCAGCTAAACCCAGCCAAAAGTAATTTCTGGAAAGTCGAGCCTGGTTTACATTTTCTTCAGTTTGGCTATGCCAACTTAACCAGTCAATAATAAAAAAGCAATAAAAAAGTTCAAACAAAAACAGACAAAAACCCAAATAAACAAACCCACGCAAACCAATCAAAGAGATAAAACACCCCAAATCCCAAATAAACTTTACAAATCCTGATTATCCAGGACTTGAATGAGAAGAGGGTTAGAGATGAGATAAGAGGAAATGAGCCATGAGAGAAGTTGAGAAGAATCTTAGGTGAGAGGAGGTGATGGAGTGGCCTTTGGCTGGAATTTTCTTGTATAGCCATGGACAGAACAATTTTTCCTGTGACACAGAGACTGAGTTTAGGGGGGAGGCAATGGCTCGTGAACAGAGACAACGGGTGAGGAGGGTGGTGGTGGTGCGGTCCGTCTTCAGGGAAGAAGAAGAAGATCTCTGTTCTCAAGACCCCTCGGCCCCAGGGGATGACTTTGGCGGGGAACAGGTGTCCTGAAAGTGAGAGACTGTGCTTTTTTGGAACTGGGCAAACAATCCTTAAAAGGGGAACCCCAGAAACAGCTCTGGTCTATGCGCAGTGGTGAGAGTGCTGGGCATGGAAGGAAGATGTCACCATGGCAGATGTTCTCTGGGCAGTGCCACGTGGGACATGGAAACACAAGAAGTTTCAACTGTGTTTCCTGGGGAAGCCTATGGTACAAGAGGGACTCCTCTCTCCTTGATGAACTGAGAATTGATTATCTAAAGGGTGGTGATGGACTGAGAGTTGATGATCTGAGGGATGGATGTACTGGAAATTTGGTGGGGGGAGGAGGAATGCTTTTGGAAAGTTTTAATTCCAAGTTCTGTGTGTTTCTCTTTAGATATAGTCGTAGGTTAAAAAAAAATTTTTTCCTTTTTGTTCCTAAGCTGGAGCCTGCTTTGCTCTATTTCTGATCACATCTCACAGCAGACACCAGGGAGAAAGTATTTTCATGGAGGCACTGGCATTGTGCCAGGGTCAAACCAAGACACAGGGCTCCCTCAGCCCCTCGTCCCTTCATGGCCCCGTCCCCTCAGGGTCTCCCCCAGCCCGGCCAACCTGCCCGGCAGCAGCGCCGCAGCCCCACAGCAGCTCCAGAGCAGCCCCATCCAGAGGCACCTTGGAGCCCTCAGCAATCCAACCAGCACCACATGGGTAGGAGGACACGGATGGCGCTTCCTGCCTGGGACAGGGCTTGTGGCCATCTCCAGGCACCGCTCTCACAGGGATCCTCACAGCTCTGGCCCCTGCCCACCCGCTCTGTCGGCAGCACAAAGGCTTCAGAAGAACCACCAAAGGCCAAGGGGCTTCTGGCCATTTTCCCTGCTACACTGCATGCCTGGACAGCTTGCTGTGCCCAAGCACCCTTTTCCCCCTCTTCCCCTATGCCCGGCAGACCCTGGGAAGCAAAAGAAGCTCCTGGGTGTCTGTGTATTACAACACATTCTGTATTCATATACTAAAGAAAAAACTATTTTCATACTAAAACTATATCCATATACTAAAGAAAAAGAAGAAAAGAACAATCTCAAAGAAACAGAAAATTCCTGCTGGCTCAGGTGGCCCCAGCAGACAGAACGTTTGTGCTCAGCTCTCTGCAGAGCTCCAGCAGCGCAGCCACCTGAGACCTGACAGATGAGGCCGTGTCCTCCATGCCCTACAGAGCTGTTATAAATAAAAAGCTTGACTAGAGTAGGCCAATATTCAAGAAACAACCAATTTATTAATTAATATGGTAAAGTATGAGCAAAACAGAACTGGATACAATGGGGCACGCCGATATTTGGGGCTTACAGGTATTTATAGGGGTACTCAGAAGCTTTCTCAGCAGTTTCTATTCCAATTTTTTTACTCATCAACAGTTTCTATTTCTACTTGTTTACATCACAATTCTATACACTATTGTAATTTAGTTTTTCTTCAGGATGCCTCCCAAAAAGGAGGATCCCCAGATGGTGTTGGTAGTTTCTGAGATGTTGGTCCAGTTTCTGCAAGAATAAAGAGGAATCCCATCTGGTGAAGTCCAGCTCCCCAGATGTGGGCCCACCTTTTTAATTACAATTACTATAAATCTCGTAACAGTGATGTCCAGCTTCCCTTGGTCGAAATTATAAATCCTTGTGATGATGTTCATCTTCCTTTTTCAAGCTGTTTTTCTTGGTTTTGTTAAGGTGTGAGATAAGCATATTTCTTTTATATATTATCCAAAGCTATAATTTCAAGGATACAAGCACTATTCTAAAATTATACTTCAAAGGTTATTATTGCAGCACTCTTTAAGGCCTGACTACAAGCAAAAAGCAACATCCTTAATGCTTTAATTCAAATGCTCCTAAATCAATCCAGGTTAATTACAAACAAAAGACAGGTTCAAAGGCCTTCTTCCATGCTTTACTTTCCTCAGTTAACTTTGGAGGCTTTTCCCTTCTTGTCTTCTTTCTCTAATTTCATTATTTTGGATATCTTAGCTGGTTTCTTAAATTGGCCGACTCCTCCTGTAGCCAATTCCAGGTTGATCACAGCAATCTGCTTGCTTTGAATAACTGAGTGGAATGGTCTGATAAAACATGGAGTAAGGTAAGGTAGAAACAATAACCCAGCTAATGAACACAGTATCATGAACCCTACTTTCTTCAGAAAACCCCAATCACTATACTGCTGTTCTAACTGTTTGTATTGTTTGATTAATTCATTTTGCTTTATTTGTTCTACCCTTTTCTTTCTTGCTTCGGATTTTTGCTTTTGTAGTTGTTGAGTCATTTGTTTCATTCTGCTCTCTGGGTCCCTTCCTTCCCTATCCTTTGCCAAACAAAAGAACTTTGAGTATTGCCCACAAATTTGTTCATCGTCATCCTTGAGAAGGTTGGTTAACACGGGCCCATCCTTGGGAGAAACCTTTTGTCCATATTTTAAATTTTCTCCAACCCAGTATAATTTGCCACCCATAGTGCACACTTTTAATTGGCTGTGGTCATAGCACACTTCACTAACTTGGGAATGTGACATAAATACTGATTCCCTGTTTATCCCGGTCCAGACAGTATGATTGCATTTGTCACAGACAGCGGGAACAATAGGCTCTGATCCTGCAGCTCGCTCGTGGAATATGTGGAGCTCAGGAGTGAGGCTATTAAGGCCCATTGCTTGGGATGCAATGATCAATACAGTGAAAATAATCCTCAGGGAGTTTAACTCTCTACCTCTCTCAAGGCCCCTTGGGTTGCATCCAAGGGCCAAGATGTAGATCTTATCAGTAGCAGAGTTTATCCCTTGGGATTTAGTCACTGATATCTTTTGTTTCATTTTTGCCTTTTGCCTCATGAGCCTTCAGTTCACTATTTGTCGTGGGAGTGGCCCAATTCTTTTTAATTTAGGCTAGTTGGCCCCTAAGTTAGGGGGATGTGCGACTACAATAGGGTTGGTATATGTGCTTCCCCTTTTCCAGTGATACTTGGCTTCCTGCCAATCTCTTGCTTTTATTTGGTATTCGTCAGGTATCCAATTGCCTTTGTCACACTCTATTTTTTCTAACTTGGCCTTTGGTACTTCCTGCAAATCAATTCATGCTTGAATTCTCCACACTCTCTACCCTTAAAGCAACCCCATGGATGACACTTACAGTTTGGAGTAGTACATTCTACCTCTCGTGAGTACAATTGGTTTTGCAGCTTTAGATAGGAGTGTTTTTGTGACATACATCAGTCTCTCTTTAACTTTACTTTCAGTTCTCTGGGAGTAGATGCAATTCTCCACTGGGTTTCAGACCCGGCTCTGTCGTGGTTCCTCTGTCGGTGGTTCCGCTGGTCCTTTGACCCGTGACGTGCGGGTCCAGCCCTTTGCCGCGGTTCGGGCGGCGGTATTGGTGGGCAGCAGAGTTCAATATGGACCTTCCCACCTAGGAGACAAACTTTCTTCCTTCCAGCTTTTAATTAGCACCCAGTCACCCGGTTTTATTCGGTGTGTGCTAAATCCTAGAGGGGCTGATTGAGCAATTACCCCTTTTTCCATTAGCTCTAGGACATGTTGTCCCATCTTCTGGATGTATTTTTGAATAGTCATATCTGCTACAACTACTGATGTTTGGGGTACCTCCTGGGGATAGGGCATTCCATAAAGCATCTCATATGCAGGAAGTCCTGTGTCTGCATTTGGAAGTGTTTATCATTTATGTTAAGTAATGTTAAATAATTTAGCATAATGTTAAGTAATGCTAAAAGGTAAGCATTTTACCCATGACATTTGGGTCTCAATCATCAATTTTGTTAATTGTTGTTTTATACTTTGGTTCATTCTTTCCACCTTCCCAGATTTCTGCGGGTGCCAAGCGGTGTGATATTTCCCGGAAATACCCATGGCTTGTATTACTCCTTTTATAATACTGGAAGTGAAATGGGAGCCCTGATCAGAATCTATGGCCCTAATAACCCCAAATCGGGGAATAATTTGTTCCAGCAATATTTTAACTACAAACTTGTGGCTCGGGCAGCCGGGTAGGCCTCCACCCAATGAGTTAGTTGATCTACTAATACCAACAAGTATTTCCATCTGCCCACCCTTGGTAGTTCAGTGTAATCCACCTGAACCCTTTCAAATGGTCTGTTATGAACAAAAAAAAAGGTTATCCCCTTTTTTTTTTTTTGACTGCAAAGTTCACAGCTGAAACCAATAAATGCCAAGTGGGAGTCCTACTGACTATTGATAGTTTATAATTTCATGTTGTAATGTTCTGTTAACAATATACTTTTAATTACCAGTTCTCAGTAGCTGCTAGGCTGCCCAAGAGGGGTTAGGCCCGACCCCCCCACCTTCGGCGCGGTCCCGCCCGGGCTGGGGATGATGCGGGAGTGGGGGAGCGGCCCCTCCCCAGCGCGGGTCCCGGCGGGGCCGGGGCAGCCCCCACGGGTGGTGCCGGCGGGGACCGGCCCGTCCCGGGAGCGGCGGGCAGACCCCCGCCCTGGGGCACGGGTCCCAACTGAGCTGGGAGGGCGCACCCCGGGGAGAGCACGGGGGCACAGACCAGCCCCGAGCCCCTCTCCTGCAGGGACAGCTGCTGGGTGCAGCCTGCTGTTCCCCGAGTGATGGCACCCACAGATTGGTATGCTAATGCCGTTGTTAACACTGTAGTAGTATCACCTTGCCTGTTTCTCACTTTCACTAACAGCTGGAAGACCACTTTTCTTTCAACTACTTACACTCAAAACAAGCCCCCCCTTTTCTTTTTTTTTTTTTTTAATTACTTTTCAACACAATACACCTCCCTCCAAGGAGATGTGGTAAAGCTTAAATGCACAAACTAAATTTCCCATACTTTCATTCGTCTATATTCACTCACTTTTATTTCTCATTTACCTTCACACATTCCTTATGCACAATCCTCATTACCCATACTTTCATTTGTCTACATTCACTCACTTTTATTTCTCATTTACCTTCACACATTCCTACAAACCCTCAAGACACAAAGTGGATATTTACTGCTAGAAAATCACGGGTCCCTGTGGCCCCCCTCGCCTTGGGGTTGGCCTCCAGGTCTCAGTATCTCCGAGCCTCTGGAAGGGCCCTGGCTCTGATCGCCTCCGGTACCCCCACACACCTGGCAAGCACTGGCCTGGTTCACAGGTCACACAAAACCTTCAGCTAAAGTCCCCACCTGTCCGGGAACAACAGCCTGACGTAATATGCTTCTAACGTTGTGGGGGGTAGGGGGGGTATATACTACTAATGGAGCTCCGAACGTAACTTTTTTTTTTTTTTCCTTCTACCAGAAGGGCTGTTGCTACTATAGCTTATAAATATACTGGCCATTCCCTGCTGACAGGGTCCAGTATATTTGAATAATACCCCACTGGCTTTCTGTCTCCTCCCCAGTCCTGGGTGAGCACTCCATAAGCAGTTAATTTACCGATCTCCCCAGGAGTGGACCAGACCTCCGGAGATATTTTACTTTCATCCTGGTCCATCAATTTGTACAATTGTACCATTAATTGATCATTTTGAGGCTTAATCCCAATATTCAGAGATAAAATAAGGTCTCTGCCCAGTAAATTGCATTCTGCTTCCAAAACTAATAATAGATCACTAATATCCAACTTTCCTTTTGCTTCAATTAGTACTTGTTCAATAATGGGAACCTTAAAGGCTTCCCCTTTTGCTCCAATTACTTGAGCTGTTTTCTCACTGATTTTGCATCCTTTTTGTGATCTTTGCATTGTTGATTTTTCAGCCCCTGTATCTACTAAAAATGTAAATTATTCACCCTGGGGACCTATCTTTAATTTTATCAAGGGCTCTTGTGATGTTTTGGTCCCCAATAAATAGAGCTCCTGACACCTCTAATCTTCTGAAAACAGTTTTTGGTCTGCTTCTCATTTCTTGCAAAACCTTGTAACATGACCTTCAACCCCACAGTAAAAGTAGGTAGTTCTTTTCGAACCATCACCTGTTATTTTTTGGGTGGTTTTAGCATTCCTGAAGATGCACCGCCCTTTTGAACCTCTTTTACTGCAGCCACAAAAACCTTAGCTTGAACTTTTGCCTTCTCTTCATCACATAAACTGTCTGTGCTTCCCTTAACAATTCCTGTAAACCTCTCTCCTGCTAGCCATCCAATTTTTCAAGTTTCCTCCTAATATCCTCCCACGATTTTGCCACAAACTGAGTTTTGATTAATGCTTCCCCCACAGCTGTATCAGGATCCTGTCCTGAGTACATTTGTATACTTTTCCTTATCCTTTCTAGCCAGTCTATTGGGGACTCATCTTTTCCCTGGCGTTCATTTAAGGCCTTGCTGATATTTTGCACTCTGGGAACTTCTTGAATTCCATGAATAATTATATTCCTGAGATCCACCATATTCTGCCTATCTTGGTCATTATTATGGTCCCAGTTAGGGGTTGCCAGGGGCCATTTCATTTCTCCTGAAGGTTCCTGCTGGTGGTCTCTATCCCAAATTCTCATGCCAGCCTGTCGTACCAATTGCCTCTCCTCTGCTGTAAATAAAATACTTAAAATTGACTGCATCTCTGTCCAGGTGTAAATGCTGGGTCCTAGAAACTGATCTAACCTTTCAGACACCCCCAGAGGATCTTCAAGTAACCTCCCCATTTCTTTTTTTAAAATCTCTTACATTCCCAGTATTCAGGGGTGCTGACACATTCTCAATGACTGGTCTCCCCTGATTCCCTGCTAATGGTACTTCTCTTAATGGGTACAGCTGCCCCCCCTTCCCTTCTCTGTAGCTCTCCCCACTGCTTTCTGCTTGTGCCTTTTCCTGGCTTCTAGTTCTGTGTGCTGGTGGTGAATCTGGCACTGGGAGCGGAGCTATCAGGGCTTGTGGAGCAAGGGGTGCAGGATTGGGTACAATGGGTGCAGGATTAGGTGCAGAGGGTGCAGGATTAGGTACAAGGGTTGCAGGATTTGGTGCAAGGGGTGCAGGACTGGGTACAAGGGGTGCTGGATTAGGTGCAAGGGGTGCAGGACTGGGTACAAGGCGTGCAGGATTGGGTGCAAGGGGTGCAGGATTGGGTGCAAGGGGTGTTGGATTTTGTACAAGGGGTGCTGGATTAGATGCAAGGGGTGCAGGATTAAGTACAAGGGGTGCTGGATTTGGTGCAAAGGGTGCTGGATTAGGTACAGGGGGTGCTGGATTTGGTGCAAGGGGTGCAGGATTAGCTACTGGATGAGGCGCCTCTGGCAGAACAGCCTGCTGTGGTAGATAAGGGAGGGGGGGAGGTTACCTAAGGAGTCCCACTGATGCTTTTCCTTTAATGCATACAGGGGAGTAGGCCAGGACCCATGCCATAAAGTGGCATAATTGCTTTCTTCTTGGTTAACAGGGTCCTTTTTATTTACATAGGCATTCGGGGCCTGACTGATCCACCCTTCAGACGACCCATACGTTGGCCAATATGAATTATCAGGTGGTTTAATTTCCTTAGTGCATTCTATCATACAATATTGTATCATTTTCTTCTTACTTTTTCCTCTCCTGTTTTCACATTTATTCCATGATTTTAACATTACCCCAAGGGGCTGTCCTGGGGTAAAAATGCTCCCTCTTTTTCCGGTATCTCAGTACCTCTATTTCCTGCTGGTTTATACCAGCCCCTGGGTTCTTGCTTTGGCATTTACCCATTTTATCCTAACAGGTGTTCCCTCAATTCGCCTCGACCACACTTGTTCAGACCTTGGTCCCTTTTTGTCAAGGAATTTTCTAATAAAAAGTCCCTTCTACCAGTACCGCCTCCCACCTCTGATGTTCTAAAGAACAACAATTCCCTTTCACTATTATCTCGTCTCCCCCCCCGACCGTTTATATACCGAAAATCCTACTTCATTCGCTTCGTTCCTTCACCTGTCGTTCCCCTTGCGGGAAGATGAAACCGAGGTTAGAAGAACACCACAATCACTTCGTGACTAGGTCACGTCTCACACACATCATTCACAGTCTTGCACTTGCACACCCGTTATTATCCCACCTAACCAAGCGATACTTACAGCCTCCTTTTCTCGCCTGGGTCTCCGTGCTCGAGTTATTACAGGTGAATTTACTGCAGTCTACTCCGGGAGCTCAAAATTCTTTGCTCATAAATTACCTTAAAAAAATTTCCTCTTCCCTGAAAGGTTCCTCAGTCACTCAGGGCCACCAAAGGCAAAAAGCCTCCTGGTGGGGCGCCTCCCTGAGATCAGGAGCCCCCCTCAGTGGATATGGAAATTTCCCGGCCAATGCACCAAATTTGTTATAAAAAAGAAGCTTGACTAGGCCAATATTCAAGCAACAATCAATTTACTAATTAATTATGGTAAAGTATGAGCAAAACAGCGCTGGGTACAGTGGAGGCAGTTTTCCCTCCAACTGCACGCCGATATTTGGGCTTACAGGTATTTATAGGGGTACTCAGAAGCTTTCTCAGCAGTTTCTATTTCTACTTGTTTTTATCACAATTCTATACACTATTGTGATCTAGATTTTCTCAGGATATGTCCCAAAAAAAAAGGAGACCCCCAGATGGTGGTGGCTGCCTCCGAGATGTTGCTCCAGTTTCCGCAAGAACAATGACAAATCCCATCTGGTGAAGTCCAGCTCCCCAGATGTGGATCCCCTGTGTTATCACAGGGGCTATCAGTGATGTCCAGCTTCCCTTGGAGTTATAAATCCTTGGAAGGATGTCCCTCTTCCTTTCTCAAGCTGTTTTTCTCAGTTTTGTTAAGGAGTGAGATAAGCACATTTCCTTTCTATACATTCCAAAGCTATAGTTTCAAGGATACAATCAATATTCCAAAATTATACCTAAAAAGGTTACCATTGCAGCACTCTTTAAGGCCTGACTACAAGCAAAGAGCAACATCCCGAATGCTGTAATTCAAATGCTCCTACATTAATCCAGGTTAATTGCAAACACAGGCTAGGTTCAGAGGCCTTTTTCCATGCTTTACTTTCCTCAGTTATTATTAGAATTTGCAGTCGTCCCATGGTTGGTATCCACACATATTGCAATCACAACTACACACATTTCCTTTCTGTGCCAGACACGAAACACAGCTTTGTATTTCACACCACCCAGTCCCTCCCAGTACACCTGGGTTCATTCCCAGTTCCCCCCACAATGTCATCCACAGGATGCCCCAGTGTCCCCAGCCTTCTCCACAATGTCCCAAATGTCCCCATTGTCCCCAGTTTGTCCCAGTATCCCCCAGTATCACTCACGGCTGAGGCTCTGCAGGCCCAGGCAGGCTCAGCCCTGCTCCAACATGGGATCCCATGGGACAGGGCACGCTGGGATTTGCCCCAACAGCTACCAAGTGTGTCCAGAGAAACTGCAAGGAGAGGGTGACCTCTGTCAGTGGGACCCCTCTGTGCACAGGTACCCCCACTCCTGGGGTGGCTGTGACAGCTCCCCCAGGCACCTCCAGCCCTGGGAACGTGGAGAAAGTAGAAACCACAACTGTGCAAATGATGCCTGTGCCCGTAATGCAAAGAGAACTGCGGTGTGAAAAAGGAAATTTGTTTATTTTCAGAAGAACAGCAACAAGAATACAGAACACTTTTACATTGTAAGAATATTTGTAACAACAACAATCCATAGAACATATATACATTTCGTAACAACAACAATCCAGAGAACATATATATGAAAGAACATACCTAGCAAAAATATATGAACTGTATTTGCAAAAGTCGAAAAAAACCCCTATATCCTATATCCTGAACGTGACAAAAAACTGTAAAACGTATGTACAAAAGGGTGGCATCTCTATCCGGGATTTCCATCGGTCCTGGAAGAAAAGCAAGTGCCATGGGCACTGCAGTCAGGCACAGAGGGCTCTTCCATGTGTCCCCAGGCTGGCACATGCCGGCCCAGCAGGACTCTGCTACCAGAACTGAGCCTGGCTGGGTCTGGGATGGAGCTTGTGCGGCCCAAAGCGAGCACAGGACCAGCTGGGGATGGCCTCCAGAACCAGTGCACAGGGTGCCACGTCCCTGAGCAGGGACCAGCCCAGCCCCAGCCTGGCAGCAGGGGACCCACTCTGCCTGTGGGGACCACATGCCTGTCCTGCTGCTGGCATTGCTCTTTATCCCAAGATCATGGCTTCTTCCTCATCTTTTTCATCAATGTCCATGTCCTCTATGTAGTCTTCCATTTCCACTTCCATCTCTTCTTCCACAGCCACAGCCATCTCTTCTTCCACATCCACATCCACCTCCATCTCTTCTTCCAAATCCATGTTCACATCAACTTCCATTTCCTCCTCTCCAGTCTCTTCTTCCTCCATTTCCACATCCTCCACTGTATAAGTCTGCATATCCACTTCCATCTCCTCCTCTCCAGTCTCTTCTTCCTCCATTTCCACGTCCTCCACTGTATAAGTCTGCATTTCCACCTTCATCTCCTCCTCTCCGTCGGTGACAGCCTGCAGAGGTGGCAGAACCTCAGAGTGGACTCCCTGTCCCACACCAGGCCCACAGAGCTCCAGCCCACCCAGGCAGTTGGGGGTGTCCACCTCCATGGAATGGCACCTTACCTTCCTCAGGACAAATGGGAGCATCCTGTAGGGATGGGTGTCAAAATCCAGGCACTAGTGAGCTTTCAGGACTGATGGGGGTGGCAGGGGCAGGTGACAAGGAGGGTGACAGCAGTGGGCAGGAGCAGAGCGAAGGGTGCGCTGACACAACGGCCAAGGGCTGTCTTGTGCTCTTTGCCGGGTGCTGGCAGTTCCACTTGGAACGGGGGAGGTGACATCACAGTTCCCAGGAGTCCAGGGCCAACCTGAAGTGGACAATGGAGATCATAGAATGATGGGATCCCTGAATGGTTGGGCTTGGAAGGGACTCTGAAGACCATCTTGTTCCAAGCTGAGCAATCTTTCCCCAGAGCTTGGGGGAGCCCTGTTCCCAAGGATGGGGCATCCACAGCCTCTGTGCACAGCCTGGGCCAGTGCCTCCCCAGCCTCAGTGTCAAACAGCAGCTTCCTTAGATCCAGCTTCCATCAACCTCCTGCAGTTGAAAGCCATCCCCCTTGTCCTGTCCCCACAGGCCCTGTTGAACACTCTGTCCCCTTCTTCCCTGTGGGACCCTTCCAGTCCTGCACAGCCACAGTGAGGCCCCCCCAGTGTCTCCTCTTTCCAGGCTGAGCATCCCCAGCCCCACTTGGACAGCAGTCAGTTATATCAGGGGCAGTCAAGGCTGAAGGGTAGCAGAGAACATCAGGAACTGAGAGATGGAAGCTTTAGGCCCAGGTTTGCCTCTAAATGTACAAAATAAATAACAGTGGAGGGGAAGATGCTGAGACACTGGCTCTGTTCTAACTGGGGATTTTTTTCTTTTTCTTCTTTTCTGCCGTGCTGACCCAGGTTTTTCTGTTTGAAAGGAAGCTTGGCACAATGTCCACTGTCTTCTCCATTTGTGAAACACTGAGCAGAGTCTGGGCAGGCTGATGATGCAGAGCAAAATCTGCAAATATACTGGTGTTCCTGGGCCTAGGGATGCAGCTAAACCCAGCCAAAAGGAATTTCTGGATAGTCGAGCCTGGTTTACATTTTCTTCAGTTTGGCTATGCCAACTTAACCAGTAATTTATAAAAAAGCAAATAAAAAGCTCGACCAAAACAGACAAAAAACCAATTAAACAAACCCACACAAAACAATCAAATAGATAAAAAACCCCAACTCAAAAATAAAAACCAAAGGGAATGAGGAATTGGTATAGTTGTGAGGATATCACAGCAGGCAAATGGCTGCTTCCCACAGCATCACCACAAAAAGCCACATATAACAGCTGCTCCAAAATATACCCAAGAGGAGAGCTATAAAAAGTGATACATGGCAACTTTGGGGGCAGCTCCACATAAAAGTGAAGGATGAGCAGTGGTACAGATCCAGCATTCCCCATCCTCCAGGCTGCTGTTTGCTCCTGATGAAAGATCCTTGCAGGACTGTGGCCCCTCTCAGTGCAGTGTAATTTGCACAAGGATATATCTTGTCTGCCATGCAGGAGTGTTCCCAATAAACCATGCTTCTCCTGACCTTTATTTTTCTGGATTTCTACCATATGATACAAGAAACTTTGAAAAAACCAAAACACCTTGTGGGGAGGCAGTTTTTCCATTCTTCAGAGTGCCTCTTTCTTTTGTTCCCTCCAGAGCCTGTCACTTTATTTCTGGTATTTTTTGGAGCATGTGCTCACCTCTTTCCTGACCCCCTGCGCTTGTTTTGGCTCTGGCTGTCATGGACACTATTAATTGTGGGGTTTTTTCCCTCCACCTATTTCTGTCTCTTCAAGTGGTTTACCTTCATTTACCTGTTGGAGTGATGGATTTTTCTCACCTTTTATTACTTAGTGCTTTTTCTTCATTCTCTAAAACCAACTTCTCACTTGCCCCATGGCTGTTAGATGCCATTATTAGGAGCATTAATTCTTTCTCTCCTGCTTGTCTGAGCTCTCACAGGGAGCTGAGAGCTCTTTGGGGTTCAACTTGACTCACTTCAGCGCCTTCCTTGGTGCTGCCTGTGTACTTGGACACTTGAAGGGAATAAAGTCTGGGTGTGGAGATTACAGCTGGGAAATGATGGCTCTTTTGAAGAAGACAAGAATGCTGTTGCCAATCTTTTCCAGGATAATCTGAGCACCTTGTTTTGGGGAGAAACAGGCTCTGATCAGCAAAGAGGTGGCTGTTGCAGGTTCCCAGGTTTGGAGGGAAGGGTGCAGCTCCTGGGAGTGTGTTTGTGGGGGCTATAAGGTTTGTGTGGGCTCCCTGGAGCAGTGGGAACACCCCACTGGGAGATGCACATCAGGAAATGGGTGCACAAAGGGCCTGAAGTGTGACCAGCTTTGGTGAAGGTTTCCATAGGAAAAAATATTTTTAGTGGGATTTTGGACAATTTGAGGCTCCTTCTCATGTCCTTTGCCTGATGAACATTTCCCCCTTTGCAAGAGCATGGGGAATCCTGAGCTCACATAATAAAAATCCCTGATAATTATATTTTTTTTCTATTTTTCAATGTTGTCATCCCAGCAGGAGTCAGAGTAAGAGAAGATGTGTGACCTGGCTGTTTTTAACTTTGTGACAGGAACAATGCCATGGGGAAGCTGCTGAGAGGAGCATCACTGCTCTGTCCTTAATTTTCCAGCACAACTGAGGATGATTTAAGAACCCAGGCACAGCCAAGACCTTTCCTCCTCCTGTGTTCATCAAGCAATCACTGCCTCATCACACCTCAGCTTCAAACACCTGGTTTGCATCTGGCTGACCTTGACTGCCCTCCCTGGATGGGAAGATGAAGAGGTGGAAGTGTAAAAGATTGGGATTTGATGGGTGAGCTGTGAAACAGTGGCTGGTGCAGGCTGGTTTTGGGTAAACATTGTGTGCTGTGCCATGGAGAATGAGAGTAAATGGATTAAAGAGGAGATAAAAAGGGCAAGGCACCTGGTTAGCTCCTGTTAAAGAAAATGTTGGGAAAATAGACATGTAAGAAATATGTCAGAGATGGTCATTAACTGCACTGCAGGGTCAGAGCTCCTTTATTAATTGGCCATGTAGTGAATAGCAGAAATGATTAAAAAAGTTCTTAAGGGCTGAGGGCTTTTACTGAATGACTGGGAGAAACAAAGGAATACTGTTTCTGGCAGAACTTTGATTATCATTTAAGCATGATCCTCTTTCTGACATAACAGCTGCTTGGAATAAACTGAAGAATCTTCTCCATTAGCTCTGGCAGGAGCTGGATAAAGCTTTCATTCAGGTAAACTTTCATCCAACATATGTCTCTAGAATAATAAATTTAATGGGAACCATCAAACCTATTGTCTGAGTAAGGATTGTGCTTAGGGAAAGCAAGAAGAGTAATTAGGAGTGGACAAACCATGAATTAGAGTGGGGAAATTATAATTGATGCTGGTTTAGGGGAATATTTAACTAAGCTAAGATAGAAGTCTACCTTCATTGCAGATTAACCTTTATAACAGAATTCTACTGGATGAAATTTAGTAGTCCTGGGCTCCTAACAGACCTTTAGATACAAGTTTACCTCTGGTTTGAGAAAACTCAGGGCTTGAGCAGGATTTTATGGCTTTGCTCTTGACCCTTGGGCTAGAAATGCTCCTGTAAAATTCATGCCAAAATTAGAGCTTCTACGAATTTCTAAGAGTTTCAATGGAGAAAGGCCCACCTGGACTTTGGGGACAGTTTCTCAGAGCAGAACATTTCAAGTGCTATTGAACTGCATTCAAGCTCCCTTTTGTTGGGGCATAAATTTCACACCCTGCTCTATCAGGCTGACACATTCTTTGAGAAGAGACAAGCTTTACAAACCACTTTAAAAATAATTTCCCTGACAGGTTTGCAGCTCAGAGAATGTTAATAAACTGAAATGGCTTTTCACCCTGCAGCAGCTCCTAAGTAATTATGATTGTCTGTAGGCAGACTAATGAAAGCAGCTGTTAACAACCTAATGACAATTTGAACCAGCCCTCTGCTCCACAGACACAGCCCTTTTCTGTCCCTGGTTTTCCTGCATCCAGTGCTTCCCAGAGAAGTTTAGTGTTGCTTGATGGTCAGGTAAAAACAGCTTTCTTTTGTAGGAGTGGTGCTGCTCTTCTCTGAGGTGGAGCTTCACCTGGGCTGCTGCCATGCTGGGCTCACCCCACAAAGTCCAGTTCTGCAGGAGCTGGGCAGCGTGGAGAGCTTTGATAGCAGAGCATGGCAAAACTGGAGTGGGGGGATTCTGGCTCAGTGTGCCCCTCAGTACCAGACTGCATTAGTTATTGAAAAATCTTGAGTTCAAAGAGAAGATGTTGCTGTTTTGGCTCTAATCTTAGTTTGCTTTCAATACAGTTTTCCCTGGCACTTCAGATACTGTTTTTCTCTTGCTTTCAATAGTCTGTCATTCCAGATGACCTTTAAAGGTCCCTTCCAACCCAAACCATTCTGTAATTCTTTTGATACATGATGAATAGCAACATGTGTTTTACCCTCATTATGGATGATATTACATCATGTCTGGCCTTTTGGGGCTCTTCTCCAGGTCCTTGGGACTACACTCACTCCTATTTGCTCTTCATTGTTTTTTTTTGCTTACCAGTGAGCATTTTCAGTTCTGCCACCCATGTTTAGAGCAAGTTTTCTGTGACTTGCTGCACCAAACACCAGGTCAGTCCAAAAAAGCATTAGGAAGTATCCAGATGTATTTTCCCTTCTTCCTTCTGGGTACATGCTGCTGTTTTGAGCGCTCTGGCTTTCTGAGCTCCCTCACATGTCTTGATCCTTTTCTGGATAACCAGAGGGGTATGAGGATTAAATCCTGTCTCAGCTCTGAGGTCTGGCTTTTGAAAAGTCCCAGTCATCCTCTCCTACTCATCTCATCCTGGCCTTGCTGGAAATATTATCCCTTCATGGGATTGTTGTTCAGCTTTGGGGCATTCTGGCACTGCTTTTCAGTGAAAGTTTTGGAGACTTTGAAAGGTTTCCTGGTGTGGGAATGACAATCCTCAATTCTAATGTTTGATGGGGGTTGCAGTTGCCCAAGTTGTGAAACCTGCTGAAAAACATTGTTTGTTCTTTTTTGCTTGACTTTTCCTTGACTGTTTTCATCAACAGATTAGGAGGTTTGGGGATGTGTTTTCAAAGTGAATTTCAATGATTCTCCTGTCTGCCATTTCAAAGGGGAACAGTGTTTTGGGTTTTTTTTTAACCAGGAGCTCCTTACAATCCAAAGAGCTAACTGCCTTTAATTAACCATAATATATTCCAGGAGAGCAGAAAAACAAGGGAAAAAAACCCAGTGGGCACAACTCTGTGACTGAACCTGGACTTGCCCTTTCCCAGTGCAGGATTCTGGGCAGCCCTGTAACCCTTTGCTGGCCACTTTGAGCTCTGCCATGCAGTGCCTTGGGTTTCTGGGGAGGGCAAAGCATCCAATCCCTCAGCTCCAGGTTCACACTTGTACAGTCACCTGCAAACCCAGAGGCCAGTGGCTATTTCTGTCTGTGGGATTTGCACACTGGAGCTTTGCTTTTGAAAGTTTGGGCAGGCTGGCTGCTCAGGGAGGGATCTCTCTGCCTTGAGGGTCTCTGAGCTCTCTCCTCTGTGTGAGGGACTTGAATCTGTTCTTTCCTCACCTCCTTATCTGCAGGATTCTTGGTGGAGGCTTTTGCAGACAGGAGAGCATGGCAGGAGTGCTGGAATGAAACAGTTATGTCTGGAGTCTGGCTTTAGGTAGTTGATTCCTCCCTTAGCTGCTGGGCCTTAAAATTCTTTAAACTCCACATGTCATCTCCTCATACCAGTGTGGGACTGAGACAACACTGAGCTTCTGGGCTTTTTCTCTGTAAGCAGAACAAACTATTGCACTTCTAAACTGTGCATATCAGCACTAACTGTTATAAATGAGAAGCTTGACTAGGCCAATAATCAAGCAACAATCAATTTATTAATTAATATGGTAAAGTATGAGCAAAACAGAGCTGGGTACAGTGGGGGAAGTTTTCCCTCCAACAACCAATTTATTAATTAATATGGTAAAGTATGAGCAAAACAGAGCTGGATACAGTGGGGGAAGTTTTCCCTCCAACTGCACGCTGATATTTGGGGCTTACAGGTATTTATAGGGGTACTCAGAAGCTTTCTCAGCAGTTTCTACTCCAATTTTTTTACTCATCAGCCATTTGTATTCCCAATTTTTACATCACAATTCTATACACCATTGTGATTTAGTTTTTCTTCAGGATGCATCCCAAAAAGGAGGATCCCCAGATGGTGTTGGTAGTTTCTGAGATGTTGGTCCAGTTTCTGCAACAATAAAGACGAATCCCATCTGGTGAAGTCCAGCTCCTCAGATGTGGGTCCACCTTTTTAATTACTATGACTATAAATCTCATAACAGTGAGGTCCAGCTTCCCTTGGTCGAAATTATAAATCCTTGAGATGATGTTCATCTTCCTTTCTCAAGCTATTTTTCTTGGTTTTGTTAAGGTGTGAGATAAGCATCTTTCTTTATATATTTTCCAAAGCTATAGTTTCAAGGATACAAGCGATATTCTAAAATTATACTTCAAAAGGTTATTATTGCAGCACTCTTTAAGGCCTGACTACAAGCAAAAAGCAACATCCTTAATGCTTTAATTCAAATGCTCCTAAATCAATCCAGGTTAATTGCAAACAAAAGACAGGTTCAAAGGCCTTCTTCCATGCTTGACTTTCCTCAGTTATTATTAGAATTCGCAGCTGTCCCATGGTCGGTGTGCACACACATCGTAATCCCAAATACACACATTGCCTGTCTGTACCTGACACCAAACACAGCTTTGTATTTCACAATTCCCCCCTGCTTGTATAAATTTTCATTTATCCTACTCCTTCGTGTCTGGGCTTCAAATCTGGCCAAAACTTTGGAGGCTTTTCCCTTCTTGTCTTCTTTCTCTAATTTCATTATTTTGGATATCTTAGCTGGTTTCTTAAATTGGCCAACTCCTCCTGTAGCCAATTCCAGGTCGATCACAGCAACCTGCGTGCTTTGAATAACTGAGTGGAATGGTCTGATAAAACACGGAATAAGGCAAGGTAGAAACAATAACCCAGCTAATGAACACAGTATCATGAACCCTACTTTCTTCAGAAAACCCCAGTCACTATACTGCTGTTCTAACTGTTTGTATTGTTTGATTAATTAATTTAGCTTTAATTGTTCTACCCTTTTCTTTTTTACTTCGGATTTTTGCTTTTGTAGTTGTTGAGTCATTTGTTTCATTCTGCTCTCTGGGTCCCTTCCTTCCCTATCCTTTGCCAAACAAAAGAACTTTGAGTATTGCCGACAAATTTGTTCATCGTCATCCTTGAGAAGGTTGGTTAACACGGGCCCATCCTTGGGAGAAACCTTCTGTCCATATTTTAAATTTTCTCCAACCCAGTATAATTTGCCACCAATAGTGCACACTTTTAATTGGCTGTGGTCATAACACACTTCACTAACTTGGGAATGTGCCATAAATACTGATTCCCTGTTTCTCCCGATCCAGACAGTATGATTGCATTTGTCACAGACAGCGGGAACAATAGGCTCTGATCCTGCAGCTCGCTCATGGATTACGTGGAGCTCAGGAGTGAGGTTATTAAGGCCCATTGCTTGGGATGCAATGATCAATACAGTGAAAATAATCCTCAGGGAGTTTAACTCTCTACCTCTCTCAAGGCCCCTTGGGTTGCATCCAAGGGCCAAGATGTAGATCTTCTCGGTAGCAGAGTTTATCCCTTGGGATTTAGTCACTGATATCCTTTGTTTCCTTTTTGCCTTTTGCCTCATGAACCTTCAGTTCACTATTTGTCGTGGGAGTGCCCCAATCCTTTCGCACATCTTAGGGGGATTTGCGACTACAATAGGGTTGGTATATGTGCCTCCCCTTTTCCAGTGATACTTGGCTTCCTGCCACTCTCTTGCTTTTATTTGGTATTCGTCAGGTATCCAATTGCCTTTGTCATGCTTTTTTTTTTCTAACTTGGCCTTTGGTACTTCCTGCAAATCAATTCCTGCTCGTGTCCCGTGTACCCAAGTTTTCCACCAATCTTTATCACCTGTTTTAATATATCCTTTCCTTACTGCAGCCCACAAAATTTTACCAGTTTCTTTTTCTATTTCTTTTATACAATTACGGCAGAGAGCATTTAGGATCTGTCCCCTTGGTAGGTTTGTATACCACAATTCTCCACACTCTATACACTTAAAGCAACCCCATGGATAACACTTACAGTTTGGAGTAGTACATTCTACCTCTCGTGAGTACAATTGGTTTTGCTGCTTTAGATAGAAGTGTTTTTGTGACATACATCAGTCTCTCTTTAACTTTACTTTCAGTTCTCCGGGGGTAGATGCAATTCTGCACTGGGTTTCAGACCCGGCTCTGTCGGTGGTTCCTCTGTCGGTGGTTCCGCTGGTCCTTTGACCCGTGACGCGCGGGTCCAGCCCTTTGCCGCAGTTTGGACGGCGGTATTGGTGGGCAGCAGAGTTCAATATGGACCTTCCCACCTAGGAGACAAACTTCCTTCCTTCCAGCTTTTAATTAGCACCCAGTCACCTGGTTTTATTTGGTGTATGCTAAATCCTAGAGAGGCTGATTGAGCAATTACCCCTTTTTCCCTTAGTTCTAGGACATGTTGTCCCATCTTCTGGATGTGTTTTTGAATAGTCATATCTGCTACAACTACTGATGTTTGGGGTACCTCCTGAGGATAGGGCATTCCATAAAGCATCTCATATGCAGAAAGTCCCGTGTCTGCATTTGGAAGTGTTTATCATTTATGTTAAGTAATGTTAAATAATTTAGCATAATGTTAAGTAATGCTAAAAGGTAAACATTTTACCCATGAAATTTGGGTCTCAATCATCAATTTTGTTAATTGTTGTTTTATAGTTTGGTTCATTCTTTCCACCTTCCCAGAGTTCTGCGGGTGCCAAGGCGTGTGATATTCCCAGGAAATACCCATGGCTTGTATTACTCCTTTTATAATACTGGAAGTGAAATGGGAGCCCTGATCAGAATCTACGGCCCTAATAACCCCAAATCGGGGAATAATTTGTTCCAGAAATATTTTAACTACAAACTTGTGGCTCGGGCAGCCGGGTAGGCCTCCACCCAATGAGTTAGTTGATCTACTAATACCAACAAGTATTTCCATCTGCCCACCCTTGGTAGTTCAGTATAATCCACCTGAATCCTTTCAAATGGTCCGTTATGAACAAAAAAAAAGGTTATCCCCTTCTATTTTTTTTTTTTGACTGCAAAGTTCACAGCTGAAACCAATAAATGCCAAGTGGGAGTCCTACTGACTATTGATAGTTTATAATTTCATGTTGTAATGTTCTGTTGACAATATACTTTTAATTACCAGTTCTCAGTAGCTGCTAGGCTGCCCAAGAGTGGTGAGGCCCGACCCCCCCACCTTCGGCGCGGTCCCGCCCGGGCCGGGGATGATGCGGGAGCGGGGGAGCGGCCCCTCCCCAGCGCGGGTCCCGGCGGGGCCGGGGCAGCCCCCACGGGTGGTGCCGGCGGGGACCGGCCCGTCCCGGGAGCGGCGGGCAGACCCCCGCCCTGGGGCACGGGTCCCAACTGAGCTGGGGAGGGGGCACCCCGGGGATAGCGCAGGGGCACAGAGACCAGCCCCGAGCCCCTCTCCTGCAGGGACAGCTGCTGGGTGCAGCCTGCTGTTCCCCGAGTGATGGCACCCCGACAGATTGGGATGCTAATGCCGTTGTTAACACTGTAGCAGTATCACCCTGCCTGTTTCTCACTTTCACTAACAGCTGGAAGACCACTTTTCTTTCAACTACTTACACTCAAAACAAGCCCCCCCTTTTCTTTTTTTTTTTTTTTTAAATTTACTTTTCAACACAATACACCTCCCTCCAAGGAGATGTGGTAAAGCTTAAATGCACAAACTAAATTTCCCATACTTTCATTCATTTATATTCACTCACTATTATTTCTCATTTACCTTCACACATTCCTTGTGCACAATCCTCATTACCCATACTTTCATTTGTCTACATTCACTCACTTTTATTTCTCATTTACCTTCACACATTCCTACAAACCCTCAAGACACAAAGTGGATATTTACTGCTAGAAAATCACGGGTCCCTGTGGCCCCCCCTCGCCTTGGGGTTGGCCTCCAGGTCTCAGTATCTCCGAGCCTCTGGAAGGGCCCTGGCTCTGATCGCCTCCGGTACCCCCACACACCTGGCAAGCACTGGCCTGGTTCACAGGTCACACAAAACCTTCAGCTAAAGCCCCCACCTGTCTGAGGACTTCAGCCTGATGCACAGGTCACACACAGCCCCTTTGGCTAAAGTCCCCACCTGTCCGAGGACTACAGCCTGACGTAATATGCTTCTAACGTTGTGGGGGGTATGGGGGGTATATACTACTAACGGAGCTCCGAACGTAACTTTTTTTTTTTTTTTCCTTCTACCAGAAGGGCTGTTGCTACTATAGCTTATAAATATACTGGCCATCCCCTGCTGACAGGGCCCAGTAATTTTGAATAATACCCCACCGCTTTTCTGTCTCCTCCCCAGTCCTGGGTGAGCACTCCATAAGCAGTTAATTTACCGATCTCCCCAGGAGTGGACCAGACGTCCAGAGATACTTTATTTTCATCCTGGCCTGTCAATTTGTACAATTGTACCATTAATTGATCATTTTGAGGCTTAATCCCAATATTCAGAGATAAAATAAGGTCTCTGCCCAGTAAATTGCATTCTGCTTCCAAAACTAATAATAGATCACTAATATCCAACTTTCCTTTTGCTTCAATTAGTACTTGTTCAATAATGGGAACCTTAAAGGCTTCCCCTTTTGCTCCAATTACTTGAGCTGTTTTCTCACTGATTTTGCATCCTTTTTGTGATCTTCACATTGTTGATTTTTCAGCCCCTGTATCTACTAAAAATGTAAATTATTCACCCTGGGGACCTATCTTTAATTTTATCAAAGGCTCTTGTGGTGTTTTGGTCCCCAATAAATAGAGCCCCTGACACCTCTAATCTTCTGAAAACAGTTTTTGGTCTGCTTCTCATTTCTTGCAAAACCTTGTAACATGACCTTCAACCCCACAGTAAAAGTAGGTAGGTCTTTTCGAACCATCACCTGTTATTTTTCTGGTGGTTTTAGCATTCCTGAAGATGCACCGCCCTTTTGAACCTCTTTTACTGCAGCCACAAAAACCTTAGCTTGAACTTTTGCCTTCTCTTCATCACATAAACTGTCTGTGCTTCCCTTAACAATTCCTGTAAACCTCTCTCCTGCTAGCCATCCAATTTTTCAAGTTTCCTCCTAATATCCTCCCACGATTTTGCCACAAACTGAGTTTTGATTAATGCTTCCCCCACAGCTGTATCAGGATCCTGTCCTGAGTACATTTGTATACTTTTCCTTATCCTTTCTAGCCAGTCTATTGGGGACTCATCTTTTCCCTGGTGTTCATTTAAGGCCTTGCTGATATTTTGCACTCTGGGAACTTCTTGAATTCCCTGAATAATTATATTCCTGAGATCCACCATATTCTGCCTATCTTGGTCATTATTATGGTCCCAGTTAGGGGTTGCCAGGGGCCATTTCATTTCTCCTAAAGGCTCCTGCTGGTGGTCTCTATCCCAAATTCTCATGCCAGCCTGTTGTATCAATTGCCTCTCCTCTGCTGTAAATAAAATACTTAAAATTGACTGCATCTCTGTCCAGGTGTAAATGCTGGGTCCTAGAAACTGATCTAACCTTTCAGACACCCCCAGAAGATCTTCAAGTAACCTCCCCATTTCTTTTTTTAAAATCTCTTACATCCCCAGTATTCAGGGGTGCTGACACACACCCAATGACTGGTCTCCCCTGATTCCCTGCTAATGGTACTTCTCTTAATGGGTACAGCTGCCCCCCCTTCCCTTCTCTGTAGCTATCCCCACTGCTTTCTGCTTGTGCCTTTTCCTGGCTTCTAGTTCTGTGTGCTGGTGGTGAATCTGGCACTGGGAGTGGAGCTATCAGGGCTTGTGGAGCAAGGGGTGCAGGATTGGGTACAAGGGGTGCAGGATTTGGCGCAAAGGGTGCAGGATTAGGTGCAAAGGGTGCAGGACTGGGTGCAAGGGGTGCAGGACTGGGTACAAGGGGTGCAGGATTAGGTACAAGGGGTGCTGGATTTGGTGCAAGGGGTGCAGGATTAGGTACAAGAGGTGCAGGATTTGGTGCAAGGGGTGCAGGATTAGGTACAAGGGGTGCAGGATTAGGTACAAGGGGTGCTGGATTAGGTACAAGGGGTGCAAGATTAGGCGCAAGGGGTGCAGGATTGGGTACAAGGGGTGCTGGATTAGGTGCAAAGGGTGCAGGATTTGGTACAAGGGGTGCTGGATTTGGTACAAGGGGTGCAGGATTAGGTACAAGGGGTGCTGGATTTGGCATAAGGGGTGCAGGATTAGCTACTGGATGAGGCGCCTCTGGCAGAGCAGCCTGCTGTGGTAGATAAGGGAGGGGGGGAGGTTACCTAAGGGGTCCCACTGATGCTTTTCCTTTAATGCATACAGGGGAGTAGGCCAGGACCCATGCCATAAAGTGGCATAATTGCTTTCTTCTTGGTTAACAGGGTCCTTTTTATTTACATAGGCATTCGGGACCTGACAGATCCACCCTTCAGACGACCCATACGTTGGCCAATATGAATTATCAGGTGGTTTAATTTCCTTAGTGCATTCTACCATACAATATTGTTTCATTTCCTTCTTACTTTTTCCTCTCCTGTTTTCACATTTATTCCATGATTCTAACATTACCCCAAGGGGGCTGTCCTGGGGTAAAAATGCTCCCTCTTTTTCCGGTATCTCAGTACCTCTATTTCCTGCTGGTTTATACCAGCCCCTGGGTTCTTGCTTTGGCATTTACCCATTTTATCCTAACAGGTGTTCCCTCAATTCGCCTCGACCACACTTGTTCAGACCTTGGTCCCTTTTTGTCAAGGAATTTTCTAATAAAAAGTCCCTTCTACCAGTACCGCCTCCCACCTCTGATGTTCTAAAGAACAACAATCCCCCTTCACTATTATCTCGTCTCCCCCCCGACCATTTATATACCGAAAATCCTACTTCATTCGCTTTGTTCCTTCACCTGTCGTTCCCCTCGCGGGGAGACGAAACTGAGGTTAGAAGAACTCCACGATCACTTCGTGACCAGGTCCCATCTCACACACACACCATTCACACTCTTACACTCGCACACCCGTTATTATCCCACCTAACCAAGCGATATTTACAGCCTCCTTTTCTCACCTGGATCTTTGTGCACGAGTTATTACAGGTGAATTTACTGCAGTCTACTCCGGAAGCTAAAAATTCTTTGCTCATAAATTACCTTAAAAAAATTTCCTCTTCCCTGAAAGGTTCCTCAGTCACTCAGGGCCACCAAAGGCAAAAAGCCTCCTGGTGGGGCGCCTCCCTGAGATCAGGAGCCCCCCCTCAGTGGATTTGGAAATTTCCCGGTCAATGCACCAAATTTGTTATAAATAAGAAGCTTGACTAGGCCAATATTCAAGCAACAATCAATTCATTAATTAATTATGGTAAAGTATGAGCAAAACAGCGCTGGGTACAGTGGAGGCAGTTTTCCCTCCAACTGCACGCCGATATTTGGGCTTACAGGTATTTATAGGGGTACTCAGAAGCTTTCTCAGCAGTTTCTATTTCTACTTGTTTTTATCACAATTCTATACACTATTGTGGTCTAGTTTTTCTCAGGATGTGTCCCAAAAAAGAATGAGACCCCCAGATGGTGGTGGCTGCCTCCGAGATGTTGCTCCAGTTTCCGCAAGAACAATGACAAATCCCATCTGGTGAAGTCCAGCTCCCCAGATGTGGATCCCCTGTGTTATCACAGGGGCTATCAGTGATGTCCAGCTTCCCTTGGAGTTATAAATCCTAGAGGGGATGTCCCTCTTCCTTTCTCAAGCTGTTTTTCTCAGTTTTGTTAAGGAGTGAGATAAGCACATTTCCTTTCTATACATTCCAAAGCTATAGTTTCAAGGATACAATCAATATTCCAAAATTATACCTAAAAAGGTTACCATTGCAGCACTCTTTAAGGCCTGACTACAAGCAAAGAGCAACATCCCGAATGCTGTAATTCAAATGCTCCTACATTAATCCAGGTTAATTGCAAACACAGGCTAGGTTCAGAGGCCTTCTTCCATGCTTTACTTTCCTCAGTTATTATTAGAATTTGCAGTCGTCCCATGGTTGGTATCCACACATATCGCAATCACAACTACACACATTTCCTTTCTGTGCCAGACATGAAACACAGCTTTGTATTTCACACCACGCAGTCCCTCCCGGTACACCCGAGTTCATTCCCGTTCCCCCCCCATTGTCATCCACAGGATTCCCCAGTGTCCCCAGCCTTCGCCACAATGTCCCCAGTGTCCCCATTGTCCCCAGTTTGTCCCAGTATCCCCCAGTATCCCCCAGTATCACCCATGGCTGAGGCTCTGCAGGCCCAGGCAGGCTCAGCCCTGCTCCAACATGGGATCCCATGGGACAGGGCACGCTGGGATTTGCCCCTACAGCTACCAAGTGTGTCCAGAGAAACTGCAAGGAGAGGGTGACCTCTGTCAGTGGGACCCCTCTGTGCACAGGTACCCCCACTCCTGGGGTGGCCGTGCCAGCTCCCCCAGGCACCTCCAGCCCTGGGAGCCTGGAGCAAGTGGAAACCACAACTTTGCAAATGCTGCCTGTGCCCGTAATGCAAAGAGAACTGCGGTGTGAAAAAAGAAATTTGTTTATTTTCAGAAGAACAGCAACAGGAATACAGAACACTTTTACATTGTAAGAATATTTGTAACAACAATCCAAAGAACATATATACATTTTGTAACAAAAACAATTCATAGAACATATATACACATCGTAACAACAATAATCCAGAGAACCTATATACGTAAGAACATATCTAGCAAACATATATGAAATGTATTTGCAGAAGTCGAAAAAAAGCCCTAAATCCTATATCCTGAAGACGACAAAAAACTGTAAAAACGTATGTACAAATGGGTGGCATCTCTATCCGGGATGTCCATCGGTCCTGGAAGAAAAGCAAGTGCCATGGTCACTGCAGTCAGGCACAGAGGGCTCTTCCATGTGTCCCCAGGCTGGCACACGCTGGCCCAGCAGGACTCTGCTACCAGAACTGAGCCTGGCTGGGTCTGGGATGGAGCTTGTGCGGCCCAAAGCGAGCACAGGACCAGCTGGGGATGGCCTCCAGAATCCAGTGCACAGGGTGCCACGTCCCTGAGCAGGGAGCAGCCCAGCCCCAGCCTGGCAGCAGGGGACCCACTCTGCCTGTGGGGACCAAGTGCCTGTCCTGCTGTGGCATTGCTCTTTATCCCAAGATCATGGCTTCTTCCTCATCTTTTTCATCAATGTCCATGTCCTCTATGTAGTCTTCCATTTCCACATCCATCTCTTCTTCCAAATCCTCATTCACATCAACTTCCATCTCCTCCTCTCCAGTCTCTTCTTCTTCCATTTCCACGTCCTCCACTGTATAAATCTGCATATCCACTTCCATCTCCTCCTCTGCAGTCTCTTTCTCCTCCATTTCCACGTCCTCCACTGTATAAGTCTGCATTTCCACCTCCATCTCCTCCTCTCCGTCGGTGACAGCCTGCAGAGGTGGCAGAACCTCAGAGTGGAGTCCCTGTCCCACACCAGGCCCACAGAGCACCAGCCCACCCGGGCAGTTGGGGGTCTCCACCTCCATGGAATTGCACCATACCTTCCTCAGGACAAATGGGAGCATCCTGTAGGGATGGGTGTCAAAATCCAGGCACTAGTGAGCTTTCAGGACTGATGGGGGTGGCAGGGGCAGGTGACCAGGAGGGTGACAGCAGTGGGCAGGAGCAGAGCGAAGGATGCGCTGACACAACGGCCAAGGGCTGTCTTGTGCTCTTTGCCGGGTGCTGGCAGTTCCACTTGGAACGGGGGAGGTGACATCACAGTTCCCAGGAGTCCAGGGCCAACCTGAAGTGGACAACGGAGATCACAGAATGATGGGATCCCTGAATGGTTGGGCTTGGAAGGGACTCTGAAGACCATCTTGTTCCAAGCTGAGCAATCTTTCCCCAGAGCTTGGGGGAGCCCTGTTCCCAAGGATGGGGCATCCACAGCCTCTGTGCACAGCCTGGGCCAGTGCCTCCCCACCCTCAGTGTCAAACAGCAGCTTCCTTAGATCCAGCTTCAATCAACCTCCTGCAATTGAAAGCCATCCCCCTTGTCCTGTCCCCACAGGCCCTGTTGAACACTCTGTCCCCTTCTTCCCTGTGGGACCCTTCCAGTCCTGCACAGCCACAGTGAGGCCCCCCCAGTGTCTCCTCTTTCCAGGCTGAGCATCCCCAGCCCCACTTGGACAGCAGTCAGTTATATCAGGGGCAGTCAAGGCTGAAGGGTAGCAAAGAGCATCAGGAACTGAGAGATGGAAGCTTTAGGCCCAGGTTTGCCTCTAAATGTACAAAATTAATAACAGTGGAGGGGAAGATGCAGAGACACTGGCTCTGTTCTAACTAGTGATTGGGGTTTATTTCTTCTTTTCTGTCATGCTGACCAAGGTTTTTCTGTTTAAAAGGAAGATTGGCACAATGTCCACTGTCTTCTCCATTTGTGAAACACTGAGCAGAGTCTGGACAGGCTGATGATGCAGAGCAAAACCTGCAAATATACTGGTGCTCCTGAGCCTGGGGATGCAGCTAAACCCAGCCAAAAGGAATTTCTGGAAAGATGAGGAAGAAGCCATGATCTTGGGATAAAGAGTAATGCCAGCAGCAGGACAGGCATGTGGTCCCCACAGGCAGAGTGGGTCCCCTGCTGCCAGGCTGGGGCTGGGCTGGTCCCTGCTCAGGGACGTGGCACCCTGTGCACTGGTTCTGGAGGCCATCCCCAGCTGGTCCTGTCCTCGCTTTGGGCCGCACAAGCTCCATCCCAGACCCAGCCAGGCTCAGTTCTGGTAGCAGAGTCCTGCTGGGCCAGCGTGTGCCAGCCTGGGGACACATGGAAGAGCCCTCTGTGCCTGACTGCAGTGACCATGGCACTTGCTTTTCTTCCAGGACCGATGGACATCCCGGATAGAGATGCCACCCTTTTGTACATACGTTTTACTGGTTTTTGTCATCTTCAGGATATAGGATTTAGGGCTTTTTTTCAACTTCTGCAAATACATTGCATATATTTTTGCTAGATATGTTCTTACTTTTATAGGTTCTCTGGATTGTTGTTGTTACAAATTGTATATATGTTCTATGGATTGTTGTTGTTACAAATATTCTTACAATGTAAAAATGTTCTGTATTCTTGTTGCTGTTCTTCTGAAAATAAACAAATTTTCTTTTTCACACCGCAGTTCTCTTTGCATTTTTGAGGAGGGCAAAGCATCCAATCCCTCAGCTCCAGGTTCACACTTGTACAGTCACCTGCAAACCCAGAGGCCAGTGGCTATTTCTGTCTGTGGGATTTGCACACTGGAGCTTTGATTTTGAAAGTTTGGGCAGCCTGGCTGCTCAGGGAGGGATCTCTCTGCCTTGAGGGTCTCTGAGCTCTCTCCTCTGCGTGAGGGGCTGGAATCTGTTCTTTCCTCACCTCCTTATCTGCAGGTTTCTTGGTGGAGGCTTTTGCAGACAGGAGAGCACGGCAGGAGGGCTGGAATGCAACAGTTCTTCTAGAGTCTGGCTTTAGATAGTTGATTCCTCCCTTAGCTGCTGGGCCTTAAAATTCTTTAAACTCCACATGTCATCTCCTCATACCAGTGTGGGAGTGAGACAAGACTGAGCTTCTGGGCTTTATCTGTGTTAGCAGAACAAACTATTGCACTTCTAAACTGTGCACATCAGCACTAACTGTTATAAATGAGAAGCGTGACTAGGCCAATATTCAAGCAACAATCAATTTATTAATTAATATGGTAAAGTATGAGCAAACAGAGCTGGGTACAGTGGGGGAAGTTTTCCCTCCAACTGCACACTGATATTCGGGGCTTACAGGTATTTATAGGGGTACTCAGAAGTTTCTCAGCAGTTTCTATTTCAATTTTTTACTCATCAGCAGTTTCTATTCCCAATTTTTACATCACAATTCTATACACTATTGTGATTTAGTTTTTCTTCAGGATGCATCCCAAAAAGGAGGATCCCCAGATGGTGTTGGTAGTTTCTGAGATGTTGGTCCAGTTTCTGCAAGAATAAAGATGAATCCCATCTGGTGAAGTCCAGCTCCCAGAATGTGGGTCCACCTTTTTAATTACTATGACTATAAATCTCATAACAGTGAGGTCCAGCTTCCCTTGGTCGAAATTATAAATCCTTGAGATGATGTTCATCTTCCTTTCTCAAGCTGTTTTTCTCGGTTATGTTAAGGTGTGAGATAAGCATATTTCCTTTCTATATATTCTAAAGCTGTAGTTTCAAGGATACAAGCAATATTCTAAAATTATACTTCAAAAGGTTATTATTGCAGCACTCTTTAAGGCCTGACTACAAGCAAAAAGCAACATCCTTAATGCTTTAATTCAAATGCTCCTAAATCAATCCAGGTTAGTTGCAAACAAAAGACAGGTTCAAAGGCCTTCTTCCATGCTTGACTTTCCTCAGTTATTGTTAGAATTCGCAGCTGTCCCATGGTCGGTGTGTACACACATTGCAATCCCAAATACACACATTGCCTGTCTGTACCTGACACCAAACACAGCTTTGTATTTCACATATCCTGAGGCTTCACCCCACTCATTACAGACATCAGGGGGTAGCTGCTTATACTGCTCATCTCTGCCCCTGGAAGAGAGGCATTCAAAGAATGAGATGCCCCATAGGATTCTGGTTGTGTGCTTTCCTCAAAAACATGGTGAGATGAGGTGTGTAGGACTCATTTCTTCAGAAGGGCAGGAGAAACCTCTGAAGGCCTCCCCTAAAGGGCCTCCTTACCCACCAGTCTGACACAGATTTGCTTCTGAAGAGCTTTGTAATTTGTCCTTATTATGCTCTATCTGTGATTTAATGAAAGCCTCTTTCTCTACTGTAATTGAGCTCTTCATCTCATCTGAAAAGCAGAGCACAATCCCTTCAGAGATGGTGTTTGAGTAACAGCCTGTTTGTGTTTCCTCTGCTGTGCTGCTGCTCATGGAGCTGCTCACTCCTCATTTAAAAGCAGAAAATAAACAGATTTCTCTGAGTCAAATATACACCAGTGATGCCACACAGAGTAGGTCTGAATAGAAAACTCTTCCACTGCCCAACTGAGCAAGCAAGATCTTCCCTGGTTCTGAAAAGAATATGAAGAAGGGAGTTTTCCTTAGGGAGCACCAGAGGCCCCATACAGGTGATGCTCAGCAGGAGGCACCTGGGCATGGCAGCTGTCAGCTAAACAATTGGCTCTGGGCAGGTAAGAGTTGGCAGGAGGTAAGAGTGGAAAGTCAAAACAACAGAATGCTGAAAAACTTGTAATAGGAATAATGACCTCAGTGAAAACCCCTCCATCTTAAAGATTCAAAAAGCATTTTTACAAAAACCCACCAAAATGTCCTGGTTTTGATCAGTCTGATCTTCCTAAATAGCATTTTGCAATCAGAATTAGGAGTTGAGAGACACTCAAGAAGGCTCAGCAGAGGATTTTCCATTGGGACCTTAGTACATATCTTTTACTGTGCTGTAGTTTGGAAGGAGGCCCCGAGCTCCAGCTGCAGCCTGGGGAGACCCTGTAGACAGAAACACTCCCCAGAGCTGCTGTGGCACTGACCCAGAACCAGAATCTGTAGGGAACTGTGTCCAATACTTCCACTAGAAAACACTTGAAGCTTGATCCACACTTCTCAGTTCAGAGCACAGGCAGTGCCAGGAGTCACCAGTTTGCTGATGCTCTGTGCAGAACTGGTGGCTGTGAGTGGCAGAGCTGTGGGGTGAACAGGCTGATGGCTTTTTGAGGCACACAGAACCTTCCATCTCTACTGCCCTGTCCCCTGCACAGAGTGGATTATCCTAGAGAAATACCTGGAGAGTGGGAAGGATGAAGAGAAAATCATTCCCTGCCAGTGGATGCTGTGCTTGTTGCAAACACAGGAGTTACATCTGGTAGGAGTCCTTGCTGCCAATCCACAGGGATTCCAGGCTGAGATCAGCTCAGCTCTGTCATTTGCCAGGAGATTGAGGATCAGACTTTGCACCACACTTCCAGAGCTGCCCTGACCCAGCCTGCAGAGCAAGAAAGGATCAGGATCGGGTTCCAGCGCTGTTTTCAGCACTGTTTTATTCACCCTGAGGGGACAGCAGGAGGCTGCTGGTGCCTTTGCCTTGGGAATTGGAGATCATGACTGCTCTTGTCTCTCTCCTGCTTGCCACTTGACTTTTATCTGTAAAAGGGCAACTGCCTTTTTCGATCAGTGCTTCCCAGAGTGCTTTCATGACAGGAACTTGGGCTTTTGGTTGCAGGCACCATGATGAGCAGATCTTGAATAGTCACATAGTCAAGGAGAATAAAGCAGCCCACAGGCCACATTTGCAGTGCACAAACACAGCCCTGTTGCTGGTGCTGCTGGAATAGAATCAACTGACAGAGGCCATCACAGAAATTGCTTCTCAAGTGTCAAATCAAATGAAAAATTCCACCAGGAGGAAGAAAAACCAGAATTTCTTGACTCCCTTCCTTGTTTCTTCCAAGCAGCAGCAGCAGCCAATGGAGATGCCCAGAGGTATTCCCAGCTGCTGCTGATCCCAGCTGGAGCCCAGCCTGCTGCCCAGTCCCAGCGGGAAGCTGAGCCCAGCCCGGGCAGCTCCCGCAGTGTCGGGAGCTCAGCGCACGCGGGGCCAGGCCCAGAGCCCCGGGCACGGCCGCCCATTGCGGGGCAGCGGCGCAGACGGAATGTCCTGCGGCCCAAACCTCCTGCTCCTGCCACACAGCGCCAGCCTTCTCCCCCTCCTCCTCCTCCTCTCCCAGCACGGCACAAATTCCAGCTCGGAGGAGGCTGCCCCAGGGAGGGCTCAGGCTCCTGCTTCAGCCTCAGGCTCCCTGCAGAGGAACAGGGCATCTTTCAGGCACTTCCACAAGCTCAGGGTTCAATTTCATGGGGAATCTGGGCTGAAAATGGCCTTGTTAAGAAGGAAAATAGCAGAGGGAATGGATTGGAAATTATTAGGAAAAATGACCCTTCTTACAGACAAAGTTCACCAGGTCATTTCCTGCATTTCTCCTTTACAGATTCTTTCACTCACCTCCTGAGAGGTCCAGTTGTTCTGCTGCTTTCCATGAACTGATTTTTATCACTGCATGAGATGTAGAAGCAGGGGAACTGAATGAAGAAACAAACTCCATCTGTCAGCACATTTTCATCTTCTAGATCGCTTTCAAGGTGTCCATGGGGATGATGGAATGATTATCACACAGCTCTCCATTTCTGGCTGCAAGCTCTGGAGATTCTCTCTGGGCATTCAGTCAGGCTTGCATTCCCTAACAATTCCTGGGAGCCCGTCATGGTTTCTTAGGGTAGAACAATAACAATGAAAACCTGACCAATGGCACAACAGCCCAGCCCACAAGGAAAAGAAAGAACAAGTTGTCAAGTTCTCAAACCTTAGTCTTTCTTTGCTGAAAGAGTCGTGCTGCACGCACGGTGTGGAAAGCCAAGAGAAGCTGCAGTTGGTGGCACATCTTGTGACAGAAGCTGCACCTCGTTCTCCAGGAAAGGTTCTTGGAAAGAGCAAACAGGACTGAGGAGAAGATGATGGGAAAACTGAAACAGCTTGTAAGAAATGAAATTAAAATGGAGAGAACAAATCCAAGACGTTTTACTCTATTTATTTTTATTCTCCCCTTTTCCATCTTGCACTATTTCTCCATCCCATTAATTCCAAATGGATCTCACCTCAAAGATCCATGACTTGGCAGGTTTTAGACACTGTCAAATACCATGAGCTACACACACTTTGCCTTCACCTGGTTTTCTTGGAGAGCAATGCTGGAGAGGTAAGTGCAGTCTTGGGTCAGGTACAAATTCTGCATTCAGGGAATGCGTTCCGATAGTGTTTGACCCTCAGCAGGGACAATGCACAGCAGCGACCGAGGGGATTCCTGTGCCGCTGTGCAGGAGTGCAGACTCTGGGTCTTGGCTGAACACGGCAAAGTTCCCGTGTTTGGACAGGCTCAGGGGCTGCCCCCGGGGAGCGTTGGGCTTGGCACCAGGGTGAGCGGGCAACGGACAAACGGACACGGGGACAAACGGCCCCGGTGCTTCACTTGCAGCAGCACCAGCAGCAGCAGCGGCGGCAGCAGCAGCGGCAGCAGCAGCAGCGAAAGCAGCGACTTTTTTAGATTCCCTCTTGCTTGTCCTCTCCTCTCCTCTCCTCTCCTCTCCTCTCCTCTCCTCTCCTCTCCTCTCCTCTCCTCTCCTCTCCTCTCCTCTCCTCTCCTCTCCTCTCCTCTCCTCTCCTCTCCTCTCCTCTCCTCTCCTCTCCTCTCCTCTCCTCTCCTCTCCTCTCCTCTCCTCTCCTCTCCTCTCCTCTCCTCTCCTCTCCTCTCCTCTCCTCTCCTCTCCTCTCCTCTCCTCTCCTCTCCTCTCCTCTCCTCTCCTCTCCTCTCCTCTCCTCTCCTCTCCTCTCCTCTCCTCTCCTCTCCTCTCCTCTCCTCTCCTCTCCTCTCCTCTCCCGCAGTCCCGCAACCTCTCCCGGTCTCCCTTCCCCGGGGGTCCTACCTCTCCCAGTCTCTCTCTCCCCATGCCCGGCCGGGCCATGACCCCGGCCCGCCCCTGGCCCCGGGCGGGGCTGCCCCGGTCCCGGCCCCGGCCCCGGCCCCGGCCCCGGGCGTCCTTCCGCGGTCTCGCCTCCGGCCGGCTCTGGCCGTACTGGCGGTGGCGCTGCTGGGCGGGCATCAGTGCCTGGGGCTGGGGCGGCATCGCCTCCCTTTGGCTTAGCCTGGCCCGAGCCCGACCCCGGCCCCCGCCCCAGCAGGAGCCGGGGCCCGCGGAGGACACAGGCGTCGCGGCCGCTCCCGCCGCCTCCGCTGCGGCTTGCCCGGCCCGAGCTCCGCCGCTCGGCAGCGCGGCCGCCGGCCCCGAGCCGCCGCTGTCCCGTTGCAGGGAGCGAACGCGAACGCCCGGGGATGGCCGGCCCGGGGCCCTTGAGGGGCGCTCGGGGGCCGTTGCCGGCCCCGGGCCGAGCGCTCAGAGCCGCGTCCCGCCGGCAGGGAAGGCGCAGCAGGGCCTGAAGCAGCAGTACCGGGTGGGCTCGCTGCTGGGGCGCGGCGGCTTTGGCAGCGTCTTCGCGGCCATGCGTCTCTCGGACGGCGTCCCGGTGAGCGGCGGGGCCGGCGGCGGGCGCAGGAGAAGGGGGGAACGAGGAGGAGGAAGAGGGCAGAGGATGGGGCTGGGCAGCGCGGACGGCGAGCTGAACCCGCTGCTTCCCTTGGCTTGCAGGTGGCCATCAAAAGGGTGCCACGGAACTGCGTCCGGCACTGGGGCGAGCTGGTGAGTGAGTGGGGCCAGCGGGAGAAGCCAGGCCGTGCCGGGTGGGCATGAGTCGAGGCCCGGCAGGGTGGGAGCCGCCAGGACGCCTGGAGGGAGAGCGGGCGTGGGGCCAGCACAGGGCACAGAGCATCCCGGGCTGGCTGAGGCTTTCCGAGCCCCGGCACGGCATCAGCCCCACTGACGGCATCGTGCTCCTCCCGCAGCCCGACGGCACCAGCGCACCCCTGGAGATCGTGCTGCTGGCCAAGGTGTCCACTGGCTCCCCTGGTGTGGTCCAGCTGCTGGAATGGCGTGAGCTCCCCAACGACATCCTGATGGTGATGGAGCGGCCGGAGCGCTCTCAGGACCTGCAGCATTTCATTCGGGCACGGGGGGTCCTGCCCGAGGAGGTGGCGCGGGAGCTGTTCCGCCAGGTGCTGGAGGCCGTGCGGCACTGCACCAGCTGCGGGGTCCTGCACAGAGACATAAAACCAGAGAACATCCTGGTTGACCTGGCCACCGGGCAGGCCAAATTGATTGACTTTGGCTGCGGCACCTACCTGCAAGACACAGCCTACATTCACTTTGCAGGTGAGCCCATGCAGGGGTGTGCTCCTGGTCCCAGCATCTCATCGCCCAACATCTCATAGCCCAAGCTGGGTGTAGCACCGGGGAGTCTCCCTTTTGCTGACCTTCATAGCTCTGAGTCTTCGGCTGAGTTGCTTTTGAGCATGGCTGAGTGAGGAGCCATATTCCAGCCCTGCTGGCAGCCTTTTCCCACCACTCTGCCCAGGATTGGGCCTGGGGCTTTGGCAGCCAGCCCAACAAAAACACCCGTGGGTGGGGGTAGCAGAGAGGGGGTGCCAGAACCTGTGCCCCAGCCAGTTCTGTGTGCAGGTGAGAAAGGGCTTTTGACTGCTCAACTCACCTGGTTTGTCTTGGGTTCATAATGTTTATTGGGGCAATGCAGGCAGGGACGATGAAGGCATGGTTTTTCCCCAGCACTAAGTAGGTTCTCCCTTGTAATGGTTGGACCTTGCCAGGGCTTCTGCTGCCCTCTAACAACACCAGTGGATTCATTTCGAACCTCAAGTCCGTACACAAGTTCCAGGTGCTGGCGAGAGGGCAGCGGTCACCCCGTGTGTCACTGGGGCAGCCCCCACAGGCCCAGGGATGCTGGGGCCAGGCTCTGGGAGCAGCAGCATCCCCCTGCTGAACTCCATCTGTATTCCATAGGAACACGGTCATACAGCCCCCCAGAATGGACCCACTTTGGCTGGTACTATGGCAAGCCAGCTACCATCTGGTCTCTGGGCATCCTGCTGCACCAGATGGTCTGCGGGGAGCACCCCTTCAGGACTGGAAAGAAGATCAGCTGGGACCATCAGCTCTTGCTGCCACAAAGGCTCTCTCAAGGTGAATCCTCATCTTTGGGCACGGGGGGAATACCAGTGCTGGGAGACAGCAGCAGGCTCGTGAGCATCCCGCTCTGGCAGCTGCTGAGGAGGTGGCACATGTCCTGCTCTCCTGCTCTCCTCCAAAACAGGAAATGGATGGGAAAGTTTAGGCCCAGCTCTGAGCACATCCAGCATGGCCTGGGCACAGGAACAGTGGGGCAAAGCCAACAGGAGCCTTCTCCAAGTGACCAGCGGTTTCTGGTTTCTCTGCCCAGAGTGCCAAGATCTAATCAGGAGGTATTTATCCATGCTGGACGTGGAAAGGCCCTCCTTAGAAGAGCTGCTCTGTGATCCTTGGATGCAGGATATTCATCTGCCCTAGAAGAAGGGAGAGAGCCACAGGCACACTGTGATGCAGGGCCCTGGTAAGTTCCAGCTCCACACATGCCTTGGCCATGAGAAGCAAAGGAACCCAGACTTTTTGTCCTTTTTTGTCCTGCCTGTGTCACTGCCCAGGGCTCATCAGATGGGAGCACACAGCCCTTGTGCTGGAGCTGAGCTGTTCTGCCCAGCACCGGTGGCACAACAACTGGATTTGGTTGTCCTGGTTCCCTGACAGCTGGGGCCCTGGGCAGAACCCTGAGAGCCTGGTCTCACCCCAGGGAAGGAGAAGGAGCCCCTGGAGAAGCTGTACCAGGTGGGGCTGCTGCTGCTGGAGACAGCGAGGACGACATCAGGGATGGCAACCTCTTCCTGGACCTGGCCACTGGCCAGCTGAAGATGATGGACTTAAATTCTGGCACATTCTCCAAAGCCAGGCTAAACAGCGAAATTGCAGATGAGTCCACCTGCAGGGGGATGCTCCCAGATTTGGGCATTGCACAGCCTGGCCAGCAACCAAAGGTTTCCCATTTGCTGGAGGCAGATGCAGCTGATCCTCGGCTGCCCAGCTGCTTTTGGCAGGGCTGGGGGAATGGGCTGGGCTGGGTATGAAATGGGAGTGGGCTCCTGGCCCTGCCAACAGCCCCCAGCACCCACCGTGCCCCGGGCTGGGGCTGGGGCTGGGGCAGCCAGCCCAACACAAACAAACCCCATGGCAGGAGCAGAGGTGGGACTCCAGAACCTGTGCAGGGGCTGCTTTGCTGTGCAGGCAAGGAAGGGCTTGGGCTGCTCCACTGCCCTTGTTTGCTTTGGGATCACTGTTATTGTGGTGGGCAGTGCAGTGGGGGAAGGGAGAAAGCCTGGGCTTCCCTCACCTGTGGGTGGGTTTTTCCCTGGCATGCAGGGGTTGGACTTTTCTCAAGCCCCTGGCAGAGATAATATTTTTTACCTTGTTTTCCCTTTTTGTCTGTAATCTATTTTCAATAATTTGTTGCTTGTTTTTCTAGAGGAAGCGTTCCAGGTGGGCTCCAGTCTGGATCAGGAAGTGCTTGGGACCAGCTGTGGCGTGGATGGGCCGTGCTCTTGGAGAAGGCTGAGGACATCGTTTGGGACCAGCTTTTCTTCCAGCAGGAGATGGCGTGACGTGGGTCCCCGTCTGCTTGGCATGGTGGCATCAGAGCTTCTGGGAGATGGCAGCGAGCACAGGAGCATCCTGCTCTGGGCACCTGCTGAAGAGGTGGATGTGCCCTGGCTGGCTGCAGGCTGGGCACATGTCCTGCCCTCCTGCTCTGCTGCCAAAGGCAGCAGTGATGGGCAGCTCTGGGCACCGCTCTGAGCACGGCCAGCATGGCCTGGGCACCGCGGGCGGCTGGGACAAGGACACAGGAGCCTTCAGCTGATGGGCGGTTTCTGCTTTCTCTCCTTGCAGCCGGGCTCTGCGGATGCTGAGGCAGCTCTGGGCTCTGCCAGGGCTCTGCTGGAGCTCAGCACCGGGCCAGAATCTGCTAAAGAAGAAATGGTGTGACCTGCAGCACAGACTCACTTGAGCATTTTGGCAACACAGCTCAAGTTGGCAGAGTGTTCACCTCCAAGTGAAAACATGACACCCCCCAAAACCTAAACTTGTTCAATAACTTCTGAAATGAAATCAATCTGGGATGCCCCCAAATGACATTTCTCAGCTTGCTCAATCTGTAGCTCAGCCCTTCTCTGAACAGTTCTCTCTCCCACCTTCCTTTTACTTCCAGCTGTTCCCTCTTTTCCCCATTGAGTTCCCAGCCCATCGCAGTTTCCATCACACTGTTGCCTTCCTTGATGCCCCTCACCAGGAGGGAGGCTGAGCCCCACAATTAGGGACTCTTCCTGTCACTGGCTGAGCAGCAGCAATGTCTCAGAGGTCCAGTGGGATTTTAGTGTCATTCAGAGCCACTCTGCAGCCCTGAGGTCTCCTCACTGCTGAGTTCCCACTCCTTTTTCCTCATCCTTCCAGCAGGATGAGCTCTCCGAATGCCCCTGAGCCTCCCCACTCTTCCCAGCCCACGCACACCCCCCAGTGATGCCAAAGCTGAAGCTTCTCTGTCTCCTCTGGCACACCAGTCCAGTGCCCTGTGCAGGGAGCCCCAACCCCAGAGGACAGAACACAACAGTGCAGTCTGGGCTGGAGCAGCTGCCCTGCAGCCCTGGCTTGGCTCTTTGTGGCAAGGGAATGCTCCCTGTTTCCAGCTGTCCCTGCAGGATGGCCCCAGGGCAGAGCCCAGCGGGGCTCCCACTGCAGCCCCTGGAGCTTGGGGCAGACAGTGCTCCCAGAGCTGAGGTTCCTGGGGAGCACCCAGAGCTGTGCCTTGCACTCTGTTGCCGTGTGTCACAGTGCAGGCTGGCTAGTGCTGTGTGACTGCACCAGCCCCGGGTTTGACTGACAGGGGCCTCGCCCTGTCACATCTCCCCCAAGGCTGCAGCATTTCACTGGCCAGAATGTGACAAGGCATAGAGATCAGAGCAATGAAATTATCCAGACTGGGCTTTTCAAAGGCCCTTTAGAAGGAAGGGCTTGAGGATAAACGCTCTCTGTTTGCCACATGAACATCAGGGTGAGTGGTCTCTTCGTCTCCAACTCACTCCCCCTCCAGCCAACGTTACAGCCACCCAATCCCTCACACATCCCCCTCGTGCCTCCCCACTGCTGTGTCCTGTCAGGGCTCCCTCAGCCCCTCGTCCCTTCATGGCCTCGTCCCCTCAGGGTCTCCCCCAGCCCAGCCAAGCTGCCCGGCAGCAGTGCCGCAGCCCCACAGCAGCTCCAGAGCAGCCCCATCAAGAGGCACCTTGGAGCCCTCAGCAATCCAGGCAGCACCACACGGGTAGGAGGACACGGATGGCGCTTCCTGCCGGGCACAGGGCTTGTGGCCATCTCCAGGCACGGCTCTCACAGGGAGAGAGCTCCAGCCCCTGCCCACCCGCTCTGTTGGCAGCACAAAGGCTTCAGCAGAACCACCAAAGGCCAAGGGGCTTCTGGCCATTTTCCCTGCTACACTGCATGCCTGGACAGCTTGCTGAGCCCAAGCACCCTTTCCCCCCTCTTCCCCTAGGCCCTGCAGACCCTGGGAAGCAAAAGAAGGCTCCTGGGAGTCTGTGTATTATAACACACTCTATATTAATATACTAAAGAAAAAACAAAAAGAAGACAAGAACAATCTTAAAGAAAGAGAAAATTGCCACTGATTCAAGTGGCCCCAGCAGACAGAGCCTCTGGGCTCAGCTCTCTGCAGAGCTCCAGCAGTGGAGCCAGCCAAGCCCCGACAGACGAGGCCGTGTCCTCCATGCCCTGAGGAGCTGATCCTGCAGCCTCTGGAAGACAGAAGATCGCTCACTCTGTAGGGACTGGAGGACATACAATGTTTGAAGTGCCACGTCTGACACAGCACTGCTGGTGTCCTCTGTAAACTGTTCAAGGGCTGAAAGAAAGGAACAGAGCCATAGTCAGATCCCGGATCTGAGGGGATCCGTGGAGAGCCCCCTGCCAGGGCCATCCCAGCCGGCTCTAGCCGGAAAGAGTAGGGACGAACGGGACCAGCCCGAAGCTGCTGGCCACGAATCCCCCAGGTGGCCCTGAAATCTCTCTGTGCTCTGCCCACGCTGCTCCTCGGCCGCACAGGGAGCAGAGCCCTCCGCCGCCGGGGCAGGGCTTGCAGCTCCCCCCGCCAGCCCCCGCTGCCAGCCCGCTGCCCTCACTCACTGTAGCAGATGAACCGGAGCTCTTCCTTCTTCCACCTCACGTGCTGCCCGGCCATCCCTGGGAACACAGATCCTGTCACGGCCCCAGCGGCACAGCTCCCTGCCAGCGGCGCTGCCGGCGCTGTGGCCACACGCCCTGCTGGCCCGGCAGGGCTCAGCCCGGCCCTTGCCGCACGCTGCCGGCCCAGGGCACGGCTGCCAGAGGGCGGCAGCAGCGCCGAGGGCGGGCGGGGCTCCACGGCGCCGGGCCCGGCTGGCGCTGCCGGGGCAGCAGGCGGGGCTGGGGCCGAGCTGCGGCGGGCCGGGGAGGGAGCCCGGGCTCGTGGCTCACCCATGAACCTGATGGCCACCACTTGCAGGGGCTCCTGTGGGTTCTCCACAGCCCGGCGCAGGTGCTCGGCCGCTCTGCTGCTGTCCTCTGCCAGCTGCAGAGAGCGGCAGGAGGGAAGGGTCGGCGCGGGCTCAGCCTCTCGGGCGGGCGCTGCCTGCGCCCAGCCCCGGCCTCCCCTGCCCGCACAGCCCTGAGGCGCGGCCAGCAGCTGCTGGCGCCGGGCTCTGGAGGGGGCAGAGGGCCGGCTGCTGCCCGGGGAGCCGCAGTGCCGGCACGCCTCACAGCCCCACCGGGCCGGGACTGCATCGGCCCCCGGCTCGGGCCCACCGGAGCCTGGAGAAGAGCCCGCGCGGCCTCTGGGTGTAGCAGCGGGCAGGGGCACAGCTGCCAGCCCCGCACTCTGAGCACCGCGCTCTGGGGGCTTCTCCAGGCTGAGGCTTGAGCTTACAGGCAATCCTTAGTCCTTACCAGGCGGTCAGTGAACTTCCACAGCTTCTGGCTCTTCACCAGTGTTTCAAGATCCCTCCTGTTCAGGAACTCAGCCACACAAAGCAGCGTTTCCTGAGAAGCCTGGAGAGCAGCAGAGATGCGGAGATGGCCCCACAGCCCAGGGTGCAGGACCCGTGTCCCTGTGCCAAGGCCTGGAGGAGGCTGCAGCCCGGCAGGCGCCAGGGCAGGAGGCAGCCGAGCCCCCTGCCAGGGGGACAGCAGCAGCCCACGAGTCCTCACCTGTGCCACACGCTGATTGCCATCATGGCAGTGGAAGAAGAGTGGCAGCAGGCTCTGGCACAAGGGTGTCTTCAGAGCCTTTTTTTCCTTTACCTGTGGAAGAGTCACCAATGTTCGGAAGAGCAGTATGGAGAGCAGCTGCACCTGGCTATTATCCTGTAAGAAAGCAAGATAAAAAGACCTCAGCACTGGGTGCATGGGGCTCATCTTGGCACAGGCCTGCCAATCCGCAGGGCACAAAGTGTCCGGGCAGCAGCCAGTGGCCGTGGCTGGGGGCAGCGAGTCTTACGTGGTCAAAGAGTGGCAGGAGCGCCTCAAGCAGCTGCAGTGTGATGGGGCTGGGCATCAGCATGTCAGTGTCCAAGATGATAAAGCTGAGTAGCTTGACTGTCATGCTAACTATCTCTCCATCTGTGTCCCACAGGAGCTTCACAAGACTTTCAGTCAAGCTCCACATTCTTTTGGTCTGTGCAGAACACAAGTTTGTGAAATGCCATCTTGCTGCCACAGGGCTTGGAGGCCTGAAGCACTTGGACAGCTGAACTGGGAGGCAGGAGAGCTGGGAGCAGCTGCCCTGGCACCCAAAGCCCAGCCAAGCCCAAGCAACTGCATCCCCTAGCTCAGCCTCAGCAGCTGCCCCCGTCTCACCATGGAGGGCTCCTCAATGAGCTCGAGAAGGGCCCTGAGCGCCAGGCGATGCCTCTCCCTGCACTTGCCCCGCAGCTGCCTTGACAAGATTTGCAGGACTCTATTAGCACCACGTTCACTCAAATCCAGGCACTCGAGGACCTGTAAGGCACAGGGCAGTGACAGGAGACCCGGCTGGCAGGATCTCAGAACCGCACAGGACTGGGCCCAGGCAGCAGCACAGGGCACGGGCACTGTCTCAGGGAGCTGCGGCTCCGAGAGGGCAGAGAGCTGGGAGGCAGCTGAGCAAGGCAGCGCTGGCCATCAGGCTCACCTCCACAAGGAAGGCCAGGGCGGGCAGCTCCCAGCGTGGCTCCTGTGTGCTGAGCAGCCGGAGCAGGTAGCGAGCGATGCGGGAACGCAAGGGTCTGAAGACACAGCACATCTCCCTGGCAAGAGAAAAAGGAACCAAGATTTTGCTTACTGTGGGCCAGGGGGACAAACCTCTGTCAGGACTGACTCACAGAGGTCTGGTCTTTCCCCAGCATCCTGCAAGGGGCCCTGGCCTATCTGGGAGGCGGCTTCTTGTGGGGATGTCTTCTCCCAGCCTTTTCCAGTCTGCTTGGCCATCCCTTGGTCACAAGGCCCTCTGTCTCACAACCATGGGGACTGTGTGGAGCTCCCTGGGCACAGAGCACAAATGTCAGAGGCAGTGGGGAGAAGGGGGTCTCACCTGGCCAGCAGACCCACGGCACAGTGGTGGGTGTCAGCACACAGCAGCATGTCCCAGGCACAATTGCGTTCCATTGCCACCACCACATCCTCATGCTGTGTTCGGCAGAGCAGGGACTTCAGGGTCTGCACTGCAAACCTGCATGCAGAGCAAAGCCCAGGTCACACTGGGAGCACTGGCTCCTGCCCAAGGACGTGGCAAGGATAGGAGGAGTGGGATGGAGCACCTGTTGGGGCTGGTGGCAAGGCCATGTTGCTCCTGGCATCCCTTCCAGAAGGTATCGACCTCTTCTGGCACATCCAGAGTGCTGAAGAAGACTTGGATGAGCAGATGGACAAAGAGGAGGGGGAAACACACCGTCACTATGTGTGGGACACAAGGCGCCTGGAGGATCTTCCACATGACCACAGTTGCCTGCAAAGGACAAAGCCCCCCGAGACAGTGCTCAATGCTGAGGTGTCCGCCTGTCAGGGCTCGAGCAGAGGAGGGAGAGGCCCAGAGAGACGCAGCGGGAGCACAGGGCCTGGTGTCCCTGAAGCTGCCCCTGGGCACGGTTTCAGCCCAACACCTGAGGAAGGGAGATGCAGTGGGGGAAGGAAGATGGAGAGCTGCTGGAGAGGTGGCCTTGGGGCCAGCAAAGGCCAGTTGCAGAAACTCACAGCCAGGACAAAGACACTTGTTTTGTCCCCATCAGACGTGCAGGTGCTGTGCTCTGGCCAGCTCCCCAGCACATCCAGGAGTATCAGCAGCACTGGCTCCGCAGTCCTGGGCGAGGACATGATGCTCTTCCACATGGTCAAAGCAGCTCTGTGGGGTTAGAGCTGTGTCTCAAGGGGGGTCTCAGACACAGCACCATGGCCTGGGCAGCAGTGGGGATCTGAGCTGGCTGCCAGCTCTGCCTCTGCCCACTGGCCCTGGCCAGCAGCACCCAGGCAACCCAGCCCTGTGGGGACAGGCCCCTGAGGGGCAGCGAGGGAGCATGGCAGCAGGCTGGGGGCTGAATGCAAGGGCTGGCAAAGAGAGCAGCCAGAGGGCCTTGGAAGTCTCTGTTGGTCAGACAGCTGGGCCAGGCTGTCCAGGCTGACGGGCTGGGGAACCCTGAGCCCTCTGGACAGGTGGGCCTCATACCTGTCACAGGATGGGGCCACACGCAGGAGCGCCATGACTACGTCAGCAGGCTGTGCTTCGGTGAGATCCAGCAGGGTCCTGTTCAGCCTGTGCTCAGCAAACTGATTGGCTAGGATCCACTGGTGGATGTACCTGACCAGGGCGGGCACCTGGAGAAGGCACAGGGAGACTTGGAAAGCTGCCAGAGGGAGGAATGTTCCCTGCTTCCCCAGAGAAGTGCTGCCCTTCCCACCACACTGCCGTGTGGCCTCAAAGGTTTCCAGTGACCAGAAGGCGTGGCTTGGGAGGCCAAGCAATTCCTGGGAGGATCAAACCCTGGCCACAGGCTGCTTACTTGCTTTGGATTTGAAAAGCCCTCCTCTACGAGCATATCCAGGAGGGCAGCACTGGTCTTTGTTTTGAAGATGTGCGAATATGCTCCGAGCCCAGTGCCCACAGGGCTGGTCTCTTCTTCCCGAATTCTCTTGATGAATTTGCAAACCAGCTGTAGGAGAAGGGCAGGAAGCCAGGGATGTTGCACAGAATACTCCAAGCACACTGACAGCAGGCCCAGCCCAGGTGGGGGTGGCTGCAGGTACCTGTGCTGTTCTGTGGAAGAGGCCACGGCTGGATTCCTGTTCTTGTGTGGGCTCCACGGCTGCACCTGGCAAAGAGCGAGCACAGGGAGAGCTGAGGGGCTGCGGGAGAGGCCGGAGAACACAGCCCAGCCCTGCGCTCCCCAGGCAGAGACAGCTCCGGGAAGCCCCAGGGGATGGAGCATGGCCACTGCGGGGTGTCAGCCCAGCCCCTCTTCCGTCCTGTCCATGGGCATGGCCCAGGGGATTAGATGGGATGAGATGGGATGGGATGGGATGGGATGGGATGGCGCCAAGCTGTCTGCAGGCACCAACCCTCTGGCCCAGCTCTACCACTCACCCTCCTGTGGTGGCTTGAATGGCACCACCTCTTCAGAATCCTGTGCTGGGGCAGCTCCAGGGCCTTCTTCCTCTTCTTCTCCCCAGGCCAGCTCTGGCACTCTTGGGGTTCTCTGCTCCATGTCTTGCAGGAGAGATGGCTGGGAAAAGCTCCAAATTGGCACGTTCTGCAGTTGTGCCTGCAAGGCACCTTCAAGAGAGAAGCCTCAGGAAGGCTACAGGACAGCAAGTCCTGTGGTCTGGCCTCCAGGTCAGCTGCAGGAATAACGCCTCGGAAAGGCTCCGGGTCAGACACGAACGAGCGCGCTGTGCGGGGGCTCCTCACGGCACCGCTCTGTCCCGTCCTGTCCCGTCACGTGCTCCGAGCACTGTGGCATGGTCTTGTCACCACCAGCTCCTATGTCACCACGTGTCACAAAGGGCCCTTGGACACCCGTTCTATGCCACAGTGACCATGCTGCACCGTGTCACAAAGGGCCCCTGCACACACTGCCCCCCGCCCTGGGGCCACTTAAACCCACCCAAAGTGGCCCAGGCTGGAAGGGATGTCTCACCCCAAGTGTCTAAGCCAGCCCGACATGGTCTTTAGGAGCAGCTCAGACCATCAGCAAATGCTGCCCTGCTCTGTGGGCTCAGGGCAGCAGAAGGAGCCCCCAGGGCTGCTGAGGCAGCCACGCTGGGAAGGGCACAGGACCTTCCACAGCAGCTGGCCCGGCCTCCTTGGGACACGTCCTGGCTGGTGGCCATCCTAAACCCAAGGGTGTGACACAGACAGGGAACGTGTGGGCCAGGGCACGAATGCTGCTCTGAGCCATGGGGCCCGGGAAGCACTGACATCAGCAGGTGTGGCAGAATTCCTGCCCAAGCAGACCTGCCACCCCCCGAGCCCTGGCAGCCCTGGTGCCCATCTCCTGCCCCAGCGACCTGTGCCCCCAGGGGGCTTCTGTGCCAGAGGGAGCCAAAGCTCACGTGCATTGGGGGCTCTACTCCTTCCTGCAGGGGCTGATGGCAGGAGCATCTGGAGCAACTGCTGGCAACACTTGGTCTCAGTCAGAAGCTCTCACTCCATGCTGAAATTATTTTCTCATTGAAGTAATTTCCTTTAGCACAAAAACACCTTAGTGATGAAGGCACAGAAGAAGCTGGCATTTTAAGAATCCTCACTTCAGGAAAGCTTTACTTCCCATTGCTCAACTACTTGAGTTGCAAACTTCCCAAATTCATTGGGATGGCCTGAGAAAGTGAAGAGTTGGAATTACACTTCTCATCTCAAAGCAGCAACACATTTGCCCTTACATCATCCACTGAGAGTAACTTTACAGAACATACCACTACACAGAGGCAAAAAAAAAGGCCATTCTTTGGTTTGTAAAGTTTTCTATGAAGGGACGATATTATCCTAATTCTCTTAAAGATTAAAAGCTCTCAAGAAATGAAAGTCCACTCAGAGTAAAAAAGTAGCCCAAACAAACAAGTAGATGCAAAAAGAGCTAATGCTCCCCCTGCTACAGGTATCTAAGTTGCCAGTAAAGTACAGCTCTCCCCTCTTGTTCCCTGCAGGAGAATCAGGACCTTGAACAGGAAGAGTCACAGATATTCTTTCTGCCCTCTGTAACCAAAGCTGTGCCAAACCACAGATGCTGCCTTCAAACTGGCTCAAATTCCAGACTAAATCTCTCACCTTCCAGACAACTCCTTCCCCAACACCCCACCAAAACCAACCCCCTCCACACTCCTGCCCAGAAGCCCTCAACACCCCACCAGGACCCCCAGCTGTCCCTGTCCCTCCTCAGAGGTTTCCCACCCTCAAGCAGACGCCCTGGTTCCCTGCACGTGCCATAGGATTGCACTCAGGAGGATCTGCTCCAAGGCCTTCCCTGGTAGCAAGCTCAGGCTGCCAGGCCTAGGGCTCCTGGATCAGCCTTCCCACCTCACTGGGAGCTCCCTGGGAAGCACTTTCCTTGAGAAGCAAGGCCCTTTCCTTCAAGGGCATTTCCCCAAATGTGTATCTTTCCTGGGGAGCACCAACACACTCTTGAGAAAAGCTGGCAAGGCTGAATGGCTCCAGGTTCCTTTCAGGACAGGCACTCCAGCTCTAGCTTGTATTCCCCCAAGTGTGTTTCCAGGTGGAGGTTCAGAGGTGCAGCCCCAGGCTCTCTACAAACACAAGCTGCCCGCTGCCTCTTTACCTGCCTCAACTCCTGCCTGCGGTCACAGCAGCAAAACCAGGCTGTTCCCAGCCAGAGCCCAGAGCCCTGTCCCTACAGGACGCTCTTGCCAGCACCTTCCAGGACTCTCTGCTGTGCACACAGTGCTTTTCATGCCTGCTCCCAACAGGCTCTGGAATGCAGAGCACTACCTGGCTGGCTCTGCCACCAGCACACCCCAAACACAGGCGGAGGAAGAAGCAGCAGGGCTTGTTTTGTGGCCATGCCCATGAGAAACTGGAAGGCTTCCCTCCCTCTGGTCTCACTTGGTTGTCTTTCTGACTGGGTCTGAGCCTGGGGCTGCCATTCCTCACCTGTGGGGACCAGAACCACACCCGGGATCCCAGCACTGCCTGACAGCGCTCCGGGCACTGGCACGGTGGCACGTCTGAGTCTCGGGCACTGTGCTGCTGCTTCATTTGCTCTTAGGCACACCCAAAGCTCTCTGTTAAGCCTGGATGGTTGTTGAGGATTTTTTGCAGATAAAGGAGTTTTTGCAGGACAATGGCCATATTCACCCGATGCACAATCCAGCCTGCTTGGGATAATGGACAATGGACACGTTCACAAACAATAATGGGCATATTCATAAAATGGGGTTGGTATATCATTGAAAAAGATACAAGAAGAAGAGTCATCCAGACTCAGCAAGTTTGTCAGTGAGCTTGGGAAAGTAAGGAAAAAGGCAGTTCTTGGGTGGGGCAGAAAACCACAGCCAGACACATGGAAAATTAGATGATCCAATCAGCATCCTATCTTAGACACATGAACAGTTAGGATAATCAATCATGTATTAGCTAGAGATGCATGGACAGTAGAGAATTATTAAAAATATAATCTTTTTAGGGATAATAAATTTGGCTTGACTGGATCATATTGGTTATGGTGTGATGTCTCTGAACCTCCGCATCCCGCTATTTTCCCACTGCAGATGGTCTCTGGTTCTGCCCTCTTCCTGATCCTGTGCAGGGATGGAGCAGTGTTGTGCTTTCAGGAAGCTGTTCTTGAAACCTTCCAGCATTCCAAGCTCCTTTATTCTCCATAGATGCTTACCATGGAATCCCTCACAGCTGGGTTCAGAGCATCCTCAGGTTGGCTCTTCCAAAGCCCAGGGGCTCCAGGGTGCTCAGCAAGATCTGTAACTCCACAGTGTTGTGGAACTGGACCTCCAGCACAGGGACCTTTCCAGCCTGGTCTGCCCTCGTTCCTCTGTGTCTGTGCACAAAACATGGTGTGGAAGGGAACGGCAGGAGGGGCCTGTGTGTCCCAGGGCTCCGGATTTGCATCGCTCCAGCTCCACAGAGATGCAGGTAAAGCAAAGAAGCCAAACTGTTTATTAATGGAAGGTGAAGCAAAGGGATGAGCTGGGAGGGAAGAAAGGGGATGGGCAGGGTCTGAGGGCTGGAGGCAGGAAGCTGTCAACAGGGAGGGAGAAGGCAGGAGCTATGGGAGCTTCCCACAGGCTCAGCTGTGCCAATCATCAGCTGTGCCAGGAAGTCCAGCTGGTCTCCTCTGGTCTCCAGGTGGTCTCACCTTCCAAGGGATCTGGAGGTCTTCAAGAGATGCTGGTTCTTCTGAGCCAGTAGATGAAAGTAGTTCTGCAGCTCTTCCCTCAAACATCATCTGTATAAATGTGCTTCTATGGGAGGGGCTGTTGTCTTCACTCAGGGCTTGAAGGGCTGAAAGAGAGAGGAACAGAGCCACAGTCAGAACCTGGATGTGCAGGAATCCAAGGAGACCTTCCTGCCAGGGCCATCCCACCCAGCTCTTGCCATGGCCACAAGAGAGGAGGGGCCAAGGGGATCAGCTGCAAGGTGCTGGCCATGAATCCCCTCACCTATATCCCTGAAATCTCTGTGTGCTCTGCCCACGCCGCCCCTCGTCCCCACAAGGAGTGAAGCCCACCGCAGCCGGGGCAGGGATTGCAGCTCCCTGCCCAGGCATTGCAGCTCCCCAGCCAGACCCCGCTGACAGCCCGCTGCCCTCACTCACCCTCAGGGAGGGCCTGGAGCTCTTCCTTCTGCCCCATCAGGAGCACCCCGGCAATCTCTGGGAACACAGGCTAACCATAAATAGGGCTGCTGTGGCTATTATCCAGTTTGCTTTATGGATTAATGAGGTGAGGAATTCATGGATCTTTAACTTCCTCTGGAAGGAAGGCACATGGATTCAGAGCTATCACACACTAACTGTGTGGTTTTGGGGTTACTTTAATAATGATACTTGCTGTGAAGAAATTACACTGGGGGAAATTTTCTCCCAACCCTTCACCCAGCTCTTTGGGTTTGCCCCACCAGTTTTGAAAGGGTTCAGATCCACTCAAAATGCTAATGATATCATACAGTGGTTTGGTGTTGCTGGTAAGCCTGTTCTGTTTACCATTCAGACATAAAGGAAGATTAACCTGGATAACTACGTTGACACCTGCAAGAGACAAGGGATGCTGCTGCCCCAGAGCCTGACCCTGCCCAACAGCCCACCTCAGAAATGAACCACCCAGATTGGGTGGGGGTTCTGGTGAAGGAGATGGGCCAGATGCTGAAGGAGTACATTTCCCCATGTGTTGAGAAACCCTTCCCCTGCCTCAAAGAGGGAGAGTCGGATGGCACAGCAGTGGAACCCAGAGATGTTACAACTGTCCAGGTTCCAGCTGAACTGCAAAGGCAGTCACAGCCAGCAGCAGTCGCCCCTGTGGAAACACGGAGACCTAAGATGAAATCAGAGCATCCAGGTAAGGATAAGAATGGAGGGCCCTCACATCCCACAGGAGAGCCAATGGTTGACTTCATCACTGAGTCCCTGATGTATAAAGTGGGTGAACTGCACAAAGACATTGTACAACGGGGACGTGAGGCTTATACAACCTGGTTACTCTGGGTCTGGGACCTTATGGGTGCAGGCGTGCATCTGGATGGTGGTGAGGTAAGGAATTTGGGACTCTTGACCAAGGACTCAAGTATGAATCAGATTTTTGTAAGGGAGTAAGGATCCCTCTCCCTCTGGGAACAGCTTTTCATGAGTGTGAGAAAGAGGTTTGTCCACAGGGAGAGAATGCAGGAACACCACCATAGAATGTGCTGGAAGACCCTTGAGGAATAGATCCAACAGCTGAGAGAAGTGGCAGTATTGGAGGTACACTTTGGGAAGGATGGACAGCATGATAGTGACCCCGACAAGATCAGGTGCACAGGGCAAATGCTGTGGAGTCTGGCAAATCTGGGGCCATCCCAATACACCACCTTCATTGCAATGATTAATGCTGATAACAACTGAGAGACAGTGGGTTCTGTCACCAAGCTCAGAAATTGTGAGAGTATGATCAGTAGCCCAATGCAGGCTCAACTCTGTGCTGTGATCAAAGACCTGATCAAAGAAGAGATGAGGGAGATGAAGGAGGAGGAGAGGAAGATCAGTGCAGCACCTGTGCCAGTCACAGGCCCCAAAGTCAGAGCCCAATGTCCCCCAGCTAGAGAGAGAGGTTACACCCCAAGGGCTGACCTGTGGTTCTGCCTGAATGACCATGGGGAACACATGGGAAGGTGGGATGGAAACCCACTTCTGTCCTGGCAGCATGGGTGCGTCAACTCAAGGAGGGAAACACTAACCGAGAGAGTTCCCCTAAAGGGAAGGCAACCTCAACCTCCCATGACCAAGCTGCTGGGTATGATCTGTCAGATCCCTTTGAAGGAACCTCTACTGCGTATGCCCAGGAAAGAAATAATAACCAGGGCTAGGAGGGCACTGACTCTAGCCAGGAAGAAGAACGGGAAAACTGGATCTTCTGGACAGTGTGGATCCGATGGCCTGGCACATCAGAGCCACAAAAATACAATGCCTTAGTTGATACTGGTGTGCAGTGTACCCTAATGCCATTGGGACATGTGGGGGCAGAACCTGTTTCCATTGCTGGGGTGACGGGGGGATGGCAGCAATTTACCATGTTGGGAGCCCAGGTGAGCCTGACTGGGAAGGACTGGCAGAAACATCCTATTGTGACTGGCCCAGTGGCCCCGTGTATTCTGGGCATAGACTTCCTCTGGAACAGCCTTACAAAGACCCAAAGGGACTCAGGTGGGCTTTTGGCATAGCTGCTGCAGAGGCTTAGAACATGAAGCCATTGAACACCTTGCCTGGACTATCAGAAAACCCATCTGCAGTAGGACTCCTGAAGGTGGAAGAGCAACAAGTGCCAGTTACCAGCATCTGCTGTGCCAGACATGCTGGAACTCCAGTACGAGCTGGAGTCGAAGGCAGCAAAGTGCTTTGCCACTATTGACATTGCCAATGCATTTTTCTTCATTCCTCTGGCAGCAGAAGGCAGGCCTCAGGTTTCTTTCACCTGGAGGGGCATGCAGTGCATCTGGAACCAACTGCCCTAGGGGTGGAAGCACAGCCCCACCATCTGGCATGGACTGATCCAGGCTGCACTGGAAAAGGGTGAAGCTCCAGAACATCTGCAGTACATCAATGATATCTTTGTGTGGGGGAACACGACAATGGAAGTATTTGAGAAAGGAGAGAAAATCATCCAGAGTCTGCTGGAAGCTGGCTTTGGCATCCAGAAGAGCAAAGTCACCAGACCTGCCCGAGAGATCCAGTTCCTGGGAGAAAAGTGGCAAGATGGATGGTCTCAGATTCCCCCTGAGCTCATTAGTAAGATCACAGGTGTCGCTACTGACCAGCAAGATGGAAACACAAGCTTTCCTAGGTACCATAGGTTTTTGGAGAATTCACATTCCTGAGTACAGCCAGGCTGTGAGCCCTCTTTACCTGGTAACCTGCAAGAAGAATGATTTCCACTGGGGCCCTGAGCAGCAACCAGCCTTTGCCCAGATCAAGCAGGAGATCACTCATGCAGTAGCCCTTGGCCCAGTGAGAAGGGGACCAGAGGGGAAGAATGTGCTCTACTCTGCAGCCAGGAACCGTGGTCTGTCCTGGAGCCTTTGGCAGAAGGTGCCTGGGAAGACTCAAGGCCCAGCACTGGGATTCTGGAGCCAAAGTTACAGAGGGTCCGAAGCCAACTCCACTCCCATAGAGAAGGAAATCTTGGCTGCCTGTGAAGGAGTTCAAGGGGCCTCGGAGGTGATTGGCACAGAAGCACAACTCCTCCTGGTAGCCTGACTACTGGTGCTAGGGTTCATGTTTAAAGGAAAGGTTCCCTCTACCCACCACGTCACCAACAGCACATGGAGCAAATGGATTGCCCTCATCACACAGTGTGCCTGTATTGGAAACCTGAATGGCCCTGGGATTCTGGAAATAACTAAAAACTGGCCGGAAGGGGGAACTGTAGTCTCACTGACAAAGAGGATCAGCAAGAAGCGACAAGGGCTGAAGAAGCTCCACCATAAAACCAATTACCAGCAGAGGATGCACACTACGCTCTTTTCACTGACGGTTCCTGTCGCATTGTAGGGATGAACTGGAAGTGGAAAGCAGCCGTATGGAGCCCCACATGACAGGCTGCTCAAGCTACCGAAGGAAAAGGTGGATCAAGTCAACTTGCTGAACTCAAGGCCATTCAGCTGGCCCTGGACATTGCTGAAAGAGAGAAGTGGCCAAAGCTCTACCTTTTTACTGATTTGTGGATGGTAGCCAATGCACTGTGGCGTTGGCTGGAAAGGTAGAAAAAGGCCAACCAGCAGCGTAGAGGAAAGAGTCTGGGCTGCTGATGAATGGAAAAATCATTGCCTCTTGGGTAGAAAATCTGTCTGTGAAAATCCATCATGTAGATGCCCATGTCCCCAAGAGTAGAGCCAATGAGGAACACCAAAACAACGAGCAGGTAGATCAGGCAGCAAAGATAGAGGTGTCAAAGATAGACTTAGATTGGCAACATAACGGGGAGTTGTTCCCAGCTCAATGGGCCCATGATGCCTCAGGTCATCAGGGCAGAGATGCCACCTATGAGTGGGCACGAGACCGAGGGGTGGATTTAAGAATGGACAGGGTTTTGCAGGTTATCCATGACTGTGAGACGTGTGCTGAGATCAAGCAGTCCAAGCGAGTGAAGCCCCTGTGGTACGGTGGGCAGTGGTCCAAGTACACGTATGGGGACGCCTGGCAGATTGACTACATCACACTGCCCCAGACACGCCAAGGGAAGCGCTACGTGCTGACCATAGTGGAAGCCACCACGGGATGGTTGGAGACCTACCCTGTGCTTCCCACTACTGCCCGGAACACCATCCTGGCCCTGGAAAAGCCAATCCTGTGGAGACATGGAACCTCTGAGAGAATTGAGTCGGACAAAAAGACCCATTTCAAGAATGGCCTTATCAACACCTGGGCCAGGGAACATGGTATTGAATGGATATACCATATCCCCTATCATGCACCAGCTGCAGGGAACGTTCAATGGTGTAACAGACTACTTATGACTACCCTGAAGGCAGTTGGCAGGGGAACTTTTAGAAATTGGGAAATTAACTTAGCAAAAGCAACCTGGATGGTCCACACCAGAGGGTCCATCAATTGAGCTGGTCCTGCCCAGTCTGAACCCCTGCACACAGTGGATGGAGATAAAGTCCCTGTGGTACATATGAAAGGTATTTTTGGAAAGACTGGATAAATCCCACCTCAGGCAAAGACAAACCTATATGTGGGATTGATTTTGCTCAAGGACCTGGTTACACTTGGTGGGTAATGCAGAAAGATGGAGAAAGCCATTGTGTACCACAGGGAAAGCCAGCCTTAAAGTGAGAAGTGTGTGTATGGTTTCATTGTGATGCAGATGGAAATAGAATAAGGGGTGGATAATGTCCTGGATTGAAAGATAATGTGTATCTTCTATTTGCCATCTGTCAGAAGCAGGGCAGTTTTCTTTATCTGTCCCACAAACCAGTCCTCCCTCAGGGAATATCTTCTGTTCATGGGCCATTGAGTGTCACTGCATGACTGATAAAATTACGTCATCCCATTGGGAGAAGTTCTGCCCAGGGGGAGGAGCCAAGCATTCCTTCCTGGATATAATCTGGCAGTTGGAACACCACAGCACCTTTCCCACTGGATTCCCAGAGGAAGACCAGACCAATTCACACCACCACTGGATCTTCAGAGGAAAACTCCACCCTTCTACAGGATCAGTGCTTCAACAGAACCATACCTGTCTCTCCAGGAGGACTGCAGCCATCATTTAATGGGACTGCTACCAACACCCTGACACACAGGGAGTCAGGCCATATTCTGACTCTGTCAGTGTTGTTTTGTATTCCTGCATTGTTTTCTTGGATTTTTTTTTCCTTCCCTACCAAAAAACCGTTATTCCTGCTCCCAAATTTTTGCCTGAGAGCCCCTTAATTTCAAACTTATAACAATTTGGAGGGAGGGGGTTCACATTTTCCATTTCAGGGGAGGCTCCTGCCTTCCTTAGCAGACACCTGTCTTTTCAAACCCAGACAAACATAAATATCCTTGTTGGCAGTGCTTTATTGGCCAATAAATCCTTAAAAGGTCTTGTAACTAGGAATCTTGTGACCTTCTGAGCCTCGCGGTGGAGATGTGAGCCAAACTCACCCTTCCTGTCTATGCAGAAGATAAGAAAAAGAAATGGCATCATCTAAAAAACTCAGAGGTCCAGTCTCTCACTCATTCCAAACTCCTTTAAGTCCCCTGAAGTGTGATTTAGCTACAAATAGATGACAAGGACTCTTAATGCTGGCTCTTTGACTCCAAGCCAGCTGTTTCAGAAACTTTCACATAACCCTGTGTAGTTAGGTGCCAGAAATGTATCATTTTAAGAAATTTTCCCAACTGACTTGAAGAGAGGTTTGTTTGTAGGGTTTTGAGGGGAAACCCTCCCAGCAGAGGTCTGGGCTTTGGCCTAGCTGTGTCCCTGCTGGTTGTGAAGTATGCCATCAGCTGCAGGGGTTTCTGGGCTAAAAATAGAGTTGAGTCACATTGACTTGCTCTTTTTGGCCTATAAAAGCTGGATCCACTTTTGAGGCAAATTTGGAGACCTCATCTCTGGGTGAATGGATGGCCTAGGATTTTCCCAGTTACTGGGAATGGTTCTCCAGTCCTTGGTGCAAAATGCGGCTTCCCAGCAAGTGCAGATCTGCAAGATGATAAACAATTTAGGCAATTGGTGATGATTCTTTCTAAATTGCTCTCCTTTCTCTCTCATAATACTGATTTAGGTGCACTACCTTACTTGTTTTTGCTTGTCACTAAAACCAAGTGCACATTTTTTATTGAATGTATCATCTTACACTGTGGTTCCTTCTTATTGACAGTAAAATAAGAACATTATTTCCAGTGGTGTGTCCTTTAAATTGCCTCTGTCAATTGGCAGAACCACAGGAGGCCCCTGAGGAGCCGGGGCGGTGGGAAGCCCTGAGGAATTGGGTGCCAGAGGCCACAAGCAGCCCCCAGGCAGCCGCCTTGTCCCTGGCCCCCGGCTGCTCGGGCGCTTCCCCAGAGCGTCTCCCAGGCCTGCGGCAGAAGCCCTCGAGGCCGGGCCTCAGCAGGAGGGTGGGGGCGGCCCTGAGGTGCCCGGGCTGGGCTGGCTGGGGACAGGGAGGGCAAAGCTCCCCTGCTGGGGCATGGGATGAGGTAGTGGGAAGGCAGAGAACCTGAGATTTTACTCCCCAAATGTTCTTTCTTTGCCCTAACATTTACCTCAGGTTTTGTCACAAAATGATCTCTATGTGTCCTCTAGAAATGACTCAGACTTTTCCTCAAAAGTAATTTTGTCCCCTAGAGATCACCTCAGATCTTTGTGCTGAAATGTCCACTACATGTGTTATAAATTAGAAGCTTGACTAGGCCACTATTCAAGCAACAATCAATTTATTAATTGATATGGTAAAGTATGTCCAATACCGTGCTGGGTACAGTGGGGGAAGTTTTCCCTCCAACTGCACACCGATGGTTGAGGCTTACAGGTATTTTTAAGGGTACTCAGAAGCTTTCTCAGCAGTTTCTATTCCAATTTTTACTCATCAGCAGTTTCTATTCCCAGTTTTTACGTCACAATTCTATACACTGTTGTGATTTAGTTTTTCTTCAGGATGTACATCCCGAAAGGAGTATCCCAGGTTCTGGGGTCCAGCTTCCGAAAGAAGGAAGGAGTATTTCATCTGGTGAGGTCCAGCTTCCAGATGTGGGTCCACCTTTTGATGGCAAGGACTATAAATCTCATAACAGTGATGTCCAACTTCCCTTGGTCAAACCTAATAGTTCTTGAGTTGATGTTCATCTTCCTTTCTCAAGCTGCATGTTTCCTTTTAATATATTCTAAAGCTATAGTTTCAAAGATCCTTACTACACGCAATATTATAAAATTTTACTTTAAAAGGTTATTATTGCAAAACTCTTTAAGGCTCAGCTACAAGCAGAATGTTCCTGTCAAAAAGCAACATCCTTAAAGCTTTAATTCAAATGCTCCTAAATCAACTTAAGATTTATAAAGGTAACTGCAAACAAAGGATAGGTTCAGAGGCCTTCTTCCATGCTTTATTTTTCTCAGTTATTATTAGAATTCGTATTTATAACTGTCCCATGGTCATTATCCACACAAATCACAATCACAAATACACACGTTGCCTGTATGTACCTGACATGAAACACGGCTTTGTATTTCACAAAATCCACCGTGGGGCTGATTAAAATACAGAAAGCCCTCAGGAGCTCTTTGTCTCCCTTCCATTGTCTGTGAGTCTCCAGGGCTTGTGCAGGGATTGGAGTCAGCTTGGAGTTCTCTTCAGAAGGAAGACTCCAAAGTGCGCATCATGATTTTTGTTTTTTTAATCACATGAGTGTTTTTTATTTTTCATTTTAGAGAAGAGGTGACAGAAGCATTCCCCAGGTGATCTTGATGCTGAATGTCTCCTTAGGAGGTCTGGGCAGGGAGAAGAATGAGCCCCTTGCAGGCTGAGCCTGTTTGGACAAGCTGCTCCTCACCCCCAGCCTCACTGTGTCTGACATCACCCACCTGGGACTGAAGTCCAATGAAATTTTTAAAAATGATTCATTTTTCCTTAAAAATAAAATTTAATTACCTAAAAAAAAAATTATAATTTTCTTATTTATAAAAATCTTATTCTAGAGATTTATTAAGTCATTTTTATGCTGTTCTTAAAAAACCTATACATTTTAAGCAACCAAAAAGTTATGGCCATTGATTCTAAGAACCACAATTACCTTTCATTAATTAATTAAAAACTATTGGCTATTAATTCCCTCGTCTTTATGGGAATTAGTAATATTTGCAGTCCTTTTAAAATCTTTTTTTATAATATTTTTCTCACACAGGGTAAAAGCAGAACTCTGGGGTCCCTGGAGACATTTCTGGGGCACATTTGGGGCAGTTTTGGGTCTGGGGAGGGAATTCAGAGGGAACTTAAGGCTCTGGAGGACACCTGGGGGAGCTGGGTGGGCACCTGGAGGGGCACTCAGGGATTCTGAGGTACAGTTCGGGGTCCGGGGCAGCACTTGGGGGTGCAGGGGGACCCTTGGAGCTCAGGGAGGGGAATTTGGGGCCCTTCGGGGTCCGGGCGGGCCCTTGGGGGGCTCTGACGGGGCTCTCTGGGGCGCGGGGGGTGATGGGAGTTGTAGGCGCGGGCATCAAACAGTTGAACAGGGCCGCGGAGCATCACGGTAGTTCCAGGTGCAGCTGCACTGGCTCTTAGCAGGGCGCAGGGCATGACGGGAGATGAAGTCCCGGCTGGAATGGCGCTGGACGTGCGCCGAAGAGCATGACGGGAGCTGTAGTCCCGGAAGTGGTGGGAACGTGACGTTTGGGGGTCCGGGAAGGCTCTTGGGGGACACATTTGCATCCGAGCCGCGACTTGAGGTCCTCGGGGGAACGTAAACGGTTCAGGAGCCCTTGCAGGGAGCTCAGGAAGCTCTTACCGGGCTCTTTAGGGGGCGGAGCACGGCAGGAGTTTTAGGCACGTGTCTGTGTTCTGAGGGGCTCTGGGGCCGCAGCGGATGAGAGGAGATGAATTCCCAGAAGTGGTTGTGCCGGGCATCTGTGGGGTTGGGAGCCCTCAGGGGGTCCCGGGACACTTTTGGAGGCTTCCGAATGGGTGCTAAGGGGGCGCTGAGGGATCCTGGAGGGTCTGGGGGAAACTTATGGGAGAGATCGGGGCGGATCCCGTGGGTTCTGTGGCGCGCAGGGCATGACGGGCGTTGTAGTCCTTGCTCCTGTAGAGTACCTTAGGGTCGCGGGGCATGATGGGAGTTGTAGGCAAAAAGAAAAGATGGCGCCGACCCTAGGCACTGCCACCAATGCTCCGATCTCTAGCAGTGATTGGCTGCGGGCAGTGATGGGCAGAGCCTTGGTAAATGGGAGGTGCTGGAGGCGGGAACAGCCCGTTCGACCTCTCGAGTCCCTCCCAGTACAGCCCAGTTCATCCCCAGTACAGCCCAGTACAACCCCAGTACAGCCCAGTTCATCCCAGGTAGAACCCGATACAACCCCAGTGCCCCTCCAATCCCTCCCAGTACAGCCCAGTCCCTCCCAATACACATGAGTTCATTCCCAGTTCCTCCCCAATGTCATCCAAAGGATGCCCCAGTATAGCCCAGCCTTCTCCGCAAAGTCCCCATTGTCCCCAGTTTGTCCCAGTATCCCCCAGTATCACTCCCAGTATGTCCTCTTAACTCCCAGTGTTACCCCCATAGTCCATCCCAGTCCACCCAGATTGCCCCTCAGCATTCCTCGTGTTCCCAGGTTATCCCAGTCCTCCCCAGTGTCACTCCCAGTATGTCCCAGTGTCTCCTACAGCGTTCCCAGTTTTCCCCAGTATGTCCCAGTCCTCCCCAGTTGAATTTCTCAGGGTTGCCGTGGCAGTTGAATTTCTCAGGGTTGCCATGGCAGCCAAACCCAGCAGTGGGGTCAGTGCAGTGCCCATGGCCACAGCCCCTTGCAGTGGCCCAGGGCAGCTTGGGCTGATGATCCACCCTCACAGCTGGCCCAGGGCAGGTCTGCAGTGCCTTTGGTGGCACCTTGGGCTGGCACACACCTGAGCAGTGTGTCTGTTTCCAGTGGGGAAACTCAGGAGTTTGAGATTGCTTCAGAAACCCCAAAAAGTTAAAACCCCTCTTAGGGTGGGTGCAGTCAGCTCTCCAAGCACAGGAGGTCCCAGGGGAGTGAGGACAGACAGGATGGGGCTGGGGAATGTGGAGCAAGGTTGTCCACACTGCGTCAGAGCTCAAGGCACAGCTTCTGTGAACAGGCCAGAGCTGCTGAGGAGAGACCCTGGGTCAATATCAATCACAGAATGCTGCAATCACCTCTGATCTAAAGAGAAATAAAATAAAATAAATCCTTTGAAATAGGAAAGTGTATTTCTAGCAAGGTCTTTGAAAGATTTCTCCGTAACTGGACTAGGAAAACTTTAATGATCCTCTCAGGGTTTGGTGTTGTTTACATCAGACTCAATCCCTAAAGGGGTCTTCAAAAAACCTCTCAAGAGCTCAAAGTTTAAATGCAACTACAAAGTTTCTTGAAATTTTAATGGGTCCCACTGAGGGACACAACTGAGAAAGTGTCCCCAGGTTCCAGTTAGAGCAGAACACTGGAGGCAGTGATGACAGCTGGGCACAAACAAGGCAAAGGTGTCTCTGGTGCTGAGCAAAGATGGATGTGTTTCAGGAATGCAAAGGGCCAAGGCCTGAGCCCCAGCCCCTGGCCAGGCAGATCCTGTCCCTCCCTCCTTGCTCAGGGCTTTTCCCGGGATGGGCACTGGCATGTGGGGATGTGCAATGGCAAGGGCAGGAGCATGGGGCGGCCCCTGCCAGGCTGCTGAGCAGGGACAAGGAGGCAATGAGGCCCCAGGCCTGCAAGGGTCACTTGTCTCCTGCTCCTGCCTCAGGCCCAGGCCCAGCAGCCATGGCCAAAGTGCTGCAGGAGTTGGCTCTGTCAGGCCCTTGCAGCTGCTGCACATGCCTGTGCCCTGTGCAGCCCAGGCTGTCCTACGGTGTCCCTGCCCTGCGCCTCTGTCCCTGCAGGCTGTTGTCATGCCCTGGCTGCCCCACCTGGCTGGCCCCTTCCTTTGCTGACAGCTCTGCCTCCTGCCTGCCTCTGCCTGCTCACACAAAGCCTTGGGCTGATACCAAAATTGTTCATTCCATTTTTACCCTGCCTGTGAACTTTGAGCACAGGAACAAGGCATGCAGGGGCTGCTTCCCCTGTAAGAATGGTTGGAAGGGTAGAATAAGACATCTGGCTCAAGGGTGGAGGGACAGAGAAAACAAGGAGTGAATCTGGGAACTTGGGGTGGGTTTTATGGAAACGGGTAAATTGTAATTCACATTTAGTGACTGTGTATACGCAAAACACTGGTAGAATCACGTGTCCATGTAAGTTTAGAAGTTAACCCATGTTGGATCTCAGACCTGAATAAGTTATGCCCTCATAAACACCAAATTAGTGTTAAGGGGTCTTATTCTAATATTTTGGACATTTGGTGACAGCAGAGGCCAACAGACGCAAGGAGTCAGCTGTGACAATGTGGAACCCCACAGAATCAAAAGTCCATTGTATCAGAGCAAGGCCTCGTGGAACCAAGGAGACCATTGCTGACAGAGTGGAAGCTCATGGAGCCATGGGGTCATTGTGACAGTGGAGTGTTGCCGGGAACCAATGGTCCATTGGGACACTGCAGAACCTTCTGGAACCAAGGGGATCATGTTATGCTCTGGAACCCCATGGAACAAAGGATCCATGGTGACACTGCAGTGCTCAGACCATTGTTGACAGTGTGAAAGTTCCTCGACCCAAAAGTCCATTGTGACCCAGAAAGGCCTCCTGGAACCTTGTGGCTCTGTAGGGCTTCCCAGAACCAAGGAGACCATTTGGACACTGTAAGGAATCATTGAACCAACTGCCACTGTGACACAGCAGAGCCAGATGGAGTCAAGGGGCCACTGAGACACTGAGGAACCCCATGGAACCAAAGGTCCATTGTTCCACTGCGGGGCCCTGTGGAACTAATGGGACCATGGTGACACCATGATCCTCCATGGAACCAAGGGGCCTTTCTGATTCTGTTTTGCCTCATGGAGCCAAGGGGCCACTGAGACACTGCAGGGCCTGGTGGAACTAAGGCAGCCTTGTGACACTGCGGGGCCCTTGGAACCAAGGGTGCATTGGGAGATTGCAGGACATCATGGAACCATGGAGACCATTAGGGCGCTTCAGAACCCATTGGAACCGAGGGGCCATTGTGACACTTCTGGGCCTTGTGGAATCAAGGGACCACAGTGCCACAGTGGGGCCATTCTAACATTGTGCAACCAAGGAGACCATTGCTTTGCTATGGGACATCATGGAACCAAGGATCCATTGTGCCAAAGCAAGGCCTCATGGAACCATGGAGACCATTATGACACGTGGCCTCATGGAACCAAGGGCACGGTCGTGACACAGTGGGGCTCTGAGGGACCAAGGGGCCATTCTTATAGTGCAAAACCAAGGAGACCATTGTGACACAATGGGGCATCACAGAACCACAGGTCCACTGGGACATGTGGCTGCGTGAAACCATGGAGGCCATTTTTACTCTTTGAGGCCTTGTGAAACAAAAGGGCCATTGTGGCACTTTGTGTCCCCATAGAACCAAGGAGTCCATTGTGACACTATGAGGCTTTGTTGGGCTAAAGGGCAGTTGTGACACTGTGTGGTGCCATGGAACCAAGGGACCACTGTGACACTACAGGGCCCCATGGAACTAAGGATTCATGGGACATTGTGGGATTCATGGAACCAAAGGTCCATTGTGACATTGTGGGGCCTCATGGAACTAAGGGGGGACAATTGTGATTCTGTGGGGCCCAATGGAAGCAAGGGGCCTGTGTGACACAGCTGGGCCTCATGCAGCCAGGGGGCCACTGTGATCCTGAGGAGCCCAAAAGAACCCCAGGGCCATTTTGACACTCTGCAGCAGTGGAGACCCTGAGAGGCATTCCCTGGGCTAGGGACACACAAAAAGCTTCTCTCAGAAGCTGTTTGACCCCATTGGCTCCTTCCCCTTGTTCTATGTCCCTCAGCCTCTCCCTCCCCATTCCCCCATTGGCCCCCCATCTTTGTACTGCCCCAACGCCACTGTTCCCCACTACCACTGGAGATACAGAAACCTGGAATGCCCCCAGGAGTCCTGCCTTGTGACCCTGAACATCTCACTGCACGGCTGAATTAAACATCTGTGGATACCATGCAAAGGCCCTTTTTGCTTTCCTACCCTGGGCTTTATTAGCAGTTATCCAGGCTGCAGCAATGGTCCATTATGGCAGTGGGGACCCAAGGACACCATGGCGACACTATAGGACCTCATGGATCCAAGGGGCCATTGTGACTCTGAAGAACTTCATGGAACCCAGGGTCCATTGTGACACAGCAGGACCTCATTGGAACAGAGGAAGCATTGCTGACAGTACAGAAACTCATGGAACCAAGGGGCCATGGTGACACAGCAGGGCCACATGGAACCCAGGAGAGCAGTGACATTTAGGGACCTCATGGAACCAGGGTCCATTATAACACTGCACAAAGAAGGAGAACATTGTTGGTGCTATGGAAGCTCACGGAACCAAGCAGCCACTGTGACACTCCAGGGCCTCGTTGAACCAGGCCGACCATTGTGACACCACAGAAATTCATGGCACTAAGGGTTTATTGTGACACAGCAGGGGCCCATGGAGCCAATTGTCCATTGTGGCAATGTGGATCTGAAGAGACCATGGTGACACCATGGAAGCTCATGGAACCATGGGTCCATTGTGACACAGCAAGGCCTCGTGGAACCAAGGAGACCACTGTGACATCATGGAACGGCATGGAACCAAGGGTCCATTGTTATGCTCCAGAACCAAGGAGACCACTGTGACAGTACAGAACCTCACGGGACCAAGATTCCATTGTTATACAGTGGGGCTTCATGGAACCTTCTTGTGGGAACTCAGCGCACCTCTCCTGACGTCCAGAGCTACCGAGAGAACCCTTGGGGGGCTCGGGAGCCTTGGAATGTTGCCAAAAGTACCTGGTGGCTCAACTTTGACCCTTCGAGAGATGTACCACCTGTATATGGGGATATGAGAATCACTGGTGTTTAAAGGATATAGAAATAGCACAATTACAGGTCAAAGCACAGATTTTAAGATTTTGGTACAGGGTGGTTAAAAAAACAAGATGGAGGGAGTTGGGGCCACATGGCTCTTCTTCCTTCTTCATGTCTTCCATTTTCTGTGTGACCTAGATATTTTTGATAGGTTCTTAGTTAAGGTACACTTAGAAATTAAAATGATAAGTATTGGGGACAAAAGATAAATATAGTTTACGTAGTCTTTGTTAAAAAAAAAGACGCGACCACCCTGTAGGCGGTCAGAGTGCCTTTGGCTGCCTTGCTGGTCAGACCCCGGCAGAAAGAAAAACTTTGTAGATAAGAAATAATAAACAACCTTGAAGACCAAACCTGAGAGTCCAGCCTCGTCCTGCGAAGCCCAGGGAGCGAACCCATCTAACCCTTGTCTGGGCAGAGACAAAAAACAGCCGGCCCAGTCAGGTTCTGGACTGTGACAATTGACACTTGATTTCATGAGGTTCCATGATGTCACAATGGTCTCCTTGGTTCTGAACCATAACAATGGACCCTTGGTTCCATGATGTCACAATCGTCTCTTTGGTTCCATGAGGCCTTGCTGTGCCACAATGGACCCATGGTTCCATGAGCTTCCATGGTGTCACCATGGTCTCCTCAGATCCACATCGTCACAATGGACAATTGGCTCCAATGGCCCCTGCTGTGTCACAATAAACCCTTAGTGCCATGAGGATCTGTGGTGTCACAATGGTCTGCCTGGTTCAGTGAGGCCCTGGAGTATCACAGTGGCTGCTTGGTTCCATGAGCTTCCACAGCACCAACAATGGTCTCCTTCTTTGTGCAGTGTTATAATGGACCCTGGTTCCATGAGGTCCCTAAATGTCACTGCTCTCCTGGGTTCCATGTGGCCCTGCTGTGTCACCATGGCCCCTTGGTTCCATGGGTTTCTGTAGTGTCAGCCCCAGGTAGGAAAGCAAAAAGGGCCTTTGCATGGTATCCACAGATGTTTAATTCAGCCATGCAGTGAGATGTTCATGGTCACAAGGCAGGACTCCTGGGGGCAGTCCAGGTTTCTGTATCTCCAGTGGTAGTGGGGAACAGTGGCGTTGGGGCAGTACAAAGATGGGGGGCCAATGGGGGAATGGGGAGGGAGAGGCTGAGGGACATAGAACAAGGGGAAGGAGCCAATGGGGTCAAACAGCTTCTGAGAGAAGCTTTTTGTGTGTCCCTAGCCCAGGGAATGCCTCTCAGGGTCTCCACTGCTGCAGAGTGTCAAAATGGCCCTGGGGTTCTTTTGGGCTCCTCAGGATCACAGTGGCCCCCTGGCTGCATGAGGCCCAGCTGTGTCACACAGGCCCCTTGCTTCCATTGGGCCCCACAGAATCACAATTGTCCCCCCTTAGTTCCATGAGGCCCCACAATGTCACAATGGACCTTTGGTTCCATGAATCCCACAATGTCCCATGAATCCTTAGTTCCATGGGGCCCTGTAGTGTCACAGTGGTCCCTTGGTTCCATGGCACCACACAGTGTCACAACTGCCCTTTAGCCCAACAAAGCCTCATAGTGTCACAATGGACTCCTTGGTTCTATGGGGACACAAAGTGCCACAATGGCCCTTTTGTTTCACAAGGCCTCAAAGAGTAAAAATGGCCTCCATGGTTTCACGCAGCCATGCTGTGTCCCCATGGACCTGTGGTTCTGTGATGCCCCATTGTGTCACAATGGTCTCCTTGGTTTTGCACTATAAGAATGGCCCCTTGGTCCCTCAGAGCCCCACTGTGTCACGACCGTGCCCTTGGTTCCATGAGGCCACATGTCATAATGGTCTCCATGGTTCCATGAGGCCTTGCTTTGGCACAATGGATCCTTGGTTCCATGATGTCCCATAGCAAAGCAATGGTCTCCTTGGTTGCACAATGTTAGAATGGCCCTTTTGTCCCATGGAGCCCCACGGTGTCACTGTGGTCCCTTGATTCCACAAGGCCCAGCAGTGTCACAATGGCCCCTTGGTTCCAATGGGTTCTGAAGGTCCATAATGGTCTCCATGGTTCCAAGAGGCCCTGCAATCTCCCAATGCACCCTTGGTTCCAAGGGCCCTGCAGTGTCACAAGGCTGCCTTAGTTCCACCAGGCCCTGCAGTGTCTCAGTGGCCCCTTGGCTCCATGAGGCAAAGCAGAATCAGAAAGGCCCCTTGGTTCCATGGAGTACCACGGTGTCACCATGGTCCCGTTAGTTCCACAGGGCCTCGCAGTGGAACAATGGACCTTTGGTTCCATGAGGTTCCTCAGTGTCTCAGTGGCCCCTTGACTCCATGTGGCCCCGCTGTGTCACAGTGGCAGGTGGTTCCATGAGGCCCCACAGTGTCTAAATGGTCTCCTTGGTTCTGGGAAGCCCTACAGAGCCACAAGGGACCCTTGGTTCCAGGAGGCCTTTCTGGGTCACAATGGACTTTTGGGTCGAGGAACTTTCAGACTGTCAACAATGGTCTGAGCACTGCAATGTCACCATGGATCCTTTGTTCCATGAGGTTCCAGAGCATAAGATGATCCCCTTGATTCCAGAAGGTTCTGCAGTGTCCCAATGGATCATTGGTTCCCTGCAGCACCCCACTGACACAATGACCCCATGGCTCCATGAGCTACCACACTGTCAACAATTCTCTCCTTGGTTCCACGAGGCCTTGCTCTGATACAATGGACTTTTGGTTCCATGGGGTTCCACTGCATCCCAATGGACCCTTTGTTCCATGGGGTTGCACAGTGTCACAGCTGACTCCTTGGTTCTGTGAGGTCCCGCTCTCACCAGATGCCCAAAATATCAGAAAAAGGCTCCTTAACACTTACTTGGTGTTTAAGAGTGCATAATTTATTCTGGTCTAAGGTACAGCATTCAATAATTCCTAAACTTACATACACATACAGTTCTCGCAGCATGTTCCTATTATACAGTCACTAAATGTGAATTACAATTTACCCATTTCCATAAAACCCACCCCATCTTCCCAGATTCATTCCTTTTTTTCTCTGTCCCGGCACCCTTGAGCCAGATGTCTTCTTCTTCCATTCCAACCATCCTTGCAGGGGAAGCAGCCCCTGCATGTCTTGTTCCAGTGCTCAAAGTTCACAGGCAGGGTAAAATGGAATGAACCCTTTTGGTATCAGCCCAAGGCTTTGTGTGGGCAGGCAGAGGCAGGCAGGAGGCAGAGCTGTCAGCAAAGGAAGAGGCCAGCCAGGTGGGGCAGCCGGGGGATGCCGACAGCCTGCAGGGACAGAGGCGCAGGGCAGTGACACCGTAGGACAGCCTGGGCTGCACAGGGCACAGGCATGTGCAGCAGCTGCAAGGCCCTGACAGAGCCAACTCCTGCAGCACTTTGGCCATGGCTGCTGGGCCTGGGCCTGAGGCAGGAGCAGGAGACAAGTGACCCTTTCAGGTCTGAGGCCTCATTGCCTCCTTGTCCCAGCTCAGCAGCCTGGCAGGGGCCACCCCATGCTCCTGCCCTTGCCATTGCACATCCCCACATGCCAGTGCCCATCCTGGGAAGAGCCCTGAGCATGGAGGGAGGGACAGGATCTGCCTGGCCAGGGGCTGGGGCTCAGGCCTTGGCCCTTTGCATTCCTGAAACACATCCAGCTTTGCTCAGCACCAGAGACACCTTTGCCTTGTTTGTCCCCAGCTGTCATCACTGCCTCCAGTGTTCTGCTCTACCTGGAATCTGGGGACACTTTCTCAGTTGTGTCCCTCAGTGGGACCCATTCAAACTTCAAGAAACTTCAGTGTTTCAATTCAAGTTTGAGGTCTTGAGAAGTTTTTTGAACACTCTCTCAGGGACTGAGTCTGATGTAAACAACACCAAATCCCCAAGAGGGTCATTAAAGTCCTTGTGCTGTGTCAGTGCTGCTGAGTTGGGCCGGGCTTCTGGCACAGAGGCAGCTCATGGCAAACCAAGAAAAGCTTCAAAAAGACATTTCTCCTGAGGAGCAGCTCCTCTCCCAGCCCAGCAGGGCTGGGGCACTGCCTGCAGCCACCCTGGGCACAGCACTGTGGCACAGAGAGCTTCAATCAGTCAGGGCTGGGAAGATGCGTAGAAGTGACTTGAGGACAATCACTGCCAGCCCTTGGCACTGGAACCTCTGGCTGCAGGACAAGGCAGCTGCATCTCCTGCCATGATCTCCTAAAGCTGGAACATCCCCCTTAAAACAGGTTCTGTAAGTACAACTCAGAGTATCTCTGGTGTAGAGGAGGACAAGCTGAGAGCTTCAGATCGTTTCCAGAATATTTTAAAGGTAATGATTTTTAGAAAGACAAGCAAATTTCCTGAGATTGTTTCCAACTTCCTTCTCCTGTGCAATGGAAAGAATAAAATATTATATATTTACTAATTTTGACAAGTATCTGAGAGACCTGGATTGTAGCTTTGGGCACTCTGTAAGTCTACAGGAGTTTCCTGAAGTGGTTTTTAGCCACTCCTCTTCCCATGGACAGCACCAGCATCCCCTTTGCTGGACCCATCAGGCTCAGTCTGAGCTGTCCTTTCTCCCACCTGAAAACAGAACCTGCCCTCAGCCAGTGCCCTGCAAACAGGCAGGGTTCTGTAGGGCCAAGGAGAGTGCAGAGATTTGGGGTCTGTGAGTGCTGGCAGGGAGAGCTCAGGCAGAGGGAAACACCTGCAGGAGGAAAATTCCCAGGAAGCAGAGAGAAAATCAGGGAATGAGAGGAAACAAAACCCAGAAATGCTGTGGCAGGGAGAGTTTAAAGAGGTCCACAGAATCCCCTCCAGTGCAGCCCCTCCCTCTGCACAAGACCCCTCCCTCCTGTCCCCCCAGCCAAGCCTCTGCCCTCAGGGCTGGGGCTCCAAGGTGTGCAGCCCCTCCTGTGCAGGCAGAGCTGCAGCAGAGCCATGGGGCAGCTCTGCAGCCCTGAGCCCAGTTCCCTCTGCAGAGCACAGGTCTGGGAGCAGCTGCCCGGCCCTGGGGGCTCTGGCAGGGGCCACAGCTGGCTCAGGGTGACACTGTCCCCAGTGCCCAGCTCTGGGCAATGCTGTCAGTACATCCAGGGAAGGAGTTGCATCTCCCTTAATCCAGTGCCATCATTAGGATACCTGGAAGTCTCCCTGAGATTTCCTTCCAAGCTTTGAGCTTCCCTCCAGGATACAAACCTGTCCTGTAGCATCTCTGTGTTATCTGAAAGCCCCAGGGTGAGACACAGAAGGTGTATGATGAGAAAATGCTGTTGGGTTGGTGAAATGAGCCCCATGTCTCCCTGGGTACAAATGTGGGGCAGAGACCTTGAGAAGGGGATGGACATTTGGTGGACTGTGGGGGATCCATCTGCTCTCAGCAGTGTGGGGATGGTTTTTAAAGCAAACATGGGAGGGTGATCACCTTCGGTCTGGGAAAGGTGAAAGCCCAGAGAATCCTGGAGCAGGACAGGGTGACAGACCTCTTCCCCTCACTCTCCACTCACTCTGCCTCAGAGAACTCACTGTTCTCCCTGTGGGCAGCAGAAATGCTGAGAGTTTCTGACATCCAAAAATAGCCAGTGGGGGAGATGAAAAAAAAGCTGTAATTACACTAGTGCATTTAAACAGACCTCACCATTCCTGTTCTCTGCCAGTGGGAGTGCAGATGCTGACAGTGTTAAGAGGGTTTCAAAGTGGAACAAGTGGACAGGTCACTGTCCCCCTCGTACATCTGCACAGCAAGGCTGAATTATAAAAACCCTATGTGTAGCTGCCCTGAAGCTGAAGTTACACTGAGACAGCACCAATCAGGGCTCCCCACCTGGAGCTGAAGGAAAATCTCCTAGAAATCAAAATGGTGTCAGAGTGTTACAGGAGAAGGGACTATGGAAAAAAAGCTTTGATTTTACTGGAAGAAGTTTCTCCTAACCTGTCACTGACTTTCCTCTATGAACAGCTCCCATGGCCAGACACAGCAAATGTCCAACAGCAGCTCCATCAGCCACTTCCTCCTGCTGGCATTGGCAGACACACGGCAGCTGCAGCTCCTACACTTCTGCCTCTTGCTGGCCATCTCCCTGGCTGCCCTCCTGGGCAACAGCCTCATCATCAGCGCCATAGCCTGTGGCCACCATCTGCACACCCCCATGTTTTTCTTCATGCTCAACCTGGCCCTCAGTGACCTGGGCTCCATCTGCACCACTGTCCCCAAAGCCATGCACAATTCCCTCTGGGACACCAGGGACATCTCCTACTCAGGATGTGCTGCTCAGGTATTTTTCTTTGCCTTTTTCATTGCATCAGAATTTGCATTTCTCACTGTCATGTGCCATGACCGCTATGTTTCCATCTGCAAACCCCTGCACTATGGGACCCTCCTGGGCAGCAGAGCTTGTGCCCACATGGCAGCAGCTGCCTGGGCCAGTGCCTTTCTCCATGCTTTGCTGCACACAGCCAATACATTTTCCCTGCCCTTGTGCCATGGCAATGCCCTGGGCCAGTTCTTCTGTGAAATCCCACACATTCTCAAGCTCTCCTGCTCACACTCAAGACACAGGGAGCTTGGGCTTCTTGCTCTTAGTGCCTGTTTAGCTTTTGGTTGTTTTGTGTTCATTGTTTTCTCCTATGTGCAGATATTCAGGGTTGTGCTGAGGATCCCCTCTGAGCAGGGACAGCACAAAGCCTTTTCCACCTGCCTCCCTCACCTGGCCGTGGTCTCCCTGTTCCTCAGCACTATCATGTTTGCTCACCTGAAGCCCCCCTCCATGTCCTCCCCTTCCCTGGATCTGGCCCTGTCAGTTCTGTACTTGGTGGTGCCTCCAGCCCTGAACCCCCTCATCTACAGCCTGAGGAACCAGGAGCTCAAGGCTGCAGTGAGGAGACTGATGACTAGACAATTTCAGAAACACTAAACAGCTGGAAAACTTCTGCAAATACATTGTAATAAAAGTCATGCTTGATACATCTTGTTGGTTTTATTTTGGAGGTTGTTTTACTTTATTTTTTTTAATATTGTCCACAACGAAATAGGATGGTTTGTACCATTTCTCATTTTGTTTCTCTCAAAATTTGCAGTGGCCGCAGACTCTGTTGATGAGGAGCTTAGCTCTCAATGGCTGGGGACAAACAGCATGGCTGGTGCTCTGCAAGGGCCCTAGGGAGACAGGAAGGAGCAGCAGAGCAGGGGCTGATCCATCCCCAGTGCGCTGGACAGCCCAGGGCAGCGTCCTAGAGCATCCTCATGGAGCTGCCAACAACATCCCCCCTCTGCAGCCCTGGCCTCTCCCCCAGCTCACACAGGTGCTCCATCCTTGCAGGCACAGACACGGCAGCACTGGCTCAGCAGCCCCTGTTTGCATTGCACAGAGCAGGCAGGAGCACCCCCATGCTGTTGGTGTGGGGATGTTGCCCGACAGAGAGACACGAAACAACTAGGTTGTTTAGTGCGGTGCTTTATTGAGGGCCCTGGGGCCTCTGAGGACTAGCGTCCAAAGTCAGAGCCCGCCGTTCCCCTTTCTCGTCAGATTTTTATATCCTTTTACAAAGTGGTGTAGATACAGAAGTACACAATGCAGTTACATAAACCGTACACAATGCAGTTACATAAACCTTGTAGATATTATTTCTAAAAGTCATAAATTCTATACGCTTGTCTACTCAAAACTATAGGTTACCCCCCTTTAATCCCCCTTGCTTGTCTTCCCACCACCAGGACCCTTTATCATTGGTTATACTTTAACCTTTATCATTTATTATTTCACTGTGTTCTGCATGCTCTACTAGATCCTTTAATTATTAGTTTGTGGTTCTTAGTATATTCCCAGGCCTGTTTCCCAGGGCCTGCTTGTGAACTGCTGCTTTCTAAGCCTTAGCATAACTACTGCTATTGCTATATCTACATTAGTTCTTTTCTTGTTATTTCGGTATCAGGGACATGAACCTGAGGGAGCACAAATGCCATCTGCCCCTGGGGCCAGGAGGAGCTTGGGGATGCCAGGGAAACCACTCAGCTTTGTCCTGGCCTCTGCAGTCAGCCAGAAAGTTTGTTCCCATCAGCTGGGAGTTTCCTGTCCCACTGCAGATGCTGCTGCTCAGAGCCAGGGCTGCCTGGCAGCCACTTCCAAACAGCCCAGAGCATTTCCTTGGCTTCACTTTTGCATTCTTTCTTCTTTCCTGATCCAGATGTCTTCCTATTGCCCATCCCTGTACCCTCCCCTGCAAACAGCCCATCCCTGTGTGCCCTTCTCTCTGGCCCCACTCCCCATTGCAGTTCCTGACTTGGCACCATGGGAACCTCCCTTGGGCAGCAGGATCATCCTACAAGTGCTGCAGGAATTGTCTGCAGGCCCCTGCAGGGCCTCGTGCTGCTCCCTTGCCAGAGGTACCACAGGCCAGGGGGGCACATCTGGGCTGCTGTGTCTGCCTCTGGGGCTCCCTGTTCTGGGAAATGAGGAGGGGCTGCAGAGGCTCTGCAGGACTGACAGGATGGGCTTTCGGCCTGGCAGGAGAATCTGAGGGACCTGAGCTGCTGGACCTTCTCAAGAGGAGGCCCAGGGCTCAACCTGCAACTGCTCCAAGGGTGGTTTCAGAGAATCACAGAATCAGCAAGGCTGGAAAAGTCCTTGGAGATCAAGTCCAGCCTGTGCCCTTACGCCACCTTGTCTCCCTGAGCCTCTTCTTCTCCAGGATAAACAACCCCAGCTCCCTCAGCCACTCTTCACAGGACTTGTGTTCCAGACCCCTCACCAGCCTTGCTGCCCTTCTCTGGGCATGCTCCAGCCCCTCAATGTCCTTCCTAAATTGGGGGCCCAGAACTGGACAAAGCCCTCGAGGTGTGGCCTCACCAGTGCTGAGCACAGAGGAAGAATCACTGCCCTGCTCCTGCTGGCCACACCATTCCTGATCCAGGCCAGGAGTCACTGGCCCTCTTGCCTACCTGGGCACACTGCTGGCTCATGTCCATCCTGCTGTCCATCAGTGTCCCCAGGTCCCTTTCAGCCAGGCCGCTGTCCAGCCACTCTGTCCCAGCCTGTAGCGCTGCAGGGGTTGTTGTGGCCAAAGTGCAGGACCCAGCACTTGGTCTTGTTCAACCTCACCTTGCTGGATTTGAGCCCTGGATCCAGCCTGTCCAGGTCCCTGGCCGGAGCCATCCTACCCTCCAGCAGATCCACAGTCACACCCAGCTTGGTGTCATCTGCACATTTGCCGATGCTGGACTCAGTCCCCTCATGCAGATGATCAGTGCAGATATTGAAATCCACACTGGCTGGCTCTGATCCCTCAGCCATCCTGTGGGTGCCCTGTGATGGCACTCAAGGTGATCTGTTCCATAACCTTGCCGGGCACCCAGGTCAGGATGACAGGCCTGGAGTTCCCCAGATCCTCCTTCCAGCCCTTCTTGGGCATGGGCTCACATTGGCACCCCCAGTCCTCTGGACCTCCCCAGTGAGCCAGGACTGATGGTAAATGATGGAGAGCAGCTTGGGGAGCTCATCCACCAGCTCCCTCATCCCCCTGCGATGGATCCCATCTGCTCCCAGAGACACCTGTGAGCATCTGAGTGGCTCAGCAGGTCCCCAGCTGCTTCCTCCTGGATTACAGGGGGGCTGTTCTGCTCCCTGTCCCCATCTACAGCTCAGGAGAACACTTGTCCTGAGGACAACCTGCCCTAATGTTGAAAACTGGGGCAAAGAAGGGGTTAAGCAGCTGAGCTTTTCCTTATCTTACTCTATTCTCCACTACCTCCAATAAAGAGTAGATGTTCTACATATCCCTCCTTTTGCTATTAGGTTTTTTAAAAACTTTTTTTTTTATTTTTCACAGAAGGGGCCAGGTTAAGCTCTAATTGACCTTTTACCACTCTACTTTTCTTTCTGCACAACCTAACAACATCCTTAAATGCTTCCTGAGATGCCTGATCGTCTGTCCAATGGTGAATTTTTTCCCTTAGTTCTCACAAAAGCTCCATGCCCAGCCAGGACAATAATTTTCCTAGCTGGCTCAACTTTAGCACAGAGGGACAGGCTGCTCCTTCCCCCTTAAGATTACTTTCTTGAAGTGTGTTCATCCTTCCTGGATCCCTTTGTTTTTAAGGGCTGTTTCCCTTAAAAAATCAGTACCTGATTTGGTACTCTCCAAATCTCCATCCTGAATAGGCCAAGGTCTGCCCTCCATAATTCCACGGTAGACAGTTTGTTGGTAGCCCTCCTTTTTCCACATAATATTGGAAACTCTATTATTTTATGGTCACTGTGCCCCAGGCAGCCTCTGACCACCACATCCCCCACCAGCCCTTCTCTGTTTGTGAACAGCTGGAGACAGAGCTTTCCCTGGCAGTGGGAGTGATACCAAAAATTGGGCAAAATTATACAACTCCATATTCCCATTGTAGCATGTAGATGCAGCATTCTTTATTTGGCCAGGGGGATAGCACAGGGGGATAGCTTCTCCCACAGCCATGCATGCTGAGTACAGGAAAGTTTCTGTTTATAGACTGTATTTTGCATACATATTCATTGATTGTTCTGGACTAAACACACATATGATAATCATTTCCCCAAAATCATTACATATTTCTCCTCCCCTTTACCCATGTATTCTTCTGTCCTGGGGGTCTCTTTGGTGGTCCCTGGTGCTCGTGACCCCAAGGTTCCAGTTGGACTGGCTGAGCTGGCAGGACACTGAGGCTGGTGAATTTCAGTTCCCCTTCTCACACAATGGGCATTGTTTGGTTTCCATAGGCCTGGGGTTTTTCTCAATGCAGAACTAGCATTGAGTTAGCTCATCTCGTGCTGACAATTTATCACCTGGTAACATGAGGTCACAGAGTGGGCTATGGCATCACAAAGTGGGCTATGGCATCACAAAGTGGGTTATGTGAGGTCATTGAGCAATTATAGCACCATCAACTATCTCTGTGACATCACAGAGAGGCTTGTGATGTCACATGGCAGAGGCCAGCCATTATAGAGCACACTATGACATCACAGAGTGGGCTGTGACATCAGAGACCAGCTGTGTGACATTGGAGAATGGGCTGTAACATCATAGAGCAGCTAAAACATCACCGGGGGGCACAGGGCTTGCTCCACCATGCCTGCAGGGAGTGGCAGGCAGCAGCACAAGTTAAGAGTGTGGCTATTGTGTGGCTATCGTTGATTCTATCGTATCAAACAAGCAAAGTGTGTAGCATCTGCTCCTCATATCCAGCACCCTTGCTCTTGGGTTGGTGTCTCGTACATTGTCCAGGCTTCTAGGCTCTTTGGTCTGCCTACATTTCTTTCTGGCTCCCAGGTCTGCCTGGCTATAAAACTCATCCCAATTTTTAGGCTCTCAGGCTCTTGGTCCACCTGGCTCAGTTGCCAGGCTCCTAGTCTGCCTGGCTCCGCCATCTTACTGCTTTTCAGTCTGCAGTCATCTGATCAAATCACCTTGGGATCACCAGGTGTCCCAGCTGGGGGGACAACTGACACCAAAGAAGGCATCAAGCACTAGTCCTTTATTGTTCCTCAGTACAACCTTTTTTTACCCTTCACCTCACATGCATTGCATCTGTGTGCCCTCTGTACCCTTTTGTGGTTGGTCAGTACACCTCAGCACTCCATGTCTCATTACCTTTAATACTGTTCACCTGTCCTGCACAGTTGTAGCCCCTTAGGGATGAGGCTTGGCCATCGCTCCACTCCCAATTACCACAAACTGTGTGCCTACAGTCACTAGGTTGGTCACTCTCCCCCCTCCCCTCCTCACAGTTTCCCCCCAGAAGTCCAAAGCTGTTCATGCCCAGCAGGGTCCCCTGTCTCCGGTATCCCCCTGGTCCACCTGGAGCTGCAGCCTCCCCCAAGGATGTTCCACAAATCAACCCCCAGGGCCTAACACGGGGACAAGGGGCTGGGCTGTGTGACCAGGACATCAAGGACATGGATTATCCAGGCCACTGGGGCCTGGTTTGGGGTCCCCAGGGCAGGAAAGATGTCTGGCAGCTGGAGCAGGGTTAGGGAAGGGCCTCCAAGGTGGAGCTGTGTGGGAAATGGATTTGTAGGAAGTTCTCAGGGCCTGACAGAAGGTCCGCACTGTATGCATCCATATGCAAATTTTGAGATAAGGACAAATTTTGGAATAGGACAGATATTGTTTAGAGAGATATTGAGCTAGAAAGAAGTTTCAGACGATGACCTTGCAAAAACACTAGATACATTGGAGAAACAGAACTATGAAAGATGCATTGTAGTGGGACCCACAAGGGGTAGGTTTAGATAATTGGCTTTAAGGCATCTACAGCATGGCCTGGCCAAAGCTGAGAGGCCAAGAAACCCTTACAATGTATTGTAATTAGGAAATAGCTGGCTTCTGATTGTGATGGCGTGAATTATAACATCTGTATATTGTCTCACACTTCTCATGAGATTGAAAATGGAATAAAAGTTTTTGAAACACCTCTCAGTTGCCCCATCCTGGATCAGGAAAACGGTACTGTCCAGCAGCACTGGAGCCCTTTGGCTGTGAGAAGAGGCTGAGGGAGCTGGGCTTGTCCAGCCTGGAGCAGGGAAGGCTGAGGGGCTCCTCATCCCAGCCTGGCAGTGCCACCCAGGAGGGGATGGAGAACACAGAGCCAGGCTCTTCATCGGGGGGCCTGGTGGGAGACAAAAGACAGTGGGTGAAAGGGGAAAGAGGGGAGATCAGCCAGGACAGGAGGAGATGAAATGAGTCAAGCTGGTTTCAGCATTTCCTCAACACCAAAAGCAGCCTGACCTCCCTTCTCCATTCACCATTGACAGCTTTGCAGATCAGGAATTGTTCAGACTGTTTTATCCCCACTTCAGGATGAGCATCCTGATACAACTTCACTTGGTTTGTAACTATCACAGAATCATCTTTGTCTAAAGTTGGTTTTGTACAAAAATCCATTGTGGATGGTGGACATGTCAGATGTTGCCGGGATGTCTCACACTACTGAGGGAAGAGTTACAACATTTCTTAATTTGAATCATGTTTACAATTTTTATGTTGGCCATGAAGAGAAACTCTCTGTGCCTCTGAGTCCCACCAGTCTCTGACCCCCTAAGGACACAAACCTGATGAGTTCTGGTTTCCACTCAAGTGCTGGCACTTGCACCTCCCTCCATCCCCAGAGCAGAGCTCCCTTGTCCCAGAAAGTCCCTGGCAGTGCAGGGATGAAGGAAACAGCACAGGCTCAGGGGATCAGGGCAGGGCATGGCCAGGGATTTGGGGTGGTTGTGAGCCCAGGGAAGGACCTGGCCCTTGGCCTTGGTGAACCTCATCCAATTGTCCTGGGCCCATGGCTCCAGCCTGGCCAGATCCCTCTGCAGAGCTTCCTGCCCTCCAGCACAGCCACACTCCCACCCAGCTTGGGTTCACCTGGGAACTGACTGAGGGTACCCTCGATGGCCTCGTCCAGATGAACAATAAAGAGATTTCACTGACCTGGCCCCAGTCCTGAGCCCTGGAGACAGCCCTGGATGTGACTCCATTCCTCAGCTGCTCTGAGTGTCAGGGGTTGGATGAGGGAAATTGTGGGGTGGGGGTAGGGACAAAGTGTGATTGATTGTCAGCCATGAAGGGGCTTGATTTTCATATCTGTTCAGAGTGCATTAGGAGGGGCTGGGGATCAATATCAACTGGGGATTGCTAACATCAATCTTTAAACAGGAAAAGAAAATGAAAGAGGACAAAACAATTCTCTCTTCATTGTTTTCAATATAATAGATTCAGTTTGAATACATTTCTGAAATCTGCCCGATTAACCAGAGAAGAATCAAAGACTTGAATTATTCCCAGGGGATTGTCTTCTTTGGTGTTTTGAACAAATGTTAATGAGCTTTTCTCACTGAATTTCTCAACTGAAGAGTTCAAGAAAGAAGAGGCCTCTGGAGTAGTAAAATTCATCAACAGTCTCCAAGGTGCTGAGGATCCATCCTCGTCAGAAAAGGAATGAACAGAAATGGGCACAGCTTTGTAACTGCCCCAGCTTTGGGATGGCCCTGGGCCTGAAGCAGGAGCAGCTCTGGAGGGCCCAAAGGCCAGGGCTCTTGTGCTGGCCTGGGCAGATGGGACGGCAGCAGGGGCTGCAGAGCTGAGAGATTCACTGATTTTCAGAGTATTAAAACCTGTTCAAATACATTCCTCAGGACTCCCTTGAAATGAGAGGTGACCACCAGAGGCCAAGGCTAGCCAGAGCTCTCTGTCCTGGCAGCTTTTGTCTGGAAGAATCCTTGCAGATAGGGAATTTCTCAGGGGGAGTATCAGTTTAGGCCGTGGGCACCTGGGAAGAGGGATGGTTCTTTTCCATAGGAAGGAAAGCACAGAGCCCCAGTTCTCCAGGGGCTGATGAGAGGCAGCCATCAGTATTACAAGATCATCTGGGCCTGTCAGGTGGCCCCTGGGAGGCCAAACCAGCCAGACCTGTTCCATGTTCCCTTGGTTCCATGGCACTCTGCAGTGTCACAATGTTCTCCTTGCTTCTGCAGTGTCACAATGGCCCCGTGCTTCCAGGAGGCCCTGCAGGGTCACACTGGCCCTTTAGTTCCCTGGGGCCCCACAGTGTGACTATGGTGTCCATGATTCCATGGGCCCTTGCAATCCCACAATGCTCTCCATGGATCCATGGTGCCCCCAGGATCACAACAGCCCTTTGGTTCCACGAGGCCCTGGAATGCAGCAATGGCCTCTTGGTGCCACAAAGCCCGGCTGCTGCACACTGGCCCCTTGGGACCATGCAGCCCAGCAGAGCCACAGTGATGGCCTTGGTGCCATGACGCCACACAGTGTCACCTTGGTCTCCACAGGAAGGAAAGCACAGAGCCCCAGTGTTCCAGGGGCAGACGAAGGGCAGTCACCAGAGGCCATGGGCAGCCAGATCAGACGGTGCTGGCAGATTTCATCTGGGAGCAATTGCTATGTCATGTGCAGGGGGTGAGCGGCAAGGACAAAGAGGCAACCGACCCCTGATGACCACGTGGCATAGAGGAACTTTATTTTCCAGGCTACCCTTTATATAGAACATTTGAAAGACCCGGTGTGGATATTCTCGTTGGTCTGAACCCGCACCACCTCGGGATATGCCCAGTGAAATGCTTGCAGCTTCATAAGAGACCTGACTGGAAGAAGCCCCTGCCAGTCAATCCCAGGGCTTGGGAGCAAGCTACCCTATATGCTATTTGGTGAAAAGCAATCTCCAGATATTTGGAGCTTTAGAGGCAGAATACCACTTTTGGACATCAATGCCTTGTGGAGAAGGATGGTTTTTTTCCATAGGAAGGAAAGCATGGAACACTGGTGTTGCAGGGCCAGATGAGATGGTGCAGCCATGAGAAGCCAAGGGTAGCCAGACCTCTCTGTCTTGGCAGCTTTTGTCTGAAAGCAGCCCTTGGATATAGGGGATTTTGCAAGTGGAATCCTACATTTGGCCATTTCTTCTTAGGTAAGAAGGATGTTTTTTTCCCACTGGAAGGAGAGCACAGAGCACAAGTGTTTTATGGCAGAAGAGTAGAAAGGTGGCTCCTGGGAGGCCAAGACCACCAGACCTGTTTTTCCTGGCAGCTTTCATCACCAGGAAATCTTTGGATATACAGAATTTGGGGGCTGAGTCTCAATTTCAGCCCTAGACATCCTGATGAAAAGGACGGTTCTTCTCCATTGGAAGGAAAACACCAAGCCCCAGTGTTTCAAAAACAGGCGAGAGGTGGTCCCCAAGAGGCCAAGGGCAGCCAGACCTGTCTGTCCTGGCAGCTTTCACCTGGGAGCAATCCTTGGATGGACAGAGTTTTGGAGGTGGAGTCCCAGTTTTGGCCATGGGCTCCTGGTCAAGGTGGAAGGTTTTATTCACAGGAAATAAGAGTGCAAAGTCCAAGTGTTTTGGAAGAAGATGAGAGGTGGCCACCCATGGGCCAAGCCAGCCAGACCTGTGTCTCCTGGCACCTTTCATCTGTGGGAAAAAAATAAAGATTTTTGGAGGCGGAATCTCAGTTTTGGTTGTGGGTGCCTGGAATGGAAGAAGAGTTCTCTTCATTAGAAAAGCACAGAGCCCCAGTGTTTCAAAGGCAGATGAGAAACAGCCCTCAGGAAGCCAAGGCCAGCCAGATTTTTATCTCCTGGCAGCTTTTGTCTGGGAGCTATCCTCGGATATGGGAATTTTGGAGGTGGAGTCTCAACATTGGCCATGGGGACCTGGATGTGAAAGGTGCTTCTTTCCCATAGGAAAGAAAAGCACATGGTCCCAGTGTTTCAAAGGCAGATGAGAGGTGGACTTGGGGTGGCCAAGCCAGCCAGATCTCTCTGCCCTGGTAGATTTCATCTGGGAACAATCTGGGCATATCAGGAAATATTGAGTAGGAATCCAGATTTTGGCAATGGAAAACTGGAAAGAGGGACAGTTCTTTCCATAGGAAGGAGAGCACACAACCCCAGTGCTTCAGGAGCTGATGAGCAGCAGCCCTCAACATACCAGGGTCAGCTGGACCTCTCAGGGGCCCCCAGAAGGCCAAGCCAGCCAAAGAGTCAAGACCTGTTCCATGTCCCTTTGGTTCCATGGGGCCCCACAGTGTCCCACCGGACTCCTTGTTTCCCTGAGTCCCTGTAGTGTGACAATATTCTCCTTGTCACAATGTTCTCCTTGCTTCTGTAGAGTCACAATGGCCCCTTGCTTCTATAAGCTCTTGCAATGTCACAATATGCCCTTGGCTCCATGCGGCCCTGCTCTGTCACATGGGCTCCTTGGTTCTATGGCCCCACAGTTTCATCCTTGACCCTTGGTCCTATGGGGTCCCTGAGTTTCACAACGGTCTCCATGATTCCATGAGGCACCAGGGTGTCACAAGGGTCTCTGATTCCATGAGGTTCCATAGTGTCACCATGGTGTCCATGGATCTGCATTGCCTCAATGGCCCCTTGGTTCCATGAGCTCTGTACTGTCAGCAATGGTTTCTTTGTTCCAGCGGGGCCTTGATGTGTCCCAACGGCTCCTTGGTTCCGTGACATTCCATGGTGTCATGTACAGAAAATCACACTATGGAAAGCCAGTGTCCATAGAGGAGACAGAGGGGTCCTGAAACTTTATTCCAACAAAGGGAAAGAGTCCACCAGGGCACACACCCATGGGGGTTTCTCTCTTGAGGTTCCTGAGGCACAGCCTCCTTTTATCCAAACTCCTGGCCGCACCTTGCTCTCTTCCTGTCCCCATGGGCCAAGATTCTGGGAAGGTTCAGCCTTCCCAAACCACCTGTCCCATATTCCCCTCTCAAACCTGTCCTTTTACCCCAAAGTTCATAAACTCAGGCTCGTGTTGACCCACGTGTCTGTTTTAGGAGCCAAGTTGTCTGGGCTCTGCAATAAAGTTAATGAAGACATTAAGACCATTTCAAAGACGTTAACACCAAAACTTTCACCCATCCAATTGTCTGTAATGAATCTTCCCTGTCAGTCACAATGGACTCCTCATTTCCATGAGGCCCCACTGTGTCACAAGGGCCCCTTGGCTCCATGAGGTTCCCCAGTGTCACCATGGTGCCCTTGGACGCACATTGTCACAACTGACCCACAGTTCCATGAGGTTCCAAAGTGTCGCTGTGGTCACTGCCAGAGGCTGGATGAAATCAATGTCCTGAGACACCTTGGGATGAGCAGTCAGTCAGTCACACAGTGGACACAGCGCTGACCCTGTCCTGATTGCCCGAGCAATCACAAATCCCACCTGGGGAGAGCCCCACAAAGGCCCAGGGGCTTAAAAACACAGAGCAGGGTCTGGACCCTGTCAGTTCTTTTGAGAATTTCTAACACACCCCCACGCCGGAACCCTTGCAGTTGTAGCAAAAAGTGTGTCTGTCTACCTTTCTCTTCTGCCTTCTTTCTCTCTCTTCTCCTTTTAATCCTCTTTACCTGGAACATTTTTGGATAACTTAAGGATTTAAAGGTTTCCAGGTTAAATGAGCTAACTAATGAAGTTACTGCTGTGGGAATCCCCAAAATCAGATGGTTTTGGGAAAGCTGCAAAAGGCAGACCTCAGAGACAACAGAACTGTGATTAGAGCTAAGCAGTAGTCATGAGATAGGTCAGCAGAAAAATTATTTAAGAAGTAGAAAAGCAAGGACAAACAGAACAATGGTCTGTGTATTAATGCTTGTCTAGAATAACTCCCTAAGCTGTAGAAAAGTTTATCTAGCAAGATATTAGGAAGTTTCAAGCTTAATAATGGAGCTCTGTGCATTGTGTTTCAAGGCTTACAAGCAGGTATTGTATTTGAAATAAGCAGGCATTGTTTTAGCCAAAGGTACGTGTGCTATAGCAGCTGGATAGAACCACTGTCAATATGCTTCTGCTTTGTGTGATTGCTCAAAAAGCTTACTTTAAGTTCTAATATTAAGTTCTTGGTCTGCTGCCTGGGATGCGAGCAGATGGCATCTGCACAGCAGTCCCGTCCTGTTTGTGATTTGTCTAGAAAACCCCGGCCAGCGATAACTGCTAAGTGTTTTATGTTGAATTGGATGTAACGTTGAATCCTTTTCCAAAGTTTCTTGGATTTTTGTATTTTGCCAGTAAAATTTGGTGCCAATTTGACCTCTTGTCAAAATGAGGTTGGTGTTTCTTCTGTGCACCAAACTTGAGTAAAGGAGCCTTTGGTCACTCCCAGCATTTGAGGGTTCTGGGGTGTCACAGCCCCGCAGGCTCACAATGGCCTCTTGTTTCTATGAAGCCCCGCTGTGTCACACAGGCCCTCGGTTCCCTGAGGACCCGGAGTGTCACAGGGGTTGAAGACTGATGGCATTTTTCCTTGCTGCCCCTCACATCCCCCTGGCCCACAAAGAGCCCCGAGCCAGCCGGGAGGGACAGGCCCTGCTGGCCCAGGCTGGGCTCAGGGCTTGGCCTTTCTGCTCCCTGCAGCCAAGCCAGGCCTTGCTCAGTATTGCAGTGCCCTGCCCAGAGCCTTGGGCTCCCTGCACTCCTGGCCTCAAGGATCTGCTCTCAGCACTGCCTGGGCAGCCTTTGGCACTCCCTGCCCTCCCTGGGGCCCAGCCGTGCTCCAAGGCACTTGGAGTTTGGCTGCTGACTCCTTGAGCAGCTTCTTCATCCTTCTCTCGCTGCCTGAGGCTCCTGGAGCCAGCCCCAAAGCCACCGTGGGGCTGATTAAAATACAGAAAGGCCTCAGGAGCTCTTTGTCTCCCTTCCATTGTCTGTGAGTCTCCAGGGCTTTTGCAGCAACTGGAGTCAGCTTGGAGTTCCCTTCAGGAGGGAGATTCCAAAGTGCACCTCATGATATTTAGTTTTCGTCAAGGAAATATTTTTTTACGTTTCATTTCAGAGAAGAGGTGACAGAAGCATTCCCCAGGTGATTTTGATGCTGAATGTCTCTTTGGGAGGTCTGGGCAGGGAGCAGAATGAGCCCCTTACAGGCTGAGCCTTTTTGGACAAGCTGCTCCTCACCCCCAGCCTCACCGTGTCTGACATCGTCCACCTGGGACTGACATGCCAAAAACTAAAAAAAATTTCAGCAATTTTCCTTATTAATATGTAATAAATGGGCAGGAGACCGTTCTCCTTTTGATGCCTTTATTAAAAGTGATCAGCTCAGGATAGGGGAATTCGGCCGGTCCACGGTTCTGCCGTTGCTGCTCCCAGGGTGACTCAGCGGAGGAGGAAAGTGCAGCAGCTTTGTCCCCTGAGGGGCAGAGCTGGGGGTCCCGTCCTCATGAGAGTGCCAGGGTATACCCGTGCCTTTCTGCCGGCCAGTCCCAGGGTCCTCACTCACGCTGTGGTCTTCTTAAGCTAGGGTGGGGGGCAACCGAGGCTTCCAGCATTCCTGCAGGCTTGGGACTCTGTCCTTGATATCCAGACCCCGCTCTACTCATCCAATTTTGTGTTGGCTCGTTGCTTTTGTGGGTTTATTAGACGAGTTTGGGGGTTCTCACCCCCGTTGCACTTTGGGTCTGGGATTCATTTACATATCTCTTGGTATTGCCCTCCCATCCCACCCAGAAACAGTCGTTTACCTGTCCCAGGCAAGGTGATACTGATAAAATAAAGTGTTAACGACCACATTAGCATACCAATCTGTCAGGGTGCCAGCACTTGGGAGACAGTGGGCTACGCCTAGCAGCTGTCCCTTCAGGGAAAGAACTCGGGGCTGGTCTCTTCCCCACCCCCCCCCGCTGCCCCCCTCAGTACCGCCGGAGTGCCCCCTCCCCGGGTCAGGTGGGACCCGTGCCCCTTGGGGGGGGGCAGCCCGCCGTTCCCGCATCATCCACGGCCTGGGCGGGACCGCGCCAAAGGTGGTGGTCGGGCCCCACCACTCCTGAGCAGCCCCGCAGTCACTGAGAACACGCAGATAAAAGTACATTGTTAACAGAACATTACAACAACTTGAAATTATAAACCCTCAATAGGACTCCAATGGCAGCTCTGAGTCCCAGTTGTAAACCTTGCAATCCAAAAAAAATGGATAACCCCCCTTTTTTTTTTTGTTCATAACAAATAAACTTCTGTAATTAATAAAATTTTGATTTTATTATTCTAATTCAGGATAATATTTCTCTATATTTTATTACATTATTTTCTATTTATATTTGAAAATTGATAAATTCTTAGCAACCAAAAAAATCATTGGTCATTGATTCTAAGTAACATAATACCCTTAATGAATTAATTGAACACTACTGACGATTTTTTTTTCTATCTTTATATCCTACTTTTAGTCCTTTTGTAATCATTTTTATATAGGATAAAAGAGGCCACTCTGGGGTCCCTGGAGACATTTCTGGGGCACATTTGGGGCAGTTTTGGGTCAGAGGAGGGAATTCAGAGAGAACTTGAGGCTCTGGAGGACACTTGGGGAAGCCGGGTGGGCACTTGGAGGGGCACTCAGGGACTCTGAGGGACAGTTCGGGGTCTGGCACAGCACTTGGAGGTGCAGGGGGATCCGTGGAGCTCAGGGAGGGGAATTTGGGGCCCTTTGGGGTCCGGGCGGGCCCTTGGGGGGCTCTGATGGGGCTCTCTGGGGCGCAGGGGGTGATGGGAGTTGTAGGCGCGGGTATCATACGGTTGAACGGGGCTGCGGAGCATCACGGGAGTTCCAGGCGCAGCTGCACTGGCTCTCAAAGGGATGCGGGGCATGACGGGAGCTGTAGTCCCGGCTGAAATAGTGCGGGACGTGAGCCGCAGAGCATGACGGGAGGTGTAGTCCCAGAAGTGGTGAGAACGCGGCATTTGGGGGTCCGGGAAGGCTCTTGGGGGACACTTTTGCATCGGAGATGCGACTTGAGGTCTTCGAGGGAACGTAAATGGTTCGGGAGCCCTTGTGGGGAGCTCATGGAGCTCTAACCGGGCTCTTTAGGGCGCGGGGCACGGCAGGAGTTTTAGGCGTGGGACTGTGTTCTGAGAGGCTCTGGGGCCACGGGGAATGAGAGGAGATGAATTCCCAGAAGTGGTTCTGCCGGGCATCTGTGGGGTTGGGAGCACTCAGGGGGTCCAGGGACGCTTTTGGGGGGTCACGAATGGGCACTGGGGCGGCACTGAGGGATCCTGGAGGATCTAGGGGACACTTATGGGACAGATGGGGGGCGGATCCTAAGGGCGGGTGGTTCTGTGGAGAGCGGGGCATGATGGGCGTTGTAGTCCTGGCTCCAATGGAGCTGCATCTGGCCGCAGGGCATGACGGGAGTTGTAGGCAAAAAGAAAAGATGGTGCTGACCCTGGGCACTGCCTCCGAGGCTCCGATCTCCGGCGCTGATTGAATGCGGGTGGTGATGGGCAGGGCCTCAGCTAATGGGAGGTGTTGGAAGCGGGAACAGCCCATTCAACCTCTCCAGTCCCTCCCAGTCCAACCCAGTTCATCCCCAGTAGAGACCAGTACAACCCCAGTACAGTCCAGTTCATCCCAAGTAGAAGCCAATACAACCCCAGTGCCCCTCCAATCCCTTCCAATACAGCCCAGTCCCTCCCAATACACCTGAGTTCATTCCCAGTTCCCCCCCAATGTCATCCACAGGATGCCCCAGTGTCCCCAGATTGTCACAGTATCCCCCAGTATCACGCCCAATATGTCCTGTTACGTCCAAGAATGTCCCAGTGTACCCCCACAATCCATCCCAGTCCACCCAGATTGCCCTTCAGCAATTCCTCATTTTGCCAGGTTATCCCAGTCCTCCCCACTGTCACTCCCAGTATGTCCCAGTGTCTCCCACTGCGTTCCCAGTGTTCCCCAGCAGGTTCCAGTCCTCCCAGTGTTTCCAAGGACAGTTCAATTTCTCAGGGTTGCCGTTGCAGCCAAACCCAGCAGTGGGGTCAGTGCAGTACCCATGGCCACAGCCCCTTGCAGTGGCCCAGTGCAGCTTGGGCTGATGATCCACCCTCACAGCTGGCCCAAGGCAGGTCTGCAGTGGCTTTGGTGGCACCTTGGGCTGGCACATATCTGAGCAGTGTGTCTGTTTTCAGTGGGGAAACTCAGGAGTTTGAGATAGCTTCCAAAAACCCCAAAAAGGGAAAACCCCTCTTAGACTGGGTGCAGCCAGCTCTCCAAGCACAGCAGGTCCCAGGAGAGTGAGGACAGACAGGATGGGGCTGGGGAATGTGGAGCAAGGTTGTCCACAGTGGGTCAGAGCTGAAGGCACAGCTTCTGTGAGCAGGCCAGAGCTGCTGAGGAGAGACCCTGGGTCAGTATCAATCACAGAATGCTGCAATCACCTCTAATCTAAAGAGAAATTTAAAAAAAAATATACTCTTTAAAATCGGAATGTGTATTTCTGACAAGGTCTTTGAAACTTTTCTCCGTAACTGGACTAGGAAAACCTTAATGATCCTCTCAGGGCTTTGGTGTTGTTTACATCAGACTCAGTCCCTGAGAGTGTCTTCAAAAACCTCTCAAGAGCTCAAAGTTTAAATGCAACTACAAAGTTTCTTGAAGTTTTAATGGGTCCCAATAAGGGACACGACTGAGAAAGTGTCCCCAGGTTCCAGGTAGAGCAGAACACTGGAGGCAGTGATGACAGCTGGGGAAAAACAAGGCAAAGGTGTCTCTGGTGCTGAGCAAAGCTGGATGTGTTTCAGGAATGCAAAGGGCCAAGGCCTGAGCCCCAGCCCCTGGCCAGGCAGATCCTGTCCCTCCCTCCTTGCTCAGGGCTCTTCCCGGGATGGGCACTGGCATGTGGGGATGTGCAATGGCAAGGGCAGGAGCATGGGGCGGCCCCTGCCAGGCTGCTGAGCAGGGACAAGGAGGCAATGAGGCCCCAGGCCTGCAAGGGTCACTTGTCTCCTGCTCCTGCCTCAGGCCCAGGCCCAGCAGCCATGGCCAAAGTGCTGCAGGAGTTGGCTCTGTCAGGGCCTTGCAGCTGCTGCACATGCCTGTGCCCTGTGTAGCCCAGGCTGTCCTACGGTGTTCCTGCCCTGCGCCTCTGTCCCTGCAGGCTGTTGTCATGCCCCGGCTGCCCCACCTGGCTGGCCCCTTCCTTTGCTGACAGCTCTGCCTCCTGCCTGCCTCTGCCTGCCCACACAAAGCCTTGTGCTGATACCAAAAGGGTTCATTCCATTTTTACCCTGCCTGTGAACTTTGAGCACAGGAACAAGGCATGCAGGGGCTGCTTTCCCAGCAAGGATGGTTGGAATGGAAGAAGAAGACATCTGGCTCAAGGATGCAGGGACAGAGAAAACAAGGAGTGAATATGGGATGTTGGGGTGGGTTTTATGGAAATGGGTAAATTGTAATTCACATTTAGTGACTGTATAATAGGAACATGCTGCGAGAACTGTATGTGTATGTAAGTTTAGGAATTATTGAATGCTGTACCTTAGACCAGAATAAATTATGCAATCTTAAACACCAAATAAGTGTTAAGGAGCCTTTTTCTGATATTTTGGGCATCTGGTGACAGCGGGACCTCACAGAACCAAGGAGTCAGCTTTGACACTTTGGAACCCCATGGAACAAAGGGTCCATTAGGATACAGTGGAACCCCATGGAACCAAAAGTCCATTGTATCAGAGCAAGGCCTCGTGGAACCCAGGAGACCATTGCTGACAGTGTGGAAGCTCATGGAGCCATGGGGTCATTGTGTCAGTGGGGTGCTGCAGGGAACCAATGGTCCATTGGGACACTGCAGAACCTTCTAGAATCAAGGGGATCATGGTATGCTCTGGAACCTCATGGAACAAAGGATCCATGGTGACACTGCAGTGCTCAGAACATTGTTGACAGTGTGAAACTTCCTCGACCCAAAAGCCCATTGGGACCCAGAAAGGCCTCCTGGAACCAAGGGTCCCTTGTGGCTCTGTAGGACTTCCCAGAACCAAATAGACCATTTGGACACTGTGGGGCCTCATGGAACCACCTGCCACTGTGACACAGCGGGGCCACATGGAGTCAAGGGGCCACTGAGACACTGAGGAACCCCATGGAACCAAAGGTCCATTGTTCCACTGTGGGGCCCTGTGGACCTAACGGGACCATGGTGACACCGTGGTGCTCCATGGAACCAAGGAGCCATTCTGATTCTGCTTTGCCTCATGGAGCCAAGGGGCCACTGAGACACTGCAGGGCCTGGTGGAACTAAGGCAGCCTTCTGACACTGCAGGGCCCTTGGAACCAAGGGTGCATTGGGAGATTGCAGGACATCATGGAACCATGGAGACCATTAGGGCGTTTCAGAACCCATTGGAACTGAGGGGCCATTGTGACACTGCTGGGCCTTGTGGAATCAAGGGACCACAGTGACACTGTGGGGCTCCATGGGACAAAAGGGCCATTCTAACATTGTGCAACCAAGGAGACCATTGCTTTGCTATGGGACATCATGGAACCAAGGATCCATTGTGCCAAAGCAAGGCCTCATGGAACCATGGAGACCATTATGACACGTGGCCTCATGGAACCAAGGGCACGGTCGTGACACAGTGGGGCTCTGAGGGACCAAGGGGCCATTCTTATAGTGCAAACCCAAGGAGACCATTGTGACACAATGGGGCATCACAGTACCACAGGTCCATTGGGACATGTGGCTGCGTGAAACCATGGAGGCCATTTTTACTCTTTGAGGCCTTGTGAAACAGAAAGGCCATTGTGGCACTTTGTGTCCCCATGGAACCAAGGAGTCCATTGTGACACTATGAGGCTTTGTTGGGCTAAAGGGCAGTTGTGACACTGTGTGGTGCCATGGAACCAAGGGACCACTGTGACACTACAGGGCCCCATGGAACTAAGGATTCATGGGACATTGTGGGACTCATGGAACCAAAGGTCCATTGTGACATTGTGGGGCCTCATGGAACTAAGGGGGGACAATTGTGATTCTGTGGGGCCCAATGGAAGCAAGGGGCCTGTGTGACACAGCTGGGCCTCATGCAGCCAGGGGGCCACTGTGATCCTGAGGAGCCCAAAAGAACCCCGGGGCCATTTTGACACTCTGCAGCTGTGGAGACCCTGAGAGGCATTCCCTGGGCTAGGGAGACACAAAAAGCTTCTCTCAGAAGCTGTTTGACCCCATTGGCTCCCTCCCCTTGTTCTATGTCCCTCAGCCTCTCCCTCCCCATTCCCCCATTGGCCCCCCATCTTTGTACTGCCCCAACGCCACTGATCCCCCCTACCACTGGAGATACAGAAACCTGGACTGCCCCCAGGAGTCCTGCCTTGTGACCATGAACATCTCACTGCACGGCTGAATTAAACATCTGTGGATACCATGCAAAGGCCCTTTTTGCTTCCCTACCTGGGGCTGACACTACAGAAACTCATGGAACCAAGGGGCCATGGTGACACAGCAGGGCCACATGGAACCCAGGAGAGCAGTGACATTTAGGGACCTCATGGAACCAGGGTCCATTATGACACTGCAGAAACAAGGAGACCATTGTTGGTGCTATGGAAGCTCACAGAACCAAGCAGCCATTGTGACACTCCAGGGCCTCGTTGAACCAGGCAGACCATTGTGACACCACAGATCCTCATGGCACTAAGGGTTTATTGTGACACAGCAGGTTTATTGTGGAGCCAATTGTCCATTGTGACAATGTGGATCTGAGGAGACCATGGTGACACCATGGAAGCTCATGGAACCATGGGTCCATTGTGGCACAGCAAGGCCTCATGGAACCAAAGCGACGATTGTGACATCATGGAACCTTGTGGAACCAAGGGTCCATTGTTATGGTCCAGAACCAAGGAGACCATTGTGACATCATGGAACCTCATGAAATCAAGTGTCAATTGTCACAGTCCAGAACCTGACTGGGCTGGCTGTTTTTTGTCTCTGCCCAGACAAGGGCAAGATGGGTTCGCTCCCCAGGCTTCGCAGGACGAAGCTGGACTCTCAGGTTTGGTCTTCAAGGTTGTTTATTATTTCTTATCTACAAGTTTTTCTTTCTGCCGGGGTCTGACCAGCAAGGCAGCCAAAGGCACTCTGACCGCCTACAGGGCGGTCGCGTCTCTTTATAACAAAGACTACGTAAACTATATTTATCTTTTGTCCCCAATACTTATCATTTTAATTTCTAAGTGTACCTTTACTAAGAACCTATCAAAAATATCTACGTCACACAGAAAATGGAAGACATGAAGAAGGAAGAAGAGCCATGTGGCCCCAACTCCCTCCATCTTGTTTTTTCAACCACCCTGTACCAAAATCTTAAAATCTGTGCTTTGACCTGTAATTGTGCTATTTCTATATCTTTTAAACACCAGTGATTCTCATATCCCCATATACAGGTGGTACATCTCTCGAAGGGTCAAAGTTGAGCCACCAGGTACTTTTGGCAACATTCCAAGGCTCCCGAGCCCCCCAAGGGTTCTCTCGGTAGCTCTGGACGTCAGGAGAGGTGCGCTGAGTTCCCACAAGAAGGTTCCATGAAGCCCCACTGTATAACAATGGAATCTTGGTCCAATGAGGTTCTGTACTGTCACAGTGGTCTCCTTGGTTCTGGAGCATAACAATAGACCCTTGGTTCCATGCGGTTCCATGATGTCACAGTGGTCTCCTTGGTTCCACGAGGCCTTGCTGTGTCACAATGGACCCATGGTTCCATGAGCTTCCATGGTGTCACCATGGTCTCTTCAGATCCACATTGCCACAATGGACAATTGGCTCCATGGGCCCCTGCTGTGTCACAATAAACCCTTAGTGCCATGAGGATCTGTGGTGTCACAATGGTCTGCCTGGTTCAGTGAGGCCCTGGAGTGTCACAGTGGCTGCTTGGTTCTGTGAGCTTCCAGAGCACCAACAATGGTCTCCTTGCTTCTGCAGTGTCATAATGGACCCTGGTTCCATGAGGTCCCTAAATGTCACTGCTCTCCTGGGTTCCATGTGGCCCTGCTGTGTCACCATGGCCCCTTGGTTCCATGAGTTTCTGTACTGTCAGCAATGCTTCCTCTGTTCCAATGAGGTCCTGCTGTGTCACAATGGACCCTGGGTTCCATGAAGTTCTTCAGAGTCACAATGGCCCCTTGGATCCATGAGTTCCTATAGTGTCGCCATGGTGTCCTTGGGTCCCCACTGCCGTAATGGACCATTGCTGGAGCCAGGATAGCTGCTAATAAAGCCCAGAGTGTCACCATGGTGTCCTTGGGTCCACACTGCCATAATGAACCATTGCTGCAGCCTGGATAACTCCTAATAAAGCCCAGGGTGGGGAAGCAAAAAGGGCCTTTGCATGGTATCCACAGATGTTTAATTCAGCCGTGCAGTGAGATGTTCATGGTCACAAGGCAGGACTCCTGGGGGCAGTCTAGGTTTCTGTATCTCCAGTGGTAGGGGGGATCAGTGGCGTTGGGGCAGTACAAAGATGGGGGGCCAATGGGGGAATGGGGAGGGAGAGGCTGAGGGACATAGAACAAGGGGAGGGAGCCAATGGGGTCAAACAGCTTCTGAGAGAAGCTTTTTGTGTCTCCCTAGCCCAGGGAATGCCTCTCAGGGTCTCCACAGCTGCAGAGTGTCAAAATGGCCCCGGGGTTCTTTTGGGCTCCTCAGGATCACAGTGGCCCCCTGGCTGCATGAGGCCCAGCTGTGTCACACAGGCCCCTTGCTTCCATTGGGCCCCAAAGAATCACAATTGTCCCCCCTTAGTTCCATGAGGCCCCACAATGTCACAATGGACCTTTGGTTCCATGAGTCCCACAATGTCCCATGAATCCTTAGTTCCATGGGGCCCTGTAGTGTCACAGTGGTCCCTTGGTTCCATGGCACCACACAGTGTCACAACTGCCCTTTAGCCCAACAAAGCCTCATAGTGTCACAATGGACTCCTTGGTTCCATGGGGACACAAAGTGCCACAATGGCCTTTCTGTTTCACAAGGCCTCAAAGAGTAAAAATGGCCTCCATGGTTTCACGCAGCCACATGTCCCAATGGACCTGTGGTACTGTGATGCCCCATTGTGTCACAATGGTCTCCTTGGGTTTGCACTATAAGAATGGCCCCTTGGTCCCTCAGAGCCCCACTGTGTCACGACCGTGCCCTTGGTTCCATGAGGCCACATGTCATAATGGTCTCCATGGTTCCATGAGGCCTTGCTTTGGCACAATGGATCCTTGGTTCCATGATGTCCCATAGCAAAGCAATGGTCTCCTTGGTTGCACAATGTTAGAATGGCCCTTTTGTCCCATGGAGCCCCACAGTGTCACTGTGGTCCCTTGATTCCACAAGGCCCAGCAGTGTCACAATGGCCCCTCGGTTCCAATGGGTTCTGAAACGCCCTAATGGTCTCCATGGTTCCATGATGTCCTGCAATCTCCCAATGCACCCTTGGTTCCAAGGGCCCTGCAGTGTCAGAAGGCTGCCTTAGTTCCACCAGGCCCTGCAGTGTCTCAGTGGCCCCTTGGCTCCATGAGACAAAGCAGAATCAGAATGGCCCCTTGGTTCCATGGAGCATCATGGTGTCACCATGGTCCCGTTAGTTCCACAGGGCCCCACAGTGGAACAATGGACCTTTGGTTCCATGGGGTTCCTCAGTGTCTCGGTGGCCCCTTGACTCCATGTGGCCCTGCTGTGTCACAGTGGCAGTTGGTTCAATGATGCCTTACAGTGTCCAAATGGTCTACTTGGTTCTGGGAAGCCCTACAGAGCCACAAGGTTCCAGGAGGCCTTTCTGGGTCACAATGGACTTTTGCTTCCAGGAGCTTTCACACTGTCAACAATGTTCTGAGCACTGCAGTGTCACCATGGATCCTTTGTTCCATGAGGTTCCAGAGCATACCATGATCCCCTTGGTTCCAGAAGTGTCTGCAGGGTCCCAATGGACCATTGGTTCCCAGCAACACTCCACTGTCACAATGACCCCATGGCTCCATGAGCTTCCACACTGTCAGCAATGGTCTCCTGGGTTCCACGAGGCCTTGCTCTGATACAATGGACTTTTGGTTCCATGGGGTTCCACTGCATTGCAATGGACCCTTTGTTCCATGGGGTTCCAAAGTGTCAAAGGTGACTCCTTGGTTCTGTGAGGTCCCGCTGTCACCAGATGCCCAAAATATCAGAAAAAGGCTCCTTAAAACTAATTTAGTGTTTAAGAGTGCATAATTTATTCTGGTCTGAGGTCCAACATGAAATAATTCCTAAACTTTCATAGACATTTAGTTCTTCCAGCATGTTCCTTCTATACGGTCACTAAATGTGAATTTAGCCTGGCTCCTGTGCTCAAAGATCACAGGCAGGGTAAAAATGGAATGAACCCTTTTGGTATCAGCACAAGGCTTTGTGTGGGCAGGCAGAGGCAGGCAGGAGGCAGAGCTGTCAGCAAAGGAAGGAGCCAGCCAGTTGGGCAGCTGGGGGATGAAGACAGCCTGCAGGGACAGAGGTGCAGGGCAGGAACACCGTAGGACAGCCTGGGCTGCACAGGGCACAGGCATGTGCAGCAGCTGCAAGGCCCTGACAGAGCCAACTCCTGCAGCACTTTGGCCATGGCTGCTGGGCCTGGGCCTGAGGCAGGAGCAGGAGACAAGTGACCCTTGCAGGCCTGGGGCCTCATTGCCTCCTTGTCCCTGCTCAGCAGCCTGGCAGGGGCCGCCCCATGCTCCTGCCCTTGCCATTGCACATCCCCACATGCCAGTGCCCATCCTGGGAAGAGCCCTGAGCAAGGAGGGAGGGACAGGATCTGCCTGGCCAGGGGCTGGGGCTCAGGCCTTGGCCCTTTGCATTCCTGAAACACATCCAGCTTTGCTCAGCACCAGAGACACCTTTGCCTTGTTTGTCCCCAGCTGTTATCACTGCCTCCAGTGTTCTGCTCTAACTGGAACCTGGGGATACTTTCTCAGTTGTGTCCCTCAGTGGGACCCATTCAAACTTCAAGAAACTTCAGTGTTTTAATTTAAGTTTGAGTTCTTGAGAAGTTTTCTGAACACTCTCTCAGGGACTGAGTCTGATGTAAACAACACAAAATCCCTGAGAGGGTCATTAAGGCCCTTGTGCTGTTTCTGGCCTGCTTAGCTGGGCTGGGCTCCTGGCACAGAGGCAGCTCATGGCAAACCAAGAAAAGCTTCAAAGAGACATTTCTCCTGAGGAGCAGCTCCTCTCCCAGCCCAGCAGGGCTGGGGCACTGCCTGCAGCCACCCTGGGCACAGCACAGACGCACAGAGAACTTCAATCAGTCAGGGCTGGGAGGATGCTGAGAAGTGACTGGGGGAGAATCACTGCCAGACCTTGGCACTGCAACCTCTGGCTGCAAGACAAGGCAGCTGCAGCTCCTGGAGCCATCTCCTAAAGCTGGAACATCCCAATGCCTACAGAATCTGTGAGTACATTTTCTGATTATCTCTTGTGCAGAGCAGGCAGGGGCCCTGGGCTGTCCTGCAGAGCAGGGTCCTGCAGCCCAGGGTGCTGTGCTGGGGCAGGGACTCCGCTGCCTGCCAGGGACAGCTCTCCATCAATCCTGGGAGCTCCTCCCAGCACTTGGGGACAAGATCTGGGTGGAAGGAAACAGCTGGTAAGCCTTGGACATATTCTCCTTGTGTGGTGAGGATGCTGCATTATTAAGGACTGCTCTCAGCATTTTTCCCTAGGATATTTCCTAGCAAACTAAGTGATAAGCTCAGAAAAGCAGAACCTGCATAAAAGAGAAAAATCCTGCTTTTTAAAACTACATCTCTGGGATGCCTGGCTGGGAAATTGCACACAGATATTGTCACACAGATAGTGTCACAGATGTCTCACTTTGGGTTGAGAAAAATCAAAATCTCCCCTCAGACCTGAATACACCAGGCAGTGAAAGAAATCAGCACAGGGGCCTGTTAAGGCAGCAACAGCATCGCTTTTCCAGCCTCCTCAGGATTGCTCTAACATTGCCATCAGAGCCTGCAGGGCCAGAGCTGTCCCTGGGTAGTGCCTGAGTTGGGAGGGGTCTGTAGGGCAGAGCTGAGCCCCCAGGGCTGAGCTGGACTCTTGCAGCACAGGCAGAGCCCAGCCCTGGGCACAGGGAAGGAGCTGCTGGCAGGGCCAGATCCATGCAGCAAAGCCCTGGGCAGGCAGTGGGGGGAAAGTGACCCTGTGCTGGGATAGTTGAAATTCTCCAGAAACTGAAGTAAACCATAACTACTTATTCTACAGATATCCATGCCAAGACACAGCAAATGTCCAACAGCAGCTCCATCAGCCACTTCCTCCTGCTGGCATTGGCAGACACACGGCAGCTGCAGCTCCTGCACTTCTGCCTCTTGCTGGCCATCTCCCTGGCTGCCCTCCTGGGCAATGGCCTCATCATCAGCACCGTAGCCTGCAGCAAGCACCTACACAACCCTATGTTTTTCTTCCTGCTCAACCTGGCCCTCAGCGACCTGGGCTCCATCTGCACCACTGTCCCCAAAGCCATGCACAATTCCCTCTGGGACACCAGGGACATCTCCTACTCAGGATGTGCTGCTCAGGTGTTTTTCTTTGCCTTTTTCATTGCATCAGAATTTGCATTTCTCACTGTCATGTGCTACGACCGCTACGTGTCCATCTGCAAACCCCTGCACTATGGGACCCTCCTGGGCAGCAGAACTTGTGCCCACATGGCAGCAGCTGCCTGGGCCAGTGGCTTTCTCAATGCTCTCATGCACACGGCCAATACATTTTCCCTGCCCCTGTGCCATGGCAATGCTCTGGGCCAGTTCTTCTGTGAAATCCCACACATCCTCAAGCTCTCCTGCTCACACTCCAGCTTAAGGGAACTTGGGCTTCTTGTGGTCACTTTCTGTTTAGCTTTTGGTTGTTTTATATTCATTGTTTTCTCCTATGTGCAGATCTTCAGGGCTGTGCTGAGGATCCCCTGTGAGCAGGGACGGCACAAAGCGTTTTCCACTTGCCTCCCTCACCTGGCCGTGATCTCCCTGTTCCTCAGCACTGACACATTTGCCTACCTGAAGCCCTCCTCCATTTCTTCCCCATCCCTGGATCTGGCCGTGTCAGTTCTGTACTCAGTGGTTCCTCCAGCCCTGAACCCCCTCATCTACAGCCTGAGGAACCAGGAGCTTAAGGAATCTCTCAGGAAAGCTGTGACTGGATGCTTTTCAGGCTTTTCATTGTCCCATAAAAGCCCTCACAGTGCTTTGCATTGGGAGCCACAGAGGAGCTGGAAACACACCCCGGATTTGACTCCTGCTGAGTCTCAGCATTCTCCCTCCATCAAGGGGCTGTGAGTGGGTCAGATCCTGGGAAGGGACACCAGGCCAGTGGCCCAAATTAACCAAAGGGATATACTAGACTGTATGGCACTAGTTCTGGTATAAAAGCTAAGGAAGGAGGAGGAATAGCGGCCATTTCCTATTTACAGTGTTTGCCTTCCTGATCAACCACTCCACCTTCTGAAGTCTTGCTTCCTGGGAAGTGGCTGAACATCACTTGCTGACGGGAAGTAGAGAATAAAATATTGGGGTTTTTTTCCTCATTACTGGTGCTTGTAAATACTTCTTCATTTGTTACAGAAAACTGCCTTATCTCAATCTACGATTTGTCTCTCCCATATAATTTTCTCTCCCCTGTCCAGCCAAGGAGGGGAGTGCTAAAGCAGCTTGGTAGGCATATGGGCTCCAGCAGAGGTAACCCACCAGAAGAAGCCAAAGAAGGCCTGCTTTCCTCTGTCAGCAGCTCTCAGTGCATATCATGAGAGGCCAAGTCTGCCCTTAAGCATATTTTTATTTTTTCTGCTTCTGATACTGCTATATTAAAAGAAATGCTATTATCTACCCCTTTCAACTTAATTAACCCCTCTTGTGTGACCCAGAGTCATTGTGTAAGCAGGGAGTCTCACATTGTATTTAGGTGAAATAAATGAATATGCAACCACTTTGTAAAAAATTTTGTACTGTCCTTATTACAGCAGGAATGAACAGAAATGGGCACAGCTTTGTGGCTACCCCAGCTTTGGGATGGGCCCTGGGCCTGGAACAGGAGCAGCTCTGGAGGGCCCCAAGGCCGGGGCTCTTGTGCTGCCCTGGATAGACAGGATGGCAGCAGGGGCTGCAGAGCTCTCAGGATCTCCTGCAGAGGAGAGCAGGGCACCCAGGGAGCCTCCTTGTGCCTTGGCCAGGCACGTTCCCCCATGGTGGGGCTGAGTCCTGTGGCAGCTGCAGCTGCTGCTGAGCCCTTGCCAGGGGCTGAGGCCGTGGGGCCAGTGCCCAGAGCAGTCTGGCCTGAGCAGAGCAGTGGGGCCGGAGCTGGCTGGGCTGGGCTGGGGAGAGGCCCTTGGTGCTGCCCAGAGCTCAGGGCAGCTGGGAGAGCTTGCAGGGAGCTGGGCTGGGCTCATAGAGCCTGGCCCAGAAACCATCAGTGTCCATCTCAGCCTGGCTGAGCGTGCAGGGGCAGGACTCAGGACAGGCCTTATGGGGCAGGGCCAGCACCTGTGCAAGGCATTGAAAACAGGCAAATGCCCCAGAGAGGAGACTGCTCTGTGCCCTTGGTAGAATGGACAGAGCAGGGAGGGGGCCCAGGACATTTGTCACCAACTGCCTCAGTCCCCAGCTCTTGGCAGACCTGGTGCTGAGTCCAGCTTTGCCCTGGGCTGAGTTTGGCTGTGGCCCAGCTCCATCCTCCTGTGGGGCTCAAGGCCTGTTTCCGGCCATGGCCAGCCCTGGCCAGCCTCTCTGCTGGCCCAGAGGCCGGCAGAGCCCAGGGCAGGGCTGTCTGTGCAGGCCCACAGGTGCCACGGGCTCTGCAGGAGCTGGCAGAGGCTGCCCAGCAGGGAGGCCATAGGGCACAGAGCCCCAAGGCTGCTCTGGGCACCACGGCACAGGGGCCGTTCCCAGATGCAATGCTCCTGGCCTGGGCTGGGCCTACACAGGGGCTGTGCCACCATGGCTGGGCCAGCACAGGGCCACAAAGGGGCCACGCAGCCACTGCCTCATGGAAACAAGGGGCCATTGTGACATAGCAGAGTCCCATGGAACCAAGGAAAGCATTGCGGCATGGGGAAAACAAGGAGAGCATTGTGACACGTGGCGTCCCACAGAACCAAACGTCCATGGTGATACTGTGGGGCCCAATGGAACAAAGGAGAGCATTGTGACACTTTGGGGCCTCAAGGAACCAAGTAGCCATTTTAACACTGCAGAACCAAGGAGACCATTGCTACACTGAGGGGCCCCATGGAGCCCTGGAATGCCTTGTGCCACCAATGGGCCTCACGGAACCAAATGTCCTTTGTGATGCTGTGGAACCTGTTGCCTTATGTTGCACAAGGCAACGGCGACCTGGTTCTATGGAGCAGCACAGTGATTCATTCTGCTCAGAATCACTCGGGCCAGAGACATACGCTACATCAATATGATGGACGGTCAAAGGCGTTTATTGTCCCTTAACATGGGGTTATATAGGTTTGGGGGCATGTATTACATCACCTAGGGGTCCCGTTTTACCTTTTATGGTTAGTAAGGAGTGGAATTTTACTGGGGTTAGTGGAAAACTACTGGAACAGGGAGGGTTACATTCTTTGGCTTATCTCTTATCTTAGGGGGTTGGGGGGAATGGGATTCCTGAGCTTTCCGTGACATCCCGCGATCTTCCGTCCGCCTTGCCCTGACTTGCTACACTTCCCCCCCTTTTTTCACAAATGAATGAGGTAGTTACATACATAGGCGCTGAAATGAGGTATAAGGTTATGATTTGACAAGGGAAGGGAAGGTAGGTTCTAGCATGCAAAGGATTAGGTTCAATTCCGATCTGGCTGAGCAGTCTCTTCCGCGTGACCGGTCGGGGTATCGGTGATTTTTGTGGGTAGGGTTTGGTTTTTTGGGGTAGGTTGTGTTTCTCCCTTCGCACAGAAACACTGTTGATGCTTGGGTCTCGCCCGTGCCGATCTCTCAGATCTCTCTCTCTCAGATCTCTCGGGCGATGCTTGGCTGCTTGGTGGTCTGTCTCTCTCCTCCGGAACGGGGGTGTACCCGTTATGAGGTCGCCTCACAAGCGTCTCCTGTGAACAGAAACTCGCAATCCTCGTTAGTTTCATTGTGAAAGTCGGGCTCAATCGACCTAAATGGTCCCCTCCCCCCGCAGCTCCAACAGATCTCTCTCTGGGGTGCTTGGAGCGGGGGTGCATCTTGGGAGAACTGTGTTGGCTGAGGACAGCTTTCTGTGGTATGATCTGCTTGTCCACATTTTAAGCAAGCCATGGCACTGACCAGTGTGTGGACGGCTGCTTGAATGGGAGTCAGCTGTTCCTCTCTTACAAAATGTTTAATCATGTCAGCTAGGCTGGCTCCGGGGGGTAAGGAGCGTAGGATATCTTTGGCTATCGAATTACAATGTTGCCGTAGATAGTCAGCTACCACGGGTCCCTTCGCTTCTGCAGGCAGGGTGGAGCAGTCTATTGCCGCTTGTAGACGGTCTACAAATTGTGTAAAGCCTTCACTCTCCCCCTGTTTTATGGTAGACCATGGTGACGGCTTGTTTACCGTCCTAGAAGCCGCGCGGATGGCTTCTCTGGCCGCCCGGGTGGTGGCTCGAACTTCCTCAGCCCGTAATTGTGCAGCTTGTTGCTGGGGGGTCGTTACTAAATCATGTTTCCCCAGCAGCCTGGAAAGGGTCGAGCCGTGCAGCTGCTGCCCTTCCCCCGAAGCTTGGGCTAGAGCCGTTGTACAATTATCTTTCCATTCCTGCTTAAATACAATCAAACCTGCACCATCAAAAAGCATGCGGCTTATTTGTGTAATATCAAAGGGAAGCAGGTCATCATTACTAAAAAGGCCATCTATAAGAGTAGAAACTATAGCTGAGTTGATCCCCTTTTCTGAAATGGCTTTGACAATTGTCTGTACCTCTTTGGGGTTTATAGGAGTATATGTCCTTTGCTGATTGCCCTGTTGTCCCGTGACTCTCACTGGGAATGCATGTATCGTTGCTGCCGGTGCATAATCCGCACATGCTATTTTTATCTTGCTCCAGTCAGTGAGCTTATGTTGCCGTTGTTCATTATCTTTATTTAAATCTTTGTTCGGTTTCGCTTGAAACCGCATAATTTCTGTTTTCTCTATGTCCGAGTCCCAGCCGGGATCGGTTAGCTCTTCGGAGCTATCTGAGCAGCTGTCGCTGTGTTCAGAGCCGGAAGAGGACTGATAGCACATTTCCGGTCTGCTGTGCCGTTTTGTGCGGCTTCGGCCCCGCCCCTCCCCTCGGGGGCGGTCCCGCTCCCGCCCTCTGGGCATGCCCTGCCTCCCACGGGGAGTGGTTTCCCCCTTGTATGGTAGCAGGGTGTGACGTGGCTCCCGGTCGGGGGAACGCCCCCTGCTGCTCCCCTGAGCATGCGTGGTAGCAGCTCTTCCCGACTCCCTGCTCTCCCCGTCGTGGTCCGGCCGGCCCCGCCCATCCCCCCCCTCTCCGGCGCCATGCTCCGGCATGTATGGTGGCGGGGGAAGGGGGACCGGCTTCTCCATGCCGGCTGCCTGCTCTGCGTCCCGTGCTTCCCGTGCCAGCCCCCCCCAAAAGGATTTCGCGTGTTCGTGCGGGTCCCGCGCCGGGCGACTGAGCGGCGGCGGCGAGACGGACAGGGAAACCGCGGGTTTTTCAGGCGGCTGCGCGGGGTGGGGGGGAGGAGGCGGCGGGCTCCGCGGGACGGGCAGGGGATCCTCTGGGGGGTTTCTTGGGGGTTCCGGGGGTTTTGGGCTTTGGCTTGGAGGGGGGTAAAGCGTGCCCGGTCCCCGCGCGTCTCCCTTTTCGATCGGGTCGCTCTCCGGGAGGGTTTGCGTTGCGGCCCCCACCCCCAGCTGCGGCGTGGCTAATAAACAATTTCTGGCTGCTTGCCACGTTTCTTGCTCTTGCCTAGCTTTCTGCAGAGCCTGACAGACTCTGCCCCATGCCTTCAGGGCTTTCCCTGAGCCGGTAGACATGGTGTTTTCGGCTAAAACTGCCGTGCATTTAGCCCACATCTCCGAATGGAGTAAGTCCGCCGGGGCCTCTATCGCCCCGAGCTCGATTAGCTTCGGTATTACAAAGCATGCATCTTTAGGTTTACATTCTATTCCCCACTGTGCGTGGATCTGACTCACGACCTTGACGATGGCGTCCATGCCTCTCGCAGGTCCCAGGGACGTCTCCCCTCGCTGTAGTCGGACCGGCCGCTACAGACGCTGGCTCCTTCACCAGGCGAACACCCGTCGCCCGAGCTCCTCTCTTTCTCGTTTTGTTCCCGGGTTTCGGCACCAGATATGTTGCCTTATGTTGCACAAGGCAACGGCGACCTGGTTCTATGGAGCAGCACGGTGATTCATTCTGCTCAGAATCACTCGGGCCAGAGACATACGCTACATCAATATGATGGACGGTCAAAGGCGTTTATTGTCCCTTAACATGGGGTTATATAGGTTTGGGGACATGTATTACATCACCTAGGGGTCCCGTTTTACCTTTTATGGTTAGTAAGGAGTGGAATTTTACTGGGGTTAGTGGAAAACTACTGGAACAGGGAGGGTTACATTCTTTGGCTTATCTCTTATCTTAGGGGGTTGGGGGGAATGGGATTCCTGAGCTTTCCGTGACATCCCGCGATCTTCCGTCCACCTTGCCCTGACTTGCTACAGGAACCAAGGGGCCATTGTGACACTTCAGGGCCTCATGGAACCAAGGAGAGCATTGTAGCACTGCAAGGGCTCATGGATTTAAGGAACTGTTGTGACACAGGGGTGGCCAATGGAACCAAGTGGCCCATTGTGACATTGTGGGGCCTCAAGGAACCAAGGGGCCATTGTGGCACTTCAGGGACTTCAGAAAGCAAGGGGGGATCATTGTGGCACTCTGGGGTCTTGTATAACCAAGACCCAGTGCAGCACTGCAGGGCCTGATGGAACCAAGGGCCATTTTAAAACTGCAGAGCCAAGAAGAGCATTGGGACACTGTGGGGCCTGACTGAACTGATGAGAATACTGTGACACAGTGAGACCTTATGGAAACAAGGATCCATCATGACACTTTAGTGTCTCAGGGAACCAGGAGTCCAATTGCAACACTGCAGAGTCAAGGAGATCTTTATGACACTACAGGGTCTCCTGGAACCAAGGGGCCATTGTGTCATTTTGCGGCCTTATGGAACCAAGGGGCCATTGTGACACTATGGGGCATCATGGAAGTGAGGGGCCATTGTGACACTGCTTCCCAAAATTGGAAAAAAATAAAAGAAACTGCTTGACACCAAGGGAGAAGTAAGAAGCAGCATTCTTTATTCAGCCAGATGCACAAAGGGGAAATAGCTCTTCCCAAAGCTGTGCATGACGAGTACAAGAAAGTTCCTGCTTACAGACTGTATTTTACATACACATTCAGTGACTGTCGCAGAATAAACATACACATGACCATCATTTCCCTGAAATCATTAACATATTTTTCCTCCCCTTCACAGAGGTGTTCTTCTGTCCTGGATGTCACTTTGGTGGTCCCTGGTGCTTGGTGAGGCCAGAGTCACACCTGACTGCCTGGGGAACTGTTAAAAGTTGGCATAACTGGAGGTGGTCGCTTTGTAATCCTCCTTACACAGTGGGCATTGTGCAGTTCCATGGGCCAAAGAGTTTTGAAGAACAAGCATTGTGTGTACTCACCAGGGGGACATGGTTTTTCACGTGGTAACATCCTGTCCTTTGAGGCTTGGGAAGCTTCTCTTCTCTGAAAGACTTCCTAAGCCTCACATCAATGTCTGCGGGAACTAAATCTCCCTCCCCATCCCACAGCAGCCCTGCCTTTCCCTCCTCCAGCCTTGATCTCCAACACATGAAGTCCTGCAGTGTCCCAATGGACATTTGCAGGGCTGGAACTCAACTGCTCTGGAGCCAGGCTGAGAGAGCTGGAGCTGTTCCGCCCGGGCATGAGAAGGCTCCAGGGAGACATTAGAGCACATATCAGTACCTGAAGGGGCTTTGGACAAAGGCCTGGAGGGACAGGACAAGGGGGAATGGCCATGAAGTGAAGGAGGGCAGGTTTAGATGGAATATTGGGAAGAAATTCTTCCCAGTGAGGGTGGTGAGGCCCTTGCATAGGTTACCCAGAGAGGCTACAGACTCCTCACCTCTGGAGGTTTTCAAGACCAGGTTGGATAGAGCATGTCCCATGAATCCTTAGTTCCATGGGCCCCTGTAGTGTCACAATGGTCCCTTGGTTACATGGTGCCACACATTTGTTCCTGCGCTGAAAGTTCACAGGCAGGGTAAAAATAGAATGAACCCTTTTGGTATCAGCACAAGGCTTTGTGTGGGCAGGCAGAGGCAGGCAGGAGGCAGAGCTGCAAGCAAAGGAAGGGGCACCACAGGTGGGGCAGCTGGGGCATGACAACAGCCTGCAGGGACAGAGGCGCAGGGCAGGGACACCGTAGGACAGCCTGGGCTGCACAGGGCACAGGCATGTGCAGCAGCTGCAAGGCCCTGACAGAGCCAACTCCTGCAGCACTTTGGCCATGGCTGCTGGGCCTGGGCCTGAGGCAGGAGCAGGAGACAAGTGACCCTTGCAGGCCTGGGGCCTCATTGCCTCCTTGTCCCTGCTCAGCAGCCTGGCAGGGGCCACCCCATGCTCCTGCCCTTGCCATTGCACATCCCCACATGCCAGTGCCCATCCCGGGAAGAGCCCTGAGCAAGGAGGGAGGGACAGGATCTGCCTGGCCAGGGGCTGGGGCTCAGGCCTTGGCCCTTTGCATTCCTGAAACACATCCAGCTTTGCTCAGCACCAGAGACACCTTTGCCTTGTTTGTCCCCAGCTGTTATCACTGCCTCCATTGTTCTGCTCTAACTGGAACCTGGGGACACTTTCTCAGTTGTTTCCCACATTGGGACCCATTAAAACTTCAAGAAACTTTGGAGTCCAAGTTTAAATTTGAGTTCCTGAAAAGTTTTTTGAACACCCTCTCAGGGACTGAGTCTGATGTAAACAACACCAAAGCCCTGAGAGGGTCATTCAAGTTTTCCTAGTCCACTTATGGAGAAAAATTTCAAAGATCTTGTCAGAAATACACATTCCTATTTTTAAGGATGTATTTTATTTTATTTCTCATTAGATCAGAGGTGATTGCAGCATTCTGTGATTGATATTGACCCAGGGTCTCTCCTCAGCAGCTCTAGCCTGCTCACAGAAGCTGTGCCTTCAGCTCTGACCCAGTGTGGACAACCTTGCTCCACATTCCCCAGCCCCATCCTGTCTGTCCTCACTCCCCTGGGATCTGCTGTGCTTGGAGAGCTGGCTGCACCCACCCTAAGAGGGGTTTTCACTTTTTGGGGTTTCTGAAGCTATCTCAAACTCCTGAGTTTCTCCACTGGAAACAGACACACTGCTCAGGTGTGTTCCAGCCCAAGGTGCCACCAAAGCCACTGCAAACCTGCCCTGGGCCAGCTGTCAGGGTGGATCATCAGCCCAAGCTGCCCTGGGCCACTGCAAGGGGCTGTGGCCATGGACACTGCACTGACCCCGCTGCTGGGTTTGGCTGCCACGGCAACCCTGAGAAATTAAACTGTCCTTGGAAACACTGGGGAGGACTGGGACATACTGGGGAACACTGGGGAGGACTGGGATAACCTGGGAACACGAGGAATGCTGAGGGGCAATCTGGGTGGACTGGGATGGACTGTGGGGGTACACTGGGAGCTTAGAGGACATACTGGGAGTGATACTGGGGGGAAACTGTGATAAACTGGGGACAATGGGGACATTGGGGCCTTTGCAGAGAAGGCTGGGGACACTGGGGCATCCTGTGGATGACATTGGGGTGGAACTGGGAATGAAGTCAGGTGTATTGGGAGGGACTGGGCTGTACTGGGAGGGATTGGAGGGGCACTGGGGTTGTATCGGGTTCTACCTGGGATGAACTGGGCTGCACGGGGGTTGTACTGGTCTCTACTGGGGATGAACTGGGCTGGACTGGGAGGGACTAAAGAGGTTGAGTGGGCTGTGCCTCCAGCACCTCCCATTACCGAGGCTCCGCCCATCATTGCCTGCAGCCAATCAGCGCCGGAGATCGGAACCTCGGAGGCGGTGCCTAGAGGCAGCGCCATCTTTTCTCTTTGCCTACAACTCCTGTCATGCCCCACGACCCGATTGAGCTCAATTGGAGCCGGGACTACAAGGCCCGTCACGCCCCGCACTCCACAGAGCCTTGGGATCCGCCCCCATCTGTCCCATAAGTGTCCCCCAGACCCTCCAGGATCCCTCAGTGCCCCCTCAGCGCCCATTCAAAACCCCCCAAAAGCGTCCCTGGACCCCCTGAGTGCTCCCAACCCCACAGATACCCAGCACAGCCACTTCTGGGAATTCATCACCCCTCATCCGCCGCGGCCCCAGAGCTCCTCAGAACACAGTCCCGCGCCTAAATCTCCTGCCGTGCCCCGTGCCCTAAAGAGCTTGGTTAGAGCTTCCGAGCTCCCCGCAAGGGCTCCCAAACCGTTTACGTTCCCCCGAGGACCTCAAGTCAGGCTCCGACGCAAAAGTGTCCCCCAAGAGCCTTCCTGGACCCCTAATGCCACGTTCCAACCACTTCTGGGACTACACCTCCCGTCATGCTCCGCGGCGCATGTCCAGCGCCATTCCAGCCGGGACTTCATCTCCCGTCATGCCCCGCGCCCTGCCGAGAGCCAGTGCAGCTGCACCTGGAACTCCCGTGATGCTCCGCGGCCCCGTTCAACCGTATGATACCCGCGCCTACAACTCCCATCAGCCCCCGCGCCCCAGAGAGCCCCGTCAGAGCCCCACAAGGGCCCGCCCGGACCCCGAAGGGCCCCAAATTCCCCTCCCTGAGCTCCAAGGGCCCCCCTGCACCCCCAAGTGCTGCCCCGGACCCCGAACTGTCCCTCAGAATCCCTGAGTGCCCCTCCAAGTGCCCACCCGGCTCCCCCAAGTGTCCTCCAGAGCCTCAAGTTCTCTCTGAATTCCCTCCCCAGACCCAAAACTGCCCCAAATGTGCCCCAGAAATGTCTCCATTTACCTCAGAGTGCCCCCCCTTGACCCTCTATGAGAAAAAGATGATAAAAATTGCTGAAAAAGCCAATCACTTCTTTTTAAAAATCTTTAAAGTTTAATAGTAATAAAATGTTTATAAAAACAGTAATACAATTAGAGTAATAATAATTTGGACAAGTTGGATTAGGACAATATGAGACAATAAAAACAAAGAGTTACAGACGTCCAGGTACCTTTCTCTGGGCAGCACAAGCTCAAAAAAAAACACCTGTTAACAAAGGATTAACCCTTAAAAACAATGGCCTGTTGCATATTCATACACTTCATACACTTAAATTCCATTCAAACACAGGATTCTGTCTGGTCATCATCAATTTCTTCCTCTAAATCCTAACAGCACCTTCAAGGCGGGAAGAAGTTCCTTTCCTCTGATAAGAGGGAAATAAATTCTTTTTCTCTGAAAGATTTAGGTGTCCTATGGTTGCTATCTCCCTGCAAGTCCTTTCTTTAAAAAAGTATCCTACATAGCATAGTTTGTTTTTTAACATTTTTTATGACCGAAAACTATATTTAACAAACTACTTAAGAGAATTTTCTACAGCATTACTTTCTAACACAACACATACAATATTCATTTTATTATTTGCAAAAAGCCAATCATAAAAAAAGCATTTTTCACAACAATAATGCCAAAAGGACTGCAAATATTACTAGTTACCATAAAGAGGAAGAAATAAATAGCCAATACAGATTAATTAAATAATGAAGGGAATTGTGTTACTTAGAACCAATTACCAATAAATTTATGGTTGCTAAAAATGTATTGATTTTTTGATATAAATATTTTAAAAATGTAATGAAATATTGAAAATAGTATCATAATTAGGATAATAAAATTATAATTTTATTAATTAATAACTTGGGAAAATGCATAAATTTTTTAATGTTTTGCAATGTCAGTCGCAGGTGGGCAATGTCAGACACGGTGAGGCTGGGGGTGAGGAGCAGTTTGTCCAAACAGGCTCAGCCTGCAAGGGGCTCAGTCTCCTCCGTGCTCAGACCTCCTCAGGAGACATTCAGCATCAAGATCACCTGGGGAATGCTTCTGTCACCTCTTCTCTGAAATGAAAAATAAAAAAATATTTCCTTGACTAAAACCAGATATCATGAGGTGCGCTTTGGAATCTCCCTCCTGAAGGGAACTCCAAGCTGACTCCAATCCCTGCACAAGCCCTGGAGACTCACAGACAATGGAAGGGAGACAAAGAGCTCCTGAGGGCTTTCTGTATTTTAATCAGCCCCACGGTGGCTTTGGGGCTGGCTCCAGGAGTCTCAGGCAGCGAGAGAAGGATGAAGAAGCTGCTCAAGGAGTCAGCAGCCAAACTCCAAGTGCCTTGGAGCACGGCTGGGCCCCAGGGAGGGCAGGGAGTGCTCAAGGCTGCCCAGGCAGTGCTGAGAGCAGATCCTTGAGGCCAGGAGTGCAGGGAGCCCAAGGCTCTGGGCAGGGCACTGCAATGCTGAGCAAGGCCTGGCTTGGCTGCAGGGAGCAGAAAGGCCAAGCCCTGAGCCCAGCCTGGGCCAGCAGGGCCTGTCCCTCCCGGCTGGCTCGGGGCTCTTTGTGGGCCAGGGGGATGTGAGGGGCAGCAAGGACAAACGCCATCAGCCTGCAGCCCCTGCCAGCCTCCCCAGGGAGGCCGAGGCAGAACCAAAGGGCAGCCCCTGCCAGGAAAGTTCCTCCTGTGGGGCTCCAGAGGCGCTGCCCGAGCCCAGGGCACAAAGGCCTGGGTGCCTCTGGCCCTGCCAGCCCTGCCCAGCCCTCGGCCATCTGTCCTGCAGGCTGTGCCCCCTGGGCGTGCTGCTCCTCTGCCCTGGCCGGCTGCACTCGCCCATCTCGCTGTGCCCCAGCATTTCTCACCCAGCGTTTCTGGGCCCTCCCTGGGCTCCCTGCACCCAGCGCTGCCGGCTCCTGGCACACAGAGCCCGGCCATGGCCCAGCCTCACGCTGGGACACCTCCAGCACCAACATTCTGCCCTGGCAGGGACTTTGCTTTCTCCTCAGCTCCAGGCTGAACCTTCCAAGCTGCACTTGGGGGAGGCTTCCTGCAATTCCCACTGCCAAGGAAAGCTCTGTCTCCTGCTGCTCACAAACAGAGAAGGGTTGGAAGGAGATGTGCTGGTCAGAGGCTCTTTGGGGCACAGTGACCATGAAAATATTGGGTTTCTAAATATTCTGTGAAAGGAGAGGCATCAACAAATCTTCTACACTGGAGGTACAGAGAGCAGACTTTGGCCTATTGAGGATGCAGATTTGGAGAATACCAAATCAGGTACTGATTTTTTAAAGGCAATCAGCACATTAAAACAAAGGGATCGAAGAAGGATGGACACATCTGAAGAAAGAAATTTTGGAGGAGTAGCAAAAGCCTGTCCTGCTGGTCCAAAAAGTGAGCTAGCAAGGAAAATGACTGGCCTGGATGGGCATGAAGTTTCTTCCAGGAACTCACAGAAAAAAAAGTGGATGCATCATCTTTGGTCAGAGGGGGGGGAACTCAGGAAATGTTTAGGGATGTTGCTAGGTCCTGCAAAAGGAAAATTTTAGAGATGAAAGGTTCATTAGAGCTTAACCTGGCCACTTCTGTGAAGGATAATAATGTTTTTATAAATACATTAATGGCAAAAGGAGGGACAAGTACAACCTCCATTCTTTTTTGGATATGGGGAGGAATACAGTAACTAAAGCTGAGGAATAGGCTGAGGTATTTAACCCCTTCTTTGCCTCAGTTTACAACAATAAGTCATGTTGTCCTCAGGACAAGTGTTCTCCTGAGCTATAGATGGGGACAGGGAGCAGAAGAGCCCCCCTGTAATCCAGGAGGAAGCAGCTGGGGACCTGCTGAGCCACTCAGATGCTCACAGGTGTCTCTGGGAGCAGATGGGATCCATCCCAGGGGGATGAGGGAGCTGGTGGATGAGCTGCCCAAGCTGCTCTACATCATTTACTGTGGGGGAAACTAGCAGGATGCAGAGGTTCAGGGACATCACACCATTACCAATATGATCCAATCAAGCCAAATTTATTACCCTTAAAAAGACTATATTTATAATAATTCTCTACTGTCCACGCATCTCTAACTAATACATGATTGGCTATCCTAGCTGTTCATGTGTCTAAGATAGGATGCTGACTGGATCATCTAATTTTCCATGTGTCTGGCTGTGGATTTCTGTCCCACCCAAGAACTGTCTTTTTCCTTACTTTCTCAAGCTCACTGACAAACTTGCTGAGTCCAGATGACTCTTCTTCTTCTATCTTTTTCAATGATATACAGATCCCATTTTCTGAATATGTCAATTATTGTTTGTGAACGTGTCCATTGTCCATTATCCCAAGCAGGCTGGATTGTGCACCGGCTGAATATGGCCATTGTCCAGCAAAAACTCCTCAATCTTCAAAATATCCACAACATTTTCCCTGCTTTGTTTTTGCACAAGCCAGACTGATTTAAAAGCACGGTCAATTAGTTTCCGCACACAGCATAGTAAGCAAGGCACTATAAGCAGAATTGAAAAAAGAATACAAAGTATCATAATGCCGAAGCATACTAAATCCTTTAGCCAGCCTGGTATTCACCAGGATTTTCTTGTGAATAGATTTAGAGTGGTCAGAAAGATTAATGCAACACATCCCTTCAAAATCCTCACATCCACGTCCTTGTGCTAGCAACAAAAAATCTCTAGCAGCCCTGTCTTGTAACACAGCGTGGCGTAAGCTACCTACATCAGTGGTGAGCTCCTTCAGTATTGCAGATGTAATGTTAATTTGTTTCCCTATCCAACAAGCCAATCATTTTAATTGCATAAGGGCCTGTGATGAGGTTACTCCTGCTGTAAAAAGTGATGCCAGTTTAACCAAAGGCCTATTCCACAATTCTACATTATCCTTACAGCCTGAGCCTAATGAATGCGCACTACGTTTTGGACGTTGGAACTTGTGCCTGATGTTAAGCATCTGTTGAATGCTAGGGGCAAACAGCGTCAATTTCCCTAAATAACATGGTCCTCCTAATGCTTTCATAGGAATTGCAGGCCAAGCTCTATCTCATCCAATGAGAAAAACTCCAGGAGGCAACATGCTTGCTGATTTTTGTTTTAGGGGCACAGACCGTGTCCAGCTGGCACAGTATGCCGTGGTATTGTAATACCACGAAGAAACAGGAGACATCCAAGTGCTATCATCTCCGGGTCTTCCTGACTTCTCCCTAATCAGCTCTTTACCCTTGAAGTTTTCAAAGAGCTAACAATAATTTCTGGGCAATGATCCCAGAATATCCAGCTCCTGTGGTTCCTGACTTGTAGTATTTAAATTCTCAGTTATTTTAACTGCCTGAGCTCCTAAAGGATTTTTAGGGATTTTTTTTTTTTTTTGGTCATTTTTCACAGCAATTATCTGTGATTATTCCATTTTGATTAGTACACCAATTTGACCAGGCGTTACTTAAGTTGCCATAAATTTGAGCTCTGGTCCAATTTCCAAATTCTTCCATTGAGTCTAAGGGAACTTTAATCAAACAGGTACGAAATGGATCCAAAGGTGTGGCTAGTGATAAGCAAAAGGATTCTTGCCCTGTTCTGTTAGCCCATGTATCCCACATGTTAGCTTGCTGCTCTATATTGTATATTCCCTGCGTCTCCCTAATTACTGCACTAAGCAACATTGTTAATATCTGCCAGACTATTGCCATTGTTGCTGTTGTCTACAATCACACCTGCACTTTGCCCAAAATGCTTTGGCCTGTTCCCACTCCCATTCACTAATGTGATGTATTTGTGGTATTGCATTCCTACTCCACATTCAGTAGCTATTATCTTGCTCCCTAGTACAATTTGGTTTACTAGAGCAATGAAAGCAAGTCCAAACTGCACCCACAGTAACAATCTCTGCTCATATGTTTCTATCAAAGATACATCCTGGAGAAAACTCTAAAATCCCCCCCAGTTACACCCTAAAAATTTAGCTAATGCTACTCTAGGGGTAAGAGTGTTAAGGTGGTTAGAGCATCTTATGCATATTAGGTTAGTAGGCCTAAGCTTTTGCTTTTTCTCCCAAATCAAGGCTAAATTATGTTCTTGACGAACTTGTCGCCAAGTTTTTAAGTTACACTTTATACAATGAACCTTGAGCCACGGCCTGCATGCATAACCATGCAGATAACAAGCCCTTTCTATCTGATTTTCAACTTGTGATGGAAGTGAAGGTAAATGGAGGCTGTTTACATCTAACCCGTGTCTATTAAGCCTATGTGGAGTTACTAGTAATCCCTCAGCATACTCCAGCAAACTTGGTAGATATTCTGATCATTGTTCAGCTGTCAGGTGTTAAAGAAGTGGATTCAGGGCTGCCTGGAATTGGTGTTTTCGCCGACTCTCCTCATCTGGACACAGCATGGGTTGATGATGGTGGTTTTAGATAGGGCTTCACCCACTTGGTTGGGTTCCAACAAATGCCTTTATCTGTAAGTAAACACATATAACCTCTGCCTATTAGTTTTACTGTAGCTGGTCCTTCCCACACCCCTGTTTCTGGGCTTTTGAACATGACCTGAATACCGTCAGGCAATTCCTCCCTTGGATTACGTGTAAGGGCATGATGCACAAGAATAGGTGGATCTTCCCTATCTCCTCTCCTGTTGTTCTAAGGTAATTAAGCACAAAGATGGCTTCAGCTGTTTTTTCCTCAGGGGATAACCCTGTAGTTCCCCCTTTTTGTTTTTACAGCATGCCCTTTAGTGTTTGATGAGGACACTCAATAATTGCCTGACCAGTAGGATTGTGAGGAATACCAGTGTCATGTTGTGTACCCCATAAATTACAGAAACACTTGAAGCTTAAGGAATCTCAAGGGCCATTGTCAGTCTTAGTTGCTAAGGGGACACCTAATATGGCAAAGCAATTGTACAAATGCTTCTCAACATGACGTGCTGCCTCACCTGTTAAGGGAGTAGCCCATATAACACAAGAATAGGTATCAACACAAACATGTACAAACTTCTTCTGACCAAATTCTGCTACATGAGTTACATCCATTTGCCAAAATTGCAAGGGTTGAGTGCCCCTAGGGTTAACACCAGTGCCTAAACCAATGCCATCTTGTTGACAATCAGGACAGGATCGCACAATACCAGAAGCATTGGTAAAGGGAACACCAAATTGTTTAACTAACATTTTAGCAGATTGATGAAGAAAAGCAGGGGGAGTTTTAGCCTGCTGAAATTTATCAGGGTTTGGCATTGGCCAGACAGCGGCTACTAACTGATCAGCTCGAGCGTTACCTTCAGACAGACCATGGAGAGCCTGATGACTTCGAACACGAGTAATAAAGTATTCCTGCCATCGTTGATTTAGGTTTTTAAGCAATTGGCTTAAAAGGAAATACAAATGCTTATTACTCACCTCCTTGAGTACTGCTCATTCACAGCGTTGGACACAGCCAACTACATAAAGCAAATCAGAAACAACGTTAAAGGCCTCATTATACCAATTTTCAAAAGCCCAAATCACAGTTTTCAATTCCAATGTTTGCAATGTATCTTTTGCCTCTCCAAAAATGACATGCTTTTTCCACACTTTGTCTCGCTGCCATGTGCAGGCAGCCTTTTTTGACCTTTTACCTGCATCTGTAAATACTGTCTGCCCAGACACCGGACAGTCAGATCTCCAGGGTCTGTCCTCCAGACACTGATGTTCCAATAAAGATAACACCCCGTGTCATGGGTGTTGTGAACTTTACCGTCATATCCAGCCAAAGCTATCTGAAAAGAAACAGAATGTCTACTTCCCCATTCAAGATACCAGTTAGACAGTGGTACTACAATTGCATATAGTTCATGTCCCCGGATTTCCAATATTCTCCCTCTACCCTTCATAATCAAATGAGCAAAAATTTCCAATCGAATGGTAATAGTTCTAGACTGTTTTACAGGTAAAAACACCCATTCCAAAATAGGATTAGCCCGAGTTTTAACCCATTGACAAATTAAGGCGAAAGGATGCTTGGCAAAGTTGTCATCCTCCTTGCTCTGATTGATGATCATCAATTGAACTGGAACATCCTCAATCAGATGATGTGCATGTGATGTATCAACCTTTGTGGCAATGCGATCCAAGGCCTGCTGCTGTCTCTTATTCAGGGTCTGGCATTCATCTGCCCAAGATTAAGTACCTAGTAACTGTGTTAATGGTTCAAGTTCTGTGTTAGTTATCCCATAAATAGTTCTAATCCATTGAATATCTCCAACTAACTTCTGAACATCATGTACAGTTTTAATTTCAGTGGTAATGGCAAGTTTTGGTGGTTTCACTACTGACTGATCAATCTGCCACCCGAGATATTTCCAAGGAACAGAATGCTGCACCTTATCAGGAACAATTATTAACTCCCTCTCCTCTAGCAAAACTGTCATGGTTTTTAGAGCAGAGTCTAATTGTTTTCCAGCCACCAATATATCATCCATGTAGTGATAAAGGATATACTCAGGAAATTGCTGCCAAACAGGTTCTAACGCCCAAGTGACATAAATTTGGCACATCACAGGGGAGTTATGCATGCCTTGGGGAAGACACATCCATTCATACCTTTTGTAGGGTTCAGCATTGTTGATAAAGGGAACAGAAAAAGCAAAATGGTTTGTGTCGCCTGGATGTAATGTAACTGAATGGTGAAAAAACAATCTTTGAGATCAATGATCAATAGATTCCATGAGTCAGGTATCATAGTAGGAGATGGACGACCAGGTTGCAAGGCACCCATACATAGCATCACGGCATTAACAGCACGTAAGTCAGGTAGCAACCTCCATTTCCTATTCTTTTTCAGGATGACAAAAATTGGTGTGTTCCACGGGCTGGTGGATGGTTTTATGTGCCCTTCCTCAAGCTGTTCTTGCACTAATTGTTGAACTATGGGCAGCTTTTCCTTTGACAGCCCCCCCAGTGGCTGCTGCTAAAAAGGCTGTGTAACCACGGTAGCTTTTAACTGGCTTAACAGATCCCTGCCAAGCAAACTTAGCAAAGTACCAGGGTTGGCATGACATAAGGCCTTGTAGATGCATTTACTCCATCTAGGAAAGTAAAGGTAATTACATCTTTGCTCATTTGAGTTGCCTGAGTCCCCCCAATACCTGCAATGCCTTAAATAGGGTTGATCAATGCCCAATCTTTAGGCCATATTGTGTTTGAAATGATGGTTACATCTGCTCCAGTGTCAATTATGAAGTTTTCAGTAATGGAATAACCATTAGGATGTGTCAGGGTTACCTGTTTGTCTGGTTTACCTCTTGTGATGTCCATGGCCCAATAAACTTCTGGGTTACCTGTGGAACAAAGCTTCCTGTTCCCCACTCCTTGTCACCTGTACAGGGGACACAAGACTTAAAAGGAACAAGCTGAGCAATTTGTGAACCTATCGTAATAGATACAGGAGGAAAAAATGTTCTAACCATAATTTTAACAGCCCCTTGACAGTCCGCATCAATAACCCCAGGGATTATATCCAATCCCTTTTTACTGGCAGATGATCTCCCTAACAGAAAAGCACTAAGCCCACCTGCCAAGGGTCCTTTTACATTGGTGTCTATCAGGTGTACAGCAGAGTCTGTGATGGTGACGTCTCCTGCTGTTTCCACGTCCACTCCAGCACTGCCACCTGTTGACAATCTGAGTGAGTAAAGTCCTCCTCCTCCTCCATGGTGGGAGGCTGAGCTATCCAGGCAGCTCTCCTTACTTGTTTTGCATGCGAGGAGAGAACGCGTTGGCAAGGCCATTTTCCTGGAACCCACATTCTTTAGTACTGTGGTTATCTTTTCTGCAGATAGAACAAAATTTTTTCATAGCTGCAAAGCCACACTGACCCCTAACATGTCCGATTTTACCCCATCCAAAGCACTTAATGTTCTTTCCATCTGCTTTCTTTTCCAGTTTAGAAAGCAGTGGTTTTACTGCATCCTGTACTGCAGCAGCTACATAGGCTGCTCTTTGCCTTTCTGTAATTCTAGCCATCAGTTCCAGCATTTCTGTAACATCAGCTCCCTTCTTTAGTGCACCCAAAATCTGCCAAATTTTATCATTAACATTGTCAAAAGCCAGCATATTTACAATTTCACCTTTGTCTCTGAATCCAAATAAGGATGATCATAAATAGCTTCATGCAATCTGTCTACAAATTTATCAAGGACCTCATTCTCTCTTCAGCGAGTTTATGTAAAAGACTTGGTGTGTAACCCATCTGGAAGTGCAAGAATATCATTATAGGCTAGTTGTTGGCTCATCTGTAAAACTTCATCAATGCTCCTAGCCTGGGCAGAGGCAGTAGCCCAGGGCCCTTTGCCGAGTAACTGTTGTGCTGTTAGACCATACAGAGGATCAACCTGCGCCCAAGGTTTTGCTGCTTCCTGGGCACACTTTTCCTCTCAGCTTTTATGGAACATCACCTGCTGGTGGGGTGGCATTATAAGTCTTATTAGGGTATGCACATCAGCCGGAATTATTGTGTTAGATGTAAAAACATAGTGCAGCAGTGACTGTGCAAGTTGGGACTTTAAACCAAATAGTAAAATTGCACCTCTTAACCTCTCTAAAATCTTCCAATCAAAAGGCTTCCAAACTCTACCTGCAGCATTAGTTACTACAGGAAAAGCCTATATATCATTTGTGAGAAAAGTCTCTTCTACAATCGCTTCAGTAATAACTCCCTTCCACTTTTGTTTCTGAGCTGCTTCTATTTCAGGGTCACATTCCAATTCTAATTCCACATTCTTTACAGCATGAGAGGGAGGATTTCATCTAACCGGCTCAGATGCTTGCTCAGAGACAAAATGAGAGGGAGGTAACTGCTTTCCTGATTGCCTGTCCGAACCCAAAATCATCGATAGATCAATTTTTTCCAAAGAATAGTCTCTTTTGGAGACAACTGAATCCTTTTGTTGAATTACCAATTTTTGCTAATTGTCCACTAAAGATTTTAAATTGTCTTCAATAGAAGCATTATTCATACTAACATCTCCTTCCTTATCCTTTACAGCACATTTAGTCTCTAAGTTACTGTTATCAGCAATTTTTTCACTATGAGTACAACTGTCCTTTGTTCTGCAGACTAACAAGCCCGAAGAGGTTTTTTCACTGTGAGTGCTAGTGTCCTTTGGCCTGCAGACTAACACCTCTGAAGGGGCAGCAGCTTCCTCTTTCTCACTAGGAGCTGGAGGAGCAGTTGGTGTAATGCTCGATTCTGAGCTGAGGGGTTGCAGGCTGTGTGAAGGAATATCTAAGATTGTAGAAAACAATTGCTAAACTGAAGCTACCGGAAATGCCTGAGGCTTATCTGACTCAGAGGCAAGGGCAGCACAAGCTGCAGCAGCAGCTTTCCTCTCTGCCTTTAAGGCCTGTAAAACTTCCATGATGGTTTTCCACTAAGTAGCATACTTAGATGCCTCTTTTGCCTCATTCCCCCCGGATGCAATGCAGTCCCACAACCTTTGCCCCACAGCTTCCCATGCCAAAATCTCAAAAGCACCCTGTGCTCCTGCTATGAGATTATGTTCCCAAGCCCAGTGTAACAGTCCCTTCAAATTTGAAGCATCATACTTATGTTCTCTTTTAAAGAGAATATATTGGAGGAGTTTCTGAACACCTTCCCTTTCATGTTCAGACCCCATCTCCTCCCTGGCTGCTCACCTTGATCAGGGCGAGATCCAAGTCGTCTACGACTGGAGCTCCAGTAACCTTTTCCTCTCACCAGGGCAGTGAGGATACTTTTGACCGGCTTCTCCGCTCCTCGAAGGCTGGCTCCAATCCTCTGCACAGCAGCCAAATTGCCGTCCTTGAGTCCCTCTCAGGGTTGCCTGCGTTCTCCACCAGAACTGCGTGGTGCAGAGGCTCAGGGACATCACACCATAACCAATATGATCCAGTCAAGCCAAATTTGTTATCCCTAAAAAGACTATATTTATAATAATTCTCTACTGTCCATGTGTCTCTAGCTAATACATGATTGGCTATCCCAGCTGTTCATGCGTCTAAGATAGGATGCTGATTAAATAAACTAATTTTCCATGTGTCTGGCTGTGGTTTTCTGTCCCACCCAAGAAATGTCTTCTTTCTTACTTTCCCAAGCTCACTGACAAACTTGCTGAGTCCAGAGGACTCTTCTTGTATTTTTTCAACGTTATACCGACCCCATTTTCTGAATATGCCCATTATTGTTTGTGAACGTGTCCATTGTCCATTATCCCAAGCAGGCTGGATTGTGCACCAGCTGAATATGGCCATTGTCCTGCAAAAACTCCTCAATCTGCAAAAAATCCTCGACACCTCTGCACACAGCCCAGGGAAGGTGCCCCAGCCACCTGCACAGAGCCACAGACAAGTGTCAGACACAGTTACAGAGCTTTGCCCAGAGCTGACAGGGAGAATTAATTTAAGGGGAAAAAAAAAAAAAAAACCAGCAGACAACCCCCAAAAAACCAACAAAAACCAAAGAAAACAAAATTTTAAAAAATGAAAAAAAACCAAAAACCACAACCCAACAAAAAAACCCAAAAACAACAACAAAAACAAATGAATGAAAACCAAAAAGTGAAGAAAAATATTAAAAAAACAATAAAAAACCAAAACAATAAAAACAAAACAAGCAAAAGAGAGCTCCCCCCACAGCAGAGATGATCCATCCTTCAGTTGTCACAAATGCACTCACACAAGACCTGGGGCTGCAAAAAAGTTAGAATTCATTGTGCACATATGCAGGGAAAGCAGGTTTAGGTCAGGCTTTCAGCAGAGCTGTTCTCAGCTGAGCCAAAAAGGCCCCTTTGGCAGCTGCAGGGCCATTGGAAATGCAGAGCCTCAGCCCACAGGGCAGAAAAGGGCTCTGAGTTCCTCTCCCCTGACACTAAACCCTGTTCCCAGGCTGCTTCACACTCAGGATTCTGCTGGAGGACGGCACAAAGCTGAGAGTGGGCTCTGGCTTCTCCATGTTTTGTGTCCTAAAGCTTCCTGGGAGAAGGAATTTCGGGTCAGCTCCTCTGGCACAATCCCTGCTGGCCTGGGGAAGGGCTTTGCGTGCCGAGGCTTTGCTGCAGGCAAGGAAAGCTCCTGGCTCAGGGTCACCTTTGCTGCTCAGCCAGAGCCCCGAGTGCCACAGCACCAGCCGAGAATGGCAGCGGTGCCACGGGCTGGCACACGAGGGGGAGATTTCCCCCTCGAGAGAGGCTCATATCCCTTTCTGCATTCAGGCAGCTGCAGATCCCTCAGCTTTGGCTGCACAGCAGCTGGAAATGCAAGTCCAGGAGCTCTGTCCATGGCCAGCCCCAGCAGGTGACAGCAAGGACGGGGCCCTGGCAGCATCGGGACATTTGCAGGGAGCGCCTTCAGCAAGCGCTGGGGGCTGGGACTGTGTGCAGAAAACGCCCTCGGGGGCTCTGGCAGCGAGGGAAAGGGAACAAAGTTTCAGTTGTGGCCTCGCCGGGGAGCACCAAAATCCATTGTTTTCTATTCCCGGCTGTTCTAGGAGCCCCAGAGGAGAGCCCGGGGGCCCAGGAATGGAGAGCGGGACTGTGCAGGAGCCGGGAGCAGCGAGAGAGGCCGGGCTGAAGGTGCGGGGCGGGCACGGGCTGGGAGGGGGCCCAGCCCGGGGGTCCCGCAGAGCCTCCCTGCTCCAGAGCCGCAGCTGCGAGCGCGGGGCAGCTGCCGGGATCGGAGTGCCAGGGACGGGCCCAGGTGGGGGCTCCAAGGGGTTCGGCCGGAGCAGCTCTTTGTCCCGGGGCACCGGGGGCATTGCCGCGGGGTTGGGGTGCCTGGGAAGCCGCAGCAGGACGGGGTGGCAGTGGTTGGTTTGTGGATTTGTTGTTGGGATGTTTTGTTGGCGGACCCGGGTGGGCTGTGGGAGCCGGGAGCGGCCGGGCGGGCCCGGAGCCGCCCCTGGGGCCGGGAGCCCCCGGGCAGAGCTCTGTGCTCGGGGCCGAGGCCCGGGCGGCCCGGGCAGCGCTCGGCGGCCCGTGGGCCCCCGGCGCAGGCGGGTCCGTGTGGCCGGGCCGGCCGAGCCGTGTCCGCAGCGGGCTCCGAGGGGAGCGGCCCGGCCCGGCCGTGGCCGTGCGGGGCCTGCCGGGGCTCGGGGGGCCGGGCCGGGCAAAGGCTGAGCGAGAGCGGGGGAAGCGCTGGCACAGAGGCCCCGGGCTCGCCGTGCCCCCCTGGCCACGCAGCCGGGCTCGGGGGCCGCCTCGCTCGGAGCCAGCCCCGGCTGCGGGGGTCCCCGGGGCTCCCTGGGCAGGGGGCGGCGGGGGCTGCCGGAGCTCTGTGCCCGGGGCTGGGCGCGGCTGCCGGGGCAGCGGAGGATGCAGGGTCCCCCCGCGCTGGGGCTGCCTCTGCCCGGCCCAGGGGCTGCACTGTCAGCCCAGAGCCACGTGGGGATCGCCCGGCACCGGCAGGGTTGGCAGGGAAACCGGCAATGGGGGAGCAGAAACGGGAAATACGAGAGCTCCAGAAGCCTGGACATGTTGGGAGCATGGGCAAGGGGGACCCATGGATACCCCAGGACCCTGAAACGGGGACTGCAGACAGTGCTGACCCCTGGAACGCCTGGAATGCCAAAGTGGTGAGCCCAGAGAAGGGGAACCTGCGGGATTGCCAGTAGCCCCAGCAGTCCAGAGAGGTGAACGCCAATACAAACTTGGCTTGGAGGAACCCAGACAGGGGCATCTCCAGGAGCCCAAAGTGGAGAGACCAGAGAGGGGAAACTCAGGGTTGGGTGGTTTTGCTGCATCTTGGTCATTTGTGTATTTTGGGGGCTGAAACTTGGTGTTTTGGAGGTTTATATGGGTGGCAGATTCCCGGTGACTCCTAGAGATGGACTTGGGCAGTAGGAACCCGCTAACCCAATGTGCTCATACAGTGTATTTTTCCCCAGAGCAGGATTTCTCTTTCCCAAACCTTGGCTGGATGGAGAAGGAGGCTGCAAGGAAGAGGAAGATGTCCTGGGACACCCAGGCAGGTGAGGAGGAAGTCACTGCCCCTTTGCCCCTCTCTCCTGCTCCATCTCTCAGCCCAGCATGGCCCCTGGCTGCAGGACAATCCTGCTGCCAATGCCGTCCTGCCGGGGACACACTGGGAGGATCTCCTTCCCTGTGGCATGGAGGCAAAGCCATCCTCTCCTTGTCCTTCCTCCCCAGACAAGGAGCTGAGGATGGAGACCAGGCAGGACAAAATCCCTGTGGTATAATCTCATGGAAGAGGCTGTTTTGAGCAACTCTACAGCACAGGAATGGAACAGAGAGGAAAATGCCCAGAGATCCCACACGAGGAGGGGCTGCAAACCCAGCCCAGAGTGCTCTGAGGAGGAAAGATCCAACCTGTGCCAGGAGGGTGGATAGAGCTTCAGGCAGAGCTCAGAGCTGGTGATCTGTGGAGCAGCTTCAAGCTGGGGAGAAGCCCTGCAAGTACTTGGAGAGTGGGAAGAGCTTCAGGCAGAGCAACAGCCTGATCTGCCACCAGATGATCCACACTTTGGAAGGGCCCTAAGAGTGTGGAAAATGTGGGAAGGGCTTCAGCTGCAGCTCTACCCTCGTCATCCACCAAATGATCCATGCTGGGGAGAGGCCCTACGAGTGTCTTGAGTGTCAGAAGAGGTTTCAGACCAGCTCCACTCTCCTCCTGCACCAGCAGATTCACAGGGAGGAGAGACCCTCCTGCTGCCCCAGCTGCAGGAATGGCTTCAAGCACAACTCCACCCTTGTCATCCCCCAGGGCATCCACACTGGGGAGAGGCCCTGGAAGTGTCCCCAGTGTGGGAAGAGCTTCTCAGACAGCTCTAACTTCAGTAATCATCAATGGAGGCAGCGGTAAGGGAAGCCCTGCAAGTGCCCCAGCTGCAGGAAGAGCTTCATGCACTGCTCCAACTCCATCCCCCACTGGAGGACCCATGTTGGTCAGAGCCCTTCAGACCCGGGTTCCCAGTGATCTGAGTTGGGAAGACACTTGGCTAGTTATCCTTTTGTTTTGGCCCTAATTTTCTTTTGAGTTATCGTCATCCCTTAAAACAGACAAAACTGGGGGGAAAATCAACAAATTCATTGAGGGCATCTAAAGCCTCACTTTTTCCTAGTGTTTCAGGGGAATCGGGGATTCAGGGAGAAACCTGGGGAGTTTGGGGGTATTTGATGTAGTTGTTTCCCCTTCTTGGCACTGAAAGAGATGAGAGGGTTCAATGCCACTGAAAACTACTCAATCCCAGCCCAAAATTCCTCAATTCCACAGCTCCTCAGGATGGAATGGGGTTGGAAGGGGATTGGGTGAAGTGTGCTGCAAATCAGGAGGGCTGAGATGGGCGTGGGGTGGGGCAGGATGGGTGGGATGAGGTTGGGGTGGTTTGAAATGGAGGAAATAGGTCTTGGGAAGGGGGTCTTGATGTCCAGCAGAGTTGGGATGGGTTGGGGTTGGGGTTGGGACTGGGGAGGTGGGGTGGGGTCTGGAACAAGACAGCTGGAGTTTGGGGATGATGAAGGGAGGAGGAGCCCGTTACTGAATAAGTTTTTGGGTATGAAGGTGATGACATGTCCCATGCCCCTGGAGCTCAGAGCAGCTGAGATGGTGCTGGATCCAAGGCCAACTGTGGATCTCTCCCTCTCACTCTTCTCCTGATTGCCTCTTCTCAAAATCCACACCTTCTCTGGGCAAACTGTTCCAGGACAGTTTTTTTTCTGAATCCCTACCTAAACCTACTCTCTTTCCATTTGGATCCATTCTCCCTTGTCCTGTCCCTGCCTGCCCTTGTACAAAGTCCCTGTCCTGCTTTCTTGTAGGTTGCCCTCAGGTACTGGAAGGCCACAGTTGGATCAAGGCTCGGTCTCTTTCCCATGCTGAAGAAGCCGAGCTGTGTCAGCCATTCCTTGCAGGAGAGGAGCTGCAGCCCTCACATCATCTCAGTGTCCCTCCTGGGCCCTGGTGCTGCGTGTCCACGTCCTTGCCGTCCGTGCTGAGGAGCCCGGCAGAGCCGGAGGCAGCACTGCAGGTGCAGGGTCAGCAGCGGGGAGGAGACACGGCCCTGGCAGCAGCTCCAGGAGCAGCGATTGGCGATGGGCCGCCCGCACTGCAGAGAGCCGGGGCCCTTGTGCCTGCCCTTGTGCCCAGGGCACCTCTTCCCGCCGCTCGCCCGCCCGCCTGGGGAAAATGCCCCCTGTGCCGCCCCTCAGTGCCGCCCCTCGCCGCTGCCCCAGGGGCTCCCCGGCCCCAGCTGGAGAGCCCCAGACCTCAGCCTCACCCCGCTCAGCCCAAGGCCCTGGAAAAGCAGATTAAAGCACCCACCCAGAAAGTGCCCTAGGATTCCAAGGTCAGTCTTTTCTCTACAGTATGGGTTTGGTATCAGAGCCTGCATGGGATTATAAAATCTTTAGGAGAAAAGAGCATGAACAAGTTGTGCTTTGGCAGTACATCAAGGCTTTGAGGGAGAGGGTTTGTTTACTCACTCACAGGGATGCACAGAAAGTTTTGAAATGGTAACAGTAATCCAAACCCATTAGAAATTGGAAAGACAACCTGAGGGACTGGCAGCTAGCGCCTCAGAAACAGGTGGCTTTTGCTTCAGTCTTCTACCTGAGAGCTTCCTGGGCAGGGGCAGTTCTTCCAATTGCATCAGCATGGCCATGGCTGGAAAGGGCAGTGAGCAGACGGATTTAGCTTCTCCTGCCAGCCCCTGAAATGCCAGGTTTCATTTGCGTGTACTGAGGATTCCGTTTCAGACTCTGAGCTGGCGCAGCTGCTCCTTGGTGCTGCTCGTACGCACGTACAGTGGTGCTGCAGCAGCTGTCCCGCACACAGGGAGGGCTCTGGAGCCTCCCCAGAGCCACCAAGGAGCAGGAGGGAACGTGCCTGGGATCTGCCTCTCTGTGCCGAGCGCTGGCGACTGGAGTCACCCGACCTTGTTCTAAGGCTGGGACCAAGTTCCTGTCACTGTCTGCTCTGAGAGCGTTCCCAAATTCAAACCCAGACACTTCTGCTAGGCAGAAGCACGGGTTCAAACATGGATTTTACTAGAAAAGGAAAGACCCCTGAAGGAAAAGGTGAAGATAGAAAGATGCTGAAAGGCTGAAGCCAAATGGAAAATAACCCCCCCAGATTTCAGAGAAAACTGGTCCATGGTGGTCAGTGCTGGCTCTGTGTCAGAGTAGGTGGCTGACAGCTACAGGTGATCCCACAAGGACACCCATGGCATCACAACATTCTATCATTAGTTTACTCTGCTTTCTCCCTTTAGACAGTAGCCAGATCACTCATACTGTCAGCCAGGACAGGGACTGTGGCCACAGCTGACTGCAGATTAGACCTGGTCATGAGATGCAAGTCCTGTTGCTTTCTTTGCCATCAATGTTGGGTCTCACTACAGATAAATTTCCCATTCTTCCTTTGCTTTCTGATCGGGTCTGACCCTGAGGATGGTATTATAATGCTACAGACATACCAATAAGGCCTGCCTGCTTCCTGAGATGTCTTTGTGGTTTCCAGAAATAACAAACAGCTGTGTGGCTTTTTCCAGTGGATTCACAGGCCAGCCTCAAGAGGGAATCTTTTTGTCCCCTCTGGTCATTAGAGCCTTCCACCTTTCAGCCTTGCTAACTCAATCCTACTCAGAGGAATTAAATGCAGGCTAGTTCCATGACAAATAAAAACAAATAATTTTTTTTAATAATTAAAAATTATTCCCCTTGAGTGCCACACCCAATATATGTGTTAATGATAAAGCGGGAGTTCACCTAATCACTTCTTTCCTTGTGAGCACGGCTCAGCCTCACACAGAGGTGAGGTGGGAGCTGGGCAAATCTCTGGTGGGAGGAAGGGTCTTGTGGCAGCCCACAGAGCCTGTGCACATTGCCAGGGAACAGCTGTGCCCTGCATGTGCCCCCTGCAATGAGCTGTGCTGCTGCCAGTGCCCCGTGGAGCTGTGGGGCTGCTGAGCTGTGGGGCAGGGAGAGGAGCAGGAGGGTGCATGTGCAGCTGAGCCATTCCTGGAGAGCACAGGGCTCTGGGCTCCCTGCTGTCCCAGGGCAGCCCAGAGGCCAGGCTGTTCCTGTGGTAGCTCTGTGGAAATGGCTCAGGGTTTTGCCCTGGCCTGCCTCCAGGTGTCTGCCAGCAGGAGCATGTTTCCCTGTGCAGCTCTTTAGAAGTTTGCAGGAAATATATCCCATGAAAAATGGAGTTTCAGATGCTTTAGGTTTGCATTGTGGCCTCTGTTAAACTTTGTGTCTCCACTTTGCAGGCCTGACTGGCTACCCTCTTGCCAGGAGGTTTTCCCTGGCAAGTCCCTCTACGCTCCTTCCCTCCAAGCCGTTGCCTCCCATCCCGAAGAGCTCTCCTTCTACCAAGCCAAGCCCAACATGCAGCGGAGAGCAGGAGAATGGGAAAAATGGCAGCGGCTACTGTGAGGAGAGTAGAAAAAACCAGGAGCTGGGTTCAGAGGGAAAAGGATGTAAGGTAAGGAGACCAAGCTAAGTCCAGCATTGTAAATGTTCAGTTTAAGTGCTCTTGGCAGAGCTCTGAGACCTTTTCCATGATAGGAACTGATTTTGTCACTGAAGTTTGAACAGGTCCTGATCTGGATCTTTAGCTGGGCCAGAAATGATGGGATATGAAGGAAGGGTGTGCATCTGCCCCTGTTGCCTCCAGCCCCATTCCTGGCCATGGCATGAGGGCCCTGGAGGAACTTGGGCAGGCAGAGACCTTGCAGAGAGCAGCAGGGCAGGGAGCTCTGCTGAACTTCCTAAATGCCAGTGAGCCTGAGATGATGGATGTGTGGGAGCTGGAGAGCAGCCAGCATCCTGAGAGCTCAGCAGCCTCTGGGCTCAAAGGCTGCTGGGGAACTGTAGGAGGGAAAGGCAGCAGCAGAAGAAATGAGGGGCTTGAGAAAAGCAGGTTTGACATCCTGCAGAATAGTTTTGTGGGGACTTGGCTGGAGATCTGCACTGGCAGTTAGGCACCTTAGGGGCAGGGTGAGAATAGTGATCTAAAGCCACTGCCATGCCATCCAAAAGTCCAGTGGAGGCAGTGGCACCTCAGATGACATCTTGATGTCAAACATGTGAATGCCAGCTGGGAATGTAGCTAGTCTTGGAAAAAACTGAGCACAAGGGCAGAGGTGGCAAATGTGTGACATGGGCTGTCCCTCTCCACTTCCCTTTCCTAGGTCACCTTTCCTGTCCTAGGCCGAGCTGCTCCATAAGTTTGACTATTCCTGCCATGTCCCATCTAAATGTCTTGAGGTATGAATCGGGGCAAGGCTTGATGCTTGATCTGAGCTCTGTTCTACTCTTTCCAGACTTCCTTGCTCAATTCCAGTGGTCGGGATATGAAGAAGGGGTCACTGGGACCACCTTTGATCCCCCCATACGCAGGGCAGTGAGTCCCCCTCTTGGCAGTGCTGCAGGGTCTCTGCAAAGCTCTCCACAGCTGGAATTCCAGGAGTCCCAGGAGATGAGGTAAGCCAAGGTGTCTGCTGCTGCAGTGTGCTGTTCACCTCTCTCTTCCCATCTTGTGTGGTTATTTTGCCCAGTCAGGGGTCCCATGTATTTAGACAAACCTTTGTGCCTTCACCATTTTGGCCATCTGTGGTGATCCAGCACAAAGTCAAAGCCAACACCAATGTCCCAAGAGCAGAGGTCGTGGTGGGGAAGAAGAGGCAGGGCTTCAAAGCACCTCAAGATAGGGCCTCTGCTGGACATGGCTATTGTTTGACACAGAGCTTGGCCAGCTCTCTGTGACTTCAGCAAGTGAAAGCTTAAGGGTAATGAATCAGCTCTGCATCCTGTTGGGTTTATGTGTTGCATTTCCTCCTTCATCAGAGTGACCATGCTAAGAAGGTTTGCCTCCTTTCGTGGTACACCCATTCCCTCCCTTCTCTTTCTATGTCCTCATATGTTCTTTTGTCCTCCATTTTCTCCAGGCTAACATCCAGCAACAGAGGCAAGGAGAAGAACTCTGAACATGCAGGTAGGTACAGGGCATGTCTGTCCTAAAATGACCATTGTAGTCTTGACTCAGAGGTGACTTTTGGAAAGCTTGGTTACAACCCATTCTTTTAAAAATTTCTTTAAATTCCCTTCAGTTCTTTGATGGGCTCAGCGGACTCTCTGAGAGCCCAGTCAGTGGGACTGTGCTGCAGTGGTGCAGTGAAAATTCCTCCAGTGTGAAGTGTTGAGTGGTAGGAACGGGAGTGGAACCTTGGGGCCCTGGAAATGCAGTGCAGGCCAAGGAAACATTCCTCTCCATCCTGCACATGCCTTTTATCTCCCTGCAGCCTTTCTAGTGTCACATTTAGTAGGGAAAAAGAAGGCATTTAGCATGAAATGAGAAATATTCCCATTCCTCCCTCCTGCTTTTGAAGCAGAAAACCTTTCCTTGGGGCAGTTTCAGAGCTTTGAGATCTGAAGGAGATTGATGGACATTGCCTGGTTTTGTATTGGCAGAAATAGGGAAACCTCTGACAGAATGTCCTTATCAATTTCCCAGTTAGGGAGAAAGAGCCTTCCCAATGGATGCATCCTGTGCAGGGTCTGAGTTTGTCATCCTGTGACAGCACAAAGCCAAAGCCACCTGTGGCAGGTTCACGATGACAAATCTCTTGCCCGGCTCTCTCTGGCTGTGTCAGTGCTGCAGGCTGAGGCTGGGGGAGGAGATGCCTTCTGCCTTGTCCTCCCTCCCTGCCTTGCCTGATCCCTGACAAGTGGAATTGTGCCAGACAAAATGCAGTCTCTGGTGCATCTGGGTCAGCCAATGCTTTCAAGTTGAAAGCCTCAATGCCACTTCTGTTGTTCCTTTGCCATCTCTGGGTGTGTAATGATAGGAGAGATGAGATTTGAAGAAATATTTCTGCTGATGCAGAGAAAGGGATCAGATCCTCTGGTTCCTTTGCTCAGGGTTAGTTCTGCCAAATCCTGGGTACAGCCCCTTTGGAATGACTCCTTCATTGCTGATGTGCAGGTGGAATGCCTAATGCAGCTAGGGAGAAGTATTGCTCATTAAGTGAGGTGACTTTTTTTCTGGAATAATTCTGGACTAGAAATTACCTAGCTCATTATTCCTTAGCTGTCTCTCTTTTATTACTGTCCCAAGCATTCTACAGGGTGAAGGAATCTAGTTTTAAGATAGGTGTTTCTCTCAAACTGCTTGGCTGCCATATGAATTTATCCTCTGTGAAGCCATGTAAAGAATAAGTTCTCTTAGTTCTAACAGCTCTGTTGGACAGTATTTCAGAATGAGCTCCATTGTTCTTCTTGCAATTAGAAAATCAGCCTTTAGTCTAGCCCAAAAGTGGCCCAGTCTCATACAGTTGAGAAGGAAAATCCTTGGCGAAAACCAATTATCTAGTGTCAAGAACACAGTTCATGTTTGGGTAATACTCCTGCAACGCAAAGCTCTTCTTGGAATGTCCTCTAAAATATTCCAACAAAGAGAAGAAAATGTTGATCTAAATGCATCCAGGTATTAGAACCTGGGACTTCTAGGAACCAAAAGATGATGTTTACTGCAGTCAGCATGAATAAGGGCAGATAAGAATCTCTGTCAAGAGCAATCTCCATCTCTGCCCTTCTCTATCAGACACAGAGGCTCTCCAGCATCCAGGGGCTGAGGCCTTCATCATGCAGCAGGTTTCAGTCTGCTGGCCAACAGAGTCATGTCATGTCTGCTGCCAGTAGCCCATCCCTTGGGAGAGGGTCTAGGCATTGTACCTTGCTGCTCTCAATCACAATGTCTGTGTCTTGAGAGCTCTGCAATCTGGAACCAGTCTTGCCTGTTGCCCAGCATTGTGTTTTTGGGGGCTTGAAGTCTGCCAGAGATTTACACAAACCTTTGCTTCCATTGCCAGGCCTCCCACTGAGCCAGGCCAAGGAGATGGATCATCCCACCAGTCCTGGTCTTACAAGTGACAAAGAGCTGAGGGACAGCTTTGGAAAGGTGAGGGATAAGGACAGGGATGAGCAGACTTCCTTTCCAGTGGCTGTTCAGTGCTTGGCCCAAAATGTCACTGAAAATCATCATTTTCCACTCTTGGGGGATGGAGATTCCCTTGAGAATATATTGGACAGCTACAGAGCAATTGCTTGGCTATTTCCAGTGGTGCCAAGGTCTCTGGTTTGGAGATGGTGCTAAGGTGATGCCAGAAGCATTCTTTATGTGCAAAGGCTGTTTTAGAGAAGTTCTGAATGACAGAGCAAGCTGCACATCAGTGAACGTGGGCAAAGTGCATCCTCAGAAGCAGAGAAGCAAAGATTCTAAATGTTGGGTGTAAGGAAGGCTGCAAAAGAAAATGGGAGAGTTTTATTTTTCCTGGTTACCTTTGTGGCTGTATTTCACAGCCCTCTCATTCTCAAGTTTTCTGCTCATTACTATCAGTGTTTCTGCTACTTGTTTTCACATGACTCCTCCTTTTGGTCTCATGGTGTCAGAGACCAAGTCCTTATGAGTCCTTCAGAGCTGAGTCCTTCAGAAGCCTGGAGGTGAGAAACAGCTGCAATTCGTGGCCATGAGTGTTAAGCAACAGCTCATTACCCCTCCTTGCTGGGTATTGCACATGGTTTTTACTCTCCTGCCATGACCTGTAGGAACTGAACTGCCTGCTCACTGGCCATGCCAGCTCTTCCTCTGTCTTGGAGCACTCCTATGACTTCCATGCTTCAAGCAGGGCTTCCTGACATAGGTTGCAGTTGCAGCAGTGGAAGGTTGTGGCACTGAAGTGTTCCACCTCACTGTGTAATTGCCAGGGTGAGGATGGGAAACACTCCTCTGAAACCATTGGAATGTGGATGGAGCTGCATTGAAGCCTATGGCACTCTGTGGACTCTGTGCTCCTGATGAGATGTTGTGTGTGGTTTGTGTGTCTGTGCTTACAGTCTGTGATGTATTTCCATTGCACCTAGATCCGTGCTGCATTGTGCATGTTGGCCCAAAAGAACTTAGGGCAGAAGGAGGCAGAGCTTTTGGAGAGAGAGATGAAGAGAAGGAGACAAAGGAAAACATCCTTGCTAGTTATTCCTGAGACAGTGGAGCCTGGGGATGCAGCTGAAGCAAGTAAGTGGTGGCTACACTTGTGGTGGTCCTTTTTGACCACTTGCTTGCCCTTTGCACTGTGTTGCAATCAGAGTGGAGAGCTGTTCAGTGGAAGGTTGTTTGGGATTTAATTCTGTTTCCCAAAGAAAAATACAGAGGCATGAAGTGTCTTGCCCATTGCCTCAGTGAGTCAGTAACAGAATATCAGCTTCCCCCCTTCACCTCTAAAGTCTTTCAGAGTAGAAAATTCTGTCTTGTACACTGGAGCTTCAGACTCTCCTGGAGAGCAGCCTCCAGGGAAGGTGAGTCCAAAAGAATTTTTTTCAACCAGGGTGCAACCTGGAAGAAACAAAATTCAGCTTCTTCTAATGAAAACACCAGAGATCCTTCTCCTGCCACTCCCTGCTGAGGAGCTGGCACTGGAGAGCTGTGCTGAAGCCCCAGCCAGGGCTTCTGTTGTAGCCCCAGGAGCAAGCAGCGTTCCCACTGAATCCTGGCTGAGGGGCTCTGCCTGCAGGGCTGTGAGCGCTGCCCGAGGGCGGCAGCGGGGCCCTGAGGAGGCAGCACTCAGCCCGAGGGCATCACACAAGGTTATCTGCACTTTCCTTTGGGAACTGCCCCTGCCAGCCTCTGGAACAGGAAAACAAAAGCAAAGCAATTCTGGGTTTCCTTGTTTCTTAGGGGAAGCACCACTGCAATGTGGGTTTAAGCTAGAAGAGGGTAAATTTAGATTAGATATAAGTGATTTTTTTGTTTATAATGAAGGGGAGGAAAAGCTGGCAGGATTTGCCCAGAGAAGCTGTTGTTGGTCCATCCTTGAAGGTGTTCAAGGCCAGTTTACATGGGGCTCTGAGGAACCTGATCAGGAGGAAGATGTCCCTGCTGAGAGGGGTTGGACTAGATGGTGCTTAAAGGTGCCTTCCAACCCAAACTCTTCTAGGATTCTGTGATTCTGTGCTCATTGTCCCATGTTAGTGTTATACTTGGTATAAAGTGGTATACCATTGTTATACTTGAAGTTCTTTGGGATAACAGAGAGATGTTCCCCAGCTCTGGCAAGTTTTCTGGCCCTTTTCATCATCACCCTGTCAGCACTCTCCACTTACAAGCTCCTCTTTGGTCCCTGCAGTCTTTAGCCTAGCACCTGTCGATGGCACAGCTTCTAGAGAGCACAGAAAACACCCTGGTAGTGCCTTGAAGAAGAAGGTCTTCAGGAAGCAGGACAACGTGCCCTTACTGCCCAATACAGACATCATCCACGGGGATGGCAGCTTCCCACACAGCTCCTCAGGTAAGCCAGCTCTGTGGCAGCTTTTTCCACACGGGTTTTTCCTTGCACAAGGAGCACAAACTGCCCCCTGCCTCATCCAGCAGAGCTGGGATCTTGGCTCCATAGTCTGTCCTGAGAATCAGCAGCAAATCTACTGTTGAGTTACTCCAGCTTGGTAGTACTGGAGCAGTTGGTTCTTAGAAATCCATTGGAAAGTTGAACTGAATAAAGTCGTGGTAAAGGCCTGAGATCTGGCTTTTGCCCATCCTGACAGTCCAAACTACAGCAGTGGTGCCAGGAGGCAGCTGGGACTGCAGGGATGAGCTGCAGGGCAGTCTGCCAGGCTGTGCTCACTGTGCCCCTACGAGAACCACCACAATCAGTTGTTCACTCCCTGTCTGGGCCCTCTGCCTGTGCTGCTGTCCAGTTCTGCAGCCAGCTGTTCTGCTACCCAGCAAGGGTTGTCTCTGCAGGGCAGTCAGTGGCTTGGTGCAGTCGTGCTGCTGCTGCTCCCAGAAGTGCCCGATGGCTCCTGGCTGCCGCCATCCCACAGCCTGCAGTGCCAAGAGGGAACAAGCAGTGCCTCCTGTGTCACCCAGCAAATACAGCACCCGTGTGCAGCAGATGACAGCCAGGAGGGGCTGCCTGCTGCTCCCAGGCTGTTTGCTGCCTGCAGCAAATAGACAGCAGATAGTCCCCAGTGGCTCTTGCCTCTCCTTTGTGGGTAGCCTGCCAGTGCTGTGATCCCAGGTAGGGTGAGATGAGAAGAAGGGAGCTAGGAATGATACTTGAATGCTCTTTTCTAGTGATGCTACTTCCATGTTCAGAATTGACTAGAACTAGCCTGGCATGGGTCTCCATTCATAGTGAATCTAGATGTGTATGTCTGCATACTTCTGCAGTGACATCACTGGTGTCAGCGGCTGGGGTACCTCAGTGACATCCAGATTAGCTCAGTCTGAATATTTTTGATGTTATGGTTCCTCCATACTTTGTGAGAGCATGCAAGGTAGCACAAAAACCCTCCAGAGTCTAGAGCAGTTCATCTAGATTCTGTGCAATATTTATACTCCATCATTTTAGACAGCGCAAATGTTTTCATCTACACATTAGAAAATGAGCTTTTGAGTGCATGACATGAAAATTTTGATTGACAATGCTTTTGATGACAAATGTGTGGGAACTCGGCGCACCTCTCCTGAGGGCCAGAGGTACCGAGAGAACCCTTGGGGAGCTCAGGAGCCTTGGGATGTTGCTAAAAGTACCTGGTGGCTCAACTTTGACCCTGCAAGAGATGTACCACCTATATGTGGGGATATAAGAATCACTGGTGTGTAAAGGATATAGAAATAGAACATTTATAGGTCAAAGTACAGTTTATAAGATTTTGGTACAGGGGGGTTGGAAAAACAAGATGGAGGGAGTTGGGGCCTGCCACATGGTTCTTCCTCCTTCTTCTTGTCTTCCATTTTCTGTGTGACGTAGGTATTTTTGATAGGTTTATAGTAAAGGTACACTTAGTAATAAAAATGGTAAGTATTGGAGACAAAAGATAAATATGGTTTACGTAGACTTTGTTATAAAAAGATGCGACCACCCTGTGGGCAGTCAGAGTGCCTTTGGCTGCCTTGCTAGTCGGACCCCGGCTGGGCAGAAAGAAAATTTTTGTAGATAAGAAATAATAAAAAACCTTGAAGACCGAACCTGAGAGTCCAATCTTGTCTTTTGGAGTCCGGGAAGCGAGCCCATCTCACCCTTGTCTGGGCAGAGACACATAACAGCCAGAAGGAATGCATTTATCATCAGATTTTTCTCATACCTTCTAAATTTTTTCATTACCAAAAAATTCAATTAAGGCAAACTCAGATCAACCAATTAACAAGAGAGTGAGTCTGCTAACAACGTGGATCTGTATTTGCATATTTTTATCCTCAGAGTGCATTTGGAAGGCTTTTTTGTCAATTGTCTAGTCTGGAAACTGAATTTTTCCACAAGAGAAAGCTTAGAAGTTGCTGAGTTTGCAAACATGTCCATTAGATGGCAAATAAATTTCACCACAGCATCCTTGAAATACAACCAGTGTGTAGCTCTGAAAGAGGAAAGATTCATGATGCTTGGAAAGAACAAAATCTATAAAGTACTCCCTTCCCAATAGTAGCCTAAAATGGATGTGCACTCAGCTGCCTGCTGTCTAGAATATTTGCAGTCAATGGGAACAGAGGCGCTGTCAGGTGGGAAGGGTCAGGTGTGGCTGTTCCCTGGTAGCTGCTCCGTGGGGATTGAGCCGGGCCCAGCAGGGCTGGGTTGTTCAGGCTTGGCTTGGTGCTGTCTGCAGGCAGCTGCAGGTCTCTCCTCAGGGAGTTGCAGAGTGCCCCTGTCCTCAGGGCTGGGGGAAATCAGGGCGCTGAGACAAGAGGGGCTCCTGAGGGGTTCCCTCCTGGGTAGCAAGTCCTGCTGTCAGCGCTGTCTGGCAGGGAGCGGGAGCTCTGCGGCCGCAGGAACCTGCCGCTGGCTGTGGCACCTGTGGCACTCGGGAGCTGGCGCTGCGGGGGCAATTGTCAGGTTTAGGCTGGAGCTGGGCCCAGCTGGGGGAGGCTGGGAGCAAGCAAGGAGCCCCAGGAGCTGGACAGCAGGGAAGCCTCTGAGCCGGTGTCAGTGTGTGCCACAGGGAGCCCTGGCTGGGAGATGGGGCTGCAGGCCGCTCCATGGCGGGGCCTTGCCCGGGGCTGCAGCGCCCATGGCCGACCCTCTCCTCACAGTGACCTCGCAGACGGCCACTGCTGCCAAGCGCCGAGAGGAGCCACTCCGTGGGCATGGGCAGAAGGACAGAGCCTCTTCAGACCCACAGCAGTCCTTGCAGGAGGCACTCTCCATGCTGGGCAGCGATGACTGGTAAGAAAGGCCCCGTTCCCTCTGTGTCCCTCTTAGCGTTAAGGTGGGTCAGAAGCGTGTCTTGCTCGTGCCTCTGAGCCCCGAGAGCCCAGAGGGCCAAAGGGCACTGGTGAAACCACTGCAGAGCAGTGAGAGGATAAGGATTTGAGAGCAGCCTTTTCTTGGCCTTGCTCTGCAGCAGTGCTGCAGCTGCAGCAGGTCCATGCTGTTTCCTTGCTTTGCCTGCTGCTCCATGGAGCTGCAAAGGAAACACTGAGAGAAGAGACAAGGCTCTGGGAGGAGATGATTTTCTGGCTGAAGGCTGAAGCAGGATGGCAGAAGTTTTGAGTGTAGAGATTTGGCTGCCTTGGGCCCCTGGCCCAGTGGGACTGAGTAAGATTCCTCCCTGCTCCCACTGCTGACAGCAATGGAAGGTGACAGGGTCTCCCTGTGACCTCCTGCATGGGAGTCCCAGAAGCAGCTCCAGGGAGTTCCTTTTTCTGAGAAATGGACTGAGTGGTGCTTTCAAGTCCCTCAGCCTGTCATTACTCCTGAAGGGCTCATGGCAGAAGAGAAGGAAAATGAAAGAAAATCCTCTAGGAATCTTGCACTTTTGGAATTCAACTTTTTTCTTCTCACTGCTTCATATGGGCCTGAGATGTTTTGTCAATACTCACCATGTGTCCCAAAATGATACACAGGCAGAAGGAGGCCCAGAGGTGATAACCTTACAAAAGTTAGGTGATATTGCTTTTCTTTTTGATGTCTTTTTGATCACTCCCTGCTGGATGCTTCATTCACACAGGGGTAAGGACTCCATTCACACCGGGATAAGCATGAAAAATCTGCCACGACGCACCTCCTTGTGCAGTCACCTTTGTTTTGCCCTTTCTCTTCTGCTTTCTCTTCCCCATTTCTTTTGGTGCCCTGTGAGGTGCAGAGAGCTTCTGCAGGTGTGGGGGGTCCGGATGACACTCAGGGGTGCCCGTGGGATGGGTCACCAGCCCTGTGCTGCAGCCCTGATGCCTCACATACCTTCCTGAGGCTGAGGGCCTGCACAAAGCAAGTGCTCAGAGACAGAGTTGTTTGCACTTTTCAAATAACATGTTGCTGTTGTGGGGGTTGTTTTAGGCAGGGGGTTTTGGGGAAAAGGCAGAGTTTCAACAGTTCTTGCCCAGGGGGGGAATCTCCTGAGACATCCTGCTGCTTTTTTGGGGAATGTGTGAGGTGGAGTGGAGGGGGTGACAGAGAGGCCGAGATCATAGAGTGGAAACTCAGCTCCAGAGTGGCAGTGCAGACTCTCCCTGCTGAACTGCCTGCTGGGGCTGACAAAGAAGGAAAATGCCCCAATAACAGCCCAGTGGCACTGTGTCTCAGGGACAGGTACAGGGAGGTGACAAGAAAGAGCAGCATGGTCTCACAGCTTCTAGAATGCAGTGACAGAGGGGCCTCATGTGCCAGAGATTTCAGAAAGGCTGTCTTCTTAAATGACCACTGAAACCCTTCTCTTTGCCTCTTGGGTTTGTGTATGCTTTTGACAGCCACAGCATCCTGGGTCAATGTGTTCCATGATTTCATTAAGTACTCCTTGAAAAGCACCTCCCATTGTTCGACTGAGCTGCCAGCCTGGTAATTGCTGAGGGTGCTGCCTTAGTGGAGAGAAAAATCAATCTTCTGCCTTTCAGGGAGCTGAAGGAGAAGGGACTCTTCAGCATCAACCACCTGGCTGGGTCCCATTCAGAGGTCCTGCTTTGCAGACTTCATGAGATTTGCTTGGCAGTTAGCAGCGAGGTGAGAACATTGCTCTGAATTGTCCCCCATACTTCATACATGGTGTGTAGAGTAGGTATGTGCTTGTTCATCTCCATGTGTGCTCAGGGACTGCCTTCATTTCTGGTTTTAGACCTCCTAATTCTAATGTCTGTCAGCTGTCTGTAGGATCTGTGGGTACATGTAGCTGTATTTACTGGCAGGTCGGGTATCTGACACCGATCTGTGAGTGTGGTGCCTTGATGATGCAATGTGCAAATGCACAAACTGAGACACTAATGACATTATTTGCCACACTCCCTATCTCTGCCCAAGCTGTAATTCAACACTGAAATTAGTCTGTAGACCTGAGCCTGTGTTTTCTGTTTCCTGGCTGAGTGCTTCAATTGTTGGTGTTGCTTTTTTGAACAGGAACTTGAGCCTTTATGATTTGAAAGCAGCTCTTGCTTTAATTTTCTAGAAAAAGGGCCTAAAATCAAAGCTGTGGACATTTTAGAAGGGTTAAGTAGAATGCTTTAGTGAAATATTTTTTTTTTATTCCTGCAGTAAGCAGGTCTGAGGCCAGAAATTGGTGCCAGAATAAGTGCCTTTCTGTGCTTGCACTGTCCTGCTCTTCTTGTACTTTTATGTTCCTCTGGACACAGTGGGACGTGTTGTCATTTCCTGCAACTTCTGTTGAAGGCAACTGGTTGTCTTTTCCAGGTTCTTATGTTTTCCCTCATGACTTCCCCAGGTGACCAACCTCCGTTCCAAGGTGTCCCACTCTGCAATCGTCACTCTGGGAGAGCTCTTTGTGAGTTTGAAGAAGGACATGGACTCTGAGGTGGATGAGGTTGCTCGGGTCCTTCTCCAGATGGTGTCCAACTCCCCAGAATTTGTTCAGAAAGCAGCCAGTCAGAGCCTGGGGCTCATGGTGGAGAATGTGACTCCTGCACGAGCAATGAGTGCCCTCATGGACATGGGAGTCAAGTAGGTTCTTCTGCTTTTAGTGATATTCTTCACCTTCTAGTGTGGGAGGGAGATGGGATGAGAGAGAGAATGGGAATGGTGGGAGGGAAGGGTCCTGTATCCTGCATCTTGTGTGGACTCAGGGACTTGATTCTCCAACCAACCTCATTTCTTTCCTCTTGTCACCTATTTCTGCCCTCCTGCAGCCCATTAGTTCTCAGAATCACAGAACTGTAGAATATGGGGTGTGTGAAGGGGCCCATCAGGACCACCGAGCCCAGCTCCTGGCCTTGCACAGAACAGCCCAAGGGTCACACCAAGTGCCTGAGATTGTTGTCCAAATGCTTCTTCAACCCTGTCAGGCTTGGTGCTGTGACCACTGCCCAGGGGAACTTGTTCCAGTGCCCAAGCACCCTCTGAGTGAAAAACCTTTCCCTGATATCCAAACTAAAGCTCCTCTGGCTCAGCTTCCTGCCGCTTCCTGGAGTTCTCCCAGTCTGTCAGATTTTCCTAGATGTGGTGACCAGTGGGGAAGTGAAAGTGCCTGCAAAGGCTGAGGATAGAGCCTTGTGCTTTTGTGGGAAGAGGGACAATTGCAATTGGAGCTCTGAGCAGTGTTTGGTATTTCACAGCACTAACCAGAGAGGCCCTGGGAAAACCATGTCTCCTCATGATGCCATTAACCTGAGAAATGAGGAGGGTCCTTGCTGGGGCGTGGAGCACATGGGGGGCAATCTGCTGGCTGTGGCACAGCCTGCACAGCAGGTGCAGCTCCTGCCAAAAGGAGTCCTGTATGACTGTCCTGGCCACTGAGCTCTACTGCTTTACTTACCTCAGTTATTATTAGAATTTGCAGTCGTCCCATGGTTGGTGTCCCCACAAATCGCAACAAATACACACATTTCCTTTCTGTGCCAGACACAAAACACCGCTTTGTATTTCAAAGGAGCCCTTGCAGGGAGATCAGGAAGCTCTAACCGGGCTCTTTAGGGCGCGGGCCACAGCAGGAGTTTCAGGCGCGGGACTGTGTTCTGAGGGGCTCTGGGGCTGCGGGGGATGAGAGGAGATGAATTCCCAGAAGTGGCTGTGCTGGGCATCTGTGGAGTTGGGAGCACTCAGGGGATCCGGGAACGCTTTTGGGGGCTCCCTAATGGGCGCTGAGGGGGCACTGAGGGATCCTGGAGGGTCTGGGGGACACTCATGGGACAGATGGGGGCGGATCCCGGGGTTCTGTGGAGCGCAGGGCATGACGGGCGTTGTAGTCCTGCCTCCAATGGGGCTCAATCTGGCCGCGGGGCATGATGGGAGTTGTAGGCAAAAAGAAAAGATGGCGCTGACCCTAGGCACCGCCTCCAAGTCTCCGGTCTCCAGCGTTAATTGGCTGCGGGCAGTGATGGGCGGGGCATCGGCAAATGTGAGGTGCTGGAGGTGGGAACAGCCCATTCAACCTGTCCAGTCACTCCCAGTACAACCCAGTTCATCCCCAGTACAGACCAGTACAAACCCAGTACAGCCCAGTTCATCCCAAGTGGAACCCAATTACAACCCCAGTGCCCCTCCAATCCTTCCCAGTACGGCCCAGTCCCTCCCAGTACACCTGAGTTCATTCCCAGTTCCCCCCCAATGTCATCCACAGGGTGTCCCAGTGTCCCCAGCCTTCTCTGCAATGTCCCCAGTGTCCCCATTGTCCCCAGTTTGTCCCAGTATCCCCCAGTATCACTCATGGCTGAGGTTTTGCAGGCCCAGGCAGGCTCAGCCCTGCTCCACCATGGGATCCCATGGGACAGGGCACGCTGGGATTTGCCCCTACAGCTACCAAGTGTGTCCAGGGAAACTGCAAGGAGAGGGTGACCTCTGTCAGTGGGACCCCTCTGTGCACAGGTACCCCCACTCCTGGGGTGGCTGTGCCAGCTCCCCCAGGTACCCCCAGCCCTGGGAACCTGGAGCAAGTGGAAACCACAAATTTGCAAATGGTGCCTGTGCCCGTAATGCAAAGAGAACTGCAGTGTGAAAAAGGAATATTGTTTATTTTCAGAAGAACAGCAACAGGAATGCAGAACATTTTTACATTGTAAGAATATTTGTAACAACAACAATCCATTGAACATATATACATTTTGTAACAACAACAATCCAGAGAACCTATATACGTAAGAACATATCTAGCAAAAATATATGAAATATATTTGCAGAAGTTGAAAAAAAGCCCTAAATCCTATATCCTGAAGAAGACAAAAAACTGTAAAACATATGTACAAAAGGGTGGCATCTCTATCCGGGATGTCCATTGGTCCTGGAAGAAAAGCAAGTGCCATGGTCACGGCAGTCAGGCACAGAGGGCTCTTCCATGTGTCCCCAGGCTGGCACACGCTGGCCCAGCAGGACTCTGCTACCAGAACTGAGCCTGGCTGGGTCTGGGATGGAGCTTGTGCGGCCCAAAGCGAGCACAGGACCAGCTGGGGATGGCCTCCAGAATCCAGTGCACAGGGTGCCACGTCCCTGAGCAGGGACCAGCCCAGCCCCAGCCTGGCAGCAGGGGACCCACTCTGCCTGTGGGGACCACATGCCTGTCCTGCTGTGGCATTGCTCTCTATCCCAAGATCATGGCTTCTTCCTCATCTTTTTCATCAATGTCCATGTCCTCTATGTAGTCTTCCATTTCCACTTCCATCTCTTCTTCCACATCCACATCGACCTCCATCTCCTCCTCTCCAGTCTCTTCTTCCTCCATTTCCACGTCCTCCACTGTATAAGTCTGCATTTCCACCTCCATCTCCTCCTCTCCGTCAGTGACAGCCTGCAGAGGTGGCAGAACCTCAGAGTGGAGTCCCTGTCCCACACCAGGCCCACAGAGCTCCAGCCCACCCGGGCAGTTGGGGGTGTCCACCTCCATGCAATGGCACCATACCTTCCTCAGGACAAATGGGAGCATCCTGTAGGGATGGGTGTCAAAATCCAGGCACTAGTGAGCTTTCAGGACTGATGGGGGTGGCAGGGGCAGGTGACAAGGAGGGTGACAGCAGTGGGCAGGAGCAGAGCGAAGGGTGCGCTGACACAACGGCCAAGGGCTGTCTTGTGCTCTTTGCCGGGTGCTGGCAGTTCCACTTGGAACAGGGGAGGTGACATCACAGTTCCCAGGAGTCCAGGGCCAACCTGAAGTGGACAATGGAGATCATAGAATGATGGGATCCCTGAATGGTTGGGCTTGGAAGGGACTCTGAAGACCATCTTGTTCCAAGCTGAGCAATCTTTCCCCAGAGCTTGGGGGAGCCCTGTTCCCAAGGATGGGGCATCCACAGCCTCTGTGCACAGCCTGGGCCACTGCCTCCCCACCCTCAGTGTCAAACAGCAGCTTCCTTAGATCCAGCTTCAATCAACCTCCTGCAGTTGAAAGCCATCCCCCTTGTCCTGTCCCCACAGGCCCTGTTGAACACTCTGTCCCCTTCTTCCCTGTGGGACCCTTCCAGTCCTGCAGAGCCACAGTGAGGCCCCCCCAGTGTCTCCTCTTTCCAGGCTGAGCATCCCCAGCCCCACTTGGACAGCAGTCAGTTATATCAGGGGCAGTCAAGGCTGAAGGGTAGCAAAGAGCATCAGGAACTGAGAGATGGAAGCTTTAGGCCCAGGTTTGCCTCTAAATGTACAAAATTAATAACAGTGGAGGGGAAGATGCTGAGACACTGGCTCTGTTCTAACTGGGGATTTTTTTCTTTTTCTTCTTGTCTGTCGTGCTGACCCAGGTTTTTCTGTTTGAAAGGAAGCTTGGCACAATGTCCACTGTCTTCTCCATTTGTGAAACACTGAGCAGAGTCTGGGCAGGCTGATGATGCAGAACAAAACCTGCAAATATACTGGTGATCCTGGGCCTAAGGATGCAGCTAAACCCAGCCAAAAGTAATTTCTGGAAAGTCAAGCCTGGTTTACATTTTCTTCAGTTTGGCTATGCCATCTTAACCAGTCATTTATATAAAAGCAAATAAAAAGCTCAAACAAAACAGACAAAATCCCAAACAAACAAACCCACGCAAACCAATCAAACTGATCAAAAATCACAAATCCCAAATAAAAACCAAAGGGAATGAGGAATTAGTAGAGTTGTGAGGATATCACAGCAGGCAAATGGCTGCTTCCCACAGGATCACCACAAAAAGCCACATATAACAGCTGCTCCAAAATATACCCAGCAGGAGAGCTATAAAAAGTGATACATGGCACCTTTGGGGGCAGCTCCACATGAAGGTGAAGGATGAGCAGTGGTACAGACCCAGCATTCCCCACCCTCCAGGCTGCTGTTTGCTCCTGATGAAAGACCCTTGCAGGACTGTGGCCCCTCTCAGTGCTGTGTAATTTGCACAAGGATTTGCAGGAGTGTTCCCAATAAACCATGCTTCTCCTGACCTTAACTTTTCTGGATTTCTACCATATGATACAAGAAACTTTGAAAAAACCAAAACACCTTGTGGGGAGGCATTTTTTCCTTTCTTCAGAGTGCCTCCTCCTTTTGTTCCCTCCAGAGCTCTCACTTCATTTCTGCTGTTTTTTGGAGCATGTGCTTACCTCTTTCCTGACCCCCTGGGCTTGTTTTGGCTCTGGCTGTCATGGACACTAATAATTGTGGGGTTTTTTCCCTCCATCTATTTCTGTCTCTTCAAGTGGTTTACCTTCATTTACCTGTTGGAGTGATGGATTTTTCTCACCTTTTATTACTTAGTGCTTTTTCTTCATTCTCTAAAACCAACTTCTCACTTGCCCCGTGGCTGTTAGATGCCATTATTAGGAGCATTAATTCTTTCTCTCCTGCTTGTCTGAGCTCTCACAGGGAGCTGAGAGCTCTTTGGGGTTAAACCTGACTCACTTCAGCGCCTTCCTTGGTGCTGCCTGTGTACTTGGACACTTGAAGGGAATAAAGTCTCGGTGTGGAGATTACAGCTGGGAAATGATGGCTCTTTTGAAGAAGACAAGAATGCTGTTGCCAATCTTTTCCAGGATAATCTGAGCACCTTGTTTTGGGGAGAAACAGGCTCTGATCAGCAAAGAGGTGGCTGTTGCAGGTACCCAGGTTTGGAGGGAAGGGTGCAGCTCCTGGGAGTGTGTTTGTGGGGGGCTATAAGGTTTGTGTGGGCTCCCTGGAGCAGTGGGAACACCCCACTGGGAGATGCACATCAGGAAATGGGTGCACAAAGGGCCTGAAGTGTGACCAGCTTTGGTGAAGGTTTCCATAGGAAAAAATATTTTTAGTGGGATTTTGGACAATTTGATGTTCATTCTCCTCTCCTTTGCCTGATGAACATTTCCCCCTTTGCAAGAGCATGGGGAATCCTGAGCTCACACAATAAAAATCCCTGATAATGATTTTTTTTTTTATTTTTCAGTGTTGTCATCTCAGCAGGAGTCACTGTAAGAGAAGATGTGTGACCTGGCTGTTTTTAACTTTGTGACAGGATCAATGCCTTGGGGAAGCTGGTGAGAGCACAACTGAGGATGATTTAAGAACCCAGGCACAGCCAAGACCTTTCCTCCTGCTGTGCTCATCAAGCAATCACTGCCTCATCACACCTCAGCTTCAAACACCTGGTTTGCATCTGGCTGACCTTGACTGCCCTCCCTGGATGGGAAGATGAAGAGGTGGAAGTGTAAAAGATTGGGATTTGATGGGTGAACTGTGAAATAGTGGCTGGTGCAGGCTGGTTTTGGGTAAACATCGTATGCTGTGCCATGGAGGATGAGAGTAAATGGATTAAAGAGGAGATAAAAAGGGCAAGGCACCTGGTTATCTCCTGTTAAAGAAAATGTTGGAAAAATAGACATGTAAGAAATATGTCAGAGATGGTCATTAACTGCACTGCAGGGTCAGAGCTCCTTTCATAATTGGCCATGTAGTGAATAGCAGAAATGATTAAAAAAGTTCATAAGGGCTGAGGGCTTTTACTGAAGGATTGGGAGAAACAAAGGAATACTGTTTCTGGAAGAACTTATATTATAATTTAAGCATGATCCTCTTTCTGACATAACAGCTGCTTGGAATAAACTGAAGTATCTTCTCCATTAGCGCTGGCAGGAGCTGGATAAAGCTTTCATTCAGGTAAACTTTCATCCAACATATGTCTCTAGAATAATAAATTTAATGGGAGCCATCAAACCTATTGTCTGAGTAGGGATTGCACTTAGGGCAAGAAAAAAGAGTAATTAGGAGTGGACAAACCATGAATTAGAGTGGGGAAATTATAATTGATGCTGGTTTAGGGGAATATTTAACTAAGCTAAGATAGAAGTCTACCTTCATTGCAGGCTAAGCTTTATAACAGAATTCTACTAGAGGAAATTTAGTAGTCCTGGGCTCCAAACAGACCTTTAGATACAAGTTTACCTCTGGTTGGAGAAAACTCAGGGCTTGAGCAGGATTTTATGGCTTTGCTCTTGACTCTTGGCTATAAATGCTCCTTTAAAATTAATGCTAAAATTAGAGCTTCTACAAATTTCCAAGAGTTTCAATGGAGAAAGGTCCATCTGGACTTTGGGGACAGTTTCTCAGAGCAGAACATTTCAAGTGCTATTAAACTGCATTCAAACTCCCTTTTGTGCCACTTTAAAAATAATTTCCCTGACAGGTTTGCAGCTCTGAGAATGTTAATAAACTGAAATGGCTTTTCATCCTGCAGTAGCTCCTAAGTAATTATGATTGTCTGTAGGCAGACTAATGAAAGCAGCTGTTAACAACCTAATGACAATTTGAACCAGCCCTCTGCTCCACAGACACATCCCTTTTCTGTCCCTGCTTTTCCTGCATCCAGTGCTTCCCAGAGAAGTTTAGTGTTGCTTGATGGTCAGGTAAAAACAGCTTTCTTTTGTAGGAGTGGTGCTGCTCTTCTCTGAGGTGGAGCTTCACCTGGGCTGCTGCCATGCTGGGCTCACCCCACAAAGTCCAGTTCTGCAGGAGCTGGGCAGCATGGAGAGCTTTGATAGCAGAGCATGGCAAAACTGGAGTGGAGGGATTCTGGCTCAGTGTGCCCCTCAGTACCAGACAGCATTAGTTATTGAAAAATCTTGAGTTCAAAGAGAAGATGTTGCTGTTTTGGCACTTAGCTTGCTTTCAATACAGTTTTCCCTGGCACTTCAGATACTGTTTTTCTCTTGCTTTCAATAGTCTGTCATCCCAGATGACCTTTAAAGGTCCCTTCCAACCCAAACCATTCTGTAATTCTTTGGATACATGATGAATAGCAACATGTGTTTTACTCTCATTATGGATGATATTACATCATGTCTGGCCTTTTGGGGCTCTTCTCCAGGACCTTGGGACTACACTCACTCCTATTTGCTCTTCATTGGTTTTTTTGCTTACCAGTGAGCATTTTCAGTTCTGCCCCCCATGTTTAGAGCAAGGTTTCTGTGACTCACTGCACCAAACACCAGGTCAGTCCAAAAGAGCATTAGGAAGTATCCAGATGTATTTCCCCTTCTTCCTTCTGGGAACATGGAGCTCTTTTGAGCACTCTGGCTTTCTGAGCTCCCTCACATGTCTTGATCCTTTTCTGGATAACCAGAGGGGTATGAGGATTAAATCCTGTCTCAGCTCTGAGGTCTGGCTTTTGAAAAGTCCCAGTCATCCTCTCCTACTCATCTCATCCTGGCCTTGCTGGAAATATTATCCCTTCATGGGATTGTTGTTCAGCTTTGGGGCATTCTGGCACTGCTTTTCAGTGAAAGTTTTGGAGACTTTGAAAGGTTTCCTGGTGTGGGAATGACAATCCTCAGTGCTAATGCTTATGGGGGATGCAGTTGCCTGAGTTGTGAAACCTCCTGAAAAACATGGTTTGTTCTTTTTTGCTTGACTTTTCCTTGACTGTTTTCATCAACAGATTAGGAGGTTTGGGGATGTCTTTTCAAAGTGAATTTCAATGATTCTCCTGCCTGGCATTTCAAAGGGGAACAGTATTTTGGGGTTTTTTAACCAGCAGCCGCTTACAATCCAATGAGCTGACTGCCTTTAATTAACCATAATATGTTCCAGGAGAGCAGAATAACAAGGGAACAAAACCAAGGGGGGCAAACTCTGTGACTGAACCTGGACTTGCCCTTTCCCAGGTGCAGGATTCTGGGCAGCCCTGTAACCCTTTGCTGGCCACTTTGAGCTCTGCCATGCAGTGCCTTGGGTTTCTGGGGAGGGCAAAGCATCCAATCCCTCAGCTCCAGGTTCACACTTGTACAGTCACCTGCAAACCCAGAGGCCAGTGGCTATTTCTGTCTGTGGGATTTGCACACTGGAGCTTTGATTTTGAAAGTTTGGGCAGCCTGGCTGCTCAGGGAGGGATCTCTCTGCCTTGAGGGTCTCTGAGCTCTCTCCTCTGTGTGAGGGGCTCGAATCTGTTCTTTCCTCACCTCCTTATCTGCAGGTTTCTTGGTGGAGGCTTTTGCAGACAGGAGAGCATGGCAGGAGTGCTGGAATGAAACAGTTATGTCTGGAGTCTGGCTTTAGGTAGTTGATTCATCCCTTAGCTGCTGGGCCTTAAAATTCTTTAAACTCCACATGTCATCTCCTCATACCAGTGTGGGACTGAGACAACACTGAGCTCCTGGGCTTTTTCTCTGTTAGCAGAACAAACTATTGCACTTCTAAACTGTGCACATCAGCACTGACTGTTATAAATGAGAAGGTTGACTAGGCCAATATTCAAGCAACAATCAATTTATTAATTAATATGGTAAAGTATGAGCAAAACAGAGCTGGGTACAGTGGGGGAAGTTTTCCCTCCAACTGCATGCTGATATTTGGGGCTTACAGGTATTTATAGGGGTACTCAGAAGCTTTCTCAGCAGTTTCTATTCCAATTTTTTTTGCTCATCAGCAGTTTCTATTCCCAATTTTTACATCACAATTCTATACACTATTGTGATTTAGTTTTTCTTCAGGATGCATCCCAAAAAGGAGGATCCCCAGATGGTTTTGGTAGTTTCCAAGATGTTGGTCCAGTTTCTGCAAGAATAAAGACGAATCCCATCTCTGGTGAAGTCCAGCTCCCAGAATGTGGGTCCACCTTTTCAATTACAATGGCCATAAATCTCATAACAGTGATGTCCAGCTTCCCTTGGTTGAAATTTTAAATCCTTGAGATGATGTTCATCTTCCTTTCTCAAGCTGTTTTTCTTGGTTTTGTTAAGGTGTGAGATTAGCACATTTCCTTTATATATATTCCAAAGCTATAGTTTCAAGAATACAAGCAATATTCTAAAATTATACTTCAAAAGGTTATTATTGCAGCACTCTTTAAGGCCTGACTACAAGCAAAAAGCAACATCCTTAATGCTTTAATTCAAATGCTCCTAAATCAATCCAGGTTAATTGCAAACAAAGGACAGGTTCAAAGGCCTTCTTCCATGCTTGACTTTCCTCAGTTATTGTTAGAATTCGCAGCTGTCCCATGGTCGGTGTGCACACACATCGCAATCCCAAATACACACATTGCCTGTCTGTACCTGACACCAAACACAGCTTTGTATTTCACATAACCTGAGGCTTCACCCCACTCAGTACACACATGAGGGGGGAGCTGCTTATACTGCTCATCTCTGCCCCTGGAAGAGAGGCATTCAAAGAATGAGATGCCCCATAGGATTCTGGTTGTGTGCTTTCCTCAAAAACATGGTGAGATGAGGTGTGTAGGACTCATTTCTTCAGAAGGGCAGGAGAAACCTCTGAAGGCCTCCCCTAAAGGGCCTCCTTACCCAGCAGTCTGACACAGATTTACTTCTGAAGAGCTTTGTAATTTGTCCTTATTATGCTCTATCTGTGATTTAATGAAAGCCTCTTTCTCTACTGTAATTGAGCTCTTAATCTCATCTGAAAAGCAGAGCAGAATCCCTTCAGAGATGGTGTTTGAGTAACAGCCTGTTTGTGTTTCCTCTGCTGTGCTGCTGCTCATGGAGCTGCTCACTCCTCATTTAAAAGCAGAAAATAAACAGATTTCTCTGAGTCAAAAATACATCAGTGATACCACACAGAGTAGGTCTGAATAGAAAACTCTTCCACTGCCCAGCTGAGCAAGCAAGATCTTCCCTGGTTCTGCAAAGAATATGAAGAAGGGAGTTTTCCTTAGGGAGCACCTGAGGCCCCATACAGGTGATGCTCAGCAAGTGGCACCTGGGCATGGCAGCTGTCAGCTAAACAATTGGCTCTGGGCAGGTAAGAGTGGGCAGGAGGTAAGAGTGGAAAGTCAAAACAACAGGATGCTGAGAAACTTGTAAGAGGAATAACGACCTCAGTGAAAACCCCTCCATCTTAAAGATTCAAAAAGCATTTTTACAAAAATCCACAAAAATGTCCTTATTTTTATCAGTCTGTTCTTCCTAAATAGCATTTTGCAATCAGAATTAGGAGTTGAGAGACACTCAAGAAGGCTCAGCAGAGGATTTTCCATTGGGACCTTAGTACATATCTTTTACTGTGCTGTAGTTTGGAAGGAGGCCCCGAGCTCCAGCTGCAGCCTGGGGAGACCCTGTAGACAGAAACACTCCCCAGAGCTGCTTTGGGACTGACCCAGAACCAGAATCTGGAGGGAACTGTGTCAAATACTTCCCACTAGAAAACACTTGAAGCTTGATCCACACTTCTCAGTTCAGACCTCAGGCAGTGCCAGGAGTCACCAGTTTGCTGCTGCTCTGTGCAGAACTGGTGGCTATGAGTGGCAGAGCTGTGGGGTGAACAGGCTGATGGCTTTTTGAGGCACACAGAACCTTCCATCTCTACTGCCCTGTCCCCAGGAGAGAGTGGATTTTCCTAGAGAAATACGTGGAGAGTGGGAAGCATGAAGAGAAAATCATTCCCTGCCAGTGGATGCTGTGCTTGTTGCAAACACATGAGCTACACCTGGTAGCAGTCCTTGCTGCCAATCCACAGGGATTCCAGGCTGAGATCAGCTCAGCTCTGTCATTTGCCAAGAGATTGAGGATCAGACTTTGCACCACACTTCCAGAGCTGCCCTGACCCAGCCTGCAGAGCAAGAAGGGATCAGGATCGGGTTCCAGTGCTGTTTTCAGCACTGTTTTATTCACCCTGAGGGGACAGCAGGAGGCTGCTGGCGCCTTTGCCTTGGGAATTGGAGATAATGGCTGCTCTTGTCCCTCTTCTGCTTGCCACTTGAATTTTATCTGTAAAAGGGCAACTGCCTTTTTCAATCAGTGCTTCCCAGAGACAGGGAACTTTTGTCGCAGGCACCATGATGAGCAGATCTTGAATACTCACAAATCCCTGAGCACAATATCAAGGAGAATAAAGCAGCCTCACAGGCCACATTTGCAGTGCACAAACACAGCCCTGTTGTTGCTGCTGCTGAAATAGAATCAACTGACAGAGGCCATCACAGAAATTGCCTCTCAAGTGTCAAATCAAATGAAAAAAGCCACAAGGAGGAAGAAAAACCAGAACTTCTTGACTCCCTTCCTTGTTTCTTCCGAGCAGCAGCAGCAGCCAATGGAGATGCCCAGAGGTATTCCCAGCTGCTGCTGATCCCAGCTGGAGCCCAGCCTGCTGCCCAGTCCCAGCGGGAAGCTGAGCCCAGCCCGGGCAGCTCCCGCAGTGTCGGGAGCTCAGCGCACGCGGGGCCAGGCCCAGAGCCCCGGGCACGGCCGCCCATTGCGGGGCAGCGGCGCAGACGGAATGTCCTGCGGCCCAAACCTCCTGCTCCTGCCACACAGCGCCAGCCTTCTCCCCCTCCTCCTCCTCCTCTCCCAGCACGCCACAAATTCCAGCTCGGAGGAGGCTGCCCCAGGGAGGGCTCAGGCTCCTGCTTCAGCCTCAGGCTCCCTGCAGAGGAACAGGGCATCTTTCAATCACTTCCACAAGCTCAGGGTTCCCATTTCATGGGGAATCTGGGCTGAAAATGGCCTTGTTAAGAAGGAAAATAGCAGAGGGAATGGATTGGAAATTATTAGGAATAATGACCCTTCTTACAGACAAAGTTCACCAGGTCATTCCCTGCATTTGTCCTCTACAGATTCTTTCACTCATCTCCTGAGAGGTCCAGTTGTTCTGCTGCTTTCCATGAACTGATTTTTATCACTGCATGAGATGTAGAAGCAGCGGAACTGAACGAAGAAACAAACTCCATCTGTCAGCCCATTTTCATCTTCTAGATCGCTTTCAAGGTGTCCATGGGGATGATGGAATGATTATCACACAGCTCTCCATTTCTGGCTGCAAGCTCTGGAGATTCTCTCTCGGCATTCAGTCAGGCTTGCATTCCCTAACAATTCCTAGGAGCCCGTCATGGTTTCTTAGGGTAGAACAATAACAATGAAAATTTCACCAATGGCACAACAGCCCAGCCCACAAGGAAAAGAAAGAACAAGTTGTCAACTTCTCAAACCTTAGTCTTTCTTTGCTGAAATAGTCGTGCTGCACGCACGGTGTGGAAAGCCAAGAGAAGCTGCAGTTGGTGGCACATCTTGTGACAGAAGCTGCACCTCGTTCTCCAGGAAAGGTTCTTGGAAAGAGCAAACAGGACTGAGGAGAAGATTCTGGGAAAACTGAAACAGCTTGTAAGAAATGAAATTAAAATGGGGAGAACAAATCCAAGACATTTTACTGTATTTATTTTTATGCTCCCCTTTTCCATCTTGCACTAATTCTCCATCCCATTAATTCCAAATGGATCTCACCTCAAAGATCCATGACTTAGCATGTTTTAGACACTGTCAAATACCATGAGCTACACACACTTTGCCTTCCCCTGGTTTTCTTGGAGAGCAATGCTGGAGAGGTAAGTGCAGTTGTGGGTCAGGTACAAATTCTGCATTCAGGGAATGCGTTCCGATAGTGTTTGACCCTCAGCAGGGACAATGCACAGCAGCGACCGAGGGGATTCCTGTGCCGCTGTGCAGGAGTGCAGACTCTGGGTCTGGGCTGAACACGGCAAAGTTCCCGTGTTTGGACAGGCTCAGGGGCTGCCCCTGGGGAGCGTTGGGCTTGGCAGGGGGGTGAGCGGGCAACGGACAAACGGACACGGGGAAAAACGGCCCCGGTGCTTCAGTTGCAGCAGCAGCAGCGGCGATAGCAGCGACATTTTAGATTCTTGCTTGTCCTCTCCTCTCCTCTCCCGCAGTCCCGCACCCTCTCCCGGTCTCCCTTCCCCGGGGGCCCCTCCTCTCCCAGTTTCTCTCTCTCCGTGCCCGGCCGGGCCATGCCCCCGGCCGGCCCCCGGCCCCGGGCGGGGCTGCCCCGGCCCCAGCCCCGGGCGTCCCGCCGCGGTCTCGCCTCCGGCCGGCTCTGGCCGTACTGGCGGTGCCGCTGCTGGGCGGGCATCAGTGCCTGGGGATGGGGCGGCATCGTCTCCCTTTGGCTCCGCCTGGCCCGAACCCGGCCCCGGCCCCGGCCCCGGCCCCGGTCCCGGCCCCGGCCCCATCACCGGCCCCGACCCCGGCCCCGGCCCCGGTCCCGGTTCCTGCCGGGGCCCGCGGAGGACACAGGCGTCGCGGCCGCTCCCGCCGCCTCCGCTGCGGCTTGCCCGGCCCGAGCTCCGCCGCTCGGCAGCGCGGCCGCCGGCCCCGAGCCGCCGCTGTCCCGTTGCAGGGAGCGAACGCCCGGGGATGGCCGGCCCGGGGCCCTTGAGGGGCGCTCGGGGGCCGTTGCCGGCCCCGAGCCGAGCGCTCAGAGCCGCGTCCCGCCGGCAGGGAAGGCGCAGCAGGGCCTGAAGCAGCAGTACCGGGTGGGCTCGCTGCTGGGGCGCGGCGGCTTCGGCAGCGTCTTCACGGCCACGCGTCTCTCGGACGGCGCCCCGGTGAGCGGCGGGGCCGGCGGCGGGCGCAGGAGAAGGGGGGGACGAGGAGGAGGAAGAGGGCAGAGGATGGGGCTGGGCAGCGCGGACGGCGAGCTGACCCTGTTGCTTCCCTTGGCTTGCAGGTGGCCATCAAAAGGGTGCCACGTTACTGCGTCCGGCATTGGGACAAGCTGGTGAGTGAGCGGGGCCAGCGGGAGAAGCCGGGCCGTGCCGGGCGGGGATGAGGCGAGGCCCGGCAGGGTGGGAGCCGCCAGGACGCCTCGAGGGAGAGCGGGCGTGGGGCCAGCGCAAGGCACAGAGCATCCCGGGCTGGCTGAGGCTTGCCGAGCCCCGGCACGGCATCAGCCCCACTGACGGCATCGTGCTCCTCCCGCAGCCCGACGGAACCAGCGCACCCCTGGAGATCGTGCTGCTGGCCAAGGTGTCCACTGGCTTCCCTGGTGTGGTCCAGCTGCTGGAATGGCGTGAGCTCCCCAACGACATCCTGATGGTGATGGAGCGGCCGGAGCGCTCTCAGGACCTGAAGCATTTCATTCGGGCACGAGGGTTCCTGCCCGAGGAGGTGGCGCGGGAGCTGTTCCGCCAGGTGCTGGAGGCCGTGCGGCACTGCACCAGCTGCGGGGTCCTGCACAGAGACATAAAACCAGAGAACATCCTGGTTGACCTGGCCACAGGCCAGGCCAAATTGATTGACTTTGGCTGTGGCACCTACCTGCAAGACACAGCCTACATTCACTTTGCAGGTGAGCCCATGCAGGGGTGTGCTCCTGGTCCCAGCATCTCATCGCCCAACATCTCACAGCCCAAGCTGGGTGTGGGACCGGGGATTCTCCCTTTTGCTGCCCTTCATAGCTCTGAGTCTTCGGCTAAGTTGCTTTTGAGCATGGCTGAGTGGGGAGCCAGCTTCCAGCCCTGCTGGCAGCCTTTGCCCACCACTCTGCCCAGGACTGGGGCTGGGGCTGGGGCAGCCGGCAACAAAAACACCTGTGGGTGGGGATAGCAGAGAGGGTTTGCCAGAACCTGTGCCCCAGCCAGTTTTGTGTGCAGGTGAGAAAGGGCTTTTGACTGCTCAACTCACCTGGTTTGTCTTGGGTTCATAATGTTTCTTGGGGCAATGCAGGCAGGGAGGATGAAGGCATGGTTTTTCCCCAGCACTAAGTGGGTTTTTCCTTGTCATGGTGTGACCTTGCCAAGGCTTCTGCTGCCCTCTAACAACACCAGTGGATTCCTTTCCAACCCGAAGTCTGTACACAAGTCCCAGGTGCTGGCGAGAGGGCAGCGGTCACCCCGTGGGCCACTGGGGCAGCCCCCACAGGCCCAGGGAGGGTGGGGCCAGGCTCTGGGAGCAGCAGCATCCCCCTGCTGAACTCCATCTGTATTCCATAGGAACACGGTCATACAGCCCCCCAGAATGGACCCACTTTGGCTGGTACTATGGCAAGCCAGCTACCATCTGGTCTCTGGGCATCCTGCTGCACCAGATGGTCTGCGGGGAGCACCCCTTCAGGACTGGAAAGAAGATCAGCTGGGACCATCAGCTCTCACTGCCACAAAGGCTCTCTCAAGGTAGATCCTCATCTCTGGGCACGGGGGGAATACCAGTGCTGGGAGACAGCAGCAGGCTCGTGAGCATCCCGCTCTGGCAGCTGCTGAGGAGGTGGCACATGTCCTGCTGTCCTGCTCTCCTCCAAAACAGGGAATGGATGGGAAAGCTTAGGCCCAGCTCTGAGCACATCCAGCATGGCCTGGGCACGGGAACAGTGGGGCAAAGCCAACAGGAGCCTTCTCCAAGTGACCAGCGGTTTCTGGTTTCTCTGCCCAGAGTGCCAAGATCTGATCAGGCGGTGTTTATCCATGCTGGACGTGGAAAGGCCCTCCTTAGAAGAGCTGCTCTGTGACCCTTGGATGCAGGATATTCATCTGCCCTAGAAGAAGGGACAGAGCCACAGGCACACTGTGATGCAGGGCCCTGGTAAGTTCCAGCTCCACACATGCCTTGGCCATGAGTAGCAAAGGAACCCAGACTTTTTTGTCCTTTTTTGTCCTGCCTGTGTCACTGCCCAGGGCTCATCAGATGGGAGCACACAGCCCTTGTGCTGGAGCTGAGCTGTTCTGCCTAGCACCGGTAGCACAACAACTGGATTTGGTTGTCCTGGTTCCCTGACAGCTGGGGCCCTGGGCAGAACCCTGAGAGCCTGGTCTCACCCCAGGGAAGGAGAAGGAGCCCCTGGAGAAGCTGTACCAGGTGGGGCAGCTGCTGCTGGAGACAGCGAGGACGACATCAGGGATGGCAACCTCTTCGTGGACCTGGCCACTGGCCAGCTGAAGATGATGGACTTCAATTCTGGCACCTTCTCCAAAGCCAGGCTCCACAGCGAAATTGCAGATGAGTCCACACGGAGGGGGATGCTCCCAGATTTGGGCATTGCACAGCCTGGCCAGGAACCAAAGTTTCCCCCTTTGCTGGGGCAGATGCAGCTGATCCTTCAGTCGGCTGCCCAGCTGCTTTTGGCAGGGCTGGGGGAATGGGCTGGGCTGGGTATGAAATGGGAGTGGGCTCCTGGCCCTGCCAACAGCCCCCAGCACCCACCGTGCCCCGGGCTGGGGCTGGGGCTGGGGCAGCCAGCCCGACACAAACAAACTCCATGGCAAGAGCAGAGGTGGGACTCCAGAACCTGTGCAGGGGCTGCTTTGCTGTGCAGGCAAGGAAGGGCTTGGGCTGCTCCACTGCCCTTGTTTGCTTTGGGATCACCGTTATTGTGGGGGCAGTGCAGGGGGAAAGGGAGAAAGCCTGGGCTTCCCTCACCTGTGGGTGGGTTTTTCCCTGGCATGCAGGGGTTGGACTTTTCTCAAGCCCCTGGCAGAGATAATATTTTTTACCTTGTTTTCCCTTTTTGTCTGTAATCTATTTTCAATAATTGGTTGTTTGTTTTTCTAGAGGAAGCGTTCCAGGTGGGCTCCAGTCTAGATCAGGAAGTGCTTGGGATCATCTGTGGCATGGATGGGCCAGGTCCTTGGAGAAGGCTGAGGACATCGTTTGGGACCAGCTTTTCTTCCAGCAGGGGATGGCGTGAGGTGGGTCCCCGTCTGCTTGGCATGGTTGCATCAGAGCTTCTGGGAGATGGCAGCGAGCACAGGAGCACCCTGCTCTGGGCGGCTGCTGAGGAGGTGGATGTGCCCTGGCTGGCTGCAGGCTGGGCATATGTCCTGCCCTCCTGCTCTGCTGCCAAAGGCAGCAGTGATGGGCAGCTCTGGGCACCGCTCTGAGCACGGCCAGCATGGCCTTGGCACCGCAGGCGGCTGGGACAAGGGCACAGGAGCCTTCAGCTGACGGGCGCTTTCTGCTTTCTCTCCTTGCAGCCGGGCTCTGCGGATGCTGAGGCTGCTCTGGGCTCTGCCAAGGCTCTGCTGGGGCTCAGCACCGGGCCAGAATCTGCCAAAGAAGAAATGGTGGGACCTGCAGCACAGACTCACTTGAGCATTTTGGCAACACAGCTCAAGTTGGCAGTGTGTTCACCTCCAAGTGAAAACATGACACCCCTCAAAAACTAAACTTGTTCAATAACTTTTGAAATGGGATGACCCCAAATGACATTTCTCAGCTTGCTCAAGCTGTAGCTCAGCCCTTCTATGAACAGTTCACTCCCCCAGGAAAAGTTCTCTTTTACTTTCCAACTGCTCCCTCTTTTCCCGCAGTGAGTTCCCAGCCCATTGCAGTCTCCATCACACTGTTGCCTTCCTTGATGTCCCTCACAACAGGGAAGAGGGAGCCCCAGGCTTAGGGGATTCTTCCTGTCACTGGCTGAGAAGCAGCAATGTCTCAGATGTCAATGGGATTTTAGTGTAATTCAGAGTCACTCTCCTGCCCTCAGGTCTGTTCACTGCTGAGTTCCCACTTCCCTTTTTCCTTGTCCTTGCAGCAGGATGAGCTCTCTGAATCCCCTTTAGTCTCCCCACTCTTCCCAGCCCACCCACCCACCTCAGTGATGCCAAAGCTGAAGCTTCTCTGTCTCCTCTGGAAAACCAGTCCAGTGCCCTGTGCAGGGAGCCCCAACCCCAGAGCACAGCACACAACAGTGCAGTCTGGGCTGGAGCAGCTGCCCTGCAGCCCTGGCTTGGCTCTTTGTGGCAAGGGAATGCTCCCTGTTTCCAGCTGTCCCAGCAGGATGGCCCCAGGGCAGAGCCCAGCGGGGCTCCCACTGCAGCCCCTGGAGCTTGGAGCAGACAGTGCTCCCAGAGCTGAGGTTCCTGGGGAGCACCCGGAGCTGTGCCTTGCACTCTGTTGCCGTGTGTCACAGTGCAGGCTGGCTAGTGCTGTGTGACTGCACCAGCCCCTGGTTTGACTGACAGGGGCCTCGCCCTGTCACATCTCCCCCAAGGCTGAGCCATTTCACTGGCCAGAGTCTGACAAAGCATAGAGATCAGAGCAATGAAATTATCCAGACTGGGCTTTTCAAAGGCCCTTTGGAAGGAAGGGCTTGAGAATAAATGCTCTCTGTTTGCCACACGAACATCTGGGTGAGTGGTCTCTTCGTCTCCAACTCACTCCCCCTCCAGCCAAGGTTACAGCCTCCCACTCCCTCACACATCCCCCTCGTGCCTCCCCACTGCCGTGTCCTGTCAGGGCTCCCTCAGCCCCTCATCCCTTCATGGCCCTGTCCCCTCAGGGTCTCCCCCAGCCCGGCCAACCTGCCCAGCAGCAGCGCCGCAGCCCCACAGCAGCTCCAGAGCAGCCCCATCCAGAGGCACCTCAGAGCCCTCAGCAATCCAACCAGCACCACATGGGTAGGAGGACACGGATGGCGCTTCCTGCCTGGCACAGGGCTTGTGGCCATCTCCAGGCATCGCTCTCACAGGGATACCCACAGCTCTGGCCCCTGACCACCTGCTTGTTGGCAGCACAAAGGCTTCAGCAGAACCACCAAAGTCCTAGAGGCTTCTGGCTATTTTCTCTGCTACACTGCATGCCTGGACAGCTTGCCGAGCCCAAGCACCCTTTTTCCCCTCTTCCCCTATGCCCTGGAGACCCTGGGAAGCAAAAGAAAGATCCTGGGAGTCTGTGTATTACAACACACTCTATATACTAAAGAAAAAACAAAAAGAAGAACAGTCTCAAAGAAATAGAAAATTCCCACTGGTTCAAGTGGCCCCAGCAGACAGAGCCTCTGGGCTCAGCTCTCTGCAGAGCTCCAGCAGGGCAGACAGCCGAGCCCTGACAGATGAGGCCATGTCCTCCATGCCCTGAGGAGCTGATCCTGCAGCCTCTGGAAGACAGAAGATCGCTCACTCTGTAGTGACTGGAGAACATACAATGTTTGAAGTGCCACATCTGACACGGCACTGCTGATGTCCTCTGTCAGGTGTTCAAGGGCTGAAAGAGAGGAACAGAGCCATAGTCAGATCCCGGACCTGAGGGGACCCGAGTAGAGCCCCCTGCCAGGGCCATCCCAGCCGGCTCTAGCCATGGCCAGGAGGGAGCAGGGACCAACGGCACCAGCCCGAAGCTGCTGGCCACGAATCCCCCACGTGGCCCTGTAATCTCTGTGTGCTCTGCCCACGCTGCTCCTCGGCCGCACAGGGAGCAGAGCCCTCCGCAGCCGGGGCACGGCTTGCAGCTCCCCCCGCCAGCCCCCGCTGCCAGCCCGCTGCCCTCACTCACTGTAGCAGATGAACCGGAGCTCTTCCTTCTTCCCCTTCAGGTGCTGCCCGGCCATCCCTGGGAACACAGAGCCTGTCACGGCGCCAGCCGCACAGCTCCCTGCTAGTGGCGCTGCCGGCGCTGTGGCCACACGCCCTGCTGGCCCGGCAGGGCTCAGGCCGGCCCTTGCCGCACGCTGCTGGCCCAGGGCACGGCTGCCAGAGGGCGGCAGCAGCGCCGAGGCCGGGCGGGGCTCCACGGCGCCGGGCCCGGCTGGCGCTGCCGGGGCAGCAGGCGGGGCTGGGGCCGAGCTGCGGCGGGCCGGGGAGGGAGCCCGGGCTCGTGGATCACCCATGAACCTGACGGCCACAACTTGCAGGGACTCCTGTGGGCTCTGCCGGTATGGCAGGGCCCAGCGCAGGTGCTCGGCCGCTCTGCTGCTGTCCTCTGCCAGCTGGAGAGAGCGGCAGGAGGGAAGGGTTGGCGCGGGCTCAGCCCCTCGGACGGGCGCTGCCTGCGCCAGCCCCGGCCTCCCCTGCCCGCACAGCCCTGAGGCGCGGCCAGCAGCCGCTGGCGCCGGGCTCTGGAGGGGGCAGAGGGCCGGCTGCTGCCCGGGGAGCCGCGGTGCCGGCCCGCCCCACAGCCCCGCCGGGCCGGGACTGCATCGGCCCCCGGCTCGGGCCCACAGGAGCCTGGAGAAGAGCCCGCGTGGCCTCTGGGTGTAGCAGCGGGCAGGGGCACAGCTGCCAGCCCCGCACTGTGAGCACCGCGCTCTGGGGGCTTCTCCAGGCTGAGGCTGGGCCTTACAAGCTGTCCTTACCAGGCACTCAGTGAAATTCCACAGCTTCTGGTTCTTCACCAGTCTTTCAAGATCCCTCCTATTCAGGAAATTGGCCACACAAAACAGCAGTTCCCGAGAAGCCTGGAGAGCAGCAGAGATGGGGAGATGGCCCCACAGCCCAGGACGCAGGACCCGCGTCCCTGTGCCAAGGCCTGGAGGAGGCTGCAGCCCGGCAGGCGGCAGTGCAGGAGGCAGCCGAGCCCCCTGCCAGGGGGACAGCAGAAGCCCATGAGTCCTCACCTGTGCCACAAGCTGATTGTCATTATAGCAGTGGAAGAAGAGTGGCAGCAGGCTCTGGCACAAGGGTGTCTTCAGGGCCTTTTTTCCCTTTTCCAGTGGAAGAGTCACCAATGTTCGGAAGAGCAGTATGGAGAGCAGCTGCACCTGGCTATTTTTCTGTATGAAAGGAAGAAAAATAAAACTCTGCATTGCGTGCATGGGGCTCATCTTGGCACAGGCCTGCTAATCCACAGGGCACAAAGTGTCCAGGCAGCAGCCAGTGGCCGTGGCTGGGGTCAGCGAGCCTTACGTGGTCAAAGAGTGGCAGGAGCGCCTCAAGCAGCTGCAGTGTGATGGGGCTGGGCATCAGCATGTCATTGTCCAAGATGATAAAGCTGAGAAGCATGACTGTCATGCTAACTATCTCTCCATCTGTGTCCCACAGGAGCTTCACAAGACTTTCAGTCAGGCTCCACATTTTTTCGGTCTGTGCGGAACACAAGTTGGTGAACCGCCATCCTGCTGCTGCAGGGCCTGGAGGCCAGAGGTCTGTCCCAAAGCACTTGGGCAGCTGAACAGGGAGGCAGGAGAGCTGGGAGCAGCTGCCCCGGCACCCAAAGCCCAGCCAAGCCCAAGCGACTGCATTCCCCAGCTCAGCCTCAGCCGCTGCCCCCTTCTCACCATGGAGGGCTCCTCAATGAGCTCCAGAAGGGCCCTGAGTGCCAGGCGACGCCTCTCCCTGCATTCGCTCTGCAGCTGCCTTGACAAGATTTGCAGGACTCTGTTAGCACCACGTTCACTCAAATCCAGGCACGCGAGGACCTGAAAGGCACAGGGCAGTGACAGGAGACCCGGCTGGCAGGATCCCAGAACCGCACAGGACTGGGCCCAGGCAGCAGCACAGGGCATGGGCACTGTCCCAGGGAGCTGCGGCTCCGAGAGGGCAGAGAGCTGGGAGGCAGCTGAGCGAGGTAGCGCTGGCCATCAGGCTCACCTCCACAAGGAAGGCCAGGGCGGGCAGCTCCCAGCGTGGCTCCTGTGTGCTGAGCAGCCGGAGCAGGTAGCGAGCGATGCGGGAACACAAGGGGATGAAGACACAGCACATCTCCCTGGCAGGAGAAGAAGGAACCAAGAATGTGGGCCAGGGAGCAAACTTTTGTCAGGACTGACTCACAGAGGTCTGGTCTTTCCCCAGCATCCTGCAAGGGGCCCTGGCCTATTTGGGAGGCAGCTCCTTGTGGGCACCCTCCTCTCCCAGCCTTTTCCAGTCTGCATGCCATCCCTTGGTGACAAGGCCCTCTGGCCCATGACCACAGGGACTGTGAGAAGCACCCTGGGCACAGAGCACAAATGTCAGAGGCAGTGGGGAGAAGGGGGTCTCACCTGGCCAGCAGACCCACGGCACAGTGGTGGGTGTCAGCACACAGCAGCATGTCCCAGCCACAATTGCGTTCCATTGCCACCACGATGTCCTCCAGCTGCATTCGGCAGAGCAGGGACTTGAGGGTCTGCACTTCAAACCTGAGTGCAGAGCAAAGCCCAGGTCACGCTGGGAGCACTGGCTCCTGTCCAGGGACATGACAGGGATAGGAGGAGTGGGATGGAGCCCCTGTTGGGGCTGGTGGCACGGCCATGCTCTTCCTGGCATCCCTTCCAGAAGGTATCGACATCTTCTGGCATATCCAGAGTGCTGAAGAACACTTGGAAGAGCAGATGCACAGATACGTGGGAGGAAATACACCGTCACCATATGTGGGACACCGGGCACCTGGAGGATCTTCCACATAACCACAGTTGCCTGCAAAGGACAAAGTCCCCTGAGACAGCGCTCAGTGCCAAGGTGTCCATGTGGCAGGGCCTAAGCAAAGGAGGGAGAGGCCCAGGGAGACACAGGGGGAGCACCGGGCCTGGTGCCCCTGAAGCTGCCCCGAGGCCAGGATTCAGCCCATCACCTGAGGGAGGGAGATGCAGTGGGGGAAGGAGGATGGAAAGCTGCTGGAGAGGTGGCCTTGGGGCCAGCAAAGGCCAGTTTCAGAAACTCACAGCCAGGACAAAGACACTTGTTTTGTCCCCATCAGAGGTGCACATGCTGTGCTCTGGCCAGCTCCCCAGCACATCCAGGAGTATCAGCAGCACTGGCTCCGCAGTCCTGGGCGAGGACATGATGCTCTTCCACATGGTCAAAGCAGCTCTGTGGGGTTAGAGCTCTGTCTCAAGGGGGGTCTCTGACACAGCACCGTGGCCTGGGCAGCAGTGGGGATCTGAGCTGGCTGCCAGCTCTGCCTCTGCCCACTGGCCCTCACCAGCAGCACCCAGGCAGCCCAGCCCTGTGGGGACAGGCCCCTGAGCGGCAGTGAGGGAGCATGGCAGCAGGCTTGAGGGCTGAATGCAAGGGCTGTCAAAGAGAGCAGCCAGAGGGCCCTGTAACTCTCAGTTGGTCAGACACCTGGGCCAGGCTGTAGAGGGGAATGGGCTGGGGAGCCCTGAGCCCTCTGGGCAGGTGGGCCCACCCACCCAAGCAGACCTGCCACCCCCCTGAGCCCTGGCAGCGCTGGTGCCCATCTCCTGCCCCAGAGACCTGTGCTCCCAGGGGCTTCTGTGCCAGAGGGAGCCAAACCCCACGTGCATTGGGGGGTGTGCTCCTTCCTGCAGGGGCTGTTGGCAGGAGCACCTGGAGCAACTGCTGGCAGCACTTGGTCTCTGTCAGAAGCTCTCACTCCATACTGAAATTATTTTCTCATTGAAATAATCTCCTTTAGCACAAAAACACCTTAGCAGTGAAGGCACAGAAGAATCTGGCGTTTAAGAATCCTCACTTCAGGAAAGCTTTACTTCCCATTGCTCAACTCAAGTAGTTTCAAAAAGTTGCAAACTTCCCAAATTCATTGGGATGGCCTGAGAAAGTGAAGAGTTGGAATTTTGCTTCCCATCTCAAAGCAGCAACACATTTGCCCTAACATCATCCACTGAGATTCACTTTACAGAATGTAACACTACACAGAGGCAAGAAAAAGGCAATTCTTTGGTTTGCAAACGGTTTTCTATGAAAGGATGATAATATCCTAATTCTCTTAAAGATTCAAAGCTCTCAAGAAATGAAAGTCCACTCAGAGTTACAAAAGTAGCCCAAACAAACAAGTAGATGGCAAATGGCTAATCCTCCCCCTGGTACAGATATCCAAGTGGCCAGTAAAGTACAGCTCTCCCCTCTTGTTCCCTGCAGGAGAATCAGGATCTTGAACGGGAAGAGTCACAGATATTCTTTCTGCCCTCTGTAACCAAAACTGTGCCAAACCACAGATGCTGCCTTCAAAGTGACTCAAATTCCAGCCTAGACCTCTCACCTTCCAGACAACTCCTTCCCCAACACCCCATCAACACCAACCCCCCCTCCCAAACTCCTGACCAGAAGCCCTCAACACCCCACCAGGACCCCCAGCTGTCCCTGTCCCTCCTCAGAGGTTTCCCACCCTCCAACAGATGCCCTGGTTCCCTGCATGTGCTGTGGGATGGCACTCAGGAGGATCTGCTCCAAGGCCTTCCCTGGTGGCAAGCTCAGGCTGCCAGGCCTAGGGCTCCTGGATCACCCTTCCCACCTCACTGGGAGCTCCCTGGGAAGCACTTTCCTTGAGAAGCAAGCCCCTTTCCTCCAAAGGCATTTTCCCAAATGTGTAGCTTTCCTGGGGAACACCAACACACTATTGAGAAAAGCTGGCAAGGCTGAATGACTCCAGGTCCTTTCAGGACAGGCACTCCAGCTCTAGCTGGTATTCCCCCAAGTGTGTTTCCAGGTGGAGGCTCAGAGGTGCAGCCCCAGGCCCTCTACAAACACAAGCTGCCCGCTGCCTCTTCACCTGCCTCAGCTTCTGCCTGTGGTCACAGCAGGGAAACCAGGCTGTTCCCAGCCAGAGCCCAGAGCCCTGTCCCCACAGGATGCTCTTGCCAGAACCTTCCAGGACTCTCTGCTGTGCACACAGTGCTTTTCATGCCCGCTCCCAACAGGCTTTGGAATGCAGAGCACAACCTGGCTGGCTCTGCCACCAGCACACCCCAAACACAGGTGGAGGAAGAAGCAGCAGGGGTCGTTTTGCGGCCATGCCCAAGAGAAACTGGAAGGCTGCCCTCCCTGTCTGTGTACTGCCACTGGGTCTCTTCTAGCCAGATAGCGAGACGGGTCCAGGGTTCCTTCAGGCGAGCAGTCTCAGGCCGGGCAGCTCAGCCTTCAGCAGGCCGAGTGTCCGAGGCCTAAGTGCCCCAAGCCTGACATCTTAGCAAGCTCAGTGATTATCAGCTCTTAGTGATTTTCAGCTCTTTTATAATTTCAGCTCTTTGCTTGCTAAGATGCTGGCCTCAGTGGCATCCACAGAGCAGATGGAGAGAGAGGAGAAGGCAGCCTCGGAGATTCCATGATGGTTAATTTGCAGGGAGTTCGCAAAGGGTTCCGACGAGCAGCTCTTCTACCAGAATGGGCCAGGATGGCTACTTATATAGGGTTAGGAGGGACTGAAAACTGACCAATTGTAAGGGTTAGGGAAACTAGCCTATAGGGTCACAGAGCGATAAGCTAGGCCAGAGGACCTAAGTGAGGACTCCAGGCTTAGCTATTCTGACTCAGCAATTGCTTATCTCAGGCTTACATCCTCCACGGGACCCTAGCCATCTCAGTGTCCGCTACACCTGTGGTCTCACTTGGTTGGCTTTCTGACTGGGTCTGAGCCTGGGGCTGCCATTCCTCACTTGTGGGGACCAGAACCACACCCGGGATCCCAGCACTGCCTGACAGCGCTCCAGGCACTGGCACGGTGGTATGACTGAGTCTCAGGCACTGTGCAGCTGCTTCATTTGCTCTTAGGCACACCCAAAGCTCTCTGTTAAGCCCAGATGGTCTTTGGTTCTGCCCTCTTCCTGATCCTGTGCAGGGATGGAGCACTGCTGTGCTTTCAGGAAGCTGTTCTTGAAACCCTCCAGCATTCCAAGCTCTTTGCCCTCTGTGGATGCTTGCCATGGAGTCCCTCACTGCTGGGTTCAGAGCATCCTCAGGTTGGCTCTTCCAAAGTCCAGGGGCTCCAGGGTGCACAGCAAGATCTGTAGCTCCACAGTGTTGTGGAACTGGACCTCCAGCACAGGGACCTTTCCAGCCTGATCTGCCCTTGTTCCTCTGTGTCTGTGCACAAAACACAGCATGGAAGAGAATGGCAGGAAGGGCCTGTGTGTCCCAGGGCTCCGGATTTGCATCGTTCCAGCTCCAGAGAGATGCAGGTAAAGCGAAAAAGCCAAACTGTTTATTAATGGAAGGTGAAGCAAAGGGATGAGCTGGGAGAGAAGAAAGGGGATGGGCAGGGTCTGAGGGCTGGAGGCAGGAAGCTGTCAACAGGGAGGGAGAAGGCAGGAGCTATGGGAGATTCCCACAAGTTCAACTGTGCTAATCATCAGCTATGCCCTGGAGCTCCAGCTGGTCTCCTCTGCTCTCCATGTGGTCTCACCTTCCAAGGGATCTGGAGGTCTTCAAGACATACTGGTTCTTCTGAGCCAGTAGATGAAAGTAGTTCTGCAGCTCTTCCCTCAAACATCATCTGTATAAATGGGCTTATGTGAGAGGGGCTGTTGTCTTCACTCAGGCCTTGAAGGGCTGGAAGAGAGAGGAGCAGAGCCACAGTCAGAACGTGGATGTGCCGGAATCCAAGGAGACCTTCCTGCCAGGGCCATCCCACCCAGCTCTTGCCATGGCCACAGGAGAGGAGTGGCCAAGGGGATAAGCTGCAAGGTGCTGACCATGAATCCCCTCACCTATGTCCCTGAAAGCTCTGCCCACGCCACCCCTCGCCCCCACAAGGAGTGAAGCCCACCGCAGCGGGGGCAGGGATTGCAGCTCCCTGGCCAACCCCCACTGACAGCCCACTGCCCTCACTCACCCTCAGGGAGGGCCTGGAGCTCTCCCTTCTGCCCCATCAGGAGCACCCTGGCAATCTCTGAGAACACAGGCTAACCATCAATAGGGCTGCTGTGGCTATTATCCAGTTTGCTTTATGGCTTAATGAGGTGAGGAATTCATGGATCTTTAACTTCCTTTGGAAGGCAGGCACATGGATTCACAGCTATCACACACTGTGTGGGTTTGGGGTTTCTTTAAAAATGGTACTTGCTGAGGAAATGACACTGGGGGAAATTTACTCCCAACCCTTCACACAGCTCTTTGAGTTTGCCCCACCAGTTTTCAAAGGGTCCAGATCAACTCAAAATGCTAATGATATACAGTTGCTGGTGTTGCTGGTAAGCCTGTTCTATTTAGCATTCAGAGATAAGGGAAGTTTAACATGATAACCACACTGACACCTACCCCAGAGACAAGGGATGCTGCTGCCCCTGAGATTGACCCTGCCCCACAGCCCACCTCAGAAATGAACCACCCAGACTGGGTGGGGGTTCTGGTGAAAGAGATGGGCCAGATGCTGAAGGAGTACATTTCCCCATGTGTTGAGAAACCCTCCCCCTGCCTCAAAGAGAGAGAGTCTGATGGTGCAGCAGTGGAGCCCACAGATGTTACAACTATCCAGGTTCCAGCTGAACTGCAAAGGCAGTCACAGCAAGCAGCAGTCGCCCCTGTGGAAACAAGGAGACCTAAGAAGAAATCAGAGCACCCAGACAAGGACATGAAAGGAGGGCCCTCACCACCCAAAGGAGAACCAATGGTTGACTTCATCACTGAGTCCCTGATGTACTAAAGTCCCTGTGGGTGAACTGCACAAAGACATTGTATGATGGGGACGTGAGGCTTATACAACCTGGTTAATCCGGGTCTGGGACCTTATGTGTACAGGAGTGCAACTGGATGGTGGTGAGGCAAGGAATTTGGAACTATTGACCCAGGTCTCAGGTGTGAATCAGGTATTTGTAAGAGAGTCATGGTCCCTTTCCCTCTGAGAGCTGCTTTTAATGACTGTCAGAGAGAGGTTTGTCCACAGGGAGGGAATGCAGGAGCACCACCATAGAATGTGCTGGAAGACCCTGGAGGAAGGGATCCAACAGCTGATAAAAGTGGCAGTATTGGAGGTACTCTTTGGGAGGGATGGACAGCATGATGATGACCCCAACAAGGTCAGGTGCACAGGGCAAATGCTGTGGAGTCTGGCAAATCTGGGGCCATCCCAATACACCACCTTCACTGCAATGATTAATGCTGATAACTATGGAGAGACAGTGGATTCTGTCACCAACAAGCTTAGAAATTGTGAGAGTATGATCAAAGGCCCAATGCAGGCTCAAGTCTCTGCTGTGATCAAGGACCTGATCAAAGAGGAGATGAGGGAGATGAAGGAGGAGGAGAGGAAGATCAGTGCAGCACCTGTGCCAGTCACAGGCCCCAAAGTCAGAGCCCAGCGTCCCCCAGCTAGAGAGAGAGGTTACACCCCAAGGGCTGACCTGTGGTTCTTCTTTCATGACCATGGGGAAGACATGGGAAGGTGGCATGGGAAATCCACTTCTGTCCTGGCAGCACAGGTGCATCAAGGAGGGAAACACTAACCAAGGGAGTTCCACTAAATTGAAGGCAGCCTCAACCTCCCATGACCGCTGCTGGGTATGGTCTGTCAGATCCCCTTGAAGGAACCTCTACTGTGTATGCCCAGAAAAGAAATAATAACCAGGGCTAGGAGGGCACTGACTCTAGCCAGGAAGAGGCATGGGAAAACCGGATTTTCTGGACGGTGTGGATCTGATGGCCTGGCACATCAGAGCCACAAAAATCCGATGTTTTAGTTGATACTGGTGTGCAGTGTACCCTAATGCCATTGGGACATGTGGGGGCGGAACCTGTTTCCATTGCTGGGGTGATGGGTGGATGGCAGCAATTGACCCTGTTGGGAGCCCAGGTGATCCTGACTGGGAAGGAGCAGCAGAAACATCCTCCTGTGACTGGCCCAGAGGCCCCGTGTATTCTGGGCATAGACTTCCTCTGGAACAGCCTTACAAAGACCCAAAGGGACTCAGGTGGGCTTTTGGCATAGCTGCTGCAGAGGCTGAGAACATGAAGCCATTGAACACCTTGCCTGGACTATCAGAAAACCCATCTGCAGTAGGACTCCTGAAGGTGGAAGAGCAACAAGTGCCGATTACCAGCATCTGCTGTGCCAGACATGCTGGAACTCCAGTACAAGCTGGAGTCCAAGGCAGCAAAGTGCTTTGCCACTATTGACATTGCCAATGCATTTTTCTTCATTCCTCTGGCAGCAGAATGCAGGCCTCAGTTTGCTTTCACCTGGAGGGCCATGCAGTGCATCTGGAACCAACTGCCCTAGGGGTGGAAGCACAGCCCCACCATCTGCCATGGACTGATCCAGGCTGCACTGGAAAAGGGTGAAGCTCCAGAACATCTGCAGTACATCGATGATATCATTGTGTGTGGGAACACGACAATGGAAGTATTTGAGAAAGGAGAGAAATTCATCCAGAGTCTGCTGGAAGCTGGCTTCAGCATCCAGAAGAGCAAAGTCAAAGGACTTGCCCGAGAGATCCAGTTCCTGGGAGAAAAGTTGCAAGATGGATGGCGTCAGATTCCCACTGAGGTCGTCAGTAGGATCACAGGTGTCTCTAATGTTTTGTGGAAGAGATCAAAAAAGCTCCACAACTTGTGAAAGTTGTAAAGTCGGTATGTTTATTGCAGCGCTGGACGCATGCGGGGATTACTCCCCTCAAAAGGCAAGTGTACCTCTGTGAACTTCAGGTCTCTTTTTATGGCTCACTCAAATACATATGCATATAATTTCACAACAGGTTCATACATCTTCATTCTACTGATTTCATGTGACACTTGCTACTAATTCTTCAGAAGGAACTCTTGGGTCAGGTTGCCCTGCTCTGTCTGCTCTCCTCCTCCCCCCTTTATCTCTTATCCTTCAGCTGAAGCAGTCTCTCTAAGCACAGGCCCTTCAAGAGAACAGGCAGTGAGACTAAACAGCAAGCTACAGACTTAATTCAAAGATGAACATTTCACCTAAATCAAAATGTATTTCTACCCTGGAAAATTTCTACTCTGTCTCATTTCCCCCCTTTCCTGGAAAATAAGTAAATTCTTTTACTTAATGCAAACTCTTAGGACAATAAGTGTCTCTCAATGCTTTACCTCATACATTTGATAGGGAGATTAACAGAGATATACGTTGTAGTATTCTCTAATTTCAAATTAATAATAAAGGATAACTTTAAACTTACTTTAACTAATACAACATCATTTTTAACAATTTTTACAGAGGTGCAAGCAGTTTTTAGACACTCACAACTTTTACCAGTATATACGAGCACAGTTTTTTCATCAGTGACTGGATGAATTTTGAAGTGGCAAATACTCTGTTCAGTGTCCAGACACACATCATGGGCATTAATAGTACTGCTTTCACAAATGAATCTCAGCTGTTTTCTAGTAATGCAGGATACTAAGTTTACTGTTTGCTACTTTTAATTAATTTTTCATGTTTGCAGTCTATGTTCTGAAGGGTAGAGCACTGTTTTTTCATTATTTAATCTTAGTGCAATGATGGGATGGATAACATAAACAGTGCTATTATGTATGTTAAGTACAAAGGCAGTGGCTACATTAGAAACAGGATTATAGGTGAAATTTACTATAGTTTACCAGGACTGAAACTTTTTTCAAAATCAATTGTGTTATACATATATAGAGTTAATTCATGCTATTTGTATATATATATGTGTGTGTGTAAGATATTGTAAGAATCCAACTCATGTACTTGACCACTCTGGCTGAGAGCAGAGTCCTATTTCTAACCCTAAAGATAATATCAAGTCCGTTAGCTTAAGAATGAAGCCTTCCCAGACCATGAATGTCGACTTCCCAGAAATGCTTTGAATACTGGCAGCACTCGATTACATGTGAAAGATGGCCATAGGGACACTGGGACTGGCTTTTGCATCGCATCCCTATGGACCCAGCAATACATGCGAAAGAAGGCTATTCTGGAAGGGCTCAGACAGTCATTGGAACACCTGGACTGGCTTTGTATCTATATGATCCAGCTCTACATATGAAGGGACACAAAGGACATTCTGTCATTCCGGCCCCAGGCGGAATATAGGGGATATAAGCTGGCTGTATGAGACAGTCGGGGTGAACCACTGGGGAGATGCTGGCACTCTGTCAGTTGGATCCAGGTTCACCCAGCACCAAATTCCGGAGTTGATGCTGTCTTGGCTGTGGTGAATTTTTTAATTATATTTTGTTATTGATCTAATAAATCTTTGTTAATTTTTTTTTTAATTTGGCTGCAGATTCGATCATTTATAACAAATTGCATTATCTTAGACAACTTTCTGAATTTCAGCTGGAAAATTACTTTCCCTCCTATCTTGTATGATCAGAGCTGCTGTTGCCTGCATCTGCAACTGTGCTTGTATACAACTGAAAGCTAAAGATATATTATCACATTATCTTGAACTGTGCTAAGTACTTCTATTAATAACTTGTGATCTTGGTCCCTGGCCTTTTCTTACTTTGGCAGTGCTTTTGAAATCTGCCACTGGCTAGTTCTTAATGCTAGTAGAGATGACTGTAAATGCTGCTTCAATTTTGTTAGGCTGCTTGCTGCAGTGGCTAGCTTATTCATCAGTATTTCTGAATCAATTCCATTTAGAACTCCTAATCCTGTTCCTAGTATCCCAGTTAGATCCTTTCTTATTCTGCTCTTAAGGTCTACCTGTCTTTGTTACTACGCTGAGCAGCTCTCAAAGGATGTTCTTAGGAAAGAGGAGCAGGCTGGTTGGATTTTTGAGATGTTGATTTGCATTAGCAACTCTTTTGAAGTGTCTGCAGTTCTTTTCTTGCTACTCTTGCTCTTCATATACTTGATCTCTATGAATTACTACAGTGGACAGGTTTAAATCTTTTATCTCAGAAAGTTCTCTCATGGATCTAGTATCCTGATTACAAGCCTGGGACCAAGGCCATTCAGCATCACTTTGAATAGAGGTACTCTCTAATTTTAAGATTTCAATTATTATTATATACAAAACAATTCTGTAAGTGAAAGTATGAACAACCCTTGACTGCAATATACTCATTTTGCTTGAGTGAGTTTTAGTCTCAGTTCATTGTCTCTTGGTGTCACTCTCCAAGGGGGCTTCTGGGCCTTTCTTCACTCGAGAGTGATGGATCCAGGCATTCTGCTCCTTGATCTTGATTGCGGTGAAGATGGCAAGAAGCACCTGGAATGGTCTTCTTTACTGTGGTTCCAAAGTCTTTTCTGCAAGAGGCTTAACATATACATAATCTCTAGGCTATATGTTATGCACTGGCCCATCTAACTCCCTGCTCTGAGTTCCAGCCACAAGTTTCTCAATTTTTCTGAGCTGTTTGCTTAAAGCCACCATGTAGGTGGCCAGTGTTACCTCTCCAATGTGGTGGGCATTCTTTTTGTGTTCTATAAAGCATTTCAAAGGGACTTAGACTTTCTTTAGCTGTAGGTTTAGTTTAAATTTGCAACAGTGCTAGTGGAAGTGCTTGGGGCTAGGGTAGATTAACTTCCTGCCCGAGTCTTACAATCTGCTGCTTAATTAAATGATCCATTTTCTCCACCTGGCTGCTTGATTAGGGGGGGTACAGAATGTGAAGTAGCCAGGTGGCTACTAATCTGTTGCACTGTTTTGGAAATGAAATGTGATCCTCTATCTGAGGATATTGTGGCTGGAACTCCGAAGCATGGGATTATTTCTTGTAATAATACTCTAGTAACTTCTCGAGCTTTGACAGTTCTGGTGGGGAATGCTTCTAGCCACCCTGAAAATGTGTCTGTCAATACTAATAAATACTGATACCCCCCTTTCCTTGGGAGTTCTGAAAAGTCAATTTGCCACTGCTGTCCCGGCCTATGGCCTCTCCTAATCTGACCGAGTTTCGGCTTGGGGGTATTTTTGGGGTTAGTCTGGAGGCAAAGATCACACTGTCAGGTCCCTTGAGTAATAGTGGCATATACATTCCTAGCAACGATTCTTTCAATCAAGTAGGTGTGTAGGGCATCTATTCCTCAGTGTGCTTTCTGGTGCTCTTCCCTTACTAGTGACCACAAGAAATGGGAAGGGATTACCATCTTCTTTTCAATGGTAGCCCACCCTTCTTGGTTATACGTCCTTTTTTGATCTTCAATCAATTTTCCATCTCTCTTATTATATTCTGGCTTACTTTCAAGGGAAATTTGTCTATCTGGAATTAGGGCTCACCTCACCTTTTGCTGCTTCCTTTGCCTCTCTATCCGCCAGCTCATTTCCTTCTTCTAATTCTGAGCTCACTTTTTGATGTGCTCTAATATGCATAATTGCTACCTTTTCAGGCAGCTGAACTGCTTCCAGCAGCTGGATGATCTCTTGTGCATGTTTGATGTTCTTTCTCTGTGAGGTCAGCAGTCCTCTCTCTTTCTAGATGGCTCTATGTGCATGCACGACTCTGAATGCATACCTCGAGTCTGTGTAGATGTTTATCCTCTTTCCTTTTGCTATTTCTAAGGCACGGGTCAGAGCAATTATCTCAGCCTTCTGCGCAGAGGTGCCTGTTGGTAAGGGTGCAGATTCTGTTACCTCTCAGCAGGTGGCTACTGTGTACCCAGCATGTTGCTTTCCATTGGCAATGCAGCTGCTCTCGTCAGTGAACCAGGTCTCTGCATTGTCCAGAGGAGTGTCTTTCAAATCTGGGCGTCTGGAGTAGGTAGCTTCAATGGTCTCTAGGCAATTGTGGTGTACTGCTTCACCTTGATTTCTACTGAGAAAGGAAGCTGGGTTGACAATATTAGCACCACTATCTTTACATCATCTTGCTCTACCATGATGGCTTGGTATTTCTCTCTGTGGTGAAAGCCAGTGGCTACTCTTTACTTCCAGTACTGTGGACACTGTATGGGACACTAGCACAGTCCTTTTCTGTCGCAGGGTAAACTTGCGTACCTTCTGAATATTCAGCATGACTGCTGCTACAGCTCTGAGGCAACCTGGCCATCTTTTGGCTGTTGCATCTAGCTACTTGGAGAAGTAAGCAACTGCCCTTCGTTATGGACCTAAGTCTTGAGCCAGTATTCCTAAGGCGATTCTCTGTTTTTCATGGGAAAATAGAAAGAATGGTTTACTCACATCTGGAAGTCCCAGGGCTGGAGCTGACATGAGGGCACTCTTTAGCTGGAGAAAGGCCCATGTGGCTTCCTTTGTCCGCTGGAGATCTCTGTTTCCATTAGCAATAAGAGCATAGAGAGGCTTGACAAGCAGTCCATAATTATTAATCCACAGCTGGCACTACCCTGCCATGCCTAAGAAGGTTCGGAGTTCCTTTATCGTCTGGGGTTTTGGGGTTTGGCAGATGGCTTCTTTGCGAGCCTGCCTTAAAGTCTGTTGCCCAGCACTCACCTTGTAGCCCAGGTATATTACTTTCTGTTTCACTACCTGTGCCTTCTTCTTTGATACTCTGTATCTTTGGAGTCTTAGGAAATTCAAGAGGCTTACTGTCCAGGCCACACATGCTTCTCTCGTCTGAGTGGCTATTAGAAGATCATCTACGTACTGCAACAGCTTCCCTTCCTGTAGAGCTTCCCAGGACTCCAGATCTTTTGCAAGTTGCTCCCCAAACAGAGTGGGGGGGAATTTGAAGCCTTGAGGCACATAGACTATGTGAGCTGGGTTTTGCACTGCTTTTAGGGCTTTCTCATTTGAATGCAAAAATTTTCTGGCTGGCTTTGTGGATAGGGAGGCAAAAGAAGGCATCTCTCAGGTCTAAAACAGTAAACCAGATTAGCTCAGGTGTTAAACAAGTTAGTAAAATATATGGATTTGCTACCACAGGGTATAAATTCTTCATTATCTTATTGACAGCGCTCAATCTAGTACTATCAGTTATTGGGCTGATTTCTTCCCTATCTTCTTTTCAGGGGGTACTGCTTAATTCTCACTGGTTGTTTTCTTTCTTTAAGCTTGATTACTATGGGGACGCATTCTTCACTTTCTTTGGTACAGCAGAGGCCCATACCCCTGAAAAAACTTGCTCTAATATCTCTTTACTAATTTTTTTCTTAATTTCAATGCCTGTTAATGATAAGCTTAATATCTTTATATAATTTGCCCCCAGAGTAACGTCTTCATTTGAGAATGTTCAGCGAATTGGGCAAATACACAAAAGCTCCTAAGTACACATGTTACTTTAAAGGTTTACAATGTATGCCTTCTCAGACTGTCCAGTTGTTCTTCACATTACAACATAATCATTCTCTACAGGTACTAAAGCTTTATTTAAAACTGAATTTATGGCTCTTGTATCAACTAAAATTCCACCCTTTTCTTTTCTTCTGGTCTCACTGCCTCTCGCAGAGGGGTCTGTTCCCTCCTAGTCCTGGGTGAAATTGGACTGCTAGGAGGGGGATGGGTGCGAACGGGTATATCTTTGGAGCTTGAGTCTTCTTCTTTTTTGGGGAGGTCTTCTTTATCCTCCTTTACTTTAGGAGGAGCCTTTAACAAATTATATGTACTCATTTTGCGAGTTGTAATCGCTTTGCATTTCAGTATGATAAACTTTGCCTGACCAGTGGGTCCGAGGGCGGTCTGATCTCACAGTCTCTTTGCTATTTTTGGTGATTTCTTAAAACAAAAACACACTAACATACGGGACTATCTCATTTACCTTCCCATTTCAAAACAGCATTAACTGCAATAACGTCTTACAAATCTTTTTCTTTTCTGAGCTGCCCCTACTGGCAGCTTTCTCCCAAAGGGCCCCTCCAAATGGGGCTAGTTCAGGAGCTTCTTTGTTCTGGTTAGTTTTCATTATCTCCTTCTCCTTATACTATCTTGTTTCTACTCAAACTTCTCCTCACAGAGCTTCACAGTAGATTCTTAGTCTTCTTCCCACACACAACTCCAGGTGGCAGGAATCAGGTGGGACTTCTCACACACCAGCTTTAAAATCTTAGGTTCTGAATCAGCTTGATGAGGAAACTTTGATTTACACTCGGGGCATATGCCCCGACGCAGCAATACCAGCGTCTCTCACAAACTCTGCACTGCAATGGTACCCTCGCAGGGAGCCAGCCTCTCGATGCACTAAAGGCTCTCAGGAATTACCCACAGAGGCAAGCTATTCTATTTATCACAGGGAATTCTGAATCTTGCACAGCAGGCTGTTCCCAATCTAGACTGACTATCGCACCAGATGAAGTCCAATAGAGCTCTTCTAAATGAACTCGTTCGTCTCACCACGGTAAAAGCGTGCACAATCTACAATCTACACCACAACTGACCACCTTTATTCAATGAACATTCTCACCTGCGCTAAACCACTCTATCTCTGCCGGGCGCTCCCTGCCTCCACAGCCTGCCCCGGCCAGTGCCTCAGGCCTCACTCGGCCCCTTCAGTCACGGGTAGAAACCCCCCCCGCACTGTAGATATACTCCCTTTATACACCATGCACTCGCACGATTACAAACACACACACACTAATATTAACAATTAACCACGCAGTGAACTAACTAAGTCTGGACACAACACACTCATGAGCCCACTCGAACCCACCCCCAGGGTCGCTGGCAGCCGCTCTATGGGACAGTGAACTCCCGTCTCCCAGTAGCTCTATCGACCGGTCTGCTTGCAGGCACAGGAACAAGGCAGAGCACTCAGATGTCTCTGAGTGCCTTATTCAGCCTACCTATCCCCCGGGGGCCCTCTTAATACATACCGAATCTTCCGCCTGCCAGCAGGTCCTTGTCCAGCAGGAGGCCAGCTGACACCAGCGGAATCCCGGGGAGCTCCTAGGAGGGTCCCTTTATCCCTTCTGCCCCTGCAGGGACAGAGATGGTCCCTTCGTGGTCTCCAAAATGTTTTGCGGCAAAGATCAAAAACTCCACAACTTGTGAAAGTTGTAAAGTCCGTATGTTTATTGCAGCGCTGGATGCATGCGGCGATTACTCTCCTCAAAAGGCATGTGTGCCTCTGGGGGGGTCCAAGTCCCATTTCTATCCCTGTCTACAAATGCATATGCATACAATTTCACAATAGGTTCATACATATTCATTCTACTGATTTCATATGACACTTGCTACTAATTCTTCAGAAGGAACTCTTGGATCACGTTGCCTTGCTCCATCTGCTCTCTTCTTCCCCCCTTTATCTCTTGTCCTTCAGCTGAAGCAGCCTCTCTAAGCACAGGCCCTTCAAGAGAACAGGCAGTGAGACTAAACAGCAAGCTACAGACTTAATTCAAGGACGGACATTTCACCTAAATCAAAATGTTATTCTACCCTGGAAAATTTCTACTCTGTCTCACAGGGACCCCAGAGTGCCCCACCTTGACCCTATGGGAGAAAAAGATTAAAAGAATGATGCCAAAAGTACTACAAATATTATTAGCTACCATAAAGAGGAAGAAATCAATATCAAGTAGACATTAATTAATTAATGGAGTTGTGTTACTTAGAAACACGACCAATAATATTCTTGGTAGCTAAAAATATATTGATTTTTTATTATAAATACAAAAATTGGGTAATAAAGATATTGAATAATACTATCATAATTCAAATAATATAATTATAATTTTATAAATTAATAAATGTTTTTCTAAAGAAAAATGTCTAAATTATTTTAATGTTTTGGGATATCAGTCCTAGGTGGGTGATGTCAGACATGATGAGGCTGGGGATGAGGAGCAGCTTGTCCAAACAGGCTCAGCCTGCAAGGGGCTCATTCTTCTCCCTGCCCAGACACCCTAAAGAGACATTCAGCATCAAGATCACCTGGGGAATGCTTCTGTCACCTCTTCCCTGAACTGAAATGTAAAGAAATATTTCCTTGATATGATGTGCACTTTGGAATCTCCCTCCTGAAGGGAACTCCAAGCTGACTCCAATCGCTGCACAAGCCCTGGAGACTCACAGACAATGGAAGGGAGACAAAGAGCTCCTGAGGGCTTTCTGTATTTTAATCAGCACCACGGTGGCTTTGGGGCTGGCTCCAGGAGCCTGAGGCAGCAAGAAAAGGATGAAGAAGCTGCTCAAGGAGTCAGCAGCCAAACTCCAAGTGCCTTGGAGCACGGCTGGGCCCCAGGGAGGGCAGGGAGTGCCCAAGGCTGCCCAGGCAGTGCTGAGAGCAGATCCTTGAGGCCAGGAGTGCAGGGAGCCCAAGGCTCTGGGCAGGGCACTGCAATGCTGAGCAAGGCCTGGCTTGGCTGCAGGAGCAGAAAGGCCAAGCCCTGAGTCCAGCCTGGGCCAGCAGGGCCTGTCCCTCCCGGCTGGCTCGGGGCTCTTTGTGGGCCAGGGGGATGTGAGGGGCAGCAAGGACAAACGCCATCAGCCTGCAGCCCCTGCCAGCCTCCCCAGGGAGGCCGAGGCAGAACCAAAGTGCAGCCCCTGCCAGGAAAGTTCCTCCTGTGGGGCTCCAGAGGCGCTGCCCGAGCCCAGGGCACAAAGGCCTGGGTGCCTGTGGCCCTGCCAGCCCTGCCCAGCCCTCGGCCATCTGTCCTGCAGGCTGTGCCCCCTGGCCGTGCTGCTCCTCTGCCCTGGCCGGCTGCACTTGCCCATCTCGCTGTGCCCCAGCATTTCTCACCCAGCGTTTCTGGGCCCTCCCTGGGCTCCCTGCACCCAGCGCTGCCGGCTCCTGGCACACAGAGCCCGGCCATGGCCCAGCCTCACGCTGGTACACCTCCAGCACCAACATTCTGCCCTGCGAGGGACTTTGCTTTCTCCTCAGCTCCAGGCTGAACCTTCCAAGCTGCACTTGGGGGAGGTTTCCTGCAATTCCCACTGCCAAGGAAAGCTCTGTCTCCTGCTGCTCACAAACAGAGAAGGGCTGGAGGGAGATGTGCTGGTCAGAGGCTGTTTGGGGCACAGTGACCTGGAAATTTTTGAGTTTCTAAATCTTCTGTGAAAGGAGAGGCATCAACAAATCTTTTACACTGGAGTTACAGAGAGCAGACTTTGGCCTATTGATGATGGAGATTTGGAGAATACAAAATCAGGTACTGATTTTTTAAAGAGAATCAGCACTTAAAAGCAAAGGGATCCAAGAAGGATTGACACATCTCAAGAAAGAAATTTTGGAGGAGTAGCAACAGCCTGTTCTGCTGGTCCAAAAAGTGAGCTAGCAAGGAAAATGACTGGCCTGGATGGTCATGGAGCTTTTTCCAGGAACTCATAGAAAAAAAGTGGATGCATCATCTTTGGTCAGAGGGGGAGGGAACTCATGAAATGTTTAAGGATGTTGTTAGGTCATTCAAAAAGAAAATTATAGAGATGAAAGGTTCATTAGAGCTTAACTTGACCACTTCTGTGAAGGATAATAATGTTTTCATAAATACATTAATGGCAAAAGGAGGGACAAGTACAACCTCCATTCTTTATTGGATATGAGGAGGAATACAGTAACTAAAGTTGAGGAATAGGCTGAGGTACTGAACCCCTTCCTTGCCTCAGTTTTCAACAAAACGTCAAGTTGTCCTCAGGACAAGTGTTCTCCCAAGCTGTAGATGGGGGCAGGGAGCAGAAGAGCCTCCCTGTAATCCAGGAGGAAGCAGCTGGGGACCTGCTGAGCCACTCAGATGCTCACAGGTGTCTCTGGGAGCAGATGGGATCCATTGCAGGCGGATGAGGGAGCTGGTGGATGAGCTCCCCAAGCTGCTCTCCATCATTTACTGCGGGGGAAAATAGCGGGATGCGGATGTTCAGGGACATCACACCATAACCAATATGACCCAGTCAAGCCAAATTTGTTATCCCTAAAAAGACTATATTTATAATAATTCTCTACTGTCCACGCATCTCTAACTAATACATGATTGGCTATCCTAGCTGTTCATGCGTCTAAGATAGGATGCTGACTGGATCATCTAATTTTCCATGTGTCTGGTTGTGGTTTTCTGTCCCACCCAAGAACTTTCTTCTTTCTTACTTTCCCAAGCTCACTGACAAACTTGCTGAGTCCGGATGACTCTTCTTCTTGTATCTTTTTCAATGATGTACCAACCCCATTTGCTGAATATGCCCATTATTGTTTGTGAACGTGTCCATTGTCCATTATCCCAAGCAGGCTGGATTGTGCATTGGCTGAATATGGCCATTGTCCCGCAAATCTCCTCAATCTTCAAGAAATCCTCGACACCTCTGCACACAGCCCAGGGAAGGTGCCCTGGCCACCTGCACAGAGCCACAGACAAGTGTCAGACACAGTTACAGAGCTTTGCCCAGAGCTGACAGGGAGAATTAATTTAAGGGAAAAAAAAAAAAAAGAAAAACAGCAGAAAACCCCCAAAACCAACAAAAACCAAAGAAAACCAAATTAAAAACAAACAAAAAACCCAAAAACCACCACCCAACAAAAACAAACAAAAACAACAACAAAAACAAATGAACCAAAGCCAAAAAGTGAACAAAAAAAGAGCAAACAATAAAAAAACAAAAACAATAAAAAGAACTCCCCACAGCAGAGATGATCCATCCTTCAGTTGTCACAAATGCACTCACACAAGACCTGGGGCTGCAAAAAAATTAGAATTTATTGTGCACATATGCAGGGAAAGCAGGTTTAGGTCAGGCTTTCAGCAGAACTGTTCTCAGCTGAGCCAAAAAGGCCCCTTTGGCAGCTGCAGGGCCATTGGAAATGCAGAGCCTCAGCCCACAGGGCAGAAAAGGGCTCTGAGTTCCTCTCCCCTGACACTAAACCCTGTTCCCAGGCTGCTTCACACACAGGATTCTGCTGGAGGACGGCACAAAGCTGAGAGTGGGCTCTGGCTTCTCCATGTTTTGTGTCCTAAAGCTTCCTGGGAGAAGGAATTTCGGGTCAGCTCCTCTGGCACAATCCCTGCTGGCCTGGGGAAGGGCTTTGCGTGCCGAGGCATTGCTGCAGGCAAGGAAAGCTCCTGGCTCAGGGTCACCTTTGCTGCTCAGCCAGAGCCCCGAGTGCCACAGCAGCAGCAGCAGAGAATGGCAGCGGCACCACGGGCTGGCACACGAGGGGGAGATTTCCCCCTCGAGAGAGGCTCATATCCCTTTTTCCATTCAGGCAGCTGCAGATCCCTCAGCTTTGGCTGCACAGCAGCTGGAAATGCAAGTCCAGGAGCTCTGTCCATGGCCAGCCCCAGCAGGTGACAGCAAGGACAGGGCCCTGGCAGCATCGGGACATTTGCAGGGAGCGCCTTCAGCAAGCGCTGGGGGCTGGGACTGTGTGCAGAAAACGCCCTGGGAGTCTCTGCAGCGAGGGAAAGGGAACAAAGTTTCAGTTGTGGCCTCGCCAGGGAGCACCAAAGTCGATTGTTTTCCATTGCCGGCTGTTCCAGGAGCCCCAGAGGAGAGCCCGGGGGCCCTGGAATGGAGAGCGGGATTGTGCAGGAGCCGGGAGCAGCGAGAGAGGCCGGGCTGAAGGTGCGGGGCGGGCACGGGCTGGGAGGGGGCCCAGCCCGGGGGTCCCGCAGAGCCTCCCTGCTCCAGAGCCGCAGCTGCGAGCGCGGGGCAGCTGCCGGGATCGGAGTGCCAGGGACGGGCCGCAGGTGGGGGCTCCAAGGGGCTCGGCCGGAGCAGCTTTTTGTCCCGGGGCACCGGGGGCATTGCCGCGGGCTTGGGGTGCCCGGGAAGGCGCAGCAGGACAGGGTGGCAGTGGTTGGTTTGTGGATTTGTTTTGGGATGTTTTGCTGGCGGCCCCGGGCGGGCTGTGGGAGCCGGGAGCGGCCGGGCGGGCCCGGAGCCGCCCCTCGGGCCGGGAGCCCCCGGGCAGAGCTCTGTGCTCGGGGCCGAGGCCCGGGCGGCCCGGGCAGCGCTCGGCGGCCCGTGGGCCCCCGGCGCAGGCGGGTCCGTGTGGCCGGGCCGGCCCAGCCGTGTCCGCAGCGGGCTCCGAGGAGAGCGGCCCGGCCCGGCCGTGGCCGTGCGGGGCCTGCCGGGGCTCGGGGGGCCGGGCCGGGCAAAGGCTGAGCGAGAGCGGGGGAAGCGCTGGCACAGAGGCCCCGGGCTCGCCGTGCCCCCCTGGCCACGCAGCCGGGCTCGGGGGCCGCCTCGCTCGGAGCCAGCCCCGGCTGCGGGGGTCCCCGGGGCTCCCTGGGCAGGGGGCGGCGGGGGCTGCCGGAGCTCTGTGCCCGGGGCTGGGCGCGGCTGCCGAGACAGCGGAGGATGCAGGGTACCCCCGTGCTGGGGCTGCCTCTGCCCGGCCCAGGGGCTGCACTGTCAGCCCAGAGCCACGTGGGGATCGCCCGGCACCGGCAGGGCTGGCAGGGAAACCGGCAATGGGGGAGCAGAAACGGGAAATACGAGAGCTCCAGAAGCCTGGACATGTTGGAGCATGGGCAAGGGGGACCCATGGATACCCCAGGACCCTGAAACGGGGACTGCAGACAGTGCTGACCCCTGGAACGCCTGGGGTGCCAAAGTGGTGAGCCCAGAGAAGGGGAACCTGCGGGATTGCCAGGAGCCCCAGCAGCTCAGAGAGGTGAACACCAATACAAACTTGGCTCGGAGGAACCCAGACAGGGGCATCTCCAGGAGCCCAAAGTGGAGAGACCAGAGAGGGGAAACTCAGGGTTGGGTGGTTTTGCTGCATCTTGGTCATTTGTGTATTTTGGGGGCTGAAACTTGGTGTTTTGGAGGTTTATATGGGTGGCAGATTCCCGGTGACTCCTAGAGATGGACTTGGGCAGTAGGAACCCGCTAACCCAATGTGCTCATACAGTGTATTTTTCCCCAGAGCAGGATTTCTCTTTCCCAAACCTTGGCTGGATGGAGAATGAGGCTGCAAGGAAGAGGAAGATGTCCTGGGACACCGAGGCAGGTGAGGAGGAAGTCACTGCCCCTTTGCCCCTCTCTCCTGCTCCATCTCCCAGCCCAGCATGGCCCCTGGCTGCAGGACAATCCTGCTGCCAATGCCGTCCTGCCGGGGACACACTGGGAGGATCTCCTTCCCTGTGGCATGGAGGCAAAGCCATCCTCTCCTTGTCCTTCCTCCCCAGACAAGGAGCTGAAGATGGAGACCAGGCAGGACAAATCCCCATGGTATAATCTCATGGAAGAGGCTGTTTTGAGCAACTCAACAGCACAGGAATTGAACAGGGAGGAAAATCCCCAGAGATCCCACACGAGGAGGGGCTGCAAACCCAGCCCAGGGTGCCCTGAGGAGCAGGGCAGGAAAGATCCACCCTGTGCCAGGAAGGTGGACAGAGCTTCAGGCAGAGCTCAGAGCTGGTGATCTGTGGAGCAGCTTCAAGCTGGGGAGAAGCCCTGCAAGTACTTGGAGAGTGGGAAGAGCTTCAGGCAGAGCAACAGCCTGATCTGCCACCAGATGATCCACTTTGGAATGGCCCTAGGAGTGTGGTAAGGGCTTCAGCTGCAGCTCCACCCTCGTCATCCACCAAATGATCCACGCTGGGGAGAGGCCCTACGAGTGTCCTGAGTGTCAGACGAGGTTTCAGACCAGCTCCACTCTCCTCCTGCACCAGCAGATTCACAGGGAGGAGAGACCCTCCTGCTGCCCCAGCTGCAGGAATGGCTTCAAGCACAACTCCACCCTTGTCATCCACCAGGGCATCCACACTGGAGAAAGGCCCTGTGAGTGTCCCCAGTGTGGGAAGAGCTTCTCAGACAGCTCTAACTTCAGTAATCATCAATGGAGGCAGCGGTAAGGGAAGCCCTGCAAGTGCCCCAGCTGCAGGAAGAGCTTCATGCACTGCTCCAACTCCATCCCCCATTGGAGGACCCGTGTTGGTCAGAGCCCTTCAGACCCACGTTCCCAGTGATCTGAGTTGGGAAGACACTTGGCTACTTATCCTTTTGTTTTGGCCCTAATTTTCTTTTGAGTTATCGTCATCCCTTAAAACAGACAAAACTGGGGGAAAACTCAACAAATTCATTGAGGGCATCTAAAGCCTCACTTTTTCCTAGTGTTTCAGGGGAATCTGGGATTCAGGGAGAAACCTGGGGAGTTTGGGGATATATGATGTAGTTGTCTCCCTTTGTTGGCACTGAAAGAGATGAGAGGGTTCAATGCCACTGAAAACTACTCAATCCCAGCCCAAAATTCCTCAATTCCACAGCTCCTCAGGATGGAATGGGGTTGGAAGGGGATTGGGTGAATTGTGCTGCAAATCAGGAGGGCTGAGATGGGCATGGGGTGGGGCAGGATGGGTGGGATGGGGTTGGGGTGGTGTGAAATGGAGGAAATAGGTCTTGGGAAGGGGGTCTTGATGTCCAGCAGGGGTGGGATGGGTTGGGGTTGGGACTGGGGAGGTGGGGTGGGGTCTGGAACGAGACAGCCGAAGTTTGGGGGTGATGAAGGGAGGGAGAGCCCGTTACTGAATGAGTTTTTGAATATGAAAATGATGACATGTCCCACAGCCCCGGAGCTCAGAGCAGCTGAGATGGTGCTGGATCCAAGGCCAACTGTGGATCTCTCCCTCTCACTCTTCTGATTGCCTCTTCTCAAAATCCACACCTTCTCTGGGCAAACTGTTCCAGGACAGTCTTTTTTCTGAATCCCTACCTAAACCTACTCTCTTTCCATTTGGATCCATTCTCCCTTGTCCTGTCCCTGCCTGCCCTTGTACAAAGTCCCTGTCCTGCTTTCTTGTAGGTTGCCCTCAGGTACTGGAAGGCCACAGTTGAATCAAGGCTCGGTCTCTTTCCCATGCTGAAGAAGCCGAGCTGTGTCAGCCATTCCTTGCAGGAGAGGAGCTGCAGCCCTCACATCATCTCAGTGTCCCTCCTGGGCCCTGGTGCTGCGTGTCCACGTCCTTGCCGTCCGTGCCGGGGAGCCCGGCAGAGCCGGAGGCAGCACTGCAGGTGCAGGCTCAGCAGTGGGGAGGAGCCACGGCCCTGGCAGCGGCTCCAGGAGCAGCGATTGGCGATGGGCTGCCCGCACTGCAGAGAGCCGGGGCCCTTGTGCCTGCCCTTGTGCCCAGGGCGCCTTTCCCCGCCGCTCGCCCGCCCGCCTGGGGAAAATGCCCCCTGTGCCGCCCCTCAGTGCCGCCCCTCGCCGCTGCCCCAGGGGCTCCCCGGCCCCAGCTGGAGAGCCCCAGGCCTCAGCCTCACCCTGCTCAGCCCAAGGCCCTGGAAAAGCAGATTAAAGCACCCAGCCAGAAAGTGCCCTAGGATTCCAAGGTCAGTCTTTTCTCTACAGTATGGGTTTGGTATCAGAGCCTGCATGGGATTATAAAATCTTTAGGAGAAAAGAGCATGAACAAGTTGTGCTTTGGCAGTACATCAAGGCTTTGAGGGAGAGGGTTTGTTTACTCACTCACAGGGATGCACAGAAAGTTTTGAAATGGTAACAATAATCCAAACCCATTAGAAATTGCAAAGAAAACCTGAGGGACTGGCAGCTAGCGCCTCAGAAACAGGTGGCTTTTGCTTCAGTCTTCTACCTGAGAGCTTCCTGGGCAGGGGCAGTTCTTCCAATTGCATCAGCATGGCCATGGCTAGAAAGGGCAGTGAGCAGATGGATTTAGCTTCTCCTGCCAGCCCCTGAAATGCCGGTTGTCATTTGCGTGTACTGAGGATTCCGTTTCAGACTCTGAGCTGGCGCAGCTGCTCCTTGGTGCTGCTCGTACGCACGTACAGTGGTGCTGCAGCAGCTGTCCCGCACACAGGGAGGGCTCTGGAGCCTCCCTGGGGTCACCAAGGAGCAGAGGAGGGAACGTGCCTGGGATCTGCCTCTCTGTGCCGAGCGCTGGCGACTGGAGTCACCCGACCTTGTTCTAAGGCTGGGACCAAGTTCCTGTCACTGTCTGCTCTGAGAGCGTTCCCAAATTCAAACCCAGACACTTCTGCTAGGCAGAAGCACGGGTTCAAACATGGATTTTACCAGAAAAGGAAAGACTCCTGAAGGAAAAGGTGAAGATAGAAAGATGCTGAAAGGCTGAAGCCAAATGGAAAATAACCCCCCCAGATTTCAGAGAAAACTGGTCCATGGTGGTCAGTGCTGGCTCTGTGTCAGACTAGGTGGCTGACAGCTACAGGTGATCCCACAAGGACACCCATGGCATCACAACATTCTATCATTAGTTTACTCTGCTTTCTCCCTTTAGACAGTAGCCAGATCACTCATACTGTCAGCCAGGACAGGGACTGTGGCCACAGCTGACTGCAGATTAGACCTGGTCATGAGATGCAAGTCCTGTTGCTTTCTTTGCCATCAACGTTGGGTCTCACTACAGATAAATTTCCCATTCTTCCTTTGCTTTCTGATCGGGTCTGACCCTGAGGATGGTATTATAATGCTACAGACATACCAATAAGGCCTGCCTGCTTCCTGAGATGTCTTTGTGGTTTCCAGAAATAACAAACAGCTGTGTGGCTTTTTCCAGTGGATTCACAGGCCAGCCTCAAGAGGGAATCTTTTTGTCCCCTCTGGTCATTAGAGCCTTCCACCTTTCAGCCTTGCTAACTCAATCCTACTCAGAGGAATTAAATGCAGGCTAGTTCCCTGACAAATAAAAACAAATAATTTTTTTTAATAATTAAAAATTATTCCCCTTGAGTGCCACACCCAATATATGTGTTAATGATAAAGCGGGAGTTCACCTAATCACTTCTTTCCTTGTGAGCACGGCTCAGCCTCACACAGAGGTGAGGTGGGAGCTGGGCAAATCTCTGGTGGGAGGAAGGGTCTTGTGGCAGCCCACAGAGCCTGTGCACATTGCCAGGGAACAGCTGTGCCCTGCATGTGCCCCCTGCAATGAGCTGTGCTGCTGCCAGTGCCCCGTGGAGCTGTGGGGCTGCTGAGCTGTGGGGCAGGGAGAGGAGCAGGAGGGTGCATGTGCAGCTGAGCCATTCCTGGAGAGCACAGGGCTCTGGGCTCCCTGCTGTCCCAGGGCAGCCCAGAGGCCAGGCTGTTCCTGTGGTAGCTCTGTGGAAATGGCTCAGGGTTTTGCCCTGGCCTGCCTCCAGGTGTCTGCCAGCAGGAGCATGTTTCCCTGTGCAGCTCTTTAGAAGTTTGCAGGAAATGTATCCCATGAAAAATGGAGTTTCAGATGCTTTAGGTTTGCATGGTGGCCTCTGTTAAACTTTGTGTCTCCACTTTGCAGGCCTGACTGGCTACCCTCTTGCCAAGAGGTTTTCCCTGGCAAGTCCCTCCACGCTCCTTCCCTCCAAGCCGTTGCCTCCCATCCCGAAGAGCTCTCCTTCTACCAAGCCAAGCCCAACATGCAGCGGAGAGCAGGAGAATGGGAAAAATGGCAGCGGCTACTGTGAGGAGAGTAGAAAAAACCAGGAGCTGGGTTCAGAGGGAAAAGGATGTAAGGTAAGGAGACCAAGCTAAGTCCAGCATTGTAAATGTTCAGTTTATGTGCTCTTGGCAGAGCTCTGAGACCTTTTCCATGATAGGAACTGACTTTGTCACTGAAGTTTGAACAGGTCCTGATCTGGATCTTTAGCTGGGCCAGAAATGACGAGATATGAAGGAAGGGTGTGCATCTGCCCCTGCTGCCTCCAGCCCCATTCCTGGCCATGGCATGAGGGCCCTGGAGGAACTTGGGCAGGCAGAGACCTTGCAGAGAGCAGCAGGGCAGGGAGCTCTGCTGAACTTCCTAAATGCCAGGGAGCCTGAGACGATGGATGTGTGGGAGCTGGAGAGCAGCCAGCATCCTGAGAGCTGAGCAGCCTCTGGGCTCAAAGGCTGCTGGGGAACTGTAGGAGGGAAAGGCAGCAGCAGAAGAAATGAGGGGCTTGAGAAAAGCAGGTTTGACATCCTGCAGAATGGCTTTGTGGGGACTTGGCTAGAGATCTGCACTGGCAGTTAGGCACCTTAGGGGCAGGGAGAGAATAGTGATCTAAAGGCACTGCCATGCCATCCAAAAGTCCAGTGGAGGCAGTGGCACCTCAGAACATCTTGATGTCAAACATGTGAATGCCAGCTGGGAATGTAGCTAGTCTTGGAAAAAACTGAGCACAAGGGCAGAGGTGGCAAATGTGTGACATGGGCTGTCCCTCTCCCCTTTCCTAGGTCACCTTTCCTGTCCTAGGCCAAGCTGCTCCATAAGTTTGACTATTCCTGCCATGTCCCATCTAAATGTCTTGAGGTATGAATCGGGGCAAGGCTTGATGCTTGATCTGAGCTCTGTTCTACTCTTTCCAGACTTCCTTGCTCAATTCCAGTGGTCGGGATATGAAGAAGGGGTCACTGGGACCACCTTTGATCCCCCCATACGCAGGGCAGTGAGTCCCCCTCTTGGCAGTGCTGCAGGGTCTCTGCAAAGCTCTCCACAGCTGGAATTCCAGGAGTCCCAGGAGATGAGGTAAGCCAAGGTGTCTGCTGCTGCAGTGTGCTGTTCACCTCTCTCTTCCCATCTTGTGTGGTTATTTTGCCCAGTCAGGGGTCCCATGTATTTAGGCAAACCTTTGTGCCTTCACCATTTTGGCCATCTGTGGTCAAAGTCAAAGCCAACGCCAATGTCCCAAGAGCAGAGGTCGTGGTGGGGAAGAAGAGGCAGGGCTTCAAAGCACCTCAAGATAGGGCCTCTGCTGGACATGGCTATTGTTTGACACAGAGCTTGGCCAGCTCTCTGTGACTTCAGCAAGTGAAAGCTTAAGGGTAATGAATCAGCTCTGCATCCTGGGTTGGGTTTATGTGTTGCATTTCCTCCTTCATCAGAGTGACCATGCTAAGAAGGTTTGCCTCCTTTCGTGGTACACCCATTCCCTCCCTTCTCTTTCTATGTCCTCATATGTTCTTTTGTCCTCCATTTTCTCCAGGCTAACATCCAGCAACAGAGGCAAGGAGAAGAACTCTGAACATGCAGGTAGGTACAGGGCATGTCTGTCCTAAAATGACCATTGTAGTCTTGACTCAGAGGTGACGTTTGGAAAGCTTGGTTACAACCCATTCTTTTAAAAATTTCTTTAAATTCCCTTCAGTTCTTTGATGGGCTCAGTGGACTCTCTGAGAGCCCAGTCAGTGGGACTGTGCTGCAGTGGTGCAGTGAAAATTCCTCCAGTGTGAAGTGTTGAGTGGTAGGAACGGGAGTGGAACCTTGGGGCCCTGGAAATGCAGTGCAGGCCAAGGAAACATTCCTCTCCATCCTGCACATGCCTTTTATCTCCCTGCAGCCTTTCTAGTGTCACATTTAGTAGGGAAAAAGAAGGCATTTAGCATGAAATGAGAAATATTCCCATTACTCCCTCCTGCTTTTGAAGCAGAAAACCTTTCCTTGGGGCAGTTTCTGAGCCGAACCCTTTGAGATCTGAAGGAGATTGATGGACATTGCCTGGTTTTGTATTGGCAGAAATAGGGAAACCTCCTCTGACAGAATGTCCTTATCAATTTCCCAGTTAGGGAGAAAGAGCCTTCCCAATGGATGCATCCTGTGCAGGGTCTGAGTTTGTCATCCTGTGACAGCACAAAGCCAAAGCCATCTGTGGCAGGTTCACGATGACAAATCTCTTGCCCGGCTCTCTCTGGCTGTGTCAGTGCTGCAGGCTGAGGCTGGGGGAGGAGATGCCTTCTGCCTTGTCCTCCCTCCCTGCCTTGCCTGATCCCTGACAAGTGGAATTGTGCCAGACAAAATGCAGTCTCTGGTGCATCTGGGTCAGACAATGCTTTCAAGTTGAAAGCCTCAATGCCACTTCTGTTGTTCCTTTGCCATTTCTGGGTGTGTAATGATAGGAGAGATGAGATTTGAAGAAATATTTCTGCTGATGCAGAGAAAGGGATCAGATCCTCTGGTTCCTTTGCTCAGGGTTAGTTCTGCCAAATCCTGGGTACAGCCCCTTTGGGATGACTCCTTCATTGCTGATGTGCAGGTGGAATGCCTAATGCAGCTAGGGAGAAGTATTGCTCATTAAGTGAGGTGACTTTTTTTCTGGACTAATTCTGGACTAGAAATTACCTAGCTCATTATTCCTTAGCTGTCTCTCTTTTATTACTGTCCCAAGCATTCTACAGGGTGAAGGAATCTAGTTTTAAGATAGGTGTTTCTCTCAAACTGCTTGGCTGCCATATGAATTTATCCTCTGTGAAGCCATGTAAAGAATAAGTTCTCTTAGTTCTAACAGCTCTGTTGGACAGTATTTCAGAATGAGCTCCATTATTCTTCTTGCAATTAGAAAATCAGCCTTTGGTCTAGCCCAAAAGTGGCCCAGTCTCATACAGTTGAGAAGGAAAATCCTTGGCGAAAACCAGTTTTCTAGTGTCAAGAAGACAGTTCATGTTTGGGTAATACTCCTGCAACGCTAAGCTCTTCTTTGAATGTCCTCTAAAATATTCCAACTTAGAGAAGAAAAATGTTGATCTAAATGCATCCAGGTATTAGAACCTGGGACTTCTAGGAACCAAAAGATGATGTTTACTACAATCAGTAAGAATAAGGGCAGATAAGAATCTCTGTCAAGAGCAATCTCCATCTCTGCCCTTCTCTATCAGACACAGAGGCTCTCCAGCATCCAGGGGCTGAGGCCTTCATCATGCAGCAGGTTTCAGTCTGCTGGCCAACAGAGTCATGTCCTGTCTGCTGCCAGTAGCCCATCCCTTGGGAGAGGGTCTAGGCATTGTACCTTGCTGCTCTCAATCACAATGTCTGTGTCTTGAGAGCTCTGCAATCTGGAACCAGTCTTGCCTGTTGCCCAGCATTGTGTTTTTGGGGGCTTGAAGTCTGCCAGAGATTTACACAAACCTTTGCTTCCATTGCCAGGCCTCCCACTGAGCCAGGCCAAGGAGATGGATCATCCCACCAGTCCTGGTCTTACAAGTGACAAAGAGCTGAGGGACAGCTTTGGAAAGGTGAGGGATAAGGACAGGGATGAGCAGACTTCCTTTCCAGTGGCTGTTTAGTGCTTGGCCCAAAATGTCACTGAAAATCATCATCTTCCACTCTTGGGGGATGGAGATTCCCTTGAGAATATATTGGACAGCTACAGAGCAATTGCTTGGCTATTTCCAGTGGTGCCAAGGTCTCTGGTTTGGAGATGGTGCTAAGGTCATGCCAGAAGCATTCTTTATGTGCAAAGGCTGTTTTAGAGAAGTTCTGAATGACAGAGCAAGCTGCACATCAGTGAACGTGGGCAAAGTGCATCCTCGGAAGCAGAGAAGCAAAGATTCTAAATGTTGGGTGTAAGGAAGGCTGCAAAAGAAAATGGGAGAGTTTTATTTTTCCTGGTTACCTTTGTGGCTGTATTTCACAGCCCTCTCATTCTCAAGTTTTCTGCTCATTACCATCAGTGTTTCTGCTACTTGTTTTCACATGACTCCTCCTTTTGGTGTCATGGTGTCAGAGACCAAGTCCTTCCGAGTCCTTCAGAGCTGAGTCCTTCAGAAGCCAGGAAGTGAGAAACAGCTGCAATTCGTGGCCATGAGTGTTAAGCAACAGCTCATTACCCCTCCTTGCTGGGTATTGCACATGGTTTTTACTCTCCTGCCATGGCCTGTAGGAACTGAACTGCCTGCTCACTGGCCATGCCAGCTCTTCCTCTGTCTTGGAGCACTCCTATGACTTTCATGCTTCAAGCAGGGCTTCCTGACATAGGTTGCAGTTGCAGCAGTGGAAGGTTGTGGCACTGAAGTGTTCCACCTCACTGTGTAATTGCCAGGGTGAGGATGGGAGACATTCCTCTGAAACCATTGGAATGTGGATGGAGCTGCATTGAAGCCTATGGCACTCTGTGGACTCTGTGCTCCTGATGAGATGTTGTGTGTGGTTTGTGTGTCTGTGCTTACAGTCTATGATGTATTTCCATTGCACCTAGATCTGTGCTGCATTGTGCATGTTGGCCCAAAAGAACTTAGGGCAGAAGGATGCAGAGCTTTTGGAGAGAGAGATGAAGAGAAGGAGACAAAGGAAAACATCCTTGTTAGTTATTCCTGAGACAGTGGAGCCTGGGGATGCAGCTGAAGCAAGTAAGTGGTGGCTACACTTGTGGTGGTCCTTTTTGAGCACTTGCTTGCCCTTTGCACAGTGTTGCAATCAGACTGGAGAGCTGTTCAGTGAAAGGTTGTTTGGGATTTAATTCTGTTTCCCAAAGAAAAGTACAGAGGCATGAAGTGTCTTGCCCATGGCCTCAGTGAGTCAGTAACAGAATATCAGCTTCCCCCCTTCACCTCTAAAGTCTTTCAGAGTAGAAAATTCTGTCTTGCAAAGTACACTGGAGCTTCAGACTCTCTCCTGGAGAGCAGCCTCCAGGGAAGGGGAGTCCAAAGGAATGCTTTTCAACCAGGGTGCAACCTGGAAGAAACAAACTTCAGCTCCTTCTAATGAAAACACCAGAGATCCTTCTCCTGCCACTCCCTGCTGAGGAGCTGGCACTGGAGAGCTGTGCTGAAGCCCCAGGCAGGGCTTCTTTTGTAGCCCCAGGAGCAAGCAGCGTTCTCACTGAATCCCGGCTGAGGGGCTCTGCCTGCAGGGCTGTGAGCACTGCCCGAGGGTGGCAGTGGGGCCCTGAGGAGGCAGCACTCAGCCCGAGGGCATCACACAAGGTTATCTGCACTTTCCTTTGGGGACTGCCCCTGCCAGCCTCTGGAACAGGAAAACAAAAGCAAAGCAATTCTGGGTTTCCTTGTTTCTTAGGGGAAGCACCACTGCAATGTGGGTTTAAGCTAGAAGAGGGTAAATTTAGATTAGATATAAGTGATTTTTTTGTTTACAATGAAGGGGAGGAAAAGCTGGCAGGATTTGCCCAGAGAAGCTGTTGTTGGTCCATCCTTGAAGGTGTTCAAGGCCAGTTTACATGGGGCTCTGAGGAACCTGATCAGGATGCAGATGTCCCTGCTCACAGGGGTTGGACTAGATGGTGCTTAAAGGTGCCTTCCAACCCAAACTCTTCTAGGATTCTGTGATTCTGTGCTCATTGTCCCATGTTAGTGTTATACTTGGTATAAAGTGGTATACCATTGTTATACTTGAAGTTCTTTGGGATAACAAAGAGATGTTCCCCAGCTCTGGCAAGTTTTCTGGCCCTTTCCATCATCACCCTGTCCAGCACTCTCTACTTACAAGCTCCTCTTTGGTCCCTGCAGTCTTTAGCCTAGCACCTGTCGATGGCACAGCTTCTAGAGAGCACAGAAAACACCCTGGTAGTGCCTTGAAGAAGAAGGTCTTCAGGAAGCAGGACAACGTGCCCTTACTGCCCAATACAGACATCATCCACGGGGATGGCAGCTTCCCACACAGCTCCTCAGGTAAGCCAGCTCTGTGGCAGCTTTTTCCCACGGGTTTTTCCTTGCACAAGGAGCACAAATTGCCCCCTGCTTCAGCCAGCAGAGCTGGGATCTTGACTCCATAGTCTGTCCTGAGAATCAGCAGCAAATCTACTTTTGAGTTACTCCAGCTTGGTAGTACTGGAGCAGTTGGTTCTTAGAAATCCATTGGAAAGTTGAACTGAATGAAGTCATGGGAAAGGCCTGGGATCTGGCTTTTCCCATCCTAATAGTCCAAACTACAGCAGTGGTGCCAGGAGGCAGCTGGAACTGCAGGGATGAGCTGCAGGGCAGTCTGCCAGGCTGTGCTCACCGTGCACCTACGAGAACCACCACAATCAGTTGTTCACTCCCCGTCTGGGCCCTCTGCCTGTGCTGCTGTCCAGTTCTGCAGCCAGCTGTTCTGCTACCCAGCAAGGGTTGTCTCTGCAGGGCAGTCAGTGGCTTGGTGCAGTCGTGCTGCTGCTGCTCCCAGAAGTGCCCGATGGCTCCTGGCTGCCACCATCCCACAGCCTGCAGTGCCAAGAGGGAACAAGCAGTGCCTCCTGTGTCACCCAGCAAATACAGCACCCGTGTGCAGCAGATGACAGCCAGGAGGGGCTGCCTGCTGCTCCCAGGCTGTTTGCTGCCTGCAGCAAATAGACAGCAGATAGTCCCCAGTGGCTCTTGCCTCTCCTTTGTGGGTAGCCTGCCTGTGCTGTGATCCCAGGTAGGGTGAGATGAGAAGAAGGGAGCTAGGAATGATACTTGAATGCTCTTTTCTAGTGATGCTACTTCCATGTTCAGAATTGACCAGAACTAGCCTGGCATGGGTCTCCATTCATAGTGAATCTAGATGTGTATGTCTGCATACTTCTGCAGTGACATCACTGGTGTCAGCGGCTGGGGTACCCCAGTGACATCCAGATTAGCTCAGTCTGAATATTTTTGATGATAAGGTTCCTCCATACTTTGTGAGAGCATGCAAGGTAGCACAAAAACCCTCCAGAGTCTAGAGCAGTTCATCTAGATTCTGTGCAATATTTATACTCCATCATTTTAGACAGCGCAAATGTTTTCATCTACATATTAGAAAATGAGCTTTTGAGTGCATGACATGAAAATTTTGATTGACAGTGCTTTTGATGACAAGTGGATTTCATAAGGAATGCATTCATCATCAGATTTTTCTCATACCTTGTAAATTTTTTTCCTTACCAAAAAATTCAATTGAGGCAAACCCAGATCAACCAATTAACAAGAGAGTGCGTCTGCCAACAACGTGGATGTGTATTTGCATATTTTTATCCTCAGAGTGCATTTGGAAGGCTTTTTTATCGACTGTCTAGTCTGCAGACTGCATTTTTCCACAAGAGAAAGCTTAGAAGTTGCTGAGTTTGCAAACATGTCCATTAGATGGCAAATAAATTTCACCTCAGTATCCTTGAAATACAACCAGTGTGTAGCTCTGAAAGAGGAAAGATTCATGATGCTTGGAAAGAACAAAATCCATCACGTACTCCCTTCCCAATAGTAGCCTAAAATGGATGTGCACTCAGCTGCCTGCTGTCTAGAATATTTGCAGTCAATGGGAACAGAGGCGCTGTCAGGTGGGAAGGGTCAGGTATGGCTGTTCTCTGGTAGCTGCTCCGTGGGGATTGAGCCGGGCCCAGCAGGGCTGGGTTGTTCAGGCTTGGCTTGGTGCTGTCTCCAGGCAGCTGCAGGTCTCTCCTCAGGGAGTTGCAGAGTGCCCCTGTCCTCAGGGCTGGGGGAAATCAGGGCGCTGAGACAAGAGGGGCTCCTGAGGGGTTCCCTCCTGGGTAGCAAGTCCTGCTGTCAGCGCTGTCTCGCAGGGAGCGGGAGCTCTGCGGCCGCAGGAACCTGCCGCTGGCTGCGGCACCTGTGGCACTCGGGAGCTGGCGCTGCAGGGGCAATTGTCAGGTTTAGGCTGGAGCTGGCCCAGCTGGGGGAGGCTGGGAGCAAGCAAGGAGCCCCAGGAGCTGGACAGCAGGGAAGCCTCTGAGCTGGTGTCAGCGTGTGCCACAGGGAGCCCTGGCTGGGAGATGGGGCTGCAGGCCGCTCCATGGCGGGGCCTTGCCCGGGGCTGCAGGCCCATGGCCGACCCTCTCCTCACAGTGACCTCGCAGACGGCCACTGCTGCCAAGCGCCGAGAGGAGCCACTCCGTGGGCATGGGCAGAAGGACAGAGCCTTTTCAGACCCACAGCAGTCCTTGCAGGAGGCACTCTCCATGCTGGGCAGCGATGACTGGTAAGAAAGGCCCCGTTCCCTCTGTGTCCCTCTTAGCGTTAAGGTGGGTCAGAAGCGTGTCTTGCTCGTGCCTCTGAGCCTCGAGAGCCCAGAGGGCCAAAGGGCACTGGTGAAACCACTGCAGAGCAGGGAGAGGATGAAGATTTGAGAGCAGCCTTTTCTTGGCCTTGCTCTGCAGCAGTGCTGCAGCTGCAGCAGGTCCGTGCTGTTTCCTTGCTTTGCCTGCTGCTCCATGGAGCTGCAAAGGAAACATTGAGAGAAGAGACAAGGCTCTGGAATGAGATGATTTGCTGGCTGAAGGCAGAAGCAGGATGGCAGAAGTTTTGAGTGTAGAGATTTGGCTGCCTTGGGCCCCTGGCCCAGTGGGACTGAGTAAGATTCCTCCCTGCTCCCACTGCTGACAGCAATGGAAGGTGACAGGGTCTCCCTGTGACCTCCTGCATGGGAGTCCCAGAAGCAGCTCCAGGGAGTTCCTTTTTCTGAGAAATGGACTGAGTTGTGCTTTCAAGTCCCTCAGCCTGTCATTACTCCTGAAGGGCTCATGGCAGAAGAGAAGGAAAATGAAAGAAAGTCCTTTAGGAATCTTGCACTTTTGGAATTCAACTTTTTCCTTCTCACTGCTTCATATGGGCCTGAGATGCTTTGTCAATACTCACCATGTGTCCCAAAATGATACACAGGCAGAAGGAGGCCCAGAGGTGATAACCTTACAAAAGTTAGGTCATATTGCTTTTCTTTTTGATGTCTTTTTGATCACTCCCTGCTGGATGCTTCATTCACACAGGGGTAGGGACTCCATTCCCACTGGGATAAGCATGAAAAATCTGCCACGACGCACCTCCTTGTGCAGTCACCTTTGTTTTGCCCTTTCTCTTCTGCTTTCTCTTCCCCATTTCTTTTGGTGCCCTGTGAGGTGCAGAGAGCTTCTGCAGGTGTGGGGGGTCCGGATGACACTCAGGGGTGCCCGTGGGATGGGTCACCAGCCCTGTGCTGCAGCCCTGATGCCTCACATACCTTCCTGAGGCTGAGGGCCTGCACAAAGCAAGTGCTCAGAGACAGAGTTGTTTGCACCTTTCAAATAACATGTTGCTGTTGTGGGGGTTGTTTTAGGCAGGGGGTTTTGGGAAAAGGCAGAGTTTCAACAGTTCTTGCCCAGGGGGGGAATCTCCTGAGACATCCTGCTGCTTTGTTGGGGAATGTGTCACATGGAGTGGAGGGGGTGACAGAGAGGCCGAGATCATAGAGTGGAAACTCAGCTCCAGAGTGGCAGTGCAGACTCTCCCTGCTGAACTGCCTGCTGGGGCTGACAAAGAAGGAAAATGCCCCAATAACAGCCCAGTGGCACTGTGTCTCAGAGACAGGTAGAGGGAGGTGACAAGAAAGAGCAGTATGGTCTCACAGCTTCTAGAATGCAGTGACAGAGGGGCCTCATGTGCCAGAGATTTCAGAAAGGCTGTCTTCTTAAATGACCACTGAAACCCTTCTCTTTGCCTCTTGGGTTTGTGTATGCTTTTGACAGCCACAGCATCCTGGGTCAATGTGTTCCATGATTTCATTAAGTACTCCTTGAAAAGCACCTCCCATTGTTCGACTGAGCTGCCAGCCTGGTAATCTCAGAGGGTGCTGCCTTGGTGGAGAGAAAAATCAATCTTCTGCCTTTCAGGGAGCTGAAGGAGAAGGGACTCTTCAGCATCAACCACCTGGCTGGGTCCCATTCAGAGGTCCTGCTTTGCAGACTTCATGAGATTTGCTTGGCAGTTAGCAGCGAGGTGAGAACATTGCTCTGAATTGTCCCCCATACTTCATACCTGGTGTGTAGAGTAGGTATGTGCTTGTTCATCTCCATGTGTGCTCAGGGACTGCCTTCATTTCTGGTTTTAGACCTCCTATTTCTAATGTCTGTCAGCTGTCTGTAGGATCTGTGGGTACATGTAGCTGTATTTACTGGCAGGTCAGGTATCTGACACCCGTCTGTGAGTGTGGTGCCTTGATGATGCAATGTGCAAATGCACAAACTGAGACACTAATGACATTATTTGCCACAGTCCCTATCTCTGCCCAAGCTGTAATTCAACACTGAAATTAGTCTGTAGACCTGAGCCTGTGTTTTCTGTTTCCTGGCTGAGTGCTTCAATTGTTGGTGTTGCTTTTTTGAACAGGAACTTGAGCCTTTATGATTTGAAAGCAGCTCTTGCTTTAATTTTCTAGAAAAAGGGCCTAAAATCAAAGCTGTGGACATTTTAGAAGGGTTAAGTAGAATGCTTTAGTGAAATATTTTTTTTTTATTCCTGCAGTAAGCAGGTCTGAGGCCAGAAATTGGTGCCAGAATAAGTGCCTTTCTGTGCTTGTGCTGTCCTGCTCTTCTTGTACTTTTATGTTCCTCTGGACACAGTGGGACGTGTTGTCATTTCCTGGGACTTCTGTTGAAGGCAACTGGTTTTCTTTTCCAGGTGATTCTTATGTTTCCCCTCATGACTTCCCCAGGTGACCAACCTCCGTTCCAAGGTGTCCCACTCTGCAATCGTCACTCTGGGAGAGCTCTTTGTGAGCTTGAAGAAGGACATGGACTCTGAGGTGGATGAGGTTGCTCGGGTCCTTCTCCAGATGGTGTCCAACTCCCCAGAATTTGTTCAGAAAGCAGCCAGTCAGAGCCTGGGGCTCATGGTGGAGAATGTGACTCCTGCACGAGCAATGAGTGCCCTCATGGGCATGGGAGTCAAGTAGGTTCTTCTGCTTTTAGTGATATTCTTCACCTTCTAGTGTGGGAGGGAGATGGGATGAGAGAGAGAATGGGAATGGTGGGAGGGAAGGGTCCTGTATCCTGCATCTTGTGTGGACTCAGGGACTTGATTCTCCAACCAACCTCATTTCTTTCCTCTTGTCACCTATTTCTGCCCTCCTGCAGCCCATTAGTTCTCAGAATCACAGAACTGTAGAATATGGGGTGTGTGAAGGGGCCCATCAGGACCACCGAGCCCAGCTCCTGGCCTTGCACAGAACAGCCCAAGGGTCACACCAAGTGCCTGAGATTGTTGTCCAAATGCTTCTTCAACCCTGTCAGGCTTGGTGCTGTGACCACTGCCCAGGGGAGCCTGTTCCAGTGCCCAAGCACCCTCTGGGTGAAAAACCTTTTCCTGATATCCAAACTAAAGCTCCTCTGACTCAGCTTCCTGCCGCTTCCTGGAGTTCTCACAGTCTGTCAGATTTTCCTAGATGTGGTGACCAGTGGGGAAGTGAAAGTGCCTGCAAAGGCTGAGGATAGAGCCTTGTGCTTTTGTAGGAAGAGGGACAATTGCAATTGGAGCTGTGAGCAGTGTTTGGTATTTCACAGCACTAACCACAGAGGCCCTGGGAAAACCACGTCTCCTCATGATGCCATGAACCTGAGAAATGAGGAGGGTCCTTGCTGGGGCGTGGAGCACATGGGGGGCAATCTGCTGGCTGTGGCACAGCCTGCACAGCAGGTGCAGCTCCTGCCAAAAGGAGTCCTGTATGACTGTCCTGGCCACTGAACTCTACTGCTTTACTTACCTCAGTTATTATTAGAATTTGCAGTCGTCCCATGGTTGGTGTCCCCACAAATCGCAACAAATACACACATTTCCTTTCTGTGCCAGACACGAAACACCGCTTTGTATTTCAAAGGAGCCCTTGCAGGGAGATCGGGAAGCTCTACCCGGGCTCTTTAGGGCGCGGGCCACGGCAGGAGTTTTAGGCGCAGGACTGTGTTCTGAGGGGCTCTGGGGCTGCGGGGGATGAGAGGAGATGAATTCCCAGAAGGGGCTGTGCCGGGCATCTGTGGAGTTGGGAGCATTCAGAGGATCAAGGGACGCTTTTGGGGGCTCCCTAATGGGTGCTGAGGGGGCACTGAGGGATCCTGGAGGGTCTGGGGGACACTCATGGGACAGATGGGGGCGGATCCCGGGGTTCTGTGGAGCGCAGGGCATGACGGGCATTGTAGTCCCGCCTCCAATGGGGCTCAATCTGGCCGCGGGGCATGATGGGAGTTGTAGGCAAAAAGAAAAGATGGCGCTGACCCTAGGCACCGCCTCCAAGTCTCCGGTCTCCAGCGTTAATTGGCTGCGGGCAGTGATGGGCGGGGCATCGGCAAATGGGAGGTGCTGGAGGTGAGAACAGCCCATTCAACCTGTCCAGTCACTCCCAGTACAACCCAGTTCATCCCCAGTACAGACCAGTACAACCCCAGTACAGCCCAGTTCATCCCAAGTGGAACCCAATTACAGCCCCAGTGCCTCTCCAATCCTTCCCAGTACGGCCCAGTCCCTCCCAGTACACCTGAGTTCATTCCCAGTTCCCCCCCAATGTCATCCACAGGGTGCCCCAGGGTCCCCAGCCTTCTCCGCAAGGTTCCCAGTGTCCCTATTGTCCCCAGTTTGTCCCAGTATCCCCCAATATCACTCATGGATGAGGTTTTGCAGGCCCAGGCAGGCTCAGCCCTGCTCCACCATGGGATCCCATGGGACAGGGCACGCTGGGATTTGCCCCTACAGCTTCCAAGTGTGTCCAGAGAAACTGCAAGGAGAGGGTGACCTCTGTCAGTGGGACCCCTCTGTGCACAGGTACCCCCACTCCTGGCGTGGCTGTGCCAGCTCCCCCAGGCACCCCCAGCCCTGGGAACCTGGAGCAAGTGGAAACCACAAATTTGCAAATGGTGCCTGTGTCCGTAATGCAAAGAGAACTGCAGTGTGAAAAAGAAAATTTGTTTATTTTCAGAAGAACAGCAACAGGAATACAGAACATTTTTACATTGTAAGAATATTTGTAACAACAACAATCCATAGAACATATATACATTTTATAACAACAACAATCCAGAGAACCTATATACATTTTGTAACAACAACAATCCAGAGAACCTATATACGTAAGAACATATCTAGCAAAAATATATGAAATATATTTGCAGAAGTTGAAAAAAAGCCCTAAATCCTCTATCCTGAAGAAGACAAAAAACTGTAAAGCGTATGTACAAAAGGGTGGCATCTCTATCCGGGATTTCCATAGGTCCTGGAAGAAAAGCAAGTGCCATGGTCACTGCAGTCAGGCACAGAGGGCTCTTCCATGTGTCCCCAGGCTGGCACACGCTGGCCCAGCAGGACTCTGCTACCAGAACTGAGCCTGGCTGGGTCTGGGATGGAGCTTGTGCGGCCCAAAGCGAGCACAGGACCAGCTGGGGATGGCCTCCAGAATCCAGTGCACAGGGTGCCACGTCCCTGAGCAGGGACCAGCCCAGCCCCAGCCTGGCAGCAGGGGACCCACTCTGCCTGTGGGGACCACATGCCTGTCCTGCTGCTGGCATTGCTCTTTATCCCAAGATCATGGCTTCTTCCTCATCTTTTTCATCAATGTCCATGTCCTCTATGTAGTCTTCCATTTCCACTTCCATCTCTTCTTCCACATCCACATCCACATTCACATCAACTTCCATCTCCTCCTCTCCAGTCTCTTCTTCCTCCATTTCCACGTCCTCCACTGTATAAATCGGCATATCCACCTCCATCTCCTCCTCTCCATTCTCTTCTTCCTCCATTTCCACGTCCTCCACTGTATAAGTCTGCATTTCCACCTCCATCTCCTCCTCTCTGTCAGTGACAGCCTGCAGAGGTGGCAGAACCTCAGAGTGGAGTCCCTGTCCCACACCAGGCCCACAGACCTCCAGCCCACCCGGGCAGTTGGGGGTGTCCACCTCCATGGACTGCACCTTACCTTCCTCAGGACAAATGGGAGCATCCTGTAGGGATGGGTGTCAAAATCCAGGCACTAGTGAGCTTTCAGGACTGATGGGGGTAGCAGGGGCAGGTGACAAGGAGGGTGACAGCAGTGGGCAGGAGCAGAGCGAAGGGTGCGCTGACACAACGGCCAAGGGCTGTCTTGTGCTCTTTGCCGGGTGCTGGCAGTTCCATTTGGAACGGGGGAGGTGACATCACAGTTCCCAGGAGTCCAGGGCCAACCTGAAGTGGACAATGGAGATCATAGAATGATGGGATCCCTGAATGGTTGGTCTTGGAAGGGACTCTGAAGACCATCTTGTTCCAGGCTGAGCAATCTTTCCCCAGACCTTGGGGGAGCCCTGTTCCCAAGGATGGGGCATCCACAGCCTCTGTGCACAGCCTGGGCCACTGCCTCCCCACCCTCAGTGTCAAACAGCAGCTTCCTTAGATCCAGCTTCAATCAACCTCCTGCAGTTAAAAGCCATCCCCCTTGTCCTGTCCCCACAGGCCCTGTTGAACACTCTGTCCCCTTCTTCCCTGTGGGACCCTTCCAGTCCTGCAGAGCCACAGTGAGGCCCCCCCAGTGTCTCCTCTTTCCAGGCTGAGCATCCCCAGCCCCACTTGGACAGCAGTCAGTTATATCAGGGGCAGTCAAGGCTGAAGGGTAGCAAAGAGCATCAGGAACTGAGAGATGGAAGCTTTAGGCCCAGGTTCACCCCTAAGTGTACAAAATTAATAACAGTGGAAGGGAAGAGGGTCAGACACTGGCTCTGTTCTTACTGGTGATTTTTTTTTTGGTGATTTTTTTCTTTTCTGTCATGCTGACCCAGGTTTTTCTGTTTGAAAGGAAGCTTGGCACAATGTCCACTGTCTTCTCCATTTGTGAAACACTGAGCAGAGTCCGGTCAGGTTGATGATGCAGAGCAAAACCTGCAAATATACTGGTGCTCCTGAGCCTGGGGATGCAGCTAAACCCAGCCAAAAGTATTTTCTGGAAAGTCGAGCTTGTTTACATTTTCTTCAGTTTGGCTATGCCATCTTAACCAGTCATTTAAAAAAAAAACCAAATAAAAAGCTCAAACCAAAACAGACAAAATCCCAAACAAACAAACCCACGCAAACCAATCAAACAGATAAAAAACCCCAACTCCCAATTAAAAACCAAAGGGAATGAGGAATTAGCCGAGTTGTGAGGATATCACAGCCGGCAAATGGCTGCTTCCCACAGGATCACCATAAAAAGCCACATATAACAGCTGCTCCAAAATATACCCAACAGGAGAGCTATAAAAAGTTATACATGGCAACTTTGGGGGCAGCTCCACAGTAAGGTGAAGGATGAGCAGTGGTACAGGTCCAGCATTCCCCACCCTCCAGGCTGCTGTTTGCTCCTGATGAAAGACCCTTGCAGGACTGTGGCCCCTCTCAGTGCTGTGTAATTTGCACAAGGATAGATCTTGTCTGCCATGCAGGACTGTTCCCAATAAACCATGTTTCTCCTGACCTTTATTTTTGTGGATTTCTACCATATGATACAAGAAACTTTGAAAAAACCAAAACACCTTGTGGGGAGGCATTTTTTCCTTTCTTCAGAGTGCCTCTTCCTTTTGTTCCCTCCAGAGCTCTCACTTCATTTCTGCTGTTTTTGGAGCATGTGCTTACCTCTTTCCTGACCCCCTGGGCTTGTTTTGGCTCTGGGTGTCATGGACACTATTAATTGTGGGTTTTTTTCCCCTCCACCTATTTCTGTCTCTTCAAGTGGTTTACCTTCATTTACCTGTTGGAGTGATGGATTTTTCTCACCCTTTATTACTTAGTGCTTTTTCTTCATTCTCTAAAACCAACTTCTCACTTGCCCCATGGCTGTTAGATGCCATTATTAGGAGCAATAATTCTTTCTCTCCTGCTTGTCTGAGCTCTCACAGGGAGCTGAGAGCTCTTTGGGGTTCAACTTGACTCACTTCAGCACCTTCCTTGGTGCGGCCTGTGTACTTGGACACTTGAAGGGAAAAAATCTCCATGTGGAGTATACAGCTGGGAAATGATGGCTCTTTTGAAGAAGACAAGAATGCTGTTGCCAATCTTTTCCAGGATAATGTGAGCACCTTGTTTTGGGGAGAAACAGGCTCTGATCAGCAAAGAGGTGGCTGTTGCAGGTACCCAGGTTTGGAGGGAAGGGTGCAGCTCCTGGCAGTGTGTTTGTGGGGGGCTATAAGGTTTGTGTGGGCTCCCTGGAGCAGTGGGAACACCCCACTGGGAGATGCACATCAGGAAATGGGTGCACAAAGGGCCTGAAGTGTGACCAGCTTTGGTGAAGGTTTCCATAGGAAAAAATATTTTTAGTGGGATTTTGGACAATTTGAGGCTCCTTCTCCTGTCCTTTGCCTGATGAACATTTCCCCCTTTGCAAGAGCATGGGGAATCCTGAGCTCACACAATAAAAATCCCTGATAATTATATTTTTTTTCTATTTTTCAATGTTGTCATCCCAGTAGGAGTCGGAGTAAGAGAAGATGTGTGACCTGGGTGTTTTTAACTTTGTGACAGGAACAATGCCATGGGGAAGCTGCTGAGAGGAGCATCACTGCTCTGTCCTTAATTTTCCAGCACAAGTGAGGATGATTTAAGAACTGAGGCACAGCCAAGACCTTTCCTCCTGCTGTGCTCATCAAGCAATCACTGCCTCATCACACCTCAGCTTCAAACACCTGGTTTGCATCTGGCTGACCTTGACTGCCCTCCCTGGATGGGAAGATGAAGAGGTGGAAGTGTAAAAGATTGGGATTTGATGGGTGAGCTGTGAAATAGTGGCTGGTGCAGGCTGGTTTTGGGTAAACATCGTGTTCTGTGCCATGGAGGATGAGAGTAAATGGATTAAAGAGGAGATAAAAAGGGCAAGGCACCTGATTAGCTCCTGTTAAAGAAAATGTTGGGAAAATAGACATGTAAGAAATATGTCAGAGATGGTCATTAACTGCACTGCAGGGTCAGAGCTCCTTTAATAATTGGCCATGAAGTGAATACCAGAAATGATTAAAAAAGTTCTTAAGGGCTGAGGGCTTTTACTGAAGGATTGGGAGAAATAAACTGTTTCTGGCAGAACTTTTATTATCATTTAAGCATGATCCTCTTTCTGACATAACAGCTGCTTGGAATAAACTGAAGAATCTTCTCCATTAGCTCTGGCAGGAGCTGCTTAGAGCTTTCATTCAGGTAAACTTTCATCCAACATATGTCTCTAGAATAATAAATTTAATGGGAACCATTAAACCTATTGTCTGAGTAAGGATTGTGCTTAGGGCAAGAAAAAAGAGTAATTAGGAGTGGACAAACCATGAATTAGAGTGGGGAAATTATAATTGATGCTGGTTTAGGGGAATATTTAACTAAGCTAAGATAGAAGTCTACCTTTATTGCAGGCTAAGCTTTATAACAGAATTCTACTGGATGAAATTTAGTAGTCCTGGGCTCCTAACAGACCTTTAGATACAAGTTTACCTCTGGTTTGAGAAAACTCAGGGCTTGAGCAGGATTTTATGGCTTTGCTCTTGACCCTTGGGCTATAAATGCTCCTGTAAAATTCATGCCAAAGTTAGAGCTTCTACAAATTTCTAAGAGTTTCAATGGAGAAAGGTCCATCTGGACTTTGGGGACAGTTTCTCAGAGCAGAACATTTCAAGTGCTATTGAACTGCATTCCATTTCCCTTTTATTGGGGCATAAATTTCACACCCTGCTCTATCAGTCTGACACGTTCTTTGAGAAGAGACAAACTTTACAAGCCACTTTAAAAATAATTTCACTGACAGGTTTGCAGCTCTGAGAATGTTAATAAACTGAAAGGGCTTTTCACCCTGCAGTAGCTCCTAAGTAATTATGTAGGTCTGTAGGCAGACTAATGAAAGCAGCTGGTAAAAACCTAATGACAATTTGAACCAGCCCTCTGCTCCACAGACACTTCCCTTTTCTGTCCATTCTTTTCCTGCATCCAGTGCTTCCCAGAGGAGTTTAGTGTTGCTTGATGGCCAGGTAAAAACAGCTTTCTTTTGTAGGAGTGGTGCTGCTCTTCTCTGAGGTGGAGCTTCACCTGGGCTGCTGCCATGCTGGGCTCACCCCACAAAGTCCAGTTCTGCAGGAGCTGGGCAGCATGGAGAGCTTTGATAGCAGAGCATGGCAAAACTGGAGTGGAGGGATTCTGGCTCAGTGTGCCCCTCAGTACCAGACAGCATTAGTTATTGAAAAATCTTGAGTTCAAAGAGAAGATGTTGCTGTTTTGGCTCTAATCTTAGCTTGCTTTCAATACAGTTTTCCCTGGCACTTAAGATACTGTTTTTCTCTTGCTTTCAATAGTCTGTCATCCCAGGTGACCTTTAAAGGTCCCTTCCAACCCAAACCATTCTGTAATTCTTTGGACACATGATGAATAGCAACATGTGTTTTACCCTCATTATAGATGATATTACATCATGTCTGGCCTTTTGGGGCTCTTCTCCAGGACCTTGGGACTACACTCACTCCTATTTGCTCTTCATTGTTTTTTTTTTTTGCTTACCAGTGAGCATTTTCAGTTCTGCCACCCATGTTTAGAGCAAGTTTTCTGTGACTTGCTGCACCAAACACCAGGTCAGTCCAAAAGAGCATTAGGAAGTATCCAGATGTATTTCCCCTTCTTCCTTCTGGGAACATGCTGCTGTTTTGAGCACTCTGGCTTTCTGAGCTCCCTCACATGTCTTGATCCTTTTCTGGATAACCAGAGGGGTATGAGGATTAAATCCTGTCTCAGCTCTGAGGTCTGCCTTTTGAAAAGTCCCAGTCATCCTCTCCTACTCATCTCATGCTGGCCTTGCTGGAAATATTATCCCTTCATGGGATTGTTGTTCAGCTTTGGGGCATTCTGGCACTGCTTTTCAGTGAAAATTTTGGAGACTTTGAAAGGTTTCCTGGTGTGGGAATGACAATCCTCAATGCTAATGCTTATGGGGGTTGCAGTTGCCTGAGTTGTGAAACCTCCTGAAAAACATTGTTTGTTCTTTTTTGCTTGACATTTCCTGGACTGTTTTCATCAACAGATTAGGAGGTTTGGGGATGTCTTTTCAAAGTGAATTTCAATGATTCTCCTGGCTGCCATTTCAAAGGGCAACAGTCTTTTTTTTTTATTTTTAACCATCAGCTGCTTACAATCCAAAGAGCTAACTGCCTTTAATTAATCATAATATATTCCAGGAGAGCAGAATAACAAGGGAACAAAACCCAGTGGGCACAACTCTGTGACTGAACCTGGACTTCCCCCTTCCCAGGTGCAGGATTCTGGGCAGCCCTGTAACCCTTTGCTGGCCACTTTGAGCTCTGCCATGCAGTGCCTTGGGTTTCTGGGGAGGGCAAAGCATCCAATCCCTCAGCTCCAGGTTCACACTTGTACAGTCACCTGCAAACCCAGAGGCCAGTGGCTATTTCTGTCTGTGGGATTTGCACACTGGAGCTTTGATTTTGAAAGTTTGGGCAGCCTGGCTGCTCAGGGAGGGATCTCTCTGCCTTGAGGGTCTCTGAGCTCTCTCCTCTGCGTGAGGGGCTCGAATCTGTTCTTTCCTCACCTCCTTATCTGCAGGTTTCTTGGTGGAGGCTTTTGCAGACAGGAGAGCACGGCAGGAGGGCTGGAATGAAACAGTTATGTCTGGAGTCTAGCTTTAGGTAGTTGATTCTTCCTTTAGCTGCTGGGCCTTAAAATTCTTTAAACTCCACATGTCATCTCCTCATACCAGTGTGGGACTGAGACAACACTGAGCTTCTGGGCTTTTTCTGTGGTAGCAGAACAAACTATTGCACTTCTAAACTGTGCACATCAGCACTGACTGTTATAAATGAGAAGCGTGACTAGGCCAATATTCAAGCAGCAACCAATTTATTAATTAATATGGTAAAGTATAAGCAAAACAGAGATGGGTATGGTGGAGGAAGTTTTCCCTCCAACTGCACGCTGATATTTGGGGCTTACAGGTATTTTTAGGGGTACTCAGAAGCATTCTCAGCAGTTTCTATTCCAATTTTTTTACTCATCAGCAGTTCCTATTCCCAATTTTTACATAACAACTCCATACACTATTGTAATTTAGTTTTTCTTCAGGATGCATCCCAAAAAGGAGGATCCCCAGATGGTGTTGGTAGTTTCCCAGATGTTGGTCCAGTTTCTGCAAGAATAAACATGAATCCCATCTGGTGAAGTCCAGCTCCCCAGATGTGGGCCCACCTTTTCAATTACAATGACTATAAATCTCATAACAGTGATGTCCAGCTTCCGTTGGTCACAATTATAAATCCTTGAGATGATGTTCATCTTCCTTTCTCAAGCTGATTTTCTCGGTTTTGTTAAGGTGTGAGATAAGCATATTTCCTTTCTATAGATTCCACAGCTATAGTTTCAAGGATACAAGCAATATTCTAAAATTATACTTCAAAAGGTTATTATTGGAGCACTCTTTAAGGCCTGACTACAAGCAAAAAGCAACATCTTTAATGCTTTAATTCAAATGCTCCTAAATCTACCAAGGTTAATTGCAAACAAAAGACAGGTTCAAAGGCCTTCTTCCATGCTTGACTTTCCTCAGTTATTATTAGAATTCGCAGCTGTCCCATGGTCGGTGTGCACACACATCGCAGTCCCAAATACACACATTGCCTGTCTGTACCTGACACCAAACACAGCTTTGTATTTCACATAACCTGAGGCTTCACCCCACTCAGTACAGACATCAGGGGGTAGCTGCTTATACTGCTCATCTCTGCCCCTGGAAGAGAGGCATTCAAAGAATGAGATGCCCCATAGGATTCTGGTTGTGTGCTTTCCTCAAAAACATGGTGAGATGAGGTGTGTAGGACTCATTTCTTCAGAAGGGCAGGAGAAACCTCTGAAGGCCTCCCCTAAAGGGCCTCCTTACCCAGCAGTCTGACACAGATTTGCTTCTGAAGAGCTTTGTAATTTGTCCTTATTATGCTCTATCTGTGATTTAATGAAAGCCTCTTTCTCTACTGTAATTGAGCTCTTCATCTCATCTGAAAAGCAGAGCACAATCCCTTCAGAGATGGTGTTTGAGTAACAGCCTGTTTGTGTTTCCTCTGCTGTGCTGCTGCTCATGGAGCTGCTCACTCCTCATTTAAAAGCAGAAAATAAACAGATTTCTATGAGTCAAAAATACATCAGTGATGCCACACAGAGTAGGTTTGAATAGAAAACTCTTCCACTGCCCAGCTGAGCAAGCAAGATCTTCCCTGGTTCTGCAAAGAATAGGAAGAAGGGAGTTTTCCTTAGTGAGCACCTGAGGCCTCATGCAGGTGATGCTCCGCAAGAGGCACCTGGGCATGGCAGCTGTCAGCTAAACAATTGGCTCTGGGCAGGTAAGAGTTGGCAGGAGGTAACAGTGGAAAGTCAAAACAAGAGGATGCTGAGAAACTTGTAAGAAGAATAATGACCTCAGTGAAAACCCCTCCATCTTAAAGATTCAAAAAGCATTTTTACAAAAATCCACAAAAATTTCTTGATTTTGCTCAGTCTGATCTTCCTAAATAGCATTTTGAAATCAGAATTAGGAGTTGAGAGACACTCAAGAAGGCTCAGCAGAGGATTTTTCATTGGGACCTTAGTACAGATCTTTTACTGTGCTGTGGTTTGGAAGGAGGCCCCGAGCTCCAGCTGCAGCCTGGGGAGACCCTGTAGACAGAAACACTCCCCAGAGCTGCTGTGGGACTGACCCAGAACCAGAATCTGGAGGGAACTGTGTCAAATACTTCCCACTAGAAAACACTTGAAGCTTGATCCACACTTCTCAGTTCAGAGCACAGGCAGTGCCAGGAGTCACCAGTTTGCTGCTGCTCTGTGCAGAACTGGTGGCTGTGAGTGGCAGAGCTGTGGGGTGAACAGGCTGATGGCTTTTTGAGGCACACAGAACCTTCCATCTCTACTGCCCTGTCCTCAGCAGAGAGTGGATTTTCCTAGAGAAATACCTGGAGAGTGGGAAGGATGAAGAGAAAATCATTCCCTGCCCGTGGATGCTGTGCTTGTTGCAAACACATGAGTTACATCTGGTAGGAGTCCTTGCTGCCAGTCCACAGGGATTCCAGGCTGAGATCAGCTCAGCTCTGTCATTTGCCAGGAGATTGAGGATCAGACATTCTGTGATGTTCTTGTTAGCTAGCAAGGGCCTCCTGAAGATAAAGGGAAACTCCATATCTCTCCTGAGGAAGACACCAAGGCTGTCACCATGGAGACGTGATGAAGGAGAGAAAGTTAAAAGATATGGATGCTGGCTGGCTGAGAGAGTGACATGGCTCCCTGATCACCTTCTGAGAAATTTTTTTCTCTCCTATAACCAATGGGCAATGAATGTGTATTTTCAATGAATGTAAATATCTTGAAAAAGTATAAAAGCAGCATGTTGCTATAATAAATCTCTCTTGCTCCCTTCTGATGGAGTTGTACTTTGTGCTGTGTCGTGCTCTATAACGACACATCCCTGCCCTCCTCACCTGACTGAAAGGCTGAAGTTTTGCTGGAATTGTGGTGTAAGGCCACCAGAGGTGCTGTTATGGACCCGAGACCTGCCTGGGGTCAGGTGCTGCCTTCCTTCCATTTGAGGAATGAACAACATGGAGAGCTGTTGCAGGTGTTGGGCAGGGCGTATGCCTGACCCCGGGACACTGCTACACTTCCGCTGGGCACCGGGATCCATGGTGCTGCCTTGGTGGCTCCTGCCCGCTGCCGGTGCTGGTGGCAGGATCAACTGGTGCCCGTGAGTTTGCAAAAGGAGCGACTTCCCTTCCTCCCTCCCGTCCGAGGCCGCCATGGCCCCTGAGGGGATGGAGCTCGACCGGGGCGCCCCCTGCTGGCCGGGAGTGCTCCCTGCAGCGCCCCCTTCTGGCCAGGAGTGCTCCCTGCAGCGCCCCCTGCTGGCCGGTAGTGCTCCCTGCAGCGCCCCCTGCTGGCTGTGGTTATAACTGCCACAAAAACCAACAGTCCTGAGCAGGAGGGAAAGTTCTGGTTTTGTGTTGTTTGTTCTTTCCTGGTTTATAAATTTCCCAGTAAAGAGCTGTTATTCCTTTTCCTATGCTTCTGCCTGAAAGCTCCATCATCTTTGAAATTAAAAAAAGTTTTAGGTATGGGTCTTCTTTCCACTCCAGGAAGATTCCTACTTTCCTTGGCAGATATTTCTCATTTGAGTTGCCAGCTGCTGGGTTCCAGTGTGGATGGGGCAGACACCCCAAGAGGAAACGGGGTCAGACACTTGGCCACTACATGCTCTGCCTTTTAAGCCAGTTGGGCCACCAAGGGCCCTCTCCCCAGCTGGCACTTCTGGTCACCCGGCCACTCAGGAGCTGGCTTTAGCAGAGCGTCACACTGTCCCCAGTGTGCCACAGCTGACAGACTGATGGACAGACAGGGACCTGTCTCCAACAAAGCAAGGCCTGACCCACCCTGCCACACACAGGTGTTCCAAAATGTTTCCAGACATCAAACTTTTCCGGTCGCTGACACCCTGCCCTGTGCCATGGGCTGATCCCTCTGCCCTGGCAAAGGGGGAGAATCTGGAACCCCCACAGGGCCTTTGTGACATCTTCGTGTAGGGAACACAACAGAGGAGGAGTTTGGGGCAGGGGAGAAGAGAATCCAGAGCCTCCTGAAGGCTGCTGCGGCCATCAGAGCAAGGAAGGTCCAGGGCCCTACCAGGTCCCTCTGGTGGAGGAAACATGCTGGGGGAAACATCTGGGGTTTGTACCTTTTTGGGGGATTTCCCAGGAAATCGTTCCTTTTGTAATAATTTGGATCCTGAACCATGTTGCTGTTGGTTTTATTTTCTTTCATTGCTGTTTCAGGAAATTTTTCTTTTCCTAGTCCTTTGAAATCCTGGTGCCCCCACAGGGAGGAAGAGGGGCAGTTTTGGTGGCAACACACACACAAGAGGGTACCCATGGGTGGGAACACCCAGTTCCCCCAGTGTCACAGCACATTCCCATAGATATCATTGGGCTCCCGCAGTCGCCCCTGGGGTCCCTGCAGTTCCACGTAGGTCACCTGGGGCTCCTGGAGTGTGGTGGCATGGGGGGACGCTGTGAGAGACACGGGCTATGGGATCTGGGTGGGGTGACACTCGTGGGTGACGTGTCCCTCTGCATGTGTGCCCCCCATACTCACCCATTGCCCTCTTGGTGTCCACGACGCGGGTGTACAGCACCTCCCCCTCCTCTGGGGGGGCCGGGGGATCCAGGGGGGCCCTGAGGGAATAAAGGGGATGTGGGGGAGGGAATGGGAGGTCTTGGGAGTTGGGGTAAAGTGGGAGAGTGTGGTTTGAGTCCCCCACTCACCTTTCCTGATTCTTCCTGGCAGCTGCAAAGGAAAGAGGGGAGGGTCTGTGGGTTCCCCAGGGCTCTGACCCCTCTCAGGACTCCTGAATCCCCACAGGACCCTCAATTTCCCACAGGAACCCACAATCATCGTGAAGACTCCCAGAATTCATGAACATCCCCAGTGCCCCCAACCAACTCAGCCTCAAAGACCCACAGCCCAGCAGGGACAGAGAGCCCCTAAATGGCCCCAGTGCCTCTGAAAGGATGCCCAGCATCCCTGCAGGACCCTCCAGCACCTACCCAGACCCTACAGGGCAACCAGCCAAGGTCAGAATTCTAGGGTTGTGGGAGCCACATTATGGTTCCCCAACTCTGGGGGCCTCTACAGGTCCCTAGGACCCATTCCCCCCATTGTCACCCACCCACACGGTGCCACCAGTGCCAGGCCACAATGACACCCACGAGCAGGAGCAGGAACAAAAGGGCCCCACCGACCCCTGCGGCCACTGCAAGAAACAGATGGGGACACATCAGGGTCACCCATCACCCCGGGAGTCCTGCAGTCCATAGTGACCATGTGTGACCCCACCTGTGCTCCTGTGTGTCCCTGTGTCTTGCGGTGTCACCTCCAGGACACCAGGGGTGATGGTGGCATTGGCCACAGGCACTGTGGGGACAGAGACAGGGCTGAGGCCACAGGGAGGGGCTGGCAGCCTGTAGGGGGGTCTAGGGACAGGGGAATGATGGGTGTGATGGGGATTTCGGGGATGGGGTCACACCAGAGAGGGATGAGAGGACACAAGGCAGAGGAGAGGAGACCCAAGAAATGTGTCAGAGGGACATGGAGGTCCCCAGGCAGGGGACCCCAGGAGGCTGTGGGCGCTCCCCATGCCCATCCCTGCATTCACTGCGCTCTGTGATGCGGAGCCGGGTGCTGCTCTTCTGCACAGACCGCCCCCCCTAAGAGGGCACCTCGCAGCTGTAATTGCCTGAGTGGGAGACCCCCATGGCAGGCACTAACAGCTACAGGGATCCCTGCAAGCCCCCCACCACCTGCCCATCCTGATAGAACAGGAGGGAGAGTGCAAGTGGGAGCTTGGAGCTGCAGGGGGCTGTGGGTGCAGAGGCAACTGAGAGTCAGGGAGGACCCCCTTGGTGGGCTTGGGGGACCCTCCAGAAAGAGGGTCCGGAAGGGCACCGGAAAGAGTTCAGGGAAGGAGAGGAGAGGTGAGGAGTGTGATTCAGAGGGCACTAGGAAGTGGCTTTGGGTTGTCAGGAGATGGGAGTTCCAGCCATGGGGGTGCTCACCGTACACTGTCACTGTCACTGCTGCTGAGCCTGCCAACCAGGACCTCACCCAGCCCTTGCAGCGGTAACTGCCACTGTGGTTCAGCTGGAGAAAGGACAGGGACAGCTCGGTCGCATTAAGGGACCTCGTCAGAATATTCTCATCCTTGAAAAATTGCACCTTGGTGACCAGGCTGTTCCACCGGGCTCGGCAGCGCAGTGTCACCACGTCCCCCTCCAGCAGCACCCGTGCTGGCACCTGCAGCACCAGCTCATCTGTGGGACAGGAGGGTCCCATCTTACTGAGGGGCTTGAGATAGGTCAGAGGTGTGTCCCCATGGCACCGAGGACATCTGGGTGCACTGGGATGCACTGGGATGTCCCTGTGTGCATGGCACAGGCTCCTGCCACACCAGCAGTGTGAAGCCACCCATGGAGTGGAGCCCACCCAGACCTGTCAGGGGCCACCCAGATCATTTAAGATGCCCCCTCACCATCTAAGACTGTCACAGGGAGGCTGAGCCCCTTGCCGGGTCTGTCACACGTGTAGGTGCCACTCTCTGTGACATTGAGGCAGTCATGTTTCTCCTGCCACCAGCGCCGCCCGTCCTTGTACCAGGTGGTGTCACCGACGCTGCCCTTGCCCTGGCAGGTCAGTGTCACCTGGTCCCACAGCACTGCTGGTGTCCAGGGGGGCTCCACAAGGAGCTGGGTGGTCTGGATGCCTGCAGGTGACAGGGGACACCAGGCTGCCAGGGCCACCACGGTATGGGGACAGCGGGGTGTGACCATGGCATTCCCCCGAGGACTCACCAGCGAGGCCAAGGATCTGTGCTGAAAGGGAGAAGGGACAGGGCTCAGTAGGGGTCGCACCATAGGGACAGTGGCACCCAGGTTAGGGTGTCTCCAAACTAACAGTTCTTGTGGGAAAGTGTGTCTGGGTCGTCCCCAATACATTTGAAGAGGCCAGGGGACATGTCTGTGTCACAGCCACCCGTGCACCACATCTCTTTGGCACAGACACCTTGGGAACAGGGACACCAAGGCCACCCTGGGCTGAGGCAGAACACGGGGACACTCTGGGGATGAGGACACTACAGACACAGCCCATGCTGGCCCAGGTCACCCCCACCAGCTCATGATCCCATCCCCATGATCCCATCCCCATGGCCACATTCTTACGGTTCTTGTCCCCTTCTGTCCCTGCATCCCAGTTCCCTTGTCCCTATCCCCAGAGCTACCTGAGCCCAAAAGTGCCAGTCCCCACATTCCTGCCCCCACATCCCCATCCCCAAATTCCTGCCCCTTGTTCCTCTCCCCAAAGCCACCCTACATCCCCAGTCCCACCAAGGTCCACTGTAGGTAACATGGACTGGCTCTGCTGGCATTGGGGACCTCAGGAGACCCCGCAGCTATCCTGTGCTCCCTCCCCATCCCCAGGGTTTCAGGCCTGTGCCCAGGGCACTCACCCCACAGGAGCAGCGCCACCTTCCCGGCCATCCCGGTGTCCCCAGCCATGTGGACTGGCTGTCACTCACTGCTGTGGCCACTGCTCCCCTGGCTGGCGGCTCTTCGGATGAAGGGGAAGGAAGCGAGGTCACATCCGTCCCCATGTGTAGGTGGCCCTTGGTGGGGGCAGGGTGACCACAGGCTGGGGACAAGGCTGGGTGGGACAAGGTGAGACATGGGATTCCCAGGAGTGGGGGGCTCAGTGGGTTTGGCAAGGCAGGGTTGTGGTCCCTGGAGAATGGGAGTGCTGAGTAGGGGGACTCACTGGGAATGGGAGTGCCATGGGAATGTGGGTCCCCAGAGCTGGGGGGGGGGGGTCACAGAGATAGGAGTCCCAGGGGAACATGGGCTCCAGAGTTTTGGGGTCATAACATGGGGGAATGTTGGGTTCTGGGAGAATCAAGGTCCTGGGGGAAGGAGGATTTCAGGGGATGGAATGAACAGGAGAGGGTTTCTTGGAATGGGGTCCTGGGCCATGGAGATCAGTGGGGAATGTTGGTATTGGATGGGCTTGCAGAGAGGGTGGGACATAAGGAATGGGGCTCTCATGGTTGGGTTCCCAGGGTAATGGGGGTGTCAGGGATGGGCAGTTGCTGGGTGGGCTGATGGGTCACAGCTCCTTCCCTGGGTGCTTCAGATTTTGGGGTTACCCAGGGCCCAGCACAGACCCCACAAGTCCCCTGTAACCAGAGGGTCACCCCAGACTGATTGCGAGGGTCTCTGGGTGTCTGTCCCACCAACCCCCAGTGACTTTTCCTCTCTTCATTTCCATTTCCATCAATTTACCCCTCAATTTCTCAAGCCCCCAGTTCATACCTTGATGAACCTGGAGAGGCCCTGAGCAGGGAAGCGTTTGGGGGAAGCCCAGGGTGGGGGAAGCAGGGGTGAGGGGTCTGCAGGGAGGGCTGGGGAGGCTGTTCAGGATGGGGGTGTCTGGCTGTGCCTCCCCTACAATTGCACTTTGTCTCTCCTGCAGTAGAAGGAAGAAAGGAAGAGGCCATTTGTCACCTTTGTCACATGGGGGATGGGTTCTTTCCTGGGGGGGCACATCCAGGGTGCTCCTGTGCTGGGGGGATCCTGTCCCAGGGGGGACACATGGTGGCCAAGGGGGTCCTGTCCTGTGGCTTGACAGGACCCTCTGGGAGGGTCCAGACTTCTCCATTCTTGCTTGTCCCCTGCAGGATCTGAGCTGGCAAGAGCAGCCAGGGAATGGAATCAAGGGCAGGAAGGAGATCCCAAACTCCTTCCCTCCTTGAAGCCAGTGGCCATCCAAGGGTGGGGCCCAGCCATGGCCCAGCCCCATTGCACAGGGATGGCCATTGCCCAGCCCTGCTCTGGCCAGCCAGGACCTGAGGGTCCCCCCTGCCCTTTTGGCTGTGATTCTGGCAGCTTTAGAGCTGCTGCAGAGGTGAGAATTCTGTGGGGGAAAAAGGCCCTGCCTGTGGTTTACTCAGCCCTGCAAGAAGCACAAACCCCAATGGGAGCCCAAGCAGTGGCTCTGTGAGGGCCTTTGATGGTTTTCAGAGCAGGGCTGGCTGGAAACCACCCCTGCAGGGGCAGCTGGGAGGGAACTAGTCCGGAAATGCAGCAGCTGATTATATGTTCCTCTAGGTAAGAGACTGAGAGAGCCTCAGAACTACTGCAAATCCCACATCAATCTGCTCAACAACTTGACCTGGACCCTCCTTCTTAAACAAAAAGCTGCAGCCTTCTGGAACCTCATGGAAAAAAGGTTTGGTTTCAGACTATAGCTGCCAAATAAGAGGGAAAAGTGTGGAAATATCAAGCAGTGGATCTGCCCCATGGTTGTCGTGGAGCTCTGGGGAGTGAACCAGTCTGGATTCCAGGTGTCCCCAAAGCTGCTCCATCCCCGTCCTCCTCACCTGAGTGAACGGCTGAGGGTTTGCAGGAATTGTGGTGTAAAGCCAACAGAGGTGCTGTTGTGGACCCGAGACCTGCCTGTGGTCAGGCGCTGCCTTCCTACCATTGGGGATCATGGACAGCGGTCATGGGTGATGGACAGGGTGTGTGCCTGGTCCTGGGACACTGCTACACTGCCACTGGGCACTCGGATCCAACCTGCTGCCTTGGCAGCTTCTGCCCACTGCTGGTGGTGGTGCCGGGATTGATTGGTGCCCGTGAGTTTGCAAAAGGAGCGATTTCCCCTCCTCCCTCCCGTCCGAGGCCGCCATGGCCCCTAAGGGGATGGAGCTCGACTGGGGCGCCCTCTGCTGGCCGGGAGTGCTCCCTGCAGCGCCCCCTGCTGGCCGGGACTGCTCCCTGCAGCACCCCCTGCTGGCTGCAGTTACAACTGCCACAAAAATCAACAGTGCTGAGCGGGAGAGTAAGTTCTGATTTTGTGTTGATTATTCTGTTCTGGTTTATAAATGTCCCATTAAAGAGCTGTTATTCCTTTTAATACACTTCTGCCTGAAAGCCCCATAATCTCTAAAATGAAAAAAAAATGTTTTAGGCATGGGTCATCTTTGCATTCCAGAGACATTCTGACATTCCTTGCCAGATATTTCTCATTTCAATGAGTTGCCAAATCCTGGGTTCCAGTGTGGCTGGGAAAGACACCCCAACAGGAGACAGGGTCAGGGACTTGGCCACCTCATGCTCTGCCTTTGAACCCTGTTGGGACACCAAGGGCCCTCTCCCCAGCTGCCACTTCTGGTCACCCGGCCGCTCAGGAGCTGGCTTTGGCAGAATGTCACACTGTCTTTAGTATGCCACAGCTGACAGACTGATGGACAGACGGGCCCTGTCTCAGCAAAAGCAAGGCCTGACCCACCCCTGCCACACACAGGTGTTCCAAAATGTCTCCAGACATCAAATGTTTCCTGTCTCTGGCACCCTGCCCTGTGCCATGGGCTGATCCCACCCGCCCTGGAAAAGGGGGAGGCTCTGGAACCCCCACAGGGCCTTTATGACATCCTCGTTTGGGGAACATGGCAGAGGAGGGGTTTGGGGCAGGGGAGAAGAGAATCCAGAGCCTCCTGGAGGCTGCTGTGGCCATCAGAGGAAGGAAGATGCAAGGCCCTGCCAGGTTCCTCTGCTGGAGGAAATCTGCAGGGGAAACATTCTGGGTTTGTTCATTTTTGGGGGCTTTCCCTGGAAATCGTTCCTTTTGTGACCCTTTGGACTCTGAACCATGTTGCTGTTGCTGTTGGTTTTATTCTCTCTCGTTGCTGTTGCAGGAAATTGTTCTTCTCTCACCTCTTTGGGATCTTTGTGCCCCCACGGGGAGGGAGAGGGGCAGTTTTGGTGGCAGCACCCACATGAGTCTGTGTCCATGGGTGGGGACCCCCAGTCCCCCCAGTGTCACAGCACATTCCCATAGATGTCACCATGCTCCCGTGGTCGCCCCTGGAGTCCCCACAGTTCCGCGTAGGTCACCTGGGGCTCCTGGAGTGTGGTGGCACGGGGGGACGCTGTGAGAGACACAGGCAGTGGGATCTGGGTGGGGTGACACTCATGGGTGACGTGTCTCTCTGCGTGTGTCCCCCCCATACTCACCCACTGCCCTCTTGGTGTCCATGACACAGGTGTACAGCACCTCCCCCTCCTCTGGGGGGGCCGGGGGATCCGGAGGTGCCCTGAGGGAATAAAGGGGATGTGGAGGAGGGAATGGGAGATCTTAGGAGTTGAGGTAAAGAGGCAGAGTGTAGTTTGAGCCCCCACTCACCTTTCCTGATTCTTTCTGGTATCTGCAGAGGAAAGCGGTGAGAGGTGTCTGTGGGATCCCCAGGGCTCTGACGCCTCTCACGATTCCTGAATCCCCACAGGACCCTCAGTTTCCCACAGAACCCACAATCATCCCTGGAGCCCCCGAGAATTCATGAACATCCCCAGTGCCCCCAACCAACTCAGCCTCAAGAACCCAAAGCCCAGCAGGGACAGAGACCCCAAACACCCCCAGGGCCCCTGAAAGAACCCCCAACATCCCTGCAGGACCCTCCAGCACTCCCCAAACCCTACAGGGCAACTAGTCAAGGTCAGAATTCTAGGGTTGTGGGAGCCACATTATGGTTCCCCAACTCTGGGGGCCTCTACAGCTTCCTAGGACCCTTTTCCCCCCACTGTCACATACCCACACAGTGCCACCGGTGCCAGGCCACAATGACACCCACGAGCAGGAGCAGGAACAAAAAGGCCCCAACGACCCCTGCAGCCACTGCAAGAAACAGAGGGGAACACATCAGGGTCACCCATCACACCAGGGGTCCTGCAGTCCCTGGTGATCTTGTGTGACCCCACCTGTGTCTCTGTGTGTCCCTGTGTCCCTTGGTGTCCCCTCCAGGGCCAGCTCTGGGCTGAGTGCCCGGAACATGCGGTGCCAGTCTGCCTGGTTGGTGGCCATGCACTGGTAGGTGCCTGAATGTCCCACATTGGTGGCCCCGAACTCCAGGTGGGGACCTTGGGCCACCTCCTGCCCATTGTGCAGCCAGGTGAAGGTGACAGGGGCTGAGCCTACCTGCACTGAGCAGTGCAGGGTCACAGGGTCACCTGCACACATCTAGTGTGACAGGGGACCGGGGGTGATGGTGGCATTGGCCACAGGCACTGTGGGGACAGAGACAGGGCTGAGGCCACAGGGAGGGGCTGGCAGCCAGTGTGGGGGGATAGGGATAGGGATAGGGATAGGGATAGGGATAGGGATAGGGATAGGGATAGGGATAGGGATAGGGATAGGGATAGGGGGGGATGGGTGTGATGGGGGATTTCAGGGATGGGGTAACACCAGAAAAGGGTGAGGGGACAAAGGGCAGAGGAGAGGAGACCCAAGAAATGTGTCAGGGGCACATGGAGGTCCCCAGGAAGGGGATCCGAGGAGGCTGTGGGCACTCCCCGTGCCCATCCCTGCATTCACTGTGCACCATGACGCAGAGCCAGGTGCTGCTCTTCTGCACAGCCCCACCCTCAGAGGGCACCTCACAGCTGTACTTCACTGAGTGCGAGACCCCCATGGCAGGCACCAACATCTGCGGTCAGCCCTGCAAGCCCCCGACCACCTGCCCATCCTGGTAGAACAGGAGAGGGAGTGCAGGAGGGAGGATTGGAGCCATGGGGGTTTGGAGGTGCTGAGGCGGCTGAGAGTCAGAGGGGACCCCCATGGTGGGCTTGGGGGACCCTCCAGCACTGGCACCGGAAAGAGTTCAGGGAAGGAGAGGAGAGGACTATGACTCAGAGTGCACTGGGAAGTGGCTTTGGGGTTGTCAGGAGATGGGAGTTCCAGCCGTGGGAGTGCTCACCGTGCACTGTCACTGTCACTGCTGGTGAGCCTGACGACCAGGACCTCACCCAGCCCTTGCAGCGGTAACTGCCGCTGTGGTTCAGCTGGAGGGGGGACAGGGACAGCTCGGTCGCATTAAGGGACCTCGTCAGAATATTCTCATCCTTGAAAAATTGCACCTTGGTGACCGGGCAGTTCCACCAGGCCCGGCAGCTCAGTGTCACCATGTCCCCCTCCAGCAGCGCCCATGCTGGCACCTGCAGCACCAGCTCATCTGTGGGACAGGAGGGTCCCATCTTACTGAGGGGCTCGAGATAGGTCAGAAGTGTGTCCCCATGGCACTGAGGACATCTGGGTGCACTGGGATGCACTGGGATGTCCCTGTGTGCAGGGCACAGGCTTCTGCCACACAAGCAGTGTGAAGCCACCCACGGAGTGGAGCCCACCCAGACCTGTCAGGGGCCACCCAGATCATTTAAGATGCTCCCTCACCATCTAAGACTGTCACATGGGGGCTGAGCCCACTGTCTGGTCTGTCACACTCATCGGTGCCACTCAGGGCAACAATGAGGCAGTCGTGTCCCTGTTGCCACCAGCGCCGCCCGTCCTTGTACCTGGTGGTGGCACCAGTGGTCCCCAAGCCCTGGCAGGTCAGTGTCACCAGATCCCACAGCACTGGTGGCATCCAGGGAGGCTCTACGAGGATCTGGGTAGTCTGGGCACCTGCAGGTGACAGGAAACACCAGCCTGCCAGGGCCAGCATGGGCTGGGGACAGTGGGGTGGGGCCATGGCATATCTTGAGGACTCACCAGAGAGGCCGAGGGTCTGGGCTGAAAGGGAGAAGGGACAGGGCTGAGAGGGGGTGGCACCATGGGGACAGAGGCAAACAGGGTACAGGGTGTGGGGTGTCACCATAGGGACAGCAGTTCTTGTGGGAAAGTGGGTCTGGGTAGTCCCCAAAAGATTTGGTGAGGCAGGGGGACATGTCTTTCTCTAGGATATTGGTTTTTGCAAACTATTTTGATACAATACAGTTTGTAATCACTTTTTAACAGCTTTTGATACACTACAGTTTGTCAGCCTTTCTACCCTAATCACTGTGTAGAATATATATTTCAATGTGATAAATATAGTTAGGGCTCTCACAAAATATCAAGACAGAGACAATGTGTTGTGTATTACAACATGAACTGTTGCAGAAGTAGCTAATGCCTTTATTTGTGTAACTAAGTGACAATGGTGAGAATTTCATGAAATAGCTAATGTTGATTTAAAGTATTGGTGGAGTATCTCATCTGTATGATAAGAACACACTGAAAACTAGCAAGTAAAAAAACATCAAAAGAAAGACTGCAAAGAGGAATTTACCACTGACCCTTTGTTTACCAAGAACTGTCAAACCACAAAACAGGGGGGCCTTGTGAGAACATAAAAGATATAAATTTACTCTGCAGTATGGCATGTACTTTATGAAAATGAATCAAGGGCAAAACCAAGCAAAAGAATTCCTGGGACATGTAAACTGGAAAGAATATTTGAATATGTGTAACCCTCCTGAGTATGTATTTAAGCAATACAATGAAAAGGTGTGTAAGACAAATTGTTGTAGTTAACGGTGTGCCTCTGGCATTTGCCAAGCACCCAGCATGCTGTTTACTGATCCTTTTATCTCTTATTAATCATTTACAAATTTTAAAGAGTGAGACTTGTTTCTCACATGGTTTAATCAAAAGCTGCATTTTGTGTACAATAAGGGTGAAAAGGGTTGTGTGCCCCCTGGCACTGGGAGGGGGAATGAGGAGCCCCATGGGTGCTGTGAAGAGGAAGAAGAGACCCCTGAGGGGAATGATGCCCCCCAGTGCCCCCAGTGCCCCCCAGTGCCCCCAGTGCCCCCCAGTGCCCCCAGTGTCACAGCACACCATCGTAGTGACGGGGGTCCAGCTGTCCCTTGTAGGTTCCCAGATGCTCCACGTTGGTCACATGTGGATCCTGAGGTGGGGCAGGGCCAGGGGACACCTGTGGGGGCAATGAGAGTGGCACCAGTTGTGGGGACCTGGGTGGAGGGTGACACCCATGGGTGATGTGTCCCTGTCCCCTCCCTGAATTCTCCCACTGCCTGCTCGGTGCCAATATTCCCTTTCTCTTTCCTGCAGCAGAAAGAAGAGGTCATTGGTCTGGTTTATAGAATCCTTCCAACCACTGCTCTCCCAACAACTCCCTCACAAGAAAAACACAAACTAATCCCAAAGAAATGAGACTTTTTTGCTCTCTTTATGATTCCCTTGGTGCATCCCACAGCAGCATTTGCTTATGGATAACAGAGAGTGTGGAATCTCCCTGAGTGTCCAACTGCTCCATGGGATTGTTCCCTGCCTGCTGGGCAGCAACCCAGACCATGACGAAGCCTTTTCTTAGGCCATCTTTAGGAACTCTCCCCATTTTGCTCATTCCCATTCTGAAACTTTATTGACTTTCCATGGAGGAAGGGGAGAAGCTCTGTCCATCCTTGGGACAGTGCACAGGAATCTCTGGGAATGGCCGTGTGTGCCTCAGGGTCTGATTCCCTGGTAAATCCACTCCAGCCTGCCCTGAATTCCCCTGCCTGGGCACTCCCTGCTCCTGCTGTGACACCCCTGTTCCCCAGCCCCTCACGTGCAGCCCCTGCTCAATATTTCCACACGTTTCCCTCTCTTCTGGTGTGCACATCCGGAACCCAAGGATTCCTTCCAGCAGGTTCCAAAGGGCTGCAGGTTATGTTCAAGAAGGAGGGTCCAGGTCAGGTTGTTGAGCAGATTGTTGTCTTTGCAGTAATTTTGTGGTTTTCTCAGTCCCTTGGGCAAAGGGACAAAATGATCAATTCCTGCATTTCCAGACTGGTTCCCTCCCAGCTGCCCTTACAGGGGCTTTCCATCTAGCCCTGCTCTGAAAACCATCAAAGGCCCTCACAGAGCCACTGCTTGGCCTCCCTTTGTGTTTTGTGCTTCTTGCAGAGCTGAGCAAACCACAGGCAGGGCCTTTTCCCCCCTACAGAATTCTCACCTCTGCAGCAGCTCTAAAGCTGCCGGAATCAAAGCCAAGGGGGCAGGGGGGAACCTCGGGTCCTGGCTGGCCAGAGCAGGGCTGGGCAATGGCCATCCCTGTGCAGTGGGGCTGGGCCATGGCTGGGCCCCACCCTTGGATGGCCACTGGCTTCAAAGAGGAGGAGTTTAGAAGCTCCTTCCTTCCTTGGGCTCCATTCCCTGACTGTTCTTGTAGGCTCAGATCCAGCAGGGGATGGGCAAGAAGGGAGAAGCCTGGACCCCCCCAGAGGGTCCTGCCAAGCCGCAGGACAGGACCCCCTTGGCCAGAATGTGTCCTCCCTGGGACAGGATCCCCCCAGCACAGGAGCACCCTGGATGTGCCCCCGCAGGAAAGAACCCATCCCCCATGTGGCAAAGGTGACAAATGGCCTCTTCCTTCTGCTGCAGGAGAGACAAAGTGCAATTGTAGAGGAGGCACAGCCAGACACCCCCATCCTGCACAGCCTCCACAGCCCTCCCTGCAGACCCCTCACCCCTGCTTTCCCCACTCTGGGCTTCCCTAAACCCCTTTCCTCCTCAGGGCCTCTCCAGGTTCATCAAGGTATGAAGTGGGGGCTTGTGAAATTGATGGATAAATTGATGGAAATGGAAAGGAAGAGAGGAAAAAGTCACTGGGGGTTGGTGGGACAGACACCCAGAGACCCTCGGAATCAGTCTGGGGTGACACTCTGGTTAAAGGCGCCTTGTGGTGTCTGTGATGGGCCCTGGGTAACCCCAAAATCTGAAGCACCCAGGGAAGGAGCTGTGACCCATCAGCCCACCCAGCAACTGCCCATCCCTGACACCCCCATTACCCTGGGAAGCCAACCATGAGAGCCCCATTCCTTATGTCCCACCCTCTCTGCAAGCCCATCCAGTACCAACATTCCCCATTGATCTCCATGGTCCAGGACTCCATTCCAAGGAACCCTCTCCTGTTCATTCCATCCCCTGAAATCCTCCTTCCCCCAGGACCTTGATTCTCCCAGCACCCACCATTCCCCAATGCCATGACCCCAAATCTCTGGAGCGCACGTTCCCCTGGGACTCCCATCCCTGTGTCCCCCCAGCTCTGGGGATCCCCATTCCTATGGCACTCCCATTCCCAGTGAGTCCCCCTACTTAGCACCCCCATTCCCCAGGGACTGAACCCTGCCTCCCGCAACCCACTGAGCCCCCCACTCCTGGGAACCCCATGTCCTACTTTTTCCCACCCAGCCTTGTCGCCAGCCTGTGCCCAACTTCTGGTCACCCTGCCCCCACCAAGGGCCACCTCCACGTGGGGACAGATGTGACCTCGCTTCCTTCCCTTTCATCCAAAGAGCCGCCAGCCAGGGGAGCGGTGGCCACAGCAGCGAGTGACAGCCAGTGCACATGGCTGGGGACACCAGGATGTCCGGGAAGGTGGCGCTTCTCCTGTGGGTGAGTGCCCCAGGCACAGGCCTGACACCCTGGGGATGGGGAGGCGAGGGTACACAGGGGGGCTGCAGAGTCCCCTGAGGTCCCCAATGCCAGCAGAGCCAGTCCATGTTACCCACAGTGGACCCAGGTGGGACTGGGGATGTAGGGTGGCTTTGGGGACAGGAACAGGGGGCAGGAATTTGGGGATGGGGATTTGGGGACAGGAATGTGGGGACTGGCACCTTTGGGCTCAGGTAGGTCTGGGGATAGGGACAAGGGAACTGGGATGCAGGGACAGAAGGGGACAAGAACCGTGAGGATGTGGCCATGGGGATGGGATCATGGGGATGGGACCATTAGCTGGTGGGGGTGACCTGGGCCAGCATGGGCTGTGTCTGTGGTGTCCTCATCCCCAGAGTGTCCCCGTGTTCTGCCTCAGCCCAGGGTGGCCTTGGTGTCCCTGTTCCCAAGGTGTCTGTGCCACATTGATGTGGTGCACGGGTGGCTGTGACACAGACATGTCCCCTGGCCTCTTTCAATCTTTTGGGGCCACCCCCATGCACTTTCCCACAAGAACTGATGTCCCCATAGGGACAGTTTGGAGACACCCTAACCTGGGTGCCACTCTCTCTATGTTGCCACCACTACTGAGCCCTGTCCCTTCTCCCTTCCAGTCCAAACCCTCGGCCTCTCTGGTGAGTACTCGGGGGATACCATGGCCCCACTCTGCTCTCCTCAGCCCTGCGCTGTGGCCCTGGAAGGCTGGTGTTCCCTGTCACCTGCAGGTGCCCAGACCCTCCAGGTCCTCGTGGGGCCCCCCTGGACACCAGCAGTGCTGTGGGACACTGACCTGTGAGACAGAGTAGAAATTTTCCAGGGTAGAAATCCATTTTGATTTAGGTGAAATGTACATCCTTGAATTGTCTGTAGCTTGCTGTTTAGTCTCACTGCCTGTTCTCTTGAAGGGCCTGTGCTTAGAGAGACTGCTTCAGCCGAAAGACAAGAGATAAAGGGGGGGAGAAGAGAGCAGACAGAGCAAGGCAACCTGACCCAAGAGTTCCTTCTGAAGAATTAGTAGCAAGTGTCACATGAATTCAGCAGAATGAATATGTATGAACCTGTTTGGAAATTATATGCATATGTATTTGAGAGAGCCATAAAAAGAGACCTGAAGTTTGCAGAGGTACACATGCCTTTTGAGGGGAGTAATCCCTGCATGCGTCCAGCGCTGCAATAAACATACTGGCTTTACAACTTTCACAAGTTGTAGAGTTTTTGATCTTTTCCTCAAAACATTCTGTTGACCACGAAGGGACCATCTCTGTCCCCGCAGGGCAGAAGGGATAAACAGACCCTCCTAGGCGCGCCCCGAGATCTTCCAGGAGGAGCTCCGCTCGTCTCAGCTTGCCTCCTGCGGAGACAAACAAGGACCTGCTGGTGTGCAGAGGATTCGGTATGTATTAAGAGGGCCCCAGGGGATAGGAAGGCTGAATAAGTCACTCAGAGACATCTGAGTGCTCGGCCTGTGGCCTGGTCAATAGAGCGACTGGGAGATGAGAGTTCACTGTCCGATAGAGCGGCCGCTAGCGACCCTGGGGGTGGGTTTGAGTGGACTCGTGTGTGTGTGTGTGTGTGTGTGTGTGTGGTGTCTGGACACTGTATTGTTGTACAGTTAATGCACTGTGTAATTAATGTTAGTGTGTTTGTAAACGTGCAAGTGCATGGTGTACAAAGTGCAGGAGGGTTTCTGCCCACAACTGACAGGGCCGAGTGGGGCCAGAAGCACCAGCCAGGCGAGCTGTGAGGGCAGGGAGTGCCCTGTGGAGAAGTGGAACAAGTGGAGAAACATCAGTGAAAGTATTTATTGTGTTTAGAAGTAGTGATTTGTGTAGATGGAGCACATTTTAACCGTGAGTACGAGCTCAGGGAGTTCCTCTTCTGCCTGGTAGTTAGACTTGATCTCTAGAATTTTACTGTGTGTTGTTATTTTGATTGTGTCCAGGGTGTCTGAGAGCCAGAGAAAGCTGATGTAGGTAAATGCTGAAGTATTGTATGCTGTGTTGTCTGTGTTGTCTTAAGAAAAGTGGGCACTTTGAGAGATATGCCCTTTCCCAGTGAGTTTTTGTGTTTCTTCCCCCACATTGTGCTAATTTGATACTCAAATTGTATAGTAGCATTTGTAGAAGTTTTAGGTATTTGTTTGCAACAAGTGTAGCATTTTACACAAAAGAGCTACAGTAGGGTGATTCATGTTTAACTGTAGTAAAACAAATTAAAGGAATTCCACTAATTCCCCCCCAGCAATTCAAGCCCTGACTCATCTGAATTTGAGATAAGAGAGGTGGTTTGTGTGTGTCTGTCTGTCTGTCTGTCTGTGTTTGTGGGCATATCAAACTTTTTGCTGTAACAACCACAGCCTCTTGCAAGGCAGTAAAGTGAGTGTCAGTAGAAGCAATGCTTGGATTAGATTGTGCAGGAAAAGAACTAGAAAATACTAGGATTTTGTAAACCAGAGTTTAGATAGAAGAGATGAATGAGTCCATCAGACTTCAGCTGGTAATACAGTAAGCTTAGACTGAGAAAACCGACATAGAGGTTAAGTGATAAACTCCAAAGTGATAAATGCCAAAGGAATAGCCTGCAGGCAGTTCCTGGGAGCTTTTAGTGCATTGAGAGGCTGGCACCTTGTGTGCAATACAGAGGTGCTGATATTGCTGTTCTGCCACCTGGAGGTCTGTGTTGTGAGGAAAAACTGATAAAAGACACTGTGAGTGGAAACAAGATAGTATAAGGAGAAGGAGATAATAAGAACTAACCAGAGCAAAGAAGCTCCTGACCTAGCCCCTTTGGGAGGGGCTCTTTGGAAGAAAGCTGCCAGTAGGGGCAGCTCAGAAAAGAAAGAGATTTATAAGACTTTATTGCAGTTACTGCTGTTTTAAAATGGGAAGATAAATGAGATAGTCCCGTATGTTAGTGTGGTTTTGTTTAAAGAAATCACCAAGAATGGCAAAGGGACTGTGAGATCAGACCGCCCTCAGACCCACTGGTCAGGCAAACTGAAATGCAAAGCGATTACAACTCGCAAAATGAGTACATATAACTTGTTAAAGGCTCCTCCTAAAGTAAAGGAGGATAAAGAAGACCTCCCCAAAAAAGAAGAAGACTCAAACTCCAAAGTTCACACCCATTCGCACCCATCCCCCTCCTAGCAGTCCAATTTCACCCAGCAGTCCAATTTCACCCAGGACTAGGAGGGAGCAGACCCCTCTACAAGAGGCAGTGAGACCAGAAGAAAAGAAAAGGGTGGAATTTTAGTTGATACAGGAGCCATAGATTCAGTTTTAAATAAAGCTTTAGTACCTGTGGAGAATGATTATGTTACAATGTGAGGAACAACTGGCCAGTCTGAGAAGGCATACTTTTGTAAACCTTTAAAGTAACATATGTACTTAGGAGCTTTTGTATATGCCCAATTCGCTGAACATTCTCAAATGAAGTAGTTACTCTGGAGGCAAATGATATAAAGATGTTAAGCTTATCATTAACAGCCATTGAAATTAAGAAAAAACTAGTAAAGAGATATTAGAACAAGTTTTTTCGGGGGTATGGGCCTCTGCTGTACCAAAGAAAGTGAAGAATGCCCCCCCATAGTAATCAAGCTTAAAGAAATAAAACAACCAGTGAGAATTAAGCAGTACCCTCTGAAGAGAAGTCAAGGAAGAAATCAGCCCAATAACTGATAGTACTAGATTGAGGGCTGTCAATAAGATAATGAAGAATTTATACCCTGTGGTAGCAAATCCATATATTTTACTAACTTGTTTAACACCTGAGCTAATCTGGTTTACTGTTTTAGACCTGAGAGATGCCTTCTTTTGCCTCCCTATCCACGAAGCCAGCCAGAAAATTTTTGCACTCAAATGAGAAAGCCCTAAAAGCAGTGCAAAACCCAGCTCACATAGTCTATGTGCCTCAAGGCTTCAAATTCCCCCCACTCTGTCTGGGGAGCAACTTGCAAAAGATCTGGAGTCCTGGGAAGCTCTACAGGAAGGGAAGCTGTTGCAGTACGTAGATGATCTTCTAATAGCCACTCAGACGAGAGAAGCATGTGTGGCCTGGACAGTAAGCCTCTTGAATTTCCTAAGACTCCAAAGATACAAAGTATCAAAGAAGAAGGCACAGGTAGTGAAACAGAAAGTAATATACCTGTGCTATGAGGTGAGTGCTGGGCAACAGACTTTAAGGCAGGCTCGCAAAGAAGCCATCTGCCAAACCCCAAAACCCCAGACGATAAAGAAACTCCGAACCTTCTTAGGCATGGCAGGGTAGTGCCAGCTGTGGATTAATAATTATGGACTGCTTGTCAAGCCTCTCTATGCTCTTATTGCTAATGGAAACAGAGATCTCCAGTGGACAAAGGAAGCCACACAGGCCTTTCACCAGCTGAAGAGTGCCCTCATGTCAGATCCAGCCCTGGGACTTCCAGATGTGAGTAAACCATTCTTTCTATTTTCCCATGAAAAACAGAGAATTGCCTTAGGAATACTGGCTCAAGACTTAGGTCCATACCGAAGGGCAGTTGCTTACTTCTCCAAGTAGCTAGATGCAACAGCCAAAAGATGGCCAGGTTGCCTCAGAGCTGTAGCAGCAGTCGTGCTGAATATTCAGAAGGCACGCAAGTTTACCCTGGGACAGAAAATGACTGTGCTAGTGTCCCATACAGTGTCCACAGTACTGGAAGTAAAGGGTGGCCAGTGGCTTTCACCACAGAGAGAAATACCAAGCCATCATGGTAGAGCAAGATTATGTAAAGATAGTGGTGACTAATATTGTCAACCCAGCTTCCTTTCTCAGTAGAAATCAAGGAGAAGCAGTACACCACAATTGCCTAGAGACCATTGGAGCTACCTACTCTAGCCGCCCAGATTTGAAAGACACTCCTCTGGACAATGCAGAGACCTGGTTCACTGACGAGAGCAGCTGTGTTGCCAATGGAAAGCGATGTGCTGGGTACACAGTAGCCACCTGCAGAGAGGTAACAGAATCTGCACCCTTACCAACAGGCACCTCTGCACAGAAGGCTGAGATAATTGCCCTGACCTGTGCCTTAGAAATAGCAAAAGGAAAGAGGATAAACATCTACACAGACTCGAGGTATGCATTCAGAGTTGTGCATGCACATAGAGCCATCTAGAAAGAGAGTGGACTGCTGACCTCACAGAGAAAGAACATCAAACATGCACAAGAGATCATCCAGCTGCTGGAAGCAGTTCAGCTGCCTGAAAAGGTAGCAATTGTGCATATTAGAGCACATCAAAAAGTGAGCTCAGAATTAGAAGAAGGAAATGAGCTGGCGGATAGAGAAGCAAAGGAAGCAGCAAAATGGGAGGTGAGCCCTAATTCCAGATAGACAAATTTCCCTTGAAAGTAAGGCAGAATATAATAAGAGAGATAGAAAATTGATTGAAGACAAAAAAGGACGTATAACCAAGAAGGGTGGGCTACCATTGAAAAGAAGCTGGTAATCCCTTCCCGTTTTTTGTGGTCACTAGTAAGGGAAGAGCACCAGAAAGCACACTGAGGAATAGATGCCCTATACAACCCACTTGATTGAAAGAATCGTTGCTAGGAATTTATATGCCACTATTACTCAAGTGACCTGACAGTGTGATCTTTGCCTCCAGACTAACCCCAAAAATATCCCCAAGCCGAAACTCGGTCAGATTAGGAGAGGCCATAGGCCGGGACAGCAGTGGCAAATTGACTTTTCAGAACTCCCAAGGAAAGCGGGGGTATCAGTATTTATTAGTATTGACAGACACATTTTCAGGGTGGCCAGAAGCATTCCCCACCAGAACTGTCAAAGCTCGAGAAGTTACTAGAGTGTTATTACAAGAAATAATCCCATGCTTTGGAGTTCCAGCCACAATATCCTCAGATAGAGGATCACATTTCATTTCCAAAATAGTGCAACAGATTAGTAGCCACCTGGCTACTTCACACTCTGTACCCCCCCTAATCAAGAAGCCAGGTGGAGAAAATGGATCATTTGATTAAGCAGCAGATTGTAAGACTCGGGCAGGAAGTTAATCTACCCTAGCCCCAAGCACTTCCACTAGCACTGTTGCAAATTTAAACTAAATCTAGAGCTAAAGAAAGTCTAAGTCCCTTTGAAATGCTTTATAGAACACAAAAAGAATGCCCACCACATTGGAGAGGTAACACTGGCCACCTACATGGTGGCTTTAAGCAAACAGCTCAGAAAAATTGAGAAACGTGTGGCTGGAACTCAGAGCAGGGAGTTAGATGGGCCAGTGCATAACATATAGCCTAGAGATTATGTATATGTTAAACCGCTTGCAGAAAAGACTTTGGAACCACAGTAAAGAAGACCATTCCAGGTGCTTCTCACCACCCTCACCGCAATCAAGATCAAGGAGCAGAATGCCTGGATCCATCACTCTCGAGTGAAGAAGGCCCCAGAAGCCCCCTTGGAGAGTGACACCAGGAGACAATGAACTGAGACTAAAACTCACTCAAGCAAAATGAGTATATTGCAGTCAAGGATTGTTCATACTTTCACCTACAGAATTGTTTTGCATATAATTATAATTGAAGTCTTAAAATTAGAGAGTACCTCTATTCAAAGCGATGCTGAATGGCCTTGGTCCCAGGCTTTTAATCAGTATACTAGATCCATGAGAGAACTTTCTGAGATAAAAGATTTAAACCTGTCCACTGTAGTAATTCATAGAGATCAAGTATATGAAGAGCAAGAGTAGCAAGAACAAGAACTGCAGACACTTCAAAAGAGTTGCTAATGCAAATCAACATCTCAAAAATCCAACCAGCCTGCTCCTCTTTCTTAAGAACATCCTTTGAGAGCTGCACAGCGTAGTAACAAAGACAGGCAGACCTTAAGAGCAGAATAAGAAAGGATCTAACTGGGATATTAGGAACAGGATTAGGAGTTCTAAATGGAATTGATTCAGAAATACTGATGAATAAGCTAGCCACTGCAGCAAGCAGCCTAACAAAATTGAAGCAGTATTTACAGTCATCTCTACTAGCATTAAGAACTAGCCAGTGGCAGATTTCAAAAGCACTGCAAAAGTAAGAAAAGGCCAGGGACCAAGATCACAAGTTATTAGTAGAAGTACTTAGTACAGTTCAAGATAATGTGATAATATATCTTTAGCTTTCAGTTGTATACAAGCACAGTTGCAGATGCAGGCAACAGCAGCTCTGATCATACAAGAAGGGAGGGAAAGTAATTTTCCAGCTGAAATTCAGAAAGTTGTCTAAGATAATGCAATTTGTTATAAATGATCGAATCTGCAGCCAAATTAAAAAAAAAAACAAACAAAGATTTATTAGATCAATAACAAAATATAATTAAAAAATTCACCACAGCCAAGACAGCATCAACTCCGGAATTTGGTGCTGGGTGAACCTGGATCCAACTGACAGAGTGCCAGCATCTCCCCAGTGGTTCACCCCGACTGTCTCATACAGCCAGCTTATATCCCCTATGTTCCGCCTGGGGCCGGAATGACAGAATGTCCCTTGTGTCCCTTCATATGTAGAGCTGGATCATAGAGATACAAAGCCAGTCCAGGTGTTCCAATGACTGTCTGAGCTGTTCCAGAGTAGCCTTCTTTGGAATGTATTGCTGGGTCCATAGGGATGCAAAAGCCAGTCCCGGTGTCCCTATGGCCATCTTTCACATGTAATGGAGTGGTGCCAGTATTCAAAGCATTTCTGGGAAGTCAACATTCATGGTCTGGGAAGGCTTCATTCTTAAGCTAACGGACTTGATATTATCTTTAACGTTGTCCAGGAATTACTTGAATAGAAATAGGACTCTGCTCTCAGCCAGGGTGGTCAAGTACATGAGTTGGATTCTTACAATATCTTATACACACACATATATATATACAAATAGCATGAATTAACTCTATATATGTATAACACAATTGATTTTGAAAAAAGCTTCAGTCCTGGTAAACTATAGTAAATTTCACCTATAATCCTGTTTCTAATGTAGCCTTTGTACTGTTTCTAATGTAGCCTTTGTACTGCCTTTGTACTTACCATATGTAATACCACTGTTTATGTTATCCATCCCATCATTGCACTAAGATTAAATAATGAAAAAACAGTGCTCTACCCTTCAGAACATAGACTGTAAACACGAAAAATGAATGAAAAGTAGCAAACAGTAAACTTAGAATCCTGCATTACTAGAGAACAGCTAAGATTCATTTGTGAAAGCAGTACTATTAATGCCCAAGATGTGTGTCTGGACACTGAACAGAGTATTTGCCACTTCAAAATTCATCCACTCACTGATCAAAAAACTGTGCTCGTATATACTGGTAAAAGGTGTGAGTGTCTAAGAACTGCTTGCACTGCTGTAAAAATTGATAAAAATGATGTTATATTAGTTAAAGTAAGTTTAAAGTTATCCTTCATTATTAATTTGAAATTAGAGAATACTACAGCGTATAGCTCTGTTAATCTGCCTATCAAATGTATGTGGTAAAGCATTGAGAGACACTTATTGTCCTAAGAGTTTGCATTAAGTAAAAGAATTTACTTATTTTCCAGGAAAGGGGGGAAATGAGACAGAGTAGAAATTTTCCAGGGTAGAAATCCATTTTGATTTAGGTGAAATGTTCATCTTTGAATTAAGTCTGTAGCTTGCTGTTTAGTCTCACTGCCTGTTCTCTTGAAGGGCCTGTGATTAGAGAGACTGCTTCAGCTGAAGGATAAGAGATAAAGGGGGTAGGAGGAGAGCAGAGAGAGCAGGGCAACCTGACCCAAGAGTTCCTTCTGAAGAATTAGTAGCAAGTGTCACATGAAATCAGTAGAATGAATATGTATTAACCTGTTGTGAAATTATATGCATATGTATTTGAGAGAGCCATAAAAAGAGACCTGAAGTTCACAGAGGTACACTTGCCTTTTGAGGGGAGTAATCCCCGCATGCGTCCAGCGCTGCAATAAACATACCGACTTTACAACTTTCACAAGTTGTGGAGCTTTTTTGATCTCTTCCACAAAACAGTAGAGACACCTGTGATCTTACTGATGACCTCAGTGGGAATCTGACGCCATCCATCTTGCAACTTTTCTCCCAGGAAGTGGATCTCTCGGGCAAGTCCTTTGAGCCAGCTCCCAGCAGACTCTCGATGATTTTCTCTCCTTTCTCAAGTACTTCCATTGTCGTGTTCCCCCACACAATGATATCATCGATGTGCTGCAGATGTTCCTGAGCTTCATCCTTTTCCAGTGCAGCCTGGATCAGTCCATGGCAGATGGTGGGGCTGTGCTTCCACCCCTGGGGCAGTCGGTTCCAGTTGTACTGCATGGCCCTCCAGGTGAAAGCAAACCGAGGCCTGCATTCTGCTGCCAGAGGAATGAAGAAAAATGCATTGCCAATGTCAATAGTGGCAGAGCACTTTGCTGCCTTCAACTCCAGCTCGTACTGGAGTTCCAGCATGTCTGGCACAGCAGATGCTGGTAATCGGCACTTGTTGCTCTTTCACCTTCTGGAGTCCTACTGCAGATGGGTTTTCTGATAGTCCAGGCAAGGTGTTCAATGGCTTCATGTTCTCAGCCTCTGCAGCACCTATGCCAAAAGCCCACCTGAGTCCTTTTGGGTCTTTGTAATAGCCATTCTGGAGGAAGTCTATGCCTCTGTTATTCTCTGTTCATGCTCTGTACATGGGGCCTCTGGGCCAGTCACAATAGGATGTTTCTGCTGCTCCTTCCCAGTCAGGATCACCTGGGCTCCCAACAGGGTCAATTGCTCTGATCCCCCCATCACCCCAGCAATGGAAACAGGTTCTGCGCCCACATGTCCCAATGGCATTAGGGTACATTGCACACCAGCATCAACTAAGGCATTGTATTTTCTGTGGCTCTGATGTGCCAGGCCATTAGAACCACACATTCCAGAAGATCCGGTTTTCCCATGCCACTTCCTGGCTAGAGGCAGTGCCCTCCTAGCCCTGGTTATTATTTCTTTCCTGGGCATACACAGTAGAGGTTCCTTCAAGGGGATCTGACAGATCATACCCAGCAGCTCGGTCATGGGAGGTTGAGGCTGCCTTCCCTTTAGTGGAACTCCCTTGGTTAGTGTTTCCCTCCTTGAGTTGATGCACCCATGCTGCCAGGACAGAAGTGGATTTCCCATGCCACCTTCCCATGTCTTCCCCATGGTCATGAAAGAAGAACCACAGGTCAGCCCTTGGGGTGTAACCTCTCTCTCTAGCTGGGGGACGTTGGGCTCTGACTTTGGGGCCTGTGACTGGCACAGGTGCTGCATTGATCTTCCTCTCCTCCTCCTTCATCTCCCTCATCTCCTCTTTGATCAGGTCCTTGATCACAGCAGAGACATGAGCCTGCATTGGGCTATTGATCATACTCTCACAATTTCTAACCTTGTTGGTGACAGAACCCACTGTCTCTCAGTAGTTTTCAGCATTAATCTTTGCAGTGAAGGTGGTGTATTGGGATGGCCCCAGATTTGCCAGACTCCACAGCATTTGCCCTGTGCACCTGAGCTCATCAGGGTCATTATCATGCTGTCCATCCCTCCCAAAGAGTACCTCCAATACTGCCACTTCTCTCAGCTGTTGGATCCCTTCCTCCAGGGTCTTCCAGCACATTCTATGGTGATGCTCCTGCATTCTCTCCCTGTGGACAAACCTCTCTCTGACAGTCATTAAAAGCTGCTCTCAGAGGGAAAGGGACCATGACTCTCTTAAAAATACCTGATTCACACCTGAGACCTGGGTCAATGCTCATAAATTCCTTGCCTCACCACCATCCAGTTGCACTCCTGTACCCATAAGGTCCCAGACCCGGATTAACCAGGTTGTATAAGCCTCACGTCCCCATCATACAATGTCTTTGTGCAGTTCACCCACAGGGACTTTCGTACATCAGGGACTCAGTGATGAAGTCAACCATTGGTTCTCCTTTGGGTTGTGAGGGCCCTCCTTTCATGTCCTTGTCTGGGTGCTCTGATTTCATCTTAGGTCTCCTTGTTTACACAGGGGCGACTGCTGCTGGTTGTGACTGCCTTTGCAGTTCAGCTGTTTCCTGGACGGTTGTAACACCTCTGGGTTCCACTTCTGCACCATCAGACTCTCTTTCTTTGAGGCAGGGGGAGGGTTTCTCAACACATGGGGAAATGTACTCCTTCAGCATCTGGCCCATCTCTTTCACCAGAACCCCCACCCAATCTGGGTGGTTCATTTCTGAGGTGGGCTGCGGGGCAGGGTCAGGCTATGGGGCAGCAGCATCCTTGTCTCTGGGGTAGGTGTCAGTGTGCTTATCCAGGTTAATCTTCCCTTATCTCTGAATGCTAAATAGAACAGGCTTACCAGCAACACCAGCAACTGTATATCATTAGCATTTTGAGTTGATCTGGACCCTTTGAAAACTGGTGGGGCAAGCTCAAAGAGCTGTGTGAAGGGTTGGGAGTAAATTTCCCCCAGTGTCATTTCCTCAGCAAGTATCATTATTAAAGAAACCCCAAACCCACACAGTGTGTGATAGCTCTGAATCCATGTGCCTGCCTTCCAAAGGAAGTTAAAGATCCATGAATTCCTCACCTCATTAAGCCATAAAGCAAACTGGATAATAGCCACAGCAGCCCTATTTATGGTTAGCCTGTGTTCCCAGAGATTGCCGGGGTGCTCCTGATGGGGCAGAAGGAAGAGCTCCAGGCCCTCCCTGAGGGTGAGTGAGGGCAGCGGGCTGTCAGTGGGGGCTGGCTGGGGAGCTGCAGTGCCCGGGCAGGGAGCTGCAATCCCTGCTCCGGCAGTGGTGGGCTTCACTCCTTGTGGGGATGAGGGGTGGCGTGGCCAGAGCACACAGAGATTTCAGGGACATTGGTGAGGGGATTCATGGCCAGCACCTTGCAGCTGATCCCCTCTGCCCCTCCTCTCCTGTGGCCATGGCAAGAGCTGGGTGGGATGGCCCTGGCAGGAAGGTCTCCTTGGATTCCTGCACATCCAGGTTCTGACTGTGGCTCTGCTCCTCTCTCTTTCAGCCCTTCAAGCCCTGAGTGACGACAACAGTCCCTCTCACATAAGCACATTTATACAGATGATTTTTGAGGGAAGACCTGCAGAACTACTTCCATCTGCTGGCTCAGAAGAACCAGTATCTCTTGAAGACCTCCAGATCCCTTGGAGGGTGAGACCACATGGAGAGCAGAGGAGACCAGCTGGAGCTCCAGGGCATAGCTGATCATTGGCAAAGTTGAACTTGTGGCAATCTCCCATAGCTCCTGCCTTCTCCCTCCCTGTTGACAGCTTCCTGCCTCCAGCCCTCAGACCCTGCCCATCCCCTTTCTTCCCTCCCAGCTCATCCCTTTGCTTCACCTTCCATTAATAAACAGTTTGGCTTCTTCACTTTACCTGCATCTCCCTGGAGCTGGAGCAATGCAAATCCGGAGCCCTGGGACACACAGGCCCTTCCTGCCATTCTCTTCCATGCTGTGTTTTTTGCACAGACACAGAGGAACGAGGGTAGATCAGGCTGGAAAGGTCCCTGTGCTGGAGGTCCAGTTCCACAACACTGTGGAGCTACAGATCTTGCTGTGCACCCTGGAGCCCCTGGACTTTGGAAGAGCCAACCTGAGGATGCTCTGAACCCAGCGGTGGGGGACTCCATGGCAAGCATCCACAGAGGGCAAAGAGCTTGGAATGCTGGAGGGTTTCAAGAGCAGCTTCCTGAAAGCACAGCAGTGCTCCATCTCTGCACAGGATCAGGAAGAGGACAGAACCAGAGACCATCTGGGCTTAACAGAGAGCTTTGGGTGTGCCTAAGAGCAAATGAAGCAGCTGCACAGTGCCTGAGACTCAGACGCGCCACTGTGCCAGTTCCTGGAGCGCTGTCAGGCAGTGCTGGGATCCCGGGTGTGGTTCTGGTCCCCACAAGTGAGGAATGGCAGCCCCAGGCTCAGACCCAGTCAGAAAGCCAACCAAGTGAGACCACAGGTGTAGCGGACACTGAGATGGCTAGGGCCCCGTGGAGGATGTAAGCCTGAGATAAGCAATTGCTGAGTCAGAATAGCTAAGCCTGGAGTCCTCACTTAGGTCCTCTGGCCTAGCTTATCGCTCTGTGACCCTATAGGCTAGTTTCCCTAACCCTTACAATTGGTCAGTTTTCAATCCCTCCTAACCCTATATAAGTAGCCATCCTGGCCCATTCTGGTAGAAGAGCTGCTCGTCGGAACCCTTTGCGAACTCCCTGCAAATTAACCATCATGGAATTTCCGAGGCTGCCTTCTCCTCTCTCTCCATCTGCTCTGTGGATGCCACTGAGGCCAGCATCTTAGCAAGCAAAGAGCTGAAATTATAAAAGAGCTGAAAATCACTAAGAGCTGATAATCACTGAGCTTGCTAAGCTGTCAGGCTTGGGGCACTTAGGCCTCGGACACTCGGCCTGCTGAAGGCTGAGCTGCCCGGCCTGAGACTGCTCGCCTGAAGGAACCCTGGACCGGTCTCGCTATCTGGCTAGAAGAGACCCAGTGGCGGTACACAGACAGGGAGGGCAGCCTTCCAGTTTCTCTTGGGCATGGCCGCAAAACGACCCCTGCTGCTTCTTCCTCCACCTGTGTTTGGGGTGTGCTGGTGGCAGAGCCAGCCAGGTTGTGCTCTGCATTCCAAAGCCTGTTGGGAGCGGTCATGAAAAGCACTGTGTGCACAGCAGAGAGTGCTGGAAAGTTCTGGCAAGAGCGTCCTGTGGGGACAGGGCTCTGGGCTCTGGCTGGGAACAGCCTGGTTTTGCTGCTGTGACCACAGGCAGAAGCTGAGGCAGGTGAAGAGGCAGCGGGCAGCTTGTGTTTGTAGAGGGCCTGGGGCTGCACCTCTGAACCTCCACGTGGAAACACACTTGGGGGAATACAAGCTAGAGCTGGAGTGCCTGTCCTGAAAGGACCTGGAGTCATTCAGCCTTGCCAGCTTTTCTCAAGAGTGTGTTGGTGTTCCCCAGGAAAGCTACACATTTGGGAAAATGCCTTTGGAGGAAAGGGGCTTGCTTCTCAAGGAAAGTGCTTCCCAGGGAGCTCCCAGTGAGGTGGGAAGGGTGATCCAGGAGCCCTAGGCCTGGCAGCCTGAGCTTGCCACCAGGGAAGGCCTTGGAGAAGATCCTCCTGAGTGCCATCCTATGGCTCGTGCAGGGAACCAGGGCATCTGCTGGAGGGTGGGAAAGCTCTGCAGAGGGACAGGGACAGCTGGGGGTCCTGGTGGGGTGTTGAGGGCTTCTGGGCAGGAGTTTGGGAGGGGGGGTTGGTGTTGATGGGGTGTTGGGGAAGGAGTTGTCTGGAAGGTGAGAGGTCTAGGCTGGAATTTGAGTCACTTTGAAGGCAGCATCTGTGGTTTGGCACAGTTTTGGTTACAGAGGGCAGAAAGAATATCTGTGACTCTTCATGTTCAAGATCCTGATTCTCCTGCAGTGAACAAGAGGGGAGAGCTGTACTTTACTGGCCACTTGGATATCTGTACCAGGAGGAGGATTAGCCATTTGCCATCTACTTGTTTGTTTGGGCTACTTTTGTAACTCTGAGTGGACCTTCATTCCTTGAGAGCTTTTAATCTTTAAGAGAATTAGGATATTATCATCCTTTCATAGAAAACCGTTTGCAAACCAAAGAATTGCCTTTTTCTTGCCTCTGTGTAGTGTTACATTCTGTAAAGTGAATCTCAGTGGATGATGTTAGGGCAAATGTGTTGCTGCTTTGAGATGGGAAGCAAAATTCCAACTCTTCACTTTCTCAGGCATCCCAATGAATTTGGGAAGTTTGCAACTTTTTGAAACTACTTGAGTTGAGCAATGGGAAGTAAAGCTTTCCTGAAGTGAGGATTCTTAAACGCCAGATTCTTCTGTGCCTTCACTGCTAAGGTGTTTTTGTGCTAAAGGAGATTATTTCAATGAGAAAATAATTTCAGCATGGAGTGAGAGCTTCTGACAGAGACCAAGTGCTGCCAGCAGTTGCTCCAGGTGCTCCTGCCAACAGCCCCTGCAGGAAGGAGCACAGCCCCCAATGCACGTGGGCTTTGGCTCCCTCTGGCATAGAAGCCCCTGGGAGCACAGGTCTCTGGGGCAGGAGATGGGCACCAGCGCTGCCAGGGCTCAGGGGGGTGGCAGGTCTGCTTGGGTGGGTGGGCCCACCTGCCCAGAGGGCTCAGGGCTCCCCAGCCCATTCCCCTGTACAGCCTGGCCCAGGTGTCTGACCAACAGAGAGTTACAGGGCCCTCTTGCTGCTCTCTTTGACAGCCCTTGCATTCAGCCCTCAAGCCTGCTGCCATGCTCCCTCACTGCCCCTCAGGGGCCAGTCCCCACAGGGCTGGGCTGCCTGGGTGCTGCTGGTGAGGGCCAGTGGGCAGAGGCAGAGCTGGCAGCCAGCTCAGATCCCCACTGCTGCCCAGGCCACGGTGCTGTGTCTGAGACCCCCCTTGAGACAGAGCTCCAACCCCACAGAGCTGCTTTGACCATGTGGAAGACCATCATGTGCTCGCCCAGGACTGCGGAGCCAGTGCTGCTGATACTCCTGGATGTGCTGGGGAGCTGGCCAGAGCACAGCATGTGCACCTCGGATGGGACAAAACGGATGTCTTTGTCCTGGCTTTGAGTTTCTGAAACTGGCCTTTGCTGGCTCCAAGGCCGCCTCTCCAGCAGCTTTCCATCCTCCTTCCCCCACTGCATCTCCCTCCCTCAGGTGATGGGCTGAATCCTGGCCTCGGGGCAGCTTCAGGGGCACCAGGCCCCGTGCTCCCCCTGTGTCTCCCTGGGCCTCTCCCTCCTGTGCTCGGGCCCTGCCACATGGACACCTTGGCACTGAGCGCTGTCTCAGGGGACTTTGTCCTTTGCAGGCAACTGTGGTTATGTGGAAGATCCTCCAGGTGCCCGGTGTCCCACATATGGTGACGGTGTATTTCCTCCCACGTATCTGTGCATCTGCTCTTCCAAGTGTTCTTCAGCACTCTGGATATGCCAGAAGATGTCGATACCTTCTGGAAGGGATGCCAGGAAGAGCATGGCCTTGCCACCAGCCCCAACAGGGGCTCCATCCCACTCCTCCTATCCCTGTCATGTCCCTGGACAGGAGCTACTGCTCCCAGCGTGACCTGGGCTTTGCTCTGCACGCAGGTTTGAAGTGCAGACCCTCAAGTCCCTGCTCTGCCGAATGCAGCATGAGGATGTGGTGGTGGCAATGGAACGCAGTTGTGGCTGGGACATGCTGCTGTGTGCTGACACCCACCACTGTGCCGTGGGTCTGCTGGCCAGGTGAGACCCCCTTCTCCCCACTGCCTCTGACATTTGTGCTCTGTGCCCAGGGTGCTTCTCACAGTCCCTGTGGTCATGGGCCAGAGGGCCTTGTCACCAAGGGATGGCCAAGCAGACTGGAAAAGGCTGGGAGAGGAGGGTGCCCACAAGGAGCTGCCTTCCAAATAGGCCAGGGCCCCTTGCAGGATGCTGGGGAAAGACCAGACCTCTGTGAGTCAGTCCTGACAAAAGTTTGCCCCCTGGACCACAGTCTTGGTTCCTTCTTCTCCTGCCAGGGAGATGTGCTGTGTCTTCATCCCCTTGTGTTCCCGGATCTCTCGCTACCTGCTCCGGCTGCTCAGCACACAGGAGCCACGCTGGGAGCTGCCCGCCCTGGCCTTCCTTGTGGAGGTGAGCCTGATGGCCAGCGCTGCCTTGCTCAGCTGCCTCCCAGCTCTCTGCCCTCTCGGAGCCGCAGCTCCCTGGGACGGTGCCCATGCCCTGTGCTGCTGCCTGGGCACAGTCCTGTGAGGTTCCGGGATCCTGCCAGCCGGGTCTCCTGTCACTGCCCTGTGCCTTTCAGGTCCTCGCGTGCCTGGATTTGAGTGAACGTGGTGCTAATAGAGTCCTGCACGTCTTGTCAAGGCAGCTGCAGAGCGAGTGCAGGGAGAGGCGTCGCCTGGCACTCAGGGCCCTTCTCGAGCTCATTGAGGAGCCCTCCATGGTGAGAAGGGGGCAGCGGCTGAGGCTGAGCTGGGGAATGCAGTCACTTCGGTTTGGCTGGGCTTTGGGTGCCGGGGCAGCTGCTCCCAGCTCTCCTGCCTCCCAGTTCAGCTGCCCAAGTGCTTCGGGACAGACCTCTGGCCTCCAGGCCCTGCAGCAGCAGAATGGCGTTTCACAAACTTGAGTTCCGCACAGACCGAAAAAATGTGGAGCCTGACTGAAAGTCTTGTGAAGCTCCTGTGGGACACAGATGGAGAGATAGTTAGCATGACAGTCATGCTTCTCAGCTTTATCATCTTGGACAATGACATGCTGATACCCAGCCCCATCACACTGCAGCTGCTTGAGGCGCTCCTGCCACTCTTTGACCACGTAAGGCTCGCTGACCCCAGCCACGGCCACTGGCTGCTGCCTGGACACTTTGTGCCTTGTGGATTGGCAGGCCTGTGCCAAGATGAGCCCCATGCACGCAATGCTGAGTTTTATTTTTCTTCCTTTCATACAGAACAATAGCCAGGTGCAGCTGCTCTCCATACTGCTCTTCCGAACATTGGTGACTCTTCCACTGGAAAAGGGAAAAAAGGCCCTGAAGACACCCTTGTGCCAGAGCCTGCTGTCACTCTTCTTCCACTGCCATAATGACAATCAGCTTGTGGCACAGGTGAGGACTCATGGGCTTCTGCTGTCCCCCTAGCAAGGGGTTCGGCTGGCTCCTGCACTGCCGCCTGCTGGGCTGCAGCCTCCTCCAGGCCTTGGCACAGGGACACGGGTCCTGCACCCTGGGCTGTGGGGCTATCTCCACATCTCTGCTGCTCTCCAGGCTTCTCGGGAACTGCTGTTTTGTGTGGCCAATTTCCTGAATAGGAGGGATCTTGAAAGACTGGTGAAGAACCAGAAGCTGTGGAATTTCACTGAGTGCCTGGTAAGGACAGCTTGTAAGGCCCAGCCTCAGCCTGGAGAAGGCCCCAGAGCGCGGTGCTCACAGTGCGGGGCTGGCAGCTGTGCCCCTGCCCGCTGCTGCACCCAGAGGCCGCACGGGCTCTTCTCCAGGCTCCTGTGGGCCCGAGCCGGGGGCCGATGCAGTCCCGGCCCGGTGGGGCTGTGGGGCAGGCCGGCACCGCGGCTCCCCGGGCAGCAGCCGGCCCTCTGCCCCCTCCAGAGCCCGGCGCCAGCGGCTGCTGGCCGCGCCTCAGGGCTGTGCGGGCAGGGGAGGCCGGGGCTGGGCGCAGGCAGCGCCCGTCTGAGGGGCTGAGCCCGCGCCAACCCTTCCCTCCTGCCGCTCTCTCCAGCTGGCAGAGGACAGCAGCAGAGCGGCCGAGCACCTGCGCCGGGCCTTGCCATACCGGCAGAGCCCACAGGAGTCCCTGCAAGTGCTGGCCATCAGGTTCATGGGTGAGCCACGAGCCCGGGCTCCCTCCCCGGCCCGCCGCAGCTCGGCCCCAGCCCCGCCTGCTGCCCCGGCAGCGCCAGCCGGGCCCCGCCCGGCTTCGGCGCTGCTGCCGCCCTCTGGCAGCCGTGTCCTGGGCCGGCAGCGTGCGGCAAGGGCCGGGCTGAGCCCTGCCGGGCCAGCAGGGTCTGTGGCCACAGCGCCGGCAGCGCCGCTGGCAGGGAGCTGTGCCGCTGGCGCCGTGAAAGGCTCTGTGTTCCCAGGGATGGCCGGGCAGCACCTGAAGGGGAAGAAGGAAGAGCTCCGGCTCATCTGCAACGGTGAGTGAGGGCAGTGGGCTGGCAGCGGGGGCTGGCGGGGGGAGCTGCAAGCCCTTCCCCGGCTGCGGAGGGCTCTGCTCCCTGTGCGGCCGAGGGGCGGCGTGGGCAGAGCACACAGAGATTTCAGAGCCACGTGGGGGATTCGTGTCCAGCAGCTTCGGGCTGGTCCCGTTCGTCCCTGCTCCCTCCTGGCCATGGCTAGAGCCGGCTGGGATGGCCCTGGCAGGGGGCTCTACTCGGGTCCCCTCAGGTCTGGGATCTGACTATGGCTCTGTTCCTCTCTTTCAGCCCTTGAACACCTGACGGAGGACGTCAGCAGTGCCGTGTCAGATGTGGCACTTCAAACATTGTATGTTCTCCAGTCATTACAGAGTGAGCGATCTTCTGTCTTCCAGAGGCTGCAGGATCAGCTCCTCAGGGCATGGAGGACACGGCCTCATCTGTTAGGGCTCGGCTGTCTGCCCTGCTGGAGCTCTGCAGAGAGCTGAGCCCAGAGGCTCTGTCTGCTGGGGCCACTTGAACCAGTGGGAATTTTCTATTTCTTTGAGACTGTTCTTCTTTTTGTTTTTTCTTTAGTATATAAATATAGAGTGTGTTGTAATACACAGACTCCCAGGATCTTTCTTTTGCTTCCCAGGGTCTCCAGGGCATAGGGGAAGAAGGGAAAAAGGGTGCTTGGGCTCGGCAAGCTGTCCAGGCATGCAGTGTAGCAGAGAAAATAGCCAGAAGCCTCTAGGACTTTGGTGGTTCTGCTGAAGCCTTTGTGCTGCCAACAAGCAGGTGGTCAGGGGCCAGAGCTGTGGGGATCCCTGTGAGAGCTGTGCCTGGAGATGGCCACAAGCCCTGTCCCAGGCAGGAAGCGCAATCCGTGTCCTCCTGCCCGTGTGGTGCTGGTTGGATTGCTGAGGGCTCCGAGGTGCCTCTGGATGGGGCTGCTCTGGAGCCGCTGTGGGGCTGCGGCGCTGCTGCTGGGCAGGTTGGCCGGGCTGGGGGAGACCCTGAGGGGACAGGGCCATGAAGGGACGAGGGGCTGAGGGAGCCCTGACAGGACACGGCAGTGGGGAGGCACGAGGGGGATGTGTGAGGGAGTGGGAGGCTGTAACATTGGCTGGAGGGGGAGTGAGTTGGAGACAGAGACCACTCACCTCGATGTTCATGTGGCAAACAGAGAGCATTTATTCTCAAGCCCTTCCTTCCAAAGGGCCTTTGAAAAGCCCAGTCTGGAAAATTTCTATGCTCTGATCTCTGTGCTTTGTCAGACTCTGGCCAGTGAAATTCTGCAGCCTTGGGGGAGATGTGACAGGGCGAGGCCCCTGTCAGTCAAACCAGGGGCTGGTGCAGTCACACAGCACTAGCCAGCCTGCACTGTGACACACGGCAACAGAGTGCAAGGCACAGCTCCGGGTGCTCCCCAGGAACCTCAGCTCTGGGAGCACTGTCTGCCCCAAGCTCCAGGGGCTGCAGTGGGAGCCTGGCTGGGCTCTGCCCTGGGGCCATCCTGCTGGGACAGCTGGAAACAGGGAGCATTCCCTTGCCACAAAGAGCCAAGCCAGGGCTGCAGGGCAGCTGCTCCAGCCCAAACTGCACTGTTGTGTGCTGTGCTTTGGGGTTGGGGCTCCATGCACAGGGCACTGGACTGGTGTGCCAGAGGAGACAGAGAAGCTTCAGCTTTGGCATCACTGAGGTGGGTGGGTGGGCTGGGAAGAGTGGGGAGACTCAAGGGGATTCAGAGAGCTCATCCTGCTGCAAGGACAAGGAAAAAGGGAAGTGGGAACTCAGCAGTGAACAGACCTGAGGGCAGGAGAGTGACTCTGAATTACACTAAAATCCCATTGACATCTGAGACATTGCTGCTTCTCAGCCAGTGACAGGAAGAATCCCCTAAGCCTGGGGCTCCCTCTTCCCTGTTGTGAGGGACATCAAGGAAGGCAACAGTGTGATGGAGACTGCAATGGGCTGGGAACTCACTGCGGGAAAAGAGGGAGCAGTTGGAAAGTAAAAGAGAACTTTTCCTGGGGGAGTGAACTGTTCATAGAAGGGCTGAGCTACAGCTTGAGCAAGCTGAGAAATGTCATATGGGGTCATCCCATTTCAAAAGTTATTGAACAAGTTTAGTTTTTGAGGGGTGTCATGTTTTCACTTGGAGGTGAACATACTGCCAACTTGAGCTGTGTTGCCAAAATGCTCAAGTGAGTCTGTGCTGCAGGTCCCACCATTTCTTCTTTGGCAGATTCTGGCCCGGTGCTGAGCCCCAGCAGAGCCCTGGCAGAGCCCAGAGCAGCCTCAGCATCCGCAGAGCCCGGCTGCAAGGAGAGAAAGCAGAAACCGCCCGTCAGCTGAAGGCTCCTGTGCCCTTGTCCCAGCCGCCTGTGCCCAGGCCATGCTGGCCGTGCTCAGAGCGGTGCCCAGAGCTGCCCATCACTGCTGCCTTTGGCAGCAGAGCAGGAGGGCAGGACATGTGCCCAGCCTGCAGCCAGCCAGGGCACATCCACCTCCTCAGCAGCCGCCCAGAGCAGGATGCTCCTGTGCTCGCTGCCATCTCCCAGAAGCTCTGATGCAACCATGCCAAGCAGACGGGGACCCACCTCACGCCATCCCCTGCTGGAAGAAAAGCTGGTCCCAAACAATGTCCTCAGCCTTCTCCAAGGGCACGGCCCATCCATGCCACAGATGATCCCAAGCACTTCCTGATCCAGACTGGAGCCCACCTGGAACGCTTCCTCTAGAAAAACAAACAACCAATTATTGAAAATAGATTACAGACAAAAAGGGAAAACAAGGTAAAAAATATTATCTCTGCCAGGGGCTTGAGAAAAGTCCAACCCCTGCATGCCAGGGAAAAACCCACCCACAGGTGAGGGAAGCCCAGGCATTCTCCCTTCCCCTCTGCACTGACCCCCACAATAACGGTGATCCCAAAGCAAACAAGGGCAGTGGAGCAGCCCAAGCCCTTCCTTGCCTGCACAGCAAAGCAGCCCCTGCACAGGTTCTGGAGTCCCACCTCTGCTCCTGCCATGGGGTTTGTTTGTGTCGGGCTGGCTGCCCCAGCCCCAGCCCCAGCCCGGGGCACGGTGGGTGCTGGGGGCTGTTGGCAGGGCCAGGAGCCCACTCCCATTTCATACCCAGCCCAGCCCATTCCCCCATCCATGCCAAAAGCAGCTGGGCAGCCGACTGAAGGATTAGCTGCATCTGCCCCAGCAAAGGGGGAAACTTTGGTTCCTGGCCAGGCTGTGCAATGCCCAAATCTGGGAGCATCCCCCTCCGTGTGGACTCATCTGCAATTTCGCTGTGGAGCCTGGCTTTGGAGAATGTGCCAGAATTGAAGTCCATCATCTTCAGCTGGCCAGTGGCCAGGTCCACGAAGAGGTTGCCATCCCTGATGTCGTCCTCGCTGTCTCCAGAAGCAGCTGGCCCACCTAGTACAGCTTCTCCAGGGGCTCCTTCTCCTTCCCTGGGGTGAGACCAGGCTCTCAGGCTGTCAGGGAACCAGGACAACCAAATCAAGTTGTTGTGCTACCGGTGCTGGGCAGAACAGCTCAGCTCCAGCACAAGGGCTGTGTGCTCCCATCTGATGAGCCCTGGGGAGTGACACAGGCAGGACAAAAAAGGACAAAAAAGTCTGGGTTCCTTTGCTTCTCATGGCCAAGGCATGTGTGGAGCTGGAACTTACCAGGGCCCTGCATCACACTGTGCCTGTGGCTCTCTCCCTTCTTCTAGGGCAGATGAATATCCTGCATCCAAGGGTCACAGAGCAGCTCTTCTAAGGAGGGCCTTTCCACGTCCAGCATGGATAAACACCGCCTGATCAGATCTTGGCACTCTGGGCAGGGAAACCAGAAACCGCTGGTCACTTGGAGAAGGCTCCTGTTGGCTTTGCCCCACTGTTCCCGTGCCCAGGCCATGCTGGATGTGCTCAGAGCTGGGCCTAAACTTTCCCATCCATTCCCTCTTTTGGAGGAGAGCAGGACAGCAGGACATGTGCCACCTCCTCAGCAGCTGCCAGAGCGGGATGCTCACGAGCCCGCTGCTGTCTCCCAGCACTGGTATTCCCCCCATGCCCAGAGATGAGGATCTACCTTGAGAGAGCCTTTGTGGCAGCGAGAGCTGATGGTCCCAGCTGATCTTCTTTACTGTCCTGAAGGGGTGCTCCCCGCAGACCATCTGGTGCAGCAGGATGCCCAGAGACCAGATGGTAGCTGGCTTGCCATAGTACCAGCCAAAGTGGGTCCATTCTGGGGGGCTGTATGACCGTGTTCCTATGGAATACAGATGGAGTTCAGCAGGGGGATGCTGCTGCTCCCAGAGCCTGGCCCCACCCTCCCTGGGCCTGTGGGGGCTGCCCCAGTGGCACACGGGGTGACCGCTGCCTTCTCGCCAGCACCTGGGACTTGTGTACAGACTCGGGGTTTGAAAGGAATCCACTGGTGTTGGAAGAGGGCAGCAGAAGCCCTGGCAAGGTCCAACCATGACAAGGAAAAACCCACTTAGTGCTGGGGAAAAACCATGCCTTCATCCTCCCTGCCTGCATTGCCCCAAGAAACATTATGAACCCAAGACAAACCAGGTGAGTTGAGCAGTCAAAAACCCTTTCTCATCGGCACACAAAACTGGCTGGGGCACAGGTTCTGAGAAACCCTCTCTGCTACCCCCACCCATGGGTGTTTTTGTTGGGCCGGCTGCCCCAGCCCAGGCCCAGTCCTGGGCAGAGTGGTGGGCAAAGGCTGCCAGCAGGGCTGGAAGCTGGCTCCCCACTCAGCCATGCTCAAAAGCAACTCAGCCAAAGACTCAGAGCTATGAAGGGCAGCAAAAGGGAGAATCCCCGCTGCCACAACCAGCTTGGGCTATGAGATGTTTTGCCATGTGATGCTGGGACCAGGAGCACACCCCTGCATGGGCTCACCTGCAAAGTGAATGTAGGCTGTGTCTTGCAGGTAGGTGCCACAGCCAAAGTCAATCAATTTGGCCTGGCCTGTGGCCAGGTCAACCAGGATGTTCTCTGGTTTTATGTCTCTGTGCAGGACCCCGCAGCTGGTGCAGTGCCGCACGGCCTCCAGCACCTGGCGGAACAGCTCCCGCGCCACCTCCTCGGGCAGGAACCCCCGTGCCCGAATTAAATGCTGCAGGTCCTGAGAGCGCTCCGGCCGCTCCATCACCATCAGGATGTCGTTGGGGAGCTCACGCCATTCCAGCAGCTGGACCACACCAGGGAAGCCAGTGGACACCTTGGCCAGCAGCACGATCTCCAGGGGTGCGCTGGTGCCGTCGGGCTGCGGGAGGAGCACAATGCCGTCAGTGGGGCTGATGCCGTGCCGGGGCTCAGCAAGCCTCAGCCAGCCCGGGATGCTCTGCGCCCTGCGCTGGCCCCACGCCCGCTCTCCCTCCAGGCGTCCTGGCGGCTCCCACCCTGCCGGGACTCGGCTCATCCCCGCCCGGCACGGCCCGGCTTCTCCCGCTGGCCCCGCTCACTCACCAGCTCGTCCCAATGCCGGACGCAGTTCCGTGGCACCCTTTTGATGGCCACCTGCAAGCCAAGGGAAGCAGCAGGTTCAGCTCGCCGTCTGCGCTGCCCAGCCCCATCCTCTGCCCTCTTCCTCCTCCTCCTTCCCCCCTTCTCCTGCGCCCGCCGCCTGCCCCGCCGCTCACCGGGGCGCCGTCCGAGAGACGCGTGGCCGCGAAGACGCTGCCGAAGCCGCCGCGCCCCAGCAGCGAGCCCACCCGGTACTGCTCCTTCAGGCCCTGCTGCGCCTTCCCTGCCGGCGGGACGCGGCTCTGAGCGCTCGGCCCGGGGCCGGCAACGGCCCCCGAGCGGCCCTCAAGGGCCCCGGGCCGGCCATCCCCGGGCGTTCGCTCCCTGCCACGGGACAGCGGCGGCTCGGGGCCGGCGGCCGCGCTGCCGAGCGGCGGAGCTCGGGCCGGGCAAGCCGCAGCGGAGGCGGCGGGAGCGGCCGCGACGCCTGTGTCCTCCGCGGGCCCCGGCAGGAACCGGGGCCGGGGTCGGGGCCGGTGATGGGGCCGGGGCCGGGGCCGGGGCCGGGGCCGGGGCCGGGGCCGGGCTCGGGCTCGGGCTCGGGCTCGGGCCAGGCGGAGCCAAAGGGAGGAGATGCCGCCCCAGCCCCAGGAACTGATGCCCGCCCAGCAGCGCCACCGCCAGTACGACCAGAGCCGGCCGGAGGCGAGACCGCGGCGGGACGCCCGAGGCTGGGGCCGGAGCAGCCCCGCCCGGGGCCGGGGGCGGGCCGGGGGCATGGCCCGGCCGGGCATGGGGAGAGAGAGACTGGGAGAGGAGGGGCCCCCGGTAAGGGAGACCGGGAGAGGGTGCGGGACTGCGGGAGAGGGAGAGGACAAGCAAGAATCTAAAATGTCGCTGCTATCGCTGCTGCTGCCGCTGCTGCCGCCGCCGCCGCTGCTGCTGCTGCAACTGAAGCACCGGGGCCGTTTGTCCCCGTGTCCGTTTGTCCGTTGCCCGCTCACCCCCGTTCCGAGCCCAACGCTCCCCGGGGGCAGCCCCTGAGCCCGTCCAAACACGGGAACTTTGCCGTGTTCAGCCCAGACCCAGAGTCTGCACTCCTGCACAGCGGCACAGGAATCCCCTCGGTCGCTGCTGTGCATTGTCCCTGCTGAGGGTCAAACACTATCGGAACTCATTCTCTGAATGCAGAATTTGTACCTGACCCAAGCACTGCACTTACCTCTCCAGCATTGCTCTCCAAGAAAACCAGGGGAAGGCAAAGTGTGTGTAGCTCATGGTATTTGACAGTGTCTGAAACCTGCAAAGTCATGGATCTTTGAGGTGAGATCCATTTGGAATTAATAGGATGGAGAATTAGTGCAAGATGGAAAAGGGGAGCATAAAAATAAAAAGAGTAAAATGTCTTGGATTTGTTCTCCCCATTTTAATTTCATTTCTTACAAGCTGTTTCAGTTTTCCCATCATCTTCTCCTCAGTCCTGTTTGCTCTTTCCAAGAACCTTTCCTGGAGAACGAGGTGCAGCTTCTGTCACAAGATGTGCCACCAACTGCAGCTTCTCTTGGCTTTCCACACCGTGTGTGCAGCACGACTCTTTCAGCAAAGAAAGACTAAGGTTTGAGAAGTTGACAACTTGTTCTTTCTTTTCCTTGTGGGCTGGGCTGTTGTGCCATTGGTCAGGTTTTCATTGTTATTGTTCTACCCTAAGAAACCATGACGGGCTCCCAGGAATTGTTAGGGAATGCAAGCCTGACTGAATGCCCAGAGAGAATCTCCAGAGCTTGCAGCCAGAAATGGAGAGCTGTGTGATAATCATTCCATCATCCCCATGGACACCTTGAAAGTGATCTAGAAGATGAAAATGGGCTGACAGAGGGAGTTTGTTTCTTCGTTCAGTTCCGCTGCTTCTACATGTCATGCACTGATAAAAATCAGTTCATGGAAAGCAGCAGAACAACTGGACCTCTCAGGATATGAGTGAAAGAATCTGTAAAGGAGAAATGCAGGGAATGACCTGGTGAACTTTGACTGTAAGAAGAGTCATTATTCCTAATAATTTCTAATCTCTGCTATTTTCCTTCTTACAAGGCCATTTTCAGCCCAGATTCCCCATGAAATGGGAACCCTGAGCTTGTGGAAGTGCCTGAAAGATGCCCTGTTCCTCTGCAGGGAGCCTGAGGCTGAAGCAGGAGCCTGAGCCCTCCCTGTGGCAGCCTCCTCCGAGCTGGAATTTGTGCCGTGCTGGGAGAGGAGGAGGAGGAGGGGGAGAAGGCTGGCGCTGTGTGGCAGGAGCAGGAGGTTTGGGCCGCAGGACATTCCGTCTGCGCCGCTGCCCCGCAATGGGCGGCCGTGCCCGGGGCTCTGGGCCTGGCCCCGCGTGCGCTGAGCTCCCGACACTGCGGGAGCTGCCCGGGCTGGGCTCAGCTTCCCGCTGGGACTGGGCAGCAGGCTGGGCTCCAGCTGGGATCAGCAGCAGCTGGGAATACCTCTGGGCATCTCCATTGGCTGCTGCTGCTGCTCAGAAGAAATAAGGAAGGGAGTCAAGAAGTTCTGGCTCTTCTTCCTCCTGGTGGATTTTTTCATTTGATTTGACACTTGAGAGGCAATTTCTGTGATGGCCTCTGTCAGTTGATTCTATTTCAGCAGCAACAGCAGCAACAGGGCTGTGTTTGTTCACTGCAAATGTGGCCTGTGAGGCTGCTTTATTCTCCTTGACTTTGTGCTCAGGGATTTGTGAGTATTCAAGATCTGCTCATCATGGTGCCTGCAACAAAAAGCCCAAGTTCCTGTCATGAAAGCACTCTGGGAAGCACTGATCGAAAAAGGCAGTTGCCCTTTTACAGATAAAATTCAAGTGCAAGCAGAAGAGGGACAAGAGCTGCCATGATCTCCAATTCCCAAGGCAAAGGCACCAGCAGCCTCCTGCTGTCCCCTCAGGGTGAATAAAACAGTGCTGAAAACAGCTCTGGAACCTGAACATGATCCTTTCTTGCTCTGCAGGCTGGGTCAGAGCAGCTCTGGAAGTGTGGTGCAAAGTCTGATCCTCCATCTCCTGGCAAATGACAGAGCTGAGCTGATCTCAGCCTGGAATCCCTGTGGATTGGCAGCAAGGACTCCTACCAGATGCAGCTCATGTGTTTGCAACAAGCACAGCATCCACTGGCAGGGAATGATTTTCTCTTCATCCTTCCCACTCTCCAGGTGTTTCTCTAGGAAAATCCACTCTGTGCAGGGGACAGGGCAGTAGAGATGGAAGGTTCTGTGTGCCTCAAAAAGCCATCAGCCTGTTCACCCCACAGCTCTGCCACTCACAGCCACCAGTTCTGCACAGAGCATCAGCAAACTGGTGACTCCTGGCACTGCCTGTGCTCTGAACTGAGAAGTGTGGATCAAGCTTCAAGTGTTTTCTAGTGGGAAGTATTTGACACAGTTCCCTCCAGATTCTGGTTCTGGGTCAGTCCCACAGCAGCTCTGGGGAGTGTTTCTGTCTACAGGGTCTCCCCAGGCTGCAGCTGGAGCTCGGGGCCTCCTTCCAAACTACAGCACAGTAAAAGATATGCACTAAGGTCCCAATGAAAAATCCTCTGCTGAGCCTTCTTGAGTGTCTCTCAGCTCCTAATTCTGATTGCAAAATGCTATTTAGGAAGAACAGACTGACCAAAACAAGGATATTTTTGTGGATTTTTGTAAAAATGCTTTTTACATCTTTAAGATGGAGGGGTTTTCACTGAGGTAATTATTCCTCTTACAAGTTTTTCAGCATGCTGTTGTTTTGACTTTCCACTCTTACCTCCTGCCAACTCCTATCTGCCCAGAGCCAATTGTTTAGCTGGCAGCTGCCATGCCCAGGTGCCACTTGCTGAGCATCACCTGCATGAGGCCTCAGGTGCTCACTAAGGAAAACTCCCTTCTTCATATTCTTTGCAGAAGCAGGGAAGATCTCGCTTGCTCAGCTGGGCAGTGGAAGAGTTTCTATTCAGACCTACTCTGTGTGGCATCACTGATGTATTTTTGACTCAGAGAAATCTGCTTTTAAATGAGGAGTGAGCAGCTCCATGAGCAGCACCACAGCAGAGGAAACCCAAACAGGCTGTTACTCAAACACCATCTCTGAAGGGATTGTGCTCTGCTTTTCAGATGAGATGAAGAGCTCAATTACAGTAGAAAAAGAGGCTTTCATTAAATCACAGATAGAGCATAATAAGGACAAATTACAAAGCTCTTCAGAAGCAAATCTGTGTCAGACTGCTGGGTAAGGAGGCCCTTTAGGGGAGGCCTTCAGAGGTTACTTGTGCCCTTTCTGAAGAAATGAGTCCTACACACCTCATCTCACCATGTTTTTGAGGAAAGCACACAACCAGAATCCTATGGGGCATCTCATTCTTTGAATGCCTCTCTTCCAGGGGCAGAGATGAGCAGTATAAGCAGCTACCCCCTCATGTCTGTAATGAGTGGGGTGAAGCCTCAGGTTATGTGAAATACAAAGCTGTGTTTGGTGTCAGGTACAGACAGGCAATGTGTGTATTTGGGATTGTGATGCGTGTGCACACCGACCATGGGACAGCTGCGAATTCTAATAATAACTGAGGAAAGTCAAGCATGGAAGAAGGCCTTTGAACCTGTCTTTTGTTTACAACTAAACTGGATTCATTTAGGAGCATTTGAATTAAAGCATTAAGGATGTTGTTTTTTGCTTGTAGTCAGGCCTTAAAGAGTGCTGCAATAATAACCTTTTGAAGTATAATTTTAGAATATTGCTTGTATCCTTGAAACTATACCTTTGGAATATATATAAAGGAAATATGCTTATCTTACTCCTTAACAAAACTGAGAAAAAACAGCTTGAGGAAGGAAGATGAACATCATCTAAAGGATTTATAATTGTGACCAAGGGAAGCTGGACCTCACTGATATGAGATTTATAGTCATTGTAATTGAAAAGGTGGGCCCACATCTGGGGAGCTGGACTTCACCAGATGGGATTCGCCTTTATTCTTGCAGAAACTGGACCAACATCTGGGAAACTACCAACAGCATCTGGGGATCTGCTTTTTTGGGACACATCCTGAAGAAAAACTAAATCACAATAGTGTATAGAATTGTGATGTAAAAATTGGGAATAGAAACTGCTGGGAAAGCTTCTGAGTACCTCTATAAATACCTGTAAGCCCCAAATATCGGTGTGCATTTGGAGGGAAAACTTCCCCCACTGTACCCAGCGCTGTTTTGCTCATACTTTACTTTATATTAATTAATAATTTGATTATTGCTTGAATATTGCCTAGTCAAGCTTCTCATTTATAACAGTCAGTGCTGATGGGCACAGTTTAGAAGTGCAATAGTTTGTTCTGCTAACACAGGAAAAGCCCAGAAGCTCAGTGTTGTCTCAGTCCCACACTGGTATGAGGAGATGACATGTGGAGTTTAAAGAATTTTAAGGCCCAGCAGCTAAGGGATGAATCAACTACCTAAAGCCAGACTCCAGACATAACTGTTTCATTCCAGCACTCCTGCCATGCTCTCCTGTCTGCAAAGGCCTCCACCAAGAAACCTGCAGATAAGGAGGTGAGGAAAGAACAGATTCGAGCCGTTCACGCAGAGGAGAGAGCTCAGAGACCCTCAAGGCAGAGAGATCCCTCCCTGAGCAGCCAGGCTGCCCAAACTTTCAAAATCAAAGCTCCAGTGTGCAAATCCCACAGACAGAAATAGCCACTGGCCTCTGGGTTTGCAGGTGACTGTACAAGTGTGAACCTGGAGCTGAGGGGTTGGATGCTTTCCCCTCCTCAAAAATGCAAAGAGAACTGCGGTGTGAAAAAGAAAATTTGTTTATTTTCAGAAGAACAGCAACAAGAATACAGAACACTTTTACAATGTAAGAATATTTGTAACAACAACAATCCATAGAACATATATACATTTCGTAACAACAACAATCCAGAGAACCTATGTACGTAAGAACATATCTAGCAAAAATATATGCAATGTATTTGCAGAAGTTGAAAAAAAGCCCTACATCCTATATCCTGAAGACGACAAAAAACTGTAAAACGTATGTACAAAAGGGTGGCATCTCTATCCGGGATGTCCATCGGTCCTAGAAGAAAAGCAAGTGCCATGGTCACTGCAGTCAGGCACAGAGGGCTCTTCCATGTGTCCCCAGGCTGGCACACGCTGGCCCAGCAGGACTCTGCTACCAGAATTGAGCCTGGCTGGGTCTGGGATGGAGCTTGTGCGGCCCAAAGCGAGCACAGGACCAGCTGGGGATGGCCTCCGGAATCCAGTGCACAGGGTGCCACGTCCCTGAGCAGGGAGCAGCCCAGCCCCAGCCTGGCAGCAGGGGACCCACTCTGCCTGTGGGGACCACATGCCTGTCCTGCTGCTGGCATTGCTCTTTATCCCAAGATCATGGCTTCTTCCTCATCTTTTTCATCAATGTCCATGTCCTCTATGTAGTCTTCCATTTCCACTTCCATCTCTTCTTCCACATCCACATCCACATCCACCTCCATCTCCTCCTCTCCAGTCTCTTCTTCCTCCATTTCCACATCCTCCACTGTATAAGTCTGCATATCCACTTCCATCTCCTCCTCTCCAGTCTCTTCTTCCTCCATTTCCACGTCCTCCACTGTATAAGTCTGCATTTCCACCTTCATCTCCTCCTCTCTGTCAGTGACAGCCTGCAGAGGTGGCAGAACCTCAGAGTGGAGTCCCTGTCCCACACCAGGCCCACAGAGCTCCAGCCCACCCGGGCAGTTGGGGGTCCCCACCTCCATGCAATGGCACCATACCTTCCTCAGGACAAATGGGAGCATCCTGTAGGGATAGATGTCAAAATCCAGGCACTAGTGAGCTTTCAGGACTGATGGGGGTGGCAGGGGCAGGTGACAAGGAGGGTGACAGCAGTGGGCAGGAGCAGAGCGAAGGGTGCACTGACACAACGACCAACGGCTGTCTTGTGCTCTTTGCCGGGTGCTGGCAGTTCCACTTGGAACGGGGGAGGTGACATCACAGTTCCCAGGAGTCCAGGGCCAACCTGAAGTGGACAATGGAGATCATGGAATGATGGGATCCCTGAATGGTTGGGCTTGGAAGGGACTCTGAAGACCATCTTGTTCCAAGCTGAGCAATCTTTCCCCAGACCTTGGGGGAGCCCTGTTCCCAAGGATGGGGCATCCACAGCCTCTGTGCACAGCCTGGGCCAGTGCCTCCCCAGCCTCAGTGTCAAACAGCAGCTTCCTTAGATCCAGCTTCAATCAACCTCCTGCAGTTGAAAGCCATCCCCCTTGTCCTGTCCCCACAGGCCCTGTTGAACACTCTGTCCCCTTCTTCCCTGTGGGACCCTTCCAGTCCTGCAGAGCCACAGTGAGGCCCCCCCAGTGTCTCCTCTTTCCAGGCTGAGCATCCCCAGCCCCACTTGGACAGCAGTCAGTTATATCAGGGGCAGTCAAGGCTGAAGGGTAGCAAATACCATCAGGAACTGAGAGATGGAAGCTTTAGGCCCTGGTTTGCCCCTAAATGTACAAAATTATTAACAGTGGAGGGGAAGATGGTCAGACACTGGCTGTGTTCTAACTGGTGATTTTAGATGTTTTTTCTTCTTTTCTGTCGTGCTGACCCAGGTTTTTCTGTTTGAAAGGAAGCTTGGCACTATGTCCACTGTCTTCTTCATTTGTGAAACACTGAGCAGAGTCTGGCCAGGCTGATGATGCAGAGCAAAATCTGCAAATATACTGGTGCTCCTGAGCCTCGGGTTGCAGCTAAACCCAGCCAAAAGTAATTTCTGGAAAGTCGAGCCTGGTTTACATTTTCTTCAGTTTTGCTATGCCAACTTAACCAGTCATTTATAAAAAAGCAAATAAAAAGCTCATACCAAAACAGACAAAAACCCAAATAAACCCACACAAACCAATCAAAGAGATAAAAAACCCCAAATCCCAAATAAACCTTACAAATCCTGATTCTCCTGGAGTTGAATGAGAAGAGGGATAGAGATGAGATAAGAGGAAATGAGCCATGAGAGAAGTTGAGAAGAATCTTAGGTGAGAGGAGGTGATGGAGTGGCCTTTGGCTGGAATTTTCTTGTATAGCCATGGACAGAACCATTTTTCCTGTGACACAGAGACTGAGTTTAGGTGGGAGGCAATGGCTCGTGAACAGAGACAACGGGTGAGGAGGGTGGTGGTGGTGCGGTCCGTCTTCAGGGAAGAAGAAGAAGATCTCTGTTCTCAAGACTCCTCGGCCCCAGTAGGTGAATTTGGTGGGAACAGGTGTCCCAAAAGTGTGAGATTGTGCTTTTTTGGAACTGGGCAGAGCATCCTTAAAAGGGGAACCCTAGAAGCAGCTCTGGTCCATGTGCAGTGGTGAGAGCGCTGGGCATGGAAGGAAGATGTCACCATGGCAGATGTTCTCTGGGCAGTGCCACGTGGGACATGGAAACACAAGAAGTTTCAACTGTGTTTCCTGGGGAAGCCTGTGGTACAAGAGGGACTCCTCTCTCCTTGATAAACTGAGAATTGATTATCTAAAGGGTGGTGATGGATGAGAGTTGATGATCTGAGGGGTGGATGTATTGGAAATTTGGTGGGGGGAGGAGGAATGTTTTTGGAAAGTTTTCATTCAGAGTTCTCTGTGTTTCTTTAGACATAGTCGTAGGTTATTAAAGATATTTTTCCTTTTTGTTCCTAAGCTGGAGCCTGCTTTGCTCTATTTCTGATCACATCTAACAGCAGACACCAGGGAGAAAGTATTTTCATAAGGGCACTGGCATTGTGCCAGGGTCAAACCAAGACACAGGGCTCCCAAAGCCCCTCATCCCTTCATGGCCCCGTCCCCTCAGGGTCTCCCCCAGCCCGGCCAACCTGCCCGGCAGCAGCGCCGCAGCCCCACAGCAGCTCCAGAGCAGCCCCATCCAGAGGCACCTCGGAGCCCTCGGCAATCCAGGCAGCACCACACGGGCAGGAGGACACGGATGGCGCTTCCTGCCTGGGACAGGGCTTGTGGCCATCTCCAGGCACCGCTCTCACAGGGATCCCCACAGCTCCGGCCCCTGACCACCTGCTTGTTGGCAGCACAAAGGCTTCAGCAGAACCACCAAAGGCCAAGGGGCTTCTGGCCATTTTCCCTGCTGCACTGCATGCCTGGACAGCTTGCTGTGCCCAAGCACCCTTTTTCCCGTCTTCCCCTATGCCTTGGAGACCCTGGGAAGCAAAAAAAAGATCCTGGGAGTCTCTGTATTATAACACACTCTATATTCATATACTAAAGAAAAAAACTATACTCATAGAAAAGCTATATTCATATACTAAAGAAAAGAAAAAAAAGAAGAAAAGAACAATCTCAAGGAAATAGAAAATTCCCACTGGCTCAGGTGGCTCCAGCAGACAGAGCCTCTGTGCTCAGTTCTCTGCAGAGCTCCAGCAGCGCAGCCACCCGAGCCCCGACAGATGAGGCCGTGTTCTCCATGCCCTGCGGAGCTGATCCTGCAGCCTCTGGAAGACGGAAGATTGCTCATTCTGTAGTGCCTGGAGAACATACAATGTCTGAAATGCCACATCGGACACGTCACTGCTGATGTCCTCTGTCAGGTGTTCAAGGGCTGAAAGAGAGGAACAGAGCCATAGTCAAATCCCGAAACTGAGGGGACCCGAGGAGAGCCCCCTGCCAGGGCCATCCCAGCCGGCTCTAGCCATGGCCAGGAGGGAGCAGGGACCAACGGCACCAGCCCGAAGCTGCTGGCCACGAATCCCCCAGGTGGCCCTGAAATCTCTGTGTGCTCTGCCCACGCCGCCCCTCGGCCGCACAGGGAGCAGAGCCCTCCGCAGCCGGGGAAGGGCTTGCAGCTCCCCAGCCAGCCCCCGCTGCCAGCCCGCTGCCCTCACTCACCGTTGCAGATGTACCGGAGCTCTTCCTTCTTCCCCCTCAGGTGCTGCCCGGCCATCCCTGGGAACACAGAGCCTGTCACGGCCCCAGCGGCACAGCTCCCTGCCAGCAGCGCTGCCGGCGCTGTGGCCACACGCCCTGCTGGCCCGGCAGGGCTCAGCCCGGCCCTTGCCGCACGCTGCCGGCCCAGGACACGGCTGCCAGAGGGCGGCAGCAGCGCCGAGGCCGGGCGGGGCTCCACGGCGCAGGGCCCGGCTGGCGCTGCCGGGGCAGCAGGCGGGGCTGGGGCCGAGCTGCGGCGGGCCGGGGAGGGAGCCCGGGCTCGTGGCTCACCCATGAACCTGATGGCCGCCGCTCGCAGGGACTCCTGTGGGCTCTGCAGGTAGGGCAGGGCCCGGTGCAGGTGCTCGGCCGCTCTGCTGCTGTCGTCTGCCAGCTGGAGAGAGCGGCAGGAGGGAAGGGTTGGCGCGGGCTCAGCCCCTCGGGCGGGCGCTGCCTGCGCCCAGCCCCGGCCTCCCCTGCCCGCACAGCCCTGAGGCGCGGCCAGCAGCCGCTGGCGCCGGGCTCTGGAGGGGGCAGAGGGCCGGCTGCTGCCCGGGGAACCGCGGTGCCGGCCTGCCCCACAGCCCCACGGGGCCGGGGCTGCATCGGCCCCCGGCTCGGGCCCACCGGAGCCTGGAGAAGAGCCTGCGCGGCCTCTGGGTGCAGCAGCAGGCAGGGGCACAGCTGCCAGCCCCGCACTCTGAGCACCGCGCTCTGGGGTCTTCTCCAGGCTGAGGCTGGGGCTTCCAGGCCTTCATTACCAGGCGCTCGATGAACTTGCACAGCTTCTGGTTCTTGACCAGTCTTTCAAGATCCCTCCTATTCAGGAACTCAGCCACACAAAGCAGCGTTTCCTGAGAAGCCCGGAGAGCAGCAGAGATGTGGAGATGGCCCCACAGCCCAGGGCACAGGACCCGCGTCCCTTTGCCAAGGCCTGGAGGAGGCTGCAGCCCGGCAGGCGCCAGGGCAGGAGGCAGCCGAGCCCCCTGCCAGGGGGACAGCAGCAGCCATCGAGTCCTCACCTGTGCCACAAGCCGATTCTCATCATGGCAGTGGAAGAAGAGTGGCAGCAGGCTCTGGCACAAGGGTGTCTTCAGGGCCTTTTTTCCCTTTTCCAGTGGAAGAGTCACCAATGTTCGGAAGAGCAGTATGGAGAGCAGCTGCACCTGGCTATTGTTCTGTATGAAAGGAAGAGAAAAAGACCTCAACATTAGCTGCATGGGGCTTAGCTTGGCATAGGCCTGCCAATCCACAGGGCACAAAGTGTCCGGGCAGCAGCCAGTGGCCGTGGCTGGGGGCAGCAAGCCTTACGTGGTCAAAGAGTGGCAGGAGCGCCTCAAGCAGCTGCAGTGTGATGGGGCTGGGCATCAGCATGTCATTGTCCAAGATGATAAAGCTGAGTAGCATGACTGTCATGCTAACTATCTCTCCATCTGCGTCCCACAGGAGCTTCACAAGACTTTCAGTCAGGCTCCACATTTTTTTGGTCTGTGCAGAACACAAATTTGTGAAACGCCATCCTGCTGCCGCAGGGCCTGGAGGCCAGAGGTCTGCCCCAAAGCACTCAAGCAGCTTAACTGGGATGCAGGAGAGCTGGGAGCAGCTGCCCTGGCAGCCAAAGCCCAGCCAAGCCCAAGTGACTGCATTCCCCAGCTCAGCCTCAGCCGCTGCCCCCTTCTCACCATGGAGGGCTCCTCAATGAGCTCGAGAAGGGCCCTGAGTGCCAGGCGACGCCTCTCCCTGCACTCGCTCTGCAGCTGTCTTGACAAGATTTGCAGGACTCTGTTAGCACCACGTTCACTCAAGTCCAGGAATTCGAGGACCTGAAAGACACAGGGCAGTGACAGGAGACCCGGCTGGCAGGATCCCAGAACTGCACAGGGCTAGGCCCAGGCAGCAGCACAGGGCACGGGCACCGTCCCAGGGAGCTGCGGCTCCGAGAGGGCAGAGAGCTTGGAGGCAGCTGAGCAAGGCAGCGCTGGCCATCAGGCTCACCTCCACAAGGAAGGCCAGGGCGGGCAGCTCCCAGCGTGGCTCCTGTGTGCTGAGCAGCCGGAGCAGGTAGCGAGCGATGCGGGAACACAAGGGGATGGAGACACAGCACATCTCCCTGGCAGGAGAAGAAGGAACCAAGACTGTGGGCCATGGGGATAAACCTCTGCCAGGACTAACTCACAAAGGTCTGGTGTTTCCCCAGCATCCTGCAAGGGGCCCTGGGCTATTTGGGAGGCAGCTCCCTGTGGGCACCCTCCTCTCCAGGCCGTTTTACCAGTCTTCTTGGCCATCTGTCATGGTTTGACCCGGAAGAGAGTTTTTTTTTGGAAAGTTATGGTCAAACCAATCAGTGGCCAGATGTGAAATTGGCATTTGGTGTGGCCACTGAGGATTTGGGTACGCCTCCGAGAACACACTCAGTGGGTTAAAAAGCAGAGGATTTAGAGAAGACCTTCCTCTTTGGAGTCCGGCCGGTGAGTTGCTCTGACCTCTCCCCTGCCCAGCTGTGTCTGGGCGGGGGAGGGGAGGCCATGCGGCCTGGGAAGGAAGGCCGGAGCCCTGGCAAGGTGCAGGGGTGGAGGAGTCCTGGGATGGTTTGGGCAGCCCCCCTGGGAGAGAGGATGATAGAGACTGTGCAGGCTGGAAATTTGTTATCTTGTGCTGGGAGCACAGCCAGGAGGAGAAAGTGGGGGGGGCGGCAGGTGCCCAGCTGCCAGCAGACCGGGCCGAGCTTTTAACCTTTTTGTGAATTTTTGGAAGCTGTAAAAACACTGATCCTCCCCAGCTGAGGAGTGAGAGGGGAAAGAGGATGGGAAAGAAGAAGAAGTTTGACTAGGTGAAGGAATGCTTGCAGATGAGAGTGCCCTAGGTGGAGGAGATGATTGGAGTGGCTTTGGGCTGGACTTTTCTCTTACACAGCCACGGGCGAAACCAAGTTCTTCTGATAATACAGAGACTGCTCCTTGGGGGAGGCGGTTGGCTAGAAGCCAGGAGTGACAAGGCCGCGAGGAGAAGCGGAGAGAACAGAGACTGAGGGAGAGGGTGTGGTGGAGCCCTCTGCCTCCAGGGAAGGATCTCTGTTCCTGAGAGCCCCAGGCCCCAGGGGAAATAATATGGGGGGGACAGGTGTCCCAAATGGTGAGAGGCGGCCACTTCTTGGAACTGGGCAAAGCATTCTTAAAAGGACCTAAGGAGCAGTTTGGATCCATGGACAGTGGTGAGAGCGCTGGACATGGAAGGAAGATGGTCACCGCTACAGATTTTCTTCGGGCGGCTGCAGCGTGTGACATGGAAGCACTGGGGACTTTGCAGTGTTTTCCTGGGGAGGCCCATGGTGTGAGAGGAAGACTCCTCTCTCCTGATGAACTGGGGAGAGTGTGTGTGAAGGAGGGTATTGGATTGAGAATTGATGTGTTAGAGGGGATTTGTTTGTTGGAGAGGTGGGGGGAGGAGAAGTGTTTTTGAAGATGTTTCCATTGTGGATTGTTGTGTGTAGTTTTTCCCTTTTCCCCTTTTGTGTCTATGTAGATTAATAAAATGTTGTTTTTTTTCCCCTCCATTCCCAAGTTGGAGCCTGTTTTGTTCTGTTCCTGGGTCACATCTCACGGTAACCATTTTGGAAAATCCACCTTTCATGGGGGCGCTGGCACTGTGCCAGGGTCAACCCATGACACCATCCCTTGGTGACAAGGCCCTCTGGTTCATGACCTCAGGATCTGTGTGGAGCACCCTGGGCACAGAGCACAAATGTCAGAGGGAGTGGGGAGAAGTGGGTCTCACCTGGCCAGCAGACCCACAGCATAGTGGTGGGTGTCAGCACACAGCAGCATGTCCCAGCCACAATTGCGTTCCATTGCCACCACCACATCCTCCTGCTGCATTTGGCAGAGCAGGGACTTCAGGGTCTGCACTGCAAACCTGTATGCAGAGCAAAGCCCAGGTCACACTGGGAGCACTGGCTCCTGCCTAAGGACGTGGCAGGGATAGGAGGACTGGGATAGAGCACCTTTTGGGGCTGGTGGCAAGGCCATGCTCTTCCAGGCATCCCTTCCAGAAGGTATCGACCTCTTCTGGCATATCCAGAGTGCTGAAGAACACTTGGAAGAGCAGCTGCACAAATAGGCGTGGGAAATACACGGTCACCATATGTGGGACACAGGGCACCTGGAGGATCTTCCACATCACCACAGTTGCCAGTAAAGGACAAAGCCCCCCAAGACAGTGCTCAGTGCTGAGGTGTCCATGTGGCAGGGCCAGAGCACAGGAGGGAGAGGTCCAGAGAGACACAGGGGGAGCACCAGGCCTGGTGCCCCTGAAGCTTCCCCGAGGCCAGGATTCTGCCCAGCTACTGAGGCAGGGAGATGCAATGGGGGAAGGAAGATGGAGAGCTGCTGGAGAGGCGGCCTTGGGGCCAGCAAAGGCCAGTTTCAGAAACTCACAGCCAGGACAAAGACACCCGTTTTGTCCCCATCTGAGGTGCACATGCTGTGCTCTGGCCAGCTCCCCAGCACATCCAGGAGTATCAGCAGCACTGGCTCTGCAGTCCTGGGCGAGCACATGATGGTCTTCCACATGGTCAAAGCAGCTCTGTGGGGTTAGAGCTCTGTCTCAAGGGAGGGTCTCAGACACAGCACCGTGGCCTGGGCAGCAGTGGGGATCTGAGCTGGCTGCCAGCTCTGCCTCCGCCCACTGGCCCTGGCCAGCAGCACTTAGGCAGCCCAGCCCTGTGGGGACAGGCCCCTGAGGGGCAGCGAGGGAGCATGGCAGCAGGTTCAGGGTCTGAATGCAAGGGCAGGCAAAGAGAGCAGCCAGAGGGCCCTAGAAGTCTCAGTTGGTCAGACAGCTGGGCCAGGCTGTCCAGGCTGATGGGCTGGGGAGCCCTGAGCCCTCTGGGCAGGTGGGCCCCATACCTGTCACAGGATGGGGCCACACGCAGGAGCGCCATGACTACATCAGCAGGCTGTGCTTCGGTGAGATCCAGCAGGGTCCTGTTCAGCCTGTGCTCAGCAAACTTATTGGCCAGGAGCCACTGGTGGATGTACCTGACCAGGGCGGGCACCTGGAGAAGGTACGGGGAGACTTGGAAAGCTGCCAGAGGGAGGAATGTCCCCAGCTTCCCCAGAGAAGTGCTGCCCTTCCCACCACACTGCCATGGCCTCAGAGTTTTCCAGTGACCAGCAGGCGTGGCTTGGGAGGCCAAGCAATTCCTGGGAGGATCAAACCCTGGCCACAGGCTGCTTACTTGCTTTGGATTGGAAAAGCCCTCCTCTACGAGCATATCCAGGAGGGCAGCACTGGTCTTGGTTTTCAAGATGTGTGAATATGCTCTGAGCCCATTGCCAACAGGGCTGGTCTCTTCTTCCCGAATTCTCTTGATGAATTTGCAAACCAGCTGTAGGAGAAGGGCAGGAAGCCAGGGATGTTGCACGGAATGCTCCAAGGACAGTGACAGCAGGCCCAGCGCAGGTGGGGGTGGCTGCAGGTACCTGTGCTGTTCTGTGGAAGAGGCCATGGGTGGGATCCTGCTCTTGTGTGCGCTCCACGGCTGCACCTGGCAAAGAGTGAGCACAGGGAGAGCTGAGGGGCTGCAGGAGAGGCCGGAGAACACCGCCCAGCCCTGCGCTCTGCAGGCAGAGACAGCCCCAGGATGCCCCAGGGGATGGAGCACGGCCACTGCGGGGTGTCAGCCCAGCCGCTCTTCCGTCCTGTCCATGGGCATGGCCCAGGGGATGAGATGGGATGGGATGGGATGGGATGGGATGGGATGGGATGGGATGGGATGGGATGGGATGGGATGGCACCAAGCTGGCTGGAGGCACCAACCCTGTGGCCCAGCTCTGCCACTCACCCTCCTGTGGTGGCTTGAACGGTACCACCTCTTCATTGTCCTGTGCTGGGGCAGCTCCAGGGCCTTCTTCCTCTTCTTCCTCTTCTTCCCCCCAGGCCAGCTCTGGCACTCTTGGGGCTCTCTGCTCCATGTCTTGCAGGAGAGATGGCTGGGAAAAGCTCCAAGTCAGCAGGTCCTACAATCGTGCCTGGACGGCACCTTCAAGAGAGAAGCCTCGGGAAGGGCACGGGTCAGCAAGTCCTGTGGTCTGGTCTCGAGGTCAGCTGCAGGAATAACGCCTCGGAAAGGCTCCGGGTCAGACACGAACAAGTGCGCTGTGCGGGGGCTCCTCACGGCACCGCTCTGTCCTGTCCTGTCCCGTTGCGTGCTCCGAGCACTGTGGCGTGGTCTTGTCACCACCAGCTCCTATGTCACCACGTGTCACAAAGGGCCCTTGGACACCCGTTCTATGCCATGGTGACCATGCTGCACCGTGTCACAAAGGGCCCCTGCACACACTGCCCCCCGCCCTGGGGCTGCCCCCAGCCCACCCAAAGTGGCCCAGGCTGGAAGGAATGTCTTACCCCAAGTGTCTAAGCCAGCCCTGTTAGCGTTTGGAAACACATAATCAAGAGAATTATTATATGCAGGTGCTTTTATTGAAGAGCTCTGGGTGTCAGGGGAACAAACCCAAATCTGACTCTGCACATACAGTCAAGATGAACATGTTTTTATATTCTATCGTTTTATATAACTTTCATGTTAATTATTAAATTTATATTGTTCTACTGTATACATAGATTTCAGCTGAGCATAGCCCCCCTTAAATTTCCGACATAGTTTCTCATGATTCTTCTTATGATTATATTATAATTATATTAAATTACTAAATAATCATCATACCTAACAATTATATCATTTATCATACTGCTTACGCAGGTGCAGTTGATCTGAGAAAACACAAAGCCTAACATTTTCAGATTCTATCTTGAACAGCCCGACAGGGTCTTTAGGAATGGCTCAGGCCATCAGCAAATGCTGCCCTGCTCTGTGGGCTCAGGGCAGCAGAAGGAGCCCCAGAGCTGCTGAGGCAGCCACGCTGGGAAGGGCACAGGGCCTTCCACAGAAGCTGGCCCGGCCTCCTTGGGACACGTCCTGGCTGGTGGCCATCCTAAACCTGCGGGTGTGACAGAGAGGAAATGTGTGGGCCAGGGCACGAATGCTGCTCTGAGCCCTGGGGCCCGGGGAGCACTGACATCAGCAGGTGTGGCAGAATCCCCGCCCAAGCAGACCTGCCAACCCTGAGCCCGGGCAGCCCTGGTGCCCATCTCCTGCCCCAGAGACCTGTGCCCCAGCGGGCTTCTGTGCCAGAGGGAGCCAAAGCCCACGTGCATTGGGGGCTGTGCTCCTTCCTGCAGGGGCTGTTGGCCGGAGCACCTGGAGCAACTGCTGGCAACACTTGGTCTCTGTCAGAAGCCCTCACTCCATGCTGAAATTATTTTCTCATTGAAGTAATTTCCTTTAGCACAAAGACACTTTAGTGGTGAAGGCACTGAAGATTCTGGCATTTAAGAATCCTCACTTCAGGAAAGCTTTACTTCCCATTGCTCAACTCAAGTAGTTCAAAAAAGTTGCAATTCATTGGGATGGCCTGAGAAAGTGAAGAGTTTAAATGTTGCTTCTCATCTCAAAGCAGCAACTCATTTGCATTAATGTCATCCACTGAGAGTCACTTTACAGAATGTAACACTACACAGAGGCAGAAAAAGAGGCCATTCTTCGGTTAGCAAGTGGTTTTCTATGAAGGGATGATATTATCCTGATTCTCTTAAAGATTAAAATCTCTCAAGAAATGAAAGTCCACTCAGAGTTACAAAAGTAGCCCAAACAAACAAGTAGATGCAAAAGAGCTAATCCTCCCCCTGGTACAGATATCTAAATGGCCAGTAAAGTACAGCTCTCCCCTCTTGTTCCCTGCAGGAGAATCAGGACCTTGACCAGCAAGAGTCACAGATCTTCTTTCTGCCCTCTATAACCAAAACTGTGCTAAACCACAGATGCTGCCTTCAAACTGACTCAAATTCCAGCCTAGACCTCTCACCTTCCAGACAACTCCTTCCCCAACACCCCACCACCACCAACCCCCCCCACAAACTCCTGCCCAGAAGCCCTCAACACCCCACCAGGTCCCCCAGCTGTCCCTGTCCCTCCGCAGAGGTTTCCCACCCTCCAGCAGATGCCCTGGTTCCCTGCATGTGCTGTGGGATGGCACTCAGGAGGATCTGCTCCAAGGCCTTGCCTGGTGGCAAGCTCAGGCTGCCAGGCCTAGGGCTCCTGGATCACCCTTCCCACCTCCCTGGGAGCTCCCTGGGAAGCACTTTCCTTGAGAAGCAAGGCCCTTTCCTCCAAGGGCATTTCCCCAAATGTGGAGCTTTCCTGGGGAACACCAACACACTATTGAGAAAAGCTGGCAAGGCTGAATGACTCAAGGTACTTTCAGGACAGGCACTCCAGCTCTAGCTCGTATTCCCCCAAGTGTGTTTCCAGGTGGAGGTTCAGACGTGCAGCCCCAGGCCCTCTACAAACACAAGCTGCTTGCTGCCTCTTCACCTGCCTCAACTCCTGCCTGTGCTCACAGCAGCGAAACCAGGCTGTTCCCAGCCAGAGCCCAGAGTCCTGTCCCCACAGGACGCTCCTGCCAGCACCTTCCAGGACTCTCTGCTGTGCACACAGAGCTTTTCATGCCCACTCCCAACAGGCTTTGGAACGCAGAGCACAACCTGGCTGGCTCTGCCACCAGCACACCCCAAACACAGGCAGAGGAAGCAGCATCAGGGGTTGTTTTGCAGCCATGCCCAAGAGAAACTGGAAGGCTGCCCTCCCTCTGGTCTCACTTGGTTGTCTTTCTGACTGGGTCTGGGCCTGGGGCTGCCATTCCTCACCTGTGTGGACCAGAACCACACCTGGGATCCCAGCACTGCCTGACAGCGCTCTGGGCACTGGCACAGTGGCACATCTGAGTCTCGGGCACTGTGCTGCTGCTTCATTTGCTCTTAGGCACACCCAAAGCTCTCTGTTAAGCCCAGATGGTTGTTGAGGATTTTTTGCAGATAAAGGAGTTTTTGCAGGACAATGGCCATATTCAGCCAATGCACATTCCAGCCTGCTTGGGATAATGGACAATGGACATGTTCACAAACAATAATGGACATGTTCAGAAAATGGTGTCAGTATATCTTTGAAAAAGATACAGGAAGAAGAGTCATCTGGACTCGGCATGTTTGTCAGTGAGCTGGGGAAAGTAAGGAAAAAGACAATTCTTGGGTGGGACAGAAATCCACAGCCAGACATATGGAAAATTAGATGATCCAATCAGCATCCTGTCTTAGACACATGAACAGTTAGGATAACCAATCATGTATTAGCTAGAGACACGTGGACAGTAGAGAATTATTATAGTCTTTTTAGGGGTAATAAATTTGGCTTCACTGGATCATACTGGTTATGGTGTGATGTCCCTGAACCTCAGTATGCCGCTATTTTCCCACTGCAGATGGTCGCTGGTTCTGCCTTCTTCCTGATCCTGTGTAGGGATGGAGCACTGCTGTGCTTTCCGGAAGCTGTTCTTAAAACCTTCCAGCATTCCAAGCTCCTTTGCCCTCTGTGGATGCTTGCCATGGAATCCCTCACAGCATCCTTCAGAGCATAGTTCAGAGCATCCTCAGCTTGGCTCTTCCAAAGTCCAGGGGCTCCAGGGTGCTCAGCAAGATCTGTAACTCCACAGTGTTGTGGAACTGGACCTCGAGCACAGGGACCTTTCCAGCCTGATCTGCCCTTGTTCCTCTGTGTCTGTGCACAAAACACGGCATGGAAGGGCACAGCAAGAGGGGCCTGTGTGTCCCAGGGCTCCGGATTTGCATCACTCCAGCTCCACGGAGATGCAGGTAAAGCGAAGAAGCCAAACTGTTTATTAATTGAAGGTGAAGCAAAGGGATGAGCTGGGAGGGAAGAAAGGGGATGGGCAGGGTCTGAGGGCTGGAGGCAGGAAGCTGTCAACAGAGAGGGAGAAGGCAGGAGCTATGGGAGCTTCCCACAAGCTCAGCTGTGCCAATCATCAGCTATGCCTGGAGCTCCAGCTGGTCTCCTCTGGTCTCCAGGTGGTCTCGCCTTCCAAGGGATCTGGAGGTCTTCAAGAGATACTGGTTCTTCTGAGCCAGTAGATGAAAGTAGTTCTGCAGCTCTTCCCTCAAACATCATCTGTATAAATGTGCTTCTATGGGAGGGGGCTCTTGTCTTCACTCAGGCCTTGAAGGGCTGGAAGAGAGAGGAGCAGAGCCACAGTCAGAACCTGGGTGTGCAGGAATCCAAGGACACCTTCCTGCCAGGGCCATCCCACCCAGCTCTTGCCATGGCCACAAGAGAGGAGGGGCCAAGGGGATCAGCTGCAAGGTGCTGGCCATGAATCCCCTCACCTATGTCCCTGAAATCTCTGTGTGCTCTGCCCACGCCACCCCTCATCCCCACAAGGAGTGAAGCCCACCGCAGCTGGGGCAGGGATTGCAGCTCCCTGCCCGGGCATTGCAGCTCCCCGGCCAGCCCCCGCTGACAGCCCACTGCTCTCACTCACCCTCAGGGAGGGCCTGGAGCTCTTCCTTCTGCCCCATCAGGAGCACCATGGCCATCCCTGGGAACACAGGCTAACCGTTAACTAAAGCTACTGTGGCTATTATCAAGTTTGCTTTATGGCTTAATGAGGTGAGGAATTAATGAATCTTGAACTTCCACTGGAAGGCAGGCACATGGATTCAGAGCTATCAAACACTAACTGTATGTTTTGGGGTTTTTTTAATAATGGTACTTACTGTGAGGAAATGACAGTGGGGGAAATTTTCTCCCAGCCCCTGACCCAGCTTTTGGGTCTGCACCACCAGTTTTGAAAGGGTTCAGATCCACTCGAAATGCTAATGATATCATACAGTGGTTGTTGTATTTAGCATTTAGAGATAAAGGAAGATTAACCTGGATAACCGCACTGACACCTACTCCAGAGACAAGGGATGCTGCTGCCCCAGAGCCTGACCCAGCCCCACAGCCCATGTCAGAAATGAACCACCCAGACTGGGTAGGGGTTCTGGTGAAAGAGATGGGCCAGATGCTGCAGGAGTACATTTCCCCAGGTGTTGAGAAACCCTCCCCCTGCCTGAAAGAGAGAGAGTCTGATGGTGCAGCAGTGGAGCCCAGAGATGTTACAACTGTCCAGGTTCCAGCTGAACTGCAAAGGCAGTCACAGCCAGCAGCAGTCGCCCCTATGGAAACAAGGAGACCTAAGATGAAATTGGAGCATCCAGGTAAGGATAAGAATGGAGGGCCCTCACATCCCACAGGAGAGCCAATGGTTGACTTCATCACTGAGTCCCTGATGTACAAAAGTCCCTGTGGGTGAACTGCACAAAGACATTATACCATGGGGACATGAGGCTTATACAACCTGGTTACTCTGGGTCTGGGACCTTACAGGTACAGGAGTGCAACTGGATGGTGGTGAGGCAAGGAATTTAGGAGCATTGACCCAGGACTCAAGTATGAATCAGATTTTTGTAAGGGAGTCAGAGTCCCTTTCCCTCTGGGAACGGCTTTTAATGAGTGTCAGAGAGAGGTTTGTCCACAGGGAGAGTATGCAGGAGCACCACCATAGAATGTGCTGGAAGACCCTTAAGGAAAGAATCCAACAGCTGAGAGAAGTGGCAGTATTGGAGGTACACTTTGGGAGGGATGGACAGCATGATAATGACCCCAACAAGGTCAGGTGCACAGGGCAAATGCTGTGGAGTCTGGCAAATCTGGGGCCATCCCAATACACCACCTTCATTGCAATGATTAATGCTGATAACTACTGAGAGACAGTGGGTTCTGTCACCAAGCTTAGAAATTATGAGAGTATGATCAATAGCCTGATGCAGGCTCATGTCTCTGCTGTGAACAAGGACCTGATAAGAGGAGATGAGGGAGATGAAGGAGGAGGAGAGGAAGATCAATGCAGCACCTGTGCCAGTCACAGGCCCCAAAGTCAGAGCCCAGTGTCCCCCAGCTAGAGAGAGAGGTTACACCCCAAGGGCTGACCTGTGGTTCTTCCTGCGTGACCATGGAGCAGACATGGGAATGTGGGATGGGAAATCCACTTCTGTCCTGGCAGCATGGGTGCATCAACTCAAGGAGGGAAACACTAACCGAGGGAGTTCCACTAAAGGGAAGGCAGTCTCAGCCTCCCATGACCAAGCTGCTGGGTATGATCTGTCAGATCCCCTTGAAGGAACCTCTACATGTATGCCCAGGAAAGAAATAACAACCAGGGCTAGGAGGGCCCTGCCTCTAGCCAGGAAGAGGCATGGGAAAACCGGATTTTTTGGACGGTGTGGATCTGATGGCCTGGCACATCAGAGCTACAAAAATACAATGCCTTAGTTGATACTGGTGTGCAGTGTACCCTAATGCCATTGGGACATGTGGGGGCAGAACCTGTTTCCATTGCTGGGGTGATGGGGGGATCAGAGCAATTGACCCTGTTGGGAGCCCAGGTGAGCCTGACTGGGAAGGAAGAGCAGAAACATCCTATTGTGACTGGCCCAGAGGCCCCATGTATTCTGGGCATAGACTTCTTCCAGAATGGCTATTACAAATACCCAATGGGACTCAGGTGGGCTTTTGGCATAGCTGCTGCAGAGGCTGAGAACATGAAGCCATTGAACACCTTGCCTGGACTATCAGAAAACCCATCTGCAGTAGGATGAAGGTGAAAGAGCAACAAGTGCCGATTACCCACATCTGCTGTGCCAGACATGCTGGAACTCCAGTACGAGCGGGAGTCCAAGGCAGCAAAGTACTTTGCCACTATTGACATTGCCAATGCATTTTTCTTCATTCCTCTGGCAGCAGAATGCAGGCCTCAGTTTGCTTTCACCTGGAGGGCCGTGCCATACACCTGGAACTGACTGCCCCAGGGGTGGAAGCACAGCCCCACCATCTGCCATGGACTGATCCAGGCTGCACTGGAAAAGGGTGAAGCTCCAGAACATCTGCAGCACATTGATGATATCATTGCGTGGGGGAACACGACAATGGAAGTATTTGAGAAAGGAGAGAAAATCATCCAGAGTCTGCTGGAAGCTGGCTTTAGCATCCAAAAGAGCAAAGTCACAGGACCTGCCCGAGAGATCCAGTTCCTGGGAGAAAAGTTGCAAGATGGATGGCATCAGATTCCCACTGAGGTCATCAGTAAGGTCACAGGTGTCTCTACTGTTTTGCGGAAGAGATCAAAAAAGCTCCACAACTTGTGAAAGTTGTAAAGTCGGTATGTTTATTGCAGCGCTGGACGCATGCAGGGATTACTCCCCTCAAAAGGCAAGTGTACCTCTGTGAACTTCAGGTCTCTTTCTATGGCTCTCTCAAATACATATGCATATAATTTCACAACAGGTTCATACATATTCATTCTACTGATTTCATGTGACACTTGCTACTAATTCTTCAGAAGGAACTCTTGGGTCAGGTTGCCTTGCTCTCTCTGCTCTCCTCCTCCCCCCTTATCTCTTGTCTATCGGCTGAAGCAGTCTCTCTAAGCACAGGCCCTTCAAGAGAACAGGCAGTGAGACTAAACAGCAAGCTACAGACTTAATTCAAAGATGTACATTTCACCTAAATCAAAATGAATTTCTACCCTGGAAAATTTCTGCTATGTCTCATTTTCCCCCTTTCCTGGAAAATAAGTAAATTCTTTTACTTAATGCAAACTCTTACGACAATAAGTGTCTCTCAATGCTTTACCACGTACGTTTGATAAGGAGATTAACAGAGCTATACGCTGTAGTATTCTCTAATTTCAAATTAATAATAAAGGATAACTTTAAACTTACTTTAACTAATACAACATCGTTGTTATCAATTTTTACAGCAGTGCAAGCAGTTTTTAGAGACTCACACCTTTTACCAGTATATACGAGCACAGTTTTTTCATCAGTGACTGGATGAATTTTGAAGTGGCAAATACTCTGTTCAGTGTCCAGACACACATCTTGGGCATTAATAGTACTGCTTTCACAAATGAATCTCAGCTGTTCTCTAGTAATGCAGGATTCTAAGTTTACTGTTTGCTACTTTTCATTCATTTTTCGTGTTTACAGTCTATGTTCTGAAGGGTAGAGCACTGTTTTTTCATTATTTAATCTTAGTGCAATGATGGGATGGATAACGTAAACAGTGCTATTACGTATGGTAAGTACAAAGACAGTGGCTACATTAGAAACAGGATTATAGGTGAAATTTACTATAGTTTACCAGGACTGAAGCTTTTTTCAAAATCAATTGTGTTATACATATATAGAGTTAATTCATGCTATTTGTATATATATATGTGTGTGTATAAGATATTGTAAGAATCCAACTCATGTACTTGACCACTCTGGCTGAGAGCAGAGTCCTATTTCTAACGCTAAAGATAATGTCAAGTCCGTTAGCTTAAGAATGAAGCCTTCCCAGACCATGAATGTCGACTTCCCAGAAATGCTTCGAATACTGGCACCACTGGATTACATGTGAAAGACGGCCATAGGGACACCGGGACTGGCTTTTGCATCACATCCCTATGGACCCAGCAATACATGTGAAAGAAGGCTATTCTGGAAGGGCTCAGACAGTCATTGGAACACCTGGACTGGCTTTGTATCTCTATGATCCAGCTCTACATATGAAGGGACACAAAGGACATTCTGTCATTCCGGCCCCAGGCGGAACATAGGGGATATAAGCTGGCTGTATGAGACAGTCGGGGTGAACCACTGGGGAGATGCTGGCACTCTGTCAGTTGGATCCAGGTTCACCCAGCACCAAATTCCGGAGTTGATGCTGTCTTGGCTGTGGTGAATTTTTTAATTATATTTTGTTATTGATCTAATAAATCTTTGTTAATTTTTTTTTAATTTGGCTGCAGATTCGATCATTTATAACAAATTGCATTATCTTAGACAACTTTCTGAATTTCAGCTGGAAAATTACTTTCCCTCCTATCTTGTATGATCAGAGCTGCTGTTGCCTGCATCTGCAACTGTGCTTGTATACAACTGAAAGCTAAAGATATATTATCACATTATCTTGAACTGTGCTAAGTACTTCTATTAATAACTTGTGATCTTGGTCCCTGGCCTTTTCTTACTTTGGCAGTGCTTTTGAAATCTGCCACTGGCTAGTTCTTAATGCTAGTAGAGATGACTGTAAATGCTGCTTCAATTTTGTTAGGCTGCTTGCTGCAGTGGCTAGCTTATTCATCAGTATTTCTGAATCAATTCCATTTAGAACTCCTAATCCTGTTCCTAATATCCCAGTTAGATCCTTTCTTATTCTGCTCTTAACGTCTGCCTGTCTTTGTTACTACGCTGTGCAACTCTCAAAGGATGTTCTTAGGAAAGAGGAGCAGGCTGGTTGGATTTTTGAGAGGTTAATTTGCATTAGCAACTCTTTTGAAGTGTCTACAGTTCTTGTTCTTGCTACTCTTGCTCTTCATATACTTTATCTCTATGAATTACTACAGTGGACAGGTTTAAATCTTTTATCTCAGAAAGTTCTCTCATGGATCTAGTATCCTGATTAAAAGCCTGGGACCAAGGCCATTCAGCATCACTTTGAATAGAGGTACTCTCTAATTTTAAGATTTCAATTATTATTATATACAAAACAATTCTGTAAGTGAAAGTATGAACAACCCTTGACTGCGATATACTCATTTTGCTTGAGTGAGTTTTAGTCTCAGTTCATTGTCTCTTGGTGTCACTTTCCAAGGGGGCTTCTGGGGCCTTCTTCACTCGAGACTGATGGATCCAGGCATTCTGCTCCTTGATCTTGATTGCGGTGAGGGTGGTGAGGAGCACCTGGAATGGTCTTCTTTACTGTGGTTCCAAAGTCTTTTCTGCAAGAGGCTTAACATATCCATAATCTCTAGGCTATATGTTATGCACTGGCCCATCTAACTCCCTGCTCTGAGTTCCAGCCACACGTTTCTCAATTTTTCTGAGCTGTTTGCTTAAAGCCACCATGTAGGTGGCCAGTGTTACCTCTCCAATGTGGTGGGCATTCTTTTTGTGTTCCATAAAGCATTTCAAAGGGACTTAGACTTTCTTTAGCTCTAGGTTTAGTTTAAATTTGCAACAGTGCTAGTGGAAGTGCTTGGGGCTAGGGTAGATTAATTTCCTGCCCGAGTCTTACAATCTGCTGCTTAATCAAATGATCCATTTTCTCCACCTGGCTGCTTGATTAGGGGGGGTACAGAGTGTGAAGTAGCCAGGTGGCTACTAATCTGTTGCACTATTTTGGAAATGAAATGTGATCCTCTATCTGAGGATATTGTGGCTGGAACTGCGAAGCATGGGATTATTTCTTGTAATAACACTCTAGTAACTTCTCGAGCTTTGACAGTTCTGGTGGGGAATGCTTCTGGCCACCCTGAAAATGTGTCTGTCAATACCAATAAATACTGATACCCCCCTTTCCTTGGGAGTTCTGAAAAGTCAATTTGCCACTGCTGTCCAGGCCTATGGCCTCTCCTAATCTGACCGAGTTTCGGCTTGGGGGTATTTTTGGGGTTAGTCTGGAGTCAAAGATCACACTGTCAGGTCACTTGAGTAATAGTGGCATATAAATTCCTAGCAACGATTCTTTCAATCAAGTAGGTGTATAGGGCATCTATTCCTCAGTGTGCTTTCTGGTGCTCTTCCCTTACTAGTGACCACAAGAAATGGGAAGGGATTACCAGCTTCTTTTCAATGGTAGCCCACCCTTCTTGGTTATACATCCTTTTTTGATCTTCAATCAATTTTCTATCTCTCTTATTATATTCTGGCTTACTTTCAAGGGAAATTTGTCTATCTGGAATTAGGGCTCACCTCACCTTTTGCTGCTTCCTTTGCCTCTCTATCCGCCAGCTCATTTCCTTCTTCTAATTCTGAGGTCACTTTTTGATGTGCCTTAATATGCATAATTGCTACCTTTTCAGGCAGCTGAACTGCTTCCAGCAGCTGGATGATCTCTTGTGCATGTTTGATGTTTTCTCTGTGAGGTCAGCAGTGCTCTCTCTTTCTAGATGGCTCTATGTGCATGCACGACGCTGAATGCATGCCTCGAGTCTGTGTAGATGTTTATCCTCTTTCCTTTTGCTATTTCTAAGGCACAGGTCAGGGCAATTATCTCAGCCTTCTGTGCCAAGGTGCCTGTTGGTAAGGGTGCAGATTCTGTTACCTCTCTGCAGGTGGCTACTGTGTACCCAGCACATCGCTTTCCATTGGCAACACAGCTGCTCTCGTCCGTGAACCAGGTCTCTGCATCGTCCAGAGGAGTGTCTTTCAAATCTGGGCAGCTGGAGTAGGTAGCTCCAATGGTCTCTAGGCAATTGTGGTGTACTGCTTCTCCTTGATTTCTACTGAGAAAGGAAGCTGGGTTGACAATATTAGTCACCACTATCTTTACATCATCTTGCTCTACCATGATGGCTTGGTATTTCTCTCTGTGGTGAAAGCCAGTGGCTACTCTTTACTTCCAGTACTGTGGACACTGTATGGGACACTAGCAGAGTCATTTTCCGTCCCAGGGAAAACTTGCGTACCTTCTGAATATTCAGCATGACTGCTGCTACAGCTCTGAGGCAAACTGGCCATCTTTTGGCTGTTGCATCTAGCTACTTGGAGAAGTAAGCAACTGCCCTTCGGTATGGACCTAAGTCTTGAGCCAGTATTCCTAAGGCAATTCTCTGTTTTTCATGGGAAAATAGGAAGAATGATTTACTTACATCTGGAAGTCCCAGGGCTGGAGCTGACATGAGGGCACTCTTTAGCTGATAAAAGGCCCGTGTGGCTTCCTTTGTCCACTGGAGATCTCTGTTTCCATTAGCAATAAGAGCATAGAGAGGTTTGACAAGCAGTCCATAATTATTAATCCACAGCTGGCACTACCCTGCCATGCCTAAGAAGGTTCGGAGTTCCTTTATCGTCTGGGGTTTTGGGGTTTGGCAGATGGCTTCTTTGCGAGCCTGCCTTAAAGTCTGTTGCCCAGCACTCACCTCATAGCCCAGGTATATTACTTTCTGTTTCACTACCTGTACCTTCTTCTTTGATACTCTGTATCTTTGGAGTCTTAGGAAATTCAAGAGGCTTACTGTCCAGGCCACACATGCTTCTCTCGTCTGAGTGGCTATTAGAAGATCATCTACGTACTGCAACAGTTTCCCTTCCTGTAGAGCTTCCCAGGGCTCCAAATCTTTTGCAAGCTGCTCCCCAAAACAGAGTGTGTGTGGGGGGGGGAATTTGAAGCCTTGAGGCACATAGACTATGTGAGCTGGGTTTTGTACTGCTTTTAGGGCTTTCTCATTTGAATGCAAAAATTTTCTGGCTGGCTTTGTGGATAGGGAGGCAAAAGAAGGCATCTCTCAGGTCTAAAACAGTAAACCAGATTAGCTCAGGTGTTAAACAAGTTAGTAAAATATATGGATTTGCTACCACAGGGTATAAATTCTTCATTATCTTATTGACAGCCCTCAATCTAGTACTATCAGTTATTGGGCTGATTTCTTCCCTATCTTCTTTTCAGGGGGTACTGCTTAATTCTCACTGGTTGTGTTCTTTCTTTAAGCTTGATTACTATGGGGACGCATTCTTCACTTTCTTTGGTACAGCAGAGGCCCATACCCCCGAAAAAACTTGTTCTAATATCTCTTTACTAATTTTTTCTTAATTTCAATGCCTGTTAATGATAAGCTTTACATCTTTATATCATTTGCCTCCAGAGTAACCTCTTCATTTGAGAATGTTCAGCGAATTGGGCATATACAAAAGCTCCTAAGCACACATGTTACTTTAAAGGTTTACAAAAGTATGCTTTCTCAGACTGGCCAGTTGTTCTTCACATTGTAACATAATCATTCTCTACAGGTACTAAAGCTTTATTTAAAACCGAATCTGTGGCTCCTGTATCAACTAAAATTCCACCCTTTTGTTTTCTTCTGGTCTCACTGTCTCTTGTAGAGGGGTCTGCTCCCTCCTAGTCCTGGGTGAAATTGGACTGCTAGGAGGGGGATGGGTGCGAATGGGTATACCTTTGAAGTTTGAGTCTTCTTCTTTTTTGGGGAGGTCTTCTTTATCCTCCTTTACTTTAGGAGGAGCCTTTAACATGTTATATGTACTCATTTTGCGAGTTGTAATCGCTTTGCATTTCAGTTTTCCTGACCAGTGGGTCTGAGGGCGGTCTGATCTCACAGTCCCTTTGCCATTCTTGGTGATTTCTTAAAACAAAAACACACTAACATACGGGACTATCTCATTTACCTTCCCATTTTAAAACAGCAGTAACTGCAATAAAGTCTTATAAATCTTTTTCTTTTCTGAGCTGCCCCTACTGGCAGCTTTCTTCCAAAGAGCCCCTCCCAAAGGGGCTAGGTCAGGAGCTTCTTTGCTCTGGTTAGCTCTCATTATCTCCTTCTCCTTATACTATCTTGTTTCCACTCAAGCCTCACAGTGTCTTTTCTCAGATTTTCCTCACAACACAGACCTCCAGGTGGCAGGTATCTCAGGTTCTGAATTGGCTTGTTCAGGAACTTTCAATTTACACTGAAGGCACAGAGCAGCAATATCAGCACCTCTGTATTGCACACAAGGTGCCAGCCTCTCAATGCACTAAAAGCTCCCAGGAACTGCCTGCAGGCTATTCCTTTGGCGTTTATCACTTTGGAGTTTATCACTTAACCTCTATGTCGGGTTTTCTCAGTCTAAACTTACTATATTACCAGCTAAGTCTGATGAACTCATTCATCTCTTCTATCTAAACTCTGGTTTACAAAATCCTAGTATTTTCTAGTTCTCTTCCTGCACAATCTAATTCAAGCATTGTTTCTACTGACACTTGCTTTACTGCCTTGCAACAGGCTGTGGTTGTTACAGCAAAAAGTTTGATATGCCCACAAACACAGACAGACACACACATACACCACATCTCTAATCTCAAATTCACAAGAGTCAGGGCTTGAATTGCTGGGGGGGAATTCTTGGAATTCCTTTAATTTGTTTTACTACAGTTAAACATCAATCACCATACTGTAGCTCTTTTTTGTAAAATGCTACACTTGTTGCAAACAAATACCTAAAACTTCTACAATAGCTACTGTGGAAGATTTTGTGCAGGACTGGCTTGCAAGTAAGGGACATAGCAGGGAGGATTAGCTGACAGAGAGCACGTATACAGGCCTGACAGTCATCAGTCAGTGTCCAATGGTAAAGCTGGGTCATAGTGACCTTACTGCAACATGAAGAGGTAGGAGGATAGTACCTTGCCAGAATAGTGAGATCAGTTTCAATAGTTTACAATAAAAACCTAGAAGATTGTAGAAGTAGGTGTAACTAGATGATAAGTAAACAAACCAATCCTGAGCTCAGCTTTTGCAATATGTATGAAGCTTATTAAGAAATGTATTTAACCTGCTGTATTTGCCTAATAAATCGAGACAAAGATGATCAAATGATGTCCAGTCTCCCTTCATCCCGACAAGCTACTATACAATTTGAGCATCAAATTACCACAATGTGGGGGAAGAACCACACAAACTCACTGGGAAATGGCATATCTCTCAAAGTGCCCACTTTTCTTAACACAACACAGACAACACAGCATACAATACTTCAGCATTTACCTACATCAGCTTTCTCTGGTTCTCACACACCCTGGACACAATCAAAATAACAGCACACAGTAAAATTCTAGAGATCAAGTCTAACTACCAGGCAGAAGAGGAACTTCCTGAGCTCATACTCACGGTTAAAATGTGCTCCATCTACACAAATCACTACTTCTAAACACAATAAATACTTTCACCGACGTTTCTCCACTTGTTCCACTTCTCCGCAGGGCACTCCCTGCCCTCACAGCTTGCCTGGCTGGTTCTTCTGGCCCCACTTGGCTCTTTCAGTTGCGGGTAGAAACCCCCCCACACTCTAGATATACTCCCTTTGTACACCATGCACTCGCACGATTACAAACACACTAACATTAATTACACAATGCATTAACTATACAACAATACAGTGTCCAGACACCACACACACACACACACGAGTCCACTCGAACCCACCCCCAGGGTCGATAGCGGCCGCTCTATCGGACAGTGAACTCTCATCTCCCAGTCGCTCTATCGACCAGGCCTAAGGCCAAGCACTCAGACATCTCTGAGTGACTTATTCAGCCTTCCTATCCCCCGGGGCCCTCCTAATACATACCGAATCCTCTGCACACCAGCAGGTCCTTGTCTGTCTCTGCAGGAGGCAAGCTGAGATGAGCGGAGCTCCTCCTGGAAGATCTCGGGGGGCACCTAGGAGGGTCTGTTTATCCCTTCTGCCCTGTGGGGACAGAGATGGTCCCTTCGTGGTCAACAGAATGTTTTGAGGAAAAGATCAAAAACTCTACAACTTGTGAAAGTTGTAAAGTCGGTATGTTTATTGCAGCACTGGACGCATGCGGGGATTACTCCCCTCAAAAGGCATGCATACCTCTGCGAAGTTCAGGTCTCTTTTTATGGCTCTCTCAAATACATATGCATATAATTTCACAACAGGTTAATACATATTCATTCTACTGATTTCATGTGACACTTGCTACTAATTCTTCAGAAGGAACTCTTGGGTCAGGTTGCCTTGCTCTGTCTGCTCTCTTCTTCCCCCCTTTATCTCTTGTCTTTTGGCTGAAGCAGCCTCTCTAAGCACAGGCCCTTCAAGAGAACAGGCAGTGAGACTAAACAGCAAGCTACAGACAATTCAAGGATGGACATTTCACCTAAATCAAAATGGATTTCTACCCTGGAAAATTTCTACTCTGTCTCACAGGTAAGTATCCCACAGCACCGCCGGTGTCCAGGGGGGCCCCACGAGGATCTGGAGGGTCTGGGCACCTGCAGGTGACAGGGAACAGCTGCCTTCCAGGGCCCCAGTGCAGGGGTGAGGAGAGGAGAGGAGAGGAGAGGAGAGGAGAGGAGAGGAGAGGAGAGGAGAGGAGAGGAGAGGAGAGGAGAGGAGAGGAGAGGAGAGGAGAGGAGAGGAGAGGAGAGGAGAGGAGAGGAGAGGAGAGGAGAGGAGAGGAGAGGAGAGGAGAGGAGAGGAGAGGAGAGGAGAGGAGAGGAGAGGAGAGGAGAGGAGAGGAGAGGAGAGGAGAGGAGAGGAGAGGAGAGGAGAGGAGAGGAGAGGAGAGGAGAGGAGAGGAGAGGAGAGTGGGGCCATGGTATCCCCTGAGTACTCACCAGAGAGGCCGAGGGTTTGGGCTGGAAGGGAGAAGGGACAGGGCTCAGTAGTGGTGGCACCACAGGGACTGTGGCACCCAGGTTAGGGTGTCTCCAAACTGTCCCTATGGGGACATCAGTTCTTGTGGGAAAATGCATGGGGGTGGCCCCAAAAGATTGGAAGAGGCCAGGGGACATGTCTGTGTCACAGCTACCCGTGCACCACATCTGTGTGGCACAGACACCTTGGGAACAGGGACTCCAAGGCCACCCTGGGCTGAGGCAGAACATGGGGACACTGTGGACACCCCAGGCACAAGGACACCACGGACACAGCTCATGCTGGCCCAGGTCACCCCCAGCAGCTCATGATCCCATCCCCATGATCCCATGTCCATGGCCACATCCTCATGGTTCTTGTCCCCTTCTGTCCCTGCATCCCAGTTGCCTTGTCCCTATCCCCAGAGCTCCCTGAGCCCAAAGGTGCCAGTCCCCACATTCCTGCTCCCACATCCCCATCCCCAAATTCCTGCCCCCTGTTCCTGTCCCCAAAGGCACCCTACATCAGTCACAGTCCCACCAAGGTCCACTGTGGGTAACATGGACTGGCTCTGCTGGCATTGGGGACCTCAGGGAACCCCGCAACCCCCCTGTGCACCCTCCCCTCCATCCCCAGGGTGTCAGGCCTGTGCCTGGGGCACTCACCCCACAGGAGCAGTGCCACCTTCCCGGCCATCCCGGTGTCCCCAGCCATGTGGACTGGCTGTCACTCGCTGCTGTGGCCACCACTCCCCTGGCTGGCGGCTCTTCGGACAAAGGGGAAGGAATTGAGGTGACATCTGTCCCCACGTGTAGGTGGCCTTTGGTGGGGGCAGGGTGGCCACAAGCTGGGCACAGGCTGGGGACAAGGCTGGGTGGGACAAAGTGAGACATGGGATTCCCAGGAGTGGGGGGCTCAGTGGGTTTGGGGAGGCAGGGTTCAGTCCCTGGGGAATGGGGGTTTTGAGTAGGGGGAGTCACTGGGAATGAGGGTGCCATGGGAATGGGGGTCCCCAGAGCTGGGGGGACAAAGGGATGGGAGTCCCAGGGGAACGTGGGCTCCAGAGATTTGGGGTCATGACATTGGGGAATGGTAGGTGCTGGGAGAATCAAGGTCCTGGGGGAAGGAGGATTTCAGAGGATGGAATGAACAGGAGAAGCTTCCTTAGAATGGGATCTTGGGCCATGGAGATCAGTGGGGAATGTCAGCACTGGGATGGGCTTGCAGAGAGGGTGGGACATAAGGAATGGGGCTCCCACAGTCGGGTTCCCAGGGTAATGGGAGTGTCAGGGATGGGCATGTCACAAACTGTCCTTATTGACGGATTTCGTGATGATTTGTTTCCAAAGCATTTCTCAGCACAAAATACCAACATGTCAAAGGGGGTTTGGAGTAACCATCAAAACAGTTCACTTTATTGAATGATTACAGCAAAAATGCATGTCAGGGAAAAGAGAGAAAGTGGGGAAAGCATCTGGAAAAGTAGGGGGATAAAGAGAAAAGAGGTGGCTTTAGCTACCACCCGTGGAAGCGACGGGGTCCTTCAGAGTCCAGTCAAGGTTCCGTCAGTCGAGGAGTTGTTCCAAGCGCGGGGAAGATCTTCGAATTGGACTGGCTAACCTGGGGGTTTTTATCCTATGGAAGATTGTGAAAGAGCGGGGGGAAATAATGCAATAGTTTCCTTCTTGGTCCAATAGTCCCAATAATCACTACCCGCGAGCAAACATCACGGTCTGCACCCGCAAGCAAACATCACAGTCTGTTCTGTTCCCCCCGCCAGTTCCCCCCAGGTTTCAGTCTCAATCCTTGGGAAGAAAATGAGTTTTCTTTATGTGAGGGTTTCATGTCTCAGTCCTTCGAGAAGAGACTTCTCCCATCTCAGTCAGTCAGTCACGGTGGTTGCAGAACAGATGAAGGGTCTTCTGTGGGGACCACTTAAAGGTTATTCCAGAAAAGAGTCCATCCAAGCTGAGAGGTAGGGAAATTCCAAGGCTTGTTGTTGCAAAACGGGTCAAGGTGCTCCTTTGCACAATTACTTGGCAGGCTGGGAGTTACGTCTTGGCCTTGTAAGCTTGGCAGACTTTCGTCAAACCCGGATATCAAACAGGATCTTGGGGTGGTCTCAGTTTCTGTCCTTTTTTATGATGAAAATCATGAGACAAATGAGAGAAATTTCAGACAGACTATCACAGGGCAGTTGCTGGGTGGGCTGATGGGTCACAGCTCCTTCCTTGGGTGCTTCAGATTTTGGGATTACCCAGAGCCCAGCACAGACCCCACAAGTAACCCCACAAGTAATCCCCCCACAAGGGGGTCACCCCAGCCTTATTCCAAGGGGCTCTAGGTCTCTGTCCCACCAACCCCCAGTGAATTTTTTGTCTCTTAATTTCCATTTCCATCATTTTACCCCTCAATTTCACAAGCCCCCAGTTCAGACAATGATGATCCTGGAGAGGCCCAGAGCAGGAAAGGGTTTGGGGGAAGCCCAGGGTGGGGGAAGCAGTGGTGAGGGGTCTGCAGGGAGGGCTGAGGAGGCTGTGCAGGATGGGGGTGTCTGGCTGTGCCTCCTCTACAATTGCACTTTGTCTCTCCCGCAGCAGAAGGAAGAGGCCATTTGACACCTTTGTCACATGGGGGATGGGTTCTTTCTTGGGGGGTCACATCCAGGGTGCTCCTGTGCTGGGGGGATCCTGTCCCAGGGAGGACACCTGGTGGCCAAGGGGGTCCTGTCCTGTGGCTTGACAGGACCCTCTGGGAGAGTCCAGAATTCTCCCTTCTAGCCCACCCCCTGCAGGATCTGAGCCAGCAAGAGCAGCTTGAGAATGGAGCCCAGGGAAGGAAGGGGCTCCCAAACTCCTCCTCTTTGAAGCCAGTGGCCATCCAAGGGTGGGGCCCAGCCATGGCCCAGCCCCACTGCACAGGGATGGCCATTGCCCAGCCCTGCTCTGGCCAGCCAGGACCTGAGGGTCCCCCCTGCCCCCTTGGCTTTGATTCTGGCAGCTTTAGAGCTGCTGCAGAGGTGAGAATTCTGTGGGGGGAAAAGGCCTGCCTGTGGTTGTCTCAGCCCTGCAAGAAGCACAAAACCCAAAGGGAGGCCAAGCAGTGGCTCTGCGAGGGCCTTTGATGGTTTTCAAAGCAGGGCTGGCTGAAAAGCCCCCTGCAAGGGCAGCTGCGAGGGAACCAGTCTGGAAATGCAGCAATTGATCATTTGTTCCACTAGGTAAGAGACTGAGAGAGCCCCGGAAGTACTGCAAATCACACAACAATCTGTTCAACAACATGATCGGGACTCTCCTTCTTAAACAAAACCTGCAGCCTTCTGGAACTTTATGGAAAGAATGTTTGGTTTCAGCCTATAGCTGCCAAATAAGAGAGAAAAGTATAGAAATATCGAGCAGTGGCTCTGCCCCGTGGCTGCCATGGAGCTCTGGGGAGTGATCCTGTCTGGATTCCAGGTGTCCCCAAAGCTGCTCCATCCCTGTCCTCCGCACCTGAGTGAAAGGCTGAGGGTTTGCAGGAATTGTGGTGTAAAGCCACCAGAGGTGCTGTTGTGGACCCGAGACCTGCCTGGGATCAGGCGCTGCCTTCCTTCCATTTGGGATCATGGAAAGAGGTCGCAGGCGATGGGCAGGACGTGTGCTGGTCCCGGGACACTGCTATGCGGCCACTGGGCACTGGGATCCAACCTGCTGCCTTGGCGGCTTCTGCCCACTGCCGGTGGTGGTGCCGGGACCGATTGGCGCCCGTGAGTTTGCAAAAGGAGCCCCTGGTTCCCCTCCTCCCTCCCGTCCGAGGCCGCCATGGCCCCTGAAGGGGATGGAGCTCGACTGGGGCGCCCCCTGCTGGCCGTGAGTGCTCCCTGCAGCGCCCCCTCCTGGCCGTGGTTATAACTGCCACAAAAACCAACAGCACAGAGCGGGAGGGAAAGTTCTGGTTTTGTGTTGTTGGTTCTGTACTGGTTTATAAATTTCCAAGTAAAGAGCCGTTATTCCTTTTACTGAACTTCTGCCTGAAAGCCCCATAACCTTTGAAAGAAAAAAATGTTTTAGGTATGGGTCTTCTTTCCATTCCAGGAACATTCCATCTTTCCTTGGCAGATATTTCTCATTTCAATGAGTTGCCAAATCCTGAGTTCCAGCGTGGATGGGACAGACACCCCAACAGGAGACAGGGTCAGAGACTTGGCCACCTCATGCTCTGCCTTTGAACCCTGTTGGGCCACCAAGGGCCCTCTCCCCGGCTGGCACTTCTGCTCACCTGGCCACTCAGGAGCTGGCTTTGGCAGAGTGTCACACTGTCCCCAGTGTGTCACGGCTGACAGACTGATGGACAGATGGGCCCTGTCTCACCAAAAGCAAGGCCTGACCCACCCCTGCCACACACAGGTGTTTCAAATGTCTCCAGACATCAAATGTTTCCTGTCTCTGGCACCCTGTCCTGTGTCATGGCCTGATCCCGTCGTCCCTGGCAAAGGGGGAGGCTCTGGAACCCCCACAGGGCCTTTGTGACATCCTTGTGTGGGGAACACGGCAGAGGAGGGGTTTGAGGCAGGGAAGAAGAGAATCCACAGAATCCTGAAGGCTGCTGTGGCCATCAGAGCAAGGAAGATCAAGCGCTCTGCCAGGTTCCTCTGCTGGAAGAAACGTGCTGTGGAAAATGTCTGGGGTTTGTTTCTTTTTGGGGGCTTTCTGTAGAAATCATTCCTTTTGTGACCCTTTGGACTCTGAACCTTGTTGCTGTTGCTGTTGGTTTTATTCTCTCTTGTTGCTGTTGAAGGAAATTGTTCTTCTCTCAGCCCTTTGGGATCCTTGTGCCCCCATGGGGAGGGAGAGGGGCAGTTCTTAGCGGCAGCACACACATGAGTGGGTGCCCATGGGTGGGGACCCCCAGTTCCCTCCAGTTCCCCCCAGTCTACGAGAACATTCCTGTAGATGTCACTGGGTTCCCGCGGTCGTCCCTGGGGTCCCTGCAGTTCCGCGTAGGTCACCTGGGGATCCTGGAGTGTGGTGGCACGGGGGGACGCTGCGAGAGACACGAGCTGTGGGATCTGGGTGGGGTGACTCATGGGTGACGTATCCCTCTGCGTGTGTCCCCCCCATACTTACCTGCTGTCCTCTTGGTGACCATGACATGGGTGTACAGCACCTCCCCCTCCTCTGGGGGGGCCGGGGGATCCAGGGGTGCCCTGAGGGAATAAAGGGGATGTGGGGGAGAGAATGGGAGGTCTTGGGGTTTGGGGTGAAGGTTGGAGGGTGGTTTGAGCCCCCCACTCACCTTTCCTGATTCTTCCTAGCAGCTGCAAAGGAAAGAGGGGAGGGGTGACTGTGGGGTCCGAGGGCCCTGAGCCCTTTCAGGAATCCTGAATGCCCATGAGACCCTCAATTTCTCACAGGATCCCCAAGCATCCCTGAAGTCTCCCAGAATTCAGGAACCTCCACAGTGCCCCCGACCAACTCAGCCTCAAGAACCCAAAGCCCAGCAGGGACAGAGACACCCCCAAATGCCCCCAGGGCCCCTGACGGAAGTCCCAACATCCCTGCAGGACCATCCAGCACCTCCCCAAACCCTACAGGACCCCCAGATAAGGTCCTAATTATGGAGCAGTGTGTACTACCCTATTGTTCCCCAATTCTGAGGTCCTCAACAGCTCCTTGAGACCCCCATTCCCCCATTGTCACCCACCCATAGGGTGCCACCGGTGCCAGCCCACAATGACACCCACGAGCAGGAGCAGGAACAAAAGGGCCACACCGACCCCTGCAGCCACTGCAAGAAACAGAGGGGGACACATCAGAATCACCCATCACCCCAGGGGTCCTGCACTCCATGGTGATGCTGTGTGACCCCATCTGTGTCCCTGTGTGTCGCTGTGTCCTGCGGTGTCACCTCCAGGACACCAGGGGTGATGGTGGCATTGGCCACCAGCACTGTGGGGACAGAGACAGGGCTGAGGCCACAGGGAGTGGCTGGCAGCCGGTGTGGGGGTATTAGGGATGGGTGGGAATGGGTGTGATAGGGGATGTCAGTATTGGGGTCACACCTAAGAGGGGTGAGGGGACAAGGGGAGAGGGGAAATGCACAAGAAATGTATGATGGGAGACAAAGAGGTACCCAAGGTGGCCTGAGAAGACAGTGAGGGGTCCCCGTGCCCATCCTCACACTCACTGTTCACTGTGACACAGAGCCGGGTTCTGCTCTTCCACATGGCCCCCCCTCAAGGCGCACCTGGCAGCTGTAATTCCCTGAGTGGGAGACTCCCACAGCAGACACCAACAGCTGTGGGGACGCCTGTGGGGCTGCCACCACCTGCCCATCCCAGTAGAACACATGCAGGAGCAGGGCTTGGGGCCTCAGATGGCTGGGGGTGCTGAGGCAGCTGACAGTCAGAGCGGACCCTCAGTTGGCTCGGGGGGACCCTCCAGCACAGGGGAGAGCTCAAGGCAGGAGAGGGGAGGAGGATTTGTGGCCCTTAGTCTCTGGGGAAGGCCTGTGGGGGTGTTGGGGTGGGGGCTTTGGGAAACTCACCGTGCACTGTCACTGTCACTGGCGCTGACTCCTGCCACCCCCAGGATCCCACCAGGCCCTTGCAGCTGTAGTGGCCGCTGTGGCTCAGCTGCAGAGGGGACAGGGACAGCTGGGTGCCATTGGGGAACACTCCCAGTTCCTCCTCTTCGTGGTAGAAGGACACCGAGGTGATCGGGTTGTCTTTCCAGCTCTGGCAGCGCAGTGTCACCGTGTCCCCCTCCAGCAGCACCCGTGCTGGCACCTGCAGCACCAGCCAGTCTGGGGGACAGGGGGCTCCTGTCACATCTCAAGGATCTGGAGGGTCCCCATCTCACCAGGACCTCCCCATTGGGTCACACCCAGTGCACCAGGAGTCCCCAGTACCCCCAGGGTTTCGCCCACACAGGGATGCTCTGGGACATCCCCAGAGCAGGGGACAGGCTGTAGTCACACCAGGAGATGACCCATGGAGCAGAGCCCATCCAGAGCCCTCGGGGTCCCTGCGGGTACCAGGCTGGGGACAACCAAACCTCCCTCACCATCTGAGACATTCATGGTGGGGCTGAGCCCATTGCCAGGTCTGTCACATTCATAGGTGCCACTCAGGGTGACAATGAGGCGGTCGTGTCCCTGTTGCCACCAGCGCTGACCGTTCCTGTACCAGGTGGTGTCACCGGCGCTCCCCGAGCCCTGGCAGGTCAGTGTCACCCGGTCCCACAGCATTGGCGGTGTCCAGGGGGGCTCCACGAGGAGCTGGGTGGTCTGGGCACCTGTGGGTGACAGGGGACACCAGACTGCCAGGGCCAGCATGGGCTAGGGACAGCGGGGTGGGGACATGGCATTCACCGAGGACTCACCAGCGAAGCCGAGGGTCAGTGCTGAAAGGAAGAAGGGACATGGCTGGGAGGGGGTGGCACCATAGGAACAGTGGCACAGGGGCACGGGGTGTGTTGCTGTCCCCAAAAGGTCTCAGTGGGGGCATTGCTGTGGCACAGAGGTCTCCAGGACAGTGACACAGCAGCCAACACATGCTTAGGCATGGGGACCCTGTGCTGGCACAGGTCACCCCCAGCAGCCCCACAGCCCCATAGCCTTGTACCCATGGTCCCATTCCCATTGCACCTGTCCCCATGGGCCAAGCACATGGTACTTGTCCCCTTGTCCCTCTCCCTGTATCCCTGTGTCCCTGTCCCTGCTGCTGCCCCAGCCACAAGGTTCCTTCTGCCACATCCTGGTCCCCACATTCCCATCCTCCTGTCCCTATCCCCCATCCCAGTTCCACTCACCCTGTCCTCTGTTCCTGTCCCCACAGCCACCCCATAACTCTGGTCACACTGGGCTCCATGCCCTGCTGGCACTGGGAACCTCAGGGGACCCTGCAGACCCCCTGTTCCCCCTTCCCTCCCCATCACCGGGGTGTCAGGCCTGTGCCCGGGGCACTCACCCCACAGGAGCAGTGACACCTTCCCGGACATCCCAGTGTCCCCAGCCATGTGGACTGGCTGTCACTCACTGCTGTGGCCACCGCTCCCCTGGCTGGTGGCTCTTCGGATGAAGGGGAAGGAAGCGAGGTCACGCCTGTCCCCATGTGTAGGTGGCCCTTGGTGGGGGCAGGGTGGCCACAAGCTGGGCACAGGTTGGGGACAAGGCTGGGACAAGGTGAGACATGGGGTTCCGAGGAGTGGGGGGCTCAGTGGGTTTGGGGACCCAGGGCTGGGTGTCCAGGGGAATGGGGAGTCCCAGGGATGGGTCCTTGGGGAATGGGGGTGCTGAAGAGGGGGAGTCACTGGGAATAGCGGTACCATGGGAATGGGGGTCCCCCGAGCTTCGGGGAATAAGGGATGGGAATCCCAGCGGAATGTAGGCTCCAGGGATTTGAGGTCTGAAGATGGGGATGCTGGGGGAATGGCAGATCCCGTGGGAAAGGGGGTCCTGGGAGAATCAAGGTCGTGGGAGAAGAAGCATTTCAGGGGATAGAATGAATGGGATACGGTTCCTTGTGAATGAAGTCCTGGGCCATGGAGATCCTGGGGAATGGCGGTAATGAGATGGGGGTCCCAGAGATGGGTGGATAGAAGGAATGAGGCTCCCATGATTGGGATCCCTGGGGAATGGGGGCGCCAGGCATGGGCAGTGGCTTGGTGAGCCTGTGGGTCAAAGCTCCTTCCATGGGTGCCTCAGATTTTGGGGTGACCCAGGGCCCAGCAAGGTCCCCCCAGGGTGCTTGTTTTTTGGGAGGGTCATCCCAGGTAGGTTCCAAGAAGGTCTGGGCCTGGGTCCCTACAGCCCCCAGGGGCTTTTTCTCTTCTTTATTTCCATTTCCATCATTATACCCCTCAATTTCACAACCCCCAGTTCGTGCCTTGATGATTCTGTGGAGGGCCTGAGCAGGAAATGGGTTGGGGGAAACCCAGGGTGGGGGAAGCAGGGGTGAGGGGTCTGGAGGGAGGGCTGTGGGGGATGGGGGTGTCAAGCTGCGCCCCCCCCTTCCCCCAATATTTTCACTTTTAGAAGGAGGAAGAGGCTGTTTGACACATTTGTTAGACTGGGGGCGGGTTCTTTCCTGGGGGGATCCTGTCCCAGGGGGGACCCATGCTGGACAAGGGGGTCCTGTCCTGCAGCTTGGAGAGTCTGGAGGGTGGCCAGACTTCTCCATTCTTGCTCATCCCCTGCAGGATCTGAGCCAGCAAGAGCAGCTTCGGCATGGAGCCCAGGGCAGGAAGGAGATCCCAAATTCCTGCACCTTGAAGCCAGTGGCCATTCAAGGGTGGGGCCCAGCCATGGCCCAGCCCCACTGCACAGGGATGGCCATTGCCCAGCCCTGCTCTGGCCAGCCCCAGGTGGCAGCCAGGACCTCAGGGTCCCCCCTGCCCCCTTGGCTTTGATTCTGGCAGCTTTAGAGCTGCTGCAGAGGTGAGAATTCTGTGAGGGAAAAGGCCTGCCTGTGGTTTGCTCAGCCCTGCAAGAAGCACAAAACACAAAGGGAGCCCAAGCAGTGGCTCTGCGAGGGCCTTTGATGGTTTTCAGAGCAGGGCTGGCTGGAAACCCCCCCTGCAGGGGCAGCTGGGAGGGAACCAGTCCGGAAATGCAGGAATTGATAATTTTTTCCCTTTGCCCCAGGGACTGAGAGAGCCCCTGAACTACTGCAAATACCACAAAAATTTGCTCAACAACCTGACCTGGACCCTCCTTCTTAAACAAAACCTGCAGCCTTCTGGAACCTCCTGGAAGGAAGCTTTGGGTTCTGGATGTGCACAGCAGAAGAGAGGGAAAAGTGTGGAAATACTGAACAGGGGCTGCACGTGAGGGGCTGGGGAACAGGGGTGTCACAGCATGAGCAGGGAGTGCCCAGGCAGGGGAATTCAGGGCAGGCTGGAGTGGATTTACCAGCCAAATCAGACCCTGAGGCACACACAAACATTTCCAGAGATTCCTCTGCACTGTCCCAAGGATGGACAGAGGTTCTGCCCTCCCTGCAGAACCCTCACCCCTACTTCCTTCACCCTGGGCTTCCTCAAACCCCTTTCCTGCTCAGGCCCTCCACAGAATCATCAAGGCACGAACTGGGGGTTGTGAAATTGAGGGGTATAATGATGGAAATGGAAATAAAGACAAGAAAAAGCCCCTGGGGGCTGCAGGGACCCAGGCCCAGACCTTCTTGGAACCTACCTGGGATGACCCTCCCAAAAAACAAGCACCCTGAGGGGACTTTGCTGGGCCCTGGGTCACCCCAAAATCTGAGGCACCCATGGAAGGAGCTTTGACCCACAGGCTCACCAAGCCACTGCCCATGCCTGGCGCCCCCATTCCCCAGGGATCCCAATCATGGGAGCCCCATTCCTTCTATCCACCCATCTCTGGGATCCCCATCTCATTACTGCCATTCCCCAGGATCTCCATGGCCCAGGACTTCATTCACAAGGAACCGTATCCCATTCATTCTATCCCCTGAAATGCTCCTTCTCCCACGACCTTGATTCTCCCAGGACCCCCTTTCCCACGGGATCTGCCATTCCCCCAGCATCCCCATCTTCAGACCCCAAATCCCTGGAGCCTACATTCCACTGGGATTCCCATCCCTTATTCCCCGCAGCTCGGGGGACCCCCATTCCCATGGTACCGCTATTCCCAGTGACTCCCCCTCTTCAGCACCCCCATTCTCCAGGGACCCCCATTCCCAGGGATCCTTCCATTCCCCTGGACACCCAGTCCCGGGTCCCTGAACCCACTGAGCCCCCCACTCCTGGGACACCCATATCCCACTTTTTCCTACCTAGCCTTGTCCCCAACCTGTCCCCAGCTTGTGGCCACCCTGCCCCCACCAAGGGCCACCTACACGTGGGGACGGATGTGACCTCGCTTCCTTCCCCTTCATCCAAAGAGCCGCCAGCCAGGGGAGCGGTGGCCACAGCCGGGAGTGACAGCCAGTCCACATGGCTGGTGACACTGGGATGTCTGGGAAGGTGGCGCTGCTCCTGTGGGGTGAGTGTCCCGGGCAGAGGCCTCTCAGCCTGGGGATAGGGAGGGGAGGGGGCACAGGGGGTCTGCAGGGGTCCCCTGAGGTTCCCAGTACCAGTAGGGCATGGAGCCCAGAGTTGTGGGGTGGCTGTGGGGACAGGAACAGAGGACAAGATGAGTGGAACTGGGATGGGGGATAGGGACAGGGGGATGGGAATGTGGGGACAAGGATGTGGCAGAAGGAACCTTGTGGCTGGGGCAGCAGCAGGGACAGGGACACAGGGATACAGGGAGAGGGACAAGGGGACAAGTACCATGTGCTTGGCCCATGGGGACAGGTGCCATGGGAATGGGAGCATGGGCACAGGGCTATGGGGCTGTGGCTGTGGGGCTGCTGGGGGTGACCTGTGCCAGCACAGGGTCCCCATGCCTGAGCATGTGTTGGCTGCTGTGTCACTGTCCTGGAGACCTCTGTGCCACAGCAATGCCCCCACTGAGACCTTTTGGGGACAGCCCCACACCCTGTGCCCCTGTGCCTCTGTTCCTATGGTGCCACCCCCTCTCAGCCCTGTCCCTTCTTCCTTTCAGCACTGACCCTCGGCTTCGCTGGTGAGTCCTCAGTGAATGACATGTCCCCACCCCACTGTCCCTATCCCACGCTGGCCCTGGCAGCCTGGTGTCCCCTGTTGCCCGCAGTTGCCCAGACCACCAACCTCCTTGTGGAGCACCCGCTGGAGGCCACCAGTGCTGTGGGACCGGGTGACACTGACCTGCCAGGGCTCAGGGAGTGCCGGTGACACCACCTGGTACAAGGACGGGCGGCACTGGTGGCAGAGAGAGACATGACCACCTGAGTGTCACAGAGAGTGGCACCTACACGTGTGACAGACCTGGCAGTGGGCTCAGCACCCCTCTGACAGTCTTAGATGGTGAGGAGGTATCTTAAATGGTCTGGGTGGCCCCTGACAGGTCTGGGTGGGCTCCACTCCATGGGTGGCTTCACACTGCTTGTGTGGCAGGAGCCTGTGCCATGCACACAGGGACATCCCAGTGCATCCCAGTGCACCCAGATGTCCCCAGTGCCATGGGGACACACCTCTGACCTATCTCGAGCCCCTCAGTAAGATGGGACCCTCCTGTCCCACAGATGAGCTGGTGCTGCAGGTGCCAGCACAGACGCTGCTGGAGGGGGACATGGTGACACTGCGCTGCTGTGCCTGCTGGAACAGCCCGGTCACCAACGTGTGATTTTTCAAGGATGAGAATAATCTGACGCAGTCCATTAATGCGACCGAGCTGTTCCTGTCCCCCCTCCAGCTGAACCACAGTAGCAGCTACCTCTGCAAGGGTTGGGTGAGGTCCTGGCCGTCAGGATCAGCAGCTGTGACAGTGCACGGTGAGCACCCCCACGGCTGGAACTCCCATCTCCTGACAATCCCAAAGCTGCTTCCCAGTGCACTCTGAGTCACAGTCCTCACCTTCCCTCTCCTTCCCTGAACTTTTTCCGGTGAGAGTGCTGGAGGGTCCCCCAGACCCACCATGGGGGTCCCCTCTGACTCTCAGATGCCTCAGCACCCCCAGGACTCCTGTGGCTCCAAGCCTCCCTCCTGCACTCCCCCTCCTCTTCTACCAGGACAGGCAAGTTGTTGGGGGCTCACAGGGGTCCCCGCAGCTATTGGTGCTTGCCGTGGGGGTCTCCCATTCAGGGAATTACAGCTGCGAGGTGCCCTCTGAAGGGGGGGGGCTGTGCAGAAGAGCAGCACCCGGCTCTGCGTCACGATGCGCAGTGAGTTTGGGGTTGGGCACGGGGAGTGCCCACTGCCTGCTCGGGCCCCCTGCCTGGGGACCTCCATGTCCCCCAGACACATTTCTTGGCTCTTCTCTCCTCTGCCCTGTGTCCCCTCTCCCCTCTTTAATTTGGCCCCAACATCCCCCATCACACCCATCCACCCCATCCCTATCCCCCCACACTGCCTGCCAGCCCCTCCCTGTGGACTCAGCCCTGTCTCTGTCCCCACAGTGCCTGTGGCCAATGCCGCCATCACCCCCGGTCCCCTGTCACACCAGGTGCATGCAGGTGACCCTGTGACTCTGCACTTCTGTGCAGGTGGGCTCAGCCCCTGTCACCTTCACCTGGCTGCACAACGGCAGGAGGTGGCCCAAGGTCCCCTTCTGGAGTTCGGGGCCACCAATGTGGGACATTCAGGCACCTACCAGTGCATGGCCACCAACCAGGCAGACGGGCATCGCGTGTTCTGGGCACTCAGCCCAGAGCTGGCCCTGGAGGTGACACCACGGGACACAGGGACACACAGAGACACAGGTGGGGGCACACGTGGTCACCAGGGACTGCAGGACCACTGAGGTGATGGGTGACCCTGATGTGTCCCCCTCTGTTTCTTGCAGTGGCTGCAGGGGTCGGTGGGGCCCTTTAGTTCCTGCTCCTACTCGTGGGTGTCATTGTGGCCTGGCACCGGTGGCACTGTGTGGGTGGGTGACAATGGGGGGACAAGGGTCCAAGGGAGCTGTAGAGGCCCCCAGAGTTGGGGAACCATAATGTGCCTCCCACAGCTCTAAAATTGTGACCTTATCTGGGGGTCCTGTAGGGTTTGGGGAGGTGCTGGAGGGTCCTGCAGGGATGTTGGAGGTTCTTTCAGGGGCACTGGGGGCGTTTGGGGGGGATTCTGTCCCTGCTGGGCTTTGGGTCCTTGAAGCTGATTTGGTCAGGGGCACTGTGGAGGTTCATGAATTCTGTGAGACTTCAGGGATGCCTGGGGTCCTCTGAGAAATCAAGGGCCCCATGGGTGTTTGGGAATCCTGAGAGGGATCAGATGACTGGGGACCCCACAGTCACCCCTCCCCTCCTTCCTTTGCAGCTGCGAGGAAAAATCAGGAAAGGTGAGTGGGGGGCTCAAACCACACTCTCCCCTTTAACCACAACCCTCAAGACCTCCCATTCCTTCCCCAAATCCCCTTTATTCCCTCAGGGCTCCCCCAGAACCCCTGGCCCCCCCAGGGGAGGGGGAGGTGCTGTACACCCACGTCGTGGCCACCAAGAGGGTATGGGGGGGGACACATGCAGAGGGACATGTCACCCACAAGTGTCACCCCACCCAGATCCCATAGCCCGTGTCTCTCGCAGTGTCCCCTTGTGCCACCACACTCGAGGAACCCCAGGTGGCTACCATGGGAACCTGGTGACATCTATATGAATATGCTGTGACACTGGGGGGAACTGGGGGGCCTTGGGGTTTCCCACCCATGGGCACCCACAAGTGAGTGTGCTGCCACCAAAACTGCCCCTCTCCTACCTGGTGGAGGCACAAAGATCCCAAAGGGCTGAGAAAAGAACATATTCCTGCAACAGCGACGAGAGAGAATAAAAGCAACAGCAACATGGTTCTGAGTCCAAAGGGTCACACAAAGGAACAATTTTCAGGGAAAGTCCCCAAAAATGAATAAACCCCAGACATTTCCCACAGCAAATTTCCTCCACCAGAGGAATCTGGCAGAGTTCTGGACCTTCCTTTCTCTGATGGCCAAAGCGGCCTTCAGAAGGCTCTGGATTCTCTTCTCCCCTTTCACAAACCCCTCCTCTGCCATGTTCCCCACATGAAAATATCACAAATTCCTCTGGGCTTCCGGAGCCTCCCCCTTTCCCAGGGCAGTCAGGATTAGGCCATGGAACAGGGCAAGGTGTCAGAGACATGAAACGTTTGATTTCTGGAGACATTTTAAAACACCTGTGTGTGGCAGGGGTGGGTCAGGCCTTGCTTTTGGTCAGACAGGGCCCATCTGTCCATCAGTTTGTCAGCTGTGGCACACTAGGGACAGTTTGACACTCTGCCAAAGCCAGCTCTTGAATGGCCAGGTGACAAGAAGTGCCAGTTGGGGAGAGGGCCCTTAGCAGCCCAACTGGTTGAAAGGGCAGAGGTGGCCAAGTCCCTGACCGTGTCTCCTCTTAAGGTGTCTGCCCCATCCATGCTGCAACCTAGGATTTGGCAACTCATTGAAATGAGAAATATCTGCCAAGAAAAGTGGAAACATTCCTGGAATGGAAAGAAGACCCATGCCTAAAACATTTTTTAATTTCAAAGATTATGGGGCTTTCATGCAGAAGTGCAGGAAAAGGAATAACAGCTCTTTACTGGGAAATTTATAAACGAGAACAGAACAATCAACACAAAACCAGAACTTTCCCTCCCGCTCAGCGCTGTTAGTTTTTGTGGCAGTTATAACTGTGGCCAGCAGGGGGCGCTGCAGGGAGCACTCCCGGCCAGCAGGGGGCGCCCCGGTCGAGCTCCATCCCCTCAGGGGCCATGGCGGCCTTGGACAGGATGGAGGAGGGGAAATCGCTCCTTTTGCAAACTCACGTGCACCAATCGGTCCCGGCACCACCACCGGCAGCGGGCAGAAGCCGCCAAGGCAGCAGGTTGGATCCCAATGCCCAGTGGCAGAGTAGCAGTGTCCCGGCATCATGCACACGTCCTGCCCATCGCCTGCAACCACTGTCCATGATCCCGAATGGAAAGAAGGCAGCGCCTGACCCCAGGCAGGTCTCGGGTCCACAACAGCACCTCTGGTGTCTTTACACCACAATTCCTGCAAACCCTCAGCCTTTCACTCCCTTTTCCTCCTTCATTCCTTGCACAGCAACTCTGGGAATGTTCAATTGCTCTGGGATGTTGAGGAAAGCTCGGTGCTGACTCTGCTGGGGCTCCTCAGGGGGTTTCAGGGCATGTTTGGATTTCCTGCCCTTCCTGGGCCACTGCTGGTCCCAACAGAGAAGCCACACAGGGAGAAGGAGTAAGAAGAGGAGAGCAGAGCCACAGTCCCGAGGGGTCTGCTGCCTCAATTGGAGCACAGGGACAAGGCTGGGGGCATTGCCTTGGGAGGGGAAAATGGGGCAAAACTGGAGCTGGTTGGGCCAATGCCCCTGTTCTGCTCTGGGAGCTGCAGACCCTTAAGGAGGTGTTGTAATTAGGGCTGGGGCTTCTGAAGTTCAGCCATGCTCCTAAAGCATCCCTGTGCACAAACACATGGTTCCACTGCCTCTCACAGAGATTTTGGGGGACACAAGGCAGCATTAGACACCGTTTGGGGGTCACATGCCCCCACCTATGCCCATAAGGAGCTTTCTTTACTGCTGGGAAGGTTTTTGCTGGTGCTGGGGATGATTCAGTGCCTGTGCCATGTGGCTGCTGCTTCCCGCTGGCTGGCCAGGAAGGCTGAGCTGGAGCAGCAGCTGAGGCGGGAGCGGCTGGAGCAGGGGGCCCATGGGAGCAGCACCTGGCCTTGCAGGTGGAGCAGGAGTG